>NC_090275.1:85751084-91411084 GCF_040414725.1 Anabrus simplex
AATAATAATAATAATAATAATAATAATAATAATAATAATAATAATAATAATAATAATAATAATAATAATAATAATAATAATAATAATAATAATAATAATATCTAGCTGAAGTCCGTCAATGGGGTATATATTAATATTGAAGTATTTCCTTACATACGACATTACTTGAGGCGTCTAGTATCAAAACCGGCCAAGTCACAAAATTTACGAAAATGAGTTAAGGTTATAAATTTGAAGTAGAAGTATAGCACTATCAGGTGAAACAAGAATGTGCTTTAAAATCGTCCATGTCTTCATGTTATAGAGCACTGAATTCTCGGTCGTGCAACAGAATCGGCCAAGTCATGCAGCCAGTGAATTCAAAACCGGCCAAGTCAAGGAACGAGCGACAATCTTTATGATGCAGCATTATTGTCTGGAACCTTGTGTTGTTGCATTAAGCAACAATGTGATAATATCAGTAGGCAAAATCGTTCCTCGTAATGTATATTCTTTGAAGTCACAATATTTTGTTTTTTTGTTCGTTTGCAACACTGATTTACGTATTCGCGGGCTTCTTACCGTTATTGGCGCCAAAGCAATCCTATTTCCGGTGTGCTCGTATTTTGTCATTATTGTGTGCTCTAACGTGGATATTGTTCCAAGTGGTGAACTGAAAAATTTACTTTCATACCTTGTGAAATTGTACAAAATTGCAACAAAAACGGCCAAGTCAAAATTTAAATTAAAAAAAAAGATGGGTTAATTATGAGTTAGATTTCTCAAAACAACGGAACTTAAATATTAAACCATTAAGGATATAACTGTGAAAAAAAATCTTTTCTGACCATCATTGCTTTGTCTCTACAGGTTTTTCGTCCATATTGAAAAATATGCCTTGAGTGACTTGGCCGGTTTTGATACTAGACGCCTCACTTGTACTTTATTCTTTGACGGTTTTCTTTACGTCGTCAATGGAAAAGAAAGGGTTAGAATAATTGGGAAGGAAGTATTTGCCTTGTGTGAACAGTGTCTGGTGTCAACAGTGGGGTTCGAACCCACCATCTCCCAAATGCAAGCTGATAGCTACGTGACCCAAACTACGTAGCCACTTGCATTCCTTGTAGCCTACAATTACCTTTTGGCACAATTGCAAATTTAAACTATCGCTCCTTTGACATTACAAAATTTAACTGGCCATGGCTGAAAACTGGCTGTCACTTCTCTTGAGGTTAATTGATCGTGATACAAAATTGGAATTGGAAATTCATGCCTTTTGAAAGTAAATGGAAAATGGAAGTGTTTTATCGGATGTTGTTAATTCAACTCGAGGAATTAAAGCTCTCTGTTCAGCTTTATCTCCACTTATTATTTCCAAATCTAAATAATTTTCGTACATATTTCTTAGAATTAGGCCCCAATCTGTTTGCGATTAGGAGCAGCTGAGAAGCGTTCCGATTTTTAAGGAGCATAACCATGGCTCCAATTTTTAGAATACGAATATGTGGAGGCAAACCATTAATTCTGAGGAATTCAATAATTACGTAGGAAATTAAAGTAGCTAATTTTTATCCTCAATATTAATCTGTTTACGGTAGTGAATGGTTTTGAATTATCGGGTATAAGCCCAACGACTTTCAGATTAATATTAAGAATGCCAACTTTCGACAAAACAATGACATCTTTCGCATAATGTGCTAAAATTCTGACTGGTAGTTCAATAATATTTGAGCCGTTACCATCTAGTGAGGGGTAGTCATTACTGCCGATTTCTAGCAAAAATCAGCGAATTCAATTTTTTGTGGCTTTATCAGCACTATTTATGTAAGTCATGCGTTTTGGAGAAGGGTCAAATAGAAGAGTATTTAATACAATAATACAATTATAAATAAATAATTGTTTCGCGATAAGCATTTGGCAAAACAGGCAAAACCTTTATGAAATCTTCCCCAAGAACAATAATTTTTCCACCACGAGGAATGGAATGTCGTTACCTACGATATATTTTAGAGGACGATTCTCACACATTAATGGATGACTATTTGCCAGTAAGTAGCCAGGATTTAATTTGTTTGGAGGGGGCGGGGATTAAGGTAGTTCTTCATCCAGAATTTTATTTTTATAGTGGTATAGACTACCTAAAAAGGAAATGAGTAACCTTGGATCCAAGTAAGAGTGGTGGATTCGTGCGGATTCCGGAAGCAATAGTATGATGCATTATATATAAAATGCTAAAAGAACGTACATTCGTTAAAACTCCTGGTGTGTCTAGACTCCTTGGACGACCCCCCCCCCCGCCAACCTCTGTGGTGCGGATGTCGTCTGACTATCGGCAGGTTCTCTGCGGGGGGTGGAGCTGGCCTGGGGCGGGCCTTCTAGCAGCTCGGGAAGTGCTGGCGTGGACTTAACCTGCCTTTGTTTGTTTACTTGGGACTGGGCCTTCTTGTTGTTGTTGTTTGAGGTCTTAGCTCGGACGGTGGTGGGGGCTGGTTGGGCTGAGGGCCCGTGGTTGTGTTTACCTACCGTCCGTACGGGCTTGAAATTTAAAATGCCTCCGCCTGGTGGGCGCTGGTTGTCTGAAGGACCTTGCTTTTGGCCCTTTGTGCCTGACGGGCCTGCGAGACCTGAAGGGTCCTTTTTACCTGATGTGCCTGGGTTCATTTTGCATAAAGCGCCTGTGCCTGAGGGGCCTGCTTGGGCCTTAGGGTTGCCACGCTTATTACCCTTTGGCCCTTTGCCTTGATGAGCGGCTTCGTAGTCCTTGCGGCTAGGACAATCTTTAAAATTGGCCGCGTGTTTTCCCCCGCAGTTAGCGCACTTAGAGTACGCGGGGTCGTTGCCGTGGGGGCAGTCGCGGGACAAGTGGGAGGCGGCGCATCTGCGGCATCTGGGCTCCAGTCGGCACGCCGCCTCTAGATGGCCATGCCTCTGACACACTCCATATTGGGGGCCAGTGGCTGGGGGGCGGTATGGCTCGACCGACACCAGCATGTTCGCGAGCATCCGCATTTTCCGCAGATTGTCCGCGTCTGGGGTGTACGCCACGGCAACTAGGAATAGGTTGCCCTTGGCTGGCCTGTTCCCTGCTCGCATCCGCACGACGGAGAATGCGGGGATATCCTGTGCTTTCAATGCAAGCTGGATTTCGTCCGCATTACTTCCGTTAACGGGGGTCCTCACTACGAAACGCTTCATAGTGCTGTTGGGCAATACTCTTACAAAATTAATATTTAGACATTTTAGCACTCCGATAGCAGTTTCGTAGCTCTCAATGGTTTGCATGTGGAGCCGGATCGCTTCATGCGCGTCAACTCTCGGCCTGGAGAAGTAATACTGTCTCTGGTCATGCGGCAGCCTTTTGAGGAGCTCCGTTTCGAGTGTCTTTGTGTTAGTTGTGTAGACCGTAAGGGGTGGGGGGGTTGACCCCTTACGGGTGATCTGTTTCCTCTGTTGTGGTGGTGGAGGTGGGCTCTGACGAGTCTGCCTCTTGTGTGTGGAGTGCTGGGGTTGGGTTGAGCCGATAGATGTTTCGGTGCTACTATCGACTCGGGTACTTGGCTTGTTTCTCCCGCCTGCCTGGGCCTTGCGGCTCAGGGGCTGAGTTACTTTCCCTTTCCCCTTTCCCTTCCCCCTCTTCCTCCCTTTTGCCTTCCTGAAGCCGTCACCCTGGTTTCCCGGCTGGGTGGCTGGGACCTCGGGTTCGGTCACCCCGTGCTGGCTGAGTCTCTCTCCGTCGGAGCTCTCAGATTCGGCCTCCCGGGATGCGCCTGAAAGGTCGATCACCAGTGGGGCCTCATCCGACTCCGAGTCCGAGTTTCCCGCTCGCCCGGGTGGGGGTTGGACTTTAGTTGGCGCCATCCGCCGAGTCCGTCTGTCCCTCTTATTCCTTCTCTTGTGCGCTGTTGTCTTCGCGCTCGGGTTTGCGGAACTGGGTCCCGCTTTCCCGGCGTCCGACGGGCTGACCACTGGGTTGGGTTTGAGGGTTCGGTTCATGTTAAGGGGAGGATTAGCCTCCATTTTATGTTCGTGTTGCTCCACAGCCGCTGGCTCAGTGGAGCCATACGACTGTTCCTTCCCGTGTTCGGGTTCCGGCACTTCGGGGGCTAGCCCCGGTTCCCGGTCGCCCGAGCACAACGTCACGCACTCCAGCTCAGCTTCCAGGCTTCGCCTGCTCTTATTTCGGGGGTCAGCCCTGTGGCTGGCCGGCCGATTGGGGAGCGGCTGCACTGGTATGTGCGAGCTGGCTTGTACTGACGGGGTGGTGATCGGAGATGTTATGGTGGTGGTAGTATTTGTAGTGGTGGTGCACGCATAGTTGAACATAGCGCACCCCGTCAGGTAAACTCCAGTTGTCAGGTTTACTTGTTGAGAGTCAGGTGTGCAGTCTGCTCCCAGCTCCACTAACACTTGTCGTCTCCCGCTCGCGGAGTACGCTAGGCGCTGAGTCACCTCCAGCTCCCGCTCGGCCGGGTCATTGACACGAGCGAGGGCCGGTAGCGACAAGCTATGCGCGCTTGTAGCGTTCCACCCTGCAGACATATTCAATATATTATTACTAAATAATATATTGCCGGTGGGAGTAGTTGGCGGGGGGGGGGGGGTGCGCTGTAACAACTGCGCTATACCCTCCGCTGGTGGGCTGACGGCCGTGGAGTGAGTAGCTTGCCGTGATAACGGCTGCCCCTCACTCTCCGGCAGTTCTTGAGGATCGTCGTTGGTGTCTGTATTAGCCCCGGACTCGCTGACAAATTGCTCTTCACTATGCGCATTGCTCTTTTGAAGTTCTCGAGTCCGGGGCCGTGTGTTTGTATGTGGGGGCATCTAAATCGAACTAGTGGACGCGGGATTATCCCTTGTTACGGGGGTCCCTGGGCCACAGAATCCCTATCTAACCCTAGGTACCGAGAAGCGGTAACCGGCTGAGGCAGGTAGTGTAGTCTCTCGAAGTTCTCGGTGAAAGGAGAGAGAAAGCGGAGCGACAGGCACGTACGACCTCTCGCTACGACAGTCAGCTGCTCCTTGTTAACGAACTGCCTTTTTTTTATATCGGGGGGCCCCCGAAGCCCGCTCCCCCCGCGTGACCATCGACTCAATCTACATGGCCTCCGACATGCTATTATTTCTAAGAAGAAGAAAGAGATAGCAGGGAGGAGTGGGAAGTGATACAAGGAGTATCTGCCGGTTTCCGAGTCAGACTCGCTACCACGGCAAGAGTTTGTGTTAGGTATATGGTGTTGAAGTATGGTATTGAAGGGTCAGGGAAAAACCACATAGGCAGAAAGAAGAAAGAGCCTACATGTAAAACCTGACATCTTGTGATAGCACATGCAAGGATGTGGGCTGGATAAAGTCCAGAGGTTGTGTTAGTTAGCAATAGGTTTCATGCAATCATAACCATTTCCTTGGAATTTTCTGTTATTATGGGGAGCAGTCCTTCTTGTCACTGCCGGGTCGGCTCGGGTCTGCTAGCGTCTGGGCTTTGGGCCACAGGTTCGTCCCATTGTCCAGCAGCCAGCAGTCCCTGGTGCCAAGTCTCCTTTTGGAGAGGGGGGAATTAGAGCCAAGCCTTGCATGCAAGGGGCTATCTTCTTCCTCCTGTCGATGTCCCTCTATGCGGTGTTGTTTGAACACACTTGTCACTGCAGATCTAAAACTAAGGTTATTAATAACATATGTATATACAAGTTCTCATTGGAGTGCCGGCTGTTTGCCTGCTCTAGTGTCCAGCGTTCAACCTAGATAGGAGTGAGATAACTTATTAGACAGATAGATATTAGTGCTGTTTATAGGGCGCGGGCTGGTGTTCCGCTCCCATGTCTCTGTAGGGGGGCGGGGGTGGATTGACATTCAGAAATTGGGTGACACTTTTTAGAACACCTTTTGCTTTGCAATGACCATTGGCATTTTCCGTAGAAAAAGCGTACATTTTAGGCGACAAACCTACAAATTCTGTCATCACATCACCAGCACACTCATCCTTCATTAGACCTGTACACTTCTTGTTCATAGGAGTAATTACAAATATGTTGTCCGAATCGTAATTAGAAGTGTCAAAATAGTTAGGATGCTTTTTCATTACAGAGTAAACATTTATGTCATGTATTAAATAGATCAAACTAGCCGTGACCACATACAAAAGTCTTACATCAGCAAAACTGAGTTTGGCAAACTCGTAGTGAAATTGGTACATAACTAATTTTGAAAAATCAAGTATAACCATTCCTAGGTAGATAGGCTTGTTGTAGAGAATCTCTATCTGATTTAACTAGAGAGTGAGTAGATCCCCGTCAATAACCTTTGCAGAATGAAAATTGGGCATTGCAATATACTTCCGGGCACCATAGCGCCCTTCCCAGCTGTTGAATAGGAGAATGCGCCGGTGTTTCCGAATATCCTCCATGGATTTACCATAACAACAATTGTTCATCAACTTGAAGAATTTTACCTCAAAGTCAGTTGTGGCACGCTGTCTGTGTTCCGTATTCAATTGCATGTATGGCTGTAGCCATGGTTTTTTATCAAATGAAATAGCGCGATGGATGTATTGGAGCTGTAAACCGTGTCGTAAACATTGCACTAAATTTTCTATGAGCAACACGTAGCGTTTCTTAGGACTTAATGTTGCCAGTTATTTTTTATTCCCTGACTGTGAATGTGGAGGCGTTAATTGCTCTACACAAAATTGAAGGTCTGAATGGTAATCGTGAATCCCCTGAGGATATACCAAATCAACCTCCAAAACGAAAGAGCGATCAACCTCAGCTGCAGCTTGTTCTAAATTAAAATTTGAAATTTCATTTTGCGTCAACCAGCGAAAGTTTCTATAAGGAAGTGATTTTTCCATGGCATAGACGTATAAGTTATTGCAGTCAAAATATGCCAAATAAGATGTGGGTCGATGCGGTTTAAATGCACTCATGTATGGATTATTAGCCTTTGCATGTTTTTGCACGAGTGTGACAAGACCACCTCGTATACCGCGTTCGAAAAATAATAGCATGTCAATGTCAGTGAGCAATTGCAGTTCAATTTGGGTGTATAGTAACAACGCGTCCCAAGTAAGGCCAGCAGACGTATAGTAGTGTACGGGGTCCAACCGATAGATATTTTGACACAATTTTCGATATTTTTCAAAAGTGTCAGTAAGTAAGAGTGTGTCAATCTTTAAATAGAGGTCTGAATATTCACCTAAAGTATTTACTCCAAACGCGTTCCAGACTTGCTGAGCATGTGAGTAGTCTTCGTCAGAAATGTGACTATTTTTTTATTTATTGAAAAACATTTCTTTTGGCGGTGACGCAGTCTCATTCAAACGTGACCAGTCATGTACATAATCGTACGGCAGGACTCCTTTCCGTAGATAATCTAAAATGTTCACTATCTGGAAAGTGTTGACGAATAAAATGCAGATCTTGAGGAAGAAGATCCGTAACTAGTTCATCTAACGAAAATGGCATAAACCGGAATGAATCCAAAAATCGAATGCACACATTACCCCTCCATTTTGCGAAGGCAATGAACTTCTCGTGGTTTTGAGCAATTAGCGAAAATTTACATTTACCTAGTTTTGCAAATTCCTGAACCAGATAATGAGAGTCGTAGCCAGAAAGGTTGTGGAAAAAGCAGCTAATATAGTTTACGTTCTTGAAACCCAAGTTACAGGATTGGTGAGTAGCACCTCGAAACTGACCTGTAAAATGATTGTGATCTCGTACCTTGATATCTGTGGGTGAAAAAGCTTTTTGACAAATGTGGCAGATGGTAGAAGTGTTAACATGTAGAATATCTGCATCTGACATTTGAAGTGGAACTGGCTCGTTTAAAAGTTCACCTAGACGGTCGGCTAGAACGTCTAGCTCCTTTAAGAACCAAGCTGTACACTCTTCGCCACGATACGATTTAAAATAGGATAATGTGGAATTATAGGAGCATACGACATTAAATGCACAACTATACGGTATATGCCGTTGAGTTTCTTGAGTGTATGGTTTCAAGTTACCTGGCTCGCATGTGTCAATGGGAACTGTAAAACATTCAAAATCAGCGTACACAGTGAAAGGCAGAGTGTCCTGCCGATGAAAATTTCGAAATTTCATAATACTATTTTCACCTTCAGGGAAGACAATTTTTACAGCAGGTTGTGTTGAACAGTCGGTGTAATGACAATTCAATTTTGTCTGACTAGGAAAATATTGTAAGCAACGGTCACAGGTATACACACGATGTTTATGACGACTGAGCTGTGAGCTAACTAGCCTAGACAGATCTTTGATGAAGCAGTAATGGTTGCAAGACTCACCAGAAATGTAGAGCAAGTTAATGTGATTTTGTTTCTTTACTTTAGTAATATACAGAGGTCCTACAATTTTACTGTTTTCCACACCATATACATTTACAGAATACTGAGGATTTTGCCGTTCAAATCGTGTCAGGTTACAAAGATTAAGTGGAAAATCTATATCACTTAAATTGAGAGAGCACATCAATTCAAAAATTTTTCTCTGATAATGAGAAGGTCTAGTAACATGATGTTGAGCCGGATGGAGGGCTGCTGCTAACGCCCAGATAAAGCAGTAGTCATCATTATTTTCGACATTGATAACTGCACGACGATTCTGTATCTCTGTAGTAAGTGTTACATGCTTAGATCCAGAATTTATAGGATCGAAACGACAAACATTTACCTGTAGGTGCGAAATCATTTCAAGTGATTTCCCACTATCCCGTTCTTGAAATTCAACAAATCTCGTTAAAAGTTTTTATACAACATTAGTTTGATACCAGTAATATAAATTGTCACTACGAGACAATGCTTGCATTGTCGTGACCAAATGTATATCGTCTGTAATTTCTTGACCTTCTTTTAAAATCACAAAAGTACAAAGTAATTCTGTATTTACCTTAAGTAATACATGCTGGTGTAAACACTGAAGAATTTTACTTTTAAAAATAGGGAAACATGACTCGAGAAATAAATTAGGATGTAGAATTTTAGAACTATAGTGAATTTTTCCAGAACATACTCTATTCTGGAAACATTGAGCGGCATCTTGCCAAGAAAGATCTTGAGCCATACTTTAAAAATATACACACAATTCTCAAGACAGTAAAGTCCTAGCCAGAAAGATCACTTTCAACAAGAAAGGTCGTGGACCATACAGTACTTAGACATACAATGTACAGTTTATTCTGAAGACAGTGAAGAAAAACCTTGAGTTTATTAACAATCGTTGGAACACAATTCTCAAGAGAGTAAAGTCTTACCTAGAAAGATCACGTTCAACAAGAAATATCTTGCACCATAATTAGACATACAATGCACACTTTATTCTTAAGATAGACCTTAAACCATTAATAAATACTTTAGAGGGGACACAATTTTTTTCACTCAAAGTAAGTTGCCTTCGACAAACTCCACCAGGCATCGCTTGTTTGAAATGCCCATATATTTCAAGTATAATTGTCTTTCTAGCAGTGCTGAAAGTGTAGTTTCTGGTATCGCATTGAAGCGATTAGGAAGGAAAACTACAAAATCTTCAAGCGTGCACAGTACTCTAGAACCATATTTTGTCTCAATTTTTTCTGTTTGTCACTCGATAGGGAGTATTTACTGCTAAATCTTGAAGCCGTCGCGTCTCCGGACCGGCAGATAGGCCTATGCTGTTTTCTGCAGAGACAGGGTCCATTGTTTAGAAATCTAGGAGTAGAAACGTAAAACAATAAATGCTGAGCAATATTTCACAAGAAATATGATCTAGGTCAAAATATACTCCCCAGAAAAGTAGATGTGCACTGCAGGAATAGTAGATACACACCGATTCCCGGTCAAATCTTTACCCCGTATTTATAATACGACAATTGGGAGTGGTCATCTTTTACTGACCTAAATAATGCATATATAAGACGTACAAGTCATTGTGCAAGTCAATCAGAAGCAAATCATCATGGAACGGTGTAATCTCTTCCGCGAATGGTAAGTTAGCTATCATGGCATTACTTTTTGGAAACAAACTAAAATAAGTACTTATATAGTACTTTTGCACATAGGCTGACAGCTGAGGAGGTAGAGCAGCTGATTCGGCTCGTTGAAGGGATGCTGTGGGGTAGAGAAGACCCCCTACTCTTGTAAGTGTGCTTAAAGCTCTTTATTCTAACGTTACTAGTGTGTTGTGACTTATTGGGATCGAGTAGCTCACACGGTTGAATAACTGGTCTTCTAACCGAATATAGCGGGTTCGATCCTGTTGCAGTCCAATAGTACAGCCTCATATCGACAGATTTAATAGGATGTTGCGTGAGCAAGACTTACGAATAGCACAGCCTTATTTATGTCCAACACACATCCGTCTGCTGAGTCTCAAGCAATGAAGAGTAATTTTCATATGGATGAGCTCTGTCAGCCCGCTAACTTTCGGTAGAGAAGACTCCGGCTTCGAATTCTGTGAGGCCGGGAATTTTAACTGGGTTACATGTCTAGTTGAAGCATGTTAGAGCGCTTCTGCTGATAGTAGGATTCGAACCTACCATCTCTCGAATGCAAGCTTGGTTTTTGTTCTTAGGTATTTTAGAATTATACTTGACAGAAGATGGTAAATATACGAGGGACAGAATGAAATAATTTGGCCAACTAATGCTCGGCTCGTAAAAACGTTATGGTCTACACTTAACTCTCGCCTAACATAATTACGCAATTCTTTTTACGACCGGAGAACCGAACACACTCCTAAACCTGACAGCGATAATTTATGATACCACACTTTAGCAACAATATCATCCTAACTGCACATACTCCAGGCTTAGGTCAGGAAACTTTTACTTAGTTTTAAGAGCTGGTCCGTATTCCACTCAGCTTATGTAATTTAAAGAGCTATTTACCTCAGAGCTTCCGCGGTTCAGGCGGACAGCGCACTCGGCTCCTTGTTGTGGGCTTCCGTGGTTGAAATCCAGCTCAGAGCTTCCGTAGCTCAGGCAGTAATGCGCATGGCCTCTTGCTACAGGGTTCCGTGGTTTAAATTCCGCTCAGCTGGACAAAGCCGAAGCGAGACAGATTTATTTTTCACCTCATCTTCGCGGTAGGAAATACTATTTAACTCCGACCTTTCGTAACTCAGTCAGCAGGTTGCTAGACGTCTTGTCATGAGATTCCGTAGTTTTATTCCCGGACAAAGCGGAGACAGGGCAGGTTTTTCTCTGCTCGTTTGTAAAGGTTCTTAAAGCTCTAGAATATGTTGTAACTTCGTATTTAATCATTGCCTGTGGACAAAGACGAGATGTGCAGAGAAGCGGCTATGTATGGGAAAGAACAAGTATAATCTCTTGAAAGCATTTGAATGAAATAATTTGGCTCATAAAATATTTATGGCTCTCATTCGCATAGAGTCATAAGAATATTTATCACCCAGGAATCGAAACTGGTGAGTAACAATTTATGACAGGTTTTCTCCCCCACATAGTTGGGCAAGTACTTACGGCTTCTAGCAGCTAACTAGAGAGCTCAATGTAACAGAGTCTGCTTAATGTTACTGTTTCTTTTTCTGGAGATGTCGAGATGGGGGCACTATCTCAACGTTTCTGAAAAAGAAGCGGTTGTGGTCTTAAATCGAACTCAAAAAGTAGTAGCTTACTAGAGAGGCCGTTTTTGAGTGGTCTAGATAATGTTATAGAGACATAGAGGTTCTGTAAACTTCTTTCTCACGTTATAGTCCTACCCGAGAACTTCTACAGCCGGCTCTGTATGTAGTTACGTCAACAGAAAATTTAAATACTAATACTATATTGTTTTACAGGCCAATGATGGAGGAGGAGGAGGAGGAGGAGGAGGTGGAGGAGGAGGAGGAGGAAGAGGACCTTGAATGGATGGAGGAGTTAGAAGAATTGAGATTTATAGAAATAGAGCAGGAGGAAATAATTTTTTTACAAAATAAGAAATTTATTTCTACATGTGTGTGTTACACCTTACAAAGCACTGTTACATTTACATTCTTCTCCTCACTGTACCCGTCACTTCCACACCTTTCGTCCTTGCATTCCAGTACCACTTAAAACAGTTTTGATTTCATTGCACCTACCACAACCAGAGCAGCTAGTTTTTCTCCTACGGAAGCGTCTGGTGCCGTGACACGTTGCAGAGCTTTCTTCAACAGAATTTTATCAGCTATTCGGCGGAGTTCACGATAATTATCCAGTTAACTCTGACGATAGGCGAGATCGTGCTCCTTGCAAAATGAGTCTAATCGATTAATGCCTTTATCCCCTCGAGCTAAGCGAATGCTGAGATTGGTTCCATGGCCGCAGAACTGATAGGCTGGAATGTGCATTTCAAACGGTAGATTGTCAATCACTTTATCGATGAGCCCACGACCAGAGAGCATTTTCATCGTCGTCCTCTTCTTTCGTCTTGATGCTACTGCACCCTTCTTTCTTCTCGACGTCACACCCATGATAGGAAGAGAAAAAGTCCTTACACGAGCTTTTATTGCCTCTGTGGTAGAGTTTTATGAGTTGACAGGTACGACACTGTTTAACGGAAGGTATCCTTGCTATGGACACTTCGTTGTGATGCTCAAATTGACTGCACGGTTGGAGTTCCGAAAGCACCGGGTCTTGAGTCCACTCCCTGGGAACGTCTTGCGAGATTTCTTTTACCGCATTTGCCACCACGTAGAGAAGAAACGCTTTCGGTAACGCTTTCAACTCTTCTGTCGTAAAACTATAGAGTTTCTTCTTGCAGGCGAAAAACTTGACTATAGCACGCTCAGAGGGATTAGCGTTTAGTCCTTCAATATCACTCCACTGAGATGAAACAGACATGATTACAGCACAGTATTCGCTTCCTCACTAACGTCACTTACAACAGTGTTATTTGTTTTACAGCAAACGTTCTCGACTTCCCAACATGCATTGCAACACAGCCAATCAAACAGCTTCCAGACATGTAGAAGGCAGTTATTTTTTTTCTTTCCAAGAAGAGTAGACAGTGATGGACAGCCTAACTCGTGAAGGTCTATGAGTTGGCAGCTCAGCGAGACAAATTCGCGTAACCAAACACTTTTCTCCAAGCCTTTTACGAAGATAAGATCGGCGCCTGAGAGATGTGCATTCATAACCAGTGAGAGGTAGTGGTATGGAATCTCCCCTTCTTCCCACTTCAGACCCAAATGTCGTCTTAACAATGCAGTTTGCTTCCGATCTTCCTCTACTTGCCAGTGAAGGGGATAGGGTGGTTTAAAACTAAAACTAGTTACTTTTGGCCTCCACAGTCTAGTACAATCGAGGATAGCAACGTCCTTGTAGACAAACTTGTTTCCGTCTACCTTAAAACCCTGCACGTCCACAATCAAGGTCTTCGGCATAATAGAAACAGATTACAACACGTTCACACCGCTTTAGCGACTGATCGCTATCACGACTATGGCGAACACTTAAAGATCTTCCCCTTCAACCTCCTCCTCATTACTTGTACGCCACAGACGAAATGAACATTTTCTGTAGCTATAGTCTTCTATTTCGAGTGGAAATTTCGGAAGTCTGTGTCCAAGCTGGCGAGCAGCGTGGTGCAGAAGAAACTCTTTAGGTAGGCAGAATAGTTCATCGTCTGTTAGTTGCCGTAGTACTCCGGTCTTGTAGAATTTATCAATAGCCCGACCAATGATTTTGCGAGCTTGAGGAAATAAATCAGGATCTACTAGTACATCATCTTGTCTTTCCATGCAGAGGCGGTAACAACATGGCTCTATAGGAACATTCCAGTCGCGGAAGGTTTCAACTTGAGGTGACGACTTGAGATGAGGGGGTAATCGTTCCCATGCTGGTGCTATGGCACAGAATGCATAGTGCACTACGTATTCCGCTGGTAAACACTCCAACTGGTGATCGGATAATGCCAAGAGAGAATGATGATTCAAATAAGCATTTATAGCTTGACCAACGGCGTCTAGATAGCGGAGAAATGTATGCTGAGACATGATGCTCTCGAGATTATAGACTTAAATTACAATAAACACAACTTTTTATCATGGGCGTTGGCCCGTCAAAGTCTGTTTGATTATCACCTCTATTCTTGTAATGGCTTTGACATTGGCGACAGGCGACAACCGCAGGTAATACCTTTAGATGGAGTGGTAGATGCTTCCAGGCATATTCTACGTCGTGTGCTGCATATTCAGTTACATATGAAGCAGGTAAGTAGTTTAGTAATTGTCTTGGCATACTTAACAAGGAGCCATGCTTCTTGTGGCTAGCAATAGCTTTACTCACGAGATGCCTGTATAGTGTAAATAAATCGTCGACATTTTCTATACACTGTACACTTTGTTCTTCCCAAGTATATTCCATAGCGTAGACTGATGTTCTCGATGTAACAGCACGTCTATTTACATCCTGGTTACCATGTTTGAAAGAGGGTAATAGGTCACGTTAGACTCGTGAATTATAAGACAATAGGCTGTAGTATTTGGCGGAATATTTTCAGCCGTTTCAAATTCGAGACGAATGTCTACAGGTGAGTCTTTTACCGATTGTTCATGGTGTGAGCAGTCGATGATCACAAGAGGTGCAGTGTCCTTGAAATCTGTTGGTGTGAAGAGAGGCGATCCTTCCTTCTGATAGTACGAAGGCTGGAACTTGCAGAACATCTCGTACAATGTGCTGAATTTATTTTTTGTAAAGTCCAGTTCCATGTTTTCGTACGGATACGTTATACTATTAAGATAGGCACAAAAATTTCTCAGTTGACAGTGATCGAATTTCGAAGCATCTTCAGCATGTTGAAATTTATTAGTTTGGAAGCCAAATATTATGTAGAGAGGCTCTCAGTGAATCGTGAGGTTTTTACTGCCCAGCTGTGTCTATCTGTTGTCGGCAGTGTTGGATACTCGTGCAGGTCCCAACTGCGAAAATGGATAGGAAGTGGTGTGTCATTTTCTACAATTTTCAGTAGACGAAGTTTCATCTGATCGGAAGGTGTTACTTGAGGCACTCGCCACAGTATACGATTGAGCAAAATCTTAGAATCTTCGGGTGTTACTGCCGCCTTCAGTGCATTGTAGTCGCTACGGTCGCGTACTAGAAAAAGTTCTTGTTTTAAGTTCGACATAATTCTCCTGTGATCCTCGGCAAAGCCGGGAATTTTCTTTAATTTCAACATGCCTGTAAATGAACCATCCGTTTGCACCATCCAGTCGTTGTTGGAACCTGGACACCAGGCACCCGTTCTAAATGGTTTACATTCTTCACTCCCGTACGATGCATACATTTACATGGCACTCGTAATACCAACTTTCTTTGTAGAATCTACCTCTACACCGTTAGCTTCATAACGCGCTTCCGAAAACAAGAAAGCGAGTGCATTATTGTTAAGTTTGGATGTGCCTGCCGATGTTCCATCTGAAGCTTTTACTACTTTTCCCTCGATGTAGAGGTGACTCAAGTAAGGGAGTGTATAGGCATCTTGTTGATTGATTACTAGTCGTATTTCGTCGTTGTTACCGATCCCATAGGTGAAGGGTTAGTATGAATGATACTCAGCTCTGACGATTCCCTCCTGCGTCTCCGCTGTGTCCACGATTTCCAGCATATCTTCCATGATGTAGCGTATATCCTAGTTTCTAGTGAGTGTTATCGCTTGCCGAGCACAAGTGAGACGATCGGTAGACCGTCGCATTATTTTGTACACTACTTTCATGATGGCTTCAGATGTAGTGTGTAGGTCACGTCCGTCTGCGGGTCGAGGTTAATAAGATTGTTTGCTCTGTTTTCTAGCCGAAGTGTAATGTCGCTGACACTCGTCACACTCACGGGATGGTAGAGTACAACGTTAGGTCTCTCTCGAATAGTGAAGCCGCCGGGCTCGGTAATGATGAACTGATATAGCGTGTGACTCGGCTGATGATTAGTGAAGACGTCTGTGATGATGTTACACGAAACAGTCACGTGATGATCTTCTAACAGTTTTATAGGCTGATCCGACTCGCGCACCGTACCGCCCTCTAGCGTTCGCTTAGAAAATCCTAGCAGAGGACCGATAGAATATTCCTGTGTTTCGAAATCAATTTTAAATGAAGATCGTATACTACACTTGTGAGTAACGTTGCTCGCCGTAAGATCAAAGTATCGCTTCTTACTAATAAAATCGTCGATTTTAAATTGCCGGACCAGTACCTCTTGAATTCTGTCGTTAATATCTTCTACGGAGTAGGTTCCTGGAGGAAACGTTTACACATATTCGTCATAGTAGAATTTATTCTTTCCCTCGTAAACGTTGTAAATCTTGTTGTGTGCTTCGAATGCAATAAGACCTAGTTCGTAGGGTTGACGTCCCAGTTGAATAGGCGGATTAAAGTATACTGTTGTTTCCGCTCCTTTTCCTCTTACCGTGAATGTTCTAGCCGCACCTGACATCACGTGTACACTAACAGTCCTATTATCGGCGCTGGGCTTCATATAGAAACCAAAGACAGAGACGGCCACATTCAGAGGAGTTGAAGCGTTGCACACGATCCACGTTGTATTCTATCTTTGCACTGCTCCCAAAATAGCGGACGAGTTCAGCAGGAGGAGGCAGGTTTCCATAACTGTCAAAATAGCGCACTCTATGTCCCCGCTTAACATAGGCTACATAATGCGTTCCTGGTCCAGAACTTTTGTCCACGTTGACGATACCACTCTCGTTTTTATGCACACGTTTCGGTAGAGCATCACGCATGAATACACCCCGAAAGAAACGTATTTTTAATCGTTTTGCAAACTTTTCCACCTCCTCGTGGCTTAGTGCCCTACGAGGCAGTGCGCTTATTAGTTTTTTGGTGTCATGTAAATACCTAAACCTTTTTTGTAGGGCGCTAGACGCATGTTCACCCCTTTACCTCTTAATGCGATTGCTTCCATCGTCTTGTTATGCCTTTCACTTTCCTTTAATTGCTGTTTAGCCTCTTCAACGGCTTTTACTGTTCTTGCTACAGCACTCGCTCCTCCCAGTAGTGAGCCTAGGGCGGCGAGTCCGGAAAAAAGAGCGGGTAGAAATCCTCCTCGTTATGGTACTGGAATAATTCGAGCACGTTTTCGGAAAAGTAATTTTCTCTTTGGACTTACGCGAGCTTTTGCCGCACAAAGAGCTTTTCTTAGCGCTTCTTGTTGATTTTTTTCACCTTGGTAGGCGATACGTGCTGCATGCACAATATCGCGAAGTCCTCCTCTCTTCTTCTTCGTAAAGCGTTGCTTCCCCATAATGCTCTGTACACTTTGACTCAACACTATCAACTGATGCTACACACTCTAGCATACAACTATTTATCTAAATTGTTTCCTCCAGCGTTAGCTTACAGGAATAACCGCTGAATATTCCATCATAATGTACAAGGGAAAATCGTTAATAGTTTTTCCTTCACTTACCTCCTCCTCCGTCAGCTTAAGGAGAAATGTGAATTTATCTTCTCCTTTAACAGCTCCATCGATAAAGTTAAAAAACTCTTCCTCATTCTGCCTAATTATCAAATGTTTGTCGTCCGGTTGATATGTTAGAATGCGAATAGATCCATCGTACGGCATTATAAATTCGCTAAGTCCACTTGCCAGCACATACTTTCTTGCAGTCTTATCTTCTACTTGTCTACTCATTAGTTGTACGAGAAAAATAGACGGCAAGGATTTAATGTAAAGAGATAATCTGCTATCTACAAATCGTTTCGTTGCAACGTCATGGGAATTGACAGGGTCTCCAACATTAGTCAACCTTCTTCATTTTGTCATTTCAAGTACTTCTTCCGTAATTGTACACACTTTATCGATCTCACTCGTAAGAAAATGTTTTGTGCACACATCCTGGGCATCAACCGGATCTGCTACATCCACTAATCTTAACGCATTCATATAAAGGGCTTTGTCTCTAAGGTTCCCAATCTTGTTTATTTTTATTTCTCGAGAAACAAAGTGTTTTGTGCAAGCGTCTTGATCATTCACGGGATTGGCCACGTTGATGATGCGTTTCCTTTTTACATCATATCCTTCACTATCTAACTGTGGAAGCAGCTGAAGATTTCTCTCTACATAGCTTTTATTAGCAGCATCATTACTATTCGCAGGTATTCCCACACCTTTTATGCGACGATTCTTTGCAACATAGTGTCTGTCGTTACTTTGGAATAGAGTCTTTTGTGCTGCATAAGCTTTTGTACACACATCTTGTCCATAAACAGGGTTAGCGACATTGACTAGACGTTTAGATTGAGCATCATAGTTTCCCTTTATTCGTTTCAATCGGAACCAGTCAACATATTTTTTGTACACGCGTCGCTAGGTAGTTGCGGATCTTCTACAATCATTAAACGCCTTTTATTAAGATTATAATGACCGTCCGAAGTACGTTGGATTGTTTGCCTATCGACATACCTCTTATTCGCCGGATCGGTTTCATTTACAGGGTCTTCAACAGTTTTCGTATAGCGATATGTTCTTCCGAAAGCGTCCATCGCGGCACTGCTCAATAGTGTGTCTATTACGTGAGTATTTAACTAGATTCATTCCTCTCCCACCGTCAGTCGTTATGAAGATTATAAAACAGAAAGATACACTTCCCGTTACGAATGTCGTCTCACAACTAGTCCCGTGTGCATCAGTGCAGCTGCATCGTCATGGTACACTATTACCATCCTCTATTGGATGTATCGTAGCGGGTCCGTCTGGCTGCGGAAAGAGTAACCTCTTAATAACACTCATTACTTCACGTCAGGGATTACGCTTCCAGAATATTTACATCTTCGCTAAGTCCCTTTGTCAACCACTCTATCAATATCTGAAACAGGTTATGGATGGATTAAGTGACATTGGTATACAATATTTTTCTTTCTCCGCCAACCAGGATGTAATACCTCCAGATGAAGTACTACCATATTCTCTCATGATTTTTGACGATGTTATAACAGAGCAGCAAAACGTAATTCAATCCTACTTTTGCATGGGACGACATAAAAACGTTGGCTGCTTTTATTTGTGTCAGACCTATTCACGTGTACCGAAGCAGCTTATCCGTGATAATAGTAACGTCATAGTGTTATTCAAAATGGACGAGTGTAATATGCGTCACGTCTACGATGATCATGTGAATACCGACATGACTTTCCAAGACTTTAAGAAGATCTGTGCTAAGTGCTGGAATAACAGTCGCCACGGGTTCATTGTCATCGATAAAGATCGTCCCCGGAACGAAGGGCGGTATCGTATGGGGTTTGATCACTTTATCACTATTTAATTGACTCCTTCACCGAGCGAGCGTTTACTTGTATCACTGCCGAAGTCATGAGCAGACATTTAACGCAGGAGATTATCCGTGCACGAAACAATATTCGTCAAAAGTATCGAGAACTTAAACGCTACCGTAGAGATAGTGATCTACTCTTGCAAAAACATTTTGCCGAACCACTTCAAGCTATACTTAGGACACCTTCAAAGAAGAGTCTCCAGTCTGTTGGAACACAGACGACACCTTCAAAGAAGAGTCTCCAGTCCGTTGGAACGCAGACCGTTAAAGAAGAACAAAAAGATGATCAGGTGTTTACTCCAGCTAAGTCAAAAACACCTCAGTTTCTACGTACGATAATTCTCGCAGAAACGCCAAGGCGGCAGTCTGATTTGTCTGCTGTTACCTCTACACCAGAGTTCAAGAGCTACCTGAAAGAGACGTACGGTGAACTCGCAGCCAAGTATGTTAAAAATTATTTATGGGAAGAACGGGTCGAACGTATGGCGTTCGTTACGAAAATGATCGTTTCTACATTGGCAACACTGAAGTAACACTGGACAGCAAAACAATAGTTGTAAAAAGAGTTCGTTATGCAGTAAGTGAAGGTCTTCTCGAACTACTTTTTTCCTACATTCCTAATTCTGAGGTGTATACAGACAGTGAGCTTGAGAAGTATAAATCTATCCTACGAGCGACAAATGCGTACAGACGAAATTACGATTCTTCGGCGGCAGTAAATGCTAACAAGAGTTACAAGTACCGAGAAGTTATTTCTAAATTGTTCCCAACCCAGCAAAATATTCGTCACCTTTCGGCTAGTGGGTTGCGCACAAAGATGTGGATGCCTCGTGTAGACTATACCTACGGGAACGATCCTAACAAGTTAGTTGAGCGATTGCTCTTGCTCGATGCATCTCGCAGCGCAGGACATACGGGACATGAAGGTGAGATTCGTGAAATAGAGGAAGAACTACGCCGTGCTAACTTTATCGTGTAATGTCTCCGCGGAAGAAGAAGAAATCATCTCCTCATATAAAAGAAGGGATCGCTCGTGAGTTGAACAAGACAGCCCGTCGACAATATCGTCGTAGACGAGTCATCACACGGGGAAATGATGATCTTTGGCAAGCAGATTTCGTAGAAATGATTCCCTACGCAACCAGTAAGAGCGGTATCAAATATCTCCTGACTGTCATCGATGTCTATTCCAAGTTTGCCTTTGCAGAGCCTGTACGTGCTAAAACAGCAAGTGTTGTCACAGCTGCGTTCAAGGCCATTATCAAGCGAGCGGGACGCCACCCACGTCTTCTTCAAACAGATCAAGGCAGAGAGTTTTATAATAAGGAATTTTCTACTTACCTGAATTCGCTTAACATCCATCATTATTCTACGTACAGCAACCTTAAAGCGAGTGTTGTAGAGAGGTTCAACAGAACGCTCAAGACCATCATGTGGCGTGAATTTACTGCACGTGGTTCCTATTGCTGGTTAGATATCCTTCAAAACATTGTCGACCGGTACAATTACACCGTTCATCGAACAACCGAGATGAAACCTCGCGATGTTCGTGACAACCGTCTGCTCAAGACTGTGTACAGTAAATTAAAAATAGCAGACCCGAAACGACATCGATTCAAAACAGATGATTTTGTACGCATTAGCAAGTATAAATCGCTTTTTGATAAGGGTTACACTCCAAACTGGAGTAGCGAAATCTTCCAGATTGATAAAGTGTAACTTACAAATCCAGCTACGTACTTACTCCGTGATCTTGCAGGACAGCCCATCAAAGTAGGTTTCTATGCTGAAGAACTTCAAAAAACACAGTACCCCAATAGTTACCTAGTGGAAAAGGTTCTGCGGAAACGTGGAAATAAACTGTATGTGAAATGGCTAGGGTTCAATAACACTTTTAATTCTTGGATTAATAAATCAGATGTGTTGTAACTCTCAGCACAGTGCTGCTCTCTGCTCACCCGATTCTCCTCTCGGCATCGTTCCCACGCCTCTACCCGTAAAAGGAAGCACACACGATCAGTCTGGCTATTTGCTCTTTAGACGTTCGAATGGCTGCTTCGCTGATGTATTACTGTCAAAACGGAGGCTTGCTTGTTAATGTCGTAACTGAAAATAAAATTGAGGTATTTGCTGTCGGTATATTAGTAGAACTATGTAGAAGAAACAAGAAAATGTATTATATGAAGAAGAAAAAACTATATTTTATGAATTATAAATCCGAATGTAATGTATTTGATACAACTTAAATTTTCTCTCCTTGTTACGATTCATTATCAGGGAAAACAAGACTGATGATATGGACGCTTTGTAAAATGTGAGAGGACTGAGTTAAATAGTTTAGAACTTAATTATCATATCCTATCTATTTAAATTAACAGAACATGTGCCAGAAGTTAGCTAAACTAGCTCAAGGCAACGTCTTTCCGATTGTCCTCAGAATAAATAGTTTGCACACTCCCCTCGAGTTTTTTTAATTTCACCACCGCGCTCCCCTCCTCTCCACATCGTCATGCCCTCTTCCATATAGTTCCCCACCGTGTCCCCACCATTCGTAGTCTATAAAAGGAGCACGCACGGGCAGTTCTTTGCAGTCTGCTTCTAAGCAGACTGTCGACCAAACTGGTCTTAGGGGAGGGGTAAGGAGGGCTTGGACTCATCCAACACCTCTCCCCCGACCAAGGGTTGTGTCAACAACCTCTACGTCACAATGACCTAGAGGGTGTTGGCTGAATGACGACATTGATGACGTCATTAAAGGTCTTTAACCTAATAGCGTCATCGATGACGTCATGGCCAATGACCTTAACGGGACTTCCGGGGTCAATAACCTTGACCTTATGAATATTAATGAGATAACGGTACTTGGCCGCAGGGCGGCCTAGTCTATCTACTCATAGCCTACATGTATAACAAGGAATGTTGTACAAATATTGATTTACATCATAATATAATTATTTTACATGAAAAAAGGAAATATTCAAAATAAACTAAACATAGGTGGAAAAATAGGTACAAAGTGGTTATCGATGTATTCTCCAACATACTGTTCAAGGAAGTGCCTGCGTACTTTTTAAAAAATCTGTACAACTTATTGATTTGTTTCAATTTTGGAGGTAGATTGTTAAAGGCTGTGCTTGCTGAATAACAAATGCTTTTAACGCCGTATTTGGTAGTGTTTGTGGAATCTTTGTAAAACTTGTTTGCTGATCGTGTGTTATGGGTGTGAATATCTTTGCTGTTTCGTAGTTCTGTATTAACAGAAATCATATTATTTTTTACCTGAACATAAATAAAGCTTGAGAGTATTTAATCTGGCATTGTACTGGTAATATGTTTGTTTACTGAAAAACTTCCACAGATGGTTTTAGTAAATCATATCCATGCATAATTTTTAAAGCTCTCTTTTGGAGTATTTCTAGTTCCTTTACAGCTTCCTGTGTACTATTTCCCCACAGTAAATTCATGTAAATAAGGTGTGAATATATGGGGGAGGTATATATGTTTCTTAAGTGTTAGTTGTTTATTCCATAGTCCTTCAATCTTTTTAGTACGTTGCCACTCGAACTGAAGATCAACCTCTACATTAACTCTGTTTCTATACTTCGTTTTCATTTGTGTGAGAGCAGAAAAGGTACTGTCACACATGTATGTTGTCATGAAAGGCATTAGGCCTAAACGCAGTATTTCCTTTCAAGACATTGTAGGGTACAAGGGATGTCATAGACCCAAAAGTCAATCAAATGCCAGTCCATCTGATTCTCCACCCACATCATATCTCAATTTATTTTTCACTTTCTCTCTGCCAAGATACTCCGGCTAGTTGATCTTCACCAAAGGGGGGCAGTTCATGTTCAGTTTCAAAGAAGAGATTTCTTAACCACGATATTTTCTCAACCAGAGGAGAAAAATATGACCTGAGTGTGGATTCTAGCAATTCCAAATATCTTGCAATTAAATCACTTACACTGTCTTGTAGTATTTCTTCTTTTTCCGCTGCTAACTTGTACCATATATCGGTCAAGTTAAGCGTTATATGTACTGTATATAAGTTATAAAACAGTGAAGGCATAGTTTCTAAATTTAGTATAATGGTCTATGAATTTTGTGTGCACAATAAAATTTCACTCTTCAAATATTTACAACTTTCATTATTATTGCGGGCCCCTTGGATTATCGTCGCGGCCCCCCATTGGTTCGCGGCCCACAGTTTGGGGAGGGCTGGTCTATACATATTACTGCTTTTCACTTGTTAAATAATTTCACCAACATAATGTCTGATATTAATTCTATCACCCTTTGAAGTTCTTCTTTCTAACTTTATTTGATCACACATTGTTGCTGATATTTGTGAATGTGACTTACTGGAAATTCTATCTCTTCGTTTTATTCCTAGTACCTTGCGTCCCATCTTCCTTTGACATATTTGTAGTGCGATAATTAGGGTCCAGAAGTTGGACACCTCTCAATTGCCTAAAGTAGACATATAAAAACTCCTAAAAATATCCATAAAAGACCTATAATCTAGCAGAAAAGGACGTAAAATTACGATCCAAATTCAATAATAATTACATATTTACATATTTACATAATTACATATTTAATGAGGGAATTTATTGTTTTAAAATTGTTTTAAAATAAAAATTCGGGTGGTATGCAACGTACAGTGCAATAACATATGAGTGAATAGTCCTTCTTTCAGACATAATAGATTAACATACAATAGAACTCCGTTTATCCGAAATAAAGGGGGTGGAACCACTTCGGATGACGCTTGTTTTCGGATGACACATGGTAAATATTTTCGGAAGTTAAATGTCGAAATAAAAATGCATAAACTTCGATAAGCAAAGGTGCATGATGTACAGTACATTCGCATTAAAATATTTACATATCACTCATTGTATAAACTCAGTGATTTTCTTCTGAATTTTGTTGGTGCAGCGACGTCGTACAGCTATGTCGCGCCACCGTTTAATCAACCATATAAAGCGGAAAGCAATCTGAAATAATGAAACAATTTTCTATTCTACTGAACTGAATACTGCATACAGTAATTTTATTACAGTACTGTAATTAAAACGTGTGGTAATTTATTTACTAAAAATTCGAAATCAATCTTACCCCAGTGTATTAAATCCATCATCTGCTATAACTCAATTCTCAGAACTGCTATTGTCAAGGTCGGAGTCGTCTGCATAATCTTCATGAAGAATAATACAGTAATAATAATAATAATAATAATAATAATAATAATAATAATAATAATAATAATAATAATAGTAATAATAATAATAATAGAATGAAGAAATACTGGACTAGAGCTCAAGGGAAACAGTTGAAATGACGTGGTCCTTAGTTGGCTGAAACGAAACAATAATAATAATAATAATCATAATAATAATAATAATAATAATAACAATAATTGTTCCGGGATATTTGTGGATCACAGAGGTGAAAGAAAGTGCCGGGATGAATGGGTCTAACTACAATGTCAAGAATAGAATTTAAAACTTAGAGTAAAGGTTATATTTTCAGACACCAAAATTGACAATTTTTACAAGTAGCAAACGTTAAATAAGATTGGTAAAAAAAAAATCCAAGATGCAGAATCTTAACACCTTGGGCTTTAAGCCCCTAGCTTTACATTTCCTAAGCTACCCGCTCAAATTTACAAAACTCATGAATTTACACAAGGGCAGAAATCCCCTGATAACTGGAGCACTTGCTCCTTAAACTACAATATCAGGCCTCGCAGAGGCACTTTTACAATACTTGAAAAAGAGCTAAAGTGCTCTCAGTTTTCCAAGGCTACTCAAGGCAACATAACATGAAAACCTAATAATCACTGACCTTACAAGGTACTATTTACAATTACAAATCTTATTACACGGAGGTATCTAGTACCCAACCTGCAGGGCCTTAGTGAAAAAGAACAGGTTAAATAAACGGCCCGAGTTCAACTTGAATGGAGCCGAAGATTGAGCTCCAAAAATTTTAAAGACCTATAGGGCACTTGGCCGACGAAACAGGGGCTATTCCCAAACTACTGAGGCAGCACGGATGGAAATAACTTTAATACATAGCAGAAATCAAAGGTTACAGAACGTGGTACATCAAACCAAGATGAAAGGGAGCTCGAAAGGGTACATCACTCTCTATCCCCGATTTACCGTTAAAGTTTTATGAAATTTTTACATTAGCCGAAAGAAGATTTACATTTTAGAGAAGTTGGTAACATAGTTAAAGTTTCGGACCTATCCCGCGGGTTAACCTGCGGAGCTAGCAAGAAATAAAGATGTTAAGTGGCTATTACCTGGTAGAAGTTCTAGCAGCTGACGAAGAGGCCTCCCGCCTCCTGCTTGACACACACACACTCAGTAAGATGACGATCAATTGGCCAAGAGACGAGAAAATCCGCAGTATATAAACCCTCGGGGAAAGTTCGAGACCATTCAAGATTAAACTAGCCACACCCTCCCGTTTTTGTTGGTGAATTTAAAAGTTACACTGAAAATCGAAAAAGAAGAAGACTCTGATTGGTAGAAAATTAATTCCAGAAATTAGGGATTGGCTAATTTCAAAACTGGCGGAAATAAAAGAGGAAATATTCCCAACCCAAAAATAAATGAATATCAATTAAAAAAAACTTATGAATACAAAAATTATTTAAATCAAAGGTTCTTTCACTTCGCACCAGGGTGCATGATCATCGTTCTTTGGTAGTGTCATCTATGAGAGAATGTCCAAACTTCTTGATGAATGGAACACAAAACAAGTAGAAATTCACACAGTTCAGGAAACTTTAAAATAACAAAATTATATCAGCTTTTAGTGGCGACATCTTCAGGGTAAAGTTCTAACTTGTATTATTGGTTTCACATTTGATAGATAGAGGAGTTCTTTTAGGAGCTCATTTTGAACGCGCTGCGTAGAGGTGTACCTCCCGGTACAACAACAACAACAACAACAACAATAATAATAATAATAATAATAATAATAATAATAATAATAATAATAATAATAATAATAATAATAATAATAATAATAATAATAATAATAATAATAATAATAATAATAATAATAATAATAATAATAATAATAATAATAATAATAATAATAATAATAATTGTACCAGGCGGTACACCTCCGCGCCGCTAATTCAAACTTTGCGCCAGTTGAAACTCCTCTACTGGAGGAAGCCTGAACTTTAACTACAGTGTTAATTCTCAAGTTTCTCAGATGATGTCCCTACTTGTAAATTTTGAAGTGTTCTGAACTGTGTCGTTTTCGATGTATTTTTGTTTTGCCTGTAGTAAGAAGTGTGAACATTCTCTTCTAGATGGCACTACTGAAGGACTACAATTATGCACCCTAGTGCGAAGTGAAAGAACTGTGTTTTTGGAGAAATTTTGTGTTCATAAGTTTGTTCTTTGTTAAATTTCTTTCTGTCATTGTTTAGGTTGGCTGTATAACCCTTCTCTTTCCGCCAGTTTTGAATTCGACCAATGAGTAATTTTTGTAATTAATTTCCCACCAATCCTGGTTTTCTTCTTCAGTTTTGACATGTAATCTTTTGGCCGTCCAATAAAAGGCTTGTGGGCGGGTGTTCTCATTCATGAAAGGTCTCGAATGTTACGCGAGGGTATATAAACTGCTGATTTTCGGGTCTCTGCGCCACTTCAGTAACATCTACCAGTGTGTAAATTATGTAGCAGGGGGCGGGTAGCGCCTCTTTCTTCGGGCAGCGGTTCATCAATAAGGTAATGGCCTTTTAATAACTTCTTTCTTGCTAGCTCAGCAGTTTAACCCTCTGGGCGGGTTCGAAACCTTTTCCATGTTACTTTCCTCTAAAATGTAAAAGACTCTTGATTTAAATTCTGTCTTTTTAAACTACAAATTGGGATATAGAGTGCCTAACCCTCTCGAGCTCCCACTCATGTTGTTTTGAGGTGACTACGTTTTCATAACTGTTTCCCTTCTACTCGTAATGTCATAAAGTTTTCTATCGTGTCACCTCCGTAGAATGGGATTAGCCCTTGCATAATCGGCCTAGGGCCAAATTAGGTTTTAATAAAGTATATTCGGAGTGCAAGTTTCGCCTCCACTCAAGTTGGTATTTTGGAGGCCATGTAATTGACCTGTTTCTTAACTTAATAGGCCTCAGTAGGTTGGGTATTTTTACCCCTGTGTCTATGTCCTTGGAGGACAGCTTGAAGGTCGAGTTTGGTGTGGCCTTTAATAGGCTGGAACTTTGAGAGCGGGTTGCTCTTCCAAAAAATTTGTTTCTGTGTGCCTCGAGGAGGCTTTACTGTGTAATTGGGAGCAAGAGCTCCTGGGAATGATTGGGGTCTTCTGCCCCTTTGTTGAATATTGTATATGGATAAAGTTGGGCTTATAGCTCAAGGATTGTAAGTCTGGGTCTCGAAACCCAAATCCTGTAACTACTGTAATTGTACATTCTCGATTTGTTGTTAGGCTACTCTGTACCTGTCATTCTTGTTATTTCTAGATTTTGCAAAGAAAATATAACTTTGTTAAATTTTAAATTAACTTTAATTTCGTAAGTGGAGACCTGTTCATCCCTGCACCTTCTTTCACCTCTAACTACCACGGAGAACTCCGTAACAATAAGAACAACAACAATAATAATAATAATAATAATAATAATAATAATAATAATAATAATAATAATAATAATAATAATAATAATAATAATAATAATAATAATAATAATAATAATAATAATAATAATAATAATTCCTGCTTGTTCAAGAAAAATGTGTCATGGAATGAACTAGAGGGTAATAAACTGTTTTGTTTTATACTACACGTGCATAATATAAAAATATGATTTGCCTAGTAGCTCTCAGCACATATAGCAAAGAGAATTACTAATATCGACGGCTATGAACGAGAGGGTAAAAGCAAAATATTAAAATGCAATTTTGCAAGAGCATTTCGGTTAAGCCGGGTTTCGGTTAAACGAAGTTCGGTTAAGCGGGGTTCTACTGTAATTTTAAAAAATAATCCCGTGGTTATTTAAAAAGGGTTCTTGCAGAATTTAGAATGACATGTTTTTACACCTAGAATGAGTTCAGGGAACCCGCAATGGACATCCTGGAGAAAGAAATTGGAATTAGTATAATTGGAATCATACTTGCCGTAACCACACTCGGGTTACAGAAATTGGAATTCGGAAACTTTACCTCAGTTGGCCTTGCAGTCTATCACAATAGTCATCTCCAGGTTCTTAGATGTAGAGGATCGTCGGTTTTCAGAAAGCACATTGGCGAAACTTAGAGCAACTTCTCTCCACATCAACGAATGTTAAGGGTTCATACTTGAGGCAAGTGAGATCTTCCTCTTCAAAAACACTCACATCAAAATTTTCTCCTTTCAATATTTCACTCATCTTGCAAATGATTTGATATCCTTGCGTTTTTTTTCAAGCAGTACTTTCGCTTTTTCCTCTCCTTTCTCTCCATACCGGTATTATAATCATTTCTCTCTTTTCACATACGGTTCAAATAAGTGTATGTACTAGAGAAAAGATGTTTAGGAGGTGATGGATAAACTAATGATTTTTTCGAATTGAGAACAGGCAGTAAAAATGTAGTCGAGAGAAGGTGAAATAGAGAAAAGAAACCCGCTAAGGCCTAAAAAAAGGCTAAAAAGGTTCAATAAGCCAAAAACGCCGAAACTGACAAAAAGGACAACGAAAACCCACCATTTCCTGGCCTACAATGACTCAGAATGAACAATATTATGATGGCCCTTTTCTTCGGACACCGAAAAAAAAATGGATTTTTCCTCAAATTCCGAGCCTTAGCGATCATTTGCCTCTTGTTGGCGACCATGGTTCGTTTCCATAAAATAATGTCGGGTAAACACACGATTCCAGTGTGTCAAATTTGAATAATCTGTGTTACTTTCTGGTTAGTAAAATAAATTCAAGAGACCAGAAAGCCTTCCAAGCTAAATATATTCTTCTTTTAATCTCTGTTTCCATCTTGTTCTTGAAGGCGATTAATTGTTCTAAGATACATAATCCCTTCAGCTCACTGGGACCTTCAATCAATCAATCAATCAATCAATCAATCAATCAATCAATCAATCAATCAATCAATCAATCAATCAATCAATCAATCAATCAATCAATCAATCAATCAATCAATCAATCAATCAATCAATCAATCAATCAATCAATCAATCAATCAATCAATCAATCAATCAATCAATCAATCAATCAATCAATCAATCAATCAATCAATCAATCAATCAATCATTCAATCAATCAATCAATCAATCAATCAATCAATCAATCAATCAATCAATCAATCAATAAATAAATAAATAAATAAATAAATAAATAATGTTCCACCTACCGTTATAAGAGTTTCTATTCTGTTTGTCATAATCAGTGTTTAGTCTTATTCAGCGACTGTCCTGCATTTTTGTTTTCCGTGCTGAGATTTTGCAGTATTTTCCGAAGTATTTCTGGTGTTTTGGAGAACAGAACTACATTATTTCGACTTCAGTAAAGATTCTTGAGCAAGTTTCTAGCCATGAAGGTTTGAGCCCCCTCCCGCCCCCCCCCCCCCCCCCACCAATCAACGGAATTTTTACAAAAATAAAATAAAACAGAAATTGCACGCCTGGTGGTCATAATCCTTAAGGCGTTGAAATCTAAACGGTCTGATAGTGTAGTTAGCCGGTTCGAGTCCCGTTGGTCGAAAAATTGCCGCCATCAGAATGTTGGCCGGCAGCGTAAGGGTGGTGGTGGTATACACTTTCTACTCACTAGATTGCGTGGCAAAATCAAGGATTAAATTACAAACCTCTCCGTAGTGCTCATATGAGTGAGGGCATATGACGCTGCTCGTGGTGATTCGTTCGTCGGATGGGGACGTTGAGCCTTGAGAAGACCCCTTACTGCTATTCGAAAGGGTTAGGCTATATGCCGGCACCGGGTTTCACCCTTACCCTTCCTACTATCAAATATCACATTATTAATTCCATCTCATTACCTCCTGTGATGAGATTGACGTCAGAAAGAGCATTTGGTCATAAAAACCCGCCACGACAGAGGCATCTCCCCTCATACTCGACCTCGTAGAGAAACGGGACAAGGGTTGGACAAACAAACAAAATAAAGAGAAGCGGACAATAAACTAAATACACATTCCGGGACATAATTGTAGACCCAACAGATCTGTTGAATCTATTTTCTAAGAAGCCTCGAAAGCTGGATTTTAGATCGTAAACTGAAATCATACACGATTTAGTTTTCAAATCCGAAGGAATTAAAATAATACACCTATTTGATACTCACACACACACACACACACACACACACACACACACACAAGAAATGCACATTCCAATTATAGTAACCAGAAAACGCTGACCGTCGCAATATTAAGAAATAATCTCGTTCCTAGGACCAAACAGTTTACAAGTCAACCTTCCATCGTAGGCCTGCTTAGCTACACTGACTGCTGACTAGTCGTATATTAATTACCTTATTGCTGTGTGATCTTTGAGTACTATCAAAGACAATATATCCCTCCGTTCATTTATTTTTTGCAAATAAGTTATTTTATTTTCATTTTTTCCGTAAAGAATGGCTAAGGAACACGAGTGTACGAACTGTGGGTGTGGCGAGGCATTGAGGGGTATGAGATGATTGACGCAAATTTGGATCGCAATATGTTCGTGATTTAATGACGTTATACTTAGTCAAAAATCCATATTTTATGATCATGATGACGTGTTCTGACTTTCATTGAATATTGTGATATGATTTGATCATTAAAAGGTATTCATATGAGATTGAGTACTCGTTCACTTGGAATTTTTAACTTAAAATTTCTACTGAAAAAAGCATTCTTTTAAATTAAGTATGGCATACTTACGTTAATATGGATGATTGCTTCTTTGTATAGGAATGTAACTGAATTGATATCGCACAATGTATTCAAGAATAATGTTCCCTAGATATTTTAATTTGTTTTGCACGTGGTTACATTGATATTTAGGCTCATTTAAGGCTCTGAATACCTTGTTATACTCAATGATTAATTTATGTCGTAAAGGGAAGTTAGTATAAGACATGATATTGGATAATATAGTAACCTTAATTGATTAGAAGTAAACTTTTGCTAGTAGATAAGAAACTTGTCACTTTTCCAGATGCTTATGGAGGGATACTCCAACCATATCTTGAGATAATCCGACCGAAAGTTAATAAAACTTTTTGTAATAGCTTGTCCTAAGAGCAGCTGAGAATATAAACATTAACATAAACTGATATGAATAAATAAGTGTAAAACCAAACCAAACCCCACGGCACTACAGCCCTTGAAGGGCCTTGGCCTGCCAAGCGATCGCTGCTCAGCCCGAAGGCCTGCAGATTACGAGGTGTCGTGTGGTCAGCACGACGAATCCTCCCGGCCTTTATTCTTGGCTTTCTAGACCGGGGCCGCTATCTCATCGTCAGATAGCTCCTCAATTATAATCACGTAGGCTGAGTGAACCTCGAACCAGCCCTCAGGTCCAGGTAAAAATCCCTGATCTGGCCGGGAATCGAACCCGGGTCCTCCAGGTGAGAGGCAGGCACGCTACCCCTACACCACGAGGCCGGCTAAATAGGTGTAATACATTAACGTAACCATCGATTTCCGATGCAGATTTTGCATATTTACTAGTTTTCTTTATGAATGTTGTATAAAGGTAAGATAATAGCACATTTTAAATGTGATGGAAAGATGAGAAATTATAATGGTGATCATTAACAAATATTTTAAACTACCAGGTCAAATATTAATTAATTATTTTTTGAATTTTTAACTTATGATTTAATTTTCTTTTACCAATATTTCTATTTTTTAATAAATAATAATAGTCAAGATTTACATCAAGTGTTACCGTATTTAAATTTTTCTCTTATGGTATAAGCTAACTTAGAATGAAGATGTTTAATTATCGAATATTCTTGTGATCCAATGATACGTCGGATGGAGACGTCCATCAACTCAGCTGATAGATGATGATATATTATTTCGCGTATCGGTGTGTCTTTGATCCCACGTAAAAATATATTCATGAACCCTGGGAGACTGGTCGGGATTTCTTTTACGTGACCCATCCTGGACGCGGTAAGGGCGTAAAAGGGTGAAAATTTGGCGCCCAGCGTGGAAGCAACAAGAAAGATAACGAGGATAAAAAGAAAATTTGGCACCCAAATTTGGAGCAGAATACAACGAGTGGCAAGAGGCATGAAAGAAAATGTAGCTCCCAACGTACAAGCAAAAGATGACGTCAGGCAAAGAACATAATAATAATAAAAGTTAACACCAACGTACAGGTAAGGAAAAGAAAGAGACGAATAATAAAAAAATGAAAATTTTGACATCCAACAGAGTAGCAGAAGACATTATGTAAAAGAAGGAAAATATTTCTTACAATGGCAATAGACAATATTTTGGAACATTTACATGAAAATGGTAGAATAATAAATTTTAGTAATCTAAGAGATAAAATCATGGGAGATATATTAAATTTTAATTTATGTTTTAATGATCACATTGAAGTGGGCTAGAGTTTTGTAATATACTTAGGACAAGGAGTATCATTGGATCCGGAATGATAAATGTCGTTCAGTAAGGGTTTCCGGGTAGTCTACTCAATAGTATAATAAGTACAGATCAATAAGAGTATTTCATAGTTAAGATATAGATGTAAGTCTAGTATAAGATATTAGAGCAAAAATAGGACTTTTAAAGTATCGCGAACAATTAGAGAATTAGTAAATTGGAAATGGCAAACCTTGATCAGATGAGGGTACAATTCGAAGAATACCAGAAAGAACAAGAAGAGAAATTACAGGAAAGAGATGGGGCTATAAAGAGTAGCCAGGAAGAGATAGAAAAGACGAAGAAAGAACAAAGGGAATATTAGAAATTCCACAGGAAATGATAACAAACCAAGAAGAAAAAAGGAAATGATTGATGAAATGAGAAAGGAAAGGCCGGAAGGTCAAGAAAAACAAGATAAGGTCACAGTCTAATATATACAATCGCGAAGCTCTAATAAGAGGAAGGTTCATCCACTTGACAGATGGCGCGACACTAGCAACTCTAGCGGCGAGGTAGAGGCAACTTGCTAGCAGACAACAGAAAACGAATTACCACTACAGTCTAAAATGGTCATAACTTCTGAACCATTCGTGCAAATAATGTCCTGACAAGGTTATTGTAATCCTCATGAAATAGCGGAGGAGGTCAAACAATTTATTTCGATGAGGAGTTCTATGATAATATCGAAATATTTATTTAATCGTAAGGAGTTGTGGTTTTTTGCCGGGGACTATGTCATAAAATCGCTTCTAGAGGGCGACTGGTTCGAAATAAGCATATACCATCGCTGAATTTTTGTAGAGGCTTTTATGCTCTACAATTCGTACGCTTACACTTGGGGTCTATTGCTGACGGTTCACACAGCGTAAGCCAAGAAAGCAAGTGACTGACCGACCGACATCGAACCTGCCAAGTTGGGCTAAGAAGGCCAGGGCTCTACCTCTACAAAAAAGTCCGTGATGGTATATACCTATTTCGAACCGGTTGCCCTCTAGAAGCTATTTTATGTTATAGTCCGTGTTAAGGAAAAATGACTCCTTAAGATTAAATAAATATTTCGATATTATCCTCGAACTCCTCATCGAAATAAATTGTTTGACCTCCTCCACTATTTCATAAGGATTACAATAACCTTGTCAGGACATTATTTGCATGAATGGTTCAGAAGTTATGACCATTTGGCTGTAGTGGTAATCCGTTCCATGTTGTCTGCTAGGAAGTTGCCTCTACCTCGCCGCTTGGAGCGCTGTAGTCTCCTCGGATGAAAAATGTCATCAGAGCTTCGCGACTGCATATATTAGACTGTGATAAGGTTATGGAAGAAATCAGAAACATGAGAGAAGGACAGCAGAGGCAGGAAGAAACGATCTAGGAGATAGTTGGAAACGTGAGAGAAGGACAACAGAGGCAGGGAGAATTTCAACAGAAGCAGATGGAAGAGATGAGGAACATGGCAGAAATACAAACAGAAATTGTAAAAATAGAAGTCGGGAAAATCAGATAAGAAATCACGGATATCAAGACTGATATAATAAATCTGCGCAGTGAAATGCCTGAGATAATGGAGAATAAAAATAAAGAGGCTTATGAAGTAGTCAATAAAATCAGAGAAGAATTGTCAGAATCGGAATTATACCCAAAGTCTGAAGAGATGAAGAAATTTACTGAAATTATTTGCACCATTCCCGCGTCCAAGTGAGGATACATGAGATCCAGACTAGCTCTTGATAAATGATTCTATCTGATTAGTGTTGCTGGGTTGTGGGTTCCGCTTGAGAAAGTACTCCGATGGCCTATGGTAAATCTCAACCTACGCAGAAGGACGTCTCCAACACGCTATCAGTCGGATACCATACTTGCATGCCGCCAAATTAATCGCAAATATCAGGTCAATACAATATTTCAACTGATTCGCATGTGCCGCCAACGAAATCGCAATTAAAAATGAGTTATTACAGTCTTACACCCAGTTCTTATACTAAGTAGGCATTAAAAGAATTATGAAGTTTCACTATTCAACTTTTATTGACTATTCAGTCCAAATACTAAGGAAATGTTGCCTAAGATATCATTGAAAATGGCTCACGCAACTTAGATAGCTTCGTAATGTCATAAATAGTTCAATCAGTTACAGTTAAGTTGAGATAAAGAAAAATAAGTTTGGAAAAACTTGTAATAGGTAGCTGAAATCTAGGCCATAATTATCGATTCATTAATACCTTGGCCTGTTGAAAATCTAAGTCATATATAAATAATGTTCGAAGAATCAATTGAAAAATTAAAACATATTAATCAAGTAAAACATACTAAATAGAGTTGTAAGAATTAGATGCATCCAATTGGTTAAAAATGAAAAGAAAATTACACTCATTACTATATACATCATTTCAGATTATAGTCTTTAAACAGAATGTAGAAAGCAGTGAAAATTGCCAAATAAATAATTCATTAAGATTTGGAATCTCTTCTCTCTGAGCTGAATTGCTCCTCAAAGTCACTTAAAGTTCTGTCATTTAACCTTTAACTCAAATATGACTGGTGAAACGAATGCCACTTTGTGCTAAACCTAATATCTGTGTCCATACATAGTAGAAAATCATATGGGAAGCAATATCTGTTTTCTAAGGACTTCAGTTAAATAATATGCTTGAAAGTTCCCTTCGTTTTCATGTTTCATAGGATCCAATCTATATATAAGCAAATTCAGGTCCACTCTAAGTCGTGATTGATTTCAAATTATTACTATCATATGGCTTATGTGGTTAATTCACATAATTATTACCTTAATCCATGGTTAAAATTCAATTTAAGTGCGTATGTGGCTGAATGTAGCATTGCCAAGTGTATTTTATTAAATTTCTAACAAATTATACCACAAGTGGAAAAACTGGCATGTTAGAAGACTCTACCTTCATCTAAAAATCCGTATATGAATGACTAAGTCACCAGTGATGTGTCAAAATGCTCACATAAAATCAGGAATTAGGTTACCATGTGTGAGAGTACTTGAAAATGGTCATAAATAACTCAGTGAAGGCCTAAATATTATCATTACTAGCCTCTTGGCTCATTTGATGATTCTACATACTCAAAACAACACTGTATTGATGGCATTGAGATCGTATCCTAACCTACTTTGAGTGTATCTGGGAATAAAACAGCAATTGAAGTCAGTACGTTTCAATATATATCTTAGAATGCATAATTTGCACGTAATATCATCTCACAGAAGACTACTATGACCAACCTCTCAAGTAAAAATAAATATCACCATCACAACTTAACATCCACTTATATTATTACTTCATTCACTATTTACCACTTCAAATATCACGTAATATCCATATCAATGCATTACAAGCACCCATCTCATTAAATACGATGCATATGTGCCATAACCTTCACATATAAAAACATTATTCTTACCGTCATAGTGTCAAAGAAAAGTGTATCATAATACTAAGCTGTTCTACTATATTTCCTCGCAAACATTCCCTAAATACGATCTCTTAGCTTGCTATTCCGATAAAGCCATCACACATGTATATTGACACTCATATTACACTTTAACACTTCACTGATAATGATTAAAAATATCTATTACGTTCTCTCACACCACATTGATAAAGTTGCGAACGGCTTTCACTGGTATATTACGCCTACATATGGGATTGACAGTAACATCAGATGAATATCTACATCCATGTAATTACACTTCGATATATTATACGCACGCACAATGTCACAAAACATATCAAATAAAGGTTTCTACTTACGAAAAACGACTCATAGGGGACTTAACTTTGCTTATTGGACCCTGTTTGCCATCTCGCTGTTGGTCATCGGGAATGGTAGGCCTCGCTCCATGCTTCAGGTAATCGGGTCCATCTCGTCTTCTCAGCTGCTTATCAATCCTCCTGGGTCATCAACCTCGTAAAGCGCCACCATAGTCGGAGTAGTCTCTGCCTTGGTCTTTTACAACATCATAGTGGTCTCTGGCACGTTTGGAACAGAATAATACAATGCATTAGTTAGTTTTGTCATCTTGCAATTAATCTTCATTTTGTATTGCCTATGATATCAGAATAAATGTGCTCTGGGACGACTAGTCTCAATATAGTAGTTCTAATTGTGCTATTATTGGTAAAAACTCTCTCGCTTGCCGAGCGAATGTGATTTCTCCGTGCTTATTAGAAATGCACTTGACAGCTGGTTGGACTCTGCTGTCTACGATATGCAGTATCAGACAAATATAAAACTTCTAACTCCAGCCGTGACGTATTTGTTGCACCAGACTTGCTAACTCCTTTTGCTGGCCTTTAAATTTCGCGCAGTTATTTAATCTCTAAAATTGACGTTGAGCGCGCTGCCGCGGATTTTATCCTCCGTCAATATTTAATCTTTAAATCTGATTAGCTGGCTTCTTTCTTTGCTCGACTCCGTCTTGCTTTCCGTAGTGCTGAATTATAAAGAATGATCTAATGGAAGTCTCTTTTTTCTTAATAATTGGTTTAAATAATCCGCTTCTGTCATTCTTTTTTCACAGCCTTCTATGGTTCTTTCGGTGACTACCGGTTGAAAGGATTATCATTTCGGTTCGTACCGATGTTAGTTGCTTTCACATTGACTTTTTAATGGTTTGAACTCCATTTTTATTCCTACTGATGCAAATATCGAACGGTGAAATGGCACACATTGAATCATTGAAAATCGATTCTCAATGAAAGTGCAAAAATGCGAAGAAAGAATAGGCAAAATAAATGAAGGAGTAGATATCGCAAATAAGTCATTTGAAGTAAATTTTATTGTAGCTTGTGGTCAGATCGGAGATAAGTTAGATATTGTCAAACAAGATATGGAAAGAAAGAATTAATTTAACGAGAGAATTGACAAGACAGAAGAGGGATTAACACAGATTCAAACGGAAATTCGAGAAATAAGACACGAAACCTGGCCACGAAATTTGTCATGTCAAATTGAAATGAGAGGTAGAGGGCAATCAAAGTACAAATAAACGAAAGAGGGAAAACGCCCACGTTTACAGCCGAGTCAAACCAAAATAACAGCGATATAACAATGAGAAATAATAATAACGGAAATACCGCAATAATAAACATTAAGACATATGACGAAAGGACGAAACATTTCAGCAACTCAGCGAGCATGTCACCAAATGGAGGATTTCTTTAGAGAAAACAGAACTCCCGAGGTAAAAATATTACGAGTAATTTAGCAACATATTTAGAATGGACTCCTAACTTACGTTATCAAGCATTCAAGTATAGTTTCCAGGATTATGGTGAATTTAAAATTGCTTTTCTGAGAAGATTTTGAAACTCTGAGGTTCAACAAAATCTAATATTGGAGCTATACTCAAAGAAATATGCAAATACTGGTCAGACAAGGTTTAGCGAATATTTTGCATTCCAGTTTCATCTATTTCAGGACTTGGATTCAGCACCTAGTAAGTTAGAGGCGATAAAAACAATCCAGAAACAATTTCCAGCAGACGTGTAGAGACTATTAGCAGCTGCGAATGTGGGAACAGCGATTGGCATGGAGAAAATTTTGAGGAAGTTGGAAATGACAACAGTACATCCCACAATTAGAGTAATTCGTAACCCAAATAATGAAGACGTGATAAACGTGTTAACGCAAGAGAAAATTGGTAGGAACGCGCCAGGTGAACACAGAGGTAACTCAAGAAACTACGGACGGAAGGAATGGATCGAACGAGAAGAAAGAAGAGATGGAAATAGATGCCAGTGTAGAAGAGATATTCAGTATTATGAAATATGTAATACAAACAACAGATTCATAGCGTACTATAGACTCAATAACCGATTAAAGGCAAATAGGAATCGATTTACCTATAGAAGAAGGCCATTGTATGATGGTAATCAAGAAATGAGTTATAAGAAAAGAGAAGATATGAACAAGAAATATACAAGATCTACAAGAGGCTTCCCAGAATAAAGAAAGCTGGGAACAGACAATCAAGGATAAAGACGTAGAGGGTGATAGAGAAGACGCAAAAAGTCTCGAATTGCAGAGATAAAGAACGAGAAGAGCATAGACTAAACCCTAATGCTCACGCATTTAATGTCAAGTCAGAGGCATCTGAAAAGAAAGAAACGTCAATTTTAGAATAAGTTAGGAGATAAAAAAATTCGAGGACAAGGAAAATTACTACTTTTCAAGTTGGGTTATATCGCAAATCGAGTCATGGGAACTAGGACCAGATGAATTGATGTGTGATATCGGAGGTAATACAAGGAAACCGCAGATTAATTTACCAATAATTGTGGTCAAGATAAACGGAATGAGGACGCATTGTTTAGTAGATTCCGGAGCAAGTATCAGCGTCATATCTCAAACACTATATCGGGAAATCGGGAGAAAGTTAAATTACCGATGATACCAGTATCAGGAATCAAAATTAAGGGAATTATTCCAGATAAGACTGTAGAATGTAAGATGCAGACATACTTAAGAATCGGAAGAGGAAGCATGAATTTTGAACATATGTTTATGGTGACGAACAACATTAAATATAACATGACACTGAGCATTGATTTTGGGAATGGCGATCGATATGAAAAAAATAAGAAATCAGAATTGCAATTAATAATAACAATGACAAAGAAAAAAAAGAAAGAATTAGACTAAATGAAAACAAAAATAATAACCAGCATATGAGAATAGAAGGACGAGAAGTAAATAACAATTTAGAAGAAGGTTTAAATCAAGATAAAATACAGAATGATATTAATGGTATGGTGGCAGAAATTATATACCAGGTGGCTCACGGACGCCGTAGTTTCTACTTATAAATGTCCCGCATGCATAAGTGATGTGTGGGGTGTCTACCAACTGATTTTAACAGGGGAACTACTGCCAGCGGGCAGGTTACTTCAGAATATGAAGAGATCAGAAACAGTCACACTCGCAGGATGTTACTCAACGTTGCTGGTCGAATGCACCCCTTGCATTAGTAAACATCGTTTTTGACCGCATAGTTCTAGGCTGGTGTATGCTACAGCCGCACTATATTTGCTGTCTGCATATCGGAAGTAGCTAGTGTGATCAGCAACGGTGAATACACAGACATTATTTTAATCTGAACAATCTGGTCGGAATGCAACAGAAGCTCCAAACAGACGTATGCCTTCTACATACGTACTTCACCGAACAGTATTAGTTTTTGTTTCATACATGCAACTCTTCCATCGAGTGGAATGTCTACACGTGTATCAATAAATAAGTTATTAGATTTCATGTACTGCATCTTTTTTGCTAGGGGCTTTACGTCGCACCGACACAGATAGGTGTTATGGCGACGATGGGATAGGGAAGGCCTAGGAGTTGGAAGGAAGCGGTCGTGGCCTTAATTAAGGTACAGCCCTAGCACCTGCCTGGTGTGAAAATGGGAAACCACGGACAACTATCTTGAGGGCTGCTGAAGAAGAAGAGGAAGGTTCGGACAAATGGAAGTGTATTGCAGAAACTGAGATTTCGTCAGTGGAAAAGATGAAGTTATATGAAATTTTATAGCATTATTCAGAAATGTTTAAGAATAAACCGGGGAAAATCCCAAATTTAAAGAAATCGTACAAGAAATGTTATCTGACGGTATAATAACTAAGACAACTACACCGTATCTTAATCCATTGGTAGTGGTATAAAAATTAACGGAAGCCTAAGAATATGTTTAGATTCCAGGAAATTAAATGAAAAACGAATTCCAAAATACGACCAAGTACCAAAAATAAAAGATATAGTAAAAATAAGAAACGTGGGACATTTTACTAGCATGGATTTTATATCATTCCATCATATTGTTTTGGAAGAGAAACGAAGGTTGTTCACCGAATTCATGTTTAACATCCTAACATGTGCGTACTGGCGGCTACCTTTCAGTCTTAAGAACAGCTGCCCGGTGCTGATAAGGGCCTTGGGTAAAAATTTAATATCGGAGGTGAAGGATTTCGTAACGTGTTATGTGAACGAGCTGATATATGCAACGCAAACATTCGAAGAACACTGAAAAATTAGCAAACTTGCTGGAAAACTTAAAGGATACAGGTTTCAAGATAAACCTAGCGATATCGACGGTCTGCCAAGCACAGATATATTTTTGTAGGGCACGTTATTGATGGAGAAGGGATACTACCTAACCCTATAAAAATAAAAGCAATATGTGATTTCCCTAGTCCAACGAAGATTAAACACGTGAGGCAATTTCTAGGGATGAGCTTTCTCCCGGATCTGCCCTACTGGAGCTTCCTTGTCTTCCCTTGATGTCGAAGTTTTTTAATTTGCTTCTATATAAGCATCCACATTTCAATCAGGCATAGGGTTTTTGCCCCTTCTAGGGTCCTAAGTGTCGTTCTCACCATCTATAGTGAGGCATACAGCCTCCCGCAACTCAGGCTCTCCATAGCAGAGACCATGCCCCTCAGTCGTCCAGCCAGCCGTCTGCTGCGGGCCCTAACCAACCCTAGTTTATTCCCACTTCAGTAGGCCTACTCACGTGGTCTCCACTTGGCATTATCATGACTGAGTTCACAGCCATGGCTTTCCCTCTAGGTTGGGATCGCCTTTTCGCAACCCGTGGCTCGTCCAGGCTACGTAGAGCAAAGTGATGTGTTGGTTACGGCGCCCCACATTGAGCCTTCACCTCACCCACCAGCCCCACTTCCCCTAAGCCACCGTTTCACTCATGTGGAGAAACCATGGATGCCTCTCTAGCATGTGTGGGCGAGGACTCCATTTCCAAGCCTTAACGTGTGCTAGTAACAATTTTTTGTCAAGCTCCTCACTTTCATCTATCCTATTCGATCTCCCTTGGTCAACTCCTGTTCTTTTTCGACCCAGAAGGTATTAGAGCATTCGAGGCCTAGGGAATCTTTCATGTTCCCATCCTTCGTGATCCTTGTCTTTCTTTGCCTGATATCTTCATTTTTGGAAGTGTCGGATCCCTTCCCTTTTTTCTCTGATTATTGTTGCCTAGTTAGTTGCCTAGGTTGTAATTCCTCTTAAAACAACCACCACAAAAGAACAAACCCTAACGCATTAGGCAGAGGTGTCCGAGTGTTGAAGTTCCAATTGTTTCGAGATAGGGGCTACGAAGGCTCTTAGTTGCGGACTAGATTGTTCTCTCTCGCAGCTAATAGCTGTGATCGCTCACGCTTTCCAGTAAAGCCCTTACGTTCCCTTTTCCCCTTTTCTGCAGCGGAGAAGGTCTCTTGATTATGTTAAGTAGGCAATAAAATATTTAACATGCGCACAGCAAGTCTGACCTCTTATCTAGATAAGGTGAAGTTAAGTACAGGTAATTAAAATATTGCAAACGGTGTAAAGAGTTGAATGTGTGAGAGATAAGAGTAAACGTAAATAGAGAAGAGAGCGTTACTCACGTAGACTGCAGTCACAAGTCGTTACTAGCACTGCGGTTTATTGGGGGTAATCTAGCGTACATGGAAAGTGTGAACATTCATCTAGAGTACTTCATTTACTTCCCCACTGTTTATCAAGACACTAAAACGTAGGGTAGGGGGACTATATCCGGAAGATTCAAAGATTCAGATGTTTTTGGATGTAGCACAGAGCAGTAAATAATTCTACCACTCAAATATATACAGTTGTATATAATATGCTTTCATGATACTAGTGGGATTAATAATATTTAGACAATACTTCATACTTACATTAAAAATATTTTAAAAATTAATTGAAAACGTCCGATAATTGGAACAGATGCTCTTAAATCCGGGCATCACTGAAACATAGCCTGTCATTTCCCGCACATCACATTTTGGCCTGTTACGATGGTTTAATTCCCCGCTATTCAACCTAACACATGTACGGTATAAGACTATTTACATTTCATATTGGTTTACAACACATTTGCCACACTCGAAATCATGGTTTCATGCTGTTCCCACAAATAATGCGTGAAACCATATTTGGCACAGATCGCACTGAATACATGATCCTATTCGTGCACAAACATCACTGAATTAGTCAATACCACAAAAGCCACATAAACATGTATGGTCCTTATCATTTTTTTAATTTTCCAGGATTGGGTTGATGTAGAGCCTCATTTGCCCTGTATCTGGGTCACCCATCTATAACCGAAGCTGGTCATCCCTGAGGGTCATACCAGATTTGCCCTGTTAAAAGTGCTAAATTGCCTGATAAGAGTACCTGATAAAGGTTCAGTCGTCATGAATGCAATACACAACGGGCTTAGAGAAATTGTTTGAGAGGGTGGATTTTCCCTGTAACTGTATCTTCCTCATTCCACCTGGCATTCGAAAAAGAAGCAAGTGGGAGAAGTCGTGTGGTTGCGGGGTAAGGGGTGCGGGGGGGTAAGCATTGCTGCCACGCATGTGCCTATCTCAAGTCTCAAGGCCTGACAATAAACACTTGTTCCGTCCGCGAATTGAAGTGTTGTTGTGAAGTTTACTATAATTATAAAAACTGCATGTCCGCCTCTGTGGTGTAGTGGTTATTGTGATTAGGTGCCACCCCCGGTGACCCGGGTTCGATTCCAGGTTCTGCCACGAGATTTGAAAAGTGGTACGAGGGCTGGAACGGGGTCCACTCAGCCTCGGGAAGTCAAATGAGTAGAGGTGGGTTCGATTCCCACCTCAGCCATCCTGGAAGTGGTTATCCGTGGTTTCCCACTTCTCCTCCAGACAAATGCCGGGATGGTACCTAACTTAAGGTCACGGTCGCTTTCTTCCCTCTCCCTTGTCTATCACTTCCAATCTTCCCATCCCCCATCAAGGCCCCTGTTCAGCATAGCAGGTGAGGCCGCCTGGGCGAGTTATTGGTCATTCTCCCCAATTGTATCCCCCGACCCAGAGTCTGAGGCTCCAGGACACTGCCCTTGAGGCGGTAGAGGTTGGATCCCTCGCTGAGTCCGAGAGAAAAACCATCCCTGGAGGGTAAACAGATTAAGAAAGAAAGAATAAAACTGCATAACGAACAGCTTAATAATGAACGTGGATCTGCTTTTCCTGTTACGACTAATATTTGCAAATAGTACAGTATCTGTTACTTCTACCGTACCTACAAGCTGGTGTGACTTTTCTTCAGACGCAGATAATATCTTGTGTTTGCTGTGTGATTTCATCATCTCAGAATATGTCCGCCTCCATGGCTAAATGGTTAGCGTGCTGGCCTTTGGTCACAGGGGTCCCGGGTTCGATTACCGGCAGGGTAGAAATTTTAACTATCATTGGTTACCGGGTGTATGTGTTTTCTTCATCATCATCACGACGCGCAGGTCACCTATAGCGGTCTAATCATAAGACCAGCACTTGGAGAACCGAACATGCCCTCGGACACTCCCGGCACTAAAAGCTATACGCCATTTCATTTCATTTCACCTTGTACGCTTTCTCAAAGACCATGTTCCAGTACACAACAACGTCTCCTGATCCTGTCTGCGTAGATTCAGAGATAATAAGCCTTCAGATATTCTATATAGAGAGCAGTTGTTATACACGTCAGTAAATTTACCATCTTGAGGATTCATACCAGAGAACACTGAAATATCACTTTTACTGTTCGGGCTAAACAGATCGACACACAGCTGAAGGCTGTTACACTGGTTACTCAGTCGTAAGCCGCTCACCTTAACGGTATTATTCAGTCCTACATGCATTTTAATGATTATTTTTAAAATATATTGTTACGGAGCTTTCCGTGGTAGGTAGAGGTGAAAGAAGGTGCGGGTGTGAACGGGTCTCAAGCTACGAAAGTAAAATTAATTTAAAATTTAACAAGGTTATATTTTCTTTTCAAAATAAGGAAATAACAAGCATGGCAGGTACAAAGTAGCAAGTCAAAAGGGTAGTTACAATATTTACAGGATTTGGGCTTCGCGCCCTGACTTCACAATGCTTGGGCAATCAGCTCAGTTTTACCCCAAACACAAGTTTCAACAGAGGGGCAGAAAACCCCATTCATGCCTAGGAGCCCTTGCTCCAAATTACACTGAAAAGCCTCCACGAGGCATACAACACTCAATTTTCAAAAAGAGCCACTCGCTCTCAACTTTAAGCCTCTCAAAGGCCACACCAAACTCCACCTTCGAGTTGTCCTCACTGGACATAGACACAGGGGTAAAATACCCAACCTACTGAGGTCTATTAAATGAAAAGAAGGTTGATTACATGACCTCCAAAATAACAATTTGAGAGGAGGCGATCGGCACTCCTAATACACTTTGTTTTTAAAACCTAATTTGGCTCTTAGGCCACTGATGCAAGGGCTAATCCCATACTACGAAGGTGACTTTAGAAAAGAAACAAATTTTCATAATGTTAAGGAAGAATAGGTTGAGAAAAAAGTTCACCTCAAAACAATATGAGTGGGAGCTCGAGAGGGTTAAGCACTCTCTATCCCAATACGTAGTTTAAAAGGTAAAATAGATACCAGATTCTTTACATTTTTAAGGAAGGTTACATAACGGAAAAACTTCGGACCCGCCCCGAGAGTTAAACTGCTGAGCTAGCAAAGAAAGAAGTTATTAATTGGCCATTACCTTGTTGTTGACCGCTGCCGAAGAAAGAGGCGCTTCCCGCCCCTGCTATGTACTTTACACACTGAAAGATGGAACAGAAGTGGCGCAGAGACCCTAAAATCAGCAGTTTATATACTCTCGCGGAAGGTTCTAGGCGTTAGGGGAATGAGAACACCCGCCCACAATCACTTTATTGGAGAATAAAGAGAAACCCCTACACAAGATGAAGAAGAAACACATTATTGGTGGAAAATTAAGTTAAGAAATTCGGGATTGGTTGAATACAAAACAAGGAGAAAGAGAGGGGTATACAGCCTACTTAAACCATAACAGAAGGAAATTTAACAAGAAACAAACTTTTGAAATAAAAATTTCTCCAAAGAACAGTTCTTTTTCTTCGCACTAGGGTGCACTATTGTAGTTCTTCAGTAGTGTCCTCTAGAAGAGAAAGTTCACACTTCTTACTTCAAGCAAAACAAAAACACATAAAAAATGACACAGTTCTAAAACTCCGAAATTTACAGGTAGTGACATCTTCTGAGAAAGTAGAAAATTAATACCGTCAATAAAGTTCAGGTTTCCTCCAGCAGAGGAGTTTCAACTGGCGCACCTTTTGAATTAGCGGCGTGGAGGTGTACCGCCCGGTATAGACCTCCCCCCCCCCAAATGTTCCTCCAGGGGTGACACATGAAATTTGTTTGAAAACTAGGTCCAAGTTTTGATGTAGATGTGGAGATTAATTGCCAAAAATTTATAAGATTTTCTTAATGTAGTTTGATTCATTTTCAAAATTTTTGTTGTAACTGGAGAAGTAAAGTTTTTATGTTTGTAGAAGTTGAATTGAGAAGGAAAACTTTAGTTTTAAAATCGAGGAAAAAATTTTCTAATTCCACCAGATTTTGTTGTTGAATTCCCAAGAGTCATCTCTTATAGTAACTGTCCATGTAGTTGATGTTGATTAAGTTGGATGGCCAGACCGGCCGTTGCAGCTTGCGTCCAGAGGAGGCCGCTCGGACCCCTCAAGTACCCTGAGATACCGCTCGCCCGCACTATGAGGGGAGCAGTGGTGTTGAAACACGCCGCGCCCGCGGTGAACATATACAGGCTGCGGGCAAGTAGCAGGTCGTGCGCCGCACATCAGCCTTGGCCGGGAGGAGAGCTCCGGCTCGCCGTGCACATGTCGTCCTCGCTGGGGTCGAGGGGGCCCTTCCTCAAGCCCAGTCGCGGCACAGCGCCGCGCGGCTTCGGGGGCACTGAAACATTAAATCTAGGCGGCAGAATATTGTTGGACCATCATCATTTTTTGAGGGCACAGACTTGGTGGAGAGGTTGAGGGGCCAGCGGCGTGCAGATATCCATGGCATTTAATATAATCAAGCCACAGTGTGTATAGCAGGAGACGGGAGCGTGGTAATGGCCATGGTAAGGACAGAATGGCAGTTTAACGGTGCGGGGAGGGTTTACAAAAATACTTACATATGAAACTAAATTTTATAGAAGGGGCAGAAAGCCTTAAAGGTGAAACTCAAAAAAATATAACCTTCATATTCCTTTCACGATTATATGAAGCAAGTTGACACAAAATTTACACTGGTTTCACCTGTGACAGGTGAACCCTAAATATCCTCTCGGTGGCTGGATTACTTAATAACAACGTAACCGGCGTAAGAAAATCGAGAATGACACATGGCCCATGAAATCTGGGGGCAAGCTTGCCCGCGGGAACAAAATTTTTGACCATAACTTGGTCACCTACTTTCAAAGGGGTGGGTCTCCGTCCACGATCATACCTTTCCCTAACCTTTTCATGAGAGACTTTAAGATTGGCTTTAGCCTTCTTCCAAAGATCTTTAATGATGTCCGGATCTATTGTCTCGGGTAGAATGTCACTCAGAGACCAGAGGTTAGAGAGCGGCGTGTTGGGAACAAACTTGAACATCAAAGAGGCTGGAGTAAATTTATGTGATTCATGAACGGCCGAATTCAAAGCAAAAGCTAACCAATGCAGGGACGTATCCCACCTGGAATGATCTTCATGATGATAGGCAATAAGCGCGGACCTGAGATTACGGTTAACCCGTTCAGCCAGAGATGGTTGAGGGTAATAAGCAGAAGTAGTTACATGAGAGATGGACAAGTCGAAACAGAATTTACGAAAAAGATTAGATGTGAACGCCTTAGCATTATCAGACACAATATATTGGCACGGACCAAAAGAGGCAAAAATAGAATTTAAGCAAGTAATGGTAGACTGAGCGGTAGCCAGCTTAGTCGGAAATAACCAGGAAAATCTAGTAAAGCCGTCTACGCATACCAAGATAAACTTGTTAGCATTTCCCTTAGACTGGGGGAAGGGTCCTACATAATCAATATACAGGCGTTCCATGGGGCGCGACGCTTGATGAGAAGACAAAAGGCCTACCTTGGTGGACATGGTTGGTTTACTGAGCAAACAGGGTTTGCAAGCCTTCACTAGTTCACGGATTTCACCGTCCATACCTTTCCAGATGAACATTTCACGAATCTTCTCACGAGTTTTAAAGATTCCAAGATGCCCTCCTAATGGGGTCTCATGATAATACTTGAAGATCATAGGTACAAGAACAGCTGGAACGACAACTTTCATCATCTTATCATGCCTCGAGGGGCAACATAGAACACCATTCCTCAGAACATAAGGGACGACATGTTCCCCAGAAGAAAGGGTTTCCATTATCGGAGCCAGCGTCGGATCTTCACGTTGGTATTTCTCGATATCCCTAAAGAGCATGGGAACATCTGTTAAGATGGCATTAACATCAGATAGTATGGACTCGGAAGGTGATGAACTATCGACCGGTTCATGGGTCTCGACGTCGTTGGAAAACATACGGCTGAGTCCATCAGCAACAATATTTTCGGTACCTCTGATATGCCTGACATCGAATTAGAAGGCAGAAATACGGATGGCCCAACGGGCTATACGACCAGTACGACGCGGCCTACCTAAGACCCAGCTTAAGGCTTGATTATCTGTCTCCAGGTCAAATTTGACGTGTTCCAGATAGAGACGGAACTTCTCTAAGGCGAATAAGACTGCCAAACCTTCGAGCTCATAGATGGAATACTTGGCTTCTTGAGCCGATAGAGTCCTAGATGCATAGGCGATGGGTCGCCTCCCTAGTTCAGTCTCTTGAAGAAGGACTGCAGCTACTGCTGACGACGACGCGTCGGTTTGGACGATGAATTTCTTCGAGAAATCAGGCATAGCAAGTACAGGGGCATTACAGAGAGCTAATTTAACATCTTCAAAAGCGGCTTGTTGAGAAGGTCCCCACTCGAATTTGATGCCTTTCCTACGAAGAAGGTTTAAGGGCGCCGCTCTATTAGCGAAGTTAGGAATAAACTTCCTGAAGAAATTCACCATACCAATGAACCTGGCGATACCTTTAATGTCCTTGGGAGGTTTAAAATCACGGATGGCCTGTGTTCTAGAATGATCGACTGCTACACCATCAGGTGATACAATATGCCCTAGGAATGACATAGAGGGCTTAGCAAAGGCAACCTTGGACAACTTAACAGTTAACCCAGCCTTACGAAGGCGATTGAGAACTTCTCGCAGATGATCTAGATGTTCTTCAAAAGTCTCTGAAAATACGACGACATCATCCAAGTAGTGATATAAGTACTCAAATTTGATGTCGGAGAAGACCCTATCTAGTAGCCTAGTGAGTACAGCTGCTCCCGTGGGGAGCCCGAAAGGCACGCGGTAGTATTCGTATAAGTTCCAGTCCGTGGCAAACGCTGTGAGGTGTTTAGACTCTTCGGCAAGGGGAATTTGATTATAGGCCTGATTCAGGTCCAAGATAGTAAAGAACTTGGCCTTACGGAACCATGAAAAACAAGAATGAAGGTCGGGAAGGGGCACAGATTGTAACACCACCTTCCGATTGAGAGCCCTATAATCAATGACAGGCCTGAAGCCTCCTTGGGGTTTCGGGACTAGAAAAATAGGCGAAGAATACGCCGACTTAGAGGGCCTAATAATACCATCCTTCAACATTTGATCGATGATTTCTTTCAATGCCTTCATTTTAGGTGGAAATAGCCTATATGGTGGAAAACGGACAGGAATCGAATCCGTGACCTCAATTTTGTATTCAATAAGGTCAGTAACACCAAGAGTATCAGAGAACACCTCTGGAAATGACTGACATAATTTACGAATACTATCAGCCTGCTCCTCAGGTAGATGTCTAAGGTCTAACAACATCTCATCCTGGGTAGGCGAAATAGATGAACATGACACAGAATTACACTTTAACAAGGGAATTTTACATTTGGACGCAAATTTGAATGTGCACGACTTACTCTGAAGATCGAGCACAAGACCAGTGTGAGAAATGAAGTCCGCTCCCAGTATGATGGGGCAAGACAAGTGCTTAGCCACAAACAGTTTGGTTTTCCATGTAAATTTAAAAATACGAATTTTGACCAGTAAGGAACCTAGAATTTCTAATGGGGATGAATTAGCCGAAACATATTGAACAGGAGAGGAGACATAGTCAGGTAGTTTACAAACAGACTTAAATTTTGAATACCATTGGTCCGAAATAATTGAACAAACACTACCTGAATCTAATAGAGCGGTTATAGGCTCGTTATTTAACTCAATCTTAAGAAAAGGAATAGGTGCGGGGGTATCCGCCGCAATCCTAAGACATTCTTTAGGGCATTCAAAAGATGAATTTGAAGACTACTCGTTCCCTGAATTTACAACCTGTTTACCAGGGGCTGAGTCTCGGGAAGATGGATTAGTCGACTCAGCCGAAGCCACTAGTCACTTTTTATTATTGGCATAGGTGGAATTTGCACCAGAAGTTGAGCAGGAGGGGGTGCTATTTGAGTTTGGGCAATTCTTGGCGATATGTGAGAAAGCCCCACATTTAAAACAGCCTTGTGATGAACCAGCCCCATTCCTTGTCCCACTCGACTTGATCAGTGGACACTTATTGCGCAGGTGGTCAGGCGACCCACAAGCATAACATTTACGAGGGGTGACTGATCGGCGAGGTGGAGGCCGAGTATTACTAAAGGAAGGCGGGGGTTCTTTCGCTACACGCAAAGAATCGGCGTATCTAACTCCTTCTGCTGAGACGGCCAATGCTTCAAGTTCAGAGAAAGTTTGCGGGCACGCCGCGAAACACAAATATGACCTATAGGGAGGTGAAATTCCCTCTACAATAGCCTGTACAATCTGATCCTCCGGAAAGTGAAGAGCAAACACCCTAGTATAGAATTTAATATCTTGGATGAAGTCAGCCAGGTTTTCATCCAAACGCTGTACACGATAATAGTACTTCTGAATCAGAGATGACCTCGCGCGGGCGGGAATAAAATTTGCAAGCAGGTGTGCATGAAAATCTTCAATAGATGACTGTTCGGCTATGGCTCTTACTATTTTGTCAGAGAGAATACCAATTGCATAAGGATAGATAATTTGCAAAATTTGACATGGAGAAAGAGAAAACACAAGGGCATGATCCTGAAATTCAACTAGAAATCTTAAAAATGAAATTACTTCACTGGTGGTATTAACGGAAAACTTAGAGATACCTCTGAGCAACATTGCCAATGGATGAGGCAAGCTGCTAAACCCGGGTGACATAGTCGGTAAAGGTTTAAGTGGCAAAGAAGTTAATTCAGAACGTACATTAGTCAATGAGTTACGACGTTCAGACTCGTTGTCTAATGGGGCAGAGATAGTTTGAGCAGCAACGGTTATCCTTTTGACTTCTCCCTTAGGGGGCTCTTCCTCGCTCCCAGCATTCATCGTGGCGGGTTGATCAGTTTTGGGAGGAACTTCCCCAGTTAACAATTGAGTGACCTTGCTAGATAATTCAGACATATTTTCAAGCAGCGTACTAGCTTCCTTCTTCTGAACGTCATTCAACTTTAGAGACAACAGATCGTTAACTCTATTTGAAAAATGAAACAGCCTAGCTTGCACACGCTTAATTTGATTAGGAGAAGGATCATTTTCATCAAAGAAACTAACTACAGAAGCTAGCCCAGTAATATTCTCCGTGATCGTGGAAAGAGAGTCGTCAATTTCTTTCTCTCCCAAATTGGGGATGGAAATGGGCAAATCTAGGGACTCTCTAAGCTTGTTTGTGTCTACTGCAACCGTGCCTCCAGATTGTACATTTCTGATAGTTAACTCATAGATCAACTCCTCCTTGCGCAAATAGTTAAGATGGAGAACATCGCGAGGGCCGGGCATGGTGACAGATCAATTTTGAAAACCTCAAAAATTCCAGCAACTGAGAAAATGGTTAGAGTTCGGAACAGAACAATATTTAGCCGTCAAAAGTGGCTAAAATGAGACCCATTCAACCACGCTCTGCTACCACTTGTTACGGAGCTTTCCGTGGTAGGTAGAGGTGAAAGAAGGTGCGGGTGTGAACGGGTCTCAAGCTACGAAAGTAAAATTAATTTAAAATTTAACAAGGTTATATTTTCTTTTCAAAATAAGGAAATAACAAGCATGGCAGGTACAAAGTAGCAAGTCAAAAGGGTAGTTACAATATTTACAGGATTTGGGCTTCGCGCCCTGACTTCACAATGCTTGGGCAATCAGCTCAGTTTTACCCCAAACACAAGTTTCAACAGAGGGGCAGAAAACCCCATTCATGCCTAGGAGCCCTTGCTCCAAATTACACTGAAAAGCCTCCACGAGGCATACAACACTCAATTTTCAAAAAGAGCCACTCGCTCTCAACTTTAATCCTCTCAAAGGCCACACCAAACTCCACCTTCGAGTTGTCCTCACTGGACATAGACACAGGGGTAAAATACCCAACCTACTGAGGTCTATTAAATGAAAAGAAGGTTGATTACATGACCTCCAAAATAACAATTTGAGAGGAGGCGATCGGCACTCCTAATACACTTTGTTTTTAAAACCTAATTTGGCTCTTAGGCCACTGATGCAAGGGCTAATCCCATACTACGGAGGTGACTTTAGAAAAGAAACAAATTTACATAATGTTAAGGAAGAATAGGTTGAGAAAAAAGTTCACCTCAAAACAATATGAGTGGGAGCTCGAGAGGGTTAAGCACTCTCTATCCCAATACGTAGTTTAAAAGGTAAAATAGATACCAGATTCTTTACATTTTTAAGGAAGGTTACATAACGGAAAAACTTCGGACCCGCCCCGAGAGTTAAACTGCTGAGCTAGCAAAGAAAGAAGTTATTAATTGGCCATTACCTTGTTGTTGACCGCTGCCGAAGAAAGAGGCGCTTCCCGCCCCCTGCTATGTACTTTACACACTGAAAGATGGAACAGAAGTGGCGCAGAGACCCTAAAATCAGCAGTTTATATACTCTCGCGGAAGGTTCTAGGCGTTAGGGGAATGAGAACACCCGCCCACAATCACTTTATTGGAGAATAAAGAGAAACCCCTACACAAGATGAAGAAGAAACACATTATTGGTGGAAAATTAAGTTAAGAAATTCGGGATTGGTTGAATACAAAACAAGGAGAAAGAGAGGGGTATACAGCCAACTTAAACCATAACAGAAGGAAATTTAACAAGAAACAAACTTTTGAAATAAAAATTTCTCCAAAGAACAGTTCTTTTTCTTCGCACTAGGGTGCACTATTGTAGTTCTTCAGTAGTGTCCTCTAGAAGAGAAAGTTCACACTTCTTACTTCAAGCAAAACAAAAACACATAAAAAATGACACAGTTCTAAAACTCCGAAATTTACAGGTAGTGACATCTTCTGAGAAAGTAGAAAATTAATACCGTCAATAAAGTTCAGGTTTCCTCCAGCAGAGGAGTTTCAACTGGCGCACCTTTTGAATTAGCGGCGTGGAGGTGTACCGCCCGGTACATATATATATGCGAATAAACCCATTTAGACTATGTAAAGTACTTTGAGAAGTGCATTTGCTTTCTTCTGTGCCCATATTTATTTCATATTTTACTGTGGGATTCCTTTCTGCCTTCAGACCATGTCGTTCCAGTCATCTTTCTTGGTCTTACCTCTTGGTCAACTTGCCATTTGTGAATTTTGGGTCTGAAGATTCCCCTGTTTTGGACATCTACTGGTGTAATTCCTGCCTGTTTCAAATCAGTTTTGATTTCGCCAAATCATTTCATTGTGTCTGTCTTAATTTTACTCCTGTTTTCATAGAATTCGATTATTTGTTTGGTAAGTCTATCTGGATGCATTCTTTTAATATGTCCATAGAATCTTACCTTGCGTTTTCTAATGTCACTGCGAATATTTGTGTATTGTTTGATTTTCTGTCTGTCTCTAAGTTGGTGTTATCCGTTTGTGAGATTTGGGCCCAGAATTTTTCTTATGATTTTGCGTTCCTTTTCGTCAATGTTCTCAATGTCTGCTTTCTTGTTCAAAATTAGCGTCTCTGATCCATAAAGACATTCTGGTTTAATAACTGTATCGTAATTTCTTAGTTTTATGTGCTTGGGGATACATTTTCTGTTATAGACATTTTGGGTTAGTCGATATGCGGTTTCCATCTTTTGACATCTAATTTAATTGCTTTTCATTTCGAGTCCATTTTCCTGAATTGTTTCACCAAGGTACTTCAGTTGTGATACTCGTTTATTTTTGCCATATTTTGTCTCCATGAATCTTGGTGCATGTTTGTTGCAGATCATGTATTCTATCTTTTCGAAAGATATCTGAAGGCCGACATTGGCCGCAATTTATTTCAGGAGTTGAATCTCATTTTGGGCCGTTGATAATATTGCTAGTTCGTCCGCAAAAGCTGGGCAATTTATCGCTAATTTTCTTCTGCCTAAAGTGATTGGTTGGTGAATTTTGAGGACCAATTTCAGTTTGCGCCATTCTTGTATCACTTTTTCAAAAGCCCAATTGAAGAATTAAGGTTAGAGTCCATCTGCTTGTTTTACTCCCGTTTAGATTTCAGAGGGATTTGATGTTTCCCCCATGAATTCAACCTTGGACTTCGTGTCTGTCAGTGTCTGGTTTATGATTGCAAGTGTTTTTATGTTTAAAACTTGTTCTTTCAATATTTGGAAGAGTAATTTGCGATCAACTGAATCATAGGCTTTTTTGAAAACAAGAAATGTGCAGATTAAATTTTTGCTACAAATTCTCTGATGTCTTAGCATTAGCATTAAGTTCAAGATTTGCTCTGGACACGATCGGCCTGGTCTGAATCCTGCCTGATATTCTCCGGTTTGTGGTTCTAGCTGTTGTTGTGCTCTATCAAGAAGACATTGGGATATAATTTGTTTATGCAACCGATACTTGTGAGATTCCTCTGTAGTTGTTTACGTCTGTTCTGACTCCCTTCTTCCTTTGTAGATGTTTACATCTGTTCTGACTCCCTTCTTGTGTAGTGGTAAATTAATGCATTTTTTCAGTCTCCTGGAATTTGTTCTGTTTTCAAAATTTTTGTGATCCCTTTTGTGGTGTTTGGGTCTGATGATTTAAGGACTGCCGCTAAGATTCTTTCTTCACCTGACGCTTTATTGTTTTTAAGTCTTTTAATCTGTTTGGTGATTTATTGTTCATCTGGCGGTAATGAACTTGTTTCGTACTTTCAGGTTCTTGTGGGGAAATATTTGTGTTTTTTCTGGACAGCTCAGTAATTATTTAAAATATTTGACGAGTTCCTCGCAGTTTTCTTGGTGGTTTAGTGCCAACCATCCATTTTCTTTATTGATGCAGAGACTTTGTTGTTGATATCCTGCAAGCTTAGTTTTGAAGAACTTAAATAGAAATTTCGTGTGTTGTTTCTTTCGAAGTCTTTCTCGATTTCATGTAGTTGATCCTTTTTAAGTTTCCTCTTGGTCTGTCTGCCCAATTGAGCTGCATCTTTTCTCACTGCCAGGAATATTTTGTAGATTTTCTCTGTCTTTTTGAGGTTCCAGTTGTTGTATGCCTTCTGTCGAGATTGGATTGCTTGTTCTCGTTCTTCATTCTATCAAGGGTGTCCCCTCCTTTTCTGCAGAGGAATTAGTGTTGTTTGCTTTTGAGATGTTGCCAAGTTTTGCCTCCTTTCTCTCCAATTCTTCAGTGAGATATGGCCGGATCCTAGTGGGGTCAAATTTTGTGGTTAGTGGTTCCTTTTTTTGTGAATCTCTTGGGTTTCATTTGTAGTTTGATTCTCGTCAGGCAATAATCTGGGTCTATATTCGCACCACTTCTGACCTGAACATTCATCATTTCTCTGCGGTGTAGATGAAAGATTGCTACGTGGTCAATTTGGAATTCTCCGATAAGTGTGTTCGTGATCTCCATGTCATTGTTGATGGTTTATTTTTGAAATGTGTTGACGTGATTTTAAGGTTGCATACCCTACAGAGTTCGGCTAATCTTTGTCCACTTTCGTTGGTCCATTTATGTGCTGGGAATTTTCCTATTGTTTTTCTTTGCCCAATTCTGCACTGAATTCGCTTATGTTACGGAGTTCTCGTGGTTCACACAGGGATAAGAAACGCCTGGGTTGAATGGCTGGACAAGGAATTAACGGGAGCAGAAATTAACACAACTAATTTTGTAATGTTATTTATTTACTTTACTTTTGTTCTAGTTTAAAATTTAGAGATAGGAACTCTGAATAAATAACAAATAATATAATAAGTTATTAATGAGCTCGTCAGCTCTAACAATATCCAGGACTTAAAAGTCCGAAAATCAGGTACAAAACCTAGTGATAATTACCAGGCAGCTAATTACATAGAAAACAGCATTTTTGCTCTTGACGGGTACAAGAACACGATTTTCTCCAAGAAGAGACACTACTCAAAAGTCTGAGCTCCGAGAAACCATAGTCTAGCCTCACAGAGGCAGGCATTTTCCTTTGATAAACAGAAATCGTACTAGGAAACCCATCGGGTGACCTAACTTTCGAGTGTTTATCAATTACTCCACAATTGCAAAAACACTAAGCAGTGTTCCTAAAGGGAAACAAGACGCAGGGACAGTTAACGAATAAACAGGGGCATAACTGCCCATACTGCATGGCCTTAATGGAAAAAGAAAAGGGTTGCACATAACCGGCCATAAACAAAATGTAAGGAGGCGAAACACTTGCACTACTTGTAGAAATTGTTAAAACCCTAAGTGGGCTGATGACCCCAAGATACAGAGGTTAATCTGTGCTATAAGATGTGACTAATGGAGGAACATTTAAGGCCGAGACAAGATTTACGAAATTTTGATGTTTCAAAAACTTTAGCCACCCAGTGCAAGGTGGAATGGGAAATAATAGAACGTCATCACTATATGTTCCCTTGTATTGCATATTGCCCCTTAGGGAACAGAACAGGAGTCCTCAGACTTCACCTAAAATTCTACATTGAAAACCACCAATTTACAAAATTACATGAAAAGAAAAGAGTTTGAAACCTTCCTCTCAAATTACCCACAGGAGCTATCACATATCTAGATAAATTCTGCCATTAGCTTGTGCCGCTGGATTTTCCTCACGCAGGTCTCGCCCCTGCCTCCCTTCGTCCTCCGCCAAGTCGCACTCCCAAGCACTGGAGCGATTCACACAAGAGGACCCTCAAGTACCCTGATTTTATAGTGCCGTGAGGGGAAGCTTCCTGAACACTTTGCTGATTGGCTGGATTCCTGTACACACCCCCGGATTTAATTGGATAGAGAACCTACTTCCAAGTATATGATAGGTTGATTATAATCGAGGAGGAATCAGCTGAAGTGTTGAAAACTTCGATACATAAACAAACGATCCTCAGACAAAACGGTTTGCCAACTCCAAAAATAAATATTACTCTATCCAGTAGTTAATTTTTAGTCCAGAAGAGGGAGCAACTAAATCGATGGTAGAGGCATCTGACTGTAAAATGCGAATGGTTTTAGTTCACAAGTCAACTTTGTTGACATAGATTACCTTAGAAAAGGCGCGCAGTTTAAATAGCCGGGAAAGGTGTACCGCAGGTACAGACCTCCACCCCATAAGTTTTTACAATGGGTTGAACAGCTTTGAACTTTTGAAGTACATTAGCTGATTAATTTTGAGAAATACGTTTGTAGGCTGGAATATATCTTATTGAATAGTCAGTTTTCATTTGTTTGTTTCGGATTCTTGAAGTAGTGTGCCCTGATAACAGCACCGAAGTAGCCCAAGTCCGGGCTGTAGCGTCCAGGGTTTGGCGACACGAACGGCCGCCGCTGCCGATGTCTGGATGGGGACGCGCGGACCCCTTAGGTACCCTGAGGTACAATCCTCCCGATACAGTGAGGGCTGAAGCCAAGTTGATGACATCCCGATACCAAATCGTAAAGTCCTGTTGAAATATAAAGCGGGAGGTTGTGTCCTGCCTCCTAGCATCTTACAACGATGAAAGTAGTAGTAGTAGATTAATTTTCTCCAGCTTGAACAGTTTTTCAACCTAATTAATCTTCATAAGTTTTCTTTAGGGTTTGTTCTCTCTTTAATTTTCTCCGTATAGATTAATAAAAACAATAGTAGTATCATTATTTTCTGATTCCTAGACACAAAACAATTTAAGCAGGTTGGAGCACAAGTAGAGAAGACGGGATGTCCTACTAGAAAACAGTGTTCATAACGGATAACAAAACGGCTTGGTAAAATGAATAATACAAACGAGTAGACAAGTTGTAAACTTTATGTTTTCTTTTGGGGTTTGTTCTCTATTTTATTTTCTCCGTATATATTAATTAGGTTGAAAAACTGTACAGTCTGGAGAAAATATACTTAGGCCTACTACAACTACTATTTTTATTATTACTCTATTATCATTACCTGGCTATTTGTGTTGTACAAAATAATTGAAGACTGTCGTTTCTCCCATTGCAGATCAAATGGCTCCTACATTCATGGAACGTCACATCAGGAATGGAAAGAGGCTCTCTCATCCTCCAGAAGGCGAGGAGATAGTAATAACTGGTATAAGTGGTGTTTATCCCCAGTGTGATAACATCTACGAGCTGAGGGACAAACTACTCAACAAGGAAGACATGATCATTAACAAGAAATTCATTAACCGTAAGTTTCACTATATATATAAATACAATTATATCTACAGGGTATATCAAAATTATACAGAAAGAGTCAGAGATGCTCTTCGTGTTATATTAAGAACGATGGTGCAATCAAATAGTCGGAGAAAAGTTTCCTTCTCCAGAAAATGAAGTTAATTACGGGCGCGTGATTCATATTGACGAACTCGCCGTATTTGCTATGCCAGGCCACAAAGCACTGTCTGCTGCTGTGCTTCACGGAAGGGAGGGGAAGTGGAGTGTATGGTAGACTGACAGAGAGATAATGCTCTGCGCAAACGCCCAGGTTATTTGTTGGACTCGCGCACGCAATATCCAGAGTTTCTTTAGAAAGCAGCCATAATTGCACACAAGACATGAGATTGGCGAGCTTATAACTATTCTGAAGTTCGTTTTATGCAATAATTACTTTCCGTTAACAATATGGTTGATCAGCTTCAGGGATACTGGCAGAAATATACGTGGATCGGTTAAGAAAGTCCAAAATTCTCAATAACATTGAAGGAATACTTTTCTGTGCCAGATTTTTTGACGATGTTTTTGCTATACTGAATGAAAGGAAAACGAACATTGAATCAATCTTAGAGATTTTGAATGACGTAGACCCACATATTAAATTTACACTAGAATCAGAAATCAACAACTCGATCAAATTTTCGATCTAACTTTAACTAGACACAATAACAAAATTTCTTTCAAAATATTTCGGAAACCGGCGCAAACTATCAAGACTGTTAAATATAACTCGCTTCATCCTGGAGACGAAAACGGAGCGGAATTTTTAGCTTAATCCACAGAGCCTTCAATATCCAAATATCTGAAAATATTTTAAGAATAAAATGGGCATAATTTATACCAAGCTGACAGGAATGGTTGTAAAAGGAGTTTTGTCCACGAAATTGTCAAGAAAATCGAAAAAACCTTCTACCAAGCTACTAAAAGATTCCAAAAAGAAAGAAGATGATGTCGCGTTCACCTATAAGGACAATAACGTCTATTAAATTACGAACATCTTAAAAAAAAATTACATAGCTTTCGGAACAGCTGATAACAATTCCACTATTCTTTACAATCATTAAAGCATTCACAGTAAAAATAATAAATACATGAACTCCGGAGTACACAAACTAAATTGTTTACAATGCCAAGCCCAGTTATATAGTCCAAACTGGACGTAATTTTCTTATTCGTTACCAGGAACACACTAACGCCAAAAAGCACAATATATGTTTTGCCATGAGCTCCCACATGTCGGACTAAAACCATTCATTTTAAACATTAGAACAAGATATTTCCATCCTTAAACCAGCTAATAAATATCTTACTCAATATTTACGAAAATGTCTTCTTCGACATAAACCAAATAACAAACCCCAATGGTACACCGAAAAAAATATCATAGAATCTTAACACCCTTTCCAAAGGAATAATTAATACATTCTTTTTTTGCTAGTTGCTTTACGTCGCACCGACACAGATACGTCTTATGGCGACGATGGGACAGGAAAGGGCTAGGAGTGGGAAGGAAGCGGCCGTGGCCTTAATTAAAGTACAGCCCCAGTATTTGCCTGGTGTGAAAACGGGAAAGCACGGAAAATCATTTTCAGGGCTGCCGACAGTGGGGTTCGAACCTACTATCTCCCGAATACTGGATACTGGCCGCACTTTTAGCTATCGACCTCGGTAATACATTCTATTAAAAATACCCAACGAGAATACTAGCCTTCACCCACTCACCATTCCCTCGACCCCTAAAGTCTTCCACTACTTGGCTGCTACCTCCAGCCAACAATAGACAACAATCCGTACATAGCCCTCGGCATGTGTAACAATAAACTTAACGACCGGCAAGGAATATAAGTACTCGCATGTGGGTTATATACTTTCTCTTACCTTTCGATCTTGTTTAAGTTTGCACAATTTCTCAATAACCTATTTTCATTCTAGATTACTCCACAATTGAAAATATACAACCCAAACCGGGATTTTCAACTAATAACGGCACCACATGAAAAGTTCTCAGTGCGTTAACAACCTAATTTTACTACACACTGTTTATTATCCATTCAACCATTAATGGAACACATTTTACGATTAGCGGCATAACTGCTCGTCATGATTTTTCTCTTAACCTGTGTGTGAATAAACATAAGATTTTATACTTGAACAACGATGAGAGTTAACCACTCTACCCCATCAAGTGCCGAGGTTAACAATGATGGAAGCCTTTACGTTCCACTCCTCCAAGGGCCTTCATGGCCTGTACGGAGGTTACATGTACTGTATATAACACCTTTTTTGTTATGCTAATTTTACTATTTAACTTTCCTTCTTCGTTAGGCTGAAGATGTCCCCAAGAAGGACGAAACATGTACGTATAACTTCGCTTTAAGAATAAAAACTTTTTAAAGTACTGTAAAAGTAGAACTTTTAAAGTTATTATTTTTAAAACGTATTTTGCATACAATGGGAGTTGTACAATAGATTTAATATTTTTCAGGGGAGTCTTATTTAATTTTTGGACTACACAGTACGTTACTCAGGAGCAGAAGGACCACTTAAGAAGCATTGCCCTGCCGTAGCAAGCTTTGCAATTGCTGGTCATGCAAAAGATAAGAATGAGAAAAGCCTTACAAAGAATATCTTCCTAAAGTTGAATGAAAGCGCTCTCCTGCAAAGGTCAGACAAACTCATTCACTTTAATAATAGAACAGAGGTGGTTGATCTGGATGTGCTACCGTACTAGAGAACATAATTCTATCCTCTATTACCATAATCTAACAAAACGAAAATCACAAAAATGGTTTAATAAAACCTGTTACTTACAAAGGAAAATGTCCTGCAAGGCCTCCACATAGCAAAAGCCAGTAATAATCAAGAAGCCATAACTACTTGTAGTCACCTTAGAAAGGAATATAAGAATTTACTCAAGAAGACTTGAAATGATTTCACCGAACTTGAAACGGCCAGGATGGCAGAAGGGGCACGGAGAAATCCTTGCCTGGCACTAAGACCCAGGAATACCTAAACTGCTGGTAACATTGATATGTCCATTTGGGAGGAGCACTTTACCCTTATATTAACTCAGAAAGGACCCATGGCAGCATACCAAAAGAAAAAAATCGAACCTGACGGCACCATTGTCTGCTTGTTCACAGTGGAGGAGGTTCTCAATGCTGTGTCTAGTTTGAAAAACGGGAAAGCATCCGGACGTGACGGTATCTTTAATGAGCATATCAAGACAGCAGTTAACATGTAACTCCCAGCATTTACAAACCTAATGAATCCATGTCTGCTGTCAGGAAATATCCCAATATCATGGAGAACTTAAACAATAGAGGCGCTCCACAAAAGGAAAGGAGATACGTGTCACCCTAATTCCTCCAAAAGGATCGCCCTAGAAAACAATCTATTAAGGAAACAAATTTTGTGACAAAACGACTTACCGATGAAATTGACGGTAATATCTGGTTTTAGAAGAGGACGAAACACGCTTCAGGTAATCGGAAATATCAAATATGACATAGAGAATGCCCTTAGAACGCCTCAAGAAAAATTCCATGCAGTACTCATATATTTCTTGGAAGCCTTCGACAATATAAATAGGACAATCCTCTCCACGAAACTAGATTCTTTAGTAAAAGAAAATAAATCTCTCACAGTTTGGATCCACAAAGTATTAAGGAGTAATAACATACAAATTTCCAACAACGTAACAATTTCCAGACAGATCATACTGACGAACGGTGTACTCCAGGCCCCTCAACCCCCCACTGTTCGATGTCCCTACGCACTATGCTGTTCAGGAAATTAGAGAAGACTCAAACGAAGCAAATGATATGGTTGTGGGGTCGCATGTATTCACAGAGTTATAAAACGGAACCCAAGCTCTGGAAAACCGGGCAGAAAACAGTGACTTACAAACTAATACAGAGAAGAGTGAGCACATGATTTTCAGGAAGGGTGGACGTGTCTTCTCAGAACACAGAGTATTTTTCAAAAGTAAACCTCTAAAAACTGTTAATAGCTTTAAATATCTGGCTATAACCTTACAAAATACAATGAACTTGTTCAGTACCCAGATAAAACAGCGAGCGACAGCAGCTACAAAGGGTACATTTGATATCAGATCAATTACAAGATCGTCCCTGAGATCCGCCATGGCCCCGTTCGAAGCCAAAATCGTTCCAGTTGCAATAGTCGGACAACATCCCTAAATTATCTAAACTGCCAGCATCAAAGATACAGTGCTTACAAGAAGTAAGGGCAGAAACAAAACAACAAGTGGAAGCAACGTCACCTTGAAAAAAAAGGCACAACACAAATAAAACGGAGTACTTACCCTCATCTGTGCAGGTGACTACAAACCGTGGAAGAAAAAAAGAACGCGTCACTGTACAACACCAAGTTTGTTTTAAGAAAATTAGGCATGATATAATTTTTAAAAAATATATTAGGACAATAAAATGCAGAACACGTTCAAGAAATATAAATAAAATATTGATCAAACTACCCCCTAAAAACGATGGATCCATCCTAATTAATAAGATTCCTAATAATTGCTATTAATACACTTCCTCAATCAATTAATGTAGTTCAGTAGAATTTAAGAAACACGCAGCTTGTAACCTCAGTGTCATAGGTTTCTACTAATTTAATCGTTAACACCAGTTTTAGGTATTTCCTTTGAATTTTTGTGCTAAATAATAGTTTCTTATCCTTAAGAATTTATTTTAAACCGAAATTCAAAACATTAGATAGAGTGTTATGCGAGGAGCTTTCACAAGAAAATTAAACACACACATTCCCCAGTAGAATGAAGGCAATCAAATAAATACATTATGAAAAAGGAATTAAAACGTAGGATAGTATTAAAATATCCAGAAAGAAAACTGAGATTGGGTGCTAATGACACAAATTATCGACATTCAATTAAATAGACAAGGTCGTCAACAAGCGCGAAACCAATTACTACAACAACATTAATAATGAACACCATAGCAAGGGCAACAAACACGCCCACCTTAGAAGGAGTTGGGCCAATCCGAAGCAGGGACGCAACAATGCAAAAGTAAGGACAAAAGAAAATCAGAAACTGGAGTCCCAAAAAAAAAAGGAAAAGAACAAATGAAGTAATAAACAGAATAAAATTAAAGAGGGAAAGAAACTTTAAACATATAAATCCTGTGAAAACTGCCTCGCTTAGTAACCTTTCAATTACTCACATACAGCCCTCAAACAAAGGCTCGAGGTTTACCAATAAACAATAATAATAATAATAATAATAATAATAATAATAATAATAATAATAATAATAATAATAATAATAATAATAATAATAATAATAATAATAATAATAATAATTCACGAACCCAAGTTCCCATTACGTACAATACACAGTTTTAAAATTCCGAAGTATCACTCGCACGACACATTTTAAGTGCTTGATAACACTTTGTCGAAAATCCAATCGCTGTATAACAGAGATGTCCCAGAAATTATTTTATTACTTACGACGATGAGGCTTGAAGAATATCACTTAACTTAAAAAGGTAGATGAAGGTGTTTCTGAACTACAAAGGCCAGAAGAAAGTTCTCGGGGTATAGATCCCGTTAGAATCATTGAGCATCAACCCGGATCCATCGGTTCAGATAGTTCACGACGAGGCTTGAATAAGGATTCCGTCCAGCCTTCATCATCGCAGTAGACAGACTCCACGCTCGCTTCAACACCAACAGGCTGGATTACACTAACGAGGAATGTGTCACTTTCTCAATCAGTCAATACTGATCTGCATTTAGGGCAGTCCCCCAGGTGGCAGATTCCCTATTTGTTGTTTTCCTAGCCTTTTCTTAAATTATTTCAAAGAAATTGGAAATTTATTGAACATCTTCCTTGGTAAGTTATTCCAATCCCTAACTCCCCTTCTTATAAATGAATATTTGCCCCAATTTGTCGTCTTGAATTCCAACTTTTTCTTTTAAGAAAATCGTAGTCCGTTTGGTGTAGCTTTTATCTTGCATAATTGTTGGAGTTAAAAAGGTGACCTACATGTGATGCGTATCCCTGGTCTGGGGATTTAACTATTGCTATAAACTGCCATTGTTGTGGTATTAATAGGGGCATTCACAGCATGAGTCTGTGTCGTTCTGATTTAGTGGAGTCATAGGTGGACCTTCTCATCCTTGTTGATAGTGATCAATCATAAATATGGACCAACATGAAATTCATTTCATATGACAACTTCTTCATGTGCAGAAAGAAGTGATAGTTGCTAGTCTTTCGGCTGGCTGCAATTCAACAACCCTCCCTACAGACCCCATCTTGCACACCTCTTTCTACACATGAATGAGTTCCTCGACAGCAAGGATTTTCACTCCAGTGATGTACAAAATACTATGATTCAGAAACGGTCCCCCCCTGCAAGCAGCGGAGCGTCTGCAAAAACTTGCCCTATGCTACAATAAAAACATGGAAATAATGTGGAAAAAAGTGGAAGGTATGCAGAATAGAACAAGAAACGAATTAACCAATAATTTCTAATGTTTCTTACATTTTTTGGCAAACAGTCCTTCATTAAAAATAGCCTTCTATTTTAATAATAAGGAATATGTGTAATTACTTTACATTATAAATTGATTTAATTGTTATCAGAGTATAGAAACAATACCTTCAGCAACCAGACGACAGCTATGTTCTAAGGATCCAGGGAACTAGGTCCACTATATTGTACATACAAAGTAAATATGAGACGAGCTCACAGGGAAATTAATAATAGTAGCAACGTAGTTCATAGCTTTCTGTGTGTAGAAGTACGGTAATTGATATCACATCAAACCTTCATTGCTGAGCTCAAATAAACCACAGAAATTGCATGTTATTCTGATGTTGGGAGACTTTTGAAGCTCATTAAGTCATTCAGAGCAGTTATAAAAGTTGTTAGGAGTTGCATTCCAAGTACAAGCTCAGGCTAGTTCCAAAATATGACATAAACAATAAAAATGGCCAATATAAAATTGCTTTAAACAGGGTCAAGGACCCATCATTCACAGTTATTTTTAGATATTGGGTAAAATTAGCTTGGGAAAGAAATATGACTTTTCCTTAACATTTGAACCACCAGGCTCAATAGCTGCAGTCGCTTAAGTGCGGCCAGTATCCAGTATTTGGGAGATAGTGGGTTCGAACCCCACTGTCGGCAGCCCTGAAGATGGTTTTCCACGGCCGCTTCCTTCCCACTCCTAGCCCTTTCCTATCCCATCGTCGCCATAAGACCTATCTGTGTCGGTGCGACGTATAGCAACTTGTAAAAAAAACACTATAATTTCAATACTTTAAACCATTGAAGAAATATTGGGAGCTGCCCACGTTAGCTGGATCTACTGAAAGTTCTGACTGTGAATGAAGTTCACTCAATTTCTTGTTCGTTCTTTAATTGCAAACATCATTCACTGGCTCGCATCCGTTTGTAACACATGAAAACTTTATATTAAATCAATTTTTAAATTGGCATCAGAATTGGCTACTGGCACGGAAAGAGAGAGATGTTACAATAATTTGCTGTACGTTTAAAGTGCACACTGCATTTCTGTGAGCTACAATATGAGCTTCTCATTGAAGGTTTAGTTGTGTTCTTGTAGGCTGGTGAGTGACCTTGGGGTCAACATATAACCTAGTATCTTTTCTGTCCAGCCCGATAGGGCAATCGTCTTTACAGTACAGCCCATGGCTACACAATATATTTATATAATTGAAGAAAGCTGAAGTCAGCCTGCATTTTGTTTAGGTACCAGTACATCGTTCATCAAGGTGTTCAGATGTCAGGAGAGAGAAAACAAAATATTAAATTGAAGACAAGTAGGAAATAAAGTATACAGTGTTCCTGGTATACTTGTTTAGCACCCTCTAAATGCAAATTGTATTGTACCAACATTAACCGTAACTGAAGGTTTAGAAATATTTCTGAACATACTAGTTATGGTTACATTTTTCCCAGGCATTCATCCTCAAATGGATCCTGTGCCTCGTTAACCAAGAGTCAGGTGCGCCCCAGCACATGAAAAGTTTGGACACGCTTGTTTTATACCCTCCAAAAAGTAAACAAGAAACAATGAGGTTCTTGTAGGCAAGTAAATATGGTACTAAATTTTGTGTTGGACAGGCCTGGTATAATAGATGAGCATGTGGAAAAATAGGGGTTGGTTTGATGGCATTTTAAGTACAGAGAGATATGCCTTGTTTGATCTTTAATCCAGTTATAATTATTCATCTACATAACCAATGGAACAAGAATTTATTTAACACTATTTGCATAGGAGTAGTAAGAAAAAAAAGACGTTTTAAAATCACATTAAACTGACTTGCTCCTGCAGTAAAACAGCTTGCATCGGAGCAGTGATGCTGGATCCAGTCAATGTTGTAACGGATGTCAAAAGCAGTTAGATGGCCAGTACTTGCCTGAAGTAAGAAGATATTGTATTCGCCAGCAAGCTGCGCAGAAGGTTAGAGCAAGGGCAAACAAGGCTCCCTACGGGAGAGAGCAGCAGCAGACAGAGGCTCACGGCCTAAAACATTCGTTCCATTTGGTATATAAGTAAAATTCAAATGAGTTGAACTACGTTCACAGACGCAGGAAATATGAGCAGTTCGTGACTTCAAATCACTTTTAAAATAACATTAGTCCACATCTTGATAGAAGGTATCCGAAAATGAATTTCTACGCTAATAAAATCCAGTTCCAAAAATGTATACAGTAGATGGGAGCTTATTTATGTTAATTCCGTCATACAGTACTCAAGTATAGCATAGAGGTAACTTGGGATAAGTTAAACTTTGGAGATCTTCGAACAATGGAATGGGTAAAAGGGTAGATACTGAAGGCTGTTCTTGGTGTATCTAAATACACCCGCTCAAGATTAGTATATGAGCTCGCTCGGGAGCCCTTCTTAATGGAGAACTTAAGATTCAGGTTTGTTTTGCCTTCTACCACCAACTGGCGGTGGGTTCTGGAAGAAATGACACTGAGAAGAAGAGAAATTTGGATAGAGTCCTACTCGACCGAGGCCATAATGAACAGAGCATGGATGGACGCGAATCAGGACTTACGTCACTTTGTGACCTCTTTGGCTGTGTATGCCTCCCATCATAAACTGTACCATGATATAAACTCGAGTTGTGTCTGTGAGATGCGCAACAGAATCTGTGAACGTTACCACGTTCTTAAGTGTATGAATCAAGGGAAACATATCATAGACCTGCATGAGCTATAGTACATCTTATCTTTTGCACAGTATTTATTTATTTAATAGAGTCGTGTAGTTGTAATTTTATTTTGCACAAATTGTGCACATTATTAGATATATTAAATAACGAAAGTCAGACATTCATTAATAAATAAAAGGGACAAATCAGCTAAAGAAAATCCCACTTTGCATGGTAATGGCATACCATCAGTTTCTCATTTCATCCTCTACAATAAATCAGGGACTACATTCATACAAGTCTAATATCATTAAATAAACACTTCACATGATATGTAGTTTTCAAATATTTTCCAGGACATGGAGCTCCAAAACATCTAGCCCAAACGTGTGCACCACATTAATTCCAAAAATTGCAGTACTACTGTACTCTTTCCTTACCTTCTTAACTTTCAAGGTAACCTGACCTTGTCTCAAACATAGCTTCAAGTCTCGAAGCGTGTCACAGACACAATTAATCAAACAGTTGTACTCTAGACCGGGCCCGCCATGTACTGCCGATGAAAACAAGAGAAATGCTCTCTTCAATGCACATATAAAGCATAACCACACAACCATACCAAACACACAATTAATGAACAGTCTGTATTCCACCCGCTATGGCGAGAGTCAAAATAACAGGCAGAACACCCATATAGTGTTAAAATAAGATAATCTAAAAGTCAAACAAACATTTAAACAATACTGTTTAATAGAGCCATATATGTATGTATGTATGTATGTATGTATGTATGTATGTATGTATGTATGTATGTATGTATGTATGTATGTTGGGTATTCAGCCCGAAGGCTGGTTGGATCCTCAACAGGTCCACCATTAGCTGTCATAGATGGCCGAGGTGTCACTGAAGGGGCGTACGAGGGAAATGCGGAGTGAAGTAGTTTCCCATTGCTTTCCCCACTGAGCCAGAAGCTGCTATTACATATCAGTCTTCCAAGCCCACTGAAATGCATGCGCCAACCGACCCTATGAGCGACATTTTCACACCATTCATAGCAGGGGCTGGCTGCATAAGGAATGGCATTACTAGCATCACTCATACCTCAGCCACTTTCATATTGTCAAAGCCAAGGATAAGACTGAGACAGGTCAATGAAAGTAAGAAATTTATTCTAGCCCATACCAGAAGACATAGTGCACTGTAAACACTACATCTTGCCAGCAAAGGCAAACAGACATATATGGAGCATTAAAATATCAAAAGGGTCCAAGACATAATCAAACTACCACTGGTAACGAAGCATTGAAAGGAAATAGTAAGAGGTCAACTACAATTATAAAAAAATTATGAACGCCATGTGAATCGGCAAGGACAGTACTAGGGGCAGAATGCCGGAACAGCTTTGCCCGCTTTTTTTCTTTTTTTTTTTTTTTTTTTTTTGCTTAGAGAGACCTGCATTTCATGTCTTTGTGAGGTATAATATAGGCAACGATTTAGGTTATCTCCGCGTGGTTATATTACATAAGGCAAACCAAACCTTGTCCTAGTATTCCCTTAAAGGTTCTAACATTCCCCTTATTTTTTAATAAAACCGTAAGTACTACCCTTGCACTTACAGAATTTCTACATTACTCTTTGAAGTATTTTAAAAATATCTCCCTCGGTCCGCAGAGGAGTCACCGAGTATAGCGATAGATTCACATCCCACCTGCGTACTCAGTCTACCAGTCAGCAGTCACACGGCAAGTTCACTAGTCCATTCGCACACGTAAGAAGACACTCGCTGATTTTCTTTTTGCTGTGGTAGAGTAAATGGAGGGTCCCAGGGCGAAAACTATGCCATTTTTTCTCATCTGTTTCCGAGAATGACTAATGAGTCGGTAAATCTCTGTTCACTTACACTATTGGGAGAAAAGCGGTCTGACAGTAGGCTAGCATAGCCTGTTGTGCAGACGAGAAACTCCCTCAACGGTATTTTGGAAAATTTCTTATGTAAGTTAGTGACTCTGGGGAGAGGGGGCCACCTTCTTAAGAAACAGGCCTTTTCAGGGTCGTCATTTTGATGTTTAGATAATAATTAGTTAATGGCGTGTTTTAATTTGGAAAAGACCAAAAGGAGTACTTTATCCAGGTCGTTAGTGAGCCAAGGGCTCCGATATTTAAGTCGTGCGGTGGGCTTCTTGGTTCTTATGAACTGTTTAAGAATGGGGATAACTGGTTCGTTGGACTCGATAAGGAGCATCCTGGACTTCGCCATCTCAGCTATTTTCCGGATCTGATATCCGATAGTGGAAATTCGATGTTGTCTTCGTATCTCCCTATTTTATTTCAACAATGGGGCTTTTGTACTCCTGCATAAAATTTTGTTTTGAAGTATTTGAGTTTTCTTCCTTGGAGATTTTGGAATACATCCCCAGGCTGCTGCTGGTGCGTTTGAATTCCTCAATTAAGTGAGGTGGGCCACTTAGAAAGTGTCGATTTTCTCTGGCCAGGGGAAGAGATGGTATTGGAGATTTTTATTACTTGGAGATGGGAATTGAAGGAGATTGTTTTTTGAAGCGAGAAAATTGGCCTCTTTGCTAAGGGGAAGATTATAATTTTTGGTGATTTTTATCAGCTTGATTTTAACTTCTTGGGGTTTAGCAGGAAATGAGCTTCTTTTTTATAGTTACGTGGCTGGCCGCTGATTGGACACAGTTAGCTTAACTATCATGGAAGGGATACCAACCCACAAAATGAAATGTATTATAGTTAAATCAAGGTTCGCAGGGTAGGGCTAGATGGCACGCAGCATAGGTGCAAGAGATGTGGTCTAAATTCCGGGAGGCCACTGTATCTCGGAGCCATAAGATACTATGTCACTGTTACGGGGATACCCGTGGAGCAGAAAGAGGTTAAAGAAGGTGCTGGGGTGAATGGGTCTAACTACAATGTCAAGAATTGAATTGAAAACTTAAACTGAAGGTTATATTTTTAGAACTTCAAACTTAACCATTTTTTCATGACAATATTACAGGTACAATCATTAACACGATCGGGAAAAATCCAAGATTCAGAATCATAACTCTTTGGGCTTTAAGCCCCTAGCTTCACATTTCCTGAGCTACAAGCTCAAATTTAAAAAAGAGTACAAATTATTCAGGGGCAGAAATCCCCTAATTCAATAGTACTTGCTCTCCAAAATCTCAATATATAGCCTTCCAGAGGCACTCTTTACAATTACAAAATTTTGGAAAAGAGCAAACAAGCTCTCAGGTTCATCTAGCCTATTCAAGGCAATATCAGCAAATTACAATCACTCGCCCGTCAAGGCACAACTTACAAATTGAAAGGTAATGTTATACAGGGGTATCTAGTACCCAACCTACAGGGCCTTTGCGGAAAGAACAGGTTAAGTAAATAGCCCGAAACACCAACTGAATCGAGGCGGATACTTGCACTCCTAGATATGAACACTAAAACAACCTAAGGGGCTCTAGGCCGATGAAACAATGCCTATTCCCAAACTACTGAGGTGAATCGTATAGAAATTACTTTACCACATTACAGAATGAAAAATAGTTATAAAAACGTAGTCACCTCAAACCAAGATGAAGGGGATCTCGAGAGGGTACATCACACTCTATCCCCGATTTACAGTTAAAGATTTATGAAATCTGTTACATTAGCCGGCGGAAAGTTACATTTTAAGAAAAGTAGGTTACATAGTTAACGATTCGGACCTTTCCCTCGGGTGAAACTGCGGAGTTAGCAAGAAAGAAGGATGTTGTTGGGAATGTATCTTCGAACACCATATTTATTAACATTCAACTGTTTGATATATGTACCAACACAAATATTTACAAGAAAAGGTAAAAATTTCCCAAACATACCGGCCACCAAAAGGCACTGGCCTTTTAAGAAGGGAAGAAGAAAGATAATTCACTTCAAGAATAAACACATAACACAGATAGTCAGGGAGTTCATAAAGGTATAAATCACATCACTGTGTAACTCGAAACTTTTAGTATTCTTTCTCATTCTCAGGCAAAACACACAACTTCTTGATGGGTCGTTTTATGATACCGGAGTTTGTTCTCACACTGGTGACCCGTACGAGGTTGTCTTCACCAGGATGAACAGACTCTATTATGCCCATTCGCCATTGCAGAAGTGCTAGGTTGTCATCTTTGATGAACACAAGATCTCCAATTCGAAGATTAGGATGTTTCTCAGTCCATTTGTGGCGCTGTTGCAGAGTGTTAATATATTCCCTATGCCATTGTTTCCAGAAGTCCTGGGTCATCTTTTGAATATGTTGCCATCTGGAAAGTCTGTTTATGGCACAGTGAACAAGGTTATGATCAGGAAGTGCAGTAATTTGTTCCCCAATTAGGAAATGAGATGGGGTTAAACAAGATAAGTCTGTAGGATCATCGCTGAGTCTTGTTAGAGGACGAGAATTCAGGCAGGCCTCTATTTGGGAAGAAAGGGTAGTTAATTCTTCAAAGGTAAGCACCGTGCTACCCATAGTTATTCGCAGATGGTACTCGAAAGATTTCACCATGGACTCCCAAACTCCGCCGAAATGCGGTGCTGATGGAGGGATGAAATGCCAGGCGATCCCCTTTATGGTTGCAGCTTCGACAATATTTCTGTTTTGATCAGAATCTTGGAGAAATTCTTGCAGTTCTTTCAGCTCCCTTGCAGCACCGACGAAGTTAGTGCCATTGTCGCTATAGATATTTGATGGACATCCTCTGCGTGACGTGAAACGTCGCAGTGCGGCCATGAATGCATCCGTTGTAAGGTCTGAGACAACTTCCAAATGTACAGCTCTTGTGGCATGGCAAGTGAAGATGGCGATGTAGGCCTTGCCCGTTCGTTTGCTTCGCAGTGTTCCAATTCTTATAAAAAATGGACCAGCATAGTCTACCCCCACGTTCAGGAATGGTCTTGCAGGGGTGATTCTTTCTTTGGGAAGATTTCCCATCTTCTGTTGATTTGTTGTCAAGTTTAATTTGTAGCATGGCAAGCATGAATGAATGCACCCTTTAACGACTTGTCGAATTCTTGGAATCCAATATTTCCCACGTAATGATGATATCTGGAGTTGGGGTCCAGCGTGGAGCAATCTTTGATGTTCACTTAAAATAATTAGTTTCGTGAGGTGATGTTTGGGAGGTAATATAAGTTGATGTTTAGCTTCTAAGAGATCTGTACAGTCTTCCACCAACACGAAGATAGCCATGTTGGTCCAGAGTCGGGCTTAAATTCCTAATTTTGCTAGCTGAGTGAATGTTCTTTCCTTGCTCGAGGCAAGGAATTTCTTCACGATAGGATATTGCTTGAACAATCTTGATACGTACATTGAGGGCATTACTTATTTCTTGAGGCCTTAACGGGGACATGTCGCGATCATCGGGGTTTCTCCTGCAGTTTGAAGCAAATCTGAGGCAATAGCTAATCGTCCTGAGTAGTCGGTTTAACGAAGAGAATGTGTTTAGAAATGAGTCGTTATGTTGCACAATAACAAGTGAAGTTAATATTCTTTTGTCTGGTATCTTGTTAGGGTCGGAGATAGTTTCTTGTTTCGGCCAAGCTGAGGGGTCTAAGCATAGCCAGGCTGGACCGTGCCACCACAGCATGTTGTTCTTCATGTCTGTTGGTTCAATGCCTCGCGAGACGAGATCTGCTGGGTTATTCTGTGATTTAACATGAGACCAGTGATTCGAGGGAGCAATTTCTTGAATTTCTGCAACCCTATTTGCTACGAACGTCTTCCATTTAGTGGGGCACGCATTTAACCATACTAGCACAATTGTCGAGCCAGTCCAAAGCTGTATCTGAGTGAATGGCAGTTGTAGAGAGGCAAGTGTTTTCTTCAGGAGATGGGAGAGCAGTAAGGCACCACACAATTCTAGTCGGGGAATTGAGACTTGCTTTAAAGGTGCGACTCTCGATTTTGCGCATAACAATCTGATAAGAACGTCACCCTTGTTGTTCACAGACCTCACGTAAATACAGGCGCCATAAGCGTGATGTGAAGCATCGCAGAAATCATGGATGTCTATGGACTTGATTTTCCCTTCAGCGAGAACACATCTTGGGACCTTGATGCTATTAAGCGTGGGGATCTGATCATATAATTTCAACCAAATATCAAGTAAGTTTACTGGTAAAGGGTCATCCCATCCTGACCTTTCCTGCCAGAGACGTTGCATGAAAACCTTGAAGCTGATTACTACAGGGCTTATAAATCCAAGTGGGTCGAAAATTGAGGATATCGTTGAGAGCACCATTCTCTTTGTGAACGTCGTATCACCCATTAATTCTTGAAAATTTGCGTTACAGTTTATTTGAAACTTGTCCGTGGATGGATGCCAAGTCAACCCTAATGTCTTTACCATGTCACTAACGTTGTCAGTTAGCGAGTGCTTAGTTTCTCGTAAGCTTTCTGGGATGGAGTTCGGCAATTCAGGGCTATTGGAACACCATTTTCGCAAAGGAAACCCTGCACGACTGGGAAGCTGTTGTAACTCGATTCGCAGCTCCAGGGCTTCTTCTAAAGTATCTGCTCCAGAAAGACAGTCATCAACATAGAAGTCACGTTTGAGGATCACGGTCGCTCTCGGGAATTCGGACGCTTCTTCGAGTGCTAATTGCTGGAGACATCTTGTGGACAGAAACGATGCTGCAGACGTGCCGTATGTGACAGTGTTAAGAGCATAAGATTTTAGATTATCTTGAGGATGTTCTCTCCATAGGATGCACTGTAAGTGTCGATGTTTAGGATGAACCGTTATCTGGGGGTACATCTTTTCAATATCAGCGGTGAAAGCAATGTTGTGAGTGCGGAATCTCATAACTATTGAGCAAAGATCTTCTTGAATTGTAGGTCCTACCATTAAGATATCGTTTAAGGCAGTACCGTTGTCAGTCCTTGCTGATCCATCAAATACGACTCTTGTTTTAGTAGTGCTGCTAGAATGCTTGACAACAGCGTGATGAGGCATATAATATCTTTCACCTTTAACGGGTTCTGACTGAAGTTCCGTCATGTGTCCAAGGGTCTGGTACTCTCTCATGAAGGTGATGTAATTTTTACGAAGGTCGTCTTGAGTTTGTAGTTTCCGTTCTAATAGATGAAAACGTCGGCTGGCAGTCTGCATTGAGTTTCCAAGTTGCAACTCTCTCTTAAGGGGTAGCTCTACGATGAATCTCCCAGTTTCATCTCTTCTTGTGGTGTCCTTGAAATGGGCCTCACATTCCTTCTCTTCAGGTGAGTGTGTAACATGGTTCACTTACTCGAGGCTCCAGAACTTCTGAATTTGTATTTCTAAGGTGAGGTCAGATCTGATAAAGAGCGACTTGGTTGGTGTCTTCTCTTCCCTTTCTCGATTGAGTTGTGAATATTCTCCGCTGAGAATCCATCCTAGCTGTGTGTTCTGTAGGCATGGGTAACCTTGTCGGCTTTTTCTTCCGGGTTGCAGGAGCTGTAAGAAAAACTGTGCGCCAATCAGTAAATTGGTAGCCTGAGGGATGTGAAAGTCAGGATCAGCGAGAGTGATGTCTTGTGGAATGTTCCAGTCCTTGCAATTGATATGTGAGACAGGTATATTGCCAGTTATTCTGGGAAGAACAATACATTCCATGTTGAAGTGATAATCGTTGATTGTTGAGTGAACCTCAATATTCACTGCTGTGTTTGCTTGGGATGTGAGTTCACCAAAAGCTTGCAGTGTTATGGCGCTGGTCTTTTCTTTTTAAGTCTCAGTTGTTGCACCATGTGTTCAGATATAAAGTTACTCTGCGAACCATTGTCGAGTATGGCACGAACTTAATGGAATCTTCCCTGACCGTCCTTGATCTTTACTAAAGCCGTACTCAGAAGTATCTGATTCTTGGATGTGCTTCTCAGAGAATGATAAGATGATTGTTGTGGATTGTTGTTTTGATTTGCAGGAGATGATATATGGCCAGTCTCATGATGCAACAACGTGTGGTGATATTCGTTACATAATCTACATGATGTTTTTGATGTACATGCCTTCCAAGTGTGAGATGAGCTCAGGCAATTGCTGCATAGATTTTTATCCTTTACTACTTTGAACCTTTCATCACAATCTAATTTAAGAAAGTCTGGGCACCTATAAAGCTGATGTTCATCTGAACAGATGCAACATTGTCTTGACGTTGTAATGTATGACTGTTGAGCTGCGATTTTTGACCTTGAACTTGTCTGATGGTTTTGCGATAGACTGGGAGAGGGGTTAGAGGCACAAAGTTGCAATGTCTGACAACGTCTCTCCAAGAACTTAACAAGTTCTTTAAACTCTACAGCTTCTAGATGAGAATGTTTATTTTCGAATTCTAATCTCAATTTCTTATCCACTCGCGATAGTAAAAGCTCGTTTAGGAGAAGATCTAGAATGCTTATCTTAGTATCGAGTGCGTTCAGCGCATCAATGCTACCTCGGAATTTATTTACGAGTTGGCGTATCTCTGTTTCGGTTGAACATACTTTACCCGGTGATTCTAGGTTCTGTTTAATATATTCAGCAGCTATTAATTTTGGCGAGTGATACCTGCTCACGAGAAGGTCATAAGCTACAGTAAAATTGGAGTCTGAAATGCCAATATTCCTAATAGCATCCTTGGCTTCACCTTTAAGCGAGGATAACATATAATGAAACTTCTCAACATTTGACAGATCATTGTTATTAACTATCAGGTTCTGAAAGGTGTCCCTGAAGTGAAGCCAAGTTGTTAATGTACCGTCAAATGTAGGGAGCTTGATTTCTGGCAATTTTATTTGCCTTGCTACATCATTGGCTGAAAGAGAACGTACTTCGTCAGCTAAATCTGAAGTCTGGGAAATGATAGCCTTTCTAAGCTTAGCTTCCAGAAGATCGCTTTTATTTTCGAATTCCTGGTGGTAATCGATATGTGAATCGATATTTTCGTCATCATTTAGCTCGAGTTCAGTTTGAATGTATTTGAAATCTTCCTTAAGAGAAAGTAGCCTATTCAGCTTTACTTCGATTAAAGTTGTGTCTGCCGTATCAAGTTCTGAGCTCACAAAGCTTTGTATGCGTGTTAAACCGGCTTTAAGAACGGATCTTTTCTTCATTAGAGCTCTCTTTGTATCGAGATCCATGTTGCTTTTGTAGAGATTAATACGAATGACTGGTGTCGTCTTTACGTGTCAATTCCGTCTAATTTCCGCCTTCTAAATCATGTGGCACAAATGTAACCGTGTTAGAATTTCCGTGCCATGGATATTAGTTCTCATATGTCACACTAGATGACGCTACTTGTCATTATAACGATGTGCAATCCGTTGTTTTGTACAGGTCGCTTATTCTCTTTGATACAGGTTAGTTTGTAAACACTACGGTAGATGTCATAATCGAAATGTCCAAGGCAATGCGTTGAAACACACAAAATCAACATGTTTCACGAAATTGATGCAGTAAGTAATAGTATTTCATTAGATTATATCCTTTGATACCTTGTAAATACCAAAACTTGCCAGGTTCATGGAGTTTGCCGTTGAAATCCATATCCAGGCCGGAGGACCAGTGTTGGGAATGTATCTTCGAACACCATATTTATTAACATTCAAGTGTTTGATATATGTACCAACACAAATATTTACAAGAAAAGGTAAAAATTTCCCAAGCAGATGTTATGTGACAATTACCTTGTTGATGTACTGCTGACCGATGAAAGATGACGATCAATTGGCCAAGAACCGAGAAAATCCGCAGTTTATAAACCCTCAGGGAAGGTTTGAGATCATTCAAGATTAAACTAGCCACACCCTCTCAAGTTTATTGGTTAATTTGAAAGTTACACTCAGAATCGAAGAAGAAGCCGGTGATAGGTGGAAAATTAATTACAGAAATTAAAGATTGGCTAGATTCAAAACTGGCGGAAATAAAAGGAAATATTGCCAACCCAAAAATAAATGAACATCAGTCAGTTAAAAAACTTAGAAATACAAAACTTCTTTAAATGATAACTTCTTACACCTTGCACCAGGGTGCATGATCATCGGTTTTGGTACTCTCATCTGTGGAGAAATGTCCAAACTTCTTGATGAATGTCAAACAAAACAAGTAGAAATTCACGCAGGTTAGGAAACTGCACAATAACAAAATTACATTGTATTTTTGTGGTGACATCTTCTGAGTAAAGTTCTAATTTGTTGAAGTTTCAGTTTCACTATTTTGCCAATAGAGGAGTTTGTTTAGGCGCTGAATTTAAATACGCGGCGTTGGCACAAAATAGAATTTTCAATGTTTTCCCTTTTTCATACCAGGCAAATGCTGGAACTGTACCTTAATTCAGGCCACGGCCGCTTCATTCCCATCACTAGGCGTTTCTTGTCCCATCGTACCATAAGATATATCTGTGTCGGTGCGACGTAAAGAAAATAGTAAAAAATAGAATTGTTAAGGAGAGCAGCTTAAAGTACTCAGCTATTTATTATTGAAAATATTTGAATTAAAAATCATTGGTTTTAGTGTGAAGTTCATGATTTTCATTCCGAATATCCTTGGTCATTCTTTTAATGCTTTGTAATGGACATGGTGTTCTATGCCTCGACTTCATTTTGGAACTGCCATGACGTAGCATTAAAATTGTTATGTTAAAGGAGATAAAATCGACGAGAATATGCTTGAAATGTACATATACTTTATTACTGTTACTTGTCTATTTTTTGTAATATATGAAGCCAATATTGTTTTGTTTTGTCGACTCAGATAATTTTTAACTGTTAGGTTCTTCAGTCTCCCGAAATTAATTTGAGTAATTAATTTATAAACTACCTGAAAATAGAACTCTATTTTAATTTATTTGTTTCTTTTTTCAAATATAATTCTATTACCGCATGTTTTCTTTTTAGGTAGTTTATAATTGTATAAGCAAAATTAGTTTCGGATGACTGAAGAACGTAACAGTTAAAAAATATGCAAGGTACGGAGTATGAAATAATACACAATTATCTAATAATACTAAGAATAACAATTATAATAATAATACTAGTAATAATCACAATAATCATAATAATCATCTACATCAACATACTCCTCTGGAGATAGAAAACAGCACAATTTTACAGGTGTCCTTCTACTTCTTTTTGTCGTTTATTTATTGGGATTCGCATTGCGATTTACCCAGCCACCATTCGTTGTGATAAGAAATACCGCATCTTTGAAGGGTGATGCGAAAAATTTGGAAAAATAACAATTATAGTGATCGAAATGGAGTAGCCAAATCCATGAAAGAAAGGAATCCGTTAAACACTAATGGGTCAGATCAACAGTACTTTTTCACGACAACGAAAGGACATGTCTATATATATATATATATATTCTGAATTTATAGATGAGCAAAATACATTAAATTCTAATGTTGATATCCGACAAAAACAAAGACAGGACTTCAGCAATACGAGGTGTCGGATATAGAATTAAGCATGATAATTGAGTAGGCAGAAGGAACTGTTTATGTTGAAGCGGAGTTAAGATACGCTTGCGGATCGGATCAAATAAGGGGCATTGGAAGACAATATGATCAATTGTCCCGACTTCATTACCGCATTGACACAAGTTCGAGTCTTCTACCTTAATTCTAAATAAATGAGAAGGGGTAAACACGTGATTTAACCGCATGCGAATAAGGTTCGTTGTATGCCGGCGAGTATAATAATGCCTAGAAAACCAAGGTTTAGTAGGTATCTCCAGTAGTGTCCTAAACAAATGGCTACCCCTATCCTTGGCAGATCTACACCAATAAGCTTGCCACATCTGCCATATGTGTGATTAGCAGTGATCGCAAAAAAAAATCCATATACGGTAATGCTAAATGAAAAGGAAAGCCATCGCCATTACCAGCCCAATTTGCTAACGAGTCAGCCTGGCAGTTGCAAGCTATGTTCGAATGTCCCGGAATCCAAATTAATGTTACCGTTGTACCGAATTGTTGTAGATCAAAGTAGATCTTCCTTATGTTCTGTACATACCAGTTCCGACTGATATATGGTTCTGCTAAAGCACGTAACGAGCTAAGAGAATCCGTAGCAACATAAGCCAATTCCACATAAGAATATTTAATTAGTAGCAGAGCCAGTCTAATGGTAAACAAACTCTGCCGTGAAGGAGGACACATGCGATGGTAGTGTAAATAACTTAGATGTATTTAGAGACGGCGCATGAACAGCCGCACCCACTCCCACTGGACTGCGATGTTCGGATCCATCGGTATAGAACACTGGTGAAAGATAATGGACAACCTGAGAATACGATAGGCGCATAGTTTTAAACGGGAAAGATGCAACCTTAGAGGCTGATGGTTTTTTGGAACCCATGCGGGAAGCGTAAGGGGCGGAACATAAAAATTGGCCCGAAAGGTATGTAAATAATTAGAATGAGAAATCGATTGAATTATGGAGGGAATTAAGTCCGAAAATGTTTTATAGGCCCATAATAGAGCATGATAACGGTGTTTAGGGTCATTTCGTTCCCGATAATAACGTAAAAGAAGGCTTAATTTAGACAGAAGAGGGTGCGACGTGATCGATACTTTAAGAATGTATTTTAAAGCAATGAATTTCCTTCTAAACTATAATGTGCATCGAGAATGGCATTGCTTGGTGAAGAGTGTAAAGCTCTGAGTAGAATTTTGATAAAATTGGCCTGAATCGAATCCAGTTTGGTTAAAGTTGAACTAGCCGTCATATCTAAAAACATGGATCCATAGTCTAATACAGATATCGAATGATATTCCTATATAAAATAAATAAAATAGTGGGATCTGAACCCGAATTTCTCCTCGTAAGCGAAGTAAATAAGAATTTTTAAATAAAAATATTGGCTTCCAAATTGCTTGCGTGTCGTCTCCATAACTGTTTCTTATCTAGGAGGATTCCTAAATATTTTGAGGAATATGTAATAGAGATGGAAAAAACCATTATAGGTAAAAGGTGGAAAAATAGCTATTAATGATTCGTTTCGGCAACGAGCAAGTGTAATATCAGTTAGCAACATGTTTATAGCATCTGTAGTGGATCTGTCAGGAATAAACGCGAACTGTCATTTAGGGAACAAATTGTAATATTCCAAATTCCATTTTAATCTCTCTATAATACTTTTTGAAAAAATTCCTAAAGCCTAGTCCAAAGTAAATACCCCTATAACTATCTGAAAGTAAGGGTCTTTTCCCACGTTTCAAAATAGGGACTAGGTAGAATACATTCCATTTCTTGGGTATCTTGTACGAGGATAAATATGAAATATCTGAAGTAAGCAGGTTTTGGCCATGCCTGATAATTGTTTTATAAGTTCATATGCAATATTGTCACATCCTGGCGCTGATTTTCGTGCAGTATAAATGGCTCTGTCTAATTCCTTCATATCAATTGGGGTGATAAGAGAAACAAATTTGTTGGAGATGGGAGGGGTAATAAAATGATAGTAGAGGAGAACCAAATTAGTCGTCAAAGTTCAGAAAGACTGGGTGATGGCCTGTATATTATCATGTTGAGGACCAGGATCACAAAGGAAGTGATGGGATAGTCGAGAAATAGCCCTCCAAACAGTTTTAATGGGTGATTGTCTATGCAAAGATAAAATGAAAGATTTCCATGCCTCACGACGTTTCTTATTAAGTTCGCTTGAATTTGACCTGCTAATGCCTTGTAATGTAGGAAAGCTTGTAAGGACCCAAAACACGGAAAGAATATAGTGCTTCTTTTCTCTGAGCGGTTAAAGTGGCACAGTCATCATCCCACAAACGAATGTACTTCAGACCGGGTCGACGATGTGAAACTGGTCTAAATACTGAGTAATAAGAGTAGTGAAATCGTGATATGACAGTTTGTTGGCAGTGAGATAGCTAATCAACTAGGAATGATTGAAACTACGTGGAGTTAAAGTTTGCCATTTTTCTGAAAATTTTGTGAAGATTGTTGGACAGGACTATTGTTTAACAGTGAAATGATGATAGGGAAGTGATCACTGGAATTGGTATCATTCAGGACTCCCCACGTCAGAGTGTGTGCAATCGAACTGGAACATAGCGTTATGTCCACGGCACTTTTGTTTAGTAGTGGTGAGGTCACACGTGTGGGGGAGCCATCGTTTAAAATGTGTAGATTTAACCGGTCCAATAATTTGACAATTTTATTACCTTTAGGGCATGATAAAGGACATCCCTAAATAGGATGGTGTGCGTTCACGTCACCGCCTAGAATAAAAGGATTGGGGAATTGAGATAAAAATGTATCCCAATTGTCAAAGAACACTGAACTTTGAGTGGATAGTATATAGCTACGAAGTGTGTAGTCCCAATCTTCATAGCTACTGCTTGGGTTCCCGTAACTCTATACGACTTTGGTATTAAAGTAAAAGGGAGTTGACCGTGCGATTAGAGGCGCGCGGCTGTGAGCTTGCATCCGGGTGATAGTGAGTTCGAATCCCGCTGTCGGCAGCCCTGAAGATGGTTTTCCGTGGTTTCCCATTTTCACATCAGGCAAATTCTGGGGCTGTACCTTAATTAACGCCACGTCCGCTTCCTTCCAACTCCGAGGCCTTTCCTATCTCATCGTCGCCGTAAAACCTATCTGTGTCGGTGCGACGTAAAGCCACTAGCATAAAAGGGAGTTGAGAATAGATGGTCATCATGGCGGATACAATAATAATTAGGCATATGAATACGGCTAGATGGATATAGCCAAGTTTCACTAAGAAAGGTGACGTGGGGTTTATCCGAATTATGAATTATGAATTCGTGCCTTTTGTTGAGGATACTATGACCATTCCATTGTAATATTATCACTACTTTGATGAATGAATTAGTGTTAATACATCCTCATGTATACAGTTTAATAGATGAACCCACTTTGATTTGTCCTCTGCCTGCTGCATATAATGTGACATCTTTTCCGAGAAAGCTTGGATCTTTTCCCAAGAAAGAGCGGGTTAAATTTTTTCCACTTATGGGGACTTTGCGTTAGAGGTACTGGGAAGTTCCACGTTAGGATTAATGGTAAAACAGTGTTATTTCCAAGTCACTGATCTGGTAACTTTGAGTGCTGCGAGCAGTTCTTTGTAGCCGCCGACATCAAACACGGGGACACGGTCAACTTTAGGAGAATATGAGGTGACCATAACTCTTAACTTACGTTTTCTAGGGGGGGGGGGGAATCCGTAGATCTCTGGCTTGTAGTACTGGGCAACGGAGGAAAAAGGTGTGGAGCCATCAGTGGCTGGAACCTATGAGTGAAGGGAGTAGAGAAGGAGGTATCTTCCGAATAGGATTTATTTTCTAACGCCATTTACTTTTTGATTTCTTACTGCTTTTTCTGTTCCGGACAATTTGACGATCCAGCCTGGTGATCACCAAGACCATTACTGCATTGAAAGCTAGTAGCGGTGCATGTATTTGAATCATGGGTTTGCGCACATTTAGAATAGGCTACACGGAGCTTTCGCCCGGCAATTTTTAACAGTATGGGCATAAAGCTAGCACTTTTGACAAATAAGTGGCTTTGACAAATAAGTGGCTGGAAAACAAAAGGTTTCACTTCTGACCGAACTTTATATAAAGCCGCATATTGTTGTAGCACCTGATATTGGATGGTAATCTTAAAGCTCCCAGTCGGCATATATTTAATAACAGCATCTTGCGATGAGTCGTCCCCGTGGTGTAGGGGTAGCGTGCCTGCCTCTTACCCGGAGGCCCCGGGTTCGATTCCCGGCCAGGTCAGGGATTTTTACCTGGACCTGAGGGCTGATTCGAGGTCCACTCAGCCTACGTGATAAGAATTAAGGAGCTATCTGACGGTGAGATGGCGGCCCCGGTTTAGAAAACCAAGAATAACGACCGAGAGAATTCGTCGTACTGACCACACGACACCTCCTAATCTACAGGCCTTCGGGATGAGCAGCGGTCGCTTGGTAGGCCAAGGCCCTTCAAGGTCTGTAGTGCCATGGGGTTTGGTTTGGGATCTTGCGATGAACTTCGATTCATGCATTTGGCAGCCACTATAGGAACAGATGATTCTGCATATTTAATAATTTGCTCCTCAGTAATGTTTTTGTCTACGCCCCTAATTAAACCAATTGTATTGAGACACGATGACGGAATATACGCCGATAACTTATGGGATTGGAAAGAAATAGGTTGGCCTTCATCCTTGATATAAAATCAATTTGAATACCGTTACGCCACTTACGAGTAATTTGATGTATTCCTACTAGGTTCCGTTCAAAAAAGCTTGCCAAGAGCCATCGGATTAAGGTTACCTAGATTTGTATTCGCAGTCTCAGCTTCCACTAAAACAATATAAGGACCTGAATGGTTTTCATAATAGAGCTTAGAATTCCTAGAATCTATACTGGCCGGTTTGGCACAGCCTGAGAACCGGACTGCATTTCAAAATCTAAGACAATAATATCCTTCATAGTTAAGGTATCGCTATCAATAATCACACTATTGAACTCCACTAGAGCATCGTACCCATCACTGGCCTCTGCTATACTGCACCGTAGGGTTGGAAACCCTCCTCTCTAATCACATAGCACCAGCAGGAATAAGATGAAGTACAGAACTTATGGTCGTATAACCGAAACGATACTGTGGGTCCTATTGAACTCGACAACTTCTTTGCAGCTACGAACTCGTCACCACTCTTCAATGTCTGGACACACAATGTGTCTTCCTTCAAATACCCTTGAGAAATCAGTATACCATCGGGACTAGACAGAAGGGCCAACATATAAAGAGCCACTAGTAGATAGACTAGGCCACCCTGCGGCCAAGTACCGTTATCTCATTAATATTCATAAGGTCAAGGTCATTGACCTTGAGGACATTGACCCCGGAAGTCCCGTTGAGGTCATTGACCATGACGTCATCGATGACGCTATTAGGTCAAAGACCTTTAATGACGTCATTAATGCCGTCATTGAGCCAACACCCTCTAGATCATTGGCTATGACCTAGAGGTTGTTGACACAACCCCTGGTCGGGGGAGAGGTGTTGGATGAGTTTAAGCCCTCCTCACCCCTCCGACCAGCTTGGTCGACAGTCTGCTTAACGAACTTCTTTTTACGGGGGGGCCCCCGTAGCCCGCTCCCCCGCCGTGACCATCGACTCAATCTACATGGCCTCCGACATGCTATTAATTTCTAAGTAGGAAAGATAGCTGGGTAGAGTGGGAAGTGATACAAGGAGTATCTGCCTGTTTCCATGTCAGACACGTTACCAGGCGAGATTGTGTTAGGTATATGGTGTTGAAGTATGCTATTGAAGGGTCAGGGAAAAACCACATAGGCAGAAAGAAGAAAGAGCCTACATGTAAAACATGACTTCTTTTGATAGCACATGCAAGGATGTGGGCTGGTGATAGACCAGAGGTTGTGTTAGTTAGGAATGTGTGTTATGCAAACATAACCATTTCCTTGCCATTTTCTGTTATTATGGGGGTCAGTCCTTCTTGTCACTGCCTGGTGCGACTCGGGTTTGCTAGCGTCTGGGCTCTGGACCATAGGTTCGTCCCATTGCCCAGCTGCCAGCAGTCCTTGGTGCCAAGTCTCCTTTTGGAGAGGGGGAGTTAAAGCCAAGCCTTACATGATGCAAGGGGCTATCTTCTTCCGCCTGTCGATGTCCCTCTGTGCGGTGTTGTTGGAACACACTTGTCTCTGCAACAATTTGTACATATATACATTTAAACTTTAGAGTGCGGGCCGCTCTCTTCCGCTCTCGTGTCCTGTAAAACAAGTAAATCATATAATGAAAAGATATTAAATGATATTATCAGGGGTGCGTTATCTGTCGACTCCCTTGTCGTTGGCAGGGGGCGGGGGTGGATTGGGTCGTCCCTTATTATGGCTGAGGTGCCTTCGTCATGATGTATTTCTTCTCTCAATCCTCCCTCGCTTGATTCCCTGTGGTGGTTATATCTGCAACATAACAACATAACAGCATAACAATAGTAATAGTACGGTTAACATAATCTAGGGGAGAGGTAGACATATGTACATATATATACAGTGCTTGCAGTGTGGTTTGTGTGCGTAGTAATCAGTGGAGCGGCGTAGTGGGTTGGTGTCAGCTTAAGAGCGAGGGCGGTTTTGGCCCCCGGCCTCCTAACCCTGTGGCTGAACAGAATGTGTTTCGGCGTGGGGTGTTTTGTGTATAGGTCGACGTCATAGCGTCCGATTCCACTGACAAGTGGGTTGACCTTACTACCCCATGACTTCGTGTACATTCGGAGTGTTTGTTTTCATATGTGTTGCCTTATCGAGCTGACTTTCGCAATAGACCGTAGTTGGCGTATTGGCGTGTCGTACGGGAGTCTAGCCGCTGCTCGAATGCATTTGTTTTGTATTAGTTCCAGCTTATCCAGATTTGTCAGAGCAGTGTAGCCCCACGCGGGGGCTGCGTACGTTATTATTGGCCTAATTAGGGCCTTGTACATGTTGATTGCTACTCTCTTGTTAATACTTGATCTTTTATTCAGTATGGGATAGAGCTGTGACAGTCGTGCGTGTGTTTTCCGCTGGATCTCTGTAATGTGATATAGCATGGATAAAAAACATATCAGATGTAAGGCTTTTCAGGCGTTTGCTCTATTAACCAGCGTTTCGTCTTAGGTCTGACACTAGACTCGTCAGAGTGGGATGTGTCAGACCCTACCCACTGACGCTGGGTGTATGCAGGTGAGCTTATCTGAAGCCTATTAAAGCATGGTTAGTTTTCTATCTAGGACTACTCCTAGATATTTCACCTTGTCGTGCCATGCTATATCTCGATTGAATAGTTTGAGCGGTTTTATATTGGCTGGCCTGTGTGTGCGTCTGTTCTTCCTAGTGAACATCACAGCTTGGCATTTGTCAACGTTGACTTTGATGCGGCATTTGGTTAGCCAGGGCTCGAGGGTTCGCAGTGCTACTTGTAGTCTTCTTTCGGGTGCATGCTAGCTGAGGGTGTTGTACTGTGATAGCAGTGTCATCCGCGAAGAGGTGCGTGTTAGTGAGTTCCGCTGTCGGCATGTCATTCGTAAATAGAATGAACAGGATTGGCCCTATTAGTGACCCTTGGGCTACGCCCGCCCTGATCGGTCGCGTGCTTGACAGTGTGTTATGAAAGTCCACTTGGAACTCTCGGCCTTCCAGGTATGATTTAATTAATCTTATGTACCCTGGGTGGAATTCGAGGTCTATTAATTTCGCTAATAGGCCTTCGTGCCAGACTTTATCGAATGCCTTCTGGATATCAAGGAATACCGTGCCTGTGTCCCTCCGTTTGTTTAGTCCGATGGTCGCTTGTTCTAGGACCCGGGTAAGAAGTTGAGGGGCGGAGTGGCCGTTCCTAAAACCGAATTGTTCATTTCGAATGATTCCTCTTTCCTTGATATGTGCTATTAGTCTTTTCAGCAGTATTTTCTCGTCCAGGAGACTGATGAGCCTGTAATTATTAGGGTTGGATTTGTGCTTGCCTGGTTTGCCAAATACAAGGATTCTCGCTTTCTTCCACTGTTCCGGATAATACTGCAATTGGAACATTGCATTGTATATTTTAGTGAGTAGTGCGAGGGCTTTCGGAGTTAGCTTTTTGAGTATTATATTCTCAATCTCGTCTGGGCCGGGTGCCTTCTTCGGGTTAAGGTGATCTATTATCCACTTAATTTCGTGGATATTAGTCTTCTTAACCTCGGGCTTAGGTGCGTTTGCTAGGAATTCCGCTACCTTGACCTCTGTTTGCCTAATGAAGGCGGGGTCTGACGGTTCGTCATTGGGTGTAAAGGCCTCTTCCAGTGAGTCGGCTATCATCTCGGCTTCATCTTGGTTTTCGTATACTGGTCCGTTAGGTCCCTTAATTGTTGGGATCACGTGTGGTTCTCGCGTGAAATATCTCGCTAAGTTCCATACCGGTCTGGTATTAGTGTCAAACGTACTCAGTTTGTTATTCCAGATCCGCGACCTATACTCCATTAGTTCGGTTTCAATTTCAACTCTGAGTTCATTTTTACGTATCCGGTCTTCATCGCGGTGGTATCGGGCCCATTTGCGCTTGTGTTGGTTGCGCTGGCGTATTAGATCTTTAATGTGGGCCGGTATTTCGATGTTACTGTGTTGTTTAGGTTTGTGTACCGGGATACTCGCAGTTGTGGCTGCCTGGATCGCATTTATGAGTGTCTTTAAGGATTCATCCGTTTGGGCTGGGTTTACTATTTGTATGTCTTCAGTCCCTTGTAGGAGTGAATAGAGTTTTCTTTCGCATTTACCCCATTTGGCTGCTTTATAGTTGAGTCTACGCTTGGGGTTATTCTCATATTCCTCTGGGTTCGCGTCCAGTGTAAGTATCACTGGTTGATGCCTTGACCCTAGGTCGTTAATGCCCTTTATGCTGTGTCTATGAGGAATATGTCGGAGTAGGGCTATGTCTAGAATATCATCGACCTGTTCGTTTGGCGCTAGGAACGTGGGTTCACTGGGGGCTGTTACCACACAGTCCTGGGATAGCATGTGGTTGTACATCCTTGTGCCGTCTGGGTTAGGCTTCAGGCATCCCCCAGCTGGCGTGTTTCGAGTTTAGGTCTCCTCCTAGGATCGTGTTTCGATTTAACCTTAGTACCGATTCGATGTCTTGTATGTTAAGATGTTTAGGTCTGGAGTGTGCCGATATGACATTGACGAGTGTTCCTCGCACTGGCATGGCAATTACGCATGCTTCCAGCTCGACCAGTTCTGGTAAGTCTATTTCCATATGTTTAATGTCCTTCCTTACCAGAACTGCCACTCCTCCGACCTATTAGCCTTGTCGCTTCTGTGTATTTTGTAGCCTCTTATGGTGAACTGCTTCCCCGGTGGGAGGAAGGTTTCAGTTAGGAGAGCTACGTGTATAGTGTTCGCTGCTAGGAAGGCTTCGAGTTCGTATTTTCTAGACCTGACGCCCTGGCAGTTCCATATTAGAACTCGAAGCTCCTGCGTGTTATTATTATTATTGTTATTATCATTATCGTCTTCGTTGGTTTGTTCAGCCATCTAGGGTCAGGAGTTCGGAGATCGCGTTCGCCAATTACCCTAGCCATGGGAGTGATAGCGTCGCGGCCAGCATTTTGGCTATCATAATTCCAGAGGTTATGATCGCGGTTAAGTTCAAGTTCAGAAAGACTTTTTTCAGAATTTCGTCTATCTTCTCCTTGAACACCCTTCCTGCCATGTTCCCTTCTGGCTGTGGCACCTGTGTTAGTGTTTCAGGTGTAGGTGGTGGGATGGTAGTGGCTGGTGTAGTGGTGGGGGCGGGCGTTGGGGGCGGTAGTGCGGATGCTGGTTTTCTGTCGGCAGGTATCTTGTGAGGGGTGAAGCTGGCCTGGGGCGGGCCCTCAGGTAGCTCGGTGGAAGCTCGCGTGGACTTAACCTGCCTTTGTTTACTTACATGGGACTGGGCCTTCTTGTTGTTGGTGCTTGAGGTCTTAGCTTGGACGGTGGTGGGGGGCTGGTTGGGCTGAGGGCCCGGGGTTGTGTTTACCTTCCGTCCGTACGGGCTTAAAATTTAAAATGCCTCCGCATGATTGGCGCTGCGTGCCTGAAGGGCCTTGGCTTTGGCCCTTTGTACATGAAGGGTCAGCAGGACCTGAAGGGTCCTTTTTACCTGAGGGGCCTGGGTCCTTTTTGCGTGAAGCCGCAACGAACTGACCGTGCGTGCTTCTTTTATAGACTACGAGTGGAGGGTGGAGAGGGAGTGAGCAGAGTGTAGGGGGCGCGGTGTAGAGGGGATACGATGGGATCAGAGGGAGTGAGCAGAGAGGAGGAAATGCGGTGGAAACGATGTGGAGAGGGGAGTGAGCAGCATTGAAATTAAAACTCTAGGGAGAGAGTGCAAAATATTTATTGTACATCGTACTAGACTTGGACATACCTTGACAGCTTATTTTACAGCTTCGTCATAAGACTTGGACAAACTCTGGACTACAAAGACTTGGACATACATTGACAGCTTACTTTACAGCTTCATCACAAGACTTGAACAAACTCTGGATTACAGACTTGGACATACATTGACAGCTTACTTGGACATTTACAGCTTAAAAGTGTACAGATAAGAACAAACTGTAGATGAGTACAGATTACAAAGACTTGGTTATTAGGAATACAGCTTACTTGGACATTAAAACAAGTGTACATCAAAGACTTGGACAAACTCTGGATGAATATAGATTACAAAAACATTTCCAAGATTGTGAATACCTATTGGTAACTATAATGACCAAATGGTAGACTATGTATACCATTCCATAACCTTTTGTCATCACGCATCACCAAAGATCTTTTGTTTTGCCGAACAGTGAATACAGTATGATTTTTGGAGCGAATGCGTACCTGTGGATGCAAGCAAGAGGTGTTGGTGTATAGTACACTGCGATAGTCACTGGCATTCAGAAATTGGGTGACACTTTTTAGAACACCTTTTGCTTTGCAATGTCCATTGGTATTTCCCGTAGAGAAAGCATACATTTTAGCCGACAAACCTACAAATTCTGTCATCACATCACCGCCACACTCATCCTTCATTAGACCTGTACACTTCTTGTTCATAGGAGTGATTCAAAATATATTGCCGAATCGTAATTAGAAGTGTCAAAATAGGATGCTTTTTCATTACAGAGTAAACATTTATGTCATGTATTAAATAGATTAAAATATCCGTGTCCATATACAAAAGTCTTACATCAGCAAAATTGAGTTTGGCAAACTCGTAGTGAAATTGGTACATAACTAATTTTGAAAAATCAAGTATTACCATTCCTAGGTAGATAGGCTTGTTATAGAGAATCTCTGTCTTATTTAACTCAAGAGTGAGTAGATCCCCGTCAATAACCTTGGCAGAATGAAAATTGGGCATTGCAATATATTTCCGAGCACCATAGCGCCCTTCCCAGCTGTTGACTAGGAGAATGCGCCGGTGTTTCCGAATATCCTCCATTGATTTACCGTAACAACAATTGTTCATCAACTTGAAAAATTTTACTTCAAAGTCAGTTGTGGCACGCTGTCTGTGTTCTGTATTCAATTGCATGTATGGCTGTAGCCATGGTTTTTGATCAAATGAAATAGCGCGATGGAAGTATTGGAGCTGTAAACCGTGCCGTAAACATTGAACTAAATTTTCTATGTGCAACACGTAGCGTTTTTTCGGACTCAATGTTGCCATTAATTTTTTATTCCCTAACTGTGAATGTGGAGGCGATAATTGTTCTACACAAAATGGAAGGTCTGAATGGTAATCGTGAATCTCCTGAGGATATACCAAATCAACCTCCAAAACGAAAGAGCGATCAACTTCAGCTGCAGCGTGTTCTAAATTAAAATTTGAAATTTCATTTTGCGTCAACCAGCGAAAGTTTCTATATGGAAGTGGTTTTTCCATGGCATAGCCGTATAAGTTAATGCAGTCAAAATATGCCAAATAAGATGTGGGTCGATGCGGTTTAAATGCACTCATGTAGGGATTATTAGCCTTTGCATGTTTTTGCACGAGTGTGACAAGACCACCTCGTATACCGCGCTCGAAAAATAAAAGCATGTCGATGTCAGTGAGCAATTGCAGTTCAATTTGGGTGTATAGTAACATCGCGTCCCAGGTAAGGCCAGCAGACGTGTAGTAGTGCACGGGGTCCAACCGATAGATATTTTGACACAATTTTCGAAATTTTTCAAACGTGTCAGTTAGTAAGATTGTGTCTATCTTTAAATAGAGGTCTGAATATTCACCTAAAGTATTTACTCAAAACGCGTTCCAGACTTGCTGAGCTTGTGAGTAGTCTTCATCAGAAATGTGACTATTTTTTAATTTATTGAAAAACATTTCTTTTGGCGGTAAATCAGTCTCATTCAAACGCGACCAGTCATGTTAATAATCGTACGGCAGGACTCCTTTCCGAATAGATAATCTAAAATGTTCACTATCTGGAAAGTGTTGGAGAATAAAATGCAGATCTTGAGGAAGAAGACCCGTAACAAGTTCATCTAATGAAAATGGCATAAACCGGAATGAATCCAAAAATCGAATGCACACATTACCCCTCCATTTTCCGAAGGCAATGAACTTCTCATGGTTTTGAGCAAAGTGGATGTATAACGCAAAACTTGTCCGCTAGGCAGCGTAGTGGCAATTCCCGGTATGCGCTTTCCGCTGCTCGATTTTTTTCATGAGACTTATATGGAGTATTCCTACATGTGCGATGATAGAAATGAAACTTTTGCTTTAAATGCATTAAAATGGAGTTACCATATTCTGCTAATGTTTTCAACAAGACGGGGAATGGTATAGGAGCAATGACGATTGCGGTTTTGGAAGCAGAATTGAGGAAAAGGGGCGAAAAATATCCGGAAAAATGCAAGAGTTGATTGAAAGGTACCAGTAAGGAATAAATGCAGCAACTCCTTCTTTTAGCGTTTTTGTTAAGGATCTTGTTTCGGACCATAAGACAAATACCGGTATAAAAATTTCAAATTTGGAAGTAATGAGTTATTTCCTGTTCAGGAAGTCTGAAATTGATGGTGCTCCAGTGTAAAATTATAGGTCACTGTGTGATTCATGGTTCCGTACCGCACACGGTGTTATGGCTGTTTTCCCACTTCTATATCTTCTTGCTCTCTGAGTTATTTCCAAGGTACCTGTGCCACACCATGCAAATATCGAAGGTACAGCGTTCTCTTTAAGTCTTCGTCTTTCGCCTAAAATTATTGAAATAGGTCATATTAACTTTTCAGAATGTACTACCTTATTATAAAATTATTTCTTAATTAGTACTAATTGGCTTAATTACCAGTTTCAGTAATGACATAAATTCAACTGTAAAATTTTTCGAGCAGACTTTGATATTTGGAGTCATATTTTTATTACGTAGGTCCTGCCTACGAATCGCATGCAACCACTTTTTACGGAAAGCATCTTGCTTAGGAAATTGATGGTATGAATTCGCTCGACCTTGATTTTGGGGTATTGGGACACAGCAATAGTCAGGCATCACACTTTTCATGTCGTCTTTGTTGTAACGATATATTAAATCTTTAACTTCAGCATTTAACGACGTAACTTCCATTAAAAACACATACAAACAAATGACGATCGACAAGCGCATACCGGGTACTACACGTGAGACATCTATCGGTAGTGTTTCAGTACATCCCTATTAGCGAAAATTTACATTTACCTAGTTTTGCAAATTCCTGAACCAGATAATGAGAGTCGTAGCCAGAAAGGTTGTGGAAAAAGCAGCTAATATAGTTTACGTTTTTGAAAAGTTACAGGATTGATGAGCAGCACCTCGAAACTGACCTGTAAAATGATTTTGATCTCGTACCTTGATATCTGTGGGTGAAAAAGCTTTTTGACAAATGTGGCAGATGGTAGATGTGTTAAAATGTAGAAAATCTTCATCTGACATTTGAAGTGGAACTGGCTCGTTTAAAAGTTCACCTAGACGGTCGGCTAGAACGTCTAGCTCTTATAAGAGCCAAGCTGTACACTCTTCGCCACGATACGATTTAAAATAGGATAATGTGGAATTATATGAGCATACGACATTAAATGCGCAACTATACGGTATATGCCGTTGAGTTTCTTGAGTGTATGGCTTCAAGTTACTCGGCTCGCATCTGTCAATGGGAACTGTAAAACATTCAAAATCAGCGTACACAGTGAAAGGCAGAGGGTCCTGCTGATGAGAATTTCGAGATTTCATAATACTATTTTCACCTTCAGGGAAGACAATTTTTACAGCAGGTTGTGTTGAACAGTCGGTGTAATGACTGTTCAATTTTGCCTAACTAGAAAAATATTGTAAGCAACGGTCACAGGTATACTCCCGATGTTTATGATGACTGAGCTGTGGGCTAACTAGCCTAGACAGATCTTTGATGAAGCAGTAATGGTTGTAAGACTCACCAGAAATGTAGAGCAAGTTAATGTGATTTTGTTTCTTTACTTTAGTAATAAACAGAGGTCCTACAATTTTACTGTTTTCCACACCATATACATTTACAGAATACAGAGGATTTTGCCGTTCAAATCGTGTCAGGTTACAAAGATCAAGTGGAAAATCTATATCACTTAAATTGAGAGAGCACATCCATTCAAAAAAATTATCTGATAATGAGAAGGTCTCGTAACATGATGTTGCGCCGGATGGAGGGCTGCTGCTGACGCCCAGATAAAGCAGTAGTCATCATTATTTTCGACATTGATAACTGCACGACGATTCTGTATATATGTAGGGAGTGTTACATGCTTAGATCCCGAAATTATAGGATCGAAACGACAAACATTTACCTGTAGGTGCAAAATAATTTCAAGTGATTTCCCACTATCCCGTTCTTGAAATTCAACAAATCTCGTTAAAATTTTTGTACAACATTAGTTTGATACCAGTCATATAAACTGTCACTACGAGACAATGCTTGCATTTTTGTGACTAAATGTATATCGTCTGTAATTTCTTGTCCTTTTAAAATCACAAAAGTACAAAGTAATTCTGTTTTTACCTTAAGTAATAAATGTTGGTGCAAACACTGAAGAATTTTACTTTTTTAAAAAGGGAAACATGACTCGAGAAATAAATCAGGATGTAGAATTTTAGAACTATTCTGAATTTTCCTAGAACATACTCTTTTGGAAACATTGAGCGGCATCTTGCCAAGAAAGATCTTGAGCCATACTTTAAAAATACACACACAATTCTCAAGACAGTAAAGTCTTAGCCAGAAAGATCACTTTCAACAAGAAAGATCGTGGACCATACAGTACTTAGACATACAATGTGGAGTTTATTCTGAAGACAGTGAAGAAAGTCCTTGAGTTTATTAAAAATCGTTGGAACACAATTCTCAAGAGAGTAAAGTCTTACCCAGGAAGATCACGTTCAACAAGAAAGATCTTGCACCATAATTAGACATACAATGCACACTTTATTCTTAAGATAGACCTTAAACCATTAATAAATACTTTAAAGGGGACACCATTTTTTTCACTCAAAGTAAGTTGCCTTCGACAAATTCCACCAGGCAACGCTTGTTTGAAATGCCCAAATATTTTAAATATAATTGTCTTTCTAGCAGCGCTGAAAGTGTAGTTTCTGGTATCGCATTGAAGCGATTAGGAAGGAAAACTACAAAATCCTCAAGTGTGCACAGTACTCTGAAACCATATTTTGTCTCAATGTTTTCTATGTTTGTCACTCGATAGGGAGTATTTACTGCTAACTCTTGAAGCCGTCGCGTCTCCGGACCGGCAGATAGGCCGATGCTGTTTACTGCAGAGACAGGGTCCATTGTTTAGAAATCTAGGAGTAGAAACGTAAAAAAATAAATGCTGAGCATAATTTCCCAAGAAATATGTTCTAGGTCAAAATATACTCACCAGAAAAATAGATGTACACTGCAAGAATAGTAGATGCACTCTGATTCCCGGTCAAATCTTTACCCCGTATTTATAGTACGACAATTGGATGTGGTCATCTTTTACTGACCTAAATAATGCATACATAAGACGTACAAGTCAGTGTGCGAGTCAATCAGAAGCAAAAAGGCCATGGAACGGTGTAATCTTCTCCGAGAATGGTAAGTTAGCTATCATGCCGTTACTTTTTTGAAAAAATTAAAATAAGTACTTATATGGTACTTTTGTACGTAGGCTGACAGCTCAGGAGGTAGATCAGCTGATTCGGCTCGTTGAAGGGATGCTGTGGGGTCGAGAAGACCCCCTACTCTTGTAAGTGTGCTTAAAGCTCTTTATTCTAACGTTACTAGTGTGTTGTGACTTGTTGGGATCGAGTAGCTCACACGGTTGAATAACTGGTCTTCTAACCGAATATAGCGGGTTCGATCCTGTTCCAGTCCAGTAGTACAGCCTCATGTCGACAGATTTAATAGGATGTTGCGTGAGCCAGACTTACGAAATAGCACAGCCTTATTTATGTCCAACACATATCCGTCTGCTGAGTGTCAAGCAATGAAGAGTAATTTGCGTATGGATGAGCTTTGTCAGCCCGCTAACTTTAGGTAGAGAAGACTCCGGCTTCGAATTCTGTGAGGACTGGAATTTTAACAGGGTTACATGTCTAGTTGAAGCATGTTAGAGCGCTTCTGCTGATAGTAAGATTCAAACCTACCATCTCTCGAATGCAAGCTTGGTTTGTTGAAAGGTATTTTAGAATTGTACAGGACAGAAGAGGGTAAATATACGAGAAACAGAATGAAATAATTTGGCCAACTAATGCTCGGCTCGTAAAAAAGTTATGGTCTACACTTAACTCTCGCCTGACATAATTACGCAAATTCTTTTTGCGACCGGAGAACCGAACAGAGTCCTAAACCTGTCAGCGATAATTTATGATACCACACTTGAGCAACAATATCATCCTAATTGCACATACTCCAGGAGACATGACACACTCACCTTCTTAGTTGAATAAATCAGCGTTGAGGCTTAGGTCAGGAAATGTTTACTTAGTTTTAAGAGCTGGTCAGTATTCCACTCAGCTTACGTAATTTAAAGAGCTATTTACCTCAGAGCTTCAGCGGCTCAGGGGGACAGCGCACTTGACTCCTTGTTGTGGGTTTCCGTGGTTGAAATCCCGGTCAGAGCCTCCATAGCTCAGGCAGTAATGCGCATGGCCTCTTGCTACAGGGTTCCGTGGTTTAAATTCCGCTCAGCTGGACAAAGCCGAAGCGAGACAGATTTTTTTCACCTCATCTTCGCGGTAGGAAATACTATTTACCTCCGAGCTTTCGTAACTCAGTCAGCAGTTTGCTCGACCTCTTGTCATGAGATTCCGTGGTTTCATTCCCGGACAAAGCGGAGCCAGGACAGTTTTTTCACTGCTCGTTTATAAGGGTTCTTAAAGCTCTAGAATATATTGTAACTTCGTATTTAATCATTGCCTGTGGACAAAGACGAGATGTGCAGAGAAGCGGCTATGTATGGGAAACAAGATGTGCTCGGCACAAGTATAGTCTCCTGAAAGCATTTGAATGAAATAATTTGGCTCATAAAATATTTATTGTTCTCACTCGCATAGAGTCATAAAAAATGTTTACGACCCAGGAATCGAAACCGGTGAGCAACAATTTATGACACCAAATTTTACTTAGACTAATATATCTTACGGATTTTTTTTGGGCTGGTTCAATAAACAGTTCCGAGTTCTATTTGCGAGTAGGAACGTTTTAGTCTAGAGAATCGTAGTCGCGCCCGACACCTCGTAATCTGCAGGTGTTCGGGCTGAGCAGCAGTTACCAAGGCCCTTCCGGGCTGTAGCTAAAAATAAGATAGTATTTCCTCAGATGAGACCACACCTTTGAACAGACGAAAGTGGATGTAACGAAATTCTTAAAACAGTTAAACGGACTTCGTTCATGTCCTCGTAAATGTTATGGCTGAGCTGAGAAGTGAACCCGAGACGTGTGGCGCCTGGAGTACTCTGTGCCCCAGGCAGCCGAGCCGACACACTTCGCCCGGCTTCATTCATTCTATTCTTGACCTGGTCTCTCCGTGGCTCAGGAAGCCTAGGTCTCATAGCAGACAAAGCAGAGAGGGAGAGATTTTTCTCTGAACACACTCTGTCAGATGAGTGTAACAGGCTTCGTCAGGGATACAACTAGGGAGGAGGAGCAGGTAATTCAAATCCCAAACAAAGCGGAGGCGGGACAGGTTTTTCTCCGCATACTCTGGTTTTCCTCCAACAGTCTCTAGGCGAGTGCGACAGGCTTTAAGTCGGGGATACAACTGGGGAGGAGGAGCAGGTCTCTTACCTTTTGCTTCACCTGTGTGTCTAACGTTTCTATACCTATACAGCCCAACAGACCACGCCAACTTTTATTTATGCTTGGGTATACACTCTCTTTGGGTTTAGCAAGAAGACATTTTGTAGCAAAATCCTTTCTGCCGATTGACCTGAGCCATCAACTCTTGAAATACTATTTGCCTCAGAGCCTCCGTGGCCCAGGCGGCCCGTAATACTAGAGTCTGTAGTTTAAATCCCGGTCACTAGACAAAGCGGAGGCGGGACATGTTTTCTCCCCCACATAGTTGGGCAAGTACTTACGGCTTCTAGCAGCTAACTAGAGAGCTCAATGTAACAGAGTCTGCTTAATGTTACTGTCTCTTTTTCTGGAGACGTCGAGATGGGGGCACTATCTCAACGTTTCTGAAAAAGAAGCGGTTGTGGCCTTAAATCGAACTCAAAAACTAGTAGCTTACTAGAGAGGCCGTTTTTGGAGCGGTCTAGGTAATGTTATAGAGACATAGAGGTTCTCTAAGCTTCTTTCTCACGTTCTAGTCCTAGCCGAGAACTTCTACAGACGGCTCTGTATGTAATTAGGTCAACAGAAAATTTAAATACTAATACTAAATTGTTTTACAGGCCAATGATAGAGGAGGAGGAGGTGGTGGTGGTGGTGGTGGTGGAGGAGGAGGAGGAGGAGGACCTCGAATGGATGGAGGAGTTAGAAGAATTGAGATTTATAGAAGAAATAGAGGAGGAGGAAATAATTTTTTTTAAATAGGAAATTTATTTCTACATGTGTGTGTTACACCTTACAAAGCACTGTTACATTCTTCTTCTTACTGTACCCGTCACCTCCACACCTTTCGTCCTTGCATTCCACTACCACTTAAAAACAGTTTTGATTTCATTGCACCTGCCACAACCAGAGCAGCTAGTTTTTCTCCTACGGAAGCGTCTGGTGCCGTGACACGTTGCAGAGCTTTCTTCAACAGAATTTTATCAGCTATTCGGCGGAGTTCAGGATTATTATTCAGTTTACTCTGACGATAGGCGAGATCGTGCTTCTTGAAAAATGAATCCAATGGATTAATACCTTTATCCCCTCGAGCTAAGCGAATGCTGAGATTGGTCCCAGGGCTGCAGAACTGATAGGTTGGAATGTGCATTTCAAACGGTAGATTGTCAATCACTTTATCGATGAGCCCACGACCAGAGAGCATTTTCATCGTCGTCCTCTTCTTTCGTCTTGATGCTACTGCACCCTTCTTTCTTCTCCACGTCACACCCATGATAGGAAGATAAAAAGTCCTTAAACGAGCTTTTATTGCCTCTGTGGTAGAGTTTTATGAGTTGACAGGTACGACACTGTTTAACGGAAGGTACCCTTGCTATGGACACTTCGTTGTGATGCTCAAATTGACTGCACGGTTGGAGTTCCGAAAGCACCAGGTCTTGAGTCCACTGCCTGGGAATGTCTTGCCAGATTTCTTTTGCCGCATTTGCCACCACGTAGAGAAGAAACGCTTTCGGTAACGCTTTCAACTCTTCTGTCGTAAAACTATAGAGTTTCTTCTTGCAGGCGAAAAACTTGACTATAGCACGCTCAGTGGGATTAGCGTCTAGTCCTTCAATATCACTCCACTGAGATGAAACAGACATGATTACAGCACACTATACGCTTCTTCACTAACGTCACTTACAACAGTGTTATTTGTTTTACAGCAAACGTTCTCGACTTTCCGGCATGCATTGCAACACAGCCAATCAAACAGCTTGCAGACATGTAGAAGGCAGTTATTTTTTCTTTCTAAGAAGGGTAGACAGTGATGGACATCCTAACTCGTGAAGGTCTACGAGTTGACAGCACGGCGAGACAAATTCGCGTAACCAAACACTTTTCTCCAAGCCTTTTACGAAGATAAGATCGGCGCCTGAGAGATGTGCATTCATAACCAGTGAGAGGTAGTGGTATGGAATCTCCCCTTCTTCCCACTTAAGACCAAAATGTCGTCTTAACCATGCAGTTTGCTTCCGATCTTCTTCCACTTGCCAGTGAAGGGGATAGGGCGGTTTAAAACTAAAACTAGTTACTTTTGGCCTCCACAGACTAGTACAATCGAGGATAGCAACGTCCTTGTAGACAAACTTGTTTCCGTCTACCTTGAAACCCTGCACGTCCACAATCAAAGTCTTCGGCATAATAGAAACAGGTCACAACACGTTCACACCGCTTTAGCGACTGATCGCTATCATGACTATGGCGAACACTTAAAGATCTTCCCCCTCCATCTCCTCCTCCTTACTTGTACGCCACTGACAAAATGAACATTTTCTGTAGCTATAGTCTTCTATTTCGAGCGGAAATTTCGGAAGTCTGTGTCCAAGCTGGCGGCAGCGTGGTTCAGGGGAAACTCTTTAGGTAGGCAGAATAGTTCATCGTCTGTTAGTTGCCGTAGTATTCCGGTCTTGTAGAATTTGTCAATAGCCTGACCAATGATTTTGCGAGCTTGAGGAAATAAATCAGGATCTACTAGTACATCCTCTTGTTTCTCGTTGCAGAGGGGTTAACAACATCGCTCTATAGGAACATTCCAGTCGCGGAAGGTTTCAACTTGAGGTGACGATTTGAGATGAGGGGGTAATCGTTCCCATGCTGGTGCTATGGCACAGAATGCATATTGCACTACGTATTACGCTGGTAAACACTCCAACTGGTGATCGGATAATGCCAAGAGAGAATGATGATTCAAATAAGCATTTATAGCTTGACCAACGGCGTCTAGATAGCGGAGAAATGTATGCTGAGACATGATGCTCTCGAGATTATAGACTTAAATTACAATAAACACAACTTTTTATCATGGGCGTTGGCCCGTCAAAGTCTGTTTGATTATCACCTCTATTCTTTAGTGGCTTTAACATTGGCGACAGGCGACAACCGCAGGTAATACCTTTAGATGGAGTGGTAGATGCTTCCAGGCATATTCTACGTCGTGTGCTGCATATTCAGTTACATATGAAGCAGGTAAGTAGTTTAGTAATTGTCTTGGCATACTTAACAAGGAGCCATGCTTCTTATGGCTAGCAATAGCTTTACTCGCGAGATGCCTGTATAGTGTAAATAAATCGTCGACATTTTCTATACACTGTACACTTTGTTCTTTCCAAGTAGATTCCATAGCGTAGACTGATGCTCTCGATGTAACAGCACGTATATTTACATTCTTGTTACCATGTTTGAAAGAGGGTAATAGGTCACGTTAGACTCTTGAATTATAAGACAATAGGCGGTAGTATTTGGCGGAATATTTTCAGCTGTTTCAAATTCGAGACGAATGTCTACAGGTGAGTCTTTTACCGATTCTTCATGGTGTGAGCAGTCGATGATCACAAGAGGTGCAGTGTCCTTGAAATCTGTTGGTGTGAAGAGAGGCGATCCTTCCTTCTGATAGTACGAAGACTGGAACTTGCAGAACATCTCGTACAATGTGCTGAATTTATTTTTTGTAAAGTCCAGTTCCATGTTTTCTTACGGATACGTTATACTATTAAGATAGGCACGAAAATTTCTCAGTTGACAGTGATCGAATTTCGAAGCATCTTCAGCATGTTGAAAATTTTTATTGGTTTGGAAGCCAAAGATTATGTAGAGAAGCTTTTCAGTGAATCGTGAGGTTTTTACTGCCCAGCTGTGTCTATCTGTTGTCGGCAGAGTTGGATACTCGTGCAGGTCCCAACTGCGAAAATGGATAGGAAGTGGTGAGTCATTTTCTACAATTTTCAGTAGACGAAGTTTCATCTGATCGGAAGGTGTTACTTGAGGCACTCGCCACAGTATACGATTGAGTAAAATCTTACAATCTTCGGGCGTTACTGCCGCCTTCAGTGCATTGTAGTCGCTACGGTCGCGTACTAGAATAAGTTCTTGTTTTATGTTCGCCATAATTCTCCTGTGATCCTCGGCAAAGCCGAGAATTTTCTTTAATTTCAACATGCCTGTATATGATCCACCCGTTTGTACCATCCAGTCGTTGTTGGAACCTGGACACCAGGCACCCATTCTAAATGGTTTACATTCTTCACTCCCATACGATGCATATATTTTCATGGCACTCTTAATACCAACATTCTTTGTAGAATCTACCTCTACACAGTTAACTTCATAACGCGCTCCCGAAAACAAGAAAGCGAGTGCATTATTGTTAAGTTTGGATATGCCTGCCGATGTTCCATCTGAAGCTTTTGCTACTTTTCCCTCGATGTAGAGGTGACTCAAGTAAGGGAGTGTATAGACACCTTGTTGATTGATTACTAGTCGTATTTCGTCGTTGTTACCGATCCCATAGGTGAAGGGTTGGTATGAATGATACTCAATTCTGACGACTCCCTCCTGTGTCTCCGCTGTGTCCACGATTTTCAGCATATCTTCCATGATGTAGCGTATATCCTAGTTTCTTCAGTATCTCTCTGTTAACACGTGTGAGTGTAAGCGCTTGCCGAGCACAAGTGAGACGATCGGTAGACGGTCGCATTCTTTTGTACACTACTTTCATGATGGCTTCAGATGTAGTGTGTAGGCTACGTCCGTCTGCGGGTCGAGGTTAATAAGATTGTTTGCTCTGTTTTCTAGCCGAAGTGTAATGTCGCTGACACTCGTCACACTCACGGGATGGTAGAGTACAACGTTAGGTCTCTCTCGAATAGTAAAGCCGCCGGGCTCGGTAGTGTCGAACTGATATAGCGTGTGACTCGGCTGATGATTAGTGAAGATGTCTGTGATGATGTTACACGAAACAGTCACGTGATGATTTTCTAACGGTTTTATAGGCTGATCCGATTCGTGCAGCGTACCGCCCTCTAGCGTTCACTTAGAAAATCCCAGCAGAGGACCGATAGAATCTTCCTGTGTTTCGAAATCAATTTAAAATGAAGATCGTATACTACACTTGTGAGTAACGTTGCTTGCCTTAAGATCAAAGTATCGCTTCTTACTAATAAAATCGTCGAATTTAAATTGCCGGACCAGTACCTCTTGAATTCTGTCGTTAATATCTTCTACGGAGTAGGTTCCTGGAGGAAACGTTAACACATATTCGTCATAGTAGAATTTATTTTTCCCTCGTAAACGTTGTAAATCTTGTTGTGTGCTTCGAATGCAATAAGACCTAGTTCGTAGGGTTGACGTCCCAGTTGAATAGGCGGATTAAAGTATACTGTTGTTTCCGCTCCTTTTCCTCTTACCGTGAATGTTCTAGCCGCACCTGACATCACGTGTACACTAACAGTCCTATTGTCGGCGCTGGGCTTCATACAGAAACCTAAGAAAAAGACGGCCACATTCAGAGGAGTTGAAACGTTGCACACGATCCACGTTGTACACTATCTTTGCACTGCTCCCAAAATAGCGGACGAGTTCAGCAGGAGGAGGCAGGTTTCCATAACTGTCAAAATAGCTCACTCTATGTCCCCACTTAACATAGCCTACATAATGCGTTCCTGGTCCAGAACTTTTGTCCAGGTTGACGATACCACTTTCGTTCTTATGCATACGTTTCGGTAGAGCATCACGCATGAATACACCCCGAAAGAAACGTATTTTTAATCGTTTTGCAAACTTTTCCACCTCTTCGTGGCTTAGTGCCCTACGAGGCAGTGCGCTTATTAGTTTTTTGGTGTCATGTAAATACCTAAACCTTTTTTGTAGGGCGCTAGACGCATGTTCACCCCTTTACCTCTTAATGCAATTGCTTCCATCGTCTTGTTATGCCTTTCAATTTCCTTTAATTGCTGTTTAGCCTCTTCAACGGCTTTTACTGTTCTTGCTACAGCACTCGCTCCTCCCAGTAGTGAGCCTAGAGCGGCGAGTCCGGCAAAAAGAGCGGGTAGAAATCCTCCTCGTTTTGGTACCGGAATAATTCGAGCACGTTTTCGGAAAAGTAATTTTCTCTTTGGACTTACGCGAGCTTTTGCCGCACGAAGAGCTTTTCTTAGCGCTACTTGTTGATTTTTTTTCACCTTGGTACGCGATACGTGCTGCATGCACAATATCGCGAAGTTCTCCTCTCTTCTTCTTCGTAAAGCGTTGCTTCACCATAATGCACTGTACACGTTGACTCTACACTATCAACTGATGCTACACACTCTAGCATACATCTATTTATCTAAATTGTTTCCTCCAGCGTTAGCCTACAGGAATAACCGCTGAATATTCCATCATAATGTACAAGGGAAAATCGTTAATAGCTTTTCCTTCACTTACCTCCTCCTCCGTCAGCTTAAGGAGAAATGTAAATTTATCTCCTCCTTTAACAGCTCCATCGATGAAGTTATAAAACTCTTCCTCATTCTGCCTAATTATCAGATGTTTGTCGTCCGGTTTATATGTTAGAATGCGAATAGATCCATCGTACGGCATTATAAATTCGCTAAGTCCACTTGTCAGCACATACTTTCTTGCAGTCTTATCTTCTACTTGTCTATCATTAGTTGTACGAGAAAAATAGACGGCAAGAATTTAATGTAAAGAGAAAATCTGCTATCTACAGATCGTTTCGTTGCAACGTCATGGGAATTGACAGGGTCTCCAACATTAGTCAACCTTCTTCTTTTTGTCATTTCAACTACTTCTTCCGTAATTGTACACACTTTATCGATCTCACTCGTAAGAAAATGTTTTGTGCACACATCCTGGGCATCAACCGGATCCGCTAATCTTGACGCATTCATATAAAGGGCTTTGTTTCTAAGGTTCCCAATCTTGTTATTTCTCGAGAAACAAAGTCTTTTGTGCAAGCGTCTTGATCATTCACGGGATCGGCCACGTTAATGATGCGTTTCCTTTTTACACCATATCCTTCACTATCTAACTGTGGAAGCAGCTGAAGATTTCTGTCTACATAGCTTTTATTAGCAGCATCATTACTATTCGCAGGTATTCCCAAATCTTTTATGCGACGATTCTTTGCATCATAGTGTCCATCTTTACTTTGGAATAGAGTCTTTTGTGCTACATAAGCTTTTGTACACACATCTTGTTCATCATCAGGGTTAGCACATTGACTAGACGTTTAGATTGAGCATCATAGTTTCCCTTTATTCGTTTCAGTCGGAACCAGTCAACATATTTTTTGTACACGCGTCGCTAGGTAGTTGCGGATCTTCTACAATCATTAAACGCTTTTTATTAACATTATAATTACCGTCCGACGTACGTTGGATTGTTTGCCTCTCGACATACCTCTTATTCGCCGGATCGGCTTCATATACAGGGTCTTCAACAGTTTTCTTATAGCGATATGTTCTTCCGAAAGCGTCCATCGCGGCACTGCTCAATCGTGTGTCTATTACGTGAGTATTTAACTAGATTCATTCATCTCCCACCGTCAGTCGTTATAAAGATTATAAAACAGAAAGATACACTTCCCGTTACGAATGTCGTCTCACAACTAGACCCGTGTGCATCAGTGCAGCTGCATCGTCATGGTACACTATTACCATCCTCTATTGGATGTATCGTAGCGGGTCCGTCTGGATGCGGAAGGAGTAACCTCTTAATAACACTCATTACTTCACGTCAGGGATTACGCTTCCAGAATATTTACATCTTCGCGAAGTCCCTTTATCAACCACTCTATCAATATCTGAAACAGGTTATGGATGGATTAAGTGACATTGGTATACAATATTTTTCTTTCTCCGCCAACCAGGATGTAATACCTCCAGATGAAGTACTACCATATTCTCTCATGATTTTCGACGATGTTATAACAGAGCAGCAAAACGTAATTCAATCCTACTTTTGTATGGGACGACATAAGAACGTTGGCTGCTTTTATTTGTGTCAGACCTATTCACGTGTACCGAAGCAGCTTATCCGTGATAATAGTAACGTCATAGTGTTATTCAAAATGGACGAGTGTAATATGCGTCACGTCTACGATGATCATGTGAATACCGACATGACTTTCCAAGACTTTAAGAAGATCTGTGCTAAGTGCTGGAATAACAGTCGCCACGGGTTCATTGTCATCGATAAAGATCGTCCCCGGAACGAAGGACGGTATCGTATGGGGTTTGATCACTTTATCACTATTTAATTGACTCCTTCACCGAGCGAGCGTTTACTTGTATCCCTGCCGACGTCATGAGCAGACATTTAACGCAGGAGATTATCCGTGCACGAAACAATATTCGTCAAAAGTATCGAGAACTTAAACGCTACCGTGCAGATAGTGATCTACTCTTGCAAAAACATATTGCCGAACCACTTCAAGCTATACTTAGGACACCTTCAAAGAAGAGTCTCCAGTCTGTTGGAACACAGACGACACCTTCAAAGAAGAGTCTCCAGTCCGTTGGAACGCAGACCGTTAAAGAAGAAGAAAAAAATGATCAGTTGTTTACTCCAGCCAAGTCGAAATCACCTCAGTTTCTAAGTACGACAGTTCTCGCAGAAACGCCAACGCGGCAGTCTGATTTGTACGCTGTTACCTCTACACCAGAGTTCAAGAGTTACCTTAAAGAGACGTATGGTGAACTCGCAGCCATGTATGTTAAGAGATTATTTATGGGAAGAACGGATCGAACGTATGACGTTCGTTACGAAAATGATCGTTTCTACATTGGCAACACTACAGTAACACTGGACAGTAAAACAATAGTTGTAAAAAGAGTTCGTAGTGCAGTAAGTGAAGGTCTTCTCGAACTACTTTTTTCCTACATTCCTAATTCTGATGTGTATACAGACAGTGATCTTGAGAAGTATAAATCCATCCTACGAGCGACAAATGCATACAGACGAAATTACGATTCTTCGGCGGCAGTAAATGCTAACAAGAGTTACAAGTACCGAGAAGTTATTTATAAATTGTTCCCAACCCAGCAAAATATTCGTCACCTTTCGGCTAGTGGGTTGCGCACAAAGATGTGGATGCCTCGTGTAGACTATACCTACTGGAACGATCCTAACAAATTAGTTGAGCGATTGCTCTTGATCGATGCATCTCGCAGCGCAGGACATACGGGACATGAAGGTCAGATTCGTGAAATAGAAGAACTACTACGCCGTGCTAACTTTATCGTGTAATGTCTCCGCGGAAGAAGAAAACATCTCCTCATGTAAAATAAGGGATTGCTCGTGAGTTGTACAAGACAGCCCGTCGACAATATCGTCGTAGACGAGTCATCACACGGGGAAATGATGATCTTTGGCAAGCAGATCTCGTAGAAATGATGCCCTACGCAACCAGTAACAGCGGGATCAAATATCTCCTGACTGTCATCGATGTCTATTCCAAGTTTGCCTTTGCAGAGCCTGTACGTGCTAAAACAGCAAGCGTTGTCACAGCTGCGTTCAATGCCATTATCAAGCGAGCGGAACGCTACCCACGTCTTCTTCAGACAGATCAGTGTAAAGAGATTTATAATAAGGAAGTTTCTACTTACCTGAATTCGCTTAACATTCATCACTATTCTAGGTACAGCAACCTTAAAGCGAGTGTTGTAGAGAGGTTCAACAGAACGCTTAAGACCATCATGTGGCGTGAATTTACTGCACGTGGTTCCTATCGCTGGTTAGACATTGTCGACCGGTACAATAACACCGTTCATCGAACAACTGAGATGAAACCTCGCGATGTTTGTGACAACCGCCTGCTCAAGACTGTGTACAGTAGAGTAAAAATAGCAGACCCGAAACGACATCGATTCAAAACAGATGATTTTGTACGCATTAGCAAGCATACATCGCTTTTTGATAAGGGTTACACTCCAAACTGGAGTACGGAAATCTTCAAGATTGATAAAGTGCAACTTACAAATCCAGCTACGTACTTACTTCGCGATCTTGCAGGACAGCCCATCAAAGGAGGTTTCTATGCTGAAGAACTTCAAAAAACACAGTATCCCAATAGTTACCTAGTGGAAAATGTTCTGTGTAAACGTGGAAATAAACTGTATGTAAAATGGCTGGGGTTCAACAACACTTTTAATTCTTGGATTAATAAATCAGCTGCTCTCTGCTCACCCGATTCTCCTTCCGATATCGTTCCCACGCCTCTACCCGTAAAAGGAAGCACGCACGTTCAGTCTGGCTATTTGCTCTTTAGACGTTCTAATGACCGCTTCGCTGATATATTACTGTCAAAACGGAGACTTGCTTGTTAATGTCGTAACTGAAAATGAAATTGACGTAGTTGCTGTCGGTATATTAGTAGAACTATGTAGGAGAAACAAGAAAATGTATTATATGAAGAAGAAAAAACTGTATTCTATGAATTATAAATCTGACTGTAATGTATTTGATACAACTTTAAATTTTCTATCCTTGTTACGATTTATTATCAGGAAAAACAAGGCTGATGATATTGACGTTTTTGTAAAATGTGAGAGGACTGAATTAAATAGTTTGGAACTTAATTATCATATATTCTATCTATTTAAATTAACAGAACATGTGCCAGAAGCTAGCTAAACTAGCTCAAGGCAACGTCCTTCTAATTGTCCTCAGAATAAATATTTTGCACACTCCCCATCGAGTTTTTTTATTTCAGTACCGCGCTCTCCTCTCTCCATGTAGCTATCTCCTCTCCCACATCGTTCTCCACCGTATCCCCTCCATCCGTAGTCTGTAAAAGAGACACGCACGGTCAGTTCGTTGCAGTCTGCTTATAAGCAGACTGTCGACCAAGCTGTTCTTAGGGGGAGGGGTGAGGACGGCTTAGACTCATCCAACAACTCTCCCCCGACCAGGGGTTGTGTCAACAACCTCTAGGTCATAGTCAATGATCTAGAGGGTGTTGGCTCAAAGACGTCATTAATGACGTCATTAAAGGTCTTTGGTCTAATAGCGTCGTCGATGACGTCATGGTCGATCACCTTAACGGGACTTCCGGGAAGGTCAATGACCTTGACCTTATGAATATTAATGAGAAAACGGTACTTGGCCGCAGGGCGGCCTATTCTATCTACTGCCACTAAACTTCATAAGGCGTACGGACTTATGTGAAATTACAACAGCAAGAGAGTCATATTGCGAACTGAAAAATTACGACATTACAACACAATTGTTTTGCCGGAAGCTGGGTACACCTCAAAAACAATATTCCTTGGTGGTCACTCTAAATTATAGAAAGTGAAAAGCAAGAAAGGAAAATTCTCCGGAAGATACATGGTTCCACGAGAGAAAATGGATTGAGGATTAAGAGGAGAACAGCGGACCTCTACTCATTAACTGACAGGTTCACTGATGCTGTACGCAAGAAACGCCTGAAATTCTATGGACATATCTATAGAATGGACAGCGACAGACTCACCAAAAATTATTTAAAGTAATCCACTCAAAGAAGATCAAAATAAACTGGCTAGAAGGAACTAAGGTGGACCTCCAAGAAATGAATATTACGGACGACATCATAGAAGATCGTGGAGCCTTTTGTACAATAGCAGCCAAGCATAAATTCGTGGAGAAATCGGTAGCAAGTTGTCCACAGAACGCAAGATGCAACACAGTGTAATCATGAAGAGATTTTGGGAAGATAAGAATGCCAAAACCATCAGGCCAACGAACAATTTCAAACGCGCTCTTTGAATGGGCATAAATAAGCAATAATTCATTCCCATAAGTAACCGACTCATGACAATGCGAATCCAATGTGCTAACAATAAATATACAATAGTGAATGTACATGCACCCACTAACGCGGTCAAAAAAGAGAACCACAAAAATGATGCATTCTGGGCTAAACTTGAGAAAATCATGGCAAATATTCAAAAGAGGATACAAAAATTTTGCTGGGAGATTTTATCGCACAAATTGGTAAAGAAAAAGAACACCAGAAAACTGTTGGCAAAGTCCCTGCTCAAAAATTCACCAACAAAAAAAGGGTTGAGACTGATTGAACTGTGTCAACAAAACAATCTTAAAATCATGTCAACTTCTCTGAAAAATTCACCACGGAAACAAAAGACCTGGAGGTCCCCCGTTCCAGGGATCGGTGAATTTCAAATCGATCACATTGCCATCTCTCATCCCATGCAGAGAGAGGTACACGATGCACAGGTACGCCGAGGAGCAAACGTCGATTCCGATCACTACCTAGTGAGAATAAAGGTAAAATTCACCCCCAAGAAAATTCACCATAGAGGCCACACATACCGAAGTTTGACACGACACAGATTGGAAACACTTATCTGCAAGAAGTGTGGGAAAGGGAACATGCAGGCACCTGGGGGAATTCCGCAACAAAATCATCCAGAAAGCTCGAGAGCAAATTCCCCTGAAAAAGAATACAAAACACCCTTGGTGGAATTCTGAATGTGAACGTGCACTGAAGGAACGAAAAGAAGCATTGCAGAAATACAACAGCAAGAAATCACCAGAAAACCAAACATATTTCAATGAAACTTGAAAACGAGTAGCCAAAATCATCGGGCAGGTAAATAAAAAACACTTGAAGCAACAACTGGGCTCGACTGAAGATAACTTTCGTAACTACAACGTACGAGATTTCGACAGGGAATTCGGAGAACAAGTCCGTGGGTATGCTCCTCAAAACCCGGCTTTAAAAAGATCAGATGGAAAACTTGCACTCAGTAATCAGGAAAATTGTCAGGAACTAGCACTTTACATCGCTGATCTCATCAACTGTCCAGAGCCCCTCACAACATTCCCTCAAGAACTCCCAAGGCGCACCTTTCCAGACTCTCCACCACCGACAGAGGAAGAAATCCGCGGCCACATATTCAAACTTAAAGACAATAGGACCTCCAGATAATACGGCATCATTGCGGGACTTGGAACTAACTGCCTCAAGGAACTCACTTTAATCATTACTGATATGTGGCAATCGGAAGAATTACCTTAGGACTGGAAGTGCGTCCTCATCCACCCGTTACACAAAAAGGAAGATAGACTGACGTGAACAATTACAGATTCATTTCTCTTCTCCAAGTGGCATACAAAATTCTTTCAGCTTGCCTTTTGAAGAGAACGCAAGAACAACTTGAACAAAGTATTGGCGAATATAGACAAGCTTCCGCCCTGGTCGCTCGTGTGTAGCATTGAGGAACAAACCGGAAATCTGCATTTTGTTGACTTCAGGAAAGCGTACGACTCAGTTGATCGACAGTCTCTCTTCGTTATTCTTGAGGAACTGGGGATTGATTCCAAGACCTTCAACCTCATCAAGGCAACACTCACTGACACTATCTCCAAAGTTAAATTCATGGGGGAGATCTCTGAACCATTCCCGATTAAAACTGGCGTCCGGCAAGGTGACGGCCTATCTCTGCTTCTTTTCAACCTCGTCCTAGACAAAGTCATCCGCGAGTGGGAGAAGACATTGAAATACATGGGATACTGGCGTCCCATACGACTAGGACGACCCGAAGACGGTATTGAGATATCCTGCCTCGCTTTTTCAGATGTCCTGGCCATACTGACAGATGATGAAATCACAGCCGTTAAACAAATTGAAACCCTTAGCGAATGTGCTGGAAAGGTTGGCCTTCAAATTTCCTTTGAAAAGACCAATTTCTTCCGCTCAAAACTTGACATCCAACATTTGAACACGACATATGGGCAAATCTACCGAGTACGACACTTCAAGTACTTGGGGGGAAATACTTGAACCAATTGGAGGCGAGAAGACTGCCAGAAAATTCGCCTACAAAAGTTTCGGAAACCTACTGTAGGGTTCACATCATATAAAATAAAAAGTGCTTGTCCCGCCATGCAAAGATCAGACATAATAATACAGTAATCAAGCCCGAAGTCTTATATGCCAGCGAGACCCTAACACTAAACGGGAAAGGTGTCCTAGAAAACACATTAAAAGAAGAATCCTGAGGAAAATTATCGTGCCCCGAAAAACAGAAGATGGTTATAGACTGAGGTCACGCAAAGTGACGGAAGAGCTCTCCAACATTGCAGCAGACATCCGCAAAAGACGTCTGAAATTTTATGGGCACGTCCGCAGACTGCCGGCAAGTAGACTGACACACAAAATTCTCACCTACCTAGAACATATAAAAAATATTCCATGGGTACTGGAAGTGAAGATCTGGAAAAAGCCCAGATGAACTCAACTGACACTGCGGACAGAAACTTCTATAGAAAAAATTAATGGATGGAAGGTGCAACCAGAGAACGAAGTGAAAAAGAAGACTGGAACAAAGTGGACATAAGAACGAAAAAGGATCCACGGAGAAAGGATGAGAGCTGTTTGGCAACTCAGGAAATAGAATCGTTAGAGCTTTACGTGATCCATTAGGTCCATTCGCACATAATAATAATATTGGCTTTACGTCCCTCTAACTACGTTTACGGTTTTCGGAGACGTGGAGATACCGGAATTTAGGAGTTTGAAAAAATATTTTACGTACCAGCAAATATACCGACACGAGGCTGACGTATTTGAGCACCTTCAAATACCACAAGCCTGAGCCAAGTTGGGGTCAGAAGGGCAGCACCTCAACACAATTATCTGAACATAACTGAAAATTCGCATATTCTTTTGGAAAAAACTAGTGTTAGTAAAAGTTCATATCACAACCAAATGTGATACTCCTCACTATGCTACGGTAGACTAAGCAATGGTCCATTATAAACATTTTAATCATCAACGTTATCATCATTATCGTCGCCTAGTTCCTGTTAGAATTGTTATGTCTCAAGGTTTTATAAAATGTAAGACAAATTGAAGGTACATATGGCAGTGATGTTATTAAGTCATCGCAGCATCTTCTCAGATCAACCTTCCTGAACTCACTGTCAAAAGGATGTTCTGAAAAATGCAGTTCATATACTTTTCTGCCTAAATTAGAAGTGCATCGCTTGGGAAAGGACTACTGGCTGTTTATCTCCGGATGGTGCCCATAGAAACGCAGATGCATATTAATACACATCCACATAATGTTGCATGCCACTGAACAACATGAGACATAGTGTTATTTTAACGAGGGAAATATTTGTTATATGACTCTGGACATAGCGTTGTATACCACCACGTTGTGTAACACAGAGAATAAACTTATCGTAAAAAGAGAATTTGACAAAATTGGACATAGTGTCGTATGCCTCCAAGGTACATAAATTCTTCTTTATCAATCAGCTAGAAGCTCACACCGAGCGGTAGTATAGATCATGTTACATTTTTCAAGTTTCCCAATTCTAATACAGAATATAAACTAAACATGAAATAGCAGACTAATAATGACAGTAATACTATTTCAATATGAATTCATATACATTATTTATGTGCAGAGTAGCTGAGTGGACCTCATACCAGTCCTCAGATGCAGGTAAAATTCCCTGACCTGGCCGGGAATCAAACCCGCGGCCTCCGGCATGCTACTCCTACACCGCTGGACCAGCTTAGTTGAGTTAGGCTGTGAACAATGTAAAAATAGGATTTTTGTCGAGTATCATACTAATTAATCTGTTCATTAAAATGTATACAGAAATTGCTATGACTTAAGTTATTAGTACTTATTACCTTGCACATGAAAATGCTCGATATATGTTTAAAACAACCTCAAAGGGAATTTTTTGATAAGTTGTATATTTCTGTACTAGAGGTGAATAGATGTTTACCCAGCTATGTTTCTTCTTAAGAGAATAAGGATCACCACCCCCACCGTTACTGTTAAAAGGATGGGTGCCCAGTTGTACTTCCCATTAAAACAATATTCACCACCACCACCAATATATCAACACACCCACCCCCCCCACCGCACAGTGACTCTGAACTTCAGAGTGTGGGTTACCGATCACGGGTCTCCTAGATGACTTCAGCATTGCTTCCACCTTGTTGTGCCAAACTCATCATTATCATCTTTCATATCCGACTTACCTTGATCAGCTCTTGTTCTCTGTTTAACCCAGGCCTTGGAAGTCTTTCACTTTGTGGATCGTTGGTTTTACTTAGCCAATATCATTATTATGTCTCCTGTGGTTAAATTTAACGAGGGATTTTGTATTGTTGTGTTTCTGTTACAGAATCAACAGAATCGCCCGTCCGCGAGGGAAAATTAAAACATGCTGATAAGTTCGATTCAGATTTCTTCAGAATACCAAGCAAAGAAGTGAACTACACGGACCCTACTACCCGAATCTTGCTGGAGAAGGTTTACGAAACTATTGTGGATGCAGGTAAATTAATCGATATATTAATGTTAAATAATATGATCCAGATCGGGCAGCCACGCAATGCCCTATGACGTTAAAATATAGTGCACTACCGCCTGAAGTTACGTACTGACGACAACATTAGCAGTGCCGGCCCGTTGCATTTGTGGTACTTGTTGTTCATACTTGAGCAAATTAACCTCACACTAATGTTAACGTTTAATATACCACGTGTTTATTTCAAAGTAATAAATCGAAAATTCTTATTTTTATGTTTTTGTTCTTACTCAGGGAAAACATAGGTTTAGGGGAGGTAGAAGTCCGGCTCCATGGCTAAATGGTTAGTGTGCTGGCCTTTGGTCACGGGGTCCCGGGTTCGATTCCCCGCAGGGTCGGGAATTTTAACCATAATTGTTTAATTAGGACAGGCGCTGGGTGTATGTGTCGTCTCCTGCTTCTCAACTCGGTAGTCGGCTCTCGGTTGGTGCACACTGCCGCGTCCATTGAATTCTCACACAGACTCCTCGCAGCTCTGGGGACTGCGTCGTATTTCCACCTCCTGCCCACGCAGTCCGGCGATCGAGTATTCAGCTCCCTCTTCTGACGTCGATCCGGTCTCGAAATGGGTCCGGCAAGTTCCCCAGGAAGTGACTCTGTCGTGACTCGACCACCATCACGACGCCAGAGCCAACATCACTGCTTGTAGGCTTCACTCGTATCTCCACGGCCGTCGTACCATCACGCAGAGCACTCGCTTCCTCCGCTGGGCCTCGAACTACGGACTCCACAACCGAGAGCATCACTTCGGACTGGGCCGACTGGGCCTTGTTTTTTTCTCGAGTTTTCCAAACTGAGCCTGAATCAAGGAAGTTAATTGTTCGAACATCGCTCTTACCCGGTCGCTATTTTCTTCCTTCGAGGTGTCGTCGAAGTCGAAACTGTCTGGGTCCTCCTCGTTGTCCAATAGATCCTGGCGCAGCATCGCTTGCAAATCCACTTTGCATCCCGCCGTCGGCAAACTTCGGGATGCCAGCGCTGTGTGTAAAGTCGCCACGGTCATCTGGTTGATCTTGATTTTCGAATCCAATTTATCGTCACCAATGTATCGTTCTCAAAACGATTTTATGTGTGTAAATAAATATCACACAAGATATGTCCTCTTCTTGACTGTAAAAACCACTTTATTGTCAGTGAGTCCATTCCTTACAACACACAATTCCCACTCAGTTCACGGAACGATTACACAGTGATACACAATTAATTATACACAAGATTGCATCACTGTTAAGAAATACGCACCGAAGAAATTTACCGTCGACTCTGACAAGAACAGATGAAGATAAAGTTGGAATTAGAGAAGACAAATTAGGGCAAATATTCGTTTATAGACGTGGTTCAAATCCCGGTCACTCCTTGTGAGATTTGTGGTGGACAAAGCGGAGGCGGGACAGGTTTGTCTCCGGGCACTCCGGTTTTCCCTGTCATCTTTCATTCCAGCAACACTCTCCATTAACATTTCATTTCATCTTTCAGTCATTTTTCATTGCCCCAGAAGAGTGCGACAGGCCTTGGCAGTCGGCACATTTCCTATCTTCACCACTAGATGGGGCTTCATTTATTCCATTCCTGACCCGGTCAAATGACTGGAAACAGGGTGTGTATTTTCATTTCATTCGTTTGTAGGAAAGGGGAGATAGGGATTGGAATAAATTAGCAAGGGAGATGTTCAATAAATTTCCAATATTTTTGCAATCATTTGAGAAAAGGCTGGGAAAACAACAGTTACGGATTCTGTCACCTGGGTGACTGACCTAAATGCAGATCAGTAGTGATTGATTGATTGATTGATTGATTGATTGATTGATTGATTGATTGATTGATTGATTGATTGATTGAACAAGTCCTCACTGCACCATCAGAAGACAAGACTAACTACTAACGCACTCACTAACCTCTCGGTCTTTCTTTCGTTTTCGATGGGGGGGAGGTCACAAAGACAGCTCCCCCTACTCGGCGATCGACACTATTCTACATTGCCTCTGACCTGCTATTAATTCTAAGGAGAAAGAGATAACAGGTAGGAGTGGGAAGTGATACTACAGGAGAATCGGTTTGTTTCCATAGCAGACATGCTACCAGGCACACTTTGTATTGGCAAGGTGGTATCGAAATTGTGCAGTGTAGTCCTATTACCAGAACACGGTGACTTTCTGCACGTATCAATGTCCCACGAACATGACATGCGGGAAACCTGTACACATTTCTAAACGTCAAAGATGTTGGGACCGAGCTCGATAGCTGCAGTCGCTTAAGTGCGGCCAGTATCCAGTATTCGGGAGATAGTAGGTTCGAACCCCGCTGTCGGCAGCCCTGAAGATGGTTTTCCGTGGTTTCCCATTTTCACACCAGGCAAATGCTGGGGCTGTACCTTAATTAAGGCCACGGCCTCTTCCTTCCCAGTCCTAGCTCTTTCCTGTCCCATCGTCGCCATAAGACGTATCTGTGTCGGTGCGACGTAAAGCCAATAGCAAAAAAAAAAAAGATGTTGGGTGGGTAAGACATGTGGGCGACATTAATAAAAAAAAACAGGTAAGGTAAGGGTTGTTCTGCCCGAAGGCAGGCCCGAACGTCCGCAGAGGTGTTCCTGAGCCGGAGTTTACGTGCGATATGGTGGCCAGTTCCTTTCCGCTCCTCCATTCCCTTACCCCCACCAACAGGGCGTGGCGACCCATCCAACTCCTGACCACGCCCAATGTTGCTTAACTTCGGAGATCTCACGGGATCCGGTGTTTCAACACGGCTACGGCCGTTGGCAATCAAAAAACAAAAGTATATTAAAAGTGTTCTCTCTCGCAAACCATTCAGAATAGGGCATATGGCCATGGGAAGCTTTTTGATTCAAACTATCGTTCCTGACATATCCCTGAATATTGACTATTCCTCCTGGAACATCCTGTAATATACAGTAATTTGAGGCCAAATGATAGTTCTTTACGGGCCGTATACGTCGTTCCTGAACCCTAGATTCTATATGGTTCACCTGTCTTATGGAGACAGGTGATATGTGAGCTACCGATACCGGTGCTCCCTTCGGAGCTCCTCTGTCGTTCTATAGTGGGTGTATTCAGTTATGTATTGATAGGGTGAGATGAGGTCACTCTTCCGGGTGGCCACATCCTAGGTTACTTAATTATGTGTTAGTTTTTTCTGTTGTGTGATCCTTATTACCGTGTTCAATGTTAGGGAGTGTTAATTTGTGAATTGGGATTGTGAAGTTTGTGTAATAGCAGTTGAGTATGATTATTGTTCTGGGTTGTGTAGTTTCGTCATTAATTATTAATTATTTGCATATGTGATTGGGTGTCCAGGGTAATGTCACATAATTTAGAATGAGATACTACATGAGCTCTTTATTACTGACAGAACAATGTTCGAAATCAGTTCCTCCAACCCAAATGTCTTGAAAAATCGACGAGGAATAGTAATACTTATTAATGTGAACATTACCGCATTTTATATTACGTGTCTTGTCATTGAAAATGAAATGAAAATAAAATTCCACAGCCTGTTTCCAGTCATTCGACCGGGTCAGGAATTGAATGAATGAAGCCCCCATCTAGCGCCGAGGATGAGAATTGTGCCGACTGCCGAAGCCTGTCGCACTCATCTAGGGCAATGATTAATGACTGATAGATGGAATGATATGCTATTGGGGAGTGTTGCTGGAATGAAATATGACGGGGAAAACCGGAGTACCCGGAGAATAACCTCTCCCGCCTCCGCTTTGTCCAACTTAAGGGCGGTAATAATAGCTCTTTTGAGATTTTGATTCTGAATCAATATTATGCAATGAATCTTCCACCAAAGGATCAATATTACACACGTATTACAATTAAATAGAAGTACGGCGCGATTATACAAAAAAAATTGTCCCAGGCTTATTTTGGTTCTGGCCGAGGATTTAAGACCGGACTTCATTTACCAAGCGAATTGGTCATGCCGGTAGGATTCGCAACTGTGAGCTTGCATTCGGAAGATAGTGGATTGGAGCCCCACCATCAGTTTCCCTGAAGATGGTTTTCCGTTGTTACCCATTTTCATACCAGGCAAATGGTCGGGCTGTACAATCGCGACCAAAAGAATTCCGGGTGCAAAAGGAAACAGGTAACGTTTGGGCGAAGATTTTGGCCAACCCTGAGGATGAAGGAGAAGTAGCCAAATCAACGTCACATGTGTTCTTCTTCCACAGGGTGTGGCTTGCGACAGTAGAGGAGCAAAGACAGCTCAACTCCCGGAAATGAGTCAGCACTTTTTCTGCAGCGTCAGCAGGTTAACAAACCGTGACGTTACGACCACGTGCTCTTGTTTGTAAACAAAGCCACGTGCTATTGTTTGTAAACCAAGCCACCAAGAGAGCATCGCTAACTTCAGTGCTGTCATCTTTGCGGCACTAAACCTCATGACTGCCAACTTATGCACGTGGGCGCGCGAAATTTGAATAATGCGTGCTTTTTTGACAGCTGTTAAGATGACCACGTGAGCATGGTAGGCTAACCTAAGTAAATGGTTATGCTTTATTGAATTCGGGGGAGTAGGAGCTTAAAGAGGTAGTCCTATTTTCCCTTCCAAAAATAGGGGATGGAGAGATGTCCTCTCTTGGTAGTCCTCTACCAAAAAAAAATAATGCCCGGCTAAGAAGCCAGGCACGGCCACCCCTCTCTTCCGAGAGAGTGGCAAAGAATTGGCCTTTTTCCAGTGTTTTCATTCCCCACCCTAAAGGGGAGATGCGGGCCACCTTGAAGGTAACGCCTTCACCCTGGCCAGGAGTTTCGGCTGGTTGTGGAAGGAGCGATAGGTTAAAGAAGGGGTAAGTGGAAGTAATGAGTAAGGAGGTGTGCGCGGATATTATTTAAATACCGGGGATGTTTGTAAGAAGTGAAAATTCAGAGGAGACATTGTACAATGAGGTGATGAGGAGTCGGATGAGATCGAGAGGAGAAGATGGTTGAAGGAAGTAGCTAATTGGGGGTAGGGGTGGACTGACGGGTTGATGGGATGGAAATAGAGAGGCTGTGGCCGGCCGGGGGCGAGGCCGTGTGTTGTTGGGGGATGTCTAGTAGAAGGGTGGGGTGGGGAACGAGATGCCTCTACTTTGTGAAGGTGGCGGTATATATAGGCTTCACGTTGGATGAGGCGCTGTACATCATCGGCTGTGGGGAGATGTAAGCGAACGTGAGACGTTGGATCGTGGCTGTTCTGGATTTTGAAGGCTCGACGGGCAGGGACGCCGTCTTTCTGGAGTTCCTGGAGTACTTCTTGGTCGGTGATTGAAGGGTTAACGCCACGAATAACACAGCTGTACAGAGCGTTAGAAGACGGTGGTGGCTGCGATGATGCGGCTGCTGTAGAGGTTGTGGCAGGTGTGGCAGGCGTAGCAGATGCTTCGGCTTCGGCACGGAAAGATGCTGGTGGCGGTGGAAGGACGGCTGCTGCGACGTGGTAGATGCTGCATCAGGTTGCGGATGTGATATGTATTGAGGACTAGGTTGTGTGGGTGTTGAAAGTAGAGAGAGAGTGGAAGTCATAGTTGTTGAAGGATGGGACGTTGCTGCAGTTGTGATAGGAATGAGGGAAAGGTTATGGACAGATGTCGTGGTGGTAGTGGTGGTTGTGGTGGCGGTAGTGCAAAAATAGGACGAAGACTGTTGCTGTAGTGTCCCCGGGGATGGTGCGGCTGCAACGGGCGTGGTAGGTGCGTCATCAGGTGGCTGTGATTGTGTGTAACACGGACTAGATTCCACTGTGTGTTGCTGTCGATATATATACGCGCCGTTGCTGATAAGGTTCAGGACTTCGTCTTCGGTGGGGAGCTGTAGACTGACCAGAGGTGTTGGAACCGGGCCGTTCATTATCCTCGACACGTTGCAAGCTGAGACGCCCTCTGCGTGGAGTTCGCTGAAGATATCGTGGTCAGAGTAGGCAGGATTAACGTCGACAATGATACAGCTATACATGATGGGGAGGCCGACTTCCTACTTGGTGTCAGCCGATTTGCTTTTTTAGTGCGGCGGGGTGCTAAAATAAAGGTGAGGAGCCACCCAGCCGATCAAAAGAAGAAAACGTGCCGTGGAATAGTGAGCAGTTCACACTATAGAGAGATCGATTCTCCTGTGATGTATTGTGCATGGAACTGGCACTGCGCACTGCCTTTTTATTGCATCGGTAAGCGGGTGGGAGGTGCGCAGATCGATGTCCGAACCGCCCTCCCACATCTCGACGACGTCCCCGGCCAGATCCTCCTTCCCCATCTCACCCACAAACCCGTTTTTCTCCACCCACTTCCGGTTACCTTTCATCCCCACTGCCTAACTTTGACCTACTCCGTCTCCTCCTCACATCGCATGCGAATATCTCCTTCTTATTCCACCTCCTAGCAATCCACATTTTCCACACCCTCGTGTAACACAACGCTTTTTTTCACATCCTGGCACTCCACATTTTCACTCATACCTAGTTTGAATCTTCTCCGTTATACAAAAATGTACCTTAACCGATGAAATAAAAAAGCAGTTGTCCCCTACTTAGACATACACACACTTCCTCTCCCATGTCCTATTTCTTCACATCCTTTACCACCTCCTCCTCCCATCACCTCTACCTAACCCGCCCGCATCTCCTGGCCAGAGAGAGGGAGTAACCCTCTAGGTGGCTAGCCCCTCCCCTTCAGGGTGGGGAATGAAAACAGGAAAAAGGCCAATTCTTTTCCATTCTCTTGGAAGAGAGAGGTGGCCGTGCCTGGCTTCTTATTCGGGCAATATCTTTTTGGTAGAGCACTACCAAGGCGGTAGACCTGTGCAGAGAGAGCACATCCCTCCATCCCCTATTTTTGGAAGGGGAAAGGGAAAATAGGACTACCTCTTTAAGCCCGTACTCCCCAAAATTCAATAAAGCATAACCATTTACTTAGGTTAGCCTGCCATGCTCACGTGGTCATCTTAACAACTGCCCAAAAAACACGCATAATTCAAATTTCGCGCGCCCACGTGTATAAGTTGGCAGCCATGAGATTTAGTGCCATAAAGATGGCAGCACTGACGTTAGCCATGCTCTCTTGTTTAAAAATGGCAGCTGTCAGCTTGACAGCTGTCATAAAAGCACGTGGCTTTGTTTACAAACAAGAGCACGAGGGCGTAACGTCACGTTTTGTTAACCTGCTGACGCTGAAGAAAAAGTGCTGACTCATTTCCGGGAGTTGGCTGTTTTTGCTCCTCTACTTGCGACGTTGCGCACTCTGAGGTCATTCCCAACTCCATTTTTCGGGGAAATGATGAAGATACTTCTATGGTTAAACATTCCGGCTATACTAGCTTTTCCTAAACAGGGAAAACAATTAACTGTAATTTAATTGCGTTGAAGTGTGCACGATATAATCCCACCCCAATATATGGCATTTAATTGCTTGATCAGCGCTGGCAATAACGTCATAGGAACGGTTTTCCAAACGCCCTTGCTTCTCTGATAATCATAATTATTTAATGCCAGGTTATTTTTACTTTGGTTTTGAGGATAAAATTATAATGATTATTATTATGTTTAATGTTATTATTATTAGTAGTAGTAGCATTTAACAGGGCCTATATTGACGAAAATAAGGGCCACTCTATCGTACAGTGGTTGAGAGCGATGCCATTTGATAATGAAGCCTTTAATCGAGACCGCTAATATTTCAGCCAGACTTTGCACACAGAATTACAGAGAAACTGGAGAATTTTACCCTCAATCAGTTGACATATACATTACGTATGTTGCCTTCAAGGAGCCATGTGGTTCCTTCGTTCATTCCCTTCTTCCTTCATTGTCGATCCAGTGGGATGTACGTGCAGGCGGGGAAGCACGTATCTTCCCCTCCGCGTGTGTTTCGTTCATGCTACATTTCCTCGTGCTTCGTTTTCTCCACCTCCCCTCACTCTTCAGATGTGTGCATGTGTTAACGCGTCGAATGGATGTGAACGATGAGAGAGAGTGTGTAAGCAGGTAGTGGGTCGTTCGGAGGGCTGAACTGATTTCTTGCCTGAAACGAATATTTCTGGCCACGAGATACTAAATATTTTGAGTGAGCCTTCATTAAGGACACGGCTGCTACCTTCTCAATCCCAGCCCTCCATAGTTGAAAAACTTCGAAGTGTTAGTGCGACGTTAAACAATTGAAAGAACGACTGGGCGGGACGCAGCAGCAATCCCATCTATCGGAGATGAGTGGCAGCAGAAGATACAAATCACATCACAATAATGATCAGTGTAATGTTATTGTTGATCAGTTTTATGAGCTTTCGATATCGTAGGCCTTCACATTTAGTTTTCTTCCAACTCTGTGATATTAGGACATTTAATTTAAAGGGAACCCTTCCATCTTTCATGGCTCCCTCTTGTCTTATTCTTCTAGCGATCGTTCCTTTACGACTTTGTCTCACTTATTATAATCATCTTCACATTTTTCCTTGTCGATACGGATCGATGACAACGCGGTTTTACACCTTAAGACAACAATGACAAAAACCATCGCCATTTAACAGGGTAAAACAATATTTCCATATTTATAATGCTTGGCGCTGATAGGGACTAAGTAACAAAAGTCTAAATTCATTATTCTCTTATCTAGTCGGTACGGTAAAACTGTATAAGGCATAAATGATTGGAACTTGTATTCTCATACTTTTGTTACGGTATTTTATGGACCTTCCGCTAAACTACGATTTCATCCAGCTTGAATAAAAAAATATTTCCATCCTAGACTGTAGCTCCTTATTCCTAGACTTTACATACCGAATTTCATTAAATTCGGTTCACCTATTTTCTCGTAGTTCGGCATTGATACGGACTTAGCAAGAAAAATCGAAATTCATGAATATCTCTGTTATCATAGTCGATGCGGTAAAAATGTATAAGACATAAATGGCCGGAAATGTCATTTAACATAATTTTAGATACGGTATGTAGTATTTATCGACAGGTCAATTAATAACATTGTGTAATATCAGTGTGTTTACTTTGTGTATGCAGCTAGAAAGGTATGTATGTATTTCTAACAATTAGCATTTTACTATCAGACTGATAAGTACGTGTGAAAATTCTGAAAAAAAGAAAAATCCAAACAAAGTGAGTACGAATTGTGTAGGTTAGATCGTTGCCTACGAGATAATCACGTAGGCAACGGTTAGATGAATACAAATAGTAGTGAATACACTGTCACCTACAGACAATTTCAAAGTAAGGGAATACTATCGCCGTTGAACTATCGATTCACCGTTTCGCAAATTCTCCGCTATGAATTCATGTGTAAAATGTGGTAAAACTATTGGAAAACGGAATAGTTCATAGAAAATTAAGTGCAGAGCATGTCAGGGTTGATACCATAGTAAACATGCCGATTTAACAGAACAGGACGTGGACAGAAGAGAATCGGAGGGACGGTTATGAAAGTGAAAGATATTTGTTGTTGTCGGAGAGGTTATGGGCTCTATTATTTCACCCAGCCACGACACTTATTATCGTGACATTACACTTATAATGCGAAATCATACGCAATTATTCTCACTACGAAAGTCACACGCAATTAGTCTCACTACGAAGGTCACAAGAACAGAGTTGAGCATCATGTCTATGTACACATCTTAAGTAGCGAGAAACATAACAAAGGAAGTGCGTAGAAGCAAAAAACAGTGGAAGCAGGAATATGTAACCGAGCAAACAATAAAAAGACAGTAATTTACAAATGAATATGAGAATCATCCAAATATTGATTGAAAACATGTATTGTAGCAGGAGACATATCGGTAAGCAAATAGGAAACATTGGTGGGGAGAGATTTCTGAAGACTGATAAGACGAGAAATAAAAGCCGGACGAGAAGAATCATACACAGAGCATTGGAATAATAAATGATTTACATCAGCACTCGGAGTACCACATAGACAGGAGGAATGGGGGGGGGGGGGAGAGGTTAAAGCGATTTTTATACAGAGGAGTAAGGGCATGATTAAAGTGAAGACGAATAATGTTTGTATTGTGACAGCGGGAATAGTTAGCCTTCAAATACCAAGGATAGGGAGGAATACAAGGCTGGATATTGTAATAATAGCGACCTTTATGCGAAGCTGATCGAGTCCAATCTCTTTGCCACTGACGATAAGCAGAATTTTTAAGAACAGGGTAAAAATCGGGTAGAGAAACTGCAAGTTTAAGTAGGGATTTTCCATCACGAGCAGCTCGCTTAGCGAATAAATCCGCCTGTTCGTTCCCATAGACACCTATATGACTAGGGATCCAGACGAAAGTGAGAACCACCCCAGATTGATGCAAGGTATAAATGAGACTTTTAACATAATACAAATACCAGTTAAAAGAAAGATGAGAGGACATGAGCGACTGAACGGCACTGAGAGAATCCGTATAAATAGCTGCTTTAGGTATAGAATGATGCTTAATGTACATGAGAGCTTGACGAATACAAAAAGTTCCGCAGTGTAGATAGAAAAGTCACTGGGTAAACGATAGAGTTCAGCAACATTGGTATTGACAATATAGAACGCTGCTCCAACGCCGGAAAAGTTTTTTGAGCCGTCTGTGTATATGTTGACGCCGGAATCACTAAGAGCAAAACGTAGTTATTTAAAAGGAGGGACAGTCAACGAAGAACCAGGAATAGAAGAGGAAAAGTAAGATGTAGGGGAGATAATGATAGAAGGGACAAAAAATAAACAGTCAAAATGCACTGAATAAAACGGAGGAGAAGGAGTGCGTAAGATAGCATTTTTATATGAGAGAAGAAATTGATATGCATACAACAAAGCAGGCATCTTACGACGGCGGGCATGTGAAAGAAGGAAGTATTCATCTAATAACTGCAATTTAGGAAGCAATGGGTGTTGAGCCAGGGCAAATCTTTTAAGTAAATATTTAGATGTTATCATTTTACGGCGAATTGGAAGAGGGAGCTCACCGGTCTCAACAAGGAGAGCATTAGTAGGGGTAGACAACAGTGCTCCAGCACAAGTTCTCAGGGCTTTACATTGTATAGTATTTAAGTGGTTAAAAAAGAATCCGCCGCAGTATCTATAACATGCGCACAGTAGTCGAGTCTAGAGCGAATAGTAGCGGACTGAGCTGTGCCAGGATCAGCACCCCATGATCGTCAAGTAACTGCTTGGAGAATTTTAATATGCGTATCAGAAGAATTACGTAACTGATTAATATGAAGTTTCCTAGATAACGAGCGGTCTAGCATGACACCAAGGTATTTATGGGAGGAACAAGAAGGGATGACATGAGAATCGAAAACAAGTGGCTCAGAATTAAACCTATGCTTAGAGGTAAAAAACATTGCACAAGCGTGGAAAGTTGAAGACCATGGAAAGTAAGCCATGTAATGACTTGCTCCATTAGCTGATATATATAGTGACGACACACATCGACATTACTATGAGAATAATGAAGAACTATATCATCAGCATAAAAGAGAATGCGAGCCTTTTGTGTAACCAATTGTTCAAGATTACTCATATACAGGGCGAACAGCAGACCACTTAAAATGTCTCCCTGAGCAACACCGACAGATGACAGACGGCAAGGAAGAGAAGAATAAGCGGATTTAAGTGAAAGTTTCCGATAAATAAACAAATTACGCAAGATGTGGAGAAAATGAACAGGAAAACCCTTTCTGTGCGAGATTAGTCCAGAGAAGATGAAGTGGTATGGAGTCAAAGGCTCCTCTTATGTCCAAAAAATAGCAATAGTACAATCCTTACGAATTTGCGCTAATAAGATATCTATTGGATTGGGACAAAGGAAGGAAAGAGGAAGTCGGCTGGTTGAATTCTGCACTGACCATAATTTAGTCCTCGCCAATACTTGGTTCAAACACCACAAACGACGGCTGTATACGTGGACGAGACCTGGAGACACTGGAAGGTATCAAATAGACTTCATTATGATTAGGCAGAGATTCAGAAACCAGGTGTTGGATTGCAAAACTTTCCCAGGAGCAGACGTGGACTCTGACCACAACTTGTTGGTCATGAAATGCCATCTGAAGTTGAAGAAATTGAAGAAAGGAAAGAATGCATAAAGATGGGATCTAGACAAGTTGAAAGAAAGGAGTGTGATGGATTGTTTCAAGGAACATGTTGCACAAGGACTAAATGAAAAGGCCGAAGGAAATACAGTAGAGGAAGAGTGGAGAGTCATGAAAAATGAAGTCAGTAGGGCTGCTGAAGAAATGTTAGGAAGGAAGAAAAGATCAACTAAGAATCAGTGGATAACTCAGGAGATACTAGACCTAATTGATGAACGACGAAAATACAGGAATGCTAGAAATGAAGAGGGCAGAAAAGAATACAGGCGATTAAAGAATGAAGTGGATAGAAAGTGCAAGGTAGCTAAGGAAAATTTGCTGAAGGAGAAGTGCAAGGATGTCGAAGGCTGTATGGTCCTGGGAAAGGTAGATGCTGCATACAGGAAAATCAATGAAACCTTTGGAGAAAGGAAATCTAGGTGCATGAATATTAAGAGCTCAGATGGAAAGCCACTTCTAGGGAAAGAAGACAAAGCAGAAAGATGGCAGGAGCATATCCAACAGTTGTATCAAGGTAACGATGTAGATAATTTCGTTCTGGAACATGAAGAGGCTGTTGATGCTGATGAAATGGGAGACCCAATTTTGAGGTCAGAGTTTGACAGAGCTGTGAGTGACCTAAATAGGAACAAGGCACCTGGAATTGATGATATTCCCTCTGAATTACTGACTGCCTTAGGAGAAACCAGCATGGTAAGGTTATTTCATTTAGTGTGCAAGATGTATGAGACAGGAGAAGTCCCATCCGATTTTCGGCAGAATGTTGTTATACCTATTCCCAAGAAAGCCGGTGCTGACAGGTGTGAAAACTACCGCACTATTAGTTTAGTATCTCATGCCTGCAAAATTTTAACACGTATTATTTACAGAAGAATGGAAAAACAAGTTGAAGCTGAGTTGGGGGAAGATCAATTTGGCTTCAGAAGAAATGTAGGAACACGTGAAGCAATCCTGACTTTACGTCTGATCTTAGAGGATCGAATCAAGAAGGACAAGCCCACGTACATGGCATTCGTAGATCTAGAAAAGGCATTCGATAATGTTGATTGGACCAGGCTATTTATGATTCTGAAGATGATAGGGATCAGATACCGAGAACGAAGAATTATCTACAATCTGTATAAAAATCAGTCTACAGTGATAAGAATCGAGGGCTTTGAAAAAGAAGCAGCAATCCAGAAAGGAGTGAGGCAAGGCTGCAGTTTGTCCCCTCTCCTTTTCAATGTTTACATAGAACAGGCAGTAAAGGAAATCAAAGAGAAATTTGGAAAGGGAATCACAGTCCAAGGAGAGGAAATCAAAACCTTGAGATTTGCCGATGATATTGTTATTTTATCTGAGACTGCAGAAGATCTCGAGAAGTTGCTGAATGGTATGGATGAAGTCTTAGGTAAGGAGTACAAGATGAAAATAAATAAGTCCAAAACAAAAGTAATGGAGTACAGTCGAACGAAGGCAGGTGATGTAGGAAATATTAGATTAGGAAACGAAGTCTTAAAGAAGTAGATGAATATTGTTACTTGGGTAGTAAAATAACCAACGATGGCAGAAGTAAGGAGGACATAAAATGCAGACTAGCACAAGCAAGGAAGAGCTTTCTTAAGAAAAGAAATTTGCTCACTTCAAACATTGATATCGGAATTAGAAAGATGTTTTTGAAGACTTTTGTGTGGAGCGTGGCATTGTATGGAAGTGAAACGTGGACGATAACTAGCTCAGAAAGAAAGAGAATAGAAGCTTTTGAAATGTGGTGTTACAGAAGAATGCTGAAGGTGAGATGGATAGATCGAATCACGAATGAAGAGATACTGAATCGAATTGGTGAGAGGAGATCGATTTGGCTACATTTGACGAGAAGAAGAGATAGAATGATAGGACACATCTTAAGACACCCAGGACTTGTTCAGTTGGTTTTTTAAGGAAGTGTAGGTGGCAAGAACGGTAGGGGTAGACCAAGGTATGAATATGACAAACAGATTAGAGCAGATGTAGGATGCAATAGTTACGTAGAAATGAAAAGGTTAGCACAGGATAGGGTGGCATGGAGAGCTGCATCAAACCAGTCTATGGACTGATGACTCAACAACAACAACACAACAAGATATCTATAATTAAAATATTAATAGCATCTTGAGCACAACGACCTTTAAAGTAGGCGAATTGATATTTTGGAACCAAATTACTCTATAACATTCAAGAGACCACAGAAGTCATTGAAGGAGAATTTTTAAAAAAAGTCTTGCGGATTCACGAACCAAGGACAATACCTCGAAAGCTGTTAGCGTCATTGTGAAGTTGACAAGGTTTTGGGATAGGCACCAAAAATAAATTCATTCCAAGAGGTAGGAACAGAAGTAGTGAGAAGTATATTATTATAGAGAGCTAATAAAGCTTGTTTAGCACGTAGAGGGAGGATCCGGAGCATATCGTATGATATATAATCAGGGCCTGGAGACGAACTCTTTGCGTTATACAAGGTGGCCTCAAGTTCAGAAAGGTGTATAGGTTGGAGTAATACAGAAAAGCGGGAAGAGCAAGGAGACAGGGGAATAGTAAGGTCGGGCACGACATAATCAGGAGTGAGTGAGTTGAGAAAGATAGATAGGATCTGTGGAGGGGTGACAGAGGGTGGAATGTATTGAGAAGCTCGGGTAAGTGAGCGAATTGCACTCCATAATTGAGAAGACGAAGTATGAGCGTTTAAGAAGGAAAAAGGATCGCCATGCAGCACGGCGTTTAGAAAGAAAAACTCGTCTAGCGTAAGCTAATGTTTTCCTATATATGCGAAATAAGCGGCGTCGTTTAAGAACGAGATGATGGCACTCTGAATCCCACCATCGTAAAAAGGAAGAGGGACGAGCAGAGTGGGAAGAAATAGGTTCATAGGGATGGTAAAATCGAGAAAATCTTGTATAAATTGAAAGAGAGTAGAAAAGGACAACATAGTATCCGAAATAAGCTCAAGACGATGGGTAACATAAGAGATAAAAGATACTCTATCAAAGTGACGGAGGGAGCGAACATTACTGATACATGTAGGAGGGGAAGAAGAACTAGGAAACTTACCAAGACCATACGTAAGAATAATAGGGAAATGGTCGCTAGAATGTGTATCAGAAAGGCGATGCCAAGTTACAACCGAAGCCATTGCAGGACGACATAATGATAAATCCACAGCACTTGGAGGAGAGCCGGCAGGAGTGAGGCGCGTGGGAGAACCATCGTTTAAAATGACGAAGTCGTGCGATTCAGAAGCAGTGAGAAAATAAGGACCCAGGGAAATATCACTACTGCTTCCCCACACGGAATGATGAATATTGAAGTCCCCTAAGAGGAGAAGCTCGTTATGAGAAGAAAATTGCTGTAAGAATCGACACCATTGAATATGAGAAATAGAAAGAACTGGAGGGCAGTAAAGGTTAATAATGGAAAGGCGATTATATGAGATACCGATAACAAACGTATGGGGTATACAATAGGAGATATGAATACGTTGATAGGATAAACTATGGTGAATAAAACAACTCCACCGAAACCAACACCATCACAACGCTCAAAATTAAAGCCATTTAAATAAAACTCAGTGGATGGGGAAATCCAAGTCTCCTGTAATGCTATAATGAAAGGGGAAATTTTATTTATCAAAAATTGTAAGTCATACCGTTTAGAAGGAATACTCCTAGCATTCCACTGCAGGATTCGTAGCATCTAAAGAGAACATAGTGTGCACACAGTCACAAAGCTTATAAAGTGTAAGTGCAACATGTGGCTGGTCCCCTAATAATTGAATAAGTTGTATAAATAGTTGATGAATACCACTTTGGAGATGAGCCTTTTGGCGTAGCACAGGGGAACTAGATGATTGAGAAGGAGCTGAAGGGAAACACTGAGAATTACGGGACGTAGACGAAATAGGGGACGGGGAGAATGAAGATGAAGTGGATGGAAAGACCGAGGTATGTGAAGACACTGGAGTGGGTCTGACGAGATTAAGATACCCAGACTTATCAAAACCAGGTGTTGGAATGGGACGGGAATCTTTCATAACCACCTGAGTAAATTTACGTTTCCGGGGGGTTTCCACAGGTGAAGAGGAACTAGTAGAAGGAAGAGGTGGAAAATGATGGGTATTATTGGACATGTTAAATTGGGTCGAGGGTATTCTACCAGACGCCTCGGAAAAGGATAGATTTTCTGTACACATAAGCTTTTTAAGGGCAGTTTGCTGTTGATGAGTAGGGCAGTTTGATGAGCCATTATAATGTTCCTGATGACAGTGAAGACATCTGCGAATATTTTCCTGACACTCAGATGTAAGGTGATGTAACGCACAATGCTCACATTGGGGTGACTTAGCCTGACAGTTTCTGATCGTATGTCCATATCGCTGACATTTTGAACATATAATCGGAGAGTATGAAAGGGTGAACTTCTAAATGCACTTGAAACAAAGAGACGTATTGAGGAAGAGTCTGAGAGCGAAAAATAATCTAGACTGTTCCAGTAGGAACGTAGGTCACTCCACTGGGCTCCACAACCTTACGATTAAGCCGCTTGATCGATTTGACCCGAACATCAGATTTGAGGTATTTAAGAATGTTAGAATCAGAAACGTTCTTTTCCAAACCGCGTATAAGTCCAACGCGAAAGATATTGTTATTTGCTTTACGTCGCACCGACACGGATAGGTCTTTTGGCGACGATGAGGGAGGAAGGGGCTAGGAGTGGGAAGGAAGCGGCCGTGGTCTTAATTAAGGTAGATCCCCAGCATTTGCCTGGTGTGAAAATGGGAAACCACGGAAAACCATCTTCAGGGCTGCCGACAGTGGGGTTCGAACCCACGATCTCCCGAATACTGGATACTGGCCGCACTTAAGCGACTGCAGCTATCGAGCTCGGTGCGAGAGATATTGGAGCTGGGAATATATGCTTTCAAAGAGCGAGTTGCAAGTATTGAATGACGTAGCAAGGAATTAGCTTGGATCGCGGAACTAAATTCCACCAATAATCTATTTCGTCCTTTGGGCGTTATACCTTTCACAAAAATAACATTATCGTAAAACAATCGCCCATGCGGCATGGGATGTAGCCCACCAATGTTTTTTGACTTAGTCCATTCAACAAAGACAATAAATGGACCAAAATGAGTCTGTTGATAAACCTCCAACTCTACAAAAGAAAGTCAGTTGTTTACAACGTTAATTTAGTATGATCAAGAAACTGGTTTAAGAGTGAAATTATATTGGGTGATGGTTCAAATAATAAACAATGAACACTTATTGGTAAAGGTATGTTCAATTTGATTTTTTTTGCTAGTTGGTTTACGTCGCACCGACACACATAGGTCTTATGGCGACGATGGGACAAGGAAGGGCTAGGAGTGGGAAGGAAGCGGCCGTGGCCTTAATTAAGGTACAGCCCCAGCATTTGCCTGGTGTGAAAATGGGAAACCACGGAAAAACATTTTCAGGGCTGCCGACAGTGGGGTTCGAACCCACTACCTCCCGAATACTGGATATTGGCCGCACTTAAGCGACTGCAGCTATCGAGCTCGGTGTTCAATTTGATTAATTGCTTAAATGAAATACGTTGAGAAGATGAATATTGAGGGCATTGAAAGAGTAGGTGGTTACTATCGCCGTTTGGATGTCCACAAATACAGTATGGGAGGTTAGAAGTGTTAAAGCGGTATTTGTAAGCAGGCGCTAATGCGTGGTTTAAAACGCAATCGTATAATGTTAATGATGTGTCGTCGGGTATAGGAGCCGTTTAGATACCACGGTTTCGTTTGAATATAGGTTTACAATTGAGAATAGAATTTCCCTTTGGTACTTGCAGTATGTTGCCATAAATTCTGCCAAGATTGCCGAGCATCATGTTTGATAATTGGAAAATAATCTGTAAGAGGTATTTTTATCTGAAGAGGATCAGATAAGGAATTATTAGCTGCTTTCGCGGCTAGATCAGATTGATCATTTCCTGGGTGAGCTGAATGTCCTTTTATCCATATTAAATTAATGTAGACTCCGGAATGTTCGATTTGATATAGTATGTATTTAACCTCATATATATATATCCATTATAGGACTGTGTGGGGGTACTAAGAGCGTGAAGAACACTTTGGGAATCCGTAAAAATGTTTACCTTAGGAAAAGCATGTTGTAGAACATAGAATAATGCTTGTCTAATTGCAAAGAGTTCAGCCGTAAAGATAGTTTAATGATTCGGTAAATGACAATGGAAGCTTGTAAGTGTATTGGAATCAAAAAAGGCCGCTCATACGCCATGCTGAGACTCCGATCCATTTGTATATATACACTGACTGGCAGAGCAAATGCAACACCAAGGAGGAGTGGTTCGAAAGGGATGAAAGTTGGGGAAAAACAGAGTCGGCACGGAAGAATAATTGATGTTTATTTCAAACCGATATGCAGGTTACACAATGCGCACGGCATCGACTCAGTAGGATGTAGGACCACCGCGAGCGGCGATGCACGCAGAAACACGTCGAGGTACAGAGTCAATAAGAGTGCGGATGGTGTCCTGAGGGATGGTTCTCCATTCTCTGTCAACCATTTGCCACAGTTGGTCGTCCGTACGAGGCTGGGGCAGAGTTTGCAAACGGCGTCCAATGAGATCCCACACGTGTTCGATTGGTGAGAGATCCGGAGAGTACGCTGGCCACGGAAGCATCTGTACACCTCGTAGAGCCTGTTGGGAGATGCGAGCAGTGTGTGGGCGGGCATTATCCTGCTGAAACAGAGCATTGGGCTGCCCCTGAAGGTACGGGAGTGCCACCGGCCGCAGCACATGCTGCACGTAGCGGTGGGCATTTAACGTGCCTTGAATACGCACTAGAGGTGGCGTGGAATCATACGCAATAGCGCCCCAAACCATGATGCCGCGTTGTCTAGCGGTAGGGCGCTCCACAGTTACTGCCGGATTTGACCTTTCTCCACGCCGACGCCACACTCGTCTGCGGTGACTATCACTGACATAACAGAAGCGTGACTCATCGGAGAACACGACGTTCCGCCATTCCCTCATCCAAGTCGCTCTAGCCCGGCACCATGCCAGGCGTGCACGTCTATGCTGTGGAGTCAATGGTAGTCTTCTGAGCGGCCGCCGGGAGTGCAGGCCTCCTTCAACCAATCGACGGGAAATTGTTCTGGTCGATATTGGAACAGCCAGGGTGTCTTGCACATGCTGAAGAATGGCGGTTGACGTGGCGTGCGGGGCTGCCACCGCTTGGCGGCGGATGCGCCGATCCTCGCGTGCTGACGTCACTCGGGCTGCGCCTGGACCCCTCGCACGTGCCACATGTCCCTGCGCCAACCATCTTCGCCACAGGCGCTGCACCGTGGACACATCCCTATGGGTATCGGCTGCGATTTGACGAAGCGACCAACCTGCCCTTCTCAGCTCGATCACCATACACCTCGTAAAGTCGTCTGTCTGCTGGAAATGCCTCCGTTGACGGCGGCCTGGCATTCTTAGCTATACACGTGTCCTGTGGCACACGACAACACGTCCTACAATGACTGTCGGCTGAGAAATCACGGTACGAAGTGGGCCATTCGCCAACGCCGTGTCCCATTTATCGTTCGCTACGTGCGCAGCACAGCGGCGCATTTCACATCATGAGCATACCTCAGTGACGTCAGTCTACCCTGCAATTGGCATAAAGTTCTGACCACTCCTTCTTGGTGTTGCATTTGCTCTGTCAGTCAGTGTACTATAGAGGGGACACAATTTTTTTCACTCAAAGTAAGTTGCCTTCGACAAACTCTACCAGGCATCGCTTGTTTGAAATGCCCATATATTTCAAGTATAATTGTCTTTCTAGCAGTGCTGAAAGTGTAGTTTCCGGTATCGCATTGAAACGATTAGGAAGGAAAACTACAAAATCTTCAAGCGTGCACAGTACTCTGGGACCATATTTTGTCTCAATTTTTTCTATGTTTGTCACTCGATAGGGAGTATTTACTGCTAAATCTTGAAGCCGTCGCGTCTCCGGACCGGCAGATAGGCCGATGCTGTTTACTGCAGAGACAGGGTCCATTGTTTAGAAATCTAGGAGTAGAAACGTAAAACAATAAATGCTGAGCAATATTTCACAAGAAATATGCTCTAGGTCAAAATATACTCACCATAAAAGTAGATGTACACTGCAGGAATAGTAGATGCACACTGATTCCCGGTCAAATCTTTACCCCGTATTTATAGTACGACAATTGGGTGTGGTCATCTTTTACTGACCTAAATAATGCATATATAAGACGTACAAGTCAGGGTGCAAGTCAATCAGAAGCAAATCGTCATGGAACGGTGTAATCTCTTCCGAGAATGGTAAGGTAGCTATCATGGCATTACTTTTTAGAAACAAATTAAAATAAGTTGAGGAGGTAGAGCAGCTGATTCGGCTCGTTGAAGGGATTCTGTGCGGTAGAGAAGACCCCCTACTCTTGTAAGTGTGCTTAAAGCTCTTTATTCTAACGTTACTAGTGTGTTGTGACTTATTGGGATCGAGTGGCTCACACGGTTGAATTACTGGTCTTCTAACCGAACATAGCGGGTTCGATCCTGTTCCAGTCCAGTAGTACAGCCTCATGTCGACAAATTTAGTAGGATGTTGCGTGAGCAAGACTTACGAATAGCACAGCCTTATTTATGTCCAAAACACATTCGCCTGCTGAGTCTCAGGCAATGAAGAGTAATTTGCATATGGATGAGCTTCGTCACCCCGCTAACTTTCGGTAGAGAAGACTCTGGCTTCGAATTCTGTGAGGCCGGGAATTTTAACTGGGTTACATATCTATTTGGCCGGCCCCGTGGTGTAGGGGTAGCGTGCCTGCCTCTCACCCGGAGGCCCCGGGTTCGATTCCCGTCCAGGTCAGGGATTTTTACCTGTACCCGAGGGCCGGTTCGAGGTTCACTCAGCTTACGTGATTAGAATTGAGGAGCTATCTGACGATGAGATAGCGGCACCGGTCCCGAAAGCCAAGAATAACGGCCGAGAGGATTCGGCGTGCTGACCACACGACACCTCGTAATCTGCAGGCCTTCGGGCTGAGCAGCGGTCGCTTGGTAGGCCAAGGCCCTTCAAGGGCTGTAGTGCCATGGGGTTTGGTTTTTTACATGTCTAGTTGAAGCATGTTAGCGCGCTTCTGCTGATAGTAGGATTCGAACCTACCATCTCTCGAATGCAAGCTTGGTTTGTTGAAAGGTATTTTAGAATTGTACTGGACAGAAGATGGTAAATATACGAGAGAGAGAATGAACTAATTTGGCCAACTAATGCTCGGCTCGTAAAAACGTTATGGTCTACACTTAACTCTCGCCTGACATAATTACGCAATTTTTTTTTTACGAGCGGAGAACCGAACACACACCTAAACCTGACAGCGATAATTTATGACACCACACTTTAGCAACAATATCATCCTAATTGCACATACTCCAGGCGACATGACACATTCACCTTCTTAGTTGAATAAATCAGCGTTAAGGCTTAGGTCAGGAAACTTTTACTTAGTTTTAAGAGCTGGTCCGTGTTCCACTCAGCTTACGTAATTTAACGAGCTATTTACCTCAGAGGTTCCGTGGCTCAGGCGGACAGCGTACTCGGCTCCTTGTTGTGGGCTTCCGTGGTTGAAATCCCGGTCAGAGCCTCCGTAGCTCAGGCAGTAATGCGCATGGCCTCTTGCTACAGGGTTCCGTGGTTTAAATTCCGCTCGGCTGGACAAAGCGGAAGCGAGAAAGATTTATTTTTCACCTCAACTTCGCGGTAGGAAATACTATTTACCTCCGAGCTTTCGTAACTCAGTCAGCAGGTTGCTCGACCTCTTGTCATGAGATTCCGTGGTTTCATTCCCGGACACAGCGGAGACAGAGCAGGTTTTTTTTCTCTGCTCGTATGCAAGGGTTCTTAAAGCTCTAGAATATGTTGCAACTTCGTATTTTATCATTGCCTGTGGACAAAGACGAGATGTGCAGAGAAGCGGCTATGTATGGGAAAGAACAAGATGTGCTCGGTACAAGTATGGTCTCTTGAAAGCATTTGAATGAAATAATTTGGCTCATAAAATATTTATGGCTCTCACTAGCATAGAGTCATAAAAAATGGTTACGACCCAGGAATCGAAACCGGTGAGCAACAATTTACGACACCAAACTTTTACTTAGACTAATATATCTTACGGATTTTTTGAGCTGGTTCAATAAACAGTTCCGAGTTCTATTTGCGGGTAGGAATGTTTTAGTCTAGAGAATCGTAGTCACGCCCGACACCTCGTAATCTTCAGGTGTCCAAGCTGAGCAGCGGTTACCAAGGCCCTTCCGAGCTGTAGCTAAAAATAAGATAGTATTTCCTCAGATGAGACCACACCTTTGAACAGACGAAAGTGGATGTAACGAAATTCTTAAACCAGTTAAACGGACTTCGTTCAAGTCCTCTTAAATGTTATGGCTGAGATGAGAAGTGAACCCGAGACGTGTGGCGCCTGGAGTACTCTGTGCCCTAGGCAGCCGAGCCGACAATCTTCGCCTGGCTTCATTCATTCTATTCTTGACCCGGTCTCTCCGTGGCTCAGGTAGCCTAGGTCTCGTAGCTCAAATCTCGGACAAAGCCGAGACGGGAGAGATTTTTCCCTGAACACTCTCTGTCAGATGAGTGTAACAGGCTTCGTCAGGGATACAACTAGGGAGGAGGAGCAGGTAATTCAAATCCCAAACAAAGCGGAGGCGGGACAGGTTTTTCTCCGCATACTCTGGTTTTCCTCCAACACTCTCTAGAGGAGTGCAACAGGCTTTAAGTTGGGGATACAACTGGGGAGGAGGAGCAGGTCTCTTACCTTTTACTTCACCTGTGTGTCTAACGTTTCTATACCTATACAGCACAACAGACCACGCCAACTTTTATTTATGCTTGGGTATATACTCTCTTTGGGTTTAGCAAGAAGACATTTTGTAGCAAAATCCTTTCTGCAGATTGACCTGAGCTATCAACTCTTGAAATACAATTTGCCTCCGAGCCTCCGTGGCCCAGGCGGCAGCGTAATACTAGAATCTGTAGTTTAAATCCCGGTCACTAGACAAAGTGGAGGCGGGACAGGTTTTCTCCCCTACATAGTTGGGCAAGTGCTTACGGCTTCTAGCAGCTAACCAGAGAGCTCAATGTAGCAGAGTCTGCTTAATGTTACTGTTTCTTTTTCTGGAGACGTCGAGATGGGGGCACTATCTCAACGTTTCTGAAAAAGAAGCGGTTGTGGCCTTAAATCGAACTCAAAAGTAGTAGCTTACTAGAGAGGCCGTTTTTTGAGCGGTCTATATAATGTTATAGAGACATAGAGGTTCTGTAAGCTTCTTTCTCACGTTATAGTCCTACCCGAGAACTTCTACAGACGGCTCTGAATGTAGTTAGGTCAACAGAAAATTTAAATACTAATACTAAATTGTTTTACAGGCCAATGATGGAGGAGGAGGAGGAGGAGGAGGAGGAGGAGGATGAGGTGGTGGATGAGGAGGAGGAGGAGGAGGAGGAGGAGGAGGAGGACCTTGAATGGTTGGAGGAGTTAGAAGAATTGAGATTTATGGAAGAAATAGAGGAGGAGGAGGAAATAAATGTTTTTAAAAAATAAGAAATTTATTTCTACATGTGTGTGTGTTACACTTTACAAAGCACTGTTACATTTACATTCTTCTCCTCACTGTACCCGTCACCTCCGCACCTTTCGTCCTTGCATTCCACTACCACTTAAAAACAGTTTTGATTTCATTGCACCTGCCACAACCAGAGCAGCTAGTTTTTCTCCTACGGAAGCGTCTGGTGCCGTGACACGTTGCAGAGCTTTCTTCAACAGAATTTTATCAGCTATTCGGCGGAGTTCAGGATTATTATCCAGTTTACTCTGACGATAGGCGAGATCGTGCTCCTTGCAAAATGAGTCTAATGGATTAATGCCTTTATCCCCTCGAGCTAAGCGAATGCTGAGATTGGTTCCAGGGCCGCAGAACTGATAGGCTGGAATGTGCATTTCAAAAGGTAGATTGTCAATCACTTTATCGATGAGCCCACGACCAGAGAGCATTTTCATCGTCGTCCTCTTCTTTCGTCTTGATGCTACTGCACCCTTCTTTCTTCTCGACGTCAAACCCATGATAGGAAGAGAAAAAGTCCTTACACGAGCTTTTATTGCCTCTGTGGTAGAGTTTTATGAGTTGACAGGTACGACACTGTTTAACGGAAGGTATCCTTGCAATGGACACTTCGTTGTGATGCTCAAATTGACTGCACGGTTGGAGTTCCGAAAGCACGGGGTCTTGAGTCCACTCCCTGGGAACGTCTTGCCAGATTTCTTTTACCGCATTTGCCGCCACGTAGAGAAGAAACGCTTTCGGTAACGCTTTCAACTCTTCTGTCGTAAAACTATAGAGTTTCTTCTTGCAGGCGAAAAACTTGACTATAGCACGCTCAGTGGGATTAGCGTCTAGTCCTTCAATATCACTCCACTGAGATGAAACAGACATGATTACAGCACAGTATTCGCTTCCTCACTAACGTCACTTACAACAGTGTTATTTGTTTTACAGCAAACGTTCTCGACTTCCCAACATGCATTGCAACACAGCCAATCAAACAGCTTCCAGACATGTAGAAGGCAGTTATTTTTTTTCTTTCCAAGAAGAGTAGACAGTGATGGACAGCCTAACTCGTGAAGGTCTACGAGTTGGCAGCTCGGCGAGACAAATTCGCGTAACCAAACACTCTTCTCCAAGCCTTTTACGAAGATAAGATCGGCGCCTGAGAGATGTGCATTCATAACCAGTGAGAGGTAGTGGTATGGAATCTCCCCTTCTTCCCACTTCAGACCCAAATGTCGTCTTAACCATGCAGTTTGCTTCCGATCTTCCTCTACTTGCCAGTGAAGGGGATAGGGTGGTTTAAAACTAAAACTAGTTACTTTTGGCCTCCACAGTCTAGTACAATCGAGGATAGCAACGTCCTTGTAGACAAACTTGTTTCCGTCTACCTTAAAACCCTGCACGTCCACAATCAAGGTCTTCGGCATAATAGAAACAGGTTACAACACGTTCACACCGCTTTAGCGACTGATCGCTATCACGACTATGGCGAACACTTAAAGATCTTCCCCCTCCACCTCCTCCTCCTTACTTGTACGCCACTGACAAAATGAACATTTTCTGGAGCTATAGTCTTCTATTTCGAGCGGAAATTTCGGAAGTCTGTGTCCAAGCTGGCGGGCAGCGTGGTGCAGGAGAAACTCTTTAGGTAGGCAGAATAGTTCATCGTCTGTTAGTTGCCGTAGTACTCCGGTCTTGTAGAACTTGTCAATAGCTCAACCAATGATTTTGCGAGCTTGAGGAAATAAATCAGGATCTACTAGTACATCCTCTTGCTTTTCCATGCAGAGGGGGTAACAACATGGCTCTATAGGACCATTCCAGTCGCGGAAGGTTACAACTTGTGGTGACGACTTGAGATGAGGGGGTAATCGTTCCCATGCTGGTGCTATAGCACAGAATGCATAGTGCACTACGTATTCCGCTGGTAAACACTCCAACTGGTGATCGGATAATGCCAAGAGAGAATGATGATTCAAATAAGCATTTATAGCTTGACCAACGGCGTCTAGATAGCGGAGAAATGTATGCTGAGACATGATGCTCTCGAGATTATAGACTTAAATTACAATAAACACAACTTTTTATCATGGGCGTTGGCCCGTCAAAGTCTGTTTGATTATCACCTCTATTCTTGTAGTGGCTTTGACATTGGCGACAGGCAACAACCTCAGGTAATAGCTTTAGATGGAGTGGTAGATGCTTCCAGGTATATTCGACGTCGTGTGCTGCATATTCAGTTACATATGAAGCAGGTAAGTAGTTGAGTAATTGTCTTGGCATACTTAACAAGGAGCCATGCTTCTTGTGGCTAGCAATAGCTTTACTCACGAGATGCCTGTATAGTGTAAATAAATCGTCGACATTTTCTATACACTGTACACTTTGTTCTTCCCAAGTAGATTCCATAGCGTAGACTGATGTTCTCGATGTAACAGCACGTCTATTTACATTCTTGTTACCATGTTTGAAAGAGGGTAATAGGTCACGTTAGACTCGTGAATTATAAGACAATAGGCGGTAGTATTTGGCGGAATATTTTCAGCCGTTTCAAATTCGAGACGAATGTCTACAGGTGAGTCTTTTACCGATTCTTCATGGTGTGAGCAGTCGATGATCACAAGAGGTGCAGTGTCCTTGAAATCTGTTGGTGTGAAGAGAGGCGATCCTTCCTTCTGATAGTACGAAGACTGGAACTTGCAGAACATCTCGTACAATGTGCTGAATTTATTTTTTGTAAAGTCCAGTTCCATGTTTTCATACGGATACGTTATACTATTAAGATAAGCACGAAAATTTCTCAGTTGACAGTGATCGAATTTCGAAGCATCTTCAGCATGTTGAAATTTTTTATTAGTTTGGAAGCCAAAGATTATGTAGAGAGGCTTTTCAGTGAATCGTGAGGTTTTTACTGCCCAGCTGTGTCTATCTGTTGTCGGCAGAGTTGGATACTCGTGCAGGTCCCAACTGCGAAAATGGATAGGAAGTGGTGAGTCATTTTCTACAATTTTCAGTAGACGAAGTTTCATCTGATCGGAAGGTGTTACTTGAGGCACTCGCCACAGTATACGATTGAGTAAAATCTTACAATCTTCGGGCGTTACTTCCGCCTTCAGTGCATTGTAGTCGCTACGGTCGCGTACTAGAATAAGTTCTTGTTTTACGTTCGCCATAATTCTCCTGTGATCCTCGGCAAAGCCGAGAATTTTCTTTAATTTCAACATGCCTGTAAATGATCCATCCGTTTGCACCATCCAGTCGTTGTTGGAACCTGGACACCAGCCACCCGTTCTAAATGGTTTACATTCTTCACTCCCGTACGATGCATACATTTTCATGGCACTCGTAATACCAACATTCTTTGTAGAATCTACCTCTACACCGTTAACTTCATAACGCGCTTCCGAAAACAAGAAAGCGAGTGCATTATTGTTAAGTTTGGATGTGCCTGCCGATGTTCCATCTGAAACTTTTACTACTTTTCCCTCGATGTAGAGGTGACTCAAGTAAGGGAGTGTATAGACATCTTGTTGATTGATTACTAGTCGTATTTCGTCGTTGTTACCGATCCCATAGGTGAAGGGTTGGTATGAATGGTACTCAAATCTGACGACTCCCTCCTGCGTCTCCGCTGTGTCCACGATTTCTAGCATATCTTCCATGATGTAGCGTATATCCTAGTTTCTTCAGTATCTCTCTGTTAACACGTGTGAGTGTAAGCGCTTGCCGAGCACAAGTGAGACGATCAGTAGAAGGTCGCATTCTTTTGTACACTATTTTCATGATGGCTTCAGATGTAGTGTGTAGGCCACGTCCGTCTGCGGGTCGAGGTTAATAAGATTGTTTGCTCTGTTTTCTAGCCGAAGTGTAATGTCGCTGACACTCGTCACACTCACTGGATGGTAGAGTACAACGTTAGGTCTCTCGCGTATAGTAAAGCCGCCGGGCTCGGTAATGATGAACTGATATAGCGTGTGACTCGGCTGATGATTAGTAAAGACGTCTGTGATGATGTTACACGAAACAGTCACGTGATGATCTTCTAAAATTTTTATAGGCTGATCCGACTCGTGCACCGTACCGCCCTCTAGCGTTCGCTTAGAAAATCCCAGGAGAGGACCAATAGAATCTTCCTGTGTTTCGAAATCAATTTTAAATGAAGATCGTATACTACACTTGTGAGTAACGTTGCTCGCCGTAAGATCAAAGTATCGCTTCTTAGTAACAAAATCGTCGATTTTAAATTGCCGGACCAGTACCTCTTGAATTCTGTCGTTAATATCTTCTACGGAGTAGCTTCCTGGAGGAAACGTTAACAATATTCGTCATAGTAGAATTTATTTTTTTCCCTCGTAAACGTTGTAAATCTTGTTGTGTGCTTCGAATGCAATAAGGCTTAGTTCGTAGGGTTGACGTCCCAGTTGAATAGGTGGATTAAAGTATACTGTTGTTTCCGCTCCTTTTCCTCTTACCGTGAATGTTCTAGCCGCACCTGACATCACGCGTACACTAACAGTCCTATTGTCGGCGCTGGGCTTCATATAGAAACCTAAGACAGAGACGGCCACATTCAGAGGAGTTGAAGCGTTGCAAACGATCCACGTTGTACTCTATCTTTGCACTGCTCCCAAAATAGCGGACGAGTTCAGCAGGAGGAGGCAGGTTTCCATAACTGTCAAAATAGCGCACTCTATGTCCCCGCTTAACATAGGCAACATAATGCGTTCCTGGTCCTGAACTTTTGTCCAGGTTGACGATACCACTTTCGTTTTTATGCACACGTTTCGGTAGAGCATCACGCATGAATACACCCCGAAAGAAACGTATTTTTAAACGTTTTGCAAACTTTTCCACCTCCTCGTGGCTTAGTGCCCTACGGGGCAGTGCGCTTATTAGTTTTTTGGTGTCATGTAAATACCTAAACCTTTTTTGTAGGGCGCTAGACGCATGTTCACCCCTTTACCTCTTAATGCGGTTGCTTCCATCGTCTTGTTATGCCTTTCACTCTCCTTTAATTGCTGTTTAGCCTCTCCAACGGCTTTTACTGTTCTTGCTACAGCACTCGCTCCTCCCAGTAGTGAGCCTAGAGCGGCGAGTCCGGCAAAAAGAGCGGGTAGAAATCCTCCTCGTTTTGGTACCGGAATAATTCGAGCACGTTTTCGGAAAAGTAATTTTCTCTTTGGACTTACGCGAGCTTTTGCCGCACGAAGAGCTTTTCTTAGCGCTACTTGTTGATTTTTTTCACCTTGGTACGCGATACGTGCTGCATGCACAATATCGCGAAGTCCTCCTCTCCTCTTCTTCGTAAAGCGTTGCTTCACCATAATGCACTGTACACGTTGACTCTACACTATCAACTGATGCTACACACTCTAGCATACATCTATTTATCTAAATTGTTTCCTCCAGCGTTAGCCTACAGGAATAACCGCTGAATATTCCATCATAATGTACAAGGGAAAATCGTTAATAGTTTTTCCTTCACTTACCTCCTCCTCCGTCAGCTTAAGGAGAAATGTAAATTTATCTTCTCCTTTAACAGCTCCATCGATGAAGTTATAAAACTATTCCTCATTCTGCCTAATTATCAGATGTTTGTCGTCCGGTTTATATGTTAAAATGCGAATAGATCCATCGTACGGCATTATAAATTCGCTAAGTCCACTTGCCAGCACATACTTTCTTGCAGTCTTATCTTCTACTTGTCTACTCATTAGTTGTACGAGAAAAATAGACGGCAAGGATTTAATGTAAAGAGATAATCTGCTATCTACAAATCGTTTCGTTGCAACGTCATGGGAATTGACAGGGTCTCCAACATTAGTCAACCTTCTTCTTTTTGTCATTTCAACTACTTCTTCCGTAATTGTACACACTTTATCGATCTCACTCGTAAGAAAATGTTTTGTGCACACATCCTGGGCATCAACCGGATCTGCTACATCCGCTAATCTTAACGCATTCATATAAAGGGCTTTGTCTCTAAGGTTCCCAATCTTGCTTATTTCTCGAGAAACAAAGTGTTTTGTGCAAGCGTCTTGATCATTCACGGGATCGGCCACGTTGATGATGCGTTTCCTTTTTACATCATATCCTTCACTATCTAACTGTGGAAGCAGCTGAAGATTTCTGTCTACATAGCTTTTATTAGCAGCATCATTACTATTCACAGGTATTCCCACACCTTTTATGCGACGATTCTTTGCATCGTAGTGTCCATCGTTACTTTGGAATAGAGTATTTTGTTCTACATAAGCTTTTGTACACACATCTTGTTCATCAACAGGGTTAGCCACATTGACTAGACGTTTAGATTGAGCATCATAGTTTCCCTTTATTCGTTTCAATCGGAACCAGTCAACATATTTTTTTGTACACGCGTCGCTAGGTAGTTGCGGATCTTCTACATTCATTAAACGCTTTTTATTAACATTATAATGACCGTCCGAAGTACGTTGGATTGTTTGCCTATCGACATACCTCTTATTCACCGGATCGGTTTCATTTACAGGGTCTTCAACAGTTTTCTTATAGCAATATGTTCTTCCGAAAGCGTCCATCGCGGCACTGCTCAATAGTGTGTCTATTACGTGAGTATTTAACTAGATTCATTCCTCTCCCACCGTCAGTCGTTATGAAGATTATAAAACAGAAAGATACACTTCCCGTTACGAATGTCGTCTCACAACTAGTCCCGTGGGCATCAGTGCAGCTGCATCGTCATGGTACACTATTACCATCCTCTATTCGATGTATCGTAGCGGGTCCATCTGGCTGCGGAAAGAGCAACCTCTTAATCACACTCATTACTTCACGTCAGGGATTACGCTTCCAGAATATTTACATCTTCGCCAAGTCCCTTTATCAACACTCTATCAATATCTGAAACAGGTTATGGATGGATTAAGTGACATTGGTATACAATATTTTTCTTTCTCCGCCAACCAGGATGTAATACCTACAGATGAAGTACTACCATATTCTCTCATGATTTTCGACGATGTTATAACAGAGCAGCAAAACGTAATTCAATCCTACTTTTGCATGGGACGACATAAAAACGTTGACTGCTTTTATTTGTGTCAGACCTATTCACGTGTACCGAAGCAGCTTATCCGTGATAATAGTAACCTCATAGTGTTATTCAAAATGGACGAGTGTAATATGCGTCACGTCTACGATGATCATGTGAATACTGACATGACCTTCCAAGACTTTAAGAAGATCTGTGCTATGTGCTGGAATAACAGTCGCCACGGGTTCATTGTTATCGATAAAGATCGTCCCCGAAACGAAGGACGGTATCGTATGGGGTTTGATCACTTTATCACTATTTAATTGACTCCTTCACAGGGCGAGCGTTTACTTGTATCCCTGCCGACGTCATGAGCAGACATTTAACGCAGGAGATTATCCGCGCACGAAACAATATTCGTCAAAAGTATCGAGAACTTAAACGCTATCGTGCAGATAGTGATCTACTCTTGCAAAAACATATTGCCGAACCACTTCAAGCTATACTTAGGACACCTTCAAAGAAGAGTCTCCAGTCGGTTGGAACGCAGACGACACCTTTAAAGAAGAGTCTCCAGCCCGTTAGAACGCAGACCGTTGAAGAAGAAGAAGAAGAAGAAGAAGAAGAAGAGAAAGAGAAAGAGAAAGATGATCAGGTGTTTACTCCAGCCAAGTCAAGAACACCTCAGTTTCTACGTACGACAGTTCTCGCAGAAACGCCAACGCGGCAGTCTGATTTGTCTGCTGTTACCTCTACACCAGAGTTCAAGAGCTACCTGAAAGAGACGTACGGTGAACTCGCAGCCAAGTATGTTAAGAGATTATTTATGGGAAGAACGGATCGAACGTATGGCGTTCGTTACGAAAATGATCGTTTCTACATTGGCAACACTGAAGTAACACTGGACAGCAAAACAATAGTTGTAAAAAGAGTTCGTTATGCAGTAAGTGAAGGTCTTCTCGAACTACTTTTTTCCTACATTCCTAATTCTGAGGTGTATACAGACAGTGATCTTGAGAAGTATAAATCCATCCTACGAGCGACAAATGCGTACAGACGAAATTACGATTCTTCGGCGGCAGTAAATGCTAACAAGAGTTACAAGTACCGAGAAGTTATTTCTAAATTGTTCCCAACCCAGCAAAATATTCGTCACCTTTCGGCTAGTGGGTTGCGCACAAAGATGTGGATGCCTCGTGTAGACTATACCTACTGGAACGATCCTAACAAGTTAGTTGAGCGATTGCTCTTGCTCGATGCATCTCGCAGCGCAGGACATACGGGACATGAAGGTGAGCTTCGTGAAATAGAAGAACTACTACGCCGTGCTAACTTTATCGTGTAATTTCTCCGCGGAAGAAGAAAAAAAACATCTTCTCATGTAAAAGAAGTGATTGCTCGTGAGTTGCACAAGACAGCCCGTCGACACTATCGTCGTAGACGAGTCATCACACGTGGAAATGATGATCTTTGGCAAGCAGATCTCGTAGAAATGATTCCCTACGCAACCAGTAACAGCGGTATCAAATATCTCCTGACTGTCATCGATGTCTATTCCAAGTTTGCCTTTGCAGAGCCTGTACGTGCTAAAACAGCAAGCGTTGTCACAGCTGCGTTCAAGGCCATTATCAAGCGAGTGGGACGCTACCCACGTCTTCTTCAGACAGATCAAGGCAGAGAGTTTTATAATAAGGAATTTTCTACTTACCTGAATTCGCTTAACATCCATCATTATTCTACGTACAGCAACCTTAAAGCGAGTGTTGTAGAGAGGTTCAACAGAACGCTTAAGACCATCATGTGGCGTGAATTTACTGCACGTGGTTCCTATCGCTGGTTAGATATTCTTCAAAACATTGTCGACCGGTACAATAACACCGTTCATCGAACAACTGAGATGAAACCTCGCGATGTTCGTGACAACCGCCTGCTCAAGACTGTGTACAGTAGAGTAAAAATAGCAGACCCGAAACGTCATCGATTCAAAACAGATGATTTTGTACGCATTAGCAAACATAAATCGCTTTTTGATAAGGGTTACACTCCAAACTGGAGTACCGAAATCTTCCAGATTGATAAAGTGCAACTTACAAATCCAGCTACATACGTACTCCGCGATCTTGCAGGACAGCCCATCAAAGGAGGTTTCTATGCTGAAGAACTTCAAAAAACACAGTATCCCAATAGTTACCTAGTGGAAAAGGTTCTGCGTAAACGTGGAAATAAACTGTATGTGAAATGGCTAGGGTTCAATAACACGTTTAATTCTTGGATTAATAAATCAGATGTGTTGTAACTCTCAGCTCAGTGCTGCTCTCTGCTCACCCGATTCTCCTCTCGGCATCGTTCCCACGCCTCTACCCGTAAAAGGAAGTATACACGTTCAGTCTGGCTATTTGCTCTTTAGACGTCCTAATGGCCGCTTCGCTGACGTATTACTGTCAAAACGGAGGCTTGCTTGTTAATGTCGTAACTGAAAATAAGATTGACATAGTTGCTGTCGGTATATTAGTAGAACTATGTAGAAGAAACAAGAAAATGTATTATATGAAGAAGAAAAAATTATATTTTATGAATTATAAATCCGACTGTAATGTATTTGATACTACTTTAAATTTTCTCTCCTTGTTACGATTTATTATCAGGGAAAACAAGACTGATGATATGGACGTTTTTGTAAAATGTGAGAGGACTGAATTAAATAGTTTAGAACTTAATTATCATATATCCTATCTATTTAAATTAAGAGAACATGTGCCAGAAGTTAGCTAAACTAGCTCAAGGCAACGTCTTGCTGATTGTTCTCAGAATAAATAGTTTGCACATTCCCCTCGAGATTCTTTATTTCACTAGCGCGCTCTCCCCTCTCCACATCATCATCCCCTCTTCCACATCGTTCCCCACCGTATCCCTACCATCCGTAGTCTATAAAAGGAGCACGCACGGGCAGTTCGTTGCAGTCTGCTTCTAAGCAGACTGTCGACCAAACTGGTCCTGGGGAGGGGGGGTAAGGAGGGCTTAGACTCATCCAACACCTCTCCCCCGACCAAGGGTTGTGTCAACAACCTCTAAGTCACAATGACCTAGAGGGTGTTGGCTCAACGACGTCATTGATGACGTCATTAAAGGTCTTTGACCTAATAGCGTCATCGATGACGTCATGGTCAATGACCTTAACGGGACTTCCGGGGTCAATGACCTTGACCTTATGAATATTAATGAGATAACGGTACTTGGCCGCAGAGCGGCCTAGTCTATCTACTGCAACATATTCAAGTTGGGGGAAGATACCTCTGATTGGTCAGAAATTAATAACAGAAATTCGGGATTGGTTAAATGCAAAACAAGGGGAAAGAGAGGGGTATACAGCCAACTTAAACAATAACAGAAAGAAATTTAACAAGAAACAAACTTTTGAAATAAAAATTTTCTCCAAAAAAACAGTTCTTTCACTCCGCACTAGGGTGCACTATTGTTGATCTTCAGTAGTGTCCTCTAGAAGAGAAAGTTCACACTTCTTTCTACAAGCGAAACAAAAATACGTCGAAAATGACACAGTTCAAAAACTCTAAAATTTCCAGGTAGTGACATCTTCTGAGAAACTTGAAGATTAATACCGTCAATAAAGTTCAGACTTCCTCCAGCAGAGGAGTTTCAACTGGCGCACATTTTAAATTAGCGGCGTGGAGGTGTACCGCCCGGTACAATAATAATGGAACTCGATTGAGTAAGGTGTTTCAAGATATATATTTTTTGCAAGCATTAAACGTCTAATGAAGAGAGGGCATTCACTTGTTTCAACCAGAAGTGCATTTGTGGGGGTAGTTTTAAGAGCACCAATACATAGTCGTAATGCTTTGTGTTGGATTATATTGAGTTGTGATAAAGTAGTTTCGGACGCGGTATCTATTATGTGAGCACTATAATCCATATATGAGCGTATAGTAGCCCGATAGAGCATTAATGCGGTCGAGGGTTCTGCTCCCCATTCGCTCCTGATAACTGTTTTTTGAATGTTCAGCTAACCATCGGCTTTTCTGCGTAAGATCTGAATATGAAATTTCCAAGTGAGATTGCGATCGAGTCGTGTAACTAAATATGTATGTTGGTTAGTAAAGGGAATGCTAAATCCGTCAAAGCAAATGGGCTATTGTCAAATGCACGTTTATGTGTAAATATCATTGCTGCACACTTAGAAATAGAAAGTTGTAGGCCGTGATTATTGAACCAATGTAATACTTTGGTCATAACAGTGGCAGTCTTCAATGTTTGTGTGTGTGACATAAATAACAAAATCGTCTGCGAAGACTAACACTCTGGCAAATGGTGTAATTTTTTTCTAAATCACTCATGTATAAGGCGAATAATATGCCACTTAATATTGCTCCCTGAGGCAAGCAATGAGAAGTCTGTCGACTCGGAATGTGGTAGTAGGCAGATTTAATTGTTAATGTGCGATTAGAGAATAATTGATATAGAATGGAAATAAATTTAAAAGGAAAACCTTTAATGGATAATTTTTCCCATAATAGGTGTAACATTACGGAATCATAGGCACCTTTTATGTCTAAAAATATGGCTATGGTACTTTGTTTTCTCCACCGGGCTAACAGAATATCAAGAATTAGTATATTAATTGAATCTTGGGTATTACGTCCTTTTATAAAGGCGAATTATTACTTGGGAAACAGGTTATAGTAATCTAACGCCCAAATTAATCGCCGAAGTAAAATTTTACAGAAAGTTTTGTGTATGCACGAGCTCAATGCTATTCCGCGAAAATGGTCTGGAATATCGGGAAGTTTATGCGGTGTTAATATAGGTTTTAAATAAAAATCGTTCCAATGAGTACGAGTATGCACTGTGTGTAAGACGAAGTTGTGCCTGAGAAGGGAGTAATTTGAGCATAGTGTATGTTATTGAGTCCGGGCCAGGGGATGAGCTATTTGCAGTTGATATAACAGCTTGTAGTTCATTTAATTTTATTGATTGTGTTAGGGTGGAGAAATAAGGAGGAATTGTATTTACTGGTGATATAAATGAAAGTATCGTATAAGCAGGGGTGAGCGAGTTAAGAAAGGAATAGAGCACGTCTCGTGGAAAGGAACACTGTGATTGATGTTGAAAAGTTCTTGTGATCATTCGTATAGCGTTCCATAAATGGGTTACAGGGATATGAGAAGTTAATGAAGATATAAATGTTTTCCAGGCATTTCGCTTTTTAGTATTGAAAATAAGTTTGGTTTTGGTAATATGTCGCTTTAGTTGTAAATAATTGGCTTGAGTCATTGATTGACGATAAGTTTGAAACAAAATCTTGCGGCGGTGAATGAGTTCGTGGCATTCCTTATCCCACCATTTAATTGTTTGAGATGAGATTATTGGTTTGAATGGGTGATACGTATTTAAATAATGATTCAGAATTGTAAGAAGAGTTGAAAATGTAATATTACAACCGTGTACGCATGTTAGTGCATGGCTGAGGTATTCACTATATGTATTATTATTACAATTTTTGAAGGAGCGTATATTACTAATTTTATCTGTTGTTTGTTTCGTGGTTTGGGGTTTACTAAGACCATAAGTAATAATTATTGGAAAATGGTCGCTCGTATGAGTATCAACTAACGTGTGCCACGTAGTATATGGAACCACAGCTAAAGTCCACGGCACTAGGACGTGAACCAGCAGGGGAGAGACGTGTGGGAGAACCATCATTAATTATCGTAAAGTTATGTTGGTGAGATGTACAAAGAAAATTTGAACCCTTTGGAGTGTCAGATATACTTCCCCATTCTGTGTGTTGGCAATTGAAGTCGCCGAATACAAAGACATATGGAAAGGGATCAAATTGCGAAAAAAGTGGGACCATTGATGTTTTGTAATACAAACATCTGGAGGACAGTTCAGATTAACAAAGTGAATATTGTTATAAATGAAACCTACGACATAAGTTTGAGGAATCTGATTATGAATTGGTAAAGGCATATAGGCAAAGGAATTGTGGACACAATTAGCTACGCCTGCGAAACCGTGACCATCTTGTCTTAGAATATTATACCCCGGTACAGTAAAATGGGTGTTAGGCGTAAACCAAGTTTCTTGGATCATAATAATATAGGCCTGGGATTCTTGAATAAGCAATTGTAATTCCTGTTTTTTGGAATTGCACTCCTAACATTCCCTTGAAGGATGTTGATCATGCACGTTTAAAATGTTAGCTATATGATCACGTCATTTGTAAATAGAATTATTCGTTATTCGTTGGATTTCTTTTTGAAGACGGTCCTTCATACTGTGGAGCAGTGGGGCCTGTGAAGCAGACATATCTCTGTTAACCCGATTTTGTAATTTGGATGTGGAAGGTTGCACTGTCAAGTTTGCTGATGAAGTAGTAGGTCGAGAAGGAGGTCGTACTATAGGAGTATTTCGTTACGAATTATGGACATATAAAACCTTTTATCATAACCTGGGGCAGGAGAAGGAGGCGGAGAATGCATTACCACCTGTGTAAATTTACTTTTTCTAGAGTTTTCAGTTGGAGATGGGGTAAGCTCATGAGATAATGGAGGAAAATGGGTAGGGTTTTGTTCCGGGTAACATACAGGGAGTGAAACGTTGGCTTTCGCTTCTGCAAATGAAATATGTTCTGTACTCAGGATTTTTTCAATTGTTCTTGATATTTTTGTTCCGCACACTCTAAGGATGGTGTCAAATGTTCCCTTTTACAATATACACACTTGATGAACTGTTCTGTACATTGATTGGTGGCATGCTGTTGGGAACATTTACCACACCTATGAGTTTGTGCCTCACAATGTTTTTCCGTATGTTCGTATCTTCGGCATATCCGACATCTGATAGGTGTACGGCTCCACGTCTAAATACATTTTGTATAACGCTACTTGTTGTGGTAAGGTTTGTGCACAAAATATGACTTTGATTGATCCTGTAGGTAAATGCTCGGTTGTGTCGTTTTGTACGACTTTTCGGTTAAGTCGTTGTATTGCTTTAATAGGCACCGGTGTTTCAAGTTGGAGGATTTCTTCAGCTGAGAGGTTTTTATCAACACCGCGTATGAGTCCTACACGGAGGACATTAGAAGAGGTGATGTATGCTTTGACTTTTAGCGTCTCTAGCACAGGGTTACGTAAAAAGGCATTAGCCTGGGCTGCTGTGAGAAAGGTTACTTGAATACGATTTCTCCCTTTACGTTGGAGTGATTTTACATTTAAATCCTGTTCATAGAACATTCCTCCTAGTGCCATAGGATGTAATTGCCCTATATTTTTATCAGCAATTGATTCTACGAATACTGTGTAAGGACCATAATGAAACTTATTTTAATACTCAGGTATAGTAGTAGATGGAGCTACAGCACTGCGTTGAGTATTCTGTTGATCAGAAGAACGTTCCTTCTTTTATCGGGGTTGCCCTTCTTGATTACTTGTTGATTTGGTTTGCTTTACAGTAGAAGATTCTGAAGAATCATTATCTATGGATTCATCATCCATAGGCACTTCGATGCCTTTAACCACAATTAACTGATCGCCTGTGAGGGGAATAGGTCCCCCCACTGGAGGCATCCAAGGTTCACTATACTCTCACTATATACACAAAAGAACACCAGCAACCAACACGCCGCACACGATATCACTACTACACAACCGTCGTGCCGTACGGCGAGCAAGCGACTGTGTACTGAATTGAAGAATGAACTAGAGAAAGTTTAAACAGAGATGAAAAGTATAAAGACTGAACTAGAGAACGTGAAAAAAAATACATGGAAACCGAGGGCAGGAGTTTAGAATTAACTCATGAGAAACTTGACATCGCCGCGGAGCTAATTAAGTTGCAATAAAAAAATAGCGCTATGCTTAGAAAACATTGACAAACTGAAAGAGGAGAACCTTCAATTTAAAACGCAGCTTAGCAATGTAACATTACAGCTTGACGATGTAGACCAGTATGTTAGGATGAATTCCATCGAAATTTCTGGAATTCCTGAAACGAAAACAGAAGATACGCTGGAATTAGTGAAGGTGTTAGGTCGAGCATTGGACATTGAAGTACGGTTTAGAAGTCACGCACTCTAAAATGCCCCGGTTATATTTTCCCAAAAACGAACATATGACAAATCCGCAATACCATATGCCAACCACCATATAGCTATTCAACCATATACCAAATATTTGGGAATTTACATTGACAATAAGTTAAATTGGAAGACACATTTCGCCCGGCTGAAGTCTAAAATTGAAAGTACAATCCAAATCCTTTGTCCTAGATCGTATACTATGTTACACATTCTAGGACAACATGGATCCTAACCTTCATCATTTTCATTAGTGCTTATTATATTTTGCCACATATTTTTAAAACACTGAAAGATATTGCTGATCTTCCAGTGTAAATCCACTTTTTGTTTTATAATCTAAGAATTGTATGGAATTATTTCTCTCTTTCAATTCTTATTTTGTATTCTTTACCCAGATATTTAACTCTACGTTTGACAATCTCACCAAATATACTATAGAGAATACGTGCCACTTTGCCAGATATTGCAAGATATTGATTGCCAGCCCACCTAGCGGGTCGGCCTTGAAACTGAGTGTAGTAGTACTCAAGTACACTATGAATTGTGCTATAAGTATCAGGTTCCATGTAGTCTTTAATTAAAAAGTGGTTACAAGGGTTTCTCCATTTAACATCGGGTGGTAACATTATATTCTGTAATGTTTGCAGCAAAGAAGTGAGTGAAACTTGTTTATATTTCTTCCTAATGAGTGATTATCAAAAACATTTAAGCACCAAAAAATGCGAAGTCTAGTAATTATTATTGCATGTTTCTATCTTGGTTGAAAGTATAGTGTTTGTCTGAATATGTAGAGAAACGTGTTGGAACAAATACACATTCTCCAAGCCAGAAGAATGAATTAGATGCGATTAAAATGGAGTCGAATCTGGGACCTTCTGACCCGAATGTCTCAACGCGCGGGCTATTCAGCTAAGGATTCGGACAAAACTAAATCATTATTGAGTTTGTCAGTATGAACATTTTATCCACATTTCACATTATTTATTCGGCAAACTGTGTGTGGCAGAATGGTGAGTACCTGCGTAGTGTTTAAGTGTGGTTTTTCCTATTCACGAAGAAAGAGGAAAGAAGGAACAGAAGTTTGAGTGCACCGGTTTAAAATTAGTGGAAGTAAAACAAAGCAAAACTCATTAATTATATCAGTTTTATCATGCAACTTTTGCAGTTTCAATCTTGGCGCCTGATGTTTAAAGTCGGGCCGCCAGGTGCGCACTGTAAACATGTCTCTTAGTTTAGAAAGGGAGAATACAGAAGTGTCCAGTATTGTCTGTAGTGTAATTGGTCTCACTATAATACTGCCAATAGTTGCACCTCTTCCGTTGTTTCTCCACAGAATAAGCAATGATTTTCGTCATTTCTCTCTATGACCGTTGTTCTTACATATCCCCATTAGCCAGTACACTCTACCCCTTACTTCTCTATTTGTTAGCCTTGCTGAGTGTAACAGCTGTCGTGCAGACTTGTGTTCAAACCTGTATGCATGTAGGTGCTACATAATGTGAAGGCAGTTCGTGCCAATTGAAAGGTGAGAGTTGTCAATTAAGATTCGTGTTGCAGGTGAAAAATAGCAAACTGCAGGTCTGTTTGAAGACTGGAGACTTTGCAAATAGTCAATAATTACTGAACATTAGTAATTCAATTTCAAGTATAATTGTGTGTTTGTGAGTGCAGTAGCGGCTGGTAGTTTCTGAAGCGTGTGCTGCACCAAAATTTCCAATGTTACTCTTTTATATGAGAAGTTGAGATAATTAACAAGAAACAATTATTTCGCTAAGTAATGAACTACTTTTCTGTTAAAACTGAAATATACCCACAGACATATAATAAATAGACAGGCGGCGCTCTGTCTCGTAGCATTGGTACTAGTGAAGCCGGAAACATGCTGCCGCTACCAAATACGTCACTGCTGATCCACTGTAAACACGTATGTTACTATATTACGTACAGTTTTGGTTTATGTTGTTTTTATGCATATTTCACATTATTTTTTCGGCAAACTATGTGTAGCAGAATGGTGAGTACCTACGTAGTGTTTGGGTGTGGTTTTTCCTGTTCACGAAGAAAGAGGAAAGAAGGAACAGAAGTTTGTGTGCACCGATTAGTGGTTTACATGTGCTCATGTTCACTTGTGGCTGGTTAATAATGCTATTACATTTACTATTAAAGGTGCCTAATTACGGAAGAAACAGAGATCACTTCCTTCCGACATATATATATATATATATATCAGGCGGCTCGCGAACGCCGTACTTTCTCCTTATAAATGCCACGCATGCACGAATGATGAATGGGATGTCTACTGTCTGATTTTCACAGGGTCACTACTGCCAGCTGGCAGGTTAGGTCATAATATGAAGAGATAAAGAGATAAAAACCGGACGGTCACTTGCAACATGTTCCTCGACGCTACCCGTCTATTATCGCTTGGATTGTGGATTGGTAAACCTCGTTTACGACCGCAAAGTAGAAGGCTGGTGTATGTACTGGTGTACAGCAGCACTACATTTGCTGTCTGCACATCGGCAATGGCTAGTGTGTTCACCAACGACGAATACACAGACGTAATTTTAATCTGTGGAGAATCTGGTGAAAATGCAGCCGAAGCACCAAGCAGATGTCTGCCTTCTACACACGTATTTTGCCGAACAGTATTAGCTTTCATTTCAAACAAACTACTCTTTTATAGAGTGGAATGTCGACATATGTAAAAATTAATAAGTTACTAAATTTTATGGTTTGCACCTTTGGCGTATTTACAAATGCACCCTCTTATGGAACGTGTGCAGTAAAATGACTCCTATTTGTTCCACAACATCCACAATACAGCACGTTGTACATTCCTTCGAAAACAAGTGATTACGCATCACATGAGCCACTAGTCCATGCGGGCCACTTGTAAGTAGAAAGTACGGCTCTCGCGAGCCGCATGGTATATTGGCGGTAGCCCCTTGTGTTGGAGTGTGGCACAATAATAATAATAATAATAATAATAATAATAATAATAATAATAATAATAATAATAATAATAATAATAATAATAATAATAATAATAGTAGTAGTAATAATAATGCCACCACAACACTTGGTTATAGGTTAAGTTTTTGTTTTCGTTATGTTAGCAATTGAGTAATAGTGGTCTCGATCTCTTCTATTCTTTAAAGAAATATTTTAATGATGTCAAAATTACTGTTAAAAAGAGTGGAAGGATCAGTAAGCTTGCACGGATCGAAATACAGTGCTGCAAGTGTTAGGTTTATTACCACAGAATATTAACAGTATCTCCTTATCCATTAATTTCTTTCAAGAACATATTTTTCAGTCACTACTGATCTGCATTTATTTAGGACAGTCGCCCAGGTGGCTGATTCCCTATCTGTTGTTTTCCCAGCCCTTCCTCAAATTATTTCAAAGAATTTGGAATCTATTGAACATCTCCCTTGGTAGGATGTTCCATTCCCTAACTTCCCTTCCTATCAACGAATATTTGCCCCACTTTGTCCAACTTTATCTTCATACTGTGATCTTTCCTAATTTTAAAGACACCACACAATTTTTTGTTGACGTCGTTCTAACGTCATCTCTCCACTGACAGCTCGGAAAATACCGCTTAGACGAGCAGCTCGTCTCTTTTCTCCCAAGTCTTCCCAGCCCAAACTTTGCAACATTTTTGTAACGCTACTCTTGTGTCGGAAATCTCTCAGAACAAATCGAGCTGCTTTTCTTCGGATTTTTTCAGTTCTCGGATCAAGTAATCCTGGTGATTTTCCCATTAATTGGAACTATACTGTAGTTGTGGGTCTTACCAGAGAGCTATATGCCCTCTCCCTTACATCCTTACTACAAACCCTAAACACCCTTATAACCATGTGCAGAGATCTGTACCCTTTATTTACTAATCACATTTATGTGATTAACCCAATGAAGATCTCTCCTTATATCAACACCTAGGTACATACAATGATTCCCATAAGGAACTCTGACCCCATCAAAGCATTAATTAAAATGGAGGGGACTTTTGTTATTTGTGAAACTCACAACCTGATTTTTAAACCCCGTTTACCATCATACCATTGCCTATTGTCCGTCTCTCAACATTATCGAGGTCATGTTGTAGTTACAATTTTTAACTTATTTATTACTATATGCAGAAGAACATCATCCGCAAAAAGCCTTATCTCTGATTCCTTTTCTTTGCTCATATGTATATATATATATATATATATATATATATATAAGAAAACAAAAATGTCCAATAAAAGTGCCTTGAGGAATTCCTCTCTTGATTACAGGGTCAGATAAATCTTCGCCTACTCTATTTTTCTGAGATCTATTTTCTAGAAATATAGCAACCCATTCAGTCACTATTTTTTCCAGTCCTATTGCACTCATTTCTGCCAGTTGTCTCCCATGATCCATCCTATCAGATGCCTTAGATATGTCAATCACGATACAATACATTTGACCTCCTGAATCCAAGATATTTGCTATATCTTATTGGAATCCTACAAGGTGAACTTCAGTGGAATAGCCTTTCCTAAACCCGTACTTCCTCCTATCGAACCAATTATTAATTTCGCAAACATATCTAATATAATCAGAAAGGATGCCTTCCCAAAGCTTACATGCAATGCATGTCAAACTGACTGATCTGTACTTTTCAGCTTTATGTCTATCACCCCTTCCTTTATACTCAAGGGGACTATAGCAACTCTCCGTTCATTTGGTATAGCTCCTTCATGCAAACAATAATCAAATACGTACTTCAGAGATGTTACCATATCCCAACCCATTGTCTTTAGTATATCCCAATAAATCTTATCAATTCCAGCTGCTTTTCTAGTTTTCAAATTTTGTATCTTATTGTGAATGTCGTTGTAATCATAGGTAAATTTTAATACTACTTTAGCATTAGTCACCTCCTCTATCTGGACATTATCCTTGTAACCATCAAACTTTACATACTGCTGACTGAATACTTCTGCCTTTTGAATATCCTCGCATACACACTCCCCTTGTTCATTAATGATTCCTAAAATGTCCTCCTTGGAACCTGTTTGTACCTTAAAGTACCTATACATACCCTTCCATTTTTCACTAAAATTTGTATGAGTGCCAATTATGCTTGCTATCGTGTTGTTCTTAGCTGATTTCTTTGCTAGATTCAATTTCCTTGTAAATTCCTTCAATTTCTCCTTACTTCCACTCTATTTCTTTGCAATATGCACCTCCTTTTAGTCTCTTTACTTCTCTGTTATATTATAGTGGGTCCTTACCTTTCCTTACAAACTTTAAGGGGACAAGCCTGTTTTCAATTCCTCAACAATTGCTTTAAACCCATCCCAGAGTCTGTTTACATTTTCATTTACCGTTTACCTTAAACTCACTCATGCTTGTTTTATCACCCATTTGGTACTGCCTAATATTCCTTCTTTTTCCTTCCTTCACATTTAATTTTAACTTCGACAAAAACACCTTCGCGATCACTAATACCATATATTATTTCGGTTTCTCTATAGAGCTCATCTGGTTTTCCAGCACCACGTCCAGAATATTTTCCCCTCTAGTTGGTTCCATCAATTTCTGAATCAGGTGTCCTTCCCATTTTAACTTATTTGCCATTTGTTGGTCATGCTTCCTGTCGTTCGCATCACATTACCAATTGACGTTTGGTAAATTCCGATCTCCTTCTACAATGGCATTCCTTTCCACATCGTTTCCCACATATTTGATTATCTTAACGAATAATTCTGAATCAGCGTCAGCGCTACCCTTTCCCGTTCTCCCCACTCCAAAGACATCAAGTTGCCTATTATCTTTAGAAATGAGCCTAACACCTAGAATTTCATGTCTCTCATCTTTCACTTTTTCGTAGCTTACAAATTAATCTTACTCCAGAATGAATACTCATACTCCCGCTCCTACCATTCCTATCCTATCTCTACGATTCACATTCCAGTTCCGTGAGAAAATGTCGGCATCCATTATATCATTTCTCATCCATGATTCAACTCCTATTACAATATGTGGTAAGTATATATCTATTAAATGACTTAATTCTACTCCTTTCTTTACAGTTCTTCTACAGTTCAACATTTACACTGTGAATATATCCGACTATTAAAACACAGGAAACAAGAGGATAGTTATGCAGTATAACTACAGTTATACTTACATCACTCGAATTTAACTTTTCCCTCCTGTTTTTCATTGATGCGAAATGTTGTTAATATTATGGGTGGACCGGTATGATGTACCATAGTAGCGTGGCTAAGAAAAGAAATTACCTTTTAGAGTGGAGAGAAAGCAAGCATGAAGTTATCTCCGAAGTGTGATGCAATCTAACGGAGACATTTGGAGTTGTTTCTCGATAGGGGGTTTTCTGGTCTCGTGGAAGACCCAAGATCCGATACTGGCTAGCGTGCTACTTAACGTTCGGTACAGGCTTATGCTTACAGCTTGTGTGTTGCCGTAGGAAAGCAAACCCCTTGAGTTTGATTCGAAGCCGACAGCATTTACTGGTCCATTACGAAGCATTAGTACATCGAACGGCCAAAGATAGTTGATTTTAACATATTCCAGAATATATGATACACTCATGTTCATAAAAAACACCTTGAAAGACTAGAGATAGGAAGTTCACATTCACAGGGCATGTTCATTAGTATGTTATGCAGAAACGATTAGCATTTCAGTCACCTAGATTCAGCATGTGTCCTGTTGCTAGTAGGCTCTTGGTCCTCCATGGGCACTGATAACTTGTTCCGTGCGTGATGGCATGGACCCGTATAAGGTTGAATGGCTTCCTGGGGTATAGCCATCCTTACTGCATTCATCTGGTTGAACAGTCATGTTTCGTGGTTGGCATTGTGTCAGAGCGCCGCACCCGTCGTTTCACCGCATCCCACACATTTTCAATTGGCAACGAGTCCGGTGATTGGGCGGGCCAGGACTAAATTCTCACATCCTGTGACAACAAGAATGCACGTGTTCGTGCAGCAACATGTGGTTGCACATTGTCCTGCTGAAATATGACGTCTGGGATGTCGTGCAGAAAGGGTATGGCTACGGGTCTCTGGATGTCATTCACGTAGGTCAAACTGGTCACAGTGTCCTGTACACGCACCAACTGTGATTTGTGGTCAAACCTAATAGCACCCCACACCATAAGGCCTTGAATTTGCGCTGTATGTATTGTGCGAATGCAGTCAGTGTGATGCCTCTCCCCCTGTTTGCGGTGAACCAAAATGCAGCCATCATTTTCAAACAAACGGAACCGGGAGTCGTCCAAAAACACTATCTGCTGCAATTCATGTCCCCAGTGATGTTGTTTCGTACATCATTTCAGTCTTGCATGTTTATGCACATTAGTCAAAGGTAGGCGGAGAAGTGGACGACACGCCGGTAACCCAGACCGTAATAAACGGCGACGGACTGTCACTCCCGATAGTGTACGATGTGTTACACTGTTCCACTGTTGCGCCAGAGCCGAGGTTGACGCAGATATGTCCTGCAATGCCATTCAGATGAAGTGTCGATCTTCTCGGGGAGTGGTCTGGGTGGTGCGACTAGAACAATCTCGTAGTGTTCTACGGCCTTCTGTGAACCGTTCTGAACCCACCTGTTGCTCTGTCGACACACTTCGTTCCACAGGAGAAGCAATTTCCCGGATGGATGCATCACGTTCTTTCATATCAATAATTCGCCCTCTTTCAGTCTCTCTCATTTGACGGTACGGTTCTCGCATACGTCTGCGAGGCATCCTTCACGTCTGATCAAGCTACACTGATCCATAACCTGAGGTATAAAGTGACAACGAGAGCCGCAGGCACATTTTACCAGTCGGTGGTGGTGCGCAGAGATATCGATGTGGATCTTGCACCTGAGGGCAAACATGGTTCAAATGCTAATTATTTCTTCAGAACATACTAATGCACATATCCTGTGAATATGACCTTCCTATCTCTAGTCTTTCAATGTGTTCATTTTTTATGAACATGAGCGTAGACTTATTAAACTAAGACCATGACGAATAGGATATCAACAATTCGCCCTCTTTCAATCTATCTCATTTGACGGTACGGTTCTCGTATACGTCTGCGAGGCATCCTTCACGTCTGATCAAGCTACACTGATCCATAACCTTAGGTATATAGTGACAACGAGAGCCGCAGGCACATTTTACCAGTCGGTGGAGGTGCGCAGAGATATCGATGTGGATCTTGCACCCGAGGGCAAACAAGGTTCTAATGCTAATTATTTCTTCAGAACATACTAATGCACATATCCTGTGAATATGACCTTCCTATCTCTAGTCTTTCAATGTGTTCATTTTTTATGAACATGAGTGTGGACTTATTAAACTAAGATCATGACGAATAGAATAACAAGTGTGAGGACTCTTTGAGTTCAAGCGCCCCCCAGCTCCCAGGCAGCGCTAGAGTGGGCAAGCTCCACAGTACTGATCACCTGGTCTTACGAATGAAGCCAGAGGAAAGGTAGAGATGGGCCAGCTAGGAAGACGTCTGGTCGCGCCTGCGCTTTTGGACGATCCAGCGTAGCGCATCCCCTCCTTACAGAGCTCCTGCAACAAGGACAGTTTAGTGCATAAGTTTACATTGAGCTGTCGCGCGCTGCTTTCTAATTTCTCGTTGTGTAGTAACTATGTTTAGTGGTGGTTTACGTTAGGCCTGTTTGTGACAGTATGGAAGGCATTAAAAGTAGCCTGCATCGTAAAGTGCTGAAGAGTCAGACTAGTGCAGCAATCTCGAACATTATAGACTTTACGAAAAGGGAGGCAATGGAAGAAAAGTTCGTGATAGATTGTAAGAAAGTGCAGGAAAGCGCTGCAGCAGCAGCTGGAGTGTCAGAAAGTTCTGTGGAACGGATTAAGAGCGAAAAATGAAAAGCGATAGAATTAGGAATATCTATGGATAGTCTTGTTTGAAACACAAAATAAAAATAAAAATGTGCACCAAGAATGTTACTGGACTGGACGACTTTGACGAAGGTGCCGTACGTCGCATTGTTAACCATTTTTATTTAGTTGAAAAATGTTTACCTACTGTTTCAAAAATTCGTACAAAGTTAGAGAAAGACTTAAAGTTCAAAGGATCCAATACTAGTGTGAAGCGAATCATTCGATCATTAGGATATCGTAGGATTAAAACAGTAACAAGCGCATCCTAGCGGAAAAACATGATATAAGATTTTTTAAATGTGTATTTTAAAAAATGCCTAGTATTGGGCAGGGAATAGGCCTATAGTGTACACGGATGAAAGCTATATACTTACGTCCCATGTATCCAGCAAAGGATGGTCTGATAATTCAGTATCCGGTTAATCAGCGCCCGTATCGAGAGGAAAAATACTTATAGTTGTACATGCTGGCGGGGAAATGGGTTTCATCGAGAACTGTCAGCTAATCTGGAAGTCTGGCAACAAGAGTAGCGACTGCCATGATGACATGAATAGTGACAATTATTTAAGTGGGTGAAAGATATGCTTATTCCTATCTTCCACCTCGCAGTCATCTCGTAATTGAAAACGCGTCAAATCATGACAAGGAAGTAGATGGTGCTCCAACCACCAGCTCATGGAAAGTGACGATGATCTCCTGGCTAGTGAATAGGAACATTCCACACCGTGAGACGATGTACAAACACGAGCTTTATGAGTTTATCAAATTGCACAAGCCGGTACAAAAAACCTACTTCCTAGATGAACTCATCGAACAGTACGGACACTCGATGATTCGACTGCCCCGATATCACCCTGAATTAAACAGTATTGAAATAGTGTGGGCAGAAGTGAAGAACTGGGTAGCTTCTCACAATGTCACCTGCACTATTGACGACGTAGAGAAACTCAATAGACAGAAATTCGCGTCAATATCCGCCGAAGACTGGAAGCGTAAATTTGAACACGCAAAGAAGGTGGAGAAAGAATTCATGAGGGATGAGTAACCTCTTGTAGAGTCCTTTGTGATCCATCTGGGAGCCAACGACACGCCATCCGGTGAGGACGACAGAAGTGATGACGGAGGACTTAGTGGAACTGAAGAGCTGTAGAGGACGTTATACAACAAGGATGTGCTCATTTTGTGAATATAGTGTCGTTATTTTATTATTTATTATTTGAAGTGTCATTTAAGTTATCTTTGTACACATACGTTGTTCCCTTTTAATCAGCATATGTAGACACCTTTCAAAATACCGGAAAGAGCTGACCCGCTCTCAATCTTTCAAGCCTATTAAAGGCCACAATAAACGGACTTTACTACAAACTGCCCTCAAGGCACACTTATACATAAACAGGGGTAACTTGTACCCAACCTACAGGGCCGTACAAAGAAAAATATGTGATAAATTATAAATGGCCCAAAACAAGGTGAAAGGAGGCGAAACCTGCACTCCTACACTAAAGCTTGTTAAAACCTATGTGGCGCTAGGCCGATAATACAGGGGCTAATTCCAATCTATGGAGGTGACTAGTCTGCAAAATAAATTTAACACATTAGGAAGGAAGAGAAAAACGGTTACGAAAACGTAATCACCTCAAATTCCAAAAATGAAGGGGAGTTCGAGAGGGTAAAGCACTCTCTATCCCCGATTTACAGTTGAATAAATTTGTAATTTTTATATAGACAGAAAAGGGATTTACATTTTAAAGAGATGGGTTACATATTAAAGGTTTCGAACCTTCCCCGCGAGTTAAACTGCTGAGCTAGCAAGAAAGATGTTAAATGGTCATTACCTTGTTGAAGATCTGTTGCCCGAAGAAAGAGGAGCTTCCCGCCCCCTGCTACATATCCACACGCTAAGCTAGACGTTATTGAAGTGGCACGGAGACAAGAAAATCAGCAGTTTTATACCCTCGCGGAAAATTCGAGACCTTTCATGAATGATTAAGACCCGCCCCCAAATGTTTATTGGTTAACAGCAAAAGTTACACACAATTCGATGAAGAAACACCTCATTGGTGGAAAATTAATTACAGAAATTTAGAATTGGTTAAATTCAAAACAGGCGGAAAGAAAGCTTAATATTGCCAACCCACAAATGAAAGAACAAAATTTAGTAAAGACAAAACTTATGAATACAAAATTTCTCCAAGAAAGTTCATTCCTTCGCACCAGAGTGCATTATCATAGTTTTCTTAGTAGAGACATCTGTTAGAGAATGTCCACACTTCTTGATCAACAAAAGCAAATCAAAAACACCCAGTGACATCTTCTGATAAACAGTAGAGTTGATTCAGTTGTTACAGTTCAGGGTTTCTCCTGTAGAGATGTACTTTAAGGCGGAAAATTCAAATCTGCAGCGTAGAGGTGTACCAACCGGTACAATTATGTTGTTGTCATTATTATTATTATTATTATTATTATTATTATTATTATTATTATTATTATTATTATTATTATTACGAGGGTCGAGCCATAAGTCACGGCAATTATATTTTTCTCGCGAACAGGAGACAATATGGAAAATCTAATATATGCATTTGGAAATATGGGGCATATACTTATGCATAGTGCCTGAAGACAAATTCTAACTTCAGGAGATTCTCGTAGGAATGTGACAGAACACAGGCCATTGATAAACATTGTTTTATTATGGTATAGACTGCAAATACACAAGACTACGTACAAAGGACAGGTCTCCACTTGTTACAGACCATCGAAATAGTTTTTGCTAGTTGCTTTACGTCGCACCGACACAGATAGGTCTTATGGCGACGATGGGACAGGGAAGGGCTAGGAGTGGGAAGGAAGCGGCCGTGGCCTTAATTAAGGTACAGCCCCAGTATTTGCCTGGCGTGAAAATGGGAAACCACGGAAAACCATTTTCAGGGCTGCCGACAGTGGAGTTCGAACCTACTATCTCCCGAATACTGGATACCGGCCGCACTTAAGCGACTGCAGCTATCGAGCTCGATACCATCGAGATAATCACCGAAGGTTTCCACTGTGCGTTGCCAGCGTTGGGGCAGGCGCGGGATACCATTCGCTGCATGGGTATCTCTAACGTGTGACACCTCTTTCCGAAATGCTGTTACGATGTCTTCTTTGATAGCAAACCGTTGTCCACGTAATGGCTTCTTGACTTTGGGGATTAGATCATAGTCACATGGGCTCTGCATGGCATTGGCGTGCATTTCTGTCGCGGAGAACTGCTATTTTAATATACGATCGTTGCTCCTGCTTGTTGACTTCCATTTTGTGACGCTCTCACTCACACACGGAACTTAGGGCTTGCTTAGACCCATACTGTTGTTTACAACCACCATATCGTGGCATCATACGCAAGTACATACCGTACGTTTCCAAATGCATATCTTAGATTTCCCGTGTTGTCTCCTGTTCGCGAGAAAAAATTAGTTGCCATGACTTATGACTCGAACTACGTATTATTATCGAATACAGTAGAGACAATACGCGACACTCAGTCTGTCCGTATGTGTCGTACGGAGCGGGTCGTTCTTTGGTTGCAGTCTGGTATTTGCTTTCAGTGACAAGTGGTGTGAGAGATTTGAGTGAGTGAGTATCCATGTCGGCTTCGACAATGGATACCGATAGTGGAGGAGATGAGGCACCAGATCCCTCTTCTACTGGAAATGTCGATCATGAGGAAACTGTGCCTATGCAAACTGATTTGAATAATCTCAAATCCAATATGAATTAACACCTCAACAGTATAATAACACTCCGCCACCTCTCCCACCTCCTGTGCAGTTGGATGTTTATCAACAGGCTCATTTTGGTCCTTTCATTGTCTTTGTGGAATCTGCTAGGTCTAAAAACATTGGTGGATTACATCCCATGGCGCTTGGGCGATTATTCCATGGTAATAATATTTTTGTGGAAGGTATAATGCCAAAAGGACGAAATAGATTACTAGTGGAATTCAGTTCCGCGATTCAAGCTAATTCCTTTTTACGCCATTCGATGCTTGAAACTCATTCTCTCAAAGCATGTATTCCCAGCTCAAATATTTTCCGCGCTGGACTTATACGCGGTGTGGAAAAGAACATTTCTGATTCTGACATCCTTAAATATCTCAAATCCTCTGTTCGGGTCAAATCGGTAAAGAGATTTAACCGCAAAGTTGTTGAACCCAGTGGAGTGTCATATGTTCCTACTGGAACAATAAAGATTTTTTTCGCTCTCCGACTCTCCCCCAACATGTATCGTTGTTTCAAGTACATTTGGAAGTTCACACTTCATATTTTCTCCGATAATATGCTCCAAGTGCCAGCGATATGGTCATACGATCAAAAACTGTCAGGCCACGTCACCCCGATGTGGTCATTGTACGTTATATCATCTTACATGTGAGTGTCAAGAAAACATTCGCCGCTGCGTTCACTGTCAACAGAAACACTACGTTGGTTCAGCAAACTGTCTCGCACATCAACAGCAAACTGCTATCAAAAACTTACGTGTACAGAAAATCTTTCCTTTTTCTGAAGCTTCTGCTAGAATGCCGTGGGCCCCATTTGACCTGTCCAATAATTCCCATCATTTCCCACCTCTTCCTTCTAATCATTCCTCTTCCCCAGTTGAAACTCCCAGGAAACGTAAATTTACTCAGGTGGTTATGAAAGAGTCTCGTCCTCTTCCTCCCCCGGGCTTTGATAAGTCCGGGTATCTCAATCTCATACGACCCATTCCAGTGTCTTCACATACTTCGGTTTTTCCATCCACATCATCTTCATCCTCCCGTCCCCTCTTCCGTCTTCGTCCTGAAATTCTCAGTGTCCCCCTCCAGTTCCTTCTCAATTATCTAGTTCCCCTGTGCTACGCCAAAAGGCTCATCTCCAACATGGTATTCAACAACTACTTCTTCAACTTATTCAGTTATTAGGGGGTCAGCACATGTTACACATACGCTTTATCAACTCCATGATTGTGTTAATACTATGTTCTCTCTAGATGTTACGAATCCTGCAGTGGAATGCTAATAGTATTATTCATAAACGATATGAATTGCAGCTCTTGTTAACAGAAACTACGCCTTTCATCATAGCATTAGAGGAGACTTGGTTTTCCCCTTCCTCTGAGTTTTATTTACACGGCTTTAATGTCGAGCGTTGTGATGGTGTTGGCTTCGGTGGTGTCGCTTTATGTATTCACCATATTTTATCCTACCACCGTCTTCATATCTCATATTGAATACCACATTCCTTTACAATTGGTATATCCTATAGTCGCCTTTACATTATTAACCTTTACTGCCCTCCAGACATTTCTATTTCTCATATTCAATGGCATTAATTCTTACAGTAATTTTCTTCTGATGATGAGCTTTTTCTCTTAGGTGACTTCAATATTCATCATTCAGTATGGGGAAGTAGTATTAATATTTCCCTGGGCTCTTATTTCCTCGCTGCATCTCAATCGCATGACCTTGTCATTTTAAATGATGGACCTCCCACGCGCCTTACTCTTCCCGGCTTCCCTCCAACTGCCGTCGATTTATCATTATGTCGTTCTGCAATGGCTTCGGTTGTAACTTGGCATCGCCTTTCTGATACACACACCAGCGACCATTTCCCTATTATTCTTACGTATGATCTTGGTAGGTTTACTCGCTCTCCTCCTTCTCATACCTGTGTCAGTAATGTTCGCTCTCTCGGTAATTTTGATCGCGTATCCTTCATATCTTATGTTACACATCGTCTTGAGCTTCTTTCAGATAATATTTTGCCCTTTTCTACTATATTTCAAATTATACAGGATTATCTAGATCTTTACCATACATAAGTACATGTTTCTCCCCACTCTACTCGTCCCTATTCCCGTTTGCGATGGTGGGATTCTTAGTGCCATCATCTCGTGCTCATACGACGCCGCTTATTTCCGATATATCGGAAAACATTATCCCCTTATTATTATTTTCGTCTTAAACAACATATTGCTTATTCTCGACGAGTTTTTCTTTCTAAACGCCATGCTACTTGGCGATCCTTCATCTCCTCCTTAAACGGTCACATTTCATCTTCTCAGTTACGGAGTGCAATTCGCTCCCTTACCCGAGCTTCTCAATATATTCCGCCCTCTGTCACCCCTCCACAAGTCCTATCTATCTTTCTTATTTCACTCACTCCTGATTATGTCGTGCCAGATATCACTATTCCCATGTCTCCTTTCCCTTCTCGCTTTTCTGTCTTACTTCAACCTTTACAACTTCCTGAACTTGAGGCCACCTTGTGTAACGCAAAGAGTTCGTCTCCAGGCCCTGATTACATATCATACGACATGCTCCGCATTATTCCCTTACGTGCTAAACAAGCTTTATTCTCTCTCTATAATAACATTCTTCTCACTACTTTTATTCCCACCTCTTGGAATGATTTTTTCGGTGCCCATCCTTAAACCTCGTCAACTTTCCACCGATGCTAATAGTTTTCGAGGGATTGTCCTTGGTTCATGTATCCGAAAGGCTTTTTAAAAAAATTCTCCTTCAGCGTCTCCTGTGGTCCCTTGAATATTATAATTTAGTTCTCAAATATCAATTCGCCTATTTTAAAGGTCGTTGTTCTCAAGATGCTGTTAACGTTTTAATTATCGATATCTTGTTAGCCAAAATTCGTAAGGAAAGTACCATTGCAATATTTTTGGACATACGCGGCGCCTTTAATTCCAGACCCCTTCATCTTCTCTGGGAAAGTCTTGCGCAGAAAGGATTTCCTGCTCATTTTCTCCATATCCTGCGTAATTTGTTCATCTATCGGAAACTCTCACTTAAATCTGCTCATTCTTTGCTTCCTTCTCGTAACTCGTCTGTCGGAGTTCCTCAGGGAGATATTTTAAGTGGTCTTTTGTTCGCCTTGTATATGAGTAATCTTGAACACTGAGTAACACAAAATGCTCGCATTCTCTCTTATGCTGATGATATTGTCATTTATTATTCTCACAGTGACGTAGATGTGTGTCGTCATCATCATTATCAGCTAATGGAACAAGTAATAAGGTGGCTTACCTTCCATGGCCTTCAACTTTCCACCTCTAAATGCTGTGCTATGCTTTTTACTTCTAAGCGTAGATTTAATTCTGGGCCATTTATTTTTGATCCACATGTCTTTCCCTTTTGTTCCTCGCATAAATACCTGACGTAATTTTAGACTGCTCCTTATCTTGGAAACATCATATCACTTGGTTACGTAATTCCTCTGATGCGCATATTATAATTCTCCAGTCGGTTACGAGACGATCATGAGGTGCTGACTCGGGTACAGCTCAGTTGTTACACTCGGCCACTATTCGCTCCAGACTTGTCTACTGTACGCGTGTTATCGATACAGCACCTGATTCTTCTCTTAACCACTTAAATACGATTCAATTTAAAGCCCTGAGACTTTGTGTTGGAGCCTTGCTGTCCACCCCTACTAATGCTCTTCTTGTTGAGACCGGTGAGCTCCCTCTTCCAATTCGTCGTAACATGATAACAGGTCAACACCCGTTGCTTCCTAAATTACAGTTATTAAATGACTACTCCCTTCTGTCGCAAGCTCGTCTTTACAAGATGCCTGCTTTTTTGTATGACTATAACGTTCTCCTCTCTTATAAACATTCTATCTTACGCACTCTTGCTTCTCCGTTTTATTCAGTTAACTTTGACTGTTTAATTTTCGTACCTTCTATCATTGTCTCCCCTGCATCATGTTTTTCTTCCACTATTTCGGGTCTTTCGTTGCATGGCCCTCCTCTTAAAAAACTACGTGCTTCTCTCAGTGATCCTGACCTCAATATATATATACAGATGGTGCAAAAAACTCTTTCGGTGTTTGTTCGGCGTTCTATATTGCTGATACGCATGTTGCTGAACTATATCGTTAACCTGGAATTTTCTATTTACACTGCGGAAGTCTTTGCTATTCGCCAAGCACTCCTGTATATTAAGCATCATTCTATACCTCAAGCTGCTGTTTATGCGGATTCTCTCAGCGCCCTTCAATCGCTAATGTCCTCTCATTTCTCTTTCGATTGGTATTTGTATCATGTTAAAAGTCTTACTCATACCCTGCATCACTCTGGGGTTGTTCTCACCTTTGTTTGGGTCCCTAGCCATAATGGTATCTATGGGAATGAACAAGCTGATTTGATCGTTAAGCGAGCTGTTCGTCAAGGGAATTCCCAATTTCAACTTGCCGTTCCTCTGCCCGATTCTTACCCTCTGCTTAAAAATTCTGCCTATCGTAAGTGGCAAGAGGACTGGAACCACTCTGCCTCTTATAAAGGTCGCTTTTACTACAATATTCAGCCTCTTATTCCTCCCCATGCTTGGTATCTTAAGGGTAATTATTCTCGCCGTCACATTACAAACATTATTCGCCTTCGCTTTAATCATGCCCTCATTTCATCTCTCCATCCATTCCTCCTGTATATGTGGTACACCGACTGCTGATGCAATCTATTTGTTCTTTCAATGCCCTGTGTTTGATTCTTTTCGTCCTGCTTTCCTTTATCGTCTTGTCAGTCTCCATAAACCTCTCCTCACCAATGTCTCCTGTTTGCTTACTGATATATCTCCTGCCATAATCAATCACTATCAATCAATCACTACTGATCTGCATTTAGGGCAGTCGCCCAGGTGGCAGATTCCCCATCTGTCGTTTTCCTAGCCTTTTCTTAAATGATCGTAAAGAAATTGGAAAATTATTGAACATTCCCCTTGGTAAGTTATTCCAATCCCTAATTTCCCTTCCTATAAACGAATATTTGCCCCAATTTGTCCAACTTTATCTTCATATTGTGATCTTTCCTACTTTTAAAGACACCATGCAATTTTCTACTAATGTCGTTCTACGCAATCCATCCACTGACAGCTTGGAACAAACCGCTTAGACGAGCAGCTCGTCTCCTTTCTCCCAAATCTTCCCAGCCCAAACTTTGCAACATTTTTGTAACGCTACTCTTTTGTTGGAAATCACCCAGAACAAATCGAGCTGCTTTTCTTTGGATTTTTTCCAGTTCTTGAATCAAGTAATCGTGGTGAGGGTCCCATACACTGGAACCATACTCTAGTTGGGATCTTACCAGAGACATATATGCCCTCTCCTTTACATCCTTACTACAACCCCTAAATACTCTCTTAATCAGGTGCAGAGATGTGTACCCTTTATTAACAATCGTATTTATGTGATTACCCCAATGAAAGTCTTTTCCTATAGTAACACCTAGGTACTTACATTGATCCCCGAAAGGAACTTTCACCCCATCAACGCAGTAATTAAAACTGAGAGGACTTTCCCATTTGTGAAACTCACAACCTGACTTTTAACCCCGTTTATCACCATACCATTGCCCACCGTCCATCTCACAACACTATCGAGGTCACCCTGCAGCCGCTCACAATCTTGTAACTTATTTATTACTCTGTACAGAATAACATCATCTGCAAACAGCCTTATCTCTGATTCCACTTCTTTACACATATCATTGATATATATAAGAAACATAAAGGTCCAATAATATTGCCTTGAGGAATTCCTCTCATAATCATTACATGGTCAGATAAAGCCTTTCCCACTCTAATTCCCTGAGTTCTAATTTCTAGAAATATATCCACTCATTCAGTCCTCTTTTTTTCTAGTCCAATAGCACTCATTTTTGCCAGTAGTCTTCCATGATCTACCCTATCAAATGCCTTAGATAGGTCAATCGCAATGCAGTCCATTTGGCCTCCTGAATCCAGGATATCTGCGATATCTTGATGAAATCCTACAAGCCGAGATTCAGTGGAATAGCCTTTCCTAAACCCAAACTGCCTTCTGTCAAACCAGTTATTAATTTCGCAAACATGTCTAACATAAATCAGAAAGAATTCTTTCCCAAAGCTTACATGCAATGCATGTCAAACTGACTGGCCTATAATTTTCAGCTTTATGTCTATCACCCCTTCCTGTATACTCAGGGGCTACTATAGCAACTCTCCATTCATTTGGTATAGCTCCTTCAACCAAACAATAATCAAATACGTATTTCAGATATGGTACTATATCCCAACCCATTGCCTTTAGTATATCCCCAGAAATCTTATCAATTCCAGCTGCTTTTCTAGCTTCCGACTTTTGTATCTTACTGTAAATGTCATTGTTATCATAGGTAAATTTTAATACTTCTTTAGTATTACTCACCTCCCCTATCTGGACATTATACTTGTAACCAACAATATTTACATATTGCTGACTGAATACTTCTGCCTTTTGAAGATCCTAGCATACACACTCCCCTTGTTCATTAATGATTCCTGGAATGTCCCTCTTTGAACCTGTTTCTGCCTTAAAGTACCTATACATACACTTCCATTTTTCACTAAAATTTATGTGACCACCAATAATGCTTGCCATCATGTTATCCTTAGCTGACTTCTTTGCTAGATTCAATTTGTTAGTAAGTTCCTTCAATTTCTCCTTACTTCCATAACCATTTCTAACTCTATTTCGTTCCAACCTGCACCTCCTTCTTAGTCTCTTTACTTCTCTGTTATAATATAGTGGATCTTTACCATTCCTTACCGCATTTAAAGGTATAAACCTATTTTCACATTCCTCAACAATTGCTTTAAACCCATCCCAGAGTCTGTTTACATTTTTATTTACCATTTTCCAGCGATCATAGTTACAATACATGTTATCAATCAGTATCTGGATGATGCTCATATTTCTTTGTAAACTTCCGTATTTTTCATCTTGACACGGTTACATACTCCTGTTCGATTCTGCGCTCTTCCTCTGTTTGTCTTTTGTCGCTAATGCTGTGTGTGACTAGAAAAGGTGCTCAAATCTGTTCTCGCGCCCTTCGTCGTGTATATGGTAATTGCGTGTGATTATGCATTATCAGTGTTATTTCACGATTGTACATTTTGTGACAAGGTGAAATAATCGAGTCCATATCTTCTCTAACAACAACAATAACAACAACTACCACAACAACAAGAACAAGAACAGCAAATACTCGATACTCTGCGAGATATCGAGGGAGAGCGATTAGAGCTCTATCTAGCGGAGTGACCAGGAGTTACTGATTCTGTCTGCCTTCGTAATGTCCAGGCCGTACTGTACCTCTGATGACGTCACGCTTTGGGGGGACTTGAAGGCGATACGCATACGTTCCGCTTGAATAACACATTCGTTTAAATTACTTAAAGAACTGTTAACACCTTATAAAACCAAAACCTATCCTCAAATATTTGTTAATTCTGACATACAATGCATATCCTTCTCTGTAAGGTTATATTTCTGGCGTATATACGTTCGTTTGAGTGAGTACAGCCTGAGACATATTCTTGCGATTTTATCCATTTTCCGATCAACTGGAACATTCACATCATACACACTGACAGAAAACATGCAGCCAATTACCATTACTATTTATTACAAGTATAGATTATTTCCGTACCTCACTGTTTCCACTCCATGAACACTGCAGCTTTCCTGGACCTCTTACAGGAAGTTACACCAGTATGGAGTAGGTCTGCTCTCTTTGAAGCACTTTGTTGAATGCACAAGTCGGTGTGAATTTTGGAAAAGTTATTTAAAAATATATTCACCCAAATATATATACACTGTCTGGCCAGGTCTTCCAATTTCTTCCCGCAGTCACAAATGACTCGGGAATCTGCCAACTGCATTGACTCCAAAACCAAGGATTTTGTGACACACTTAGGATTGTCTGAATTTAGAAATACCATCAATCAATCAATACTGATCTGCATTTAGGGCGGTCGCCCAGGTGGCAGATTCCCTATCTGTTGCTTTCCTAGACTTTTCCTAAATGATTTCAAAGAAATTGGAAATTTATTGAACGTCTCCCTTGGTAAGTTATTCCAATCCCTAACTCCCCTTCCTATAAATGAATATTTGCCCCAGTTTGTCCTCTTGAATTCCAGCTTTATCTTCATATTGTGATCTTTCCTACTTTTATAAACGCCATTCAAACTTATTCGTCTACTAATGTCATTCCACGGCATCTCTCCGCTGACAGCTCGGAACATACCACTTATGATACAATTCCCATAGTCCCGCCAACCGCCACCCCCTCAATACAACAAAAACATGCTACAAACCCACACATTCATTATGATTTCCACATGGTAAATGTTTCGCTCCCCGTCGCGAGCATCATCAGCCAAACCATCACCAATCCATCTTATATGTATCTGACACTAACACACAAAATACTTTGTACACCTCAATTCCAAGTTCTATTGACATGTCTGATGGATACTTTAGGCCCCTCGATTTAGGAAATTCAGATATCTTACTTCTGGAGGTAATGCATAAATAAGATCTGAATCTGTCAGAAGATAAGATTTACACACATCACACTGTTGTTTGATACTCATACTTTTCTTTTTTTTTTGCTATTGGATTTTCGTCGCACCGACACAGATAGGTCTTACGGCGACGATGGGACAGGAAAGGTCTAGGAATGGGAAGGAAGCGGCCGTGGCCTTAATTAAGATACAGCCCCAGCATTTGCCTGGCGTGAAAATGGGAAACCACGGAAAACCATCTTCAGGGCTGCCGACAGTGGGGTTCGAACCCACTGTCTCCCGAATACTGGATACTGGCCGCACTTAAGCGACTGCAGCTATCGAGCTCGGTGATACTCATAAATAAGACTTGCATTTTCAAATACACCGAATTCAGATAAGCCGTAGGTCTGATTCATAAAAAATATAGGGCCTATCTAATGTTACCCATGTTTATGACATAATAAAAAAAATTAACTCACCATCTGGACGAAACACTCTTATTTCTCTCAGGAAAGTGCTTGATACACACAACTGTGTTGTGATTAACTATTAAATTCTCCCTGGGAATAGCAAATACAGTAGAGACAATACACGACACTTACGGATTTCGCCTTGCTAAAATGGGAGACAATTCGACGGTGGCGCTCCTAGTGACTTGAACTGAACGAATCGCGCTAAATTCAAATATCAATGGAAATGTATATACGGAAATGGATAAATAAATTACGTCTAGAAAGAATGTGGTATTGAGATATTAACTTCGAAGTTGCTAAAGCAATTCTGGATAAATGAATGAAGAATTATTTAAAAGGTTATTATTCAAAGACTGAAATTAGACATATAAACATGGTGTGAAATGGACTGCTGTAAAATGGCTTGATCTTTCATTTATGCATTACTTTTGTAGCTTTAGCATACCTGCCTGAAATCTTACGGTTGGATTTGTCTTTTTTCTTCATTTAAAAACATTGTATCATCACATTAAGACATTTGTCAATAAAAATATCGGCACATTCCTTACACATATGATGCAATGAATTAACATTTAATAGCTGGACAATTTTCCTCTTAACATGAAGCCTACTAACAGAAAGATAATCTATAAAATCCCGGCTTTAATCTGAGAAGAGGGATAAAAGAAAGAAAAGTTTGGAAATGTTGTCCATAGTGATGCTTTGAGGAATATTTACGTACAATTACAGTAAAAATGTAACATACCCTTGGCTGTATAGTCGAGGATTTTTAAAGTCGCTGGCCTGGAAATTATCTGAACAGATCTTATAATTCTTATACAAGCGTAACGTCCCTTCTTTCTTATACACTTTATCCAAATCGCTTCTGTGACATTTCAAAACCCACAGATCACACCTACAACAACACATCGGTATTGAAGGTTAACTGCTGCACTATACAATAAAATATGCGTATTATATTTTAAGCCCGTTAAAACATGGGTCGAGCAGGTCAGAAGATTATGAAGTACTATATAAATCTCTGTCACTGGAAGAATATATATGCAAACACAATATTACTTACATGTTCTTGTCATGAGGGAACCTGAAGAACGACCGGCATTTTTCTCTACTTCGTAATTACTGCAGCCAAACACAGCACATACCTTTCCCCTCATGTTGATAGGAGATATCAAGGAATGACACACGCTACTATTTAATTATGTCAACTCACTGAAAACGCATAAATAACACCAAAAACTTCACACAAAAATACACGTGCTCTTATGACAGAATCAGTACCGTTCAGGTCTACCCGCTAGAGTGAGCTCCAATAGCTGTCCCTCGATATCTCGCTCAGTGTCGCGTATTGTCTCTACTGTATTTGGGAATAGTCTTCTTCCATAACTTAACTCGTTCTTCATCAGAAGGAAACACAAATACCGGAGTGTGCTCTCCTTGTTTACAATTGGCTTTGCAGCCAGGCACACAGCAACTCTTAGGCACGGTGATTTCCCTCAGTGATCATCTTAATTCAAGTATATACAATTCGTGGTTAATAATAAAACACACAATGCACTAACTTAATTAATTTTACACTATAAATATAACTTTACACAAATAAACTACAAAATTAAAACACTGAAGAACGATCTTCTTAACCTATAGCTTCACATAAATACACGCTCACACTAAGTTTTCTTCACTAATTAACGGCTTTCCACTTAATAATGCAGTCGATGACGACTCATTCTCACATATATCTGAGTGAACATGCGGCCATCGTTAAAATTTTCAATAAAACTGCGAAAATCTATGTTTAACACTACTAACTCATGTGCTAAACTTCCCCCCTAACGATCAGCTGATTGCTTTCCCGCGCTCGTTACAGTACGGCCTGGACATCACGAAGGCAGTGTTAGAGCACGTATTGTTCGTGAAGTTCGAGTTCCCTCTTAGCAGTGCTCGTGTGCAGTTGAGTTGACAGTCGCTGTGAGGAGGTAGCGTGGACGGTATAGAGTAGTGATTCTACGAGTGTAATTCGTGCGTTATGGGGAGCAAAGTGGTGGTGAGGAGTCTCCTGATCCTTCAACCCTCACAGTTGCTCGGGAAGAGACAGTTCAAATGGACCAGGATGAAGATGACAGTTTAAGTGAGAATAGTGGCACAGTGAGTAAATCGAATACACCCAATGCGGTGGTGAATAAAGAGACTGATGCTTCGATTTCGAAGACTGAGTCGCAGGAACTTTATCCTAGTACTCATTATGGACCTTTCATTATTTTTGTGGAGTTCACAGCAACAGGCAATGTCGGTAACATGCATCCTATGACCCTGGGAAGAATCTTCTATGAGAAAAATATTCCAGGCATAAAATCAGTGGCCCGCAAGGGACGAAATAGGGTACAAATAGAATTTGTATATGCCGTACAGGCAAATTCATTTTTGAAACACCCTATATTAGTTGAGCTTAAGTTACGGGCATACATACCTAGCTCTAATGTATTGCGGGTAGGAGTTATCAGGGGAGTAGAGAAGACCTTGACAGAGGATGCTATATTAAAGCACTTAAAGTCTACTGCTACTATCAAATCTGTAAAGCGTTTGAACCGTATAATTGTTAACGAAGAAGGCACACAGTATGTCCCTACTGCAGTGGCGGCTCGTTTGGGAGGCCCTAAGGCGCGCGCCCCCCACGGGGTTCCATTAAATTAGGGAATTTTAATCTTAAATGTTAACAATTGAAATATTTTACTATTATTATCAAGGGCGCGAGTTGTACTGTACTGCGGCCCGATGTGCTGCTGGCCCTGCGCAGGAGGGCGCTCTCTCATAGCGGACCAAATACTCCGAGTCTCGCTCGACTGGCCTTGAGGGAACCAATCAGAGGCACAGTAGAGATGTGCTGTTCCAGCGGAGATTCCGGCGCGTTTCTGCCGCGGCCTATCGCTGCGGTCAACCTACCCGAAACATTGCTGATTTGATTTCTATTTAACAGGGGTCAGTTTGTGCCATTTCTCTCCTAAAACTAGGGACTATTTTACTGAGGCACTTACCTGAGTTAAATGTGCCGGTATATATTTAAAATAGTCTAGTAATTTTTTGGGATTATTGACTAACGAAACGAGTAACGACTGTAACTACTGTCTCCTCGCACTTGACTCATGTTGGCCATACTCACTGGAGAGCGCGATGTTTAGCTGTGTGTTGATGAATGAACTCGTGAGGTGACTGTGACGAGGTGAAATTAGGAGATATGTTGTGATTTATATGTAGGCGTAGTGTTATGTTTCCACTTCGTACAGTATGATTACCGTCGAACATATTAAAAAACTAACGTTTTCTTCTCTTTCTATCGAAAAGAAAGTCGAACTGAAGGAGTGTGGTAGGCCGACACCAAACTTCTCGTTGAAAAAACCCGAGACCAAGGAAAATGACAATAGGGCTTTTCAAAGACAAATTAATTCTCCTGACGTATATAACAAGAACGCGCGGATATGTGGAAGTGATATCTCAGAAAACTTGTCTGCATTCCTTGCCTGCTGTCCTCCCGTTCTAGGAAAGGAGATGAATGGATCACCACAGGGGTGATATCAATAGCACCATGGACTCTGAAATGCTTGGTAAAGTCAATGTCGTGTCTTGTTTGAGTGATCACTACAGTGAAACTATTCGTAAACATAATTCGATCGTGGACAAGAACCGGCAAATGTTAATAATAATAATAATAATAATAATAATAATAATAATAATAATAATAATAATAATAATAATAATAATAATTGCATATGCATTGCACCGTATAGTGTTCGAAGTATGTATCTTGATAACATGGTTTGAAGACTTGAGATATATTATAGAATTGTGAAACTACGGCGCGCCCCCTACTGCTGATATTCACGAGCCGCCACTGCCCTACTGGATCTATAAAAGTGGTTTTTCGTGCGCAGAAACTGCCACAGTATGTGTCATTATATCAGGTGCATTTAGAGGTGGAGCCATATGTTTTTGCTCCCATCATCTGTAAAAAATGCCAACGGTACGGTCACGTTGATAAGCATTGCAGAGCGACGAGTCCCAGGTGTGGGAAATGTGCATTGCACCATACTACGGCGAACTGTGCGGAAACTTTCCTGCAGTGCGTGCATTGTCGCGGCACCCATTCAACTGGCGATGTTGACTGTCCAACTCACCAACAGCAAGTCCACATTAAAAAGATCATGAGCCATCAGAACTTATCGTTCAAGGACGCTGTACAAAAAGTCCAACCTAGTGAATATAATGTAGTAGAAAATTCCGCACATTTTCCCCCTTTAACTGGGGAGGGGCAGACTCCTACACAGTCGAATCCCCGTAAGAGAAAATTCACACAAGTAATTTTAAAATCACCGAGACCAGTACCAGCCCCAGGATATGATACGGAAGGTTATCAAAATTTGGTTCGCGAGATTCCCTGCATGGAGATGACAGCTTCAAGAGTTACACCTGTTTCCGAAGGCGCAAGCCGTCGGATGGAGGCACCTTTGGGCGAACCTGTTGCCACGAGTAGCGCCTCTATGGCGCAACCGCTTTCGTCATTTCATAGGCAAAGAGAATATCTTCAAAGTGGTCTTTATCAATCTATTCAGCAATTGGTACAATTATTGGGTGATCACCCCGCGTTAGCTCATAATGTATTCCAGTTAAGGGATAGGGTTTGTAGTTTTATTCAATTCTATGATAAGAATCACTCAATGGAACGCTAGAAGTCTCATGAACAAGCGTCATGAGCTATTTAAATTAATACAGGAAACAGTACCTCACTTTTTAGCTATACAAGAAACTTGGTTTAATCTTGAGACTCGCATTAAGTATCCTAATTATAAAGTTTTACGTAATGATGGACCCGGTTACGGTGGGGTTGCCTTTTTGGTCCACTCGTCCGTGACATATCGCATCCATTCGAATATTCAGGCCATACCCCATACATATGTTATAGGCTTATATTATATGCATTTTTTACTTGTGAATATCTACTGTCCTCCTGAATTTTCCATTACTGAGAGACAATGGAACCAATTCTTTCAACAATTTACTACCGAACCATATGTTTTTATCTTTGGGGACTTTAATCTTCATCACACACTGTGGGGAGGAAATTTGGATACACTTCCGGGTACACAGTTCCTTAATAAAGTAAATAACCATGCTTTTGCTATTTTGAATGATGGCTCTCCTACGCGTTTGACTGCGCCTTCTGCCCCTCCTAACGCAGTAGATTTAACATTGTGTAAGCGAAATATGGTGTCTACCACTACATGGCATACTTTGAGTGATACTTATTCCAGTGATCATTTCCCTATTGTTATTTCTTATGGTGTAGGCAGACCCTTTTCTCCACCGCACCACACATTTCAAAATAACATGATTCGATCTTTGAGGAGATTTAAACCGCAAATATATACCGCTTACATTGAGAATGCGTTACTAAAAATACCGGAAACTACTTTTTCATATCAAACTTTACTGCAGATTTTAACAGATTATATTAACCTTCACCACCCTATCAGCGCTTTACCCCCTTTATCTTCTAGGAAACCTGTGCATGTTAAGTGGTGGGATGACGAATGTCATTTGCTGATTCAAACTCGTAAAGTACTGTTTCGACAATATAGGCAGCACGCAACACCTGAAAATTACTTCCGACTCAAACGACACATGGCACAAACCCGCCGAATTTTCCATCAAAAACGTCGTGTCGCTTGGAGGGAGTTTATATCGTCCTTCACGCGTCAGGTTCCAATTGCAGACTTGTGGAATGCCATCAGGGCAATCACACGAGTTACGCAGCACTCCCCTGCCAAGACCATCCCAGATCAAGTATTATCAGATTTTCTTGTTAGAGAGACGCCTGATTTTGTAGTGCCACAGTATGTTCATTCCCAAGACCCATTAGACGCACGTTTTTCCGTATTGCTACAACCCTGCGACTATCAGGAATTAGAGGCAGTACTCCAATCATGCTCAAATTCTGCCCCAGGTCCAGATAATGTATCCTATCAAATGCTCCAATTATTACCTATTAGAGCAAAGAAGGCATTACTAAATAGGTATAATGATATTTTTCGCAATCACAGTACACCGGTTAGTTGGAATGAATTTTTCCTAATTCCCATTCTTAAAAATAAGCAGTTACCCACTGAGGTAAGTAATTATCGCGGTATAGCCCTCGGGTCGTGCATTCGTAAAGTCTTTCTAAAAATCTTACTTCGAAGAATCCTATGGGTATTAGAATACTATAACTTGACGCCTCGATATCAATATGCATTTTTTAAGGGACGCAGTACAGCTGATGCATTTAATAGTTTTGTTATCGATTTACTATTAGCTCGTCATAGAAAACATAGTACCATAGCGGTTTTTCTTGATATTCAACGGGCTTATGATTCCGTACCTTTGAACATATTATGGGAAAAACTTGCAACTCTTAAGATTCCTGAGGGATTTATTAGCATTCTCAGACAACTTCTGACTTATCGAACACTTCGATTTAAATCGACACCTTGTACACTTCAGCCCCGGCAGGTAAGTAACGGGTTGCCACAGGGCGATATTCTGAGTGGTATTCTTTTCGCTCTTTTTATGAAAGATTTTGAAACGGTCATTTTACGTCATGCTCGAATACAGGCGTATGCTGATGATTTTTTGATTTATTGTACACATGAAGATTTACAGCTCTGTAGACAACATATTCGTTTCACGCTTCATGAGGCTAGAACATGGTTAGAGGCCCATGGGTTAAATCTTTCCATAGCGAAATGTCGAGCAATGATATTTACACATCACCGAACCTATAACCGATCGCCACTTGCTTTTGATCAGTATGAAATACCGGTGGTTAGTCACCATAAATATCTTGGGTTATTTATAGATCAAAAACTCACATGGAAACATCATTTTTTATATTTGCGTTCGAAGAGTGAACGGTATATTCAGGTCATACAGGCCGTAACCCGGAGGCAATGGGGGGCAGATCCCGTTGTGGTGCTAGCTTTGTACAAAACCACTATTAGGACGATATTGGACTACGGATCACATATTTTTTACGTAGCCTCTTCTACTAACTTGAATATTCTTAACACTTGTCAATATAAAGCAATACGCTCCTGTATTGGAGCTTTAAAGTCCACACCTACCAATGCCCTTTTAGTTGAAGCCTGCCAAGCTCCCTTACAAGTACGTAGAAAAATACTTGCGACGAAATATTTACTTAAAAAGTTTTCTTTCACAAGTCATCCTTTAATTCCGAAGTTACAGTTACTCTCGGAGTATTATTCCGTTCGGCGACAGGGTTTAAGCAGATTGCCTGTACTGTTTCATGCGTTTAATACATTGAAGTCGAAACAGTGTACCTTAATACACAGTGTTACTTTACTACCCTATACCTTACCCTATCCTGTTTCTTATTTTAAGCCTCAAATAATTTGGCCTATGCGTAATGTCTCTACTAATTTTCCTTGCCTGCAGGAGACCGAGATATGTCCTGTTAAAAGAGTGAAATTTTCTCATATTCCACGAAGCATAAACATTTTTACAGATGGGGCAAAGAACATTAATGGAGTTGGTTCCGCTTATTATCGAGCACTCTCTGGTCCAATATCTGAATTTATCAACTGCTCTTTGGCAAAAGGCATTGTCCCTGATTCATTAAAGATCTCTAGAGTGGTTCCTATACACAAACAGAATGATAGATCCGACCCTGGAAACTACCGACCCATCTCAATACCACCTGAATTATCTAAAATCTTAGAAACTGTTGTCAAAGTTAGGCTTATTAGTTACCTCGAAAAATGCAATTATTTTTCCAGATTTCAATATGGCTTCAGAGAAAAGGCTGGGGTGAATCCTGCCTTAATGGACATTATAATTGAGCTTCAAAATTATATTGATAAAGGTTACAAGACTGCTGGGCTGTTTATTGATTTAAAAAAGGCTTTTGATACTGTTAGCCATGAACTTATGATATACAAACTGGAAAAGGCAGGTGTGAGAGGTCCCTCGCTGCTCTGGTTTAAGGATTTCTTATCAAATCGACAACAATATGTTCAGATTGGCATGAATAAAAGTGAGCTACAAAAGATCTGCTTTGGTGTACCACAAGGTTCCATATTGGGTCCAATTTTGTTTCTTATATATATTAATGACATAGCCCTGTGTTCTTTTAAGGGTAAAATATCACTTTTGGCAGATGATACTTCACTGTTCTATTCATCAAATTCTGAAGATGAAATAGTTGCAGATATCCAGCATGACTGTTATATCTTAGATGAATGGCTGAGAAAAAATCTTCTAACAGCCAATTACTCAAAAACTGTCTGTATGATGTTCGATAAATCACAAAATGACCTAAATGCAACTACAAATATATTATTTGGCACTACGAAGTTGAAATGGGTTAAAGAAGTTAAATATCTTGGACTAATAATTGATAGTGCCCTCTCCTGGACACCTCATATATTAAACGTAAAAAATAAAATCTCTGTCTTGGTTGGTATCATTGGCAAGATTAAGTACCTACTAACAATTGACACTCTTCGTCTAATTTATTTCACAATGATACAATCTCGACTTTCTTACTTGTGTTTCATTTGGGGCAAAGCAACCCAAAATAACTTAAATACTTTGGAGGTCTTACAAAACAGAGTTATTAGATTTATGTATGGATTTCATCAACTATATTCTCGAAATAAAATGTACTCTGAAACAAATATATTACCTCTTAAGAAATTAATCTCATTAAACGCATCACTTCTTATTCATAAAGTCTTGCATAACAAAATGTTCACCAACTCTGAATTTCCTAAAGTCACTGACATCCATTCATATAAGACAAGGCAAAAAAATAAATTACATGTTCATCAAAATTATACAACAAGGTTTGGCACTAAGGGAGTGCAACACTTACTAATATCTGAATATAACAGCATTCCTGACAACATAGCAATCATCTCTAAAACTGTGCCATTTCGTAATAAGCTTAAGAAGTACCTACCTGTTAGGCACTATAAATGTGTAACAGTTATTTCTCTGATATTTTCATTTCCAAATCTTAAAAGTCAAAAAGTTGTTCCTCATGTATTGTTACTCTGATGATAATCCACTTAATATAATCCTATACATTAGATAAATTGTGATACTTAAAGTATATGTAAAACCACTATTATTACTCTTTCACTTTTAGACCTTATGCGATAATCCGCCATTGTTGTGATTATCTATGTATTGTTCCTCTTGACAGAGCTCTTGCTCTCTGGAACCCTATTTATCAATAAATAAATAAATAAATAAATAAATAAATATACCTTCTCTAAATGTTAAAGAACAATATGGTTTGCCTCGTGACTGTTCGATTTTTACGGCGGAGCTATTCGCCATACAGCAAGCCTTACTTTTTGTTCAACGACAGGGATATACGCGAGCTACAATCTATACGGATTCGCTGAGTGCATTACAATCTTTGATTTCGTATGAGTTATCTTATAATTGGTATATTTACAATGTCAAGAGTCTCCTTTATATGCTGGACAACGTCGGTATTTCCATAACTTTAGTATGGGTACCAGGTCATGTGGGTATCGACGGTAATGAAAAAGCAGATTGTTTTGCAAAACAAGCTTCTCATCTTCCTGTTCCGAATACTAACAATATTGTTCCAGCTTCGGATTATGTAGTTGTTATCCGACAGGAGGGGCATCAAGATTGGCAGAATTTCTTTCGTCAGACTGCACAAGTCAAAGGTAACTTCTATTATCGTTTACAACCAACACTTTTAGTTAAACCTTGGTTTATACGAGGATCTTATACTAGACGACATATTATTAACATTATTCGGTTACGGTTTAATCATGCCCTTACACCACAATATCGATCACGTTTCCATTTAACGCAGGATACAAACTGTTTGTGTGGTACAGATATCCGTAATGGCGACTCTAACCATATTTTCTTTGAATGTTCTTTATATGATAACCCCCGTAAAAAACTTCTGAATAACCTCAAGCGACTCAAGCAGGTTTTTCCTACCAGTGTTTCTTGTTTGCTGTGTACTCCTACAGTCGAGATTATTCGAGTGTTAAATTTGTTTCTAGATGAAGCCAATATCGTGTTATAATTCTGTATATAATGTAGGGTGAGAACGACTCTTGCTTTTCAAGGTTCCATTTGAGTGATTCTTCATATCCTTAGTGTATTACTTTTGAGTGCTATTTTGGATTTTTCGTGTGGGTGAAGCTTTAGACGCAGTGTGTTTGCAAGATTGGAAGTGTTCCGTATGACAACAAGCTACTATAGCAAAATGGGGTTGTTATGTGATATAGTGAAGTGCAGTGTTTTGTGTTTTTCTACTTGCCAGCGCAAGCATCAATTATTGAGCTGACATTTTTCAGTTATACTAGTGTGTTTACATGAGTACGTGAGTATTGACTGGGTGAAATGTCGTAGACACAGCCCATAAGCATCAGCAAGCAAGCAAGCAAGTTCGTGAAATTTTTGGCGATATTTATGCGTTTGCATTAAGTTGACATAAGTAAATAGTAGCGTGTGTCATTCTTTTATATCTCCTCTCAATATGAGTGGAAAGATATATGCTGTGTTTGGCTGCAATAACTACGAAGTGCAGAAGGATTCGCGGTGTTTCTTCCTTTTCCCTCGTGACAAGAAAATGTAAGTAAATGTTGTGTTTGCATATATATATATTCATCATTAGTCCAGCCCGTGGACCGCTATTCACACTGGCTGCACTTAAGCAGGGGGGTGAGAGTCGCATAGACCCTACGCTTCCGAGGGCTAAGCCCAGACTGAGTAATTTTTCCCTACGACCAACATGCTTCGAGGTTGTACCTGACGTCACTTCACCAAACTTCACGTGACAAATGCGGGAGCTCCTATTGGTAGAAACAACTCCCGATTGCTATTGGTCGATTTCGAGTTGAGAATTCCCGGTCGATGGGGCAGTTTGTCGCTGTCGTAGTTTGTAATCATGTGTTTTGAAGTTGCCAACCCGTTTTTAATTTCGATTTCACTATATGCGGGTATGTTATTAATAACAATAACATGCGTAACACATATTTATGTCACGTTATGGTCTTTCGGCTGAAATAAATTCGTAATTATTGCTTTGATAACCACGTGTGAGACCAGTCTACTTTGTCATCTTTGTTTATCTTTATTTTCGTTTTCATGCTCTGCGGGTGTTTTTCAGTGAAATTCTGAGTGGAATTTCTTGTTTGAAGAAGTAGAAGATATTTGAGGTAAGAATTCCTTATTATTCTTGTTTTATTAACCTCCTGAGGCCGGAATATAAAATGCATATCACACCAATTAAAATGAAATTCCAATAAATATAACACCAACTTTTCGGCCTACTCAGAGTTATATTTAGTTTATTGTTTAAAATATTTTTTTGCGGGATATTTGATTCTATTTTAAACAGTGTCCTCTTAAAAGAACACTAGGCCACAGGAGGTTATGTAAGTTATTAAGTTGATGATTGATAGCTGTTTCTGTTCCCAAAAATATCTTTTTTAAAAGTATTTTTTCGTGGTGGTTGTTATTAATAACAATAACATGTGTATCATACTTATTTATATCATGATGTGGCCTTTCGGCTGCAATAAATTCTTAATTTATTAAATTCAGTTGATGTAGTCCTATTATTTCTGATAAGCCACTGTCGTTTTGATGGTATTGAATTTAGCAGTAAAAGTATAAACTGTAGATAGTGCTCTTAATTATTTCCTTCTATTTCTTTTTATTCCTTAGATCATGCATGGAAAGTGCCAAATTTGTGGGATATACACCAATAGCGAAGAGTTCTGGCAGCAGGGAATCTTATCTTATTTCACCATTTCCCTGTTCCTAGACGTGATATTTGCAAAAAGTGGCTGCACATTGTGGGAATCCGAAAGTTGCGGCAGCTTTCTTCAAAGCAGCTGAGGAACCACACTATGTGTTTGAGACATTTTCGCTGCTCCAGCTATCCAGGACCTCTACCGAAGATACTGTCTCAGATAGAAGTAAGTAATTATTATCATTATTAATATTATTAATGGTCACAGTACTGTGACATATCAAATTTTCCTGTTGTTTATTTCAAATTGCTCTCTGGAGGTAATTATGGTAAATTCAACAGTGGCAGACAAGGTTGAACCTCGCTTCTCATAATGAAAGTCACTGTAATGTCCGTCATACCTAGTCTTGCCTTACCTAGCAAGTTGAAAAGAGCAAAATCAGTCCTTTAATATCCCTCAATACAGTCCAGTGCTTAACGAATTTTGGTGGACAGCATGCTCAATGTAATTTTATTCCTGTTATTCCTACCTTAAGAACTGTAGGAAGACCATAATAACTATAGATATATTTATAAATGAATGATGATTGCATTCACTGTAGTAGGGGAGAAAAAAATTCATATCTTAGTGATTTTTTTTTTTTTTCCATATAGATGTGCCTCGACATAAGTCTGGACGTCGGTCAGGTCCTTCGGCTGCTATGAGTTCCGCTGCTGCTGCTCCCACTGCCTCCACTCCTGTTACCGGTACTGCTGCTACTTCTACCACTGTTACTATCACTTGTAGTATTGCTGTTTCTACTACTACAGCCAATAGTGATACTGTTGAACCCTTACCAAAATGCTTAATTCCTTTTCATTTCCTACAGCCATTGGCACGGCTTTCTTCTAAGTGTTAGAATCTCGAGTCAGAACTGTGAGTAGGCTAGTGATCAAAAAGTTTGGTCCCTCATTTGTAATGAAGTTTCTTTGTCTTCTAGACTTCATTACAATGTTACTTTGGATTAAATTGGTGGGTACAAAGACTATGGACACCTAGGATGTACCAATGGATTTGCTGTCATGCCACCGGGCGAGTTGGCCGTGCAGTTAGGAGTGCGCAGCTATGAGCTCGCATCCAGGAGATAGTGGGTTCGAACCCTACTGTCGGCAGCCCTGAAGATGGTTTTCCGTGGTTTCCCATTTTCACACCAAGCAAATGCTGGGGCTGTACCTTAATTAAGGCCACGGCCGCTTCCTTCCCACTCCTAGCCCTCTCCTGCCCCATCGTCGCCATAAGACCTCTGTGTCGGTGTGACGTAAAGCAACTTACAAAAAAAAGTTACGTCCCGCGAAATCGACTGCTTGCATGCTATTCCACGCTAATCCAGACACTGCTCGCGCACGATACTACCGATGTAACTCGTGCAATTATGCTGACAATGATGAAGATTTTTTATTTAAATAAACGGTTTTACAGTGTTTACATTTTAATTTGGAACACATAATGACTGAAATATGTGTAGCCTCTGTAGTTCAGGTGGCAGCGCGGTGGCCTCTCATCGCTGGGTTCCGTGGTTCAAATCCCGGCCACTCCATGTTAGATTTGTGCTGGACAAGGCGGAGACGGGACAGGTTTTCTCCAGGTACTCTGGTTTTTCCTGTTATCTTTCATTCCAACAACATTCTCCACTGTCATTTAATCTGTCAGTCATTAATCATTGCCCCAGAGGAGTGCGACAGGCTTTGACAGCCGGCACAATTCCTATCCTCGCCACAAGATTGGGCCTCATTCATTCCATACCTGGCCAGCCCCGTGGTGTAGGGGTAACGTGCCTGCCTCTTACCCGGAGGCCCCAGGTTCGATTCCCAGCCAGGTCAGGGATTTTTACCTGGACCTGAGGGCTGGTTCGAGGTCCACTCAGCCTATGTGATTAGAATTGAGGAGTTATCTGACGGTGAGATAGCGGCCCCGGTCTAAGAAGCCAAGAATAACGGCCAAGAGGATTCGTTGTGCTGACCACAGGACACCTCGTAATCTGCAGGCCTTCGGGCTGAGCAGCGGTCGCTTGGTAGGCCAAGGCCCTTCAAGGGCTGTAGTGCCGTTTGGTTTGGTTCATTCCATACCTGACCCGGTCACTGACTGGAAAATAGGTTGTAGGTTTTCAATGACTGAAATATGTATTAATATTATGTAAACCAAGTGAGTTAGGAGCACGCAGCTGTGAGCTTGTTTTTGGGAAATAGTGGGTTCAAGCCCCACTGTACCGGGCGAGTTGGCCATGTGGTCAGAAGCACGTGGCTGTAAGCTTGCATCCCGAATCCGACTGTCGGCAGCCCTGAAAATGTTTTTCCGTGGTTTCCCATTTTCACACCAGGCAAATGCTGTGGCTGTACCTTGATTAAGGCCACGGCCACATCCCTCCAATTCCTAGGCCTTTCCTATCCCATCGTTGCCATAAGACCTATCTGTGACGGTGCAACGTAAAGCAACTAGCAAAAAAAAAAAAAGAAAAAACATTGTCGACAGCACTGAAGATGGTTACCGTGGTTTCCCATTTTCACAGCAGGTAAATGCTGGGGCTGTACTTTAATTAATGGCCATGCCTGCTTTCTTTCCACTCCTAGCACTTTCCTATCCCATCATCGCCATATGATCTATCTGTGTCGGTGCGATGTAAATTAACCTGAAATATTGTATAATTAGCAGATATCTAGGTTATGATAGCCGGGCGGTCCGTGAAAGGTCCTAGGGAGAGCACTGTGTATGGGTTCAATATTGTTGAAGACTTAAAATTAAACAATTTCAATTTGCAAAATCGTAATGATTGGGTATTAAAGTTTTTAATTTTGTATTACAAAACACCCAGCACGTAGGCTACACAGTGTGGTCACATATCTGTGAGATTGCACTTGGGCAGTGGTGTGTTCGAGTCCCACTGACGGCAACAGTGAAGATGGTTTCCCTTCTTTGCAATAGGCAGGCAGATATACTAAGGCCGTACCTTAATTAAGGCCACAGCTGCTTCCTTCTGAGACCCATTCCATCGTTGCCATCAATCGGTGCTATATAAAACTCATAGCCAAAAAAATGAGACATCGTTATGAAGCCCATAACATGATTATAATTGTTCATAAAGGTGGAAAACAAGTATATTCATGTTCTGTGTTCTTATTCAAAATATGCCAAACATCTGCATGTTTCAGGCTCCATTTGTCTTAATTGCATTCATAATGACTTTTGTAAATTCCTGCCGTAGAGTTGTATAATCGAACATTTTATTTAAACTTCATGGGACATTTTTTATTATTATTAATATTATAAGGAGCATTAAGCATATCTGCTAAATGGGAAGTGAAAAACTGTGACGTTATTTTTCAGAACAATGAAAGTTTCAAACGTGTGGTTTACTGTCCTCATAGTCTGTTCCTTTATATGAGCTCATAATTTCTGTAGAATTGTGTGATAATGATCAAATACTCAAGTGGAAGTGTCATGTGGTATTGTCTGGATGAATTTTATAAAGAAGTCTTAGTTTTGGTTTAAGCATCCATTTCTAACAAAGGTATTTTCACTGAAAATTTTGTATTTTGGAAACAATTTCTCATCAGAACACAGGAAATATTTTATGATCTCTCTCCTCTCTTATTTGCAATTTGTATGCACATCTTCCTCAACAGAAATGTGTACTGGTATGTATTCAGTGTGCAAGTAACTAAATTAGTATTTGTGAATTTTGTGATGTTGGTAACTCATTTGATGTGATGGTAACAATTGTGCAAACTTTCCTTACCGTAGTTCTCCCCCTGTGAGTGGGGGCACTAGAATAATACCCACAGCATCCCCTGCCTGATGTAAGAGGCAACTATAAAGGGTGCCATGGGAGCTCCGAGCTTGGGTAGGCATCCGTAGAGCTCTTAGGTGAATCCTGGCATTGCTTCCACTTGTGCCAGGCTCCTCACTTTCATCTACCAAAATCCCATCTACCTCGGTCACCACCTGTTCTTTTCTGACCCCGACTGTATTACGTATGGAAGCCTAGAGAGTCTTATTTTCACGCCCTCATGGCCCTGGTCTTTCTTAGGCCAATACCTCCATTTTTTCGTAGTGTCGACCCCCTTCGATTTCTTCTCTCCGATTACTAATATATAGAGGATTGTTGCCTAGTTGTACTTCCTCTTGAAATAATAATCACCACCACCACCACCACTCTTATCGTAGTCGGTGCGATAAAACTGATTAAGACATAAATGATCGGAAATTGCATTCTTTATAACTTATGTTATGTAGTTCTTTTCAATAGGACCAATCATCCAGGGTGAATAAAATTATTTATAGCCTACATTGTAGTGGCATATTCCCCGACATAAAATACCAATTTTCAATGAATTCTGTTCAGCCATTTTCTTGTGACAGAAATTATGAAAATTTAACACCCGGATAGTACGAGTCCCTGTGATTAGTACACCTAGGTAAGGAACACCATAGGTTTGTGTTGCCTGTAAATGGCGCCGCAATGTGAGAAACGCCATGGGTGTGTGTTACATGTGCGCATTACATTACCTGCGAGTAGTACCATCCGCGAGTCTACGCTACTTTTGATTAGTATCGCAACATGACAAATACCGTGGTTGTACTTTCCCAGCGATAAATACCATTATGAGGGGCTGATGACCTGGTTTTTGGACCCCTTTAGATTACAAGCATCATCGATTCAGGATTGTGCTTTAGAAGCAGTCTCTTGGTCAGTAATACTACTGCTTAACGCTAGTTGCTGGGAATGTGGGGCATTACAGGTCGGATCCACTGATTGTTCTAAATTCATATCCATCCATTCATTCTTCGTCATTGTGTTTTGAACCCTGGTCAGTAGATGATTTTGGACTTTGAAATTGTTATTATATTTATCTCATTTCATACCATTAGGGGCCGATGACATAGATGTTAGGTCCCTTTAAACAACAAGCATCATCATCTTAGGCAAGGAGATTTGTGGTGAAGGCGAGATGTTTGGTGGCCTTGACATATACTAGGAACTGTCCCATCATTCGCCTTACTCCAGGCGAAAGGAAAACCATTCTCAGGACAGCCAGTGGTAGGGAAACAGCCTCTTTCTGTGTCTCAAATGCAGAGGTGTAAAGCCATGGCCACCCTTCCTCTATTCGGTTGGCCGGTCAGAGTGCAGTGCTGTCAGACCACGGATTAGCCTACTCTGCAACCACTGACACAGATTTCTGCCTTTGATATACAGTAGGTACAAATGGCACCGTATTTGAAGTGAATTTCCACCGCCTTTGACTGGCATCTTGATTAGGTCACAGCAAAGCCCCTTGCACACGGTAATGTTGCGGAAGGTAGCAGCATGTTGTTCATAATACTGTACATAAATTAGCGACCAATTCCTTGAACGTAGATCTTAATGGGTTGAGCTATTTTGTGACGTGGCATGCGATTGTTTTGTGCTGGATCAGCTGCCATATTATTGTACGTAGATCCTGATGCTACATATTTCTTTCAATTTATTGGAACTCCTCCCCTGCGGATGGACTGAAAGGAAGCATTATTTGCACTTCCTGCATGTTGTAAGAGGGGAACATTCACAGAATCTGTAATCGCTTTCTTGTCTTTTAAGCCCATAAACATATTCATGATTCTATCCTTTTCCATGTAACAGAGAAATTTAGATATATCTTACTGTCACATGAAATAGAACATTTTTAAGTACTGTAAATACAAGGAATGCATACAATTTTGTAGCTTGACATGGTTTATTATCTAAATGCAGATGACTGATTGAATGATATGCTGTGTTTTGATGCAATATGTAGGAACAGAGTATGTGCTATCATGTCTTGGTTTCTTCAAATACTACTCTGCCAGAGACTTGCCATCCTCTAGCAGATACAAAAGTACAAATCTCAATAATCCTCAGTGTGTGGCCCTACATGCCTCATTTGACAGACTGAAAGATGTATCATATAGTAAGTTTCTTGAGATAATACAAATGGTGTTGCCATAAGCTTTTGACGTGTGTTAGACTCCAAAAAGAGAGAAAAGTATTTATTATGTTGTAACTTGACAGTTAAAGTCTTTCTTTCATAAATGAATGATTTTGTGTTGTATTGTATTGTTTTCTGGCTGATGAATATTAATTCATGATTAACACTACTGAATGTAACTTAATGAAATTATGATATACTATGATCACAAAAAATTTGTGGCAATTTCTACACAATTTTTATACCTGTAAAACTGTGGATAGTAGCTAGAATATAGCTCCATAAATCAAAAGATCATGTTTAATTTCAATTTACCTTTGAATCCTACAAACTCCCTCCTTAGCATATGAGTTTCCTTTAATCATTTTGGTTCCTGTGTATAGCTTTCTTTCTTACATTGTATTTATATTTCATTTTCTGCATAATACTATTGACTATTGAGGTTGGCTCGGTGTGTGTTAAAGGGGACCGAGGTACGAGGTGATGTTAGTGTCTATTTCTGTCGTAGTTCATAATCAGAGATAATTATTGCCAATCCCACTCACTTTCTGGTCACTTCCTCCCTCCCTCCCTCCCTCCCTTTGCAAATTAGCTTCTTTTTTCCTCAGCAGAAAAAAGCAGCACAGGTCAGTCCAGTTAATCCCTTCCTTCATGGCTTTGTGAATTAGTAAAAATAAAATTATAATAAGCAGCACAGGCTGGTAAGCTTCTTTTCTCCAGCAAGAAAAAAAAAGAAAAATAGAAATAATAATAATAATAAAGCACAGGCCAACCTTTAGATGTATCATTGTTCAGAATGAAGTATTCCAAAAAAAAAAAAAGGTAAGAGAAAGAAAGGAAAGAAGAAGAAAGATATGAAAGAAAAGAAATGAATATATTTAAGAGTGGGGGAGGGAGGGAGGGTGAGAACCTGGGTACCCGACGCGACCCGCGCTAAACGATTTAAATCGCCCGCCCGGTAATTTTAGTTTTCCCTACGACCACTACGAGCGCTAACATGCAATTCCTGGTAGTCTTTGCGGCAGCCGCTGTGTACAGAAGTTAAAAATAACGTTGAGTGTCGACTCTTACTTATTCTCTTTGCACTTAAGCAACTGCAGCTGTCGAGCTCAGTGGACCATATTCTACACTCTACATCTACAGCATCGTAAAGTTAATTTTACATCAAGTTATAATTTAAGATAATGACTACACAAATTAATACACGAAAAGGATTTTGACAGCTACTATAATAGGAGGCTAAATTATGTTCTAACTCCTTAAATCTATCTATCATCTGTAACACTTCTAAATAAATTCATTTCGGCTTGGTATGTCTGTAATTTACAGCTGGAAAGGAATTCCACTAACTGAAAATCTGCGGAGTGTTAAATGTCAGTTATAACAAATATTTTGGGTCAACTGTACATCGCCACTACACCGAGCGAGGAGAAGTCAGCGTTCTTGTACGCACAGCTCTGGTTTCTCACTCGCACACTTCCCCTCGCCGGCTGTCTTCCTAGCTGGCCCGGTCTCTATTAGCATACTCCCGTAACTGAGAAGTATATGCACTGTCTTTTAAAAACCAATGAGAGATTACAATTTAAATACCTCGACAGGGTTCAATGGAAAAAATCAGACGTGGAACTAAGCCTTCATCACATGTTGCGGAAAACACAGGTTACTGGAGTGTACATATACAGATAAATAGCACATAATTCCCAGCATATTAAAACAAACACCCATGAACTATTTGAAGGTAATATTCTACTTACCAACTCCATTTGTCGGTTACTGGACTTTCGAAAGCTTGCGTGAAGATTTGGCGGCAAATTAGGGAATGTGAGGCATTTCTCCTGGACGTAATTTCCATCTCACACGGGAGATACTCACTTTTTCACCATTCACTATAAAATTATCTGATTTTACTATCAAGTCATTAGAGAAATGAACATGAAAAATTCCGCTATCACTCACTATCCTTCCGTAGAATACCGGTAGCTCTGGCCCACTTTTCAGGTTGATTTTTATCCTTCGGTGGTGAAAAGAATTTCTTATCATCAACTACTCTACTATAGCCCGTCTTACAGCCGGGCACAAAACAGTACGGCATGCTGAGTTATTAAATTAATCAAGCCGCATAAGGTACATGCTTGAAGTACACAACACACAATGAATTGAATTTAGAAACTGAAAGCAAAGAAAATTCAACTTATTCACTGAAATATCTCTCACATATCATCTTCCAAACCTTTCTATGCCCGGCTTGCCGGAACTACTGGAGCACGTGTGGGATATAATCACTTGCAGTGACGGGACCACAAACTACCATGCTATAATGGCTGAGTCCTCACACTTGGTGTTATATTCTTCATGCTAAAATGTTAAAAGAAAAGGCGACGAATGAAATGTGAAATTATTGGGAGTTGTGCAACATTGCAACAATACCATACACCACCCCTGTGTGAGTGCACTAACTGTGTCATTTTAGATTAAATGAGATCTATAAACATACTGTGTTTCTGGACATGATATAGGCTTTAGGGCTTACGCCGTTTCAAGAAAATAAAGTGAAATTCTTTACGTTTCGCAGAGAACTATAAGTATGGGCCATGAAAGCATCAATGGCAACAATACTGCGTTTTTGCACTTATCATTTCTGTATTTTTTAATGGACGTATCGTTTCTTTATAGTCCAGTTAGATGTATAGGTATATACACTGAAGAAAATGGAAATTGGAACCCCCAGAAGGAGTGGTGCTACATTGCTGCAATTGAACATGCAGGACGAGTGTTCGGTTGTGATTCGATGATTACACTTTCAGGTCCCTCTGACTCCAAGTTTGGACAACAATCAATACAGGATGTGCCCACCACGAGCTGCAATACATTGATGAATTCGTTGAGGCATGGAGTCAATAAGGCCCTGGATCGCTTCCTGAGGAATTGTGGCCCATGCTTGCTGCACTGCATGGGCCAGTTGTTCCAGAGTTGTGGGTGGCTGAGGACGGTTGGCCAGTTGTCGACCCATCATGTCCCACACTTGCTCAATAGGACTGAAGTCCGGGGATCTGGCGGTCCATTCTAAGGTTGTGATGTCGTGGAGAGCTTCTCTGGAGATGCGTGCAGTGTGAACCCGGGCATTGTCCTGCTGAAACATCCCATTAGCAATGTTCGCCATCATAGGGACAACCACTGGATTCAGTACCGTATCAACGTACTATCGAGCAGTCATGGTGCCCTCAACAAGCAGTAATTGTGATTTCACGTTAAAGCCAATAGCTTCCCAGACCATAATGGTTGGTGTTGGTCCTGTGTGCCTCTCGACAATAAGATCTGGGCGGCCACTCTCCCCGGTACGTCGGCGCACACGATTCCGGCGATCACTGCGGGCAAGACAGAAGCGCAATTCATCACTAAAGACGACCCTATGCCATTCATCGACACACGTCGATCTTTCTCGACACCAGGCCAGCCTTATACGTCACTGTTGTGGGGTCAGTGGAACACCTTCTGCAGGGACACGGGCTCGTAAGCCAGCTGCACGCAGGCAATTACCAACTGTTTGTTGTGTGACATGGAGTGCCACAGCTGCTCGAATTTGCGCTGCTGTTGCATGGGGTTCGATCTGGGCCATTCGAATGATGCGGCGATCCTCTCTCACAGTTGTCTGTCGCGCTGGGCCTGTGCCAGGTCTATGAGTGTGGGTACCTTCATTTGACCACTGCTGCCATACACGTTTTACCGTAGATGCCTGTCGGCCAACACGTGCGGCGACAGTCCTTAGCGATAATCCAGCTTCACACAGCCCAATTATCCGAGCCCTCTCAAACGGCGACAGTTGTTGATAGCATGCTCTTCCCCGTCGTCGAGGCATGTGTGATGGGGAACACTTCACTGCACGGACTGCAATTCAACTACGCCACACCAGAGTCCGTATACTGGAGTTGATTTCTCCACGACCAATCACGTGGGGAGACCTGTAGCAACAATCCAATGGTTTTGAAACTTTGATTGTTTACATACCTACATGGCATCATTCCATATCTTGAAAATCAACAAAAACGACGAATGCCTTCATGGTGTTGCAATTTCCATTTTCTTAAGTGTATGTTCTAGATGTCTTTGACAAGATGTGTGTTTTTCTAGTTCCACTTTCTCATAAAACAATAATCACACCACCCTCACTGTAAATCAGTTCTAATTTTGTTGCAGGCTACAACCCGGCTGACTTCCAAGGCAAGAATATTGGAGTGTACATTTCCTCATGTCAAGGTGAAAGTGAACGATTCATGTGCCACGAAACCGTTGAGGGAAACCCCTACACGGTAACAGGAAACGAGCGTATTGGTTTGGCCAACAGGATCTCGCAGTTTCTTCGTGTCAATGGTATGTCACTAGTTGTATGGAAACGAGAACGCATTATTATTTTTATACGTAATACATAAGTATGAACCCGCGGCTTCGCCCGCGTTTATTAATTCAACTGGTTAAATGTTTTTAAACCATGTAAATATTATTAACACACATTGTTTTTACATAAATTGCATGAAATAGGCCTATATTAAAACCTATTTTCATTTTAATATTATTTTTTCTGGATTGGTGGGTGGTACAAATAATATTAAAACCATATAAAAGACCACATTAGGTAAAACATCCTCATTTGTCCTTGTAGAGCTTCCAGATAAAATATATTAAGTTTCCTCCCATTTATTTATTTATTTGTTTGTTTGTTTACAGAAACAGGAAAGCAAGTACATTATATTTTGAAGTCCAAAGTTGTTATCCATTCTAGAGGCTCTGTATTGGCATCTAGAAAATCAAACCAATCTCCAGGGTAGGCTCCTCTGCTACACTCATTTACAATGTGTTCGATGGTTTGAAAAGGGGCACCATAGTCACACTGGAGGGATTGTATCTTTCCCCATTTATACAGGGACGCAGGACAGACTCCATGACCACATCGGATCCTATTGAGGATGGTCCAAGTTCTTCTTGGGAGAACAAACCTCACATTAGGTAGGAAGAAAGGCCAGAGATGTTCACCTGTTTTTGAGATCCATTCTTCCTTCTATTGGGCATAGGGGTTGAAATTGTCTTCCGTGAGCTTCTGAGCGAACTTCACTGGCAGATGTCTAGATTTCAACCTGTTCCTATGAAGGTCAGGAATATTGGAGTGGATGGGCAAGTCAGAGTTTTCATTTATCTTGGAGTATTCTCTGAACAGTGCTTGTGCTCTATGGAATGAAGGAGGCATGATGTTGCTCAAGACAGGAAGCCAGTGGGTAGGAGTTGATTTTATTACACCTGAAATAATCCTCATTGTGTTGTTGAGCTGAGTGTCCACAAGTTTCACATGGCAGCAGTTGATCCACACAGGAGCACAATATTCTGCCACAAAGAAAACTAAACCAAGGGCAGAACATCTCAAGGCAGTTGCAGAAGCACCCCAGGTTGTACCACACAACTTCTGCAGAATGTTGTTACGACTCCTAATCTTTGCTGCTGTATTTACTAGATGTTGCCTGAAGGAGAGTGTCCGGTCAAATGTTATGCCTAACTACTTTGGGTAGTTATTGTGTCTGAGGACCTTGCCATTAAAAGACACTTGGAGAGTACAGCTTGCCATTTTGTTATTTAGATGAAAGCAGGACACCTCAGTTTTGCTGGTGTTTGGTTGGAGTCTCCATTTCCGAAAATAGTCATTAAGAATGGAAAGGTCATCAGTTAAATAATGTTCTCCATTTCTTTCAGGTTACTACGACTTGTAGCTAAAGCTGTATCATCAGCATAGCAAAATTTTCTGGATTTCGTTGGTGGCAAATCTGATACATATAGATTGAACAGGAGAGGAGCCAAGACTGATCCTTGAGGGAGACATTATTCAATCTTCTCAGCTCGCTAGTCCTATTCCCTAGAACAACCTGAAAGAGTCTATTATTAAGCATGTTTCCAATTAATTGTAACCGTGGTTTTGCATGGTAATACGTGAAGAAGTTTATACAGCAGCCCTTCTCTCCAGTGCAGCGAAAGATCCAAAAAGGCAGCAGAGGTTTTCAACTGTTGCTGAAAGCCTGCTTCAGTGCATGTTGAGAGTGCAAGGACTTGGTCACAACAGCTACAATTCTGCCTAAAACCAGCTTGGTCAATAGAAATATGTTGATTAATTACAATGCTAATTCTGTTGTATAGTAGTCTTTTAATGAGTTTATAGCAACAGCTGAGGAGAGCGATTGGTCTGTAGCTTTGTGGTATATCTTTTGGTTTGCCAGGTTTCAATATGATAAGGATTTTAGTCTTCTTAAACTCCTTAGAAAGAATACCTGTCTGAAGTATGTGGGTAAAGAAGCACGTCAACCACCTTCTTGCATTCCATCCCATATTTAAGATAAATTCAGGATGTATTCCATCAAAACCTGGTGCCTTACCTACTTTCATGACCTTTAATGCTGTATCGACCTCATCAATCGTGAAGGCTTCAGAGTACTCGCAAAAAGTTGGACAGATAGGCCAACGTTTAAGCATCCTTAGATTCTTTTTCACCGTTTTGTATGTCTTTTATCTTTAGTAACCCTTGAAGTTAAAGCAATATGGGAGGCTATTTTGTTTGGTGAGATGGTTGACTTCTCTCTAACTCCTGTTGAGCTTCCTCCAAGTTTTCTCAGTAGGCTCCAGGCTTCTTTACTGGAATGAGAGAAATCCAAGTTACTGACTGTTTCTGCCTACGATTTTCTCTCCAGACTCCGTAATAGCTCATCACCAGTCGTATGGACACCTGTTTCAAGAAAATCTTTGTATACGGCATCGCTCTGTTCACTCCATCCAGGAACGTATTCTTTTCTGTAGCCTCTTGGGAAGTGCTTTTTGGCTACAGAATTCACAAGCCCTGCAAATCTCTGTTTATTATTGCTGATTGCAGGAATCCATCTGATGCATTTGTCCAGCTCTTCAGAGAATTTCGTCCAGGTTGCATTTTGTTTTTTAAGTTCCAGCGTGGGCGTGGGAAAGATGTAATGAAGGGAACAGAGATGCCCATCTCAAAGAAGATTGGTCTGTGTTGACTGTTAGGGAAGTCCGCCATAACTTCTCTCATCATGGGCAGAGAGTTGCCTACAGAGTCTGTGACAAAACGGAGCTCTGGGTTGGACTCTCGCTTCCAAGCAGCAGATCTAAATGTGCCTTTGTCTTTTGCATCAAATATAAGTTGTACATTTTGGTCTCCTGACCATTCTACTAAAGCTATGCAGCAATCATTGTTTCATGAATATTTCCAAGTTTCATGATGGTTGTTGAAGTCGCCAGCATAGATAGTTGGATAAGATAGACTTTGAGGGATGTTACACCATTCAACACATTGTAAAAATATATTAAATTATAAGAATACCAGATTCGACTCCCTTGGAATCATCATCAGTTCTTGGTGAAAATCGAAAACAAGGGGAATCTGATAAAAATCATCATAACAAAACACCATGTGCCTACAGGTGATTGCATGGAAACACATCAATGGTTTGCTAGACATTACCTTGAAATGCAACATACACTTGGCAATCAGAACTTGGAACTTAAAAGTTCCCAGTTCTGGCTCTGTGTATGTATATGCAAGAGCCCCTGCGCTAGACTGAGTTAGGAAGGGTATCCAGTTTGGAGGATGAAACCACCCGCATTAGCCAAATACTCTAATAGCCCTAGCACAACTCTCCCCAAGTTGGTGCCATAGAGCTCATGTATTACCACTAACTCCTTTGTTAGACTAAAGTTATGAAGGACAGTTGGTTAGAAGGATGAGCGTTAGCCCAGATCCTTAAAGTTAGTCTAATATAACCAATGTACAGCGGCTATCTTGCCTAGCAGCCCATGCCTCAATTTCCAAAAGTTACTTGATAAAACTAATGGGCCATAAGTTACAAGTTGTGACCCCGTGAGGCAGCCCTCTATTTAAGGTCTATACGAATACAGTATAGCAGTCATTTGCATAGTAGCCCTTGCCTCAGTTCTTAAATGTCAGGCTGATCAAACTAATAGGTCATAAGTTACAAGTTGTGAGCCCCTGAGGCAACTCTGTAGAGTTAGGCCTATAAGAACAATGTATCACCATTAGCTCTTGGTCCATCTCCTTAAAGTTAGTCTCAGATAACCAATGTATAGCAACCATCTTGCCTTGGGGTCCCTAGCACTAGGAAGTTGTACGCGGTCGCCATCTTGCGCAATCGCCCCCAGGCCGTCTCCTTAACTCCCATATCTCCCCTGAGCCAACTTTCTCCATAAGAGCCTATGTATAGCCGCTATCTTGTGCACGTGCCCCTGTGCCAGCTCCCTTGAGTTAGTCCCATAAGAGCCTGTGTATAGCTGCCATCTTGAGCAATCGCTCCTACGCCGTCTCCTTAAGTCCTATGTCTCCCCTGAGCTAGCATTCTCCATAAGAGCCTATGTATAGCCGCCATCTTGCGCAGTAGCCTCTGGACCAGCTTTCTCCATAAGACCCTGTGTATAGTCGTCATCTTGCGCAATCGCCCCTAGGCCGTCTCCTTAAGTCCTATGTCACCCAAGGGCCAGCTTTCTCCGTAAGAGCCTATGTATAGCCACCATCTTGCACAGTAGCCCCTGGCCCAGATCCCAGGAATTAGTCCTATAAGAGCCCATGTATAGCCGGCTCCAGCCTTTTTCCCTACTACTACTACTAGTTAATGAATCGAGTGTAGGAATGTGATATGTGTATGTATACCAAGACAAGCTGTAGCTTTGATAAAATTTGAGTGTTACTTAAGTTTCACAATTAAGTATTTATTATTTTCCACCTAGTCGATACAATGATTGCTTAAGGCAATTTAATGGTTAAAAGTGGTACATGTTTCGTATTTTATCAACATCTTCAGCCACATAACACTGTTTAGATGAAAAATATATAAAATTGACAAAGTAATGCTTAAGAGGAAGTGTCCTTAAAATTAACATAAGATTGACAACATTAAAACAAACAAAAGCTCAAGAGAAAATATATAAATTATTACTACAATTGAAAGCTGTTGTCAAGGAAACACTTGTACAATATTCCATAGAGAGTATGTCCTAAATGAATATTCTTTTCTTAATAATTCATTGTAGTAATAATTTATATATTTTCTCTTGAGTTTTTGTTTGTTTTAATGTTGTCAATCTTATGTTAATTTTAAGGACACTTCCTCTTAAGCATTACTTTGTCAATTTTATATATTTTTCATCTAAACAGTGTTATGTGGCTGAAGATGTTGATAAAATACGAAACATGTACCACTTTTAACCATTAAATTGCCTTAAGCAATCATTGTATCGACTAGGTGGAAAATGATAAATACTTAATTGTGAATCTATTGAAGTGCGATACGGACCATGAAACTGATTTTATGTAATGTTACTTAAGTGTCGAAAAGAGAGACATTTGAACTATGAACTGAATCTATCATCATTCAGTTTAACTAAAACTAAGTGTTCACGTGTTTACTTGCTCCTGGAAAGGTACCGCCAGTGATATTACTTTTTATCCTTCTAGGACCCAGCATGTTGGTTGACACTGCATGCTCATCATCTGCATATGCCTTGACCCAGGCTTACGAGGACATTCGTAATGGCATCTGTGAGTGGGCCATTGTGGGTGGAGGAAACCTAATTCTTTCAGACTTAACCACCATGAGTTTCTATCGCCTGGGAGTCCTTAACCAGGAAGCTAAGTCCAAAGTGTTTGACGATAAAGGTATGTATCAATCGCTTCTTTCTTAACAAAAAAAATACTGATTCAGAGACTTGATTCAGTTAGCAGAAATTCAAAAAATCATGATGCATTTGGGTAGCCGTTACAATTATTTCAATAAAAAATCACTACACTAACGTTACCTAATCAAACCAAGCCAACAGAAAAAGTAAATTGGTGCTTCGCACATGCTCATGTTTACATTTGAGAAAACCGAATGTGGCGCAATTTTAGCTAATATCGATAGTTGCATTAAGGTCCGATATTGAAGACAGTCTTAGTCATACCATATTGATTCTGTTCGCAGATCGATTGTAAATGATTGTGTATAGACTTTGAGTGTCAGTTTATTGTATTTATGTTGAGTGATAGATGCGAAATTCCTCCCTGTCACTTTTCTAATTGGGACTACGTGTTCGAGAACACTTACCTTTATGGGTTATGAAAACATTTGTTCCCGTTGGATGAATGAAGCACTCCCCTTCCTTCGGATTTCTTCCACATTAGGGTAATTTCTATTTATTTGCCAACATTTTGCAAAACAGCTGTATCTGCATTCTTCAAAATTACAGAGATCGATAGCTGCAGTCGCTTAAGTGCGACCAGTATCCAGTATTCGGGAGGTAGTGGGTTCGAACCCCACTGTCGGCAGCCCTGAAAATGGTTTTCCGTGGTTTCCCATTTTCACACCAGGCAAATGCTGGACTGTACCTTAATTAAGGCCACGGCCGCTTCCTTCCCACTCTTAGTCCTTTCCTGTCCCATCATTGCCATAAGACCTATCTGTGTTGGTGCGACGTAAAGCAACTTGTAAAAAAGTATATATATATATATATCTTCAAAATTTCCAGATTCGCGGAACCCCAATGAACCTATAATAGATACACGACTTTGCCACATGCCAAGTAAAGCTAAAATGAATGAACCTCCAATTTTAATAGAGTAGAAATGAGTAATTTTATCGTGTTATAAGTTGATGCAAAATTTTTCCAAAATCTTGTAAATAAGGCCGCATTTTTCGACAAAAACATGCAATATCAAGTACGGTACTGTAATAAGATCTGAAGCAAATACGACAGGAATATGACAAACTGGCACTAACGGGATCTAATTTATCATTTTGGAAGTACTGAAAATTCTTCCCGAACCCCGGACAGAAGGTTAAAATGTATGACATGTTTTGAAAAAAGCAGGATGCTCAGTTCACTAATATGTGTTTACACTTCTTTATTCTTACTTTCCTTCCAGATGTTGCCTGTATTTCTAGGGCCTAATATCTTTCTTAGAATATTCCTCTCTATTTTTGTAATGACAATTCTTAAAAATATTGTTGTTTTATAATTATCGGTAATTTGATTGCATTTTTATGTTTGAGATATTAATAAAACAGTGCCTTATTTATTTTTACTCATCGCCTTTATCACCTTTCCCAAAATAACTCATTAGATATTAATCCTTTTGGTCATTTCAATGCCTTTATTTTACATTAGTCGTAAAAAATAATAATTATTCATTTCACTTCATGTAATTAGGGGCTGATATGCTTCGTGTTTGGTCCCTGAAAACACTAATCATAATCTTCACTTTATATGCCTTTGCTAATCTACGATGTTAATGTGTAAATTGAAATATGTTTTCTCCTTTTCAGCAAATGGCTATGTCCGCAGTGAAGCAGTATGCACTATTCTCCTCCAAAAGCAAAAAGATGCCAGGCGTGTATATGCAACACTCATTCACTGCAAGACCAACTTTGATGGTTTCAAAGCTCGTGGGGTTACTTTCCCATCAACTACTGCTCAACAAGAGCTCTTAGAAGGGTTCTATAAAGAATGCCACATTGATCCGTTAGCAGTGGATTATGTGGAAGCCCATGGAACAGGAACCGAGGTAATTAAGTAAATGTTTAACTGGTGGTTAAGAAGTCTCTAGCCTCTGGAGGAGGAAACTCAGGGTGTTACGTATCACAGGAGAATTCTTGATGAACAGTTACATACCATATTCCTTTCTTCTTCTTTGTCCTTTGGTCCATTTTACCCATTCAGTTAAAATGAAGTCAGTTCCATTTTTATTTATTGTCTATAGAACATTACAGTAGACAGACAACATCAAGCTATACGCTTATACAACAAAAGCTTATATATGCTAATTTATATTCAAATGAAAAAAGTACTTTCTGATTTACAGTTCATGTATAGAATACAAATACCTATTAATTAAGAGATATTTTAATGACTTTTGAAACATGTTACCATCCAATTTTTTATATCCTGATACAACCTTAGACCGCTTGTTTCCTGTGCAAACACCGTTGGTCTGGACAAGACAGTTGGTCTGGATTGGTTAGGGTAGGGCGTGGACAAGGCCATTGGTTCGGATTGGTTAGGGTAAGGGCTGGACAAGACAAGACCATTGGTCTGGACTGGTTAATGTCGGAGCTGGACAAGGCCAATGGTCTGGATTGGTTAGGGTATGGCCTGGACAAGACCATTGGGCTGGATTGGTTAGGGTAGGGCCTGAACAAGACAAGCGATACAGGGACAAGCAAGCAAACCTCCAGGTTAGAGCCGCGATGCGGACTTACGCCTCTAGTTTCTTATGCAAACGTCATTGGTCTGGATTGCTTAAGGTAGTGTCTGAACAAGACCATTGGTCTGGTTTGGTTAGGTTAAGGCCTGGACTAGACAATTGGTCTGGATTAGTTAGGGCAGAGCCTCGACAAGACCACTGGTCTGGATTGGTTGGGATAGGGGCTGGATAAGACCATCTGAACAAGTCCATTGGTCTAGATTAGTTAGGTTAGGGGCTGGACAAGATCATTGACCTGGATAGGTTAGGGTAGTACTTGGACAAGACCATTGGTCTGGATTGGTTAGGGTAGGGGATGGAAAAGACCATTGGCTTGCAGTAGTTTGTGTACTGTATGGCCTGAACAAGACAAATGATATAGGGACAAGCAAAGGTGGTCTAAGGGAATAAGACTCCAGGTTAGAGCCATGAAGTGGCCTTAGACCTCTAGCATCCTATGCAGAGAGTGGTCTGCATTGGTAGGTGAGGCCAGTGTCAAGACCACTGTGCATTGGTTAGGGTAAGATTGTGGCAAGAATATAGTGGTTCAATCATACTGAAGTGCATGATCATGTTATTGTTCTGAGAGGCATGCAGAGTAGATGTTCTTTTATCTTTGGATGTATTGGAACTCTGTTATTTGGAAGAATAGGTGGTCATTGAATGGATGGAGGAAATCATTTAAATACTGATACATTGATATTGCAATATATTGGAAAGCTATTTTTGAGAATATATGTAATATATCGTTATATTAAAGCAGTATCGATATATCGCAAATGATAAGCAATATTGTTAAAGTTACCGACAGAACAAATACATTTCTATTCATCGATGTATTTAGAAGGAACATCGTACTTTAATCAAATGGTGAGGTGAATTAAAACATATACAATGGAAAATAAGTCATTTAATTCTACATGGACCTGTTTTAGGTTACTGATACAGGAACAGGACTCAGAGATTTGAATGTTATATATGATTCAATTTAGGACAGAAATATAATGTTCTCTTCTACCTAACATGTTTAAACATAAGGAAACCGAATTTAGAATGTTGCAAGTTTTAACAAATTTCACACTTGATTTGATAAATATACTGTACTAGGAAATTATCCAGGATCTGGGCATGAGAATCTTCATTTAGGGGTGGACAGCTCTTATGGACCAGGTAGAGAGAGCCTTGTGCAGAGCAAAGTAATAGTTGGGCTTAAAACTCAATTTATTCATCACCATGAATCTATGGGCAATGTTTCCTATTATTCCTACTCCTCTTGATGAATAGAGTAATAGAGTATAGAATAATAAATAAGTTACAAGATTGTGAGCGGCTGCAGGATGACCTCGATAGTGTTGTGAGATGGACGGTGGGCAATGGTATGATGATAAACGGGGTTAAAAGTCGGGTTGTGAGTTTCACAAATAGGAAAAGTCCTCTCAGTTTTTATTACTGCATTGAGGGGGTGAAAGTTCCTTTTGGGGATCATTGTAAGTACCTAGGTGTTAATATAAGAAAAGACCTTCATTGGGGTAATCACATAAATATGAATGTTATTAAAGGGTACAGATCTCTGCACATGGTATGATGGTATTTAGGGGTTGTAGTAAGGATGTAAAGGAGAGGGCATATAAGTCTCTGGTAAGACCTCAACTAGAGTATGGTTCCAGTGTATGGGACCCCCACCAGGATTACTTGATTCAAGAACTGGAAAAAATCCAAAGAAAAGCAGCTCGATTTGTTCTGGGTGATTTCCGACAAAAGAGTAGCGTTACAAAAATGTTGCAAGTTTGGGCTGGGAAGACTTGGGAGAAAGGAGACAAGCTGCTCGATTAAGTGGTATGTTACATGTAATTAATTTCATAATAGAACCGTATTGAAGATAATATATTAAAATTACAAAATCCTTTTATTTACAACCACCTATTCAATACAGTACAGTACACTCATTGAATTATAAAATAATCATGTAGTGTCTTAAATAATGGGACATGTTTCGTTCGGCATAGCGAACATCATCAGCCGTTAATGTAGAAAGACTAGGTCAGGGCCCTGAGCTTAAATTAATCAAAATTGTGTCCTCATTAAAATAATAACAATGTCGTAATAAAAAGTAGTAATATAACAATAGACTTAGATTGTAACAATATGTACAGATTAACAGCGAGAATTTGTCGTGAAATACATTGAATGATAGTAATCTGTGAAGTGAAATGAAATGGCGTATGGCTTTTAGTGCCGGGAGTGTCCGAGGACAAGTTCAGCTCGCCAGGTGCAGGTCTGTTGATTTGACACCCGTAGGTGACCTGCGCATCTTGATGGGGATGAAATGATGGTGAAGACGAGACATACACCCAGCCCCTGTGCCAGCGAAATTAACCAATGATGGTTAAAATTCCCGACCCTGCCGGGAATCAAACCCAGGACCCCTGTGACCAAAGGCCAGCACGCTAACCATTTAGCCATGGAGCTGGACATCTGTGAAGTTATGAACAATCATGGGGTTGTTAAAGTAAAAATAGATATTGAGGACATTAAAATATACGTCAATGCGTGAAGCGTGGATTAATTATTGAGGATGGAGTTCCTTCAATTATGTAAAAACAAGAGTTGAAACAGAGATCATTGAATGGTACGAGTCCAAATTGAACCAGTCCAAAGGCGCATAACGACGAAACTAAGGTTGATATGATGTGATCTCCAGTAGTTACGAATTCTGTAGGAGAGATAATCCTGGCAGGATTGCTAGAATTCTCCCTATATTCAAGATCGTCGTTACTCTTTAATGAGTCCATTATTGGTTTTCTACATTAAATACAATTTTATTTTTACTGCTAGCGTGTGAATATGGACTAGTTTAACTTATATTTCCTTCTGGCATCGAGATTATCTGTACTTTTATACTTTTATACCATTCTGCCGACTCTGACTCACAAGGGAGTTCGCACAACATGCGATCGCAATTGCAGGTGATTTGTGGGTTGTATGAATATGTTTGAGGTGCTGATTACAACACACTATAACTTAAGTGCCATCACCAGTTACACTGTAAGTTACGAAGATTCGCTATTCCGCTCAAAGTAGACCCTATTGAACATGATATCATGGCTTTAGTAACTTTAGACACCGTAAACGTTTTCTCTAGCTATTTTAGTTATTTTACGTGTATGCCATGGTCGACACACACTGCACCGTGTCCAAGGTCACCCGAAACAGTTGCTGAAGCAACGTCTAGGGGAACCAGACAGACATTCCGCATAAGAGCAAGGAAGCTGGTATAATAGGAACTTCCATCTGTGTTGTATCTGCTTCGACCGTTCATGAAGTTCCTTCTGTTTGTGGTGTTTCCAATTTCATTAGCAAGTCACTGTCACCGTAATCGTGTGATAATGAATTCTGCCAATATAGTGAGTATAATTGTTAGCCATTACAAACACAAACGAAGATCCAGAGAAATTACGGTAAGTGAGAGAAATGCAGCTGTATTCATAAGCAATGTGATAGATGAAACAGTGGCAACCAATGGCAATAATATAGATCAAGAACACACAATAGACTATATTGAAGAATATGGATATGCAGAGGAAGACGTATCTGATTGTGAAAACATTATGGACGATACAGAACCTGACTCTGAGGAAGAGTCGTTAATAAAAAGTGATGGAAGCCAGTCGTCTGCGTATCTGCCAAGCCCACCGAAGACGAAGAGGTGGGGTGCTGTATCTTTTGAAAAGGCAAAGGAGATAATTTCATTCCAAGATTCTGGGAAAACCAAACGATTAAGCTTCAGTACAGTACAGAAACTATATCGTATGGTGCAAGACGTACATCATCTACGATATTTACGTCACGTAGTAGAAAAAGGGGAGCTAGGCCAGTGCTCAAAACTTCCCTGCTTGACGATCATGTAGCTGAAAAATTCAGGTTATTAGGCTGAAGATGCCCAAAACTAGGGCGAAACATGTTCCTAACTAGTGTTTATAATTCATGTAGGATTTAATCACTACAAAATATAATTGTATTGAATAGGTGGACACAGTCATTTTATTCTTGAAAGAATTTTACTTAAATAGGACTGACTCGATTCGCTGGATCTATCCATGGATGGGTTGCACGATTTAAACAGAATGTGTAACCACTAAAGCCTGGAATACAGATGGTGACATGAAGGAACAATGTGACGAGTTTTGCAAACAGGTAATGTCCTTAATAAATGCCATGGAACATATACAGATCAAAGTGGTATACGGAAAAAACTTCACTCCTTGCGAACTCTGCATTACAAGGAAGAGAAGTCGGTAAGAAGTTTGGTGCGGAGTGATCATGCAACAACTCATTCTTACACCATCCAACCCGTTACTTCGGCAAGTGGATACGTGTTTCCCATGGTGCTGGTTATTTACCAGGAACCTAATGGTCAGTTTGGAGTGCGAATAGTGCAACACATGCTGTAACCACAAAATCTGGTTCAAGTTGCTTCAATTTCCGGTCTAATCACGAAACAAATCATGATGCAATTCTTTCAAGATGTCTACTTCCCATATGCAGCACAGGAGTCTCTTCTTCTGGTTGATTCCCTCGGGACATATCGTGACAGAACGCATATCGATGCTATGCGACCTCAAAATATGGTGTATACAGTCAAGACCATCCCTCCTGGGTGCACACCTTACATTCAGCCGCTTGATGTGCTGTTCTTCCGAGAGAGTTCAAGGCGATGCTGCAGCGGATTGAAGATCACATTATCCTTAACGACTATCAGTTCACACTATCGTCGAGGGATTCCATTTCATTGCTGATGTGCATTCTACACAATCAGTTCTGTTCTCCAGTCTTCGCTGACTTTGTTTGGTACTCCTGGACTGTAGCTGGATATAATGACTTCAGACCAGAGAGGTTTCAATCACCACCCGAAGATATTTTTAATGTTCAAAAGCCGTGTGACTCGGAAGACTGCTTTTTGCAAGCATTCATGAAGTGTTCCTACTGTGATAAGCAACTCTGTTTTCGGCACTTTATACTCTGTGGACATGCTCATCCTTGTAATCTTTTGCCAAGAGCTACCAACAACCCATATTTTGAACTCGGTGCTTGAACATGCGCTTGATTGTAAAGTGCAGTGTAATTGTCGATGGCACATTTTGTGCACATATTTGTAATGTACATGTAAAACACTTAAATACAAACCAGAAAGTTTTTGCAATTGTGATCGCAAGTTGTGCTAACTTCCTTGTCAGTCTCTTCGTGGCAGAATTGATCTCCTTTGAGGTGGCAATACTCGTAAATCCCTGGGCTGATTTACTTGAAATTTCGATATATTTGCCTTTAAATGATGAGCTACAAAATGATGTATTCCATTATTTGATAGCTTATCCAGATCAAACTATCGTAAAAATATGTTCCATTCCTTTCCATGTAATCATGCGCTGTACACTTGATCGGGGCGACAAAGCAAGGCCAGTTCCTTGCATGGAGCTCATGACGTAGTTATTCACTCTCTGAACACAAGTTCCAGCTGAGACTTTGTTTATGTCGCAGTACCTCACGCTGAATTATGTTCCAGACTACTGGCGGTTCCTTGTACAATACACATTTCAGAACTACTTGTCCTACAAAGCCGATCACTTTCAGAATTCTCTCCAGCATATGTAATGTAGAGTCCCATCTTGTTTTTACATTTAGAATAGGTTTCAACAATGTCCCTTCAGAGCGATTCCTGAATTTCATTGCAATTTCCTGAGATCATCATTTGAACTTACATGACGTTTAAACCAAGACACTAAATCACTACATTTTGAAATTACCCTCTTAATACCTTCTGAATTTTGCAAGGAACTTCCGTACACCGATTCAATGTGTGTACAAAACATGGTAGGCCTAAACGTGATTTTTCCTAATGTATTAACTACAGCTTTTACCACATTTCCATCATTGTCTGTAATGACAGCAGCTAGTTTTCTTTCGGAATTTCAAAGTCATTCAGAACTTCAACCAAATTCAAGCCTACATATTGCGCCGTTCCCGTGTCCAGGCATGGACACAAGAGATCCTGACTAGCTCTAACTTCAATAAATCTGGTAACTAAGTTCTACGGGTGTGAGTTCCGTAACAGAAAAACGTCCAGGTCGATCAACGGTAGTCTCTAACTAACGCAGAAAGACGTCTCTTGCTCGTATCTAGTTAGGTACCATTCTCATTAACTCTTATGGAAATTGTCGTCGCTTGTTACTACTACAGTCTTACAACTAATTCTTATTCTAAGAACCCAGAGAAAGAGTGTTTAGGTTTCACTATTCCATATTTATTTAAATATTAAACCAAATATTCAAGGAATTATCTCAAATTTTTACTAATGAAGTAGCTCTTGTAATGGGTGACTCATTGTCAACCTAATAATTCATGTCCGTCAACAACTTTAGAGAAATCACATCTTCCGACTTCAACCTAAATGAATGCCTTCTCGGCTTAAATTGCTTCCTTTCCTAAACTCATTCATCTCCGAAATCATCAATTATTAGTATAAATTACATGTACCATCTGGGAAATTCTTGAAAACGCTATGTTTTCCTTCGTCTATAATTCACCTATAGAGCTGGGTGATGACCAAATAAATTAAATTGAACACAGATAATGGTATTTACAAGTGCCTTCTTGGCAAGAAAATAAACATTAAAATTAAGTACTTTAAGAATATAGGATGCATCCACAAAGAATAAAATTTAAAAAAAAATCCTATTAACTATTATTTACAGTCTATCTAGTGATATTCTCCTGAGAAAATAAAGAAACAAAATGGAATTTCTGAGTTAATGCTCAGTCAAGAAATGGAGTTCAAGTTGTCTGAGTCAATCATTCTCGGGATCCGCATTAGATTCGGTTAATTAACACCTAATACCTACTCTAAAAACTGTCACATTACTTAAATTTTCACTGACTGATTGTCTGCTGCAGTTTTAAGACTATCAATAAGGCTATTATAAAGCTCTTCTTGCATTGTTTTGACAAGTACACTCTTATATGTTTTACATTTTAAACATTCGTTTATGCCTACTTAGTTGTTTCTTAGACGCTCATATTTCCTTGTGTTACACATCATGAGCTAAGCTACGTCCATTGTAAGCCGTAATCACCCTACAAGTAACATTCTCGCAAGATTTAATTTATGAACTTAAGGTAATATGACCTTAGCTTATTGACATAGACTACGTGCGTACGAAGTAGCAAGAAACGTCACCACGCTTGTCATACAGAGTTATTATAACACATACTACCAATGGAAAATCTACTTAATCGTATGACACTATCTCCGACAAAAGAAAAATGATTCTCCTTTGAAAATCTAGGTCACCAGTGATCGGCCTATAGGTTGAAATTTATCCAGAAATGTAATTATATACCGTGAGAGTATTCAAGATCGTCCTAAGTAAATCTGTGATGGCTTAAGTCTTATCTAGAGTACATATATGCTCCTCTAGGTAACCTAATATGGATAAAAACATTGCACTACACGTCTCGAGATCATATCCTGAGCTAGGTAAAATGCGTAGGCTCCAGAATTATTGCGTGGAATTGGCGAGAAATCAGTGACCTTCTCAGCTACATCATTTGAAGTCACGAGATCTTACTTTGTACAACTATGACTATTACTCTCGAAGAAAACAATAACTACAACCATCATACATCATTAACAACTCTATATCATATCCATGACGCGTCAATTACTACTCATATTTCATATAAAGCCGCTCTATCACTTCATCATACGTAGATCATTACCTTGACTTGCACATCAACGTGCCGTGACATTCCTAAAATGCCTACTTTATTTACTACTGTCATAGTGCCAAATTTAACGTGAACTTGGAGTAGTCTACTACCATATTCCTTCATAAAACACATCCTATGTACGATCTCGAACTGATTGACATGACTTAAATTTAGGACACGCAGGTATTAAAGCCAACTTCACTCTTTACACTTCACTGATAATAATAATAACTCAAGCTATCTCTCCTCACATATCACTGGAAAACATTGCGATCGGAAAATCACTTGGTGACCACGCCTACAAATGGAATTGACGTTTCATACGGATGAGTACCTACTTCCAATCATCTCAGCTAGATGTTTATCTACGCACTGTCTTCGCACAAAACAAACATCAACATGCAATAAAAGAAATAATATACTCTTACTTACGAAAACGACTTGGATAATGGACTTAGCTTTGCTCAAGATGGTCTCGGCGTTTCCTCATCTCCGGTCATCTGAGACTAGGATCTCGTCATCTGGTTCCTCCACAAGTGGTCGGGTACATCGTAGCTTCTCAACATTGATCACTGGTCATCCGGGACAGCCAACATCGTCTCACCTCGTCAGGATCCAAGCAGCATCGCCTTGCTTCCTTACAGACCCATGGTGAAGACTCGTGCGTATGAAACAGAACAATGATAGAATATTTGACTCATTGCTGACATCTTCCAATTAATATAGCTCTTGCGTTGCTCAGATTGCATAGTTTTTACTGGGGTGCAGTTTATCCAATAAATAGTTCAAAACCGTCTAAGACAGATGTTATGTATATTCTGATTTGAAAATAAATTTCTTTCCGCTATCCTTTTATTAGTCTAAATGCATTCAACCACTGGTCCGTAGGTGTCTTTCAATGTTAAACGGTATCGGGAAAATTTCACCGAGGGCTTGCGTCACTGCGTGACGTAGTTCTACTGTGATATACTTTATCTCTTCTTTTTACGTATTTAATCTCCCGCGCGGCATTTAAATCTTGATCTCCGCTGATTAGCGTGTAGTCGCGATTTAATTTTCGTCTTCCAGTTCCTAGTAATTAGCTCCGCTGGATAATCCTTTTTAAATCGAGTCTTGCGTCTTCTTAACACATCGAAGTCAGATTATATAATAAATGATGAGCATTTTTTTTCTTGAATAATGGTTTCAAATAATGTCCATCTGTCATTTTTTTCTGCGCCTTCTATACGCGGCCATTACTGTAACCGACCGACAAAAAGACTTACAATTCGGCCCGTACTGATGTTAAATGCATTTTATTTGACATTTGACCGCAGAGACTCCATCTTTGTTACTACAGCTCTTATAAAGAACTGTGAAACGGCACAATATTCTGCTGTGGGTGACTTACTCAGCTCATGTACCTACTCCAATATTTACTGAACTTAATTCCCACTCCTTTGCAAAGTGCAGATTCAGCTCTAATTTTTTTCGTCTGAATGCCCCTCCACATTCCTGTTGTTAATGCAACATGATCTAAAGATGTTACTTCAGTCTTACAAGGGGAGTTCACGATGTCCGCATCACCGATTTTGTTCAAACTTTGTAGGTTTGTAGTACCACATCACAAAAGCACACTTGCAAAGTAGTAGCGCGCACCTCGCAAACATTTTTGAAAAAAGCGATTTTGAAATTGTCGAAAAAAGTTGAGAGAAGTTGAGCATGCCAGGTACCACCAAGCGAGACGCTGTGGTACGTTAGTCTAGTGGTTAAGGTTCTCCACTTCAGTAATGAAGATGGTGAGTTCAAGTCACGCTGCTATCAGCTAGGGACAATGATCAAAATCACGTTTTCTCATCTGTCTGTTTTGGCCTTAATATCATTAACTAGTATTTCAAAAGTCAGTATTATTCAGTATTATACATTCTTCCGGGACTGATGTTCCTGGAAAATTATCCAAGATTTTCAAAATTTCCTGTTTGATGGACCTGGTGTGACTGTTCAGGTTGACTAAAGTTTGACAGCAAATTGGACATAAAACAGAGGTCACATAGTGCGAGAGAGATGGGTAAACATGATGCCCACCTACGGCGAGGAATAGCGATATATACCTTGTGAGGAAGAAAAGGGCAAGTTTACTTCACGTTATACAGCAGTATGTACTCCCAGAGTCTACGATTTACACCGACAATTGGAGAGCCTACCGTGAAATGAGCAATTTGGGATATGTACATTGAACAGTTAACCACTCTCGTCATTTCGCTGACCCTCTCACGGGAGTACAAACAAACAATGTGGAAAATTATTGGAGTGTTCTGAAGGCATTTCTTAGAAAAACTGATGTTCTGAAAAGTGTTTTACTCCCAGTTGGTGAGTAGGCTACATGAGAGTCCTAGTGAGAAAAGTATGCCCTTTTACCCATCTGTGCCCGAAAAATACCTGATGAGTCGGAAAATCTCCATCGTACTGCACTGACGGGGGATAAAACGATCTGTCATGCAAGCGGTATTTGTCCGCATATCTGAGAAGAAATCCCTCATGGCTAATAATTTTGAATTTCAAATGGTAGTAAATTTAGTGACTGAAGAGAGGGGATGGGAGAAAGCCCACCTTTGTAACAAATGGGCCTTTTCATGGATTTAAATATTTATATTATTTAGTGAGAGCATATATTCAATTTGGAATAGGCTGAAATGGAGAGGTACCAGTTAAACAGGTTGTAACTTAGCCAAGGGCTGCAGTGTTTGAGACATGTGTTTGCCTTCTTGGTCCTTATGACCCATTTAAGAGGATGCTTGGGTCAGTAGACTGACTAAGGAGGATTCTAGATTTGGTCTTCTTTACTATTTTGTTTACCTGAGATCTAATATATGGAATATGAAGCTCGGTTCTCTTTTTTTTTTTTTTTACCGATTTTTCAGTAACTGGGCTCTTGTCATCATTTTTAATCTTTTGTTTTGAAAAGTTTGTAATTTGGAAGGTGGAGTTTCAGGAATATAGTCCCTGGTCTCACAGCCATACAGCAGTATAGGCCTGACATATGCTAAACAAATGTTTCTCAATATTTGAAGACACACATTTAGTGTATAGCAGAGTTCTTAAGGCTTTTACCTGGATGCTGTGGCTCACTGTAAGGCCTGTCCTATATTCTTGCTCCAGGACAAACCACGGTTCATTATTTAGCTGAGATAGTCAGTTTGTTTAGACCAAGACAGTGGGACATTGTTAACAGTAAAGTGACCAAATTTAGGCCTGTGCTTGGTAAAAGCAATTGCCTGCATTTCAGTAAGGTTTAGTTTCACTTTGTTTCGGACACACCATTCCCAGAATGACGAGATCCATTGTTGCAGAGCGGAGATGGCATGGGCATTTCTCCTCTTAGAGGTATTGATGGCAGTGTCATCTGCGTACTGTTGAACCTGCACTCCTTGACGAGTTGGAAGATCATTCACATAGGGTGGAGGAAAGAATTCCACACTGTGGGACACTAGCTTTGAGGGCCCAAGATAATTTGGAACTTATACTATTCGTAAAGTTTGTCAATTAAGTTTTCATGTCAGACAGTGTCAAAATCTTTCTCTGTGTTGGAAAATACTGCTGGTTTCCCTGGTTTTGGAATGTCAATCATTTTACCTGTCTTCCAGACACCAGGGAAGTATTGTCTCCAGACATGCTGAAAAGATAGCAGCCAAAATGATTACCATCTTATATGGCAGCGAGTTAATCAGTTCCCTACTTCTTTACCACCATCGCTGTTTGTAAGAGAACTGGAGTTGAACTAATCAAATAAAATTTATGGAAAGCATCTATTGAAGCGTAAAGTTTGTTTTCCATATACTTTTGGGCTTGGATAGAAGTCAAATTCATCATAGAATGGAATAAAAACTATGTATGTAAACAACTGTCTCCTCCTACTTTTCATCCCTTCTGGCCTTGCTTCATGAATTTGTTGTTAATCCTACTTCTTCCTGTATATGTTCATTCCTGATCCTATTTCTTCTTATTTTATTCAGGGTCTTTTTGTAATAGTTTGTTTCTGTTATGTTGCTGTCTTACTGTTTTGAGCATTCACCAACTTTCACATCCATATTCCTCATTTTCTTCTTGGCCTCTTTCCAATTTGCTAGGGTCAGCAATCTGTATGGATTTAGCCAAGTTTTATGGCTGGATGCCTTTCCTGACACCAGCCCTATTTGGAGGATTATATTCACGATTGTGTGTTTCTTTAGTGATTTGTAGTGTGATGTGTTGTAAGAAAATAGATATATGTATTAAGGCAAACACAAATATGGCCTCTTTCAGGTGGCATGGATTCGACCCGCTTCCACACTTAGCCGCGGGTTCGACCCGCTTCTGTGCTTGGCCGTGGGTCTGCCTAAATTAAGAACCACCAAACTTGATAGCTGCAGCCGCCTAAGTGTGGCCAGTATCCAGTATTCGGGAGATACTGGGTTCGAACACCACTTTCGGCGGCCCTGGAGATGGTTTTCCATGGTTTCCCATTTTCACACCAGGCAAATGCTGGGGCTGTACCTTAATTAAGGCCACAGCCGCTCCCTTCCCACTGCTAGCCCTTTCCTGCCCATCATCGCCGTAAGACCCCTCTGTGTTGGTGCAACGTAAAGCAACTTGTAAAAAAAAAAAAAAAAAAAAAAAAAAAAAATCTTAAGAACCGATTGATCAAATAGAATCTTTCACATGGAGCAGAGGCGGAGAGCAACCTTGCACAGGAGAAATGTTTGAGTGGGGGGTCCGCAGTGAGATGCGGTCCTGCGCCTGCAGTTATTTCTGAAGGGCATCACACACAGCGGGTTGACCGTGTCCGCATCGTCAGTAGATCTGCGCCCACTCATCGAAAGCATTGCTAAATTTGGTATATTTATTTTCAATTTATCAATTTATTCATGTGCTTTTTTCTACGTGATTTATTACGGTTGTTATAAATGCCGAAATAGACATTGAGAACTTGATAACTTTAGTGTTGGAAAGACTAGTGGTGTGGAATCAATCTAACCCAGGACAAACACAACAGAGGTATGGTGACAGATTTGCTGCAAAGTCTCTAGTGAAGTTCATCAAAGGAGGATATTGACATCTGAAAGTAGTTAAAAAACTTGGCGTCGTCCATTCTGAAGTCATGAAACAGTGTGGCAAATACTCCCACCTGACTTCTCTGTCCCATCACTGGGTGATGCACATTCTCCGTTTTCATTTCCTTTTTATTAAGTGTGGAAGGTAGAGTAAATGAAAAGTGTATTGAAAAGGATCTACTGAAAAGCACGGGATGTTTTGTGCCACTGTGTGAAAGAGACAGTGGAAATGGGTGCACCCGTGCATACCTGCACCATCTGAAAGAAGCCTAAGCAGCTCCCGAACCAGAGGAATTAACCAGACGTGGTTAAAATCCCTGATCCGGTTGGGAATCAAACCCCATAACCCTTGGACCAAAGCCCAGCTAACCATTTAGCCATGGATTTCCATAGTTGAACCTGCAGTTTGACAAACAGTGCACTCTTCTGTGTACCTTTTGATATGAGCAAAATGCACTGCAAGACAGACATGTCCAGTCACCACAGCTTGCTTCTTTGGTCTCTCTTAGTTTCTTTTCTGTAGTTCTTGAATATTTGCCATTTTTTTCTCTTTTGCCTTTTCTATTGCTTATTAATAGCAGGTTTATTGAATTTGCTGATTTATATTGTTGTCTGTGTGGTGATAGAGCATGGAAGAGAAAAACGAGCAGCGTGAAGTGTAAAATTCTCTGTGGAGTTAGGAACTTTATCCAGCAGGCATACGGTGAATAGTCATCACAAGCATGAGTGTTTCAGTGGCACATAAGTTTTGTGACTGACAGGGAGTATGCTGGCAATCCTTCTTAACTTCACACAGGATTTTATGCTCTCTAGTGCATTCCATTACATTTACAGCTTCAGTCTTGAAACTTTCTGGATGAAGGTTATAGATAATGAATTTTCAATTAAAAAATCAAGACACATGAAAATGTATTATTATAAATGAAATTACAGTTAATTCACTACACTATTTAATCAGTTTTCAAGTTGTCTGAGTTCCATAATTTGGTTTGAAACATGTGACACAAGGAAATAATTTTTCTTCTTAGGACACCATATCCCTACGAAGGTTGACGATCCAGTTAATTATGATGACTCTCAAACCAGCAGCTTGAAAGATTTTGATGGGAGTTCGTGCATACCAATGGCGCAGGTCTTTAAGCAAGGAATTTCTCAGTCACCTCATAGATAGTTCTTCTTCAGTTTTTCCCTGGATGATGAGTTGGAGAAGTTCATATCGTTCACCTCATATGATGTGCCCTATGTACCTGAGCTTTCGTTCCATGTCGGGTGTTAGAAGCTCTTTTTTCCTATTTAAGAAGTTGAGGACTTCCTCACTGGTCCCCTTTTCTACCCAGGATATTTGAAACATTCTTCTTTACAAGTACATTTCAAAAACTTCAGTCCGTCTCTCCAGCAAAGGACTATGCCTCCAGCCTTCAAAACCATAACTTACCGAAGGACAGGGAAAACATAGCAGTGCAACATCTGAACTCGGAGACGAAGGTTGAGATCTCTACTGGTGAATAGGGCCTTCATACTGTTGAACGTACCATATTTCTGGCTTGCTCAATCCTGGATAAGATTTCATTCTTGGGATCATAATGCTCAGTCGCCACATTCCCAAGATATTTCAAGGATGACACTTGTTGAACAATTAATCGTAAGAGTTTAAACGAAGTGTGCCTGCACCGTCGTTAGCTGGTTCAAGTCATTTTTGTGGAAACAATTTCACCATCAGAATGTGGGGTAGGAGAGGTGGTGGCATAAAATTTCTAATCATGAGATTGTATGCCAAAACCCTGGATTCAGTTACAAACCTCTCCTCAGCATTCATGTGGAGTGAGGGTGTATCACATTATTGTTGGTGGTTCATCCATCGAATGGGGTTGTTAAGCCTTGAGCAGATTCCTTAGTGTTATTTGACAGGAATATGCAATGTGCCAACCCAGGGATTCACCCTCGCCGTACATCACCATCATCATCATCATCCCATATCGAAACGTACAGGTCACCCATAGGTGTCAAATAGGAAACCTGCACCAGGTGAACTGAACATGTCCTCTGACATTCCTGGCAGTAAAAGCCATGTGATAAATAAATACGTAAATGAATGAATGAATAAATAAATAAATAAATAAATAAATAAAAATAAATAAATAAATAAATAATGCTCATCAAAAACTACAAGGCTGGAAGCATGTGGCTCAATGATGTAAAAAAGGACTTTGCTTCCACTGAGATTTCTGGTACTGATATCTCAGACCGCTCTAAATTTTGTAAATTGGTAAATTCATGGTCTACTGTACCAAAAATTGTTAAATCTTACAAACCTCTTTCACAGGAAAGAAAGGAACAGCTAATAGCAGGATTGAAGAGGCATTGGGAACGAAAGCGAGCATTCAAAAAGAGCCAGTCGTAAGTGCTCCCTAGGGGGCTTAGATCGCTAATAATAATAATAATAATAATAATAATAATAATAAAAATAATATTTTTTTTAAACGGGCCAGTTGGCCATGCGGTTAGGGGTGCGCAGCTGTGAGCTCGCATCTTGGAGATAGTGGGTTCGAACTCCACTGTTGACAGCCCTGAAGATAGTTTTCTGTGGTTTCCCATTTTCACATCAGGCAAATGCTGGGGGCTGTACCTTAATTAAGGTCACGGCCACTTCCTTCACATTCCTAGGCCTTTCCTGTCTCATCTTCGCCATAAGATCTATCTGTGTCGGTGCAATGTAAAGCAAATGAATGCCTAGGTTACATCTTGATAATTTTATGCATTTAGCTTTTATACTAATGTTTAATTTTTGTTGTGAATGGGACCTATCAGAGGCAACATCGTACACTGATGTATAAACCGAACAAAAATTGAAAACTTACCACCTAATTTATAGGTTTTGTGCCCTAGTTGCTAGTTGAGAACATGATATTTGTAAATAATCAAGTGTGCTGTGTTGCCAAATATAACACAATTTTTGTTTATGTCACATGCTATGCTACTGTAAATTATCACCCCTTCATGGTCAACCGACAGTCAACTGTATGACTGGACTCATCCTTCTAAACCTTACCTCAGCCACGAGCTTCTGCATGGCACATGTCCGTGCATATTTTAATCATTTTCAGTGTTAAAAAGACAGCATTATTTATTAATGTGAGCATGTATGGTTTTTACTATTGGAATGCACATCAGCTGAGCTACTCTCATGTGAAATTTGAATGGAATTGGAGTGTACCTGGCACTTCAAAGACTTCCCTTGTGAGAGTTTGTGATTGTACAATCACTTAATTAGAACAGAAATACTACTGGTATGGGGGATGAAGCTAGCAGCAGGCAGCAATTTAGTGAACCCCAGAAAAAGCTTTTGGCATATACATATGCTTTACTGAGGGTCTTAACCTGCCAAGATGACTTCTGTTCAGCCAGATGGCCTGCAGATACTGACTGCCACACTGGGCAACACTTCAGCTCCTCACAAGGATGATCAAACCTGTTTCCAGCCCTCAGTTTAGAATTAAAATCCTTGGACTGGCTGGTGTGCAAATACAGCCTATAACACAGGGCTGACAATTCAAATGTAAATTGTGATGATGATGATTGTTGTTTAAAGGGACCTAACACCGAGGTCATCGGCCCCTAATGAGACGAAATTGAATGACAAATTAAAAGTCTAAAATTCTCCACTGACCAGAATTCAAAGCGTGAGAACGAAAAATGAAAAGATGGACATGAATTTAAAACAATCAGTGGATGCGACCCGCAATGCTTTACATTCACACAAACTGACGTAAAAGAATAGGATTACTGACCAAGGGACTGCTTCTATAGCATAACACTGAAACAATGATGCTTGCAGTATAAAGGGGGTCCAAAATCCAAGTTACCGACCCCTCATAACGGTACTGATCGCTAGGAAAGTAGAACCATGGTATTTGTCATATTGCGGTTCTAATCAAAAGTAGCAGAGACTTGCGGTATTCCACACATTATTGTACTACTCACAGGTTATGAAATTCGACATATAATACAGACCCATGTTTTTCTCACTTTGCGGCACCATTTACAGGCAACGCAAACCTATGGTGTTCATCACATAAGAGTACTAACCACAGGGACCTTCCCCTATCCCATGGTGTTCCTCATGTAGTGGGTACTAATCACAGGCAAGGCAGAACCATGGTAGCTATCATCCCATGGTCCTGCTCATATGGTGGTACTAATCACAGGTACTGCAAAAGCCGACCGCACGGTGCTCCTGTGTGCTACTAATCACAAACCTATTTGGTACCTAATATAGTGGTACTACGCGCACGTAAAAGCGACCCATGATGTTCTCCGTGTGGTGGTACTAATCACAAGTAGTTTCATGGTTCCAAGACAATCATCCCTTGGTCACCCCTTTCAGTCGCCTCTTACGACAGGCAGCGGATACCGCGGGTGTATTCTACATGTGCGTCCCCCACCCACAGGGGTTAGTGTGTATGGTCCGCGAGAGGTATTTTATTTCCCTCAAGTCCGCCGGCAAGCTGGTTAGGACCCCCCCATCCGCCACCTGGGACGCGCCACGTGGGAGTATCACCTCTCCCCCTGCTACGCCAGCGTAGTAGGTTCGTGGCAAATGTAAATTCATTAAGGAAATGTTCTTTAACAAAGGTACAAAATACAACTAACATTTATAAATTTTATGATTAAAGTTTTTTTTTTTTTGTATGACTCACTATTGTGATAATTTTTTAAGTTGAAATTAAAGGCTGTATCCTTTGCCATCTCAAGCAGTACAATGCATTTATTTAGGGCAGGATGCACGAACAGTGTTATTGACTGTAGGGAATTTTTTCAGTTTTTTTTATTATTCAGACCAAGTTCTCCTTTTTCTGTTTTTAAAGCATAAACTATGTTGTTGTTATCTCGTTAAACTGATCTGAATGTTTTGTATAAATTCTGAGTATTATTTATTTGAAAATCATCTTCAAGAACTTTTTACTTTTTCCCTCGTAGTGTAGGTCGCAGAGACAGATTTCTGAATTCACTCAAAACATACTGAAATTTTGGCTAAATAATGAGGTCAAATATTACAAAATAAAAGTTAAATATGCTTCATTTTACTAATGCAACATGTGCTGTGAGTATAAAAATGTTGAAATTTGGAGAGAAGGTACAATATACACTCATGCTCAGAAATTAAGGATAATGCTGATACATGGTGAAACAACGCTATGGTGGGCGGCTTGCGGTTTTAAATCACCTCGGGGTATGACCATGTGGTGCATTTGATCTGCGGCACGTTGCATGGTGGCGCTGGCAGCAGTCCAAATACGCAGAGGTGTGTTGGTGCATGTCAGAGTACGGTGCAGCGAGTAAGTGTGCAGATGTGTTCAGACGTGCTTATGGTGACTGTGTGGTGAAAATGGCTCAACGAACACATATTGATGACGTTATGAGGGGTAGAATAATAGGGCGACTGGAGGCTGGTCAAACACAGCAGGTCGTAGCAGGGCCCTCCGTGTTCCACAAAGTGTGATCTGAAGATTATGGCAACGATTCCAGCAGACATGAAACATGTCCAGGCGCTACAGTACGGGACGTCCGCAATGTACAACACCACAAGAAGACCGATATCTCACCATCAATGCCCGCAGACGGCCACGGAGTACTGCAGGTAGCCTTGCTCGTGACCTTGCCACAGCCACTGGAACACTTGTTTCCAGACACACAGTCTACAGACGACTGAACAGACATGGTTTATTCGCCTGGAGACCTGCAAGGTGCATTCCACTGACCCCTGTTCACAGGAGAGCCCGTAAAGCCTGGTGTCAAAAACACAGTACATGGTCATTGGAACAGTGGTCCCAGGTTATGTTCACAGACGAGTCCAGGTATAGTCTGAACAGTAATTCTCGCCGGGTTCTCATCTGGCTTGAACCAGGAACCAGATACCAACCCCGTAATGTCCTTGAAAGGGGCCTGTATGGAGGTAGTGGTTTGATGGTGTGGGGTGGAATTATGATTGGTGCACGTACACCCTTGCATGTCTTTGACAGAGGAAATGTAACAGGTCAGGTGTATCGGGACGTCATTTTGCACCAGTATGTCCGCCTTTTCAGGGGTGCAGTGGGTCTCACCTTCCTCCTGATGGATGATAACGCACGGCCCCACCGAGCTGCCATTGTGGAGGAGTACCGTGAAACAGAAGATATCCAGCGAATGGAGAGGCCTGCCTGTTCTCCAGACCTAAACCCCATTGAGCACGTCTGGGATGCTCTCGGTCGACGTATCGCTGCACGTCTTCAAACCCCTAGGACATTTCAGGAGCTCCGACAAGCACTGGTGCAAGAATGGGCTATACCCCAGCAGCTGCTCGACCACCTGATCCAGAGTATGCCAACCCGTTGTGCGGCCTGTGTACGTGTGCATGGTGATCATATCCCATATTGATGTCAGGGTACATGCGCAGGAAATAGTGGCGTTTTGTAGCACATGTGTTTTGGGACGGTTTTCTCAACTTATCACCAATACCGTGGACTTACAGATGTTTCGTTTGTGTTCACTATGTGCCTATGCTATTAGCGCCAATTTTGTGTAGTGCCACGTTGTGTGGCACCATAATATGCAATTATCCTTAATTTATGAGCATGAGTGTATTATACTGCAACACTGGAATCCACATTTAGCAAAATTGTGTTTGCTTGGATTTCCTCATGCACAAAAGTTACACACGAATATCTCAAAACCAACTTGGGGCGTTTGGTCTAAAGATGCATAACAGCATCCAGTTTGTCTTGCAGAAGACCTTCCTTTCTTAAACCCTGTTTGGTATTCTCCAGTTTGATAGTCAGCATGTTCTTCTAAACGATTCAATACGGTAGTGCTTTAGACAAGATTTTGTATACTGTAGGTGACAAGGAGTTCCCTCTGTAATTATTAGCATCTCTTTGGTGACTCGTTTTGTATAATGGGTGTAAGAGGGGGCATGTCCATTTTGCTGGAATTTTTCTGTTTCCCAAATTTTTTCTTAGATATCTAGGAGTTTCAAAATTGAAATAATTGATGAAGAGATTCAACCTATTCAATACAAAAGAATAAGAAATGTAGTGAATTACATTCCCATTTAATAATAAGTAGAAATGGTACCGGTTTCGACCCTAGTCCAGGTCATCGTCAGCCAATTAAAACATGAAAAACAATGCATAGGAAAAGGAAATAAAAGATTAAGTACACTCCGGATCAGTAGAAGAGACGATATAAAAAGGAACGGGGGTAGACACTGTAAAACTCAGAAGAAGTAAAATGCAAGTCACTCAAAAGGAAACAGTGCGTAATTCTCTGAGTGGCATCATGGCACACGCAGTGCTAGGCAAAGTCCCACAATGTTTACGAATAGCGGAGAACGGTTAAATGAACCAGTTTTTAAACACTGTCAGGCACAAAGTCACATCACAATCGAACACATACGAAGATCCTTAATCGTGCAGGAGTTGAAGACGAGTAGATCCATTGAAGCAACTTGTCAGCTCCCGGTGATCAGCGCGACACATTCAACATCAGTTTCAAACGCCAAAGTAAAGTCGAGAATAGCTTGACGATCCAGTAATTTTTCTCGGTCGCAGGAAATTAAGTATATAGATAAATATAATACACTTCAATATAATTGAATAAGTAATTGTGCTCCTATAAAATACTTAGAACAGTTGACGTGAAAAAACAATTGTGAAGAGAAAAAAAATATAGTAAAAAGCGCAATACCAGAAACAAATGAAAACGTATATGCACAGTGCGCAATTTTTTAAAACGTAAAAAATTCAGGTCTTGATTGAAGTAGTCGAAATCGGCGCATGGCAGGAGTTAAGTATGAATGAGAAGAACCGAAATGAAGGTGGAATTGATTTTTTTTTAAAGAAAAGATAGAATAAATTAATAGAGGAAGAGGAATAGTGGAATAAGGTAAGAATAAAAGAAATTGAAATTAAATGGTGTTGAGGAAGGATAAGAAAGGGAGATAGATGAAGGAGGGGTAGTTTAGGGTGAGTTAGGAGGCTGGGTTATTGGAGGTAGAAAATGTGGGTAGGAACTTTGTAAGGCATGGAAAATAGAATTGGGGTTTTAAAATTTAGAATTTTTGAGAAGAAGGATTAGGAAGTCGAAAAGGATATTGGGTTTTTCAGAAATGTCGTTTAAATTGAAATTAGGGTTGAAGTATTGATCAAGGTGAATAAAGCAATTTTCAGTAGTGTTTAAGAGGGGGCCTTTGTTTATGATTTTAAGTATTTTCATGTCTTTTTCAATATTGGTGAAACTATGGTTGGAGTCTTGTATGTGTTGTCCTATGGCAGAGAATCTATTGTATTTAATGGCGTTGATATGTTCGGAGTATCTGATATTGAAGTTGCGGCCAGTTCGTCCGATGTAGGAGGAGTTGCAGTTGTTACATTTGAATCTGTACACTCCAAATTTAGAAAAAGCATTAGATTTATTTAGTGATTTAGAGTTGTGTAAAATATCTAAATTTCTATTGTTAGTTCTAAAAGAAATTTTCATGTTGTGTTTTTTAAAAATATTAGCTATTTTATAAGCATCTTGAGTGAAAGTGGAAAATGCAGTTGGTTTTGTTATGTCTTTAGATAAAGTGGTTTTAGGACGGTGTTTGAATTTGTTGATGATGCGGTTTATGAAGGAGTTGTTAAAGCCATTGAATTTAGCGATGTTACGGATGGTGTTCAATTCATTATTTAAATCTTTTTTAGACATAGGGGTGTTGAAGGCATGAAAAATTAAGCTGTTATAAGTAGTACGTTTATGTGCTTGAGGGTGCGAAGAATCTTGTCGTATTGTGGTTGCTGTTTGGGTTGGTTTTCTGAATATTTTGTAAGATAAAGAAGAAGGATGTCTAGTGATTGTTAAGTCTAGAAAGTTAAGAGTTTGGTTGTGTTCTGATTCGAGGGTGAATTTAATATTAGAGTCTAAGTTGTTGAGATGAATAAGTGTAGAGGCTGCGTTGGTTGATTCTTCATTTAAAATTACTAAAGTGTCATCGACATATTGGGCCCAAAAGAGGATGTTGGAGAAATTATTATTGATTTTTGTGTTTTCTAAGAAGTCAAGGTAAATTTCAGCAAGAATGCCTGAAGCTGGTGAGCCCATAGCCAAGCCATCTTGTTGATAAATGGTGTTATCAAAGGTAAAATGATTATTATTGAGAACCAATTTTAAAATAGACATGAAGTCTTGAATTTCAAGTTTACTTAGGTTACTGAATTTGTTTAGGTTGTTATTATGGGGAATAATTTTGAAATTGGAATACTAGGGTACATGTTTACAATGTCAAAAGAATGGAGAGAAAAATTTGGTTGGATATTAAAGTTCTTTAATTTGTTGATTAGATCAGAAGTGTTTTTGATAGATTTGTTGGATAAAAATCGATAGTTTTTTAGTAAAAATGTTTTGATGAATTTAGAAGTGTTGTATAGGGGACTGGGTCTGAAATTGATTATTGGACGGATGGGAATGTTAGTTTTGTGAATTTTTGGGAGGGCTTTGGCAGTGGGTAGGTCTGGGTTCATGTTTATTAATTTAGTTTTTTCTTGATCTGTGAGGAGAAAGGAAGTGTTTTTTAAAGTTTGTTTGAGTAGGCGTTGGATTTTTGTGGTTGGGTCTTTTTTTACTATAGAAAAAGAAGAATAACTGAAAAAATTTTTGGTTTTATCTAAGTAGTCAGTTTTTCCATTATGACAGATTTATCAGATTTGGTGATGATGAGATTATTGTCATTGATTTTCTTTTTAAGGTCCGAAATGAGTTTATTATTATTATTATTATTATTATTATTATTATTATTATTATTATTAAGAGAAGTGTTTTTGTCATTGTTAAGGAAGATTTTTTCGAGTTTTCTTTTTTACTTCATATCTGATTTCATCTTGTTCATCTCTTGGCATTTTGTTAATGGCTATTTCAGATTCAATAATTAAATTAGTCACTACATTGAAAGTGTTGAGGTTGGGCCAATTGTGTTTGAGGCCCTTTGAAAGAATTGAGTTTTCATCATCACTCAGAGTTGTTTTAGATAAATTTACAATGTAGGAGTTTTTCAATCATTTTGTGGCTGGCAAATTTCCATATTTCTGCTGTAATTGAGTCTTCTCCAGTAGCTTCGTTGTTTTTTGAGTACTTTGATTATATTTCATACTTCAGGTTTGTGTGGCAGATTTGGAAAATTGTTTGTGGGTTCATATTTATTAAATATTAGAGTTTTTTCAGTTGAGAAGCTTTTTAAAGTATTCTGCCAAATTTTTTCAGTTTTCTTTATTATTCAGACCAAGTTCTCCTTTTTCTGTTTTTAAAGCATAAACTATGTTGTAGTTATCCTGTTAAACTGATCTGAATGTTTTGTATACATTCTGAGTATTCTTTATTTGAAAATCATCTTCAATTAGGTTCAGTGGAGATTTATAAAATTTCTTCTTGGTAGGCCTTATCATGGTTTTTTTGCTGTTAGCTTTCCTTTGTTTTCTGAAGTTTTCATAATTATCTTCCTTCTTCATAGCATACAACTTTTTAATGACTGCAATCTCTCATTCAATGCATCTTCAAGTCTTGATTTCACCATGTATGCTTCTTTCTTTTTTTACATTGGAGCACTTCAATCAGTCATATATATTAATGTCTAATAGTATTAAATACAGTCTGCTTTTCTCCTTCTTCTTCCGCTCCCAAAACTTCTTCATCCTGTCGGACCTGGCTGCCCTTTGTCTGTCAGTAATGGTGTAATTCCTTCATTCAAATATTACGAGTTTGAATTGCAAGTGTTTATTCCTTAGAATTCTCTTCTCTTTTCTTCTCTGCCTTCAATTTGGAGCATTGATAAATTTAATTCTTTAAATCATTCATGATCTCTGTGAACCAAGTGTTCTTTGTTTTTCCAGAAGTAACTAAATAACTGCTTCACTAGTCAGGTTTCTGGCAGTCTGAATATATTACCAAAAAAGGCAATTCTCCTTTTTCGCATTGTATCTATTATTGATTCGCTTTCACGATAAACCACTTCATTAGGTAATAATCTCCATTGGCCATCAACTTGGTGTTTCTTATTGATGATTTTCCTGATGATTCTTCTATCTACTTTTTGCAATTTATTTGTTGTTGAATAGTGTTCAACTTGAAGATTGTGTCACTAGCATAGTTGCTTCGGGTTTTACAACTGTATGCAATGTCGAAATTTAACGTTCATGGAGAGAGATTTTTTTTTACAAGTTGGCCAGGTGATTCGCTGTGCTGTTTTAGGTTTAAATGTTCTGCTGTCGATAAATCTTTTCCCTTTTGTCTTCCAGGTTATACTTTCCCCCAGATATTTGAACTTAATCACAATCTTAATTTGTTTGCCATTGTTGAGGTGAATGGCTGGTGTTTCAGTTCTGAAGGTCGGCATCATTTCAGTCTTTTCAAATGAGATTTGCAGTCCAAGTTTTTCAGCAATTTTCTCGAGTTCTTCAATTTGAAATTTAGCTCTTCCACACTACTTGCTAGTAATGCAAGATCGTCTGCAAATGCTAGGCAATTAAATTTAATATTTCTGCCTATCTTGATGTTTGAATGATATTTCTTTACTCGTTCTCGCATACCCAGGGCACAGTTAAACGATAATGACGAGAGTCCATCTCCCTGTCGAAGTCCAGTGTTGATTTCAAATGGCTCAGACAATTCGCCTCTAAAGTTGACTTCCACTTAGTATTCTTAAGAGTGATTCCACTAAGATTGATGAGTTTTTGGTGTAAACCCAATTCTTTAAGGACTTTCAGTAGTGACTCACCACGAACATACTGTCATAAGCTTTTTTTTTTGAAATCAACAAAAGTGATGATTAATCTCTTGTTCCAAACTCTATGGTGTTTCGTGACTCACTTAAGACTGATGATTTGATCGGGACAGCTTCGTCCTGTTCAAAATCCTCCCTGATATTCTCCCAGTTCCTGGTCAAGTTGTTTCTGAATTCTTGTATATCTAATTTTAGATAATCCGATCTTTCACCTTTTTTTGTGCAGTGGCCAGATTATTGCTGTAGTCCATTCCTCAGGCATTTCAGTATTCCAGATGTCTATGATGTTTATGTAAATTTTGAAGGGTTTGTTTATTTGCATTCTTCCATAGTTTTGCTACCAATTGATTCTCTACTGATACTTTGTAGTTCTTGAGGGAATTTATTGATTTGATCACTTCATCATAAGTTGGTGGTATAACCTTTTCCAGTGGAGTTTTATTTTTTGGGGAAGGACCAAAATCAAATTGTTCTTTTGGATCTTCACAGTTAAGAATTCTTTAAAATAGTCAGCCATAATTTTAGCATTATCCCTATTTTTGTGTGTCATTTCACCATTTTTATTTTTTAATATAAGTGTAGGTGGAGTGTACTTTGATTGATATTGTTGGAATGTTTTGTAATAGTCTCTTGTTTTATGTTGACTAAATGAGTCTTCTATGGTATTCAGTGTTTCTTTTTGATAATTTCTTTGAATTCTTCTAATTTCTTTGGCTATTTGTCCTTTGGCATTCAAGAGTTCTTTGCGGAATTTTTCAGTTTTCCGTTGTTGGTCAGATAACCATGCTTTATGCCTTTCTTGAATTGCACTGTCACATTCCTCATTCCACCAGGCATGTTTCTTTCTCCGTTTAATGGGAGCAATTTCCTCAGCCACAGTTTTCAGTTAATTACCGTCCCCAATTTGTCACTGAGGGGTGTTTTAGATCTCTCCATATACAAGTATATTTTATTATTTATTAAATAACTGGGATAATCATTTCTTCGCCTAGTGGATCGAGATTTTTTTTTTGGTCTCCATTTAGGTGTTAACTTTATTTTTATTTTTGATATATAATGATGTGAATATTGAGGAGGATTTACGGCCCAAGGTTGGTAGAGGGAAACTACAGATTACGCTCAAATAAGGAGATATACAAAAGAACAGAAGACCTGGAAACAACAATAAGGAAAAGACGGCTGCGATTCTATGGACACATGGTCAGAATGGATCCAACAAGGTTAAATAAACAAATTTTTAATAAAATATACTACTTGAAGAGCCAGGGGGGATATGCCAAGCAGATGAAGGAAGAACTCAAGAGGTTAGGAATTGCAGATGAAGAATGTCGTGATAGAGACCAATTCAGGAAAAGACTTTTCAACATAAAAATTCTGGTTGAAGAAAAGAAAGAGCGCAGAGGGGGAAGATGGACTGAAGAGAGAAGAGCGCAACATTCTGAAAGAATGAAGGCACTGTGGAGAAAGAGGAAGGAAGAAGGGATGATTAGAAGGAAGTGAAGTGGTATTGGCGTGGTCCTAAGTTTAGCCGGTTCGCAAGAAAGAAAGAAAAGATGTGAATCAATGTCAACCCCCTGGAGGACTTTCACATTATAAACTTCTTTGTAGTAATCTCTATCCATGGCTACACGGTCAATTTGAAACTCCCCCAATTTCACATTAGGACATTTCCAAGTCATTAATTTGTGTGGTTGTCTCTTAAATCTTGTGGTTTCCAGAATAAGTCTATGGTCTTCACAAAGTTCAATTAATCTTTGCCCGTTTTTTGTTTGTGAATTTATGAGCTGGCCATCTTCCCACTACTGTACGATATTTTCTTTCTTGCCATATTTTTGTATTGAAATTTCCAAGCAAGATTTTAGTGTTTACATCAGGGATGTTAAATAGTAGATGGTCCAGTTTTTCCCAAAATTTGTCACTTTCTTCTTTTACCTTGGCTTTTTTGTCATTTGTTCGGGCATGGACATTTATCAGAGTATAAGTTTTATTCCGCACTTTAATAGTTAATGTTGCTATTCTTGGAGAGGTTGATGAGAAGTTCTTGATCGAGTCTATTATACTGTTATAGACTAGGAATCCCATTCCAAATTGGTGAACATTCTTCAGTACTTTTTTCTTCATTATTATTATTATTATTATTATTATTATTATTATTATTATTATTGCATCATCCTGAGGGGGGTTTCTTTCTTGCACCATATTGGGCGACCTAACAATTGCTCCGGCTATTTTCCCCTCAATCATCCATCACTCCTACAGATCATTAAATGGGTGAATGCATATAATAAAATTGATGCTAAGTGTCGGTAGCTATGTTCGCTTTAAATACTCATCGTATAAACAGTTATTGCATCATAGAATTTTAGCGATGTCGTAACCTTGATTTTTCCTATTACAATATTTGATATGGTAATCCTTAAATTGCCACGCGACACCTCTCAGGGATAATTAAATTGCATCTGCGAACCATACTATTTTTACGTGAGATCAACTGAGACACCACATTTCCTTTTCAATAAATTACTATCGATACCATTCATCACCCAGAATCAATATCAAGTTTTCCAAGTCCAATCATTCGAAGAAAAGAAAAGAAATAAAATATTCTTTAAAATGAATTAATTCAAAATTATTTATATCATAATGATATTAGCCTATCTCCTAAAATAATAACATCTAGATTGGATAATCTATAATTTATTTCATGATTCCAGAATCATGAAAGAAAATCTGATAATATTTATCAACATCAATTATCTTCCTCCTCTCTAAAAAAAAAAAATTTAATTTAATCTATCTTCGATCTGATTCAACTATTCTTCTTGCATCAATTATGCGCATCACAAAAATAAAGGATAAATTCTCTTAATTATAAAAATCGAAAGTACATTTTCTTTCTATTGAAAACGTAGTATAACATTTTTGGGTTAAAAATAAATCCAAGTCCCTAAGCCTAAGTAATCTCCATACTAAATATGCATAATCTAAGTCCATCAGTTATTGTTTCTTTCTTTTTTTTTAAAAATGCTTATTTTCATCATTATCAAATTGATATTCTGTCATAAACACACGCGTTTCCTCCCATGTTATAACGTTAGCAATTGCAAGTAAGTTCCAAATATATATCAGCTCAAAATGGCTATTTCAAATATATATATAGTTCATTAAACGAGAAATATTGGTCACCTTGACCATGTCATTAGGTTAAAATATTCAAATAACACCTTAAAATTAAATGTAGGTATCGTGTAAAGAATAATTATAATCGTAGTTCAAATAAAAATTATACCTAACATGTTTTATGGTTTACCAATATTCAATCAGGTATCAAGAATCCCGTTGGAATGCATTTGGTAACCTATTTTATCTAATTGTGGTAGAGATTTAAATTATGGGATTGTTCTATGAATTAAATTCATTCTCGACAACAAACTTCCAATAATATTCAGTACAACGTTGATATATTATCTATGAAGACAACAAGTTTCCCTTCTTTTATTTCCTACTTGGATATTTCCTTTGAAGACAGTTTACGGTAATCCATATACGAAATCTGCGATGTATTTCATTGTATTCGTGTACCGCTAACCCAATATATTTCGCATTACCATATTAATATCTTGCCGCATATGTCAAACATCACCATCGGCCAAATATACGCCGTATTTACCGCCAAAATTATCCATAAGCATATCTATCTCTCCATTTACCAATATTAATTACCACAATATATCATTATTCATTCCCATAAACATATCTCAGCGAATAATTATTCATAAATCCACATTAACATGCCACTCAAATCATAACTTCCCTACGTAAACATTTATCATTTCCAGCATGACGGCAAATCATCTTAACATCTCATTAATGTACTGCAACGGTACTCTTTTGGGTTAGATTTCATATATAATACACATAAACACGTTAGCCTGAAAATGAAACACATATATAAATCAAACAAGTTAATATGTACTCACATTTCATCGCGTCGTATCAGCAAACAGATATTGGTTATTCAGAAATCAACTATCTTCTTTAAAAATATTAAATTAGGGTTACGTCTCTTTATATACGATGTTTCAGTCCCATAATGGTTGAAAATCACATTCTAAATCTCTCCTTGTTCAATTATAAACATTCCTATATTATGACATTGATTGTAAACTCTGGAAGAAATACCTATTCCCATAATAATAATAATAATAATAATAATAATAATAATAATAATAATAAGTCAACAAGGACAATCTCATTGCAAAGATGGCAACGACTGAGATTTTATCACGAAGAACTACGTAAAAACAACATACCAATGTTCACTACAAATATAACTACTATATTTACTGCATATTAATTTCAAGAAAATAAAGTAACTCTTTGGAACTTATCTTGTGATCACTGACGTTAGATGACTGGCTTTGGCTTCGATGTTGTCATCTTAGGATTGCGTAGAACGACTCCATCCTCCGTTACGTCACCATCAGGTTGTAGTTTTGGGACCCGGGATAGTAGAAACAGCTGGGCGGTCTGCGTCGGACAGTCGGCTCCATCTCCGATTTAGCCTCTCATGTTGTAGCCGTCAGTCATATATGAAAGAAACATTTCCAAAGCGGGAATTAATTTCACGTCCATACTCTTGGGAATGAGTATCAAGTTTGTATCTAAGATTCAGGTTATTAGGACAGTAATTCAAGGTTAATTCTTTGCGGCAGTTTAACAGGTAAAATCTATCAATTTAGCTTTCTAAAAATTTCTTTTGTCCAGCTAATCAACCTATACTGCGTTAAATTCGACTTGATTTCTCGTACGGCCTTCAGTCTATGCTCCGATTACTGTTCGGGTATTTTCCAACTTGCTCGTCACGATATTCATTCGAATATATGTGATATCCAAATATTCCTTCGCTTTGCAGGTTCTCCAGCCGGTAATAATTGCAATATCTCCCTTCTTCTTTATGCGAGGATTAACTTTTCTTCTCGTGGATAAATTTATGTCGTTTTGCGTAATAGATTTTTTTATTGTTCAGCTACTTCTTCTTTTTGAACAATTTTAAAAACCTTCTATTATTTTATCACGGCCGCATGGATCCTTTATAATTTTCCGTCTCAGTCCGTGATCTAGGCATATTTAATTCATCAAATAAACATCTTTGCCGTCACGTGCATGGCCTTCTTGATTATATACGTTCGTATAATATATACACTCCAAAATCACGGCCTATTTTACTTAATATATGCATTCCTTTCTGACGTATGGCCCAATTACGTAATCTTTGCGATCTCATTACCGTGCATGGCAAACTTATGTCGTATGACAACCTTTATTCCGATATCAGGACGATGAAAACGGTACATTATTATTATTATTCTCTCTTCTTCATCCATCCCCTTTTCCATATTCTCTCTGGGTACGGTAGTGTACCAAAGCACTCCACCTTACACGATCTTTCCACCATTCCTCTTCTAGTACTTTATTGCTATCGACTCCTCTATTTGCAATACAATCCACAACAGAGCTCCTCCATCTCATTCTAGGCCGTCTCTTTGGCCTCTCTTCAGTCTCTGTATCCATGAATGTTCTCTTTGGTTTCCCTCTCCTGGTATTCTCATCATGTGTCCAAACCATTTTAGCTTTGCTATATCAATCTTTTCTTGAAGTTTACACACTCCCATGCTTCTCCTTATTTCCTCCTTTTGTATTCTATCTCGTCGTAATAGTAATGTACAAGGTCATCAAATCTATCAAGAAAATGGACAGTGAACCAAACGCTCTGGTATTTGCTGATGATGTGCTTTTATGGGGAGAGACAGAAGCTGAAGTTCAGAAAAAACTTAATGAATGGAACAACACATTCAAAAATTTTGGACTGAAGATGAGCAAAACAAAGACAGTGGAAATGACCATCAACAGGGAAGGAACAACCTCAAATATATTTCTGGAAGGAGCAAAAATCGAATCAGCTTCCCACTTCAAGTACCTCGGAAGCACAATATCGAAAGACAACACTGTTAGGTAGGAAATACTCAGCAGGACACAGAAAGCATCGAACTTCTACAGTCAAGTCAGGAATCTCCTCTGGGACTGCAAAATACCACAGAAAGTGAAAACAATCATGTACCACACTTACTGCGTACCAATCCTCACGTATGGTTTAGAGACATGTACCCTACTAAACAAAGACTTCAGTAGAATCCAAGCAACTGAAATGAGATTCATTAGAATCATGAACCAAACAACCAGAAAGGAGAAGATCAGAAATGAAGTGAATAGGAAAGTAGCTGGTATTTAGGTTCCTGTTATCAGTGTCATAAAGAAACGCAGACTTCAGTGGTATGGGCATGTAATGAGAATGAACAGGGAAAGACCTGCCAGAAAATATTTCGACCTTCATCTCGTAGGAAGAAGACCACAGGGTAGACCAAGAAAACGTTGGATAGAGACTGTAAGATCAGATGTGGAGGAGAGAGGATACAAATGGGAGGATGTACTTGATCAGAAGATGTATGAAGACAGAAGGAGATGGCGAGCGCTTGTACACCACACCCGGGAAACTGGAGGTGGGAAATGATGATGATGATGATGATGATGATGATGATGATGATGATGTATTCTATCTCATCTTGTCTTTCACCGTATGCTCCTCAAGAACCTCATTTCAGCTGCTTGTATCTTACTTTAGTTCTGCTTAGTCAATGTCCAGGCTGCTGAAGCATAGGTCAGTATAGGTTTATAATAGGATGAGTATAAAACCTTCTTGCACTTCATTGGCACATCTTTGTTCCATACATTTTCTCACACACTAGTAGAAACTTGCAGACTTCTGTATTCTTAAATTAATTTCTCCATCCAAATTTCCATCTTGTAACATCACGGTGCCCAAATATTTAAAAAATTTTGCTACTTCAAGAGGTTCATTTCCCATTTTTATCACTCCCCTGGATTTTCTGTTACCTGTTACCAGTACTAATCTTCATTCTGAAATTTCTTATCTCCTCATTCCATAAATTAACTTGTGTCTGTACTTCCTCTTCATTATCTCCCCAAACTACAGTGTCAACAGCAAAGAGCATAGACTTTACTTGGTCACCCATCATCTTCCCCTTGATATTATGTAGAATTCTATCCATGATGGTAATGAAGAGAAAGAGAGACAATACACTTCCATGTCTTAAGCCTATCTCAACTCTGAACCATTCAGTTTGACCCACTTTGGTTCTAACACAGCTTTCGCAATTTTGATACAATGCTATTACCATCTGCATTGTTTCATTCCCAATCTGTGCTTCATACCAAATTCCTTGGGACACTGTCATATGCCTTTTCAATATCTGGAAATGATACTACCATGTCCTTTCCATATTCCCAATACCTTTCCATCATTTGATGCAATGTAAATATTGGTGTCTGGCCAGTTAATCTGCTATGGTAGTGGAGTAAACCATACAGTCAGTGTCTCCACACCAAGTGTTGGGCAGCGGTAAATAGCCTGACCCACTATAAGGACCAACGGCTAAGGGTGGAGGAGTCCTTATAGAAGGGAAATGGGCGCTCAGTGGAGGAAATGCCACTGAAACTCCATATCAACTGTAGCGTCTGTACTCCAGAGGAGCGACTACAAAAGGGCCTGTTCTCCATGTTAGGAGCGGCCTACAAGCTTCGGCGGGCAGTAACTCTAAAATGCCTTTGGGAGTGGCAAATCCATCGTAATAAGAGCCAAAATGATGCATACCTTCCAACCCTTCCGATTTACCTGGAAAGTTTCAGTTTTTTAACTCATCTTCCTGTTTTTGAACAATATAACCTCCAGTACGGTCAATACTCTTCCCCTAGGATAAATTATTGTATGCTTGTGTAATTTACGCAACCATATTTTCAAGCGTACTTAATTGATGCTTTGTTTGGCGAGTGTATCCTCCATCACCTTCGTGTATTGTATTTCCCACTGACTACAGCATCGTGTGTGTTTTACCGCTGGGAATTCAGGATGGCAGTCGTCCTACGAGCGAGAGGGTAGCGATAATGAAAATTGAATTAATAAATAAGGTAGTTCAACCTATTCAATACAAATAAATATGAAATGTAGTATTACATTCCTATTTAATAACAAGCGGTACCGGTTTCGACCCTAATCTGGGCCATCATCAGCTGCATAAAATGAAAAAACAATGCATAGGTAAATAAGAAATTAAAGAGTGAGTTTTTCACAAAAATAGTTGAAGAGGCAAAATGTGTTATTGGAGATTGGCACTGTGCAAATTTAAAACGTAAAATCTAGAAGAAGTAGAAAGTCAGTCACTTATAAGAAGTAAGGTGCGATCTTCTGAATAGTAGCACAACACACGCAAATTTCAGCACTGTCTTATAATGTTTACAAGAAGAGATGAAAAGTTAAATAAGCCAGCAAATAAGGTGCGAAGACACAATATAATTTAACGAATGTGAAGTCCCAAAATTGTTTAGAAGTCGAAGACGAGTCGCTTGATTGTAGTGAATTGCTAGCTCCTGAAGATCAGCACAACACACTCAATGTCCGGCACTGTGCTTTCAAATGCCAACGGGCAACGGAACTCGGTGAATAGCTTGATGAACTAGTCTGTAATTGTTTCGGTTGTGAAAATGTGTGTATGCCCGTCGGCATTTGAAAGCACAGTGCCGGACATTGAGTGTGTTGCGCTGATCTTCAGGAGCTAGCAATTCACTACAATCAAGCGACTCGTCTTCGACTTCTAAACAATTTTGGGAATTCACGTTCATTAAATTATATTGTGTCTTCACACCTTATTTGCTGGCTTATTTAACTTTTCATCTCTTCTTGTAAACATTATAAGACAGTGCTGAAATTTGCGTGTGTTGTGCTACTATTCAGAAGATCGCACCTTACTTCTTATAAGTGACTGACTTTCTACTTCTTCTAGATTTTACGTTTTAAAATTGCACAGTGCCAATCTCCATTAACATATTTTGTCTCTTCAACTATTTTTTGTGAAAAACTCACTCTTTAATTTCTTATGTACCTATGCATTGTTTTTTCATTTTATGCGGCTGATGATGACCCAGATAAGGGTCGAAACCGGTACCGCTTGTTATTAAATAGGAATGTAATACTACATTTCATATTTATTTATATTGAATAGGTTGAACTACCTTATTTATTAATTCAATTTTCATTGTGATACATTTCAATACGGAACATTATGAAATTTTTATCTTTAAAGGCTAGCGATAATCGGGATGATAGTTTGAGTTTCTTATTGTGTGGTTCGTGCGCTGTTAACATAGTTTCTGTGTGTATTTTCATTTAGTTGTAGGCCACATGTGTGTGTATGTTTTGTTTTCTGTTCTGTGCTTTTCCCCCTGTCGAATTGCAATTACATGTTAATGTATGAGACATATTTATCTGTTTTGTTTGTGGTAGTTTCACGTATTTCAGTGCATTTGTATTCATTATTAGTTCATAATTTTAATGAGTTGAATGTGTTTCAGAGAGTTGTGGTGACAGTTTCTGTTATTTTCTCTTCACATTATGGCCACAAAACATAACACGTTATACCCATGTGTTCAGAGATACCTATAAAATTGAATTTTGAATGTTCATGTTACAAATAAAGGAAACTATTATGCATTTTGTTCCGTGCTTGTTACATTTTCTTGTAACCACTTTTTTCTTAGGATAAGATTTTAAATTTAATGGTCAATTCCCCTTGTAACTGTAGATATGGATGTCTTTTATGTTCTATTTTCATCGAGACCCTGGCGCAATATACAGAATGAAATCCGAGAATTAACCTATTTTTGAATCCTAAAAGTTGGCAGGTATGATGATAAGTGTATTATTATTATTATTATTATTATTATTATTATTATTATTATTATTATTATTATTATTATTATTATGATTATTATTATTATTATTATTATTATTATTATTATTATTATTATTATTATTATTATTATTATTATTACTGGCCCCATGGTGTAGGGGTAGCATACCTGCCTCTTACCCGAATGCCCCGGGTTCGATTCCCGGCCAGGTCAGGGATTTTTACCTGGATCTGAGGGCTGGTTCGAGGTTTACTCAGCCTACGTGGTTAGAATTGAGGAGCTATCTGACAGTGAGATAGCAGCCCTGGTCTAGAAAGCCAAGAATAATGGCCAAGAGGATTCATCGTGCTGACCACATGACACCTTGTAATGTGCAGGCCTTCGGGCTGAGCAGTGGTCGCTTGGTAAGCCAAGGCCCTTCAAGGGCTGTAGTGCCATGGGGTTAGTGGGGATTATTATTATTATTATTATTATTATTATTATTATTATTATTATTATTATTACTGCTACTATTACTATTTAAAGGGTGTGAGTAGAGCTGTAAGGGGATGAAGAAATATTGGAAGCATAGAAATGCTGCTTTTTAAATTTTTTTAAATTGACTGATGTGGCCCTATGTTGGCCATAAAATGTTACAATTACAATCTGATTATTACTTTTTGGTTATCTATTGCATACATTGAGAGACATGTCTTTGTTGTTTATTCTTTTAGGTTGGTGATCCTGAGGAAGTAACTGCTTTGGGAAGAGTCTTTGGTCCTGGGCGAACAAAGCCACTACCAATTGGCTCAGTGAAATCCAACCTCGGCCATTCTGAACCTTCTTCCCTAATGTCCTCAATCTCAAAGACTATTCTCTGCATGGAAATGGGCAAGTTATTGCCCAACCTGCATTACGACACTCCTCACCGTCAAGTTAAAGATTTATTGACTACATCTTTCAAGGTAAATATATATATATATATGAATATAGCAACTACAGCCTGTATGTACATGTACAGTACTTAAAGGGTATGAGTATGTCAGTAGCACAGGTGGGATTTTTATCTGGGGAGGGCTTTAATGATAAGATGTCTTAACTGTAAAAAAACCTTATGCAATAAAAAAGTGTTCACTATGAGGAGATGGAATAAATATATGTTCATGATACCTGATGTTTTAGAGTCAATGTTGTTCAAGCTATATATTATTGCTATTCTTATACAAGATACAAAGTTCTTTATTAAATATTTCAAATAAAAAATTAACATAATTCTAAATTGTAAAAAACAGGTGGAATTTGACTCGACGAGGAACTCTATGCTGCAATTCTTTGATCACTTCATGAACAGTTAAATTTATTTCCCTGAAAACTTCTGTTTTTAGGGCCACACATTTAAAGTCTCAAACAGATATAGCATGCACTTGACAATGTCAGTGGTTATACTAAGCTTTGTTGTATGCTGAGAGGCGACAGGATCACATATTGCCACCAAATGGTATTGCCAACTTCTTAAAATTATGGTCGATGATATGAAATGGCGTATGGCTTTTAGTGCCGGTCCGAGAAAGTGTTCGGCTCGCCAGGTGCAGGTCTTTTGATTTGACTCCCGTAGGCAACCTGCGCGTCATGATGAGGATGAAATGATGATGAAGACAATACATACACCCAGTCCCCATGCCAGCAAAATTAAACAATGATGGTTAAAATTCCCGACCCTGCCGGGAATTGAACCCTGGACCCCTGTGACCAAAGGCCAGCACGCTAACCATTTAGCCATGGAGCCGGACATTATGGTTGATATCACTATGCGAGAGAACTGGTTTATGGTAACCAACAGGAGTATTTATATGAAAGACAAGAAAGTGTTTCCTGGACAGATAGCTGTATTCCTATGTTAGTAGTGCTTGTTTGAAAACTATAAAGAGTTAAAGCAAAAATAACTTTCTTGCCATTATCATCTGCAGAACAAAGTAGTCCTTTGTCAAAAGAGAGGAAAGTATCAGAGCTTTAGTCCCTTTTGCATCTCCCGTGGCTGTGCCACTCTGGTAGGTAACTTGCACTAACATGTACCAAGCTCCATACTTTTATCTTTCCTATCTGACTTTTCATGGTCAACTCTTGTTGTTTTTTGACCCCATTCATTTTAGGTTTGTGAACTATCAAAGGGTAGGAAGGGTCCACCTATTCAATACTATTAGTTTGTGTATTGTTTTATAAAACTGGGACTAGTTTCGACCCTATATATATTGGGTCATCTTCAGCCACACTCCAATTGGAAGACATAAGAATACGTATAACCTATAATGATATAAACACTGATATGACACAATTTATAGTCTTAATTTAAACCACTGATAAGTCTGAAACCATCGATGAAGTCCGAATAACATATCCACACTTTAAACTAAATAACGCATCAAGAATGTTGTGGTTGATGGCGAATTGTTTTGTCATTTCTACAGCAGCCATTGTTTTTAAGTTGATCTGGGAGTTGGTATCCTTTTCTGTGTAGACGAGCAACTTGATTGCTATTTATGTTTGTTCAATAGTAATATGGGTCAAGACTTAAGGGGAACGTTCGTACTTTGAATAGTGCATGTAACTTACGAACAACATAGGGACATTCATCTCCAAATAAATTAAACAATAGATCACTACATCACACATCAGTACAAACATTCCCCTTAAAGCTACATAAGTCTTGACCCATATTACTATTGAACAAACATAAATATCAATCAAGTTGCTCATCTACACAGAAAAGGATACCAACTCCCAGATCAACTCAAAAACAATGGCTGCTGTAGAAATGACAAAACAATTCGCCATCAACCACAACATTCTTGATGCGTTATTTAGTTTAAAGTGTGGATATGTTATTCGGACTTCATCGATGGTTTCAGACTTATCAATGGTTTAAATTAAGACTATAAATTGTGTCATATCAGTGTTTATATCATTATAGGTTATATGTATTCTTATGTCTTCCAATTGGAGCGTGGCTGAAGATGACCCAATATATATGGGGTTAAAACTAGTCCCAGTTTTACACTGACTGACAGTGACAATGCAACACCAAGGAGGAGTGGTTCGAAAGGGATGAAAGTTGGGGAAAAAACAGAGACGGCACGGATGAATAATTGATGTTTATTTCAAACCGATATGCAGGTTACACAATGAGCACGGCATCGACTCAGTAGGATGTAGGACCACCGCGAGCGGCGATGCACGCAGAAACACGTCGAGGTACAGGGTCAATAAGAGTGCGGATGGTGTCTTGAGGGATGGTTCTCCATTCTCTGTCAACCATTTGCCACAGTTGGTCGTCCGTACGAGGCTGGGGCAGAGTTTGCAAACAGCGTCCAATGAGATCCCACACGTGTTCGATTGGTGAGAGATCTGGAGAGTACGCTGGCCACGGAAGCATCTGTACATCTCGTAGAGCCTGTTGGGAGATGCAAGCAGTGTGTGGGCGGGCATTATCCTGCTGAAACAGAGCATTGGGCAGCCCCTGAAGGTACGGGAGTGCCACCGGCCGCAGCACATGCTGCACGTAGCGGTGGGCATTTAATGTGCCTTGAATACGCACTAGAGGTGACGTGGAATCATACGCAATAGCGCCCCAAACCATGATGCCGCGCTGTCTAGCGGTAGGGCGCTCCACAGTTACTGTCGGATTTGACCTTTCTCCACGCCGACGCCACATTCGTCTGCGTTGACTATCACTGACAGAAGAGAAGCGTGACTCATCGGAGAACACGACGTTCCGCCATTCCCTCATCCAAGTCGCTCTAGCCCGGCACCATGCCAGGCGTGCATGTCTATGCTGTGGAGTCAATGGTGGAGTCCCGGACGCCGGGAGTGCAGGCCTCCTTCAACCAATCAACGGGAAATTGTTCTGGTTGATATTGGAACAGCCAGGGTGTCTTGCACACGCTGAAGAATGGCGGTTGACGTGGCGTGCGGGGCTGCCACCGCTTGGCGCCGATCCTCGCGTGCTGACATCACTCGGGCTGCGCCTGGACCCCTCGCACGTGCCGCGCCTGGACCCCTCGCACGTGCCACATGTCCCTGCGCCAACCATCTTCGCCACAGGCGCTGCACCGTGGACACATCCCTGTGGGTATCGGCTGCGATTTGACGAAGCGACCAACCTGCCCTTCTCAGCCCGATCACCATACCCCTCGTAAAGTCGTCTGTCTGCTGGAAATGCCTCCGTTGACGGCGGCCTGGCATTCTTAGCTATACACGTGTCCTGTGGCACACGACAACACGTTCTACAATGACTGTCGGCTGAGAAATCACGGTACGAAGTGGGCCATTCGCCAACGCCGTGTCCCATTTATCGTTCGCTACGTGCGCAGCACAGCGGCGCATTTCACATCATGAGCATACCTCAGTGACATCAGTCTACCCTGCAATTGGCATAAAGTTCTGACCACTCCTTCTTGGTGTTGCATTTGCTCTGTCAGTCAGTGTATAAGACAATATACAAACTAATAGTATTGAATAGGTGGACCCTTCCTACCCTTTGATAGTCATCAATTGTCATTATGGTCCATAATAAAATTCATAACTTATGATTAGGTTTGTGAAGTCTAGAGAGTCTTTCAATTTACATCCTTCATTCTCCTTCCATTTCTGAAAAAGAAAACATTTAATTAATAACAGTACATGCTCCGTTCCTGAAAGGTCATCATCAGATTCTCTCAAATAATGTTTTTTAATTATTATTGATTAATGACATTAATGACATGTCTCGTTCATTTTCTGAACATCTTCAGCCTCTTTACAAGGTTGATCGGTAACATTGATCTAGAATTTATATATATGATATTATTAATAACAATCTTTAAGAAACCTTATTAAATATAAATCTTTTATATATTTTGTCGTATAATTAAGATATATGATATGACAGTTCGTTGAGTTTGAAATTAAAACTTATTTTAATATTCAAAAATGCAATGTCTATTAGTCAGTCTAGGTATGACTACATTTACAATCTATTAAAACTGCCAATTGTCTTAAAATTTTTGTTGTTTGAACATTAAAACTTTTTTTGTTAAAATCTGGCAGTAACTTTTTCACATGTTGTACCATTTAGAAATGAAACTATGATACACTCTCAAAACAAATGAGATTAGGCATAATTATTATTTTGTTCATCTACAAAACGTCTGACCCGATGCGCCGTTATTTGTTATAGGTTATGATATTGCAACTCTTTAAAATTTTTAACATTAGAACTTGTTGAAATCACTTTTGCTGTTGTCTTATCCAGTATTTGACAATCTTGTGTGCGTAAGCAGGGCCTAGCTCAAATGGGTACACTCAAACTTTGTTGATAGATGAGTAGTGATTTCTTCCAAGCTATGTAAGTGAGCTTGTTAACATATCTGTAACAGGGAAATTTACGTAAGAATATGCTAAATTATGTAATATCGGAACCTAACGTTGAAGGATCAACACTTACCCCTTCTACTCCTGCCTACGTTTCTGATAGTGCTCTCAGCTGGTTGACGACTGCCTGTCATTCTACTAGCACTCCTCGTGTTGTATATGTGGCTACGTAATTGCGGTGCGTTGGGAGGAAAAGTAGCAGAGGGCGGCGTCTTAACGAATGGCATGGTTCGTGGTGGGGAATGTTCAGAAGTAGTGTAGGAGGGGATGTTTGTTCTTGTGGATTGACTCTTCATATTTTCCGGAATTAAAATGCTTGAAAATTTAGTTCTGTCGAGTTTGAATGTTTGTATTAACTCCGGGATTTGTTCAGTTAAAGGATTTTTGATTTCTATTTCGTCATTCAAGTTTTAATCTCTGTTGAAGTGTTTGTCTAAGTGGATAAATATGTTCTCCAGTTCATTCATCAATTTTCCTTTTTTGATCTTTCTGATTATTTTAAAATCTCTTTCTGTAGTAGTAAAATGGTGTCCTTTTTCTTGCATATGATTATTCATAGCAGAATATTTATTATGTTTAGCAGCATTTACATGTTCTGGGTATCTAGTTATAAAACTTCTGCCAGTTTGGCCAATGTAAGAAAATCCGCATTCAGAGCAAGTGAGCTTATAGATTCCTGAACATTGTTATTGGTATTGGTTATTGTGTGAATTTATAATATTATGGTTGAAAAAAAAAATATCTATTTGTATTTTGTGAATTAAATGAAATCTTAATTTGTCGTTTTTTAATCAGATTCGTGATTTGATGTACTGTTGGATTAGTGAATGTAAATGTTGCAAACTTTGGTTTTGTAGTTTTGATTGGAATAAGGTTAGTGGCCAGTTTCAATTTCACTCTATTAATTATTTTATTGACAAAATTAATTTTATAGCCGTTAACAGATGCTAAGTCTTTTATGAATTTAAGTTCCTTCTTTAAACTATTATCAGTGAGTGGCATTTTAAAGGCTCTTTATATCAGACTAAAGAAAGCGGCTTGTTTCTGTGATTTTGGATGTAGGGAATCTTTTTTGATAGGTAAGATGATAAGTAAGATGGCTTTCTATAAATTTGAAAGTCAAATTTATTTTCTGTTCATGTTATTTTAATATCTATAAAGTTTAACGATTGGTTATTTTCTTCCTTCTTAGTAAATTTTACTCTTTGGTCGAAGTTATATAGAAAGTTTAAAATATTATCGCTGTCATTATGTTTGCCCCTAACCTTATTCTGACGTTTTATGGATGAACAAAATAATAATTATGCCTACTCTCATTTGTTTTGAGAGTGTATCATAGTTTCATTTTTAAATGGTACAACATGTGAAAAAGTTTATGCCAGATTTTAACAAAATGTTTTTTATGTTCAAATAATAAAATTTTTAAGACAATTAGCAGTTTTAATAGATTGTAAATGTAGTTATACCTAGACCAAGTAATAGACATTGCATTTTTTAATATTAAATTAAGTTTTAATTTCAAACTCAAATTGTCATATCATATATCTTAATTATACAATGTAATATATAAAAGATTAATATTTAATAAGGTTTCTTAAAGATTGTTATTAATAAGTTTGTTAACGACAAATCATATATAAAAATTCTAGATCAATGTTACCAATCAACCTTGTAAAGACATTATGGCTGAAGATGTTCAGAAAATGAACGAAACGTGTACCATGTTTTAATAATTAGGCAATGCAATAAGGATGAGGTCCTAATTTTGCATTGCTTGTTAAGTACCGAATAGGTGGAAGACTAAGTTTCATTATTCTCCTTTTAATAGATTTTCAATACGGAAAAAATGAGAATAGTCCCTTGCAACCACTGGTATTTCTGACATTGAAGTTATTAAGTTTTCATTGTCTATTTCGGGTTCCATAACCACCACTATAAATCACACAGGAAGAGAAATAAACACGTGCATAACTTTTGTATTGCAAATGAGAAATAAATATGTCAAATGGATGAGAGTGAACCTATTATTGTTTATGACCTAAATCCATTTCTACTTCCTTATAGGTATACTATTGAGCTCTGATACAGATCGCAGTACTGATGTCACAAGCACAACCGATCCACTGTGTATGATGCATAAAATCTGACGTCCAGTAACAAGTAACTGTGGGCGTGGGACCGCAGCTCACCATGGGCTGCCCGCTGAAACATTTCTCCCGCGCGGTTACTTTCTGCTTACCCATCATCTGAAAGATTCTGTTTGAACAATCATTTGTTAATTTAGGCCTAGGCGGATCGGCAGCTAAGCGCGTAAACAGGTCGAACCCATGCCGTCTGAAAGCGCCCTCATGAATATAAAATTAAGCACCAACACGTCAGACGCAAAGATAATAAGACTGGCTTGGGACTGCCGCTCCCTGCAGCTGTAGGCCGACATGCAACCGCACTGCGGCGCCGTGAAATTAAGTTCTCTACCAAATCCTCACCCAGGCCAGTTGTCGCCAGCCTGTCCTGCACGCAACGTGGCTGGGACCGCTAATTTAAATTTCTTATGGTGGGAGTTACGAATGTACTAAAGAGTGACGTAAATGTGCTATCAAGGTTTCTTTAGCATGTGTTTAATAGGACACATCTTCAGACTTTAGAATAATGGTGTAATAACCAGGGAAATGCGCTAGAGAGGGACGTCTTAACCAGTTTCGACTGTAATAGGTAAGGAAACTTGAGTTTCAGTGTCACGTAGAACATCAAAAAGTGTGTTAATTCTGACATTGCCTGTGAAGGGCTCTTTCCAGGAATTTTTGACCAGGGCAGGGGGAAAGACTTCCCCAACTAGGACTTCTGTCAATGTCAGTTTGTGCATCCTGAATCAGAGCTCCACTTGCAAAACAGTGTCTTACCAGTGGTAGACACCTGCAGATTCCTGGGTCTCCGTTTTGATAACACACTAACTTGGCAACTCCACATCCATCAGCTGAAGGTTGCCGGAGTGAAGAGACTTAACATGCTCAAGTTTTTCAGTAGTACTTCGTGGGGGGGATAACCGTGCATTGCTGCTGTGTTTCTACATGGCAGTGGTCCTCTCCCAAATAGACTATTGTAGTGCAGCGTATGGTTCAGCATCAAGATCTACGCTGAACCTTTCAGACAGTGTTCATCATAGTGGAGTTAGGTTTCCAATGGGAGCTTTCCATACTAGCTCCATTCCCAGCCTACTTGCTGAAATGGGAGTCCCATCTTTATGAATAAGAAAGGAGCAGATAGTCCTCACGTACGCTGTCAAAATTCGTGGAATGCTGCTACTTCCAAGCTATCAGTGCATCTTTAGTACGCAATACCATCAGAGGTACCAAGACCAGCTGAATGCCACATGGCCGATCGGGATTTAAATTGTTAGCTTGTGTCGTGAGTTAGATGTGGCTGTCGGTGGTTGTCTTGAGCATACTTTTAGTGAGGTACCTCCATGGTTAGTTCCACAACCTGATGTACAGCTAGATCTACTCCGTGGACCCAGGGTGAACATGGATGCGTCTGTTCATCAGAATTATTTCCAGGACTTCATTCACCATTATCCAGTCACAAGATATGCTTTCACAGATAGTTCTAAGATCAGAGAAAATGTGGGTTCCGTCACCAATAATGTAAGCATGAAGATCTCGCTTCCTGTTGTATGTAGCATGTATACTGCAGAGCTTTTTGCCATCTTGGAAGCTCTGAAGTTTGCACTGGGTGACAAAAGAAACCGTTTTCTCGTGTGTACCGTCTCATTAAGTTCTCTGCAATCTATTGATACCTGTTTCCCGCAACACCCACTGGTACAGCAGATTCAGGATAAGTGATGTTGGCACTTTCGCGTGAGATTGCGGGAAATGAACTTGCGGATGAAGTGCAAAAGATGTGGTACTTTTACCTCCAAGACTTATGAATGTACCTGCTAAAGATATTTGTTCTCAGCCATGCTGAACCATCCTAGCACACTGGGAATCAGAGTTATCCGAATTCTGAACAAGCTGAGAGCAATGTAGGCTGAGAATAGGTCATGGACGATCTATGCACTCTTTATCTTCTAAAGTGGGAAGGAACGCCGAGCCGAGCGTCAGTGGGTAGGGTCTGACACATCCCACTCTGACGAGTCTAGTGTCAGACCTAAGACGAAACGCTGGTTAATAGAGCAAACGCCTGAAAAGTCTTACATCTGATAAGACATCTGTGTCGGTGCGACGTAAAGCAAATAGCAAAAAACTAAATCAGAATGTTTTTGTTCATGAGGTCGGCTATCACAAAATGCACTTCACTGGTATAAAATAGAACTGTCACGTAGACTTAATTGCCATGGGAGTACATCAACTTGAACTTAAAATAGGCGTTACAACACACTCACTTGGATTTGACAAACTTTATATTCATCAATCATTCTGGATTGATACAGGACATCGTTCCTGTTATACAGCCTGTCTCAGAAATATTACATCTCAACCTATACACCATTTCGCAAAAATTCCACTCCATCAAAATACAGGGCCTGTTATCCTCGGCATCCTGCTTGTGCTGCATCACTCATAAAATACATGCTCACTTTGCCTTTAACATCTTCCTAACTATTCTCACAATATTTCATTCCCATTACAATCCATTTGTGCCTTTGCTGGCAGGACCTAGCGTTTACAGTGCACTATGTCTTCTGGTATAGGCTAGAGCAATTTTGTTACTTTCATTGATCTGTCTCTGTTTTATACTTGTCTTTGACAATATGAAAGTGACTGAGGTATGAGCGATGCTAATAATGTCATTCCTTATGCAGCCAGTCCCTGCTATGAATGGTGTGAAACTGTTGCTCATAGGGTCGGTAGGTGCATGCATTTCAGTGAGCTTGGCAGACTGTTATGTAGTAGCAACTTCTGGCTCGGTGAAGAAAGCTACGGGAAACTACCTCACTCCTCATTTCCGTGGTACGCCTCTTCAGTGATGCCTAGGCCATCTATGACAGCTGATGAGGATCCAACCAGCCTTTGGGCTGATACTAAACATACGTACATACATACAATCCATTTCCTTCTTGTTTGAAACATTTTTAAATACAAGTGATCCCATGACCAAACAACTTTATAATGATCTCACAATGAACTTCTCGAAATCTTTCCAGACCTCATTAGCAAAATAGCATACTACGATTTTCTGTATCACAGATATACGGTGTCACGAATTTTAATTTTTCCGAAAATGCCGCCTTATGATTTTTTTACTGGATTTCGATATAAACTGCAAATCTTGCTTGACATCACAGCTGAACACATAATTTATCATCTCAATTTTGTCCTGACATGAATATTATTATTATTATTATTATTATTATTATTATTATTATTATTATTATTATTATTATTATTATTGAATAATTTGATATTTGACTTTATCACACTCATAACGGTTATTTTATCATTATCGTTATTGTAACTTTTACCAGCCCGAACATTATTTAATTGATTTTCATTGCACTATTTAACTTCACATTTACATTTTTTAAAGAAATTTGAACACATTTTAAAGTCTCGCGTGCTGACATCTATATATATAAAATAAGAGTTTTGTCTGTACATTGCTCAGAATTTGAAAATAATGGTATTTCTGTATCAGTCATGTCCATAGTAACAAGAAAATGCACTTTTTACTTTTCCGTAATTTCTGTCTGTCTGTCTGTCTGTCTGTCTGTATGTATGTATGTATGTATGTACACGCATCACGAGAAAACAGTTGAAGAGAATTTAATGAAAATCGGTATGTGAAGTCGGGGGATGATCCTCTACAATCTAGGCTATAAATCATTTTACTCACGCTGAGTGAAATGGTAGTTTAGGGGAAGGCCTAAAATTGAATTCTCAACTATTTATGTTATTAGTGGTCTAATGGAAATCGGTATGTGAAGTCGGGGGATGAGCTGCTACAATCTAGGCTATAAATCATTTTACTCACGCTGAGTGAAATGGTAGTTTAGGGGAAGGCCTAAAATTCAATTCTCAACTATTTATGTTATTAGTGGTCGTATTTTAAAGAAAATGGGTATGCAAAGTTGGGGAATAAATTGCTACAATCTAGGCTATCAATAATTGTATTCCCGCTGAGAAAAATGGTAGTTTAGGGGAAGGCCTAAAATTTAATTCTCAAATATTGTTGTTATTAGTAGTCCTATCTTGATGAAAATCGGTATGCAAAGTCAGGAAATAAGTCGCTATAATCTAGGCTGTAAATTATTTTATTCACGCTGAGTGAAATGGTAGTTTAGGGGAAGGCCTAAAATGTAATTCTCAAATATTTCTTATTAGAAGTGTAATCGATGAATGCTACATAACTAAGGTTATATAGTATTAAATTTCCTGTTATTCATGTCTTATACATTGTTACTGTACTGGCTATGATCACAAAGATATTCATGAATTTGGATTTTTGTTACTAAGTCCATATGAGCGCCGAGTAACGAGAAAATGGGTAAACAGTATTTAATGAAAATCGGTATATAAAGTCGGAGAATAAGAAACTACAGTTTACGGTATAAAATATTTTGCCAATCACAGAGTCGAAAGAAAACTAAATGTGTAGGCCTACAATATAGAAAGCTCATAACATTGATCAGCAATAACATTACATTGACCATTGTTTGTCATGATGTGCTTTGTGTCTTCTGTTGCCTCTCATCTCCGGTAGATAGGATTACTGCTGCGTACAGAGTATTTTTTATTTGATTTCCGTCGCACCGACATAGATAGGTTTTATGGCGACGATGGGATAGGAAAGGGTAGGAGTGCCTTAAGCCTTAATTAAGGTACAGGCCCAGCATTTGACTGGTGTGAAAGTGGGAAACCACGGAATACCATCTTCAGCGCTGCCGACAATGGGGTTCGAAACCACTATCTCTCCGATAGCAAGCGCACAGTTGCGCACCGCTAACCACACGGTCAACTCGCCCAGTCGTACAGAGTGTAACAGCCTGCCTGAATATTGATGGGAAGTAGCTGGGGAGTTAGATAACTTTCTTCTTTAGCATGCCATTCCCCTGGTTTATAAATTTTCTGATACTACTGGTACGTAACACATTGGATCATCATAGCATTCGGGCTATTCAATCCCTACTCTGAGGCACTGATTGGAATGAACAGTGTGCATATTTAGCGGAATAATGACAGATGAGTGTTCATGGCGATCTGCGGCCTGGTCATCCCAGCTCTAGAACTTTGTACTATTAGATTGGCACCGCAATCTAACCGCAGTACTGTTCGTTAAAAGTGATATAACGTGCAGCTTTCCATTTGATCGAGTATTTTATATGATAGCATTGCTTTTAATCGCTACATTCATACTTGCGTTTTTGTAATGACCTATGTTGATTTCAGTTAGGAAAACCACAAAGTCAGTCTTTCTGAGAATCCCGTAGCGAAGCACGGGTACATCAACTAGTAAATAATAAACAATTCGCCTCCACACTAGAATAACGACAGGATACATCATCATCGTCGCAACACTTAAATTTACACATGCCACATATACAGTGTGATGTTATGATTTATTCATTAATTAATTTAAAGGGACAAGCATTTACATTCCTAACTACAAAACATGATATTTAAATTAGACAGACCTATAATTTCGTTGTTGGCATGGCATTATCTTGGCTCCATTTTATGCCAGCCACCTTGGACTTAGCCTTTCATAATTGCAGGACACATTCTTTGCTTAAAACACTACCTTATAAACACACATATTCTACACTTGGCTTGAAGCAACACACATTCAATTTTTTAAAATATCTATCACTTAGGCAAAAATTTGATTATGGATACTTCTACAACAGTTTAAACTGCATCACTTCGTGTCGAGAACTCAACTAATACAATTTGTGGAATCTTCCAACTTCTTCCTATCCAGATGTTTCACAGGTGTGAGCGACCATAAGACACAAGCTTAACTCTGCCAGACTAAACTCCTCCCTTACCGATTACAAAAAAACATCGTCTGCAGTAATTCACAAGAGCTATCTGTGAATCTGCTGTCACCCTATGAGAAGTGCAGGAATCCTACAGTTATTTAATTTATGATTTTCTTCCTCGACTGGGATGGATATCGTGGATACAGTGTTATCAGTAGATATCTAATTTATCTCTGTTGACCATTTACCACTTGGTAATATATTCCTCCCTCAAGCCAACTGGCTTTAGAGTTTTTACAAGTCTATTTAGCCCACTTTAAGCCTTCTTCTTAATGTCGCCTGACGCAGATCGACACTCTCGGTCCATGGAATGATGAATGACGCTCTTGCCTGAGAAGTGGGTATTTATGCATGTAGAAGGGTCGTTCTGCTTGGCGTGGTGCAATCATTCCAATTGATGACCACTGGGACCGATTTCTTCGAGATTCACTCCAGAGATTCCACCTATTTTTCCAGTGATGAAGATGTTGTTTGCCGATTTTTCCCGTTTCTTTAACAGGGCATAATTAATTAATTTCATGCACGAGTATTCCCGCGCATTTTGACTGCATGTCCTTGACACGTGTGTTCCTCTCAAGCCAACATCTCTCCAAGCCTAATTAAGTATATTTCCACCCTGTGGACTTAAGCTTCATCAGATATTTCCCAAAATTCTTAATCACTTATTTCTTTGTTAATGACAGTGCCAAAATCTCTCACAATGAGGGTTATTATCCAGAATTTCATTATTAATTACCCGAGGTCTTCCGAAATGTTCCGACTCGTTTGTATTGGTGGTCCACTTCCCGCTGTGAGTTGGCATGCCACAGAACTGAGTGTACAGATTAAAGTGCACATTCAAGCAGAAACATGTGCCAGAAGACTTGGGGAACAATAATACTAGCCTTTAAGAAGGGGGACAATTAAGTGTGTGAGATAACTATATAGGACCGGGCAAGATGGTCGTGCAGTTAGGGGCTCGCAGCTATGAGCTTGCATCTGGGAGATAGTGGGTTCATACCCCACTGTCGCAGCCCTGAAGATGGTTTTCCGTGGTTCCCTATTTTCACACCAGGCAAATTCTAGAGCTGTACCTTAATTAAGGCCATGGCCACTTCCTTCCCACTCCTAGACCATCATCGTCATAAAACGTATCTGTTCTGGTGTGACATAAAGCAAATAGAAAAAAAAAAAAAAAAATAGGAATCACACACTTATTACAAGCGGCAAAAATATTGGAAAGGATATTAGAGAGGAGAATGAGAAGAAAGGAGATTTGCAAAAGGAGAATATGGAAAGGATCTCGTCATGACATTCATAGATCTAACAGAGGCATACCATAGTGTTTGCGGGGAGAAGGTTTGGGGATCCATGGTCAAAAAGAGACAGGGTACACCAACTGTAGAAATGGTGCATGCAATGCACAACAAGTGCATTAGCATTGTACAGACTCTAGTTGGAAAGATGGAATGGTTTAGAAATGAAACTGAACTAAGACAGAAGTGTGCTGTCACCTTTCTTGTTTCTAATGGTTATGTTTATGGTTTGAATTTTGTGTTTTTGTTTGTTGGATGTTGATCAAATTGGGTAGTTTTTTTTACGAACATGAAACCGAATTTCCTCTTGCTTCTCCGAAGATAACTTGGAAATTGCTTGCTCGACTTCCACTATTGTAGTTATTGAGTCCATCAATTAAGTTGAACTGGGCCAATTATGTTTAGGACCCTTTTCTAAGATGTTGGTTTCAACATCATCAAAATGCTTAGCAGTCAGATTTTGAATAGGTGGATGAAAGATGTGTTCTGCATTAAAATAATCTGAATGACTGGCTTCTGAAGGATGATCATTTTAAAGTTTTTGTTGTGCAAGAGTACTTCGACTTTTAAAAATCTAGAATATCCTGCTTTTTGGAAAGTATATTAAGAATTTTAGTATTGGCATATCTCTGAAAAGAGTCTCATTCTAAAGGGACAAGTGTTGAAGCAGCACTCAAATGCGCTTCATATAACTGTGAATTAAAAAAGGATTTTTTCCTATAAAGGAATTTAATTTCATTCCTAAGCCATATAATGTTTGTTTTCGAGTGGGTTTTATATTGACAAAAAGAAAGTTTTGTTTTTTCTGTGCAATATTCAAACACTTTAGGAACAAGGTCTTTCGTTAAAGGTTTTTTTTTTTTGGGATCTTTTGAGATCTTTATCTTGATATTCAAGTAGGTCTTAGCCTGTTTTGTTTGCTGGTTTAAGATACTCTTTATAAACACAGCAAACTGAACAAACATGAGACAGACGAATTCCAAATTTGTTTTATCCAATAACTACTTCTTGTTTAAGAATTTAATCTATCAACAAGAAGGTCTTCCAATGGGAACATCTGCCTCAGGAATACTTGCCGAAATTTACAATGATCATGTGGGAAAGAACAAAATGTACATAGTATAAATGGAATCTTTCTGCAGGACTCTCTTCACACCAAAGCCCAGGAGAAAGTAACCCCTTTTTAGTTTAGATCATAGAGCATATAATGTCTCTTTGTCGGCAAATAATTAAAAGAAAGAAAGATGAACACTATTTATAACTTAGCTAACAGGAATGGATTTAAAAAGGTCTTTCTTGACAAAATTGTCAACAGAATCAAAAACAAACATTCAGCTACCCTTATTAGGGAGTCTTAAACGAAAACTATGTCACTTCCAGTTTTAACATTGAAAATATTTATCAGATCACAAACATTTTCAAGAAATAGAATCTCAATGTAGCATTTAAAACAGTTAATATTAAATTGATTTTTTTAAATATAACAGTCACAGTGAGCAACCGAAGAGAAGACATGTTGCCCCTTGGAGAGAGGAGCGTAAACAGGCCCACTCACAAAGAATGAGGGAAATTTGGACTCTAAAGAAGGCCAAGTTTAGTGTCAAATGCAACAAGACTTAACATGGTCCTTGATGGCCCCAGCGAATTATATATATATAATCACAGTGTTACTACCAGGTCAAAATTCACAGATTCTGAAGTCTGTAAGTTAAGAGTACACAATGCCGAGCAAACTCTCTCTCATTCTCCTCAACCTGCTGGTTGGTGGGTAGTATGACTGTCCTCGTCCTACAACCTTCTATCCTGAGCCAGTTGTTTGATTAGTTGATATGGACGTCGCCCTTTAATGCCATCAAGGAACCCTGCTCTTGGTCGTCCTCTCCTAGTCTTTCCTTCCAGTTTCCCTTCAAGCAGTGTGGTGCACCATGATGAATGCTGGAGTAAATGACCTAGCCAGCTACATCTTCTTTTCATGGTCATTTTCTCTAGACTGATGGTTTCTTCAGCTCTCTTGAGATCTTCTTCATTTGTTAGCCTTTGAGTCCAGGGAATTCATAACATTCGATGCCAGCACCACATTTCAAATGCATCTATTCTTTTCTTATCAGCCTTTAATAGAGTCCAGGTTTCAGAGCCATAGGTCGCAATGCTCCAAATGAAGCTCATAATGAAATGCTTTCTTACTGGTAGAGATATTGCCTTGGAGGTCAGCAGGCTTCTTTTTTTGTTGAAATCTTTAGCCTGGGCTATTCGAGAACGGACATCCTTTTCACACCTCCCATCAGATGTAATGATGCTTCCCAAATAACAGAACTGATTTACTTGAGTCAATTTTTCTCCTTCCAACCAAACATTAACATCCTGTTTACCATCCAGAGTACATTTCATTATCTTGGTGTTTGTTTTGTTAACATTCATGTTACATTTTAGTATTAGCTACATAGATTGTTTACTCGTTAGCAGGAGCATACCAATGCTGAACAAAACAATAGATTTTCAGCCATGCTTGTCCATATGTCCGATTTTAATAATTATTTTTCAACAATAGAACAAGACTTGTCCATTCTCAAAATAGCCAATAAAGTTATCCTGTTTAATATTTAGGGGAACATTTTCATCAATATAGATCAAAGAAATAATCCAAATGGTAATTTAAATGAAATTTCAGAAACCCTCAATATTCTTTTTGAGGAGATCATAAATACATTATTTGTTAAAACTTCCCTAACAGACACAAGTAGTCTTTCCACTCACGCCCTCCCTCTTGCCGCCACTCACGTACTTGCTGCTCCCGACAGATGACCGGCTATCTGTAGTCCTACACAAGGATGCTTGGAGGTCGGCTGGACCAGAGAGAGACAGGCAAAGGAGTCAGTGCTCAGGCGCTTCTAACATGATTATTATTTATCATGAACTTCATTCTTTCCAGTCTTTTCTAATTTTTTCTCCTTTTCATTTTAGACTTCTCCATAACATACAGAGCTATTAGACCAACCCCGCAATTCAACCTATTTTCAACTTAATATCAGAACGTCAAAAAACAATAATTTGTCCGCTAAGTGTTGTTAATTGAGTATTCACAAGGTCTAAAATTCTACAATCATGATCCAAAAAAAAATTCAGTTCATATTAACTTTATATTCTTCTCTGAAGACTTAATATTTGATTTATAAATATGCTTTATAACTTAAGTAGGTCTGTTGAAGTGTATATTTTTAATTGTGGCATTGGACTGAGATCTTAATGTATAATTCAAGAAGTGTAGACATGTTATTTAAGATATAGCAGTTTATTATTATTATTATTATTATTATTGATTTTATTCTTCAAAAAGTAATCGAATAGTTGTTTCAGTATCCTGGTGTCTGGTAATCTTGATATGTGACAGAAAAAGGAAATTCTTCTTTTACGCATTGTAGATATTATTGATTCACATTCACGATAGACAATCTTGTTAGGCAACAATCTCCACTGTCCATCAACTTGGTGTTTTTTATTAATAATTGTTCTAAGAATTCTTCTCTCAGTTTTCTGTAATTTGTCTGTTGTAGATTTTACATTTAATTTGAATAAAGTTTCACTAGCATACGTTGCCTCTGGTTTAACTATGGAATTATAGTGTTTCAGCGTAGCGTTTATCGAAAGATTTTTTTTTAAATAGGTTGGCCGGGTAAGTCTTTGTGCTTGTTTAAATTTAGTTGTTCTGTGTTGTATTGCTTCATTTTCATTTGTGTTCCATGTTATTATTTCCCCATGATATTTGAATTTCCGAACAATTTTAATCTCTTTATTACTGTTCAGTTAAATAACTGGTAAATCAACTTTAAAAGTTGGCATAATTTCTGTTTTTTCAAATGAAATTTGTAATCCCATTTTTTAAGCTATAATTTCTAGTTGTTCAATTTGAAATTTAGCCTCTTCTATTGTATTTGCAAGTAATGCTAAATCGTCCGCAAAAGCAAGGCAGTTGAGTTTAATATTTCTACCGATCTTGATAGTTGGTTGGCATTTCTTATTCCATTCACGCATAACCTTCTCCAATGCACAGTTAAATAAGAATGGTGGAAAGTCCGTCTCCTTGTCGAAGTCTAGTTCTTATAGTAAATGATTCTGATAATTCACCTCTAAATTTAACTTTTGCCTTCGTATTTTTAAAAGTCATAGTAATGAGGTTAACAAGTTTTTGGTGTAAGCCAAATTCTTTAAGGCTTTTTAATAATGATTCACGATGAATACTGTCGTATGCTTTTTTAAAATCTACAAACGTGATGACTAGACCCTTACTTCGAACTCTTTGGTGCTTCATTATCCATTTTAAACTAATGATTTGATCTGGACAGCTTCTACCTGGTCGAAATCCTCCCTGATATTCTCCAAGTTCTTGGTCGAGTTGTTCTTGGATTCTTGTGTATATAATCTTGGATAAAATCTTGTATGTAATATCAAGCAAGGATATCCCCCGATAATTATTTGGATCAGAGCGATCACCTTTCTTATGCAACGGGTGGATTATCGCTGTATTCCATTCCTCGGGAAGCTTCTCCGTGTTCCAAATATCAATGATGTATTTATGTAGGTTTTGAATAGTCTGATCATTGGCATTCTTTCATATTTCTGCTACCATTTGATTCTCTCTTGCTGCTTTGTAGTTTTTAAGTGCATTAATTGCTGTTTTCACTTCATTGTAAACTGGTGTTATAATCTTTTGTAATGGAGTTTTATTTTTTGGGTTAGGGTCAAATTCTAAATGTTCCACAGGATCATCACAATTAATAACTCTTTAAAGTATTCTGCAAGGATGTTAGCATTATTCTGATTATTGTGTGCCATTTTACCATTTTTATTTCTTAACATAAGTGTGGGAGGGGTAAACTTAGATTGATATTGCTTAAATGTTTTGTAAAAGTCTCTTATTTTATGCTGTTTGAATGTTTCCTCTATAGTGTTAAGCATTTCCTTTTGATAATTTATTTTAATTGTCCTAATTTCTTTAGCTATTTGTCTTCTGGCATTAATTAGTTCTTCTCGAGATTTTTCTGTTTTCCTCTGTTGATCATTTAACCATGTCTTGTGCCTTGCTTGAATTGCTTTGTCACATTCCCCATTCCACCACGCACGTTTCTTTCTCCTTTTAATTGGAGCGATTTCTTCAGCTATGGTTTTAAGTTTGTTGATCATCGTCTTTAATTTGTCATTTAAAGGTGTTTTGGATCTCTCAAAATATATTTTATTATTTATTAAGTAACTGGGATCATAATTTCTCCTTGCTTTGAGATGATTACGTTTGTGTTTCCTTTTTGGTGTTAACTTGATTTTTATTTTTGAGATATAATGATCCGAGTCAATGTCTACCCCACGGAGGACTCTGACATTATAAATTTCTTTATGATAATCTTTATCCATAGCAACATGATCAATCTGAAACTCTCCCAATTTTACGTTAGGGCATTTCCATGTCATAAGTTTACGTGGTCGCCTCATGAATCTGGTGGTTTCCAAAACGAGTCCATGATCTGCACAAAGTTTAATTAATCTTTGGCCATTTTTGTTTGTTAATTTATGAGCTGGCGATTTTCCTACAACTGTGCGATACTTCTTTTCTCTTCCTATTTTAGCATTGAAATCTCCAAGTAAGATTTTTATATGCTCATCAGGGTTCTTCGATAATATGTAATCAAGTTCCTCCCAAAAGTTTTCAACTCCTTCTCTATCTTTATTGTTTTTGTCATTTGTTGGTGCATGGACATTTATTAAAGTGTACGTTTTGTTCCCTACTTTAACTGTTAGAAGTGCCATCCTTGAAGAGTTTGAAGAAAATTCTTCAATTGAGTCTATTATGCTACTATAAACAAGAAAACCTACACCAAATTGGGGGACATTCTTCATTACTTTTTGTCCTGGAGGTCCTTTGTAGAGACGATAACCTCCTGATTCAATTGGGTCCTGGTCTGTGTTCCTAAGTTCTTGTAAAGCAATTATTAAAATCCTATGTTGGAGCAATTATTAAAATCCTATGTTGGTCCATCACATCAGTTAAATGTTTCAACTTGCCCACCTTACTTAGTGAATTAATGTTTAATGTTGCAAAATATGAAAATTTTCCTGATTTGTTGAACTTAAGTCTCTTCTTACATTGTTTATTAGGAATTCCATGTATATCTTTACTATTTACAAAACATGTCCCCCAGTTGCTGTTCTAAACAAGAATAAAATAAAAAATTAAGTACAGTATTGTAAAGGCAGAATTTACCCTCAAAATATCCTCAACACTTGTACAACTAATAGTAATGGAGAAATATGACATATCTTACTGTGGCTCTCTTAACATTGTTATGGCACTGTATACTAATCAAATCATATGAAGCATGTTTTCTAAGTAAGAACTGTTTTGATACAGAAAACAATGTAATGCAATTTTTTAAACAATTCTTTTCTTACTTGTAAGCCAGTACCTTAAACTACTTCTCAACATAGGTTCCAAGCATATTAAAAGCTGCCTCTGTGGATCCATGGTAGAGTGTCGGCCTCTGGATCCCAAGATAGTGGGTTCAAACCCAGCAGAGGTAGTCGGATTTTTGAAGGGTGGAAAAAAGTCCATTCGACACTCCATGTCGTACGATTTCGGCATGTAAAAGATCTCTGGTGACACATTTGGTATTTACCCGACAAAATTAATTAAATCTCAGCCATAGACGCCCAAGATAGTTTCGGTTTACTCGGCCTGCCATCTAGTTGGCCCAGAGTAAAACGGAACATCGAAATTGACGAGTAGACAGCCAGATGGCGTCAAATTGAAATGTCTGCACACGGTAGCGGAGGCCATACGATTATTATTATTATTATTATTATTATTATTATTATTATTATTAGCATATTAAAGCATTTGTCACATCGTGAAACCAGCTTCTGTATTCCATTCTCATACAAATCTGCCACCTGATGTGCCAGCCACTGCCGTGCGGTTGTTTTTTGGTCGTCATCATCATCATGGTGCTGACCTCCTAAATGCTTTAATCAAGTGCAGGAAAAAGTGGTAGTATCTAGGTGCTAGGTCAGGTCTATATGGAGGGTGATCAAATTATCCCCAATCAAATGAAGCGATGAGGTCTCGGGTTCGATTAGTCGTGTGAGGTAGTGCATTGTCATGAAGCAAATGAATCTCCCTTGCGAGCATGCCATGGCATTTGTTTTGGATAGTGTGAGCACAGCTTCCAATAATCTAAGTGTCCTGACACAATTTCATAAAGATCATACCTTGAAATTTCAGGCACTTCATAACTTAACAACGAAATTATAAAGCGTCTGTTTTCTCAAACCTTTGCATCAACTTTTTGTACTAAGTCTTCACTAATAACAGACGGTCGCCCACTATGCTTCTCGTCATGGACATTAGTACGGCCTTCTTTAAATGCTCTAACCCATTTTCTTACCATTCCTTTGCTCATAGTGTGTTATTCATACACTTCATAATCTGAACATCAACGACTGAAATCAAGGAAACCACCCTGGCGTACAGCAATGGATCTTGAACGAAGCTCTTTTCATGTTAACAGTTCATGGAAAGCCCAGTGGGATCAGTCTTCAGTAGTGAACAAACATCTAGTTGAGAATCCATCCAAGCGAGTACAAGGATTTGATCTTCTAAGACGACAGTGGAGAATCATCAATCGAATAAGAACTGGACAAGGCAGATGTGGTTATCTGTTGTGCAAATGGGGTTGGACTAGCTCTGCAGATTGTGATTGTGGTGTCTCTTCTCAGTCAATACACCACATTGTTGCTGACTGCCCAATTCGAGCTTTCAGAGGAACGCTAATGGACATTCACCGCACATCGGATGAAGCAATTGATTGGGTCAAAATGCTAGACCTAGAGTTATAGTATTGTACGGACTTGTGACTACGCACATTTATCCTAAACTATATGCATGCGTGTACATAGATTCATCATACAATAAATAAATAAATAACTAATCTGCCGAAGAATTTCAACAGCTTTCACGCCTTTTTCATTTAGAAAACGAATCACAGCATGCACTTCACACTTGGTGGGACTGTTAATTATCAGAGGTATTTTTCATCATATGCAGACAAACTTAAATAAGGGCAAATGCTTCCGTAATGACATTTGTGTCTAGCCTACAGATGTACGTACTGTGCACGTACTGCTCTGAACGACAAGCGAAGTGCTGCAGCGTAGATATTTGAAAACGATACTTACTTAAAAAACATGCTTTGTATATAGCTTAGCGAACTCTCCAGATATCCTCAAACTTGAATACCAAGTTTCAAGAAATTTGGTCGAGCCGTTTTCCCATGATGTCCACACAATCATCCAGATAGACAGAGAGACAGAAAACATTTGAAGTGTGCATGTATGTACAGTATATAATAGTTATGACAGTATGTCTGGTGAATTGTCAGTGCATCCAGATATCCATTTCTTATAGAGTAATAAATATAACTTTTTTGCTGTTTTACTTCTGGTATTTGAAAGCCCTTAACAATATCAGATTTTAATAATATTTTTCTGTGATTCTCAGTAGAATTTTATCAACTAAAAACCAAACAAATCCCCATGGCGCAACAGCCCTGAAGTGCCTCGGCCTACCAATTGACCGATGCTCAGCCCAGAAACCTGCAGATTACGAGGTGTCATGTGGTCATCACAACGAATCCTCTCGGCCATTATTCTTGGCTTCCTAGACCATCTTATTGTCATATAGCTCCTTAATTGTAATCACATAGGCTGAGTGGTCCTTGAACAACTAATGTCGTATACGGTACTGTAGAAGGAAATTGTACAAATAACTAATGTTGAAGTGTATAGTTATGACAGTATGTCTGGTGCATCCAGGTATCAATTTCTTATTTATTTATTTACATAGTTTACGCCCACATTGGGGCACTTAAATCAAACCCAAATACATTTATGTTAACAAGGAATTAACTGAAGATTTAGCTTGCATCATCTTCTTCCTTTCCCAAAACCTCTTCATTCTGGCTGACCTGGCTGCCCTTTCTTCATCAGATATGACATATTGTTTGTGTTGTACAGTTTTTAATGACAGTCTTATTTGTTTGTTCTTGAGAATCCTTTTTTCTTCTCTATTTTCGATTTGCTTCATTGTAATATTCAGTTCTTCTAAATCATTCTGAACTTCTTTAAACCAATTATTTTTTGTTTTGCTTTTCCAAAAGTAATTAAATAGTTGTTTTATTATCCTATTGTCATTTAATCTAGAAAGATGACAGAAAAAGGCAATTCTTCTTTTTCTCATCATATCTATTATAGATTCACTTTCCCTATAAACCACTGCATTAGGCAATAATCTCCATTGTCCATCCACCTGATGTTTTTTATTAATGATTGTTCTGAGTATCCTTCTGTCCACCTTTTGCAGTGTATCAGTTGTTGCTTTGGTGTTCAATTTAAATAGTGTTTCACAAGCATAAGTCGCTTCAGGTTTAATGATGGAACAGTAATGTTGAAGTTTAGCTTTTATTGAAAGAGATTTTTTCTTGTACTTTGCCCATGTAATTCGTTGTGCTTTTTTTAACTTAAATGTTCTGCTTTCTATTGATGACTTTTCATTGGTGTTCCAAGTTATCATTTCACCAAGATATTTAAACTTATTCACAATTTTAATTTGTTTGGTATTGGCTAAGGTAATGGTTGGTGCTGTAACAGGAAAGGTTGGCATTATTTCGGTTTTTTCATATGAAATTTGCAATCCAACTTTTCTTGCTATGTTATCAAGTTCTCCTATTTGCAGTTTAGCTTCTTCCATATCATTAGCAAGCAGTGCAAGATCATCAGCGAATGCTAAACAATTGTTTTAAAGTTAAAAACTTCATGATTGTTCCGTATTGAATAGAGCCAATTGGCTGATGATGACACTTGAAATGTGTTGAAACCGGTCCCAATAAACAGGTTGTAACTACTTTTTACTACGGAGTATTGAAAGGTGGATCCTTCCCTATAATATTGTACATCTTCTTATTGCTAAACAATTGAGTCTTATTTTTCTGCCAATCTTGATGTTAGGTTGACACATGTTATTCCATTCCGACATGATTTTTTCCAACACACAATTAAACAATAATGGTGAGAGTCCATCTCAGTGCCGAAGTCCAGTATTAATGTCAAATGGCTTTGAGAGTTCATTTCTAAATCTGACTTTAGATTTAGTGTTCTTAAGGGTAATTCCAATAAGGCGAATAAGTTTTGGATGTAAACCAAATACTTTTAGGATATTCAATAATGACTCACGATGGATACTATCATACGCCTTTTTAAAATCAACAAAAGTGATAACTAACTTTTTGTTTCTAACCCTATGATGCTTCATAATCCACTTTAAACTGATAATCTGATCTGGACAACTTCTCCCTGGATGAAAGCCTCCTTGGTATTCTCCAAGTTCACAGTCCAATTGTTCTTGAATTCTCATGTATAATAACTTTGAAAAATTTTTGTAAGCGATATCCAGCAATGATATCCCCCGATAATTGTTGGGATCTGATCTATCACCTTTTTTATGTAAAGGGTGTATTATCACCATATTCCACTCTTCGGGCATTTTTTCAGTATTCCAAATGTCCATGAGGTATTTATGTAAATTCTGAATGGTTTGTGTATTAGCAACCGAGCTCGATAGCTGCAGTCGCTTAAGTGCGGCCAGCATCCAGTAATCGGGAGATAGAAGGTTCGAGCCCCACTGTCGGCAGCCCTGAAGATGGTTTTCTGTGGTTTCCCATTTTCACTCCAGGCAAATGCCGGGGCTGTACCTTAATTATGGCCACAGCCGCTTCCTTCCAATTCCTAGGCCTTTCCTATCCCATCGTCGCCGTAAGACCTATCCGTGTCGGTGCGACGAAAGCAAATAGCAAATAGCTGTGTATTAGCATTCTTCCATATTTCTGCAGTTAGTTGACTCTCCCCTGAAGCTTTGTAATTTTTAAGTGAATCGATGGCTTTCAACACTTCATTGTAATCTGGTGGTACAACCTTTTCTAATGGTGTTTTATTTTTTGAATGAAGGTCATGCTCTAGGTATTGTGTTGGTTCTTCGCTATTAAGTAATTCTTGAAAGTATTGAGCTAAAATTTCTGCATTCTCTTGGTTACCATGTGCCAGTTTTCCATTTGTATTTCTCATCATAAGTGTTGGTGGAGTATAGTTTGATTGGTATTGTCGAAACATTTTATAAAAATCCCTCGTCTTATGTTGTATGAATGCTTCATCTATGGCGTTTAATGATTCTTTGTGATAATTTCTCTTAACCCTTCTGATTTCTTTGGCTGTTTGTTTTCTAGCATTATTTAGTTCTTCACGGGACTTTTCTGTTCTCTTTTGTTGATCATTCAACCATGCTTTGTGCCTGTTTTGAATCGCTGTGTCACATTCCACATTCCACCAAGCTTGTTTCTTTCATTTTTTAACAGGAGCAATTTCTTCAGCTATGGTTTTTAATTTTTCAATTACCGTCCCCAAATTGTCGCTTTAGAGGAGTTTTAGACCTTTCAAAATACAGTTTATTATTAAATAACTAGGGTCATACTTCTTCCTCCTATTGGATTTGGATATTTTGTTCTTCTTTTTTGGTGTTAATTTTATTTCAATCTTGGAAATATAGTGATCTGAATCTATGTCTACCCCACGGAGTACTTTCACATTATAAATTTCTTTGTGATAATTCTTGTCCATGGCCACATGGTCAATCTGGAACTCCCCCAATCTAATATTAGGGCATTTCCAAGTCATTAGTTTGTGTGGTCTTCTTTTAAACCTTGTAGATTCCAAAATTAATCCATGATCTATACAAAGATCAATTAATCTTTGACCATTTTTATTTGTAAATTTATGCGCTGGCCATTTACCCACTACTGTACGAAATCGTTTTTTTTTCTTTCCTATTTTAGCATTGAAGTCACCAAGTAAAATTTTAATATGTGTATCAGAGATACCTGATATCAACTGGTCCAATTCTTCCCAAAATTTTTCTGTTTCTTCCTTTTCTTTGTTATTTTTGTCATTCGTTGGGGCATGGACATTTATCATTGTGTATGTTTTATTCTCTACTTTAACTGTTAAGAGTGCCATTCTTTGGGAGGTCAAAGAAAAAGCTTCAGTTGAAGCTAATATGATGTTATGGACCAAGAATCCTACTCCAAATTGAGGAACATTCTTCATCACTCTTTTCCCTGGAGGACCTTTGTAAAGACGATCCTCCTGATTCTAATGGGTCCTGATCTGTATTGTGCAATTCTTGAAGAGCTGTTATTACTATCTTATGCTGGTCCAATACATCTGTTAAATGTTTTAACTTGCCAAGTTTCATAATTGAATTGATATTTAATGTTGCAAAAAATGAAAATGGTCCTGGTTTATTGAATTTTAGTTTTTTCTTAATCTGATGTGTCTGCATGTCATCTGTTGGGCTTCCAGGCGCTCCGACTCGCCTTGATCTTCTACGTGACACCCCACCGTATCTGATTGGTGTCTTTGTTTGGACCTGCTGATTTTGTATGTCCAAACCGGTGGATTTATTCGTGAGAAGACTAATCATATTTGGCTGATTATCTGATCAATGATCAATGTTTCTGACCGTATTCAGGGTTTACCATTCTAGATGTGATCTGGAAGGATGATTTATGAAATATGGTTTGATGAATGATGAATTTGTAGAGTGGAAAAAAATGGAAGGGATCCGACATTTCGAAAAATGAAGATATCGGCCATAGGAAGACAAGGGCCATGAAATGCGTGAAAATGAAAGACTCCCCAGCCCTCGCAAACCTAATAGCATAGGGGTCGGAAAAGAACAAGAGTTGACCAAGAGAGGTCGGATAGGATAGGTGAAAATGAGGAGCCTGGCACAAATAAGTGGAAGTAATACTAGGACTCAGCTAAGGGCCCCGTGGTCGCCAACCCACGCTCCAAAGTTCAGAGCCCGTGGGGCCCCTTTTAGTCACCTCTTAGGACAGGCAGGGGATACCGTGGGTGTTATTCTACCGCCCCCACCCACAGGGGGACCAATTTCTTATAGATTAATAAATATAAATTTTTCGTTGTTTTACCTTGCTGGGGCCTCCGAGTAAGAGGCAGGCACGCTAGCCCTACACCGCAGGGCCGGGTTTTATCGATTGGATTTCAAAATATATTAAGGTCTAATATTTGGAGCCAGAGGAACGACTCCCAAAGGATTTGTAAAGTGGAGGGAAATCTAAAAATTGGAAAAACAACTACAAGATCAGATTGTGAAAACCATTATAAAATTTTCAATATCAGTCATCAGGAACCTTCTGTACAGATGTCACAGCATTTGAAATTTTGCTTAGAAGCTATGATTCAAAATTTATTACGAATACATATAAATCACTCATGGCAAGCATATTTTAGTGTCAGATAAAATTAGTATTGCTGTTTGATCTTGAGACAGTATTTTAGGATAGAGATAATTAATGTCCTGTTAAAAGGATAAATGGGTGACTATATTATTAAGCCTTCTATTGTACTGCAGTTGCACATTATTGATACCACCTTGTTGTTCCTTGCAGGTTGTTACAGAAGTAATGCCCTGGGATGGTAAATTAGTTGCTGTGAGTTCCTTTGGTTTTGGAGGTGCTAACGCCCATATACTGCTGAAGAAGAATCTTAAGGAAAAAAAGAATGGAGGAAGACCTTCTGACAACATCCCTCGTCTCCTGATAGTTTCGGGCCGCACGTTAGAAGCTATCCGACACATTCTGGATTATGTAAGTGTCAAAGAAATATATTAAGCTTGACAGAAATTCAAGTCATATCCGCTGTCGCACACTGACTCCCTGTCCTCAACCACATATCCTATCCTAATCATCGCTGGCAGAACAATGCCAATCTTCCAATACACAGAGACATCTCACCTGTCACAGGAAACAGAGGTACATCAAGAAAACATCGCAACAGCCCAACTATTGAAAAGACAAAACTTCAACCAGTAGCAGTCGGCTCTTAAGGACTCCCGGATGGTGTCCTCTCTAGAGAACGAAAAGTTCGTTTTATTTTCTCTCAACATTTGAAGTCAAATGTTAGACTCAAATAATGTTAAGAAATTTACATTTCATTGTAAAACTGTAAACTCTCTTCAATAAGGGAGACTGTTCAGCAATATCAAACTTAGGTAGCTGATTTTCAACGCGCAGTTCACTGGTAAATGTTTTCAGATTGAGGATAAGGCACGGACTCTCAAGCTTCTGTCCCAGTATAAGTGATAATGAGAGGGGTTGAGATGTAAGGGGGGAAACGTGATGATGAACAGTTTCAGGGGGGAGGAAGGGTGCGGCAATGGGCTTTCACCTGGGCAGAGTCCGTAGCAGTACAGATGTCCTCACAAATCCCTATATGAGCATGAGCCAGCCAGATCTCCATGGTCGCAATGTCGCAGAAGACCTGTATGAGTATGGTGGTACTGGTCAGCAGCAAAGAAAGAGTTGTGGGGAAAAGTACTGTGCCCCCGACCTGAGAGACCACAAGCTGCCACTGACATCCACATCATGAGAAGGGGACAATGGAATAGGAAGCAGGAGCAACTTCTGTTCTTCACGACTTCATGGTTACTAAATACTGTATTTCTTCAAATCCAAGACAATGTTTTTTTTCTCAGAATCTCGTAAAAAATCAAAGTTCATCTTGCATTAGCGACCTAACAGTAATAAACACCACTGACAATTATCACGGTAACCACACACTACTTCACACACACACACATTGACAATCAACGACCGCTTGTTTATCATACGTCACTAGTTACGGCAACTGGTTGTACAGTGCCTCTGTGTAACGTCACTGGATCTCGGTAAATAGTGAAGAGAGAATGACATTCTATTAGCCTCTACAAAAAAAGTTTCTCAAATCTGCAGAAAGGCACCAAAACATACAAGCCTTCAAATTCTTACAAAGGCCACGGCTACCTACCGGCAGAGTTATAACACATCTACTGTACCTGACGCTTAATAAAATTAAGTTTTATAGACATCAGGAATATTTTTGTGATGGATCGTCATACTGTAAAGATATGTGGAACAGGTATTGCTGGCAAATTTTCAACGGGTTCTCATCGATTTTATGATACCAATCGTAATTTAATTGTTATTAAACACGTGGAAAAAGAATAATTATGCAGCCGCAAGAAAATACGGCACAGGCCTAACTAAAGTCATAATTCGGCGTTAGTGTGAAGACAGAGATACAGGAGTGTCTCGCTCAACCGACCTTTGCTTATCCGACACTCCGTGTTATCCGACACTGGTAGGCTTAATTTGAACTTTAGGTGGATGCATTTCTGGGACACGGGGTGTGGAGGGTGCGACTGTGGACAAGCACTGGCAGTCATGCGGTACGATTGTTCAGTGTAGTATTGGTTGGGTGCGGATGTTATAGTTTTCATATCCTCTGTGAGTATGGCGAGTAAACGTAAGAAAGTGATTGTTTCTGTGGAAGATAAGTAGAGTGGGTTAAAAAGACTGGACAAAGGGGAAACTCTCCAAAAAATCGCTTCAGATTATGGTGTTGGACGTGTTACAGTGGGAGACTGGAAACATACGAGGGAATAAATTGAAAAGTGGTGCTCTACCAGGGCAACAAGTGATGCACTGAAAATTAGAAAGAAAAAAAAAAACAATGGAAAATGTGAGTACAAAAAAGTAAGTGAAGCACTATTTCTTTGGTTCACTAAAATCCAGGAAAAGGGCTTGTCAATATCTGGCCCCATTCTGCAAGAAATGGCGGTGTATATCCAGAAGGGGTTTAATAAAGGGACCCTAATTTTACTGCTAGTGCTGGGTGGCTTGATCGGTGGAAAAAACGGTATGGCATTGGGCAGTTTAATATCTGTGGAGAAAAACTGTCAGCTAAATCCGATGAGGTTGTGAAATTTAAAAGACAATTTCAAGAAATAATTCTTGCTGAAGGATTAACCAGTGATCAGATTTTTAATTGTGATGAGACTGGGCTGAATTTCAAGACATCAAAACTCTTGCAGCCCAAGCCAAGATGTCTGCACCTGGCTACAGGCGTAGTAAGAAAAGAGTACTGCATCTACTGTACAATTGAATTAATAAGTCAATAAATAGAGTCCCGTAAAACATAGTACGTAATACAGTATAGCCTTCCTGTTTGCTTTAGTTCATTTTCAAAGTTATTCTGTATTATCCGACATTTTCGGTGATCCGACGTACTCCAGGTCCCGTTTAAGTCAGATAATTGAGACTCTACTGTAGCTTAAAAAATGCGTGCTGTACAAAAATTCATTCAGTGGCCTGCAACAAGGATGCTTTAAAGAAGTCGAAGATGAAATTGTGAGGTATGTGCATGAAAAACGCAAGGGCGGAATGTAATGGTCATACCATGGTGCAGTAAATTTAAACATAAGAATTTCATTTTTGTCCGTATTGAACTGAGAATGGAAGATAGGAAAACTTAAAGGGTCCACCTTTTCAATACAAAAAATGTTATAGTTTATTTATAACATGTATTTGCACTTGGAACTAGTTTCGACACTGTTTGGCGTCATCATCAGCCAAAATGTGGGAAATAGGCCAGCATGTAGGCATTTATATTACACAAGGCGTTACATTAAACAATACACATCTTACAAGGAGATAAAAACAGGGACGAATATAGAAACAAATGAATCGTTGAGAAAGCAAAAGTTATACATATTAAAAATACCTTAACCACACATCTTGCAGTGCGAAAGTAATCTTCTTGAATGATTCCTGAATATAAAACACACGCGCACACATTTCTGAAGAGCCAGCAGGCAGGACAAAGTAAAGTGAAACCGTAAGAGTTCTTCTGAGAAGAGTTCATCATTTTTTCTATGTTCCGACTAACTAATGAAGTCTGCCTTGAGTTCCTGATAAACATACACAACAGGAAATTCTCCTTCACTCTCAACAATAGCTATAAAGACCAACGGTAAATTTCATTTTAAATATTGTGCAGAGACGTGAAAGCATGAACTTGAACATGATATAACTCCTTCATTTAACCCTTTTTTTTTCCTTTTTTTTTTTTTTTTTTTTTTTCGTTCACATATAGTATCTATAGAAAGCCCACTCAAACGGCCACTACTATAAGAAATGACTCACTACACCCCCAAACACACAAAGCGGCTACATATAATAGCTTAGTAGACCGAGCATTCAAAATTCTGATGTCGAGAAAAAACTTAAATAAAGAATTGAACACCATTCGCTCTATAGCAAAATTCAACGGATATAATGAATCCTTTATTGAAAGAATAATCAATAAATTCAGACACCGCCCAAAAACCACCCTAATAAAAGACAATACTAGCACTGCCACGTTTTCCTCATTTACCTTCAATAAAGAAATTTAAAACGTCACTAACGTTCTTAAAAAACACAACGTTAAAATAGCCTTTCGTACTAACAATAGAAGCACAGAGATCCTACACAACTCTTCATCAATAAATAAAAGTAGTCCTTTTTCTAAATCAGGTGTATATAGGTTTTCTTGCCAAGACTGCAAAAGTTCTTACCTAGGGCAAACAGGACGCAGCTTTAAAATCAGATATGCAGAACATGTCAATGCCATAAAACACAACCGTTTTTCCGTGGTCGGCCTACATATAAAAGAATTTAAGCACAACTTTATTGAAATAAATCAAGATCTTGAGGTATTAGATATTCTAAACAAAGGTTCTTTCCTAGACGTCACTGAAAACCTCTATATTCATTTAGACCAATATTTCAATCTCAACCTAAAATTAAATGATATCTCAGAGAAACCTAAGATCCTATTCGACTTTCTCATTGAATTTTTCAAAAACATGAATATCCCGAAAAACAGATCTGTCTTTCAGATTATGCATAATACTTTGTCACGCCACACACTTTCACCACATCACCCTCCATACTTCCCCTCCTAATCCAACAATGGCCGCTCCCCAGACCTAAACTATCCAACACACTCTGTTCCTCTTCATCTCGCGCCATAGCTTTACCGCCTCATGTCCCGCAATAAACATCATAGAAACCTGCCCCCACCCTACACGTAACGCTGCAACAATACACCACAAATACTGGCACAGTCAACCTCCAAACGCTCAAAAACGTATTCCTTAATACCAATTTTATATTCTTGTCGAGCTGAATACCGGACCTGTGAAGATTACAAGATTATTTTGTGCTTCTACAGAATGGTGTGTTAATGAAGCTATGTAATATAGAGAGAGACTTTCAAAGGTGGTTAAATGAAGAAGTTATATTATGTTCAAGATCATGCTTTCACATCTCTGCACAGTATTTAAAATACAATTTACCGTTGGTCTTTTATAGCTATTGTTGAGAGTTAAGGAGAATTCCCTGTTGTGTATGTTTATCAGGAACTCAAGGGAGACTTCATTAGTTATTCGGAACATAGAAAGAAGGATGAACTCTTCTCAGAAGAACTCTTAAGGTTTCACCTTATTTCTTTCCTGCCTGCTGGCTCTTTAGAAATGTGTGCGCGTGCTTTTTGTATTCAGGAATCATTCAAGGCAAATATTTTCGCACTGCAAGTTGTGTGGTTAAGCTTATTTTTAATATGTATAACTTTTGCTTTCTCAACGATGCATTTGTTTCTACATTCGTCCCTGTTTTTATCTCCTCGTAAGATGTGTATTGTTTAATGTAACACCTTGTGTAAAAAATTGGTTTAATGAAGGAGTTATATCATGTACAAGATCATGCTTTCACATCTCTGCACAATATTTAAAATGAAATTTACCGTTGGTCTTTATAGCTATTGTTGAGAGTGAAGGAGAATTTCCTGTTGTGTATGTTTATCAGGAACTCAAGGGAGACTTCATTAGTTAGTCGGAACATAGAAAAAATGATTAACTCTTCTCAGAAGAACTCTTAAGGTTTCACTTTACTTTGTCCTGCCTGCTGGCTCTTCAGAAATGTGTGCGCGTGTGTTTTATATTCAGGAATCATTCAAGAAGATTACTTTCGCACTGCAAGATGTGTGGTTAAGGTTATTTTTAATATGTATAACTTTTGCTTTCTCAACGATTCATTTGTTTCTATATTCGTCCCTGTTTTTATCTCCTTGTAAGATGTGTATTGTTTAATGTAACGCCTTGTGTAATATAAATGCCTACATGCTGGCCTATTTCCCACATTTTGGCTGATGATGACGCCAAACAGCGTCGAAACTAGTTCCAAGTGCAAATACATGTTATAAATAAACTATAACATTTTTTGTATTGAAAAGGTGGACCCTTTAAGTTTTCCTATCTTCCATGGTGCAGTAAACTCGTCCGTTGACCTTCAACATCCGTGATTAGGCCTATACATCGCTAGCCACTGAAGTTGGCCGAACCCAGCAAGCAAGACATGCATGTAGCAGCAGGCGGTTGTACCTGTTGCTGAGTAAATGTATCAGTTTTATAGACAGCAAGAATATTTTCCTGATGGATTGTCGTATTGTAGAGATGCGTGGAATAGGTATTACCAGCAAATTTTCAACAGGTTCTCTCTGAGAATATGATGCCAGTTTTAAGTTAATTGTTATTAAACCCAAGGAAATAGGGAATGATTTTGCAGCCGCAAAAAAATATGGCATAACTAAAGCCTATGTTCGACGTTGGCATGAAGACAAAGATAGTCTAAAAATGCGTTCTGTACAAGAAAGGTATTCACATGATTTTACAAAGCACTTTTTTTAGCTTGATTAAAATTTTTGAAGCAAAAAATGGGGGTCGTCTTGCATTCAAGGTTGTCTTGGATTTCAAGAAATACGGTAGTAGTCCCGTGGATTTGAACTTCCTCAAAGAACTTGGACAACTTTGAATAGAGCGAAGAACAATCACAGGAGAAGTGGCGATCTGTTGAATTAGTGGGGCAAAGTACAATCTCTGGAATGCAATTGTGTTGCAGCTCTCCAGGCTATCCGACACATAGAGACTGAATATTCTTAATGTTTATAAAGCACAATTACTATCTGATGGCACAAAACCTTAGTTGTGCACTAAATTAGTTTTGTGTGCTACAACATGAGTGAGAGGGGAGGAACATTTACTAAGCTAGTTGCCACGGAAGTGTTCACATCCCTTGTCCGTGCTGCTACTCCTGCTGTCAGCAGGTCACCTGGTGTCTACATTAGTGTGGCATGGCTTCATTTCACTCCCAGTAGCACAGCAGTAGCTACCCCCTCGCTAACTTCCTTCTCCTTTCCCCCTCCAAATCGTGACTTTGCACAGGTTTGTGCCATTATATAGTAATCACATTCTACCATGGAGGTACAGATGAATTATTGACAGCTACTTCATCCTCCTCCTCTTTTCCACTTATCCAGTTCCTGCCAGGTCATTGCATTTATGGCACTTCTCTACCTTTCTTTTTCCTTCCACCATTCCTCTTACATCTTTTTGTCCCAGTCCAGGTTCCTTCTTCTTACAATCCTCTTTATTGAATAAATCCACATTGTTCTAGGTTTTCATCTTGCTGTCTTTCCCTCAAAGTTAATCCCCAACATCTGTCTGGCATTCTTTTCTCATCCATCCTCTTTACATGTCCAAATCATCTTAGTTTACTCCTATCAGTTCTGTCATTTGGGTTTACCATTCGGAGCTCCTTTCTCACATTTTCATTTCTCAATCTGTCTTTCCTTGTCTTTCCTATCATATTTCTTAGGTAATTCATTTTGCTGGCTTGAATTCTACTCTCCTCCATACTTGTTATTGTCCAGGCCTCAGCCCAAAAATCAATATGGGTGTATAGTACCTTCTGTAGATTATCTCTTTACACTTCATTGGTACTTCATTATTCTAGACAAGGTTTCATACACTCTGGTAAAATGCATTGTCGTGTTTCACCCTCTTTGCTAAATCTCCATGTCCATCCTTGTATTCTAGGTGTTTGAAACTGTCATTAATTTCAAGGCTTTGGCTACCAATTTATCACAATGCCCCCTTCCCTTGTCTTTCTCCAGTTGAGGCAAGGTGGACATCATTAAGATCCAGATTTCAATTTCCTGAGTATTTAAGCAGAAATGAACATATACATTTATTTCTATATATCTGAGTATGATTTAATAGAATCTGAAGGTGTTCTTTCAAGAATGAAATATGTCATTCTATTTTAATTAAGTTGTTTCTTTTTCAGGTGTAACATATTGAAATCTCGTTTGTGCATCCCTCATTAATATGTTTTCCCACTTAGCACATTGTGAATTCAAAGTCCTGATTCTCATCGTTTTAAATGTACTTACCATAAAGAATACCTCACTTATTGTGTCACAAATTTTTGCTATTACTGCTTAGTACGATCACATTTTTCCTATCCCTGAAAATGTTATTTGTCATCCTGTGTGAAGGGAAGCTGATTTCCAACTCACATAAGAAAGAGCCCTCGCTACAGTTGTGTGATAACTGGATGAATTCTTGAACTTCACAGGATAAGTTGCACCTTCGGGGAGGAAGATGCTAGGCTCAGGAACGTTCAGTGTTGCTTGCCGGTTATCAGCAAGATTGCTGAATAACACAGTGAGCCTGTTTGTGCTTGTATTTCACATTACATTCAGAAATTAGAAACTTATTTTGTACTGAGTGGTAGGGTGAAGGGTAGCGAATATTTTTCGTCTGACAGCCTATATCTGGATTAGGAACATAACCGTCTGAAGTTAACTAGCGTGTTGTATATTTGTCTTGTGACAGCCTACTTATGAATTAGGAGAAAGTTGTGAAATTTCTTACTGATGAAAACAAAATTCAAATGTATCTGAAAGTGAACTGGCACCCACATCTTTAAGCGTGCAGAAGTAGCATCAAATACAGTAGAAACAATACGTGACATTTCCAGATTTAGCCTTGTTAAAATGGGAGACAATTCACTAGTGGCGCTCCTAATGGTGTGACCTGGAAATTCGCCCTAAATTCAAATATTAATGGAGATGCATATATGGAAATGGATAAATAAATTAGGTCTAGAAAGAAAGTGTTACTAACACATTCACGCCCGTATCCGAGTTATTGCCTACAGCGCGTGGCCGTGCTGTGGACCGTATCCGAGTTAGCCCGGATAGAAGATAGGAAAACAGGAAAACTTAAAGGGTCCACCTTTTCAATACACCTTGAACTGGAGTTGTTCCTACGCAGCTGGGATCTATTTTGGTCACAAATATGTGCGAGAGAGATGAAAGTAATACCCTTATGAATGCTTCTACTCACCAGAAACCACATGGCCATGGCGATTTTCCCTCCCAATGCACTTTCTTTGTTTTGTTTCTGAAGGTAGCCTAGCGCTCGCGCAACTAGCTGCGTAGTTGGTTTGTGATTGCACAAGCGTGTGTATAATCACGTTCTGAAGTATAACCATGGCGTGTAGGGACAATATAAATGATGCAAGTGATGCGAATTTACAAAGCACAGTTTTTCAGCTGCTTGAAAATTATCTTGGCCAGGGGTATACAGTCTATATGGACAATTATTACAAATAGCGTTGGACTCGCGAAACAATTACGGGAACAGAACACTGCCGTATGTGGAATAATATGTCAAATAGGGGTGTACCAAAAGATCTAAAGGAACACTAGGCAATTCTCAAACGGGGTAAAAAGTGAACCAGACATACAAGTACAGTCACCTCTCTCCGAAATCTCAGCTCCATCTACGTCATCAGTTCCAAGTCAATGTCCTGCAATTTTGCCGCCAAAAAGGGCACCAGCCAAGGATCCATCATTTAGGTTAGATGGGAAGAGAAAAGAGCATATTCTCTTAATGTTTCCACCATCAAATATAGACAAGTTCCCCTGAAGAAGGTGCAAAGTGTGCTTCAAAAATAAAATTATTAGTGAAACACGCTATTTTTTGGAATGTGTTGTGTTTCCATTCACCCAGGAAAGTGTGACATTACCTACCACACCCTACAGAGATAGTAGAGGACTTCATTAAAGTATGTGGAAAATCTTGTTTCCATATCTTGTTCAGTTTAGAACTTATTGTGAAAAGAATTCGTTGTTGTTTGCTCTGCCACTAACAGCTGAAATAGCTGGGCCAGCCCTTTAAATAGCCGCTCAGATGATGGGCGTGAATGTGTTAAGATATTAACTTCAAAGTTGCTAAAGCAATTCTGGATAAATGAATGAAGAATTATTTAAAAGGTTATTATTTAAAAGACTCGAATTAGACATATAATCAAGATGTGAAATGGACTGCTGTGAAAGGGCTTGCTCTTTCATTTATGCATTAATTTTTTAACTTTAGCATTCCTGCTTGAATTTTTATGGCTAGATTTGTCTTTTTTATCATTTAGAAAACATTGTATCATCACATTAAGACACTTGTCAATATAAATATCGGCACACTCCTTACACACATGATTCAGAGAAATAACATTTAAGAGCTGGACATATTTCCTCTTAACTTGAAGCCTACTAACAGAAAGAAAATCTATAAATTTAGCCTTAAAAACATTGAAAATGTCCCTTGCTGGCAAGATGTAGTGCTTTATATCTTCTGGTATGGGCTAGAGCAATTTGTTACTTTCATTGACCTGTCTTAGTTTCATCCTTGGCTTTGACAATATGACAGTGACTGAGGTATGAGCGATGATACTGTAGTAATACCATTCCTTATGCAGCCAGTCCCTGTTATGATTGGTGTGAAAATATCGCCCATAGGGTCGATTAGTGCATGCCCAGTGGGCTTGGTGGACTGATATGCAATAGCAACTTCTGGCTCAGTGAGGAAAGCAATGGGAAACTACCTCACTCTCATTTTCCTCCTATGCCTCTTCAGTGACGCCTAGGCTGTCTATGATAGCCTTTGGTGGAGCTGTGGAGGAACAGACCAGCCTTCGAGCTGAATACCCAACACATACAACATTAGGGTAAAGTAAATTTGCATCATCATCATCATATTGTTTCAACAAAAATATGTACATTTTCAATCAACTAATTGATTTTCTTAAATCACCCATATTTTCTTCAGTGCTTGACAACGCATTTCGGCATTCCAAATGGGGTAACTTGGAACACAACCTGCCATACACATAACACATATGCATTTTCCTGAATTAAATCAAAACCCAGAGATCACACCTACAACAACACATCGGTATTGAAGGTTAACTGTTGCACTATACAATAAAATAAGCTTATTATATTTTAAGCCAGTTAAAATATGGGTCGTGCAGGTCAGAAGTTTAGGAAGTATTATTAAAATCTCTTTGTTATTGGAAGAATATATTTGCAAACACAATATTTACTTAGATTTTCTTGTCACGAGGGAAGCAGAAGAAAGACTGCGAATCCTTCTGCACTTCACAGTTATTGCAGCCAAATGCAGCACATATCTTTCCACTCATATTGAGAGGAGATACAAAGGAAATTATAAAGGAATGACACACACTACTATTTACTTATGTGAACTTAATGCAAATGCATAAATAACGCCCAAAACTTCACAAACAAGTGCACGTGCTTTTATGACAGAATCAGTAACTCCAGGTCACTCTGCTAGACAGAGCTCTAATCGCTGTCCCTCGATATCTCGCAGACTGTCGCATATTGTCTCTACTGTATTTGGTAGCATGAATGTCGAAACTTGCACCTTCGAGTTTTGACTCAATAATTCGAATTGGTCGAATCAAAATTTATCACATTCAAAATGGCAGCCAAAGTTGCAGTTGCACATGGTTGAGTGTAACCTCCAATTCATTGTCTAAGATTGTGACCAGTAAATAGTGTTTAATAATCCACTGGTCCAAAATAAAATGTTTCTATTACTATTTGCTTTAGAAATCCACAATAATACTTGATATTTTCATGGGCCCCCGTGCAAATGTTTTCATATTGTTGATTGGTGTTTTTCACACCTTTCAGTGCACTGTTATTATTTTATAATTCCTAGTGGAAAAGGTTTTCATATTTGTTCTCTCATGTTTTTTACACCTTTTAACATTTTCCTCTCATCTTTAGAAATGGTAGATATAGTTTTCATTGTACCTGCGGATACACGAGGTAAAATGTCGTCATAATTAAATTGAAAGAAGTTATATAATGGTTCAACATTTTCAATACATATAGAATTAGAAATGTAATGTTACATTACTAGTTGATTATAAGCAATACCGGTTTCGACCACTGTTCCGGGTCATCATCAGCCGATCACATAAAATATAAGAAAACAATGCACAGGAAAATAATAGGTGATGTATAAATTTTCCACTAGTCGTAGTTTATGAAGTATTATAACACTTGTAGCAGTAGCACTGTGTGTTGAAATTTTTTAAAATCTTGAAGAGGTCAAGGATCAGCCATATAAGAGAAGCCAGACGTAAGTTCTTGGAGAGCGGTAAAACTAGTGTGCTAATGGCACTGTGTTTTTAAATGTTTATGAAACTCGATGAACAAGTTAATTAGCTCTAGGATCAAGTTTGTAAACATTGCTAGACGTGAAATTGTATAATACAGTGTAATATAATTGACAATAGAAATATATAGTAAGGTTTATAAAATCTCGTGTGTCAGATTCCTGAAGTTTGAAGATGCAGAGCAGTTGACATAAAAAACAATTGTGAAAAGAAAAAAGTTAAAAAGCACAATATTAGAACAATTGAGAATCACATTTACATAGTGTGTGATTTCTTGAAGATAACAGCTCAGGTAGTCCTTGAGGTAACATAAGGTATAAATTTAAATGTTATAATGATCTGAAACGTGATATTATAATATCCAGTTCAATTTGGAAAAAAAGAGAGAAACAAAGATGTTAATAGAAAATAAAATAGGTGTGGAACAGAATATAAATAATAACTAAAGCAGGTAAAAGAATGTTTTTCTAAAATTATTGTGAGTTGTTGAATTAGTTAGATGATTTTTCATTATTATATATTGGTATTATAAACTTACTCATTCAGGACAAATATTTCAGGTTCCTTATCAACACCTATATCATCTATGGCCAGGCAGGCAGGCAGGCATTAATTTTTGAAAATGAGACCAAGTCTCTGATAGTGCATTGGCACTGCTGGTGGCTCTAAGTACCTTGCGCAGTGGCCTCCATGGTATGCACTAGCCATGCATCTTGGTAGGTGTGCTATTTACCAACTGACGAGCCCAACTTAATATCTGGAGCTAAACAATGGCATCCAGGAATGAGTTAGCTGGAACATTTATAATGTCGAATAACGGACCAAGGAGTAGTGTTAAGAAAATGTACCAAACCTTAGGCTGGGGAGTCTTGGGAGTATGAAGAAGAGATGCTGAACTATGTGGTATGTTTTGAGCTGTTAGTGGAGAGTTGGCATGGAATGACATAAGTAGACGAGTAAGCTTGAGTGGACCTTTTAAAAGTAGCAATACCAAGCTCGATAGCTGCACTCGCTTAAGTGCGGCCAGTGTCCAGTATTCGGGAGATAGTAGGTTCGAACCCCACTGTCGGCAGCCCTGAAAATGCTTTTCCGTGGTTTCCCATTTTCACACCAGGCAAATGCTGGGGCTGTACCTTAATTAAGGCCACGGTCGCTTCCTTCCCACTCCTGGCCCTTTCCTGTCCCATCATTGCCATAAGACCTATCTGTGTCGGTGTGACGTAAAACAAATTATAAAAAAGTTTCGAACAGATTTATTAAAAACCACCATTCCAATACTCTACAATCCTTATATTTGGGATACAATTGTTACATAGTTGTTAAAGTGGTACATGTTTCGCTTAACTTAGTAAGCATCTTCAGCCACATATCATCAAAGTTAGTTCAGGGCCCTGAACTAGGTTCCTCATTAAGGTCGAATTACTTGCAATAGTACTAGGGAGAACGTACATAAAAATCTAATTTGTGGAGTAAGCAATGCTTAAAATATAACTGAGATTCAATAAATGAACTTGTCATAATATCATATACTATACATGGAATAAAATACTAGTGTAACGTCTAATGGTACAAGTTGAATATATGTAGAGTAATCCAAGTCATAGAAGTTCTAACATTATAATTAGTTTTTACAAACTATTAATATTAGTGGAGCGTGGATTAATTAAAAGCTTGCAATTAAAATCTTCAAGTTTGATGGAAATGAGTGTTAGGTACATAGAAATCACAGCAGAGTTGTTGAACATCAAGTACTTGCAAACAGTGTTAAAGGCACTTGAAAAGCTTCAAAGTAAAGAAGTGTTGTTCCGCTTTCCATGTAGTTGGCTATATTCATGAGTTATTTTACGTAGATTCAACATATAGGGAGTTCAACTAAACCTTAGATGTAAAAGATCGCAGTGTGATGCGTGTTGAAGGCCCTTAGGTTGAAGAGAGGTGACTGGCCTTGTTAGCTGCTTAAGATGAATCATACTAAGATTCGTAACTTGAAAAAAAAAAGATTGTAATTATGAAGATAAAGTTGAAATTCAAGAGGACAAATGGGGGCAAATATTCATTTATAGGATAAGGAGTAAGGCATTGGAATAAATTATTATGGAAAGGGAAATGCTCGATAAATTTCCAAGTTCTTTTAAAATGTTTAAGAAAAAGCTAGGTAAACAACTGATAGGGAATATGCCACCTTTGGCTGGACTTCCATCTTTATAAATTAATATTGTTCTGCCATGACTGAAATACGATGGTACATATCCTCAATGAATCATGCAAGCTGCAATGAAAGCAATGGTTTGGTGTGCATTGAGGTCTTTAATAACCTAACTCCATCTTTACCAAGGGCAGTGTCTATTAAAATTCCCCGACATGCATTAAAAATGTCATCTCTAGTTATGACAGTTTGCTCAGTTTTGAGGGTATTGGTCTGGCACACCTCATCACATTTATGAAGCAAGTGTACACTGCTAGAACCAAACAGTGAAGGGAAAATAAGCACTAAAATAAAATTATTTTTATCTCAGGCATTCATGAACATGAGTGAAGTATGATGGTAGCCTCTTTAGTTAACCACATACTGTAGCATGCATGCAAAACTTTCATAACTCACCAATATTTTGAATCTGAATTGTTAAATATTTTTAAAAATATTTTTCTTATTATTATACATTACTTTTGGAATGAAAAATATATTTGAAAGAAATAGTAATTTGTCATTTAAGGATTAAAATAATGTTTTTTTGTTTTGTTTTTCCAGGCTCAATCATGTCCTGTTGATGCTGAATTTGTGCATCTTCTTCATTGCGTACATTCAAAGAATGTTCCAGGTCACCGATTTCGTGGATACATAATCCTGTCACCAGAGGAAAATACTCCAAAAATTGGCGTGAGTGTCATTAAGGTAGCAAGTAAGGGGTAGAACTCCAGTAAGCACTCCCCAGTGTAAAAACATCCACATGCATTTTTGAATGATTTTCAATTATCTCAAGAATATTGGGTTTTATTTCCCATCCCCATTTTTGAATGTTAAACTGTAAAAATTATACTTAATACATAATGTGAAACTGTTCATGCCCAAAGAATGTCCTGTTATTGTTAAGCTGGCAAATTTAAAATATAGAGAAATCTCATCATGTGTACTGCATAGACAACAATTAAAAATTACAGTAAGTTAGTATTTCGTCAGTGTAAATGCAATACCTACTATGTGCTAAAATAGCTCTTTTCAATTAAATATGCACTCTCGTAGATGATACCTCTGTGGATCGACTTGTAATATCTATTTTGTGCAGTCAGTTTTCATTTCCTTGCATTTTCTAGTAAAACCATACCTGCCATGTGCCAATGCATGGAAGTTGTAATACCAATATAAATGGTCCGTTATTGGACATTATAAATTTTCCAGCTAACTCATTCCTGGTTGCCAGCGTTTTGCCCTCGTGTGCTAGACTGGGCTCATCAGTTGGTACCTAGCACACCTACCAAGACGCTGGCTTGTGCATACCGTGGAGGCCACTGCGTAGGCTAATTGTAGCCACCGGCAGTGCCAATGCACTATGAGACATTTCATCTCATTATCAAAAATTGATGCCTGCTTGGCCATCAGATGATATAGATGTTGATTCCCATAGGGAAGTTCCCATGGAAGTTGTAAGTTAATACCTGCTATGTGCAAGAAATGTCACATGACTGGTATTCTAAGGACACGTCAGTAGGAAATGGTAAACATGTCGCGCTGTGTAGTTCATTGTTGGAATATGACAAAACGTGTCTGAGTATGGGTAGCCCTGTTAATAGAACGGTAAATTTTCTCTGTAGTAGTTAAGATGATAAATAAAATGTGAAGTGTTGTGTTGAGAACCTGAATGTTCGCAGGTAAACATTTAAATATTTACAGGTAAATATTGTAAAGTGAGTGCAGTATCTTAAAGCCGGCCCCATAGTGTAGGGGTAGCGTGCCTGCCTCTTACCCTGAGGCCCCGGGTTTGATTCCCAGTCAGGTCAGGGATTTTTACCTGGACCTGAGGGCTGGTTCAAGGTCCATTCAGCCTATGTGATTAGAATTGAGCAGCTATCTGATGGTGAGACAGTAGCCCCAGTCTAGAAAGCCAAGAATAAGGGACAAGAGGATTCATCGTGCCGACCACACGACACCTCGTAATCTGCAGGCCTTCGGGCTGAGCGACAGTCGCTTGGTAGGCCAAGGCCCTTCAAGGGCTGTAGTGCCATGGGTTTTGGTTTGGTTTGGAGTGCAGTATCTTGCCGCAGACCATGGAAACAATATTATCTCCCTTGCAAATATTGAACAGCTTTCAACCTGATGGCCAGGGTGATAATTCTCCCTGAATATGCTACGAGCTTTTGCTACCAGTATATTTGAAGCACCAGTGGGAGAAGATGCACTTGTAAATTATCAGTAATATTTTAAGGAAAAGATGTTTGTTGTTCAGATTTATGCAACCCTGATTCTTAATACATTGCAAAATAGGATGCCAACAATCTGAAGATCTGATTTATAGTCAGCCTGTAACGTAAGAAGAAGGATTACCATTTTGAAGACTGTTATTTGCCAACAGGAGATGAACAGTAGGCACGAGTCTGTAGACTAATGTTCCTAAACACACTGGGCATTAAACAAGTTTGTTTCCTTCTGTCAATCACTGACAAGAGAGAAAGCAATGACAGAGATGACGCTGATGATGATAAGCATGGTGATCCAGACAGCCAAGCTAATATCTCTACCGCTTCTAATGATACAACCTCGAGAAGCAGACAATTCAATGATTCTGAAAATAAAATATTTCTTGGAATGATTGGTACTAATCCCAAAAGTTCCCAGCCACGATTGCAGATCATCCACCACAATGAGGTACATTGAAAGTGGATTTCTATCATTTCAAAATATACACGGCATGTACCGTGATTGGTGTGAAAAAATGGGGCGGGGGTTGTCTCAGGGGTCTAGACCTTTGTTTGTGGTACAACCTGGAAAGAAAAATTGAGGTACACATGCCTCGAAAAGATCAATGTAATTCATGTCATATGTATAATCAGGAAACGTTGACCTTGATAAATACACTGCACACTTGAATATGAAGGATGAAGCGTTAAATGCAAAGGCAGTTACAAAGGAGAATATCTCTGATACTCACCATGTACTAATAATGAATGTTTAGACTGTTATTATTGCTTCAAAACTGGAAGAAAGTGCACCATACCACAAAAGAAGTACACAATTTAACCAACAAGTGTCTCAACCTTTACATTTTGCATGAAGCCATCGGAGGCGTTTCAGCAAGTTGTTTTACTACATGCATTGTTGATTACATTGAAAGTTTGCCCCTTCTCAAGTAACCTTAATATCAGAAGGTTGTGGGGACCAAAATAGAAACAAGGTGCTAACATCAGCTCTCAGCACAATGGTAAATAGAAGAAACTTAACAATCGAGCACTTTTACTTAGGGAAAGGGCATACAGTTATGGAAGTTGACAGTGTGTGTCCTACTTTGGAACATTACTTGAAAGCTCCGTTGCATGTCCAAAGTGATTTCATTGAAAGAGTTCACTTGGCAAGAAAAATAAAGCTGTATGCAATAATTCATCTTTTTCAATAACTACACAGCCATTTCAGCACTCATCCCTTTGCCTAGGAAATATTTATCTAACGGCTCTATTCATTTCTGACTTTGACATGCATTCATACATCCGAGTTCCAGCTTCTTTCAATAAGGAAACAGCGATTTGTTTCAGGATCTGTGAGATACCTTCAGTCCTGTGTCCAACACTGACAAAAATCTCTGCAGGAAAGTACGAAGGTTTGCTTACTTTAACCAATCTGATTCCCAAAGATCTTCACTCATCCTACAACAATCTTCTTTACGAGAAGTAACAAGCAGGTTAATATATTATTGAAGTAATCGCGACTAACTCTATTTTATTTGTTAATTTTGGTATGCCTATCAATTATTTCATTTGAAGGCCAAATCGATAAATATCTGGCATTTATAGAATATTACTTTGAGTCCGAATATTGTATGTAATTCCTGCTATGTGAATTCTAATTTCATGAAATACCTGTCATGTGCTTACTTAATACTATATTTTGTTATATCTTGATGAAAAATATATTATTGGTTATTTTTCAGTTCTTTAATTCACCCCCTTATCCCGCTTGAACGATTTTGCCAAAGTATTTAATTTCCGATCTTCCCTTCAGATAGTTGTATGTGTCTCTTGAAATTGCATTTACATTGACAATTCTTCTTTCATACATATTATTTACTGAACTTGTTCAAGTCCCTCTACTTTGCAGACTTGACTATGCTGTCTACATTCTATTAAAGTTAATACTTTAACTTCACAGATTTCAAATGAGATGCACCCGCCTATATGGTTTGTGTTCTCTGGTCTTGGCAGTCAGTGGCCAGGGATGGGATCACCTCTCCTGTCAATCCCTGTATTTGCTTCAGCAATCAAAGAGTGTGATCTTGTACTGAAACCTCTTGGAGTGGATATCTTCAAAATAATCACCGAGAAGAATCCCGAGATCTTCAACAGTCCTATAAATGCCTTTGTTGGTGTTGTAGCCCTCCAGGTTTGTTGATGGCTTACTTAACTCTTAAAATGATGTTGACAAAATGGTTCAGCACTGTTGATATACATGTTTAGCTATCACTGGTTGTGGTGATATTATTAGCATGCAGACTTCGTGTTATTTAAAGGGTTCTTGCATCTAGATCATCGGCCATTATTACGTAGACTTGACCAGGTTTCTCATGACAGTCTTTTGAAGTAGGAATATTCTCTCTGTGTATCAAAATGGCCAATAGCGGAAGCATGTATATGTTCGGTTAACATTGTGACCTCGTTGAGGGTTAACAGCATAAAACATTTAAATTTAGAATCGTTAAAACGATATTATAAAATAAAAATAACCCAGGTAAAATACACAACAACTAACGCCAGGGTGTGGATAGCAGAAGGAGCCCTGTCAGTGGAACGTAGGTTTTTTGTGACCAAATCATTCAGAAAAACTCATTTTTGTAAGAGTTCAATATTTTTATTCTAAATAACATTATTCAAAACTCAAAAAGGACAAAGCAAAACTTACATAACATGATTATGGAAAAGAAATAAAATTTAGAATAACATACCTTTTAAAAACAAATCACACATGCAGTGTGCCAAACCAGGTTATATACATAGTCATTTGTGCCTTGACACAAAAGAAATACATATTAAAATCCTAATTCGATGGTTCCCATCATTGTTACAGTGGTCTAGTCCCGTTTTAATTTAACGTAAATAGATGAAGGTTTACATGACCAAAAATGCCAAAAGTACGAAGTTACATTATCAACTAACCAACTACAGCAGATGGAATGAAAAATTACTTTACATTAAGTAAAACAGAACTAAAGGATGGCAAGTCTGATGGATGAATTTAAGTTTGTTTATTGATTGATTGATTGATTGATTGATTGATTGATTGATTGATTGATTGATTGATTGATTGATTGATCGATTGATTGATGATTTATTTATTTATTTATTTATTTATTTATTTATTTATTTATTTATTTATTTATTATTTTTTTTTTTTTTTAAAGATACGATACATATGTTCATGATTTTGGAAAGCAAACTATATCTTCATGTCTAGATTGCTTATGTAGCTAATTGTCTCTGGAAACGCACAAGCAAACTCACTGATATTGCCACTGTACTTTCTTCTTTGACGCTTGGTGACAGTATGTTGGATGGTCTGATTAGAGACATCACAATTGCAGTGAGGTTTAGAAATTATTTTCCGTTTGTAGTGGAAATTGCGCAGCTATCATGGCCCGATCGTGTCCTGTTAAGTGTAGACCAGGTTTTACAATGAAGCTCAAATCCAGGTGGCAGCGATGAACCAATTTGTGGCAGAGTTGACTCAGACCTAGTATCTTGTCTTCCCTGCTATTCTTTAGTTATATTGAATTTGGTATTCTTAAATTCTATTGCATTTCTTATTGGTGGACTTTGAGACCTTAGACGATTCAGATGGAAATCAGTGATGTCATCCTGTATTGGTAATTGGGGATTATTCATCTTTCTTGAACTCCCTGAGGAGAGCATTTTTTTTCTTTCTTTTTGCTATTTGCTTTACGTCGCACTGACACAGATAGGTCTTATGGCGACGATGGGATAGGAAAGGCCTAGGAGTTGGAAGGAAGCGACCGTGGCCTTAATTATGGTACAGCCCCGGCATTTGCCTGGTGTGAAAATGGGAAACCACGGAAAACCATATTCAAGGCTGCCGACAGTGGGACTCGAACCCACTATCTCCCGATTACTGGATACTGGCCCCACTTAAGCGACTGCAGCTATCGAGCTCGGTGAGAGCATTTTTAGTGGGGAGATATGGCTGAGGGTAGGTAGATAATATGTGGGTGTAAACCTTAATGTGGTATAATTTATTTATTTATTTTTTAATACAAATATACAGATGTTCATCCAATTACAATATTTGCTCATAACTTCTTCTTGTGCAATAGAAGTGCTGGGTACAAACCAACCATGCCATTCAGAGGAGAGAATCTACAGTACTGTAGTAACCCAAAATGCCTGGGAGTCCACCCTGGATATGTCCTTGACCTACAAGAATCATCTCTGTAATGTGTCAGCCAAGATCAAGACCAGGAATAACATCCTTCAAAAGCTGGCGGGTACCTCCTGGGGTGCTAATGCTCAAATCCTGAGATCCACTGCTCTTGCACTTTCTTATTCCGCCGCTGAATATTGCTGCTTAACCTGGCTTAACAGTGCTCACACTGGACTAGTAGACACCCTTCTGAACCAAGCAATGCATATCATTACAGGGTGCATCCGACCAACTAACACACACTGGCTTCCCACCCTAAGCCACATACCACCTCCATCCTTAAGAAGATCACAGTCACTGCTTAACTTATGGACGAAAATAGAAAACAGTCCTCACCTCCCTATTCGTTCTGACATAGCAGCTTCTCCAGCTAAATGACTGAAATCCAGACACCCTTCTTGGCGTACTGCAATGAATCTACAGGACACCTCCTTTAATGTATCTGGACACCTGGGAAGAACAATGGCAACAGCAATCCTTATTACCACATCATCACATCATTGAGAACCCCTGCAAGTGCCTAGATGGATTTTCCCTTCGCAGATGGCAGTGGAGGACGCTAAACCAAATTAGGACCAGCCAAGATAGATGTGGAGCCACTCTCCTCAAATGGGGATGGAAGACTTCACCGCACTGTGACTGCAGAGAAGAGGAGCAGGCAGTGGATCACATTGCATTTGAGTGTCCTTTGCATGCTTATAGAGGCTCTATAGAGTGCTTACACTGTGTTTGGAGCGAAGCTCTTTCCTGGTTCTCAACTTTTGATATGGAACTTTAGTTATGAACTTGAGATGGTATTTATACATATTGTATAAAATATTGTATTCATCATACGCTAAATAAATAAATAAATAAATAAATAAATAAATAAATAACTCCTAATATTTTTTAGTATAAATACACAAATAAAAAAAGGTACAGAAATAAAAATAACAAACTGGATACAAAAAAATTGAGAAATAAATCAAAATTAGTTAATCTATTATGTAACAATAACCAAAGTAATAAAATAATGAATACAATAAATAGAAGAATATAACCAAAAAACAAAAACAGAGAACATGGCATCCTTAATTAATTACCTGTAATAAATGCCTGCAAGATTTCAAGAAGTCAGATTTTTATCTTGAAATAAATCAATATTGAGAAGATGTAATTTATTATAAAATGGCATCATTCTATATATAGGTGATTAACACTTGGCAAGAGAAACAAGTTCCTAAATGTACCTGCTGGTTTTCTAGGTGCGTATAATAGAAGTTGATAAGATAGTTCCATATCATCCATGTCATTATTAACGAGCTTATAGAGAAACATCATCAACGGACATTTCCTTCTGGTATCTAGCCTCGCAGACCCAAACTTTCAATCATTTCATAATAAGGTAAATATTTGGGATATTCTCTGGTTTTTGTGAAATATATGTATTTCAAGACCTTTTCTGGATCCTTTCAATCAAATCTCTGCGTCACTTTGTTGCTGGTTTCGAAATAATAGAGTCGTATTCGAAATTTCATCCAACAAATGCGAAATACAAACAAAATAAAGACTTATTACTTAGACCATAAGAATTTTTAATTAAAAAACCAAGGTTCCTGTATGTTTCCTTCTTCTCATTTTCTATGTGAGAAGTGAAATTTAAATCATTAGTTATTATTATTCCTAAATCATTAACTTAATTTACTTGTTCTAGTTGGGTACCATTGATTGAGAACATGAAATTTCTTTTCTTTTTTCTCGTTGAAAAAGTGATCTTCCTGCATTTATTGATATTGAAGGGAGGTTTGCAAATTTTGCTCCATTTTGTTAGGATATTTAAATCAGATTGGTGTTCTTATACAATTACTAGCTGATGTACCCGTGCTTCACTACGGGATTCTCAGAAAGACTGAATTTCTGGTTTTCCTAACTGAAGTAAACAAAGGCCATTACAAAAACATCAATAGGTACTGTAAGTAGCGATTAAAAGCAATGTTATCATATAAAATACTTGATCAAATGAAAACCCGCACATTTTCTCACTTTTAACGAACAGTACTACGGTTAAGAGGAGAACAATAAAACTTTGATTTCCACCTCTTCAATACGGAAAAAATGAGGATAGTCTGTTGCAGTACTACGGTGCCGATCTAACAGTCCACAGTTCCAGAGCTGGAATGACCAGACCGCAGACAGCTGTGAACACTCCTCTGCCATAATTCACTTAAATATGCACACTGATCATTCCAATCAATGCCTCAGAGTAGGGATTGAATAGCTCGAATGCTATGATGAACCAGTGTGTTACGTACCAGTAGTATCAGAAAATTTATGAACCAGAGGAATGGCATGCTAAAGAAGAAAGTTATCTGACTCTCCAGTCACTTCCCACGAATATTCAAGCAGGCTGTTCCACTCGGCACAATCGGGCGAGTTGGCCGTGTGGTTAGGGGCACGCAGCTGTGAGCTTGCATCCGGTGGATTGGAACCTCAATGTCGGCAGACCTGAAAATGCTATTCCGTGGTTTCCCATTTTCACATCAGGCAAATTCTGGGACTGCAATTAAGGCCAAGCCCTTTCCTATCCCATCGTCGCTGTGAAACCTATCTGTGTCGATGCTATGTAAGGTAAATTTTTAAAAAATACTCGGAACACAGCAGTAATCCTATATATCGTAGATGAGTGGCGACAAAAGACACAAAGTCCACCACAACAAACAATGGTCAATGTAATGTTATTGTTGATTAGTTTTATGAGGTGTGTTATAGGACTTAACCTTTAGTTTTGTTTCAACTCTGTGATATTAGGGCGTCTTATAAAATTATTTATAGCGTAGACTGTAGTTCCTTATTCTCCGACTTCACATACTGATTTTCATTAAATTCTGTTTACACATGTTCTCTTGACTTGGCGCTGATATGGACTTAGTAACAAAAATCCAAATTCATGAATATCTCTATGATCATAGCCGGTACACAAACAATACATAAGACCGGGCGAGTTGGCCGTGCGCGTAGAGGCGCGCGGCTGTGAGCTTGCATCTGGGAGATAGTAGGTTCGAATCCCACTATCGGCAGCCCTGAAGATGGTTTTCCGTGGTTTCCCATTTTCACACCAGGCAAATGCTGGGGCTGTACCTTAATTAAGGCCACGGCCACTTCCTTCCAACTCCTAGGCCTTTCCTATCCCATCGTCGCCATAAGACCTATCTGTGTTGGTGCGACGTAAAGCCCCTAGCAAAAAAAAAAAAAACAATGCATAAGATATAAATTATCGGATATTTAAAACTGTATAACTTTAGTTATGTAGGCCTAGTATTTATCGATACGACCACCAATAATATAAATATTTGAGAATTACTTTATTTTTTTAATTTTTTTTTTTTTTTTTTTGCTACGGGCTTTACGTCGCACCGACACAGATAGGTCTTATGGCGACGATGGGATAGGAAAGGCCTAGGAGTTGGAAGGAAGCGGCCGTGGCCTTAATTAAGGTACAGCCCCAGCATTTGCCTGGTGTGAAAATGGGAAACCACGGAAAACCATTTTCAGGGCTGCCGATAGTGGGATTCGAACCTACTATCTCCCGGATGCAAGCTCACAGCCGCGCGCCTCTACGCGCACGGCCAACTTGCCCGGTGAATTACATTTTAGGCCTTCCCCTAAACTGCCATTTCACTCAGCGTGAATAAAATTAATTATGGCCTAGATTATCGCGACTTATTTCCCGACTTTTCATACTGATTTTCATTAAGATAGGACCACTAATAACAAATAGTTGAGAATTTAATTTTAGGCTTACCCCTAAACTACCATTTTTCTCAGTGTGAATACAATTATTTATGCCCTAGATTGTAGTGACTTATTCCTCGACTTCCTGTACCGATATTTGTTAAGATACGGCTATTAATAACAAATATTTGAGGATTAAATTTTAGGCCTTCCCCTAAACTACCATTTCACTCAGCGTGAGTATATTTATTTGTGGCCTAGATTATAGCGACTTATTCCCCAACTTTGTATACTGATTTTCATTAAGATATGGTCACTGATAACTTAAATATTTGAGAATTAAATTTTAGGCCTTCCCCTAAGCTACCATTTCATTCAATGTGAATAAAATTATTTATGGCCTAGATTGTAGGGACATATTACCCGACTTTGTATACTGATTTTCATTAAATTCTCTTCAGCAGTTTTCTCGTGATGCGTGTACATACATACAGACAGACAGACAGACAGACAGAAATTACGGAAAAGTAAAAAGTGCATTTCCTTGTTACTGTGGGCACGACTGATACAGAAATACCATCCTTTTTAAATTCTGAGCAATGTACAGACAAAACTCTTATTTTATATATATATATATATATATATATATATATATATATATATATATATATATATATATATAGATGTACACTTGAAATAGATTTATATATTTTAATGTCAGCAACAAATAATAATACTTTTGAGACCTGAATTTTACTAGGAATGTCATTTACAAATAAGAGAAACAGCAAGGGACCTATATTAGAGTCTTGTGGAATGCCTGATTTTACAGCAAAATTGTAAGATAAGAAGTGCCTATAGCTTACACACTGACTTCTGTGCTGCAAGTACGAAACCAGAAGAGATGTTGGATCATCATCATCATCATCATCATCATCATCATCATCATCATCATCATCATCAATGTCCCACTCCAGTCGCCCAGGTGTGGTTTGATATCAGAGACAGTTCTAAATTATTAAATTACTAATTAAACAGTCGTGATCTACTTTGTTGAAAGCCTTTTGGAAGTACATATAAATAGCATCTACTTGAGAACAATTATCAATCTCAGTAGATACATATTATACAAAGTTACATAAATTGGTTACTGTCGATTTCTTCGGCATAAAACCATGCTGATTGCGTAGGATAATTAATTTAACATGATTAAAAATATGTGCTTGTGAAATGCTTTCAAATATTTTTTTCTGGAGATGATAGAATTGTAACTGGTCTGTAGTTATTAATTTATAAATTGGCGTGACTGGTGTTTTTCCATTGTTTTGGAAAAGTAGAACTAGCTAAGATAAGATTAAATACTATTTGGATAGGTTCAATTAATACTTCCCTACAACTCTTAAATATGTGCCAGTGATGGGACATATCATGGTGTTGAGCTGCTTATCCATAAGGTTGGTGTGAGGGCTATTCAACCAAACAGGAGCACAGTACTCAATAGTCGAAAACACGTCCCAAAGCTGTGCATCGAAGTGAAGTTGCTGTTGAACCCCCCAAGCTGTATCACATAATTTTTGGATTACATTGTTGTGAGTTTTTACTTCAGTTTGTGTGTTACAAGGGTGTCATCTAAAGGAGACTGTTCTATCTAAGGTGACTCCTAGATATTTAGGGAATCTATTATGTCTCAATAATTGATTTCCAATGTACATCTGCAGTTGTTTATTAGCCATCTTGCTGTTTAGATGGAAACAACATACTTCTCTTTTGTTGGCATTAGGTGTACATCTCCACAACTTAAAATACTGTATCAACTCTTTAAGGGATCCATTGTTACTCACATCCATAGGTTTAACCTTAAAGTTCCCTACATGTGACCCTTGGGTGATGCTAACGATCAACAGCGAACAAGCAACCAGACATATTTAAGTTAATATAAATGAAATGGTTAAAAAAGGTTTGTGATACAATTCCTTTAGTTTTGCCAATTGCCACCTTTTCAATACAATAAAAATATAGTACAAACTTATATATTTATTATGATGTTTATATGGTACATGTTTCGCTCCTTTTCGTGAGCATCATCAGCCAAACTATCATTAATCTAAGATTGTATAAGATCATAAAACAATTCTTTGGTTCAAGATTGCTCTTATAAAACTGATTGATAATCTTATAACATTTTAAAAAGTCACATAACAATAAAACTATGTCTTAAGCTAACACTTTTGTCTAAAATCTTCTTCAGTCTAATATTTTATTGCCAAAACTTATCTGATGAACATCTTTTAAAATTGTTTAAAAATAAGAATAAAAGACTTTTGAGATCTGGCTAGCTGTGTTGGTTCCTGTTGCTTAACTTGTATAACTGTCATTAAAACTTCATAACCGTATTGAATATTTTCTGTAGTTGATATTGTCAATTATGGTCAATGGACATGTTCTCGTTGCTGGAGTAACATTTATAAAATGTATTGGTATTAATTTATATTATCAATGGGGTAAAATTGTTCGTGAACAGACTTGTTGATGAAACAGTTTCTGATGTGATATTGGATTTTAAATGTTCTGGAACGTTCCATAATGGCTCGTTGGTATATCTGTAATGAAAGATAAAAATTATATGTTTATGGTTTTGATTGTATTTCTGTATGACATCTTATTGAAAAAATTGTCACTTACTTTCTTTTTTGCTGTGTAATTGTTTGGTGTTACTCCTAGCCTCTTGAGAACTACTTGCTGTCCTGTTTGCACTTCTTGTGTTGTATGAGTGAGTGTGGATGAGTTTACGTTTTGGCGGGGAGGGGGAAGGGGAAGTTAAGGTAGGCGGTGTGTTGATAGCTGCAGTAGATTGTGGAGGGGATAGTCTAGGAGAAGTGAGGGGAGGAGTTGAGTTTGTTTGTGTTAATAAGCCATTAACTTTTATCGGATTAAAATGTTTATAGAATTTATTTATATCTGATTTGAGTATTTGTATTAGTTCTGGTAATTGTAATAAGATGGGATTCTTTATTTCTATTTCGTCATTTAGGTTTTTATTTTTATTATTTTTATTGTATTGTTGATCTAAATGAATGTATATGTTTTCCAATTCCGTCATTTCTTTTCCTTTTTCTACTCTTCTTAAGATTTTTAAATCCCTTTCAATAGTTGTATAACTGTGTCCAGTTTCTTGCATGTGTGTACTCATTGCAGAATGTTTCCTGTGTTTGGCTGCATTTACATGTTCGAGATATCTTATTATAAAGCTTCGGCCAGTCTGGCCAAACGTATGAAAAATTACACTCTGCGCACGTGAGCCTATATATTCCAGATCCTTGATATTGATTACTATTTATATTAACTTTATTGTGGTTGAAGAAAACATTTCGGTTCGTGTTTTGGGTCTTGAAGGCAATGTTAATATTTTGTTTTTTGATGGTATTAGTGATTTGGTATATAGCTGGGTTAGTAATTGTGAAAGTTGCAAATTTGGATTTTTTTATTTTTATCTGGTACAAGATTAGTGGCCAATTTTATTTTCACCTTATTAATGATTTTGTTAATCAGTTCTATTTTGTAACCGTTATTGAGTGCTAGATCTTTTATAAAACCAAGTTCTTTCTTTAAACTCTTGTTTGTTCGTGGAATTTTTAGGGCTCTGTAAACCAAACTTAAAAATGCTGCCTGTTTGTGAGAGTTGGGGTGGAGTGACTCGTTTTTTATCGTTACTGGAGTAAACGTCGGTTTGCTATAAATCTGGAAGTCAAATTTGTTTCCTGCTCTCTTTACATTTATATCTAGGAAATTTAATGAATTGTTCCTCTCATCTTCCTTAGTGAATTTTATATTACTGTCTAATTTATTTAAAAAATTCAAAATATTATCACTATTGTTTAGTTTACTGTCTATTATAACAAACGTGTCATCCACGTATCTCAGCCAAAGGTTTAGTCCATCTATGTTATTTAAAATTTTAACATGTTCTAAATGATCCATATAAATGTTAGCTAGTATACCTGATGCAGGGTCATCCATTCCTAAGCACATTTGCTGATATATCTTTTGATTAAATGTAAAGTAATTATTATTTAAAGTAAATCTTAATACATTTATGAATTCTTCTATTTCACATTTACTTAATTTACTATGATTGAATAAATTTATTTTGATTATATTAATGGTTTCGTTGATCGGTATGCAAGGGTACATGTTAGTTATGTCATATGAACACATTTTATGATGTGGTTGCAGTTCGAATTTGTTTAGTTTATCACAGAATTCTATTGAATTATTAATTGTAGAATTATTGTAAAATTTATAGTGCTTTTTAAAAAAATGATGTATAAATTTAGAGGTCTTATATGTTGGGCTATTCATGCAGTTGATTATAGGTTGCATAGGTATGTTAGCTTTATGGATTTTAGGCATGGCTCTGGCTGTTGGTATCTTGGGATTCATATTTATCAGCTTCTGACATTCTAGATCATTAAAGAGAAAAGACGAATTTTTATGTAATTTCTTTAGGTTCCATTGAATTTTGATTGTAGGATCTTTCTGTATTATCGAATAGGCTCTATTTGAGAAAAATTCTTCTGTTTTCTTGATGTAATCTTGCTTATTTAAAATACAGTTATTTCTCCTTTATCTGCTTTGGTTACTATTATGTTGCTTTCGTTGATTTTAGTTTTTAATTCTTTGATTTATTTAGTGAGGTCGGGATTTAAGTTGTTATTTATTTCTTTTATTAAGGTTGGAAGTTTCTTTTTAACTTTGAATCTTGTATCACTTTGCGATTCTAAAGGCAATTTCCCTATATTAGATTCTACTTCAGCTACAGTGGTTATTACGTCTTCTATTGGATGGTGGTTAGGCCAATTAAATTTTGATCCTTTATTCAGTAAGCTCATTTCACTATCCGTGAAGGTGACATCTAATAAATTTACAGTGGTTGGGATATTTCAAGGTCTGAGTTGGTCTGTTTTATTCTTGTATTATGTTTTTCGGATTTTGTTTTGTTCTCTCTTAAATGTGTTATTTTGTTTTCTATAGTTCTTTGTTTCTTCTCTAATATACCAACGAGTTTCTCATTAGTAAATTGTTGTACTGATTGCCATTCTAACAGGGTTAGAAGGTCAGAGATTTCTAAATGTGTACGATAAAGTTGTAAGTTTAAAAATGACTTTTTTCTGTAATGTGTTTATCTCGTTCTTTAGGCAGATTTCATTTACTTTGTTTTGAGTGTCTACTAAATTTGGCATAGATAAGTTTCGTCTTTGTACAGATTTCAAAAACTTTGGTACTAGTTTGAATTTTAAACATTCTTTTAAAAAATATATACTCAAATCAGATATAAATAAATTCTATAAACATTTTAATCCGATAAAAGTTAATGGCTTATTGACACAAACAAACTCAACTCCTCCCCTCACTTCTCCTAGACTATCCCCTCCACAATCTACTGCAGCTATCAACACACCGCCTACCTTAACTTCCCCTTCCCCCTCCCCGCCAAAACGTAAACTCATCCACACTCACTCATACAACACAAGAAGTGCAAACAGGACAGCAAGTAGTTCTCAAGAGGCTAGGAGTAACACCAAACAATTACACAGCAAAAAGGAAAGTAAATGACAATTTTTTCAATAAGATGTCATACAGAAATACAATCAAAACCATAAACATATAATTTTTATCTTTCATTACAGATATACCAACGAGCCATTATGGAACGTTCCAGAACATTTAAAATCCAATATCACATCAGAAACTGTTTCATCAACAAGTCTGTTCACAAACAATTTTACCCCATTGATAATATAAATTAATACCAATACATTTTATAAATGTTACTCCAACAACGAGAACATGTCTATTGACCATAATTGACAATATCGACTGCAGAAAATGAAATAGTGGTTAACGTAAAATCAGAGGGCAAACTCCTTATAATTAAAGAAAAGTTATACATTAAAATTCAAGTGAAATTAGAACCGAAAATGAGAGAAACATGAGAACTGAACTCCCCAGTATGAGCGGAGCTCAGAGTGACCCTGTCTAGGCGCTAGGACAGTCAGTCAGGAAAGACGAGTGTAGTTCACTCGCTCCCACCAAAGACCGGTAAAGTTTGAGAAACAGGAAATAGTGTCAGCACAAGGAAACCAGTAGTAAACACGCTTCTAGAGCTGCGCCACAGGGTACTCAAAACATTCAGACCAACAGATGGAAATTTCATTATACAAAATTAAATATTACATTCTTTTTCAGGGTGTCCACCTATATGGAAAACCGGGGAAACTGGTAAATGTCAGGGAATTTGATAAATAATGGGAAAACCAGGAAATGTCAGGGAATTCAGGAAAAAACTGGAAATTCGTTCTTCTGCCAGATAAAATTGACATACCGTATTTATCCGTGTAATAGAAGCACATTTTTCAGTTTTTATAACATTAATCTAGGGCATGTCTTTTATGTCAGGAATAAATTGTAAAGAAAACTTAATAAACATTTAAAAAAAACAAGTGTGATCTCAAATGTGATGTAACCAATAGCATCAATAGCTATACGATTGAACGATCGATGAAATTTTCAATGTTTTGATCTGCTTACTATTGAATATTCTGTGTTGTTGGGAAATGGTGAGCTTGATGAATTAGGCCTATATTCCATTCTCAGTTTTTTGCTTAAATACATGGCTTCCACAACAAAATATTCATAGAGACAAAATTCCACAACCCAAATGGGTGAAAGTGTTTGTTTACTATGTAATGACGTGTGTGAGAGTTACTACCTCGTAAAATGTAAAAACAGACAAAAACACTAACTGAATGCAGGAAAGTGTGAAATCAAAAAAACTTAATACTCATAATCTATTAGTTTCATTGTCCGTATTGATAGTTCAAGTACAAGTATGAAGGATGAGTTCTCCACCTAATCAATACTTTATTTTACATAGTGTCAATATTATTTACAAAAAAAGACAGTACCGGTTTCAACCCGTAAATAGGTCATCTTCAGCTGCTAGAGAACCTACTTAATAGCAACTGTACAGAATAAATACTACTAAAATTAAAATTAAACAAGGATGCCATTAAATAAACATGATACCACTATTCTAAAATTACTTAATGTTAAGGTATATACATATGGTACAGTTTTGGGGTTAAGGGGCTATTTTCAAAAATTACATTTTCTGAGGTTGGAATTGGATACAATTCTTAGAGTTTATCAAGAATCACTGATATTCAGGCGTCAAGTTATCTGTGTTAAATGCCACTATTATGTCCAACAGTTTATGAGATGTTTAAAGTGCATTGTTGTGCCGAAAATATGCGAGGGCGTCGTGTTCCTTATAATAAGAGGTTCAGCAACCAGTTCACGGACACATAGCTTATACTCAGTCTATATCACTGCTGAAAAATATGTTAGTGAGTGCCACTATTCTAAAAAATACTTAAAATTAAGATATGTACTCATGGTACAGTTTTGGGGTTGAAGGGTTTTACACTGGTCCCATGATTACCACCTATTACAAAAGCTCCATTTGCTGAGGTTGAAATTGGATATAATTCTTAAAGTTTATGAAGAATCATTGACACACTGGTGTCAGGCTCAGATATCCAATGTTAAATGCCAGTACCATATCCAACGGTTATTCAAAGTGCATTGTTGGGCAGCAAATATGCGGGGACATCGTGTTCATTAGAATAAGAGGTTTACAGATACATAGCTCTTTCTCAGTCTATATCAACGATAAAAAAAAAGCTAGTTTATATTAGACTTCCTTATTGAGGTTTACGTTGCTGTGCGTGACATATTGAAATCAATGAAAGCTAATTGTGGGTGCTCCTCTCTTCATACTTGCATTTCCTCATGTAATTTTTAAAAAATCTGAGAAAGAAGAAAAGGAAAGTAGGTATTAGAATAACTGATAGAGAGTGCCTGTTGAATAGGTTGTATATACGGAATGTGTGTGTGTTACTTACGTGTGAGCTGGATATGTCCTAGAGCACAGTTAGGAGCGTGCTGCACATTGTTGCGTGTACATCGTGTGGCTGTCGTAGCGTTGAGAAAGAGAGGTGGTGGGGAGGGAGAAGCATCTTGTGGAGGGGGTGGTGTGGAGTGAGGCGTGTATTTTGTAGTGTGTACAGGCCCTTGTTTGCTGATTCTTTTTAAATATGTGTCTTTTAGAGAGGGTTTGGCTGTGTTGAAAACGATGTTTGTTTTATCTGCAACTTTGTTTAAGTTGAAGTTGGGATTAGCGTATTGGTCCATGTTGATGTATAAATCTTCCGTTATATTGAGCAATGGGCCTGAGGGGTTTATATTTAAAATTTCCATGTCATTCTCAATATTGGTGAATTTGTGCTTGTGTTCCTCAGCATGTTGCCCTATGGATGAAAAGTGATTATATTTAGTGGCGCTGATGTGTTCATTGTATCGGATAGAAAAACATCTGCCTGTGCGCTCAATGTAGCTAGCTTCGCAGTCGCATTTAATGCGGTATACTCCTGAGTGGCTGTATTTGTTGTTTTCATTGACCGATTTAGTGTTGTGTAAGATGGAAGCATTATTACGTGAGGTTCTGTAAGCTATTCTTAGATTGTGTTTCTTGAAAATATTGGTTATGGGGTGGATGTGGGTGTTGTTAAATGTAAAAAGTGAGTAGTCTTTCTTAGTTTCACTGTTTCTTCTTAAATTAGATTTCGGCTGATGTTTTATGTTTTAAAGGATTTTGTTTATCATGTTTCTGTTGTATCTATTATACTCCGCTATTTCGTGAATTATGTTCATTTTTTTTTTTTTTTTCTTTTTTCTTTTTCAATTCTTCTTGAGAGAGAGGTATGTTGAAAGTTCTGTAAATGATGCTGTAGTATGCCGCTTTTTTGTGTGTGTTTGGGTTTGTGGAATCAATTTTTATTGTGTTGGAGGTTTGTGTAGGTTTCCTGTAGATTTTGTATGTTAAGTGGTGTTTAATTTTACTGACAAATAAGTCATGATAGTTCAAAGTGTGATCTTTCTCAGTTTCCATAGTAAATTTTATATGTGGATCTATTTTGTTTAGCTGTTCAATTATGTTGTTTTCGTTTTTGGACCTGCGGTCTATAACAATGAAGATGTCATCTACAAATCTGCACCAGAATGATATATTGTTAATTTTGCTAATATCTGAGTGTTCTAAATGGTCTATGTAGATCTCAGCTAGTATTTCTGAGGCTGGTGAACCCATGGGAAGGCCTTGCTGTTTGTAGATAGTGTCGTGGAATCTAAAGTAATTATTGTTTAGGGCAAATTCTATTTCGAGGATGCTTAGATTACTGTGTTTTTTAAAATTTGATTCTATTAGTCTTATCGTCTTCTGTGTGGGTACGTTAGGGTACATGTTAATGATGTCATATGATGCTAGGATGTGGTGTTGTTCGATTTTCAGCTCTCTGGTGATGTTACAGAATTCTATTGAGTTTCGTACTGATTTCTTGGCTAAGAATGTGTAGTGTTTTTTGAGAAATGTTTGTATGAAGCATGATAATTTGTATGTCGGGCTTGATCTATAATTTATGATCGGCCTCATGGGTACATTATCTTTGTGGATCTTAGGGTAGGCTTTTGCAGTCGGCAGTTGTGGATTCATTATGGTTAGCTTCGTAGTTTCCTGCTCGTTAAGGAGAAAGTGGGTGTGTTTCAGTAATGTTTTTAGATTTCTTTGGATACTGGCAGTTGGATCTTTTCTTCTGGTTTTGGTTTGGTTTGAAAGGTTTCGTCTAGGAAACATTATTTAGTTTTAGAGATGTATTCGTTTCTGTCGACGATGACTGTTGTATTACCTTTGTCTGCCATTGTTATTAATAGATTGTTCTGCTTAATTTTGTCTTTGAGTTTCCTGAGCTGAGTGTTATCAGTTTTGCTTTTAATGTTGTTGTTGTTGTTGTTAATCTTGTTTATGTATCTTGGTAATTTCTTACTAACCTCGTGTCTGATCTCATCGCGTAGGGCATTTTCAGTTTCAGCGATGATGGTTGTGATGTTATGGAAGTTTGATGTGTTTGCCCAATTGTGTTTAGGTCCCTTGCTCAATATATCAGTTTCTGTTTCATCAAAGTGCGTGTCTGTTAAATTCATGATGGGTGGGTGAAAAGTGTGTTCATTCTCTTTGTTGCATTTGGAGTGGGTGTTATTGACTTGTTTGTTTTAGATTTGTGACTGTTTTAGTGCATTAAGCTTTCTATTCAATGTGTTCTGTTTCCGGATTGCTATGTTAGTTATTTTGTCCTGGGTTATAACTTTGAAGTTGTCCCAAAAGGTATGTGGTAAAACATGGGAAGCTTCTAGGTGTGTTTCATAGAGTTTGGTATTGAGGTATTGTTTTTTCCTATAGAGGAATTTTATTTCTTCTGTTAGCCATATTTGTTTAGTCTTTTTCTGTGTATACCATGTCTGGTTGGTGTTCCTGTGTTTATTATTGTATCTCTTAAGGAAATTCGGTACTAAGTTGTTAGACAGGCATTCTCTTAAAAAGGTAATGTTCTTGATCATAATCGCTATTTTAATTTTCAGGTTCTGATATCTAAACGCGATGTTTCTTGCCTGGTTGGCTGGGATACTATAATCTATTAGCTTCATGGTCCGTATTGATAGTTCAAGTACAAGTATGAAGGATGAGTTCTCCACCTAATCAATACTTTATTTTACTTAGTGTCAATATTATTTACATAAAAAGACAGTACCAGTTTCGACCCGTAAATAGGTCATCTTCAGCTGTTCAAGAACCTACTTAATAGCGACTGTACAGAATAAATACTACTAAAATTAAAATTAAACAAGGATGCCATTAAATAAACATGATACCACTACTCTAAAATTAATTAATGTTAAGGTATATACATATGGTACAGTTTTGGGGTTAAAGGGCTATTTTCAAAAATTACATTTTCTGAGGTTGGAATTGGATACAGTTCTTAGAGTTTATCAAGAATCACTGATATTCAGGCATCAAGTTATCTGTGTTAAATGCCACTATTATGTCCAACAGTTTATGAGATATATAAAGTGCATTGTTGTGCTGAAAATATGTAGGGGCGTTGTGTTCCTTATAATAAGAGGTTCAGCAACCAGTTCACGGACACATAGCTTATACTCAGTCTATATCACTGCTGAAAAATATGTTAGTGAGTGCCACTATTCTAAAAAATACTTCAAATTAAGATATATACTTATGGTATAGTTTTGGGGTTGAAGGGTTTTACACTGGTCCCATGATTGCCACATATTACAAAAGTTCCATTTGCAGAGGTTGAAATTGGATACAATTCTTAGAGTTTATGAAGAATCATTGACATATTGGTGTCAGGCTCAGATATCCAATGTTAAATGCCAGTACCATGTCAAACGGTTATTCAAAGTGCCTTGTTGGGCCGCAAATATGCGGGGACGTCGTGTTCATTAGAATAAAAGGTTTAGTAACCTGTTTACAGGTACATAGCTCTTTCTCAGTCTATATCAACGATAAAAAACAAGCTAGTTTATATTAGACTTCCTTATTGAGGTTTACATTGCTGTGCGTGACATATTGAAATCAATGAAAGCTAGTTGTGGGTGCTCCTCTCTTCATACTTGGGTTCCCTCATGTAATTAAAAAAAAACATGTTCTCTAGGACATCCAGCTCACACGTAAGTAACACACACATACCGTATATACAACCTATTTAACAGGCACTCTCTATCAGTTATTCTAATACCTACCTTCCTTTTCTTCTTTCTCAGAATTTTTAAAATTACATGAGGGAATGTACAAAGATCCACAAAGATAATGTACCCATGAGGCCGATCATAAATTATAGATCAAGCCTGACATACAAATTATCATGCTTCATACAAACATTTCTCAAAAAACACTACACATTCTTAGCCAAGAAATCAGTACGAAACTCAATAGAATTCTGTAACATCACCAGAGAGCTGAAAATCGAACAACACCACATCCTAGCATCATATGACATTAACATGTACGCTAACATACCCACACAGAAGACAATAAGACTAATAGAATCAAATTTTAAAAAACACAGTAATCTAAGCATCCTTGAAATAGAAGAATTCATTAACTTACTAGAATTTGCCCTAAACAATAATTACTTTAGATTCCACGATACTATCTACAAACAGCAAGGCCTTCCCATGGGTTCACCAGCCTCAGGAATACTAGCTGAGATCTACATAGACCATTTAGAACACTCAGAAATTAGCAAAATTAACAGTGTATCGTTCTGGTGCAGATTTGTAGATGACATCTTCGTTGTTATAGACTTCAGGTCCACAAACGAAAACAACATAATTTGAACAGCTAAACAAAATAGATCCACATATAAAATTTACTATGGAAACTGAGAAAGATCACACTTTGAACTATCTTGACTTATCTGTCACTAAAACTGAAGACCAGTTAACATACAAAATCTACAGGAAACCTCCAACACAATAAAAATTGATTCCAGTCACCCGAACACACACAAAAAAGCGGCATACTACAGCATCATTTACAGAACTTTCAACATACCTCTCTCTCAAGAAGAATTGAAAAAAAAAAAAAAAAAAAACTGTACATAATTCACAAAATAGCAGAGTATAATAGTTACAACAGAAACATGATAAAGAAAATCATTCACAACGTAAAACATCAGCCGAAATCTAATTTAAGCAGAAACAGTGAAACTAAGAAAGACTACTCGCTTTTTACATTTAACAACACCCACATCCACCCTATAACCAATATTTTTAAAAAACACAATCTAAGAATAGCTTACAGAACCTCACGTAATAATGCTTCTATCTTACACAACACTAAATCGGTCAATGAAAACAACAAATACAGCCACTCAGGAGTATACCGCATTAAATGCAACTGCGAAGCTAGCTACATTGAGCGCACAGGCAGATGTTTTTCTATCCGATACAATGAACACATCAGCGCCACTAAATATAATCAATTTTCATCCATAGGGCAACATGCTGAGGAACACAAGCATAAATTCACCAATATTGAGAATGACATGGAAATTTTAAATATAAACCCCTCAGGCCCATTGCTCAATATAACGGAAGATTTATACATCAACATGGACCAATACGCTAATCCCAACTTCAACTTAAACAAAGTTGCAGATAAAACAAACATACTTTTCAACACAGCCAAACCCTCTCTAAAAGACACATATTTAAAAAGAATCAGCAAACAAGGGCCTGTACACGCCATAAAATACACGCCTCACTCCACACCACCCCCTCCACAAGATGCTTCTCCCTCCCCACCACCTCTCTTTCTCAACGCTACGACAGCCACACGATGTACACGCAACAATGTGCAGCACGCTCCTAACTATGCTCTAGGACATATCCAGCTCACACGTAAGTAACACACACACATTCCGTATATACAACCTATTCAACAGGCACTCTCTATCAGTTATTCTAATACCTACTTTCCTTTTCTTCTTTCTCAGATTTACATGAGCATTTACCGATTTAGTGTTGTGTAAGATAGAGTGCAGAATTACATGAGGAAATGCAAGTATGAAGAGAGGAGCACCCACAACTAGCTTTCTTTGATTTCAATATGTCACGCACAGCAACGTAAACCTCAATAAGGAAGTCTAATATAAACTAGCTTGTTTTTTATCGTTGATATAGACTGAGAAAGAGCTATGTATCTGTAAACAGGTTACTAAACCTGTTATTCTAATGAACACGACGTCCCCGCATATTTGCGGCCCAACAATGCACTTTGAATAACCGTTGGACATGGTACTGGCATTTAACATTGGATATCTGAGCCTGACACCAGTGTGTCAATGATTCTTCATAAACTTTAAGAATTATATCCAATTTCAACCTCAGCAAATGGAGCTTTTGTAATAGGTGGTAATCATGGGACCAGTGTAAAACCCTTCAACCCCAAAACTGTACCATGAGTACATATCTTAATTTTAAGTATTTTTTGAATAGTGGCACTCGCTAACATATTTTTCAGCAGTGCTGTAGACTGAGTATAAGCTATGTGTCCGTGAACTGGTTGCTGAACCTCTTATTATAAGGAGCACGATGCCCCCGCATATTTTCAGCACAACAATGCACTTTATACATCTCATAAACTGTTGGACATAATAGTGGCATTTAACACAGATAACTTGATGCCTGAATATCAGTGATTCTTGATAAACTCTAAGAATTGTATCCAATTCCAACCTCAGAAAGTGTAATTTTTGAAAATAGCCCCTTAACCCCAAAACTGTACCATATGTATATACCTTAACATTAAGTAATTTTAGAATAGTAATATCATGTTTATTTAATGGCATCCTTGTTTAATTTTAATTTTAGTAGTATTTATTCCGTACAGTTGCTATTAAGTAGGTTCTCTAGCAGCTGAAGATGACCTATTTACGGGTCAAAACTGGTACTGTCTTTTTATGCAAATAATATTGACACTATGTAAAATAAAGTATTGATTAGGTGGAGAACTCATCCTTCATACTTGAACTTAATACTCATTCAAATGATGATGATGATGATGATGATGATGATGATGATGATCATTATTATTATTATTATTATTATTATTATTATTATTATTATTATTATTATTATTATTATTATTATTATTATTATTAAATGTGCTGACGTAGGTAAGCCTTGTGTAAATGTGTAATGAATTGTTACACCGTTTGGGCCGCGCCATGTTAACTTTCTAACCTATATTTCATGCAAGGGGTTCGAAAATTTTGAGGCACATCTAGTAGCTTGTAATATCACGTGTAATTTTGTCAATACAGAACAAGATTTAAAATAAAGTAACATCACATTGTAAGATGAAGATTGTTTGTTGGTTACGAGATTTTGAGTTTGTGATATCTTTTGTATATATTCGGTCTTGTTCTAGCCATGCTGCCTTTGATATCGATTTATATCGGTTGAGCGCAATCTTGAAACCTGGCTGCCAATTGTATTGTTTACATCACCACGCGGTTAAGCTACCTTGCGTACAGTGTCGTGCGAGCATTCAGCTGTAGCAGATTGTTGATATTGTTCGCTGATTTTGACTGGTGGTGAACTCTTAGGAGTGTTTGCAGTGGGTACGTCCTGTCACTGGCTATCGATAGATAAGTAGTCGAGTGAATAGTTAAGGGATGTCTGTGGATAGAAGAGTTGGAGGTAAGATTCGACCTAATGAAAATATAATCTTGGAACAAGTGTCTTTAGATGGGGTAATAGTTGATAAAGTGTTACCTAATCAAGAACCTATGGGTAGAGATAGGGTTAATAATAATGCAGGGTCTAATATTGATAAAATGAGCACCTATACAGAAATTCATATAAGGCCATATATTGTATATGTCGAATCGGATGATCCAGATAGAAAAATAGGACAACTACACCCTTTGGTTTTAGGCAGACATTTTTATGAACAGCAGATTCCCAACATAAAAGACATTCACAGAAAGGGCCAAAACAGAATTCAAATTACTTTCAGCTCTCGGCAGGCTGCTAATAATTTCCTTTCCAATCCAATTCTTCAAGGAAAACACCTGAAAGCTTTCATACCATCATCAAGTGTAAATAGAGTTGGTTTGGTGAGGGGAGTTGATACCTATTTATCAGAGGCAGAACTCTTTCAGTATATAGATTTGCTATACCCGGTGATCAAAGCTCAAAGAATGAGTCGAAGATCATCCAAGGATGGCAAGACAGAATATATATTATTACCTAAGGAAATTTCTATCTTTAACGTAATTCTGGAAGTACACCCATTCATTTTTGGTGTTATCATTTGTGGAAAATGTCAAAGATATGGACATTCATTGACAAATTGTAGAGCTAGGGTACCTAGATGTGGGAAATATGCTTTTAATCATAACACCCAGAACTGTACACAGGCACTGGTTAAATGCATCCATTGAGAAGGTGATCATCAGGCAGGGGATGAAAGGTGTACTGAACATCAGCGACAGAAGGAAATTAAAAGAATAATGAGTGTTGAGAATAAGTCCTTTTTTGAGGAAAAAAAATTATTTTGGTCCTTTGGAACAGGATTTTAATCCACTAACAATACTACCACATTTCTCCTCTTTAGTGCAATTTTCTTCCAGTACATCTGAACCATTATCCCCTCGTAAAAGGAAGTTTACTACTATTGTCGATAGTCCACCCAGACAACCCTGTAGACCAGGATTCGATAGAAGTAACTACTTCCATTTGATAAGGGACCCTCCACGAGAAATACAATCTATTCCGGAAATCAGATCTCATTTACTTTCTGTGGATGTATCCTTAATAAATAGGTACAACAGTACAGAACAAGTCCATTCTGGAAACTGTGTTAATTAGGCTTCTGTTTCTATGCCGATCAAATCTTCTAATGTAAGCATTCAGTTGGAGGGGAAAGTTAAAGAATTATCTAAAAAATTTGAATTCATAATGAACCAAATGGGACAAAATGTTCAGTGGTGTAATTTAATTAAAGTTTCACACGGCGAAGTTATCACTCTATTAACTAACTAAAATGAGAATATTGCAGTGGAACTGTCAGAGTATTTTAAACAAGAAACATGGATTAATTCAGCTTATACAATATTTTGATCCATATATTGTTATACTTGGTGAAACATAGCTCAAAGAAAATATCATTTCCGAGTTACTGGTTTCAATTTAATACGATTAGATGGCAGTGTTGCGACTGGTGTGTGTATCCTCATAAAAAATATTATAGATTTCCAAGTCAGAGGGTTAATATGAGATTCCAAATGTCCAAACAATTGCAATTACATCAAATCACTCAACAGTCATTTCCTTATATTGTCCTCCTAAAATTAGGCCAACATACAAACAATGGAAGATATTTTTTGAACAATTCAAAATGTCCACTATTATTGGTGGTGATTACAATGCCCATAATTCAATTTGGGGAAGTATTTCTTGTTTCAAGAAAGGCCAAGATATAGAGAACATCATAAATAAATCCCCTCTTACAATATTGAATGACGGATCACCAACACGGATCACTGCGCCCAATACAAATCCCAGTGCTGTAGATCTGACTATAGCAACTATTGATTTGGCACATAAAATGTTGTGGCAAACCGGGAATAATCAACACCAAAGTGATCATTTTCCTATTTTCATTAATATCACCTCGAATGCAGTCCGAAAGCCACAAAAATTTCCGATTAGTGTGTGACAAATAAAACATATGGATAATTCGTTATTTCAAAGGTATATTCAGGACAGATTGTCTATTTTAGACAAATAGAGGATAATGATCTATATAAAAAATTTAAAATATTATAAAGGTCTATTTAGACACATACCACCCACTTGAACTTAAATACAAGTCGAAATATTCACCTAACATTCATTGGTGGGATGATGAATGTTCGGAATGGGTACAGCGTCGAAAAAATGCCATACAGGAATTCTGACATAAAGATACCGCACAAATCCAAAAATTATTTATTGAGAAATGACGATTGGCTTGGAAAGAGTTTACAAATTTATTAAATAGGCAAACCCCTCTTCAAGTTGTCTGGTCCTCCATTCGAAAGTTATGCAACTCGAACGTCAATATTATAAACAATACCGACGATGATAGTACAACTCTCCTTCAATTTTATCAAAATTTAAGTCCTGATTAGTAACTTTGCTTCAATATCCAGTAACTGGAATTACAAATAAATTTCAAACATTGCTGCGACCAGTAGTCCCATCGGAAGCCGATATTGCATTATATAATAAGAAAAGTACTTCTCCAGGAATGGATTATATATCATGCCATATAATTAAATGCTTACCGCCCAAAGCTAAAATATTCTATTTTAAAAATTTGACCTTCTATTAGGATTTGGAATTATACTTATGGAGTGGAACTATTTTGTATTAGTACCTATAAGGAAACCTGAAGAACCAAAACATGTATTAGGAAACTGTCTCAAAAAATTTTACTAAACAGAATATTGTAGGCTCTAGAATATTATGAACTACTACTGACGTACCAATTCTCATTCCTCAAAAATTGCAGCACGATAGATGCTTTGAATATTTTATTAGAAGATATACTGTTGGCAAATCTAGAAATCAACACGTTATTGCTGCTTTTTAGATATTAAAGGTGCTTATGACAACATGAATATTTCCATCTTACTCCATAAACTAAGAAATATGGATTTTCCTTCCACGTTGATTAATATATTAGGGCAACTCTATACGAATCGACGAGTGTGTCTCCTATTACAAGTTGTCCATTTCATGACCGTATCGATGAATATAATCAAGAAGTTAGTAAAATAACCACCTAATCGATACTTTATTATTGCCTCAGGCAAAATTGAATATAAATTAGCACTTACAGGACATGTTTCGACCACTTAGTGGTCCTCTTCAGCTGTATAAAGAAAGAATTGAGAAGAAAAAACATTATTGTCCTAATACAGCTGAAGAGGACCACTAAGTGGTCGAAAAATGTCCTGTAAGTGCTAATTTATATTCAATTTTGCCTGAGGGAATAATAAAGTATCGATTAGGTGGTTATTTTGCTAACTTCTTGAGTATGTCTCCAACAACTTGCCAACCAAAGCAGTTGCCGTAATGCATCTGTTGGACTGCCACAAGGTGACATTTCAAGTCCGATTATGTGTATTTTGTATACTGCTGATCTTGAAAAAGAAATTGTAAAAACAGCTCAGATATTACAATATGCATATGTTACAGTAATATACTGCATTCAAAATTCTATAGAGGAATGTCGGATTACAATAGACAAGACATTAGAAGTCCTTCAGACATGGACTATACAAAATGGTTTAGAGGTAGCACTGGCTAAAAGTTCAAATCTAATATTTACCATCACCCATTAGATGCGGCAAACAGGAAATCTTCACTAAACAAACCGTTCAGTATCTTGGGGTAGAAATAGATAATAAACTATCTTGGAAAAAATCATATTGCAGCGATATGTCGAAAAACAGAACAAAAAATACAAGTATTAAGTTCTTTAACGAACAGAACCTGGGGAGCTGACCCATATACTCTTTTAACTGTTTATAAAAACATTATAAGCCCTGTTTTTGACTATGGTAGTCAGTTTATAAGATATGGCCTCTGAGGATCAAAAAAAAAAAAGAGACTAGACAAAGTACAATATAAAGCTATTAGAATGATTACAGGTACCATGATCTCGACTCCCACAGATGCTTTACTAGCTGAAGTTACCGAACCACCGTTACGTTTGAGACGCAAATATATATCTACTAAATATCTTCTCAAGAAAATGGCCAGATATCAATATCTGATCTCTCCCAAGCTGAAATTATTATCAGAATATTATGGAAATGTATTACAAGAAAATTATCCGGCACTCCTATGGGCATATGTTCAATGTATATATTTACGACCGAATGTAGTTCAAACACAAACTCACCCTACGTACTCCATAATGTTTCCTATGAATATACAGTTGCCCAATATTATACGCACAATGTTCGACGATAACATATAAACAGACGGATAACAAATAACTCATTAAGAATTACTTTAGATTAATACGAACAATATATCCCATTTTATACTGACGGGTCAAAACATCATTACACATCTGATATTGGAGCCGCTTTTTACTCCCCTCAGCTGCAATTATCAAAAAAAAAAACATATTACCCCATATGGCATCTATATATACAGCTGAAATACTTGTAGTTTGTCCAGCGTTAATATATATTAAATATTCAACTTTCCAAAAGGCACTCATATCTACCAGTTCTCTCAGTGTTATTAAAGAATTAGAAAATCCAACAAATGCGGAAAGTTGGTATATAGAAAACCTAAGGAAACTACTGTATGATTTAACCGTACTAAATCGTTCTGTCTTATTTACGTGGATTCCAGGACATTCTGGAATAGAAGGCAATATCATGACCGATAAATTAGCAAACGAGGCAGCTAATGGACAAGGCTTACGATACCATATCGCATTCCCACAAAAAGACGTATGACACTGTGTAAGAAATTTATCCGAGAAAAGTGGAATGAACAGTGGCGCCAATCAGCAAAATCTAAAGGTAAACATTTATACAATCTCCAAAATACAGTTGCTAATAAACCATGGTTCGCAAAAGGACAGTACACCAGACGTCATATAGCTACTTCGCTTGAATCATGCCTGTACACCGGAACATCTGTATCGTTTAAGGATTAAGGATAACAAGTTGTGTAATTGTGGTAATTATGTCAGCATTATAAATGATATCTTGTTTCATTGTGATAAATATCCAAGACAGCGACAAGATTTCATTTCCAACTTAATATCACTCGGCATTCAACTTCCTCTAAATGTTTCTTGTTTGGTATATTATCCGACAGTTCACCTTCAAATTTTTTTCAAGAATGTAATATCACGACTTAATATGGACGATCTTGACTCTCTTATTTGTGATCTGGTCATGTTTGTGTATGGTAGTAAGACGCTGTGATAGATCACACTGGCATGAAGATGTAGAACCCTGTGTCCCTGTGCTAAATTCCTGTACTCTAACAAATGTGTACTTGTTCTAACAGTACGGTAGAAGACTAGGATATTCCTAATGTATCTTCCATAAACAACCTCTTCCAATAAAATAGGTCACACTTCCGTTTCTCAATACCACTCTATTCTATCCTTTTGAACAGTACCTTTTATTCATCATCATCATTAGTTGTTGTGCTCATTACTGAGTGTCGTGACCTCATAACTCCATCATTTCCATGTTGCAACCTTGACAACATGTTTCCATCCCGAGCAGTTTTCACATTTCGTTAATATGATCTGAAGTGTTAGCCCAGTGATCTTCTTCGCCTGATCTATCCATCTTCTTGCTGTTTTTCCTCGTGGTCTGCTGCCTTCAATTTTGCCTTGTAAAATTACCTTTTCCAAGTTCTCTCCGTCTCGTCTTAAAATGTGGCCAAGGAACTGCAGGTAACGTTCACTCACATGGAAAGATAGGCGTTTCTTGATGCAGAGTTCGTTCAGAATGGAAACATTAGATCTTCTTTCTGTCCAGGGTACACGTAGCATTCTCCGCCAACACCACATCTCAAAGGCATCAATGCGCTTTTTGTCTTGAGCATTCACAGTCCAGGTCTCACAGCCGTACAAAAAGATGGAGAACACTAGTGATTCTAACAAGTGCATCTTCGTGGCTTTTGATATTGCCCGGTTCTGCCAGATCTTAGTAAGTTTAACCATTGCAGCACGACCTAAGACAATATGTCTTTTTAGCTCTTTATCACAGCTTCCCATGTCATTGATGACAGACCTCAAGTATACAAATTCCTTAACTATATCCAGGACCTTTAGGCATCCCATAAGTTGGATTTGACCTTGCCGATCAACTACCATTAGTTTCATCTTTTTGATGTTTATCTCTAGACCATACTGAAGACTAGTGTTCTTCACCCTTGTAAGCAGGTCATGAAGCTCCTCTTCACTACCAGCAATGAGGGAAGTGTCATCTGCAAAGCGCAGGTTATTAATTTTTCTGCCACCAATCGAGATTCCACCATTCCAGCCATTGAGAGCGCTTTTGATCACACATTCTGCATAGATGTTGTAGAGTTGAGGTGATAATATACAACCTTGCCTTACTCCATTTGTCACATTGAAAATGCCTGAGAGATCACCATCCACCTTTATGGTTGCTGCATAGTTTTTATACAGGCTTTTCAGTAACGATATTAAATGCAGTGAAACCCCAAATTCCTTTAGCACCTGCCACAACTTGTCCCACATAACACAATCAAAGGCCTTTTTGTAGTCCAGGAAGCAAAGGCAGCGACACAAAACTCGTGACATTTCTCAATTGTCTGTCTCATGTTCAGGATAGACTCTCGTGTTCCTTTACCTGCAACAAAGCCTGTTTGTTCTGCGGATATCTGAGGTTGCAGGAATGGTTTTAGGTGTTTATTTATTATGTAGAGCAGAACTTTGCTTGCATGGGATATTAATGTGATAGTACAATAATTGGAACAATCCCTTATAGACCCCTTTATGTGAAGAAGGATTAGTATTGATGTTGTCCAGTCCTTGGGTCATTCACCAGTTTTCCTCACCATATTACATACCAAATGTAAAACACGCATGCCCTCCTCCCCCATCACTTTCAGCATTTCTCCCAAAATACCATCCATACCTGGGGCTTTGTTGTTCTTCAAATGATTGACAGCATTCACAATTTCAGTGAATAAAATATCAGGTTCTTTGTCATACCTCATAGAAATTTCCTGTTCGGTAGAATTATTTCCTTTGCAATACAGCATTTCACAGTATTGTTTCCACCTCTCTATTGCTTTCTTCTTATCAGTAATAAGGTTGCCATCTTCATCTGCAATCACCCATGTGCGTGGTTTGAACTCACGGGTAATGCTGTTGACTTTTTTTAAAAGATCACATGTTTGATTCAGCCTATGATGTTGGTCTATTTCATCACAGATACTAGTGAGATACCGTGTCTTGTCAGTTCTGCAATTGCGCTGTATTTCGCGGTGAAGTTCACTGTATGCTTCTTCGTCTTGCTTGGTTTGAATGCCACATTTCTTCAGTATGCTCCGCTCTTCTATTAGCAGTAGAGTGGTGTTCAATATCCAGGGATGCTTAGCTTTGATTAGTAATACTTAAATCAACCTAGTGACTGGACATAGTGCGCAGAGCAGAGTCCAAATAAAAACGAAGAAGCTACCTCACTCGGCGTGTGTTGTATAGGTTTAATAGTGTTCAGTGTAGATGTAATTTTATTTACATCCGTGTGTTGGTTAGTATATAGTTCGTCTTATGTACCATACCCCAGTATAGTTCGTGAAAGACAAATGGCAAGAATGTGACTCGGCAAAAATTGGCACCATGGTCTCGATCAGCCATAACCTCCTCCTTATGTCAGTCATTAGCTGCATATAATTTATTTCTTTTATTCCTAATAATAATGTACCTATTCTTGTTTTAGTGTCGGATATTGTTAGGAAGTGCATACACTATCTTTGAAGGTTTTATGAATTTATTTTCACTTGTGGTGTGGTGTTATTTTCGTAGTACGGTATTACATTTTATGAGGGCTGTATGCTGCACTTATATTGCATCACCTGTTATTGAAGCAGTAGAGTGCTGGTAGCATAGGTAAGGCAATGTTCACATGTTTTGCGAACTGTCAGTTTAGAAGAAAGCCGTGTGGAGTGTAGGACTATTTAAAGACTTTTACAATATCCTTATCTTACTTCTTTTATTCAGCTAACAATGTCTTCATCAAACCAAGGAAAACTTCGTTTAATGAAAGGTGGCTGCTTGATGATACTTTCAGAACATGGTTGACACCCATGCCTCAGGACAAATTTTCAGCATTTTGTATAATATATAAAACATCATTTTCTCTTAGCAACATGGGGAAGCAGGCATTAAAAAAGTCACATGTGAAGAAAGAAGCATGCCAGTAGTGTCAAGTTTAGCCAGTTCTCTTCATCACTTTCAAGTTATTTTAAAAAAAAGAACATTCGAATAGTGAAGTAACAAAAGACTTAAACTCAGTAGATAATACCCTGGCCGCAAACACAAATTGTCCTCTACCTGCCACAGCTACCACAATGAACTCTTATCACATATGACTCCACTACTGCTGCTTCTGCTTCTTCTTCTCTTCTTCCATTAAAGAAGGTTCACCAGAGATCAGATGCTTACAGAATTATCTTTCAAGAGAGGAAGTAACCAAAGCTGAGATTATATGGTGCATGCATACTGTCATGCAACACCATTCTTTACATGCCAGTGAATCTAGTGTAAGTTTGTTCCCAGTAGAAATGTTTCTAGACTCTGAAATAGCTTTGAAAGTTCAACCGTACAGAATAAAAGTTGCATATACAATCCACTCATGGTTTGACACCCTATTTTCATAAACAAGTTCTTGAGATGTGTAGTAAGTGCACACATTTCACTGTTGGTTTTGACGAGTCACTGAATAAAGTTTCCCAGATGGGCCAAATGGATCTTGTAGTTCGTTGTTTCAATCCTGATACCAATGAAGTATGCACTTCTTATTTTGAATCCGTGTTTCTTGGTCACTCTACCTCCTCAGATTTTTTTTTTTTTTTTTTTTTGTGTGAGCACTGCAAGGACTCAATCTAAAAGAAACTCTTACAAATTTAAATGGATGGTCCAAATGTTGATGTTCCTTCAGGATATCAGTAATTTAATACATAATGATCCAAATGCTTCAGTTTTGGTGAACATTGGAAAGTAATTGAACGTGCTATAGATATCCTACCTAATGTTGACAAATATATATAAGAAACAGAGACAAGAAAATCCCAAACTGTAACAGCTTCAAAATAGTATCAACTTCACTTACAGATAAGCTTCTTAAGGCCAAGTTGTCATTTTTATTATCACTTGTTGGATATTTGGAACCATTCCTAAAACATTTTCAGACAGATCTTCCATTTGCACCACTCCTGTATGAATCTCTAATTGCAACAATGAAAAATGTCATGACAAGGTTTGTTAAGTCTGAGTCACTGCAGTCTTCAGAAAATGCCCTCACAATTAATTTAGACAGTAAATAAAATCTTCTGCCTGCATCTAAAATTGACATAGGTTTCACTGCTAGAGCAGCACTTCGTGGTACTCCTGGATTAAATGATAGAGATATATTAGTGTTTCGCACAGATTGTCTAAGAGGAATGGTAGCTTTGTGCAAGAAGTCACTCGAACGGTCACTGCTGTCATATAAACAAGAAATTCCTTTAGTCAGTTTTGATCCAAATGTAGCCAAGCAACCTCTAAGCAGCAAATGGCTAAGGATAGCTTTAAATGCCTTTGTTGAAAACAAATGGATCTCGGGTAATGAAGCCAATCATATACAAAGGGAGTTCACTTCTGTTTGTAAGAAAGATACTTTCAAAGAAGTAGGGCGTTCTTTGTCTTCTAAAGACAAGAAGTTAGATCACTTTTGGCTTCACACTGTTTTGCCAACAGTAAATTTGAAAACAGAGAAGTTGCCTTCATTTCTCAAAATGATACCAATATTCTTTCATGGGAATGCTTCACTTGAACGTGGTTTATCTGTTACTAAAGAAATTATAGTAGAGAACATGCTACAAGTATCTCTTGTAGCACAAAGAAGAATATATAATGCTATCTCAAACCTTGGTCGAATTAAAAAGGTCTCCATTAATAAGAACATGCTCCATGCTGCAAGGAATGCTCATGCTTTGTATGTTCAAAATCTAAAGGAGAAATGTTAAGCATTGGAAGTAGAAAATTCTTTGCAGAAAAAAATAAGAGAATGGCCGCTTTGTTGTTGAAAGAATTAGAAGGAAAAAAAGCGGAGGGTGATAGCGGAAGCTCGACAGTCGTTGCTGGCTGCTTCGTGGAAGCAGTAATGGTAATCAGTTTTTAAAAATCTTAAAATGAATTTAATTAGACTAAATTCAACTTTCAAGTTTTGAAATTTAATATGCACATTATTTGCTCATTTATTTTTTGGATGTCAAGTTTTCAAAATGTATTTTAATATTACTGTCATACCTGGGAACTTCTTTTATAATTTTATTTTTTGTCATTGCGTGTCAGGGAAAAAAAAAGTTTTTATGTCTGGAAAACAGGAAAATGTCAGGGAATTTCAAAATCTTGATTTGGTGGACACACTGTTTATATACAACCAAATAAATGAGAGTTCAAATCAGTTAATCTAAGATGCTGAACCACCAGCACAAACATAATCTATATACAGTACAGCAGAGGCCTGGTTTTTTGAGCTATTTGGGGCTGACACGACTTCAAATTACAAAATCCTCATATTACATGCAAATAAGAATGAATCAAAGGACTGTGCATGAAAACATATTAAATGAGTACTGGTACAAAAGAAGATTAAACAACACATTACATAAGTTGCCATTGATGCTTTCACGGCCCGTACTTATAGACATGATATAGGCTTTTGGACTTATGCTGTGTCAAGAAAATAAGGTGAAATTCTCCACGTTTCGTAGAGAAGTGCTCTGCGTAATCAGAAGAAAATCTCAACATTTCATGAGAAAGGCTTCTTAAACAATGAACGTTAGAATTTAGACGTTATAATAGAAGTGGAAATGGTACGTTCATTCATCACCAGATGGCTCCCCAGGCACAGTACAGTGCTAGCGTTCGAAGCAGAAGCTGACGGAACCATCAGAATCAGTCTAAGAGGGTCACATGTACGTAACATATGACATAGACAGGTGTATGACATAGACACAAGCCTGGAATGAAACATCTGGTGATGAGGAACGTACGAATTTGGAAAACACTGAGACGAAATGACAATAGTGAAGGGACAGGGAAGGGAACTACCTACGTAAATCCTTAATGGCTGGCAACCAGGTATTACTTAATAGATAGCCAGTGTCCCTGTTGAAATTGTTAGGATATCTACGTATTTCCACAGCTTCGCGTATAATCCTGGACCTGTAGTGTCTAGTGTGGGTAAGAGCTCGAGCATCTTGGAACATGACATCATGACCCGACGATAGTGTGCTCAGCTATTGCTGATTTGTCTTGCTGGTTGAGACGAATATTACGTTCATGTTCCTTGATACGGGTACCAATGGACCGGCATGTTTGGCTGATGTATACCTTACCGCAAGTATAGGGAATTTCATATACCCCAGTATGTAAAAGTGGGGACAATTTATCCTTGGTTTTACTCAGACTGTGAGCAATTTTAGTGGTGGTGCCAAACACAGTTTTTATATTGTGTTTGCAGAAGACCTTTTCAATTCAATCTGTGGTGTTGTGAATGTAAGGCAAGTAGTCAGTTCCCTTCACTTCTTCCTTCTGTGAGCTTTGCTTGGTCGTTTCTCTGGAATGCAGGGCTCTATGAATCTGCAAATCGCTGTAACCATTACCCTTGAACATGACTTTGAGCGTGTCCATCTCCACCTGGATATTTGATGGCTCACAAATTCGTCTCGCCCTCTTGGTGAGTTCACAATGAAGTATTTATTTATTTTCCACCTAGTCGATACAATGATTGCCTAAGGCAATTTTTATTGGTCAAAAGTGGTACATGTTTCGTATATTATCAACATCTTCAGCCACATAACAATGTTTAGATGAAAAATATAAAATAGACAAAGTAATGCTTTAGAGGAAGTGTCCTTGAAATTAACATAAGATTGACAAGATTAAAACAAACAAATAACTCAAGAGAAAATATATAAATTATTTCTACAATAGAAAGCAGTCGTCAAGGAAACACTTGTACAATATTTTTTGATTCCGGTATATATAAACTCACATGCTTTGAATGTAAGAACACATACATAGGACAATCTGGCCGCAATTTTAAAGTTAGATATTTGGAACATGTGAATGCTGAAAAACATAGAAGATTCTCAGCAATGGGTTCACACATGACTGCCACAGGTCATAAATTTACAAACATAGAACAAGACCTGACCATCATAAAAAAGTTAAAAAAGGGCAGCTTAATGAACACATATGAAGACCTGTACATTCATCTAGACCAACTTGTAAAGAAAAATGATAACCTTAATGAGGCTGTAGAATATAAGAATCCATTATATTATCAAATTCTAGTATATTTGAAAATGCTTGAGAAGGATCAAGAAAAAAGAATTGGAATTTCTCCACCTACAGATAGCCCTACAACTTATTCCTCCTCAGTTGAAGCTATAGGTGACAGCATGGAAGTTCTTGACACACCTATATCCCCCGCTCCTCCTCCTCCTCAGGTGCAAGAACAAGGAAGAACGCATCATCAATATTACACCCGGCGCAAAACTGTGAAAGAATGACAGGAGTTACTGTTCCAAAGGAAAGCAGGCTTAATAAGATTTGACAACTAGGAATTAGTTATATTTTCATCTACATTAATAATAAGAGCCGCACTGTGATATCAGGATTTCTTCATTTCGATAATTACTTATAAATTGTATAATTTTTAATTTATAAATTGATCTTTTTTCATGGATTATTAAGAAAAGAATATTTATTAGGACAATTTCTCTATGGAATATTGTACAAGTGTTTCCTTGACGACTGCTTTCTATTGTAGAAATAATTTATATATTTTCTCTTGAGTTATTTGTTTGTTTTAATCTTGTCAATCTTATGTTAATTTCAAGGACACTTCCTCTAAAGCATTACTTTGTCTATTTTATATTTTTCATCTAAACATTGTTATGTGGCTGAAGATGTTGATAATATACGAAACATGTACCACTTTTGACCAATAAAAATTGCCTTAGGCAATCATTGTATCGACTAGGTGGAAAATAAATAAATACTTCATTGTGAATCTATTGAAGTGCGATACGGACCATGAAGCTGATTTTATGTAATCTCTTGGTGAGTGTCGTGAGAATGCCTTGTGTTTGTACTGGATGGTGGTGAGAATCTGCAATGAAGACAGCGATTTGTGTGGACAGGCTTACGATAAACGGTATGTCCTAAGGAGCCGTCTGGTTTCTTTCTTACTAGAACATTCAAGAAAGGAAGGTATCTGTCCGACTCCATCTTCATAGTAAATTTAATTGAAGGATGTTGCTGATTTAGATGGTTCAGAAATAGATTTTCTCAGGACCTTCTGCCCAGACCACAAATGCATCATCAACATACCTCCACTATATCATAGGTTTGACGGGCGCCAAAGCAGTAGCCTCCTTCTCAAAATGCTCCATAAAGAAATTAACCACTACGGGCAAAAGTGGACTTTCCGTAGCCGCTCCTTCCATCTGTTCGTAAAAATTCCCACGCCACAAGAAATAGCTGGAAGTCATGTAGTAGTAAAATAGCTTAGTAATGTCCTCAGGGAACAGGTGTTCAGTGAGAGACATGATGGAGTCAGTCGGAACTTTAGTGAACAAGGACTCCACATCAAAACTCACCAACAGTGCATTAGGTTGAAGGGTTATGGTTGACAGCTTGTTAATGAAATATTGAGAGTCCCTGATGTATGATTCAGTATGTCCTATGTGTGGCTGAAGCAATTTGCTTAGGTATTTAGCCAGAGCATATGTAGGAGAACCTATCGCACTAACAATAGGTCTGAGATGAACATCTTATTTATGGATCTTAGGTAGTCCATATAATCTAGGTGGCACTGCATCTCCCGGGGACAGATGTTTAGCCTCCTCTTTTGGACTTGAAGATTGCCTTCAGAGCTTCACGGTGGCATTGGACACACGAGTGGTGGGGTCACGTGAGCTCAGTCTGTAAACAGTCTCTGACAATATAGCCAAAATCTTATTCTTATACTCATCAGTGTCTATAACCACTGTCTCAATAACCTTATCAGCTGAGAAGTTGGTCAGTTCAGAATCATCTCTAAGTTCCTTCAGAGCTCTCCTCTCACCTCTTGTTAAATTGGGCGCGGGTACAACAGCAGACCTTATGTCTCTCACATATTTCTGTCTAAACTCCTCAGCCTCATCCAAGGGTAGTTTGCGGATGCCTGCCTCAACAGAAGTAATTAACTCCTCAGTGGGAATTTTAGAGGGAGCGGCAGTGAAGTTAAGACCCCTAGCTAGAACTGCTGTTTGGTTCTTGTCAAAGGATTTCTTGAAAAGATTGATGACAGTTTTACTAGCATCCGGGTTCGTGCAAGAGACCACCTGTTTCTGAACTAGTCGAAGGAACTTAGATTTCTGTCTGAATGACACCTGGTTGAATTTTTGTTCAGCCTGTATAGCAGTGATGCGATCGAAAGTCAACCACAATTCCTGCGAGAGAGTGTTGCATAACAGCAGGTGTAAATGAAACAATTCTCAGGAGATAGAGTCCAGTTCCTTACGAGTAATGCACTCTCTTGATCACAAGAGCCTTGCTAGCGTGTTGATATATTCTCCTGGCCTTCGGAGAATTCAATGTGTGCTTCAGCTTCACACAGTTGGGAATGATGTTATGGTCCCTGCATCTCGGCAGAAAGCATAAAGAAGAAAGAAGAAAAGACTTCTTTCTCCTTAATTTGCATTTGCATTTTATACCTGAGTTAGATGTGGGCTAATATTACTAAGTTTAATAGAAACACCAACTTAAATTTGAAAGAGATGCACCAATGTCTTTTGTTTTAAAATGTCATCATCATTATTATTTGGACTTAGACTTGCAGCATTAACAAAATAATCATCAAATAGAACACTGTCAAGAAGTACTTCAAGTTATTGCTGCTCATAACCTTCAAACATGCGTCTGAAAAATAAATGCCTTAGCTGCATGATGTAGCAAGAACGCTACATTCATATTTAGCGGATTTTTAGTAACTTCAGTAATCAGTGAATCACCTAGAATTGTATTTCATTGCTATTCATACATGTACAGCTGCCATGACACCTGTCCAACTGCCTTAGGCAAAGATATCGTACGATATAAATGGAAAATATTATTGCCCCTAGCCCTCTGTAGCATCAGTTCTGGAAGTATGCGATGTCAAAGGTATTATGTACATAGTTTGGTTTGCCATCTTTTAACTTGTTACTGAACTACAAGAAGAAGAATATTATGTAGCGAAAAACTATGCTATGCAGTGTCGGATTAAGTTGAGAATCTTCGTATGAGCGGTTACTGTGGCATGCAGCACTGCTGTTGACATCCACATGGGCATTGCCCATTAATTTCAAAGGAATGAATGAAATTGGCAAATGTTCTACGTGCAACATACAGGCCATGACCATACCATTGGAGACGTTTTTCTTGTGCCTTCTCACTGATGGTTGTAATGCCCATTTGCTGGTGAACGGTGTCATTTTATGTACTACAATGTGAATATTTTCGACCTCAGATGTGGCATCCTACTGTCCCAGAGTACACCTGTGACTTCCCACCATCTCATCCATGCTGCTTATCCTACTTCACACTTCAGCACCTATCCCACCAACATTCTAGTAGGCAAGATCTTAGATACCTGAAGCTTATGGTCTTCATTAAGGTTTCTCCATCGACTTAGATGGAGCCATTGCTTGGGATGGTTTTCCAGGTATTTGGTCTTCGTTTTGTTCAGTCTAAGACCATATTATGAGAGAAAGCTGTTCCAGTCTTCAGCTTGATGCTGCTATCTTCTTGTGGTATTAGCAAGTGTGACATTATCTGCTTATTAGAGAGTCCAATGGACACTCCTTTGCAGGTCCCGTGTGATTGTGTCAGTGACGAGGACAAAGAGAAATGGGGACAGTGTGGAGCCTTGATGAACACCAACTTTCACTGGTAATCTCTCCTAGATGCCGACAGCGCAACGTACATGACTTGTGGTGTTCGTGTTGAGCATCTTGATCCAAAGCATTTCTGGTACACTGTCATTAAGTGCATACCAGATCATATTATTTATTTATTTATTTATTTATTTATTTATTTATGTCTTTATTAAGTGGCGAAGTTAGGGCTCTTGGCCCTCTCTTACACTTAACCACATACAATTTTTTTATTTTTACAGTATTAATCTAAAATATCATTGTAATCCTTTACTGTTATTGAGATATGTAAGTCAGATAAGGAATTACAATAATACAACTAATTAAGGTTACTACTGATGAAAAATTATAGGATAAATAGAGAGTGGTTAATAACAAAACAAAAAAAAAAAATCAACTTACAACCTAAAGAATATATCTACAACTAGCTTAAAGGAAACCTTATTCAAATATAAGGCTGAAATAAATTAACTGAATGTTAGTATGTTACAATCTGAGTGTACTAAAATTGATGTTACTATGTAGTCTATTTCTACGAACATTCTATAGCCTTAAATGAGAGTAGTAAGAACGTAAATGGAATAGCCTAAGAACTTAAATCTAGTACGTAACTTTTGGTTTCATTCACACGTCATTCACTCTTACATTCATTTGAGTCAACTGTATGTACTCTGGAGGAATTTACGGTAGGCTGTTTTAAATGTCCTAGACGAGCAAGACTTTTTAATATCATCCGTGATCGTATTCCATAACCTCAAAGCAGAGACCAGGAATGAGTGGCTGTAGGTATTTGTTCGATGCGGTGCTATTTCAAGTAGTGATCCGGAGCGAGTGTTAATTTCGTGGAACGAAGAAAGAAGCCTAAAATTGGACGATAGATAGGTGGGGCTGTTTGAAGAAAGCAACTGATAGATGAGGGTCATTTGGTGCGTTTTTCGATGATCATTTAAACGTAGCCATCCCAACTTTTTGTAGTATGGTGTTATATGAGCATCATGTCAGAGCTGGAAGGCATATCGAATGCAAGAGTTCTGTACATGTTGTAGCTTTGTTGCTTGTTCACAGGTTAGGTCAGTCAATAAACTGTCACAGTAGTCAAAGATTGGAAAGATAAGTGTTTGTATGAGTTTTAATTTAAGGTCCAGTGGGAGAACATTTTTATGATGCTTCAAAGGATAAATAGATGCATGTACTTTTCTGCACACATTAGTTATATGCTCATTCCAGGTCAGAGTCTCATTTAAGGTGACCCCCAAGGTTTGTAACAATCTTGGAGTATGGCACTTCGGTATCATCAATGGTAATTGGAGGAGGATTGTGATTACTATTTAGAGCACATAGTAATTTTTTGTGTCCAATTATTATGCTTTGGGTCTTTCATGGGTTGATGAGTAAGGCATTGTTCCTGGCATACGTTGTGAGTCGTTGTAGGTCTGTATTCATATGCTGGATCGCTTCGCATATACTATCTACACTGGTATGGTAATATACCTGCAGGTTATCAGCATACAGATGGTATTTACAGTGAACAAGTGGGGATGAAATATCATTGATATGCAGGCTGAATAATAAAGGTCCAAGCACAGATCCTTGAGGAACGCCAGATAATCGGATAGCCCATTTGGACGTAACATCGTTTACTGAGACACACTGACGATGATTTGTGAGGTAGGATATAAAGAAATTGAGCGCATTCTGGTCGACACCAAGGGAGCGCAATTTTGAAAGGAGTAGTTGTATGTTGACTGTATCAAATGCACTGCTAAAATCAAGGAGCGTGAGAACCGTCACCTGTCGCTTATCCATAGCAAGCCTGATATCATCTGTTACCCGAAGGAGTGCTGTGGTTGTACCGTGGCCCTTCCTGAAACCAGATTGCAACGGGTCTAGTAGTGAATGATTTGTGCAATATTCAGTTAGTTGCTCGTGAATTAGTCATTGAAGGGCTGTCGCAAGCGGAGCGAGTATTGATATAGGGCGGTAGTCTGATGGATAATTTGATGTGGTGTTCTTTAATACTGGATTCACTAGAGCATCCTTCCAAATGTCTGGAAAAGTTCCTGAATTTATACAGTAATTGAAGATATGAGTAATGATCGGTAATACTGCACCGATGACATTTTTTATGAAACCTATTGGAATATGATCTGCTCCTTTCGCTTGAGATTTAATGGAATTTAAGACTCGTTTTACTTTGTTTATATTGACAGTTTGCAATGAGAATGTTGGTTCAATATTCAAGTAATTGCCATCTTCATGTAACAGGATTCCAGATTGGGGTCGAGTTTCTTTGATTTGTTTACCAGTGAAATGAGAGTTAAGTGTGTTCAACGATATTGTTGAAATATGAGGTTCTTCAATTTTTCGTATTCCTATTGAACGTAACTGATTCCACGCATTAACTGTATTGAGATTTTTGGTTTGATTTCTGATATATTTAAATTTAATGTTTCTAATTAATTGTTTTGTTTTGTTCCGTAGACGACAGTATTGTTCGAAATCCGTTTGCTCTTTTGTTGCTCTGTACCGGTGAAACAAAGCATCAAGGCGGGCCATTGTTGCTTTTATCTCAGTGTATAACCACGGAGCAGGAGAGCGAGTAACCCTTGCCTGCAGAACGGGAGCATGCTTGTCATAGAGTCCTAACAATAAGGAGTTAAATCGATATACTTTCAAATTCACGTCGTGCACTTGTCGTATGTCGTCCCAAGGCAAATTATATGCGTCATATTGTAGTAGAGTTAAGTCTATATTTTTTATGTCTCTGTAGTTTACATACCTAGCTTTACACTTCGGCACCTGCAGTGAGTAGCACAGATAGATAAGATCATGTGTAGAGATACCAGGGACAGAGATTTGTCCGTGCTTGACAGCCTTATGGGGATTATTTGTCACTAAGTAGTCAATTAGAGTGTGGGTTGAGCCGTTACGTGTGTGTACGTGATTAGTTGCGTCTAATGGTAAGATGGTCATGTCCATTGAAATGAACAGCCTGCGAATTCGGTCCGAGTCACTAGTCTGGGTCAGGAGATTTATGTTAAAATCACCGAGGATTATGATGTGTTCGTAACCTGGTATAAGTTTCAGCAGATCCGCTTCAAGTGCGTCTATATTACTTACCTTGGGTGGCTTATATACTACTACTATTAACACTTTCTGGTGGTTGACAATCGCCTCAAGGAACATGTATTCAGTATGCGGAGTGTCATTGGGGGAAGATTTACAGATTGTTTTGCTCTTAATGTCGTCTCTACAGTACACTGAAACACTACCGCCTCGTTTACCTGCGCGGTCATTCCTGAATAAAGTATACCCATCAATTTTTACAAGCACAGAACTGATACTGTTAGTCAACCAACTTTCACTCAGACCGATTAAATGCATATTTGTGTCAGTAATTATAGAACGGACTTCGTCAAAGTGACTTAAAAGTGATAAACAGTTAATAGGGCAACATTGCAGGGTTCTAGGAAACTGCAACAAGGCACGTTTCAATAGGATTCCTGTGGGCTCGGGTTGGGGTAGGGGAGCTACTGGTGATTGTGAAAGAGGGTTGTCATTGTCTTGGAATACGTCCGGGTCAATGGCATGCAGGAATTCCTCATCTGCTACATGCACAGGCTCATTAGTCTTAGCCATTATCATGCATAACTAAAGAAACACTTACCGAGAATTTCCCAGGTACATTCGCTGACTCAGTTCGCACACACTGGAGACACACACACAAATATATAAACATGAAAACTACGGAACATTTTAAGACTTAAATCTTAATTCACTGTTACATCTGCTGAGTTTAGAGTTCTGTTCAAGTCACATACAGTACTAATATATTCTTCCTTCCATTATTTAGTAACACTACTATGCGTCCTTCGACTGTCCATACCCGCTTATGCCCTAGGATATCCCTAGCTCTGTCTAGAATCTGTTTCCGGATACTCGTAAGTGATTCAGTTATTAGAAATTTAGATCCTTTGAGAAGTTTTTTAACTCTCCAAACCCGGTTACGATCTTGAAACCTTAGGAATTTCACGATGATCGGTCGTCTTCCCGTCAGCTGTTGGCTTCAGCTGTTGTGCGTTTCCGCTCACCAAGCCTGTGGCAGCGGTCTGTGTCTCCTAGTGAGATGTCCAGTTGTAGCTTATCCCTGATGAAGTCCGTAACTTTTTATACATGTCTTCATCAGGTTCCTCGGCGACACCGTGCAGTAGGAGGCAGTTACGACTGCTATACTGAGCCAAATTGTCAATCGTTTCTTCATGACGGGTTAGAGTCTCGTCCATCGTCGATATCTTAGTCCTTAGTTCGGCAATTTCAGTGGTCACTTGGTCCTTGAAGGTTTCAAAGTTGGCAGCCAGGCTCTGTATTTCTTAAAAATTAAATAATTGAAAAAGAGGTTCAACCTATTCAATACATAGGAAAGAAATGTAGTGATTACATTCTTATTTAATAGTAAATATAAATGGGACTGGTTTCGACCCTAGTCCAGGTCATCGTCAGCCGTAAAAACATGTAAAACAATGCATATGAAAAAGAAAAAGAAAAAGATTAAGTGAACTCTGGATCGGTATAAGATGAAACATAAATTAACGATGGGGGTAGAAATTGTGAGTCACTTAAAAGAAAACAGTATGTAATATTAAGAATGGTAGTATGGCACACGCAAGTTATTTATGATCTTCATATATTATTTGATAGTGTTGTGACTTTGTGCCTGACAGAGTGTGGAAACTGACCCATTTGACTGTTCTCCAATATTCATAAACATTGTGAGACTTCGCCTATCATTGCATGTGCCATACTACCATTCTTAATATTACGTACTGTTTTCTTTTAAGTGACTCACAATTTCTACCCCCATCGTTAATTTATGTTTCATCTTATACCGATCCAGAGTTCACTTAATCTTTTTCTTTTTCATATGCATTGTTTTACATGTTTTTACGGCTGACGATGACCTGGACTAGGGTCGAAACCGGTCCCATTTATATTTACTATTAAATAAGAATGTAATCACTACATTTCTTTCCTATGTATTGAATAGGTTGAACCTCTTTTTCAATTATTTAATTTTTAACGTTAATACTTTCAATACGGAACAATGAAATTTTTATCTTTAAATCTGTATTTCTTGTCGTGGGTTGGTAGTAGTGTCTCCAGTACTGGTGGTCGCTGCTGCTAGGCGAGCTTGGAAGTCACTCAGTTGACTTTCAAAGACAGTTATTCTTTGATTAACTTCGTTAAGTGTCATGTTTTAGTGATATATTTCAACTGGAACACTGTACAAATGTTTTCCGTGACAGAGTTCGTACCTAGATGCGGTTGTTCTTGCTGTTTTCGCAGGATATAACAGAGAGCACGTAACACTCACACTACACTGGCTGCCATACTAGAAGTATTACAGAGTATGATCTTCAATGAAGAAGGTTTTTAAAAATATTGATTGCTGATTTCAGCACAGTAAGCGCTACTTTGGTTATAGTGCTTGAGGAGGGTGAAAAGACTTAAAGATGCTGTAGCACCATGTCCTGGATAGGTTGAGTGATTGACGTTTTGCCACTATTACTATTTATTTCTATGTTTCGGCTCAAACATATTTTGTCTGACTTTTTCAACTTGTACAAGACTTACTGGTATTTGCTTTTCCCTGTGACCAGAAAGTACAGCAGCCTTTCAGATATACAGTGCTGTCATTTTATGATGAAACTTCGTATCATTCTGCCACTGACCAACTTTGGTTTTTCTCAGCTGCAGCGTGGGAAGCTAGATGCCAAAACATCCCAACAGTTAATTTTTTTTTTTTTTTAGAATTGTATGGGAATGTGTGTGCCACCATTAATCACGGCTGAATGATGAGAGAGAAAGGACAGGATAGTCAAAGTACTGAAGAAACATGACATACACATAACATTTAGGTTTGGATCAAAGGTACGTGATCTCATCCAACTGGTGGATGACAAATTTCAGCTCCAATAGGAAGGAATGTACAGAATACTGTACAGCTGTGAATAGGCTACACTGGGAGACTGGCTGGTCCATAACTACAAGACAGACAGAACATAAAGACACACACACATCTGCAGCAGCTCTCTAAATCATCCATTCAGCAGACATCCATCCTCCTCAATGAAATCAAACTTTTAGCCTCTGTCACTTTCACAAGAGAAAAGTCAGAGAAGCCATGGAAATTGATGAACACCCAAATAACTTCAATCAATAATAATAATAATAATAATAATAATAATAATAATAATAATAATGTTATTTGTTTTACGTCCCACTAACTTCTTTTTTTGCGGTTTTCGGAGACGCCGAGGTGCCGGAATGTAGTCCCGCAGGAGTTCTTTTACGTGCCAGTAAATCTACCGACACGAGGCTGACGTATTTGTGCACCTTCAAATACCACCGGACTGAGCCAGGATCGAACCTGCCAAGTTGGGGTCAGAAGGCCAGCGCCTCAACCGTCTGAGCCACTCAGCCCGGCCATAACTTCAATCAAAATGAGGGGTTATGGTTATCTAATGTCTGGAAATTAGCATTAAAACGACAAGAAGAGCCCCACACTACCCCACGTGACACACTTTCACTGTACAGTCCGACCTCTATGTATAAATATTCCTGCCTTTTTCTCAACTAATAAGGCAGCCTTGACAATGCCTACTGTATGATGACAAAATGTCGGCCACTCTCCAACCCAGAACATGGAGCAACAGCATCAGCACCGATTGCAGAAGTCTAAGAAGCAGGACTTCCAGAATTCTGGATATTATGACTCTTCCCCTTATCAGCAATAGAATGCTGCACTTGTATCTATTTTTTTTTTTTTTTCCCCCTCATTAAGTACCCAGTGTTTTTATTAAGCTGATGCTTTTAGAAGCCAGTATAATTCTCTACTACATCTATCAAAAGAGGCCAAATCCTGAGAAAAACATAATAGTTATGTGATTTAATTGGTAATGTCTGACTCGTTGGCTGAACGGTCAGCGTACTGGCCTTCGGTTCAGAGGGTCCCGGGTTCGATTCCCGGCCGGGTTGGGGGATTTTAACCTTCATTGGTTAATTCCAATGGCCCGGGGGCTGGGTGTTTGTGCTGTCCCCAACATCCCTGCAACTCACACACCACACACAACACTATCCTCCACCACAATAACACGCAGTTCCCTACACATGGCAGATGCCGCCCACCCTCATAGGAGGGTCTGCCTTACACGGGCTGCACTCAGCTAGAAATAGCCACACGAAATTATATATTATAATTGGTAATGTAACCTTTTTATTTTTAAATGTTCTTTTTTATCCTTTCCATGCAATAAAAGAAAGATTTGGAGTTCAGTTGAGAATAACAAGCAGTTTTGTTGCTGCTTTAGATTGGTCTGGTGAACATCCTCACAGCTATTGGTATCATCCCTGATGGTGTTGTTGGCCACTCCATTGGTGATCTGCTGTGTGCCTACGTTGATGGCACCCTCTCCCTCAAGCAGACTATTCTCGTTGCTTATTACCGTGGCTTAGCCTGCATTGAGTCTTCCGTTCCCAGAGGATCATTGGCTATGATTGGTAAGTATCAGTCTCATTGCAGCTGCATGCAGGAGTTGGATTAGGGTCACAGAATCTTATGTTAAGGGGACAGTCTGGATATATAAATGGATATTTTGGTCATTTTGCTAAGATCATATGAATCCTTTACTATTCAGCAGAGAAAATATCATCTAACTTTGGTCTGCTTTTCCCCCAAATTTCCAACTTTACATATAGAATTCCTCTATTCTCTGGAAATATTCCATTTAATTTAACAAAACCTTTATGCTATATGTATCACAGTTACATTAATAAGCTTTTTCTTCTAAAAGTATTTTAAGGGTTACTCTCAGTTTGAACTCGACAAAACATCTCTACCTTGCAATGTAAGTATAAAAAATTCAATGAACAGATAAGCAAATAGAATCAAGTACTAGTTGTCTCTTATTGCTGACCTGTTTACAAGGAGTTCCAAACTGGCAGAAGTGCATGATCGCTGTCATCTTTATACTTTCTCTCCTTGCATTTGGTGTCAGTTGCCACATGTCTTCCTTTCAGGACCCATGAATTCACATAAACAATAGGTTTAAAAAGTCATAAAGCAGGTTAAACCAACTTAGTAAACATGAGGTTTGTAACATTTACATCAGTTTATTACTTCTGTCAGATCACAATTTTGTAGTCAAATTATACCATCCAAATCCAGCCCATTTTGATATTTCACTGTTATATAAGGTTAACAAGCTATTTGCTTTTCCAGGGACTCGTAAAACTTCACAGCATCATTATGATTCCCTTGAATCGTAGGCCCTTTTTCAAGAATGGTGCCTTTTAATTAACTATATTTGTTCTTCCTGTGTAGTATGGTCCATTTTTTTTGTCTTCCTTCCAAAACTGTGAAAATATGTATTTTTCTCCTATGAAGTTTGCAGAAGTTTAAGGAATATGCATACCCCTGCATCACCCCACCCCCCCCAAAAAAAAGGTTATATTAGAAAACCTTTACATAGAATTTTTGTTCACAGGAGATTTTCCACGTAGTACGGATCTTTAAACCTGGAATTTGGTATTTAAAAACACCTTTGAAATACAATATAATCTCTGTACATAAATTATATACAGAAAAATGAATACACAGTGTATATCCACTAAATGCCTTTGTTGTCAAGACCTAGTGTTTAGAGTGCACTATATCTTCTGGCATGGGCTAGACCAAATTTATTACTTTCATTGACCTGTCTCAGTCCCATTCTTGGCTTGTATGATATGAAAGTGATTGAGAGGTATGAACAATGCTAGCAATGCCATTCCTTATGTAGACAGTCCCTTTTATAAATAATGTGTAAACGTCATACATAGGATTGGTTGGTACATGCATTTTAGTTGTCTTAGCAGACTGGTATGTAAAAAGCGTTATTTGGCTCAGTGAGGAAAGCAACAGAAAATTACCTAACTCCTCATTTCCATAGTAGACCTGTTCAGCGACACCTAGACCATCTATGACATGGCAGAGCTGTTGAGGGTTAAACCAGCCTGTGGGCTGAATACCCAAGCTCATCAGTCCTTTCAAAAGCATTGTATTTCTCCAACTTCTCTATACTTTTTTTTTTTCCCCCCCCCACATCAAGAATGATGGTCTCTCATAAATATCCCCCACAATGAATGTGGACACCGAAACCCCCTCTGGTAAAAGAAGACAGCTGTTAGTGAATTTTATCTCTATCCATATTGTGTTGTCATGTTCACCCAAGTCTCTTCATTCTGTTGTTCCCTCTACCCACACCAGCCTGCAATGATATTTTATGTTGTATGTGTGTGTTTGTATACTCATGGCTAACTTCCTGCCTTTGAGGTGTATTCACAATAGAATAATTTTATATTAACTTCTATTCATATTTTTCCACAGGAAAAGATTCTCTGGAATTTCTGGAGAAGAATTTGGGGAAGTTAGAAGTTGTCAGCAACAACAGCTCCAGTAATTATATCATTGCTGGTTCTCCTGAAGATATTGATGAATTTTCAAAAAAATTTCGATCAGTTGGCAAATATGTGAGAGTACTAAACTGTGGTGGAATAGCCTGCCATAGCAAAAATCTTGCTCCAGCCAAGTCATTGCTCCTAAACTATCTCCAGAAGGTATGTTCAATTGTGCTCATAATCCTTCATTGTTACTACATTAATTGTTATGGTCCTCTGTCAAGAACAGCAACTGCTGGCCTTTGCCCTAATTTTTACACAAACCTCTGCCAATAGCTCTGCATGCCATCAGCTCAAAGATCATCATCATCATCATCATCATCATCATCATCATCATCATCATCTCACCCAGATGCGCAGGTAATCCATGGGCATCAAATAGAAAGACCTGCAAGGCGAACATGTCCTCAACACTCCCTACACTAAAAGCCATATACTAAATAAATAATAACCATGCCACTTGTAAGATGGTAGTGAATGGGTGTACACTATAACCCCGATTTTGCATGACCTCAATTTAGCGTAAACCCGCATTTAACAGAAGAAATTTCAAGTCCTGAAAATTATTCCATAAGAGTAATGCAATTTTATATTTGATTTAATGTAATTCACATTAGGGCAGAACCTGCTTTTAGAGTAAGGAAATGTTAAAATTCTTAAGTATTTACAGTGAAGCCTCATTAGTGCATTCCTCATTAACACATTTCCCTGCTTAGCACATCATAAATTCAAAGTCCCAATTCTCATCGTATTAAATCTATATTAAAATACCTCACTTGTCACAAATTTTTGCTATTACTGCTTAGTATGATCACATTTTTCCTAGCCCTGAAAATGTCATTTGTCATCCCTTGTGGAAGGATTGTGATTTCCATCTCGGGTAAGAGCCCTTGCTGCAGTTGTGTGATAACGGGAAAAGGCCTTGTATTCTTCAACTTCACAGGATAAGTTGCACCTTCAGGGAGCAAGCCGTTAGCCTCAGAAATGCTCAGTTTTGCTTGCCGGTTAGCAGTCGGACTACAGAATAACACAATGAGCCTATTTGTGGTTTACTTCGCATTCCATTCAGAAGTTAGAAATGTATTTCGTGTTTAGTTGTACAATGAAATGAAATGAAATGAAATGAAATGAAATGGCGTATGGTTTTTAGTGCTGGGAGTGTCCGAGGACAAGTTCAGCTCGCCAGATGCAGGTCTTTTATTTGGCGACCTGCGCATCATGATGAGGATGAAATGATGATGAAGACGACACATTCACCCAGCCCCCATGCCAGCGAAATTAACCAATGATGGTTAAAATTCCCGACCCTACTGGGAATCGAACCAGGGATGCGTGTGACCAAAGGCCAGCTCGCTAACCATTTAGTCATGGAGCCAGACAGTTGTACAGTGAAGGGTAGCAAATATTTGTCACGTGATGGCCTACATCTGCAACATAATCATGTGAGGTTGACAAGTGTGGTGGATATTTGTCTTGTGATAGCCTAATTATGGATATGGAAAATGTAGTGAAATTTCTTACTAATGCAGTCAAATTTGAAGTCTGTCAGCAAGTCGTCTGGCATCTACATCTTTAAGCTCACAGATTTGCGTGAATGTTGTAACTCGCACCTTCCAGTTTCGACTCAATCACTCAAGTCGGTCTTAGTCGATCAAAGTTTCGTTCGAGACAAAATGATGGCCAAAGTCATTCTGTTGCAGTCACACATGGCCGTGTATAACCTCCAATTCATTGTCTAAGTGTGTGACCAGAAAAATAACATTTAATAACCCACTGGTCCATAATAAAAGGCTTCTACTAACATTTGTTTTAGAAAGAGTGTGATCTGCAATAATACTTTGATATTTTTATGGGCCCTGTTCAAAGTTTTCATATTTGTTGTTCGGTGTTTTTTAACGCTTATCAGTGCACTATTATTATTGTATAAGCCCCAGCGAAATAAGTTTTCATTTTTGTTCTCTCGTGTTTTTCACATCTTTTAATACTCTCTTCTCATAGAGTTTTTGCTGTATCCGCGGATATACGACGTAAAATCCCCTTATATTGGAAAAACTCGTATTTTAGTGTCTTCATATCCCTGTTGAATAGTTTTTATTTGTGTATTCAGTAGTAAGTTTTTTCGCTTAACACATTTTTTTCCTTGTCCCCTGCAGAAATGTCTTAACGAAGTTTTACTGTATTTCTGTTAGTTATGGTTATGGGACATTAAAACTTACGAAAAAAAGATGCCATAAGCTTGCTATGGATGGTTCAAGGCAGAGGAGGGATTCACAGCATGGGCCCTTAGCACTAAAGTGAGGTGTCAGGCTCACTTACACATCCGACCGTGGCCGCTTTAGTATGGTAGAAGAGAACCCAGTTGTAATGGCAATATTGTTATGCCCGTCAGAAATTCCTACATTAATCTATGCTATATCCTTCAGTTACAATGAGAACCCTTTCACTGATTCATCCGTTGTTACAAACAAATTTGGGCGTGTTATTTTATCCGTTATCAATATTCATACACTCGACCCCAGTGTTTATATGAATGCGATCATTCATCTTCTGTATTGACTTCTCGTTACATGCATAAGCGAGATTGCCCCGACATTCAATATGTGCTGCCAACTTAATTCCTTCTGTTCATAAACAAACATTGGGAGAATGTTTTTGCAATAAGCGCATAAATAAGTGCACTGACAGCAGTTGTTAACTTCTTATAAATAAAGACTGAAACAAATGATTGCTTAATTTTAATACTAGGTGTTGAAATAAAATAAGAACATGATGCTTTTTCTCAAGATACAGTGGTGTGCACAACAGATTTCAGAGGTTAGGTTGTATACTGTCATGTCTGGTTAAATTTCAGAAAGGCAGTTCCCTTGTAAATTTATAGTGAACAGGTTATTATTACTCTACAATGTGCTTGAAATATGTTTTTGTAATACGTGCATGGTAAACTTAGGTTAGGAGATGCCGTTTGAAGTAAGAAAATGGAAACGTTTGCCACGGAAGCCTCTGGAGTGATGCTATTACCTTATTTTTAAGAATGAAACTATATGCATGTTCATAGATTGTTGAAATTAGAAAATACTATATTAATGGGTAGGTCGCTGTATGGAAAAACGTATGTGGAAAGTTTTGAACAAACTGATTGCTGTTTCATACCAATTTTAATGTGTTTTTGTGCGAGTGTGGTATATTTTCCAACTTCAATGGAAAATCGTATGTAACATTATAAGAACAACCTTAAACCAAAACAGTTTTGCATTCTCCAATAAAATCTGTCATCAAAAGGACAGGTTCACAATGATTTCACCAATATCAGGAATAATAGCAAACATATTCCTAAATACGTTGAAAGCAATTTCTTAACCAGCTAAGAGATGTAGAGGGAGATGATTAGTTTTAAGAGGTGTGGAACTAAAAGAGGCTACAGAGCCTGAGTCAAGGGGTCTGCTCATCTGACAGATGAATCACCATCAACCGTGTCATATGCCCTCACTCCGTATGAACACTGCAGAGAGGTTTTGAATTGAATCCAGGCTTTTGGCACGCAATCTAGTGATTAGAAATTGTATTCCGCCCTTTCTCCTACACTGCTGGCCAACATTCTGATGGTGAAATTTTTTGACCAGTGGAACTCGAACCAGCTAACCATGGTGCCAGGCTGTATAGACTTGATGCCAGGTGGATTTTAAAGAATCACTGCCGATAATGGAAAAAAGAAAAACAGTTAGGAAATAATAAACAACATTTGCAGACTTATTAGTTCCATTGTTATATTAATTTTAAATCAGATCCAAGCATTTATAACAAATAACTGTTCCAGAAACTTCAAAACAAAATTTATACCAGTAGAAAGCAAGTTTTGCTTTGACTCTCAATAAGTAGGAAGCTAGTCTTAGAAAAACTCACAACATTTTATAGATTATTACAGCAGCAAAATGGTAGTTTAGCAAAGACAGGTTGCACCATCAAATAGAAAGCCTCCCAATAATATTTATACAAAGCACAAGTTTTGCAAAAACAGTCTTCACTTAAGAAGACAACTGCCATGTGGCGGTCCTCCTTCCAGCCCTCACAGAGAAAGGCCGTAGTTTTTTGCAAGCTGAGGATTGGTCATGGATGATCTATGCTCTCTTACCTTCTAAAGAGTGAAAGCCTTCAGTATGTTCTTGCGGTGCCGAATTTACTGTGGCCCAGATCCTTAGAGTGTGTGCCAATCCCTGTGGCCTAAGATGGGACCTCGGCGTGCAGGAAACACTCAGACTCACCCTCGTTGATGTCAGGAATACTGCTAATCTCATGTGTGTTATTTGTGAGAGTAGACTTCCTCAAATACATTAAATTTTAAGTGTTCTGTTACTCAGGAAACTTGCATTCTCTTTTGATGTGTTAGTGTCCATTTTGGCCTTTTAATATCGTATACTGTATGTACTGTATTATATTTTTCCTTCATTTTCAGAATTCATTCGTTGAGTACATAATTTTTGTTTCCTTTTATGTTTGTTTATATTTAATTTGTTCAGAGAGGATGGTTGCAAAGTTGTACTTCTTCTTAAAATAAAAGCCAACACCAGTTTTTTTCTCACCAGGTAGCAGGATCCACTATGTACGTTTACTGTCTACCTTTCATTCCATCGTGGAATATGTTGGGGGGGTAAATTCACTCTATGTCTTTCTGTAGTGTATAAGCTTATTGTTGCTTAGGTTTCTTTCTGATGACTTCCATTGGGTGACATATATTTCTGCTTCTGCTCACAGTCCACATCCAAACCATAGAAGTCAACTTTTATGGTTGTTTCTGTAAGGTGAAAAACTGTGTGGTCATCAGCTCTTCTTGATCAGGAAGATAATGAAGAGGAATATAAAAACTAACCCAACATTAGAGGCATGATTTTTTCCCATTAACAATAAATGCGACAAAAAATATTTTAAGCGATTTTTAAATTTCTTAAAGAATCATGTGATTCTGTTCAAGAAATTAGTGATTTTGTTTTTGTGAGTTACAGCGAATTAAAGCAACAAGATCAGTTTAAAGTGAAATTTACTTATTTTATGATGAGTGCAAAAATGCAGCGAAATTCATGGAAAATATCGGTCTTAAAATTGTATTCCAATATCAGGTATGTGGAATGAAACAGAAGATGGAATAAGGATTTCTCATTTCGACAGAAGTATCTCTTCATATTAATATCCTGTAAAATCCCGTGATGGTATCGCCATGTAGGTTGAAAGAGTAATTTCTTATGCTATCTTGATTAGGGCTGTGTATACTGTAGTTCTAATCAAGATTGCATAAGTAATAGTGAACGTTTATCAATACTGCTTCTCTTTATTTATCTTTCATCCACATAAATAATTCACAAATCTTACAAATTAAACTTTTTATGAATAACGTTAGGAAAGCATTAAAGTGAAATTAAAGTGATGGAGTCAGTCCTATATGACAAAAGAAGGCGAAAAATGGTTTCCTTTTCGCAAAATCAAACATAAATTAATGTGAAAAAATTATGCCTCTACCCATTGAGAATGGTAAAACAGCTAGTAGTAATATAAGTTTGGATCTGAGAAGAATTTACCCCAGCTTAGAAATGTATTTCAAAATGCCGGGCTGAGTGCCTCAGACAGTTGAGGCGCTGGCCTTCTGACCCGAGCTTGGCAGACTCGATCCTGGCTCAGTCTCGTGGTATTTGAAGGTGCTGAAATACGTCAGCCTTATGTCGATAGATTTACTGGCACATAAAAGAACTCCTGCGGAACTAAATTCTGGCACCTCGATGTCTCTGAAAACCGTAAAAGTAGTTAGTGGGGTGCAAGAGCAAATAACACTATTATGTATTTCAAAATTTTAATTTGTTCTCTAAGGCGAAAACTGCTGGGCAAAACTGTAGTTGATAATGTTTCTTTCCAGGTGATTCCAGATCCCAAGACTCGTTCAAACAAGTGGGCTGGCTTGTCTGTACCACACGGGGACGAGAAGCTGTCATCTGCTGAATACCACGCTCACTGTCTCCTTAGTCCGGCTACGTTCCTGGTTCATGGCCAGCAGGTTCCCAGTGATGTTCTCTCCATAGAGATCTCTCCTAGCTCTCTTCTCTCCACCTCCAGTTTTACACTGTACAATGAAGACACTGGGATATTTTCTCTGCTCTCAACACTTGGCAAGTGAGTAAATATACTGTTCCTTAAATTTTCTTGAAATCTCCTCTGTACTGGGGATAATACGAATTATAATTGCCTAGTGTGTCTGTTTCTTTGTGGAGGGCTTTTGTACACACACATACACGCCTCTCTCTCTCTTTCTCTTTGTGCCATCAAGTTGGATTTGACTCCAGGTGACTACATGATTGGGATTGCCTCCAGGTTTTCAACTAGACATTTCAGATCCTTCAGTGATGACTTCATTGCTGCTTTGATAGAGTCTATCCACCTGTCCATGATCCTACCACTTCTCCAACCATGGTCGTTTTCTCAATAGAATCAGGCTTTCCCATTATGTGGCCAGAGTAAGTCAGTTTTAGCTTCACAATAAATGCCTCAAGGGATAGACTGGGTCTGATCTTCTGAATCATCATCATCATCATCATCATCATCATTTTACAGTTCCAGTTTCCCGGCTACTGTTGGCGAGCCTTTTCCATTCTGTCTTATTGAGATACATTCTGTTGTTAATGACGTTCCCCATTGTCCTTCCCTGATCTGCAATGTCCATCTTTACGATGTCCATCCAGTGGGTTCTTGGTCTTTCCACCATCCGTTTCCCTGCCACATGTCTCTGCGAGTTAACATATGCTGTCCTTGTTGGCTCCATCCTCATTACATGCCCACCTCAGTCTGGACATGCTGACCCAATCTAACAATGATGTAACAATCCCAGCTTCTTTCCTAACCACATCATTCCATAACTTGTCCAGTTTGGTTTTGTGAATTGTAGTCCTAAGGAACGTCATCTCAGATACCTGCAATCTTGATGAATCTTTCTTAGTGAGGGTGCAGGTTTCAATACCATAGGTTAAGATTGGTATGAAGTACTGATTGAACATCACCAGCTTTGATTTTGTTGGTACTTCGGGATCCCAGAGGAGTGTTCATACTTACTGGTAAAACTGAGAGCTCTTCTGCACTCTATTTGCCACCTCCTTTGTGGCTAGTGTATTTCGAGATATTACACTGCCGGGGTATCTAAAGCTTTCCCCACTTTCTAGTGGATGGTTTCCTAGCATGATGTTCGCTGGTCGTCCCTCTCTGTTTATTGCAATCACTACTGTTTTGAGTTTGCTTATCTTGAGATTGAACTCCTGGAACTTAACCTTCCATTCATTGAGTCTCGACTGTACTTGTTCCTCAGTTTCTCCCCAGATCATAACATCATCAGCGAAGGCCATTACATTTAGTTCACCAGAGGCTTTCTTGATGTTCTTCATTATGTCATCCATGATGGTGATAAACAGTAATAGGGTTAGTGCACTGCCTTGCTCGACTCCACTTTTGGTCTTGAACCAGGATGAATGTCCGTCACCCAATCGCACACAGCTGGTACAGTACTCATACAGTATCTGAACTTTCCTCACCAGTCCCTTGATACATTTCTTTTTCTCAGGCATTCCCTTATCTTCTCTCACAAGTAATGTCAAGGAAAACCATAAACAGATCTTTGCCTTTTTCCCAATATTTTTCCACACTGAAGATTAGTTCTGTTGTGGACCTGTTAGGCCTGAAGCCATACTCTTCCTCTTCAGACTGTGGCTCTAACATGACTCGCAATCTGCTCTCTAAGATTTTCTCAAGAATCTTAAGCCCATGTGAAAGGAGTGTTATTCCCCGGTAGTTGGAGCATTTTCAGCGATTTCCTTTCTTAAACAGGGGGATATTGACACCCTTGCTCCAATCAGTAGGTATCTTGCCATCTTTCCAAACGGCATTGAGAACTCTGTGTAACCACTGTAATGTAAACCCTGGACTCCTGCTGCTTTAAACATGTCCGTGCTGATTTCATCGATTCCTGGGGATTTACCTTGTGGCATCTTCTTAAGGGCTGCTTCTGTTTCTGCCCATGTAATGGGAGGTTCCTCTGTGCAGTTTCTGTGCAGGTGATCAAAATGATTCCTCAGAACCTCTCTGATGTCCTCCTCTTTCCTGGTCAGGTTTCCATTAGGATCCTCAAATGCTGTGATGGTTTCAACTGAATTCTTTTGTTTTTGATCACTCTGAACAATAGTTTTATATTTCCTCTGCTGTCTTCCTTCATTTTTTTAGTAAATTTCCCCCAGCACTTTATCTTCTCCTTTTCTACTACTCTTTTAACCCTCAGTTTCTTGTCCTGGTAAACTTGCTTGAGGTCTCTGATCTTCCCTTCGCCCCTTACTTGTTCTGGCTTGGATTTCTCTCTATCTCATTTTTGTGCTATGTTCCTTTCCTTTATTGAGGATCTTACTCTTTCATTCCACCAGGGTGTCTCTTTTTCCCTTACTCTCTTACTATCGCACTTGTCTTCCCGCAAAGCTCTATTGTTTCTTTTATCAAGGTGCTTGTAAATCTTGTCCACTATACCCCACCACTCTCCACTTCTTCTGTAGGCAGTTGTCCTCTTACATGGTCCTGATATTCAGTCCTTTTTCCAATCTGTTGTAGTTCCCACACCTTAATCTTAGACAATTTCCTTGTTGTTATCCTTGGTACTGTACCAGTAAAATAGCCCGACTTTATGAATTAATTTTAAAGTTAGCGTGAAGTAGGTCTCAGGGCAGTACTGGGTGATTTCTAGCTAGGGCTTGGTACAGGAGGCAGGGTCCTATCTATAAAATTTTTTTAAAATATATTGAATAATAGTTTTTTATTCAGAAAATGCATTTTAAAGTGCACATCACCTTACTGTTGATAGTCGCTGTCTTCAACATCGCCTTTTGATGACCCGTGCTCCAAGTTTACCAGGCTGAAGGGGACAGGAACACGTTCTGCAAGTTGTCAGTATTACGTTGAGATAAGGCCAGAAAACCCAGATTGGTTTGATATGGGTTTGAGTCTCGAACGTTTGACGTTCTGGACGATCTCCGACGTTCTGCGATGATGTTGCGGGGTAATCACTCGTCACATAACTTACACGAGTGTCCAAATTTACCTAGTCCCCCGACACTTTGGTTTAACAGCACCTTTTCATTGTTGTCATTGTGTAAATATGTCGTGGGTGTTATAATTTTGTAGTGTGCTGGGAATCTACGATCTTTGACTACTGTATTAGTGCTACAGAAATAGTTGTAATTACAGTATAGTGTGTAGGGTAGGTATGTCCTTGTTTTATTGTTGTCATTATGTAAATAATGTGTGTGGATGCAATTTGTCAATACAGGCACAGATTTCTGGAAAAAGTTTGCTTTCTACGGAAACCTCGATTTAAGGTTAACCCCCAATTAAGATTTAAAAATCCTGGTCGCTAGCAAAATGCGAAATAGGGGTTCTACTGTATTTGAGTCTTCGGGAGCTCCAAATTAAAATGTAGTACTGTTTATTTCACAGTCGTCATTATTGTCAGCAAAATTGCATCAGTTATATAAGAGTTTAAATGTTTAGCTGACTATCATATAGTGTCGTGCATGAGCGGTGTATGAATTAGTGTGGAATCGCATGCGAGCACTCAATTCTGTATGATGTTACAAACCTCTATGGCACTCCACAGCAACCGAGTGATAAGCCCTGGAGTTACATGATTATGAACGAGCAAGCAGAACAACACTAGACGTTCAAAATACTCTGTTAGTCTTTTTTCATGATAATAAAACTAAAATAGTTTAATTTTACAGTTAATGCTTACCTATCTGATATTATTGTTAATGCCCGGGGGGAACAAATTGAGATTTTATCATATTCATTTTTTACGTAGTATTCCCCGCCCGGCTACTCATTCCTGTCACCCGGCTGTGAAAATTTCTTGGGAGATCACTGGAGTCCATGGCTGAATGGTCACCACCTTAGCTTTTGGACCTCGGGTTCGATCCCTGACCCTTAAAAGATTACGGTTAATTTCCCTGCTAAATCTGCTGAAAGGGAAGAGCTACTACACCAACCACTATGGTATGTATCCAGTTCAAGCGTCTGGCAAGTCTTCGCCTATTGCACCAAAGAAATCAGATCATGAATTGCCATGACCAAGGCAGTACTCTACAAGAAGAGATCACTTTCTTTGTTATTTGTTTTATGTCTCACCAACACAGGCAGTTCTTATGGTGATGATCGAATGGGACAGGGCCTAGGATTAGGAAGGAAGTGACCGTGTCCTTATTTTAGGTACAGCCCCAGCATTTGCTGGTATGGTAACCATGGAAAACTATCTTCAGGGCTGCCAATAGGGTGGTTTGAACCCACAATCTTCCAAATACAAGCTACCAGCTGTGTCACGCAAACTATGTAGCCAACTCAATTACAAAGTCAGGAGCATTGCTTTACATGAATCAGAAACCCGAACTTCGAGAATAATGGAGAAGAAATATCTAGAGAATTTTGCAATGTAATGCTGCAGAAGGATGGAAAAAAATAATGTGGATGGATATGGTGACAAATGAAGAGGAGGAGGCAAGAGAACAATCCTTGATACAGTTCCTGAAAGGAAAGCCAACTGGTTTTTACATATCCTGAGAAAAAATTGTCTCCTGCATGTTGTTGTCAAAGTAATGTTAGGGGGAACATGTGGGACCTGGGAGAACAAGAACGTGGCTGCTTGATGATTTAAAAGAAAAAAATAAAGTACTGCATGCTAAAAGAGGAAGCAGAGGATAGAAAGGTGTGGAGAGCCAAATTCATAAACCAAATCCAAGGACCTGCCTGTTAATAATAATAATAATAATAATAATAATAATAATAATAATAATAATAATAATAATAATATATATATTATTATTATTTAAAATTTACGGTACATGACGACCTCTGAGAGCAATGCATATGGCATGTGTACCACTGGTGGTACACACCATCACAAACATGTTAATTTCTGCAACCACCAGTATACCCTAATTTGTGTGACTCACAGAAACTGTACCAGATGCTTTAGCTTTCTTAATGGACAGTCCCAATCTCCATTCTGCTCTTCCACAGAACTTAAAACCAGTACATTAGTATAACTCTGATCTTCCCCTTTTCACACTGTTAAGAACATCATCTTCCCATATCTAAATTGTCCAGATGAATCTTGTTTGCTGACCCAGCTACTCTTACTTTCATTCTGCCACGAACTAGGCCTGATGACGGGACCTGGATATCTGGGTACCTGTTGTGGCGGTTGCTCAAAGCGAAAATACCCAGCTACCCATTGCATTGGGTATGGATCCAAAAACCCAGGTACCCATTACTTATAGTATCAGTGCTTGCATGTATTCAGACAATGTATTCGATTTTACCTTTCCCCTGCGAGATACTTTTTTTTGTGCTTGTGTTAACGCCTTCATTTTGTTGGCAATATTCGCAATCTCACATTAGGTGAAACCACAAACAATTTTAGTTGAACCATTTTAATTAGAACTACGTAATTTAATTGGAGAAAGTTTTAGATTTTTAGTGTGATCATTGACAGTGCTCCATTAACATGTTTTATTAATGTATCAATGTATTATTCACATTATATGTACCAAGTTTTAGTAATTAGGCTACAAGCCGATATTTTAGCTTCTCTTTTAATATTATGTGTACTTTTGAAGATTATATTTTTGGCTGAGGTTGCCCTACATTAGGGGGTGAAACATGTCCCGAATAAGTGTTATTATGTTTATGTAACCACTTATAAGTGGATGTAAAGTATTGAATAGGTGGTTTAATAAGTACCTTCATTGTTTTTGACCACTTGTCTAGCAGCTCGTCTCCTTTTTCCATTCCTCTCCAGCCCAAACTTTGCAACTAATGCTACTCTTTTGTCAGAAATCACCCAGAACAAATCAAGCTGCTTTTCTTTGGATTTTTTCCAGTTCTTGAATCGAGTAATCCTGGTGAGGGTCCCATTCACTGGAACCATACTCTAGTTGGGGTCTTTCCAGAGACTTATATGCCCTCTCCTTTACCTCCTTACTACAACCCCTAAATACCTTCATAACCATGTGCAGAGAACTGTACCCTTTATTACTGGGCGAGTTGGCCGTGCGGTTAGAGGCGCACGGCTGTGAGCTTGCATCCGGGAGATAGTGGGTTCGAATCCCACTGTTGGCAGCCCTGAAGATGGTTTTCCGTGTTTCCCATTTTCACACCTTAATTAAGGCCATGGCCACTTCCTTCCAACTCCTAGGCTTTTCCTATCCCATCGTCGCCATAAGACCTAATTGTGTCGGTTGAGTTAAAGTCACTAGCAAAAAAAAAAAAAATTACCCATTATTTACAATCCCATTTATGTGATTACCCCAATGAGGATCTTTCCTTATATTAACACCTAGATACTTACAATGAACCCCAAAACAAATTTTCACCCCATCAACACAATCGTATCTATGGAACTCTCAACCTGACTTTTAACCCTGTTTATCATCATACCATTGCTTACTGTCCATCTCACAACATTATCACGGTCATTTTGCATTTTCTCAAAATCTTGTAACTTATTTATTACTCTATACAGAATATCATCGTCCGCAAAATGCCTTTTCTCCGTCCTGTACAGTGTCTGCTTACTTTTTGCACAGGCGTTACTTCCAAGATTTGCAGGCACTCTAACTTGTGTTGCAGGTTGTACACATTCTCGGGAGGCATCACTAAGCTGTGCTGTCACTCCCAGAAGTTGTGTGATCTGACATGCTCGACAGTGCTGGAATTCGTACTTTCACTGTCAGGTTACTTTTAATTGACTCGTGGGCTTTTGATGTGTTCAGTCGTATGTTTGTAAGTTGGTGTATTTTAACATGGCTCTAAAGAAGTTTGTAACTCTAAAAGAAAAGGTAGATGTAATAGAGTATCATCAGGGCCTGGATTTTGTTGACCTAAAAATGCTAAAAAATGACCTTTAAAATGACCTTAAAATTATCAAATGTCCTAAAAACGAACAAAAAATGACCTAAAATTCCCAAGTATTTATTGTTTGAAACTAAATTATGTACATTTCTAGATATGAACAATATTGATAATTGATATTTTCTCTAATTTTTACATAGCAATATGTCAGTTCTTTGTTTAGGAATCTTGGTTTTCCTTAGAAACAAAATGTACTGGTACGAAGATCTTCTGACACCAGGTACTCCATAAAGAGAAATGATCTGAAAAGGAAAACAATGTTCCTATAAAGATAATCATAATCGCCGTTGGTTGCAGATTTAACTGTAAAGATATATATAATGCCATATTATGTAGGTTTTAATATTTACCTCAGACCGTGTTGCAGTAGATAACTGTGACCATCCGTAGATTCTCGAAGGTAAAAGAACACTTGATTGTCGGCCAAAACCTTCTTGTACATTGAAAAGCTCCTTTCGACGTCCACAGATGCGAGGGGTGCGTACTTGAAGTGTGCTAAATCACTTGGTGACAGCTCTTCTTCAATATCCACTACACTGAAATCTTCCCCATTGAGTACCCGGATGACTGAAGACAAAACCTTGTATCCTGTGTTTTTATCAAGAACAGATTTTAGTTTCCGAAATACCGACTCACCAACTTCACCACGCACATTTTTCAAAACTTCCTGCGTTGCTCTCACCAAAGCTTTCGTTTGTTCGATTGTCACACCTCTCTCCTGAAGTCGTGTAATAGCTGACGGCAGGGAGCTAAAATTTGCCTTAATGTATGCCAACTTACCCTGGACATCGTCAGCTAAAAACATCTCTTGGACGATTTCTATAGCCCTGGCATCTTGGGCTTCTAGAGAGTTTATCACTCGCTTCACTGCTAAAAAGTTGATGCTGTAGTACTCGCATGCATTGATCCACGTACCCCAACATGTGACTACAGGCTGCGGAGGTAGTGGGATATCAAGAGCTAGTGACTTAAAGAGTTTCCTGCCCGATGGGGCTTTGATAAATACCTTTTTTTACCTGCGACACAAGTCTGTCAATGTCAAGAAAATTCCCCCTCACGTCTTCTGCCACTCTGTGTAAAGCATGAACTAGACAAGTTACATGCACCATTCTTGAATGAAAAGCTTTGATAGCTTTACCAGCTTTAACTGTGTAAGGCGCGGCATCGGTCACGAAAAGTAAAACATCATCATACCTCACACCGCCAGGCCACAGCATTCGACATATTGTAGAATGATTGACAGATTCCAGGACTTCAGAAGTTGGCAAAAATATTTCTCCGGGATTATCTATTTCCAGGGTTCCTACAATTACATTAGCTACGTAACAACCTTCAACATCAGTAGTTTTGTCTACTGAAACAAAAATCTTCTTTCCGCTTGTTCTTTCCCGTATTCTTTGAAGTGTTTTTTCATAGCAGAGCGGTATGTAATTTTTCCTTAGCGTAGATTCGTCCGGAATGGAATGACCTGTATATCGTGCTAGGAACTGCCTTAATTTAGGAATGGTTGGTTTATGAAGAGGAATATTTGCTGTGACAAAAACTTCACACAGTTCATTAAAAAAACCTGAGGTTGTACCTCTGCTTGATGATGCATTTTGCATGAGTAACTGTTGAGTACTTTTCTTTCTGCTGATATTCTGAATACCGCACACATGTTTGACACGACTGACGTGCTGTTGAACAGTGAATCTTTTTGCTGCTGCTACTTTCACTTCATACACTTTACAGAATAGTATTTCACCATCTGTAGAAAAGGTATCTTCCCCGAATTCAGAGACAATTTGTCTCAAATGAACTGCCTTGGATGGTTTTACCTTTGGCATTTTAACACGCACTCGAAATGGTTACAGACAACTGACATCTACAAACTGTACAACTAAAACTGACCTGAAGGAACAAACAAATAGAGTACACTGGCAGATATACCTCACTGCTGACGTCACACTGTGAACACATTTCCCTGGTGAACTGATAAAGGCTTAGCCCTCGTCTGAAGGTCACCCAAGAATAACTTAGCTCTCACCTCCTGTTAAGATACAAAGGTGAGGGATGTACAAAGCTACATACTCAGCTCATAACTGAGTGCAGAAACTTTCGAAGATGAACCTTCACGCAAACCATTCAGTACGTTAAGATATAGGAACTGGTTGGTTGATGATGTAAAACGTGGATTCTTATTTAAAAATAACCAATAAGAAAAATAAAATAATTAAAAATGACAAAAATAATGATGCAGAAAGCAAAAAAAGAAAACAACCTAAAAATCAAATACTTCAAGAAATGACGAAAAATGACTTAATATGTATGCATTTCTGTTATCTGGGGGTCATGAACAGGATTTGTATATAACTTAGCAACTTATGTGATGCACCAATTAAAAGATGACATGTCATTGAATTCTGGGCCCTGACTATCATAAATGTAAGAAGTGTGCTGTGCGTGAATTGTCCGAAGTGTTCAAGTTTGGAAAGATACAGGCAGCTGAAATAGTGAAAAATCAAGAGGAACTAGTGAAAGAATCACATTTAAATGGCAGCAGTGCATTAAACTGTTTCAAAGTAGCAGTGGAGCTCTCATCAACAAGGCAATGCTAGAGTGGTTCGGTAAAATAAGAAGTTAGAATGTCCTTGTGTCAGGACCAAAGATACAAGCGAATGGGTTAGAATTTGTGGCAGAATTAAGTAGTGGAGATTCCAAAGCCTCGAATGTTTGGCTAGAATGATTCATAAAGTGACATGGTATCAATTTCATAGCGATTTGCAGAGAATCATCCAGTGTTAACCCATTAGTTCATGAAGTTTCGTGGTCGCATTTTAGATTTTTTTTTGTGTGTGTTTTCCGTACAGTTTGTAAGTACATTAAATATCTATAATGCATATAACCTGGAATATTGCATACTTGAGGAGGGAGGTGTGATCCGAAAAATTTGATCACATGCAAGTATAATACGTGAGAAAGATGGTGAGCAAGAGAAGACTCAATAACAGAAGACCAGTCCAACATGATAGTTTGTTTATTGTTGATTTTGTCCGAATATCTGTTAGAAATACACTCACATATGAGAAACATGCTCAAATGTTGATACAAACAAGTTTTTTGCTCAAAATTCTGTACTTCTATCACACTTTGCATAATACTCTAAATCAATCTTTAGAATTCTTCAAGGAAACTGCCTGAGGCAGTTAAAAAGGTTTTGGACTATTGGGATTAAAACCAATAAATAACAGCAAGGCAGCTTCAAGCAGGGACTCCGTAACGACTTTGGCTACCTAGGACGCTTGTTATAATGCTTGCGTGCAACTCGTATAGTTAGTAGCAACAACTTGCTAGCTTGGGAAGTCTTTAAAAATGCTGTGATAGCTACACAGGAAGCATGATGTATTTTACAAATATATACATAGATTACATTGAAACAACTTATATTTCATACAGCATCATGCAGATGTAGATTCATCATGATGTGCAGCCTTCTTGATTCTTACAGCAGTGTCCCTGATAGGAGCAAAGTCTCAGATAAGAGCGTTAACTGCCTCTCCAAATTCGGCATAGCTAAGCTAGAGAATATTCTCCCAGATTGCACATAAATGAAAGCTATAGTACACATTTTCAACCAGACTTCCAGATAAATTTACAAACTGCCGCATAAATTCAAACCGCACTTTTATCCAGCTGCCGTAGTACAGGCCCTAAAAGAATTCTATCATAAACAAAATGATGAAAAAGGTGTAAATCTGACACAGGATTTAACTGCCCATAGTGAAAATATTATTGCTAAACTGAAGTGGACAAAACAAACAAACATCAAGGATTTTTTCAAGTGCTAAATGTTTTACTAGAGATTGCTACATGTACATATTGATTGAAAGTTTAAAAAACTCGTATTATGTTCTTAATTTTAACATGGTGAATGTTAATAGTGTACAGTGTGCTCACTGGAGGTTTCCATAGAAGTTTTTTTGTCTCTTTGATACTTTGCAGCTGCACAGCGCATCTACAACTTTCTCATGTGAGTACAGTACAGTAATTGTAAAATACTACAGTACATACAACTATGTATGTAGTAAGCAGCCTGGCCTATGCTGACGACTTGGTCTTAATGGCAGACTGTGCCGAAAGCCTGCAGTCTAACATCTTGGAACTTGAAAATAGGTGCAATGAGTATGGTATGAAAATTAGCCTCTCGAAGACTAAATTGATGTCAGTAGGTAAGAAATCCAACAGAATTGAATGTCAGATTGGTGATACAAAGCTAGAACAGGTCGATAATTTCAAGTATTTAGGTTGTGTGTTTTCCCAGGATGGTAATATAGTAAATGAGATTGAATCAAGGTGTAGTAAAGCTAATGCAGTGAGCTCGCAGTTGCGATCAGCAGTATTCTGTAAGAAGGAAGTCAGCTCCCAGACGAAACTATCTTTACATCGGTCTGTTTTCAGACCAACTTTGCTTTATGGGAGCGAAAGCTGGGTGGACTCAGGATATCTTATTCATAAGTTAGAAGTAACAGACATGAAAGTAGCAAGAATGATTGCTGGTACAAACAGGTGGGAACAATGGAAGGAGGGAACTCGGAATGAGGAGATAAAGGCTAATTTAGGAATGAACTCGATGGATGAAGCTGTACGCATAAACCGGCTTCGGTGGTGGGGTCATGTGAGGCGAATGGAGGAGGATAGGTTACCTAGGAGAATAATGGACTCTGTTATGGAGGGTAAGAGAAGTAGAGGGAGACCAAGACGACGATGGTTAGACTCTGTTTCTAACGATTTAAAGATAAGAGGTATAGAACTAAATGAGGCCACAACACTAGTTTCAAATCGAGGATTGTGGCGACGTTTAGTAAATTCTCAGAGGCTTGCAGACTGAACGCTGAAAGGCATAACAGTCTATAATGATAATGTATGTATGTATGTATGTATGTATGCATACAACTATTCGCGAGATTTTTCGATGCATACAATACATGGGTTATTGTGTTCCAACTTATGTTTGATGGTACCAGTTTCACACTCTCTTTCAGGCGGACACCCCTTTATAATGGACAACTTTTTTTTTTTGTCCCAAAGTTGTCCGTTATAGAGAGATTTTAAGATGAGACAACCCTTCTTCAACCTTTCTAAATATCCTTTTTTGAAGGTGCTCAAATACGACAGCCTCGTGTCGGTAGATTTACTGGCACGTAAAAGAACTCCTGCGGGACTAAATTCCGGCACCTCGGCGTCTCCGAAGAGCGTAAAAGTAGTTAGTGGGACGTAAAAGCAAATAGCATTATTAAAAAAAAATATCCTTTTCTCTTTATCTCTTTTTTAAAATATTAAATAGGAGGGATAGTAAAATATTTTGAACTACCTTCCATAAAATTGTCTTAGAGAAATTAGGTACTACATCGATTCAGGTAAAAGATGAGTCCAGCCCATTAAAGCCTCCTTTAGTTGGGCATGAGAACAACAGACAACACGGCTGTGGAAGTGAGTTGGAAGAATAGAGAGCAGAGAGAATTTAGTTCACAATAGTACCACAGAACGTACTCTTTCAAATTGATACTTCACACACCAGTAGTAGGCAAAATTTACAATATATTCAATCTGAGCAGTCCATATTCAAACAAGCTGTACTGTTAGGAAAACTTTCCGCTTAGTTCTCACAAACGTTGCGGCTTTGGGAGACAAACTCTTGAGATATTTTGCATACACAAGGAGAATTCAATTGAAATGAAAATGAAACCAAATGGTGGGGTCTATGAGAAGAAGAGGGAGAAGTTGTGGCAATGTTGGCTGTTGCAATGGTTCCAGATTCAATGCTGCCTCCAGTCATGCAACACCTGATACTGTGATGAACGTGTAAGAAATCTGCCTCCTCGTCGACACCAGTGTCGAACTGTGCCTTGCCAGAATCAGCCTTGGTAGCCCATTCACTGAGATCACCATCAGGACAAATGGGGAAGCATGACAGAAGAGGAAGACACTGTTATGGGGAGCCAAGACAATAGTGTGGATTGAGAGTCAGTGTCAAGCGTTTTGGGCTCCCACTTAGGCTCATACTCCCTGTAAGATCACTCTCACATATTTAATGCAGACTGAATTGAAGGTGGTTTTGCAGTTGTATTTATATGGTGAGATAAGAATGCACTAGAATGTTCATGTTGGGTCTGTTTACATAGCACAGATGATGTAGGTAGTGCATTATCTGAGCTGGAACTTGCAGGCAGTTGAGCAGAGTCTGGTGTAGACTGTAGTTGTCATGCAGTGTTTAGGCGATGAAAGATCATTCTTGAGGTTGGATAGATTGCTGGCGGAATACAGGTGAGCGAAGATTGTTACAAATGGATACCTTGGGAAACATAGGATTTGCAGAATGGCCTGGCCAGCATCTTCTTCAGACATGAACCGTATAGAGCATGCATGGACCTTTCTTAAAAGAGCAAAGTCCAACCATCAACATCCACCACTAACAATCAGGCCCTAAAAGATGCTGTCTTCAAGGAGTGGGACCAATTGCTTCAAGAAATGCTCAATGATTTGGTACTGGACATGCAGCATCACATTCACAAGTGCCTCAGAGTTCAACGAGGACCAACACTTTGTTGACTCATGACTGCATTGAAAACTGTCTTTAATGTGCAATGTGTAAAACTTAAGCCAGAAAATTCCAACCTTAGTAACATTAATAGGAATTAAAATGCTTTTAGAAGAGAGTTGTATTCTTTGCAATGTCCTGGAACCCACCATCCTGCGGCCTCCCCCCCCCTCCCCCCGATGTACATTTATTTTTATAACCAAATAGAAAGCAATATTCGCCATTGTGTATTCCTGAAGTATGAACTTGCATTCCTATTGGTCAGTGTAAAGTTGCATGTGGCACCAGTCAACAATCGCAATAACCATGTTGTATTACCTACCCACGCAGAATAAAAGCACAGATAATGCCCAATACAAGATTCCATTCTTATCTGCCTGAAACAAATCTTATGTTTTAAAAAAAGTGCTAAAAAGTGTTAAACCGTACCCTAACCAGTTGTTATCGGCCTGGAGCATTCTTTATTTTGAAAAAGTACTACCAAGCTCGATAGCTGCAGTCACTTAAGTGCGGCCTGTATCTAGTATTTGGGGGATAGTAGGTTTGAACCCCACTGTCGGCAGCCCTGAAGATGGTTTTCCGTGGTTTCCCATTTTCACACTAGGCAAATGCTGGGGCTGTACCTCAATTAAGCCCTCCCTGTCCCATCGTCGCCATAAGACCCTATCTGTGTCGGTGCGATGTAAAGCAACTAGCAAAAAAAGGAAAAAAAAAGAAAAAGTACTGATAACATTATTGGAATTTAGCTTTCCACCACTGGACTCTCTAAAATGTGTTCTAATTGTCTCTCATCAATCTGAAGTATAAAAAGAAAATTGTAATTCAACTTTCCACCACTAGCCCACACAGAATACGCTGCTATCGCTCAAACCGTACCCTAACCAGTGCAGACCAATGGTGTTTACACAGGGGAACTAGAAACCTAAGGCTGCTTCGTGGCTCTAACCTGGGGGCTTAGGCCTCCAGACCCCCTTTGCTCATCCCCACCCCTACCCTGACCAATCCAGACCAGTGGTCTTCCACCCCTACCCTAACCAATCTAAACCAATGGTCTTGTCCACCCCTACCCTAACCAATCCAGACCAGTAGTCTTGTCCACCCCTACCTTAACCAATCCAGACCAATGGTCTTGTGCACCCTTACCCTAACCAGCACAGAACAATGAGTGTTTGCACAGGGGAAACTAGAGGCCTAAGGCCGCTTCGTGGCTCTAACCTGGGGGCTTGCGCCTCCAGAATCCATTTACTTGTCCTCACCCCTATCCTAACCAATCAAGACCAACGTTCTTGTGCACACCTACCCTAACCACTTCAGACAAATGTTGTTTGCATAGTGCGAGCTAGAGGCCTAAGGCCACTTCGTGGCTCTAAGCTGGGGGCTTGTCCCATCATAGTATTACCTAGAGAGGTTGGCAGCCTTGTCCACCACCCCGACCACGTCCTCCGTGAGAAGAAAAGACAGTCACTCCACATGGCCTAATATAGGAAGTTATTGGCTTAAGTATTTATATGCAATGTTCTAATTGAAGAGGTTCCTTAATTTGTTAGTCATATACTGAGTATTTTTCTTTCTTTCCATGCTAGGTTCACAGTTACCAGAAGTATACATTTATGTTATATTTATTATTCTGAGTTTCACATTAAATAGTATGATATTGGGGCCACTTCAACACAATAGAATTTAGCAAATGCTTAACTACAGTACAGTATTTTTGATGAGTGTAAATTGCTTCACTTAAAATTGGCAGATACATGGAAGAAAGCAGGTAGCAGGTAGGGACCCTCTTCGGAGGCAGCCCTACCCAGGGAGTGGCTCCCCTGCCTATGTGAGTCCCAGAGCACACTGACCGGTGTGTAACATCTGGTATGGGTCCCAGCTCAGGGTTACGAGTGAAGACCTCAACGGCATCTACGGCGGAGAAGGTGGATTTCGGTACGGCGGAGATGGCAGAAGGGGCATACCCGTAGTGTCTGTACTCCAGAGGAGCGGCTACGAAAGGCGTCTGTCTCCTACCTGGCAGTAGGTATAAAATGCCTTTGGGTGTGGCGAGCCCATCGTAACAATAGCCTATATGGACAAAGCAGATATGGTGCCTCGGAAAAGGTTAGGGCGTCCCCTGCTAAAAGCGATGCGCAGCTCTTCAGGTGCTGGGGGAACTGTGAAAAGTGGGCAACCAGCACCAAACTACATCAAAATTGCAACAGTAAATGTACTGACACTGACGGGAAAGACAGAAGAACTGGTTGACTTCATGATAGAAAGAGATATAGCCATACTTGGACTGTGCGAGACCAAGAAGAGGGGTACAGGGGAGATCCCTCTGAGAGAAGGATACAGGCTGTATTACAGCGGAGGACCTGAAGCAAAAAATGGAGTGGCCATCATACTTAGAAGAGAAATCCAAGAATATGTGGAATATACAAAGTACGTCAGCGATAGGATAATGATGATGAGACTCCAGTTTGAAAATGGCGTGAAAGATCTATTTCAGTTGTATGCCCCACAAACTGGTTGCATAGATGAACATCTAGAGGACTTCTTAGAGGAAGTGAAGAGACAGATAGAAGATAAGGAAGTACTATTGATGGGAGATCTAAATGCACAAGTTGGAATGGAAAGACAAGGAAAGGAAGATGTTGTAGGGCCCTTTGGATATGGAAATGTAAATCCAGAAGGCGAGTTGTTGGTGGATTTTTGCATGAGGAATCAAATGATTGTTGGAAACACCTGGTTTAGGAAGAAGAACAGTCAGAAGATTACAAGGTATGGTCGGGGAGACAGACGAACAAAGACCATGATTGATTATATAATCATAGAGAAAGAACACCGGAAGAACCTTGTAGATGTAACAGCCATGCCTGAAGAAGCCTTTGGTGGAGATCATAGAGTTGTGATAGGAAAATTGAAAGTTGGAAAGATTGAAAAACCCCAATTAAGAAAAGAGAAAAGAATTAAAGTATGGAAGTTGAAGGAGAAAAACATACAAGAAGAATTTCAAAGGGAAATAATACCCTTGGTACCCAGGACAGAGGTGGGGAATGTTGAAGAGGAATGGAAAAGATTTAAGGAAGCACTGGTTGGATGTGCAGAAAAGGTGTGTGGTAGAACATCAGGAAATGTGAAAGACAAAGAAACACACTGGTAGAATGATAGGGTAAAGATTAAAGTGAAGGAAAAGAAAATGGCATGGAAAGCATGGAAAACATCTAAGACTTAAGAAAGTAGAAGAAAATATGTGGAGGCAAAGAATTTGGCCAAGAAAGTAGTGGAGGAAGAAAAGAGGAAAAGCTGGGCCTTATTCACACAGAAATTGAGAGACGATACGCAGGGCAGCAAGAAATTACTGTATGGTATTTTAAGAAACAAAAAGAGAGATCAAGTAAACACCAGATTTGTGAAGGATGAAGGTGGCATAACTTTCACAAAGCCAGAAGAAATAAGAAATAGATGGAGAGAGTATTTTCAGAAGCTCCTGAACATAAGAACGGATGACAGTCATTCAATGGACGACCAGAAAAGGCAATTAGTTGATGAAGAAATGGATAAAGAAATTACAATGAATGAAATTGAAATGGCAGTAAGAAAGATGAAGAATGGAAAAACTGCTGGAATAGATGAAATTTCAGTGGAGATGATAAAGGCAGCTGGAGCTGTAGGCCTGCAGTGGACATATCGGGTTCTTAGGAATGTCTGGGAGAATAAGGAGGTCACTGAGGATTGGCAAAAAGGAATAATCATCCCAATTTTCAAGAAAGGTGATAAGAAAGTTTTGAAGAACTACAGGGGAATTACTCTAATGTTGCTAAGATAATGGAAAGGATACTGGAAAGTAGAATAAGGTTGAGGGTTGAGAATCAGATACAGGAAAATCAGTTTGGTTTCAGAAGTGGAAGGTCAACAATAGAGCCCATTTTCATTATGAGACAACTAATGGAAAAGCATTGGGAGTACGGGAATGATATGGTGATGACATTCATTGATATTGAAAAGGCATATGACAGTGTCCCCAGGACGAAAGTTTGGGACAGTCTGGTGCAAAAAGGAATTGGACAGAGATTTAAAAAATGATCATGGCATTGTATAAGGAATGTTGTAGTTGCGTGAAACACAAGTTGGCAGGACAAGTTGGTTCAAAATAACTAGTGGGCTGAGACAGGGAAGTGTTCTATCACCAATCCTGTTTACAATAATAATGGATGACATCATGAGAACAGCAAAAGCAGCATATGGAGGAAGAGAAATGAACATGTTATTTGCAGATGATATTGTGATTTGGGGAGAAGATGACAGGAAGGTTCAAGAACAGTTGAATGTGGTGAATGGGAAGATCGAAGAATGTGGATTGAAAATAAGTGTAGAAAAGAGTAAAACTCTTGTTATGACTAGAGGGGAGAAAGAAGGGAAAGGTCAGATTAGACTTGCAGACAAGCCCCTGGAAGTAGTGGAAACGTTTAAATACCTGGGGAGTGAATTAATGGAGAATGCTCGACTGGATGCTGAGATTAGTAAACGGATTCAAGCTGGAAGTTGTTTCTATCATAGTGTAAGAAACATGTTATGGGACAAAGATGTGCCAACGGAAGCAAAGGATACTATGTACAAGATGTATTACGTACCCATAACAACTTACGGAGCAGAAACTTGGACAATGACAAAGAAGGATGAGAGTCGAATACAGGCAGCCGAAATGAAGTTCTTGAGGAGTATGATACAGAAGAGTAGAAGAGACAAAATAAGGAATGAGAAAATCCGGGAAGAAATTGGAGTGGAAAAAATGAATGATAGAATAGAGAAGAGCCGACTAAGATGGTTTGGTCACATAAAGCGCATGAGCGACGAAAAAATGCCAAAAAAGGTGATGGAAATGCAAATCCAAGGAAGGAGAGGCCATGGACGACCACGATTGAGATGGAAGGATACCATCCAACGCAGCATTATAGAAAGAAATCTGGACTGGGACACATTGTTGGAGGAGGAGTGGTGGAAAGACCGAAGAAAGTGGAGAGGAACCATATTTGCCCCTACCTGGCTACAGCTGGATAAAGGGAAATGATGATGATGATGATGATGATGATGACATGGAAGAAAAATGTAACCAAACTCTTTTATGTTGGTTTTCACATGTCATTTCCATCACAGCCATAACAAAAGATGTAATTTATTTTGAAACACTAACTTTAAATCTTTTACTTTTGGAGTTTGTATGTTCATTTCAAAATGAATGGACTTTATTAATCTTTCTCGTTATAAGATTGAAAAATTGTAATGAACAATTATCTGGGTAACATATGAATCAAGTGAGTGAAAGATTACCCTGATAACATGGGTGCCCACTTCTTACCTGAATGCTCCAGCTAATGCTCGAATAATCAGGTACGCAAATACTCAGGTACACTAACCATACCATGAACCCTACTGCATTCCATTCACTTCCATTTTGTTTACAAAGTTGTTTCCCAGAAGTAATGTAAATCAAATTGGTAAGGACACACTATTGATTTTCTTTGTCCAGGTTATACAACAGAGGCATCAACATGGATTTGGGTAAACTGTACCCTTCAGTGGAATATCCTGTTAGCAGAGGAACCCCTATGATCTCTCCACTGATAAAATGGAATCATTCTAACCAGTGGTTTGTTGCAGCTGACCATAAAAAGGTAAGTTGATGCACTGTTCTTTGTCAGAAAGTAAATGAGACGCTGTTTCAGGGATACCTACCAGATATGCCGATTACTAAATACACTGAACTGATAATTCATGTTCAGTTAATTCTGGAATCTACTGCAGTGCACTTGTTAAAGGTTTTTTGATGTGAGAGTATGTCTTTCATTTCGTTTGTGTACTGTACCTAAACATAAAATTTACAGCTTCACATGGGAATCTATAGTAAGCTTCATAATTTTGCAGCTGTAAATTATGTGTACAGCGAAATCTTGTTAGTGCATTCCTCTTTAAGGTGTTTTCTCGTTTAGCATATTGTAATTTCAAAATCTCGATTCCCATCGTAAATCTGTATAAAAGTTCCTTGCTCCTTGCATTACAAATTTGCTTAGTACGATCATATTTTTCCCAGTCCTGAAAATGTTCTTTGACATCCCTTGTGAAAGAAATGAGAGTTCCAACACATATAAGAACCCTCGCCACAGGAGACAGGTTGAGGAAAGTTTCACAATTACGGGAAAAGGCCTTGAATCCCTGAACTTCACAGGATAAAGAGATAAGAGCCGTTGCCACTGGAGGCAGGTTGGGGAAAGGTGCAGGATGCCAAGACAAGGCGTTAAATTCCTGAATTTCACAGGGTAAATTGCACCTTTGGGGAGCAAACTGTTAGATTTAGGAAAGTTCAGTTTTGCTTGCTGGTTAGCAGTGAGATAGCTGAATAACCCAATGAGCCTGTTTGTGTTTGTATTTTGCATTCTAATCAGGAATTAGAAATTTATTCTGTGTTGAGTGGTACAGTGAAAGGTAGCGAATATTTATCATGTGATAGCCTACCTTAAGGGGGGGACAAACACCTTTAAATGACCAAAATTGCAATTATTCAGTTAATTTTTTCATTTAAAAATTGAACTTTTTTCTGTATAACTGTGCATAATTTTTGATAATATCTCCAATACCTGTAAAGTTATGACCAAAAACATGAAGCCCTGTAACCCAAGTAAGCCTTATATTGGTAGGTTTGTTGCTTGTTTCCTCGTAACTTTTGTTTTTCATAACTTTTCCCCTGCTGACTCTGAAGGTTTTTAACATATTAATATGAAATTTTGCATGCATATATATTTCATAGAGAAGAAGAATACGTACTAGAATTATTGTCCTGGCTTCATTGATTAAGTTTAAAAAGATATTTTCAAATGAAAATTAAGGAAAAATTGACTACTTGAAAATAACTTTATGAAAAATAAATATATATACCTGATGGACTTTATGATTGTAGTTCATATTGTAGCTGTAGCATTACTAATCATAATTAAAGGAAACCATGGAAAAATATTCATGTGTTCAGAAATTATCAGGGAAACTGGAAAATAGTGGCCATTTCTATACCACCATTTTGAATAATTGATTATATCTAACCGCATAGGTTTCTATGATTTATAAATATGTAGGAATATTATTAAGGAATAATCCCTCTGTCGTACTAAGTTTCCTATTAGTATTCATTTCCATTGCTACGGAAAAAAAGTTTAACACACCCCATTTTGCAAGTGATAAAAATCATTGTTGTCCGTATTGAAGATACACCCCATTTTTCCATGTACTAAGGTGTAGGTCACCCCTTAAAGAAATTGGGGTAAATGGTCCACCTAATCAACACTTCGTTGTTTGTCCAACCCTCGTGCTGTTTCTCTACAGCGCCGGGAATGAGGTGAGATGAATCTTTGGTGGCGGTTTTCATGACCGGATGCCCTACCTGATGTCAACCTCATCAGAGGAGCTAATGAAATGAAATTAATGATGTGATATATGATAGTAGGAAGGGAGAGGGTGAAACCTGGTGCTGGCACATAGCCCAATCCTGTCGTATAGGACCAAGGGAACAGCTCCGGGCTTAAAGTCTCCATCCGACAGACGAATTGCCATCAGTAGCATCATATGCCCTCACCCCATATGAGCACTGCGGAGAGGTTTGAAATTTAATAATCAACACTTTATTATACGGGTAGAAATATTCATTTTATTTTGTTAGACCACTTTCAACACCTGTAGTACCATCTTCAGTAACAGACGTGAGTGCGTGGCTGTGAACTTGCATCCAGGAGATAGTGAGTTCGAATCCCACTGTCGGGAGCCCTGAAGATGGTTTTCCGTGGTTTCCCATTTTCACACCAGGCAAATGCTGGGGCTGTACCTTAATTAAGGCCACGGCCACTTCCTTCCAACTCCTAGGCCTTTCCTATCCCATTGTCGCCATAAGACCTATCTGTGTCGGTGTGACGTAAAGCCACTAGGAAAAAAAAAGAGAGAGAGACGTGGGAAAATTTGTAAAAATTAATTAGCACTTGTCTGGCGCATCCACGTTGCAGGGGTGGGTATCCTCCACATCAGTAGGGACCCAGTCTCAAGGGGTATAATGTGGAACCCATGCCTTAGTTTACCGGTGAGGACCTTAACAGCATCTTAGGCAGAGACCTTCGGAATGGCAAAGAGGGTGGATGAGGCAACCCATCCTCTCTGGGGAAAATTAGAAGAGGAAACCACTGCCTTGTAGAGAAGAGGGATCTTCAAAGGCTAAGGGAGTAAACCCCGAAAGAAAATCATCAGATGTGTTAGGCTTAGCAGGTCAGCAGATGAGTAAATTTGTACTTGCTTTCAACTTTAATACAAGCCTCGGATAGAATTTTAAAAATGGAAAATGGAATTGACAAGTCTCTGACTACATTTGCACAGTATGATGGTAATGCTGATGTTCGTGCAAGTGTTAGATTAGAGAACAAAACCCAATTTGGAACAATAATTTCTTTTTAAATGAATGGGAAGGAAAATGAATTGATTGACCCAATGGAGAGATGAAAACTCAGCATCCTGGGATTAAGTGAAGTAAAATGGAAAGGGAAAGGAATGAAGGAACTAAGAAAGGGGTACACCTTGTACTGGATGGGTAACAGAAAAGAGAAAAGAAACGGAGTGGGATTTGTAGTGAATCAGAATGTAGAATCAATAGCTAATGTTGAGTATGTAAATGAAAGAATTATAATGATTCACATACATGTAAACAAGGAACTGCTGAAGATAATACAGGTGTATGCTCCACAGACAGGATGGAGCGTCGAAGAAAAAGAAGAGTTCCTCAATGAACTGGATACACATATTGTTGGAGATGGGATCATGATAATTGGAGATCTGAATGCTCATGTGGGAACTGATAGAATGGGATATGAGAATGTTCTAGGCCCACATGGGTATGGCGATAGAAATGAAGATGGAGAGAAACTGTTGGACTTGTGTATCAGAAATAACCTGATAATAAAGAACACATGGTTTATGAAGAGGAATAACCGTAAGATCAGACGATATAGTTGGGGTGGACAGTATGGAACACTCATCGATTTTATAATAACAGACCAAGAGTGGGGAAAATAACTCATGAATACGAAGATAATCCCCAGTGAAAGTATGGAAAGTGATCATAGATTATTGATTGTGGAATTAAAACAAGTAAATATCCCTATAATTGTATTGAAGAAGAAACCAAAGATCAGAATTTGGGAATTGGAAGAGGAGGATAAAAGAATGGCATTCCATGATTGTATAAAAAGGAAGTTGTCTAATATGAAAATACGAAGTGGAGAAGAAGAGTGATACAATTTAAGACAGACATTTGTGGAAGCAGCAATTCAGGTGTGCAGGAAAACAAAAGCAAAGGTTAAGGAAAAGGAGACATGGTGGTGGACAGACAATATAAAAAAAGAAATAAAAGAAAGGGACAAGGTGAAGAAAGGAATGGATAAAGAAAAGCAAAAAACGTATCAGAGGGATGAGAATAAGATAGAAAGGTTACATGTGGAATACAGAAGATTGAAAGTGGAAGTAAGTAGGAGTATCAAGGAAGAAAAGAAATGTTGGGGAGAGTTATCAACAAAATTGAGCAAGATAGTCGAGGAAATCAGAAACTATTATACAGAGTAATAAAATCAAAAAAGAATAAATCAAGAAAAAATCAAGGCATTACAGAAAGATGGATCCATAGTACATGACGAAAAGGGTCTTCAGAAGGTGATGGCAAACTACTACTACTACTACTACTACTACTAAACGTTTTCATTCCTCCCCTGAAGGGGGAGGCGGGCCTCTTAGACGGTGACGCCGTCTCTCAGGCCGGGAGATGTGCGGAGAAGGTGAGGTGGTGGGCGGCCGTGGCCTATACTACGAACTGTCCTGGCTTTCGCCTTAGTGCAAGAGAATGGAAAACCACGGAAAACCATTCTCAGGACAGCCAACAGGTGGGGCCAGGCGTGAAGTCCGGCATTGTGCCCCAGGCCCGTCTCCCGAATGCAGAGGCGTAGAACCACAGTAGAGCCGTGGCCAACTTTCCTCTGCTCGGTTGGCCGGTCAGAGTACAGAGCTTATGGGACGACAACCCACTCTGCATCTACCGACGTGATAGCAAAGTATTTTGAAAAAACTGTATAATGAGGATGACTGCTCAGAGGAAAAAGGAGATAAGAAAATGGAAATAATAAATGAAGAAAAAGAAGAGAACTTGATAACATGGTTGGAATTTGAAAGGGCAGTGAAAGCAATGACCAAAGGTAAAGCAAGTGGAAAAGACAAATTCAATGCTGATATGATTAAGACAGCAGGAAAGATTGGACTACAGTGGCTATACAGAGTGTAATTGTACAAGTGTATGATTTGCAATTTTAGGTTAGGAAATTTTCATAAAATAATTTTTAATATAAACTAGGTAGTAAATATCTTGTGAGTTTAGAATTGAGATGTAAGAACATTATATTACAAGAAGAATTTGGTAGTAGGGAGTTATGTATCTGTGTACCTGTGTATTGGTGTAAACTTAGTTTGGGTAAGAGTCTGTAGACATGTTATAGCTGTAAAGATTATGCAACTGGGCAAACACTACTATATCAGTAAAGACGGTTGATGTTGGTTTAATGTGGCAACGTGTGGTTTTCAGCAGACACTGCGCTGCATGGAGCGAGTCTATACATGTGCATGCAACGAGTTTATTGGTATTATTGTGCACGACTGTCACAGTTGCTGATTATCGCTATTGAGGTTACTGTTGATGATGATTGATACCGCGAAGTGGGTACTGCACAAGTTCTTTACGGGAGCATTACTGATAAGTACGGAGTCAAGAGTGCTTTGCTCATTAATTGACATTGTCAGTGAGCGGCTGGTGGAAGATGCTACATGGTGATGTTTTTAGTAAGACTATGGATTTTTCCTCACCGAGGAAATACACATTGTGGGCAGCCTTTTATGTGTGTAGTTTGGAGGATATTTGTGGTGCACAGAACTAATTACGACTTGATGCAATATAGCCCAGTTGTTCATTACCTGCTTATTCTTCGAAGAATACAACATGCTTCTTGTTATTTAACTTGGAGAGAGGCTTTATAAACTTACGCAAGAATGGAACCGAGTCAATATTCTTTTTACAATGCACGATGTGCATTAAGATTCAGTAACCTGTATGGACTCAGTGTGTGAACAGTTTTCATTTGTACTTCTTTGGCTGCAGTTCTCTTCGCTTCACCTAAATTTGATATTTTCTTTGCAAACACCTGACTTGATATTGTACGTAGCTAAGATTTGACTCGATTTCACCGAGCATGCTGATGTGACTTTATGTTAATTCCTCATACAGTGACAGTACTTGGTATTCTCAAACGGTGATGGTGCTTCTTATTCAATGTAGGTCTATATATGAGGTCAAAATGGGATGAAGATCTCATACTACTAAACTATCAATAAGAGGCTAAGCATTCTGTAATCTGGATAAAGATCAGTGAAATTGGTGCAGTATTTCCTGGGTGGTGATGTCTTGGAGCAACCAACCAACTTATAGATGGTTGTGACAATAGGAAAGACCCAGAACTCAAGATTTAAGAAGTGAGTGTTGTGTTAGGTTAGGGATGCACTTAGCAAATAACTGGTTTCCAATCATAACGCTAGTTGTGCCACCTTGTCCTTACTAATTAAAATATTGAGGGAAAATAATGAAGACTCACTCACTCACTCACTCACTCATTCACATGGTAAAGCCTAAAAGTGTGATATCCATTTATACGTGACTTAATAGGTTTTCATGTGTCTAAAAATAGCTGACTAATGTGTTTTGTATATCTGTGTAAAGTTACAAGTCATTTCTTTAAATTAATGATTATGTCTATTGTGTATCCTTTATGCCCTCTGGGTCATTAATGATGCACCCTTGAAAACCATTTTCTCCTAAAAATTGCCTAAAATCTCCCATTTTGTAGTAAAACTTGATCAGAATAGAATCGCAAGGGACCAAACAATTTTTTCCAAATTAGACAAGTTTCTGCATTTCACAATGAATTAGGTATTTTTTTTTGCTTTAAAACATCAGTCACCACCATCATTACACGAAACATGATACAGTATATAGTATTTTAAAATATTATTGAGAGCTTACCTGTATGTGCCTGCTCATGATGAATTTGAATTGCACTGTCCTGTGATGGTTTCATTGCTGCCATCCTGTATTGCTTTTTAGGATGATTTCTGCATCCTAAATCAGGATCCAATGTTAATTTTTTCCCATCACATCACATTTTCACATATTACGCGTACATCATCACATGCACTAATGCACTTGTTACGTTGTTAGGAAGAGTGTTGCTTTAATTTAGATTTCCATATTCTTTTATTATTTTATTAATCCGACGTCCTCCAGCCATCTCGTAGTCCTGTATTATCATGCTCAGAGTGTGGAGCCGACAACTATCTACAACATAGCCGGCAACGCGCGGGTTTAGGTGAGTGGCATTATTCTGTCGTTGTGCTTCGTCCGCAACAGTCTGAGTTGTGTTTTGCTTGCTAGTGAAAAGAGATTTTTGTCTTCATAAGTGTTCTATATGTGAGTGACGTGCTGTGTCAATATTGAACTTACATCTATCAACATATCACGACGTGGCTACAAGAACAATCCAGACACATTCTGCTGAATGTGGAAGTTTCGTGCCGATGAGACAGCAGCGCACTATAACTGAGTTAGTGAGAAAGGCCTACTATGCCTACTTTGGCTTGAAACTTGGAGACCAAGACAAGCCGTGGGCACAACATAAGGCTTGTAGAACCTGTATAGAGCAGTTGCAGCAATGGGTGAACGGTAAGCAAACTGCATTGCCATTCAGTATTCTAGTGGTGTGACGAGAACCCCAAGACCACAGTACTCATTGCTACTTCTGTTCTGTGAATGTGAAGGGATTTAACAGCAGCAACAAAGGTAACATTGTGTATCCAAGCAATATTCGATCTGCAGTTTTACCTGTTCCTCATGGCCCTGATAAACCAGTACCACAGCATCCACAATATTTACAGGATTGTCCCTCTTCTGAATCTGACGCGGAAATTGCGGGCACTAACTCTGACTGTGATTTCTCCCCTGAATGTGTTGAAAAAGAACCAAGACTGTTCGAGAAAAGTGCATTAAATGACTTTGTTCATTATCTTGGCCTTACAAAGGAATCTGCCGAGTTACTCGGGTCTAGATTTCATGAAAGGAACATGTTGGAACTAGGGATGACGTACTATTGGTACAGACATCGCGAACAAGAATTTACATCCTTCCTTTCTGAAGAGGGAGCCTTGGTTTACTGCAACAACATTCCAGAGGTTATCTTAAAACTAAGAGCATCACAGTATGACCCTATTGACTGGAGACTTTTCATCAGCACCTCCAAGCATAGTTTGAAGTGCGTCCTTCTTCACAATGAAAACAAACTTGCATCCATTCCCGTTGCTCATTCAGTTATTATGCAAGAAACATATGGAAATCTCAAAATGCTCTTGTGTAAACTGAAGTACCAGGAACACAAGTGGCAAGTGTGTGGTGATTTCAAAGTGATAGGTATTCTGTTAGGTTTACAAGGAGGTTACACAAAGCACCCCTGCTTTCTGTGTGAGTGGCACAGTCGAGCAAGGTAATATCACTGGACTCAAAAAGATGGCCACATAGACAATGGATTGTAGGGTCGAAAAACATAAAACAAGAAACTCTTGCTCACAACAGCAAAATACTGTTACCTCCACTTCATATCAAACTAGGGATTATGAAGCAATTCGTTAAGGCCCTAAACAATGAAGGTGAATGCTTTCAGTACCTGTGTCATCGATTCCCAGGCATCAGTAATTCCAAAATCAAGGAGGGTATTTTCACAGGTCTAGATATCAGAAAACTTCTTTCTGATGCTAATTTTGAAGACGTTATGTGTGCTGCAGAGCGATCGGCATGGACAGCATTCCGGAATGTGGTCAAAAACTTTCTTGGAAACACAAAGGATTCAGACTACAAACAAATTGTGGATAGATTGCTTGTTTCTTTTCAAGATTTAGGCTGCCTGAGCAAAGAGAAAGGAGAAAGATTCCATGAAGATCTACAGAAAATGGGACGCAGATATCAAGGGAAATGGAACAAAAAAATGCTGGAAGATTACTGCTGGTTACTAAAGAGAGAAGGTCCAACTATTCCTCGCACACGAAAAGCAAGGCGAAGGTGTTTCTTATACTAAGATAGGACATTATAAAATTGAAACTGTAGACTTACCATTCTCAGTACGTTATGAGGCTTAATACGTGGTAAATTTTGGTCCATTTGGCTGTGTTTTTCTACAGATCTGTTAACACAATGCCCTACATATCTTTATATTATGTTCATAAGTATACCAATGCAAGATAGGAGTGTTCAGGTGGGTGAAAAATAATAAAGAAGCATTCTTTACATGTGATAATAGTGATCTTGCATGTGCGCATGCTGCATATTTAACAAATTTTCATTTTGAATTTGCACGAAAACTTGATGTGATAGGGGGAAACTGACTTCAATTATGGAATCAGCATGACTGAAATATGAAAGATCACTATGTAAACTTCATGCAATGATCGGAAAGTTTGAATTCGCAGGTCAGTGTTATTATTGCTGCGTTTCATTACTACATACAGTATTTAAAGATAAAAATTTCATTGTTCCGTATTGAAAATTATCACAGTTAAATTGAAATAATAAATATGGTAGTTCAACCTATTCAATACAAGTAAATAAGATATGTAGAGATTACATTCTTATTTAATTAAAAAATGGAAATGGTACTGGTTTTGACCCCAGTCTGGGTCATCATCAGCTGATTCTAACTCAAAAAACAATGCATAAGTAAGAAAGAAGATAAAGGTCAAATCCACACAATATCAGTTGAAGAGGTGATATAAAAATTACGGGGGTAGGCACTGTTCAATTTAGACGGAGTGGAAAATGAGTTACTTAAAAGAAGAAATGTGTAATCTTCCGAGCGTCAGCACGGCACACTCTATGTTTGGCACTGTCTCACAATGTTCACGAAAAGAAGCGAACAGTTAAATGAGCCAGACTGCATACACCGTCAGGCACAAAGTCACAACACAATCCAAATATGAAGATCTAAAGTCATTAAGAAGCCGAAGACGAGCAGCTCAACCGAAGTAACTTGCAAGCTTCAGAAGATCGGCGTGGTGTTTACAACGTCAAGTGCTGTAGTTTCATATACTGGCGGAGATTGAAGGATAGATTATTGATCAAGTATTTGCTTAGTTCACGAAAATGTACCTATCACGTGAACTAAGTATATGAAACTACAGCACTTGACGTTGTAAACACCACGCCGATCTTCTGAAGCTTGCAAGTTACTTCGGTTGAGCTGCTCGTCTTCGGCTTCTTAATGACTTTAGATCTTCATATTTGGATTGTGTTGTGACTTTGTGCCTGACGGTGTATGCAGTCTGGCTCATTTAACTGTTCGCTTCTTTTCGTGAACATTGTGAGACAGTGCCAAACATTGCGTGTGCCGTGCTGACGCTCGGAAGATTACACATTTCTTCTTTTAAGTAACTCATTTTCCACTCCGTCTAAATTGAACAGTGCCTACCCCCGTAATTTTTATATTGCCTCTTCAACTGATATTGTGTGGATTTGACCTTTAACTTCTTTCTTACTTATGCATTGTTTTTCAAGTTATAATCGGCTGATGATGACCCAGACTGGGGTCGAAACCGGTACCATTTCCATTTTTTAATTAAATAAGAATGTAATCTCTACATATCTTATTTACTTGTATTGAATAGGTTGAACTACCATATTTATTATTTCAATTTAAATGTACATACAGTAAGACACACAGTACATCATTTTGATACAATTACAATACTATATCACAATATTTTATAACACTGGATGTACACTCCTTAAATTTATTTCCATCACAAAACTCTATACAGAACTTCACAACACTAAGCTTTCTTCCACAGATCAAACAAACTTGTCTCCTCTTCTTTCTAATTGTGTCTTTCTGAATGTGGTATTGATCTGAGTACATTAGTTCAAGAAGAGTGGAAGAGTTAGATATAATGGCAAATTGCCTTACGTCACAAAAGCACAGTGGGTCTGTTCATGAGTTTGAATCTTGTTTGATTTTCATCTTGTTGCTTGTTTCCTTCTTCTGTTTCCTCTTTCTCTGCCTTTCTCACTGCTAGAAAGGCTGTAGCTGATTTGAAAATGTAGTGTGTCGTAAGTTGTTCATCACTGTAAATGAATTTCTCTGCTTTGCAGGGAACGTTTCTTGCTTGACACAAGCTGGATATTGCCGATATATTTTCTAACACTTTATTCATTCTCCTATCATCCGGCTCCATGGCTAAATGGTTAGGGTGCTGGCCTTTGGTCACAGGGGTTCCGGGTTCGATTCCCGGCAGGATTGGGAATTTTAATCATAATTGGTTGATTCCTCTGACATGGGGGCTGGGTGTATGTTTCGTTTTCATCATCATTTCATCTTCATCATGACGTGCAGGTCGCCTACGGGTGTCAAATCAAAAGACCTTCATTGGGCAAGCTGGACGTGTCTTCGGACACTCCGGGCACTAAAAGCTATTTATTATTATTATTATTATTATTATTATTATTATTATTATTATTATTATTATTATTATTATTATTATTATTATTATTATCTCTTCAAACACATGCATCAGTTTGTCCAAACAATGACATTGATCAACGAGCACCAGAAATGCACAAGTATTGTACGTAGGACTACATCAGTTCCTAATATCTTCCGCATTGCACAAGTAGATTTTAAAGAATACTTTTATTTTTCATTTCCGCATTGTATACCACTTTATACAAAAGTAAGAACCTATAAAGCCATACATACGCTTTGCTGGGACCGAGAAAATATTCCATAGTAGATAAATTTCCTCATTATTCAAGTTCTGCTTTGGCCTGTCTGGTGGCCATGATTGTTAAGGTGCTGAAGTCTAGACGATCTGACACCGAGGTTAGCTGGTTCGAGTCCTGTTGGTCGAAAAAAATTTTCACTATCAGAATGTTGGCCGGCAGGGTACGGGAGGTGGTGGTATACAATTTCTAATCACTAGATTACGTGCCCAAAGCCTGGATTAAATTCCAAACCTCTCCACAGTCCTCATATGGAGTGAGGTCATATGACGCTGTTGATGGTGATTCATCCGTCAGATGGGGATGTTAAGCCTTGAGCAGACCTCTTGGTGCTATTCGACAGGAGTAGGCTATGTGCTGGCACTGGGTTTCACCCTCTCCCTACTATCATGTATCAGGTCATTCATTTCATCTCATTAACTCCTTTGATGAGGTTGACGTCAGGAAGGGCATCCAGTCATAAAAACCCGCCACGACAGATTCATCTCACCTCATACCCGACCCCGTAGAGAAACGGGACAAGGGTTGGACAAACATTCAAGTTCTGCTTTGAGCATGTTTCACTGTATATTGATTTATAGTGCATATAGGCAATAATACTATGCCTTTAAAAACAGAATCCAAACAAAGGTTATGGGCATTTATGGGTTTGAAAATAGTAGATGATCATACCATCATCAGCAAGATGGAGAGAACACCTGAAGATGAAGAAGAAGATAAGAAATGTGCTGGGACCATACAAAATCATTGTGATTAATACATCCAGTTTTTAACTATTGTGACGTGAACAAAATAAGAAACCGCAGAGAGCTTTAAACTCCTGCATTAGATTTATTTTTTCGTTGAACTTTGCCTCACATGTATCCCCTTTTTTATGCACAACATTCTTGGTTAAAAGTAGAGCAGCAGAGAAATCAGCATGTATCGACCCTGATCTATCAACTCTTGACTGAAACCATACCTGAAAGTCTCTCCGGTAATGACCAGCTCCATGGCTAAGTGATTAGCGTGCTGGCCTTTGGTCACAGGGAGACCGGGTTCGATTCTCATCAGGGTCAGGAATTTTAACCATAATTGGTTAATTTAGCTGGCACGGGGACTGGGTGTATGTGTCGTCTTCATCATCATTTCATCCTCATCACAACACTCAGGTCGCCTACGGGCGTCAAATCGAAAGACCTGCATCTGGCGAGCCAAACTTGTCCTCGGACCCTCTCGGCACTGAAAGCCATACGCCATTATTATTCTCCAGTAATTTCCATTTTCTATCTTCCTTTCATAACCATGACATGCGATCTGGGTCAACAATTGCAATACTTCCACATCATACATCTGCCTTCAGTAATTCTTTCCTTGTTTTGGGCTTTAAAATATTGAATGCTTTACCCCCTGAAATTAGAAATTGTTCCTCATTAATTACTTTCAAAAGACAGTCCAAAAATTTCCTCTTGATTACGTAGGCTATATTATATACTGTAGTTAAGTGTGAATGTGCGAGTGAATGCCTTGCTTAAATAATTTCCACATATTTTTATAAATCAGTGTTATGTTATCTGATTATCACATAGAGTAGTTAATACTGGATTAATTATGCTCATTTTAGATGTAGGATGTAGTTCGTTTAGTTTTAGTCTATATTAAACTTGAACATATATAATATATTCAGTATCAAACCATTAATGTGGTTAAATGTAAGAGAGGGCTAAGATCCGTAACTTCACAACAAATCAAGACATCATTAAATAAATAAATAAATAAATAAATAAATAAATAAATAAATAAATAAATAAATAAATAAATAAATAAATAAATAAATAAATAAATTGTAACCTTAACTACAGTGGTTACACAAAACAAGGCACAAACACAGTAAAGGGGGAAGGTATGAGCAACTACACAATATCAGAGAATACTACACACTCAAAAAAACATTAGCTGGTATTAGGCGGATCTCGAACAACAACATGTACGTAAATATCAGTACGGCCAACTACTGGACAACAAACCGGGAAGGTGGAAAAGGCTGGGAACCTCCCAAAGGCATGGACATGGCTTAGATTGTGGATTCCGAAATAAATCGCCGTGATCCTTAGATTTGAAAAATATTATTTACAAAAGAATATTACAAATACATTCCAAATACAATCCCGACTTACGAACTATAAGTTCTGTGATATACATAACTTAGAGGTTCTTTGATAATACCATCGTAGCAGAGTAAATTCAAATTTCAAATCAACTATGCATCTAGTTACCAATGCAGTCGTACAATACAATTTACAGTGAAGTGAACATGGTCTCCAAAATCTAGCGTACCTCAAGTGATACAGAACTACCAGAGGCAAAGCCCAAGGTAAATCTATTAACTTACAATCTACATATTTTGTGAAATAAGAAAAGGGGAAGCCTTGAAAACAAACAGGCAAGCCTAGCTGAAAAGCTAGGGCGTCCTAAATAATTAATTTGGCGAATCTAGGTTAGACTAGGCCAGACACCTATATGAAAAGCAAATCGGAACATTATGGAAATTTTAGCAGAAACGGAACTCAAGAGTGCTTACCCGAAGATGCGCCGTTTCGGAAGCGAGGTGTTGCACATGACACAGACCAACACAGACTAAAGGCAGATCAGGCCAAGACAAGACCGAATAATCATGATCGCTGCCTCGCTTACTATATACAGGAAAACTCTGGCTTGGAGTAGCCAATCAGAATGTATGAGTCTGCCCATCCCCTCCAAGGTTCACCAGTCACAATTCCTACTCCCGTCGCAAACTTTAACTAACATTTTCGAAGACACACGTTCGCGAATCTTCCATTTCCAGAATGGTAAGAAATTCCAGAATAGTAAGAAAATTCCTTCTAGAAAACATAACCCACAAAAGGCACACACCCTGTTCAACAATTTTCTAGATACTTCCAGTAAGTACAGAACAGAGATCTACCATTTACAATTACATATGTTACAAATATTACACAGTACAGGTTAGGTCATTACAAATAAAGCGTTATATTATACGTTACAAATAAAGTCTTCAAAAACACTTTCCACTTCCACAATATTGTTCACCTGTGACATAAATAAATAAATAAATAAATAAATAAATAAATAAATAAATAAATAAATAAATAAATAAATAAATAAATAAATAAATAAATGTAAGTTCAACTGTATCTCAGCTCTTTTCTTTGTAACCCTTTCTGTTGATTGTCAAAATTAATATGAGAAAATAACATCAGGTTTCTTTCATTGCATATTTAGTGTCATCTGTGACCTTCAACTTGTGTAATCGTTTTATTATAAATATCTAATTTAATATGTGAACATTTGTCATTTCAGACAGTATCTCATGGATCTGAGCAGGAATTCACAGTGAATGTTACTGACCCACGTGATAGCTACTTTTTAGGACATAATGTTGATGGACGCAACCTATTTCCAGCCACAGGATACCTGGTGAGTAATTAAACAAACAGTGACTGTAGTTTTTAGAAAGGAGCTATAAATCCTTGGGTGCAATACACAGTCTCCCTGTAAAATTTCAATAAACAACAAAACATATTTTTGGATACTTTCACCAGAGCAAAGTAACAATATGACACTCACTTGCTTCATTTTAATTTTTAATTTAATTTTTCATTTTTCTTCTTCTTCTACTTTGTGAATGGGTCACTTTGAACCATGTGGAATTAATATTTGTTGGCTTTCCTTTTATTCCAGTATTTTCTTAAAAATGTTGCACCGTCACAGATAGGTCTTATGGCGATGATGAATAGGAAATGTCTAGGAGTGGGAAGGAAGCAGCTGTGGCCTTATTTAAGGTACAAACCCAGCATTTCCTGGTGTGAAGATGGGAAACCATGGAAAACCGTCTTCAGGTTGCCGACATTGGGGTTCGAGCCTGTCTCCCGAATGAAAGCTCCCAGCTGTGTGCCCATAAGCGCATGGCCAACTCGCTCGTTTCCCAGTATACTTTCATACACAATGAGTGGGTACGTTTCCATTGCTCCAACTGTATGTCGTTCTGTTTCTCTCTTCTTCCTTAAACCCCTGTGTTTATGTGTTTTTCTGATTGCATCTCGGTCTTGTAGCTTATTTGGCGATCCCAATTCTTGATGATCCTTATCTCTTTGCTTGTACTGATCTGATGTAGTAATCTTGTTTTTGGGACTGAGTGGATTTTGTTTGATAGCATGTTTGTTTCCATACCTTTAGTATCTTTTCATTCTTGATTCGATTTACTCATCTTACCTTCAGTAATGCCACATTTGAAAAACTCCCATTCTCTTTCTTTCTGAGCTAGATTTTGTCCATATTTCACTTCCATACAATGCTTTTCTTCCATTGTTGTTATTCTGCTATCTAAGTAACAATATTCATCTACAGTACTTCCTGACATCCTTTTGTAATCTGATTTTTCCTGCATCACCAGATTTTGTTTGACTGTACTCCATTACTTGTTGTGTGGATTTATTTATTCTCATCTTGAACTCCTTCTCCAAGAATAGATATTTAAATTCAGGGATCTACAAACTCAAATATTCTCAATGCAAAACAGCATACATTGGACAAACCGGGAGAAATTTCCTAACACATTGCCAAGAAAACATCAATTCAGAAAAATATAGTAGATTTTCAGCCACGAGCCCACATAGGAGCGATTTTTCCATACCTTTACAACAATAGACCAAGATCTAGCAATTTTATGTACAGTAAATAAAGGCATTCTAATGAACACTCTTGAAACAATTTATATAGAAATCATCGGCTGCAACTCATATCCGAGTAAACATATTCTTCAGCAATTTACATTTGCACACTCACAATGCTTCGTGAATATGTTTCATATGACTTAGTAGCCCAATCTTGGCATGAAACGTATTTCCAAACAAATCACATGGAATGGCTGGGAGAGGGCGGAGCTGAACTTGGCGGAGCTTCTGTGCTTGTCGTTTAGCTCTTCATGTCCACTTCATTCATCTTCAAAAAAAGTAACTGATGTAGAAACAGTGTGGCACCATAGTGTATGATATTCAGTGAGCGTATCCCAGGATTAAGTGTTAATTCCAGCCCTTTTCATAGCATGTTTTAGCTGATTCTTGAAATGCCTCAAAGGGGCTCCATGAAGTCTTATGCTGGAGCAAATTCTCCATACAGGAGTTGACGAGGAAGCTTGGTATCACTCGTGCAACAGACATGCTCTGTCCATCTGAGACGGTGGCCAATGATGGCAGCATCAATGCTTGCAGCATGCGCTTTCTCAAGAACTGCAAGGTTGGTGACAGGGTCCTCCCATTTGATTTTCAAGATGGATCTAAATTTTTGCAGATGAATGCACTCTAGCCTTTTGATATCCTGATGGTAGAGCGTCCAAGTTAAATCCTAATTTCAATATAAATGAAATTACAGATAATGTTAATATATTACTCTCTTTTCTCATGCCTCCACCCATTCAGCTGCTCAGTGCAATCAGACAGTTGCCAGCAGTACAAGCCGGGACACATTATAAAGGGACCAATGGAGAATTGAGTATTTAACATTCTTTCAAATTCCCACTAAGTAATAACAACACATTTTCTCACAATAAATTAATTATCTTTTCCTTTTCTTTTTTTTCTTACCTCCTTCTTATTAGACTCTTAAAATAAATCCATCCATCTATAGGAGTTTCCCCAGCAGGGTTTACAACCCCTTTACTATTCAAATCAAATAAATTTAGACAGCTTAATGAATATTTTTACATAAATCATTAACTGAAGGAAACAAAATACTATATGAGACAGAAAAACTTTATCGGGATGACATAGTACTCAGCTGCACGAACAAGAAAGAAGACAATAACATCAACACTCAATGTTTTTAGAACTTTAAAAATTCTCTCAATTTTATTTTAAATATATATAATGTGATTTTATATGTAATTTACCTTTTCAAGCTGAAGATGTCCCGTAAATAAGGAATGAAACTTGTAGGCCTACTTGTGACCAAACTAGTGTTTTCTTGATAAGACAAAATAATATATGTATTGAAAGGTGAAATTCTCTCAATTTTAATTACATACCGCTTAGTCAAGAAACATGGAACCATTCCTCATCACTTCGCAGATATTTTCTCTACAGACTGACATCTTAAAAGCGAAGATTGCAGTGTTAGCCCTGAAAGGATTGATCTCTATCTTCAGGAATCATTGCTATTGAAAAAACAACAACAAAAACAAATCGTGATGAACTCTCAAAATATTAACCAACTAAAAGTTCATTAAGTTCATTAAGTATTGGGAAGAACAAACAAATTTCAAATCAGTCAGTGTGGGAAGAGGAGACCAGGACATTTTCTGCATCTTCGTACTCTGCTGTCTTCAAAAGGATCAGTCCTAGTTCTTCTACATGAATATCAGTTTCACAATCAAATTTGTTAAGTATACTTTATCTCATAGGCAATCGAGAAGTCTGGAAAATGAAGGGGGAATGAATCCTAATTGTATATAATAATGATTATGCGAGGGCGAATCAAAAAGTAATTTACACTAGCTCACCGCGAGACCATGCTGTGTGTCGTGACTGTGGCCAATGTGGAGCAATCTGCAGTAATTGCTGACACATCCAAGAGGAAGGTTGGTGTGGTATCCCATCGTGTTTTGTGTGCAGAGCAGGCTAGGCTCAATGGCACATCAGCTGGATGTTCACTCCAAATTGGAGGTGCGTGCAACAACAGTTTTCTGTGGACTAAACAGCTCAATTACATGGACATTCGTCATGAAATCAGTGCTGTATATGGCGAGCGTGCAGTTTCTCACCCAGGTATTTTAAAGTGGTGTGAGCAATTTGGCGCTGGACTCACGGATCTTGCAGACGAATATCGCAAAGGCAGGCCCGCAGTGTCCAGTACCATTGCAAATGTTGACCGTGTGGATGGGATCATTAGCATAACAGTGCAGGAAATTGCCAGCCTGCTGAACATTTCATATGGCAGTGTGTTCTCCATTATTCACTAGCACCTTGGATTTCGTAAACTGTGTCAAAGATCGGCCCACGTCTGTTCACCGATGTTCACAAGGGATAACATTTCCAATCGTCGCTGGCATATTTTCAACGGTATCTTGTGGATGGCAATGAGTTTCTGCGTCAAATCATCACAGGGGATGAAACGTGGGTCCACCGCTTCACTCCTGGAACAAAGAGAACATTGATGGAATGGGTGCACACCACATCACCACCACAAAAGAAGGCCAAGGTCCAACCTTCAGTAGGAAAGGTAGTGGCGACAGTGTTCTTTGACATGCAGAGTGAAGTGCACGTGGAATTTATGCCGAAAGGCATGACAGTCAACTCGGCTTCACATTGTCAAACATTGAACAGGTTGCTCAAGGCAATTAAAGAAATGTGGCGGGGAAAATTGAACACTGGTGTGATTTTCTTGCATGATAACGCAACACCTCACACGGCCTGCCAAACGTCCGAACTGCTACAGCGATTCAAGAGGGAGTTATGGCAACGTCCTCAATAGAGTCCAGATTTAGAGCCATGCGGTAAACTGAAAAAGGTTCTCAGTGGATGACTATTCCGAAACGATGAGGAGGTGAAAGCAGCTGTTTCCAGGTGATTACATAGCACTGGAGGTGATTTCTACGCATTCAGAATCGAAAAGTTGGTTGACCGTTCCAAGGAACATTTTACAGTCACTTGGGGACTATGTGGAAAAGTGAACTTACATTGTATGTTGTCATAACCGTGTTGCCTATGTGTAGGCGGTTTCATAAATGGCCATAACTTGGAAGTGTAACTTACTTTTTGATTTGCCCTCATACCTCACGTGGTCATTAGAGACCTGATTATTGTGCTATAGAATGCTTGTGCTACTCAGGTATCACCAGATACAACAGTGTGTAATGCTTTTATTTGTTTCAGTACTTGGCATGGGAAATGTTGGCTAAATTGAATGGCAGTGCTGCAATCCTCTTCAATGTCCACTTTAAGCATGTCAGGTTCAACAGAGCTACACATATTCCAGCGGAAGGTAAGAACAGCACACCAGTCATGCTTTATTGTAAGACTTCACTGGTTCGGTACTAAACCACAGTGACCACTGATAGTTTATCTGAGTGTACTTTTTTCTTTTACCTTGTGTTTGGTAAGGACATGTGATCAGAAGCATCTGTCTGCAGTCTAATTCTGTAGTGGCTAGAATATTATGCAGCTCATTTAAATGTGTTTTACAGAAGAAATGGTGGAGACCTGAATATGAGATGGTCAACTTCTTATTTTCTAATATATCGAGCGAGCTGGCTGTGCAGATAGGGGTGCGCAGCTGTGAGCTTACATTCAGGAGATAGTGGGTTCAAACCACACTATCGGCAACTCTGAAGATGGTTTTCTGTTGTTTCCCATTTTCACACACCTTAATTAAGGCCACTGCCACTTCCTTCCCACTCCTAGGCCTTTCCTGTCCCATCATCGCCATAAGACCTATCTGTGTCAGTGCGATGTATAGCAACTTGTTAAAAAAAAAAAGAAACTCTCCTCACTTGTGACATTTCCTCTACTGTTTTTTTAAATCTACGAGCCTACCACTGCTTCTCTTAGCCTGCCTGGTGGTCATGATCATAAAGGCATAAAGTCTTTATTTGTTTCAGTACTTGGCATGGGAAACATTGGCTAAATTGAAAGGCATAAAGTCCCGTTGGTGGAAAAAAATGTTCATTGTCAGAATGTTGGTCGACAGGGTAGGAGAGGTGGTGATCAGACAGGTCAGTACAGTGAGATTCACGGGAAACATTAGCCATTGGCTGTGAGGCAGGTGACATCATTGCGAGGACCTGAGTGTGTTAAATACGAACGATGAGACATGGTGGTAGCTAGATATAAATTAAATTTGTAATGATATGATACATACATCTCATAATAAAGAAAGACTACATTCACTTACACTGTCAACTCTAAAAGTTCCACTGGAAACAATCTATCAAATTATGTCAATTTTACTGCAGATTAAGCGACCTACAGCTTGATGCAAGTGTAATGGACTCGTATAACTTGGAAACAATTCTCTAACCCATGGGTAAATAATGGAAATATTGAGCTTGATTATTATTATTATTATTATTTATTATTATTATTATTATTATTATCATCATCATCATCATCATCTTGGCGTAGGGATGTGGCGACCCCATCGCCCAGTGGGAAACCACTGCAATCAGCTACCCGAGTATTGGCGGGAAAACCATAATGTTCGCGGGGTATGGAGGAAATGCCTACTCCCAGTCCTGAACAACTAGGATGAAATAAGGCAAAAAGCCTTCTTCACAATTCATCTTTCATCACCCATCATTCACCATTCATCACCTTGCCAGATCATATCTGGCATTGTAAGCCCTGACTTCGGTCAGAAATGTATTGATCATTGATCAGACAATCAGCCTATTATGGTTAGTCTTCTAATGAAATATTCACCGGTTTGGATACACACGATCATCAGATCCAAACAAAGACACCATTCGGATACGGTGGGGTGTCACATGGAAGACCAAGGCGAGTCGGAGCACCTGCAACCCATTAAACAACATGCAGACCCATCTGATCAAGAGGAAACTTAAATTTAATAAATCAGGACAGTTCTCATATTTCGCTACAGTGAACATAAATTCATTAATGAAAGTGGGCAAATTAAAACATCTCACAGATGTCTTAGATCAACATAAGATACTGATAACTGCTCTTCAAGAATTGCGTAATATGGATCAAGACCCCCTTGAGTCAGGGGGATATCGCCTATACAAGGGTCCCCCAGGTGAAAGAGTACTAAAGAGTGTTCCTCAGTTTGGAGTTGGTTTCTTGGTTCATACTAGTATCTTAGATTCAATTGAAGTTTTTTCTTCCACTTCCCCCCGAACGGCATTGATGACAATCAAAGTAGAGAATAAAACGTACACATTGATAAACGTCCATGCTCCAACGAATGAAAAAAACAGGACCAACAGGGAAGACACAGATAAATTTTGGGAAGAACTAGACCAACTATTATCATCCATTTCCGATAACCATATTAAACATGCTTGGCGATTTCAATGCTAAAATAGGCCGTGAGAAAAAGTTTCGTAATGTTGTAGGTAAATGGCCAGCTCATCATCTAACTAACAGGAATGGTCAGAGATTGATCGATCTTTGTATTGATCATGGGCTACTTTTGGAAACCACACGATTCAAACGACGACCACATAAACTGATGACTTGGAAGTGCCCTAATGTTAAATTAGGGGAGTTCCAAATTGATCATGTAGCTATGGATAAGAACTATCATAAGGAAATTTACAATGTGAGGGTCCTCCGTGGAGTGGACATAGATTCAGATCATTATTTGTCCAAAATTAAAATAAAATTAACTCCAAAAAAAGAAACGCATTCTCTCCAAATGTAATAGGAAGAAAACATATGACCCTAGCTATCTCATTAATAATAAGTTATATTATGAACAATCTAAAACCTATCTAAGTGATGATTTGGGAACAGTAATTAACAAGCTAAAAACCATTGCTGAGGAAAACGCTCCCGTTAAAAAGAGGAAAAAACATGCTTGGTGGAATGAGGAGTGCGATGCAGCGATTGAACACCGACACAAGGCATGGTTGATTGATCAACAACGGAAAACAGAACAGTCACGCGAAGAACTTGTTACTGCTAGACGACATACGGCTAAAATCATCCGAAGGGTTAAGAGAAATTATCACACGGGGATGTTACACTCTATTGATGAAGCATTTACTCAACATAAGACAAGAGATTACTATAAAACATTTCGGCAATACCAAACAAATTATACTCCCCCAACACTCCTAATGAGAGATACTAATGGAAAACAGGCACATACTAATCAAGATAATGCGGAAATTTTAGCTAGATACTTTGAGAACTTACTTAACAGTGAGGAACCTTCAGAATATCTGCAATATGACACACATCCAAAAAATAGGATACCTTTAGAAAAGGTTACACCGCCCGTTTATAATGAAGTACGAGCAGCAAATATTCCCTTAAAAATTATAAAGCACCGGGAGAGAACCAAATCGTCGCAGAGGTATGGAAGAATGCTAATGACCAAACCGTTCAGAATCTACATAAACATCTTATAGATATTCGGAATACTGCTACAATGCCTGAAGAGTGGAATATGGCAATAATTCAACCATTGCATAAAAAGGGCGATAGATCTGATCCAAATAATTATCGGGGAGTATCATTATTGGATATTACATATAAGATTTTATCTAAGATTATCTATAACAGAATACAGGGTCATCTTGACTGTGAACTAGGGGAATATCAAGGTGGATTTCGTCCAGGAAGAAGCTGCCCTGACCAAATCATCAGTTTAAAATGGATTATGAAACATCATAGATCTAGAAACAAAAATTTAGTTATTACGTTTGTTGATTTTCAAAAGGCATATGATAGTATACATCGTGAATCACTGTTGAATGTCCTTCAGGAATTTGGTCTACATTCCAAACTTATTAGCCTGATTGGTATGACTCTTAAGAATACTCAATCTAAAGTTAGATTCAGAAATGAGTTATCTAAATCATTTGCAATTACAACAGGCCTCCGCCAGGGAGATGGACTTTCGCCATTATTGTTCAATTGTGTATTGGAAAAGGTCATGCGAGAGTGGACTAAGGTATGTCCTCCAAAAGTAAAAAAAAAAAAAATATCAAACTAAATTGCTTGGCATTCGCGGATGATCTTGCGATACTGGCAAATGGTTTCGAAGAGGCTAAAGTTCAATTGGAAGAACTTGCAAATGTAGCAAAAAAAGTTGGATTGCAAATTTCGTATGATAAAACAAAAATAATGCCTACTTTGAGAACTTCAAATTCAGAGCTATTATTAAATAATAATAAACAAATTGAAATTGTAAGTACATTTAAATATTTGGGTGAAAATCTCACTTGGAATTGCAATGAAAAACCATCAATAGAGAGCAGAATATATAAACTGAAGCAGGCACAACGGATAACTTGGCCTACATACAAAAAGAAATGTCTTTCGATTAATGCTAAATTTAGGCATTATAACTCTGTTATTAAACCAGAAGCAACTTATGCTTGTGAAACATTATTTAAACTCAATACTAGATCAACAACAGAACCCTTACAACGAGTTGATCGAAGGATACTCAGGACGATCATAAACAAGAAACATCAGGTGGGTGGACAGTGGAGATTGTTGCCGAATGAGGTTATCTATCGGGAAAGTGAGTCCATCACAGACACGATGAGAAAAAGAAGAATTGCCTTTTTTTGTCATATATTTCGACAAAGTGATAACAGAGTTTTAAAACAATTATTTAATTACTTTTGGAATAGTAAATCAAAAAACAATTGGTTTAAAGAAGTTCAAAGTGATTTGGAGGAGTTGAATATTACCATGCAAACCATAGAAAACAGAGGCGAGAAAAGTATTTTGAAGAATAAATGCATCAGGCTTCCTCTGACCACTGTACAGAGGAAACAATATGTTATAACGGATGCGGAGAGGGCAGCCAGGTCAGCCAGACTCAAGACTTTTTGGGAGAAGAAAAGGAAGACAAATTTGTTGTAGTCTGATTTAAGTGCTCCAATGTGGGCGTAAACTCTGTAAATAAATAAATAAATAATAATAATAATAATAATAATAATAATAATAATAATAATAATAATAATAATAATAATAATAATAATAATAATATTATAATATAATATAATAATATAATATATTATATAATATAATATAATATAATATAATAATATAATATAATAATATAATAATATAATAATATATAATATAATAATATAATATATTATATAATATAATATATTATTATTATTATTATTATTATTATTATTATTATTATTATTATTATTATTATTACATACCTGCCAAGTATTCCAGTTTTTCCGTAAAATGTATGGATTTTGAGTGTGTTTTACGGTTGTACATATGAACAACGTTATTGTACGGATTTTTAATATCCACGCTTGTTTTTGCTTTCTGTGTCCAAATCAGATTTGTTTGACTTTCGATAGTAGCTGGTAATTAAATAACACTAGTATGTTTATATTGTTCTCCCACCTGTTCAGTACAATACAATCTTAAAAGTTAGAACTTTGTCCTTATCAAAATGTTAACATAAAATTAATACATTGGATGGTACATGTTTCGCTTATCAATAGTAGGCATCATCAGCCATTTTTTAGCTTTGGAATAAATCAGGTACCTGATTGGGAATGACTTATGAATACTGTTAAAAACTACGTCTTGTAAAATGGATTGGAGGTCATTAAACAACTATTACAAAATAAAATGTGATATACAATTACTTAACAATATTGTGTTAATATCTGAATCTGAAAACATGATCAACAATTTAACAAAGACAAAAACTTAAATGACGTAATAGATAACAAAAGTCCTCTTTATGAACAGATTCCAATTCTATTAAAAAAACCATTCCTTCTGAATAGTAATTTTTATAAAATATTTAGCATCAAATCTGTAAACATTCCCACCAATCCAACACACACACACCACCGCTCGCTCCTTCTCCCGCTGCCAGCAACTCCTCCTCACACGCAGCGAATGAGCCCTTAGCCACACCTTCTCAAGCTCAACCCCCTCCACCAAGACTTCACTAATACAACACGCGAAGTAAGAGCCCGGCGACTGCCAGTTGCTCTAAAGCCCTCAACATAAGTTAACATGTTAGCGGTCAAAGGGGTAAGTGTCAACACTTTCCATTTAACTTCCACTATTCAGCCCCTTAATTCCAATTATGGTCCTTCATTAAATTTTCAAAATAACTCTTTAATTACAGAATTTCATCACACACTCGGCTACCCACCGATTGACAACAACGTTCCCTTTCGACTATACGCTCACTAGATTCACAATTAAGTATTTATTTATTTTCCACCTAGTCGATACAATGATTGCTTAAGGCAATTTTTAATGGTCAAAAGTGGTACATGTTTCGTATAATATCAACATCTTCAGCCACATAACACTGTTTAGATGAAAAGTATATAAATTGACAAAGTAATGCTTTACAGGAAGTGTCCTTAAAATTAACATAAGATTGACAACATTAAAACAAACAAATAACTCAAGAGAAAATATATAAATTATTTCTACAATAGAAAGCAGTCGTCATTGTACAATATTCCATAGAGAATATGTCCTAATGAATATTCTTTTCTTAATAATTCATGAAAAAAGGTCAATTTATAAAATTAAAAATTATACAAATTTACAAGTAATTATCAAAATGAATAAATCCAGATATCACAGTGTGGCTCTTATTATTAATGCAGATGAAAATATAACTAATTCCTGGTTGTCAAATCTTATTAAGCCTGCTTTCCTTTGGAACAGTAACTCCTGTCATTCTTTCACAGTTTTGTGTCGGGTGTAATATTGGTGATGCGTTCTTCCTTGCTCTTGCACCTGAGGAGGCGGAGGAGCAGGGAATATAGGTGTGTCAAGAACTTCCTTGCTGTCACCTATAGCTTCAACTGAGGAGGAATAAGTTGTAGGGCTATCTGTAGGTGGAGAAATTCCAATTCTTTTTTCGTGATCTTTCTCAAGCATTTTCAAATATACTAGAATTTGATAATATAATGGATTCTCATATTCTATAGCTTCATTAAGGTTATCATTTTTCTTTACAAGTTGGTCTAGATGAATGTATAGATCTTCATATGTGTTCATTAAGCTGCCCTTTTTTAACTTTTTTTATGATGGTCAGGTCTTGTTCTATGTTGGTAAATTTATGACCTGTGGCAGTCATGTGTGATCCCATTGCTGAGAATCTTCTATGTTTTTCAGCATTCACATGTTCCAAATATCTAATTTTAAAATTGCGGCCAGATTGTCCTATGTATGTATTCTTGCATTCAAAGCATGTGAGTTTATATATTCCCGAATCAAAGAATTTATCTTTTTCTGAGAGATTTATTGTATCATGGTTGAAAATACTATGTTTCATGTTGTTATTGGTGGAAAATGCAATTTTGAAATTTTTTCTCTTAAATAAATTTGTTATTACGTGTATGTTCGGATTATTATATGTGAACTTGATATATTTTTCAGTTTTACTAGGTTTGACTGCTAATTTAGATTGTTGCTTCTCCGAAAATTTATTAATTATTTTATCAGTCATGTTATTGTTGAAACCATTCAAGAGGGCTTGTTGTCGGATGAACAACAGTTCTTTATTCCTTTCAGATTTGTAGTTGGTCTTGATCACATTACATTATCACATTACATTATCACCGTGCTGTTGTCAACTGTTCGACTTCAACTGCTACTTCATTCACTGAAATGTTCCTAAACAAGTAGCAGGCTGTGTTTTTGAAGAAAAGAAATCAGTGAAAAGTAGCAGGTTGTGAATATATATGCTACTAGCTGATGTACCCGTGCTTCGCAACGGAATTTTACATTGTATTCAGAATTGTAGGTTAGGTAGAGTACACGTTGTGAGCAAGATTGTATTAAATTGCATAGCTCTTAACGTTACCCTAGAAACGCGACGGAGAAATCACTAAACATCTTTTCTCATTGACGACTGTGTTAGGGAATTGCATTGTAATGGCGGACACTTACTCACCACCTGCCTTTTTACATCCTCAGAAAGACTGTCTTAGTACTTTTCCCAACTGAAATGAACAAAGGTCATTGCAATGACGTCAGTAGAATGGTGCGAGTAAAAGCAATGATTTCACATGAAATACTCGATCAAATGAAAAACCACACATTTTCTCACTTTTAACGAACAGTACTACGCTGCCGATCTAACAGTCCAAAGTTCCAGAGCTGGAATGACCAGGCCGCAGAAAGCCGTGGTCCGTGAACACTCTTGGTCTTTTTTCGGTGCGTGTGTGTGTGTGTGGGGGGGGGGGAGTTGCACAGTGGAGAGTCCCAGGGCAAAAGCTATGCCCTTTTACTACTCTCTTTCCTAGGAGTACCTGATGAGCCGGAAAATCTAAATTCACTACACTGGCAGCGGAAAAATCTTATCTGACTTGGAGGCAATTTTTTCCTCCAAGCCAGAGGAGAAACCCCCTCTTCACTGCTAATTTGGAATAAAATGAATGTAGAATTAAATAAAAGTGAAGAGGAAGAAGCTCTTTTTAAGGAACGGCTCTTTTCAGACATCAGCTAGTTGTGGTGCTATAATTTGGAATATGCCTAAATAGTAATTCTGGACCAAGTCATACTACTACTACTACTACTACTACTACTACTACTACTACTACTACGTGATCCTCTGCCTTTGGACACTGCTCATTCAAAACAGCGCGTCGGAGTAGGGATCAAATAGCTGGAATACTATGATGAACCAGTGAGTTACGTACCGGCAGTACGGTATCAGAAAATGTATGAAGCAGGGGAATGACATGCTAAAGAAGAAAGTTTTCTAACTCCACAGCTATTTGCTGCCAATATTCAGTCAGGCTGTTTTACTCGGTACGCAGCAGTAATACCTTCTATCGCAGTTGAGCGGGAGCATAAGAGACAACGAACATCACCACAAACAATGGTCAATGTAATGTTATTGTTGATCAATGTTATGCGCTTTCAGTATTGTAGGCCTTCACATTTAGTTTTCTTCCGACTCTGAAATACCACTCTTGTCATAGTCGGTACGGTAAAATTGAATAAAACATAAATGCTCGGAAATTGTATTCTCTATAACTTAAGTTAGGTAGTACTTTTCGATAGGACCAATAACATAGGTATTTCAAATTTAATTTTAGGCTCCTTCTCCTAAACTACAATTTCATGCTGGGCGAATAAAATTGCTCGTGGCTCGGCGTTGATATGGACTTGGCAACAAAAATACAAATTCATGAATATCTGTGTTATCAAAGCTAGTATGGTAACAATGTATGATATAAATGATCGGAAATTTAATTCTATATAACTTTAGTTATGTGGTATTTATCGATAGGACCACTAATAATATAAATATTTGAGAATTAAATTTTAGGCCTTCCCCTAAACTACCATTTCACTCGGCGTGAGTAAAATGAATTATAGCCTAGATTGTAGTGGTTCATCCCTCGACTTCACATACCAATTTTCATTAAATTCTCTGCAGCCGTTTTCTCGTGATGCGTGTACATACATACACACAGACAGACAGACAGACAGACAGACAGAAATTACGGAAAAGTAAAAAGTGCATTTCCTTGTTACTATGGACATGACCGATACAGAAATACCATTCTTTTCAAATTCTAAGCAATGTACAGACAAAACTCTTATTTTATATATATATATATATATATATATATATATATATATATAAAGATACTGTAACTTATAATTTAGTGACACAAAACAGTTTTCAAGTGTCAGAATCAAATGATCAAGAGGTAAACATGTAATATGACTTGGCTGCAGTGTCAAAAAAAAAAAAAAAAAAAAAAAAAAAAATCGGCGACTGGAACACTTGAACATAAACAAACCTGTACAGTAACAGTGGGGGACACGATAATAAGAAATGTTGGACCCGCAGTTGAAGAGAGTATTGCGTACTGCTATCCAGGCATATGAGTGCGTCAACTTGCAGGACATGTGAACAGTGATAGTATTAAAGAAAATCCTGACGCCCTAATTGTTCATATAGGCCCAAATGACCTTCATAATTTGTCAACACCTAGTGACATTATGACCGAAACTGATAGACTTATTACTGCGATAAAAAGGAGGTTTACAGTGGCAAAGCTTTGTCTCGGTGGCGTTTTATATTGGCACGATGTTGAGTTTCGCTATATAGATACTGTAAACTCCACTCTTGCCTGGTTATGCCATAATGGAAATGTCCTTTTTGTCGATGCTAATAGTTGGCTCAGAGACATTGATTTTGGAAAGGATGAGCTACACCTTAACAGAAAAGGAATCTCTAAGGTTGGCAAACTTCTAGATAGAATATCTAGAAGAATGCTCTCGGGAAACTAATTAAGAAAATGAGGGGTGTTGCTAATCCTAATGGCGAAAACTTAAGTGATACAGAAAATGATTTAAAAAATATAACCTATATCAGGAATGAAATACAATATGTACATAGGGAATCATTTCACAGAGGTCAGATACACAATACTAAGCAAGCACCAAAGACATCAATGAAAAGGTTAGATGAACTCTTTAGAGGATACTATCAAAATGTAAATGGACTTCGAAGCAAACTAATTGAACTTAGAATTTCATGTTTAGCCGACTACAACTTCATGATACCATTAACCGAAACAAACGTAAATGATGAAATTAGTAATGAGGAACTCGGACTCGAAACATATTCAATTTTCAGATGTGATAGGTCTTCTTTAACGAGTATGAAGGCATCCCATGGGGATGTAATGATTTGTATTAGCAAGAGGTTTAAACCTACTCTGATACAGAGCCTTAGCACAGGTGAACAGTTGTTTTTGTCCCTAACTTTTAACATCACAAAATTAATCATTAGTGCAGTATACATTCCACCCAAGTTTCCTGTCCAAAAATATTTAGAACATTGCATTGCTGTTGAAAAAATTATGTCAAATCTCGACAACCATTTATTGCTTCTTGTTGGTGACTGCAGTCTACCACATCTTAATTGGATAGTAAATGAAGAAACATCTTCTGGCCTTGTGTCAGTAGGTAACCACATGGTGCAGTCCACTTTAGTTATAGACACATTTTCTTATCTCTGTTTAAATCAGTTTAATGCTATACCAAATTTTCTGAATCACTTTCTGGATTTGGTTTTCAGTAACTCCAGTTCCATGGAAGTAAAATCTAGTAATGAAAGTATTGTCCCCCTTGATAGACACCACCCAACATTAGAGATTTCTTTACCTATAAATGAGCTATACAATTCCTTACCTGCTGATAGTTTTTATTTTGACTTTTTAAATGGTGACCATGTGTATGTTCAGTCTTCAGCCCTAAGGCTGGTTGGATCCTCAACAGCTCTGCCATCAGCTGTCATAGAAGGCCTAGGCATCACTGAAGAGGCGTACTAGGGAAATGAGGAGTGAGGTAGTTTCCCGTTGCTTTCCTCACTGAGCCAGAAGTTGCTGTTACATATCAGTCTGCCAAGCCCACTGAAATGCATGCACCAACTGACCCTATGAGCAACATTTTCACACCATTCATAGCAGGGACTGGCTGCAGAAGGAATGGCATTACTATCATCACTCATACCTCAGTCACTTTCATATTGTCAAAGCCAAGCATAAGACAGAGACAGACCAATGAAAGTAACAAAATTGCTCTAGCCCATACCAGAAGACATAGTGCACTGTAAACACTAGGTCCTGATAATGGACTAAATTATTACCTGTCACAGTTCAGCTGGAAGGTGATGTTTCAAAATGTATCAATTGATAAAGCAGTAGAAACTTTCTATTCAATACTACATTATGGCATGGAATGTTATATCCCTATACAGAATTTTAAGACTCCCAAATTCCCAAAGTGGTATAATCATAAACTGAAGTCGCTGATTATTGAAAAGAAGAAAGCACACAAGCAGTACAGAATATCAGGTCTCAATAGTGATTATCAGCATTTCTCAAAATTAAGAAATGAATGCAAATCTGAATTCAAATCTTGCTATACAAACTATGTCTCCAACTTTGAACAAAGTATTACTTCCAATCCACAGAAATTCTGGCAATATCTAAATTCTAAAAGGCCATGTAATAATATTCCTTCAGCAATGTATCTTAATGAAGTTACAGCAGATACTGGGGAAAATATTGTCAATCTTCTTGCTAAACACTTTTCATGTGTTTATTCTTCTTATCAGAATAGTAATAGTAATCATATGATTATCCTTCTTCTGTCAATCTGTCAGATACAGACAATAATAAGGCAGAAATTTACAACAAACTAATATCTCTGGAATTAAAGAAAACTTTAGGACCTGATGGTGTTTCAGTTTACTTGCTCAAGTACTGCTCAGTTACTATATGTGAAGCCATCTTTTATCTGTTCAACTTATCATTAAACCAAGGTATTTTCACAGTGGAATTAAAGAAAGGATTTATTAGTCCACTTTTCAAAAATGGGGATAAAACTGACATAAAATAATATAAACCAGTTATAATTTCTTCTCATTCCAAAATTGTTGACTCAATAATCCATAACAAGATCATACCTCTCTTTAGAAACATCATCATTGATGAGCAACATGGATTCTTTTCAGGACGGTCAACCTGTAGCAATCTTCTTTTATTCTATCAGTTCCTCTTGGATGCAATAGAGAACCATCTCAGGTGGACTGCATTTGTACAGACTTCTCAAAAGCTTTTGACACTGTTAACCACAATATATTGCTGCAAGAACTAACAGGTTACAGAATTAATGGGCCTCTCCTCTCCTAGTTTGAATTGTATCTTAAAAATTGCCGGAAGATTGTTAAAATAAGGAATCATTTTTCTGTGCCTATTATTGTTACCAGTGGAGTTCCTCAAGGGTCTCACCGTGCACCCTTACTTTTTACTCTCTACATAATGACATTAAGAGTATACTTAAGAATTCCAAATTGCTTTTGTTTGCTGACGATGAAAAAATCTTTATGCAAATTAATTGTCCCCTTGGTTGTTTAAAACTTCAAGAAGATCTACATCATCTGGAAAAGTACTGCATTCAAAATGGGTTGAAACTTAATCCGGAAAAAATAATGTAAAATAATGTCATTTTCTTAAAAACAAGAAGAAAATATCATTTCAGTACAAATTTAGTAACAACATCATTCTAACCCGTTTCACAAGTTAATGACCTTGGTGTTTTATTCAGTTATAACCTATCATTTAATGAACATATTGAAAATATTTGTAAGAAATCATTACAAAGTTTGAGTTGCATTACTAGATATTCCAGAGATTTTTCAAACTTAGATACTTATTGATTGCTGTATGTATCTGTGGTACACCCTATGCTAGAATACTGTACACCTGTATGGAACCCTTCTTATCAGACCTCTATCCATAGATTAGATTCAGTATAACATAAATTTCTTCGTTTATATTCATTTAGAGCAGGATTCTCATATGAAAATGTTGATTATACAGCCCTACAACAGTCTTTAAATCTGCATAGTCTATCACAACGCCGTGAATTCCTGGATACACTCTCCATTTTTAAATTGCTTAATTCCTTGGTGAATTGTCCACAACTCCTTGAAAAAATTAACGAACATATACAAGATAGACGCACATGGTCTACAAATTGGCATAGAACTAATTATGCATTCAATGGGCCATTTGAACAAATGTCAAGATCTCTAAACAGAGTGGGTATAGATATATTTAACTGCTCATTGTCAAAATTTAGAAATCACTTACATAATCTCCAGAATTGACTATTACTTTCCTGTACTTGTAATATAACCTGTGAATATATCTGTACATATTTTTCTACTTATACTCCACTGAACTTTCTTTTTTAGTGTCTTTTCTTTTGTTTATTTTTTTCTATTGTTGTGTAAAATGGTATTACCGTTAATGAAGTATTATTATTATATACCAACTTTAGTAACAGTGTCGTGCTTCGTATCAGCTGATAGGCTTTGTTTGCATGCGGGAGTGAGTAAGATTGGCGGTAGTTCTGAAACTCTTGGAATTGTGTGACGAATTTGTAAGCGATTTAGTATTTTTAGTGGTGTTCGTCATGAATTCAACTAAGAAACAACATTATCAATCTTTTAGGGAGGCATATTCTGCTGAATTTCCTTGTTTTATACGATCACGGAAAGGCGAAACATTCGCATTCTATTCCATGTGCTCGTGTGATATAAACGTTTCTCACGAAGGAAGAACAGAATTAGTAAATCACATAAAATCTGTTAAACATGTCTCCAGTACAAAATTTAAGGATGGCAGTCAGAAAATTAATTTGTTTTTTACCTCTTCTGGAGCCGAACTTGATATAGTAAGAGCGGAATGCTTGTTGACTTCATTTTTAATTGAACATAATATACCATTAGCTGCTGCTGATCATGCTGGTGCTCTGTTTAGGAAAATGTTTCCAGGTTCAGAAATTGCAAAAAAATATGGCTGTGGTCGTATGAAAACCACATACATTTTGAAAGAAATGGCTACGGATTCAAGAAGTGAACTTGGTTACATGCAACATGAACCATTTTCATCAGCTATGGATGAGAACAACAATAGTAATGCCAAGCTATACCCTATTGTCATCACCTGTTTTGTGCCAAAGCAGGAAAAGATAGCTCAGTGTTGTCTGTCCCAGCCTTGGTGGGTGATTCCACAGGACGTAATATTAGTAATTTCACAGTTAGAGTGTTACAAAATACCAATTCAAAATTTTGTAGCGTTCTGTTCCGACAATGCTCCAGTCATGATTGGAAAGGAGAATGGAGTTGCTGCTGTTTTAAGGGAAGCACAGTCATCTGTCTTCATACTGGGTTGCTCATGCCATTTGATTAACTTGGCTGCCGAGAAAGGTGCAAGCAGTTTGCCTGTTAAAGTTAATGAACTGTTTGTTGACATCTTCTATTATTTAGAAAAGAGTTGTAAGAGGAAGGAATGCCTTAAGGAATTCCAATAGCTTCACAACAAATAAACGAAGATACTGAAACACGTTTGCACAAGATGGCTAAAATTAGGAAGGTGCTTGCATGGGCTGTTAGAGCAATGGGATCAACTACTGGGTTTCCTTAAAGATGAGGTGCTTGTTAATGCTCAGTGTGCATCAACTACTAGCTTAACATCATTTACGATCCCAAAGCTGAGCCTGGTTGTTCAAAAGACCATGAAAAGAGGAATGTTACTGAGTCATCAGAATTGGTCGCTCCCAAAAGATTTGCATGTGTCTCAAAATCTGACATTCCTATGCTAATGAATAAGAACATTATACAAAATCATGAAGAAATTTTTTTTATGGTTCTTTATGGTTCTTTGTTCCTTTATTTGAGAATCTCAATTCTACACTTCAGAGTGCTTCCTCTCGCATTCATAAACTACTAGAACTAATGGTGAACCTTTACAATGGCGAAAAATGAAAGTATCCTCCTGTTCAATACATCATATATTCCGTCATTAGACGGAGTAAACAAGTTCAGACATGTTTCGGCTCGTTTGAGCCATCTTCAGTGAAAAAATTAGGGGGGTTGGAATAATTATTTACATAATATGAGTTGAAAAAATGCTAAAAAACATAATGAAAGTGTTGTCAAAATCCTAGTGGAAACCCATCACATCAAAATGGTCAGGAGGAGAGCGGGAGCAAACATTTTGAGAGAAACCAAGCCTGGATTAACCTGTGATAAGGAGAAAAAACACCTTAAATTTAAGGCTTCAGAAATAGCAGCATTCTTAATATCTTCTCAATCTAGCGGCCCCTTTCTTCATTATTGTTTCATAATGTTGGCTGGTGTTTTGCCTTATTATAGAGGGGTCGGAAGGGCCGCATATAAAAATATGAGAAGCTGTGTTAGGTAGAAGACAGATGCATAGTAAATTGCAGTAATCTAGTGGAAACCGTCAATGAAGTTCTAATCTGTAATGGAAAAAATGAGGTTGTATGAGAAACATGGGTTGATAAGTAAAAAGTGTGGAATGGTTGTGAAGAAAGCTTATATTTGCCAAACAAACCCACCTCCATCTCTCCAACTCAACATCCCCTCCCTTCCTCAAACCAGCCCTGCACCCCCCTTCCCCCTCCGCTCCTTCCAACCTAACAAACACAGCCAACCAACAATAGACTCGATCACGCGACCGAGACCGTCACTTTAAGAAGGCCACACCATTCGAGCTTTAGAAGTCAGCGAGTAAACTAACATCCTCTTGAAACATTCATTCTTTATATTTGCCAAACAAACCCACCTCCATCTCTCCAACTCAACACCCCTCCCTTCCTCAAACCAGCCCTGTACCTCCCCTTCCCCCTCCGCTCCTTCCATCCTAGCAGACACAGCCGAACCAACAATAGACTCGATCACGCGAACGAGACCGTTACTTTGAGAAAGCCAGGCCACTAGAGAGGACAACCACCTACTGCACACCGTAAGTTTTAAGCTTTCTTCACAACCATTCCACACTTTTTACTTATCAACCCATGTTTCTCATACAACCTCATTTTTTCCATTACAGATTAGAACTTCATTGACGGTTTCCACTAGATTACTGCAATTTACTATGCATCTGTCTTCTACCTAACACAGCTTCTCATATTTTTATATGCGGCCCTTCCGACCCCTCTATAATAAGGCAAAACACCAGCCAACATTATGAAACAATAATGAAGAAAGGGACCGCTAGATTGAGAAGATATTAAGAATGCTGCTATTTCTGAAGCCTTAAATTTAAGGTGTTTTTTCTCCTTATCACAGGCTTTTCGCCTGCAGGTTAATTCAGGCTTGGTTTCTCTCAAAATGTTTGCTCCCGCTCTCCTCCTGACCATTTTGATGTGATGGGTTTCCACTAGGATTTTGACAACGCTTTCATTATGTTTTTTAGCATTTTTTCAACTCATATTATGTAAATAATTATTCCAACCCCCCTAATTTTTTCACTGAAGATGGCTCAAACGAGCCGAAACATGTCTGAACTTGTTTACTCCGTCTAATGACGGAATATATGATGTACTGAACAGGAGGATACTTTCATTTTTCGCCATTGTAAAGTGAAAACCGTCAATACGGAATGATTCTAATATCTTGTAATGGTGAACCTGTTAAAGCAGCTGCTTTCCAGATTTGTTAAACGAAAAGTGATCAGAAGTTCCCTTTGATTAAAAGTTCCATACCATTCTATTGAGAATCAGAGAGACAATGATGAGCTAGTCATTGGCGTTGAGACAATGAACTTGGAGAAGAAACTTAATGATAGAGATAAATCAACATTTGATTCACCCTTCATGGAGCATTTTGTTGACCGACAATTTCTGACTTTGTAATTCACTATTTTATGTCTCTTTTACTCTTATTTAATCATAATGATTTAACGTTTTGTGTAATGTACATGTCTGCATGTATACGCCTATGCCTGTTTCTCACATTTTGGCTGAAGCTAAATAGCGTCAACTAGTTCCAAGTAAAAATATATTGTAAATAAACTTATAACATTTATTTGTATTGAAAAGGTGGACCCTTTAAGTTACCTGTCTGGCGCTTAGGTCTGTCAGAGCATATGTTCTTAACAAAACGATGGAGTGTTAAGTCCATGACGACGGGATTACGGTCGTTGTTAACATCCGCCCCAGGGTAGGTTTTAACAGCTTTCACTTATCTTTTCAGATGACTTTTGATGAGAATGAAGTCTATCTGATTCCTTACAATATGACCTTCACAATCTGCAGGAGACGTCCATGTATACAAGCGCCAGGGATGTAGCTTGAAAAAGGTATTAATAACAGAGAGCTGTTGTTCTGAACAAAACTGAACTAGACGATCACCACTGGCATTTCTCTCACCAAGGCCATATTGTCCAACAATTTCATCCTCTGCACTGAGACCTATCTTAGCATTGAAATCACTACAGACAACAGTTATATCCCCTTTCTTTGTAAGGGACATTGCCTCCTCTAGAATGGAATAGAATTCTTTGACTAATTCGTCATCCTTATCACCGGTTGGAGCATAGGCCTGGATAATATTCATGGGACAATGGGAAGTTTGTATTTTAAGAAACATGACACACTCTCCAAAGGGAATGAAATCGATGACAGACTTTACCAGATACACAATCAAATGCTTTTCGGTAGTCGATGGAACAAGCGTCCACATCTACATTCATATCTAGGCATTTGCGTCAGAAGACATTTAATCAAGAATCACCGAATGGCGAGTGACAGAGGACTATACGGGAAGTGATCACCAATACATCGTTTTTCATGTCTTCCAAGAAGATCCGCAGCCAAGGACTTTGTCATGCAATTTACTAAGCCACCAGTGGAATACAACCAGTATAGATAAAGAGAAATTTCTTGATACGCTACAGAAAAAAATGGAGGACATATCAAGAAAATGCTCTGGTTATACAGGAAATGAAATGGCTAACATAGGTGTCGAATTCACCATGCGGCTCCTTCTTCAAGCTTCTGATGTATTTATGACTAGAAGGAAACCACGAGACTGTAAACATCCAGCGTACTGGTAGACTGAAGAAATTGCGGAGTTGAGGGCGCAGAGCACAAAGAGCTAGAGGTAGCTAGGAAGATGTCTCACTCACAGCAGAATATAAATCAGCAAGGAAAGAACTCCGAAATACAATCAAGAGAAGTAAAACTAACAGATGGTGGGAAATGGCTAAGAAAGTAGATGACAACCCATGGGGACTGGGCTATAAGGTCATCTTGAAGAAGCTTGGGGTGCTATCAAATCTAACCAAGGATCTGCAAACCTTGAAAGAAATATTGGATAATTTGTTCCCTGATCATCCAGAGAGGATTGCTGATGAAGATGTAAATTAATACCACTTTTCACCAAAGAAGAACTGCAAAGAGCCATTAGTTCTCTCAGAAATAAGAAAGCCCCAGGGCCAGACGGTATACCAGCCTAAGTGCTCAAGATAACGGCAGAATTCTGTCTACAGTTGCTGCTGGATATGTACAACACTTGCCTCATGGCAGGTATTTCTAGCAATTGATGGAAAAAGGACGGTTAGTTTTGATCAGCAAAGGGAAGTCTGGGGGGTTGTAGACCTCTGTGTATACTTGATACTGCAGGAAAAGGTTAAGAGAAGCACCTACCGCCCAGAATACTCTCAGCAGTTCAGCAAGCTGGGGATTTGTCACCTCGTCAGCATGACTTTCGGAGAGGATATTCGACAGTTGATGCAATATTAGAAGTGGTGAACACTGCCAAAAGAGCACAAACGGGCAATCATTATTCCTGTAAAGTGGCGCTTCTTGTGACCTTGGACATAAAGAATGCTTTTAACTCGGCAAGATTGACGGACATGTTGGAAGCACTTCAAGAAACATTCAAGCCTCCAGAGTATCTCATAAGAATACTGAAAGACTATTTGAAGGATCATTTACTGCTGTATAATACATAGGGTGGACAAAATACTAAGAGGATTACAGCTGGTGCAGCACAAGGATCCATCCTTGGCCCAGACCTTTGGAACATTACTTATATGGCTTACTGCGACTAGATATGCCAGGAGATACAACACTTATAGGTTATGTTGATGATATGGCTGTCTTGACAGTGACCCATGATCTGGAATTGGTGCAACTTAAACTAAACCAAGTGATGCGACGGGTAAAGGGATGGATGAATAACCACAGACTAACACTTGCTGATCATGAAACGGAAATTGTTCTATTGACAAGAAAAAGAATTGAGACAATTGTGTCGTTTCAAGTTGGAGAGATAGCCATTGAAACAACTAAGAGTGTGACATATTTAGGCATTACGCTTGATACCAAACTCACATTCTGGCATCATATCCGGAGGGTGACAGACAAGGCAATGAAATATATGACCAAACTTAGCCAACTGATGGGCAATATCAAACACCCAGTATCCAGCAATCGACAACTTCTGATGTAAACAGCTCAATCAGTACTTCTGTATGGCTCTGAGGTATGGGCTGAATCACTGAAGATAGGAAAGTAGCTGCTGTACAAAGAAGAGCAACATTTCAAATAGCATGTGCATATAGTACGGTATCCGAACCTGCAGCCCTTACCGTAGCTGGAGTAGTGCCTATTGACTTACTTGCTTTTGAACAACAGGAAATCTGGTGTACTCAAGGAGAACTCGGACAGAAATGCGCAAAGAAGTTAGCCCATAGCCATCATATGGAGCACTGGAAACAGAGACGAGAAAGTGATCCTCAAGGGAAATGGACAAAGCGAATAATACCATGTTTAAATGACTGGAGTGAACAGACTCATGGTGAGGTAAATTACTACATTACTCAGCTTCTAGCAGGGCATGGATACTTCCGTAAATTTTTGCACAAATTGAACATAGCCAGCAGTCCAAAATGTATTTACTGTCGTGATATAGATGATGCCCTACGTACTTTCTTCGTGTGTGATCATTGGCTGACAGAAAGAAGTATTGTGGAAGCTGAACTTGAAGTACAGATGCCAGATAATATTATGCTGAGGAATCAGGAATCTTTGGATAGGGTGACAGAATATGTGGAAAGTATCATGCGCCAGAATAAGGGTAGTAAGGAGAATTTTTTTAAAATATCACAAACGTCTACTGAATTCCTTAAGGGGAATTTACTATCAAAAATATAATTTTTTTGATGTGGATATATTTAGATGTTTCATAAGTTGGGCTGTGCTCTTTTGACGTTACTAACATGTACTCTAATGTTCCAACCAAAGAAGGAGTAAATATCATCAAAGACAACCTCAGTAAACATAGTAAACTTATCAAGCTTGAAATAGAAGATTTCTTAAGAATCCTAAATTTTGTTTTAAAAATAATAATTTTTTTCTTCTTCTTCTTTTCTTCATGGGGCCTCTTAGTTCCTAATTAGCGTCTACCTCTAAGGTCTTAGGCTACCATTTATTTTTTTCCTTCATTCCCACCTAGATATACCTGCTCCCTTCACAAAGTTGCAGGTTGTTCTTATTGGGTCTTCTTGGATTTTTTCTCTCCCTTCACCTGGTAATCCTAGAGTGGAGATTCTGATTCTACCCAGCGCTTAACATTCAAAAAGTATGTGTTCAGCTGATTCCTCTGCTTCATTGCATTTCCTACATATATTGTCTCTTATTACTCCAATTCTATGTAGGTGTTTTTGCAGATGGCTGTGTCCTAGTCAACAGTCCTACTACCCATCTTATATTTTCTCTGCTGAGTTCCAACAGTTCTTTAGTATGCTTCTTGTTTGGTCCTTTTATCAGTTCCTTTGCAAGTCTGCATCCTGGAGTGTTTTTCCAGTTCCCCACTTCTTTCTTTTGTACCCATTTTCCCATGTAGTGTCGGGCTTGTCAATAGGAAATCCCGCATACAGTTTCTGGGCCTACAAAATATGTTGCTGTCCCCTTCCTGGCCAGTTTATCTGCCTTTTCATTTCCTTCTATACCTGCATGCCCTGGTACCCATATTATTTTGACAATGTTTTACTTTGAGAGCTTTAGGAGAAGTGAATGGCAATACCAGATAATTCTGGATATTGTCTGGACTGCTTCTAGTGCCTTAATGGCCGCTTCACTGTCCGTTTAAATGAAAATGTTCTTATTTCTGTAGTTCATTTTCAGATTTTCTTCAAGACATGTTGTGATAGCCATCACTTCAGCTTGAAAGACTGTAGTATGTTTGCTCAGGCTCATCTGCATTGATTTCTCAGGTCTTCCCCCGTTGATCCCTCCTCCTGTGCCATCCTCACTCTTTGAGCCATCAGTCCACCATACTATATCTTCGTTTTCAGTATTCCATGTGTTGATATCCCAGTCTTCTTTTTTTTATTATCTGGGTCTCAAACGGTTTCTCAAAGTTGTACTTTGGTATCAGATGATCAGAAGGCATGTGTAGAACTTCCTCTGTTATTACTCTGTTAATTTTACAGTGTCGTAGATTGGGTCTTCGTGCATTCCAGCACTCTGATTGTGCCAATCTATATGAACTCATTCTAGCCTGTCCTTTTATGAAATTTCATAGTGATGGGAGGTCTAGTAAAGTATTCAAGGCTTCTGTCGGCGTAGTTCTCATAGCCCCAGTTATGGCTATGCATGCCATTCTCTGTAGGCTATCCAATCTACTGTTGACTTTTCCTTGACTTACTTTCTGCCACCAGATGATTGCAGCATAGGCTATCAACGGTCTGATGATCATTGTATATATCCACATTACCATTGATGGTCTTATTCCCCATGTCTTCCCGACGGCTCTTTTACATGCATACGCAAGTTCTTGGCCCGGGTTATGTTCCTTTCTATATGTGGATTTTAGGTGAGATTTTTATATAACACTACACCTAGGTGCAGTGCCTGTTCTTCCATATATATATATTGTCCAAATAGCTTCAGTGATCTCTTTCCCTCTAATTTTCTCCTTCTTGTAAAAGGGACCAGAGTAATCTTGTTTGGGTTGACTGATAGTTGTTCTTCCCGACACCAGTTCTCCACAAGGTTAAGTCATCTTTGCATGAGGTCCTGGATAACACTCATCACCTTACCTTGTACCACAATCACTAGGTCATCTGCATATCCTTGTGTATAAAAACCCTATTCGTTGAGCATAGCTATTATTTTGTTCACCATGAGGTTCCACAGTGGAGGCGAAAGAACTCCTTCCTGAGCACAGCCGTCAGCATTTCTTCAAACAGGGTTGCTTTTATCTTCCTTCCATCTAACATGGATTTAATCCATTTGACGACAGTTTTACTCACCTCGCTCTTTTCCAATGCTTTGATCGTAGAGTCATAGGTTGTATTGCTGAAGGCTCCTTCTATATCTAGAAATGCTGCCAGTACAATTTCTTTATATTCTAGGCTTTCCTCTAGTTTACAAACCAACTGGTGGAGTGCTATTTCAGTGGATCTGCCAGGTCTATATGCAAACTGATTTTCATGTAACGTTGAGTTCAGTTGCACCGTTCTTCTGATATATTTATCCAGAATTTTCTCCATTGCTTTCAGCATGAAGGAGTTTAAACATAATGGTCTGTATGCTTTGGCTTGGGCATAATTTGCCCTTCCAGGCTTAGATATGAATACTGCTTCAGCTTCAGATCATGATTTTGGCACGTACCCTAAAGCTAGACTAGCTCTGAAGAGGTCCGTCAGGGCATTGACGACTATCTCCCATCCTTACTGTAGGAGCATCGGAAGTATCTCATCTGGCCTCGGAGCCTTTATAGGATGAAACGTGTCGATTGCCTATTTTACATGATTATGTTTTATTTTTCTGTTGGCTCAGTTCCAGTCTGCTCTTCGAACTCCGGTCTGTGTTCCAACTGTTTCTTCTTCTGTCATCTCCTCAGCCTCAGGAAAATGACACGCCATTAGTATCCCCAGCGTGTCCCTCCCCGCCTGAGTAAATGAACCATCTGGTTTCTCCAGTGTCCCCACTTGATTTATATGGGTTGCTTTCAGAACCTTCTGGAGCCTTGCTGTTTCAGTGTGTGATTCCACTTTCTCACAGAACAGACTCCAAGATTTTCTTTTTGCTTTCCATATCTCTAGGTTATACTCAGTGAGTTTCCTATGATATACATCCCACATACCATTTCTAGATGATATTCTATACAACATCCTAACCTCTTTTTTACATTTTGGCTAGTTTGTTTTTCCACCACCTTACTTTTTTGGTGTTTTTCTTTTCTGTGAGAGGGCAGTTGTCATGGAATGAGTCTACAATGGCCTCTTCTAATAGTTCCACTGCGTCATCCAATTCTTTCTGTCCTCTCATGTTAGTTGGAATTTTTTGTACAAACTTCCCTAGAACTTCTCTGTATCTATCCCAGTTAGTTCTTTTTGGGTCTCTGTACATCTCAATCCCACATAGTCTTGCATCTCTCATCACCATAAGACCTATCTGTGTTGGTGCGATGTAAAGCAGCTTATTTTAGAATTGGATCCTCACTCGTTGTATTTCAATAGTTTGCCTTACAATACTTAACTGGGGCAATGATGTATAATGTGTTCATTAATTGATGTATAATGTGGTTCAAACTTATTAAAGCTTCAAATCTCGACCGTATTATCCATTTATGGCACTTCATTGAGTCATCACAATTTCGAATACTCCACTACAATACTTTTGAAACAATGTCCCTAGGCCAGGTTTAATCTCGAAGCTCCCAGTTTGATGATTAATTTGCCTCTTGGTGCCTACCAGAACATTCCATAAGTTACTGCGACAAAAATTTGGCGTAACGTCTTGCTGTGACTGTCCGTGGTTTGTAATGTTTCACGCAGTTGAATGTTCTGCGATGAGATATCATACTTAACTGACCTGTCTATATGAAAATTAATACTAGCATACTCGAATACTATAATGCCATGCAATACTGTCTCATAATCAGCTACATTCTCCAATACCATTAGCAGTGACTATCATATTCCTCCGTCGCTCAGTCTCACACACTAAAGACATTCTGTTACTCTTCCTTCCAGAAGATTTCTGTATATAGAGCAGCTCCATTCGTTTTCACTGGTCGACAGCTATTCTGCGACATGATTCGTTGTTCCATATTTGGTGTATATCTTTCTGGAATCCTTCTCCCCTTTCGTCAACTGGTGCTCGCTGTATGACGTAAGCTGAACGACGTATCAATGTCCTTGACCATCTGACAGTTTAGCTTGCCTGCAACGGAACGGCCTGGTAACCAGCTGATGCTTGTTCGTGCGTATACCCGTGTTACATTACGAGAATTGAACCAACCTCTCTAAATCCATTAAAATACCATTTGGAAAGGTACAATATTGAGTTGTACTGAGTAGGTGGAAAAGAAATAAATTTCTTACATTTATCATAAGATTACTTTCAATATAGTTTCGCAGTGATTTTCATTACTTGTAATGTACTCTGGTTACCCGGGTGACAGAACTGCAGTATGGCGATGGCACCGCATCTCCTGCTCTAACACCTGCAGAAGTGCAACAGTCAGTCAACTGCTTTAAAACTGCATGTGAACGCTTTGGTCTTGCCATTAATGCAAAAAAACACAAAGGTACTTACACAACCTGCCCTAGGTTTAACTCTTTCTGAGTTCACTATCTCCATCTTAGACACAACACTGGAGCAGGTTGATCACTTTTCATATCTTGTAAGCATCTTGTCTAAATGGTGTACCTGCGAACAAGATGTTGATAAAAGAATTGAGGCTGCTCGTGCAGCATTTGGATGGTTAAAGCACAGAGTCTTCATGAATAACGACCTAAAACTGCATACCAAACTCATGGTGTACAAAGCTGTTGCCATTTCCATGCTACTGTATGGCTGTGAAACTTGGACACTCTGTCGCTGTGATATCAAAAAACTTCAGCGCTTCCACCAACAAAAAATGAGATACATCTTGAATATTAAGTTGAAGGATTATGTGACTAACACTGCAGTTCTCGCAAAGTGAAGCTAAATAGCAGTGAGGCAACAATCATCGCTGAAATGGCAAGGCCATGTTCACCACATGAGTGATACCAGGCTTCCCTGCCAAATTCTTTATGGTGAACTTTGCTCCAGCAGTAGACATCGTGGAGCCTCTCTTAAGCGTTTTAAGGACCAGCTGAAACACATCCTGAAGACAACTGGTATAAATATAGGGACATGGGAAGAATGTGCTGTGGACCATGCGCTGTGGTGGAAAACTACATTCACCGCTTTCAGCTTGTTTGAAAGTGAATGCCGCAGACATCAAGAGGCCAAGCGACAAGCAAGAAAGCTCCGTCAATTACAAACCCGCCCTCCTGCATCCATTCATTGTGATTTGTGTAGGCGTATGTTTTATGCCAAGATTGGTCTGTTCAGTCATTGCAAACACAGCCTAAAACTGAGTTGAACTGGTCACTTTATGCAGGAAGAAATTATATATACTTGGATCGAGTTACAGCCGACGACGATTAATATTATTGTTACGGAGTTATCCGTGGTAGTTAGAGGTGAAAGAAGGTGCTGGGATGAATAGGTCTCAATCTACAAAATTAAAGTTAATTTAAAATTTAACAAGGTTATATTTTCTTTTCAAGATCAATAAATAACAAATATAACAGGTACTCAGTAGCCTAGCAACCAATCAAGAATGTACAATTACGGTAGTTACAGGATTTGGGCTCTGGGACCCAGACACACAATTCTTGAGCAATTAGCCCAACTTTACTCGAATATACAAGACTCAACAAAAGGGGGAGAAAACCCCTATCATGCCCGGGGGCACTTACTCCCAATTACACAGTAAAGCCTCCTCGACACACACAGAAACCTTTTTTGAAAGAGCAACCCGCTCTCAAAGTTCCAGCCTATCAAAGGCCACACCAAACTCAACTTTCAAGCTGACGTCCAAACACATGAAAACAGGGGTAAAAATACCCAACCTACTGAGGCCTATTAAGTAAGGAAACAGGACAATTACATGGCCTCCAAAATACCAACTTGAGAGGAGGCGAAACCGCACTCCAAATACGCCTTATTAAAACCTATTTGGCACTAGGCCGCTAATGCAAGGGCTAATCCCATACTAAAGAGGTGACTTATATAAGAAAACGATTTACATTACATTAGAAGGGAAGAAAGGGTAGTGAAAATAAGTTCACCTCAAAGCAATATGAGTGGGAGCTCGAGAGGGTTAAGCACTCTCTATCCCCATATGTAGTTACAGAGGCAGAATTTAAATCAAGAGACTTTTACATTTTAGAGGAAGGTTACATAGTAAAAGGTTTCGAACCCGCCCCGAGAGTTAAACTGCTGAGCTAGCAAGAAAGAAGTTATTAAAAGGCCATTACCTTATTGATGAACCGCTGCCCGAAGAAAGTGGCGCTACCCGCCCCCTGCTACATAATTTACACACTGATAGATGTTACTGAAGTGGCGCAGAGACCCGAAAATCAGCAGTTTATATACCCTCGCGGAACATTCGAGCCCTTTCAGGAATGATAACACCCGCCCACAATCATTTTATTGGACGGCCAAAAGATTACATGTCAAAACTGAAGAAGAAAACCAGGATAGGTGGGAAATTAATTACAAAAATTACTCATTGGTCGAATTCAAAACTGGCGGACAGTGAAGGGTTATACAGCCAACCTAAACAATGACTGAAAGAAATTTAACAAAGAACAAACTTATGAACACAAAATTTCTCCAAAAACACAGTTCTTTCACTTCGCACTAGGGTGCATAATTGTAGTCCTTCAGTAGTGCCATCTAGAAGAGAATGTTCACACTTCTTACTACAGGCAAAACAAAAATACATCGAAAACGACACCGTTCAGAACACTTCAAAATTTACAAGTAGGGACATCTTCTGAGAAACTAGGGAATTAACACTGTAGTTAAAGTTCAGGCTTCCTCCAGTAGAGGAGTTTCAACTGGCACAATGTTTGAATTAGCGGAGCGGAGGTGTACCGCCCGGTACAATTATTATTAACATAGTTATGTACAGACTTTATTTGGTATAAATCGTGATCATATTATTTGTGAGGTTATGTCATGAAACATCTGCTGTATGTATATTAATAAAAGTTTATTTAATGTAAGAACACGTAAGTAATAGTATATATTTTATTTACCTTTATATATGATGTATAAATCCAATGCAATGTTGTGCAACACACAGTAATAGTCCAGAACAATGCATCTTTGGCACTAGAGAGTTACAGAAAATTCCATTCATTGTATATAGGTTATTAGAGATTCTTGAAATCAGAAGAAAACATGTTGTGTCATATTTTTCTAGAAGCCTGGCCAGGCGACGTATATAAAGAGGCAGTCTTGGGATTTGAGTGGAGTTGTTTTAGTGAGAGTTATGAGTGCAAGTCATTAATCGAGTATGTGAATTTGTTGTGTTGGTAGTTGGTTGACATGCAAGTGTTGCAGTCCCTTCTTCTTCTTCTTCTTCTTCTTCTTCTTATTCTTATTCTTATTCTTCTCATTCTTCTTCTTCTTCTTCTTCTTCTTCTTCTTCTTCTTCTTAGCAGTCAAGTGTTAAAAATGATGATTTATTGATGTGTGTGTAATTTGTAGATAAAACTGTACACAATTGATAGCATTTCGTGTGTGTGTCTTTGTGCTAATAAGAAGCTGATTCTCCTTTGCAGCATATTTTTTCATCTTGTGGACTTTCATATTTCTATCAGCATTTCTAATGTCAATAAATGTCCTCGTTCTCACATAATGACTAACAAATTTGTCACTGACTTGTAAACATTGAAACAAGCCCTTTAATCAGATTTTAACACTTTGAAATGGTTTCTGGTCCATGGTCCATTGAAAGTACAAAAGATTACTTCACACTCAGTTATTATGTTCATGTTCAACCTTTTAAGCACATACCAGCCGTTCTGCTAATCCTAAATTCCTGGCAGTACAGAGTATCGAACCTGGGCCCCCGAGAATGAAAGCTAATAGCGCTAACCATTACACTACGGAGGTGGACTCCTTAACGTGTTAGTGATATTGGGTCGTTGTGAGCGTCTCGTGGAAATCTACACTGTTCTAGGGAATCAGTGTTGGGGTTATTGATTTTCAGGTAAATGTAGTATATACTCCGCAGGATATTTCAGTGCATTAGGACTATGTCTTCGTTCATAACATCCTCAATTGAACCGTATTCTTTTCATTTTCATTCTTCATTTTATCTTTAATTAGTGACCGTGGAGGTAGATTATTTCGTAACCGTTACTTCAGCAGCTACAACAAACACAGTAAATGGAGGGAAGTAAGTGCAATTACACGGTACCTAAGACACTACACACACAAGAAAACAGCTGATGAACTACGGGAAACTCCGCCATTAACAACACTGGTGAGTATCAGTAGGGGCAACTTGACGATAAAAACTCAGGAACGTGAAAGGACCTGGGAACCTACCAAGGGCATGGAGATGGCTTATGTTGCAGATTCCGGAAAATCAACCCTGATCCTTGATTTTCAAAATATATTATTTACAAAGGACTTTACAAACAAATTCCGAACAATTTCAGTCATACCAAACTTGTGAACTACAAATTACATGTTACTTGAGAAACACAAAATGCACGTTCCTTGACAATAGCTTCCTATAAGTTCAAAGAGTCAAGCAAATACCATACATCTAATTACAACCCAAGTCGTACAATACAATTTAGAGTGAAGCTAAACATACCTTTCAAAATATCTGAACAACATTGTAACCGCTACTACAGTGGTTACACAAAACAAAGCACTAAACACAATAAGGGGGGGGAAAGTAAGAGCAACTACACAATACCAGAAACCACTACACACTCAGTGAAACATCAGCTGAAACTACGCAGATCTCCGCTGATAACAACTTTAGTAAATATCAGTAGGGCCAACTAGATGACAATAAACTAGGAAGGTGGGAAGAGGCTGGGAACCTACCAAAGGTATGGACACGGCTTAGGTCACAGATTCAGAAATAATCAACCGTGATCCTTAATTTTCAAAATATTATTTACAAAGGGATTTTACAAATAAATTCCAAACAAATTCCGCCATGCAGAAGGTCCCTGACACATAACGATAATAAAATACAACCTACATGTTCGGCTGACACACACCAATTATAAATACATGTTCTTTGACAATAGCTTCCTACAAGTTCAAAGATTCAAACCAACTATACATCTAGTTACAAATCTAGTTGCACAATGCAAATTAGTAAGTGAGAAGAAACGTGATACGGTATGCAATTACAATTTACAGTGAAGTTAAACGTACTTTACAAAAACTCAGGCGTATATCAAATGACACGGAACTACCAGAGGCAAAACCCAAAGGTAACTATATTAAACTACAATTTACATATTTAGCGAAACAAGGAGCGGGGAATGCCTCGAAAACAAACAGGCAAGCCCAGCTGAAAAGCTAAGGTATCATGAATATTTAAGTGGCGAATCTAGGTGAGGTTAGGGCAGACTCCTATATGAAAAGCAAGCTAACATTACAGGAAATTTAAGCTGGAACAGAAATCAAGAGTGCTTACCCACAAGGTGGCCCATCCCGGTAGCGAAACGACGTCAAACTTCAGACAACCAGATAGACTGCTGACAGACCACAGGCAGACCAAATGCTGCCTCGCACTCTTTATAAGGGAAACCCTGGCCTTGGAGTAGCCAATCAGAATGCATGAGCCTGCCTACATTCACCCAGATTCACCAATCACAACTCTGACTTCAGTCGCGAACTTTAACATACTTTCTCGAATACACATGATCCCGAATCTTCCATTTACAGAATAGTCAGAACATACTTTCTAGAATACATAACCAACAAAAGGCAACACACCCTGTTCAAAAATTCACGTCACAATTTTTCTGGACACTTCCAGTAAACATGGAAATGAAATCTACTATTTACAAATACAATATGTTATCAAATATTACACAGTACAGATTAGGTTGTTACAAATAAAACATTATCACCATACCTCATATCATACAGTAAGTATTACGTAAGGTTTACAAATAAAGTTTTCAACTAACACTTTCCACTTTCCAACACATTCTACACCTGTGACATCTTCCTCCCCCCCCCCCCCCCCTCGAAAGTCGAGCCATGCTCGACCAATGACATAATTTTACTGGGGAGAAGGCGATCAATTTATAAAACGTTCTCACACAGTATAGAGGGTAAAGATACATGACACTAACAATCATGATTTCTTGAAGTTGACTTTCTAACAAAAACAAAACAAACTGTTACATACTTCAAAATACCTCCTGAATCTTTTACAATCGCTTTGACAATTTCTACTTTGTCCACGAAAGGATGTACACTCATTCCTTCTGCCAATTGTTATTAAACCAGAAACTTCTCACTTAGTTGCCAAACAGCGTTCAAAGCCTCCTTAGTCAAGTTATGGACTAAGTATTTTGCACCACGTTTCCACACCAGTCACAGCACAGCTAGGCCACAGGTTCTCGCTGATGATGCGGCTGCCGACACGGCAGTTTGCCGCCAGCCTCCATTCAATTTCAGTCCAACCCAGGTAGCTATGTAACTTGCAGTCCAGTGGTATCTTTCACCAAATAAGCAGATGGGTGAGACACCGTCCAGTCAGACTGCCACCATTAGGATGTTCGCCACAGGATTGTGGTGCCAGATGAAAATGCCCAAGGCACAGAGTGCGCCTCCCAACTTGGCACTTCAGGTTGCGGTCAGAAGAAGCTGGTCACTGCAGCCACTGTAACATAAACAAACCGCAGCAGACAGGGGAATACTTGAGGTAAAAGTATGCTGCTGGGCTCAAAGATCTTGCGTAGAGTCACCCAATGGGTGGCTTAATGAGTATGCCGTAGGGACTCTCCCTCGCACACCAGGGATATAAGGGCACTAGCCCCGGGGTAAGCACTGCTATCTATAATTCATTTGACAAGATTACGGTGGAAGTGAAAGGAAACTACAGGAGTTTACCCTAAACCTGAAAGTAAGGGGAATACATTCAAAGGAGTGACCCTAAACTAAAACCTACGTAACTTATAATACTAAATCCATTACACTAGAGGATACCTAAAGTATTTACCTACACAATTACTTATAACTAACTTACAACAAAACTTATTATTACCTTATAATTAAAACCTATAAATACCTTACAATAAACTTATCATTATCTTATAACTAAACCCTTACAAATAGCTTACAACTAGATCTACACAGTCACCAACAATGGTATTTACCCCTCCCTACCAGACTTAAGGTACCTTGATCTGGGAGAGGTGGACTCTGCTGATCGTTTTTCCTTTCGGGATCGCTCACCAGTAATGTCACCGGGGTAAGGACACCATTCCGAGATCTCGGGAAAGGACTGATATAGTCTATGAACAGTCTCTCCATTGGGCGAGAAGCTTGCTCGGAAGACAAAAGACCTAGACAAGTATTCGGGGCAGGTTTGCTGATTTTACAAGTCTTACAGGACTTGACAAGGGTGCAGATCTCACTATTCATGGATTTCCAAATGAAGTGGTTACGAATTTTCTCTCTCGTTTTGAAAATGCCCAGATGACTGCCCACTGGGGATTCATGAAAATATTTGGAGAGAGCCAGGACCAGGTTAGTTGGGACTACAATTTTGGGGTCTCTGCGAGCGTGAGCAGCACAACACAAGATACCATTCTTAACGATGTAGGGCTTAACATGCTCGCCGGATTTAATCCTGTCGATAATAGCTTTCAACTCAGCATTGTCCTCTTGATGTTTGGTTATATCCTTGAAAAGCAAGGGAGAGTCAGTGAGAACTACATTGACAAAAGCTGATACTTGTTCGGGAGAGGGGTCTGCAGGCTCTGATTGAGGGTCAGAGCTGCCTGGATAGAACATCCCACTGAGGCCATCGGCTACAATGTTTTCCGTACCATGAATGTGGCGGGCTTCAAATTGGAAGGCTGACATGCGCACTGCCCAACGCGCTAGATGACCGGTCCTTCGCGGCTTGGCCAGTACCCAACTCAACGCCTGATAATCAGTTTCCAGATCCAAAGGAAGGTGTTCCAGGTACCTTCTGAAGCGTTCTAAAGAGAAGACAACAGCTAAGGCTTTCAACTCATAAATGGAATAATTTTGCTCAGCAGAATTCAGGGCACGCAAAGCATAAGAAATAGGACGACACACTTCTTGAAATTCCTGAAGAAGAACACCGGATATGCCTGAGGAAGAGGCGTCAGTCTGAAGGATGAAGCGTTTAGAAAAGTCTGGCATAGCCAGTACAAGAGCGTTACATAAGGCAGATTTCAAGTCCATAAAGGCTTCATGCTGGGCATCACCCCACACAAATTTGGCATCCTTTCTTCTCAAGGCATTTAATGGGGCTGCACGTTCAGCAAAATTGGGAATGAATTTTCGAAAAAATTAACCATGCCAATGAATCTGGCTACAGCCTTGACATCCTTTGGAGTGGGAAAATTCTGGATGGCGGCAGTAGGAGACTGATCGATTGAGACACCCCTCCTGGACACAATATGGCCTAAGAAGGACATCTGGGGTTGTGCAAAGGAAACGTTGGTTGCTTTGAGGGTTAGACCTGCTTTACACAGTCTTTCAAGCACTTCGTTGAGATGGAGGTGTTCCTCGAAGGTTTCACTAAAGATCGCCAAATTGTCAAGGTAATTATAAACGAATTTGAACTTCATGTCAGATGAAACATAATCCAGTAACCGTGTAAGGACAGCCACTCCAGTCGCCAAATCAAATGGGACGCGCTCAAATTCATATAGGTTCCAATCGGTCGCAAATGCTGTGGGATGCTTGGATTCTTTGGCAAGAGGTATCTGGTAATAGGCCTGATTTAAATTGAAGGTGGTAAAAAGTTTTGCATTAGCGAACCAAGAAAAACAAGAGTGCAAATCAGGCAGGGGGACAGATTGGAGGACCACCTTACGGTTCAACATCCGATAGTCCACTACAGGACGATAACCACCTTGCGGTTTAGGGACCAGAAACATGGGAGAAGAATAGGCTGACTTGGACGGGCATATCACTCCGTCAGCGAGCATTTGATCAATAATAGCCTTAAGGGCTTTCATTTTGGAAGGTGACTACCGATACGGGGGAGAGCGAACAGGTATGTTATCCGTAAATTCAATTTTGTATTCTAAGACATTGGTGACACCAAACCTGTCGGTGAAGACATCAGGGAACTTATCGCAGAGTTTCTTAAGTTGATTGGCCTGCTCTTCGGGTAAATGATTAAAATCAAAAGCTTTGGGTTCGTCAGAATTTTCAGGAACAACGTTAACATGACAAGGCAGAATAGGGGAGTGATCACACAGCTGAAAGGTTCTCGCACAAAATTTAAAATGGAATCTGTTGAACTGAAGGTCCAAAATCATGCCTGTTTTAACAATAAAATTTGCACCCAATATGAATTGGCAGGATAAATCCTTTGCCACTGGTACTGGCATTTTCCAGGTGAAATCACAGACTCTAATCTTGACCTCTAGTGACCCTACAATGTTCAATGAATAAGAATTAGCAGTATGGCAGGTTAAGGACACGGGTTCTAATGTAGGTAACTTGCACACAGTTTTCATAGAATCGTACCAGGTCTCACTCATCAAGCTGACACTACTTTCAGAGTCTAGTAATGCACAGACAGGTTCATTATTTACCTCTATGCATAAATACGGTAGTTTACAAGAAGGTATGGCAGAAATCCTACAAGATTGCAAAAAATGAACACCAGATTCAGCCTGGGAGCAATCATTAGCTTCAGAATTAAGTAAATCATCCAAGGTACAGTCATGATTGACAAGACAAGAAGCCATGCTTTGGGGTTTACTATTAGAACTGGCGGTTAGTCATCTCGAACTACTACTACCTGGGGGTCCAGAGCCAGAGGTGTTACGTGGGCACTGCATAGAGAAGTGCCTAGTTGACCCACAGTCATGGCACATTGTTGGCAACGCCTGTACCCATGGCAGGTTTTGCCTTGCCTAATGCCCCGGCCTTGTGGGACAATACTGCTTGAGATGAGCCGTGGAGCCACAGCTGAAACATGAACGAGAATTACGCGAGTTGGAAACAGGAGACGGGGTGGTTTTAGAGTCCTGCGGAGAGGGTGTGCTCATAGGAGTTGGGGCTAATGCAAGGCGTAACTGATCGGCATATCGAATGCCTTCAGCAGACACTGTAACGGCTTCCAACTGGGCGAATGTTGCTGGTCGGTGTGAAAGAGCCAGATATGATCTGTAGTTTGGGGCGAGACCTTAAATTATGTTGGCAACCATCTGGGCCTCTGAATAGTGGAGCTGGAAAATCTTAGCTTGGAGCTTAATATCTTGAAGAACATATTCAGATAATGACTCATTGAGATGTTGTACTCTGAAATAGTGCTTCTGCACTAATGCAGACAAGGCACAAGCCGGAATGAAATATTCAAGCACATGTGCATGAAATTGTTCTACAGACCATCTTTCGGAAATGGCCCTGACAATATGCTCAGAAAGAGCTCCAGATACTTGCGGGTATAGACTTTGAAATACGTGGTCGTTACTGAGATTATACATGATTGCCTGATCCTTGAACTCGGTTAGGAACTGAAGGAAGGAAATAACCTCATCAGTGGAGTTAGCTGAAAATTTAGAGACTCCCTTAAACACAGTGGTCAATGGGTGGGGCAGATTAGAGAAAATCTGGGGAAAAACAGGTGTAGGGGGTGTCTGGGAAAGCTTAGAATAGTCCAGAGGGGTTACTGAGTCATCGTACCTTTGATTCGGGCGCCCTTGTGAAAAGGATGGAGTACAGGTTAGGTTAGGACTAACGTTAGCCTGCAACGTTAAAGGCGCAGACAACCTCATTTGTGAAAGTTTCTCACAAATCTGTGAGACCATTGGGGCATTAAGCCCTTGTGTGGGGGTTATGCAACTTAAAATAGCACTTGATACCAGGGGGGTGGTTTTGCACCATTGCATCAGAACTGGGCTGATTAACAATAGAGGTCAGACACTGAGCCAGAACAGAATTACCAGTTACCTTAGGAAAATTTGTACGGGTACCAACATGCAAAGGAGATAGATCATTTGAATGACTTACAGGTGTCCTAGTTCCAGACAATGAAACAGAAGATCCCAGGGCAGCATTAGTCACCTCAGACTCCTGAATAACACCAGCACTAGGTGTCAGATTGCACACTTGAGCAGCAACAGATGCATCACCAGAGTTAACACTTTCACACATTTCAGATGGGATAGACACTTGAACTTCAGAAACTGTGTTATTCAACTTATTGCCTTCAAGCAAACCACTGATTCTGTCGAGAATTCTCAAAAACTGTACTAGTAAGGCTTGACATTCCTGCCGTTCAACTTCAAGCAATTCGAGAGACAACAAATCCTTAATTCTGTCCAGGTAATGTAATAACTGCCCCTTAACCCGCGCTAATTGTCCATGCGAGGGCTCAGAAGCACAAAAGGACACAAGAATGGCGTTAAATTCAGCTAACCTATCTTTAACCACGGCCAAAGACTCGCGCAACTCGTCCGTAGTTAACTCAGGTATGGTTATAGGTAGGTCGAGAGACTGTTTCAACAGGCTAGTGTCATCTGTGACATTGCCTGTTGAGTTAAGTTTTCAAATACAAAGTTCATAAATGAGTTCAGCTTTTCTCAAATGGAAAGGAGTAAGTACAGCGCAAGCCATCCTGACAGGTAGAAACAAGATTTCAAGCGATATATGAATCACAACTTTTACGGTGTTTTAGGTTAGGTATGATCGTGGTTCACTTTTCTTCATCTGCAACCAACCACGCTCTGCTACCAAATTGTAACCGTTACTTCAGCGGCTACAACAAACACAGTAAAGGGAGGGAAGTAAGTGCAATTACACGGTACCTAAGGCACTACACACAAGAAAACAGCTGATGAACTACGCAGAACTCCGCCAATAACAACACTGGTAAGTATCAGTAGGGGAAACTTGACGATAAAAACCCAGAAACGTGAAAGGAGCTGGGAACCTACCAAGGGCATGGAGATGGCTTAGGTTGCAGATTGTGGAAAATCAACCCTGATTTTTGATTTTCAAAATATATTATTTACAAAGGACTTTACAAACGAATTCTGAACAATTTCAGTCATACCGAACTTGTGAACTACAAATCACATGTTGAGAAACACAAATTGCACATTCCTTGACAATAGCATCCTATAAGTTCAAAGAGTCAAGCAAATACCATACCTCTAATTACAACCCAAGTCGTACAATACAATTTAGAGTGAAGCTAAATGTACCTTTCAAAATATCTGAACAACATAATTGAAAAAGAGTAAAATCAGAAATATCAAAACTTGGCGCAGAGGCCAGTTCAACTTGGTCCCACACCCAAAAACACTTCTGATGTGGGGAAGAGGAAAACTAGTGTACGTCAAGTGACACTGAACTACTAGAGGCAAAACCCCAAGGTAAATACATAAAACTACAATTTACATGTTTAGTGAAACAAGGAAAGGGGAATGCCTTGGAAACAAACAGGCAAGCCCAGCTGAAAAGCTAAGGCCTCCGAAATAGTTGAGTGGTGAGTCTGGGTGAGGTTAAAGCAAACTCCCATATGAAAAGGCAAGCAAACATTAAGTGAAATTTAAGGTGGAACAGAAATCGAGAGTGCTTACCCCAAACGGCCCATCCCGGTAGCGAGGCGTCGCTGACGACGTCAAAAACTTTGGACAGTCAAGTGATAGAGGATAGACAGACAGACAGACCACGAAATGCTACCTCGCTCTCTTTTAAAATGTAAACCCTGGCCTTGGAGTAGCCAATCAGAACGCAGCAGCCTGCCTATCGCCACCCAGATTCACCAATCACAACTCCTACTTCAGTCGCGAACTTTAAATAATTTTCTTGAATACGCACGATCGCGAATCTTCCATTTCCAGAACAGTCAGAACATACTTTCTAGAATACATAACTAACAAAGGCCAATACACCCTGTTCAAAAATTCAAGTTAAAACTTTCTGGATAGTTCCAGTAAATATAGAAATGACATCTAGTTGTTAATAAAATATTATATCACCACACTTCAGATCATACAGTAAGTACTACTTAACAAGGTTTACATATAAAATCTTCAATAAACATTTTCCACTTCCAATACCTTGTACACCTGTGACATATTTATTTATTCATTCATTCATTCATTTATTTATTGATTTTATTGACCGACCGACTGACATGTTGTATTCAAGTATACGTTTTTCACCTGCAGTTCATGTTTAGCCTGCTTTGTGCAGATAACGTTGAAGGCTCAACAGGCCAATCCTTACATAGAACATGCAACCACATTTGGTAGATCTGAGAGAAGCAGGGTGCATGTGGTAGTGTTTGACTGATTTTCTTCTAAGATGAGCCTCTGTTTGCAGTTTTCAATGCTCTGTTTCAAACTGCTGGACAGCAGCAGGTGAGGTTGCACGCCAACGAGGGCGATAATAAGTTATGAATTTTATTATGGTCTGTATTGACAATTGATCACTATCAAAGGGTAGAGGAGGGTCCACCTATTCAAATCCATTAGTTTGTATAGTTTCCTATATAATTGGGACTAGTTTCGACCCCATATGCTCTGGGTCATCTTCAGCCACAAATCAATTGGAAGAACATATGCTCAGCATACAATACATAATAAATTCAACAATGTGGTATGTCTCAATTTACAATCCAAATTTCAAAATGTTGATGAAGTCTGAACAACACATCCAAAATTGAAATCAAATGATACTTCAGAACTGCTGCTATTGGTACCAAACTGTGTCATTCCTGAGTTGATCTGAGAGTTGGCATTCCCCATCTGCATAGACTAGCCACTTGGTTTTTAAATTATGTTTTGTATAATAGTAATATGGGTAATGGTTTGTTGAAGGGGAACATTCATAACTTGAATAGGTATTCCTTTTCGTCGTATGTAGTGATCTGTTGTTTAATTTGGTTTGAAGTTAATGTCTCTATGTTCCTCGTAAATTGTGTGCATTTGGTATGGACACCAACACCAGATTGACTGTTGGGAGCGAGCAGGAGTATAGCTTATCTTCAGAAAGTACTGGGTTCGATGTTTGTGCTCTTCATGGTCATTTTGAGCTGATCCTTGTAGCCTTTCTGAGGGGCACTGCAAGTCCTCCTGCCAGAACTGAGTTCACTATACAGTAACTGCCGGGGTAGCCTATTTCCACTCATGCATTGGACATGTCCAATCCATCTGAGCTGGTGATTGATTATGGGAGCTATATTGGCAATAATGGTTAAAGAACTTCTCAGCCATTACATCTTTACCAGCCAGAAAAGTCTGCTGTGGCAAAGTGTGCCATACGTAATGACCTTCAAATCATTCTTGATGAAAAATCTGTCATTATTTTAAGGAGAAATGTTTTACACTCTGAGTTATTTATGAGACAATAGAAATTGCTGAACACCCCAATAATTTTACAAGGCAGATAGCTTTATACTGAGTAAATCATGGTTACTCTGCATAGTTAAATATTCAACCTCTTTCTCCTTGACTCGGGAGTTACACTTCTGACAGGATTTTTCTGTCTTAAGTCTGTGAGTGACAGTGGAATAATGACAATTGCCAGTGATAGGTTTCATTGTTATTGCTCTGAAGATGATTGTGGTTACAAGATTGAAATGTGTCAGCTTTAATAATTATAATGCTACCTCATATCTACAATTACAACATTTAGTGGGGGTGAAAAATATTCACTTGTTTATAGCCGATATGTATTGAAAAATCTCAAGCCTGATAACTGAGGAGTTTCTTGGACATTGGTCCAAAAAGCTTATATGAATGCTGGGATAATCCTGATAAGAACAAGATATCTGGTATGGATGCAAAAATAATCTGTCTGTACAGTCACTGTTCATGTAATCTTACATTTTGTGAGGATACTTTCACTCAACGGTAAAAGTGACTTGTTACACTTTATACATGAGATAGCAGGATTGATCTTGTGAACACTTAGCAGTGTCCATGGACTAATGTTGTTATTACAGGAAAGGCTTTGTACAAAACTGCTGGGGTTTTTTTTTCAGAACTATTTACATTTCATTGCTCATTTCTTCTGATGCTAATGTGCTTTTTGCCAGAATGATATTATTCTCATATGTGTGTGGCTTTCAGTCAGTCATCAATGATCTGCATTTAGTGCTGCCACCCAGGTGGCAGATATCCTATCAATTGTTTCCCTAGACTTTTCTTCAATGTTTTCAAAGATATTGGACATTTATTGATTTCTCTTGATAAATTAATCCAATTCGATATTCCTCATCCTATAAATGAATATTTGCCCATATTTGTCCTCTTGAATTCCAAATTAATTCTCATACTGACTGTCATACCTGTTTTGGTCTTAAGATTACAAAGGCTCTAAATTTTCTGGAGTGCCTCACCTTGTAACATAGCACATATCTTGTCAAATTATGTTGTATAGAATTCAAAATGATATAATCAGGCTCATATGGAAATAATTAAAGTTGGAATGATCTAACTGAGAGAAGAAGATCAAAACAGACTGGAGCAGTAAACTGCAACTACAGAATTAAACTCTTATTCATACATTAAAGTATATGATGAATTAATTCTTTCTATTTCTCAGCTTTGTAAATAGCAAAAGCAACACTTTGGTGGTTTTCACAATCACTATGGTGCTAAGTGTATGGAAATGTGGATCCGGTAGCCATATCGGCAGATTAATGCTAGCATGTAAATATCGAATAGTAAGTGTTATTCACAATAATTAAGCTGATAAGAATATAGAATGTGGTTCCAGAAACAATAAGTATCTCAGCAGATTAACACTAGCTGTAAATTAGAAATGTTTAAATAGAATCTCTCCCTGGCCTTCCCTATACTCATACACATTCCTACTTCGAACACCAGGCCTGTATTCAACTGTAGAAACCTTGAGCTGAATTTGCCATGGTTATGGCTGGTCATTTCTTCATCCAATTCCTACAGTGGGGGTAGCAGGATGCAAATATCTCGAAAATGGTTGGTTTACCCCTTAAAATGTGGTTCTTGGTGTCCTATAGGGTGTTTTGTTCTTCACGTCGTGAGGCCTAAAATGAGCTTTGTCTCGTCCTTGTATGACATATTCAATATTTTGCAATATTAGCTTCTGCTAATGTGCCAAGGGACTTAAATTTAGGTAATGGAGAGGCCTGTTCTGATTTCTTGTTGACAGAGTTGCCCACAGGGTCCTAAAAGATAAGTAGACAAAATTTCGTTCAGATTGGTGGAATGGTATTGACCTATGTAAGGAACAGACAGACAGACAGACAGACAGACAGACAGACACTCTGCTTTAAACATATAGATACTTCAATATTTTTAAAAGCTTCGCTCAAGCTTATTCACTTGCTAATGTCATTCTACACCATTTCTCCACTGTTAGCTCGGAACATACCGCTTGTTAACAACAAATTACAATAGGAAATTATTTATTGTCCACCTATTCAATACTATCCACTTTTAGGTGGTTACAGTTTCATACAATTATATCTCTTTATGGGACATGTTTCACTCACGTAATGAGCATTCTCAGCTTTAACTTAATCTTAAAATGATGACCTTGAACAAAAGTGAACATATTTAAAAAATCAATTGTCATTATTAAAATTACATCATGGTCTCTAAAACTTATTTACATTACATCTAAAAGACAACACTAAACACTTCATAAAAATGTGATAACATGATTCATCATGACTACACTCTATTTTAATACACATATCTCAGATACACTACGTCATATATGTTTTGTATTCAGTTTCAATTCCATAAGATTGGAATTTACCTTTGAACTGTTTGAGATTATAAAAAGCTTACTACTGTCTGTAAGATGAAGATTTATTATTAGTTTCAGATACAAGGCTTTGGACTGACAATGTGATAATTTTTATCGCTCAAGTTATCACGTTTTTAAGAAGTGTTTAGTGTTGTCTTTTAGATGTAATGTAAATTAGTTTAGAGACTATGATGTAATTTTAATACTGACAACTGATTTTTTAATTTGTTCACTATTGTTCGAGGTCATCATTTTAAGATTACGTTAAGGCTGAGGATGCTCATTAAGTGAGCGAAACATGTCCCATAAAGAGATATAACTGTATGAAACTATAACCACCTAAAGGTGGATAGTATTGAAAAGGTGGACAATAAATAATTTCCTATTCAAATTTGTTGTTAAGAACAGTATTCAATACAGATTAACCTGTAACATACCACTTGGTCGAGAAGCTCATCTCCTTACTTCCAAGTCTTCCCAGCCCAAAGTTTGCAACATTTTCGTAACACTATTCTTTCTGTGGACCTTTTCCTGTTCATGTATCAACTAATCTTGGTGTAGGTCCCATATACTGGAACCATACTCTAATTGGGGTCTTACCACAGACTTTTACATCCTTACTACAACCCTTAAATACAGTTAAAATCATGTAAAGAAATCTGTATCCTTTCCTTACAATCACATTAATGTGGTTACCCCAATGAAAATCATTCCTTCTATTAATAACTGGGTACTTACAGTGATCGCCATGAGGTACTGTCACCCCATCAACACATTAATTAAAACTGAGAGGACTTTTTCTCTTGGTTAAACTTACAACGTGAGTTTTCATCCCGTTTACCATCATAGCATTGTCTGCTGTCCATCTCACAACATTGTCCGGCTCCATGACTGAGTGGTTAGCGTGCTGGCCTTTGGTCACGAGCTTCCCAGGTTCAATTCCCGGCAGGGCGGGGAATTTTAACCATCCTTAGCTAATTCCGGTCCTCAGGGGCTGAGTGTATGTGTCATCTTCATCACCATTTCATCCTCGTCCTGAGGCACAGGTCGCCTACGGGCGTCAAGTCAAAAACCTGCACCTGGCTAGCCGAACATGTCCTCAGACACTTTCCGGCATTTCCCAACATTGTCGAGGCCTTTTTATAGTCGCTTACAATCCTGTAATGTACTTGCTTCTCTATACAGTATAACATCACCTGTAAATAGCCTTATCTGTGATTCCAGTTCTTTACTCATATATATATATTGCCAGAATCCTACAAGTTGAGCCTCACTGGAATAACTTTTCCTAAATCCGAACTGCCATCTGTCACACTAGTCAGTAATTCTGCAAACATGTCTGATATAATCAGAAAAGGCTATATTGGAAGTTCTTTTGTAAAATAGTACCTTTCTATACACATCAACAAAAGAAAGTGGTTACGTGCTTTACACTACCACATGGCACCACTACCGTTAACTGAAAATACGTCATTTTGGATGACTGTTACTTTTCCTGGAAAGCCCCTCAATTTTTTTTACCAAGTGATAGAAGAATATTTGCTTTGTGTTATGTACAATTAAATAAATAAATAAGTAAATAAATGAGGTTACTAAACAAGAGTTGCCAACGGCCATAGCCTTGTTGAAACATCAGATCCTGTGAGATCTCAGAAGTTAAGCAACATTGGGCGTGGTCAAGATTTGGATGGGTTGCCACGCGCTGTTGGTGGGGGGTAAGGGAATGAAGTAGCGGAAAGGAACTGGCCACCTTACTGTACGTAAACTCCGGCTCAGGCACAGCTCTGCGGAGGTTTGAACCTGCCTTCGGGCAGAATAAACCCTTACCTTACCTTACTTTGCCTTAAACAAGAGTCAATGCAGATTTTTGTCTGATGAGTCATTGCAAGTCATTGCAGTTCTAAAAGTTCACTATCGACACAAGTGTTCTTATTTCGCTTTTCTGAAACCTGGCTCCCTTAGTCAAGACATCATTTAAACCTGAAAGGTAACATTCATTAGACTTGAATACTAAGTCAGTATGGCAGCAGTTTCCGACCGGGCGAGTTGGATGTATGGTTAGGGGCACGCAGCTGTGTGCTTGCATCTGGGAGATAGTGCATTCGAACCCCACTGTTGGCAGTCCTGAAGATGGCTTTCCTTGGTTTCCCATTTTCACATTAGGCAAATGCTGGGACTCTTCCTTAAGGCCACGGCTCCTTCCTTCCAACTCCTAGCCCATTGTCACCATAATACCTATCTGTGTCGGTGCAACTAAAAAGTTCCCAAACTTTCAGCACTTGTGTCTTCCTTTCCTTGCAGATTATTTTGATCATGTTTGTATTTATTTTGGGGTATTTATCTTTGGTAAAGAAATGAAGCTCAGTAACAATACAGCTATGGAAGTGATTTTATGTAGCAAAATTAACTTCATGTTTATTTTATGCTTCCTCCCTTTTCCTGTATTTATTCCACCTCCTCCTTATCCTACACTTCTTGTATCAAGTCTGAAGATCTGTCAAGATGGCTCATAAATGACTTTTAAAGCCCACCCTTTTGATGAAGCTGGAAAGCAGAAACAAGCTTGTTGGGGGTTGAACAAGTACTGGAAATGAATATGTGGAGATTGTCCTTGTTCTTTAGTGTTTTCTTCTTTGTCCTTGTCTCCTCTTTTTATTGCTCCCTTTTTGTCTGTATATGTATTTTATGTTTCCTTGTTTTTTTACACTGTAGTTTTACCTTTATTTTTTATCTTTTCAGGCAAACTTTCATTTCTGTTATCATATTGCAAAAGTAGTGGCAAGTTTGAAGTCATAGAAGGTGGAGTTGCTATCGTCTCTGGCTATATTTATGCGGGTGACCATTCAGTGGGTTGCACCTTCAAAACACCCATTAAAGCAAGCAAAGATACCATAGACTTTTCAACCAGAGACATTTATAAGGAACTGAAGTTGAGAGGATACAACTATTCGGGCCTGTTTCGAAGCTTACTAAGTGTTGATCAAGAACGTAAGTGCTGGATTATTTCCTTTCTTTGCAATTTCTTTAAATAGCCTGTTACAAAAGCATCTGTTCTTCTTTTTCTTGAGAATATTGACTTTTACACCAATAATGCTGTTTTCCTCTGGATCTTTTCCAGTTCTCTTATCAAGTAATCCTGGTGTTGGTCCCATACACTGGAACCATAATATTCTAATTGGGGTCTTACAAGAGACTTATATGCCCTTTTCTTTACATCTTTACCACAATCCCTAAATACTCTAATAACAATGTGAAGAGATATGTAACCTTCCTTAACGGCATCGTCAGTATGATTACCCCAATGAAGGTCATTCCTTATATTAACACCTAGATACTTACAGTGTTGCAAATAAGGTACTATCATACCATGAACACAGTAATTAAAAGTGAGAGGACTTTTCCTCTTGGTGAATCTTACAACATGATTTTTCATCCCATTTGAGGCATTTAGAGTCTAAGTGGAAGTGGTGTAAGTCCAGATAAACTGATTTTTGTGAAATTGGGAATTAAATATATATGGGAATAAAAAACTCAGCATGTATTTTACAAATATAAATTTGATTTATTTGCAAAGAGAAAATAATACTTAACTCATTTCATGTGAATTTCAGTAAGTAGAATAAACATTTGAAATTACAATAATTTTTTGTAGAAATTATGGACTTCCTTCAGTTGTCTACTGGAAATTATTACAGATATTGAGTCCACAATATACCATTTTCATTTGAAGTTCGTAACTGACAAAATCCTTCTTAATAATGTTATTTGCTTTACTCCCACTAACTACTTTTACGGTTTTCGGAGATGCCGAGGTGCCAGAATTTCCCACAGGTGTTCTTCTACATGCCAGTATATTTACCAACACGAGGCTGATGTATTTGAGCACCTTCAAATACCACCGGAGTGAGCCAGGATCAAATCTGCCAAGTTTTTTAAAAATTTTTTTTTTCAGAAGGCCAGTGCCTTAACCGTCTGAGCCATTCAGGCCAGCTTAAAATGCATCTTAAAAACTACATCATTCTAATGTTTCCATTCACATTTCTTGTACTGATCTCACTTCTTTATACATTCACACATAGAACAAATCATTGTCTTCAGCATATACGAGGGCTATTTTTTTTTTTCAAGGTCCAATCGGTCGCGACAGTCAAACGCCCGCGGATATATGATGAACCGCTGCGCAGATGTGTTGCGCAACGTCTCTGAAATGACCGTTATGCGCCTCACCTCAGTCCCGTCAGTAGTGAACGTGCAGCGCGCTCGTAAACATGGCTACAACGATCGCTTCACCCGCCAAGTGTGAAGTGCGCGGCGTAATTCGATTTCTTCAGGCTGAGGGGTGCAATGCAGCCGAAATTCATCGCCGAATAAGTCGTGTGCATGGTGAAACGTGCATGAGCGACAGCAAAGTGCGACAATGGTGCAGGAACTTTACAGCAGGGCGTACAGACGTCCATGATGCAGGCGGCCAGAGAAGGAAGCGTGTGTCAACTGATGATCTTGTTCAGCGTGTGGATCAGGCAATTCGAGAAAATCGTCGGTTCACAATTTCTGTGTTGAGTGCTTCGTTTCCTAAAATTTCCAGGTCAGCTCTCTACACAATTGTGAGTGAGACACTTCAGTATCGCAAACTTTGTGCGAGATGGGTTCCGAAGATGCTGTCTGACCGTCACAAAACACAGCGAATGGGCGCCGCTTTAGCGTTTCTCCAGCGCTACCATGATGAAGGACCGGATTTTTTAAACAAAATTGTCACAGGGGAGGAGACGTGAGTTCATTTTGAAACGGAAGAAACAAAAGAGCAATCCAAACAGTGGATGCATTCGCACTCCCTGAGTAAGCCAAAGAAATTCAAGCGAACATTCTCCAACAGAAAGTGTATGGCTACTGTGTTCTGGGACCGGAAAGGAGTTCTGTTGGTGGAATTCATGGAACGTGGTTCCACCATCACTGCAGCCGCATACTGTGCGACTATTCAATGTCTACGACGGGCAATTCAGAATAAGCGGAGAGGGATGTTGTCATCAGGCATTGTCCTCCTCCATGACAATGCTCGGCCGCACACTGCAGCTGCCACCACGAACCTCCTGCAGCGTTTCCAGTGGGACGTTTTCGATCATCCAGCATACAGTCTGGACCTGGCTCCATCAGATTTTCACCTCTTTGCTCACATGAAACGCTGGCTAGGAGGACAGCGTTTTGACACCGACGAGGTGCTGCAGACCGGCGTACAAAGATGGTTACAGGCGCAGGCGGCGACGTTCTATCAAGAGGGCATTGACAAGTTGGTACCACGCTACGACAAATGTCTCAATCTGCGAGGCGACTATGTTGAAAAATAGCTGTGATGTATCAGTAAGTGTTACTAATAGAAAAGTGTCAAATTTGTACTGCTGTTTCATTTCGTGACCAATCGGACCTTGAAAAAAAAATAGCCCTCGTACATCATTTTGAGCAAGCTGTGGTTGATGAGTGTTTGAAATGCAAGGAAGATGCTTGAATAAATTGTAGTGGGTGGGAGGAATACAAGGCAGCAGATCCAACATATCTTTATCTTAGCATCAGTAACTGCATGTTGCTGCGTGTAGAGATGGTCTTGTTCTGATAGCTGTAATACTGCTCTTCTTCTACCTTTCTTTGCCAAATTACGTTCATGAAACTGTATGTCAGGATTGAGGCTGGTCTTGTATTTTAATGAAAAATTCACATCCCTTTTCTTACCTCAACCATCACACTTTTAGCCATTTAATAATGTAACCATCAATAGCTTTACATTCTCTTCACAAAGGCCTTCTTCCGATTTTGTGGTGGAAGAGAAGTCAGCATTCCTCATTTGAACTATTTTAAAAGGATTTTCTGGTTGTATAATCTTGTCCGGTGTATAGAAGAATCTTCCTTTTATTGATCTTCCAGCTCTCTACTATGGGAATCAACATCTATATCATCTGATGGCCAGGCAGGCATCAATTTTTAAAAATGAGGTAAAATCTCTCATAGTGCATTGGCACTGCCAGTGGCTTCAAGTAGCCTACACGGAGGCCTCCACAGTATGCACTAGCCATGCGTCGTGGTGGGTGTGCTACTTACCAACTGATGAGTCCAATTTAGCACACTGGGGCGAAACACTGGCAACCAGGAATGAGTTAGCTGGAAAATTTATAATGTCCAATAACGGACCAACTGTATTGGTACTTTCTAGGTCCCCGTACAGTCACTCACAATCCTGCAACTCATTTACTACTCTATACAGTATAACATCATCTGCAAATAGCCTTATCTGTGATCCCAGTTCTTTACACATCATTTATACAGGGTCGTCGGAGTACCAGCAATTGCCCTGGTACGATTTGAAAGAAAGAGCGGGCCTTGGGGGCTGGACGTAATAGCACAAGCAGTTTAAAATGCCAAAGATTTATTACATTTGTTGTTGTTTGAGTCATCAGTCCATAGACTGGTTTGATGCAGCGCTCCATGCCACCATATCCTGTGCTAACCTTTTCATTTCTACGTAACTATTGCATCCTACATCTGGTCTAATCTGCTTGTCATATTCATACCTTAGTCTACCCCTACCGTTCTTACCACCAACACTTCCTTCAAAAACCAAGTGAACAAGTCCTGGGTATCTTAAGATGTGTCCTATCATTCTATCTCTTCTTCTTGTCAAATTTAGCCAAATCAATCTCCTCTCACCAATTTGATTCAGTATCTCTTCATTCGTGATTCGATCTGTCCATCTCACCTTCAGCATTCTTCTGTAACACCACATTTCAAAAGCTTGTATTCTCTTTCTTTCTGAACTAGTTATCGTCCATGTTTCACTTCCATACAATGCCACGCTCCACACGAACGTCTTCAAAAACATCTTTCTAATTCCGATATCAATGTTTGAAGTGAGCAAATTTCTTTTCTTAAGAAAGCTCTTCCTTGCTTGTGCTAGTCTGCATTTTATATCCTCCTTACTTCTGCCATCGTTAGTTATTTTACTACCCAAGTAACATTATTCATCTACTTCCTTTAAGACTTCATTTCCTAATCTAATATTTCCTACATCACCTGCCTTCGTTCGACTGCACTCCATTACGTTTGTTTTTTACTTATTTATTTTCATCTTGTACTCCTTACCCAAGACTTCGTCCATACCATTCAGCAACTTCTCGAGATCTGCTGCAGTCCAATTCTGATTACTTCGTTAACAAAACAACTTTAAATGACTAAATGAACACACTCAATAAAATCAATAACTTACATGGTTATCTAATAGGAGAAGGGTTCTTTTTTTTTTTTTTTTTTTTTTAACCCGTTAACCTCGCAACACATAGTAGAGGGTACAAGCCCTCGCAAAATAAAACCTTGCCAAATTACAAAGTTCAAGAAGAGGAGAGTTCCCTGTCACTCACAACACCGGCCTAGTACCAGGTAATTCTGGGAACATGACAAAATCATCTTAAATTTAGGATATCCTGAGAAATTAACACAAATCATAAAAACAGTAACTACAAGCACAAGGTTTACACGCCCAAAGGGCTTATAAAAAACATTTTTCTCCAAACTTGCACTGGCACCTCACATTCTTCATACAAAATAATAGTTTGAATGGTCTCCAGCCTATTCCAAGTGATTACAAAAGAGACTTCGAGAATCTATATCCTTCAAACAATTTAAGATAACCCAACATAATATTTACAAGTGTCTGTCCCCATTCAACAAGGGGAATAAATATAGAGATTACAGCAATCTGTTTTACAGTGACTAGAATATGAACATAATTTTAACTTTGAATAATCAACGGAGCCAAAACCTTAAAGACACTTAGATATAGGACTTTACAGACACAGCCCTGTATGCTCTCAAAGAAAGTTCGCTTTTGACCACCTCAGTCCTCCCCTCATCCACAACTCACACCAAAAACCTTACAATCTTACAATCTTACCTCCATGCCCGCGCAAAGCGACTCTACTCTCATTGGCGGACGAAGAGAGGTGGGTACATAACCCTAGGACATGGAGCCAAGAGGGACACATGCCAACTTCGGGAGGATAAGTACTCCAGAGCGGGAACGAATTCCCTTTTACTCTGGAGTCATCATTAGGGAGAAGGGTGATAACTTTATTATATGTAAGGTTAAATAGTTCAAAAGTAAAACGTACAATTACACAAATACAGATTAAAAGGAAAAACTCAGACACACAGCTTGCAAGCATAATAAGAGGCCAAGCCATATAAAATGATAGGAGGTGGGGGAGAAGTTCACAAGGCACTGTCGGAAACAACGTGAAATCGATATATCAGCGTTAGGGGGTTGATCACACTGATAGATAATTTTGAAAGAAATAATATGATGTCTTGCACCATTGTGGTTGAAGTTAGCCAGTCAGATTGCTTCACGAGTGAATTCAAATGGGCTTTGCACAGCACTGTTGTTAAACCTGTACATAGCTTAAGACTGGCATGAGAACACAAGTTGAAGAATAAAAGGGGTTTGAATACAGACCTCCGAGCTGACAGGATTGTGGCTAAGCAAATACGCTGCGGTGACATTGGCTGAAACCAACATTGTGTTGGTGTTTTATGTTGAATTCTCAGTGTGGTTTCTCAAGCCATTCTTAAGTCACGTGGAGATGTAGCAACAGAGTAACGCAAAGCCCATTTGAATTCGCCTGCGAAGTGATATGATTGGCTAACCTCAGCAGCTAATAAATGACAATGGTGCAAGGTATCGAATTTTTTCTTTAAAATTATCTATCATTTTGACGAACCCTCTAATGTTCAGATACCCAGTTCACATTGCTTCCGAACACCCTGTATATAAGAAAACATAACGGTCCTATAATACGGCCCTGTGCCCCCCCCATACACACACACTTAGTCATTCCAGGATCAGATAACACTGCACCTACTCTAATTTTCTGAGTTCTATTTTCTAGGAATTTAGCTACCTATATGAACACTCTTTTTGTCTAGTCCAGTAGCTCTTGTTTTCATCAGTAACCTCCCATGATCTATGCTATCAAAAAGCCTTGGATAGGTCAGTGGTGATACAAACCATTTCACCTCCTGAATCTGAAGTATCTGCTCTATCCTGCTGGAATCCTGCAAGTCGAGCTTCACTGGAATAACCTTTCCTCAATATGAACGTCATTCTATTAAACCAGATAGTAATTCTGCAAACGCATCTAATATAATCAAAAAGGATACTTTCCCAAAGCTTACAAACAACACATGCCAAGCTTGTAAATAAAATTTAAAAAATTAAATGCAAAAACAAAATATAGAAATCCATCAGCTGAAATAATAGAACAGTATAAAGCATGTTGTAGACGAGTAATCAAAATGAAGAGAGAACTTAAAAGAAACATATTACTGAAATAAAATTGCAAAGGGAAACAATAATAAACAAATGTGGCCTACAGTTAGGGATATTCTCAGAAAATCTACTAACTTCCAAGAGATCTCTGAATTGAAATTTTGAAACATTACTCATACTTCTAAAAGGGGTATATGAGATACTTTAAATCTGTATTATATGAATTTGTTGCAGGATGCAGTGGAAAATCTCCCACCTCCAAAAGAAATTTCATTTCTTGAGAATTCACCTTGTCATTGTTCCTTAAACCGGCTACAGAAAATGAAATTGTGGGTATTATAAAATCCTTCAAATAAAAAAATAATGTTACGCATGATGGAATCAATAATGTCTTCTTGAAAAAGTAAGGTGATCAGTTATTATCATTAATTGATCAGTTATCATTAATTGTCCCTTTGATTAACATGTCATTAGAAAATGGAGTAGTACCAGACAGATGTAAAATTGGGGATAGATCAGATCCAGGCAATTACAGACCAGGTGTATTCTTATCTTTGCAAGATTACTCATGTCAGTAGTAAGAACAAGATTAAAGGAATACCTAAAATCATGTAACTTTTTCATTTAAATCAATAAGGCTTTGTTCCACATTGCTGCACTCATTTAGATTATTTATTTATTTATCATGTCAGAAGTACAAAGTAAACGAGACAAAAATTAAACAGAGGAAATTTTAAACATTGGTTGACCAAAAATTGGCCACGACAAGTGCATTTGGAGTTGTCCTCATTAGGTCTTTAATGGTACAAGTGGCTGGAGAAGAAGGGCACAGTAGAAGATGCTCGTTAGTCTGCTTAGTACCACACTTGCAGTAAACTGTCTCCACAGGAAGGCCCCATTTCTGTAGGTTGGTCTTGCATCTCGTGGTGCTGGAGCGTTATCGATTGAGAGCCTCCATGTCATCCACTTTTCAGAATGTCCAGGAGGAAGTTCTTCCTTTGGAACCATCCATTCTCTCAAATGTTGACATTTTCCCTGCCACATTGAGATTCTTGCTTGTTGTGGTGTTCCTTTAAGAGCTTCAGTGGTTGTCAAGAAGCTCTTTCTTGATTTCAGCCTAGGGTGTGCTGGTTGACAGGCATACAAAGGGTGGGCTTCGATAGTCATAGAATAGCCTTGCTTTTCTCATACCTAGCAGCAATATCACGTCGGATTTCAGGTGGTGCTATACCAGCGAGACAGTGGAGTATATCTATGGGAGTAGGTCTTAAACAACCTGTGATAATTACAGCAAGTGTCATTTAGTGCCACATCTATGTTTTTGGCACGGCAGGACTTATGCCACACGGAGCATGCATATTCAGCATTGGAGTAGCACAGTGCTAGCGCACTTGTTTTCACAGTGCATGGGTGAACTCCCCAGGTGGTGCCTCGAAGTTTCCGCACTATGGCAACATCTCAAGTAGCTAGTTTGATCCAGCCCTTTTCCTTTACGTTCTGTGCCCTCCACGCTCATTTTGTTAATGCTGCTGCTGCTCGATGGTAAGTTTTTAGCTTCTTGTGCTCATTTGGTAATATTTATGGGTTGTTATTATCATACCTGTTTTTATCTTTGTCGGGTTGCTATAATAATTCAATTCATTAAATTAGGAGACAAATGTCTATTTTTAAGATAATAAAACATGTTAACACACTCAGATTACATACTAAAGTAACTCGTACAGTACCAAGAAATAAGCGGAGTCTGCAGCTCACATCAGAATCACTCAATGACAAATGTAAAAACGGATCCATGCGTTAAATATTAATTACACAACTGGCCAACTTTTCCTTGTAAGTAGGTACACTACAATTAATCTCATTAAACTGAAATCTGTTTCCAGAACCTGTACACAAGAATTTCAATCCTCCCAGAAACACGGAATCACACAGAATATTAAAGGCGACGATAGCCAACCAAATATTCCACACGTAAATAATTAAGAGAACACAAAAGAAAATCGCACGAACCCGAATAAAAATATTGCTTAAATAATTTACAAATTATGAAGGGAAACACTTAAAATTCCACAGAAAACAAACAGTGGTACACACGAAGCATGCAGCTTCCCAAAACCAAGCCAACATCCCACTTAAAGACAAAAGGCAAGGCCCACACAAAATTAGCGTAGCGGAGATAAGATAAAAGTATGACACGCAATAATGAAAGAAAGGAAAGAAAACATGGATGCGAATAATCTGAGGGGGTAACCTTAAGTATCTTTAAAAAATGCTAGAAACAAATTTCAGCTTCCTCAACCACGATATTACAATAATATAATTATAATATTTTGAATTTAACATTTCCTCCAGCCACCTATTAACAGAGGATTTAAATGCCGGTTATAAAATTTTAATTTTAGGAGGCTCTGGAAAAGGGTAATGGTTGAATAAGACCGGAAATAAACCATCCCATTAAGTAATTAAACAATGATGCATAACAAAAACAATACTAGCACATGACGTCTTTCAAAACATAGATAACAGAGCAAAGGGATACCACCAATATGAACCAAGAAAAGTAGAAGGAAATCCACCAACTAAATTAATAACAATAACAAATTTAAGAAACAGAAAAAGGTCGGACAATAATCTAGTTAAATTAAAGGAATGGAATAATTTGCCTCTCACCCGCGCATATACCATGTTCCAGAATTACTCCATTATAATAATTTAAATATAGAACTTTACTAAAATCACGTTAAGCTACATTTTAACATTTAGAAGATACATTTTATATAATTCAAATGTCCGATGCAGAAGAAATTCCAGCTTAATTTAATGAATAAACGGTGGTCGACATGTCCATAAACTATAGGCCTAATTTCAATTACAGTAGCGGAGTAGACACGAAGTAATATTAACAGCGTTGCCAAAACCTTTTTTTAAATATAATAGATGTCACAGATAGCTTGATACATTCATCTTCTCCAAATAATCCGGCAGCAGAACAGTTTCGAAACAATTAAGAAGATACTTGTATTTACATCCTTGGGTGTCCAATTTAATATACGGTAATCCAATAGCTTACGTTCTAGCCCATTTTGTAATGAAGAACCCTTCTTCAGATAGTTCGGTCACACTAATATTAAAGAACAGTAAATATGAAACACACTACAACATTATTGCGCTACAACTAAGGCAAATGCCTTAATTAACGAGGCTATTAGCCTGGTTTATTAGACTCCACTCCAACAACTTTCAATCGCATTTTGTACACAACTCCTCCAAACGCGTCCATCTTGGCGATCTGCCGGGAACAGACTGGCGTGCAGGCCAGTGAGAAACACAGCGCTCAGCTTTCAGCAGTAGACCGGATGCGCACGCACTTCAACTGGTTTATTGGGCGAATCAGAAATTTCGAAGCTACCAACGTAACAATGGATTTAAAATGCATTTTAAATAGGATAGGTCAGGCACATAAATTAACGGCAGTTCAAACAATGGCCGAGAATGTTAGATAAAAGTCCCCACACACCAATACATATGTCCAACAAATGAGGGTATCGAAAATTATTGTCTCAGTACTCCCCTCCGAAAGCCAAAACACAGGGAGGCGAAAGATCAAGATGGTAGATACAAGATTATATGGCACAATTTCATTGTCCAAAATAAATCTTCACACGTTGATTACGGAAGGTGATAGTCCAACATATTAAGTACAGTAAACATGGAAAGGTCTTGCTTGGTTGAAGGATAGCAGTACTTCACCAAATACCAGTAGATAAACACGTTAAGTGTGACCAGAAGAGATACAACAGGGCCAGCGTTACATCACACACCACACAAGTTGACAGTACATAACGTAGTTTAATCACACCAGCACATAGCGTAGTAAGCAACCATGGGTGTTCGACACACTAGTTCTCCGTTCAGCAGATGCATGGGTGTAATGCCGCGCGATTAACACTGAAACACCACACACATGAGCAAAAGCGAGGGACCAAGTGCATATTTACAGACCGCAATGAACCAAAATGGTTCAACCACACATGTTAGGGACCACAAAATTTTTCCAACTAGGTTTCCAAGACACTTTTGTATTGTTTCAGTATGTTTCGAGGGATAATGCAAATTCCACATGCCTAAAATTACCAGGGATGATTCCTCCAATTTTGAGCTGAAGTTAAACACAGATGTAACATCGTTAACGTAACTATGTCAGACCACATTGTCGGTATTGGCATCAGAAGGATTACCAAAATAATGAAGTGATTTTACATAATTTAGTTGCCTAGTAAGCTAATATACACTAATTTTCTTGAAGTACAAATTTATGTGCTACAGTATTAACAATCCAACCTTTAAGTAAGAATTACACATTAAGAAAATGGGAAATAACTGAAATATTCCAAGACTTCAATATACTAGTATGGAGACTAAACACAAGAGATCAGAGAAAATAATTTTGAATATTTAAGATGGTTCATGGAATCCACTGGCAAATTACAGTAGATTTAGTCCCAGCAAGTTAACTAAAATTCAATAGACTCAACAAATTAATAGGTCGAAGACCATTATAATTTTCACATTCATTTACATGAAATACTTGCATTCTTCCACACATTACATAATTCCACAGGACAGTACAGATACCAGAAGGATCCCCAGACCAAGAACAGGAAATATTAATGACCAGGGGGTACAGGGAGGTAACTACGGAAAAGCATATTACTAGAGGGATGTAGCAGTATACATAATGACAAACCATCTACAAAAATTAGGTAACCCAGAACATAAAGATTAGGAAAATAGGTAACGAAGAGGCAGATAAAATTACAGAAAATACAACCATCCATAACCATAACGCAGCAACCACACGGAAGATCGACCCAGAATAAGAAGCAAGCAAAACAATAACTGGAGACTTCGTATGCATACTAATAGATGGTGGGGAGATCTCAAGGTGTGTCCGCAAGAGATTACCACACAACAATTACCGAGGCCAACAACCACATGATAGCCAACAATTACAGTCAGGACGATAGGGAACAACAGACCAGACATGAAAATGACATTACATCAACCAGAACCAGCTCTACGCAGCATAACAATGGCCAAAATTCAGGGAAAATTACATCTCCATATAAATAATCTTTGAATATAACGAGCACAGGTGTATTATCACAACCGTCAAGTGTTCAAAAGAACCTCTGGATAACCCAGGACTAATAATGTGGTGGCAATATAATGGTCCACCCTGTGTGATTATACCAATCACCACAGACACCCTATCAGCCAGTCGGAATACACGGGATATAATAAAACATAAACGATGAAGAAGTGATAGGTTACACGATGACAAAGCGCATGAGTTGATGGAGAAGAACTTTCAATCCATCAGTTGGGTCCCATACCCCAACGACGGACAAGGAATTTTAGGAACTGTCGCGACACTACCCCAAATGATCCCATACTCATAGGAATAGAACCCAAAACAGTCAGATGACAACCAGGCAACCATATAAAGTTGCAAAAACATGTAGGGTAGAGCCAGAAGCAACTGAATTACAAGGGTTTAGGCTACAAAACCAGATGAGAAACTAGCAAAGGCACCAACTAAGGAATACCTTATGTAAGGAAGCTAAATCAGAAGAGGTTACACAGAGACAATCACCAGTTGCAAGGAAAATTTCTCGTACACAAATTTTTCATAATAATACCAGATCACATACAACATCTGATCCACAGATACAAATCAAAAGAGACATAAGCTCTCATACCACTAGACATCAAATGAAGACATGATCAGGACAGTGTACATTAACAAAATGATGACATTTACCAAATACATTCCCATAACCCATAGAAAATGAACAGGAAGGAAGATGTAATGCAGAAGGTTCATTTCAGAACAGATTCCACAATTATTAGGTAACGAGCTGCACCAGTAACCACACAACAATTGCGAGACCCATAACCAAACTCCGAACATGAAGACACAATGAAAACGAAGGGTCGTTTCCGCGATAAGCCAGCTGTACTCCACACCAGAACTCAGAAATGAACCCAGACAATAACCATGAAGCACCAGTAACAAAACATAGGCAGAGCAACAAGAGACAAGGACAACCAAGAATCAACATATGCAGCAACCCACCAGGACTAGCAATGAAAAATCAGGAAGAATGAAAAATTTCACTCAAGCACATAGCCAAAACTGATATCATTAACCAGCACCAGAAGATCACACACATGAGTGACACCAGTCACACTTCATAAGCATCAGAGAATGAAACACAGAGCAAGAATTTAGTACACAGACACCTGACAGAAAATATGCAAGGGGAAGAAGCTAATACACAATGACCACAATTAACCAGGTTAACAAATAAATTAAGACCACACCTTATTACAACAAGACCACATGAGTGAAGTACATGCACACTGCAACAGAAGCTGAGCAAAAGGGAATGAGTAGTACCAAGAGAATTAAGACATGGATCATATGAGCTACAGAAATTAATCACTCCACAACAGAACTGATGGAACTACCTGACATGGACACATCAAATTAAAAAGATAATATAATCTCAGATGAACCATATAGACGTAGCCTATCACCATTCAACCAGGAATCGCATTTCAGAGTACATGACAACAAGAACACTGCCCAAGGTTACACTAACGGCATTAAACACAACAGTTCCAAGTGAGATTCTCATCAATACACCATAATCACATGACACTCATTCACGAGTTCAATACAGACCTACAACAGCACCATATCAAGAACAGGAACATGCACAAGAGCACACAAGGCAAAATAGGAAGAAATCCCACAGCACATGCCCCAGATATGAACCAATATACACAAGCAATAATTATCAACACATGAGAACTCACCACCTTAAATTAAACTCACAATAATAACAAAAGGCACATAGCAACCTAGACAAGGCAGGACAGGGAAAAAAAATAAAGGTGGGAGTAGAGAGTCACCATGGGTCAAGATTGTAAATCAATTTCACATGTTCAGGCCAAACAGCGAGGTGGGTACACAGTCACTGGAAGAGAAAATGTAATTACAATACAAAGTCATATCACTCAATCTGGACCACGAATGAAGCTGGAATAAAAACATCACTTAGAGATTAAATCAGGGTTACAACAGCAGTTCCAACACCCAACACAAATTAATCCAAGTAAATCCCACCAAGGACAGGCACTGCAATTCCAGGGAAAACCTATAGTACAACCAGAGGAAGCAGATAACAAGATCAAAGAACATCACATCATTAAGGTAAAATGTGGAAGAAATTTTCATTTATTTAAATCTGAAAGCAGATTAAGTAAATATTTCACAATAATTATTAATAAAGGTGAGAATGGTCTTCAACTTAACCCTACATGGCAGGTACAGAATAAGCAGACCCAAAACACAACAAGATTCCATGACCACAGGATATGGTAAATAAAACAAGCAGCAAGTGTACAGATACAGAGCCACACCATACTTCACGACCAAGAGGACAGCAACAAGGAAGTCTCGCTTACATATGAAATACACATACAGAGGAATTACTTTGGTCCATTTCAGTTTTACAATTTTTAAGTTTAAAAGGTTGGTCACTTTTAGCAGCTAGCAACGTTGACCTGGGCAACTTATCAAGTTGTTATAACAACAACAACCACCACAGAGATGCTACCACAACACTACTGTAACCCGACAAAGATAAAAACAGGTATGATAATAAAAACCCATAAATATCACCAAATGAGCACAAGAACCAAAATACTTACCATCAAGCAGCAGCAGCATTAACAAAATGAGCGTGGAGGGCACAGAACTTAAAGGAAAAGGGCTGGATCAAACTAGCTACTTGAGATGTTACCAGGTCAACATTACTAACTACTAAATGAAAGCAAAATTAACGTTTAAATAACTTGAACTTTACTTAAAAATTATAAAAAATTTAAACCAAATTGATGAATGAAAACTGAAGAACAAATAATAAATTTGTAAATAACCTGTTTGACTCATGGATAAAAATCAATTTTTAAAGCAATATGTATATTACGAGTGCGCACTCGGATAACAACGTTAAATAATTTTTATGAAGTAATAAATAAGTAAATAGAAGAAGAAAAAATCATTATAATAATTCAATTCATTAAAATAGGAGACAAATGTCTATTTTTAAGATAATAAATCGTGAAAACACACTCAGATTACACACTAAAGTAACTCTTACAGTACCAAGAAATAAGCGGAGTCTGCAGCTCGCATCAGAATCACTCAATGACAAATGTTAAAACGGATCCGTGCGTTAAATATTAATTACACAACTGGCCAACTTTTCCTTGTAAGTAGGTATACTACAATTAATCTCATTAAACTGAAATCTGTTTCCAGAATCTGTACACAAGAATTTCTATCATCCCAGAAACATGGAATCACACAGAATATTAAAGGCAACGATAGCCAACCAAATATTCCACACGTAAATAATTAAGAGAACACAAGAGAAAATCGCACGAACCCGAATAAAAATATCTCTCGAATAATTTACAAATTACGAAGGGAAACACTTAAAATTCCACAGAAAACAAACAATGGTACACACGAAGCATGCAGCTTCCCAAAACCAAACCAACATCCCACTTAAGACAATAGGCAAGGCCCCCACAAAATTAGCGTACCGGAGATAAGATAAAAATATGACACGCAATAATGAAAGAAAGGAAAGAAAACACGGATGCGAATAATCTGAGGAGAGTAACCTTAAGTATCTTTAAGAAATGCTAGAAACAAATTTTAGCTTCCTCAACCACGATATTACAATAATATAATTATAATATTTTGAATTTAACATTTCCTCCAACCACCTATTAACAGAGGATTTAAATGCCGGTTATAAAATTTTAATTTTTAGAAGGCCCTGGAAAACGGTAATGCCCGAATAAGACCGGAAATAAACCATCCCATTAAGTAATTAAACAATGATCCATAACGAACACAATACTAGCACATAATGTCTTTCAAAACATTGACAACAGTCCAACGGGTACCACAAATACGAACCAAGAAAAGTAGAAAGAAACCCACCAACAAAAATTAATAACAATATAACTTTAAGAAACAGAAAAAAAGCAGCACAAAGATAATCTCAGTTAAATTAAAGTAATGGAATAATAGGCCTCTCACCCGCGCAAATACCATGTTCCAGAATTACTCCATTCTAATAATTTGGATATAGAACTTTACCAAAATCACATTAAGCTACATTTTAACATTTAGAAGATACAATTTATATCATTCAAATGTCCGATGCAGAAGAAATTCCAGCTTAATTTAATGAATAAACGGTGGTCGACATGTCCATAAAATATAGGCCTAATTTCAATTACAGTAGCAGAGTAGACACGAAGTAATATTAACAGGGTTGCCAAAACCTTTTTTTAAATATAATAGATGTCACAGATAGCTTGATACACGCATTCTTCTTCTCCAAATAATCCGGCAGCAGAACAGTTTCGAAACAATTAAGAAGATACTTGTACTTACATCCTTGGGTGTCCAATTAAATATATGGTAATCCAATAACTTACGTTCTAGCCCATTTTGTAATGAAGAACCCTCCTTCAGATAGTTTGGTCACACTAATATTAAAGAACAGTAAATATGAAACACACTACAACATTATTGCCCTACAACTAAGGCAAATGCTTTAATTAATGAGGCTATTAGCCTGGTTTATCAGACTCTACTCCAACAACTTTCAATCGCATTTTGTACACAACTCCTCCATCTTGGCGATCTGCTGGGGACAGACTGGCATGCAGGCCAGTGAGAAACACAGCGCTCAGTTTTCAGCAGTAGACCGGATGCGCACGCACTTCAACTGGTTTATTGGGCGAATCAGAAACTTCGAAGCTACCGACGTAACAATGGATTTAAAATGCATTTTAAATAGGATAGTTCAGGCACATAAATTAACGGCAATTCAAACAATGGCCGAGTATGGTAGATAAAAGGGTATCGAAAATTATTGTCTCAATATTAGCATATTTGGTAATGTCTTTACTCATTTAGGTATGTTCTATGTAGTTACTCTGATAGAAAATTCCCTTGATAACAATAAAATTGCAACAGGCCTTTTCATCGACTTAGTGAAAGCATTTGTTACAGTTAATCATCCGCTCTTGTTGAATAAGTTAACAGCAGCAGGAACACAAAGAACAGCACACAGGTGGTTCCACAGTGACTTAATAGCAAGAAATCAATATGTATGTTTGAATGATACAGTCGGCTTTGAATCAACAGTTACATTTGATGTCCCTCAGGGGTCAATACTGGGACCAATACTCTTCCTGATATTTATTAAGGATATAGGAAACCTGGCACTATATGGTAAATTGCTGTTATTTGCAGATTATATGTTTCCTTTTTTTAAGAAGATGACACTGAAGAACAAATAATGGATAAAGTACAAAGAGATTTACATACTCTCTTACAATGGATGACTGAAAACAGTCTTGTTTTAAGTAATTCTAAAACCAAACATATGTTTTCCTACAAACCATTTTATGCAACAACTTCCTTAAATGGAGTAAAATGTAGTAACCCTCAAACTGTGTCAAGAGTCAGTTCATTTATATACTTCGGTAATTTTCTGAACACAACTTTATGCTGGGAAGAACATGTATCCAATATACAAGCTAAGATCACTGCTGTTATTGGAGTGTAGAAAAAATTACAGGACACAGGATTAACTATGCAGTAGCTTAGAAGTATTTATTTCTCGCTGATTCACTCTCATCTACTCTACATGAATCTAATTTGGGGTTCGTGCAATAGAGAAGAAATAAGTGATTGTGAAATACTTAAAAAATGGGCCATTAGGTTAATTTATAAACACAACTTTATGAAACGTTCCATTGAGATATACAGGGACACGAACATCTTACCTGTTAGGATGCATAAAACATACTCTCAAGCACTATGCATGTACAAATTAAAAAATGGTGTGATCTCCTTAAACACAGAAGTTAGGTACAGGAAAGACGTTCATAACTACCAAACTAGGTCAATAGTTCAATAGACCAGATATACACTGGTCATGTATCCTCTCCATGGTAAGCACAGCACATTCTGCCACAGTATTGTATAAGAAATTGCCAACGGAGTTAAGGATTATTAAAAAATGTTCACTATTTCAGTAGTTGGTTTTAGTTATTTTTTACAAAAATATACAGAAATGTATTCATTATTATTGTCACATTTAAATATAATTGCTAATTTTCTCCAGTGTACTACCAACATTGTTGTGGTCAATGTATATTATATTAAGAACTAGCAAGTGCCAGCGGCTTCGCCTGCATTTATTAATTCAGCTGCATTCGATTTTTAAAACTGTTTAATTAAATGCAAAAGAAAAACTATATAGTTTTAATATTGGTCATGTTCTTTTAATTTAATATTCCACCCCCTTTCAACCCCCGCCGGTAGGGGTGTCTTACCGTACAGTTTTCTATCCCGAACAGCAAGTCATATGAGTATCATGTTTGGTTGAGAGCTATGCTGGAACATGTACACGTACATCCATGATCTTGGTCATTTTGGACATTCCTTTCAGCCCTTCCCAATTGGGAATGAACTTTAGCTCAAACGGCATCCAGAATGTCGCGGTTCATCTCAGCTACCCCAAAGACTATGAACTCACCATTAATATCGGTCATTTTTTCAGATTTTTACATTTCACCCCTTCCTTTAGGAGTGCTAGGAGTTTCTTGCCCTACAGTAATTTTTCCTATTAAGTTATATGTGTATCTAGTTTGGTTGAGAGCTATGCTGAAACATACACTCACATTCACCCTTAATCTCTGTCATTTTCAACATTTTCTTTCTTCACTCCTTGTCACCCCTTAAGCCATGGGGACTGAACTTGGACTTTGAATTTTTATATACCGTTTATAGAAGAAGAAGAAGAAGAAGAAGAAGAAGAAGAAGAAGAAGAAGAAGAAGAAGAAGAAGAAGAAGAAGAAGAAGAAGAAGAAGAAGAAGAATATTTTTAAGAAACACATCATAATCTTTACATACTGTTCTTTAGGCAACCTGCTGATCAGACTTGTCAAGCGGTTTACTTGCCTTTCCCTATTTTTTTTTCACCCTTCTCACCCCCACTGTGCCGAACTACCCATCAGATTTCGTTCAAACCACTTCCTAAACACTCCCAGATGTAATACGAACAAATTGTGAAATTTTTAGTGTATTCGGTCCATTCGAGACATACATACAAACACACATTCGTTTATATATATATAGATATTAAACTTTTTTTTTACCATGAATTGTTAAGCCAGAATTGAAGACTTTGGTGGTAAATAATGACAACCCACATTTTTTAAGTTTTGAGATATAAAGGAATGAATTTTCACAAAATATTTAATGCTAAAATGTTTGATCTTTGAAACTCAATACAATGGTACATGTAATCCTTATTTATAACATTCTGGAGGAAAAAAAGCATATGGGACTAGTATTATAGGTAATTAGAGTATATTAAACATGAATGTGCTTAATGAATTTGAGGGTTATAATTGTTTACATGCAATATTGATGAAAGTAGTAAACTGGCAGTACAAGAAAACATCTCAGTCTCTGAAGTTCTGGCTGAAGTGCTTTGTTTACCCCCACCCCTTGCAAAGTGCAAAGTCTTTTTGTTCCACCATGATCTAGGTTCTACTTTTCAATTTTTTGCAGAGTGAAAAGTCTTTTGTGAATGAGTGATCCGATCGAGTTTATTCCATGAGCAAACTGTATAGGCCTAATACTCTATGAGTTTTAATGCTTTATTTTTTGCGGCGAACTTGACGGTATAATTGTGGTACCGTTAAAGTATTTTATCATGGGAAAGAAAGGTTATTACAAGAAGCTGGCTGTGATGGAAGTTGTCAAGGAGAAACGTGACATCCTTTTTGGCAACTTCAAAAATAACCTCTCAAATGATGACACACATCAATGTTAACGAGAGTATCGTCAACACATCAACACACAGAAGGAAATGCACCCTCCATTAGAAATCCCGTTGCTATATTATGTGGATTATCAGGCCAACGTACTGTTAGGAAATATTACATTTACTATAATATCTACGACTTTGGTAACAGTTCTGCAAATAATTGATTTTGATATCCCATGCATTGGTGCTACACCGTGCAGCTGGGCACCATTTACTAACCAATGTAAGCATATAAGAATTTGTTCTTTTTCGGAAAGGAATTTACTTCATTTTGTTTCATGTTTCAATAAATGACCGATCATTTCAAGAATATAGTCAGTCTGTGTTGGGGTAATACCAAATACAGTAGAGACAGTCTCTACTGTATCTTATTGGATTTTTCATCACTGTCCTCACTTGATGCTAACAAAAGCTCTCGTCATAACATGTTTATATCACTAAACCAAATTCTACACCGAGAAACTACCGGGCGAGTTGGCCGTGCGCGTAGAGGCGCGCGCCTGTGAGCTTGCATCCGGGAGATAGTAGGTTCGAATCCCACTATCGGCAGCCCTGAAGATGGTTTTCCGTGGTTTCCCATTTTCACACCAGGCAAATGCTGGGGCTGTACCTTAATTAAGGCCACGGCCGCGTCCTTCCAACTCCTAGGCCCTTCCTATCCCATCGTCGCCATAAGACCTATCTGTGTCGGTGCGACGTAAAGCCCCTAGCAAAAAAAACACCGAGAAACTAGTGTACATACTTGTTAATTGGTAGAACAAAATCTGAACTGAAAAGTGCAAAATGCAAAATGAAAAGTTGCAAATTTCGTTCGTGGAATAGGCCCCAGGTGCCAGAATTGTGTCCCGCAGGAGTTTTGTAACATGCCGGTAAATCTACCGACACAATGCTGATGGGGCTCGAACCCACCAACTTGAGCTCAGGAGGCCAGTGCTCTACCACCTAAGCTACCCAACTTGGTATATTAATGAGGTTACCATACATTTTTTTAAAATTTCATATGATGCAGTTACCCAATTGTTTTTAAGAAAATGGTAGGTAAAATAATTTTTTTTAGGTACATAAGTAACAGTACGTCAACAAAGTCGTTTAAAGGAAATTCAGTATAATGACAACAGTTAGTAGCATGTGATTTGATAATACTACTAATAATACTAATACTAATACTTTTGCAAGAGGTATTTTATATCCCAGCACGTAAATCGTTACAACCAACATTCAAAACAATGTGGTAAACACAGCTGCTAGCCATCTGGAAAACGTATCTGTTCATTATTTTCTGTTGAACTTCCATCATCTTCCAGGATTTCAGTGTAATCAGGGTCCATAAAACTATCATCTCTGTCAATAATATCCTTCTCTTCATTGTTTTGTTACCGGATGAGTTAGCCATGCAGTTAGGGTCACGCAGCTGTGAGCTTGTATCCGGGAGATAGTGGCTTCAAACCCCACTGTCTGCAGCCCTGAAGATGGTTTCCTGTGGTTTCCAATTTTCACACCAGGCAAATGCTGGGGCTGTACCTTAATTAAGGCTACAGCCGCTTCCTTCCCACTCCTAGGCCTTTCCTATCCCATCGTCGCCGTAAGACCTATCTGTGTCGGTGCGACGTAAAGCAAATAGCATTATTTTGTTTACCATAAATGAGATTTTCTTTAGAAGAAAGCACATCTTCAACAACACGATCTGCCATCTTGGAAATCTGGGTTGTAATCAAAGAGGATAGAATAGATTGTTTACTTCAGAGACGTGTGGCTTGTTATGAAAATAAAGTAGAATTTTGCCACCATCTCTTGTTAAATCGATTAACTTCTTGAGTAAAAAGACACTTCATGTTTGATATGAATGTTTACAATAAAGAATTGAAAAATCCATAATTTGAGGGTTATCACTTTTAACCCCCAAGGTCTTCAGTTGTAAAGGGCAGTCTCTCCCTTGAGCTAATAGCTCATTGTGACAAAACCCAGAATAAAAAATAAATTATAATAATAAATAAAACATGACATGTCATTGATATCTTAGCCCTAGTCATCATCATATTTCCATTTATATTGTTGTGAATGACAAATGTAACATATAAAAGTAAGATAGGAACACTTTACTGTAGATATGTAAAAGCAAAGCAAAGTCATCTCCATACAGCCCATGAAGGCCCTTGGGGGGGGGGGCTGGAAGGTAAAGGCTTCCGCTATCCGTAACCTCGGCACTTAATGGGGTAGAGTGGTTAGCTCTACGCCCGGCCACCTTTGCCCCCAGGAATTAACTTGCTACTCATTTTTGGTGTAGGCTGAGTTAACCTCAGGGCCATGTGCACCTCCGGAAGTGGAAATCTCTTTTCTTAAATTTTACGACTGCCTGACGGGAATTCAAAAAGGATGTCATTAATAAATATTTATCTTTAATCTCCACAGATACCCATGGTGAACTGTTATGGCAAGGAAACTGGATTGCCTTCATGGATAACCTGCTGCAGATGAATATTTTAGCCCTCGATTCTCGCAGCCTGTATGTGCCAACATACATCAAGGAAGTGTCCATAAATGTCTACGAACATCAAAAACATTTGACAAATTATACAGAAGATAGTGGTGATGCAGGTAGGCTATCAGTTTTGATATAATGTAGATCTAAATGCATGACTTATAGGGAGAGATAGTTGATATCAAAATAATATTAATAATAATTTATTTATTTATTTACACAGTTTGTGCCCACAGTGGAGCACCAAAATCAACCTTATAAAATAAAATCTTCAAAAAAATAAGTACATCAAAAAATAGGTTCATTTTTTTTAAAACTTGGTAATTTCTTCTTTTCCCAAAACTTCTTCATTCTAGACAATCGTGCAGCCCATTCTTCTGCTGATATAACATACTGCATATGTTTTGATGTTTTAAATGATAGTTTTGTATATTTGTCATTAAGAATCTTCTTCTCTTCTCTGTTTTCAATTTGCTCTGTAATAATTTTCATTTCGTCCAAATCCATTTGTATTTCTTTAAACCAAGTATTGTTTTGTTTTACTATTCCAAAATAAATCAAAAAGCTGTTTTAGCAGTCTAAAATTTGGCAAACAGTATATGTGTCCAACAAATGCAATTGTCTGTTTTCTCATCAGGTCAATAATTGATTTACTTTCCTTGTAAATAACTGAATTGGGTAAAAGTCTCCACTCGCCATCAACCTGATGTTTTTTTAAAATAATTTTATTAATAATTGTCCAGAGAATTCTTCTGTATACTTTCTGCAGTTTGTGTGTTGTTGCTTGGGTATTAAGTCTGAATGTTGTTTCACTTGCTTACGTTGCGTTAGGTTTGATGACGGAGTTATAATGGCAGATTTAGCATTAATTGAAAGAGACTGTTTTTTGTAACTCAGCCATGTAATTTGTTATGCTCGTCTCAATTTTAGAGTTCTATTATCTATGGATGCTTTTTCATTAGCATTCCAAGTGACAATTTCACCAAGATATTTAAATTTATATACAACTTTCATTTTCAGAGTGTTATTTAATATAATATGTGGAGTGTCAACTTTAAAGGATGGCTTCATTTCCGTTTTCATTTTCTCAATAGATATTTTCTCAAAAGATATTTTCAAACCAGACTTTTCTTCTAATCTTCCTACTTCCTCTACTTGAAATGTTGCTTCTCCTGTACTATTTGCTAATAGCACCAGATCATCAGCAAATGCAAGACAATTTAGTCGAATATTTTTTTCCATTTTTAACAGTCGGAGGGCATACCTTACTCCATTCACTCATAATGTTTTCCAGCACACAATTAAACATCAATGGGGATAATCCATCTCCCTGTCAAAGACCAGTATGAATTTCAACGTAACTTTAGACTTTGTGTTTCTCAGAGTGACCTCGATAAGGTTAACAAGTTTCCGATGTAGACCAAATTCAGTAAGGATATGTAGTAATGATTCATGATGGATAGTGTCATAAACCTTTTGAAAATCAACAAAAGTGATCACTAAATTTTTGCCCCTAATGTGTTGTTGTTTTATGATTCATTTGAGACTGATAATTTGGTATGAACAGCTTTGCCCTGGATGAAAACCACCCTGATATTCACCCAGTTCACTATCAAGCTGGTCATGGATTCTGGAATACAGGATCTTACAGAAAATTTTATAGGTGATATCTAGCAAAGAAATTCCCTGATATAGGGGCCGATGACCTTCGATGTTAGGCCCCTTAAAACAACAAGCATCATCATCATCATCATCATCATCAATTCCCTGATAGTTACTAGGATCTGATTTATCACCTTTTTTATGGATTGGGTGTACGATTGCAACATTCCAATCTTCAGGCCATTTTTCTGTATTCCAAATGTCAATGAGATGTTTATGTAGATTCTGAATAGTCGGTATATTCAGATTCTTCCAGAGTTCTGCTACTAGTTGATTTTCTCCTGCTGCTTTAAAATTTTTCAGTAAATCAGTAGCTGCACTTACTTCATTGTAAACCGGTGGTATGGCCTTCTCCAAAGGTGTTTTATTTCTGGGAAATAGATCAAATTTGAAATAATTTTCATGTTCATCACTATTAAGTAATGTTTTGAAGTATTCAGCCAAAATTATTGCATTGTCGTAATCATTATGGGCCACCTTTCTGTTCTTATCCCTCATCAGGAGAGTAGAGGAGTATAATTTTTTTGGTATTGTTTAAATGTCTTATAATAGTCTCTTGTTTTATTTCAATTGAAAGCTTCATCAATAGATTTTAATATTTCCTTCTGATAATTTCTTTTAACTCTCCTGATTTCTTTAGCCATTAATTGTCTAGCATTGATTAGTTCTTCTCTAGAGCTTTCTGTTTTTTGTTGTTGATCATTGAACCAGGCTTTATGCTGGTGTAGTATTGCTGTATCACACTCTTCATTCCACCAAGCATGGTTTTTCATTTTTTTAATGGGAGCAACTTCCTCTGCTATGGCTTTTAGTTTGTTAATAGTGGTTCCCAAGCTATCACTTACAAGTGTTTCGGATTTCTCAAAGTATGTTCGATTATTAATGATTGAACTAGGACCATAAAATCTTTTCCTATTAAGATTATGCAGTTTATTTTTCCTTTTAGGAGTTAATTTAAATTTAATCTTGGAGATCTAATGGTCTGAATCAACACACCATGCAGAACCTTAACATTATAAATTTCTTTTTGAAATTTACGAACCATGGCCACATGATGTATCTGGAATTCACCCAATTTAACATTTGGACTTTTCTAAGTCATTAATTTATGTGGATTTCTTTTAAAACTTGTTGTTTCTAAAATTAGTTCATGGTTAATACAAAATTCAATTAACCATTCGCTGTTCTTGTTCGTTAATTTATGTGCTGGCCATCGTCCCACCACAACACAAAATTTTCTCTTATGTCCAATCTTAGCATTAAAATCGTCAAGAAGAATTTTAATGTTAGTGTCAGGTATATTTGTTACTAATTGGTCAAGTTCATCCAAAAATGAATGTGTTCCCTCTTTGTCAGTTCTGTTCTTTTCATTTGTTGGAGCATGAACATTTATCATTGTATGTTTTCCACTTTAATCGTTAATAATGCTACTCTTGACGAATGTGAGGAAAAATCAGTAAGGAATCTAGAATTCTATTGTGTACCAAGAAACCAACTCCAAAGTGAGGAACATTCTTTATGACTTTCACCTGGAGGTCCTGATTCAATTGGGTTCTGATCAGTATTATGTAATTCTTGAAGAGCTGTGATCACATTTTTATGTTGATTCAAAATATCTATTAGATGTTTCAACTTACCAACCTTTACCAATGAATTGATATTTAATATTGCCAGATACAAAAACTTCCCTGGTTTATTGAACTTGTCTCTGGGCGCTCCGACTCGCCACAATCCTCTATCTGACACCCCACAGTATCCGAATTGTGTGTTCATTTGGAAGATTATATAGCTGTCCAAACCGTGGTCAGGGTTTGCAATTCTAGATATGATCTGGAAAGGTGATAAATGAAAATATGATGAAAAATGAGATTGTGAAATGTGTCTGCCTCAAGATGTTCTCTGGCTGTTATTTAACGGCATTGAGCCAACCTTGAGTTACAATTCTAAATTTTTTTACAGAGGTGAAGATGAGAGATGAAGGATTTTTTTAAATGAAATTGTGAAGAATGCTTTCTGCCTTATTTCATCGGAGTTGTTCAGGACTGGTAGTAGGCATTTCCTCAATACCCTGCAAATGTTATGGTGTTCCCGCAAATACTCGGGTAGCTGATTGCAGTGGTTTTCCACTGGGCAAAGGGGTCGCCACATCCCTACGCCAACATAATAATAATAATAATAATAATAATATGGACTAAGCAACAAAAGTCTAAATTCATTAATTCTGTTATCATAGTCGGTACGGTAGAACTGTATTAAGACATAAATTATTGGAAATTTAATTCTATATAACTTCCGTTATATAGTATTTATTGATATGACCACTAATAACTTACAGTAGATATTTGAGAAATAAATTTTAAGCCTTCCCCTAAAGTACCATTTCACTCAGTGTGAATAAAATTATTTATAGCGTAGATTGTAGTGCCTCATTCCCCATCTGTGCATACCGATTTTCATTAAATTCTCATCAGCCATTTTCTCGTGATGCCCGTACATAGCCTACAGACAGACAGAGATGTCAGAAAATTACACAGTGCATTTCCTTGCTACTCTGCACACGACTGATATAAACATACCATTTTTTTCAAATTCTGAGCAATGTACAGACAAAACTTTTGTTTTATATATGTAGATATAGGAAACCTACCAAAACACTTAATACTGTAAGAAAGGACTCTCACCATCCAGAGACCCATAAAAAAGCTACATTGTTATTAAACATGTTCTACAGAGCATATAGCATCCCCCTAGCACAGAAAGATATACAAGAATAAATTGAAATTATACAAAATTGCAATAAAAACTGGATATATAAGAAACTATATCAGCAGAATAATAAATAAAATAAAAAGTAAACCCAAAATTCAACTCACAAAAGAACAGAAGAACAATGTGAAGAATTTTACCACCTCCACATTGTAATAACAATAACATCTATCAGATAAGTAACATTTTTAAGAAACTTAACTTTAAAATACCATCATAGGTTATGATTTTCATTTCCGTGTTGACGTATAACTAATATAATAAAGTTTGAGGGATGTTCCATCATTCAACACATTGTAAAATATATTAAATTTATTAAGCAAAGACCGGTTTCAACTCCCTTGGAGCCATCATCAGTTCTTGTTGAATATCGAATCAAGGGGAATCTGATAACAGTAATTATAATTATAATTAATAATTATTATAATTATTATTATATTATTATTATTATTTTATTTTATTTTATTTTTTTGCGAGGGAGTGTGGAAAATCTTTCATAAGACGCTTGTGAGGGTCCGCACTCAACAAGTGTGTGGAGATTCTTACCCACTAAAAACCACACTCCCTTTTTCCACGACGTTTATCTCTGCCCCGGAAACTGCTCTCGCATTACTTCAGGACGGATGTCGTGCTTAATGCATCTTGTGCTTCATCTTCCTTCTTCTGCTTTACTGTCTGTCGTAATCGTCCAGGTCCTTCTTCTTCTGACGCAGAATATTTTCTACGTAGCCTGCAACCTGGTCCCAAGATTCTTGACTTCGTAGCATTACTGACACGATCCCTTCTGGCGTCAATTCTCCCTGCATAACTTCTAAGCATCTTCTTTGTGGCAGCCAATGAACACACACAAAGAAAGTATGTAATATGTCATCGATATCACCGCAGTATATGAACACCGGACTAGTTGCTAGCCCTAGCCTATGAAGAAATTTTCGGAAATATCCATGACCTGTCAAGAACTGTGTGAGATAGTAGTTTACTTCACCATAATTTCGGCCAACCCATACGCCCAGAGAAGGTATCAGTCTTTTCGTCCATTTCCCTCTAGAATCATCTTCCCATCTTGTTTGCCATCGTTGCATTCTGCGACTAAGAGCCAAAGCCTTTGCCCTTTTCCTTCCTAGCTCTTCTTGTATGAGCCAAATTTCTTGTCTTTCGAAGGCCAACAAGTCAGTCTACTGCTGCTACTACTAGAATTGCAGGTTCTGATACTGTGCGATATGCGCAAGCAATTCGTAAAGCTGCTCTCCGTTGTACAGCCGCAAATTATCCGATATTTCACAATTTTTAACGATTCAGCCCAAATTTCCGAACCGTATAGCAGTATCAATTGAACAGTCGACATGAGAAGCCACCTTTTACTAGATTTCGGCCCCCTGATATTTCCCATGAGTCTACTCATGCAGTCATGGTTTTCACTGCCTTATCTGTTACCCGTTGGATGTGGTCCCAATATGTAAGCTTAGTATCAAGTGTTACACCAAGATATTTTGTGCTCCTAGTTGTTTCGATGGCTATCTGCCTGATCTGCATCGCTACAACAGTATTAATCCTTTTCCTCGTCAGGAGGACAATTTCCGTTTTATGATCTGCGAGTTCTAACTTGTGATTTATCATCCATTCTTTGACACGTCGCATCACCTGATTCAATTTAAATTGAGCCAGCTCTAGGTTATGGGTTACTATCGCAGCAGCCACATCATCAGCATAACCCACAAGTTTTACATCTTCTGGCATCTCCAGCTGTAACAAACCATCACACATGATATTCCAAAGGTGTGGTCCGAGAATTGAGCCTTATGCTGCACCAGCTGTGAGCCGTTTTCTTCTCTGACCATCTTCCGTGTCGTATAACAATCTACGGTCTTTCAAATAGTCTCGCAGTATATACATGAGATATTCTGGTAGCTTGAATAATAATAATAATAATAATAATAATAATAATAATAATAATAATAATAGTAATAATAATAATAATAATAATAATAATAATAATAATACAGTGTGGGTTGACCACACAATTAGAGTTGTGTAGCTGTGAGCTTGTATTCGGAACATTTTCGATGCGAATCCTGCCATCAGCAGCCCTGAAGATGGTTTTCCATGGTTTCCCATTTTCACACCTGGCAAATGCTGGGGTTGTACAGGGTGCAGCAGAAATAGGTGATGAATTTCAAACGGAAATAACTCAGCTACGCAACTAGCCATTCACAAATTTATTGCATGGTTTAAAAGAGTAGTGGTTGCCATTCCTGTCACATATACATTAGGTTTTGAACATAATGTCATCCAAATGCCAACCGTCCTTTTTGATGCACCTCTGAAGCCTCTCCCTGAAATTCTGCATAATTCGTTTGAGTATATGTTCATGGATGGCAGCTTTCAGGTCATGTAGTTTTCGCATTTTACATCAGAAGATGCTATCCTTCAGTTATCCCCATAAAAAGAAATCACAAGGGAACGGCTGGCCACAGAACATCACCCCATAAGGAGATCAGACATCCTTGAAACATTTCCTTGAGGAGGCCCATCGATGCCCTGGCTGTTTGTGCAGTGGCACTATTTTGATGGAACCACACAGCAGGGTTTCCTCAGTGGTTGAGTGTTGGCTACAGGAAGTTTGCGCAACAACTGTATGTAACAATCAGATGTTACTGTCACAGTTCTGTCCTCCTCTTCGAAAAAGTAAGGGTCTATAATTCCAAAGTCAGCGACAGCGCACCAAACAGTAAGCTGTTCACTGTGGAGAGGTTGCTCATGCAACTGTCAAAGATTGGTTGTGGAGCAGTATGGAAAATTTTGTTTATTAACGTAGCCTGACAAATGAAAGTACGCTTCATCACTTCCCAGGACACTGGTGTCAGCAGCCACAGATTCCAGTATAGTCTTACAACACACTCTGTGGTTGGTCCAATCATGTTCACTGAGTTTCTGTGTGGATGGAACTTCATCTCTGCGTGTAAAATCTTCCTTACAATGCGATCCGAGATTCCCTTAGCACTTGCATGCCTACGGACCGAACGTTGAGGAGATTGCATAACGGCGTGTGTCACTGCACGGACAGTCTTCGGTACCACAAGAAATAAATTTCACAGTAAGTCCGCATTGTTGGCCTCAGTAAGAAATAGTCTAATTGATTGAGTGATTTCACCTTTACAATACAGTACAATATTCTCTTTTTATTTTATTTTAAGAAAAGGGACATGTTTCATCTCTTCTATTGTGAGTCATCTTCAGCCTAAGCTATTATGCTAAAACACATGATAATCTTAATACTAAAAACAATGACATGTATAAAAATATGAAGAGTCAAGGGGACTCAATCTGTCACATTTAAACATGGATTTTTAAATACACAGTTTGTGAAAGTCTTAAAACCAATTATTTGGATAATAAAAGTCCTATCGAGATTTAATGTACCAAATGAATTGAAAAGATGGTCATAGCATGCTAAAATCAGAGTTTAAACTTGAAAAACGTCGATATGGTCTCATGTTGGAAAACTTGAGTATGTGAATATCTGATCAAACAGGGCTTGTTTGTAGGTGGAATAACTCAGTTGAATTGTATTATATGGCTAGACAATTCTTGCTTGCATACATACTTATATTACATTATTATTAAAGACTGTTATGCCTTTCAGCATTCAGTCTGCAAGCCTCTGAGAATTTACTATAACGTCGCCAGAATTCTCTATTTGCAACTAGTGCTGTGGCCTCATTTAGTTCTATACCTCTTATCTTTAAATCGTTAAAAACTGAGTCTAACCATCATCGTCTTGGTCTCCCTCTACTTCTCTTACCCTCCATAACAGAGTCCATTATTCTCCTAGGTAACCTATCCTCCTCCATTCACCTCACATGACCCCACCACCGAAGCTGGTTTATGTGTACAGCTTCATCCATCGAGTTCATTCCTAACTTAGCCTTTATCTCCTCATTCTGGGTACCCTCCTGCCATTGTTCCCACCTGTTTGTACCAGCAATCATTTTCGCTACATTCATGTCTGTTACTTCTAACTTATGAATAAGGTATCCGGAGTCCACCCAGCTTTCGCTCCCGTAAAGCAAGGTTTGTCTGAAAACAGACCGATGTAAAGATAGTTTCGTCTGGGAGCTGACTTCCTTCTTACAGAATACTGCTGACCGCAACGGCGAGCTCACTGCATTAGCTTTACTACACCTTGATTCAATCTCACTTACTATATTACCATCCTGGGAAAACACACAACCTAAATACTTGAAATTATCAACCTGTTCTAGCTTTGTATCACCAATCTGACATTCAATTCTGTTGAATTTCTTACCTACTGACATTGATTTAGTCTTCATCCATATATAATTTGGAAAATTTCTCTGCCCTGTTTGTCTTTCTCCCTTGTCCGGCCAGCTTGTGTATGGCTCTGTGTGGGACTGGGGATTGCAAGAATTGTCCAGCCACAACAATACAATTCAAGTGAGTTATTCCACCTACAAACAAACCCTGTTTGATCAGATATTCATGTACTCAAGGCTTCCAACATGAGGACACATGGACGTTTTTCAAGTTTGGTCTCTGATTTTAGCATGCTGTGACCAACTTTTCAATTTATTTCTACATTAAAATTCAATGGGACTTTTACTATCCAAATAATTGGTTTTAAGAATTTCACGAACATTTTAAATGTTTAAATGTGACAGATTGAGTCACCTTGACTCTTCATACTTTTATATATGTCATTGCTTTTAGTATTAAGATTATCATGTGTTTTTACCATAATAGCTTAGGCTGAAGATATCTGAAAATAGAAGAGACAAAACATGTCCCTTTTCATAAAATAAAATAAAAAGAGAGTACTGTATTGTAAAGGTGGAGTCACTCAATCAATTAGACCTTATTTCTTACAGTCTCTGGTATTCAGACTCTACAAGGCCTACCAGGCTGCTTCATTTTTAAATCTCGAACCACTTTCTTTCAAACTATTCACCCATAGTGGAATGGTATTCCTGCGTGGAACTTTCCCATGTTGACCTAACCCAAGGTGTCTACAAAATAAATGCTGTGTTGGGGTAACAGAGTAAGCAATTTTGAAATAAGTCTAAATCATGAAACCTCGATGCTCTCCACTCCATGCCATGCTAGCAACGGACGGACTAGCCTGGACGAGGCGATGCATGTTCTCTTGTGTTCTCCAAGACCAAGGCCGCGCGCGTGCGTGCCACGATATTAACACCTGCTTAGAGATGCGGCCAATACTGGTGTTGGTTCACTCCAGTCTACATATGTAACATAAATGGCAAACACTTTTCTTTTAAACTGTGCAATAAATTTGTGAATGGCTTTTTGCATTCCTGAGTTATTTACATTTAAAATGCGTCAGCTATTTCTGCCACATCCTATACCTTAATTAAGGCCATGGCTGCTACCTTCCCCGTCCTAGCCTTTCCCCATCCTTGTGTCACCGAAAATCAATGAAGCGTTAGTATGACATTAAACCAGTAGCAAAAACATATTCAAAAACGTATTCAGTAAGATGGCGGACTTTGAGGTGACGTTGTGAGTGTGCTCCGTGTTTATCCCGCGCTAACTGCATTTAAAACAGCATATATAGTCCATAAGTTGTGTGAAAAGTGGTGTTAAGTTGTAACTAGTAACTAGTGTACGTTGGAAGATGCCTTCAGTCGAAGGTGCACACGAAAGGCTGGATAAATTTGAAGCAGCTATGAACAGGTTCGAGGCACGCCTAGAACTTGTTGATGGCTCCTAAGGCTCCAGCACAACCAACTCTGCTGGTAACTCCCTAGCTTCCTTGAGGCAGGAATTCATGGAGTTTAGGTCAGCGATAACCAGTGAACTTAAGTTGTTTTGAGATGAACTAAATGGTCTTGAACATAAACTGGGGGAACAAGACGAGCTACTGGATGAGGCAGAGCAGTACAGTAGAATAAAGTGCTTGCTCATACATGGTATCGCCGAGGAGCCAAATGAAGACATTTATAGAAAAGTGAAGGACATATTCTCCAAACATCTAGAGTTGGAAGTGCCCATGGAAGGGATCGATAGAATCCACCGAATTGGAAAGCCTCAGAGGACAACAGCAGAGGTACTAACAGCGGGTAAGCGGCCGATTATCGTCAAGTTCGCTCGCTACTGGGAACGTGAACGTGTGTGGGGTGCTAAGCGCAAGCTAAAAGGCACGAAAATCCTGATCACTGAATTGCTGACAAGAACACGTTAGGCAATTTTAAATTCTGCACGGGACAGATTCGGCATGAGAAATGTGTGGACACTAGATGGTTGTATTGTAGTTCTGCTTCCAGACGGTGAGACTATTCTAAGTCGCTGACTAACTTTTGGAACATATAAAACTGCATTTAAATTGAAAAATATGAAATTCTGCATTTAAAATGGAAATTAAGAAATTCTGCATTTAAAATGGAAATTATGAAAATTAACATTCATTAAATAAAATACACAATCGTCGAACCCTGGACTCACACTTACTTCTTACCTGCTTACGTACACATACGTTATTTGAAGGGCGCCAGCTACCACTCAGTGCAGCAATAATAGAATGAGAATCTAGACTATCTCTAGGGTGTGGGGTAATAAGCTTACTTTTGACAACATACCATATAAGTTCTGGGAAAAGGAGATTGGCGTTCGGTTTCCCCATTAATTTTGAGGTTAAGATATTTTACTGTCATTGAAATAAAACTATGAATTCGTTTGATAGAACAAAATATATTCATTAAATAATATATAAAAAATAGTGAGTCTTGTTGCGATAAAACAGATGAGAATATGAAATTATGACATTGCAACTGAAAGAAACTAGGCATGAATTTGAATTCTTCTTGACTGGACATTTAACAATTTATACGAAATATTTCCCTCACTGATTCACTTGACTGTACCTTCAACACTTTGAGTGTGATTACGACGTAATCCTTTGATGTGGTGTTTACTGTAGATGTGTCACGCCTAACTTGGTGATACATCCTTGTGACTGCTTCTTCTCCATATCATCTGACTTCTTTGTAAGTCAATATGGTATTACCTCATGGCAGGTGGTATCCCGCTCTGACTCCATGGTAAGCCCTTGCGTCCGTGTCTTCAACTAAGTGAGCGACCAACTTTGTCCTCACTCTCTCAATGACCAATAATTAATGGCTCACTGAGTCTTCTCCATCTCTCGTTCACACTCGTTGACTGACCGATTGAGGCCTCTTCATCTAGTAGACTTCTTCACTGTTCAGCTTCCATTTAACTAATGACTGATGCTACAATATGCATCCAACTTTTATAGACGTTGGTTGACACAGCTACGTAATATACAGAAATAACAATGACATACTCCCACAACGCCTCAAACTGTTGCATGTACTGGTGAAATCCCCTGGGGCGGCTGAGTCTCTGAGCAAATTGCTAAAAGCTCACAATGACGTAGCCATGACGTAGCGATGACTTGGCAGAAATGTCAGCAGTATAGTAATATAACAACGTCACATCCACATCTGATATATCGAAACTCTCACTGTACAGGTATTTAATGTTAATTTACATATACGTATATATATGCATACACTCAATTACAAATACGCAAGCGACAAGCTTTGTATAATGGAATTGAGTAATAATTATAACAAAATAATAGTAATCTCACAGATGAAATAATAATACTGACATAATAATAATAATAATAATAATAATAATAATAATAATAATAATAATAATAATAATAATAATAATAATAATAATAATATCACAGATGCAATAATAATAATAAAATACAGATATTACCTTGTAACGGGATTTGAACCGTTACAACAGCACTGAGATGGTTATTACCACGAATGCGGATTTGAAATCTTTAAAGTTTTAGTGGGATAAACGATAACAACTATGTTTCCTGTAATTATTATTGTTATTATTATAGTGTTCTTAAGAATGTGTGAATGTGTGTGTAAGTGCCTGCAAGTGATTGTTAGCTGTCTCATTCCCCAGGAAGTCGAGGTGAGTTTCCTTCTTCTAAATAGCATGGATTGTTATAATTTACTTCTTGGAATTCCTAGTATTCAGCTAGACAGTTATTGTGCACCTGGACCTGACCTTGGCAGTGACGGTATCAATAATCCCTCCCTCCTGGTCTGTCCCTTCTCAACAGGTACTCTGTTGAAACAAGCATTGTCGTCCTCGTCTTACAGCCTACAGTGTTGCCATGTAAATGCTCTTTCTCTTCTGGTGCATTACGACGAAATTCAAGCAATACTAACGGAAAATAATTTACATATACTTTGCATATCTGAAACCTGGCTGACTCCTAGCATTCCTTCCTCCATGGTTGATATCGATCTATATGATCTAATACGTTTCGATCAGTCGGATGGACGGCGTGGTGGCGGGACAGCGATTTACTGAGAAATGATCTAAAGAACCGAGTGATATATACTTCTTCCCAGGATGTACGAACATGGCCGGAATTCATGTTCGTTGAAGTAAATATCAACAGACAAAAAGTGATGATTTCTGTCATATAAAAACCGCCTGGTGTAACTGATATGACCGAATTCGAAACGTCTTTACTAAACTTCCAGGCTATTTATAAACACATAATCATTATGGGTGACTTTAATTATAACTCATGACAGTAAATGATTAGTAGATTTGTTTACTACTTGTAACATGACTATGCTCCCGTTACAACCCACGAACCACGTGTATGCAACAAACCGTTCATCACACACATTCATAGATCTCATTATAACGAACAACCCAGATAAAGTAATAACCCATGGGCAAATCCCTGTACCATCCATTTCGACCCACGACCTTATATATTTATCGTATTCCCTCAAAGTGCCTAAATACAAACCCAAGTACATAACTGTTAGAAATACGAAGGACTTAAACTTGGATTACTTGAAATATGATGCTTATCAACTACCGTGGGACGATATATGGAGTCTAAATAATACTGACGCTAAAGTTAACTTGTTTAATACGATGGTAAAGAACTTATATGACAGACATGCCCCCAAATGTCAAATAAAGGTTTCTCGCCCTTCTTGTCCGTGGCTAGATGATGAAACCAAGAGAATGATGGCCCACCGTGACTCGTTATTTTGACATTATAAACAAACCTTAGATGACACAGACTTCGAATCGTACCGCATCTTAAGAAATCGCACAAAGCAATTAATCAGAAATAAAAAATGTGCATACTTCCAGAATTTAGCTAACAACATAAATTCTAATCGTGCATGGGACCAACTTAGAGCTCTGGGAATAGGAAAACATCAACAGAGACAGACAACTCCTGACATTCCACTTGACGAACTGAACGATTACTTCAGTAGAATAAATATTCAACCTACCCTAGTTAACTGCACTGACTCACCGCCCTCCCCTCCAGCCAATCCACCATTCACATTTCACAGTGTCACAGAAAATCAGGTTAAAAAGGCTTTGTACTTGATTAAATCAAAGGCCACAGGTGAAGATGATATTCCCATTGGTTTTATGCATGACATTATGGGTGCTGTCCTGCCTATACTGACGCACATACTGAACTATTGTTTACTAAACGGAACTTTCCCAGCTGTCTGGAAAACAGCCAATATTATACCGGTACCTAAGAGTTTAGACCCACAATCACCCTCTGACTATCGTCCGGTGTCCATACTCACTGCGCTTTCTAAAGCCTTTGAACGTTTAGTATACGAGCAGGTTCTGGAGTACCTAAATAAAAATGCTCTTTTGGACCCTTTGCAGTCTGGATTTAAAAAGGGGCACAGTCCCGCGACAGCACTTTTGAAGGTTACTGAAGACATTAGAAATGCTGTGGACAAACGACTGCTTACTATACTTATCCTTCTTGACTTCAGTAGCGCTTTTGACACACATTCAGACTATGATAAAGAAAATGGAACTGCTAAATTTTGAACTGGCTGCGCTAAAGTTTTTTAGTTCTTATTTGAGTAACCGTCAACAGCATGTAACAGTAAACAACAAGGTCTCTAAATGGAAAATGAAACTTAGTGGTGCCCCACAGGGCAGTATTCTAGGGCCCTTACTTTTCTGTATTTATATCAATGACATACCATCTGTGACAGGAAATAACACACACCACCTCCATGCTGACGATGTTCAGATTTATCGACACTGCAAGACTTCAGACTTAAATGAAACAATACAAGATATTAACAATGACCTCCGCCGACTCAGTATATATGCACAACAAAATTCTCTTATACTAAACTCGACAAAATCTCAGGCAATCATAATTGGAACACGAAAATTTCTGAACTGTTCAAACAATATTGCAATCCTGCCTATCCTACTGAATGGTAACATTATTCCCTACAGTAAAACAGTTTAAAATCTAGGTGTAATTATAAATGAAACACTTGATTGGTCTGATCACACGAAAATCATCTGTAAAAAGATTTTTGGAGTGCTTCACCCTCTTAAACGGCAAAGGGGTGTATTTCCATTTGAGCTTAAGGCCAAACTAATACAGACACTGGTTCTCCCTATTCTTGATTTTTGTGACATTGTTCTAGTTGATATGACAAGAGAAGAAACACTTAAACTTCAATGAGCACTGAATTCCTGCCTGCGATTTATTTACAATATCGGGTACGATGTTCATATTACCCCATACTATAAGGCTCTCTCGTGGCTGAAGCCTAATGAACGTCGGCAGCTACACATTTTAACAATGGTGTTTAGAGTACTAGCTGAAAGTCAGCCACTGTATATTTCTTCTAAATTCACTTTTTTTAAATCATCATTTCACAACTTAAATACACGTTCCAGATCCTCACTTTCTATTCCAGTGCACCGCACAAATAAAATTAATCGATCGTTTGTAGTGACCGGCGCCAGATTATGGAATTCCCTGCCTGCTCAGGTCAGAGAAACTATCTCTTTTCAAAGGTTTAAGGTCACCTGCCGAGACTACCTGCTGAGGACAGCTAACTGAATGGCTGAAGTATGAATGTGTGCGCGCCTGAGGATTAGTCATTATTAAGAGTTTTTACTATTAATTAGTTTTATTATTAACTTAGTGATGTATTTAAATTTATTCTCAATTTTATTAATTTTTTGTTTGGTTTTAACTATTTTAAATATCTAAGTAATTTATTTATGAGTTTGATTAGTATGTGGTTAAGTGGAAAGGAGGGCCTCGAGCCCTAACTTCGCCACTGAAAAAAAAAGGCATTAATAAATAAATAACAAATAAATAAATATATTCATTATAGACTGTAATTCCTTTCAGTATTCAGTCTCCAAGCCTCTGTGAATTTGCTAAACTCCACAATTCCTCTATTTTTAACTAGAACTGAGGCCTCATTTACTTCCATACCTGTTACATTTGAATAATAAGAAAGTCAAACCATCGTCATCTTGGTCTCTCCCTAATTCTATTACCCTCCATAACTGATTCCATTATTCATTATTTTCCAAAATAGCTTATATTCCTCCATTTGCCTTACATGACCTCACCACGACAGCCAGTTTATGTGTACTGCTTCATCCATCTTGTTCAACTTAGTCTTTATCTCCTCATTTTAATTTTTTAATGCTACTTGTTTAATGTCGCACTAATACCTTGAAGGTTTCGGCATGATCTGCTTGTTCCAGTTTTATATTCCCAACCTGACCTTCAGTTCTCTTCGTCCCCCCCTTCCCCTACTGATGTGACTTTAATCTCAGAAGGGCTAATTTTCATATCATACTCCTGCACTTATTTTGACGTTCCAAGATATTAGTTTTGCAGGTTTTCAGCACATTCTGCAATTAAGACCAAGTCATCGGCCCAGATGTTGCAGATCTCTGGACACAAAGGCTGAAATCCCGTAAGCCACCAATGAAAACAACTAAGAATCTAATGGATGCTGGTTTCAATTTAAAAGAGGAATGGAAAGAGCAATGGTTTCATACAGTTCCGGAGTGGCCAAGCCTCTTTAATCCAAACCACGCCCCAGCTGGTTTCAGTTTGCCAAGAAGAACGTTGGCATCACTAAACAGGTTTTGCACTAATTGTGGAAGATCTGCATTCTCCCTTCACCAATGGGGCTTTAGGGACTCTTCAGCATGTGATTGTGGTGCTTTAGTCCAGACCATGCATCATATAATGGACGAATGCCCTCTGCATGCTTATGGTGGAGACCGAAAAGACTTAGCTGATGTCTCAGTATCCCTAGTGCAGTGGATAAATAATTTTGATATCCATGTGTAATTGTTCCCTACTTAGTACCATATATTCTTTGCAGGTTTTTCTTTTGTATAATATTGTATATATTTGTCCATTTTGTAAATTCCATACGCTTAATAATCGGCACAGGTTAAACTGCTTGCTACATTTCCTTCTAACTGTACCCTACGTTTAAGTATATGATCCATGAAAATGAAACGAAATGGTGTATGGCTTTTAGTGTCGGGAGTGTCCGAGGACAAGTTCAGCTCGTCAGATGCAGGTCTTTTGATTTGACGCCCGTAGGCAACCTGCATGTCATGATGAGGATGAAATGATGATGAAGACAACACACACACCCAGCCTCCATGCCAGCGAAAATAATCAATTATGGTTAAAATTCCTGACCCTGCCAGGAATCGAACCTGGGACCCCTGTGACCAAAGGCCAGCACGCTAACCATTTAGCCATGGAGCCAGACATGATCCATATAAACTATGAAAAAACAAAGGTGAAAGATTACATGAACCAAGAACTCATGCTGCCACAAATTCTCACTGCAGCAAATTTGGAAACATAAATACCTTTGATTGCTTTTAATAATCTACCTTTAATCCCACAGTCCCCCTTTTATTGCCCTCAGTACTCTGTCATATACCTTCTCTAGATCTATAAAAACATAACTTTCTATTCCGCTCGTAGAAATTTTCAGTTATCTGGCGCATACTGAAAATCTGATCCTGACAGCCCCCTTGTGGTCTGAAACCACACTGGTCAATTACTATGTCCATTTTTATTGTTAGTACTGTTATAATGTTAAAATTTCTCAGGGTTGTTACTTTAATCTTATTTTTAACAGTGTAAATTTTAATGTTGCATATCCTAAATGAAGCAGTTAAGTGTAAGAGAGAGCCTTGAGCCCTAACTTTCCCATGAGCAATCTATCTATCTATCTATCTATCTATTTATCTATCTATGTACAAGGGCAAATCAAAAAATAAGTTACACTTCCAAGTTATGGCCATTTCTGAAACCACCTGTACATAGGCAACACAGCTATGACAATGTTCTAGACTGTCAATTTCACTTTTGCACATAGTCCCCAAGAGACTGTAAACATTTCTCGAAACGGTCAACCAACTTTTCAATTCCAGGTGCGTAGAAATCACCTCCAGCACTATATAACCAACTGGAGACAGCTGCTTTCACCTCCTCATCATTTTGGAATCGTCGTCCACTGAGATCATTTTTCAACTTACTAACACTATGATAATCACATGGCGCTAAGTCTGGACTTTATGGAGGATGTTGCCATACCTCCCACTTGAATCGCTGCAGCAGTTCAGACGTTTGTTGGGCTGTGTAAAGTGTTGTGTTGTCGTGCATTAAAATCACACCGGCACTCAATTTTTGCCACTGCTTTTCTTTAATTGCCTTATGCAACTGGTTCAACATTTGATAATACGAAACTGAGTTGATTGTTGTGCCTTTTGGCATAAATTCCACGTGCACCACACCCTCCATGTCAAAGAACACTGTTGGCATTATCTTTCCTGCTGAAGGTTGGACCTTGGCCCTCTTTCTTGGTGGTGATGGGGTGTGCATCCATTCCATCGATATTCTCTTTGTTTCGGGGATGAAGTGGTGGACCCATGTTTCATCCCCTGTGATGATTTGTCACAGAAACTCATTGTCCTCCACAGAATATGTTCCAAAAATGCCAGTGACATTTGGAAATATTGTCCCCTGTGAACATCGGTGAGCACACATGCGACCCATCTTTGACACAGTTTACAAAATCCAAGGTGCTGGTGAACAGTGGAGAACGCAGTGTCATACGAAATGTTCAGTATACTGGTAATTTCCTACAGTGTTATGTGCCAATTCCCTCTAACACACGGTCAACATTTGCAACGGTACTGGACGTTGTAGGCCTGCCTTCGCGATATTTGTCTGCGAGATCCTTGCGTCCGGTGTCAAATTGTGTGCACCACTTTACAATACCTGGGCGAGTATTGCACGCTCACCATATACAGCAGTGATTTCATGATGAATGTCCTTGCAATTGAGCTGCTTAGCCTATAGAAATCTGATCGTTGCACGCACCTCCAATTTGGAGCCAGTTGACGTGCCATTGAGCCCGCTCTGAGCACACAACGTGACGGGATACCACACCAACCTTCCTATTGGATGTGTCAGCAGCTACTGTAGCTTGCTCCACATTGGCCATGGTCACGACACAATACGTACTGAATTGATTATTTTAACCATGATGGTTCAATGGCAGCAAACAGAGGAGCAAGGACATGTTTGTTTGGTTCAGACAAGTGTAATTTTGTTTTAATTTTGACAAATTTGGTACCAGCTGAAACTGAAGAACTTGACGTTTGAAAATGACTTGCATGGATGGATGAGATTAAGAGGAGAAATTCCGATTTATATGAAAGGTCTTAGAACTGTAGCATTGTAAATTAGGATTTAAGGAAAGGAGAAGGTTTAGAGAACAGAACAGACAGCATTATTATAAGCTACAGATTTCATTGTTGTTCCGTATTGAAGTGCAACAAAATATATTGTATTGTTCATTTCTTATAGAGCAGGCAGCATTTCAAATTTTAGTATATAGTGACTAACTTAATAGGTTTTATTCATTTTATGATTTGAAAATTATTCTATTTTTAATGTTTTTACTAAATGACATACTAAGTGTAAGTGAACAGTTTAGACACAAAAGAAATATTTTAACAATTTCAAGATTTATGTATAATTTGTTTTGTTGACAACTGTATTGTACAAATGTGCCAAGTCCAAGGATTTTGTTTGATGTTTTGCACCACTGAGGAAGAGAGCAGTACAGTACAGTAGATAATTATAATAAAATGTAAAGTATTGACAAGGCAGAAAAGTGTTTCTTAGAAACACAGCGTGTTCTCATGGTGAGCAAGCGTTACTTACTTTTTGATTTGTCCTTGTATCTAGCTATCCATCCAAAAGCCCACCATACCTATTTGTTTATGTATAGGCAAACACCTCACTTTCAGAAGAAGATCCTGTCTGCGTTGTAAGCGAACGGGCGGACATACAGGCAATGAGCGCATGCTATTCAACCACAGTGATGTGGCTACGTCACAGGCCGTGTTGGCCATAGTTCTCCCAATCACTCTCGTTCACTGCGGCAATACCTGAGTTTGAAATAGAGGTAAAAAGTAATGAAAGAAAGAGGGTAGAAATCCATGTCATTTTCAATTTATTCTGTAAGAAATAAGTTATTTATGTTCTTTGCAGTTTGTGTATTTTGACCGGATAAAATAAAGAGTTAAGGCTACAACCTCAAATATTTATATAATGTACGTAACAAATTTCAATTTTCACTATTACGTTTTAAAAGGTGCTTTAGATATATTTCTAATATAATACAGAGTTAAGGTGGATAAGCTGTGGCTTGTGGTTGTTTGGGTTTAAATTATCTGATAAGCTCACCAACAATCCAATCATATTTACTGGGAATAACATCAGTTAGGTTATTTATTTGAAGGCTATTATTATCGGACACCTGTTAAAATTTAAATACTATTTTCAGAAATTCACTGAACAGAGGAAGTCGCACAACACTACAACACTGTGCAAAATCAAGCAGTAAACTTGTTGAATTATGTAATGATAATTCTTTTTACTTAATGACCAAGAGGAATTTTACCTTTTTTATGAATGGAATTACTGTGATGCCCATCCAAGGAACTGTAAATTGTAGCTTGTACGATTAAACCCTGTCATCTCCATACAGGCCATAAAGGCTGCTGGAGTACTTTTGTAGACTGTAACAAAAATATTATATATAACCGCAGTCGGGATAATTACGCCTACACATACCAATAATAATAATACTGACACTTAATATGAAAAATGAAATTGTAAAATGACACAGAAGCGGTGGTTACACATCAAAACTTTGAAACGTGATGGAAAACTTCTAAGTACACAAAATCAGATCATACGCTTGGGAACTTATAGGCCTAAAAATGACAACTAAGAAAGGATTGTGGAAGGTGCAGGATCCCTATAAGGTCCATGGGAATGTATGGCATTATGTGGGAGAAAAGACTTACAAGAATCATCGTCTAGCACAACTATATTAAAAATAACAAATGAAAAATTACAAGAAACAAAGTTAAATGATAGAGCAGCTGATACTTAACACATTTGACTAACGTATACAATTACGAATCCAAAAATACAAATGAATGGATCGTTGATTAAAAAAAAAACAGGTGAAAGGCTTGAAATTACAAACAACGGGAATCTAGGGCAAACTCAGACACATTGAATTTAAAACCTTGAAAATGGCATTAAGCAAGAAAATACCAAAATGCAAAGGAACAAATTAAATCAAACGAAATCAGAAAACATTAAAATTAACATGAAAATAGCACTTACCACGGAAAGCAGGAGTTCCCGAGGAAAACTCCTCGAGCGCATCCGCACTCGAGGATGGTCAGATAGAAATGACACTGAGCACACGCATCATTTCCCGAACCCGGCAAAAGGCCGGGAATGGCCCGATCACAACCGACCAATAATATAAAATTCCACTAGATTCCCGTTCCTTTTCGCCAATTGGAACACCCGTACTTTTGGCCAATCCAATTGTATGACCATATATGGTTACAAGATAGTTACTGATTACACAAGTTCTGGAACATTACTATTAAAACATCAAAAATTTCATCACTGGAAACCGCACATGCGGTATAGGATGTTTCACAACTAAAGCACCTTTACATTTTCTCAATCACATTACAAACATCAAATTAACATTTGGTCAAGCTACATAAAATTTGAATACAACCATCACTTCAAAATACCTTTTGCATCTTACAATGTTCATACTGTCCAAAGATATTAATAAACAGTATAATAAAAGATTTTCAAATAAAGGCAACACACAATGCTCAGCTCCAGTTCTCTGTCCCACCACAGATTACTTTCTTCTCCTCCCGCTCGACACAAAAAAAAAATTTTAATGAAATTAACGGGACACTTTAATGGAGATTTGAAGATTCTCGCAAGGCCACAATTGCACCACACCACAAATTTTTATCTTCGTTCCCTTCAGGAACGTCTATACAGGTAAAAACAAGTAGTGTGTTGGTATCGCTGTCAAACGAAGGCTCTGACCGCGGCCGATGCCGACGTCTCCATTCATATTGCAGTCCCACCATTGCTGTCTTACAGCCTCAGCATAGCCCACCAGCTTAGTGAACTGGCCCATAATAGGGGAAGGTTGCTGGCGCAGCACTGTCTACTGCCGCCATCAAAAACACCTTCCCAGTCCACCATCAGATATTAGTGGCCAGTAGGTGCGTTGCATGCTCCAAACAGATACCCCAGGTTGAATAGAGTCTGTGGTATTACAGTCACTGGAACATAAACAGACACAGCAGAAACTTGGAACTGAAGAAATAAGGCAACTGGTCTGAACTATTGAAGACTTAAAGTTGAGCTTCAAGGGTGGGTTTCTGTTTTTTCAGTAACAATAACAAGACTCCTTAGGGAGGTCTCCTCCCATAGTTCTGGGGTACCCCAGCCCCCTTGGCAAGTGCTATTTCAGAATTTAGGACAATTTAAAAGACTAAAGGAAAATCTGCCAGAGTTTACCCTAGTACCAAAAACATTACAAAACCCCTAACTATGCACATTAATTAAATTCTAATCTTACCCCAAAATACATTACATTACAATATAACTAAAATGGTCACAAATGACCATACACATTACAACAAAGGCAACCCTTAATTAAGTTATTAAATATAAGGGCCAAAATATGTCTGCGCAGCCCATTAACTAGAATTTTGCTTAAAACTAAATAAATTCCTAATAACTACTAAATTAAGTTACCGTGTGCATTCTTGATCACCCAACATTAAGAAATAAAAATAAAAGGAAAAATTTAAAATGTTGCAAGGGAACTCAAAACAGGGAAATAAGTACTTAATTATGTTAGCTTGCAACCTTATTCAATGAATTGAGGTTAGTAAATCACTATTCATTTACCATATCATGTACTAATAACATTTTTAACACAGATAAACTCACGTTACCTATTACGTGTCACACCAGTCAAATTAAAGTGCAATTAAGCCAGGAATACAAAATCAAAATCCCATTACTTTATCCATGAACAGAAAATCCCAAACAAAACCATAAAATAAATCAAGAGTGCACATACAGAAATCTAACTCACTGATATAAGAAATAAAAAGGCACAAGTACAACCTTCATACCAGTGATTATCAGATAACAGCACGACACACAAGACTACTGAGCCCATCTGTCCTTCAACACACACACAGACAACACCACCAAAACAAGTGCGACGATCCCTGAATCAGCATAACCAACCAATGGTAAAAGGCACGAACGACCTCAACACCAACCCCCATCACACGACATCCCAAGAACACAGTACACACACACATAAACACCCGTGCGATGACACATCAAGTAGTACCCACAAAAGAAAAAGGACCGTACATGACCTCAAGTACACTTGAACTTATCACACGACAATGAGACTCTTAGGGCCAATATCATACTCCCAGGAGAGGAATGGCCTCTCAGCACCTTAAGCCCTAAGTCTCAGTACACGCACACACACACATGCCTTCCCAAGGCAGCCAAGACAGACATACAGTTATTTACAAAAATGGTAGGACAGATATGGCCTGGCTACCCAATTTTGAAAACTTACTCAGCCCACAAGATCCCACACTCTGGCAAGCTGTGTAAATAAATTTAAAAGACACGAAACCCAAGATGCAAGGAATTTTGACATCGATAAAATCAAATAAAACCAAACAAGCAGGAAAAATTCATATTCTGGCTTTGCTAAATTGTGACACCTTCAGAGTTTCACTAGTGACGAATTTAAAGTAACCAATTAAAATCTTGACGACCTGCAGACCTAATATGAATTTAACAATAATTTATGGCTCAGCATAAGGACACCGAAATGAACATTTGCAGAAAATCTTCCTAGAAATCTTTCTACAATAACAAGGGACATCATTTTCCATCTAGGCACCTAATACCAAGAAAAAGATTACGAGGAATCTCATACCATACGCACCAGATTTCAAACATGTCACGAACACAAGTGCAGATCCGTAACCCATCAAAATTTGTCAAACTGGCCTCAGCCTCTACGCTGGTCTATTAATATGGTGAGCATGTTTCACCCTACGAGACTATCACAGTCAACGTAGACCCTTCCTAGGAAGTATAGGAACACATGGGTAAAATGAATATACGTGACAAGGGAACAGACACTTACACGGTGGAAAAGATCAATAAGGCACCCTAGGAAACATTCACTTTGACTAAGAGACCCCACAACCTCTAATCTGTTTGGCAAATTTAGCAACTGGCTGGGAACCACCCCAAAAAGTCCCATACCTACTCAGAAACAAACCCAGATAGAGCCAAAGACCAAACACACCCCCACATGACCAGAAATTTGAATATATACCGAGCTAAAATGCGATATAAATATTAATTTTAGATCATACACATAGAATAATCCCAAATAAAACACCATAGGCAACAAGAAACAAAATTTTGAAAACACTTTGCTAAAACACAAGATTTGCAAACAGAAAATACTCTAAGAAACAGAGGAAAATTACGATCCTTAACCTCAAAATTACTGCCGACAATTTACGGAAACAAACATTTCAGAAAAACAAAAGAGACTCCATGCTAAAACATGACCAGAACACACATGTTACAATTTATGTTATCTTGAAGGAGAACAAGAAGATCGCAAGTAACTTTAATAAAATGGAATTTGTGCGCATATAAACTCGGGGTAAGTCTAGTAATCAGCTGTCTTCAACAGATAAGCACACCAGCCATTCAGAGATAACATGAAGTCAGACAAGACGTACAGTACTTAGCAACCGGAAATTATATAGATGTTACAATCAAAACACACATATCGAAAAATAGGTGGAAATTATCAAACATATTGAAATTTATTAAAGAAAACTTTCGGAAAGCAAACACGGCACATGCAATGTGAAGATATCACTTTAGAAAACAAGTGGTAAGTCGAAACCTTGCCACACAAGAAAATTTTAATGAAAATTAGCAATGAAACAGAAAAAGGTTGTTACAGATAGTGATTTACCATATCCTCCAACCGTTAACTACAAGATTACACACAGCAACACATACTGCACATTGCGGCATAAAAAATACGAGATTTTTAAAACTCGAGCAAGAATCATGAAAAACACCGAAACAGGGATTAAGAATACACACGTAACAATTACAACCTATATTCAAACTTAAGATTTAAAATTAATTTTAGAAAAGTTAGCCGAGATAGATTATTTTCAACCCTTTCTCCTCCCATAACCACGCTCTGCTACCAATGTAACCGCAGTCGGGATAATTATGCCTACACATACTAATAATAATAATAATAATAATAATAATAATAAATAGAATAATAATGATAATAAAACTAATACTTAATATGAAAAATGAAATCGTAACATGACACAGAAGTGGTGGTTACACATCAAAACCTTGAAATGTGACGGAGAACTTCTAAATACGAAAAAATCAAATCATACGCTTGGAACTTAGAGGCCTAAAAATAAAAATGACTGTTTATATCAAGTGTAATGCAAAACAATCCAGAATATCTTGAAATGGTCAGGCTGTGTTTTTTTTTTTTGCAATTACAGAAGATTTATTTTTACTACTGTATCCCAATCAGCTTTTTGCTGAGAGTAGTGAAGGAGAGCTTTGTAATCACAACTGAATGTCAATACTCCTTCCCTTCCCTGCAAAGTGTGTCTGCTCTCTTGTTTCACTGTGATGTATGCTTGCTACTGTACATACGCTGCCCGCATTTTATGTCACATCAGCCCGGCCATGCTGGGATAGCCTCAACAGGCACCCAGAAGAGCACCTCTGATGTAGATATGCTTGCCAGAGTTACATTTACATGATGAGGAACACTAAAAATATTATTTTGTCTTTGAGTGTACATTGTAACTGATACTGCATTCATCATTTCCCTTTAATATTTTCAGTTATCCCTGTCTCAATCAACAAAATTCTTGGAGTTTACAAAGCTTCTGGAGTTGAGGTTCGTGGTGTAAGAGCAAGCCCCATACCTCGTCGGAAGCCACTGGGTGAGCCTGTGTTGGAGAGTCATCAGTTTGCGCCCTACAGCTCTTCTGATACACCATTGTACAGTTTGAGGGATGCCCTAACAATATTTGTACAAGTGTTGATAGAGAACACTGGAATAATGAGGCTGAACATTGCTGAGCACCCAGATGAAGAGTTAGATCTCCTGTCTCCTCTTTTACTTGACGTTGTTGGAAATTTGCCTCTAATGCAGGTAAGTACGTAAAATAGTGTAGAGGTGGTCTCTTCTTTTACTTGGCTATATGTGGACTTGCATGTATCAGACTCATCTGGTCTGAAGGGAGTACTCCCTCTACTTCTGTATCTGGACTGCTGGGATGTTGTTCTTCTTCCAGGAAGTTTCAGCTTTTCACCACCACGTTGCTCTTTGGTGTCCTTGACTTCTCTTTGGTTCTGCGATCCCATGAGCTTTCTAAACATGTTCATCTACTGCTCATGCCAGTATTGTTAATATAGTGGGGCTGTACAAAAGGGCAGACCTGATGATCATGTGTAGGGGAGGTGGTGGTGATTATTGTTTTAATTTTTCGCTGTAGCAGCCAATTTTTATCAACTATTAAATCTATTAACTGTGAGGACCTCACAGTCTGTCAAAACTGTAACCTTTACTACGGTGGTTACACAAAACAAGTACTAAACACAATAAAGGAGGGAAGAGCAACTACACACTATCAGAAAACACTACACACTCAGAGAAACATCAGCTGACCTATGCGGATCATTGCCAACAACAACATAATACGTAAATATCAGTAGGACCAACTAGTGGACAATAAACCAGGAAACTGGAAGGAACTACGACCTACTGAGGGCATGGACATGGCTTTGGTTGCAGATTCCGAAATAATTCTCCGTGATCCTTAAATTTGATAAATATTATTTACAAGTGAAATTTTACAAATACATTCCGAACAAAATCCACCAACTTGCAACTTACGAACTATAAGTTCTGTGATACACATAACTTAGAGGTTCTTTGATAATATCTATGTACAAGTTACAAACTTTCAAACCAACTATACATCTAGTTACAAATCCAGTAGTACAATGCAATTTAGTAGGTTAAAAGCAACGTATAAAGCAATTACAGTTCACAGTGAAGTCAACGTCCCCTCCTAAACTCTAGCGTACATCCATTGACACTGAACTACCAGAGGCAAACCCCAAGGTAAATATATTAAATTATAACCTACATATTTAGTGAAATAAGAAATGGGAATGCCTTGAAAACAAACAGGGAAACCCAGCAGAAAAGCTAAGGCGTCGTAAATAATTAATTTGGCGAATCTAGGTTAGGCTAGGGCAGATTCCTATATGAAATAGCAATCGAACATTATGGAAATATTAACCGGAACGGAAATCAGGAGTGCTTACCCGAAGGTGCGCCATCCCGGAAGCGAGGCGTCGTACACGATGCAAAACTTCAGACAGACCAACACAGATTAAGGCAGATCAGGCCAAGACAAGACCGAATTCTCACGAACGCTGCCTCCCTCTCTATATATAGGAAAACCCCTGGCCTTGGAGTAGCCAATCAGAATGCATGAGTCCGCCCATCCCCTCCTAGGTTCACCAATCACAATTCCTACTCCCGTCGTGAACTTTAACTTTCTCGAATACACACGTTCGCGAATCTTCCATTTCCAGAATAGTTAGAAAATTCCTTCTAGAACACATAACCCACAAAAGGCAACACACCCTGTTCAACAATTTTCTAGATACTTCCAGTAAGCACAGAATTGAAATCTACTATTTACAAATACATATGTTACAAACATTACACAGTACAGGTTAGGTCATTACAAATAAAACATTATATCATACTTTACAAATAAAGTCTTCAAAAAAACACTTTCCACTTCCACTATATGTTCACCTGTGACAAAAACTAACTGAGTATAAAATAAATTTAGAAGGTACCTAAAAAGAAAATATTTACTTAATAACAGAGTAGTCTATATGTGAAAAAAAAAAAAACTCTTCTACTTCTTCTTCTTCTTCTTCTGCTGTGCGAATGGGTCACTTAGGACCACGCGGAATCAACATTTGTTGAGCTTTCCTCTTGCTCAATAGTTCTTCATTTTCATCGATTGTTGTTATTTCTGTTCCTCTGACCAAGTCAGAGTCCTGGGCATGACATTAAACTGCGTCTACCAAGTGACCACTGGTATAAGTGATCCCCCTCTACCAAGTGCCAATGGCCTCCCCGGAGGGCGGACGAGCAAGTAGAGGTCCAGGGCACCCTCTTGTCCTTGGGGTGGGAAACTGCCCCTAAAGGCAGGAGAGCCACTGGATGGCAAGGGGAAACCACCTGATTATCATTCCATGAGCGCATTATGCAGAGTCAAGAAATGAATATTGGTATGCTGCGCGACCCGAGTAGCGATCGGCATCAGTTTGGGTCTTGGCCGAGCGATGTGAAATGTGCGATCGGACGTGCAGAGGTGAACGATCAGGCCTCGCACGGTAAATCTGCTACTGATCGACCAAATGCAGACCAACTTCGTAAAGGTAAAGCAATAGCTACATGGAATGTGAGAGGGTTACTTCAGATGGGAAAACTTCGCATTGTAGAAAGAGAACTAAAAAAAACATGAAATAGACATTTGTGGACTGTCAGAAACTCACTAGAAAGGATATGAGCACTTTGAAACAGATGACCATATAATATACTGTACCCGCTCAAAGCCTGAATCCCAACCAGCATTTATCTCAGGGAGTGTTATGGTCCGAATCCATCGCAACTAATACTCAATAAAAAAAATATTTTGAGATATAAGATTTCAAACTAAATGTAAGGGCGCCATCCAATCAGTACTACAGGGTTGAACGGGACACTCTAATCTTTATCTTTAAGGCTCATCATAAAACACACAAATTATATATATTCGGATCAAAGGGAAATTATGAAGGCTCCATCCTAGGAATGGGGACGGATATTTAAACGGTCACCAAGGGTTTACTATTCTACAAGAACAAGAACCTGGAACTGTTTCCTTGCAAATGGTAAAGGAGCATTTTATTTAAGTAAACAAATTAAATTTTACACACAATCAAAATCTGTTGACCCTTGATTTGCCGGTAATTTGGCAAATTATTCCTGAAAAATGATTACATAATATTTATCACTTTTGACCACCCTTCCATTTGGGTGGTAGAACCGTTGATATCTGAAGGTATCAGATTTACCTTCGTTAACACCATGACCATATTTGATCATGGACCAATTACCTGTTGGCTAAGTAGGCGCGATCACATGGACCATGTTATCGCCTCCACTTTGATTGAGATGAGACCAACCCGGGAAACTACAAACTCTCCCCGGGTTCCTAACCAAGATATGCTAATCGTTAGTTGAAGGAATACGACAAAGGGACTCTAACCTAATGGTCCAGATGTAGGGATTTGCCTTCATTGTACACATATTAACTTAACTTATTATTTACAACCAATTAACATTATTACGTTAATTCGCCAGCTGACTTCCCTAGTATCATCCATCATCAGCATCCGAAATAATAAGAAAAATAAAAACAAATAAAAAATATTTTATTAAATATTATTATTATTATTATTATTATTATTATTATTATTATTATTATTATTATTATTATTATTATTATTATTATTATTATTATTATTATTATTTGTGGAGATCATGATTATCGTAACCCGTAATCATCCTCGGAATAATATTTCAACCTTTCGCGATTTTTAATTTCATCTGAAATAAATAAAAGTAGCTTCTTTGATTATTCTTCTTCTCCTTCTTCAAATATTCTCATTATTATTATTATTATTATTATTATTATTAGTAGTAGTAGTTAAAAATCTCAAATTTTTCATTTCAACTCCCAACATCATTATTATGTCCAAAATTTAAAAAAGTAAATTCTTCTTTTAAAAAAAGTAGTTTTTTTAAAATATTTATCATTATTATTAATTTTTAAAAAATTAATTTCGCCTGTTACATGATAGTCCACTCTTAATATGTTTAACGCATAACCCCTTTTACAATTTCGTTTTATTTTGGCACTAATCAATCCAGATATGCTTTACTTGGAATATTATTATTATTATTCTTTCGAGAATCTTTATTTTTATTCCCCATCCTTATAATTTAGTCACATACGTTCTCTCCCAAACAGAAATCACCAAGATCGGAATTCACATCAGTCGGGACATAATAGTGTTCGAACCCGCAACCTTATTTTCGTACTGTCGTTAATTCATGGAGACCATATGCTCCTAAGACAATTCTCAAATCCCCTAACACCTCGCAGTTGGGCAAATACCTCCAATCTCTGCAAGTGTTAAATTATTCCTTCCTTTTCCATTTTGAAGTCCATTTATCCATTGGAACTTTTCAAAACATTTTCACTAATTAACCCTCGGTGTGTGGACTCTATTCTGCCACTCAATACACCGGTATATAAATACAACCTCTATGTGGGCCTTAAGATCCATCTATTTCTTCATCAACATCAGTACAATTCACTTTCATTTCAGGCCGGATTTCTGTCCCACAAAACTCCAAATCTCAACTTGTGGCTCAAATCACTCTGGGCTTCAAACATAGCGTGACCATATTATCAAAATGCCCATCTCGTTTCTACCAAAATTATTTATGATTATTATGGAGTCCAAAAACGTTAAATCAACAATTAGTGTTAAAATCGGATTCAATGCCCAAATTAATTATTCACGGCACATGTGATCTCCACATTTAAATTACTTTAATTTGCAATCATTCTATCCAACTGGGCCCGTGCCTTTATTCTCAAAGATTATTATTAAACACGCCTTTACACATTACCATTTTTTAATGTACTACTTCGACACTTGTACAGATTATTATTATTTTGTCCACTGGCGAACTTCGCGATATTTACAAACAAATCAATGGACTTCATTCCGTCCCACAACAATTTAAATCACTTGGCAATCCTACCTCTGGATTATCTTAACAACATGCCTTAATATCTATAAAAGTTCCGATAACAGAAAAACACTTTGGAAGCACTTCTAAATGAATATTAACATTATCTTTACGTGAAATGTGCTCCATATCATATCAAACAACTCAAGCACTTGAATGAACAACTCAACCCTACTATACTCTATTTAATAATCAAAATTATGATGAGTGCTCAATCTAATTATGTACATATTAATTTGTCCCTTTGTCTATCTATCTTTGAATTTATACGAGCCGGAACGGCTCGTTTCACAATCAAGTTACCATGATAATATAATATGATTTCCTCTCCCTAACGATATCAATCTACAAATATGTTAAACGGTTACTCATCTCTGCCATTGTAGTCTGCTAAAAACGGACGAGAAGCCATAGCCCCTCTGGTTTTTAGCAATGCATTCCACTGGTATTCATGCCATCTTGAAGAATTAATCCTTGACCCTTTTCAACTTTACACATTTTGAATAAAAACAAATAAATTAACTGTTGCACTTTGGAATAATTTCCACCCTAAATTCTACTCACAAATTTTACACTCTCGGCCTTGTATCTAGCCCACTTAATGTAGATATACATTCTTCATTCCTTTTCCGGACACTAGGAACATGGGATACCTCGGGATTCCCTTTACAACGGCCCGTGCGCGCACTTGAATTTCCCATCTCACGTTCGTGTAGCTGACCAGGTATCAGTTTAGAATCGACTGTTTACTAGGTGACATAAACACTCATGACCGTTCTCACGTAACGCACTTCCTAATCTGTTGGTAGAATCTCACACTCCGTAAGTTATGCTTTACTGAGTCCTGCCTATTTGAAACACTTCATACTAGTATACTGCTCAAGACTGTAATGTGAGCTACATCACGTCATGAATCACTGTACTATGTAACAATATAATACTTCGAACCCTACTCCACGAGTAAGTACACACTCGCACCCCTGGCGTAATCACGGCTCGAACAAAATATCAGAAGTTGTCACGCACCCCAGGCGTGGTATCCGCTCGAACGCTTTGTCAAAAGTAGTTACGCACCACTGGCGTGGTGACTGCCCGAACACTTTGTCAGAAGTAGTTGTCAGTCCTTGTCCACGACCTCATATTTATACTTGTATCCCCTCTCTTCCGAGTTCACCGGAGTTCATCTTGGGACGCGCAGTCCCGATATCTTCATACGACATTTTGCGGTTTGGCCCGTGGCTTTAATATATGATCCAATGATGTAATTATGTTCTGTATTATCGTTCGCTGGTAATGGATATATTCGCGAATTTAGCTGCCGTATCTCGGCTCGGGATTTTGCGCTCTTTTGTGGCTTCCTTTGCCTTCAGCCAATCAACGAATAGCGTCCATGAATTCTCAGAATTACACCATGCAATCTCCCGCAATTATTAACTTTTTATAAGTTTTATGATATAGTAAGGCTCCTAAATTCCACTTTATTCTGAATTGATAATGTTACCGTGTTTTTGTGGTAGGTAGGCGTGAAAGAAGGTGCTGGGTGGTGAATGGATCTCAAGCTACTAAAGAGAAATTAATTTCAAAATTTAACAAGGTTATATTTTCTTTTCAAAACAAAGATATAACAAGCATGGCAGGTACAATGTAGCAAATCAACGGGGAGTCACAATATTTACAGGATTTGGGCTTCGAGCCCCGAAAACACAATGCTTGGGCAATCAGCCCAGTTTTACCTCAAAGACACTAGTTTCAACAGAGGGACAGAAAACCCCATTCATACCTCGGAGCCCTTGCTCCAAATTACACTAAAAAGCCTCCGCGAGGCATATGACCCTTCATTTTCAAAAGAGCGATCCGCTCTTAAAATTTAAGCTTCTCAAAGGCCACACCAAACTCTACCTTCAAGCTGTCCTCTAAGGACGTATTCACAGGGGTAAAATACCCAACCTACAGAGGTCTATTACATGAAAAGAAGGTTGATTACATGACCTCTAAAATCACAATTTGAGAGGAGGCGAACTTGCACTCCTTAATACACTTTGTTTCTAAGACCTACGTTGGCTCTTAGGCCGCTGATGCAAGGGCTAATCCCATACTACTGAGGTGACTTAAGAAAACACAAACTTACATTACATTACTGAAGAATAGGTTGCGAAAAATAAGTTCACCTCAAAACAATGTGAGTGGGAGCTCGAGAGGGTTAAGCACTCTCTATCCCGATATGTAGTTTGAAAGATAGAATAGATACCAGTTGCTTTTACATTTGAAAGGAAAGTTACATGGTGGAAGACCTAGAACCCGCCGCGAGAGTTAAACTGCCAACTCTAGCTAGAAAAGATGTTATTAAGAGGCCATTACCTGAAGTTGAACAGCTGGTGAAGAAAGAGGCGCTTCCCGCCTCCTGCTATGTACTTTACACACTGAGAGATGGAACAAAAGTGGCCCCGAGACCCTAAAATCAGCAGTTTAAATACTCTCGCGGAAGTTTCTAGGTGTTAGGGGAAAGAAAACACCCGCCCACAATGTTTTTATTGGATAGGCCCCAGCAACATATTCAAGTTGGGGGAAGATACATCTGATTGGATAGAAATTAATTTAAGAAATTCGTGATTGGATAAATCTAAAACAAGGGGAAAAAGAGGGGTATACAGCCAACGTAAACAATAACAGAAAGAAATTTAACAAAACCCAAACTTTTGAAATAAAAATTTCTCCAACAAAATAGTTCTTTAACTCCGCACTAGGTCGCACTATTGTTGATCTTCAGTAGTGTCCTCTAGAAGAGAAAGTTCACACTTCTTACTTCAAGCGAAACAAAAACACATCAAAAGTGACACAGTTCAAAAACTCAAAATTTTCCACGTGGTGACATCTTCTGAGAACGTAGAGAATTAATAGAATAGATAAAGTTCAACCTTCCTCCAGAAGAGGAGTTTCAACTGGCGCAATTTTTAAATAAACGGTGTAGAGGTGTACCGCCCGGTACAGACCTCCCCCCCCAAAAGTTCCTCCAGGGGTGACACATGAAATCAGTTTGAAACAAAGTCCAAGTAATGATGTTGATACGAAGATAGATAGCAGAAGCATTTACAAGATTTCTTAATTCAGTTTCAAAATGTTGTTGTTGCAGGTGAATGAAAGTCTTTATGTTTGTAGAATTTGAATTTCTGAAGATAAGCTTTTAATACTTAAAATTGAAGGAAAAATTTGCAATGTCCACCAAATATTGCTGTTGAATTCCCATGAAGCGGAATTAAGGTTGAACAGAAATGTCTATGTAGTTGATGTAGGCTAAGTTGAATGGCCAGACCGGCCGTTGCAGCTTGCGTCCAACGGAGGCCGCTCGGACCCCTCAAGTACCCTGAGATACCGCTCGCCCGCACTATGAGGGGAGCAGAGGTGTTGAAGTACGCCGCGCCCGCGGTGAACAGATACAGGCTGCGGGCATGTAGCAGGTCGTGCGCCGCACATCAGCCTTGGCCGGGAGGTGAGCTCCGGCTCGCCGTGCACATGTCGTCCTCGCTGGAGAGGAGGGGGCCCATCCCCCTCCCCAGTCGATGCACGGCGCTGCGCGGCTGCGGGGGCGCTGAAACATTAAAGCTAGGCGGCAGAATTGTGTTGGACAATCATTTTCTTTGAGGGTACAGGCTTGTGGAGAGGTTGAGGGGCCAGCGGCGTGTAGATATCCATGGCATTTCCTATTATAAAGCCACAGTGTAAGGTGGAGCAGGAGACGGGAGCGTGGTAATGGCCGTGGCAAGAACAGGATGGCAGTTTAACGGATCGGGGTGGGTTTTACAAAAGGCTTACATCTAAAACCAAAATATTACAGAAGGGGCAGAATGCCTTAAAAGTGAAACTCAAAAAAAAAATATAACCTTCATATCCTTTCAAAATAATATGAAGCAAGTTAACACAGAATTTACACCGGTTTCACCTGGGACAGGTGAACTCTAAATATCCTCTCGGTGGCTGGATTACTTAACAATAAGGTAACCGGTGTGAGAAAATCGAGAATGACACAAGGCCCATGAAATCTGGGGGCAAGCTTGCCCGCGGGAACAAAATTTTTGACCATAACCTGGTCGCCTACCTTCAAAGGGGTGGGTCTCCGTCCACGATCATACCTTTCCCTAACCTTTTCATGAGACACTTTAAGATTGGCTTTAGCCTTCTTCCAAAGATCTTTAATATTGTCTGGATCTATTGTCTCGGGTAGAATGTCATTCAGAGACCAGAGGTTAGAAAGCGGCGAGTTGGGAACAAACTTAAACATCAAAGAAGCTGGAGTAAACTTGTGAGATTCATGAACCGCCGAATTCAAAGCAAAAGCTATCCAATGCAGGGACGTGTCCCACCTGGAAGGATCTTCATGATGATAGGCAATGAGTGCGGACCTGAGATTACGGTTAACCCGTTCAGCCAAAGATGGTTGAGGGTAATAAGCAGATGTAGTTACATGAGAGATGGACAAGTCAAAACAGAATTTACGAAACAGATTTGATGTAAAAGCTTTAGCATTATCAGATACAATGTATTGGCACGGACCAAAAGAAGCAAAAATAGAATTTAGGCAAGTAATGGTGGACTGAGCGGTAGCCAGCTTAGTCGGAAATAACCAAGAAAATCTAGTAAAGCCATCTACGCACACAAAGATAAACTTGTTAGCATTGCCCTTTGACTGGGGGAAGGGTCCCACATAATCGATATACAGACGTTCCATGGGGCGCGACGCTTGATGCGAAGACAAAAGGCCTACCTTGGTGGACATGGTGGGTTTACTGAGCAAACAAGATTTACAAGCTTTTACAAGTTCACGGATTTCACCGTCCATACCTTTCCAGATGAACATTTCACGAATCTTCTCACGAGTTTTAAAGATTCCAAGATGCCCTCCTAATGGGGTCTCATGATAATACTTGAAGATCATAGGTACAAGAACAGCTGGAACGACAACTTTCATCATCCTATCATGCCTCGATGGGCAACATAGAACACCATTCCTCAGAACATAAGGGACAACATGTTCCCCAGAAGAAAGGGTTTCCATTATCGGAGCCAGCGTCGGATCTTCACGTTGGTATTTCTCAATATCCCTAAAAAGCATGGGAGCATCTGTTAAAATGGCATTAACACCAGATAGTATGGACTCGGGAGGTGATGAACTGTCGACCGTTTCGTGGGTCTCGACGTCGTTATGAAACATACGGCTGAGTCCATCGGCAACAACATTTTCGGTACCTCTGATATGCCTGACATCGAATTGGAAGGCAGAAATACGGATGGCCCAACGGGCTATACGACCTGTACGACGCGGCCTACCTAAGACCCAGCTTAAGGCTTGATTATCTGTCTCCAGATCGAATTTGACGTGTTCCAGATAGAGACGGAACTTTTCTAAGGCGAATAAGACTGCCAAACCTTCAAGCTCATATATGGAGTACTTGGCTTCTTGAGCCGATAGAGTCCTAGATGCATAGGCGATGGGACGCCTCCCTAGTTCAGTCTCTTGAAGAAGGACTGCAGCTACAGCTGACGACGACGCGTCCGTTTGGACGATGAATTTCTTCGAGAAATCAGGCATAGCAAGTACAGGGGCATTACAGAGAGCTAATTTAAGATCTTCGAAAGCGGCTTGTTGAGAAGGTCCCCACTCGAATTTGATGCCTTTCCTACGAAGAAGGTTTAAGGGCGCCGCTCTATTAGCGAAGTTAGGAATAAACTTCCTGAAAAAATTCACCATACCAATGAATCTAGCGATACCTTTGATGTCCTTAGGAGGTTTAAAATCACGGATGGCCTGTGTTCTAGAATGATCGACAGCTACCCCATCGGGTGACACAATATGCCCCAGGAATGACATAGAGGGCTTAGCAAAGGCAACCTTGGACAACTTAACAGTTAACCCAGCCTTACGAAGGCGATTGAGAACTTCTCGCAGATGATCTAGATGTTCTTCAAAAGTCTCTGAAAATACGACAACATCATCTAAATAGTGATATAAGTACTCGAATTTGATGTCGGAGAAGACCCTATCTAGTAGCCTAGTAAGCACAGCTGCCCCCGTGGGGAGCCCGAAAGGCACGCGGTTGTATTCATATAAATTCCAGTCCGTGGCAAACGCTGTAAGGTGTTTAGACTCTTCGGCAAGGGGAATTTGATTATAGGCCTGATTCAAGTCCAAGATAGTGAAGAACTTGGCCTTACGAAACCATGAAAAACAAGAATGAAGGTCAGGAAGGGGCACAGATTGCAACACCACCTTCCGATTGAGAGCCCTGTAATCAATGACAGGCCTGAAGCCTCCTTGGGGTTTCGGGACTAGAAAAATAGGCGAAGAATACGCTGACTTAGAGGGCCTAATAATACCATCCTTCAACATCTGATCGATGATTTCTTTCAGAGCTTTCATTTTAGGAGGAGACAGCCTATAAGGTGGAAAGCGAACCGGAATCGAATCCGTGACCTCAATTTTGTATTCAATAAGGTCAGTAACACCAAGAGTATCAGAGAACACCTCGGGAAACGACTGACACAATTTACGAATACTATCAGCCTGCTCCTCAGGTAGATGTCTAAGGTCTAACAACATCTCATCCTGGGTAGGCGAAATAGATGAACATGATGCAGAATTACACTTTAATAGAGGGATTTTACAATTAGAGGCAAATTTGAATGTGCACGACTTACTCTGAAGATCTAGCACAAGACCAGTGTGAGACAGGAAGTCCGCTCCCAGTATGATGGGGCAAGACAAATGCTTGGCCACAAACAATTTGAATTTCCATGTAAATTTAAAAACACGAATTTTGACATGTAAGGAACCTAGAATTTCTAATGGAGATGAATTAGCCGAAACATATTTAACAGGAGATGAGTCATAGTTAGGGAGTTTACAAACAGATTTCAATTTAGAATACCATTCAGCCGAAATAATTGAACAAACACTGCCTGAATCTAAGAGAGCTGTTATAGGCTCGTTATTTAACTCAATCTTAAGAAAAGGAACAGGTGCGGGGGTATCCGCCGCAATCCTAAGACACTCTCTGGGGCATTCAAAAAATGAATTTGAAGATTGCTCATTCCCTGAATTCTTGACCTTTTTGCCCGGGGCTGAGCCTTGGAAAGCAGAATTAGTCGACTCAGCCGAAGCCGTTAGTCACTTTTTATTATTGGCATAGGTGGAATTTGCACCAGAAGTTGAGCAGGAGGAGGTGCTATTGGAGTTTGGGCAATTCTTGGCGATATGTGAGAAGGCCCCACACTTAAAACAGCCTTGTGATGACCCTGCTCCATTCCTTGTCCCACTTGACTTGATCAGTGGACACTTGTTGCGCAAATGGTCAGGCGACCCGCACGCATAACATTTACGGGGATTGACTGGTCGGCGAGGTGGAGGCCGAGTGTTACTAAAAGAAGGCGGGGGTTCTTTTGCCACGCGCAAGGAATCGGCATACCTAACTCCTTCCGCAGAGACGGCTAACGCTTCAAGTTCAGAGAACGTTTGCGGGCACGCCGCGAAACACAAATATGACCTATAGGGAGGTGAAATTCCCTCTACAATAGCCTGTACAATCTGATCTTCAGGAAAGTGCAGAGCAAACACCCTAGTGTAGAATTTGATATCTTGTATGAAATCAGCCAAGTTTTCATCCAAGCGCTGTACACGGTAATAGTACTTCTGAATCAGGGAGGACCTGGCCCTAGCCGGGATAAAGTTAGCTAGCAAATGGGCATGGAAATCCTCAATAGATGATTGCTCGGCAATGGCTCTTACGATTTTATCAGAGAGAATACCAATAGCATACGGATAGATAATTTGCAAGATTTGACATGGCGAAAGAGAAAAAACAAGAGCATGATCCTGAAATTCCACTAGAAATCTTAAAAATGAAATTACATCACTAGTGGTGTTGACAGAAAACTTAGAGATACCTCTTAGCAACATTGCCAATGGATGAGGCAAGCTGCTAAACCCAGGTGACATAGTAGGTAAAGGTTTCAATGGCAACGAAGTTAAATCAGAACGGATGTTACTCAATGATGCACGGCGTTCAGACCCGCTGTCTAATGGGGCAGAGATAGTTTGAGCAGTTATGGTTTTCCTATTGACTTCTCCCTGAGGAGGCTCTTCCTCGTTACCTACATTCACCGTGGCGGGTGGATCAGTTTTGGGAGGAACTTCGCCGGTTAGCAATTGAGTGACCTTATTAGACAATTCAGAAATAGTTTCAAGGAGCGTATTAGCGTCCTTCCTCTGAACGTCATTCACCTTTAGAGACAACAGATCATTAACTCTATTTGCAAAGTGATACAGCCTGCCTTGCACCCGCTTAATTTGATTAGGAGACGGATCGTTTTCATCAAAAAAGCTGACTACAGATGCTAGCCCAGTAATATTCTCGACGATCGTGGAAAGAGAGTCATCAATTTCTTTCTCTCCCAAATTGGGGATGGAAATGGGCAAATCAAGGGACTCTCTAAGCTTGTTGGTGTCGATTGCAACCGTGCCTCCAGATTGCACATTTCTGATAGTTAACTCGTATATCAACTCCTCTTTGCGCAAATAGTTAAGGAGGAGAACATCGCGAGGGCCGGGCATGATGACAGAACAATTTTGAAAAACTCAAAAAAAATTCCAGCAACTGAGACAATTGTTAGAGTTCGAATCAAAGCAATGTTTAGCCGTCAAAAGGGGCTAAATTGAGACCCATTCAACCACGCTCTGCTACCACTTGTTACCGTGTTTTTGTGGTAGGTAGGCGTGAAAGAAGGTGCTGGGTGGTGAATGGATCTCAAGCTACTAAAGAGAAATTAATTTCAAAATTTAACAAGGTTATATTTTCTTTTCAAAACAAAGATATAACAAGCATGGCAGGTACAATGTAGCAAATCAACGGGGAGTCACAATATTTACAGGATTTGGGCTTCGAGCCCCGAAAACACAATGCTTGGGCAATCAGCCCAGTTTTACCTCAAAGACACTAGTTTCAACAGAGGGACAGAAAACCCCATTCATACCTCGGAGCCCTTGCTCCAAATTACACTAAAAAGCCTCCGCGAGGCATATGACCCTTCATTTTCAAAAGAGCGATCCGCTCTTAAAATTTAAGCTTCTCAAAGGCCACACCAAACTCTACCTTCAAGCTGTCCTCTAAGGACGTATTCACAGGGGTAAAATACCCAACCTACAGAGGTCTATTACATGAAAAGAAGGTTGATTACATGACCTCTAAAATCACAATTTGAGAGGAGGCGAACTTGCACTCCTTAATACACTTTGTTTCTAAGACCTACGTTGGCTCTTAGGCCGCTGATGCAAGGGCTAATCCCATACTACTGAGGTGACTTAAGAAAACACAAACTTACATTACATTACTGAAGAATAGGTTGCGAAAAATAAGTTCACCTCAAAACAATGTGAGTGGGAGCTCGAGAGGGTTAAGCACTCTCTATCCCGATATGTAGTTTGAAAGATAGAATAGATACCAGTTGCTTTTACATTTGAAAGGAAAGTTACATGGTGGAAGACCTAGAACCCGCCGCGAGAGTTAAACTGCCAACTCTAGCTAGAAAAGATGTTATTAAGAGGCCATTACCTGAAGTTGAACAGCTGGTGAAGAAAGAGGCGCTTCCCGCCTCCTGCTATGTACTTTACACACTGAGAGATGGAACAAAAGTGGCCCCGAGACCCTAAAATCAGCAGTTTAAATACTCTCGCGGAAGTTTCTAGGTGTTAGGGGAAAGAAAACACCCGCCCACAATGTTTTTATTGGATAGGCCCCAGCAACATATTCAAGTTGGGGGAAGATACATCTGATTGGATAGAAATTAATTTAAGAAATTCGTGATTGGATAAATCTAAAACAAGGGGAAAAAGAGGGGTATACAGCCAACGTAAACAATAACAGAAAGAAATTTAACAAAACCCAAACTTTTGAAATAAAAATTTCTCCAACAAAATAGTTCTTTAACTCCGCACTAGGTCGCACTATTGTTGATCTTCAGTAGTGTCCTCTAGAAGAGAAAGTTCACACTTCTTACTTCAAGCGAAACAAAAACACATCAAAAGTGACACAGTTCAAAAACTCAAAATTTTCCACGTGGTGACATCTTCTGAGAACGTAGAGAATTAATAGAATAGATAAAGTTCAACCTTCCTCCAGAAGAGGAGTTTCAACTGGCGCAATTTTTAAATAAACGGTGTAGAGGTGTACCGCCCGGTACAGATAATTCACTTCCTTCTATCAGTTTAATCCACGGAGTTAGCCTCGCTAGTGCTTCTTACAATACGAAGTTGTCGCCTTGCTTTGGTCAAGTGAATTTTTCCATTGGTCCACCTAAACCACGTGACCGGGAGGGCTCATATTTTTTTCTTCCAGTGCCAACCCCGCGTTCAACTCCCGCTAGTTACATGGAGATACCCGGCCATCATTTCTCAGAAATTTGCACCTGGCTCTCTGCGCTCTTTCCACTACTTAGACTGCCCGGGGCTATGAAAACCTTCCGCAACTAGTCAACAACTCGTGCCTCTCTCTTTCCCCCTCGTCACAATTTCTGAGAATTCTAATTCTGCCGTTCATTGTGTTGGTTAATCTCAGTGGAGACAATATTCTGTGCATGTTTCACCATACCATCTCGGCCTGGCCTGTTCTTACTGTATGTACAGTACGATCTTCTTGCTTCTGAAAATGAAATATATATTCCTCCATAATTCATCATAATTATAATTGCATGACGCTTATCACACCCCCACCAGGGCGCAATACATCGCCGGGGCAAATGATACAGGTCAGAATGGCGTTGCGTTTCTTGTTGATAAGCGGATATCCTAATATGTTGAGGAATACAGACCTATCAATGGAAGAATACTAACCCTTACTCTCAACACCAAACCATATAAACTACACCTGATCCAGGTATATCTACCCACCATCGCTGCAGACGACCAAGAAATCGAAGATTTCTATGCAGACATGGAAAATACAATAGCATCTCTTAAACCAAAAGGTATTACCATCATATTGGGAGACTTCAATGCAAAAGTAGGAACCACCTCGATGGACAACCACTTGCAAGAAACTGTAGGACAGTATGGCCTGGGTACACGTAATGAGCGAGGCAATCAGTTGATACAGTTTGCAACCGAAAACAATCTTTCCATTATGAATGCCATGTTTAAACACCGCAAACGCCATCTCTTTACGTGGACCTCTCCAAATAGGCATGTCAAGAACCAAATTGATTACATCCTTGTCGATAAAAGATGGAGAACCTCCTTCCGTAATGTGAAAACAAAACCTAGTGCCGAATGCAGATTGAATCATCGTTTACTCTGGGCCTACCTTAGAATCAAACTGAGCAAACCAGTTGTCAAAATAAACTCGAAATAGTTAGCGACCCCTGAGCCAGTTGCTTTCCAAGAAACACTACGGAGCACTGGGCCACCTGACCTAGAGGGAAATTGTGACATGGCTTGGAAGAGAATTGAAGAATGGATCACAGACGCAGCGAGCAAGGTCCCAAAGATGAACACCATAGTGAAGCGACAACACTGGATGACTGATGAAACTTTGGCACTAGTTGAAATGAGACTTAACATCCGGCTCACAGTTACAAATCCAGAACAACAAGGACGACTAATGAAAAAACTGAACAGTGATATCAAACATGCTTGTAGAAGAGACAAGAATGAACACATTAAGAAACTGTGTGCAGAACTAGAGGCGCATGCGACCAGAAATCACAGCACAGAACTCTGGGAGCAATCTCGGTCCATGAATTTTCCTGAGGATACGTCTTTCGGCTTTCTCTAGATCATCCATGGTACCTTCTTTGTTTTTCCGCAGGTGCCAAGTACTTTTGATTATCATCTGCTTCCCACTTGCAAAGTCAGTAAGTCTCAAACCATTATCATTACTGACTTTGTGCAAGCTTTCTTTCCCTACTATGTGTTTATACACCTCTTCTCTTCCAATCTTTGCATTTAGATCTCCAAGGATCATTTTCATGTCATGTCTTTGAACTTTGTTCATTTCATCCTCCAATTTGGTGTATAATGCATCTTTTTCCTCCTCTTCTGTCTCTTCTGTAGGGGCATACACACAAACATTGTAACATTGAAGAACTTTGCTGGAAGTCTCAAAGAGCACATCCTATTGTTGATTGCAGTAAAGTTGATCACACTTTGCTTTACAGACTTTTGTATGAGGAATCCGGTGCCTTTACTGCCTTCTTCTCCTCCACTGTACATCAGGATATGTAGACGAGACATTATCATCCCTTGCCCCTTCCATCTTAGCTCCTGCAATGCTGCTATTTTCACTCCATACTTATCCATTTCATTCCTTAATTCCTTCAACTTGCCAGGTCTCTTTAATGTCCTTATATTCCACATTGCTACTATGATATAATTTTTCCTTCTCTTAAGTCATTTTTCTCGTTGGGTCATCACCAAGTTATCCGCTTTTCCTGTAGTATATCTTAAGGTATCCATAACATTTGTCTTTTTACGAGGTAGGGGAGTTAACCCTACGCCCAACCCCCAACCTGGAGGACCAGGATATCACTCTTAGTCTGGATCATCACTTGAGACCTGTCTGGCTCCAGGAGCATGTGCTCCTGTTGGCATAGCTCTAATGATCATTTGAACACGCAAGCCTCCAAACACCCGGCAAAATGTACTTTGCCTTCGTCAAGGTGAGGATACCTTCGGGAGGCTTAAGTTCCTTTACTCTTGCAATTTTATTCATATCAGTGGTAAGTTCAGGTGGAGAGAGCAGTTTTGATATTTGTCATAAATATAAAGATACCATCAATTAAATACAAAATATTGTATACCGGTAATTTTTAATTTAAAAAAAAATGTTTCTTTTCCGCTACTGCTCATAGTGTATAGTTAACATAGTGGCAGTTAATATATGTTTATACATCTCTTGGAGATGTTCTAAGAATATTGTTGAAGTCAAATGTGCAATTATTAGGTCTGGTCTTTGACCAGCAGACCCCACAGCGATGAACATGTGGAATAACATTGGTAATAACAGTGAAGAAATATATCAGCTTTTACTGGCAGCTTCAGATTTAGAATTTTCCATAAATGTGAGCAGTGGAAGTGTAGAAGAGAGTGATAATGTGTCATGTGATTGTTCAGTAGAAAATAATAGCAATGATGCTCTTTGTTAGGTCAACAACAAAGTTTTATTGAGCCAAGGACCATACAGGGTCCCTAAACCCAGACCGTCCAGTGGCGTTTTTACTCTCCCAGACTTAAGCCACTGTACAGGAGGCGCATACATAGTTCTTGACCTTGTAAGGAGCGTGCACATGTTTGACCTAGCATCGATAGCCATTCTGAACCTCAGCTGTTAACATGGTGAGACAGTTATTATTGCAACACTGTATTTTCATATGTAAATGTTATTTTAAGTACAAGTCAGCTCAATGGGTATGCGATGCATTTGTTCAGAAATTTTCTGATGAACTGCACGAGCACAGATTCACATAATTGTAAATAAATTTGAAACTACTGGCTCAGTGCTCGATAAAAAAATATGCGCGCATACCAGCAGTTTTAACAGAGGAAAAGTTAGATGACATTGGTGCGATTCTTGAATGGTCCGTATTGATACAGTTAAAACTAAGAAACAATATTAGGTTTTTTTAGGTTTTGGTCCACCCAATCAATACACATCACTTCATAAGTGAACTATTTAACCCTCTCGTGCGCACAAGCCTCATATGAGGTCCCAAAATTATGTTTCGTTTAGTGCACCGTTTATTTAATATTGTTATAAATTTGTGGAAAATTATGACTCTGTTCTTCACTTTAGACCTCATGTGAGGTGTGATATTAGTTACAACTATATCTATGAGATGACAGCACTTCCTTGCAGCTGCGAAGGTGTAGGCAGTTGTGGCGCTCTTGTTATTTGTGTGTTTCATATGGAGACTAAATTATTGAAATTGATACGTCCTTTACAAATATATGCAACTGATAAGTAAAAATGTTTTATGTAGCAGAAAAGCATGCTCTTTCCAATGGTATTAGTATTTTTATTGTACATGCAATTTATTACAATTATTTTGTGTAATAATATAGGGGCCTCATATGAGGTCTAAATGTACGAGAGGTTATGGTTCACAGTAATAACCTCAATTAGAACTACACCATTGTAGTGTTTTGGTGGAATTTTTGATGCAAACCAAGACAGACTGCTGATCTTTCATGGCACATTTGTCATATATTCTCATTTCTATGCATTTAGAACAAAGTGGATGAAGAACCAGAGCCGTCTGTAGAAAATGTAGTCTTCACAACGAATGTCACAATATACTGTGCGCCCTGTCAGTAATACCTGACAATATGACATACTATTGCTTTTGCGAGATACTGAAGTATTTGCACTTCATTGACAATCAGAACATTCCAGTAGACATCAATGATCGGCTTATACGTTTACGTCCTATGATTGACCATTTCAGGCACATCTTTAGATGTTCTTCCCAGCCAGAAGAATTTTCATCAGTTGATGAGATCGTCCCTTTCAAAGGCCGATTAAATCTGAAACAATGTATGAAGAGTAAACCATAAAAATGGGCTTCAAAATTTGGGTCTTAATCAGTTTCTCAAGATACATCCATAATTTTGAGATCTATCAAGGAAAAGTGCAAAATGGTGAAGGTCATTCTGAATTTGGAGCAGTTGGTGATGATGTTTTTAGGCTGCGTGAACATGTGAAGTTCAAAAGCCATAAGCTTTTGATAACCTGTTTACGCCGATTAATCTTCTCTAGAAACTTCTTGAAGATGGCATTTATGCTTCCAGGACTATCAGAGCTAACAGGCTTTGTGGTGCTGATCTCAAGCTGCGGTCTAGGAAAACCATGAAGAAGGAACCGATAGGGTTGTACTCTGTTACGTCGCAGTCCAACATCACAATAACCTGCTGGCATGATAATTCATTTTTACACGTATCATCTACATTTGCTGGAGCAGAACCTGTAGGTGTTGCTAAGAGATGGTGTCGAAAACTGTGCGCAGTCATTGAAATTCCACGACCATATTCCATCAGCATTTACAATTACCACATGGGAGGCATACATCTAATGGACTCGCTCGTAGGTCTTTACCGGGACACCATAAGGCACAAAAGGGAGTACATTACTTCAGAGTACTCCATTATCTACTAAACTGTTGGATCCTCTGGAGAATGAATCCGGATTGTGACAAACTGGATCTGTTAGAATTCAAGTCCTCAGTAACTACTTCTCTCATTTACATGTGAAGCAATCATCAACCCAAGAAAGGAAGACCCACGAGACGCATGAAATTCTAGGTGTAAGGCTCATTTCTAAAGATAATAGGCAACTTGATATATTTGGAGTGTACAGATCGGGAAAGGGTAGCACTGATGCGGATTCGGAATTATTTGATAGGATAGTCAGCTATGTGGGAAACGACGTGGAAAGAAATGTGATTGTAGCGGGAGATCTGAATTTGCCAGATGTAAATTGGGAAGGAAATGCGAACGACAGGAAGCATGACCAACAAATGGCAAATAAGTTAATATGGGAAGGACAGCTGATTCAGAAAGTGATGGAACCAACCAGAGGGAAAAATATCCTGGATGTCGTGCTGATAAAACCAGATGAGCTCTATAGGGAAACTGAAGTAATAGATGGTATTAGTGATCATGAAGCTGTTTTTGTGGTAGTTAAAAATAAATGCGATAGAAAGGAAGGTCTTAAAAGTAGGACTATGAAGCAGTAAAAAATGGCTGATAAAGCAGGCATGAGGCAGTTTCTAAAAAGTAACTACGATTGGTGGAAATTGGTAAATAAAAATGTAAACAGACTCTGGGATGGGTTTAAAGAAATTGTTGAGGAATGCGAAAACAGGTTTGTTCCTTTAAGGGTGACAAGGAATGGTAAAGACCCACCTTATTATAATAGAGAAATAAAGAGACTAAGAAGGAGGTGCAGACTGGAAAGAAACAGAGTTAGAAATGGCTGTGGAAGTAAGGAGAAATTGAAGGAACTTACTAGAAAATTGAATCTAGCAAAGAAGGCAGCTAAGGATAACATGATGGCAAGCATAATTGGCAGTCATACAAATTTTAGTGAAAAATGGAAGGGTATGTATAGGTATTTTAAGGCAGAAACAGGTTCCAAGAAGGACATTCCAGGAATAATTAATGAACAAGGGAAGTGTGTATGTGAGGATCTTCAAAAGGCAGAAGTATTCAGTCAGCAGTATGTGAAGATTGTTGGTTACAAGTATAATGTCCATGTAGACGAGGAGACTAAGGCCAAAGAAGTAATAAAATTTACATATGATAACAATGACATTTACAATAAGATACAAAAGTTGAAAACTAGAAAAGCGGCTGGAATTGATCAGATTTCTGGGGATATACTAAAGACGGGCTGGGATATAGTACCATATCTGAAGTACTTATTTGATTATTGTTTGGTCGGAGGAGCTATACCAGATGAATGGAGAGTTGCTATTGTAGCCCCGGTGTATAAAGGAAAGGGTGATAGACATAAAGCTGAAAATTACAGGCCAGTAAGTTTGACATGCATTGTATGTAAGCTTTGGGAAGGCATTCTTTCTGATTATATTAGACATGTTTGTGAAATTAATAACTGGTTCGATAGAAGGCAATTCTGTTTTAGGAAAGGTTATTCCACTGAAGCTCAACTTGTAGGATTCCAGCAAGATATAGCAGATATCTTGGATTCTGGAGGTCAAATGGACTGTATCACGATTGACCTGTCTAAAGCATTTGATAGGGTAGATCATGGGCGACTACTGGCAAAAATGAGTGCAATTGGACTAGACAAAAGAGTGACTGAATGGGTTGCTATATTTCTAGAAAATAGATCTCAGAGAGTTAGAGTAGGTGAAGCTTTGTCTGACCCTGTAATAGTTGAGAGGGGAGTTCCTCAGGGCAGTGTTATCGGACCTTTATGTTTTCTTATATATATAAATGATATGAGTAAAGGAGTTTAATCAGAGGTAAGGCTTTTTGCGGATGATGTTATTCTCTATAGAGTGATAAATAAGTTACAAGATTGTGAGCAACTGCAATGTGACCTCGAAAATGTTGTGAGATGGACAGCAGGCAATGGTATGTTGATAAACGGTGTTAAAAGTCAGGTTGTGAGTTTCACAAATAGGAAAAGTCCTCTCATTTTTAATTACTGCATTGATGGGGTGAAAGTTCCTTTTGGGGATCATTGTAAGTATCTAGGTGTTAATATAAGGAAAGATCTTCATTGGGGTAATCACATAAATGGGATTGTAAATAAAGAGTACCGATCTCTGCACATGGTTACGAGGGTGTTTAGGGGTTGTAGTAAGGATGTAAAGGAGAGTGCATATAAGTCTCTGGTAAAACCCCAACTAGAGTATGGTTGCAGTGTATGGGACCCTCACCAGGATTACCTGATTCAAGAACTGGAAAAAATCCAAAGAAAAGCAGCTCGGTTTGTTCTGAGTGATTTCCGACAAAAGAGTAGCATTACAAAAATGTTGCAATGTTTGGGTTGGGAAGAACTGAGAGAAAGAAGAAGAGCTGCTCGACTAAGTGGTATGTTCACAATGAAGTGCGATACGGACCATGAAGCTGATTTTATGTAAGTGGTATGTTCCGAGCTGTCAGTGGAGAGATGGCGTGAAATGACATTAGTAGACGAATAAGTTTAAATGGCGTTTATAAAAGTAGGAAAGATCACAATATGAAGATAAAGTTGGAATTCAAGAGGACAAACTGGGGCAAATATTCATTTATAGGAAGGGGAGTTAGGGATTGGTATAACTTACCAAGGGAGATGTTCAATAAATTTCCAATTTCTTTGAAATCATTTAGGAAAAGGCTAGGAAAGCAACAGATAGGGAATCTGCCACCTGGGCGACTGCCCTAAATGCAGATCAGTATTGATTGATTGATAAAAGCAACGAAAAAATGGTTGAAAGTGAAGGCTACCATTTAGCTAAGAACTGATAGAAGTGCCACCTTCAAGGTTGTTCAAGGAAAACCAGGTATGTCTGCCTTTGCTGCCAATATGCCCTTTGTCTACAGCGTTTTGAGGAATTCCATAGCAGGAAATAACAACAACAGCCACTCCTTAACGCAAAATTTAGTTTGGTAAAACGTGCGTGTAAAACTGACATCCAGCGCACAGTATCTCCCAAGAAAATAATTCCTCAGTTCAGTTGCGTTGTGATGTGTGTGTGGACTCCCTTCATGCACATAGGCCTCATATGAGATCCGTGGAATTTTCAAAGAAAATGAACGATTTTTTCTTTTTCTTTAACGTGATTGTATTTTGTAACCTTGCAATGAATAAAAAATCAAGAAAATATGTTTTCTTTCGCTTCAAACTGAAAATGCGTGCACGAGAGGGTTAATTAAAAAACGTTAAATATATTTAGGGGCATGTTTCGTCTCTATTTCAGACTTCAGCAGTCATAAAACCACATGGTAGATTACAAAACTCAAAATTCAGAAATTGAAAAAAATTTAAAAATGGAAGAACCCAATGCCTTTTTAAGGACATTTTTGAGAAACACAAATGATATAAATACGTTATTTACACAAATTGATCTCACTTCTTGCTAAAACTTCTGTTGTCATCAATGTTAAAAAATGAAATATAACTTGATATATGACAAGCCTGCCATAACATCTCGTTCGGAATCAATGTCCATTGTTGCAGTTCATATTTGAAATGGAAGTTCCGTTTGAACTGTTGAGAAAACATTGGAGAACAAATATACACATATTTAATGAGGTATTTTAACACTTCTTGCAAACAGTCTTTCTGCAAAGTTAAATCTGAACGACCGGGCAAGTTGGCCATGTGGTTAGGAGCGTGCAGCTGTGAGCTCGCATCTGGGAGATAGTGGGTTCGAACCCCATTGTCGGCAGCCCTGAAGATCTTTTTCCAACGTTTCCCATTTTCACACCAGGCAAATGCTGGGTCTGTACCTTAATTAAGACCACGACCACTTCCTTCCCATTCCTAGGCCTTTCCTGTCCCATCATCGCCATAAGACATATCTGTGTCGGTGTGATGTGAAGCAACTGGCTAAATATGAACGACCTTACTTGAAAAAACGTTGCAAGCAATGTTGGAATCTGTTAGTTTCATTGTGTTGACTGGGGATATCAAAATTCTGGCCTCGGAGGAGGATTGGTACTAAATCCATATCAGAGCATTTAAAGCATTAACTTGTAGAATTTTTTTCAAATTGAGATATTCTGGTAGAAGAAATCTGAAGCCGTATGAGACCGCCTGTCGTATGGCAAAGACCAGCGCTGCATGACCACCATATTCGTGGCTTAAATCTTAAGAATATTCCTTTTTGAAAAAGGCAAGGTCTAAATGAAACTCTTTATAGCTGGAGAGCAACTTGATTGATAATTTATGTTTGTTCATTAGTAATATGGGTAATGACTTATGTAGCTTTACGGGGAACATTCGTAATTTGAATAGGTATTCCTTTCCATCAGATGTTGTGATCTATTGTTTAATTTGTTTTGAAGTGAATGTCCCTATGTTCTTTGTAAGTTGCGTGCACTTGGTACGGATCTCTGTACCGTCTACACAGATAAGGATACCAACTCCCAGATCAACTCAAGAACATTGGCTGCTGTAGGAACGATGAAATAGTTCGGCATCAAACACAGCAGTTTTGATGTGTCATTTAGTCTCAAGTTTGGATATGTTGTTCGGACCTCATGAATGTTTTAAATTAAGACTGTAAATTGTGTCATACCAGAGTGTTTATATTATTATTGGTTATATGTGTGCTTATGTCTTCCAATTGGAGCATGGCTGAAGATGATGCAGTATATATGTCCCAGTTTTGTAAACAATATACATTCCAATGGTATTGAATAGGTGGACCCTTCCTACCCTTTGATAGTGATCAATTGTCAATACTGACCATAATTAAATTAATAACTTATGACTTTGGAAACATCTCAGAGCCAGAAAAATCAACACCTGTGGTACAGGATGTCCCACAAATTTTCAACAATAAAATTAAATACAATTTTAAATGATCCAAAATTTACTTGAAGAAGGCCAGATATATAAACTCTCGCAGCACAAGTCACAATTAACATGATACTTGGCTTTCTTTTATACTGGAAGGAAGAGATCAAATCAAGATCAGAAAAATACAAACCAATATGAAACTGCAAAGGGCCACAGAGAATAAGGAAGTGAGTACAACACAACAAGCTGGTGACAGAGAGAGGCATGCCCAGTTATGTGTCTCAAAATCTGGGGAACTATATGAGGGGTGGACAAAAATGTAATCATGCAAGTTCTAAGTGATTGTCCTGTTGATTATAGTTGGTCATAACATTTTTTGGGAAATTTTTTTTTTTTTTAATTTAGATAGGAGTTCTTCAACTTCCTGCAGTGGAGAAAAGCCATCTTAAGTTTTGAAACCAAATTGTTCAATTGTGATAGTTCCTTGAGAATAACATCCCCCACCAGATGCAACTTATGTGCAAAAGCGCAGGAGGTGAAGAAGATGCTGTCCAATTATTGTCGGTAATGCTTGGAAATATGTACTGATGCATCTGGCAGAGTCTGACACTAAACCCAGCATGTTTTCATAATCAACATTATAGTCTTTGAGAGCATCAATGGTGGTTCGGCTGCATGTTGTCCCATTGGCAGCATCCAAAAATGTACAGCTTGCCAAATAACTTGTTGTTCTGCAGTTACTACTGCAGTTACTACAATGGGCTTCCCTTCCAATGTAGCATTCACCTCTCTCTCCTTCTGAATCTTCGCAACATGGAACATAATATCTGCTAAGGCTTGAGGCAGATCTCCTGATCATGGGACATACCTATAGGACCAATAAAATTTCATTAAACATTCTAATAATAATAATAATAATAATAATAATAATAATAATAATAAATTTTAGAGGTAAGGACAAATATTTAAATATTTGGTGTAGTGCAGGCTTAGTGGATCACTGAACGAGTTTTGAAGCTTTTCCCTATAAACTTCCATTTATGTTCATGAAAACAAGTGATTATTTTACATCCTAGATGGTCTATTAAATTGTAACATTTTAAAATAACGTCCATTCACGTTTGGTTTTTTTGTTGAAAATTTGAGTAACCTAACCTAAAATTCCACGTGAAATCGTCATATTAGGAAACATGCTTTCACGTGGTTTGGGGTTGAAAGTTTGAGACCTAATCTAAAATTCAACAAGGCAGTGTAGCAATTGTAACACTTCAAAACAACCATCCATGTGCTTCTTTGCGGGGGGGGGGGGGGATATGGGCTAATTTATGAATATTTCACTCAAAATTGTGTAAATGTGCAGTATTTTAAACACAAATGTATATAATGCCCAAAAATATATCTGAAATCGGCACTTACTTTTCAAGGTAGTCTCGGAAAGCAGGATGGTCCAGCTTGTGAATGGGGATATTAGTCTGCAGACACATTTTCACAGCATCCTCAATGAACGTTTGTTTCTAGCTTTTTGCTCTTTTTGCCTTTCTATCCATTTCTGCTATTGTGGCTTGCCGCTTGACCCCACATTGTTCACATGCTGGTTGAGAAAAAAATCGCTCCTTTAGTAGCACATGGTTTCTGCTCTTGCAGTGTTTATCCAAAACATCTTTCTTCTTCCATTCAAGTCTTTGATTGCAAAGTCAGCACATCAATATATTTGTATCGCTTACATAAAAATGTTCCGATTTGTAACTCTCAGAACGCTGTTTGATCGTCACTTCGCTTCTACCCATGGCTACCAAACAATAAATTGCTACCCAACACCTGTGTCAAGAATAACTGACTACGATCAAGGGTCAACACAAAGTGAATGAACACGTGTGCTTGAAAGTGTATTAAGTTGTTTGATTGGTTGTTCTTTGTGCTGCTCTTTGGCCGTTGAAAGATATTCCACACATTGAAAGATTTAAGGCGCCATAATAATTCTTTCTCCTGAAATAAATAACATATGTCTTATTTTTAAGAAAAATGCATTGTTTTAAAAAAGATATGTGTTTATTTTGCATAAAACTGAGAATTTTGCCTCTATTTCACATAAATTGTGTAATTTGGTATTTTGAACAAATTTTGAATTTTATCGCTAATTTGAAATCTCTAAATACCTCTTGTGAGTGTCCTTATATAAGAAGAAGATACATACACTGATGAAGGTTCAAAATATTTCACATTTAGCGCAAATGCTAAAAACCACAAACTCTAAATATGACATATTAAAAATTGTCATCTCCGTATAAACACAACATTAGGGGGATGTCTATATAGATATCATGTTGAGCACTGAGTACTGTTGCGATATATAAAATGGTGTGAAACCAAGTTGTCAAGCAGATCCCCCCAGATAATAGATGATTAGGCTGCCAGGTTGACATGAACCTTACATAGTCTGTAAGAAGGAAATTTTGATAAGGGAGTATTGGATTAACAAGGGCACATTGACGTCATATTGCAACCAGTGGCAGTTCGTGACATTTTACTCTGGCAGGGCTGTGCCGCCACCTCTTTTCCCTCCCCAATTGGTCCAGTTTTCACTGACTAGCACCACAATACTTTTAGATGAATAATAATAATCCGATGACACTGGCCAAGTAGAAATCTGCTTGCACTACAACATTAATTAATTAATTAACTACACTACAATGGCATTTATGCACACATTATCAGGCTAACAACTAATGCAATCCCGACTACTATGGCACGGCATAGTTTCACTGATCACAATCACAAGTGATAACAACATTCATGAAAACAAATAAACAGTACACCCTCGAATTTATCTCTCCTTGCTCTTATTTCAAAGCATGACAACGTATTTAACAACTTCACCATCCTACAAATACTGCTGTGACGTTATGGTTACATTTTGAATCTTTATTTTAGCTTTTTTTTTTTATAGAACCAAATTCTTTAAATAGTCAACATACTGGAATTCATTGTTTTGTAAAATGTTTTGGAATTAATCTCTGTACTATGTGGCGAGACAGAGAACTACAACTATGGGAAGTATAATTTTAAAGTTTATTTAACGTGTCTGAAGGATTTCATTTTTTGGAACTCTGGACTTTACTGAAATTATTTTATGTAACAGCAAGAAATATTAATTTAAATATGTGTGTAATAATTTTTCTTTTAGGCAATAGGGAAGATATATTGAACAGTATGAACATTGCAAGATGCAAACAGTGATTTTTTTTGTATGTAAATTTTGTGTAATTGATAATTTAAATTAATGTCAGCAAGCATTTAAAAAGACACTTGGGATGTTTTAACTTGAAGAATTTCTTGACAAAATATTTGAAAATTATTTTTTGTAATTATATATGTAATAATAATAGAGGAAAATTCGCACAATGTGCATAAGTGGTACAGTCAGTATATGGTTAGTTGACTCTAGCACAGAACGAAGTCAGTGATTTGGTCCTTTGCTTGCAAAACATCGCATGATATCTGTCACATAGCCCACCACAGCGCTTGCACACACATTCCTGTCCTGGAGAATGGAAACCAACTTTCTGGCATAATAGGTGGTGAAAACCATGTACCGCAAACCGAGTCGTCACATGTCTAAGGTCATAGTTTGGTTGTTCCCAATCTTGTATGATCATGGTGTTGGTGGCATAGAACTCTTCCCAGATTTCTTCTCCCTTTGATGCAAGTTCCATCATGGTAGATTTGTATGCGGGTGTGGCTGGAAGTGGAAAGTTTAGCCTTATTTCCTCTAAGTAGAATAGTTCCCTTGCCAATATGTAAACCATGCGAGATGGAGTGTACTTGGAGACACATAAAGCTTTCTTCAGAAATGATGCTTTAACTTTTTCTATGCTTGACAGTTGAGCTTTAGTTAGGTATGGCCAGATGTTTTCTATTCCGTAGGTGATGACAGGTGAAACCTTGACGTTGAACAATTTTACTGCTGTTTTTAGTGATAATTTCCTCAGATGTTTTATGCTGTTTGCGCTTCTAAGTGCTGCGCTGACTCTGTCCTTAATGTGGTAAGAAAATTTGTCTCCACATGTTCGCATGATCACTCCCAAATATTTCACATGTGATACTGCTGCTAGAGGAACTGTTCTATGGAATAAAGTCGCCTGTTTCCCGCCTCTTCTAAATGTCACAGTCACTTTCTTTTCTTTATTAATACATAGCTCGTTATTCTCCGCCCAGTCTGCCAATTGATCGAAAGAGGTTTGCAGATCCTCTTTCGATGTTGAGGCCATCACAATGTCATCTGCATAGATATATATTTTAACTTTCTCTGAGTGTATCGCCTCTATTACGTCTGCTGTTGCCACTGTATATAAAAGGGGACTAAGTGGGTCACCTTGTAACACCTCTACTGTTTGCTTTATGGTTCTTGATCGGGAGATTCCATCGTCTATCACTATATAGTTTTCGCTTAGTATGCTTCTTATAATGCAGCATATGCGATTATCTTGGCCAAGTAAATTTTCTAGTTTAGTTAAGATAATGTCTCTACTGATGGTGTCGAAGGCTTTTGAGAAGTCAACGAAGATCGCGTGTAGTTTCCCTTTCAGTTTTGATAACGCATCTTCAATGTCCCGTTGAAGACACTGAACAGCTTGCGTAGTGCTTCTTCCTCTCTGGAAACCAAATTGCTCTTCGGGTAGGTAAGTATCAACTAGGTCCGTGAGTCTTCTAGTAAGTAGACGAGTGAATATCTTAAATAGCGAGCATTCAAGCTGCTATTCCTCTGTAATTGTTGGGGTTTGTTGAATCACCCTTTCCTTTATACAGCATTTTTATAGTCGATTTTCTCCAGTTGTTTGGGATTACTCCCTGGCTGAGGCATCTATTAAATAAGGTTGTGATTTTATCCCAGAGGTCATATCCCAATCCTTTGATGTGTTCATTGTAAATTTCATCTGGGCCATACGCTTTCCTATCCTTGGAGCTCATAATTGCAGCCTTTACCTCTTCTACCGAGAATAAGTAGCTTTCTTCAAGAACTGTATGTGTTTTCTCAGAATTGAATGTGGGATGTGTTTCTTGATTGTAATATTGATGTTAGGTGTTCCTCCCAGATAGTCATGGGGATATGCCTAGGGAAGGATGGGTTTATCTGGTTGAAGACTCCGTAAGGGTTCCGTTCAGCATCTTCAATCAATTTCCTCTCTTTTTCATCTTGGAAATTTCTTTTGGCTTTATTAACCAGCTCTTTATATGTTCTTGCTTCTGCGATGTAGATCTGTCGGTTTTTATCCGTAGGGACGTTTTTCATGTTATGAAGAGCAGTTAAGGCTACTTTGCGAGCGGCATAACAGTCTTTATTGAACCACGGTTTGGATTTTCTCCCTGTTAATCATATAGGAACTGAGGCCATGTTTATAACTTGTTCCAGTGTCTGTGTTGCTATGTTTATGTCATCCGCATCAAGTGATTTTGATAAGGCCTTAATGTGATCTGCGTCTATTAATGTTTTATTCAATTTCCTTGATGGTCTTTTAATTGCTGGAATGGACTGCCTTTGGAGTCCATTTAGAGAAAATGATGTTACAACTGGGAGGTGTTTCCTAGCAATGACATTTAATGTTCGTTGTGAAATTGGGGTTGCATTGTTCATATTTGAGAAGACTAATTCAATGGAGCTAGATCCATTGAAGCTTGTGTATGTTTTCTTGTGGTTATTATTTATTAAGGTGAGGCCTTCACTCTCCAGCTAATCAATGACCAATGTTGATTTTTGGTTTGGGTTGTCAGTGCGGTAATTAAGATCCCCTGCAAGGATAACTAGTTATTGCGAGGAATTTTGGTGAGACCTTCACCAATTTCGTCGATGATTTCTTCAGCAGTATAGTCTGGTCGAAAATAAACACCTACGAGAGAACAATTCTTTGTTTGTACAATGAGCATGCTTTTAGTTCTATGAAGTACTTCAAAAAGAGAGAATTGTGGTTTGAACATACAAGTGATACCTCCTTTAGGCCTACCAAGTGGACCCTGATCTGCGTAGGAGTTAGTGCAGTAGAAACCGATTGGAGTTCAGTCTGTAGTAAGAAAAGTTTCAGTTAGAATTATAACGTCAAAACACTCAAACATATTTCAGGCATGAGATTTATCGCATTTTTTAGGCCTTCGATATTCCATAGCAGTAGCTGTAGGTTTGACTCTGCGTATTTCATATACGTGCGTTCAATAGTTTCGGAGGTCGACTGCTTCGGATTCCCGTGTTGACCTCCGAAAATTAAACCGTCTTATGATCAATCTTTGGGGCCAAAATTCTTCCTCTTGCATCTTGACGTAATGATGAAAAGGAATTCCCACCTTGAATGCTTTACTTCTCCCTATTGTTTTCAGTTGTTCGCATTCGATGTTATTATTTATTCCATTTCTTTGAAGGAAGCTCGTGACTGTTTCTGCTGTTGCGGTTTCATGTAATCTACCTATGTATAGCCATGTTTTACGTTCTACTGCTTTTAATTCTTCATTTGCTCCTTGTTTCTTGCCTACTACTATTTTGCTACTGTTCCTTCTTCTACGTCTCTGTGTAGACCAAGCTCCTTGTCCTCCATCCGCATCTGCCTGTTCTGGGTAGATATCACTATTCTTTGCTTCAATGAGACTAAAATTAGGATCGAATACCTCATTTGACTGCTGACGAAGAGATGTAGTTTGTGATGTAATAACTGATGGTCTGGGGTTTGATGAAATGTCTTTGGTGAGTGACTTTGTAGATTTCTCTTTATCTTTGACCTCTAGAATGTTTTTGATATGCTCTTCTAGAGAATCGATTTTCTGTGTGAGTAGTTTTATTGGAGAGTTTGCATTCTATATGTCAAAATTGTAATCTGATGAAAATGTAATGGTGCTTTAGTTATGAAACAGCCTATACCGCATGTGCGGTTATTGCTGTTGAAATAGGTGTCGCAATAGGAATTCTTGAGAAGTGGCTAACTATCTTAATATGACCGTATATGGTCATGCAATTTCATTCGCTAGAATAACAAGATTTCCTATTGGCAAAAAGATAGGGAATCTAGTGGAATTTCTTTCCCATTGGTGGATTGTGATTCGTCAATTTCCGGCCATAGGCCGCTTCGCGTGCGGGATGCGATTAGATGGCGTCTATTCCATCTGACCGTCCTCAAGTGCGGTTGCGTGCACTCGAGGGCTCCCCTCGGGAACTCCAGTTTTATTTGGTAAGTGTTATTTCACTGTTATTCTCAATGTCTTCTGGTTTCGTTTAATTTAATTTATTACTTTGGTATTTTGGTATTTCCTTGCTCCATGTCTTTTTAAAGTTTTAAATTTAACATGTCCGAGTTTGCCCTAGGTTCCCGTTGCCGTAATTTCAGTTTTATCACTTACTTTTGTTTTAAACTATACATTGTAATGTAGCATCACCTTTCTATTGTTAAATCAAATTTTCTCTAAGTTACTTAAGTACATCTTGATTCCGTGTCGTGGAACTGCATTTTGTTAAAATCTTTTAAACACCCTTCATTTGTGCATAAGTATCAGTTGCTATGTCAGCTGCCTCTGTGGATCAGCGGTAGAGTGTCGGCCTCTGGATCCCAAGATAGCGGGTTCAAACCCGGCAGAGGTAGTCGGATTTTTGAAGGGCGGAAAAAAGTCCATTTGACACTCCATGTCGTACGATGTCGGCATGTAAAAGATCTCTGGTGACACATTTGGTGTTTACTCGACAAAATTAATTAAATCTCAGCCATAGACGCCCAAGAGAGTTTCGGTTTACTCGGTCTGCCATCTAGTGGGGGCCTAGAGTAAAACAGAATGTCGAAATTGACGAGCAGACAGCCAGATGGTGTCAAATTGAAATGTCTGCACACGGTAGCTGAGGCCATGCGATTATTACTTTTTCAGTTGCTATGTCATGATCTTGTTTCTTGTAATATTGGTTTTGATTATGTTAATATGATGAGTTTCGAGGTATTTTCTCCCCCATAACGCCATCCATTCCCATGGACCTCATAGAGCCCTCGCACCTTCCATTCTCCTCTCTTAGTTATCATTTTTAGGCCTGTAAGTGTTCCCTTGTATTTGATTTAATATTGAATATCAAAAGTTATCCGTCACGTTTCCACGTTCTGATGTGAATACACCGCCACTGCATCATTTTACTATTTCCTTATTCACATTATTAAGTGTCTATATTATTGACAACTATTTCTTTATTCACATTTTATGTCAATATTTATTATTTTTTATTATTATTATTAGTATGTGTAGGCGTAATTATCCCGATTACGGTTACAATCTCTAACAACAATTAATATAAGACGTGGGGGAAAAAGCCTAGGTACATTATAAAGCGGTTGACAGTGTTCTTGAGGGCTCCACCGTTCAGCGCTTACACCCGCCTGTACTCTTCTTACCCCTGACAAGCCACTATCGTCCTTCCGGGCTTCTCCCACACCCCACATACTTGCAAACTATTGGGAACCTACTGCGGGCTCTGACAGAGAGATCATACACCCGCCTGCACTCTTCCTTTCCCTGATGAGCCCACATCGTCCTTCAAGGCTTATCGTTCTACATTGCGATTTTATTTGACGTAAATAAATATCACACGAGAACACGTTCACTTCCTTATATAACTTACTTTATTTACACTGTACATCACAACACACAACTATACACAGTAGCAAATGACACTATATAGAACACTCAATAGTGGAGTACCCTGAATTTGATTCTGACAAGTACAGATATCAGCAACACTGACACGCGCACTATAACATACTCTCTCTTGAATTCCCCGCCTCACTCACTCACTCGAGTCCAATGATCTGACTCCACCTCGGAGCCCAACAGTCACTCCCAGTCCATCACTTGCCTGAGTCCCAAGAACCAAGATCTGCGAACTTAGAACTGAGAACTGCCTTCACTGACTGACAGCTCGATATTTATACTCCTCGATCAACCATCTAGAATGATCAACTTCTGGAAGAGTTCTTACGACACTCTAATGAAACACACTCGAAACATCGATCGACCAGCTAGTCGAATGGGTACTCAAATGTTCTTTTCCTATTTAATAACACACATGGAAATATCTACAACATTCATAATGTCTCTACATGTATCTTGATAATAAAACCTCGCCGTAAGTTTCCAGAACCTTTCACCTATACCAGATTATAGTACAATAAGTCTAACATGCGAACATTACGGAATTTTCTACCGCTTTCGACTCTATAGATTTTGAGGTTAAACAATACGTATTTGAGGTTATACAATCTGGGCCTTATTCACACAGAAATTGAGAGATGATACGCAGGGCAGCAAGAAATTACTGTATGGTATCTTACGAAACAAAAAGAGAGATCAAGTAAACACCAGATTTGTGAAGGATGAAGGTGGCATAATTTTAACAAAGCCAGAAGAAATAAGAAATAGATGGAGAGAGTATTTTCAGAAGCTGCTGAACATAAGAACGGATGACAGTCATTCAATGGACGACCAGGAAAGGCAATTAGTTGATGAAGAAATGGATAAAGAAATTACAATGAATGAAATTGAAATGGCAGTAAGAAAGATGAAGAATGGAAAAACTGCTGGAATAGATGAAATTTCAGTGGAGATGATAAAGGCAGCTGGAGCTGTAGGCCTGCAGTGGACATACTGGGTTCTCAGGAATGTCTGGGAGAATAAGGAGGTCCCTGAGGATTGGCAAAAAGGAATAATCATCCCAATTTTCAAGAAAGGTGATAAGAAAGTTTTGAAGAACTACAGGGGAATTACTCTAATGTTGCTAAGATAATGGAAAGGATACTGGAAAGTAGAATAAGGTTGAGGGTTGAAAAGCAGATACAGGAAAATCAGTTTGGTTTCAGAAGTGGAAGGTCAACAATAGAACCCATTTTCATTATGAGACAACTAATGGAAAAGCATTGGGAGTACGGGAATGATATGGTGATGACATTTATTGATATTGAAAAGGCATATGACAGTGTTCCTAGGGCGAAAGTTTGGGACAGTCTGGTGCAAAAAGGAATTGGACAGGGATTAATAAAAATGATCATGACATTGTATAAGGAATGTTGTAGTTGCGTGCAAACACAAGTTGGCAGGACAAGTTGGTTCAAAATAACTAGTGGGCTGAGACAGGGAAGTGTTCTATCACCAATCCTGTTTACAATAGTAATGGATGACATCATGAGAACAGCAAAAGCAGCATATGGAGGAAGAGAAATGAACATGATGTTATTTGCAGATGATATTGTGATTTGGGGAGAAGACGACAGGAAGGTTCAAGAACAGTTGAATGTGGTGAATGGGAAATTGAAGAATGTGGATTGAAAATAAGTGTAGAAAAGATTAAAACTCTTGTTATAACTAGAGGGGAGAAAGAAGGTAAAGGTCAGATTAGACTTGCAGACAAGCCCCTGGAAGTAGTGGAAACGTTTAAATACCTGGGGAGTGAATTAATGGAGAATGCTCGACTGGATGCTGAGATTAGTAAAAGGATTCAAGCTGGAAGTTGTTTCTATCATAGTGTAAGAAATATGTTATGGGACAAAGATGTGCCAACGGAAGCAAAGGATACTATGTACAAGATGTATTACGTACCCATAACAACTTACGGAGCAGAAACTTCAACAATGACAACGAAGGATGAGAGTCGAATACAGGCAGCCGAAATGAAATTCTTGAGGAGTATGATACAGAAGAGTAGATGAGACAAAATAAGGAATGAGAAAATCCGGGAAGAAATTGGAGTGGAAAAAATGACTGATAGAATAGAGAAGAGCCGACTAAGATGGTTTGGTCACATAAAGCGAATGAGCGACGAAGGAATGCCAAGAAAGGTGATGGAAATGCAAATCCAAGGAAGGAGAGGCCGTGGACGACCACGATTCAGATGGAAGGATACCATCCAACGCAGCATTATAGAAAGAAACCTGGACTGGGACACAGTGTTGGAGGAGGAGTGGTGGAAAGACCGAAGAAAGTGGAGAGGAACCATATTTGCCCCTACCCGGCTACAGCTGGATAAAGGGAAATGATGATGATGATGACAATCTTATAACTACATATTTACAGAGAAACCATATACTAGTCATGTTTAACACTTAATGAAGGATAATTTAGCATTAAATAAACTATAATTAGAATATATTAAACATACTCATTGAAGGTTTTACACCAATTACGATGTCGTACCTACGACAGGCTCCTCCCACACCACCCACACTTGCAAAGTTTGGAAACCTACTCAGGGCTCTGCCTCCACAGTGTGAGCACCCACGTTTAAAAAGAAAACATTGTGTTTGCTGGACAACAGCTGCAGTCTGAAATTCTTTGCCATTTTCTTGAAAATGTTTACAGCTGAAATAATAAACATGTACATAAGTCTTCGCTACATTCGTCCATATCTTTATGTAATCATTTACAGAGTGGAATAACGTTAAATGTTATGGGAACGACGGCAGGGCAGCACCCAAAAGCCCTTCATGCACGAACCGCAGTGCTCAGTGCTCAATATTTTATCTACATAGACATCCCCCTAATATTGTGTGTATATGGAGATAAGATGGAATTTACTTCCATGCCACTATTCATCAATTTTTGATATGTCATATTGTACACGTCACAGTTTTAGTTTTCATAGCAGAGGCCACACTGTTTCATTAGGTCTTGTTGTAATATACAAATTTTAACCTATTTAGCTGAAGAAGAGAATTAACATATTCTCGAAACATGTACTTTATATATTGTAAATGTGAAATCTAAATACATTTTTTATACATAGTATTGACTAGGCAGATTATCCATTGCTCTGTTTATTGTAATACGGACACAGTACTGACCATTATGGTCAAGATTATTAATAACAATTTATTTTACTTCGTACCTGACCCCATGGAGAAATGTGACAAGGGTTGGACATACAATCAATGATTTACAGTGCATAACATTCTTTTTATATATCTGAAATATTTTGAGTATGTCCTTAATTTGTTTATTTAATGAGTAACTATACTTTCTTTCAAAGTAGAAAATGGTAGGCTATGTAAATTATCAAAAGCAACAATGATAACTTTGTCCTAAAATACAGAGGTATTTAAAACAACTTTATTGTCTCACACTATAACCATAAGTTATAATAAAAGGAATGCACAAACATTTTTGTAAATTTAATGCATTAATACTACTGCATTTTTATATACATATTCTGCAGTTTGATATTACATAAAATTCCGGACCGTACTGATGAATGACTGCTAATCCTCTCCAAACAAATTAACACATTGAAGACTGAGCAGGTGCAGTTAGATCTTACACTGTGGACTGAGCATTTTAGTGCGTTTTTACATTTCTACCTTACTTACAGTCACAAACCTATTTTGGATTGAGAAATGTTTGAGCTACACATTCATATGTTGATTTTCAAAATGGGATCAAAATAAATTTAAAAAACATTTGTTCTACTTTCAATTTTTTTTTTTAATTTTGACAATGCATATGAAAAGTAACTTATTCACACACCATGATAGATTTATGAAATACAACATACATACCAGTCATTGAGAAATGAAAAAATTTCATTAATTGTGGAAATTGGCTCTAGTCATCGGCCGCACAAGACCATGTGGCTTTGAAGCTGCCTTGGTAGTATCAACTTGGTATCATAATAGAATTAGGTTCTGATCATGTGCTACTACTTGGTATTTCTTTAATGAACTACAAGCATTGCGTAATGTGTTCCAGCACTCTGTTCGCATTTGTAGTACGTTGAAGCACATGTATAAGCACTAGAACTCAACGCCATACGATGTATGTCGCTCATCCTCCATGGAACATTACCGTCGACGTACGGCGTACGGCGCTTGTCTTCAGACTGTTAATGTTGACTGTTTTAGGTAATATCTTATTAAGTAATCTTATGATTCTTTTTCCCTTGTAGGCAGAGGCTAAAGTATTTGGTACAAGGGAAGAGCCTCGCTTTACCAATGTGGCACCCGTGATCAATGTAGAACCTGGAGAGTTGGCCAATGATCAAAATAACCATGTGGTTGTGATTAGCAGTGTTATGAATAATAAAGATCTGCTGAAGTCTGCTGTGATGTCCCTACATGAAGGAGGCTGTATTATAGCTCGAGAAAAGCGTGATGTCATTCTCTCTGAGAATCAAACTGGAATAGATGTAGTCGCTGATTATGTGCTTGAGAATGAGCGCATTCTCATGTTAAAGGTAAGTTATTGTTGATTTGCTACTATTAACCCAGTAACATAGGATTATTTCACTTGAAAATGATAACGCAGTTGTGTTTTTTTTACTTCTAGTTTATGAATGCAGGAATCAACAACACTGGATTATTATTATTATTATTATTATTATTATTATTATTATTATTATTATTATTATTATTATTATTATTATTATTATTATTATTATTATTCCCTTGTCTCCTTTACAATTCTGTCCATAACCATTAGAAACAAAACAGGTGACAGCACACTTCCCTGTCATAGTCCAGTTTCACTTCTAAACCTTTCTGTCTTTCCAAAACTCATGACACAAAATGGAAAATCCATTGTATATTATAAACTAGAAGTTCAATTTTATAGAGCAGAATCTGTCTACAGGTCCTACCAAAAGTTTTGAGGACACCTGCATATTTCATTAACACAATTCCTGTCCTTAAACTTTTGGTCGCAGGCATACGATTATTTACAGGGAACTGGTACATATTTAGAGGAACATTTGCTGAAATTTTCATTAAAATATCACTCCTTGGTTTAAGTTATTAAATTTTTTGTTTATAATAATTGGAAGAAAAATAGTGTACCTATTTTTTTTACCCTTTCAGGGTCAGGTTTTCTAAATGCTCACATACCCCACAATTTAGGTTTTTACTGGCACAAAAATAAACCTCTCTATAAATAGCAAAACAGACTCATGGGACATTATATTCACAAAAATGGATAAATACAGATGAATGAAATAAGAAACAACAATATCCCACAATTTACCTCCATAAAAGGTTTTTTTTTTTTTTTTTTTTTTTTTGGTATGATATTCCTCTAAGCATGTGGCTGGGCACAGAGTTTTGTTGCAGTCCTTGCACTAGTAAATTATCCTCATGGTCTTCCTCTCTCTTCTTGCAGTGTGTGCACACACGTGGCACACTGGATGGCGGTTTCCCTCCTGGTTGCTTTGGGGGAGTAACAGGAAGGAAATGTCGCTGGGTTAACCTTGCTGGTGTATCACTATTCGAAGGTCGGCCTCCAGTAGGTCATGTGGATCTTGGAGGAGCATTCTCTGCTAGTGATCAGATGACTTCCATTGTGAATGCCTTATAAGGTTTCTTTAGTCATTTCAAAACCCTTTCCAAAATGAAGCTGTTCAGAATTATGATCTCCAACAAGTGGAAGAATAGCTTTTAATACCATTTATGGATTTTTGTGATGGCTGCACACCCGTAATCATCTGGTCAGATCTATCAACTGGTCCCATTTTCTGGTTGTAGTCTTGAACAGACACTGGGATAATTCTCTGTTGTCCTGTGGCTCTTTGAGTCTTGCCTGTATCAACCATTCCACTAGTATGAGCAGTTGTGAGCATGTTTACTTCCCTTCCATCCATCCATTTGACAGCAAGAATATTTGAGGTATGCCTCTCTTCTACCTCACCTCTTTGTAGTTTAGTAGTGGTCCCTGGTATTCCCCTTCTGTTTTTCTTCACTGTTCCACAGGCATGAGTTCTGTGTGCTTGCAGAGATTCCAGAAGTTCTGGACTGGTGTAAAAATTGTCAACGGAGCTCGATAGCTGCAGTCGCTTAAGTGCGGCCAGTATCCAGTATTCAGGAGATAGTAGGTTCGAACCCCACTGTCTGCAGCCCTGAAAATGTTTTCCATGGTTTCCCATTTTCACACCAGGCAAATGCTGGGGCTGTACCTTAATTAAGGCCACGGCCGCTTCCTTCCCACTCCTAGCCGTTTCCTCTCCCATCGTCACCATAAGACCTATCTCTGTCAGTGCGACGTAAAAGCAACTAGCAAAAAATTGTCAGTATAAAGTATATGTCCCCGATTGAGAGTGGTTTCATGAGAGAGAGGATAACAGAAGTAGAAAACCCTATCTGTGAATCTCCAAGTTCTGTTGTGGCTCCAGTATACACAATAATATCTAAAATGTATCCAGTCTCACAGTCACAAAGTACAAATAATTTCACACCAAATCTACTTCTTTTTGAGGGAATGTATTGCTTGAATGTTAAGCGTCCTTTGAACGGAATTAGACTTTCATTGATGCATAAATCTCTAAAAGGCTGAAATATGGCAGGGAAAGTTTGTTTCAGATGCTCAATAATAGGCTGGATTTTGTATAGCGTGTCGCGTTGAGGTTGGAAGTTGTTGTCATTGAAATGAAGGAACCGTAGAATTGCTTTATACCGATTACAGGACATGAACTGTAAAAATGCAAGAGTGTGAACGAGAGGATTGGTAGACCAATATTCTTCTAAGCTATGTTTGTTTTTTGCCTTTTTTGCTAGTGGCTTTATGTTGCACTGACACAGATAGGTCTTATGGCGACGATGGGAGAGGAAAGGCCTAGGAGTTGGAAGGAAGGGGCCGTGGCCTTAATTAAAGTACAGCCCCAGAATTTGCCTGGTGTGAAAATGAGAAATCATGGAAAACCATCTTCAGGGCTGCCAACACTGGGATTCGAACCCACTATCTCCCGGATGCAAGATGGCCCATTAGCATACTTATTGCTAAAATAAATACATTTCTTCGACAGTAACATCAGTCCATTTTGATGCTCGGGATGTGGGAGAAATGACCAATTATTCACTACGTATTGGACGTGATACAAGTTCGTTTCTATGACTGTGTTTTCCACTAAGGTATGCAGAAAAAGTCTTTTGAAAATGTCTACTTCTGGAGAGTTTTCATTCAAAGATTGATCCTGGATCCCGGCTTGATCATGCATATAGCCAAAATCAGTAGGTAAAACTTTATTATTATGTGTTTCCTTTTCCCAGACCTGATGATCAGTTGATAGATTTCATTTCTGCCTCTTCGCGGTAGCTGGTTGTAATTCTTCATCACTGTCACTTACACCTTCATCATCGACAGTTGAAACTTCGGGCACAGTATCGTCAACACTTTCTAAATCACTTTCACACAAATCTGAACCCTCCCTCTCATCATTCATTAATATTTCAAACACTTTTTCATCACCTTGCAAAACTTCCGCATGCCTGCAAGCAGCCATATTTATCAGATCGCATTGACTCACAAGTATGGTAGACATTCATATGAAATATCAAAGTTAACAGTTTCCCCAAAGAGAATACAAATTAGCACAAGCTTCTGTAATATAGCCAATAAATGGCAGATACAACAAATTTTTCAGTCATTGCTGAAAGTCAAAGACAAGTGAACATATGATGCTCGGAAGTTCGACACGCATTATATTGCTCCATGACTGCTGTGGCACTTCCCGCGAGACGCATTATATTGTGCCATGACATGGAAAGGGTTAATACTTGAGGATATCTGGACAGTATAATATGGAGATTGCATCAATAATATTTGTTATGGAGAAACAGTCATACCTGTAGTAAATTTATAATTGCGTTAGAGTAACAGAATGTGTGTTGTAGTTTGAATATCCCACTGTAACGTAACACACAAATGGTCTTGGTAGCCTGAGGGGTCTCCTGTCCAGCTAAGGTCAAAAGAAATATTTGTTTTATGACCTCTTTATGTAGTTCCATTGCAAATTATAAAATGAGGAAATGTTTTTAATGGAAGGAAATTTTGTTGCTCTACTACAGTTATAAATATTCTACAGGTATCTGTGTTTCTTCACAACAAAACTTATTAATGTAATCTCCATATTTTACTGTCCAGATCTCCTAAAGTATTAAAAAATAGCTATTTCCTTTCAGTTATTATGAACAAAAGATTTAATAACTTAAAAACAAAGGGTGATATTTTAATGAAAATTTCAGCAAATATTTTTCTAAATACGTACTAGATTCTTGTAAAAAGATCGTATGCCTGACACCAAACGTTTAAGGACAAAATTCATGTTCATGAAATATGCAGGTGTCCTTTAAACTTTTGATAGGACCTCTAGATGGCCCCTCAATATTTATATTGATGTTTGCCATCTCGATGAAACTGGGAAGTAGAAAGAAGCACATCGGTATCAAGAAGAAATATATGTGGAAAAACTAGGATGTTGAGGAGAGAGTCTATTTCTATGAAGACAACAATGAGTGAAGATGAGATCATCCTGGTCCTTTTGTTTTTATGTATGTCTTTGTCTCCTTCTATTGTTCCCTCTTTTTACATTGTGTGTAGACTGTTATCTGTTCCTTTTCATGTTTCATTTTCACATAGGTGAGTCTTCATTTGACACTTGTTTGTTCCTTTGCTTTACTGACATATAACGAAACTTCCCTTCACGGCAGAATGTTGACATAAAGTCAAATAAATATGAAGGTTTATTTGTTCCACCTTTTCAATACATAAAAAGAATTTAAAAAAGAAATAAAACTGTAGGGACATTATAAACCTCACTTAAAATGGACCACAGAAGTGTCTACGCTATAAAAAAAAATAATTTAGAATTGGATCTGAACTCCACTTTGATTTATTACCGACGTTCGAAATATTTAACACTGATAAATTTTCTCTACTACTCTTCTTGTTTCAACATAGTCATTTACTGTACACCTCACTTGAAGTGAGGAATGTATTAATGCACCATTTGGAATTGTCAGCTACATTTTATTTACTAATGTGTTAATATGTTTAGGATCTATTAGTTTTCTATTACGCCCTCAACCTCCACAGGACACATATTTGCTATATTTAACAAGGACTTTCAGGAGGGTGTATAAATTTTACGACTATCCATATTTTAATCTTTAAACTATTGTCAACCATTTTGCTCACCATTTGTAACATCATCTTCCCACTTATATTTAATTTAATTACAATCAGGTACCTGATTATTTACCTTTCAGTTTGAGATATAGGCTGATGATGCTCTTGATTGAAGAGCGAAACATGTCCCTACAGTTTTAATTCTTTTTTAAAATTCTTTCTATGTATTGAAAAGGTGGAACAAATAAACTTTCATATTTATTTGACTTTATTCTACATTTCAATAGGACCAAAATATGAGAATTTTGACACTCAAAAGATAATTCATTCATTTTTCTTGTGTTACAGAAACGGCATGAATTTTCCCCATCCAGAGACATTACTGTCATTCAGATAAGAGAGGAAACTTTGGACTGGTTACCACTAATACAGGCAGCTACCAAGAGGATTCAGGCGCAGAAGCGAATATACCTCGTGGCACAACAACAACCCTTCAGTGGAATACTGGGCTTTTTTAATTGCCTGTACAAAGAACTAAACTGTGCAATGGTTAGGTAAGTTTCCAGGAAGAGTGGATTTTACCTTTCATAATTACTCAGTATGTGATAGATAAATAAATAAATACAGTTGAAACATCACCTTTAATGACATACTGGATGTAACGATGAAATCTAATGGTCCCATCTAAATCCTACATAAATACTGCATTTAAAAAACCTCTTATTATGACATATCGTATAAATCAGTGCATTTCTTTCACATTTTCAGAAAAATGCGTCGACTATAACGTCTAATGTTGATTTTTGTTTGTTACGCATTTGGGGAATGCTGACAACAATGTAAAGCTTATTTTCAAACTCTTGTTTTCAGTACAGTCTAGATTTCAAATCCATCTGTCTGTTAAATAGTCAAGGCAACTATCGCTGTGAAGACCTCTTAAAAGAAAGGGAAAGGGTTTAATATTGAAGAAAAGTCACACATAACATGGTGATTACAAAATGGAGAAACAAACATCAGCTTCGTGAAGGAATTGGGCATGTCATATTCAACGACTTCTACAATTTGGAAGAACAGAGAGAACATCTCATTTATTAGCCAAGACTATGTGCAACATTATTGTATTTATTTATTTATTCCTCACTTAATATTTTATATTTTGTTGACATATTATTGCAGTTCGTACTGTGTAAATTTTAGAAGAAAAATTCCTCACAGTCCTACTCCACAAATACAGTATTGGAATACAGTAGGTTCTCAGGCTACGACGTGACAGGCTACGAGAATTCTCGTTTTTATGGACTTCATGTTTCCTTGATTGTTGCTACAATATGGTGGCAAAATTATTAATTTTATACCGTGTTGTCATGGAATAAATAGTATAAGACAACTATTACTCCATCATCTTCTTTTCTTTAAACCTACTTAACAAAATAATATCAGAAATGTCCAGCTATTCCTTGGAGCTTCAGTGCAGCTGTCAAAATGGTGCGGCAGATGCAGTTGCTAACAAATATGGATATTTCTGATGAATTATGTGCAGACTGGTTCTTAGATGTAACTAGAGACAGTGAATTAGATCTTTCTAATTATGTGAGTGATTCTGACAGTGCTTTTGGTCCTTCTATGTCAAATCGTGGACAACAGTCTCGTGTGTTGGAATACAGCAGAGACTCAGATCCACAGAAATCTAGTATAGATAGCACTTGTAGTATGTAGTAGGTATAGATACAGTCAGTGGTTCCTCAAAAGATAATCCAGTTCGTAATTTAAAAGTTTGAGGTCTATATCTAGAATATTTTTGCGGTACATGAGTTTGCGTGCAGCAGTGTAAAAGGAAAGGAACTCTGTGACAGGAACCGATGGAGGCATATTGTCCACCAAAGTCCTACCTGGCCTGTTGGAAGGATACCTAGATGATGATGATGATGATGATGATGATGAGTGTAAATTAGTTCTTTCAGGCTTGAACTATCCGGTCGACAGGGGCTAGTAGCCTCCGAACCTCTGATCGGACTCAGTCACCAATGTGTTAACAAAAAAAGAAAAAAAAAGGGGGGGGGGGGCAAGGACTGCTTTGTGTGACAATCGCCATTAATTAGTGGTCCCTTCAGAGTCATTATAGCAGGTTTTAACTGTATCTTTATTTATTTATTTATTTATTTATTTAATTTAATTTAATGTAATTTAACCCCACTGTGTACATTTTACAAGGCTTCTGGATTTTTATTTTCCTGCCTTCCATTGCTGTTCAGACATTTTAGCCAATATTAGCAGAAAATGAATGAGGAGTTTAGGAACTATGGTTTAAACATCAGCAAGACAAAGATGGTGGCGATGGCAGTGCATAAGGAGGGAGCAGAACCATTAGTCATGCTAAATGAACCCAAGATGGATAGTGTTCCAGATTTCAAGTACTTGGGGGAGCATTCTGTCAAACGACAACCTAGCAAAACATGAGGTAAATAATCAAATTAATAAGGCAATGCAATTTTATCACCAAGTAAGACATCTGTTGTGGGATGAGTAAATACCCATGAAAACAAATATGACATTGTACAAGTCCTGGTATACACCATTTCTTGTATACAGTCTTGAAACCACAACACTGACCAATAGAGATAATTCTAAACTCCAGGTAGCTGAAATGAAGTTCCTCGCTACTATGATTCAGAAAACCAAGAAAGACGAGATAGGGAATGAGAAGATTAGAGAAGAAGTATGAATAGATGTTTCACTCCTCAGTAAGATTCAGGTATGAAGACTGAAGTGGTTTGGTCACATGAAGAGGTTGTCAGGAAAAAAAAGCACCACAGAAAAATAAAAGGAAGATGACGTGTGGGAAGGCCACGAAAGGCGTGGATAGATCTAGTCGAGAATGATGTACTGCATGCTGGTATTGATTGGGACAAGTTAATGGAGGAAGAGTGGTACAAGGACAGGATGAAATGGAGGGGCCTCATTTACCACACCTGGGCAACTGGAAATGGTTCAAGATGATGATGATGATCAGCAGAAAATTTCAAAGACCAAAAGATTGAAACATATGATGTCATTTAATCTATGTAGGTTGGAAATGTATTGTTACGAGGAATGTAGAGAATGCAGGATGCTGGCGGAAGACTACAGTGCTTGTTCAGCAGTGGCAGCAGTAAATAAAATAATATCCCCAGTGATTAGTTGAGGCAATTGAGAAGGAAGCTCGTTAGAAGATGTTAGAAGCTGGCCAACAATGGAGAAGGCACCCAAAATGATCTGAAAGTGAAAACCTCAAGAATATTCTGTTGTTCTGAATAAAGAATGAAGCTAAAGGAATGAGAGTCAGCCTTGATTCAATTGTGAGGTAGCACGAGGCAGTTATGGAATGGCCACGAGTTAGTAGTGGGTCATTCGTGAGTGCGTCAGTGAGTAGCGAGTAAGGCGGCCATGCAGAGTTCAGCATGGCATACGAGTCAAGTCATGAAGTGAACTGCTCATGGAACGATACTGGACTGTGGGAGGCCTTCTTGGTGATCAGGAGTTGGTCTCCCCAGAAGGCTGTGTGTTCAACCATGTGTGTCAGTACAAACTGTGTCAAGTGGAAAACTCAAACTCGAGCACATTTGCAATAATTGAAAATAGTAGCCATTAATGCTTTCATGGCCCATACTTATAGAAATGATATAGGCTTTTCGGCTTTTGCCATGTCAAGAAAATAAGGTGAAATTCTTTACGTTTCGCAGAGAAATATGCTGTGCTTCATCAGAAGAAAATCTCAACTGTCCTCGAGAAAGGCTTCTCAATGAGCTTGAAATTAGACGTTACCAAATAGAAGTGGAAATGGTACATTCATTTGTCACCAGATGTCTCCTCGGAAGCGGTACAGAGCTAGCGTTTGAAGCGGAAGCTGACGGAACCATCAGAATCAGTCTGAGAGTGTCACATAACATAACAGACGTACACACATATGACATTGACATAAGTCTGGATTGAAACATCTGGCGATGAGGAAGGTACGAATTTGGAAAACACCGAAACAAAATAACAGTTGTGAAGGGACAGGGAAGGGAACTACCTGTGTAAATCTTTAATGGCTGGCAACTAGGTATTACTTAATTGATAGCCAGTGTCCCTGTTGAAATTGTTAGGATTTCTACGTATTTCCACAGCTTCCCGCATAACCCTGGACCTGTAGTGTCTTGTGTGAGTAAGAGCTCGAGCATCTTGGAACATTAATAAGTTAAAAGAAAGTTATGAAATGGTTCAACCTTTCAATACTATTAAAATAAGAAATGTAGGTCTACATTCCTATTTAATTAAAATTGGTACTGGTTTCGACCAGTATTTTTCGTCATCATCAGCCGATCACAAATAGGTGTAAAACAATGCTCAGATGAATAAATTGTGAAGTATAAAGAATTCTGTAAGTTGCTGATAGTGAAGCACTAAAATCTTTAGGGAGTACAGTGCGTTGAAAGATGCACAGGTAAATGTATGAAGTTTAGATGATACTGACAGATGCAGTTTATGAAGCACTATAACACACGTTTTTATCAGATGCACTTTATAAGGCACTGTACAATTCTAAGGATATTGCATGTCAATCATGAACCTTCTGTCCAGACCACAAATATATCATCAACAAACCTGTACCATATCATAGGTTTGACAGGCTCCGAAGCAATAGCATTCCTCCTCAAAATGCTCCATAAAGAAATTAGCCACTATGGGCGAAAATGGACTTCCCATAGCCACTCCGTCCGTCTGCTCATAAAAATTCCCACCCCACAAGAAATAGCTGGAAGTCATGCAGTGGTAAAATAGCTTAGTAATGTCCTCAGGGAACAGGTGTTCAATGACAGACATGACCGAGTCAATCGGCACTTTAGTGAACAAGGACTCCACATCGAAACTCACCAAAAGTGCATTAGGTTGAGAGGTTATGGTTGACATCTTGTTGACGAAATACCGAGAGTCTTTGACGTATGATTCAGTACGTCCTACGTGTGGCTGAAGCAATTTTGCTTAGGTATTTAGCTGGAGCATATGTAGGGGAACCTATCTCAGTAACAATAGGTCTGAGGGGAACATCTTTTTTATGGATCTTAGGAAGTCCATATAATCTAGGAGGTACAGCATCCCCAGGGGACAGATGTTTAGCCTAGTGATGGGCAACGCTCTCGCTCGAGACTCTCGAGACTGACGTCGCAGATCTCGAGACTCTTGCGAGAATCCCGAGACCGATCCTCCTGTAGCGCAAGCTGTGCGACGTACCAGTAACTACGACTGTAAACTTGATAGTATATCATTGGCAGAAATAACGTTCTCTTATGAAAACGTGTGAGCTAATACATTTTGTCAAAAGCCTGGAAAAGTACTGCATGTTCAACTATGAACCCCTTAATACTATGAACTAAAAAGTGGAAACAGAATGTCAGTATCTTAAACTGTTCACAACTTATTTGGGGTGGACATCTTAGGTGAATAACAATGCATAATTTATGAATAACTGTAGATAGGATGTACACCTACTTGGATACTAGAGGCGTGCATTATTCGAACCTGAGACGGGGAAGATGTGCTTTGCTACATACGCAACCCCCATTACACATGAGTGGAACGTGTAACAGGGGTGATGGGCAACGCTCTCAAGACCGATTCTTGTGTGCTGCGAGTTGTGAGACATGCCAGTAACTATGAGTGTAAGTTTGATAATTTAAAGATAAAAATTTCATTGTTCCGTATTGAAAGTATTAACGTTATCATCAGCAGTTCTTACATGGAAACGTGTGTGAGACGATAAATTTTGTCAAAATCCTATGAAAGCACTGCATGTTGAACTATGAGCTCCTTACCATTAACGAAAGTGAATACAGAATGCCAGTATCTTAAACTGTTCACGAGTTATGTCAGGTGGATTTCTTAACTGAATAACCCGTATAATTTGTTAATAATTGTTATTAGGATGTAATCCTACCTGGATGCCTCACAATCGTTGTCGGCAGGGTAGTTTCTTGTGATTCAGACTGGGCCGGGGGTGTTCTGTGATGATTCCTCTTCATTGATGTTATGCATTTGTAAGTGCCGGATCATCCCAGAAGTATTTCTGCCGATGTATTTTACTTCTTTTGAATAAGCAACACAGTGGGCTGTGCTATGTGACATCTCTTAAAAATAACTGACATCCACGACTTACGTTGCATTTCGGACATCGTTTTCAAGTTGTGGCGTACAATTCGACACAGTTCACATTGCACCGTCATATATCAAAGTATGGTGCCTACCTGATTATGACGCGAATACTCTATAGCAATTTAGATTCCACATTCCACTCATGCATAATGGTGGTTGCATATGCAGCAAGGCGCATCTTGCCTCATCTCGAGTTCGAATAATGCACGCCTCTAGTACCCAGTTACGTGTACCTACAGTAGCCGTCAGGTTCTGTACTTAAACCACTCATTCGTGTACCTACCAGTGCATACAATGCCCGAATGCGTATCCTTTATAATTATGTTATACTGCGTCAAAATAGACCTCAGTATAAATGAACGCCCTAGTCGCTTGTTGACACGTATTTACGAAAATGAGAAGGCCCGTGGTTGGCTATTCGCATATTCGGAACATACAACATTCAGCTCCGACTACCTAAAGGCCTACAACACGCTGCTCGCCGCACATTGTGGGGACAATGCTCTCGAGATTTTTCAAAATTTCTCACGAGAAATAATGCATGTGCTATCTCGAGAAATCCCGAGAAATCTCTAGACCTCGTATCAGACCGCCCATCACTAGTTTATCCTCCTCTTTTGGAATTGAAGATTCCTTAAGAGCTTCACGATGGCGTTGGACACACGAGTTTTAGGGTCACGTGAGCTCAGTCTGTAAACAGGCTCTGACAATATAGCCGAGATCTTATTCTTATACTCGTCAGTGTCCATCAATATCACCCCCCCTTTAGAAGGTAACATTAATTTAAAGAACACGTTAAATCAAAGTAATAAACTTTAAGGAACATATGTCAACCAATAAGACACCATTTATAACATCTCAAATTTCGAAAACACACACATGGCTAGAAGAAAAGTTAAGCAGGATTACCAACATGACAACTAGAGAAAGGATGTGGGACAGCAGGCTGGGATCCCTAAGAGGATGTAATCTTACATGTAGGGAAAAAGACGTGCATGCGGTTCCCCTTCAGTTTGCATTTACTAACAAATTAAGAAAAGTTTAACATAATTGAATAACAGCAATTTAAAATAAAGTAACATGATCAATAAAGAATAACAAAGGAGAATCGAACCACGAGGTTCCTATCTATGGTTCTTCAGAAAACATAAATTTTACATTACAAGTTCATTTCTACAACAATCTGTCCAGCAACAAACGATAAAATATTAAGGTCACATTTAAGAAAATAAGATCAACTTTTGCAATTAAAATTTAACAGGGAATTTTAAATATTACAGCAATTTTACAACGAAAATAGAAAAGGAGATTGAAAGACTATTACATTTGATTGACAAGGAATTTAAAATCTAATGCAGAGGCCTTTCGAGTTGCTGCCTTCCTCATACACACGAGTGAGAGACGCATAGCTCCAAACAGCATATATTAAATTGAAGCAGGACTACGGGAGGCACATGACACAACCAAAAATGTTAATGAAAGGGAATTGACTCCAAAATGAAAAGGGTATGCCTAGCTGACGAGCTAAGGCATTACCTTACCTTGTATTCCATTCATTTGTACTTCTGAGTAGGTAGTTAAAGTATCCGTAATCTATATTTCGCTCCCTCGATCTTTCAGTATTTATGAGTGGTTAGCTAATAATAATAAAGTTCATATATCCCAGAAATTGCAGTTCAAGTCCCTGGAGTAGTAGTAGTTTTGATAGAAATATTTGAGAAATTACTGTAGACAACCTCGTCTTTTTCAGTAGGCCTAATTAAGGACACTTTCATTCTCCGTCCCGTGGAGTAGGGAAAATAATAGTAATCCACCAGCTGTAATAATCACATAACCACATTTCAGTAGAATTGTAGTGAAGATAAGGTATAATATATTAGATAGTATCTTGCCAATTATATTTGTGTTTTTCTTCGTGTACGGCAATCCTTTCGATACTTAAGCATTTAACCAAACGCAGTGTAGTGTAGTGTAGATACATTGTAGTATAGATACAGTACATTTAGATACACAGTACATTTAGATAGTGCCGTATCTTGCCTGCTATATTCGTGTGTATCTATTAGACCGTAATACTAATAATAATTTGTCTAAGCATTTAGCTTCGTTGGTAATCTTTGAGTACAGTAGTTCTTGCAAATTTCATTTCTGTTGTGCTTAGTTTAGTGACATACGGTACGGTACCGGTATCGTAATTAGGATACGTCTGAAAGTAGTTTAAAATTACTGTAGTGTACTGTACAGTAGTATACGAGTAATATCCTATTAGAATTTAGTGTGATTATTTTATTATTGTAAAATATTTGTGTAGTACTGGTGTAGTAGAGGTATCCGTAGAAACTCTTACTAAAATACTGTTGTTGTAATTAGAATAGGCTTAATTGCAGTTTGGAATTGTGTAGTTCTTGTGTAGGCTATTACTTTTGATATTCAGTAATTAACAGCAGTTTTTATCTTGTCAGGGGTTGTAGGATAAAAAAAAAATAGAGCACGACTAAGTAGTATTGTAGTGTAGTCGTATAATAATTACCTTATTGTTGTGTACTATCCCAGACAATATATCCCTCCGTTCACTTATTTTTTGGAAATAAGTTATTTTATTTTTAATTTCATTTTTTCCCCCGTAAAGAATGGCTAAGGAGCACGAGTGTACTTACTGTGGATGTGGCAAGGCATTGAGGGGTATGAGGGAGGAGTTGGAAAGTTTGAGGGAGATAATTAGGATTCTCACAGAAGACAGGAAGGAAGATAGAACTCCCTCAAACAATGTGCAGGTTACAGTAGGTGTACAAGAGGGAGGGGAAGGAAAGGGAGGAGTTGTAGAAGACAGGTGGTCTAATGTTCTAAGGGGAAGGAGATTGCAGGCTAAGGGCTCTATTCAGAATCAGAATTCAGGACAGGTGTCTGTGCGAAATCGGTACGAGTCACTCCAGGTAGAACAACAGAGGGAAGATGAGGGACAGGGAACTGTTGCTGAGATGTGTGGAAGTAGGAGGAAGGAAAAAGGTAGGAAAGGAAAATGTAGAGTAGAGGATAGGAAAAGACAGGTGGAACAGGGTCATGGGAAGGAGAAAAGGGAGGAGGAAGTAGCTTCTGCAGCTATCAGGAAAGATAGGTCTGACCAGGAGGGGAGGGGATCAAATGAGGTGGGTAGGGTTGAGGCTCTGGTCATGGGGGATTCCATCGTTAGACACGTGGGGAAAGTGTGTGGAGGAAAGGGTACCAGGGTAGAGTGTTATCCAGGAATTAGGTTGAGGCAGATGTTGAGGAAAGTAGAAGAGAGGGAGGAGGGGAAGGAGAAGGTGGTAGTGTTTCTCATTGGTACCAACAATGTAAGGCAAGCTGATCTAAGTACCAACATAGTTGGAGATGTGTGGGATCTGGTAAATGCAGCACGGGTGAAGTTTAAGAAAGCGGAGATTGTTATTAGTGGAATACTGTGTAGAAGGGATACTGACTGGAGGGTGATTGGGGATTTAAATGAGACTATGGAGTGGGTATGTGGGAAACTGGGAGTGAAATTTCTAGATCCTAATGGGTGGGTAGGAGATAGGGATCTGCGCTCAGATCGCCTTCATTTAAACCGCAGTGGTACCTATAAGTTAGGAAATTTGTTTGGAAGGGTAATAGGGAGGTACATTCAGGGAAACGGGATGGCCTAGGGAGCGGTGATAAGGGAACAGGCAACTGGAAATCAAGTAGGGATGACATAAAATTGTTAGTGTTGAACTGTAGAAGTATTGTAAGGAAAGGAATAGAATTAAGTAATTTAATAGATATATATTTACCAGATATTGTAATAGGAGTTGAATCATGGCTGAGAAATGATATAATGGATGCAGAAATTTTCTCACGGCACTGGAGTGTGTATCGTAGAGATAGGATAGGAAGGGTGGGAGGGGGAGTGTTCATTCTGGTGAAAGAAGAATTTGTAAGCTACGAAAAAGTTAAAGATGAGACACATGAAATTGTAGGTGTAAGGCTCATTTCTAAAGATAATAGGCAACTTGATATATTTGGAGTGTACAGATCGGGAAAGGGTAGCATTGACGCGGATTCGGAATTATTTGATAGGATAGTCAGCTATGTGGGAAATGACATGGAAAGAAATGTGATTGTAGCGGGAGATCTGAATTTGCCAGATGTCAATTGGGAAGGAAATGCGAATGACAGGAAGCATGACCAACAAATGGCAAATAAGTTAATATGGGAAGGACAGCTAATTCAGAAAGTGATGGAACCAACCAGAGGGAAAAATATCCTGGATGTGGTGCTGATAAAACCAGATGAGCTCTGTAGGAAAACTGAAGTAATAGATGGTATTAGTGATCATGAAGCTGTTTTTGTGGTAGTTAAAAATAAATGTGATAGAAAGGAAGGTCTTAAAAGTAGGACTGTTGGGCAGTACCATATGGCTGATAAAGCAGGCATGAGGCAGTTTCTAAAAAGTAGCTATGATCGGTGGAAAACAGTAAATAAAAATGTAAACAGACTCTGGGATGGGTTTAAAGAAATTGTTGAGGAATGCGAAAACAGGTTTGTACCATTAAGGGTGGTAAGAAATGGTAAAGACCCACCTTATTATAATAGAGAAATAAAGAGACTAAGAAGGAGGTGCAGACTGGAAAGAAATAGAGTTAGAAATGGCTGTGGAAGTAAGGAGAAATTGAAGGAACCTACTAGAAAATTGAATCTAGCAAAGAAGGCAGCTAAGGATAACATGATGGCAAGCATAATTGGCAGTCATACGAATTTTAGTGAAAAATGGAAGGGTATGTATAGGTATTTTAAGGCAGAAACAGGTTCCAAGAAGGACATTCCAGGAATAATTAATGAACAAGGGGAGTGTGTATGTGAGGATCTTCAAAAGGCAGAAGTATTCAGTCAGCAGTATGTAAAGATTGTTGGTTACAAGGATGATGTCGAGATAGAGGAGGAGACTAAGGCCAAAGAAGTAATAAAATTTACGTATGATAACAATGACATTTACAATAAGATAAAAAGTTGAAAACTAGAAAAGCGGCTGGAATTGATCAGATTTCTGGGGATATACTAAAGACAATGGGTTGGGATATAGTACCATATCTGAAGTACTTATTTGATTATTGTTTGGTCGGAGGAGCTATACCAGATGAATGGAGAGTTGCTATTCTAGCCCCGGTGTATAAAGGAAAGGGTGATAGACATAAAGCTGAAAATTACAGGCCAGTAAGTTTTTTTTTTTTTTTTTTTTTTTTGCTAGGGGCTTTACGTCGCGCCGACACAGATCCCAGTAAGTTTGACATGCATTGTATGTAAGCTTTGGGAAGGCATTCTTTCTGATTATATTAGACATGTTTGTGAAATTAATAACTGGTTCGATAGAAGGCAATTCGGTTTTAGGAAGGGTTATTCCACTGAAGCTCAACTTGTAGGATTCCAGCAAGATATAGCAGATATCTTGGATTCTGGAGGTCAAATGGACTGTATCGCTATTGACCTGTCTAAAGCATTTGATAGGGTGGATCATGGGAGACTACTGGCAAAAATGAGTGCAATTGGACTAGACAAAAGAGTGACTGAATGGATTGCTATATTTCTAGAAAATAGATCTCAGAGAATTAGAGTAGGCAAAGCTTTATCTGACCCTGTAATAATTAAGAGGGGAATTCCTCAAGGCAGTATTATTGGACCTTTATGTTTTCTTATATATATAAATGATATGAGTAAACGAGTGGAATCGGAGGTAAGGCTTTTTGCGGATGATGTTATTCTCTATAGAGTGATAAATAAGTTACAAGATTGTGAGCAACTGCAACATGACCTCGAAAATGTTGTGAGATGGACAGCATGCAATGGTATGTTGATAAACGGGGTTAAAAATCAGGTTGTGAGTTTCACAAATAGGAAAAGTCCTCTCAGTTTTAATTACTGCGTTGATGGGGTGAAAGTTCCTTTTGGGGATCATTGTAAGTATCTAGGTGTTAATATAAGGAAAGATCTTCATTGGGGTAATCACATAAATGAGATTGTAAATAAAGGGTACAGATCTCTGCACATGGTTATGAGGGTGTTTAGGGGTTGTAGTAAGGATGTAAAGGAGAGTGCATATAAGTCTCTGGTAGGACCCCAACTAGAGTATGGTTCCAGTGTATGGGACCCTCACCAGGATTACCTGATTCGAGAACTGGAAAAAATCCAAAGAAAAGCAGCTCGATTTGTGCTGGGTGATTTCCGACAAAAGAGTAGCGTTACAAAAATGTTGCAATGTTTGGGTTGGGAAGAATTGAGAGAAAGAAGAAGAGCTGCTCGACTAAGTGGTATGTTCCGAGCTGTCAGCGGAGAGATGGCGTGGAATGACATTAGTAGACGAATAAGTTTGAATGGCGTTTATAAAAGTAGGAAAGATCACAATATGAAGATAAAGTTGGAATTCAAGAGGACAAACTTTGGCAAATATTCATTTATAGGAAGGGGAGTTAGGGATTGAAATAACTTACCAAGGGAGATGTTCAATAAATTTCCAATTTCTTTGAAATCATTTAGGAAAAGTCTAGGAAAGCAACAGATAGGGAATCTGCCACCTGGGCGACTGCCCTAAATGCAGATCAGTATTGATTGATTGATTGAACGGCAAAAACCAGGGTCTAAGGTAAACTCCGAAGCAAAGAAATTTACAAGTTAATTTAATGTTTGAGATAAGGAAGCATGCTTACCCTGAGGTGGCTGGAGCCGCTCATGGGACCACTCCCGAAGTGCGTCCGAATGTTTGGACATGCGAAAACCAAAGACACGGACAAGGGCCCTGCTCCTACCGAGGAGCCAAAGGCCAGAAATTGAGAAACACGCAAACAGCCAATCAGGGAAGCTTACTACAATTTGACCCAAAATTTTCGCCAATGAAGAAGGTCGTTATTCTGACCAATTAAAACAAATTACCATATATAGACAAGTTCGCAGCAGTTTTGTTATCGTAACCTCCACGTGGCAAATACAAGGTGATACAAAAGGTTGTTTAACAGATTGCAAGTTACAACAGACACAACTACGGGAAATTTCAACTACCAAAATAATAATTCTTTCTACCAACAGTCATAACGATTAAATAAATATAAATTAATGTCTTTCTTGCAAGTACTGAAAACCTAATTAACACTTACATAAATTCACAAAACAAAAGTTTCATTGATTTCTTCGAAAATGTTTTTGAATGTTCCTTTGTTTTTTGCAATGGCAATTTTACAGAATTTTAGAATAATGACAAGACAAGAATTAAATGATCTCATCTTGATAAACTGACACTTTCCACATTATTAACATTCCACCACCGGCGACATCCTCCCCCTCGCAACTTTGAGCTCTGCTCAACCATTAACTTAAAAACAAGTTAAATTAAATGGAGGTTTTAACTGGAGGTCCGAAGTCTGTGGCGACACAATGATTCCAACACATAGCACCCACATATTGATCCCTTTCTCACCAGGAATGTCTATTTGAACCAGAATGTCCTAAGCTCGACCACAGGTGTAGCTGTCCATAGGGTTGCTGACATCGGCCACCTGCCAACACGGTATCCCTGTTCAGTCCCATCATGGCCTCCAGCAGAGCTACATTTAGCTCACTCAAGTAGTGAACTCACAGTGAACAAATAGTAAAGCGTGGCAGAGTACTGAGCAACTGCCACCACCAGGAACTTTGGGTCACTGAACTCCCAGGTCGGATGCAAACTTGTCAGGAATTCATAGCATCCCAATAGGCACGGCAGGTTCCCTGGATGGACCAGGTTATTGTAATAACTGGAACAGAGGTCAATCCACAGCAGAAAAGGCAGTTATAAAGGAAAAGCCATAGCTCGGGTATCCAGAAGGGTCTTTAAAGAAACGTAGGCTGCAGGGTGGGTTTTCTGTTTTCTTGACTAACTTATTACTAGATTAGAGACAACCTCGCACCAAATATCTTCAGGAACTCCAACCCCCCCCCCCCCCCCCCAGGGCATGCATGTTTAATAATTTACAAAATATAAGGAACCAAATAAAATAAAGTTTACCGGAGTTTACACTAATTGAAAATATCTCACATAAAATCTGTAGTTACGAACATGAATGAACATCTTAATCTTGCCTAAACTCCATTATTTACTAAATTATACCTAGCATGGTCATGACCATCCTCATTACAACTACAACAACTCCTAATTAAACTATAAAATCCAGGAAATGGCTGGCCAGCTATTTGTCCAAAAGGTAATTTGCTTACAACTAATCCTTATAACTCCCCAAAATTGAAACAAAGAAATTTTACGAGGAAAATAAATTTCAAAATACATGTTACTGAGGATACAGCAGGACACATTACCATTCACTCAATTCACATCTTCAAGAACTATAGGCGTGAGAGGTCAGCATAAAAGAGAAAGCATGCTCCAAGTAATAAATTACCCAAACTAGACCTTCATAGACTGAAGCATTACACACATACCACCTTACCATCTGGGCACCTCATACACTACCATATCTTCTTTAAAAGTTTTCACTGAATTAAATTACTATGTGCATTCTTAATTGCCCAACATCTTAAAGAAAACAAAATAAATAAAAGGAAAAATTTAGACTGTTGCAAGGGAACTCAGAAGAGGGAAATGGTTAAGTTACTCCAGTTACTCCAATATTCAATTAAATGAGGTTAGTAAGTCACTATTCATTTACTATGCCATGTACTCATTACTTTAAAATTTTAAAACTGATAACACTCACATTACGTATTACGTGTTATACCAGTCAATTAAAATGCAATTAAGGCCAAAATACAGAATAGAAAATAACATTAAATTTACCGATGAACAAAAAATCCCAAATGAAAAATGAAAGGAATTCAAGAGTGCACATACGGAAATCCAACTCACCGATATGAAATAAAAGGCACAAATAACACCTTCATACCAGGGCATATCAGATTACAGTATGACACACAAGACTATGAACCTGTCTACCCTCTAACATACGACACCACAAAAACACACTAAAAACACAAGTGTGATGATCCCTGAATCAGCAGTACCATCCAATGAAAAGGCACAAAACGACTTCAGTATTACTGATTTCCATCACTCGACAATGAGACTCTTAGGACAAATATCGTACTCCCAGGAGAGGAATGGCCTCTCAGCACCTTAAGTCCTAAGTCTCTGTACACACACAAATGCTTTCCCAAGGCACCCAAGACAAACAAAATTGACATCCGAAATTTACAATTATTTACAAATATGGAAGGACAGATACAGCAGGGCTACAAAATTTAGAAAACTTACTCAGTCCACAGGATTCCATACTCGAGCAAACTGGGTAAATAAATTTTGAAGGCACGAAACCAGAAATGAACGAAAATCTAACACCGAGAGAATCAAACCAAACAAGAATAATGAAGGACAATTAATTGATGGAGCTTTGCTAAATTCAGAAACGTGCAAAAATCCAATCAGGTAAGCTTACTACAATTCGACCCAAAATTTTCGCCAATGAAGGAGGTCATTATTCCGACCAATTAAAACACATTACCATATATGGACAAGTTCTACAGGATTCGATTTTGAAATGCAGCAATTTTGTTATCTAAATCTCCATGTGGCAAATACAGGGTGATACAAAAGGTTGTTTAACAGATTGCAAGTTACAACAAGCACAACTACAGGAAATTTCAACTACCAAAATAATAATTCTTCCTACCAACAGTCATAACGATTAAATAAATATCACTTAATGTCTTTCTTGCGAGTACTGAAAACCTTATTAACACTTGCATAAATTCACAAAACAAATGTTTCATTGATTTCTTCGAAAATGTCTTTTAATGCTCCTTTGTTTTTGCAATGGTAAATTTACAAAATTTTAGAATAATGACAAGACAAGAATTAAATGATCATATCTTGATAATTTGACACTTTCCACATTATTAATGTCCCACCACTGGCGACAATAGTGCTTCATAAACTGCATCTGACAGTTCCATCTAAACTTCATATATTTACCTGTGCATCTTTCAACACACAGTACTCGCTAAAGTTTTTAGTGCTTCACTTTCAGCATCCTACAGAATTCTTTATACTTCACAATTTATTTATCTGTGCATTGTTTTACTCCTATTTCTGATGACCAAAAATATTGGTCGAAACCGGTACCATTACACAAAAAGGGAGATAAGACTGACGTAAACAATTACAGGGGCATTTCTCTTCTCCAAGTGACTTACAAAATTCTTTCAGCCTGCCTTTTGAAGAGAACGCAAGAACAACTTGAACAAAGTATTGGCGAATATCAAGCAGGCTTCCGCCCTGGTCGCTCGTGTGCAGAACAAATATTCAACTTGAAGACAACACTTAAATACAAAACATTGAGGAACAAACCGGTCATCTGCATTTTTGTTGACTTCAGGAAAGCGTACGACTCGGTTGATCGACAGTCTCTCTTCGATGTTCTTGAGGAACTGGGGCTTGATTCCAAGACCCTCAACCTCATCAAGGCAACACTCACTGACACTATCTCCAAAGTTAAATTCATGGGGGAGATCTCTGAACCATTCCCGATTAAAACTGGCGTCCGACAAGGTGACGGCTTATCTCCGCTTCTTTTCAACCTCGTCCTAGACAAAGTCATCCGCGAGTGGGAAAAGGTATTGAAAGACGTGGGATACTGGCGCCCCATACGACTAGGACGACCCAAAGACGGTATTGAGATATCATGCCTCGCTTTTGCAGATGACCTGGCCATACTTACAGATGATGTATTCACAGCCGTTAAACAAATTGAAACCCTTAGCAAATGTGCTGGAAAGGTTGGCCTACAAATTTCCTTTGAAAAGACCAAGTTCTTCTGCTCAAAATTTGACATCCAAAATTTGAACACGACACATGGGCAAATCAACCGAGTACCACACTTCAAGTACTTGGGAGAAATACTTGAACCAACGGGAGGCGAGAAGGCTGCCCAGAAAATTCGCCTACAAAAATTTCGGAAAGCCTACGGTAGGGTTCACAACATATACAATAAAAAGTGCTTGTCCCGCCATGCAAAGATCAGACACTATAATACAGTAATAAAGCCCAAAGTCTTATATGCCAGCGAGACCCTTACACTAAATGGGAAAGGTGACCTAGAAAACATTTTAAAAGAAGAAAGAAGAATCCTGAGGAAAATTCTCGGCCCCCGAAAAACAGAAGATGGATATAGACTGAGGTCACGCAAAGAGACAGAAGAGCATTCCAACATTGCAGCAGACATCCGCAGAAGACGTCTGAAATTCTATGGGCACGTCCACAGATTGCCAGCAAGTAGACTGACACACAAGATTCTCACTTACATAGAACATCTAAAAAATATTCCATGGGTACTAGAAGTGAAGAAGGATCTGGAAAAAGCCCAGATAAACCCAAATGACACCGCAGACAGAAACCTTTATAGGAAAAAAATTAATGGATGGAAAGTGCAACCAGAGAACGAAGTGAAAAGGAAGACTGGAGCAAAGTGGACAGAAGAACGAAAAAGGATCCACGGAGAAAGGATGAGAGCTGTTTGGCAACTCAGAAAACAGAATCGTTAGAGCATTGCGTGATCCATTGGGTCCATACGCACATAATAATAATAATAATAATAATAATAATATTGAAAGGTTGAACCATTTTATACTTTCTTTTTAACTTATTAGTGAATTCGCTTCAATACGGAACAGTATGAAATTCTTATCTCTTAATTTTGGAACATGACATCATGACCTGATGATAGAGCATGCTCAGCTATTGCTGATTTGTCTGGCTGGTTGAGACGAATATTGCGTTCATGTTCTTTGGTACAAGTACCAATGGACCACAATGAATAAACTTTTAATGTCTACTTATTCAATACAATAATAATGTTGTTTGTAGATGTAATTACAACATTCTAATTATATACAGTATGTTGTAATTACATCTATGAACAACATTATTATCGTATTGAATAGGTGGATATTAAAAGTTTACTCATTGTAATTCTTAGTTCAATATGGACAAAAAATGAAATTTCTTACATTAACTACCAATGGACCGGCATGTTTGGCCAATGTATACCTTACTGCAAGTACAGGGAATTTCGTGTACCCCAGGATGTAAAAGTGGGGACAATTTGTCCTTGGTTTTACCCAGACTGTGAGCAGCTTTAGTGATGGTGCTAAACACTGCTTTTATATTGTGTTGCCCCCCTTCGCAATTCGATCTGTGGTGTTATGAATGTAAGGCAGGTAGGCAGTTCCCTTCACTTCTTCCTTCTGTGAGCTTTGCTTGGTCGTTTCTCTGAGATGTAGGGCTCTATCAATCTGCAAATCGCTGTAACCATTACCCTTGAATGTGACTTTGAGTGTGTCCATCTCCACTTGGATGTTTGATGGCTCAGAAATTCGTCTCACCCTCTCGGTGAGTGTCGTGAAAATGCCTTGTTTTTGTGCTGGATGGTGGTGAGAATCTGCATGAAGACAGCGATTTGTGTGAGTAGGCTTACGATTGATGGTATGTCCCAAGGAACCATCTGGTTTCTTTCTTACTGGAACATTCAAGAAAGGAAGGCATCTGTCCGACTCCATCTCCATCGTGAATTTAATTGAAGGATGTTGCTGATTTAGGTGGTTTAGAAATAGATGAAGTTTCTCAGGACCTTCTGTCTAGACCACAAATGTATCATCAACAAACCTCCATCATATCTTAACCCTTTCAGACCTGAAAGAAAACTGGCGGTGTGAATTTTTGTTTGTACGTCAAAAACTGACTAAAATGCTCTTAAATACATATATTTTTAGTTTATTCTACAAAATAAAAATTAACATCTGAAAAAAAAGCACCCGCACAATTGTGCGTGTCAGGACTTACTTCACTACTTACAAAAAAGAAAAATTACCTCAAAGCATGTGAATATACATATGTACATGATCAAATGTTCTATTTTCCAGTGGGGAATAATTTTAAACAATTAAATCTTCGTTCAAACACAAGTAAACATTACATTTTCTACATTGAGGAGGAGTTTTGACATTACTGCCCTTTTGGCAGCAGCAGCTTGTCGTCAGACCTGAATGAAATCTGGAAGTGTCAAAACGTCAAAAACTTACTAAAATGCTCTCAAATACATGTTTTTACAGTTTATTTTACAAAATAAGAACTATCGGCTGAAAAACAGAACCCACACAATTGTGCGTGTCAGGACTTCATTCGCTACTTGCAAAAAATAAAAAATTAAAAAAATTCATCTCAGTACATGTGAACCTCTGCGAACCATGTGACCTTGCCGCGGTGGGGAGGCTTGCGTGTCCCAATGATGCAGATAGCCGAGCCGCAGGTGCAACCATATCGGATGGGTATCTGTTGAGAGACCAGACTAACGAATGGTTCATCGAAAGGGCGGTAGCAGCCTTTCGGTAGTTGCAAGGGCGGCAGTCTGGATGATTGACTGATACGGCCTTGTAATAATACTCAACATGGCTTAGGTGTGTTGATACTGCTACACGGCTGAAAGCAACGGGAAACTACAGCCGTAACTAACTCCCGAGGACATGCAGCTCTCTCTGTATGAATGATGTACTGATGATGGCTTCCTCCCGGGTAAAATATTCCGGAGGTAAACTAGTCCCCCATTCGGATCTCAGGGTGGGGACTACACGAGAGGCGGCGATCATCAGGAAGATGGATACTGACATTCTGCGAGTCGGAGCATGGAATGTTAGAAGTTTGAATCGTTGTGGTAGGTTAGAGAATCTGAAAAGGGAGATGGATAGGCTAAAGTTAGATGTAGTTGGCATAAGTGAAGTACGTTGGCAGGAAGAACAAGATTTTTGGTCAGGCGACTACCGAATTATCAACACAAAATCAAACAGAGGAAATGTAGGAGTTGGTTTAATAATGAATAAGAAAATAGGGCAGCGGGTAAGCTACTACGACCAGCATAGTGAAAGAATTATTGTCGTCAAGATAGACACCAAACCAATGCCCACCACAATAGTGCAGGTCTATATGCCTACTAGTTCAGCGGATGATGAAGAAATCGAAAGAATATATGAGGAGATAGAAGATTTAATACAATATGTAAAAGGTGACGAGAATCTAATTGTGATGGGAGACTGGAATGCAGTGGTAGGCCAAGGAAGAGAAGGTAGTACAGTAGGAGAATTTGGATTGGGACGAAGGAACGAAAGAGGAAGTCGTCTGGTTGAATTCTGCACTGATCATAATTTAGTCCTTGCCAATACTTGGTTCAAACACTACAAACGACGGCTGTATACGTGGACGAGACCTGGAGACACTGGAAGGTATCAAATAGACTTCATTATGATTAGGCAGAGATTCAGAAACCAGGTGTTGGATTGCAAAACTTTCCCAGGAGCAGACGTGGACTCTGACCACAACTTGTTGGTCATGAAATGCCATCTGAAGTTGAAGAAATTGAAGAAAGGAAAGAATGCAAAAAGATGGGATCTAAACAAGTTGAAAGAAAAGAATGTGAGGGATTGTTTCAAGGAACATGTTGCACAAGGACTAAATGAAAAGGCTGAAGGAAACACTATAGAGGAAGAGTGGAGAGTCATGAAAAATGAAGTCAGTAGGGCTGCTGAAGAAATGTTAGGAAGGAAGAAGAGATCAACTAAGAATCAGTGGATAACTCAGGAGATACTAGACCTGATTGATGAACGACGAAAATACAAGAATGCTAGAAATGAAGAGGGCAGAAAAGAATACAGGCGATTAAAGAATGAAGTGGATAGAAAGTGCAAGGCAGCTAAGGAAGAATGGCTGAAGGAGAAATGCAAGGATGTCGAAGGCTGTATGGTCCTGGGAAAGGTAGATGCTGCATACAGGAAAATCAAGGAAACCTTTGGAGAAAGGAAATCTAGGTGTATGAATATTAAGAGCTCAGATGGAAAACCACTTCTAAGGAAAGAAGACAGAGCAGAAAGATGGCAGGAGCATATCCAACAGTTGTATCAAGGTAAAGATGTAGATAATTTGGTTCTGGAACATGAAGAGGCTGTTGATGTTGATGAAAAGGGAGACCCAATTTTGAGGTCAGAGTTTGACAGAGCTGTGAGTGACCTCAATAGGAACAAGGCACCTGGAATTGATGACATTCCCTCTGAATTACTGACTGCCTTAGGAGAAACCAGCATGGTAAGGTTATTTCATTTAGTCTGCAAGATGTATGAGACAGGAGAAGTCCCATCCGATTTTCAGCAGAATGTGGTTATACCTATTCCCAAGAAAGCCGGTGCTGACAGGTGTGAAAACTACCGCACCATTAGTTTAGTATCTCATGCCTGCAAAATTTTAACACGTATTATTTACAGAAGAATGGAAAAACAAGTCGAAGCTGAGTTGGGAGAAGATCAATTTGGCTTCAGAAGAAATGTAGGAACACGTGAAGCTATCCTGACTTTACGTCTGATCTTAGAGGATCGAATCAAGAAGGACAAGCCCACGTACATGGCATTCGTAGATCTAGAAAAGGCATTCGATAATGTTGATTGGACCAAGCTATTTATGATTCTGAAGATGATAGGGATCAGATACCGAGAATGAAGAATTATCTACAATCTGTATAAAAATCAGTCTGCAGTGATAAGAATCGAGGGCTTTGAAAAAGAAGCAGCAATCCAGAAAGGAGTGAGGCAAGGCTGCAGTTTGTCCCCTCTCCTTTTCAGTGTTTACATAGAACAGGCAGTAAAGGAAAGCAAAGAGAAATTTGGAAAGGGAATCACAGTCCAAGGAGAGGAAATCAAAACCTTGAGATTTGCCGATGATATTGTTATTTTATCTGAGACTGCAGAAGATCTCGAGAAGTTGCTGAATGGTATGGATGAAGTCTTGGGTAAGGAGTACAAGATGAAAATAAATAAGTCCAAAACAAAAGTAATGGAGTGCAGTCGAACGAAGGCAGGTGATGCAGGAAATATTAGATTAGGAAATGAAGTCTTAAAGGAAGTAGATGAATATTGTTACTTGGGTAGTAAAATAACTAACGATGGCAGAAGTAAGGAGGACATAAAATGCAGACTAGCACAAGCAAGGAAGAGCTTTCTTAAGAAAAGAAATTTGCTCACTTCAAACATTGATATCGGAATTAGAAAGATGTTTTTGAAGACTTTCGTGTGGAGCGTGGCATTGTATGGAAGTGAAACATGGACGATAACTGGCTCAGAAAGAAAGAGAATAGAAGCTTTTGAAATGTGGTGTTACAGAAGAATGCTGAAGGTGAGATGGATAGATCGAATCACGAATGAAGAGATACTGAATCGAATTGGTGAGAGGAGATCGATTTGGCTAAATTTGACGAGAAGAAGAGACAGAATGATAGGACACATCTTAAGACACCCAGGACTTGTTCAGTTAGTTTTTGAAGGAAGTGTAGGGGGTAAGAACGGTAGGGGTAGACCAAGATATGAATATGACAAGCAGATTAGAGCAGATGTAGGATGCAATAGTTACGTAGAAATGAAAAGGTTAGCACAGGATAGGGTGGCATGGAGAGCTGCATCAAACCAGTCTATGGACTGATGACTCAAACAACACAACACATGTGAATATGCACATATACATGATCAAATGTTCTATTTTACAGTGTGGAACGATTTTAAACAGTTAAAATCTTATACATTACATTTCTCATGTAGAGTATGAGATTTCTTTGTCAGTCCTTTTTGCGACAGCACCCAGCACTCCTGCATGCATTGGCTGTAAGGAAACCTAGCCCGCACATTTGTGCGTATCAACATTCAAAACCTCATGGTATTACGTACGATGTTGAAAGTTCACAATTTTCGTTTGCTACACAATCTACACACTTCATAGATTATATTCTGATATTCAGTAAAGCTTCTAGATTAATATGAATGCAATAAATAAATACTTACTTTAGGCATTACTGCTTCCCACCATATTGCTAATGGACTGTATTTTTAAACTCTTCTTCCTTCCCCCTGGTGCTCAAGTACTAAATAAAAACAGCTGAAGTACATGCTACCTGTCCCGCACAAGCACTGCAGTCCGGTCTAGCGCCAAGAAAACGTCAAATAAGCTCAGACATAAATAAAATACGAACCCGCACAATTGTGCGTACACGGTCTGAAAGGGATAGGTTTGACAGGCCCCGAAACAATAGCTTCCTCCTAAAATGGCTCCATAAAGAAATTAGTTGACTTCCCATAGCCACTCCGTCCGTCTGTTCATAAAAATTCCCACCCCTCAAGAAATAGCTGGAAGTCATGCAGTGGTAAAATAGCTTAGTAATGTCCTCAGGGAACAGGTGTTCAATGAGAGACATGACCGAATCAATCGGCACTTTTGTGAACAAGGACTCCACATCAAAACTCACCAAAAGTGCATTAGGTTGAAGGGTTATGGTTGACAGCTTGTTGACAAAATACTGAGAGTCCTTGATGTATGATTCAGTCGTCCTATGTATGGCTGAAGCAATTTTGCTTAGGTATTTAGCCAGAGCATACGTAGGAGAACCTATCTCACTAACAATAGGTCTGAGGGGAACATCTTTTGTATGGATCTTAGGAAGTCCATATAATCTAGGAGGCACAGCATCCCCCAGGAACAGATGTTTAGCCTCCTCTTCCGGAATTGAAGATTGCCTCTAGAGCTTTACTGTTGGCGTTGGATACACGAGTGGTAGGGTCACATGAGCTCAATCTGTAAATTGGCTCTAACAATATAGCCGAGATCTTATTCTTATACTCGTCAGTGTCCATAACCACTGTCACATTACCCTTATCAGCGGAGAGAATGGTCAGTTTAGAATCATCTCTAAGTTCCTTCAGAGCTCTCCTCTTGCCTCTTATTAAATTGGGTGCGGGTACAACAGCGGACCTTATGAGTCTCACATTTCTCTCTTAACTCCTCAGCCTCATCCATATGTAGTTTATGGATGGCTGCCTCAGTGGTTGCTGAATGTCTGTGTGGTGAACAGCTTCTTATTATTCAACATGGAAGGGAACTCACAGCAGCAGCCAGAAGCCACTGAGGCAAAGGCAATACCGGAAAGAACTGGTATGAGAGATGGTTTGTGATGTCCGTAACCGAAATGTCAACAAGAGAGGACGACCATCAACCAGTAATGTAGAAGAACAGCTGAATGGGAAGCCTCACTTCATATATTCAAACACCAAGGGAAATTCCAAAGATTGTGCAGTGTGGAGCAACAGGCAGTAAAAGTGCAGAAGAAGAGAAACAGTATATTTTTGCAACACTTGCACCAAGAAATCTGGTTTTCATCATGGAATTTGCTTCAAGAAGTACCACACGGAGAAGAAATATAAGTAGGAAAGGGGCAAACTGTCTTTTAACTACATGTTTATTGCTTATAGGGTATATCTAGATTGATAAATTAATTCATAATGTTATGAGTCAGACTTTGTATCTTCATTTTACCTTCATTGTAAAAATACAGCTTTTTTGAAGAAAAAAATATGACTAGTGCAGTACTACACAAGAAAAATATTGTCTGCTAAGGGTTAATTTTCCATGTGTTGCATTTTTTTTTTTTTTACTTCAGATAATTTTTCATTACTAACAAAATGTTCAAATATTATCAAAGGTTCTGAATTATCCCCAAAGTTAGCACGAATCCCACTTTGCCAATAAAATCAAATATGTTGTGCAGCCCTCCAAACGTAACCCACTCAGTCTGAATGTCTTCAAATTCTTCACAATCATGTCTGTCATTGTGGAATTTGGCGCTCGATTCGGAAGAATAATTGTCAGTTTCATTTTCACTTTCATCGCAAAGCAAGAGCATTTGCTCCAATATCAGTGCTAAATTACTGTGTTTGTTTACACTCGGTGGTTATAGCGCGGAAGCCATATTGCTTCGACTGCTGACCACGTGGAAAACGTGTGCACGGCTACTTGAATTTTACGTGGAATATGATATTCCGTGTAGATGTCAGAAGTATCTATAAATTTCTGATGTTTATAAGCGATTGACGTAATCTGTAATAAACACACAAACTTGGATGACGCTTATAAGCGGTTCACGCAACTTGCGAATAATGACCTTGACACTGGGAAGGGGTTAAGGATGACAGAATCTTCACAAAATCTGCCTGCGATCCCTGGTACGAGCACAGCGGACATTCAGAGAGAATATACTCCAGAGTCTGACAGGACGCTGCACGTCCACTGCCAGATAAGCTCCAGAAGCACATCGACTATGTTTTGTTCAGTGAAGACCAAGGTTGCAGAGAGGTAAAAGCCTCCTGGAACATGAACAGTAAACTGATCAGGAGCAACACGTAACCACTGCTGTTTCCATTTCTCAGACAGATTGAAGCCTGACTTGGTCAACTGCTTGTCTGTTCTCATTTGATGGGGGGGGTGACTGAATTTTAGACTACCGATGTTAATATCCTTGTGAGTTTGAAGGAAAGTGTAGGATGTGATTTTATTATACTCGTAAAGTAATGAATTTGAATGGTGCAAGTCTGGTGGAGCCACACGAGATAGAATTCGTAATTAGTACATACTGGAATAGATCACATAATCTCAAAGATTATCCACATTGTATTGTTCAACTGGGCATCTACTTCCTTTTGCTTGGGTGCTGTTTAGTCACACCAAGCAGCATTATTAAGCTGTTTGGTATACAAGTCCAAGGGCTGAGTATCACGAAGTATCTGCTGCAGTATGCCACAAGGTGCCACGCAGTTTATGAAAGATGTTGTTTCATGTCTTATGTTTTGATGCAAGGTTTCATCTGTACTTATGTGTTCTGTCATGGAACACACCAAGATATTTTGGGTGAGAATTGTGACTGAGCAAGGTGCTGTTGATATACATTCTTAATTGTTTGCCTACCATCTTGCTGATGAGATGGAAGCTGGCTGATACTGTCTGAGTCATGCTTGGCTCTAGTTGCCAGTTACAGAAATGTGATGCTAATATACTCAGGGCCTAGGCAGCATTTCCCGAGCAGACTTAATATAGTATCCAGATGGTGGGTGGCAGTGGCTAAGTAATCAGCTTATGCAAATTTTTGACATAATGTTAGGAGCAAGGTCAGATGTATCATAATGACGACGAGGATGAGCAAACGCTCGATGCGAGTAGGTCTACCTCTATAACTTAATCATATGGGCACACTTATTTAAAACTCTGAAGGACCCAAGCCTATATTTTGTACTTGTCTCCAGAAACTATGCACTTATAATGATTTTCAAAAAAATTCTTCCATTACCTACTCAGTGGATTTCAACTTTTGAAACACCATCCGAAAGGTACAGTCTTCTGCAGTTATATCCTACATACTGCATTAAAATATTCTGAAGAGTGTACCAGCAATTAAAAAAAAAAAAAAGTTTCAACCTGTTTGTGGCTCTGTTAATAATGATAATATCACACATTTTGCATTAATTGGAGCAGAATTTTGTTAGAGACATTTTATGTTCACTGAAAACTAATACATGATATCTTTTGCTTAGTTTCTCACACAGTATACCTAGGTACACAAGCAGTTCAAATCTGGTTGGTGGTACTTATTTTCTGTTAACACCTTGTGGTGAAAGCCATGCACTGCTAGTCGCGTGATCATATGGCAAGGTTCATAGTTTGAGTTCATCCACTTGCTGGCTCTGTTAATCCTAAGTACAGGTTACAAAAGTAATACAATCCATGTATTAACTAATTATATGCCACCAACTGAATAATTCACAAGCTATCATATTATTTCTTGGTGCAGTAAATTGTGTCACTCATCATCAGTTTCATTACAAAGCCTAGGTGTAAACTTTGAGTAGTTATATTCAAACCTAGAGAGAAGCTACAGTGAAACCGAAAGTTTTTAGGTTTGGGTGCCACTAGTGTCGGGCCTGTAGCTTAGATCCTTTCCAACAGAACAAATGTGACCTAAGCCACATAGCTCAACTTGTAGGAGCATCTGATGCAAAACTGAAAAGTGTCCAGTTGTCCTTATTGTATATATTGAAAGTCTATTTCGAGTACAATGCCGTCATAAAGATTAAATATTCATTATATTCAAAATGTTACTACTACCACTACAAAGTTTTCATTGCTCCCCTGAAGGGGGAGTTGGGCCTCTTACATGGTGACATTGTCTCCCAGGTCAGGAGATATGTAGTGGAGGAGACTTGTGGTGAAGGTGAGAGGGTTGGCAGCTGTGGTCTACACTAGGAACTGTCCTGACATTTACCTTAGTGCAGGAGAATGGAAAACCACACATTCTAAGGATAGCCAATGGTGGGGACCAGCAACTCTTTGTCTCCCAAATGCAGAGGTGTAGAGTCACAATACAGCCGTGGTCACAGATCCTCTGCTCTTGGTCAGTCGGAATGCAGAGCGATTGGACCATGGACCAGCCATGACCACTTGTAGGCTGAAGCCTACTCTGCAACCACTCAACCTCAGAATGTTACAGTTAAGGCCTACCTGAAATTATTTGTGATACATAACCTTCAAACACTCCAGTAATATCTCCCATTTCATCTGTTTCACTACTGCCTTCTGCCTTAGGTATTTCCTCTTTTCTTAGCCTTTTTTGTGCCATCTTTACTTCTTCAGTTGCATTTGATACATTACATTCTTTTGCCTCTCTGCACTGTATCCTTGATTCATGAAAATGATCACAAAATCTGATGTCAAATTCCATCTAGTGGCAGAAATTGTTACTGCATAATACCAAAAAGCAAGAAGCAAGAAACAAGCCCATAAAAATTGTGGGCAGGTATTTAAAATTAAATCTTATGCTCAGCTGGTAGAAGTTACGGGCTTGATAATTTCAAAGCCTGTAGAATGTATGGACTGCTGAATGGTCCAGTAAGAGAGCTGCATATTCTTTCACAGTGCTTGCAGATATTTCTGAAAATGCCTGTTTGTGGGAAATTGTCTGTGTCTGTCATCTATCTGCTACAGCGAGTCAGTGGTTGGCTTTGAATATTTCTACCATTATAGGTAGATTTCCTCCATAATGTTCAATCCAAGTCTAAATTTTCCCGAGCATTGATTAAAGGCAGGCTTTTGCAACATCTGTATAATGTTTCCTTGGTCCTCCTTTGTTACGGTTTCCTTCTGTAAGCTCAGAAAAAATATGTAAGATTGAATTTTGGATCACATAGCCTATCCAGTGCAGCTGCTGTCTAATTATCGTGGCTTCACTGCTTGTCATCTGAGCGTCTTCCACCACACTAACATTAGTGTACCAGCCTTGCCATTTTATTTCTAGAATCCTTCGTAGACAGCGCTGAAGTTATTTCTCAAGCTTCTTTTTTGTGTTCTCTATATGATGTCCGCTATTCACATCCATACAGCAACGCTGGAATAACTACTAAATTATACATCAGGATTTAGTTGTTTTATTGGTGTTGTGACTGTTAGACACTTAGTTTCTTAGACACTCAAAGTATGCACCAACACTTACTGACATTACTGACCAGGATCCATAAAGCCTTCACTGCAGCTTTCACTAAATGCCCATTTATTCTGACTTCAAGGAAAGAAGAATGACAATCACATCAATATCTTTACCTGCTCTACATGAACGACCAACTAGTTCTCTAAAAACTGTGTATGGCTGAAGCATCAATATCACTTTTAGATGAGAGGACATTGCCTAGATAAGCAAACAAGATTTTCTCCACCAGTTGTGATATTCACTGTTCCTGGGTGTTCTGGTATTGGCTGATCAAGTATTTTGATCTTTGAGACAAACTTGCACATTGTTGATAGATCATCCTCTAACTGAGCAATGACAGCATTATGATCAGCTCTATGCAGTTCAACTGGTGATATTGTGGAAATCCGTGTTCTTGTTTTTAACGTTTTTAGGTTGAAAAGTCAATTTCCCAGCCCAATTACTTCTTTCACATACTTTCCGCATCACTGCTAATTTCCACTTTGCTTTGAAGTTCATAAAAACAATCAGGGTAACAACCATTCTCACCAGTTAGATCGTTACATGGGTTCTTATGCCAGGCATTAACTTTACATCTCCATACCATGTTGGTCTCAAAGTCCTTAGCTTCTCTTCTGTTGAGTCCACTTCCAGTTCCATTCTGATGTCATCATATCAGATCAGCTCTCTGGTGGCTGCTTTGGCCATGCTTTTTTTTCTTTTCTTGTTTTTCCTTTTTTTCCAAACATCTTCCTGTGTTAGAAATCATGGAGCCAAGAGCCAAATTTCTGGATGATTTTGAAAACAGCTGTCTCCCTCATACAGGGTTGGATGGAAATTGGATTTGCTATTACTAAAGGCACCTGTTTGTGTTGATTTCTTTATGCCTAATTTCATCATTTTAAACTGTTATTTTGGTTTATTTTTTGCTATTTTCATTTTATTTCATCAATAATTTCACTAAATTTTGTTTCCACATTTCAGTAATAAAACTTAACCAAATGGTAGTTAATAGTAAATTTTCAATAAAACATATTTTTTTTTTACATATGTACAAGAAACATGAGATTTATGCTTGTGCTAAAAAGCACATATTGCATATATCAAAGCAGGAATGTTAAGAAAAAAATTATCCTGTCACTTTAACAAGACATAGGGCCTAGTGTACGTACATAATTTACACATCAGTATAAAAAGACAGAGATAGGAATGTTCTCTTGCCAGACATCATAGTACGTTACATTGAAAATGACCTCTCACATTACTGACCAGGATCCATAAAGCCTTCACTGCAGCTTGCACAAAATGCCCATTTATTCTGACTTCGAGGAAAGAAGAATGGCAATCACATCAATATCTTTACCCGCTCTACATGAACGACCAACTAGTTCTCTAAAAACTGTGTATGGCTGAAGATATTCTGATGTTGAAGGTTCTTGTAGAATGGGAATTTGCTTTATGAGATGAGAGAGTTCATTTTCTAAATCACCTTTCATTATGCTTGTTGGATCGAAGGGTAATTCCACATAATGTCGTCAGTTATTTTGGAATTTTGCTTAAACATACTTTCGCATTTTGAGCCAAATTTGTAAAGTTTCCAAAAATTTTGCAATTGTGCACTTTGTGAAAAATAGGTGCCTCTAATTATTACCAGTGGACTCATGCTGCTCTGCAGCATTCCTTATAAACAGGTCAGATAACTTGTCTTCATATGCAATAGTTCTATGAACATTTAATACTGGTACATGATTTATTCGTAATGTACCTAGTTTATAACACTTCTTTCCATACAGTATTCACTGTGCTTCAAGCATTTTGGCGTATCTGGATCTTAACGTTTTTAAAACGATCTTGCCAGAGATACTGTAACATATAATTGGCCATGACTGAACACTGGTTCGGGTAAGTAGACACCCACTTTTTCAAGAGTTTGTCTCTGAGCTTTATTACTGGTAATGGTCATATAGAAGGCTGGTCGACTTGATACCTTCCTGTTTGTGTGTGCACCAATGTTTTCTGTTAGGAGCATGTAAGTTATTAGGAATGTTCTGCCATCTGTTGAGTATATTCAGAAGCTGGGGAAGGTCAGAGAATCCAAGAGTATCTAGCAGAGAATAGTATTCCTCCATCATTAGAGGAAGTGTATACTCTAGCTTGACGGGTAGTAATCATAATGAAAGTATTAGTTGCTAAGCAACCTGCTAAGTATAGAATGTATTGCAGGTTAGGGTAAGCCTTCGCCTGCAGTTATTGGAGTGATCGTTTAATTATTTGATCTTGAAAATAAAAATATTTCCGTTGACTTCTCAAGAAATGCAACATTTTTCATGTACTATTGTGATGACTTGGAAGATTTTGGTACAAACCACAACTTTTAACTCCCTCTGGTTTACGAGCTTGAGTTTTGTGAAACATTCACGTTAGCATTATATATATAGATAGATTATTGTTATGTACACTCCAAGCCTTCCTGATGGCCATTTCAATCCAATTGGTCGAAAAAATTTGACCAGCAGGGTAGCACAGGTGGCGATGTTCAATTTCTAATCACTAGCTTGCCTGCCAAATTCCAAACGTCTCCACAGTGTGATGCAAGTGTGTAATGGACTAGTATAACTTGGAAAAAGATCTCTAAACCCGTGGGTAGATAGTAGAAATATTGAGCTCTATTAGTAGGTGTTGTTGTTGTTATTATTATTGTAGCCGCACTCAAGATGATACGCGCGCATACACGAACTAATAATAATGATATGAAAATAAGAAAACTATAATAATAAATAATATGAAAATAAACTTGGAAAATAATAATAATATTAATAAAGTTGACACTTAATAATAATATGAATAGGGAAAAAGTAAAATATCAGAATAGCAGCGGTTTCACATCTAAAGTTGGAAGCGTGATGGATAACTTATAAATATGCAAAATTGAACCATATGCAAGGGAACACTTACAGGCCTAATAATGACAACTGAGGAAGGATTGTAGAACGTGCAGGGGTCCTATTGAGGTCTGCAGGAAGGTATGATGTTATGGGGAAGAAAAGGTTCACAAGAATCACCCTCTAGCTCAACTATATTAAAATTAACAAAATACAACTTCAAAAGAAACAAATAAAAGAATTGCAGATTAGCAGATCCATAATATATTAAAACCAAGGATGTTTAAATAGACTTTAACAAAAGATACAGGTCCATGAAACTGAAATCAAGACATAATCAGGATACTTAAGTAAATCTGCAAAACACACTGTTTAACATAGTAAGGTGATACTGAATTACAATGTACTGTCAAAAGCAAAATGCAGGTGACTGTCTGCAGAAAACAGCATCATTCTTAAAGTGAAATTAATGAGGACGGGAATCTAGGGCAAACTCACACGTTGAATTTAAAACATTGAAAATTACATTAAACGAGAAAATACCGAAACACGGAAGGAATGAAATAAAATCAAACATAATCAGAAAAGCATAGAAATAGCACTTACTAAGAAGGTCAGGAGTTCCTGAGGGGAACTAGGCCCCGAACGCGAACGCTCGCTAGGGCGGTCGGATGGAAATGGCACCAAGAACTCGCATCACACACACAAAGCTGGCAGGAGGCTGGAAATGGCCTGATCACAAACAGCCAACAGGACACTGAATTCCTCTAGATTCCCATTTGTTTTTCACCAATTGGAAAGGCCGTTATTTTGACCAATCCAATTGTATGACCATGTATGGTCAGTTTACGATAGCAGTTTCACACATCTCAAATATTCCTATTGTGACACAGTTTTCATCATTGGAAACCGTATGTGCGGTATAGGATGCCTCAAAATTAAAGCACCTTACAAAATTTTTCAAACGTTACAAAATTATAATTCTTGATATACAGGTCACTTAATCACTTTTGCAATGTTAAAAATATTCAAATTTCATAACTCCCCTTCTTGAGGTTTCCCTAAATTACATTTTTGTAAAACAATATTACAAACATATTCAAATTAATATTTTCTTCCAGTTACATAAAAATTCCAGCAGAGTCAGAGTCTTTATTTATTCATTTTTTACAATACTAAAATATTACAAACAAAAATAATATTCTGCTCTCCTTTCTTGATGACAAAAATGCAGTTCTGCTGTCCTTTTTTGATGACACACCGGTGACATCTATTATTATTATTATTATTATTATTATTATTATTATTATTATTATTATTATTATTATTATTATTATTATTATTATTATTTGTGAGATGTGGCTCTGAAGTTGTTTATGTCTATTAGTATTATTATTTATGTACTTATGTATGGACTTTATTTGGTATAAATCATGGTTGTATCATTTATTATTTGTGTGTTGTATGATCTGTCTTGTGTAACAAAACATGTGAGGTTATATCACAACACTTCTGCTGTATGTATGTTAATATGACTTTATTTAATGCAAGAACATGTAACTAAAAGTATATATTATTACCTGTAAATATAATGTATAAAACCCAATGTAATGTTGTGCAACACAGGGTAATATTCTAGGACAACACACCTTTGTCACTAGAGTCTTATAGAACATTCTATCCATTTGTATATAGGTTATTGGAGACTTGAGAAGATACGAGAAAAACATGTTGTGTCATACTTTTCTAGAAGCCTGGACTGGCAATGTATACAAAGAGCCAGTCTTGGGAGTTGAATTGACTTATTAGCGAAAGTCACTAGTCAAATTCAGTGTGTGAACTCGTGTTGTGATTTTGTTGTGTTGGTAATTGGTTGACATGCTAATATGGCAGTCTTCTTCTTCTTCTTCTTCTTCTTCTTCTTCTTCTTCTTCTTTGAGTCAGTTCAAGGTAGTAGTTCATTAGTGTGTGTGTATAATGTATATATAATTTGTAAATAAAACAGTGTAGATAATTGACAGCATTTCATGTGTGCATCATTTTGAATACTGTACTGGAGGGACACCCGCCCCATGGATTTAAATTAAGTGCCTTTGAGAAGACCATCTATAACTTCGGCGTCAAGCTACTTGGTAAAAGAAGTTTGGACACTTTTCGACAGAGGTCTCTAATGTCAACCTAGGTGGTCCCTTTTATGAGAGGATGGTCAGTTAAAATTCTAGATAAAATTTTGTATTCATTAGTTGGTCAAACTGAATTGTTTTTAATTTTTTTTTGGTGTTCTAAAGTTATCAACACTTCTATCTCTTCCTGCCAACTTAATAAAAACAAACCAAACCCCATGGCACTACAGCCCTTGAATGGCCTTGGCCTGCCAAGTGACCGCTGCTCAGCCCGAAGGCCTGCAGATTACGAGGTGTCATGTGGTCAGGAAGACGAATCCTCTCGGCCGTTATTCTTGGCTTTCTAGACCGGGGCCGCTATCTCACTGTCAGATAGCTCCTCAATTCTAATCACGTAGGCTGAGTAGACCTCGAACCAGCTCTCAGGACCAGGTAAAAATCCCAGACCTGGCCGGGAATCGAACCCGGGACCTCCGGATAAGAGGCAGGCACGCTACCCCTACACCACGGGGCCGGCTTGCCAATTTAATATTTCAACCAATAAGAAATATTTGTATATTTATTAAATTAACCTATAGGAATTGTGGGTGTGTCAGGGCCTTGGCCAAGAAAAATCTGAAAACTTCCTCTCCACTATAAAAGCTGGGACCGTTCAGGCCATGTTGTCTTAGTGATCGCTCCAGTCAAGAGGTTCAGAGTGTGCTCATAGAGGAGGCGGGGGCTACCTTGTCCATCTTCAGAAGGCCCATCAGCTCAAGGTAATGGCAGACCGTTCGTAAACATGCAATAGCCTCAGGAAGTTACTTTGAGAGGAAGGTTTCAAAATTCTTTATTAATGTGAATTTCAAACTTTACATGTAAATTTCAAATAAGTCTAAGGACTTTAGTCTAACTTAGGGAATAAAGAGTGTGAACTCTCTTGTATTCACCTTCAACTTGGTGACTATGATTTTGTAATCTTTAAAATCTATCTCGTGAATTTTGTAACTTAAATATTTCTCTCCATCTAGTCACTTCCGTAGTATAGGCTTAGCCTCTGTAACTTTTGGCCATAAGCCCACATAGGGTTTTAAGTATTTTTCGTGTGAATTTCAAGGAGTGCAAGTGTTTGGGTCCTAACATTTTGATTTTTAGCCAGTAACTTTAACCTTTTCTTCTTTTTTGACTAAGGCCACGTAGAATGGGCACTTATTGCCCCTGTTAAAGTTAACTATCTTCATGTAATTTCGACTGTTGAGCAGATGAGACAGTGTCTACCGTTGGTTTTATTAAATGTAGAGTGTGCCTTTAAAAGGCCTAAACTTGTAAATTACCGAACTCAATAGCTGCAGTCGCTTAAGTGCGGCCAGTATTCGGGAGATAGTGGGTTCGAACCCCACTGTCGGCAGCCCTGAAGATGGTTTTCCGTGGTTTCCCATTTTCACACCAGGCAAATGCTGTTGCTGTACCTTAATTAAGCCCACGGCCGGTTCCTTCCCACTCCTAACCCCTTCCTGACCCATCGTCGCTATAAGACTTATCTGTGTCGGTGCGATGTAAAGCAACTTGTAAAACCTGAAAATTTTGGGAGAAAAGTCTCTTAGTCGGTAATTGAGTGGAGCAAAGATGCTCTTTTTCTATCATTGTAAATTCTGTATGTCAGTCTTCTTGAATGTTGGGTGTAGGGAGCAGTAGTGCTCTTGTTAAATTTGTAATTAGGGAGCCTGAAGCTCAGGTTGTTAAATGGTTGTTATTTGATTATTCCAGATTTTTCAAATATTGTTACTCAAGCTCACGAGCTAGAACTTGTACGTAATTTATTGTCATTTGCTTAGTAAAGTGTAAGGTTTGAAAAGAAAAGAAAAAAAAAAAGGAGAAAGAAATATATCTCAAATTTTTAAAGTTTTAAATTAATCTTCTTTCTTTTGTATCCACCCATTCATGCCCGCACCTTCTTTCACCTCTGTGTTCTACAGAATCCCCGCTATTGATGGAGATTTGTCCACCGGATGGATATATTAAGCCTTGAGCAGACCCCTTAGTGCTATTCAACAGAAGCAGGCTATGTGCTGGCACTGTGTTTCACCCTCTCCCTTCCTAATATCATAATGTCATTCATTTGATCTTATTAATTCCTCTGATGAGGTTGACACCAGTAAGGGCATCCAGTCATAAAAAGATTCATCTCACTTCATACCAGACCCTGTAGAGCAGTGGGGCAAGGGTTGGGACATACATTGTTATGGACACTCCTTAGAACTGTTAATTCCAGAGATATTTGAAATTTTGTGAAATACAGTATATAATACTGGTAATTGTAAATATCTCTGTTATTATTCTGCTCAAGGTGCAAATACATGAAACATAAAGGATTAGATATTACCTTTTTACATAAACATTTTAAGAAACCATCTTTGGTGATTTCCAAAAATTCAATAGACTTTTCTTTCTTTTTCCATTACACAATGTTAGTTGGTTTTAAGTATACTTGGGCTTTTAGGCAACCTCTAAATCTAGGAAGTGTTACAGTGTAATAAATATATATGTCCTGTTTTTTCAATATGGTTAATATTAAAGAAGAAATTTGACATTTCCTGTTTTGGCTCTCTTAATGTTGGTACCCCACTCTATATCCATCAAATAACATATACAACCTAGTGCACACTTTGTCTAACCCTTGAACCTAAATACTAAATTTTGAGAAAATTTCTTCCGCTATTTTAGTGTAATGTTGACACAAACAAAAAACAAACTGAACCTGTTTTCAACTTTTGTGCATGTAATCTGAGATAAATATGAATATGAAGCAAAGATCAAGTTTATGGATGAAATTATAATTTTATATATATGGTATTCTCGGTGTTCTAGGTGTGTCTTTACCCTGGATAAGGATGCCCCATCATTTGATCCTACACTTCCTTTCTATTCTACGCAGCTGGACAAGGATCTGGCTGTGAACGTATTAAAAAATGGACAGTGGGGCAGTTATCGTCACTTGCTGTTGGATGCCTTGCCAGTAATAGATTCTCCACATGCCTACAGTCATGTAACCACCTATGGAGATCTCAGCAGTATGACTTGGCTCCAAGGAAGGGAGAAAATAAAGTGAGTGCTTTCCTTTTGCTTATTAGATTTCTTTACAGAGAATAGAATAGGGTTGACAGGTGTCCTGTATATATTGATCTCACACATGACAGTCAAAATCTTGTATTTGTGGACCAGTAAGAAACAACCATTCTAACATTTCCTTCGGTTATTTCATTTATATCAATCTTAAGGATTTCTTGTTTTATGTAGAAATATTGCTTTGACAACCAAAACACATATAAAAAATACTGTATATACCAAATAATCTGTGTAAATTGTTTTCAAAATCTGGTGGTGAAAGGATGCGGTGGAGGTATTATTTGCATCAAGTTTGGTACAGCGCTCCTGACACACACAAATCTGGAAGTTCGCAGTTTTTCCCTCTCTGACGGCAACTCAATTTCTGCCATAAGCAAGAAGCAAATATGTATGGGGCATGCCTCTTGGTTGTGGCAGGAACAGAGTTTTAAAACACTCCAAGATAACTTCACAGTTGACCATATTTAATACTAATATTGTCTTGACAACAAAGATTAAAAATCCACTGATACACCAAAAAGATGGTTGAATATTGCTGCACTAGCAGCACCTAGCAAGTTCATGTGCAAGGAAGAAGTACCGTAAATGTTCACTTTTGCAAACTCATAAAACAGATATAACAGTACTCAACTTTCTAAATGAATATATAGCGAGCAACTGCGCATTTACGAGTTAATGGGATCTCTGCACTGAAATCTTCCATTAGACATGTCAGTAAGGAGCGTACAAGAACTATTCCTGGCAGTGGCAAAATGTTAAGGGCAACATTGCCATCACCCAATAAACTGTCCTGACATATCTGCGGAAGTGGAAAACTCAGGGTTTGTATTTGAATAACTCATATATATGTATCCTTTATGCACATAATGCCACTTCAAGCTGGTTTTCCTCCAAATCCCGCAAAATAGTGGCCATCATTTTGCCTGTTGAAGACAACCTTTTGAAGTTCATTTTTTGAGGTGAATTTGCATGATGGTTTAAAATGGTGCAACTGTCACTATTCTTTGAAGGAAGTCATTTGCACTATTTTCGTATAGCAATCAAGAGTTCGATGCACATGGTCTTTCTTGTTTCTAAACGAGTAGCTGTCAACATCCTTGGAACCCACCTGGAACAAACCTTTTTTCCAACTCTAGCTATTCCAGTATTCCTACACAGATTCTTCCCCAAATCCCAATTCGTGTGACATTTTGCTTATAATTGTTGACATGCTACGCAATGTTAGGTGTTTGTGTAATGTGCAGTCTACCACTGCAAGGAGAATCTTCAATCTTGATGGGCATTTTGTTGCCCAGTAACCTCTGTGCTCTGTGACTTACTGTACTGCAGCCAACAGCATTGTCTCCATACACTTGTTTCAACCTCTTGTAGATACCTCCCATCATCTCGTGCTCACAAAACAGGAAGTCTGTTGTTGATTTTGACAGATATCAAGTGCTACAACCTCACCACATGTGGGAACTGGTTGAACTAAATTTTAAAGCAAGTAGTAAAGGTGTTTCTATGAAGAAAAAATGGCTATGTTAAAACAAGTGGTACATTAACGAATGTAGGTTTTCATTGCTTATTGTCATTTACTAAAATAAATAAATAGTGTATCTTGTTAATATAAAGTGGCTTTAATCCAGATGCAATATTTATTTATTTTAATAAGTGGTACATTAGTTTTGGAATGATCCTTGTATTTAAAATTTAGTTACAGTGAAATCTCCATATAACGATTACCAGTACAATGATAATCCCCTCTGTAAAGATAAAATGTTCCAATCCCAGCGTGCATTATATTAATTCAATGAAAAATTCCTTTCAATTTTATGATACTCTGAGATAAATCTCTCAATTATGATTGCCTTTTCAGACCCTGGTGATGTGCTTTCCTCCTGATACTATTATAATTCTAGTACTAAAGTAATTAGTATACAATGTGGTAACATAATACACACAAAAACATTAAAATAATAAACAAGCAAAGGAGATATAAACTTAGTTGTTGTGGGATACATTTTGCCATTAAATACAATTTAAGAATAGTTAAAAATCATCTTGTAAAATCAAAATTAAACAAAGTAAAATGCACAAAAACTAAGTAGAAAGTGGAAGGAACCCTACAAGGTCATGGAACGAAGAACTTTGGTGGCCGAAACTTCAAACAAAGAATAATTTAGTTAATATCTACTTACAGAAAATATTTATTATAAAAACATTATCATCATCATCATCATTTTACAGTTCCAGTTTCCCGACTGCTGTTGGCGAGCCTCTTCCATTCAGTCTTATTGAGATAAGTGCTGTTGTTAATGACGTTCTCCAGTGTCCTTCCCCGGTCTGCAATGTCCATCCATTGGGTTCTTTGTCTTCCCACCATCTGTTTCCCTGCCACATGTTGCTCCAAGTTAACATATGCTGTCCTTGTTGGCTCTATCCTCATTACATGCCCAAACCACCTCAGTCTGGACATGTTGATCTGATGTAACAATCCCAGGTTCCTTCCGAACCACATCATTCCTCAACTTGTCTTATATACCTTACCTTACCTATGGCGCGACGGCCCGTTTTCGGGTCATGGCCTCCCCAGTTGCTCTACGCCAAACTTGTCGATCTCGTGCAGCTACTCTCCAATTCCGGATATTGACGATATGTGCTGCGTGCTGATGTACACCATCTTCCCATCTGTTACGTGGCCTTCCCACAGGCCTCCAAAGTCTCCTAAGAATACCTTCTTTGGGATTAGGTGTTCTTCCATCCTAATTAGATGACCTGCCCATTTAAGTCTCTTCATTCAAATGGCATGCGACAGGGGTGCCTCCCCATACATACAGGGAATATAGTTTATTGTTATATCTAATTCTCGATTCCCCTTGTACGCAAATGGGTCCGTAAATTCTCCTCAGGATTTTCCTTTCGAAGGAATCTATCTTCTCCACGGCTTTCTTTGGGAGGGTCCACGTTTCACTTCCATACATCACTATACTGCGAATGAGGGTTTTGTATAGCATAACTTTTAAGCTCAACATGGTCTATTTGATTACAGGTCTTTCCATCCGGCGATATCCATGTTTGCTTGTGTACCTCCTTATGAGGGAAACAAGTTGACATCACTTTCATGTTTCTACTGGTAGCAAGGTCAAGTAATCTCTGTCCATTATCATTAGTATTGTTGTGTAAACTATGGATCCCTATTATTCCTTGATATATCTCCTCCTTCCCAATTTGTACATTTAGGTCTCCTATTATCATCTTAGCATCGTTTGATGGGATTGAATCTAGCACTTGTTCCAGTTCAGAATAGAACTGATCCTTGACTATCTGTTCCTTGTCTTCCGTTGGTGCATATACATTTACAATTGTTAAGTTGTAGAATCGCATTTTTCACTCAGTGTTGCCAATCTTTCATTTACTGCCAAAAACTGTAATACATCATCTTTAGCTTGTTTTCGTACTATAAATGCTACTCCTCCTTCTTGTGTATTCCTTGGCTTCCCACTACTGAAAATTGTGTGGGTTTTGGTGTCCCAGATCTCATCCCTTCCTGACCATCTAGTTTCTTGTAAGGCTGCTATGTCCACTTTGTTGACTTCTAGTTTCTGCATCAGTACTTTCAGTGCTCCGGCTCGTAGAAGTGTGCGTACATTCCATGTACCAATTGCATAGTCCATTGCCTTTAGCTTAGCTCGTCGTCTATTAAATCCACCATTCCGAGGCATATTCTGGGGCTTCGCAACAGTTTGTTTTCCGGAGCGAGGTTGTTAGCCTTGCTCCAACCCCCAGCAATCCTGGAGGACCGATGTTTTCTGTTAGGGTTGTCTCCCTTAGCTGATTGGTCCCCATTTAAGTATCAGGAACTCGCTTTCTGCCCTTACATGACTTAGCCGTGTACCTTAAAGAATGTACCCATTGCCCAGAGGCCACGGCATGGACGTGCATGTATCGGACTTGGTAGAAATAAATGGCATTTCCTGTGTTTTGCTAGTACATTCCCATCAGCAAGAAGTGCACCCACAGGACCACATACTACCCCTTCGATCCCCACTTGTCTTATATGGTTTTTTGAATTGTGGACCTAAGGAACTTCCATCTCAGATGCCTGCAACCTTGATGAGTCATTCCTAGTGCAGGGTGCAGGTTTCAGTACCATAGGTTAAGATTGGTATGAAGTACTGATTGAACATCACCAGCTTTGATTTTGTTGGTACTTTGGGATCCCAGAGGAGTGTTCGTACTTGCTGGTAAAAGTGAGAGCTCTTCTGCACTCTATTTGCCACCTCCTTTGTGGTTAGTGTATCTTGAGATATAACACTGCCGAGGTATGTAAAGTTTTCCACACTTTCTAGTGGATGGTTTTCTAGCAGTATGTTCGCTGGTCATCCCTCTCTGTTTATTGCTATCACTACTGTTTTGAGTTCGCTTATCTTGAAATTGAACTCCTGGAACTTAACCTTCCATTCATTGAGTCTCGACTGTACTACTTGTTCCTCTGTTTCTCCCCAGATCATAACATCATCGGCAAAGGCCATTGCATTTAGTTCACCAGAGGTTTTCTTGATGTTCTTCATTATGTCATCCATGATGGTGATAAACAATGATGGGAAGAGTGCACTGCCTTGCTGGACTTCACTTTCAGTTTTGAACCAGGATGAATGTCCATCTCCCAATTGCGTACAGCTGGTACAGTTCTCATACAGCAACTGAACTTTCCTCACCAGTCCCTCTGGCACATTCCTTTTTCTCAGGCATTCCCATATCTTCTCTCTTGCAGTGCTGTCATATGCCTTCTCAATGTCAAGGAAAACCATAAACAGATCTTTGCCTTTTTCCCAATATTTTTCCATTAACATACAGACACCTGAAGATTAGTTCTGTTGTGGACCTGTTAGGCCAGAAGCCATACTGTTCCTCTTCAAACTGTGGCTCTAAAATGACTCGCAATCTGCTCTAAGATTTTCTCCAGAATCTTAAGCCTATGAGAAAAGTGTTATTCCCCAGTAGTTGGAGCATTTTCGGTGATTTCCTATCTTAAACAAGGGGATAATGACACCCTTGCTCCAATCAGTAGGTATCTTGCCATCTTTCCAAAGTGCATTGAGCACTCTGTGTAGCCACTGTAAACCCTGGACTCCTGCTGCTGTAATCATGTCTGTGGCATGACTTCATCAATTCCTGGGGATTTCCCTTGCGGCATCTTCTTAAAAGCTACTTCTGTTTCTGCCCATGTAATGGGAGGTACCTCTGTGCAGGTTTCAACAGCTGGTTCTTTTGTTCTCTGATCCGCTTCTGTCCTGTTCAATAGGTGATCAGAATGATTCCTCAGAACCTCTCTGATGTTCTCTTCTTTTCTGGCCAGGTTTCCATTAGGATCCTCAATTACTTTGATGGTTTCAGCTGAATTCCTTTTGTTTTTGATCACTCTGAACAATAGTTTCATATTGCCTCTGCTGTCTTCCTTCGGTTTTTGACTAAATTTCTCCCGCCCTTTACCTTCTTCTCTTCTACTACTCTTTTAACTCTCATTTTCTTGTCCTGGTAAACTTCCTCGAGGTCTCTGATCTTCCCCTCGTCCCTTATCTCTTCTGGCTTGGATTTCTCCCTATCTCGTTCTTTTTGTGCTATGTTCCTTTCCTTTATTGAGGATCTTGCTCTCTCATTCCACCAGGGTGTCTCTTTTTCCCTTACTCTCACACTTGTCTTCCCACAAACCTCTTTTGCTTCTTTTATCAAGGTGTTTTTAAATCTTGTCCACTCTACCTCACCACTGTCCACTTCTTCCGTAGGCAGTTGTCCTCTTATACGGTCCTGATAGTCGGTTCTTTTTCCAATCTGTAGTAGTTCCCACACCTTAATCTTAGGTAATTTCCTGGTTGTTATCTTTGGTACATTAATGTCTTTCAGATCTGCTACTAATAACCGGTGGTGTCTATTGAGGTTCTCACTTGGAATCACCTTGACATCAGTCACTAGCCTACTTCTTTCTTTATCTGTAATGACATAGTCAATGACCGTCTTGCTCTTTCCATCCCAGCTGTAACGGGTAATCTTGTGACTGACTCTTTTGTTGAACCAACTGCTTTTTACTACCAAACAGAAGTCTAGGAGATGTTCGCATTCCGAATTCCTTCTCCCATAGCCATGTGGTCCCATCACCTACTCATAGTCATTCCTGTCTGTCCAGAGCTGTGCGTTAAGGTCCCTGATGATGATTGCCCTCTCTTCACTGATGATTACTTCTAGGTCTTCGAGAAACTTTTTCTTTTCATCTTGATTGCAACCCGTCTGAGGGGCATACACTCTCATACACAGGTTCTCTTTCCCAAGGTGAACTGTTGCCTTTTTTTTATCCTCTCATTGATGTACTGGATCTCTGTAATACCATCTAACTCTTTAGACAACATCAATCCTACTCCATTTGTCATCTCCCTGTTGTTACCATTCCAGTAGAGGGAATAGTTTTTCCTCAACTCTTTCTTCCTTTCACCTTTCCATTTAGTTTCACTCAGTCCTAGGATTGATATTTTCCTTCTCTTCTTGATATCCACTAACTCTTCACATTTCCCAGTCAAACCCAGTACATTGATTGTTACTATTCGAGTGTGTTGTCTTCTCCGGGGTTGTTGCACAATTGCAAGGCTTGGCAGGTAGTAAAAAGCAGTTGTTCAACAAAAGAGTCAGTCACAAGATTACCCGTTACAGCTGGGATGGAAAGAGCAAGATGGTCATTGACTATTGGTATTACAGGCTGTAAGCCATCATACCTGGCGTGGGTCTGTGGGTGGTGTTGAAAGCGATTGCCGTTACTCTCCAACTGACTTGCTAGGCCTAACGTTAGAGAAGATTTTCTGTCAGGGTTATCTCCCTGCCTTTAGTAGTCCCCTGCCACATCTGCAAGGCAATAGCTTCCAGTTGAATTTATGTGTCATTTCCTACACAGTGGCATTAACAAGCCCACTAAGGGTGAACTCCTCTGCCCATAGCCATTGGTTCTCCCTTAGTTTGTCAGGTTTGGTAACAGCTACACAACACTCGGCCAGACAGTTGCAGGTAGTACTATCTACAGTCGCATATGGTAGCAGGATGTACCTGACCTGACGTAATATAAAAATACTGAACACTACCGTTAACAAGAATACCAAATAGAAAAGGAAACCCTGAAGTAATTAAGTTGTAGTCTTACAGTCTTCTCGGTACTAAAATTTCATGTAAAATACATTTAATGTGAAGCGACCACCTTCACCCAAAAATACAGGTTGAAAGAAATTAAAGGAAACAGAACTACTGAGGCCAAGCTTAATGACAAATTAAATTTAGATTACAAAAATATTATAAAAGGCATGCCTCATAGCAATGTGAACAGGATGAAAAGCCTTCTTTACACCATAAAAAATTTACATTTGTTTACTGGCAGAAAAATCAATGTGTAAACCCCTGTGACAAATCAAAAGGGATGATATGAAATAAAGTTAAGTTACATTAGGAAATTTAAGATTTGCTTACCCCAAGAGAAGCCAGAGCTCCCGGACAACCCATCTGTTCTACATAAGGACAAAGACAGAAATCCAACCACCCTGCAACACGCTTCCCGAAGCTAGCTCGTGCCGGATGGTGCAACTGGAAGCGGCCCCGCAAAATTAATGACCAATGAGCGCACAGGAGTTACCTTCCGATTAATCTAAACCAGTCAAATTTAAAAGTTTAATTGGACGCTTGTTAAGAAACATCTCGAATCTTGTGCAAGTCCCAGAAAAGTCAACACATGTGGTACAGATTGTACTACAAATTTTGTCAATAAAATTTAAGACAGTTTTAAGTAATCCAAAATTTTCTTGAAGCCAAATATATATAAACTCGTGCAGCAACTTCATTCCCATTCCTAGGCTTTTCCTGTTCCATCATCGCCATAAGACCTATCTGTGTCGGTGCGACATAAAGCAACTGGCAAAAAAAAAAAAAAAAAAAAAAAAAGAGAGAGAGAGAGAATTACTGAGGGAGGTATCCTATGACGGGACTAATGCTGGATCACGACTGCCCACAAGGATGGTTAGAAGCAAAAGACACGGGTGCAAGCTTCGCTCCCATGAAGGAATGAGAAAACGAAAATGATGCAAGCACAAGGTAACCAATCTGACCAAAGAATTTTACTCTCGGCTTTCACATTCACCAATTAAAATTTTTGTTATTCCAACCAATCAAAGTTCTCTCTTCATTTCCGTTGATGAATGTTCGAGATCTTTCTTTTACACAACCCTAATTTTGCCACTAAAAACGGCACTTGTCTCTATAGTCTGTTTCACAAGTTAGATACATAATTTTGAAACTCACAACTACATGATAATTTAAACACAAAATTTTTTCCAAACATAATTCTTACCAACATTCAAAATGTTCATGAGTCCAGAAACATAATTCTTCCAAAACAGATACCACATAAAAATATTTTTTTAACTATGAACAAATTTTTCAAACAAAAATTGTAGAGGCTTCCGTCATTTTCCCACTGCTGTCCCAATTCCGGCCGCATCCTCCACCTCACAAACTTGAGCTACGCTCGAAACTGACAAGCGTTTATTTTTATATTAAATGGAGGTTTGGCCACACGTCACAAAGTACACAAACAAGGATGATAGATGGACAACAGCATGTGTGGAAGATGCCGGGAACGTGAATAGGTTGTGAATAAGACTTACAGGTTCCGAAAAATGTTGTTTATGAAACATAACTTTTAAGGTTCATTTAGTTAATGACCTTAACCTTCAAAAATGATTTTATAAAACACACAGCTTAACCTATTAATAAGCATTTACACAGCTCTCGTCAACACTCACAAAATAATTTGAAGATATCATTTAAGGTATTAATCTGAAATCAATGCCTTCCTCATTGGTGACCCTTGAGATCTAGGACTACGAAACAATAAAAGAACAATTGAAGGTGACCAAATTGACAGCCGTGCTTGCAGGCACAGGAGGGTTGGTAGTTCTGTCTGCAGAACCAAAGTGATGCCCTGGGCGCTAAATAAATACCAACAATTTTGAAGGTGATATCAACGAAATTTAAAATTTTAGTAACAAAGGTTAAACAGTAGCAATTTAGGAAACACAAGTAAGCTAACAGACATCAAGGGGATTCTGAGGACTGGACCATGTACTTAACAAAACCTATTTTGGAATTGAAGATTCCCTTATTGCAGTGAGCTACTCCCATTCTCCAGAGACAGGCAAACAAACAAAGTTACACAAGTAATTTTACAAGTAATGTGTGAAGGTTGCCTGCCCCTAAAACAAGAATGCGACAGTGCTGAAAAGTGCTTTTTTGATGAATTATATCATCGGAGATGCGAGGCTGCCCCGCCAAATTCCTGCAGCTGAAAAGGTTAAGACATGTTAAAGAAAATAAATCTTACATTATCCCGTCACTTAGGCCGGTACTCCTGCTTGGAGCGACAGCTCGGAACATACATGTCCACCTACCAGAGGAACAAGATGAGAATAGATGATGCTAGCTTTGCATCTTAGAATGTGAAGTCAAACCCCCCCACCAGTTTGCATGCATCCCCTTCAAGAACAAGGGAAGCACACAACGAATCATGTGCAGGATTCGACTGGAGCAGACTTCATGTGTTCTTACCACGAGGGTGGAATAATCTTGCACCCTCTGACAATTGCCTGAACACTCTGACACTTTCCGGAACATCTGAATTGTTTCTGGTGTTATTCCCATGCTCTCTAATGTTCCCCAGCACATCAGAAACAAAACTTGTTTGTGGTGCCAGCAAGACGCGAGGACGAAAGTGCAAGTCCCTCGATAGGGTGCCCAAACTGTCCTTCTCTATATCTTGCTGTGTAGCACAAAGACTCGTCTTTCATAATAATAATAATCTCCAGAACAAAGACACCCCCTTTACACAAGCAACCCCGAAGATCATTTTATATGCATATTATAAACTGGTACAATTAGGAACATTGTTACTCTCATACAAACTTTCCTTTTGTGTAAGCATAACAAGCAAGAGTGTTTATAGCTGTGTACTTATCTGAGAGGTAGGTCTGTTGAACTATTTCGGGAACTCGACAGCTATGGAATTCCTGGAAGATCTAGGTAGTGTGAATGCCAGAAGGTTTTAAATGGCAGTACTTTAGCTATTGGGCAGCTGCTTTAAACTAAAATAGCCCATTTTATATCTCGTGTAACTCTAGCAGTGAATCTTGATGCAATTAGGTTTTAGAGAAATGTGAAACAGACTGTCATTTCAGATTTCTTTAACTACAGTATTTTACAGTAGTGGAGTGCTGCATAGTGTGAGATTAAAATTATGTGGTCAATATGAATGTACTCTGCTGGACATAAGTAAGGTATTGTCATCTTGAATTGTGTGTATGTGTGTTTCTGTTGTTGCAAACCTCATATTAGTGGGAATTAAATGATATGATGTGGCAGGTAGTTAGCGCTAGTACTGCTTCAGGATTTACAGGACCGAGCTTGATAGCTGCAGTCGCTTAAGTGCAGCCAGTATCCAGTAATCGGGAGATAGTGGGTTCGAGCCCCACTGTTGGCAGCCCTGAAGATGGTTTTCAGTGGTTTCCCATTTTCACACCAGGCAAATGCCGGGACTGTACCTTAATTAAGGTCATGGCCACTTCCAATTCCTAGGCCTTTCCTATCCCATTGTTGCCGTAAGACATATCTGTGTCGGTGCGATGTAAAGCAAAATAGCAAATGCTGAGGTTAAAGTTACTGCATTACAGACATTCAAAAAAAAATTTGTAGCCACAAATAAATCATAACATACATGTATTGTATATCATTTTAAAGCTTAGAAATAGCACTAAACGTTGATGCAAGAAACAAAAAGATTAAATTAATAATGATGGGTAATACTGTGAAAAATACATAAACAAGTTTAACCAATTACAGACATGTTTAAAAATCCTGGCCTAAAAGTGGCTGAAATAATTTGTTGATATGACTGAAAATATTATTTATGTAATTTGTGCACCATAGGCTTATGATGGAGATCCATAACATTAATTTTAAGCCATTAGTTCCCTTTTGAAAAAATAAAAGATTTACCTCAACATTTTTCAGGAATACCAGCATGGTGTACAAAGTATTGACAAGGCGGAAAATTAATTAATTTACAGAAAAAAAAAAGTCTGCTCCAGTCGAATCCTGCACATGATTCGTTGTAACAGTTCACACATACACCAACATCTTATCCAAAGCAGCCATAGTTGGATCTTTTCACTTTTTTATTTCCAGGAGAATTGCATACAACACACCTGCGTTGACGATTATTGGGAAGTTTTGAACTTCTTCAGCACCACAGAGAGACTCCACAATGTTCACAATATTAGTTTATCTTCATCTGTGTTCTGTGTATATAAAATGTAGGCTTTGAAGATGGCCATGTCAACAAAATAAATTAAAAAAAAGATTGTACCAGTTCCTATGGCTAGCTCATTCAGCTGACACGTGATCATTTTTCTGATTAGACACATCAGTGCCCCTCATCCCCTTCGTATACTCTGTCACTACAACTGGCATAACAATTTCCCTCCCCTTCAAAGATCCATGTTTCACCTTGTGATTGATAGCTGCGCATGCAGTAGAGAGAACTGATAATAACTTTCTCTCTCCATGCAGTAAACAGCAGTGGGGCACTTCTTTTACATACAGTTTGTTTAGGCTCTAACGTTAAATAGTTTATTCCTGGAGGAAGATTTTTTTCTATTACTGCGAACAGAACCGGTGAAAAGAGTGTTCTTTTCCCAAAGAGCTAATACCAGGTCAACAGAAGTATACCAGTTGTCCACAACAATATGCTACCTCTTCTCAAATATACTTCCAATACTATTCAGTAAATTGAAAACTACATCAAACCCCAAACCTTTACCACTTGGTGCATCATGTGAATCAACACTGAACTGTATTTTATATGAGAAACCTGGTTCACACACCTTGAAAACTTTAATTCCCCACTGGTGGTAATGCTTGTTTGGCAGATACTGAATCAGATGAGTTCTTTTTTTAGTACCAACTAATGCCTCAACAATACTGAGTGTTTTCCTTGGAACATAATGATTTTTAAAACAAGAATTGAAGTGGTCAGTGGCTAGCCTAACCTTGAAGAGGGGATCATGGTCTGAGTCACCTGGTTTCTTGCTGCATGTGTTGTCCATAATATGGAAAAATCTGTTTATTAGTAAGAAAGTATCCCTTGCCATCACTTTTCTAGTGTGCTGAGTTGACTAATGACTCGACAGGTTCTTTTTCTTCACAAGATCCATATTTATGACCAGGCCAATAAAATGTTTTAAATCTGCCATCCCAATACCACCATCTGGCCTTAGACGAAATCGACTGTACTTCTGTAGAACACGTAACTTATGAATGTATTGTCTGGCATAACGATTAGTCTATTGCACTAATAATCTCCAGAAACCAAGGGTAAAAACAGAAAGAAGTACAAGATTGGGGCTGTGTTACGGGCAGGCATATTTCTGCGTCTTGGGTGGTAAACAGTAAATGAGACACTTTTTCTGGGGAATTCACTTTCTGGAGTTTACAGATCACACCAGTTCACACTCACACCTTCAATACTTACATTATCAGTTGCCTGAAAACCTGTTGTAGAACCTGGAAGCTCACCAACATATGCGTCACTGGAATTTGGGACGCTCTGTGATAATCTACCCGCTGCACTCAAAATTTCATTTTCATTTTAGTCATCTGATGAACTCTCCACATTATCCTCCACACAATTATCATTATCACTATCCGTATCATCATAAATAAGTCAATTTCATTATCGTCAACGTTAACAGACGCCATGTTGCTTAACTGATAACTTCAAGTGTAAAGATAAAATAGTGTCTGCCTTCCAAACAAATGATATTGGTGACTCACAAACAATTTCAAAAGAAAGATAAACCTTCCAACTAGCAGCTGAACATACTACTCCTGCCATCTGTTGTGATTCTTCAAACTACGACGACTTTCCCGACCGTCTGTCAGACAGACGATCACAGCTGAGAAACAGTCACAGTCTGTCAGACGGATAGTCCACAGTCCTTGGGTAAATATAATTGTGTTCACCAATTGACATAAGAAACCTATATTCTAAATCCTTCTTCTTAATGATAACTTCCCCTATAACAGTAATTATTTTCTGCCTGGGCAGTATCATTGTATCAAGATGTTACTGTACATATGTACATCATTTACAAACATTTTTTTTGTAGTAAATGTCTGACTCCATAGCTGAGGGGTCAGCACTTTAGCATTCAGTCATTCAATTCACAGCCAAGTTGAGGGATTTTAACCTGAACGTTAATTTCCTTTGCTCAGGGACTAGGTGTTTGTGCTGTGCCCAGCATGCCTGCAACTCACATGTCACACTTAACACTATCATACTTGCCAACATTTGAAAAAGGCTATCGGTAAAATTCACGCACGAAAAAATATCTAACAATTTTCTATGTACCCCAGCTTGATGACGATAATAATACTTCTGGGCTACAAAATACAATAATTCATGCTTTAAACAGGGTACTTCAATGAAATAATATCTACTTACATCACATTCCATTGATTTGTAGATGAACATAACAATCAAGAAGAAATCCATGTTAAACAGCAGCAGGCAGTATGAATATTGGTTTGGAGCATACATAACAGGACTTCCTTAATAAATTAAGCAGATATGTGATAATTGAAAAAGGCTTTACACAATAAAACTTGTTTAATGTAACACAGGCAAGAAATAATATAATACACACTGAAAATCACATGCTAGTTTGACTTTAAAGTCATTGTTGTGGCTTCCTGCAAAAAGTCTTGAGAAAATGTTTTTTTCATAACAGGTACCAGAACTCCTGGTCTTCAAAATAGAAATAGACTTCTGAGATTTGTTGGACATTGATGATCTTAAGTCTGTTATATTTTTCTTCACAAGGCTGAAAACTCGTTCCTGTTCTCATTGCTATGGGGTATGGTGAGAATAGAGAGCATTACTTGAGAAATTCGGTTATACTTAAGAAGTCCATCAGCTCCAAAAATATTCTTGATATTTGTGCCAACTGGAATCACTTGCAACAACTTTTGATTTGCAGCCAAAGTGTCATCTATCTGAAGAGCTGTGAACTGCCTCTGAAGCTCATTTACCACCTCATCTGTTGTTCCATTCTCTTCCTTGCATAACATGATAGGAAACTTCTCCAAGAAAAAACGAATGGAAGAAAACTGTGCATGTTCAATTTTGTCTAACCTAGCAACTTGAGTATGCTTTAAAATATCATCCTTGGGTGGAAACTTGTTGATGATATAGTCACAGGCAGTACAAAAGTAGTTTCTCATGATGATAAGAAAAGGAATTTATCTGTATCCTGGAGATCATTCACTATGTTTGAAGTCTGAATGCCAATAACTAACTTATCATCACTTCTTCGATTTTGAATCAAGTTGTACTCAACTTGAAGCAATGAGGAGCTTTTGACAATTTTGGGTTTAACAAACTTGGTGCACACTATCGGCATCCCTGAAAATGGTTTTCCGTGGTTTCCCATTTTCACACCAGGCAAATGCTGGGGCTGTACCTTAATTAAGGCCACGGCCGCTTCCTTCCAACTCCTAGGCCTTTCCTATCCCACTGTCGCCATAAGACCTATCTGTGTCGGTGTGACGTAAAGCCCATAGCAAAAAAAAAAAAAAAAACAACTTGGTGAACAACTGCTTTAGCAAATCCATTAGAATTTCTAATAAAAAGTGAACTTGTGGGGAAGAAGTCTGAAGGGCAACATTGAATTCATCAAGTACAGGAATAGTCACATGGAGGAAAGTGCAAAAGGCCTTGTTCAAGTTTGAGGACAGGAACATAAACAATTTTTCCTCTTGTGTTGTAGCAAAAGCCTTACTTTTTAGGATGGGTTTGTCACATTTGGAAGAATATGTCATTATTTTAGGGGCATGTGTAGTAGCAGAATCAAGAATTCTCTTCTTCTGATACTCTTTGGATCCACTTTGTTCAACTCTAGTTATTCTGAAAGATGTCAAGCTTGTGGAAATATTTTGGGTAGACTACATAATATTACTTCCTCGTTGAAGAAAGAAAGAAGCGGATCCCACTGATCCTGTAGTCTATCCAAACATCTGTATAAAGATAACCACCTAGTACATACATGCTTCAGAATTTTCTTTTCTTCTTTATTGTGCAAGTTCTGAAATTTCTGAAGGGGGTCTTCTCTTCTGACACTCTGCTCTAAGAAATAAAATATATCAACAAGGGTCTCATCCACTTTAATTGGTAATCTTCGGGCACCTTCCAGCTGCTAGATTAATCAGGTGGCAAATGAAACCTATGATGGCAATACCTGGTTGAACTTCCATCAGAACTGCTGAAACCCCATTTTTGTGTCCCATCATAACAGGAGCATTGTCGGAGCAGAAAGTCACATGATTTTCACTCGGTATGTTATGAGAATTCAGCTGTGATAACATCAGGTTGCCTATGTTTTGTCCTGTTGAGTCCCTGTGTAATGCTGGTATGGATAGCACAGTGCTCACTACTTTTTCCCACAGAATATCATAGAATGTAACAATAGTATACAACTTGGCATTTGTATCATTGCTTCCATCCATTGCCAAAGAAAATGGTCCATTCTGAAAGCACTTAACAACTTCAGAAGATGCATTTTTTGCCATTTTATTTACATTGCATGTAGTTTTCATGAGACCACAGCTATATTTCTTTGCAACTTCGGAAACATCTTCTCAAATAAAACATCAGCATAATCAGCTGCATCTAAGGGCACATTGTGTTCCTTTAAATTTAAGAATTTCATTTTAAGTCCGTATTGAACCGGCTCTAATTACGTCACTGTCAATGTTTCCAGACTTGGCAAAAAAGGTGTTGATTTTCTTCTTATCTTCCTTCAATTTAACATAACTTGCGTGTTTACCGCACTTCACATGATTACTTAAATCGTTTCTTCCACTATGCGTAGTATTAATATCACACCCACATACCGTGCAAAAGGCAAATTTTTCTTCCTTTCTTGATTTTAGAATGCACAAAAATTCAACAGAATATGATTCTTTAAATGTCTGGAAGTACTGTTTCATGTTGGATTTATTCATGAATCCTACAATAGGAATATAGCGTATGAAAATGTCTGAGAACAAATGTCTCGATATCTACTGAAACATAAAAAGGAACGTCGATCACTGAACGTCACAAATTTATAACATAAACACTCAAGGCAGTCAAATATTTCATTAAAACATGTCAAAGCACACAGAGTCTTAAAGGAAGATGACACCAACCCTGTGAACAAATAATATGTACATGGTAAAAAAAACACACACATGGAACGAATGTAATTAGTCCAAGAAATATAGGTAACAGCGAAGCACGAAGTTATAATGCAAAACCTCAAACACTTCATTAAAATATGCCATAACCTTAAAAGGCCAAAACATTCAAGGAACGCCAACTTCGTGATCAAAGAACACTCTCGTAGTCAAAGAATATGGGTTAAATCACAACAAGTGAACGGAGCGGAACAAAGAATTTGCGGAGCGGAGCCTGTCGACACTTAAGATTCACATGGAGTAACTGTTATCCTGGCTTTAAATTCAATTCCAATGATGACACAAACATCACACTGTTAAAAGCACCAATCATATCAAAGAATGAGTTGTCAACTATCGTCGACTTGCCTTCGACCTATCAGATGTAAGGCTTTTCAGGCATTTGCTCTATTAACCAGCGTTTCGCCTTAGGTCTGACACTAGACTTGTCAGAGTGGGATGTGTCAGACCCTACCCACTGACGCTGGGGTGTATGCAGGTGAGCTTATCAGAAGCCTTATATGAGGCACAGTCTGATAACTGCATATGGGAGATATATCTCCACAATGGAATTATTGCCCGCCTAGCAATTACGAAAGGAAAAATTTTAAATTCCCATGGGGGTATTCCAGTTATCAGACTGTGCCTCATATAAGGCTTCTGATAAGCTCACCTGCATACACCCAGCGTCAGTGGGTAGGGTCTGACACATCCCACTCTGACGAGTCTAGTGTCAGACCTAAGATGAAACGCTGGTTAATAGAGCAAATGCCTAAAAAGCCTTACATCTGATATGTTTTTGACATGCTCTATTTGTGAAAAATATCTAATTCCCTCCATGGGAATTTAGAATTTTCCTTGCCTTCGACCTACGCAAACAATCGATTGTACGGAAATTTACTCATTCCCTATGGGAATCAACATCTGTATCATCTGATGGCCAAGCAGGCATCAATTTTTGGTAGTGGGACAAACTCTTTCATAGTGCATTGGCACTGCCGGTGGCTACAATTAGCCTACGCAGTGGCCTCCACGGTATGCACTAGCCATTTTATTATTTATAAATTTCATTTTCTGTATTGATAGATTCAATGTATAGACAAGAAATGTGTTTTTCCACCAATCAGTACTTAATTTATTGTAAATAGATTACACTAGTACCGGTTTCGGCCCTTAACGCCCATCATCAGCTAGTACATGATTAGTTTCCAGCCATTAGACAAAATCACAAGTTGTTATTATGTTAGACATCTGGATGTCTAATGGGGGATGGAAATGCAATATACAGTAGCATGAAGTTAAAATATCTGAGGTCAAAGGTAAAAGGTTACAGTAAGTTAGAACATGAGTATACAGAACACTGTGATGTACTCCAGTAAATTTTTAATATAATAAACTGCAGGTCTTGAGTTTGAATTTAGAAGCTGTTGGTGGCGACACCTCTCTCGTCTATGTTCGTTATGTGGTTGTAGTCTGTAAAGATAAGCTAATATAAGTATAGTGTGTGTATGAAGGAATGCCTGGTGTATATATGGAAAGAGTACTTACTATTGTTATTGTGGAGGTCTTGTACCAATATGTCTGAAGGCTTGATGTGTTCTACTACGAGTGCGTCTGGGGCTCATATTAGCTGTGGAGGGGGATGTAGGGGGAAGGGAAGAAGGAGTGGCTATTGGGGAAGTAGGGGCAGGTTTGGGCTTGTGATTTGTTGGTTTGTTAGGGCGTGTGTTTACTATTTGAGGTAATCGTTCTTTAATGCCAGAATGGCTTTATCTAAAATGATGCTGGTTTTCTCTGTAATATGGTTAATGTTATGATTGGGATTAGCGTATTGGTCCAAAGAAATATAGAAATCTTCGGTTATGTTGAGCAGGGGTCCCTTAGAGTTTATGTTTAGTATCATCATATCGTTACATCCCCCTCCACAGCTAATATGATCCCCAGACGCACTCGTAGTAGAACACAGCAAGCCTTCAGACATATTGGTACAAGACCTCCACAACAACAATAGTAAGTACTCTTTCCATACACACACTATACTTATATTAGCTTATCTTTACAGACTACAACCACATAACGAACATAGACGAGAGAGGTGTCGCCACCAACAGCTTCTAAATTCAAACTCAAGACCTGCTTTTTATTATATTAAAAATTTACTGGAGTACATCACAGTTGGATTATATAATACAAACATTTTTTCATGACAAAAGTCCATACCAGTATGACACATATCAGCCTCAGAACATTCTCAAAGATTACCTCATACAGCTAAACCAACATGACATAGGAGCAAAGGAACTACACAGAAGATAGAAGAATGGAATAATAAGCAATATGAACTTAAATTTTAATAAGTGTCTAACCTATACATACCAAATTTTAATGTGTTAAAGTTTTTAAGTGTTTTATATTGTGGCCCAAATGTTATAATGTGTTCTGTATACTCATATTCTAACTTATTGTAACCTTTTACCTTTGACCACAGATATTTTAACTTCATGCTACTGTATATTGCATTTCCATCCCCCATTAGATATCCAGATGTCTAACATAGTAACAACTTGTGATTTTTGTCTAATGGCTGAAATAGTCCTGAAATAGTATTTGGTGACAACGGACTTAACATCGGCAGTCTAGATAAGTACGTAAGTTTTCATTACATTAATACTTGTATATATTTTATTTTTGTCATTACTGTTTCATGTTATCACTAAACTCTCTATCATTGACAAGTTTACACTACGTAAACAATACTGTACATATATGATTGTTTTTAAAGTGATTTGATAGAATCTGAGGATGTTCTTGTAGAACAAAACATGTCATTCTTTGTATGTTAGTGTGTTTTTTACAGGTATGTTTATAGTGTTATAATTTACATTGTATTTGCTGTGTGTTTGACAGACTGAAAAGCCTTTGTTACATTTAACTAAGTCAACACTGGAAAACATGGCTTCATTCTTAACAAATGAATGGCTGGAAACTAATCATGTACTAGCTGATGATGGCCGTTAAGGGCCGAAACTAGTACTAGTGTAATCTATTTACAATGAATTAAGTATTGATTGGTGGAAAAACCCATTTCTTATACATGCACTAGCCATGCGTCTTGGTAGGTGTGCTAGGTACCAACTGATGAGCCCAGCCAGGCACACGGGGGCGAAACGCTGGCAACCAAGAATGAGTTAGCTGGAAAATTGATAATGTCCAATAACGGACCATTTATATAGTGGGGTGATTATCAAATGTTAACGTTTCAAATTTTAATTCGCAAATCGTAAAATGACACCACCCATCTGTAAAACCATAAAATACTGCAATTTTCGTAAATTTTATGGATGAACCGTAAAATTTGGCAGGTATGCACTATGCTCGAGCACAGAGATATATAGGTTCCCAGACATGGCAGATGCCACTCATCCTCATCAGAGGGTATGCCTTATAAGGACTGCACCAGGCTAGCAATAGTCACATCACATTATTATTACCGTATTTCTCCACATCCTAGCTGATTCTTTCCCAGAATCACATGTGAAAAATGAAGGGTCATCTTGCATTTGTGACCTAACAGTAATGAACACCCCAGGCAGCTACCATGGTAACCACGCTGCTTCTTTTCGCCTCCCACGCGCCCGCACAGAACTCGTTGACAATCAACGTCTGCCTCTTTATTATACATCGCTAGCCGTGGCAACCGGTTGTACAGTGCTTCTGTGTGTACATCACTGGATCTTAGGAAATAGCGAAGAGAGAATGATATTCTATTAGCCTCTAAAAAACATTTCTCAAATCCGCAGAATGGAGCCTTTGAATTCTTAGAAAGGGCAGGGTTACTCAGTGGCAGAGTTATAATGCGTCTACTGTACCTGAAGCTTAGTAAAATGAAGTTTTATAGACAGTAAGAATATTTTCGTGATGGATTGTCGTATCGTAAAGATACAAGGAACAGGTATTGCCGGAAAATTTTCAACCAGTTCCTATCGATATTATGATGCAAATTTTAAGTTAATGGTTATTAAACATGCAGAAATGAACAATAATTGTGTAGCCACAAGAAAATACAGCATTGGCCTAACTAAAGCCAATATTTGGCATTAGCATAAAGACAAAGATAGCCTAAAAAAAAAAAAAGGCATTTTGTACAAATATTGCATTCAGTGGCCTGCAACAAGGACGCTTTAAAGAAGTCGAAGATGAAATTGTGAGGTATGTGCACAAAAAAACGACAGGGCAGAATGGCCATACTACCGCGCAATAAACTCGTTCGTTGACCTTCAATGTCCGTGTCATTATTAGGCCTATACATCGCTGGCTGCTGAAGTTGGCCGAGCCCATCAAACAAGACGTGCATGTAGCAGCAGCCAGTTGTACCTGACGCTGAGTATAAGTAACAGTTTTGTAGACAGCAGGAACATTTTCCTGGTGGATCGTCGTATTGTAGAGATATATTATAGACTAGCAAGATACCCGTGCTTCGCTACGGTATTATACTGAAATTTATAATTGAATGCTTATTTTTTTAGATATATAATCCGCCGAAATTCCCGATCTGACTCGTTTTCTATTAGATTACGGCACGTTTCCTCCCATTTTTCAATCTTCCTTTCAAGCAATCGATTTCGTACTTCCTGGTCTAGGCTCAGGTATTCCTCCCGGTCAGTTGGGTCCGTAAATCTTTGCCATCTTTTCCTATAATCATTTTAATATGTACCGCCACCCCCGCCCCCCCCCCCCAAAAAAAAATTAAAAGAAGGCTTGTTTCTTTATGTTTAAAGGAGATTCCAAACACCAATGTTCACATCTATTGCCTTCAGTTTCGAGATATAAGTATCCCCATAAACATAATTTACTTTTTTAACTTCATTTCACACTACTCTTCCCCCCCCCCCCCCCAAGTGAATTTTCCCGCAAAAAATACTTGTTTCTTTAATAGTAAAAGATCTTCTAAATACCAATTATCACGACTCTAACTTCTTCAGTTTTTGATTTATGTGTCCCCATGAAAGGAATTCAACTCCTTTACACTCCCACCCTCCAAGATGGTTTCCCCACCAAAACGCGTTTTTCTTTGTTTTTAAAGGAGATCTAAATACAAATTTTCACGTCTGTAACAACTTTAGTTTTTATTAGATGTATGCATTCTCATACAATTAAGTCAATTAAATTTTCAATTCTTTCCCCCCCCCCCTCCCACTTCATTGGATTTTCCGAGAATACGTGTTTCTTTACTTTTAAAGCAGATTGCAAATATCAAATTTCATGTCTGTAACATCTTCATTTTTGAGATATCAGTAGCCTAATTAAAAGAATTCAACACCATTTTCAGTCACTTTTACCCACCCCTCACCTCCCAGGTGGTATTTCCGAAAACTAAAAATACACAATTCGTTATGTTTAATAGAGGTAAAAAATACCATTTTTCACTTCTGTAACATGTTAAGTTTTTTTAGATATACTGTAAAAATTCTCATTTTAAAATTTCACCCCTTTTGAGTTCTCCTTAAGTGGAGTTTCCAAAAACAAATCACCTATGTTTCTTTACATTTACAGGAGATTCCAAACACCCACTTTTTATGTCTGTAACATTTTACGTTTCTAAGATATTCTGTAGATATAGCCTTTCAAAAAATTCACCCCAATTTGTCACTCCTGTTTAACCGCCATTAATTGGATTTTCCAAAAACTAAAAAATACGTGTTTCTTTATTTTTAAAGGAGGTCCCATATACAAATTTTCAGTTCTGTAATATCTTCAGGTTCTGAAATATAAGTATCCTCATTAAAGGCATTCAACCCATTTTTCACCCTTTTACACCCCTCCTATTGGGATTTACAGGAAACAAAAAGAATACGTGTTCCTTTATTTTTAGAGGAGATTCTAACTACCAATTTTTACATCTGTAAATTTTAAAGTTTTAAGATGTAGATACACTCATTTTAAAAAATTCACCCCCCCCCCTTTTCAACCCCCAATATTTGAATTTTCCAAAAACGAAAAAATACGTGTTTCTTTACTTTTAAAGTAGATCCCAAATACCAATTTTCAGGTCTGTAATATGTTCAGGTTCTGAAATATAAGTAGCCTCATTAAAGGCATTCAACCCATTATTCACCCTTTTACACCCTTCCTATTGGGATTTTCCGAAAACAAAAGAATACGTGTTTCTTTATTTTTAAAGGAGATTCTAAATACCAATTTTTATATCCATACACTAAAAGTTTTGAGATATAGATACACTCATTTTAAAAAATCACCCCCTTTTCACCCCCCATTAATTGGATTTTCCGAAAACAAAAAAATGCGTGTTTCTTTATTTTTAATGAAGATTCTAAATACCAATTTTTACTTCTGCAAACTTTAAAAGATTGGAGATATATATTCACTCATTTTTAAAATTCACCCCCTTTTCACCCTCCCATTAATTAGATTTTCCAAAAACAAAAAAATACGTGTTTCTTTATTTTTAAAAGAGATCAAAAGTACCAATTTTCAGGTCTGTAATATCTTCAGTTTCTGAGATATAAGCACCGGTATCCTGATTAGGCATTCAACCCCTTTTTCACCCCTCCTATTGGGATTGTCTGAAAACAAAAAAATACGTGTTTCCTTATTTTTAAAGAAGATTTTAAATACCAATTTTCACATCTCTAAACTTTTAAAATTTTGAGATATAAACACACTCATTTTAAAATTTAACCCCCATTTTCACCCCCTTAGCGACGGAATATCCAAAAATCCTCTCTTAGCGAGCACCTACATCTTAATATGAATATATCCTCAAAATTTCATTTCTTTATGTCCAGTAGTTTTGGCTCGGCGATGATGAATCAGTCAGTCAGTCAGGACAAGCTACTTTATATATATAGATAAGAAAGGTTCCAACTTATCAGTACAAGTTTTATTTATATAAGAACCTACTTACAGTACCAGTTTCAACTTTTTATACAGTCATCCTCAGCTGTTCATTAGTACCTTCACATAAGTCAAAGTTGGTTAATATGCCTTGCCTAGTAGAAAAGTCATAATAATGGAATGTGTCCAACGTTCAAATTGGGCATGTTTCAAAGTAAAAGGTGGCTATATGTACATTCTAAAAATGAGTGTGGGTGTATCTTTTAGGCCTAAAATTCGTGTGGATTAACTTATTTTAAAAGTACAGGTACATAACATTTTAAAATACATAGTACATATTAAATCGCATATTAAAATATACAGTTCATGTTAAAATCCATTATGATGACTAGGAACACTTCATTAAAATGAGTTTAACATCTTGCGCTTGTCAATTTTCTTATTTTTATCCAATATAAATGGAGAATGTCCGTGCTTGTATTCATAGGCGATGCTCTCTTGGGGTTCTGCTATATGTTAGGCTTATCCACTAGTATGATTAATAGATTCTTCAGTTATTGATGACAAGTCTAATGTATAACCAGAGGTAGATATGTGCAGCTGTGATTGAATGTTGCCTTAAAGTATTGAAATACAATCTGCTTTGGTGCATAGGTGTTAATTGCAGAATTGTACAGATGCGTGGAACAGGTATTGCCGGCAAATTTACAATGGGTTATCTTTGATATTAGGATGCGAATTAAAGTTAATGGTTATGAAACCCACAGAAGTAAAGAGTAATTGTGCAGCTGCACAAAAATATGGCTTAAGTAAAGCCAATATTCAGCGTTGGCTTGAAGACAAAGAAAGTCTAAAAATGCATAGTATACAAGAAAGTTATTCATACGATTTTACAAGCTTGATTTAATTTTTTTGAAGGAAGAAGTGGGGTCATCTTGCATTTAGGGTCATTTTGGATTTGGAGTAATACGGTATTATTACAGTAAAAACCCAATGCTTAATATGCGCTTTCTGTTCTGTGTCTGGTTATTCCATTCAGAAGTCATTATAAAGAAACATATTTATTGCATTATCTACCTGCTTAAGGTGCTCTTTTGTGGTGAGAATATTCTTCAAATTTTGTTATTTGTAAACAGATTTTTAAATTATTTTTCAAGTTCTGTCAAAATTGACAGTATTTTATCTTAATATCACCATAACAGAGCTGGACCAGTTCTAATTAGGATTCCTGGAACAACCTTATTCTATTCTTACCTATTGCTCTAATATCTCTATAAAAATTTGCTAGTAACTGTCCATTACTGTGGTTAGTGTATCTTATGGTAGTACAGTACTTCAAGTGATTATGAGTGTGAAATGGAAAGTGCTTACAGTATTGAACTAATTAGAAATCTTGCAAAAGTTCAGAGTAAATACTGTATTAACATGCAGTGCACTTTACATAGTTGTAATACACTAGTGTTGATAAATGTCTAGGATACTCCATCATCTCCTGCTCAATACCTGGTCCTGCTTTCTTTGGGTCCTCATTAAAAATGTCTTGTTTGGGGATTTACTGTGTTATTAAGTCTAATATGTTAGAAGAAATATTGACATTATTAACTAAAAGCCATTTAAGTAATTCCTGACAATCTTATTTCAGTGTGCAACCTAAAACGGAGAATATCGTCCATGTCTACTATGCTGCCTTGAACTTCAAAGATGTTATGCTGAGTACCGGAAGACTGGCAGTTGGTGCTGTTATTAAGGAAAGAATTAAACAAGTAAGTTGCCTTTCATCATACATACATACATACATACATACATACATACATCATTATAGATCATTACACATTTCAGCGTTCAGTTTGCAGTCCTCTGTGAATTTACTAGAGGTAGCCACAGTCCTCTATTTTCAACTAGTGCTGTGGCCTCATTTAGTTCTATACCTCATACCTTTAAATTGTTAGAAACTGAATCTAATCATCGTCTTCTTGGTCTCCCTCTACTTCTCTTACCCTCCATAGCAGAGTCCATTATTCCCCTAGGTAACCTGTCTTCCTCCATTCGCCCCACATGACTCCACCACCAAAGCCAGTTGAGGCGTACAGCTTCATCCATTGAGTTCATTCCTAACTTAGTCTTTATCTCCTCATTCCAAGTACCCTCCTGCCATTGTTCCCAACTGTTTGTACCAGCAATCGTTCTCGCTACTCTCACGTCTCTTACTTCTAACTTATGAATAAGGTATCCTGAGTCCATGCAGCTTTCACTCCCGTAAAGCAAAGTTGGTCTGAAAACAGACCAATGTAAAGATAGTTTCGTCTGGGAGCCGACTTGCTTCTTACAGAATACTGTTGATTGCAACTGCGAGATCACTGCATTAGCTTTACTGCACCTTGATTCAATCACATTTACTATATTACCATCCTGGGAGAACATACATCCTAAATACTTAAAATTATCTACCTGTTCCAGCTTCGTATCACCAATCTGACAGTCAGTTCTGCTGAATTTCTTACCTGCTGACATAAATTTTTCTTCGAAAGGCTAATTTTCATACCATACTCATGGCATCTATTTTCAAGTTTCAAGATATTCAAAGATATTAGACTGCAGGCTTTCGGCACAATCTGCCATTAAGACCAAGTCGTCAGCATAGGCCAGATTGCTCACTACATTTCCACTTAATTGAACACATCCCTGCCACTTTATACCTTTCAGCAGATGATCCATGTAAACTATGAACAACAAAGGTGAAAGATTACAGCCTTGTCTAACACCTTTAAGTACCCTGAACCAAGAACTCATTCTACTATCAATTCTCAATGCAGACCAATTGTCAACATAAATGCCTTTGATTGATTTTAATAATCAACCCTTAATCCCTTAGTCCCCCAGTATGTTGAATATCTTTTTCCTTTGGTACCCTGTAATATGCTTTCTCTAGATCTACAAAACATAAACACAACTGTTTATTCCTCTCGTAGCATTTTTCAATTACCTGGCGCTTACTGAAAATCTGATCCTGACAGCCCCTCTGTGGTCTGAAACCACACTGGTTTTCGTCCAACTTTCTCTTAACCACTGATCGCACCCTCCCTTCCAAGATGCCAGTGAATACTTTGTCTGGTATACTAATCAATGGGATACCTCTGTTGTTGTTGCAATCCTTCCTGTTCCCTTGCTTATAGATAGGTGCATTTACTGCTTTTGTCCAATCTGAAGGTACCTTACCAACACTCCATGCTAATCTTACTACTCTATGAAACCATTTCATCCCTGCCTTCCCACGCCTCCACATGCAACAATTATCATCTTTCGTGATTCTAAAAACAGAAGAGACTTTCTAACATCATGCTTCGCATCCATACATACTGAATTTATGAACATTTTAAGAAGACAGCATGACTTCAGCTCAGTTGGTCTTTGAATGGAAAGCAGAATCTTTAATCAGCCAGCCTATATTGATATCCTGAACCAGTAATTTAAGGATCTCTTTCTTGAACAACTTTTTTAATGTTATATGGCGCACTGGCCTTTTTATGAATCTCTATCCTGGAGCTGTTTTTTAACATAGTACAGCACATCTCTCGAATTCTTATCTTAATATCTTACATGGTATGTACATTTTTAAGACCTTTGTGTCTTTACATTGTTTAATTTCTTCGATACATTTGTGTTCGATTTGCTTTAGGCTGATGATGACCTACTGTTAGGTCGAAACTAGTCCCTGAACATATATGTAATTTAAAACATCGTACAATTTGTATTGAAAAGGTGGACCTGAATAATACATTATTTAAATACTATTGTAATCACAGTTCAATACAGACCTATCATAATGAAATTTATTTCTTTTAATTACAGTAACCCACACCATGAACCAGTTGCCTTTCGTATTAGCATAAACAAGGCCTGACATTTTGTTGACAATTACGCAGAGTTTTTGTGTTACTTTTTAAAAGTTCCTGTTTTATTTTGATGGGTTTATTTGCAAAAATTTGCAGTAATTCTCAACAGTTTTGCTAATGTTTGCTATATTGTATATAATAGTTTGACGTATTGTGAATTCATCGTGTTGATTTCTGCAATTATGGTTCTAACAACAGAGGAGAAAGTGTTTATCGTGGAACATTATTTCTGGTCATTGGGAGTGGGCCATCAGAATGGGCCAAGTTTGCTTCACATTAAAGAACAGAATAAAGAGTGATTTAATAAAGAGTAATCAAATAACAGAACAACATTAGCTGTCACAAGTTACATCATACGGGATCAGTTTTATGTCAATGAAAGGTGACTGTCATCACAAACTAGAACCATAGATAACTTCTCCAAAAGGTGTTACACCCCTTGTGGTGGGGGATGCAGACGAAGGAGTACACCCATGGTATCCCCTGCCTGTCGTAAGAGGCAACTAAAAGGGGCAACCAAGGGATGATGACATTAGGACTGTGAGATAACTTGTAATTAGTTCCATTATGTGAGAAACACCAAGGTCGATGTTACTTGCAACCAGTACCACCTTGCAAGGAAAACATTGGATCTACGTTACATAGGAACAGTACCATTATGTGCAGAACACTAGGGATCTGTGCGTTGCTTGTGATAAATAACATCGTGTACATTTTACCGGTCGGTTCCACTGTGTTCAGAATGGGTCTCCATTACCTGTGAGTAGTATCACTTTATGAGAAACACCATGGGTCTACATTGCCTGCTATTGGCACCACTATGTGGGAAAAACCACTGGTTTGGCTGGCACCTGTGGTAAGTACCACTATGTGATGAAAATCATGGTTGTGTGTTGCCCAAGAGTAATAGCATTATGTGATTAATACCATGGATATACATAGCCTGTGATTAGTTCCACTAAGTGAGGAACACAATGGGAATACCAGCACCCATGATTAGTCCACTGTGATGGGTCTGCGTGGTTTGTGAGTAGTACCCTTATGTGCGAAACACCATAGGTTTATGTTACCTGTGAGTAGCGCTATTGTGTGTGACATACCATGGGTCTTCATTACCTGTGATTATTACCATCATGTGGGAAACACCATGAGTCTATGTTCACCTGTGATTGATACCACTATAAGAGGAACACCCTGATTCTGCTTTACCAGTGATTAGTACCATTATGAGGGGCTGTTGATGATCTGGATTTTGGCCCCCCTTGAATCATCTCAGCACTTAAGGCATTGTGAATTGGATCGTCATCATCATCATTTCTTAAAGCATTGTGAATTGGATCATCATCAACATTTCTTCGCTCCAGCAAGCCGGGTGCGGTTGTGTACGAGCCTCCTCCAGTTTGCCCTATCCATCCACAGATGCTGCTCATATATGTGATGCCATTTCACATCTCTAATTTCAAGGTCCTTCAATATCTGTTTTTCCCAATCATCACAAAGTCGTCCTCTTCGTTTCTTCCCAGGAACATTGTGGTCAAAGTATGTTCGAGGAGTCCTGAGAGGGTCCATTCTTTTCATGTGACCATACCATTGCAATCTCTTCACTTCTAGAGTCTCCAACAAGCTTCTGTCCAATCCAAGTTGTTGCCGGATATCCACATTCCTTATTTTATCCATTTTTGTTTTTTGTAGACAAGAACAGAGAAACTTCATTCCTGTTGCCTGAAGACAACTCTTTGTTGGTCCAGTAAGTGTTGCTGCTTCCAGGCCATACATCAATATAGGCACTAGATATATTTTTTACAAGCTGATCTTGGGAACTAACGGAATTGTTTCATCCCAAAGTAATTGACGTACATTGTGATAGAATTTGGAAGCTTTCTGTATTCTGTTGCTAATCACTTGATGTATGGTATTGTCTGATGACAGAACACTACCTAAATACTGAAAGTTGTCTACAATATCCATCTCCTCATTTCCAATTCTTAGATGAACAGTTGGAGAGTTTCTACTCATCACCAAGCCAACTGTCTTCATTTTGCTGATTTTGAGACCTAAGGTTGTAAAAGCTTCATGCCAGGGATCTAGTGTAGTTTGTACTTCCGCTTCTGTCGTACCCCATACCATTACATCATCAGCAAAAACCAGGGCATTAGTTGTTGGATCCTTTCTTTTAACCGCTTTTAAAACTTCATTCATTATGATTATGAAAAGAAGTGGTGAAAGACAACTTCCTTGCTGGACTCCTCTTCGTTTTGAACCAACCTGATCTTCCATCCTTGACCTAGACACAACACTTGGTTTCATCATATAATCGTTGTACAGAGGAACTTCATTCCTGTTGCCTGAAGACAACACTGTCATCGGGCACTTTCTTATGTCTCAAACATTCCCATATATGCCTGCGTGGTACATGGTCATATGCTTTCTTGATATCCAGGAAAACAGTTATAAGCTTTTTACCTTTCTCCCAGTACTTCTCATAGAGCATTCTGGTGCCAAAAATGAGTGTAGGTTCAACATATTTTATAATCCTGCTCTCAAGGATGGATTCGTAGATTTTGAGGCCATGTGACAGCAGAGTTATACCCCTGTAGTTGGTACATTTCTTTCTGTCACCTTTTTTTCAACAATGGGATGATGACTCCTTGCTTCCAGTCATTGGATATTACATTCTCTTTCCAGATTCTATTTAGTACCCTTTACATCCACTGTTGTCCAACCTCTACTAGTGCTTTGATCATCTCAACACTTAATTCATCTGATCCAGTTGATGTGTTGTTTTTCAGCTGAGATATTGCTGTCTCTATGTACTTCCAACCATGTCAGACAATCCATTGATTGTTTTTTTCTTCATGATCATTTTTTCATCGTCATTCAATTTAGATTCTGTGGCCGTTGGTGAGCAGATATCAGTGAAGCAACAGAAGTCCTTATTATGTATGTAATGTTATGTAAAGTTTATCTTGTCATCATTTTGGATAAACAAAAACATTTAAAGAACTGAAGTGTTTATGTAAAGTAAATTATTGTATGAAGCTTTCTTATTTAAAAATTATTACATATTTATGCATATGAAGAAATGGACTATGAAGAAGATTTATGTTCTGTTACATTTCCTGATTTAAATTGTATTTTTCTGTAAATTATAGAAAGGGATTTGGAATTTTTATACATGACTTGTGAGGCAGGGTGTGCCACGTGTAAGTGGTCCCTTCCTGTCGTTTTGTAATATCCGCGAAGATGCAAATTCTGTAGAAAGCATAATTCTAGAACATCATTGTCATTGGTCTAAAGTACAAGTGTTTTTATTGCCCAGTACATCAGGATTTTTAATAGGTGGATGTGGCAAACTGGAGTGTTGCTATTGGTCATTTGTAATCACTCTATTTCCTGTTTGTGGCTCCTCGCGTGTGCGAGTCACTTTGTCTGTGTCTTTGAATTTGGATCACTACAGCGGGCGGGCGTGTTTAGCGCCCGTCCCGCAATGGGTCGTCAGCCGCCAAAGGTAAGCGCATTTTTGCCTTATGCTATTTAAATGTTTCGGACAATTCTCACTTAATGTAAATTCAGTAATTATGTAGAAGTTCATCTCATGTGCTGGAGTTTCCTCTAGTTTTCCACATTTTCCAAAATAGAGCATTTATATGACTTAGCATTTATGCTAGTCCGCAACGTTGTTTTATGAGGCAGACCTTCTTTTCTAACTCTAATTGTAATTGTAGTAACTGTAACACCTTCTTGAATTGTGTAATAAATTTTGTTTCGTTCGAGATTGCCTCCCTTCATTCTGTAAATTCTGAATCTCTATGTCAAAGTTTGTTCGCGATTGAAGACCTTAGTTGTTTCACTTACGCTTCTTTGTTTTGTATCTCAAGTATCAGTTAATCCGCAGTTCATTTATTTATTCATTTGTAATTGTATGTTCATTTCCTTAATAATTATTTGTCTGTTGGGTTATTATTGTAAGTCTTTTCTCCCCCATAACATAATACCTTCCATGGACCTCATAAGGGCTTCCCGCATGTTCCACTATCCTTTCTTAGTTGTCATTTCTGGCCTGTAAGTGTTCCCTATATTTGATTTACTATTGCGTATCGAAAGATACTCGTCACGCTTCTGTGTTCTGATATGTATACTCCGCCACCGCGTTATTTACAATTTCCTTAGTCATATTATTAAGTATTATATTATTTACTACTGGTATTACTTTATTATTTCTTATATTATTTATTATTATTATGGTAACCGTAAATTGTCTTGTCCGAAATCGGTTACAGATTCTATTCAGTGGATACATTTTGAAGTTTTAATTTTCATTTCATTCACCTCGTACTATTAAGGGCCAATGACCTACTGTTAGGCCCCTTTAAACAACAATCATCATCATCATCATCATCATTGTCTATGATAAACATTGCTGAATCCTGGTTTGAGCGACAGGTCTGTTCAGCACATGTTTAAAACACTGGGTGTATTTTCAAACCACATTCAAGTTGTTCAGCATCTAACAGAAAGGAATGAATGAGCCTAGTTTCAGTATTGCAGCTGAGTGGTGTTCATGCCATTTGAGGACGCAGATTTCTTCTACAACATACGGTTTTCAGATGAGACCTATTCACCTTGATGGCTACATCAACAAACAAACAACTCCTTGTTTAAGGTTTCAGTGGCATGATGTTATTTCACAGAAATCACCACATAGTGCGTGGATTACAATTTGATGTGCCATGTCTGGTCGTGCAATATTGGGCCCTTATTTCATTGAGGATGCTGCACAGAATCCAAAAACAGTGGACCAGTAACGTACTGAGACCTCATTCGTGCGGTATTTGAATAGTTTTTGTTGTGCCATAAACTTACCCCCTCCAACAATAATAAAAAGGCTATCTATTTTTTTTTTTTTTTTTTTTTTTTTTTTTTTTTTTTTTTTTTTTCAAGGTCCGATTGGTCACAGAATTAAAACTAATGACCAATCTGTTGATGCACATATAGCCAGTTCATGTCTTTCTGACCATTTGGTATGACCTGGTGCACACTTTGAATATCCTTGAACTTAATCCCTTAAGCAGGGAACAATGATTCTCTGAATCTCGCCCGGGTGGGGAGCAGTTTTCTGACTCCATGTAAAAACAAATTGGAGCAGTCTGTAGTGGATAATATCTTGTATTTAGGTTCTTAGGATCGTAAAAATGTATTTTATGTTGTACAATGCCATTAAAAATGGACAAGTGGTGAAATGTTAATTTTCTGATATGTGCAAACAAAAGTGGCATATATGTCATTATTCAACCAACATTTTATTCACACTTTGAAGTCAGTTCAAGACAATTAATTAACAATTTGTATTTCTGAATGGTGAAAGAAGCAGGTGGAGATCTCTAAATAATGGTTTACCCCAAGGGTCAGTTTTATCTCCCATTCTATTCAATCTTTACATCCATGACCTGCCTACATTTTGCAGATGATTTAGCTTTAATTACTCAGAGTACGGATTTGGCACACTGTGAGGATGTACTTACAGAGGACCTAGCTACCATGTGCGACTATTTTCACAAATGGAGACTCTAACCAAATCCTAGTAAAACGGAAGTAACAGCATTCCACTTGCATAACATGGAAGCTAATCGGAAGCTACATGTGCTTTTTAATGGAACAGAAGTCTCCCATAACTTCTTCCCAAAATATCTGGGTGTCACACTGGATCGGTCCTTGTCGTTCAAACAGCATTGCTCGAATCTGTCAAAGAAGCTGAGTACAAGAGTAAATCTATTGCATAAACTAGCGGGCAGCAACTGGGGTGCAGATGCAAACACTCTTTGCACTGCTTCACTTTCTCTAGTATACTCGGCTGGTGAGTACTGTGCTCCTGTGTGGGAAAACAGTGTACATTCAAGCAAGATTGACGTACAGCTCAATGAAACCATGAGAGTTGTTACTGGTACAGTGAGGTCCACTCCTACTCAGTGGCTGCCTGTTTTAGCAAACATTGCTCCTCCAGATCTAAGGAGAAAAGCAGCCGAAGTACAGTTGCTCAAGAAGACCTTTGCATACAGGAACTCACTTTTGCCTTACGAGATCCACCTGTGATGAGGTTAAAATCCAGGAATCCACTCTGGACTGATCTACACTCCTATGAAAAATTCAGTTTAACAGCAGAATGGAGACAGCGATGGGAACAATGTCCACCCACTAACGCCTTTCTGATTAAAGACCCAATGAAGAAAGTGCCAGGTTTCGATCTTCCTCGACATGAGTGGTCAAAACTCAACCGTTTCAGAACAGGCCACGGCAGGTGCCGATATATGATGAAAAAGTGGGGATATTGTGAAAGTGCTGCATGTGAGTGTGGTGCTGAGAAGCAGACATTGCTTCATGTTGTTGAGAGCTGTCCACTGTCAGCATTTAAGGACGGTTTACAGACTCTGCATGAATTGACACCAAGTGCAGTGGACTGGTTGTCGAAGCTGGACATTCTAGTTTAATTACCTCTATATTTTAATTTGTATGTTAATTGTATATCTTTACAGATTATGCTTATAAATGCCATACGATAATAATAATAATAATAATAATAATAATAATAATAATAATAATAATAACAACAACAACAACAACAATTTATCATGTCAATAAAGGGTGAAAACATGAAAACACTAAGGTCATCAGCCACAGTGACAAAACTTATTGAAATAGTGCAAATAGAAATAAGGGTTCTAAAAATGACCATGTCTTCATAGGACATTATTGGATATCCCAGTTGTGAACATTTAAAGATTGCCACATTTCCTACTGCGCAATTAGGTGGTCTTGGTGCATAGATTGCAAAACAACTATAGCTATCCTACAGAATATATCATTCAACATATTGTGCACTGTATTGTAATAGAATAAATGCTAACAATGAAAAATAACCAAAACTGATATACTGACAAGGCATTGAAATGAAAATGTTATTTTTTGAAGGTTCCCTCACCGAAACACAGGCTCCTCCAGGTAAATACCCCAGCACTTCATATTCATGTTATGTGATCATTTCACGCTACAGTATTTATGTTTTTTTAAACACTACTTACACCTTACTGCTTAGTTCTGAGTAGTATGTAGATTCTGAAACATAGGACTGGGCACAGTAAAACATCACAGATGTTGCAGCAGTACTGAGTGTCTCATCTCTCTTTCTTTGAAACGTAGACCACGCACCTCTTGCTGGCGTCTTTCCTAGTATTTGTTGGAGGATTTAGGTCTGGAAAATGCCTTCCAGAGAACTGCCCTATTGGGTCAGGTGGTAATGGTCTAACCACCCTGACTGGCATAGGTTCAGTAGGGATTGGTCCACTGAAATTACTACATATTTTCTGCACAATATGCAGTTGAAACTGCAAGTGATTTAATTTTCCCCCTAGCTTATGAAACAAAATTAATTAATTAATTGAGTACAGTGATATTCAGTGGATAGTGAAAAATCTTGTGAGAGTAGCCTACCATTTCATTCATTTCCTCATGATACTCTCGCTTACCAAGTACTGGTCGGTTAAATCAACTCACACACTTCTCCACCATGTCATCATAGTATTTGATGCACACTAACAGATTTTCCTTTGTTTTACCTTTTCTGTCCTGTACTGTTCACATTTCTCTGTCATGAGTGCTGCTCAACATGCACGCATCTCTCTTGCCCCTCCATTTTAGAGCCATGAGTTTGTTCCTGAAAGAAAATACTACCTTTAGTTTCTTCCCCATGATATCCTTAGGAAGTCCTTTCCTGTTAGGACAAACAGTTCCAACAGCGTCAGTGTCCAGATCATTTAATAGGTCAAAGAACTCTGAGCTACAGCAATAATTCTCCAGAGTAATAATATATCCCTTATTCAAATTGTCTTCATCTAAAAATGCAATTTTAGATGACTTAATGAACTGAGATATGTCCTTTCCACAAACCTCATCTAGCAGCTTTGTCTGCCTACCTGTATACCAAAGTATATTCCACACACCCCTTCTGCTTGCCTCACATAGTTTGAAAGACTCCATCCAAAAATGGAATTTCTTCTCTGAAATGAATACTTTCTAACCTAAGCAACCCTCCCACAGCAGTCGACGTACGTCTATAGAAATACGACTGGCTGGAATATATTTTAAAATTTAGATAATAGATTATTGTAAATAGAGACAGCCTCCACGACTCAGGTGGTAGCGTGCTGGCCTCTCTCCACTGGGTTCCATGGTTCAAATCCCGGTCAGCCCATGTGAGATTTGTGCTGGACAAAGTGGAGGTGAGACAGGTTTTTCTCCAGGTACTCTGGTTTTCCCTGTCATATTTCATTCCAGCAACGTCCGACTCGTTGTCTGAATGGTCAGCGTACTGGCCTTCGGTTCAGAGGGTCCCGGGTTCGATTCCCAGCCGGGTCGGGGATTTTAACCTTCATTGGTCAATTCCAATGGCCCGGGGGCTGGGTGTTTGTGCTGTCCCCAACATCCCTGCAACTCACACACCACACACAACACTACCCTCCACCACAATAACACGCAGTTACCTACAAATGGCAGATGCCGCCCACCCTCATTGGTGGGTCTGCCTTACAAGGGCTGCACTCAGCTAGAAATAGCCATACGAAATTATATATTCCAGCAACATACTCCAATATCATTACATCTGTCATTCATTAATCATTGCCCCAGAGGAGTGCGACAGGCTTGGGCACCCCGCACAATTCCTATAGTCGCCACTAGATGAGGGCTTCACTCATTCCATTCCTGACCCGGTCAAATTACTGGAAAACAGGCAGTGGATTTTCATTATTGAAAACTGGTTTCACTTTGTAAATTATTTGATGTACTTTCCTTATTACATGTCTTATTATCAGAAAAATATAGAAACTTCAGAAGGAGAAAGAACCTTTCTTCCAACATAATTTTAAAATTTTAAAATTTTAAAAAATTTATGTAGCCAACAAACAGTTCCTGGAAAAATAATTGCTTAGGTTATTTAGGTTTATGAATTTTTCCCTTTAAGAGCAGAATTGCTAAGAAGAGCTGTATTTTATATTTGGTCAGAGGTACCCGTTCATTTTCTCTACTTTTCATTTTTCCAGCTTGTGTCTTTGAGTTGATTTTCTGTTGAGTATTCAAGTTGGCTTGCTCACCTCCTAGATCACGCAGCTCATCATCAGTAAAATATCCATAAATTTCTTCAGGCTGTGTAATGTTTTGCAGTTCACCTTTAATTCCAGATTCCTACTTTGCTTCATATCCGTTTCTTGTACATCCTCGAACATCCCACTCATTGCATAAGAAACTTTCGTTGCTGCTTCCACTACTCTTGGCACTTTGGTCGCTCGCACTTGAGTCACTTGAAAAGCAATTGACCTACGCTACTTCAGCACGTGTTGGAACCAGGTCAGGTGGTAATGGTCTACCACTCTGGCTGCCATAGCTTCAACGGGTGTTGATCCATTAGTATTACTGAATATTTTCTGCACAATATGCAGTCGAAATTGAAAGTGATTGAATTTTCCACCCTGCTTACAATACAAAATTAATGACTGAGTGCCAGGCAAATGCTGTGGCTGTACCTTAATTAAGGCCACGACCACTTCGTTAGCGCTCCTAGTCCTTTCCTATCCCATTGTTGCCATAAGACCTATCTGTGTCGGAGCAACATAAAGCAGATTGTAAAAATGTAATGAACTGAATGAGTTGTTTGTGTGCTGTGGTGCAAGATGGATACATCAAGGAAAAGGTTCTCTTGTGTCTTTAAATGCACCAATTCACTGTCACTAGTTGAAGTTCCTTCACTAAAGGACTGCTTAGGATTAGACAGACATAACTACATTTTTAACTTTTTGTAGATACTGGTACGGAGATATCCGTGGTAGTTAGAGGTGAAAAAAGGTGCGGGCTGGAATAGGCTCAACTACAGAATTAAAGTTAATTTAAAACTTTAACAAGGTTATATTTTCTTTTCAAAATCAACAAATAACAGATAACAACATTTAACAATTTCCACCAGGTGAAATAACAACGAAAGGCAGGTACAAAATAATTTTACCCGTTCAGCGGTTTTTCACAAGGTTTTGGGGGTTATTACAAGATCTGGGCTTCGAGCCCCAAGTATAATTTCTGAGCTCTCAGCTCACAACAACAAAATACCAAAGGGCAGAACACCCTTAATTACATGGAGCATTAGCTCCCAACTTTACATCTCAAGCCTCTCTCTAAGGAACTTTTACCACAACCCTATAAAGAGCTGTCCCGCTCTCAGTCTTTCAAGCCTATAAAGGCAATAATGAACTTTTACACAAACTGCCATCAAGGCATAATAAAGAAACAGGGGTATCTCGTACCCAATCTACTGGGCCTTAGTGTGCAAAAACTAGGTTAATTTAAATGGCCCAAAACAAAAGGATGGAGGCGTGAATTTGCACTCCTAAATCTACACTTTAAAACCTAAGTGGCTCTAGGCCGATAATACAGGGGCTAATCTCAATCTATGGAGGTAACCCGTATGAGAAAACATTAATACATTAAGGAAGAGAAGAAACGGTTACGAAACATAGTCACCTCAATTTCAAAATGAAGGGGAGCTCGAGAGGGTAAAGCACTCTCTATCCCCGATTTACAGTAAAAGAGTTTTGTAGTTTTTACCTAGACTGAAAAGGAATTTACTTTTTAAAGTGGTAGGTTACATATTAAAGGTTTCGAACCCTCCCCGAGAGTTAAACTGCTGAGCTAGCACGAAATAAAGATGTTAAAAGGCCATTACCTTGTTGAAGATAGGCTGTCTGAAGAACGATGCGCTTCCCGCCCCCTGCTACATATTCACACACTGAGTTAGATGTTATACTAGTGGCTCCGAGACAAGAAAATCAGCAGTTTTTATACCCTCGTGGAAAATTCGAGACCTTTCAAGAATGAGTAGACACACCCCCTCAACTTTATTGGATAGCTTAGAGCTACATATCCATATCGAAGAAGACATACATGATTGGCTGAGAATTAATTAAAGAAATTAGTGATTGGTTAAATTCAAAACAGGCGGAAAGAAAGGATTAATGTTGCCAACCCACAACCCACAGAACAAAATTTAGTAAAAAAAAACTTAGGAATATAAAATTTCTTCAGGAGAGTACACTCCATTACACCAGAGTGTATTACCATAGTTTTTTGTAGAGACATCTGTTAGAGAATGTCCACACTTCTTGATCCATGAAAAACAAAAGTAAATCAAAAACACTCAGTGACATCTTCTGATAAACCGTAGAATTAGTTCAGTTGTAAAGTTCAGAGCTTCTCCTGTAGAGGAGTTTCAATTGGCGCAAGATTTGAACTTGCGTCATGGAGGTGTACCACCGTGTACAGTCCTCACCCCCCAAAAGTCCATCCAAGGGGTGACACAGAAGAAAACAAAAAAATTTTTCCAAGGCAAAGTCCAAATTTGTTGTTGATTAGTTGAAGAATAATTTAGCAGAGAAAAAACAATTTTTCAGTAGTCGGAGGTTTCTTAATTGGTTTGATATAGATTGGTGCGACTTAGATTAAGTCCAGTTTTAGAATTGCATAACAAAACATTAATTCATGGTAGTAAACTTTTTCTAAGTCCACCAAAAGTTGATTGAAGCAAAATTTATTAATAGCCGAATAGAGTGTCCATGTAGCAGAAGAAGTACATTAGTTGCCGATTACTTTCGACGGCAAGGCCTGCTGCCGCTGCCTGTGTCCAGAGGAGGCCGCTCGGACCCCTCAAGTACCTTGAGATACCTCTCTCCCGCTACTATGAGAGGGGTAGTCGTGGTGAAGCACACCGCAGACGCGACGATTGTTTACAGTCCTCAAGCAGTTTGCGGGTGGTGCGCCGCACATCATCCTTGGCCAGAAGGAGGACTCCGGCTCGCCGTACACTGGTTGACCTCACTGGAGTGGAGTGGGCCCATACCCCACCTCAGTGGCGGTACGGCGTCGCACGGCTGCGGGGGCACTGAAACAGTAAGATCTCGGCGGCAGAATTTGTGTTGGACCATAATGGTTTTAGGGTACAGTCATTGTGGTGAGGTTGAGGGGCCAGCGGCGTGGAAGCTTTTATTTTATTTGTATAGTTATTGCCACTGGTGTGGTTTAGCAGGAGACAGGAGCTTGGTAATGGCCATACGGAGAGGACAGCAGGGTACCCTCGGAGAGGGTTTTACAACATTTATACAGAGCAGATTAAAAAAAAAACTCAACTGTAAAAACAAGGGGCAGAAGGCCCAAGATTTAGAGAAAAATATAACCTTTGGGGTTCTTACAAAATGTTAAAGATCCAATGAGCAAGTAATTTACACAGGTTTCACCTGAGACAGGTGAACCCTAAAGATTCTCTCGGTGGCTGGATTGCTCACTAACAAAGTGACCGGCGTAAGAAAATCCAAGACGGTGCACGGCCCATGAAATCTGGGGGCAAGCTTGCCCGCGGGAACAAAATTCTTGACCATAACTTGGTGTCCTACCTTTAAATTGGTGGGCCTCTGTCCACGATCATATCTTTCCCTAACCTTTTCATGAGAAATTTTAAGATTGGCCTTAGCCTTCTTCCAAAGATCTTTAATATTATGTGGATCTATTGTCTCAGGTAGAATATCATTAAGAGACCAAAGGTTAGAGAGCGGCATGTTGGGAACAAACTTAAACTTCAAAGAAGTTGGAGTAAATTTATGGGATTCATGAACCGCCGAATTCAAAGCAAAAGCTAACCAATGCAGGGATGTATCCCATCTGGAGTGATCGTCGTGATGATAGGCAATAAGAGCCGACCTCAGATTACGATTGACCCGTTCAGCAAGAGATGGTTGAGGATAGTAAGCAGAAGTAGTCACATGAGAGATGGATAGATCAAAACAGAATTTACGAAAGAGATTGGATGTGAAAGCTTTAGCATTATCAGAAACAATATATTGACATGTACCAAAAAAAGCGAAGATGGAATTTAAACAAGAAATAGTGGACTGAGCTTAGTCGGAAATAACCATGAAAATCTTGTAACCATCTACACACACCAAAATGAATTTGTTTGCATTCCCCTTTGACTGGGGGAAGGGTCCTACGTAGTCGATATAAAGACGTTTCATGGGGCGCGACGCCTGATGAGAAGACAAGAGCCCTTGCTTAGTGGACATGGTGGGTTTACTAAGCCAACAAGTTTTACAAGCTTTTACCAATTCACGGATTTCTCCGTCCATACCCTTCCAAATGAACCTCTCTCTGATCTTTTCTCGAGTTTTAAAGATGCCTAGATGCCCCCCTAATGGGGTCTCATGATAGTACTTGAAGATCATTGGTACAAGCATAGCTGGAACTACAACTTTCATCTTTTGATCATGCCTCGATGGGCAACATAAAACACCATTCCTCAATACATAAGGGACTACATGTTCCCCAGAAGAAAGGGTTTCCATGATAGGGGCCAGCGTTGGATCTTCATGTTGGTACTTTTCAAGATCCCTAAACAACATGGGAGCATCCGTAAGAATGGCATTAACCTCAGGTAGTATGGACTCAGGAGGTGAAGAACTATCAACTTGTTCAGGGGTCTCTACGTCATTGGTAAACATACGGCTTAGTCCATCAGTCACAACATTTTCAGTTCCTCTTATATGCCTAACATCAAATTGGAAGGCAGAAATTCTGATGGCCCAGCGGGCTATGCGACCTATGCGACCTGTACAACGCGGCCTACCTAAGACCCAACTTAAGGCTTGGTTATCCGTCTCCAAGTCGAACTTGACATGTTCCAGATAGAGACGGAACTTTTCTAGAGCAAACAAGACAGCCAAACCCTCAAGTTCATAGATGGAATACTTGGCTTCTTGAGCCGAAAGGCTCCTAGATGCATAGGCGATGGGTCGCCTCCCTAGTTCGGTCTCTTGAAGAAGGACCACAGCCACTGCCGACACGACGCGTCGGTTTGGACGATGAATTTCTTAGAGAAATTCGGTATAGCCAGAACAGGGGCATTACAAAGAGCTAATTTCAGGTCTTCAAAAGCGGCTTGTTGAGAAGGCCCCCACTCAAATCTGACGCCTTTCCTACGAAGAAGGTTCAAGGGCACCGCTCTATTGGCGAAATTTGGAATAAATTTCCTGAAGAAGTTCACCATGCCAATGAACCTGGCAATACCTTTGATGTCCTTGGGAGGTTTGAAATCACGGATGGCCTGTGTTCTAGAATGATCGACTGCGACACCATCGGGCGACACAATATGCCCTAGGAATGACATGGAAGGTTTAGCGAAGGCAACCTCGGACAACTTCACCGTTAACCCCGCCTTACGAAGGCGACTCAGGACCTCTTTCAGATGATCTAGATGTTCTTCAAAGGTCTCAGAAAATACGACAACATCATCAAGATAATGGTATAAATACTCAAATTTGATGTCGGAGAAGACCCTATCTAGCAGTCTCATTAGCACAGCTGCTTCCGTGGGGAGCCCGAAAGGCACACGGTTGTATTCGTACAAGTTCCAATCTGTGGCAAAAGCTGTCAGGTGCTTAGATTCCTCTGCTAGCGGTATCTGATTATAAGCCTGATTAAGGTCTAAGATGGTGAAAAATTTAGCCTTTCGAAACCATGAAAAACAAGAGTGAAGGTCTGGAAGGGGCACTGATTGTAACACCACCTTCCGATTGAGAGCCCTATAATCAATCACAGGCCTGAAGCCACCTTGGGGTTTCGGGACTAGAAAAATAGGCGAAGAATACGCCGACTTGGAGGGCCGAATAATACCATCCTTCAACATCTGATCTATGATTTCCTTCAAAGCATTCATTTTAGGTGGAGACAGCCTATAAGGCGGAAACCGGACTGGAATTGAATCCATAACCTCAATCTTGTATTCAATGAGGTCAGTAACACCAAGAGTATCAGAGATAACGTCTGGAAACGACTGACACAACTTACGAATACTATCAGCCTGCTCCTCAGGTAGATGTCTAAGATCTAACAACATCTAATCCTGGGTAGGCAAAACAGATGAACATGACACAGAACTACATTTTAATAAAGGGATATTGAATTTACTATCAAATTTGAAAGTGCACGACTTGCTCTGAATGTCGAGCACTAGACCGGTGTGAGACATGAAATCGGCTCCCAATATAATGGGGCAAGACAAGTGCTTAGCCACAAACAGTTTAATTTTCCAAGTAAATTTGGCAATTCTAATTTTAGCATACAGAAAACCTACAATTTCTAATGGAGAGGAGTTTGCCGAATCATATTGAACCAAAGACGAACAATAATCAGGAAGTTTACACACAGATTTCAATTTGGAATACCATTCAGCCGAAATAATGGAACAAACACTGCCTGAATCTAAAAGAGCAGTTATGTGCTCATTATTCAATTCAATTTTGAGAAATGGTACAGGTGCGGGGGAATCCACCGCAATCCTAAGACATTCCTTGTCACTTTCAAATGCTAAATTAGAGGACTGAGTTTTCCCTGAGATTAGATCGGATTTAACCGGGGCTGAGCCTGAAGACGGAGGGTGCGCCGACTCAGCCGATGCCACTAGTCACTTTTGATTGTTGGTGGAAGTTGCACCAGAAGTTGAGCAGGAGGGGGTGCTATTTGAATTCGGGCAATTCTTGGCAATATGAGAAAAAGCATCGCATTTAAAGCAGCCTTGGGATGAACCTGCTCCATTATTTGTCCTACTAGATTTAATTAATGGACACATGTTCCGGAGATGGTCAGGCGACCCGCAAGCGTAACATTTACGGGGTGTGATGGGTCGGCGAGGTGGAGGCCGAAAATTACTAGAGGATGGAGGGGGCTCTTTCGCGACACGTAAGGTGTCGGCGTATCTAACTCCTTCCGCTGAGACAGCCATAGCCTCCAACTCGGCAAAGGTTTGCGGACGCGACGCAAAACACAAGTATGACCTGTAAGATGGTGAAATTCCTTCCACTATAGCCTGAACAATTTGGTCTTCAGGAAAATGAAGAGCAAACACCCTAGTATAGAACTTAATATGTTGGATGAAATCTGCCAGGTTTTCATCCAACTGCTGTACTCTATAATAGTACTTCTGGATTAGTGATGACCTAGCTCGAGCCGGAATAAAATTAGCTAACAGATGGGCGTAGATGATTGTTCGGCAATTGCCCTATTTTGTCAGATAGAACACCAATTGAAGAGGGATAAATAATCTGCAGAATTTGACATGGAGAAAGAGAAAAAACAAGAGCATGTTCTTGGAATTCAACTAAAAACCTTAAGAATGAAATAACGTCACTGGTAGAGTTAACCGAAAACTTCGAAATACCCCTGAGCAGCATTGCTAATGGATGAGGCAAACTACCGAACCCGGGTGACATAGTAGGTAAGGTTGTAAGGGGCGGAGAAGCTGTTTCAGAGGGTACATTATTCAAAACAAAGGGTGGAATGGATGTGCGACGAACGGACTCAGTTTCTAATGGACCAGAAGTTTGTCGGACTTCAACAGTTTTCCTACTTTCTTCCCCCGCGGGAGAATGCTCCTCGCTGACAACGTTTACCAGAGTGGGTTGGTCGGTTTTGGGGGGGACTGCCCCAGTTAACAATAGGCTAACCTTACTGGACAATTCAGAAAGGTTTTCGAGAACTGCACTAGCTTCCTTCCTTGGACTGTCATTTAACTTAAGAGACAATAGATCAGTGACCCTATTGTAAAAATGAAACAATCTAGCTTGCACATGTTTAAGTTGATTTGGAGAGGGATCATTTTCTTCAAAAAAACTAACTACAGATGCTAGCTCAGTAGTATTATCAGAGATCGTGGAGAGAGCATTGTCAATCTCTTTCTCTCCCAAAGTGGGGATGGAAATAGGCAAATCAAGGGACTCTTTAAGCTTGTTGGTATCTACTGCAACCGTGACTCCAGATTGCACATTTCTAATTGTTAATTAATTCATAAATCAATTCCTCCTTGCGCAAATAGCCAGGATGGAGGGCATCGCAAGGGCCGGGCATGATGAGAGAACTCTACAAATTCAGAAAAATCGAAAAATTCCAGCGACGGAGAAAATTGTTAGAGTTCGAATCAAAAGCAATATTTAGCCGTCAAAAGGGGCTAAATTGAGACCCATTCAACCACGCTCTGCTCCCACTTGGTACGGAGATATCCGTGGTAGTTAGAGGTGAAAGAAGGTGCGGGCTGGAATAGGTCTCAACTACAGAATTAAAGTTAATTTAAAACTTTAACAAGGTTATATTTTCTTTTCAAAATCAACAAATAACAGATAACAACATTTAACAATTTCCACCAGGTGAAATAACAACGAAAGGCAGGTACAAAATAATTTTACCCGTTCAGCGGTTTTTCACAAGGTTTTGGGGGTTATTACAAGATCTGGGCTTCGACCCCCAAGTATAATTTCTGAGCTCTCACCTCACAACAACAAAATACCAAAGGGCAGAACACCCTTAATTACATGGAGCATTAGCTCCCAACTTTACATCTCAAGCCTCTCTCTAAGGAACTTTTACCACAACCCTATAAAGAGCTGTCCCGCTCTCAGTCTTTCAAGCCTATAAAGGCAATAATGAACTTTTACACAAACTGCCATCAAGGCATAATAAAGAAACAGGGGTATCTCGTACCCAATCTACTGGGCCTTAGTGTGCAAAAACTAGGTTAATTTAAATGGCCCAAAACAAAAGGATGGAGGCGTGAATTTGCACTCCTAAATCTACACTTTAAAACCTAAGTGGCTCTAGGCCGATAATACAGGGGCTAATCCCAATCTATGGAGGTGACCCGTATGAGAAAACATTAATACATTAAGGAAGAGAAGAAACGGTTACGAAACATAGTCACCTCAATTTCAAAATGAAGGGGAGCTCGAGAGGGTAAAGCACTCTCTATCCCCGATTTACAGTAAAAGAGTTTTGTAGTTTTTACCTAGACTGAAAAGGAATTTACTTTTTAAAGTGGTAGGTTACATATTAAAGGTTTCGAACCCTCCCCGAGAGTTAAACTGCTGAGCTAGCACGAAATAAAGATGTTAAAAGGTCATTACCTTGTTGAAGATAGGCTGTCTGAAGAACGAGGCGCTTCCCGCCCCCTGCTACATATTCACACATTGAGTTAGATGTTATACTAGTGGCTCCGGGACAAGAAAATCAGCAGTTTTTATACCCTCGTGGAAAATTCGAGACCTTTCAAGAATGAGTAGACACACCCCCTCAACTTTATTGGATAGCTTAGACCTACATATCCATATCGAAGAAGACATACATGATTGGCTGAGAATTAATTAAAGAAATTAGTGATTGGTTAAATTCAAAACAGGCGGAAAGAAAGGATTAATGTTGCCAACCCACAACCCACAGAACAAAATTTAGTAAAAAATAATTTAGGAATATAAAATTTCTTCAGGAGAGTACACTCCATTACACCAGAGTGTATTACCATAGTTTTTTGTAGAGACATCTGTTAGAGAATGTCCACACTTCTCGATCCATGAAAAACAAAAGTAAATCAAAAACACTCAGTGACATCTTCTGATAAACCGTAGAATTAGTTCAGTTGTAAAGTTCAGAGCTTCTCCTGTAGAGGAGTTTCAATTGGCGCAAGATTTGAACTTGCGTCGTGGAGGTGTACCGCCCGGTACAGATACTATCATAATTTTGATCAGGAAATGATATATTTATCTACGAATCAAACAAATGTATATATACCCACAATACTCCATGTCATGGAGTATGATTCAAAGATAACTATGCATTTCCTGATCAAAATTATGATAGTATCTACAATAAGCTAAAAATGCAGTTATGTCTGTCTGATCGTAAGCACAGAGATGAAATATCTATTAGGTTCAACCTGTTCAATACTAATTACGTGTTGATGTTACTAATAACTTTTTTTTTACATGGGACCGGTTTTGACATTTAAAATGTCATCATCAGCCATAAAATAAATCACAAATATAGAAGCAATGACATAATAATCAAAACTATTGTGGATACGCATTGAAATATGTTCATTAAAAGTCATTAACCATCCATTCACACCATGTGTTAAGGTAAATCACCATAACAGAAGAGCAACGGCATAATAATTAAATCTGGGTCAGTGACACATTGAAATATGCATACAGTCTCTCACTATTCAAAGAATAAAAGAAGGTTCTTCGATATGTAGTCTTTGTGCATCCATTCAGTAGAAGGCTCCGACAGGCTTCCAAAGTAAAGAGTCATTTAAAACACTCGCACATGCTATGAGTCAACCAGAACGTCGGGAACTTATTGGAATCACTTGATATGTAATTTATACCTGATAAAATTTTAACACTGATGTGTATGTTAAATAAAAGTTATTAGTAACATCAACACATTATTAGTATTGAATGGGTTGAACCTAATAGATATCTCATCTCTGTGATCAAATTTTCATCATTAAGTTCTAACGTTTCATGAATAGCATCAGCAGATGGATCTAGATGTCTCTTTGCCACATTTACATAAAATGCAATTAAAATATAACATGCATGCTACAGAAATACTACAACAGACTAAGCATTACTTATGAAATCACGTTCAACATACCAGAGTAATATATCCCACTAAGAAAGTGTATTTCACACATCCAAACATTTGCAAACACTCGGCTGATGCGACTGTATGACAAGCACTTATGAAGCATTGTTGCACGAAGCTGCCATCTTTGAACTCTGTAGTCACAGCTATATCTGCCAGGAAAAATCCTGGACTTTTTGAAATGGTAATTGCTTCGTGCAGGTCATTCAGTAGGTAAAAAATCTCTGGGCTACTGTAATCATCATTTAAATATCCGTAAATTTCTTCGGGCTCTGTAATGCTTCTCAGTTCACCTCTAACTCCAGAATCGTACTTTATGGCATATCCATCCCTCCTGCATCCCTGAACATCCCACTTGCTGTGAGAGAAACAATAACTTCTTGCATGAAGCAACTACTGCTTCAAAGCTTCTGGGGCTTCCCCTTTCCCATAGAGTTTAACGAAAGCCTGTGAGATGGCAGCATAAAGCGGAGCTTGTCTTCTAAATTTCACTTCAATCCGGTGGATATAACATGAGTAAAAGAATAATAAACATTGATAAATACAGGACAGCACTAACTGGGAAGTTGTAGAGACAAACTTCTATGACGGTAGTTCAATAAACCATGCTGAGTAGTAGTGCTCTGCAAAACACTTGATTTCACTCAATTGTTGCCTCCATAACAGTTGCATGCAGGCAGCCATTTTATAACCCACTGTTGCAAAATAACTGTTACTCCTACCGATACAGGTAGCAATGAGGTGGGGACATATGGCTGAAGTCATCAGCAACCTAGCAAAAGTTTATTGTTTGGTCTTTTGGCACTTTGTCTAAACTTGGAAAAATATCATAACACAATGGCCAGCCTTGTGGTCTACAGGTAGCAAACCTACTTCTTACATGAAAATCCTGGGATTGCTTCCTGACCAAGTCAGGGATTTTCACCTGACTCTGAGGGCAGGTTCATGGTCCACTCAACTTACATTAGAACAAGTGAGGAGCTCTGTGATGGTATTTCAGCAACCCCAGTCTAATTCATCGCACTGACTATGCGGCCTTCAAGCCGAGCAGCGGTCACTTAATCGGCAGTGGGCTATCGGAGCTGTAGCACTATGGGGATTTTTGAAACATAATATATGCAACATTTTTATGGGCAGTAAGTGCAACTGTCAAAAGGGCTAATACAGCTACAATCTGAAGAGAAGTTCAGTGTCGAGAAATGCAACAAATGCAAATGACAAAGGACAGATTATGAATTATGAAACATGCCTTGACTGGTGCTGGTGAAGAATGTAACTGCAGAGCGGCACTGCAACTATTATTTTCTTGCAACTTCGGTTTCATTCTACAGTGGTCGTGTTCCCAAAACTATTATGATAAAACGATTTTGTTATATCTGTCCCAGGTCCATGATGATGATGATGATGATGGTGATGGTGATGGTGAGAAGGAGGAGGAGAGGCACCTCCTTGGTCAACTCTTGTTCTTTACTGACCCCGATGGTATTTTTGCACTCGAGGCCTAGAGAGTCTTTCCTTTTCATGCCCTTCGTGGCCTTTGTCTTTTTGTGGCAGATACACTGACTGACAGTGACAATGCAACACCAAGGAGGAGTGGTTCGAAAGGGATGAAAGTTGGGCAAAAAACAGAGTCGGCACGGAAGAATAATTGATGTTTATTTCAAACCGATATGCAGGTTACACAATGCGCACGGCATCGACTCAGTAGGATGTAGGACCACCGCGAGCGGCGATGCACGCAGAAACACGTCGAGGTACAGAGTCAATAAGAGTGCGGATGGTGTCCTGAGGGATGGTTCTCCATTCTCTGTCAACCATTTGCCACAGTTGGTCGTCCGTACGAGGCTGGGGCAGAGTTTGCAAACGGCGTCCAATGAGATCCCACACGTGTTCGATTGGTGAGAGATCCGGAGAGTACGCTGGCCACGGAAGCATCTGTACACCTCGTAGAGCCTGTTGGGAGATGCGAGCAGTGTGTGGGCGGGCATTATCCTGCTGAAACAGAGCATTGGGCAGCCCCTGAAGGTACAGGAGTGCCACCGGCCGCAGCACATGCTGCACGTAGCGGTGGGCATTTAACGTGCCTTGAATACGCACTAGAGGTGACGTGGAATCATACGCAATAGTGCCCCAAACCATTATGCCGCGTTGTCTAGCGGTAGGGCGCTCCACAGGTACTGCCGGATTTGACCTTTCTCCACGCCGACGCCACACTCGTCTGCGGTAACTATCACTGACAGAACAGAAGCGTGACTCATCGGAGAACACGACGTTCCGCCATTCCCTCATCCAAGTCGCTCTAGCCCGGCACCATGCCAGGCGTGCACGTCTATGCTGTGGAGTCAATGGTAGTCTTCTGAGCGGACGCCGGGAGTGCAGGCCTCCTTCAACCAATCGACGGGAAATTGTTCTGGTCGATATTGGAACAGCCAGGGTGTCTTGCACATGCTGAAGAAGGCGGTTGACGTGGCGTGCGGGGCTGCCACCGCTTGGCGACGGATGCGCCGATCCTCGCGTGCTGACGTCACTCGGGCTGCGCCTGGACCCCTCGCACGTGCCACATGTCCCTGCGCCAACCATCTTCGCCACAGGCGCTGCACCGTGGACACATCCCTAAGGGTATCGGCTGCGATTTGACGAAGCGACCAACCTGCCCTTCTCAGCCCGATCACCATACCCCTCGTAAAGTCGTCTGTCTGCTGGAAATGCCTCTGTTGACGGCGGCCTGGCATTCTTAGCTATACACGTGTCCTGTGGCACACGACAACACGTTCTACAATGACTGTCGGCTGAGAAATCACGGTACGAAGTGGGCCATTCGCCAACGCTGTGTCCCATTTATTGTTCGCTACGTGCGCAGCACAGCGGCACATTTCACATCATGAGCATACCTCAGTGACGTCAGTCTACCCTGCAATTGGCATAAAGTTCTGACCACTCCTTCTTGGTGTTGCATTTGCTCTGTCAGACAGTGTACATTAATTTTTGAAGTGTCGGATCCCTTTCATTTTTTCCCTCTGATTAGTGTTATATAGAGAGGATGGTTGCCTAGATTTACTTCCTCTTAAAACAATAATCACCACCACCACTGGTTCAGAGGGTCCCGAGTTTTATTCCTGGCCAGGTTGGTGATTTCAATCTCATCTGATTAATTCTTGTGGCCCAGGGACTGAGTGTTTGTGTTTGTTCCAGCACTCCCCTCTTCATATTCAGACAACACACCACACTACTAAACACCACAGAAACATGCAATAGTGATTACTTCCCTCCACACAGGGTTGGTGTCAGGAAAGGCATCCGGCTGCCAAACAGGGCCAAATCCACATATGTGACACAGTTCACACCCGCAACCCCACAGGTGTGGGAAAAGCGGCAGAAGTAGTATCTGTCCCAGGTCTACTAAGTAGAAGGGTGTCATGTACTTGGAGAAATGTGATGTATCAGTAGAGGCACCTGTTTTTTTTTACAAAATCGCAAAATTTTGTGAAATTTTACAAATTTGTCTCAAAATGCAAAACTATCTACCTTTAAGCAAAACAAAAGCAGGAAAATGGACGAAATTATGTGGAATCACTTTTTGAACCTAGAAGCATAATGAAATATGATTTAAAAAATGAACTCTCTTCTAATAAACCAAATTCCCATCTTATGAGAATTTTCAGTATCAGAATACCTTGAACCATACACAGTGTTTAGGGATCTATTTGGTAGTTCATGTAGGCAGCATTTGTTAAAATGTCACTATAATTTGTTTCCAAACATCCTTGTTTTGATATACTGCATGTAATGTATGTCTTCATCAGAAGCATAAGTCTCATGTTTCTGTACATACTGTTTTATTGCAAATTGGTATCAGCTATCTTTTGGTTTAGCTTTTATTGCTGAAAATCAGAAACAAAATTTAGTGAAATTATTGATGAAATAAAATAAAAATAGCAAAAAATAGACCAAACTTACTTTATTTAAATGACTAAATTAGACAAACATTTTCACCACAAACAGATGCCTCTATGCATCAGTGCAATCCCCTTTTCTCATCATTTACACTGACTGTTAGGCTTGATTGTTTCATTATCATTACCAACAGTGATATCTAGCAGAGAATGTTAAAATGAGAAGCATGCCAAACATGAAAGTACCTTGTGTTGGTTCTTCAAGTTGTTAAAAGATACTAGCTGGTGTACCCGTGCCATGCTATGGAATTCTACATTGTATACAGAATTCTAGATGAAGTTGAGTACTTGTTGCAAATAAGATTTTATTAAATTGCATATTTACATAAGTATTTAAAATTTAAATTTTAGGCACCTTCCCCTAAACTACCATTTCATCCAGCATTAATAAAGTTATATATAGCCTAGACTGTTGTGCTTTATTCTTCAAATTTACATACCAATTTTCACTTAATTATGTTTGCCTATTTTCTCATGGCTCAGCATTGATATGGCCTTAGCAACAAAAATTGAAATTCATGGATATCTCTGTAATCATAGCTGGTGTAGTAAATGTGTATAAGACACAAATGATTCCAAATTCAAATCTTTATAACTTTAGTTATGTAGTATTTATTGATAGGACCACTGATAAGATTTTTGAGAACTGAATTTTAGGCCTTCCACTAAACTACCATTTCACTCAGCATGAATAAAATTATTTATAGCCTATATTGTAGTGAATTATTCCTCAACTTTACATACCGATTTCATTAAGTTCTTGTCTGCCATTTTGTTTCGTGATGCTCGTACGGTCAAACAGAGAGACAGACATGATGGTAAACTAAAAAGTGCATTTCCTTATTATTGTGGACATGACCAATACAGAAATACCATTCTTTTTTAATTCTGAGCAATGTACATTAAAAACTCTTATTTTATATACAGACTTGTACAGTTCTGCATAGTGCATATATTCCTTCATATAAATTAACATTTTTTTGACATAAATCAGTAATTCAGTTATGAAAATTGTAACAATTAGTTGCAATCAACATATTATAAAAAAATTATGATGTAAATTTGCTCATATTAGTACTGAAATTTAGGAGGAGTTCTGATGACAACATGTTTAATAATATAAGTTGCTGGATCATCATAATTTCTGCATTAAGATACACATGTAATGCTTTTTCAGGACTGTGTCTGTGGTATGGAATTTACTGGACGTACCAGCAGTGGGAAAAGGGTAATGGGTATAATTACCACTGGTGCCATAGCTAATGTTGTCAAGAAGGAGTCACCTCTCCTCATGTGGGAAATTCCAGACAGCTGGAGCTTGGAAGATGCTGCTACAGTGCCTGTTGTCTACTCAACTGTAAGTGTGACTTCTTTCACTTTCAAAACCAACGTTAAATCTATTAGGTCGTGTTACATACATTTAGTACCAGGGGGATCCGAACACACAATCGGTGTCCAGTTAGCAATTTTTGTTCTGTACTTAATATATCTTCTACACGTACTAAATGTACATAACGCGACCTAATAGGTTGAAAATCGGTTTTGATTACAATGCGGTCGTGAAAATTCAGTATTCATTTACTTGGCCCACAACAGGCGACTTGAACACACTCTACGGTGTGAGGCAGCAGTGCCAGACCTGTAGCTTAGATCCTTTCCAACAGAACAAGGATGACCTAGGCCACCATAGCTCAATTGGTAGAGCAACCAACGCGAAATCGGGAGGTTGTGGGTTTGGATCCCACTGGTGTCCGGTTGGCCATTTTTGTTCTGTACTTAACGTCTCTTCTACACGTACTAAATGTACATAACGCGACCTAATAGGTTGAAAGTCGCTTTCGATTACAGTGCGGTCGTGAAAATTCAATATTCATTCTTTCACTATATTTCCATGACATATTGACCCACTGGTTCCTGTTCTCTTTCTGTATTTGTCCTTTGGTCCTATTCTTTTTTCATCTGTTTTTATCTTTATTTATATTGACCTCCTGGGTTACTATTCTCTTTCTGCCTTTTTTTTTTTTTTTTTTTAATGTTTACAGCCATTAGAGACCACAATAAGCAATGTTTACATATTTTTAGAAGCTTTCTTTGCTGCCCAGTATCGTTGCGTTCTCTCTCTGACAGCCTGTCTCCTTTCTGCTGTCCACCCACTATTCTTCTGTTCTTCTTCACAAAAGCCCTTGACGTTACTGATCTGGTGTCGGTACTTGGTTCTGTTAACAATATCTTCATGGTTTAGTCCAATTTTTTTCAGATCCTTCCTGACCTCCCTGAACCACTTACCACATGTGTTAGGTCTACTATCAAGTATGGCAAAAATTTTCTTAGTGGACCGCTCGTCTTCCATTCTTAACAGGTGCCCATAGAAGTTGAGTTGTCACTTCTTGATGGATTCCATCATTTGTTCAGTTTTCTGATATAGTTCCTCTCGTGTTCGCAACCTATATTGTCCAGCCACGATCTTTGGGCTCATTATCTTTCAAAGTATCTTCCTCTCAAACTTCTAAGTTTCTCTCATACCAGCCTTTCCAGTAACTCGGAGGCATTCACTTCCATAGAGATATTTGGGTTTAATCACCATGTTGTATGTCTGAGTTTAGCTTGCATTGAAATTGTTTTTTCCTTGTACAGGTTGTGTGTTGTGCAAAATGCTGTGGCCATCCTATCTCGTATGCTGTTGTTAGCTTCCTCTTTCTGTATTTGTCTCATGGTCATAACCTTTTCTTCTTCTTTTTTTTTTTTGTCCATCTGCTTTTATCTTTATCTTTTCCTCTCTTCCTTTTCCTACTTTTGTCCACCGTGCAGTTCCCTTTGTGTATCAGTGGTAGAAGGTTGGCTTCCAAATTCTAAGATCTATTGAACACTCCATGGTGTTCGGTGTTGACACCTGGTGACACATTTAGTGCTCAACCACTAAATTAAGTAAAACTCAGCCATAGAGTGCTGAACAGATATTCATTTCTCTGCTGTCTGGTGGAGTAAAATGGAACATCGAAATTGACATGCTGGCATCTGAGATGGTGTCAAATGAAAATGCCTTGAAGTAGTGGCTGAAATCATATGATTTAAATGAAAATCCTCAGTCTGTTTCCAGTCAGTTGACCAGGTCAGGAATGGAATGAATGAAGCCCCCATCTAGCAATGAGGATAGGAATTGTGCCGACTGCCGAAGCCTGTCGCACTCCTCTGGGCAATGATTAGAGCCCCGTGCAGATATACAGAATAATATCTCAATTTGCACCCGCAGATATTGTAAATATTGAACTATATTACACCAAAGGTATTGAAATGGATATATCTGTTAACATAGTACAATAGGCCTGACACCTGGCACCAGACCCGCTACTGTGACAGGTTTATGGGGAATTTCCTTTTGCGACAACTACCCACATATTGAGAGGTTCTCTTTCGGAACATTCGTTCCTTCATACGTAGACTTTCACGACCATTAAATGACATTATGATAATTATTTGGGGATATTAGGTCGTGTAATAATAAATAAATACCAGCTGACGCGTTTCAATCCTGCGACCAGGATCGTCTTCAGAGCAACAACAAAGCAAAATGGCTACGGTCTCTCCATAGTAACCAGACTCAAGATAGAGAGACCCTGTTAGAAATATAGTTCATTCCAGGGCCTCCAGAGTCACGGAGAAAGATGTTAGCGAGTTAACTATGGAGGGTAGCCATGATCTACTCAGTATATAGCCGTCACCTTTGTTAAAATTATTCGGGCCTTTAGCAATTTCAATCGCCTCACGAATGATTCTGGGAATAAAATGTTTCTCTTTACAAATGACAGAAGTTGCATCAAAAATTATTTGATGGTCATTATGTATGGCATGTTCTGCCACAGCAGACTTCTCTGGCTGGCAAAGACGTAAGTGCCTACGATGTTCTTTAACCCTTGTTGCTACTTTCCTACATGTTTGGCCGACATAAACCTTCCTTCCACTAATTGTTGTTAGGAGCCAATTACACTTAGGTTAGATTTACGGCTTTATGGTCTCAAGGCTCTTTATACATCACCCTCCTCCCATTTCAGTGTCAAAGGTCGCCTAACCACAAGCAAAAATAAGAGGATACCTGAGTGAAAATCAATAAACTTCATTATTTAGAAATTATCAGCAAAATAATCCGCACTGTCATACAGTTTGTATCCGCCAAACTAACTTCATGGATATCCACGCAGGGCTCGAGCAATGATTAATGACTGACAGATGAAATGAAATGATATTGGAGAGTGCTGCTGGAATGAAAGATGACAGGGAAAACTGGAGTGTCTGGAGAAAAACCTGTCCTACCTCTGCTTTGTCCAGCACAAATCTCTCATGGAGTGACCGCGATTTGAACTATAGAACCCAACGGCAAGAGGCTGGCGTGCTGCCAGCTGAGGCATGGAGGCTTTGTCATATGATTAATATTTTATAATTATCATCATCATCGTCATGATCATCGTGGAACTCTCTTCTTATCCTACATCCCCCACAACAAGACCAAACATCTGTCGAAATGGTCCTGTAGTGAGTGTCGATGCCTGTCTTCATGGTGAAGCTGTGAATGAGAGACAAGGTTGTCAGGGGGTTGAGAAGAAAGGAATGCAGTGAGAGGTGAGAGCCCATCAATATGAAGATGTGGAGATTTTCCTCCTTCTTTTGTGTTTCAATGCTTGTCCTTGTGTTGTCTTTCTGTTGCTCCCTCTTTCCACCCTGATCTGTCATTCTGTTTGTCCTATTATGAGTTCCTTTTCATGTTCCTATTTTCCTGCAAATGACTTGATATCTTCACTGTCTGTAAGGCTGACCAGGACAGTAAACCACAGTTCTGAATGTACTCATCTTGTTTTTCTTCTCCCGACTCTGTGACTCTAAATGTATGTCAGCGAAAAGCCTGAATTCACCAAGCTCGATAGCTGCAGTTGCTTAATTGCGGCCAGTATCCAGTATTCTGGAGATAGTGGGTTCGAACCCCACTTTCGGCAGCCCCAAAAATGGTTTTCTGTGGTTTCCCACTTTCACACCAGGCAAATGCTGGGGCTGTACCTTAATTAAGGCCACAGCCTCTTCCTTTCCACTTCTAGCTCCTTCCTGTCCCATCGTCGCAATAAGACCTGTCTGTCTTGGTGCGACGTAAAGCAACTTGCAAAAAGCCTAAATCCAAGTCTTCTTAAGTTACTTTTTTTCCTTTTGATCTCATTGTCATCATCATCGTGATCTAGCACAGCTCCCAGCCACTTGCCAGGTCTGTATGGAATGTGAGTCGCTCCATCATTATCTATCATTTCACTAAGTCTCCATCAACGGTCTGTTCCAGCAACACAACCCTTTGTACTCTTCAGTCATCTGTCTCTCGATCTTCCCCTTGACCTCTTTCCGCCCCTTCTTTCTTGTCATTCTCCTGGATATCCTTGAGTCCTCCGTTCATCAGACATGTCCATACCACTTTAGTTTTCATTTCTCTATTCTCTCTTGCAAAGATTCCTCTTTCAGAAGTTCTCTCACATTCTCATGTCTCAGTCTCTCATTTTTTGTATCCACCGTTCTGCTTCTCAAATATTTATTTCACTCACCTGCCTTTAGCAGAACCATTATGAACCAGAAAACTGTCCATGTTGGAAAATTTTCCTGGTCTCGTGAATTATGGTTTAATATTCATGTAAATTTACCTGTATTTAGCAGAACCTGTCTGGCGCGGAAACGAAAGGAAATTTTGGGACTATAATAGAGAAACATAAATAAATTTCCTTCCTAACCCTTTCTAGTACGTGGATTTTGAATGTATCTAAGATGGCCAAGATAGCATTCGGCTAGGAAATGAAATCGGACTATTGGTTGTAAGGCGGCAACTTTATCTGTTGACTATGACATGGATATTCCATGTGGTTTGAGCATCCTTTACTATAAGAATGCGGAAATACAAAACCTTGTGGTAGGAAACTTACAGACTTCCTTCGTCCCTTATCTAATTTTGTTGCAATGTGAGCGTAACCCTATGAGTCGTTGACTAACGAAACACGGGAATTTAGGAGGGTGGGGACACTACTTGCTTAACAGTTTTTGTAGAAAGGTCACAGATTTAGTGAGCTTACAGTTAGCAATCACGGAACTTTGTGCTGCTGTTAGAGTGTAATTTTAAATGTGATAGAAGGAAAAAAATGCATGGTTTTAGATTTGAACACAAAAATTGTCTGTTAAGCAGATCGTAGCAAAGTTTAAGATTGGAAAAACACAAGTCTACTACATCCTTAAGAAAAAGGTGGAATGAAATGAAAGATTGGTTACAGGGAAGCGGAGCAGTGAAACGAAAACTCAGAGTAACTGGGAATGAGGAAATAAACAAAATTGTTTGAGAATGGTTTGATAGTGTCAGAGCAAGAAATTTGCCCATATCAGGGAAAATGCTAAGGCACCATGAAAGAGAAGTTGCAGGAAGTACAGCTCGGCAACCATCCTCTACAGGTTTTCTGTGATTTCGCATTTTCACATTAGGCAATTGTTGGGGCTGTACCTTAATCAAGGCCATGTCCACTATCTTCCCAATCGTAGCCTTTTGCCATCCTACCAACATCAAAATCCTTCGGTGTGTTTGTGTAGCTTTAAACCTCTAGCAAAACAAAAATCAGAGTTATCGTATTGTGAAGTTCAAACCACTGATGGTGGTTCCTCGTCTAGAATAATCTTCTTTGCTCATTTCCCTTGTTTCCCTTTTACCTTTTATCAGTCGTATCAGCTTGCATTTGTCAGTTATGAAGACATGATGAAATAGTTTGCTTTCTTGCATTTTCCCAGCTGAAGGGAGTACGTCTTTCTTCTACTTCTACTTTTCCAACACCTGTGGGGTTGCAGGTGTGAATTGTATCACACATGTGGATATTGCCCTGTTTGATGGCAGGATGCCCTTCCTGATGCCAACCCTATGTGGAGGGAAAACTTCCATTGAAACTGTAGTAAGTGTTCAATTGCTCTTCTATGTTTCAGGTTCTATATGCCTTCCTCGTGCGTGGACGCATCAAGAGAGGCGAATCTGTACTCATTCATTCCGGTACTGGTGGAATTGGACTGTCAGCCATCAATGTAGCCCTGCATTATGGACTGACTATCTTTACTACAGTTGGAACTAAAGAGAAAAGGGAATACATTAGGGAACATTTCCCTGAGGTAAGTAGGAACATTTTGATAATGTTTTAGTGATAAAAGCAAAGCCGAGCAAAGCCATGCAGGTCATGAAGGTAAAGGCTTCTACTATCCATAATGGAAAGGAACAAGCAAGTGAAAATCAAGTCATATATATATATGAAGGAATATAAAAAGTGGCACATGACAGCAAAAACACAGTGACAGGTCAGAGTGAGAAGAGGGAGAAATAGAAAGAAAACATGAAAGGATGAGGACAATCTCCACATCTTCGTACACTGCCACCTTCAAATACCATATATAGCAAATATTCCCTACATTCCCCCTCCCCCCTCTGGAATTCAGCTAAGAAAAACTGGAATGCGCACATTATTTGAAATAAGGTTGGTACTGCTTCTCTTTGAACAATGAGCCCTTGCACTATAAGTTTGGTAGGCAACCTGCTGATCAGAATTTTCATGTGGTTTGCTTAACTTCCCCTGATTCGAATAGTTTTTCCTGTGTTGTTACGGATGTACTGTCATGGATGGAGTGAGTTGGCCATGCGGTTAGGGTCGCACAGCTGTGAGCTTGCTTTCGGGAGATAGTGGGTTCGAATCCCGCTGTTGGCAGCCCTGAAGATGGTTTTCCGTGGTTTCCCATTTTCACACCAGTCAAATACTGAGGCTGTACCTTAATTAAGGTCAAAGCTCCTACTTTCCCTTTCCCTTCTTTCCATTGCCAAAACCTTTGATGTGTTAATGAGACTTTAAACAAGTAACCGGAGAAAAAAAAAGCCTGTGTCATGGGCCACACAGTATGATGCCAGACAATGCTATTCACTTAATGGAACTGAGGATAATATTCTATGGGAAGATGGCGATGAGGTGATTCTTTCACTAGTGATGATGATGATGATGATGATGATGATGATGATGATGATGATGATGATGAAATGGATGATGAATGGAAGCATGGGAGCATGCAATTACTGTACTGACTTTAATATTTTATGCACACATTAACATTAAATTGAAAAAAAAACTCTACATCACTACTTTTTTGCTATTATCCCGGATGCTTTGCAACAGCATGTGAAGATTATGACACTTCCTTAAAACAATTGTACATTTTATTCAGTTTTGGAGTACATAATTGTCTATACATTAAGAGTTTATTAAAAACAGTTTTGGCAAATTCATCCATTGTACTGGACCATTTTGCTTCATTTCTGATTTATTCTCTCCAGGATTACCTGCCAGTGAATCATGAGACATTGATAGGTCTCTACGTACAGCCAACTTTGAGTAATCATAAAATCGAATCATTAAATGATCACTCCAGTAATTTCAGGCAAAGGCTTACCCTAACCCACAAAACATTCTAGGTTGCTAAGCAACTAACACTTTAATTAATATTAAGATACTATGATGACTGGATTACAGGAAGTGACACTGTTTTTCCACAATGGTTTTGAGGAGATGTTCTGGCGTTTTTCTTCTTCACCAATGTCAGTTCAGATTTTCCTATGGCAGATGACAACAGAGGCTCCACTGATGCAAGTGCTGTTTTTTAATAGATATTGTGCGATAAGCACATTAATTTTAAAGGATATTTTATTTCTGAATCTGCTGAAAATTTTCCTTAGCCCACTGCTTTGCGTGTGTAGAACAAAATTATGGGGAACAATACAGTATCAGTAGAGCAAGGCTGTGTAATACATAATGTGGAGTACTTCTGAGTCAAGTCTGCACAATGGCCTGCATGAAATGCATTTAAGAAAGTGATCTGATTTAAGGTTTTCTTTAATTGAAATGTGGCCTAAAATTTAGGTGTTCATCTAGCAGGACTATCAGATACAAAAGTTGATCTTCTAGTTTGATTTCCTGTCTATTCATCATGTGTTTCGGCTACATCAGATTTCTTCTTCATGTGACAACCATAGACTTGATTTTCAGTGGATTCCATTCTCTTCTGAATGAGAGAGCATAGGAAGTGGTGAAAAATAAAAAGAGCATGGCAAGTATGAAATGGGGATAAAATGGAAGAAAGTATCAGGAAAAGAAGGTATAAGAAAGCCGTAAGTGAAGAAAGGAAGAAAAACTGTTAAGGCTTTACACGAGAATTGGAAGGAAATGTGCAGAACAGTAAAAGGATGCTCTATGAACTTGTGAGGTGGAAGAGAAAAGATAAGAGTCTACACAAAGCAGGCAAAGACAGGAGATAGGGATCTGCGCTCTGATGGCCTTCACTTAAACCGCAGTGGTATGTATAAGTTAGGAAATTTGTTTGGAAGGGTAATAGGGAGGTACATTCAGGGAAACAGGGTGGCCTAGGGAGCAGTGATAAGGGAACAGGGAACTGGAAATCAAGTGGAGATGACATAAAATTGTTAGTGTTGAACTGTAGAAGTATTGTAAAGAAAGGAATAGAATTAAGTAATTTAATAGATATATATTTACCAGATATTGTAATAGGAGTTGAATCATGGCTGAGAAATGATATAATGGATGCAGAAATCTTCTCACGGCACTGGAGTGTGTATCGTAGAGATAGGATAGGAATGATGGGAAGGGGAGTATTCATTCTGGTGAAAGAAGAATTTGTAAGCTACGAAAAAGTTAAAGATGAGACACATGAAATTCTAGGTGTAAGGCTCATTTCTAAAGATAATAGGCAACTTGATATATTTGGAGTGTACGGATCGAGAAAGGGTAGCACTGATGCGGATTCGGAATTATTTGATAGGATAGTCGGCTATGTGGGAAACGACGTGGAAAGAAATGTGATTGTAGCGGGAGATCTGAATTTGCCAGATGTAAATTGGGAAGGAAATGCGAACGACAGGAAGCATGACCAACAAATGGCAAATAAGTTAATATGGGAAGGACAGCTGATTCAGAAAGTGATGGAACCAACCAGAGGGAAAAATATCCTGGATGTCGTGCTGATAAAACCAGATGAGCTCTATAGGGAAACTGAAGTAATAGATGGTATTAGTGATCATGAAGCTGTTTTTGTGGTAGTTAAAAATAAATGTGATAGAAAGGAAGGTCTTAAAAGTAGGACTGTTAGGCAGTACCATATGGCTGATAAAGCAGGCATGAGGCAGTTTCTAAAAAGTAATTATGATCGGTGGAAAACGGTAAATAAAAATGTAAACAGACTCTGGGATGGGTTTAAAGAAATTGTTGAGGAATGCGAAAACAGGTTTGTTCCTTTAAGGGTGATAAGGAATGGTAAAGACCCACCTTATTATAATAGAGAAATAAAGAGACTAAGAAGGAGGTGCAGACTGGAAAGAAATAGAGTTAGAAATGGCTGTGGAAGTAAGGAGAAATTGAAGGAACTTACTAGAAAATTGAATCTAGCAAAGAAGGCAGCTAAGGATAACATGATGGCAAGCATAATTGGCAGTCATACGAATTTTAGTGAAAAATGGAAGGGTATGTATAGGTATTTTAAGGCAGAAACAGGTTCCAAGAAGGACATTCCAGGAATAATTAATGAACAAGGGGAGTGTGTATGTGAGGATCTTCAAAAGGCAGAAGTATTCAGTCAGCAGTATGTAAAGATTGTTGGTTACAAGGAAAATGTCGAGATAGAGGAGGAGACTAAGGCCGGTGAAGTATTAAAATTTACATATGATAACAATGACATTTACAATAAGATACAAAAGTTGAAAACTAGAAAAGCGGCTGGAATTGATCAGATTTCTGGGGATATACTAAAGACGGGCTGGGATATAGTACCATATCTGAAGTACTTATTTGATTATTGTTTGGTCAAAGGAGCTATACCAGATGAATGGAGAGTTGCTATTGTAGCCCCTGTGTATAAAGGAACGGGTGATACACATAAAGCTGAAAATTACAGGCCAGTAAGTTTGACATGCATTGTATGTAAGCTTTGGGAAGGCATTCTTTCTGATTATATTAGACATGTTTGTGAACTTAATAACTGGTTCGATAGAAGGCAGTTCGGTTTTAGGAAAGGTTATTCCACTGAAGCTCAAATTGTAGGATTCCAGCAAGATATAGCAGATGTCATGGATTCTGGTGGTCAAATGGACTGTATCGCGATTGACCTGTCTAAAGCATTTGATAGGGTGGTTCATGGGAGACTACTGGCAAAAATGAGTGCAATAGGACTAGACAAAAGAGTGACTGAATGGGTTGCTATATTTCTAGAAAATAGATCTCAGAGAATTAGAGTAGGTGAAGCTTTTTCTGACCCTTTAATAATTAAGAGGGGAATTCCTCAAGGCAATATTATCGGACCTCTATGTTTTCTTATATATATAAATGATATGAGTAAAGGAGTGGAATCGGAGGTAGGCTTTTTGCGGATGATGTTATTCTCTATAGAGTAATAAATAATTTACAAGATTCTGAGCAACTGCAACGCGACCTCGATAATGTTGTGAGATGGACAGCAGGCAATGGTATGTTGTTAAACGGGGTTAAAAGTCAGGTTGTGAGTTTCACAAATAGAAAAAGTCCTCTCAGTTTTAATTACTGCGTTGATGGGGTGAAAGTTCCTGTTGGGCATCATTGTAAGTATCTAGGTGTTAATATAAGGAAAGACCTTCATTGGGGTAATCACATAAATGGGATTGTAAATAAAGGGTACAGATCTCTGCACATGGTTATGAGGGTGTTTAGGGGTTGTAGTAAGGATGTAAAGGAGAGGGCATATAAGTCTCTGGTAAGACCCCAACTAGAGTATGGTTCCAGTGTATGGGACCCTCACCAGGATTACCTGATTCAAGAATTGGAAAAAATCCAAAGAAAAGCAGCTCAATTTGTTCTGGACGATTTCCGACAAAAGAGTAGCATTACAAAAATGTTGCATAGTTTGGGTTGGGAAGAATTGAGAGAAAGAAGAAGAGCTGCTCAACTAAGTGGTATGTTCTGAGCTGTCAGCGGAGAGATGGCGTGGGATGACATTAGTAGATGAATAAGTTTGAGTGGCGTTTATAAAAGTAGGAAAGATCACAATATGAAGATAAAGTTGGAATTCAAGAGGACAAACTTTGGCAAATATTCATTTATAGGAAGGGGAGTTAAGGATTGGAATAACTTACCAAGGGAGACGTTTAATAAATTTCCAATTTCTTTGAAATAACTTAGGAAAAGGCTAGGAAAACAACAGATAGGGAATCTGCCACCTGGGCGACTGCCCTAAATGCAGATCAGCATTGATTGATTGATTGACAAAAGGGAAGAAAGGAGAGATAATAACACAACAAGAGCAGATGAGGAATAGATTGAAGGATTACTTTGATGAACTCCTGGATGTGAGAAGGGGTGAAGACGATACAGTATTAGTAGACTGTGAGGAGACACAATCCAAGAATCACAATGGAAGAGGTAGAAACTGCTGTCAAACAAATGAAAATAGGAAAAGCAGTGGAGTGGATGAAGTGTGTGTCGAAATGATAAAAGCATTATGATCTGCTGGTCTACTATACCTGTATAGGTTAGATGTACACTGACTGAGCAAATGTCATGGGATAGCAGAGCACTGATGCGCAGGTGTGTTGTCTGCACACCACACGCCCCCTGTGCCAGCGGCAGTTGTATAGGAGACCTTGTGAGCTGTGGCTGTGCTTGTGACAGGTGTAACATGGAACGTCGTCGTGAGCTGACATCGTTCGAACGGGGTATGGTGGTCGGTGCCCGATGGATGGGAAGTGCGCTTTCGGAAGTGGTGCGGGAATTCGGCTTTACACGATCATATCAGATGTAAGGCTTTTCAGGCGTTTGCTCTATTAACCAGCGTTTCGTCTTAGGTCTGACACTAGACTCGTCAGAGTGGGATGTGTCAGACCCTACCCACTGACGCTGGGTGTATGCAGGTGAAGAGAAAAGGGTAGGGTCTGACACATCCTACTCTGAAGAGTCTAGTGTCAGACCTAAGATGAAACGCTGGTTAATAGAGCAAACGCCTGAAAAGCCTTACATCTGATATGTTTTTGACATGCTCTATTGGTGAAAAATATCTAATTCCCTCCATGGGAATTTAGAATTTTTCATTTACACGATCAGTCGTGTCCAGAGTGTATCGTGAATGGTTGAATACGGGTGTCACCATCCTCAACAGACGAACGACCGGCTGTCCAGCCACCCTCGATGACCATGACCGGCGACATCTGAGACGGATTGTCAATAGTGACAGACGAGTAACCGTGCAACAAATCACGACTCAATTCAACACAGGCCGTGCTAGACACGTCTCCCGGTGGACAATCCATAGGAACATGGGTTCTATGGGGTTTGGGAGCCGGTGCCGCACACGGGTGCCACTGTTAACCCAACGTCATCGGGCACAACGACGCGCATTTGTCGCCAGTCACCAGGGATGGACACTGGAACAATGGCGTAACGCGATATGGGCGGACGAATCACGATTTCAACTGCACCATGCCGATGGGAGGCACCGTGTATGGCGCAGACCACATGAAGCGATGGATTCCGCCTGCCTCGAAGGTGTAGTCCAGGGCGCTGGTGTCTCTGTTATGGTCTGGAGTGCAAAAATCGGTACCAAATAACTGTAGTAAATGAGTAATAATACCTACATTTAAGAAAAGCGACAGAAAGATATATGATTATTATCGAGTAATCGCACTCATATTTCAGGTAGCTAAAGTAGGGTACTAGAAAAGAGAGTGAGAAGAAAGGTGGAAGGATAATTAAAAGAAGATCAATATGGCTTTTAAAATGGAAGATAAACACTAGACTCACATCATCAGCATGAGCAGTTAATGGAAAAACATAGAAAATATGGAAGAGATATGGTGAAGACATTCCATGATTTAGAACAGGCCTATGATAGTGTTCCCAGAGCAGATGTATGGAAAATAATGCAATAGTAAGGATTTGAAAAACAAATACAGTGAAACCTCATTAGTGTGTTTTTTGTTAACACATTTTTCCGCTTAGCACATCATAAATTCAAAGTCTTAATTCTCTCGTATTAAATCTATATAAAAATACCGCACTTATTGTGTCACGAATTTTCGCTGTTACTGCTTAGTACAATCAGATTTTTTCTAGCCCTGAAAACGTTATTTGTCATCCCTTGAGAAAAAAAAACGTGATTTACAACTCGGGTAAGAGCTGTCGCCTCAGTTGCATGATTTTTGAAAAAGTGTCCCTATTTGTGCTTGTATTTCACATTACATTCAGAAGGTAGAAATTTATTTTGTGTTGAGTGGTACAGTGAAATTTTGTCGTGTGATATGGTAACCTATATCTGGATTAGGAATACAATTGTGTGAAATTGACTAGCGTGGTGCATATTTGTCTTGTGATAGCCTAGTTATGGATACAGAAAGTCGTGAAATTCCTTCCTAATGAAGACAAAATTAAAATCTTTCAGGAAGTGGACTGGCATCCACATCTTCAAGCGTGCAGAGGTCACGAATATTGATCTCGCACCTTCGAGTTTCAACTCGATCATTCAACTTGGTCAAAATTGGGGTCAAAGTCAATCCTCCTAATTCCTCCCAGTTGCACATGGTCAAGTGTGACCTCCAATTCATCGTCTAAGAATGTTTAATAACCTACTGCTCCGAAATTAAAGGCTTCTATTAACATTTGTTTTTGAAAGATTGTGATCTGCACTAATGCTTGGATATTTTTATTGGCCCCCGTCCATGTTGTCATGTTTATTGTTTGGTGTTTTTCACACCTTTCAGTGCACTTGTTATTTTATAAACTTCTGCAGAAAGGGTTTTCATATTTGTTCTCCTGTGCTTTTCACACCTTTTAATACTTTCCTCTCATCTTTAGAAATGGTGGATATAGTTTTCACTGTACCCGTGGATACACGTCATAAAATGCCCTAATGTCTAAAAAATTCATATCTATAGAGCATCCAGAGTTAAGAAAAGACTACAGGCCTTATGGGCCTGCTGCCTTCCACTGTTGCCATACTCGCTCACTCACCGCGGCTCGGACACTGCTTGTGAAATACAGTGATGACATAAAATTATACATCGCTTGGTACAGCTGTTGCAAGACTAATAATAACATAAATGCCAGATTATCTCCAGTCATTAATGAAATTACAGTCATGAAATTTCGTTTTGCCATAACGTTTCCAAGGATAATAGCCCACTGACTGTAACATTCGAAATAGAGTAAGAGTTTGAACATGCAGGGATGCGGACAACATGCATGTCCAGAAACCGAAATGATTGTCTTGTTTCTTATATCTGAGAAAGTTTCATGATCGTTGTTGCTTTACGGGAGCCCCCAGAAACATTTTATTATTAAGGCAAATACTGTGTGGTTACAACACAGGAAGCTGACGGCGAGATATCTCTATCTCGGTGATGTATCCTTCAGGTCATTTCAGATAAATTTACTCATAAGTGACAACAGATGCAAGGGCTTCATGTTTATCACAAAATACGATAACTTAAATATTCTTCCGCAACATAAAATACAGAATGCTGAATGACCTATTCGTATGATTTCTTAAAATCAGGTAGTTTGGGGTTGCTGTTTACGGAACTGATGATTGTGTTCAGAGTTGGCGGTTCATCTCAAAAACAGAATTCATGAACAGTGCGCTGTATTCCACTTCTGACAAAATCATCGTATTTAATGAGTCTGGAATTACTGCGTTTTGACTCTTTCCTTTCCCGCTTCTTGCTGGGACTCTGGAGTGGCCCTTCGCTGGCTTCCTTCCTTATTTTGAAGACAGAAGACCTCGAAATTCCTAAAAACTTCACGGCTTTATCTACTACCCAGTTTACACTTCGTCCTGGATGCTTTGTTTTCAAATATGAAAAATAATTAAGCACCATTTGCCATTCCTTTCTCCTGACAAATTCACTACTTCTCCTTTTCACATGTTCAGCTATAATTTAAATGTATTACTCGCTGATCGATTATATGAAATACTAAACAGACATAAACAATACACGATACACACAACCAAAAGCAATGCAATACACGGAAAATGAAACACAATATACTGTATTTATAACAAAACACTATGCGCCCCAGGAAGACGATCACTTCACTCTGCCGGATATCTCCCTTACATAAGCAATCACTGTAATGAGTGACACACACAAAAAGGGAAACATGCCGCACTGACCTCACCAATGATGATTCGCAGTGGTTAAGCTGAGTTATTACACGTGTTGACTACTGTACACACTTCCGCACTACACGCTGAAATGTGGCGCGCAATGCGACAAGCATGGCCGGCTGTTCCGTGTACTGAACCACATATACGATATTTAGAAGGATAAACTCAAAGATATCAAAATGATTTTACGTCTTCTTCAGTATTGTATGGCACAACCAATGCTTGTTTCATAAGAAAAATTATACATTTTGTTAGGAATTCATTATAATTTTTATATACATGTAGAACTAAAGTGGGTAACACCAATAGAAGTAAAAGCCCATAAGGCCTGTAGTCTTTTCTTAACGCTGGATGCTCTATAGTGTTCCCACATCCCTGTTGGATAGTTTTTATTTGTATATTCAGTAGTATGTTTTCTCGCTTAACACGTTCATTTTTGTTGTCCCCTGCAGAAACGTCTTAACGAGGTTTTACTCCAACTGAATATTTGTAAGCAATGTACAAAAATTGTTGCAGCAGTGTCCAGACACATGTAGGGAAGACGGAGTGGTTTTGGAGTGAAATTGTGCTATGACATGGAAGTGTGCTGTCACCATTGGTATTCATAATGGTAATGGATGAAGAAGACAAAGGAAAAATACAAGGACAGGGAGCTGACGGTAATGCTGTTTGCAGATGATGTTGCGATGTGGGGAGCAAACAAAGAGGAACTAGTACTGAGCAGGTTGGCCATGCGGTTAGGGGTGCACAGCTGTGAGCTTGCATTTGGGAAATGTGGGCTCGAATGCCACTGTCGGCAGCCCAAAGATGGTTTTCCATGGTTTCCCATTTTCAAACCAGGCAAATACTGGAGCTGTACCTTAATTAAGGCCACAGCTGCTTCCTTCTGACTCTTAGCCCTTTCATATCCCATTTCCATCATAAGACCCATCTGTTGATGCATCCACAAAGATGCACACAAAATGCTTTCAGTTGGTACATTTATTTATTTCACCTTAACTTCACGTAAACATACACATAACCTAATCAACTGCTGTCACAAATAAAATACACACATCAAACAGCCATTTTTAACAATGGCCTATCACAGCACTTGGAGGTTGCAACCTTGAAACAGTTGACTGGTGACTAGCATGTCTGCCTAAACACAGCACGAGGTCACAAGTATACTCCTGTTAAACCATAACTCCTACTCAACAAAAACTCTCTCCACCATGAAGACCACCTGCTTATATATGTGCCTGGCCAGGCTTCTAGAAAGTTATATTTTTTGTAAGTTCTAGAGTGCTTAAGGCCCAGATATAATGTACAGAATATTCTACAGAGTTTTCGTCTACCTAGTACCATCCTGGATATTACAATGTGTTACACAATTCTGTAGCAGATTACATATCATATACAGGTAATAATAAATTATATAATATTACTTACAGGTTCTTACATTAACTAAACTCATATAAATATCTATATACATCAAATGTTTCATGACATAACCTCACAAATAATGCAATTGTAAACTAATTATGATACTAATAAGTGGATGTACATCACAAGTAATAATAATAATAATAATAATAATAATAATAATAATGATAATAATAATAATAAAATCGTAAATAATAATAATTCAAGCTCGATACTTGCATTATTACCCGTGGGTTAAAGAACATTGTTTTCAAGTTATGTCAGTATATTACACTTGCTTCACTGTGTCGGTGCGAAGTAAAGCAAATAGTAAAATACGAGAGGAAGCACAAGGACAACTCGGCATATTGAGTGAGATTATTGAAAATTATGGAATGAGAATCAGCATGAAAAAGAGTAAGATAATGGTGTTGACTAGAGGAGAAGGGGAAGGGAAAGGAACTATAAAAATTAGGGGTCAAAACCTTGAAATTGTGGAGAGCTTCAAGAACTTGGGAAGCGATCTGATGCAGGATGCAGGGCTGGACATGGAGATGAAGTAAAAGGATTCAACAGGGAAATGCAGTCTACCTGAGTGTGAGAAACCTGGTGTGGAGAAAGGAATTACAGTGGTGATGTTGACATCTGTGGCTGAGACCTGGACACTGACAAGAAGACAGGAGAAGTGAAAATTTTAAGAAGTATGTGAGGAATGACAAGAAAGGTAAAGTAAGAAATGAGGACGTCAGGAAGGAAATCGGCGTGGAAAAGCTTTACAGCGGAATGGAGAGGAAAAAACTTAGATGGTGTGGACATATTAAGAGGACGGAAGAAGGAAGGATATCGAAGCAGAGGAGGGCAAAAGGGAGATCCAGACTGATAGTATAAGTAGGATAAATCTGTATTGGAACACAGTTAAGGATTAACAGTGGTTGATGGACAGAGGATGATGGAAAGGTGTTTTAATCATCCCAACTTGGTAGGTGCTGGATGAGGGAAACATGATAATGATGACGATGATGATGATGATGATGATGATGTTGTTATTGATGTTTGTACAGCCCTCACAAGGGTAGAGGACTGAAGATAGATGATAAAGGAACTTGTTGTTGTTGTTGTCAGTGACACGAAACATGCATGCAACCTGGAAGGACCCCTATTTACTTTTAGAGCTAAGAACTTTCGCCTGTACCGAGCAAGTTGGCCATGCAGTTAGGGTCGCAAATGTGTGAGCTTTCATTTGGGAGATAGTGGGTTCAAATTCCACCGTTGCCAGCCCTGAAAATGGTTTTCCATGTTTAGCTATTTTTCACACCAGGCAAAAAATACCTTAATTGAGGCGATCTTGTCTAGTTAGTACGAAAAAAGAATGTTTTTCCTTTCTCGTAAAGATAGGTCATCTCATTTTCCCGGTCTTTTTCTTCATCTTCTTCATCTTCTGCTTCTTTTGAATTGGCCAACTAAGGACCACAGTATTCAACTTTTTTTGTTTGGAGCGGGTGTTGATGTTTGCCCAGTAATCTTGCATTCTCTGGCTATTTTGTTCCTTTCTTTCCTTCTCCCACAGCATGCCTGTCTTCTTTTGAGGTTGTTTGTCCTGTAACCCCTTTTGTCTTAATATCCCTCTGAGCGTTTATCAGTCTTTGATGTCACCTTCTGTTATTCCTAGTTCTTGCATGTGTTTGGACACTTCTGTTAACCATGGTGTCTTGATCTTGTTCTAGTAAGTAAGAAGCTGGTAAGTTAGTATGGTGCGATTCATCCATGAGATATGATCGCAGAAGGTTAGATGTCTCCTCCTGGTCACATCTGTGATCTTTTCAGTTTAACTGTACAACTCCTGGTTGGATCGCCTTCTGTATTCATCCTTCTCTTTGAGTGGTCCAATATCTTCTGTAATATCTTTCTCTCATGAATCTCCAGCTTGTCCATCAGTCACTTTCTGTTAAGTGTCAGACACTCAGTGGTGTACAGGGCTTCTGGATGGATGACTGCATGATAGTGTCTTCAGTTTGGCATTGTGGGAGAGACACTTCCTATTGTAAATATTCTTGGTTAGTTGATATGCCAGCTGTAGTTTGTTTTTCCAGGTTGTCAGCACTGCTTCTTCTGAGAGACTTTGTTCCAGCCATTCTCCAAGGTACTTTGAACTTCTTAACTTCCTCAATTTTACCAGTTGTAGTTCACTGGAGGCATTACCGATGTTGGTGGGTTATTTTGTTTTATATAGTGATACTTGTAATACAACCGTGGCAGCCTAGTTTGTGAGTGTACTGAGCTGCTTCACTGCTATTTCTGTTGCCCAAAATGCTACATCATCTGCGAATGCCAGACAATCCCCTGCTAGACCCTCTCGTTAGTGCCTCAAGTAAATTCACTGGGAATTTCTCGTTATCCAGCTCCATCTGCCACTCTCTGATGACCTTCTCTAATGTATAGTTCAAGAGGAAAAGGTAGAGCCCATCTCCCTGTTTAACTCCTGTCTTTATCTCAAAGCTTTCCGAAAGCATTCCTCTGAACTTTACTCATGATCTGGTGTTGCACAAGGTCTGTTGGATAAGGTTGTGGCTCTCCTGGTACAATCTCATTTCCTGTAGAATTCTCTGAAGGGTTGGTCTGTCAACTGAGTTACACACCTTCTTAAAATCAACGAAAGTGATTACATACTTTTTCCCTGCTATCACATTCCACCTCACTACTCTCTGTCCAACATCTACACGCAAAGCTACACTGTGCAGTATCTGACTTTTAACCGGCAAAAACATACTTTATATTGGCCAGCCATTTTTTGACGGCATCATTCACACTTTCACAGAGATGAGTTATTTATAAGGTTCAACCTATTCAGTACTAATTACGTATTGTATAGATGTTATTCAACAACAATTATTCAACATGGGACTGGTTTTGAAATTTAAATGTCATCATCAGCCATAAAACAAATCACAAACAAATGAGCAAAGGCACATTAATTAAAACTGGTGTAGTGACACATTGAAATAAGTACATTTAAAGTCTTTACACGTCCATTCACACCATGTGTCAAACAAACCGTCAAAACAAAAGAGCAACGGCATAATAAAATTAGCACAGTGACACATTGAATTATGAATATAGCCTCTCACTATTCAAAGATTAAAAGAAGGTTCCTTGATATGTTGTCAAAGCACAAAAGTCTTTGTACGCCTATTCACATCCCTTGTTAATTGAACAACAATAATTAGATCCGGCGTAGTGACACACTGAGATATTTACATGGTCCTCTCACCAATCTAAGTCAATAGAAGGCTCCGACACACTTCCAAAGTTAAAAGTCATTAAAACATCCATATACGCTATGTGTCAAACAAAACGTCAAGAACTTATTGGAATCACTTGCTATACAATTTTTACCTGTTAAAATTTACACTGATATATATGAAATTATAAGAAATAGTCAGTGGTAACAAGTTGTCCTTCAGTATTTTTCTTATAGTACAGATGATCTTTCTTTTTTTTTTTTCTCAGTTCGATTGGGAAGAATATTTATCAGCTTTGAAACAGCATGTTGAGATGTTAACCTTGTGAGAAGGAGGTACAGACTGTTATGTACGGTAGGTCAGGAGGGGTGAAGGTGTTTGGGGGGGGGAGGATGTTGATGAGAGAGTAGTGGGTTTAAAGTGGGTCTTGTGAACAGTGTGGCGGCGGTCTGTAACGTGATAGGGTATTGTGTATTGCGCTAAATATTGACCGCCTACTCGGAAGATCAACACACCTAAAGACTTTAATTAAGAAATCAAAAAGAATGTTGGTTTTTTGTGAGATTTCATTCAGGTTCAAATTGGAGTTAAAGAACTTGTCTAAGTGAATGCAGCTATTTTCTGCGACGTCAAGAATAGGACCTTTGTCCATATTCATGAACACCTCTATATCTTGTTGTACGTTACCGAAGCTATGCTTTGAATCTTGAATGTGCTGGCCAACTGCCGAGTGTCTATTGTATTTTGTAGCATTTACATGCTCCATGTATCTGATTTTGAAGTTCCTCCCTGTTTGACCAATGTACGAGGATTGACAGTTTTGACATTGGAATCTGTAGACTCCCGATTTTTGGTAAATTGAGCTGGTATTATATAATATGATATCCATATTTCTATTGTTAGTTCGATATGTTATATTGGTGTTGTATTTTTCAGAATATTTGTAACACTGTAAATATCTTTGTTGAATGTGAAGATTGAATAATAATCAGGTTTAGTTTTCTCTCTAGTTAGAGTTGAATTTAGGCGATATTTTGGTTTGTTGATAATGCGTGCTCTATAAATGCATTGTCATAACCATTATATTTGGCTATGAAGTGGATTGTATTCAATTCTTTATTTAGATTTACTGTATTAAGTGGTACACTGAATGCTCTGTCTACCATACTGTTGTAGGTAGCATACTTGTGTGCTTTGGGATGAAAATTTTTCTTGATAGTTGTGGGTGTCTGTGTCGGTTTCCTGTAAATTTTGAATTCTATAGATGAAGGAAGTTTGTTTAAGGTGAGATCCAGAAAATTTATGCTTCTGTTTGACTCAGATTCCAGAGTGAACTTTATTTGCCGATCAATATTGTTTAAATTGCTAAGAGTGGTGGCTGCATCAGTAATTCTTTCATCAAGGATAATGAGTGTGTCATCTACAAACCTGACCCAAAATCTTATGTTCGTGAAGTCGCTATTGTTGTTAATTGCTTTATGCTCTAGATGGTCAATATATATATATCTCAGCTAATATCCCTGAAGCCAGTATGATCCCATAGATAGGCCATCCTGCTGGTATATGTAATTATTGAAACTGAAGAAATTATTCTTAACTACTAGTTTCAAAATTTCCATGAAATCTTAGATCTCAAGTTTACTCAGGTTGCTGTATTTATTTAGGTTGTTTTGGATTACTGGAAAAAGTTTCTTAGTATTGATGCTCGGATACATATTTGTTATGTCGAAAGAATGCATTGAATGGAAAGGCTGCATTTCAAAGTCATCTAGTTTTTCAACTAATTCAATGGTATTTTTCAGATCTATTTGAAAATTATGGTTCTTTTCTAGAAATTTCTGGATGAATTGTGATAGCTTATATAATGGACTTGGCCTATAATTTATGATGGGGGTATGGGGATGCCGGTCTTATGGACCTTGAGTAAATCTTTCGCTACTGGTAGCCCTGGGTACATGGTTATTAGTTTAGTCTTCTCTTGTTCTGCGAATAAAAATGACATATTTTTTAGGGTTGCTTTCAGTAGATGTAATTTTTGGGTTGGATCTTTCTTTTATCACCAAAAAGGAGCTATTTTTCAAAAATTTGGCAGTTTTTTCAATGAATCAGTTTTATCCATTATTACTGTCTTGTTCCATTTATCTGCCCTGGTAACAATAAGGTTCATATCTTTAATTTTCTTTTTGAGGTTAATTATCTGTTCCCTTTCTTCAGAATATTCTTGGTTTCTATTGTTAAGTAGTGGTTTTTCTATTTGATGCATGGGTTTTATTCAGTTTTCTCCTAATATCAAATATGACCTCATTGTGTATTTCCAGGGGCATTTTATTAACAGCTGTTTCTGATTTGATAATTAATTTGGTAGTGGTATTAATTATGTTAGTGTTCGGCCAATTTTTTTCGGACATTTTTCTAGAATCATGTTGTATTGCTCTGTTAGTACTCTTTTTGACAAATTTATAACGGGAGGGTGAAATTCTACAATCAAGTTGTTTAACTGGTTGTGTTTTTTTGTTTCTCTTTTTGTACTACAGTTTTTCGTTGCGTTAGCCTTAAGTGTGTTGAGCTTCTTGTCTAATATGAGCTGTTTTTGAGCTAACTCTTCAAACAATTTACTATTAACCTCATCAAGGAAATGTCCCATTGAGCTTAGAAAGGAGGCACGCTGCTTCAACCTGCGTCACGTACAATTGGTTATTTAGAAAAGATTTGTTCTTATATAAGAATTTAATTTCGTTTCTAATCCATTTCTTACTAACTTTATTTTGTGTACACTTGTGTTGAGGTGAGTTTTGATGTCCTTTGGTGTTCTCTTTGAGGAAGTTAGGCATTTGGTTATGTTCTAAGGACTGTTTTAAGAAATGAATGTCCTTGCCTAATTAAGCGATTTTTATTTTAAGGTTCCTATAACGATAGGCTTTGAGTTTTGCCTGGTAAGCTTCGTTATTCAAAGATATGAGTTTCATTGTTGTTTCCTTTTTGAACTGAAATCACAGAGATGAGTTATTTATAAGGTTCAACCTATTCAATACTAATTACGTGTTGTATAGATGTTATTCACAACATTTATTCAACATTGGACCGGTTTCAACATTTAAATGTCATTATCAGTCATAAAACAAATCACAAACAAACGAGCAAGGGCACATTAATTAAAACTGGTGTAGTGACACATTGAAATATGTACGTTAAAAGTCTTTACACGTCCATTCACACCGTGTGTCAAACAAACTGTCAAAACAAAAGACCAACAGCATAATAAAGCTGGTGCAGTGGCACATTGAAGTATGTACATAGCCTCTCACTATTCCAAGATTAAAAGAAGATTCCTCGATATGTTCTCAAAGCACAAAAGTCTTTATACGCCCATTCTCATCCCGTGTTAATTAAACAACAATAATCAGATCCGGCGTAGTGACACACTGAGATATTTACATGGTCCTCTCACCAATCTAAGTCAATAGAAGGCTCCGACACACTTCCAAAGTTAAAAGTCATTAAAACGTCCATATACACTTTATGTCAAACAAAACGTCAAGAACTTATTGGAATCACTTGGTATACAATTTATAAGTTGTCCTTCAGTATTTTTCTTATAGTACGGATGATCTTTTATTTTATTTTTTTCCTCAGTTCAATTTGGAAGAATTTTATCAGGTTTGGAACAGCATGTTGTGACATTAACCGTCTGAGAAGGAGGTACAGGCTGTTATGTGCGGTAGGTCAAGAGGGGTGAAGTCGACTGGGGGGGGGGGGTGAAGGGGAAGGATCGTGTTGAGGGAGTAGTGGGTTTAAGGTGGGTCTTGTGAACAGTTTGGTGGGGGTCTGTAACGTGATAGGGTATTGTGTATCACGCGAAATATTGACTGCCTACTCGGAAGATCAACACACCTAAAGACTTTAATTAAAAAATCAAAAAGAATGTTGCATTTTTTTCTTCTGAGATTTCATTCACCTTCGATTTGGAGTTGAACTGGTCTAAGTGAATGAAGCTATTTTCTGTGACATCAAGAATAGGGCCTTTGTCCATATTCATGAGCAGCTCTATATCTTGTTATATGTTACTGAAGCTATGCTTTGAATCTTGAATGTGCTGACCACATTGTATCTATTGTATTTTGTAGCATTTACATGCTCCATGTATCTGATTTTGAAGTTCCTCCCTGTTTGACCAATGTACGAGGATTGACAGTTTTGACATTGGAATCTGTAGGCTCCAGATTTTTGGTAAATTGAGCTGGTATTATATAATATGATATCCATATTTCTATTGTTAGTTCGATATGCGATTTTGATGTTGTGTTTCTTCAGAATATTGTAACAATGTAAATATCTTCGTTGAACGTGAAGGTTGAATAATAATCAGGTTTAGTTTTCTCTCTAGTTAGAGTTGAATTTAGGCGATATTTTCATTTGTTGATAATGCGCTCTATAAATGCATTGCCATAATCATTATATTTGGCTATGAAGCAGATTGTATTCAATTCTTTATTTAGATTTACTGTATTAAGTAGTACACTGAGTGCTCTGTCTACCATACTGGTGTAGGTTGCATACTTGTGCCAAGAAAAATTCTTTTCATCCCAAAGCACACAAGTATGCTACCTACAACAGTATGGTAGACAGATCATTCAGTGTACCATTTAATACAGTAAATCTAAATAAAGAATTGAATACAATCTGCTTCATAGCCAAATATAATGGTTATGACAATGCTTTTATAGAGCACGTTATCAACAAACGAAAATATCGCCTAAATTCAACTCTAACTAGAGAGAAAACTAAACCTGATTATTATTCAATCTTCACATTCAACAAAGATATTTACAGTGTTACAAATATTCTGAAAAATACAACACCAATATAACATATCGAACTAACAATAGAAATATGGATATCATATTATATAATACCAGCTCAATTTACCAAAAATCGGGAGTCTACAGATTCCAATGTCAAAACTGTCAATCCTCGTACATTGGTCAAACAGGGAGGAACTTCAAAATCAGATACATGGAGCATGTAAATGCTACAAAATACAATAGATACTTGGCAGTTGGTCAGCACTTTCAAGATTCAAAGCATAGCTTCCGTAACATACAACAAAATATAGAGGTGCTCATGAATATGGACAAAGGCCCTATTCTTGACGTAGCAGAAAATTGCTACATACACTTAGACCAGTTCTTTAACTCCAATTCGAACCTGAATGAAACCCCAGGAAAAAAACCAACATTCTTTTTGATTTTTTAAATTAAAGTCTTTAGGTGTTTTGATCTTCCGTGTAGGCGGTCAATATTTAGTGCGATACACAATACCCTATCATGTTACAGACCCTCACCACACTATCCACAAGACCCACCTTAAACCTACTACTCCCTCAACACGATCCTTCCCCTTCTCCTTCCCTCCACCCCACCCACCACCGCCTTTTCCCCTCCTGACCTACCGCACATAACAGTCTGTACCTCCTTCTCACAAGGTTAATGTCTCAACATGCTGTTCCAAAGCTGATAAAATTCTTGCAAATTGAACTGAGAAAAAAAAAAAACAGATTGTCTGTATTATAAGAAAAATACTGAAGGACAACTTGTTACCACTGACTATTTCTCATAATTTCATATACATCAGTGTAAATTTAAACAGGTAAAAATTGTATACCAAATGATGCCAATAAGTTCTTGACGTTTTGTTTGACACATAGCGTATATGGATGGTTTAACGACTTTTAACTTTGGAAGTGTGTCGGAGCCTTCTATTGACTTAGATTGGTGAGAGGACCATGTAAATATCTCAGTGTGTCACTACGCCAGATCTGATTATTGTTGTTCAATTAACAAGGGATGTGAATGGGCGTACAAAGACTTTTGTGCTTTGAGAACATATCAAGGAACCTTCTTTTAATCTTTGAATAGTGAGAGGCTATGCACATACTTCAATGTGTCACTGCGCCAATTTTATTATGCCGTTGCTTTTTTGTTTTGACTGTTTGTTTGACACATGGTGTGAATGGACGTGTAAAGATTTTTAATGTACATATTTCAATGTGTCACTACACAAGTTTTAATTAATGTGTCCTTGTTCATTTGTTTGTGATTTGTTTTATGGCTGATGATAGCATTTAAATGTCAAAACCGGTCCTATGTTGAATAAATGTTTTGAATAACATCTATACAACACGTAATTAGTATTGAATAGGTTGAACCTTATAAATAACTCATCTCTGTGATCTCAGTTCAATACGGAAACAACAATGAAACTCATATCTTTGAATCATGCACACTTTGTCGGCAAGCACTAGGGGTGTAACGTTAGGGCCTGCAATGCAGATGTGTTGGGACCTTTAAGAGGTGCCAAAGACTCCTCGCAAAAGAGTAAAAAGAAAATATATCTAGTCTAATGTCACTCTGCACGTAAATGGTAGAATCAGTCAAAATACTGTAGTTTGTTCTTTTACAATTTTTACGTAGAGGAATTGCCACTTGATTGCATCTAGCAGCAGTTTATTGTGTTGAGTGTAACACAGCACAACTCTGGCAACACTGCGACACACTCCTCAGGAAAGACCTGCACCAAATATTATTTAAAAATAATTGCAACCGTGATAATTCATACCAAAATATCATATTATAGTTAGAAAAGGATACTTTCTTGTTGTGTAGTGCACTTGAGACTGTATTATGCAAACATTTTGCAGAATATTTAACTGTAGTCACACATTTATTTGACAACAATATATGACGCCAATAAGAAGTTTGTGTGGTAATGATCAGTCAACTCAGTTTCGGAGGAACTCTCTTTCCATAGGCTTATCTGTTGTGCGGTTTGATATTTTTCAAATTTTATTTGAACAGTTTTTTATTTAATTTTGTTTGTATATTTTTCTGTGTTGTAATCAAATAAATATTATATCTGAGACTTCGGTAAGTGTATAATTCTGTGGTTACTGAAAGAAAAAAAAAGAAAAAATTACATAGGAACAGCTAAGTGGTGCCAGTTGGCAGTTCAGCTGCTTAGCCGTGAAACCACGGAGGCAGTCAAAAAACCTATTAAACTAATAAGCTTAACAATAATGAGTATTACCTTTGTTCATATAACTTGGCAACATATTGCGTTGCTTCTACCTGCTTTAATAAATGTATATTAAGTTATGTATAAGTTTTACATTATATTTGAGGGGGCCAGCATTTTTATTTTGGCAGGTGGCGGCTCCGTACCACATTCGTTATGTAAGCGCCATTATGCTTTGTGCAAACATGCTTCTAATTAAAGAAAATATGTTAACCATTCCTGTGAACGTAATACTTTTTGAACTATAATAACTATATTTTATGAAAACTGTCTCGTTGATATTTTACCAGAGAACCCCAATCCCAATCTGAATGGCATTTCGTATCAAAATATAATTTTTCATATAAGATTTGGTTTAAACAGGGAGTATTAGATTAGACATTAGATATGAAGTAATCCTTGTATGCAAATATTGAAGTTCTTCATCAAACTTATCTTGATTTTTCTAGATTCCGGACTCACACATAGGAAATTCTCGTGATACATCATTTGAACAGATGGTGATGCGTGAAACAGGAGGTAAAGGAGTTGATCTTGTCTTAAACTCTCTGTCAGAGGAGAAACTGGTGGCTTCTCTACGATGTCTAGCTGATGGTGGTCGATTCCTTGAGATTGGCAAGTTTGATTTGGCAAATAACACTCTAATAGGTAAGTTTCTTTTTTTCTTTCTTTCTTTCTTTCTTTCTTTCCTTTTTTTTTTTTTTTTTTTTTTTTTTTTTTCGATGGGAGATTAATGTGTCATAATAACAATATCAACAACAGTGTGATCTCAACTTCCTTATGGAGGATGGTACTATTTAGCTTCCTCTTCAATACAGTACTTTATGTATATACTTTTTTCCCCTTCATTTAGAGCCATCTTAGGGGTATATAAAGAAACTTTAAAATTGGACTTCATGTATTCTGTGTATTGGAGCATTCTTTGTCTAACAGCTTCCCTCCTTTCTTCTGTTCAGTTCGTCTTTGTGCTAACTATTGAGTTCCTAAATAAATTTTTGTCTATTACTGAGTTTTGATTTTTGTTCATTAACCATATATCACACGCAAGTATTTATGGAGAAAATAATAGCAGGAAGACAATGGGGAAGGTCTAGAAAGAGGTGGATGGTGGGCTCAGATCAGGCGAATAAGGCGGGTGTGGAAGAACCTCCCATCCCCACCACTGTAAGCGATGCTGAACAATGGCTGCTGTAAGAGCTGTTGCGATATCGTGTAGGATTATGGCGTTGTCCAAAAGATCTGGACGTTTGGTTTGCACTGCATGGCGCAATTGGTACAACAAAAAAGAAATGTAATAAACTACATTGACAGTGTGCGCCTCACGCACTGGATGCCACACAAGAACACCTTGAACATCGTATGCCATTTTGTGACGCTCTCACTCACACACTGAACTTGGGGCATGTTTAGACCCACACTGTTGTTTACATACACCATCTAGTCGCATCATACGCAAGTACATACCGCACGTTTCCAAATGAATATCTTACATTCTCTGTGTTTTCTCCTGTTTGCAAGAAAGAAATAGTTGCCATGACTTATGACTCGACGTACGTATTGCATCTCAGCCCGGGATATATACTTGCTACACCACAACCCTACTAAACAACAACTAACTAACTTTTACTGTCAAGATCGTCCCCTTATATACAGGGTCCACCAGAAAAATGTATACACTGTTTGTTAGACGATATCATGATATGGACATTGTCAACTCTTATCATTGTTTTTAAATGTTGTAGTGGCTGGAGCACGCTTAACGTTTGAGCAACGAAAGTACATTCTGAAGTGGTTTATGGTTTATCAGGTTTGATAATGGCGTTGAAGTGCAACGTAAGTTGAGGAGGGAGTTTGAAACAGAACCCCCAACACGCCTAACAAACGCATTACTGGAAAGTTTGAGATGCATGAAAAGATTTGTGATATTCACAAAGAAAGATCGGGAAGAACGCGCACAGCTACCAGTCCTGCTTCGTCGGCTCACGTGTTGGAAAGTTTTGCTAATACTCCACAGAAGTCTGCTACACAATGTGTACGGGAAGTGGGGATTAGCATACAAGTGTACGACAAATTTCCCAAAACAGCTAAGTGGAAAGTTTACATCCCACGATTACTGCATGTGCTTAATGAGGATGATCTTGATCGTCGAATGCAATTTTGCGAATGGTATCAGCAAATGATAACCCAAGATGAACAAATTCTGACGAAGTTAATGTGATCTGATGAAGCCCAGTTTAAACTTAATGGAACAGTGAATCAACATAACTGTGTCTACTAGGCTCCGGAAAAACCGCATGTTCATGTGGACAATGCGGTCAATCTACCAGGGGTTAATGTCTGGCGATGACTGTCGTCGAGGTCTTCCTAGGACCCTTTTCCTTTGATGGTACTGTCACTGGAGCAGTGCACTTGGAAATGTTACACACATTAATTTTAGCAGCTGTACGTGCGCTTTATGGAGCCGATGATGAAGTCTTCTACCAACAGGACGGGGTGCCACCACATTACCGTGTAGCAGTACGAGCTTTCCTGGACGACAATCTGCCGGGACATTGGATTGGGCTACGAGGGCCCATTGAGTTTCCCCCACGATCGTCAGATCTTACCCCTATGGACTTTTACTTGTGGGGAACTGTGAAAAATCAAGTCTATTGACGTACGCCACGCACGCTGGAGGCCCTTCGCCAGGAGATTACAGCGGAATGTGCAGAGATCCCCATTCAAACATTGACGGACGTAGTTGGAGCGACCGCTTGTCGTTCTGCTGTGTCTAGCAGCCAACGGTGAACATTTTGAACATCTCATGTAACCATATGTTTAACTGAAGACAAAACTACATGTGTAATCAAAATTTAAATATAAAAAAAAAAAAAACCAACAGAATAAATCGTTTTGTTCCGTAAAGAGTGTATACATTTTTCTGGTGAACTCTGTATGTGCCTGGCTAGGCTTCTAGAAAGTTATATTACAAAATATATCTTCGTGAAAATTCTAGAGTGCGTAATACACAGTTTACAATGGATGGAATATTCTCAATAGTTCTCGTCACCTATTGTCATTCTGGAAGTTACAATGTGTTTCAAAATTATGGATTACAATTTATATATACAGGCAAGAATAAATGATAATATTAATTTACAGGTATTTACATTAACTGAACTGATATAAATGTTTATATAGAGTGCCTGTTTCATGACATAACCTCAAAAACAACGCGATCATATCACATGTACACATGATGTAATAATAATACTAATACCAAATGGATGTAACACTTCACAGCTATACATACAATAATAATAATAATAATAATAATAATAATAATAATAATACTAATTCGAGCTTGATATCTGCATTAGTTACCCATGGGTGAGAAAATATTGTTTTCAAGTTATACCTGTTCATTGCACTTGCGTCAGTATCCCCCCTATGACTTGAAACAATTTCCACAGTTTGTCACACTCGTCGACTTTGCCTTGGATGTAGATTGTATCTTCTTTCTTCCTCTATGTTGCTGGATATGCTCTCCTCTTCCTGACCAGCATCTGCCATGTTGGGGGCCGGGGTTGTCTCGCTGCCAGCTTCTTTCTCAATGATAGTCGATATGTTCTCCTCACAATGACCAGATGATGGTGTGTCATTAGTCGCCTCTCCTCCAGGCTTACTCTGTATGCGCAGCAGTTGGGTGACTCACCGCAACTCCGATGCATGGACCTTGACAGGAGGGTTGGTCTTCAGTAAGTAGACCCCATGGCCCAGCTGTTTATCTACCTCGATGGGACCGACCCACTTAGGTGTGAGACCTGCGTGAATACCTCCAATCTTATAACTGACTGGGTGGTTACGTCACAGTACTTGTTGGCCTGGTAGGAAGATCTAGGTCTCTTCGACATCTTGAGCTTTGGCCTGGGTAATGAATCTCTTCTCGGCCAAAGCTTGCTTCACCTTGATGTTCTGCTGCTCCTGCTGCCGCCACTCCACCAGGGAAACAGCTGCATCATCTTGGCCCGAAGTGGGTGGTGGACGAATCTCCCAATTCCCGGTGCCGTACAGCTGTCGACCAAGAAACAGCTCTGCTGGGGAATAGCCGGTGACACGGTTGATGTTTCGTCGCAGGGCAAAGAGTGACTGCGTTATCTGACAGTCCCACAGTCGATGTTCTTTGTCTATCAGGTGGACTCGTAGCATCCTTTTCAGCTCCTGGTTCCGTCGTTCCATTGGATTTGCCGTTGGGTTGTAGATAGGGGTGGTCCAGTGCTTCACACACCATTCTGCCATCATTTGCTGCCACTTCAACGTCTGACAGAATGCACCGTGGATAACCGTAGCGGCTGAATACCTCGTCTTGTAGGAGTCTGGTGATGCGTCCCCTCGTGGCTTCAGGTATCGGAGAGGCCTCACTCCATCTTGTGAAGAGGTCAGTGATTACTAGAAGTCCTGTTTTACCCCGTGGTGTTCTAGGGTGAGGACCCATCAAGTTCAGGGCTATGACCTCCCACGGGCATTGTTGCCATCTTCCTCGCTGACTGGAATCTGCCTTCCTGTTGCTCGCCTTGATGCAGGCACAGATGTAGCACCCCTTCACATAGTCCAGGATATCTTTCCGCATGTTGACCCAGAAGAATCTTCGTCGTATAGACTGATATGTCTCTTCGCCTCCTGGATGTCTGGCTTCTGTGCTGTCATGGAACTTCTCGAGGATGTCCGTCGTGTGCTGTCTGGGGATCACCACTACTGCAGGCGCGTCGGAGAGGTGCATCCTGTACACCAAGGGTCCTCTGTCGACCCGGAAGTTCTTATAGCACATCTTGAATTCCCTTGGGACAAGTCGACTATCGGTGTTCTGTCTCCTAATCCACTGCGTCTTGGTCCTATAGGGCTTGTCTTGTTCCTGCCACTGTTTGATCACTCCCAGATTAAGTTCCTTCTTGATGGTCATCAGGACAGGTTCCTTAGGCTCACTCTCAAATTTTTGTGGGAACTCCCTCTCGACAACGGTGCTCCTAGCTTCAGGTTCCATCGCCGGGTACCTAGATAAGCTGTCTGCTCCTATGTTCGTCAGTCCTGGGACATGACACACATCAAAATCAAATTCAGCGATTAACAGGGCCCATCGCATCAATTTAGATTTTGAGCCCGAGACAGAGTTCAACCATTTGAGAGCAGCGTTATTGGTATAGAACTGGAACTTCCTTCCCTCCAAGTAGCCTCTGAATTTGCCCATGGCTCACACCACGGCTAAGGCTTCCTTCTCGGCAGTGCAGTAGCGTTGTTCAGTGGGAGATAGCTTCCTGCTGGCATACTCGATGATGTCCCTTCCGCCATCACACCTCTCCTGGAATAGCACTGCTCCTAAGCCAGAGTCACTGGCGGCAGTCTGCAGGCGCATCTTCCGTTGAGGGTCGGGATGGGCTAGACCGGGAGCATTGCATATCGCAGCCTTAATGGCTTGGAATGCTGCCTCTTCCTTGCTGGTCCATCGGATTGGGCGATTGTTATTGAATAGATTGGTGAGTGGTATTGCCTTCTCTTTAAAGTGTGGCACAAAGCTGCTACACCATCCAAAAAGCCAAGGAACTGATGTACTTGTCGCTTGGTCCGCGGGCGTTCAGCTTCTTCGATAGCTCGATTCTTCTACAGTTGCCTTTCTAAGCCTTCAGAGGTTAGGACATGGCCAAGATATTCTACGCAGGACTGGGCAAAGTGGCACTTCTCCAGTTGGCAAGTCAGTCCATGAATCTTCAGTAGTTCCAGTACTTTCCTCGGATGTACACGATGTTCTTGAAAATTCTTGTTGTGAATATTAAAATGTCATTGAGATACACTTGGCAAAAATCTCTGACATATCCTGATAATACCTTATCCATCAGTCGCATGAAGGTGGCAGGAGCATTCTTCAATCCAAAGGGCATTACTGCAAACTGGTACAAACCTCTTGGTGTCATGAAAGCGGTCAGTGGTCTAGAACTTTCCTCGACCCTCCCCTACTTGACTAGGGTTGCTTATCTGTCAGGTCTTGAGCCACCTTCGTGTTCCCGGTACCATCCCTGACCTCTAAAATTCGAAGCGCTAGATTACGTTACGCCCATAACTTGATTAGACCTGACGTGTGTCCTGCGACGATGTGGAAATCTATGAAATATTTTGGCATCAATAACCAGAAATCTGACACAGAATTAAAAGTTAACGTAGATAAATTAAACGATCATTCCATCTCGCCAACGGGAATTAATCCGGTCGTGAAAGAGAAAACAATACGTATGATAATATGCCATCACCACACAGAGATAAATTTTATTTCAGTCACGTCACACCACAAGAAGTGATTGACTCAATAAAATGCATCAAGACCAAGGCTAGGGGCGTAGATAATATAGGCTGAAATGCTCATGGAAATTTCCTCCACATCATTTATCCATTGGTGAATGTCTTTAATTATTCACTGCAACAGGGGACTTATCCAGAAATATGGAAAAGGGCCGTAGTTTGCCCGCTTCCAAAAATATGACTGGCAAAGGACATCGGTGACTATCGGCCAATTAGCATCTTATGCATATTGTCCAAAGCTTTAGAATTCATAGTTCACAAGTAGATTACCAACTATCTTATTCAACACAATCTTCTCGACATCCACCAGTCCGACTTTAGACCGACACACAGAACTTGTAGTGCATTAACACATGTGACGGATGACATAAGGCAAGCTATGGACAACAAACAACTGACAGTTGTAGCGTTATTGGACTTTAGTATGACTTTCGACACTGTTGACAGAGATATACTTATATCCAAATTAAATAGTTTAAATTTCTCCGCAAGTGCACTCTAGTGGACCAGTTCCTATCTCACCAGCCGCTGGCAGTGTGTACCTAATAACAACAATGAATATTCAAATTGGCGTACGGTAGACGTAGGAATACAGCAAGGATCTGTACTGGGCCCCCTATTTTTCTCTGTGTATATAAATGGCATAGCTTCCGAATTAAAACACTGTAAATACCACTTATACGCAGATGACTTACAGATATATACACACAGCAAATCTGAAAACCTACACTCCGAAACACTTCACCTGAATGAAGACTTGATGACCATAGATATGTGGGCCAAAAATCACAGATTAAAATTAAACCCATCAAAATCCTAGGAAATAATTATTGGTTACCTTAACTTACATTGCAAACTCAATTGAACAGTGTTACCACAGTTGTCCATAAGTGGTACTCCCATACAGTATAGCCAAAATGTAAGAAATCTTGGTATAATATTTGACGAACATCTGTCCTGGTCTGCCCAAACTATATCTGTGTGTAGAAAAATATACGGAACACTACACTGTCTCAGCAAATTCAAATTCACTTTCCCTTTTAAACTAAAGAAAATTCTTGTGGAATCACTCGCATTACCTCATTTTGATTATTGCGATATATACTGAAGAAAATGGAAATTGCAACACCCAGAAGGAGTGGTGCTACATTGCTGCAATTGAGCATGCAGGACGAGTGTTTGGTTGCGATTCGATGATTACACTTTCAGGTCCCTCTGACCACAAGTTTGGACAACAATTGATACAGAATGTGCCCACCATGAGTTGCAATACATTGATGAATTCGTCGAGGCATGGAGTCAATAAGGCCCTGGATCGCTTCCTGAGGAATTGTGGCCCATGCTTGCTGCACTGCACGGGTCAGTTGTTCCAGAGTTGTGGGTGGCTGAGGACGGTTGGCCAGTTGTCGGCCCATCATGTCCCACACATGCTCAATAGGACTGAGGTCTGGGGATCTGGTGGGCCATTCTAAGGTTGTGATGTCGTGGAGAGCTTCTCTGGAGATGCGTGCAGTGTGAACCTGGGCATTGTCCTGCTGAAACATCCCATTAGCAATGTTCGCCATCATAGGGACAACCACTGGATTGAGAACCGTATCAACGTACTGTCGAGCAGTCATAGTGCTCTCAACAAGCACTAATTGTGATTTCACATTAAAGCCAATAGCTCCCCAGACCATAATGCTTGATGTTGGCCCGGTGTGCCTCTCGACAATAAGATCTGGGCGGCCCCTCTCCCTGGTACGTCGGCGCACATGATTCCAGCGATCACTGCGGGCAAGACAGAAGTGCGATTCATCATTAAAGACTACCCTATGCCATTCGTCGACCCACGTCGATCTTTCTCGACACCAGGCCAGCCTTATACGTTGTTGTTGTGGGGTCAGTGGAACACCTTCTGCAGGGACACGGGCTTGTAAGCCAGCTGAACGCAGGCGATTACCAACTGTTTGTTGTGTAACATGGGGTGCCACAGCTGCTCGAATTTGCGCTGCTGTTGCATGGGGTTCCATCCGGGCCATCCAAATGATGTGGCGATCCTCTCTCACAGTAGTCTGCCGTGCTGGGCCTGTGCCAGGTCTACGAGTGTGGGTACCTTCACTTGACCACTGCTGCCATACACGTTGTACCATAGATGCCTGTCGGCCAACACGTGCAGTGACAGTCCTTAGCGATAATCCAGCCTCACACAGCCCAATCATCCAAGCCCTCTCAAAGGGCGACAGTTATTGATAGCGGGCTCTTCTCTGTCGTCGAGGCATGTTTGACGGCGAACACTTCACTGCACAGACTGCAAGTCAACTACGCTACACCAGAGTCCATATACTGGAGTTGATTCCTCCGTAACCAATCATGTGGGGAGACCTGTAGCAACAATTCAATGGGTCTGAAACTTTGATCATTTACATACCTACATGGCATCGTTCCATATCTTGAAAATCAACACACACGACCAATGCCTTCATGGTGTTGCAATTTCCATTTTAAGTGTAGTTTACAACAATCTAGGAGTAGACTGGGGAAGGAAATTACAGTGTGCTCAGAATGCTTGTGTAAGATTTATCTGTGGACTTCATTACACTGACAATGTCACACCGTCTTACACATGGCTCAGGTGGCTTCGCCTGCAAGAATGACGCACACTTCATACTCTTTGCTTTTAGCATAATATTCTTAAAACTTCTCAACCAGCCTATCTCCGGGATCGCAAAAACAAAAATACCCGATCCTGCAGCACCATGTGTTTATCCCTTCCTGTATACAGAACAGCAATCTACACGATATCATTCACCATTACTGCAGCCCAACAATGGAATCTCTTACCAGTGGACGTCAGAAGCATGTCCAGCAGCTTAGCTTTTAAACATGCCTGTGTCAAAATACTAGGTAAACATGCATGAATCATCAAATTATGACCTGCAAACACCTCCTCCTACCGCCTCTTCATCATTATTTCCCTATTCTTTCAGAGATATTCTTCTTCTTCTCCTTGTCACTAATCCTTCTCTTCGCCTCTTATTGAAGGCGATATTTCGGTGTACTGTAGAAATGTATACATTTTCTAATCTTCTTTTTAAGTAGTAGTTATAGTTCTCATTCTTATATTTTTTATGTACTCTACGTATGATGTGTATTATATAATGATATGATTTTGTTTTTTTATTAAGTGTGATTACTTTTATTAATACTATTACTGTTTCTATTGTTAACATTATCATATTATGATCATCAGTAGTTATTATTAAGTGTTCTAAGTTAAGACTGGTTAAGTGTAAGAAAGGTAGCACATCCCTAACTTTGCCAGAATAAATAAAACATATTATTATTATTATTATTATTATTATTATTATTATTATTATTATTATTATTATTAACCCAGAATGGGCCTGATATAGTTTCTGCGATGTCAAGGCTGGGCACTTGTTCTTCAGGTGTCCCGCTCTTCCACACTGGTAGCACTTCCTAACTGTGCTGGGCTTTTCTATAGCTTTGCTCTTCTGTTCCTAAGTTGGGCGATGATTATACGTAGATCATCAAAGTATCTGGCTTGTGATACTTTCACTAGGGGCCGAATCTTATTGTGGAGTTGCTCTGTGATGTCTGTTAAGATCTCGTTTTTGTTCCTTCCGGGTGCAGACGCTTGAAGAGTTGGTACTTCTGCAGGACAAAGGCGCTAGCTCTCATGTCAGTGGGTTGTGCCTCAGTCAATAGCTTTCTTTTCACGGAGCTCTTCACCTCTTCAGAATTAAACCTAGTGAGGAATTCCCTCTTGAAGTCCATCCAGTTTAGATTTAATCCCTTCTAGTTGTTCCAACAAATAGCAGCTTGCCCCTTTAATCGCGGTGTGATGAGTTGCACGAAGATGCCCTGTGGTAAATTAGTCCTTCCTAATAGGTTGACCGATCCCTCGATGAAGCTAGTCAGTTTCTCCTCCAGTCGCCCGTGGAATTCTGGAAGGCTCTCTATAATCACCTTTGGATCTATGTGTGCTGTATTGTCGGTTAGGTTTGAGGGGTTTAGAGGTGTGGCGGTATGTCCTATTTGCGTTAGTCTATCTTCTACTCTGTGAAGGATGATTTCCCTTGTATTCTATATATCTCCCTTGGTGGCCGAAAACTGATTTTCTAACCTTCTTTCAACAGCAGAAATACGACTCCCAAGATTTCCCTCAACGGCAGAGATACGGCTTTCAAAATTTCCCTCGATCTTAGAAATCCTTCCCTCAACCTGTTGTTTTATTCCAGAAACCTGGATTTCCACCCCCCTCCTTGAGGTCCAAGATATCCCTTTCCAGCTGGCTTACTCTACCCTCGATCTGGTCAACCTGTCCCAGTTTAGACCTGATGTCTGGTATCTGCTGCGTCAATCGATCGGTGACGTTGCTAATTTGCGATGAAATATTATCATTTACTGTTGAAATTTTCAATTCTAGGCCCTGTTCTACATTATAAACCTGTGTGTACACTTGTGCTATCTGTCCAGTTTGAGTTAGCTTGAGAAAATTCACCTGAAAGTTTTTTATTTACATCTGAAATTTTGTCCGAAAGTTTGTCTGAAAGTTCTTCATTTAGTGCCTGCATCATAGTCATTAGGTTAGAACACATTTCAATTATATTTACCTCATCTTCCAATGTTTCGTCGGCATCTTCGTTGGCTTCGATGCAAAACTTTCCTGGATCTTCTCCCTTCTCCTCGAGATCTTCCCATAGACTCGCCTGTAGCGATTTTTTCTCCCCGTTTGTCAGGAGGTTCCTCTTGGTAAGGTTGTCTTTGAGCTGTTTGAATGACATATTCTCTGATATGACTTGTATTTTGCATTACTACACTCGTATTCACTCGTAAATTTTTACATCCTCGACACGATCGCCAGTTAACGTATCCACACAGATGCACACGAAATGCTGTCAGTTGGTACAATTAAATTTTATTGACATATATTCACAAATTAACACACACATAACCTTAACCACAGTATCACAATAAAACACTTCACTTTGAGAATATCAACAAAGCCGCCATTATTAAAAACAGCTGCCAACAATTCAATATCCAGGTTACAACTTTGAAACACAGTTGAAAACAGATGACTGCGTATTTCGATATGGAAACTACAAATATTGCATGTCAGCTCAGGATATATACTTACTACACCACAACTCTACTAAACAACAACTAACTAACTAACTAACTAACTAACTAACTAACTAACTAACTAACTAACTAACTAACTAACTAACTTTTAACATCAAGATCATTCCCTTATATATGTGCCTGGCCAGGCTTCTAGAAAGTTACATTACAAAATATATCTTCGTGAAAATTCTAGAGTGTGTAATACACAGTTTACAATGGGTGGAATATTCTCAGTCGTTCTCGTCACCTATTACCATTCTGGAAGTTACAGTGTGTTTCACAATTAAGGATAACAATGTATATATACAGGTAAGAATACATTATAATATTAATTTACTGGTATTTACATTAACTGAACTGATATCAATGTTCATATGAGTGCCTGTTTCATGACATAATCTCAAAAACAGTGCGATCATATCACATGTACACATGATGTAATAATAATATTAATACCAAATGGATGTAACACTTCACAGCTATACATACAATAATAAAAATTATAAAATTAATAATAATAATAATAATAATAATAATAATAATAATAATAATAATAATAATTTGAGCTCGATATCTGTATTAGTTACCCATGGGTGTCTCCTCAAACAAGCACCCACTTTGTAACCACATGCCTGGATGTGGTGCTGATAAAACCAGATGAGCTCTATAGGGAAACTGAAGTAATAGATGGTATTAGTGATCATGAAGCTGTTTTTGTGGTAGTTAAAAATAAATGTTAGAGAAAGGAAGGTCTTAAAAGTAGGACTATTAGGCAGTACCATATGGCTGATAAAGCAGGCATGAGGCAGTTTCTAAAAAGTAACTATGATCGGTGGAAAGCTATAAACAAAAATGTAAACAGACTCTGGGATGGGGTTAAAGAAATTGTTGAGGAATGCAAAAACAGGTTTGTACCTTTAAGGGTGGTAAGGAATGGTAAAGACCCACCTTATTATAATAGAGAAATAAAGAGACTAAGAAGGAGCTGCAGACTGGAAAGAAATAGAGTTAGAAATGGCTGTGAAAGTAAGGAGAAATTGAAGGAACTTACTAGAAAATTGAATCTAGCAAAGAAGGCAGCTAAGGATAACATGATGGCAAGCATAATTGGCAGTCATACAAATTTTAGTGAAAAATGGAGGGGTATGTATAGGTATTTTAAGGCAGAAACAGGTTCCAAAAAGGACATTCCAGGAATAATTAATGAACAAGGGGAGTGTGTATGTGAGGATCTTCAAAAGGCAGAAGTCTTCAGTCAGCAGTATGTAAAGATTGTTGGTTACAAGGAAAATGTCGAGATAGAGGAGGAGACTAAGGCCAATGAAGTATTAAAATTTACATATGATAACAATGACATTTACAATATGATACAAAAGTTGAAAACTAGAAAAGCGGCTGGAATTGATCAGATTTCTGGGGATATACTAAAGACAATGGGTTGGGACATAGTACCATATCTGAGTTACTTATTTGATTATTGTTTGGTCGGAGGAGCTATACCAGATGAATGGAGAGTTGCTATTGTAGCTCCTGTGTATAAAGGAAAGGGTGATAGACATAAAGCTGAAAATTACAGGCCAGTAAGTTGGACATGCATTGTATGTAAGCTTTGGGAAGGCATTCTTTCTGATTATATTAGACATATTTGTGAAATTAATAACTGGCTTGATAGAAGGCAGTTCGGTTTTAGGAAAGGTTATTCCACTGAAGCTCAACTTGTAGGATTCCAGCAAGATATAGCAGATATCTTGGATTCTGGAGGTCAAATGGACTGTATCGCGATTGACCTGTCTAAAGCATTTGATAGGGTGGATCATGGGAGACTACTGGCAAAAATGAGTGCAATTGGACTAGATAAAAGAGTGACTGAATGGGTTGCTATATTTCTAGAAAATAGATCTCAGGGAATTAGAGTAGGTGAAGCTTTATCTGGCCCTGTAATAATTAAGAGGGGAATTCCTCAAGGCAGTATTATCGGTCCTTTATGTTTTCATATATATATAAATGATATGAGTAAAGGAGTGGAATCGGAGGTAGGCTTTTTGCGGATGATGTTATTCTCTATAGAGTGATAAGTTACAAGAGTGTGAGCAACTGCAACGTGACCTCGAAAATATTGTGAGATGGACAGCAGGCAATGGTATGTTGTTAAACGGGGTTAAAAGTCAGGTTGTGAGATTCACAAATAGGAGAAGTCCTCTCAGTTTTAATTACTGCGTTGATGGGTTGAAAGTTCCTTTTGGGGATCATTGTAAGTATCTAGGTGTTAATTAATATAAAGAAAGATCTTCATTGGGGTAATCACATAAATGGGATTGTAAATAAAGGGTATAGATCTCTGCACATCGTTATGAGGGTGTTTAGGGGTTGTAGTAAGGATGTAAAGGAGAGGGCATATAAGTCTCTGGTAAGACCCCAACTAGAGTATGGTTCCAGTGTATGGGACCCTCACCAGGATTACCTGATTCAAGAACTGGAAAAAATCCAAAGAAAAGCAGCTCGATTTGTTCTGGGTGATTTCCAAAAAAGAGTAGCATTACAAAAATGTTGCAAAGTTTGGGTTGGGAAGAATTGAGAGAAGGAAGAAGAGCTGCTCGACTAAGTGGTATGTTACGAGCTGTCAGCGGAGAGATGGCGTGGAATGACATTAGTAGACGAATAAGTTTGAGTGGAGTTTATAAAAGTAGGAAAGATCACAGTATGAAGATAAAGTTGGAATTCAAGAGGACAAACTGAGGCAAATATTCATTTATAGGAAGGGGATTTAGGGATTGGAATAACTTACCAAGGGAGACGTTCAGTAAATTTACAATTTCTTTGAAATCATTTAGGAAGAGGCTAGGAAAGAAACAGATAGGGAATCTGCCACCTGGGCAACTGCCCTAAATGCAGATCAGTATTGATTGATTGATTGATTGATTGATTGATTGATTGATTGATTGATTGATTGATTGATTGATTTATTGATTGATTTATTGATTGATATGCTCTGCTGGTTTAGATTGCTGTAGTATTTTCCATGGAGGGTCTTCTCTCCCTAGGTACTTTCATTCTCCTGCAGAGATACTTGGTGATTTGTATGCTGCTGATTTGTATGAGGGTCAGAGGCATTATATGAATACAGTACAGTGTACTTGTCAGCAAGTACTACAGTTTATTGAGATGGATGTTTTCTTGCTTTTTATGGAAGTATCTTTGTAGGTACCTTGTCGAATTTGAGTGATGTAATCTATAGGTGGTGAGCAAAGTTCTCGTTTTTCTATGCATATTGTCTATTTCTGTAGCAGACCATTTCAGAATTCCGAATGAATAAACAAGAGTTGGAATAGGGTACATGTTTATTGCTTTTATTTTGTTCTTGGCATTTAGGTAGCTATGCAAAATCTGATGCAACCTCAATGTATATTTGTCAATGAGTTCCTGTTTGATTTTCTTTTGCTCCAGAGTTGTATTCTGAGCAAATCCAAGGTACTTGCAGGTCTCTGTTCATGTCATTCCCTCAATTAAAGATCTGGTATGAAGCTAATATGGTTGGGAGTTTGCGTACCGACCACGTTCAATTGTTAGCAGCTTACACTTCGTAACTCCCAACGTCATTCCCATGTCAGATGAGTAGGAGTCTATTATATTCAGCAGGCCGTTCATTTGTGTTTCATTGTGGGCATACACTTTCAGATCGTCCATATAAAACAAATGGGATATTCTGTTTTTCCTATTGTTATATTTAATATCAATTCCAAAACCAGTAGCTTTTAGAAGGTTGGATAGGGAATTTAATTGCAAGGCAAAACCACAGAGGACTTAACAAACCTCCTTGAAATATATCACATTCAATTTTAATTGTATCAGATATGATACATTTATTTTCTGTCTTAATGCAGAGCACTGTCTTCCAATTGTTCATGGTAACCTCAAGAAAATGAATTATGGCAGGACTGATCTTGTACAAATGAAGTACTTCTTTTAACCATGAGTGGTGAACTGAGTCAAATGCTTTCTGATAATCTATATACACTGTGTACAGGTTCCTTTGTGAATGTATTGCCTGTTATGTTACAATGGAGTCGATTATCTGTTCCTTGCACCCTAGTAGTGACTTTGTGCATCCTTTCTACTCCTCAGTCAGAATGTTATGATTGCTGATATGTTTATACATTTCCTCTGTAGGCATGGATGTAAATAGTTCATAGATCGTTTGTAGACAAGTGATTGGCCTGTAAGTTGATGGATCTTTAGCATTTCCACCTTCCTTAGGTAGGAGGTATGTAATTCCTGACATAAGAAGTTCAGGACACTCTTGAGGATGATGCACGAGGTAAGTGAATTGTTGGGCTATTTTATTGTGCATGCAAGTGAAATGTTTGTACCAAAAATTTTGTATTTTGTCTGCACCTGGTGCTTTCCAACTTTGAGTTCTCCTGGCAGCATTTCTCACATGGCTTTTTTCTATGGTATCAAAACTCATTTCTGCATAAGCATTGTTGTTTTGCTCATCCTTAATCCATGTTTTCTTTGTAATGTGGACTCTGTTGGTACACCAAATACGTTTCTAAAAGCCTTCCGTGCAAGGGCGCCAATCGGATAGTTTGTAGAGGGGGTGGGGGGGCCTAGACCTAGGGGTATGTAGTATTTTTAATATTTTGGAAGATGAATGGTGGCTTGTATTCCATGGTAGAATACCACCCACGGTATCCCCTACCACTTCTACGTAATACCAACTTTTAAATCATTTTCTTGAAAGCAAAACATGTGACTATATTAGATTGTTTCCTTTCCTTGAGAGCTGGGGGGGTGGCGGCGTGTCCCCCTCTTGCCCCCGGGCATGGGCACCCTTCCTTCCGTGTCCTGCATACTTGAAGGTTCTTCTGCCATAGTTTGCTGGTTTTGCTTGAGCGTTCTGTAGAATTGGCCCTCATTCTTGGAGAAAAGGTTGTTTTGCAATTTCCTAGCTCGGTACTCTTTGTATCTCCTGAGCCTTGCTGCTTTTGCACACAACTTCTGTTTTTGGATGTCATTTAATTCTTTGACCTTTTCTCTGTGTTCATGTTCCTTTGTGTGGGTGTTGGTTTCCCTGAACACAAGTTTTGTTACAGAGGTACGCAGAAAGTTGACCTATGGTTTTTCTTAGCTCTTGGATATCACTTTGTAATTGACGTTGCCATGGTGGAATGTATTCTGAATCTGCATTCTTACAAGAGCTTCTGGAAAGGGGTATTAGATTTTGGTGGTTCAGCCTAACCACAGTTATTGCTGCGCAATAAATGAGGGCATTTGTTTCCTCTATGCAACTAGATGTTTCTATACAGGGTGTCCCACCCAACTCTGCGACTCCAAATATCTCTTAAATGAAACAAAATATGAAAATTCCAATTGGCCAGGAATGTACCCATGTCAGGGGCTCACACAATGAGAAGGTGTACACAATCCATAAAGGTGATCAAGTAGCACTTCCAATGCTAAGTTGAATTTTTTTAAATGGGTCATGTATGCTTGTTCCAGCAAAATGAAAACCAGAGCTGCAATTGGTGATAACACACTTGGTTTCACGTTTCTAAACCTCATGCGTTCAGAAATACGTGGCTGTTAGAGGATGGCAATGGCGCCACCCTTTCTGACGTAATGCAACGCATGTACTTCTGTGCTCAGAGCAGGGGTTGCTTGCACTGGCCTGTAGCCTGCTCTAAACAAACCAATATCAGCTCGGCACGTTATAGCTTCATTGTACTAGTGTCTCCTGATCTGGTCTGCTGTCGTACTGTACCGTAATTCACGTACGTTTTGGATATTGCTTTCCATATTGACACATTAAACCGTGTTTTCATGTGGCGTGTAACAATGGCCGTCATCTAGTCGATATGGTAATTCTAAATTCCCATGGAGGGAATTAGATATTTTTCCACCAATAGAGCATATCAAAAATCAGATCAAAAATTAGATGTTGGCTTTTCAGGCGTTTGCTCTAGTCGATATGCTGGCCTTCAGTAATGAAGAATATCTGGATATAATTTTAATTTATGGTGAGTGTCGCAGAAATGCAACCGCAGCTGTGGCATTGTATGCTTAACGCTACCCAGATCGACGGTGTCCTTCGCCTCATACCATTGCCAACATCTGCAAGAAAATCAGGGAAACAGGAAGCTGGGCTCCCACAAAGCGACAACGTACAAAAACAGCGACTGGCACTGGAAACAAAATTGCTGTTCTGGCTGCTGTAGCACACAATCCTCAGGTGAGTGTCTGACAGATTGCACGAGGTTCTGGAATAAGCCGCAGTAGTGTGAGCAGAATTTTGCAAAGGCATCGGTTTCATCTGTTCCATATCTCACTGCACCGGGAACTGTATGGGACGGACTTTGAATGCCGCATTGTATTCTGACATTTTGCACTTCAGCAGTTGCAAGGTAATCCAGCATTCCTATGTAATACGTTGTTTACAGACGAAGCTTCATTTACAAATCATGGTCATGTGAATCTGCGGAACATGCATTACTGGTCCGAGCAAAATCCCCACTGGATTCGCCAAGTTGCTCATCAATGACAGTGGAGTGTCAGTGTTTGGTGCGGTATCATTGGTAACCGTATTTTAGGTCCCTATTTTTATCAGGGAACATTAAACTGACAGCGATATTCATCATTTCTGCAACACACTCTATCCCTCCTCATGGAGAATGTGGGATTGGAAACGCATCTATCAATGTGGTTCCAGCATGATAGATGTCCCACACATTCTGCACGAGTTTCCTGAGATGTTGTGGATGTGACATTTTCAAATAGGTGGATAGGATGGGGAGGTCCTGTGCGATGGCCACCTCGGTCCCCAGACTTGACGCCATTAGACTTCTTTCTCTGGGGCACAGTGAAAGATGGAGTGTATCAAGAACCGCCAATGACAGTAGAGGATATGCAACATCGTATTACTGCGGCATGTGCGGCAAAATCTGTAGAAACACTGCAATCCATGGAACACTCTTGTTACCAGATTCCAAAAGTGCATTGATACAAATGGAGGGCACTTCGAACATCTGTTGAAGAGACATGGTTTCATTGGACAAGACGCTACTGGTGATTTGTGGGTGCATTTTCCATGCCATATGTACTGCACAACAATGAAGTTTCTGAGGGCTATAGGCCACCAGTAAATGTGTTTAGAAAAGTGGAACCAAGTGTGCTATCACTAGTTGTAGCTCTAGTTGTCATTTTGCAAGAATAAACATACATATTCCATTTTAAAAATCACAACTTTGTGTTGGAGGTGTTATTTGTTTGCCTTTGTGGATTGTGCTTGCCTTCTCATTGTGTGAGCCCCTGACATAGGTACGTTCGTGGCCAATTGGAATTTTCATATTTTGTTTCATTTCAGAGACATTTGGGTAAGAAGTTATTATATTAATAAAACCACCTTTCAAGTTCACAATAGTCCTTTATATTTAAGATAAAACCATATAATTACAAGTTTTTTGTTATATATATACCAGGATCAGGGTTCTTACCCACCATGGATTATGTTATCTATAGCTGATGATGCTCACTAAGATTGAACGAAACATGTTCTACTTGTAATTAAATGGTTTTATCCTAAATGTAAAGGACTATTGTGTATTGGAAAGGTGGTTTTATTAATATAATAACTTCTTATTCTGAAATCCAATACGGTTTTACAATGAGATTTATAACTTGTAATGTTACCGCCAACCAGTTAAACTCGAAGAATAGATTTCTTAATCTCAAGGTGAAGGTCAATAAAATATCTAGGGACATCACATTTCTAAAAGAATGTTTAAAGAATAATCTAATTCCAAAATTCTTAAGAAGCTCACAAAGGCAAAACATTTTTTCTTCCAGTTTGCTGAATACTCAAAAGAAAATAAACGATATTTGGTTGAAAAACGAAATTAAATTACATTATAAGAAAAAGTCATTTTTGAATGTACAGCTCTGTAATGCACATTTAGAGATTTCTTCGAGCATGCCTCCATTAGAATGGGACTCCTACTCTAAATTTGTTAATGAGAAAGTGTCAGCTACAATGAGCAATAAGCAATTAGTTTTGGAGAAAAAAATAAAATTTCTCAAGGATTCAAAAACAAAGTCCATCAACTCTCACAGAATGAATAATTCACATACGCTCCAGTTAAACAATACTCCCTCCACTGTGAATCCATCTGATACCACATTCACTAGTAGCGAAATGGACCTCTTGAATAAAGGCATGAAATTTAACTGGCCCAACCCCAATAAGTTTGATGACCTCATTACCAGTATTGCCGAGGCTGAATCTAGTATTTTAAAACTCCCTATCGAACATCGAAATGACGTGAAATACGAAGTAAAGAAGAACCTCCCCTCTTTAGTTAAAGAATTGAAATCCAAGTCAATATCAAACTTTAACAAACAGATAACCGGAATCAAGAGTAAAATCAAAAATAACAATATCACAGTCACAAAAGCGGACAAAGGTCCCACAACGGTTCTAATGAATAAAGAAGAATACATTAGCAAAACCGAAGATTTCTTTTCTGCTAAAACTTATAATATAGTGGAAAAAGACCCCACATTAAAAATCCAACGAGATCTTAAGAACCTGTTAAACAAGTCTTCTTTTCTTTTACAAGAGTACGAACAACAGAAACTTACCATAATGAACCCTAAGTTACCCACAACCAGAGCTCTACCAAAAATACATAAACTTGGGATACCAATGTGCCCCATTATAAATTGTAGAAATAGTCCCACATGTAACATTTCAAAATGTTTGCACCGTTTCCTATACAAGCATTATAAATTCAATAATAAAGCCTACGTAAAGAATTCTGTTGACTTCTGCAACAAATTCAACACATTCAAGCTAACAGATACACTGACTGACAGAGCAAATGCAACACCAAGAAGGAGTGGTCAGAACTTTATGCCAATTGGGAACATGCATCATTTTCAAAAATATTTTTTTTGAAAAGTACACCAATGAAATAGTACGTAAACGTATTACATTGTGGTATGTTGCCTTGTTTTCTACCATTAAAAAAATATTTAATAGTGCCTTTCCGCAAGGCGAGTGAAACGGCCTCTGACGTAAGCGGCGCGCTGTGACGTCACGATCCAGTACCGCATGGAGCTCTATCAGCCGTTGTGCATCAGCCGTTGCTAAAAGCCGATTGTTTATTATTCACGATCGCGAATAACTTCGAAATGACAGAAGAAAGGTTCGAAACAGCACAGTCAAACAATCTACCATGTGTAGATGTCATCATTCTTGAAAAATAGTGACTTTTGTGGCCGCAGAAATTCGCGGATAACAAGCAAGTTTGTAAGTGGCGTCTTTTATATACGTGCAATGTACTGTAACCCATAGTATTAGGATAACAACGAACCTGGATAGATATCACATCACTTTCAACATTTCCTTCTAGACTGATTCCCCTATTAAAGAAGAACATTACATTTTCGGGCTTTCAGCATTAGTAAAGTAAGAAATCGGATTTCAGCACTAACATAAACATATAGGTAGCATTATAGTACTAGTCCGCTTCTGTGGTGTAGTGGTTAATGTGTGCCACTCCCGGAGGCCCGGTTTCGATTCCCGGCTCTGCCATGAAAGTTGAAAACAAATAGTACGAGGACTGGAACGGGGTCTACTCAGCCTCGGGAGGTCAACTGAGTAGAAGGGTTTCGAATCCCACCTCAGCCATCCTCGAAGTGGTTTTTCGTATTTTCCTACTTCTCCTCCAGGCACCTAAGGCCACGGCCGTTTCCTTCCCTCTTCCTTGTCTATCCCTTCCGATCCTCCCATCCTCCAACAAGGCCCCTGTTGAGCATAACAGGTGAGGCCACCTGGGCGAGGTAATGGCCCTCCTCACCAGTTTCATCCCATACTCTAAGTCTCACGTTCCAGGACACTGCCCTTGAGGTGGTAGACGTGAAATCCCTCGCTGAGTCCGAGAGAAAACCAACCCTGAAGGATACACTGATTAAGAAAGAAGGAAAGAAAGAAAGAAAGAAAGAAAGAAAGAAAGAAAGATCATAGTACTATAGGGCTATAATCTATCATTCCCAAAAAAATATATATTTATGGTTGGGACAACTGGCCTACCCACTTCCGGGGCCCATGAAAGAGAATTAAATATCTTTGTGGAGGGAAAAAGTTAAACATGATAAAGATAAATATGACTTCATCTAGTTTTCACAAGTCGGGCTGAGTGGTTCAGACTGTTGAGGTGCTGGCCTTCTGACCCCAACTTGGCAGGTTCGATCCTGGTTCAGTCCGGTGGTAGTTGAAGGTGCTCAAATACGTCAACCTCGTGTCGGTAGATTTACTGGCACGTAAAAGAACTCCTGCAGGACTAAATTCCTGCACATCGGCGTCTCCGAAAATCGTAGAAGTAGTTAGCGGAGCGTGAAGCCAATAACATTAATTACATTTGGCTTTTAACAAGCTGAGCATATCAGGAAAGAAAAGTGTCCCGGTGACATTTTAGTCGCTCAATACAGGAATGTCTTTGGGTGCTGCGACTTTTTTTTTTTGCTTTACGTCACACCGTCACATATAGGTCTTATGGCGACGATGGGACAGGAAAGGCCTAGAAATGGGAACAAAGCGGCCGTGGCCTTAGGTACAGCCTCAGCACTTGCCTGGTGTGAAAATGGGAAACCACGGAAAACCATCTTCAGGGCTGCCGGCAGTGGGGTTCAAAACCCACTATCTCCCGGTTGCGAGCTCACAGCTGCGCGCTCCTAACCGCACGGCCAACTCGCGCGGTATTTTTACCCTTCGGTTTATTGACTTGGCTTGTATAACCTAAAACTTAGGCTAAGTTGGATAATATTTTAAACACCTACATCACTATTTTCACCTGTGTGCAATTATGTTATTTATTTCATTAATATTATGATAATTATTATAATTGAGCATTGTTAACTTATAAGACCCCAACAGACAAGCATTGGTTTTGTGTAGAGTTATACATTTGTTAAATTCACGTTGTTTCCTTTCATGATGTACACGCCTATTCTTTGTTACATTATAGAGTATTTAGATATAGCCTAAATTTCTTTACCAATTAAGTTCCTCAATAAAGACATACATAACTGTCCCATGCCAAGATATTTTGGTAGAAATAGAGCTGTCAAAATGGTTCATAACCCCTTTGATTTATTATCTTGACATGGATCACCCAAAACATAGGTTAGGTTTGGAGAATACTTTAATAATCAGCATTATTTAATGCACTGTTTTTTACTTTCATATTCCAAGATGTAATTGAAGCATTTAAATAAAGCATCATACATTAAAATTTAAAGTTTTACCACTAGAACAGCTGACATGGAAAAGTGATTTGAAAATTCAAACAAATTCATCTTACGTTAAAATCTTCAAAAAAAAAAATAAACTGTAGACTTTTCCGATATATCACCAGCATTTCTCCGGCTCGCTAAAATCTATTTCTCCCTAGTTTTAGCGTCTTTGGAACATTTATAAACAATTTGTTTGGTATGGTATGCGATGGTGCACATCGGAACTCTACACCATTTATAAGTTTTCTGCCTCACTGTCTGCGCAGGATTCATTTTAATTCTAAAATATACCACTCAGATTATTATCCAATGTATAAACCTCGAATTTAACCATACTAGACACTAACGTAAAGTAGAAATACGCGAGGTGTATCCTGCTTCTCACAGCACACTATGTGTTACTTCGTCTGCTAATTCAGTCAACCTGTACGATGACGTCAGACCAATGAGATCGCGTGCTTGCGTGACGTGACATTTTCGTAGATTTTTATCACGTTTGGAGTTATTATTTGTACATTCTGATCACGTTTTTGAATTCTGCATGAAATTTTGAATCAGATTAGCATATTTTTAATTAAAACCCCGGATCATGCATGTTCCCTATTGCAGGGTAGACTGACGTCACTGAGGTATGCTCATGATGTGAAATGCGCCGCTGTGCTGCGCACGTAGCGAACGATAAATGGGACACGGCGTTGGCGAATGGCCCACTTTGTAAAGTGATTTCTCAGCCGACAGTCATTGTAGAACGTGTTGTCGTGTGCCACAGGACACGTGTATAGCTAAGAATGCCAGGCCGCCGTCAACGGAGGCATTTCCAGCAGACAGACGACTTTACGAGGAGTATGGTGATCGGGCTGAGAAGGGCAGGTTGGTCGCTTCGTCAAATCGCAGCCGATACCCATAGGGATGTGTCCACGGTGCAGCTCCTGTGGCGAAGATGGTTGGCGCAGGGACATGTGGCACGTGCGAGGGGTCCAGGCGCAGCCCGAGTGACGTCAGCACGCGAGGATCGGCGCATCCGCCGCCAAGCGGTGGCAGCCCCACACGCCACGTCAACCGCCATTCTTCAGCATGTGCAAGACACCCTGGCTGTTCCAATATCGACCAGAACAATTTCCCGTCGATTGGTTGAAGGAGGCCTGCACTCCCGGCGTCCGCTCAGAAGACTACCATTGACTCCACACCATAGACGTGCACGCCTGGCATGGTGCCGGGCTAGAGCGACTTGGATGAGGGAATGGCGGAACGTCGTGTTCTCCGATGAGTCACGCTTCTGTTCTGTCAGTGATAGTCACCGCAGACGAGTGTGGCGTCGGCATGGAGAAAGGTAAAATCCGGCAGTAACTGTGGAGTGCCCTACCGCTAGACAACGCGGCATCATGGTTTGGGGCGCTATTGCGTATGATTCCACGTCACCTCTAGTGCATATTCAAGGCACGTTAAATGCCCACCGCTACGTGCAGCATGTGCTGCGGCCGGTGGCACTTCCGTACCTTCAGGGGCTGCCCAATGCTCTGTTTCAGCAGGATAATGCCCGCCCACACACTGCTCGCATCTCCCAACAGGCTCTACGAGGTGTACAGATGCTTCCGTGGCCAGTGTACTCTCCGGATCTCTCACCAATCGAACACGTGTGGGATCTCATTAGACGCCGTTTGCAAACTCTGCCCCAGCCTCGTACGGACGACCAACTGTGGCAAATGGTTGACAGAGAATGGAGAACCATCCCTCAGGACACCATCCGCACTCTTATTGACTCTGTACCTCGACGTGTTTCTGCGTGCATCGTGCTCGCGGTGGTCCTACATCCTACTGAGTCGATGCCGTGCGCATTGTGTAACCTGCATATCGGTTTGAAATAAACATCCATTATTCTTCCGTGCCGACTCTGTTTTTTGCCCAACTTTCATCCCTTTCGAACCACTCCTCCTTGGTGTTACATTGCATTGTCACTGTCAGTCAGTGTAATCATGTTATGGTATCATATGATATCACTAACATGTATTCGAACATACCCGTAAATGACACAGTTAACATTGTAAAATCTAATCTTATGAAACATAACAATCTAAGCAGATACGAAATAGATGATTTTATTAATTTATTGAAATTCATACTTAACAATAACTATTTCACATTCAATAATAAAATATATCATCAAAAAGGCTTAGCAATGGGCGACCCAATTCCCGGCATTCTTGCCAACATCTTTATGGACGATATGGAAACCAAATTAATAATTCATAAAATTAATGGCATAAATCTCTGGCTAAGATTTGTGGATGATACGTTCGCGATCATAGATAAACAATTGAATAATAGTGACAACGTACTCAGGCTCCTTAACAACCTTAATCACAGTATTCAGTTTACTAAAGAGGACGAGGTCAACAACTCCTTAAACTTTTTAGACTTAACTTTGACTAGAGATAAAGATAAGTTCATTTACCAAATTTACAGGAAACCATCTGCCTTTCCTATAACAATAAAAAGCGAATCCTTGCACCCCCACTCCCATAAGCAGGCTACATTTTACAGCTTGATTCACAGGGCCATGAACATTCCTCTTTCTAATGCTAATCGAGACAAAGAACTATGTTTCATCAAGGAATTAGCCATGATGAATGGTTTTAAACCTGATATGATCACCAGAATCATAGGTAAAATTAGGTCAAAGAGTACAACTACATTAGCAGTGTTGCCAACTTATATTTTCAAGATCCTCTAAATACTACTAAAAATCCGCTAAAATTCCACTAAGAAATCCGATCTCAAATAATGAGCAATAAAAATGAGCAATAATAATAATAAAAATAATAATAATAATAATAATAATAATAATAATAATAATAATAATAATAATAATAATAATAAAACTAAATGTCTGCACTAACCTGATCTGTGAGTTTCACTGGGATTAACCCCCTGCCTGCGAGCCGGCGAGCTAGAACTTATAGGCGTTTTACTGCTGGTTGCAAACTAGGTGAATCCCCTACCTCAAGGACCACACACAAAACAGGCCAGTTCATTAACGGTCTTCCTTCATACATAAATATAAATGCTACTCTCTCACAGTTTCATTATCTGTCGTCATTCGTCAACTAAGAGATAAGTACCCTTTCCCCACGCATTACAAATTTATGATACCATGATCTCATAACATCAAATCCAAATAACATGTTTTCCTCATGTGACTGCTAGCTCCTGACAAGAAATACGAAATAGCTCGGAGACATACTGGAGTACAAATTAAAAAAAAAAACGTAAAATGGATAAAACTCTAAATTCCGCTATAATAAGTCTAGAATTCCGCCAAAATATCCGCTGTCCACTAAATTATATATTTCTCTGCCGACAGTCTTCTAATTCCGCAAAATTTAGCGGCAAATCTGCAAAGTTGGCAACACTGTACATTAGTTCCCGAAAAAACAAAAACAAAAAAAACAAATTTCGCTATTTTTACTTTCACCAACCCAGCTATTCACAATGTCACTAAACCATTAAAAAAGCACAATATTAACATTGCATACCAGACCCGCAACATCAACCGTAATACTTTTTTCAATTCCAACTCCGTTAATACAATTTACGACAGATTCTCAAACTCGGGAATATATAGACTCGGATGCACACAGTGCAATTTTTCTTATATAGGGAAAACTGGCCATAGCTTGAAACACAAAAAGCATTCTCCCATGAGTATTCTTATGAGGCACACAGGGCATAATTTCAGTACTAACGATCAAGATATGCAAATACTCAAATACGTAAATAAAAGCAGTCTAATGACCGGGTACGAAAATGCTTACATTTCCTTGGACCAGTACTTTAATAAAAATAGTAATTTAAATGATTTCTCGGACATTAATAGCCCCATAATTGAGCAAATCCCCAATCTAATTGCTAACTGTGGCCGTTGATGAGCAGAAATCAGTGAAGCAACAGAAGTCCTTATTATGTATGTAAAGTTACGTAAATTTTATCTTGTCATCATTTTAGGTAAACAAAAACATTTAAAGAATTGAAGTGTTTATGTAAAGTAAATTGTTGTATGAAGTTTTCTTATTTAAAAGTTATTACATATTTAGGCATATGAAGAAATGGACTATGAAGAAGATTTATGGTATTTACATTTCCTGATTTAAATTGTATTTTTCTGTAAATTATTGAAAGGGATGTGTTATTTACATTTCCTGATTTAAATTGTATTTTTCTGTAAATTATAGAAAGGGATGTGGAAATTTTATACATGACTTGTGAGGCAGGGTGTGCCACGTGTAAGTGGCCCTTTCCTGTCGTTTTGTAATATCCGCTAATATGCAATGTGCTATTCCAGAGGATAATTATCATTGGTCAAAAGTACAAGTGTTTTTATTGGTTAGTATATGAAGATTTTTAATAGGTGAATGTGGCAAACTGGAGTGTTGCTATTGGTCATTTGTTATCACTCTATTTCCTGTTTGTGGCTCCTTGCGTATGCGAGTCACTTTGTCCGCGTCTTTGAATTTGGATCACTACAGCGGGCGGACGCGTTTTGCGTCCGTCCCGCAATGGGTCGTCAGCCGCTAAAGGTAAGCGCTTTGTTTTTGCCTTATGCTACGGTATTTAAATGCATTCTTATTCCCACTTAATGTAAATTCAGTAATTATGTAGAAGTTCATCTCGTGTGTCGGAGTTTCCTCTAGTTTTCCACATTTTCCAAAATAGAGCATTTATATGACTTAGCGTTTATGCTAGTCCGCAACGTGTTGTTTTCAGAGGCAGACCTTCTTTTCTAACTTTAGTTGTAATTGTAAGTAACTGTAACACCTTGAATTATGTAATTAATTTTGTTTCGTTTAAGGTTGCCTCCTTTCATTCTGTAAATTCTGAATCATCATGTCAAAGTTTGTTTCGTTACCGAAAAGTTTGTTTCCCTTACACATCTTTTGTTTGTATCTCAAGTATCAGTTAATCCGCAGTTCATTTATTTGTTCATTTATAATTGTATGTTGTTTCCTTAATAATTATTTGTCTGTTGGGTGTATTATTGTAAGTCTTTTCTCCTCCATAACGTCATACGTTCCTATGGGCCTCATTAGGGCTTCCTGCACCTTCCACATCCTGTCTTAGTTGTCATTTTAGGCCTGTAAGTTTTTCCTATATTTGATTTAATATTGCGTATTTAAAAGATACTCGTCACGCTTCTATGTTCTGATGTCAATACACCGCCACTATTTCCTTAGTCATATTATTAAGTATTATATTATTCGCTGCTGCTATTATATTATTATTATTATTATTTATGTACACGCTTGAAACAGCGGTTACACTAACTTTGGAATCAATGCTAAAAATTTCATGAAGATTTTCCATTATAAACATGCTTTCAATCCTCCTGTAGTAACAACAGCAACAGTAGCCATACCTACAACGCCTCCTAGCACTGCATCCCCTTCATTGGCCGACAACTCGCGTAACGTCCCGCCTCCCTTCCCCTTCCCGCTATCTTCCCCGTCTCAACGTTCGCATTCATACAACACACGTAGCAGCAAGTCAGTGACCATCAAACCTCAGTAAACAACCAAGGGACTAATCTCCCCTCAATTAACACACGGGTAAGCGCCTTCTGTTATTATTTCCTTACAGTAGTACAGCCTTTAAATTCCAGCAACTGACACACATACTATTCTTCCTTTTTCTTCTTTTTTACAGGATACACCCAATTTATATTATTTCACCTAGGAGATCAGTAGTTCTCCATTTGAAGCCCAGTATTATCACTACTACACAAAATATAATAATGTTTGAAACACAACATGAGGAAGTCCCATAAGGTTATTTACACCGATCCAGGCGACGTTTTATCATCAGTGCAGTTCGTTTTTCAACCAATATATGTGATTTAACATTCCTCATCATGTTTATTTTAAAAAACAACATCATACTTCATTTCAAGAGCTCACCCTTATGTGAATAACTGTTTTTAATCATAAACAGTCTAATGCAATTGAGCGAAGATTATTATGGTCATTGATTTATCCGAACATTTAATCACTACATACTATAGTAAAATTTCATGTCATTCATTCCACTTACATCTTAAGTAATTTTAATGATCAATATTTGTTTTAATAGACATAATATAATCTTATTGATTATTTTTAAATTGTTAAAATTTGTATTTTATCAATGTATATTAGACGTTTTTCGTTATATATATATACCAGGATCAGGGCCCTGACCCACCATGGATTATGTTATCTATAGCTGATAATGCTCACTAAGATTGAGCGAAACATGTCCTACTTGTAATTAAATGGTTTTATCCTAAATATAAAGGACTATTGTGTATTGAAAAGGTGGTTTTATTAATATAATAACTTATTATTCTGAAATCCAATACGGTTTTACAATGAGATTTATAACTTGAGATATTTGGGGTCGCAGAGTTGGGTTATTATTATTATTATTATTATTATTATTAGCGTATGGTAACGTACACAAAACAATACAAAGATTAAATATACAGAACAAAATATTATATACATAATTACAAGATATACACATAACATTGAAAACAATCATGCAAGCAAAAGGGTTCAAAGAGTTAGATCTAAGTTCTCTAGCCATTGTATGGCCCCAGAAGAAGCCTGGCTGGATCCAGCGAATGCCCTTCCAATGCATTCGGTGACAATATGGTTGATAGTCTGCTTAACTGCAGCACAGTCACAGGCTGGAGATGATCTCATACCCCATTCAAACATCATTGCTCCACATCTCCCGTGGTTAGCACGTACACAGAGTTGGGTGGGACACCCTGTATATTTCTGTAGGATGTCATTTACAGTACCTCCTAGGGTTTTGCTCACAGGTGTTTCTTGAATTTTGGGCAGTTTTGGTCTATTATTATTATTTATTATTATTATTGGCCAATATCGAAAGAGGAAAAGAAAAGAAAGAAGAATCCATTCTCTTCAGGTATCTATAGAACATTGTTCTTTTCTTCTTTGTAGTTGTAATATCCTCTATCTTCTTGGCTTTTCATTCTTCAGTTTACTAATTTGTTTCGGCTCGAGGATTCTTGGTATGATTTTCTCTACTTTCTTTCCTTTTCTGTTTCTTGTAGTTCCCCAGGTCTGACCATGTTCAAGCACCCTACTGCATAAAGGCACTCTGGTTTACTTTACCATCTAATTGCCTGGGTGTAGTATGTGAGTGTCCTCCACTTCCTGTGAGATATGCTGCAACTCTAGCCCCCATTCCTCCATATCTTTCTTGATCTGGTCAAGTCACTCATCCTTGGTCTGTTGCCAGTTCGTTGTGGTTACTACCTGCGCTTAAATAAAGTTTTCACTGCTTAACTTTGAAGCCATGTGATATATTACCTGATTAGAAATGTTGCCCTTTTTTGTGAGCCGTCATTCTTAGGAATTTCATTTCCACTCTGCTAGTAGTGAGATAACACAAATAGAAAATGTACATATGGAGATTTCAACAGAATGTGAATATTGGAGTATTTAAAGAAAATATTTTGGCTGGCAAAAATAATGAAGTAAAGAATTTTAAAGAATGTGAAAATTTAACAAATTGAGGAACCTATCCAAGCTTGGTTGAGTTTGTATGAAAGGGTACGACCATCCCCGGGTTTTACAAGGTAGCAGTTCATCTTAAATAAACTTAGGTTGATAATTTTACAGAAGTTGAATGATGATGATGATGATTATTATTATTATATATATATAATTCGCTGGGGCCATCAAGGACCACGTTAAGTCTTGTTGCATTTGACACTGAACTTGGCCTTCTTTAGAGCCCAAATTTCCCTCATTCTTTGTGAGTGGGCCTGCTTGCGCTCCTCTGTCCAAGGGGCACCGTGTCTTCTCTTCGGTTGCTCGTCTCGGTTTAGCCCGTTCGTCAATATTTTCTTGCAGAAGAGATCTCTGTTAAGGGCGTCTTCAGCTGAGATATGTAGCATTTGCAGGTCTTCTTTGGTATTTCTAAACCAGGGAATTGTGGTTTTGGGGTTTGAATCAAAAAATTGAAAGATTTCTTTAGTTAACTTTCTTCCGTCCATTCTTTTCAGATGACCGTAAAACCGTGCCCGTCTTTTTCTGATTGTGTCGGTAATTTTCTCTATTTTGCTGTAGACTTCCTCGTTGGATCTCATTTGATGGATTCCATTTCTGTACTTTGATCCCAAGATTCCTCTCACAATTTTGCGTTCTTTTTTCTCCAGTTCTTCAAGGAGTCCTTTGTTGGCATTTAGAGACAGGGTTTCGGCTGTATATAGAACTACTGGCTTCAGAGCTGTTTCATAGTGACATATCTTGGTGTTTTGGGACAGGCATTTTTTGTTGTAGATTGTGCGGGATGTTTGGTAACCTATTTCCAGTTTGCGTACTCGCTCCTGAAGCGCTTCTTTGTCCAGTCCATTTTTCGTGATTATCTCACCCAGGTATTTGAATTTGTCTACTCGGGTGATGTCCCCGTATTTCGTATGGAGTTTTGGTGGAGCCTCTTTGATGTTAGTCATTACTTCCGTTTTCTCAAACGATATCTGCAAACCAGTTTGTTCAGCAATTTCCTTTAAAATTTCAACTTGAGCTCTAGCGGTTTCTATGTCGTTTGAGAGAACAGCAATATCATCGGCAAATGCTAAGCAGTCTGTTGTGATCCCCTTGGATTTGGTTCCTATTCTCAATGCACTGTAGTTGGTTTCCTGTAATCTCACCCGCCAGGTTCTGATGATCTTTTCAAGAACACAGTTGAAGAGTATCGGGGATAGCCCCATCACCTTGTCGGACTCCTGTTTTGATGTCAAAGGAATGCGAGAGACATCCGTGGAACTTCACCTTGGATTTTGTATCGGTCAGGGTGGCTCTAATTAATGCCAGCAGTTTCAAATCAACTCCAAATTCATTTAAGATGTTTAGCAGGACTTCCCGGTCAATGGAGTCGTACGCTTTCTTAAAGTCCACAAAGACAGACACATACTGCTTGGACCTTAGTGTACAATATCTAATGATCGTTTTGAGATTTTGGATCTGTTCGGCTGTTGAGCGACCTTTTCTGAACCCTCCTTGGTATTCACCTATTTGATGTTCGACTTGTGCTTCCAAACGCTCCAGGATGGCAAGTGATAGAATTTTGTAAGTCACGGGTAGTAAAGATATTCCTCTGTAGTTGTTGATGTTCTTCATGCTGCCTTTTTTGTGTAGTGGATGGATCAAAGCTATTTTCCAATCTTCGGGTAGGGTCCCCTTGTTCCAAATTTCTTCTATTTGCTTTTGCAAGATATCAAGTGATTCCTCTGGGGCATATTTCCATAGTTCTGCTACTACTGAGTCTTCCCCCGGCGCTTTGTTATTTTTGAGACGGGCAATGTGGCGCTTGATTTCATCTCTGTCAGGTGGTCTGGAATCTGGGTACCTGAGTAAGGGTTCCTTGGTCTCAATGGGGCTTTGTGGTTTAGAGCAATTAAGTAAATTCTTGAAGTAGTCTGCCAGAATGCTGCAATTTTCTTCATTTGACGTCGCCAGAGTGGCGTCCTTTCGCTCAAAGCATAGAGATGGTGGTTTATAGCCTGTGAGTTTGCGTTTGAAGGCCCTGTAGTACTCTCTGCTTTCATTCTTCCTAAAGTTTTGTTCTATCTTTTCAATGAGAGATTTTTCGTATTTACGTTTCTCAGTTCTGAACACCCTAGCTGCTTGGGCACGTTGGGTTTTGTAGGTTTCCCAATCATTTTCTGATTTCGTAGAGTAGTACTGTTTCCACGCATTGAGTCTTTCTTGGAGGACTGATTCGCAGGTACCATTCCACCAGGCATGCTTTTTGCTTCTCTTGATTTCTGCAACGTCTTTGGCGGCCTCAACAAGGAGATTTTTGGCGTTGTTGAAGTCACAATCATTTGGTCTAGCCTTCTCCTGGAACTCCTCGATCCTTTGCCGAAGTTTATCATTGTCGAAGCGTGTGATCTGTTTGGTTGTCTTCCTTGTGTTTGCAGGAATTGGTTTGAATTTGATAAGAGACATATAGTGATCAGAGGCCACATTGATGCCTTTCTTTACCTTGACATTCATAATCTCAGGGCTGTTTCTCCTGGAGATTGCAACATGATCAATTTGGAACTCTCCGAGAGTTTGGATGGGAGAACGCCAAGTCATTTGCTTTCTGGGTAGATGGCGAAAGTGGGTCGACATGACCTGCAGGTTGTGATTTTCGCAAATGGACACCAGTCTTTTGCCATTGGGATTGGTTCTTTTGTGAGCAGGGTAATTTCCTATAACTTTCTTGTACTTCTGTTCACGACCTAGTTGGGCATTGAAGTCACCCAAAAGAAGCTTGACATGGTGTTTGGGGATTTCGTTTAATTTTTCATCCAGTAGGTCCCAGAAATTATCAACTTCGTCTGGATCAGACTTGTTCTTATCGTTTGTAGGGGCATGTGCGTTAACTAGGGCGTAGGTTTTGTTCGCGCATTTAATTGTGAGTATAGACAATCTGTCATTCACAGGTTCGAAATTTGCAACCGATTTAAGGATCTTGGTTCTAACAGCAAACGCGGTTCCAAGCATCACAGCTCCATTGAGGATTCCTCTTTGTGCTTTGCTCTTGAAAAATCGGTAGCCTTCGGATTCGAAAATCTCTTCATCCGGGTACCTTGTTTCCTGTAGGGCCATTATGGATATCTGATTTTCGTGAAGAGCTTTGGTGAGGGTTTTCAGCTTGCCAGTTTGTGTAAGTGAATTTATGTTGAAAGTTGCTAGAAAGGTTTTAGATTTTGGCCTGAGGTTTTGACTCTTCGGGGTACACCGAGATGCTGTGACTCGTCTCTTGCATGATGTCGAGTCTCCCCCAGAATCCGAACGAGACTCGTGCGCCGTGGCGTTCACGACGAGGGATTTATCCGAAGATTTACCCCCTGGGGTATGTTTCTTGAAATGTTGTGCCATCATGCTTTTTGACTTGACTTTGCTTTGGACGGGTACCCATCCTTTTACAACTAGGGTTGTTAGCCCTAGAGGTTGCCTCAAGATGTTTTCTGGCTTCTGGTCATTTACCAGTCTTCGCCGTAACCCAGGCAAGGGACCAGTTCTTTTTTCACGGTGGTATTTTATTTCCCTACTACCCTCTGACTCTGCTGGCGGCAGAGCCAGTGAGCTTCCCCAATTCCAATGGGACGCGCTCGATGGAGGTAACTGGTAAATCCCCACACGGGGATTATTATTATTATTATTATTATTATTATTATTATTATTATTATTATTATTATTATTTCGTATGGCAAAACAAGGATACACTATAAATACATATAAATAAGTATGTAATTTACAAGTCAGCATTCAAAACTTAATGTCCAGACTTTTCAGCCAGTCCACTGCTTCTGTAGAGATACTATGTAATTCTTGAACAGATCCACTGAATCTTCTTTTTGGGCAGTCCATAAAAACGTGCTGGATGGTCTGAGGCACATTATCACAGTCGCAGAATGGGTCTTCAGATTTTCACCACTTCTGAAGCCAGAATTTACACCTTCCATGGTTTGTCCTGATTCTGTTTAGAGATGTCCATTCCCTTCTCAGTAGGTTGAAACCAGGAGGAGCTCTACAAGGATGGTGGATTAAACCCAGCTGGTCTGGATTTGAAGAGGTCCATTCTTCGTGCCAGATCTCATCAGCATCAAAATGTGTTTCCAGGAGCTTCTCGCCTAACTTCCATGATGGGTTTCTGGACTTTAATCTCTTTGGTTTCTGAGGGTTGCAGTCCTGATTTAAGGGCAGTTGAGGATTACTGCGACATTTCTGCCATTCTCTTACAAGAGCCAGTTTTCTTCGTATATGAGGGGGATGGATGTTGGATAAAACTGGTAACCATTTTAGGGGTGTCGACGTGATGGTGCCTGATTTAAACTTAAGAATTTCATATTTTTGTCCGTATTGAACTGAGAATGGAAGATAGGAAAACGTAAAGGGGTCCACCTTTTCAATACAAAAATGTTATAGTTTATTTATAACATGTATTTTCACTTGGAACTAGTTTCGACGCTGTTTGGCGTCATCATCAGCCAAAATGTGGGAAATAGGCCAGCATGTAGGCATTTATATTACACAAGGCGTTACATTAAACAATACACATCTTACAAGGAGATAAAAACAGGGACGAATATAGAAACAAATGAATCGTTGAGAAAGCAAAAGTTGTACATATTAAAAATAACCTTAACCACACTTCTTGCAGTGCGAAAATATTCTTGAATGATTCCTGAATATAAAACACACGCGCACACATTTCTGAAGAGCCAGCAGGCAGGACAAAGTAAAGTGAAAACTTTAAGAGTTCTTCTGAGAAGAGTTCATCATTTTTTCTATGTTCCGACTAACTAATGAAGTCTCCCTTGAGTTCCTGATAAACATACACAACAGGAAATTCTCCTTCACTCTCAACAATAGCTATAAAGACCAACGGTAAATTTCATTTTAAATATTGTGCAGAGACGTGAAAGCATGATCTTGAACATGATATGAATCCTTCATTTAACCCAATTTTTTACACAAGGTGTTACATTAAATAATACACATCTTACGAGGGGATAAAAACAGGGACGAATGTAGAAACACATGCATCGTTGAGAAAGCAAAAGTTATACATATTAAAAATAAGCTTAACCACACAACTTGCAGTGCGAAAATATTTGCCTTGAATGATTCCTGGATACAAAACGCACGCACACACACTTCCAAAGAGCTAGCAGGCAGGAAAAAGTAAGGTGAAACCTTATGAGTTCTTCTGAGAAGGGTTCATCATTCTGTCTATGTTCCGACTAACTAACGAAGTCTCCCTTGAGTTCCTGATAAACATACACAACAGGAAATTAAACAATACACATCTTACAAGGAGATAAAAACAGGGAAAGTTATACATATTGAAAATAACCTTAACCACACATCTTGCAGTGCGAAAATATTCGTCTTGAATGATTCCTGAATACAAAACACACGCGTGCACATTTCTGAAGAGCCAGCAGGCAGGAAAAAGTAAAGTGAAACCTTAAGAGTTCTTCTGAGAAGAGTTCATCATTTTTTCTATGTTCCGACTAACTAATGAAGTCTCCCTTGAGTTCCTGATAAACATACACAACAGGAAATACTCCTTCACTCTCAACAATAGCTATAAAGACCAAGTTGAGAGTGAAGGAGTATTTCCTGTTGTGTATGTTTATCAGGAACTCAAGGGAGACTTCATTAGTTAGTCGGAACATAGAAAAAATGATGAACTCTTCTCAGAAGAACTCTTAAGGTTTCACTTTACTTTGTCCTGCCTGCTGGCTCTTCAGAAATGTGTGCGCGTGTGTTTTATATTCAGGAATCATTCAAGAAGAATATTTTCGCACTGCAAGATGTGTGGTTAAGGTTATTTTTAATATGTACAACTTTTGCTTTCTCAACGATTCATTTGTTTCTATATTCGTCCCTGTTTTTATCTCCTTGTAAGATGTGTATTGTTTAATGTAACGCCTTGTGTAATATAAATGCCTACATGCTGGCCTATTTCCCACATTTTGGCTGATGATGACGCCAAACAGCGTCGAAACTAGTTCCAAGTGCAAATACATGTTATAAATAAACTATAACATTTTTGTATTGAAAAGGTGGACCCCTTTACGTTTTCCTATGGTGCCTGATATCATCCTCATGGTATCATTCAGTTGTGTATCAACTTTTGAAGTATATACAAGCATTGCTTTACGTCCATAGGTATAACCTTAAATTACCCTACACGTGTCTCCCAGGTGGTGCTAAGTAAGCAACGAAATTGGCTGCTGGACCTTAAGCTCTGCTTAACGGATATCCCAGCAAATAGAGGATACATTAAACTTCAGATGAATGATAGTTCCTTAATACATTAACAATTTAGTAATTGTAATTAATTACATATTTTCTGTAAGTATGAATAACTCTTGGTGAACACTGAATCTAGAGGAAAATATAAAATTTACACAAAATAGGAAAATATGAAAAATGTGAAAATTATGGAAAATTTAACATAAGAAAAATAAATCTGAAATAAACTATCAAGCTGTTGACAAGATATGATGCCAACAACATTTATGTAACTAACCCTATATATATTTAATTAAATTGAAGATAATTTGAAAACATTTTAAAATCAGTAATTTAAATTAAATACATTACTGCGACCAATGTTTCACATGATTCAACACGGAAAATAAAATATAACTACAAGACAATATCCACATAATGACAGCAAAGTTATAAGATAATATTACACATATCATACACATCCAATCACTTCTGGAAATCAACTAACAATTCGTTGTTGGCCTTATCTTACCTCAAGTAAGCAAAAGCAACAAACACTGGATTACGCGACATAATAAAGAAAATGGAAAATGAAGAACTAGACTGTGTATGTGACATGAACAAACAGAAATATAAAATTTCACAAAATGCAAGGAAAATGCACACGATATAATTGAGATCAAAGAGATGAGTTATTTATAAGGTTCAACCTATTCAATACTAATTACGTGTTGTATAGATGTTATTCACAACATTTATTCAACATGGGACCAGTTTCGACATTTAAATGTCATGAAATGAAATGTCGTATGGCTTTTATTGCCGGGATATCCCAGGATGGGTTCGGCTTGCCAGGTGCAGGTCTTTCTATTTGACACCCGTAGGTGACCTGCATGTCGTAATGAGGATGAAATGATGATGCCGACAACACATACACCCAGCCCCCTTGCCATTGGAATTAACCAATGAATGTTAAAATCCCCGACCTGGCCGGGAATCGAACCCGGGACCCTCTGAACCGAAGGCCAGTATGCTGATCGTTCAGCCAACGAGTTGGACATTTAATTGTCATCATCAGCCATAAAACAAATCACAAACAAATGAGCAAGGACACATTAATTAAAACTGGTGTAGTGACACATTGAAATGTGTACATTAAAAGTCTTTACATGTCCATTCACACAAACTGTCAAAGTAAAAGAGCAATGGCATAATAAAACTGGCACAGTGACACATTGAAGTATGTACATAGTCTCTCACTATTCAAAGATTAAAAGAAGGTTCCTTGATATGTTTCAAAGCACAAAAGTCTTTGTATGCCCATTCACATCCCGTGTTAATTAAACAACAATGAAACTCATATCTTTGAATATAAATGAGAAGCGAATCAGAAATCACACCATGAATTTATATATGAAATTCAAATCTTAATATTACAGTTTGACAAAATTTCAGATTTTGGACAGCCTTACTGCCCAACAAAAGGATAGGGAAGGCCTAGGAATGGGAAGGAAGCGGTTGTGGCCTTAATTAAGGTACAGTGATAAGCGATGAGGGCAGATCTCAGGTTACGATTCACTCTCTCAGCATAATTTGGCTTCGGGTAATACGGGGTAGTAGTTACATAAGCAATGGATAGATCAAAACAGAAATTCCGGAACTGGGCAGAAGTAAAGGCTCTTGCGTTATCACTTACCAAAAATTGAGAGGGTCCAAACGAGGCGAATATCTGTTTCAAGCACGAGATTGTGGTGTTGGCGTTAGCCATCCGAGTGGGGGACAGCCACGTAAAACGTGAAAAGGCGTCAACACACCCAAGTATGAAATGATGACAATTCCGAGATCTCGGGAAGGGCCCGATATAGTCAATGAACAGTCTTTCCATTGGGCGAGAAGCTTGCTCAGAAGACAAGAGACCTAGACGAGTATTCGGGGCGGGTTTGCTGATGTAACAAATCTTACAGGACTTGACAAGGGTATGGATCTCACTATCCATGGATTTCCAAATGAAGTGGTTACGAATCTTCTCTCTCGTTTTGAAAACGCCCAGATGACCGCCCACTGGGGATTCATGAAAATATTTGAAGAGAGCCGGGGCCAGGTTAGTTGGGACTACAATTTTGGGGTCTCTGCGACCGTGAGCAGGACAACACAGGACACCATTCTTAAGGATGTAGGGCTTAACATGCTCACCGGATTTAATCCTGTCGATAATAGCTTTTAACTCAGCATCGTCCTCTTGATGTTTGGTTATATCCTTGAAAATGAAAGGAGAGTCAGTGAGAATTACATTCACAAAAGCCGATACTTCTTCGGGAGATGGGTCTGCCGGCTCTGACTAAGGGTCAGAGCTGCCTGGATAGAACATCCTGCTGAGGCCATCAGCCACAACGTTTTCGGTGCCACGAATGTGGCGGGCTTCAAATTGGAAGGCTGAGACGCGCACTGCCCAACGTGCTAGACGACCGGTCCTTCGCAGCTTGGCCTGCACCCAACTCAATGCCTGATTATCAGTTTCCAGATCGAAAGGAAGATGTTCCAGGTACATTCTGAAGCGTTCTAAAGAGAAGACAACAGCCAAGGCTTCCAACTCATAAATGGAATAATTTTGCTCAGCAGGATTCAGGGCACATGAAGCATAAGAAATAGGACGATGCCCTTCTTGAAATTCTTGAAGAAGAACACCGGATATGCCTGAGGAAGAGGCATGCTTATAGGAGGTAGGGCTAATGCAAGGCGTAACTGGTCAGCATATCGAATGCCTTCAGCAGACACTGTAATTGCTTCCAACTGGGCGAATGTTGCTGGTCGGGGTTAAAGAGCCAGATATGATCTATAGTTCGGGGTGAGACCTTCAATTATGTTGGCAACCATCTGGGCCTCTGAATAGTGGAGCCGGAAAATCTTAGCTTGGAGCTTAATATTTTGAACATATTCAGATAACGACTCATTGAGATGTTGTACTTTGAAATAGTGCTTCTGCACTAATGCAGGCAAGGCACGAGCAGGAATGAAATATTCAAGCACATGGGCATGAAATTGATCTACTGACCATCTTTCGGAAATGGCCCTGACAATATGCTCAGAAAGAGTCCCAGAGACATGCGGGTATAGAATTTTAAATACATTGTCGTTACTGAGATCATACACTATTGCCTGATCATTGAACTCAGTTAGGAAGCGAAGGAAGAAAATAACTTCATCAACGGAGTTAGCTGAAAATTTAGAGACTCCCTTAAACACAGGGGTCAACGGGTGAGGAAGATTGGAGAAAATCTGGGGAAAAACAGGTGTAGGGGATGCTTGGGAAGGCTTAGAATAGTCCAGAGGGTTTACTGAGGCCTCATACCTTTGTTTCAGGAGCCCTTGTGGAAAGGACGGGGTACAGGTTAGGTTAGGACTAACGTTAGCCTGCAACGTTACGGGCGGAGACAACCTCATTTGAGAAAGGTTCTCACTAATCTGAGAGACCATCGGGGCATTAACCTGTTGTGTAGAGGTTATGCAACCTAAAAGAGCACTTGATACTGGTGGCGCTAAGACAGGTGGGTGGTTTTGCACCATTGCATCAGAACCGGGCTGATTAACGATAGAGGGCAGACACTGAGCCACAACAGAATTACCAGTTACCGTTTTTGTGTAACCACTGTAGTAGCGGTTACAATTACTATTATGAACAGGAGTGGTGATAGGGCACTTCCTTGTTGGACAACTCTCTTCATTTCAAACCATTCTGATCATCTGTTGCCTATCTGGACTCAGCTGGAGCACTTCTGGTATAGCATCTTGACTTTGTCAGTTAAGTACTTTGGCACCTTTAGGTCTTCCAGACATTTCCATATCTTGATTTGTGGAACACTATCATATGCTTTTCCAATGTCCACAAATGCAATCACAAGATTTCTTCCATATTCCCAGTACTTTTCTGTCAGCATTTTTACTGCAAAGATAAGATCCACAGTACTTCAACCTTTCCTGAACCCGTGTTGTTCTTTCTCAAGCAAAGATTCTACTATCTTCCTAAGTCTCATTTGTATGATCTCTTCCAGCAGCTTCAGTGTGTGTGACAACAGCGTAATGCCTCTGTAATTTCCACATTTCCATCGGTTGCCCTTTTTGGAACAGTGGGATGATGACTTCTTTACTCCAATCTTCTGGGATTTTGTTTCTTTTCCAGATCACTGATACCACACTATATAGCCAATTCAAGCCTGGTATTCCACCTGCCTTTATCATGTCTGAGCTGAGATCATCAAAGCCTGGGGACTTCCCATTTTGCATGCTCTTTAGTGCTGTTTCTACCTCAAGCCATGTTAATGGGTATTTGTTGTTTTTGGCCTCACCTATATTACAGTCATTGGTGGTGGTAAATGAAAGTAATGAATATTTTCTGTCACTGTACTCAATCATTCCTTATTCTCACTAGATATGGAACAGCTAATGAAGAACAAGTCCTATGACGGAGTGATGCTTGATACCAAGATAGGTGCTGACGATGAATGTGTAGTGGAACTGCACGAGTTGATGACGGCTGGCTTAAAATCTGGAGCTATAAAGCCTTTAAAAGCGCGGACATGTTTCTCAGAAGATGAAGTAGAGCAGGCCTACAGGTAAGATGGCACACAGTTCAATTTATAAAATTTAATTTCTGAGCTGAATGATCAGTGTAGTGTGCTATAGTTCAGAGGTTCCTTGGTTTGATTCCTGGCTGAGCCACAGATTTTAGTCACATCTGGTCATTTTTTCTAGCTCAAGGACATATGTTTGTGTTTGTCCTAATACACATATTCATTTACATAGAGGGTTGCAATACGTCCCATAAAGACCGGATTGTCGAGAATCTTAGCTTTGAAAAATACAGTAAAAAGGAAATTTAATATGTCCTCCTATTCAATACATACACATCTCCATCATTTTGCTTTATGTCACATTTCCAACATTAGATGGAGCAATAATCAACTTGTTTGAGACATCTTCACTGAAAAATGTTAACATTTTTACATAATTGAGCTAAAAAATGTGTTAAAACCTAATGAAAAGAATGAAACAAATAAGACAGAACCAATAAGTGATCATAGTGAGGTTTGTTTTCATTCTCTTCTTCATTAGGTTTAACACATTTTTTAGCTTCAATTATGTAAAAACGTTAACTTTTTCACTGAAGATGTCTCAAATGAGTTGATTATTGCTCCATCTAATGATTGAAATGTGTATATATTGAATTGTGTTTTATTTCTGTCATGTCTCTTTTGTTTTCCATTCTTTCCTTCATTATGTTTCTAACACAATTTTAGCATCTATTATGAAAATTACTTTAACCCCCCGTTTTTCACTGAAGATGGCTCAAACGAGTTGAAACATGTTTGACTATTATTACTCCATCTAATGATGGAGATGTGTATGTATTAAATAGGAGGACATATTAAATTTGCTTTGTAAAGTGAAAACCATCAATACTTAATGATTCTAATATCTTGTAATTGAAAAATATATCCTGCCTGAATTTTTAATTCCTTACAAATATCCTAAATTTTTATAATTACTGGTAAAAAAATGAAGCCCCACTCTTTGTACATTTTAAAAGTATTTTTTTTTATGTAGTCATCTTCAAATTTAAGCAAAATTTTGTTTAACAACTTTTTCCAGTGAAGATCATTGAAGAGTGATCTCGTTATCACAGAGAGCACAGAATTTGTGATCTGATTCTAAAGTTGAAAAAGCTTGATTCCTCCTTTCTGTATTGATATTTCTGAATTGATAAATACAGTATTGAATCAATAACACTACCAGTTCATTCGTTCTTTGCCATTCTTTGCTTTGTCTTTGCTATTGAAGCTTCTGTTCTCTCTTCTTTGTGCTTGTTAACTTGTTCAATAAGTGACTTCTATAAAATCAATTTTAATGTCACAATATAAATTTAAAGACATGACATGTGTTGCATTTCATGATTACTTTATGAACAAACATATTTTGTTAACAAAGATCATAATCTGATTTGTTTAACCGCTTCTCAGAAAAAGTAATGTAAATGTAAAAAATGTGGAACTGTACAAAATAAAATCCATTGTAAGTTATTTTGCTGTGCTATTACTAGAACCAAACTAGTTGGCTGCACTGTTAATGTCACATAGCAGTGAACTTGCAGTCAGAAGAGGGTGGGTTTGAATTCCACCATTGGCAGCCCTGAAGATGATATTCAGTGGTTTCCCATTTTCACACTAGGCTGTACCTTAATTAAGGCCACGGCTGTTACCTTTCCAATCCTAGCTTTTTCCCATACTTGCGTCACCTGAAACCTTTGATCCTCAAATATTGCGGTTAATAATCTGTTTCTGAAATGGGAAGCATAAAAAGTCATGTGCAGACTTGTTGTATCAAAATATTCTGAATTTTTATGTTTCTGGTATGGCAACCCTATATTCTGCTCTGATCACCTCAGATGCTCTGTGTATTCTGGTATGGGTAAGACCTAGTTTGTTACGATCATTGATCTGTCTCAGTCGCATCTGTGGGTGGGGGTGGTAGAATATGTCCACGGTATCCCATGCCTGTCATAAAAGGCGACTAAAAGGGGGGCCCAGTGGTTTTGCGTCTCCTAGCTGAGGCTGGCATTGCTTCAACTTTCTTGTGTTAGGCACGGGACTGAGGCCGCCATGGTCCTGGGTGGACACGGATTAAAGAACATGTATGACTTCTCCTACCTAGGAAGCAGGATAACATCCGACAACCGAAGTAAGGCAAATATTGCAAATAAGATCAACCAGCATTCAACAAGAAATTTTCCAAATTTGTTCGTTCATCATCACTAGTTGCTTCAGTCCAAGCTATGTGTTATGTCATACTTTTATAACGTGTGTACACTGGTTGTACCAACCCCCTCCCTCTCACACCGTCTCACATCATTATCATCCTCTGGTTTTCTCCACATGCTTTCTTTCCATTCTTCAGCTCTGTTCCATTCTATTGTGGTGTCTTTCATTGCATTTTATTTTATTAGTTTCTACTTATTTTTCTACCACATTTGTCCCTGATTCGTCTGATGTCCTCTCTGATACTTCTCAATCACGCACGGTGTGACAGAACATCTTAATTTGGAGCTTAATTTAGTCATCAGCTCCTGCCAGCATACAGCGAGCCACCTGGTGACAAACGAGCGTACGACTACAGGTCCAATGGTAAAGCATTCTTAAATCCAAACCCTCATTATTGTAGAAGACTTACTCGGTAACAGTCAGGATTTTCTTCTAAAGGGGCACAACAAGGTTTCCTGCAAAACATTAAGAGTTGCACCTTGTTTTCTTGACAGGGAATAATCCCAAAACCCCATATCATGTCTACAAGAAAGAAAAAAGCTCTTCACTTCTAACGACACTGACCTGGGCCTAAGGAAGCAGCTCCTCAAGACATCCATTTGGAGTGTGCTGCTTACGACAGTGAAATGTGGACTCTTGGTTCAATGTGAAGGAAGAGAATTGATGCCTTCAAGATATAATGGGCCAGTAACATAGAAGTTAGGCCCCTTTAAACAACAAGCATCATCATCAGCAGCAGCAGCAGCAGCAAGATGTAATGCCACCATAGGATCCACAAGATACTGTGGATAGACAAGGTTACCGGTGAAGAGATTCACCATCTGCTTACAGTGGGACCTACTTGAGGGTGCCACTGATGTCTCCAATGCAAGGGGCAGACCTAGACTGTAGACTGGAGTACATCGACCAAATCATCAAGGATCTGAGCTGTTTCTCCTAAGTAGAGCTGAAGAGGCTGGCTGAGGACAGGCAGGAGTGGAGGAGAATAGTGACAACCACTGCAAACCAGTCTTAGGTTTGACTAATAAAAAAGAAGAAGAAACATCACAATTTTATTGGAAGCCAAAAAAAGTTAATCAAACGCATCAAAGGTCTTTTGTTTAGCAACAACAGCAGCAGCAGTCACCTTGAGTCACAGGATGTGGAGTTAGATTTGTCCAACCACATGTCTGTTGCATGTCACGCAATGTCTTCCTCGTTACCTTGCTGGAAGTCTACTCCCAGCATGTTAAGCTGCCTAGCTAATGCTGCGCTCTAGTGCTAACAAGTGCATTTAACACATGAATATTTGAACATTCAAAGATCAGATATGTTACTAGTTTGACTCAATTCTTGTACTGCTGATTCTGTTAAGTGTCAAAAATCATCAAGAACAAGTAAATTTCATTTCTGTGGCCGTTGGTGAGCAGAAATCAGTGAAGCAACAGAAGTCCTTATTATGTAATATTATGTAAATTTTTGTCTTGTCATCATTTTAGGTAAACAAAAACTTTTAAAAAACTGAAGAATTTGTGCAAAGCAAATTATTATATGAAGCTTTCTTATTTAAAAATTATTACACATTTAGGCATATGTAGAAATGGACTATGAAGAAGATTTATGGTATTTATGTTTCCTGATTTAAATTGTATTATTTTGTTAACTATGGAAAGGGATGTGGAAATTTTATTCATGACTTGTGAGGCAGGGTGTGCCACGTCTAAGTGGCCCTTCCTGTCGTTTTGTAATATCCGCAAAGATGCAAATTCTGCAGAAAGCATAATTCTAGAATATCATTGTCATTGGTCAAAAGTACAAGTGTTTTTATTGGCCAGTATATTAGGATTTTTAATAGGTGAATGTGGCAAACTGGAGTGTAGCTATTGGTCATTTGTAATCACTCTATTTCCTGTTTGTGGCTCCTCGCGCGTGCGAGTCACTTTGTCTGCGTCTTTGAATTTGGATCACTACAGCGGGCGGGCATGTTTAGCGCCCGTCCCGCAATGGGTCATCAGCCGCCAAAGGTAAGCGCATTTTTGCCTTATGCTATTTAAATGCATTCATATGTTTGGGACTATTCCCACTTAATGTAAATTCAGTAATTATGTAAAAGTTCATCTCTTGTGCTGGAATTTCCTCTAGTTTTCCACATTTTCCAAAATAGAGCATTTATATGACTTAGCGATTATGCTAGTCCGCAACGTGTTGTTTTCAGAGGCAAACCTTCTTTTGTAAATCTAGTTGTAATTGTAAGTAACTGTAATGCTTTCTTGAATTGTGTAATTAATTTTGTTTCGTTCGGGGTTGCCTCCTTTCATTCTGTAAATTCTGAGTCTCTATGTCAAAGTTTGTTCATGACCGAAGAGCTTAATTGTTTCCCTTACACATCTTTTGTGTGTATCTCAAGTATGTTTATCTGCAGTTCATTTATTTGTTCATTTATAATTGTATGTTCATTTTCTTAATAATTATTTGTCTGTTGGGTGTACTATTGTAAGTCTTTTCTCCCCCATAATGTTATACGTTTCCATATACCTCGTAGGGTTCTAAGCACCTTCCACTATCCTTTCTTAGTTGTCATTTTTAGGCCTGTAAGTGTTCCCTGTATTTGGTTTAATTTTACACATCGAAAGATACTCGTCACATTTCCATGTTTTGATGTGAATTCACCGCCTCTGCGTTATTTACTATTTCCTTAGTCATATTATTAAGTATTATATTATTTACTACTGGTTTTATCTTATTATTATTATCATTATTATTATTATTATTATGTTTATTATTATTATGGTAACCATAATTGTCCTGGTACGGTTACAATTTCATCGTTGAGTTTTTATTAATCCAGTGTGTCTGTCAGCCTTAAATGTTGTAAATACATACAAATTAGAAGAAAAGACATAACAATTTTAAAACATACATACATGGTCTCATAGAGTAATAAGATTAGCATGAAATATTAGAAAGGTACCGGTATCTTCTAATTGGACAAAAGCAGTAAATACACCTATCTATAAGCAAGGGAACAAGAAGGATTGCAACAACTATTAAGGTATTTCATTGATCAGTATACCAGGCAAGGTGTTCACTGGGATTTTGGAAGTAAGGGTGCAAACAGTGGTTGAGAGGAAGTTGCGTGAAAACCAGTGTGGTTTCATACTGCAGAGTAGTAGTCAGGATCAGACTTTCAGTATGTGCCAGGTAATTGAAAAATACTACGAGAGGAATAGACAGTTAGGTATGTTTATGTTTCGTAGATCCAGAGAAAGCATATGACTGAGTACCGAGGTAAAAGATGTTTGCCATACTGGGCGACTAGGGGATTAAGGGTAGATTATTAAAATCAATTAGGTGCAATGAGTATGATATGAAAATTAGCCTTTCCAATACTAAATTTATGTCAGTAGGTAAGAAATCTAAGAGGTTGGGAAAATAAAGCTGGAATAGGTAGATCATTAAGTAATTAGGATGTGTTTCCTCCCAGGATGGTAGTATAGTAAGTGAGATTGAGTCAAGGTGCAATAAAGCTAATTCAGTGGGCTCATCTCTGGTCTGTTTTCAGACTAGCTTTTCTTTACAGGACTGAAACCTGGATGGACTCAGGATATCTTATTTGTAAGTTAGAAGTAACAGACATGAAAGTAGCGAGAATGTAGCAAGAATGATTGCTGATACAAACAGGTGGGAACAATGACAGTAGGACACTCGGAATGAGAAGATAAAGGGTCAGTTAGTAATGAACTCGTTGGATGATGCTTTACACATAAACTGGCTTCAGTGAGGTGAATGGAGGAGGATAAGTTACGTAGGAGAGTAATGGACTATGTTATTGAGGGTAAGAGAAGTAGAGGAAGACCAAGATGACAATGATTAGACTCAATTTGTATTGATTTAAAGATAAATGGTATAGATTAATGAGGCCACAGAACTAGTTACAAACAGTGGATTGTGGTGAGGGATATTAAATTCACAGAGGTTTGCAGACTGGAAGCCCGAAAAGGCATAACAGTCTGTAATGAAGATGTATGTATGTACGATTTAAAATTCAGTTTTTAATTATTTGGACATCATATCCATTTTTATGGTCAGTGTTCAAAATGTTGGCAGACCATGGTTCAAGCTGAAAAAAAAAAAAGTAAATAATAATTTAATGGAACATGGAAGCCATACATCTAAGATGCTACCTACATTTTAGATTTTAAATGCTATAATGTTGATTTATTCAAATAGGATAAAACAAAAGAGGAAAGGGATGTCCGTCTGTTGTTAGTTCATAGAAAACAGTTTATTTTTATAAATGCTTTAGCTATCATGGAAGAAAATTTTGGCAAGTGGAGTCTGGCCGAATGCATCTAATATATACAAACTTTATTGCGCACAAGTTGTGCAGTATTAGGATACATTAATCAATACAGAGGTCTATGATTGATTTCACACGATTTTTACACGACAGTACGTGATATCGGTCACAATGTTTACCACAGAGTTCACATATGCACATCGAGTCCGAGTCGTGGTATGTCTTCGACCTACAGATTTTGTGATGGTAGCCATGGACTGCCATGGAATTTACAAAATGTCTCAGCTCCTGGTTTGTGCATGTCCATGCTCTGTTCATCATGGCCTCTGAAGAGTAGAACTCTGGCCATATCTCCTTTTTCTTCTCCCTCTCTAACCGCAGTTTCTTCCAGTTGTCTGTACAGGGCAGATTGAATTTCCATCTCAAGTCCTCTATTAGAAATAATATATTTATATGAGTGTCAGTTTACCATTTGAATAGCAGACTTACAAACAGTGAACTCAATGTTTACTTTTAAAACAGACATCTAAATCACAGCAGATACCCAAAATATCTTGATATAATCTTAATAGGACTTCATCATTTAAGGAGCATTTCTCTAAATTAACTGCCAAACATTTTACTAGGACAAGTATGTGGTACCTCTTGGGGTTCCTCTGCAACTGTACTGCAATCCTCAGCATTAGGTCTTATGTACTCCACTGCTGAGTACTGCTCTCTTGGTTTGGCTTAACAGTACTCATAGGCAGTTAAATGAGTCAATGTGCATAATTACAGTCACCATAAAATCAACCCCAATCCACTTTCTCCCTGTTCTAAGTCATATAGCTCCACCAGAGCTATGATGGAGAAATGAAATTGGGAGGGAGTATAAGAAAACTTTGCATAATTAAGACCTTCCATTCCACTGAGATATTGAAGATCTTCACACTAAATGGCTTTGTTCCACACATCCTCCCCTTAAAACAGGTGGGCATGTAATGGCAGAAAATTTGTCTTTTTTATTATGTTCATCATCATCATCATCATCATCATCATCATCATCATCTTCATCATCATCATCATCTGGAGCAGTTTCCAACCACAGGCTGAGTCTTCTTGGAACATAAGTCTCTCCACCTATTTTTTTTTTTTTTTTTTGGTCCATCCACCAATTCTCTTCTCTCACTTTCGTCCATTTCCCTGCTCTTGCCTCGATGCTCTTCTTTAAACCTTTCAGACATCTGTCCCTCAGTCTTACTCTAGGTCTACTTCCCTTCAGCTCCATTTCTAACATCTTTCTTGGTATCCTCTCTTCTCCCATTCTTTTAGCATCTCCATACCACTGCAGCCTTGATTTTTCTATCTTTTCCTGTAGGGGTACCACATTTCCCAAACTCTCTCATTTCTTACTCTGTCCATTCTTGTTATACTTACTTGACACCACTGAAACTTCATTTCCTTTGCTTGTATTCTAATTTTATCCCTCTCCTTCATCACCCATGTTTCTGATCCATATGTTAAAATTGCCACAAAATAAGTCTTGTAAATAATTCCTTTACATCTCTGTGGTACATCCCTGTTCCATATCAGTCCTCCCACACTCTTAAAGAATCCAGTTGCACGCCTTTCTCTTTCATTGATTTCCATCCTGTTTCCTCTATTTTCTTCAATTACATCTCACAGGTATTAAAAGTTTTCAGCTCTCTTAAACATGTTATGTTATGTTATGTTATGTTATGTTATGTTATGTTATGTTATGTTATGTTATGTTATGTTATGTTATGTTATGTTATGTTATGTTATGTTATGTTATGTTATGTTATGTTTTGCTTGTTGTTTTAAGGGGCCTAACATCGAAGGTCATCGGCCCTATGTTATGTCATGTCATGTCATTCATTTCCATATGTAAAACCTTGTTGTAATGTCATATGATAAATAAATACTGTAATATTTTTATAGCAGTGTAATAGGAGTGATCATTAGTATATGCTTCATCTGTGCAGATTCATGGCAGCTGGAAAACACATGGGCAAAGTACTGATCAAAATTAGAGATGAAGAAGATGACAAACTGGCTATTCCAACTCTTAAAATCATGAAGGCACGGCCTCGATATTACTGCAATGAAAAACTGAGCTACATTATTGCAGGTGAGACAAGACTAAAAACTGTTCCAAGAAGCTGCTTTTCGTATGTAGTTCAGACTAGCTGTCTTACCAATCATTTATAGGTTATTTTTTGTATAACTGTAGCAGTGATATCGTCTCTTGGAGATGAGTGGGAGCAGACAAGATAAAGCACACCTCAGCTAACAACAATCTTCTTCCTGATATGTTTCTGCTTATACAGGTCATTCAAGCTAATAACAATACTCATTGTAATGTTATTGTTGATAAGTTTTAGGGGCTCAGGACATTCAAGCCCATCACATTTAGTTTCCCTCCAACTCGGCAATACTGGAGCATTCAAGGCCGAGGTCGAGGCTTCAAAACCCCAGCCCTCTTTTATGATTCCCCTTTCCCTCAATCTTCAATTGGTAATTTCTTCACCTCCTTCTCATTTTGATAGTTACCTTCATTATCTTCCTGATCATTACGGCCTGTTGACCAAGTTCGGCAGTAGTGTCAGTGCTAGCCTCACTAGGTCTGTACACAGTTAAATTAATAAACTTCATTGTTTGTCCGTAATGAACCAAAATTACAACTTTTATTATAAATTGGGTCCACCTTATTCAGTACATAAAAATTGTTGCTTAGATGTAATTACAACATATATTTCAATCAGAACTAGTTTCGACGCCCCTGTGCATCGTCATCAGCTGATAAAAGTTTGTGGAAAAATCGACAATCATATAAGTGTATCTACTTCAAATTGAACTCAATTTAAAACCATATTAACAACATGAAACTGTGTTCAAATTATACTATATTTTTCTACAAGTCCAAGACTTGCAAGTCTTAAACCATGAACTGATAAAAACATATGCAAACCGGTTTGCTCACTTATGAAATAACATGGATTTAAAAAAAGAAAAACTTAAAAATAAAATAGTCTTGAAGTACTTTGTGCTTAATTGATCGTGCTTCTTAAAACTTGACGTAAAATCGTAGCAGAAATGATTCAATAAAAACTACAGTGTCCCTTTAATGGAGCAATCCTAGTGAGGTGGAAATGAGCCATAAGTCCTTTGAGATGTTATTAAGGACAACGTTCCCAGTTCAATGCGGACCTGTAATAATAAAATGTAATAAACTATCACTTCACTGAAGTCCGACTCGTTGGCTGAAAGGCCAGCGTACTGGCCTTCGGTTCAGAGGGTCCCGGGTTCGATTCCCGGCCGGGTCGGGGATTTTAACCTTCATTGGTTAATTCCAATGACCCGGGGGCTGGGTGTCTGTGCTGTCCCCAACATCCCTGCAACTCACAAACCACACATAACACTATCCTCCACCACAATAACACGCAGTTACCTACACATGGCAGATGCCGCCCACCCTCATCGGAGGGTCTGCCTTACAAGGGCTGCACTCGGCTAGTAATAGCCACACGAAATTATTATTATACTTCACTGAAGAGGCAAAATATAAAATTATGTCTTATAACGTAATCATTTTTACGTGACTCACCTCAAAAGATCGCCGTCCATGCAAAGTGCAATGAAGCACAGCAAGCAGTGTTGTGATACTAATCAAGTGCCCAAGGTTGGACGGGAATGAAGAGGGGAAGTAGGGGAAAGTGGAAGGAGCAACTGAGGAACGGCAATTTGTTGGAGCTTTGGAGGGTGTGGTCGTAAGAAGCAACTAGCAAAGCTATTACACATAATATGAAACACAGACCTATTTGCCGGGATATGTACATTTTTAAAAAACGCAATAAGGAAATCAAATACAATATTTGATTTTTCAGAAATCTCATTTAAATTAAGGTTTGGATTAAAATACTGTGCTAGGTGTATATAGCAAACCTCCATAACATCCAGCAAACTTCCTTTTCCTAAGTTCTCCAAGACCTCAATGTCCTGTTCTATAGATGTGAATTTATGCTTTAGATCGTGTGGCCTACCACGGAAAACCTATTATATTTTATGGCATTAGTATGTTCTGTATATCTAATTTTAAAGTTTTGTTGGTTACAAGGATAATGTCCAGATAGTCGAGGTGACTAATACTAAAGAAGTATTAAAATTTACCTATGACAATAATGACATTTACAGGACGAAACTTTAAAATTAGATATACAGAACATACTAATGCCATAAAATATAATAGGTTAATAGGTTTTCCACGGTAGGCCAGCACATACGCGATCTAAAGCATAAATTCACATCTATAGAACAGGACATTGAGGTCTTGGAGAACTTAGGAAAAGGAAGTTTGCTGGATGTTACGGAGGGTTGCTATATACACCTAGAACAGTATTTTAATCTGAACCTTAATTTAAATGAGATTTCCAAAAAATCGAATATTCTATTTGATTTCCTTATTGCGTTTTTTAAAAACGTACATATCCCGGCAAATAGGTTTGTGTTTCATATTATACGTAATAGCTTTGCTAGTTGCTTCTTACGACCACGTCCTCCAAAGCTCTAACAAATTGCCGTTCCTCAGTTGCTCCTCCCACTTTCCCCTACTTCCCCTCTTCACTCCCGTCCAACCTTGGGCACTTGAATAGTATCACAACACTGCTTGCTGTGCTTCATTGCACTTCGCATGGACGGCAATCTTTTGAGGCGAGTCACATAAGAACGATTACATTATAAGATGTAATTTTATATCTTGCCTCTTCAGTGAAGTGATGGTTTATTACATTCTGTTATTACAGGTCCGCATTGAACTGGGAACGTTGTCCTTAATAACATCTCAAAGGACTTATGGCTCATTTCCACCTCACTAGGATTGCTCCATTAAAGGGACACTGTGGTTTTTATTGAATCATTTCTACTACGATTTTACGTCAAGTTTTAAGAAGCATGATCAATTAAGCACAAAGTACTTTAAGACTATTTTATTTTTAAGTTGTTGTTTTTTTAAATCCATGTTATTTCATAAGTGAGCAAACCGGTTTGCATATGTTTTAATCAGTTTATGGCTTAAGACTCGCAAGTCTAGGACTTGTAGAAAATATAGTATAATTTTAACACAGTTACATGTTGTTAATATGGTTTTAAATTGTGATCAATTTGAAGTAGATAAACTTATATGATTGTCAATTTTTCCACAAATTTATATCAGCTGATGATGACGCAGAGGGGCTTCAAAACTAGTTCTGATTGAAATATATATTGTAATTACATCTAAGCAACAATTTTTATGTATTGAATAAGGTGGACCCAAATTATAATAAAAGTTGTAGGTCTGTACACCCCAAAGGTGTCAATTATCTTGCTAGAATTTGGCTTAATCGCCTGCAGATTATTTCCGAGAGGATCCTACCTGAGCTGCAGTGCAGTTGTTGAACATCCAGAGGCACAGCAGATATGATCTTCTGTGCAAGGAAAATCCAGGGAAAATGCAGAGAGCAACTGACTCCTTTGTATCTAGTGTTCGATGACCTAGAAAAAAGGCTTTTGACTCAGTCTCGAGACCAGTTATGTGGACAGTACTGAAACACTTTGGCTGTACACAGCATTTTGTAGATCTGGTCAAGGTTCTTCATGATGACACGTCTGGGCAAATCACTCATCAAAATATTATCTCTGATCCATTTCCCATCACTCATGGATTGAAACAGGGAAGTATGCTTGCTCCAACACTCTTCACTCTTCATCTGGCTGCCATGCTATATGGAACATCTACAGACACCCAAGGTGTAAAGGTCAGATATCGCTTCGATGGGAGACTGTTCAGTCTGGCTAGACTTCGCTCCCAAAAGCTTACTAAGATTTCCTCTGTTATGGAATTGCAATATGCAGATGATGCTGCTGCATCTGCTCTTACGAGCTACAACAGTCTGTCAGTTGTTTCAAGAGTGCTTGCAATCATTTTGGTCTCTCCATTAATGTTCAGAAAACCAAAGTTCTCACACAGCCTGCACCTGGGTCGAACCTCGCAGCTTTCAATATCTCCATTGCAGATACTCCACTGGAGCAGGTCTACCACTTTTTTATTATCTAGGAAGTATCCTCTCAAAAAGTGCTAACTGCTCACAAGATGTGGATAGGAGAATTGGTGCTGCCCGCTCAGCATTTGCACATTTATCCCGTCATGTCTTCGTGAATAAGGAAGGACCTTATAATGCATACCAAGATCATGGTTTACCATGCTGTTGTCATATCAACACTGCTATATGCTTGTGAAACTTGGACCCTCTACTGTCAGGATATCAAAAAGCTAGAGCACTTCCATCTGCAAAAATGCAGATCCATCTTGAACATCAAATGGGAGGACTGTGTCACCAACCTTGCAGTTCATGAGAAAGTGCATGCTTATAAGCATTGAGGCTACCATCATAGGCCATCCTCTCAGATTGATAGGGCACGTCCGTCGCATGAGTGAAACCAGGCTTCCTCATCAACTCCTGTATGGTGAACTCTGCTTTGGCACAAGACTTCATGGAGCCCCTTTGAGGCGTTTCAAGGATCGGCTAATGCGTACTATGAAAAGAGGTGAAATTATCACTCAAGCCTGGGATGTGCTTGCTGAGAATAGTACACTTTGGCACCACGCTGTTTCTACATCAGTTACGGTGTTTGAAGAGGAACAACGATGCCGCGAAGAGGATAAATGACAAGCACTTTGGCACCACGCTGTTTCTACATCAGTTACGGTGTTTGAAGAGGAACAACGATGCCGCGAAGAGGATAAATGACAAGCACGGAAGCTTCGTCGAGCTCACCCCCGTCCTCCCCTAGCCATTCTATGTAATTTACATGGATGTTGGAATGAAAGTTTGGAAAGAAATAGAGTTAGAAATGGCTGTCAAAGTAAGGAGAAATTGAAGGAACTTACTAGGAAATTGAATCTAGTGAAGAGGTCAGCTAAGGATAACATGATGGCAAGCATAATTGGTGGTCATACAAATTTTAGTGAAAAATGGAAGAGTATGTGTAGGTACTTTAAGGCAGAAACAGGTTCCAAGAAGGACATTCCAGGAATCATTAATGAACAAGGGGAGTGTGTATGCGAGGATCTTCAAAAGGCAGAAGTATTCAGTCAGCAGTATGTAAAGATTGTTGGTTACAAGGATAATGTCCAGATAGAGGAGGTGACTAATACTAAAGAAGTATTAAAATTTACGTATGACAATAATGACATTTACAGTAAGATACATAATTTGAAAACTAGAAAAGCAGATGGAGTTGATAAGGTTTGCATGAAGAAGCTATATCAAATTAATGAAGAGTATATAAAGGACAGGGTGATAGACATAAAGCTGAAAATTACAGGCCAGTCAGTTTGACATGCATTGCATGTAAGCTTTAGAACGCATTCTTTCTGATTATATTACACGTTTACAAAATTAATAACTGGTTTGATAGAAGGCAGTTTGGGTTTAGGAAAGGTTATTCCACTAAAGCACAACTTGTAGGATTCCAGCACGATATAGCAGCTATCCTGGATTCAGGAGGTCAAATGAACTGTATCATGATTGACCTATCTAAGGCATTTGATAGGGTAGATCATGGGAGACTACTGGCAAAAATGAGCATAATTAGACTTGACAAAAGAGTGACTGAATGGGTGGCTATGTTTCTAGAAAATAGAACTCAGAGAATTAGAGTAGACGAAGCTTTATCTGTCCCTGTAATAATTAAGGGGGGAATTCCTCAAGGCAGTATTATTGGGCCTTTATATTTTCTTATATATATCAATGATATGTGTAAAGAAGTGGAATCAGTGATAAGGCTGTTTGCAGATGATGTTATTCTGTACAGAGTGATAAATACGTTAAAAGATTATGAGCAACTGCAAAATGACTTCGATAATGTTGTGAGATGGACAGTAGGCAATGATATGATGGTAAAGGGGTTAAAAGTTAGGCTGTTAGTTTCACAAATAGGAAAAGTCCTCTCAGTTTTAATTACTGCGTTGATGGGGTGAAAGTTCCTTTTGGGGATCATTGTAAGTATCTAGGTGTTAATATAAGGAAAGACCTTCATTGAGGTAATCACATAAATATGATTGTAAATAAAGGGTACAGATCGCTGCACATGGTTATGAGGGTATTTAGGGGTTGTAGTAAGGATGTAAAGGAGAGGGCATATAAGTCTCTGGTAAGACCTCAACTAGAGTATGGTTCCAGTGTATGGGACCCTCACCAGGATTACTTTGTTCTGGGTGATTTCTGACAAAAGAGTGGTGGTAAAAAAATGTTGCAAGTTTGGGTTGGGAAGACTTGGGAGAAAGGAGATGAGCTGCTCGACTAAGTGGTATGTACAAGAATAACAAGGTATTTTTATTGGTCCACCTATTCAATACTATCCACTGTTACGTGGTTACATTTATAAACAGCTATAGAGCTTTATGGTACATGTTTTGCCCCTTCTGGAGGGCATCTTAAGCCTTTAGTCAATCTTAAAATGTTAAACTTAAATATTAAATAAAAATAATAAGCAAGAAACTGGATATTTAACATTGTAAAGCTAAAACTAGTATACAAAATCGTTAGAATATGGACAACACTAAATTAAAACTGTGATAACATAATAGAATAACAACTATCTCAATGTTAGTCTAAAACCATGTGTCTGAAACTAAAACTAGACATTCATCTTTGTAGAAAGTGTGGAACTTGTATATTTTCGAATATGTAATTCCAAGATAATCACAAAAGATCTTGCCCAAAGTTCAAGTTCATGTGTTAAAACTGAAAAAAAGGTTGCATTTGTACAAGAATATAAATTTTGAGTGTGTTGTGAAATACGTAGTTGGTGCTTCATAAATAATATAGTATAATATAATATTATTTATTTATTTACATATTTTACGCCCACATTGGAGCACTGAAATCAATACATTTGAGTTAATTTCTTCTTTTTTCTCCCAGAACTTTCTCATCCTCTCCGACCTGGAAGCCCTTTGTATGTCTGATATAGTATATTGTTTCCGTTCAACTGTTTTTAGTTTGAGACTTATGCTTTTGTTCTTCAAAATCCTCTTCTCTTTTCTGTCTTTGATTTGTTGCCAAGTTATACCCAATTCTTCCAAATCATCCTGAACTTCTTTGAATCAATTATTATTGATTTTATTCTTCAAAAAGTAATCGAATAGTTGTTTCAATATCCTGGTGTCTGGTAATCTTGATAATATAATATAATATAATATAATATAATATAATATAATATAATATAATATAATATAATATAATATAATATAATATAATATAATATAATATAATATAATATAATATAATATAATATAATATAATATAATATAATATAATATAATATAATATAATATAATACAAAGTTTGTGAATAGAGACAGGTATAAAAATAAGACATTGGCTGGAATTACTGCTGAGAATATCATAAAGGCAAACTGTAGATGACAATATAGTCACATTGGATGTAAGGCCGTTTGTACAGAATATTAGAGAATACATAGATATAACACTAGAAGTAGGGCCAACAGACAAGCTAACACTGCTGTAATGGGAGGACGTGTATAACATCTAGTTTTACATGTAAGTACCATTTCTTGTTAATCCAAATAGGGGATCTTTTAGCTCTTCCAGGGTTTTTTAGAAATTCTTTCGTTTTCGTTTCATTCCAGAGAAATAATGTTCCATTCAACTATCAAGTATTCTCTACAAAGGGCCTTACATCCATTGTTACTATACTGTCATACAGTTCACCTTTATGATATTCTCAGCAGTAATTCCAGCCAATGTCTTATTTTTATAACTGTCTCTATTCACAAACTTTGCATACTCACCCATTATATTATTTACGACGCACCAACTACATATTTCACAACCCACTCAAAATTTATAATCTTGTACAAATGCAACCTTTTATTTTTATTTTTTTTTTTTTTTTTTCAGTTTTAACACATGAACTTTAACTTTGGGCAAGATCTTTTGTGACTATCTTGGAATTACATATTCGAGAATATACAAGTTCCACACTTTCTAGAAAGATGAAGATCTAGTTTTAGTTTCAGATGCATGGTTTTAGACTGACATTGAGATAGTTGTTATTTTATTATGTTATCACATTTTAAATTTAGTGTTGTCCATATTTTAATGATTTTGTATACTAGTTTTAGCTTTACTATGTTATATATCCAGTTTCTTGTTTCATATTTTTATTTAATATTGACGTTTAACATTTTAACCCATTGCATCCTATTTGAAAACCGTAGCAGTTCACTGAGAAATTACATTTAAATCCACTGGGCTGAGTGGCTCAGACGGTTGAGGTGCTGGCCTTCTGACCCCAACATGGCAGGTTCGATCCTGACTCAGTCCGGTGGCATTTGAAGGTGCTCAAATATGTCAGACTCGTGTTGGTAGATTTACTGGCACATAAAAGAACTCCCGCGGGACTAAATTCCAGCACCTCGGCGTCTCTGAAGACCGAAAAAGTAGTTTGTGGGACGTAAAGCAAATAACATTATTATTAACATTTAAATCCCACACTACGGTAGTCATTTGCACAGTATTATTTAAGAAATCATACAAAACCAACCAGTAAAGATTCCTTTCTGAAAATTTGCATGCATAATAACACAGAAATTGAGAGATGATATGCAGGGCAGCAAAAAATTACTGTATGGTATCTTAAGAAACAAAAAGAGAGATCACGTAAACACCAGATTTGTGAAGGATGAAGGTGGCATAATTTTAACAAAGCCAGAAGAAATAAGAAATAGATGGAGAGAGTATTTTCAGAAGCTGCTGAAGATAAGAACGGATGACGGTCATTCAATGGACGACCAGGAAAGGCAGTTAGTTGATGAAGAAATGGATAAAGAAATTACAATGAATGAAATTGAAATGGCAGTAAGAAAGATGAAGAATGGAAAAACTGCTGGAATAGATGAAATTTCAGTGGAGATGGTAAAGGCAGCGGGAGCTGTAGGCCTGCAGTGGACATACCGGGTTCTCAGGAATGTCTGGGAGAATAAAGAGGTCCCTGAGGATTGGCAAAAAGGAATAATCATCCCAATTTTCAAGAAAGGTGATAAGAAAGTTTAGAAGAACTACAGGGGAATTACTCTAATATCTCATGTTGCTAAGATAATGGAAAGGATACTGGAAAGTAGAATAAGGTTGAGGGTTGAGAATCAGATACAGGAAAATCAGTTTGGTTTCAGAAGTGGAAGGTCAACAATAGAGCCCATTTTCATTATGAGACAACTAATGGAAAAGCATTGGGAGTACGGGAATGATATGGTGATGACATTCATTGATATTGAAAAGGCATATGACAGTGTCCCCAGGACGAAAGTTTGGGACAGTCTGGTGCAAAAAGGAATTGGACAGGGATTAATAAAAATAATCATGGCATTGTATAAGGAATGTTGTAGTTGCGTGCAAACACAAGTTGGCAGGACAAGTTGGTTCAAAATAACTAGTGGGCTGAGACAGGGAAGTGTTCTATCACCAATCCTGTTTACAATAGTAATGGATGACATCATGAGAACAGCAAAAGCAGCATATGGAGGAAGAGAAATGAACATGATGTTATTTGCAGATGATATTGTGATTTGGGGAGAAGATGACAGGAAGGTTCAAGAACAGTTGAATGTGGTGAATGGGAAGATTGAAGAATGTGGATTGAAAATAAGTGTAGAAAAGAGTAAAACTCTTGTTATGACTAGAGGGGAGAAAGAAAGGAAAGGTCAGATTAGACTTGCAGACAAGCCCCTGGAAGTAGTGGAAACGTTTAAATACCTGGGGAGTGAATTAATGGAGAATGCTCGACTGGATGCTGAGATTAGTAAAAGGATTCAAGCTGGAAGTTGTTTCTATCATAGTGTAAGAAACATGTTATGGGACAAAGATGTGCCCTCGGAAGCAAAGGATACTATGTACAAGGTGTATTACGTACCCATAACAACTTACGGAGCACAAACTTGGACAATGACAAAGAAGGATGAGAGTCGAATACAGGCAGCCGAAATGAAGTTCTTGAGGAGTATGATACAGAAGAGTAGAAGAGACAAAATAAGGAATGAGAAAACCCGGGAAGAAATTGGAGTGGAAAAAATGAATGATAGAATAGAGAAGAGCCGACTAAGATGGTTTGGTCACATAAAGCGAATGAGCGACGAAAGAATGCCAAAAAAGGTGATGGAAATGCAAATCCAAGGAAGGAGAGGCCGTGGACGACCACAATTGAGATGGAAGGATACCATCCAACGCAGCATTATAGAAAGAAACCTGGACCGGGACACAGTGTTGGAGGAGGAGTGGTGGAAAGACCGAAGAAAGTGGAGAGGAACCATATTTGCCCCTACCCGGCTACAGCTGGATAAAGGGAAATGATGATGATGATGATGATGATGATGATGAATAACGAAGGAATAAGCTTATCTACGCTGCTTTTCTAATACGTCTGCTGAGTGTGGTACACCTCAAAACATTCTTCTAATTGAAGTGCTACACCACACATTTGGCTCTGCCAGCAACTTTCATTTCTCTTACCTCAGCTGTAGTACACAACACACCTTTTCATGGCTTTTGTTTTCTTCTCTGTTGGGGGATTATGGATGGGAAAGTGGGCCCATGATTTAGCTTGTAATCTGGTAGGGGTGGTTCTCACTGAAGGTCGACTTCGAACAGAGTACTCCGGCATCTGAACAGTTTCAAGTAGCTGCTTTGCAATGCTAGTTCTGAAGTCTGTGTAGCTTGTCTTTTTCTTAGCAGTGATATTGTGATACACAGTGAAGGAATTGAAAATGCATATATCTAGGAGGTAAAAGAATATTTTTCTACATCCTTTTACTGTGCATCGCATGACAGGGAACAGAGATGTCACCTGATCCTGAAGGTCAACCCCACCCATTCCCTTCCAGTGTTCAAGGCCACACTTGGGCTTTATCACTTCCTTCCTAGGGGTTTGTCCTCTCTTTTGTCTGAGTTTGCCTGTCCCCGTCATGTCAGCTGATTTGTGTTTAGTGGTGAGAAAGCAAACATCCTTGTTATCTTTCCACTTCACACATAATATACTGTTGGCAGCCCATGTCTCATACTCTCCACGTTTGAGTTTAGTTTTACTGATATTGTGAGGCATGTCTTTTTGTTTCTGTTGAACAGTTCCAATTATATTTGTCTTCTTGTCATGCAGTCTTTTGAATAAATCTGGGGAGGAATACCAGTTATCTAAAAGCAAAGTTTGCCCTCGGCCTAACGATGGTTCACACATATTGAGCACGTTTGTACTTGCCGGCAGACTTGGATCTGTTACATCATTACCTATATAAACTTTGAAGGTTAGACAGTAGCCAGAACTAGATTCACAAATTTTGTAAATTTTTATTTCAAACCTTGAACATTTAGACCTATTGCACTGGACATATGAAAGGCAGCCTCTGAACTTCATTAGACTTTCATCTAGAGCAATGTCTTGTGAAGGTAAATATAATTCAGAAAATTTGGAACAGAAATATTGTATCATAGGTCTAATCTTTCTGAGTTTGTCACTACAGTACTATCGATTCGTTCATCATCAACAAAATGTAAAAATTGTGAAATTATAATGAACCTTCTCTTGCTCATGGTTTCATGAAAAATGGGAGTGTCTATAGACCTGTTTTTACTCCAGTATAACTGAATTCTTGATTTTCACATTTGTGACATTAGAATAACTAACACAAAGTATGCACTAATTTCGTTGGGTGTAGTCTCAAACCATTTGTCATCATCTTTCACTTTCTTTCTGTCAGGATTGCTCAACTGTCTTGCTGCATAATCATTTAGGAAAAGGCTAGGAAAGCAACAGATAGGGAATCTGCCACCTGGGCGACTGCCCTAAATGCAGATCAGTATTGATTGATTGATTGATTTGTCTCATCAGATATTTTGTCAAACAAAGGGTTCATATATTCACAAAAAACTGCAAGTTCAGGTAGTGGCTGCGTATCAAACTTTTTCAAGCCCTCTGTATTCACTAAACATATGTACAACAGGGATGTTGTCACTTTTTGTCCAGTTCCAGTCATTCAAGTTAGTCTGCGCCGAAGTATGAACTCGTTTCGAAAGACTTGGCCCACCGTCGTCATTTGTATCACTTTCCGTGTCATCAGCACTATTACACGCATCACTCGAACTAAGACCTTCAGGGTCTGTTTCATCATCACAAACATCACTGTCTTCATAATCACTCTCTAAAACACTATCTATTAGCTTTCATATTCCATCTTCATCAACAACAACACATCTGCATGACGCCATGATTGCAACTGATGTGAGCGAAATAAAATGAACAAAAATTCTTTTATCTCTTGTTCCACAAGTGTGTGATAACCTGGAGCGTGGGGAATAACCAAAGCCACATGTCTGAACTTTAGCTCAGAAATGCACTTATTAATTTTCCATCATGTCTGTCTGTCTGTCTGTCTGTCTGTCTGTCTGTCTGTCTGTCTGTCTGTCTGTCTGTCTGTCTGTCTGTCTGTCTGTCTGTCTGTCTGTCTGTCTGTCTGTCTGTCTGTCTGTCTGTCTGTCTGTCTGTCTGTCTGTCTGTCTGTCTGTCTGTCTGTCTGTCTGTCTGTCTGTCTGTACATATGCGCATCACAAAAAAATGGCTGAAGAGTATTTAATGAAAATTGGATTGTAAAGTGAGGAATGAGTCACTACAATCTAGGTTTAATTTTATTCACACTGAGTGAAATGGTATTTTAGAGAAAGGCCCAAACTTTAATTCTCAAGTATCTATGTTAATAGAGGTCCTATCAATAAATGCTGCACAACTAAGGTGGTATAGAATTAAATTTCTGATCATTTAAGTCTTATACATTTTTACCGTACCACCTATGATAACAGAGATATTCATGAATTTTGATTTTTGTTGCGAAGTCCATATCAGTGCCGAACCACGAGAAAATGGCTGAAGAGAATTTTATGAAAATCAGATTGTAAATTCAGGGCATAAGGCACTACAGTCTAGGCTCTAAATACTGTACTGCCGGGCTGAGTGGCTCAGATGGTTGAGGCGCTGGCCTTCTGACCCCAACTTGGCAGGTTCGATCCTGGCTCATTCCGGTGGTATTTCAATGTGCTCAAATACGTCAGCCTCGTGTCGGTAGATTTACTGGCATGTAAAAGAACTCCTGTGGGACTAAATTCCGGCACCTCGGCGTCTCCGAAGACCGAAAAAGTAGTTAGTGGGACGTAAAGCAAATATTATTATTATTATTATTATTATTATTATTATTATTATTATTATTATTATTATTATTATTATTATTGTTTCATTTCGGCCACCTAAGGACCACGTCATTTCAACTGTTTCCCTTGAGCTTTAATGTTGGTCCAGTATTCCTTCATTCGTATACGGTGTTGCTCCTTTCGCTCTTCCGTCCATGCCTTTCCAGTTTTCATCTACGGCTTTGGTAGGAAACTCTGGTGTTCTTGGAGTTTTTTTTAAGTGGCACACGCTCCTGGATATCTTCAAATGAGATCCCAATCTCCTGCAGATCTTTCTGTACTTCACTGAACCATGCCCCCTTTGCCTTTTTCTGTTGGAGGAAAGTGAAAATGCGGTTGGTTAACCGTGTTGAATTCATTCGGGCCATGTGTCCATAAAAAGTAACCCTCCTTTTTCGCATCACATCAGTTATTTTCTCCACATGCGAGTACAACTCCTGGTTGTGCCGTCTCCTAAACTCGCCGTTGTCTTTGACTGGACCTAAGATTTTTTTCAAAATCTTTCTTTCCTTGGCCTCCAATTTCTCCATCATGCCTTTTTTGTTCATGGCGAGACATTCCGCTGCATATAGAGCCTCTGGCCGGATAACAGTGCAATAGTGTTTGATTTTTGCATTCAGAGATATAGATCTTTTGTTATAGACATTTTTAGTCAGATGGTAAGCCATTTCCATTTTATTCATGTGTGAAGAAAAGGCTTCTTTCTTGGACAAGTTAGGTTCTATCCATTCACCAAGATACTTAAATTCTTCAACTCGCTTGACTTTTCCATGAGTCCCTTCTAGCTCATTTGGCGCCAGTTTGATGTTTGTAATGAATTTTGTTTTCTCAAAGGAGATTTGGAGGCCCGCCTTTGCAGCTTGTGTTTGAAGGTGGTTGATCTGCTTCGTGGCCATATCCAAGGAATCAGCGAAAATCGCGAGATCGTCTACAAATGTTAGACAGTCAATTGAAAGGTTCTTGTTCTTGTGGCCTATTCTGACTCCGCTTTCGACTCCTTCATAACTCCCACGAACCTGCTACGCAGGCGTAGCGGGGGGAGAGGTGATACTCCCACGTGGCGCGTCCCAGGTGGCGGATAGGGGGGTCCTAACCGGCTTGCCGGCGGACTTGAGGGAAATAAAATACCTCTCGCGGACCAAACACACACCCCCTGTGGGTGGGGGAGGCAGACGAATAATACACCCACGGTATCCCCTGCCTGTCATGAGAGGCGACTAAAAGGGGCGACCAAGGGATGATTGCATTCGAACCATGAAACTACATGTGATTAGTACCACCACGCGGAGAACACCAAGGGTCGCTTTTACTTGCGCGTAGTACCACTATATTAGGTACGAAATAGGTTTATGATTAGTAGCACACAGGAGCACCGCGCGGTCGGCTTTTGCAGTACCTGTGATTAGTACCACCATATGAGCAGGACCATGGGATGATAGCTACCATGGTTCTGCCTTGCCTATGATTAGTACCCACTATATGAGGAACACCACGGGATAGGGAGAGGTCCCTGTGGTTATTACTCTTATGTGCTGAACACCATAGGTTTGCGTTGCCTGTAAATGGCGCCGCAAAGTGGGAAAACCTAGGTCTGTATTATACGTCGAATTTCATAACCTCTGAGTAGTACAATAATGTGTGGAATACCGCAAGTCTCTGCTACTTTTGATTAGTACCGCAACAGTACAGATACCATGGTTCTACATTACTAGCAATAAGTATCATTCTGAGGGGCCTTTGACCTGTATTTTGACCCATTTAGACACCAGGCATCCTCGATTCAGGATTGTGCTTTGGAAGAGTTCCCTTGGTCAGTAATACTATTCACTATGATAGTTTTTTGAGTCGTTCCACTGATTGTTTTAAATTCATGTTCATTCATTCATTCTTTCATTCATTCATTCTTCATGACATTTTTTATTTTGGTCAGTGGATGATTTTGAACTTTTACTTTGTCGTTTCATTTCGTACCGTTAGGGGCCGATGACCTCGATGTTAGGCCCCTTTAAACAACAAGCATCATCATCATCAACCTTCATAACTCATTTCTCTGCGCCATTCACGGATCACTTTCTCAAGAACGCAGTTGAACAACAGAGGTGAGAGACCATTTCCTTGCCTAACTCCTGTCCGTATTTCAAAGGCCTCTGAAATCTCTCCTCTAAACTTCACTTTTGAGATGGTGTTGGTGAGAGTCTGTTGGATGATCACTCTTGTTTTACCGTCCAAGCCAAATTCCTTTAAGATCTGAAGTAGGGTAGTTATATCAATTGAATCATAGGCCTTCTTAAAGTCGATGAACGTTACTACAAAAGGCTTGCTCCTTAGTTTAAGATATGAAAGGACAGATTTCAGATTCATAATCTGCTCCACACATGACCGTCCTTTCCTGAAACCTCCTTGGTAATCACCCAGCTCTGGATCTAGCTGTTCTTCTGCCCTGATTTGAAGAGCTTTCGAGAGAATTTTGTAGGTTATAAGTAGGAGGGAGATGCCGCAGTAGTTGTTAACATCCGACTTGTCGCCTTTTTTATGAAGTGGGTGGATTAGGGCAGATGTCCAGTCACTTGGAAGTCTTTCAGTATTCCAGATTTCTTGTACGATGTCCATTAATTTCTCCACTGCATTGTTACTAGCAAACTTCCACAATTCAGCTATTATTGAATCTTCACCCGACGCTTTATTATTCTTCAAGGATTGGATAATCTGCCTGACTTCCTCTTTCGTAGGTGGAGCTGAATCTCGGTGGACTGTTGTTTTATCTTCAAATGTGAATCTGGACATTGGGGCCTCGCAGTTAAGAAGGGATTCGAAGTATTTTGCAAGGATCCGGCAGTTTTCCTTGTCGTTATGGGCTAGGTTTCCATTGGAGTCTCTGAACTGTAGGCTCGGTGGGTCGTATTTCCTCAAGTTGCTTTTAAATGTTTTATAAAAGTCGCGTGTATTGTTCTTCTTGAAATCCTGCTCAATTTGAGCCAGCTGGTGTTCATCAAAAGCACGTTTACCTAACGCTGCGGATGGTTTTTGCTGCACACTTTCTCTGATTCAAGAAGTTTGTCCAGTTGACTTGGTTCTTTAGCGAGTTCCATTTCTGCCAGGTGAGCTGTCTTTGCCTTATCGCTTCATCGCATTCACTGTTCCACCAAGCATGCTTCCTGGACTTAGTAAGCTGAACCGTCTCTTTAGCTGTTTTGACCAGGGCCTCACGCAGTTGTTCCCAGTTTTCTGCATCCACCGATTGTAGTTTCTAAGTGAACTCATGATTAGATCCTAGTTTTTCTCTATCAAATCTTTCAATCCTTTTGGCTCGAACTCTCCTTGTGTTTCTCGGGAGCAGTTTGATTTTTATCTTGGATAGATAGTGATCTGAGTCCAGTTTTGCTTGTCTTAGAACTTTAACATTCTGAATTTCTCTTTGAGCCTTCCGTGCGATCGCGACATGATCAATCTGGAATTCACCAAGGTGGTGATTTGGGGATTTCCAGGTTTTCTGTTTCTTGGGCAGGTGTTTAAAAGCAGTAGACTTCATTACAAGGTTAAATGCCTTACACAGCTCTATTAGCCTTTCTCCATTACGATTTGTTCTGTGGTGAGCAGGATAGTTTCCAACGATGTTTCGGAACTTTCTCTCTTTGCCTACCTGGGCATTGAAATCGCCAAGCACGATTATGGTATGTTTGTCTGGAATCTTGGATAAAATCTCCTCAAGTTCTTCTCAGAATCTATCAGTTTCCTCTGGGTCTCTTTTGTTTGCTTGGTTGATCAGCGCATGAACGTTAACAATAGTATACATTTTGTTTGTGCTTTGAAAGGACAGAGTCTGCTATTCACAGAGGTGAAATTTGTTATTGAGTCCAGAATCATTTTGTTGACTACAAATGCTGTGCCAAGGTGGGGGACAATTGGTATGACACGTTTACCAGGTTTACCCTTGAAGATCCTGTAACTTTCAGATTCAAAGGCCTGCTCATCTGTAAATCTCGTTTTCTGAATTGCTGCAATCAAAATTTGCTGTTCTGATAGGATATCTGTGAGCTGTTTCAGTTTTCCTACCTTCTGGAGAGAATTGGCATTAAAGGTAGCAAAGAAATTCTTGGCTCTATGTTTGATCTTTCGTGGAGTCTCCGATACCTCCGAGCATGTCGGTGCAGGCTCCCCAGAATCCGAAGGCCCGCTAACGTCGTACAAGACGACGGTGGATTGGTTACCACCTGGGGTAGTAGCTTTACCTGAAATTTCCTCCATGCTTTTTTCACAGTTGAAAAACTGTAGACTGGGGTCGGTGATATTTCGCACCGACCAAGGTACTACCAAGGTTGGGAGTCTTGGAGCCCCCAGCACTGATCGGTTCACCGACCCAGTTTCCTGCTGGGATTCGTTACCCAACCTTTCACTGGGTTACTCGGCTTAACAGGGGCACCTCTTGTAGGTTACATGCTGGAGTTGGAGTGAAAGAGGCTAGTTGGATTCTCTTGCTGAATCCAATAGTTTATTGTTGCAGATGGTTGCAACGACGTATTTCACTCCCATTTGCCAGGGCCGTGAAGACCCCTCCTAGGTTGGCTCCTAGGACCCTATTATTATTATTATTATTATTATTATTATTATTATTATTATTATTATTATTATTATTATTATTATTATTCATGTTTGTGGGTTACTGTAGTCACGTCCTAGTTCGTGAACCATGGGCAACGGCTGAGTGGCTTAGTAAGTGGTCCTGAAAGTCGGGATACCACTTGCTATGGAAAGGGAGTGGGCATCTCGGACATATTCTGAGTTGTGGCCTTCCTTATGCTCAGGCGGCTAGGACTATACAATTCACCGGTGGTCCATAACCCGTTAGAGGAGAGATCCTCACTTGGACTATGTGCAAGTAGGGCAGCATCCTGCTTCATGAATTTACTGAGCTCAGAACACTTTAAGCAAGCCTCGGACCTATGGGAGTAATGGAGTCCCACTCCCATTTGACAGGCGAGGGACTCCTTGGAAACAACTTGGCGAACGAAATGGAATTCGATGGGGAGTTATCAACATTAATGGGGCTTATGGAAGAAAGAAGATAGAACTGGCTGAGTCAGCAAAGAGGATTCATTTGGATGTGCTAGGAGTAAGTGATATTCGGGTAAGAGGAGATAATGAGGAAGAGATAGGAGATTATAAAGTGTACTTGATGGGTGTTAGAAAGGGAAGGGCAGAGTCTGGGGTAGGGCTCTTTATCAGGAATACCATTGTACGCAACATAGTTTCTGTTAGGCACGTAAATGACAGAATGATGTGGGTAGATTTGTCAGTGGGAGGAATTAGGACAAGAATTGTGTCCGTGTATTCACCATGTGAGGGTGCAGATGAGGATGAAGTTGACAAGTTTTATGAAGCATTGAGTGACATCGTGGTCAGGGTCAACAGCAAGGATAGAATACTGCAAATGGGCGATTTCAATGCGAGAGTTGGGAATAGAACTGAAGGATACGAAAGGGTGATTGGTAAATGTGGGGAAGATATGGAAGCTAATGGGAATGGGAAGCATTTGCTGGACTTCTGTGCTAGTATGGGTTTAGCTGTTACGAATACATTCTTCAAGCATAAGGCTATTCACCGCTACACATGGGAGGCTAGGGGTACCAGATCCATAATAGACTATATCTTAACAGACTTTGAATTCAGGAAATCTGTTAGGAATGTACGAGTTTTTCATGGATTTTTCGATGATACAGACCACTATCTGATCTGTAGTGAACTAAGTATCTCTAGGCCTAGGGTACAGAAAGTGAAATCTGTCTGCAAACGAATAAGGGTAGAAAATCTCCAAGACGAGGAAATTAGACAGAAATACATTGATATGATTAGTGAGAAGTTTCAAACAGTGGACAGTAAGCAGGTTCAGGATATAGAAATTGAATGGGTGGCATACAGGGATGCTGTAGTAGCAACAGCAAGGGAGTGCCTAGGAACAACTGTGTGCAAAGATGGGAAAAGGCGAACATCTTGGTGGAATGATGAAGTGAGAGCAGCCTGTAAACGTAAAAAGAAGGCTTATCAGTAATGGCTCCGAATAAGGACTGAGGCAGACAGGGATTTGTACATAGATGAAAGAAACAGAGCGAAACAAATAGTTGCTGAATCCAAAAAGAAGTCATGGGAAGATTTTGGTAATAACCTGGAAAGGCTAGGTCAAGCAGCAGGGAAACCTTTCTGGACAGTAATAAAGAATCTTAGGAAGGGAGGGAAAAAGGAAATGAACAGTGTTTTGAGTAATTCAGGTGAACTCATAATAGATCCCAGGGAATCACTGGAGAGGTGGAGGGAATATTTTGAACATCTTCTCAATGTAAAAGGAAATCATCATGGTGGTGTTGCAAACAGCCAAGCTCATGGGGAGGAGGAAAATGATGTTGGTGAAATTATGCTTGAGGAAGTGGAAAGGATGGTAAATAAACTCCATTGTCATAAGGCAGCAGGAATAGATGAAATTAGACCTGAAATGGTGAAGTATAGTGGGAAGGCAGGGATGAAATGGCTGCATAGAGTAGTAAAATTAGCGTGGAGTGTTGGTCAGGTACCTTCAGATTGGACAAAAGCAGTAATTGCACCTATCTATAAGCAAGCGAACAGGAAGGATTGCAACAACTATCGAGGTATCTCATTGATTAGTATACCAGGCAAAGTATTCACTGACATCTTGGAAGGGAGGGTGCGATCAGTCGTTGAGAGGAAGTTGGATGAAAACCAGTGCGGTTTCAGACCACAGAGAGGCTGTCAGGATCAGATTTTCAGTATGCGCCAGGTAATTGAAAAATGCTACGAGAGGAATAGGCAGTTGTGTTTATGTTTCGTAGATCTAGAGAAAGCATATGACAGGGTACCGAGGGAAAAGATGTTCGCCATACTGGGGGACTATGGAATTAAAGGTAGATTATTAAAATCAATCAAAGGCACTTATGTTGACAATTGGGCTTCAGTGAGAATTGATGGTAGAATGAGTTCTTGGTTCAGGGTACTTACAGGAGTTAGACAAGGCTGTAATCTTTCACCTTTGCTGTTCGTAGTTTACATGGATCATCTGCTGAAAGGTATAAAATGGCAGGGAGGGATTCAGTTAGGTGGAAATGTAGTAAGCAGTTTGGCCTATGCTGACGACTTGGTCTTAATGGCAGACTGTGCCGAAAGCCTGCAGTCTAATATCTTGGAACTTGAAAATAGGTGCAATGAGTATGGTATGAAAATTAGCCTCTCGAAGACTAAATTGATGTCAGTAGGTAAGAAATTCAACAGAATTGAATGTCAGATTGGTGATACAAAGCTAGAACAGGTCGATAATTTCAAGTATTTAGGTTGTGTGTTCTCCCAGGATGGTAATATAGTAAGTGAGATTGAATCAAGGTGTAGTAAAGCTAATGCAGTGAGCTCACAGTTGCGATCAGCAGTATTCTGTAAGAAGGAAGTCAGCTCCCAGATGAAACTATCTTTTCATTGGTCTGTTTTCAGACCAACTTTTCTTTACAGGAGCGAAAGCTGGGTGACTCAGGATATCTTATTCATAAGTTAGAAGTAACAGATATGAAAGTAGCGAGAATGATTGCTGGTACAAACAGGTGGGAACAATGGCTAGAGGGTACTCGGAATGAGGAGATAAAGGCTAATTTAGGAATGAACTCGATGGATGAAGCTGTACGCATAAACCGGCTTCGGTGGTGGGGTCATGTGAGGCGAATGGAGGAGGATAGGTTACCTAGGAGCATAATGAACTCTGTTATGGAGGGTAAGAGAAGTAGAGGGAGACCAAGATGACGATGGTTAGACTCGGTTTCTAACGATTTAAAGATAAGAGGACCGGGCGAGTTGGCCGTGCGTGTAGAGGCGCGCGGCTGTGAGCTTGCATCCGGGAGATAGTAGGTTCGAATCCCACTATCGGCAGCCCTGAAGATGGTTTTCCGTGGTTTCCCATTTTCACACCAGGCAAATGCTGGGGCTGTACCTTAATTAAGGCCACGGCCGCTTCCTTCCAACTCCTAGGCCTTTCCTATCCCATAGTCGCCATAAGACCTATCTGTGTCGGTGCGATGTAAAGCCCGTAGCAAAAAAAAAAAAAAAAGATAAGAGGTATAGTACTAAATGAGGCCACAACACTAGTTGCAAATCGAGGATTGTGGCGACGTTTAATAAATTCTCAGAGGCTTGCAGACTGAATGTTGAAAGGCATAACAGTCTATAATGATAATGTATGTATGTATGTTGTTATTATTATTATGATTATTATTATTATTATTATTATTATTATTATTATTATTATTATTATTATTATTATTATTATTATTATTAAATACTGTACTTTTATTCTTGTTGGATGAAATGGTAGTTTAGGACAAGGTGCCTAAAATTTAATTTTTTAATACCTACGTAATTGGTTCTGTCAATAAGTACTGCGTAACGAAAGTTATAGAGAATACAATTTCGATTATTTATGTCTTATACAGTTTTACTGTGCCAACTAAGATAACAGAATTTATGAATTTAGACTTTTGTTTCTTAGTCCGTATCAGCGCCGAGCATTGTTAATATTGAAATATTGTTCAGTCGTGTTAATTTGCGATGGTTTTTGTCATGATTGTCTTAAGGTGTAAAACTGCAAAGTCATTGGTGCATATCGACAGGGAAAATTGTGAAGATGATTATAAAAAATGAGAAAAAATTGTGAAGATAAGACAAGAGGGGCCATGAAAGAAAGAAGGACTCCCTTTACTTTATATGTCCTAATATCAAAGAGTCAGAAGAAAACTAAATGTGAATTCCTACAACATGGGGAGCTCATAAAACTGATAGCAATAACATTACATTGACCATTGTTGTGACGTGATTTGTCTCTTATGCTGCCAGTCATCTCCAATAGATGGAAATACTGCTGTGTCCTGAGTAAAACAGCGTACTGAATATTGGCGGAAAGTAACTGAGGAGTTAGATAACTCTGCACATGCTATATGATTGCCCTGTCAATGGCAGGTACTACAGCTAGTAAACTTTATATAATTGGCCCACCTTAGGCAATACAAGTGTGTCTTAAAGGAAAAATTTAAGAAAATTCACACAGTTGGTACATGTTCCAGCCCCATTAACAATTTTATGTCATCCTTACTTGACTTCATGCTTCTATACTGTCATTTCCACCCCCTAGTCCACCTCGTTTCCCTGAGTTTACCTCTCTTTAACTCATAACAAACTTATATGTCACATCATCATTGTCTTTATCATCATCATTTTCAACTCCAATTTCCTGTGTGTGGTATACAGGCGTTCACCACTTCTTCCTATCTTCATACATTCTTGGATATCTTCTCATGTGAATCCTTTTCCTCCACCTGCAGTTTCATTGTCTCTATCTAGCATAAGCTCATTGAAGGCTAAGAAGAAACTGATGTAAAATAATTGGGATTGATGAATTCTAATACAAACTTCCCACATTAAAGCTTCTGTTCTACCAGGAGAGGCAGCAAAAAGTTAGTTCACTATCCAGGGGACATTGGGGGAAACAGATCGTCTGCAATCCATTTCTAGACTCACCGATAAGCTGGAGCAGAATGGACAGTCGTTCAATGTCATAACCATTAATTAGTTAAGAATTAATAATAAACGAAGTTGAGAATTAATGTAGATTTTACTAATCGTCAAAGCAGCTGTTGAAAATGATGTCCATCATTCTTGATACAAATGTTGCACCGATGTAAAAAAATTCCAGAACACTCGTATTTTCACCTCTGAAATTTTGCGTCTGATTTCATTTTTCAGGATATGTGGATTGTTCTTATACAGTTTCTGTTTTAAAATTCCCCACAAATAAAGAACATGACGAGGCACATACACAATAATAATAATAATGAAAATAATAATAAAACCAAACAATAATAATAATAATAATAATAAAATAAACATTGGGAAATAGAAACATATCAGCGATGTAGTGGAGGTTTCATATCTAAGCTTGGAAATAGGACTGTTGACTTATAAACATAACTTATAGACCTAATAAACAACAACTAAGGAAGGATTGTGGAACATGAAGGAGCCCTATTGAGGTCCATGCAAAAGTATGCCGTTATGGGGAAGAAAAGGTTCACGAGAATCACCCTCTAGCTCAACTATATTAAAATTAACAAAATACAAATCTACTAAATCAAAATAAAGACATAATCAAGATACTTGAGTAAATTTGTAAAATACAAGGTTTAACATAGTAAGATTGTACAGAATTACAATATATTAGCAATAGCAAAATGCAGGTGACTGTCTGTCGAAAACACAGTCATTCCAAAAATTGAAATTAGTGACAATGGGAATCTAGGGCAAACTCCGACACATTGAATTTAAAACATTGAAAGTTACATTAAAAGAGAAAATACTGAAACAGTAGAATTAATTTAAATGAAAGAAAATACAAAAGAATTAGAAAATTAGCACTTACCGTGAGAAACTGGAGACCCAAGGCGGGATGGACGCAAGACACGTCCGCCCACTGCAGTGATCCGAATTCAATGACCCTGACAATACGCACCACACATGCAAAGCCGGCAGAAGGCCGGAAATAGACCGATCACAAATAACCAATAGGACACCGAATTTCTCTAGATTCCCGTTTTTCACCAATCAGAAAGGTCGTTATACTGACCAATCCAATTGCATAACCAATTTCACAAGTTCTCGAACATTTCTATTGCAACACAAAAATTTTCGTCAATGGTAACCACACGTGCGGTATAGGCTGCCTCGAAAATAAAGCCCTTTTAAATTTTTCAAACACGTTACAAAATTACAATTCTTGAAGTACAGAATATAAAATGATAATACCATTTAGTTCTTCTTCACACAATAATTAAAGAAAATAACTTCCAATAAATTCTTCAAGTTACATTAAAACAAATTTCTTCCTTAAGTCCAGAATGTTTTTTTCTTCACACTTCTTGAAATTAATTCAACTGATACACCACTAATACAACACAACTAAATTAAATTTAAATACAAGGTCACTTAACAGCTTAACACTGTAAATGTTCATTTACAGTTCCAAAAATTATTCTTGAGGTTCCCTAAATTGCATAAAAGAAATATTACAATAATATTCAAAACACATTTAAATTAACATTTTCTTCTAGTTACATTAAAATAATTCCTGCAGAGTCCATAGTTCATATTTCTTCATTTTCCACAATACTAATTTTTTTAAAGACAAAAATGAAATTCTGCTGTCCTTTCTTGATGACACACAGGTGACAAAATTCCCCACAAACAAAGAACACAGGCATTTAACATGGAAAAAATGTAGAGATTTGCAAATGTTTCTGCCACATGATTTCTTCTTGAGGAAGTTTAGCTAACACAAATAACGTTCAACAAGTGTCGGAATGCAACACTTATAACTTGCACTCAACAAGAACTCCATTCGTAAGCAAAACATTAATTGCATATGCTTACCACTAACCATGTTTCCTGCGCTGCCTGACTGCACACTTTATCACCACCACTTGGGAATAAAGCAAGCATCTCCCTAGTCCACCTGCATGGGTGCATCGGCTAAAGTACCGGTCACTTTTTGCTGCCTCCTGCTAGGTTATATTAGTGATTGATTACTGCACATTTCTTCTGAATTACTAAATGAGAAAGCAAAGAGTGAACAATATACTGAAAAGGAAATTTTTGATTAACTTTTTATGACAATTTTGTAATGTGGTATCAAAGCGAATGTGACTGGATCATTGCCTGGTAAAGTGACAGGTATCACTAAAAGCTTTCATTGGAATTGGTAAAATGACATGTTAAATTCCTGTCTTTCAGGAGGTTTGGGTGGATTTGGACTGGAGCTTGCAGACTGGCTGGTATGTCGAGGAGCAAAAAACCTTGTGCTAACCTCACGAAAGGGCATTGTAAATGGATATCAAAGTTCTCGTGTCTGCCTCTGGAAGAAGTATGGAGTCAACATTGTTATCTCCAAACAAGACATATCTACTTATGATGGTGTCAAGCAATTGATAAGTGAGGCTAATAAACTGGCCCCTGTTGGAGGAATCTTCAACTTAGCTGTGGTGAGTAGATTATCTTCCTGCTAGTCAGTACAGAAAGGAACTAAGTTTGTACTACACTTCTCTTGATTTCTCACAAATTCTTCTACATCATCATCATCATCATCATCATCATCACCATCATCAGTTCTTTGCTCCAGTAAATTGGATGAAGGTGTTTATGAGCCTCCTTCATTTTGTCCTGTCCATCCACGGCTGCTGTCCTACTTTTGGCTGCCAATTTACTTCACCTTTCGTAAGGTCTTTGAACATTTGTTCTTCCTCGCCATCACAAGGCCTCTCTCTGTGCCTCTTACCAGGAACAATCCTTTTATAGTATGTTCTTATGTTCTTGGGGTCCTATTTGTAGCCATTCTTTTCATAGGACCGTACCATCATAATCTGTTTAATTCTAAGGTTTCCAACAGATTCTTGTCCAATCCAAGTTTTTATCAGACATTCTCATTCCTAGTTTTATCTCTCCTTGTCTTTTGAAGACAAGGATGGAGGAACTTCATTTCATTGGCCTGTAAGCCACGTTTCACAGGTCCAATCAAATGGAAAAATGCCACGGGTGGTTGTTAGGTCCACCCTGTCAATGTTTATTATAAACTCGTTAGTTTACACAATTATTATTCCTACATGTTTCGAGAGATGGCCACTCTCTTCATCAGCAAATTTGACACCATAAACCAAAATTACTCATATTTTAAGTGTCATTCATAATTATCTCAAAAATCTCATCACCAAGGAAAATATAAAACTGGGCGAGTTGGCTGTGCGGTCAGAGGCGCGCGGCTGTGAGTTTGCATCTGGGAGATAGTGGGTTCGATTCCCACTGTCGGCAGTCCTGAAGATGGTTATCCATGGTTTCCCATTTTCACACCAGGCTGTACCTTAATTAAGCCCATGGCCACTTCCTTCCAACTCCTAGGCCTTTCCTATCCCATCATCGCCATAAGACCTACCTGTGTTGGTGCGACGTAAAGCCACTAGCAAAAAAAAAAAAAAAAAAACAGAAAGAAAATATAAAAATACTCCAATGGGTCAGTATCTCGATCAAAATATGATGGTTATATAGTCCCCTGCTAAATATTATATATTGGAATCCAAGTTGATGGGCCAGATCAAAATTACTCACGTCAGTCCAGGCAGCGTTGGGTGTACTTGCACTGTATCTGTAGGATCACTTGTGCCACCCTTGCATTCACTGCTGCTGATGGCAGAAATCTCGGAAGATTGACCGTTACTGTCACTAAATGACAATTGTGACACTTCGCTGACACTTCCATTAACTATTTCATCACTTGTGAATAGTTTTCTTTTAACTGATTTGTCAAAAATGCAGGGGAAAAATGGAAAATGTGAACCACAATATTCTGCAATCGCACATGGTCAACAAACTCAGCTGATAACTCGCACAAATATGTGCCTAATATAATCGTAACTCCACCATCCAGTTTTAAAATGTTTGGAAGTGCAGCTTATGTCATCTGTTGACTATTCATGAGACTATTTGAGCTCAATGAGCTGGTAACATTTCAAAGTATTGTGCAAGCCCATATATGGGATTCTGCCCACGAGGATACGGACAGGTAATCCATATATGGGTTTTCACCCAAGTAAGGTTAATGAAATGCTCTCCTTACATTGACTGAAAGAGAGTTTATAACTTAAAAGTATAGCTGAGAACTTCATATTCTAGAAACATTTCTCAAAATGTTAACCAAAATCACCTAAATTTTAACACAAATTTGAGGGTGTTTTGAGGATCAGAAAAAATAAGCACTGCAGGGAAAAACTCTGATTTAGTAAAATAGGGTGATAGGAGGTGTATTCATTTCATTTTTGCTGCCCCATATATTGTCATTGAATTCAAAACATATTCACAGCTACAACATTATCACTCCAAATGACAAATAATAAACAAACTCCTAGCAAATGTAGAGTATATGATAATTTTGTGTTTAAAATCCAACATTACCAGTTTCGAGCTTTTGAAGCATTTCTGTTGCATTTGCATAGCTGACTACATGTTGTTTATTTTTGTAGCAAAACAAAATGTGCACTCAACTTCTCCTCCCCTCATTGCCAAAGATTCTGAACCAGATGTCAGTATTGGATCATATACAGGGTGTACCAAAACTTGACGGCAAAAATTTAGGAATGGATTCCTTACATAGAGAGAAGAAAAAAGGATTATAACAACATGGGTCTGGAAATGTATACTTATAGATTTATTCAAAATTTTGTACATTTACACCGTACGTCTGTAACGGTAGCTGAAACACTTTGAGCATGTCATCATCATCAATGTCCCACTCCAGTCGCCCGAGTGTAGTTAACAAGCCTCCTCCACGCCTTTCTGTCCTTCCACTTTTCCTGCTCCATTACTTTCACCACATCCAATCCAGCTTCTCGAATGTCCTTCCAAATCTGATTCATCCACCTTCTTCTCGGTCTTCCAACTGGTCTTTTTCCCTTAACTTCTCTTTCTAATTCCCTTCTTGCTACCTGTTCCTTTCCCATTCTTTTTACATATGCGAACCATCTCGATCTTGCTTTCTGTATGTTCTGTACTAATGGTTCTACTGTATATTTCGCTCTTTTCTGATTTTAATATATTGGATTCTATCTCTTCTTGTCTTTTTAACTGATGTTCTTAAAAATTTCATTTTTACTGCTTAGATCTTGCTATCTTGTCTCTTATTAGTTACCAGCGTTTCTAGTTCGTATGTAACAATTGGTATGAAATACTGTTTATATAATGTTAATTTTGTTCTCTTGGATAATTTGTCATCCCATAAAAGCACTCTGACTTTATGATAAAATTTTAACCTTTACTTAGTCTGTTATTCATTTCAGGGTTGATTTCATTACTTCCATTAATAATGCTACCCAGATATGTGACCTGTTGTACGTTCTCTAACCGTTGTCTGTCTACATTCACTTAGCTTCTCTTTTTCTCTTTTCCACAGTGTATGACAACGGTTTTTTTTTAAAACTTATTACCATTCCAAACTACTTCAGATTTTCATTCCAAATGTCCAGTCTCCTTTGTACTTCCTTTTCTCCCTTTCCCCAAATCACCACATCATCTGCAAATACCAAAGCATTCACTTCATCACTACTGATACTCTGTTTTACACGTTTTATGATTTCATCCATCAAGATAAAAAACAATAATGGCGACAGTGCTCTTCCTTCCTTTGTATTTCAGAGTTAATTACAGTAGAAGTCCTTTATAGTGAGAATTCACAACAGCGAAAAGTTTACTCGCTATAGCAGATTGTCATTATATCCGATTTTTTGTAAAAGTTGGGAAAACCCCCATACTCATTAAAATCAGCATGAAATGGCAATCATTTTGTTCAAAACTTGCGTTTTTGCGGATAATATCCACACTACGGCTTACTTGTTTATTTTTCAAAATCCAATACTACATGAAAGTGTATGTTTAATTTCATTCTGAAAAATTATATTACTGTATTTCTCCGAATCCAAGACGACCCCCACTTTTTCCTTCAAAAGATTTAAATCAGGCTTAAAAATGCTTTGTTAAATCATATGAATGCCTTTCTTATACAGTACGCATTTTTAGACTATTTGTAGATGCGGAACATTGCTTTAGTAATTTTTTTTTTGGCGGTACAATTATTCTTAATTTCAGCAGGTTTGATAACCATTAACTTAAAATTGGCATCATAATATCGAAGAGAACCCATTGAATATTTGCCGGCAATACCTATTTCACGCGTCTCTACAATACGACGATCCATCATGAAAATAGTTCTGCTTACTATAAAACTGTTACTTTCACTCAGCATCAGATATAATTGGCTGCTGCTACTCGCATGTCTCGCTTGCTGGGTTTGACCAACTTCAGCAGCTAGCGATGTATAGGCCTAATCGTAGACTTTGAAGGTCAACGAAGAAGTTTATTGCACCGTGGTATCGCAATTCTTCCCTTGCATTTTTTTGTGCACATACCTCATAATCTCATCTTCGACTTCTTTAAAGCATCTTTGTTGTGGGCCACTGAATGCATTTTTTGTACAGTACGCATTTTTAAACTATCTTTGTCTTCACGATAACGCCGAATATTGGCTTTAGTTAGGCCTATGCCGTATTTTCTTGCAGCTGCATAATTATTGTTATACATTCTGGATGTTTATTAGCCACGAACTTAAAATTGGCATAATAACATTGACAAGAACCCGTTGAAAATTTGTCGGCAATACCTGTTCCACATATCTGTACAATACGACGATCCATCAAGAAAATATTTCTGCTGCTATAAAACTTAATTTTACTAAGCGTCAGGTACAGTAGACACATTATAACTCTGCTACTGAGTAACCGTGGCCTTGCATGTATTGATGCCATTCTAGAGATTTGAGAAACATTTTTGTAGAGGATAATTGTCATTCTCTCTTCACTATTTCCCGAGATTCAGTGATGTTACACATAGGCACTGTACAACCGGTTGCCGTGTCTAGCGATATATATGATAAAGAGGCAGTAGTTTTTTGTCAACAAGTCTTGTATGCGCGCGGGCATGCGCGCGGGGGTGAAATGAGAAAGTGTGGTTACTGTGGTAGTTGCCAGTGGTATTCATCACTGTCAGGCCGCGAATGCAAAACAACCCTTGATTTTTCATATGAGCTTCTGAGAAAAAAGAAGTCTTGGATTTAGAGAAACACGGTATTACTCCAGAGGCTTCTGTGGCAAACATTTCAGTTTTCTTCTTTGTGACGTGAGTAGTTAAAATAAATCAACATAAACTCACTGTGACGTGCGTAGGTTGGAAACAAATTAGCATAGACACAGTAACGCTGTAACGTGTGGCACCAATTAAGTATAATTAAATATAATGGCACAACGACCAACTGGGGGACAATCACAACTCAAGTAGAAGTAAAGAACGCAGTGCACAGAGATCATTCAAGCCCCAGATAACACACACTCTGCGATCATGCTGACACCCTCAGAAAAATCAAACAATAAATAATCTCAGAGAGTCACCACACAGAAGCAGTAAATGGAATAAGTTAATACAAATAGAAGGCAAGACAACTTACCTCAAAGGTGTAAATGTGGAAGGTGCCTTTATAGTGGATCATTGCAATCATGATCTTATTTATAAAAATTATCATAGTAAACCTTAGATATTAGTGCACGACCTTTATCATGAAAGGATAAGCCTTAGATTTTTAGAAATAGTTGAATTTAATAACAACGTAATATGAACATTACACCAAGTTAATAAATCAGAGGATTAATCAAGGGTTGATTTGAAATTAACAGTCCAAGAAAGATGGAGCAAGTAGTTAATCATTAAAATAAATTTGTGAGCATAAATGGAGAGAAACGAATCCAATCCTTAGTACGGTGTTAATAATAATTCATATGGTAACTCCCCAATACAAGGTGCAGAACAGGGTCAACACCAAAACAATTAACATGAAGAACAAAATCAATAGGATAAAACATGAGGGCAACCTTAGATAAAATACCCCACCTAGGAAGTAGCAGAAATGCTCTGAACAGTAAGTGGAGCTAGGTACTCCAAGGTCAAGTAACAGAGAAATTGCTCCAGAATTCAAAACCTTTCTAATTAAATCCCAGGAGCATAATTAAAGGATAACACCACAAATCCAGTGAAGTGGTGAAGTAAGGTATAATCCACAAACATCTTAAGAGCACTCCAAGTCAAGCAGAAGTAACTGCTAAATTCAATAATTTAGAAATTAAATCGCAGGGGAATAGATCATGAATTACGCCACAAATCCAGTGAAGTGGTGAAATAAGGTAAATCAGTAAATATCATCATCAACTCTTTTTCAAGTCAAGCAGAAATAACTGCTTAATTCAACAATTTAGGAATTAAATTGCAGGGGAATAGATCATGAATGACAACACAAATCCAGTGAAGTGAAATAAGGTAAATCAGTAAATATCATCATCAACTCTTTAAGAGCATTTCAAGTCAAGCAGAAGTAACTGCTTAATTCAATAATTCACGAATTAAATCATAGGGGAATAAAACCAGATCACACAATAAATAATCAGATAACGTGGTGAAATTAAGGTAATATCAGTAATAATCACCACCAAATTCGCAAGACAAGCTCAAGTCAACCAATTCCCAATGTTTTCCCAATCTAATTTTAATACAACTCAATAGTCATCTCTCAAAAACAAAATATGGGACAATAAAAGTCACCAAGACGACGACCAAATTAAAATTTAATGTCAGACAGTCAAGGTGTGACAAAACATCTTTGAATGGATTGGTTTTCATTTTTCTCAGCTCCTTTTAAAACAATTAATCAACAATTTACCATCACAGGGTAAATTATGATAAAATGTTAACCTGCAGAACAGTTAGGCATATTTAAGTTATTGCCAAGGTTTAAAATAGAATTTAAGAAAACAGTCTTAACATCCAGATTAAGATGATATTACACACCTTATCTGACACATTAGGTAGAATTAGGTACATTATAATAAAAGCAGACGTTGAAAAAAATTCAACGGACACAGAATTTCTACATTAAAAATCAAGTTTGATACCCCATAATGGAAGGTCTGAATTAACATTGCTGACCATGAGAAAAATTAAAATCAGGAACCAGAAGAAAATGGGTTTTAGGAAAGGGGTCAGTAATGAACTAATGATTAAATCAGTTCCCAGTACTAACGAAAATGCCAGGTCAGAAGGAGAATCCAGATCGGAGATATAATAGCACAAGTGCAAATTTACATTATCAAATACAACCAAAAGTAGAAGTAAATAAAAGAAACTAAACTTACAAAGTTTCCCATACAAAAGGGATGAGAAGCAGGGTAAACTGTGGAAAAATATAACAGCCTACATGGCACGTCTGCTACAAAGACAGGAGTAAAAGTGACAAGATGGCTACCCCAACACAGGTCAAGCCCAACCAGCCTTTCCATTAGTAATAGGAAGCGAGGGGAGGGGGGGAAAGATACACAGTTGAGTGCAGCATAATACAGAACTACATAGACAATGATCTGTATAGCTCTGCTAACATCTTAAGGAGGAAGTGGTTTAAGGAAATACTAACTTAACGAATCATCCTTACATCTTCAAACAGCGTCACCTAACCTAACCGTGTATGTATCATGAAAACATATTTCAAACGCATGTAGAGAAATGATAACCTCCTCGCTAAAAATTTGCATGAGAATAGCCTTTCCGAAATTTAACTAGATGCAAGAAAATATCAACTATCCTCTGAAATCAGTGATGTACTCTGCCATATCTTGAGGTGCATCACATTCTTACTTAATCTCAGTATCTAACATTTAAATTAAGAGATTGTTTACTTCAGCCTTTATTCTTAATGAGTTAACAGCTGCTATCAGCCACGTTATTTACAGATTTATTATGAAAACGTGTTATCCTCTTTCATTTCGAATTTTCTTTAGAGGATAGCAGTCGATGCGTATTGCTAGTCGACTCCAACATCGCCTTCGAATGTTGACGAGAGAGCTTACCTATGCACATAGCGAGAAAACTATACTGTACCGAAGATGATCAATCGCATTTTGTGGCAAACGCTTCAGTTTTCTTATTCAAACAGCATCACCTATCCTAACTTACTGTAACTGTACTTTACAGTACGTATGATGAAAACATACTTCAAGCACCAGTAGAGAAATTATAACCTTCTCGCTATAAATAATAATTTAGCTGACGCGAGAAAATATAAGCTAACGCCTGTAATCAATGACGCACTCTGCCATATCTTGAGGTGCATCTCATTCTTACTTAATTGCAATATTTAGCATTAAAATTAAGAGATCGTTTACTCAGCCTTTATCTTTAACGAATTAACAATTGTTATCGGACACATTATTTATGCATTTATTACAAAAACATGTTCTCCTCTTTCATTTTAATTAATCTTTACAGAACAGCAGTCGACGATAAGATACCTATTAGGTTCAACCTTTTCAATACTAATTACATGCTGATGTTACAAATACCTTTTATTCAACTTGGGGACCAGTTTCGACATATATAATGTCATCATCAGATTTTTAATGAACATATTTCAATATGTATCCACAATAGTTTTGATTATTTTGTCTTTGCTTATATATTTGTGATTCATTTTATGGCTGATGATGACATTATATATGTCGAAACCGGTCCCCAATTTGAATAAAAAGTATTTGTAACATCAACACATAATTAGTATTGAAAAGGTTGAACCTAATAGATATCTTATCATTGATCTCAGTTCAATACGGAAACATAAATGAAGTTTATATCTTTGGAACAGCAGTCGACAGGTCGACTCAGACATTGCCTTCGAATGTCGACGAGAGAGCTCGCTAGTGGACATAGTGAGAAAACGATACCGAAGATGATCAATCACATGCAGTATAATGATTGGGTGCATAAATATCGGTAACAGAAAAATTTGTGTGCACTTTATTGCTCGTAATAACGGATGCATCAGTGACAGGATTTTGGCTGTAACTGAAGGATAATACACAGTTTAATGTAGGAATTTGGAAGGGATGGACAAAAACTGTCGTTATAACGGAGTTCTCATTATATACCATACTCGCTATAGCAGACTTCTACTGTAATTATTTTGTTACATTCATTTTCCGTCGGCATTCCCATACATGTTTTCTCTTAGCTGTATCATAAGCTTTCTCCAACTCCAAAAATATGAAGATGATTTCCTTGTTCCCATCCAGATGTTTTTCCATTATAGTTCACACTGCAAATATTAAGTCTGTTGTTGATCTATTTGGTCTAAAGCCATATTGTTCTTCCTCTAACTGTGTTTCTATTATGTGCCTCAGTCTTTTGTCTATGACTTTATCCATTATTTTTAGCCCAATTGATAATAGGGTTATACTTCTATAATTTTCACATTTCTTCCTATTTCCTTTTTTTTTTGAACAATGGTACAATGCTTCCTTGTTGCCAGTCTTCAAGTATCCTTTCATCCTTCCATATGGCATTGGGCTCTCGGTATAGCCACTGTAGTCCACTGCTCCCTGCTGCCTTAATCATATCAGCACTGAATTCGTCTTTTCCACTTGCTTTACCTTTGGTCATTGCTTTCACTGCTCTTTCAAGTTCCAGCCATGTTATCGGGTTCTCTTCTTTTTCTCCATCTATTATTTCCATTTTCTTATCTCCTTCTTCATCCAAGCAGTCATCCCCATTATAAAGTTTTACAAAATATTTTGCCATCACCTTCTGAAGACCCTTTTCGTCATATACTATCGATCAATCTTCTCTCTGTAATGCCTTGATTTCAAAATAATAAAAAAAATAAAAGAAAGGAACAAGGTAAAGAGAGAAATGGATAAGGAAAAGCAAACAACGTGTCAGAGGGATGAGAATAAGATAGAATGGTTACATGTGGAATAAAAAAGATTGAAACTACAAGTAAAGAGGAGTATCAAGGAAGAAGAGGAGAAATGCTGGGGAGAGTTTACGAACAAAATTAAGCAAGATAGTCGAGGAAATCAGAAACTGTTATACAGAGTAATAAAATCAAAAAGAACTTTGAGCATGTATTAGAGGCAGTGTTCAAAGTGTCGACCTTCAGCTTAAATACAAGCCTCCGCTCGTCGTCGCATGGAGTTACGGACATGATCAATAATGCCTGGTGTAGTGCATACTGCCTGACAGGTTGTCACAATGCGTTCACGTAAAGTTGCTTCATCAGGAACGGGAATCGCATACACGAGAGACAATGTGTCCCCACAGGTAAAAGTCCAAGGGTTCAAGTCAGGAGAGCGTGGTGGCCATGCAATCAGTCCTCCTCTACCTACCCATTGTTCAGAAAAATGGATATTCAGGTACCTGCGGGTAGGCAGACTGAAATGTGTGAGAGCACCATTATGCATGAAAAACATTTGTTGATGGGATGCAAGAGGCATGTTTTCCGAGTAATCAGGCAATGCAGTACACAAGAAATTTGTATAGTTCTGTCCAGTAAGCCTATTCGAAAGAACGTAGGGTCCCAACAAAGAATCGTTAACACTGCCTGCCCAGATGTTAATGGTGAACCTCTGTTGATGAGAAGATTGGAGGATTACATGAGGATTTGTATTACTCTACAGTACACGTGTTGTTGTGGAAATTCTGTATCTCGTCTGTTGTGAATGTTGCTTCATCTGTGAACAGCACTGAAGCTGTGAAGTTAGGCATCATGCCGCAATGTTATAGTAACCACCGGCAGAACGTTACTCTTGCAGGATAATCCGCTGGAGACAAGGGTTGTACACACTCCTTATGATACAGATACAACAGGTTTTCCGTAGCAGTCTCCAGATCATCATATGCGGCCTCTTCCTCTGCAAGCCTAACCTCCTAGTGCTGATTCCAGGACTTTCATCCGTAGCATTGAGTACAGCTTTCTCCTCCTCAACGGTTGTACTGCTTAATCCGTCCCCCGGTTCCTGGTGGACGTGCGAAACTCCCGTGTTCACAGAGGCGCCGATGGATTCTTTAAAATGTCTTTCGGTCTGGCAGTCTGCACCTTGGGTATCTTTCCTGATACAAGTGACGTGGCTTCCATACATTACCATCCACCAAACCGTACATGTAATGCATGCTCGCAAGCTCTGCGTCAGATTCATTCACAACATGATTACTTATGTAACAATTGTAACCGGTGTCTCAATTTTTTTTTGCAGTAAAGAGGATATGTAAATTATTACTAACATTCACTTTAGAGTGGCCTGCAAACCACAATTACAATTACTGTTAACCACAAAAACAGACACTGTGCACCAAATCACATACAGGTACTTAATAATGGTTTATGTCAGTGCTTAGTTTCAAAAATGTTAGGTGCCGGAGCGCATACCGACATGTTTTACCCCCTTTTAAACCATATACACCCCCCCCACCCACCCACACACACACTCGCTATAAGTCGCAACTTTCGGTGTTTGAAAATTTGTGATAAAACTTACAATGAAATGCCACCAAGAAAGAAGAAATATCAGAAAATAAGTTTTGGTGCTTGTGATAAAAGAGTTGGACTAAACATACCATCGTACAAAGAGCCTTACCATCCAAATCTGACAGATTATTGGAGGGAACACTTGAAATCTCCTATGGACTCCTTTCAGGTCCTTTATCCAAATGAACTCATTGATCACATTTTAGAACAAAGTAAAACAGACTGTGGACAAAAGAATCTTTCAGTAGAGTGCTTGACTAAAGAAAATATTCTAGTTTTCTTAGGAATATTACTCCTTTCTGGTTACGTACCTCTGCCTACCAGACGTATGTTCTGGAGTTTGTCCCCTGACACACATAACCAGGGGCGAAGCGTCAGGGGAGACAGGGTAGACAGCGTGTACCCTTGACATTTTGTGAACGAAATACTGTCTAGTTAATTCAATTATTTTTAGAACATTAGTTATTTTCACATTCATGACATTATCGTATTCCCCGCTTTACATATTTCCGTCTCACTTCGGCAATGTCAGGGCTCGCGTCAGTTACACGAAGCACGTAGGGGAAAGTAGACGCTGTCCATTCTGTGTATGATACCTTTGATTTCAGATAGAGCAACACTAACGCTATCTGTAGGTGCTGACTGTGGAACTATGACTTTCCTATAGCAAGATTTCTCCGCCCAGTAGACAGACTTGCCAGCGTCTCTTCTTGCTCTCTGGCTAGTATTTGGATCCCAGGTATAAAGGTGCTCTTATTAGCTATCATCTCAGACATGCTTTTAATGTAGTTAATTTGAATTTATTTTATTATAAGACAGTCTAAAATAAAATAATCATATTCAAATACGAAATATAGCAAACTTGCACCTAATAAATGAATGACAGCATGAAAACCCTTCAAGTAAATGCATTTCCTTGCCCGCCATTATTAGTTAAGGTATTATAACCCTCACAACTACTGGCTTCCATTCTTAATAATGAACTCCAATGTGTGCACACGGAAACAACAAAATTGCTTAACTAGATGCCGTATATTCCGTTAACGTCAGTTTCTAGTGAACGCGCTATTAATGCCTTGAAACGAATTAAAACCTATTTAAGGAATTCAGTGACCAACCAGAGACTTCAAGTCGAGGGTAATAGATATATTTGCTGAAATGAAGGACAGGCGGATTGAACTCATTTACAAGAATATTGTTTAAGGTGACTTGTACGAAAATCTATTTCTTATTTCTCTTATTAAATCTACATAACAATATATGACAACTCCCACTGCCCATTTAGTCTATATTTAAAAATAAAACGAGTGCATGTAGGATTATAGGTTGTTATAGGATTTGCCTTAGTTTCAGTCATTAATATAATATTGAATGTAGATCTGTATGCGTCGAAAACAAAATTCCATATATACACTAATGTGATTAAAATAGTTAATGTGATTAAAATTTTTAAAAAATCTCTGTCTCCCCCCTTACCTAGTTCACGCTTCGCCGCTGCACATAACGAACTTGTGAGTAAATCCATGCGCAGAAATAACACAGCTATTGATGGAGGCTGTTATTACAAAGTTAGGCCATTGTTTGACATGCTCAATGAAGCGTTCAAAGCTACAGATAATCCAGAGTTTCTAAGCACTGATGAAACTATAGTACCTTATTATGGAAGACACCGTACACAACAGTTCATTCGTGGCAAACCCATCAGGTTTGGTTTTAAACTTTGGACCATTTGTTCAGCAGATGGCTATATGCTTCATGTCGAACCATATTGCGGAAGCAGCACTCGTATTCCACCTTGAGGATCAGGCCAAGGATATGATATTGTTACAACACTTGCCAAAAAATGTAACATTGAAGCTGGTTCACATATTGCTTTTGACAATCTTTTCACCTCCATTCCTCTTCTGGAAGATCTGTCACAAAAAGGAATAGCTGCTACGGGGACTATCAGAGAAAATAGGATTGGAGATGCACCCCTCATTGACAAGAAATCTTTAGAAAAGAAAGCTATGGGCCAAACAGTTGCTGATGATATAATAATGTTAGTAAGGTGGTTTGACAATAGAGTTGTAACAGTTGCTAGTAATGCTGTAAAATCCAATCCACTTATATCTGCTAAAAGATGGTCTGCCAAACTGAAGAAATCTATCCAAGTGCCTCAACCTAAACTAATAGCAGTCTATAATAAATACATGGGAGGAATTGATTCACATGACCAATATGTGGCTACATACAGGATTCATATCAGGTCCAAAAAATGGTGGCGGCCATTGTTTGTTTGGGTGCTGAACGCAGCTGTTGTGAACGCTTGGTGCCTTTTCCGAAGTCTTGGTAATAATATAACATTGGTAATGTTCCAGTAGGATATTAGTCAGCAACTGCTCCTGCAGTATGGAAGTGAAAGGAAATGCTCCGGTCCAAGATTTCAAATCAGTGTCATCGCCTATAATGAAACATGGTTTGATGAAATAAATAATTGGATAATAAAAAGTGAGCAACCTAATTCGAGATGCAAGCAGTGCAAAGGTAGAACAACATACAAGTGTGAAAAATGTAACACACCTCTTCATCCTGAATGTCACAAGCACTACCATGTGAGACCTCTGTAAAGAAACAACACAGTGCAAGTTTTCTTAACAAGTTTATTTCAAAACGTTTTTATAGTTATGTAAGAATGTGGACTCAGTCATCATTGTTGATTTATTTTGTCACATTGTTTTAAATGTTTAACCTGATGAGCATTATTTTGCAGTACTTTGACAATAAGTTCAAAGTGACAAGTTGAAACAGATAATGATTAATCCCATTGGCAGGAAATCCTGCCAGGCTAAAAATAACCCTGAAAATGATGTTAATTCAAAATCCATTTTTTCTTACAGTTCCACACCCTCTATTGAGTAACTTTTGTGAAAATCAAGGCAATCCTTCGAAAAAATAATTCTGGGAACAAATGGGTTAACTTAACTTCACTTACTTATGTAAGCAGACAGCAATCCACAATCACTAATCACAGATACCAGACGTGTTATCGGAAATGTCTAAGCTGAAAGATGATTGGATATCATGTGTAAGAGCAGAGGTATTTTCAGACTCGCATCAGATTCATTCACAACATGATTACTTATGTAACAATTGTAACCGGTGTCTCAATTTTTTTTTGCAGTAAAGAGGATATGTAAATTATTACTAACATTCAATTGTGTCACAAAGTTTGAATAAATCTGTAAGTATACGTTTCCGGACCCATGTTGTTATAACCTTTTTATCTTCTCTCTATGTGAGGAATCCATTCCTAAATGTTTGCTGTTGAGTCTTGTTACATCCCGTATGGTACATCTGGTGTATCACACTCTTTTGTTTTGGAGGATATCTTTCCACCTCACCAAACTTGTAACATTTTGAGAAATGTTCCTGCTTGTTTCCTCCACTCACTTATTTCCTTATCATTTCTTACATTTTCTTGTTTTAAGCTGCCTAGGTACTTGAAGCTCTCCACCTTTTATTGAATGTGTATTGGACAAATGTATATCAAAGCCTCTTTGTTTTATATCATCATTGCACAAAACCAGTTATGTAAAGTTTGACACTGATTCTTCCGTAGAAGTCTGCTCAGTTTTCATATGAGGAAGTGCACAACAACAATACCACCTCAGCTACTGCGTGCTAACATTTAGGTTGCCTGCATGTCAGTTTTGACATTTTGTTTTACTCTACTGGATGGCAGAAAAACAGATCTCTGTTGTATACTCTATAGATGAGCTTTAATTAACTTGACCACGTAAATACTAAACATGTCACCAGAAATATTTTACATGCCAATGTCATACGACATGGAGTGCCGATCAGACTTCTTTCTGCCTTTTGAAAATCCTATTTCGTTTGCCAGGTTTGAACCTGCAACCTGGAGGCCAGCACTCTACCACTGATCCACAGAGGGAACTAGTAAACTCGAACTATAGATGAAAATGTTCACCAAATTAAGCAGAGGATAATAGGTGGTTATTGTTTATTACATTGAATATATTTTTTAAATTTTTTAGCTTCTTCAAGATGCATTATTTGAAAACCAATCAGCAGATAAATTCACGGAATCAGCCAAACCTAAATCCATCGCCACTCATCATCTGGATGTGGCATCACGTCAGATGTGCCCTCACCTGGAGAAGTTTGTTGTGTTCTCCAGTGTATCCTGTGGCCGAGGTAATGTGGGACAAACCAACTACGGCATGTCCAATTCTGTTATGGAGAGGATATGTGAAGCTCGAGTACGAGATGGCTTACCAGGTCTTGCCATTCAGTGGGGTGCTATTGGTGAAGTTGGTCTTGTGGCGGACATGCAGGAAGAGAATCGTGAGCTGGTTATAGGTGAGTGCTTAAAGATTTAGTTCAATATCTATGCACCTTCAATGGGTGAGAAGGCTGAGTCTGTCATTGTACAAGTTCACAAACTTAAATTTTAATTTCATAATAAATGTCTTACAGAATTCATGGTATTGGTAATACTCTCCAAATATGTATTCAGACACTAACATGGACTAAAATGGATACAACTCACTTCATATTTGACAGACTTCTGAAGGTGAACAGGAGGTTACATAGGAGAATACCATAAATACTTGAATAATCCCCACCATCAAATAATCCCTGCTTCCTAATTTTAAGAAGGGAAATTTTAAAATAAAATTGTGTATTTCTATGGCTTTGTTCAGTAATTGTATTGAAAACTGTATATACTACAGTACGACAAGTTATAAAATTTTGAAGCAACTCATTGCATGGTATTCTTCATTAGTACTGTCCAGCGGCATTTTTAAACATACTGGCATCTGGCTATATTACCATTTTGCAAGAGTAAATGTAAATTTTTCTGGCACAAACCCATGATATATTGTGTGGAAAATCAGTACATTTTCTTCAAAATTGGCTGAAGATGCAGTGAATTACTAGTTTTCCTACAGATACTCAAGCTATTTTATTCAGAAACATGAGAGAGGCATCCATGGCTGGCATTACAACCCATAATTTTTAAGTCTCCTGCTATTGCTTGTACCTTGTCAACAGACAAATTTTGTTCATGACCATACATCCAAAGTATCTTTTTTTAATCACATGTTCGCATATCCTGTTCTTGATTTCTGGAAACTTTGCATTTTCCCTTCACAAAATGCCTGGCGGTTACTGTGTGTGTCTGTTCAAGATAAACTTTATTTATCCTCATCCATCAAGAGAATGTATGTATTTATTTTGTAATGAAATATGTTTATATGTGTTTAGTGAGTGAAGAGACAACTCCTGCCTAAAGATGAGAACAGTTATTGGTGGTGGTTGATGATGAATGATTTTCAAGTTACTTTTGTAACCACAGGAAGTGTCAAATTCTTGCATACTTGCCTTGGGTCCTCATAATCTCTTCTTGCAAGGTACACAGCTTGGCAGTATTCAGGCCTTCTTAGCATTTACCAAATTTTGGAAGAGTCTCTCTTCTCGCCAATTACTCTGTATTCTGAAGGCAATCTTTTATTTCCTATGTACTGTATATTGTGTTCCAGGTGGTACTCTTCAGCAAAGTGTTGCATCTTGTCTCAAGGCACTTGATCACTTCTTACAACAACCGCTACCAGTAGTAGCTAGTATGGTTGTGGCAGAAAAACGTGCAGGGAGTTCTTCAGGAAACCTCTCTCAGCGTATTCTGGGCATCCTGGGTAAGCATTGTGAAGTAAAATTTCTGTTGTTCTAATGAACATACCTCAACCAGTGCCACCAAATTGCTCAGCCTGGTCATAAACAATGTTACGAACTATCTGCTAAGTTTCGCAATTTTTTCCGTGACTGTATGGTGGTATATACAACTCTGGCCATGTGTGTTTTGCAGTACTATGCACATAAAAACACAATCAGGAAACTGCAAGATCGATAGATAACCTGTAACTAACATGTTACAAAAAGAACATAACATTTAAATAATTGCCAGAATGAATCAAGATGATATTCAGTATAATTCTGAAGGTTAATGTACTAGCCAGTTTAGTTTGCTGAAGAAAGATAGGTTATTCAATCCCCTCCGTAGCGATGTAATCACTGTCTGCTTCGTTTACATTTATTATGATCCCTTTAATGGCTAGCCAGTCTATGCCCCACATTAGTTTTTCCTTCCATCTGGATAACGTGTTTTACACACATTCCTCAACATTGAGGAGTTGCTAGTTTGATCCCTTCCAAGCAACAGTTTTCCTACTTCCACAAGGTGAAAGTTTAGTTGTTAGAGACCACATTGCCCCTTATGTCGCTCCACAGACTTTGACTGGGATTCAAAAAATAATGGTATGAAAATAACCGGAAAACTTGCCTTTCAGATTGCAATTCAATATAATCTACCCAATATGTGTCACACACGTCCTTAACACAAAGTAGGATGGCATTAAAGAAGTTCCAACTTGATGCTGTTTGGCTCGTAAGGAATTTCCTTCCCATTCAGATACTTAATTATATTCCCCTCTCTCCACTATTGGTTTGGCAATTTCTCAATTCTGACCAAATGATAAAGTATATTAGTTTTGAGAAAAGAAATAATGTTAACAAAACAGAGCATTCTTAGAATATGTCTGCATTCATTTTCTCGTAATACGTCTTTCGTGGAGTTGAGTTCTAAACATAGTAATTCTCTTTTCACAAAACCTTTCTCATTGCTGATATGAGTAATTAACAGATGTTTTCCCCTTCCCTGAAATATATTTTAATACAGTAGAAGTCTGCTATAGTGGGAATGTATAATAGTGAAAAATTTGCTCACTAGAGCGGATTGTTGTTATATCCAATTTTTTGTTAAAATCGTGGGGGGGGGGGGGGAACCCACACAAACATTAAAATCGGTATGTAACGGTAACCAATTTGTTCAAAACTTGCGTTTTCGCAGATTTCCATGCTAAGACTTACTCGTTAGTTATTTTTCTAATTCCGATACAACATGAATGCTTATATTCAAGTTCATTCTGAAAAATTGGAGGAGTATTGTAGTAGTATCTGTGGCAAACATTTCAGTTTTTTATTCAAACAGCGTCACCTAACCTTACCTTATCTATGGTGCGACGGCCCGTTTTCGGGTCGTGGCCTCCCTAGTTGCTCTCCGCGAAACTTGTCGATCTTGCGCAGCAACTCTCCAATTCCCGATTTTGAGGATGTGTGCTGCATCCTGATGTACACCATCTTCCCATCAGTTATGTGGCCTTCCCACAGGCCTTCCTCCTCCAAAGTCTCCTAATAATACTTTCTTTGGGATTCGGAGTTTTTTCATCTAATCTCCTAGGAGTACCTTCTTTGGGATTCGGTGTTCTTCCATCCTAATTAGATGACCTGCCCATTTAAGTCTCTTAATTTGAATTACATGCAACAGGGGTACCTCCCCATACAGGGAATATAGTTCATTGTTATATCTAATTCTCCATTCCTCCTGTACACATATGGGTTCATAAATTCCCCTCAGGATTTGCCTTTCGAAGGAATCTATCTTCTCCACGGCTTTCTTTGGGAGGGTCCATGTATCACTTCCATTCTACTTTTGAAAAGAGGTAGTACTGCAAAGTATGCTCTATGGCAGCTTGAATTCTTGCCTGTATTTCTACAATTTCCTCATTCTTGTTGGTTAGATGTACGCCAAGATATTTAAACTCATCCACCACCTCCACTTGTGATCCTTCAGGGACAAGTTGGTCATCCGTATACTTCCTTCTCAAAGCCTGCACCATTACCTTCGTCTTTTGTTCATTGATCTTAAGTCCAATCTCTTTGCCTTCTCTACTCAAGTCTTCAAATACTTCTTTAACTGTCCTTGTTGTTCTTCCCATCAAAGTAATGTCATCAGCATATCCAACTAGTTGAGCTGTTTTGTATAGAAGTGTTCCGAATGGAAAATTCTAAATTCCCATGGAGGGAACTAGACATTTTTCACCAATAGAGCATGTCAAAATGTCAAAAACATATCAGATGTAAGGCTTTTTCAGGCGTTTGCTCTATACACCCCATACACCCCAGCATCAGTGGGTAGGGTCTGACACATCCCACTCTGATGAGTCTAGTGTCAGACCTAAGACGAAATGCTGGTTAATAGAGCAAACGCCTGAAAAGCCTTACATCTGATATGTTTTTGACACATAGAAGTGTTCCACTGGTGTCAACCCATAACTTTCTAATCACTGATTCTAGTGCCAGGTGCCAAGCCATCTCTTTGCTTCAATCCCTGATTCACTTCAAAGAAGTTGCCTACTTCAGTCTGAATTTTCACTCCCGCCATCGTATTTCTCATAGTTAATTCCAATAGTCACACCAGCTTAATTAATTTATTAATTTATCCCTGTCAATAGAGTCGTATGCTTGTTGAAATTCGTCTCTTAATATCTCCATTAATTTATGCCTGTCAATAGAGTCGTATGCTTGTTGAAATTCGATAAACATCCGTACCACATCTATGCCCCGTTCCCAATACTTCTCCAACATTTGTTTCACAGTAAATATCTGATCAGTAGTGGATCTTCCCTTCCTGAACCCTACCTGGTATTTTCCTAGAATTTCTTCTGCCAGGGGTACTAGTCTCTTCTTTAGGATGGAGATGAACAGCCTATATACTGTACACAGCAGTGTAATCGCTCTATAATAGCTACATACCAACTTATCCCCTTTCTTGTATATTGGGCATATGATGTCTTTGCGCCAGTCTTCAGGCATTTCTTCTGTATTCCACACACTCTCAATTAGATCGTATATAGCTTCTTGTAGTGTGGTACCTCCGTATTTTCACAACTCTGCAGGGATTCCATCAATACCTGGTGCTTTATTGTTTTCCAGTTGCTGTATGGCTTCTATCACTTTTTGCATAGATGGTGCTGTGACTTCCAATTCATTTGTCTCATTGTTATTCCTTGAAGTAGTTGGTGCTTTCCCTTACATTTCTACTGGGTTCAGGAGGTGTTGGAAATATTCCTTCCATCTATCTTGGATTCCTTCTTTATCTCCTAAAAGCTGTCCATCCCTGTCCTTACACGTTTGTTCTTGCGTTGAATCCTTCTTTCACTTCCTTAACTTCTCTCTAAGCCATGTAGCTGTTATCTTCCTTAAATTCCTTCACTATTCTAGCCATTTTCTCATTTAATTTTTTTCTCTTCTTTCTTCGACATACGGTCCTTACTTCTTTATTCTGATTTTCAACCTCTTGTTTCTTCACCCTTGTTGGTCTCTCTAAATATGCTTTATATGCCTTATCTCTTTCTTCTATGGTTTTTAGGCATTCCTCACAAAACCATTCCTTTGTGTTTCTTTTGGGTACAATGTCTATACTGCAATTCAACTCAAGAGCTTAGGAAAAGTATCCTTCCGCATTTGAGCACGTCCCCTGTTCCCCCTTCCCGTCACCGTTCTCCATCTCCACCACAATCAGCTTATCATTAACGCCGTGCGTCTACCTGACAAGTACTTCATTCTGAAATAGTGAAGCATCAAACGAAATCACTTCCTTTCACATAGCTGTACTTTGATTACGTACCATACCTATTTATTCCGTTATTGATCATGTAAAACCTACAGATTACTAACGAATACCGAGGCAAGAGAAGCAAGGTTTATTTCTATTTCATAATGCAATTTGTGTGAAGCACATGGAGACTTACAACATAAGTATATGATTCCGCTCTTGTGCAACGACTGTCAGTGGCAGTTTCTCACAGTTCATAAAGCTGAAAAAACCACCCGTGAGTGGGATTGCAAAATGCAATGTTTCCAGGAATGTTGTAAATATTGTAGTCTTGCCATTCGAAAGGTAAAAATGAACTCATGTTCCCCTCATGACAACATTTCTGCAGGTAGAGGGCGGTTACGAATATAAAGTAAAGTACAAATTATTATTATTATTATTATTATTATTATTATTATTATTATTATTATTATTATTATTATTATTATCATCGAATACACCAAGGATCCTATTCCCATACTGTTTAAAGGCCCTTCCTATTTTATTTACGGCGAGTGCATAGTTATGAACATTAAAACAAGAATAATAGTTTGAACTGAGCTGACACATCGACTTTTTGCTGGAGACTTGGATTTTCTGTGGAGTTTAAATTCCAAGCGAGCGGCGTAAACACGGTACACAGAAATGCCAGTCAGCTGCAAGATCTATTTCACGTCTTCCACAGTCCACAGCGGATTCTAATCTTGTAGACTACTGTAAACGTTTAAAACAATTTGGTTTAGATTTCCTACTTAATTTTTCTCCACTTTTGTTAGCTTCAAAGTCACAGGGGACTCAAGCGTCACAGCATTACACAGGTCTTGCTCACAGCTGGCAGCAATTATGAATACTGAACACGCTGTTGCAGCCAGTATTGCCAACAGTTTTCTTGGATCCATCTTCAACGTCGCACACATTATGCGAACTTATCAGCAATGGAATGAACTCGAACAAAGCTTACTAAGTACATAGTGCAATAAGATATCAGTATCATATTAAATTATTATTATTTTGCTACATACACCACTGAGAACAATAACTATTCATAGCCATCTACGTATGAGATATAAGAGTTGATAATGAACCCGAATAACATACAACCTTTGATATATTTTCCATTTTTATACAGGGCAAAAGTTTTTCAATTCGTGAAGTCTATTCATCAGCAGTGTTGCCAACTTATATTTTCAAGATCCGCTAAATACTACTAAAAATCCGCTAAAATTCCGCCAAGAAATCCGACCTCAAATAATGAGCAATAATAATAATAATAATAATAATAATAATAATAATAATAATAATAATAATAATAATAATAATAATAATAATAATAATAATAGTAAATGTCTGTACTCATATGATCTGTGAGTTTCACTGGGATTAGTCCCCTGCCCGTGAGCCATTGAGCTAAAACTTCTAGGCGTTTTAGTGCCGAGTGAAAACTAGGTGAATCCCAAACCGCAGGGTCCATAGTGGTCCATACACAGAACAGGCCAGTTCATTCAACGGTTTTCCTTCATAGCATAAATATAAATGCTACTCTCTCACAGTTTCATTGTCCGGCTCCATGGCTAAATGGTTAGCGTGCTGGCCTTTGGTCACAAGGGTCCCGGGTTCGATTCCCGGCAGGGTCGGGAATTTTAACCATCATTGGTTAATTTCCCTGGCACGGGAACTTTTCTATCCTACTCACTCCTTCCTTCCTTGCTTTCATAATTCGACACCTTAAGGTTGCCTTAACTAGAAAGTGGTCGGAGCCACACTTGTTCCTGTGTATGATTTGACATCCATGATATTGGATGCCCATCTTTTCTCCATCACTACAGGGTCTATTAGATTACAGGTCTTTCCATCCGGCGATATCCATGTTTGCTTGTGTACCTCTTTATGAGGGAAACAAGTTGACATAACTTTCATGTTTCTGCTGGTAACAAGGTCAAGCAGTCTCTGTCCATTTTTCATTAGTATTGTTGTGTAAACTATGGATCCCTATTATTCCTTGATATATCTCCTCCTTCCCAATTTGTGCATTTAGGTCTCCTCCCCTGCGAACCATGTGACCTTCTAGGATGCTAAAAGGTTTGTTTTGTCACCTATTCAATACATATAAATTTTACAATTTAGGAATTTATTATTGATTCCACTTGAGACATGTTTTGCCCTTCATTGAGGGCATCATCAGTCAAAATAACTCCTCAAGGCAAAAATCAGGTACCTGGTTAGCAGTTGACATGCACAGATTAATACACATTATTAATACACATTACAAAAATTAAGTATGAGAAACAGTTGTACAATGTGATGGTTGAACATATAGGTTTATAGAATAAGAAGTCAGCACCAATGCGTAAAATTAGAATAGTAGAGTTCGGCAGTGGAGCTCTGGAGAACATTTGATGCACTCATAGGAAAATATAAGTTTTAAAAATATTTACATTATAACAATCAGGGGAGAAAGGGTGTAGTGCTCGGCGTCAATGTTTGTAACCAAAAATTAATGTCAAGGTTGGTAACTATAAAGTATTTATATGTTCAATTGAACAGTTGAGAATTTTACAATTTATATACATATTTACACAAGAGCAGCTTGGTGAGCAAGGATAAAAAAAAATCTAGTACCAAGTGCGTCCTGTTGTTTTAAAGGTTGGAAGAAGAATGTAGCATTGACATTTCAGAATATGCAGAGTGGTTTATCTTAGTTAAAATCACCGGGGGCAGGGAAATATTCCATAGCCAAATGAGGTTTTATAGGCATCAAGTTGAAAGTTGTCTGGTTGCAGAACCGAGATCGGTACGGAGACTGATCAGTGTGGGTGGAGACTCATGGGTATTCAGTGCATTTGAATGGCAACAATGATGACAGTTATTTGTAGGTAATGGCTTATTAGGAATATGTTGCGGGTTGAAACTTTCGCTTATTCTTTTAGTTGACTTCTGTAGCTTCGAATGTTATGTGAAGACATCGGTGTGAGATGCCGTTGAGACTAAATTGATATTATTCCGTGGAAAAACGTATGACGGACCTCGGGATGAAGTTATTGTTTTTTGTTGCTGGTCCGGTGAAATAGAATAGAGTAGCTTGTGTTGTGAACTGCAGTGGAGAGATTAGAATGTATACGGTAACTGCAGAGTCAGAGCGTTGTAGCTGGGATGAGGCATCTTCTCATTCTGACTGCGAAGAGGAGCCGTAGTGGCACGCCATATTCGTGCCGATGTGCGCTGGGTTCTGGCGTGTTGTTGAAAGTTTTATTGTATGAAGTGGAAGTTATCTGTAATTGAGATGTTAATAGTATTAGTTGGTGTATAAGAAGGGTTTATGGTAAGTAATGAAGAGTAAATGTTATGTTACGTTACATACCTGATGTGTCGCTGAGAGGCAATTGTTGATGAGTATTGGTGGACTATGAAGGAGGCTCAGTCGGTAATCTCGTTGAACCTATACATCTTTCTAGACCACCACTTCTATAAAGACAAAAACCTCAATGAGATAATAGATATAAAAAAAAACCTTTATGAACAAATTCCCACCTTACTACAAAAAATGAATTCTCAAGGCAACAACTTGTCTAAAATCTGCAATACCACATTAACTAACTCACCCAGCACGTCGACAATTACCCCCCTACCCCCCACCTCCCCCTTTCCCACCAATTCCCCCACACACAACGACAGCAAGCCCATACATCCTCCCACCCAAGCACCTCCCCCTCCACCACGGCCCCACCGATATAACACGAGAAATAAAAACCACTCGACCTTCATAAACACAACAACACCCAACACAAGCAAATAACATTCATCGCATTAACAAAAAGACATCAATACTATCCGCGCAACTTTCGAGTCCATATATCCCTCCCTCCCTCTTTTTATAAACCAACACTATATCAACCAGCACTCCCAATACACAACAAGCTCGCCCCTCCACTCTGCCTACCTCCATTCTGACAGCTCACCTCTGTGCATGTCTCCGCCCATGCCCCTTCCCCCCCAAAGCTCTCCACCTCTCCCACCGCCATTGCCAACCGCATGTGCGTATTACCGACTGAGCCTCCCTCATAGTCCACCAATACTCATCAACAATTGCCTCTCAGCGACACATCAGGTATGTAACGTAACATAACATTTACTCTTCATTACTTACCATAAACCCTTCTTATACACCAACTAATACTATTAACATCTCAATTACAGATAACTTCCACTTCATACAATAAAACTTTCAACAACACGCCAGAACCCAGCGCACATCGGCACGAATATGGCGTGCCACTACGGCTCCTCTTCGCAGTCAGAATGAGAAGATGCCTCATCCCAGCTGCAACGCTCTGACTCTGCAGTTACCGTATACATTCTAATCTCTCCACTGCAGTTCACAACACAAGCTACTCTTTTCTATTTCACCGGACCAGCAACAAAAAACAATAACTTCATCCCGAGGTCCGTCATACGTTTTTCCACGGAATAATATCAATTTAGTCTCAACGGCATCTCACACCGATGTCTTCACATAACATTCGAAGCTACAGAAGTCAACTAAAAGAATAAGCGAAAGTTTCAACCCGCAACATATTCCTAATAAGCAATTACCTACAAATAACTGTCATCATTGTTGCCATTCAAATGCACTGAATACCCATGAGTCTCCACCCACACTGATCAGTCTGCATACCGATCTCGGTGCTGTAACCAGACAACTTTCAACTTGATGCCCATAAAACCTCTTTTGGCTATGGAATATTTCCCTGCCCCCGGTGATTCTAACTAAGATAAACCACTCTGCATATTCTGAAATGTCAATGCTACATTCTTCTTCCAACCTTTAAAACAACAGGACGCACTTGGTACTAGATTTTTTTATATCCTTGCTCACCAAGCTGCTCTTGTGTAAATATGTATATAAATTGTAAAATTCTCAACTGTTCAATTGAACATATAAATACTGTATAGTTACCAACCTTGACATTATTTTTTGGTTACAAACATTGACGCCGAACACTACACCCTTTCTCCCCTGATTGTTATAATGTAAATATTTTTTAAAACTTTATTCTCAACTGTTCAATTGGACAATGTAAATACTATATAGTTACCAACCAGCGACATTAATTTTTGGTTATAAACGTTGACGCCGAGCACTACACCCTTTCTCCCCTGATTGTTATAATGTAAATATTTTTCAAACTTATATTTTCCTATGAGTGCGTCAATTGTTCTCCAGAGCACCACTGCCGAACTCTACTATTCTAATTTTACGCATTGGTGCTGACTTCTTATTCTATAAACCTATATGTTCAACCATCACATTGTACAACTGTTTCTCATACTTAATTTTTGTAATGTGTATTAATAATGTGTATTAATTTGTGCACGTCAACTGCTAACCAGGTACCTGATTTTTGCCTTGAGGAGTTATTTTGACTGATGATGCCCTCAATGAAGGGCGAAACATGTCTCAAGTGGAATCAATAATAAATTCCTAAATTGTAAAATTTATATGTATTGAATAGGTGACAAAACAAACCTTTTAGCTTCCTACATTCAGTATCTTCAATACGGATCACAATGATTTTTATCACTTGCCATGTGACCTTGCCGCAGTGGGGAGGCTTGTGTGTCTCAATGAAGCAGATAGTCGAGCCGCAGGTGGAACCATTTCGGATGGGTATCTGTTGAGAGACAAGACTAACGAATGGTTCATCAAAAGGGGGTTAGCAGCCTTTCGGTAGTTGCAAGGGCGGCAGTCTAGATGATTGACTGATACGGCCTTGTAATAATACTCAACATGGCTTAGCTGTGTTGATACTGCAACACGGCTGAAAGCAACAGGAAACTACAGCCGTAACTACCACCCGAGGACATGCAGCTCTCTCTGTATTAATGATGTACTGATGATGGCTTCCTCCCGGGTAAAATATTCCGGAGGTAAACTAGTCCCCAATTCGGATCTCCGGGTTGGGACTACACGAGAGGGGGCGATCATCAGGAAGATGGATACTGGCATTCTGCGAGTCGGAGTGTGGAATGTTAGAAGTTTGAATCGTTGTGGTAGGTTAGAGAATCTGAAAAGGGAGATGGATAGACTAAAGTTAGATGTAGTTGGTATAAGTGAAGTACGTTGGCAGGAAGAACAAGATTTTTGGTCAGGCGACTACTGAATTATCAACACAAAATCAAACAGGGGAAATGCAGGAGTTGGTTTAATAATGAATAAGAAAATAGGGAAGCGGGTAAGCTACTACGGCAAGCATAGTGAAAGAATTATTGTTGTCAAGATAGACACCAAACCAATGCCCACCACAGTAGTGCAGGTCTATATGCCTACTAGTTCTGCAGATGATGAGGAAATCGAAAGAATATATGAAGAGATAGAAGATTTAATACAGTATGTAAAAGGTGACGAGAATTTAATTGTGATGGGAGACTGGAATGCAGTGATAGGCCAAGAAAGAGAAGGTAATACAGTAAGAGAGTTTGGATTGGGACAAAGGAACGAAAGAGGAAGTCGGCTGGCTGAATTCTGCACTGATCATAATTTAGTCCTTGCCAATATTTGGTTCAAACACCACAAATGATGGCTGTATACGTGGACGAGACCTGGAGACACTGGAAGGTATCAAATAGACTTCATTATGATTAGGCAGAGATTCAGAAACCAGGTGTTGGATTGCAAAAGTTTCCCAGGAGCAGACGTGGACTCTGACCACAACTTGTTGGTCATGAAATGCCATCTGAAGTTGTAGAAATTGAATAAAAGAAAGAATGCAAAAAGATGGGATCTAGACAATTTGAAAGAAAAGAGTGTGAGGGATTGTTTCAAGGAACATGTTGCACAAGGGCTAAATGAAAAGGCTGAAGGAAACACAATAGAGGAAGAGTGGATAGTCATAGAAAATGAAGTCAGCAGGGCAGCTGAAGAAATGTTAGGAAGGAAGAAAAGATCCACTAAGAATCAGTGGATAACTCAGGAGATACTAGACCTGATTAATGAACGACGAAAATACAAGAATGCTAGAAATGAAGAGGGCAGAAAAGAATACAGGCGATTAAAGAATCAAGTGGATAGAAAGTGCAAGGTAGCTAAGGAAGAATGGCTGAAGGAGAAGTGCAAGGATATTGAAGGTTGTATGGTGCTATTTATTTATTCGTATCAGAAGCAATACATCATTAATTAAATAGGCTAACTGGTATTAAAAAAAAAAAAAAAAACATACTAAAGGTACATTCAAAATAACAATTATACCCTATCGGACCAGAATTTGGCAAGATCTCGACCGGTTGACTCTTCAGATAGACCCCACTTCTTCATATTGTTCTTAGATCGACCGACCCCAGACCGTAGCCTGTTCAGACTCTTCCATGTAGGCCATGACTCTTCATAACTGGCTGGAAGAGTTTCAGAAGGATCCATCCATCCAATGAGATGAAGGTTTCTGGATCTCCTGGAAGTTAGTCTTGATGATTGAAGTGACTCCGAAAAGCACTCAGTAGAAAGGTAGATGCTGCATACAGGAAAATCAAGGAAACCTTTGGAGAAAGGAAATCCAGGAGTATGAATATTAAGAGCTCAGATGGAAAGCCACTTCTAGGGAAAGAAGACAAAGCAGAAAGATGGCAGGAACATATCCAACAGTTGTATCAAGGTAAATGTGTAGATAATTTGGTTCTGGAACATGAAGAGGTTGTTGATGCTGATGAAATGGGAGACCCAATTTTGAGGTCAGATGTTTGACAGAGCTGTGAGTGACCTAAATAGGAACAAGGCACCTGAATTGATGACATTCCCTCTGCATTACTGACTGCCTTAGGAGAAACCAGCATAGCAAGGTTATTCCATTTAGTGTGTAAGATGTATGAGACAGGAGAAGTCCCATCCGATTTTTGGCAGAATGTTGTTATACCTATTCCCAAGAAAGCCGGTGCTAACAGGTGTGAAAACTACTGCACCATTAGTTTAGTATCTCATGCCTGCAAAGTTTTAACATGTATTATTTAAAGAAGAATGGAAAAACAAGTTGAAGCTGAGTTGGGAGAAGATAAATTTGGTCTCAGAAGAAATATAGGAACACGTGAAGCAATCCTGACTTTACATCTGATCTTAGAGGATCGAATCAAAAAGGACAAGCCCACTACAATCTGTATAAAAATCAGTCTGCAGTGATAAGAATCGAGGGCTTTGATAAAGAAGCAGCAGTCCAGAAAGGAGTGAGGCAAGGCTGCATTTTGTCCCCCCTCCTTTTCAATGTTTACATAGAACAGGCAGTAAAGGAAATCAAAGAGAAATTTGGAAAGGGAATCACAGTCCAAGGAGAGGAAATCAAAACCTTGAGATTTGCCGATGATATTGTTATTTTATCTGAGACTGCAGAAGATCTCGAGAAGTTGCTGAATGGTTTGGATGAAGTCTTGGGTAAGGAGTACAAGATGAAAATAAATAAGTCCAAAACAAAAGTAATGGAGTACAGTCGAACGAAGGCAGGTGATGCAGGAAATATCTACTTCTTAAAGGAAGTAGATGAATATTGTTACTTGGGTAGTAAAATAACTAACGATGGCAGAAGTAAGGCGGACATAAAATGCTGACTAGCACAAGCAAGGAAGAGCTTTCTTAAGGAAAGAAATTTGCTCACTTCAAACATTGATATAGGCATTAGGAAAATGTTTTTGAAGACTTTCGTGTGGAGCGTGGCATTGTATGGAAGTGAAACATGGACGATAACTAGCTCAGAAAGAAAGAGAATAGAAGCTTTTGAAATGTGGTGTTACAGAAGAATGCTGAAGGTGAGATGGATAGATCGAATCACAAATGAAGAGATACTGAATCAAATTGGTGAGAGGAGATCGATTTGGCTAAATTTAACGAGAAGAAGATATAGAATGGTAGGACACATCTTAAGACAATCAGGACTTTTTCAGTTGGTTTTTGAAGGAAGTGAAGGTGGTAAGAACGGTAGGGGTAGACCAAGGTATGAATATGACAAGAAGATTAGAGCAGATGTAGGGTGCAATAGTTACGTAGAAATGAAAAGTTTAACACAGGATAGGGTAGCATGGAGGGCTGCATCAAACAAGTCTAGGGACTGATGACTCAAAACAACAAACATTATCATCTTAGCATCATTTGATGGGATTGAATCTAGCACTTGTTCCAGTTCAGCATAGCTATCTGTTCCTTAGTCTTCCGTTGGTGCATATACATTTACGATTGTTAGATTATAGAATTGCATTTTAACATGCAGGGTTGCCAATCTTTCATTTACTGCCCAAAACTGTAGTACATCACCTTTGTCTCGTGTTTGCACTATAAATCTGACTCCTCCTTCTTGTGCCTTCCTTGACTTCTCACTACTAAATATTGTGTGGGTTTTGGTATCCCAAATTTCATCTCTTGCTGACCATCTTGTTTCTTGGATGGCTGCTATGTCCACTTTGTTGACTTCTAGTTTCTGCGTCAATACTTTCAATGCTCCGACTCATAGAAGGGTGCGTACATTCCATGTACCAATTGCATAGTCCATTTCCTTTAGCTTAGTTCATTGTCTATTAAATCCACCATTCCAAGGCATATTCTGAGGCTTCACAAAAGTTTGTTCTCCGGAGTGAGGTGGTTAGCCTTGCTCACACCCCCAGCAATCCTGGAGGACCGATGTTTTCTGATAGGGTTATCTCCCTTAGCTGATTGGTCCCCATTTAAATATTGGGAACTCGCTTTCTGTACTTACATGACTTAGCCGTGTACCTTAATAAATGTACCCATTGCCCAGAGGCCACGGCATGGATGTGCATATTTCGGACTTGGTCAGAATAAATGGCATTTCCTGTGTTTTGCTAGTGCACTTCCATCAGCAAGAAGTGCATCCACAAGACCACATACTACCCCTTCGACCCCCTGTCACCTAACCTAACTTAACCTTACATGTATCATGAAGACATATTTCAAGCACCAGTACAGTAACCAGACAGGAGAAAATACAGTGAAACCTCGTTAGTAAGATGATTTCTTGCTTAGCACGTCGTAAATTCCAAATCCTGATTCACATCATAATAAATCTATTTAAATCTATTTAAAAATACTATGGTTCATGTTTGTGGGTTACTGTAGTCTCGTCCTAGTTCGTGAACCATGGGCAACGACTGAGTGGCCTAGTAAGTGGTCCTGAGAGTCGGGATACCAGTTGCTATGGAATGGGAGTGGGCATCACGGGCATATTCAGAGTCATGGCCCTCCTTGTGCTCAGGCAGCTAGGACTATAAAATTCACCGGTGGTCCATAACCGTTAGAGGAGAGATCCTCACTTGGACTATGTGCAAGTAGGGTAGCATCCTGCTTCAGGAATTTACCGAGCTCAGAACATTTTAAGCAAGCCTCGGACCTATGGGAGTAACGGAGTTCCACTCCCATTTGACAGGCAAGGGACTCCTTGGAAACAACTTGCCGAAAGAAATGAAATTCGATGGGGAGCTATCAATATTAATGGGGCTTATAGAAGAAAGAAAGTAGAACTGGCTGAGTCAGCAAAGAGGATGCATTTGGATGTGCTAGGAGTAAGTGATTTTCGGGTAAGGGGAGATAACAAGGAAGAGATAGGAGATTATAAAGTGTACTTGACGGGTGTTAGAAAGGGAAGGGCAGAGTCTGGGTTAGGGCTCTTTATCAGGAATACCATTGCACGCAACATAGTTTCTGTTGCCACGTAAATGAGCGAATGATGTGGGTAGATTTGTCAGTTGGAGGAAATAGGACTAGAATTGTGTCTGTGTATTCACCATGTGAGGGTGCAGATGAGGATGAAGTTGACAAGTTTTATGAAGCATTGAGTGACCGTGGTCAGGGTCAACAGCAAGGATAGAATAGTGCTAATGGGCGATTTCAATGCGAGAGTTGGGAATAGTACTGAAGGATACGAAAGGGTGATTGGTAAATGTGGGGAAGATATGGAAGCTAATGGGAATGGAAAGCGTTTGCTGGACTTCTGTGCTAGTATGGGTTTAGCTGTTACGAATACATTCTTCAAGCATAAGGCTATTCACCGCTACACATGGGAGGCTAGGGGTACCCGATCCATAATAGACTATATCTTAACAGACTTTGAATTCAGGAAATCTGTTAGGAATGTACGAGTTTTCCGGGGATTTTTCGATGATACAGACCACTATCTGATCTGTAGTGAACTAAGTATCTCTAGGCCTAGGGTAGAGAAAATGAAATCTGTATGCAAACGAATAAGGGTAGAAAATCTCCAAGACGAGGAAATTAGACAGAAATACATGGATATGATTAGTGAGAAGTTTCAAACAGTAGACAGTAAGCAGGTTCAGGATATAGAAATTGAATGGGTGGCATACAGGGATGCTGTAGTAGCAACAGCAAGGGAGTGCCTAGGAACAACTGTGTGCAAAGATGGGAAAAGGAGAACATCTTGGTGGAATGATGAAGTGAGAGCAGCCTGTAAAAGTAAAAAGAAGGCTTATCAGTAATGGCTCCAAACAAGGACCGAGGCAGACAGGGATTTGTACATAGATGAAAGAAACAGAGCGAAACAAATAGTTGCTGAATTCAAAAAGAAGTCATGGGAAAATTTTGGTAACAACCTGGAAAGGCTAGGTCAAGCAGCAGGGGAAACCTTTCTGGACAGTAATAAAGAATTTTAGGAAGGGAGGGAAAAAGGAAATGAACAGTGTTTTGAGTAATTCAGGTGAACTCATAATTGATCCCAGGGAATTGCTGGAGAGGTGGAGGGAATATTTTGAACATCTTCTCAATGTAAAAGGAAATCATCCTGGTGGTGTTGCGAACAGCCCAGCTCATGGGGAGGAGGAAAATGATGTTGGTGAAATTATGCTTGAGGAAGTGGAAAGGAATGGTAAATAAACTCCATTGTCATAAAGCAGCAGGAATAGATGAAATTAGACCTGAAATGGTGAAGTATAGTGGGAAGGCAGGGATGAAATGGCTTCATAGAGTAGTAAAATTAGCATGGAGTGTTGGTAAGGTACCTTCAGATTGGACAAAAGCAGTAATTGCACCTATCTATAAGCAAGGGAACAGGAAGGATTGCAACAACTATCGAGGTATCTCATTGATTAGTATACCAGGCAAAGTATTCACTGGCATCTTGGAAGGGAGGGTGCGATCAGTCGTTGAGAGGAAGTTGGATGAAACCCAGTGTGGTTTCAGACCACAGAGAGGCTGTCAGGATCAGATTTTCAGTATGCGCCAGGTAATTGAAAAATGCTACGAGAGGAATAGGCAGTTGTGTTTATGTTTCGTAGATCTAGAGAAAGCATATGACAGGGTACCGAGGGAGAAGATGTTCGCTATACTGGGGGACTATGGAATTAAATGCAGATTATTAAAATCAATCAAAGGCATTTATGTTGACAATTGGGCTTCAGTGAGAATTGATGGTAGAATGAGTTCTTGGTTCAGGTTACTTACGCGGGTTAGACAAGGCTGTAATCTTTCACCTTTGCTGTTCGTAGTTTACATGGATCATCTGCTGAAAGGTATAAAATGGCAGGGAGGGATTCAGTTAGGTGGAAATGTAATAAGCAGTCTGGCCTATGCTGACGACTTGGTCTTAATAGCAGATTGTGCCAAACACCTGCAGTCTAATATCTTGGAACTTGAAAATAGGTGCAATGAGTATGGTATGAAAATTAGCCTCTCAAAGACTAAATTGATGTCAGTAGGTAAGAAATTCAACAGAATTGAATGTAGGATTGGTGATACAAAGCTAGAACAGGTTGATAATTTCATGTATTTAGGTTGTGTGTTGTCCCAGGATGGTAATATAGTAAGTGAGATTGAATCAAGGTGTCGTAAAGCTAATGCTTTGAGCTCGCAGTTGTGATCAACAGTATTCTGTAAGAAGGAAGTTAGCTCCCAGATGAAATTATCTTTACATCGGTCTGTTTTCAGACCAACTTTGCTTTACGGGAGCAAAAGCTGGGTGGACTCAGGATATCTTATTCATAAGTTAGAAGTAACAGACATGAAAGTAGTAAGAATGATTGCTGGTACAAACAGGTGGGAACAATGGCAGGATGGTACTCGGAATGAGGAGATAAAGGCTAATTTAGGAATGAACTCGATGGATGAAGCTGTACGCATAAACCGGCTTCGGTGGTGGGGTCATGTGAGGCGAATGGAGGAGGATAGGTTACCTAGGAGTATAATGGACTCTGCTATGGAGGGCAAGAGAAGTAGAGGTAGACCAAGACGATGATGGTTAGACTCGGTTTCTAACGATTTAATGATAAGAGGTATAGAACTAAATGAGGCCACAACACTAGTTGCAAATCAAGGATTGTGGCAACGTTTAGTAAATTTACAGAGGTTTTGTAGACTGAACGCTGAAAGGCATAACAGTCTATAATGATAATGTATGTATGTATGTATGTATGTATGTATGTATGTATGTATGTATGTATGTATGTATGTATGTATGTTAAAAATACTTCACTTATCGCATCATAAATTTTCACTATTACCGCTTAATACGATCACACTTTTCCCAGGTCTGAAAATGTTCTTTGTCATCCCTTGTGAAAGGAATGTGATTTCCAATACAGATTAGAGCCCTCAACATAGGAGACAGGTTGGGGAATGTTGCATGAAAACGGGAAATGGCCTTGAATTCCAGAGTAAATTACACCTTTGGGAAACAAGCAGTTAGCCTCAGGAAAGTAAAATTTTACCCTCCGGTTTTAATTAATTTTTCTGAATAACCACATAAGCCTGCTTGTGCTTGTATTTCACATTCCATTCAGAAGTTGTCTGTGTTGAGTAATACGGTGAAAGGTAGAGAATATTTGTCACATGGTAGACCCCTTGCAGCTTAAGAACCTAATCGTGTGAAGTAGACTAGCATGGTGCATGTTTGTTATGGATGCTGAACAAGTCGTGAAATCGCTTACTAATGAAGACAAAATGCAGGAAGTGGACAGGCATCTGCATATTTCAATGGTGGCGCATATGTTGAAACTCGCACCTTCGAGTTTCAACTCAAATCGATCAAAGTGTTATTGCATTCAAGACGATAGTCAAGATTGTTCTCTTGCACATGGCCAAGTTCAACCTCCAAATAATTCATAGTCGAAGAGTGTGACCAGAACACAATGTTTAATAACCCACTGGTTTGAAATATAAGATTTCAGGTGACATTTGTTCTAGAAAGAGTCTGCAATAATGCACCGATACCTTTATGGCCCCAGTGCAAATATTTTTATATATATATAGTCATGTGTTTTTAATACACTGTTGTTATTTATTAAATTGCAGTGGAAAAGGTTTTCGTATTTGTTCTCTCATCTTTTTCGTGCATGCATTTTTGGGGCAAAAAATATACGTGTTTGTATATCCATGTTGGACAGTTTTTATTTGTGTATTTAATAGTTAACTTTTATAAAAAATCGGATATAACAACAATCCGTTATAGCGAGTAAAATTTTTGCTGTTATGAATTCTCACTATAACGGACTTCTACTGTATTAACAAGAAAGAATCTTGCAATAATAAGCAACTTAACAAAAACACAGACACACTAACATACTGAGAGTTCTTCCCCACATCAAAATGGCTGTTCTGCGGTTCACATTCCAACCTTTTCAGAAGGTACTTGAGTGCATGAGATTCACTTAAGAATTGAAACTTAATAGCTTTTCAAAGTGAAAATGAGATGTTGCACAGTTGAAGAAAAAGAAAAAAAAAAAAAACCCACTCTGCTATACTGAAAAGATGGAAGTCTCGTATATATTTTTCTGCTAAGAACATGAGAGAATGAGTTCATATTGAAAATTCTGTGCTTTTCCGTGTAGTGCATTTGTCGGTACCAGACTACAGGAGTGTAGATGTTTGATTAAGTATTTTTTGCAAAGGATAGCGATGTGTATAACATTATGCTACTGACCTAATCTACATAAGACTGATTGCCTTCGGTGACGTTACTGTGTGTAAGGCACTTTGTTGTGACCTAGATGAAACGCAACACGAAGACAGTGGAAAAACATTTTAAAATTCTTCTGCAAGCAGTAACGATGTGTCAATACACAATACAACTGTCTGCATATGAGAATAACATAAAAGAATACCAAGCAAATGGCTGCGTGGTTTGGGTCACGGGGCTGTCAGCCTGCATTCAGAAGATAGTGAGTACTAACCCCACTGACGGCAGCTTTGAGGATGATTTTCCGTGGTTTCGAGAAACTGCCATAATGGTTAAATAAATACATTCCGGGAAAATGAAAGAAAGAACACCATGAATAAGTCGACCCAGCAGAGGAAATTTTTTTTGACACTCTCTTAAGGAGTATAAAACACGTGATCACACCGACAGAGCCATATGCATCTTGAATACAGCCGACAGGCTGTGCGCAGTGCCTGCGCTAGTACTGCGTATACCCTCCTTTTGCAGCAATGCAGGCTGTAATTCTTCTGTGAAGATAATCGTAGAGGTGACAAATGTAGTCTTGCAGAATGGCTTCCCGTGCAATTTCTGCCTGGTGCCTCAGCTCGGCCAGATTTCCTGCTGGTCGTGCAGATCACACAAGATGACATTTCATCCAGTCCCAAACATGCTCAAAGGGGGACAGATCTGGGGATCATGCTAGCCAGGATAGTTGACATACACCTCGGAGAGCACGTTGGGTGGCACGGGATACATGTGGACATGCACTGTTCTGTTGGAAAAGCACATTGCCTTGTTGGTGCATGAGCGGTAGCACGACAGGTTGAATGATGGTTTTGATCTAATGTGCACTGTTCAGTGTTCCTTCGACGATCACCAGAGGTGAAAGGCGAGTGTAGGATATGGCTCCCAACACCATGATACCAGGTGTTGGCCCTGTGTGCCTCTGTAGTATACACTCTAGGCATTGGTGCTCACCTGCATGACGCCACACACAGGTACGACCATCATTGCCACGGCACTGGTACCAACCAAACACTACCTCCACAATATGATCATAAGCTTACTAGGACTTATAACATTCACTATTAAAACTGCACTACACAGGATAACTCTCATCAATCCATTATTATTATTATTTTTAGTATTATTATTATGAAAACTAAACTGCTGTAGCACCCAATTGTCATCTACAGGTTTCTGGACTCCCCAATACATTTACACTTAGTTAATTAATACAATGATACAATGTTATGGAACACAACTAACAAAAGAGAATTGTGAAGTGACACACAATCAATTAAGATATATCAATATACTTTCAAAATTAACCATGTCAATGATCTTGTACCATAATAATAGGCTACCAACCACCTTCACAACATATGACAACAAAACTTAACACTAACCAATTCTCTATACCCATAGCATACCGCCTCCACCACATGACAACATAAATTAGAGTATAAGAAATACACTGTTTTCTCTTATTACTCACAATCAGCACTGAATTTACACGACATAATTACTGAATTAAATTAGCTGGTACGATGACCTTGCTATGTAATAAATACCACATTAGGACTTTCTCGGCCCCTTGACACACATTGAACTCCACTGTACGTATTTACACAATATCTTCTTCTTAGCTAGAATTTATATACCATACATAATCTGACCAATCTGAATAACAGGATTATGAACCTCAGGCGCATAACCTGCTACACCTCATCAAACTCACCAATAACTTTCCTGACAAGTTCATGAAACCATACTCACTTTGTATTCAGCTAAGTTTAATGGCTTAACACTTCATAGCAGACTGTCGGATGTCCCAATCGGACGTCCGAAGATGAGACACAATTCTCCAAGGTACAGACACAAGCAGCCTTCGGTGGGACTAAACGTCGCACACTTCATATAGATGTCGATCACAACATTTCCACTACTTAAGACAAATAAGACCAACCTGCTATGCCATCCCCATGTTCACTGCATTCACTGTAAGGGTCAATGCGTGAACTTTTTGGCCCATCAACCTTATTGGTCTTGAGTGCCATGTCTGTCGTTGCTGTTCCCATTTCTTTCGTAATGTTATTGGTGGATTGGGATACTGTGAAGTCTTCATTGGTCAGAATGTGACCAGGCACACGTGCTATCATGTGTGCTGTAAGTGCTTATTCAGCATTTAGTGGTGGCACAGAGAAGACAAAGCAGAAGTACAGACGTAGGTCCACCCATCCAATGGGGACCACGCCCGATGTTGCTTAACTGTCTGTAGTGTTTGTTCCAGTGCTTTGAAGAATAATAAGAAGAAAGCTTAGGTGTTGGTTGTGTGGCAAGAGGTTACAAAGCGACTTGGCGGGAGGGGAAGGGGGACTGGTCTGGACTTGGTTTAGTATATGGTGGGTGGGGCTGTGGCTCGCCAGTTCTGGGTTGTGAGGAGTAGCAATAGTAACTGGAGGAGGTTATTAGGGTTTTGAGTTACGTTGGACAGGGGAGGTAGTGGAGGTACTGGGTTCAAGGGGGGTGGGATAATACTAATATTGAGGATATATTGAGGTTTAGGAGGGAGGGGGGGGGGGGTGTTCGTGTGGGTAAGGTGGTGATGGTGTCTGTAGTGCTTCTTGATTGCCTGGTTAAGATGAGGGCAGCCAGGAAACGAAGCGGCATGACTGCCTTGGCAGTTGGCACACTTCGGCTGGTCCCATTGTACCTTTCAGACAGAGTGGTGATGGGGGTTCATCACATCTGTTGCAGCAGGTGAATTCTGAGCAGTTATCTGCAGAATGATAGAACTTCAGGCAATTGAAGCATTGTGTGATGAGGGTGGGGCGGGAAGGTTTGTGGGTTCGAGTCACTGTAGTGGTTTTGTGTGATGGTTGTGAATGTGACTTAGGGAGAGGTTTGTTACGCCTTCTCCTAGTCTGTGTACTTGTGTTTAGTGTTGTCAGATGTTGGGCTGCTTTTGTAGGTAGTTCAGCCTCTATCCTGACTTCTGTTTGAGTTGGATTGGTAGTGGGGGGTGGGGGATGTGGTGTGGGAATAGGTGGAGTGGGTGACCGTGGGGGTGGATGTGGAATGGTTTGAGCTGTTGGATCTGTGGTTTGAGAGCCAGGTTCTGTGGTGGAGGGTGTGGGGGTGGGTGAGGGCGAGGGGTCTTGCTCATCAGATGAATCCAGTATAGGGTTGATTTGAAATGGGCAGTTGATACTGGTCTGCATGAGTCTATCAAGGATGGTGAAAATTGACTTGTTTTTGATAGGGGTGATGATTAAGTGATTATTGTGGGTTTTCTCGATGACAGCTATATGGTGACTCATTATGGGTATGAGGGTCTCAATGACTTCTTTGCGGGTGCATGGTACAAGTCCTAGGTTCGAGAGTGGGATAAGGAGGAAGTTGCAATTCTGAGCTATGGGGAAGATGGTGTTTCTTCTGGTGTAGAAGAACAGATGTTCGTAGTTGTGTTCTTCTTTTCCTTCTTCTTTGTCCGCTTCTTTGGAGGTGGTTGGGGAATGGGTGTTAGACAGTGGTGAGGTTTCGTGGCCGGGTGGGGATTGCTGTAGTTTGTGGGTTAGATTGTTGTTTCTTAGGAGTTGTAGGAATGCAGGGTTGTCAGAAGGCCTGTTGGGTATGGTGTAAAATTGGTGGTCGTCGTCTTCTGCAGTGGTGTGGATGAGGGGGGGTTATGGGCTGCAGGATTGTGGCGAGTTACTGCCTGAAGTGGTTTAGAGGTTTGGGAGCGTGGGAGTTTGGTCCAGCACCAACTATGTACTTGTCCTCATTGTAAGGACAGGTTCGGGTGAATGTGATTGTGGGGGAAGTATTGAAGTCCGTATATGGGTCTGAATATGGGCCCCAGCTACTCAATCCACCAGGGTTGGCCATATTCCGGGGGGGGGGTAACTAGATTGGGATAGGAGAAAAAGCACTGGAACGGTCAATCTCCTAGGAGGACCAGCTGCTTTGCTTGGCACTACTTAATAGGCTGTGGTTGAATCAGGTATAGTTTAACTGATTTCGCAGTGACAAGATTCGAACCAACAGCGCTATTAAGAGCTAGACAAATTACTTGGTGTGTCTGCACATTGACAGGCTGGCCTGGTCTGGAGAGACTGGCGGTGAACGCAGACAGTCCAGTCCGAGTGTATCAAACAGGACAGACCGCGCAGGGAACAGTGGCTGGCTCTCGGGTGGACGACGGCAGGTGGTATGGCTGTACCAGAGAGTAGGTGCTGGGAGATCGGTGCGCTGGCATTCTGGGTGCTAGCTCCATGCTGGCTGGCTGGATGATCATTACGAATGGCTCGAATGAGTCCATAAGACCAACCTTCCGGCAAACCAGCCATAAAATAAACTCTTCAAGTCACATGTTTTTCTCTGTCCTAACTAATCACCATCTTCCATTTCTGTCACATGTGGCACGCCATTTTCAAAATTGTGACACTCAGCCTTGGCGTACTGACGCCGTGAAAACTGTTGGGAGACACGTCATGTTGGGCAAACTAACTTCTTACACAACTGTCTCTATATTTAGTTCTCTTGCTTAACCAAGATTCCCATCTTTGGTGCCACAAGATGCCACCAATTTTACACACTGTTCTTACAATGAAACATATGATACTGACAATACAAAATACCTATAACTTGGTGTAAATATTGGCGTAAAAAAAAAATTGACTTAACGTAGGGTTGGAATTTCGTACAAATACAGCACCAAGGCAGAAGCAGTTCTCATCACTGAAGACGACACATCTCCATTCGTCCTTCCATAAGCACCTATCACAACACCAATGGTGGTGGGCTGCAAGATTTTGGGGCATGAGCAGAAGACACCCTAATGGCACACAGGATCGTAGCCCTGCTTCATTGAGACGGTTACAAATGGTCCTCGCTGATACCCCTGGAGCAACAGTGTACTTAATTTGTTGTGAAGTCGCAGTGCAATCCAATACAGCACTTTGTAAGTTGCAACGGTCTTGACGTGCATCTGTGCATCGCCACTGTCCGGACCCAGGCCGATGGGCATGTGCACCTTCTGGTGACCACTGGCCACAACATCTATACACTGTTGAAACCTCTCGCCACACGTGTTGTACAGTTCTGCGGTACGACCACCCGACCTCCCGCAGGCCCTTGTTCAAACTCCATCAATTGCACAAACAGTTCACATACACACTGTCGCGACATGCTAACAATGTTACAATGTTGCAGACAAAGATGGAGCTCCGTATGCTATGGCAAACTGGCTGCCACTGGCTCTGGCGGTGGCAAACTCTTGCGCAGCTTGCAATATTCCACGGCTGATAACACGGTTACTGGTGCGTCCGCAGCACTGCACGTTTGATCGTCGCATGCACTGCCCTGTCATAGTGTCCCGTGCAAGTATAGCAGGCCTTATTCACTTGCATCAAGGTGTTCTTTTTTCACTTTCCTGGAGTATATGTGAAGTGAAGGACACACCTGGCAAATTACACTTGATGTGAATCACTTCATGGCATGTCAGTGTTAATGTCGGACAGGGTTTCTTAACCTTTTCAAGTTGGGAAGCATCTTTGCCTCTTCAGTTTAGTTTGCAAGCACCACCAGATCTTTGCTCCTAATTGGCATTATTTTCCTCATCCAGTAATCCCATTTCGATTTACTGGGTCGAGGATGAGATGATGTGATTCCCATGTGACAGCATTTTACAGCTGGATGCTCTCATCCACTCCTCTTTGAGGCTGGCTCAGGAGGGCAAATGCTAAATTTCAAAATTACTATTCTGTCATTAAGCCTGAAGAAACTTATGCTAGTGAAATACTATTTAAATTGAACACCAAATCAACAACAGATAGACTGCAGAAGGTTGACAGAAGGATTATCAGAACAATCATTAATAAAAAGCACCAGCTAGATGGACAATGAAGATTGTTGCCTCATGCAGTGGTATAACGAGAAAGTGAGTCATTAACACAATGAGAAAAAGGAGAATTGCATTTTTCTATCATATATCAAGATTAGATGAAACCAGGCTATTGAAACAAATATTTAACTGCTTTTGGAAATGTAAAAAGAAAAATTATTTGTTCAAGGAAGTTCAAGATGATTTAGAAGAGTTGAATGCAACAAATTACAAATAGAGGAGAGAGAAGGATTCTGAAGAACAAACATAAGACAAACATAAAAACTTTGCTACAAAAACAATATGTCATATCTGAAGAAGGAAGGGTAGCCAGGTCGGAAAGAATGAAGAGGTTTTGGGAGAGCTAAATTCCCAGTTAATTCTTTGAAGACTTAGATGTACAGTATATGGTTTGATTTAAGTGTTCCAATGTGGGCGTAAAATACATAAATATTATAGCCTTAGCTACCACATGCAGCCATTTTTTATGTGATGCCATTTAGGCTGTCTGTGTGTCAGTTTCAATTAATTTTACTCTCCCAGATGGCAGAGAAGCGGGTCTCTCTTGAATGATCTATGTATGGCTGTTCCATTAACACCTGAGATTGTTACGTACCAAAACCATATGACGGAGTATCAAAAGAACTTGTTTATGACCTTCAAAAATCTGATAGCCTCTGCAGAGTTCAAAAACAAATCTTGAAACCTGGAGGTCAACACACTATCACTGATCCATGGAGGAAGCTGTAGAAATGTTTCAAGGAGTATCAGTTTGTTATTAATTCTGATTGCTTCCATTTATGCCCTCAGTATTGCATTTCTTCCTTCCTTCTCTCTCTCTCAGCTCCTGACCTAGTAACACAAATCACTGTTGCCTTCTTATATTTTAGGTATGCTCGACGTATCCAAAATCCGGCCCAACACATCCCTGGCGGAATTGGGAATGGACTCTATGACAGGAGTAGAGATCAAACAAGTGCTGGAACAGGAGTTTGAAGTCTTCCTTACCCCTGTCGAGATCAGAGACCTCACCGTCCAACAGCTGGAAAACCTTGGAAGTACAAGAACCGAGGAAGTCAAAGATGGTAAGTATCCTATCTTGTTCATCACCTCATTATGTTTTACCATATTTCTTGACTAGAGATCGGATCTATATGCTGTATAAATCATCAATATAAACATGCAACTATGCTGCAAAGAGTGGTGAAATATACAATTAAGAATGCACTTATTTCCATTACATGATATGCAAACAAAACATTCCTTTACTAGACACACCAATACATAAAATCATGATCATGAATAAATAACTGAATGAGAAAAAAATAATCACACTATTAAAAGCTGCGGCTGTTCCGTTATTATAAACAACGTGTGCATAGCTTCTGAGATGTACCAGTGTTCACCGTTAAAACAATTGCACACGTCTCCTAGATAAGACAAAGTGTGTTAATTAATATACGTCATAAATCAGTAAGGTTTCAAGAAGCCCCTGTAAAAACTATTGCTCTCAAATGCGATTTTATTTGACGTAAATAAATATCACACGAGAACACCTTCACTTCCTTGCGTAAACTACTTTATTATCACTGTAAGTCTCAACACACAATTACACACAATAGCAAGTGACACTACAGCACTTAATAGGAGAGTACCCTAAGTTGATTCTGACAAGTACAGATATCAACAACACTGACTCGTGCACTATAACATACACTCTCTTGAACTGATCTGGTCCACTGACTGACAGCTCAATATATATACTGTTCGATCAACCATATCGAATTATCGATTTCTGGAAGGGTTCTTACACATTCTAAATGGAACACATTCGAAACATCGATTGACCAGCTAGTCAAATGGAGTACTCCAGTAATGGATCCAGCTGGAACTTTCGATTACTATTTACCAATACACATGGAGATCTCTCCAACATTCTTAAATGTCTCTACATGTATCTGGATAATAAACCTTACAGTAAGTTTTCAGAACCCTCCATATATACCAAATTGAAGCAGAAAACACCTGCTATATACAGATTTTGAGGTTAGACTATATACAATACGTATTTGAGATTATACATTGAGGATATCGTACCTTTTACAAAGCAAAATCACAAACTTGAAGAAACACACTCAAATACATATTCTTCTTTCATTTTACACTCCACCCCCTACTTTTCCTGTCCATAATTTGCTTTGCAGTACACTACAACAGTCTTCTCCAAGTTTTCTGGTTCAAATCTGTGGCATTTGTTTGTTAAAACTAGCTTCAGTCTGGAGAATGATCTCTGTACATCCACTCCAATTTAATTTCTGAGGCCCTCCTTTCTTTCTTTCTTTCTTTCTTTCTTTCTTTCTTTCTTACAATAGTTAAAAATGTCATTTCACTTGCCAGGATTTCATTCTCCTGCCTTTTCAAATACTCTTGCTATCTGAGATATGAGTGTGATTCCTCAATAATCATCACATTCTTAAATACAGGTATTATTACTCCTATATGCCAGTCATTTGGTACCAATTTTTCTTTCCAAATGCATGTAAATAGCATATACAGCCATGGTAAACCAACAGGTCCTCTTCTTTTTATCATTTCCACATACAATTCATCCCATCCTGCTGCTTTTCACATTTTTTCATTTGTTTGACAGCAATTTCCACCTTTTTAATTGTGATTTTACTCTCAGATTCCGTCTCCTTACACTCCGCCTCTATCTTCTCATCTACGCCCCTCCTCATATTCAGTAGTTCATAAAAGTAAGCCTTCCATGTCTTCCTTTTCTCCTCTGGTTATGTTATTAACTTTTTTTTTTTTTTTCCTTTCTCCTCTTCTTCCTTCTTACGAGTCACATGTAGCATTCATTTACCATTATATACATCCTCGTCCAACTCTCAAGTTAATCCTCCTCAGCTTTTCTTCTTCACTTACTACTTTTTTGCAACTTCTTTTCATTTCCTGATGCTTTATTCTACTTTGTTCTGTTTTATCTATATTTCATACTCGCCATGCTTCTTATTTTTCACTGCTTTCTTTACCCTCTTATTGCACCATGGAGTCTCCTTATCTTTCACTCTGCCGGGCTGAGTGGCTCAGACGGTTAAGGCGCTGGCCTTCTGACCCCAACTTGACAGGTTCGATCCTGGCTCAGTCCGGTGGTATTTGAAGGTGCTCAAATACGTCAGCCTCGTGTCGGTAGATTTACTGGCACGTAAAAAGAACTCCTGCGGGACTAAATTCCGGCACCTAGGCTTCTCCGAAAACCATAAAAGAGTAGTTAGTGGGACGTAAAACAAATAACATTATTATTATTATTATTATTATTATTATTATTATTATCTTTCACTCTTTTGCCACAAGCACTCTGCACAGCTCACAAATGCTTTCTTGAATATCTACCTTTCCACTTCCACACTCTCCACCTTAGCTCTGGGTATGTGTTGTTTTAATTTATATTGGACTTTTTATTTTCCATACTTTTATTTGGTTTCTTCTCTCTTTTCTATCATATTCACTATTTTTCCTACTTTTATTTTTGCTACCACTACTATGTATTAAAGGCTACTTATGGCAAGGCTAGGCCTTTGCTGGCAAGATGTAGTGTTTACAGTGCACTATGTCTTCTGGTATGTGCTAGAATGAAATTGTTACTTTCATTGACCTGTCTCAGTCTTATACTTGACTTTGACAATATGAAAGTGACTGAGGTATGAGCGATGCTAGTAATGCCATTCCTTATGCAGCCAGTCCCTCCTATGAATGGTGTGAAAATGTCACTAATAGGGTTGGTTGGTGCATGCATTTCAGTGGGCTTGGCAGACTGATGTGCAATAGCAACTTCTGACTCAGTGAGGAAAGCAACGGGAAACTACCTCACTCCTCATTTCCCTAGTACGCCTCTTCAGTGACACCTAGGCCATCTATGACAGCTAATGGTGAACCTGTTGAGGATCCAACCAGCCTTCGGGCTGAATACCCAACATACATACATACATACATACATACATACATGGCAAGGCTGTTACATCTAACAGCAGTCTACGATTTGTTCTTCCACCAAGAAATAATCAATTACTGTCTTTGTCCTGTTTCCCCATCTATATCCTGTAATCTATCTCTTACTCCATTATTCACTATTTTACATACAGGGTCTGTCTTATAAACCCAGACCGAGCACACAGTGTTTATACTCTGTGCTACAGCAGCTGTCTTAGCCCAACTTACGTTGTGTGGCCGCCCTACTTTAAGCGTCTATACAATTTTATATCAAATCGTACATTGTAAAAGATGCTGGAAGTGTCATCCTTCATAATGAGGGACTTCATAAACACCAGTAGGATTTTCTGCACACCATTAGCAAGAGTTATGACTGTTCACAAGACCATTAAGATGAAACCAGGCCTCGTTCGAAAAGAACACACACCGTAGGTCGAATAAGCGATCGTTCAATGATGCAAGATACCACTCACAGCACCTCACTCTTGTGGCTGGATCAGCAGGTTTTAAACAATGGACCCGTGTAAACCTGTACGGTTTGATGTGTAACAGCTTTGTAGCTCTGTGTGCAGAAGAAACCAAAATCCCTATTTGTTATGCTAATTTTGTGAGAGATTTATTTGGTGACTGTTCAAGATTTGCACCAATGTCATCTAGATTTTCCTCTGTTAAAACTGTTTGTGTGCGCGCATGTTTTTTATTGAGCACTGAGCCAGTTGTTTCAAATTTATTTACAATTACGTGAATCTGTGCTCATGATGGAAATTGCTGAACAAATGCATCGCGTTACCATCGAGCCAACTTGTACTTAAAATAACTTTTACATACAAAAATACGGTGTTGTAACAATAACTGTCTCACCATGTTAACAGCTGAAATTCAGACTGGCTACTGATGCTAGGTCGAACACGTGCATGCTCCTTACAAGGTCGAGAACTATGCATGTGCCTCCCGTACAGCTGCTTAGGTCTCGGAGAGGAGAAATGCTGCTGGATCGTTGAACTTACAGGATTCTTTTTTTTTTCTTCTTAGTAATAAAAATCATTTAAAGGGGCTAATACATTCATTCACCAAAATTGTTGATATTTAAATCATTCTTAAACTCTTGACTCCATTTCTGCAGCTTTTCCTCCACACTTGAACACTTAAGGAGATTATATGTACCATTTGCAGTCTTGCCTGCTTGTTCAATGAAATTCAAAAGTTTATTTTATCTTATCACAATGGGGAACATTTTGCAGTTTTTGCAATTTGAAGCATCTGTTGCTATTGAAAAGAATGATTCTAGCTTAAATGGATCACTGAGAATGTTCACAAAATCCTTTACACTCTTTGGGGCTAACACTTTATTTACTATCCATTCCACTTTTGTACGACCTCATGCCACTTTACAAGCTACATCAGAATCACTGAATATTTCGTTAAATAGTTTATTTCTGCAATCCATGCAGATCCATGGTAGATTGTAGTTACTTTGGCAGCCATGATTTTGTCACTTAATGGTGATGTGCTGCCGGTATTATAAAATTTGGAGATAATACTGCTAGGCTTTCATAAATTATTTTACTTTACTAATATAGGCCTAGGCCTAGGATTTAACTAAAAAATTAATATAATTCCTGCATTCTACCAATCTACCAATATAATAAATTATTACTTTACCTGTAGTTGATATGAGTACATGCTGCAAACAATCTCTTGCCCCTCCATGTGCTATGCTGAATTCCCTTCGACATAAAGAATAAAAAGCTTTATGCTTGTTACTTTTTACTGATCCCAAAAACAATTTTTCTCCCATTGGGGCAGATACATGGTGGTGTCTTTGAGTGATCCGCATTGTCACTTTCCCTACCCATAATTAAATAAATGTTCTAAATACAATACAAACTGCACACTGAACTGAGATCGTGCTGCACGTCTACATGCTACCGAAGTACAAGACGAAAGTTTCATCACAGAAGCTTCAAGCTTGTCAACATGAAAATGAGAGAATTCAGAAATGATAAACTGGAAATATCGATTGTTGATTTGGGAACGATAATCTTTGAATGATATGGAAATATTAGCATAAATAAATAAGTAAATAAATAACTTTATGAAACATGAGGGAAAACAACATCAAATGTATCAGATGCGTAAATTATGGGAAAACCCATAAAATACAGGAGACCTGGAGAAAATACTGGAGACAGGAGAAAGTGAGGGTAAAATACAGGAGACCTGGCTACCACACAGACATGGGTATTTTTGACACAAAATGATAATCAGGCAAATACAACATTGCACACCAAACAAATCAATCAAAGAAAAATAAACTGTGTACAAAACAGCTAATCTATAATACCCCACTATAACAGTATGATACATGTATATTACAATTCCAGTGTATTTACACGTCTAATTCAAGTATTATTATTATTATTATTATTATTATTATTATTATTATTATTATTATTATTATTATTATTATTGAGATTAAGTTTTTGTTGGGGGTTTCAGTAGATGATCCTCCTAAGATAATCTGGTCAAAGATAATGTACTATCACTAATTTCAATAATAGAGTGAACATGACTGAAGTAAGGACTCGTCACTTCAAAAATGTACTATCACTTATTTCAATAATAGAGTGAACATGACTGAAGTAAGGACTTGTCACTTCAAAAATGTAGTATCACTAATTTCCATATGGGGTTTGAACTCAGTCACAAAAAATGGGAGATTATCACTAGCACAGCATGAGAAGAGATGGTATAACATAAGAACATGAGACTTGAACATTGTACATGTACACAATATCAGTGAATAGAAATAAATTTGAAGACACGGGCAGAAATACTCCTTCCACCCCTCTTCTAATTTTTAAACATGAGTGCCGAAACTATAATCGTGCCCCACAATTCCTAACCTCCCTATTTGTCCATAAATAAGATGCGACGGCGTCTGGGTATCCCACCAGAACAACAACTATACGTGAGCATATTAGCAAATTCAATTGCACTCTACTCAATAATGTTAAAACACATAAAATCATCATGTTATTTTTCACTTACATTCCATTATACTGCTTATTGTTGTTATTCTCATCTCTGCCCATCCTAATCCACATCTCACAAGGCTGAGATATGATGTAAGGCATAGCCTGTTTGAAGACGATATTTCCCTAACATTATAAGCTATAAATTTAATTTCTGTTCCATATTGAAGTGCAATTATAAGAAATAAATTGACAAAGGAGTCCACCTTTTCAATTCCATATATCAAGTAAATAATATTACATTAGTCTTGGGACTAGTTTCAGCCACTTAATGGCCATCTTCAGCCAAAATAAAAATTAAACAGTTCATAGGTTAATTGAAACGTATATGTATATAAGACAAAGACAATTTTGCAGGCATGATTATAACATTAAAATACATATCTTCTTTTTCTTCTTGTTCTTTAGCATTTGTCCTGCCTGGTGGTAGGGTCCACTGTGTGGATTCGTTGTCTCCATTTAATGTGATCTCAAGCCATGTCTGAATGTAATCTTACAGCTTTCAGGTCTTTGTGCACTGTATCAGTCCATCGCTGTCTTGGTCGTCCCTTGGGCCTCTTTCCCAGAGACTTCCAATGTATACATTGACTTTGCCAATGTATTGTCTTCTGCATGCAGCACATGCCCAAACCAGCGCAGACGGTTTTCCTGCATTTTCTTCTGGATCGGTGCAACACCAAAATGTTTCCTGATATCGTTGTTTGAAATATGATCCACTCTAGTGATGCCAGCTGTCCTCCTAAGCATCTTCGTCTCCACGACACTTAGTCAACGCCAAGATATTTAAACATCTCTACTCGTGGTAGTTCTTCGCCGTCAACGTGGATGGTTCCAACTTCTCGAGGATCTAATGTCATGTATTCTTTTTTTTTTTTTTTTTTTTTTTTTTTGAGGTGCAGGCCGTATTGTGCTAGTCGGTTGTTCCACTCTTCTGTTTGGCGCTAGAGATCAAGCTTATTCTCAGCAGCCAACATGACATCTTCAGCATAGAGAAGTGTCCATGATATTGGCTTGTGCAGGTCTGATGTAACAGTGTCCAACACAAGAATGAACAGCGGTGATGCTGGGGCAGAGCCTTGATTGACTCCTACAGTGATGCGGAAATAATCGGACGCTCCTGCGGCAGCTTGAACATAACTCCTTGGTTCTATGTAGAGCATCTGTACCCACTTAACAAGGTGTTCTTGAAGGCAATGTTCTCGCACTAACCAGATTAGATCATGTGGCACCCAATCAAAGGCCTTCTCAAGATCCAGAAAAGCGAGATGAAGCGGCTAATCTGTTCCTCGGTGTTTCTCAACTAACAGCTGTGCAGCATGGATTGCATCTTCTGTGGCACAATTTTTCACAAATCCAGCTTGGTGCTTTGTAAGTTTGGCTAATCTGTTCCTCGGTGTTTCTCAACTAACAGCTGTGCAGCATGGATTGCATCTGCTGTGGCACAATTTTTCACAAATCCAGCTTGGTGCTTTGTAAGTTTGGCTAACTCATGAAATCTTTTGTGGAAAATACTTTCAAAGACCTTCATTGCATGGCTCAGATGTCTCAGAATACATATAACAATAAAAATTCTGGTTGTGGTCTTCTTGTCATAATTTGGTGTTGTCTTTAAGGTGAGTTAGAGCCTCAGGTAATGAAGTAAATCTGGAAGTGATAGCCAGAATTAGAAATAATTAAACAAACAGAAAAGAAATTAAAAAGGAGAAAAATTATTCATGAGACTCACCTCTAGAGTGAAATATATAGTACAGTGGAACCTCTATACTACGTTTTTGGAGGGACCATGGAACGAAACGCACTACACGGGAAAATGGAAAATCCGGGAACGAATGAACTATCAACAATTTGGCTAAACATCACAAAAGAGAAATATGTATACTCATAATCTTACAAACACTCTTAAACCAAACCAAACTACAGCCCCAATGGGCCTTCTGCCTACCAAGTGACTGCTGCTCGGTCCGAAGGCCTGCAGATTACGACGTGGTGCATGGTCAGTGTGATGAATCCTCTCGGCTGTTATTCCTGGCTCTCTAGACTGGGGTTGCCATCTCACTATTAAATAGCGCCTCAATTAAAGGTAATCGTAGAATGAGTGAACCTGGCACCAGCCCTCAAATCCAGGTAAAAATGCCTGGCCGGCCGGGAATCGAACCCGGGCCCTCCGTTTGAGAGGCAGGCAAGTTCGACAGGGGGGCTGGCTTCTAACATTAATTACCGGTATGCGACTTATAAATCTCGTAACTGCAACGTGCCATAAAGACAAAATGCCCTGGAATGCTGTTGGATGGAGTCATCTGCTGCATGGTAATGCTTGCCCCCATATTTCCAATCTGACTTCAGTAATTTGGTTGGCAAACACTTCAACATCCTTCATATATCCCAGAACTTTCACCTTGTAATTTTCATGTCTTTGATGACCTGAGGAGAAACATTTGTGGACGTCAGTTTCGTTCAGACGAGGAAATGCAACAGTGGGTGCGGTTGTGGATCTGTCAGCGACTTACCTCTTTCTACAAAACTGGAATTGATCATCTCGTCTTCCAGTTGGATAAATGTGTTAAGCTTTTGGTAATTACTTTTGAATAATACCAATCCATGGTCACGTTGTAGAGGGTGTTCCTTTTTTCATTTGACTGTCCCTTATATGAAACACAGCAGAGCACTGACTAACTTCAACTGGTACCAGACTGTGATTGTTGTAATCTTGGCAGTCTGAGTGGAACCTGGTGCAATCACTCCCGGATACATTTTATCTAACAAGCTGCACGGGTGTTCGGAAATTTGCCTGCTTACAGCCTAATGACTTCCTGCTGTGTGTTGAACCAATAACATACACTGACATAGAGGCTGGAGAAAGCATATCTAATACATCATGGAAGTATTGGCATAAATACACCAGTTCTTGCTACAAATGTACCATTGTTAGCAGTGTTCTCCCCAGAAATTTTCGTCAGCCGGGTGGCAGGAATGAGTAACTGGGTGGGGAATACTATGTCGAAAATGAATATGATAACATTTCATTGTATTCCCCTCAGGGCATTAATAGTAATATCAGACAGGTGAACATTAACTGCAAAATTGAGCTATTTCAGTGTTATTTTCATGAAGAAGACATAAGTGTATTTTGAACTTCTAGTGTTCTACTGTTCGTTTATAATCATATAATGTCAGGGTTTATCACTGCTGTAGACTGTTATATAGGTTTGTGAAATAATGTGGAATCGAGCTCGCTTGCGATTCCACGCTAATCCAGACCACTTCCACACATTACGCGATAGTCGAGCTAAACATTTAAACTCTGATGTAACAGATGCAATTATGCTGACAGTAATGAATGTAGCATTGCTTTGAGACAATGCGTACACAATAACATAATAGAAATAATAATAATATAATAATAATACGTGAACACGGAAATTAATAACAACAAAGAAGCGTAGGATATACACCAAGGTAGGAAGCGAGACGGATAACTATCAATACGCTAAATCAAATTGTGCGCTGGGAACTTACAGGCCTAAATAATGACAACTAACGAAGGATTGTGGAAGCTGCAGGAGCCCTACGAGGTCCATGGGAAGGTATGACGTTATGGGGGAGAAAAGGTTCACAAGAATCACCCTATAGCACAACTATATTAAAAATAACAAATGAAAAATTACAAAAAACAAAGTAAAATGACAGAGAAGCTGATACTTAACATATTTGACAAATGGATACAATTATGAAGCCAAATACACAAATGAATGGATATTGATTTTAAAACAACAGGTGAGACTTGCAATTACAAACGACAGGAATCTAGGGTAAACTCAGACACATTAAATTTAAAACTTTAAAAAAATTACATTAAGCAAGGAATTACCAAAATGCAAAAGGAATTAAAATAAATCAAACTAAATCAGAAAACATTGAGAATAACATGAGAATTGCATTTACCTCGGAAAACTGGAGTTCCCGAGGGGAACTCCTCGAGCACAACCGCACTCAAGGACGGTCAGATGGAGTAGACCTGGCCTAATTGCATCCCGCACGCGAAGCGGCCTAAGCCCGGAAATTGACGAATCACAATCCACCAATAGGGCACTGTTCCACTAGATTCCCAATCTTTACGCCAATACAATTGCATGACCATATATGGTCATTTCCTGGCCTACTGATGCGAGAGGAATTACATCACCTGTTTCAACATCGGTAACCTCACGTGCAGTATAGGGTGCCTCAAAATTAAAGCACCTTACCTTACATTTTTTCAAATGTTACAAAATTACATCTTGATATACAGATCACTTAATCACTCTTGCAATGTTAACAATAAAGTTCATAAGTCCCATTCTTGAGGTTTTCCTAATTTACATCCTTTTCTAGTTACATAAAATTTGAATACAAAACTCAATCCAAAATACTTCATAAAATTTGACTACAACATTCATTCCAAAATACTTCTTGCATTTCAGGTTACATTAAATTTGAATACAACCATTCCTTCAAAATACTTCTTGCATCTTGCAAAGTTTATACTGTCCATATATCGTGCTGGTCCTAAATTACATTTTTAAAAAAATATTCCAGCAGAGTCCAGAGTTCTTATTTCTTCATTTCTCAGAATACAAAATATTACAAACAAAAATGAAATCCTTCAGACATGTTAAATAAAAAAAACTTTATAAAATTATATTTCCCAACTCAATAATTACTTCTTGCAACACATAATGCTTAGTTCCAGTCCTCCGTACCACCACATATTACTATGAAGATTTATCATTTACATAAACAATTTTAAAGCATTTGCATTGCAACACCCAATGTCTCAAATATGTATTAATATTATGTAACTAGCACATCCGCCTTTGCTGGCAGGACCTAGTGTTTACAGTGCACTATGTCTTCTGGTATAGGCTAGAGCAATTTTGTTACTTTCATAATCTGTCTCTGTCTTATCCTTGGCTTTGACAATATGAAAGTGACTGAGGTATGAGTGATGCTAGTAATGCCAATCCTTATGCAGCCAGTCCCTGCTATGAATGGTGTGAAAATGTTGCTCATAGGGTTGGTTGGTGTATGCATTTCAGTGGGTTTGGCAGACTGATGTGTAATAGCAACTCTGGCTCGGTGAGGAAAGCAACGGGAAACTACCTCACTCCTCATTTCTCTAGTATGCCTCTTCAGTGATGCCTAGGCCATCTATGACAGCTGATGGCAGAGCTATTGAGGATCCCACCAGCGACATCACTGACGGATTGAACATACATACATACAACTAGCCCATATCTAGGTTTTGTTAGCCGGGTGGCCTTTAAAAACAGGAGGGCGATGCAGCCATTAAAAAGGCCCTAGGAAGAACACTGGTTTGATTTTTTAACAGCACGAGCAGTCGCAGGTTAATCTCTTTATTTCTCTCTCCTCTTTCTGTTGCTCATTTAACCTGTTATGTATTCTGTTTTCCATGTTCTGTCTTTCTATATGTGACTGAATGTAGACTTGTAATATAGCTGATTACATTCAGATATGTGGTTCTATTATTTAAGATTTGGAATAGTTTTTTGTTAGCTGTTTTTTTTTCTTTCTTTTGTTTTTGCATCCTCTGTGAACCATGTGATCTTACTAGGCAGATAGTAGATACATAGGTGCAACATATTGGATGTCAAAGGCAGCTGTTAGCAAACAGAACTTAGTAAAATATTATTATAGATGTGAAATATTATTATAGATGTACAGTTAGTTGTTCATTGAACAAGTATGCTTATGTTATTTTCCAAATAATTATCTTGTTTTCTTTGTTTCTTTCTCATAGACATGAAGCTAGAAGCAGTGCTGCAATTAGATACAACATATCTGAAAATTATGCTGTCAGATGAACGTGCCGAGTATCCAACAATGGTACAGCTCCCTTCACTGGGCAAGTTACCAGACACTGTGTTCCTCATTCCTGGTACGGAGGGGCTTGCGGAAACTCTTTCACCTGTTAGCGCACTTCTTAACAGTCAAACTATTTGTCTTCAGATGTTCCCAGAGGAATGTGGTTACACAATCAAAGAAATGTCCACATTTTTCTTGCCGGTAAGTTTACATATCATCATCTTCTTCTTAGTAATAGTAATACGAATACAGTAGTAGGTTTCATAACCATTCTTTGAAGCCATGATCTTAACTCTTATAGTGTCAGGCGGCCGATCTATCGGCAATGCAAGCTGCTGTTAAAAATGCGGCCATATTTTTCTTTCACCTCTGTCTTTAATTCCATTCATAAGTTACGAGTTTCATTATGGTCCATATTGACAACTGATCATTGTCAAAGGGTAGAGAAGGGTCCACCTATTCAATACCATAAGCTTGTATATTGTCTTATAAAACTGGGACTAGTTTTGACCCCATATATATTGGGTCATCTTCAACAACGCTACAATTGGAAGACATTTGCACACAGTACAGTATAACCAATAATAAACACATTTGGTATACCACAATTTACAATCTTAATTTAAAACATTGATGAAGTCCGAACAACACAATCAAAATTGAAACTATATGACACATCAGTACTGCTGTGTTTAATGCCGAACTATGTTGTAGCTCCTACAGCAGCTAAATGTTCTTGAGTTGATCTGGGAGTTGGCATCCCTATCTGTACAGACGAGCAACTTGATTTATAATTTACTGTAGGTTTGTTTGATGTAATATTGGTAATGACTTTTATGTAGCTTGAAGGGGAACATTCATAATTTGAATAGGTATTCTTTTTCGTCAGATGTAGTGATCTATTGTTTAATTTGGTTTAGAGTGAATGCCCCTGTGTTGTTCGTAAGTTGTGTGCATCTGATACGGACACTTAACACCAATCTGGTTCAAACATGAATATCATTCATGTTATGTCCACAGTCCTGTAAAAAGTTTGTATATGGTACTAAAATTGAGCTGGTTGACAATATTATCTAATATATACTAACGTTTTACAGGACTTTGGAGATAACATGAATTTGAACTTTTAATGTTGTTATTGTATTATTGTTTTTGTCCAGTACCTTGTTAGGACATAAAATAGTTTTAAATAAAGTCTTTTACATACATGTGATTTTAATCTACAAGATGAAGAAGAGAATTTTAATTCTCAAAACATGTACTTATATATATTTATGTATTTGATGGTTTTAGTATATATGCAAGATTTTGAATTGTATTGACAAGACGGACCTTGACATGATTAATAACAGTAAAACGATAGATGTCGCCTGGTGATCTGTAGCACCACATGCATGTCATTGGCAACACTGGCGCTTCCCCTGACTGTATGCAGTACTGCATTTGTTATTATGGTGGCAGCTTCCTGCTGTCATACCACTGACATGCAACCTGTGCAGTGAAGACAAATTTACGGTCTATCTAAGACTGAAGATATGTCATAATCTCCTCTTCCCTTTGCTTCCCCTTCTTGCACTGGTCTGTCATTCTGCTTATCCTATTGTAAGTTCCTTTTCATGTTTGTTTGTTTCTTTTTATACCAGACTTCCCATTACCTACAGCTGTTGTTCCCAAACTCTTGATAACTGGGACTCCCTTTTCCTGCTGATCAATACCAATGGCCTCCTGACGGTGGTTATAATCGAATGATTTGTGTATACTCTGATTCTTGTATTTATTTTTAGGTAGGACAGTACTTGAATTACAGAAATGAAGTTGATCTTGTTATTCGCTTTATGTGTGAGAGTGGATTAATCAAGGGCATGATGCGAAGTTGTGGGGTGGAAGGGAGATTCCCCCCACCGACGATTTTATTTCAAAGGTTCCTTCCCACTAAAATTGCCGGGGGGGGGGAGAGATTATTTCATTACAAAATAATGAGGAAAATGTTGGACACATTATATTACTGAAATAAATGTTTTTTACTGTACATATTTTCATAAAAATATCAGCAATAATACACATAATATAGAAATAATGGAATGACTTCCAGACCTTGAGCAATAAATTATGGGAAATTAACATTATATACCCTCCCCCTCTGCCGGGCACTGCCTGAAATAAACACTAGTATTTAAACCATGTAATCTTTCTCCCCTCCCCCACCATTTTTTTGTGATTTCCAGCAGTGGCTGCTGAGGGTGATTGGCGGAGGGGCACTACTTTTTCAAAACTTCACGTTCTTACCAAACATACACATGTAAACAAATGCATACCCAAATACACATTATACAATGTTAAATATTTGATCATTAGTCACTTACTTCACTGTCTTGTTCATTTTAAGAGAAAGTATGGAATGAAATGTTGGTGTGTACAGTTGAAGAAGGTGGTGATCTAGATTCTTATGCACTCAAGTATCTTGAACTGTTTAAATGTACCTACTGTCAATGAAGTCTATCTGAAATACGTTCACATCACTATATACATTATCTAACGAACTACTGTTGGATGGCCAGGTAATCTGTAAGTCCATTCAAATTAATCTGCTCACTGATAGCCCTACTACGGAGTCTATTGCCTGTACCAAAATGAATGAAATACAGTCTACTCGCCCCGGCCATACGAACAAAGAATACGGTTAAGGCCTGTGCATTGTTCAATGATGGCGACATTATTCCTTTACTTAAGCATGAATTCCATTCTTCTATGCCGTAAATCCACGAATTGGAAATGACTTTATCGTCAAAGTCAAATTCTACCTATTCAGTACATAAAGAGTAATTTTATTTAAGAATTAAAACTTATGAAGTAAATTATAGGGACATGTTTTGCCCATATTTTTAAGGGCATCTTCAGCCTTAATCTCAAACCTGAAAGATAATAAATCAGAATCTTGATTGCTCTTAATTGTAGTTTTTTAAGAAAAATTACAAATTATAAATGTGAGGATGATGTTGTAGGAACATGCATCAAAAAATGAGCGGGAGGGATGACAGTAGTTAAAATATTCTTATAATAAAGCTTTATAAACAGTTGTAATTTATGTACTTTTATGAATATCCTTGCATAAAAATGTGGTAACAAGTTGCATATTAGTAGTTCTATAAGAACACAATTATTGCTTCATTGAATTGAACCTTGTTTAAAGGTGCCCTGTATTGGTTGAGGGCGTAAGAAATAAGCTTGGAGCTTAAAGAGCTTAATCTTTAGAATAATAATGAAGAAAAGTGTTATTGATTACTCCAAGTGGAGTTTAAATAAATTTTAAAGTTGCTAGTTTGTTGTTAATCTTTTGTGATGAGATAAGTCTGCTGCCTTCTTAAATTACGTTGTAGAAGTGAGAAAAAATGCTTGATAATAAGTAACCATAATTATAAAGTTCTATAAGAACACAGTTAATTCTGTGTTGAATTGAACTTTGTTAAAAGGTGCTCTGTAAATGTTGAGGGCGTAAGAAATAAATTTAGACCTTAAACAGATTTTTTCACAAATGAGACAGAATAGTTAATAAAGACCCTCAGTAAGAATCCAACAGAATTTAAAACACTATTAAAGAATTCTACCTTTTTACTAAATAAACAAGAACAGAAAAAACTAATCCTGATGAACCCTAATACCCCCACAGCAAGAGCCTTACCTAAATAGCATAAGAAAAATATACCAAAACGTCCAATCATCAATATTGCAGAAATAGTCCGACATATAAAACCTCAAAATATATCCACAACTTTCTCAAAACACATTACAATTTTAACAATAAATTCCCAATAAAAAATACAGTAGATATTTGTGATACTAAAAAAAATTCACCTTATTACCCAACCACATTATGTGCTCTTTTGATAATACTAACATGTACTCTAACGTGCTAGTCAAGGAAACTGTAAATATTATCAAAGACAACCTCACTAAACACAGTAAATTTAGCAAGCTTGAATTAGAAGACTTCTTAAGAATCCTAATCTTTGTCCTTTAAGACAACAAGTTTACTTTTCTTCTTCTGTTATGACTGCATAGGATCACTTTAGTCAGTCCGTCCTTTAGGTCTCCTTGAAGGGATCGTTCGGGCTTTGCGGTCCTCCCAGTACTTCTTCACAGGCTCCGATCGTTGTGCCCTTTCCTCGATTGAAAATATGCGTGTTGTTGGTTTGTTTTGTGTAAGGGTAAAGCGGAGGTTTGTATTCTTGAGTTTTGTATTCATTTTTATCTTATTTGTGGTGTCTTCTATTGTAAAGCCTATTTCATTCAGATACTTTCTTACTTCTCTGATCCATTTACATCATGTTGTGGTATTTTTTTTTAGATGATATTATGTCGAACTAGTTGTTTCAGAAGTCTCGAATCCTGCATCCTCATGAGATGACCAAAGAATACCTGTCTCCTCTTACGCATAGTATCTGTAATGGGTTATAGCTCTTTGTACACGACTTTGTTAGATATTGTATAGACAAGAAATGTGTTTTTCCACCAATCAATACCTAATTTATTGTAAATAGATTACACTAGTACTGGTTTCGGCCCTTAACGGCCATCATCAGCTAGTACATGATTAGTTCCCAGCCATTAGACAAAATCACAAGTTGTTACTATGTTAGACATCCGGGTGTCTAATGGGGGATGAAAATGCAATATACAGTAGCATGAAGTTAAAATATCTGTGGTCAAAGGTAAAAGGTTACAATAAGTTAGAACATGAGTATACAGAACACATTAAAACATATGGGCCACAATATAAAACATTTGAAAAGTTTTAACACATTAAAATTTGGTATTTAAAATTTACTGGAGTACATCACAGTCGGATTATATAATACAAAAATGTTTTCATGACAAAGGTCCATACCAATATGACACATATCACCCTCAGAACATTCTCAAAGATTACCTCATACAGCTAAACCAACATGACATAGAAGCAAAGGAACCACACAGAAGATAGAAGAATGGAATCTAAGCAATATGAACTTAAATTTTAATAAGTGTCTAACCCATACATAGCAAATAATAGGAAAATACATTGAATAGGTGGAAATAAACAAAAGATATTATCCTATATACAGATCTTACTTGTCGTTGATGAGATGTTCTACCAACTTCTCTGAATTAGAAACTGCTTGTTCGTTCGCAGAAGATGTTAAGCATGGAGATGCATCCAGACCTGTACACCTACCTCCTCCTATTAATCCTGGTTCTTCTGTTCCTTCTAGACCTGGCAATGGTGCGAATCTTAAAGCATGTTTCGTGTGTGGCTCCGTTGAGCACCTTAGAAATTCTTGTCCATCCAAGGCCTACAAACCCGATATTTATTGTTACCTATGTCGTTCCAGGCAGCATACAAAAAATTTCTGCTCTATTTCCTTTCAAAGACATGGTAAATGACTGAAAATTATATGACAGTTAGTGAAAGAGAGGGTGAAACCCAGTGCAGCACACAGCCTACTCCTGTTGAATAGCACCAAAGGGTCTGTTCTAGGTGTTAACGTCTGCATCCAATGGATGAATCACTTTTGTAATTTATAATGAATCACCAGCAGCAGTGTCATATGCCCTCACTCCGTATGAACACTGCGCAGAGGTTTGCAATTAAACCCATGGTTTTAGTACACAATCCAAGGATTAGCAATTGTATACCACTACCTCTCCTACCCAGCTGACCAACATTCTGATGGAGAAAATGTTTTCCTCCAGTGGGACTTGAACCAACTAACGATGGTGTCGGATTATAAAGACTTGATGCCTTAACGATGGTGTTCACGAGGCGGGCAAGATCATATTGTTATTATTATTATTATTATTATTATTATTATTATTATTATTATTATTATTATTATTATTATAATATGTTTAGAGGTAAAGTTTTTGGAAGTAACATAGTGGTACTATTATGACCCTAAAGAAAGGTGTCAATTGGGTTGTGTAATGCCTGATAGAGTTCCCACAAGTGTTTGTTACTAGTATTCAATTCCTTATTGGTACTATTTATTTTTGGGTTATCCTTTCTCTTTATTTTATCTTATTTTCTGAAGCTTCATTATTCTTGTGTAACCAGTTTTCAGTGGTTATACAATACACAGTTAAGAAAATGGGAAACAAATCAAATTACACAGCACCTTTAAAACCTTAGCACACCATAAAACATCAGATGAACTGTGCCAATAGAAACAACATCAGGTTGGGCAACGTGACGACTATAATAAAGAAATGTGGAGCGGGTCTGGGAAACATACCAGGGTCATTGGGATATGCAGGTTGCGGGTTTCCAGAAAAATCAATGCTGATCCCTTGGTTCAAGATATTATTTTCCAAAATAAACATTACAAAGAAAATTCTGAACAAAATTCATCTATCCAAACAATCCACTTATACCATTTCCAAAATACAAATTAGATGTACCTTGCCAAGAGCTTTACTATTAGGTCAAGAGGTTAACTAGAGATATCTTAACTTAATGCGACTTCTACCATACAATTTTGAGGCTCAGATGAACCACAGGATACAAATACAATACAAAACGAAAGTTCACATGCTTTCTAAGGCATCTGATAAATTGAATGGTGAGTCTGTGTGAGTACGGCAAACTCCTATGTGAAAATACAAGCGAAACATTAAATGTAAATTAAGGTGGAACTGAGACCAACAGTGCTTACCCCAAGGTAGCCCATCCCAGGAGCGAGGATTTGCTGACGTGCGTCTGATCACTGGACTGACGAGAAAATGAAAGACCACGACATGCCCCAGTCTCAAACGGAGATTCCGGATGACCGGATTCCGATTGAGGATTTTAACCCATCGACCGAAATGAGGTCTTGAGTGCTATCTCTTAAAAGTTTGGCTAAGACTGCATTGATTAGGGTGAAGGGGAATCGTGTTTTGGGGATCTTTACTGGTCAGAATATGACCTGCGCCCCTTTTTGGGGGACGACTAAATTTTGGAGACCCTGGTTTAGTCCAGGATTTCATTTGCCCAACAAGTATTGGATGGTGGTAGTTTCACATGGCTCAAGGTGTAGAGAGCAAGCAGGTATAGGCATGGGTCACCCATCCAGGTGGTAACCACGTCCGTTGTTGCGTAACTGTCAGTGACGCTTTTCAAATTAATTCAGTGCTAAGAAGAAGAAGGTTAGAGATGGGAGTCAGCAAGGTGATTTGCTGGGGGAGGGTGCTGATTAGGGCTTGCTTGGTAGTGGATAACAGTTGGTATCTTGACGGGGTTGGTTGGAGGGGAGAGTTAATACAAGATAAGTTGTCTACTTGGCATGGTGGGAAGTAGGGGAGAGATTTGAGGGGAAAGTATGTTTAGAAGTAGGCGGATTAGGGTGGATGTGTCTTAAGCTGGGTTGGTGGGGAGGGGGGATGGTAGCATCATTGGAGGTAGGTGGAGGGATTTTGAGTTTTAAGAGTGGGGGTGGGTTGCTTGTGTTTATGGGTTGTGCGTGCTTGTAGTGTGCTTTAACTGCCCACTTGATGAAGGGGAATCCAGGGAACGAGGCGGCATGGCTGCCTTGGCAGTTGGCACACCTCGCCTGCTCCTGAGGCACCTTACGATCAGGGTGGTGGTGTGGGCCGCCACACCTATTGCAGTGGGTGATTTCCATGCAGGATGCAGCGGTATGGTTGAGCTTTAAGCAGTTAAAGCATTGTGTGATAAGGGAGGGGGAAGGAGGTTTGTGTGATCTTGTATGTGTGGGTGTATTGGTGAGTGCGGCAGGCCTGGGAGCAGGTTTTTTACGCCTGCTTCCAGTCTGGGTGATTTTGTTGTGTATACTTGGAATTGGGTCACTGGACCCAGATCCTGTGTCTGTTAGTGTAGGTGGGGGTTGGTTTGGATTTGGATGGACTGGCTAGGTGGTGAAGTGGTGGTTTGGGTACTGATTTCAGAAGCAGAATGAGTGGGAGTGGATTGAGGCATAGAGTCAGTTTGGGATGCAGAGATGCTAACAGGGTTGAAGATGATTGAGGGGGGATGTCGGCTGTTGGAGCATGTTGAGGATGGTTGGTAGTGATTTATTACAGGTAGGGGTGATGATCAAGTGATTATTATGGGTCTCCTCAATGACAGCTATGTGGCGGCTGATGATTGGTTCTATTGATTGTATAACACACTGGTGGGTGAGGGGAACACTTCCTGGTTAGTTAGTGGAATAATTATGAAATTGCATTTGGAGGAAATAGGAAATGGGGCGTTTTTGTGGGTGTAGTGGAGGGGATGCTCGAAGGGATGTTTTTCAATTTCTTCAGTTTCTTGAGGATCTTCTGTTTCTTCTTCCACCTGTTCCTGGTCTAAGGTGGGGGAGATAATGTCGGAGGGTATATTGTTCTTCTTTAGGGTTTCAGAGATAGTGGAGCAGTGGGTGGGGCTATTAGGGAAGATGTAGGTGTAGGTATCTGGATCTTCAGCTAGGCTATGGATTAGGTGAGATAGCGGGTGGAGGATGTTGGCAATTTGCATTCTATGGCGGCGAAGTGAGGTTTAGGTTTTGCTGCGTGGCGAATATACAACAACATAGTCTTCGTCATTGAGGGTGGAGGTTTGGTTTATTGTGATACTTATAGGGAGTTTGAAATTAAAATATGAGCCCCAGTTACTCAGTCCACGAGGGTTATCCATATTTCGGGGGTGGGGGAGGTGGGGGTGGATATGGTCGGTGAGGGGGGGGGGGGGAGACTTGATGGGATATGAGGAATAGCACAAAGGGTCAAACTCCGAAGAGGACCAGCGTCTAATAGGCACACTCAGTGGGTACCAGTCGTGCCAGGTGTAGTTTTATTGGATCGCACCGAGACAAGAAACAAACAGATAACCACACTGAGTGCTAGGCAAATTTGCTTCTTCTGAGCCCTGCTGGACTTGCAGTGGCTTGGCTGGAGACATGACCGGGTGGACTTCACCGGAGTGAGTAGTGAAAACCACAGACAGTCCACTCAGAGTATATCAGAGTGGTCAGACTGCCGAGGGAACGGCGCTGGCAGGGCTGGCGATGTGGCCGGGTTGGCTTCGCAAGACTGTGTGGCGAAGGCCGCTGGATGTCCACTCCGAGTTTATCAGAGGGGAACGGACCATGTAGGGAATGTGGCTGGCTCTCCAGGCTGGCTGGCTGTGGCGAGCGGAAGCTCGCGGCGAAGAGGTTGTTTGACGGGAGAGGATGGCAGGCTGGCGGTGAAGCAGGGTGGTGCTCTGTGACTTGGGCTTTCCGAGGTGTGCTCAGAGCAAGTGCCTTGGCAGAGAATGCATGAATGGTAATGGCTGGACTGACGAGAAAATGAAAGACCATGAAATCTCTCCTCACTCTCTTCAAAGGGCAAAACTGGCCACGGTGTGATTACCAAGTGACCAATCAGAGCACAGGAGCTTCCCCACTGTCACCCAGATCCACCAATGAAAACTCTTTTTCAAGTCGCGATGTTTTCACGATATTCCAGAACATTGGCAGACACCAATCACGAACATTCAGTCTTCCAGAATTAGCAATGGCATGCTTCTAGAATAGACAGGGGCCAACACACCCTGCTCCAAAAGTCCGCGTCACAAAATTTCCGGAACGTTACAAGATATCACTTCACCATAATGATTTACAATCTAATAGTTACTTAGGTAGATAAAGGGAATACAAATAAAATATTCTACAACAGTATTTTACACCATACAGGTTAGGTAGATAACGGGAACACAAATAATTTATTCTACAATATTTTACACCATACAGTAAACATTCATTAAAAGAGATTCTCCATAGGTTTCATTCTGATTCTCTATTGTTCATTCATGAATTTGATTATTGTGGGAATGCTGGGATTGGTGCCGTCTTGTAATTTTGCCTGCACCGGTAACCATGGTGATGTTTACGGATTTGATGGATTGTTGATTATTGAATGACCTGAAGTAGTGAAAATATCATTATCCCTGGCATGAATTCAGTACCCTGTGCTATAATTCATGTGTACTTTGATTCTTTTCTGATGTTTTAAAACCATTTCCCTTTATATCAGTTTATTTTTCGTCTTCCTTCGGATGTTTATTTCTTTAGCCTATTTCTGGTTCATGATTGAAATTTTTTAACTCGACCCTATGCAAGTGTACTTAATCGACTTTAAATATTACCTCCCTGTTATTTAACATTGATTGGCCATCCACAAACTGTTTAAATTAGATCTTAATTTATTCCAAGTAGGTTTTTATTTAATTATACTTAACCCTGATTATGTTACCATTCATTGAGCCTGATATTAAGGCATTATTTCCTTCTCAGTTATTAAACCAGTTTTTAGTAAATTCCAAAATTAAACTCATCTTTTGAATCCTAGTCTCTGGTTTTCTTCTTTCAACTAGTGCTAAACTGACTAATACCATACCAGCTTTGTTTCTGTGTATCTACGGCAACTCCTAGAGTACTCAAGGTAAGTATTCCATTGCCTTGGTCCTTATTCGTGTTGGGTATGTGCCTAGTGCTGTGGTTCACCTTTAAGATTTGTTTAACCTTGTCTTATACTCATACCAGCTAAAAGCACAGCACTGGCTGGTGCAAGCCACGCAATTGCTTGTATTCCATATACATCCCTGGCTGGAATCTACGTCGATATTCACGCTCTTTATATTGTCAGACTTGTTCTAGTTGTAAATGAGGTAGGCCCTATTGGTGGAGCATGTGTCTTTATCTCTGTCTTTTCAGTTAGGGAGAGTTGTGAAAGAGAACTATTTAGAATATTACTTACATAATTCATTGAACGTAGCCTACAGATTAATCGTATCTTTGAGTATATACGTTATATTCCTTATGCAACTCTTCATAGCAATTCTATATATCCGCATACTGTACACGACAGATTTACTTTTACAAAATATACATTTAATGTTAACCTAGTCAATACTTACAATGCCACATTTTGTGGTTAAATAATTATAAATGATAGAAAGTTTGTGAACATGTTTCGCCCTTCTTAATGGGCATCATCAGCACAATGGATTACCTTAAAACAAATAATTACAACTAAGAACGTTTACAATTATTGGTCATATAAAATTGGAATGAGATGTTGTGATGTTAAAAGTTATTTTCGATATCATGATAAGAAAGTTTGACGCGAATGTTTCAAACACAAGTTAAAACTATTGTAGTACATTTTTACAATATTGTCTAAAAATATATATATCGGCATTCGTCTGGACTAACGCTAATAACAGAACAAGATAGACACTCCATGGCATTCGATTCTAACCATTGAGATTTACACAACAATCTGGAAGACTACTGTTATAGCGTTAACCATTCCAACTTGTACATCGGATAAATTTTCAGCGTATATTCCATTTCAACGTATTCTCACCTGAAAGTGTTTTAACCAATTTAACTCAAGAAATAACACCAATTGTTCATTCTTGACCTAATCTCCACAATAGGAACATATGTTTTATACATATCTTTTTCTTCAAATCTGCTTGGTGGTGAACACGACAATAACATTGACTTTCACCAAAAATTAAAAGAAGAGGATCCATTTCAATTCCAGACGAATGCCGATATATATATTTTTTAAATTGAAATAATTGATAAGGAGATTCCACCTATTCAATGCCAAAGAATAAGAAATGTAGTGAATTACATTCTCATTTAATAATAATTAGAAATGGTACCGGTTTCGACCCTAGTCCAGGTCATCTTCAGCTGATTAAGAAATGGAAAACAATGCATAGGATCAGTAGAAGAGGTATTATGAAAAGGAAATGAACGGGGGTAGACACTGTAAAACTTAGAAGAAGTAAAATACAAGTCATTCAAAAGAAAAACAGTGCGCAATTCTCTTAGCGGCAGCAAGGCACATGCAGTGCTAGGCAAAGTCCCACAATGATTACGAATAGCGGAGAACTGTTCAAAGCCAGTTATTTAAACACTGTCAGGCATAAAGTCACATCACAATCGAACACATACGATGGTCCATATTCATGTAGGAGTTGAAGACGAGCAGATTCAATGAAGCAACTTGCCAGCTCCCGGTGATCAGCGCGACACATTCAATATCGGGCACTGTGGTTTCAAGCGCCAAAGTAAAATGGAGAATAGCTTGATGATCCAGTTATTTTCCTTGGTTGCGGGAAAGTAAGTATATAGATAAATATAATAATTGAGTAAGTAATTGTGCTCCTATAGAATTACTTACTCAATTATTATATTTATCTATATACTTACTTTCCCGCAACCAAGGAAAATAACTGGATCGTCAAGCTATTCTCCATTTTACTTTGGCGCTTGAAACCACAGTGCCTGATATTGAATGTGTCGCGCTGATCACCGGGAGCTGGCAAGTTGCTTCAATGAATCTGCTCGTCTTCAACTCCTACACGAATATGGACCTTCGTATGTGTTCGATTGTGATGTGACTTTATGCCTGACATTGTTTAAATAACTGGCTTTGAACAGTTCTCTGCTATTCGTAATTATTGTGGGACTTTGCCTAGCACTGCATGTGCCTTGCTGCCGCTAAGAGAATTGCGCACTGTTTTTCTTTTGAATGACTTGTATTTTACTTCTTCTAAGTTTTACAGTGTCTACCCCTGTTCATTTCCTTTTCATATTACCTCTTCTACTGATCCTATGCATTGTTTTCCATTTCTTAATCGGCTGATGATGACCTGGACTAGGGTTGAAACCGGTACCATTTCTAATTATTATTAAATGAGAATGTAATTCACTACATTTCTTATTCTTTGGTATTGAATAGGTGGAATCTCCTTATCAATTATTTCAATTTTAATTGTGATATCAATACGGAACAATGAAATTTTTAACTTTAAATATATTTTTTAGACAATATTGTAAAAATGTACTACAGTAGTTTTAACTTCTGTTTGTAACATTCGCGTCAAACTTTCTTATCATGATATTGAAAATAACTTTTAACATCACAACATCTCATTCCAATTTTATATGACCAATAATTGTAAACGTTCTTAGTTGTAATTATTTGTTTTAAGGTTATCCATTGTGCTGATGATGCCCATTAAGAAGGGCAAAACATGTTCACAACCTTTCTATCATTTATAATTATTTAACTACAAAATGTGATATTGTAAGTATTGACTAGGTTAACATTAAATGTATATTTTGTAAATTGTATGTAATCACTATCGTCAATACGGACTAAAAATGAGATTAATGACTTGTAATAAGATTTACTTTTAACGACACCACACTAAATATTATGAAAAAGGATACTGACCAATTTCATTAGCCAGTACAGCACACCTGTCATACCGCAGACAACAGACTTGCAACATGAACTTGAAACAGGCTTGGCACAATAAGCCTTCGTGTATTTTTGGAATCGTAGAGGGCTGACTTCGGCAATGACCCAATCTCCCATACTGTGCTTGTTAAAAAATCGTTAGTTCTACGCATGCGCAAATGAAAATTACCGAAGAAAGAGTCAACACCGAAGGGCACAGGGCCAGCATGACCGGCCAGCGAGCCGGCCAGTAAGAAGCCCGCCTGATGAAGCGAAGTGCACGTCTGATGAAAACATTGACGCACTAGCTGCATGCGGCACCTAATATAAAAACTGAATGTATCATCATTCAAATTGTCAGTAGGCCTACTTATAAAAGCAAGCAATAACAGCTACTCAGCTGGAGGGGCACGTGCCCCTCTTCCCTTTACAGTGAGCCGCTATTGCTGATTTTGCACCCGGATTAAGAGCATATAAATTTTAAGTGTTCTGTTACTGAAGGAGCTTATATTCCATTTTGATGTGTTAGTGATCTTTTTGGCTTAATAAAATAACTTTCATTTTATTTTTTAATTCACTTTCAAATTTTCCATTGAATAAATTATCTTATTTGACTTTAATATTTTGTCTCCATTTCATTTGTTCAGAAAGAATGATTTGCTAGTTGTACTTACTCTAACAAAAATCAAAACCACCACCATCAGTAACAATAAAGGTATATACTGTAAGTGATTAATGTAGCAAAAAGTAATCGTATTCCATATTAACAAACAACAATGCACATTGATCTATTATAACTGTCTACACTTTCACAGTTCTTCACAGACACACAGTTTGTCATTTCACCTACTTAGAGAATACGTAGTGTCTGTTACAAAAATGTATAACAATTTTATGGCGAAGCTTTATCTGACCCTGTAAAGAGGGTAATTCCTCAAGGCAGTATTATTGGACCTTTATGTTTTCTTGTATATATAAATGATATGAGTTAACAAGTGGAATCAGAGATAAGGCTTTTTGCGGATGATGTTATTCCGTATAGAGTAATAAATAAGTTACAAGATTGTGAGCAACTGCAATGTGACCCCGATAATGTTGTGAGATGGACAGCAGGCAATGGTATGTTGATAAACGGGGTTAAAAGTCAGGTTGTGAGTTTCACAAATAGGAAAAGTCCTCTCAGTTTTAATTACTGCATTGATGGAGTGAAAGTTCCTTTCGGGGATCATTGTAAGTATCTAGGTGTTAATATAAGGATAGATTTTCATTGGGGTAATCACATAAATGGGATTGTAAATAAAGGTTACAGATCTCTGCACATGGTTATGAGGGTGTTTAGGTGTTGTGGTAAGGATGTAAAGGAGAGGGCATATAAATCTCTGGTAAAACCCCAACTAGAGTATAGTTCCAGTGTATGGGACCCTTGTGATGTTTGGGACATCACTGCATGTTTTCAATTATTGAACTATATATTTAATTGATAAGATGTATATATTTAATCACTGATAGGTCATGTTTAAATTAATATGTATATATATATATATATATATATATATAGGGTTTTATCATCCATTTCAATCATCATTTCATTTCTTTGTATCGCGGCTATAACGTATTCTGAACGAACAAATTATTGGGTAAAGTATTTCAACATCATTCATATTTATAACTTGCAGTAAATTTTCCAATAGCCGTTGTGAGGTGACCAGAGTCAGCAGGCTAATTTCAGCCCAGTTCCAGGATAAGTACGTCATCTAGGTTACGAGAGATATTACCCTCTCTGCCTCACGAAGAGATAGTTGATACATTATTAACGCCCACTTTTCATACTTCGCTATGGGACTCTTTATTTCAGCGGGAAAGTTCAGCCTATGTGAATGAACGTAATGAAGCAACGTGATGGATTCACAGCAATACATAGGAGAAGGGATGAGACCTCGAATCTTACTGGACCATGTGACGTGGTTGATGGAAGGGGACTTTTGAACCGATATATACCCGGAGACAAGAGCTGGAGAGAATCACATTCGGACACTCTTATTCTTACTCGTGAGCAGATTGTCACTTGTATTCGGACATTCTGATTCTCACTCTGGGAGGACACTCGTACTACGATTCTACGTCTGTACATCGGAGAAGATTTTAACTTAGTTCACTTCACATCTGAGTATATACTACTCAAAAGTTACTCTCATTGGGACTTGTTATCTCAATGACGAGAGGTAGTCAACGGGAGACCGGTTTTGACTAGTATAGGGCAGGAGAGCTTTTATTATGAATTTAGCAAAGCTACTGTTCCGTAATATGGAAGAATACAAGTGTATTCTCTCCATGAACATAACCCATGGTGGTTTTGAATTTAAAATTAGGAGTCATTACGACTTTATGTAAGGAGTACATTAGGAAGTGTTAAAGACAGGAAATGTAGAAGTAGAACTGGAATCCAACAACAGATGAACCAGCCGGCACGAGAGATCCACTCATCTTCAGCTTCAAGACAACAGAGTCTACAATTGGTAAGCTAAAGGCATAAGTTACTGCAAGTCTTCGCGCAACAGTTCATTTTTAAAATTAATTTCATTCAATTTTTCTTTTGCTTCCGTAAGTTCAGATTTTGTTAAAACGCCGTTACGTCACGTTTTTCATCTTAATAAATATTTGTTTTAATTTGTATTTTATGAAATGATTATTAATGATCCTTAAATTCCAGGTTAGTGTACTTTATGATTTGTGTTCCATTCACTTCACCCCTGGGAGTTTTTGAGTCTCATTACGTATTATTATTATTATTATTAATTATCTACTTTCGTTTTCAAGCCATAAGCTTGAAGACTGGCGCCCTTGGGATACTGTTTATGGAGAAACAATGACATATCATTTATTTATTTTAATATTAAAGTGACCCGCCACGTTATAATTTTGTCAAACATCTGTGGGCAGAGTGGGTACGTCACACCCTTACCAGGATTACCTGATTGAAGAACTGGAAAAAATCTAAAGAAAAGCAGCTTGATTTGTTCTGGGTGATTTCCGACAAAAGAGTAGCGTTACAAAAATGTTGCAAAGTTTGGGCTGGGAAGAATTGGAAGAAAGAAGACGAGCTGCTTGACTAAGTGGTATGTTCAAAAGTAATAAAGGTGTTCACTAATCCACCTATTCAATACTTTATTCCACTTAAAATGGTTACATAAACACAATAACACTTATTTGGAACATGTTTCTCACTTAATTTAGGGCATCTTCAGCCTAAAATAATCTTACAAATACAAATAGAAGCTAAAAGATTAGCTAGTTACTAAAATTTGGTACATACAATGTGAATATTGATACATTAATAAAAACGTGTTAATGGAACACTGTCAATGATCATACTAAAACTATCTTGTCAGAGACTAAAACTTCCTCCATTAAAAATACATAGTTCTAATTAAAATGGTTTAAGTAAAAATGTTTGTGGATTCACCAATGTGATAAAGCATATATTGCCAACAAAATGGGGGCGTAAACATAAGCACAAAAACGTTATGTTCAAGGCCGTTATTAAAGTCGTAAGCGTGAAGGTATTAAAACATTCAAAGGTAGATATACGTAAAGGTATAATATAATAATTGCGTGTGGCTATTTCTAGTTGAATGCAGCCCTTGTAAGGCAGACCCTCCGATGAGGGTGGGCGGCATCTGCCATGTGTAGGTAACTGCGTGTTATTGTGGTGCAGGACAGTGTTATGTGTGGTGTATGAGTTGCAGGGATGTTGGGGACAGCACAAACACCCAGCCCCCGGGCCATTGGAATTAACCAATGAAGGATAAAATCCCCAACCCGGCCGGGAATCGAACCCGGGACCCTCTGAACCGAAGGCCAGTACGCTGACCATTCAGCCAACGAGTCGGACTACGTAAAGGTGAAACTGAAACATCAGTTGAATTGTCGTAGAAGAAATAGAAGAACTACGTATTCTTAATGGAGGAAGTTTCTATCTCTGTCAAGATAGTCTTAGTATGATCATTGACAGTGTTCCATTAACACCTTTTTATTAATGTATCAATATTCACGTTGTATGTACGAAATTTTAGTAACTAGCTAATCTTTTAGTTTCTATTTGTATTATTATATGTACTTTTGAAGATTATTTTAGGCTGAAGATGCCCTAAATTAAGGGTAAAACATGTCCCAGATAGGTGTTAATGTGTGTATGTAACCACTTCAAGTGGAAATATAGTACTGAATAGGTGGATTAGTGAACATCTTTATTATTTTTGAACTGTAAATTTTCAATACGGACCAATAATGAGGTTTATAACATGTAGTAAGTGGTATGGAAAGATGGCACGGAATGACATTAGTAGACGAATAAGTTTGAGTGGCGTATTTAAAAGTAGGAAAGATCACAATATGAAGATAAAGTTGGAATTCAAGAGGACAAACTGGGGCAAATATTCATTTATAGGAAGGGGAGTTAGGGATTGGAATAACTTACCAAGGGAGGTTCAATAAATTTCCAATTTCTTTGAAATAATTTAAGAAAAGACTAGGAAAACAACAGATAGGGAATCTGCCTCCTGGGCAACTGCCCTAAATGCATATCAGTAGTGATTGATTTTTTTTTTAAAGAACAGATTTTTTTCTAAATTATTATTACCGTCTGTGGTTTGTTTGCATTCAGTTTCATAGTCCTAATGTGAAGGATGAGCCATACAATTGACTAGAGAATTTAGATCTAACTCTTTGAACCCTTTTGCTTGCATGATTGTTTTCAATGTTATAATGTGTATATCTTGTAATTTTGTATTTAATAGTTTGTGCTTACTGTTCATGTATATGGTATTTAATCTTTGTATTGTTTTGTGTACGTTACCATGCGCTAATAATATTATTTTCGTGTTATTGTAGTTATTGCAGTATATACTTCTTTTGCAATGTTGAGTTTAGCTCTGTACTTCGACATTTTTACAGCTATTGCAGAAAAATCACGCTCACTAAGATAAGAGGTAGCAAACAAAATCAAAGCACTGAGTATGGAAAAGCTTGCACATTGATTTCCCGTATGGTATATTCATTAATACTAATTTACTGGTCTCCCTGCTAGGACATATAAGTGACAACAGATCATCCCATAGAAAATTGTTTATGTACTAAAAGCAACGTTAAGTCAGTTTCATCATTTCTAACCACTGAGTAGGCACACAACAATATGATCGAGTAGAGCCCCTAGGAGCTGCAGCGCACACATTAGGAACCACTAACTTACAGTTCAGACATGTAGTGAGCGCACGTGCACGTGCACGCACACGCACACACACACACGCACACGTGCACACATGCACGCGTGCACACACACACTGTTGTAAATTCTAAAATGAAAGTGATGAAATTTCTGCTCTCTAGTACATGTATATATTTTTCTAATTTACGATACTCCTATATTTTTCAGCTTGTGAAGGCAAAAAGTGTGCCAGGATCTCCTGTCCACCTGGTTGGATTTTCATTGGGTGGAGTGTTAGCTCTTGAGCTTACAGCAGCTTTGGAACAAGAAGGCTATCAGTGCAAACTAGTTCTCATTGACTCTGCTCCTGATTTGTTTATAACACCCATGAAGCTAATTATGGAGAAAGGAGAGCAATTTTTTCAGGTATGTTTCTTCCTTTACTTTTTTGTGTAACCCAGGCTGAAGGATTGTTTGGGGCTTGCACAGTGTGTTTCTATTGTTCTTGTTGCTGTGGTTGGCTAGCAGGTACAAGCCCTAGAGTTTGACTGTGCAAAAGTAAGACCAAAACTCACTGTGTAAAATGTGATGCCTACCTGTGCCTCTCCATGGAAAACAGTTATTCTAAAATGTTTGCAGAGTTGAGAAATGGCCTGATAGGAACAGATTAAATGGAACATCATATCAAATCCTTTATCATATAAATTGCTCCGTCATCCTCCTCCTTTCCCCTTATCAAGCTCCTGCTGATTCGGGGCATTTATGGCTCTTCTCCACCTTGATTGCATTTGATAGGGTGGATCATGGGAGTCTACTGGCAAAAATGAGTGTAATTGGACTAGACAAAAGAGTGACTGAATGGGTGGCTATATTTCTAGAAAATAGATCCCAGAGAATTAGAGTAGGTGAAGCTTTATCTGACCCTGTAATGATTAAGAAGGGAATTCCTCAAGGCAGTATTATTGGACCTTTATGTTTTCTTATATATATTAATGATATGTGTAAAGAAGTGGAATCAGAGATAAGGCTTTTTGCAGATGATGTTATTCTGTACAGAGTAATAAATAAGTTACAAGATTGTGAACAACTGCAAAATGACCTTGATAATGTTGTGAGATGGGCAGTAGGGAATGGTATGATGATAAACGGGGATAAAAGTCAGGTTGTGAGTTTCACAAATAGGAAAAGTCCTCTCAGTTTTAATTACTGCATTGATGGGGTGAAAGTTCCTTTTGGGGATCATTGTAAATATCTAGGTGTTAATATAAGGGAAGCTCTTCATTGGGGTAATCACATAAATATGGTTGTAAATAAAGGGAACAGATCTTTGCACATGGTTATGAAAGTATTTAGGAGTTGTAGTAAGGATGTAAAGGAGAGGGCATATAAGTCTCTGGTAAGACCTCAACTAGAGTATGGTTCCAGTCTACGGGACCCTCACCAGCATTACTTAATTCAAGAACTGCAAAATATACATACAAAGAAAAGCAGCTCGATTTGTTCTTGGTGATTTCCGACAAAAGAGTAGCGTTACAAAATGTTGCAAAGTTGCTTGACTAAGTGGTATGTTGGTAAAGATATTGATTCCCATATGGAACCTGAAATATTTGTTCCAAATGTGTAAATTTATAATACCAGTATAGTTGGTCCATTATTGGACATTATAAATTTTCCAGCTAACTCATTCCTGATTGCCAGCATTTCGCCCCAGTTCTCATAGTGCACTGGGTCTGCCGGTGGCTCCAAGCAGCCTGCACAGTGGCCTCCACAGTATGCATTAGCTATGCGTCTTGGTAGGTGTGCTATTTAGCAACCGATAAGCCCAACTTAGCACACTGGGGTAAAACGCTGGCAACCAGGACTGAGTTAGCTGGAAAATTTATAACGTCCAATAACAGACCAACTATATTGGTATTAAGTGGTATGTTTTGAGCTGTCAGTGGAGAGATGGCGTGGAATGACATTAGTAGATGAATAAGTTGAGTGGTGTCTTTAAAAGTAGGAAAGATCACAGTATGAAGATAAAGTTGGAATTCATGAGGATAAATTGGGGCAAATATTCATTTATAGGAAGGGGAGGTTGGGATTGGTATAAGTTACCAAGGGAGATGTTCAATAAATTTCCAATTTCTTTGCAATCATTTAAGAAAAGCCTAGGAAAACAACAGATAGGTAATGTGCCACCTAAATTCAGATCAGTATTGATTGATTGATTCTTCTCTCCTTCCACCATTCCTCTTCCATCATTTTGTCCCAGTCCAGGTTAATCGATACACCTTGGTCTACATCTCCCTCTAGCTCTCTTTCCGTCGAACTTCATCTCCATCATATGTTTTGGTATTCTTTCCTCTCCCATCCTCTTTACATGACAAAACTATCTCAGTTTACTCCTATCAATTCTCTCATTTAGGTTTTCCTTGTTTTTCCTATCGTACTTGTAAGATATTTCATTTCATTGGCTTGAATTCTACTTTCCTCCCTACTTGTCATTGTCCAGGTCTCAACTGCATAAGTCAATATCAGTGCGTAATACATTTTGTATATTATCTCTTTACACTTCTTCGGTACTTCCTTATTCCAGGTAAGGTTTCTTAGAATACTCCCATCCCTCGTTCTTAGTTTCATTCTCTTTACAATACCTATTTAATAATAATTGCTCCTTTTTGGCCTGCCAGTTCTTTTTATTTTCACTTTCTATTCCTTACTCTTATTATAGAAATCGATCCTTAAGTCCTGGGATCTCTCATCTCTGCACACTTTAAAGCCTTTATCACTTAATTTTTTATTTTTTTATTTTTTTTTTACACTCATCATTATACCATAAGATTTGTTTTTTTGCATTCTCTTTCTCACAACCATTCTTTTTGCCAGCTACTATTGCTATCAATCTTTAAACCATTCTTATTGCTTCATCTATGTTGTTATTCTCTATCATAGGCCTATTCTCAATACCCACCCTTCAAAATTTCAAAAGTTTTCCCCCTATAATAGTCCCTAAATTCATCTCTATATTCCTCCCTCCATCTATACCTTACCAATTTTCTCTGTATATAGTTAAAAAAAAATTTTTTTTTAATTTTCCGTCACCTCTCAACCTCTCAGTAATTGAATAGCAAGTGGAAAATTGACGCTGTAAAATTTTTGACCTGAATGTCTTTAACATAAGTCAGAGCCTCCCAAGAAGCTTAACGCCAAGTCTTTTGCACTCCCTCCAGAATCGACTATTTACGTTAAGTTTCCCGTTTCATCCCCCAACCAGCCACCATTCAAAATTTATAATTTCTCTATAGTATATTCTTAATTTCTCTCCATTCTTGTTGCATTCTTCATGTTTACTTCTACTTCCTTCAATTTCTCTATCACATAATGGATTCTTTTCTCCCACCCTTGCATTGAAATCTCCCACTGTAATTATTCCTGCTTTTCATTCTTTAATTGAATCTGGTGTATTACTTCAATAAGCTCGTCAAAGAAGTTTTTTTCCTCAAAAGAGGACCCCGATGGATGGATGTATGGTTGTAGCAGAAACCTATGAAAATCTCTCTCCCTCCCTGACTTTGTTTATTTATTTTCAACCAAATCATTTCCTCAAATCCTGTTTCTCATAGCTCTACCGGTTACATACTTCATCTTTTATGATCACTAATATCCCTCCTGGGTAACACCCTCTCCAGCTCTTTCTTTATCTTTCGTTTACTCCAAACCTTAAAATAAAATTCTGGTAGAATGCATTGCACTGTTGCACTCTCTTGCTTCCCTGCATGTCCAGCCTTGTATTCTGCTTAATTCACTCCCTAAGTATTTGAAATTGTCCACAATTTCAAGGCTTTGACCACCAATTTTCACAATGCCTTTCCCTTGCCTTTCTCTGCTTGATATCACCATGGTCTTGCTTTTCTCATAACAAGAAATAAATTTCATTATTAAGCCCGTATTGTAAGCCTTAACAGTGTTATGGTACTTTTTGGAAAAATTCCATCTTTGTGATACAATTCTCTTTCATTCCTTTTCAGAATAACATTATCTTGATGGAATGGGATATGTTTAGTCCTCACAGGGACATCTTCAACCAAAGTTAAAAGACAAAAATGGAACAAGGTTGCATTAATTCACATTAAAAGACACTGGGTGATCCTTATAGCTTATTCTGTCCGTATGACGATTAAAAAGCATTAAATGTTGTCAACTCGCTATACGAGCAATCTACAGTTGAAATATGTAGAATGGGTAGCAAAATACCATTTGTTAAACATCCCTCATTTGTAAAAACTTCAGGCGTAAAAATACACTGGTATTGTGTGATTGCACAAAGCTGCAACGTAATATTAATTAAAATCTTGATGAAATGTTCAATTTCCTTTTTTACTGAAGGTTGATTCTATTAAAATTGTGTTAAATAGGAGGAACTTCTCTTAAAAAAGTACACAGACTGAATACCAGGCTTATTTCTACAAGATGTTAGAATGGGAGGTGTCTAAAAGGAAGAAACGATAGATAAGAAACAAGTTCGAAGAATCTTAGGCCATGCAGAAAGGAGGTATATCAGAGTACTTACGTCTACGCTGGTCTTGTGTTATTATAATCAGTCTGTGTGCTGTCTTGAACTGAACTGTGTGTAAGCTGGTCGCATACCTGCGGCAGTGAGCATGTAGAGGAAGGAATGAGGGGATTAAGGAGAGGGAGTGGGAATAGATGGTTGTTCTAGCTTGTTGCGATGTTGTAAAGAATTTTTTTATTAATCTCTTCAAATAAAATATTTATATACCGGGTGGTACAGCTGCCCCTATTTTTTCCCCGAATATATGCAACCAGCTAGGACGTAAATGCCTCTTAGTCCCATCTTGCGCAACACCTTACAGCAATGTTATGTGCAGTTAACCCGATGTAGACTTCTCCGCACAATGGAAAAATGGTACAAGAGGCAGTAAGTGAGGTCCATCACAAAAACACTGTACCATTTTATGTAGAGCGGTGTCCAATACTCTACTAATTTTTACGAAATGTTACTATACTGTACAAACCATAAACACGCCTATAGCTGTCGGTAGAGAATTGCGCACCTGATTGGTCCAAGAGGCCATTTTCTTTTGATAGAAAGGGCGGTCGTGGTATCATAGAAAATGTGATAGGGTAAGACCAATTACAGACATGTCAATGCACCACCATTTTGTACAGTCTCATCACATCGAAATTAATAGAAACGTGTTTTGCACTGTAGTTTATAATCTGTGGCATGCAAATGCTGTACAGCAGATGTGATAGCTTACGCCATGTAATTACTACCGTTAGAGCGATCAAAAAAGGCATAAAACGGGACCATAAGGCTGTAACTCATCAGTAACTTGTCGAAGCGGGAACTTCCGCTCTCCTCGTGAATACAGAGTTACAAGGATGGCGCTTCTACGTTGCAAATAGCTGCGCGGAATTACGTATGGAAGACGTACCTCGATAGGTTGCTTGAAGCAGGAAGGGTTCCAACCATTCTTGAGTCATGCATTTTTTAATGTCATTTCGTATTCGCCTAGGCATCGTTTACGAAGACCTTTCTGAAGCCTCCGATATTCTTCCACGGAAGTTATAATAAACAGGTATCATAAATATCGCCACATACGCACCGATTGTGAATACCACCTGAAACATAACGCTGGACTCATTCAACCAAGTAACGCGTAGAAAATGGTTGCAACTATCTGGGCGTAAGAGAGACGCGATTCTTTAGTTCACTGTGGTGTTTGCACATTCGAGTTCAGAACTTTTAACATCAACGATCAGTATCGAAGCGATAGCCTAGGTAATTCCATTAGTACAGAGCTACGAGACCAATTCATTGTCGCCTGCAGTGGCTACATGGCACTAATCGCAGCGAGCATACGATATGTTAGCAGGCATTTAGAGTTCGAATCTAGTTACGAGCTTTTCAATTTTAATTTTATATTATACTTGTAAGGCCATTCGTAATAAATATTTAACGTTCATCATCATCATCATCTGTTTACCTTCCAGGTTCGGTTTTTCCCTCGGACTGAGCGAGGGATCCCACCTCTACCGCCTCAAGGGCAGTGTCCTGGAGCTTCAGACTCTTGGTCGGGGGATACAACTGGGGAGTATGACCAGTACCTCGCCCAGGCGGCCTCACCTGCTATGCTGAACAGGGGCCTTGTGGAGGGATGGGAAGATTGGAAGGGATAGGCAAGGAAGAGGGAAGGAAGCGGCCGTGGCCTTAAGTTAGGTACCATCCCGGCATTCGCCTGGAGGAGAAGTGGGAAACCACGGAAAACCACTTCCAGGATGGCTGAGGTGGGAATCAAACCCACCTCTACTCAGTTGACCTCCCGAGGCTGAGTGGACCCCGTTCCAGCCCTCGTACCACTTTTCAAATTTCGTGGCAGAGCCGGGAATCGAACCCGGACCTCCGGGGGTGGCAGCTAATCACGCTAACCACTACACCACAGAGGCGGCATTTAACGTTCTTAAGTCTCAAAAGTAATTTGCCACCTTTACAAAGAAAGCATACATACGAAAGGAATAATAACATGCGACTTCCATATGGCAAACGACTACAGGGAATGAAGCGCAGTGCACGTGTTGTCAACATTCTGACCCACCCATTCAACCAAGCAACTGCGCACGTTCTACTCGAAGACCAACTAACAGCGGTCTACACTCCATACGTAGGGCACATGAAACAGCATATCGTAATCCTAGCAGCAACGTGTGAGCAAGTACTGTACGGTTAGCACGAAAGCAAACATTATGTATTCACGGGATGATTATGTGAATATGGTACTACTTTATGGAGAAGCAAGGCAAAATGCACGGGAAGCCAGACGCTTGTATCAAGAACGATTTCCTGGACGAAGGCTGCCAACTGCAGATACATTTCGACGTGTTGAAAGACGGTTGCGTGCAACGGGGTCATTTCATACATTACTCCCCGTTCGGGATGCTCCAGTGACGTCTGGAAATAACGACGAAGCTGTTCAAAATGCAATTGCATACAACCCACACACAAGCTCACGGGCCATAGGAAATGAACTGAACATCAGTCATGTATCTGTACTGCGAATATTGCACCGCCATAAATTCCACCCTTTCCATCAACAGCTGCACCAGGAACTTCACGGAGATGACTTTCCAAAACGGATAAAATTTTCGCAATGGATATTACAAAGAGTTGAAGCTGATGCAAATTTCTGAATGGACATTCTCTTTAGTGATGAATCCAGATTTCACAACAACGGAACTGTTAATCGTCACAACTTCCATTACTGGAGCGTTGAAAATCCTCACTGGATCAGGGGAGCTCGATTTCAGGTACAATGGGGCGTCAACGTGTGTTGCGGGATACTAGGTGACAAGATAATTGGACCATATTTCTTCGAAGGAAACCTCACGGGACGACGCTATCTAGAGTTTCTTCGTGAGTACCTCCCACTCTTGTTGGAGGATGTGCCCCTTATGACACGGTTACGGATGTGGTTCCAGCAGGATGGAGCTCCCCCACACTGGTCGTTGGCAGTACGGAACCACTTGCATAAGACATATCCTGGACGATGGATTGGACGAGGGGGTCCGGTCACATGGCCGGCTAGATCACCTGACCTTACTCCGCTCGACTTTTTCCTCTGGGGTTATTTAAAGGAAAGAGTCTATGAGCAGGAGCCTGAGAGCCCGAATCATTTACGGCGGCTCATCACGGAAGCCTGCAGGCAGATTCCACCACATATGTTGCAGCAAGCAAGAATGTATCTCCTCCACCGTGCTCATATGTGCATTAACGAAGCAGGTGGTCATTTTGAACATTTGCTTCATTAATCGAATGGCCATGCATAAGCCCATCGCACCGCTGTCGGTACAATCTCACTTTATTGCAAATAGCTCTTTTAAGAGCTCCTTAAAAAACAAACATACCTGAGTACCTGCAATATGAGAACTGATCATGATTTAGATTTGTCGTCAACAACACGACTCTCACGAACATCAACAACGCAATAAAAATATTCGTTGTACACAGGACTCGAACCGCCTACTAACGGACACCGGTATTCTCCTCTAACTTTTAGCAAGCTCGGCTATCACGGGTTGCTGTTTAGCGCTGTTGTGTTGCTGCTACTTCTAGTCATTCACCAATAATATTCTCTGTACAGGACGTTTCTGCGACACATAATTTTCACGATTCTTTACCATCAATCGGTATTTTATCATTAATGCTGATTTGCTTGACACGAATAAACGAATTATGGAAAGCGTTGTAAGAGCAGACATTGTAGTGAGTAGTCAAGGTCAATATTTTTAGGCTCGACTATAATCTGCGGGTTGCATAAAACTGCGTGAATAGGGGCAGCTGTACCACCCGGTATATTGGATATTGTGTTCAAGTTGTAGTTCGGATTGCACCTTTGGTCTAGATTAATGAATATATTTTCAATGATGTTGGTAGAGTACATTTATTAGCTAATCAGAGGACAGACAAATCTTGGTCAGTTGAGGTAAGTGAATGGTTAAATTTGGACATATGACTGCTATTAGCTGAGAACTTATGGAATCTTTTGGCATTAACATGCTCATTAAACCACATTTTGAAGCTGCGACCAGTTTGACCTAATATACATAACTGCCATTGAGTGCATTTCAACTTGTACACTTCAGATCTTGAGAATTTATTGTTACTATTGTTAATTGTTTTGAAATACATGTTAATGATCTCAAACTGGAAAACATGGTACCAAACCAAGAAATTTATCTTGAATCAGTCAACCATTATGAAAGCGTACTTGACATTTTTTGTAATACCCTCCTCCTCATGCTCATCCTCCTCCTCCTACAAGCGTCATATCCAGTCCTCCAGACGCTGGTGATCATCCTGGAGAAAGCAGCTCCTTTCTTTAGCCAACTTGAAAAGTTGTTCAGTGTTGTTGATGCAAGTCCAGTCTTTGATGTTTTGGTGCCATGACATTGATGATCTACCAGCTCCTTGCTTGCCTTCTATCTTTCCTTGTAATATGAGGTGTAGAAGCCTGTACTTTATACCTCGTACAACGTGGCCTAAATAAACCCTTTTTCTTGGCTTTGATTATATTCACCAGCTCACGCTCAGCTCTAGCTCTCCTTAACATTTCCAATAATACTGCCTCAAAGGCTTTTATTTCTGTGACAGTAACAGGTCTCCATTGTCGAGCTGTTGAATGGAGCGACATTTGTTTACAAGTAGACAGGAACTGATTTGTGTACTTACTCATTGCTTTCACAATTAAATTCAAAATATATAATGTAAAAAAACAGATTGAAATACTGCACAGGATCTACATCAGTTAGAGGGGCATGTTTAGGACCTGGTGTTTTGAGAAACAGCTGGGAGGGTTTGAACTGAAGTGTGTCTTTCAAATCAGTTTTTACTAAACCCTGTATTGTGCATTTAGGTATAGCTTACACTGTTTTCATTTGTGTCACTCTCTGAATTGGTAGTACTATACTTTCATCAATGACAGTACTACTGGTACTGTGGAATGTTTTTGCTACTCTCACTTCCTGTCTCAGAAATAACATCACCAACATTATGACTACACGACGCTGATATTGTTACATCTTAATCAGACTCTGTGTAGCCATCATTGGCACAGACTGTTGGTATACTCGGCTAAATCATCATCTTGAAGGCATTTTTCTGCTCACACTCTTGCATGGGGTACAAAAATTGAGCAATTTGAAAACAATCATATCTCCATAAATAAAGTGATTACTTTGATAGTTGTGGTAAACTACAGGCTTTTTGGATTCTGGATCATCTGCTTTATGCTCCTATCTGTCAGAAAACTGACAACTACAAGCATATACAAAACTGCTTGTGTAAGGAGCGCTATTGCATTCCCGGCAATTTACTCTAGTGCGCTGAGGTACACTTTTACGATCAATGCCGTTCTAAGAATTAATGTTGCAAATACGGTACAAAGCATTAATTGTTAATGTCCCCACTGCTGTTCTAGTAATGATTTATATCTTATTGTTTCAGATTCAGACAATCATGTACTTCGCAGACCTACTGCAAGTTGTACCAGTCGATGAAAAACAAACAGTGAGTATCACATATGGGAGTTCCATATCTTTCATCATGAAATGACTGTATTTTAGATGATATCTTTGATGACATACAGTAATGACTGTATTTTAGATGATATCTTCGATGACATACAGTATGCAAGGGAAAAACCAAAACCATTTTATAAGGAATCCACAGACACCATCGAGTGAAGTTTGTAGTGGTTGCAGTCAATTTTACCTTTTGATAAAGGCCTACAAATGATGCAAGATACTTTAATCATGATACCAGGAAATAACAAATAAAACATAAGCTTTTAGGAAGTAGGTTTTACAACAAAATATCATTTGTTAAGAATGAAGCCATTCCTTTTTCAGTGTTGACTCCTAAGTGTACTTGTATTCGACAGTGTTATATAACAAATTATCAAACATAATCTGGAGAAGTTCATTTTTTATTACTTTAGAGATCTCCTTGAAAACAGTCACCTTGTCTAAATGTGCTCTTAGGATTGGTCCACTTTCACACTGAAATTTATTAGGCCTCTGAAGATACTGGGATTTAGATTTTCCTGTACTCTCAGTGCCAATTCAAATGCACCACAGAATCTTACACAATTTGTAATGATATTTGAAACATCTATTACTCTTGGTTTCTCATTATGCTTACGCAGTGCTTTACTATATTCACTGTCTTACTGCCCTGCAATAATAACTTTGTCTAACAGCGATAGGCTTAAAGTACTGTATTTTTAATGTTTATCTTGATGCTTCATTATTTTTGATTCTGTCATTCAGATTATTTTTGTTTCTGTCACACCCGATTTGGTTCATATATCCTCGGCACGAAACGGTAAGTAAGGAAAACCGTACAATAATTTTTTTCCACCACCACATATTCAATTATGTTTATCATACATAGATGAATTGAACTTACGAGGTACTGCCTGATCTTGCTTATTGGAGTCTGCTCTGTGTTTGGAGATGAGCTGGGTCATCATGAGGCTCTAATTTCCAGCTTCTGTTCTGTTGAATGCAGACTAAACAATTTTATGAATATTGAATTTTCACGACCGCATTGTAATAAAAATCGACTTTCAACCTATTAGGTCGTGTTACGTACATTTAGTATGTGTTGAAGAGATGTTAAGTACAGAACAAAAATGGCCAACCAGACACCAGTGGGATCCGAACCCACAACCTCCCGATTTCACGTCGGTTGCTCTATCAATTGAGCTATGGTGGCCTAGGCCATCTTTGTTCTGTTGGAAAGGATCTGAGCTACAGGTCTGGTACTACTACCATCACACTGTAGAGTGCGTTTAAGTTGCTCGTTGAGGGCCAAGTCAATGAATATTGAATTTTCACGACCACATTGTAATCGAAACCGACTTTCAACCTATTAGGTCATGTTACGTACATTTAGTACGTGTTGAACCATCTCTTCAACATTTTTGTAACGCTACTCTTTTGTCGGAAATCACCCAGAACAAATCGAGCTGCTTTTCTTTGGATTTTTTCCAGTTGTTGAATCTTGCAGATGAGCTGACCTAATTTCTCAGCATGATTTGAACAGTCACTTAAGGCACACTTTAAAGCTTCTGAACTGATCAAAACAGAGAACTGTGGTAGTGAAAGTTGTACAAGCTCCAGTACAGTGGAACCTTGAATTGTGAGCATAATTCGTTCTGGCAACACGCTTGTAATCCAAAGCACTCGTATATCAAGCAAGTTTTCCCATAAGAAACAATTGAAAGGCGGATGATTCGTCCACAACACAAATGTATGTATTTGCATACCATTTCTAAAACATAATATAACGTAAAACAAATTAAGGTGCACTTTTCCTTACAATAGAATCAGTGTTGGTGTGAGGAAGACGGGAGATGACATGAGAAGAGTTACTGTGTAGCACGAATTTCACTAACGGAATCACTGCTATCTGTTGGCTCACTGGAATTGTTTTATTTTCGTGCGACGTTAATGAGGAACCTGTCCTATGACTGTTGCTTTTGCCTCTTTTTGAGGATTTCACAAAAATGTGACATTGCATTGTCATTGAACTGATTCATCGCTCGCACTGCTACAGCCTCATGCGGGTGATATTTTTCTACAAAATTTTGCACCGTTTCCTACATCCCGAATCTCAGGTGAAGTGAGAGATTCCATTGACTTTTCCTCCTTCTCTTCCCCGGACGAGATCGCCATATCCTCCTCCTGTTGTTCGTGATGCAGGTCAATCAGTTTGTTAGTGGTCAGTTCCTGGCTATGTACTTCCACCAGCTCTTCAATTTCCACTTCATTCACCTCCAGCCCCATTGTCTTCCCTAAGGACACAATTTCATCAGCAATCAGCAGCTCATTGTCACCAACAATCCCCTCAAAGTTACATCCAAGAACACAGTCAGGCCACAGCTTTCCCCAAGCGGAAGTGAGAGTTCTCTTGATGACTCCATCCCAGGCTTTATCGATGATCTTCAGGCAGTTCATGATGGGGAAATGATTTCTCCCAAACTCTCGGAGGGCAAGGTTTGTTCCTTCGGTCACTTCGAAGCATCGCTGAAATAATGCTTTGGTGTATAGCTTCTTGAAGTTCGAAATTACTTGCTGATCCATAGGCTGGAGTAGTGTTGGGAGGAAGGAACTTAACCTTAACGAACTTGAATTCCTCCAGTAAGCCATCCTCAAGGCCTCAAGGCCTCGAGGATGAGCAGGAGCATTGTCCATAACCAGCAAGACTTTGAGCGTCAGATTATTTTCTGAAAGGTATTTCCTCATGATAGGACCAAAGACCTCGTTCATCCATTCAACAAACGAACAGGGGAGGGGAAAACCTAGGCACGCATGACGCTCGTATTGCAGAACCTCACTCGCTTATCAAGTTACAATTTATTTAAAATGTTTGCTTGTCTTGCAAAACACTCATAGACCAAGTTACTCGCATTCCGAGGTTTCTCTATATTAACAAATTTTGCAGCTTCGCATACAAAATCGTTTACAATGTTTATGAACTACACAAACAGTTCTGATGGATAGAAGAAGGAAAAGAGCAGGAACAAAGAAGTCCGGGAGGAGGTGAGAATAGAAGACTTCCTATTATAAAGGATCCAGAAGGAAAGACTGAAGTGGTTTGGCCATGTGAAAAGGATGAGTGCAAGCAGGACTATAAGGAAGGAAAAGTAAAAGGAAAAAGACCAGTGGGAAGATCTAGAGAAAAATAGACCGATCTAGTAAAGAAAGATGTCTAGGAGGCAGGACAAGATTGGGAGAAGGTTATGTGAGAACAGTGGTTCATAGACAGACAAAGATGGAGAGGGCTCGTACACCATGCCCGGGCAACTGGAGATGATCGATGATGATGATGGTATTTATATTTTATTCAAAGATATCAAAGTCATTTCTCTTTCTTTACCTCCTTCATACAGCTTCATTGCTCACATCTACTCTTAAACTACAATGTTGTCAGCATGCCACTATGTATACGCGGCCTGTTCTAAAAATAAGTGATCTTTGAAAATAGTTCAGCACTGGTCATCGTCCTTGTCCAATGTACTTTCCCCATTTGGTGCCAGCACCCCATCTTGAAAGCTTCCAGCTTCTTGATGTCTGTCTTAATGAACATGGTTTCGGCAAAGTACAATGCTACACACCAAACCTATGCCTTCATTATTTGTTTACATAGGCTGAGGGTCATTATATTTTGACACAACAAGGATTGCTTTCCGTAGTTATTGCAGTCCTAATTTCTTGATGGCACTGTAAATTTACTGTCATAATCTGGTCAAGGTATTTGAACTGAGTTACTTGCTATACTGGCTTGCTATGTAATAGGCAAGGCTCTTGCTAAGTACCATTACTTTTGTTTTACTGATATTTTCATTCCATAGACCTGAAACATGCTAATGTAGCATGGTTTCTAATGTGATTTTACCAATGTCTCCAAGAGTAGATATCTGACTGTTCCAATAGTTTATGTATTTCAACCTTCTTTTTTTTTTTTTTTCTTCTTTTTTTTTTCTTTTTTTTTTTTTTGGAAGGAAGCGGCCGTGGCCTTAATTAAGGTACAGCCCCAGCATTTGCCTGGTGTGAAAATGGGAAACCACGGAAAACCATCTTCAGGGCTGCCGATAGTGGGATTCGAACCTGCTATCTCCCGGATGCAAGCTCACAGCCGCGCGCCTCTACGCGCACGGCCAACTCGCCCGGTTTTCAACCTTCTGTCGACAGAAGACAGCTCCCTCTGTCGCGAGCGATAAGGATCTTTTCTCGGCGAGACCTTTTCAGTATCTTCTCCTTGAAGTAAATGTTGTGCTATTAATGCTGGTTAATTAAGACATGGATCCCACACACACTTTACTTTTCATATGGATGTTTTATAAGTTCAAAACTGTGCTAAACTACTGCATCATTTGCATGCTTCAATGAATGATATAGACGGTAATGTAACGGTTTGAATTTGTAACATTTGATGTATTATCGCTCTTCTTTTTCTTTTTTATTATGACCGACCGAAGTCCATCTTGGTACTCGCGGCGAGAATGGTATGTGTGTGAGCTGTGAAGGTGATTGTGGTGCGTAAAAATCTGGTCTCAATTTATTTTAATGAGTTTCTTGATGGAACTTTTTGTCATTGTTTCGAGGTATGGATGTGTGTCGGCCATAAGGTCTATTCTAGCCGTACGCAGTGTGCAGATGGTGGATCTATGCATGATCGTGGGGTCACAAACGTCCTGCTGCGGTTTGCTCTCGATGAGCTGTATATCTAATATTGACGTGAGACCTTATTGGTGAAATGCTGTATTGCACTCTACATGTTGCCTTGTATTATTTACTCGCACCAATCTGCTGGAATTATTTGTCTTTGAGAGCAAAAGATTGCGTGTTTGAATGAATGTGTAGATGAATGAGCTGGGTGCTAAGATGACGTATCGGTCTGTTGAATTAATGTTTATTTGTTCCTTATCGCACCTCATTTTCTCTTGGGTGCGAAGTCTTTAATCTATTTGGTGTGCGCCCTGGTTGTTTATGACCTGAAGCTCACTGTGTTGATTTATTTCTTTCATGGCCGTGCGCAGGTCCATGTTACTCTTATTGTTTTGTTTTGCGTTCATTGCTCCATGGAGCTTTCTCTGTGCCCCTCGTGGACAATTTCCTTAGTCTCGCATTTCTCTCGTTTAATGACACTATAATTTTATCTACTCCTTGGTGTGTGAAAATCGATATGAGTGAGGTATTGTTTTAAAAAAAGTAGAAGATTAAAAAAAAAGGGAGGATATATTGATAAAAGACTCCCACGCTTGAATTTGAGTTTCTATTCCTCGCCGAAGGAAAGGTCAATTAAAGATCTTGTGAATGATATTCACCTCGCAGTTCTGAGCAACTCACTGATTGTATAAATGCTAACACCTCAAGAATAACTGTGCTGATGTATGTAAGAAAAGAGGAGGTTACGAAACCTTGGTACGATTGTCATTCAGGCTGACGCCGAGTATGTATGTATTACCTTGTTATTATTACTAGATATTTCTCTTAATTAATCCCTTTGATTCACGTTACATTACAATAAATACTCATTTATCATTTATACAGATTTTTACTGGAAGTAGTGTTAGTTACTAGCTTGAATTGTTTGAGGAGAGTAACGTTTTCAGTTCAGGGCTGTGTATTCCACCCTTCCTGTTCGGGTTCCACGCCTAATTTATTTATTTACGATGCTTGTTTTTAACCTTGCGTGTAGGTTAGCTAGGGTGGGTGTGGCTCAGACCTTAACTTTCACATTTGGCCGTTGCAGCATTAATAGTTCGAGTTCGATCGACTATAGCTTGGTCATTGGCAAATTTGATGGCCTGAATTAGTCTTCCTCCCACTTTAAGCCTAGTTTGGTCTGTGGTACAGACTCATTTATGATCCAGTCAACGAAGACATTAAATAATCCTGGTGAGAGAAGAAAACCTAGTCTTTCTTCCTTGTGAACTTTGCTGGGCAATGTTTTCTTTGCCAAATCTCAGGAATCTCGCTTGAGACCTGGACATGACACGACTATGAGAGGATATCGTCTTTATTCCAAAGACAGAGTAGCTGTGGATGGCGCGGCAACTGGGGACGTTCACTTTGACGTCTTCAGCGAAGAAGTACCGCTCCATACTCAGCTAAATGCAGTTGCAGTTAGTACTCCGTTGCTAGTAATGACAACGGTTTGCAATGTGTACTTTCCACCGGATTATAATCTTGAAATGCGTGCACTACAAGATTTGATCATTCAGTTGCCCCCTCCTTTCCTCATGCTGGGAGACGTGAACGCCTGTAACATACTATGGGGTTCTCCATCTTCCTGTGCTAGGGGGAGGATGTTCGAGCGAATGATCAACCTGTTTGATCTTTGCGTGCTTAATACAGGGGGACCGACACATTTCAGCAGCGCACATGGCACATTCTCACACCTGGATGTCACTTTCTGCAGTTGTGCACTAGTTCCCCTGCTACGGTGGCAAGTACTCAATGACCTCTGTGATAGTGACCACTTCCCTATAATTCTATCTCTCTTGAATCAAAGACAGTGCGAAGTACCCAAGCGCTGGTTACTTCGGCAGGCAAATTGGCCAGAGTTTACAAAATGTGCAGTGATGGCTGATGATATGCTGGAGTCTGTTGACGACCATGTTTCTTCTACTACTACTGGAATTTTGGCTGCTGCAGAGGAAACAATTCCTTCCTCGTTTGGTATTTACCGCCGGAGACAGGTCCCATGGTGGATGGGTGAAAATGCAGCAGCCATACGTGATCACTGACGGGCTTTTAAGCTTTATCGTTGGAATCCTGCGATGGTCAATCATATCACATTTAAGCGTCTACGCGCGCGAAGGCCTGTTTTTTGATTTGAGAAAGTAAGAAAACTACGTGGGAAAAGTATGTGTCATCCATCACGGCACATACTCCGTCATCACAAGTGTGGACAAAACTCTGCCGTATTGTCGGAGTACAGAATGTGCTCTCAGTACCCAGAATCTCCATTAATGGAGATATAGTTACGATTCCTTCAGTCATTGCCGACCACATCGCGTCACATTTCGCAGATATGTGCAGCTCTAGGAGATACAACTCTGCATTTCTTCCAATTAAGCACGTGAAGCTGAAGCACACCATTTCTCTTTTGCCTCTAGTACTTCGCATCCATAAAACGTGCCCTTCACGAAGTGGGAGTTGCGGAGTGCACTCGCACTATGCAGAGATACGGCTCCTAGTGACAGATGTCTCAAGGATATCCTCACCCTATTCAACAGAATATGGAGTGAGGGAGTGTTTCCATCTCAATGGCGTGAGGGAATTGTGATACCAATTCCCAAGGCAGGTGAAAATCCAAAACTTCTGGATAGTTATAGGCCAATATGCCTTACAAATAGTCTTTGTAAGCTATGTGAAAGGATGGTTAACCAGCATCTTGTTTGGGCCATGGAAAAGGAAGGTCTCTTGTCTAACTACCAGTGTGGGTTTCGCTCTCATCGGTCTGCCACTGATTATCTGGTCAGACTGGAGAGCACCATTCAGGAGGCCTTTCTCCGGAAGGAACACCTAGTCACCGTGTTTTCTGATCTGGAGAAAGCTTGTGATACTACCTGGTGATATGGAATTCTCTCCACTCTACACCAGTGGGGATTTTGGGGAAATTTGGCAGCGTTTATTGAAAGCTTCATGTCCCTCTGGCTCTTTTGAGTCCGAGTAGGGAATGCATTTTCTCAGTATTACGTTCAGGAAAATGGAGTACCTCAGATCTGTACTGAGTGTCACGCTGTTCGCAGTCGCCATCAACGCCATAGTTGCCACTGCGGGGTCCACAGTTGTTCCATCACTGTATGTAGACGACTTGGCTCTACATTACAGTTCAGGAAGGGTGGCATTTGCTGAGAGACAGCTACAGCAATCTATTAACCGAGTTGACAGATGGGCCCTGCAACATGGTTTTCTATTTTCAGCGGCGGCAAACCTCAGTTGTACACTTCTGTCGATGTCCGATTGTACATCCTGAACCAGAGCTTCACTTGCAAAATAGTGTCTTATCAGTGGTAGACACCTGCAGATTCCCGGGTCTCCATTTTGATAAGAGACTAACTTGGCAGACTTAACATGCTTAAGTTTCTCAACGGCACTTCGTGGGGGGCTGACCGTGCAGTGCTGCTATGATTTTACACGGCAACGGTCCTCTCCCAAATTGACTATGGTAGTGCGACTTATGGCTCAGCATCAAAATCTACGCTGAGCCTTTTGGACATTATTCAGTTAGGCTGGCAGCGGGAGCTTTCCACACTAGCCCCATTCCCAGCCTACTCGCTGAAGTGAGAGTTCCACCTTTACACATAAGGAGGCAGCAGTTACTCTCACGTATGCTGCCAAAATTCGTGAAATGCCGCTACATCCAGGCTATCAATGCATCTTTAGTACCCAAAACCACCAGAGGTACCAAAACCAGCCGAAAGCCACACGACCAGTTGGGTTTCGAATTGATAACTTGTATCGTGATCTGAATATCGATATCAGTGGTTGTCTTGAACAAACTTTCAGCGAGGTACCTCCGTGGTTGGTTCCGCGTCCGGATATACCTCTAGATCTACTCCGTGGACCCAAGGTGAACACGGATTCTTCCATTTATCGGAGGCAATTCTGAGACTTCGTTCACCAATATCCGGCCGCGAAGCATATCTTAACGGATGTTTCTAAAATTGGAGATAATGCTGGTTGCTCTTTCGTCACCAATGATATGAGCACGAAGACCTCGCTTTCTAGTGTATGTAGCGTGTACAGTGCGGAGCTTTACGCCATCTTAGAGGCTCTGCACTTTGCACTACATGATGAAAGAAGCCATTTTCTTATGTGTACCAACACATTAAGCTCTCTGCAGTCTATTGAAGCCTGTTTCTCACAACACCCACTGGTGCAGCAGATCCATGACCTTTTAGCCAGTTTAAGTGATGCTGGCACCAGAATCACTTTTGCGTGGCTTCCAAGCCACGTTGGGATTGCGGGAAACGAACGTGCGGATGAAGCTGCAAAGGAAGCTGTACTTTTACCTCCAAAACCTGTCAATATACCTGCTAAAGATATTTGTTCTCAGCTACGTCGAACCATCTTGGCGTCCTGGGAATCGGAGTGGCTACCTATCCGAACTCCCAACAAGCTGAGAGCAATTAACAAGACCACTACCGTGTGGCGATCCTCCTTCCGGCCTTCACGGAGAGAGGCCATAGTATTGTGTAGGCTGAAGATAGGTCTTTTACAATCCACCCACTCTTATCTCCTAAAGAGGGAAGAACCCCCAGTGTGTTCTTGTGGTGCCAGCTTCACCGTGGCCCACATCTTCACAGAGTGCACTGATCTCTCTGGCCTAAGACGGAGCCTCGGCCTGCAGGAAACACTCGAACGCATACTAGCCGATGATGCAACTACTGCTGATCTGATCATCCGCTTTATGTGTGACAGTGGACTAATCAAGGGCATATAAATTACAAGTGTATTGTTACTCAGGGAACGCACATTCCCTTTAGATTCGTTAGTAATTTTTTGGCCTAGATAAATTATTTTTTGTTTTATTTTGTACTGTGTTTTCAAATTCCTTTGTTGAATAAATAATTTTGCATTTATTTTAAATTTACTTTCCACTAATATGTTCAGAGAGGAAGAGCAGTATGGTTGCAGACCAGGAAGGTCAACTACAGACCTTATATTTACAATTAGGATGCTAATGGAAAAATACTGGGAGAAGAACAAGCCTTTATTTCTAATATTTTTGGACATTGGGAAAGCATACGACAGTGTACCAAGGGAAAGAATTTGGCAGTGCATGAAAGAACTTCAAGTGCGACACAGCCTCATAGACAAAGTGAAAATGTTGTATAGTGGGAACCGAAGCTGTATTCAAGTAGGATGTGGTTTGTCGGACTGGTTTGAAACAAAGAGAGGAGTGCAGCAGGGCAGCTCATTGTCACCACTTCTATTTATTACTGTAATGGATGTAGTAATGAAATTTATTAAAAGAAAAGAACATGGAGATATCAAAGCCTTCACATTTGCAGATGATGTTGCGATCTGGAGTGACTCAGAAGAGGAATTGGGAGAGAATGCAAAGCTGCAATGAGGAGTTTAAGAAATATGGTTTAAACATCAGCAAGATCAAGACGGTGGTGATGAAAGTGTATGGGGAAGGAGCAGAACCAATAGTCATGTTAAATGAAGCCCAACTGGACAGCGTTCCAGTTTTCAAATACTTGGGTAGTGTTATATCTAATGACAACCTAGCAAAACATGAGGTGAACTATCGAATCAGTAAGGCAACCATGTAAACAAAAATGACATTATACAAGTCCTATTATACACCAATTCTTACATACAGTCTCGAAACCATAACACTGACCAATAGAGATAATTCCAAACTTCAGGCAGCTGAAATGAAATTCCTACACACTATGATCCAGAAAACCAGGAAAGACAAGATTAGGAATGAGAAAATTAGAGAAAAAGTAGGAATAGATGATTCTCTCCTCAATAAGATTCAGATATCAAGACTGAAGTGGTTTGGTCACATGAAGAGGATGCCAGTAAACAGAACTGCAAGGAAGGAATTTCACAGAAAAGTAGAAGGAAGACGACCCGTGGGAAGGCCACGAAGGAAATGGATAAATTTAGTTAAGAATGATGTACTGCTGAGAGGTCATGATTGGGACAAGTTGGTGGAGAAAGAATGGTACAAGTACAGGATAAGATGGAGGAGGCTCATACCACACCCGGGAAACTGGAGATGGTTTAGGATGATGATGATGTTCAGAGAGGATGATTACCTCATTGTACTTCCTCTTAAAACAAAAGTTCATCACCACCACCATCACCAACATAGACCTTGACTTTCTCATTTAGCAGTAGCAGCATTCATGATAGGATAGTTGGAGGTTGATCGACTATAGCTTGGTCTCTAGTACCGGTTTCGGCCCTTAACGGCCATCATCAGCTAGTACATGATTGGTTTCCAGCCATTAGACAAAATCACAAGTTGTTGTTACGTTAGACATCCGGATGTCTAATGGGGGATGGAAATGCAATATACAGATTTCTATATTTCTTTGGACCAATACGCTAATCCCAATCATAACATTAATGATATTACAGAGAAAACCAGCATCATTTTTGATAAAGCCATTCCGGCATTAAAGAATGATTACCTCAAAATAGTAAACACACGCCCTAACAAACCGACGAATCACAAGCCTGACCCCACCCCTACTTCCCCAATAGTCACTCCTTCTTCCCCTCCACCTACATCCCCCTCCACAGCTAATATGAGCCCCAGACACACTCGTAGTAGAACACAGCAAGCCTTCAGACATATTGGTACAAGACCTCCACAATAACAATAGTAAGTACTCCTTCCATTCACACACCAGGCATTCCTTCATACACATACTATACTTATATTAGCTTATCTTTACAGACTACAACCACTTAACGAACATAGACGAGAGAGGTGTCGCCACCAACAGCTTCTAAATTCAAACTCAAGACCTGCAGTTTATTATATAAACATTTACTGGAGTACATCAAAGTTGGATTATATAATAGAAACATTTTTCATGACAAAGGTCCATACCAATATGACACATATCAGCCTCAGAACATTTTCGAAGATTACCTGATACAGCTAAATCAACATGACATAGAAGCAAAGGAACCACACAGAAGATAGAAGAATGGAATCTAAACAATACGAACTTAAATTTTAATAAGTGTCTAACCTATACATACCATATTTTAATGTGTTAAAACTTTTTAAGTGCTTTATATTGTGGCCCATATGTTTTAATGTGTTTTGTATACTCATGTCTTAACTTATTGTAACTTTTACCTTTGACCATAGATATTTTAACTTCATGCTACTGTATATTGCATTTCCATCCCCCATTAGACATCCAGATGTCTAACATAATAACAACTTGTGATTTTGCCTAATGGCTGGAAACTACTCATGTACTAGCTGATGATGGCCATTAAGGGCCAAAACCGGTACTAGTGTAATCTATTTATAATAAATTAAGTATTGATTGGTGGAAAAACACATTTCTTGTCTATACATTGAATCTATCATTACGGAAAATGAAATTTATAAACAATAATATAGCTTGGTCATCGGCAAATTTGATGACTTGAATTAGTCTTCCCCCCACCATAAGCCTAGTTTGGTCTATGGTATGGACTCATTTATGATCCACTCAGCGAAGACATTAAATAATCTTGGTGAGAGAAAAAAGCCTCTTCTTACTTCCTTGTGAATCTTTGCTAGGCAATGATTTCTTTGTGCCGAACCTCATAAATGCAGTTTGATGTTAATATAAATTGAACACTGAACATATCCCATGCTGTGGACAACTATGTGCTCAGAAAGTGGAAACAGCTTATGTTAGAGCACCTTATCAAATGATTTTTCTACCACAGTCAATCATCTTCTCCCCTAAATAATACAGTATAGTAATTGCATCATGTGTAGGTATATTTCTGTTGAGATCCAACTGAATTTCATCTAGATACTGCCCCCTTCTTAACGGGCTTGCTCAGCCGGAGAACGAGAGTCCCAAGGGTGGACCGTTCATTATTTTTGAAGGCAGGGAAAGAGACAAGGACTAGCGACAATAATAAAAAAATATCAAACAACAGGTTTTTGACATTTATTACAAACTAGCATTCAACAATAACAATTTAAATTGAACAAATGTTGATGGTTAATTATTTTCTCTTCTCCGCCAGTTCATTCAACACTGCGCTTAATTTCTCCAATATCCTTGACGACATTAATTCTGTAAATATACAGATGGCTATTAGCCTACTTCTGGCTCAATGAAACATACAAAAAAAAAAAATTATATTTTCATGGGAGGACCTCCTCTCAATAATGTCGTTATTATTTACAAGTTGAAAGAAATTAAAAAGACTGTCTGATTCATATTTATCTTGGACATCGAAATATCAGACCTATTTATGTCTACATTTATTGCCTCAAAATAAAACTTTCCTTCTTTAATGTACTGAATTAAATGTTACCTCAATTAAATTGAAAAAATAATGAAACCAAATCTTATCGAAATATTACTCGAAAATGTCTCCATCGGACTTAATTTCACAAGATCGTGTTTGTACAATAATTATTACTCTGAAACTTTCTCTAATATTCTATTAGACAAACGTGATGTCAATCTTTAGTATCTGACACTTCTAAGGAAATATTTAACGTTGTAGGCTTTACAAAAAGAAATGCTGAACCTCGTCCCCTGAAATAATTCTTTCTTATTCATTACTGTATGATACTCTGAACCTTTCTCTACCTAAATTAAAAAATAAAATTCACTAAAGGTTTAACTCTCAAAAAGTTAGATCAACTCAAACAACAATGCTGATAACCAGGACTCAACGTAACAAACACGTGGCCGGGTCAAAACCGTAGTCAAAGAAAATATCACAATTCACTGAAATAATTATCAATCACACACACAGCATTCACACTAAGGCACACGAGAATTGTTTACAACGAATTCTAGTCTTTGAATATTATATTTGTTTTTTATCCTTGCACCCTACGGGTCAGGGTGACCACAGTATTTTTCCCAACTAGTCAGTTACATATCTCAGGGTATTCATGCCTCCAGAAAAATGGTTAATTTTTCTATGTTTTGGTTTTACGTGCGTTCAAAGAGAAAATAATGACACCACATGCGGTCCAGCACTACGTAATTCAACGCTCAATAGTGGATTTGCGTACGCAAACTTTAGTCAACCTTTCGACAAACACATCTGTTTAACGAGAACCTTACTCACTAAGTATAACTACAGACTATCATTACAAATGAAAACTCATTCCATTCTATAAAAAAATCAATCAAGAAACACATTTATTAAATTATCAAGACTTGCAAAAGAAATGGTTAATATTAAATATTGCTTATGATCTTCCAATTGTCAACCTAATAAATAAATAAATATTCTAAGTCAGCGCTGGCTTATTCCTAAACTAAGTTTTCATATCTTAACATTCTGGGTCGCGTATTCCTGAAATGAATTGTTGCTTTGTTTCATCTTCCTATGAAAATTTTACATCTGGTCATTTAAGTATACAGTATATCATAGTCTTCTGATCATGGTCAAAATTCGGTATATCAGTAAATTATTCCATCACTCACGGTGATAATTATACCCCTCATCAAAAATACAATCATTACATTGTTCAAATTATCGTGGAAATGAACTGAATATGCATAAAGTGTTCTGAATACTAATATCAGTGATCTAAGTTACATTGAAAATTATCTGAGTTCGTTGGTGTAGACTATAGTGAAGAAAATGAAATATTGAATGACGCACTAAGCTTCTCAGTCCAATTGCCACTTAAGTATGGCTCCTAGCTAAATATCCGCTCTAAAAATATTTCAGATTAACAAGGCATCGATGATATCCTACGTAAATCTCAAGTAATTTCCCTACTCTAGCTATATAATTTCTTATGTAACGTATTCCAGTTCAATATGCACGTAGCCAATAAGCATTTTTTTTATATATATGGATGTGCAAGTGCCCACATTAAGATATTTCAACACTACGTTACCATACTAGTTACATCCTAATTTGATCTTCCACGCCATTAACATTCATTCAGAATACGACACAGTCATGCATTCATATATCCATCACCGGTTGTTATAATAGTCAAACCACTTTCACACTTCATTAAAATATGCGTAATTTTATTGTAATTTTATATATATATATACACACACATATATATACATATATATATATATATGTATATACGTTTTACTTCCTGATAATCTGCGCAATAATACACTTAAAGTATCATATATACTTCATTATTTCATTACTAACCTTCGTTTCAACCCATATTTAATTCATTTAATTCTATAATTATCGCGTTTAACCTCCAATATTAATTAAACATAACGATACATATCACTCCAATAGCGCAGAATTCGTTCCTCAAAACGCATTTTGTCTTACAATTTAACATATAACCCCAAATTCAGTATCTATTTTTTTCAATATAATAACACAGCAAAGAGTATGGTAATTTTACTTAACCAATTCAAACATGCATCCCTCTGTGACGTAAACTGGGTTTGACTGGTATTACATCATTCATGGATCTCTCCGACTAACCGGGATTCTATGAAACATATGTTACACTACGTCGCACTTTTAAATCGTATTCTTACTTCCTTGGATGAGATGATATAGTAAATATGTTATCAATCTGTCATGAGATATCGTCTTAAATATTCCACACTGCACTTTCTTGTATTCACTGCACACTTAATTATCTCACGTTTAGGCTATTCAGATCTATTGCATATACTGGCAATACTCTACATAAGAAATTATACTACTTAATATTATTACTTAGCTCGCCATTCAATATCTCGGGCCTTAGTTGCTCTTCGGTGTGGTCACAGGCCTTGGATTGAGAACTATGCAGGTTCTCCATCACTGGGATCTCGGGTAGAGTGACCTCCTCCACACGGGTCGGGTGGTTTTAGCTGCCAGGATGACATCTCCCTCCAGGTTGGTCTATGCCGATTTAGCAAGCCATTATCTGTTCAGGAACACAGTAGACAATATCCATCGATACTGGAAAATGTGCACTCATCATGGTTCTGCGAAGTATATATATATTTTTATAATGATTGCCTCTTCATTTAGGCTATCGTTGCTATTATTTCCACTTAATATAGCTCAATTTCAAACTCTCGCGACTCAATCAACTTCTTGTTTCCGAACGATTTTGCGTTTAAGTGTTTTGATGACCTTTTCGAAATTTCTGGATCTTATTTCTTCTTTACTGTATTTCAACGTTTATCTCTTCGTTTTCTTCAATATTACCGACCTCGGAGCTTAAAATTCAAGTTAGATACTGCAAATCTTGCTTATTTTTTAGAGCGATGTTCAGGAAGTCTTATGCTTACGATGTCAATTTTTTAAGTCCGTTTTTTATAATAATCCGATTGACCCTTCTTATTTTTTTAAAACAATTCTATCGATTCTACAACATTGTACACCGCCTTCATAGTGGTAGGTTTAAGTTAATCATGGCCTTCTGACACATATAAGTATCGATATCCTACTACACATTTCTTTGCCTTGGCTGGCCTGTATCTTCCGTAGGCGCCATTTTGTAATACGTCCAGTAAATGCATCGGGTACATTTTATTCCCCCAGCACAGATTAAATATATAGCTTGCGATATATTTATTCTCTTGAACTATGATCGACAAATGTGACGAGGCATTTCTGCTATTTCTCCATGGTTCTTTGATCGATCAACGAATTTTATTTCTCTATGGAATCGTATCGATTATTCTGTTATTATAACTGATGTTGTTTAGCTTCTCCAAGCCTATCTCTTTGCATATCAGCTGACTCACCAATATATTTATTCTGGACTTGATTCGTACTTCCGTGGGTCTTATATTATGGTTTCTTCAGCTCTGTTTTCTGGGAAATATAGCTTCATGTTACTTGCATTGTGAACGTTTTTGTATTTCCCGTTCATGCTTACAATAAGATACGCGTTATTTCCATAAGCTTGCTCAATTCTGTACGGTCCTTCATATAAATGATTGAATTTAGCGCATATTTTGGTAGGTGCGTTCGTTACTGGTGCCTTTTTAATCAAAACGAGATCGTTTTTCTTAAACGGTGCGCGAAATCTTTTATTTCGTAACCTTCTTAGCCTCTTCTCAGACTGTTGTTTTAGCCTCTCTTGGACCATTTTATTGATCTGCTGGATGTCTGGTTTCTCTTCAAGTGATATGTTTATTATACTGTCCCACGTTCTCCGTGATTCTTTATTGTGATGCACACGGTTTGGTATCTGAGCAATTGATTCATTTACGGTGTTATTTAGGCATTCCTCTATTATCTCTATTACATCAATCTATTTCCAGTGACAATAATTGCAGTATATTCTACAGAATTTTGCTATCTCCTTCATGTATCGCTCCACTGGATTTGCCGACGGATGCCGTACTGAACATAATACGTGTTTTATGCCCATACTTTTCATCTTTTCTCGGAACAGCATAGATGTGAATTGTGTTCCCCTGTCCGACAATATTCTTTCGGGATTGCCCATTTCAGGAAATACCTTCTTCACTAGTCTGTGTAGAATTTGCTTTGTATTTGCCCGTTGTATTGGCTGTAGTGATATATACTTTGAAAAGATGTCAATTACTACCAATATGTATTTGTTTCCCTTTTTGGCTGTCGGTAATTTTCCAAAAATGTCAATTGCATATATTTCTCTTACTTTAGATGGCAATATGGCGATAGGTTGGTTACTAGTGATAAAATTGTTATGTTTAACCCGCTGACAAATATCACAGGTTTTAATTGTGCTTCTGACCGATTTCCTCAGCCCTGTCCATGTGAATTTTTCTGATAACGTTCCAATGACTTTATTGATTCCTGCATGTCCTGTTATTTTATGTACGTGCCAAATTAATTCACATTGCAGTGCTCGTGGTACTACTATTCTTTTTTACGCGTGGTCTCATCCACGACCTTTGTTAATATGCCGCTCAACATCTTATATTTATTTTCTATCAATGGTTCCCTCTCATCAGCCATTAACTTGTCAATGATGATCTTTAACTTTTCATCCATTTTCTGATATTCAGCAAGGTCTTCCAGTTTTGTTAGCGACTCCTCGTCTTGACTATCTAACGTTAACTGTAAAATATTCTCCTCGTGGTCTGCTGGATTTCTGCTCAATGCATCGGCTAATACATTTTCTTTCCCGCTGCAGTGTTCAATTTTGATGTTAAATTGCTGTGTATAAAGCATCCATCTAACTACTCTTTCACTGGTCATCATTGCTTTTAATCCAAAAGTTAGTGCCTTGTGACCCGTTCTGATGATCACGGGGTATCCATAAATAATCCGTCTCCATTGCTGCAGTGCATGTATTATGGCAAGGAGTTCGAGCTCCGTCGTTGTATAATGTAGCTCGTGTTTTCGCAGTTTTCTGCTCGTAAAGGCTAAGTACGTTCGTTTCTTATTCTCCTCTGCCTCTTGGTATAAACATGCTCCAACACCAATGTTTGACGCATCTGCCTGGACAATAAAATCTTTTTCGAAATCAGGGTACCCTAGTTTGATACTTTGCCTAAGCAATTCTTTCATTCTTATGAATGCGTTTTCAGTTTCTTCGTTCCATTTCCAGCGGTTATTTGCCTTTAAGAGTTCCTGGAGCGGTGCAGCTATCTCTGTATAACCTCTACAGTGGTCTGAAAAGAATCCAGTCATACCTAGGAATTGTCTTATGTGCTTCACTTTAGAAGGACGCGGGAAATCACAAATTGCTTTGATCTTTACCGGGTTTGGCTTAACTCCTTCGCCGTCTATTATATGTCCAAGGAAAAGCACTTGATTTTGGCAGAATTTTGATTTCGCTAGGTTAATTTTAAATCCGGTTTTCTGCAGGTTACTCAACAGTTTTTCTAATTTTTCGCAGTGTTCCTCGAAAGTTGTACTGCCAAATACTAGATCATCGACATAACAGTTGACAAATCCTTTTACTTCATCTGTTAGGTTCTTATCTAAGGCCCTTATCAAAACAGCAGAACTATTCTTCAGACCAAAGGGTAATCTGCAGTAGGCGTACGTTTGGTTATCAAACATAAACCCTGTTAGTATCCTTGACTTTTCTTCCAGCACGATGTGATGGAAGGACGATGTACAATCTAAGCTTGAGAAGTACTGCAGACCTCTAACTTTTTTTATTATATCCTTAATCCTTGGGACCTTATTGTACTCTGGGATAAGTCTTTCATTGAGGACCCTGGCGTCCACACACGGTCTGAGTTTTCTGTTGCTTTTCTTTACTATTACCAGCGGATTTAAGTAAGGTGTGGTTGTCTTTACGATTATACCATCAGCTACCATCTCTTGAATAATTTTTCTTACTTCTGTTAAATACCTTTCTGGTACATCGTATAACTTTCCCTTATATGGGGTCCAGTCGTTAACTAATATTTTGTATTTAAAGTTGGGTATTTGACCCGGTTTATTGTCGAAAACCTCGACATGTCTTTTCAAAATTTCAAAGATCTTCCGCTTTTCTGTGGATGATATTGTAGTTTCGGCCATAGTTTTCCAAATTTCAGTTTTCTCTTCCTCCTCCTCTTCGATAGCCATTATCTCTTCGAACCTTTCAATCAGTTCTAAATCTATCTCTTGTTCATATGTGTCTTTATTTTGATCTCGGCCTTCCATGATTTCAGGATCAATTTTCTCCACCATAATCTTCAAGTGTTCCCTTTCGTCCGTAATGTTGTTAAGTTGTATGGTTTCTATAGATTGCGTTCCACCACTTTCTGTTACTGGGAACCGGACTTCTCGTTTTTCCATATCAATGGTCATTCGAGTCGTTAACATGAAATCTATACCAAAGATGATATTATATTTTATCCTCTTCATAATCATAAATGGATGTTCAAATTTGTGCTTTCCTATCATGACTGTAACATATGCTTGCAGCTTGCAGTCAACAGATTTATCTGGGATTATTCCTCTTATTTTAATTCCTGATACAGGGATTGTAGGTATGTAGATTATTTTAGTAAGCTCTTGGAAAAACGTTGATGCCATTACACTAATACTTGCTCCAGAGTCCACCAAGCAATGCAACTTTATGTCGGACACTGTTACTACAATTACGGGTAAACTAAATTTTGTTCTTTCTTTGCCTCGATCATTTTCGTCAAGCAGATCACCAGGTCGAATATCCCAGTGGTCTACTTACGCAATTATCCAACTACGAATTTTGTCGAATCTACCATTTCTTTCGCTATATGATATCTCCTCACTTCTCAGTTGGAAATCGGCGGTTTTTTCTTTCAGGTGGCTCCGAATTTCCTACAAATTCAGGAGTATTTGGATTGAGTCTCCCCTCTTCTGCTTTCCTTCGTTTATATGACTGCAATTCGAGGCTCTCCGCTCCCTCGATGTCTCCATTTATATCTTTGTCTTTTATTGCTTCTTCCCATCTGTTCTTATTTCGTCTTTCCTCTCGTAGTTGTTGTATATACCTTCGGTTTTCTTCGTTCCTCCGATAATTATTTTGTCCTTTTTGATTATTAAACCATGTTCTGTTTCTAAAATGCTGTTGGTTCCTACTGCCTCGAAATCTTGGATTATTTGTATAATGTGGATTATGTCTATTACTATTCTGTCCATATTCCGCATTAGAATTTCCACTGCATTGGCAACAACATCTCTTTCTGCCCTTCTCTTTTTGCTCGTCATGGTCCTCTGGTCTATTCTTTGACTTGTGATTTTCCCTATGGTTCGTTTCCTCGGAACTAATGATGTTTATTGCTTCTTCTTGGGCCGTATTCCGTACATTTCTATTCAGTGGATATGAGGATGTCATATCGATCTGCCTTAGCTTCCTCTCCATATCGACTGCGGTTTCAACATCTGAGGCTGCTAATAACCTCTGCACCTCCGGTGGGAATTGTCTTTGAATAGTTTTTATGGCCTCTAGCTCGCTTGGTGCTGAGTCTAAGTCCTGAAACCTATGAAACTGAAAAGAAAAATAGTCGCTGTATCGGGTTTGACCCGTTGACGAAAACTTTCTTGCGTAAAGTTCGATTCTTAGTTGTTGTTGAATTTCTGGACTCCAAAAGTTTCTTAGGAACGCTGCCTTAAATTCCTCATAGCTGTGGAAAGAATATTTAAAAGCTTGGAACCAGATGTTCGGGTTTCCGTCTAGATGTTTTTCTATCACGCGCAGCTTCTTATCCTCTTGAATTCTACCTTCGCGAAAATGTTCCTCAATATCTCTGAGAAATTGCTTAGGTGATATTTTTGACGTGTTGTCAAAATGCTTTGGGCGATCGTCGTAAATTTTTATGACGTTTATTATGGTTGGACTTTCATTCTGACTGCTTCCATTTACTAAGTCTATGCTCTGCCTATTTGGATCCAGTGTCCTTGACGGTGTGGTCTCCCTCTCATTAATCTGAATTTCTATCGCCTTTTGCCTTTCGCTATAATTTGAAATAACGGATTTCGTTGTCTGGTTTTCTATCCTAATTTCTTGCATCTCCCTCCTAATCTGCCTTAATTCCTCTTCCGTCTTCTCCATCTTCTGGTCCGTTTCATTCTTATCGCTCTCGATCCTCTCTTTTAAATCATTAATTTTACCGGCCACCGTGCCAGCAGCCTGATCGAATTTCTCCTCCAATTCGTGATGTCTGACCTTCAATCCTTCCATGCCGTTTGTTATTTCCCTCAATTCGTCCCATTTCTTCTCATTACTGACTTTTAGTTCTCGGAGATTGTTGGTCAGTTTGCTAATCTCCTCATCCTTCAACTTCTTGATGATTTCCTGGCTTTCTGTAACCTGTCCTTTAATTTTGTCCATTTCTTCGTGTATCTGCTTGTTTTTATTTTCCAAACTCTGAGTCATTTCGGTTAGCCTACCCTGTATTTCCAACCGAGTTCTTGTGTTGTCTTCCTTTATTTCCTCCTGTTTCCTTCTGAGTTCTTCTGTCAATTCTCTCAGTTTATCCTCTTGCTTTCTATTCAGCTCTTGTAATAATTCTTGCTGTTCCTCTTTCCTCTCTTCACGTTGCTTTTGTTGCCACTCTTCCTGATCCTTTCTTCTTTCTTCACGTTGTTTTTGTTGCCACTTCTCCAGTTTCTCTTCTTGTTCTCTACGGAACTCCTTTGAGAATTCTTCTTGTTCTTTTTTTCTCTCTGCCCGTCTCCTATCCTTCTCTTCTTCTTGTTTCTTTTCTTTCTCTTCACGTTCTTTCTTCTCCTTCTGTCTTTCTTCCTCCTGTTTCTTCATATATTCTTGAAACCATAACGGTATTCCTTCCTGCCTTTCCTGTGCTCTTCTCATTTCTTCTTCTTGTTCCCTTCTGGTTTGCACTCTTCCCTGAGTTGCCATTATCTCGTCAATTTCAGTAATATTTCGAGTGATTTTCTAATTTCCTAGCCAACTCTAATTTTTTAAAGTTCTCTAATATCACACAGTATCAATAAATATGTGAAATATTTTTCAATTTCTTATACTAAGATACTCTTAAAGCTAGCAATCAAGTCTTATATACTAAATATTCACTTAGTTTCACAAATTATTTAAAATATAGACCTTCCTGAAGATCGACATCATCCTACCAGTTGAAGTATGAGCAACTTCCCAACGAAATCAGATCACTTTCCTTTGAATTCATTTCAGAAATAGTTTCCCAAAAAGAAAAATAATTATCCACCATGTGGTATTGATCATTCGCTTACATACTAACTATTAATTCAAATATCAAGAATAAATTCAATCATATTATAAAATAAAGAATGAAATGTGAAGACCTACAATCATTTCAATAAAAAGGATAAAATGTCCTCCTATCACTCCATCTAACCATCTACTTCTGCAAAATATTCCTACTTAAATATCATTTTCTCAATATTTAATTATTAGCTTCCCATCCGAGCCTGTTTTCTTGACAAATCTCCAAGTATCTTCTTCACCAACCGCATGTTGAGCTCTTTTGCTTCCCTCAACGTTTCGCGATATCATTCTCTTTTGACCTCAGCACCGAGTTTCAAAAATAACTGGCTTATTTTTGGATGCCCATTACATTGCAGTCTTCGGTGCCTTTCTCCATCTATCTCTTTATCAACTACTACCTTTCTCTTCAGACCCCCATGTTGGTTCAGCAGTAAGTTATCGGGCTATTTTCTCGGGTCTAACTCTCAATTAAATAATCGTTCCCGCGGTGTCTTTCTCTTCTTGTGCCAGGTTGAGTGACAATTAGATAACTGGCTTATTTTTGGTGACTGATACGTTTCTTTCTCCGGTATCTTTCTCTTTAATCGCCCCACGTTGGAGCGGCAATTAAATACTGCACCCTACGGGTCAGGGTGACCACAGTATTTTTCCCAACTAGTCAGTTACATATCTCAGGGTATTCATGCCTCCAGAAAAATGGTTAATTTTTCTATGTTTTGGTGTTACGTGCGTTCAAAGAGAAAATAATGACACCACATGCGGTCCAGCACTACGTAATTCAACGCTCAATAGTGGATTTGCGTACGCAAACTTTAGTCAACCTTTCGACAAACACATCTGTTTAACGAGAACCTTACTCACTAAGTATAACTACAGACTATCATTACAAATGAAAACTCATTCCATTCTATAAAAAAATCAATCAAGAAACACATTTATTAAATTATCAAGACTTGCGAAAGAAATGGTTAATATTAAATATTGCTTATGATCTTCCAATTGTCAACCTAATAAATAAATAAATATTCTAAGTCAGCGCTGGCTTATTCCTAAACTAAGTTTTCATATCTTAACATTCTGGGTCGCGTATTCCTGAAATGAATTGTTGCTTTGTTTCATCTTCCTATGAAAATTTTACATCTGGTCATTTAAGTATACAGTATATCATAGTCTTCTGATCATGGTCAAAATTCGGTATATCAGTAAATTATTCCATCACTCACGGTGATAATTATACCCCTCATCAAAAATACAATCATTACATTGTTCAAATTATCGTGGAAATGAACTGAATATGCATAAAGTGTTCTGAATACTAATATCAGTGATCTAAGTTACATTGAAAATTATCTGAGTTCGTTGGTGTAGACTATAGTGAAGAAAATGAAATATTGAATGACGCACTAAGCTTCTCAGTCCAATTGCCACTTAAGTATGACTCCTAGCTAAATATCCGCTCTAAAAATATTTCATATTAACAAAGCATCGATGCATGGGTGCCCGCAGGATCTTTTCCAGGGGGGGGGGGGCACATTAACAATTTTCTTGAATATAAAAACCAATATAACGTCAGCAACATTAAATTGTTTACAGAAACTTCCAGTTATAACATATGCCAGCTGACTGTCGGTAATTTCAGTTTATGAAATAATCTAGTATGATATTAAACAATTGAACATCAACATCTTTAGAATTCCAGGGGGGTGCAAGTGCCCCCCCTTGCCCCCCCTTGCGGGCGCCCATGCATCGATGATATCCTACGTAAATCTCAAGTAATTTCCCTACTCTAGCTATATAATTTCTTATGTAACGTATTCCAGTTCAATATGCACGTAGCCAATAAGCATTTTTTTATATATGGATGTGCAAGTGCCTACATTAAGATATTTCAACACTACGTTGTTGGAGTTATAAAAGGTGCTGCTCGGCGCTGCATTCCAAGAGGATGCCGTAAAGAATATATTCCTGGATGGACTGCAGAGAGCGAGAGCCTTCTTAAAGAATTTGAGGAAAATGGCAACAATGAAACAGCCACAAAACTTATTCAATCACTGAATGACAATAGAAAACAAATCTGGATCGACACTGTGTCATCTCTTGATTTTACCCACTCAAGTAGAAAGGCCTGGTCTCTCATTAGAAAGCATGACTCATCAAAGCCAGCTGGTGGACAGAAGCTGAGTGTTAACATAAACGATCTAGCCAAACACATGATCTCTATCTCAAAGATCAATAGAGATAATCAAGTGGTAAGGGAAATCCGGTCAGCACTGAAACATAAAAAGCAATTAGCAAAACAACAATCATCCCAATTCTCTTGCCCTTTCTCAAGAGAGGAAACCCTAGAAGGCATCAAGAACATAAAATCCGGGAAAGCAGCCGGTATAGACGGCATCTACCCAGAATTCCTACAACATCTTGGACCTGCAACAATCACTTGACTCACCAAATTCTTCTCCAATATTTTGGAGACAGGTAACCTTCCTTTATTATTCAAGAAGACCAAAATAATATCGATCTTGAAACCCAACAAGGACCCTCTGAGAGTGGAAAGCTACAGACCCATTGCACTGCTAAGTGTTACTCTAAAGCTCCTGGAAAGACTAATATACAATAGGATTTCAGAAACCATCAATAATCTCCTTCCCACAGAACAAGCTGGCTTCAGACCTGGAAGAAATTGTGATGACCAAATTTTTGCTTTGACTTCTCATATTGAAAATGGATTTGAGAATCGGAAGATTAGTATGGCTGTCTTCTTAGACTTATCAGCAGCCTATGATACTGTTTGGCGAGAAGGGCTTCTGCTAAAACTTATCTCTGCCATCCCCTGTGTCAAGCTTACAAATCTCATTGGCAATATGATTAGCAACAGAAACTTTCAGATCTTCTCGGATGATGCAGTAAGCAAAATCTACAAACTGAATGATGGACTTCCACAAGGATCTGTTCTGGCACCCTTACTTTTCAACCTGTATACTGCTGACTTACCAGCAACTAAGTCCAGGAAATTTATTTACGCAGATGATATACTACTGGTTAGTCAAACACCAAGTTTTCCAGAAGCTGAACAAATACTTACAGCAGATCTAAAAAAGCTAGACACATATTTCCAAAAATGGTGTCTTCGTCCAAACCTCCAAAAGACTGTTGTATCTGTGTTCCATCTCAGAAATAAATTTGCCAACTACAAGCCTTCAATAACAATCAGAAATCAATCCTTACAGCATTGTCCCTTCCCAAAGTATTTAGGAGTCACATTAGACAGATCCCTAACATATAAACATCATATTAACAACACAGCCGCCAAGATTAAAAGTCGGAATAATATCCTTCAAAAATAGCCGGCACCTCTTGGGGCGCAAACAACCAAGTGTTGAGATCTACTGCTCTAGCCCTTTGCTATTCAGTTGCCGAATACTGCGCTTCAACTTGGCTGAACAGTGCTCATACTGCGAAGATTGATGCTCAACTAAATCAAGCAATGCGTATTATAACTGGTTGCATTCGCTCTACAAACGTGGCCTGGCTGCCTACACTCAGCAATATTCCACCGCCTTGCTTAAGAAGGTCTGAAGCTCTTCTAAAATTGTGGAAGAAGATCAGCCAGGACTCCAACCTCCCCGTTCATCAAGATATTAATCAATTTGCCCCTCCACGACTTAAGTCTAGATCTCCATCCTGGCGCGCTGCACTTACACTGGAAGAATCTGGGTTCTCCATCACGAACGCCTGGTTACATCAATGGCAACAGTCTTCTGTTCCCAATCAACATCTTGTGACCCTACCTCATGTTCAACCTCCCGGATTCCATCTACCCAGACGTCAATGGAGGACTCTAAACAGGATTAGAGTCAATCAAGGAAGATGCGGCTATACTCTTTATAAATGGGGCTGGCAGAAGTCTCCTGGGTGTGATTGTGGAGCTACCTCACAGACCATCCACCATGTAATTGTCGAGTGTCCACAGAGAGCATTTCAAAGTCCTTTGGAGGACATTCATAACGCAACTGAGGAGGCCTTAAAATGGATCAATGGACTTGATTTGGAACTATAGGCTTCTGTTTGTATATATTGTGTATATATTGCATACTTATTTATATAATCTTTCTGTGTACATCATACGATAAATAAATAATAACTACGTTACCATACTAGTTACATCCTAATTTGATCTTCCACGCCATTAACATTCATTCAGAATACGACAGTCATGCATTCATATATCCATCACCGGTTGTTATAATAGTCAAACCACTTTCACACTTCATTAAAATATGCGTAATTTTATTGTCCATACCTTGCAATAGTTTCTCCCTGGGGCATACCTAAATTCCGTAGTCGCTTTATTTGTGCTTCTATATCGCACATTATATATATATATACGTTTTACTTCCTGTTAATCTGCGCAATAATACATTTAAAGTATCATATATACTTCATTATTTCATTACTAACCTTCGTTTCAACCCATATTTAATTCATTTAACATCTATAATTATCGCGTTTAACCTCCAATATTAATTAAACACAACGATACATATCACTCCAATAGCGCAGAATTCGTTCCTCAAAACGCATTTTGTCTTACAATTTAACATATAACCCCAAATTCAGTATCTATTTTTTCAATATAATAACACAGCAAAGAGTATGGTAATTTTACTTAACCAATTCAAACATGCATCCCTCTGTGACGTAAACTGGGTGTGACTGGTATTACATCATTCATGGATCTCTCCGACTAATCGGGATTCTATGAAACATATGTTACACTACGTCGCACTTTTAAATCGTATTCTTACTTCCTTGGATGAGATGATATAGTAAATATGTTATCAATGTGTCATGACATATCGTCTTAAATATTTCACACTGCACTTTCTTGTATTCACTGGACACTTAATTATCTCACGTTTAGGCTATTCAGATCTATTGCATATACTGGTAATACTCTACATAAGAAATTATACTACTTAATATTATTACTTAGCTCGCCATTCAATATCTCGGGCCTTAGTTGCTCTTCGGTGTGGTCACAGGCCTTGGATTGAGAACTATGCAGGTTCTCCATCACTGGTATCTCGGGTAGAGTGACCTCCTCCACACGGGTCGGGTGGTTTTAGCTGCCAGGATGACATCTCCCTCCAGGTTGGTCTATGCCGATTTAGCAAGCCATTATCTGTTCAGGAACACAGTAGACAATATCCATCAATACTGGAAAATGTGAACTCATCACGGTTCTGCGAAGTATATATATATTTTTATAATGATTGCCTCTTTATTTAGGCTATCGTTGCTATTATTTCCACTTAATATAGCTCAATTTCAAACTCTCGCGACTCAATCAACTTCTTGTTTCAGAACGATTTTGCGTTTAAGTGTTTTGACGACCTTTTCGAAATTTCTGGATCTTATTTCTTCTTTACTGTATTTCAACGTTTATCTCTTCGTTTTCTTCAATATTACCGACCTCGGAGCTTAAAATTCAAGTTAGATACTGCAAATCTTGCTTATTTTTTAGAGCGATGTTCAGGAAGTCTTATGCTTACGATGTCAATTTTTTAAGTCCGTTTTTTATAATGATCCGATTGACCCTTCTTATTTTTTAAAAAACAATTCTATCGATTCTACAACATTGTACACCGCCTTCATAGTGGTAGGTTTAAGTTAATCATGGCCTTCTGACACATATAAGTATCGATATCCTACTACACATTTCTTTGCCTTGGCTGGCCTCTATCTTCCGTAGGCGCCATTTTGTAATACGTCCAGTAAATGCATCGGGTACATCCTAGATATTTGAAATTTCTCGATGACGGTGTCGGAGAAAGAAAAATTCATTTACGTCCCTCAGGAATGTGATGAAGTCTGGATGATCACTTAGTTAAAGAAGATGAAATTTACAACGTTGGTCATGATAACATCGGCGGTTGATATCTGAAAAAATATTGTCGTCCACAGAAACGCACATACTATAGGTCAAATTTCAGCATTCGCTTTAATGGTTCATGAGTCACGACATTATTATTACTCATCTCAAGTCTATCAATTAACACGTGCTCCACTGAAGAAATTACGTCCAACAACACGTATTCTCCAAATAAGACTCAATAAATGGATTCACAAGTCAATAACACACAGTAAATGATCCATTCTCAAGTCAGTAAAATACAGTAAATGATCTGTCAAGATTCTGCCATATTCCAGACTCATATTCATCCTAATTGAGCACACATTAACATATTACACACAAGATCAAGTAATATTTAAACTCATGACCCTTACTCATTTATTTAACCCGAGATGAAAATTTATTATTATTATTATTATTATTATTATTATTATTATTATTATTATTATTATTAGATGTGCTAGATCTCAAATTCATGCAAACTAGGATTCGACAATATGCTAGATGACACTAACACACCTTAAATCATACAGGAAGAAAATCGTATATAGAATCCAGCGTAACACAACATGCCATAAATCTGTCCCATACGACTTCCAAAAAAAATTGTTCAAAATTGAATTATTAATTATCGGTGAGGACAATGATTTTTAAATCACACTAGGCTATTAAATGGGACAGCTAGAATAATCGTAGAAGACACACACACGTTCTAGCTATTCTAATAGAGACCAATAATCACTCACACACAAATGACAAAAGACACACACACGTTCTAGCTATTCTAATAGAGACCAATAATCACTCACACACAAATGACAATACTACCATATCCTATGTGAAAGAAGGATGAAAATATTCAAAACTACTGCAAGATTAGAAGAAATATTACCACTAATGAATAAGTAAGCATTATTTCAACAAAGATGAACAGATAAACATTAGAAAAGAGTACTTAAATGAATGATGGAACTGGATCTCTGCCGATGATCTGGAACATGTGGTAGGTTATCTGCCCTCGGTCGCTATCTCCCATGTCAGAGATCGCCTACATTTTAGCACACCATTGTAGCCATGATGTTCGAAGTAGAGTTGTGGTAGGCTTCCTCTTCATAGTGTAGCAACATCTTGAAATACTCGATCCAACAGGTGGCGATTTTCTTCTTCTCGCACAGTAGAAGCTGAAACTGACAAACAATTTTAGGTGTTCCATACACACACGCAATGAATTTAAAGATGAAAAATACGTAACTTTGTTTATGAAAATCTGCCAGACTCGTTGATCCAAATATTAATGAAGGGTGACTGATTGTACTGCCAAATAATTAATCCAAGAAGCGTCTGCGTCGTGAATGTAAGAACATGGGAGTATCAGCATCGGAGTATACAGCAAAAGGGAGTCTCAGAGCACACAGCAAAAGAGGGCATTTCTTCTGGAAACTGGGGTATTTAAGCATATTCAGCACAAGGGGTGTGTCACTATAATGGTCTGTAATTTGCCGACGTCTAGCGTCTGATAGGCTATTACAATTCTCGAAAGTACTTCCGTCTGAGATTTGGACTTGCGTGATTCATGTCGAGGCGACCTTGGCTCCTCTCAGTGGGTCACGTGGGGACAGCTGATAGCTCAATAAAAAAATCAATACTTCGCTCCCCTCGCCAACAAGACCGGTTCTGTACAAATGAGAACGTCTCTGTAACACAGGGCTGAAGAATATCGCCCGTGCTAATGGAATAATAATCTTGCACTCGCAGACACAATAAATACTTATTGTAGGCCAAATTTGAAGGGGACAATACAAACGCTGTGGGTGGGGGACGGTAGAATACATTTATGGTATTCTCGGCCTGCCGTACAAGGCGACTAAAATGGGCGGCCTTGTTGCAGAAATGTATTGTGGCAATGGAATTATGAATTGGACACCCTGTGGGTGGGAGCATTTGAATACATTTACAGGTAATTGCTGCATGTTGCAGAAGGCAATTAAAAGGGTTGCCGTAGCCACCAGTCCCTCTCAAGGAATAGGTGTAGAATGTTCAAAATTTATGTGTGTGTTGCTTGGGGAAGGGCCTCTTTCGTGTGCGACTAAACTGAAAAGCCCAGAGGGTATCCACAACCCGTCGGGTGGGAGCACCATGTAGCCTGCTAGTATCCGCCTGAAAACAGAGGTCCTCACACTGGCGAACACCTGCCTGTGCAAAAACTCTGTATACGCTATGGAGTACATGCCTATGCGGTTCATATGAGAACGGATGCTCTGGTGGTCAGTGCCTCATGTTGACTTGGTGTCCTGCAAATCTTGCCATAAGTATGGGTACTTTAGGGAAACATGAAGTGACCATGTTGGCTAAGGAGGCAGTCCGGACCAGGGGGGGGGGAACCCAGCAGTCAAAAGTTTCCATGGTGAGCATTAGTGGGATAGTACAAAGGAGTGGGAGCTGAGTGGCAGCCCGTCCAAGGCATCATTTAACAATGGACCCCGAGTAATACCTTCTGTGCTCAGAGGGTATTGCCTTGGCTGCACTGTCAACTACAGAGGCCCCTGATCAGAGTGGGTGGCATTTGGGTAGGAATTTTTGGACATGGATTCCAAGCAATCAAAACCTGTCCAGGGTAGTCTGCCTCCCAAGTTTTCAACATTTAATTCCCTCAGGGAGGCAACCTCCTGGGTACAATTGGAGCATGAAAGTTTGGATCCAGCTTCCCTAGGTTGTTGGTTGCCACCAGGACCGATGGGAATGATGTCAAGCTGGCCAAATCTATCATGTTCAGTAGACATGCGCAACTCCAGACAGACACACAAACTGGCCTGGTCATCATTCTCCTTAAGATTAAAACTGTTCTGTCTATCTCACTGAGAAGAAGATCCAAGAGATCAAGACACTGGATGGTCTTTCATATCAGGAAGTGTGCTGTAAGTTTCATCCCTCAAATACACTTGCCAAGCCACTAGACTTTAGCATTGTATACAGAGTCTATCAGGTTCACAGTTTCTTCCAGCAACACCTATAAAGATTGCTGCTCCAGTGAGCAATGCCGCAAAGAGTAAAAGCTCGAAAATCAGGACCACTCAACCTTCGGTCAAAAGAAGCCTGTGCCATTGAAGGCAACTAAGCTGGCACAACAGTGTGGAAGGCCACGTTTCCCTCCCTCAAGAGGTTGTGAAAGCTACCTGCAGAGGCACCATCATCAACTGTGGCTGGGAATCCCCCTCTCAGTCCATCTAAAGATGAAGAAAAACCAGGGAAGAAGGGAGCCTGTCTTAAGTGCTCCCTTACCCTTCCTATGAAAGGGAAACACACCCATCATTTGCAGGTTATATATCAGAACCAGTAGGAGCACCTCGTGCAAAACCTGCATGCTCCCCTCATGGGAGTACACCCCAAACCAAACCAAACCTCATGGTGCAACAGCTCCGAAGGGCCATGGCCTACCAAGCGACCGCTGCTCAGCCCGATTACAAGGTGTCGTGCGGTCAGCACGACGGATCTCTCGGCCGTTATTCTTCGCTTTCAAGACCAGGGCCGCCATCTCGCCATCAGATAGCTCCTCAATTGTAATCATGCAGGCTGAGTGGACCTCAAACCAGCCCTCAGATGCAGGTTAAAATCCCTGACCTGGCCAGGAATCGAACCCGGGGCCTCCGAGCAAAATGCAGGCACGCTACCCCTACACTGCAGAGCCAACAGGAGTACACCCCACTACCTCTAAAAAGTGAAGAAAAGTTCCAGGACCCTCTACCCCTGAGAAACCTCATCTGGTGACAAGGTGATGAACATTGATGGTAATTCTCCATACTCAGATGGAGATGTTTGTGTTTAGGTTAGAAACCCTCTCGCCGCTTATACCTAAAACAAGAAAGTAAGTTTCACACTCTGGCACTCTTACAGTGGAATTGTAATGGATATGACAAGCATCTTAATGAGCTGTACCAGCTCATCAGTCAGATCGCGGAGAATATAGTCTTTATTTAGGGAACTAATCTCAGACCACATCATCTTGAGAAAATTTAAACTATACTCAAAAGAGCGGGGTTATGCAAACCAGGCTTCCAGTGGCTTTGGTCGTTCTAATATCTAAAGAAAAATGAGTCCACTAAGAATTAAGCTGGAGGCAGTAGTGGTATGTGTTTCGTTGCCTGTGATTGACTGCAGTTTGTAATGTTTATTTTCCATAGGTCCAGCTTCTGAATATCAATTGTTAATTGACCGTATAGATCAGCTCCCACTCCTTTCCTCCTATTAGGTGATTTTAAAGCCCATCGGAGAGCTGGATCTATGCATTTTCAATACAGAGGAACCAACACACTTCAGCGTAGCGCACGGAATCCTGTCTCACACTGACGTTAGTCTGTGCAGCCATCCCTCGTTTCCCTGCGTTAGTGAGATGTACACAACGACCTCTGTGACAGTGATCATTTCCCCATTCACTTTGTTGAAACAGAATTCCATCAAGGTTCCTCTCCATTTTATTCTAAAATGGACTGATTGGCCAAAGTTCACATCACTAGCAGTCTTCAGTGACCCAAAATAGCCGGAGCATACATGATGTGACTTATATCACACAAGTTATTCTTGCTACCCCTGAGGAGTCCATTCCATCTTTTTCTGGGACGTCTCGATGAAAACTCGTTCCTTGATGGAACGAAAAAATTGCAGCATTACATTCATTAACGCTATCAAAGGCAGCCTACTTTGGCTAACTTAATAATATTTACAAAACTTCGTGCTAGGGCGTGAGTGTAAGAAAGCTTCATGGGAAAGGTATGAGACATCCATGACGGCACATACACCATCATCTCAAATCTGGACTAAACTCTGATGCATTTTATGCCTTTTGTACCAGGAATTTCCATTGCCAGCTGTATGGTCACAGATCCACCCACGGTTGCTAATCACTGAGCAAGTCACTTCATGAGTGTGTCTGATTCTGGAAATTAGCATCCTGCTTTCTTTATTCTGAAACAAGGGGCAGAACGCCATAATCTGTGTTTAGCTACTCACGCTGCAAATGATCATAATGTGCTCTTTATAGAGTGTGAATTCCAGAGTGCCTTGGTGCTTTGCAAGTTCACAGCTCCCTTACCAGATAATGTTCATAACCAGATGTCAAAACACCTCAGCGAGGATGTTCAATTGAGTCTGGTTAGAGGGTGGGTTTCCATCTCAGTGGTGAGAGAGGATAGTAAATCCTCTCATCAAATCTGACAAAGACCCTAAATATGCAGGAAGTGACAGACCTATTTGTCTTACTGCCTGTTTAAACTGTTTGAGAGGATTGTGAATGGATGTGGTGTCTGGAGAAGAGAGAGTTTTTGTTCAAGTACCATTGTGGCTTTAGAGCTGTTTGTTCCACCACTGACTACTTTGTATGACAGGAGACTTCTATCCAGGATACTTTTCTCCAAAAACAGCATTTATTGGCTGTTTTTTTCGATTTTGACAAGGCCTGTGATACCACATGGGGACATGGCATCTTTCTGACCTGCATCAGTGGAAATTCTGTGGTAACTTGCCGGTTTTTATTGCAAATTTTTTGTTTGTCTGTCTATTCCATAAGTAATAATAATAATAATAACTTAAATGTTTCCACCTTTTCAATACAATATATTCACAAAATTACAAAATTATACGGTACTAGTTTCGACCCATCTAGGGGTCATCATCAGCCGTATTGGATCAAAGATCATTTGTGGCGAAATCCTAAGACAATATTATTTTAAAGAATAACAAGTGAAATGAGATGTTATGGTAATAGTTAATAATACAAGGAATATACATAATCAGAGGTTTTTAACAAAGAATAAAGTATAAATGGGGTGTTGTAAAAATTATAATCATGGAAATCAGTAAGTTCTTGTATTGAAATGAAATATGGCTTAGGAAGAGGGCTTAAGGTGGGGCTGAAGGGTGCGGGAGAAAGTGTAATTGTCTTGGAAAAGTACTTTTGATTAAATTTAGGATTGAGTTTAGGTTGGCTACATTATTGTTTCTGAGGAAAGTGATAAATAGATCGAAGAGTATGTTGGGTTTCTCAGAGATTTCATTGAGGTTGTGACTGGCATTAAAGTATTGGTCTAGGTGTATGTAGTAATTTTCCATTATGTTCAGTAAAGGGCCCTTGTTTGCTAATACGAGGATGTCCATGTCTTGTTCAATATTGGTGAAATTATGGTTATAATCTTGCATGTGTTGGCCGATGGCTGAAAACTTGTTGTATTTTATTGCGTTAGTGTGCTCGTGGTATCTGATAATGAAGTTTCTCCCGGTTTGCCCGATGTAGGTTTTTTTACAGGTGGTACATTTGATCCTATAAACTCCTGATTTTAAAAAACTGCTGGTCTTGTTGATGTGTGAAGTATTGTATAAAACATTCATGTTCTTATTGTTGGTTTTGAAAGCTATTTTAACGCCTTGTTTCTTAAAGATGTTGGTTAACTTGTAGATATCATTGTTGAACGTGAAGGTGGAAAATGTTAGAGGTTTGGTTATTTCTTTTTTGAGGGTAGTTTTTGGGCGATGTTTGTGTTTATTGATTATCCTTTCTATAAAATGATTGCTGAAGCCGTTGAATTTTGCGATTCCGCGGATTGTGTTGAGTTCGTTTTTTAGATCTTTATTGGACATAGGTATGCTGAAGGCTCGGTGAACTAGGCTGTTGTATGTGGCTCGTTTGTGGGACTGGGGGTGCACTGAATCTTGGCGAATGGTGGAGGCTGTTTGAGTGGGTTTTCTGAAAATTTTATAACTGAAAGAATCTGAGTTTCTAGTGATGGTTAAATCTAGAAAGTTGATTTTTTGATTTGATTCGGATTCTAGTGTGAATTTGATATGAGGATCAATATTGTTGAGTCTTAAGAGGGTGGTGGGTGCGTTAATTGATTTCTCATTCATGATTACAAAGACATCGTCGACATATCTGGCCCAAAAGAGAATGTTTTCGAATTCGTTGTCAATTTTGGTGTATTCGAGGAAGTCCAGGTATATTTCTGCTAAGATACCTGAGGCCGGTGACCCCATTGCCAAACCATTTTGTTGATATATGACATTGTCAAAAGTGAAGAAGTTATTGTCGATGATAAGTTTTAATATTGTGATAAAGTCTTGTATCTCTAGTTTGCTTAAGTGGCTGTTTTTGTTTAAATTGTTTATAATTATCGGAATTAATTTTGATACTTGTATGCTTGGGTACATGTTTACAATATCGAAAGAGTGGATGGAGTGATCCGGTTGCAAATTGAACTTGTTTAGTTTTTCTACTAGCTCAGATGTGTTTTTAATAGACTTTTTGGATAAGAATTGATAATTTTTTCTTAAGAAACATTGGATGAATTGTGATATTCTGTATAAGGGGCTCGGTCTATAGTTGATAATTGGCCGGATGGGAATTCCGGTTTTGTGAATTTTGGGAAGAGCTTTAGCAGTGGGGAGTCCTGGGTTCATATGTATGAGTTTGGATTTTTCCTGTTCGGTAAATAAAAATGAAGTGTTTTTAAGAGTTTGTTTAAGTAGTTTTTGAATTTTTTGGGTGGGGTCTTTTTTGATTATGGAAAATGAGCTGTCTGTGAAAAAGTTTTTTGTTTTTTCAATATATACTTTTTTATCCATGATAACTGTTGCATTGCCTTTGTCAGCTTTGGTTATGATGAGTTCGTTGTCTTTAATTTTCTTCTTGAGGGCGTATATGCGCTTTTGTTCAGCAATTTTTTCTTTATTATTGAGGTTATTTGCGGGGTTGGTTAAATTGTGGAGGATATCAGTCAGTTTCCTTTTAACATCGGTTCTAACCTCATTTTGCGTGTCTTCCGGCATTTTGCTGATGGCTAGCTCTGATTCTGTGATCATAGTAGCGGCTATGTTGAGGCTGTTCAAGTTTGGCCAGTTGTGTTTCGGTCCTTTGGATAAAGTTAAGTGTTCACTTTCACTTAAGGGCGTGTTAGATAGATTTACAACAGCTGGATGAAACTGCGTACGAACGAACGTGTTACTATTGGAGTTTCTAGTTTGTTGGTTATGTAGTTGGCAGTTTTTTAGCCTGTTGAGTTTATTCTCCAAATTTGACTGTTTTTTGGCTAGTTCGTAGAATAATTTGTTCTCTACTTCTTGATAGAATAGTGTCCATTGTGCGTTTGAAAGTAGTTTAGTCGCTGCGAGGTGAGTGTCGTATAATTTCTGATTCAAAAAATATTTCTTCCTGTACAAGAATTTAATTTCGTCTCTTAACCATATTTTGTTTGTTTTGTTTTGAGTTTTGATGGTTTGAGGTGAAGTCCGATGTTTCTTTTTATTGCTTCTTAGAAAATTAGGTGTCAAGTTAAGTGATATACATTGCTTTAGGAAATCGATGTCTTTGCGTAATTTGGCTATCTTTAATTTTAGGCCTAGATATTGAAAGGCTTTCTGTTTTGCCTGGTAAGCTACATCATTGATGGTTATGAATTTCATGTTTTTGGTCCGTATTGAACAATATATAAGTAATAATAATAATAATAACTTAAATGTTTCCACCTTTTCAATACAATATATTCACAAAATTACAAAATTATACGGTACTAGTTTCGACCCATCTAGGGGTCATCATCAGCCGTATTGGATCAAAGATCATTTGTGGCGAAATCCTAAGACAATATTATTTTAAAGAATAACAAGTGAAATGAGATGTTATGGTAATAGTTAATAATACAAGGAATATACATAATCAGAGGTTTTTAACAAAGAATAAAGTATAAATGGGGTGTTGTAAAAATTATAATCATGGAAATCAGTAAGTTCTTGTATTGAAATGAAATATGGCTTAGGAAGAGGGCTTAAGGTGGGGCTGAAGGGTGCGGGAGAAAGTGTAATTGTCTTGGAAAAGTACTTTTGATTAAATTTAGGATTGAGTTTAGGTTGGCTACATTATTGTTTCTGAGGAAAGTGATAAATAGATCGAAGAGTATGTTGGGTTTCTCAGAGATTTCATTGAGGTTGTGACTGGCATTAAAGTATTGGTCTAGGTGTATGTAGTAATTTTCCATTATGTTCAGTAAAGGGCCCTTGTTTGCTAATACGAGGATGTCCATGTCTTGTTCAATATTGGTGAAATTATGGTTATAATCTTGCATGTGTTGGCCGATGGCTGAAAACTTGTTGTATTTTATTGCGTTAGTGTGCTCGTGGTATCTGATAATGAAGTTTCTCCCGGTTTGCCCGATGTAGGTTTTTTTACAGGTGGTACATTTGATCCTATAAACTCCTGATTTTAAAAAACTGCTGGTCTTGTTGATGTGTGAAGTATTGTATAAAACATTCATGTTCTTATTGTTGGTTTTGAAAGCTATTTTAACGCCTTGTTTCTTAAAGATGTTGGTTAACTTGTAGATATCATTGTTGAACGTGAAGGTGGAAAATGTTAGAGGTTTGGTTATTTCTTTTTTGAGGGTAGTTTTTGGGCGATGTTTGTGTTTATTGATTATCCTTTCTATAAAATGATTGCTGAAGCCGTTGAATTTTGCGATTCCGCGGATTGTGTTGAGTTCGTTTTTTAGATCTTTATTGGACATAGGTATGCTGAAGGCTCGGTGAACTAGGCTGTTGTATGTGGCTCGTTTGTGGGACTGGGGGTGCACTGAATCTTGGCGAATGGTGGAGGCTGTTTGAGTGGGTTTTCTGAAAATTTTATAACTGAAAGAATCTGAGTTTCTAGTGATGGTTAAATCTAGAAAGTTGATTTTTTGATTTGATTCGGATTCTAGTGTGAATTTGATATGAGGATCAATATTGTTGAGTCTTAAGAGGGTGGTGGGTGCGTTAATTGATTTCTCATTCATGATTACAAAGACATCGTCGACATATCTGGCCCAAAAGAGAATGTTTTCGAATTCGTTGTCAATTTTGGTGTATTCGAGGAAGTCCAGGTATATTTCTGCTAAGATACCTGAGGCCGGTGACCCCATTGCCAAACCATTTTGTTGATATATGACATTGTCAAAAGTGAAGAAGTTATTGTCGATGATAAGTTTTAATATTGTGATAAAGTCTTGTATCTCTAGTTTGCTTAAGTGGCTGTTTTTGTTTAAATTGTTTATAATTATCGGAATTAATTTTGATACTTGTATGCTTGGGTACATGTTTACAATATCGAAAGAGTGGATGGAGTGATCCGGTTGCAAATTGAACTTGTTTAGTTTTTCTACTAGCTCAGATGTGTTTTTAATAGACTTTTTGGATAAGAATTGATAATTTTTTCTTAAGAAACATTGGATGAATTGTGATATTCTGTATAAGGGGCTCGGTCTATAGTTGATAATTGGCCGGATGGGAATTCCGGTTTTGTGAATTTTGGGAATCATGGAAATCAGTAAGTTCTTGTAGACCAATACTTTAATGCCAGTCACAACCTCAATGAAATCTCTGAGAAACCCAACATACTCTTCGATCTATTTATCACTTTCCTCAGAAACAATAATGTAGCCAACCTAAACTCAATCCTAAATTTAATCAAAAGTACTTTTCCAAGACAATTACACTTTCTCCCGCACCCTTCAGCCCCACCTTAAGCCCTCTTCCTAAGCCATATTTCATTTCAATACAAGAACTTACTGATTTCCATGATTATAATTTTTACAACACCCCATTTATACTTTATTCTTTGTTAAAAACCTCTGATTATGTATATTCCTTGTATTATTAACTATTACCATAACATCTCATTTCACTTGTTATTCTTTAAAATAATATTGTCTTAGGATTTCGCCACAAATGATCTTTGATCCAATACGGCTGATGATGACCCCTAGATGGGTCGAAACTAGTACCGTATAATTTTGTAATTTTGTGAATATATTGTATTGAAAAGGTGGAAACATTTAAGTTATTATTATTATTATTACTTATATATTGTTCAATACGGACCAAAAACATGAAATTCATAACCATCAATGATGTAGCTTACCAGGCAAAACAGAAAGCCTTTCAATATCTAGGCCTAAAATTAAAGATAGCCAAATTACGCAAAGACATCGATTTCCTAAAGCAATGTATATCACTTAACTTGACACCTAATTTTCTAAGAAGCAATAAAAAGAAACATCGGACTTCACCTCAAACCATCAAAACTCAAAACAAAACAAACAAAATATGGTTAAGAGACGAAATTAAATTCTTGTACAGGAAGAAATATTTTTTGAATCAGAAATTATACGACACTCACCTCGCAGCGACTAAACTACTTTCAAACGCACAATGGACACTATTCTATCAAGAAGTAGAGAACAAATTATTCTACGAACTAGCCAAAAAACAGTCAAATTTGGAGAATAAACTCAACAGGCTAAAAAACTGCCAACTACATAACCAACAAACTAGAAACTCCAATAGTAACACGTTCGTTCGTACGCAGTTTCATCCAGCTGTTGTAAATCTATCTAACACGCCCTTAAGTGAAAGTGAACACTTAACTTTATCCAAAGGACCGAAACACAACTGGCCAAACTTGAACAGCCTCAACATAGCCGCTACTATGATCACAGAATCAGAGCTAGCCATCAGCAAAATGCCGGAAGACACGCAAAATGAGGTTAGAACCGATGTTAAAAGGAAACTGACTGATATCCTCCACAATTTAACCAACCCCGCAAATAACCTCAATAATAAAGAAAAAATTGCTGAACAAAAGCGCATATACGCCCTCAAGAAGAAAATTAAAGACAACGAACTCATCATAACCAAAGCTGACAAAGGCAATGCAACAGTTATCATGGATAAAAAAGTATATATTGAAAAAACAAAAAACTTTTTCACAGACAGCTCATTTTCCATAATCAAAAAAGACCCCACCCAAAAAATTCAAAAACTACTTAAACAAACTCTTAAAAACACTTCATTTTTATTTACCGAACAGGAAAAATCCAAACTCATACATATGAACCCAGGACTCCCCACTGCTAAAGCTCTTCCCAAAATTCACAAAACCGGAATTCCCATCCGGCCAATTATCAACTATAGACCGAGCCCCTTATACAGAATATCACAATTCATCCAATGTTTCTTAAGAAAAAATTATCAATTCTTATCCAAAAAGTCTATTAAAAACACATCTGAGCTAGTAGAAAAACTAAACAAGTTCAATTTGCAACCGGATCACTCCATCCACTCTTTCGATATTGTAAACATGTACCCAAGCATACAAGTATCAAAATTAATTCCGATAATTATAAACAATTTAAACAAAAACAGCCACTTAAGCAAACTAGAGATACAAGACTTTATCACAATATTAAAACTTATCATCGACAATAACTTCTTCACTTTTGACAATGTCATATATCAACAAAATGGTTTGGCAATGGGGTCACCGGCCTCAGGTATCTTAGCAGAAATATACCTGGACTTCCTCGAATACACCAAAATTGACAACGAATTCGAAAACATTCTCTTTTGGGCCAGATATGTCGACGATGTCTTTGTAATCATGAATGAGAAATCAATTAACGCACCCACCACCCTCTTAAGACTCAACAATATTGATCCTCATATCAAATTCACACTAGAATCCGAATCAAATCAAAAAATCAACTTTCTAGATTTAACCATCACTAGAAACTCAGATTCTTTCAGTTATAAAATTTTCAGAAAACCCACTCAAACAGCCTCCACCATTCGCCAAGATTCAGTGCACCCCCAGTCCCACAAACGAGCCACATACAACAGCCTAGTTCACCGAGCCTTCAGCATACCTATGTCCAATAAAGATCTAAAAAACGAACTCAACACAATCCGCGGAATCGCAAAATTCAACGGCTTCAGCAATCATTTTATAGAAAGGATAATCAATAAACACAAACATCGCCCAAAAACTACCCTCAAAAAAGAAATAACCAAACCTCTAACATTTTCCACCTTCACGTTCAACAATGATATCTACAAGTTAACCAACATCTTTAAGAAACAAGGCGTTAAAATAGCTTTCAAAACCAACAATAAGAACATGAATGTTTTATACAATACTTCACACATCAACAAGACCAGCAGTTTTTTAAAATCAGGAGTTTATAGGATCAAATGTACCACCTGTAAAAAAACCTACATCGGGCAAACCGGGAGAAACTTCATTATCAGATACCACGAGCACACTAACGCAATAAAATACAACAAGTTTTCAGCCATCGGCCAACACATGCAAGATTATAACCATAATTTCACCAATATTGAACAAGACATGGACATCCTCGTATTAGCAAACAAGGGCCCTTTACTGAACATAATGGAAAATTACTACATACACCTAGACCAATACTTTAATGCCAGTCACAACCTCAGTGAAATCTCTGAGAAACCCAACATACTCTTCGATCTATTTATCACTTTCCTCAGAAACAATAATGTAGCCAACCTAAACTCAATCCTAAATTTAATCAAAAGTACTTTTCCAAGACAATTACACTTTCTCCCGCACCCTTCAGCCCCACCTTAAGCCCTCTTCCTAAGCCATATTTCATTTCAATACAAGAACTTACTGATTTCCATGATTATAATTTTTACAACACCCCATTTATACTTTATTCTTTGTTAAAAACCTCTGATTATGTATATTCCTTGTATTATTAACTATTACCATAACATCTCATTTCACTTGTTATTCTTTAAAATAATATTGTCTTAGGATTTCGCCACAAATGATCTTTGATCCAATACGGCTGATGATGACCCCTAGATGGGTCGAAACTAGTACCGTATAATTTTGTAATTTTGTGAATATATTGTATTGAAAAGGTGGAAACATTTAAGTTATTATTATTATTATTACTTATATATTGTTCAATACGGACCAAAAACATGAAATTCATAACCATCAATGTCTATTCCATGCCGAGTAGGGAGGGCATATTCATAATACCACATTCAGGAAAATGGAGTCCCTCTGGAATCTGTTCTCAATATCACTCTGTTTGCAATTGCCATAAAGGGTATTTTCGTTGCTGTGGGTTCAGCAGTGATACTGTCACTATATGTGGACTATTTTGCTCTGCATTATAGCTCACAAAATATGACAGTCGCAGAATGATAATTACAGCAAGCTATTAAGAAAGCGGAACAGTGTACCTTAGAACATAGCTTTTGATCATCCCCATCATGAACTTCATTTAGGTGAAGCTGCTCTTCATGTAGTAGACACGCACCAATTTCTTGGACTTCTTTTTGATATTAAGTTATCGTGGCAGCTGCATGTGTGCCAGTCAAAAGTAAAATGCATGAAGATACTCAATATTTTGAGGTTTTTAGTGGCACTGTATAGGAGACTGATCGCACAGTGCTCCTACACTTTATAGGGCACAGATTTTATTGAGATTAGACCACAGCATACAGCATATATATCAGAAAGAAATATTAGTGTCCACCACAGTGGAGTTAGATTGGCAACAGGACTTTTCATACAAGTCCCATAGCCAGTCTGCTTGCTGAGTCTGGTGTACCTTCTTTACAACTGAGACACAAGCAAGTGCTGTTATCACATGCTGCAAATCTTCCACAGATGTCACTTCTTGTTGCATAAAACCAATTTCATGTTTTTACCTGTATTGAACTTACTACTAGTATTTACAATTCTTGTTTTTATTATGCACTCAATTCAATACATAGAATGTTTATTGTCTCTAAAGGGACATTACAATACAAACATTAATTGGGACATGTTTTGCTCGCTGTATCGAGCATCTTCAGCCATCTTTTATACGATTTTCTCAAGGTTGAGTCATACATTAAACCTTATTTATAATAATTTTGGTTCATTGAAAATGTTTTACACAATAAATTTCCATCACTACTTAAAAAGTAAACAAGTAATATTGACAATTAAATTGTATCATTAATGGACTAGACATTAATGACATAATATTGATGTCCAAGTCATATTAAATATGCCAATTAAATTGAAAGTTTTGGCTAATTCTCGTTTGTTTCTTGATTTTTCAAATACTGTTAGTGTATTTATCAGAGTTTCAAATTAAATTCGTGAAAGTTAAATGATTAAACTTTCAGTATTTTTCCCGTTGTGTTTTCATTAAATGAGAACTACATCATTATTAAGGAAGGTTTATACTCTGTTGTGTTCATCATACTTGTAGTCTTCACAATATTCAACTGATTTAAGTTGGCCAATATTTACTGGTCAGATTGTTGTTAAGCGTAGTTTAAAGAGGCGCCAATAATTGTTACATAGATGTGATGTATTGTGTACTGCAACGCCATGGATGATTGTGTCTGTAACAAAAGATTATTATGCTTGTAATAGTTTGTAAATGTCGTCATGGGTACACTGAAGCTGGAATATCACTTACCCCTTTGCTTCACGCTTTTTTGTTTAGTTGTGCTTGTTGCAGTACTGAGACTATTTGTCGTCGTGTTTTTACTTCTTGTGTTACATGAATGAGGCGGGTGTGGTGGAGGGCAAGTAGGTGGAGATGGAGAAGGGGCTATGGGCGGAGCATTGGGCATTGACGTAACGTGAAGAGGGCAAGTAGGAAGCATAGGGGAGGGAATTGTGGGCCGGGTATTGGATACTAGCTTAGCTTGTGGAGGGGAAAGAGAAGGGGCTATGGGCGGGGTGTTGGGCATTGGCATGACGTGAGGAGGGCGAGTAGACAGCGTAGGGGAAGGAATTGTAGTGGGAGCTGTATTTGTTGATGTATTGGGATGTTTACGGTTGGAAAAATTTTGAAATTTTACTGTTATCTGATTTAAAAGCTTGTAGCAATTTTGGCAATTGTTCTATTAATGGGCTTTTTATTTCAGTTGCATCATTTAGGATCTAAAATTAAACCGAATATAGAAGTACTATGCCTTCGGTTGGGGTTATGTAGACGACACATTTGTGATAATAGACAACCGAAAAAATTCTAGAATTTTTAAACAAGGTAGATAGTGCATAAAATTCACCAAAGAGGATAAAAACAACGGTTCATTAAATTTCCTGGATATAAACGTAACACATACAGATTTTTAATTTCACTTTCAGATATATAGAAAACCAACACACACCCCAGTTACAATAAAAAATGATTCCCTTCATCCAAAATCCCATAAACAAGCTTCTTTTTTCAGCCTAATATACAGAGCTTTCAAGATACCTTTATCACCAGTTAACTTAAACAAAGAACTTAGATTTATAAAAGAACTAGCACTAATTGAAGGGGTTAAAGGTATAGTGGTGTAAGTCACTTTATCATCGTTTTTAGGAAATGAGCATAATGCGAAAGGTATTGTAGTTAATTCAGTAGACAAGTTTTTGTGATGGTATTGTTTTAGAGGTACTACGTAGGTCCAAACTTAGGGATTAGGCTTGATTTGAAAATTTTTTGCTCAAAAGTTGTACCTCACGCACTAACCAAAGTCACTTGCACCACTGTGCCTTACCAAAGCCTGTGACATACACCACTGTATGACCTAAAACCAAAGACTTACACCACTATGGACATCAACAAAATGATGTAAAGTTGACTTGCACTTCTCAAACACATTTTTATTGAACATTACACAAAGTATAAGAATAATACAAACAATTTAATTTTTTATCACGAATGGAGTCTTAATGTTTTTAACATGGCAATACGGATTCAGTCTATTTCATCAGGATATGTGGTTTCCACAATTTCCAGAGGTCCAACATCTACAAGCTCCTCACCTTCTTCAATAGTGGTTCGCAGGGAAACGAAGAATTCATGTTTCACTGGTGGAATGTATGGCAGAAGATCAAGCATATCTTTCTTTTTAGCCTCGGTAACAGGCCTTCCCCTTGGGTACAAAACATCTTGAGAAACGTTGGCCAGAGAATGTCGCCTACCGGGCTTTGCTGCCTTTAGATTTAGTTTAGAAAATGGGATATCCTCATTCACAGTTTCTTTGTAGAAGAGAGTGTAAGGTTGATCTTTCAAAATTCGTATCCATTGAATTTTCAACCAATTAACAGCAATGTTGTTCTCATTTTTCTTTCGTCGCGTGATACAACTTTCCAACTTTGCAACAGATTTGAAATCCTCTCGGCTCATTTTCGTCACCATGAATGGATTGTTCCTTCGGCACTTCATTATGATACTGTACCAGTCGTCTGCAGTATAAATGGACTTGTTCTTTGCGTACGATTCAATTGATCCAAATTCAGCGTCGTTGGGTAGAAAAGAGTGGCCACTTACCATAAATTTGTGATCGATAATTTCTGCATTGCTTTGAGGGCCCTGTATGTACTTCATGAGGTACAAGGAAAACTTAATATTACGGTTTTGGCCCGTGCATGCGTCACTGTACAACACTATGTGCCTAGCAGATGACGCTCTTGCTGCAAGATGTTTGACGATACAGGAACCAATCTCTTGAGACCCACGAGAAGCGATCGTTTCATCCCAGCAGAACATGAAGCCTAAACCTGTTCCAAGTTCATGGCAGCCAAGGTTATAACAATACATATTCCGCTTATAGTAAGCCACGGACGTCGTCAAAACAGGAAATGGCAAAGCCTTTTCGAGGTCGAATGTCAGACCATAGAAAGATTCGTCTTCCCGTGCTTTCACTTTGTCCCGATCTCTAGCCTCTCTCACCTTTTCGGCATTTCTGAGGTGTAATTCTTTTTCAGCCTTCAGCTTTGTAGATTCGTCTTCATCTTCACACACTTCAATCTTCTTGTCAAGCACATCGCATCTGGTGCACGTATCTTTAAGAGGCCGGTGGAAATGCAAGTTGAACTCATTGCTAAAGGTTCGGCGGTAGATGGCTTCAGAAACAGGAATATCACCTTTTTCCGTGCACTTTTCTTTGTACAGTTCATACATTGTACGTACATTCATGTCAGGAGGAAGGTATTTCCTGTTAGGGTTCTCTGATCTACTGTAGTGCGATTGATACGATGGGAAAGATGCTATGTGGTCACGCACACCATTCATGGCAGCCTCCGGTGTTTTATTTTGGGGGGGATGGCGTCCTCGGCCATCACTTCCTGGTTGTTGACCCTCTCGTACTTTTTGTATTGCCCTTGTCATTCGCCCATCCAAAACTTGGAGTGTTTGTAAGAAAAAACGCTTGCACACAGTAACGCTATTGCCTCTGACTTGGAATCTGAAGCTGTTTGAAACAGACTTTGCATTTCTCGTTGAATTTCGTGGGCGTCTTACATTAGGTTTCTGTTGCACAATCAAACCACATAAAAATACGTTTTGTTCAGAAAAACTGCTTAGCTTCCAAAAGGTGTCGAAAATTTCTCGCCTCGCCACTTCAGGTACGTTCTCCACACACTTTTTTTTACATTTACAATCAAAGTTCTGATACAGCTTACCGGCCACTTCTTTTCCTCTAGAGGACACGTACGGGAGCCCTGAATTTCGTGCTCGCTTTCGCTTTTGAGCTTTACTTTCGTGTTTTTGTCTTTTCCTCGTTCTCGGGTGAGCGTTTTCTCGATTCTCAGAAGTTCCAGCAGTAGGAAATTCGCTGGAATGGTTGCGCTGGCGTCCGCCGTCTACCTCTTCATCTCCTTCTGATTCTGAAACAACAAACATCTTGTTACACTTACTACCGAAATAAAAAACTGCAGGGGAAGCTTCGATTCAGCATTCAAAATTACGTGAAAAACGATACTCAACACGACCATTTTCAATAATCACAGAAAATTCACTAAAAACATCACTCTTCATGCATTTTTCTCCATTTTTCCTTTCTTTTTTTCCGAACCGATTACAAAGGTGTATTATTCAGGGAATAGTAGACCAAAAGGACCTAAGGCATAATCTAATGTAAGTACTTGCTAAAAACGTTGCAACAAAATAGGTTAGTAGGTGAGTAACTGAGAGGTTAGAAGGTGAATAGTACTTACCATCATCTGTTTCTGATGTGTTTTCTCCTTGTTCACGCTCCCATTCATCACTGGACTCCAGCTCATCCAACGGATCACTTAAACTTATTTCAGAATCCATCGTTTCTTTGAGTATTCACGCATGCATTCAACACTCGATGAACATCGCGGAACAATTACAACCACACTGGTGTAAGTCTGACTCACACCACTTCAGTTATCAGCAAAACAGATGATCCATTACCAGTCTAACTTGTGCTGCCATCTAACGACGAAATGAGTGAAGCTCTGACTTACTCCACTTTTTCTATGAACAGTTTTTTATTTCTACATCGCCTTTCTGTGCCTAAGTCAACTTCTACCGAAAATTGACTTACACCACTTTGACTTTAACCCCTTCAATTAATGGTTACAAAATAGAGACAATTAATTGAATCATTAACAAAGTAAAGCTTAAACTGGCCACTAATCTTATTCCAGAGAAGACTAACAAATCAAAATATGCTACTTTCACCTACACCAAATTACAAATTCCTTAAAAAACGAGATCTACAAATAGCATTTAGAACAAATAACACTAATAGAAACATATTTTTAAATCATAGTACAGTTAATGTAAATAAAGATGAATATCATCAATCCGGAATATATAGATTAACATGCACACAGTGCAATTTTTCATATGTTGGCTAGGCTGGGCGCAGTTTTATCACAAGATATATGGAACACTATAACGTATGAAAACATAATAAGTATTCCGCAATGACTAATCACATGAAAGAGACCGGCCATCAGTTTAGCACAATAGGTAAGGACCTCATGGTAATAAAAAGAATTGAGAAAGTTAATGACTGAATACGAAAACATTTATATTTATTTAGATCAGCATTTCAATAGGGTAAAACAAAAAACCTAAATCATGCAATCATAATAAAAAGTTTTTAAATCAGATAACAGTAAAATTTCAAAAATTTTCAACCATAAACCTCCCAATACATCAACAAATACAATTCCCACCACAATTCCTTCCCCTCCGTCCTCTACTTGCCCTCCTCACTTCACGCCAATGGCCAACACTCCACCCATACCCCCTTCTCTTTCCCCTCCACAATCTAAGTTAGTATCCAATACCCGGCCCACAATTCCCTCCCCTATGCCCCCTACTTGCCTTCCTCCCGTTACGTCAATGCCCAATGCTCCGCACATAGCGCCTTCTCCTTCTCCACCTACTCGCCCTCCACCACACCCGCCTCATTCATATAACACAAGAAGTAAAAACACTACGACAAATAGTCTCAGTATTGCAACAAGCGCAACCAATGAAACAAAGGTGTAAGTTAAATTCCAGCTTCAATGTACTCATAACAACATTTACAAACTATTACAATCATAATCATCTTTTGTTACAGACACAATCATCCATAGCGTTGCAGTATATGACACATTACACCTACAATAGAGTAAATTACATAAATGATTAGGGACTAGTTTCGACCTAGTACTAGGTCATCGTCAGCCTAAAGCAAAATTAAAACACAAATACCGAAGAAATTAAACAATGTAAAGACATGTAAGGTCTTGTAAAAGTACATACCATGTGAGATATTGTGCAACACTATGTTAAAAAATAACTCTCTGAAAGAGATTCATAATAAGTCCAGTGCACATTAAAAAGGTTGTAGATAGGAATCCTTGAGTTGCTGGATAAGGAGATTACAATATGCTGGCTCCTTTAAGATACTGGTATCCAATTGAAGAACCTCTGAGTACTAGTACTTTTCTTAAACAATCTTCCATATTCCCACATCCCTCAGCCCCACCTTAACATCCTCTCCCCTCCACCTTTTTCTCCTTCTGTTCTTTTTCTCCCTTCTCCTCCTCAAGATTTCCTCTGAACCTCACCCACCCCTATTTCTCTCATCAGCTTATTACAACACGCGTTAATTCCCTTTATTTAAATATTTTCTTCCACCTGACCAAATTTGTTTGTTTGTTTCTTTCTTTCTTTCCTTGCTGTCATTTATTCAGAGTCAAATGTATGGTCCACATTGAACTGCGAATTTATATCCACCTTTATTTAACGCCATATATGTTAATCCTCCTCGCATAACATCCATCGTCCTTAAAGATTCTAGAAACAGAAGAGCTTTCTTCTAGCATCTTACTTCGCATCGACATTTATTTCAAGTTTATAAACATCTTAAGACAATGTTACGGTACTGTAATTTCAATTGATCTCTGAATGAACAACAGCATCGCTTGAAAACCAACCTTTTTCGATTTCCATGACCAAACACTTAAGGATTACTTTTACAACTTCTTACTTTTATACAGCGCACTGGACCTTTTTATGGATCTCTATTTTTTAACATAATGTAGCGCATCTCTGGATTCTTAAGCCTCCACGCGCAACAATTACCTTCCTTCAAGTTCCAAAAAACTGAAGAGCCTTTCCAGCATCCATGTGTTTTTACGTCTATGAATATCTTAACAAACGACGTAACTTCATCTCAGTTGTTCTTCGAATATACAGCAGCAAATTTAAGAAGCCAGCATATGTTGAATTCCTTGACCTACAACTGAAAAGTTTTCCATCCCTATCAACTTTTTAATGCTACACGGTGCTCTGGTCTTTAATCATAAATAAACGACGTGACTTCGGCTCAGTGGTTCTTCAGTTAGATACCTGCACCTTAAAGGAGCCAGCATATTGTAATCTCCTTATCCAGCAACTCAAGGAATCCTATCTACAACATCTTTTTAATGTGCACTGGACTTATTATGAATCTCTTTCAGAGAGTTATTTTTTAACATAGTGTTGCACAATATCTCACATGGTATGTACTTTTACGAGACCTTACGTGTCTTTACATTGTTTAATTTCTTCAGTATTTATGTTTTAATTTTGCTTTAGGCTGACGATGACCTAGTACTAGGTCGAAACTAGTCCCTAATCATTTATGTAATTTAAACTCTTTACATTTTGTATTGAAAAGGTGGGCCCAAATAATACATTAATTTACTCTATTGTAATCACAGTTCAATATGGATCTATCAATATGAAACTTATTTCATTTAATATCACACCTATGTAACAATTATTGGTACCCCTTTAAACTACGCTTAACAACAATCTGACCAGTAAATATAGGCCAACTTAAATCAGTTGAAGATTGTAGAGACTACAAGTATGATGCAGACAACAGAGTATAATAATGATGTAGTTCTCATTTAACGAAAACACAATAGAAAAAAATACTGCAAGTTTAATCCTTTAACTTTCACTAATTTAATTTGAAACTTTGATAAATACACTAACAGTATTTGAAAAATCAAGAAACAAATGAGAATTAGCCAAATCTTTCAATTTAATTGGCATATTTAATATTACTTGGTCATCAATATTATGTCATTAGCGTCTAGTCCATTAATGATAATTTTAATTGTCAAAGAAAAAATGTTTTTTACTTTTTAAGTATTGACGATTTTTTATCAATATTATGTAATTAACGTATAGTCCATTAATGATACAATTTAATTGTCAATTTTACTTGTTTACTTTTTAAGTAGTGACAAAAATTTATTGTGTAAAATATTTTCAGTGAACAAAATAATTATAAATAACTTTTAATGTATGACTCAACCTTGAGAACTTCGTATAAAAGATGGCTGAAGATGCTCGATACAGTGAGCAAAACATGTCCCAATTAACGTTTGTATTGTAATGTCCCTTCAGAGACAATAAAAGTTTTATGTATTGAATTGAGTGAATAATAAAAACAAGAATTGTAAATACTAGATGCCACTTCACCCAAGCTATCCTTATGAATTCCATAACCAGAATCACCGGCTGTAGGCTGCTTATCCATGGGCAACAGAGCCGGTTGGAATTTGCTTGGATGCCATTTACACAGTGTTTGAAGTACCTTCGGTTCCTCACCTTGTCAGAGTGCCTTTTTTTAATTGTAATTTTTTCAGGGCGTCGAACCATGTGGATCTTGGGCACCATATTGTATGAGCCTGCATGTAATGGCAGTAGTGTGGAATGTTGTATGTGAGGAAAGAAAGAAATGTCAGAGTGCCTAGTTAGGTGCCTCCATGAACAGTACATTGACCTGATGTTATTCTCGAATTGGTCACCAGTCTTAAAAACAACTCAGTCGCCTCCACACATTGGAGGCTTTTTGAGTCCTAGTCATTTTATAGAAAATATACCATTGCAAATTAGATCAACTGACTATTTTTAACTTATAATCATTCTCATCATCATTTTGTTTTAATTCTAGTCATTGAGTAAATTTTAGTCTGTCACTTCATTTCATTTCATCTTTTACCATTAGGCGCCAGTGTCCGAGATGTTAGGTCCCTTATGCATTTCAATCTAGAAACCAAACTCTTCTTCAGACCCATGACAATGTAGAACGAAAACCATTAATGGCATTAATTGCCACTTACTCCATAGTAAGTGGACTCAAGATAGAAAGACCCTGCTAGAAATGAAATTCATTCCACGGTCATCAGAGTCAAGGAGAAAGATGTTAAGACTTAATAATGGAGGGTAGCCATGTTCTACTCAGTATATACGCATCATCTTTATTAAAATTATTCGGGTGTTTAGCAATTTCTATCACCTCACTAATGATTCTAGCTGTAAAACGTTTCTCCTTACTAATGACAGCATCAAAAATGATTTGATAGTCATTATGTACTGGATGCTCTGCAACAGCAGACATCTCTGGCTAGCAAAGACTTAAGTGCCTGCGATTTTCGTTAACTCTCGTAGTTACCATCCTACATGTTTGACCAACATAAACTGATCTACAGGAACGAGGGTTCATATATATTTCAGCCCAGTTTAAACCAATAGGAACTTTAACAGATTGCAGGCATTATTTGCCTATGATGATACTGATGTTAAAGATGGTCTTGATATTGTACCTTCTGAGAATATTACCAATCATATTTGTGACAGATTGTACTTATGGAAAGAAGGCCAACTCAAAGGAGGAAAATCACATGACAATCTGTCTTTTGGCTTAAGATGTAGCACTTCATCAACCTGTTTCTTTGAATAGCCATTCCTCATTAATGTTTTGGTTAGGAATTCATGTTCACCATTTAACTTATCCTGTTCACAAACCTCCCTTGCTTGACTGATAAGGGTGTTAAGCTTTTGACAAGAATGGTGGTGAGAGAAACCATGAAGATATCTATTAGTATGGGTGGGTTTGCATTAAACCTAATGACCTAAAGTTCCATTGGATTTTCTAGAAACCAAAACATCCAAGTTCATGTTCACCATGAGGCCAAATAATAAATGTGTCATTGACATATCACAAACATATTGAAGGCTTGAGTGGGCAAGATTGAAGAGAGCACTCTTAAAAAATCATACATATAGAAATTAGCGAAGACCGGTGCCAGTTGCGAACCCATGGCAACACCATCCATTTGTTCACATATTGTACCATGAAAACTGCAGTACTTTGTGGTGAGGACAAGGTGAAACAGATTAACAATGTCATCAGAAAATATCTTATCCATCAGACAAGGTGTCCATGATTGGAATACTAGTGAACGAGTGGTTGTAAAAGTCTGTGATTTAAAACAGTCATCATCATCATCATCATCATCATCATCATCATCTAGGTATTGGTTACCTACTGATATCAGACAAATTTGTTTCTTTACAGATTTTGGAGGAATTGAAGACTAAGATTATGTGGGGAGATAAACTGGATTGGCTGGTCAGCAAGATGGCAACACTCTCGACTGCATCTCCAGCTCACATTAGGAGAGTCATCGATGGAGCAGTTCAACGTTCTGTTTCGCTGACGAAGTATTCTTGGGACTATGAAGGTCGCCTAAAAGCACCAGTGATGTTGTTGCGTCCCAGAGCAACTGTATACAACTTAGCAAATGATGACTATGGTCTATCTAAGGTACTGGCTACATGATTTCATGAGCCTGTTTATGTATTTTATTATTTTGATCCTACCTGCCTGTGTACTTTTCTTCCTGAATTGGCTTTACCATTCTTATGCTAAAGCACACTTTTTGACTGATAGTAGAAGTTCCTGCTGTTAAAAAATGCCCAGAAAGATTCCTCAGGCTTAAAATTACCCTTCTCTTTGTCAGGTAGTAAGACAAGAGGTGTGAAGAGTTCACTATATCTTCCTCCTCAACAAAGATTTTACAGTCCTCATTGTATTTTTGATTCCTTCACCCAAGAGAATAACTTCTCAGGTTCAGATTTGTCTGACATCGCTTCCACTTTTGCTAGGTTCCTTCCGTGATTTTTCCTATTTGCCAGGCTGAGTAGCTCAGATGGTAGAGCGCTGGCCTTCTGACTCCAAGTTGGCAGGCTCGATCTTGGCTTAGTCTGGTGGTATTTGAAGGTGTTCATATACGCTGACCTTGTGTCGGTAAATTTATCATCACGCAAAAGAACTCCTGCGGAACAAAGTTCCGACAGCTCGGTGCCTCCAGAAACCATAAAAGTAGTTAGTGGGATGTAAAAGAAATATTATTCTCTCTCCTGTCCTTTGGTGAACTCTTGTTCTCTTTTGACCCTGATGGTTTTGCAAGGCCTAGGAATTCTTTCATTTGTGTACCCCTCATAGATCTTCCTTTTATTTAAATGTCAGTATCTGTATTATTCAAAAGGTTGGACCTTTTCCATTTTATCCTCTAATTACTGTAATGATAATAGAGGATAGTGGCTCAGTTGTTCTTCCTCTTAAAGAAAGGATAATCAGCACAAGCTGGTAGTTTGCATTGTAAGTCACCTTTTACAACAAGTAGGGATTCCATGAACGTATTGTATGGCCACTGTCGTAACTCCAACAAGAAAGGGGAAGGCATGAAAATGAGACTTCCTAGACCTGGAAAAATTTTGTAGCATCGGGGTTAGGAGAGAACAAGAATTGAGTGAAGGAAGTTGGATAGGAAGGGGATTGTGAGGATTCTGGCAGAAGTAAGGGGGCACAATGCCAGACTCGCTAGAGTATCCGTGAACACCACACCACCCTCCCAGTCGCGAGTCTCACTGGTGAGATATCATATCCTTGTAACCATTGTGCAAATCTATTTTCTTTTCTTTTTCCAGTGTTTGTTTTATATTGTGCATCTGATGGTTCTTTATTCCTTTTGCAGTTCTGCGAGCGCATCGAGGCAATTCATGTTGTAGAAGGGGATCATTCAAAGATACTTGAAAATCCGGACACATCAAAGTACATCAATGAATTCCTTGGAAGTGAAAAGGTGGAGAAATCATGAACATTCACTGCAGAAACATGTTAGTGACCTGGTGTTAAAATAAAACAAATCTGTTTTTGTAGTTCTGTGTTTATGAGTTTCTAAATGGTTGTTAATTTACGCATGTACCCTTAAAAGAACTTCCTGTATCCTACCTAAGACAATAATGCCGCTCTTGGGGTTTGAGGTGTGATTGTCTACTCCCCATAGACGGCCAGTTTGGCATGAGTCCTGTGAGTGAACGATTTTAGGGTGAAACAGTTAATATCAGCCACTAGGTAATAGGAGATTTGGTTCAAGGACCAAGGATGGTCCAATTTTTAGTGTTCTTCTTAGAAAATGACTGTTTAAAAGGAAAGCCCTAACAGTTTCCTAAATATGAAAAAGAAAAGTGCACTTATGACCTAAAAAAGAACACAAATATGACTTAAACCTAAATTTTAAAAATACCCTATCAATAACGTCAAAACATATTTCTTGAAATAGAGAAAAATGGATTTAAAGCACATGAATGTCCAACCCTTGTCTTGTTCCTTTATGGAGTCAGGTATTAAGTGAGATGAATCTTTGCAGCAAGTTTTGACAACTGATTCCATTTTCTGACTGAACTTCATCAGAGAAGTTAATGAGATGAAATAAATGACATGATATATGATAGTAGTGAGAGAGAGGGTGAAACCCAGTGCAGCACACAGCCTACTCCTATCAAATAGCACCAAGGGGTCTGTTCTAGGTGTTAACGTCTGCATCCAGTGGATGAATCACCTTTGTAATTTATAATGAATCACCAGCAGCAGTGTCATATGTCCTCACAAAATATGAACACTGCGGAGGGGTTTGCAATTAAACCCATGGTTTTAGTACACAATCCAAGGCTTAGGAATTGTATACCACTACCTTTCCTAGCCAGCTGACCAACATTCTGATGGAGAAAATGTTTTCCTCCAGTGGGACTTGAACCAACTAACGATGGTATCAGATTATAAAGACGATGGTGATCACCAGGCGGGCAAGATCATATTATTATTACAGTTCTGATCATGTCTCTAGAAAATTCAAATATTAACATTTGGTTATAATGAGAACCCTTTCACCTATTCATCCAATGTTGCCAGGTCTCTGGAGAGGAAATATTCATACTCACCATATCCAATATCCGCATTTTCAGAAAAAATCCTTTCAAAAATGGTTATTTCATTAACGTATGTAAATATTTATATAAGCAAAGTGAAGATAGAATACTCTTTTCTTCCAAGTCTATATCCTCTTCCACTTTTCCAGAAATCTACGAGTTCTGGTTTTGACAATCCCTCCTTCTCATAATTACAAAATTAGCTGAAGATGTTGTTTCATTGATCTAGTGCCTTAATAGGATATACTTTTGTGTCACATTTCTTGATTTTAAAATATTTAACTATGCATGGGACTGTTCATCGGATGTTCCTAAAAATGGCAGGTGGCAAAAGAAATTTAATAAGGAGACTTTATTCTTTGAAAGGAAGTCTTTTCACAGTTTCTTCAAAAGCTATCTGGTAGAACTGAATACACTTTTAAATTATTCAATTTGATGTTGACCTAACAAACCCTTCATTTGATTTATAGATTCATCTACAGTGGCTCCTATTCTAATTTCACTAGGTGCCACCCAGTCCAACAGTTCTGCAGAAGTAGAAATTTTTCTGACGCATGCATTGGGAAAACTCGGAACATAAGATGAAAACCCGCTTAAACCCAATCCTGATGTAACTGGTTTCCAGTGGTTACATGACACATAGTAAAGAAAAGGAAATATTAACTTACACAGCACTTTAACACCTTTAGCACAAAATAAAACATCAGATGAACTGCATCAAGTATAAACAAATGAACATTAGGCTGGGCAACGTGACGACTATAGAAAGGGTGTGGAGCGGTATGGGAACTCTACCAGGGCCTTTGGGAAATGTAGGTTTAGGGTTTCTAGAAAAATCAACGGTGATCTCTTGATCTGCGATATTATTTTCCAAAATAAACATTACAAAGAAAATTTAAAACAAAATCCATCAATTCAAAAATCCAGGTACGATATTTCAAAACAAAAAATTAGATGAAAATTGCCAAGGGCATTTACAAATACAATATTAAGTGATGGTTAACGAGCTTTCAGACAATCGCGCCACATAATGGAAACAAGGGGAAAATTAGAAATAGTTAACCTTGACACAGAGGCCAGTTCAACCTGCTTCCACACCAAAAACACTTCTGATGCAGGGCAGAGGAAAAACCAGCATGCATCAAGGGATACAAGGTTACTGGAGCAGAGGTGCCAACTATTATGGATTATCCGAAATTATTACGGAAAAGCGACATTGACATCAAAAAAATAATTTCTACGGGAAAAAGGAAAAAAATCGAGGAATACTGCTCAATCCTCCTTGTTTCAATGCTTGTGAGTTGGCAACAATACTTCAATCATCACTTTAGTTTGCTACCCATGAGCATTGTGAAATTCATTGTAAAGGAAGGAGCTGTAGGTACCCAGCTCTTCTCCACTATAAAATGTAATGTTGTATTATTGCAGTATTAAGTGTACTTGACAGTAACTCTCCCACAGAATGAGTTTTCATTGTTAATAGGAAAAACTAAAGGAATTCAGACCTACATTAAGAACATCTACACTGAAATTACTTCTTGTTCAGAAGACGAAAATATCATCCCAGGGGGAAGGACGCATCTAGAAAACCCGCATTGATAAGTAGCTGCTGTTTGCGAGAAAAAAAGAAAAAAGCTATAAAGAATGTTTTATGACAGAATTGACTGATAATGTGCAACTTTTATTGTATAATATGACATAATTTAGATTAGATTTCTGTCGAGAAGGGAAGAAGAGGTGTCATTATCGAGGAATGATTTGGATTTGACTCAAAAACTTTGTGATGGGAGGTGGGGATTACTGAAAATCCCCTTCAAAGGTTGGCACCTCTGCTGGAGGCAAACCCCGAGGGAAATAAAATTAATCTTCTAATTTCAAGGTTTAAAAAAAACTAAAAGAAAAGGGGAATGCTTCCAAAATCAAGCAGGCAGGCCCAGCTGAAAAGCTAAGGCACCTGAATAATTGAGTGGCGAGTCTGGGCGAGTAGGGGTAAACTCCTATGTGAAAATACAAGCAAACATTAATTAAGATGGAAATGAAACCTACAGTGCTTACACCAAGGCAGCCCATCCTGGGAGGGAGGATCGCCGACGTACATCTGATCTCTGGACTGATGAGAAACGAAAAAGACCACGAAATCTTGCCTCTCTTAAGAAGGCAAGGCTGGCCCCAGTGCGATCCTGGAGTAACCAAACAGACCACAGAAGTTTCCCTCTCGGCACCCAGATCTGACAGTCAAAACCCCTTACCAAGCCGCGATGTTTTCACAATATTCCAGAACATCACCTAACCCTAATCGCAAACTTTCCATCTTCCAAAATTAGTAAAAACATGCTTCTAGAATCGACAGGGGCAGACACACCCTGTTCTGAAAGTCTGCATCTTGAAAATTTCCAGATCATTACAAAATATCACTCAACAATAATAATAATAATTTACAATTTAGTAATTACATTTCCACATTTAGATGGATAAAAGGAATACAAATATAATATTTTACACCATATAGTAAACATTTCTTTGAAAGAGACATATTCCACAGGTCTCACTGAAGAGACCCAAATCTGTGGATTTCACTTGCGACACATTCAAACATTCAAAAACAATAAAGGTGTTTTTTAATCCATCTATTCAATACTTTTATTTTCACTTATAGTGGTTACATAAACAGACTATCAGTTAAATGGGACATGTTTTGCCCTCAAAAAGGGCATCTTCAGCCTAAAAACAATCTTCAAGAGTACATCTAATATTAAATATGGAAGCTAAAAGTTCAGCTAATTACGACAAATCGGGATATAAAAATGTGAAAAATGATGCATTATACAAACATGTCAATGGAAACACTGTCAATGATTAAACTATAATCTTGCCAGAGACTAAAACTTCTTCCATTAAAATTCTAATTAAAATACTGTAGTTCATTTAAAATTGTTAGTGGAATACCAAAGTGATAATAACATGATGCCAACAACATGAGGGCGTGAACACAAGTACAAATATGAATGTCATAAATACAACATGTTCAAGGCCACTAATGAATTTGTGAGCATAAGGAGAAACAGAAGCATCAGTTGAAATATTGTAGAAGTGGCCCATATCACCGGTAGGCAATATTATTGTCTGAAACCTTGTCAGGAAATGTCAGTAGATACTGGAAAATGTTCTCTGTAAGAGAAGGAAAGGATGAATTAAGAAGATGAACGCAAGGAGAGAATTCTGATTACGTAGTTTGGAACAGATGAGGACTTACGTGTTAGTTGAAAGTTGTTATCTACTCTTGTGTTGATGGCTGCCCTTTTGTTGGCTCTGAGTCTCGTATTATAACTGTATTTATAACATGTAACATTCAAACATCCTGAAAACTTAAAGTATATCGGAAGGGAAAACTGCTGAATCATTGCTTCCCTCCCAGATATCTAGGAGTCACCCTGGATCGCACACTGACTTACAAGAAACACTCCCAAAACATCAGGGAAAGGTTATCTGCAAGAAACAACATTCTTCTCAAGTTGACAGGCTCTACTTGGAAAACTCAACCTCAAACCCTTAGAACATCAGCTTTAGCCCTGTGTTACTCTGCAGGTAAAATATGCCAGTCCAGTGTGATGTGGTATAAATCAGCCCATACACAACAGGTTGACACTGCACTCGACGAAAGCTGCAGAATCATTACTGGATGCCTGAAGCCTACCCCTATTGTGAAAATCCATTGCTGCTGTGGAAATACGCAGAGAGATAGCAGCAAACAAGGAAAACTGTAAGGTATCCACATCATAAACATGCCCACTATTTGGTATTCCCTCACCCAACCTCACCTTAAATCTAGGAAAAGCTTCTTTCGGACAACAGTCGGTCTCGACATGAATGCTGATACTGCTAGAATGAGAATGTGGAATGAAAGAACTGTTCATCTCTCCTATTGGATGACCCCAAAACAAAGCCTCTCTCCTGGCCACAAAGAGTACTGGGCTATATGCAAGGCGCTCAACATACTACGAAGTGGAATCATCACAACCAAGCTCAACATGCAGAAATGGGGTCTTTAGAGTGACTCTACCCTCTGTGACTGGGGGGAACTACAGACAGCACCTTTACCAGTGCCCCTTGTATGCAACAACATTCACGATGGAAGATTTAACACTTGCCAACCCAATGCTATTGATGTCGCCCACCACTGTGCACAGAACATACAATAGGTGATCGAACATGTTTTGAATGGTTCAGTTGACTTGTGTCTTTATTTTTCAATATTTGGATTGAAATAGGAACTCAGTAAGCTTAAAATATTGGTTGACCGTGCATGAAACAGAAACCTCCCTAAAACGGAAATATTTTCTGGTCCCTAGCAAATTTCGTTTAGACATGTTTTATTGTAGTAATAAAAATGAGATAATTTGCTTGCTTGTTTGTTTGTTTGTTTGTTTGTTTGTTCCAAACAGTCTCAAAAACTGCTAGATCGAATAAGCTGAAAATTGGTAAGGATATATCTTGATATCCCAAGCCACGCAGGGGATACTGTTGATTTTGATGTATTTCACAATTTCAAAATAATGGGGGATTTTACAGGGGTATGTCCCAAATTTGGGCAACTTTTGTCCTACATGAATTAAAGTAACAGGTAAAAAGGTTGGCCCTATCAAAAAATAAAGAGTACCATGTGGCCTTGAAATTAAATTTTCTGCAAATAACTTAATTTACTTCATAACTGACATTTTTCAAGAAAATTAAGCTTTCTTGTGTTTTTAGCTGTGATGGCCTTCACTAACAAATGGACTAATCATTGCACGTGTAAGTAGGGATCATGTAAAGCCATGCTCATCAGGATTTGTGTAGAGTCGTCGTTCATTTGATAATAGGCCAGCTGAGGAATGAGCGCACCTTTCTGCAGAAAGTTTTTGGAGGCTACAGTTGTACTGTGTAGAGTGCTAAGCTTGTTTATCCATATTTCAGAACTACTGTGGGCTAATTATCCAGCCATTTTCATTATTATCATTATATTTATATTCCGAGTTTCAATTTTTATTATTGTCAATGTAGGTTTAGGATTCATATTGAGTTTATAATTTATGTTTTATTTTGCATCATTAATCCTCGCTCCATGCAAAAACTGGTACTTTATAGTTCTAAATAAATTTTATCATGAACAATTTTCCTGTAAAACCAACCGTAAAAGAGATATGTAGAGTTTTATATTTTTATTATGAAGCTCCCCTCCTGCTGAAAGTTTTGAATGAATTACAGCTAAGATCCTACTCGCTGTTAACCTAAAATTAAATACTAAGTTTTTTCAAGAACCACCACCCATGATGCTGTAACAAATGAAAATTAAACTGAACCCGACACAGGCTATTATTTGTCCTGTCTGGTGTGAAAATCAAGTATGAGGTCAATATTCAAACATTACAAACAGAAAGCCAATTTTTTACATACCGGATGGTCCACCAGCCCCTTGCAATCCAGTTTTATGCATCCCTTCACATTTACTACAATTCTGACAGATATCGGTTCCTCTCCCTAAACCAGGGTAATATAACAAGATGTGTGTGTACGGGCTAGAAGACAGCAGGAATCGTGAGCGCCACTATTAATTCATTATGGGTACTCTGAATGAACCTGTAAAACGAGTACAGATACGCAGAAGACATACTTTCAAACGGGAGGTTGACGCAGAGACCAGGAGCACGGTACTGTATAGGCTGGGAAGTGGGCGCCATAGGTCTAGTGTCGCAGTAGCTCACATGGCAAGCGGGTGGGGAGATATGTGATATTGGACAGTGCTCAAGGTAGAAGGTTTGTAACCACATAAGAATTTTTTTAACAGCCAGTTGGCTGGGATGTGGTAAGGGTGCATAACTTGATAGCTTCCAAGGACCGATTTGACCCTGTAAAAGACCGCAGTATCGTTGTATTGGGTATGGTGCTGGGTTGGGCGAGGATGAGGAGATGATGGTCTGTGGCCAGTTACAGTAGCTACATCATACATGTTCCAAGCTTACAGGTAGGGCAAAGTATGCCCCATTGGGAAGATAACAACATGTGATGGCAGGTAATTATGTAGCTGTGCAAACTCCCCTCCTTCGAAGCAATTCACAACACAAAGTTTATTCACTGCCTCGAGATGTATTCCAGGTTACAATTCTCATTTTGCTCCATACTGAAATGTACATTAAGACAAAGAATGTTACAACTGTTTATTAGTTTCCACCTATTCACTACAAAGTGAGTTCTTGTAATTAAGAATTATATCTTGTCATATTAATTACAGGGACATATTCGCCCATTATATGGGCATCAGCCTTAATCTCATACCTGTAGGATAAAATTCAGGATCCTGATTGTTCTTAATCGAAGTTTTGAAGAGAAAAGTACATATCATAAAGTTGAGGTTACTTGTTGTAGGTACACTTGTTTAACATTTACGTACTAAAATAAGTCTAAAAGATGAAAGAGTAGAATGACTGTTGTTACAACACTCTTCCAATAAAATCTTTTTTAAACTTCACAATCGGTCCTTATTTATTGTAACTGGTACTTCAGCGACTACACCAAACACAGTTAAAGGTGGGAAAGAAAATGCAATTACACGGTACCAAATACAGTAGAGACAATACGCGACACTCAGCGAGATATCGAGGGACAGCTATTAGAGCTCTCTCTAGCAGGTAGACCTGAGAACTACTCATTCTGTCATAAGAGCACGTGTACTTGTGTGTGAAGTTTTTGGTGTTATTTATGCGTTTTCAGTGAGTTGACATAATTAAATAGTAGCGTGTGTCATTCCTTGATATCTCTTCTCAACATGAGGGGAAAGGTATGTGTTGTGTTTGGCTGCAGTAACTATGAAGTAGAGAAGAATGCGCGGTCTTTCTTTCGCCACCCTTGTGACAAGAAAATGTAAGTAATATTGTGTTTGCATATGTATTCTTCCAGTGACAAAGAGATTTTTATAGTACTTCATAATCTTCTGACCTGCTCTACCCATATTTTAACTGGTTTAAAATATAATATGCATATTTTATTGTATAGTGCAGCAGTTAATCTTCAATACCGATGGTGTTGTAGGTGTGATCTGTAGATTTTGAAATGTCACAGAAGAGATTTGGACAAGGTGTACAGAAAGAAGGGACGTTACACTTATATAAGAATTATAAGATCTGTTCAGATCATTTCCAGGCCAGCGACTTTAAAAATCCTCGACTATACAGCCAAGTTACAAGTAACTAATCTCATTTTGTTCCGTAGTGAAGATACAATAAGTAAACTCTTTCAAGATTAAAATTATTGTGTCCACCTTTTCAATACAAATATATATTTTTAATGATTAAATTCTACATGAATTAGAAACACCAGTTAGGGACATGTTTCGCCCTAGTTATGGGCATCTTCAGCCTATATTAATCTTAAGGTCAAGATTTAAAACTATAAACATTGGAACTTATAGTAAACTAACTTAATACTAAATACAATTGTCTTATGCTATTTACATAGTTTACAATATGTACAGTATGTACAATATGTGTATTAACTTGCCAGAATGTATGAACAATGAATTAACTTATTTTATAATGACTAGACTTCCAATTGTGGATTGGATTGATCACAGCATGAATTGGGGTTTCTCAAATTGTATTGACTAGAATTTATCACTGTGTGAGTTGGGGTTTCTTCAACTGTTATGGTCGCCTGAGTCGTAAGAATTTTTACAAAACCGGTATCTTGGTTAAAGTCGTTCATGTTAGGGTTTGAATCAGTTTGAATATTCCTTTAGAAAGAAGCATGGTTATGTTTTAAGGTAGAAGTGTTTAAGTTGGAGACATATTGTTGATATCATTCATTGCTTATCGGATAAAAATATTTTGGAAAATTCCGTCATTCTTGTTGATTAACTTCCCATTGGTGCATATTCTATCTGGGAGGAATATGAGTTGTCTGTAATTGGATAAGAGAAAAAATGGGGAATTAGAATGATGAATGTGGAACCCAATACGGTAATAATTGCAGAGTGAGTGTTTATCGTATGAACTTACTTGTCTTGTCGACGTTAGCCTGGACCGATTGTTTCGGTTGTGTGTGAACAGCTAAGCTTGCTACTCCTAGTGTAGTATTGATGCTGTGGCGGAAGGGTGGAGCGTTGTGGGGAAGGGGGCGTGAGTTTCAAATCGTGCGTCCGTATTGTTGCTTGAGATGCATTACTTGAATTGGATTGGGTGGGCCTAGCATTAGGCATGGCTATTGGAGCGCATGCGTTCTGTGATTTAAACATACTGGGAACTTTGTTCTGATTTATTGCCTGGATTAACCTCGGAGTTGTTTCATATAACGGATTTTTGTTATCGATGACATTATTAAGATTATTATTTTTGTTATAAGTTTGATCCAAATAAATGTACAAGTTTTCCGTTTCGTTCAATAATTTCCCCTTGCCTAGGCTTTTAATGACCATCAAATCATTTTCTATTGAGGTGAATTTATGGCCTGTTTCTGTCATATACTGGCTCATGGCTGAATACTTATTATGCTTGGAAGCATTGTAATGTTCCAATAATAAGAGTCAATAATAACAAAAACATTTACTCAGGATCCAGTGTTTATAGGTTAAAATGTGCCCAATGTGAGTTCACATATTTTGGACAAACCGGGAGGAGCTTTTACACTAGGTATCTGGAACATTACACAAGTATGAAACGATGACAATTCCGAGATCTCGGGAAGGGACCGATGTAGTCTGTGAACAATTATTCTCCATTGGACGAGAAAAAGTCTAAAGCGTTCACTCACATCGCAAAACTTTCCTAGTGCCGTTTGTATGGGTAACAAAACCAAGGACAGTGATGGAAATAAAGTAAACTGGTTGAAAGTAAAGTGCTTTAGATTTGAAAAGGATGCACCGGGTTTTCTCAAATATCGATATGGTCATTCTAGAAGATACTTTGAGATAAATACTTTTGGCCAGAGTTAACTACGACGATATGTTACCAAAATATTTACACTGTACAGCTTAGGTAGTTACATGGAATACAAATAAAGTATTCTATCACCACACTCCAGATCATACAGAAGATATAACTGAAACACCAGATTTACAATAAAAATCTCCTACAAACACTTTCCACTTCCAATATATAATTCTACACCTTTGTCATTTATAACTTTTAAGAATGTCCATGGCTAAAACTGTGATATCAACTTGCATGTTATAAGTTCTATATGAACACTTTTTGGTGCATTAAAGGAAACCTGGTTGAAGGCGCGCCATACTGGTTGAGGGTGTAAAATGTTAATTAGAACATGAACAGCTTAATCTTTAAATAATGATGTAGAAATGTATTTTACATCAGTCCGAGTGGAGGTTAAGTTAGAATGTAAAGCTGTTAGACTGTTGAAGTTGTTTAGGTTGTTAATCTCGTGTGATAAGATGAATCAACAGTTTTCTTAATGTTCATTGTAGAAGCGATGAAGGGTTCTCGACTGTGTGTAGCCGTATTTATCTTAGCTTGAAGATGTGACTGCAGCTTCTTATATTGATAGTCGAAAGGGAACACTCAGGTTTGATGTAGATTAGAGCTTGGATATTGATTTTTACTGTTAAGGAATGTGTGATGTCTGTAACGAGAGGAGAGAGAAATACTTAGGAATAAAATTAAAGAAAGGATGAGTTTAAAGAAAAACGTTGTGTGTATAATCACACTTATCCCTTCGACTATTATGATGTTGATCAGCTGTATGTATATTCATTTACCCCTTTGACTGTTATGATGTTGCTCAGTTGCTATGCCAGCGTTGGAATGACTAACACTTGCGTTTCTATTGTTGTATCGATGTGAGATTAGGGGAGGGTGTGTGGTGGATGGGAGGGGATACACCATCTCCCTAGTCCCATGTGTAGCCACCATCTTGTTTCAAGTTTAGCTTCCTCCAATCTCAGCATCAAAGCCCCCTAAAGTTACCCTGGACCATGTCTCATCTTGTCTATTTAGGTTAAGCCTGGGATCGAATCTCAAACTTGAGACTTTAATGCCCTTGTAAAGTTAAGCCTGGCGTGCCTGTTACATTAAGCTAGCAATCGTGTCCATAATCACGCTGGCAGTTAAGTTAAGCTGACATTCTTGGGTATCAAACTTGGGTCTGTAAAGCTAACGCCCTTAAGCTTAGGGTTGAATCCAGGGCCTGTGAAGTTAAGCTTGGAGCCAAATCTGTACCTGTTAGGTTAAGCTTGCACTCTTGTCCATAACCACGCTGGCAGTTAGGTTAAGCTGACATTCTTGGGTATCAAAATTGGGTCTGTAAAGTTAACGCCCTTAAGTGTAGGATCAAACCTGGTGTCTGTAAGGTTGAGCCTGAACACGTAACCAGTGTAACTTCATGTGAGTTTAAAGGTGAACTCTTAGCCAACTGCCTTACTTTTCAAATCGTCCGCCAAGTAACGTCATGTGAGGTTAAGCATGCAGTCTTAGTCAGCACATTCCATGAGGTGGACATTCTATACCTAGGCTATATCTACTTAAATATTGATTTACGAAGTTATATCCTAACTTAAAGCTTTGGTTAGTGGTCAGCGAATGTTCTTTGTTTGTAATATAAAACTTCCTATCATGGTGTTTAACTATATTTGTCTCGTCCCTGGTCCACATCTGCCGAATACCAAATTTGGAGATGGCCTCCTAGAGAAGCTGAGGGCAGTCCTGTGTGAGGTCTTCACGGATCATTTTGTTCGTACCTTTCACTTTTCTTCTTATTGATGAATATTTCATTCCTGTAAGATACAAACTTCACTATGATAGGTGTCGGCAGTCCTGCTTCCCCCTTCCCCACCCTATGTGACCTATCTATGTCCTGCAGACTGAGGTCAACTCCTATGTCTCTAGCCAAGTTAATGACCGTGTCGTCTGTGTTTTCTTGTTCGGACTCGAGCACCCTGAACACTCAAAGTCACTGCCACCTCGAGTACTCGAGGTTACGGATAGTGGAAATTTTTACAAAGGGCATACATGTCTTGTACGGAGAAAGCTTTGCTTTGCAGTTATGCTTACCATTTAAGCACTCCTGCCAGAGTCGAGAATCGAATAGGGGTGAAGGGAGCAAAAGGCTAGAGTATGACGCTGTCTACCCAATGAACATCGCAGTCCGTGCTTCAGTCAATAATTGCTTCATACACGAATTGACCACCGAGAACTATTGTTATGGTAGATGGATACATGAATGGTGCAACAGAGTTCACTTACAAGCCTATGTGGACATCAAGAAACTCTGTGGGTGGGGACGCATGTCCTCCGTATACTCTGTAGTAAAAGGACACTGGAAGTAGAACGCTCAGGAGCTCTTGACTTGAGAGCATTGGTTGGTGTATACAGATTCTTTATTCCTCGTCCAACCCATATGGTATTAGAGTCGCGAGGCCTAGGGGGTCTTTCATTTTCACGCCCTTCGTGGCGCTTTTCATCACGGATATGTTTTTGGGCTAAGGGTCTGTCTGCAATTAGCGTCATCACTTTCCTGAAACCATTGTAATTTTGGCAGCCACTGTTCGTCTATGTATACTAGGTCAGTAGTGTCATCTCTTCACTCTGCGCCTTCTTCCTGTAACTAAGAGCTTGAGAATATCTCATATCAAGTGAACCCATTTCTATTCCTCAGTCCAGAATTAAAATCTTCGAACTGGCCGGAAAACGAACCCAGAGACATGCATGCTAACACTACATCACAGGGCTGGCTAATAATAATAATAATAATAATAATAATAATAATAATATGGAAACTATGGACATACACCCCCGCAGAAGCAATAGACGTCTTGCATAAGACCATTATTAGCTTAAGGAAGAAAGAACACTTACCGGACTACTGGAAGGTAGCTTTAATCCATCCTCTACATAAGCAAGGAAATGTCAAAGATGTAGATAACTGTCACGGTATCTCATTACTTCCAGCAGTATAGAAGATTCTATAGTTATCCTTCCTATAACCACTGGAACTGCCAGTTGAGTGCTCGCTTGGAGAATGCCAAGGAAGTTTTCCGAAAGGCCGATCAGCAGGAGACCAGATCCACTCTTAAAACGATAACAATATCATATGTTGAGAGGCCGAACAAACTTGTCCACATTTGTAGACTTCAGCAATGCATACGACTTCACTGACTGCAATGTGTTGCTTCAAATAATTGCAGAAATGGGAGTAGACGAAACATTGCTAATGGTGATACGATTAACCCTGACTACTACCATCTCCAAAGTAAAATTCAAAGGATGCTTCTCTCCATCCTTTGAAATTAAAATAGGTGTTTGGCAGGAGATGGACTCTCGCCAACATTGTCCAATTGCGTACTGGTGAAAGTAATGGAGGAGTGGCGTCAGATACTACATACAGATGCTTGTTCATTCCTTTAAGAATTGGGACGAAGAAAGGAGTGGAAATCAACTGCATAGTTTTTGTGGATGGTACTGGTATAGCAATAATGACAGAAAATGCTGAAACTGCAACAGGGGGTTGAAAGTCATGTTACCGGGCGAGTTGGCCGTGTGATCAGGGACACGCAGCTGTAAACTTGCATCTGGCAGATAGTGGGTTCGAATCCCACAGTAGGCAGCCCTGATTATGGTTCTTCGTGGTTTCCCATTTTCACACCAGGCAGATGCTGGGGTTGTACTTTAATTAAGGCCACGGCCACTTCCTCCCAACTCTTAGGCCTTTCCTATCCCATCGTCGCCATAAGACCTATCTGTATCGGTGCGACGTAAAGCCACTAGCAAAAACGAAAGGTTTTGAATTTTACAAATAGGAAAAGTCCTCTCAGATTTAATTACTGCGTTGATCGGGTGAAAGTTCCTTTTGGGGATCATTCTAAAGTACCTAGGTGTTAATATAAGGAAAGATCTTCACTGGGGTAATCACATAAAAGGGATTATGATAAATAAAGGGTACAGATCTCTGCACATGGTTATGAGGGTATTTAGGAGTTGTAGTAAGAATGTAAAGGAAAGGGCATATAAGTCTCTGGTAAGGACCCAACTGGAGTATGGTTCCAGTGTATGAGACTCTCACCAGGACTGCTTGATTCAAGAACTGGGGAAAAATCAGAAAGAAAGAAAATCAGCTCGATTTGCTCCGGATGATTTCCGACAAAAGAGTAGCGTTACACAAATGTTGCAAAAATTTGGGCTGGGAAGACTTGGGAGAAAGGAAACGAGCTGCCCGTCTAAATGGTATGCTCCGAGCTGTCAGTGGAGAGATGGCGTGGAATGACCTCAGTAGTCAAATAAGTTTCAGTGGTGTCTTTAAAAGAGGAAAGATCACAATATGAAGATAAATTTGGAATTAAAGAGGACAAATTGGGGCAAATATTCATTTATAGCAAGGGGAGGTAGGGATTGGAATAACTTACCATGGGAGATGTTCAATAAATTTCCAATTTCTTTGCAATCATTTAAGAAAAGGCTAGGAAAACAACAGATAGGGAATCTGCCACCTTGGCGACTGCCCTAAATGCAGATCAGTAGTGATTGATTGATTGATTGATTGATTGATTGATTGATTGATTGATTGATTGATTGATTGAAAAAATAATGTGCTAAAAGAGGTAGCCGTTAATGATCGATTTAAGACGTTCTTCTCATATTATTATTATTATTATTATTATTATTATTATTATTATTATTATTATTACTGGCTGATGTACCCCGTGCTTCGCTACGGAATTCTACCCTGTATACAGAATTGTAGGTTGGGTAGAATACACGTTGTGAGCAAGACTGTATTAAATTGCATAGCTTAGAAACGCAACGGAGAAATCACCAAACGTCTTTTCTCATATGAAGACTGCGTTAGGGAATTTTCATTGTAATGGTAGACCTGCTTGCCTACCATCAGTCACAATCAGGTTGGGTAATTGCATTATAATGGCAGACACTCACTCTCCACCTGCCTTTTTACATCCTCAGAAAGACTGTCTTAGTGGTGTTTCCAACTGAAATGAACATAGGTCATTACAATGACCTCAGTGCGAATGGCGCGAGTAAAAGCAATGATTTCACATGAAATACTTGATCAAATGAAAAAAACACACATTTTCTCACTTTTAACGAACAATACTACGTTGCCGATCTAATAGTCCAAAGTTCCAGAGCTGGAATGACCAGGCCGCAGACAGTGATGATCCATGAACACTCATAGCTTTTTGGGGGGTTGTGGGGGGGGGAGTGGGTCGAATATTGGAGAGTCCCAGGGCAAAAACTATGCCGTTTTACTAATCTGTTTCCTAGGAGTACCCGATGAGTCGTAAAATCTCGATTCACTACACTGGCGGCGGAAAAATCTATCTGACTTGGAGGTAATTTTTTCCTCCAAGCCAGAGGAGAAATCCCCTCTTCACTGCTAATTTTGAATGAAATGAATGTAGAATTTAATAAAAGTGAAGAGGAAGAAGCTCTTTTTAAGAAACGGCTCTTTTCAGGGTTGAATTTTGAGTTATTTAGTGAATTGTAGTGCTATAATTTGGAATATGCCTAAATTGTAATTCTAGACCAGGTCATACTACTACTACTACTACTACTACTACTACTACTAAGTGAACCTCTGCCTTAAGAGTGCACACTGCTAATTCAAAACAGCGCGTCAAAGTAGGGATCGAATAGGTGGAATACTATGATTAACCAGTGAGTTACGTACCAGCAGTACGGCATCAGAAAATGTATGAACCAGAGGAATGACATGCTAAAGAAGAAAGTTTTCTAACTCCGCAGCTATTTCCCGCCAATATTCAGTCAGGCTGATATACTCGGTTCGCAGCAGTATTCCCATCTATCGGAGTTGAGCGGCAGCATAAGAGACAAAGAACATCACCATAAACAATGGTCAATGTAATATTATTCTTGATCAATGTTATGCGCTTTCAATATTGTAGACCTTCACATACATTTAGTTTTCTTCCGACTCTGAAATAAGTTTACCACTCTTATCATAGTCGGAACGATAAAACTGAATACCGGTAAAACATAAATGGTCGGAAATTGTATTCTCTATAACTTTTGTTATGTAGTACTTCTCGATAGGACCAATAAAATAGGTATTTAAAATTAAATTTTAGGCGCCTTCCCCTAAACTACAATTTCATACAGGGCGAATAAAATGGTTTATAACTTAGACTGTAGTTTCTTATTCCCGACTCTATATACGACTTTCATTCAATTCTGTTAACCCATTTTCTCGTGGCTCGGCGCTGATATGGACTTGGCAACAAAAATACAAATTCACGAATATCTGTGATATCAAAGCCGGTACGGTCATGATGTATGACATAAATGATCGGAAATTTAATTCTATGTAACTTTAGTTATGTAGTATTTATCGATAGGACCACTAATAATATACCGTAAATATTTGTGAATTAAATTTTAGGCCTTCCCCTAAACTACCATTTTACTCAGCATGAGTAAAATTATTTATAGCCTGGATTGTAGTGGCTCATCCCTCGACTTCACATACTGATTTTAATTAAATTCTCTTCAACCGTTTCCTCGTGATGCGTGTACATACGTACATACATACATACATACATACATACATACATACTGTCCGCACACTTTATCTTGATGCATTTGTGTACGGGGTTGAGGAGTAAGGAGGGAGCTGTCCCGGTATCGATAGTGCTGCCTGGTGCTGCCAACTGAATGAAAATGAAACCTGAATTGAATCGAGAATATGATCGATCGATATGAAACTTCTAAACCGTTATCATCTTAAGCCAACAACTATGTCACATACACATTATATAACATTATAAAACATATCTCTCGATGCGAATCTTGTTCCTAGCATGAATTCTAAACTTTGGCTTTGATGTGTAAACAACAACAGTACGAGTACGTAAAGTGTACGCCAGATGTCGCACAACGATGCTTAAGCGATTCATAGTTTGTGTTTCAAAGGTTGCCAGTACGAATCTCGAAGATCGCCGAGGTCGACCGATTCAGCACTAGGATGTAAATGCACCAAGATAAAGTGTGCGGACAGTACATACATACAGACAGACAGACAGACAGAAATTTCGGAACAGTAAAAAGTGCATTCCCTTTTTACTATGAACATGACCGATACAGAAATACATTTCTTTTCAAATTCTAAGCAATGTACAGACAAAACTCTGAACCATGCTTGTCGCATGTTCCATTATTTGACATTTCATTATGCAAATGGCTTCCTTCAGCTTTGTCTTTCAATGTTTACATGTGTCATTCTAATGACGTCCAGTAGAGGGCAGCACACGCTATGTTTATATCTGTGAGGTCGTTCGTTTTGCTAAAGCGATAATTTTTACTCTGGGAAGTTCTTCTTCTGTTGTATGTGTGGCGGATACTAACAATGGCTGCCGCTATGTTTGGTGTGGCATTTTTATGTTTTAAATATTCATTCAATGTGTTCAAGCCTGGACCTTTCACGCTAATTGCTATCCAATTTTACCATTGATAATCACAGGTATGTGATAGTTTTGTTTATATTTAAATTTGATGACGAGTCATTCCCGAATGTTACAGTCGATGGCATACATCTTTCCGCTCCGTCGTACGATGTGCTTTGAGTGAATGTGTTTGTGGTCTTGAGGTGGTAATTGAAAGAAGGTCTCTGTGATTATGATTTATTGCACTGCGTGCTTTAATACTGCGTGATCCTCACGATGTGCCCCTCGTCTCGACCACAGGAGGTACAATCCAGGTTGTACGAGGCATAACATGCCATTGATGTGAATAAAGTTGTGTTCAATTCTGACCTTACATTTAATTGCACACCGCACGCAAGCATTTATGTACGTGAGACCCGCTGGTAATGACCGTGGGGTCATAATTTATGGTTTGTATTTGACTAAGAAATCTGAACGGCCGTTCGTGTTTTATTTTCTAGATACCCTCATTGTGTGCGCGTGAATGTGGTATGCATATGAGTTTGGATGCGTGGGGGAGAAAAGGATGGTATGTCGATCGACCTGTTGTATTTGTCTTTCTAATTCTGTGCCTTATTTTGTTCTCAGCGCAGAGCTATATATTTTATTCTTATCCGTGGCTGATGCTCAGTTTGAGCACCCGCCATGTTGGTTTCATATTTACGCATGGGCGTACCTATTGTATTCTTTGGATCTGTCTTGGGTTTGATTGGTCCATGGAGGCTGTGCTCGGTCTCATCCGTTGTTATTCTTATCTGCCTTTTGTTCTCCGGCACGGCTTATTGTTGTGCTGAGGCTTCTCATTGTTAGTTGCCCGTGTAATATGTGGTGCAGTACCTTGGATATGTGAATCCTGGTAAAACGGGCGATCTGATTGAATTGTTAATGATGGAAATGAAGCTGCTGGTAATGTAATAGTAATGTGTTGGGAGGCAGTGAGCATTTTAAATTACCTATCAATACTTTTGAAGAGTATTAACCTTGAGTTTACGCCATGTTTCAACTATGTGAACACGAATAAGGTATGTCCATGTTTATTACGATTAATTTCCCTATTTATTTTGTGTGATTTTCTTCTCTTGATTTAAAATTTGTTCTCATATTTATTTAATAAATCCCCTGGTTTAAACCATTTCTTCTTTTATTGCTATAGATGTAGTCTTGCCCTTGTTACCTGATTACAAGGGGGGGTCAGCTCAGGGTTATGTCTGCGTCTTTCCCAGTCGTTGCCTACGAGATACACAAGGCCTGGAAATAGGAAGCAATTTGCCGCTAAAAAAGCGGCCCGACCGTGTTCACTGTTTGACAGCTAGATGTCAGGTTTCCGTTCTGTTCTTGGCAGGCTTTAACATTGTGATATGCGGAGTAATTGTGATGCTGTGTTGATTTTGTGCAATTTATTGTGAATATTGTTTCTGTCGGTGAGTGTCTGTGAGGTTAAGAAGAAGGTGCACTGTTGTGTACCTCTCTGTATTTCGGATGACACTAAAAAAGCATGAAAATTGGCGTTCCATAATTTCCCTTCCGAGTGCGGTTGAAGGGAGAAATGGAAGCAAACTATTTCTAGGCAAGGTGGTATAGTAGGATCTCCTTAGGTACCTAGCAATTCTCATAAAACAGATTTCAGTGTAAGCACATCAATCAAACTTCCTTCTGTTTTCATTGTGTATCCTGTTCACAAACAGGAACATGTCAAACGCAGGAAGCGCGGCTGTGAGCTTGCATCCGGTAGATAGTGGGTTTGAATCCCACTGTCGGCAGCCCTGAAGATGGTTTTCCGTGGTTTCACATTTTCACACCAGGCAAATGCTGGGGCTGTACCTTAATTAAGGCATAAGGGGATAAACTGGGGAGGAGGACCAGTTCCTTGCCCAGGCGGCCTCACCTGCTATGCTGAAAAGGGGCCTTGTGGGGAGGGGTGATAGGAAGATTGGAAGTGATAGGCAAGGGAGATTGAAGGAAGCTCTTTTCCTATTTGCTTTACGTCGCAACGACACAGATAGGTCCTATGGCGACGATGGGACAGGAAAGGCCTAGGAGTGGGAAGGAAGCGGCCATGGCCTTGATTAAGGTACAGCCCCAGCCCCTTAAGTTAGGCACTATCCCGGCATTTGCCTGGAGGAGAAGTGGGAAACCACGGAAAAACACTTCCAGGATGGCTGAGCTGGGAATCGAACCTCTACTCAGTTGACCTCCCAGGGTGAGTGGACCCGTTCCAGCCCTCGTACCACTTTTCAAACTTCGTGGCAGGGCCGGGAATCGAACCCGGACCTCCGGGGGTGACAGCTAATCACACTAACCACTACACCACAGAGGTGAACACAAATTTAATTTTACGGGAAGAAAAAAGAGAAATACGGGTAAACGCCGCTAAATATAGCGTAACGGGCATAACATCGCTCATCAAACAGCGGCTTCAATACGAATGTCAAAATATCAGATGTGCGGAGGAAAGATTGGATCGCTGATAATTGGTGAAAGGGCGATTAAACCGAAAGTTATTTATGACCGCAATCTCGATCCGCTTATCGGATACTCTGAGGCACAATTAAAGGAATCGGTAAGAAGTGACAAACTCGCTATCAGATTTCTCTATTTCTTTCGTGAATTACTTATTTCGTTTAAGCATATTGTAAGAAATACGTTGTAGAAAATAAGTCAAACAATTGCTCTTGGCCTATCTTTGATCTCATATCTGTTTGCTGCCTTCTGAGATTACTAGTTTTAATGATTTTTTATAGTTTTTCATATATGAACGTGTTGCAATAAGCGGGCGAGACAGAGTAGTAAAGAGAACTCTAGCGGAGCTTGTCGGAAGTATCTCGAGGACAAGTTTAGTGTGCTGTATTTCCAGGCCTTGTGTATCTCGTAGGTAACGGCCCAGTCGACACGATCCGGGCCTCAAATTACGTCCCCCATGAATATTTCACAACGGCGTTGCTTGGATCACTGATTTTTGTAGCGATAGATGGGGTGGGTGTGGCTCAACTCTTATTTTATATATATAGAAGAGTATGAAATTCGTAATATGTAGCCTATTCATGTAAGATGTGAATTTCCATTGCATTGCTCTCATTTTTATTCAATTCATGTGAGGAAATGAAATATAACATAACCTCTGCAAATGATGTTATGGCAGTAAATACATTGCAAGCATTATGTTGAAGGTAACCGCATTAATATTTTCCCAAGTAAATTATGCTTTATTGCGCGTTTCTCTTCTCTTAAGAATGTATCCCACTGCTAGTCTAAGAACCATGACTGCTGTTTACCTTTCCTCCATGTAAAAACAAAATGCTATCAAACCTTGCCAAATCTTGTCAAATCATCAGCAATGTTGAACAACATGTGACAAGATTTGACAACTTTCCACTTAAAAACAATAATCACCATCAAACCCACTATCCATTGTAACCTCACAAAGAGCATTTCTGTTGTGGACAGAATATTGAAGAAGTTTGTTAACAATGTTGAGAAATATTTCCATTAACTTTGTTTTGTAACATTGTTTATTAACTCTTGTGTGGACTAAGCTTTATCAACATTAGCTGCGAACTCATTTACACATATCTTTTACGTCTTTTACCTACTAGCTTCAGAGAACTTGGTCGCTATTTTTTTATCTTCAGCAACGTCAAGGTTGGCGACCACAGGACCCTTAGCTGGGTCCTGGCATTGCTTTCACTTAACGTGTGCCAGACTCCTCATTTGCATCGATCCTATCCGACCTCCCCAGATCAACTCCTGTTCATTTCAGACCCCGACACTATTAGGTTACGATGTGTAGGGAATCTTTCATTTTCACGCCCTTCGTGGCCCTTGTCTTTCTTTGGCGGATACGTTCATTTTTTCGAAGTGTCGGATCCCTTCACATTTTTCTCTCTGATTAGTGTTAATAGAGGATGGTTGCGCAGTTGTACTTCCTCTTAAAATAATAATCACCACCACCACCATCACGACCACCGTGACCACCACCACCATTCTCAACGCGAGGGTATGTGGATTGATGACCGCTGGGTTCCTAGCTGAGACTGGCATTGTTTCCTACCTGTTTGACATCCTTCGGTCAACTATTGTTCTTACGACCCCGGCGACGTTAGGTTTGCGTGATCTAGGGAAGGTTTATTTATTTATTTATTTATTTATTTATTTATTTATTTATTTATTTATTTATTTATTTATTTATTTATTTATTTATTTATTTATTTATATACTAGTTGATGCTTAAAAATGAATTGATGGTAGAATGAGTTCTTGGTTCAGGGTACTTACAGGCGTTAGACAAGGCTGTAATCTTTCACCTTTGCTGTTCGTAGTTTACATGGACCATCTGCTGAAAGGTATAAAATGGCAGGGAGGGACTCAGTTAGGTGGTAATATAGTAAGCAGTTTGGCCTATGCTGACGACTTGGTCTTAATGGCAGACTGTGCCGAAAGCCTGCAGTCTAATATCTTGGAACTTGAAAATAGATGCAATGAGTATGGTATGAAAATTAGCCTCTCGAAGACTAAATTGATGTCAGTAGGTAAGAAATTCAACAGAATTGAATGTCAGATTGGTGATACAAAGCTAGAACAGGTCGATAATTTCAAGTATTTAGGTTGTGTGTTTTCTCAGGATGGTAATATAGTAAGTGAGATTGAATCAAGGTGTAGTAAAGCTAATGCAGTGAGCTCGCAGTTGCGATCAGCAGTATTCTGTAAGAAGGAAGTCAGCTCCCAGACGAAACTATCTTTACATCAGTCTGTTTTCAGACCAACTTTGCTTTACGGGAGCGAAAGCTGGGTGTACTCAGGATATCTTATTCATAAGTTAGAAGTAACAGGCATGAAAGTAGCAAGAATGATTGCTGGTACAAACAGGTGGGAACAATGGCAGGAGGGTACTCAGAATGAGGAAATAAAGGCTAATTTAGGAATGAACTCGATGGATGAAGCTGTACGCATAAAGCGGGTGGTGGGGTCATGTGAGGCGAATGGAGGAGGATAGGTTACCTAGGAGAATAATGGACTCTGCTATAGAAGGTAAGAGAAGTAGAGAGAGACCAAGACGACGTTGGTTAGACTCGGTTTCTGACGATTTAAAGATAAGAGGTATAGAACTAAATGAGGCCACAGCACTAGTTGCAAATCGAGGATTGTGGCGACGTTTAGTAAACTCACAGAGGCTTGCAGACTGAACGCTGAAAGGTATAACAGTCTATAATGAAAATATATGTATGTATGTATGTATGTATGTATGTATGTATGTACTAGTTGATGTACACGTGCTTCGTTTCGGGATTCTCAGAAAGACTGACTTCGCGGTTTTCTTAACTGAAGTCAACATATGTCATTACAAAAAAGTCAATAGGAAAGTGGCGATTAAAAACAATGTTATCATATAAAATACTCGATCAAATGAAAAACCGCACAATTTCTCACTTTTAACGAACAGTATACCACGGCGCCGATCTAACAGTCCAAATTTCCAGAGCTGGAATGACCAGGCCGCAGACAGCCGTGAACACTCCTCTGCCTTATTCCGTTAAATATGCACACTGCTCGTTCCAATCAATGCTTCAGAGTAGGGACTCAATAGCTCGAATGCTATGATGAACCAGTGTGTTACGTACCAGTAGTATCAGAAAATATATGAACCAGAGGAATGGCATGCTAAAGAGGAAAGTTACGGTATCTAACTCCCTAGCTACTTCCCACCAATATTCAGGCAGGCTGTTACACTCTGTACGACCGGGGGAGTTGGCCGTGTGGATAGGGGCGCGCAGCTGTGAGCTTGCATCCGGGAGATCTTGGATTCGAGCCCCACTGTCAGCAGCCCTGAAGATGGTATTCCGTGGTTTCCCATTTTCACAACGGGTAAATGCTGGGGCTGTACCTTAATTAAGGCCAAGGCCGCTTGCTTCACACTCCTAGCCCTTTCTTATCCCATCATCGCCATAAGACCTATCAGTGTCGGTGCGACGTAGGGCAAATTTAGAAAAAAAAATACTCGGCTTGTAGCAGTAATCCTATCTACCGGAGATGTGTGGCAACAGAAGGCACAAAGTACATCACAACAAACAATGGTCAATGTAATGTTATTGTGGATCAATTTTGTAAGCTTTCTAAATTGTAGGCCTTCATATTTAGTTTTCTTTCGACTCTGTGATATTAGTGCCCCTTATAAAATTATTTATAGCGTACACTGTAGTTCCTTATCCTCCGACTTTACATACTGATTTTCATTAAATTTAGTTTACCCATTTTCTCGTGACTCGTCGCTGATATGGACTCATGAACAAAAATCCAAATTCATGAACATCTCTTTGATCATAGCCGTTACGGTTACAATTTATAAGACATAAATGATCGGAAATGTAATATAACATTAGTTACCGGTACAGTATTTATCGATACGACCACTATAGTTCCGTTTTTATGAGTTTCGACTTGACAGTTAGCCGGAAGTCAGCCGGTGGTGCCAAACTGTCACGAATACAAACAGCTGATTTACGATATACAACACGAACAGAAATGTAAATACTGGAATATAAGTCCATAATCAGTTATTCCTTGTAGCAACATACATGATTCACATTAAGATCAATAATACACAACACATTTAGTATAAGGCTACAAGATAAAAAATATGTCAATGCTCGAACAGATAAACCGTGAGAAAATTAAATTAAATTTCTACTCACCATGTAGAAGATCTCGCGTTGCTGTTAGATTCATTTTCCCGTAACGAAGGAAATAATCCTACAAAGCGAAAATACCACTCATTTCTCAGTCACTATCGGCATTGTCATCGTCTGTTGAGGTTTCACTCTCGCTTGACCCTAAAGAGATAATAAAGTCTTCAACATAATCGTCTGAACTACTTTATGCCCGTTCCTTCTGGCTATCCACCACATAAATTGGGTACTGGGGCTTGTTTTGTTTCAAGAGATGCATAAGATCACCCTTCCCCATGTCATCGCGAACCAAAATATTGTGCTCCTTCAACCACTTAATCAACTCATTCTTTCTAGCCGCCATTGTTGGTGCTTTGTCAAGAATGACTCTCTAACATTACAAACAATTTCCCGGGCCTGACTCCTTAGTGGAGTACCGCATCCGAAAGGCTTTCTTCTCTTGGGAGCTTCATCCTTAGACGTAGGCGTCGACATGACAGAACATCAAATTCACACACGGGCCTAAAATTAACCTACTATATAACTACCGAACGAAATGTTAAACTAAGCTACTATATAAAATAGATCACCTGTTACACACTATTTACTACAATATAACGCGCTATACTATTAAAAATACTAAACAATACATTTATAAACTCTACACTGCGAAATATAAACGAACAACAACCTAGCACAAAGACACACAAAGACCGTGAAAAGAACTGAGCACAATACAACACACAGCTGATAGCACGTGGCAAGGGCGTGACACTTCATAGTTCATAGGGAGCGTCCGAAGCAGTTCCGAGATGGGCCCCTCAATCTCGCCAACTAGTGAAAACTAAAATTCACTTATAGAGGGTTAATTTAGAAGGCAGTGGTTGGCATTACACATTCAGTTGCGCGGTACAGCAAATTCAAAACACAACACTGTTATCGTTGCGCGTGAAGGGAACTTGGTCGTACGGTAAGTAATAGTGCTTGTTAGACGAAAATTTGTTGAGATTCTTTCGCATTGAACGAGATTTTTGATCCAGTTTTTTGAGAGTATGGAATGAAATTACAATTATACGCGTTCTTAGTGTGAAGAAATAGTATTATGATCATGAACGTATTTCACATTGAACTACCTAGCTGTTGCGAGTAAACGTGTGTGTGATTGTGCTTCTTACCTGCTGTTTGGAATAAAATTCAAAATATAAACTGTGTGCATTATGCTGTGTTTTACTTCTTCCTTTCCTTCTCCTGTTTTCCATTCCCATACATAAAAGTCGTGGGAAGGGTTTAACGAACGAGCGAAAGAATGAGGTTACGTTAGATCGTGATTTAGGCAAATATGGGCGTTTTGGGGTTTTATATGAATTGCATTAACATTTTCAGTAATCAATGTTGCATTTATTATCTAATAGATGTAAATGTACATTACAATGCGAACGGCGAAACAACGATACAAGCTAGCATTATAGCAGTATTGCCAACATACAAATACGGTAATTGCAATTTGCTTTTCAAGTAAAAGACACGAAAGGAGCTTTAGATACAACTTTCCTACCGAAATGCAATCATTATCTCTATCACAATAACAAAGTAATAACTGTTATTATCAAGTTTATTACGAGGTATTATCGTGGTATTTATTTCCTTATGTTGGCGGAGATACAGGGGCCACTATAGCTTCCATGACCTGTTTTCTCAGTGAACTATATTATACAGGAGTGACGGATCTATTTCTCTTATATGATCCTTGGCACGTGGTGACAGTAAACAACAAATCGACAACACTGCTAACCGCAACTGGAGTCTAACGCGCTCTATCGGAGCGATTGGCTGTTGATTAATTCACTTACCCTCCGCCAAAAGGCAGCGCTCAAACGTCAAGTCGAAACTCATAATAACTGAACTATAATAACATAAATATTTGAGAATTACATTTTAGACCTTCCCCTAAACTACCATTTCACTCAGCATGAATAAAATTATCTATGACCTAGATTATAGCGACTTATTCCCCGACTTAGCATACCGATTTTCATCAAATTCTCTTCAGCCGTTTTCTCGTGATGAGTGTACAGACAAACATTACAGAAAACTAAAAGTGAATGTCCTTGTTACAGTGGATACGACTGATACAGAAATATGCTACCATCCTTTTTAAATTCTGAGCAATGTACAGACAAAACTCTTATTATATATATATAGATTTATTATTTAATCACTTTACCGTCCAGGGTTGGACTCAGCGAGGGATCCCGCCTCTATCGCCTCAACAGCATTTGCTTAGAGTAAAAGTAGAAAACCACGGAAAACAACATCGAGGATGGCTGAGATGGGAATTGAACCCTCCTCTACTCAGATGACCACCTGAGGCTGAGTGGACCCCGTTCCAGCCCTCGCACTACTTTTCAAATTTCGAGATAGAGCTTGGAATCGAACCCGGAGCTCCGGGGATGGCAGCTAATCACACTAACCACTACAGCACAGAGGCGGTCTATTTGTTTATTTATTAACCGGGCGAGTTGGCCGTGCGGTAAGGGCGCGCGGCTGTGAGCTTGCATACGCGATATAGTGGGTTCGGACCCCCAGTCGGCAGCCCTGAATATCGTTTTCCGTGGTTTCCCATTTTCACACGAGGCAAATGCTGAGGTTGTACCTTAATTGAGGTCACGGCTGCTTCATTCCCACTCCTCGCCCTTTCCTATCCCATCGTAGCCGTAAGACCTCTCTGTCGGTGCGACGTAAAACAAATTGTATTTATTTATTTATTTATTTATTTATTTATTTATTTATGTTGAATTTAGGTCGTTGGTTGCCCTTTCCTTTCATTTGTCGATACCCTCTAAAAGCTAGCCTGCACGCGCTGGGCACATGACATCTATAAGCAGAAAAAATCAATAAGCATATTCAGTAACATAATATCCCGTTTCTACTATTTAGTCAATGACCCTGTGTAATTTTGACCTTCGAGATGTTACGCAAGCTTTTTCAAGATTTCTTGCGCAATCTGCTGGATTTTATTCGTACAGAACAGTACGCAAAGGATCTATAAGCAGATTCAATAACGTCATATCCCGTTTTTACTATTTATTCAATGACCCTGTGTAATTTTGACCTTCGAGATTTTATGCACGGTGTTTTCAGGATTTCTTGCGCAATCTGCTGTATTTTATTCGTCTCAATTTTCTGTTCGATTCAGTCCAGTTCAGTGGATCGTGACTCGGGAGAAGGCACTTCTTCATCAGCACCACTGGAATCTGTCCACTCTCCTCGTGGGCTACGAAACTTGACAACCCGTCCTCCAGGATAAACAAGGTGTGTGTCATTATTTTTTCACAACCAGCCTTTGAGAATACTTCTGGAATGGCGTTTCTTTTCTAATACTTCTGTCCACCAACATCCCTTAATATTATAGTAGAACCACACTCCAGTTAAATAAAGACTAGCGCAAGCAAGGAAGACCTTTCTTAAGAAAAGAAATTTGTTCACTTCGAACATTGCTATTAGTGATGGGCTAGCGACGGAATCAAGTAGAATCGAGTAATGTGGTGTTAGAATCGCTATACTCGACTCCAGACTCGAGTCCAAGCATACTAGTTTCGCTATCTGTGGACATGTTTTAGAACTATAATGTATTGTACTGGAGTGCACGGCATTCAGGGTCACCCACAGAATATTTTTGTGGTGTGGACTGCAGAATGTTTGCTGCTCATGATTAGTTTTTTTGAGTCATCATCATCATCATCATCATCATCATCATCTGTTTACCCTCCAGGTTCGGTTTTTCCCTCGGACTTAGCGAGGGATCCTACCTCTACCACCTCAAAGGCAGTGTCCTGGAGCTTCAGACTCTTGGTCGGGGGATACAACTGGGGAGTATGACCAGTACCTCGCCCAGGCGGCCTCACCTGCTATGCTGAACAGGGGCCTTGTGGAGGGATGGGAAGATTGGAAGGGATAGGCAAGGAAGAGGGAAGGAAGCGGCCGTGGCCTTAAGTTAGGTACCATCCTGGCATTCGCCTGGAGGAGAAGTGGGAAACCACGGAAAACCACTTCCAGGATGGCTGAGGTGGGAATCGAACCCACCTCTACTCAGTTGACCTCCCGAGGCTGAGTGGACCCCGTTCCAGCCCTCGTACCACTTTTCAAATTTCGTGGCAGAGCCGGGAATCGAACCCGGGCCTCCGGGGGTGGCAGCTAATCACGCTAACCACTACACCACAGAGGCGGACTTTGTTGAGTCATCGCCGTCAATAATTTGATTGTTACGATAATTATTATTATCATAGGCACTAAAAATTTGTACAACCTTCGATGTTAGGTCCCTTTAAACAACAAGCATCATCATCACTAAAATTTATGACTTCCTAACAAACTGTCGAGTCAAAAGATAGACAAGTAGGACCGAAGATGAGCGTGGGATGAGGACAGTTTCCCCACTGTGCCCCGCCCTTTTCTAATGCCGATAACGGCAGCGTTCTATTATTGTTGTTATTATTATTAATATTTCTTTTATTACTGTGTAGCCTGGAAGTAGCCACCAGGGAATAGTTGATAGCTATGAAATATTATTCCCGCGACATCCTTGTAGGAAAACTTGTACCGGTAATAATATTGTGCGAAATAATGACAATATTACTGCCAGACAAATTTATTGCAAAGATATATGTGTAGGGCGTTCAAAAACATATATGTGCTGTAGTATCATTTATTGGTATTGTATTCACGCAGTCTGCATAAACAACATGCAAATCTCATCTGACTCCTATTTTATTCAATCACATTAACATTCACTGGCCAGTCGCTAATACCTGTAATTGCATATTTCATCAGACAATTAACACAACAGACTGGGTTCATATCAACGTTTAAATGACAATATTAGGGTTGTAGGTGTCGAGCATTGTCGCTCTAGGTCATATTTCCTGTGTGAGGGAGAATTGCTTATTGCTGTATTTACAAAACCCTGTTACAACTGTGAGCGCTTCGATCACCCTTGACCAGCAACGGATCTACAGTATATAATGTTGTTGCTGTAGGAAGAAAAATATTGGTATTCATCAACGTAGAGGAAAGCAGAGCACAATTTTTTTTATCTTAAGTAATAGATTGTTCTATGTAAGTAATGAAAATTAAAACCTACAACCTGTCTTCCAGTCAATGACCGGGTCAGGGATGGGATGAATGAAGCCCCCAACTTGAGGCGACGATAGGAACTGTGCCGGCTGCCGAGGCCTGTCACACTCCTCTTGGGCAATGATTAATGACTGACAGATGAAATGAAATGATAGTGGATAGTGTTGCTGGAATGAAAGAGGACAGGGAAAACCGGAGTACCCGGAGAAAAGCCTGTCCCGCCTCCGCTTTGTCCATCACAAATCTCACATGGAGTGACTGAGATTTGAACCACGGTATCCAGCGGTGAGAGGCAGGCGCGCTGCCGCCTGAGCCACGGAGGCTCTCCTATGTAAGTAATACGTCACAAAGTGATTTTCTGTTATTAAATTACGTTTACATTGTTTACATAACTATGTTACAGCATTTACCTGGGTGTGTAGGCCTACTATGATCCCTGTCAATGCCACGATGGTAACGTAATTGCCCTTCAGACATTCTCACACAGATTTCATGTACTGCATTCAGGTGTTTTAGCATGGTGTTTGTACTCCTGTTGTAACTTAAAGTATTTCTACATATGTTGCACACAGCTTTTTTTGGGAACAGTTTCAGAGACATCAAAGTAGTCCCATACAGCCGATCTCTTCTTACTTGACATTGTTGATGTTTACAGCACTGCTTATATCCTGCAACTATTCTTCGACCTTCGCTCAACTTCTGAAGACTGCAATACACTCGGTTTTGTTCCTTTGCACAGTCATGTGTTGCAATGATAAACGTCAAAACGGAGGGTGGATTTTGTTCACTCCGTTCCATTACCTGTTTAGCTAGAACAGAATGACGTTCTATCTGATGATTTGCTGCGTGTACATACATCGCATTCTGGACGTCTAATCATAATACCCTTCATTATATGTGCCGAAAGTATGATGTAGAGATAAACTAGTCACCTGTTTCCCCAGACGATTGTAGGCTTTGGCGCGGTTAGTAATAGGCTATGGTTACATATAGTACGTTTACATTGGGATTGAGATCGATTTGAGTACATAGGGGCCGATGACCTTCGATGTTAGGCCCCTTAAAACAACAAGCATCATCATCATCATCATCATCATCGATTTGAGTACACTTACCGTATTGAAGACGATTCCGTTTTACATGTAGTAGGCTATTTGAGTATCGTATTGAATCCGCCAGGCAACGTCGACGTATAAGAACGATGCAGAATTGTAGTAAAATCGATATCACCTCTTAGAATTTAAAAACGCCAAACGCAATAGAAGCCCAGGAGATAACTTTCAGTTTTGAAAATATGTGTGGTATTCCAAATGTAATTGGTGCAATAGATGGAACGCACATTCCAATTTTACCCCCAACAGAATGGTTATCGTGATTTTGTTAATCGCAAGGGCTGGCCGTCTTATAATATGATTACGGTTGCTGTTCAATTACACAAGTATTATTATATTTGTTATTTCGTCAGAACTTTGATGATGATGATTTCGTCAGAACAAACATGGAGTGTGTGCGCAGTCGTTTTCAATACGATCTCAGTACGATCCGCGTTTACATGGAACTCGATTCGAACCGAGTACGATACGATCCCAGATTTTACCGTATCGACCTTGAGACTCAATCCAAACTGAGCCCACGTTTACATGGCTTTTTCAATACGGGAAGTGTACTCAGATCGATCTGAATCCTGCATGTAAACGTACTAAATAAGTCTGTCATACTACCGTTCATGTTAGCATATATATGGCATAATGGCTACCTGAAGTCTAATTTTCCAGTAGCGAAGCAATACAATGTGTGCAGAAAGACCATGTATAACAAACGCGTGTTTAAAATGCTCTAAATACAACATATGTACCGTGACAGTGATTTTAAATAATAATAATAATAATAATAATAATAATAATAATAATAATAATAATAATAATAATAATAATAATAATAAAGTTTTGAGTTTTACGTCGAACTACGTACATTTTTATGGTTTTCGGAGAAAACGAAGTGCCGGAATTTAGTCCCCAGGAGTTCTTTTACTTGCCAGTAATTCTACCGACACGAGGCTAACGTATCTGAGCACCTTCAAATACCACCGGACTAAACCAGTATAAACCTCCAGATAAGCTATATTATCAATATTAGAATAGATGGCATATTCAGTGGAGTCGACGAGAGACGCCGTGAACGGATATTTTCATATTTTTTAATTTTTTTAATGCTTATATAGTTGTAGTATTATCGTTCTCAAGTCATCATCAAATTTAGATTATTTCTTTTGCTCATTCATTAAGTTTTTTAAATATCGTACCGCTCTATCGCAATCCCATTACAACCTCAGCGACCACTTGTACGCATGCTTCATCCATCTAAGAGCGGGCGAGAGTGAACGTGTGACGTCATGCTGTCATCGAGTCTTTGCAAGCGAAACGAGTCCGAACCTGGACTCGAAAGTGTTGAGTACCGCGATGCCAGGCATCACTCGCGTACATCACTCATTGCTATAGGATTAGAACGATGTTTTTGAAGACTTTCGTCTGGAGCGTTCCGTTGTATGTAAGCGAAACGTCGACGATAACAGCTCAGAAAGAAAGAGGATAGAAGATTTCAAAATGTGGTGTTACAGAAGAATGTGAGATGGATAGATCGAATCACGAATGAAGAGGAACTGAATCGAATTGGTGAGAGGAGAACAATTTTGCGAAATTTGACGAGAAGAAGGGATAGAATGATAAAGATACAGACTCTAAATACTCTCAGACACTCAGGAATTGCTCAGTTGGTTTTGAGGGAAGTGTAGGTGGTAAGAACGGCAGGTGTAGGCCAAGGTATGGATATGACAAACAGATGAGAGTAGATGAAGGCTCTAGTAGTTATGTAGAAATTAAAATAATGTTTAGTGCAGGATAGGGTGGTATGGAAAGCTGCATCAAACCAGTGTATGGACTGATGACCCAAACAATAACAATAACTGAACAACAACAACAATAATAATATTAATAATAATAATAATAATAATAATAATAATAATAATAATAATAATAATAATAATAATAATAATAATAATGTGACATACTCACTCTTGCTCACGGATGTGCAACAATATGTGACGTCCCGGGTCACCTTAATTTTAATATAAATAAATACTCGCTCATTTACTTCTCCATAAACAATATCCCATGGGCGCCAACCTTCAAACTTATGACTTGAAGGCGATAGTGGATAATAATAATAATAATAATAATAATAATAATAATAATAATAATAATAATAATAATAATCATAGGTAATCAGACTCTAAATACTCCCAGAGGTGATATGACGGAACACTAACCATTAAGTACACACAAACTTGGAAATTAAGGATCAATAATAAGAATTTCAGAAAGTACCAAATAAAATAAGTGTTTATTAGGATGAAAAACGTGACGGCCGATTTACGAAAACTGAACTTACGGAAACAAAAGAAAAATTGAATGAAAAATTAATAAAATAAACTGTTTCGCGGAGACCTGCAGTTATTCATGCCATTAGCTCATCATTTGTAGATTCTGTTATCTGGATACGTTCGATGTAGCAGCTGATGTTTGATGGACCTCTCGTACAGGCGTCGTCATCTCTCGTTGCAGGTACCAGTCCTATTTCTGATTTGTGCATAGCCCACTATTGGACAATGAATTTCCTAATTTTAGCACTTCCTATAATACTCCTTGCATAATGTTGTAATGAGCCCTAATTCCAAGATCAAAACCACCTTGGGTTACGTTCATGGAGAGAATACACTTGTATTCTTCCGTATTACAGAACTGTAGCGTAACTAAATACATGTCTTCTGTTCTAGACAAGTGAAAACCGGTCTCTCGTTGACTTTATCTCTCGTCATTGAGATAACCAGGACTCAATGAGAGTAATATTGAGTAGTGCCCTTCTCAGATGCGAAGTGGACTAAGTTAAGACCTTCAGCAGTTAAGACCTTCTCCGATGTCAAGACGTACAGCCCTCCTTCGATGTAATGATAGAATCGACAGATAGACGCTCTCCATTGTTCTTTATTTGGGGGCCCCAAAGCCCGCTGCCCCCGCGTGGCCATCGACTCAATCTACACGGCCTCCGACATGCTATTATTTCTAAGAAGAAAGAGATAGCAGGGAAGAGTGGGAACTAATACAAGGAGTATCTGCCTGTTTCAATGTCAAACATGCTACCAAGGCCAGAGTTTGTGATAGGTGTGTGGTGTTAAGGCGTGGTATTAAGGGTAGGGAGAAAACAACATAGGCGGAAAGAGAGAGTCTACATGTAAAATCTGACAAATTGTGATAGCGCATGCAAGGATGTGGTTTCTGGATAGGTCCAGATGTTTGAGTTAGTAGAGAAAATGTATTATGCACCAGCCATGATCCGTATTCTCGCCATTCCAGTTGTCAAGGGATCAGTCCATCTGGGCACTGCCGTGAATAGCCCGATTGCGGAGCCATGGGTCAAGTCCCACTAGGGCCCGCCGCACATTGCCACCTCCTTGGGGTCCCTCGTACCCAGTCTCCGATCCCGGAGAATGAGTCCAAACCCGCCGGGGGGGAACCTCCTCGACGGCGGTGAGTCATGACGCCGGGCCCCCTTCCTCTCTGCCCGCGTAATAGCCCGGTACACAGGGCAACTGTGGTGGGAGGCTGGGTGCCCCCCGCGCAGTTAGCCACACTGACGCCTCTTTAAGTGCCGCGCAGACCGTGTAGTGGTGATCACCCCCACAACGGTTGCACCTCACTCAGAGCCCACACCTCTCCTGCCTGTGGCCTCACCTCAAACAGCGGAAACACTGCAAGAGCTGCTGAGGGGGACGTTTGGATCTCACCTGATTGCCGCTACCCGCTGAGGTCCTCTCCTGATTGGTTCCTTGGTCGACTTCTGTCCTGGGAGCAGTCCTGGGTTGCGACTGGGCTGCTCTCTCCTGGTGGGCTGGCGTCGTCTTCTTCTTTCTTGCCCGGGGGCGGCGTCTGCGGCGCTCTCTGCTCGGCGGGGGAGGATGCCTCGTCCTGGTGGCCCTCTTCCTGGCCCGGTGACCCTTGGATAACGGGTGGTCCCGCTGCAGCGGCGGCTTCTCCCTTCTCTTGGTTGGCGGCGGCGGCGTCGGTCGTTGCTGGCATCTTGTTGCATTCCCTGTCCTGAGGGGCGCACATCGATGTCTGCGTCGTGAACGAGGCGCTAGCAGGTCGAGCCTGCGTGGCAGCCTCTGAACGCCTCGGGGCGTCCGTCTCCGTGCCGTCTTCCTCCGTCCGGATCGTCTTCCTGGTCTGCGACCGAGCGGTGGGCCTTCTCTGGGTGGCCCGGGCATGTGGTGGACGTTCCTGGTAGGCGGCCTTGTCGGTCTGCGTGTACTTCGTGAAGTACAGCAAATCAACTTGGGTCGCACCGTCGCGGCATTCGGGAGCGGGCAATCAAAGCGTCATATATCGAACTTCGAAAAGTGGGCGTTAACAAGTTGTAACTCTCTCTTCAGAATATGGAGTGGAGTAGGCAATATTGCAAGCTTGATGACGTCCTTTTCCAGGTAAAGGGCTAAAATTAGCATGTCGTGTCCGGTTGCCTGACCTCGGCTATGGAAAATTACTGCAAAGCTATAAATATAGGTGATGTTGTAATACCTTACTCAAGGATTAGTTCGTTCAGAGTTCGTTACTGCCGTGGTATAAAGAAAAGAGATGGTAGTGTGAAATGGATGAGTAAAAACCCTAGGCCTATATAAAAGCAAAGTCACCTCCGTACAGGCCATGAAGGACCTTGGAGGAGTGGAAGGTAAAGGCTTCCGCCATTGTTAATCTCGGCACGTGATGGGGTAGAGTGGTTAGCTCTACACCCGGCCGCCTTTGCCCCCAGGAATTAACCTGTTATTCATTTTTGATGTAGGCTGAGTGAACCTCAGGGCCATATGCACCTCTGAAATTGGAAATCTCGTTCCTTAAATTTTACGACTTCCTGACGGGGATTCGAACCCACATCCTTCCGGGCGAACCGAACACGTCTTTACCGCCTCGGCCAGGCAACCCCTCTAGGCCTATATATGACTTAATAATTTAGAATGCCAATGAATTATACAGTTTGATAATTTTGTACATGCTGTGATGTTCAAAACATCACAATAATAATAATAATAATAATAATAATAATAATAATAATAATAATAATAATAATAATAATAATAATAATAATAATAATAATAATAATAATAATAATATCTAGCTGAAGTCCGTCAATGGGGTAAATATTAATATTGACGTATTTCCTTACATACGACATTACTTCTTCTTTATTCTTTGACGGTTTTCTTTACGTCGTCAATGGAAAAGAAAGGGTTAGAATTGGGAAGGAAGTATTTGCCTTGTGTGAACAGTGTCTGGTGTCAACAGTGGGGTTCGAACCCACCATCTCCCAAATGCAAGCTGATAGCTACGTGACCCAAACCACGTAGCCACTTGCATTCCTTGTAGCCTACAATTACCTCTTGGCACAATTGCAAATTTAAACTATCGCTCCTTTGACATTACAAAATTTAACTGGCCATGGCTGAAAACTGGCTGTCACTTCTCTTGAGGTTAATTGATCGTGAAACAAAATTGGAATTGGAAATTCATGCCTTTTGAAAGTAAATGGAAAATGGAAGTGTTTTATCGGATGTTGTTAATTCAACTCGAGGAATTAAAGCTCTCTGTTCAGCTTTATCTCCACTTATTATTTCCAAATCTAAACAATTTTCGTACATATTTCTTAGAATTAGGCCCCAATCTGTTTGCGATTAGGAGCAGCTGAGAAGCGTTCCGATTTTTAAGGAGCATAACCATGGCTCCAATTTTTAGAATACGAATATGTGGAGGCAAACCATTAATTCTGAGGAATTCAATAATTACGTAGGAAATTAAAGTAGCTAATTTTCATCCTCAATATTAATCTGTTTACGGTAGTGAATGGTTTTGAATTATCGGGTATAAGCCCAACGACTTTCAGATTAATATTAAGAATGCCAACTTTCGACAAAACAATGACATCTTTCGCATAATGTGCTAAAATTCTGACTGGTAGTTCAATAATATTTGAGCCGTTACCATCTAGTGAGGGGTAGTCATTACTGCCGATTTCTAGCAAAAATCAGCGAATTCAATTTTTTGTGGCTTTATCAGCATTATTTATGTAAGTCATGCGTTTTGGAGAAGGGTCAAATAGAAGAGTATTTAATACAATAATACAATTATAAATAAATAATTGTTTCGCGATAAACATTTGGCAAAACAGGCAAAACCTTTATGAAATCTTCCCCAAGAACAATAATTTTCCCACCACGAGGAATGGAATGTCGTTACCTACGATATATTTTAGAGGACGATTCTCACACATTAATGGATGACTATTTGCCAGTAAGTAGCCAGGATTTAATTTGTTTGGAGGGGGTGGGGATTAAGGTAGTTCTTCATCCAGAATTTTATTTTTATAGTGGTATAGACTACCTAAAAAGGAAATGAGTAACCTTGGATCCAAGTAAGAGTGGTGGATTCGTGCGGATTCCGGAAGCAATAGTATGATGCATTATATATAAAATGCTAAAAGAACGTACATTCGTTAAAACTCCTGGTGTGTCTAGACTCCTTGGACGAATCCCCCCCCCCCCGCCAACCTCTGTTATTCCCATCTCAACATAACTGCAGCATTTCATATGTTCTGAGTGCAAATGAAATGAATGCAAAAAGACATAGTTTGAGTAAAGATGCAATATTCTGGTTTAGAATTTTCTTATAATAACGATCATGTGATAAGCTGTAAAGAAGTGACATTTTATACAAATAATGCGACAAAGAAATACACACAGAAACAACATATATATATATATATATCATCAGGTCAGTCACAAAGGTCAGTGAGATTTTAGAAAGGGTATTTACCCTAAAATGGCAGTGGGCAGGCCATGTTGCTCGGAGAACTGATGGTAGGTGGACAAAGCTTGTGCTTGAGTGGTGTCCGAAAGATCATCTCAGACCAAGGGGAAGACCACCGGACAGATGGGATAAAGACATCCGGAAGATTACTGGGATCAATTGGCAGAACATCGCTCAAGACCGTCCCAGATGGAGAGACCTCATGAAAACCTACCTTGCTTCGGACTTAAAGAGGCCACATCGTAAAAACGATTGAATATGGCTGATAGTGATAGTGATATATATATAGAAAGTAAGGGGGTGTGAGTATAGATAGTTTTGTTTGTTGATAAAGAAAAATACATGCCATAACATAATTATGCTAGGTAGGGTTTACCTTGTACTATTATTTTCCCTCGCAAACCTGGGATACAGAATATAGTGCCGGTAGTATAAAGTTACAGATTTGTGACGCTAATATTCGTATGTATAATTTTTATTAAAGTGCCAGAAACCAACTACATGGAGATGTTGCCATTTCAACACCGTTTTAAGGGCCACCGACCCAAGCCGGGATTTGAACCTGCGAACTCGGACTCAGAAGGACAGCGACTCAACCAACTGAGCCACATGAAAAGGAATCGTTTGCGGTTATTGTTTTAAATAGATGCAGTTAGGATTATTACAAAAGTTTTATGAGGAGCATTTATTAAGGCGTACGTTTTCCCAACTGTCCTAAATTCTCGAGACCGGACGTAAGAACTAACTGGAAGCTAAAGAGCCTTGCAGGGATATCACTTCCTTCTCTGTTTACTTTTTCAAACCAAACTCCATAGCGTAACAGCCCGAAGGCCTGCAGATTACGTGGTGTCGTGTGGTCAGCACGACGAATCCTCTCCGCCGTTATTCTTTGCTTTCTAGACCGGGGTCGTTATTTCACCGCCAGATAGCTCCTCAATTATAAGCACGTGGGCTGGGTGTACCTCGAACCAGCGCTCAGATCCAGTTAAAAATCCCTGACCTGGCCGGGAATCGAACCCGGAGCCTCCGGTGAGAGACAGGTACGCTACCCCTATACCGCGGAGCCGGCTGTTTACTTTTGGGTCTCCTTATTTTAGAATTTGACTTGAAGCACCCTGCAATCGATTACCGTCCCTGACAAAGTTAAAAAAGGCATGGGATGGGGAAGATACAGCCTTGTTTGTGGGTGCAATGGAGTTGGCCATGATTCCATGAATCTCCCGTAATCGAAAGTACCAAAGTGACTCCTTTTTTTAGAAGACAAATTAAATGAAGATTCTACTTCCTCACAAACAAAGAACGATATAAATTTTTGGAACAGTTTCAATAATGCAGCCGATTTATGTTAAGAGTACAGAAGCTATGATTTTGATTGTTGGATATAATTACATGGTAACAATCAAAACCATCAATATCTACTGAAGATCCGTCACCGCACTCTGTAGGACCGGCTTTCGTTTCATATCCACCGGGTGAGTTGGCCATGCGGTTAGGGGCGCACAGTTGTAAGCTTGCATCCAGGAGACAGTGGGTTCGAACCCCACTGTCGGCAGCCATAAAGATGGTTTTCTGTGGTTTCCCATGTTCACAACAAGCAAATGCTGGGGCTGTACCTTAATAAAGACCTCGGCCGTTTTCTTTCCACTTCTAGCCCTTTCCTTTTCCATCGTCGCCATACGACCTACGGTGCGACGTAAAGCAAATTCTAAATCAAATGAAAACCTACAACCTGTTTTCCAGTCAGTGACCGGGTCAGGGATGGAATGAATGAAGCCACCATCTTGCGGCGAGGATAGATATTGTGGCGGCTGCCCAAGCCTGTCGCACTCCTCTGGGACAATGATTAATGACTGGCAGATGAAATTAAATTATAGTGGGGAATGTTGCTGGAATGAAAGACGACAGGGAAAACCGCCTTCGCATTGTCCAGCACAAATCTTACATTGAGTGACCGGTATTCGAACCACGGAACACAGCGGTGAGAGGCTGACGCGCTGCCGCGTGAGCTACGGAGGCTTCAAATCAAATTCTAAATAAAAAATAAAAGATATTTGCATAACCCCTTCGAAGGAAAAGTTTTATCCACGCTAATGGCCTGGACTTACACCTCACCCACTGAAATTATTTTGTGGGTAAGCCACTGTATCCACTCACCATTTAAGGTACAAGATAAGCTCGAAGAATGTTGAATACTGAAAATATGCCACCATAAAAGATGCAATTATGGCTCAAAATTACTAAAGAAAGGTAAGGGACGAGATCTAATGTTTTAAGTAGAATCCGAATCAATAGAACGTGGCTTCTCATTTTAAAAGTGTTTCACACATCGACTGCGATTCAAGCCTCGGCAGTCTTGATGAGAAGATAGAACCATTGGACCTGAGTTATCACGCCCGCCATTTAGAAAATAGTTACCCGCACATTTGATGGTGCCATTTGAGGTTCCAATCAGTCCCCTGGAATTTGACAAAATATATAGGCCTACCTATAGAACTTAGGCATGTATCTGCTATCTGACTTGCTGCTGTTAGAATAAATAACTGCTTCATAACTTACCAAAAATGCACATAGTTTTGTCTTCTTTATGACATAAAGGTCCATCTTCAAAAATGTTACTTATTTGGCACAAAATGAGGAGCTAACGTGCAACTCACAATCCTGTTACAGTCTCCCCAACTCTGAAACCCAGGATCCCTAGGATATTGTTGTTTCCTGGAACCGATGTGCAAAAGCCGACACGATGTTGTAAGCTTGCAACTGTTTCTGGCCGTGACCACCGTTATCTCGGTGGTCACGTTCCGGCCCACTATTGAACAATCCCTTGCTAATTGCCCTTTTCCTCATCTCTTGACATTTGTCAAGGCAGTATTATTGACCTTTTATGTTTTCTGATATATATATCAATGATACGTGTAAAGAAGTGTAATCAGAGATAAGGCTTTTTGTAGACGATGTTATTCTGTACAGAGTAATAAATAAGTTACAAGATTGTGAGCAACTGCATAGTGACCTCGATAATGTTGTGAGGTGGACAGTAGGCAATGGTATGCTGGTAAAAGGGGCTAAAAGTCAGGTTGTGAATTTCACAAATAGGAAAAGTCCTCTCAGATTTAATTACTGCGTTGATGGGGTGAAAGTCTCTTTTGGGGATCGTTGTAAGTACCTAGATGTTATTATAAGGGAAGATCTACATTGGGGTAATCACATAAATATGATTGTAAAAGGGTACGTATCTCTGCATATGTTTATGAGGGCATTTCGGGGTTGTAGTAGGGATGTAATAGAGAGGGCATATAATCTCTGGTAAGACCCCAACTAGAGTATGGTTCCAGTGTATGGGACCCTTACCAGGATTACTTGATTCAAGAACTGGAAAAAATCCAAAGAAATGCAGCTCGATTTGTTCTGGGTGATTTCCGACAAAAGAGTAGCCTTACAAAATTTGGGCTGGGAAGACTTGGGAGAAAGGAGACGAGCTGCTCGACAAAGTGGTATGTTCCGAGCTGCAAGGAACAAAGATACAAATCCAGACCTCTGTTTTGTAAGCTCGAATGAAAGTGGTTTTCCTGAAAACATCACGAGAAAACTGATTGGTGAATTTCGACATAGCCAACATTAGCCCATCCTAATTGAAATTGGTATCACAATCCTTATAATTAGATCAACACCACATTCTCTTTGGAATTTTCGTAAACCTGACTGGACCAATTTCACAGCAGAACTTGATAAGTGCATCCGATAGATTCCTCCTAAGTCTAACAAGTATTGGCATTTTGCTGGTGTTGTTATAGGAACAGCTAAAAAGTTCATTCCAAGAGGATACCGCAAAGAATAGATCCCTGGATGGAATTAAGAAGGTGATGCACTATATCAAGACTTGTAACGATGTGGAGATCCTAACACAGCAACCGAGCTTCTGTCCAGTCTGGACTCATCTTGAAGGCATAAGTGGATAGAAACAGTTGAGAGGATAGATTTTACTCACTCTAGCAGAGAAGCTTGGAGTCTTCTCAGAAAATTAGGAGGAAGCTTACCAGTATGCAGGGAACAGGCTGAAGTTACATCGGATGAAATTGCCTCTCACATCATTGCAACGTAACGAGTTCCAGGTGACAAAGAACTCACCAAATATATTAGACGACAACTTCAAAGCTTGAAGTCAACAGCATCTCAGTCTTCAGAATATGCAAATCCCTTTACGGTATCCGAGATTGATACATCACTGAAAGATCTAAAACCATCTGAAGCTCCTTCCGGAGTTCTTTATCAATCTGGGACAAAATGCGAAGAAATGGCTAGCAACATTTTTCATTCATTCATTCATTTATTTCGATTAATCCCAACGAGGCTGCAGGCTCACACATAGGATTTGTAGAGGACACTACATACTGGCGGGCACTTACACATCAAAATATAGTTTGTGTATATAAGATTATTAGTAAATGGTTGAGCATATAAACACATACAATATATAAAATATGTACATCATCAATATGAGGATTACAGAGAATTATTTCTGACTGAGACATTTTACTAACTGAGCACATGCCATTGGAGTTCAGAAAGGCTGAGATAATTGCAATATTAAAACCTGGAAAACCCAACAACAAGCCAGAAAATTATCGCCCCATAGCTCTCCTTAGCTGTTGCTACAAACTTTTTGAAAGACTCATATTTAACAGAATAAGCAGTGCCATTTTACAGCACATTCCCATGGACCAGGCAGGCTTCAGACTAGGTCGCAGCTGTTGTGATCAAGTTTTGACACTGACAACATTCATAGAAATCGGGTTCCAAAGAAAGTTGAAGACATCTCCTGCTTTTGTCGATATCACTGCTGCATTTGATACCATGTGGAGGGAAGGTATGGTCTATAAACTTCTCCGGGTAATACCATGCGGAAAGATAGCAAGACTTATTAACAATATGCTGAGTGATAGGAGGTTTCAGGTTATCATAGGAAACAATGTGAGCAAGGAGAGGAAGCTTAAAAATGGTTTGCCTCAAGGTTCATTCCTATCACCACTTCTGTTCAGCTTATATATATCTGATCTTCCTGAAGTTACATCACGGAAATTCTGCTACGCTGATGATATGGCATTAGCTGTGCAACACGAAGAACTGGAGAAAACTGAAGAGATGTTAACAAAAGATTTATCCATTTGGAAAACTTACTTCAGGAACTGGAGACACAAGCCCAGTACCAATAAAACTGAGGTGTCTTGTTTCCATGTAAACAATCCTTTAGCAAATACCAAATTGAACGTGAGTTTCTGTGGCAGGATACTTCACCAAAATTGGAATCCAAAATTATCTTGGAGTAACCTTGGATCGAACACTAACCTAGAAGCAACATCTGCTGAACTCCGCACAGAAACTGAAAACACGTAACATCATTCATAAGCTTCGTGAAACTAACTGGGGTTCTTCGGCAAGCGTTTACGGTCTTCAGCTTTTGGGCTTGGTATTTTCAAATGTTGAGTACTGTGCTCCAGTATGGATGAACAATCAGCACACAAGACTTATTTATACTGAACTGAATTCCACTATGGGCATAATAACTGGCACAATTCAATCTACGCCATCTCTCGCCAGCTCTCGCTTTTATCTGGAATAATGCCATCTGATTTATGCAGATCCACCGCTCTCATCAAGGAATTTAATAAAATCTTAAGGAACACCAATCTACCTCTTCATGAAGATCTACGAACTATGAACCAAATCAGATTACGTTCACGCCATCCACCTTTACGCAACGCCTTAGACATGGTTGCTAGAAGCTATAAAAGCTATAACCCAACTACAGAGTGGGAAAGACGGTGGGAAGCCGCAACGGAGATGCACCTGCACAGTATGTTCTCGAATGCCAATCTTCCAAATGGATTCCAGCTATCACGTAAAACATGGTCTGCTCTGAACAGAATAAGAACAGGCCATAGCAGATGCAGAGACATGTTGTTTAAATGGAACAAGTTGCCGTCACCCGCGTGTGATTGCGGAGCTGCACGACAAACCATACAACAATATTGTCAGAGAGTGTGAAACGCGGGCATACACAGGCAGCAAAGTTGATTTTCTGTTGGCAACTCCAGAAGCAATACAGTGGATCAATGATCTTGACATTCGCTTGTAAGGAGTCTTTTCTTGTTCATTGTTTTCTTGTATGTAAATAAGTATATCATTTATTTCTGTACTCAACTTGATTCTATGGGCCATACGCTAAATAATAAAAATCCGACCTGTCAATGGAGAAATGGCGTAGAATGACATCAGTAGACGAATAAGTTTGACTGGTGTCTTTAATAGTAGGAAAGATCACAATATGAAGATAAAGTTATCAGAAATAAATTGGGACACAACTCTCAATAATTCATTAGAAAAGTTTATTACAACTTTTTGTCTCAACTCAACTCTACACTCAACAACACACTGCGCAATTACTCGGCACAAAATACAAACGAATCACAGTTTTAATTACAGAGTAAATGTAAATTTAGCGCGGTTCCGGTGCGAGAAAGTTGGCGACACAATCTCTGATAAAACAATTGAATAATAAAAAACACTACCATAGATATGAAATATACTACAGACACTACGAACTATTTTTCTCATCATATCAAATTTTTAACGACACTAAATACAGGAGAAAAATTATTCATTCTAATACCTCCCCTTGTCATAAAAATTTGATCACAAACACAAATAAAAAATAAGCAACACACGTAGATAAACATGTGGACGATAATCAACAAGTCCTAACAAGTTCCTAAATTTAGAAGTTCCCTCCCCTGACAATGCCTTTTGTCCCCTACATCCAACGGTGCAACACATCCTTTGGCATTTTCTAAGTTATACTCATGTATCAGATTATCAATATATTTGCATTGATCAACATACACCGCATCTTTGGTTACAGTCGCAGACATCGATAATAAACTCTTAATTTGCCCAAGATCCTTGAAGTCTAGATAGCGACACAACTCTGACTTATACCACTCCAAAACTTCAACAATACCGATAGCTATCATATCATCAACATTCACTCCAACCAGCATATTTTCACCGAAGTACACACAAACACAAACACACACAAACAAATCTTTTAAGAACTATTGACTTCAAGACACCATCAAAACAAATGTTCAAGTCCTTTGAACTTTGGTGTAAACCATATATGCTTTTCTTTAACTTGTAGACACAGTTGGGTTTATTTCAAAGCGACTTGGTTGCTCCACAAACACTTCTTCCTTAATGTTGCTCTTTAGAAATGCCGCATGTACATCATAATGTTGAATATTCCAACCTTTGACGACCGCAATAGCAATCAAGATTCTGACAGTGACGCCTCAAAACATGACTAAATTATCATTATAATCAACACCTTCTACCTGCTTATAACCTAAAGCTACAAGTCTAGCCCTGTAAATGTTCTCATTACAATCAAGTCCTTTTCTTGATTCTGAACACCCATTTTGTCCCAATAATATTCTTTCCTTTTGGTCCCTCTACCAATTCTCGACACTCATTTTGCTCAAAATTACTTAGCTTCTTCTCCATTGCTGATTTCCATTTTTTACATTCAGGACCAGTCAAAGCTTCCTTGGCACTCTTCGGTAAACTGTCAGTTACAGCAGACACAGCATGCAAATTACATCCAATGCAATCCGCATACTCTCGTCTGTTTCTAATTCTCTGTGACATACGTAATTCAGGAATTATGGGTTCTTCCTGCACTTCAGCATTGATGTTATTCACACTGATTTCAGGATCTGATCTCTGATCTCTCTCACCCATTACTTGCTCATCAGTTCTGCACACCAAGTCATATTCATTATCAGAGACAAACAAACTTAAATCTACGACCAATAGTTTCTCACAAGTTTTAACAGGCAACACAGTAGCATGTCCTTCTTTATTAGTTTTCATGGAAAACACTCTCTCCTCAAATATTACATTGCTGGACAAAACAACACACTTGTTTTTCAAGTCCCACAGCCTATAACCTCTGTTATGTTCCTCATATACCCAGGCACGACATCCAAATACTCTCATTCTACAAATTTCGTCATCAAATTTTCTTTTTGTTAAACCACAACTCATAGCGTATATTGTTTTCAAGAGCAGATGCTTTACACCTATTCTTAATGTAAGAGGCAGTATACAGCGCACCGGGCTGAGTTGCTCAGACGGTTAAGGCGCTGGCCTTCTAACCCCAACTTGGCAGGTTCGATCCTGGCTCAGTCCGGTGGTATTTGAAGGTGCTCAAATACAACAGCCCCGTGTCGGTAGATTTACTGGCACGTAAAAGAACTCCTACGGGACTAAATCCCGGCACCTCGGCGTCTCCCAAGACCTTAAAAAGTAGTTAGTGGGATGTAAAACAAATAACATTATTATTATTATACAGCGCCTCGCCCCAAAAATTAAAAGGCATACCTGCATTCAATAACATGCACCGAACTAATGTCAGAAGCTGTTGATTCAGCCTCTCTGACACTCCCATTTGCTGGTGTTCCCCTGGTGTTCCCTGGTAAAGACAGCCTGTGAACAATACCATTGTCAACAAAGAACTGTTTCAAACTTTTCAGTTTTTTAAATCTTGAATATTCTCAGCTCTTTTCTTGAATGTAATTATTTTTTCACAAGCCTCATTTTTGTGCTTTAACACACACTCACTTCAATGTATCTGGAGTAGTCAGTCATCTGTCAAGGTTAGGAAATATTTCGCCCCTCCCAGGTTTCAGACTTTACATAACAAACATCAGAGTAAACAAGATCTAAGGGAGCGGGTGATTTAATTAGTCTATCTGGGAAAGGAGCCCGTTTAGCTTTGCCTTTCATGCACACTTCACACTTCTCACTACCTTTTTGCTTGCTAATTAAATCACTGTCAGGCAAATTTTCAGCATGCCCAAAACGGTCATGCCATATTTCTCTTGCTACCATCTTGCAAGCAACTGCACACACAGATTCCTGTTCACCATCACTATCTTGACAGTCAGATTTCTCTAGTTCATACTAATCACATTTGATGGTATACATGTCATCTTCTCTTGCATAGGCACTGAACAATACTTCATCTCCATTCCCTTTGTCATAAGCAGTCAGCTTTCCACTGTCTATCTCAAAACGCACATTAGTTTTCTCAAGTTTCCTCACCGACAAAATATTATCAGATGCATATGGAACCCACAGCACTTTGGTTAGTTTCAAAGTCCATCCACCGCACTGATCACATATTTTCAGCACTATGGACCCACTGTCTTTCACATCAAATACGACACTTTTCTTTCCCACCTGCACTGAACCTGACACATTTCTTGCAAAGATGTTCAATAACTCACGGTGAGGTGTAATGAGGTTGTTACAACCATTGTCCACAATCCAAGTATTTGCATCACTTGACTTTTCGTCCTGTTTACATTCTTTGCCCTCTGGTCCTCTCATCAAATGCACAGCATATTTCACTTTCACAGTGCTATTTCCAACCTTCTTTTCTTCTGTCTCCGGTTCTTTTTTCTCTTCATAAGTGACAAATTTATTCTTGAATTCTCTCTGAGGCTTCTTGTTGCCATGGGCATTCCCGTCTGAGCCCCTAGTGTCACTTGCAATAGCCTCAGAGTTTCTACACTTAAACGAAGGATGCCCCTCCTTGCCACAAGTGTAATAAATTACATTTCCTCTTGACTTGGTTTCTCTTACTTTTGAACACTATCTTGCAAAATGCCCAAGTTGACCGCAACAGTGACAGGATCTATCAGAAGAGCTCAATTTTTCATGAGAAAAATTGAGTTTCTCCTCAAAACCATGGAATTTTCCTTTGTTCTTCATAACATAGCTTCTCAATTCTTGATTTTTCTTCTCACGTTCATCCTTCACTCTCTCTAATCTATCTTCTTCCAGCAGCAATTTACTCGTCACATTTTCTGACCATAGTTTTTCTTCATTTAACTCCATCACATGGGCAATGTGTTTGTAATTTTCTTGCTTCAAACCTTTCAGTGTGTAGGCCGCCACGTCTTGATCATTGATGTTGGATCCATGATTTCTCAGTTTTCCACTAATTGCTCAACCCGATTCAGATATTCCAAAACAGGTTCATCATATTTCTTGATGCAGCTTGCCAATTCGTTCATGGTACTCACAAATTGAAAAGGAGAGATCTTGAAATGAATTGCCTTAAATCTCTTCCAGGCATGCTTTGCTCGTTCATGGCTGGTTACATCATTCAAGTAACAGTCCTCTACCAACTACGTCAAGTAACTGATTGCAGTGGCGTTTAGGTTCTCTTCGTCTGTAGTTAAATCTTCATCATCATCGTAACCGGGATCGATGGCAGTCCAGCATTTCTTTCTTGTTAGGAAAGCCTTCACTCGCTTGCACCACACCACATAGTTTTCCGGGACAAGTCTCTCAATCTTCGGCGTATCCGCAACTGATGCCATTTTTACATACGACTTACTGGCGCACTGAGCCCATAACCTATCAGAAATAAATGTGGACACAACTCTCAATAATTTCTAAGATCAGAAATAAATTGGGACAAACTCTCAATGATTGATTAGAAAAGTTTATTGAAACTTTTTGTCTGAACTCAACTCTACACTCAACAACACATACATACAAACATACAGACATACATACATATATTTATTACCCACCCTAGTATACACCATCGGCTTATTACAAGTAATAAAGACAGAGCGAAACAAAAAACAAACAAACAATAGGCACTACATCTCTCCTAAAACTACTTAACTAAATTATCTACCTCTACATCTACTCAGTGTCCTCCCATACGTGCGCGGATAGCCAGCATACGTGCAGGAAGCACCGCACTACAAACTAACCCTATTCCCCTACTCCTACCTACCACCTAAATAAAATTTGGTAGACTGGTCGCTGCGTCAGTCCTGGTATGGAATACATGCCCACCAACCCATACACTCAACAACACACTGCGCAATTACTCGGCACAAAAAACAAAAGAATCACAGTTTTAGTCATAGAGTAAATATAAATTTAGCGCCGTTCCGGTGCGAGAAGGTTGGCGACACAATCTCTGGATAAAACAATTGAACAATAATAAACACTACTATAGATATGAAAAATACTACAGACACTACGAACTATTTTTCTCATCATGTCCAATTTTTCACGACACTAAATACAGGAGAAAAATTATTAATTTCAATAAAAGTTGGAATTTTAGAGGACAAATTGGGTCAAATATTCGTTTATAAGAAGGGGAGTTAGGAATTGGAATAACTTACCAACGGAAATGTTCAATAAATTTCCAATTTCTCTGCATTCATTTAAGAAAAATCTAGAAAAACAACAGATAGAGAATCTGCCACCTGGGCGACTGTCCTAAATGCAGATCAGTAGTGATTGATTTATTGATTGATTGAAGTAAATACATGGTTCTACTTCTACGGGGAAATATCCCCGCGCATCACAATCCTAAGTGTTTTGCAGTACAAATGTGGAGAATCAGTATGGCCCTACTGAGCCTTGTTAGTAGATTCTTTGTCACTATGTTAATTTAATATTTCGGCGTAAGTTTTTAAGTTGTTCGTACCATACGTAAAAAAACAGCTGATCCTCGCTCTAGTTTCAGGAAACATTTTGGGGGCAGGCCCCTCTGCCCCCCTCGGCTAAGCCAGTGCTATTTGCCATTGGGACTTTATCCCTACTGAGCCGTTCTAATCGAATATCGCCAGCTGTTTCGAAATTTGATTTTAACTAAGACACCGAACACTCATTTGAATTTCGAGGAAATTTGAATGAAATGTGCATTGTTCAAGAAAGACGCCTGACTGCGCATGCATGCCTACCCCCCGCCCCTTCTACCTCGCCTATCGTGCCTCCTGCTCAGCGCTCTTACTGTTCCGGCGGCCTTGAAGGTACTGGTGAGCGCCGTAGTGAATCATAATGCTACGCTTTTCTTTTATAATTTAAAAATATACGGCAAGAAATGTTATGCTTAAAGACGCTCTGCAAATCTACAGGCCAAGGGCTGTCGTCAGAATGCTTTACGATATCAATCGGTTCAACCGTTCTCTCAAAATCGAGGTTAGAAATGTCAGCCTAGTGTTTTAAATACATAGAAAGATATAGCCTTTGCGAATACTTTCGGAAAAATGAAAATCCACAGCCTGTTTCCAGTCATTCGACGGGGTCAGAAATGGAATGAATGAAGCCCCCTTTAAATGGAGGATATTTTCTAATACTTATGTCCACCAACATTCCCGTAATTATAGCACAGCCGTTCTCGAATTAAATAAAGGTAAAGACTGCCGACTTGTCTCTGGAAGGACAACGAGCCTTCTGTTACAGGGTAACTCCTCTAGCCGTGCTGAGTATCTCGGACAGTAGAGCTCTGGCCTTCTGACCCCAATTTGGCAGGTTCGATACTGGCTTAGTCCGTTGGTATTTGAAGGTGCTCAAATACTTCAGTCTCATGTCGGTAGATTTACTGGCACGTTAAAGAATTCCTGCGGGACAAAAATCCGCCACCTCGGCGTTTCCAAAAACCGTAAATGTAGTAGTTAGTGGGATGTAAAATCAAGAACATTATAATTACCTTCTTCTCTAATGAAATGAGATAAATCATATTAGGATTGTCACGGACCCCTTAGCCACAGAACATAATACTGCATTCAGCAAACAAAAACAGAATTTTGTAATGGCACCATGTTTGATTTTATTCATATAATATTTAGGACGAATATTTACTTTCTTTGAAAGTTTAATTTAACTTTATTTACATGAAGATAATTTATAAATGCACAGAAATTATAAAACAATGTGAAACTTGGCTAATAATTGCAACAGTATTGATCTGAAAACTTATTTGAAAAAAATCACTTGTTGCGGTTGTTGGATCAGTTGGACGGATGGTGCTGTTTTACAAAGACCAAGTGTTTTACACGCGTTATTTATTTATTGGTTATAGAATGTCCCAGTGAGCTGGTGGCTCAAGGAGGGACTTCCCTTTACAATCACAGCTTGGCAGCTTTTAGTTTCAGTTAATAGATAAGGCATAGCAGTAGGTAGACTAGGCCGCCCTGCGGCCAAGTACCGTTATCTCATTAATATTCATAAGGTACCCCGGAAGTCCCGTTGAGGTCATTGACCATGACGTCATCGATGACGCTATTGGCTCAAAGACCTTTAATGACGTCATCAATGACGTCGTTGAGCCAACACCCTCTAGGTCATTGTGACTTAGAGGTTGTTGACACAACCTTTGGTCGGGGGAGAGGTGTTGGATGAGTCTAAGCCCTCCTTACCCCTCCCCTAAGACCAGTTTGGTCGACAGTCTGCTTGGAAGCAGACTGCAACGAACTGCCTTTTTTTGTCGGGGGGGGGGGCGAAGCCCGCTTCCCCCGCGTGACCATCGACTCAATCTACGTGGCCTCCGACATGCTATTATTTCTAAGAAGAAGAAAGAGATAGCAGGGAGGAGTGGGAAGTGATACAAGGAGTATCTGCCGGTTTCCGAGTCAGACTCGCTACCATGGCAAGAGTTTGTGTTAGGTATATGGTGTTGAAGTATGGTATTGAAGGGTCAGGGAAAAGCCACATAGGCAGAAAGAAGAAAGAGCCTACATGTAAAACCTGACATCTTGTGATAGCACATGCAAGGATGTGGGCTGGATAAAGTCCAGAGGTTGTGTTAGTTAGGAATAGGTGTCATGCAATCATAACCATTTCCTTGCAATTTTCTGTTATTATGGGGATCAGTCCTTCTTGTCACTGCCGGGTCGGCTCGGGTCTGCTAGCGTCCGGGCTTTGGGCCACAGGTTCGTCCCATTGTCCAGCAGCCAGCAGTCCCTGGTGCCAAGTCTCCTTTTGGAGAGGGGGGAATTTGAGCCAAGCCTTGCATGCAAGGGGCTATCTTCTTCCTCCTGTCGATGTCCCTCTATGCGGTGTTGTTGGAACACACTTGTCACTGCAGATCTAAAACTAAGGTTATTAATAACATATGTATATACAAGTTCTTATTGGAGTGCCGGCTGTTTGCCTGCTCTCGTGTTCAGCGCCCAACCTAGATTGGAGTGAGATAACTTATTAAACAGATAAATATTAGTGCTGTTTATAGGGCGCGGGCTGGTGTTCCACTCCCATGTCTCTGTCGGGGGGCGGGGGTGGATTGATACGTCCTTGGCCGTCTGGCTGCGTTGCCGTCGTCTTCTTAGGTTGTACTTTTTGTCAATCTTCCTCGCCTGGTCCCTGGGTCTAGGACAGCTGAAACATATTTACATATTTACATAGGTGTCTGCAGTGTGTGGGTTTATGTGGTATATAGGTGTCAGCTTGGGGGGAGGGGGTTGGCTATCGGCCCCTCGCCCACCCAACCCTGTGGCTGAACAGAATGTGCTTCGGTGTAGGATACTTTTTGTACAGATCGACGTCGTAGCGTCCGATCCTGCTTATTAACGGGTTGATCTTATTACTCCATGACTTTCTGTACATGTTTAGTGTCTGTTTACGTATTTGCTGCCTTATTGAGCTGACTTTTGCAATACTGCGTAGTTGGCGTATTGGCGTGTCGTGAGGGAGTCTGGTCGCTGCTCGTAGGCATTTATTTTGTATTAATTCCAGCTTATCCAGGTTCGTCATCGCAGTGAACCCCCACGCTGGGGCTGCGTACATGATTATTGGTCTGATTAGGGCCTTATACATGTTTATGGCTACTTCCGTGTTAATACTGGACTTTTTGTTCAGTATAGGATACAGCTGGCTAAGTCGTATGTGTGCTTTTCTTTGGATATCATTGATGTGGTGTAGCATGGTGAGCTTTCTGTCTAGGACTACTCCTAGGTATTTGACTTTGTCATGCCACACTATATCTTCGTTGAAAAGCTTTAGCGCTTTTATGTTGACTGGTCTGCGTGTGCGTCTGTTCTTCTTAGTGAACAGCACTGCTTGGCACTTGTCAACATTGACCTTGATGCGCCATTTCGTTAGTCAAAGCTCGAGAGTTCTTAGTGCTACTTGTAGCCTCTTTCGAGCGCACGATAGCTGTGGATGTTGGACTGTGATAGCGGTGTCAACAGCGTAGAGGTGTGTGGTAGTGAGTTCTGTAGTAGGCATGTCGTTTGTATACAGAACGAAGAGGATTGGGCCGATAAGGGACCCGCTCTAATCCTGCGTGTACTTGACAGCGTGTTGTGTACGTCTACTTTGAACTCTCGGCCCTCCAGATAAGATTTTATAAGTCTTATATAGCCTGGGTGGAATTCGTGGTCTATTAGTTTCGCTAGTAGGCCTTCGTGCCAGACTTTGTCAAATGCTTTCTGGATATCAAGGAAAACCGTTCCTGTGTCTCTCCGTTTGTTGAGACCTATGGTGGCTTGTTCTATGAATCGAGTGAGCAGTTGTGGGGCAGAATGTCCGTTCCTAAAGCCAAACTGCTCGTTGCGAATTATACCTTTTTCCTTGATATGCCCTATTAACCTTTTCAGTAGTACTTTCTCGAATACTTTACTGAGGGCGTCCAGAAGGCTTATGGGCCTGTAGTTGTTGGGGTTTGACTTGTCTTTGCCTGGTTTTCCAAATACGAGGATCCTAGCCCTTTTCCATTGTTCAGGGTAATATTGCAGTCTGAACATTGCATTGAAGATGCTGGTAAGTAGTGTTAGGGCTTTGTGAGTTAATTTCTTAATTATTATATTCTGGATCTCGTCTGGGCCAGGCGCCTTCTTGGAGTTAAGATGACCTATAATCCACTTAATTTCGTGTATATTTGTCCTCTTAACCTCCGGCTTAGGTGCGTTTTCAAGGAATTCTGCTACCTTTGCCTCAGTTTGCCTGATGAAGGCTGGGTCAGATGGTATTTCGTTTGGAGTGAAAGCCGCCTCTATGGAGTCCGCTATGATTTCGGCTTTATCACGGTTCTCGTATACCGGGCCGTTAGGTCCCTTAATAGTAGGGATGCTGTGTATTTCTCGCGTGAAGTGTCTCGGTAAGTTCCACACTGGCCTGGTGTTGGTGTCGAAAAGTCTGAGGTGGTTGTTCCAATTTTTCGACCTCTATTCCAGTAGTTGAGTTTGTATTTCTGTGTTTAGTTCGTTTTTCATCTCGCGGTCTTCGTCTCTGTGATGTCGAGCCCAGTTACGCCTGTGGCTGTTGCGCCTGCGTATTAACTCTTTTATGTGCGCTGGAATCTCGAAAAGAGGGGATTCTCTGCGTTTGCTTAGCGGTATGCTCGCAGTTGTGGCTGTTTGAATTGCTTCTACGAGGGTTTTGAGTGCTTCGTCAATTTGGGCTGTGCTGTCTATTAGCATGCCTTCGCTTCCCTGTAGGAGTGTGTCTAGCTTGCGTTCGAATTTGCCCCAGTTGGCTGCTTTATAGTTGAGCCGGCGTCTGGGGTTTTTCTCACATTCCTCTGGGTTCGCATCTAGTGTAAATATCACTGGTTGGTGCCTCGACCCCAGGTCGTTCACTACCTTTATGCTATGCTTTTAAGGAATATGTCGCAATAGGGCTATGTCAAGTATGTCGGATACGTGATCGTTCGGTGCTAGGAACGTGGGCTCGCTGGGGGCTGGTATCACATAGTCCTGGGATAGCATGTGTTTATACAGCCTTGTGCCTGCTGGGTTTGGTTTCAGGCATCCCCAGGTGGCGTGTTTCGAGTTTAAGTCCCCTCCTAGCACTGTGTTTCGATTTAGCCCTAGTACTGTTTCTATGTCCTGATTGTTTAGGCTTGTCGGTCTGGAGTATGCTGCTATGACATTTATAAGTGTTCCTTGCACTGGTAGGGCTATTCCGCATGCCTCCAGCGTGACCAGCTCTGGTATGTCTACCTCCATGTGCTTGATGTCCTTCCTTACCAGGACTGCCACTCCTCCAACTTTGTTAGCCTTATCGCTTCTGTGCATTTTGTAGCCTCTTATAGTGAACTTCCTCCCCGGAGGGAGGAAGGTCTCTGTTAGGAGAGCTACGTGTATTGTGTTCGCGGCTAGGAAGGCTTCGAGTTCATATTTCCTAGACCTGACGCCCTGACAGTTCCATATTAGAACTCGAAGCTCCTGCGTGTTATTGTTATTATTATTATTATTATTAATATTATTATTATTATTATTATTATTATTATTATTATTATTATTATTATCTTCGTTGGGTTGTTCAGCCATCCGGGGTTAGGAGTTCGGAGATTGCATTAGCCAGGTCCCTTAGCCAGGGGTAGGGGAGCATGTTGGCCATCATAACCCCAGTGGTTATGGCTACCGAGAGGTTCAGGTTCGGAAAGAAGGTTTTCAGGATTTCTTCTATCCTTTCCCTGAACGCCTTTACTGCCATGTTCCCCGCTGGCTTTTCTGCCTGTACCTGTGTAGTTGGTGTGATTGGTATGTTGAGAGGGGGGGGGGCGAGGGGGGTGGTGGTGCGGATGCCGTCTGACTATCGGCAGGTTCTCTGCGGGGGCTGGAGCTAGCCTGGGGCGGGCCTTCTAGCAGCTCGGGAAGTGCTGGCGTGGACTTAACCTGCCTTTGTTTGTTTACTTGGGACTGGGCCTTCTTGTTGTTATTGTTTGAGGTCTTAGCTCGGACGGTGGTGGGGGCTGGTTGGGCTGAGGGCCCGTGGTTGTGTTTACCTACCGTCCGTACGGGCTTGAAATTTAAAATGCCTCCGCCTGGTGGGCGCTGGTTGTCTGAAGGACCTTGCTTTTGGCCCTTTGTGCCTGACGGGCCTGCGAGACCTGAAGGGTCCTTTTTACCTGATGGGCCTGGGTTCATTTTGCGTAAAGCGCCTGTGCCTGAGGGGCCTGCTTGGGCCTTAGGGTTGCCACGCTTATTACCCTTTGGTCCTTTGCCTTGATGAGCGGCTTCGTAGTCCTTGCGGCTAGGACAATCTTTAAAATTGGCCGCGTGTTTTCCCCCGCAGTTAGCGCACTTAGAGTACGCGGGGTCGTTGCCGTGGGGGCAGTCGCGGGACAAGTGGGAGGCTGCGCATCTGCGGCATCTGGGCTCCAGTCAGCACGCCGCCCCTGGATGGCCATGCCTCTGACACACTCCATATTGGGGGCCAGTGGCTGGGGGGCGGTATGGCTCGACCGACACCAGCATGTTCGCGAGCATCCGCATTTTCCGCAGATTGTCCGCGTCTGGGGTGTACGCCACGGCAACTAGGAATAGGTTGCCCTTGGCTGGCCTGTTCCCTGCTTGCATCCGCACGACGGAGAATGCGGGGATATCCTGTGCTTTCAATGCAAGCTGGATTTCGTCCGCATTACTTCCGTTAACGGGGGTCCTCACTACGAAACGCTTCATAGTGCTGTTGGGCAATACTCTTACAAAATTAATATTTAGCCCTTTTAGCACTCCGATAGCAGTTTCGTAGCTCTCAATGGTTTGCATGTGGAGCCGGATCGCTTCATGCGCGTCAACTCTCGGCCTGGAGAAGTAATACTGTCTCTGGTCATGCAGCAGCCTTTTGAGGAGCTCCGTTTCGAGTGTCTTTGTGTTAGTTGTGTAGACCGTAAGGGGTGGGGGGTTGACCCCTTACGGGTGATCTGTTTCTTCTGTTGTGGTGGTGGAGGTGGGCTCTGACGAGTCTGCCTCTTGTGTGTGGAGTGCTCGGGTTGGGTTGAACCGATAGATGTTTCGGTGCTACTATCGACTCGGGTACTTGGCTTGTTTCTCCCGCCTGCCTGGGCCTTGCGGCCCAGGGGCTGAGTTACTTTCCCTTTCCCCTTTCCCTTCCCCCTCTTCCTCCCTTTTTCCTCCCTGAAGCCGTCACCCTGGTTTCCCGGCTGGATGGCTGGGACCTCGGGTTCGGTCACCCCGTGCTGGCTGAGTCTCTCTCCCTCGGAGCTCTCATATTCGGCCTCCCGGGATGCGCCTGAAAGGTCGATCACCAGTGGGGCCTCATCCGACTCCGAGTCCGAGTTTCCCGCTCGCCCGAGTGGGGGTTGGACTTTAGTTGGCGCCATCCGCCGAGTCCGTCTGTCCCTCTTAATCCTTCTCTTGTGCGCTGTTGTCTTCGCGCTCGGGTTTGCGGAACTGGGTCCCGCTTTCCCGGCGTCCGACGGGCTGACCACTGGGTAGGGTTTGAGGGTTCGGTTCATGTTAGGGGGAGGATTAGCCTCCATTTTAGGTTCGTGTTGCTCCACAGTCGCTGGCTCAGTGGAGCCATACGACTGTTCCTTCCCGTGTTCGGGTTCCGGCACGTCGGGGGCTAGCCCCGGTTCCCGGTCGCCCGAGCACAACGTCACGCACTCCAGCTCAGCTTCCAGGCTTCGCCTGCTCTTATTTCGGGGGTCAGCCCTGTGGCTGGCCGGCCGATTGGGGAGTGGCTGCACTGGTATGTGCGAGCTGGCTTGTACTGACGGGGTGGTGATCGGAGATGTTATGGTGGTGGTAGTATTTGTAGTGGTGGTGCACACATAGTTGAACATAGCGCACCCCGTCAGGTAAACTCCAGTTGTCAGGTTTACTTGCTGAGAGTCAGGTGTGCAGTCTGCTCCCACCTCCACTAACACTTGTCGTCTCCCGCTCGCGGAGTACGCTAGGCGCTGAGTCACCTCCAGCTCCCGCTCGGCCGGGTCATTGACCCGAGCGAGGGCCGGTAGCGACAAGCTATGCGCGCTTGTAGCGTTCCACCCTGCAGACATATTCAATATATTATTACTAAATAATATATTGCCGGTGGGAGTAGTTGGCGGGGGGGGGGGTGCGCTGTAACAACTGCGCTATACCCTCCGCTGGTGGGCGGACGGCCGTGGAGTGAGTAGCTTGCCGTGATAACGGCTGCCCCTCACTCTCCGTCAGTTCTTGAGGATCGTCGTTGGTGTCTGTATTAGCCCCGGACTCGCTGACAAATTGCTCTTCACTATGCGCATTGCTCTTTTGAAGTTCCCGAGTCCGGGGCCGTGTGTTTGTATGTGGGGGCATCTAAATCGAACTAGTGGACGCGGGATTATCCCTTGTTACGGGGGTCCCTGGGCCACAGAATCCCTATCTAACCCTAGGTACCGAGAAGCGGTAACCGGCTGGGGCAGGTAGTGTAGTCTCTCGAAGTTCTCAGTGAAAGGAGAGAGAAAGCGGAGCGACAGGCGCGTACGACCTCTCGCTACGACAGTCAGCTGCTCCTTGTTAACGAACTGCCCGTGCGTGCTCCATTTATAGACTACGGATGGAGGGTGGAGAGGGAGTGAGCAGAGAAGAGGGGACGCGGTGTAGAAGGAGTGAGCAGAGAGGAGGGAATGTGGTGGAAAGGATGTGGAGAGGGGAGAGAGCAGCATTGAAATTAAAACTCTAGGAAGAGTGTGCAAAATATTTATTGTACATCGTATTAGACTTGGACATACTTTGACAGCTTACTTTACAGATTCATCATAAGACTTGGACAAACCCTGGATTACAAAGACTTGAACAAACCCTGGATTACAAAGACTTGGACATACTTTGGCAGCTTACTTGGACATTTACAGCTTAAAAGTGTACAGACTTGAACAAACTGTAGATGAATACAGATTACAGACTTGGTTATTAGGAATACAGCTAACTTGGACATTAAAACAAGTGTACATCAAAGATTTGGACAAACTCTGAATGAATACAGAATACAAAAACATTTAAAAAATTGCGAATACCTATTGGTAACTATAATGACCAATAGGTAGACTATGTATACCATTCCATAATCGTTTGTGATCATGCATCACCAAAGATCTTTTGTTTTGCCGAACAGTGAATACAGTATGATTTTTGGAGCGAATGCGTACCTGTGGATGCAAGCAAGAGGTGTTGGTGTATAGTACACTGCGATAGTCATTGACATTCAGAAATTGGGTGACACTTTTTAGAACACCTTTTGCTTTGCAATGACCATTGGCATTTTCCGTAGAAAAACGTACATTTTAGGCGACAAACCTACAAATTCTGTCATCACATCACCAGCACACTCATCCACCTGTACACTTCTTGTTCATAGGAGTAATTCCAAATATGTTGTCCGAATCGTAATTAGAAGTGTCAAAATAGTTAGGATGCTTTTTCATTACAGAGTAAACATTTATGTCATGTATTAAATAGATCAAACTATCCGTGTCCACATACAAAAGTCTTACATCAGCAAAACTGAGTTTGGCAAACTCGTAGTGAAACTGGTACATAACTAATTTTGAAAAATCAAGTATAACCATTCCTAGGTAGATAGGCTTGTTGTAGAGAATCTCTGTCTTATTTAACTCGAGAGTGAGTAGATCCCCGTCAATAACCTTGGCAGAATGAAAATTGGGCATTGCAATATACTTCTGGGCACCATAGCGCCCTTCCCAGCTGTTGAATAGGAGAATGCGCCGGTGTTTCCGAATATCCTCCATGGATTTACCATAACAACAATTGTTCATCAACTTGAAGAACTTTACCTCAAAGTCAGTTGTGGCACGCTGTCTGTGTTCCGTATTCAATTGCATGTATGGCTGTAGCCATGGTTTTTGATCAAATGAAATAGCGCGAGGGATGTATTGCAGCTGTAAACCGTGTCGTAAACATTGCACTAAATTTTCTATGAGCAACACGTAGCGTTTTTTCGGACTAAATGTTGCCAGTAATTTTTTATTCCCTGACTGTGAATGTGGAGGCGTTAATTGCTCTACACAAAATTGAAGGTCAGAATGGTAATCGTGAATCTCCTGAGGATATAACAAATCAACCTCCAAAACGAAAGAGCGATCAACCTCAGCTGCAGCTTGTTCTAAATTAAAATTTGAAATTTCATTTTGCGTCAACCAGCGAAAGTTTCTATAAGGAAGTGATTTTTCCATGGCATAGCCGTATAAGTTATTGCAGTCAAAATATGCCAAATAAGATGTGGGTCGATGCGGTTTAAATGCACTCATGTAGGGATTATTAGCCTTTGCATGTTTTTGCACGAGTGTGACAAGACCACCTCGTATACCGCGTTCGAAAAATAATAGCATGTCAATGTCAGTGAGCAATTGCAGTTCAATTTGGGTGTATAGTAACAACGCGTCCCAAGTAAGGCCAGCAGACGTGTAGTAGTGTACGGGGTCCAACCGATAGATATTTTGACACAATTTTCGAAATTTTTCAAAAGTGTCAGTAAGTAAGAGTGTGTCAATCTTTAAATAGAGGTCTGAATATTCACCTAAAGTATTTACTCCAAACGCGTTCCAGACTTGCTGAGCATGTGAGTAGTCTTCATCAGAAATGTGACTATTTTTTAATTTATTGAAAAACATTTCTTTTGGCGGTAATGCAGTCTCATTCAAACGTGACCAGTCATGTAGATAATCGTACGGCAGGACTCCTTTCCGAATAGATAATCTAAAATGTTCACTATCTGGAAAGTGTTGACGAATAAAATGCAGATCTTGAGGAAGAAGATCCGTAACTAGTTCATCTAACGAAAATGGCATAAACCGGAATGAATCCAAAAATCGAATGCACACATTACCCCTCCATTTTGCGAAGGCAATGAACTTCTCGTGGTTTTGAGCAATTAGCGAAAATTTACATTTATCTAGTTTTGCAAATTCCTGAACCAGATAATGAGAGTCGTAGCCAGAAAGGTTGTGGAAAAAGCAGCTAATATAGTTTACGTTCTTGAAACCCAAGTTACAGGATTGATGAGCAGCACCTCGAAACTGACCTGTAAAATGATTGTGATCTCGTACCTTGATATCTGTGGGTGAAAAAGCTTTTAGACAAATGTGGCAGATGGTAGATATGTTAACATGTAGAATATCTGCATCTGACATTTGAAGTGGAACTGGCTCGTTTAAAAGTTCACCTAGACGGTCGGCTAGAACGTCTAGCCCCTTTAAGAACCAAGCTGTACACTCTTCGCCACGATACGATTTAAAATAGGATAATGTGGAATTATAAGAGCATACGACATTAAATGCACAACTATACGGTATATGCCGTTGAGTTTCTTGAGTGTATGGTTTCAAGTTACCCGGCTCGCATGTGTCAATGGGAACTGTAAAACATTCAAAATCAGCGTACACAGTGAAAGGCAGAGGGTCCTGCCGATGAAAATTTCGAAATTGCATAATATTATTTTCACCTTCAGGGAAGACAATTTTTACAGCAGGTTGTGTTGAACAGTCGGTGTAATGACAATTCAATTTTGTCTGACTAGGAAAATATTGTAAGCAACGGTCACAGGTATACACCCGATGTTTATGACGACTGAGCTGTGAGCTAACTAGCCTAGACAGATCTTTGATGAAGCAGTAATGGTTGCAAGACTCACCAGAAATGTAGAGCAAGTTAATGTGATTTTGTTTCTTTACTTTAGTGATATACAGAGGTCCTACAATTTTACTGTTTTCCACACCATATACATTTACAGAATACTGAGGATTTTGCCGTTCAAATCGTGTCAGGTTACAAAGATTAAGTGGAAAATCTATATCACTTAAATTGAGAGAGCACATCCATTCAAAAAAATTATCTGATAATGAGAAGGTCTAGTAACATGATGTTTAGCCGGATGGAGGGCTGCTGCTAACGCCCAGATAAAGCAGTAGTCATCCTTATTTTCGACATTGATAACTGCACGACGATTCTGTATCTCTGTAGTAAGTGTTACATGCTTAGATCCAGCATTTATAGGATCGAAACGACAAACATTTACCTGTAGGTGCGAAATCATTTCAAGTGATTTCCCACTATCCCGTTCTTGAAATTCAACAAATCTCGTTAAAAGTTTTTGTACAACATTAGTTTGATACCAGTCATATAAACTGTCACTACGAGACAATGCTTGCATTTTCGTGACCAAATGTATATCGTCTGTAATTTCTTGACCTTCTTTTAAAATCACAAAAGTACAAAGTAATTCTGTATATACCTTAAGTAATACATGTTGGTGTAAACACTGAAGAATTTTACTTTTAAAAATAGGGAAACATGACTCGAGAAATAAATCAGGATGTAGAATTTTATTACTATAGTGAATTTTTCCAGAACATACTCTATTCTGGAAACATTGAGCGGCATCTTGCCAAGAAAGATCTTGAGCCATACTTTAAAAATATACACACAATTTTCAAGACAGTAAAGTCCTAGCCAGAAAGATCACTTTCAACAAGAAAGGTCGTGGACCATACAGTACTTAGACATACAATGTACAGTTTATTCTGAAGACAGTGAAGAAAAACCTTGAGTTTATTAACAATCGTTGGAACACAATTCTCAAGAGAGTAAAGTCTTACCTAGAAAGATCACGTTCAACAAGAAATATCTTGCACCATAATTAGACATACAATGCACACTTTATTCTTAAGATAGACCTTAAACCATTAATAAATACTTTAGAGGGGACACAATTTTTTTCAGTCAAAGTAAGTTGCCTTCGACAAACTCCACCAGGCATCGCTTGTTTGAAATGCCCATACATTTCAAGTATAATTGTCTTTCTAGCAGTGCTGAAAGTGTAGTTTCTGATATCGCATTGAAGCGATTAGGAAGGAAAACTACAAAATCTTCAAGCGTGCACAGTACTCTAGAACCATATTTTGTCTCAATTTTTTCTATGTTTGTCACTCGATAGGGAGTATTTACTGCTAAATCTTGAAGCCGTCGCGTCTCCGGACCGGCAGATAGGCCGATGCTGTTTACTGCAGAGACAGGGTCCATTGTTTAGAAATCTAGGAGTAGAAACGTAAAACAATAAATGCTGAGCAATATTTCACAAGAAATATGATCTAGGTCAAAATATACTCACCAGAAAAGTAGATGTACACTGCAGGAATAGTAGATACACATCGATTCCCGGTCAAATCTTTACCCCGTATTTATAATACAACAATTGGGAGTGGTCATCTTTTACTGACCTAAATAATGCTTATATAAGACGTACAAGTCATTGTGCAAGTCAATCAGAAGCAAATCGTCATGGAATGGTGTAATCTCTTCCGAGAATGGTAAGTTAGCTATCATGGCATTACTTTTTGGAAACAAATTAAAATAAGTACGTATATAGTACTTTTGCACATAGGCTGACAGCTGAGGAGGTAGAGCAGCTGATTCGGCTCGTTGAAGGGATGCTGTGGGGTAGAGAAGACCCCCTACTCTTGTAAGGGTGCTTAAAGCTCTTTATTCTAACGTTACTAGTGTGTTGTGACTTATTGGGATCGAGTAGCTCACACGGTTGAATAACTGGTCTTCTAACCGAATATAGCGGGTTCGATCCTGTTGCAGTCCAATAGTACAGTCTCATGTCGACAGATTTAATAGGATGTTGCGTGAGCAAGACTTACGAATAGCACAGCCTTATTTATGTCCAACACACATCCGTCTGCTGAGTCTCAAGCAATGAAGAGTAATTTTCATATGGATGAGCTTTGTCAGCCCGCTAATACCTTTAGATGGAGTGGTAGATGCTTCCAGGCATATTCTACGTCGTGTGCTGCATATTCAGTTACATATGAAGCAGGTAAATAGTTTAGTAATTGTCTTGGCATACTTAACAAAAGCCATGCTTCTTGTGGTTAGCCACAAGAAGCATGGCTTTACTCACGAGATGCCTGTATAGTGTAAATAAATCGTCGACATTTTCTATACACTGTACACTTTGTTCTTCCCAAGTATATTCCATAGCGTAGACTGATGTTCTCGATGTAACAACACGTCTATTTACATCCTGGTTACCATGTTTGAAAGAGGGTAATAGGTCACGTTAGACTCGTGAATTATAAGACAATAGGCGGTAGTATTTGGCGGAATATTTTCAGCCGTTTCAAATTCGAGACGAATGTCTACAGGTGAGTCTTTTACCGATTCTTCATGGTGTGAGCAGTCGATGATCACAAGAGGTGCCGTGTCCTTGAAATCTGTTGGTGTGAAGAGAGGCGATCCTTCCTTCTGATAGTACGAAGGCTGCAACTTGCAGAACATCTCGTACAATGTGCTGAATTTATTTTTTGTAAAGTCCAGTTCCATGTTTTCGTACGGATACGTTATACTATTAAGATAGGCACAAAAATTTCTCAGTTGACAGTGATCGAATTTCGAAGCATCTTCAGCATGTTGAAATTTATTAGTTTGGAAGCCAAGGATTATGTAGAGAGGCTTTCAGTGAATCGTGAGGTTTTACTGCCCAGCTGTGTCTATCTGTTGTCGGCAGTGTTGGATACTCGTGCAGGTCCCAACTGCGAAAATGGATAGGAAGTGGTGTGTCATTTTCTACAATTTTCAGTAGACGAAGTTTCATCTGATCGGAAGGTGTTACTTGAGGCACTCGCCACAGTATACGATTGAGCAAAATCTTAGAATCTTCGGGTGTTACTGCCGCCTTCAGTGCATTGTAGTCGCTACGGTCGCGTACTAGAATAAGTTCTTGTTTTAAGTTCGACATAATTCTCCTGTGATCCTCGGCAAAGCCGGGAATTTTCTTTAATTTCAACATGCCTGTAAATGAACCATCCGTTTGCACCATCCAGTCGTTGTTGGAACCTGGACACCAGGCACCCGATCTAAATGGTTTACATTCTTCACTCCCGTACGATGCATACATTTTCATGGCACTCGTAATACCAACTTTCTTTGTTGAATCTACCTCTACACCGTTAGCTTCATAACGCGCTTCCGAAAACAAGAAAGCGAGTGCATTATTGTTAAGTTTGGATGTGCCTGCCGATGTTCCATCTGAAGCTTTTACTACTTTTCCCTCGATGTAGAGGTGACTCAAGTAAGGGAGTGTATAGGCATCTTGTTGATTGATTACTAGTCGTATTTCGTCGTTGTTACCGATCCCATAGGTGAAGGGTTAGTATGAATGATACTCAACTCTGACGATTCCCTCCTGCGTCTCCGCTGTGTCCGCGATTTCCAGCATATCTTCCATGATGTAGCGTATATCCTAGTTTCTAGTGAGTGTTATCGCTTGCCGAGCACAAGTGAGACGATCGGTAGACCGTCGCATTCTTTTGTACACTACTTTCATGATGGCTTCAGATGTAGTGTGTAGGTCACGTCCGTCTGCGTGTCGAGGTTAATAAGATTGTTTGCTCTGTTTTCTAGCCGAAGTGTAATGTCGCTGACACTCGTCACACTCACGGGATGGTAGAGTACAACGTTAGGTCTCTCTCGAATAGTGAAGCCGCCGGGCTCGGTAATGATGAACTGATATAGCGTGTGACTCGGCTGATGATTAGTGAAGACGTCTGTGATGATGTTACACGAAACAGTCACGTGATGATCTTCTAACAGTTTTATAGGCTGATCCGACTCGCGCACCGTACCGCCCTCTAGCGTTCGCTTAGAAAATCCTAGCAGAGGACCGATAGAATATTCCTGTGTTTCGAAATCAATTTTAAATGAAGATCGTATACTACACTTGTGAGTAACGTTGCTCGCCGTAAGATCAAAGTATCGCTTCTTACTAATAAAATCGTCGATTTTAAATTGCCGGACCAGTACCTCTTGAATTCTGTCGTTAATATCTTCTACGGAGTAGGTTCCTGGAGGAAACGTTTACACATATTCGTCATAGTAGAATTTATTTTTTCCCTCGTAAACGTTGTAAATCTTGTTGTGTGCTTCGAATGCAATAAGACCTAGTTCGTAGGGTTGACGTCCCAGTTGAATAGGCAGATTAAAATATACTGTTGTTTCCGCACTTTTCCTCTTACCGTGAATGTTATAGCCGCACCTGACATCACGTGTACACTAACAGTCCTATTGTCGGCGCTGGGCTTCATATAGAAACCTAAGACAGAGACGGCCACATTCAGAGGAGTTGAAGCGTTGCACACGATCCACGTTGTACTCTATCTTTGCACTGCTCCCAAAATAGCGGACGAGTTCAGCAGGAGGAGGCAGGTTTCCATAACTGTCAAAATAGCGCACTCTATGTCCCCGCTTAACATAGGCTACATAATGCGTTCCTGGTCCTGTACTTTTGTCCACGTTGACGATACCACTTTCGTTTTTATGCACACGTTTCGGTAGAGCATCACGCATGAATACACCCCGAAAGAAACGTATTTTTAATCGTTTTGCAAACTTTTCCACCTCCTCGTGGCTTAGTGCCCTACGAGGCAGTGCGCTTATTAGTTTTTTGGTGTCATATAAATACCTAAACCTTTTTTGTAGGGCGCTAGACGCATGTTCACCCCTTTACCTCTTAATGCGATTGCTTCCATCGTCTTGTTATGCCTTTCACTTTCCTTTAATTGCTGTTTAGCCTCTTCAACGGCTTTTACTGTTCTTGCTACAGCACTCGCTCCTCCCAGTAGTGAGCCTAGAGCGGCGAGTCCGGAAAAAAGAGCGGGTAGACATCCTCCTCGTTATGGTACTGGAATAATTCGAGCACGTTTTCGGAAAAGTAATTTTCTCTTTGGACTTACGCGAGCTTTTGCCGCAAGAAGAGCTTTTCTTAGCGCTACTTGTTGATTTTTTCACCTTGGTAGGCGATACGTGCTGCATGCACAATATCGCGAAGTCCTCCTCTCTTCTTCTTCTTCGTAAAGCGTTGCTTCCCCATAATGCTCTGTACACTTTGACTCAACACTATCAACTGATGCTACACACTCTAGCATACAACTATTTATCTAAATTGTTTCCTCCAGCGTTAGCTTACAGGAGTAACCGCTGAATATTCCATCATAATGTACAAGGGAAAATCGTTAATAGTTTTTCCTTCACTTACCTCCTCCTCCGTCAGCTTAAGGAGAAATGTGAATTTATCTTCTCCTTTAACAGCTCCATCGATAAAGTTAAAAAACTCTTCCTCATTCTGCCTAATTATCAAATGTATTTCGTCCGGTTGATATGTTAGAATGCGAATAGATCCATCGTACGGCATTATAAATTCGCTAAGTCCACTTGCCAGCACATACTTTCTTGCAGTCTTATCTTCGACTTGTCTACTCATTAGTTGTACGAGAAAAATAGACGGCAAGGATTTAATGTAAAGAGATAATCTGCTATCTACAAATCGCTTCGTTGCAACGTCATGGGAATTGACAGGGTCTCCAACATTAGTCAACTTTCTTCTTTTTGTCATTTCAACTACTTCTTCCGTAATTGTACACACTTTATCGATCTCACTCGTAAGAAAATGTTTTGTGCACACATCCTGGGCATCAACCGGATCTGCTACATCCGCTAATCTTAACGCATTCATATAAAGGGCTTTGTCTCTAAGGTTTCCAATCTTGTTTATTTTTATTTCTCGAGAAACAAAGTGTTTTGTGCAAGCGTCTTGATCATTCACGGGATTGGCCACGTTGATGATGCGTTTCCTTTTTACATCATATCCTTCACTATCTAACTGTGGAAGCAGCTGAAGATTTCTGTCTACATAGCTTTTATTAGCAGCATCATTACTCTTCGCAGGTATTCCCACACCTTTTATGCGACGATTCTTTGCATCATAGTGTCCATCGTTACTTTGGAATAGAGTCTTTTGTGCTGCATAAGCTTTTGTACACACATCTTGTCCATAAACAGGGTTAGCGACATTGACTAGACGTTTAGATTGAGCATCATAGTTTCCCTTTATTCGTTTCAATCGGAACCAGTCAACATATTTTTTTGTACACGCGTCGCTAGGTAGTTGCGGATCTTCTACATTCATTAAACGCTTTTTATTAACATTATAATGACCGTCCGAAGTACGTTGGATTGTTTGCCTATCAACATACCTCTTATTCGCCGGATCGGTTTCATTTACAGGGTCTTCAACAGTTTTCTTATAGCGATATGTTCTTCCGAAAGCGTCCATCGCGGCACTGCTCAATCGTGTGTCTATTACGTGAGTATTTAACTAGATTCATTCCTCTCCCACCGTCAGTCGTTATGAAGATTATAAAACAGAAAGATACACTTCCCGTTACGAATGTCGTCTCACAACTAGTCCCGTGTGCATCAGCGCAGCTGCATCGTCATGGTACACTATTACCATCCTCTATTGGATGTATCGTAGCGGGTCCGTCTGGCTGCGGAAAGAGTAACCTCTTAATAACACTCATTACTTCACGTCAGGGATTACGCTTCCAGAATATTTACATCTTCGCCAAGTCCCTTTATCAACCACTCTATCAATATCTGAAACAGGTTATGGATGGATTAAGTGACATTGGTATACAATATTTTTCTTTCTCCGCCAACCAGGATGTAATACCTCCAGATGAAGTACTACCATATTCTCTCATGATTTTCGACGATGTTATAACAGAGCAGCAAAACGTAATTCAATCCTACTTTTGTATGGGACGACATAAGAACGTTGGCTGCTTTTATTTGTGTCAGACCTATTCACGTGTACCGTCATAGTGTTATTCAAAATGGACGAGTGTAATATGCGTCACGTCTACGATGATCATGTGAATACCGACATGACTTTCCAAGACTTTAAGAAGATCTGTGCTAAGTGCTGGAATAACAGTCGCCACGGGTTCATTGTCATCGATAAAGGTCGTCCCCGGAACGAAGGACGGTATCGTATGGGGTTTGATCACTTTATCACTATTTAATTGACTCCTTCACCGAGCGAGCGTTTACTTGTATCCCTGCCGAAGTCATGAGCAGACATTTAACGCAGGAGATTATCCGTGCACGAAACAATATTCGTCAAAAGTATCGAGAACTTAAACGCTACCGTAGAGATAGTGATCTACTCTTGCAAAAACATGTTGCCGAACCACTTCAAGCTATACTTAGGACACCTTCAAAGAAGAGTCTCCAGTCTGTTGGAACACAGACGACACCTTCAAAGAAGAGTCTCCAGTCCGTTGGAACGCAGACCGTTAAAGAAGAAGAAAAAGATGATCAGGTGTTTACTCCAGCTAAGTCAAAAACACCTCAGTTTCTACGTACGACAATTCTCGCAGAAACGCCAACGCGGCAGTCTGATTTGTCTGCTGTTACCTCTACACCAGAGTTCAAGAGCTACCTGAAAGAGACGTACGGTGAACTCGCAGCCAAGTATGTTAAGAGATTATTTATGGGAAGGACGTTCGAACGTATGGCGTTCGTTACGAAAATGATCGTTTCTACATTGGCAACACTGAAGTAACACTGGACAGCAAAACAATATTTGTAAAAAGAGTTCGTTATGCAGTAAGTGAAGGTCTTCTCGAACTACTTTTTTCCTACATTCCTAATTCTGAGGTGTATACAGACAGTGAGCTTGAGAAGTATAAATCTATCCTACGAGCGACAAATGCGTACAGACGAAATTACGATTCTTCGGCGGCAGTAAATGCTAACAAGAGTTACAAATACCGAGAAGTTATTTCTAAATTGTTCCCAAACCAGCAAAATATTCGTCACCTTTCGGCTAGTGGGTTGCGCACAAAGATGTGGATGCCTCGTGTAGACTATACCTACGGGAACGATCCTAACAAGTTAGTTGAGCGATTGCTCTTGCTCGATGCATCTCGCAGCGCAGGACATACGGGACATGAAGATGAGATTCGTGAAATAGAGGAAGAACTACGCCGTGCTAACTTTATCGTGTAATGTCTCCGCGGAAGAAGAAGAAATCATCTCCTCATATAAAAGAAGGGATCGCTCGTGAGTTGAACAAGACTGCCCGTCGACAATATCGTCGTAGACGAGTCATCACACGGGGAAATGATGATCTTTGGCAAGCAGATTTCGTAGAAATGATTCCCTACGCAACCAGTAACAGCGGTATCAAATATCTCCTGACTGTCATCGATGTCTATTCCAAGTTTGCCTTTGCAGAGCCTGTACGTGCTAAAACATCAAGTGTTGTCGCAGCTGCGTTGAAGGCCATTATCAAGCGAGCGGGACGCTACCCACGTCTTCTTCAGACAGATCAAGGCAGAGAGTTTTATAATAAGGAATTTTCTACTTACCTGAATTCGCTTAACATCCATCATTATTCTACGTACAGCAACCTTAAAGCGAGTGTTGTAGAGAGGTTCAACAGAACGCTCAAGACCATCATGTGGCGTGAATTTACTGCACGTGGTTCCTATTGCTGGTTAGATATTCTTCAAAACATTGTCGACCGGTACAATCGAACAACCGAGATGAAACCTCGCGATGTTCGTGACAACCGTCTGCTCAAGACTGTGTACAGTAAATTAAAAATAGCAGACCCGAAACGACATCAATTCAAAACAGATGATTTTGTACGCATTAGCAAGTATAAATCGCTTTTTGATAAGGGTTACACTCCAAACTGGAGTAGCGAAATCTTCCAGATTGATAAAGTGTAACTTACAAATCCAGCTACGTACTTACTCCGTGATCTTGCAGGACAGCCCATCAAAGTAGGTTTCTATGCTGAAGAACTTCAAAAAACACAGTATCCCAATAGTTACCTAGTGGAAAAGGTTCTGCGGAAACGTGGAAATAAACTGTATGTGAAATGGCTAGGGTTCAATAACACTTTTAATTCTTGGATTAATAAATCAGATGTGTTGTAACTCTCAGCACAGTGCTGCTCTCTGCTCACCCGATTCTCCTCTCGGGATCGTTCCCACGCCTCTACCCGTAAAAGGAAGCACACACGTTCAGTCTGGCTATTTGCTCTTTAGACGTTCGAATGGCTGCTTCGCTGATGTATTACTGTCAAAACGGAGGCTTGCTTGTTAATGTCGTAACTGAAAATAAAATTGACGTATTTGCTGTCGGTATATTAGTAGAACTATGTAGAAGAAACAAGAAAATGTATTATATGAAGAAGAAAAAACTATATTTTATGAATTATAAATCCGACTGTAATGTATTTGATACAACTTTAAATTTTCTCTCCTTGTTACGATTCATTATCAGGGAAAACAAGACTGATGATATGGACGTGTTTGTAAAATGTGAGAGGACTGAGTTAAATAGTTTAGAACTTAATTATCATATCCTATCTAGTTAAATTAACAGAACATGTGCCAGAAGTTAGCTAAACTAGCTCAAGGCAACGTCTTTCCGATTGTACTCAGAATAAATAGTTTGCACACTCTCCTCGTGTTTTTTTAATTTCACCACCGCGCTCCCCCCTCTCCACATCGTCATGCCCTCTTCCATATAGTTCCCCACCGTGTCCCCACCATCCGTAGTCTATAAAAGGAGCACGCACGGGCAGTTCTTTGCAGTCTGCTTCTAAGCAGACTGTCGACCAAACTGGTCTTAGGGGAGGGGTAAGGAGGGCTTAGACTCATCCAACACCTCTCCCCCGACCAAGGGTTGTGTCAACAACCTCTACGTCACAATGCCTAGAGGGTGTTGGCTGAATGACGTCATTGATGACGTCATTAAAGGTCTTTAACCTAATAGCGTCATCGATGACGTCATGGTCAATGACCTTAACGGGACTTCCGGGGTCAATGACCTTGACCTTATGAATATTAATGAGATAACGGTACTTGGCCGCAGGGCGGCCTAGTCTATCTACTCATAGCCTACATGTATAACAAGGAATGTTGTACAAATATTGATTTACATCATAATATAATTATTTTACATGAAAAAAGGAAATATTCAAAATAAACTAAACATAGGTGGAAAAATAGGTACAAAGTGTTTATCGATGTATTCTCCAACATACTGTTCAAGGAAGTGCCTGCGTACTTTTTTAAAAATCTGTACAACTTATTGATTTGTTTCAATTTTGGAGGTAGATTGTTAAAGGCTGTGCTTGCTGAATAACAAATGCTTTTAACACCATATTTGGTAGTGTTTGTGGAATCTTTGTGAAACTTGTTTGCTGATCGTGTGTTATGGGTGTGAATATCTTTGCTGTTTCGTAGTTCTGTATTAACAGAAATCATATTATTTTTTACCTGAACATAAATAAAGCTTGAGAGTATTTAATCTGGCATTGTACTGGTAATATGTTTGTTTACTGAAAAACTTCCACAGATGGTTTTAGTAAATCATATCCATGCATAATTTTTAAAGCTCTCTTTTGGAGTATTTCTAGTTCCTTTACAGCTTCCTGTGTACTATTCCCCCACAGTAAATTCATGTAAATAAGGTGTGAATATATGGGGGAGGTATATATGTTTCTTAAGTGTTGGTTGTTTATTCCATAGTCCTTCAATCTTTTTAGTACGTTGCCACTCGAACTGAAGATCAACCTCTACATTAACTCTGTTTCTATACTTCGTTTTCATTTGTGTGAGAGCAGAAAAGGTACTGTCACACATGTATGTTGTCATGAAAGGCATTAGGCCTAAACGCAGTATTTCCTTTCAAGACATTGTAGGGTACAAGGGATGTCATAGACCCAAAAGTCAATCAAATGCCAGTCCATCTGATTCTCCACCCACATCATATCTCAATTTATTTTTCACTTTCTCTCTGCCAAGATACTCCGGCTATTTGATCTTCACCAAAGGGGGGCAGTTCATGTTCAGTTTCAAAGAAGAGATTTCTTAACCACGATATTTTCTCAACCAGAGGAGAAAAATATGACCTGAGTGTGGATTCTAGCAATACCAAATATCTTGCAATTAAATCACTTACACTGTCTTGTAGTATTTCTTCTTTTTCCGCTGCTAACTTGTACCATATATCGGTAAAGTTAAGCGTTATATGTACTGTATATAAATTATAAAACAGTGAAGGCATAGTTTCTAAATTTAGTATAATGGTCTATGAATTTTGTGTGCACAATAAAATTTCACTCTTCAAATATTTACAACTTTCATTATTATTGCGGACCCCTTGGATTATCGTCGCGGCCCCCCATTGGTTCGCGGCCCACAGTTTGGGGAAGGCTGGTCTATATATATTACTGCTTTTCACTTGTTAAATAATTTCACCAACATAATGTCTGATATTAATTCTATCACCCTTTGAAGTTCTTCTTTCTAACTTTATTTGATCACACATTGTTGCTGATATTTGTGAATGTGGCTTACTGGAAATTCTATCTCTTCTTTTTATTCCTAGTACCTTGCGTCCCATCTTCCTTTGACATATTTGTAGTGCGATAATTAGGGTCCAGAAGTTGGACACCTCTAAATTGCCTAAAGTAGACATATAAAAACTCCTAAAAATATCCATAAAAGAGCTATAATCTGGCAAAAAAGGACGTAAAATTACGATCCAAATTCAATCATAATTACATATTTACATATTTACATAATTACATATTTAATGAGGGAATTTATTGTTTTAAAATTGTTTTAAAATAAAAATTCGGGTGGTATGCAACGTACAGTGCAATAACATATGAGTGAATAGTCCTTCTTTCAGACATAATAGATTAACATACAATAGAACTCCGTTTATCCGAAATAAAGGGGGTGGAACCACTTCGGATGACGCTTGTTTTCGGATGACACATGGTAAATATTTTCGGAAGTTAAATGTCGAAATAAAAATGCATAAACTTCGATAAGCAAAGGTGCTTGATGTACAGTACATTCGCATTAAAATATTTACGTATCACTCATTGTATAAACTCAGTGATTTTCTTCTGAATTTTGTTGGTGCAGCGACGTCGTACAGCTATGTCGCGCCACCGTTTAATCAACCATATAAAGCGGAAAGCAATCTGAAATAATGAAACAATTTTCTATTCTACTGAACTGAATACTGCATACAGTAACTTTATTACAGTACTGTAATTAAAACGTGTGGTAATTTATTTACTAAAAATTCGAAATCAATCTTACCCCAGTGTATTAAATCCATCATCTGCTATAACTCAATTCTCAGAACTGCTATTGTCAAGGTCGGAGTCGTCTGCATATTCTTCATGAAGAATAATACAGTAATAATAATAATAATAGTAATAATAATAATAATAGAATGAAGAAATACTGGACTAGAGCTCAAGGGAAACAGTTGAAATGACGTGGTCCTTAGTTGGCTGAAACGAAATAATAATAATAATAATAATAATAATAATAATAATAATAATAATAATAATAATAATAATAATAATAATAATAATAGTTCCGGGATATTTGTGGATCACAGAGGTGAAAGAAAGTGCCGGGATGAATGGGTCTAACTACAATGTCAAGAATAGAATTTAAAACTTAGAGTAAAGGTTATATTTTCAGACACCAAAATTGATAATTTTTACAAGTAGCAAACGTTAAATAAGATTGGTAAAAAAAAAACCAAGATGCAGAATCTTAACACCTTGGGCTTTAAGCCCCTAGCTTTACATTTCCTAAGCTACCCGCTCAAATTTACAAAACTCATGAATTTACACAAGGGCAGAAATCCCCTGATAACTGGAGCACTTGCTCCTTAAACTACAATATCAGGCCTCGCAGAGGCACTTTTACAATACTTGAAAAAGAGATAAAGTGCTCTCAGTTTTCCAAGGCTACTCAAGGCAACATAACATGAAAACCTAATAATCACTGACCTTACAAGGTACTATTTACAATTACAAATCTTATTACACGGACGTATCTAGTACCCAACCTGCAGGGCCTTAGTGAAAAAGAACAGGTTAAATATACGGCCCGAGTTCAACTTGAATGGAGCCGAAGATTGAGCTTCAAAAATTTTAAAGACCTATAGGGCACTTGGCCGACGAAACAGGGGCTATTCCCAAACTACTGAGGCAGCAAGGATGGAAATAACTTTAATACATAGCAGAAATCAAAGTTTACAGAACGTGGTACATCAAACCAAGATGAAAGGGAGCTCGAAAGGGTACATCACTCTCTATCCCCGATTTACCGTTAAAGTTTTATGAAATTTTTACATTAGCCGAAAGAAGATTTACATTTTAGAGAAGTTGGTAACATAGTTAAAGTTTCGGACCTATCCCGCGGGTTAACCTGCGGAGCTAGCAAGAAATAAAGATGTTAAGTGGCCATTACCTGGTAGAAGTTCTAGCAGCTGACGAAGAGGCCTCCCGCCTCCTGCTTGACACACACACTCAGTAAGATGACGATCAATTGGCCAAGAGACGAGAAAATCCGCAGTATATAAACCCTCGGGGAAGTTCGAGACCATTCAAGATTAAACTAGCCACACCCTCCCGTTTTTGTTGGTGAATTTAAAAGTTACACTGAAAATCGAAAAAGAAGAAGACTCTGATTGGTAGAAAATTAATTCCAGAAATTAGGGATTGGCTAATTTCAAAACTGGCGGAAATAAAAGAGGAAATATTCCCAACCCAAAAATAAATGAATATCAATTAGAAAAAAAACTTATGAATACAAAAATTATTTAAATCAAAGGTTCTTTCACTTCGCACCCGGGTGCATGATCATCGTTCTTTGGTAGTGTCATCTATGAGAGAATGTCCAAACTTCTTGATGAATGGAACACAAAACAAGTAGAAATTCACACAGTTCAGGAAACTTTAAAATAACAAAATTATATCAGCTTTTAGTGGCGACATCTTCAGGGTAAAGTTCTAACTTGTATTATTGGTTTCACATTTGATAGATAGAGGAGTTCTTTTAGGAGCTCATTTTGAACGCGCTGCGTAGAGGTGTACCTCCCGGTACAATAATAATAATAATAATAATAATAACAATAATAATAATAATAATAATAATTGTACCAGGCGGTACACCTCCGCGCCGCTAATTCAAACTTTGCGCCAGTTGAAACTCCTCTACTGGAGGAAGCCTGAACTTTAACTACAGTGTTAATTCTCAAGTTTCTCAGAAGATGTCCCTACTTGTAAATTTTGAAGTGTTCTGAACTGTGTCGTTTTCGATGTATTTTTGTTTTGCCTGTAGTAAGAAGTGTGAACATTCTCTTCTAGATGGCACTACTGAAGGACTACAATTATGCACCCTAGTGCGAAGTGAAAGAACTGTGTTTTTGGAGAAATTTTGTGTTCATAAGTTTGTTCTTTGTTAAATTTCTTTCTGTCATTGTTTAGGTTGGCTGTATAACCCTTCTCTTTCCGCCAGTTTTGAATTCGACCAATGAGTAATTTTTGTAATTAATTTCTCACCAATCCTGGTTTTCTTCTTCAGTTTTGACATGTAATCTTTTGGCCGTCCAATAAAAGGCTTGTGGGCGGGTGTTCTCATTCATGAAAGGTCTCGAATGTTACGCGAGGGTATATAAACTGCTGATTTTCGGGTCTCTGCGCCACTTCAGTAACATCTACCAGTGTGTAAATTATGTAGCAGGGGGCGGGTAGCGCCTATTTCTTCGGGCAGCGGTTCATCAATAAGGTAATGGCCTTTTAATAACTTCTTTCTTGCTAGCTCAGCAGTTTAACCCTCGGGGCGGGTTCGAAACCTTTTCCATGTAACTTTCCTCTAAAATGTGACTCTTGATTTAAATTCTGTCTTTTTAAACTACAAATTGGGATAGAGAGTGCCTAACCCTCTCGAGCTCCCACTCATGTTGTTTTGAGGTGACTACGTTTTCATAACTGTTTCCCTTCTACTCGTAATGTCATAAAGTTTTCTATCGTGTCACCTCCGTAGAATGGGATTAGCCCTTGCATAACCGGCCTAGGGCCAAATTAGGTTTTAATAAAGTATATTCGGAGTGCAAGTTTCGCCTCCACTCAAGTTGGTATTTTGGAGGCCATGTAATTGACCTGTTTTTTAACTTAATAGGCCTCAGTAGGTTGGGTATTTTTACCCCTGTGTCTATGTCCTTGGAGGACAGCTTGAAGGTCGAGTTTGGTGTGGCCTTTAATAGGCTGGAACTTTGAGAGCGGGTTGCTCTTCCAAAAAATTTGTTTCTGTGTGCCTCGAGGAGGCTTTACTGTGTAATTGGGAGCAAGAGCTCCTGGGAATGATTGGGGTCTTCTGCCCCTTTGTTGAATATTGCATATGGATAAAGTTGGGCTTATAGCTCAAGGATTGTAAGTCTGGGTCTCGAAACCCAAATCCTGTAACTACTGTAATTGTACATTCTCGATTTGTTGTTAGGCTACTCTGTACCAGTCATTCTTGTTATTTCTTGATTTTGCAAAGAAAATATAACCTTGTTAAATTTTAAATTAACTTTAATTTCGTAAGTGGAGACCTGTTCATCCCTGCACCTTCTTTCACCTCTAACTACCACGGAGAACTCCGTAACAATAATAATAATAATAATAATAATAATAATAATAATAATAATAATAATAATAATAATAATAATAATAATAATAATAATAATAATAATAATAATAATTCCTGCTTGTTCAAGAAAATGTGTCATGGAATGAACTAGAGGGTAATAAACTGTTTTGTTTTATACTACACGTGCATAATATAAAAATAGGGTTTGTCTAGTAGCTCTCAGCACATATAGCAAAGAGAATTACTAATATCGACGGCTATGAACGAGAGGGTAAAAGCAAAATATTAAAATGCAATTTTGCAAGAGCATTTCGGTTAAGCCGGGTTTCGGTTAAACGAAGTTCGGTTAAGCGGGGTTCTACTGTAATTTTAAAAAATAATCCCGTGGTTATTTAAGAAGGGTTCTTGCAGAATTTAGAATGACATGTTTTTACACCTAGAATGAGTTCAAGGAACCCGCAATGGACATCCTGGAGAAAGAAATTGGAATTAGTATAATTGGAATCATACTTGCCGTAACCACACTCGGGTTACAGAAATTGGAATTCGGAAACTTTACCTCAGTTGGCCTTGCAGTCTATCACAATAGTCATCTCCAGGTTCTTAGATGTAGAGGATCGTCGGTTTTCAGAAAGCACATTGGCGAAACTTAGAGCAACTTCTCTCCACATCAACGAATGTTAAGGGTTCATACTTGAGGCAAGTGAGATCTTCCTCTTCAAAAACACTCACATCAAAATTTTCTCCTTTCAATATTTCACTCATCTTGCAAATGATTTGATATACTTGCGTTTTTTTTTTTTCAAGCAGTACTTTCGCTTTTTCCTCTCATTTCTCTTCATACCGGTATTATAATCATTTCTCTCTTTTCACATACGATTCAAATAAGTGTATGTACTAGAGAAAAGATGTTTAGGAGGTGATGGATAAACTAATGATTTTTTCGAATTGAGAACAGGCAGTAAAAATGTAGTCGAGAGAAGGTGAAATAGAGAAAAGAAACCCGCTAAGGCCTAAAAAAAGGCTAAAAAGGTTCAATAAGCCAAAAACGCCGAAACTGACAAAAAGGACAATGAAAACCCACCATTTCCTGGCCTACAATGACTCAGAATGAACAATATTATGATGGCCCTTTTCTTCGGACACCGAAAAAAAAAATGGATTTTTCCTCAAATTCCGAGCCTTAGCGATCATTTGCCTCTTGTTGGCGACCATGGTTCGTTTCCATAAAATAATGTCGGGTAAACACACGATTCCAGTGTGTCAAATTTGAATAATCTGTGTTACTTTCTGGTTAGTAAAATAAATTCAAGAGACCAGAAAGCCTTCCAAGCTAAATATATTCTTCTTTTAATCTCTGTTTCCATCTTGTTCTTGAAGGCGATTAATTGTTCTAAGATACATAATCCCTTGAGCTCACTGGGACCTTCAATCCATCCATCAATCAATCAATCAATCAATCAATCAATCAATCAATCAATCAATCAATCAATCAATCAATCAATCAATCAATCAATCAATCAATCAATCAATCAATCAATCAATCAATCAATCAATCAATCAATCAATCAATCAATCAATCAATCAATCAATCAATCAATCAATCAATCAATCAATCAATCAATCAATAAATAAATAAATAAATAAATAAATAAATAATGTTCCACCTACCGTTATAAGAGTTTCTATTCTGTTTGTCATAATCAGTGTTTAGTCTTATTCAGCGACTGTCCTGCATTTTTGTTTTCCGTGCTGAGATTTTGCAGTATTTTCTGAAGTATTTCTGGTGTTTTGGAGAACAGAACTACATTATTTCGACTTCAGTAAAGATTCTTGAGCAAGTTTCTAGCCATGAAGGTTTGAGCCGCCCCCTCCCGCCCCCCCCCCATCAACGGAATTTTTACAAAAATAAAATAAAACAGAAATTGCACGCCTGGTGGTCATAATCCTTAAGGCGTTGAAATCTAAACGGTCTGATAGTGTAGTTAGCCGGTTCGAGTCCCGTTGGTCGAAAAATTGCCGCCATCAGAATGTTGGCCGGCAGCGTAAGGGTGGTGGTGGTATACACTTTCTACTCACTAGATTGCGTGGCAAAATCAAGGATTAAATTACAAACCTCTCCGTAGTGCTCATATGAGTGAGGGCATATGACGCTGCTCGTGGTGATTCGTCCGTCGGATGGGGACGTTGAGCCTTGAGAAGACCCCTTACTGCTATTCGAAAGGGTTAGGCTATATGCCGGCACCGGGTTTCACCCTTACCCTTCCTACTATCAAATATCACATTATTAATTCCATCTCATTACCTCCTGTGATGAGATTGGCGTCAGAAAGAGCATTTGGTCATAAAAACCCGCCACGACAGAGGCATTTCCCCTCATACTCGACCTCGTAGAGAAACGGGACAAGGGTTGGACAAACAAACAAAATAAAGAGAAGCGGACAATAAACTAAATACACATTCCGGGACATAATTGTAGACGCAACAGATCTGTTGAATCTATTTTCTAAGAAGCCTCGAAAGCTGGATTTTAGATCGTAAACTGAAATCATACACGATTTAGTTTTCAAATCCGAAGGAATTAAAATAATACACCTATTTGATACTCACACACACACACACACACACACACAAGAAATGCACATTCCAATTATAGTAACCAGAAAACGCTGACCGTCGCAATATTAAGAAATAATCTCGTTCCTAGGACCAAACAGTTTACAAGTCAACCTTCCATCGTAGGCCTGCTTAGCTACACTGACTGCTGACTAGTCGTATATTAATTACATTATTGCTGTGTGATCTTTGAGTACTATCCCAGACAATATATCCCTCCGTTCATTTATTTTTTGCAAATAAGTTATTTTATTTTTATTTTCATTTTTTCCGTAAAGAATGGCTAAGGAACACGAGTGTACGAACTGTGGGTGTGGCGAGGCATTGAGGGGTATGAGATGATTGACGCAAATTTGGATCGCAATATGTTCGTGATTTAATGACGTTATACTTAGTCAAAAATCCATGTTTTATGATCATGATGACGTGTTCTGACTTTCATTGAATATTGTGATATGATTAGATCATTAAAAGGTATTCCTATGAGATTGAGTACTCGTTCACTTGGAATTTTTAACTTAAAATTTCTACTGAAAAAAGCATTTTTAAATTAATTATGGCATACTTACGTTAATATGGATGATTGCTTCTTTGTATAGGAATGTAACTGAATTGATATCGCACAATGTATTCAAGAATAATGTTCCCTAGATATTTTAATTTGTTTTGCACGTGGTTACATTGATATTTAGGCTCATTTAAGGCTCTGAATACCTTGTTATACTCAATGATTAATTTATGTCGTAAAGGGAAGTTAGTATAAGACATGATATTGGATAATATAGTAACCTTAATTGATTAGAAGAAAACTTTTGCTAGTAGATAAGAAACTTGTCACTTTTCCAGATGCTTATGGAGGGATACTCCAACCATATCTTGAGATAATCCGACCGAAAGTTAATAAAACTTTTTGTAATAGCTTGTCCTAAGAGCAGCTGAGAATATAAACATTAACATAAACTGATATGAATAAATAAGTGTAAAACCAAACCAAACCCCACGGCACTACAGCCCTTGAAGGGCCTTGGCCTGCCAAGCGATCGCTGCTCAGCCCGAAGGCCTGCAGATTACGAGGTGTCGTGTGGTCAGCACGACGAATCCTCCCGGCCTTTATTCTTGGCTTTCTAGACCGGGGCCGCTATCTCATCGTCAGATAGCTCCTCAATTATAATCACGTAGGCTGAGTGAACCTCGAACCAGCCCTCAGGTCCAGGTAAAAATCCCTGATCTGGCCGGGAATCGAACCCGGGTCCTCGGGTGAGAGGCAGGCACGCTACCCCTACACCACGAGGCCGGCTAAATAGGTGTAATACATTAACGTAACCATCGATTTCCGATGTAGATTTTGCATATTTACTAGTTTTCTTTATGAATGTTGTATAAAGATAAGATAATAGCACATTTTAAATGTGATGGAAAGATGAGAAATTATAATGGTGATCATTAACAAATATATTAAACTACCAGGTCAAATATTAATTAATTATTTTTTGAATTTTTAACTTATGATTTAATTTTCTTTTACCAACATTTCTATTTTTTAATAAATAATAATAGTCAAGATTTACATCAAGTGTTACCGTATTTAAATTTTTCTCTTATGGTATAAGCTAACTTAGAATGAAGATGTTTAATTATCGAATATTCTTGTGATCCAATGATACGTCGGATGGAGACGTCCATCAACTCAGCTGATAGATGATGATATATTATTTCGCGTATCGGTGTGTCTTTGATCCCACGTAAAAATATATTCATGAACCCTGAGAGACTGGTCGGGATTTCTTTTACGTGACCCATCCTGGACGCGGTAAGGGCGTAAAAGGGTGAAAATTTGGCGCCCAGCGTGGAAGCAACAAGAAAGATAACGAGGATAAAAAGAAAATTTGGCACCCAAATTTGGAGCAGAATACAACGAGAGGCAAGAGGCATGAAAGAAAATGTAGCTCCCAACGTACAAGCAAAAGATGACGTCAGGCAAAGAACATAATAATAAGAAAATTTAACACCAACGTACAGGTAAGGAAAAGAAAGAGACGAATAATAAAAAAAATGAAAATTTTGACATCCAACAGAGTAGCAGAAGACATTATGTAAAAGAAGGAAAATATTTCTTACAATGGCAATAGACAATATTTTGGAACATTTACATGAAAATGGTAGAATAATAAATTTTAGTAATCTATAAGATAAAATCATGGGAGATATATTAAATTTTAATTTATTTTTTAATGATCACATTGAAGTGGGCTAGAGTTTTGTAATATACTTAGGACAAGGAGTATCATTGGATGCGGAATGATAAATGTCGTTCAGTAAGGGTTTCCGGGTAGTCTACTCAATAGTATAATAAGTACAGATCAATAAGAGTATTTCATAGTTAAGATATAGATGTAAGTCTAGTATAAGATATTAGAGCAAAAATAGGACTTTTAAAGTATCGCGAACAATTAGAGAATTAGTAAATTGGAAATGGCAAACCTTGATCAGATGAGGGTACAATTCGAAGAATACCAGAAAGAACAAGAAGAGAAATTACAGGAAAGAGATGGAGCTATAAAGAGTAGCCAGGAAGAGATAGAAAAGACGAAGAAAGAACAAAGGGAATATTAGAAATTCTACAGGAAATGATAACAAACCAAGAAGAAAAAAGGAAATGATTGATGAAATGAGAAAGGAAAGGCTGGAAGGTCAAGAAAAACAAGATAAGGTCACAGTCTAATATATACAATCGCGAAGCTCTAATAAGAGGAAGGTTCATCCACTTGACAGATGGCGCGACACTAGCAACTCTAGCGGCGAGGTAGAGGCAACTTGCTAGCAGACAACAGAAAACGAATTACCACTACAGTCTAAAATGATCATAACTTCTGAACCATTCGTGCAAATAATGTCCTGACAAGGTTATTGTAATCCTCATGAAATAGCGGAGGAAGTCAAACAATTTATTTCGATGAGGAGTTCTATGATAATATCGAAATATTTATTTAATCGTAAGGAGTTGTGGTTTTTTGCCGGGGACTATGTCATAAAATCGCTTCTAGAGGGCGACTGGTTCGAAATAGGCATATACCATCGCTGAATTTTTGTAGAGGCTTTTATGCTCTACAATTCGTACGCTTACACTTGGGGTCTATCGTTGACGGTTCACGCAGCGTAAGCCAAGAAAGCAAGTGACCTACCATGGTAGAGCCCGGGCCTTCTTAGCCCAACTTGGCAGGTTCAATGTCGGTCGGTCAGTCACTTGCTTTCTTGGCTTACGCTGTGTGAACCGTCAGCGATAGACCCCAAGTGTAAGCGTACGAATTGTAGAGCATAGAAACTTCTACAAAAAAGTCCGTGATGGTATATACCTATTTCGAACCGGTTGCCCTCTAGAAGCTATTTTATGTTATAGTCCGTGTTAAGGAAAAATGACTCCTGAAGATTAAATAAATATTTCGATATTATCCTCGAACTCCTCATCGAAATAAATTGTTTGACCTCCTCCACTATTTCATAAGGATTACAATAACCTTGTCAGGACATTATTTGCATGAATGGTTCAGAAGTTATGACCATTTGGCTGTAGTGGTAATCCGCTCCATGTTGTCTGCTAGGAAGTTGCCTCTACCTCGCCGCTTGGAGCGCTGTAGTCGCCTCGGATGAAAAATGTCATCAGAGCTTCGCGACTGCATATATTAGACTGTGATAAGGTTATGGAAGAAATCAGAAAGATGAGAGAAGGATAGCAGAGGCAGGAAGAAACGATCTAGGAGATAGTTGGAAACGTGAGAGAAGGACAACAGAGGCAGGGAGAATTTCAACAGAAGCAGATGGAAGAGATGAGGAACATGGCAGAAATACAAACAGAAATTGTAAAAATAGAAGTCGGGAAAATCAGATAAGAAATCACGGATATCAAGACTGATATAATAAATCTGTGCAGTGAAATGCCTGAGATAATGGAGAATAAAAATAAAGAGGCTTATGAAGTAGTCAATAAAATCAGAGAAGAATTGTCAGAATCGGAATTATACCCAAAGTCTGAAGAGATGAAGAAATTTACTGAAAACATTTGCACCATTCCCGCGTCCAGGTGAGGATACATGAGATCCAGACTAGCTCTTGATAAATGATTCTATCTGATTAGTGTTGCTGGGTTGTGGGTTCCGCTTGAGAAAGTACTCCGATGGCCTATGGTAAATCTCAACCTACGCAGAAGGACGTCTCCAACACGCTATCAGTCGGATACCATACTTGCATGCCGCCAAATTAATCGCAAATATCAGGTCAATACAATATTTCAACTGATTCGCATGTGCCGCCAACGAAATCGCAATTAAAAATGAGTTATTACAGTCTTACACCTAGTTCTTATACTAAGTAGGCATTAAAAGAATTATGAAGTTTCACTATTCAAATTTATTGACTATTCAGTCCAAATACTAAGGAAATGTTGCCTAAGATATCATTGAAAATGGCTCACGCAACTTAGATAGCTTCGTAATGTCATAAATATTTCAATCAGTTACAGTTAAGTTGAGATAAAGAAAAATAAGTTTGGAAAAACTTGTAATAGGTAGCTGAAATCTAGGCCATAATTATCGATTCATTAATACCTTGGCCTGTTGAAAATCTAAGTCATATATAAATAATGTTCGAAGAATCAATTGAAAAATTAAAACATATTAATCAAGTAAAACATACTAAATAGAGTTGTAAGAATTAGATGCATCCAATTGGTTAAAAATGAAAAGAAAATTACACTCATTACTATATACATCATTTCAGATTATAGTCTTTAAACAGAATGTAGAAAGCAGTGAAAATTGCCAAATAAATAATTCATTAAGATTTGGAATCTCTTCTCTCTGAGCTGAATTGCTCCTCAAAGTCACTTAAAGTTCTGTCATTTAACCTTTAACTCAAATATGACTGGTGAAACGAATGTCACTTTGTGCTAAACCTAATATCTGTGTCCATACATAGTAGAAAATCATATGGGAAGCAATATCTGTTTTCTAAGGACTTCAGTTAAATAATATGCTTGAAAGTTCCCTTCGTTTTCATGTTTCATAGGATCCAATCTATATATAAGCAAATTCAGGTCCACTCTAAGTCGTGATTGATTTCAAATTAATACTATCATATGGCTTATGTGGTTAATTCACATAATTATTACCTTAATCCATGGTTAAAATTCAATTTAAGTGCGTATTTGGCTGAATGTAGCATTGCCAAGTGTATTTTATTAAATTTCTAACAAATTATACCACAAGTGGAAAAACTGGCATGTTAGAAGACTCTACCTTCATCTAAAAATCCGTATATGAATGACTAAGTCACCAGTGATGTGTCAAAATGCTCACATAAAATCAGGAATTAGGTTACCATGTGTGAGAGTACTTGAAAATGGTCATAAATAACTCAGTGAAGGCCTAAATATTATCATTACAAGCCTCTTGGCTCATTTGATGATTCTATATACTCAAAACAACACTGTATTGATGGCATTGAGATCGTATCCTAACCTACTTTGAGTGTATCTGGGAATAAAACAGCAATTGAAATCAGTACGTTTCAATATATATCTTAGAATGCATAATTTGCACGTAATATCATCTCACAGAAGACTACTATGACCAACCTCTCAAGTAAAAATAAATATCACCATCACAACTTAACATCCACTTATATTATTACTTCATTCACTATTTACCATTTCAAATATCACGTAATATCCATATCAATGCATTACAAGCACCCATCTCATTAAATACGATGCATATGTGCCATAACCTTCACATATAAAAACATTATTCTTACCGTCATAGTGTCAAAGAAAAGTGTATCATAATACTAAGCTGTTCTACTATATTTCCTCGCAAACATTCCCTAAATACGATCTCGTAGCTTGCTATTCCGATAAAGCCATCACACATGTATATTGACACTCATATTACACTTTAACACTTCACTGATAATGATTAAAAATATCTATTACGTTCTCTCACACCACATTGATAAAGTTGCGAACGGCTTTCACTGGTATATTACGCCTACATATGGGATTGACAGTAACATCAGATGAATATCTACATCCATGTAATTACACTTCGATATATTATACGCACGCACAATGTCACAAAACGTATCAAATAAAGGTTTCTACTTACGAAAAACTACTCATAGGGGACTTAACTTTGCTTATTGGACCCTGTTTGCCATCTCGCTCTTGGTCATCGGGAATGGTAGGCCTCGCTCCATGGTTCTGCTTTAGGTAATCGGGTCCATCTCGTCTTCTCAGCTGCTTATCAATCCTCCTGGGTCATCAACCTCGTAAAGCGCCACCATAGTCGGAGTAGTCTCTGCCTTGGTCTTTTACAACATCATAGTGGTCTCTGGCACGTTTGGAACAGAATAATACAATGCATTAGTTAGTTTTGTCATCTTGCAATTAATCTTCGTTTTGTATTGCCTATGATATCAGAATAAATGTGCTCTGGGACGACTAGTCTCATTATAGTAGTTCTAATTGTGCTATTATTGGTAAAAACTCTCTCGCTTGCCGAGCGAATGTGATTTCTCCGTGCTTATTAGCAATGCACTTGACAGCTGGTTGGACTCTGCTGTCTACGATATGCAGTATCAAACAAATATAAAACTTCTAAGTCCAGCCGTGACGTATTTGTTGCACCAGACTTGCTAACTCCTTTTGCTGGCCTTTAAATTTCGCGCAGTTATTTAATCTCTAAAGTTGACGTTGAGCGGGCTGCCGCGGATTTTATCCTCTGTCAATATTTAATCTTTAAATCTGATTAGCTGGCTTCTTTCTTTGCTCGACTCCGTCTTGCTTTCCGTAGTGCTGAATTATAAAGAATGATCTAATGGAAGTCTCTTTTTCTTAATAATTGGTTTAAATAATCCGCTTCTGTCATTCTTTTTTCACAGCCTTCTAAGTATGGTTCTTTCGGTGACTACCGGTTGAAAGGATTATCATTTCGGTTCGTACCGATGTTAGTTGCTTTCACATTGACCTTTTAATGGCTTGAACTCCATTTTTATTCCTACTGATGCAAATATCGAACGGTGAAATGGCACACATTGAATCATTGAAAATCGATTCTCAATGAAAGTGCAAAAATGCGAAGAAAGAATAGGCAAAATAAATGAAGGAGTAGATATCGCAAATAAGTCATTTGAAGTAAATTTTATTGTAGCTTGTGTTCAGATCGGAGATAAGTTAGATATTATCAAACAAGATATGGAAAGAAAGAATTAATTTAACGAGAGAATTGACAAGACAGAAGAGGGATTAACACAGATTCAAACGGAAATTCGAGAAATAAGACATGAAACCTGGCCACGAAATTTGTCATGTCAAATTGAAATGAGAGGTAGAGGGCAATCAAAGTACAAATAAACGAAAGAGGGAAAACGCCCACGTTTACAGCCGAGTCAAACCAATATAACAGCGATATAACAATGAGAAATCATAATAACGGAAATACCGCAATAATAAACATTAAGACATATGACGAAAGGACGAAACATTTCAGCAACTCAGCGATCATGTCACCAAATGGAGAATTTCTTTAGAGAAAACAGAACTCCCGAGGTAAAAATATTACGAGTAATTTAGCAACATATTTAGAATGGACTCCTAACTTACGTTATCAAGCATTCAAGTATAGTTTCCAGGATTATGGTGAATTTAAAATTGCTTTTCTGAGAAGATTTTGAAACTCTGAGGTTCAACAAAATCTAATATTGGAGCTATATTCAAAGAAATATGCAACTACTGGTCAGACAAGGTTTAGCGAATATTTTGCATTCCAGTTTCATCTATTTCAGGACTTGGATTCAGCACCTAGTAAGTTAGAGGCGATAAAAACAATCCAGAAACAATTTCCAGCAGACGTGTAGGGACTATTAGCAGCTGCGAATGTGGGAACAGCGATTGATATGGAGAAAATTTTGAGGAAGTTGGAAATGACAACAGTACATCCCACAATTAGAGTAATTCGTAACCCAAATAATGAAGACGTGATAAACGTGTTAACGCAAGAGAAAATTGGTAGGAACGCGCCAAGTGAACACGGAGGTAACTCAAGAAACTACGGACGGAAGGAATGGATCGAACGAGAAGAAAGAAGAGATGGAAATAGATGCCAGTGTAGAAGAGATATTCAGTATTATGAAATATGTAATACAAACAACAGATTCATAGCGTACTATAGACTCAATAACCGATTAAAGGCAAATAGGAATCGATTTACCTATAGAAGAAGGCCATTGTATGATGGTAATCAAGAAATGAGTTATAAGAAAAGAGAAGATATGAACAAGAAATATACAAGATCTACAAGAGGCTTCCCAGAATAAAGAAAGCTGGGAACAGACAATCAAGGATAAAGACGTAGAGGGTGATAGAGAAGACGCAAAAAGTCTCGAATTGCAGAGATAAAGAACGAGAAGAGCATAGACTAAACCCTAATGCTCACGCATTTAATGTCAAGTCAGAGGCATCTGAAAAGAAAGAAACGTCAATTTTAGAATAAGTTAGGAGATAAAAAAATTCGAGGACAAGGAAAATTACTACTTTTCAAGTTGGGTTATATCGCAAATCGAGTCATGGGAACTAGGACCAGATGAATTGATGTGTGATATCGGAGGTAATACAAGGAAACCGCAGATTAATTTACCAATAATTGTGGTCAAGATAAACGGAATGAGGACGCATTGTTTAGTAGATTCCGGAGCAAGTATCAGCGTCATATCTCAAACACTATATCGGGAAATCGGGAGAAAGTTAAATTACCGATGATACCAGTATCAGGAATCAAAATTAAGGGAATTATTCCAGATAAGACTGTAGAATGTAAGATGCAGACATACATAAGAATCGGAAGAGGAAGCATGAATTTTGAACATATGTTTATGGTGACGAACAACATTAAATATAACATCACACTGAGCATTGATTTTGGGAATGGCGATCGATATGAAAAAAATAAGAAATCAGAATTGCAATTAATAATAACAATGACAAAGAAAAAGAAGAAAGAATTAGACTAAATGAAAACAAAAATAATAACCAGCATATGAGAATAGAAGGACGAGAAGTAAATAACAATTTAGAAGAAGGTTTAAATCAAGATAAAATACAGAATGATATTAATGGTATGGTGGCAGAAATTATATACCAGGTGGCTCACGGACGCCGTAGTTTCTACTTATAAATGTCCCGCATGCATAAGTGATGTGTGGGGTGTCTACCAACTGATTTTAACAGGGGAACTACTGCCAGCGGGCAGGTTACTTCAGAATATGAAGAGATAAGAAACAGTCACACTCGCAGGATGTTACTCAACGTTGCCGGTCGAATGCACCCCTTGCATTAGTAAACATCGTTTTTGACCGAATAGTTCTAGGCTGGTGTATGCTACAGCCGCACTATATTTGCTGACTGCATATCGGAAGTAGCTAGTGTGATCAGCAACGGTGAATACACAGACATTATTTTAATCTGAACAATCTGGTCGGAATGCAACAGAAGCTCCAAACAGACATATGCCTTCTACATACGTACTTCACCGAACAGTATTAGTTTTTGTTTCATACAAGCAACTCTTCCATCGAGTGGAATGTCTACACGTGTATCAATAAATAAGTTATTAGATTTCATGTACTGCATCTTTTTTGCTAGGGGCTTTACGTCGCACCGACACAGATAGGTGTTATGGCGACGATGGGATAGGGAAGGCCTAGGAGTTGGAAGGAAGCGGCCGTAGCCTTAATTAAGGTACAGCCCCAGCACTTGCCTGGTGTGAAAATGGGAAACCACGGACAACTATCTTGAGGGCTGCTGAAGAAGAAGAGGAAGGTTCGGACAAATGGAAGTGTATTGCAGAAACTGAGATTTCGTCAGTGGAAAAGATGAAGTTATATGAAATTTTATAGCATTATTCAGAAATGTTTAAGAATAAACCGGGGAAAATCCCAAATTTAAAGAAATCGTACAAGAAATGTTATCCGACGGTATAATAACTAAGACAACTACACCGTATCTTAATCCATTGGTAGTGGTATAAAAATTAACGGAAGCCTAAGAATATGTTTAGATTCAGGAAATTAAATGAAAAACGAATTCCAAAATACGACCAAGTACCAAAAATAAAAGATATAGTAAAAATAAGAAACGTGGGACATTTTACTAGCATGGATTTTATATCATTCCATCATATTGTTTTGGAAGAGAAACGAAGGTTGTTCACCGAATTCATGTTTAACATCCTAACATGTGCGTACTGTCGGCTACCTTTCAGTCTTAAGAACAGCTGCCCGGTGCTGATAAGGGCCTTAGGTAAAAATTTAATATCGGAGGTGAAGGATTTCGTAACATGTTATGTGAACGAGCTGATATATGCAACGCAAACATTCGAAGAACACTGAAAAATTAGCAAACTTGCTGGAAAACTTAAAGGGTACAGGTTTCAAGATAAACCTAGCGATATCGACGTTATGCCAAGCACAGATATATTTTTGTAGGGCACGTTATTGATGGAGAAGGGATACGACCTAACCCTATAAAAATAAAAGCAATATGTGATTTCCCTCGTCCAACGAAGATTAAACACGTGAGGCGATTTCTAGGGATGAGCTTTCTTCCGCATCTGCCCTACTGGAGCTTCCTTGACTTCCCTTGATGTCGAAGTTTTTTAAATTGCTTCTATATAAGCATCCACATTTCAACCAGTCATAGGGTTTTTGCCCCTTCTAGGGTCCTAAGTGTCGTTCTCACCATCTATAGTGAGGCATACAGCCTCCCGCAACTCAGGCTCTCCATAGCAGAGACCATGCCCCTCAGTCGTCCAGCCAGCCGTCTGCTGCGGGCCCTAACCTACCCTAGTTTATTCCCACTTCAGTAGGCCTACTCACGTGGTCTCCACTTGGCATTATCATGACTGAGTTCACAGCCATGGCTTTCCCTCTAGGTTGGGATCGCCTTTTCCCAACCCGTGGCTCGTCCAGGCTACGTAGAGCAAAGTGATGTGTTGGTTACGGCGCCCCACAGTAAGCCTTCACCTCACCCACCAGCCCCACTTCCCCTAAGCCACCGTTTCACTCATGTGGAGGAACCATGGATGCCTCTCTAGCATGTGTGGGCGAGGACTCCATTTCCAAGCCTTAACGTGTGCTAGTAACAATTTTTTGTCAAGCTCCTCACTTTCATCTATCCTATTCGATCTCCCTTGGTCAACTCCTGTTCTTTTTCGACCCAGAAGGTATTAGAGCATTCGAGGCCTAGGGAATCTTTCATGTTCCCATCCTTCGTGATCCTTGCCTTTCTTTGCCTGATATCTTCATTTTTGGAAGTGTCGGATCCCTTCCCTTTTTTCTCTGATTATTGTTGCCTAGTTAGTTGCCTAGGTTGTAATTCCTCTTAAAACAACCACCACAAAAGAACAAACCCTAACGCATTAGACAGAGGTGTCCGAGTGTTGAAGTTCCAATTGTTTCGAGAAAGGGGCTACGAAGGCCCTTAGTTGCGGACTAGATTGTTCTCTCTCGCAGCTAATAGCTGTGATCGCTCACGCTTTCCAGTAAAGCCCTTACGTTCCCTTTTCCCCCTTTCTGCAGCGGAGAAGGTCTCTTGATTATGTTAAGTAGGCAATAAAATATTTAACATGCGCACAGCAAGTCTGACCTCTTATCTAGATAAGGTGAAGTTAAGTACAGGTAATTAAAATATTGCAAACGGTGTAAAGATTTGAATGTGTGAGAGATAAGAGTAAACGTAAATAGAGAAGAGAGCGTTACTCACGTAGACTGCAGTCACAAGTCGTTACTAGCACTGCGGTTTATTGGGGGTAATCTAGCGTACATGGAAAGTGTGAACATTCATCTAGTGTACTTCATTTACTTCCCCACTGTTTATCAAGACAGTAAAACGTAGGGTAGGGGGCCTATATCCGGACGATTCAAAGATTCAAATGTTTTTGGATGTAGCACAGAGCAGTAAATAATTCTACCACTCAAATATATACAGTTGTATATAATATGCTTTCATGATACTAGTGGGATTAATAATATTTAGACAATATTTCATACTTACATTAAAAATATTTTAAAAAATAATTGAAAACGTCCGATAATTGGAACAGATGCTCTTAAATCCGGGCATCATTGAAACATAGCCTGTCATTTCCCGCACATCACATTTTGGCCTGTTACGATGGTTTAATTCCCCGCTATTCAACCTAACACATGTACGGTATACGACTATTTACATTTCATATTGGTTTACAACACATTTGCCACACTCGAAATCATGGTTTCATGCTGTTCCCACAAATAATGCGTGAAACCATATTTGGCACAGATCGCACTGAATACATGATCCTATTCGTGCACAAACATCACTGAATTAGTCAATACCACAAAAGCCACATAAACATGTATGGTCCTTATCATTTTTTTAATTTTCCAGGATTGGGTTGATGTAGAGCCTCATTTGCCCTGTATCTGGGTCACCCCTCTATAACCGAAGCTGGTCATCCCTGAGTGTCATACCAGATCTGCCCTGTTAAAAGTGCTAAATTGCCTGATAAGAGTACCTGATAAAGGTTCAGTCGTCATGAATGCAATACACAACGGGCTTAGAGAAATTGTTTGAGAGGGTGGATTTTCCCTGTAACTGTATCTTCCTCATTCCACCTGGCATTCGAATAAGAAGCAAGTGAGAGAAGTCGTGTGGTTGCGGGGTAAGGGGTGCGGGGGGTAAGCATTGCTGCCACGCATGTGCCTATCTCAAGTCTCAAGGCCTGACAATAAACACTTGTTCCGTCCGCGAATTGAAGTGTTGTTGTGAAGTTTACTATAATTATAAGAACTGCATGTCCGCCTCTGTGGTGTAGTGGTTATTGTGATTAGCTGCAACCCCCGGTGACCCGGGTTCGATTCCAGGTTCTGCCACGAGATTTGAAAAGTGGTAAGAGGCATGGAACGGGGTCCACTCAGCCTCGGGAAGTCAAATGAGTAGAGGTGGGTTCGATTCCCACCTCAGCCATCCTGGAAGTGGTTTTCCGTGGTTTCCCACTTCTCCTCCAGACAAATGCCGGGATGGTACCTAACTTAAGGTCACGGTCGCTTTCTTCCCTCTCCCTTGTCTATCCCTTCCAATCTTCCCATCCCCCATCAAGGCCCCTGTTCAGCATAGCAGGTGAGGCCGCCTGGGCGAGTTATTGGTCATTCTCCCCAATTGTATACCCCGACCCAGAGTCTGAGGCTCCAGGACACTGCCCTTGAGGCGGTAGAGGTTGGATCCCTCGCTGAGTCCGAGAGAAAAACCATCCCTGGAGGGTAAACAGATTAAGAAAGAAGGAATAAAACTGCATAACGAACAGCTTAATAATCAACGTGGATCTGCTTTTCCTGTTACGACTAATATTTGCAAATAGTACAGTATCTGTTACTTCTACCGTACCTACAAGCTGCTGTGACTTTTCTTCAGACGCAGATAATATCTTGTGTTTGCTGTGTGATTTCATCATCTCAGAATATGTCCACCTCCATGGCTAAATGGTTAGCGTGCTGGCCTTTGGTCACAGGGGTCCCGGGTTCGATTCCCGGCAGGGTAGGAATTTTAACTATCATTGGTTACCGGGTGTATGTGTTTTCTTCATCATCATCACGACGCGCAGGTCACCCATAGCGGTCTAATCATAAGACCAGCCCTTGGAGAACCGAACATGCCCTCGGACACTCCCGGCACTAAATGCTATACGCCATTTCATTTTATTTCACCTTGTACGCTTTCTCAAAGACCATGTTCCAGTACACAACAACGTCTCCTGATCCTGTTTGCGTAGATTCAGAGATAATAAGCCTTCAGATATTCTATATAGAGAGCAGTTGTTATTCACGTCAGTAAATTTACCATCTTGAGGATTCATACCAGAGAACACTGAAATATCACTTTTACTGTTCGGGCTAAACAGATCGACACACAGCTGAAGGCTGTTACACTGGTTACTCAGTCGTAAGCCGCTCACCTTAACGGTATTGTTCAGTCCTACATGCATTTTAATGATTATTTTTAAAATATATATATACGAATAAACCCATTTAGACTATGTAAAGTACTTTCAGAAGTGCATTTGCTTTCTTCTGTGCCCATATTTCTTTCATATTTTACTGTGGGATTCCTTTCTGCCTTCAGACCATGTCGTTCCAGTCATCTTTCTTGGTCTTACCTCTTGGTCAACTTGCCATTTGTGAATTTTGGGTCTGAAGATTCCCCTGTTTTGGACATCTACTGGTGTAATTCCTGCCTGTTTCAAATCAGTTTTGATTTCGCCAAATCATTTCATTGTGTCTGTCTTAATTTTACTCCTGTTTTCATAGAATTCGATTATTTGTTTGGTAAGTCTATCTGGATGCATTCTTTTAATATGTCCATAGAATCTTGCCTTGCGTTTTCTAATGTCACTGCGAATATTTGTGTATTGTTTGATTTTCTGTCTGTCTCTAAGTTGGTGTTATCCGTTTGTGAGATTTGGGCCCAGAATTTTTCTTATGATTTTGCGTTCCTTTTCGTCAATGTTCTCAATGTCTGCTTTCTTGTTCAAAATTAGCGTCTCTGATCCATAAAGACATTCTGGTTTAATAACTGTATCGTAATTTCTTAGTTTTATGTGCTTGGAGATACATTTTCTGTTATAGACATTTTGGGTTAGTCGATATGCGGTTTCCATCTTTTGACATCTAATTTAATTGGTTTTCATTTCGAGTCCATTTTCCTGAATTGTTTCACCAAGATACTTAAGTTGTGATACTCGTTTATTTTTGCCATATTTTGTCTCCATGAATCTTGGTGCATGTTTGTTGCAGATTATGTATTCTATCTTTTCGAAAGATATCTGAAGGCCGACAAATGCCGCAATTTATTTCAGGAGTTGAATCTCATTTTGGGCCGTTGATAATATTGCTAGTTCGTCCGCAAAAGCTGGGCAATTTATCGCTAATTTTCTTCTGCCTAAAGTGATTGGTTGGTGAATTTTGAGGACCAATTTCAGTTTGCGCCATTCTTGTATCACTTTTTCAAAAGCCCAATTGAAGAATTAAGGTTAGAGTCCATCTGCTTGTTTTACTCCCGTTTAGATTTCAGAGGGATTTGATGTTTTCCCCATGAATTCAACCTTGGACTTCGTGTCTGTCAGTGTCTGGTTTATGATTGCAAGTGTTTTTATGTTTAAAACTTGTTCTTTCAATATTTGGAAGAGTAATTTGCGATCAACTGAATCATAGGCTTTTTTGAAAACAAGAAATGTGCAGATTAAATTTTTGCTACAAATTCTCTGATGTCTTAGCATTAGCATTAAGTTCAAGATTTGCTCTGGACACGATCGGCCTGGTCTGAATCCTGCCTGATATTCTCCGGTTTGTGGTTCTAGCTGTTGTTGTGCTCTATCAAGAAGACATTGGGATATAATTTGTTTATGCAACCGATACTTGTGAGATTCCTCTGTAGTTGTTTACGTCTGTTCTGACTCCCTTCTTCCTTTGTAGATGTTTACATCTGTTCTGACTCCCTTCTTGTGTAGTGGTAAATTAATGCATTTTTTCAGTCTCCTGGAATTTGTTCTGTTTTCAAAATTTTTGTGATCCCTTTTGTGGTGTTTGGGTCTGATGATTTAAGGACTTCCGCTAAGATTCTTTCTTCACCTGACGCTTTATTGTTTTTAAGTCTTTTAATCTGTTTGGTGATTTATTGTTCATCTGGCGATAATGAACTTGTTTCGTACTTTCAGGTTCTTGTGGGGAAATATTTGTGTTTGTTCTGGACAGCTCAGTAATTATTTAAAATATTTGACGAGTTCCTCGCAGTTTTCTTGGTGGTTTAGTGCCAACCATCCATTTTCTTTATTGATGCAGAGACTTTGTTGTTGATATCCTGCAAGCTTAGTTTTGAAGAACTTAAATAGAAATTTCGTGTGTTGTTTCTTTCGAAGTCTTTCTCGATTTCATGTAGTTGATCCTTTTTAAGTTTCCTCTTGGTTTGTCTGACCAATTGAGCTGCATCTTTTCTCACTGCCAGGAATATTTTGTAGATTTTCTCTGTCTTTTTGAGGTTCCAGTTGTTGTATGCCTTCTGTCGAGATTGGATTGCTTGTTCTCGTTCTTCATTCTATCAAGGGTGTCCCCTCCTTTTCTGCAGAGGAATTAGTGTTGTTTGCTTTTGAGATGTTGCCAAGTTTTGCCTCCTTTCTCTCCAATTCTTCAGTGAGATATGGCCGGATCCTAGTGGGGTCAAATTTTGTGGTTAGTGGTTCCTTTTGTTGTGAATCTCTTGGGTTTCATTTGTAGTTTGATTCTCGTCAGGCAATAATCTGGGTCTATATTCGCACCACTTCTGACCTGAACATTCATCATTTCTCTGCGGTGTAGATGAAAGATTGCTACGTGGTCAATTTGGAATTCTCCGATAAGTGTGTTCGTGATCTCCATGTCATTGTTGATGGTTTATTTTTGAAATGTGTTGACGTGATTTTAAGGTTGCATACCCTACAGAGTTCGGCTAATCTTTGTCCACTTTCGTTGGTCCATTTATGTGCTGGGAATTTTTCTATTGTTTTTCTTTGCCCAATTCTGCACTGAATTCGCTTATGTTACGGAGTTCTCGTGGTTCACACAGGGATAAGAAACGCCTGGGTTGAATGGCTGGACAAGGAATCAACGGGAGCAGAAATTAACACAACTAATTTTGTAATGTTATTTATTTATTTTACTTTTGTTCTAGTTTAAAATTTAGAGATAGGAACTCTGAATAAATAACAAATAATATAATAAGTTATTAATGAGCTCGTCAGCTCTAACAATATCCAGGACTTAAAAGTCCGAAAATCAGGTACAAAACCTAGTGATAATTACCAGGCAGCTAATTACATAGAAAACAGCATTTTTGCTCTTGACAGGTACAAGAACACGATTTTCTCCAAGAAGAGACACTACTCAAAAGTCTGAGCTCCGAGAAACCATAGTCTAGCCTCACAGAGGCAGGGATTTTCCTTTGATAAACAGAAATCGTACTAGGAAACCCATCGGGTGACCTAACTTTCGAGTGTTTATCAATTACTCCACAATTGCAATAACACTAAGCAGTGTTCCTAAAGGGAAACAAGACGCAGGGACAGTTAACGAATAAACAGGGGCATAACTGCCCATACTGCATGGCCTTAATGGAAAAAGAAAAGGGTTGCACATACCGGCCATAAACAAAATGTAAGGAGGCGAAACACTTGCACTACTTGTAGAAATTGTTAAAACCCTAAGTGGGCTGATGACCCTAAGATACAGAGGTTAATCTGTGCTATAAGATGTGACTAATGGAGGAACCTTTAAGGCCGAGACAAGATTTACGAAATTTTGATGTTTCAAAAACTTTAGCCACCCAGTGCAAGGTGGAATGGGAAATAACAGAGCGTCATCACTATATGTTCCCTTGTATTGCATATTGCCCCGTAGGGAACAGAACAGGAGTCCTCAGACTTCACCTAAAATTCTACATTGAAAACCACCAATTTACAAAATTACATGAAAAGAAAAGAGTTTGAAACCTTCCTCTCAAATTACCCACAGGAGCTATCACATATCCAGATAAATTCTGCCATTAGCTTGTGCCGCTGGATTTTTCTCACGCAGGTCTCGCCCCTGCCTCCCTTCGTCCTCCGTCAAGTCGCACTCCCAAGCACTGGAGCGATTCACACAAGAGGACCCTGAAGTACCCTGATTTTATAGTGCCGTGAGGGGAAGCTTCCTGAACACTTTGCTGATTGACTGGATTCCTGTACACACCCCCGGATTTAATTGGATAGAGAACCTACTTCCAAGTATCTGATAGGTTGATTATAATCGAGGAGGAATCAGCTGAAGTGTTGAAAACTTCGATACATAAACAAACGATCCTCAGACAAAACGGTTTGCCAACTCCAAAAATAAATATTACTCTATCCAGTAGTTAATTTTTAGTCCAGAAGAGGGAGCAACTAAATCGATGGTAGAGGCATCTGACTGTAAAATGCGAATGTTTCTATTTCACAAGTCAACTTTGTTGACATAGATTACCTTAGAAAAGGCGCGCAGTTTAAATAGCCGGGAAAGGTGTACCGCAGGTACAGACCTCCACCCCATAAGTTTTTACAATGGGTTGAACAGCTTTGAACTTTTGAAGTACATTAGCTGATTAATTTTGAGAAATACGTTTGTAGGCTGGAATATATCTTATTGAATAGTCAGTTTTCATTTGTTTGTTTCGGATTCTTGAAGTAGTGTGCCCTGATAACAGCACCGAAGTAGCCCAAGTCCGGGCTGTAGCGTCCAGGGTTGGGCGACACGAACGGCCGCCGCTGCCGATGTCTGGATGGGGACGCGCGGACCCCTTAGGTACCCTGAGGTACAATCCTCCCGATACAGTGAGGGCTGAAGTCAAGTTGATGACATCCCGATACCAAATCGTAAAGTCCTGTTGAAATATAAAGCGGGAGGTTGTGTCCTGCCTCCTAGCATCTTACAACGATGAAGGTAGTAGTAGTAGATTAATTTTCTCCAGCTTGAACAGTTTTTCAACCTAATTAATCTTCATAAGTTTTCTTTCGGGTTTGTTCTCTCTTTAATTTTCTCCGTATAGATTAATAAAAACAATAGTAGTATCATTATTTTCTGATTCCTAGACACAAAACAATTTAAGCAGGTTGGAGCACAAGTAGAGAAGACGGGATGTCCTACTAGAAAACAGTGTTCATAACGGATAACAAAACGGCTTGGTAAAATGAATAATACAAACGAGTAGACAAGTTGTAAACTTTATGTTTTCTTTTGGGGTTTGTTCTCTATTTTATTTTCTCCGTATATATTAATTAGGTTGAAAAACTGTACAGTCTGGAGAAAATATACTTAGGCCTACTACAACTACTATTTTTATTATTACTCTATTATCATTACCTGGCTATTTGTGTTGTACAAAATAATTGAAGACTGTCGTTTCTCCCATTACAGATCAAATGGCTCCTACATTCATGGAACGTCACATCAGGAATGGAAAGAGGCTCTCTCATCCTCCAGAAGGCGAGGAGATAGTAATAACTGGTATAAGTGGTGTTTATCCCCAGTGTGATAACATCTACGAGCTGAGGGACAAACTACTCAACAAGGAAGACATGATCATTAACAAGAAATTCATTAACCGTAAGTTTCACTATATATATAAATACAATTATATCTACAGGGTATATCAAAATTATACAGAAAGAGTCAGAAATGCTCTTCGTGTTATATTAAAAACGATGGTGCAATCAAATAGTCGGAGAAAAGTTTCCTTCTCCAGAAAATGAAGTTAATTACGGGCGCGTGATTCATATTGACGAACTCACCGTATTTGCTATGCCAGGCCACAAAGCACTGTCTGCTGCTGTGCTTCACGGAAGGGAGGGGAAGTGGAGTGTATGGTAGACTGACAGAGAGATAATGCTCTGCGCAAACGCCCAGGTTATTTGTTGGACTCGCGCACGCAATATCCAGAGTTTCTTTAGAAAGCAGCCATAATTGCACACAAGACATGAGATTGGCGAGCTTATAACTATTCTGAAGTTCGTTTTATGCAATAATTACTTTGCGTTAACAATATGGTTGATCAGCTTCAGGGATACTGGCAGAAATATACGTGGATCGGTTAAGAAAGTCCAAAATTCTCAATAACATTGAAGGAATACTTTTCTGTGCCAGATTTTTTGACGATGTTTTCGCTATACTGAATGAAAGGAAAACGAACATTGAATCAATCTTAGAGATTTTGAATGACGTAGACCCACATATTAAATTTACACTAGAATCAGAAATCAACAACTCGATCAAATTTTCGATCTAACTTTAACTAGACACAATAACAAAATTTGTTTCAAAATATTTCGGAAACCGGCGCAAACTATCAAGACTGTTAAATATAACTCGCTTCATCCTGGAGACGAAAACGGAGCGGAATTTTTAGCTTAATCCACAGAGCCTTCAATATCCAAATATCTGAAAATATTTTAAGAATAAAATGGGCATAATTTATACCAAGCTGACAGGAATGGTTGTAAAAGGAGTTTTGTCCACGAAATTGTCAATAAAATCGAAAAAACCTTCTACCAAGCTACTAAAAGATTCCAAAAAGAAAGAAGATGATGTCGCGTTCACCTATAAGGACAATAACGTCTATTAAACTACGAACATCTTCAAAAAAATTACATAGCTTTCGGAACAGCTGATAACAATTCCACTATTCTTTACAATCATTAAAGCATTCACAGTAAAAATAATAAATACATGAACTCCGGAGTACACAAACTAAATTGTTTGCAATGCCAAGCCCAGTTATATAGTCCAAACTGGACGTAATTTTCTTATTCGTTACCAGGAACACACGCCAAAAAGCACAATATATGTTTTGCCATGAGCTCCCACATGTCGGACTCAAACCATTCATTTTAAACATTAGAACAAGATATCTCCATCCTTAAACCAGCTAATAAATATCTTACTCAATATTTACGAAAATGTCTTCTTCGACATAAACCAAATAACAAACCCCAATGGTACACCGAAAAAAATATCATAGAATCTTAACACCCTTTCCAAAGGAATAATTAATACATTCTTTTTTTGCTAGTTGCTTTACGTCGCACCGACACAGATACGTCTTATGGCGACGATGGGACAGGAAAGGGCTAGGAGTGGGAAGGAAGCGGCCGTGGCCTTAATTAAAGTACAGCCCCAGTATTTGTCTGGTGTGAAAACGGGAAAGCACGGAAAATCATTTTCAGGGCTGCCGACAGTGGGGTTCGAACCTACTATCTCCCGAATACTGGATACTGGCCGCACTTTTAGCTATCGACCTCGGTAATACATTCTATTAAAAATACCCAACGAGAATACTAGCCTTCACCCACTCACCATTCTCTCGACCCCTTAAGTCTTCCACTACTTGACTGCTACCTCCAGCCAACAATAGACAACAATCCGTACATAGCCCTCGGCATGTGTAACAATAAACTTAACGACCGGCAAGGAATATAAGTACTCGCATGTGGGTTATATACTTTCTCTTACCTTTCGATCTTGTTTAAGTTTGCACAATTTCTCAATAACCTATTTTCATTCTAGATTACTCCATAATTGAAAATATACAACCCAAACCGGGATTTTCAACTAATAACGGCACCACATGAAAAGTTCTCAGTGCGTTAACAACCTAATTTTACTACACACTGTTTATTATCCATTCAACCATTAATGGAACACATTTTACGATTAGCGGCATAACTGCTCGTCATGATTTTTCTCTTAACCTGTGTGTGAATAAACATAAGATTTTATACTTGAACAACGATGAGAGTTAACCACTCTACCCCATCAAGTGCCGAGGTTAACAATGATGGAAGCCTTTACCTTCCACTCCTCCAAGGGCCTTCATGGCCTGTACGGAGGTGACATGTACTGTATATAACACCTTTTTTGTTATGCTAATTTTACTATTTAACTTTCCTTCTTCGTTAGGCTGAAGATGTCCCCAAGAAGGACGAAACATGTACGTATAACTTCGCTTTAAGAATAAAAACTTTTTAAAGTACTGTAAAAGTAGAACTTTTAAAGTTATTATTTTTAAAACGTATTTTGCATACAATGGGAGTTGTACAATAGATTTAATATTTTACAGGGGAGTCTTATTTAATTTTTGGACTACACAGTACGTTACTCAGGAGCAGAAGGACCACTTAAGAAGCATTGCCCTGCCGTAGCAAGCTTTGCAATTGCTGGTCATGCAAAAGTTAAGAATGAGAAAAGCCTTACAAAGAATATCTTCCTAAAGTTGAATGAAAGCGCTCTCCTGCAAAGGTCAGACAAACTCATTCACTTTAATAATAGAACAGAGGCGGTTGATCTGGATGTGCTACCGTACTAGAGAACATAATTCTATCCTCTATTACCATAATCTAACAAAACGAAAATCACAAAAATGGTTTAATAAAACCTGTTACTTACAAAGGAAAAAGTCCTGCAAGGCCTCCACATAGCAAAAGCCAGTAATAATCAAGAAGCCATAACTACTTGTAGTCACCTTAGAAAGGAATATAAGAATTTACTCAAGAAGACTTGAAATGATTTCACCGAACTTGAAACGGCCAGGATGGCAGAAGGGGCACGGAGAAATCCTTGCCTGGCACTAAGACCCAGGAATACCTAAACTGCTGGTAACATTGATATGTCCATTTGGGAGGAGCACTTTACCCTTATATTAACTCAGAAAGGACCCATGGCAGCATACCAAAAGAAAAAAATCGAACCTGACGGCACCATTGTCTGCTTGTTCACAGTGGAGGAGGTTCTCAATGCTGTGTCTAGTTTGAAAAACGGGAAAGCATCCGGACGTGACGGTATCTTTAATGAGCATATCAAGACAGCAGTTAACATGTAACTCCCAGCATTTACAAACCTAATGAATCCATGTCTGCGGTCAGGAAACATCCCAATATCATGGAGAACTTAAACAATAGAGGCGCTCCACAAAAGGAAAGGAGATACGTGTCACCCTAATTCCTCCAAAAGGATCGCCCTAGAAAACAATCTATTAAGGAAACAAATTTTGTGACAAAACGACTTACCGATGAAATTGACGGTAATATCTGGTTTTAGAAGAGGACGAAACACGCTTCAGGTAATCGGAAATATCAAATATGACATAGAGAATGCCCTTAGAACGCCTCAAGAAAAATTCCATGCAGTACTCATATATTTCTTGGAAGCCGTCGACAATATAAATAGGACAATCCTCTCCACGAAACTAGATTCTTTAGTAAAAGAAAATAAATCTCTCACAGTTTGGATCCACAAAGTATTAAGGAGTAATAACATACAAATTTCCAACAACGTAACAATTTCCAGACAGATCATACTGACGAACGGTGTACTCCAGGCCCCTCAACCCCCCACTGTTCGATGTCCCTACGCACTATGCTGTTCAGGAAATTAGAGAAGACTCAAACGAAGCAAATGATATGGTTGTGGGGTCGCATGTATTCACAGAGTTATAAAACGGAACCCAAGCTCTGGAAAACCGGGCAGAAAACAGTGACTTACAAACTAATACAGAGAAGAGTGAGCACATGATTTTCAGGAAGGGTGGACGTGTCTTCTCAGAACACAGAATATTTTTCAAAAGTAAACCTCTAAAAACTGTTAATAGCTTTAAATATCTGGCTATAACCTTACAAAATACAATGAACTTGTTCAGTACCCAGATAAAACAGCGAGCGACAGCAGCTACAAAGGGTATATTTGATATCAGATCAATTACAAGATCGTCCCTGAGATCCGCCATGGCCCCGTTCGAAGCCAAAATCGTTCCAGTTGCAATAGTCGGACAACATCCCTAAATTATCTAAACTGCCAGCATCAAAGATACAGTGCTTACAAGAAGTAAGGGCAGAAACAAAACAACAAGTGGAAGCAACGTCACCTTGAAAAAAAGGCACAACACAAATAAAACGGAGTACTTACCCTCATCTGTGCAGGTGACTACAAACCGTGGAAGAAAGAAAGAACGCGTCACTGTACAACACCAAGTTTGTTTTAAGAAAATTAGGCATGATAAAATTTTTAAAAAATATATTAGGACAATAAAATGCAGAACACGTTCAAGAAATATAAATAAAATATTGATCAAACTACCCCCTAAAAACGATGGATCCATCCTAATTAATAAGATTCCTAATAATTGCTATTAATACACTTCCTCAATCAATTAATGTAGTTCAGTAGAATTTAAGAAACACGGAGCTTGTAACCTCAGTGTCATAGGTTTCTACTAATTTAATTGTTAACACCAGTTTTAGGTATTTCCTTTGAATTTTTGTGCTAGATAATAGTTTCTTATCCTTAAGAATTTATTTTAAACCGAAATTCAAAACATTAGATAGAGTGTTATGCGAGGAGCTTTCACAAGAAAATTAAACACACACATTCCCCAGTAGAATGAAGGCAATCAAATAAATAAATTATGAAAAAGGAATTAAAACGTAGGATAGTATTAAAATATCCAGAAAGAAAACTGAGATTGGGTGCTAATGACACAAATTATCGACATTCAATTAAATAGACAAGGTCGTCAACAAGCGCGAAACCAATTACTACAACAACATTAATAATGAACACCATAGCAAGGGCAACAAACACGCCCACCTTAGAAGGAGTTGGGCCAATCCGAAGCAGGGACGCAACAATGCAAAAGTAAGGACAAAAGAAAATCAGAAACTGGAGTCCCAAAAAAAGGAAAAGAACAAATGAAGTAATAAACAGAATAAAATTAAAGAGGGAAAGAAACTTTAAACATATAAATCCTGTGAAAACTGCCTCGCTTAGTAACCTTTCAATTACTCAAATACAACCCTCAAACAAAGGCTCGAGGTTTACCAATAAACAATAATAATAATAATAATAACAATAATAATAATAATAATAATAATAATAATAATAATAATAATAATAATAATAATAATTCACGAACCCAAGTTCCCATTACGTACAATACACAGTTTTAAAATTCCGAAGTATCACTCGCACGACACATTTTAAGTGCTTGATAACACTTTGTCGAAAATCCAATCGCTGTATAACAGAGATGTCCCAGAAATTATTTTATTACTTACGACGATGAGGCTTGAAGTATATCACTTAACTTAAAAAGGTAGATGAAGGTGTTTCTGAACTACAAAGGCCAAAAGAGTTTGAAGAAAGTTCTCGGGGTATAGATCCCGTTAGAATCATTGAGCATCAACCCGGATCCATCGGTTCAGATAGTTCACGACGAGGCTTGAATAAGGATTCCGTCCAGCCTTCATCATCGCAGTAGACAGACTCCACGCTCGCTTCAACACCAACAGGCTGGATTACACTAACGAGGAAGGTGTCACTTTCTCAATCAGTCAATACTGATCTGCATTTAGGGCAGTCCCTCAGGTGGCAGATTCCCTATTTGTTGTTTTCCTAGCCTTTTCTTAAATTATTTCAAAGAAATTGGAAATTTATTGAACATCTTCCTTGGTAAGTTATTCCAATCCCTAACTCCCCTTCTTATAAATGCATATTTGCCCCAATTTGTCGTCTTGAATTCCAACTTTTTCTTTTAAGAAAATCGTAGTCCGTTTGGTGTAGCTTTTATCTTGCATAATTGTTGGAGTTAAAAAGGTGACCTACATGTGATGCGTATCCCTGGTCTGGGGATTTAACTATTGCTATAAACTGCCATTGTTGTGGTATTAATAGGGGCATTCACAGCATGAGTCTGTGTCGTTCTGATTTAGTGGAGTCATAGGTGGACCTTCTCATCCTTGTTGATAGTGATCAATCATAAATATGGACCAACATGAAATTCATTTCATATGACAACTTCTTCATGTGCAGAAAGAAGTGATAGTTGCTAGTCTTTCGGCTGGCTGCAATTCAACAACCCTCCCTACAGACCCCATCTTGCACACCTCTTTCTACACACGAATGAGTTCCTCGACAGCAAGGATTTTCACTCCAGTGATGTACAAAATACTATGATTCAGAAACGGTCCCCCCTGCAAGCAGCGGAGTGTCTGCAAAAACTTGCCTTATGCTACAATAAAAACATGGAAGTAATGTGGAAAAAAGTGGAAGGTATGCAGAATAGAACAAGAAACGAATTAACCAATAATTTCTAATGTTTCTTACATTTTTTTGGCAAACAGTCCTTCATTAAAAATAGCCTTCTATTTTAATAATAAGGAATATGTGTAATTACTTTACATTATAAATTGATTTAATTGTTATCAGAGTATAGAAACAATACCTTCAGCAACCAGACGACAGCTATGTTCTAAGGATCCAGGGAACTAGGTCCACTATATTGTACATACAAAGTAAATATGAGACGAGCTCACAGGGAAATTAATAATAGTAGCAACGTAGTTCATAGCTTTCTGTGTGTAGAAGTACGGTAATTGATATCACATCAAACCTTCATTGCTGAGCTCAAATAAACCACAGAAATTGCATGTTATTCTGGTGTTGGGAGACTTTTGAAGCTCATTAAGTCATTCAGAGCAGTTATAAAAGTTGTTAGGAGTTGCATTCCAAGTACAAGCTCAGGCTAGTTCCAAAATATGACATAAACAATAAAAATGGCCAATATAAAATTGCTTTAAACAGGGTCAAGGACCCATCATTCACAGTTATTTTTAGATATTGGGTAAAATTAGCTTGGGAAAGAAATATGACTTTTCCTTAACATTTGAACCACCAAGCTCAATAGCTGCAGTCGCTTAAGTGCGGCCAGTATCTAGTATTCGGGAGATAGTGGGTTCGAACCCCACTGTCGGCAGCCCTGAAGATGGTTTTCCACGGCCGCTTCCTTCCCACTCCTAGCCCTTTCCTATCCCATCGTCGCCATAAGACCTATCTGTGTCGGTGCGACGTATAGCAACTTGTAAAAAAAAACACTATAATTTCAATACTTTAAACCATTGAAGAAATATTGGGAGCTGCCCACGTTAGCTGGATCTACTGAAAGTTCTGACTGTGAATGAAGTTCACTCAATTTCTTGTTCGTTCTTTAATTGCAAACATCATTCACTGGCTCGCATCCGTTTGTAACACATGAAAACTTTATATTAAATCAATTTTTAAATTGGCATCAGAATTGGCTACTGGCACGGAAAGAGAGAGATGTTACAATAATTTGCTGTACGTTTAAAGTGCACACTGCATTTCTGTGAGCTACAATATGAGCATCTCATTGAAGGTTTAGTTGTGTTCTTGTAGGCTGGTGAGTGACCTTGGGGTCAACATATAACCTAGTATCTTTTCTGTCCAGCCCGAGAGGGCAATCGTCTTTACAGTACAGCCCATGGCTACACAATATATTTATATAATTGAAGAAAGCTGAAGTCAGCCTGCATTTTGTTTAGGTACCAGTACATCGTTCATCAAGGTGTTCAGATGTCAGGAGAGAGAAAACAAAATATTAAATTGAAGACAAGTAGGAAATAAAGTATACAGTGTTCCTGGTATACTTGTTTAGCACCCTCTAAATGCAAATTGTATTGTACCAACATTAACCGTAGCTGAAGGTTTAGAAATATTTCTGAACATACTAGTTATGGTTACATTTTTCCCAGGCATTCATCCTCAAATGGATCCTGTGCCTCGTTAACCAAGAGTCAGGTGCGCCCCAGCACATGAAAAGTTTGGACACGCTTGTTTTATACCCTCCAAAAAGTAAACAAGAAAAAATTAGGTTCTTGTAGGCAAGTAAATATGGTACTAAATTTTGTGTTGGACAGGCCTGGTATAATAGATGAGCATGTGGAAAAATAGGGGTTGGTTTGATGGCATTTTAAGTACAGAGAGATATGCCTTGTTTGATCTTTAATCTAGTTATAATTATTCATCTACATAACCAATGGAACAAGAATTTATTTAACACTATTTGCATAGGAGTAGTAAGAAAAAAAGACGTTTTAAAATCACATTAAACTGACTTGCTCCTGCAGTAAAACAGCTTGCATCGGAGCAGTGATGCTGGATCCAGTCAATGTTGTAACGGATGTCAAAAGCAGTTAGATAGCCAGTACTTGCCTGAAGTAAGAAGATATTGTATTCGCCAGCAAGCTGCGCAGAAGGTTAGAGCAAGGGCAAACAAGGCTCCCTACGGGAGAGAGCAGCAGCAGACAGAGGCTCACGGCCTAAAACATTCGTTCCATTTGGTATATAAGTAAAATTCAAATGAGTTGAACCACGTTCACAGACGCAGGAAATATGAGCAGTTCGTGACTTCAAATCACTTTTAAAATAACATTAGTCCACATCTTGATGGAAGGTATCCGAAAATGAATTTCTACGGTAATAAAATCCAGTTCCAAAAATGTGTACAGTAGATGGGAGCTTATTTATGTTAATTCCGTCATACAGTACTCAAGTATAGCATAGAGGTAACTTGGGATAAGTTAAACTTTGGAGATCTTCGAACAATGGAATGGGTAAAAGGGTAGATACTGAAGGCTGTTCTTGGTGTATCTAAATACACCCGCTCAAGATTAGTATATGAGCTCGCTCGGGAGCCCTTCTTAATGGAGAACTTAAGATTCAGATTTCTTTTGCCTTCTACCACCAACTGGCGGTGGGTTCTGGAAGAAATGACATTGAGAAGAAGAGAAATTTGGATAGAGTCCTACTCGACCGAGGTCATAATGAACAGAGCATGGATGGACGCGAATCAGGACTTACGTCACTTTGTGACCTCTTTGGCTGTGTATGCCTCCCATCATAAACTGTACCATGATATAAACTCGAGTTGTGTCTGTGAGATGCGCAACAGAATCTGTGAACGTTACCACGTTCTTAAGTGTATGAATCAAGGGAAACATATCATAGACCTGCATGAGCTATAGTACATCTTATCTTTTGCACAGTATTTTTTTATTTAATAGAGTCGTGTAGTTGTAATTTTATTTTGCACAAATTGTGCACATTATTAGATATATTAAATAACGAAAGTAAGACATTCATTAATAAATAAAAGGGACAAATCAGCTAAAGAAAATCCCACTTTGCATGGTAATGGCATACCATCAGTTTCTCATTTCATCCTCTACAATAAATCAGGGACTACATTCATACAAGTCTAATATCATTAAATAAACACTTCACATGATATGTAGGTTTCAAATATTTTCCAGGACATGGAGCTCCAAAACATCTAGCCCAAACGTGTGCACCACATTAATTCCAAAAATTGCAGTACTACTGTACTCTTTCCTTACCTTCTTAACTTTCAAGGTAACCTGACCTTGTCTCAAACATAGCTTCAAGTCTCGAAGCGTGTCACAGACACAATTAATCAAACAGTTGTACTCTAGACCGGGCCCGCCATGTACTGCCGATGAAAACAAGAGAAATGCTCTCTTCAAGGCACATATAAAGCATAACCACACAACCATACCAAACACACAATTAATGAACAGTCTGTATTCCACCCGCTATGGTGAGAGTCAAAATAACAGGCAGAACACCCATATAGTGTTAAAATAAGATAATCTAAAAGTCAAACAAACATTTAAACAATACTGTTTAATAGAGCCATGTATGTATGTATGTATGTATGTATGTATGTATGTATGTATGTATGTATGTATGTATGTATGTATGTATGTATGTATGTATGTATGTATGTATGTATGTATGTATGTATGTATGTATGTATGTATGTATGTATGTATGTTGGGTATTCAGCCCGAAGGCTGGCTGGATCCTCAACAGGTCCACCATTAGCTGTCATAGATGGCCGAGGTGTCACTGAAGGGGCGTACGAGGGTAATGCGGAGTGAAGTAGTTTCCCATTGCTTTCCCCACTGAGCCAGAAGCTGCTATTACATATCAGTCTGCCAAGCCCACTGAAATGCATGCACCAAGCGACCCTATGAGCGACATTTTCACACCATTCATAGCAGGGGCTGGCTGCATAAGGAATGGCATTACTAGCATCACTCATACCTCAGCCACTTTCATATTGTCAAAGCCAAGGATAAGACTGAGACAGGTCAATGAAAGTAACAAATTTATTCTAGCCCATACCAGAAGACATAGTGCACTGTAAACACTACATCTTGCCAGCAAAGGCAAACCGACATATATGGAGCATTAAAATATCAAAAGGGTCCAAGACATAATCAAACTACCACTGGTAACGAAGCATTAAAAGGAAATAGTAAGAGGTCAACTACAATTATAAAAAAATTATGAACGCCATGTGAATCGGCAAGGACAGTACTGGGGGCAGAATGCCGGAACAGCTTTGCCCGCTTTTTTTTTTTTTTTTGCTTAAAGAGACCTGCATTTCATGACTTTGTGAGTTATAATATAGGCAACGATTTAGGTTATCTCCGCGTGGTTATATTACATAAGGCAAACCAAACCTTGTCCTAGTATTCCCTTAAAGGTTCTAACATTCCCCCTATTTTTTAATAAAACCGTAAGTACTACCCTTGCACCTACAGAATTTCTACATTACTCTTTGAAGTATTTTAAAAATATCTCCCTCGGTCCGCAGAGGAGTCACCGAGTATAGCGATAGATTCACATCCCACCTGCGTACACAGTCTACCAGTCAGCAGTCACACGGCAAGTTCACTAGTCCATTCGCACACGTAAGAAGACACTCGCTGATTTTCTTTTTGCTGTGGTAGAGTAAATGGAGGGTCCCAGGGCGAAAACTATGCCATTTTTTCTCATCCGTTTCCGAGAATGACTAATGAGTCGGTAAATCTCTGTTCACTTACACTATTGGGAGAAAAGCAGTCTGACAGTAGGCTAGCATAGCCTGTTGTGCAGACGAGAAACTCCCTCAACGGTATTTTGGAAAATTTCTTATGTAAGTTAGTGACTCTGGGGAGAGGGGGCCACCTTCTTAAGAAACAGGCCTTTTCAGGGTCGTCATTTTGATGTTTAGATAATAATTAGTTAATGGCGTGTTTTAATTTGGAAAAGACCAAAAGGAGTACTTTATCCAGGTCGTTAGTGAGCCAAGGGCTCCGATATTTAAGTCGTGCGGTGGGCTTCTTGGTTCTTATGAACTGTTTAAGAATGGGGATGACTGGTTCGTTGGACTCGATAAGGAGCATCCTGGACTTCGCCATCTCAGCTATTTTCCGGATCTGATATCCGATAGTGGAAATTCGATGTTGTCTTCGTATCTCCCTATTTTATTTCAACAATGGGGCTTTTGTAATCCTGCATAAAATTTTGTTTTGAAGTATTTGAGTTTTCTTCCTTGGAGATTTTGGAATACATCCCCAGGCTGCTGCTGGTGCGTTTGAATTCCTCAATTAAGTGAGGTGGGCCACTTAGAAAGTGTCGATTTTTCTCTGGCCAGGGGAAGAGATGGTGTTGGAGATTTTTATTACTTGGAGATGGGAATTGAAGGAGATTGTTTTTTGAAGCGAGAAAATTGGCCTCTTTGCTAAGGGGAAGATTATAATTTTTGGTGATTTTTATCAGCTTGATTTTAACTTCTTGGGGTTTAGCAGGAAATGAGCTTCTTTTTTATAGTTACGTGGCTGGCCGCTGATTGGACACAGCTTAACTATCATGGAAGGGATACCAACCCACAAAATGAAATGTATTATAGTTAAATCAAGGTTCGTAGGGTAGGGCTAGATGGCACGCAGCATAGGTGCAAGAGATGTGGTCTAAATTCCGGGAGGCCACTGTATCTCGGAGCCATAAGATACTATGTCACTGTTACGGGGATACCCGTGGAGCAGAAAGAGGTTAAAGAAGGTGCTGGGGTGAATGGGTCTAACTACAATGTCAAGAATTGAATTTAAAACTTAAACTGAAGGTTATATTTTTAGAACGGGTATGATGCGCAAAGGTATCACCCAAATGCCACTATAAAATTTGTCACAAATGGAACATAATAATTGCTTTTACACATATCAAGTGAAAAATCCCTGGCAAATTAAGAAATACCGTCGTTATTTGAGAAATATGAAAACATACTTAAGGCTTGTAGACAGGACTGGTTTACGTCGTACTACGCTGCTGGTGCCGTCTTTTGTTACTTTCTTCAGGTCCAGGGCTAGCACCGTGGAATGGGAGGGCTATGTCTGTGGATTCTCATTATCTTTGTCCATTCGCTGCCGGTGCCGTCTTTTGTTACTTTATTCAGGTCCACGGCTAGCACCGTGGAATGGGAGTGCTATGTCTGTAGATTCTCATTATCTTTGGCCATTACAAACAGCAAAATGGAGGTCAAAAGAAAAATAGCATGATCCCTGGACCAATAAATATTTTTATTTCTGTTCGAACGAAAGTAGCTCGATCCCTGGACCAATAAATCACTAGTCCACTGAATTTTTCTTATGTACATTGGCCATATCATTTTGTCGCCTATTAAATATTGCATATCGCGATACAATTCATGAAATGATGTCATTGACAAGTGAAGAATGAAACGAAAGCAAAGAACTTCAGTGAACACAGATATCACACACGAAATTGTTCAAAGTGTAAGACAAAAGACATACTCCAAATGTACTTGCAAAGTAGTAAAGTACGTATTAATATTCTCCAAAAAACATATATTTCTTAATTTGCCAGGGATTTTTCACTTGATATGTGTAAAAGTAATTATTATGTTCCATTTGTGACAAATTTTATAGTGATATTTAGGTGATACCAATGCGCACTACACCCTTTAGAACTTCAAACTTAAACCATTTTTTCACGACAATATTACAGGTACAATTATTAACACGATCGGGAAAAATCCAAGATTCAGAATCATAACTCTTTGGGCTTTAAGCTCCTAGCTTCACATTTCCTGAGTTACAAGCTCAAATTTAAAAAAGAGTACAAATTATTCAGGGGCAGAAATCCCCTAATTCAATAGTACTTGCTCTCCAAAATCTCAATATATAGCCTTCCAGAGGCACTCTTTACAATTACAAAATTTTGGAAAAGAGCAAACAAGCTCTCAGGTTCTTCTAGCCTATTCAAGGCAATATCAGCAAATTACAATCACTCGCCCGTCAAGGCACAACTTACAAATTGAAAGGTAATGTTATACAGGGGTATCTAGTACCCAACCTACAGGGCCTTTGCGGAAAGAACAGGTTAAGTAAATAGCCCGAAACGCCAACTGAATCGAGGCGGATACTTGCACTCCTAGATATGAACACTAAAACAACCTAAGGGGCTCTAGGCCGATGAAACACGGCCTATTCCCAAACTACTGAGGTGAATCGTATAGAAATTACTTTACCACATTACAGAATGAAAAATAGTTATAAAAACGTAGTCACCTCAAACCAAGATGAAGGGGATCTCGAGAGGGTACATCACACTCTATCCCCGATTTACAGTTAAAGATTTATGAAATATTTTACATTAGCCGGCGGAAAGTTACATTTTAAGAAAAGTAGGTTACATAGTTAACGATTCGGACCTTTCCCTCGGGTGAAACTGCGGAGTTAGCAAGAAAGAAGGATGTTGTTGGGAATGTATCTTCGAACACCATATTTATTAACATTCAACTGTTTGATATACGTACCAACACAAATATTTACAAGAAAAGGTAAAAATTTACCAAACATACCGGCCACCAAAAGGCACTGGCCTTTTAAGAAGGGAAGAAGAAAGATAATTCACTTCAGGAATAAACACATAACACAGGGAGTTCATAAAGGTATAAATCACATCACTGTGTAACTCGAAACTTTTAGTATTCTTTCTCATTCTCAGGCAAAACACACAACTTCTTGATGGGTCGTTTTATGATACCGGAGTTTGTTCTCACACTGGCGACCCGTACGAGGTTGTCTTCACCAGGATGAACAGACTCTATTATGCCCATTCGCCATTGCAGAAGTGCTAGGTTGTCATCTTTGATGAACACAAGATCTCCAATTCGAAGATTAGGATGTTTCTCAGTCCGTTTGTGGCGCTGCTGCAGAGTGTTAATATATTCCCTATGCCATTGTTTCCAGAAGTCCTGGGTCATCTTTTGAAGATGTTGCCATCTGGAAAGTCTGTTTATGCCACAGTGAACAAGGTCATGATCAGGAAGTGCAGTAATTTGTTCCCCAATTAGGAAATGAGATGGGGTTAAACAAGATAAGTCTGTAGGATCATCGCTGAGTCTTGTTAGAGGACGAGAATTCAGGCAGGCCTCTATTTGGGAAGAAAGGGTAGTTAATTCTTCAAAGGTAAGCACCGTGCTACCCATAGTTATTCGCAGATGGTACTCGAAAGATTTCACCATGGACTCCCAAACTCCGCCGAAATGCGGTGCTGATGGAGGGATGAAATGCCAGGCGATCCCCTTTATGGTTGCAGCTTCGACAATATTTCTGTTTTGATCAGAATCTTGGAGAAATTCTTGCAGGTCTTTCAGCTCCCTTGCAGCACCGACGAAGTTAGTGCCATTGTCGCTATAGATATTTGATGGACATCCTCTGCGTGACGTGAAACGTCGCAGTGCGGCCATGAATGCATCCGTTGTAAGGTCTGAGACAACTTCCAAATGTACAGCTCTTGTGGCATGGCAAGTGAAGATGGCGATGTAGGCCTTGCCCGTTCGTTTGCTTCGCAGTGTTCCAATTCTTATAAAAAATGGACCAGCATAGTCTACCCCCACGTTCAGGAATGGTCTTGCAGGGGTGATTCTTTCTTTGGGAAGATTTCCCATCTTCTGTTGATTTGTTGTCAATTTTAATTTGTAGCATGGCAAGCATGAATGAATGCACCCTTTAACGACTTGTCGAATTCTTGGAATCCAATATTTCCCACGTAATGATGATATCTGGAGTTGGGGTCCAGCGTGGAGCAATCTTTGATGTTCACTTAAAATAATTAGTTTCGTGAGGTGATGCTTGGGAGGTAATATAAGTTGATGTTTAGCATCGTAAGAGATGGATGATGCACTGTACAGTCTTCCACCAACACGAAGATAGCCATGTTGGTCCAGAGTCGGGCTTAAATTCCTAATTTTGCTAGCTGAGTGAATGTTTTTTCCTTGCTCGAGGCAAGGAATTTCTTCACGATAGGATATTGCTTGAACAATCTTGATACATACATTGAGGGCATTACTTATTTCTTGAGGCCTTAACGGGGACATGTCGCGATCATCGGGGTTTCTCCTGCAGTTTGAAGCAAATCTGAGGCAATAGCTAATCGTCCTGAGTAGTCGGTTTAACGAAGAGAATGTGTTTAGAAATGAGTCGTTATGTTGCACAATAACAAGTGAAGTTAATATTCTTTTGTCTGGTATCTTGTTAGGGTCGGAGATAGTTTCTTGTTTCGGCCAAGCTGAGGGGTCTAAGCATAGCCAGGCTGGACCGTGCCACCACAGCATGTTGTTCTTCATGTCTGTTGGTTCAATGCCTCGCGAGACGAGATCTGCTGGGTTATTCTGTGATTTAACACGAGACCAGTGATTCGAGGGAGCAATTTCTTGAATTTCTGCAACCCTATTTGCTACGAACGTCTTCCATTTAGTGGGGCACGCATTTAACCATGCTAGCACAATTGTCGAGCCAGTCCAAAGCTGTATGTGAGTGAATGGCAGTTGTAGAGAGGCAAGTGTTTTCTTCAGGAGATGGGAGAGCAGTAAGGCACCACACAATTCTAGTCGGGGAATTGAGACTTGCTTTAAAGGTGCGACTCTCGATTTTGCGCATAACAATCTGATAAGAACGTCACCCTTGTTGTTCACAGACCTCACGTAAATACAGGCGCCATAAGCGTGATGTGAAGCATCGCAGAAATCATGGATGTCTATGGACTTGATTTTCCCTTCAGCGAGAACACATCTTGGGACCTTGATGCTATTAAGCGTGGGGATCTGATCATATAATTTCAACCAAATATCAAGTACGTTTACTGGTAAAGGGTCATCCCATCCTGACCTTTCCTGCCAGAGACGTTGCATGAAAACCTTGAAGCTGATTACTACAGGGCTTATAAATCCAAGTGGGTCGAAAATTGAGGACATCGTTGAGAGCACCATTCTCTTTGTGAACGTCGTATCGCCCATTAATTCTTGAAAATTTGCGTTACAGTTTATTTTAAACTTGTCCGTGGATGGATGCCAAGTCAACCCTAATGTTTTTACCATGTCACTAACGTTGTCAGTTAGCGAGTGCTTAGTTTCTCGTAAGCTTTCTGGGATGGAGTTCGGCAATTCAGGGCTATTGGAACACCATTTTCGCAAAGGAAACCCTGCACGACTGAGAAGCTGTTGTAACTCGATTCGCAGCTCCTGGGCTTCTTCTAAAGTATCTGCTCCAGAAAGACAGTCATCAACATAGAAGTCACGTTTGAGGATCACGGTCGCTCTCGGGAATTCGGAAGCTTCTTCGAGTGCTAATTGCTGGAGACATCTTGTGGACAGAAAAGATGCTGCAGACGTGCCGTATGTGACAGTGTTAAGAGCATAAGATTTTAGATTATCTTGAGGATGTTCTCTCCATAGGATGCACTGTAAGTGTCGATGTTTAGGATGAACCATTATCTGGCGGTACATCTTTTCAATATCAGCGGTGAAAGCAATGTTGTGAGTGCGGAATCTCATAACTATTGAGCAAAGATCTTCTTGAATTGTAGGTCCTACCATTAAGATATCGTTTAAGGCAGTACCGTTGTCAGTCCTTGCTGATCCATCAAATACGACTCTTGTTTTAGTAGTGCTGCTAGAATGCTTGACAACAGCGTGATGAGGCATATAATATATTTCTCCTTTAACGGGTTCTGACTGAAGTTCCGTCATGTGTCCAAGGGTCTGGTACTCTCTCATGAAGGTGATGTACTTTTTACGAAGGTCGTCTTGAGTTTGTAGTTTCCGTTCTAATAGATGAAAACGTCGGCTGGCAGTCTGCATTGAGTTTCCAAGTTGCAACTCTCTCTTAAGGGGTAGCTCTACGATGAATCTCCCAGTTTCATCTCTTCTTGTGGTGTCCTTGAAATGGGCCTCACATTCCTTCTCTTCAGGTGAGTGTGTAACATGGTTCACTTACTCGAGGCTCCAGAACTTCTGAATTTGTATTTCTAAGTTGAGGTCAGATCTGATAAAGAGCGACTTGGTTGGTGTCTTCTCTTCCCTTTCTCGATTGAGTTGTGAATATTCTCCGCTGAGAATCCATCCTAGCTGTGTGTTCTGTAGGCATGGGTAACCTTGTCGGCTTTTTATTCCGGGTTGCAGGAGCTGTAAGAAAAACTGTGCGCCAATCAGTAAATTGGTAGCCTGAGGGATGTGAAAGTCAGGATCAGCGAGAGTGATGTCTTGTGGAATGTTCCAGTCCTTGCAATTGATATGTGAGACAGGTATATTGCCAGTTATTCTGGGAAGAACAATACATTCCATGTTGAAGTGATAATCGTTGATTGTTGAGTGAACCTCAATATTCACTGCTGTGTTTGCTTGGGATGTGAGTTCACCAAAAGCTTGCAGTGTTATGGCGCTGGTCTTTCCTTTTTCAGTCTCAGTTGTTGCACCTGTGGCGTGGTAAGTCAATGTGGGGTGCCAATAAATATGTTATTCATACCAGTGGCAAAAGGAACGAAAACCTTAGCATAGAAAATGAGATGGTCGACCCACAACAACAAAGAATCGTCAAAAGATAATCTTTGGGACACCACAACGCTTAAGGTAAACCAAAGTTATTTCACTGGTGGTGACTTGTTGGACCACGGAAAGACTTGCGGTCAATGCCTCGTTGGGTGAAACCTAGTATATCAGATTTTATCATTCACCAATCAGCAGAGCCAGTGGACGCCACGGCGGGCTACCCGAGAGGGGTGTCCGTGGTAAGTACAATTTTTTTTGTTTTAAACAGAAGAAGGGAAGAGGGAAAGGTAAAGAATGAGAGAGAACGCACAACTGACCAAATGTAAGAAAAGGAGAATGGTTTTAAAACAAGTTGTATTTTAAACTTCAAATGACTAGAATAAGCAGGGTACAACAAGCAAAGAAGGGGAATTACAAACTTTTGACAAGGGCTCAGCCCGTTTGACAACCAAGACACAATCAAGAATAATAATTATTAAGATTTCTTGGGAACTATTATTATGACTTTCAAGAAAAGCCCAAGAGCAAGGTTCGACAGGAAAACTAGAATCAACACCTATATAAGTACACAAACACATTAATTAAGAAACAAAGCCACTAAATCTTTATATAAACAATAATTTAAGGCCACCCTTACAATCTTTATTTTGCATCCAAAGGAGGGCAGGAGAGTTATAGCGCATCGGAGGACAAGAATTTTTAGAACTCAATATCCGTAAGGAAGAAAAGGAAAGAAAAAGGAAGCGGAGTAAGGAGGGAAGAAGAGAAAAAAGGAATGAAGAGGAGGGGGGGGGAAATCCTTCCAGGCTGCTTAGACGCTATCACGTTGGCAATGTAAACGATCACTCGGGTCAGTGAAAAGTTCAAGGTGTGGCAACACTACTCTCACTTGTCCAAGCACAGTTTATTCTGGCGTATGAGGTTGATAAAGGTTCCAGTCTGGAGGACTTAGTTAGAATAGAAACCATGAAACCCCTAAATAATTTAACATTCAAGTTCAAATCTTGATATTGAGCGCGAAAGATATAAAAGGTTGTAACTTTTGCTCACCCAGTCGTTGGTAAATCAATGCAGCAATTCACAAATAAAAGTAGGTAAAACGTCGCAACGGACCAGCCGTTGGCGAACAGTTCCGCTCTCTCCACTCGAGCTGTTTTCCAACTGAATGTCTGACCGCCGAGAGTAAGGAATAGCTTGCTTATATAGGTGGTGAACATATTCGAGAAGTTACTCGATGAAAAATACGTAGGTGTGACGTCACAACGAGGAAGCAGCAGCAGTGCCAGAGAGCAGGACAATTAGTGAACAGCTGGACGAGCAAGCAGATGAATGCGGCAGAAGGTAAGACGTAGTAGAGCGGTCGTAACATATTTCCACCACTCGGCGAATCCGAAGGATGGGGGAGATGACGATGATGATCCAGAGGTGGAGAAGAAATTCCCATGGTGACCACGGAAGATACCCTCGCCGGAACTCGTAGAACGATGAAGCAGAAACGGAAAGCAAAAACCAAACAGGCATAAGCAGCGAAATAAAAGGAAAAGGGAAGAAAGGGAAAAAGGGATGGAAGGAGAGAGAGAAGAAGGGAAAACAAAGATGGTAGAAAGTAGAAAGGAAGAGAAAGGTGAAATAGAGTGTTACAAAAAATAGACATATATACATTAATAAAAAAAGGAGTGGCCTTAATGTATATATATATGGAGAGAGAGATACAATAAAAATAAATATTTTAGAACAATATATGTAATTTAAGGTAAAGTTTCCCATATGAGAAATCAAAAAAGGGAATGTAAAACCCCTAAAATTTATATATGGGAGAGTCAGACATAGGGGGAGGGTGAGTGGAGAGAGCAGAATTGAGTGAGCAAAAGGAAAGAGAAAAGAAAATACAAGTATAGAAAACTCAAAATGGACAAATGAAAGAAGATTAAAAAACCTAACCAAAGGGAACAACAAAGGCAGCCTGGAAGAAATCTCTATCCCTAACCCTCAGGAGCGGAAGGAGGGAAAAATTTCTTCATCTGAGAAAAATGAGCTTTTTTAACCTCAGTAGGAGTGTCAAGGGATTGGAGGAGGGCAGTGGTCGGAGAGGGAAAAGAGAGGATACGGAAAGGACCAATCCAGCGAGGAGAAAGCTTTGCAGATAAATTTTGAGAAGTAGAACTAATGGGATGATTCTTTAATAATACAAAATCAGAAACTTGAAAAGATGGGGAACGGACTCGGGAATTACAAGCCTTACGATGAAGATCTTTGGCGTGAAGAAGTTGTTGAAGAGCTTGATTCAGTTGAGTATCAGTGAGAAGATGAGAGGGGGTATCCAATAATGAGGATAAATTCCAAGATAAAGAAAGGGGTGTGTGTAACTCTCTGCCAAGAAACAACTTGGCAGGAGTAAAGGAGGTAGAAGAATTAATAGTAGCATTTAATGCGAAAACAAAATGGGGGAGTTCGGAATCCCAAGACTTATGGTCAGTAGAATGAAAAATAGAAAGAAAAGTTTTGAGATTTCGATGGTAACGTTCTACAATGTTACCCTGAGGATGATAGGGGGAAGTAAAAACTTTCTTGATACCGTAAGAGAAACAAAAATTATAAAAGGCCTTAGAAGTAAAAATAGAGGCATTATCGGAAATTAATATTTTAGGAAGACCAATGATAGGAAAAATCTGAGTGGATAATAAATTAATAATTATTTGGGAAGAAATATTTCGTAACGGACGAACAATAAGAAACTTGGAGAAACCGTCGAGCAAAGTGAATATATAAGCATTAGCTTTTGAGGATTTTATTAACGGGCCGACAATATCAATATAGAATTTTTCAGCGGAATAAGTGGCAGGAGAAGCGGCATATGTCCCATAGGGTTGGTGGTTGAGTGGCTTATGTTTTTGACAAGAATCACATAAACGAACCCAAGAATATATGTCTTTTCTCATCTGTGGCCAAAAAAATAAAGAGGCAAGACGAGCATAAGTTTTGGCCATTCCAAAGTGGCCCCCAACAGGGGAACCATGGAAATACTGAAAAATCATAGGACGTAAATTTGAAGGAAGAACGAGGCGAGAAATAGCACGTGGAGTAGGTTTAAAAATAAGAAGACGATTCTGCAAACGAAAAGTACCAGAGTAATTTGGAAGAGAAAGGTCTTGAATGAGCTGTTGACAATACGGATCTTGTTTCTGATGGTCCACACAGGACTGAAAAGAAAGGGGAAAATTAGTAAGGGAGGAAATAGAGGTAATAGCATTAATAGGCAAAGAATCAATTTCAGTAATGGGATTGAGTATCTTCAAAAAGGCGGGATAAAGCATCGGCAACCGAATTATGAAAACCCGATACAAACTTAAGCGAAAATTTAAAACGAGATAACCGAAGGAGCCAACGACCAGTACGACCTATTTTAGGAGCATTATGAAGCAACCAGGATAATGCTTGATTGTCGGTCTGTACTACAAATTCGCGATGGTCCAAGTATTCGGCAAAATGTTCAATAGCCAAAAGAAGCCCCAGAGCTTCTCTTTCGTAGACAGAATATTTTCGTTCTGCAGGAGATAAAAGACGACTAAAATATGCAATGGGTAAGGTTTGGCCATTACAAGTTTGTTGTAAAACAGCACCAAGAGCGACATCAGAGGCATCAGTTGAAAGTTCAAAGGGGAGGGAAAAATCGGGGATTTGCAAGAGGGGGGCATGAGAAAGTTTGGATTTTAAGGTATCAAAAGCAATTTGTTGAGAATTAGTCCAATGAAATTTAACGCCTTTTCTTTTAAGGAAATTTATTGGTTCCGAAATTTGAGAAAAATTAGGAATGTATTTGGCATAAAAGCCCACCATGCCTAAAAAGGAGCGCAATTGTTTCAAATTCTGAGGAGGGGGAATTTTATGAATGGCGGAAACACGGTCAGGATCAACAGCGACACCCTGTGAGCTGAGGATATGACCAAGAAATTTGATAGATGTTTGAGCGACAAGAACCTTGGAAGGGTTAACAGTCAAGCCAACGGAACGAAGACGTGTAAGAACTTCACGTACATGCAATAGGTGAGATTCGAAATCAGGAGAATAAACAAGGATATCGTCAATAAAAGGAAACAAATATTTGTACTTAAGATCGGAAAATAAAGAATCAACAAAACGCTGCATGATCTGAGATCCCAGATTTAACCCAAAAGGAACTTTTTGAACTGATATAAACCAGTAGGCGTAATAAACGCAGTGTAGCGAGAGCTAACATCATCAAGGGGAATCTGATTGTAAGCAGAGTTGAAGTCAAAAATAGCAAAATAATGAGAATTAGAAAAATGTTGGAAAGCGGATTGTAATTTAGGCATCGGATAGGCATCATACAGTATACGGGTGTTTAATTTTCTATAATCGACTATAAATCGAAAGGAGCCATCAGGTTTATTAACAATGAAGGCAGGAGAGGCATAATTGGAGGATGACGGAACGATAGTGCCATCACGAAGCATCTTATCAATTAATTCATTAAGAATCTTCATCCTAGGAGGGCTAAGAAAATACGGAGAGGAGCGAACCGGAGTAGTGTCAGTCAAATCGATATGGGCTGTGAAGTTCTTAACAGTCCCTAAGTTAGGGGTGATCACATCAGAAAATTCCTGGAGGAGAGACTGTACCTGATCAGAATAAAGAGAATTAATTGTGAGGGAGGAAGACTGATGGGAAAAGGGACAATCAAAAGGGTTTATCAACGGAACAGATTTGGATGAAAAATGAAAAGAAACCTGGGAATGAACGGAATCAAGAATGAGACCAGTGTGAGAAAAAAATCAAACCCTAAAATGAGAGGAGACGATAAATGTTCAACCACAAGAAAAGTAAAGGGCCAGGAAAAATATTGCATTTTAATGTTTAAAGATATAGTGCCAAGGACATGAAGAGGTTGGTTTGATGCGGAAATACATTGCCGAGAAGATGGAGTATACTGCAAATGAGGAAAATTGGCTTTTAAGGATTCAAAAAATGGCAAACTAATAAGGGATATGGCAATCCCTGCATCTAAGAGAGCAACTGATGGCAAATTATTCACAGTTATCAACACATGAGAAGTACAAGGAAGAAAAGAAGCACTAGAAGAAAACGGAGGAACATTTTCAGGAGGAGGAAAAGTAAATGAAGGCAGGTTTTCCCCAGTAATACGACGACTGCCTAACGACGTGGGTGGAAGGCGTTTCCCGAAAGTGAGGCAGTACAATACTTAGAAATATGTCCCTGACCTTTACAACGAAAGCATGTTATAGTTGAACGATTTGTTGATGAAGAAGGAGAGACAGAAGGCGAAGGTAACGAAATAGGGAGGGGAGGGGGTACGATACCAGGTGGGGGAATAGATGAATAATATGAAAGATCTCCTAAGGAATTAATGACATGAGACTGAGCCAAATTGTATAACTGAAGCATGGTAGTGGGGGAAGGGTTAAGTGCATCGAGGAGCTGACGAAAGGAAGGAGCAGCATAAAAACGGACAATTGAAATTAATTCAGAAGTATTACAAGCAATGTTCAGTACATCACTATAGGTAGTAATAGAATCAAGATAGTCATGTGTAGATTCAGTAGGTAGTTGGTGGCGACGGACAAAGACAGTGCTTAATTTGTAACGAATCTCATAGGGCAAAAAATAGTTATGTATGATAGTCCGTAAGTGAACCATGAAGAAAAATCAGACATATTATCAAGCCAAAATTTCGAAAAGAAACCAGTAGTTTTAGCCGACAAAAGACCAATTAATTGAGGAAAGGAAGCAAGTGTAATATTTAAAAATTTTCTCACAGAGGAAAGCCAAATGGTCAAGCTGCGAGGATCAGTAGCTTGTAGCTGAGGTACAAGAAGCAATGATTGCTTAACTATCTGAATATTAAGTGCACTGTCAACAGAAGTAAGATGGGGGGAGGAAGAAAAATGGGATGGTGGAGATGGAAACATTGCATGTTGTTCAACGACTGGAGGAGATTTTATGTCATAAGAAGAATGCATTAGTGAATCCGAAGAAGGAGAGAAAGAAATCAAGTCCCCGATAAGAGGGTTCGGTAAGGACAGATTATGATATGAAGGAAGTGGTGAAGAATTAGAACTGTCACCCAAAGGAAAGTTATCCGAAAAACATGCCATAACGATAAGGAAAAGAAAAACAGAGCGTATAATTAATGGAAAAGATTATCTGCTACCATTTGTGGCGTGGTAAGTCAATGTGGGGTGCCAATAAATATTTTATTCATACCAGTGGCAAAAGGAACGAAAACCTTAGCATAGAAAATGAGATGGTCGACCCACAACAACAAAGAATCGTCAAAAGATAATCTTTGGGACACCACAACGCTTAAGGTAAACCAAAGTTATTTCACTGGTGGTGACTTGTTGGACCACGGAAAGACTTGCGGTCAATGCCTCGTTGGGTGAAACCTAGTATATCAGATTTTATCATTCACCAATCAGCATAGCCAGTGGACGCCACGGCGGGCTGCCCGAGAGGGGTGTCCGTGGTAAGTACAATTTTTTTTTTTTGTTTTAAACAGAAGAAGGGAAAAGGGAAAGGTAAAGAATGAGAGAGAACGCACAACTGACCAAATGTAAGAAAAGGAGAATGGTTTTAAAACAAGTTGTATTTTAAACTTCAAATGACTAGAATAAGCAGGGTACAACAAGCAAAGAAGGGGAATTACAAACTTTTGACAAGGGCTCAGCCCGTTTGACAACCAAGACACAATCAAGAATAATAATTATTAAGATTTCTTGGGAACTATTATTATGACTTTCAAGAAAAGCCCAAGAGCAAGGTTCGACAGGAAAACTAGAATCAACACCTATATAAGTACACAAACACATTAATTAAGAAACAAAGCCACTAAATCTTTATATAAACAATAATTTAAGGCCACCCTTACAATCTTTATTTTGCATCCAAAGGAGGGCAGGAGAGTTATAGCGCATCGGAGGACAAGAATTTTTAGAACTCAATATCCGTAAGGAAGAAAAGGAAAGAAAAAGGAAGCGGAGTAAGGAGGGAAGAAGAGAAAAAAGGAATGAAGAGGAGGGGGGGGGAAATCCTTCCAGGCTGCTTAGACGCTATCACGTTGGCAATGTAAACGATCACTCGGGTCAGTGAAAAGTTCAAGGTGTGGCAACACTACTCTCACTTGTCCAAGCACAGTTTATTCTGGCGTATGAGGTTGATAAAGGTTCCAGTCTGGAGGACTTAGTTAGAATAGAAACCATGAAACCCCTAAATAATTTAACATTCAAGTTCAAATCTTGATATTGAGCGCGAAAGATATAAAAGGTTGTAACTTTTGCTCACCCAGTCGTTGGTAAATCAATGCAGCAATTCACAAATAAAAGTAGGTAAAACGTCGCAACGGACCAGCCGTTGGCGAACAGTTCCGCTCTCTCCACTCGAGCTGTTTTCCAACTGAATGTCTGACCGCCGAGAGTAAGGAATAGCTTGCTTATATAGGTGGTGAACATATTCGAGAAGTTACTCGATGAAAAATACGTAGGTGTGACGTCACAACGAGGAAGCAGCAGCAGTGCCAGAGAGCAGGCCAATTAGTGAACAGCTGGGCGAGCAAGCAGATGAATGCTGCAGAAGGTAAGACGTAGTAGAGCGGTTGTAACACACCATCTGTTCAGATATAAAGTTACTCTGCGAACCATTGACGAGTATGGCACGAACTTAATGGAATCTTCCCTGAGCGTCCTTGATCTTTACTAAAGCCGTACTCAGAAGTATCTGATTCTTGGATGTGCTTCTCAGAGAATGATAAGATGATTGTTGTGGATTGTTGTTTTGATTTGCAGGAGATGATATATGGCCAGTCTCATGATGCAACAACGTGTGGTGATATTCGTTACATAATCTACATGATGTTTTTGATGTACATGCCTTCCAAGTGTGAGATGAGCTCAGGCAATTGCTGCATAGATTTTTATCCTTTACTACTTTGAACCTTTCATCACAATCTAATTTAAGAAAGTCTGGGCACCTATAAAGCTGATGTTCATCTGAACAGATGCAACATTGTCTTGACGTTGTAATGTATGACTGTTGAGCTGCGATTTTTGACCTTGAACTTGTCTGATGGTTTTGCGATAGACTGGGAGAGGGGTTAGAGGCACAAAGTTGCAATGTCTGACAACGTCTCTCCAAGAACTTAACAAGTTCTTTAAACTCTACATCTTCTAGATGAGAATGTTTATTTTCGAATTCTAATCTCAATTTCTTATCCACTCGCGATAGTAAAAGCTCGTTTAGGAGAAGATCTAGAATGCTTATCTTAGTATCGAGTGCGTTCAGCGCATCAATGCTACCTCGGAATTTCTTTTACGAGTTGGCGTATCTCTGTTTCGGTTGAACATACTTTACCCGGTGATTCTAGTATCTGTTTAATATATTCAGCAGCTATTAATTTTGGCGAGTGATACCTGCTCACGAGAAGGTCATAAGCTACAGTAAAATTGGAGTCTGAAATGCCAATATTCCTAATAGCATCCTTGGCTTCACCTTTAAGCGAGGATAACATATAATGAAACTTCTCAACATTTGACAGATCATTGTTATTAACTATCAGGTTCTGTAAGGTGTCCCTGAAGTGAAGCCAAGTTGTTAATGTACCGTCAAATGTAGGGAGCTTGATTTCTGGCAATTTTGTTTGCCTTGCTACATCATTGGTTGAAAGAGAACGTACTTCGTCAGCTAAATGTGAAGTCTGGTAAATGATAGCCTTTCTAAGCTTAGCTTCCAGAAGATCGCTATTATTTTCGAATTCCTGGTGGTAATCGATATGTGAATCGATATTTTCGTCATCATTTAGCGCGAGTTCAGTTTGAATGTATTTGAAATCTTCCTTAAGAGAAAGTAGCCTATTCAGCTTTACTTCGATTAAAGTTGTGTCTGCCGTATCAAGTTCTGAGCTCACAAAGCTTTGTATGCGTGTTAAACCGGCTTTAAGAACGGATCTTTTCTTCATTAGAGCTCTCTTTGTCTCGGGATCCATGTTGCATTTGTAGAGATTAATACGAATGACTGGTGTCGTCTTTACGTGTCAATTCCGTCTAATTTCCGCCTGCCGGGCTGAGTGGCTCAGACGGTTAAGGCGCTGGCCTTCCAACCCCAACTTGGCAGGTTCGATCCTGGCTCAGTCCGGTGGTATTTGAAGGTGCTCAAATACGACAGCCCCGTGTCGGTAGATTTACTGGCACGAAAAAGAACTCCTGCGGGACTAAATTCCGGCACCTCGGCGTCTCCGAAGACCTTAAAAAGTAGTTAGTGGGACGTAAAACAAATAGCATTATTATTATTAATTTCCGCCTTCTAAATCATGTGGCACGAATGTAACCGTGTTAGAATTTCCGTGCCATGGATATTAGTTCTCGTATGTCACACTAGATGACGCTACTTGTCATTATAACGATGTGCAATCCGTTGTTTTGTACAGGTCGCTTATTCTCTTTGATACAGGTTAGTTTGTAAACACTACGGTAGATGTCATAATCGAAATGTCCAAGGCAATGCGTTGAAACACACAAAATCAACATGTTTCACGAAATTGATGCAGTAAGTAATAGTATTTCATTAGATTATATCCTTTGATACCTTGTAAATACCAAAACTTGCCAGGTTCATGGAGTTTGCCGTTGAAATCCATATCCAGGCCGGAGGACCAGTGTTGGGAATGTATCTTCGAACACCATATTTATTAACATTCAACTGTTTGATATATGTACCAACACAAATATTTACAAGAAAAGGTAAAAATTTCCCAAGCAGATGTTATGTGACCATTACCTTGTTGATGTACTGCTAACCGATGAAAGATGACGATCAATTGGCCAAGAACCGAGAAAATCCGCAGTTTATAAACCCTCAGGGAAGGTTTGAGATCATTCAAGATTAAACTAGCCACACCCTCTCAAGTTTATTGGTTAATGTGAAAGTTACACTCAGAATCGAAGAAGAAGCCGGTGATAGGTGGAAAATAAATTACAGAAATTAAAGATTGGCTAGATTCAAAACTGGTGGAAATGGAAGGAAATATTGCCAACCCAAAAATAAATGAACATCAGTCAGTTAAAAAACTTAGAAATACAAAACTTCTTTAAATGATAACTTCTTACACCTTGCACCAGGGTGCATGATCATCGGTTTTGGTAGTCTCATCTGTGGAGAAATGTCCAAACTTCTTGATGAATGTCAAATAAAACAAGTAGAAATTCACTCAGGTTAGGAAAATGCACAATAACAAAATTCCATTGTATTTTTGTGGTGACATCTTCTGAGTAAAGTTCTAATTTGTTGAAGTTTCAGTTTCACTATTTTGCCAATAGAGGAGTTTGTTTAGGCGCTGAATTTAAATACGCGGCGTTGGCACAAAATAGAATTTTCAATGTTTTCCCTTTTTAATACCAGGCAAATGCCGGAACTGTACCTTAATTCAGGCCACGGCCGCTTCATTCCCATCACTAGGCGTTTCTTGTCCCTTCGTACCATAAGATATATCTGTGTCGGTGCGACGTAAAGAAAATAGTAAAAAATAGAATTGTTAAGGAGAGCAGTTTAAAGTACTCAGCTATTTATTATTGAAAATATTTGAAGTAAAAATCATTGGTTTTAGTGTGAAGTTCATGATTTTCATTCCGAATATCCTTGGTCATTCTTTTAATGCTCTGTAATGGACATGGTGTTCTGTGCCTCGACTTCATTTTGGAACTGCCATGACGTAGCATTAAAATTGTTATGTTAAAGGAGATAAAATCGACGAGAATATGCTTGAAATGTACATATACTTTATTACTGTCACTTGTCTATTTTTTGTAATATATGAAGCCAATATTGTTTTGTTTTGTCGACTCAGATAATTTTTAACTGTTAGGTTCTTCAGTCTCCCGAAATTAATTTGAGTAATTAATTTATAAACTACCTGAAAATAGAACTCTATTTTAATTTATTTGTTTCTTTTTTCAAATATAATTCTATTACCGCATGTTTTCTTTTTAGGTAGTTTATAATTGTATAAGCAAAATTAGTTTCGGATGACTGAAGAACGTAACAGTTAAAAAATATGCAAGGTACGGAGTATGAAATAATACACAATTATCTAATAATATTAAGAATAACAATTATAATAATAATACTAGTAATAATCACAATAATCGTAATAATCATCTACATCAACATACTCCTCTGGAGATAGAAAACAGCACAATTTTACAGGTGTCCTTCTACTTCTTTTTGTCGTTTATTTATTGGGATTCGCATTGCGATTTACCCAGCCACCATTCGTTGTGATAAGAAATACCGCATCTTTGAAGGGTGATGCGAAAAATTTGGAAAAATAACAATTATAGTGATCGAAATGGAGTAGCCAAATCCATGAAAGAAAGGAATCCGTTAAACACTAATGGGTCAGATCAACAGTACTTTTTCACGACAACGAAAGGACATGTCTATATATAATATATATTCTGAATTTATAGATGAGCAAAATACATTAAATTCTAATGTTGATATCCGACAAAAACAAAGACAGGACTTCAGCAATACGAGGTGTCGGATATAGAATTAAGCATGATAATTGAGTAGGCAGAGGGAACTGTTTATGTTGAAGCGGAGTTAAGATACGCTTGCGGATCGGATCAAATAAGGGGCATTGGAAGACAATATGATTAATTGTCCCGACTTCATTACCGCATTGATACAAGTTCGAGTCTTCTACCTTAATTCTAAATAAATGAGAAGGGGTACACACGTGATTTAACCGCATGCGAATAAGGTTCGTTGTATGCCGGTGAGTATAATAATGCCTAGAAAACCAAGGTTTAGTAGGTATCTCCAGTAGTGTCCTAAACAAATGGCTACCCCTATCCTTGGCAGATCTACACCAATAAGCTTGCCACATCTGCCATATGTGTGATTAGCAGTGATCGCAAAAAAATCCATATACGGTAATGCTAAATGAAAAGGAAAGCCATCGCCATTACCAGCCCAATTTGCTAACGAGTCAGCCTGGCAGTTGCAAGCTATGTTCGAATGTCCCGGAATCCAAATTAATGTTCCCGTAGTACCGAATTGTTGTAGATCAAAGTAGATCTTCCTTATGTTCTGTACATACCAGTTCCGACTGATATATGGTTCTGCTAAAGCACGTAACGAGCTAAGAGAATCCGTAGCAACATAAGCCAATTCCACATAAGAATATTTAATTAGTAGCAGAGCCAGTCTAATGGTAAAAAAACTCTGCCGTGAAGGAGGACACAGGCGATGGTAGTGTAAATAACTTAGATGTATTTAGAGACGGCGCATGAACAGCCGCACCCGCTCCCACTGGACTGCGATGTTCGGATCCATCGGTATAGAAAGCTGGTGAAAGATAATGGACAACCTGAGAATACGATAGGCGCATAGTTTTAAACGGGGAAGATGCAACCTTAGAGGCTGATGGCTTTTTGGAACCCATGCGGGAAGCGTAAGGGGCGGAACATAAAAATTGGCCCGAAAGGTATGTAAATAATTAGAATGAGAAATCGATTGAATTATGGAGGGAATTAAGTCCGAAAATGTTTTATAGGCCCATAATAGAGCATGATAACGGTGTTTAGGGTCATTTCGTTCCCGATAATAACGTAAAAGAAGGCTTCATTTAGACAGAAGAGGGTGCGACGTGATCGATACTTTAAGAATGTATTTTGAAGCAATGAATTTCCTTCTAAACTATAATGTGCATCGAGAATGGCATTGCTTGGTGAAGAGTGTAAAGCTCTGAGTAGAATTTTGATAAAATTGGCCTGAATCGAATCCAGTTTGGTTAAAGTTGAACTAGCCGTCATATCTAAAAACATGGATCCATAGTCTAATACAGATATCGAATGATATTCCTATATAAAATTAATAAAATAGTGGGATCTGAACCCGAATTTCTCCTCGTAAGCGAAGTAAATAAGAATTTTTAAATAAAAATATTGGCTTCCAAATTGCTTGCGTGTCGTCTCCATAACTGTTTCTTATCTAGGAGGATTCCTAAATATTTTGAGGAATATGTAATAGAGATGGAAAAAACCATTATAGGTAAAAGGTGGAAAAATAGCTATTAATGATTCGTTTCGGCAACGAGCAAGTGTAATATCAGTTAGCAACATGTTTATAGCGTCTGTAGTGGATCTGTCAGGAATAAACGCGAACTGTCATTTAGGGAACAAATTGTAATATTCCAAATTCCATTTTAATTTCTCTATAATATTTTAGAAAAAATTCCTAAAGCCTAGTCCAAAGTAAATACCCCTATAACTATCTGAAAGTAAGGGTCTTTTCCCGCGTTTCAAAATAGGGACTAGGTAGAATTCATTCCATTTCTTGGGTATCTTGTACGAGGATAAATATGAAATATCTGAAGTAAGCAGGTTTTGGCCATGCCTGATAATTGTTTAATAAGTTCATATGCAATATTGTCACATCCTGGCGCTGATTTTCGTGCAGTATAAATGGCTCTGTCTAATTCCTTCATATCAATTGGGGTGATAAGAGAAACAAATTTGTTGGAGATGGGAGGGGTAATAAAATGATAGTAGAGGAGAACCGAATTAGTCGTCAAAGTTCAGAAAGACTGGGTGATGGCCTGTATATTATCATGTTGAGGACCAGGATCACAAAGGAAGTGATGGGATAGTCGAGAAATAGCCCTCCAAACAGTTTTAATGGGCGATTGTCTATGCAAAGATGAAATGAAAGATTTCCATGCCTCACGACGTTTCTTATTAAGTTCGCTTGAATTTGACCTGCTAATGCCTTGTAATGTAGGAAAGCTTGTAAGGACCCAAAACACGGAAAGAATATAGTGCTTCTTTTCTCTGAGCGGTTAAAGTGGCACAGTCATCATCCCACAAACGACTGTACTTCAGACCGGGTCGACGATGTGAAACTGGTCTAAATACTGAGTAATAAGAGTAGTGAAATCGTGATATGACAGTTTGTTGGCAGTGAGATAGCTGATCAACTAGGAATGATTGAAACTGCGTGGAGTTAAAGTTTGCCATTTTTCTGAAAATTTTGTGAAGATTGTTTGACAGGACTATTGTTTAACAGTGAAATGATGATAGGGAAGTGATCACTGGAATGGGTATCATTCAGGACTCCCCACGACAGAGTGTGTGCAATCGAACTGGAACATAGCGTTATGTCCACGGCACTTTTGTTTAGTAGTGGTGAGGTCACACGTGTGGGGGAGCCATCGTTTAAAATGTGTAGATTTAACCGGTCCAATAATTTGACAATTTTATTACCTTTAGGGCATGATAAAGGACATCCCTAAATAGGATGGTGTGCGTTCACGTGACCTCCTAGAATAAAAGGATTGGGGAATTGAGATAAAAATGTATCCCAATTGTCAAAGAACCCTGAACTTTGAGTGGACAGTATATAGCTACGAAGTGTGTAGTCCCAATCTTCATAGCTACTGCTTGGGTTCCCGTAACTCTATACGACTTTGGTATTAAAGTAAAAGGGAGTTGACCGTGCGATTAGAGGCGCGCGGCTGTGAGCTTGCATCCGGGTGATAGTGAGTTCGAATCCCGCTGTCGGCAGCCCTGAAGATGGTTTTCCGTGGTTTCCCATTTTCACATCAGGCAAATTCTGGGGCTGTACCTTAATTAACGCCACGTCCGCTTCCTTCCAACTCCGAGGCCTTTCCTATCTCATCGTCGCCGTAAAACCTATCTGTGTCGGTGCGACGTAAAGCCACTAGCATACAAGGGAGTTGAGAATAGATGGTCATCATGGCGGATACAATAATAATTAGGCATATGAATACGGCTAGATGGATATAGCCAAGTTTCACTAAGAAAGGTGACGTGGGGTTTATCCGAATTATGAATTCGTGCCTTTTGTTGAGGATACTATGAGCATTCCATTGTAATATTATCACTACTTTGATAAGTTAGGAATTAAAGAATGAATTAGTGTTAATACATCCTCATGTATACAGTTTAATAGATGAACCCACTTTGATTTGTCCTATGCCTGCTGCATATAATGTGACATCTTTTCCGAGAAAGCTTGGATCTTTTCCCAAGAAAGAGCGGGTTAAATTTTTTCCACTTATGGGGACTTTGCGTTAGAGGTACTGGGAAGTTCCACGCTAGGATTAATGGTAAAACAGTCTTATTTCCAAGTCACTGATCTGGTAACTTTGAGTGCTGCGAGCAGTTCTTTGTAGCCGCCGACATCAAACACGGGGACACGTTCAACTTTTGGAGAATATGAGGTGACCACAACTCTAAACTTACATATTCTAGGGGGGGGGGATCCGTAGATCTCTGGCTTGTAGTACTGGGCAACGGAGGAAAAAGGCGTGGAGCCATCAGTGGCTGGAACCTATGAGTGAAGGGAGTAGAGAAGGAGGTATCTTCCGAATAGGATTTATTTTCTAACGCCATTTACTTTTTGATTTCTTACTGCTTTTTCTGTTCCGGACAATTTGACGATCCAGTCTGGTGATCACCAAGACCATTACTGCATTGAAAGCTAGTAGTGGTGCATGTATTTGAATCATGGGTTTGCGCACATTTAGAATAGGCTACACGGAGCTTTCGCCCGGCAATTGTTAACAGTATGGGCATAAAGCTGGCACTTTTGACAAATAAGTGGCTTTGACAAATAAGTGGCTGGAAAACAAAAGGTTTCACTTCTGACCGAACTTTATATAAAGCCGCATATTGTTGTAGCACCTGATATTGGATGGTAATCTTAAAGCTCCCAGTCGGCATATATTTAATAACAGCATCTTGCGATGAGTCGTCCCCGTGGTGTAGGGGTAGCGTGCCTGCCTCTTACCCGGAGGCCCCGGGTTCGATTCCCGGCCAGGTCAGGGATTTTTACCTGGACCTGAGGGCTGATTCGAGGTCCACTCAGCCTACGTGATAAGAATTAAGGAGCTATCTGACGGTGAGATGGCGGCCCCGGTCTAGAAAACCAAGAATAACGACCGAGAGGATTCGTCGTACTGACCACACGACACCTCCTAATCTACAGGCCTTCGGGATGAGCAGCGGTCGCTTGGTAGGCCAAGGCCCTTCAAGGTCTGTAGTGCCATGGGGTTTGGTTTGCGGTCTTGCGATGAACTTCGATTCATGCATTTGGCAGCCACTATAGGAACAGATGATTCTGCATATTTAATAATTTGCTCCTCAGTAATGTTTTTGTCTACGCCCCTAATTAAACCAATTGTATTGAGACACGATGACGGAATATACGCCGATAACTTATGGGATTGGAAAGAAATAGGTTGGCCTTCATCCTAGATATAAAATCAATTTGAATACCGTTACGCCACTTACGAGTAATTTGATGTATTCCTACTAGGTTCCGTTCAAAAAAGCTTGCCAAGAGCCATCGGATGAAGGTTACCTAGATTTGTATTCGCAGTCTCAGCTTCCACTAAAACAATATAAGGACCTGAATGGTTTTCATAATAGAGCTTAGAATTCCTAGAATCTATACTGGCCGGTTTGGCACAGCCTGAGAACCGGATTGCATTTCAAAATCTCAGACAATAATATCCTTCATAGTTAAGGTATCGCTATCAATAATCACACTATTGAACTCCACTAGAGCATCGTCCCCATCACTGGCCTCTGCTACACTGCACCGTAGGGTTGGAAACCCTCCTCTCTAATCACATAGCACCAGCAGGAATAAGATGAAGTACAGAACTTACGGTCGTATAACCGAAACGATACTGTGGGTCCTATTGAACTCGACGACTTCTTTGCAGCTACGAACTCGTCACCACTCTTCAATGTCTGGACACAGAATGTGTCCTCCTTCAAATACCCTTGAGAAATCAGTATACCATCGGGACTAGACAGAAGGGCCAACATATAAAGAGCCACTAGTAGATAGACTAGGCCACCCTGCGGCCAAGTACCGTTATCTCATTAATATTCATAAGGTCAAGGTCATTGACCTTGAGGACATTGACCCCGGAAGTCCCGTTGAGGTCATTGACCATGACGTCATCGATGACGCTATTAGGTCAAAGACCTTTAATGACGTCATTAATGCCGTCATTGAGCCAACACCCTCTAGATCATTGGCTATGACCTAGAGGTTGTTGACACAACCCCTGGTCGGGGGAGAGGTGTTGGATGAGTTTAAGCCCTCCTCACCCCTCCGACCAGCTTGGTCGACAGTCTGCTTAGAAGCAGACTGCAACGAACTTTTTTTACGGGGGGGCCCCCGTAGCCCGCTCCCCCGCCGTGACCATCGACTCAATCTACATGGCCTCCGACATGCTATTAATTTCTAAGTAGGAAAGATAGCTGGGTAGAGTGGGAAGTCATACAAGGAGTATCTGCCTGTTTCCATGTCAGACACGTTACCAGGCGAGATTGTGTTAGGTATATGGTGTTGAAGTATGGTATTGAAGGGTCAGGGAAAAACCACATAGGCAGAAAGAAGAAAGAGCCTACATGTAAAACCTGACTTCTTTTGATAGCACATGCAAGGATGTGGGCTGGTGATAGACCAGAGGTTGTGTTAGTTAGGAATGTGTGTTATGCAAACATAACCATTTTCTTGCCATTTTCTGTTATTATGGGGGTCAGTCCTTCTTGTCACTGCCTGGTGCGACTCGGGTTTGCTAGCGTCTGGGCTCTGGACCATAGGTTCGTCCCATTGCCCAGCTGCCAGCAGTCCTTGGTGCCAAGTCTCCTTTTGGAGAGGGCGGAGTTAAAGCCAAGCCTTACATGATGCAAGGGGCTATCTTCTTCCGCCTGTCGATGTCCCTCTGTGCGGTGTTGTTGGAACACACTTGTCTCTGCAACAATTTGTACATATATACATTTAAACTTTAGAGTGCGCGCCGCTCTCTTCCGCTCTCGTGTCCTGTAAAACAAGTAAATCATATAATGAAAAGATATTAAATGATATTATCAGGGGTGCGTTATCTGTCGACTCCCTTGTCGTTGGCAGGGGGCGAGGGTGGATTGGGTCGTCCCTTATTATGGCTGAGGTGCCTTCGTCATGATGTATTTCTTCTCTCAATCCTCCCTCGCTTGATTCCCTGTGGTGGTTATATCTGCAACATAACAACATAATAGCATAACAATAGTAATAGTACGGTTAACATAATCTACGGGAGAGGTAGACATATGTACATATATATACAGTGCTTGCAGTGTGGTTTGTGTGCGTAGTAATCAGTGGAGCGGCGTAGTGGGTTGGTGTCAGCTTAAGAGCGAGGGCGGTTTTGGCCCCCGGCCTCCTAACCCTGTGGCTGAACAGAATGTGTTTCGACGTGGGGTGTTTTGTGTATAGGTCGACGTCATAGCGTCCGATTCCACTGACAAGTGGGTTGACCTTACTACCCCATGACTTCGTGTACATTCGGAGTGTTTGTTTTCGTATGTGTTGCCTTATCGAGCTGACTTTCGCAAAAGAGCGTAGTTGGCGTATTGGCGTGTCGTACGGGAGTCTAGCCGCTGCTCGAATGCATTTGTTATGTATTAGTTCCAGCTTATCCAGATTCGTCAGAGCAGTGTAGCCCCACGCGGGGGCTGCGTACGTTATTATTGGCCTAATTAGGGCCTTGTACATGTTGATTGCTACTCTCTTGTTAATACTTGATCTTTTATTCAGTATGGGATAGAGCTGTGACAGTCGTGCGTGTGTTTTCCGCTGGATCTCTGTAATGTGATATAGCATGGTTAAAAAACATATCAGATGTAAGGCTTTTCAGGCGTTTGCTCTATTGACCAGCGTTTCGTCTTAGGTCTGACACTAGACTCGTCAGAGTGGGATGTGTCAGACCCTACCCACTGACGCTGGGTGTATGCAGGTGAGCTTATCAGAAGCCTATTAAAGCAAGGTTAGTTTTCTATCTAGGACTACTCCTAGATATTTCACCTTGTCGTTCCATGCTATATCTCGATTGAATAGTTTGAGCGGTTTTATATTGGCCGGCCTGTGTGTGCGTCTGTTCTTCCTAGTGAACATCACAGCTTGGCATTTGTCAACGTTGACCTTGATGCGGCATTTGGTTAGCCAGGGCTCGAGGGTTCGCAGTGCTACTTGTAGTCTTCTTTCGGGTGCATGCTAGCTGAGGGTGTTGTACTGTGATAGCAGTGTCATCCGCGAAGAGGTGCGTGTTGGTGAGTTCCGCTGTCGGCATGTCATTCGTAAATAGAATGAACAGGATTGGCCCTATTAGTGACCCTTGGGCTACGCCCGCCCTGATCGGTCGCGTGCTGACAGTGTGTTATGAAAGTCCACTTGGAACTCTCGGCCTTCCAGGTATGATTTAATTAATCTTATGTACCCTGGGTGGAATTCGAGGTCTATTAATTTCGCTAATGGGCCTTCGTGCCAGACTTTATCGAATGCCTTCTGGATATCAAGAAATACCGTGCCTGTGTCCCTCCGTTTGTTTAGTCCGATGGTCGCTTGTTATAGGACCCGGGTAAGCAGTTGAGGGGCGGAGTGGCCGTTCCTAAAACCGAATTGTTCATTTCGAATGATTCCTCTTTCCTTGATATGTGCTATTAGTCTTTTCAGCAGTATTTTCTCGTCCAGGAGACTGATGGGCCTGTAATTATTAGGGTTGGATTTGTCCTTGCCTGGTTTGCCAAATACAAGGATTCTCGCTTTCTTCCACTGTTCCGGATAATACTGCAATTGGAACATTGCATTGTATATTTTAGTGCGTAGTGCGAGGGCTTTCGGAGTTAGCTTTTTGAGTATTATATTCTCAACCTCGTCTGGGCCGGGTGCCTTCTTCGGGTTAAGGTGATCTATTATCCACTTAATTTCGTGGATATTAGTCTTCTTAACCTCGGGCTTAGGTGCGTTTGCTAGGAATTCCGCTACCTTGACCTCTGTTTGCCTAATGAAGGCGGGGTCTGACGGTTCGTCATTGGGTGTAAAGGCCTCTTCCAGTGAGTCGGCTATCATCTCGGCTTCATCTTGGTTTTCGTATACTGGTCCGTTAGGTCCCTTAATTGTTGGGATCACGTGTGGTTCTCGCGTGAAATATCTCGCTAAGTTCCATACCGGTCTGGTATTAGTGTCAAACGTACTCAGTTTGTTATTCCAGATCCGCGACCTATACTCCATTAGTTCGGATTCAATTTCAACTCTGAGTTCATTTTTTCGTATCCGGTCTTCATCGCGGTGGTATCGGGCCCATTTGCGCTTGTGTTGGTTGCGCTGGCGTATTAGATCTTTAATGTGGGCCGGTATTTCGATGTTACTGTGTTGTTTAGGTTTGTGTACCGGGATACTCGCAGTTGTGGCTGCCTGGATCGCATTTATGAGTGTCTTTAAGGATTCATCCGTTTGGGCTGGGTTTACTATTTGTATGTCTTCAGTCCCTTGTAGGAATGAATAGAGTTTTCTTTCGAATTTACCCCATTTGGCTGCTTTATAGTTGAGTCTACGCTTGGGGTTATTCTCATATTCCTCTGGGTTCGCGTCCAGTGTAAGTATCACTGGTTGATGCCTTGACCCTAGGTCGTTAATGCCCTTTATGCTGTGTCTATGAGGAATATGTCGGAGTAGGGCTATGTCTAGAATATCATCGACCTGTTCGTTTGGCGCTAGGAACGTGGGTTCACTGGGGGCTGTTACCACACAGTCCTGGGATAGCATGTGGTTGTACAGCCTTGTGCCGTCTGGGTTAGGCTTCAGGCATCCCCCAGCTGGCGTGTTTCGAGTTTAGGTCTCCTCCTAGGATCGTGTTTCGATTTAACCTTAGTACCGATTCGATGTCTTGTGTGTTAAGATGTTTAGGTCTGGAGTGTGCCGATATGACATTGACGAGTGTTCCTCGCACTGGCATGGCAATTACGCATGCTTCCAGCTCGACCAGTTCTGGTAAGTCTATTTCCATATGTTTAATGTCCTTCCTTACCAGAACTGCCACTCCTCCGACCTATTAGCCTTGTCGCTTCTGTGTATTTTGTAGCTTCTTATGGTGAACTGCTTCCCCGGTGGGAGGAAGGTTTCAGTTAGGAGAGCTACGTGTATAGTGTTCGCTGCTAGGAAGGCTTCGAGTTCGTATTTTCTAGACCTGACGCCCTGGCAGTTCCATATTAGAACTCGAAGCTCCTGCGTGTTATTATTATTATTATTGTTATTATCGTTATCGTCTTCGTTGGTTTGTTCAGCCATCTAGGGTCAGGAGTTCGGAGATCGCGTTCGCCAATTACCCTAGCCATGGGAGTGATAGCGTCGCGGCCAGCATTTTGGCTATCATAATTCCAGAGGTTATGATCGCGGTTAAGTTCAAGTTCAGAAAGACTTTTTTCAGAATTTCGTCTATCTTCTCCTTGAACACCCTTCCTTTCATGTTCCCTTCTGGCTGTGGCACCTGTGTTAGTGTTTCAGGTGTAGGTGGTGGGATGGTAGTGGCTGGTGTAGTGGTGGGGGCGGGCGTTGGGGGCGGTAGTGCGGATGCTGGTTTTCTGTCGGCAGGTATCTTGTGAGGGGTGAAGCTGGCCTGGGGCGGGCCCTCAGGTAGCTCGGTGGAAGCTCGCGTGGACTTAACCTGCCTTTGTTTACTTACATGGGACTGGGCCTTCTTGTTGTTGGTGCTTGAGGTCTTAGCTTGGACGGTGGTGGGGGGCTGGTTGGGCTGAGGGCCCGGGGTTGTGTTTACCTTCCGTCCGTACGGGCTTAAAATTTAAAATGCCTCCGCATGATTGGCGCTGCGTGCCTGAAGGGCCTTGGCTTTGGCCCTTTGTACCTGAAGGGTCAGCAGGACCTGAAGGGTCCTTTTTACCTGAGGGGCCTGGGTCCTTTTTGCGTGAAGCCGCAACGAACTGACCGTGCGTGCTTCTTTTATAGACTACGAGTGGAGGGTGGAGAGGGAGTGAGCAGAGTGGAGGGGGCGCGGTGTAGAGGGGATACGATGGGATCAGACGGAGAGAGCAGAGAGGAGGAAATGCGGTGGAAACGATGTGGAGAGGGGAGTGAGCAGCATTGAAATTAAAACTCTAGGGAGAGTGTGCAAAATATTTATTGTACATCGTACTAGACTTGGACATACCTTGACAGCTTACTTTACAGCTTCATCATAAGACTTGGACAAACTCTGGACTACAAAGACTTGGACATACATTGACAGCTTACTTTACAGCTTCATCACAAGACTTGAACAAACTCTGGATTACAGACTTGGACATACATTGACAGCTTACTTGGACATTTACAGCTTAAAAGTGTATAGATAAGAACAAACTGTAGATGAGTACAGATTACAAAGACTTGGTTATTAGGAATACAGCTTACTTGGACATTAAAACAAGTGTACATCAAAGACTTGGACAAACTCTGGATGAATATAGATTACAAAAACATTTCCAAGATTGTGAATACCTATTGGTAACTATAATGACCAAATGGTAGACTATGTATACCATTCCATAACCTTTTGTCATCACGCATCACCAAAGATCTTTTGTTTTGCCGAACAGTGAATACAGTATGATTTTTGGAGCGAATGCGTACCTGTGGATGCAAGCAAGAGGTGTTGGTGTATAGTACACTGCGATAGTCACTGGCATTCAGAAATTGGGTGACACTTTTTAGAACACCTTTTGCTTTGCAATGTCCATTGGTATTTCCCGCAGAGAAAGCTTACATTTTAGGCGACAAACCTACAAATTCTGTCATCACATCACCGCCACACTCATCTTTCATTAGACCTGTACACTTCTTGTTCATAGGAGTGATTCCAAATATATTGTCCGAATCGTAATTAGAAGTGTCAAAATAGTTAGGATGCTTTTTCATTACAGAGTAAACATTTATGTCACGTATTAAATATATTAAAATATCCGTGTCCATATACAAAAGTCTTACATTAGCAAAATTGAGTTTGGCAAACTCGTAGTGAAATTGGTACATAACTAATTTTGAAAAATCAAGTATTACCATTCCTAGGTAGATAGGTTTGTTATAGAGAATCTCTGTCTTATTTAACTCAAGAGTGAGTAGATCCCCGTCAATAACCTTGGCAGAATGAAAATTGGGCATTGCAATATATTTCCGAGCACCATAGCGCCCTTCCCAGCTGTTGACTAGGAGAATGCGCCGGTGTTTCCGAATATCCTCCATTGATTTACCGTAACAACAATTGTTCATCAACTTGAAAAATTTTACTTCAAAGTCAGTTGTGGTACGCTGTCTGTGTTCTGTATTCAATTGCATGTATGGCTGTAGCCATGGTTTTTGATCAAATGAAATAGCACGATGGAAGTATTGGAGCTGTAAACCGTGCCGCAAACATTGAACTAAATTTTCTATGTGCAACATGTAGCGTTTTTTCGGACTCAATGTTGCCATTAATTTTTTATTCCCTAACTGTGAATGTGGAGGCGTTAATTGTTCTACACAAAATGGAAGGTCTGAATGGTAATCGTGAATCTCCTGAGGATATACCAAATCAACCTCCAAAACGAAAGAGCGATCAACTTCAGCTGCAGCTTGTTCTAAATTAAAATTTGAAATTTCATTTTGCGTCAACCAGCGAAAGTTTCTATATGGAAGTGGTTTTTCCATGGCATAGCCGTATAAGTTATTGCAGTCAAAATATGCCAAATAAGATGTGGGTCGATGCGGTTTAAATGCACTCATGTAGGGATTATTAGCCTTTGCGTGTTTTTGCACGAGTGTGACTAGACCACCTCGTATACCGCGTTCGAAAAATAAAAGCATGTCGATGTCAGTGACCAATTGCAGTTCAATTTGGGTGTATAGTAACATCGCGTCCCAGGTAAGGCCAGCAGACGTGTAGTAGTGTACGGGGTCCAACCGATAGATATTTTGACACAATTTTCGAAATTTTTCAAACGTGTCAGTTAGTAAGATTGTGTCTATCTTTAAATAGAGGTCTGAATATTCACCTAAAGTATTTACTCCAAACGCGTTCCAGACTTGCTGAGCATGTGAGTAGTCTTCATCAGAAATGTGACTATTTTTTAATTTATTGAAAAACATTTCTTTTGGCGGTAAAGCAGTCTCATTCAAACGCGACCAGTCATGTTAATAATCGTACGGCAGGACTCCTTTCCGAATAGATAATCTAAAATGTTCACTATCTGGAAAGTGTTGGCGAATAAAATGCAGATCTTGAGGAAGAAGACCCGTAACAAGTTCATCTAATGAAAATGGCATAAACCGGAATGAATCCAAAAATCGAATGCACACATTACCCCTCCATTTTCCGAAGGCAATGAACTTCTCATGGTTTTGAGCAATAGGGATGTATCACGCAAAACTTGTCCGCTAGGTAGCGTAGTGGTAATTCCCGGTATGCGCTTTCCGCTGCTCGATTTTTTACATGAGACTTATATGGAGTATTCCTACATGTGCGATGATAGAAATGAAACTTTTGCTTTAAGTGCATTGAAATGGAGTTACCATATTCTGTTAATGTTTTCAACAAGACGGGAAATGGTATAGGAGCAATGACGATTGCGGTTTTGGAAGCAGAATTGAAGAAAAGGGGCGAAAAATATCCGGAAAATGCAAGAGTTGATTGAAAGGTACCAGTAAGGAATAAATGCAGCAACTCCTTCTTTTAGCGTTTTTGTTAAGGATCTTGTTTCGGACCATAAGACAAATACCGGTATAAAAATTTCAAATTTGGAAGTAATGAGTTATTTCCTGTTCAGGAAGTCTGAAATTGATGGTGCTCCAGTGTAAAATTATAGGTCACTGTGTGATTCATGGTTCCGTACCGCACACGGTGTTATGGCTGTTTTCCCACTTCTATATCTTCTTGCTCTCTGAGTTATTTCCAAGGTACCTGTGCCACACCATGCAAATATCGAAGGTACAGCGTTCTCGTTAAGTCTTCGTCTTTCGCCTAAAATTATTGAAATAGGTCATATTAACTTTTCAGAATGTACTACCTTATTATAAAATTATTTCTTAATTAGTACTAATTGGCTTAATTACCAGTTTCAGTAATGACATAAATTCAACTATAAAATTTTTCGAGCAGACTTTGATATTTGGAGTCATATTTTTATTACGTAGGTCCTGCCTACGAATCGCATGCAACCACTTTTTACGGAAAGCATCTTGCTTAGGAAATTGATGGGATGAATTCGCTCGACCTTGATTTTGGGGTATTGGGACACAGCAATAGTCAGGCATCACACTTTTCTTGTCGTCTTTGTTGTCGTAACGATATATTAAATCTTTAACTTCAGCATTTAACGACGTAACTTCCATTAAAAACACATACAAACATATGACGATCGACAAGCGCATACCGGGTACTACACGTGAGACATCTATCGGTAGTGTTTCAGTACATCCCTATTAGCGAAAATTTACATTTACCTATTTTTGCAAATTCCTGAACCAGATAATGAGAGTCGTAGCCAGAAAGGTTGTGAAAAAAGCAGCTAATATAGTTTACGTTTTTGAAAAGTTACAGGATTGATGAGCAGCACCTCGAAACTGACCTGTAAAATGATTTTGATCTCGTACCTTGATATCTGTGGGTGAAAAAGCTTTTTGACAAATGTGGCAGATGGTAGATGTGTTAAAATGTAGAAAATCTTCATCTGACATTTGAAGTGGAACTGGCTCGTTTAAAAGTTCACCTAGACGGTCGGCTAGAACGTCTAGCTCTTATAAGAGCCAAGCTGTACACTCTTCGCCACGATACGATTTAAAATGGGATAATGTGGAATTATATGAGCATACGACATTAAATGCGCAACTATACGGTATATGCCGTTGAGTTTCTTGAGTGTATGGCTTCAAGTTACTCGCCTCGCATCTGTCAATGGGAACTGTAAAACATTCAAAATCAGCGTACACAGTGAAAGGCAGAGGGTCGTGCTGATGAGAATTTCGATATTTCATAATACTATTTTCACCTTCAGGGAAGACAATTTTTACAGCAGGTTGTGTTGAACAGTCGGTGTAATGACAGTTCAATTTTGCCTAACTAGAAAAATATTGTAAGCAACGGTCACAGGTATACACCCGATGTTTATGACGACTGAGCTGTGGGCTAACTAGCCTAGACAGATCTTTGATGAAGCAGTAATGGTTGCAAGACTCACCAGAAATGTAGAGCAAGTTAATGTGATTTTGTTTCTTTACTTTAGTAATAAACAGAGGTCCTACAATTTTACTGTTTTCCACACCATATACATTTACAGAATACAGAGGATTTTGCCGTTCAAATCGTGTCAGGTTACAAAGATCAGGTGGAAAATCTATATCACTTAAATTGAGAGAGCACATCCATTCAAAAAAATTATCTGATAATGAGAAGGTCTAGTAACATGATGTTTAGCCGGATGGAGGGCTGCTGCTAACGCCCAGATAAAGCAGTAGTCATCATTATTTTCGACATTGATAACTGCACGACGATTCTGTATCTCTGTAGTAAGTGTTACATGCTTAGATCCAGCATTTATAGGATCGAAACGACAAACATTTACCTGTAGGTGCGAAATCATTTCAAGTGATTTCCCACTATCCCGTTCTTGAAATTCAACAAATCTCGTTAAAAGTTTTTGTACAACATTAGTTTGATACCAGTCATATAAACTGTCACTACGAGACAATGCTTGCATTTTTGTGACTAAATGTATATCGTCTGTAATTTCTTGTCCTTCTTTTAAAATCACAAAAGTACAAAGTAATTCTGTATTTACCTTAAGTAATAAATGTTGGTGCAAACACTGAAGAATTTTACTTTTTTAAAAAGGGAAACATGACTCGAGAAATAAATCAGGATGTAGAATTTTAGAACTATTCTGAATTTTCCTAGAACATACTCTATTTTGGAAATATTGAGCGGCATCTTGCCAAGAAAGATCTTGAGCCATACTTTAAAAATACACACACAATTCTCAAGACAGTAAAGTCTTAGTCAGAAAGATCACTTTCAACAAGAAAGATCGTGGACCATACAGTACTTAGACATACAATGTGCAGTTTATTCTGAAGACAGTGAAGAAAGACCTTGAGTTTATTAAAAATCGTTGGAACACAATTCTCAAGAGAGTAAAGTCTTACCCAGGAAGATCACGTTCAACAAGAAAGATCTTGCACCATAATTACTTATACAATGCACACTTTATTCTTAAGATAGACCTTAAACCATTAATAAATACTTTAGAGGGGACACAATTTTTTTCACTCAAAGTAAGTTGCCTTCGACAAATTCCACCAGACAACGCTTGTTTGAAATGCCCAAATATTTTAAATATAATTGTCTTTCTAGCAGCGCTGAAAGTGTAGTTTCTGGTATCGCATTGAAGCGATTAGGAAGGAAAACTACAAAATCTTCAAGTGTGCACAGTACTCTGAAACCATATTTTGTCTCAATGTTTTCTATGTTTGTCACCCGATAGGGAGTATTTACTGCTAACTCTTGAAGCCGTCGCGTCTCCGGACCGGCAGATAGGCCGATGCTGTTTACTGCAGAGACAGGGTCCATTGTTTAGAAATCTAGGAGTAGAAACGTAAAAAAATAAATGCTGAGCATAATTTCCCAAGAAATATGTTCTAGGTCAAAATATACTCACCATAAAAGTAGATGTACACTGCAAGAATAGTAGATGCACTCTGATTCCCGATCAAATCTTTACCCCGTATTTATAGTACGACAATTGGATGTGGTCATCTTTTACTGACCTAAATAATGCATACATAAGACGTACAAGTCAGTGTGCGAGTCAATCAGAAGCAAAAAGGCCATGGAACGGTGTAATCTTCTCCGAGAATGGTAAGTTAGCTATCATGCCGTTACTTTTTTGAAAAATTAAAATAAGTACTTATATGGTACTTTTGTACGTAGGCTGACAGCTCAGGAGGTAGATCAGCTGATTCGGCTCGTTGAAGGGATGCTGTGGGGTCGAGAAGACCCCCTACTCTTGTAAGTGTGCTTAAAGCTCTTTATTCTAACGTTACTAGTGTGTTGTGACTTGTTGGGATCGTGTAGCTCACACGGTTGAATAACTGGTCTTCTAACCGAATATAGCGGGTTCGATCCTGTTCCAGTCCAGTAGTACAGCCTCATGTCGACAGATTTAATAGGATGTTGCGTGAGCCAGACTTACGAAATAGCACAGCCTTATTTATGTCAACACATATCCGTCTGCTGAGTCTCAAGCAATGAAGAGTAATTTGCGTATGGATGAGCTTTGTCAGCCCGCTAACTTTAGGTAGAGAAGACTCTGGCTTCGAATTCTGTGAGGACTGGAATTTTAACAGGGTTACATGTCTAGTTGAAGCATGTTAGAGCGCTTCTGCTGATAGTAAGATTCAAACCTACCATCTCTCGAATGCAAACTTGGTTTGTTGAAAGGTATTTTAGAATTGTACAGGACAGAAGAGGGTAAATATACGAGAAACAGAATGAAATAATTTGGCCAACTAATGCTCGGCACGTAAAAAAGTTATGGTCTACACTTAACTCTCGCCTGACATAATTACGCAAATTCTTTTTGCGACCGGAAAACCGAACAGAGTCCTAAACCTGTCAGCGATAATTTATGATACCACACTTGAGCAACAATATCATCCTAATTGCACATACTCCAGGAGACATGACACACTCACCTTCTTAGTTGAATAAATCAGCGTTGAGGCTTAGGTCAGGAAATGTTTACTTAGTTTTAAGAGCTGGTCAGTATTCCACTCAGCTTACGTAATTTAAAGAGCTATTTACCTCAGAGCTTCAGCGGCTCAGGGGGACAGCGCACTTGACTCCTTGTTGTGGGCTTCCGTGGTTGAAATCCCGGTCAGAGCCTCCATAGCTCAGGCAGTAATGCGCATGGCCTCTTGCTACAGGGTTCCGTGGTTTAAATTCCGCTCAGCTGGACAAAGCCGAAGCGAGACAGATTTTTTCACCTCATCTTCGCGGTAGGAAATACTATTTACCTCCGAGCTTTCGTAACTCAGTCAGCAGTTTGCTCGACCTCTTGTCATGAGATTCCGTGGTTTCATTCGCGGACAAAGCGGAGCCAGGACAGTTTTTTCACTGCTCGTTTATAAGGGTTCTTAAAGCTCTAGAATATATTGTAACTTCGTATTTAATCATTGCCTGTGGACAAAGACGAGATGTGCAGAGAAGTGGCTATGTATGGGAAACAAGATGTGCTCGGTACAAGTATAGTCTCCTGAAAGCATTTGAATGAAATAATTTGGCTCATAAAATATTTATTGTTCTCACTCGCATAGAGTCATAAAAAATGTTTACGACCCAGGAATCGAAACCGGTGAGCAACAATTTATGACACCAAATTTTACTTAGACTAATATATCTTACGGATTTTTTGGGCTAGTTCAATAAACAGTTCCGAGTTCTATTTGCGAGTAGGAACGTTTTAGTCTAGAGAATCGTAGTCGCGCCCGACACCTCGTAATCTGCAGGTGTTCGGGCTGAATAGCAGTTACCAAGGCCCTTCCGGGCTGTAGCTAAAAATAAGATAGTATTTTCTCAGATGAGACCACACCTTTGAACAGACGAAAGTGGATGTAACGAAATTCTTAAACCAGTTAAACGGACTTCGTTCAAGTCCTCGTAAATGTTATGGCTGAGCTGAGAAGTGAACCCGAGACGTGTGGCGCCTGGAGTACTCTGTGCCCCAGGCAGCCGAGCCGACACACTTCGCCCGGCTTCATTCATTCTATTCTTGACCCGGTCTCTCCGTGGCTCAGGAAGCCTAGGTCTCGTAGCAGACAAAGCAGAGAGGGAGAGATTTTTCTCTGAACACACTCTGTCAGATGAGTGTAACAGGCTTCGTCAGGGATACAACTAGGGAGGAGGAGCAGGTAATTCAAATCCCAAACAAAGCGGAGGCGGGACAGGTTTTTCTCCGCATACTCTGGTTTTCCTCCAACAGTCTCTAGGCGAGTGCGACAGGCTTTAAGTCGGGGATACAACTGGGGAGGAGGAGCAGGTCTCTTACCTTTTGCTTCACCTGTGTGTCTAACATTTATATACCTATACAGCCCAACAGACCACGCCAACTTTTATTTATGCTTGGGTATACACTCTCTTTGGGTTTAGCAAGAAGACATTTTGTAGCAAAATCCTTTCTGCCGATTGACCTGAGCCATCAACTCTTGAAATACTATTTGCCTCAGAGCCTCCGTGGCCCAGGCGGCACGTAATACTAGAGTCTGTAGTTTAAATCCCGGTCACTAGACTAAGCGGAGGCGGGACAGGTTTTCTTCCCCACATAGTTGGGCAAGTACTTACGGCTTCTAGCAGCTAACTAGAGAGCTCAATGTAACAGAGTCTGCTTAATGTTACTGTTTCTTTTTCTGGAGACGTCGAGATGGAGGCACTATCTCAACGTTTCTGAAAAAGAAGCGGTTGTGGCCTTAAATCGAACTCAAAAACTAGTAGCTTACTAGAGAGGCCGTTTTTGGAGCGGTCTAGGTAATGTTATAGAGACATAGAGGTTCTCTAAGCTTCTTTCTCACGTTCTAGTCCTAGCCGAGAACTTCTACAGACGGCTCTGTATGTAATTAGGTCAACAGGAAATTTAAATACTAATACTAAATTGTTTTACAGGCCAATGATAGACGAGGAGGAGGTGGTGGTGGTGGAGGAGGAGGAGGAGGAGGAGGAGGACCTCGAATGGATGGAGGAGTTAGAAGAATTGAGATTTATAGAAGAAATAGAGGAGGAGGAAATAATTTTTTTTAATAGGAAATTTATTTCTACATGTGTGTGTTACACCTTACAAAGCACTGTTACATTCTTCTTCTTACTGTACCCGTCACCTCCACACTTTCGTCCTTGCATTCCACTACCACTTAAAAACAGTTTTGATTTCATTGCACCTGCCACAACCAGAGCAGCTAGTTTTTCTCCTACGAAAGCGTCTGGTGCCGTGACACGTTGCAGAGCTTTCTTCAACCGAATTTTATCAGCTATTCGGCGGAGTTCAGGATTATTATTCAGTTTACTCTGACGATAGGCGAGATCGTGCTTCTTGAAAAATGAATCTAATGGATTAATACCTTTATCCCCTCGAGCTAAGCGAATGCTGAGATTGGTCCCAGGGCTGCAGAACTGATAGGTTGGAATGTGCATTTCAAACGGTAGATTGTCAATCACTTTATCGATGAGCCCACGACCAGAGAGCATTTTCATCGTCGTCCTCTTCTTTCGTCTTGATGCTACTGCACCCTTCTTTCTTCTCGACGTCACACCCATGATAGGAAGAGAAAAAGTCCTTACACAAGCTTTTATTGCCTCTGTGGTAGAGTTTTATGAGTTGACAGGTACGACACTGTTTAACGGAAGGTACCCTTGCTATGGACACTTCGTTGTGATGCTCAAATTGACTGCACGGTTGGAGTTCCGAAAGCACCGGGTCTTGAGTCCACTGCCTGGGAACGTCTTGCCAGATTTCTTTTACCGCATTTGCCACCACGTAGAGAAGAGACGCTTTCGGTAACGCTTTCAACTCTTCTGTCGTAAAACTATAGAGTTTCTTCTTGCAGGCGAAAAACTTGACTATAGCACGCTCAGTGGGATTAGCGTCTAGTCCTTCAACATCACTCCACTGAGATGAAACAGACATGATTACAGCACACTATACGCTTCTTCACTAACGTCACTTACAACAGTGTTATTTGTTTTACAGCAAACCTTCTCGACTTTCCGGCATGCATTGCAACACAGCCAATCAAACAGCTTGCAGACATGTAGAAGGCAGTTATTTTTTCTTTCTAAGAAGGGTAGACAGTGATGGACATCCTAACTCGTGAAGGTCTACGAGTTGACAGCTCGGCGAGACAAATTCGCGTAACCAAACACTTTTCTCCAAGCCTTTTACGAAGATAAGATCGGCGCCTGAGAGATGTGCATTCATAACCAGTGAGAGGTAGTGGTATGGAATCTCCCCTTCTTCCCACTTAAGACCAAAATGTCGTCTTAACCATGCAGTTTGCTTCCGATCTTCTTCCACTTGCCAGTGAAGGGGATAGGGCGGTTTAAAACTAAAACTAGTTACTTTTGGCCTCCACAGACTAGTACAATCGAGGATAGCAACGTCTTTGTAGACAAACTTGTTTCCGTCTACCTTAAAACCCTGCACGTCCACAATCAAAGTCTTCGGCATAATAGAAACAGGTCACAACACGTTCACACCGCTTTAGCGACTGATCGCTATCACGACTATGGCGAACACTTAAAAATCTTACCCCTCCATCTCCTCCTCCTTACTTGTACGCCACTGACAAAATGAACATTTTCTGTAGCTATAGTCTTCTATTTCGAGCGGAAATTTCGGAAGTCTGTGTCCAAGCTGGCGGCAGCGTGGTTCAGGGGAAACTCTTTAGGTAGGCAGAATAGTTCATCGTCTGTTAGTTGCCGTAGTATTCCGGTCTTGTAGAATTTGTCAATAGCCTGACCAATGATTTTGCGAGCTTGAGGAAATAAATCAGGATCTACTAGTACATCCTCTTGTTTCTCGTTGCAGAGGGGTTAACAACATCGCTCTATAGGAACATTCCAGTCGCGGAAGGTTTCAACTTGAGGTGACGATTTGAGATGAGGGGGTAATCGTTCCCATGCTGGTGCTATGGCACAGAATGCATATTGCACTACGTATTACGCTGGTAAACACTCCAACTGGTGATCGGATAATGCCAAGAGAGAATGATGATTCAAATAAGCATTTATAGCTTGACCAACGGCGTCTAGATAGCGGAGAAATGTATGCTGAGACATGATGCTCTCGAGATTATAGACTTAAATTACAATAAACACAACTTTTTATCATGGGCGTTGGCCCGTCAAAGTCTGTTTGATTATCACCTCTATTCTTTAGTGGCTTTAACATTGGCGACAGGCGACAACTGCAGGTAATACCTTTAGATGGAGTGGTAGATGCTTCCAGGCATATTCTACGTCGTGTGCTGCATATTCAGTTACATATGAAGCAGGTAAGTAGTTTAGTAATTGTCTTGGCATACTTAACAAGGAGCCATGCTTCTTATGGCTAGCAATAGCTTTACTCGCGAGATGCCTGTATAGTGTAAATAAATCGTCGACATTTTCTATACACTGTACACTTTGTTCTTTCCAAGTAGATTCCATAGCGTAGACTGATGCTCTCGATGTAACAGCACGTATATTTACATTCTTGTTACCATGTTTGAAAGAGGGTAATAGGTCACGTTAGACTCGTGAATTATAAGACAATAGGCGGTAGTATTTGGCGGAATATTTTCAGGTGTTTCAAATTCGAGACGAATGTCTACAGGTGAGTCTTTTACCGATTCTTCATGGTGTGAGCAGTCGATGATCACAAGAGGTGCAGTGTCCTTGAAATCATTTGGTGTGAAGAGAGGCGATCCTTCCTTCTGATAGTACGAAGACTGGAACTTGTAGAACATCTCGTACAATGTGCTGAATTTATTTTTTGTAAAGTCCAGTTCCATGTTTTCGTACGGATACGTTATACTATTAAGATAGGCACGAAAATTTCTCAGTTGACAGTGATCGAATTTCGAAGCATCTTCAGCATGTTGAAAATTTTTATTGGTTTGGAAGCCAAAGATTATGTAGAGAAGCTTTTCAGTGAATCGTGAGGTTTTTACTGCCCAGCTGTGTCTATCTGTTGTCGGCAGAGTTGGATACTCGTGCAGGTCCCAACTGCGAAAATGGATGGGAAGTGGTGAGTCATTTTCTACAATTTTCAGTAGACGAAGTTTCATCTGATCGGAAGGTGTTACTTGAGGCACTCGCCACAGTATACGATTGAGTAAAATCTTACAATCTTCGGGCGTTACTGCCGCCTTCAGTGCATTGTAGTCGCTACGGTCGCGTACTAGAATAAGTTCTTGTTTTACGTTCGCCATAATTCTCCTGTGATCCTCGGCAAAGCCGAGAATTTTCTTTAATTTCAACATGCCTGTATATGATCCATCCGTTTGTACCATCCAGTCGTTGTTGGAACCTGGAAACCAGGCACCCGTTCTAAATGGTTTACATTCTTCACTCCCATACGATGCATATATTTTCATGGCACTCTTAATACCAACATTCTTTGTAGAATCTACCTCTACACAGTTAACTTCATAACGCGCTTTCGAAAACAAGAAAGCGAGTGCATTATTGTTAAGTTTGGATATGCCTGCCGATGTTCCATCTGAAGCTTTTGCTACTTTTCCCTCGATGTAGAGGTGACTCAAGTAAGGGAGTGTATAGACACCTTGTTGATTGATTACTAGTCGGATTTCGTCGTTGTTACCGATCCCATAGGTGAAGGGTTGGTATGAATGATACTCAATTCTGACGACTCCCTCCTGCGTCTCCTCTGTGTCCACGATTTTCAGCATATCTTCCATGATGTAGCGTATATCCTAGTTTCTTCAGTATCTCTCTGTTAACACGTGTGAGTGTAAGCGCTTGCCGAGCACAAGTGAGACGATCGGTAGACGGTCGCATTCTTTTGTACACTACTTTCATGATGGCTTCAGATGTAGTGTGTAGGCTACGTCCGTCTGCGGGTCGAGGTTAATAAGATTGTTTGCTCTGTTTTCTAGCCGAAGTGTAATGTCGCTGACACTTGTCACACTCACGGGATGGTAGAGTACAACGTTAGGTCTCTCTCGAATAGTAAAGCCGACGGGCTCGGTAGTGTCGAACTGATATAGCGTGTGACTCGGCTGATGATTAGTGAAGATGTCTGTGATGATGTTACACGAAACAGTCACGTGATGACCTTCTAACGGTTTTATAGGCTGATCCGACTCGTGCAGCGTACCGCCCTCTAGCGTTCACTTAGAAAATCCCAGCAGAGGACCGATAGAATCTTCCTGTGTTTCGAAATCAATTTTAAATGAAGATCGTATACTACACTTGTGAGTAACGTTGCGTATACTACACTTGTGAGTAACGTTGCTTGCCTTAAGATCAAAGTATCGCTTCTTACTAATAAAATCGTCGAATTTAAATTGCCGGACCAGTACCTCTTGAATTCTGTCGTTAATATCTTCTACGGAGTAGGTTCCTGCAGGAAACGTTAACACATATTCGTCATAGTAGAATTTATTTTTACCCTCGTAAACGTTGTAAATCTTGTTGTGTGCTTCGAATGCAATAAGACCTAGTTCGTAGGGTTGACGTCCCAGTTGAATAGGCGGATTAAAGTATACTGTTGTTTCCGCTCCTTTTCCTCTTACCGTGAATGTTCTAGACGCACCTGACATCACGAGTACACTAACAGTCCTATTGTCGGCGCTGGGCTTCATACAGTAACCTAAGAAAAAGACGGCCACATTCAGAGGAGTTGAAACGTTGCACACGATCCACGTTGTACTCTATCTTTGCACTGCTCCCAAAATAGCGGACGAGTTCAGCAGGAGGAGGCAGGTTTCCATAACTGTCAAAATAGCGCACTCTATATCCCCACTTAACATAGCCTACATAATGCGTTCCTGGTCCAGAACTTTTGTCCAGGTTGACGATACCACTTTCGTTCTTATGCATACGTTTCGGTAGAGCATCACGCATGAATACACCCCGAAAGAAACGTATTTTTAAACGTTTTGCAAACTTTTCCACCTCTTCGTGGCTTAGTGCCCTACGAGGCAGTGCGCTTATTAGTTTTTTGGTGTCATGTAAATACCTAAACCTTCTTTGTAGGGCGGTAGACGCATGTTCACCCCTTTACCTCTTAATGCAATTGCTTCCATCGGCTTGTTATGCCTTTCAATTTCCTTTAATTGCTGTTTAGCCTCTTCAACGGCTTTTACTGTTCTTGCTACAGCACTCGCTCCTCCCAGTAGTGAGCCTAGAGCTGCGAGTCCGGCAAAAAGAGCGGGTAGAAATCCTCCTCGTTTTGGTACCGGAATAATTCGAGCACGTTTTCGGAAAAGTAATTTTCTCTTTGGACTTACGCGAGTTTTGGCCGCACGAAGAGCTTTTCTTAGCGCTACTTGTTGATTTTTTCACCTTGGTAGGCGATACGTGCTGCATGCACAATATCGCGAAGTCCTCCCCTCTTCTTCTTCGTAAAGCGTTGCTTCCCCATAATGCTCTTTACACATTGACACAACACTATCAACTGATGCTACACACTCTAGCATACATCTATTTATCTAAACTGTTTTCTCCTGCTTTAGCCTACAGGAATAACCGCTGAATATTCCATCATGATGTACAAGGGAAAATCGTTAATAGTTTTTCCTTCAATTACCTCCTCCTCCGTCAGCTTAAGGAGAAATGTAAATTTATCTCCTCCTTTAACAGCTCCATCGATGATGTTAAATAACTCTTCCTCATTCTGCCTAACTATCAAATGTTTGTCGTCCGGTTGATATGTTAGAATGCGAATAGATCCATCGTACGGCATTATAAATTCGCTAAGTCCACTTGTCAGCACATACTTTCTTGCAGTCTTATCTTCTACTTGTCTACTCATTAGTTGTACGAGAAGAATAGACGGCAAGGATTTAATGTAAAGAGAAAATCTGCTATCTACAGATCGTTTCGTTGCAACGTCATGGGAATTGACAGGGTCTCCAACATTAGTCAACCTTCTTCTTTTTGTCATTTCAACTACTTCTTCCGTAATTGTACACACTTTATCGATCTCACTCGTAAGAAAATGTTTTGTGCACACACCTTGGGCATCAACCGGATCCGCTAATCTTGACGCATTCATATAAAGGGCTCTGTTTCTAAGGTTCCCAATCTTGTTATTTCTCGAGAAACAAAGTCTTTTGTGCAAGCGTCTTGATCATTCACGGGATCGGCCACGTTAATGATGCGTTTCCTTTTTACACCATATCCTTCACTATCTAACTGTGGAAGCAGCTGAAGATTTCTGTCTACATAGCTTTTATTAGCAGCATCATTACTATTCGCAGGTATTCCCACATCTTTTATGCGACGATTCTTTGCATCATAGTGTCCATCTTTACTTTAGAATAGAGTCTTTTGTGCTACATAAGCTTTTGTACACACATCTTGTTCATCAACAGGGTTAGCGACATTGACTAGACGTTTAGATTGAGCATCATAGTTTCCCTTTATTCGTTTCAGTCGGAACCAGTCAACATATTTTTTGTACACGCGTTGCTAGGTAGTTGCGGATCTTCTACAATCATTAAACGCTTTTTATTAACATTATAATTACCATCCGACGTACGTTGGATTGTTTGCCTCTCGACATACCTCTTATTCGCCGGATCGGCTTCATATACAGGGTCTTCAACAGTTTTCTTATAGCGATATGTTCTTCCGAAAGCGTCCATCGCGGCACTGCTCAATCGTGTGTATATTACGTGAGTATTTAACTAGATTCATTCATCACCCACCGTCAGGCGTTATAAAGATTATAAAACAGAAAGATACACTTCCCGTTACGAATGTCGTCTCACAACTAGTCCCGTGTGCATCAGTGCAGCTGCATCGTCATGGTACACTATTACCATCCTCTATTGGATGTATCGTAGCGGGTCCGTCTGGCTGCGGAAAGAGTAACCTCTTAATAACACTCATTACTTCACGTCAGGGATTACGCTTCCAGAATATTTACATCTTCGCCAAGTCCCTTTATCAACCACTCTATCAATATCTGAAACAGGTTATGGATAGATTAAGTGACATTGGTATACAATATTTTTCTTTCTCCGCCAACCAGGATGTAATACCTCCAGATGAAGTACTACCATATTCTCTCATGATTTTCGTCGATGTTATAACAGAGCAGCAAAACGTAATTCAATCCTACTTTTGTATGGGACGACATAAGAACGTTGGCTGCTTTTATTTGTGTCAGACCTATTCACGTGTACCGAAGCAGCTTATCCGTGATAATAGTAACGTCATAGTGTTATTCAAAATGGACGAGTGTAATATGCGTCACGTCTACGATGATCATGTGAATACCGACATGACTTTCCAAGACTTTAAGAAGATCTGTGCTAAGTGCTGGAATAACAGTCGCCACGGGTTTAATGTCATCGATAAAGATCGTCCCCGGAACGAAGGACGGTATCGTATGGGGTTTGATCACTTTATCACTATTTAATTGACTCCTTCACCGAGCGAGCGTTTACTTGTATCCCTGCCGACGTCATGAGCAGACATTTAACGCAGGAGATTATCCGTGCACGAAACAATATTCGTCAAAAATATCGAGAACTTAAACGCTACCATGCAGATAGTGATCTACTCTTGCAAAAACATGTTGCCGAACCACTTCAAGCTATACTTAGGACACCTTCAAAGAAGAGTCTCCAGTCTGTTGGAACACAGACGACACCTTCAAAGAAGAGTCTCCAGTCCGTTGGAACGCAGACCGTTAAAGAAGAAGAAAAAGATGATCAGTTGTTTACTCCAGCCAAGTCGAAATCACCTCAGTTTCTAAGTACGACAGTTCTCGCAGAAACGCCAACGCGGCAGTCTGATTTGTACGCTGTTACCTCTACACCAGAGTTCAAGAGTTACCTTAAAGAGACGTATGGTGAACTCGCAGCCAAGTATGTTAAGAGATTATTTATGGGAAGAACGGATCGAACGTATGACGTTCGTTACGAAAATGATCGTTTCTACATTGGCAACACTACAGTAACACTGGACAGTAAAACAATAGTTGTAAAAAGAGTTCGTAGTGCAGTAAGTGAAGGTCTTCTCGAACTACTTTTTTCCTACATTCCTAATTCTGAGGTGTATACAGACAGTGATCTTGAGAAGTATAAATCCATCCTACGAGCGACAAATGCATACAGACGAAATTACGATTCTTCGGCGGCAGTAAATGCTAACAAGAGTTACAAGTACCGAGAAGTTATTTCTAAATTGTTCCCAACCCAGCAAAATATTCGTCACCTTTCGGCTAGTGGGTTGCGCACAAAGATGTGGATGCCTCGTGTAGACTATACCTACTGGAACGATCCTAACAAATTAGTTGAGCGATTGCTCTTGATCGATGCATCTCGCAGCGCAGGACATAGGGGACATGAAGGTCAGATTCGTGAAATAGAAGAACTACGCCGTGCTAACTTTATCGTGTAATGTCTCCGCGGAAGAAGAAAACATCTCCTCATGTAGAATAAGGGATTGCTCGTGAGTTGTACAAGACAGCCCGTCGACAATATCGTCGTAGACGAGTCATCACACGGGGAAATGATGATCTTTGGCAAGCAGATCTCGTAGAAATGATGCCCTACGCAACCAGTAACAGCGGGATCAAATATCTCCTGACTGTCATCGATGTCTATTCCAAGTTTGCCTTTGCAGAGCCTGTACGTGCTAAAACAGCAAGCGTTGTCACAGCTGCGTTCAATGCCATTATCAAGCGAGCGGAACGCTACCCACGTCTTCTTCAGACAGATCAGTGTAAAGAGATTTATAATAAGGAAGTTTCTACTTACCTGAATTCGCTTAACATTCATCACTATTCTAGGTACAGCAACCTTAAAGCGAGTGTTGTAGAGAGGTTCAACAGAACGCTTAAGACCATCATGTGGCGTGAATTTACTGCACGTGGTTCCTATCGCTGGTTAGACATTGTCGACCGGTACAATAACACCGTTCATCGAACAACTGAGATGAAACCTCGCGATGTTTGTGACAACCGCCTGCTCAAGACTGTGTACAGTAGAGTAAAAATAACAGACCAGAAACGACATCGATTCAAAACAGATGATTTTGTACGCATTAGCAAGCATACATCGCTTTTTGATAAGGGTTACACTCCAAACTGGAGTGCGGAAATCTTCAAGATTGATAAAGTGCAACTTACAAATCCAGCTACGTACTTACTTCGCGATCTTGCAGGACAGCCCATCAAAGGAGGTTTCTATGCTGAAGAACTTCAAAAAACACAGTATCCCAATAGTTACCTAGTGGAAAATGTTCTGTGTAAACGTGGAAATAAACTGTATGTAAAATGGCTGGGGTTCAACAACACTTTTAATTCTTGGATTAATAAATCAGCTGCTCTCTGCTCACCCGATTCTCCTTCCGATATCGTTCCCACGCCTCTACCCGTAAAAGGAAGCACGCACGTTCAGTCTGGCTATTTGCTCTTTAGACGTTCTAATGACCGCTTCGCTGATATATTACTGTCAAAACGGAGACTTGCTTGTTAATGTCGTAACTGAAAATGAAATTGACGTAGTTGCTGTCGGTATATTAGTAGAACTATGTAGGAGAAACAAGAAAATGTATTATATGAAGAAGAAAAAACTGTATTCTATGAATTATAAATCTGACTGTAATGTATTTGATACAACTTTAAATTTTCTATCCTTGTTACGATTTATTATCAGGAAAAACAAGGCTGATGATATTGACGTTTTTGTAAAATGTGAGAGGACTGAATTAAATAGTTTGGAACTTAATTATCATATATTCTATCTATTTAAATTAACAGAACATGTGCCAGAAGCTAGCTAAACTAGCTCAAGGCAACGTCCTTCTAATTGTCCTCAGAATAAATATTTTGCACACTCCCCATCGAGTTTTTTTATTTCAGTACCGCGCTCTCCTCTCTCCATGTAGCTATCTCCACTCCCACATCGTTCTCCACCGTATCCCCTCCATCCGTAGTCTGTAAAAGAGACACGCACGGTCAGTTCGTTGCAGTCTGCTTATAAGCAGACTGTCGACCAAGCTGGTCTTAGGGGGAGGGGTGAGGACGGCTTAGACTCATCCAACAACTCTCCCCCGACCAGGGGTTGTGTCAACAACCTCTAGGTCATAGTCAATGATCTAGAGGGTGTTGGCTCAAAGACGTCATTAATGACGTCATTAAAGGTCTTTGGTCTAATAGCGTCGTCGATGACGTCATGGTCGATCACCTTAACGGGACTTCCGGGAAGGTCAATGACCTTGACCTTATGAATATTAATGAAAAAACGGTACTTGGCCGCAGGGCGGCCTAGTCTATCTACTGCCGCTAAATTTCATAAGGCGTACGGATTTATGTGAAATTACAACAGCAAGAGAGTCATATTGCGAACTGAAAAATTACGACATTACAACACAATTGTTTTGCCGGAAGCTGGGTATACCTCAAAAACAATATTCCTTGGTGGTCACTCTAAATTATAGAAAGTGAAAAGCAAGAAAGGAAAATTCTCCGGAAGATACATGGTTCCACGAGAGAAAATGGATTGAGGATTAAGAGGAGAACAGCGGACCTCTACTCATTAACTGACAGGTTCACTGATGCTGTACGCAAGAAACGCCTGAAATTCTATGGACATATCTATAGAATGGACAGCGACAGACTCACCAAAAATTATTTAAAGTAATCAACTCAAAGAATGAACTGGCTAGAAGGAACTAAGGTGGACCTCCAAGAAATGAATATTACGGACGACATCATAGAAGATCGTGGAGCCTTTTGTACAATAGCAGCCAAGCATAAATTCGTGGAGAAATCGGTAGCAAGTTGTCCACAGAACGCAAGATGCAACACAGTGTAATCATGAAGAGATTTTGGGAAGATAAGAATGCCAAAACCATCAGGCCAACGAACAATTTCAAACGCGCTCTTTGAATGGGCATAAATAAGCAATAAGTCATTCCCATAAGTAACCGACTCATGACAATGCGAATCCAATGTGCTAACAATAAATATACAATAGTGAATGTACATGCACCCACTAACGCGGTCAAAAAAGAGAACCACAAAAATGATGCATTCTGGGCTAAACTTGAGAAAATCATGGCAAATATTCAAAAGAGGATACAAAAATTTTGCTGGGAGATTTTATCGCACAAATTGGTAAAGAAAAAGAACACCAGAAAACTGTTGGCAAATTCCCTGCTCAAAAATTCACCAACAAAAAAAGGGTTGAGACTGATTGAACTGTGTCAACAAAACAATCTTAAAATCATGTCAACTTCTCTGAGAAATTCACCACGGAAACAAAAGACCTGGAGGTCCCCCGTTCCAGGGATCGGTGAATTTCAAATCGATCACATTGCCATCTCTCATCCCATGCAGAGAGAGGTACACGATGCACAGGTACGCCGAGGAGCAAACGTCGATTCCGATCACTACCTAGTGAGAATAAAGGTAAAATTCACCCCCAAGAAAATTCACCATAGAGGCCACACATACCGAAGTTTGACACGACACAGATTGGAAACACTTATCTGCAAGAAGTGTGGGAAAGGGAACATGCAGGCACCTGGGGGAATTCCGCAACAAAATCATCCAGAAAGCTCGAGAGCAAATTCCCCTGAAAAAGAATACAAAACACCCTTGGTGGAATTCTGAATGTGAACGTGCACTGAAGGAACGAAAAGAAGCATTGCAGAAATACAACAGCAAGAAATCACCAGAAAACCAAACATATTTCAATGAAACTTGAAAACGAGTAGCCAAAATCATCGGGCAGGTAAATAAAAAACACTTGAAGCAACAACTGGACTCGACTGAAGATAACTTTCGTAACTACAACGTACGAGATTTCGACAGGGAATTCGGAGAACAAGTCCGTGGGTATGCTCCTCAAAACCCAGCTTTAAAAAGATCAGATGGAAAACTTGCACTCAGTAATCAGGAAAATTGTCAGGAACTAGCACTTTACATCGCTGATCTCATCAACTGTCCAGAGCCCCTCACAACATTCCCTCAAGAACTCCCAAGGCGCACCTTTCCAGACTCTCCACCACCGACAGAGGAAGAAATCCGCGGCCACATACTCAAACTTAAAGCCAATAGGACCTCCGGATAATACGGCATCATTGCGGGACTTCTGAAAAATCTTGGAACTAACTGCCTCAAGGAACTCACTTTAATCATTACTGATATGTGGCAATCGGAAGAATTACCTTAGGACTGGAAGTGCGCCCTCATCCACCCGTTACACAAAAAGGAAGATAGACTGACGTGAACAATTACAGAGGCATTACTCTTCTCCAAGTGGCATACAAAATTCTTTCAGCTTGCCTTTTGAAGAGAACGCAAGAACAACTTGAACAAAGTATTGGCGAATATAGACAAGCTTCCGCCCTGGTCGCTCGTGTGTAGCATTGAGGAACAAACCGGAAATCTGCATTTTTTTTTACTTCAGGAAAGCGTACGACTCAGTTGATCGACAGTCTCTCTTCGTTATTCTTGAGGAACTGGGGATTGATTCCAAGACCTTCAACCTCATCAAGGCAACACTCACTGACACTATCTCCAAAGTTAAATTCAGGGGGGAGATCTCTGAACCATTCCCGATTAAAACTGGCGTCCGGCAAGGTGACGGCCTATCTCTGCTTCTTTTCAACCTCGTCCTAGACAAAGTCATCCGCGAGTGGGAGAAGACATTGAAATACATGGGATACTGACGTCCCATACGACTAGGACGACCCAAAGACGGTATTGAGATATCCTGCCTCGCTTTTTCAGATGTCCTGGCCATACTGACAGATGATGAAATCACAGCCGTTAAACAAATTGAAACCCTTAGCGAATGTGCTGGAAAGGTTGGCCTTCAAATTTCCTTTGAAAAGACCAATTTCTTCCGCTCAAAACTTGACATCCAACATTTGAACACGACATATGGGCAAATCTACCCAGTACGACACTTCAAGTACTTGGGGGGAAATACTTGAACCAATTGGAGGCGAGAAGACTGCCAGAAAATTCGCCTACAAAAGTTTCGGAAACCTACTGTAGGGTTCACATCATATAAAATAAAAAGTGCTTGTCCCGCCATGCAAAGATCAGACATAATAATACAGTAATCAAGCCCGAAGTCTTATATGCCAGCGAGACCCTAACACTAAACGGGAAAGGTGTCCTAGAAAACACATTAAAAGAAGAATCCTGAGGAAAATTATCGTGCCCCGAAAAACAGAAGATGGTTATAGACTGAGGTCACGCAAAGTGACGGAAGAGCTCTCCAACATTGCAGCAGACATCCGCAAAAGACGTCTGAAATTTTATGGGCACGTCCGCAGACTGCCGGCAAGTAGACTGACACACAAAATTCTCACCTACCTAGAACATATAAAAAATATTCCATGGGTACTGGAAGTGAAGATCTGGAAAAAGCCCAGATGAACTCAACTGACACTGCGGACAGAAACTTCTATAGAAAAAATTAATGGATGGAAGGTGCAACCAGAGAACGAAGTGAAAAAGAAGACTGGAACAAAGTGGACATAAGAACGAAAAAGGATCCACGGAGAAAGGATGAGAGCTGTTTGGCAACTCAGAAAATAGAATCGTTAGAGCTTTGCGTGATCCATTGGGTCCATACGCACATAATAATAATATTGGCTTTACGTCCCTCTAACTACGTTTACGGTTTTCGGAGACGTGGAGATACCGGAATTTAGGAGTTTGAAAAAATATTTTACGTACCAGCAAATATACCGACACGAGGCTGACGTATTTGAGCACCTTCAAATACCACAAGCCTGAGCCAAGTTGGGGTCAGAAGGGCAGCACCTCAACACAATTATCTGAACATAACTGAACATTCGCATATTCTTTTGGAAAAACTAGTGTTAGTAAAAGTTCCTATCACAACCAAATGTGATACTCCTCACTATGCTACGGTAGACTAAGCAATGGTCCATTATAAACATTTTAATCATCAACGTTATCATCATTATCGTCGCCTAGTTCCTGTTAGAATTGTTATGTCTCAAGGTTTTATAAAATGTAAGACAAATTGAAGGTACATATGGCAGTGATGTTATTAAGTCATCGCAGCATCTTCTCAGATCAACCTTCCTGAACTCACTGTCAAAAGGATGTTCTGAAAAATGCAGTTCATATACTTTTCTGCCTAAATTAGAAGTGCATCGCTTGGGAAAGGACTACTGGCTGTTTATCTCCGGATGGTGCCCATAGAAACGCAGATGCATATTAATACACATCCACATAATGTTGCATGCCACTGAACAACATGAGACATAGTGTTATTTTAACGAGGGAAATATTTGTTATATGACTCTGGACATAGCGTTGTATACCACTCGAAAGAGCGTAACACAGAGAATAAACTTATCGTAAAAAGAGAATTTGACAAAATTGGACATAGTGTCGTATGCCTCCAAGGTACATAAATTCTTCTTTATCAATCAGCTAGAAGCTCACACCTAGCGGTAGTACAGATCATGTTACATTTTTCAAGTTTCCCAATTCTAATACAGAATATAAACTAAACATGAAATAGCAGACTAATAGTGACAGTAATACTATTTCAATATGAATTCATATACATTATTTATGTGCAGAGTAGCTGAGTGGACCTCATACCAGTCCTCAGATTCAGGTAAAATTCCCTGACCTGGCCGGGAATCAAACCCGCGGCCTCCGGCATGCTACTCCTACACCGCTGGACCAGCTTAGTTGAGTTAGGCTGTGAACAATGTAAAAATAGGATTTTTGTCGAGTATCATACTAATTAATCTGTTCATTAAAATGTATACAGAAATTGCTATGACTTAAGTTATTAGTACTTATTACCTTGCACATGAAAATGCTCGATATATGTTTAAAACAACCTCAAAGGGAATTTTTTGATAAGTTGTATATTTCTGTACTAGAGGTGAATAGATGTTTACCCAGCTATGTTTCTTCTTAAGAGAATAAGGATCACCACCCCCACCGTTACTGTTAAAAGGATGGGTGCCCAGTTGTACTTCCCATTAAAACAATATTCACCACCACCACCAATATATCAACACACCCACCCCCCACCGCACAGTGACTCTGAACTTCAGAGTGTGGGTTAGCGATCACGGGTCTCCTAGATGACTTCAGCATTGCTTCCACCTTGTTGTGCCAAACTCATCATTATCATCTTTCATATCCGACTTACCTTGATCAGCTCTTGTTCTCTGTTTAACCCAGGCCTTGGAAGTCTTTCACTTTGTGGATCGTTGGTTTTACTTAGCCAATATCATTATTATGTCTCCTGTGGTTAAATTTAACGAGGGATTTTGTATTGTTGTGTTTCTGTTACAGAATCAACAGAATCGCCCGTCCGCGAGGGAAAATTAAAACATGCTGATAAGTTCGATTCAGATTTCTTCAGAATACCAAGCAAAGAAGTGAACTACACGGACCCTACTACCCGAATCTTGCTGGAGAAGGTTTACGAAACTATTGTGGATGCAGGTAAATTAATCGATATATTAATGTTAAATAATATGATCCAGATCGGGCAGCCACGCAATGCCCTATGACGTTAAAATATAGTGCACTACCGCCTGAAGTTACGTACTGACGACAACATTAGCAGTGCCGGCCCGTTGCATTTGTGGTACTTGTTGTTCATACTTGAGCAAATTAACCTCACACTAATGTTAACGTTTAATATACCACGTGTTTATTTCAAAGTAATAAATCGAAAATTCTTATTTTTATGTTTTTGTTCTTACTCAGGGAAAACATAGGTTTAGGGGAGGTAGAAGTCCGGCTCCATGGCTAAATGGTTAGTGTGCTGGCCTTTGGTCACGGGGTCCCGGGTTCGATTCCCCGCAGGGTCGGGAATTTTAACCATAATTGTTTAATTAGCACAGGCGCTGGGTGTATGTGTCGTCTCCTGCTTCTCAACTCGGTAGTCGGCTATCGGTTGGTGCACACTGCCGCGTCCGTTGAATTCTCCCACAGACTTCTCGCAGCTCTCGGGGCTGCATCGTATTTCCACCTCCTGCCCACGCAGTCCGGCGATCGAGTATTCAGCTCCCTCTTCTGACGTCGATCCGGTCTCGAAATGGGTCCGGCATGTTCCCCAGGAAGTGACTCTGTCGTGACTCGACCACCATCACGACGCCAGAGCCAACATCACTGCTTGTAGGCTTCACTCGTATCTCCACGGCCGTCGTACCATCACGCAGAGCACTCGCTTCCTTCGCTGGGCCTCGAACTACGGACTCCACAACCGAGAGCATCACTTCGGACTGGGCCGACTGGGCCTTGTTTTTTTCTCGAGTTTTCCAAACTGGGCCTGAATCAAGGAAGTTAATTGTTCGAACATCGCTCTTACCCGGTCGCTATTTTCTTCCTTCGAGGTGTCGTCGAAGTCGAAACTGTCTGGGTCCTCCTCGTTGTCCAATAGATCCTGGCGCAGCATCGCTTGCAAATCCACTTTGCATCCCGCCGTCGGCAAACTTCGGGATGCCAGCGCTGTGTGTAAAGTCGCCACGGTCATCTGGTTGATCTTGATTTTCGAATCCAATTTATCGTCACCAATGTATCGTTCTCAATACGATTTTATGTGTGTAAATAAATATCACACAAGATATGTCCTCTTCTTGACTGTAAAAACCACTTTATTGTCAGTGAGTCCATTCCTTACAACACACAATTCCCACTCAGTTCACGGAACGATTACACAGTGATACACAATTAATTATACACAAGACTGCATCACTGTTAAGAAATACGCACCGAAGAAATTTACCGCCGACTCTGACAAGAACAGATGAAGATAAAGTTGGAATTAGAGAGGACAAATTAGGGCAAATATTCGTTTATAGACGTGGTTCAAATCCCGGTCACTCCTTGTGAGATTTGTGGTGGACAAAGCGGAGGCGGGACAGGTTTGTCTCCGGGCACTCCGGTTTTCCCTGTCATCTTTCATTCCAGCAACACTCTCCATTAACATTTCATTTCATCTTTCAGTCATTTTTCATTGCCCCAGAGGAGTGCGACAGGCCTTGGCAGTCGGCACATTTCCTATCTTCACCACTAGATGGGGCTTCATTTATTCCATTCCTGACCCGGTCAAATGACTGGAAACAGGGTGTGTATTTTCATTTCATTCGTTTGTAGAAAAGGGGAGATAGGGATTGGAATAAATTAGCAAGGGAGATGTTCAATAAATTTCCAATATTTTTGCAATCATTTGAGAAAAGGCTGGGAAAACAACAGTTACGGATTCTGTCACCTGGGTGACTGACCTAAATGCAGATCAGTAGTGATTGATTGATTGATTGATTGATTGATTGATTGATTGATTGATTGATTGATTGATTGATTGATTGATTGATTGATTGATTGATTGATTGATTGATTGATTGATTGATTGATTGATTGATTGAATAAGTCCTCACTGCACCATCAGAAGACAAGACTAACTACTAACGCACTCACTAACCTCTCGGTCTTTCTTTCGTTTTCGATGGGGGGAGGTCACAAAGACAGCTCCCCCTACTCGGCGATCGACACTATTCTACATTGCCTCTGACCTGCTATTAATTCTAAGGAGAAAGAGATAACAGGTAGGAGTGGGAAGTGATACTACAGGAGAATCGGTCTGTTTCCATAGCAGACATGCTACCAGGCACACTTTGTATTGGCAAAGTGGTATCGAAATTGTGCAGTGTAGTCCTATTACCAGAACACGGTGACTTTCTGCACGTATCAATGTCCCACGAACATGACATGCGGAAAACCTGTACACATTTCTAAACGTCAAAGATGTTGGGTGGGTAAGACATGTGCGCTACATTAATAAAAAAAACAGGTAAGGTAAGGGTTGTTCTGCCCGAAGGCAGGCCCGAACGTCCGCAGAGGTGTTCCTGAGCTGGAGTTTACGTGCGGTATGGTGGCCAGTTCCTTTCCGCTCCTCCATTCCCTTACTCCCACCAACAGGGCGTGGCGACCCATCCAACTCCTGACCACGCCCAATGTTGGTTAACTTCGGAGATCTCACGGGATCGGGTGTTTCAACACGGCTACGGCCGTTGGCAATCAAAAAAACAAAAGTATATTAAAAGTGTTCTCTCTCGCAAACCATTCAGAATAGGGCATATGGCCATGGGAAGCTTTTTGATTCAAACCATCGTTCCTGACATATCCCTGAATATTGACTATTCCTCCTGGAACATCCTGTAATATACAGTAATTTAAGGCCAAATGATAGTTCTTTACGGGCCGTATACGTCGTTCCTGAACCCTAGATTCTATATGGTTCACCTGTCTTATGGAGACAGGTGATATGTGAGCTACCGATGCCGGTGCTCCCTTCGGAGCTCCTCTGTCGTTCTATAGTGGGTGTATTCAGTTATGTATTGATAGGGTGAGATGAGGTCACTCTTCCGGGTGGCCACATCCTAGGTTACTTAATTATGTGTTAGTTTTTTCTGTTGTGTGATCCTTATTACCGTGTTCAATGTTAGGGAGTGTTAATTTGTGAATTGGGATTGTGAAGTTTGTGTAATAGCAGTTGACTATGATTATTGTTCTGGGTTGTGTAGTTTCGTCATTAATTATTAATTATTTGCATATGTGATTGGGTGTCCAGGGTAATGTCACATAATTTAGAATGAGATACTACATGAGCTCTTTATTACTGACAGAACAATGTTCGAAATCAGTTCCTCCAACCCAAATGTCTTGAAAAATCGACGAGGAATAGTAATACTTATTAATGTGAACATTACCGCATTTTATATTACGTGTCTTGTCATTGAAAATGAAATGAAAATAAAATTCCACAGCCTGTTTCCAGTCATTCGACCGGGTCAGGAATTGAATGAATGAAGCCCCATCTAGCGCCGAGGATGAGAATTGTGCCGACTGCCGAAGCCTGTCGCACTCATCTAGGGCAATGATTAATGACTGATAGATGGAATGATATGCTATTGGGGAGTGTTGCTGGAATGAAATATGACGGGGAAAACCGGAGTACCCGGAGAATAACCTCTCCCGCCTCCGCTTTGTCCAACTTAAGGGCGGTAATAATAGCTCTTTTGAGATTTTGATTCTGAATCAATATTATGCAATGAATCTTCCACCAAAGGATCAATATTACACACGTATTACAATTAAATAGAAGTACGGCGCGATTATACAAAAAAAATTGTCCCAGGCTTATTTTGGTTCTGGCCGAGGATTTAAGACCGGACTTCATTTACCAAGCGAATTGGTCATGCCGGTAGGATTCGCAACTGTGAGCTTGCATTCGGAAGATAGTGGATTGGAGCCCCACCATCAGTTTCCCTGAAGATGGTTTTCCGTTGTTACCCATTTTCATACCAGGCAAATGCTCGGGCTGTACAATCGCGACCAAAAGAATTCCGGGTGCAAAAGGAAACAGGTAACGTTTGGGCGAAGATTTTGGCCAACCCTGAGGATGAAGGAGAAGTAGCCAAATCAACGTCACATGTGTTCTTCTTCCACAGGGTGTGGCTTGCGACAGTAGAGGAGCAAAGACAGCTCAACTCCCGGAAATGAGTCAGCACTTTTTCTGCAGCGTCAGCAGGTTAACAAACCGTGACGTTACGACCACGTGCTCTTGTTTGTAAACAAAGCCACGTGCTATTGTTTGTAAACCAAGCCACCAAGAGAGCATCGCTAACTTCAGTGCTGTCATCTTTGCGGCACTAAACCTCATGACTGCCAACTTATGCACGTGGGCGCGCGAAATTTGAATAATGCGTGCTTTTTTGACAGCTGTTAAGATGACCACGTGAGCATGGTAGGCTAACCTAAGTAAATGGTTATGCTTTATTGAATTCGGGGGAGTAGGGGCTTAAAGAGGTAGTCCTATTTTCCCTTCCAAAAATAGGGGATGGAGAGATGTCCTCTCTTGGTAGTCCTCTACCAAAAAAAATAATGCCCGGCTAAGAAGCCAGGCACGGCCACCCCTCTCTTCCGAGAGAGTGGCAAAGAATTGGCCTTTTTCCAGTGTTTTCATTCCCCACCCTAAAGGGGAGATGCGGGCCACCTTGAAGGTAACGCCTTCACCCTGGCCAGGAGTTTCGGCTGGTTGTGGAAGGAGCGATAGGTTAAAGAAGGGGTAAGTGGAAGTAATGAGTAAGGAGGTGTGCGCGGATATTATTTAAATACCGGGGATGTTTGTAAGAAGTGAAAATTCAGAGGAGACATTGTACAATGAGGTGATGAGGAGTCGGATGAGATCGAGAGGAGAAGATGGTTGAAGGAAGTAGCTAATTGGGGGTAGGGGTGGACTGACGGGTTGATGGGATGGAAATAGAGAGGCTGTGGCCGGCCGGGGGCGAGGCCGTGTGTTGTTGGGGGATGTCTAGTAGAAGGGTGGGGTGGGGAACGAGATGCCTCTACTTTGTGAAGGTGGCGGTATATATAGGCTTCACGTTGGATGAGGCGCTGTACATCATCGGCTGTGGGGAGATGTAAGCGAACGTGAGACGTTGGACCGTTGCTGTTCTGGATTTTGAAGGCTCGACGGGCAGGGACGCCGTCTTTCTGGAGTTCCTGGAGTACTTCTTGGTCGGTGATTGAAGGGTCAACGCCACGAATAACACAGCTGTACAGAGCGTTAGAAGACGGTGGTGGCTGCGATGATGCGGCTGCTGTAGAGGTTGTGGCAGGTGTGGCAGGCGTAGCAGATGCCTCGGCTTCGGCACGGAAAGATGCTGGTGGCGGTGGAAGGACGGCTGCTGCGACGTGGTAGATGCTGCATCAAGTTGCGGATGTGATATGTATTGAGGACTAGGTTGTGCGGGTGTTGAAAGTAGAGGGAGAGTGGAAGTCATAGTTGTTGAAGGATGGGACGTTGCTGCAGTTGTGATAGGAATGAGGGAAAGGTTATGGACAGATGTCGTGGTGGTAGTGGTGGTGGTGGTGGCGGTAGTGCAAAAATAGGACGAAGACTGTTGCTGTAGTGTCCCCGGGGATGGTGCGGCTGCAACGGGCGTGGTAGGTGCGTCATCAGGTGGCTGTGATTGTGTGTAACACGGACTAGATTCCACTGTGTGTTGCTGTCGATATATATACGCGCCGTTGCTGATAAGGTTCAGGACTTCGTCTTCGGTGGGGAGCTGTAGACTGACCAGAGGTGTTGGAACCGGGCCGTTCATTATCCTCGACACGTTGCAAGCTGAGACGCCCTCTGCGTGGAGTTCGCTGAAGATATCGTGGTCAGAGTAGGCAGGATTAACGTCGACAATGATACAGCTATACATGATGGGGAGGCCGACTTCCTACTTGGTGTCAGCCGATTTGCTTTTTTAGTGCGGCGGGGTGCTAAAATAAAGGTGAGGAGCCACCCAGCCGATCAAAAGAAGAAAACGTGCCGTGGAATAGTGAGCAGTTCACACTATAGAGAGATCGATTCTCCTGTGATGTATTGTGCATGGAATTGGCACTGCGCACTGCCTTTTTATTGCATCGGTAAGCGGGTGGGAGGTGCGCAGATCGATGTCCGAACCGCCCTCCCACATCTCGACGACGTCCCCGGCCAGATCCTCCTTCCCCACTTCACCCACAAACCCGTTTTTCTCCACCCACTTCCGGTTACCTTTCATCCCCACTGCCTAACTTTGACCTCCTCCGTCTCCTCCTCACATCGCATGCGAATATCTCCTTCTTATTCCACCTCCTAGCAATCCACATTTTCCACACCCTCGTGTAACACAACGCTTTTTTTCACATCCTGGCACTCCACATTTTCACTCATACCTAGTTTGAATCTTCTCCGTTATACAAAAATGTACCTTAACCGATGAAATAAAAAAGCAGTTGTCCCCTACTTAGACATACACACACTTCCTCTCCCATGTCCTATTTCTTCACATCCTTTACCACCTCCTCCTCCCATCACCTCTACCTAACCCGCCCGCATCTCCTGGCCAGAGAGAGGGAGTAACCCCCTAGGTGGCTAGCCCCTCCCCTTCAGGGTGGGGAATGAAAACAGGAAAAAAGGCCAATTCTTTTCCATTCTCTTGGAAGAGAGAGGTGGCCGTGCCTGGCTTCTTATTCGGGCAATATCTTTTTGGTAGAGCACTACCAACGCGGTAGACCTGTACAGAGAGAGCACATCCCTCCATCCCCTATTTTTGGAAGGGGAAAGGGAAAATAGGACTACCTCTTTAAGCCCGTACTCCCCAAAATTCAATAAAGCATAACCATTTACTTAGGTTAGCCTGCCATGCTCACGTGGTCATCTAAACAACTGCCCAAAAAACACGCATAATTCAAATTTCGCGCGCCCACGTGCATAAGTTGGCAGCCATGAGATTTAGTGCCATAAAGATGACAGCACTGACGTTAGCCATGCTCTCTTGTTTAAAAATGGCAGCTGTCAGCTTGACAGCTGTCATAAAAGCACGTGGCTTTGTTTACAAACAAGAGCACGAGGGCGTAACGTCACGTTTTGTTAACCTGCTGACGCTGAAGAAAAAGTGCTGACTCATTTCCGGGAGTTGGCTGTTTTTGCTCCTCTACTTGCGACGTTGCGCACTCTGAGGTCATTCCCAACTCCATTTTTCGGGGAAATGATGAAGATACTTCTATGGTTAAACATTCTGGCTATACTAGCTTTTCCTAAACAGGGAAAACAATTAACTGTAATTTAATTGCGTTGAAGTGTGCACGATATAATCCCACCCCAATATATGGCATTTAATTGCTTGATCAGCGCTGGCAATAACGTCATAGGAACGGTTTTCCAAACGCCCTTGCTTCTCTGATAATCATAATTATTTAATGCCAGGTTATTTTTACTTTGGTTTTGAGGATAAAATTATAATGATTATTATTATGTTTAATGTTATTATTATTAGTAGTAGTAGCATTTAACAGGGCCTATATTGACGAAAATAAGGGCCACTCTATCGTACAGTGGTTGAGAGCGATGCCATTTGATAATGAAGCCTTTAATCGAGACCGCTAATATTTCAGCCAGACTTTGCACACAGAATTACAGAGAAACTGGAGAATTTTATCCTCAGTCAGTTGACATATACATTACGTATGTTGCCTTCAAGGAGCCATGTGGTTCCTTCGTTCATTCCCTTCTTCCTTCATTGTCGATCCAGTGGGATGTACGTGCAGGCGGGGAAGCACGTATCTTCCCCTTCGCGTGTGTTTCGTTCATGCTACATTTCCTCGTGCTTCGTTTTCTCCACCTCCCCTCACTCTTCAGATGTGTGCATGTGTTAACGCGTCGAATGGATGTGAACGATGAGAGAGAGTGTGTAAGCAGGTAGTGGGTCGTTCGGAGGGCTGAACTGATTTCTTGCCTGAAACGAATATTTCTGGCCACGAGATACTAAATATTTCGAGTGAGCCTTCATTAAGGACACGGCTGCTACCTTCTCAATCCCAGCCCTCCATAGTTGAAAAACTTCGAAGTGTTAGTGCGACGTTAAACAATTGAAAGAACGACTGGGCGGGACGCAGCAGCAATCCCATCTATCGGAGATGAGTGGCAGCAGAAGATACAAATCACATCACAATAATGATCAGTGTAATGTTATTGTTGATCAGTTTTATGAGCTTTCGATATCGTAGGCCTTCACATTTAGTTTTCTTCCAACTCTGTGATATTAGGACATTTAATTTAAAGGGAACCCTTCCATCTTTCATGGCTCCCTCTTGTCTTATTCTTCTAGCGATCGTTCCTTTACGATTTTGTCTCACTTATTATAATCATCTTCACATTTTTCCTTGTCGATACGGACCGATGACAACGCGGTTTTACACCTTAAGACAACAATGACAAAAACCATCGCCATTTAACAGGGTAAAACAATATTTCCATATTTATAATGCTTGGCGCTGATAGGGACTAAGTAACAAAAGTCTAAATTCATTATTCTCTTATCTAGTCGGTACGGTAAAACTGTATAAGGCATAAATGATTGGAACTTGTATTCTCATACTTTTGTTACGGTATTTTATGCACCTTCCGCTAAACTACGATTTCATCCAGCTTGAATAAAAAAATATTTCCATCCTAGACTGTAGCTCCTTATTCCTAGACTTTACATACCGAATTTCATTAAATTCGGTTCACCTATTTTCTCGTAGTTCGGCATTGATACGGACTTAGCAAGAAAAATCGAAATTCATGAATATCTCTGTTATCATAGTCGATGCGGTAAAAATGTATAAGACATAAATGGCCGGAAATGTCATTTAACATAATTTTAGATACGGTATGTAGTATTTATCGACAGGTCAATTAATAACATTGTGTAATATCAGTGTGTTTACTTTGTGTATGCAGCTAGAAAGGTATGTATGTATTTCTAACAATTAGCATTTTACTATCAGACTGATAAGTACGTGTGAAAATTCTGAAAAAAAGAAAAATCCAAACAAAGTGAGTACGAATTGTGTAGGTTAGATCGTTGCCTACGAGATAATCACGTAGGCAACGGTTAGATGAATACAAATAGTAGTGAATACACTGTCACCTACAGACAATTTCAAAGTAAGGGAATACTATCGCCGTTGAACTATCGATTCACCGTTTCGCAAATTCTCCGCTATGAATTCATGTGTAAAATGTGGTAAAACTATTGGCAAACGGAATAGTTCATAGAAAATTAAGTGCAGAGCATGTCAGGGTTGATACCATAGTAAGCATGCCGATTTAACAGAACAGGACGTGGACATAAGAGAATCGGAGGGACGGTTATGAAAGTGAAAGATATTTGTTGTTGTCGGAGAGGTTATGGGCTCTATTATTTCACCCAGCCACGACACTTATTATCGTGACATTACACTTATAATGCGAAATCATACGCAATTATTCTCACTACGAAAGTCACACGCAATTAGTCTCACTACGAAGGTCACAAGAACAGAGTTGAGCATCATGTCTATGTACACATCTTAAGTAGCGAGAAACATAACAAAGGAAGTGCGTAGAAGCAAAAAACAGTGGAAGCAGGAATATGTAACCGAGCAAACAATAAAAAGACAGTAATTTACAAATGAATATGAGAATCATCCAAATATTGATTGAAAACATGTATTATAGCAGGAGACATATCGGTAAGCAAATAGGAGACATTGGTGGGGAGAGATTTCTGAAGACTGATAAGACGAGAAATAAAAGCCGGACGAGAAGAATCATACACAGGGCATTGGATTAATAAATGATTTACATCAGCACTCGGAGTACCACATAGACAGGAGGAGTGGGGGGGGGGAGAGGTTAAAGCGATTTTTATACAGAGGAGTAAGGGCATGATTAAAGTGAAGACGAATAATGTTTGTATTGTGACAGCGGGAATAGTTAGCCTTCAAATACCAAGGATAGGGAGGAATACAAGGCTGGATATTGTAATAATAGCGACCTTTATGCGAAGCTGATCGAGTCCAATCTCTTTGCCACTGACGATAAGCAGAATTTTTAAGAACAGGGTAAAAATCGGGTAGAGAAACTGCAAGTTTAAGTAGGGATTTTCCATCACGAGCAGCTCGCTTAGCGAATAAATCCGCCTGTTCGTTCCCATAGACACCTATATGACTAGGGATCCAGACGAAAGTGAGAACCACCCCAGATTGATGCAAGGTATAAATGAGACTTTTAACATAATACAAATACCAGTTAAAAGAAAGATGAGAGGACATGAGCGACTGAACGGCACTGAGAGAATCCGTATAAATAGCTGCTTTAGGTATAGAATGATGCTTAATGTACATGAGAGCTTGACGAATACAAAAAGTTCCGCAGTGTAGATAGAAAAGTCACTAGGTAAACGATAGAGTTCAGCAACATTGGTATTGACAATATAGAACGCTGCTCCAACGCCGGAAAAGTTTTTTGAGCCGTCTGTATATATGTTGACGCCGGAATCACTAGGAGCAAAACGTAGTTATTTAAAAGGAGGGCCAGTCAACGAAGAACCAGGAATAGAAGAGGAAAAGTAAGATGTAGGGGAGATAATGATAGAAGGGACAAAAAATAAACAGTCAAAATGCACTGAATAAAACGGAGGAGAAGGAGTGCGTAAGATAGCATTTTTATATGAGAGAAGAAATTGATATGCATACAACAAAGCAGGCATCTTACGACGGCGGGCATGTGAAAGAAGGAAGTATTCATCTAATAACTGCAATTTAGGAAGCAATGGGTGTTGAGCCAGGGCAAATCTTTTAAGTAAATATTTAGATGTTATCATTTTACGGCGAATTGGAAGAGGGAGCTCACCGGTCTCAACAAGGAGAGCATTAGTAGGGGTAGACAACAGTGCTCCAACACAAGTTCTCAGGGCTTTACATTGTATAGTATTTAAGTGGTTAAAAAAGAATCCGCCGCAGTATCTATAACATGCGCACAGTAGTCGAGTCTAGAGCGAATAGTAGCGGACTGAGCTGTGCCAGGATCAGCACCCCATGATCGTCTAGTAACTGCTTGGAGAATTTTAATATGCGTATCAGAAGAATTACGTAACTGATTAATATGAAGTTTCCTAGATAACGAGCGGTCTAGCATGACACCAAGGTATTTATGGGAGGAACAAGAAGGGATGACATGAAAATCGAAAACAAGTGGCTCAGAATTAAACCTATGCTTAGAGGTAAAAAACATTGCACAAGCGTGGAAAGTTGAAGACCATGGAAAGTAAGCCATGTAATGACTTGCTCCATTAGCTGATATATATAGTGACGACACACATCGACATTACTATGAGAATAATGAAGAACTATATCATCAGCATAAAAGAGAATGCGAGCCTTTTGTGTAACCAATTGTTCAAGTTTACTCATATACAGGGCGAACAGCAGACCACTTAAAATGTCTCCCTGAGCAACACCGACAGATGACAGACGGCAAGGAAGAGAAGAATAAGCGGATTTAAGTGAAAGTTTCCGATAAATAAACAAATTACGCAAGATGTGGAGAAAATTAACAGAAAACCCTTTCTGTGCGAGATTAGTCCAGAGAAGATGAAGTGGTATGGAGTCAAAGGCTCCTCGTATGTTCAAAAAATAGCAATAGTACAATCCTTACGAATTTGCGCTAATAAGATATCTATTGGATTGGGACAAAGGAAGGAAAGAGGAAGTCGGCTGGTTGAATTCTGCACTGACCATAATTTAGTCCTCGCCAATACTTGGTTCAAACACCACAAACGACGGCTGTATACGTGGACGAGACCTGGAGACACTGGAAGGTATCAAATAGACTTCATTATGATTAGGCAGAGATTCAGAAACCAGGTGTTGGATTGCAAAACTTTCCCAGGAGCAGACGTGGACTCTGACCACAACTTGTTGGTCATGAAATGCCATCTGAAGTTGAAGAAATTGAAGAAAGGAAAGAATGCATAAAGATGGGATCTAGACAAGTTGAAAGAAAGGAGTGTGATGGATTGTTTCAAGGAACATGTTGCACAAGGACTAAATGAAAAGGCCGAAGGAAACACAGTAGAGGAAGAGTGGAGAGTCATGAAAAATGAAGTCAGTAGGGCTGCTGAAGAAATGTTAGGAAGGAAGAAAAGATCAACTAAGAATCAGTGGATAACTCAGGAGATACTAGACCTGATTGATGAACGACGAAAATACAGGAATGCTAGAAATGAAGAGGGCAGAAAAGAATACAGGCGATTAAAGAATGAAGTGGATAGAAAGTGCAAGGTAGCTAAGGAAGAATTGCTGAAGGAGAAGTGCAAGGATGTCGAAGGCTGTATGGTCCTGGGAAAGGTAGATGCTGCATACAGGAAAATCAATGAAACCTTTGGAGAAAGGAAATCTAGGTGCATGAATATTAAGAGCTCAGATGGAAAGCCACTTCTAGGGAAAGAAGACAAAGCAGAAAGATGGCAGGAGCATATCCAACAGTTGTATCAAGGTAACGATGTAGATAATTTCGTTCTGGAACATGAAGAGGCTGTTGATGCTGATGAAATGGGAGACCCAATTTTGAGGTCAGAGTTTGACAGAGCTGTGAGTGACCTAAATAGGAACAAGGCACCTGGAATTGATGATATTCCCTCTGAATTACTGACTGCCTTAGGAGAAACCAGCATGGTAAGGTTATTTCATTTAGTGTGCAAGATGTATGAGACAGGAGAAGTCCCATCCGATTTTCGGCAGAATGTTGTTATACCTATTCCCAAGAAAGCCGGTGCTGACAGGTGTGAAAACTACCGCACTATTAGTTTAGTATCTCATGCCTGCAAAATTTTAACACGTATTATTTACAGAAGAATGGAAAAACAAGTTGAAGCTGAGTTGGGGGAAGATCAATTTGGCTTCAGAAGAAATGTAGGAACACGTGAAGCAATCCTGACTTTACGTCTGATCTTAGAGGATCGAATCAAGAAGGACAAGCCCACGTACATGGCATTCGTAGATCTAGAAAAGGCATTCGATAATGTTGATTGGACCAGGCTATTTATGATTCTGAAGATGATAGGGATCAGATACCGAGAACGAAGAATTATCTACAACCTGTATAAAAATCAGTCTGCAGTGATAAGAATCGAGGGCTTTGAAAAAGAAGCAGCAATCCAGAAAGGAGTGAGGCAAGGCTGCAGTTTGTCCCCTCTCCTTTTCAATGTTTACATAGAACAGGCAGTAAAGGAAATCAAAGAGAAATTTGGAAAGGGAATCACAGTCCAAGGAGAGGAAATCAAAACCTTGAGATTTGCCGATGATATTGTTATTTTATCTGAGACTGCAGAAGATCTCGAGAAGTTGCTGAATGGTATGGATGAAGTCTTAGGTAAGGAGTACAAGATGAAAATAAATAAGTCCAAAACAAAAGTAATGGAGTGCAGTCGAACGAAGGCAGGTGATGTAGGAAATATTAGATTAGGAAACGAAGTCTTAAAGGAAGTAGATGAATATTGTTACTTGGGTAGTAAAATAACCAACGATGGCTGAAGTAAGGAGGACATAAAATGCAGACTAGCACAAGCAAGGAAGAGCTTTCTTAAGAAAAGAAATTTGCTCACTTCAAACATTGATATCGGAATTAGAAAGATGTTTTTGAAGACTTTTGTGTGGAGCGTGGCATTGTATGGAAGTGAAACATGGACGATAACTAGCTCAGAAAGAAAGAGAATAGAAGCTTTTGAAATGTGGTGTTACAGAAGAATGCTGAAGGTGAGATGGATAGATCGAATCACGAATGAAGAGATACTGAATCGAATTGGTGAGAGGAGATCGATTTGGCTACATTTGACGAGAAGAAGAGATAGAATGATAGGACACATCTTAAGACACCCAGGACTTGTTCAGTTGTTTTTTTAAGGAAGTGTAGGTGGCAAGAACGGTAGGGGTAGACCAAGGTATGAATATGACAAACAGATTAGAGCAGATGTAGGATGCAATAGTTACGTAGAAATGAAAAGGTTAGCACAGGATAGGGTGGCATGGAGAGCTGCATCAAACCAGTCTATGGACTGATGACTCAACAACAACAACAACACAACAAGATATCTATAATTAAAATATTAATAGCATCTTGAGCACAACGACCTTTAAAGTAGGCGAATTGATATTTTGGAACCAAATTACTCTATAATATTCAAGAGACCACAGAAGTCATTGAAGGAGAATTTTTAAAAAAGTCTTGCGGATTCACGAACCAAGGACAATACCTCGAAAGCTGTTAGCGTCAGTGTGAAGTTGACAAGGTTTTGGGATAGGCACCAAAAATAAATTCATTCCAAGAGGTAGGAACAGAAGTAGTGAGAAGTATATTATTATAGAGAGCTAATAAAGCTTGTTTAGCACGTAGAGGGAGGATCCGGAGCATATCGTATGATATATAATCAGGGCCTGGAGACGAACTCTTTGCGTTATACAAGGTGGCCTCAAGTTCAGAAAGGTGTATAGGTTGGAGTAATACAGAAAAGCGGGAAGAGCAAGGAGACAGGGGAATAGTAAGGTCGGGCACGACATAATCAGGAGTGAGTGAGTTGAGAAAGATAGATGGATCTGTGGAGGGGTGACAGAGGGTGGAATGTATTGAGAAGCTCGGGTAAGTGAGCGAATTGCACTCCATAATTGAGAAGACGAAGTATGAGCGTTTAAGAAGGAAAAAGGATCGCCATGCAGCACGGCGTTTAGAAAGAAAAACTCGTCTAGCGTAAGCTAATGTTTTCCTATATATACGAAATAAGCGGCGTCGTTTAAGAACGAGATGATGGCACTCTGAATCCCACCATCGTGAAAAGGAAGAGGGACGAGCAGAGTGGGAAGAAATAGGTTAATAGGGATGGTAAAATCGAGAAAATCTTGTATAAATTGAAAGAGAGTAGAAAAGGACAACATAGTATCCGAAATAAGCTCAAGACGATGGGTAACATAAGAGATAAAAGATACTCTATCAAAGTGACGGAGGGAGCGAACATTACTGATACATGTAGGAGGGGAAGAAGAACTAGGAAACTTACCAAGACCATACGTAAGAATAATAGGGAAATGGTCGCTAGAATGTGTATCAGAAAGGCGATGCCAAGTTACAACCGAAGCCATTGCAGGACGACATAATGATAAATCCACAGCACTTGGAGGAGAGCCGGCAGGAGTGAGGCGCGTGGGAGAACCATCGTTTAAAATGACGAAGTCGTGCGATTCAGAAGCAGTGAGAAAATAAGGACCCAGGGAAATATCACTACTGCTTCCCCACACGGAATTATGAATATTGAAGTCCCCTAAGAGGAGAAGCTCGTTATGAGAAGAAAATTGCTGTAAGAATCGACACCATTGAATATGAGAAATAGAAAGAACTGGAGGGCAGTAAAGGATAATAATGGAAAGGCGATTATATGAGATACCGATAACAAACGTATGGGGTATACAATAGGAGATATGAATACGTTGATAGGATAAACTATGGTGAATAAAACAACTCCACCGAAACCAACATCATCACAACGCTCAAAATTAAAGCCATTTAAATAAAACTCAGTGGATGGGGAAATCCAAGTCTCCTGTAATGCTATAATGAAAGGGGAAATTTTATTTATCAAAAATTGTAAGTCATACCGTTTAGAAGGAATACTCCTAGCATTCCACTGCAGGATTCGTAGCATCTAAAGAGAACATAGTGTGCACACAGTCACAAAGCTTATAAAGTGTAAGTGCAACATGTGGCTGGTCCCCTAATAATTGAATAAGTTGTATAAATAGTTGATGAATACCACTTTGGAGATGAGCCTTTTGGCGTAGCACAGGGGAACTAGATGATTGAGAAGGAGCTGAAGGGAAACACTGAGAATTACGGGACGTAGACGGAATAGGGGACGGGGAGAATGAAGATGAAGTGGATGGAAAGACCGAGGTATGTGAAGACACTGGAGTGGGTCTGACGAGATTAAGATACCCAGACTTATCAAAACCAGGTGTTGGAATGGGACGGGAATCTTTCATAACCACCTGAGTAAATTTACGTTTCCGGGGGGTTTCCACAGGTGAAGAGGAACTAGTAGAAGGAAGAGGTGGAAAATGATGGGTATTATTGGACATGTTAAATTGGGTCGAGGGTATTCTAGCAGACGCCTCGGAAAAGGATAGATTTTCTGTACACATAAGCTTTTTAAGGGCAGTTTGCTGTTGATGAGTAGGGCAGTTTGATGAGCCATTATAATGTTCCTGATGACAGTGAAGACATCTGCGAATATTTTCCTGACACTCAGATGTAAGGTGATGTAACGCACAATGCCCACATTGGGGTGACTTAGCCTGACAGTTTCTGATCGTATGTCCATATCGCAGACATTTTGAACATATAATCGGAGAGTATGAAAGGGTGAACTTCTAAATGCCCTTGAAACAAAGAGACGTATTGAGGAAGTGTCTGAGAGCGAAAAATAATCTAGACTGTTCCAGTAGGAACGTAGGTCACTCCACTGGGCTCCACAACCTTACGATTAAGCCGCTTGATCGATTTGACCCGAACATCAGATTTGAGGTATTTAAGAATGTTAGAATCAGAAACGTTCTTTTCCAAACCGCGTATAAGTCCAACGCGAAAGATATTGTTATTTGCTTTACGTCGCACCGACACGGATAGGTCTTTTGGCGACGATGAGGGAGGAAGGGGCTAGGAGTGGGAAGGAAGCGGCCGTGGCCTTAATTAAGGTACATACCCAGCATTTGCCTGGTGTGAAAATGGGAAACCACGGAAAACCATCTTCAGGGCTGCCGACAGTGGGGTTCGAACCCACGATCTCCCGAATACTGGATACTGGCCGCACTTAAGCGACTGAAGCTATCGAGCTCGGTGCGAGAGATATTGGAGCTGGGAATATATGCTTTCAAAGAGCGAGTTGCAAGTATTGAATGACGTAGCAAGGAATTAGCTTGGATCGCGGAACTAAATTCCACCAATAATCTATTTCGTCCTTTGGGCGTTATACCTTTCACAAAAATAACATTATCGTAAAACAATCGCCCATGCGGCATGGGATGTAGCCCACCAATGTTTTTTGACTTAGTCCATTCAACAAAGACAATAAATGGACCAAAATGAGTCTGTTGATAAACCTCCAACTCTACAAAAGAAAGTCAGTTGTTTACAACGTTAATTTAGTATGATCAAGAAACTGGTTTAAGAGTGAAATTATATTGGGTGATGGTTCAAATAATAAACAATGAACACTTATTGGTAAAGGTATGTTCAATTTGATTTTTTTGCTAGTTGGTTTACGTCGCACCGACACACATAGGTCTTATGGCGACGATGGGACAAGAAGGGCTAGGAGTGGGAAGGAAGCGGCCGTGGCCTTAATTAAGGTACAGCCCCAGCATTTGCCTGGTGTGAAAATGGGAAACCACGGAAAACCATTTTCAGGGCTGCCGACAGTGGGGTTCGAACCCACTACCTCCCGAATACTGGATACTAGCCGCACTTAAGCGACTGCAGCTATCGAGCTCGGTGTTCAATTTGATTAATTGCTTAAATGAAATACGTTGAGAAGATGAATATTGAGGGCATTGAAAGAGTAGGTGGTTACTATCGCCGTTTGGATGTCCACAAATACAGTATGAGAGGTTAGAAATGTTAAAGCGGTATTTGTATGCAGGCGCTAATGCGTGGTTTAAAACGCAATCGTATAATGCTAATGATGTGTCGTCGGGTATAGGAGCCGTTTAGATACCACGGTTTCGTTGGAATATAGGTTTGCAATTGATAATAGAATTTCCCTTTGGTACTTGCAGTATGTTGCCATAAATTCTGCCAAGATTGCCGAGCATCATGTTTGATAATTGGAAAATAATCTGTAAGAGGTATTTTTATCTGAAGAGGATCAGATAAGGAATTATTCGCTGCTTTCGCGGCTAGATCAGATTGATCATTTCCTGGGTGAGCTGAATGTCCTTTTATCCATATTAAATTAATGTAGACTCCGGAATGTTCGATTTGATATAGTATGTATTTAACCTCATATAAATATCCATTATAGGACTGTGTGGGGGTACTAAGAGCGTGAAGAACACTTTGGGAATCCGTAAAAATGTTTACCTTAGGAAAAGCATGTTGTAGAACATAGAATAATGCTTGTCTAATTGCAAAGAGTTCAGCCGTAAAGATAGTTTAATGATTCGGTAAATGACAATGGAAGCTTGTAAGTGTATTGGAATCAAAAAAGGCCGCTCATACGCCATGCTGAGACTCCGATCCATTTGTATATATACACTGACTGGCAGAGCAAATGCAACACCAAGGAGGAGAGGTTCGAAAGGGATGAAAGTTGGGGAAAAACAGAGTCGGCACGGAAGAATAATTGATGTTTATTTCAAACCGATATGCAGGTTACACAATGCGCACGGCATCGACTCAGTAGGATGTAGGACCACCGCGAGCGGCGATGCACGCAGAAACACGTCGAGGTACAGAGTCAATAAGAGTGCGGATGGTGTCCTGAGGGATGGTTCTCCATTCTCTGTCAACCATTTGCCACAGTTGGTCGTCCGTACGAGGCTGGGGCAGAGTTTGCAAACGGCGTCCAATGAGATCCCACACGTGTTCGATTGGTGAGAGATCCGGAGAGTACGCTGGCCACGGAAGCATCTGTACACCTCGTAGAGCCTGTTGGGAGATGCGAGCAGTGTGTGGGCGGGCATTATCCTGCTGAAACAGAGCATTGGGCTGCCCCTGAAGGTACGGGAGTGCCACCGGCCGCAGCACATGCTGCACGTAGCGGTGGGCATTTAACGTGCCTTGAATACGCACCAGAGGTGACGTGGAATCATACGCAATAGCGCCCCAAACCATGATGCCGCGTTGTCTAGCGGTAGGGCGCTCCACAGTTACTGCCGGATTTGACCTTTCTCCACGCCGACGCCACACTCGTCTGCGGTGACTATCACTGACAGAACAGAAGCGTGACTCATCGGAGAACACGACGTTCCGCCATTCCCTCATCCAAGTCGCTCTAGCCCGGCACCATGCCAGGCGTGCACGTCTATGCTGTGGAGTCAATGGTAGTCTTCTGAGCGGACGCCGGGAGTGCAGGCCTCCTTCAACCAATCGACGGGAAATTGTTCTGGTCGATATTGGAACAGCCAGGGTGTCTTGCACATGCTGAAGAATGGCGGTTGACGTGGCGTGCGGGGCTGCCACCGCTTGGCGGCGGATGCGCCGATCCTCGCGTGCTGACGTCACTCGGGCTGCGCCTGGACCCCTCGCACGTGCCACATGTCCCTGCGCCAACCATCTTCGCCACAGGCGCTGCACCGTGGACACATCCCTATGGGTATCGGCTGCGATTTGACGAAGCGACCAACCTGCCCTTCTCAGCCCGATCACCATACCCCTCGTAAAGTCGTCTGTCTGCTGGAAATGCCTCCGTTGACGGCGGCCTGGCATTCTTAGCTATACACGTGTCCTGTGGCACACGACAACACGTTCTACAATGACTGTCGGCTGAGAAATCACGGTACGAAGTGGGCCATTCGCCAACGCCGTGTCCCATTTATCGTTCGCTACGTGCGCAGCACAGCGGCGCATTTCACATCATGAGCATACCTCAGTGACGTCAGTCTACCCTGCAATTGGCATAAAGTTCTGACCACTCCTTCTTGGTGTTGCATTTGCTCTGTCAGTCAATGTATTTACGTCGTTTTCGATGGATGAGATTTTGATTTTCTCTGCTCTTGGCGTAATTAATGCGATACTTTGTGAGGATTGAGACGTTATGGATGAGGATTGAATAATAATATGAGGTATAAAGTTGAGGATTTCGCATGGAAAAGAATGCATGAGTAATTGGGATGTTCGTAGTAAAGAGGAGTGTAGAACGTGCATCTCGGCATAAGCCTGATTTAACGCAGGGTATCTGACGTTTTTGGGAGGGCGTTGGTGATAATATTCATAAAGAAGTTGTAGTTTGGGTATAATAATGGAACTCGATTGAGTAAGGTGTTTCAAGATATATTTTTTTGCAAGCATTAAACGTCTAATGAAGAGAGGGCATTCACTTGTTTCAACCAGAAGTGCATATGTGGGGGTAGTTTTAAGAGCACCAATACAAAGTCGTAATGCTTTGTGTTGGATTATATTGAGTTGTGATAAAGTAGTTTCGGACGCGGTATCTATTATGTGAGCACTATAATCCATATATGAGCGTATAGTAGCCCGATAGAGCATTAATGCGGTCGAGGGTTCTGCTCCCCATTCGCTCCTGATAACTGTTTTTTGAATGTTCAGCTAACCATCGGCTTTTCTGCGTAAGATCTGAATATGAAATTTCCAAGTGAGATTGCGATCGAGTCGTGTAACTAAATATGTATGTTGGTTAGTAAAGGGAATGCTAAATCCGTCAAAGCAAATGGGCTATTGTCAAATGCACGTTTATGTGTAAATATCATTGCTGCACACTTAGAAATAGAAAGTTGTAGGCCGTGATTATTGAACCAATGTAATACTTTGGTCATAACAGTGGAAATCGTTTGTCGGCAGTCTTCAATGTTTGTGTGTGTGACATAAATAACAAAATCGTCTGCGAAGGCTAACACTCTGGCAAATGGTGTAATTTTTTTCTAAATCACTCATGTATAAGGCGAATAATATGCCACTTAATATTGCTCCCTGAGGCAAGCAATGAGAAGTCTGTCGACTCGGAATGTGGTAGTAGGCAGATTTAATTGTTAATGTGCGATTAGAGAATAATTGATATAGAATGGAAATAAATTTAAAAGGAAAACCTTTAATGGATAATTTTTCCCATAATAGGTGTAACATTACGGAATCATAGGCACCTTTTATGTCTAAAAATATGGCTATGGTACTCTGTTTTCTCCACCGGGCTAACAGAATATCAAGAATTAGTATATTAATTGAATCTTGGGTATTACGTCCTTTTATAAAGGCGAATTATTACTTGGGAAACAGGTTATAGTAATCTAACGCCCAAATTAATCGCCGAAGTAAAATTTTACAGAAAGTTTTGTGTATGCACGAGCTCAATGCTATTCCGCAAAAATGGTCTGGAATATCGGGAAGTTTATGCGGTGTTAATATAGGTTTTAAATAAAAATCTTTCCAATGAGTACGAGTATGCACTGTGGGTAAGAAGAAGTTGTGCCTGAGAAGGGAGTAATTTGAGCATAGTGTATGTTATTGAGTCCGGGCTAGGGGATGAGCTATTTGCAGTTGATATAACAGCTTGTAGTTCATTTAATTTTATTGATTGTGTTAGGGTGGAGAAATAAGGAGGAATTGTATTTACTGGTGATATAAATGAAAGTATCGTATAAGCAGGGGTGAGCGAGTTAAGAAAGGAATAGAGCACGTCTCGTGGAAAGGAGCACTGTGATTGATGTTGAAAAGTTCTTGTGATCATTCGTATAGCGTTCCATAAATGGGTTACAGGGATATGAGAAGTTAATGAAGATATAAATGTTTTCCAGGCATTTCGCTTTTTAGTATTGAAAATAAGTTTGGTTTTGGTAATATGTCGCTTTAGTTGTAAATAATTGGCTTGAGTCATTGATTGACGATAAGTTTGAAACAAAATCTTGCGGCGGTGAATGAGTTCGTGGCATTCCTTATCCCACCATTTAATTGTTTGAGATGAGATTATTGGTTTGAATGGGTGATACGTATTTAAATAATGATTCAGAATTGTAAGAAGAGTTGAAAATGTAATATTACAACCGTGTACGCATGTTAGTGCATGGCTGAGGTATTCACTATATGTATTATTATTACAATTTTTGAAGGAGCGTATATTACTAATTTTATCTGTTGTTTGTTTCGTGGTTTGGGGTTTACTAAGACCATAAGTAATAATTATTGGAAAATGGTCGCTCGTATGAGTATCAGCTAACGTGTGCCACGTAGTATATGGAACCACAGCTAAAGTCCACGGCACTAGGAGGTGAACCAGCAGGGGAGAGACGTGTGGGAGAACCATCATTAATTATCGTAAAGTTATGTTGGTGAGATGTACAAAGAAAATTTGAACCCTTTGGAGTGTCAGATATACTTCCCCATTCTGTGTGTTGGCAATTGAAGTCGCCGAATACAAAGACATATGGAAAGGGATCAAATTGCGAAAAAAGTGGGACCATTGATGTTTTGTAATATAAACATCTGGAGGACAGTTCAGATTAACAAAGTGAATATTGTTATAAATGAAACCTACGACATAAGTTTGAGGAATCTGATTATGAATTGGTAAAGGCATATAGGCAAAGGAATTGTGGATTCAATTAGCTACGCCTGCGAAACCGTGACCATCTTGTCTTAGAATATTATACCCCGGTACAGTAAAATGGGTGTTAGGCGTAAACCAAGTTTCTTGGATCATAATAATATAGGCCTGGGATTCTTGAATAAGCAATTGTAATTCCTGTTTTTTGGAATTGCACTCCTAACATTCCATTGAAGGATGTTGATCATGCGCGTTTAAAATGTTAGCTATATGATCACGTCATTTGTAAATAGAATTATTCGTTATTCGTTGGATTTCTTTTTGAAGACGGTCCTTCATACTGTGGAGCAGTGGGGCCTGTGAAGCAGACATATCTCTGTTAACCCGATTTTGTAATTTGGATGTGGAAGGTTGCACTGTCAAGTTTGCTGATGAAGTAGTAGGTTGAGAAGGAGGTCGTACTATAGGAGTATTTCGTTACGAATTATGGACATATAAAACCTTTTATCATAACCTGGGGCAGGAGAAGGAGGCGGAGAATGCATTACCACCTGTGTAAATTTACTTTTTCTAGAGTTTTCAGTTGGAGATGGGGTAAGCTCATGAGATAATGGAGGAAAATGGGTAGGGTTTTGTTCCGGGTAACATACAGGGAGTGAAACGTTGGCTTTCGCTTCTGCAAATGAAATATGTTCTGTACTCAGGATTTTTTCAATTGTTCTTGATATTTTTGTTCCGCACACTCTAAGGATGGTGTCAAATGTTCCCTTTTACAATATACACACTTGATGAACTGTTCTGTACATTGATTGGTGGCATGCTGTTGGGAACATTTACCACACCTATGAGTTTGTGCCTCACAATGTTTTTCCGTATGTTCGTATCTTCGGCATATCCGACATCTGATAGGTGTACGGCTCCACGTCTAAATACATTTTGTATAACGCTACTTGTTGTGGTAAGGTTTGTGCACAAAATATGACTTTGATTGATCCTGTAGGTAAATGCTCGGTTGTGTCGTTTTGTACGACTTTTCGGTTAAGTCGTTGTATTGCTTTAATAGGCACCGGTGTTTCAAGTTGGAGGATTTCTTCAGCTGAGAGGTTTTTATCAACACCGCGTATGAGTCCTACACGGAGGACATTAGAAGAGGTGATGTATGCTTTGACTTTTAGCGTCTCTAGCACAGGGTTACGTAAAAAGGCATTAGCCTGGGCTGCTGTGAGAAAGGTTACTTGAATACGATTTCTCCCTTTACGTTGGAGTGATTTTACATTTAAATCCTGTTCATAGAACATTCCTCCTAGTGCCATAGGATGTAATTGCCCTATATTTTTATCAGCAGTTGATTCTACGAATACTGTGTAAGGACCATAATGAAACTTATTTTAATACTCAGGTATAGTAGTAGATGGAGCTACAGCACTGCGTTGAGTATTCTGTTGATCAGAAGAACGTTCCTTCTTCTATCGGGGTTGCCCTTCTTGATTACTTGTTGATTTGGTTTGCTTTACAGTAGAAGATTCTGAAGAATCATTATCTATGGATTCATCATCCATAGGCACTTCGATGCCTTTATCCACAATTAACTGATCGCCTGTGAGGGGAATAGGTCCCCCCACTGGAGGCATCCAAGGTTCACTATACTCTCACTATATACACAAAAGAACACCAGCAACCAACACGCCGCACACGATATCACTACTACACAACCGTCGTGCCGTACGGCGAGCAAGCGACTGTGTACTGAATTGAAGAATGAACTAGAGAAAGTTTAAACAGAGATGAAAAGTATAAAGACTGAACTAGAGAACGTGAAAAAAAATACATGGAAACCGAGGGCAGGAGTTTAGAATTAACTCATGAGAAACTTGACATCGCCGCGGAGCTAATTAAGTTGCAATAAAAAAATAGCGCTATGCTTAGAAAACATTGACAAACTGAAAGAGGAGAACCTTCAAAACGCAGCTTAGCAATGTAACATTACAGCTTGACGATGTAGACCAGTATGTTAGGATGAATTCCATCGAAATTTCTGGAATTCCTGAAACGAAAACAGAAGATACGCTGGAATTAGTGAAGGTGTTAGGTCGAGCATTGGACATTGAAGTACGGTTTAGAAGTCACGCACTCTAAAATGCCCCGGTTATATTTTCCCAAAAACGAACATATGACAAATCCGCAATACCATATGCCAACCACCATATAGCTATTCAACCATATACCAAATATTTGGGAATTTACATTGACAATAAGTTAAATTGGAAGACACATTTCGCCCGGCTGAAGTCTAAAATTGAAAGTACAATCCAAATCCTTTGTCCTAAATCGTATACTATGTTACACATTCTAGGACAACATGGATCCTAACCTTCATCATTTTCATTAGTGCTTATTATATTTTGCCACATATTTTTAAAACACTGAAAAATATTGCTGATCTTCCAGAGTAAATCCACTTTTTGTTTTATAATCTAAGAATTGTATGGAATTATTTCTCTCTTTCAATTCTTATTTTGTATTCTTTACCCAGATATTTAACTCTACGTTTGTCAATCTCACCAAATATACTATAGAGAATACGTGCCACTTTGCCAGATATTGCAAGATATTGATTGCCAGCCCACCTAGCGGGTCGGCCTTGAAACTGAGTGTAGTAGTACTCAAGTACACTATGAATTGTGCTATAAGTATCAGGTTCCATGTAGTCTTTAATTAAAAAGTGGTTACAAGGGTTTCTCCATTTAACATCGGGTGGTAACTTTATATTCTGTAATGTTTGCAGCAAAGAAGTGAGTGAAACTTGTTTATATTTCTTCCTAATGAGTGATTATCAAAAACATTTAAGCACCAAAAAATGCGAAGTCTAGTAATTATTATTGCATGTTTCTATCTTGGTTGAAAGTATAGTGTTTGTCTGAATATGTAGAGAAACGTGTTGGAACAAATACACATTCTCCAAGCCAGAAGAATGAATTAGATGCGATTAAAATGGAGTCGAATCTGGGACCTTCTGACCCGAATGTCTCAACGCGCGGGCTATTCAGCTAAGGATTCGGACAAAACTAAATCATTATTGAGTTTGTCAGTATGAACATTTTATCCACATTTCACATTATTTTTTCGGCAAACTGTGTGTGGCAGAATGGTGAGTACCTCCGTAGTGTTTAAGTGTGGTTTTTCCTATTCACGAAGAAAGAGGAAAGAAGGAACAGAAGTTTGAGTGCACCGGTTTAAAATTAGTGGAAGTAAAACAAAGCAAAACTCATTAATTATATCAGTTTTATCATGCAACTTTTGCAGTTTCAATCTTGGCGCCTGATGTTTAAAGTCGGGCCGCCAGGTGCGCACTGTAAACATGTCTCTTAGTTTAGAAAGGGAGAATACAGAAGTGTCCAGTATTGTCTGTAGTGTAATTGGTCTCACTATAATACTGCCAATAGTTGCACCTCTTCCGTTGTTTCTCCACAGAATAAGCAATGATTTTCGTCATTTCTCTCTATGACCGTTGTTCTTACATATCCCCATTAGCCAGTACACTCTACCCCTTACTTCTCTATTTGTTAGCCTTGCTGAGTGTAACAGCTGTCGTGCAGACTTGTGTCCAAACCTGTATGCATGTAGGTGCTACATAATGTGAAGGCGGTTCGTGCCAATTGAAAGGTGAGAGTTGTCAATTAAGATTCGTGTTGCAGGTGAAAAATAGCAATCTGCAGGTCTGTTTGAAGACTGGAGACTTTGCAAATAGTCAATAATTACTGAACATTAGTAATTCAATTTCAAGTATAATTGTGTGTTTGTGAGTGCAGTAGCGGCTGGTAGTTTCTGAAGCGTGTGCTGCACCAAAATTTCCAATGTTACTCTTTTATATGAGAAGTTGAGATAATTAACAAGAAACAATTATTTCGCTAAGTAATGAACTACATTTCTGTTAAAACTGAAATATACCCACAGACATATAATAAATAGACAGGCGGCGCTCTGTCTCGTAGCATTGGTACTAGTGAAGCCGGAAACATGCTGCCGCCACCAAATACGTCACTGCTGATCCACTGTAAACACGTATGTTACTATATTACGTACAGTTTTGGTTTATGTTGTTTTTATGCATATTTCACATTATTTTTTCGGCAAACTATGTGTAGCAGAATGGTGAGTACCTACGTAGTGTTTGGGTGTGGTTTTTCCTGTTCACGAAGAAAGAGGAAAGAAGGAACAGAAGTTTGTGTGCACCGATTAGTGGATTACATGTGCTCATGTTCACTTGTGGCTGGTTAATAATGCTATTACATTTACTATTAAAGGTGCCTAATTACGGAAGAAACAGAGATCACTTCCTTCCGACATATATATATATCAGGCGGCTCGCGAACGCCGTACTTTCTCCTTATAAATGCCACGCATGCACGAATGATGAATGGGATGTCTACTATCTGATTTTCACAGGGTCACTACTGCCAGCTGGCAGGTTAGGTCATAATATGAAGAGATAAAGAGATAAAAACCGGACGGTCACTTGCAGCATGTTCCTCGACGCTACCCGTCTATTATCGCTTGGATTGTGGATTGGTAAACCTCGTTTACGACCGCAAAGTAGAAGGCTGGTGTATGTACTGGTGTACAGCAGCACTACATTTGCTGTCTGCACATCGGCAATGGCTAGTGTGTTCACCAACGACGAATACACAGACGTCATTTTAATCTGTGGAGAATCTGGTGAAAATGCAGCCGAAGCACCAAGCAGATGTCTGCCTTCTACACACGTATTTTGCCGAACAGTATTAGCTTTCATTTCAAACAAACTACTCTTTTATAGAGTGGAATGTCTACATATGTAAAAATTAATAAGTTACTAAATTTTATGGTTTGCACCTTTGGCGTATTTACAAATGCACCCTCTTATGGAACGTGTGCAGTAAAATGACTCCTATTTGTTCCACAACATCCACAATACAGCACGTTGTACATTCCTTCGAAAACAAGTGATTACGCATCACATGAGCCACTAGTCCATGCGGGCCACTTGTAAGTAGAAAGTACGGCTCTCGCGAGCCGCATGGTATATTGGCGGTAGCCCCTTGTGTTGTAGTGTGGCACAATAATAATAATAATAATAATAATAATAATAATAATAATAATAATAATAATAATAATAATAATAATAATAATAATAATAATAATAATAATAGTAATAATAATGCCACCACAACACTTGGTTATAGGTTAAGTTTTTGTTTTCGTTATGTTAGCAATTGAGTAATAGTGGTCTCGATCTCTTCTATTCTTTAAAGAAATATTTTAATGATGTCAAAATTACTGTTAAAAAGAGTGGAAGGATCAGTAAGCTTACACGGATCGAAATACAGTGCTGCAAGTGTTAGGTTTATTACCACAGAATATTAACAGTATCTCCTTATCCATTAATTTCTTTCAAGAACATATTTTTCAGTCACTACTGATCTGCATTTATTTAGGACAGTCGCCCAGGTGGCAGATTCCCTATCTGTTGTTTTCCCAGCCCTTCCTCAAATTATTTCAAAGAATTTGGAATCTATTGAACATCTCCCTTGGTAGGATGTTCCATTTCCTAACTCCCCTTCCTATCAACGAATATTTGCCCCACTTTGTCCAACTTTATCTTCATTCTGTGATCTTTCCTAATTTTAAAGACACCACACAATTTTTTGTTGATGTCGTTCTACGTCATCTCTCCACTGACAGCTCGGAACATACCGCTTAGACGAGCAGCTCGTCTCTTTTCTCCCAAGTCTTCCCAGCCCAAACTTTGCAACATTTTTGTAACACTACTCTTGTGTCGGAAATCTCTCAGAACAAATCGAGCTGCTTTTCTTCGGATTTTTTCAGTTCTCGGATCAAGTAATCCTGGTGATTTTCCCATTAATTGGAACTATACTGTAGTTGTGGGTCTTACCAGAGAGCTATATGCCCTCTCCCTTACATCCTTACTACAAACCCTAAACACCCTTATAACCATGTGCAGAGATCTGTACCCTTTATTTACTAATCACATTTATGTGATTAACCCAATGAAGATCTCTCCTTATATCAACACCTAGGTACATACAATGATTCCCATAAGGAACTCTGACCCCATCAACGCATTAATTAAAACGGAGGGGACTTTTGTTATTTGTGAAACTCACAACCTGATTTTTAAACCCCGTTTACCATCATACCATTGCCTATTGTCCGTCTCTCAACATTATCGAGGTCATGTTGTAGTTACAATTTTTAACTTATTTATTACTATATGCAGAAGAACATCATCCGCAAAAAGCCTTATCTCTGATTCCTTTTCTTTGCTCATATGTATATATATATATATATATAAGAAAACAAAAATGTCCAATAAAAGTGCCTTGAGGAATTCCTCTCTTGATTACAGGGTCAGATAAATCTTCGCCTACTCTATTTTTCTGAGATCTATTTTCTAGAAATATAGCAACCCATTCAGTCACTATTTTTTCCAGTCCTATTGCACTCATTTTTGCCAGTTGTCTCCCACGATCCATCCTATCAGATGCCTTAGATATGTCAATCACGATACAATACATTTGACCTCCTGAATCCAAGATATTTGCTATATCTTATTGGAATCCTACAAGGTGAACTTCAGTGGAATAGCCTTTCCTAAACCCGAACTTCCTCCTATCGAACCAATTATTAATTTCGCAAACATATCTAATATAATCAGAAAGGATGCCTTCCCAAAGCTTACATGCAATGCATGTCAAACTGACTGATCTGTACTTTTCAGCTTTATGTCTATCACCCCTTCCTTTATACTCAAGGGGACTATAGCAACTCTCCGTTCATTTGGTATAGCTCCTTCATGCAAACAATAATCAAATAAGTACTTCAGAGATGTTACCATATCCCAACCCATTGTCTTTAGTATATCCCCATAAATCTTATCAATTCCAGCCGCTTTTCTAGTTTTCAAATTTTGTATCTTATTGTGAATGTCGTTGTAATCATAGGTAAATTTTAATACTACTTTAGCATTAGTCACCTCCTCTATCTGGACATTATCCTTGTAACCAACAAACTTTACATACTGCTGACTGAATACTTCTGCCTTTTGAATATCCTCGCATACACACTCCCCTTGTTCATTAATGATTCCTAAAATGTCCTCCTTGGAACCTGTTTGTACCTTAAAGTACCTATACATACCCTTCCATTTTTCACTAAAATTTGTATGAGTGCCAATTATGCTTGCTATCGTGTTGTTCTTAGCTGATTTCTTTGCTAGATTCAATTTCCTTGTAAATTCCTTCAATTTCTCCTTACTTCCACTCTATTTCTTTCCAATATGCACCTCCTTTTAGTCTCTTTACTTCTCTGTTATATTATAGTGGGTCCTTACCTTTCCTTACAAACTTTAAGGGGACAAGCCTGTTTTCAATTCCTCAACAATTGCTTTAAACCCATCCCAGAGTCTGTTTACATTTTCATTTACCGTTTACCTTAAACTCACTCATGCTTGTTTTATCACCCATTTGGTACTGCCTAATATTCCTTCTTTTTCTTTCCTTCACATTTAATTTTAACTTCGACAAAAACACCTTCGCGATCACTAATACCATATATTATTTCGGTTTCTCTATAGAGCTCATCTGGTTTTTCAGCACCACGTCCAGAATATTTTCCCCTCTAGTTGGTTCCATCAATTTCTGAATCAGGTGTCCTTCCCATTTTAACTTATTTGCCATTTGTTGGTCATGCTTCCTGTCGTTCGCATCACATTACCAATTGACGTTTGGTAAATTCCGATCGCCTTCTACAATGGCATTCCTTTCCACATCGTTTCCCACATATTTGATTATCTTACCGAATAATTCTGAATCAGCGTCAGCGCTACCCTTTCCCGTTCTCCACACTCCAAAGACATCAAGTTGCCTATTATCTTTAGAAATGAGCCTAACACCTAGAATTTCATGTCTCTCATCTTTCACTTTTTCGTAGCTTACAAATTAATCTTACTCCAGAATGAATACTCATACTCCCGCTCCTACCATTCCTATCCTATCTCTACGATTCACATTCCAGTTCCGTGAGAAAATATCGGCATCCATTATATCATTTCTCATCCATGATTCAACTCCTATTACAATATGTGGTAAGTATATATCTATTAAATGACTTAATTCTACTCCTTTCTTTACAGTTCTTCTACAGTTCAACACTTACACTGTGAATATATCCGACTATTAAAACACAGGAAACAAGAGGATAGTTATGCAGTATAACTACAGTTATACTTACATCACTCGAATTTAACTTTTCCCTCCTGTTTTTCATTGATGCGAAATGTTGTTAATATTATGGGTGGACCGGTATGATGTACCATAGTAGCGTGGCTAAGAAAAGAAATTACCTTTTAGAGCGGAGAGAAAGCAAGCATGAAGTTATCTCCGAAGTGTGATGCAATCTAACGGAGACATTTGGAGTTGTTTCTCGATAGGGGGTTTTCTGGTCTAGTGGAAGACCCAAGATCCGATACTGGCTAGCGTGCTACCTAACGTTCGGTACAGGCTTATGCTTACAGCTTGTGTGTTGCCGTAGGAAAGCAAACCCCTTGAGTTTGATTCGAAGCCGACAGCATTTACTGGTCCATTACGAAGCATTAGTACATCGAACGGCCAAAGATAGTTGATTTTAACATATTCCAGAATATATGATACACTCATGTTCATAAAAAAACACCTTGAAAGACTAGAGATAGGAAGTTCACATTCACAGGGCATGTTCATTAGTATGTTATGCAGAAACGATTAGCATTTCAGTCACCTAGATTCAGCATGTGTCCTGTTGCTAGTAGGCTCTTGGTCCTCCATGGGCACTGATAACTTGTTCCGTGCGTGATGGCATGGACCCGTATAAGGTTGAATGGCTTCCTGGGGTATAGCCATCCTTACTGCATTCATCTGGTTGAACAGTTCATGTTTCGTGGTTGGCATTGTGTCAGAGCGCCGCACCCGTCGTTTCACCGCATCCCACACATTTTCAATTGGCAACGAGTCCGGTGATTGGGCGGGCCAGGACTAAATTCTCACATCCTGTGACAACAAGAATGCACGTGTTCGTGCAGCAACATGTGGTTGCGCATTGTCCTGCTGAAATATAGCGTCTGGGATGTCGTGCAGAAAGGGTATGGCTACAGGTCTCTGGATGTCATTCACGTAGGTCAAACTGGTCACAGTGTTCTGTACACGCACCAACTGTGATTTGTGGTCAAACCTAATAGCAGCCCACACCATAAGGCCTTGAATTTGCGCTGTATGTATTGTGCGAATGCAGTCAGTGTGATGCCTCTCCCCCTGTTTGCGGTGAACCAAAATGCAGCCATCATTTTCAAACAAACGGAACCGGGAGTCGTCCAAAAACACTATCTGCTGCAATTCATGTCCCCAGTGATGTTGTTCCGTACATCATTTCAGTCTTGCATGTTTATGCACATTAGTCAAAGGTAGGCGGAGAAGTGGACGACACGCCGGTAACCCAGACCGTAATAAACGGCGACGGACTGTCACTCCCGATAGTGTACGATGTGTTACACTGTTCCACTGTTGCGCCAGAGCCGAGGTTGACGCAGATATGTCCTGCAATGCCATTCAGATGAGGTGTCGATCTTCTCGGGGAGTGGTCTGGGTGGTGCGACTAGAACAATCTCGTAGTGTTCTACGGCCTTCTGTGAACCGTTCTGAACCCACCTGTTGCTCTGTCGACACACTTCGTTCCACAGGAGAAGCAATTTCCCGGATGGATGCATCACGTTCTTTCATATCAATAATTCGCCCTCTTTCAGTCTCTCTCATTTGACGGTACGGTTCTCGCATACGTCTGCGAGGCATCCTTCACGTCTGATCAAGCTACACTGATCCATAACCTTAGGTATATAGTGACAACGAGAGCCGCAGGCACATTTTACCAGTCGGTGGTGGTGCGCAGAGATATCGATGTGGATCTTGCACCTGAGGGCAAACATGGTTCAAATGCTAATTATTTCTTCAGAACATACTAATGCACATATCCTGTGAATATGACCTTCCTATCTCTAGTCTATCAATGTGTTCATTTTTTATGAACATGAGTGTAGACTTATTAAACTAAGATCAAGACGAATAGAATAACAAGTGTGAGGACTCTTCGAGTTCAAGCGCCCCCCAGCTCCCAGGCAGCGCTAGAGTGGGCAAGCTCCACAGTACTGATCACCTGGTCTTACGAATGAAGCTAGAGGAAAGGTAGAGATGGGGCCAGCTAGGAAGACGTCTGGTCGCGCATGCGCTTTTGGACGATCCAGCGTAGCGCATCCCCTCCTTACAGAGCTCCTGCAACAAGGACAGTTTAGTGCATAAGTTTACATTGAGCTGTCGCGCGCTGCTTTCTAATTTCTCGTTGTGTAGTAACTATGTTTAGTGGTGGTTTACGTTAGGCCTGTTTGTGACAGTATGGAAGGCATTAAAAGTAGCCTGCATCGTAAAGTGCTGAAGAGTCAGACTAGTGCAGCAATCTCGAACATTATAGACTTTACGAAAAGGGAGGCAATGGAAGAAAAGTTCGTGATAGATTGTAAGAAAGTGCAGGAAAGCGCTGCAGCAGCAGCTGGAGTGTCAGAAAGTTCTGTGGAACGGATTAAGAGCGAAAAATGAAAAGCGATAGAATTAGGAATATCTATGGATAGTCTTGTTTGAAACACAAAAGAAAAAGAAAAATGTGCACCAAGAATGTTACTGGACTGGACGACTTTGACGAAGGTGCCGTACGTCGCATTGTTAACCATTTTTATTTAGTTGAAAAATGTTTACCTACTGTTTCAAAAATTCGTACAAAGTTAGAGAAAGACTTAAAGTTCAAAGGATCCAATACTAGTGTGAAGCGAATCATTCGATCATTAGGATATCGTAGGATTAAAACAGTAACAAGCGCATCCTAGCGGAAAAACATGATATAAGATTTTTTAATGTGTATTTAAAAAAATGCCTAGTATTGGGCAGGGAATAGGCCTATAGTGTACACGGATGAAAGCTATATACTTACGTCCCATGTATCCAGCAAAGGCTGGTCTGATAGTTCAGTATCCGGTAAATCAGCGCCCGTATCGAGAGGAAAAAATACTTATAGTTGTACATGCTGGCGGGGAAATGGGTTTCATCGAGAACTGTCAGCTAATCTGGAAGTCTGGCAACAAGAGTAGCGACTGCCATGATGACATGAATAGTGACAATTATTTAAGTGGGTGAAAGACATGCTTATTCCTAATCTTCCACCTCGCAGTCATCTCGTAATTGAAAACGCGTCAAATCATAACAAGGAAGTAGATCGTGCTCCAACCAACAGCTCATGGAAAGTGACGATGATCTCCTGGCTAGTGAATAGGAACATTCCACACCGTGAGACGATGTAAAAAACACGAGCTTTATGAGTTTATCAAATTGCACAAGCCGGTACACAAAACCTACTTCCTAGATGAACTCATCGAACAGTACGGACACTCGATGATTCGACTGCCCCGATATCACCCTGAATTAAACAGTATTGAAATAGTGTGGGCAGAAGTGAAGAACTGGGTAGCTTCTCACAATGTCACCTGCACTATTGACGACGTAGAGAAACTCAATAGACAGAAATTCGCGTCAATATCCGCCGAAGACTGGAAGCGTAAATTTGAACACGCAAAGAAGGTGGAGAAAGAATTCATGAGGGATGAGTAACCTCTTGTAGAGTCCTTTGTGATCCATCTGGGAGCCAACGACACGCCATCCGGTGAGGACGACAGAAGTGATGACGGAGGACTTAGTGGAACTGAAGAGCTGTAGAGGACGTTATACAACAAGGATGTGCTCATTTTGTGAATATAGTGTCGTTATTTTATTATTTATTATTTGAAGTGTCATTTAAGTTATCTTTGTACACATACGTTGTTCCCTTTTAATCAGCATATGTAGACACCTTTCAAAATACCGGAAAGAGCTGACCCGCTCTCAATCTTTCAAGCCTATTAAAGGCCATAATAAACGGACTTTACTACAAACTGCCCTCAAGGCACACTTATACATAGACAGGGGTAACTTGTACCCAACCTACAGGGCCGTACAAAGAAAAATATGTGATAAATTATAAATGGCCCAAAACAAGGTGAAAGGAGGCGAAACCTGCACTCCTACACTAAAGCTTGTTAAAACCTATGTGGCGCTAGGCCGATAATACAGGGGCTAATTCCAATCTATGGAGGTGACTAGTCTGCAAAATAAATTTAACACATTACGAAGGAAGAGAAAAACGGTTACGAAAACGTAATCACCTCAAATTCCAAAAATGAAGGGGAGTTCGAGAGGGTAAAGCACTCTCTATCCCCGATTTACAGTTGAAGAAATTTGTAGTTTTTATATAGACAGAAAAGGGATTTACATTTTAAAGAGATGGGTTACATATTAAAGGTTTCGAAACTTCCCCGCGAGTTAAACTGCTGAGCTAGCAAGAAAAGATGTTAAATGGTCATTACCTTGTTGAAGATCTGTTGCCCGAAGAAAGAGGAGCTTCCCGCCCCCTGCTACATATCCACACGCTAAGCTAGACGTTATTGAAGTGGCACGGAGACAAGAAAATCAGCAGTTTTATACCCTCGCGGAAAATTCGAGACCTTTCATGAATGATTAAGACCCGCCCCCAAATGTTTATTGGTTAACAGCAAAAGTTACACACAATTCGATGAAGAAACACCTCATTGGTGGAAAATTAATTACAGAAATTTAGAATTGGTTAAATTCAAAACAGGCGGAAAGAAAGCTTAATATTGCCAACCCACAAATGAAAGAACAAAATTTAGTAAAGACAAAACTTATGAATACAAAATTTCTCCAAGAAAGTTCATACCTTCGCACCAGAGTGCATTATCATAGTTTTCTTAGTAGAGACATCTGTTAGAGAATGTCCACACTTCTTGATCAACAAAAGCAAATCAAAAACACCCAGTGACATCTTCTGATAAACAGTAGAGTTGATTCAGTTGTTACAGTTCAGGGTTTCTCCTGTAGAGATGTACTTTAAGGCGGAAAATTCAAATTTGCAGCGTAGAGGTGTACCAACCGGTACAATTATGTTGTTGTCATTATTATTATTATTATTATTATTATTATTATTATTATTATTACGAGGGTCGAGCCATAAGTCACGGCAATTATATTTTTCTCGCGAACAGGAGACAATATGGAAAATCTAATATATGCATTTGGAAATATGGGGCATATACTTATGCATAGTGCCTGAAGACAAATTCTAACTTCAGGAGATTCTCGTAGGAATGTGACAGAACACAGGCCATTGATAAACATTGTTTTATTATGGTATAGACTGCAAATACACAAGACTACGTACAAAGGACAGGTCTCCACTTGTTACAGACCATCGAAATAGTTTTTGCTAGTTGCTTTACGTCGCACCGACACAGATAGGTCTTATGGCGACGATGGGACAGGGAAGGGCTAGGAGTGGGAAGGAAGCGGCCGTGGCCTTAATTAAGGTACAGCCCCAGTATTTGCCTGGCGTGAAAATGGGAAACCACGGAAAACCATTTTCAGGGCTGCCGACAGTGGAGTTCGAACCTACTATCTCTCGAATACTGGATACTGGCCGCACTTAAGCGACTGCAGCTATCGAGCTCGATACCATCGAGATAATCATCGAAGGTTTCCACTGTGCGTTGCCAGCGTTGGGGCAGGCGCGGGAAACCATTCGAATGCATGGGTATCTCTAACGTGTGACACCTCTTTCCGAAATGCTGTTACGATGTCTTCTTTGATAGCAAACCGTTGTCCACGTAATGCCTTCTTGACTTTGGGGATTAGATCATAGTCACATGGGCTCTGCATGGCATTGGCGTGCATTTCTGTCGCGGAGAACTGCTATTTTAATATACGATCGTTGCTCCTGCTTGTTGACTTCCATTTTGTGACGCTCTCACTCACACACGGAACTTAGGGGCTTGCTTAGACCCATACTGTTGTTTACAACCACCATATAGTGGCATCATACGCAAGTACATACCGTACGTTTCCAAATGCATATCTTAGATTTCCCGTGTTGTCTCCTGTTCGCGAGAAAAAATTAGTTGCCATGACTTATGACTCCAACTACGTATTATTATCGAATACAGTAGAGACAATACGCGACACTCAGTCTGTCCGTATGTGTCGTACGGAGCGGGTCGTTCTTTGGTTGCAGTCTGGTATTTGCTTTCAGTGACAAGTGGTGTGAGAGATTTGAGTGAGTGAGTATCCATGTCGGCTTCGACAATGGATACCGATAGTGGAGGAGATGAGGCACCAGATCCCTCTTCTACTGGAAATGTCGATCATGAGGAAACTGTGCCTATGCAAACTGATTTGAATAATCTCAAATCCAATATGAATTAACACCTCAACAGTATAATAACACTCCGCCACCTCCCCCACCTCCTGTGGAGTTGGATGTATATCAACAGGCTCATTTTGGTCCTTTCATTGTCTTTGTGGAATCGGCTAGGTCTAAAAACATTGGTGGATTACATCCCATGGCGCTTGGGCGATTGTTCCATGGTAATAATATTTTTGCGGAAGGTCTAATGCCAAAAGGACGAAATAGATTACTAGTGGAATTCAGTTCCGCGATTCAAGCTAATTCCTTTTTACGCCATTCGATGCTTGAAACTCATTCTCTCAAAGCATGTATTCCCAGCTCAAATATTTTCCGCGCTGGACTTATACGCGGTGTGGAAAAGAACATTTCTGATTCTGACATCCTTAAATATCTCAAATCCTCTGTTCGGGTCAAATCGGTAAAGAGATTTAACCGCAAAGTTGTTGAACCCAGTGGAGTGTCATATGTTCCTACTGGAACAATAAAGATTTTTTTTCGCTCTCCGACTCTCCCCCAACATGTATCGTTGTTTCAAGTACATTTGGAAGTTCACCCTTTCATATTTTCTCCGATAATATGCTCCAAATGCCAGCGATATGGTCATACGATCAAAAACTGTCAGGCCACGTCACCCCGATGTGGTCATTGTACGTTATATCATCTTACATGTGAGTGTCAAGAAAACATTCGCCGCTGCGTTCAGTGTCAACAGAAACACTATGTTGGTTCAGCAAACTGTCTCGCACATCAACAGCAAACTGCTATAAAAAACTTATGTGTACAGAAAATCTTTCCTTTTTCTGAAGCTTCTGCTAAAATGCCGTGGGCCCCATTTGACCTGTCCAATAATTCCCATCATTTCCCACCTCTTCCTTCGAATCATTCCTCTTCCCCAGTTGAAACTCCCAGGAAACGTAAATTTACTCAGGTGGTTATGAAAGAGTCTCGTCCTCTTCCTCCCCCGGGCTTTGATAAGTCCGGGTATCTCAATCTCATACGACCCATTCCAGTGTCTTCACATACTTCGGTTTTTCCATCCACATCATCTTCATCCTCCCGTCCCCTCTTCCGTCTTCGTCCTGAAATTCTCAGTGTCCCCCTCCAGTTCCTTCTCAATTATCTAGTTCCCCTGTGCTACGCCAAAAGGCTCATCTCCAACATGGTATTCAACAACTACTTCTTCAACTTATTCAATTATTAGGGGGTCAGCTCATGTTACACATACGCTTTATCAACTCCATGATTGTGTTAATACTATGTTCTCTCTAGATGTTACGAATCCTGCAGTGGAATGCTAAGAGTATTATTCATAAACGATATGAATTGCAGCTCTTGTTAACAGAAACTACGCCTTTCATCATAGCATTAGAGGAGACTTGGTTTTCCCCTTCCTCTGAGTTTTATTTACACGGCTTTAATGTCGAGCGTTGTGATGGTGTTGGCTTCGGTGGTGTCGCTTTATTTATTCACCATATTTTATCCTACCAACGTCTTCATATCTCATATTGAATACCACATTCCTTTACAATTGGTATATCCTATAGTCGCCTTTCCATTATTAACCTTTACTGCCCTCCAGACATTTCTATTTCTCATATTCAATGGCATTGGTTCTTACAGTAATTTTCTTCTGATGGTGAGCTTTTTCTCTTAGGTGACTTCAATATTCATCATTCAGTATGGGAAAGTAGTATTAATATTTCCCTGGGCTCTTATTTCCTCGCTGCATCTCAATCGCATGACCTTGTCATTTTAAATGATGGACCTCCCACGCGCCTTACTCTTCCCGGCTCCCCTCCAACTGCCGTCGATTTATCATTATGTCGTTCTGCAATGGCTTCGGTTGTAACTTGGCATCGCCTTTCTGATACACACACCAGCGACCATTTCCCTATTATTCTTACGTATGATCTTGGTAGGTTTCCTCGCTCCCCTCCTTCTCATACCTGTGTCAGTAATGTTCGCTCTCTCGGTAATTTTGATCGCGTATCCTTCATATCTTATGTTACACATCGTCTTGAGCTTCTTTCAGATAATATTTTGCCCTTTTCTACTGTATTTCAAATTATACAGGATTATCTAGATCTTTACCATACATAAGTACATGTTTCTCCCCACTCTACTCGTCCCTATTCCCGTTTTCGATGGTGGGATTCTTAGTGCCATCATCTCGTGCTCATACGACGCCGCTTATTTCCGATATATCGGAAAACATTATCCCCTTATTATTATTTTCGTCTTAAACAACATATTGCTTATTCTCGACGAGTTTTTCTTTCTAAACGCCATGCTACTTGGCGATCCTTCATCTCCTCCTTAAACGGTCACATTTCATCTTCTCAGTTACGGAGTGCAATTCGCTCCCTTACCCGAGCTTCTCAATATATTCCGCCCTCTGTCACCCCTCCACAAGTCCTATCTATCTTTCTTATTTCGCTCACTCCTGATTGTGTCGTGCCAGATATCACTATTCCCATGTCTCCTTTCCCTTCTCGCTTTTCTGTCTTACTTCAACCTTTACAACTTCCTGAACTTGAGGCCACCTTGTGTAACGCAAAGAGTTCGTCTCCAGGCCCTGATTACATATCATACGACATGCTCCGCATTATTCCCTTACGTGCTAAACAAGCTTTATTCTCTCTCTATAATAACATTCTTCTCACTACTTTTATTCCCACCTCTTGGAATGATTTTTTCGGTGCCCATCCTTAAACCTCGTCAACTTTCCACCGATGCTAATAGTTTTCGAGGGATTGTCCTTGGTTCATGTATCCGAAAGGCTTTTTAAAAATTCTCCTTCAGCGTCTCCTGTGGTCCCTTGAATATTATAATTTAGTTCCCAAATATCAATTCGCCTATTTTAAAGGTCGTTGTTCTCAAGATGCTGTTAACGTTTTAATTATCGATATCTTGTTAGCCAAAATTCGTAAGGAAAGTACCATTGCAATATTTTTGGACATACGCGGCGCCTTTAATTCCATACCCCTTCATCTTCTCTGGGAAAGTCTTGCGCGGAAAGGATTTCCTGCTCATTTTCTCCATATCCTGCGTAATTTGTTCATCTATCGGAAACTCTCACTTAAATCTGCTCATTCTTCGCTTCCTTCTCGTAACTCGTCTGTCGGAGTTCCTCAGGGAGATATTTTAAGTGGTCTTTTGTTCGCCTTGTATATGAGTAATCTTGAACACTGAGTAACACAAAATGCTCGCATTCTCTCTTATGCTGATGATATTGTCATTTATTATTCTCACAGTGACGTAGATGTGTGTCGTCATCATCATCATTATCAGCTAATGGAACAAGTAATAAGGTGGCTTACCTTCCATGGCCTTCAACTTTCCACCTCTAAATGCTGTGCTATCCTTTTTACTTCTAAGCGTAGATTTAATTCTGGGCCATTGATTTTTGATCCACATGTCTTTCCCTTTTGTTCCTCGCATAAATACCTGGCGTAATTTTAGACTGCTCCTTCTCTTGGAAACATCATATCACTTGGTTACGTAATTCCTCTGATGCGCATATTATAATTCTCCAGTCGGTTACGAGACGATCATGAGGTGCTGATTCGGGTACAGCTCAGTTGTTACACTCGGCCACTATTCGCTCCAGACTTGTCTACTGTACGCGTGTTATCGATACAGCACCTGATTCTTCTCTTAACCACTTAAATATGATTCAATTTAAAGCCCTGAGACTTTGTGTTGGAGCCTTGTTGTCCACCCCTACTAATGCTCTTCTTGTTGAGACCGGTGAGCTCCCTCTTCCAATTCGTCGTAACATGATAACAGGTCAACACCCGTTGCTTCCTAAATTACAGTTATTAAATGACTACTCCCTTCTGTCGCAAGCTCGTCTTTACAAGATGCCTGCTTTGTTGTATGACTATAACGTTCTCCTCTTTTATAAACATTCTATCTTACGCACTCTTGCTTCTCCGTTTTATTCAGTTAACTTTGACTGTTTAATTTTCGTACCTTCTATCATTGTCTCCCCTGCATCATGTTTTTCTTCCACTATTTCGGGTCTTTCGTTGCATGGCCCTCCTCTTAAAAAACTACGTGCTTCTCTCACTGATCCTGATCTCAATGTATATATACAGATGGTGCAAAAAACTCTTTCGGTGTTTGTTCGGCGTTCTATATTGCTGATACGCATGTTGCTGAACTATATCGTTAACCTGGAATTTTCTATTTACACTGCGGAAGTCTTTGCTATTCGCCAAGCACTCCTGTATATTAAGCATCATTCTATACCTCAAGCTGCTGTTTATGCGGATTCTCTCAGCGCCCTTCAATCGCTAATGTCCTCTCATTTCTCTTTCGATTGGTATTTGTATCATGTTAAAAGTCTTACTCATACCCTGCATCACTCTGGGGTTGTTCTCACCTTTGTTTGGGTCCCTAGCCATAATGGTATCTATGGGAATGAACAAGCTGATTTGATCGTTAAGCGAGCTGTTCGTCAAGGGAATTCCCAATTTCAACTTGCCGTTCCTCTGCCCGATTCTTACCCTCTGCTTAAAAATTCTGCCTATCGTCAGTGGCAAGAGGACTGGAACCACTCTGCCTCTTATAAAGGTCGCTTTTACTACAATATTCAGCCTCTTATGCCTCCCCATCCTTGGTATCTTAAGGGTAATTATTCTCGCCGTCACATTACAAACATTATTCGCCTTCGCTTTAATCATGCCCTCATTTCATCTCTCCATCCATTCCTCCTGTATATGTGGTACACCGACTGCTGATGCAATCTATTTGTTCTTTCAATGCCCTGTGTTTGATTCTTTTCGTCCTGCTTTCCTTTATCGTCTTGTCAGTCTCCATAAACCTCTCCTCACCAATGTCTCCTGTTTGCTTACTGATATATCTCCTGCCATAATCAATCACTATCAATCAATCACTACTGATCTGCATTTAGGGCAGTCGCCCAGGTGGCAGATTCCCCATCTGTCGTTTTCCTAGCCTTTTCTTAAATGATCGTAAAGAAATTGGAAAATTATTGAACATTCCCCTTGGTAAGTTATTCCAATCCCTAATTTCCCTTCCTATAAACGAATATTTGCCCCAATTTGTCCAACTTTATCTTCATATTGTGATCTTTCCTACTTTTAAAGACACCATACAATTTTCTACTAATGTCGTTCTACGCAATCCATCCACTGACAGCTTGGAACAAACCGCTTAGACGAGCAGTTCGTCTCCTTTCTCCCAAATCTTCCCAGCCCAAACTTTGCAACATTTTTGTAACGCTACTCTTTTGTTGGAAATCACCCAGAACAAATCGAGCTGCTTTTCTTTGGATTTTTTCCAGTTCTTGAATCAAGTAATCGTGGTGAGGGTCCCATACACTGGAACCATACTCTAGTTGGGGTCTTACCAGAGACATATATGCCCTCTCCTTTACATCCTTACTACAACCCCTAAATACTCTCTTAATCATGTGCAGAGATGTGTACCCTTTATTAACAATCATATTTATGTGATTACCCCAATGAAAGTCTTTTCCTATAGTAACACCTAGGTACTTACATTGATCCCCGAAAGGAAATTTCACCCCATCAACGCAGTAATTAAAACTGAGAGGACTTTCCCATTTGTGAAACTCACAACCTGACTTTTAACCCCGTTTATCATCATACCATTGCCCACCGTCCATCTCACAACACTATCGAGGTCACCCTGCAGCCGCTCACAATCTTGTAACTTATTTATTACTCTGTACAGAATAACATCATCTGCAAACAGCCTTATCTCTGATTCCACTTCTTTACACATATCATTGATATATATAAGAAACATAAAGGTCCAATAATACTGCCTTGAGGAATTCCTCTCATAATCATTACATGGTCAGATAAAGCCTTTCCCACTCTAATTCCCTGAGTTCTAATTTCTAGAAATATGTCCACTCATTCAGTCCTCTTTTTTCTAGTCCAATAGCACTCATTTTTGCCAGTAGTCTTCCATGATCTACCCTATCAAATGCCTTAGATAGGTCAAATCCTACAAGCCGAGATTCAGTGGAATAGCCTTTCCTAAACCGAAACTGCCTTCTGTCAAACCAGTTATTAATTTCGCAAACATGTCTAACATAAATCAGAAAGAATGCTTTCCCAAAGCTTACATGCAATGCATGTCAAACTGACTGGCCTATAATTTTCAGCTTTATGTCTATCACCCCTTCCTTTATACTCAGGGGCTACTATAGCAACTCTCCATTCATTTGGTATAGCTCCTTCAACCAAACAATAATCAAATACGTATTTCAGATATGGTACTATATCCCAACCCATTGCCTTTAGTATATCCCCAGAAATCTTATCAATTCCAGCTGCTTTTCTAGCTTCCGACTTTTGTATCTTACTGTAAATGTCATTGTTATCATAGGTAAATTTTAATACTTCTGTAGTATTACTCACCTCCCCTATCTGGACATTATACTTGTAACCAACAATATTTACATATTGCTGACTGAATACTTCTGCCTTTTGAAGATCCTAGCGTACACACTCCCCTTGTTCATTAATGATTCCTGGAATGTCCTTCTTTGAACCTGTTTCTGCCTTAAAGTACCTATACATACACTTCCATTTTTCACTAAAATTTATGCGACCACCAATAATGCTTGCCATCATGTTATCCTTAGCTGACTTCTTTGCTAGATTCAATTTGTTAGTAAGTTTCTTCAATTTCTCCTTACTTCCATAACCATTTCTAACTCTATTTCGTTCCAACCTGCACCTCCTTCTTAGTCTCTTTACTTCTCTGTTATAATATAGTGGATCTTTACCATTCCTTACCGCATTTAAAGGTATAAACCTATTTTCACATTCCTCAACAATTGCTTTAAACCCATCCCAGAGTCTGTTTACATTTTTATTTACTATTTTCCAGCGATCATAGTTACAATACATGTTATCAATCAGTATCTGGATGATGCTCATATTTCTTTGTAAACTTCCGTATTTTTCATCTTGACACGGTTACATACTCCTGTTCGATTCTGCGCTCTTCCTCTGTTTGTCTTTTGTCGCTAATGCTGTGTGTGACTAGAAAAGGTGCTCAAATCTGTTCTCGCGCCCTTCATCGTGTACATGGTAATTGCGTGTGATTATGCATTATCAGTGTTATTTCACGATTGTACATTTTGTGACAAGGTGAAATAATCGAGTCCATATCTTCTCTAACAACAACAATAACAACAACTACCACAACAACAAGAACAACAACAGCAAATACTCGATACTCTGCGAGATATCGAGGGAGAGCGATTAGAGCTCTATCTAGCGGAGTGACCAGGAGTTACTGATTCTGTCTGCCTTCGTAATGTCCAGGCCGTACTGTACCTCTGATGACGTCACGCTTTGGGGGGGACTTGAAGGCGATGCGCATACGTTCCGCTTGAATAACACATTCGTTTAAATTACTTAAAGAACTGTTAACACCTTATAAAACCAAAACCTATCCTCAAATATTTGTTAATTCTGACATACAATGCATATCCTTATCTGTAAGGTTATATTTCTGGCGTATATACGTTCGTTTGAGTGAGTACAGCCTGAGACATATTCTTGCGATTTTATCCATTTTCCGATCAACTGGAACATTCACATCATACACACTGACAGAAAACATGCAGCCAATTACCATTACTATTTATTACAAGTATAGATTATTTCCGTACCTCACTGTTTCCACTCCATGAACACTGCAGCTTTCCTGGACCTCTTACAGGAAGTTACACCAGTATGGAGTAGGTCTGCTCTCTTTGAAGCACTTTGTTGAATGCACAAGTCGGTGTGAATTTTGGAAAAGTTATTTAAAAATATATTCACCCAAATATATATACACTGTCTGGCCAGGTCTTCCAATTTCTTCCCGCAGTCACAAATGACTCGGGAATCTGCCAACTGCATTGACTCCAAAACCAAGGATTTTGTGACACACTTAGGATTGTCTGAATTTAGAAATACCATCAATCAATCAATACTGATCTGCATTTAGGGCGGTCGCCCAGGTGGCAGATTCCCTATCTGTGCTTTCCTAGACTTTTCCTAAATGATTTCAAAGAAATTGGAAATTTATTGAACGTCTCCCTTGGTAAGTTATTCCAATCCCTAACTCCCCTTCCTATAAATGAATATTTGCCCCAGTTTGTCCTCTTGAATTCCAGCTTTATCTTCATATTGTGATCTTTCCTACTTTTATAAACGCCATTCAAACTTATTCGTCTACTAATGTCATTCCACGGCATCTCTCCGCTGACAGCTCGGAACATACCACTTATGATACAATTCCCATAGTCCCGCCAACCGCCACCCCCTCAATACAACAAAAACATGCTACAAACCCACACATTCATTATGATTTCCACATGGTACATGTTTCGCTCCCCGTCGCGAGCATCATCAGCCAAACCATCACCAATCCATCTTATATGTATCTGACACTAACACACAAAATACTTTGTACACCTCAATTCCAAGTTCTATTGACATGTCTGATGGATACTTTAGGCCCCTCGATTTAGGAAATTCAGATATCTTACTTCTGGAGGTAATGCATAAATAAGATCTGAATCTGTCAGAAGATAAGATTTACATACATCACACTGTTGTTTGATACTCATACTTTTCTTTTTTTTTGCTATTGGATTTTCGTCGCACCGACACAGATAGGTCTTACGGCGACGATGGGACAGGAAAGGTCTAGGAATGGGAAGGAAGCGGCCGTGGCCTTAATTAAGATACAGCCCCAGCATTTGCCTGGCGTGAAAATGGGAAACCACGGAAAACCATCTTCAGGGCTGCCGACAGTGGGGTTCGAACCCACTGTCTCCCGAATACTGGATACTGGCCGCACTTAAGCGACTGCAGCTATAGAGCTCGGTGATACTCATAAATAAGACTTGCATTTTCAAATACACCGAATTCAGATAAGCCGTAGGTCTGATTACATAAAAAATATAGGGCCTATCTAATGTTACCCATGTTTATGACATAATAAAAAAATTTTACTCACCATCTGGACGAAACACTCTTATTTCTCTCAGGAAAGTGCTTGATACACACAACTGTGTTGTGATTAACTATTAAATTCTCCCTGGGAATAGCAAATACAGTAGAGACAATACACGACACTTACGGATTTCGCCTTGCTAAAATGGGAGACAATTCGACGGTGGCGCTCCTAGTGACTTGACCTGAACGAATCGCGCTAAATTCAAATATCAATGGAAATGTATATACGGAAATGGATAAATAAATTACGTCTAGAAAGAATGTGGTATTGAGATATTAACTTCGAAGTTGCTAAAGCAATTCTGGATAAATGAATGAAGAATTATTTAAAAGGTTATTATTCAAAGACTGAAATTAGACATATGAACAAGGTGTGAAATGGACTGCTGTAAAATGGCTTGATCTTTCATTTATGCATTACTTTTGTAGCTTTAGCATACCTGCCTGAAATGTTACGGTTGGATTTGTCTTTTTTCTTCATTTAAAAACATTGTATCATCACATTAAGACATTTGTCAATAAAAATATCGGCACATTCCTTACACATATGATGCAGTGAATTAACATTTAATAGCTGGACAATTTTCCTCTTAACATGAAGCCTACTAACAGAAAGATAATCTATAAAATCCCGGCTTTAATCTGAGAAGAGGGATAAAAGAAAGGGAAGTTTGGAAATGTTGTCCATAGTGATGCTTTGAGGAATATTTACGTACAATTAGAGTAAAAATGTAACATACCCTTGGCTGTATAGTCGAGGATTTTTAAAGTCGCTGGCCTGGAAATTATCTGAACAGATCTTATAGTTCTTATACAAGCGTAACGTCCCTTCTTTCTTATACACTTTATCCAAATCGCTTCTGTGACATTTCAAAACCCACAGATCACACCTACAACAACACATCGGTATTGAAGGTTAACTGCTGCACTATACAATAAAATATGCGTATTATATTTTAAGCCCGTTAAAACATGGGTCGAGCAGGTCAGAAGATTATGAAGTACTATATAAATCTCTGTCACTGGAAGAATATATATGCAAACACAATATTACTTACATGTTCTTGTCATGAGGGAACCTGAAGAACGACCGCGCATTTTTCTCTACTTCGTAATTACTGCAGCCAAACACAGCACATACCTTTCCCCTCATGTTGATAGGAGATATCAAGGAATGACACACGCTACTATTTAATTATGTCAACTCACTGAAAACGCATAAATAACACCAAAAACTTCACACAAAAATACACGTGCTCTTATGACAGAATCAGTACCGTTCAGGTCTACCCGCTAGAGTGAGCTCCAATAGCTGTCCCTCGATATCTCGCTCAGTGTCGCGTATTGTCTCTACTGTATTTGGGAATAGTCTTCTTCCATAACTTAACTCGTTCTTCATTCGGTGTTCGGCTGTTGTGCAGTGCACACGTCTCGCTCCGGTCACTGGTGCAGCGGCCTTTTCTCGTCTGTAGATAAGTAGAGTGTTTTATGTTTGTGTTTGTATCCTAGTAATTTTTCTTTTGTGTTTGTTCCGGTGCTAGTATAGTGTAATCCCCTTTTGGAATACTATGTCTGTAGATAGTGGCGGTGGCCCTTTAGGACGACCTCCTGATATTGGTAAAGATGCCGTGCTTGAGGACTTACACATGGACGCTAGTAATACTGATACCCAACGAGACAGTTCTCAAGATTCAATACGTGACAAGGATCAGCGTCCGCACGTTCCTGTACCTACCTATTCTAACACTCATCTTGGCCCTTACATAGTATTTGTCGAATCGACTGAATCTCAAAATAAAATAGGACATATTCACCCTATGACTCTGGGTCGGATTTTCTACGAGAGGCAAATTGGTGACGTCAAGGCCATCCATAGGAAGGGAAGAAATAGAATTCAGGTTACTTTCATGTCTAGTAAGGCTGCAAACGCCTTTCTTTCTCATCCCATTCTTACAGAAAAGAAATTGACAGCTTTTATTCCGTCCTCGAATATTCAGCGAGTAGGGGTAATACGGGGAGTAGACACTACTATTTCCGATTCCGACATTCTCACCTATTTAGACTCACCATATCCTGTAGTGAAAGTACAACGTCTAAATAGACGTTCATCCAAAGAAGGAAAAACTGAATATATCCCTACAGGTACTGTGAAGGTTGTATTCGAAAGTCAACAACTTCCGAAAAGTGTGTCCATTTTTAAAGTCATTTTAGAGGTTCAGGCCTTTATATTCTCTCCTTTATTATGCAAACGATGTCAGCGGTATGGACATACCGCTACTAATTGTCGTTCCAGGGAGCCGAGATGTGGAAAATGTTCCCTTACTCTTTCTACTGAAGATTGCACTCACCAAGTCGTTAAATGCGCTAACTGTGGCGGAAATCATCCTGCGGGAGCAGAACATTGTGAAATCCACAAACAACAAAAAGAAATTAAACGCATTATGAGTGTTGAAAACAAATCATATTTAGAAGTGAAAAACTATTTTGCCCCATTACAGTCCCTATCTAACCCCCTTCTGATGCCCCAACATTTTCCTCCTTTACCCAATAGACCGTCTCAATCGGAAGAAACTCTCCCTCGAAAGCGTAAATTTACTATGGTGGTTAGTAACCCTTCCCGCCCACCCGTTAAACCAGGTTATGACAGGGCATCATATCTCAATTTGATAAGTCATCCGAAGACTGTTCCAGAACATTCTGGCACTCCAGTCGTGCGTTTGATACCTGCTACTTCTAACGAGCCTGCATCTACATCACGGAAGTCAAGTCCCCACGGGCAACCTTCGGATTCCCACGCACCACTTTCAGCATCTCCCTCTGTCCCGGCTTTACACGGTAATTCCAATGTTAATTTTATCGACCAATGTCGCACCTTTTCTAAGAAAATTGACGATTTAATAGCAGACGTGGGACAAAATGTCCGCTTGAAGCAATTGTTACAGTCATTACAGGAAGATATTCTTTTATATTTACCCTCCCCTCCTTCCAAGTAAAACATACGGCTATTGTAATAGAATTGTAGGAGCACTTTCCACACATCCGCCTCCGCCTCAATCGTGTCTGTAAGCTTACACATCTCTCTTGCCTTACTTTTCTTGACAGTACCTTCTGTAAGTTCTGTCCATGTGGCCGAGTAGTCAGTACTGTAACTCCCATCTTTTTTCACTGTCAGACATATGAACATCACCGTCGCGAATGCATAGGTAAGCTTTTTCATGAGGTTACCAACTGCCGTTCAACGTTTCGTGTTTCGTGTCCTAACCGACTTTTCACGTTGTGGACTTAATCATCAATTTTTTTGTTGTATGCAACATCCATTTGTAACCTTTTCCTTTCCTCTGGGTACGGACTTGCACATACTCACCATTATATGTGGTCCGGTTTTTGTTTGTTTGTAGTAAGACGTCGTGACAGACCACACAGACGTGAAGAATTAGAACCCTGTGTCCCAGTGTTTTTGTGTTCTTCCCTGATCGTTTAGCCTATATATCATTGGTATTTTCCTATGTTTCATCATTAACCGCTGCAATTCGCTTTTTTACATAGCTCTCCCTCCTCTTTCGTAGTGTACTACTTTCTTCTACTGTTGGCACCTCTCCCCGACATTAATTAACCCGCAAACCAGTGACTGGACGTAGCGTCTTACGACGATGTCCAACAACTAACCAAGAAGAAGAAGAAGAACTCGTTCTTCATCAGAAGGAAACACAAATACCCAACGAGCTAGAATAACATAGAGGGGCTGTACACCTGACATCAGCGCTCCTTGCTTGAAGCAAGTTGATAAGGGGCAGCCATGTTAACGGTTGTCAAAACAAAGCGAATTGGCGCGAGAGCATATGTTGAGGTGACAGGGAGATCGTGCATGCCAATTTAATTCCCAAGTTTTAAGAAGTGAAAAGATAGATTCTCGCTTTCAAGAATGCCAGCCGTAAGCTCAGCGTATGGTTGTACTAATCGGAGTAATAAAACCAAGGATATATCGTACTTTAAGTAAGTATTACTGAATTATAGCCGAGATTCCTTTTTGTAATTTCTGTTTGTAATTAAATCCATTTTATTGTTTACTTAGCGAAAGTACGGATAGCCACGGTAATTATTTGTCGAATTTTGTTTCAGATTTCGTTTAAAGAACAAGGAATTAACTGAACAATGCGTTGTGAGGGCGAAAAGAGATAAATGGTATCCCACTCAATTCAGTTGCTTATCCTCTGTACATTTCCAGCCCTATTTAATTTTCATTCACATTTACAAATAAAGGAAATGGAACGCCCACCACCAAGAAAACGTAACCACAAAAAATCACTCATTTCGTTCAAACGTACACCAAGTATGATAAATACAGCATTTTACTGCTATTTTTGAAATGTATACAGCCTTTATTGTAGATGTTTGTTGCCTTGGTTTTTAAAACTATGCCACACTTCATAATGGACAACTTTCAAGCTAGTAATCCCAGTATGATATGGTAATGGGAGAAACATGATATCCCCCCTATATTATAATAAATAATTACACTAAACGATTATTGTGGTAAAGTATTCATGGGCCGCCTCTGTGGTGCACTGGTTAGCGTGAGCAGTTGCCACCCCTGGAAGCCCGGGTTCGATTCCCAGCTCCGCCACGAAATTTGAAAAGGGGCACGAGGGCTGTAATGGGATTCTATCACTGAGTAGAAGTGGGTTCGACTCCCACCTCAGCCATCCTCGAAGTGATTTTCCGTGGTTTCCCACTTCTCCTCCAGACATGGTACCTAACTTAAGGCCACGGCCGCTTCCTTCTCCCCCCCCACAAGGCCCCTGTTCAGCATAGCAGGTGCAGCCCTCCCTCACAGTTGTATCCCCCGACCCAATGTATCACGCTCCAGAACACTGTCCTTGAGGTGGTAGAGGTGGGATCCGTCGCTGAGTCCGTGGGAAAAACCAACCCGGGAGGGTAAACAGATTAAAAAAGGAACACAGTACTCATGAGGATGCAATAATTTTAAAAATATTAACAGAATGAGGTTGTAACCTATTATAGGTCCCTATGATTTTAAGGTTTCCTGTCATAAATATTTATGTCTATCGTTTTTATTCTAATTTACGCTTAACCACAACAGCCAAGCAGGGTAACGCTCTTGTTCCGATTTCGAGGCCTATTCGTATGTCAGTGTGCGATGATTTCGAACCACCCTACAATCAACTGATCGTGATATTGGCCTCGTGCCCCAATAGATGAAGTGGCGGTATCAACACCTCCTAGATATATAAGGCCTCACAACTGTTTTGGGAATATACTGTGACGTCAAAATCGGGAGGCAAGCTTGAACCTTTTCAGTAATAACACAGCAATGAGTTTGGCCCTGTAACGCTGAAATTAGAAGAGTTTTAATTCGTTTAATGGTGCCAATTGTTAATACCGTTGTACGCAATGGTACTGATGTGTTGCATACTCAACTTTAAGGAGAATTCCGGCAGTGATAACGAAGTGCATGCATTAAGTTTACGAAAGACGAGGTTATGCGGCAGATATGTTTACGTGCAATTCCAAGACAAGAGTACAGATTTACTAATAACTCAATGGTGAGTAACTATTATTATTACATTCTCACACAATCATAATGAGTATAGGCCTTTGACGTATTTAACTACACGCAACAGCTGGTGATATGTAGGCATATTTACTCTTTAATGATATAAGGTTATGTTAGATCACAATCATGGGATACATTATTTCAACGGTATTATTATTATTATTATTATTATTATTATTATTATTATTATTATTATTATTATTATTATTATTATTATTATTATTATTATTATTATATGCATTAAAACATACCACCTACAGGAGCTGCTGGTGTAGGCCGATTCACTCTGTAAATGCACGAATTTCGCTCACGGTGATACATTATTTTACAGGTATGCCACAGACATTTCAAAGTCGGTGATATTTTATGGGAAGTAACTGGTACTGATCCTGCCAGAATGTGACTATAAATATGATGGGCAGTTGGAAAAGATATAAGCCACTGCTGTCTCTGACAATCATGGTCTTGGAAGAGGAGTAGTTAAAAGAACCAGGCAAAAATGTAGAATAGAAAGGAGCAATAAACAGAGCCATTGAAGATAGTACATATCTCATACACAGAATTTCAACACAGCTGAAAAGTACAATAAACACGTTGTTACCTGATGGTTGTTGTACTGTGATGAAGGGAACGTAAGTAATTTTTCTGTACGTCGATACATCAAGGCAACCATACTGCATGGCATATGTAATCATCTTATAAGACATGGCCTTTATTCTAAACGGGTTTTATTAAAGTAAAAATATTTCTAATGTATATGTGGACAAAATTACTAATATAAATGCGGTATATTCTTTAGTTACAAAACATCATAGCTGCATCACAGGAATGAGTGTAACAATGTGTAGAAAGATTCAATAAATAAGTTAATTCTAGTCCTAGTTGGTGAATTGGACACCGAGGATGATGTCCCCACAGTTAATTTAATAGCCATAGTTAAAACATTTCTTAGTTCATAAAGGAGTATGTGCATGATTTTCTTGTTATTTGTTCAACCTTCTGTCTGATATCTCCTCATGTTTACAAATTTATGGCCGACCCCGTGGTGAGGGGATATAATACCTGCCTCTTACCCGGAGGCCCCGGTTCGATTCCAGGCCAAGTCAGGGATTTTTACCTAGATCTGAGGGATGGTTTGAGGTTCACTCAGCCTGCGTGTTTACATTTGCGAGCTATCTGACGGTGAGATAGCGGCCCAGGTCTAGAAAGCCAAGAATAACGGCTGAAAGGATTCGTCATGCGGAACCCAAGACACCTCGTAATCTGCAGGCCTTCGGGCTGAGCAGGATCAAGGCCAAGCCCTTCAGGGCTGTTGCGCCGTGCGATTTTTACAAATTTATGAGACAGTAGCAATTTAATGTTGCCACAATATGTCAATACTTTTAAAAGAGTAGGCTCCAGTCGAATGGTAGTCCAATATTAGGTTAGAAACTTACATACTTTCTGGAATACATAAAGGTTTCGAACAGAATTACAAATTAGTAACATCGATGGCAGGTGAAATTCTCATTAAACCATACATGAACTTCAAGAGAGGAAACATTGTAGGCTCATGTGCAAATACTGCCAGTGATGCTACATCAGCTTAGATGTTAGGCCTATGCTAATATTATACGTGCTAGTTTTCTTTTAAGATCACGTAATACCTATTTAAATTGAAATATGTTTGTAACATTCTGTTGTGATGTTAGCAATTCAGCCTAATGTGAGTTAACATTGCAAAATGCTGTCGTGTTTTACAACTGTCTGCTGTTTATCTTTAATGGCAGAGTCACTAAAATACGGTAATAACGACAGTATAATTCAATATCCTTCAAATTTGAAACGCTATTTGTTAGTAAATAAATTATTCCATTCGCAAAAAATATTAAATTCATGTCTGTGTTTAATTATGTTCCGCGTTTCTCTGCATTGCCATCGCCTCCGTAGCGTGACGTCACTACGCTGTTGTTAGGCCTTATTATCTAGGAGGTGTTGGCGGTATTCGCTTTCATGCTTCAAGCTTTCGGCAACGGACTTTAATTCTCCCCCAGCGATTCTAAAATGCGTATTTTCTACACTTTTCGTCATTGAAAGGCCATGCCCCCTTGCTTGTGTGACAACAGGAAACATGGCGGACGTTCGTTCTATTAGGTTCACCCAGGCAGCGCTTCCGCCTCTCTATGTTATTCTAGCTCGTTGCAAATACCGGAGCATACCGGAGTGTGCTCTCCTTGTCAGGGTTGCCAATCTGGTGATTTTGTCACCAGATCTGGTGTTTTCAGGAAGGCGTATGGTGACAAAATTTGAATTTTGCGACAAGTCGAAAATATGGTGTTTTTCTTTAAAATTTGGTGACATATTTGGTGATTTTATAATAAAATGTCAATTTAAAAAAGAACTACGGTCATGAGACGTATAATTTAGTAAAATATTATGATCTATCATATAAAATATGATCTTAACATGTTTACGTAAGCGACTCGCTTGACAATAAAACCAGCGCCATTGTCGCGTGTGAGCAAGAGCGCTGGATTTTTAACAGCATCAATGTTGTATTTCCGTGCATTATTGATCTTATTATTAAGGTGAATAATAGCGCGGTCGACATCATTCTTACTTGTAACAGTTGTAACTGGAAAAGAATGAATCATGCGAGGAGCCCAGCTCCAGTGCCAATGTCGCTGTGAAAGATAGTGCGCTGGACTTTTGAGTTGTGATTGTGTGATAGTGTCTACTTCTTAATTTATGTTAAATGTGTTAATTACAGAGTTAGTGTAGTTGGGAACCATGGGGAAGCCTCAGTATCAACAGCGATTTAGAGAGGAATGGCTTAAGGATGATAGGTATAATAAGTGGTTACTAAAAGTAGAAGGAAATGCCACAAAAGGCTTTTGCAAATACTGTAAAACTCAACTAGCTGCTAAATTAGGAGATATTAAAAAACATAGAAACACTGCTAAACATCTCAAGGCAGCCGAACCCTTTAATTCTAATAGGCAGAAAACTTTAAATTTTAAACCAGTTAATATTGAGACAAATTTAGTGGAAGGAAGAACGGCAGAACATTGCTCGGTTCAAGTGGTTGACCATCTTAGCGAGTTGTGTAAAGTGAATTTTCCCGATACCAAAGGGATTAATAATTTGAAGTTGCATCGTGCAAAATGCACTGCTATAATACAAAACGTGTTAGCTCCTCATTTTGAAAAAGACTTGATAGATGATTTACGTGAAAGTGAAATCGGTTATAGTTTGTTGTTGGATGAAACGAATGATATTTCAGTTAGCAAGTTACTAGGCATTGTTATAAGATACTATTCAAAAAGAAAAAGAGAGATTGTCGTGACATATCTACAGTTAGTAGAGTTGTCAGAATGTACAGCTGATGCTATAGTTGAGGCTTTGGAGAAATGTCTGTGTAATAAAGGTTTGGATTTGACTAAATTAAAAGCAATAGGAACAGACAATGCGTCTGTTATGGTAGGCATAAATCATGGCGTGTATGTAAAGTTAAAGGCTAAAGTGCCAAATCTACAATTAATCAGATGCGTTTGTCACTCTCTACAATTGGCAGTTTCACATGCATCAGGGTGTTTACCGAGGAACTTAGATTTCCTCATAAGGGAAAGTTCCAATTGGTTTTCACAATCATCTCTACGGCAGGTTGTATACAAAGAACTATACGAGGCAATAAATGAAGGCGACTCTCCCCTGAAATTAGTACAGTTAAGCCAAACTCGGTGGCTGTCCATCGAAAGTGCAGTGACAAGAATAATACAACAGTGGACCGAGTTAAAAACACACTTTGGAATCGCTCGTCTTAAAGATCGCTGTTATACAGCCGATATTTTATATTCAATGTATAGCGACCCTCAGAATTACTTGTACTTGTCTTTTCTGAAGCCAATTTTGGTTGAAGTGCAGACCGTAAATAAGAAGTTCGAAAGTCGAAACCAAGATCCTACAAAATTATTAGGTGACCTAATCCTTCTCATTAAGTCATTATGCACCAAGGTTCTACTGTCCACTGTCAAAGTAGATGTCCTGAAAACAGAAATTAATAATCATCTGGACCCAAAGCCCTATCTAGGTTATGATTTCGAAACTAAAGTATCATCGTCCTCGCTTTCTGAAGACCAACAGAAACAACTACGCGATAGATGCGTGCAATTCATTATTGAACTTACCCAACAATTAAGGCAAAGATTACCTGAAAATATAGGGATCCTTGAAAAAATGTCACTCTTTTCACCCGAAAATTGTTTAAGGCCTTTTAAGTTGCAAATTATTGATATAGCACAACTCTTTTATGCTGACAATAATGTTATTGCGAAAGTAGAAAACCAGTGGAGAAATCTGCATCATATCCAGTGGACTGAAGTTAAGGACACTGTGAAATTTTGGGCAGAAGTTGATATGTATAGGGATTCAACTGGTGAAAACCCTTTCAGCGAACTTGCAAATTTAGCTATATCGACTCTCGTACTTCCTCATTCTAATGCGGATGTAGAACGAGTGTTCAGCCAAGTCAATATAACTAAAATTAAACTGAGAAATAGAATGTCAATACGAACTCTCCATTCGGTCTTGTGTGTAAAATTTGGCTTGAATAGGACAGGGAAATGCTGTTATACATACGATCTACCGAAAGAAGTACTGCAGAAAATAGGCACATTAGAGTCATACAACTATCCGGGTCAAGTACCCTCAACTTATACAGATCAGCCATAAATAAACAAATATAGTACAGTTTTTAATTTGTGTATATAGTTTGCAATTTAATACACTTATCTTAGGATTACGACAATTGATAACACGCAGTGAACATTTTATTATTATAATAGTGCTAGTGTTTGAGTGTGACTTGTATTCAGTTGATCATATGGCTATAATATAGGCTAGACCTATCTTTACAAGAGGACACCATTAGACTTACTAAACTTTAGAGGCAGAACAGCACAACTGAAAGGAGGTAAGTGTAAATTTAATGCATTATCTTACTACATCTGGAGAATTTATAGAGTTTTCAAATCCAGATCTGGCGATTTCTGGTGTTTTTCACATCCATATCTGGTGATAATGAGTATCTAGGAGTTGGCAACCCTGCTCCTTGTTTACAATTGGCTTTGCAGCCAGGCACACAGCAACTCTTATCAGTGTCGTGCGAGCATTCAACTGAAGCAGATCGCTGATAGTGTTCGCTGTTCTTGCCTGGTGCTGAACTGTTCGGAGTGTGTGAAGCGACTACGTCCTGTCACTGGCTACCTATAGATAAGTAATAGAGTGCATAGTTTTAAGGGATGTCTCTAGATAGTGGAGGTGGTGGTTTGGGTAGGCCTCCAGATTCGATTCCGGTATCGAAAGAAAACCTAATACTGGAACAAGTTTCTTTAGAAGGGATGATTGTGGATAAAGATATACCTAATCAAGAAGTTATGGATAGAGACAGAGTTACAACTCCTAACACTAATAATAATTCAGTGTCTCACAATGATAAACCCAACACTTATTCAGACATGCACATAGGGCCGTATGTTGTCTATGTCGAATCGGATGATCCTGAAAAAAAAATAGGATACCTACACCCGATGGCTTTAGGCAGACTTTTTTATGAACGGCAGATTCCCAACATCAAAGCCATTCATAAAAAGGGCCGAAATCGAATTCAAATTACTTTTAGCACTCGAAAGGATGCCAATAATTTTCTTTCCAACCCTATTCTTGAAGAGAAACGCTTGAAGGCATTTGTCCCTTCCTCCAATATCCACAGAGTTGGTCTGGTGCGGGGGGTAGATACAACTATATCCGAGACTGAACTATTACAGTACATTGATTCACCATACCCAGTGATCAAGGTTCAAAGTATGAATCGCAGATCGTCCAAAGAGGGTAAGACCGAATACATACCTACCGGTACGGTAAAGGTCATCTTTCAATCGCAACAACTACCAAAGACCGTTTCTATCTTTAATGTCATTCTGGAAGTCCAAGCGTTCATTTTTGCACCTCTCATTTGTCGTAAATGCCAAAGATATGGCCATCCATCGACAAATTGCAGAGCTAGGGAACCTCGCTGCGGGAAATGTGCATTATCTCATAACACCCAGGAGTGTACACAGACATTGGTGAAATGCATCCATTGTGACGGAAATCATCCGGCAGGGGATGAAAGGTGTACCGAACATCAGAGACAGAAGGAAATTAAACGGATCATGAGTGTTGAGAATAAGTCCTTCTTGGAGGTAAAAAATTATTTTGCTCCTTTGGAACAGGATTTTAATCCTTTAACATTACCGCAACATTTCCCCTCGTTGGTACCTTCTTCTAGTACATCTGAACCATTAACCCCACGTAAAAGGAAGTTTTCTGCTATTGTAACTAGCCCACCCCGAAAACCATGTAGACCAGGTTTCGATAGAAGTAACTACATGAATTTGTTAAGGGACCCTCCACAGGAACAACAATCTATTCCGGCAATCAGATCTCAGTTACTTTCTAACTCTGGGAATGTACCCCAAATTACTAGTTCTACTAGTACAGACCAAGTCCGTTCTGGGAACGGTGTTCCTGAGGCTTCTGTCTCTAAGAAGGGTGAATCTTCTAACGTACGCATTCAGTCTGAGGGGAAATTTCAAGAATTATCGAAAAAATTTGACTTCATTATGAATCAAATGGGACAAGATGTTCAGTGGCGTCATTTACTTAAAGTTTTACACGATGAAGTTATTACTCTGTTAACACATCACAAAAAATGAGAATTTTGCAGTGGAACTGTCGGAGTATTCTAAACAAGAAACACGAGTTAATTCAAATTATACAAGTTTTTGATCCACAAATCGTTATCCTTTGTGAAACATGGCTCAAACGAAACTATCACTTCCGAGTCACTGGTTTCAATGTCATACGTTTAGATGGTTATGTTGCGAATGGTGTGTGTATCCTTATTAAAAATAGTATCGATTTCCAAGTCAGAGAGATCAACTATGAAATTCCCAATGTTCAAACAATCGCAATTACTATCAATAATTTAACCGTCGTTTCCTTATATTGCCCTCCTAAAATTAGACCGACATATGACCAATGGAAGAATTTCTTCGCACAATTCCACACGTCCACTATTATTGGGGGCGATTACAATGCCCATAATCCAATTTGGGGAAGTGTTTCTTGCTGCAAAAAAGGCCGGGATATCGAGAACATCATAAATAAATCCCCTCTTACAATTTTGAATGATGGATCACCTACACGGATCACTGCGCCTAATACTAATCCCAGTGCTGTCGATCTGACTATTGCAACTATTGATTTGGCTCATAAGCTTTTGTGGCAAACAGGGAATGATACCCACCAAAGTGATCATTTTCCTATTTTTATTACTATCACATCGACCGAGCTCCGAACGCCAAATAAATTTCCGAAGAGTGTACGACAAATGAAACATATGGATACTTCCTTATTTCAAAGGTATATTCAGGATAACTTGTCCATTGTCGATAACGCAGGAAATAATGATCAATACCAGACATTACTAAATATTATCACGCTGTATTTAGACACGTACCATCCACCTGAAATTAAATACCCGTCTCAATATCCCCCACACGTTCGTTGGTGGGATGAAGAATGTTCGGCATGTGTACAGCGTCGAAAAAATGCTTTAAGGAAATTCCGGCATGACGGGACAATGGCGTCTTATCTTCAATACAAGAAAATAGCCGCCCAGATCCAAAAATTATTCAATGAGAAACGACGATTGGCTTGGAAAATGTTCACAACTTCATTAAATAGGCAAACTCCTCTTCAAGACGTCTGGGCTGCAATTCGAAATTTATGCAACTCCAACCGCAATAATCCACCCCATAACGACTGGGATAGTACGACTCTCCTTCAATTTTATCAAACTCTAACTCCTGATTATGTCGTACCTCAGCTCCAATATCCGATAACTGGTATTACGCATAAATTTCAAACCTTGCTGCGACCAATAATCCCATCGGAATTCGATGTTGCTTTATATCATACGAAAACCACTTCCCCAGGAATGGATTATATATCCTATCATATGCTTAAAAGTTTACCGCCACAAGCTAAGAATATCCTCCTTCACAAATTTGACTATATCTTGGAATTTGGTACTATACCTATGGAGTGGAACTATTTCGTATTAGTACCTATCAAGAAACCTGTTAAACCGAAATATGATCCAACTAGTTACAGAGGAATTTGTCTAAGTTCTTGTATTCGGAAACTGTTTCAAAAGATCTTACTCAACAGAATAATGTGGGCTCTAGAATATTATGACTTACTACCGAAGTACCAGTTTGCATTCCTCAAAGACCGCAGCACGACAGATGCTTTGAATATCTTATTAGTCGATATATTGTTAGCAAAATCCAGAAAACAACACGTTATGGCTGCCTTTTTAGATATTAAAGGTGCTTATGACAATGTTCATATTCCCATCCTACTCCAGAAACTAAGTACTATGGATTTTCCTTCCACGTTGCTTAATATCTTAGGACAATTATATACGTATCGACGTGTAAGTCTCCCTCAAATCGCTCATCAAAGCAATTGCCGCTCTGTATCCGTTGGGCTTCCACAAGGGGACATTTTAAGTCCGATTATGTATATGTTGTATACTGCGGATCTTGAAAAGGAAGTTGTAAAAACGGCTCGGATACTGCAATATGCCGATGATATAGTAATCTACTGCACTCAAAATACCATAGAAGAATGTCGTCTTACTCTAGAGAAGACTTTAGAATTCCTGCAGACGTGGATGATACAAAATGGTTTAGAGATAGCACCGGCAAAAAGTTCTATTCTCATATTTACCCACAAACGTATATATGATAAGTCTCCCATTAGATGCGGTGAACAGGAAATCTCCGTCAAAGAAACCGTTAAGTATCTAGGGGTAACGATTGATAATAAACTATCGTGGAAAAATCATATTGCAGAGATCTGTCGCAAAACGGAACAAAAGCTCCATGTATTAAGATCCTTAACGAACAGAACCTGGGGAGCTGACCCAGCTACCCTTTTAACTGTATATAAAAACATTATCAGGTCTGTTTTTGACTATGGTAGTCAGTTTATAGATATGGCTTCGTTGGATCAAAAACAGCGATTAGACAAAGTACAGTACAAAGCTGCTCGACTGATTACAGGTTCAATGAATTCGACTCCTACAAATGCTTTACTAGCTGAAATTACCGAACCACCGTTACATTTACGACGCAAACATGTCGCTACTAAATATCTTCTCAAGAAAATGGCCCGATATCATCATCCGATTCTTCCCAAGCTGCAGTTATTATCTGAATATTTTGGAAATGGACCTGTAGTACAACACAAATATCCGGCACTCCTGTGGGCTTATGTTCAATTTATATATTTACGACCTCAGGTTGTTCAAACAAGAACGCACCCTAAGTACTCTATCATGTTTCCTGCGACTCTACAGTTACCTAATATCATCCGTACAAAATTCGATGATTCCAGTATCTCCGAGAATTTAAACAGACTGATAGCAACTAAGTCATTCAAAATTATTATAGATCAATATAATCAATACATTCCATTTTATACTGACGGATCAAAACATCAAGACACATCCGACGTAGGAGCTGCTTTTTATTCCCCTCTGCTGCAATTATCTAAACAATTCATCTTACCCCAATACGCATCCATCTACACAGCTGAAATATTTGCAGTTCGTCAAGTGTTACTATATATTAAACATTCTACGATCCAAAAGGCCCTCATCTGTACAGATTCTCTCAGTGTTCTTCAAGCATTAGAAAATCCTACAAAGGCGGACAATTGGTATATAGAAAATCTACGACAACTATTGTATGATCTAACTATACTAAATCGTTCCGTATTATTTACATGGGTGCCGGGACATTCTGGCATAACAGGCAATGTCATGGCCGATAAACTGGCCAATGAGGCAGCTGATGGACGAGGACTACGCTACCATATTGCACTCCCACACAATGATGTATGGACAATTTGTCAGAAATTTCTCCGAGAAAAGTGGAACGAACATTGGCGTCAATCTGCACAATTTAAAGGTACACATTTCTACAATATTCAAAATAACATTGCTATTAAACCATGGTTCGCAAAAGGCAAGTACACTCGACGTCATATCACTACTCTAGTCAGACTTCGCTTGAATCATGCCTGTACACCGGAACATCTGTATCGTTTAAAGATTAAGGAAAACAACTTGTGTAATTGTGGTCACTATGTCGGCACTATAAATCATATTTTGTTTCAATGTGAGAAATATCCCCGACAGCAACAACATCTCATTTCCACTTTACTATCACTCGGATTTCAACTTCCTCTCACTATTTCTTGTTTAGTATACCATCCGACAGTTCGCTTAGCTGAGTTACTAACTTTTTTCACGCATGTAATATCCTGCTTTAATCTGTACGATCCTGCCTCCCTTATTTGTGATCTGGTCATGTATGTCTATAGTAGTAAATCGCCGTGATAGATCACACTGGCGTGAAGATGTAGAACCCTGTGTCCCCGTGCTAAATCCCTGCAACCTAACACATGTCAACTTGTTCTGTTGTACATATCTGTAGTATTAGACGCCTCAACTATTCCTCATGTCTCTTTCCTACACAACCTCTCTCAATACACTAGTGTGTACTTCCGTTTCCCACTACCCTCAAATCTATCCCTTTTTGTAACAGACACTTTGATTGGTGAAGTTTAAAACAACCCAGTGACTGGACGTAGTGCGCTGCGCAGAGTCCAAGAACAAACAAAGAAGAAGAAGAAGAAGAAGAAGAAGCAACTCTTAGGCACGGTGATTTCCCTCAATGATCATCTTAATTCCAGTGTCGTGCGAGCATTCAACTGAAGCAGATCGTTGATAGTGTTCGCGTTTCTTGACTGGTGCTGAACTGTTCGGAGTGTGTGCCGCGACTACGTCCTGTCACTGGCTACCTGTAGATAAGTACTAGAGTGCATAGTTTTAAGGGATGTCTCTAGATAGTGGCGGTGGTGGTTTGGGTAGACCTCCAGATTCGATTCCGGTATCGAAAGAAAACCTAATCCTGGAACAAGTTTCTTTAGAAGGGATGATTGTGGATAAAGATCTACCTAATCAAGACGTTATGGATAGAGGCAGAGTTACAACTCCTAACACTAATAATCATACAGTGTCTCCCAATGATAAACCCAACACTTATTCAGACATGCACATAGGGCCGTATGTTGTCTATGTCGAATCGGATGATCCTGAAAAAAAAATAGGATACCTACACCCGATGGCTTTAGGCAGACTTTTTTATGAACGGCAGATTCCCAACATCAAAGCCATTCATAAAAAGGGCCGAAATCGAATTCAAATTACTTTTAGCACTCGAAAGGATGCCAATAATTTTCTTTCCAACCCTATTCTTGAAGAGAAACGCTTGAAGGCATTTGTCCCTTCCTCCAATATCCACAGAGTTGGTCTGGTGCGGGGGGTAGATACAACTATATCAGAGACTGAACTATTACAGTACATTGATTCACCATACCCAGTGATCAAGGTTCAAAGAATGAATCGCAGATCGTCCAAAGAGGGTAAGACCGAATACATACCTACCGGTACGGTAAAGGTCATCTTTCAATCTCAACAACTACCAAAGACCGTTTCTATCTTTAATGTCATTCTGGACGTCCAAGCATTCATTTTTGCACCTCTCATTTGTCGTAAATGCCAAAGATATGGCCATCCATCGACAAATTGCAGAGCTAGGGAACCTCGCTGCGGGAAATGTGCATTATCTCATAACACCCAGGAGTGTACACAGACATTGGTGAAATGCATCCATTGTGACGGAAATCATCCGGCAGGGGATGAAAGGTGTACCGAACATCAGAGACAGAAGGAAATTAAACGGATCATGAGTGTTGAGAATAAGTCCTTCTTGGAGGTAAAAAATTATTTTGCTCCTTTGGAACAGGATTTTAATCCTTTAACATTACCGCAACATTTCCCCTCGTTGGTACCTTCTTCTAGTACATCTGAACCATCAACCCCACGTAAAAGGAAGTTTTCTGCTATTGTAACTAGCCCACCCCGAAAACCATGTAGACCAGGTTTCGATAGAAGTAACTACATGAATTTGATAAGGGACCCTCCACGAGAACAACAATCTATTCCGGCAATCAGATCTCAGTTACTTTCTAACTCTGGGAATGTACCCCAAATTCATAGTTCTACTAGTACCGACCAAGTCCGTTCTGGGACCTGTGCTCCTGAGGCTTCTATCTCTAAGAAGGGTGAATCTTCTAATGTACGCATTCAGTCTGAGGGAAAATTTCAAGAACTATCGAAAAAATTTGACTTCATAATGAATCAAATGGGACAAGATGTTCAGTGGCGTCATTTACTTAAAGTTTTACACGATGAAGTTATTACTCTCTTAACACATCACTAAAAATGAGAATTTTGCAGTGGAACTGTCGGAGTATTCTAAACAAGAAACACGAGTTAATTCAGATTATACAAGTTTTTGATCCACAAATCGTTATCCTTAGTGAAACATGGCTCAAACGTAACTATCACTTCCGAGTCACTGGTTTCAATGTCATACGTTTAGATGGTTATGTTGCGAATGGTGTGTGTATCCTTATTAAAAATAGTATCGATTTCCAAGTCAGAGAGATCAACTATGAAATTCCCAATGTTCAAACAATCGCAATTACTATCAATAATTTAACCGTCGTTTCCTTATATTGCCCTCCTAAAATTAGACCGACATATGACCAATGGAAGAATTTCTTCGCACAATTCCACACGTCCACTATTATTGGGGGCGATTACAATGCCCATAATCCAATTTGGGGAAGTGTTTCTTGCTGCAAAAAAGGCCGGGATATCGAGAACATCATAAATAAATCCCCTCTTACAATTTTGAATGATGGATCACCTACACGGATCACTGCGCCAAATACTAATCCCAGTGCTATCGATCTGACTATTGCAACTATTGATTTGGCTCATAAGCTTTTGTGGCAAACAGGGAATGATACCCACCAAAGTGATCATTTTCCTATTTTTATTACTATCACATCAACCGAGCTCCGAACGCCAAAAAAATTTCCGAAGAGTGTACGACAAATGAAACATATGGATACTTCCTTATTTCAAAGGTATATTCAGGATAACTTGTCCATTGTCGATAACGCAGGAAATAATGATCAATACCAGACATTACTAAATATTATCACGTTGTATTTAGACACGTACCATCCACCTGAAATTAAATACCCGTCTCAATATTCCCCACACGTTCGTTGGTGGGATGAAGAATGTTCGGCATGTGTACAGCGTCGAAAAAATGCTTTAAGGAAATTCCGGCATGACGGGACAATGGCGTCTTATCTTCAATACAAGAAAATAGCCGCCCAGATCCAAAAATTATTCAATGAGAAACGACGATTGGCTTGGAAAATGTTCACAACTTCATTAAATAGGCAAACTCCTCTTCAAGACGTCTGGGCTGCAATTCGAAATTTATGCAACTCCAACCGCAATAATCCACCCCATAACGACTGGGATAGTACGACTCTCCTTCAATTTTATCAAACTCTAACTCCTGATTATGTCGTACCTCAGCTCCAATATCCGATAACTGGTATTACGCATAAATTTCAAACCTTGCTGCGACCAATAATCCCATCGGAATTCGATGTTGCTTTATATCATACGAAAACCACTTCCCCAGGAATGGATTATATATCCTATCATATGCTTAAAAGTTTACCCCCACAAGCTAAGAATATCCTCCTTCACAAATTTGACTATATCTTGGAATTTGGTACTATACCTATGGAGTGGAACTATTTCGTATTAGTACCTATCAAGAAACCTGGTAAACCGAAATATGATCCAACTAGTTACAGAGGAATTTGTCTAAGTTCTTGTATTCGGAAACTGTTTCAAAAGATCTTACTCAACAGAATAATGTGGGCTCTAGAATATTATGACTTACTACCGAAGTACCAGTTTGCATTCCTCAAAGACCGCAGCACGACAGATGCTTTGAATATCTTATTAGTCGATATATTGTTAGCAAAATCCAGGAAACAACACGTTATGGCTGCCTTTTTAGATATTAAAGGTGCTTATGACAATGTTCATATTCCCATCCTACTCCAGAAACTAAGTACTATGGATTTTCCTTCCACGTTGCTTAATATCTTAGGACAGTTATATACGTATCGACGTGTAAGTCTCCCTCAAATCGCTCATCAAAGCAATTGCCGCTCCGTATCCGTTGGGCTTCCACAAGGGGACATTTTAAGTCCGATTATGTATATGTTGTATACTGCGGATCTTGAAAAGGAAATTGTAAAAACGGCTCGGATACTGCAATATGCCGATGATATAGTAATCTACTGCACTCAAAATACCATAGAAGAATGTCGTCTTACTCTAGAGAAGACTTTAGAATTCCTGCAGACGTGGATGATACAAAATGGTTTAGAGATAGCACCGGCAAAAAGTTCTATTCTCATATTTACCCACAAACGTATATATGATAAGTCTCCCATTAGATGCGGTGAACAGGAAATCTCCGTCAAAGAAACCGTTAAGTATCTAGGGGTAACGATTGATAATAAACTATCTTGGAAAAATCATATTGCAGAGATCTGTCGCAAAACGGAACAAAAGCTCCATGTATTAAGATCCTTAACGAACAGAACCTGGGGAGCTGACCCAGCTACCCTTTTAACTGTATATAAAAACATTATCAGGTCTGTTTTTGACTATGGTAGTCAGTTTATAGATATGGCTTCGTTGGATCAAAAACAGCGATTAGACAAAGTACAGTACAAAGCTGCTCGACTGATTACAGGTTCAATGAATTCGACTCCTACAAATGCTTTACTAGCTGAAATTACCGAACCACCGTTACATTTACGACGCAAACATGTAGCTACTAAATATATTCTCAAGAAAATGGCCCGATACCATCATCCGATTCTTCCCAAGCTGCAGTTATTATCTGAATATTTTGGAAATGGACCTGTAGTACAACACAAATATCCGGCACTCGTGTGGGCTTATGTTCAGTTTATATATTTACGACCTCAGGTTGTTCAAACAAGAACGCACCCTAAGTACTCTATCATGTTTCCTGCGACTATACAGTTACCTAATATCATCCGTACACAATGCGATGATTCCAGTATCTCCGAGAATTTAAACAGACTGATAGCAACTAAGTCATTCAAAATTATTATAGATCAATATAATCAATACATTCCATTTTATACTGACGGATCAAAACATCAAGACACATCCGACGTAGGAGCTGCTTTTTATTCCCCTCTGCTGCAATTATCTAAACAATTCATCTTACCCCAATACGCATCCATCTACACAGCTGAAATATTTGCAGTTCGTCAAGTGTTACTATATATTAAACATTCTACGATCCAAAAGGCCCTCATCTGTACAGATTCTCTCAGTGTTCTTCAAGCATTAGAAAATCCTACAAAGGCGGACAATTGGTATATAGAAAATCTACGACAACTATTGTATGATCTAACTATACTAAATCGTTCCGTATTATTTACATGGGTGCCGGGACATTCTGGCATAACAGGCAATGTCATGGCCGATAAACTGGCCAATGAGGCAGCTGATGGACGAGGACTACGCTACCATATTGCACTCCCACACAATGATGTATGGACAATTTGTCAGAAATTTCTCCGAGAAAAGTGGAACGAACATTGGCGTCAATCTGCACAATTTAAAGGTACACATTTCTACAATATTCAAAATAACATTGCTATTAAACCATGGTTCGCAAAAGGCAAGTACACTCGACGTCATATCACTACTCTAGTCAGACTTCGCTTGAATCATGCCTGTACACCGGAACATCTGTATCGTTTAAAGATTAAGGAAAACAACTTGTGTAATTGTGGTCACTATGTCGGCACTATAAATCATATTTTGTTTCAATGTGAGAAATATCCCCGACAGCAACAACATCTCATTTCCACTTTACTATCACTCGGATTTCAACTTCCTCTCACTATTTCTTGTTTAGTATACCATCCGACAGTTCGCTTAGCTGAGTTACTAACTTTTTTCACGCATGTAATATCCTGCTTTAATCTGTACGATCCTGCCTCCCTTATTTGTGATCTGGTCATGTATGTCTATAGTAGTAAATCGCCGTGATAGATCACACTGGCGTGAAGATGTAGAACCCTGTGTCCCCGTGCTAAATCCCTGCAACCTAACACATGTCAACTTGTTCTGTTGTACATATCTGTAGTATTAGACGCCTCAACTATTCCTCATGTCTCTTTCCTACACAACCTCTCTCAATACACTAGTGTGTACTTCCGTTTCCCACTACCCTCAAATCTATCCCTTTTTGTAACAGACACTTTGATTGGTGAAGTTTAAAACAACCCAGTGACTGGACGTAGTGCGCTGCGCAGAGTCCAAGAACAAACAAAGAAGAAGAAGAAGAAGAAGAAGAAGAAGCAACTCTTAGGCACGGTGATTTCCCTCAATGATCATCTTAATTCCAGTGTCGTGCGAGCATTCAACTGAAGCAGATCGTTGATAGTGTTCGCGTTTCTTGACTGGTGCTGAACTGTTCGGAGTGTGTGCCGCGACTACGTCCTGTCACTGGCTACCTGTAGATAAGTACTAGAGTGCATAGTTTTAAGGGATGTCTCTAGATAGTGGCGGTGGTGGTTTGGGTAGACCTCCAGATTCGATTCCGGTATCGAAAGAAAACCTAATCCTGGAACAAGTTTCTTTAGAAGGGATGATTGTGGATAAAGATCTACCTAATCAAGACGTTATGGATAGAGGCAGAGTTACAACTCCTAACACTAATAATCATACAGTGTCTCCCAATGATAAACCCAACACTTATTCAGACATGCACATAGGGCCGTATGTTGTCTATGTCGAATCGGATGATCCTGAAAAAAAAATAGGATACCTACACCCGATGGCTTTAGGCAGACTTTTTTATGAACGGCAGATTCCCAACATCAAAGCCATTCATAAAAAGGGCCGAAATCGAATTCAAATTACTTTTAGCACTCGAAAGGATGCCAATAATTTTCTTTCCAACCCTATTCTTGAAGAGAAACGCTTGAAGGCATTTGTCCCTTCCTCCAATATCCACAGAGTTGGTCTGGTGCGGGGGGTAGATACAACTATATCAGAGACTGAACTATTACAGTACATTGATTCACCATACCCAGTGATCAAGGTTCAAAGAATGAATCGCAGATCGTCCAAAGAGGGTAAGACCGAATACATACCTACCGGTACGGTAAAGGTCATCTTTCAATCTCAACAACTACCAAAGACCGTTTCTATCTTTAATGTCATTCTGGACGTCCAAGCATTCATTTTTGCACCTCTCATTTGTCGTAAATGCCAAAGATATGGCCATCCATCGACAAATTGCAGAGCTAGGGAACCTCGCTGCGGGAAATGTGCATTATCTCATAACACCCAGGAGTGTACACAGACATTGGTGAAATGCATCCATTGTGACGGAAATCATCCGGCAGGGGATGAAAGGTGTACCGAACATCAGAGACAGAAGGAAATTAAACGGATCATGAGTGTTGAGAATAAGTCCTTCTTGGAGGTAAAAAATTATTTTGCTCCTTTGGAACAGGATTTTAATCCTTTAACATTACCGCAACATTTCCCCTCGTTGGTACCTTCTTCTAGTACATCTGAACCATCAACCCCACGTAAAAGGAAGTTTTCTGCTATTGTAACTAGCCCACCCCGAAAACCATGTAGACCAGGTTTCGATAGAAGTAACTACATGAATTTGATAAGGGACCCTCCACGAGAACAACAATCTATTCCGGCAATCAGATCTCAGTTACTTTCTAACTCTGGGAATGTACCCCAAATTCATAGTTCTACTAGTACCGACCAAGTCCGTTCTGGGACCTGTGCTCCTGAGGCTTCTATCTCTAAGAAGGGTGAATCTTCTAATGTACGCATTCAGTCTGAGGGAAAATTTCAAGAACTATCGAAAAAATTTGACTTCATAATGAATCAAATGGGACAAGATGTTCAGTGGCGTCATTTACTTAAAGTTTTACACGATGAAGTTATTACTCTCTTAACACATCACTAAAAATGAGAATTTTGCAGTGGAACTGTCGGAGTATTCTAAACAAGAAACACGAGTTAATTCAGATTATACAAGTTTTTGATCCACAAATCGTTATCCTTAGTGAAACATGGCTCAAACGTAACTATCACTTCCGAGTCACTGGTTTCAATGTCATACGTTTAGATGGTTATGTTGCGAATGGTGTGTGTATCCTTATTAAAAATAGTATCGATTTCCAAGTCAGAGAGATCAACTATGAAATTCCCAATGTTCAAACAATCGCAATTACTATCAATAATTTAACCGTCGTTTCCTTATATTGCCCTCCTAAAATTAGACCGACATATGACCAATGGAAGAATTTCTTCGCACAATTCCACACGTCCACTATTATTGGGGGCGATTACAATGCCCATAATCCAATTTGGGGAAGTGTTTCTTGCTGCAAAAAAGGCCGGGATATCGAGAACATCATAAATAAATCCCCTCTTACAATTTTGAATGATGGATCACCTACACGGATCACTGCGCCAAATACTAATCCCAGTGCTATCGATCTGACTATTGCAACTATTGATTTGGCTCATAAGCTTTTGTGGCAAACAGGGAATGATACCCACCAAAGTGATCATTTTCCTATTTTTATTACTATCACATCAACCGAGCTCCGAACGCCAAAAAAATTTCCGAAGAGTGTACGACAAATGAAACATATGGATACTTCCTTATTTCAAAGGTATATTCAGGATAACTTGTCCATTGTCGATAACGCAGGAAATAATGATCAATACCAGACATTACTAAATATTATCACGTTGTATTTAGACACGTACCATCCACCTGAAATTAAATACCCGTCTCAATATTCCCCACACGTTCGTTGGTGGGATGAAGAATGTTCGGCATGTGTACAGCGTCGAAAAAATGCTTTAAGGAAATTCCGGCATGACGGGACAATGGCGTCTTATCTTCAATACAAGAAAATAGCCGCCCAGATCCAAAAATTATTCAATGAGAAACGACGATTGGCTTGGAAAATGTTCACAACTTCATTAAATAGGCAAACTCCTCTTCAAGACGTCTGGGCTGCAATTCGAAATTTATGCAACTCCAACCGCAATAATCCACCCCATAACGACTGGGATAGTACGACTCTCCTTCAATTTTATCAAACTCTAACTCCTGATTATGTCGTACCTCAGCTCCAATATCCGATAACTGGTATTACGCATAAATTTCAAACCTTGCTGCGACCAATAATCCCATCGGAATTCGATGTTGCTTTATATCATACGAAAACCACTTCCCCAGGAATGGATTATATATCCTATCATATGCTTAAAAGTTTACCCCCACAAGCTAAGAATATCCTCCTTCACAAATTTGACTATATCTTGGAATTTGGTACTATACCTATGGAGTGGAACTATTTCGTATTAGTACCTATCAAGAAACCTGGTAAACCGAAATATGATCCAACTAGTTACAGAGGAATTTGTCTAAGTTCTTGTATTCGGAAACTGTTTCAAAAGATCTTACTCAACAGAATAATGTGGGCTCTAGAATATTATGACTTACTACCGAAGTACCAGTTTGCATTCCTCAAAGACCGCAGCACGACAGATGCTTTGAATATCTTATTAGTCGATATATTGTTAGCAAAATCCAGGAAACAACACGTTATGGCTGCCTTTTTAGATATTAAAGGTGCTTATGACAATGTTCATATTCCCATCCTACTCCAGAAACTAAGTACTATGGATTTTCCTTCCACGTTGCTTAATATCTTAGGACAGTTATATACGTATCGACGTGTAAGTCTCCCTCAAATCGCTCATCAAAGCAATTGCCGCTCCGTATCCGTTGGGCTTCCACAAGGGGACATTTTAAGTCCGATTATGTATATGTTGTATACTGCGGATCTTGAAAAGGAAATTGTAAAAACGGCTCGGATACTGCAATATGCCGATGATATAGTAATCTACTGCACTCAAAATACCATAGAAGAATGTCGTCTTACTCTAGAGAAGACTTTAGAATTCCTGCAGACGTGGATGATACAAAATGGTTTAGAGATAGCACCGGCAAAAAGTTCTATTCTCATATTTACCCACAAACGTATATATGATAAGTCTCCCATTAGATGCGGTGAACAGGAAATCTCCGTCAAAGAAACCGTTAAGTATCTAGGGGTAACGATTGATAATAAACTATCTTGGAAAAATCATATTGCAGAGATCTGTCGCAAAACGGAACAAAAGCTCCATGTATTAAGATCCTTAACGAACAGAACCTGGGGAGCTGACCCAGCTACCCTTTTAACTGTATATAAAAACATTATCAGGTCTGTTTTTGACTATGGTAGTCAGTTTATAGATATGGCTTCGTTGGATCAAAAACAGCGATTAGACAAAGTACAGTACAAAGCTGCTCGACTGATTACAGGTTCAATGAATTCGACTCCTACAAATGCTTTACTAGCTGAAATTACCGAACCACCGTTACATTTACGACGCAAACATGTAGCTACTAAATATATTCTCAAGAAAATGGCCCGATACCATCATCCGATTCTTCCCAAGCTGCAGTTATTATCTGAATATTTTGGAAATGGACCTGTAGTACAACACAAATATCCGGCACTCGTGTGGGCTTATGTTCAGTTTATATATTTACGACCTCAGGTTGTTCAAACAAGAACGCACCCTAAGTACTCTATCATGTTTCCTGCGACTATACAGTTACCTAATATCATCCGTACACAATGCGATGATTCCAGTATCTCCGAGAATTTAAACAGACTGATAGCAACTAAGTCATTCAAAATTATTATAGATCAATATAATCAATACATTCCATTTTATACTGATGGATCAAAACATCAAGACACATCCGCCGTAGGAGCTGCTTTTTATTCCCCTCTGCTGCAATTATCTAAACAATTCATCTTACCCCAATACGCATCCATCTACACAGCTGAAATATTTGCAGTTCGTCAAGTGTTAATATATATTAAACATTCTACGATCCAAAAGGCCCTCATCTGTACAGATTCTCTCAGTGTTCTTCAAGCATTAGAACATCCTACAAAGGCGGACAATTGGTATATAGAAAATCTACGACAACTATTGTATGATCTAACTATACTAAATCGTTCCGTATTATTTACATGGGTGCCGGGACATTCTGGCATAACAGGCAATGTCATGGCCGATAAACTGGCCAATGAGGCAGCGGATGGACAAGGACTACGCTACCATATTGCACTCCCACACAATGATGTATGGACAATTTGTCAGAAATTTCTCCGCGAAAAGTGGAACGAACATTGGCGTCAATCTGCACAATTTAAAGGTACACATTTCTACAATATTCAAAATAACATTGCTATTAAACCATGGTTCGCAAAAGGCAAGTACACTCGACGTCATATCACTACTCTAGTCAGACTTCGCTTGAATCATGCCTGTACACCGGAACATCTGTATCGTTTAAAGATTAAGGAAAACAACTTGTGTAATTGTGGTCACTATGTCGGCACTATAAATCATATTTTGTTTCAATGTGAGAAATATCCCCGACAGCAACAACATCTCATTTCCACTTTACTATCACTCGGATTTCAACTTCCTCTCACTATTTCTTGTTTAGTATACCATCCGACAGTTCGCTTAGCTGAGTTACTAACTAACTTTTTTCACGCATGTAATATCCTGATTTAATCTGTACGATCCTGCCTCCCTTATTTGTGATCTGGTCATGTATGTCTATAGTAGTAAATCGCCGTGATAGATCACACTGGCGTGAAGATGTAGAACCCTGTGTCCCCGTGCTAAATCCCTGCAACCTAACACATGTCAACTTGTTCGGTTTGTACATATCTGTAGTATTAGACGCCTCGACTATTCCTCATGTCTCTTTCCTCCACAACCTCTCCCAATACACTAGTGTGTACTTCCGTTTCCCACTACCCTCAAATCTATCCCTTTTTGTAACAGACACTTTGATTGGTGAAGTTTAAAACAACCCAGTGACTGGACGTAGTGCGCTGCGCAGAGTCCAAAAACAAACAAAGAAGAAGAAGAATCATCTTAATTCAAGTGTATACAATTCGTGGTTAATAATAAAACACACAATGCACTAACTTAATTAATTTTACACTATAAATATAACTTTACACAAATAAACTACAAAATTAAAACACTGAAGAACGATCTTCTTAACCTATAGCTTCACATAAATACACGCTCACACTAAGTTTTCTTCACTAATTAACGGCTTTCCACTTAATAATGCAGTCGATGACGACTCATTCTCACATATATCTGAGTGAACATGCGGCCATCGTTAAAATTTTCAATAAAACTGCGAAAATCTATGTTTAATTCTACTAACTCATGTGCTAAACTTCCCCCCTAACGATCAGCTGATTGCTTTCCCGCGCTCGTTACAGTACGGCCTGGACATCACGAAGGCAGTGTTAGAGCACGTATTGTTCGTGAAGTTTTTGGCGATATTTATGCGTTTGCATTAAGTTGACATAAGTAAATAGTAGCGTGTGTCATTCTTTTATATCTCCTCTCAATATGAGTGGAAAGATATATGCTGTGTTTGGCTGCAATAACTACGAAGTGCAGAAGGATTCGCGGTGTTTCTTCCCTTTCCCTCGTGACAAGAAAATGTAAGTAAATGTTGTGTTTGCATATATATATATTCATCATTAGTCCAGCCCGTGGACCGCTATTCACACTGGCTGCACTTAAGCAACTGCAGCTATCGAACTCAGTGGACCATATTCTACACTCTACATCTACAGCATCGTAAAGTTAATTTTACATCAAGTTATAATCTAAGATAATGACTACACAAATTAATACACGAAAAGGATTTTGACAGCTACTATAATAGGAGGCTAAATTATGTTCTAACTCCTTAAATCTATCTATCATCTGTAACACTTCTAAATAAATTCATTTCGGCTTGGTATGTCTGTAATTTACAGCTGGAAAGGAATTCCACTAACTGAAAATCTGCGGAGTGTTAAATGTCAGTTATAACAAATATTTTGGGTCAACTGTACATCGCCACTACACCGAGCGAGGAGAAGTCAGCGTTCTTGTACGCACAGCTCTGGTTTCTCACTCGCACACTTCCCCTCGCCGGCTGTCTTCCTAGCTGGCCCGGTCTCTATTAGCATACTCCCGTAACTGAGAAGTATATGCACTGTCTTTTAAAAACCAATGAGAGATTACAATTTAAATACCTCGACAGGGTTCAATGGAAAAAGTCAGACGTGGAACTAAGCCTTCATCACATGTTGCGGAAAACACAGGTTACTGGAGTGTACATATACAGATAAATAGCACATAATTCCCAGCATATTAAAACAAACACCCATGAACTATTTGAAGGTAATATTCTACTTACCAACTCCATTTGTCGGTTACTGGAGTTTCGAAAGCTTGCGTGAAGATTTGGCGGCAAATTAGGGAATGTGAGGCATTTCTCCTGGACGTAATTTCCATCTCACACGGGAGATACTCACTTTTTCACCATTCACTATAAAATTATCTGATTTTACTATCAAGTCATTAGAGAAATGAACATGAAAAATTCCGCTATCACTCACTATCCTTCCGTAGAATACCGGTAGCTCTGGCCCACTTTTCAGGTTGATTTTTATCCTTCGGTGGTGAAAAGAATTTCTTATCATCAACTACTCTACTATAGCCCGTCTTACAGCCGGGCACAAAACAGTACGGCATGCTGAGTTATTAAATTAATCAAGCCGCGTAAGGTACATGCTTGAAGTACACAACACACAATGAATTGAATTTAGAAACTGAAAGCAAAGAAAATTCAACTTATTCACTGAAATATCTCTCACATATCATCTTCCAAACCTTTCTATGCCCGGCTTGCCGGAACTACTGGAGCACGTGTGGGATATAATCACTTGCAGTGCTTGCAGTGACGGGACCACAAACTACCATGCTATAATGGCTGAGTCCTCACACTTGGTGTTATATTCTTCATGCTAAAATGTTAAAAGAAAAGGCGACGAATGAAATGTGAAATTATTGGGAGTTGTGCAACATTGCAACAATACCATACATCACCCCTGTGTGAGTGTACTAACTGTGTCATTTTAGATTAAATGAGATCTATAAACATACTGTGTTTCTGGACATGATATAGGCTTTAGGGCTTACACCGTTTCAAGAAAATAAAGTGAAATTCTTTACGTTTCGCAGAGAACTATAAGTATGGGCCATGAAAGCATCAATGGCAACAATACTGCGTTTTTGCACTTATCATTTCTGTATTTTTTAATGGACGTATCGTTTCTTTATAGTCCAGTTAGATGTGTAGGTATATACACTGAAGAAAATGGAAATTGGAACCCCCAGAAGGAGTGGTGCTACATTGCTGCAATTGAACATGCAGGACGAGTGTTCGGTTGTGATTCGATGATTACACTTTCAGGTCCCTCTGACTCCAAGTTTGGACAACAATCAATACAGGATGTGCCCACCACGAGCTGCAATACATTGATGAATTCGTTGAGGCATGGAGTCAATAAGGCCCTGGATCGCTTCCTGAGGAATTGTGGCCCATGCTTGCTGCACTGCATGGGCCAGTTGTTCCAGAGTTGTGGGTGGCTGAGGACGGTTGGCCAGTTGTCGACCCATCATGTCCCACACTTGCTCAATAGGACTGAAGTCCGGTGATCTGGCGGTCCATTCTAAGGTTGTGATGTCGTGGAGAGCTTCTCTGGAGATGCGTGCAGTGTGAACCCGGGCATTGTCCTGCTGAAACATCCCATTAGCAATGTTCGCCATCATAGGGACAACCACTGGATTGAGTACCGTATCAACGTACTATCGAGCAGTCATGGTGCCCTCAACAAGCAGTAATTGTGATTTCACGTTAAAGCCAATAGCTTCCCAGACCATAATGGTTGGTGTTGGTCCTGTGTGCCTCTCGACAATAAGATCTGGGCGGCCACTCTCCCCGGTACGTCGGCGCACACGATTCCGGCGATCACTGCGGGCAAGACAGAAGCGCAATTCATCACTAAAGACGACCCTATGCCATTCATCGACACACATCGATCTTTCTCGACACCAGGCCAGCCTTATACGTTGTTGTTGTGGGGTCAGTGGAACACCTTCTGCAGGGACACGGGCTCGTAAGCCAGCTGCACGCAGGCAATTACCAACTGTTTGTTGTGTGACATGGAGTGCCACAGCTGCTCGAATTTGCGCTGCTGTTGCATGGGGTTCGATCCGGGCCATTCGAATGATGCGGCGATCCTCTCTCACAGTTGTCTGTCGCGCTGGGCCTGTGCCAGGTCTATGAGTGTGGGTACCTTCATTTGACCACTGCTGCCATACACGTTTTACCGTAGATGCCTGTCGGCCAACACGTGCAGCGACAGTCCTTAGCGATAATCCAGCTTCACACAGCCCAATTATCCGAGCCCTCTCAAACGGCGACAGTTGTTGATAGCATGCTCTTCCCCGTCGTCGAGGCATGTGTGATGGGGAACACTTCACTGCACAGACTGCAATTCAACTACGCCACACCAGAGTCCGTATACTGGAGTTGATTTCTCCACGACCAATCACGTGGGGAGACCTGTAGCAACAATCCAATGGTTTTGAAACTTTGATTGTTTACATACCTACATGGCATCATTCCATATCTTGAAAATCAACAAAAACGACGAATGCCTTCATGGTGTTGCAATTTCCATTTTCTTAAGTGTATGTTCTAGATGTCTTTGACAAGATGTGTGTTTTTCTAGTTCCACTTTCTCATAAAACAATAATCACACCACCCTCACTGTAAATCAGTTCTAATTTTGTTGCAGGCTACAACCCGGCTGACTTCCAAGGCAAGAATATTGGAGTGTACATTTCCTCATGTCAAGGTGAAAGTGAACGATTCATGTGCCACGAAACCGTTGAGGGAAACCCCTACACGGTAACAGGAAACGAGCGTATTGGTTTGGCCAACAGGATCTCGCAGTTTCTTCGTGTCAATGGTATGTCACTAGTTGTATGGAAACGAGAACGCATTATTATTTTTATACGTAATACATAAGTATGAACCCGCGGCTTCGCCCGCGTTTATTAATTCAACTGGTTAAATGTTTTTAAACCATGTAAATATTATTAACACACATTGTTTTTACATAAATTGCATGAAATAGGCCTATATTAAAACCTATTTTCATTTTAATATTATTTTTTCTGGATTGGTGGGTGGTACAAATAATATTAAAACCATATAAAAGACCACATTAGGTAAAACATCCTCATTTGTCCTTGTAGAGCTTCCAGATAAAATATATTAAGTTTCCTCCCATTTATTTATTTATTTGTTTGTTTGTTTGTTTGTTTACAGAAACAGGAAAGCAAGTACATTATATTTTGAAGTCCAAAGTTGTTATCCATTCTAGAGGCTCTGTATTGGCATCTAGAAAATCAAACCAATCTCCAGGGTAGGCTCCTCTGCTACACTCATTTACAATGTGTTCGATGGTTTGAAAAGGGGCACCATAGTCACACTGGAGGGATTGTATCTTTCCCCATTTATACAGGGACGCAGGCCAGACTCCATGACCACATTGGATCCTATTGAGGATGGTCCAAGTTCTTCTTGGGAGAACAAACCTCACATTAGGTAGGAAGAAAGGCCAGAGATGTTCACCTGTTTTTGAGATCCATTCTTCCTTCTATTGGGCATAGGGGTTGAAATTGTCTTCCGTGAGCTTCTGAGCGAACTTCACTGGCAGATGTCTAGATTTCAACCGGTTCCTATGAAGGTCAGGAATATTGGAGTGGATGGGCAAGTCAGAGTTTTCATTTATCTTGGAGTATTCTCTGAACAGTGCTTGGGCTCTATGGAATGAAGGAGGCATGATGTTGCTCAAGACAGGAAGCCAGTGGGTAGGAGTTGATTTTATTACACCTGAAATAATCCTCATTGTGTTGTTGAGCTGAGTGTCCACAAGTTTCACATGGCAGCAGTTGATCCACACAGGAGCACAATATTCTGCCACAAAGAAAACTAAACCAAGGGCAGAACATCTCAAGGCAGTTGCAGAAGCACCCCAGGTTGTACCACACAACTTCTGCAGAATGTTGTTACGACTCCTAATCTTTGCTGCTGTATTTACTAGATGTTGCCTGAAGGAGAGTGTCCGGTCAAATGTTATGCCTAACTACTTTGGGTAGTTATTGTGTCTGAGGACCTTGCCATTAAAAGACACTTGGAGAGTACAGCTTGCCATTTTGTTATTTAGATGAAAGCAGGACACCTCAGTTTTGCTGGTGTTTGGTTGGAGTCTCCATTTCCGAAAATAGTCATTAAGAATGGAAAGGTCATCAGTTAAATAATGTTCTCCATTTCTTTCAGGTTACTACGACTTGTAGCTAAAGCTGTATCATCAGCATAGCAAAATTTTCTGGATTTCGTTGGTGGCAAATCTGATACATATAGATTGAACAGGAGAGGAGCCAAGACTGATCCTTGAGGGAGACATTATTCAATCTTCTCAGCTCGCTAGTCCTATTCCCTAGAACAACCTGAAAGAGTCTATTATTAAGCATGTTTCCAATTAATTGTAACCGTGGTTTTGCATGGTAATACGTGAAGAAGTTTATACAGCAGCCCTTCTCTCCAATGCAGCGAAAGATCCAAAAAGGCAGCAGAGGTTTTCAACTGTTGCTGAAAGCCTGCTTCAGTGCATGTTGAGAGTGCAAGGACTTGGTCACAACAGCTACAATTCTGCCTAAAACCAGCTTGGTCAATAGAAATATGTTGATTAATTACAATGCTAATTCTGTTGTATAGTAGTCTTTTAATGAGTTTATAGCAACAGCTGAGGAGAGAGATTGGTCTGTAGCTTTGTGGTATATCTTTTGGTTTGCCAGGTTTCAATATGATAAGGATTTTAGTCTTCTTAAACTCCTTAGAAAGAATACCTGTCTGAAGTATGTGGGTAAAGAAGCACATCAACCACCTTCTTGCATTCCATCCCATATTTAAGATAAATTCAGGATGTATTCCATCAAAACCTGGTGCCTTACCAACTTTCATGACCTTTAATGCTGTATCGACCTCATCAATCGTGAAGGCTTCAGAGTACTCGCAAAAAGTTGGACAGATAGGCCAACGTTTAAGCATCCTTAGATTCTTTTTCACTGTTTTGTATGTCTTTTATCTTTAGTAACCCTTGAAGTTAAAGCAATATGGGAGGCTATTTTGTTTGGTGAGATGGTTGACTTCTCTCTAACTCCTGTTGAGCTTCCTCCAAGTTTTCTCAGTAGGCTCCAGGCCTCTTTACTGGAATGAGAGAAATCCAAGTTACTGACTGTTTCTGCCTACGATTTTCTCTCCAGACTCCGTAATAGCTCATCACCAGTCGTATGGACACCTGTTTCAAGAAAATCTTTGTATACGGCATCGCTCTGTTCACTCCATCCAGGAACGTATTCTTTTCTGTAGCCTCTTGGGAAGTGCTTTTTGGCTACAGAATTCACAAGCCCTGCAAATCTCTGTTTATTATTGCTGATTGCAGGAATCCATCTGATGCATTTGTCCAGCTCTTCAGAGAATTTCGTCCAGGTTGCATTTTGTTTTTTAAGTTCCAGCGTGGGCGTGGGAAAAATGTAATGAAGGGAACAGAGATGCCCATCTCAAAGAAGATTGGTCTGTGTTGACTGTTAGGGAAGTCCGCCATAACTTCTCTCATCATGGGCAGAGAGTTGCCTACAGAGTCTGTGACAAAACGGAGCTCTGGGTTGGACTCTCGCTTCCAAGCAGCAGATCTAAATGTGCCTTTGTCTTTTGCATCAAATATAAGTTGTACATTTTGGTCTCCTGACCATTCTACTAAAGCTATGCAGCAATCATTGTTTCATGAATATTTCCAAGTTTCATGATGGTTGTTGAAGTCGCCAGCATAGATAGTTGGATAAGATAGACTTTGAGGGATGTTACACCATTCAACACATTGTAAAAATATATTAAATTATAAGAATACCAGATTCGACTCCCTTGGAATCATCATCAGTTCTTGGTGAAAATCGAAAACAAGGGGAATCTGATAAAAATCATCATAACAAAACACCATGTGCCTACAGGTGATTGCATGGAAACACATCAATGGTTTGCTAGACATTACCTTGAAATGCAACATACACTTGGCAATCAGAACTTGGAACTTAAAAGTTCCCAGTTCTGGCTCTGTGTATGTATATGCAAGAGCCCTTGCGCTAGACTGAGTTAGGAAGGGTATCCAGTTTGGAGGATGAAACCACCCGCATTAGCCAAATACTCTAATAGCCCTAGCACAACTCTCCCCAAGTTGGTGCCATAGAGCTCATGTATTACCACTAACTCCTTTGTTAGACTAAAGTTATGAAGGACAGTTGGTTAGAAGGATGAGCGATAGCCCAGATCCTTAAAGTTAGTCGAATATAACCAATGTACAGCGGCTATCTTGCCTAGCAGCCCATGCCTCAGTTTCCAAAACTTACTTGATAAAACTAATGGGCCATAAGTTACAAGTTGTGAGCCCCTGAGGCAGCCCTCTACTTAGGTCTATACGAATAGAGTATAGAAGCTATCTTGCATAGCAGCCCTTGCCTGAGTCACAAATTTTAGGCTGATAAATCTAATAGGTTATAAGTTACAAGTTGTGAGCCCGTGAGGCAGCCCTCTATTTAAGGTCTATACGATTACAGTATAGCAGTCATTTGCATAGTAGCCCTTGCCTCAGTTCTTAAATGTCAGGCTGATCAAACTAATAGGTCATAAGTTACAAGTTGTGAGCCCCTGAGGCAACTCTGTAGAGTTAGGCCTATAAGAACAATGTATCGCCATTAGCTCTTGGTCCATCTCCTTAAAGTTAGTCTCAGATAACCAATGTATAGCAACCATCTTGCCTTGGGGTCCCTAGCACTAGGAAGTTGTACGCGGTCGCCATCTTGCGCAATCGCCCCCAGGCCGTCTCCTTAACTCCCATATCTCCCCTGAGCCAACTTTCTCCATAAGAGCCTATGTATAGCCGCTATCTTGTGCACGTGCCCCTGTGCCAGCTCCCTTGAGTTAGTCCCATAAGAGCCTGTGTATAGCTGCCATCTTGAGCAATCGCTCCTACGCCGTCTCCTTAAGTCCTATGTCTCCCCTGAGCTAGCATTCTCCATAAGAGCCTATGTATAGCCGCCATCTTGCGCAGTAGCCTCTGGACCAGCTTTCTCCATAAGACCCTGTGTATAGTCGTCATCTTGCGCAATCGCCCCTAGGCCGTCTCCTTAAGTCCTATGTCACCCAAGGGCCAGCTTTCTCCGTAAGAGCCTATGTATAGCCACCATCTTGCACAGTAGCCCCTGGCCCAGGTCCCAGGAATTAGTCCTATAAGAGCCCATGTATAGCCGGCTCCAGCCTTTTTCCCTACTACTACTACTAGTTAATGAATCGAGTGTAGGAATGTGATATGTGTATGTATACTAAGACAAGCTGTAGCTTTGATAAAATTTGAGTGTTACTTAAGTTTCACAATTAAGTATTTATTATTTTCCACCTAGTCGATACAATGATTGCTTAAGGCAATTTAATGGTTAAAAGTGGTACATGTTTCGTATTTTATCAACATCTTCAGCCACATAACACTGTTTAGATGAAAAATATATAAAATTGACAAAGTAATGCTTAAGAGGAAGTGTCCTTAAAATTAACATAAGATTGACAACATTAAAACAAACAAAAGCTCAAGAGAAAATATATAAATTATTACTACAATTGAAAGCTGTTGTCAAGGAAACACTTGTACAATATTCCATAGAGAGTATGTCCTAAATGAATATTCTTTTCTTAATAATTCATTGTAGTAATAATTTATATATTTTCTCTTGAGTTTTTGTTTGTTTTAATGTTGTCAATCTTATGTTAATTTTAAGGACACTTCCTCTTAAGCATTACTTTGTCAATTTTATATATTTTTCATCTAAACAGTGTTATGTGGCTGAAGATGTTGATAAAATACGAAACATGTACCACTTTTAACCATTAAATTGCCTTAAGCAATCATTGTATCGACTAGGTGGAAAATGATAAATACTTAATTGTGAATCTATTGAAGTGCGATACGGACCATGAAACTGATTTTATGTAATGTTACTTAAGTGTCGAAAAGAGAGACATTTGAACTATGAACTGAATCTATCATCATTCAGTTTAACTAAAACTAAGTGTTCACGTGTTTACTTGCTCCTGGAAAGGTACCGCCAGTGATATTACTTTTTATCCTTCTAGGACCCAGCATGATGGTTGACACTGCATGCTCATCATCTGCATATGCCTTGACCCAGGCTTACGAGGACATTCGTAATGGCATCTGTGAGTGGGCCATTGTGGGTGGAGGAAACCTAATTCTTTCAGACTTAACCACCATGAGTTTCTATCGCCTGGGAGTCCTTAACCAGGAAGCTAAGTGCAAAGTGTTTGACGATAAAGGTATGTATCAATCGCTTCTTTCTTAACAAAAAAAAATACTGATTCAGAGACTTGATTCAGTTAGCAGAAATTCAAAAAATCATGATGCATTTGGGTAGCCGTTACAATTATTTCAATAAAAAATCACTACACTAACGTTACCTAATCAAACCAAGCCAACAGAAAAAGTAAATTGGTGCTTCGCACATGCTCATGTTTACATTTGAGAAAACCGAATGTGGCGCAATTTTAGCTAATATCGATAGTTGCATTAAGGTCCGATATTGAAGACAGTCTTAGTCATACCATATTGATTCTGTTCGCAGATCGATTGTAAATGATTGTGTATAGACTTTGAGTGTCAGTTTATTGTATTTATGTTGAGTGATAGATGCGAAATTCCTCCCTGTCACTTTTCTAATTGGGACTACGTGTTCGAGAACACTTACCTTTATGGGTTATGAAAACATTTGTTCCCGTTGGATGAATGAAGCACTCCCCTTCCTTCGGATTTCTTCCACATTAGGGTAATTTCTATTTATTTGCCAACATTTTGCAAAACAGCTGTATCTGCATTCTTCAAAATTACAGAGATCGATAGCTGCAGTCGCTTAAGTGCGACCAGTATCCAGTATTCGGGAGGTAGTGGGTTCGAACCCCACTGTCGGCAGCCCTGAAAATGATTTTCCGTGGTTTCCCATTTTCACACCAGGCAAATGCTGGACTGTACCTTAATTAAGGCCACGGCCGCTTCCTTCCCACTCTAAGCCCTTTCCTGTCCCATCATTGCCATAAGACCTATCTGTGTTGGTGCGACGTAAAGCAACTTGTAAAAAAGTATATATATATATATATATCTTCAAAATTTCCAGATTCGCGGAACCCCAATGAACCTATAATAGATACACGACTTTGCCACATGCCAAGTAAAGCTAAAATGAATGAACCTCCAATTTTAATAGAGTAGAAATGAGTAATTTTATCATGTTATAAGTTGATGCAAAATTTTTCCAAAATCTTGTAAATAAGGCCGCATTTTTCGACAAAAACATGCAATATCAAGTACGGTACTGTAATAAGATCTGAAGCAAATACGACAGGAATATGACAAACTGGCACTAACGGGATCTAATTTATCATTTTGGAAGTACTGAAAATTCTTCCCGAACCCCGGACAGAAGGTTAAAATGTATGACATGTTTTGAAAAAAGCAGGATGCTCAGTTCACTAATATGTGTTTACACTTCTTTATTCTTACTTTCCTTCCAGATGTTGCCTGTATTTCTAGGGCCTAATATCTTTCTTAGAATATTCCTCTCTATTTTTGTTATGACAATTCTTAAAAATATTGTTGTTTTATAATTATCGGTAATTTGATTGCATTTTTATGTTTGAGATATTAATAAAACAGTGCCTTATTTATTTTTACTCATCGCCTTTATCACCTTTCCCAAAATAACTCATTAGATATTAATCCTTTTGGTCATTTCAATACCTTTATTTTACATTAGTCGTAAAAAATAATAATTATTATTCATTTCACTTCATGTAATTAGGGGCTGATATGCTTCGTGTTTAGTCCCTGAAAACACTAATCATAATCTTCACTTTATATGCCTTTGCTAATCTACGATGTTAATGTGTAAATTGAAATATATTTTCTCCTTTTCAGCAAATGGCTATGTCCGCAGTGAAGCAGTATGCACTATTCTCCTCCAAAAGCAAAAAGATGCCAGGCGTGTATATGCAACACTCATTCACTGCAAGACCAACTTTGATGGTTTCAAAGCTCGTGGGGTTACTTTCCCATCAACTACTGCTCAACAAGAGCTCTTAGAAGGGTTCTATAAAGAATGCCACATTGATCCGTTAGCAGTGGATTATGTGGAAGCCCATGGAACAGGAACCGAGGTAATTAAGTAAATGTTTAACTGGTGGTTAAGAAGTCTCTAGCCTCTGGAGGAGGAAACTCAGGGTGTTATGTATCACAGGAGAATTCTTGATGAACAGTTACATACCATATTCCTTTCTTCTTCTTTGTCCTTTGGTCCATTTTACCCATTCAGTTAAAATGAAGTCAGTTCCATTTTTATTTATTGTCTATAGAACATTACAGTAGACAGACAACATCAAGCTATACGCTTATACAACAAAAGCTTATATATGCTAATTTATATTCAAATGAAAAAAGTACTTTCTGATTTACAGTTCATGTATAGAATACAGATACCTATTAATTAAGAGATATTTTAATGACTTTTGAAACATGTTACCATCCAATTTTTTATATCCTGATACAACCTTAGACCGCTTGTTTCCTGTGCAAACACTGTTGGTCTGGACAAGACAGTTGGTCTGGATTGGTTAGGGTAGGGCGTGGACAAGGCCATTGGTTCGGATTGGTTAGGGTAAGGGCTGGACAAGACAAGACCATTGGTCTGGACTGGTTAATGTCGGAGCTGGACAAGGCCAATGGTCTGGATTGGTTAGGGTATGGCCTGGACAAGACCATTGGGCTGGATTGGTTAGGGTAGGGCCTGAACAAGACAAGCGATACAGGGACAAGCAAGCAAACCTCCAGGTTAGAGCCGCGATGCGGACTTACGCCTCTAGTTTCTTATGCAAACGTCATTGGTCTGGATTGCTTAAGGTAGTGTCTGGACAAGACCATTGGTCTGGTTTGGTTAGGTTAAGGCCTGGACTAGACAATTGGTCTGGATTAGTTAGGGCAGAGCCTGGACAAGACCACTGGTCTGGATTGGTTGGGATAGGGGCTGGATAAGACCATCTGAACAAGTCCATTGGTCTAGATTAGTTAGGTTAGGGGCTGGACAAGATCATTGACCTGGATAGGTTAGGGTAGTACTTGGACAAGACCATTGGTCTGGATTGGTTAGGGTAGGGGATGGAAAAGACCATTGGCTTGCAGTAGTTTGTGTACTGTATGGCCTGAACAAGACAAATGATATAGGGACAAGCAAAGGTGGTCTAAGGGAATAAGACTCCAGGTTAGAGCCACGAAGTGGCCTTAGACCTCTAGCATCCTATGCAGAGAGTGGTCTGCATTGGTAGGTGAGGCCAGTGTCAAGACCACTGTGCATTGGTTAGGGTAAGATTGTGGCAAGAATATAGTGGTTCAATCATACTGAAGTGCATGATCATGTTATTGTTCTGAGAGGCATGCAGAGTAGATGTTCTTTTATCTTTGGATGTATTGGAACTCTGTTATTTGGAAGAATAGGTGGTCATTGAATGGATGGAGGAAATCATTTAAATACTGATACATTGATATTGCAATATATTGGAAAGCTATTTTTGAGAATATATGTAATATATCGTTATATTAAAGCAGTATCGATATATCGCAAATGATAAGCAATATTGTTAAAGTTACCGACAGAACAAATACATTTCTATTCATCGATGTATTTAGAAGGAACATCGTACTTTAATCAAATGGCGAGGTGAATTAAAACATATACAATGGAAAATAAGTCATTTAATTCTACATGGACCTGTTTTAGGTTACTGATACAGGAACAGGACTCAGAGATTTGAATGTTATATATGATTCAATTTAGGACAGAAATATAATGTTCTCTTCTACCTAACATGTTTAAACATAAGGAAACCGAATTTAGAATGTTGCAAGTTTTAACAAATTTCACACTTGATTTGATAAATATACTGTACTGGGAAATTATCCAGGATCTGGGCATGAGAATCTTCATTTAGGGGTGGACAGCTCTTATGGACCAGGTAGAGAGAGCCTTGTGCAGAGCAAAGTAATAGTTGGGCTTAAAACTCAATTTATTCATCACCATGAATCTATGGGCAATGTTTCCTATTATTTCTACTCCTCTTGATGAATAGAGTAATAGAGTATAGAATAATAAATAAGTTACAAGATTGTGAGCGGCTGCAGGGTGACCTCGATAGTGTTGTGAGATGGACGGTGGGCAATGGTATGATGATAAACGGGGTTAAAAGTCGGGTTGTGAGTTTCACAAATAGGAAAAGTCCTCTCAGTTTTTATTACTGCATTGAGGGGGTGAAAGTTCCTTTTGGGGATCATTGTAAGTACCTAGGTGTTAATATAAGAAAAGACCTTCATTGGGGTAATCACATAAATATGAATGTTATTAAAGGGTACAGATCTCTGCACATGGTATGATGGTATTTAGGGGTTGTAGTAAGGATGTAAAGGAGAGGGCGTATAAGTCTCTGGTAAGACCTCAACTAGAGTATGGTTCCAGTGTATGGGACCCCCACCAGGATTACTTGATTCAAGAACTGGAAAAAATCCAAAAAGCAGCTCGATTTGTTCTGGGTGATTTCCGACAAAAGAGTAGCGTTACAAAAATGTTGCAAGTTTGGGCTGGGAAGACTTGGGAGAAAGGAGACAAGCTGCTCGATTAAGTGGTATGTTACATGTAATTAATCTCATAATAGAACCGTATTGAAGATAATATATTAAAATTATAAAATCCTTTTATTTACAACCACCTATTCAATACAGTACAGTACACTCATTGAATTATAAAATAATCATGTAGTGTCTTAAATAATGGGACATGTTTCGTTCGGCATAGCGAACATCATCAGCCGTTAATGTAGAAAGACTAGGTCAGGGCCCTGAACTTAAATTAATCAAAATTGTGTCCTCATTAAAATAATAACAATGTCGTAATAAAAAGTAGTAATATAACAATAGACTTAGATTGTAACAATATGTACAGATTAACAGCGAGAATTTGTTGTGAAATACATTGAATGATAGTAATCTGTGAAGTGAAATGAAATGGCGTATGGCTTTTAGTGCCGGGAGTGTCCGAGGACAAGTTCAGCTCGCCAGGTGCAGGTCTTTTGATTTGACACCCGTAGGTGACCTGCGCATCTTGATGGGGATGAAATGATGGTGAAGACGAGACATATACCCAGCCCCTGTGCCAGCGAAATTAACCAATGATGGTTAAAATTCCCGACCCTGCCGGGAATCAAACCCAGGACCCCTGTGACCAAAGGCCAGCACGCTAACCATTTAGCCATGGAGCTGGACATCTGTGAAGTTATGAACAATCATGGGGTTGTTAAAGTAAAAATAGATATTGAGGACATTAAAATATACGTCAATGCGTGAAGCGTGGATTAATTATTGAGGATGGAGTTCCTTCAATTATGTAAAAACAAGAGTTGAAACAGAGATCATTGAATGGTACGAGTCCAAATTGAACCAGTCCAAAGGCGCATAACGACGAAACTAAGGTTGATATGATGTGATCTCCAATAGTTACGAATTCTGTAGGAGAGATAATCCTGGCAGGATTGCTAGAATTCTCCCTATATTCAAGATCGTCGTTACTCTTTAATGAGTCCATTATTGGTTTTCTACGTTAAATACAATTTTATTTTTACTGCTAGCGTGTGAATATGGACTAGTTTAACTTATATTTCCTTCTGGCATCGAGATTATCTGTACTTTTATACTTTTATACCATTCTGCCGACTCTGACTCACAAGGGAGTTCGCACAACATGCGATCGCAATTGCAGGTGATTTGTGGGTTGTATGAATATGTTTGAGGTGCTGATTACAACACACTATAACTTAAGTGCCATCACCAGTTACACTGTAAGTTACGAAGATTCACTATTCCGCTCAAAGTAGACCCTATTGAACATGATATCATGGCTTTAGTAACTTTAGACACCGTAAACGTTTTCTCTAGCTATTTTAGTTATTTTACGTGTATGCCATGGTCGACACACGCTGCACCGTGTCCAAGGTCACCCGAAACAGTTGCTGAAGCAACGTCTAGGGGAACCAGACAGACATTCCGCATAAGAGCAAGGAAGCTGGTATAATAGGAACTTCCATCTGTGTTGTATCTGCTTCGACCGTTCATGAAGTTCCTTCTGTTTGTGGTGTTTCCAATTTCATTAGCAAGTCACTGTCACCGTAATCGTGTGATAATGAATTCTGCCAATATAGTGAGTATAATTGTTAGCCATTACAAACACAAACGAAGATCCAGAGAAATTACGGTAAGTGAGAGAAATGCAGCTGTATTCATAAGCAATGTGATAGATGAAACAGTGGCAACCAATGGCAATAATATAGAACAAGAAAACACAATAGACTATATTGAAGAATATGGATATGCAGAGGAAGACGTATCTGATTGTGAAAACATTATGGACGATACAGAACCTGACTCTGAGGAAGAGTCGTTAATAAAAAGTGATGGAAGCCAGTCGTCTGCGTACTGGTATCTGCCAAGCCCACCGAAGACGAAGAGGTGGGGTGCTGTATCTTTTGAAAAGGCAAAGGAGATAATTTCATTCCAAGATTCTGGGAAAACCAAACGATTAAGCTTCAGTACAGTACAGAAACTATATCGTATGGTGCAAGACGTACATCATCTACGATATTTACGTCACGTAGTAGAAAAAGGGGAGCTAGGCCCGTGCTCAAAACTTCCCTGCTTGACGATCATGTAGCTGAAAAATTCAGGTTATTAGGCTGAAGATGCCCAAAACTAGGGCTAAACATGTTCCTAACTAGTGTTTATAATTCATGTAGGATTTAATCACTACAAAATATAATTGTATTGAATAGGTGGACACAGTCATTTTATTCTTGAAAGAATTTTACTTAAATAGGACTGACTCGATTCGCTGGATCTATCCATGGATGGGTTGCACGATTTAAACAGAATGTGTAACCACTAAAGCCTGGAATACAGATGGTGACATGAAGGAACAATGTGACGAGTTTCGCAAACAGGTAATGTCCTTAATAAATGCCATGGAACATATACAGATCAAAGTGGTATACGGAAAAAACTTCACTCCTTGCGAACTCTGCATTACAAGGAAGAGAAGTCGGTAAGAAGTTTGGTGCGGAGTGATCATGCAACAACTCATTCTTACACCATCCAACCCGTTACTTCGGCAAGTGGATACGTGTTTCCCATGGTGCTGGTTATTTACCAGGAACCTAATGGTCAGTTTGGAGTGCGAATAGTGCAACACATGCTGTAACCACAAAATCTGGTTCAAGTTGCTTCAATTTCCGGTCTAATCACGAAACAAATCATGATGCAATTCTTTCAAGATGTCTACTTCCCATATGCAGCACAGGAGTCTCTTCTTCTGGTTGATTCCCTCGGGACATATCGTGACAGAACGCATATCGATGCCATGTGACCTCAAAATATGGTGTATACAGTCAAGACCATCCCTCCTGGGTGCACACCTTACATTCAGCCGCTTGATGTGCTGTTCTTCCGAGAGAGTTCAAGGCGATGCTGAAGCGGATTGAAGATCACATTATCCTTAACGACTATCAGTTCACACTATCGTCGAGGGATTCCATTTCATTGCTGATGTGCATTCTACACAATCAGTTCTGTTCTCCAGTCTTCGCTGACTTTGTTTGGTACTCCTGGACTGTAGCTGGATATAATGACTTCAGACCAGAGAGGTTTCAATCACCACCCGAAGATATTTTTAATGTTCAAAAGCCGTGTGACTCGGAAGACTGCTTTTTGCAAGCATTCATGAAGTGTTCCTACTGTGATAAGCAACTCTGTTTTCGGCACTTTATACTCTGTGGACATGCTCATCCTTGTAATCTTTTGCCAAGAGCTACCAACAACCCATATTTTGAATGATATAGATGTTGAACTCGGTGCTTGAACATGCGCTTGATTGTAAAGTGCAGTGTAATTGTCGATGGCACATTTTGTGCACATATTTGTAATGTACATGTAAAACACTTAAATACAAACCAGAAAGTTTTTGCAATTGTGATCGCAAGTTGTGCTAACTTCCTTGTCAGTCTCTTCATGGCAGAATTGATCTCCTTTGAGGTGGAAATACTCGTAAATCCCTGGGCTGATTTACTTGAAATTTTGATATATTTGCCTTTAAATGATGAGCTACAAAATGATGTATTCCATTATTTGATAGCTTATCCAGATCAAACTATCGTAAAAATATGTTCCATTCCTTTCCATGTAATCATGCGCTGTACACTTGATCGGGGCGACAAAGCAAGGCCAGTTCCTTGCATGGAGCTCATGATGTAGTTATTCACTCTCTGAACACAAGTTCCAGCTGAGACTTTGTTTATGTCGCAGTACCTCACGCTGAATTATGTTCCAGACTACGGGCGGTTCCTTGTACAATACACATTTCAGAACTACTTGTCCTACAAAGCCGATCACTTTCAGAATTCTCTCCAGCATATGTAATGTAGAGTCCCATCTTGTTTTTACATTTAGAATAGGTTTCAACAATGTCCCTTCAGAGCGATTCCTGAATTTCATTGCAATTTCCTGAGATCATCATTTGAACTTACATGACGTTTAAACCAAGACACTAAATCACTACATTTTGAAATTACCCTCTTAATACCTTCTGAATTTTGCAAGGAACTTCCGTACACCGATTCAATGTGTGTACAAAACATGGTAGGCCTAAACGTGATTTTTCCTAATGTATTAACTACAGCTTTTACCACATTTCCATCATTGTCTGTAATGACAGCAGCTAGTTTTCTTTCGGAATTTCAAAGTCATTCAGAACTTCAACCAAATTCAAGCCTACATATTCTGCTGTGGGTGACTTACTCAGCTCATGTACCTACTCCAATATTTACTGAACTTAATTCCCACTCCTTTGAAAAGTGCAGATTCAGCTCTAATTTTTTTCGTCTGAATGCCCCTCCACATTCCTGTTGTTAATGCAACATGATCTAAAGATGTTACTTCAGTCTTACAAGGGGAGGTCACGATGTCCGCATCACCGATTTTGTTCAAACTTTGTAGGTTTGTAGTACTACATCACAAAAGCACACTTGCAAAGTAGTAGCGCGCACCTCGCAAACATTTTTGAAAAAAGCGATTTTGAAATTGTCGAAAAAAGTTGAGAGAAGTTTAGCATGCCAGGTACCACCAAGCGAGACGCTGTGGTACGTTAGTCTAGTGGTTAAGGTTCTCCACTTCAGTAATGAAGATGGTGAGTTCAAGTCACGCTGCTATCAGCTAGGGACAATGATCAAAATCACGTTTTCTCATCTGTCTGTTTTGGCCTTAATATCATTAACTAGTATTTCAAAAGTCAGTATTATTCAGTATTATACATTCTTCCGGGACTGATGTTCCTGGAAAATTATCCAAGATTTTCAAAATTTCCTGTTTGATGGACCTGGTGTGACTGTTCAGGTTGACTAAAGTTTGACAGCAAATTGGACATAAAACAGAGGTCACATAGTGCGAGAGAGATGGGTAAACATGATGCCCACCTACGGCGAGGAATAGCGATATATACCTTGTGAGGAAGAAAAGGGCAAGTTTACTTTACGTTATACAGCAGTATGTACTCTCAGAGTCTACGATTTACACCGACAATTGGAGAGCCTACCGTGAAATGAGCAATTTGGGATATGTACATTGAACAGTTAACCACTCTCGTCATTTCGCTGACCCTCTCACGGGAGTACAAACAAACAATGTGGAAAATTATTGGAGTGTTCTGAAGGCATTTCTTAGAAAAACTGATGTTCTGAAAAGTGTTTTACTCCCAGTTGGTGAGTAGGCTACATGAGAGTCCTAGTGAGAAAAGTATGCCCTTTTACCCATCTGTGCCCGAAAAATACCTGATGAGTCGGAAAATCTCCATCGTACTGCACTGACGGGGGATAGAACGATCTGTCATGCAAGCGGTATTTGTCCGCATATCTGAGAAGAAATCCCTCATGGCTAATAATTTTGAATTTCAAATGGTAGTAAATTTAGTGACTGAAGAGAGGGGATGGGAGAAAGCCCACCTTTGTAACAAATGGGCCTTTTCATGGATTTAAATATTTATATTATTTAGTGAGAGCATATATTCAATTTGGAATAGGCTGAAATGGAGAGGTACCAGTTAAACAGGTCGTAACTTAGCCAAGGGCTGCAGTGTTTGAGACATGTGTTTGCCTTCTTGGTCCTTATGACCCATTTAAGAGGATGCTTGGGTCAGTAGACTGACTAAGGAGGATTCTAGATTTGGTCTTCTTTACTATTTTGTTTACCTGAGATCTAATATATGGAATACGAAGTTCGGTTCTCTTTTTTTTTTTTTTTTTTACCAATATTTCAGTAACTGGGCTCTTGTCATCATTTGTAATCTTTTGTTTTGAAAAGTTTGTAATTTGGAAGGTGGAGTTTCAGGAATATAGTCCCTGGTCTCACAGCCATACAGCAGTATAGGCCTGACATATGCTAAACAAATGTTTCTCAATATTTGAAGACACACATTTAGTGTATAGCAGAGTTCTTAAGGCTTTTACCCGGATGCTGTGGCTCACTGTAAGGCCTGTCCTATATTCTTGCTCCAGGACAAACCACGGTTCATTATTTAGCTGAGATAGTCAGTTTGTTTAGACCAAGACAGTGGGACATTGTTAACAGTAAAGTGACCAAATTTAGGCCTGTGCTTGGTAAAAGCAATTGCCTGCATTTCAGTAAGGTTTAGTTTCACTTTGTTCTGGACACACCATTCCCAGAATGACGAGATCCATTGTTGCAGAGCGGAGATGGCATGGGCATTTCTCCTCTTAGAGGTATTGATGGCAGTGTCATCTGCGTACTGTTGAACCTGCACTCCTTGACGAGTTGGAAGATCATTCACATACAGGCCGTATAGGGTGGGGGAAAGAATTCCACACTGTGGGACACCAGCTTTGAGGGCCCAAGATAATTTGGAACTTATACTATTCGTAAAGTTTGTCAATTAAGTTTTCATGTCAGACAGTGTCAAAATCTTTCTCTGTGTTGAAAAATACTGCTGGTTTCCCTGGTTTTGGAATGTCAATCATTTTACCTGTCTTCCAGACACCAGGGAAGTATTGTGTCTCCAGACATGCTGAAAAGATAGCAGCCAAAATGATTACCATCTTATATGGCAGCGAGTTAATCAGTTCCCTACTTCTTTACCACCATCGCTGTTTGTAAGCGAACTGGAGTTGAACTAATCAAATAAAATTTATGGAAAGCATCTATTGAAGCGTAAAGTTTGTTTTCCATATACTTTTGGGCTTGGATAGAAGTCAAATTCATCATAGAATGGAATAAAAACTATGTATGTAAACAACTGTCTCCTCCTACTTTTCATCCCTTCTGGCCTTGCTTCATGAATTTGTTGTTAATCCTACTTCTTCCTGTATATGTTCATTCCTGATCCTATTTCTTCTTGTTTTATTCAGGGTCTTTTTGTAATAGTTTGTTTCTGTTATGTTGCTGTCTTACTGTTTTGAGCATTCACCAACTTTCACATCCATATTCCTCATTTTCTTCTTGGCCTCATTCCAATTTCCTAGGGTCAGCAATCTGTATGGATTTAGCCAAGTTTTATGGCTGGATGCCTTTCCTGACACCAGCCCTATTTGGAGGATTATATTCACGATTGTGTGTTTCTTTAGTGATTTGTAGTGTGATGTGTTGTAAGAAAATAGATATATGTATTAAGGCAAACACAAATATGGCCTCTTTCAGGTGGCATGGATTCGACCCGCTTCCACACTTAGCCGCGGGTTCGACCCGCTTCCGTGCTTGGCCGTGGGTCTGCCTAAATTAAGAACCACCGAGCTTGATAGCTGCAGCCGCCTAAGTGTGGCCAGTATCCAGTATTTGGGAGATACTGGGTTCGAACACCACTTTCGGCGACCCTGGAGATGGTTTTCCATGGTTTCCCATTTTCACACCAGGCAAATGCTGGGGCTGTACCTTAATTAAGGCCACAGCCGCTCCCTTCCCACTGCTAGCCCTTTCCTGCCCATCATCGCCATAAGACCCCTCTGTGTTGGTGCGACGTAAAGCAACTTGTAAAAAAGAAAAGAAAAAAAAATCTTAAGAACCGATTGATCAAATAGAATCTTTCACATGGAGCAGAGGCGGAGAGCAACCTTGCACAGGAGAAATGTTTGAGTGGGGGGTCCGCAGTGAGATGCGGTCCTGCGCCTGCAGTTATTTCTGAAGGGCATCACACACAGCGGGTCGACCGTGTCCGCATCGTCAGTAGATCTGCGCCCACTCATCGAAAGCATTGCTAAATTTGGTATATTTATTTTCAATTTATCAATTTATTCATGTGCTTTTGTCTACGTGATTTATTACGGTTGTTATAAATGCCGAAATAGACATTGAGAACTTGATAACTTTAGTGTTGGAAAGACTAGTGGTGTGGAATCAATCTAACCCAGGACAAACACAACAGAGGTATGGTGACAGATTTGCTGCAAAGTCTCTAGTGAAGTTCATCAAAGGAGGATATTGACATCTGAAAGTAGTTAAAAAACTTGGCGTCGTCCATTCTGAAGTCATGAAACAGTGTGGCAAATACTTCCACCTGACTTCTCTGTCCCATCACTGGGTGATGCACATTCTCCGTTTTCATTTCCTTTTTATTAAGTGTGGAAGGTAGAGTAAATGAAAAGTGTATTGAAAAGGATCTACTGAAAAGCACGGGATGTTTTGTGCCACTGTGTGAAAGAGACAGTGGAAATGGGTGCACCCGTGCATACCTGCACCATCTGAAAGAAGCCTAAGCAGCTCCCGAACCAGAGGAATTAACCAGACGTGGTTAAAATCCCTGATCCGGTTGGGAATCAAACCCCATAACCCTTGGACCAAAGCCCAGCTAACCATTTAGCCATGGATTTCCATAGTTGAACCTGCAGTTTGACAAACAGTGCACTCTTCTGTGTACCTTTTGATATGAGCAAAATGCACTGCAAGACAGACATGTCCAGTCACCACAGCTTGCTTCTTTGGTCTCTCTTAGTTTCTTTTCTGTAGTTCTTGAATATTTGCCATTTTTTTTCTCTTTTGCCTTTTCTATTGCTTATTAATAGCAGGTTTATTGGATTTGCTGATTTATATTGTTGTCTGTGTGGTGATAGAGCATGGAAGAGAAAAACGAGCAGCGTGAAGTGTAAAATTCTCTGTGGAGTGAGGAACTTTATCCAGCAGGCATACGGTGAATAGTCATCACAAGCATGAGTGTTTCAGTGGCACATAAGTTTTGTGACTGACAGGGAGGATGCTGGCAATCCTTCTTAACTTCACACAGGATTTTATGCTCTCTAGTGCATTCCATTACATTTACAGCTTCAGTCTTGAAACTTTCTGGATGAAGGTTATAGATAATGAATTTTCAATTAAAAAATCAAGACACATGAAAATGTATTATTATAAATGAAATTACAGTTAATTCACTACACTATTTAATCAGTTTTCAAGTTGTCTGAGTTCCATAATTTGGTTTGAAACATGTGACACAAGGAAATAATTTTTCTTCTTAGGACACCATATCCCTACGAAGGTTGGCGATCCAGTTAATTATGATGACTCTCAAACCAGCGGCTTGAAAGATTTTGATGGGAGTTCGTGCATACCAATGGCGCAGGTCTTTAAGCAAGGAATTTCTCAGTCACCTCATAGATAGTTCTTCTTCAGTTTTTCCCTGGATGATGAGTTGGAGAAGTTCATATCGTTCCACCTCATATGATGTGCCCTATGTACCTGAGCTTTCGTTCCATGTCGGGTGTTAGAAGCTCTTTTTTCCTATTTAAGAAGTTGAGGACTTCCTCACTGGTCCCCTTTTCTACCCAGGATATTTGAAACATTCTTCTTTACAAGTACATTTCAAAAACTTCAGTCCGTCTCTCCAGCAAAGGACTAAGCCTCCAGCCTTCAAAACCATAACTTACCGAAGGACAGGGAAAACATAGCAGTGCAAATCTGAACTCGGAGACGAAGGTTGAGATCTCTACTGGTGAATAGGGCCTTCATACTGTTGAACGTACCATATTTCTGGCTTGCTCAATCCTGGATAAGATTTCATTCTTGGGATCATAATGCTCAGTCGCCACATTCCCAAGATATTTCAAGGATGACACTTGTTGAACAATTAATCGTAAGAGTTTAAACGAAGTGTGCCTGCACCGTCGTTAGCTGGTTCAAGTCATTTTTGTGGAAACAATTTCACCATCAGAATGTGGGGTAGGAGAGGTGGTGGCATAAAATTTCTAATCATGAGATTGTATGCCAAAACCCTGGATTCAGTTACAAACCTCTCCTCAGCATTCATGTGGAGTGAGGGTGTATCACATTATTGTTGGTGGTTCATCCATCGAATGGGGTTGTTAAGCCTTGAGCAGATTCCTTAGTGTTATTTGACAGGAGTATGCAATGTGCCAACCCAGGGATTCACCCTCGCCGTACATCACCATCATCATCATCATCCCGTATCGAAACGTACAGGTCACCCATAGGTGTCAAATAGGAAACCTGCACCAGGTGAACTGAACATGTCCTCTGACATTCCTGGCAGTAAAAGCCATATGATAAATAAATACGTAAATGAATGAATGAATAAATAAATAAATAAATAAATAAAAAAATAAATAAATAAATAAAGAATGCTCATCAAAAACTACAAGGCTGGAAGCATGTGGCTCAATGATGTAAAAAAGGACTTTGCTTCCACTGAGATTTCTGGTACTGATGTCTCAGACCGCTCTAAATTTTGTAAATTGGTAAATTCATGGTCTACTGTACCAAAAATTGTTAAATCTTACAAACCTCTTTCACAGGAAAGAAAGGAACAGCTAATAGCAGGATTGAAGAGGCATTGGGAACGAAAGCGAGCATTCAAAAAGAGCCAGTCGTAAGTGCTCCCTAGGGGGCTTAGATCGCTAATAATAATAATAATAATAATAATAATAATAATAATAATAATAATATATTTTTTTAAACGGGCCAGTTGGCCATGTGGTTAGGGGTGCGCAGCTGTGAGCTCGCATCTTGGAGATAGTGGGTTCGAACTCCACTGTTGACAGCCCTGAAGATAGTTTTCTGTGGTTTCCCATTTTCACATCAGGCAAATGCTGGGGCTGTACCTTAAATAAGGTCATGGCCACTTCCTTCACATTCCTAGGCCTTTCCTGTCCCATCTTCGCCATAAGATCTATCTGTGTCGGTGCAATGTAAAGCAAATGAATGCCTAGGTTACATCTTGATAATTTTATGCATTTAGCTTTTATACTAATGTTTAATTTTTGTTGTGAATGGGACCTATCAGAGGCAACATCGTACACTGATGTATAAACCGAACAAAAATTGAAAACTTACCACCTAATTTATAGGTTTTGTGCCCTAGTTGCTAGTTGAGAACATGATATTTGTAAATAATCAAGTGTGCTGTGTTGCCAAATATAACACAATTTTTGTTTATGTCACATGCTATGCTACTGTAAATTATCACCCCTTCATGGTCAACCGACAGTCAACTGTATGACTGGACTCATCCTTCTAAACCTTACCTCAGCCACGAGCTTCTGCATGGCACATCTCCGTGCATATTTTAATCATTTTCAGTGTTAAAAAGACAGCATTATTTATTAATGTGAGCATGTATGGTTTTTACTATTGGAATGCACATCAGCTGAGCTACTCTCATGTGAAATTTGAATGGAATTGGAGTGTACCTGGCACTTCAAAGACTTCCCTTGTGAGAGTTTGTGATTGTACAATCACTTAATTAGAACAGAAATACTACTGGTATGGGGGATGAAGCTAGCAGCAGGCAGCAATTTAGTGAACCCCAGAAAAAGCTTTTGGCATATACATATGCTTTACTGAGGGTCTTAACCTGCCAAGATGACTTCTGTTCAGCCAGATGGCCTGCAGATACTGACTGCCACACTGGGCAACACTTCAGCTCCTCACAAGGATGATCAAACCTGTTTCCAGCCCTCAGTTTAGAATTAAAATCCTTGGACTGGCTGGTGTGCAAATCCAGCCTATAACACAGGGCTGACAATTCAAATGTAAATTGTGATGATGATGATTGTTGTTTAAAAGGACCTAACACCGAGGTCATCGGCCCCTAATGGTACAAAATGAGACGAAATTGAATGACAAATTAAAAGTCTAAAATTCTCCACTGACCAGAATTCAAAGCGTGAGAACGAAAAATGAAAAGATGGACATGAATTTAAAACAATCAGTGGATGCGACCCGCAATGCTTTACATTCACACAAACTGACGTAAAAGAATAGGATTACTGACCAAGGGACTGCTTCTATAGCATAACACTGAAACAATGATGCTTGCAGTATAAAGGGGGTCCAAAATCCAAGTTACCGACCCCTCATAACGGTACTGATCGCTAGGAAAGTAGAACCATGGTATTTGTCATATTACAGTTCTAATCAAAAGTAGCAGAGACTTGTGGTATTCCACACATTATTGTACTACTCACAGGTTATGAAATTCGACATATAATACAGACCCATGTTTTTCTCACTTTGCGGCACCATTTACAGGCAACGCAAACCTATGGTGTTCATCACATAAGAGTACTAACCACAGGGACCTTCCCCTATCCCGTGGTGTTCCTCATATAGTGGGTACTAATCACAGGCAAGGCAGAACCATGGTAGCTATCATCCCATGGTCCTGCTCATATGGTGGTACTAATCACAGGTACTGCAAAAGCCGACCGCACGGTGCTCCTGTGTGCTACTAATCACAAACCTATTTGGTAACTAATATAGTGGTACTACGCGCACGTAAAAGCGACCCATGATGTTCTCCGTGTGGTGGTACTAATCACAAGTAGTTTCATGGTTCCAAGACAATCATCCCTTGGTCACCCCTTTCAGTCACCTCTTACGACAGGCAGCGGATACCGCGGGTGTATTCTACATGTGCGTCCCCCACCCACAGGGGTTAGTGTGTATGGTCCGCGAGAGGTATTTTATTTCCCTCAAGTCCGCCAGCAAGCTGGTTAGGACCCCCCCATCCGCCACCTGGGACGCGCCACGTGGGAGTATCACCTCTCCCCCTGCTACGCCAGCGTAGTAGGTTCGTGGCAAATGTAAATTCATTAAGGAAATGTTCTTTAACAAAGGTACAAAATACAACTAACATTTATAAATTTTATGATTAAAGTTTTTTTTTTTTTTTTTTTTTTTTGTATGACTCACTATTGTGATAATTTTTTAAGTTGAAATTAAAGGCTGTATCCTTTGCCATCTCAAGCAGTACAATGCATTTATTTAGGGCAGGATGCACGAACAGTGTTATTGACTGTAGGGAATTTTTTCAGTTTTCTTTATTATTCAGACCAAGTTCTCCTTTTTCTGTTTTTAAAGCATAAACTATGTTGTTGTTATCTCGTTAAACTGATCTGAATGTTTTGTATAAATTCTGAGTATTATTTATTTGAAAATCATCTTCAAGAACTTTTTACTTTTTCCCTCGTAGTGTAGGTCGCAGAGACAGATTTCTGAATTCACTCAAAAACATACTGAAATTTTGGCTAAATAATGAGGTCAAATATTACAAAATAAAAGTTAAATATGCTTCATTTTACTAATGCAACACGTGCTGTGAGTATAAAAATGTTGAAATTTGGAGAGAAGGTACAATATACACTCATGCTCAGAAATTAAGGATAATGCTGATACATGGTGAAACAACGCTATGGTGGGCGGCTTGCGGTTTTAAATCACCTCGGGGTATGACCATGTGGTGCATTTGATCTGCGGCACGTTGCATGGTGGCGCTGGCAGCAGTCCAAATACGCAGAGGTGTGTTGGTGCATGCCAGAGTACGGTGCAGCGAGTAAGTGTGCAGATGTGTTCAGACGTGCTTATGGTGACTGTGTGGTGAAAATGGCTCAACGAACACATATTGATGACGTTATGAGGGGTAGAATAATAGGGCGACTGGAGGCTGGTCAAACACAGCAGGTCGTAGCAGGGCCCTCCGTGTTCCACAAAGTGTGATCTCAAGATTATGGCAACGATTCCAGCAGACATGAAACGTGTCCAGGCGCTACAGTACGGGACGTCCGCAATGTACAACACCACAAGAAGACCGATATCTCACCATCAGTGCCCGCAGACGGCCACGGAGTACTGCAGGTAGCCTTGCTCGTGACCTTGCCACAGCCACTGGAACACTTGTTTCCAGACACACAGTCTACAGACGACTGATCAGACATGGTTTATTCGCCTGGAGACCTGCAAGGTACATTCCACTGACCCCTGTTCACAGGAGAGCCCGTAAAGCCTGGTGTCAAAAACACAGTACATGGTCATTGGAACAGTGGTCCCAGGTTATGTTCACAGACGAGTCCAGGTATAGTCTGAACAGTAATTCTCACCGGGTTCTCATCTGGCTTGAACCAGGAACCAGATACCAACCCCGTAATGTCCTTGAAAGGGGCCTGTATGGAGGTAGTGGTTTGATGGTGTGGGGTGGAATTATGATTGGTGCACGTACACCCTTGCATGTCTTTGACAGAGGAAATGTAACAGGTCAGGTGTATCGGGACGTCATTTTGCACCAGTATGTCCGCCTTTTCAGGGGTGCAGTGGGTCTCACCTTCCTCCTGATGGATGATAACGCACGGCCCCACCGAGCTGCCATTGTGGAGGAGTACCGTGAAACAGAAGATATCCAGCGAATGGAGAGGCCTGCCTGTTCTCCAGACCTAAACCCCATTGAGCACGTCTGGGATGCTCTCGGTCGACGTATCGCTGCACGTCTTCAAACCCCTAGGACATTTCAGGAGCTCCGACAAGCACTGGTGCAAGAATGGGCTATACCCCAGCAGCTGCTCGACCACCTGATCCAGAGTATGCCAACCCGTTGTGCGGCCTGTGTACGTGTGCATGGTGATCATATCCCATATTGATGTCGGGGTACATGCGCAGGAAATAGTGGCGTTTTGTAGCACATGTGTTTTGGGACGGTTTTCTCAACTTATCACCAATACCGTGGACTTACAGATGTTTCGTTTGTGTTCACTATGTGCCTATGCTATTAGCACCAATTTTGTGTAGTGCCACGTTGTGTGGCACCATAATATGCAATTATCCTTAATTTATGAGCATGAGTGTATTATACTGCAACACTGGAATCCACATTTAGCAAAATTGTGTTTGCTTGGATTTCCTCATGCACAAAAGTTACACACGAATATCTCAAAACCAACTTGGGGCGTTTGGTCTAAAGATGCATAACAGCATCCAGTTTGTCTTGCAGAAGACCTTCCTTTCTTAAACCCTGTTTGGTATTCTCCAGTTTGATAGTCAGCATGTTCTTCTAAACGATTCAATACGGTAGTGCTTTAGACAAGATTTTGTATACTGTAGGTGACAAGGAGTTCCCTCTGTAATTATTAGCATCTCTTTGGTGACTCGTTTTGTATAATGGGTGTAAGAGGGGGCATGTCCATTTTGCTGGAATTTTTCTGTTTCCCAAATTTTTTCTTAGATATTTAGGAGTTTCAAAATTGAAATAATTGATGAAGAGATTCAACCTATTCAATACAAAAGAATAAGAAATGTAGTGAATTACATTCCCATTTAATAATAAGTAGAAATGGTACCGGTTTCGACCCTAGTCCAGGTCATCGTCAGCCAATTAAAACATGAAAAACAATGCATAGGAAAAGGAAATAAAAGATTAAGTACACTCCGGATCAGTAGAAGAGACGATATAAAAAGGAACGGGGGTAGACACTGTAAAACTCAGAAGAAGTAAAATGCAAGTCACTCAAAAGGAAACAGTGCGTAATTCTCTGAGTGGCATCATGGCACACGCAGTGCTAGGCAAAGTCCCACAATGTTTACGAATAGCGGAGAACGGTTAAATGAACCAGTTTTTAAACACTGTCAGGCACAAAGTCACATCACAATCGAACACATACGAAGATCCTTAATCGTGCAGGAGTTGAAGACGAGTAGATCCATTGAAGCAACTTGTCAGCTCCCGGTGATCAGCGCGACACATTCAACATCAGTTTCAAACGCCAAAGTAAAATCGAGAATAGCTTGACGATCCAGTAATTTTTCTCGGTCGCAGGAAATTAAGTATATAGATAAATATAATACACTTCAATATAATTGAATAAGTAATTGTGCTCCTATAAAATACTTAGAACAGTTGACGTGAAAAAACAATTGTGAAGAGAAAAAAAATATAGTAAAAAGCGCAATACCAGAAACAAATGAAAACGTATATGCACAGTGCGCAATTTTTTAAAACGTAAAAAATTCAGGTCTTGATTGAAGTAGTCGAAATCGGCGCATGGCAGGAGTTGAGTATGAATGAGAAGAACCGAAATGAAGGTGGAATTGATTTTTTTTTTAAAGAAAAGATAGAATAAATTAATAGAGGAAGAGGAATAGTGGAATAAGGTAAGAATAAAAGAAATTGAAATTAAATGGTGTTGAGGAAGGATAAGAAAGGGAGATAGATGAAGGAGGGGTAGTTTAGGGTGGGTTAGGAGGCTGGGTTATTGGAGGTAGAAAATGTGGGTAGGAACTTTGTAAGGCATGGAAAATAGAATTGGGGTTTTAAAATTTAGAATTTTTGAGAAGAAGGATTAGGAAGTCGAAAAGGATATTGGGTTTTTCAGAAATGTCGTTTAAATTGAAATTAGGGTTGAAGTATTGATCAAGGTGAATAAAGCAATTTTCAGTAGTGTTTAAGAGGGGGCCTTTGTTTATGATTTTAAGTATTTTCATGTCTTTTTCAATATTGGTGAAACTATGGTTGGAGTCTTGTATGTGTTGTCCTATGGCTGAGAATCTATTGTATTTAATGGCGTTGATATGTTCGGAGTATCTGATATTGAAGTTGCGGCCAGTTCGTCCGATGTAGGAGGAGTTGCAGTTGTTACATTTGAATCTGTGCACTCCATATTTAGAAAAAGCATTAGATTTATTTAGTGATTTAGAGTTGTGTAAAATATCTAAATTTCTATTGTTAGTTCTAAAAGAAATTTTCATGTTGTGTTTTTTAAAAATATTAGCTATTTTATAAGCATCTTGAGTGAAAGTGAAAGTGGAAAATGCAGTTGGTTTTGTTATGTCTTTAGATAAAGTGGTTTTAGGACGGTGTTTGAATTTGTTGATGATGCGGTTGTTAAAGCCATTGAATTTAGCGATGTTACGGATGGTGTTCAATTCATTATTTAAATCTTTTTTAGACATAGGGGTGTTGAAGGCATGAAAAATTAAGCTGTTATAAGTAGTACGTTTATGTGCTTGAGGGTGCGAAGAATCTTGTCGTATTGTGGTTGCTGTTTGGGTTGGTTTTCTGAATATTTTGTAAGATAAAGAAGAAGGATGTCTAGTGATTGTTAAGTCTAGAAAGTTAAGAGTTTGGTTGTGTTCTGATTCGAGGGTGAATTTAATGTTAGAGTCTAAGTTGTTGAGATGAATAAGTGTAGAGGCTGCGTTGGTTGATTCTTCATTTAAAATTACTAAAGTGTCGTCGACATATTGGGCCCAAAAGAGGATGTTGGAGAAATTATTATTGATTTTTGTGTTTTCTAAGAAGTCATGGTAAATTTCAGCAAGAATGCCTGAAGCTGGTGAGCCCATAGCCAAGCCATCTTGTTGATAAATGGTGTTATCAAAGGTAAAATGATTATTATTGAGAACCAATTTTAAAATAGACATGAAGTCTTGAATTTCAAGTTTACTTAGGTTACTGAATTTGTTTAGGTTGTTATTATGGGGAATAATTTTGAAATTGGAATACTAGGGTACATGTTTACAATGTCAAAAGAATGGAGAGAAAAATTTGGTTGGATATTAAAGTTCTTTAATTTGTTGATTAGATCAGAAGTGTTTTTGATAGATTTGTTGGATAAAAATCGATAGTTTTTTAGTAAAAATGTTTTGATGAATTTAGAAGTGTTGTATAGGGGACTGGGTCTGAAATTGATTGTTGGACGGATGGGAATGTTAGTTTTGTGAATTTTTGGGAGGGCTTTGGCAGTGGGTAGGTCTGGGTTCATGTTTATTAATTTAGTTTTTTCTTGATCTGTGAGGAGAAAGGAAGTGTTTTTTAAAGTTTGTTTGAGTAGGCGTTGGATTTTTGTGGTTGGGTCTTTTTTTTACTATAGAAAAAGAAGAATAACTGAAAAAATTTTTGGTTTTATCTAAGTAGTCAGTTTTTCCATTATGACAGATTTATCAGATTTGGTGATGATGAGATTATTGTCATTGATTTTCTTTTTAAGGTCCGAAATGAGTTTATTATTATTATTATTATTATTATTATTATTATTATTATTATTAAGAGAAGTGTTTTTGTCATTGTTAAGGAAGATTTTTTCGAGTTTTCTTTTTTACTTCATATCTGATTTCATCTTGTTCATCTCTTGGCATTTTGTTAATGGCTATTTCAGATTCAATAATTAAATTAGTGGCTACATTGAAAGTGTTGAGGTTGGGCCAATTGTGTTTGAGGCCCTTTGAAAGAATTGAGTTCAAAAAATCAAAATCTCTTTATTTGCAAATGAGGTGTCTACCTCGGTGGCAAATGGTACACTAAAATACATTATTGTCAAGCACTAAATATTAAATTAACAAGAGAAGAAAATTTTTCCTATAATACAATATTATACAATTTACGCTAACAATGTTTTCTATTAAACACACAGCTCATCCTTAATAAATTTATATTGTTTAAAAAATTCTAATTATAATATCTCCTGTACTACTTACAAATATAGTCAACTGATATACAGTATGTGGAATTGCTTCAAATGATACTATAAAACTGGTATAACATTAATATTTACATTGCATTTATTTATTTACTATTTTTTTTTTACCCGTTCTGGATCCTAAGTAGCATAACGACCTGCTGCGTCTTAACCAGAGCCCCTTTTGCCACCACTTTTCAGAGTTCCTGAAGGGCCTTCACAGCTACCGTAGCGGTCCCAGGGCCCTCGAAGTCCCCACTGTACTTCACCCCTACAGGCAGTCCCCTACTTTGGCTGTCCAAACTCCTTAGACCAGGGGATGGAATTAATTTATTCACACACATTTTTTATTTATTTACAATAACCTGCACCGGTCGAATGCCCTCTAACACTTCATTTATTTTCTCTGTTGCTGTTTATTCTCTTCTTGAATATCTGTACAGATTTTGGAAAAGGATCAAACACTACCCCTGGTAAACTGTTCCACTCCTTCACACCCTTCCCAATGAATGAAAATTTACCCCAGTCGCTTCTGCTAAAATTCCTTCTAATTTTATATTTGTGGTCAGTCCTGCCGATATAATTATTTTCCAACTGAAGCCTCTCACGGATATCTCCCCATGCTTCTTCTCCTGTATAGGCTCTATATAATCCTGTAAGTCTAGTTTTCTCCCTTCTCTTACTTAAAGTTTCCCACCCAAGTTCCTTTAACATTTCTGATACACTACTCTTTCTCCTGAAATCCCCTGTTACAAATCTTGCTGCTTTCCTCTGCACACTATCTATTTCTTTTATTAGGTATTCTTGGTGAGGATCCCAAACACTGTTTGCATATTCCAATAATGGACAAACCATACTCAAGTAACTTTTTTCTTTTAATTCTTTGTTGCATCCTTTAAGTAGCCTCATTATGACATGTAATGATCTGTATGCTTTCCCAACAATGTCATCAATATGACCCTTCCAGTGCAAATTACTTTCAAATCTCACACCTAAGTATTTGCACTTGCCATCTTTTGGGATAACTACCTCATCCAAAGTATATTCAAATTCAGTTTTAAAACTCCTGTTTGTAAAAGTTGTAACAGTTGATTTGCCTCCATTAACCTTCATATTATTTTCTTCAACCCATTGTTGGATACTTTCAAGGTCCCTTTGTAATTCTGAACAATCCTCAATGTTGTTTATTTCTCTATAAACAATTATGTCATCTGCATACAATCTTATTTTTGATGTTATATTGTTCCCTAAATCATTTGCGTATATTAAGAAAAGTAACGGACCGATTATACTACCCTGTGCAATTCCCTTCCAAACTTTCTCTTCCTGCGATACATTATTTCCTACTTTGACTTTCTGAACCCTTGAATTTAGAAATGCTTTTATCCAACGTGTAACCCTTACGTCCAATCCTATTCCCTCCAATTTCTTTAATAATATTCCATGTTCCACTCTATCAAAGGCTTTGGAAAGATCTATGGCTATGCAATCTAACTGACCTCCTGAATCCAACTGATCTGATATGTCCTGCTGAAATCCCACCAGTTTTCATCATCACTCAGAGTTGTTTTAGATAAATTTACAATGTAGGAGTTTTTCAATCATTTTGTGGCTGGCAAATTTCCATATTTCTGCTGTAATTGAGTCTTCTCCAGTAGCTTCGTTGTTTTTTGAGTACTTTGATTATATTTCATACTTCAGGTTCGTGTGGCAGATTTGGAAAATTGTTTGTGGGTTCATATTTATTAAATATTAGAGTTTTTTCAGTTGAGAAGCTTTTTAAAGTATTCTGCCAAATTTTTTCAGTTTTCTTTATTATTCAGACCAAGTTCTCCTTTTTCTGTTTTTAAAGCATAAACTATGTTGTAGTTATCCTGTTAAACTGATCTGAATGTTTTGTATATATTCTGAGTATTCTTTATTTGAAAATCATCTTCAATTAGGTTCAGTGGAGATTTTTAAAATTTCTTCTTGGTAGGCCTTATCATGGTTTTTTTGCTGTTAGCTTTCCTTTGTTTTCTGAAGTTTTCATAATTATCTTCCTTCTTCATAGCATACAACTTTTTAATGACTGCAATCTCTCATTCAATGCATCTTCAAGTCTTGATTTCACCATGTATGCTTCTTTCTTTTTTTACATTGGAGCACTTCAATCAGTCATATATATTAATGTCTAATAGTATTAAATACAGTCTGCTTTTCACCTTCTTCTTCCGCTCCCAAAACTACTTCATCCTGTCGGACCTGGCTGCCCTTTGTCTGTCAGTAATGGTGTAATTCCTTCGTTCAAATATTACGAGTTTGAATTGCAAGTGTTTATTCCTTAGAATTCTCTTCTCTTTTCTTCTCTGCCTTCAATTTGGAGCATTGATAAATTTAATTCTTTAAATCATTCATGATCTCTGTGAACCAAGTGTTCTTTGTTTTTCCAGAAGTAACTAAATAACTGCTTCACTAGTCAGGTTTCTGGCAGTCTGAATATATTACCAAAAAAGGGAATTCTCCTTTTCCGCATTGTATCTATTATTGATTCGCTTTCACGATAAACCACTTCATTAGGTAATAATCTCCATTGGCCATCAACTTGGTGTTTCTTATTGATGATTTTCCTGATGATTCTTCTATCTACTTTTTGCAATTTATTTGTTGTTGAATAGTGTTCAACTTGAAGATTGTGTCACTAGCATAGTTGCTTCGGGTTTTACAACTGTATGCAATGTCGAAATTTAACGTTCATGGAGAGAGATTTTTTTTACAAGTTGGCCAGGTGATTCGCTGTGCTGTTTTAGGTTTAAATGTTCTGCTGTCGATAAATCTTTTCCCTTTTGTCTTCCAGGTTATACTTTCCCCCAGATATTTGAACTTAATCACAATCTTAATTTGTTTGCCATTGTTGAGGTGAATGGCTGGTGTTTCAGTTCTGAAGGTCAGCATCATTTCAGTCTTTTCAAATGAGATTTGCAGTCCAAGTTTTTCAGCAATTTTCTCGAGTTCTTCAATTTGAAATTTAGCTCTTCCACACTACTTGCTAGTAATGCAAGATCGTCTGCGAATGCTAGGCAATTAAATTTAATATTTCTGCCTATCTTGATGTTTGAATGATATTTCTTTACTTGTTCTCGCATACCCAGGGCACAGTTAAACGATAATGACGAGAGTCCATCTCCCTGTCGAAGTCCAGTGTTGATTTCAAATGGCTCAGACAATTCGCCTCTAAAGTTGACTTCCACTTAGTATTCTTAAGAGTGATTCCACTAAGATTGATGAGTTTTTGGTGTAAACCAAATTCTTTAAGGACTTTCAGTAGTGACTCACCACGAACATACTGTCATAAGCTTTTTTTTTTTGAAATCAACAAAAGTGATGATTAATCTCTTGTTCCAAACTCTATGGTGTTTCGTGACCCACTTAAGACTGATGATTTGATCGGGACAGCTTCGTCCTGTTCAAAATCCTCCCTGATATTCTCCCAGTTCCTGGTCAAGTTGTTTCTGAATTCTTGTATATCTAATTTTAGATAATCCGATCTTTCACCTTTTTTTGTGCAGTGGCTAGATTATTGCTGTAGTCCATTCCTCAGGCATTTCAGTATTCCAGATGTCTATGATGTTTATGTAAATTTTGAAGGGTTTGTTTATTTGCATTCTTCCATAGTTTTGCTACCAATTGATTCTCTACTGATACTTTGTAGTTCTTGAGGGAATTTATTGATTTGATCACTTCATCATAAGTTGGTGGTATAACCTTTTCCAGTGGAGTTTTATTTTTTGGGGAAGGACCAAAATCAAATTGTTCTTTTGGATCTTCACAGTTAAGAATTCTTTAAAATAGTCAGCCATAATTTTAGCATTATCCCTATTTTTGTGTGTCATTTCACCATTTTTATTTTTTAAAATAAGTGTAGGTGGAGTGTACTTTGATTGATATTGTTGGAATGTTTTGTAATAGTCTCTTGTTTTATGTTGACTAAATGAGTCTTCTATGGTATTCAGTGTTTCTTTTTGATAATTTCTTTGAATTCTTCTAATTTCTTTGGCTATTTGTCCTTTGGCATTCAAGAGTTCTTTGCGGAATTTTTCAGTTTTCCGTTGTTGGTCAGATAACCATGCTTTATGCCTTTCTTGAATTGCACTGTCACATTCCTCATTCCACCAGGCATGTTTCTTTCTCCGTTTAATGGGAGCAATTTCCTCAGCCACAGTTTTCAGTTAATTACCGTCCCCAATTTGTCACTGAGGGGTGTTTTAGATCTCTCCATACACAAGTATATTTTATTATTTATTAAATAACTGGGATAATCATTTCTTCGCCTAGTGGATCGAGATTTTTTTTTGGTCTCCATTTAGGTGTTAACTTTATTTTTATTTTTGATATATAATGATGTGAATATTGAGGAGGATTTACGGCCCAAGGTTGGTAGAGGGAAACTACAGATTACGCTCAAATAAGGAGATATACAAAAGAACAGAAGACCTGGAAACAACAATAAGGAAAAGACGGCTGCGATTCTATGGACACATGGTCAGAATGGATCCAACAAGGTTAAATAAACAAATTTTTAATAAAATATACTACTTGAAGAGCCAGGGGGGATATGCCAAGCAGATGAAGGAAGAACTCAAGAGGTTAGGAATTGCAGATGAAGAATGTCGTGATAGAGACCAATTCAGGAAAAGACTTTCCAACATAAAAATTCTGGTTGAAGAAAAGAAAGAGCGCAGAGAGGGAAGATGGACTGAAGAGAGAAGAGCGCAACATTCTGAAAGAATGAAGGCACTGTGGAGAAAGAGGAAGGAAGAAGGGATGATTAGAAGGAAGTGAAGTGGTATTGGCGTGGTCCTAAGCTTGGCCGGTTCTCAAGAAAGAAAGAAAAGATGTGAATCAATGTCAACCCCCTGGAGGACTTTCACATTATAAACTTCTTTGTAGTAATCTCTATCCATGGCTACACGGTCAATTTGAAACTCCCCCAATTTCACATTAGGACATTTCCAAGTCATTAATTTGTGTGGTTGTCTCTTAAATCTTGTGGTTTCCAGAATAAGTCTATGGTCTTCACAAAGTTCAATTAATCTTTGCCCGTTTTTTGTTTGTGAATTTATGAGCTGGCCATCTTCCCACTACTGTACGATATTTTCTTTCTTGCCATATTTTTGTATTGAAATTTCCAAGCAAGATTTTAGTGTTTACATCAGGGATGTTAAATAGTAGATGGTCCAGTTTTTCCCAAAATTTGTCACTTTCTTCTTTTACCTTGGCTTTTTTGTCATTTGTTCGGGCATGGACATTTATCAGAGTATAAGTTTTATTCCGCACTTTAATAGTTAATGTTGCTATTCTTGGAGAGGTTGATGAGAAGTTCTTGATCGAGTCTATTATACTGTTATAGACTAGGAATCCCATTCCAAATTGGTGAACATTCTTCAGTACTTTTTTCTTCATTATTATTATTAATATTATTATTATTATTATTATTATTATTATTATTATTATTATTATTATTATTGCATCATCCTGAGGGGGGTTTCTTTCTTGCACCATATTGGGCGACCTAACAATTGCTCCGGCTATTTTCCCCTCAATCATCCATCACTCCTACAGATCATTAAATGGATGAATGCATATAATAAAATTGATGCTAAGTGTCGGTAGCTATGTTCGCTTTAAATACTCATCGTATAAACAGTTATTGCATCATAGAATTTTAGCGATGTCGTAACCTTGATTTTTCCTATTACAATATTTGATATGGTAATCCTTAAATTGCCACGCGACACCTCTCAGGGATAATTAAATTGCATCTGCGAACCATACTATTTTTACGTGAGATCAACTGAGACACCACATTTCCTTTTCAATAAATTACTATCGATACCATTCATCACCCAGAATCAATATCAAGTTTTCCAAGTCCAATCATTCGAAGAAAAGAAAAGAAAAGAAATAAAATATTCTTTAAAATGAATTAATTCAAAATTATTTATATCATAATGATATTAGCCTATCTCCTAAAATAATAACATCTAGATTGGATAATCTATAATTTATTTCATGATTCCAGAATCATAAAAGAAAATCTGATAATATTTATCAACATCAATTATCTTCCTCCTCTCTAAAAAAAAAAATAAATTAATTTAATCTATCTTCGATCTGATTCAACTATTCTTCTTGCATCAATTATGCGCATCACAAAAATAAAGGATAAATTCTCTTAATTATAAAAATCGAAAGTACATTTTCTTTCTATTGAAAACGTAGTATAACATTTTTGGGTTAAAAATAAATCCAAGTCCCTAAGCCAAAGTAATCTCCATACTAAATATGCATAATCTAAGTCCATCAGTTATTGTTTCTTTCTTTTTTTTTTAAAATGCTTATTTTCATCATTATCAAATTGATATTCTGTCATAAACACACGCGTTTCCTCCCATGTTATAACGTTAGCAATCGCAAGTAAGTTCCAAATATATATCAGCTCAAAATGGCTATTTCAAATATATATATAGTTCATTAAACGAGAAATATTGGTCACCTTGACCATGTCATTAGGTTAAAATATTCAAATAACACCTTAAAATTAAATGTAGGTATCGTGTAAAGAATAATTATAATCGTAGTTCAAATAAAAATTATACCTAACATGTTTTATGGTTTACCAATATTCAATCAGGTATCAAGAATTCCGTAGGAATGCATTTGGTAACCTATTTTATCTAATTGTGGTAGAGATTTAAATTATGGGATTGTTCTATGAATTAAATTCATTCTCGACAACAAACTTCCAATAATATTCAGTACAACGTTGATATATTATCTATGAAGACAACAAGTTTCCCTTCTTTTATTTCCTACTTGGATATTTCCTTTGAAGACAGTTTACGGTAATCCATATACGAAATCTGCGATGTATTTCATTGTATTCGTGTACCGCTAACCCAATATATCTCGCATTACCATATTAATATCTTGCCGCATATGTCAAACATCACCATCGGCCAAATATACGCCGTATTTACCGCCAAAATTATCCATAAGCATATCTATCTCTCCATTTACCAATATTAATTACCATAATATATCATTATTCATTCCCATAAACATATCTCAGCGAATAATTATTCATAAATCCACATTAACATGCCACTCAAATCATAACTTCCCTACGTAAACATTTATCATTTCCAGCATGACGGCAAATCATCTTAACATCTCATTAATGTACTGCAACGGTACTCTTTTGGGTTAGATTTCATATATAATACACATAAACACGTTAGCCTGAAAATGAAACACATATATAAATCAAACAAGTTAATATGTACTCACATTTCATCGCGTTGTATCAGCAAACAGATATTGGTTATTCAGAAATCAACTATCTTCTTTAAAAATATTAAATTAGGGTTACGTCTCTTTATATACAATGTTTCAGTCCCATAATGGTTGAAAATCACATTCTAAATCTCTCCTTATTCAGTTATAAACATTCCTATATTATGACATTGATTGTAAACTCTGGAAGAAATACCTATTCCCATAATAATAATAATAAGTCAACAAGGACAATCTCATTGCAAAGATGGCAACGACTGAGATTTTATCACGAAGAACTACGTAAAAACAACATACCAATGTTCACTACAAATATAACTACTATATTTACTGCATATTAATTTCAAGAAAATAAAGTAACTCTTTGGAACTTATCTTGCGATCACTGACGTTAGATGACTGGCTTTGGCTTCGATGTTGTCATCTTAGGATTGCGTAGAACGACTCCATCCTCCGTTACGTCACCATCAGGTTGTAGTTTTGGGACCCGGGATAGTAGAAACAGCTGGGCGGTCTGCGTCGGACAGTCGGCTCCATCTCCGATTTAGCCTCTCATGTTGTAGCCGTCAGTCATATATGAAAGAAACATTTCCAAAGCGGGAATTAATTTCACGTCCATACTCTTGGGAATGAGTATCAAGTTTGTATCTAAGATTCAGGTTATTAGGACAGTAATTCAAGGTTAATTCTTTGCGCCAGTTTAACAGGTAAAATCTATCAATTTAGCTTTCTAAAAATTTCTTTTGTCCAGCTAATCAACCTATACTGCGTTAAATTCGACTTGATTTCTCGTACGGCCTTCAGTCTATCCTCCGATTACTGTTCGGGTATTTTCCAACTTGCTCGTCACGATATTCGTTCGAATATATGTGATATCCAAATATTCCTTCGCTTTGCAGGTTCTCCAGCCGGTAATAATTGCAATATCTCCCTTCTTCTTTATGCGAGGATTAACTTTTCTTCTCGTGGATAAATTTATGTCGTTTTGCGTAATAGATTTTTTTATTGTTCAGCTACTTCTTCTTTTTGAACAATTTTAAAAACCTTCTATTATTTTATCACGGCCGCATGGATTCTTTATAATTTTCCGTCTCAGTCCGTGATCTAGGCATATTTAATTCATCAAATAAACATCTTTGCCGTCACGTGCATGGCCTTCTTGATTATATACGTTCGTATAATATATACACTCCAAAATCACGGCCTATTTTACTTAATATATGCATTCCTTTCTGACGTATGGCCCAATTACGTAATCTTCGCGATCTCATTACCGTGCATGGCAAACTTATGTCGTATGACAACCTTTATTCCGATATCAGGACGATGAAAACGGTACATTATTATTATTCTCTCTTCTTCATCCATCCCCTTTTCCATATTCTCTCTGGGTACGGTAGTGTACCAAAGCACTCCACCTTACACGATCTTTCCACCATTCCTCTTCTAGTACTTTATTGCTATCGACTCCTCTATTTGCAATACAATCCACAACAGAGCTCCTCCATCTCATTCTAGGCCGTCTCTTTGGCCTCTCTTCAGTCTCTGTATCCATGAATGTTCTCTTTGGTTTCCCTCTCCTGGTATTCTCATCATGTGTCCAAACCATTTTAGCTTTGCTATATCAATCTTTTCTTGAAGTTTACACACTCCCATGCTTCTCCTTATTTCCTCCTTTTGTATTCTATCTCGTCGTAATAGTAATGTACAAGGTCATCAAATCTATCAAGAAAATGGACAGTGAACCAAACGCTCTGGTATTTGCTGATGATGTGCTTTTATGGGGAGAGACAGAAGCTGAAGTTCAGAAAAAACTTAATGAATGGAACAACACATTCAAAAATTTTGGTCTGAAGATGAGCAAAACAAAGACAGTGGAAATGACCATCAACAGGGAAGGAACAACCTCAAATATATTTCTGGAAGGAGCAAAAATCGAATCAGCTTCCCACTTCAAGTACCTCGGAAGCACAATATCGAAAGACAACACTGTTAGGTAGTAAATACTCAGCAGGACACAGAAAGCATCGAACTTCTACAGTCAAGTCAGGAATCTCCTCTGGGACTGCAAAATACCACAGAAAGCGAAAACAATCATGTACCACACTTACTGCGTACCAATCCTCACGTATGGTTTAGAGACATGTACCCTACTAAACAAAGACTTCAGTAGAATCCAAGCAACTGAAATGAGATTCATTAAAACCATGAACCAAACAACCAGAAAGGAGAAGATCAGAAATGAAGTGAATAGGAAAGTAGCTGGTATTTAGGTTCCTGTTATCAGTGTCATAAAGAAATGCAGACTTCAGTGGTATGGGCATGTAATGAGAATGAACAGGGAAAGACCTGCCAGAAAATATTTCGACCTTCATCTCGTAGGAAGAAGACCACAGGGTAGACCAAGAAAACGTTGGATAGAGACTGTAAGATCAGATGTGGAGGAGAGAGGATACGAATGGGAGGATGTACTTGATCAGAAGATGTATGAAGACAGAAGGAGATGGCGAGCGCTTGTACACCACACCCGGGAAACTGGAGGTGGGAAATGATGATGATGATGATGATGATGATGATGATGATGATGATGATGTATTCTATCTCATCTTGTCTTTCACCGTATGCTCCTCAAGAACCTCATTTCAGCTGCTTGTATCTTACTTTAGTTCTGCTTAGTCAACGTCCAGGCTGCTGAAGCATAGGTCAGTATAGGTTTATGATAGGATGAGTATAAAACCTTCTTGCACTTCATTGGCACATCTTTGTTCCATACATTTTCTCACACACTAGTAGAAACTTGCAGACTTCTGTATTCTTAAATCAATTTCTCCATCCAAATTTCCATCTTGTAACATCACGGTGCCCAAATATTTAAAAAATTTCGCTACTTCAAGAGGTTCATTTCCCATTTTTATCACTTCCCTGGATTTTCTGTTACCTGTTACCAGTACTAATCTTCATTCTGAAATTTCTTATCTCCTCATTCCATAAATTAACTTGTGTCTGTACTTCCTCTTCATTATCTCCCCAAACTACAGTGTCATCAGCAAAGAGCATAGACTTTACTTGGTCACCCATCATCTTCCCCTTGATATTATGTAGAATTCTATCCATGATGGTAATGAAGAGAAAGAGAGACAATACACTTCCATGTCTTAAGCCTATCTCAACTCTGAACCATTCAGTTTGACCCACTTTGGTTCTAACACAGCTTTCGCAATTTTGATACAATGCTATTACCATCTGCATTGTTTCATTCCCAATCTGTGCTTCATACCAAATTCCTTGGGACACTGTCATATGCCTTTTCAATATCTGGAAATGATACTACCATGTCCTTTCCATATTCCCAATACCTTTCCATCATTTGATGCAATGTAAATATTGGTGTCTGGCCAGTTAATCTGCTATGGTAGTGGAGTAAACCATACAGTCAGTGTCTCCACACCAAGTGTTGGGCAGCGGTAAATAGCCTGACCCACTATAAGGACCAACGGCTAAGGGTGGAGGAGTCCTTATAGAAGGGAAATGGGCACTCAGTGGAGGAAATGCCACTGAAACTCCATATCAACTGTAGCGTCTGTACTCCAGAGGAGCGACTACAAAAGGGCCTGTTCTCCATGTTAGGAGCGGCCTACAAGCTTCGGCGGGCAGTAACTCTAAAATGCCTTTGGGAGTGGCAAATCCATCGTAATAAAAGCCAAAATGATGCATACCTTCCAACCCTTCTGATTTACCCAGAAAGTTTCAGTTTTTTAACTCATCTTCCTGTTTTTGAACAATATAACCTCCAGTACGGTCAATACTCTTCCCCTAGGATAAATTATTGTATGCTTGTGTAATTTACGCAACCATATTTTCAAGCGTACTTAATTGATGCTTTGTTTGGCGAGTGTATCCTCCATCACCTTCGTGTATTGTATTTCCCACTGACTACAGCATCGTGTGTGTTTTACCGCTGGGAATTCAGGACGGCAGTCGTCCTACGAGCGAGAGGGTAGCGATAATGAAAATTGAATTAATAAATAAGGTAGTTCAACCTATTCAATACAAATAAATATGAAATGTAGTATTACATTCCTATTTAATAACAAGCGGTACCGGTTTCGACCCTAATCTGGGCCATCATCAGCTGCATAAAATGAAAAAACAATGCATAGGTAAATAAGAAATTAAAGAGTGAGTTTTTCACAAAAATAGTTGAAGAGGCAAAATGTGTTAATGGAGATTGGCACTGTGCAATTTTAAAACGTAAAAGCTAGAAGAAGTAGAAAGTCAGTCACTTATAAGAAGTAAGGTGCGATCTTCTGAATAGTAGCACAACACACGCAAATTTCAGCACTGTCTTATAATGTTTACAAGAAGAGGTGAAAAGTTAAATAAGCCAGCAAATAAGGTGCGAAGACACAATATAATTTAATGAATGTGAAGTCCCAAAATTGTTTAGAAGTCGAAGACGAGTCGCTTGATTGTAGTGAATTGCTAGCTCCTGAAGATCAGCGCAACACACTCAATGTCCGGCACTGTGCTTTCAAATGCCAACGGGCAACGGAACTCGGTGAATAGCTTGATGAACTAGTCTGTAATTGTTTCGGTTGTAAAAATGTGTGTATGCCCGTCGGCATTTGAAAGCACAGTGCCGGACATTGAGTGTGTTGCGCTGATCTTCAGGAGCTAGCAATTCACTACAATCAAGCGACTCGTCTTCGACTTCTAAACAATTTTGGGAATTCACATTCATTAAATTATATTGTGTCTTCGCACCTTATTTGCTGGCTTATTTAACTTTTCATCTCTTCTTGTAAACATTATAAGACAGTGCTGAAATTTGTGTGTGTTGTGCTACTATTCAGAAGATCGCACCTTACTTCTTATAAGTGACTGACTTTCTACTTCTTCTAGATTTTACGTTTTAAAATTGCACAGTGCCAATCTCCATTAACATATTTTGTCTCTTCAACTATTTTTTGTGAAAAACTCACTCTTTAATTTCTTATGTACCTATGCATTGTTTTTTCATTTTATGCGGCTGATGATGACCCAGATAAGGGTCGAAACCGGTACCGCTTGTTATTAAATAGGAATGTAATACTACATTTCATATTTATTTATATTGAATAGGTTGAACTACCTTATTTATTAATTCAATTTTCATTGTGATACATTTCAATACGGAACATTATGAAATTTTTATCTTTAAAGGCTAGCGATAATCGGGATGATAGTTTGAGTTTCTTATTGTGTGGTTCGTGCGCTGTTAACATAGTTTCTGTGTGTAGTTTCATTTAGTTGTAGGCCACATGTGTGTGTATGTTTTGTTTTCTGTTCTGTGCTTTTCCCCCTGTCGAATTGCAATTACATGTTAATGTATGAGACATATTTATCTGTTTTGTTTGTGGTAGTTTCACGTATTTCAGTGCATTTGTATTCATTATTAGTTTATAATTTTAATGAGTTGAATGTGTTTCAGAGAGTTGTGGTGACAGTTTCTGTTATTTTCTCTTCACATTATGGCCACAAAACATAACACATGTTATACCCATGTGTTCAGAGATACCTATAAAATTGAATTTTGAATGTTCATGTTACAAATAAAGGAAACTATTATGCATTTTGTTCCGTGCTTGTTACATTTTCTTGTAACCACTTTTTTCTTAGGATAAGATTTTAAATTTAATGGTCAATTCCCCTTGTAACTGTAGATATGGATGTCTTTTATGTTCTATTTTCATCGAGACCCTGGCGCAATATACAGGATGAAATCCGAGAATTAACCTATTTTTGATTCCTAAAAGTTGGCAGGTATGATGATAAGTGTATTATTATTATTATTATTATTATTATTATTATTATTATTATTATTATTATTATTATTACTGGCCCCATGGTGTAGGGGTAGCATACCTGCCTCTTACCCGAATGCCCCGGGTTCGATTCCCAGCCAGGTCAGGGATTTTTACCTGGATCTGAGGGCTGGTTCGAGGTTTACTCAGCCTACGTGGTTAGAATTGAGGAGCTATCTGACAGTGAGATAGCAGCCCTGGTCTAGAAAGCCAAGAATAACGGCCAAGAGGATTCATCGTGCTGACCACATGACACCTTGTAATGTGCAGGCCTTCGGGCTGAGCAGTGGTCGCTTGGTAAGCCAAGGCCCTTCAAGGGCTGTAGTGCCATGGGGTTAGTGGGGATTATTATTATTATTATTATTATTATTATTATTATTATTATTATTATTATTATTATTACTACTATTACTATTTAAAGGGTGTGAGTAGAGCTGTAAGGGGATGAAGAAATATTGGAAGCATAGAAATGCTGCTTTTTAAATTTTTTTTAATTGACTGATATGGCCCTATGTTGGCCATAAAATGTTACAATTACAATCTGATTATTACTTTTTGGTTATCTATTGCATACATTGAGAGACATGTCTTTGTTGTTTATTCTTTTAGGTTGGTGATCCTGAGGAAGTAACTGCTTTGGGAAGAGTCTTTGGTCCTGGGCGAACAAAGCCACTACCAATTGGCTCAGTGAAATCCAACCTCGGCCATTCTGAACCTTCTTCCGTAATGTCCTCAATCTCAAAGACTATTCTCTGCATGGAAATGGGCAAGTTATTGCCCAACCTGCATTACGACACTCCTCACCGTCAAGTTAAAGATTTATTGACTACATCTTTCAAGGTAAATATATATATATATGAATATAGCAACTACAGCCTGTATGTACATGTACAGTACTTAAAGGGTATGAGTATGTCAGTAGCACAGGTGGGATTTTTATCTGGGGAGGGCTTTAATGATAAGATGTCTTAACTGTAAAAAAACCTTGTGCAATAAAAAAGTGTTCACTGTGAGGAGATGGAATAAATATATGTTCATGATACCTGATGTTTTAGAGTCAATGTTGTTCAAGCTATATATTATTGCTATTCTTATACAAGATACAAAGTTCTTTATTAAATATTTCAAATAAAAAATTAACATAATTCTAAATTGTAAAAAACAGGTGGAATTTGACTCGACGAGGAACTCTATGCTGCAATTCTTTGATCACTTCATGAACAGTTAAAGTTATTTCCCTGAAAACTTCTGTTTTTAGGGCCACACATTTAAAGTCTCAAACAGATATAGCATGCACTTGACAATGTCAGTGGTTATACTAAGCTTTGTTGTATGCTGAGAGGCGACAGGATCACATATTGCCACCAAATGGTATTGCCAACTTCTTAAAATTATGGTCATGATATGAAATGGCGTATGGCTTTTAGTGCCGGTCCGAGAAAGTGTTCGGCTCGCCAGGTGCAGGTCTTTTGATTTGACTCCCGTAGGCAACCTGCGCGTCATGATGAGGATGAAATGATGATGAAGACAATACATACACCCAGTCCCCATGCCAGCAAAATTAAACAATGATGGTTAAAATTCCCGACCCTGCCGGGAATTGAACCCTGGACCCCTGTGACCAAAGGCCAGCACGCTAACCATTTAGCCATGGAGCCGGACAGTATGGTTGATATCACTATGCGAGAGAACTGGTTTATGGTAACCAACAGGAGTATTTATATGAAAGACAAGAAAGTGTTTCCTGGACAGATAGCTGTATTCCTATGTTAGTAGTGCTTGTTTGAAAACTATAAAGAGTTAAAGCAAAAATAACTTTCTTGCCATTATCATCTGCAGAACAAAGTAGTCCTTTGTCAAAAGAGAGGAAAGTATCAGAGCTTTAGTCCCTTTTGCATCTCCCGTGGCTGTGCCACTCTGGTAGGTAACTTGCACTAACATGTACCAAGCTCCATACTTTTATCTTTCCTATCTGACTTCTCATGGTCAACTCTTGTTGTTTTTTGACCCCATTCATTTTAGGTTTGTGAACTATCAAAGGGTAGGAAGGGTCCACCTATTCAATACTATTAGTTTGTGTATTGTTTTATAAAACTGGGACTAGTTTTGACCCCATATATATTGGGTCATCTTCAGCCACACTCCAATTGGAAGACATAAGAATACGTATAACCTATAATGATATAAACACTGATATGACACAATTTATAGTCTTAATTTAAACCATTGATAAGTCTGAAACCATCGATGAAGTCCGAATAACATATCCACACTTTAAACTAAATAACGCATCAAGAATGTTGTGGTTGATGGCGAATTGTTTTGTCATTTCTACAGCAGCCATTGTTTTTGAGTTGATCTGGGAGTTGGTATCCTTTTCTGTGTAGACGAGCAACTTGATTGCTATTTATGTTTGTTCAATAGTAATATGGGTCAAGACTTAAGGGGAACGTTCGTACTTTGAATAGTGCATGTAACTTACGAACAACATAGGGACATTCACCTCCAAATAAATTAAACAATAGATCACTACATTGGTAATAAGGAAAAACCTATTTAAAGTACGAACATTCCCCTTAAAGCTACATAAGTCTGTGAAGTCTAGAGAGTCTTTCAATTTACATCCTTCATTCTCCTTCCATTTCTGAAAAAGAAAACATTTAATTAATAACAGTACATGCTCCGTTCCTGAAAGGTCATCATCAGATTCTCTCAAATAATGTTTTTTAATTATTATTGATTAATGACAGACAATAAACTGCATTTTATCCATATTGATGGCTGAACTCTTACAAAAGCAGTATTTATTGTCCTCCTAAGTGAATACATTAGTATCATCTTGTAAGATGAATGTTAATTAGACGTGTTTCAACTTGCCACATGTCATCTTCAGTTGAACACCTTGAATTAAAATAATATTAAGATTAACATTATGGAATAACATTAAAATATTGCTAAAAGTTCATGATAAAGTAAAATGAAAGGTACAAATGGGCATGTTATCTTGTGTGTTCCGGTCTCAATGCTGCGAAGCTCAGTCTCCTGCCCACGAGTAAAATCTTGAATATTTTCCGTCCATGTGTCTCTCCAACCTCCAACCTATTATAGAGACAATGACATCACTAGGTTTTGTAGAAATGTATATAAAGTCTGTTTGTCAGGTCTGACCGAGAGTCAAGCTGTCATTACCAAACTTGACACCCAAAAGGGCAACCGATGGCTATAGGCAGAGGAGTCCAACTTTTAGAGGCCAGGTGAAGCCTTTGTGTAAGAAATGACTCTTAAATTCAGCAGAAAAGAGAAGGTCAACGGTTTAGATGGTGAAAGTGGACCCCATTCCCAACGGCAGATAAAATGGAAAAAATTTCTCCTGTCAGCAATGTCTGTACTTCAGTGAAATCCTGAGGAACAGCCTAACGTAACAGCTGGCAATAGGTATAAAATGCCTCTGGGAGTGGTGACCCCACCATAATAATATCCTGGCACAGAGTAAAGTGTAGCTTTCACCGAAGTCCCAGTCTCATCCATGGCTGTGACAATATGGAAGCTGCTGGGGTATGGGTGGTGCTGAGTAATGACATTCAGAGCACGACTAGTGCATCTGAGTGTTGAAAGGTGTTGCTCATAGGGTCAGTCGTGCTGCAATAGCACTTTCTGACCCAGTGAGGAAAGCAATGGCAAACTACCTCACTCCTCGTCTTGCCTAGTACGCCTCATTTTGATGCTGCCATTGGTTTTTGCGGTTTCCTTATAACTGCATAACCTTTGGTGGTGCTATTTGAGGATCCAACCAGCCTCTGGGCTGATGACCTAACAGACACAGACATATATAATATGTTGTTGTTGTTGTTGTTTGAGTCATCAGTCCACAGACTGGATATAATATGGTACATCTAAACTTGCCTCGAGAAAAGTTAGGGCGTACTCTGCAAGCAATGTGCAGTTCCTTGGGTACTGGGAGAACTGAAAAATGGGTGACCAGCAATCAGCATTATAAATCTGAGCAAAATCTAACTTATCACCCTGACAGGAAAGGCAGAAGTGGTGGATTTTATGGAGAAAGAGAGTATAGAAATTATGGGGTTGAGCGAAGCTAAATGGAAGGAAAAGAAAGAATGGAGTGGACCTGATACTTTCAAAACAGCCGGAAGAGTATGCGAATATGACTGAGTACATCAGCGACAGCATAATAAAAATTAGACTGAGAATGAGGAACAAAGTGAAGGACTTTATACAAGTGTATACATGCACAGACATGGAACAAAAAGGAAGATATTGAGGAATTCGTGGAGAAACTAGACAAGGAGATAACTGGTGTCGAAGGGACTATAATGGGAGACTTAAATACACATGTGGGAAACGAAAGACAAGGAAAAGAAGAAGTAATCACACCATATGGATATGGGAAAATGAATGAAGGAGGGAAAATGGTTGAGTTTTGTGAGAAGAATGGAATGATTGTGGGCAACACATAGTTTCAGAAGAAAAACAGCAAGAAATTTACAAGATATGCCTGGGGTGAGCCCCTTTAGGGACTCCAAGACCTTGACATCGGTGTTGGGGATTGTGTGCTTGTTGATACCCAGGGCAGAGCGAGCTCAGAATTACACATGCTAGATTGGCCTCGGTGTAGGCCCAGACTAACGAGGTGTCTCCTGAGTTGCTTGAGAGATGGCTGTGCTCTTTATTCTTCTTTGCTGTTTCTACATTTCTATTCTCACCTTCTTAAATTTAATTGCTCTTCTGGTCTACCCAACCTCTCTGCCTTGGGTTGAATAAGTTTGTTTGGAGGTTTCGCCCTCCCCCAATCACAAGTTTTAGGTTGTGACAAGGTGATGCGTGGCTACTGGGAGAGTAGTTGTACGCGACCCCCTCCATACACCAGGTGCCCTCGGAGTATCTATCCTTGCCTTTGGTACTACCTAGGGTGATGCCGAAGGTCAAACTAATACTTCCCAGGTACTTGTGGGTCCAAAAACAGAACCCCCTTCTTCTTTTTCTAAACCTTCAGAGGGTGACTCCCTTAAAAAAAACAGCATCTAAAATTGCAAAGAAATATAAGCTGTATACTTCAGTTCCTGTGGATTATATAAGATCCAGACTCGCCAATCCCTGAACTCCTGCAAGGGTATTATATTTCACAGGGATTTGGTTAAGCCTTCCAATGTTACCATGATCTGATACCTAGCACGTTGGCATATAACCGATGTGAAGAGGTTGAAAAGGTGTGTGGGCGATAAGCTGCTCATTATGGGCACTTTCATCCTTGCCTTTGACGCGGAGACCGTGCCTAAAAGGATAAAATTGGCAATGTACCGGCTGACTGTTTGTCCGTATATTCCAGCTCCAGTGAGGTGCTATAACTGCCAGAAGTTTGGCCACACCTCATAGCGAGAAAATGCATTGAAAAGTTAAAGCCTCCAACAGCAAGTAGTGTCAAAACTGGTTAGGACATTTTTGTGGGGACCAAAAGAAAAAACGTCATAAAGAGGGAACATGCTAGAAAATGAAAAACAATTTCACTGTTAAATTTAAAGTTAGGTTTGAACATAAAAATAGTTACGATGAAAACAAAGAAACAAGTGCTTAAAATTATAATGAAATAAATAAAGAAATAATACATTTTAAGAACACCAACATAAAACTTCAGGGAAAAACATTCATAGAAATGCAAACTATACATGTTGCTGACAATTATCTTTAAAGTTGTAGCAGGAAAGTCCAACATCTGGGCGATTTTCAGACGTTTCATGTGTGGTTTAGCATCCACGTTCTCAATAAACTTCAATTTTTCATCATCTATAAACTGTGTAGCTTTCTTTTTCTCCGTAACTGAATGTCCTGCAAACCACTATGCATAAGTACAGTAGGCCTAATTTATGTACATTGTTACACAATTCACTTAAGAACGTGAAGTTAAGCACCAACATGTCAGCTGTGTACGTAAGTACAATAGGCCTAATTTACGTACGTAGTTACACACGTAAGTATAGCAGGCCTAATTTACGTACATAATTCACTCAGGCCTCTTTCAGATGGCGCAGGAGTAAAACCGGCCCGTGTGTATGTGCGGGTGTACGGTACCCGCTTCCGCTGAGTCTTTCACACACAATGGGTTGAGTAGTGCAAAATTCCCTGAGCTTTTCCAGCGGATCCTTTTCAACACTCTTTTGAGTTTGGGTTATAAATATGGACCATCATAGTCTTCGTTTCTGCCTGCTGTCATTTTTTGATGGATACAGTAATTTTGCATCCATCTCTTGGCACAGGCCAGAGTAAAGTGTAGCTTCCACCGAAGTCCCAGTCAACATCAATGGCTGTGACAATATGGAAGCGCTGGGGTATGGGTAGTGCTGAGTAATGACATTCAGAGCACGATTAGTGTATCTGAGTGTTGTGAAAGGTGCTGCTCATAGGGGCAGTCGTGCTGCAATAGTACTTTCTGACCCAGTGAGGAAAGCAATGGCAAACTACCTCACTCCTCATCTTGCCTAGTACGCCTCATTTTGGTGCTGCCATTGGTTTTTGTGGTTTCCTTATAACCGCATAACCTTTGTTAGTGCTATTTGAGGATCCAACCAGCCTCTAGGCTGATGACCTAACAGACACAGACAGTCTTCATTTACCTTCTACATTTAGGAAAATATAAAAATAGTTCACGCATGCTATATCCTTCACATTTTGTTAGAGAAGGAGATGGGTACAATTTTGAGGATACTCTCTCAATAATGGGTCTAAGTGATATCATGCTTTCCAAAATATGAGATCACTGGTATTAAAAGGAGAATAATAAAACTTAATTTTCCACCTATTCAATACTTAATAAGCAATGCAAAATTAGGTTCTCATCCTTATTTTATTGCCTAGTTATTAAAACATGGTACATGTCTCGTTCATTTTCTGAACATCTTCAGCCTCTTTACAAGGTTGATTGGTAACATTGATCTAGAATTTATATATATGATATTATTAATAACAATCTTTAAGAAACCTTATTAAATATAAATCTTTTATATATTTTGTCGTATAATTAAGATATATGATATGACAGTTCGTTGAGTTTAAAATTAAAACTTATTTTAATATTCAAAAATGCAATGTCTATTAGTCAGTCTAGGTATGACTACATTTACAATCTATTAAAACTGCTAATTGTCTTAAAATTTTTGTTGTTTGAACATTAAAACATTTTTTTGTTAAAATCTGGCAGTAACTTTTTCACATGTTGTACCATTTAGAAATGAAACTATGATACACTCTCAAAACAAATGAGATTAGGCATAATTATTATTTTGTTCATCTACAAAACGTCTGACCCGATGCGCCGTTATTTGTTATAGGTTATGATATTGCAACTCTTTAAAATTTTTAACATTAGAACTTGTTGAAATCACTTTTGCTGTTGTCTTATCCAGTATTTGACAATCTTGTGTGCGTAAGCAGGGCCTAGCTCAAATGGGGACACTCAAACTTTGTTGATAGATGAGTAGTGATTTCTTCCAAGCTATGTAAGTGAGCTTGTTAACATATCTGTAACAGGGAAATTTACGTAAGAATATGCTAAATTATGTAATATCGGAACCTAACGTTGAAGGATCAACACTTACCCCTTCTACTCCTGCCTACGTTTCTGATAGTGCTCTCAGCTGGTTGACGACTGCCTGTCATTCTACTAGCACTCCTCGTGTTGTATATGTGGCTACGTAATTGCGGTGCGTTGGGAGGAAAAGTAGCAGAGGGCGGCGTCTTAACGAATGGCATGGTTCGTGGTGGGGAATGTTCAGAAGTAGTGTAGGAGGGGATGTTTGTTGTTGTGGATTGACTCTTCATATTTTCCAGAATTAAAATGCTTGAAAATTTAGTTCTGTCGAGTTTGAATGTTTGTATTAACTCCGGGATTTGTTCAGTTAAAGGATTTTTGATTTCTATTTCGTCATTCAAGTTTTAATCTCTGTTGAAGTGTTTGTCTAAGTGGATAAATATGTTCTCCAGTTCATTAATCAATTTTCCTTTTTTGATCTTTCTGATTATTTTAAAATCTCTTTCTGTAGTAGTAAAATGGTGTCCTTTTTCTTGCATATGATTATTCATAGCAGAATATTTATTATGTTTAGCAGCATTTACATGTTCTGGGTATCTAGTTATAAAACTTCTGCCAGTTTGGCCAATGTAAGAAAATCCGCATTCAGAGCAAGTGAGCTTATAGATTCCTGAACATTGTTATTGGTATTGGTTATTGTGTGAATTTATAATATTATGGTTGAAAAAAAATATATCTATTTGTATTTTGTGAATTAAATGAAATCTTAATTTGTCGTTTTTTAATCAGATTCGTGATTTGATGTACTGTTGGATTAGTGAATGTAAATGTTGCAAACTTTGGTTTTGTAGTTTTGATTGGAATAAGGTTAGTGGCCAGTTTCAATTTCACTCTATTAATTATTTTATTGACAAAATTAATTTTATAGCCGTTAACAGATGCTAAGTCTTTTATGAATTTAAGTTCCTTCTTTAAACTATTATCAGTGAGTGGCATTTTAAAGGCTCTATATATCAGACTAAAGAAAGCGGCTTGTTTCTGTGATTTTGGATGTAGGGAATCTTTTTTGATAGGTAAGATGATAAGTAAGATGGCTTTCTATAAATTTGAAAGTCAAATTTATTTTCTGTTCATGTTATTTTAATATCTATAAAGTTTAACGATTGGTTATTTTCTTCCTTCTTAGTAAATTTTACTCTTTGGTCGAAGTTATATAGAAAGTTTAAAATATTATCGCTGTCATTATGTTTGCCCCTAACCTTATTCTGACGTTTTATGGATGAACAAAATAATAATTATGCCTACTCTCATTTGTTTTGAGAGTGTATCATAGTTTCATTTTTAAATGGTACAACATGTGAAAAAGTTTATGCCAGATTTTAACAAAATGTTTTTCATGTTCAAATAATAAAAATTTTAAGACAGTTAGCAGTTTTAATAGATTGTAAATGTAGTTATACCTAGACCAAGTAATAGACATTGCATTTTTTAATATTAAATTAAGTTTTAATTTCAAACTCAAATTGCCATATCATATATCTTAATTATACAATGTAATATATAAAAGATTTATATTTAATAAGGTTTCTTAAAGATTGTTATTAATAAGTTTGTTAACGACAAATCATATATAAAAATTCTAGATCAATGTTACCAATCAACCTTGTAAAGACATTATGGCTGAAGATGTTCAGAAAATGAACGAAACGTGTACCATGTTTTAATAATTAGGCAATGCAATAAGGATGAGGACCTAATTTTGCATTGCTTGTTAAGTACCGAATAGGTGGAAGACTAAGTTTCATTATTCTCCTTTTAATAGATTTTCAATACGGAAAAAATGAGAATAGTCTCTTGCAACCACTGGTATTTCTGACATTGAAGTTATTAAGTTTTCATTGTCTATTTCGGGTTCCATAACCACCACTATAAATCACACAGGAAGAGAAGTAAACACGTGCATAACTTTTGTATTGCAAATGAGAAATAAATATGTCAAATGGATGAGAGTGAACCTATTATTGTTTATGACCTAAATCCATTTCTACTTCCTTATAGGTATACTATTGAGCTCTGATACAGGTCGCAGTACTGATGTCACAAGCACAACCGATCCACTGTGTATGATGCATAAAATCTGACGTCCAGTAACAAGTAACTGTGGGCGTGGGACCGCAGCTCACCATGGGCTGCCCGCTGAAACATTTCTCCCGCGCGGTTACTTTCTGCTTACCCATCATCTGAAAGATTCTGTTTGAACAATCATTTGTTAATTTAGGCCTAGGCGGATCGGCAGCTAAGCGCGTAAACAGGTCGAACCCATGCCGTCTGAAAGCGCCCTCATGAATATAAAATTAAGCACCAACACGTCAGACGCAAAGATAATAAGACTGGCTTGGGACTGCCGCTCCCTGCAGCTGTAGGCCGACATGCAACCGCACTGCGGCGCCGTGAAATTAAGTTCTCTACCAAATCCTCACCCAGGCCAGTTGTCGCCAGCCTGTCATGCACGCAACGTGGCTGGGACCGCTAATTTAAATTTCTTATGGTGGGAGTTACGAATGTACTAAAGAGTGACGTAAATGTGCTATCAAGGTTTCTTTAGCATGTGTTTAATAGGACACATCTTCAGACTTTAGAATAATGGTGTAATAACCAGGGAAATGCGCTAGAGAGGGACGTCTTAACCAGTTTCGACTGTAATAGGTAAGGAAACTTGAGTTTCAGTGTCACGTAGAACATCAAAAAGTGTGTTAATTCTGACATTGCCTGTGAAGGGCTCTTTCCAGGAATTTTTGACTGGGAAGTCCTCCCCCACCAGGGCAGGGGGAAAGACTTCCCCAACTAGGGCTTCTGTCAATGTCAGTTTGTGCATCCTGAATCAGAGCTCCACTTGCAAAACAGTGTCTTACCAGTGGTAGACACCTGCAGATTCCTGGGTCTCCGTTTTGATAACACACTAACTTGGCAACTCCACATCCATCAGCTGAAGGTTGCCGGAGTGAAGAGACTTAACATGCTCAAGTTTTTCAGTAGTACTTCGTGGGGGGGATAACCATGCATTGCTGCTGTGTTTCTACATGGCAGTGGTTCTCTCCCAAATAGACTATTGTAGTGCAGCGTATGGTTCAGCATCAAGATCTACGCTGAACCTTTCAGACAGTGTTCATCATAGTGGAGTTAGGTTTCCAATGGGAGCTTTCCATACTAGCTCCATTCCCAGCCTACTTGCTGAAATGGGAGTCCCATCTTTATGAATAAGAAAGGAGCAGATAGTCCTCACGTACGCTGTCAAAATTCGTGGAATGTTGCTACTTCCAAGCTATCAGTGCATCTTTAGTACGCAATACCATCAGAGGTACCAAGACCAGCTGAATGCCACATGGCCGATCGGGATTTAAATTGTTAGCTTGTGTCGTGAGTTAGATGTGGCTGTCGGTGGTTGTCTTGAGCATACTTTTAGTGAGGTACCTCCATGGTTAGTTCCACGACCTGATATACAGCTAGATCTACTCCGTGGACCCAGGGTGAACATGGATGCCTCTGTTCAACAGAATTATTTCCAGGACTTCATTCACCATTATCCAGTCACAAGATATGCTTTCACAGATAGTTCTAAGATCAGAGAAAATGTGGGTTCCGTCACCAATAATGTAAGCATGAAGATCTCGCTTCCTGTTGTATGTAGCATGTATACTGCAGAGCTTTTTGCCATCTTGGAAGCTCTGAAGTTTGCACTGGGTGACAAAAGAAACCATTTTCTCCTGTGTACCGTCTCAAAAAGTTCTCTGCAATCTATTGATACCTGTTTCCCGCAACACCCACTGGTACAGCAGATTCATGACTTTCTAGCCAGGATAAGTGATGTTGGCACAAAATCACTTTCGCGTGAGATTGCGGGAAATGAACTTGCGGATGAAGTGCAAAAGATGTGGTACTTTTACCTCCAAGACTTATGAATGTACCTGCTAAAGATATTTGTTCTCAGCCATGCTGAACCATCCTAGCACACTGGGAATCAGAGCTATCCGAATTCTGAACAAGCTGAGAGCAATGTAGGCTGAGAATAGGTCATGGACGATCTATGCACTCTTATCTTCTAAAGTGGGAAGGAACGCCGAGCCGAGCGTCAGTGGGTAGGGTCTGACACATCCCACTCTGACGAGTCTAGTGTCAGACCTAAGACGAAACGCTGGTTAATAGAGCAAACGCCTGAAAAGCCTTACATCTGATAAGACATCTGTGTCGGTGCGACGTAAAGCAAATAGCAAAAAACTAAATCAGAATGTTTTTGTTCATGAGGTCGGCTATCACAAAATGCACTTCACTGGTGTAAAATAGAACTGTCACGTAGACTTAATTGCCATTACCAACGGAAAATAATAATCATGGGAGTACATCAACTTGAACTTAAAATAGGCGTTACAACACACTCACTTGGATTTGACAAACTTTATATTCATCAATCATTCTGGATTGATACAGGACATCGTTCCTGTTATACAGCCTGTCTCAGAAATATTACATCTCAACCTATACACCATTTCGCAAAAATTCCACTCCATCAAAATACAGGGCCTGTTATCCTCGGCATCCTGCTTGTGCTGCATCACTCATAAAATACATGCTCACTTTGCCTTTAACATCTTCCTAACTATTCTCACAATATTTCATTCCCATTACAATCCATTTGTGCCTTTGCTGGCAGGACCTAGCGTTTACAGTGCACTATGTCTTCTGGTATAGGCTAGAGCAATTTTGTTACTTTCATTGATCTGTCTTTGTTTTATACTTGTCTTTGACAATATGAAAGTGACTGAGGTATGAGCGATGCTAATAATGTCATTCCTTATGCAGCCAGTCCCTGCTATGAATGGTGTGAAACTGTTGCTCATAGGGTCGGTAGGTGCATGCATTTCAGTGAGCTTGGCAGACTGTTATGTAGTAGCAACTTCTGGCTCGGTGAAGAAAGCTACGGGAAACTACCTCACTCCTCATTTCCGTGGTACGCCTCTTCAGTGATGCCTAGGCCATCTATGACAGCTGATGAGGATCCAACCAGCCTTTGGGCTGATACTAAACATACGTACATACATACAATCCATTTCGTTCTTGTTTGAAACATTTTTAAATACAAGTGATCCCATGACCAAACAACTTTATAATGATCTCACAATGAACTTCTCGAAATCTTTCCAGACCTCATTAGCAAAATAGCATACTACGATTTTCTGTATCACAGATATACGGTGTCACGAATTTTAATTTTTCCGAAAATGCCGCCTTATGATTTTTTTACTGGATTTCGATATAAACTGCAAATCTTGCTTGACATTACAGCTGAACACATAATTTATCATCTCAATTTTGTCCTGACATGAATATTATTATTATTATTATTATTATTATTATTATTATTATTATTATTATTATTATTATTATTATTATTATTATTGAATAATTTGATATTTGACTTTATCACACTCATAACGGTTATTTTATAATTATCGTTATTGTAACTTTTACCAGCCCGAACATTATTTAATTGATTTTCATTGCACTATTTAACTTCACATTTACATTTTTTAAAGAAATTTGAACACATTTTAAAGTCTCGCGTGCTGACATAAATAATAAACAATTCGCCTCCACACTAGAATAACGACAGGATACATCATCATCGTCGCAACACTTAAATTTACACATGCCACATATACAGTGTGATGTTATGATTTATTCATTAATTAATTTAAAGGGACAAGCATTTACATTCCTAACTACAAAACATGATATTTAAATTAGACAGACCTATAATTTCGTTGTTGGCATGGCATTATCTTGGCTCCATTTTATGCCAGCCACCTTGGACTTAGCCTTTCATAATTGCAGGACACATTCTTTGCTTAAAACACTACCTTATAAACACACATATTCTACACTTGGCTTGAATCAACACGCATTCAATTTTTTAAAATATCTATCACTTAGGCAAAAATTTGATTATGGATACTTCTACAACAGTTTAAACTGCATCACTTCATGTCGAGAACTCAACTAATACAATTTGTGGAATCTTCCAACTTCTTCCTATCCAGATGTTTCACAGGTGTGAGCGACCATGAGACACAAGCTTAACTCTGCCAGACTAAACTCCTCCCTTACCGATTACAAAAAAACATCGTCTGCAGTAATTCACAAGAGCTATCTGTGAATCTGCTGTCACCCTATGAGAAGTGCAGGAATCCTACAGTTATTTAATTTATGATTTTCTTCCTCGACTGGGATGGATATCGTGGATACAGTGTTATCAGTAGATATCTAATTTATCTCTGTTGACCATTTACCACTTGGTAATATATTCCTCCCTCAAGCCAACTGGCTTTAGAGTTTTTACAAGTCTATTTAGCCCACTTTAAGCCTTCTTCTTAATGTCGCCTGACGCAGATCGACACTCTCGGTCCATGGAATGATGAATGACGCTCTTGCCTGAGAAGTGGGTATTTATGCATGTAGAAGGGTCGTTCTGCTTGGCGTTATCTACTGTGGTGCAATCATTCCATTTGATGACCACTGGGACCGATTTCTTCGAGATTCACTCCAGAGATTCCACCTATTTTTCCAGTGATGATGATGTTGTTTGCCGATTTTTCCCGTTTCTTTAACAGGGCATAATTAATTAATTTCATGCACGAGTATTCCCGCGCATTTTGACTGCATGTCCTTGACACGTGTGTTCCTCTCAAGCCAACATCTCTCCAAGCCTAATTAAGTATATTTCCACCCTGTGGACTTAAGCTTCATCAGATATTTCCCAAAATTCTTAATCACTTATTTCTTTGTTAATGACAGTGCCAAAATCTCTCACAATGAGGGTTATTATCCAGAATTTCATTATTAATTACCCGAGGTCTTCCGAAATGTTCCGACTCGTTTGTATTGGTGGTCCACTTCCCGCTGTGAGTTGGCATGCCACAGAACTGAGTGTACAGATTAAAGTGCACATTCAAGCAGAAACATGTGCCAGAAGACTTGGGGAACAATAATACCAGCCTTTAAGAAGGGGGACAATTAAGTGTGTGAGATAACTATATAGGACCGGGCAAGATGGTCGTGCAGTTAGGGGCTCGCAGCTATGTGCTTGCATCTGGGAGATAGTGGGTTCATACCCCACTGTCGCAGCCCTGAAGATGGTTTTCCGTGGTTCCCTATTTTCACACCAGGCAAATTCTAGAGCTGTACCTTAATTAAGGCCATGGCCACTTCCTTCCCACTCCTAGACCATCATCGTCATAAAACGTATCTGTTTTGGTGTGACATAAAGCAAATAGAAAAAAAAAATTAGGAATCACACACTTATTACAAGCGGCAAAAATATTGGAAAGGATATTAGAGAGGAGAATGAGAAGAAAGGAGATTTGCAAAAGGAGAATATGGAAAGGATCTGGTCATGACATTCATAGATCTAACAGAGGCATACCATAGTGTTTGCGGGGAGAAGGTTTGGGGATCCATGGTCAAAAAGAGACAGGGTACACCAACTGTAGAAATGGTGCATGCAATGCACAACAAGTGCATTAGCATTGTACAGACTCTAGTTGGAAAGATGGAATGGTTTAGAAATGAAACTGAACTAAGACAGAAGTGTGCTGTCACCTTTCTTGTTTCTAATGGTTATGTTTATGGTTTGAATTTTGTGTTTTTGTTTGTTGGATGTTGATCAAATTGGGTAGTTTTTTACGAACATGAAACCGAATTTCCTCTTGCTTCTCCGAAGATAACTTGGAAATTGCTTGCTCGACTTCCACTATTGTAGTTATTGAGTCCATCAATTAAGTTGAACTGGGCCAATTATGTTTAGGACCCTTTTCTAAGATGTTGGTTTCAACATCATCAAAATGCTTAGCAGTCAGATTTTGAATAGGTGGATGAAAGATGTGTTCTGCATTAAAATAATCTGAATGACTGGCTTCTGAAGGATGATCATTTTAAAGTTTTTGTTGTGCCTGAGTACTTCGACTTTTAAAAATCTAGAATATCCTGCTTTTTGGAAAGTATATTAAGAATTTTAGTATTGGCATATCTCTGAAAAGAGTCTCATTCTAAAGGGACAAGTGTTGAAGCAGCACTCAAATGCGCTTCATATAACTGTGAATTAAAAAAGGATTTTTTCCTATAAAGGAATTTAATTTCATTCCTAAGCCATATAATGTTTGTTTTCGAGTGGGTTTTATATTGCCAAAAAGAAAGTTTTGTTTTTTCTGTGCAAAATTCAAACACTTTAGGAACAAGGTCTTTCGTTAAAGGTTTTTTTTTTTTGGGATCTTTTGAGATCTTTATCTTGATATTCAAGTAGGTCTTAGCCTGTTTTGTTTGCTGGTTTAAGATACTCTTTATAAACACAGCAAACTAAACAAACATGAGACAGACGAATTCCAAATTTGTTTTATCCAATAACTACTTCTTGTTTAAGAATTTAATCTATCAACAAGAAGGTCTTCCAATGGGAACATCTGCCTCAGGAATACTTGCCGAAATTTACAATGATCATGTGGGAAAGAACAAAATGTACATAGTATAAATGGAATCTTTCTGCAGGACTCTCTTCACACCAAAGCCCAGGAGAAAGTAACCCCTTTTTAGTTTAGATCATAGAGCATATAATGTCTCTTTGTCGGCAAATAATTAAAAGAAAGAAAGATGAACACTATTTATAACTTAGCTAACAGGAATGGATTTAAAAAGGTCTTTCTTGACAAAATTGTCAACAGAATCAAAAACAAACCTTCAGCTACCCTTATTAGGGAGTCTTAAACGAAAACTATGTCACTTCCAGTTTTAACATTGAAAATATTTATCAGATCACAAACATTTTCAAGAAATAGAATCTCAATGTAGCATTTAAAACAGTTAATATTAAATTGATTTTTTTAAATATAATAGTCACAGTGAGCAACCGAAGAGAAGACATGTTGCCCCTTGGACAGAGGAGCGTAAACAGGCCCACTCACAAAGAATGAGGGAAATTTGGACTCTAAAGAAGGCCATGTTTAGTGTCAAATGCAACAAGACTTAACATGGTCCTTGATGGCCCCAGCGAATTATATATATATAATCACAGTGTTACTACCAGGTCAAAATTCACAGATTCTGGAGTCTGTAAGTTAAGAGTACACAATGCCGAGCAAACTCTCTCTCATTCTCCTCAACCTGCTGGTTGGTGGGTAGTATGACTGTCCTCGTCCTACAACCTTCTATCCTGAGCCAGTTGTTTGATTAGTTGATATGGACGTCGCCCTTTAATGCCATCAAGGAACCCTGCTCTTGGTCGTCCTCTCATAGTCTTTCCTTCCAGTTTCCCTTCAAGCAGTGTGGTGCACCATGATGAATGCTGGAGTAAATGACCTAGCCAGCTACATCTTCTTCATTTGTTAGCCTTTGAGTCCAGGGAATTCATAACATTCGATGCCAGCACCACATTTCAAATGCATCTATTCTTTTCTTATCAGCCTTTAATAGAGTCCAGGTTTCAGAGCCATAGGTCGCAATGCTCCAAATGAAGCTCTTAATGAAATGCTTTCTTACTGGTAGAGATATTGCCTTGGAGGTCAGCAGGCTTCTTTTTTTGTTGAAATCTTTAGCCTGGGCTATTCGAGAACGGACATCCTTTTCACACCTCCCATCAGATGTAATGATGCTTCCCAAATAACAGAACTGATTTACTTGAGTCAATTTTTCTCCTTCCAACCAAACATTAACATCCTGTTTACCATCCAGAGTACATTTCATTATCTTGGTGTTTGTTTTGTTAACATTCATGTTACATTTTAGTATTAGCTACATAGATTGTTTACTCGTTAGCAGGAGCATACCAATGCTGAACAAAACAATAGATTTTCAGCCATGCTTGTCCATATGTCCGATTTTAATAATTATTTTTCAACAATAGAACAAGACTTGTCCATTCTCAAAATAGCCAATAAAGTTATCCTGTTTAATATTTAGGGGAACATTTTCATCAATATAGATCAAAGAAATAATCCAAATGGTAATTTAAATGAAATTTCAGAAACCCTCAATATTCTTTTTGAGGAGATCATAAATACATTATTTGTTAAAACTTCCCTAACAGACACATGTAGTCTTTCCACTTTTTCTCCCCTTTAGAATTTCCCCTCACGCCCTCCCTCTTGCCGCCACTCACGTACTTGCTGCTCCCGACAGATGACCGGCTATCTGTAGTCCTACACAAGGATGCTTGGAGGTCGGCTGGACCAGAGAGAGACAGGCAAAGGAGTCAGTGCTCAGGCGCTTCTAACATGATTATTATTTATCATGAACTTCATTCTTTCCAGTCTTTTCTAATTTTTTCTCTTTTTCATTTTAGACTTCTCCATAACATACAGAGCTATTAGACCAACCCCGCAATTCAACCTTCATATTTTGAGAGAAGTTCCACCTAATTAAACCTATTTTCAACTTAATATCAGAACGTCATAAAACAATAATTTGTCCGCTAAGTGTTGTTAATTGAGTATTCACAAGGTCTAAAATTCTACAATCATGATCCAAAAAAAAAAATGCAGTTCATATTAACTTTATATTCTTCTCTGAAGACTTAATATTTGATTTATAAATATGCTTTATAACTTAAGTAGGTCTGTTGAAGTGTATATTTTTAATTGTGGCATTGGACTGAGACCTTAATGTATAATTTAAGAAGTGTAGACATGTTATTTAAGATATAGCAGTTTATTATTATTATTATTATTATTATTATGATTATTATTATTATTATTATTATTATTATTATTATTATTATTATTATTATTATTATTATTATTATTATTATTATTATTGATTTTATTCTTCAAAAAGTAATCGAATAGTTGTTTCAGTATCCTGGTGTCTGGTAATCTTGATATGTGACAGAAAAAGGAAATTCTTCTTTTACGCATTGTAGATATTATTGATTCACATTCACGATAGACAATCTTGTTAGGCAACAATCACCACTGTCCATCAACTTGGTGTTTTTTATTAATAATTGTTCTAAGAATTCTTCTCTCAGTTTTCTGTAATTTGTCTGTTGTAGATTTTACATTTAATTTGAATAAAGTTTCACTAGCATACGTTGCCTCTGGTTTAACTATGGAATTATAGTGTTTCAGCGTAGCGTTTATCGAAAGATTTTTTTTTTTTTTTTAATAGGTTGGCCGGGTAAGTCTTTGTGCTTGTTTAAATTTAGTTGTTCTGTGTTCTATTGCTTCATTTTCATTTGTGTTCCATGTTATTATTTCCCCAAGATATTTGAATTTCCGAACAATTTTAATCTCTTTATTACTGTTCAGTTAAATAACTGGTAAATCAACTTTAAAAGTTGGCATAATTTCTGTTCTTTCAAATGAAATTTGTAATCCCATTTTTTAAGCTATAATTTCTAGTTGTTCAATTTGAAATTTAGCCTCTTCTATTGTATTTGCAAGTAATGCTAAATCGTCCGCAAAAGCAAGGCAGTTGAGTTTAATATTTCTACCGATCTTGATAGTTGGTTGGCATTTCTTATTCCATTCACGCATAACCTTCTCCAATGCACAGTTAAATAAGAATGGTGGAAAGTCCGTCTCCTTGTCGAAGTCTAGTTCTTATAGTAAATGATTCTGATAATTCACCTCTAAATTTAACTTTTGCCTTCGTATTTTTAAAAGTCATACTAATGAGATTAACAAGTTTTTGGTGTAAGCCAAATTCTTTAAGGCTTTTTAATAATGATTCACGATGAATACTGTCGTATGCTTTTTTAAAATCTACAAACGTGATGACTAGACCCTTACTTCGAACTCTTTGGTGCTTCATTATCCATTTTAAACTAATGATTTGATCTGGACAGCTTCTACCTGGTCGAAATCCTCCCTGATATTCTCCAAGTTCTTGGTCGAGTTGTTCTTGGATTCTTGTGTATATAATCTTGGATAAAATCTTGTATGTAATATCAAGCAAGGATATCCCCCGATAATTATTTGGATCAGAGCGATCACCTTTCTTATGCAACGGGTGGATTATCGCTGTATTCCATTCCTCGGGAAGCTTCTCCGTGTTCCAAATATCAATGATGTATTTATGTAGGTTTTGAATAGTCTGATCATTGGCATTCTTCCATATTTCTGCTACCATTTGATTCTCTCTTGCTGCTTTGTAGTTTTTAAGTGCATTAATTGCTGTTTTCACTTCATTGTAAACTGGTGTTATAATCTTTTGTAATGGAGTTTTATTTTTTGGGTTAGGGTCAAATTCTAAATGTTTTATTTTTTGGGTTAGGGTCAAATTCTAAATGTTCCACAGGATCATCACAATTAATAACTCTTTAAAGTATTCTGCAAGGATGTTAGCATTATTCTGATTATTGTGTGCCATTTTACCATTTTTATTTCTTAACATAAGTGTGGGAGGGGTAAACTTAGATTGATATTGCTTAAATGTTTTGTAAAAGTCTCTTATTTTATGCTGTTTGAATGTTTCCTCTATAGTGTTAAGCATTTCCTTTTGATAATGTATTTTAATTGTCCTAATTTCTTTAGCTATTTGTCTTCTGGCATTAATTAGTTCTTCTCGAGATTTTTCTGTTTTCCTCTGTTGATCATTTAACCATGCCTTGTGCCTTGCTTGAATTGCTTTGTCACATTCCCCATTCCACCACGCACGTTTCTTTCTCCTTTTAATTGGAGCGATTTCTTCAGCTATGGTTTTAAGTTTGTTGATCATCATCTTTAATTTGTCATTTAAAGGTGTTTTGGATCTCTCAAAATATATTTTATTATTTATTAAGTAACTGGGATCATAATTTCTCCTTGCTTTGAGATGATTACGTTTGTGTTTCCTTTTTGGTGTTAACTTGATTTTTATTTTTGAGATATAATGATCCGAGTCAATGTCTACCCCACGGAGGACTCTGACATTATAAATTTCTTTATGATAATCTTTATCCATAGCAACATGATCAATCTGAAACTCTCCCAATTTTACGTTAGGGCATTTCCACGTCATAAGTTTACGTGGTCGCCTCATGAATCTGGTGGTTTCCAAAACGAGTCCATGATCTGCACAAAGTTTAATTAATCTTTGGCCATTTTTGTTTGTTAATTTATGAGCTGGCGATTTTCCTACAACTGTGCGATACTTCTTTTCTCTTCCTATTTTAGCATTGAAATCTCCAAGTAAGATTTTTATATGCTCATCAGGGTTCTTCGATAATATGTAATCAAGTTCCTCCCAAAAGTTTTCAACTCCTTCTCTATCTTTATTGTTTTTGTCATTTGTTGGTGCATGGACATTTATTAAAGTGTACGTTTTGTTCCCTACTTTAACTGTTAGAAGTGCCATCCTTGAAGAGTTTGAAGAAAATTCTTCAATTGAGTCTATTATGCTACTATAAACAAGAAAACCTACACCAAATTGGGGGACATTCTTCATTACTTTTTGTCCTGGAGGTCCTTTGTAGAGACGATAACCTCCTGATTCAATTGGGTCCTGGTCTGTGTTCCTAAGTTCTTGTAAAGCAATTATTAAAATCCTATGTTGGAGCAATTATTAAAATCCTATGTTGGTCCATCACATCAGTTAAATGTTTCAACTTGCCCACCTTACTTAGTGAATTAATGTTTAATGTTGCAAAATATGAAAATTTTTCTGATTTGTTGAACTTAAGTCTCTTCTTACATTGTTTATTAGGAATTCCATGTATATCTTTACTATTTACAAAACATGTCCCCCAGTTGCTGTTCTAAACAAGAATAAAATAAAAAATTAAGTACAGTATTGTAAAGGCAGAATTTACCCTCAAAATATCCTCAACACTTGTACAACTAATAATAATGGAGAAATATGACATATCTTACTGTGGCTCTCTTAACATTGTTATGGCACTGTATACTAATCAAATCATATGAAGCATGTTTTCTAAGTAAGAACTGTTTTGATACAGAAAACAGTGTAATGCAATTTTTTAAACAATTCTTTTCTTACTTGTAAGCCAGTACCTTAAACTACTTCTCAACATAGGTTCCAAGCATATTAAAAGCTGCCTCTGTGGATCCATGGTAGAGTGTCGGCCTCTGGATCCCAAGATAGTGGGTTCAAACCCAGCAGAGGTAGTCGGATTTTTGAAGGGTGGAAAAAAGTCCATTCGACACTCCATGTCATACGATTTCGGCATGTAAAAGATCTCTGGTGACACATTTGGTATTTACCCGACAAAATTAATTAAATCTCAGCCATAGACGCCCAAGATAGTTTCGGTTTACTCGGCCTGCCATCTAGTTGGCCCAGAGTAAAACGGAACATCGAAATTGACGAGTAGACAGCCAGATGGCGTCAAATTGAAATGTCTGCACACGGTAGCGGAGGCCATACGATTATTATTATTATTATTATTATTATTATTATTATTATTATTATTATTATTATTATTATTATTATTATTATTAGCATATTAAAGCATTTGTCACATCGTGAAACCAGCTTCTGTATTCCATTCTCATACAAATCTGCCACCTGATGTGCCAGCCACTGCCGTGCGGTTGTTTTTTGGTCGTCATCATCATCATGGTGCTGACCTCCTAAATGCTTTAATCAAGTGCAGGAAAAAGTGGTAGTATCTAGGTGCTAGGTCAGGTCTATATGGAGGGTGATCAAATTATCCCCAATCAAATGAAGCGATGAGGTCTCGGGTTCGATTAGTCGTGTGAGGTAGTGCATTATCATGAAGCAAATGAATCTCCCTTGCGAGCATGCCATGGCATTTGTTTTGGATAGTGTGAGCACAGCTTCCAATAATCTAAGTGTCCTGACACAATTTCATAAAGATCATACCTTGAAATTTCAGGCACTTCATAACTTAACAACGAAATTATAAAGCGTCTGTTTTCTCAAACCTTTGCATCAACTTTTTGTACTAAGTCTTCAGTAATAACAGACGGTCGCCCACTATGCTTCTCGTCATGGACATTAGTACGGCCTTCTTTAAATGCTCTAACCCATTTTCTTACCATTCCTTTGCTCATAGTGTGTTATCCATACACTTCATAATCTGAACATCAACGACTGAAATCAAGGAAACCACCCTGGCGTACAGCAATGGATCTTGAACGAAGCTCTTTTCATGTTAACAGTTCATGGAAAGCCCAGTGGGATCAGTCTTCAGTAGTGAACAAACATCTAGTTGAGAATCCATCCAAGCGAGTACAAGGATTTGATCTTCTAAGACGACAGTGGAGAATCATCAATCGAATAAGAACTGGACAAGGCAGATGTGGTTATCTGTTGTGCAAATGGGGTTGGACTAGCTCTGCAGATTGTGATTGTGGTGTCTCTTCTCAGTCAATACACCACATTGTTGCTGACTGCCCAATTCGAGCTTTCAGAGGAACGCTAATGGACATTCACCGCACATCGGATGAAGCAATTGATTGGGTCAAAATGCTAGACCTAGAGTTATAGTATTGTACGGACTTGTGACTACGCACATTTATCCTAAACTATATGCATGCGTGTACATAGATTCATCATACGATAAATAAATAAATAAATAAATAACTAATCTGCCGAAGAATTTCAACAGCTTTCACGCCTTTTTCATTTAGAAAACGAATCACAGCATGCACTTCACACTTGGTGGGACTGTTAATTATCAGAGGTATTTTTCATCATATGCAGACAAACTTAAATAAGGGCAAATGCTTCCGTAATGACGTTTGTGTCTAGCCTACAGATGTACGTACTGTGCACGTACTGCTCTGAACGACAAGCGAAGTGCTGCAGCGTAGATATTTGAAAACGATACTTACTTAAAAAACGTGCTTTGTATATAGCTTAGCGAACTCTCCAGATATCCTCAAACTTGAATACCAAGTTTCAAGAAATTTGGTCGAGCCGTTTTCCTATGATGTCCACACAATCATCCAGGCAGACAGAGAGACAGAAAACATTTGAAGTGTGCATGTATGTACAGTATATAATAGTTATGACAGTATGTCTGGTGAATTGTCAGTGCATCCAGATATCCATTTCTTATAGAGTAATAAATATAACTTTTTTGCTGTTTTACTTCTGGTATTTGAAAGCCCTTAACAATATCAGATTTTAATAATATTTTTCTGTGATTCTCAGTAGAATTTTATCAACTAAAAACCAAACAAACCCCCATGGCGCAACAGCCCTGAAGTGCCTTGGCCTACCAATTGACCGATGCTCAGCCCAGAAACCTGCAGATTACGAGGTGTCATGTGGTCATCACAACGAATCCTCTCGGCCATTATTCTTGGCTTCCTAGACCATCTTATTGTCATATAGCTCCTTAATTGTAATCACATAGGCTGAGTGGTCCTTGAACAACTAATGTCGTATACGGTACTGTAGAAGGAAATTGTACAAATAACTAATGTTGAAGTGTATAGTTACGACAGTATGTCTGGTGCATCCAGGTATCAATTTCTTATTTATTTATTTACATAGTTTACGCCCACATTGGGGCACTTAAATCAAACCCAAATACATTTATGTTAACAAAGAATTAACTGAAGATTTAGCTTGCATCATCTTCTTCCTTTCCCAAAACCTCTTCATTCTGGCTGACCTGGCTGCCCTTTCTTCATCAGATATGACATATTGTTTGTGTTGTACAGTTTTTAATGACAGTCTTATTTGTTTGTTCTTGAGAATCCTTTTTTCTTTTCTATTTTCGATTTGCTTCATTGTAATATTCAGTTCTTCTAAATCATTCTGAACTTCTTTAAACCAATTATTTTTTGTTTTACTTTTCCAAAAGTAATTAAATAGTTGTTTTATTATCCTATTGTCATTTAATCTAGAAAGATGACAGAAAAAGGCAATTCTTCTTTTTCTCATCATATCTATTATAGATTCACTTTCCCTATAAACCACTGCATTAGGCAATAATCTCCATTGTCCATCCACCTGATGTTTTTTATTAATGATTGTTCTGAGTATCCTTCTGTCAACCTTTTGCAGTGTATCAGTTGTTGCTTTGGTGTTCAATTTAAATAGTGTTTCACAAGCATAAGTCGCTTCAGGTTTAATGATGGAACAGTACTGTTGAAGTTTAGCTTTTATTGAAAGAGATTTTTTCTTGTACTTTGCCCATGTAATTCGTTGTGCTTTTTTTAACTTAAATGTTCTGCTTTCTATTGATGACTTTTCATTGGTGTTCCCAGTTATCATTTCACCAAGATATTTAAACTTATTCACAATTTTAATTTGTTTGGTATTGGCTAAGGTAATGGTTGGTGCTGTAACAGGAAAGGTTGGCATTATTTCTGTTTTTTCATATGAAATTTGCAATCCAACTTTTCTTGCTATGTTATCAAGTTCTCCTATTTGCAGTTTAGCTTCTTCCATATCATTAGCAAGCAGTGCAAGATCATCAGCGAATGCTAAACAATTGTTTTAAAGTTAAAAACTTCATGATTGTTCCGTATTGAATAGAGCCAATTGGCTGATGATGACACTTGAAATGTGTTGAAACCGGTCCCAATAAACAGGTTGTAACTACTTTTTACTACGGAGTATTGAAAGGTGGATCCTTCCCTATAATATTGTACATCTTATTGCTAAACAATTGAGTCTTATTTTTCTGCCAATCTTGATGTTAGGTTGACACATGTTATTCCATTCCCACATGATTTTTTCCAACACACAATTAAACAATAATGGTGAGAGTCCATCTCAGTGCCGAAGTCCAGTATTAATGTCAAATGGCTTTGAGAGTTCATTTCTAAATCTGACTTTAGATTTAGTGTTCTTAAGGGTAATTCCAATAAGGCGAATAAGTTTTGGATGTAAACCAAATACTTTTAGGATATTCAATAATGACTCACGATGGATACTATCATACGCCTTTTTAAAATCAACAAAAGTGATAACTAACTTTTTGTTTCTAACCCTATGATGCTTCATAATCCACTTTAAACTGATAATCTGATCTGGACAACTTCTCCCTGGATGAAAGCCTCCTTGGTATTCTCCAAGTTCACAGTCCAATTGTTCTTGAATTCTCATGTATAATAACTTTGAAAAAATTTTGTAAGTGATATCCAGCAATGATATCCCCCGATAATTGTTGGGATCTGATCTATCACCTTTTTTATGTAAAGGGTGTATTATCACCATATTCCACTCTTCGGGCATTTTTTCAGTATTCCAAATGTCCATGAGGTATTTATGTAAATTCTGAATGGTTTGTGTATTAGCAACCGAGCTCGATAGCTGCAGTCGCTTAAGTGCGGCCAGTATCCAGTAATCGGGAGATAGAAGGTTCGAGCCCCACTGTCGGCAGCCCTGAAGATGGTTTTCTGTGGTTTCCCATTTTCACTCCAGGCAAATGCCGGGGCTGTACCTTAATTATGGCCACAGCCGCTTCCTTCCAATTCCTAGGCCTTTCCTATCCCATCGTCGCCGTAAGACCTATCCGTGTCGGTGCGACTAAAGCAAATAGCAAATAGCTGTGTATTAGCATTCTTCCATATTTCTGCAGTTAGTTGACTCTCCCCTGAAGCTTTGTAATTTTTAAGTGAATCGATGGCTTTCAACACTTCATTGTAATCTGGTGGTACAACCTTTTCTAATGGTGTTTTATTTTTTGAATGAAGGTCATGCTCTAGGTATTGTGTTGGTTCTTCGCTATTAAGTAATTCTTGAAAGTATTGAGCTAAAATTTCTGCATTCTCTTGGTTACCATGTGCCAGTTTTCCATTTGTATTTCTCATCATAAGTGTTGGTGGAGTATAGTTTGATTGGTATTGTCGAAACATTTTATAAAAATCCCTCGTCTTATGTTGTATGAATGCTTCATCTATGGCGTTTAATGATTCTTTGTGATAATTTCTCTTAACCCTTCTGATTTCTTTGGCTGTTTGTTTTCTAGCATTATTTAGTTCTTCACGGGACTTTTCTGTTCTCTTTTGTTGATCATTCAACCATGCTTTGTGCCTGTTTTGAATCGCTGTGTCACATTCCACATTCCACCAAGCTTGTTTCTTTCATTTTTTAACAGGAGCAATTTCTTCAGCTATGGTTTTTAATTTTTCAATTACCGTCCCCAAATTGTCGCTTTAGAGGAGTTTTAGACCTTTCAAAATACAGTTGTTATTTTTTTTTTTTTTTTTTTTTTTTTTGCTAGGGGCTTTACGTCGCACCGACACAGATAGGTCTTATGGCGACGTCAGTTTATTATTAATTAAATAACTAGGGTCATACTTCTTCCTCCTATTGGATTTGGATATTTTGTTCTTCTTTTTTGGTGTTAATTTTATTTTAATCTTGGAAATATAGTGATCTGAATCTATGTCTACCCCACGGAGTACTTTCACATTATAAATTTCTTTGTGATAATTCTTGTCCATGGCCACATGGTCAATCTGGAACTCCCCCAATTTAATATTAGGGCATTTCCAAGTCATTAGTTTGTGTGGTCTTCTTTTAAACCTTGTAGATTCCAAAATTAATCCATGATCTATACAAAGATCAATTAATCTTTGACCATTTTTATTTGTAAATTTATGCGCTGGCCATTTACCCACTACTGTACGAAATCGTTTTTTTTTTTCCTATTTTAGCATTGAAGTCACCAAGTAAAATTTTAATATGTGTATCAGAGATACCTGATATCAACTGGTCCAATTCTTCCCAAAATTTTTCTGTTTCTTCCTTTTCTTTGTTATTTTTGTCATTCGTTGGGGCATGGACATTTATCATTGTGTATGTTTTATTCTCTACTTTAACTGTTAAGAGTGCCATTCTTTGGGAGGTCAAAGAAAAAGCTTCAGTTGAAGCTAATATGCTGTTATGGACCAAGAATCCTACTCCAAATTGAGGAACATTCTTCATCACTCTTTTCCCTGGAGGACCTTTGTAAAGACGATCCTCCTGATTCTAATGGGTCCTGATCTGTATTGTGCAATTCTTGAAGAGCTGTTATTACTATCTTATGCTGGTCCAATACATCTGTTAAATGTTTTAACTTGCCAAGTTTCATAATTGAATTGATATTTAATGTTGCAAAAAATGAAAATGGTCCTGGTTTATTGAATTTTAGTTTTTTCTTAATCTGATGTGTCTGCATGTCATCTGTTGGGCTTCCAGGCGCTCCGACTCGCCTTGATCTTCTACGTGACACCCCACCGTATCTGATTGGTGTCTTTGTTTGGACCTGCTGATTTTGTATGTCCAAACCGGTGGATTTATTCGTGAGAAGACTAATCATATTTGGCTGATTATCTGATCAATGATCAATGTTTCTGACCGTATTCAGGGTTTACCATTCTAGATGTGATCTGGAAGGATGATTTATGAAATATGGTTTGATGAATGATGAATTTGTAGAGTGGAAAAAAATGGAAGGGATCCGACATTTCGAAAAATGAAGATATCGGCCATAGGAAGACAAGGGCCATGAAATGCTTGAAAATGAAAGACTCCCTAGCCCTCGCAAACCTAATAGCATAGGGGTCGGAACAGAACAAGAGTTGACCAAGAGAGGTCGGATAGGATAGGTGAAAATGAGGAGCCTGGCACAAATAAGTGGAAGTAATACCAGGACTCAGCTAAGGGCCCCGTGGTCGCCAACCCACGCTCCAAAGTTCAGAGCCCGTGGGGCCCCTTTTAGTCACCTCTTAGGACAGGCAGGGGATACCGTGGGTGTTATTCTACCGCCCCCACCCACAGGGGGACCAATTTCTTATAGATTAATAAATATAAATTTTTCGTTGTTTTACCTTGCTGGGGCCTCCGAGTAAGAGGCAGGCACGCTAGCCCTACACCGCAGGGCCGGCTTTTATCGATTGGATTTCAAAATATATTAAGGTCTAATATTTGGAGCCAGAGGAACAACTCCCAAAGGATTTGTAAAGTGGAGGGAAATCTAAAAATTGGAAAAACAACTACAAGATCAGATTGTGAAAACCATTATAAAATTTTCAATATCAGTCATCAGGAACCTTCTGTACAGATGTCACAGCATTTGAAATTTTGCTTAGAAGCTATGATTCAAAATTTATTACGAATACATATAAATCACTCATGGCAAGCATATTTTAGTGTCAGATAAAATTAGTATTGCTGTTTGATCTTGAGACAGTATTTTAGGATAGAGATAATTAATGTCCTGTTAAAAGGATAAATGGGTGACTATATTATTAAGCCTTCTATTGTACTGCAGTTGCACATTATTGATACCACCTTGTTGTTCCTTGCAGGTTGTTACAGAAGTAATGCCCTGGGATGGTAAATTAGTTGCTGTGAGTTCCTTTGGTTTTGGAGGTGCTAACGCCCATATACTGCTGAAGAAGAATCTTAAGGAAAAAAAGAATGGAGGAAGACCTTCTGACAACATCCCTCGTCTCCTGATAGTTTCGGGCCGCACGTTAGAAGCTATCCGACACATTCTGGATTATGTAAGTGTCAAAGAAATATATTAAGCTTGACAGAAATTCAAGTCATATCCGCTGTCGCACACTGACTACCTGTCCTCAACCACATATCCTATCCTAATCATCGCTGGCAGAACAATGCCAATCTTCCAATACACAGAGACATCTCACCTGTCACAGGAAACAGAGGTACATCAAGAAAACATCGCAACAGCCCAACTATTGAAAAGACAAAACTTCAACCAGTAGCAGTCGGCTCTTAAGGACTCCCGGATGGTGTCCTCTCTAGAGAACGAAAAGTTCGTTTTATTTTCTCTCAACATTTGAAGTCAAATGTTAGACTCAAATAATGTTAAGAAATTTACATTTCATTGTAAAACTGTAAACTCTCTTCAATAAGGGAGACTGTTCAGCAATATCAAACTTAGGTAGCTGATTTTCAACGCGCAGTTCACTGGTAAATGTTTTCAGATTGAGGATAAGGCACGGACTCTCAAGCTTCTGTCCCAGTATAAGTGATAATGAGAGGGGTTGAGATGTAAGGGGAGAAACGTGATGATGAACAGTTTCAGGGGGGAGGAAGGGTGCGGCAATGGGCTTTCACCTGGGCAGAGTCCGTAGCAGTACAGATGTCCTCACAAATCCCTATGAGCATGAGCCAGCCAGATCTCCATGGTCGCATTGTCGCAGAAGACCTGTATGAGTATGGTGGTACTGGTCAGCAGCAAAGAAAGAGTTGTGGGGAAAAGTACTGTGCCCCCGACCTGAGAGACCACAAGCTGCCACTGACATCCACATCATGAGAAGGGGACAATGGAATAGGAAGCAGGAGCAACTTCTGTTCTTCACGACTTCATGGTTACTAAATACTGTATTTCTTCAAATCCAAGACAATGTTTTTTTTCTCAGAATCTCATAAAAAATCAAAGTTCATCTTGCATTAGCGACCTAACAGTAATAAACACCACTGACAATTATCACGGTAACCACACACTACTTCACACACACACACACATTGACAATCAACGACCGCTTGTTTATCATACGTCACTAGTTATGGCAACTGGTTGTACAGTGCCTCTGTGTAACGTCACTGGATCTCGGTAAATAGTGAAGAGAGAATGACATTCTATTAGCCTCTACAAAAAAAGTTTCTCAAATCTGCAGAAAGGCACCAAAACATACAAGCCTTCAAATTCTTACAAAGGCCACGGCTACCTACCGGCAGAGTTATAACACATCTACTGTACCTGACGCTTAGTAAAATTAAGTTTTATAGACATCAGGAATATTTTTGTGATGGATCGTCATACTGTAAAGATATGTGGAACAGGTATTGCTGGCAAATTTTCAACGGGTTCTCATCGATTTTATGATACCAATCGTAATTTAATTGTTATTAAACACATGGAAAAAGAATAATTATGCAGCCGCAAGAAAATACGGCACAGGCCTAACTAAAGTCATAATTCGGCGTTAGTGTGAAGACAGAGATACAGGAGTGTCTCGCTCAACCGACCTTTGCTTATCCGACACTCCGTGTTATCCGACACTGGTAGGCTTAATTTGAACTTTAGGTGGATGCATTTCTGGGACACGGGGTGTGGAGGGTGCGACTGTGGACAAGCACTGGCAGTCATGCGGTACGATTGTTCAGTGTAGTATTGGTTGGGTGCGGATGTTATAGTTTTCATATCCTCTGTGAGTATGGCGAGTAAACGTAAGAAAGTGATTGTTTCTGTGGAAGACAAGTAGAGTGGGTTAAAAAGACTGGACAAAGGGGAAACTCTCCAAAAAATCGCTTCAGATTATGGTGTTGGACGTGTTACAGTGGGAGACTGGAAACATACGAGGGAATAAATTGAAAAGTGGTGCTCTACCAGGGCAACAAGTGATGCACTGAAAATTAGAAAGAAAAAAAAAACAATGGAAAATGTGAGTACAAAAAAGTAAGTGAAGCACTATTTCTTTGGTTCACTAAAATCCAGGAAAAGGGCTTGTCAATATCTGGCCCCATTCTGCAAGAAATGGCGGTGTATATCCAGAAGGGGTTTAATAAAGGGACCCTAATTTTACTGCTAGTGCTGGGTGGCTTGATCGGTGGAAAAAACGGTACGGCATTGGGCAGTTTAATATCTGTGGAGAAAAACTGTCAGCTAAATCCGATGAGGTTGTGAAATTTAAAAGACAATTTCAAGAAATAATTCTTGCTGAAGGATTAACCAGTGATCAGATTTTTAATTGTGATGAGACTGGGCTGAATTTCAAGACATCAAAACTCTTGCAGCCCAAGCCAAGACATCTGCACCTGGCTACAGGCGTAGTAAGAAAAGAGTACTGCATCTACTGTACAATTGAATTAATAAGTCAATAAATAGAGTCCCGTAAAACATAGTACGTAATACAGTATAGCCTTCCTGTTTGTTTTAGTTCATTTTCAAAGTTATTCTGTATTATCCGACATTTTCGGTGATCCGACGTACTCCAGGTCCCGTTTAAGTCAGATAATTGAGACTCTACTGTAGCTTAAAAAATGCGTGCTGTACAAAAATTCATTCAGTGGCCTGCAACAAGGATGCTTTAAAGAAGTTGAAGATGAAATTGTGAGGTATGTGCATGAAAAACGCAAGGGCGGAATGTAATGGTCATACCATGGTGCAGTAAATTTAAACATAAGAATTTCATTTTTGTCCGTATTGAACTGAGAATGGAAGATAGGAAAACTTAAAGGGTCCACCTTTTCAATACAAAAAATGTTATAGTTTATTTATAACATGTATTTGCACTTGGAACTAGTTTCGACACTGTTTGGCGTCATCATCAGCCAAAATGTGGGAAATAGGCCAGCATGTAGGCATTTATATTACACAAGGCGTTACATTAAACAATACACATCTTACAAGGAGATAAAAACAGGGACGAATATAGAAACAAATGAATCGTTGAGAAAGCAAAAGTTATACATATTAAAAATACCTTAACCACACATCTTGCAGTGCGAAAGTAATCTTCTTGAATGATTCCTGAATATAAAACACACGCGCACACATTTCTGAAGAGCCAGCAGGCAGGACAAAGTAAAGTGAAACCGTAAGAGTTCTTCTGAGAAGAGTTCATCATTTTTTCTATGTTCCGACTAACTAATGAAGTCTCCCTTGAGTTCCTGATAAACATACACAACAGGAAATTCTCCTTCACTCTCAACAATAGCTATAAAGACCAACGGTAAATTTCATTTTAAATATTGTGCAGAGACGTGAAAGCATGAACTTGAACATTGAACATGATGTAACTCCATTTAACCCTTTTTTTTTTTTTTTTTTTTCGTTCACATATAGTATCTATAGAAAGCCCACTCAAACGGCCACTACTATAAGAAATGACTCACTACACCCCCAAACACACAAAGCGGCTACATATAATAGCTTAGTAGACCGAGCATTCAAAATTCCGATGTCGAGAAAAAACTTAAATAAAGAATTGAACACCATTCGCTCTATAGCAAAATTCAATGGATATAATGAATCCTTTATTGAAAGAATAATCAATAAATTCAGACACCGCCCAAAAACCACCCTAATAAAAGACAATACTAGCACTGCCACGTTTTCCACATTTACCTTCAATAAAGAAATTTAAAACGTCACTAACGTTCTTAAAAAACACAACGTTAAAATAGCCTTTCGTACTAACAATAGAAGCACAGAGATCCTACACAACTCTTCATCAATAAATAAAAGTAGTCCTTTTTCTAAATCAGGTGTATATAGGTTTTCTTGCCAAGACTGCAAAAGTTCTTACCTAGGGCAAACAGGACGCAGCTTTAAAATCAGATATGCAGAACATGTCAATGCCATAAAACACAACCGTTTTTCCGTGGTCGGCCTACATATAAAAGAATTTAAGCACAACTTTATTGAAATAAATCAAGATCTTGAGGTATTAGATATTCTAAACAAAGGTTCTTTCCTAGACGTCACTGAAAACCTCTATATTCATTTAGACCAATATTTCAATCTCAACCTAAACTTAAATGATATCTCAGAGAAACCTAAGATCCTATTCGACTTTCTCATTGAATTTTTCAAAAACATGAATATCCCGAAAAACAGATCTGTCTTTCAGATTATGCATAATACTTTGTCACGCCACACACTTTCACCACATCACCCTCCATACTTCCCCTCCTAATCCAACAATGGCCGCTCCCCAGACCTAAACTATCCAACACACTCTGTTCCTCTTCATCTCGCGCCATAGCTTTACCGCCTCATGTCCCGCAATAAACATCATAGAAACCTGCCCCCACCCTACACGTAACGCTGCAACAATACACCACAAATACTGGCACAGTCAACCTCCAAACGCTCAAAAACGTATTCCTTAATACCAATTTTATATTCTTGTCGAGCTGAATACCGGACCTGTGAAGATTACAAGATTATTTTGTGCTTCTACAGAATGGTGTGTTAATGAAGCTATGTAATATAGAGAGAGACTTTCAAAGGTGGTTAAATGAAGAAGTTATATTATGTTCAAGATCATGCTTTCACATCTCTGCACAGTATTTAAAATACAATTTACCGTTGGTCTTTTATAGCTATTGTTGAGAGTGAAGGAGAATTTCCTGTTGTGTATGTTTATCAGGAACTCAAGGGAGACTTCATTAGTTAGTCGGAACATAGAAAAAATGATGAACTCATCTCAGAAGAACTCTTAAGGTTTCACCTTATTTCTTTCCTGCCTGCTGGCTCTTTAGAAATGTGTGCGCGTGCTTTTTGTATTCAGGAATCATTCAAGGCAAATATTTTCGCACTGCAAGTTGTGTGGTTAAGCTTATTTTTAATATGTATAACTTTTGCTTTCTGAACGATGCATTTGTTTCTACATTCGTCCCTGTTTTTATCTCCTCGTAAGATGTGTATTGTTTAATGTAACACCTTGTGTAAAAAATTGGTTTAATGAAGGAGTTATATCATGTACAAGATCATGCTTTCACGTCTCTGCACAATATTTAAAATGAAATTTACCGTTGGTCTTTATAGCTATTGTTGAGAGTGAAGGAGAATTTCCTGTTGTGTATGTTTATCAGGAACTCAAGGGAGACTTCATTAGTTAGTCGGAACATAGAAAAAATGATGAACTCTTCTCAGAAGAACTCTTAAGGTTTCACTTTACTTTTTCCTGCCTGCTGGCTCTTCAGAAATGTGTGCGCGTGTGTTTTGTATTCAGGAATCATTCAAGATGAATATTTTCGCACTACAAGATGTGTGGTTACGGTTATTTTAATATGTATAACTTTCCCTGTTTTTATCTCCTTGTAAGATGTGTATTGTTTAATTCCCTGTTGTGTATGTTTATCAGGAACTCAAGGGAGATTTCATTAGTTAGTCGGAACATAGAAAGAAGGATGAACCCTTCTCAGAAGAACTCTTAAGGTTTCACCTTACTTTTTCCTGCCTGCTGGCTCTTTAGAAGTGTGTGCGCGTGCGTTTTGTATTCAGGAATCATTCAAGGCAAATATTTTCGCACTGCAAGTTGTGTGGTTAAGCTTATTTTTAATATGTATAACTTTTGCTTTCTCAACGTTGCATGTGTTTCTACATTCGTCCCTGTTTTTATCTCCTCGTAAGATGTGTATTATTTAATGTAACACCTTGTGTAAAAAAAAAAAAAAAAAATTGGGTTAAATGAAGGAGTTATATCATGTTCAAGTTCATGCTTTCACGTCTCTGCACAATATTTAAAATGAAATTTACCGTTGGTCTTTATAGCTATTGTTGAGAGTGAAGGAGAATTTCCTGTTGTGTATGTTTATCAGGAACTCAAGGGAGACTTCATTAGTTAGTCGGAACATAGAAAAAATGATGAACTCTTCTCAGAAGAACTCTTAAGGTTTCACTTTACTTTGTCCTGCCTGCTGGCTCTTCAGAAATGTGTGCGCGTGTGTTTTATATTCAGGAATCATTCAAGAAGATTACTTTCGCACTGCAAGATGTGTGGTTAAGGTTATTTTTAATATGTATAACTTTTGCTTTCTCAACGATTCATTTGTTTCTATATTCGTCCCTGTTTTTATCTCCTTGTAAGATGTGTATTGTTTAATGTAACGCCTTGTGTAATATAAATGCCTACATGCTGGCCTATTTCCCACATTTTGGCTGATGATGACGCCAAACAGCGTCGAAACTAGTTCCAAGTGCAAATACATGTTATAAATAAACTATAACATTTTTTGTATTGAAAAGGTGGACCCTTTAAGTTTTCCTATCTTCCATGGTGCAGTAAACTCGTCCGTTGACCTTCAACATCCGTGATTAGGCCTATACATCGCTAGCCACTGAAGTTGGCCGAACCCAGCAAGCAAGACATGCATGTAGCAGCAGGCGGTTGTACCTGATGCTGAGTAAATGTATCAGTTTTATAGACAGCAAGAATATTTTCCTGATGGATTGTCGTATTGTAGAGATGCGTGGAATAGGTATTACCAGCAAATTTTCAACAGGTTCTCTCTGAGAATATGATGCCAGTTTTAAGTTAATTGTTATTAAACCCGAGGAAATAGGGAATGATTGTGCAGCCGCAAAAAAATATGGCATAACTAAAGCCTATGTTCGACGTTGGCATGAAGACAAAGATAGTCTAAAAATGCGTTCTGTACAAGAAAGGTATTCACATGATTTTACAAAGCACTTTTTTTAGCTTGATTAAAATTTTTGAAGCAAAAAATGGGGGTCGTCTTGCATTCAAGGTTGTCTTGGATTTCAAGAAATACGGTAGTAGTCCCGTGGATTTGAACTTCCTCAAAGAACTTGGACAACTTTGAATAGAGCGAAGAACAATCACAGGAGAAGTGGCGATCTGTTGAATTAGTGGGGCAAAGTACAATCTCTGGAATGCAATTGTGTTGCAGCTCTCCAGGCTATCCGACACATAGAGACTGAATATTCTTAATGTTTATAAAGCACAATTACTATCTGATGGCACAAAACCTTAGTTGTGCACTAAATTAGTTTTGTGTGCTACAACATGAGTGAGAGGGGAGGAACATTTACTAAGCTAGTTGCCACGGAAGTGTTCACATCCCTTGTCCGTGCTGCTACTCCTGCTGTCAGCAGGTCACCTGGTGTCTACATTAGTGTGGCATGGCTTCATTTCACTCCCAGTAGCACAGCAGTAGCTACCCCCTCGCTAACTTCCTTCTCCTTTCCCCCTCCAAATCGTGACTTTGCACAGGTTTGTGCCATTATATAGTAATCACATTCTACCATGGAGGTACAGATGAATTATTGACAGCTACTTCATCCTCCTCCTCTTTTCCACTTATCCAGTTCCTGCCAGGTCATTGCATTTATGGCACTTCTCTACCTTTCTTTTTCCTTCCACCATTCCTCTTACATCTTTTTGTCCCAGTCCAGGTTCCTTCTTCTTACAATCCTCTTTATTGAATAAATCCACATTGTTCTAGGTTTTCATCTTGCTGTCTTTCCCTCAAAAATCCCCAACATCTGTCTGGCATTCTTTTCTCATCCATCCTCTTTACATGTCCAAATCATCTTAGTTTACTCCTATCAGTTCTGTCATTTGGGTTTACCATTCGGAGCTCCTTTCTCACATTTTCATTTCTCAATCCGTCTTTCCTTGTCTTTCCTATCATATTTCTTAGGTAATTCATTTTGCTGGCTTGAATTCTACTCTCCTCCATACTTGTTATTGTCCAGGCCTCAGCCCAAAAATCAATATGGGTGTATAGTACCTTCTGTAGATTATCTCTTTACACTTCATTGGTACTTCATTATTCTAGACAAGGTTTCATACACTGGTAAAATGCATTGTCGTGTTTCACCCTCTTGCTAAATCTCCATGTCCATCCTTGTATTCTAGGTGTTTGAAACTGTCATTAATTTCAAGGCTTTGGCTACCAATTTATCACAATGCCCCCTTCCCTTGTCTTTCTCCAGTTGAGGCAAGGTGGACATCATTAAGATCCAGATTTCAATTTCCTGAGTATTTAAGCAGAAATGAACATATACATTTATTTCTATATATCTGAGTATGATTTAATAGAATCTGAAGGTGTTCTTTCAAGAATGAAATATGTCATTCTATTTTAATTAAGTTGTTTCTTTTTCAGGTGTAACATATTGAAATCTCGTTTGTGCATCCCTCATTAATATGTTTTCCCACTTAGCACATTGTAAATTCAAAGTCCTGATTCTCATCGTTTTAAATGTACTTACCATAAAGAATACCTCACTTATTGTGTCACAAATTTTTGCTATTACTGCTTAGTACGATCACATTTTTCCTATCCCTGAAAATGTTATTTGTCATCCTGTGTGAAGGGAAGGTGATTTCCAACTCACATAAGAAAGAGCCCTCGCTACAGTTGTGTGATAACTGGATGAATTCTTGAACTTCACAGGATAAGTTGCACCTTCGGGGAGGAAGATGCTAGGCTCAGGAACGTTCAGTGTTGCTTGCCGGTTATCAGCAAGATTGCTGAATAACACAGTGAGCCTGTTTGTGCTTGTATTTCACATTACATTCAGAAATTAGAAACTTATTTTGTACTGAGTGGTAGGGTGAAGGGTAGCGAATATTTTTCGTCTGACAGCCTATATCTGGATTAGGAACATAACCGTCTGAAGTTAACTAGCGTGTTGTATATTTGTCTTGTGACAGCCTACTTATGAATTAGGAGAAAGTTGTGAAATTTCTTACTGATGAAAACAAAATTCAAATGTATCAGAAAGTGAACTGGCACCCACATCTTTAAGCGTGCAGAAGTAGCATCAAATACAGTAGAAACAATACGTGACATTTCCAGATTTAGCCTTGTTAAAATGGGAGACAATTCGCTAGTGGCGCTCCTAATGGTGTGACCTGGAAATTCGCCCTAAATTCAAATATTAATGGAGATGCATATATGGAAATGGATAAATAAATTAGGTCTAGAAAGAAAGTGTTATTAACACATTCACGCCCGTATCCGAGTTATTGCCTACAGCGCGTGGCCGTGCTGTGGACCGTATCCGAGTTAGCCCGGATAGAAGATAGGAAAACAGGAAAACTTAAAGGGTCCACCTTTTCAATACACCTTGAACTGGAGTCGTTCCTACGCAGCTGGGATCTATTTTGGTCACAAATATGTGCGAGAAAGATGAAAGTAATACCCTTATGAATGCTTCTACTCACCAGAAACCACATGGCCATGGCGATTTTCCCTCCCAATGCACTTTCTTTGTTTTGTTTCTGAAGGTAGCCTAGCGCTCGTGCAACTAGCTGCGTAGTTGGTTTGTGATTGCACAAGCGTGTGTATAATCACGTTCTGAAGTATAACCATGGCGTGTAGGGACAATATAAATGATGCAAGTGATGCGAATTTACAAAGCACAGTTTTTCAGCTGCTTGAAAATTATCTTGGCCAGGGGTATACAGTCTATATGGACAATTATTACAAATAGCGTTGGACTCGCGAAACAATTACGGGAACAGAACACTGCCATATGTGGAATAATAGGTCAAATAGGGGTGTACCAAAAGATCTAAAGGAACACTAGGCAATTCTCAAACGGGGTAAAAAGTGAACCAGACATACAAGTACAGTCACCTCTCTCCGAAATCTCAGCTCCATCTACGTCATCAGTTCCAAGTCAATGTCCTGCAATTTTGCTGCCAAAAAGGGCACCAGCCAAGGATCCATCATTTAGATTAGATGGGAAGAGAAAAGAGCATATTCTCTTAATGTTTCCACCATCAAATATAGACAAGTTCCCCTGAAGAAGGTGCAAAGTGTGCTTCAAAAATAAAATTATTAGTGAAACACGCTATTTTTTGGAATGTGTTGTGTTTCCATTCACCCAGGAAAGTGTGACATTACCTACCACACCCTACAGAGATACTAGAGGACTTCATTAAAGTATGTGGAAAATCTTGTTTCCATATCTTGTTCAGTTTAGAACTTATTGTGAAAAGAATTCGTTGTTGTTTGCTCTGCCACTAACAGCTGAAATAGCTGGGCCAGCCCTTTAAATAGCCGCTCAGATGATGGGCGTGAATGTGTTAAGATATTAACTTCAAAGTTGCTAAAGCAATTCTGGATAAATGAATGAAGAATTATTTAAAAGGTTATTATTTAAAAGACTCGAATTAGACATATAATCAAGATGTGAAATGGACTGCTGTGAAAGGGCTTGCTCTTTCATTTATGCATTAATTTTTTAACTTTAGCATTCCTGCCTGAATTTTTATGGCTAGATTTGTCTTTTTTATCATTTAGAAAACATTGTATCATCACATTAAGACACTTGTCAATACAAATATCGGCACACTCCTTACACACATGATTCAGAGAAATAACATTTAAGAGCTGGACATATTTCCTCTTAACTTGAAGCCTACTAACAGAAAGAAAATCTATAAATTTAGCCTTAAAAACATTGAAAATGTCCCTTGCTGGCAAGATGTAGTGTTTTATATCTTCTGGTATGGGCTAGAGCAATTCGTTACTTTCATTGACCTGTCTTAGTTTCATCCTTGGCTTTGACAATATGACAGTGACTGAGGTATGAGCGATGATACTGTAGTAATACCATTCCTTATGCAGCCAGTCCCTGTTATGATTGGTGTGAAAATATCGCCCATAGGGTCGATTAGTGCATGCCCAGTGGGCTTGGTGGACTGATATGCAATAGCAACTTCTGGCTCAGTGAGGAAAGCAATGGGAAACTACCTCACTCCTCATTTTCCTCCTATGCCTCTTCAGTGACGCCTAGGCTGTCTATGATAGCCTTTGGTGGAGCTGTGGAGGAACAGACCAGCCTTCGAGCTGAATACCCAACACATACAACATTAGGGTAAAGTAAATTTGCATCATCATCATCATATTGTTTCAACAAAAATATGTACATTTTCAATCAACTAATTGATTTTCTTAAATCACCCATATTTTCTTCAGTGCTTGACAACGCATTTCGGCATTCCAAATGGGGTAACTTGGAACACAACCTGCCATACACATAACACATATGCATTTTCCTGAATTAAATCAAAACCCAGAGATCACACCTACAACAACACATCGGTATTGAAGGTTAACTGTTGCACTATACAATAAAATAAGCTTATTATATTTTAAGCCAGTTAAAATATGGGTCGTGCAGGTCAGAAGTTTAGGAAGTATTATTAAAATCTCTTTGTTATTGGAAGAATATATTTGCAAACACAATATTTACTTAGATTTTCTTGTCACGAGGGAAGCAGAAGAAAGACTGCGAATCCTTCTGCACTTCACAGTTATTGCAGCCAAATGCAGCACATATCTTTCCACTCATATTGAGAGGAGATACAAAGGAAATTATAAAGGAATGACACACACTACTATTTACTTATGTGAACTTAATGCAAATGCATAAATAACGCCCAAAACTTCACAAACAAGTGCACGTGCTTTTATGACAGAATCAGTAACTCCAGGTCACTCTGCTAGACAGAGCTCTAATCGCTGTCCCTCGATATCTCGCAGACTGTCGCATATTGTCTCTACTGTATTTGGTAGCATGAATGTCGAAACTTGCACCTTCGAGTTTTGACTCAATAATTCGAATTGGTGGAATCAAAATTTATCACATTCAAAATGGCAGCCAAAGTTGCAGTTGCACATGGTTGAGTGTAACCTCCAATTCATTGTCTAAGATTGTGACCAGTAAATAGTGTTTAATAATCCACTGGTCCAAAATAAAATGTTTCTATTACTATTTGCTTTAGAAATCCACAATAATACTTGATATTTTCATGGGCCCCCCGTGCAAATGTTTTCATATTGTTGATTGGTGTTTTTCACACCTTTCAGTGCACTGTTATTATTTTATAATTCCTAGTGGAAAAGGTTTTCATATTTGTTCTCTCATGTTTTTTACACCTTTTAACATTTTCCTCTCATCTTTAGAAATGGTAGATATAGTTTTCATTGTACCTGCGGATACACGAGGTAAAATGTCGTCATAATTAAATTGAAAGAAGTTATATAATGGTTCAACATTTTCAATACATATAGAATTAGAAATGTAATGTTACATTACTAGTTGATTATAAGCAATACCGGTTTCGACCACTGTTCCGGGTCATCATCAGCCGATCACATAAAATATAAGAAAACAATGCACAGGAAAATAATAGGTGATGTATAAATTTTCCACTAGTCGTAGTTTATGAAGTATTATAACACTTGTAGCAGTAGCACTGTGTGTTGAAATTTTTTAAAATCTTGAAGAGGTCAAGGATCAACCATATAAGAGAAGCCAGACGTAAGTTCTTGGAGAGCGGAAAACTAGTGTGCTAATGGCAGTGTGTTTTTAAATGTTTATGAAACTCGATGAACAAGTTAATTAGCTCTAGGATCAAGTTTGTAAACATTGCTAGACGTGAAATTGTATAATACAGTGTAATATAATTGACAATAGAAATATATAGTAAGGTTTATAAAATCTCGTGTGTCAGATTCCTGAAGTTTGAAGATGCAGACCAGTTGACATAAAAAACAATTGTGAAAAGAAAAAAGTTAAAAAGCACAATATTAGAACAATTGAGAATCACATTTACATAGTGTGTGATTTCTTGAAGATAACAGCTCAGGTAGTCCTTGAGGTAACATAAGGTATAAATTTAAATGTTATAATGATCTGAAACGTAAGTGATATTATAATATCCAGTTCAATTCAGAAAAAAAGAGAGAAACAAAGATGTTAATAGAAAATAAAATAGGTGTGGAACAGAATATAAATAATAACTAAAGCAGGTAAAAGAATGTTTTTCTAAAATTATTGTGAGTTGTTGAATTAGGAGATGATTTTTCATTATTATATATTGGTATTATAAACTTACTCATTCAGGACAAATATTTCAGGCTCCTTATCAACACCTATATCATCTATGGCCAGGCAAGCAGGCAGGCAGGCATCAATTTTTGAAAATGAGACAAAGTCTCTGATAGTGCATTGGCACTGCTGGTGGCTCTAAGTACCTTGCGCAGTGGCCTCCATGGTATGCACTAGCCATGCATCTTGGTAGGTGTGCTATTTACCAACTGACGAGCCCAACTTAATATCTGGAGCTAAACAATGGCATCCAGGAATGAGTTAGCTGGAACATTTATAATGTCGAATAACGGACCAAGGAGTAGTGTTAAGAAAATGTACCAAACCTTAGGCTGGGGAGTCTTGGGAGTATGAAGAAGAGATGCTGAACTATGTGGTATGTTTTGAGCTGTTAGTGGAGAGTTGGCATGGAATGACATAAGTAGACGAGTAAGCTTGAGTGGACCTTTTAAAAGTAGCAATACCAAGCTCGATAGCTGCACTCGCTTAAGTGGGGCCAGTGTCCAGTATTCGGGAGATAGTAGGTTCGAACCCCACTGTCGGCAGCCCTGAAAATGCTTTTCCGTGGTTTCCCATTTTCACACCAGGCAAATGCTGGGGCTGTACCTTAATTAAGGCCATGGTCGCTTCCTTCCCACTCCTGGCCCTTTCCTGTCCCATCATCGCCATAAGACCTATCTGTGTCGGTGCGACGTAAAGCAACTAGCAAAAAAAAAAAAAGTAGCAATCCTCATTGTCAGCAGCCCTGAACGTAGTTTTCCATGGTTTCCCATTTTCACACCAGGCAAATGCTGGGGCTGTACCTTAGTTAAGGCCACGGCCGCTTCCTTCCCACTACTAGACCTTTCCTATCCCATCATTGCCATAAGACCTATCTGTGTCGGTGTGACGTAAAACAAATTATAAAAAAGTTTCGAACAGATTTATTAAAAACCACCATTCCAATACTCTACAATCCTTATATTTGGGATACAATTGTTACATAGTTGTTAAAGTGGTACATGTTTCGCTTAACTTAGTAAGCATCTTCAGCCACACATCATCAAAGTTAGTTCAGGGCCCTGAACCAGGTTCCTCATTAAGGTCGAATTACTTGCAATAGTACTAGGGAGAACGTACATAAAAATCTAATTTGTGGAGTAAGCAATGCTTAAAATATAACTGAGATTCAATAAATGAACTTGTCATAATATCATATACTATACATGGAATAAAATACTAGTGTAACGTCTAATGGTACAAGTTGAATATATGTAGAGTAATCCAAGTCATAGAAGTTCTAACATTATAATTAGTTTTTACAAACTATTAATATTAGTGGAGCGTGGATTAATTAAAAGCTTGCAATTAAAATCTTCAAGTTTGATGGAAATGAGTGTTAGGTACATAGAAATCACAGCAGAGTTGTTGAACATCAAGTACTTGCAAACAGTGTTAAAGGCACTTGAAAAGCTTCAAAGTAAAGAAGTGTTGTTCCGCTTTCCATGTAGTTGGCTATATTCATGAGTTATTTTACGTAGATTCAACATATAGGGAGTTCAACTAAACCTTAGATGTAAAAGATCGCAGTGTGATGCGTGTTGAAGGCCCTTAGGTTGAAGAGAGGTGACTGGCCTTGTTAGCTGCTTAAGATGAATCATAATAAGATTCGTAACTTGAAAAAAAAAAGATTGTAATTATGAAGATAAAGTTGAAATTCAAGAGGACAAATGGGGGCAAATATTCATTTATAGGATAAGGAGTAAGGCATTGGAATAAATTATTATGGAAAGGGAAATGCTCGATAAATTTCCAAGTTCTTTTAAAATGTTTAAGAAAAAGCTAGGAAAACAACTGATAGGGAATATGCCACCTTTGGCTGGACTTCCATCTTTATAAATTAATATTGTTCTGCCATGACTGAAATACGATGGTACATATCCTCAATGAATCATGCAAGCTGCAATGAAAGCAATGGTTTGGTGTGCATTGAGGTCTTTAATAACCTAACTCCATCTTTACCAAGGGCAGTGTCTATTAAAATTCCCCGACATGCATTAAAAATGTCATCTCTAGTTATGACAGTTTGCTCAGTTTTGAGGGTATTGGTCTGGCACACCTCATCACATTTATGAAGCAAGTGTACACTGCTAGAACCAAACAGTGAAGGGAAAATAAGCACTAAAATAAAATTATTTTTATCTCAGGCATTCATGAACATGAGTGAAGTATGATGGTAGCCTCTTTAGTTAACCACATACTGTAGCATGCATGCAAAACTTTCATAACTCACCAATATTTTGAATCTGAATTGTTAAATATTTTTAAAAATATTTTTCTTATTATTATACATTACTTTTGGAATGAAAAATATATTTGAAAGAAATAGTAATTTGTCATTTAAGGATTAAAATAATGTTTTTTTTGTTTTGTTTTTCCAGGCTCAATCATGTCCTGTTGATGCTGAATTTGTGCATCTTCTTCATTGCGTACATTCAAAGAATGTTCCAGGTCACCGATTTCGTGGATACATAATCCTGTCACCAGAGGAAAATACTCCAGAAATTGGCGTGAGTGTCATTAAGGTAGCAAGTAAGGGGTAGAACTCCAGTAAGCACTCCCCAGTGTAGAAACATCCACATGCATTTTTGAATGATTTTCAATTATCTCAAGAATATTGGGTTTTATTTCCCATCCCCATTTTTGAATGTTAAATTGTAAAAATTATACTTAATACATAATGTGAAACTGTTCATGCCCAAAGAATGTCCTGTTATTGTTAAGCTGGCAAATTTAAAATATAGAGAAATCTCATCATGTGTACTGCATAGACAACAATTAAAAATTACAGTAAGTTAGTATTTCGTCAGTGTAAATGCAATACCTACTATGTGCTAAAATAGCTCTTTTCAATTAAATATGCACTCTCGTAGATGATACCTCTGTGGATCGACTTGTAATATCTATTTTGTGCAGTCAGTTTTCATTTCCTTGCATTTTCTAGTAAAACCATACCTGCCATGTGCCAATGCATGGAAGTTGTAATACCAATATAAATGGTCCGTTATTGGACATTATAAATTTTCCAGCTAACTCATTCCTGGTTGTCAGCGTTTTGCCCTCGTGTGCTAGACTGGGCTCATCAGTTGGTACCTAGCACACCTACCAAGACGCTGGCTTGTGCATACCGTGGAGGCCACTGCGTAGGCTAATTGTAGCCACCGGCAGTGCCAATGCACTATGAGACATTTCATCTCATTATCAAAAATTGATGCCTGCTTGGCCATCAGATGATATAGATGTTGATTCCCATAGGGAAGTTCCCATGGAAGTTGTAAGTTAATACCTGCTATGTGCAAGAAATGTCACATGACTGGTATTCTAAGGACACGTCAGTAGGAAATGGTAAACATGTCGCGCTGTGTAGTTCATTGTTGGAATATGACAAAACGTGTCTGAGTATGGGTACCCCTGTTAATAGAACGGTAAATTTTCTCTGTAGTAGTTAAGATGATAAATAAAATGTGAAGTGTTGTGTTGAGAACCTGAATGTTCGCAGGTAAACATTTAAATATTTACAGGTAAATATTGTAAAGTGAGTGCAGTATCTTAAAGCCAGCCCCATAGTGTAGGGGTAGCGTGCCTGCCTCTTACCCTGAGGCCCCGGGTTTGATTCCCAGTCAGGTCAGGGATTTTTACCTGGACCTGAGGGCTGGTTCAAGGTCCATTCAGCCTATGTGATTAGAATTGAGCAGCTATCTGATGGTGAGACAGTAGCCCCAGTCTAGAAAGCCAAGAATAAGGGACAAGAGGATTCATCGTGCCGACCACACGACACCTCGTAATCTGCAGGCCTTCGGGCTGAGCGACAGTCGCTTGGTAGGCCAAGGCCCTTCAAGGGCTGTAGTGCCATGGGTTTTGGTTTGGTTTGGAGTGCAGTATCTTGCCGCAGACCATGGAAACAATATTATCTCCCTTGCAAATATTGAACAGCTTTCAACCTGATGGCCAGGGTGATAATTCTCCCTGAATATGCTACGAGCTTTTGCTACCAGTATATTTGAAGCACCAGTGGGAGAAGATGCACTTGTAAATTATCAGTAATATTTTAAGGAAAAGATGTTTGTTGTTCAGATTTATGCAACCCTGATTCTTAATACATTGCAAAATAGGATGCCAACAATCTGAAGATCTGATTTATAGTCAGCCTGTAACGTAAGAAGAAGAAGGATTACCATTTTGAAGACTGTTATTTGCCAACAGGAGATGAACAGTAGGCACGAGTCTGTAGACTAATGTTCCTAAACACACTGGGCATTAAACAAGTTTGTTTCCTTCTGTCAATCACTGACAAGAGAGAAAGCAATGACAGAGATGACGCTGATGATGATAAGCATGGTGATCCAGACAGCCAAGCTAATATCTCTACCGCTTCTAATGATACAACCTCGAGAAGCAGACAATTCAATGATTCTGAAAATAAAATATTTCTTGGAATGATTGGTACTAATCCCAAAAGTTCCCAGCCACGATTGCAGATCATCCACCACAATGAGGTACATTGAAAGTGGATTTCTATCATTTCAAAATATACACGGCATGTACCGTGATTGGTGTGAAAAAATGGGGCGGGGGTTGTCTCAGGGGTCTAGACCTTTGTTTGTGGTACAACCTGGAAAGAAAAATTGAGATACACATGCCTCGAAAAGATCAATGTAATTCATGTCATATGTATAATCAGGAAACGTTGACCTTGATAAATACACTGCACACTTGGATATGAAGGATGAAGCGTTAAATGCAAAGGCAGTTACAAAGGAGAATATCTCTGATACTCACCATGTACTAACAATGAATGTTTAGACTGTTATTATTGCTTCAAAACTGGAAGAAAGTGCACCATACCACAAAAGAAGTACACAATTTAACCAACAAGTGTCTCAACCTTTACATTTTGCATGAAGCCATCGGAGGCGTTTCAGCAAGTTGTTTTACTACATGCATTGTTGATTACATTGAAAGTTTGCCCCTTCTCAAGTAACCTTAATATCAGAAGGTTGTGGGGACCAAAATAGAAACAAGGTGCTAACATCAGCTCTCAGCACAATGGTAAATAGAAGAAACTTAACAATCGAGCACTTTTACTTAGGGAAAGGGCATACAGTTATGGAAGTTGACAGTGTGTGTCCTACTTTGGAACATTACTTGAAAGCTCCGTTGCATGTCCGAAGTGATTTCATTGAAAGAGTTCACTTGGCAAGAAAAATAAAGCTGTATGCAATAATTCATCTTTTTCAATAACTACACAGCCGTTTCAGCACTCATCCCTTTGCCTAGGAAATATTTATCTAACGGCTCTATTCATTTCTGACTTTGACATGCATTCATACATCCGAGTTCCAGCTTCTTTCAATAAGGAAACAGCGATTTGTTTCAGGATCTGTGAGATACCTTCAGTCCTGTGTCCAACACTGACAAAAATCTCTGCAGGAAAGTACGAAGGTTTGCTTACTTTAACCAATCTGATTCCCAAAGATCTTCACTCATCCTACAACAATCTTCTTTACGAGAAGTAACAAGCAGGTTAATATATTATTGAAGTAATCGCGACTAACTCTATTTTATTTGTTAATTTTGGTATGCCTATCAATTATTTCATTTGAAGGCCAAATCGATAAATATCTGGCATTTATAGAATATTACTTTGAGTCCGAATATTGTATGTAATTCCTGCTATGTGAATTCTAATTTCATGAAATACCTGTCATGTGCTTACTTAATACTATATTTTGTTATATCTTGATGAAAAATATATTATTGGTTATTTTTCAGTTCTTTAATTCACCCCCTTATCCCGCTTGAACGATTTTGCCAAAGTATTTAATTTCCGATCTTCCCTTCAGATAGTTGTATGTGTCTCTTGAAATTGCATTTACATTGACAATTCTTCTTTCATACATATTATTTACTGAACTTGTTCAAGTCCCTCTACTTTGCAGACTTGACTATGCTGTCTACATTCTATTAAAGTTAATACTTTAACTTCACAGATTTCAAATGAGATGCACCCGCCTATATGGTTTGTGTTCTCTGGTCTTGGCAGTCAGTGGCCAGGGATGGGATCACCTCTCCTGTCAATCCCTGTATTTGCTTCAGCAATCAAAGAGTGTGATCTTGTACTGAAACCTCTTGGAGTGGATATCTTCAAAATAATCACCGAGAAGAATCCCGAGATCTTCAACAGTCCTATAAATGCCTTTGTTGGTGTTGTAGCCCTCCAGGTTTGTTGATGGCTTACTTAACTCTTAAAATGATGTTGACAAAATGGTTCAGCACTGTTGATATACATGTTTAGCTATCACTGGTTGTGGTGATATTATTAGCATGCAGACTTCGTGTTATTTAAAGGGTTCTTGCATCTAGATCATCGGCCATTATTACGTAGACTTGACCAGGTTTCTCATGACAGTCTTTTGAAGTAGGAATATTCTCTCTGTGTATCAAAATGGCCAATAGCGGAAGCATGTATATGTTCGGTTAACATTGTGACCTCGTTGAGGGTTAACAGCATAAAACATTTAAATTTAGAATCGTTAAAACGATATTATAAAATAAAAATAACCCAGGTAAAATACACAACAACTAACGCCAGGGTGTGGATAGCAGAAGGAGCCCTGTCAGTGGAACGTAGGTTTTTTGTGACCAAATCATTCAGAAAAACTCATTTTTGTAAGAGTTCAATATTTTTATTCTAAATAACATTATTCAAAACTCAAAAAGGACAAAGCAAAACTTACATAACATGATTATGGAAAAGAAATAAAATTTAGAATAACATACCTTTTAAAAACACATCACACATGCAGTGTGCCAAACCAGGTTATATACATAGTCATTTGTGCCTTGACACAAAAGAAATACATATTAAAATCCTAATTCGATGGTTCCCATCATTGTTACAGTGGTCTAGTCCCGTTTTAATTTAACGTAAATAGATGAAGGTTTACATGACCAAAAATGCCAAAAGTACGAAGTTACATTATCAACTAACCAACTACAGCAGATGGAATGAAAAATTACTTTACATTAAGTAAAACAGAACTAAAGGATGGCAAGTCTGATGGATGAATTTAAGTTTGTTTATTGATTGATTGATTGATTGATTGATTGATTGATTGATTGATTGATCGATTGATTGATGATTTATTTATTTATTTATTTATTTATTTATTTATTTATTTATTATTATTTTTTTTTTTTAAAGATACGCTACATATGTTCATGATTTTGGAAAGCAAACTATATCTTTATGTCTAGATTGCTTATGTAGCTAATTGTCTCTGGAAACGCACAAGCAAACTCACTGATATTGCCACTGTACTTTCTTCTTTGACGCTTGGTGACAGTATGTTGGATGGTCTGATTAGAGACATCACAATTGCAGTGAGGTTTAGAAATTATTTTCCGTTTGTAGTGGAAATTGCGCAGCTATCATGGCCCGATCGTGTCCTGTTAAGTGTAGACCAGGTTTTACAATGAAGCTCAAATCCAGGTGGCAGCGATGAACCAATTTGTGGCAGAGTTGACTCAGACCTAGTATCTTGTCTTCCCTGCTATTCTTTAGTTATATTGAATTTGGTATTCTTAAATTCTATTGCATTTCTTATTGGTGGACTTTGAGACCTTAGACGATTCAGATGGAAATCAGTGATGTCATCCTGTATTGGTAATTGGGGATTATTCATCTTTCTTGAACTCCCTGAGGAGAGCATTTTTTTTCTTTCTTTTTGCTATTTGCTTTACGTCGCACTGACACAGATAGGTCTTATGGCGACGATGGGATAGGAAAGGCCTAGGAGTTGGAAGGAAGCGACCGTGGCCTTAATTATGGTACAGCCCTGGCATTTGCCTGGTGTGAAAATGGGAAACCACGGAAAACCATATTCAAGGCTGCCGACAGTGGGACTCGAACCCACTATCTCCCGATTACTGGATACTGGCCCCACTTAAGCGACTGCAGCTATCGAGCTCGGTGAGAGCATTTTTAGTGGGGAGATATGGCTGAGGGTAGGTAGATAATATGTGGGTGTAAACCTTAATGTGGTATAATTTATTTATTTATTTTTTAATACAAATATACAGATGTTCATCCAATTACAATATTTGCTCATAACTTCTTCTTGTGCAATAGAAGTGCTGGGTACAAACCAACCATGCCATTCAGAGGAGAGAATCTACAGTACTGTAGTAACCCAAAATGCCTGGGAGTCCACCCTGGATATGTCCTTGACCTACAAGAATCATCTCTGTAATGTGTCAGCCAAGATCAAGACCAGGAATAACATCCTTCAAAAGCTGGCGGGTACCTCCTGGGGTGCTAATGCTCAAATCCTGAGATCCACTGCTCTTGCACTTTCTTATTCCGCCGCTGAATATTGCTGCTTAACCTGGCTTAACAGTGCTCACACTGGACTAGTAGACACCCTTCTGAACCAAGCAATGCATATCATTACAGGGTGCATCCGACCAACTAACACACACTGGCTTCCCACCCTAAGCCACATACCACCTCCATCCTTAAGAAGATCACAGTCACTGCTTAACTTATGGACGAAAATAGAAAACAGTCCTCACCTCCCTATTCGTTCTGACATAGCAGCTTCTCCAGCTAAATGACTGAAATCCAGACACCCTTCTTGGCGTACTGCAGTGAATCTACAGGACACCTCCTTTAATGTATCTGGACACCTGGGAAGAACAATGGCAACAGCAATCCTTATTACCACATCATCACATCATTGAGAACCCCTGCAAGTGCCTAGATGGATTTTCCCTTCGCAGATGGCAGTGGAGGACGCTAAACCAAATTAGGACCAGCCAAGATAGATGTGGAGCCACTCTCCTCAAATGGGGATGGAAGACTTCACCGCACTGTGACTGCAGAGAAGAGGAGCAGGCAGTGGATCACATTGCATTTGAGTGTCCTTTGCATGCTTATAGAGGCTCTATAGAGTGCTTACACTGTGTTTGGAGCGAAGCTCTTTCCTGGTTCTCAACTTTTGATATGGAACTTTAGTTATGAACTTGAGATGGTATTTATACATATTGTATAAAATATTGTATTCATCATATGCTAAATAAATAAATAAATAAATAAATAAATAAATAAATAACTCCTAATATTTTTTAGTATAAATACACAAATAAAAAAAGGTACAGAAATAAAAATAACAAACTGGATACAAAAAAATTGAGAAATAAATCAAAATTAGTTAATCTATTATGTAACAATAACCAAAGTAATAAAATAATGAATACAATAAATAGAAGAATATAACCAAAAAACAAAAACAGAGAACATGGCATCCTTAATTAATTACCTGTAATAAATGCCTGCAAAATTTCAAGAAGTCAGATTTTTATCTTGAAATAAATCAATATTGAGAAGATGTAATTTATTATAAAATGGCATCATTCTATATATAGGTGATTAACACTTGGCAAGAGAAACAAGTTCCTAAATGTACCTGCTGGTTTTCTAGGTGCGTATAATAGAAGTTGATAAGATAGTTCCATATCATCCATGTCATTATTAACGAGCTTATAGAGAAACATCATCAACGGACATTTCCTTCTGGTATCTAGCCTCGCAGACCCAAACTTTCAATCATTTCATAATAAGGTAAATATTTGGGATATTCTCTGGTTTTTGTGAAATATATGTATTTCAAGACCTTTTCTGGATCCTTTCAATCAAATCTCTGCGTCACTTTGTTGCTGGTTTCGAAATAATAGAGTCGTATTCGAAATTTCATCCAACAAATGCGAAATACAAACAAAATAAAGACTTATTACTTAGACCATAAGAATTTTTAATTAAAAAACCAAGGTTCCTGTATGTTTCCTTCTTCTCATTTTCTATGTGAGAAGTGAAATTTAAATCATTAGTTATTATTATTCCTAAATCATTAACTTAATTTACTTGTTCTAGTTGGGTACCATTGATTGAGAACATGAAATTTCTTTTCTTTTTTCTCGTTGAAAAAGTGATCTTCCTGCATTTATTGATATTGAAGGGAGGTTTGCAAATTTTGCTCCATTTTGTTAGGATATTTAAATCAGATTGGTGTTCTTATACAATTACTAGCTGATGTACCCGTGCTTCACTACGGGATTCTCAGAAAGACTGAATTTCTGGTTTTCCTAACTGAAGTAAACAAAGGCCATTACAAAAACATCAATAGGTACTGTAAGTAGCGATTAAAAGCAATGTTATCATATAAAATACTTGATCAAATGAAAACCCGCACATTTTCTCACTTTTAACGAACAGTACTACGGTTAAGAGGAGAACAATAAAACTTTGATTTCCACCTCTTCAATACGGAAAAAATGAGGATAGTCTGTTGCAGTACTACGGTGCCGATCTAACAGTCCACAGTTCCAGAGCTGGAATGACCAGACCGCAGACAGCTGTGAACACTCCTCTGCCATAATTCACTTAAATATGCACACTGATCATTCCAATCAATGCCTCAGAGTAGGGATTGAATAGCTCGAATGCTATGATGAACCAGTGTGTTACGTACCAGTAGTATCAGAAAATTTATGAACCAGAGGAATGGCATGCTAAAGAAGAAAGTTATCTGACTCTCCAGTCACTTCCCACGAATATTCAAGCAGGCTGTTCCACTCGGCACAATCGGGCGAGTTGGCCGTGTGGTTAGGGGCACGCAGCTGTGAGCTTGCATCCGGTGGATTGGAACCTCAATGTCGGCAGACCTGAAAATGCTATTCCGTGGTTTCCCATTTTCACATCAGGCAAATTCTGGGACTGCAATTAAGGCCAAGCCCTTTCCTATCCCATCGTCGCTGTGAAACCTATCTGTGTCGATGCTATGTAAGGTAAATTTTTAAAAAATACTCGGAACACAGCAGTAATCCTATATATCGTAGATGAGTGGCGACAAAAGACACAAAGTCCACCACAACAAACAATGGTCAATGTAATGTTATTGTTGATTAGTTTTATGAGGTGTGTTATAGGACTTAACCTTTAGTTTTGTTTCAACTCTGTGATATTAGGGCGTCTTATAAAATTATTTATAGCGTAGACTGTAGTTCCTTATTCTCCGACTTCACATACTGATTTTCATTAAATTCTGTTTACACATGTTCTCTTGACTTGGCGCTGATATGGACTTAGTAACAAAAATCCAAATTCATGAATATCTCTATGATCATAGCCGGTACACAAACAATACATAAGACCGGGCGAGTTGGCCGTGCGCGTAGAGGCGCGCGGCTGTGAGCTTGCATCTGGGAGATAGTAGGTTCGAATCCCACTATCAGCAGCCCTGAAGATGGTTTTCCGTGGTTTCCCATTTTCACACCAGGCAAATGCTGGGGCTGTACCTTAATTAAGGCCACGGCCACTTCCTTCCAACTCCTAGGCCTTTCCTATCCCATCGTCGCCATAAGACCTATCTGTGTTGGTGCGACGTAAAGCCCCTAGCAAAAAAAAAAAAAAAATGCATAAGATATAAATTATCGGATATTTAAAACTGTATAACTTTAGTTATGTAGGCCTAGTATTTATCGATACGACCACCAATAATATAAATATTTGAGAATTACTTTATTTTTTTAATTTTTTTTTTTTTTTTGCTACGGGCTTTACGTCGCACCGACACAGATAGGTCTTATGGCGACGATGGGATAGGAAAGGCCTAGGAGTTGGAAGGAAGCGGCCGTGGCCTTAATTAAGGTACAGCCCCAGCATTTGCCTGGTGTGAAAATGGGAAACCACGGAAAACCATTTTCAGGGCTGCCGATAGTGGGATTCGAACCTACTATCTCCCGGATGCAAGCTCACAGCCGCGCGCCTCTACGCGCACGGCCAACTTGCCCGGTGAATTACATTTTAGGCCTTCCCCTAAACTGCCATTTCACTCAGCGTGAATAAAATTAATTATGGCCTAGATTATCGCGACTTATTTCCCGACTTTTCATACTGATTTTCATTAAGATAGGACCACTAATAACAAATAGTTGAGAATTTAATTTTAGGCTTACCCCTAAACTACCATTTTTCTCAGTGTGAATACAATTATTTATGCCCTAGATTGTAGTGACTTATTCCTCGACTTCCCGTACCGATATTTGTTAAGATACGGCTATTAATAACAAATATTTGAGGATTAAATTTTAGGCCTTCCCCTAAACTACCATTTCACTCAGCGTGAGTATATTTATTTGTGGCCTAGATTATAGCGACTTATTCCCCAACTTTGTATACTGATTTTCATTAAGATATGGTCACTGATAACTTAAATATTTGAGAATTAAATTTTAGGCCTTCCCCTAAGCTACCATTTCATTCAATGTGAATAAAATTATTTATGGCCTAGATTGTAGGGACATATTACCCGACTTTGTATACTGATTTTCATTAAATTCTCTTCAGCAGTTTTCTCGTGATGCGTGTACATACATACAGACAGACAGACAGACAGAAATTACGGAAAAGTAAAAAGTGCATTTCCTTGTTACTGTGGGCACGACTGATACAGAAATACCATCCTTTTTAAATTCTGAGCAATGTACAGACAAAACTCTTATTTTATATATATATATATAGATGTACACTTGAAATAGATTTATATATTTTAATGTCAGCAACAAATAATAATACTTTTGAGACCTGAATTTTACTAGGAATGTCATTTACAAATAAGAGAAACAGCAAGGGACCTATATTAGAGTCTTGTGGAATGCCTGATTTTACAGCAAAATTGTAAGATAAGAAGTGCCTATAGCTTACACACTGACTTCTGTGCTGCAAGTATGAAACCAGAAGAGATGTTGGATCATCATCATCATCATCATCATCATCATCATCATCATCATCATCAATGTCCCACTCCAGTCGCCCAGGTGTGGTTTGATATCAGAGACAGTTCTAAATTATTAAATTACTAATTAAACAGTCGTGATCCACTTTGTTGAAAGCCTTTTGGAAGTACATATAAATAGCATCTACTTGAGAACAATTATCAATCTCAGTAGATACATATTATACAAAGTTACATAAATTGGTTACTGTCGATTTCTTCGGCATAAAACCATGCTGATTGCGTAGGATAATTAATTTAACATGATTAAAAATATGTGCTTGTGAAATGCTTTCAAATATTTTTTTCTGGAGATGATAGAATTGTAACTGGTCTGTAGTTATTAATTTATAAATTGGCGTGACTGGTGTTTTTCCATTGTTTTGGAAAAGTAGAACTAGCTAAGATAAGATTAAATACTATTTGGATAGGTTCAATTAATACTTCCCTACAACTCTTAAATATGTGCCAGTGATGGGACATATCATGGTGTTGAGCTGCTTATCCATAAGGTTGGTGTGAGGGCTATTCAACCAAACAGGAGCACAGTACTCAATAGTCGAAAACACGTCCCAAAGCTGTGCATCGAAGTGAAGTTGCTGTTGAACCCCCCAAGCTGTATCACATAATTTTTGGATTACATTGTTGTGAGTTTTTACTTCAGTTTGTGTGTTACAAGGGTGTCATCTAAAGGAGACTGTTCTATCTAAGGTGACTCCTAGATATTTAGGGAATCTATTATGTCTCAATAATTGATTTCCAATGTACATCTGCAGTTGTTTATTAGCCATCTTGCTGTTTAGATGGAAACAACATACTTCTCTTTTGTTGGCATTAGGTGTACATCTCCACAACTTAAAATACTGTATCAACTCTTTAAGGGATCCATTGTTACTCACATCCATAGGTTTAACCTTAAAGTTCCCTACATGTGACCCTTGGGTGATGCTAACGATCAACAGCGAACAGGCAACCAGACATATTTAAGTTAATATAAATGAAATGGTTAAAAAAGGTTTGTGATACAATTCCTTTAGTTTTGCCAATTGCCACCTTTTCAATACAATAAAAATATAGTACAAACTTATATATTTATTATGATGTTTATATGGTACATGTTTCGCTCCTTTTCGTGAGCATCATCAGCCAAACTATCATTAATCTAAGATTGTATAAGATCATAAAACAATTCTTTGGTTCAAGATTGCTCTTATAAAACTGATTGATAATCTTATAACATTTTAAAAAGTCACATAACAATAAAACTATGTCTTAAGCTAACACTTTTGTCTAAAATCTTCTTCAGTCTAATATTTTATTGCCAAAACTTATCTGATGAACATCTTTTAAAATTGTTTAAAAATAAGAATAAAAGACTTTTGAGATCTGGCTAGCTGTGTTGGTTCCTGTTGCTTAACTTGTATAACTGTCATTAAAACTTCATAACCGTATTGAATATTTTCTGCAGTTGATATTGTCAATTATGGTCAATAGACATGTTCTCGTTGCTGGAGTAACATTTATAAAATGTATTGGTATTAATTTATATTATCAATGGGGTAAAATTGTTCGTGAACAGACTTGTTGATGAAACAGTTTCTGATGTGATATTGGATTTTAAATGTTCTCGAACGTTCCATAATGGCTTGTTGGTATATCTGTAATGAAAGATAAAAATTATATGTTTATGGTTTTGATTGTATTTCTGTATGACATCTTATTGAAAAAATTGTCACTTACTTTCTTTTTTGCTGTGTAATTGTTTGGTGTTACTCCTAGCCTCTTGAGAACTACTTGCTGTCCTGTTTGCACTTCTTGTGTTGTATGAGTGAGTGTGGATGAGTTTACGTTTTGGCGGGGAGGGGGAAGGGGAAGTTAAGGTAGGCGGTGTGTTGATAGCTGCAGTAGATTGTGGAGGGGATAGTCTAGGAGAAGTGAGGGGAGGAGTTGAGTTTGTTTGTGTTAATAAGCCATTAACTTTTATCGGATTAAAATGTTTATAGAATTTATTTATATCTGATTTGAGTATTTGTATTAGTTCTGGTAATTGTAATAAGATGGGATTCTTTATTTCTATTTCGTCATTTAGGTTTTTATTTTTATTGTATTGTTGATCTAAATGAATGTATATGTTTTCCAATTCCGTCATTTCTTTTCCTTTTTCTACTCTTCTTAAGATTTTTAAATCCCTTTCAATAGTTGTAAAACTGTGTCCAGTTTCTTGCATGTGTGTACTCATTGCAGAATGTTTCCTGTGTTTGGCTGCATTTACAAGTTCGAGATATCTTATTATAAAGCTTCGGCCAGTCTGGCCAAACGTATGAAAAATTGCACTCTGCGCACGTGAGCCTATATATTCCAGATCCTTGATATTGATTACTATTTATATTAACTTTATTGTGGTTGAAGAAAACATTTCGGTTCGTGTTTTGGGTCTTGAAGGCAATGTTAATATTTTGTTTTTTGATGGTATTAGTGATTTGGTATATAGCTGGGTTAGTAATTGTGAAAGTTGCAAATTTGGATTTTTTTATTTTTATCTGGTACAAGATTAGTGGCCAATTTTATTTTCACCTTATTAATGATTTTGTTAATCAATTCTATTTTGTAACCGTTATTGAGTGCTAGATCTTTTATAAAATCAAGTTCTTTCTTTAAACTCTTGTTTGTTAGTGGAATTTTTAGGGCTCTGTAAACCAAACTCAAAAATGCTGCCTGTTTGTGAGAGTTGGGGTGGAGTGACTCGTTTTTGATCGTTACTGGAGTAAACGTCGGTTTGCTATAAATCTGGAAGTCAAATTTGTTTCCTGCTCTCTTTACATTTATATCTAGGAAATTTAATGAATTGTTCCTCTCATCTTTCTTAGTGAATTTTATATTACTGTCTAATTTATTTAAAAAATTCAAAATATTATCACTATTGTTTAGTTTACTGTCTATTATAACAAACGTGTCATCCACGTATCTCAGCCAAAGGTTTAGTCCATCTATGTTATTTAAAATTTTAACATGTTCTAAATGATCCATATAAATGTTAGCTAGTATACCTGATGCAGGGTCATCCATTCCTAAGCACATTTGCTGATATATCTTTTGATTAAATGTAAAGTAATTATTATTTAAAGTAAATCTTAATACATTTATGAATTCTTCTATTTCACATTTACTTAATTTACTATGATTGAATAAATTTATTTTGATTATATTAATGGTTTCGTTGATCGGTATGCAAGGGTACATGTTAGTTATGTCATATGAACACATTTTATGATGTGGTTGCAGTTCGAATTTGTTTAGTTTATCACAGAATTCTATTGAATTATTAATTGTAGAATTATTGTAAAATTTATAGTGCTTTTAAAAAAAATGATGTATAAATTTAGAGGTCTTATATGTTGGGCTATTCATGCAGTTGATTATAGGTTGCATAGGTATGTTAGCTTTATGGATTTTAGGCATGGCTCTGGCTGTTGGTATCTTGGGATTCATATTTATCAGCTTCTGACATTCTAGATCATTAAAGAGAAAAGACAAATTTTTATGTAATTTCTTTAGGTTCCATTGAATTTTGATTGTAGGATCTTTCTGTATTATCGAATAGGCTCCATTTGAGAAAAATTCTTCTGTTTTCTTGATGTAATCTTGCTTATTTAAAATAACTGTAGTTTCTCCTTTATCTGCTTTGGTTACTATTATGTTGCTTTCGTTGATTTTAGTTTTTAATTCTTTGATTTATTTAGTGAGGTCGGGATTTAAGTTGTTATTTATTTCTTTTATTAAGGTTGGAAGTTTCTTTTTAACTTTGAATCTTGTATCACTTTGCGATTCTAAAGGCAATTTCCCTATATTAGATTCTACTTCAGCTACAGTGGTTATTACGTCTTCTATTTGATGGTGGTTAGGCCAATTAAATTTTGATCCTTTATTCAGTAAGCTCATTTCACTATCCGTGAAGGTGACATCTGATAAATTTACAGTGGTTGGGATATTTCAAGGTCTGAGTTGGTCTGTTTTATTCTTGTATTATGTTTTTCGGATTTTGTTTTGTTCTCTCTTAAATGTGTTATTTTGTTTTCTATAGTTCTTTGTTTCTTCTCTAATATACCAACGAGTTTCTCATTAGTAAATTGTTGTACTGATTGCCATTCTAACGGGGTTAGAAGGTCAGAGATTTCTAAATGTGTACGATAAAGTTGTAAGTTTAAAAATGACTTTTTTCTGTAATGTGTTTTTATCTCGTTCTTTAGCCAGATTTCATTTACTTTGTTTTGAGTGTCTACTAAATTTGGCATAGATAAGTTTCGTCTTTGTACAGATTTCAAAAACTTTGGTACTAGTTTGAATTTTAAACATTCTTTTAAAAAATATATACTCAAATCAGATATAAATAAATTCTATAAACATTTTAATCCGATAAAAGTTAATGGCTTATTGACACAAACAAACTCAACTCCTCCCCTCACTTCTCCTAGACTATCCCCTCCACAATCTACTGCAGCTATCAACACACCGCCTACCTTAACTTCCCCTTCCCCCTCCCCGCCAAAACGTAAACTCATCCACACTCACTCATACAACACAAGAAGTGCAAACAGGACAGCAAGTAGTTCTCAAGAGGTTAGGAGTAACACCAAACAATTACACAGCAAAAAGGAAAGTAAATGACAATTTTTTCAATAAGATGTCATACAGAAATACAATCAAAACCATAAACATATAATTTTTATCTTTCATTACAGATATACCAACGAGCCATTATGGAACGTTCGAGAACATTTAAAATCCAATATCACATCAGAAACTGTTTCATCAACAAGTCTGTTCACGAACAATTTTACCCCATTGATAATATAAATTAATACCAATACATTTTATAAATGTTACTCCAACAACGAGAACATGTCTATTGACCATAATTGACAATATCGACTGCAGAAAATGAAATATCAGTGGTTAACGTAAAATCAGAGGGCAAACTCCTTATAATTAAAGAAAAGTTATACATTAAAATTCAAGTAAAATTAGAACCGAAAATGAGAGAAACATGAGAACTGAACTCCCCAGTATGAGCGGAGCTCAGAGTGACCCTGTCTAGGCGCTAGGACAGTCAGTCAGGAAAGACGAGTGTAGTTCACTCGCTCCCACCAAAGACAGGTAAAGTTTGAGAAACAGGAAATGGTGTCAGCACAAGGAAACCAGTAGGAAACACGCTTCTAGAACTGCGCCACAGGGTACTCAAAACATTCAGACCAACAGATGGAAATTTCATTATACAAAATTAAATATTACATTCTTTTTCAGGGTGTCCACCTATATGGAAAACCGGGGAAACTGGTAAATGTCAGGGAATTTGATAAATAATGGGAAAACCAGGAAATGTCAGGGAATTCAGGAAAAAACTGGAAATTCGTTCTTCTGCCAGATAAAATTGACATACCGTATTTATCCGTGTAATAGAAGCACATTTTTCAGTTTTTATAACATTAATCTAGGGCATGTCTTTTATGTCAGGAATAAATTGTAAAGAAAACTTAATAAACATTTAAAAAAAACAAGTGTGATCTCAAATGTGATGTAACCAATAGCATCAATAGCTATACGATTGAACGATCGATGAAATTTTCAATGTTTTGATCTGCTTACTATTGAATATTCTGTGTTGTTGGGAAATGGTGAGCTTGATGAATTAGGCCTATATTCCATTCTCAGTTTTTTGCTTAAATACATGGCTTCCACAACAAAATATTCATAGAGACAAAATTCCACAACCCAAATGGGTGAAAGTGTTTGTTTACTATGTAATGACGTGTGTGAGAGTTACTACCTCGTAAAATGTAAAAACAGACAAAAACACTAACTGAATGCAGGAAAGTGTGAAATCAAAAAAACTTAATACTCATAATCTATTAGTTTCATTGTCCGTATTGATAGTTCAAGTACAAGTATGAAGGATGAGTTCTCCACCTAATCAATACTTTATTTTACATAGTGTCAATATTATTTACAAAAAAAGACAGTACCTGTTTCAACCCGTAAATAGGTCATCTTCAGCTGCTAGAGAACCTACTTAATAGCAACTGTACAGAATAAATACTACTAAAATTAAAATTAAACAAGGATGCCATTAAATAAACATGATACCACTATTCTAAAATTACTTAATGTTAAGGTATATACATATGGTACAGTTTTGGGGTTAAGGGGCTATTTTCAAAAATTACATTTTCTGAGGTTGGAATTGGATACAATTCTTAGAGTTTATCAAGAATCACTGATATTCAGGCGTCAAGTTATCTGTGTTAAATGCCACTATTATGTCCAACAGTTTATGAGATGTTTAAAGTGCATTGTTGTGCCGAAAATATGCGAGGGCGTCGTGTTCCTTATAATAAGAGGTTCAGCAACCAGTTCACGGACACATAGCTTATACTCAGTCTATATCACTGCTGAAAAACATGTTAGTGAGTGCCACTATTCTAAAAAATACTTAAAATTAAGATATGTACTCATGGTACAGTTTTGGGGTTGAAGGGTTTTACACTGGTCCCATGATTACCACCTATTACAAAAGCTCCATTTGCTGAGGTTGAAATTGGATATAATTCTTAAAGTTTATGAAGAATCATTGACACACTGGTGTCAGGCTCAGATATCCAATGTTAAATGCCAGTACCATATCCAACGGTTATTCAAAGTGCATTGTTGGGCAGCAAATATGCGGGGACATCGTGTTCATTAGAATAAGAGGTTTACAGATACATAGCTCTTTCTCAGTCTATATCAACGATAAAAAAAAAGCTAGTTTATATTAGACTTCCTTATTGAGGTTTACGTTGCTGTGCGTGACATATTGAAATCAATGAAAGCTAATTGTGGGTGCTCCTCTCTTCATACTTGCATTTCCTCATGTAATTTTTAAAAAATCTGAGAAAGAAGAAAAGGAAAGTAGGTATTAGAATAACTGATAGAGAGTGCCTGTTGAATAGGTTGTATATACGGAATGTGTGTGTGTTACTTACGTGTGAGCTGGATATGTCCTAGAGCACAGTTAGGAGCGTGCTGCACATTGTTGCGTGTACATCGTGTGGCTGTCGTAGCGTTGAGAAAGAGAGGTGGTGGGGAGGGAGAAGCATCTTGTGGAGGGGGTGGTGTGGAGTGAGGCGTGTATTTTGTAGTGTGTACAGGCCCTTGTTTGCTGATTCTTTTTAAATATGTGTCTTTTAGAGAGGGTTTGGCTGTGTTGAAAACGATGTTTGTTTTATCTGCAACTTTGTTTAAGTTGAAGTTGGGATTAGCGTATTGGTCCATGTTGATGTATAAATCTTCCGTTATATTGAGCAATGGGCCTGAGGGGTTTATATTTAAAATTTCCATGTCATTCTCAATATTGGTGAATTTGTGCTTGTGTTCCTCAGCATGTTGCCCTATGGATGAAAAGTGATTATATTTAGTGGCGCTGATGTGTTCATTGTATCGGATAGAAAAACATCTGCCTGTGCGCTCAATGTAGCTAGCTTCGCAGTCGCATTTAATGCGGTATACTCCTGAGTGGCTGTATTTGTTGTTTTCATTGACCGATTTAGTGTTGTGTAAGATAGAAGCATTATTACGTGAGGTTCTGTAAGCTATTCTTAGATTGTGTTTCTTGAAAATATTGGTTATGGGGTGGATGTGGGTGTTGTTAAATGTAAAAAGTGAGTAGTCTTTCTTAGTTTCACTGTTTCTACTTAAATTAGATTTCGGCTGATGTTTTACGTTGTGAATGATTTTCTTTATCATGTTTCTGTTGTATCTATTATACTCCGCTATTTCGTGAATTATGTACAGTTTTTTTTTTTCTTTTTCAATTCTTCTTGAGAGAGAGGTATGTTGAAAGTTCTGTAAATGATGCTGTAGTATGCCGCTTTTTTGTGTGTGTTCGGGTGACTGGAATCAATTTTTATTGTGTTGGAGGTTTGTGTAGGTTTCCTGTAGATTTTGTATGTTAACTGGTCTTCAGTTTTAGTGACAGATAAGTCAAGATAGTTCAAAGTGTGATATTTCTCAGTTTCCATAGTAAATTTTATATGTGGATCTATTTTGTTTAGCTGTTCAATTATGTTGTTTTCGTTTGTGGACCTGAAGTCTATAACAACGAAGATGTCATCTACAAATCTGCACCAGAACGATACATTGTTAATTTTGCTAATTTCTGAGTGTTCTAAATGGTCTATGTAGATCTCAGCTAGTATTCCTGAGGCTGGTGAACCCATGGGAAGGCCTTGCTGTTTGTAGATAGTGTCGTGGAATCTAAAGTAATTATTGTTTAGGGCAAATTCTATTTCGAGGATGCTTAGATTACTGTGTTTTTTTAAATTTGATTCTATTAGTCTTATCGTCTTCTGTGTGGGTATGTTAGGGTACATGTTAATGATGTCATATGATGCTAGGATGTGGTGTTATTCGATTTTCAGCTCTCTGGTGATGTTACAGAATTCTATTGAGTTTCGTACTGATTTCTTGGCTAAGAATGTGTAGTGTTTTTTGAGAAATGTTAGTATGAAGCATGATAATTTGTATGTCGGGCTTGATCTATAATTTATGATCGGCCTCATGGGTACATTATCTTTGTGGATCTTAGGGTAGGCTTTTGCAGTCGGCAGTTGTGGATTCATTATGGTTAGCTTCGTAGTTTCCTGCTCGTTAAGGAGAAAGTGGGTGTGTTTCAGTAATGTTTTTAGATTTCTTTGGATACTGGCAGTTGGATCTTTTCTTCTGGTTTTGGTTTGGTTTGAAAGGTTTCGTCTAGGAAGCATTATTTAGTTTTAGAGATGTATTCGTTTCTGTCGACAATGACTGTTGTATTACCTTTGTCTGCCTTTGTTATTAATAGATTGTTCTGCTTAATTTTGTCTTTGAGTTTCCTGAGCTGAGTGTTATCAGTTTTGCTTTTAATGTTGTTGTTGTTGTTGTTGTTGTTGTTGTTGTTGTTGTTGTTGTTGTTGTTGTTGTTGTTAATCTTGTTTATGTATCTTGGTAATTTCTTACTAACCTCGTGTCTGATCTCATCGCGTAGGGCATTTTCAGTTTCAGCGATGATGGTTGTGATGTTATGGAAGTTTGATGTGTTTGCCCAATTGTGTTTAGGTCCCTTGCTCAATATATCAGTTTCTGTTTCATCAAAGTGCGTGTCTGTTAAATTCATGATGGGTGGGTGAAAAGTGTGTTCATTCTCTTTGTTGCATTTGGAGGGGGTGTTATTGACTTGTTTGTTTTAGATTTGTGACTGTTTTAGTGCATTAAGCTTTCTATTCAATGTGTTCTGTTTCCGGATTGCTATGTTAGTTATTTTGTCCTGGGTTATAACTTTGAAGTTGTCCCAAAAGGTATGTGGTAAAACATGGGAAGCTTCTAGGTGTGTTTCATAGAGTTTGGTATTGAGGTATTGTTTTTTCCTATAGAGGAATTTTATTTCTTCTGTTAGCCATATTTGTTTAGTCTTTTTCTGTGTATACCATGTCTGGTTGGTGTTCCTGTGTTTATTGTATCTCTTAAGGAAATTCGGTACTAAGTTGTTAGACAGGCATTCTCTTAAAAAGGTAATGTTCTTGATCATAATCACTATTTTAATTTTCAGGTTCTGATATCTAAACGCGATGTTTCTTGCCTGGTTGGCTGGGACACTATAATCTATTAGCTTCATGGTCCGTATTGATAGTTCAAGTACAAGTATGAAGGATGAGTTCTCCACCTAATCAATACTTTATTTTACTTAGTGTCAATATTATTTACATAAAAAGACAGTACCAGTTTCGACCCGTAAATAGGTCATCTTCAGCTGTTCGAGAACCTACTTAATAGCGACTGTACAGAATAAATACTACTAAAATTAAAATTAAACAAGGATGCCATTAAATAAACATGATACCACTACTGTAAAATTAATTAATGTTAAGGTATATACATATGGTACAGTTTTGGGGTAAAAGGGCTATTTTCAAAAATTACATTTTCTGAGGTTGGAATTGGATACAGTTCTTAGAGTTTATCAAGAATCACTGATATTCAGGCATCAAGTTATCTGTGTTAAATGCCACTATTATGTCCAACAGTTTATGAGATATATAAAGTGCATTGTTGTGCTGAAAATATGCAGGGGCGTTGTGTTCCTTATAATAAGAGGTTCAGCAACCAGTTCACGGACACATAGCTTATACTCAGTCTATATCACTGCTGAAAAATATGTTAGTGAGTGCCACTATTCTAAAAAATACTTCAAATTAAGATATATACTTATGGTATAGTTTTGGGGTTGAAGGGTTTTACACTGGTCCCATGATTGCCACATATTACAAAAGTTCCATTTGCAGAGGTTGATTTTGGATACAATTCTTAGAGTTTATGAAGAATCATTGACATATTGGTGTCAGGCTCAGATATCCAATGTTAAATGCCAGTACCATGTCAAACGGTTATTCAAAGTGCCTTGTTGGGCCGCAAATATGCGGGGACGTCGTGTTCATTAGAATAAAAGGTTTAGTAACCTGTTTACAGATACATAGCTCTTTCTCAGTCTATATCAACGATAAAAAACAAGCTAGTTTATATTAGACTTCCTTATTGAGGTTTACATTGCTGTGCGTGACATATTGAAATCAATGAAAGCTAGTTGTGGGTGCTCCTCTCTTCATACTGGGGTTCCCTCATGTAATTAAAAAAAAACATGTTCTCTAGGACATCCAGCTCACACGTAAGTAACACACACATACCGTATATACAACCTATTTAACAGGCACTCTCTATCAGTTATTCTAATACCTACCTTCCTTTTCTTCTTTCTCAGAATTTTTAAAATTACATGAGGGAATGTACAAAGATCCACAAAGATAATGTACCCATGAGGCCGATCATAAATTATAGATCAAGCCTGACATACAAATTATCATGCTTCATACAAACATTTCTCAAAAAACACTACACATTCTTAGCCAAGAAAACAGTACGAAACTCAATAGAATTCTGTAACATCACCAGAGAGCTGAAAATCGAACAACACCACATCCTAGCATCATATGACATCATTAACATGTACGCTAACATACCCACACAGAAGACAATAAGACTAATAGAATCAAATTTTAAAAAACACAGTAATCTAAGCATCCTCGAAATAGAAGAATTCATTAAACAATAATTACTTTAGATTCCACGACACTATCTACAAACAGCAAGGCCTTCCCATGGGTTCACCAGCCTCAGGAATACTAGCTGAGATCTACATAGACCATTTAGAACACTCAGAAATTAGCAAAATTAACAATGTATCGTTCTGGTGCAGATTTGTAGATGACATCTTCGTTGTTGTAGACTTCAGGTCCACAAACGAAAACAACATAATTGAACAGCTAAACAAAATAGATCCACATATAAAATTTACTATGGAAACTGAGAAATATCACACTTTGAACTATCTTGACTTATCTGTCACTAAAACTGAAGACCAGTTAACATACAAAATCTACAGGAAACCTACACAAACCTCCAACACAATAAAAATTGATTCCAGTCACCCGAACACACACAAAAAAGCGGCATACTACAGCATCATTTACAGAACTTTCAACATACCTCTCTCTCAAGAAGAATTGAAAAAGAAAAAAAAAAACTGTACATAATTCACGAAATAGCGAGTATAATAGATACAACAGAAACATGATAAAGAAAATCATTCACAACGTAAAACATCAGCTGAAATCTAATTTAAGTAGAAACAGTGAAACTAAGAAAGACTACTCACTTTTTACATTTAACAACACCCACATCCACCCCATAACCAATATTTTCAAGAAACACAATCTAAGAATAGCTTACAGAACCTCACGTAATAATGCTTCTATCTTACACAACACTAAATCGGTCAATGAAAACAACAAATACAGCCACTCAGGAGTATACCGCATTAAATGCGACTGCGAAGCTAGCTACATTGAGCGCACAGGCAGATGTTTTTCTATCCGATACAATGAACACATCAGCGCCACTAAATATAATCACTTTTCATCCATAGGGCAACATGCTGAGGAACACAAGCACAAATTCACCAATATTGTGAATGACATGGAAATTTTAAATATAAACCCCTCAGGCCCATTGCTCAATATAACGGAAGATTTATACATCAACATGGACCAATACGCTAATCCCAACTTCAACTTAAACAAAGTTGCAGATAAAACAAACATCGTTTTCAACACAGCCAAACCCTCTCTAAAAGACACATATTTAAAAAGAATCAGCAAACAAGGGCCTGTACACTCCACAAAATACACGCCTCACTCCACACCACCCCCTCCACAAGATGCTTCTCCCTCCCCACCACCTCTCTTTCTCAACGCTACGACAGCCACACGATGTACACGCAACAATGTGCAGCACGCTCCTAACTGTGCTCTAGGACATATCCAGCTCACACGTAAGTAACACACACACATTCCGTATATACAACCTATTCAACAGGCACTCTCAGTTATTCTAATACCTACTTTCTCTTTTCTCATTTCTGAGCATTACGATTTTTTGTAAGATAGAATTACATGAGGAAATGCAAGTATGAAGAGAGGAGCACCCACAACTAGCTTTCATTGATTTCAATATGTCACGCACAGCAACGTAAACCTCAATAAGGAAGTCTAATATAAACTAGCTTTTTTTTTATCGTTGATATAGACTGAGAAAGAGCTATGTATCTGTAAACAGGTTACTAAACCTCTTATTCTAATGAACACGACGTCCCCGCATATTTGCCTCCCAACAATGCACTTTGAATAACCGTTGGACATGGTACTGGCATTTAACATTGGATATCTGAGCCTGACACCAGTGTGTCAATGATTCTTCATAAACTTTAAGAATTATATCCAATTTCAACCTCAGCAAATGGAGCTTTTGTAATAGGTGGTAATCATGGGACCAGTGTAAAACCCCAAAACTGTACCATGAGTACATATCTTAATTTTAAGTATTTTTTGAATAGTGGCACTCACTAACATATTTTTCAGCAGTGCTGTAGACTGAGTATAAGCTATGTGTCCGTGAACTGGTTGCTGAACCTCTTATTATAAGGAGCACGACGCCCCCGCATATTTTCAGCACAACAATGCACTTTATACATCTCATAAACTGTTGGACATAATAGTGGCATTTAACACAGATAACTTGACGCCTGAATATCAGTGATTCTTGATAAACTCTAAGAATTGTATCCAATTTCAACCTCAGAAAGTGTAATTTTTGAAAATAGCCCCTTAACCCCAAAACTGTACCATATGTATATACCTTAACATTAAGTAATTTTAGAATAGTAATATCATGTTTATTTAATGGCATCCTTGTTTAATTTTAATTTTAGTAGTATTTATTCCGTACAGTTGCTATTAAGTAGGTTCTCTAGCAGCTGAAGATGACCTATTTACGGGTCAAAACTGGTACTGTCTTTTTATGCAAATAATATTGACACTATGTAAAATAAAGTATTGATTAGGTGGAGAACTCATCCTTCATACTTGAACTTAATACTCATTCAAATGATGATGATGATTATTATTATTATTATTATTATTATTATTATTATTATTATTATTATTATTATTATTATTATTATTATTATTATTATTAAATGTGCTGACGTAGGTAAGCCTTGTGTAAATGTGTAATGAATTGTTACACCGTTTGGGCCGCGCCATGTTAACTTTCTAACCTATATTTCATGCAAGGGGTTCGAAAATTTTGAGGCACAACTAGTAGCTTGTAATATCACGTGTAATTTTGTCAATACAGAACAAGATTTAAAATAAAGTAACATCACATTGTAAGATGAAGATTGTTTGTTGGTTACGAGATTTTGAGTTTGTGATATCTTTTGTATATATTCGGTCTTGTTCTAGCCATGCTGCCTTTGATATCGATTTATATCGGTTGAGCGCAATCTTGAAACCTGGCTGCCAATTGTATTGTTTACATCACCACGCGGTTAAGCTACCTTGCGTACAGTGTCGTGCGACCATTCAGCTGTAGCAGATTGTTGATATTGTTCGCTGATTTTGACTGGTGGTAAATGAAATGGCGTATGGCTTTTAGTGCCGGGAGTGTCCAAAGACAAGTTCGGCTCGCCAGGTGCAGGTCTTTCTATTCGACACCCGTAGGTGACCTACGCGTCGTGATGAGGATGAGATGATGATGAAGACAGCACATACACCCAGCCCCCGTGCCATTGGAATGAACCAATTAAGGTTAAAATCCCCGACCCGGCCGGGAATCGAACCCGGGACCCTCTGAACCGAAGGCCAGTACGCTGACCGTTCAGCCAACGAGTCGGACTTGACTGGTGGTGAACTCTTAGGAGTGTTTGCAGTGGCTACGTCCTGTCACTGGCTACCGATAGATAAGTAGTCGAGTGAATAGTTAAGGGATGTCTGTGGATAGAAGAGGTGGAGGTAAGATTCGACCTAATGAAAATATAATCTTGGAACAAGTGTCTTTAGATGGGGTAATAGTTGATAAAGTGTTACCTAATCAAGAACCTATGGGTAGAGATAGGGTTAATAATAATGCAGGGTCTAATATTGATAAAATGAGCACCTATACAGAAATTCATATAAGGCCATATATTGTATATGTCGAATCGGATGATCCAGATAGAAAAATAGGACAACTACACCCTTTGGTTTTAGGCAGACTTTTTTATGAACAGCAGATTCCCAACATAAAAGACATTCACAGAAAGGGCCAAAACAGAATTCAAATTACTTTCAGCTCTCGGCAGGCTGCTAATAATTTCCTTTCCAATCCAATTCTTCAAGGAAAACACCTGAAAGCTTTCATACCATCATCAAGTGTAAATAGAGTTGGTTTGGTGAGGGGAGTTGATACCTATTTATCAGAGGCAGAACTCTTTCAGTATATAGATTTGCTATACCCGGTGATCAAAGCTCAAAGAATGAGTCGAAGATCATCCAAGGATGGCAAGACAGAATATATATTATTACCTAAGGAAATTTCTATCTTTAACATAATTCTGGAAGTACACCCATTCATTTTTGGTGTTATCATTTGTGGAAAATGTCAAAGATATGGACATTCATTGACAAATTGTAGAGCTAGGGTACCTAGATGTGGGAAATATGCTTTTAATCATAACACCCAGAACTGTACACAGGCACTGGTTAAATGCATCCATTGAGAAGGTGATCATCAGGCAGGGGATGAAAGGTGTACTGAACATCAGCGACAGAAGGAAATTAAAAGAATAATGAGTGTTGAGAATAAGTCCTTTTTTGAGGAAAAAAAATTATTTTGGTCCTTTGGAACAGGATTTTAATCCACTAACAATACTACCACATTTCTCCTCTTTAGTGCAATTTTCTTCCAGTACATCTGAACCATTATCCCCTCGTAAAAGGAAGTTTACTACTATTGTCGATAGTCCACCCAGACAACCCTGTAGACCAGGATTCGATAGAAGTAACTACTTCCATTTGATAAGGGACCCTCCACGAGAAATACAATCTATTCCGGAAATCAGATCTCATTTACTTTCTGTGGATGTATCCTTAATAAATAGGTCCAACAGTACAGAACAAGTCCATTCTGGAAACTGTGTTAATTAGGCTTCTGTTTCTATGCCGATCAAATCTTCTAATGTAAGCATTCAGTTGGAGGGGAAAGTTAAAGAATTATCTAAAAAATTTGAATTCATAATGAACCAAATGGGACAAAATGTTCAGTGGTGTAATTTAATTAAAGTTTCACACGGCGAAGTTATCACTCTATTGACTAACTAAAATGAGAATATTGCAGTGGAACTGTCAGAGTATTTTAAACAAGAAACATGGATTAATTCAGCTTATACAATATTTTGATCCATATATTGTTATACTTGGTGAAACATAGCTCAAAGAAAATATCATTTCCGAGTTACTGGTTTCAATTTAATACGATTAGATGGCAGTGTTGCGACTGGTGTGTGTATCCTCATAAAAAATATTATAGATTTCCAAGTCAGAGGGTTAATATGAGATTCCAAATGTCCAAACAATTGCAATTACATCAAATCACTCAACAGTCATTTCCTTATATTGTCCTCCTAAAATTAGGCCAACATACAAACAATGGAAGATATTTTTTGAACAATTCAAAATGTCCACTATTATTGGTGGTGATTACAATGCCCATAATCCAATTTGGGGAAGTATTTCTTGTTTCAAGAAAGGCCAAGATATAGAGAACATCATAAATAAATCCCCTCTTACAATATTGAATGACGGATCACCAACACGGATCACTGCGCCCAATACAAATCCCAGTGCTGTAGATCTGACTATAGCAACTATTGATTTGGCACATAAAATGTTGTGGCAAACCGGGAATAATCAACACCAAAGTGATCATTTTCCTATTTTCATTAATATCACCTCGAATGCAGTCCGAAAGCCACAAAAATTTCCGATTAGTGTGCGACAAATAAAACATATGGATAATTCGTTATTTCAAAGGTATATTCAGGACAGATTGTCTATTTTAGACAAATAGAGGATAATGATCTATATAAAAAATTTAAAATATTATAAAGGTCTATTTAGACACATACCACCCACTTGAACTTAAATACAAGTCGAAATATTCACCTAACATTCATTGGTGGGATGATGAATGTTCGGAATGGGTACAGCGTCGAAAAAATGCCATACAGGAATTCTGACATAAAGATACCGCACAAATCCAAAAATTGTTTATTGAGAAATGACGATTGGCTTGGAAAGAGTTTACAAATTTATTAAATAGGCAAACCCCTCTTCAAGTTGTCTGGTCCTCCATTCGAAAGTTATGCAACTCGAACGTCAATATTATAAACAATACCGGCGATGATAGTACAACTCTCCTTCAATTTTATCAAAATTTAAGTCCTGATTAGTAACTTTGCTTCAATATCCAGTAACTGGAATTACAAATAAATTTCAAACATTTGCTGCGACCAGTAGTTCCATTGGAAGCCGATATTGCATTATATAATAAGAAAAGTACTTCTCCAGGAATGGATTATATATCATGCCATATGATTAAATGCTTACCGCCCAAAGCTAGAATATTCTATTTTAAAAATTTGACCTTCTATTAGGATTTGGAATTATACTTATGGAGTGGAACTATTTTGTATTAGTACCTATAAGGAAACCTGAAGAACCAAAACATGTATTAGGAAACTGTCTCAAAAAATTTTGCTAAACAGAATATTGTAGGCTCTAGAATATTATGAACTACTACTGACGTACCAATTCTCATTCCTCAAAAATTGCAGCACGATAGATGCTTTGAATATTTTATTAGAAGATATACTGTTGGCAAAATCTAGAAATCAACACGTTATTGCTGCTTTTTAGATATTAAAGGTGCTTATGACAACATGAATATTTCCATCTTACTCCATAAACTAAGAAATATGGATTTTCCTTCCACGTTGATTAATATATTAGGGCAACTCTATACGAATCGACGAGTGTGTCTCCTATTACAAGTTGTCCATTTCATGACCGTATCGATGAATATAATCAAGAAGTTAGTAAAATAACCACCTAATCGATACTTTATTATTGCCTCAGGCAAAATTGAATATAAATTAGCACTTACAGGACATGTTTCGACCACTTAGTGGTCCTCTTCAGCTGTATAAAGAAAGAATTGAGAAGAAAAAACATTATTGTCCTAATACAGCTGAAGAGGACCACTAAGTGGTCGAAAAATGTCCTGTAAGTGCTAATTTATATTCAATTTTGCCTGAGGGAATAATAAAGTATCGATTAGGTGGTTATTTTGCTAACTTCTTGAGTATGTCTCCAACAACTTGCCAACCAAAGCAATTGCCGTAATGCATCTGTTGGACTGCCACAAGGTGACATTTCAAGTCCGATTATGTGTATTTTGTATACTGCTGATCTTGAAAAAGAAATTGTAAAAACAGCTCAGATATTAAATTATGCATATGTTATAGTAATATACTGCATTCAAAATTCTATAGAGGAATGTCGGATTACAATAGAGAAGACATTAGAAGTCCTTCAGACATGGACTATACAAAATGGTTTAGAGGTAGCACTGGCTAAAAGTTCAAATCTAATATTTACCATCACCCATTAGATGCGGCAAACAGGAAATCTTCACTAAACAAACCGTTCAGTATCTTGGGGTAGAAATAGATAATAAACTATCTTGGAAAAAATCATATTGCAGCGATATGTCGAAAAACAGAACAAAAAATACAAGTATTAAGTTCTTTAACGAACAGAACCTGGGGCGCTGACCCATATACTCTTTTAACTGTTTATAAAAACATTATAAGCCCTGTTTTTGACTATGGTAGTCAGTTTATAAGATATGGCCTCTGAGGATCAAAAAAAAAAAAAGAGACTAGACAAAGTACAATATAAAGCTATTAGAATGATTACAGGTACCATGATCTCGACTCCCACAGATGCTTTACTAGCTGAAGTTACCGAACCACCGTTACGTTTGAGACGCAAATATATATCTACTAAATATCTTCTCAAGAAAATGGCCAGATATCAATATCTGATCTCTCCCAAGCTGAAATTATTATCAGAATATTATGGAAATGTATTACAAGAAAATTATCCGGCACTCCTATGGGCATATGTTCAATGTATATATTTACGACCGAATGTAGTTCAAACACAAACTCACCCTACGTACTCCATAATGTTTCCTATGAATATACAGTTGCCCAATATTGTACGCACAATGTTCGACGATAACATATAAACAGACGGATAACAAATAACTCATTAAGAATTACTTTAGATTAATACGAACAATATATCCCATTTTATACTGACGGGTCAAAACATCATTACACATCTGATATTGGAGCCGCTTTTTACTCCCCTCAGCTGCAATTATCCAAAAAAAAAAAAATATTACCCCATATGGCATCTATATATACAGCTGAAATATTTGTAGTTTGTCCAGCGTTAATATATATTAAATATTCAACTTTCCAAAAGGCACTCATATCTACCAGTTCTCTCAGTGTTATTAAAGCATTAGAAAATCCAACAAATGCGGAAAGTTGGTATATCGAAAACCTAAGGAAACTACTGTATGATTTAACCGTACTAAATCGTTCTGTCTTATTTACGTGGATTCCAGGACATTCTGGAATAGAAGGCAATATCATGACCGATAAACTAGCAAACGAGGCAGCTAATGGACAAGGCTTACGATACCATATCGCATTCCCACAAAAAGACGTATGACACTGTGTAAGAAATTTATCCGAGAAAAGTGAACAGTGGCGCCAATCAGCAAAATCTAAAGGTAAACATTTATACAATCTCCAAAATACAGTTGCTAATAAACCATGGTTCGCAAAAGGACAGTACACCAGACGTCATATAGCTACTTCGCTTGAATCATGCCTGTACACCGGAACATCTGTATCGTTTAAGGATTAAGGATAACAACTTGTGTAATTGTGGTAATTATGTCAGCATTATAAATGATATCTTGTTTCATTGTGATAAATATCCAAGACAGCGACAAGATTTCATTTCCAACTTAATATCACTCGGCATTCAACTTCCTCTAAATGTTTCTTGTTTGGTATATTATCCGACAGTTCACCTTCAAATTTTTTTCAAGAATGTAATATCACGACTTAATATGGACGATCTTGACTCTCTTATTTGTGATCTGGTCATGTTTGTGTATGGTAGTAAGACGCTGTGATAGATCACACTGGCATGAAGATGTAGAACCCTGTGTCCCTGTGCTAAATTCCTGTACTCTAACAAATGTGTACTTGTTCTAACAGTACGGTAGAAGACTAGGATATTCCTAATGTATCTTCCATAAACAACCTCTTCCAATAAAATAGGTCACACTTCCGTTTCTCAATACCACTCTATTCTATCCTTTTGAACAGTACCTTTTATTCATCATCATCATTAGTTGTTGTGCTCATTACTGAGTGTCGTGACCTCATAACTCCATCATTTCCATGTTGCAACCTTGACAACATGTTTCCATCCCGAGCAGTTTTCACATTTCGTTAATATGATCTGAAGTGTTAGCCCAGTGATCTTCTTCGCCTGATCTATCCATCTGCTTGCTGTTTTTCCTCGTTGTCTACTGCCTTCAATTTTGCCTTGTAAAATTACCTTTTCCAAGTTCTCTCCGTCTCGTCTTAAAATGTGGCCAAGGAACTGCAGGTAACGTTCACTCACATGGAAAGATAGGCGTTTCTTGATGCAGAGTTCGTCCAGAATGGAAACATTAGATCTTCTTTCTGTCCAGGGTACACGTAGCATTCTCCGCCAACACCACATCTCAAAGGCATCAATGCGCTTTTTGTCTTGAGCATTCACAGTCCAGGTCTCACAGCCGTACAAAAAGATGGAGAACACTAGTGATTCTAACAAGTGCATCTTCGTGGCTTTTGATATTGCCCGGTTCTGCCAGATCTTAGTAAGTTTAACCATTGCAGCACGACCTAAGACAATATGTCTTTTTAGCTCTTTATCACAGCTTCCCATGTCATTGATGACAGACCTCAAGTATACAAATTCCTTAACTATATCCAGGACCTTTAGGCATCCCATAAGTTGGATTTGACCTTGCCGATCAACTACCATTAGTTTCATCTTTTTGATGTTTATCTCTAGACCATACTGAAGACTAGTGTTCTTCACCCTTGTAAGCAGGTCATGAAGCTCCTCTTCACTACCAGCAATGAGGGAAGTGTCATCTGCAAAGCACAGTTAATTAATTTTTCTGCCACCAATCGAGATTCCACCATTCCAGCCATTGAGAGCGCTTTTGATGACACATTCTGCATAGATGTTGTAGAGTTGAGGTGATAATATACAACCTTGCCTTACTCCATTTGTCACATTGAAAATGCCTGAGAGATCACCATCCACCTTTATGGTTGCTGCATAGTTTTTATACAGGCTTTTCAGTAACGATATTAAATGCAGTGAAACCCCAAATTCCTTTAGCACCTGCCACAACTTGTCCCACATAACACAATCAAAGGCCTTTTTGTAGTCCAGGAAGCAAAGGCAGCGACACAAAACTCGCGACATTTCTCAATTGTCTGTCTCATGTTCAGTATAGACTCTCGTGTTCCTTTACCTGCAACAAAGCCTGTTTGTTCTGCGGATATCTGAGGTTGCAGGAATGGTTTTAGGTGTTTATATATTATGTAGAGCAGAACTTTGCTTGCATGGGATATTAATGCGATAGTACAATAATTGGAACAATCCCTTATAGACCCCTTTATGTGAAGAAGGATTAGTATTGATGTTGTCCAGTCCTTGGGTCATTCACCAGTTTTCCTCACCATATTACATACCAAATGTAAAACATGCATGCCCTCCTCCCCCATCACTTTCAGCATTTCTCCCAAAATACCATCCATACCTGGGGCTTTGTTGTTCTTCAAATGATTGACAGCATTCACAATTTCAGTGAATAAAATATCAGGTTCTTTGTGATACCTCATAGAAATTTCCTGTTCGGTAGAATTATTTCCTTTGCAATACAGCATTTCACAGTATTGTTTCCACCTCTCTGTTGCTTTCTTCTTATCAGTAATAAGGTTGCCATCTTCATCTTCAGTCACCCATGTGCGTGGTTTGAACTCACGGGTAATGCTGTTGACTTTTTTAAAAAGATCACATGTTTGATTCAGCCTATGATGTTGGTCTATTTCATCACAGATACTAGTGAGATACCGTGTCTTGTCAGTTCTGCAATTGCGCTGTATTTCGCGGTGAAGTTCACTGTATGCTTCTTCGTCTTGCTTGGTTTGAATGCCACATTTCTTCAGTATGCTCCGCTCTTCTATTAGCAGTAGAGTGGTGTTCAATATCCAGGGATGCTTAGCTTTGATTAGTAATACTTAAATCAACCTAGTGACTGGACGTAGTGCGCAGAGCAGAGTCCAAATAAAAACGAAGAAGCTACCTCACTCGGCGTGTGTTGTATAGTTTTAATAGTGTTCAGTGTAGATGTAATTTTATTTACATCCGTGTGTTGGTTAGTATATAGTTCGTCTTATGTACCATACCCCAGTGTAGTTCGTGAAAGACAAATGGCAAGAATGTGACTCGGCAAAAATTGGCACCATGGTCTCGATCAGCCATAACCTCCTTCTTATGTCAGTCATTAGCTGCATATAATTTATTTCTTTTATTCCTAATAATAATGTACCTATTCTTGTTTTAGTGTCGGATATTGTTAGGAAGTGCATACACTATCTTTGAAGGTTTTATGAATTTATTTTCACTTGTGGTGTGGTGTTATTTTCGTAGTACGGTATTACATTTTATGAGGGCTGTATGCTGCACTTATATTGCATCACCTGTTATTGAAGCAGTAGAGTGCTGGTAGCATAGGTAAGGCAATGCTCACATGTTTTGCGAACTGTCAGTTTAGAAGAAAGCCGTGTGGAGTGTAGGACTATTTAAATACTTTTACAATATCCTTATCTTACTTCTTTTATTCAGCTAACAATGTCTTCATCAAACTAAGGAAAACTTCGTTTAATGAAAGGTGGCTGCTTGATGATACTTTCAGAACATGGTTGACACCCATGCCTCAGGACAAATTTTCAGCATTTTGTATAATATATAAAACATCATTTTCTCTTAGCAACATGGGGAAGCAGGCATTAAAAAAGTCACATGTGAAGAAAGAAGCATGCCAGTAGTGTCAAGTTTAGCCAGTTCTCTTCATCACTTTCAAGTTATTTAAAAAAAAAAGAACATTCGAATAGTGAAGTAACAAAAGACTTAAACTCAGTAGATAATACCCTGGCCACAAACACAAATTGTCCTCTACCTGCCACAGCTACCACAATGAACTCTTATCACATATGACTCCACTACTGCTGCTTCTGCTTCTTCTTCTCTTCTTCCATTAAAGAAGGTTCACCAGAGATCAGATGTCTACAGAATTATCTTTCAAGAGAGGAAGTAACCAAAGCTGAGATTATATGGTGCATGCATACTGTCATGCAACACCATTCTTTACATGCCAGTGAATCTAGTGTAAGTTTGTTCCCAGTAGAAATGTTTCTAGACTCTGAAATAGCTTTGAAAGTTCAACTGTACAGAATAAAAGTTGCATATACAATCCACTCATGGTTTGACACCCTATTTTCATAAACAAGTTCTTGAGATGTGTAGTAAGTGCACACATTTCACTGTTGGTTTTGACGAGTCACTGAATAAAGTTTCCCAGATGGGCCAAATGGATCTTGTAGTTCGTTGTTTCAATCCTGATACCAATGAAGTATGCACTTCTTATTTTGAATCCGTGTTTCTTGGTCACTCTACCTCCTCAGATTTTTTTTTTTTTTTTTTTTTTGTGTGTGAGCACTGCAAGGACTCAATCTAAAAGAAACTCTTACAAATTTAAATGGATGGTCCAAATGTTGATGTTCCTTCAGGATATCAGTAATTTAATACATAATGATCCAAATGCTCCAGTTTTGGTGAACATTGGAAAGTAATTGAATGTGCTATAGATATCCTACCTAATGTTGACAAATATATATAAGAAACAGAGACAAGAAAATCCCAAACTGTAACAGCTTCAAAATAGTATCAACTTCACTGACAGATAAGCTTCTTAAGGCCAAGTTGTCATTTTTATTATCACTTGTTGGATATTTGGAACCATTCCTAAAACATTTTCAGACAGATCTTCCATTTGCACCACTCCTGTATGAATCTCTAATTGCAACAATGAAAAATGTCATGACAAGGTTTGTTAAGTCTGAGTCACTGCAGTCTTCAGAAAATGCCCTCACAATTAATTTAGACAGTAAATAAAATCTTCTGCCTGCATCTAAAATTGACATAGGTTTCACTGCTAGAGCAGCACTTCGTGGTACTCCTGGATTAAATGATAGAGATATATTAGTGTTTCGCACAGATTGTCTAAGAGGAATGGTAGCTTTGTGCAAGAAGTCACTCGAACGGTCACTGCTGGCATATAAACAAGAAATTCCTTTAGTCAGTTTTGATCCAAATGTAGCCAAGCAACCTCTAAGCAGCAAATGGCTAAGGATAGCTTTAAATGCCTTTGTTGAAAACAAATGGATCTCGGGTAATGAAGCCAATCATATACAAAGGGAGTTCACTTCTGTTTGTAAGAAAGATACTTTCAAAGAAGTAGGGCGTTCTTTGTCTTCTAAAGACAAGAAGTTAGATCACTTTTGGCTTCGCACTGTTCTGCCAACAGTAAATTTGAAAACAGAGAAGTTGCCTTCATTTCTCAAAATGATACCAATATTCTTTCATGGGAATGCTTACTTGAACGTGGTTTATCTGTTACTAAAGAAATTATAGTAGAGAACATGCTACAAGTATCTCTTGTAGCACAAAGAAGAATATATAATGCTATCTCAAACCTTGGTCGAATTAAAAAGGTCTCCATTAATAAGAACATGCTCCATGCTGCAAGGAATGCTCATGCTTTGTATGTTCAAAATCTAAAGGAGAAATGTTAAGCATTGGAAGTAGAAAATTCTTTGCAGAAAAAAATAAGAGAATGGCCGCTTTGTTGTTGAAAGAATTAGAAGGAAAAAAAGCGGAGGGTGATAGCAGAAGCTCGACAGTCGTTGCTGGCTGCTTCGCGGAAGCAGTAATGGTAATCAATTTTTAAAAATCTTAAAATGAATTTAATTAGACTAAATTCAACTTTCAAGTTTTGAAATTTAATATGCACATTATTTGCTCATTTATTTTTTGGATGTCAAGTTTTCAAAATGTATTTTAATATTACTGTCATACCTGGGAACTTCTTTTATAATTTTATTTTTTGTCATTGCGTGTCAGGGAAAAAAAAAGTTTTTATGTCTGGAAAACAGGAAAATGTCAGAGAATTTCAAAATCTTGATTTGGTGGACACACTGTTTATATACAACCAAATAAATGAGAGTTCAAATCAGTTAATCTAAGATGCTGAACCACCGGCACAAACATAATCTATATACAGTACAGCAGAGGCCTGGTTTTTTGAGCTATTTGGGGCTGACACGACTTCAAATTACAAAATCCTCATATTACATGCAAATAAGAATGAATCAAAGGACTGTGCATGAAAACATATTAAATGAGTACTGGTACAAAAGAAGATTAAACAACACATTACATAAGTTGCCATTGATGCTTTCACGGCCTGTACTTATAGACATGATATAGGCTTTTGGACTTATGCTGTGTCAAGAAAATAAGGTGAAATTCTCCACGTTTCGTAGAGAAGTGCTCTGCGTAATCAGAAGAAAATCTCAACATTTCATGAGAAAGGCTTCTTAAACAATGAACGTTAGAATTTAGACGTTATAATAGAAGTGGAAATGGTATGTTCATTCATCACCAGATGGCTCCCCAGGCACAGTACAGTGCTAGCGTTCGAAGCAGAAGCTGACGGAACCATCAGAATCAGTCTAAGAGGGTCACATGTACGTAACATATGACATAGACAGGTGTATGACATAGACACAAGCCTGGAATGAAACATCTGGTGATGAGGAACGTACGAATTTGGAAAACACTGAGATGAAATTACAATAGTGAAGGGACAGGGAAGGGAACTACCTACGTAAATCCTTAATGGCTGGCAACCAGGTATTACTTAATAGATAGCCAGTGTCCCTGTTGAAATTGTTAGGATATCTACGTATTTCCACAGCTTCACGTATAATCCTGGACCTGTAGTGTCTATTGTGGGTAAGAGCTCGAGCATCTTGGAACATGACATCATGACCCGACGATAGTGTGCTCAGCTATTGCTGATTTGTCTTACTGGTTGAGACGAATATTATGTTCATGTTCCTTGATACGGGTACCAATGGACCGGCATGTTTGGCTGATGTATACCTTACCGCAAGTATAGGGAATTTCATATACCCCAGTATGTAAAAGTGGGGACAATTTATCCTTGGTTTTACCCAGACTGTGAGCAATTTTAGTGGTGGTGCCAAACACAGTTTTTATATTGTGTTTGCAGAAGACCTTTTCAGTTCAATCTGTGGTGTTGTGAATGTAAGGCAAGTAGTCAGTTCCCTTCACTTCTTCCTTCTGTGAGCTTTGCTTGGTCGTTTCTCTGGGAATACAGGGCTCTATGAATCTGCAAATCGCTGTAACCATTACCCTTGAACATGACTTTGAGCGTGTCCATCTCCACCTGGATATTTGATGGCTCACAAATTCGTCTCGCCCTCTTGGTGAGTGTCGTGAGAATGCCTTGTGTTTGTACTGGATGGTGGTGAGAATCTGCAATGAAGACAGCGATTTGTGTGGACAGGCTTACGATAAACGGTATGTCCTAAGGAGCCGTCTGGTTTCTTTCTTACTAGAACATTCAAGAAAGGAAGGTATCTGTCCAACTCCATCTTCATAGTAAATTTAATTGAAGGATGTTGCTGATTTAGATGGTTCAGAAATAGATTTTCTCAGGACCTTCTGCCCAGACCACAAATGCATCATCAACATACCTCCACTATATCATAGGTTTGACGGGCGCCAAAGCAGTAGCCTCCTTCTCAAAATGCTCCATAAAGAAATTAACCACTACGGGCAAAAGTGGACTTTCCGTAGCCACTCCTTCCATCTGTTCGTAAAAATTCCCACGCCACAAGAAATAGCTGGAAGTCATGTAGTAGTAAAATAGCTTAGTAATGTCCTCAGGGAACAGGTGTTCAGTGAGAGACATGACGGAGTCAGTCGGAACTTTAGTGAACAAGGACTCCACATCAAAACTCACCAACAGTGCATTAGGTTGAAGGGTTATGGTTGACAGCTTGTTAATGAAATATCGAGAGTCCCTGATGTATGATTCAGTATGTCCTATGTGTGGCTGAAGCAATTTGCTTAGGTATTTAGCCAGAGCATATGTAGGAGAACCTATCGCACTAACAATAGGTCTGAGATGAACATCTTATTTATGGATCTTAGGTAGTCCATATAATCTAGGTGGCACTGCATCTCCCGGGGACAGATGTTTAGCCTCCTCTTTTGGACTTGAAGATTGCCTTCAGAGCTTCACGGTGGCATTGGACACACGAGTGGTGGGGTCACGTGAGCTCAGTCTGTAAACGGTCTCTGACAATATAGCCAAAATCTTATTCTTATACTCATCAGTGTCTATAACCACTGTCTCAATAACCTTATCAGCTGAGAAGTTGGTCAGTTCAGAATCATCTCTAAGTTCCTTCAGAGCTCTCTTCTCACCTCTTGTTAAATTGGGCGCGGGTACAACAGCAGACCTTATGTCTCTCACATATTTCTGTCTGAACTCCTCAGCCTCATCCAAGGGTAGTTTGCGGATGCCTGCCTCAACAGAAGTAATTAACTCCTCAGTGGGAATTTTAGAGGGAGCGGCAGTGAAGTTAAGACCCCTAGCTAGAACTGCTGTTTGGTTCTTGTCAAAGGATTTCTTGAAAAGATTGATGACAGTTTTACTAGCATCCGGGTTCGTGCAAGAGACCACCTGTTTCTGAACTAGTCGGAGGAACTTAGATTTCTGTCTGAATGACACCTGGTTGAATTTTTGTTCAGCCTGTATAGCAGTGATGCGATCGAAAGTCAACCACAATTCCTGCGAGAGAGTGTTGCATAACAGCAGGTGTAAATGAAACAATTCTCAGGAGATAGAGTCCAGTTCCTTACGAGTAATGCACTCTCTTGATCACAAGAGCCTTGCTAGCGTGTTGATATATTCTCCTGGCCTTCGGAAAATTCAATGTGTGCTTCAGCTTCACACAGTTGGGAATGATGTTATGGTCCCTGCATCTCGGCAGAAAGCATAAAGAAGAAAGAAGAAAAGACTTCTTTCTCCTTAATTTGCATTTGCATTTTATACCTGAGTTAGATGTGGGCTAATATTACTAAGTTTAATAGAAACACCAACTTAAATTTGAAAGAGATGCACCAATGTCTTTTGTTTTAAAATGTCATCATCATTATTATTTGGACTTAGACTTGCAGCATTAACAAAATAATCATCAAATAGAACACTGTCAAGAAGTACTTCAAGTTATTGCTGCTCATAACCTTCAAACATGCGTCTGAAAATAAATGCCTTAGCTGCATGATGTAGCAAGAACGCTACATTCATATTTAGCAGATTTTTAGTAACTTCAGTAATCAGTGAATCACCTAGAATTGTATTTCATTGCTATTCATACATGTACAGCTGCCATGACACCTGTCCAACTGCCTTAGGCAAAGATATCGTATGATATAAATGGAAAATATTATTGCCCCTAGCCCTCTGTAGCATCAGTTCTGGAAGTATGCGATGTCAAAGGTATTATGTACATAGTTTGGTTTGCCATCTTTTAACTTGTTACTGAACTACAAGAAGAAGAATATTATGTAGCGAAAAACTATGCTATGCAGTGTCGGATTAAGTTGAGAATCTTCGTATGAGCGGTTACTGTGGCATGCAGCACTGCTGTTGACATCCACGTGGACATTGCCCATTAATTTCAAAGGAATGAATGAAATTGGCAAATGTTCCACGTGCAACATACAGGCCATGACCATACCATTGGAGACGTTTTTCTTGTGCCTTCTCACTGATGGTTGTAATGCCCATTTGCTGGTGAACAGTGTCATTTTATGTACTACAATGTGAATATTTTGGACCTCAGATGTGGCATCCTACTGTCCCAGAGTACACCTGTGACTTCCCACCATCTCATCCATGCTGCTTATCCTACTTCACACTTCAGCACCTATCCCACCAACATTCTAGTAGGCAAGATCTTAGATACCTGAAGCTTATGGTCTTCATTAAGGTTTCTCCATCGACTTAGATGGAGCCATTGCTTGGGATGGTTTTCCAGGTATTTGGTCTTCGTTTTGTTCAGTCTAAGACCATATTATGAGAGAAAGCTGTTCCAGTCTTCAGCTTGATGCTGCTATCTTCTTGTGGTATTAGCAAGTGTGACATTATCTGCTTATTAGAGAGTCCAATGGACACTCCTTTGCAGGTCCCGTGTGATTGTGTCAGTAACGAGGCCAAAGAGAAATGGGGACAGTGTGGAGCCTTGATGAACACCAACTTTCACTGGTAATCTCTCCTAGATGCCGACAGCGCAACGTACATGACTTGTGGTGTTCGTGTTGAGCATCTTGATCCAAAGCATTTCTGGTACACTGTCATTAAGTGCATACCAGATCATATTATTTATTTATTTATTTATTTGTGTCTTTATCAAGTGGCGAAGTTAGGGCTCTTGGCCCTCTCTTACACTTAACCACATACAATTTTTTTATTTTTACAGTATTAATCTAAAATATCATTGTAATCCTTTACTGTTATTGAGATATGTAAGTCAAATAAGGAATTACAATAATACAACTAATTAAGGTTACTACTGATGAAAAATTATAGGATAAATAGAGAGTGGTTAATAACAAAAAAAAAAAAAAAAAAAAAAAAAAAAATCAACTTACAACCTAAAGAATATATCTACAACTAGCTTAAAGGAAAACTTATTCAAATGTAAGGCTGAAATAAATTAACTGAATGTTAGCATGTTACAATCTGAGTGTACTAAAATTGATGTTACTATGTAGTCTATTTCTACGAACATTCTATAGCCTTAAATGAGAGTAGTAAGAACGTAAATGGAATAGCCTAAGAACTTAAATCTAGTACGTAACTTTTGGTTTCATTCACACGTCATTCACTCTTACATTCATTTGAGTCAACTGTATGTACTCTGGAGGAATTTACGGTAGGCTGTTTTAAATGTCCTAGACGAGCAAGACTTTTTAATATCATCCGTGATCGTATTCCATAACCTCAAAGCAGAGACCAGGAATGAGTGGCTGTAGGTATTTGTTCGATGCGGTGCTATTTCAAGTAATGATCCGGAGCGAGTGTTAATTTCGTGGAACGAAGAAAGAAGCCTAAACTTGGACGATCGATAGGTGGGGCTGTTTGAAGAAAGCAACTGATAGATGAGGGTCATTTGGTGCGTTTTTCGACGATCATTTAAACGTAGCCATCCCAACTTTTTGTAGTATGGTGTTATATGAGCATCATGTCACAGCTGGAAGGCGTATCGAATGCAAGAGTTCTGTACATGTTGTAGCTTTGTTGCTTGTTCACAGGTTAGGTCAGTCAATAAACTGTCACAGTAGTCAAAGATTGGAAAGATAAGTGTTTGTATGAGTTTTAATTTAAGGTCCAGTGGGAGAACATTTTTATGATGCTTCAAAGGATAAGTAGATGCATGTACTTTTCTGCACACATTAGTTATATGCTCATTCCAGGTCAGAGTCTCATTTAAGGTGACCCCCAAGGTTTGTAACAATCTTGGAGTATGGCACTTCGGTATCATCAATGGTAATTGGAGGAGGATTGTGATTACTGTTTAGAGCACATAGTAATTTTTTGTGTCCAATTATTATGCTTTGGGTCTTTCATGGGTTGATGAGTAAGGCATTGTTCCTGGCATACGTTGTGAGTCGTTGTAGGTCTGTATTCATATGCTGGATCACTTCGCATATACTATCTACACTGGTATGGTAATATACCTGCAGGTTATCAGCATACAGATGGTATTTACAGTGAACAAGTGGGGATGAAATATCATTGATATGCAGGCTGAATAATAAAGGTCCAAGCACAGATCCTTGAGGAACGCCATATAATCGGATAGCCCATTTGGACGTAACATCGTTTACTGAGACACACTGACGATGATTTGTGAGGTAGGATATAAAGAAATTGAGCGCATTCTGGTCGACACCAAGGGAGCGCAATTTTGAAAGGAGTAGTTGTATGTTGACTGTATCAAATGCACTGCTAAAATCAAGGAGCGTGAGAACCGTCACCTGTCGCTTATCCATAGCAAGCCTGATATCATCTGTTACCCGAAGGAGTGCTGTCGTTGTACCGTGGCCCTTCCTGAAACCAGATTGCAACGGGGTCTAGTAGTGAATGATTTGTGCAATATTCAGTTAGTTGCTCGTGAATTAGTCATTGAAGGGCTGTCGCAAGCAGAGCGAGTATTGATATAGGGCGGTAGTCTGATGGATAATTTGATGTGGTGTTCTTTAATACTGGATTCACTAGAGCATCCTTCCAAATGTCTGGAAAAGTTCCTGAATTTATACAGTAATTGAAGATATGAGTAATGATCGGTAATACTGCACCGATGACATTTTTTATGAAACCTATTGGAATATGATCTGCTCCTTTCGCTTGAGATTTAATGGAATTTAAGACTCGTTTTACTTTGTTTATATTGACAGTTTGCAATGAGAATGTTGGTTCAATATTCAAGTAATTGCCATCTTCATGTAACAGGATTCCAGATTGGGGTCGAGTTTCTTTGATTTGTTTACCAGTGAAATGAGAGTTAAGTGTGTCCAACGATATTGTTGAAATATGAGGTTCTTCAATTTTTCGTATTCCTATTGAACGTAACTGATTCCACGCATTAACTGTATTGAGATTTTTGGTTTGATTTCTGATATATTTAAATTTAATGTTTCTAATTAATTGTTTTGTTTTGTTCCGTAGACGACAGTATTGTTCGAAATCCGTTTGCTCTTTTGTTGCTCTGTACCAGTGAAACAAAGCATCAAGGCGGGCCATTGTTGCTTTTATCTCAGTGTATAACCACGGAGCAGGAGAGCGAGTAACCCTTGCCTGCAGAACGGGAGCATGCTTGTCATAGAGTCCTAACAATAAGGAGTTAAATCGATATACTTTCAAATTCACGTCGTGCAATTGTCGTATGTCGTCCCAAGGCAAATTATATGCGTCATATTGTAGTAGAGTTAAGTCTATATTTTTTATGTCTCTGTAGTTTACATACCTAGCTTTACACTTCGGCACCTGCAGTGAGTAGCACAGATAGATAAGATCATGTGCAGAGATACCAGGGACAGAGATTTGTCCGTGCTTGACAGCCTTATGGGGATTATTTGTCACTAAGTAGTCAATTAGAGTGTGGGTTGAGCCGTTACGTGTGTGTACGTGATTAGTTGCGTCTAATGGTAAGATGGTCATGTCCATTGAAATGAACAGCCTGCGAATTCGGTCCGAGTCACTAGTCTGGGTCAGGAGATTTATGTTAAAATCACCGAGGATTATGATGTGTTCGTAACCTGGTATAAGTTTCAGCAGATCCGCTTCAAGTGCGTCTATATTACTTACCTTGGGTGGCTTATATACTACTACTATTAACACTTTCTGGTGGTTGACAATCGCCTCAAGGAACATGTATTCAGTATGCGGAGTGTCATTGGGGGAAGATTTACAGATTGTTTTGCTCTCATTGTCGTCTCTACAGTACACTGAAACACCACCGCCTCGTTTACCTGCGCGGTCATTCCTGAATAAAGTATACCCATCAATTTTTACAAGCACAGAACTGATACTGTTAGTCAACCAACTTTCACTCAGACCGATTAAATGCATATTTGTGTCAGTAATTATAGAACGGACTTCGTCAAAGTGACTTAAAAGTGATAAACAGTTAATGGGGCAACATTGCAGGGTTCTAGGAAACTGCAACAAGGCACGTTTCAATAGGATTCCTGTGGGCTCGGGTTGGGGTAGGGGAGCTACTGGTGATTGTGAAAGAGGGTTGTCATTGTCTTGGAATACGTCCGGGTCAATGGCATGCAGGAATTCCTCATCTGCTACATGCACAGGCTCATTAGTCTTAGCCATTATCATGCATAACTAAAGAAACACTTACCGAGAATTTCCCAGGTACATTCGCTGACTCAGTTCGCACACACTGGAGACACACACACAAATATATAAACATGAAAACTACGGAACATTTTAAGACTTAAATCTTAATTCACTGTTACATCTGCTGAGTTTAGAGTTCTGTTCAAGTCACGTACATTACTAATATATTCTTCCTTCCATTATTTAGTAACACTACTATGCGTCCTTCGACTGTCCATACCCGCTTATGCCCTAGGATATCCCTAGCTCTGTCTAGAATCTGTTTCCGGATACTCGTAAGTGATTCAGTTATTAGAAATTTAGATCCTTTGAGAAGTTTTTTAACTCTCCAAACCCGGTTACGATCTTGAAATCTTAGGAATTTCACGATGATCGGTCGTCTTCCCGTCAGCTGTTGGCTTCAGCTGTTGTGCGTTTCCGCTCACCAAGCCTGTGGCAGTGGTCTGTGTCTCCTAGTGAGATGTCCAGTTGTAGCTTATCCCTGATGAAGTCCGTAACTTTTTTATACATGTCTTCATCAGGTTCCTCGGCGACACCGTGCAGTAGGAGGCAGTTACGACTGCTATACTGAGCCAAATTGTCAATCGTTTCTTCATGACGGGTTAGAGTCTCGTCCATCATCGATATCTTAGTCCTTAGTTCGGCAATTTCAGTGGTCATTTGGTCCTTGAAGGTTTCAAAGTTGGCAGCCAGGCTCTGTATTTCTTAAAAATTAAATAATTGAAAAAGAGGTTCAACCTATTCAATACATAGGAAAGAAATGTAGTGATTACATTCTTATTTAATAGTAAATATAAATGGGACTGGTTTCGACCCTAGTCCAGGTCATCGTCAGCTGTAAAAACATGTAAAACAATGCATATGAAAAAGAAAAAGAAAAAGATTAAGTGAACTCTGGATCGGTATAAGATGAAACATAAATTAACGATGGGGGTAGAAATTGTGAGTCACTTAAAAGAAAACAGTACGTAATATTAAGAATGGTAGTATGGCACACGCAATGATAGGCGAAGTCTCACAATGTTTATGAATATTGGAGAACAGTCAAATGGGTCAGTTTCCACACTCTGTCAGGCACAAAGTCATAACACTATCAAATAATATATGGAGATCAACTTCAAGTTATTTATGATCTTCATATATTATTTGATAGTGTTGTGACTTTGTGCCTGACAGAGTGTTGAAACTGACCCATTTGACTGTTCTCCAATATTCATAAACATTGTGAGACTTCGCCTATCATTGCGTGTGCCATACTACCATTCTTAATATTACGTACTGTTTTCTTTTAAGTGACTCACAATTTCTACCCCCATCGTTAATTTATGTTTCATCTTATACCGATCCAGAGTTCACTTAATCTTTTTCTTTTTCTTTTTCATATGCATTGTTTTACATGTTTTTACGGCTGACGATGACCTGGACTAGGGTCGAAACCGGTCCCATTTATATTTACTATTAAATAAGAATGTAATCACTACATTTCTTTCCTATGTATTGAATAGGTTGAACCTCTTTTTCAATTATTTAATTTTTAACGTTAATACTTTCAATACGGAACAATGAAATTTTTATCTTTAAATCTGTATTTCTTGTCGTGGGTTGGTAGTAGTGTCTCCAGTACTGGTGGTCGCTGCTGCTAGGCGAGCTTGGAAGTCACTCAGTTGACTTTCAAAGACAGTTATTCTTTGATTAACTTCGTTAAGTGTCATGTTTTAGTGATATATTTCAACTGAAAATCTGTACAAATGTTTTCCATGACAGAGTTCATACCTAGATGCGGTTGTTCTTGCTGTTTTCGCAGGATATAACAGAGAGCACGTAACACTCACACTACACTGGCTGCCATACTAGAAGTATTACAGAGTATGATTCTTCAATGAAGAAGGTTTTTAAAAATATTGATTGCTGATTTCAGCACAGTAAGCGCTACTTTGGTTCTAGTGCTTGAGGAGGGTGAAAAGACTTAAAGATGCTGTAGCACCATGTCCTGGATAGGTTGAGTGATTGACGTTTTGCCACTATTACTATTTATTTCTATGTTTCGGCTCAAACATATTTTGTCTGACTTTTTCAACTTGTACAAGACTTACTGGTATTTGCTTTTCCCTGTGACCAGAAAGTACAGCAGCCTTTCAGATATACAGTGCTGTCATTTTATGATGAAACTTCGTATCATTCTGCCACTGACCAACTTTGGTTTTTCTCAGCTGCAGCGTGGGAAGCTAGATGCCAAAACATCCCAACAGTTAATTTTTTTTTTTTTTTTTTTTTTTTTAGAATTGTATGGGAATGTGTGTGCCACCATTAATCACGGCTGAATGATGAGAGAGAAAGGACAGGATAGTCAAAGTACTGAAGAAACATGACATACACATAACATTTAGGTTTGGATCAAAGGTACGTGATCTCATCCAACTGGTGGATGACAAATTTCAGCTCCAATAGGAAGGAATGTACAGAATACTGTACAGCTGTGAATAGGCTACTCTGGGAGACTGGCTGGTCCATAACTACAAGACAGACAGAACATAAAGACACACACACATCTGCAGCAGCTCTCTAAATCATCCATTCAGCAGACATCCATCCTCCTCAATGAAATCAAACTTTTAGCCTCTGTCACTTTCACAAGAGAAAAGTCAGAGAAGCCATGGAAATTGATGAACACCCAAATAACTTCAATCAATCAATAATAATAATAATAATAATAATAATAATAATAATAATAATAATAATAATAATAATAATAATAATAATAATAATAATAACCACTGCAATCAGCCACCCGAGTATTGGCGGGAAAACCATAACGATTCGGGTAAGGAGGAAATGCCTGCCCGCAACCGGAGAACATCTTGAGGCCCTCCAGGGCTAACAACCTTGGTTGTATGTAGAATGAGCAATTTGCTCCAAGCTAAGCTAAAGCTTCTCAAGCATGATGGTAAAACAAAGACATGAAGTTAATACCCCACGTGGCAACTTTTCAAAGAAATCCACTGTCGCCGACAAGCGACGCATGCATCCCGTTCGGATTCTGGGGGGGATGCAACATCATGCTAAAGACGAGTCGGAGCGTCTTGGAAATCCTGAACAGTCACGAAAGCTGAAACCCATATCTAAGACTTTTTTGGCAACGTTCAACATAAACAGTTTAATACAAACTGGTAAGATGAAACAGCTGACCAATGCCCTCCACGAAAATAAAATCGCAGTAATGGCTCTGCAAGAAACTCGCTTCACTGACGAAGATACGTTTGAGTCTGAAGGGTATCGGTTCTTCAAGAGCAGATCCCATAAGAGAGTAATGAAAAACACCCCTATCTTCGGTACAGCTTTTGCTGTCAACACCAGAATTCTTAGGTCAGTCTCAAATTTTGAAGCTGTTAATGATAGGTTATGCCTACTATCCCTGCGTTGTGCAAATAAAACATATACGCTAGTCAATGCACATGCTCCAACTAATGAACAAAACAAAAAAGACCTGGAAGACACAGATAGATTCTGGAACATCCTGGATGCCAGATTAGCGAAAATCCCAAAGCACCACGTCAAGATTCTATTGGGTGATTTTAATGCACAGGTAGGACGTGAACGGAAACACAGGAAAGTTGTTGGGCTCTACCCAGCACACAAAAGAACCAACAAGAATGGAGAACGCCTCGTTGAACTATGTGATAACCACAACCTCCAACTGATGTCAACACACTTTCGTCACTTACCAAGAAAACAGATGACATGGAGATGCCCAAACAAAACAATAGGAGAATTCCAAATAGACCATGTTGCTATATCTCGAAGATACAGTCCGGAAATCATGAACGTTACCGTAAAAAAGGGAATAAACATAGACTCAGATCACTATGTATCAGTAATCAAGTTTCGGCCAATCCCTCTCAACAAAAATAAGAACGAACCTACCATAATTCGCTTTGACACAAAAAAGCTCAGAGAAAGAGAGAAGGAATTCAAAGAACTTGTCCTACCAGTGGAAAAAGACTTCAACAGCACAAGAAAGCAGATGATACAAGCTGCAAAAGGAGTGGCGGAAATCAAGAAGAGGAAGAAGCACACGTGGTGGAACGATAACTGCGAGAAGACCTTAGGGGATCGTCTGAAGGCCTGGAAAAAGTATTACACCTCGAAAAAAGAAGAAGATTGGAAGATGTACAAAACACAACAAGCACAAACAGCAAAAATAATACGCAGTGAGAAACGCAAGTATGAAAAGGAACTACTGGACAAGATTGAGCAAGACTTTCATAGAGGCGAGACCCGTGAATACTTCAGAAATTTTAAAAAGAAGGTACAAGGATACAAGGCACCTTCCCTTTGCTTTCTAAGGAAAGATAGAACTCTTGCAACATCAAATGAAGAAAACTGCAAAATCTTAGCTAAGTATTTTAACGACCTTCTAAACTGTGAAAAACCAGCCAACCCCATCAAAACAAACAAACCAGTGAGCCAAAACCTGCCATCTTCTCCACCAAATCGCGATGAAATCAAACGCCACATAAAGAGACTGAAAAATAACAAGGCTCCTGGTGAAGACTCCATGATTGCAGAACTGTGGAAACATGCCCCGGAAGAAGCAATTGACATCCTACACCAAACCATTGTAGATATATGGGAAAAAGAACAACTACCAGAGGACTGGAAGCTAGCCTTGATCCATCCTTTACACAAGAAAGGAAATATAAGAGATGTGAACAATTACCGTGGAATTTCTCTTCTGCCAGTAGCCTACAAGATCCTGTCACTATCCATCCTTGAAAGACTAGAACAGCAAATTGAGCACAAACTCGGGGAATACCAAGCAGGTTTTCGGAAAGGCCGATCAAGTGCAGAACAAATACTTAACCTAAAAACCATAATAAGATACCATATGCTGAGAGGTCGAACCTATGTATCTAGATTTGTAGACTTCAGGAAAGCATACGACTCCATCGACCGTGATGTGTTGTTTAACATCCTTGCAGAAATGGGAGTCGATAAGAAACTGCTGGCGATAATAAGGGCAACACTAACCAATACCAAATCCAAAGTAAAATTCCAAGGATGTCTCTCTGAACCCTTTGAGATCAAGACAGGCGTTCGACAGGGAGATGGGCTGTCACCTCTTTTGTTCAACTGCGTACTTGAGAAGGTAATACAGGAGTGGCGAAAGACGTTAAAAGAAAGAAACCTTTACAAACCCGTAAGGATTGGGACAAAGAAAAATGGAGTGGAAATAGATTGCTTAGCGTTCGCTGATGATATAGCCCTTATGGCAGAAAATTTCGAAAGTGCAACAGAACAGATCAATGTGTTGAAGGAAGTAGCAGAACAAACAGGTTTACAAATTTCCTTTCAAAAGACAGAAGTAATGTCAAATATCAAAGATGATACGGCACAACTAAACACCAAATATGGAACGATAAACCGTGTTAGTAAATTTAAATACCTTGGGGAATGGATTCAGCAAAATGGACTTGACAAAGAGGCCATAGCAGCAAGAATCAAGAAAATGGAAGTCACTTTCCAAACCACCCGCAACATTTACAACAAAAAGTGCTTTTCCCTGAACACAAAAATTCGTCACTACAACACTGTCATCAAACCAGTATCACTGTATGCATCTGAATGCCTTATCCTGTCCGAGAAATGTTTGCTTGCGGATTTAGAGAGGAAAGAAAGAAAGATCTTACACACCATACTTGGTCCAAACTACAAAAATGGCATCTACATTAGAAAATCCAGGCAAGAAGTATACTCTAAGATAGAGAAGATCACGGACACAATGCGTAAAGGCAGAGTTCGCTTCTACGGTCATATACGACGGATGATCGACTCTCGATGGACGAAACGTATCTTCAGTATATTTGACGCAAAACCAAAAACGGCAATGCCATGGTACGTTAATGTCAAGAAAGATCTTAAAGAACTGGGCCTACAAGCAGAAGATGCACAAGACCGAAATCTTTTCAGAGCAGCCATCAAGACTTTTGGGACTTTCCGGGACGAAAAACGGGCAACTGGTGCTAAATGGACAGAAGAACGTCGTGCTAAACACAGTGAGCTAATGAAGACGATGTGGGTCGAGCGAAAGACGAACAAAGGCCAGAATGTAAAGTGAGGCTTATCGTGGTCCCTAGTTGGCCGATTAGCGAAGTTGAATGAAATGAATGAATAATAATAATAATAATAATAATAATAATAATAATAATAATAATAATAATAATAATAATAATGTTATTTGTTTTACGTCCCACTAACTTCTTTTTTTGCGGTTTTCGGAGACGCCGAGGTGCCGGAATTTAGTCCTGCAGGAGTTCTTTTACGTGCCAGTAAATCTACCGACACGAGGCTGACGTATTTGTGCACCTTCAAATACCACCGGACTGAGCCAGGATCGAACCTGCCAAGTTGGGGTCAGAAGGCCAGCGCCTCAACCGTCTGAGCCACTCAGCCCGGCCATAACTTCAATCAAAATGAGGGGTTATGGTTATCTAATGTCTGGAAATTAGCATTAAAACGACAAGAAGAGCCCCACACTACCCCACGTGACACACTTTCACTGTACAGTCCGACCTCTATGTATAAATATTCCTGCCTTTTTCTCAACTAATAAGGCAGCCTTGACAATGCCTACTGTATGATGACAAAATGTCGGCCACTCTCCAACCCAGAACATGGAGCAACAGCATCAGCACCGATTGCAGAAGTCTAAGAAGCAGGACTTCCAGAATTCTGGATATTATGACTCTTCCCCTTATCAGCAATAGAATGCTGCACTTGTATCTATTTTTTTTTTCCCTCATTAAGTACCCAGTGTTTTTATTAAGCTGATGCTTTTAGAAGCCAGTATAATTCTCTACTACATCTATCAAAAGAGGCCAAATCCTGAGAAAAACATAATAGTTATGTGATTTAATTGGTAATGTCCGACTCGTTGGCTGAACGGTCAGCGTACTGGCCTTCGGTTCAGAGGGTCCCGGGTTCGATTCCCGACCGGGTCGGGGGATTTTAACCTTCATTGGTTAATTCCAATGGCCCGGGGGCTGGGTGTTTGTGCTGTCCCCAACATCCCTGCAACTCACACACCACACACAACACTATCCTCCACCACAATAACACGCAGTTCCCTACACATGGCAGATGCCGCCCACCCTCATAGGAGGGTCTGCCTTACACGGGCTGCACTTGGCTAGAAATAGCCACACGAAATTATATATTATAATTGGTAATGTAACCTTTTTATTTTTAAATGTTCTGTTTTATCCTTTCCATGCAATAAAAGAAAGATTTGGAGTTCAGTTGAGAATAACAAGCAGTTTTGTTGCTGCTTTAGATTGGTCTGGTGAACATCCTCACAGCTATCGGTGTCATCCCTGATGGTGTTGTTGGCCACTCCATTGGTGATCTGCTGTGTGCCTACGTTGATGGCACCCTCTCCCTCAAGCAGACTATTCTCGTTGCTTATTACCGTGGCTTAGCCTGCATTGAGTCTTCTGTTCCCAGAGGATCATTGGCTATGATTGGTAAGTATCAGTCTCATTGCAGCTGCATGCAGGAGTTGGATTAGGGTCACAGAATCTTATGTTAAGGGGACAGTCTGGATATATAAATGGATATTTTGGTCATTTTGCTAAGATCATATGAATCCTTTACTATTCAGCAGAGAAAATATCATCTAACTTTGGTCTGCTTTTCCCCCAAATTTCCAACTTTACATATAGAATTCCTCTATTCTCTGGAAATATTCCATTTAATTTAACAAAACCTTTATGCTATATGTATCACAGTTACATTAATAAGCTTTTTCTTCTAAAAGTATTTTAAGGGTTACTCTCAGTTTGAACTCGACAAAACATCTCTACCTTGCAATGTAAGTATAAAAAATTCAATGAACAGATAAGCAAATAGAATCAAGTACTAGTTGTCTCTTATTGCTGACCTGTTTACAAGGAGTTCCAAACTGCAGAAGTGCATGATCGCTGTCATCTTTATACTTTCTCTCCTTGCATTTGGTGTCAGTTGCCACATGTCTTCCTTTCAGGACCCATGAATTCACATAAACAATAAGTTTAAAAAGTCATAAAGCAGGTTAAACCAACTTAGTAAACATGAGGTTTGTAACATTTACTTCTGTCAGATCACAATTTTGTAGTCAAATTATACCATCCAAATCCAGCCCATTTTGATATTTCACTGTTATATAAGGTTAACAAGCTATTTGCTTTTCCAGGGACTCGTAAAACTTCACAGCATCATTATGATTCCCTTGAATCGTAGGCCCTTTTTCAAGAATGGTGCCTTTTAATTAACTATATTTGTTCTTCCTGTGTAGTATGGTCCATTTTTTTTGTCTTCCTTCCAAAACTGTGAAAATATGTATTTTTCTCCTATGAAGTTTCCAGAAGTTTAAGGAATATGCATACCCCTGCATCACCCCCCCCCCCCCAAAAAAAAGGTTATATTAGAAAACCTTTACATAGAATTTTTGTTCACAGGAGATTTTCCACATAGTACGGATCTTTAAACCTGGAATTTGGTATTTAAAAACACCTTTGAAATACTATATAATCTCTGTACATAAATTATATACAGAAAAATGAATACACAGTGTATATCCACTAAATGCCTTTGTTGTCAAGACCTAGTGTTTAGAGTGCACTATATCTTCTGGCATGGGCTAGACCAAATTTATTACTTTCATTGACCTGTCTCAGTCCCATTCTTGGCTTGTATGATATGAAAGTGATTGAGAGGTATGAACAATGCTAGCAATGCCATTCTTTATGTAGACAGTCCCTTTTATAAATAATGTATAAACGTCATACATAGGATTGGTTGGTACATGCATTTTAGTTGTCTTAGCAGACTGATATGTAAAAAGCGTTATTTGGCTCAGTGAGGAAAGCAACAGAAAATTACCTAACTCCTCATTTCCATAGTAGACCTGTTCAGCGACACCTAGACCATCTATGACATGGCAGAGCTGTTGAGTGTTAAACCAGCCTTTGGGCTGAATACCCAAGCTCATCAGTCCTTTCAAAAGCATTGTATTTCTCCAACTTCTCTATATTTTTTTTTCCCCACATCAAGAATGATGGTCTCTCATAAATATCCCCCACAATGAATGTGAACACCGAAACCCCCTCTGGTAAAAGAAGACAGCTGTTAGTGAATTTTATCTCTATCCATATTGTGTTGTCATGTTCACCCAAGTCTCTTCATTCTGTTGTTCCCTCTACCCACACCAGCCTGCAATGATATTTTATGTTGTATGTGTGTGTTTGTATACTCATGGCTAACTTCCTGCCTTTGAGGTATATTCACAATAGAATAATTTTATATTAACTTCTATTCATATTTTTCCACAGGAAAAGATTCTCTGGAATTTCTGGAGAAGAATTTGGGGAAGTTAGAAGTTGTCAGCAACAACAGCTCCAGTAATTATATCATTGCTGGTTCTCCTGAAGATATTGATGAATTTTCAAAAAAACTTCGATCAGTTGGCAAATATGTGAGAGTACTAAACTGTGGTGGAATAGCCTGCCATAGCAAAAATCTTGCTCCAGCCAAGTCATTGCTCCTAAACTATCTCCAGAAGGTATGTTCAATTGTGCTCATAATCCTTCATTATTACTACATTAATTGTTATGGTCCTCTGTCAAGAACAGCAACTGCTGGCTCTTGCCCTAATTTTTACACAAACCTCTGCCAATAGCTCTGCATGCCGTCAGCTCAAAGATCATCATCATCATCATCATCATCATCATCATCATCATCATCATCATCATCTCACCCAGATGCGCAGGTAATCCATGGGCATCAAATAGAAAGACCTGCAAGGCGAACATGTCCTCAACACTCCCTACACTAAAAGCCATATACTAAATAAATAATAACCATGCCACTTGTAAGATGGTAGTGAATGGGTGTACACTATAACCCCGATTTTGCATGACCTCAATTTAGCATAAACCCGCATTTAACAGAAGAAATTTCAAGTCCTGAAAATTATTCCATAAGAGTAATGCAATTTTATATTTGATTTAATGTAATTCACATTGGGGCAGAACCTGCTTTTAGAGTAAGGAAATGTTAAAATTCTTAAGTATTTACAGTGAAGCCTCATTAGTGCATTCCTCATTAACACATTTCCCTGCTTAGCACATCATAAATTCAAAGTCCCAATTCTCATCGTATTAAATCTATATAAAAATACCTCACTTGTCACAAATTTTTGCTATTACTGCTTAGTATGATCACATTTTTCCTAGCCCTGAAAATGTCATTTGTCATCCCTTGTGGAAGGATTGTGATTTCCAACTCGGGTAAGAGCCCTTGCTGCAGTTGTGTGATAACGGGAAAAGGCCTTGTATTCTTCAACTTCACAGGATAAGTTGCACCTTCAGGGAGCAAGCCGTTAGCCTCAGAAATGCTCAGTTTTGCTTGCCGGTTAGCAGTCGGACTGCAGAATAACACAATGAGCCTATTTGTGGTTTACTTCGCATTCCATTCAGAAGTTAGAAATGTATTTCGTGTTTAGTTGTACAATGAAATGAAATGAAATGAAATGGCGTATGGTTCTTAGTGCTGGGAGTGTCCGAGGACAAGTTCAGCTCGCCAGATGCAGGTCTTTTATTTGGCGACCTGCGCATCATGATGAGGATGAAATGATGATGAAGACGACACATTCACCCAGCCCCCATGCCAGCGAAATTAACCAATGATGGTTAAAATTTCCGACCCTACTGGGAATCGAACCAGGGATGCGTGTGACCAAAGGCCAGCTCGCTAACCATTTAGTCATGGAGCCAGACAGTTGTACAGTGAAGGGTAGCAAATATTTGTCACGTGATGGCCTACATCTGCAACATAATCATGTGAGGTTGACAAGCGTGGTGGATATTTGTCTTGTGATAGCCTAATTATGGATATGGAAAATGTAGTGAAATTTCTTACTAATGCAGTCAAATTTGAAGTCTGTCAGCAAGTCGTCTGGCATCTACATCTTTAAGCTCACAGATTTGCGTGAATGTTGTAACTCGCACCTTCCAGTTTCGACTCAATCACTCAAGTCGGTCTTAGTTGATCAAAGTTTCGTTCGAGACAAAATGATGGCCAAAGTCATTCTGTTGCAGTCACACATGGCCGTGTATAACCTCCAATTCATTGTCTAAGTGTGTGACCAGAAAAATAACATTTAATAACCCACTGGTCCATAATAAAAGGCTTCTACTAACATTTGTTTTAGAAAGAGTGTGATCTGCAATAATACTTTGATATTTTTATCGGCCCTGTTCAAAGTTTTCATATTTGTTGTTCGGTGTTTTTTAACGCTTATCAGTGCACTATTATTATTGTATAAGCCCCAGCGAAATAAGTTTTCATTTTTGTTCTCTCGTGTTTTTCACATCTTTTAATACTCTCTTCTCATAGAGTTTTTGCTGTATCCGCGGATATACGACGTAAAATCCCCTTATATTGGAAAAACTCATATTTTAGTGTCTTCATATCCCTGTTGAATAGTTTTTATTTGTGTATTCAGTAGTAAGTTTTTTCGCTTAACACATTTTTTTTCCTTGTCCCCTGCAGAAATGTCTTAACGAAGTTTTACTGTATTTCTGTTAGTTATGGTTATGGGACATTAAAACTTATGAAAAAAAGATGCCATAAGCTTGCTATGGATGGTTCAAGGCAGAGGAGGGATTCACAGCATGGGCCCTTAGCACTAAAGTGAGGTGTCAGGCTCACTTACACATCCGACCGTGGCCGCTTTAGTATGGTAGAAGAGAACCCAGTTGTAATGGCAATATTGTTATGCCCGTCAGAAATTCCTACATTAATCTATGCTATATCCTTCAGTTACAATGAGAACCCTTTCACTGATTCATCCGTTGTTACAAACAAATTTGGGCATGTTATTTTATCCGTTATCAATATTCATACACTCGACCCCAGTGTTTATATGAATGCGATCATTCATCTTCTGTATTGACTTCTCGTTACATGCATAAGCGAGATTGCCCCGACATTCAATATGTGCTGCCAACTTAATTCCTTCTGTTCATAAACAAACATTGGGAGAATGTTTTTGCAATAAGCGCACAAATAAGTGCACTGACAGCAGTTGTTAACTTCTTATAAATAAAGGCTGAAACAAATGATTGCTTAATTTTAATACTAGGTGTTGAAATAAAATAAGAACATGATGCTTTTTCTCAAGATACAGTGCTGTGCACAACAGATTTCAGAGGTTAGGTTGTATACTCTCATGTCTGGTTAAATTTCAGAAAGGCAGTTCCCTTGTAAATTTATAGTGAACAGGTTATTATTACTCTACAATGTGCTTGAAATATGTTTTTGTAATACGTGCATGGTAAACTTAGGTTAGGAGATGCTGTTTGATGTAAGAAAATGGAAACGTTTGCCACGGAAGCCTCTGGAGTGATGCTATTACCTTATTTTTAAGAATGAAACTATATGCATGTTCATAGATTGTTGAAATTAGAAAATACTATATTAATGGGTAAGTCGCTGTATGGAAAAACGTATGTGGAAAGTTTTGAACAAACTGATTGCTGTTTCATACCAATTTTAATGTGTTTTTGTGCGAGTGTGGTATATTTTCCAACTTCAATGGAAAATCGTATATAACATTATAAGAACAACCTTAAACCAAAACAGTTTTGCATTCTCCAATAAAATCTGTCATCAAAAGGAAGAGTTCACAATGATTTCACCAATATCAGGAATAATAGCAAACATATTCCTAAATACGTTGAAAGCAATTTCTTAACCAGCTAAGAGATGTAGAGGGAGACCAAGGTGATCAGTTTTAAGAGGTGTGGAACTAAAAGAGGCTACAGAGCCTGAGTCAAGGGGTCTGCTCATCTGACAGATGAATCACCATCAACCGTGTCATATGCCCTCACTCCGTATGAACACTGCAGAGAGGTTTTGAATTGAATCCAGGCTTTTGGCACGCAATCTAGTGATTAGAAATTGTATTCCGCCCTTTCTCCTACACTGCTGGCCAACATTCTGATGGTGAAATTTTTTGACCAATGGAACTCGAACCAACTAACCATGGTGCCAGGCTGTATAGACTTGATGCCAGGTGGATTTTAAAGAATCACTGCCGATAATGGAAAAAAGAAAAACAGTTAGGAAATAATAAACAACATTTGCAGACTTATTAGTTCCATTGTTATATTAATTTTAAATCAGATCCAAGCATTTATAACAAATAACTGTTCCAGAAACTTCAAAACAAAATTTATACCAGTAGAAAGCAAGTTTTGCTTTGACTCTCAATCAGTAGGAAGCTAGTCTTAGAAAAACTCACAACATTTTATAGATTATTACAGCAGCAAAATGGTAGTTTAGCAAAGACAGGTTGCACCATCAAATAGAAAGCCTCCCAGTAATATTTATACAAAGCACAAGTTTTGCAAAAACAGTCTTCACTTAAGAAGACAACTGCCATGTGGCGGTCCTCCTTCCAGCCCTCACAGAGAAAGGCCGTAGTTTTTTGCAAGCTGAGGATTGGTCATGGATGATCTATGCTCTCTTACCTTCTAAAGAGTGAAAGCCTTCAGTATGTTCTTGCGGTGCCGAATTTACTGTGGCCCAGATCCTTAGAGTGTGTGCCAATCCCTGTGGCCTAAGATGGGACCTCGGCGTGCAGGAAACACTCAGACTCACCCTCGTTGATGTCAGGAATACTGCTAATCTCATGTGTGTTATTTGTGAGAGTAGACTTCCTCAAATACATATTAAATTTTAAGTGTTCTGTTACTCAGGAAACTTGCATTCTCTTTTGATGTGTTAGTGTCCATTTTGGCCTTTTAATATCGTATACTGTATGTACTGTATTATATTTTTCCTTCATTTTCAGAATTCATTCGTTGAGTACATAATTTTTGTTTCCTTTTATGTTTGTTTATATTTAATTTGTTCAGAGAGGATGGTTGCAAAGTTGTACTTCTTCTTAAAATAAAAGCCAACACCAGTTTTTTTCTCACCAGGTAGCAGGATCCACTATGTACGTTTACTGTCTACCTTTCATTCCATCGTGGAATATGTTGGGGGGGGTAAATTCACTCTATGTCTTTCTGTAGTGTATAAGCTTATTGTTGCTTAGGTTTCTTTCTGATGACTTCCATTGGGTGACATATATTTCTGCTTCTGCTCACAGTCCACATCCAAACCATAGAAGTCAACTTTTATGGTTGTTTCTGTAAGGTGAAAAACTGTGTGGTCATCAGCTTTTCTTGATCAGGAAGATAATGAAGAGGAATATAAAAACTAACCCAACATTAGAGGCATGATTTTTTCCCATTAACAATAAATGCGACAAAAAATATTTTAAGCGATTTTTAAATTTCTTAAAGAATCATGTGATTCTGTTCAAGAAATTAGTGATTTTGTTTTTGTGAGTTACATCGAATTAAAGCAACAAGATCAGTTTAAAGTGAAATTTACTTATTTTATGATGAGTGCAAAAATGCAGCGAAATTCATGGAAAATATCGGTCTTAAAATTGTATTCCAATATCAGGTATGTGGGATGAAACAGAAGATGGAATAAGGATTTCTCATTTCGACAGAAGTATCTCTTCATATTAATATTCTGTAAAATCCCGTGATGGTATCGCCATGTAGGTTGAAAGAGTAATTTCTTATGCTATCTTGATTAGGGCTGTGTATACTGTAGTTCTAATCAAGATTGCATAAGTAATAGTGAACGTTTATCAATACTGCTTCTCTTTATTTATCTTTCTTCCACATAAATAATTCACAAATCTTACAAATTAAACTTTTTATGAATAACTTTAGGAAAGCATTAAAGTGAAATTAAAGTGATGGAGTCAGTCCTATATGACAAAAAAAGGCGAAAAATGGTTTCCTTTTCGCAAAATCAAACATAAATTAATGTGAAAAATTATGCCTCTACCCATTGAGAATGGTAAAACAGCTAGTAGTAATATAAGTTTGGATCTGAGAAGAATTTACCCCAGCTTAGAAATGTATTTCAAAATGCCGGGCTGAGTGCCTCAGACAGTTGAGGCGCTGGCCTTCTGACCCGAGCTTGGCAGGCTCGATCCTGGCTCAGTCTCGTGGTATTTGAAGGTGCTGAAATACGTCAGCCTTATGTCGATAGATTTACTGGCACATAAAAGAACTCCTGCGGAACTAAATTCTGGCACCTCGATGTCTCTGAAAACCGTAAAAGTAGTTAGTGGGGTGCAAGAGCAAATAACACTATTATGTATTTCAAAATTTTAATTTGTTCTCTAAGGCGAAAACTGCTGGGCAAAACTGTAGTTGATAATGTTTCTTTCCAGGTGATTCCAGATCCCAAGACTCGTTCAAACAAGTGGGCTGTCTTGTCTGTACCACACGGGGACGAGAAGCTGTCATCTGCTGAATACCACGCTCACTGTCTCCTTAGTCCGGCTACGTTCCTGGTTCATGGCCAGCAGGTTCCCAGTGATGTTCTCTCCATAGAGATCTCTCCTAGCTCTCTTCTCTCCACCTCCAGTTTCACACTGTACAATGAAGACACTGGGATATTTTCTCTGCTCTCAACACTTGGCAAGTGAGTAAATATACTGTTCCTTAAATTTTCTTGAAATCTCCTCTGTACTGGGGATAATACGAATTATAATTGCCTAGTGTGTCTGTTTCTTTGTGGAGGGCTTTTGTACACACACATACACGCCTCTCTCTCTCTTTCTCTTTGTGCCATCAAGTTGGATTTGACTCCAGGTGACTACATGATTGGGATTGCCTCCAGGTTTTCAAGTAGACATTTCAGATCCTTCAGTGATGACTTCATTGCTGCTTTGATAGAGTCTATCCACCTGTCCATGTTCCTACCACTTCTCCAACCATGGTCGTTTTCTCAATAGAATCAGGCTTTCCCATTATGTGGCCAGAGTAAGTCAGTTTTAGCTTCACAATAAATGCCTCAAGGGATAGACTGGGTCTGATCTTCTGAATCATCATCATCATCATCATCATTTTACAGATCCAGTTTCCCGGCTACTGTTGGCGAGCCTTTTCCATTCTGTCTTATTGAGATACATTCTGTTGTTAATGACGTTCCCCAGTGTCCTTTCCTGATCTGCAATGTCCATCTTTACGATGTCCATCCAGTGGGTTCTTGGTCTTTCCACCATCCGTTTCCCTGCCACATGTCTCTGCGAGTTAACATATGCTGTCCTTGTTGGCTCCATCCTCATTACATGCCCACCTCAGTCTGGACATGCTGACCCAATCTAACAATGATGTAACAATCCCAGCTTCTTTCCTAACCACATCATTCCATAACTTGTCCAGTTTGGTTTTATGAATTGTAGTCCTAAGGAACGTCATCTCAGATACCTGCAATCTTGATGAATCTTTCTTAGTGAGGGTGCAGGTTTCAATACCATAGGTTAAGATTGGTATGAAGTACTGATTGAACATCACCAGCTTTGATTTTGTTGGTCCTTCGGGATCCCAGAGGAGTGTTCATACTTGCTGGTAAAACTGAGAACTCTTCTGCACTCTATTTGCCACCTCCTTTGTGGCTAGTGTATTTCGAGATATTACACTGCCGGGGTATCTAAAGCTTTCCCCACTTTCTAGTGGATGGTTTCCTAGCATGATGTTCGCTGGTCGTCCCTCTCTGTTTATTGCAATCACTACTGTTTTGAGTTTGCTTATCTTGAGATTGAACTCCTGGAACTTAACCTTCCATTCATTGAGTCTTGACAGTACTTGCTCCTCGGTTTCTCCCCAGATTATAACATTATCAGCGAAGGCCATTACATTTAGTTCACCAGAGGCTTTCTTGATGTTCTTCATTATGTCATCCATGATGGTGATAAACAGTAATAGGGTTAGTGCACTGCCTTGCTCGACTCCACTTTTGGTCTTGAACCAGGATGAATGTCCGTCACCCAATCGCACACAGCTGGTACAGTACTCATACAGTATCTGAACTTTCCTCACCAATATCTGAACTTTCCTCACCAGTCCCTTGATACATTTCTTTTTCTCAGGCATTCCCTTATCTTCTCTCACAAGTAATGTCAAGGAAAACCATAAACAGATCTTTGCCTTTTTCCCAATATTTTTCCACACTGAAGATTAGTTCTGTTGTGGACCTGTTAGGCCTGAAGCCATACTCTTCCTCTTCAGACTGTGGCTCTAACATGACTCGCAATCTGCTCTCTAAGATTTTCTCAAGAATCTTAAGCCCATGAGAAAGGAGTGTTATTCCCCGGTAGTTGGAGCATTTTCAGCGATTTCCTTTCTTAAACAGGGGGATAATGACACCCTTGCTCCAATCAGTAGGTATCTTGCCATCTTTCCAAACGGCATTGAGAACTCTGTGTAACCACTGTAATGTAAACCCTGGACTCCTGCTGCTTTAAACATGTCCGTGCTGATTTCATCGATTCCTGGGGATTTACCTTGTGGCATCTTCTTAAGGGCTGCTTCTGTTTCTGCCCATGTAATGGGAGGTTCCTCTGTGCAGTTTCTGTGCAGGTGATCAAAATGATTCCTCAGAACCTCTCTGATGTCCTCCTCTTTCCTGGTCAGGTTTCCATTAGGATCCTCAAATGCTGTGATGGTTTCAACTGAATTCTTTTGTTTTCGATCACTCTGAACAATAGTTTTATATTTCCTCTGCTGTCTTCCTTCATTTTTTTAGTAAATTTCCCCCAGCACTTTATCTTCTCCTTTTCTACTACTCTTTTAACCCTCAGTTTCTTGTCCTGGTAAACTTGCTTGAGGTCTCTGATCTTCCCTTCGCCTCTTACTTGTTCTGGCTTGGATTTCTCTCTATCTCATTTTTGTGCTATGTTCCTTTCCTTTATTGAGGATCTTACTCTTTCATTCCACCAGGGTGTCTCTTTTTCCCTTACTCTCTTACTATCGCACTTGTCTTCCCGCAAAGCTCTATTGTTTCTTTTATCAAGGTGCTTTTAAATCTTGTCCACTATACCCCACCACTCTCCACTTCTTCTGTAGGCAGTTGTCCTCTTATATGGTCCTGATATTCAGTCCTTTTTCCAATCTGTTGTAGTTCCCACACCTTAATCTTAGACAATTTCCTTTTTGTTATCCTTGGTACTGTACCAGTAAAATAGCCCGACTTTATGAATTAATTTTAAAGTTAGCGTGAAGTAGGTCTCAGGGCAGTACTGGGTGATTTCTAGCTAGGGCTTGGTACAGGAGGCAGGGTCCTATCTATAAATTTTTTTTTAAATATATTGAATAATAGTTTTTTATTCAGAAAATGCATTTTAAAGTGCACATCACCTTACTGTTGATAGTCGCTGTCTTCAACATCGCCTTTTGATGACCCGTGCTCCAAGTTCACCAGGGTGAAGGGGACAGGAACACGTTCTGCAAGTTGTCAGTATTACGTTGAGATAAGGCCAGAAAACCCAGATTGGTTTGATATGGGTTTGAGTCTCGAACGTTTGACGTTCTGGACGATCTCCGACGTTCTGCGATGATGTTGCGGGGTAATCACTCGTCACATAACTTACACGAGTGTCCAAATTTACCTAGTCCCCCGACACTTTGGTTTAACAGCACCTTTTCATTGTTGTCATTGTGTAAATATGTCGTGGGTGTTATAATTTTGTAGTGTGCTGGGAATCTACGATCTTTGACTACTGTATTAGTGCTACAGAAATAGTTGTAATTACAGTATAGTGTGTAGGGTAGGTATGTCCTTGTTTTATTGTTGTCATTATGTAAATAATGTGTGTGGATGCAATTTGTCAATACAGGCACAGATTTCTGGAAAAAGTTTGCTTTCTACGGAAACCTCGATTTAAGGTTAACCCCCAATTAAGATTTAAAAATCCTGGTCGCTAGCAAAATGCGAAATAGGGGTTCTACTGTATTTGAGTCTTCGGGAGCTCCAAATTAAAATGTAGTACTGTTTATTTCACAGTCTTCATTATTGTCAGCAAAATTGCATCAGTTATATAAGAGTTTAAATGTTTAGCTGACTATCATATAGTGTCGTGCATGAGCGGTGTATGAATTAGTGTGGAATCGCATGCGAGCACTCAATTCTGTATGATGTTACAAACCTCTATGGCACTCCACAGCAACCGAGTGATAAGCCCTGGAGTTACATGATTATGAACGAGCAAGCAGAACAACACTAGAAGTTCAAAATACTCTGTTAGTCTTTTTTCATGATAATAAAACTAAAATAGTTTAATTTTACAGTTAATGCTTACCTATCTGATATTATTGTTAATGCCCGGGGGGAACAAATTGAGATTTTATCATATTCATTTTTTACGTAGTATTCCCCGCCCGGCTACTCATTCCTGTCACCCGGCTGTGAAAATTTCTTGGGAGATCACTGGAGTCCATGGCTGAATGGTCACCACCTTAGCTTTTGGACCTCGGGTTCGATCCCTGACCCTTAAAAGATTACGGTTAATTTCCCTGCTAAATCTGCTGAAAGGGAAGAGCTACTACACCAACCACTATGGTATGTATCCAGTTCAAGCGTCTGGCAAGTCTTCGCCTATTGCACCAAAGAAATCAGATCATGAATTGCCATGACCAAGGCAGTACTCTACAAGAAGAGATCACTTTCTTTGTTATTTGTTTTATGTCTCACCAACACAGGCAGTTCTTATGGTGATGATCGAATGGGACAGGGCCTAGGATTAGGAAGGAAGTGACCGTGTCCTTATTTTAGGTACAGCCCCAGCATTTGCTGGTATGGTAACCATGGAAAACTATCTTCAGGGCTGCCAATAGGGTGGTTTGAACCCACAATCTTCCAAATACAAGCTACCAGCTGTGTCACGCAAACCATGTAGCCAACTCAATTACAAAGTCAGGAGCATTGCTTTACATGAATCAGAAACCCGAACTTCGAGAATAATGGAGAAGAAATATCTAGAGAATTTTGCAATGTAGTGCTGCAGAAGGATGGAAAAAAATAATGTGGATGGATATGGTGACAAATGAAGAGGAGGAGGCAAGAGAACAATCCTTGATACAGTTCCTGAAAGGAAAGCCAACTGGTTTTTACATATCCTGAGAAAAAATTGTCTCCTGCATGTTGTTGTCAAAGTAATGTTAGGGGGAACATGTGGGACCTGGGAGAACAAGAACGTGGCTGCTTGATGATTTAAAAGAAAAAAATAAAGTACTGCATGCTAAAAGAGGAAGCAGAGGATAGAAAGGTGTGGAGAGCCAAATTCATAAACCAAATCCAAGGACCTGCCTGTTAATAATAATAATAATAATAATAATAATAATAATAATAATAATAATAATAATAATAATAATAATGTATTATTATTATTTAAAATTTACGGTACATGACGACCTCTGAGAGCAATGCATGTGGCATGTGTACCACTGGTGGTACACACCATCACAAACATGTTAATTTCTGCAACCACCAGTATACCCTAATTTGTGTGACTCACAGAAACTGTACCAGATGCTTTAGCTTTCCTAATGGACAGTCCCAATCTCCATTCTGCTCTTCCACAGAACTTAAAACCAGTACATTAGTATAACTCTGATCTTCCCCTTTTCACACTGTTAAGAACATCATCTTCCCATATCTAAATTGTCCAGATGAATCTTGTTTGCTGACCCAGCTACTCTTACTTTCATTCTGCCACGAACTAGGCCTGATGACGGGACCTGGATATCTGGGTACCTGTTGTGGCAGTTGCTCAAAGCGAAAATACCCAGCTACCCATTGCATTGGGTATGGATCCAAAAACCCAGGTACCCATTACTTATAGTATCAGTGCTTGCATGTATTCAGACAATGTATTCGATTTTACCTTTCCCCTGCGAGATACTTTTTTTTGTGCTTGTGTTAACGCCTTCATTTTGTTGGCAATATACGCAATCTCACATTAGGTGAAACCACAAACAATTTTAGTTGAACCATTTTAATTAGAACTACGTAATTTAATTGGAGAAAGTTTTAGATTTTTAGTGTGATCATTGACAGTGCTCCATTAACATGTTTTATTAATGTATCAATGTATTATTCACATTATATGTACCAAGTTTTAGTAATTAGGCTACAAGCCGATCTTTTAGCTTCTCTTTTAATATTATGTGTCCTTTTGAAGATTATATTTTAGGCTGAGGTTGCCCTACATTAGGGGGTGAAACATGTCCCGAATAAGTGTTATTATGTTTATGTAACCACTTATAAGTGGATGTAAAGTATTGAATAGGTGGTTTAATAAGTACCTTCATTGTTTTTGACCACTTGTCTAGCAGCTCGTCTCCTTTTTCCATTTCTCTCCAGCCCAAACTTTGCAACTAATGCTACTCTTTTGTCAGAAATCACCCAGAACAAATCAAGCTGCTTTTCTTCGGATTTTTTCCAGTTCTTGAATCGAGTAATCCTGGTGAGGGTCCCATTCACTGGAACCATACTCTAGTTGGGGTCTTTCCAGAGACTTATATGCCCTCTCCTTCACCTCCTTACTACAACCCCTAAATACCTTCATAACCATGTGCAGAGAACTGTACCCTTTATTACTGGGCGAGTTGGCCGTGCGGTTAGAGGCGCACGGCTGTGAGCTTGCATCCGGGAGATAGTGGGTTCGAATCCCACAGTTGGCAGCCCTGAAGATGGTTTTCCGTGTTTCCCATTTTCACACCTTAATTAAGGCCACGGCCACTTCCTTCCAACTCCTAGGCTTTTCCTATCCCATCGTCGCCATAAGACCTAATTGTGTCGGTTGAGTTAAAGTCACTAGCAAAAAAAAAAAAAGTACCCATTATTTACAATCCCATTTATGTGATTACCCCAATGAGGATCTTTCCTTATATTAACACCTAGATACTTACAATGAACCCCAAAACAAATTTTCACCCCATCAACACAATAATTAAAACTGAGAAGTCTTTTCGTATCTATGAAACTCTCAACCTGACTTTTAACCCTGTTTATCATCATACCATTGCTTACTGTCCATCTCACAACATTATCACGGTCATTTTGCATTTTCTCAAAATCTTGTAACTTATTTATTACTCTATACAGAATATCATCGTCCGCAAAATGCCTTTTCTCCGTCCTGTACAGTGTCTGCTTACATTTTGCACAGGCGTTACTTCCAAGATTTGCAGGCACTCTAACTTGTGTTGCAGGTTGTACACATTCTCGGGAGGCATCACTAAGCTGTGTTGTCACTCCCAGAAGTTGTGTGATCTGACATGCTCGACAGTGCTGGAATTCGTACTTTCACTGTCAGGTTACTTTTAATTGACTCGTGGGCTTTTGATGTGTTCAGTCGTATGTTTGTAAGTTGGTGTATTTTAACATGGCTCTAAAGAAGTTTGTAACTCTAAAAGAAAAGGTAGATGTAATAGGGCCTGGATTTTGTTGACCTAAAAATGCTAAAAATTGACCTTTAAAATGACCTTAAAATTATCAAATGTCCTAAAAACGAACAAAAAATGACCTAAAATTCCCAAGTATTTATTGTTTGAAACTAAATTATGTACATTTCTAGATATGAACAACATTGATAATTGATATTTTCTCTAATTTTTACATAGCAATATGTCAGTTCTTTGTTTAGGAATCTTGGTTTTCCTTAGAAACAAAATGTACTGGTACGAAGATCTTCTGACACCAGGTACTCCATAAAGAGAAATGATCTGAAAAGGAAAACAATGTTCCTATAAAGATAATCATAATCGCCGTTGGTTGCAGATTTAACTGTAAAGATATATATAATGCCATATTATGTAGGTTTTAATATTTACCTCAGACCGTGTTGCAGTAGATAACTGTGACCATCCGTAGATTCTCGAAGGTAAAAGAACACTCGATTGTCGGCCAAAACCTTCTTGTATATTGAAAAGCTCCTTTCGATGTCCACAGATGCGAGGGGTGCGTACTTGAAGTGTGCTAAATCACTTGGTGACAGCTCTTCTTCAATATCCACTACACTGAAATCTTCCCCATTGAGTACCCGGATGACTGAAGACAAAACCTTGTATCCTGTGTTTTTATCAAGAACAGATTTTAGGTTCCGAAATACCGACTCACCAACTTCACCACGCACATTTTTCAAAACTTCCTGCGTTGCTCTCACCAAAGCTTTCGTTTGTTCGATTGTCACACCTCTCTCCTGAAGTCGTGTAATAGCTGACGGCAGGGAGCTAAAATTTGCCTTAATGTATGCCAACTTACCCTGGACATCGTCAGCTAAAAACATCTCTTGGGCGATTTCTATAGCCCTGGCATCTTGGGCTTCTAGAGAGTTTATCACTCGCTTCACTGCTAAAAAGTTGATGCTGTAGTACTCGCATGCATTGATCCACGTACCCCAACATGTGACTACAGGCTGCGGAGGTAGTGGGATATCAAGAGCTAGTGACTTAAAGAGTTTCCTGCACGATGGGGCTTTGATAAATACCTTTTTTTACCTGCGACACAAGTCTGTCAATGTCAAGAAAATTCCCCCTCACGTCTTCTGCCACTCTGTGTAAAGCATGAACTAGACAAGTTACATGCACCATTCTTGAATGAAAAGCTTTGATAGCTTTACCAGCTTTAACTGTGGGCGCGGCATCGGTCACGAAAAGTAAAACATCATCATACCTCACACCGTCAGGTCACAGCATTCGACATATTGTAAAATGATTGACAGATTCCAGGACTTCAGAAGTTGGCAAAAATATTTCTCCGGGATTATCTATTTCCAGGGTTCCTACAATTACATTAGCTACGTAACAACCTTCAACATCAGTAGTTTTGTCTACTGAAACAAAAATCTTCTTTCCGCTTGTTCTTTCCCGTATTCTTTGAAGTGTTTTTTCATAGCAGAGCGGTATGTAATTTTTCCTTAGCGTAGATTCGTCCGGAATGGAATGACCTGTATATCGTGCTAGGAACTGCCTTAATTTAGGAATGGTTGGTTTATGAAGAGGAATATTTGCTGTGACAAAAACTTCACACAGTTCATTAAAAAAACCTGAGGTTGTACCTCTGCTTGATGATGCATTTTGCATGAGTAACTGTTGAGTACTTTTCTTTCTGCTGATATTCTGAATACCGCACACATGTTTGACACGACTGATGTGCTGTTGAACAGTGAATCTTTTTGCTGCTGCCACTTTCACTTCACATACTTTACAGAATCGTATTTCACCATCTGTAGAAAAGGTATCTTCCCCGAATTCAGAGACAATTTGTCTCAAATGAACTGCCTTGGATGGTTTTACCTTTGGCATTTTAACACGCACTCGAAATGGTTACACACAACTGACATCTACAAACTGTACAACTAAAACTGACCTGAAGGAACAAACAAATAGAGTACACTGGCAGATATACCTCACTGCTGACGTCACACTGTGAACACATTTCCCTGGTGAACTGATAAAGGCTTAGCCCTCGTCTGAAGGTCACCCAAGAATAACTTAGCTCTCACCTCCTGTTAAGATACAAAGGTGAGGGATGTACAAAGCTACATACTCAGCTCATAACTGAGTGCAGAAACTTTCGAAGATGAACCTTCACGCAAACCTTTCAGTACGTTAAGATATAGGAACTGGTTGGTTGATGATGTAAAACGTGGATTCTTATTTAAAAATAACCAATAAGAAAAATAAAATAATTAAAAATGACAAAAATAATGATGCAGAAAGCAAAAAAAGAAAACAACCTAAAAATCAAATACTTCAAGAAATGACGAAAAATGACTTAATATGTATGCATTTCTGTAATCTGGGGGCCATGAACAGGATTTGTATATAACTTAGCAACTTATGTGATGCACCAATTAAAAGATGACATGTCATTGAATTCCGGGCCCTGACTATCATAAATGTAAGAAGTGTGCTGTGCGTGAATTGTCCGAAGTGTTCAAGTTTGGAAAGATACAGGCAGCTGAAATAGTGAAAAATCAAGAGGAACTAGTGAAAGAATCACATTTAAATGACAGCAGTGCATTAAACTGTTTCAAAGTAGTAGTGGAGCTCTCATCAACAAGGCAATGCTAGAGTGGTTCGGTAAAATAAGAAGTTAGAATGTCCTTGTGTCAGGACCAAAGATACAAGCGAATGGGTTAGAATTTGTGGCAGAATTAAGTAGTGGAGATTCCAAAGCCTCGAATGTTTGGCTAGAATGATTCATAAAGTGACATGGTATCAATTTCATAGCGATTTGCAGAGAATCATCCAGTGTTAACCCATTAGTTCATGAAGTTTCCTGGTCGCATTTTAGATTTTTTTTGTGTGTGTTTTCCATATATTTTGTAAGTACATTAAATATCTATAATGCATATAACCTGGAATATTGCATACTTCAGGAGGGAGGTGTGATCCGAAAAATTTGATCACATGCAAGTATAATACGTGAGAAAGATGGTGAGCAAGAGAAGACTCAATAACAGAAGACCAGTCCAACATGATAGTTTGTTTATTGTTGATTTTGTCCGAATATCTGTTAGAAATAAGCTCACATATGAGAAACATGCTCAAATGTTGATACAAACAAGTTTTTTGCTCAAAATTCTGTACTTCTATCACACTTTGCATAATACTCTACATCAATCTTTAGAATTCTTCAAGGAAACTGCCTGAGGCAGTTAAAAAGGTTTTGGACTATTGGGATTAAAACCAATAAATAACAGCAAGGCAGCTTCAAGCAGGGACTCCGTAACGACTTTGGCTACCTAGGACGCTTGTTATAATGCTTGCGTGCAACTCATATAGTTAGTAGCAACAACTTGCTAGCTTGGGAAGTCTTTAAAAATTCTGTGATAGCTACACAGGAAGCATGATGTATTTTACAAATATATATATAGATTACATTAAAACAACTTATATTTCATACAGCATCATGCAGATGTAGATTCATCATGATGTGCAGCCTTCTTGATTCTTACAGCAGTGTCCCTGATAGGAGCAAAGTCTCAGATAAGAGCGTTAACTGCCTCTCCAAATTCGGCATAGCTAAGCTAGAGAACATTCTCCCAGATTGCACATAAATGAAAGCTATAGTACACATTTTCAACCAGACTGCCAGATAAATTTACAAACTGCCGCATAAATTCAAACCGCACTTTTATCCAGCTGCCGTAGTACAGGCCCTAAAAGAATTCTATCATAAACAAAATGATGAAAAAGGTGTAAATCTGACACAGGATTTAATTGCCCATAGTGAAAATATTATTGCTAAACTGAAGTGGACAAAACAAACAAACATCAAGGATTTTTTCAAGTGCTAAATGTTTTACTAGAGATTGCTACATGTACATATTGATTGAAAGTTTCAAAAACTCGTATGTTCTTAATTTTAACATGGTGAATGTTAATAGTGTACAGTGTGCTCACTGGAGGTTTCCATAGAAGTTTTTTTGTCTCTTTGATACTTTGCAGCTGCACAGCGCATCTACAACTTTCTCATGTGAGTACAGTACAGTAATTGTAAAATACTACAGTACATACAACTATTCGCAAGATTTTTCGATGCATACAATACATGGGTTATTGTGTTCCAACTTATGTTTGATGGTACCAGTTTCACACTCTCTTTCAGGCGGACACCCCTGTATAACGGACAACTTTTTTTTTGTCCCAAAGTTGTCCGTTATAGAGAGATTTTAAGATGAGACAACCCTTCTTCAACCTTTCTAAATATCCTTTTCTCTTTATCTCTTTTTTAAATATTAAATAAGAGGGATAGTAAAATATTTTGAACGACCTTCCATAAAATTGTCTTAGAGAAAGTAGGTACTACATCGATTCAGGTAAAAGATGAGTCCAGCCCATTAAAGCCTCCTTTAGTTGAGCATGAGAACAACAGACAACACGGCTGTGGAAGTGAGTTGGAAGAATAGAGAGCAGAGAGAATTTAGTTCACAATAGTACCACAGAACGTACTCTTTCAAGTTGATACTTCACACACCAGTAGTAGGCAAAATTTACAATATATTCAATCTGAGCAGTCCATATTCAAACAAGCTGTACTGTTAGGAAAACTTTCCGCTTAGTTCTCACAAACGTTGCTGCTTTGGGAGACAAACTCTTGAGATATTTTGCATACACAAGGAGAATTCAATTGAAATGAAAATGAAACCAAATGGTGGGGTCTATGAGAAGAAGAGGGAGAAGTTGTGGCAATGTTGGCTGTTGCAATGGTTCCAGATTCAATGCTGCCTCCAGTCATGCAACACCTGATACTGTGATGAACGTGTAAGAAATCTGCCTCCTCGTCGACACCAGTGTCGAACTGTGCCTTGCCAGAATCAGCCTTGGTAGCCCATTCACTGAGATCACCATCAGGACAAATGGGGAAGCATGACAGAAGAGGAAGACACTGTTATGGGGAGCCAAGACAATAGTGTGGATTGAGAGTCAGTGTCAAGCGTTTTGGGCTCCCACTTAGGCTCATACTCCCTGTAAGATCACTCTCACATATTTAATGCAGACTGAATTGAAGGTGGTTTTGCAGTTGTATTTATATGGTGAGATAAGAATGCACTAGAATGTTCATGCTGGGTCTGTTTACATAGCACAGATGATGTAGGTAGTGCAGTATCTGAGCTGGAACTTGCAGGCAGTTGAGCAGAGTCTGGTGTAGACTGTAGTTGTCATGCGTACATTTATTTTTATAACCAAATAGAAAGCAATATTCGCCATTGTGTATTCCTGAAGTATGAACTTGCATTCCTATTGGTCAGTGTAAAGTTGCATGTGGCACCAGTCAACAATCGCAATAACCATGTTGTATTACCTACCCACGCAGAATAAAAGCACAGATAATGCCCAATACAGGATTCCATTCTTATCTGCCTGAAACAAATCTTATGTTTTAAAAAAAACGCTAAAAAGTGTTAAACCGTACCCTAACCAGTTGTTATCGGCCTGGAGCATTCTTTATTTTGAAAAAGTACTACCAAGCTCGATAGCTGCAGTCGCTTAAGTGCGGCCTGTATCTAGTATTTGGGGGATAGTAGGTTCGAACCCCACTGTCGGCAGCCCTGAAGATGGTTTTCCGTGGTTTCCCATTTTCACACTAGGCAAATGCTGGGGCTGTACCTCAATTAAGCCCTCCCTGTCCCATCGTCGCCATAAGACCCTATCTGTGTCGGTGAGATGTAAAGCAACTAGCAAAAGAGGAAAAAAAAAAGAAAAAGTACTGATAACAATATTGGAATTTAGCTTTCCACCACTGGACTCTCTAAAATGCGTTCTAATTGTCTCTCATCAATCTGAAGTATAAAAAGAAAATTGTAATTCAACTTTCCACCACTAGCCCACACAGAATACACTGCTATAGCTCAAACCGTACCCTGACCAGTGCAGACCAATGGTGTTTACACAGGGGAACTAGAAACCTAAGGCTGCTTCGTGGCTCTAACCTGGGGGCTTAGGCCTCCAGACCCCCTTTGCTCATCCCCACCCCTACCCTGACCAATCCAGACCAGTGGTCTTCCACCCCTACCCTAACCAATCTAAACCAATGGTCTTGTCCACCCCTACCCTAACCAATCCAGACCAGTGGTCTTGTCCACCCCTACCTTAACCAATCCAGACCAATGGTCTTGTGCACCCTTACCCTAACCAGCACAGAACAATGAGTGTTTGCACAGGGGAAACTAGAGGCCTAAGGCCGCTTCGTGGCTCTAACCTGGGGGCTTGCGCCTCCAGAACCCATTTACTTGTCCCCACCCCTATCCTAACCAATCAAGACCAACGTTCTTGTGCACACCTACCCTAACCACTTCAGACAAATGTTGTTTGCATAGTGCGAGCTAGAGACCTAAGGCCACTTCGTGGCTCTAAGCTGGGGGCTTGTCCCATCATAGTATTACCTAGAGAGGTTGGCAGCCTTGTCCACCACCCCGACCACGTCCTCCGTGAGAAGAAAAGACAGTCACTCCACATGGCCTAATATAGGAAGTTATTGGCTTAAGTATTTATACGCGATGTTCTAATTGAAGAGGTTCCTTAATTTGTTAGTCACATGCTGAGTATTTTTCTTTCTTTCCATGCTAGGTTCACAGTTACCAGAAGTATACATTTATGTTATATTTATTATTCTGAGTTTCACATTAAATAGTATGATATTGGAGCCACTTCAACACAATAGAATTTAGCAAATGCTACAGTATTTTTGATGAGTGTAAATTGCTTCACTTAAAATTGGCAGATACATGGAAGAAAGCAGGTAGCAGGTAGGGACCCTCTTCGGAGGCAGCCATACCCAGGGAGTGGCTCCCCTGCCTATGTGAGTCCCAGAGCACACTGACCCGGTGTGTAACATCTGGTATGGGTCCCAGCTCAGGGTTACGAGTGAAGACCTCAACGGCATCTACGGTGGAGAAGGTGGATTTCGGTACGGCGGAGATGGCAGAAGGGGCATACCCGTTGTGTCTGTACTCCAGAGGAGCGGCTACGAAAGGCGTCTGTCTCCTACCTGGCAGTAGGTATAAAATGCCTTTGGGTGTGGCGAGCCCATCGTAACAATAGCCTATATGGACAAAGCAGATATGGTGCCTCGGAAAAGGTTAGGGCGTCCCCTGCTAAAAGCGACGCGCAGCTCTTCAGGTGCTGGGGGAACTGTGAAAAGTGGGCAACCAGCACCAAACTACATCAAAATTGCAACAGTAAATGTACTGACACTGACGGGAAAGACAGAAGAACTGGTTGACTTCATGATAGAAAAAGATATAGCCATACTTGGACTGTGCGAGACCAAGAAGAGGGGTACAGGGAAGATCCCTCTGAGAGAAGGATACAGGCTGTATTACAGCAGAGGACCTGAAGCAAAAAATGGAGTGGCCATCATACTTAGAAGAGAAATCCAAGAATATGTGGAATATACAAAGTACGTCAGCGATAGGATAATGATGATGAGACTCCAGTTTGAAAATGGCGTGAAAGATCTATTTCAGTTGTATGCCCCACAAACTGGTTGCATAGATGAACATCTAGAGGACTTCTTAGAGGAAGTGGAGAGACAGATAGAAGATAAGGAAGTACTATTGATGGGAGATCTAAATGCACAAGTTGGAATGGAAAGACCAAGGAAAGGAAGATGTTGTAGGACCCTTTGGATATGGAAATGTAAATCCAGAAGGCGAGTTGTTGGTGGATTTTTGCATGAGGAATCAAATGATTGTTGGAAACACCTGGTTTAGGAAGAAGAACAGTCAGAAGATTACAAGGTATGGTCGGGGAGACAGACAAACAAAGACCATGATTGATTATATAATCATAGAGAAAGAACACCGAAAGAACCTTGTAGATGTAACAGCCATGCCTGAAGAAGTCTTTGGTGGAGATCATAGAGTTGTGATAGGAAAATTGAAAGTTGGAAAGATTGAAAAACCCCAATTAAGAAGAGAGAAAAGAATTAAAGTATGGGAGTTGAAGGAGAAAAACATACAAGAAGAATTTCAAAGGGAAATAATACCCTTGGTACCCAGGACAGAGGTGGGGAATGTTGAAGAGGAATGGAAAAGATTTAAGGAAGCACTGGTTGGATGTGCAGAAAAGGTGTGTGGTAGAACATCAGGAAATGTGAAAGACAAAGAAACACACTGGTGGAATGATAGGGTAAAGATTAAAGTGAAGGAAAAGAAAATGGCATGGAAAGCATGGAAAACATCTAAGACTTAAGAAAGTAGAAGAAAATATGTGGAGGCAAATAATTTGGCCAAGAAAGTAGTGGAGGAAGAAAAGAGGAAAAGCTGGGCCTTATTCACACAGAAATTGAGAGACGATACGCAGGGCAGCAAGAAATTACTGTATGGTATTTTAAGAAACAAAAAGAGAGATCAAGTAAACACCAGATTTGTGAAGGATGAAGGTGGCATAATTTTAACAAAGCCAGAAGAAATAAGAAATAGATGGAGAGAGTATTTTCAGAAGCTCCTGAACATAACGGATGACAGTCATTCAATGGACGACCAGGAAAGGCAATTAGTTGATGAAGAAATGGATAAAGAAATTACAATGAATGAAATTGAAATGGCAGTAAGAAAGATGAAGAATGGAAAAACTGCTGGAATAGATGAAATTTCAGTGGAGATGATAAAGGCAGCTGGAGCTGTAGGCCTGCAGTGGACATATCGGGTTCTCAGGAATGTCTGGGAGAATAAGGAGGTCCCTGAGGATTGGCAAAAAGGAATAATCATTCCAATTTTCAAGAAAGGTGATAAGAAAGTTTTGAAGAACTACAGGGGAATTACTCTAATATCCCATGTTGCTAAGATAATGGAAAGGATACTGGAAAGTAGAATAAGGTTGAGGGTTGAGAATCAGATACAGGAAAATCAGTTTGGTTTCAGAAGTGGAAGGTCAACAATAGAGCCCATTTTCATTATGAGACAACTAATGGAAAAGCATTGGGATTACGGGAATGATATGGTGATGACATTCATTGATATTGAAAAGGCATATGACAGTGTCCCCAGGACGAAAGTTTGGGACAGTCTGGTGCAAAAAGGAATTGGACAGAGATTTAAAAAATGATCATGGCATTGTATAAGGAATGTTGTAGTTGCGTGAAAACACAAGTTGGCAGGACAAGTTGGTTCAAAATAACTAGTGGGCTGAGACAGGGAAGTGTTCTATCACCAATCCTGTTTACAATAGTAATGGATGACATCATGAGAACAGCAAAAGCAGCATATGGAGGAAGAGAAATGAACATGATGTTATTTGCAGATGATATTGTGATTTGGGGAGAAGACGACAGGAAGGTTCAAGAACAGTTGAATGTGGTGAATGGGAAGATCGAAGAATGTGGATTGAAAATAAGTGTAGAAAAGAGTAAAACTCTTGTTATGACTAGAGGGGAGAAAGAAGGGAAAGGTCAGATTAGACTTGCAGACAAGCCCCTGGAAGTAGTGGAAACGTTTAAATACCTGGGGAGTGAATTAATGGAGAATGCTCGACTGGATGCTGAGATTAGTAAACGGATTCAAGCTGGAAGTTGTTTCTATCATAGTGTAAGAAACATGTTATGGGACAAAGATGTGCCAACGGAAGCAAAGGATACTATGTACAAGATGTATTACGTACCCATAACAATTTACGGAGCAGAAACTTGGACAATGACAAAGAAGGATGAGAGTCGAATACAGGCAGCCGAAATGAAGTTCTTGAGGAGTATGATACAGAAGAGTAGAAGAGACAAAATAAGGAATGAGAAAATCCGGGAAGAAATTGGAGTGGAAAAAATGAATGATAGAATAGAGAAGAGCCGACTAAGATGGTTTGGTCACATAAAGCGCATGAGCGACGAAAAAATGCCAAAAAAGGTGATGGAAATGCAAATCCAAGGAAGGAGAGGCCATGGACGACCACGATTGAGATGGAAGGATACCATCCAACGCAGCATTATAGAAAGAAATCTGGACTGGGACACAGTGTTGGAGGAGGAGTGGTGGAAAGACCGAAGAAAGTGGAGAGGAACCATATTTGCCCCTACCCGGCTACAGCTGGATAAAGGGAAATGATGATGATGATGATGATGATGACATGGAAGAAAAATGTAACCAAACTCTTTTATGTTGGTTTTCACATGTCATTTCCATCACAGCCATTACAAAAGATGTAATTTATTTTGAAACACTAACTTTAAATCTTTTACTTTTGGAGTTTGTATGTTCATTTCAAAATGAATGGACTTTATTAATCTTTTTCGTTATCATAAGATTGAAAAATTGTAATGAACAATTATCTGGGTAACATATGAATCAAGTGAGTGAAAGATTACCCAGATAACGTGGGTGACCACTTCTTACCTGAATGCTCCAGCTAATGCTCAAATAATCAGGTACGCAAGTACTCAGGTACACTAACCATACCATAAACCCTACTGCATTCCATTCACTTCCATTTTGTTTACAAAGTTGTTTCCCAGAAGTAATGTAAATCAAATTGGTAAGGACACACTATTGATTTTCTTTGTCCAGGTTATACAACAGAGGCATCAACATGGATTTGGGTAAACTGTACCCTTCAGTGGAATATCCTGTTAGCAGAGGAACCCCTATGATCTCTCCACTGATAAAATGGAATCATTCTAACCAGTGGTTTGTTGCAGCTGACCATAAAAAGGTAAGTTGATGCACTGTTCTTTGTCAGAAAGTAAATGAGACGCTGTTTCAGGGATACCTACCAGATATGCCGATTACTAAATACACTGAACTGATAATTCATGTTCAGTTAATTCTGGAATCTACTGCAGTGCACTTGTTAAAGGTTTTTTGATGTGAGAGTATGTCTTTCATTTCATTTGTGTACTGTACCTAAACATAAAATTTACAGCTTCACATGGGAATCTATAGTAAGCTTCATAATTTTGCAGCTGTAAATTATGTGTACAGCGAAATCTTGTTAGTGCATTCCTCTTTAAGGTGTTTTCTCGTTTAGCATATTGTAATTTCAAAATCTCGTTTCCCATCGTAAATCTGTATAAAAGTTCCTTGCTCCTTGCATCACAAATTTGCTTAGTACGATCATATTTTTCCCAGTCCTGAAAATGTTCTTTGATATCCCTTGTGAAAGAAATGAGAGTTCCAACACATATAAGAACCCTCGCCACAGGAGACAGGTTGAGGAAAGTTTCACAATTACGGGAAAAGGCCTTGAATCCCTGAACTTCACAGGATAAAGAGATAAGAGCCGTTGCCACTGGAGGCAGGTTGGGGAAAGGTGCAGGATGCCAAGACAAGGCGTTAAATTCCTGAATTTCACAGGGTAAATTGCACCTTTGGGGAGCAAACTGTTAGATTTAGGAAAGTTCAGTTTCGCTTGCTGGTTAGCAGTGAGATAGCTGAATAACCCAATGAGCCTGTTTGTGTTTGTATTTTGCATTCTAATCAGGAATTAGAAATTTATTCTGTGTTGAGTGGTACAGTGAAAGGTAGCGAATATTTATCATGTGATAGCCTACCTTAAGGGGGGGACAAACACCTTTAAATGACCAAAATTGCCATTTTTCAGTTAATTTTTTCATTTAAAAATTGAACTTTTTTCTGTATAACTGTGCATAATTTTTGATAATATCTCCAATACTTGTAAAGTTATGACCAAAAACATGAAGCCCTGTAACCCAAGTAAGCCTTTTATTGGTAGGTTTGTTGCTTGTTTCCTCGTAACTTTTGTTTTTCATAACTTTTTCCCTGCTGACTCTGAAGGTTTTTAACATATTAATATGAAATTTTGCATGCATAATATTTCATAGAGAAGAAGAATACGTACTAGAATTATTGTGCTGGCTTCATTGATTAAGTTTAAAAAGATATTTTCGAATGAAAATTAAGGAAAAATTGACTACTTGAAAATAACTTTATGAAAAATAAATATATATACTTGATGGACTTTATGATTGTAGTTCATATTGTAGCTGTAGCATTACTAATCATAATTAAAGGAAACCATGGAAAAATATTCATGTGTTCAGAAATTATCAGGGAAACTGGAAAATAGTGGCCATGATATACCGCCATTTTGAATAATTGATTATATCTAACCGCATAGGTTTATATGATTTATAAATATGTAGGAATATTATTAAGGAATAATCTCTCTGTCCTACTAAGTTTCCTTTTAGTATTCATTTCCATTGCTACGGAAAAAAAGTTTAACACACCCCATTTTGCAAATGATAAAAATCATTGTTGTCCATATTGAAGATACACCCCATTTTTCCATGCAGTAAGGTGTAGGTCCCCCCTTAAAGAAATTGGGGTAAATGGTCCACCTAATCAACACTTCATTGTTTGTCCAACCCTCGTGCTGTTTCTCTACAGCGCCGGGAATGAGGTGAGATGAATCTTTGGTGGCGGTTTTCATGACCGGATGCCCTACCTGACGTCAACCTCATCAGAGGAGCTAATGAAATGAAATTAATGATGTGATATATGATAGTAGGAAGGGAGAGGGTGAAACCTGGTGCTGGCACATAGCCCACTCCTGTCGTATAGGACCAAGGGAACAGCTCCGGGCTTGAAGTCTCCATCCGACAGACGAATTGCCATCAGTAGGATCATATGCCCTCACCCCATATGAGCACTGCGGAGAGGTTTGAAATTTAATAATCAACACTTTATTATACGGATAGAAATATTCATTTTATTTTGTTAGACCACTTTCAACACCTGTAGTACCATCTTCAGTAACAGACGTGAGTGCGTTTCTGTGAACTTGCATCCAGGAGATAGTGGGTTCGAATCCCACTGTCGGGAGCCCTGAAGATGGTTTTCCGTGGTTTCCCATTTTCACACCAGGCAAATGCTGGGGCTGTACCTTAATTAAGGCCACGGCCACTTCCTTCCAACTCCTAGGCCTTTCCTATCCCATTGTCGCCATAAGACCTATCTGTGTCGGTGTGACGTAAAGCCACTAGAAAAAAAAAGAGAGAGAGACGTGGGAAAATTTGTAAAAATTAATTAGCACTTGTCTGGCGCATCCACGTTGCAGGGGTGGGTATCCTCCACATCAGTAGGGACCCAGTCTCAAGGGGTATAATGTGGAACCCATGCCTTAGTTTACCGGTGAGGACCTTAACAGCATCTTAGGCAGAGAAGGAGACGTTCGGAATGGCAAAGAGGGTGGATGAGGCAACCCATCCTCTCTGGGGAAAATTAGAAGAGGAAACCACTGCCTTGTAGAGAAGAGGGATCTTCAAAGGCTAAGGGAGTAAACTCTGAAAGAAAATCATCAGATGCGTTAGGCTTAGCAGGTCAGCAGATGAGTAAATTTGTACTTGCTTTCAACTTTAATACAAGCCTCGGATGGAATTTTAAAAATGGAAAAGGAATTGACAAGTCTCTGACTACAGTTGCACAGTATGATGGTAATGCTGATGTTCGTGCAAGTGTTAGATTAGAGAACAAAACCCAATTTGGAACAATAATTTTTTTTTTTTTAATGAATGGGAAGGAAAATGAATTGATTGACCCAATGGAGAGACGAAAACTCAGCATCCTGGGATTAAGTGAAGTAAAATGGAAAGGGAAAGGAATGAAGGAACTAAGAAAGGGGTACACCTTGTACTGGATGGGTAACAGAAAAGAGAAAAGAAACGGAGTGGGATTTGTAGTGAATCAGAAAGTAGAATCAATAGCTAATGTTGAGTATGTAAATGAAAGAATTATAATGATTCACATACATGTAAACAAGGAACTGCTGAAGATAATACAGGTGTATGCTCCACAGACAGGATGTAGCGTCGAAGAAAAAAGAAGAGTTCCTCAATGAACTGGATACACATATTGTTGGAGATGGGATCATGATAATTGGAGATCTGAATGCTCATGTGGGAACTGATAGAATGGGATATGAGAATGTTCTAGGCCCACATGGGTATGGCAATAGAAATGAAGATGGAGAGAAACTGTTGGACTTGTGTATCAGAAATAACCTGATAATAAAGAACACATGGTTTATGAAGAGGAATAACCATAAGATCAGATGGTATAGTTGGGGTGGACAGTATGGAACACTCATCGATTTTATAATAACAGACCAAGAGTGGGGAAAATAACTCATGAATACGAAGATAATCCCCAGTGAAAGTATGGAAAGTGATCATATATTATTGATTGTGGAATTAAAACAAGTAAATATCCCTATAATTGTATTGAAGAAGAAACCAAAGATCAGAATTTGGGAATTGGAAGAGGAGGATAAAAGAATGGCATTCCATGATTGTATAAAAAGGAAGTTGTCTAATATGAAAATACGAAGTGGAGAAGAAGAGTGATACAATTTAAGACAGACATTTGTGGAAGCAGCAATTCAGGTGTGCAGGAAAACAAAAGCAAAGGTTAAGGAAAAGGAGACATGGTGGTGGACAGACAATATAAAAAAAGAAATAAAAGAAAGGAACAAGGTGAAGAAAGGAATGGATAAAGAAAAGCAAAAAACGTATCAGAGGGATGAGAATAAGATAGAAAGGTTACATGTGGAATACAAAAGATTGAAAGTGGAAGTAAGTAGGAGTATCAAGGAAGAAAAGAAATGTTGGGGAGAGTTACCAACAAAATTGAGCAAGATAGTCGAGGAAATCAGAAACTATTATACAGAGTAATAAAATCAAAAAAGAATAAATCAAGAAAAAATCAAGGCATTACAGAAAGATGGATCCATAGTACATGACGAAAAGGGTCTTCAGAAGGTGATGGTAAACTACTACTACTACTACTACTACTACTACTACTACTACTACTACTACTAAACGTTTTAATTCCTCCCCTGAAGGGGGAGGCGGGCCTCTTAGACGGTGACGCCGTCTCTCAGGCCGGGAGATGTGCGGAGAAGGTGAGGTGATGGGCGGCCGTGGCCTATACTACGAACTGTCCTGGCTTTCGCCTTAGTGCAAGAGAATGGAAAACCACGGAAAACCATTCTCAGGACAGCCGACGGGTGGGGCCAGGCGTGAAGTCCGGCATTGTGCCCCAGGCCCGTCACCCGAATGCAGAGGCGTAGAACCACGGTAGAGCCATGGCCAACTTTCCTCTGCTCGGTTGGCCGGTCAGAGTACACAGCTTATGGGACGACAACCCACTCTGCATCTACCCACGTGATAGCAAAGTATTTTGAAAAAACTTTATAATGAGGATGACTGCTCAGAGGAAAAAGGAGATAAGAAAATGGAAATAATAAATGAAAAGAAGAGAACTTGATAACATGGTTGGATTTGAAAGGGCAGTGAAAGCAATGACCAAAGGTAAAGCAAGTGGAAAAGACAAATTCAATGCTGATATGATTAAGACAGCAGGAAAGATTGGACTACATTGGCTATACAGAGTGTAATTGTACAAGTGTATGATTTGCAATTTTAGGTTAGGAAATTTTCATAAAATAATTTTTAATATAAACTAGGTAGTAAATATCTTGTGAGTTTAGAATTGAGATGTAAGAACATTATATTACAAGAAGAATTTGGTAGTAGGGAGTTATGTATCTGTGTACCTGTATATTGGTGTAAACTTAGTTTGGGTAAGAGTCTGTAGACATGTTATAGCTGTAAAGATTATGCAACTGGGCAAACACTACTATATCGGAAAAGACGGTTGATGTTGGTTTAATGTGGCAACATGTGGTTTTCAGCAGACACTGCGCTGCATGGAGCGAGTCTATATATGTGCATGCTACGAGTTTATTGGTATTATTGTGCACGACTGTCACAGTTGCTGATTATCGCTATTGAGGTTACTGTTGATGATGATTGATACCGCGAAGTGGGTACTGCACAAGTTCTTTACGGGAGCATTACTGACAAGTACGGAGTCGGGTGCTTTGCTCATTAATTGACATTGTCAGTGAGCGGCTGGTGGAAGATGCTACATGGTGATGTTTTTAGTAAGACTATGGATTTTTCCTCACCGAGGAAATACACATTGTGGGCAGCCTTTTATGTGTGTAGTTTGGAGGATATTTGTGGTGAACCGAACTAATTACGACTTGATGCAATATAGCCCAGTTGTTCATTACCTGCTTATTCTTCGAAGAATACAACATGCTTCTTGTTATTTAACTTGGAGAGAGGCTTTATAAACTTATGCAAGAATGGAACTGAGTCAATATTCTTTTTACAATGCATGATGTGCATTAAGATTCAATAACCTGTATGGACTCAGTGTGTGAACAGTTTTCATTTGTACTTGTTTGGCTGCAGTTCTCTTCGCTTCACCTAAATTTGATATTTTCTTTGCAAACACCTGACTTGATATTGTACGTAGCTAAGATTTGACTGGATTTCACCGAGCATGCTGATGTGACTTTATGTTAATTCCTCATACAGTGACAGTACTTGGTATTCTCAAACGGTGATGGTGCTTCTTATTCAATGTAGGTCTATATATATGAGGTCAAAATGGGATGAAGATCTCATACTACTAAACTATCAATAAGAGGCTAAGCATTCTGTAATCTGGATAAAGATCAGTGAAATTGGTGCAGTATTTCCTGGGTGGTGATGTCTTGGAGCAACCAACCAACTTATAGATGGTTGTGACAATAGGAAAGACCCAGAACTCAAGATTTAAGAAGTGAGTGTTGTGTTAGGTTAGGGATGCACTTAGCAAATAACTGGTTTCCAATCATAACGCTAGTTGTGCCACCTTGTCCTTACTAATTAAAATATTGAGGGAAAATAATGAAGACTCACTCACTCACTCACTCACTCACATGGTAAAGCCTAAAAGTGTGATATCCATTTATACGTGACTTAATAGGTTTTCATGTGTCTAAAAATAGCTGACTAATGTGTTTTGTATCTCTGTGTAAAGTTACAAGTCATTTCTTTAAATTAATGATTATGTCTATTGTGTATCCTTTATGCCCTCTGGGTCATTAATGATGCACCCTTGAAAACCATTTTCTCCTAAAAATTGCCTAAAATCTCCCATTTTGTAGTAAAACTTGATCAGAACAGAATCGCAAGGGACCAAACAATTTTTTCCAAATTAGACAAGTTTCTGCATTTCACAATGAATTAGGTTTTTTTTTTTTGCTTTAAAACATCAGTCACCACCATCATTACATGAAACATGATACAGTATATAGTATTTTAAAATATTATTGAGAGCTTACCTGTATGTGCCTGCTCATGATGAATTTGAATTGCACTGTCCTGTGATGGTTTCATTGCTGCCATCCTGTATTGCTTTTTAGGATGATTTCTGCATCCTAAATCAGGATCCAATGTTAATTTTTTCCCATCACATCACATTTTCACATATTACGCGGACATCATCACATGCACTAATGCACTTGTTACGTTGTTAGGAAGAGTGTTGCTTTAATTTAGATTTCCATATTCTTTTATTATTTTATTAATCCGACGTCCTCCAGCCATCTCGTAGTCCTGTATTATCATGCTCAGAGTGTGGAGCCGACAACTATCTACAACATAGCCGGCAACGCGCGGGTTTAGGTGAGTGGCATTATTCTGTCGTTGTGCTTCGTCCGCAACAGTCTGAGTTGTGTTTTGCTTGCTAGTGAAAAGAGATTTTTGTCTTCATAAGTGTTCTATATGTGAGTGACGTGCTGTGTCAATATTGAACTTACATCTATCAACATACCACGACGTGGCTACAAGAACAATCCAGACACATTCTGCTGAATGTGGAAGTTTCGTGCCGATGAGACAGCAGCGCACTATAACTGAGTTAGTGAGAAAGGCCTACTATGCCTACTTTGGCTTGAAACTTGGAGACCAAGACAAGCCGTGGGCACAACATAAGGCTTGTAGAACCTGTATAGAGCAGTTGCAGCAATGGGTGAACGGTAAGCAAACTGCATTGCCATTCAGTATTCTAGTGGTCTGACGAGAACCCCAAGACCACAGTACTCATTGCTACTTCTGTTCTGTGAATGTGAAGGGATTTAACAGCAGCAACAAAGGTAACATTGTGTATCCAAGCAATATTCGATCTGCAGTTTTACCTGTTCCTCATGGCCCTGATAAACCAGTACCACAGCATCCACAATATTTACAGGATTGTCCCTCTTCTGAATCTGACGCGGAAATTGCGGGCACTAACTCTGACTGTGATTTCTCCCCTAAATGTGTTGAAAAAGAACCAAGACTGTTCGAGAAAAGTGCATTAAATGACTTTGTTCATTATCTTGGCCTTACAAAGGAATCTGCCGAGTTACTCGGGTCTAGACTTCATGAAAGGAACATGTTGGAACTAGGGATGATGTACTATTGGTACAGACATCGCGAACAAGAATTTACATCCTTCCTTTCTGAAGAGGGAGCCTTGGTTTACTGCAACAACATTCCAGAGGTTATCTTAAAACTAAGAGCATCACAGTATGACCCTATTGACTGGAGACTTTTCATCAGCACCTCCAAGCATAGTTTGAAGTGTGTCCTTCTTCACAATGAAAACAAACTTGCATCCATTCCCGTTGCTCATTCAGTTATTATGCAAGAAACATATGGAAATCTCAAAATGCTGTTGTGTAAACTGAAGTACCAGGAACACAAGTGGCAAGTGTGTGGTGATTTCAAAGTGATAGGTATTCTGTTAGGTTTACAAGGAGGTTACACAAAGCACCCCTGCTTTCTGTGTGAGTGGCACAGTCGAGCAAGGTAATATCACTGGACTCAAAAAGATGGCCACATAGACAATGGATTGTAGGGTCGAAAAGCATAAAACAAGAAACTCTTGCTCACAACAGCAAAATACTGTTACCTCCACTTCATATCAAACTAGGGATTATGAAGCAATTCGTTAAGGCCCTAAACAATGAAGGTGAATGCTTTCAGTACCTGTGTCATCGATTCCCAGGCATCAGTAATTCCAAAATCAAGGAGGGTATTTTCACAGGTCTAGATATCAGAAAACTTCTTTCTGATGCTAATTTTGAAGACGTTATGTGTGCTGCAGAGCGATCGGCATGGACAGCATTCCGGAATGTGGTCAAAAACTTTCTTGGAAACACAAAGGATTCAGACTACAAACAAATTGTGGATAGATTGCTTGTTTCTTTTCAAGATTTAGGCTGCCTGAGCGAAGAGAAAGGGGAAAGATTCCATGAAGATCTACAGAAAATGGGACGCAGATATCAAGGGAAATGGAACAAAAAAATGCTGGAAGATTACTGCTGGTTACTAAAGAGAGAAGGTCCAACTATTCCTCGCACACGAAAAGCAAGGCGAAGGTGTTTCTTATACTAAGATAGGACATTATAAAATTGAAACTGTAGACTTACCATTCTCAGTACGTTATGAGGCTTAATACGTGGTAAATTTTGGTCCATTTGGCTGTGTTTTTCTACAGATCTGTTAACACAATGCCCTACATATCTTTCTTCTTCTTCTTCTTCTTTTATGACCACATAGGATCACTTTAGTCAGTCCGTCGTTCAGGTCTCTTTGAAGGGATTGTTCGGGCTTTGCGGTCCTCCCAGTACTTCTTCAGACGCTCCGATCTTCGTGCCCTTTCCTCAGTTGAAAATGTGCGTGTTGTTGGTTTGTTTTGTGTAAGGGTAAAGCAGAGGTTTGTATTCTTGAGTTTTGTATTCAATTTTATCTTATTTTTGGTGTCTTCTGTTGTAAGGCCTATTTCCTTCAGATCCTCTCTTACTTCTCTGATCCATTTACATCCTGTTGTGGTATTTTTTGAGACGAGATTGTGTTGTACTAGTTGTTTCAGAAGTCTCGAGTCCTGCATCCTCATGATATGTCCAAAGAATCCTAGTCTCCTCTTACGCATAGTATCTGTAATGGGTTCTAGCTCTTTGTACACGACTTTGTTAGGTATTAACCGCCACTGTCCATCTTTCTGATATTTTTTGTTGATACAGGTTCTTCCAATCCTCCTTTCAATTTTCTGAAGTCTGTCAGTCTTTGATTGTTTATTCAGGTAAAAGAGTGTTTCTGCTGCATATGTAGCTTCCGGTTTTATAACTGTGTTGTAGTGTTTTATTTTTGTATTTATTGATAGACATTTCTTTTTGTAGATATCCCATGTTAATTTTTGTGCTTTAGCTAATCTATTTGTTCTTACTTGGATTGAGATTTTTTCATTTAAGTTATGTGTTATTACTTCTCCAAGATATTTAAACTGAGTTACTATTTTGATTTTATTACCATTTATGGTGACTTCTTTTAGCTGTGTTGGTTTTTGGGGCATAATTTCTGTTTTTTCAAATGATATTTTGAGGCCAATTTTATTTGCAATGTTTTGAAGTTCTGATATCTGAGTTTTTGCTTCTTTTATGTCCACTGCTAGTAATGCTAAATCGTCAGCAAAACCCAGGCAATTTGTTTTGATTTTTCGGCCAATCTTTATTTTGGGGGGACATTTTCTAAACCATTCCCTCATTACCATTTCTAGAGCACAGTTAAATAATAGTGGTGAGAGCCCATCTCCCTGCCGTAGTCCAGTTTTAATTTCAAATGTCTCTGATGTTTCACCTCTAAACTTCACTTTTGACTTGGTATTGGTGAGAGTCAATTTTATCATGTTTATTAATTTGGGGTGTAGTCCAAGGTGTCTTAAGATTTTAAACAGAGATTCTCTATGGATGCAATCATAAGCTTTCTTGAAATCTACAAATGTTATCACCATATCTCTGTTTCTTCTCCTGTTATAGTCCATTATCAACTTAAGACTCATGATCTGATCAGGACAGCTCCTCCAGGGTCTGAAACCTCCTTGATATTCTCCTAGTTCTTTCTCAAGTTGTAAACTTATCCTATTAAGGATGATTATTGAAAATATTTTGTATGTTATGTCTAGGAGCGAGATTCCCCTGTAGTTATTAGGTTCGGTTTTGTCCCCTTTTTTGTGCAGAGGATGAATGAGGGCTGTTGTCCAGTGTTCTGGTAGTTCTTCTTTAATCCAGATAGAGACAAGTTGTTGATGGAGGGCAACTTTTGCTGAGGTTCCTGCATATTTCCAGATTTCCGCAAAGGTCTGATCTTCTCCTGGCGCTTTGTAGTTTTTTAATTTATTCAGAGCTTGGTAGACTTCCTTTATTGTGGGGGGATTGATGTTTTCTGGTGATGTTTTTATCGGGGTGTTGGTGTCCAAATGAAGGAGTTCTGTAGGTTCCTCACAATTTAAAAGCTTGTTGAAATGTTTAGCCAGAATTTCTGCATTGTCTTTATTGTTATGGGCCAGCTTACCATCTTCATCCTTCATCAGTAGGGTCGGGGGTTCATATTTATCTTTATCTTTATATCTTTATTTATTTATCTTTATCTTTATATTATGTTCATAAGTATACCAGTGCAAGATAGGAGTGTTCAGGTGGGTGAAAAATAATAAAGAAGCATTCTTTACATGTGATAATAGTGATCTTGCATGTGCGCATGCTGCATATTTAACAAATTTTCAGTTTGAATTTGCACGAAAACTTGATGTGATAGGGGGAAACTGACTTCAGTTATGGAATCAGCATGACTGAAATATAAAAGATCACTATGTAAACTTCATGCAATGATCGGAAAGTTTGAATTCGCAGGTCAGTGTTATTATTGCTGCGTTTCATTACTACATACAGTATTTAAAGATAAAAATTTCATTGTTCCGTATTGAAAATTATCACAGTTAAATTGAAATAATAAATATGGTAGTTCAACCTATTCAATACAAGTAAATAAGATATGTAGAGATTACATTCTTATTTAATTAAAAAATGGAAATGGTACCGGTTTCGACCCCAGTCTGGGTCATCATCAGCCGCTTATAACTTGAAAAACAATGCATAAGTAAGAAAGAAGTTAAAGGTCAAATCCACACAATATCAGTTGAAGAGGCGATATAAAAATTACGGGGGTAGGCACTGTTCAATTTAGACAGAGTGGAAAATGAGTTACTTAAAAGAAGAAATGGGTAATCTTCCGAGCGTCAGCACGGCACACGCAATGTTTGGCACTGTCTCACAATGTTCACGAAAAGAAGCGAACAGTTAAATGAGCCAGACTGCATACACCGTCAGGCACAAAGTCACAACACAATCCAAATATGAAGATCTAAAGTCATTAAGAAGCCGAAGACGAGCAGCTCAACCGAAGTAACTTGCAAGCTTCAGAAGATCGGCGTGGTGTTTACAACGTCAAGTGCTGTAGTTTCATATACTGGCGGAGATTGAAGGATAGATTATTGATCAAGTATTTGCTTAGTTCACGAAAATGTACCTATCACGTGAACTAAGTATATGAAACTACAGCACTTGACGTTGTAAACACCACGCCGATCTTCTGAAGCTTGCAAGTTACTTCGGTTGAGCTGCTCGTCTTCGGCTTCTTAATGACTTTAGATCTTCATATTTGGATTGTGTTGTGACTTTGTGCCTGACGGTGTATGCAGTCTGGCTCATTTAACTGTTCGCTTCTTTTCGCGAACATTGTGAGACAGTGCCAAACATTGCGTGTGCCGTGCTGACGCTCGGAAGATTACACATTTCTTCTTTTAAGTAACTCATTTTCCACTCCGTCTAAATTGAACAGTGCCTACCCCCGTAATTTTTATATTGCCTCTTCAACTGATATTGTGTGGATTTGACCTTTAACTTCTTTCTTACTTATGCATTGTTTTTCAAGTTATAATCGGCTGATGATGACCCAGACTGGGGTCGAAACCGGTACCATTTCCATTTTTTAATTAAATAAGAATGTAATCTCTACATATCTTATTTACTTGTATTGAATAGGTTGAACTACCATATTTATTATTTCAATTTAAATGTACATACAGTAAGACACACAGTACATCATTTTGATACAATTACAATACTATATCACAATATTTTATAACACTGGATGTACACTCCTTAAATTTATTTCCATCACAAAACTCTATACAGAACTTCACAACACTAAGCTTTCTTCCACAGATCAAACAAACTTGTCTCCTCTTCTTTCTAATTGTGTCTTTCTGAATGTGGTATTGATCTGAGTACATTAGTTCAAGAAGAGTGGAAGAGTTAGATATAATGGCAAATTGCCTTACGTCACAAAAGCACAGTGGGTCTGTTCATGAGTTTGAATCTTGTTTGATTTTCATCTTGTTGCTTGTTTCCTTCTTCTGTTTCCTCTTTCTCTGCCTTTCTCACTGCTAGAAAGGCTGTAGCTGATTTGAAAATGTAGTGTGTCGTAAGTTGTTCATCACTGTAAATGAATTTCTCTGCTTTGCAGGGAACGTTTCTTGCTTGACACAAGCTGGATATTGCCGATATATTTTCTAACACTTTATTCATTCTCCTATCATCCGGCTCCATGGCTAAATGGTTAGGGTGCTGGCCTTTGGTCACAGGGGTTCCGGGTTCGATTCCCGGCAGGATTGGGAATTTTAATCATAATTGGTTGATTCCTCTGACATGGGGGCTGGGTGTATGTTTCGTTTTCATCATCATTTCATCTTCATCATGGCGTGCAGGTCGCCTACGGGTGTCAAATCAAAAGACCTTCATTGGGCAAGCTGGACGTGTCTTCGGACACTCCGGGCACTAAAAGCTATTTATTATTATTATTATTATTATTATTATTATTATTATTATTATTATTATTATTATTATCTCTTCAAACACATGCATCAGTTTGTCCAAACAATGACATTGATCAACGAGCACCAGAAATGCACAAGTATTGTACGTAGGACTACATCAGTTCCTAATATCTTCCGCATTGCACAAGTAGATTTTAAAGAATACTTTTATTTTTCATTTCCGCATTGTATACCACTTTATACAAAAGTAAGAACCTATAAAGCCATACATACGCTTTGCTGGGACCGAGAAAATATTCCATAGTAGATAAATTTCCTCATTATTCAAGTTCTGCTTTGGCCTGTCTGGTGGCCATGATTGTTAAGGTGCTGAAGTCTAGACGATCTGACACCGAGGTTAGCTGGTTCGAGTCCTGTTGGTCGAAAAAAATTTTCACTATCAGAATGTTGGCCGGCAGGGTACGGGAGGTGGTGGTATACAATTTCTAATCACTAGATTACGTGCCCAAAGCCTGGATTAAATTCCAAACCTCTCCACAGTCCTCATATGGAGTGAGGTCATATGACGCTGTTGATGGTGATTCATCCGTCAGATGGGGATGTTAAGCCTTGAGCAGACCTCTTGGTGCTATTCGACAGGAGTAGGCTATGTGCTGGCACTGGGTTTCACCCTCTCCCTACTATCATGTATCAGGTCATTCATTTCATCTCATTAACTCCTTTGATGAGGTTGACGTCAGGAAGGGCATCCAGTCATAAAAACCCGCCACGACAGATTCATCTCACCTCATACCCGACCCCGTAGAGAAACGGGACAAGGGTTGGACAAACATTCAAGTTCTGCTTTGAGCATGTTTCACTGTATATTGATTTATAGTGCATATAGGCAATAATACTATGCCTTTAAAAACAGAATCCAAACAAAGGTTATGGGCATTTATGGGTTTGAAAATAGTAGATGATCATACCATCATCAGCAAGATGGAGAGAACACCTGAAGATGAAGAAGAAGATAAGAAATGTGCTGGGACCATACAAAATCATTGTGATTAATACATCCAGTTTTTAACTATTGTGACGTGAACAAAATAAGAAACCGCAGAGAGCTTTAAACTCCTGCATTAGATTTATTTTTTCGTTGAACTTTGCCTCACATGTATCCCCTTTTTTATGCACAACATTCTTGGTTAAAAGTAGAGCAGCAGAGAAATCAGCATGTATCGACCCTGATCTATCAACTCTTGACTGAAACCATACCTGAAAGTCTCTCCGGTAATGACCAGCTCCATGGCTAAGTGATTAGCGTGCTGGCCTTTGGTCACAGGGAGACCGGGTTCGATTCTCATCAGGGTCAGGAATTTTAACCATAATTGGTTAATTTAGCTGGCACGGGGACTGGGTGTATGTGTCGTCTTCATCATCATTTCATCCTCATCACAACACTCAGGTCGCCTACGGGCGTCAAATCGAAAGACCTGCATCTGATGATATAGATGTTGATTCCCATAGGGAATCTGAAATATTTGTCCTGAATGAGCAAATTCATAATACCAATATAAATGGTCCGTTATTGGACATTATAAATTTTCCAGCTAGCTCATTCTTGGTTGCCAGCGTTTCGCCCTCATGTGCTAGGGTGGGCTCATCAGTTGGTACCTAGCACACTTACCAATACGCTGGCTAGTGCATACCGTGGAGGCCACTGCGTAGGCTAACTGGAGCCACCGGCAGTGCCAATGCACTAAGAGACTTTGTCTCATCACTAAAAATTGATGCCTGCTTGGCCATCAGATGATATAGATGTTGATTCCCATAGGGAATCTGAAATATTTGTCCTGAATGAGCAAATTCATAATACCAATATAAATGGTCCGTTATTGGACATTATAAATTTTCCAGCTAGCTCATTCTTGGTTGCCAGCGTTTCGCCCTCATGTGCTAGGGTGGGCTCATCAGTTGGTACCTAGCACACTTACCAATACGCTGGCTAGTGCATACCGTGGAGGCCACTGCGTAGGCTAACTGGAGCCACCGGCAGTGCCAATGCACTAAGAGACTTTGTCTCATCACTAAAAATTGATGCCTGCTTGGCCATCAGATGATATAGATGTTGATTCCCATAGGGAATCTGAAATATTTGTCCTGAATGAGCAAATTCATAATACCAATATAAATGGTCCGTTATTGGACATTATAAATTTTCCAGCTAGCTCATTCTTGGTTGCCAGCGTTTCGCCCTCATGTGCTAGGGTGGGCTCATCAGTTGGTACCTAGCACACTTACCAATACGCTGGCTAGTGCATACCGTGGAGGCCACTGCGTAGGCTAACTGGAGCCACCGGCAGTGCCAATGCACTAAGAGACTTTGTCTCATCACTAAAAATTGATGCCTGCTTGGCCATCAGATGATATAGATGTTGATTCCCATAGGGAATCTGAAATATTTGTCCTGAATGAGCAAATTCATAATACCAATATAAATGGTCCGTTATTGGACATTATAAATTTTCCAGCTAGCTCATTCTTGGTTGCCAGCGTTTCGCCCTCATGTGCTAGGGTGGGCTCATCAGTTGGTACCTAGCACACTTACCAATACGCTGGCTAGTGCATACCGTGGAGGCCACTGCGTAGGCTAACTGGAGCCACCGGCAGTGCCAATGCACTAAGAGACTTTGTCTCATCACTAAAAATTGATGCCTGCTTGGCCATCAGATGATATAGATGTTGATTCCCATAGGGAATCTGAAATATTTGTCCTGAATGAGCAAATTCATAATACCAATATAAATGGTCCGTTATTGGACATTATAAATTTTCCAGCTAGCTCATTCTTGGTTGCCAGCGTTTCGCCCTCATGTGCTAGGGTGGGCTCATCAGTTGGTACCTAGCACACTTACCAATACGCTGGCTAGTGCATACCGTGGAGGCCACTGCGTAGTGATGAGACAAAGTCTCTTAGTGCATTGGCACTGCCGGTGGCTCCAGTTAGCCTACGCAGTGGCCTCCACGGTATGCACTAGCCAGCGTATTGGTAAGTGTGCTAGGTACCAACTGATGAGCCCACCCTAGCACATGAGGGCGAAACGCTGGCAACCAAGAATGAGCTAGCTGGAAAATTTATAATGTCCAATAACGGACCATTTATATTGGTATTATGAATTTGCTCATTCAGGACAAATATTTCAGATTCCCTATGGGAATCAACATCTATATCATCTGATGGCCAAGCAGGCATCAATTTTTAGTGATGAGACAAAGTCTCTTAGTGCATTGGCACTGCCGGTGGCTCCAGTTAGCCTACGCAGTGGCCTCCACGGTATGCACTAGCCAGCGTATTGGTAAGTGTGCTAGGTACCAACTGATGAGCCCACCCTAGCACATGAGGGCGAAACGCTGGCAACCAAGAATGAGCTAGCTGGAAAATTTATAATGTCCAATAACGGACCATTTATATTGGTATTATGAATTTGCTCATTCAGGACAAATATTTCAGATTCCCTATGGGAATCAACATCTATATCATCTGATGGCCAAGCAGGCATCAATTTTTAGTGATGAGACAAAGTCTCTTAGTGCATTGGCACTGCCGGTGGCTCCAGTTAGCCTACGCAGTGGCCTCCACGGTATGCACTAGCCAGCGTATTGGTAAGTGTGCTAGGTACCAACTGATGAGCCCACCCTAGCACATGAGGGCGAAACGCTGGCAACCAAGAATGAGCTAGCTGGAAAATTTATAATGTCCAATAACGGACCATTTATATTGGTATTAGACCTGCATCTGGCGAGCCAAACTTGTCCTCGGACCCTCTCGGCACTGAAAGCCATACGCCATTATTATTCTCCAATAATTTCCATTTTCTATCTTCCTTTCATAACCATGACATGTGATCTGGGTCAACAATTGCAATACTTCCACATCATACATCTGCCTTCAGTAATTCTTTCCTTGTTTTGGGCTTTAAAATATTGAATGCTTTACCCCCTGAAATTAGAAATTGTTCCTCATTAATTACTTTCAAAAGACAGTCCAAAAATTTCCTCTTGATTACGTAGGCTATATTATATACTGTAGTTAAGTGTGAATGTGCGAGTGAATGCCTTGCTTAAATAATTTCCACATATTTTTATAAATCAGTGTTATGTTATCTGATTATCACATAGAGTAGTTAATACTGGATTAATTATGCTCATTTTAGATGTAGGATGTAGTTCGTTTAGTTTTAGTCTATATTAAACTTGAACATATATAATATATTCAGTATCAAACCATTAATGTGGTTAAATGTAAGAGAGGGCTAAGATCCGTAACTTCACAACAAATCAAGACATCATTAAATAAATAAATAAATAAATAAATAAATAAATAAATAAATAAATAAATAAATAAATAAATAAATTGTAACCTTAACTACAGTGGTTACACAAAACAAGGCACAAACACAGTAAAGGGGGAAGGTATGAGCAACTACACAATATCAGAGAATACTACACACTCAAAAAAACATTAGCTGGTATTAGGCGGATCTCGAACAACAACATGTACGTAAATATCAGTACGGCCAACTACTGGACAACAAACCGGGAAGGTGGAAAAGGCTGGGAACCTCCCAAAGGCATGGACATGGCTTAGATTGTGGATTCCGAAATAAATCGCCGTGATCCTTAGATTTGAAAAATATTATTTACAAAAGAATATTACAAATACATTCCAAATACAATCCCGACTTACGAACTATAAGTTCTGTGATATACATAACTTAGAGGTTCTTTGATAATACCATCGTAGCAGAGTAAATTCAAATTTCAAATCAACTATGCATCTAGTTACCAATGCAGTCGTACAATACAATTTACAGTGAAGTGAACATGGTCTCCAAAATCTAGCGTACCTCAAGTGATACAGAACTACCAGAGGCAAAGCCCAAGGTAAATCTATTAACTTACAATCTACATATTTTGTGAAATAAGAAAAGGGGAAGCCTTGAAAACAAACAGGCAAGCCTAGCTGAAAAGCTAGGGCGTCCTAAATAATTAATTTGGCGAATCTAGGTTAGACTAGGCCAGACACCTATATGAAAAGCAAATCGGAACATTATGGAAATTTTAGCAGAAACGGAACTCAAGAGTGCTTACCCGAAGATGCGCCGTTTCGGAAGCGAGGTGTTGCACATGACACAGACCAACACAGACTAAAGGCAGATCAGGCCAAGACAAGACCGAATAATCATGATCGCTGCCTCGCTTACTATATACAGGAAAACTCTGGCTTGGAGTAGCCAATCAGAATGTATGAGTCTGCCCATCCCCTCCAAGGTTCACCAGTCACAATTCCTACTCCCGTCGCAAACTTTAACTAACATTTTCGAAGACACACGTTCGCGAATCTTCCATTTCCAGAATGGTAAGAAATTCCAGAATAGTAAGAAAATTCCTTCTAGAAAACATAACCCACAAAAGGCACACACCCTGTTCAACAATTTTCTAGATACTTCCAGTAAGTACAGAACAGAGATCTACCATTTACAATTACATATGTTACAAATATTACACAGTACAGGTTAGGTCATTACAAATAAAGCGTTATATTATACGTTACAAATAAAGTCTTCAAAAACACTTTCCACTTCCACAATATTGTTCACCTGTGACATAAATAAATAAATAAATAAATAAATAAATAAATAAATAAATAAATAAATAAATAAATAAATAAATGTAAGTTCAACTGTATCTCAGCTCTTTTCTTTGTAACCCTTTCTGTTGATTGTCAAAATTAATATGAGAAAATAACATCAGGTTTCTTTCATTGCATATTTAGTGTCATCTGTGACCTTCAACTTGTGTAATCGTTTTATTATAAATATCTAATTTAATATGTGAACATTTGTCATTTCAGACAGTATCTCATGGATCTGAGCAGGAATTCACAGTGAATGTTACTGACCCACGTGATAGCTACTTTTTAGGACATAATGTTGATGGACGCAACCTATTTCCAGCCACAGGATACCTGGTGAGTAATTAAACAAACAGTGACTGTAGTTTTTAGAAAGGAGCTATAAATCCTTGGGTGCAATACACAGTCTCCCTGTAAAATTTCAATAAACAACAAAACATATTTTTGGATACTTTCACCAGAGCAAAGTAACAATATGACACTCACTTGCTTCATTTTAATTTTTAATTTAATTTTTCATTTTTCTTCTTCTTCTACTTTGTGAATGGGTCACTTTGAACCATGTGGAATTAATATTTGTTGGCTTTCCTTTTATTCCAGTATTTTCTTAAAAATGTTGCACCGTCACAGATAGGTCTTATGGCGATGATGAATAGGAAATGTCTAGGAGTGGGAAGGAAGCAGCTGTGGCCTTATTTAAGGTACAAACCCAGCATTTCCTGGTGTGAAGATGGGAAACCATGGAAAACCGTCTTCAGGTTGCCGACATTGGGGTTCGAGCCTATCTCCCGAATGAAAGCTCCCAGCTGTGTGCCCATAAGCGCATGGCCAACTCGCTCGTTTCCCAGTATACTTTCATACACAATGAGTGGGTACGTTTCCATTGCTCCAACTGTATGTCGTTCTGTTTCTCTCTTCTTCCTTAAACCCCTGTGTTTATGTGTTTTTCTGATTGCATCTCGGTCTTGTAGCTTATTTGGCGATCCCAATTCTTGATGATCCTTATCTCTTTGCTTGTACTGATCTGATGTAGTAATCTTGTTTTTGGGACTGAGTGGATTTTGTTTGATAGCATGTTTGTTTCCATACCTTTAGTATCTTTTCATTCTTGATTCGATTTACTCATCTTACCTTCAGTAATGCCACATTTGAAAAACTCCCATTCTCTTTCTTTCTGAGCTAGATTTTGTCCATATTTCACTTCCATACAATGCTTTTCTTCCATTGTTGTTATTCTGCTATCTAAGTAACAATATTCATCTACAGTACTTCCTGACATCCTTTTGTAATCTGATTTTTCCTGCATCACCAGATTTTGTTTGACTGTACTCCATTACTTGTTGTGTGGATTTATTTATTCTCATCTTGAACTCCTTCTCCAAGAATAGATATTTAAATTCAGGGATCTACAAACTCAAATATTCTCAATGCAAAACAGCATACATTGGACAAACCGGGAGAAATTTCCTAACACATTGCCAAGAAAACATCAATTCAGAAAAATATAGTAGATTTTCAGCCACGAGCCCACATAGGAGCGATTTTTCCATACCTTTACAACAATAGACCAAGATCTAGCAATTTTATGTACAGTAAATAAAGGCATTCTAATGAACACTCTTGAAACAATTTATATAGAAATCATCGGCTGCAACTCATATCCGAGTAAACATATTCTTCAGCAATTTACATTTGCACACTCACAATGCTTCGTGAATATGTTTCATATGACTTAGTAGCCCAATCTTGGCATGAAACGTATTTCCAAACAAATCACATGGAATGGCTGGGAGAGGGCGGAGCTGAACTTGGCGGAGCTTCTGTGCTTGTCGTTTAGCTCTTCATGTCCACTTCATTCATCTTCAAAAAAAGTAACTGATGTAGAAACAGTGTGGCACCATAGTGTATGATATTCAGTGAGCGTATCCCAGGATTAAGTGTTAATTCCAGCCCTTTTCATAGCATGTTTTAGCTGATTCTTGAAATGCCTCAAAGGGGCTCCATGAAGTCTTATGCTGGAGCAAATTCTCCATACAGGAGTTGACGAGGAAGCTTGGTATCACTCGTGCAACAGACATGCTCTGTCCATCTGAGACGGTGGCCAATGATGGCAGCATCAATGCTTGCAGCATGCGCTTTCTCAAGAACTGCAAGGTTGGTGACAGGGTCCTCCCATTTGATTTTCAAGATGGATCTAAATTTTTTTTTTTTTTTGCTAGTTGTTTTACGTCGCACCGACACAGATAGGTCTTATGGCGACGATGGGACAGGAAAAGCCTAGGAATGGGAAGGAAGCGGCCGTGGCCTTAATTAAGGTGCAGCCCCAGCATTTGCCTGGTGTGAAAATGGGAAACCACGGAAAACCATTTTCAGGGCTGCCGACAGTGGGGTTCGAACCTACTATCTCCCGAATACTGGATACTGGCCGCACTTAAGCGACTGCAGCTATCGAGCTCGGTGATCTAAATTTTTGCAGATGAATGCACTCTAGCCTTTTGATATCCTGATGGTAGAGCGTCCAAGTTAAATCCTAATTTCAATATAAATGAAATTACAGATAATGTTAATATATTACTCTCTTTTCTCATGCCTCCACCCATTCAGCTGCTCACTGCAATCAGACAGTTGCCAGCAGTACAAGCCGGGACACATTATAAAGGGACCAATGGATAATTGAGTATTTAACATTCTTTCAAATTCCCACTAAGTAATAACAACACATTTTCTCACAATAAATTAATTATATTTTCCTTTTCTTTTTTTTCTTACCTCCTTCTTATTAGACTCTTAAAATAAATCCATCCATCTATAGGAGTTTCCCCAGCAGGGTTTACAACCCCTTTACTATTCAAATCAAATAAATTTAGACAGCTTAATGAATATTTTTACATAAATCATTAACTGAAGGAAACAAAATACTATATGAGACAGAAAAACTTTATCGGGATGACATAGTACTCAGCTGCACGAACAAGAAAGAAGACAATAACATCAACACTCAATGTTTTTAGAACTTTAAAAATTCTCTCAATTTTATTTTAAATATATCTAATGTGATTTTATATGTAATTTACCTTTTCAAGCTGAAGATGTCCCGTAAATAAGGTATGAAACATGTAGGCCTACTTGTGACCAAACTAGTGTTTTCTTGATAAGACAAAATAATATATGTATTGAAAGGTGAAATTCTCTCAATTTTAATTACATACCACTTAGTCAAGAAACATGGAACCATTCCTCATCACTTCGCGGATATTTTCTCTACAGACTGACATCTTAAAAGCGAAGATTGCAGTGTTAGCCCTGAAAGGATTGATCTCTATCTTCAGGAATCATTGCTATTGAAAAAACAACAACAAAAACAAATTGTGATGAACTCTCAAAATATTAAACAACTAAAAGTTCATTAAGTTCATTAAGTATTGGGAAGAACAAACAAATTTCAAATCAGTCAGTGTGCGAAGAGGAGACCAGGACATTTTCTGCATCTTCGTACTCTGCTGTCTTCAAAAGGATCAGTCCTAGTTCTTCTATATGAATATCACTTTCACAATCAAATTTGTTAAGTATACTTTATCTCATAGGCAATCCAGAAGTCTGGAAAATGAAGGGGGAATGAATCCTAATTGTATATAATAATGATTATGCGAGGGCGAATCAAAAAGTAATTTACACTAGCTCACCGCGAGACCATGCTGTGTGTCGTGACTGTGGCCAATGTGGAGCAATCTGCAGTAATTGCTGACACATCCAAGAGGAAGGTTGGTGTGGTATCCCATCGTGTTTTGTGTGCAGAGCAGGCTAGGCTCAATGGCACATCAGCTGGATGTTCACTCCAAATTGGAGGTGCGTGCAACAACAGTTTTCTGTGGACTAAACAGCTCAATTACATGGACATTCGTCATGAAATCAGTGCTGTATATGGCGAGCGTGCAGTTTCTCACCCAGATATTTTAAAGTGGTGTGAGCAATTTGGCGCTGGACTCACGGATCTTGCAGACGAATATCGCAAAGGCAGGCCCGCAGTGTCCAGTACCATTGCAAATGTTGACCGTGTGGATGGGATCATTAGCATAACACTGCAGGAAATTGCCAGCCTGCTGAACATTTCATATGGCAGTGTGTTCTCCATTATTCACTAGCACCTTGGATTTCGTAAACTGTGTCAAAGATCGGCCCACGTCTGTTCACCGATGTTCACAAGGGACAACATTTCCAATCGTCCCTGGCACATTTTCAACGGTATCTTGTGGATGGCAATGAGTTTCTGCGTCAAATCATCACAGGGGATGAAACGTGGGTCCACCGCTTCACTCCTGGAACAAAGAGAACATTGATGGAATGGGTGCACACCACATCACCACCACAAAAGAAGGCCAAGGTCCAACCTTCAGTAGGAAAGGTAGTGGCGACAGTGTTCTTTGACATGCAGAGTGAAGTGCACGTGGAATTTATGCCGAAAGGCATGACAGTCAACTCGGCTTCACATTGTCAAACATTGAACAGGTTGCTCAAGGCAATTAAAGAAATGTGGCGGGGAAAATTGAACACTGGTGTGATTTTCTTGCATGATAACGCAACACCTCACACGGCCTGCCAAACGTCCGAACTGCTACAGCGATTCAAGAGGGAGTTATGGCAACATCCTCAATAGAGTCTAGATTTAGAGCCATGCGGTAAACTGAAAAAGGGTCTCAGTGGACGACTATTCCGAAACGATGAGGAGGTGAAAGCAGCTGTTTCCAGGTGATTACATAGCACTGGAGGTGATTTCTACGCATTCAGAATCGAAAAGTTGGTTGACCGTTCCAAGGAACATTTTACAGTCACTTGGGGACTATGTGGAAAAGTGAACTTACATTGTATGTTGTTATAGCCGTGTTGCCTATGTGTAGGCGGTTTCATAAATTGCCATAACTTGGAAGTGTAACTTACTTTTTGATTTGCCCTCATACCTCACGTGGTCATTAGAGACCTGATTATTGTGCTATAGAATGCTTGTGCTACTCAGGTATCACCAGATACAACAGTGTGTAATGCTTTTATTTGTTTCAGTACTTGGCATGGGAAATGTTGGCTAAATTGAATGGCAGTGCTGCAAACCTCTTCAATGTCCACTTTAAGCATGTCAGGTTCAACAGAGCTACACATATTCCAGTGGAAGGTAAGAACAGCACACCAGTCATGCTTTATTGTAAGACTTCACTGGTTCGGTACTAAACCACAGTGACCACTGATAGTTTATCTGAGTGTACTTTTTTCTTTTACCTTGTGTTTGGTAAGGACATGTGATCAGAAGCATCTGTCTGCAGTCTAATTCTGTAGTGGCTAGAATATTATGCAGCTCATTTAAATGTGTTTTACAGAAGAAATGGTGGAGACCTGAATATGAGATGGTCAACTTCTTATTTTCTAATATATCGAGCGAGCTGGCTGTGCAGATAGGGGTGCGCAGCTGTGAGCTTACATTCAGGAGATAGTGGGTTCAAACCACGCTATCGGCAACTCTGAAGATGGTTTTCTGTTGTTTCCCATTTTCACACACATTAATTAAGGCCACTGCCACTTCCTTCCCACTCCTAGGCCTTTCCTGTCCCATCATCGCCATAAGACCTATCTGTGTCAGTGCGATGTATAGCAACTTGTTAAAAAAAAAAAAAAGAAACTCTCCTCACTTGTGACATTTCCTCTACTGTTTTTTTAAATCTACGAGCCTACCACTGCTTCTCTTAGCCTGCCTGGTGGTCATGATCATAAAGGCATAAAGTCTTTATTTGTTTCAGTACTTGGCATGGGAAACATTGGCTAAATTGAAAGGCATAAAGTCCCGTTGGTGGAAAAAAATGTTCATTGTCAGAATGTTGGTCGACAGGGTAGGAGAGGTGGTGATCAGACAGGTCAGTACAGTGAGATTCACAGGAAACATTAGCCATTGGCTGTGAGGCAGGTGACATCATTGCGAGGACCTGAGTGTGTTAAATACGAACGATGAGACATGGTGGTAGCTAGATATAAATTAAATTTGTAATGATATGATACATACATCTCATAATAAAGAAAGACTACATTCACTTACACTGTCAACTCTAAAAGTTCCACTGGAAACAATCTATCAAATTATGTCAATTTTACTGCAGATTAAGCGACCTACAGCTTGATGCAAGTGTAATGGACTCGTATAACTTGGAAAAAATTCTCTAACCCATGGGTAAATAATGGAAATATTGAGCTTGATTATTATTATTTATTATTATTATTATTATTATTATTATTATTATTATTATTATTATTATTATTATTATTATTATTATCATCATCATCTTGGCGTAGGGATGTGGCGACCCCATCGCCCAGCGGGAAACCACTGCAATCAGCTACCCGAGTATTGGCGGGAAAACCATAATGTTCGCGGGGTATGGAGGAAATGCCTACTCCCAGTCCTGAACAACTAGGATGAAATAAGGCAAAAAGCCTTCTTCACAATTCATCTTTCATCACCCATCATTCACCATTCATCACCTTGCCAGATCATATCTGGCATTGTAAGCCCTGACTTCGGTCAGAAATGTATTGATCATTGATCAGACAATCAGCCTATTATGGTTAGTCTTCTAATGAAATATCCACCGGTTTGGATACACACGATCATCAGATCCAAACAAAGACACCATTCGGATACGGTGGGGTGTCACATGGAAGACCAAGGCGAGTCGGAGCGCCTGCAACCCATTAAACAACATGCAGACCCATCTGATCAAGAGGAAACTTAAATTTAATAAATCAGGACAGTTCTCATATTTCGCTACAGTGAACATAAATTCATTAATGAAAGTGGGCAAATTAAAACATCTCACAGATGTCTTAGATCAACATAAGATACTGATAACTGCTCTTCAAGAATTGCGTAATATGGATCAAGACCCCCTTGAGTCAGGGGGATATCGCCTATACAAGGGTCCCCCAGGTGAAAGAGTACTAAAGAGTGTTCCTCAGTTTGGAGTTGGTTTCTTGGTTCATACTAGTATCTTAGATTCAATTGAAGTTTTTTCTTCCACCTCCCCCCGAACGGCATTGATGACAATCAAAGTAGAGAATAAAACGTACACATTGATAAACGTCCATGCTCCAACGAATGAAAAAAACAGGACCAACAGGGAAGACACAGACAAATTTTGGGAAGAACTAGACCAACTATTATCATCCATTTCCGATAACCATATTAAACATGCTTGGCGATTTCAATGCTAAAATAGGCCGTGAGAAAAAGTTTCGTAATGTTGTAGGTAAATGGCCAGCTCATCATCTAACTAACAGGAATGGTCAGAGATTGATCGATCTTTGTATTGATCATGGGCTACTTTTGGAAACCACACGATTCAAACGACGACCACATAAACTGATGACTTGGAAGTGCCCTAATTTTAAATTAGGGGAGTTCCAAATTGATCATGTAGCTATGGATAAGAACTATCATAAGGAAATTTACAATGTGAGGGTCCTCCGTGGAGTGGACATAGATTCAGATCATTATTTGTCCAAAATTAAAATAAAATTAACTCCAAAAAAAGAAACGCATTCTCTCCAAATGTAATAGGAAGAAAACATATGACCCTAGCTATCTCATTAATAATAAGTTATATTATGAACAATCTAAAACCTATCTAAGTGATGATTTGGGAACAGTAATTAACAAGCTAAAAACCATTGCTGAGGAAAACGCTCCCGTTAAAAAGAGGAAAAAACATGCTTGGTGGAATGAGGAGTGCGATGCAGCGATTGAACACCGACACAAGGCATGGTTGATTGATCAACAACGGAAAACAGAACAGTCACGCGAAGAACTTGTTACTGCTAGACGACATACGGCTAAAATCATCCGAAGGGTTAAGAGAAATTATCACACGGGGATGTTACACTCTATTGATGAAGCATTTACTCAACATAAGACAAGAGATTACTATAAAACATTTCGGCAATACCAAACAAATTATACTCCCCCAACACTCCTAATGAGAGATACTAATGGAAAACAGGCACATACGAATCAAGATAATGCGGAAATTTTAGCTAGATACTTTGAGAACTTACTTAACAGTGAGGAACCTTCAGAATATCTGCAATATGACACACATCCAAAAAATAGGATACCTTTAGAAAAGGTTACACCGCCCGTTTATAATGAAGTACGAGCAGCAAATATTCCCTTAAAAATTATAAAGCACCGGGAGAGAACCAAATCGTCGCAGAGGTATGGAAGAATGCTAATGACCAAACCGTTCAGAATCTACATAAACATCTTATAGATATTCGGAATACTGCTACAATGCCTGAAGAGTGGAATATGGCAATAATTCAACCATTGCATAAAAAGGGCGATAGATCTGATCCAAATAATTATCGGGGAGTATCATTATTGGATATTACATATAAGATTTTATCTAAGATTATCTATAACAGAATACAGGGTCATCTTGACTGTGAACTAGGGGAATATCAAGGTGGATTTCGTCCAGGAAGAAGCTGCCCTGACCAAATCATCAGTTTAAAATGGATTATGAAACATCATAGATCTAGAAACAAAAATTTAGTTATTACGTTTGTTGATTTTCAAAAGGCATATGATAGTATACATCGTGAATCACTGTTGAATGTCCTTCAGGAATTTGGTCTACATTCCAAACTTATTCGCCTGATTGGTATGACTCTTAAGAATACTCAATCTAAAGTTAGATTCAGAAATGAGTTATCTAAATCATTTGCAATTACAACAGGCCTCTGCCAGGGAGATGGACTTTCGCCATTATTGTTCAATTGTGTATTGGAAAAGGTCATGCGAGAGTGGACTAAGGTATGTCCTCCAAAAGTCAAAATTGGAAAAAATATCAAACTAAATTGCTTGGCATTCGCGGATGATCTTGCGATACTGGCAAATGGTTTCGAAGAGGCTAAAGTTCAATTGGAAGAACTTGCAAATGTAGCAAAAAAAGTTTTATTGCAAATTTCGTATGATAAAACAAAAATAATGCCTACTTTGAGAACTTTAAATTCAGAGCTATTATTAAATAATAATAATAAACGAATTGAAATTGTAAGTACATTTAAATATTTGGGTGAAAATCTCACTTGGAATTGCAATGAAAAACCATCAATAGAGAGCAGAATATATAAACTGAAGCAGGCACAACGGATAACTTGGCCTACATACAAAAAGAAATGTCTTTCGATTAATGCTAAATTTAGGCATTATAACTCTGTTATTAAACCAGAAGCAACTTATGCTTGTGAAACATTATTTAAACTCAATACTAGATCAACAACAGAACCCTTACAACGAGTTGATCGAAGGATACTCAGGACGATCATAAACAAGAAACATCAGGTGGGTGGACAGTGGAGATTGTTGCCGAATGAGGTTATCTATCGGGAAAGTGAGTCCATCACAGACACGATGAGAAAAAGAAGAATTGCCTTTTTTTGTCATATATTTCGACAAAGTGATAACAGAGTTTTAAAACAATTATTTAATTACTTTTGGAATAGTAAATCAAAAAACAATTGGTTTAAAGAAGTTCAAAGTGATTTGGAGGAGTTGAATATTACCATGCAAACCATAGAAAACAGAGGCGAGAAAAGTATTTTGAAGAATAAATGCATCAGGCTTCCTCTGACCACTGTACAGAGGAAACAATATGTTATAACGGATTATTATTATTATTATTATTATTATTATTATTATTATTATTATTATTATCACTTTAAGGCACCAACAAGGCGGTAAATAACTTTAAACAAAAAATCAAGCTAAATAACTTAATTATCACAAAAGCAGATAAAGGCGGAACAGTTGTAGCCCTAGATAGAAATGTTTATATTGAAAAAACAGAAACATTTTTTAATAACAATTCGTTTAGTACAGTTGATAAAGACCCGACATCACGTATTCAGAGGGATCTTAAAAAACTATTAAAAAGCACGTCTTTCTTGTTTAATGAACATGATGTGCAAACATTAATAAATATGAACCCTAGACTCCCGACTGCGAGAGCACTGCCAAAATTACATAAACAGGGAGAGCCAATTAGACCCATCATAAATTTCAAAAATAGCCCCATTTATAAAACTTCTAAATTTATACATAATTTCTTATCAAGTAAATACGTATTTCATTGTAAAACACCTATCAAAAACTCAGTGGATTTTTGCAATCTAGTTAAAGATTTTAAACTTGGATCATCTCACATGACATGTTCGTTTGATGTAACCAACATGTATACAAACATTCCAATAGAAGACACTATCAGAATCATTAAGAAGAATTTAATGAAGAACAAATTAGTAAGCATACCAGAAATTGAAGATTTTATTAATGTTTTAAAATTTGTGTTAAATCAAAATTATTTTACGTTTAATAATATAATTTACCGACAAAAAGGACTCTCAATGGGAGCCCCAGCATCAGGAATATTGGCTAATATATACTTAGACTATTTGGAACACACGAAAATTATTAATCAAATAGAGGGTTTGGATTTTTGGACACGTTACGTGGACGATGTTTACGCTATAATAGATAACAGGCTGACCGATAGCAATAAAGTTTTAACTATATTGAATAATTTGGATTCCTATATAAAATTCACTTTAGAAGAAGAAGTAGAAAGATCACTGAATTTTCTGGACATAGTCACAACAAGAGAAGAAAAAGGATTTTCTTTCAAAATACACAGAAAATCCACTTTCACACTGACCACTATCAAGAACAACTCGTTACACCCTGAGGCACAGAAAAGATCAGCATATTATAGTTACATTAACAGAGCATTTAGTATTCCTTTATCCAAATCTGAAAGGAATAAAGAACTGTTGTTCATCCGACAACAAGCCCTCTTGAATGGTTTCAACAATAACATGATTGATAAAATAATAAATTTTCGGAGAAGCAACAATCTAAATTAGCAGTCGAACCTAGTAAAACTGAAAAATATATCAAGTTCACATATAATAATCCAAACATACACGTAATAACAAATTTATTTAAGAGAAAAAAATTCAAAATTGCATTTTCCACCAATAACAACATGAAACATAGTATTTTCAACCATGATACAATAAATCTCTCAGAAAAAGATAAATTTTTTGATTCGGGAATATATAAACTCACATGCTTTGAATGCAAGAATACATACATAGGACAATCTGGCCGCAATTTTAAAATTAGATATTTGGAACATGTGAATGCTGAAAAACATAGAAGATTCTCAGCAATGGGATCACACATGACTGCCACAGGTCATAAATTTACCAACATAAGACCTGACCATCATAAAAAAAGTTAAAAAAGGGCAGCTTAATGAACACATATGAAGATCTATACATTCATCTAGACCAACTTGTAAAGAAAAATGATAACCTTAATGAAGCTATAGAATATGAGAATCCATTATATTATCAAATTCTAGTATATTTGAAAATGCTTGAGAAAGATCACGAAAAAAGAATTGGAATTTCTCCACCTACAGATAGCCCTACAACTTATTCCTCCTCAGTTGAAGCTATAGGTGACAGCAAGGAAGTTCTTGACACACCTATATTCCCTGCTCCTCCGCCTCCTCAGGTGCAAGAGCAAGGAAGAACGCATCACCAATATTACACCCGACACAAAACTGTGAAAGAATGACAGGAGTTACTGTTCCAAAGGAAAGCAGGCTTAATAAGATTTGACAACCAGGAATTAGTTATATTTTCATCTGCATTAATAATAAGAGCCACACTGTGATATCTGGATTTATTCATTTTGATAATTACTTGTAAATTTGTATAATTTTTAATTTTATAAATTGACCTTTTTTCATGAATTTTTAAGAAAAGAATATTCATTAGGACATATTCTCTATGGAATATTGTACAATGACGACTGCTTTCTATTGTAGAAATAATTTATATATTTTCTCTTGAGTTATTTGTTTGTTTTAATGTTGTCAATCTTATGTTAATTTTAAGGACACTTCCTGTAAAGCATTACTTTGTCAATTTATATATTTTTCATCTAAACAGTGTTATGTGGCTGAAGATGTTGATATTATACGAAACATGTACCACTTTTGACCATTAAAAATTGCCTTAAGCAATCATTGTATCGACTACGTGGAAAATAAATAAATACTTAATTGTGAATCTATTGAAGTGCGATACGGACCATGAAGCTGATTTTATGTAATAGTACGCTCACCTCAACACGTTCAACAACAAAGAGCCACAACTATCGCAAACTCTTCCCACAAATACTACATCAAAGAAGATGGCCTAATGACATCTACACAAACTTCAGTATAGCCTATGGCATCAGCATTCCAACTAATATTATCATCTTAAAAAGAACCAAGCCATATGAAAATACTTCAAAATTTATAAGCATATAAATGAAAATCAATACTTATTAACTTCAAGAACCAACGACCACTACCAATGCTCAACTTTCCTCAAGTTTTTAACAACACGCCATTTGACAATTAAATGAAATGTGCTTTCTGATTTTTATCTTTATTGTAATAACTTTCAATATCAAGAACCAACCACCTATGTTGTAATCTTCAAATAACTGTCATGTTTTTAGATTCAAATATTAACACAATATTGTTAAGTAATAGTATACCACATTTTATTTTGTAATAGTTGTTTAATGATCTCCAATCCATTTTACAAGACATAGTTTTTAACAGTATTCATAAGTCATTTCCAATCAGGTACCTGATCTATTCTTAAGGTAAAAAATGGCTGATGTTGCCTACTATTGATAGGCGAAGCATGTACCATCCAATGTATTAATTAACCAACCGACCGACCGACCGACCGACCTACCTACCTACCTGATCTGCATTTAGGGCAGTCGCCCAGGTGGCAGATTCCCTATCTTTATGTTAACCTTTTTATAAGGACAAAGTCCTAACTTTTAAGATTGTGTTGTATTGAATAAGTGGGAGAACAATATAAACATACTAGTGTTATTTAATACAAATACTTTCAATATGGCCCCAAAAATGAATTTTATCACATGTAATAGTAGCTGGTAATAAGAGATGCAGTGTTTGAAATTCAACCGGTAAATGTATCGATAATCATCGTCGGCTGTAACTCGATCCGAGTATATATAATCACATTATTCATTATCACCGTGCTGTTGTCAACTGTTCGACTTCAACTGCTATTTCATTCACTGAAATGTTCCTAAACAAGTAGCAGGCTGTGTTTTTGAAGAAAAGAAATCAGTGAAAAGTAGCAGGTTGTGAATATATATGCTACTAGCTGATGTACCCGTGCTTCGCAACGGAATTTTACATTGTATTCAGAATTGTAGGTTAGGTAGAGTACACGTTGTGAGCAAGACTGTATTAAATTGCATAGCTCTTAACGTTACCCTAGAAACGCGACGGAGAAATCACTAAACATCTTTTCTCATTGACGACTGTGTTAGGGAATTGCATTGTAATGGCGGACACTTACTCACCACCTGCCTTTTTACATCCTCAGAAAGACTGTCTTAGTACTTTTCCTAACTGAAATGAACAAAGGTCATTGCAATGACGTCAGTAGAATGGTGCGAGTAAAAGCAATGATTTCACATGAAATACTCGATCGAATGAAAAACCACACATTTTCTCACTTTTAACGAACAGTACTACGCTGCCGATCTAACAGTCCAAAGTTCCAGAGCTGGAATGACCAGGCCGCAGAAAGCCGTGGTCCGTGAACACTCTTGGTCTTTTTTCGGTGCGTGTGTGTGTGGGGGGGGGGGGGGGGAGTTGCAGAGTGGAGAGTCCCAGGGCAAAAGCTATGCCCTTTTACTAATCTCTTTCCTAGGAGTACCTGATGAGCTGGAAAATCTAAATTCACTACACTGGCAGCGGAAAAATCTTATCTGACTTGGAGGCAATTCTTTCCTCCAAGCCAGAGGAGAAACCCCCTCTTCACTGCTAATTTGGAATAAAATGAATGTAGAATTAAATAAAAGTGAAGAGGAAGAAGCTCTTTTTAAGGAACGGCTCTTTTCAGACATCAGCTAGTTGTGGTGCTATAATTTGGAATATGCCTAAATAGTAATTCTGGACCAAGTCATACTACTACTACTACTACTACTACTACTACTACTACTACTACTACTACTACTACTACTACTACTACTACCACTACTACTACTACTACGTGATCCTCTGCCTTTGGACACTGCTCATTCAAAACAGCGCGTCGGAGTAGGGATCAAATAGCTGGAATACTATGACGAACCAGTGAGTTACGTACCGGCAGTACGGTATCAGAAAATGTATGAAGCAGGGGAATGACATGCTAAAGAAGAAAGTTTTCTAACTCCACAGCTATTTGCTGCCAATATTCAGTCAGGCTGTTATACTCGGTACGCAGCAGTAATACCTTCTATCGCAGTTGAGCGGCAGCATAAGAGACAACGAACATCACCACAAACAATGGTCAGTGTAATGTTATTGTTGATCAATGTTATGCGCTTTCAGTATTGTAGGCCTTCACATTTAGTTTTCTTCCGACTCTGAAATACCACTCTTGTCATAGTCGGTACGGTAAAATTGAATAAAACATAAATGCTCGGAAATTGTATTCTCTATAACTTAAGTTATGTAGTACTTTTCGATACGACCAATAACATAGGTATTTCAAATTTAATTTTAGGCTCCTTCTCCTAAACTACAATTTCATGCTGGGCGAATAAAATTGCTCGTGGCTCGGCGTTGATATGGACTTGGCAACAAAAATACAAATTCATGAATATCTGTGTTATCAAAGCTAGTATGGTAACAATGTATGATATAAATGATCGGAAATTTAATTCTATATAACTTTAGTTATGTGGTATTTATCGATAGGACCACTAATAATATAAATATTTGAGAATTAAATTTTAGGCCTTCCCCTAAACTACCATTTCACTCAGCGTGAGTAAAATGAATTATAGCCTAGATTGTAGTGGTTCATCCCTCGACTTCACATACCAATTTTCATTAAATTCTCTGCAGCCGTTTTCTCGTGATACATACACACAGACAGACAGACAGACAGACAGACAGACAGACAGACAGACAGAAATTACGGAAAAGTAAAAAGTGCATTTCCTTGTTACTATGGACATGACCGATACAGAAATACCATTCTTTTCAAATTCTAAGCAATGTACAGACAAAACTCTTATTTTATATATATAGATGTTGCATTTAAAGATACTGTAACTTATAATTTAGTGACACAAAACAGTTTTCAAGTGTCAGAATCAAATGATCAAGAGGTAAACATGTAATATGACTCGGCTGCAGTGTCAAAAAAAAAAAAAAACCATCGGCGACTGGAACATAAACAAGCCTGTACAGTAATAGTGGGGGACACGATAATAAGAAATGTTGGACCCGCAGTTGAAGAGAGTATTGCGTACTGCTATCCAGGCATATGAGTGCGTCAACTTGCAGGACATGTGAACAGTGATAGTATTAAAGAAAATCCTGACGCCCTAATTGTTCATATAGGCCCAAATGACCTTCATAATTTGTCAACACCTAGTGACATTATGACCGAAACTGATAGACTTATTACTGCGATAAAAAGGAGGTTTACAGTGGCAAAGCTTTGTCTCCGTGGCGTTTTATATTGGCACGATGTTGAGTTTCGCTATATAGATACTGTAAACTCCACTCTTGCCTGGTTATGCCATAATGGAGATGTCCTTTTTGTCGATGCTAATAGTTGGCTCAGAGACATTGATTTTGGAAAGGATGAGCTACACCTTAACAGAAAAGGAATCTCTAAGGTTGGCAAACTTCTAGATAGAATATCTAGAAGAATGCTCTCGGGAAACTAATTAAGAAAATGAGGGGTGTTGCTAATCCTAATGGCGAAAACTTAAGTGATACAGAAAATGATTTAAAAAATATAACCTATATCAGGAATGAAATACAATATCTACATAGGGAATCATTTCACAGAGGTCAGATACACAATACTAAGCAAGCACCAAAGACATCAATGAAAAGGTTAGATGAACTCTTTAGAGGATACTATCAAAATGTAAATGGACTTCGAAGCAAACTAATTGAACTTAGAATTTCATGTTTAGCCGACTACAACTTCATGATACCATTAACCGAAACAAACGTAAATGATGAAATTAGTAATGAGGAACTCGTTCAGATGTGATAGGTCTTCTTTAACGAGTATGAAGGCATCCCATGGGGATGTAATGATTTGTATTTGATACAGAGCCTTAGCACAGGTGAACAGTTGTTTTTGTCCCTAACTTTTAACATCACAAAATTAATCATTAGTGCAGTATACATTCCACCCAAGTTTCCTGTCCAAAAATATTTAGAACATTGCATTGCTGTTGAAAAAATTATGTCAAATCTCGACAACCATTTATTGCTTCTTGTTGGTGACTGCAGTCTACCACATCTTAATTGGATAGTAAATGAAGAAACATCTTCTGGCCTTGTGTCAGTAGGTAACCACATGGTGCAGTCCACTTTAGTTATAGACACATTTTCTTATCTCTGTTTAAATCAGTTTAATGCTATACCAAATTTTCTGAATCACTTTCTGGATTTGGTTTTCAGTAACTCCAGTTCCATGGAAGTAAAATCTAGTAATGAAAGTATTGTCCCCCTTGATAGACACCACCCAACATTAGAGATTTCTTTACCTATAAATGAGCTATACAATTCCTTACCTGCTGATAGTTTTTATTTTGACTTTTTAAATGGTGACCATGTGTATGTTCAGTCTTCAGCCCTAAGGCTGGTTGGATCCTCAACAGCTCTGCCATCAGCTGTCATAGAAGGCCTAGGCATCACTGAAGAGGCGTACTAGGGAAATGAGGAGTGAGGTAGTTTCCCGTTGCTTTCCTCACTGAGCCAGAAGTTGCTATTACATATCAGTCTGCCAAGCCCACTGAAATGCATGCACCAACTGACCCTATGAGCAACATTTTCACACCATTCATAGCAGGGACTGGCTGCAGAAGGAATGGCATTACTAGCATCACTCATACCTCAGTCACTTTCATATTGTCAAAGCCAAGCATAAGACAGAGACAGATCAATGAAAGTAACAAAATTGCTCTAGCCCATACCAGAAGACATAGTGCACTGTAAACACTAGGTCCTGATAATGGACTAAATTATTACCTGTCACAGTTCAGCTGGAAGGTGATGTTTCAAAATGTATCAATTGATAAAGCAGTAGAAACCTTCTATTCAATACTACATTATGGCATGGAATGTTACATCCCTATACAGAATTTTAAGACTCCCAAATTCCCAAAGTGGTATAATCATAAACTGAAGTCGCTGATTATTGAAAAGAAGAAAGCACACAAGCAGTACAGAATATCAGGTCTCAATAGTGATTATCAGCATTTCTCAAAATTAAGAAATGAATGCAAATCTGAATTCAAATCTTGCTATACAAACTATGTCTCCAACTTTGAACAAAGTATTACTTCCAATCCACAGAAATTCTGGCAATATCTAAATTCTAAAAGGCCATGTAATAATATTCCTTCAGCAATGTATCTTAATGAAGTTACAGCAGATACTGGGGAAAACATTGTCAATCTTCTTGCTAAACACTTTTCATGTGTTTATTCTTCTTATCAGAATAGTAATAGTAATCATATGATTATCCTTCTTCTGTCAATCTGTCAGATACAGACAATAATAAGGCAGAAATTTACAACAAACTAATATCTCTGGAATTAAAGAAAACTTTAGGACCTGATGGTGTTTCAGTTTACTTGCTCAAGTACTGCTCAGTTACTTTATGTGAAGCCATCTTTTATCTGTTCAACTTATCATTAAACCAAGGTATTTTCACAGTGGAATTAAAGAAAGGATTTATTAGTTCACTTTTCAAAAATGGGGATAAAACTGACATAAAATAATATAAACCAGTTATAATTTCTTCTCATTCCAAAATTTTTGACTCAATAATCCATAACAAGATCATACCTCTCTTTAGAAACATCATCATTGATGAGCAACATGGATTCTTTTCAGGACGGTCAACCTGTAGCAATCTTCTTTTATTCTATCAGTTCCTCTTGGATGCAATAGAGAACCATCTCAGGTGGACTGTATTTGTACAGACTTCTCAAAAGCTTTTGACACTGTTAACCACAATATATTGCTGCAAGAACTAACAGGTTACAGAATTAATGGGCCTCTCCTCTCCTAGTTTGAATTGTATCTTAAAAATTGCCTGAAGATTGTTAAAATAAGGAATCATTTTTCTGTGCCTATTATTGTTGCCAGTGGAGTTCCTCAAGGGTCTCACCGTGCACCCTTACTTTTTACTCTCTACATAATGACATTAAGAGTATACTTAAGAATTCCAAATTGCTTTTGTTTGCTGACGATGAAAAAATCTTTATGCAAATTAATTGTCCCCTTGGTTGTTTAAAATTTCAAGAAGATCTACATCATCTGGAAAAGTACTGCATTCAAAATGGGTTGAAACTTAATCAGGAAAAAATAATGTAAAATAATGTCATTTTCTTAAAAACAAGAAGAAAATATCATTTCAGTACAAATTTAGTAACAACAACATTCTAACCCGTTTCACAAGTTAATGACCTTGGTGTTTTATTCAGTTATAACCTATCATTTAATGAACATATTGAAAATATTTGTAAGAAATCATTACAAAGTTTGAGTTGCATTACTAGATATTCCAGAGATTTTTCAAACTTAGATACTTATTGATTGCTGTATGTATCTGTGGTACACCCTATGCTAGAATACTGTACACCTGTATGGAACCCTTCTTATCAGACCTCTATCCATAGATTAGATTCAGTATAACATAAATTTCTTTGTTTATATTCATTTAGAGCAGGATTCTCATATGAAAATGTTGATTATACAGCCCTACAACAGTCTTTAAATCTGCATAGTCTATCACAACGCCGTGAATTCCTGGATACACTCTCCATTTTTAAATTGCTTCATTCCTTGGTGAATTGTCCACAACTCCTTGAAAAAATTAACGAACATATACAAGATAGACGCACAAGGTCTACAAATTGGCATAGAACTAATTATGCATTCAATGGGCCATTTGAACAAATGTCAAGATCTCTAAACAGAGTGGGTATAGATATATTTAACTGCTCATTGTCAAAATTTAGAAATCACTTACATAATCTCCAGAATTGACTATTACTTTCCTGTACTTGTAATATAACCTGTGTATATATCTGTACATATTTTTCTACTTATACTCCACTGAACTTTCTTTTTTAGTGTCTTTTCTTTTGTTTATTTTTTTCTATTGTTGTGTAAAATGGTATTACCGTTAATGAAGTATTATTATTATATACCAACTTTAGTAACAGTGTCGTGCTTCGTATCAGCTGATAGGCTTTGTTTGCATGCGGGAGTGAGTAAGATTGGCGGTAGTTCTGAAACTCTTGGAATTGTGTGACGAATTTGTAAGCGATTTAGTATTTTTAGTGGTGTTCTTCATGAATTCAACTAAGAAACGACATTATCAATCTTTTAGGGAGGCATATTCTGCTGAATTTCCTTGTTTTATACGATCACGGAAAGGCGAAACATTCGCATTCTATTCCATGTGCTCGTGTGATATAAACGTTTCTCACGAAGGAAGAACAGAATTAGTAAATCACCTAAAATCTGTTAAACACGTCTCCAATACAAAATTTAAGGATGGCAGTCAGAAAATTAATTTGTTTTTTACCTCTTCTGGAGCCGAACTTGAGCGGAATGCTTGTTGACTTCATTTTTAATTGAACATAATATACCATTAGCTGCTGCTGATCATGCTGGTGCTCTGTTTAGGAAAATGTTTCCAGGTTCAGAAATTGCAAAAAAATATGGCTGTGGTCGTATGAAAACCACATACATTTTGAAAGAAATGGCTACGGATTCAAGAAGTGAACTTGGTTACATGCAACATGAACCATTTTCATCAGCTATGGATGAGAACAACAATAGTAATGCCAAGCTATACCCTATTGTCATCACCTGTTTTGTGCCAAAGCAGGAAAAGATAGCTCAGTGTTGTCTGTCCCAGCCTTGGTGGGTGATTCCACAGGACGTAATATTAGTAATTTCACAGTTAGAGTGTTACAAAATACCAATTCAAAATTTTGTAGCGTTCTGTTCCGACAATGCTCCAGTCATGATTGGAAAGGAGAATGGAGTTGCTGCTGTTTTAAGGGAAGCACAGTCATCTGTCTTCATACTGGGTTGCTCATGCCATTTGATTAACTTGGCTGCCGAGAAAGGTGCAAGCAGTTTGCCTGTTAAAGTTAATGAACTATTTGTTGACATCATCTATTATTTAGAAAAGAGTTGTAAGAGGAAGGAATGCCTTAAGGAATTCCAATAGCTTCACAACAAATAAACGAAGATACTGAAACACGTTTGCACAAGATGGCTAAAATTAGGAAGGTGCTTGCATGGGCTGTTAGAGCAATGGGATCAACTACTGGGTTTCCTTAAAGATGAGGTGCTCGTTAATGCTCAGTGTGCATCAACTACTAGCTTAACATCATTTACGATCCCAAAGCTGAGCCTGGTTGTTCAAAAGACCATGAAAAGAGGAATGTTACTGAGTCATCAGAATTGGTCGCTCCCAAAAGATTTGCATGTGTCTCAAAATCTGACATTCCTATGCTAATGAATAAGAACATTATACAAAATCATGAAGAAATTTTTTTTATGGTTCTTTATGGTTCTTTGTTCCTTTATTTGAGAATCTCAATTCTACACTTCAGAGTGCTTCCTCTCGCATTCATAAACTACTAGAACTAATGGTGAACCTGTTAAAGCAGCTGCTTTCCAGATTTGTTAAACGAAAAGTGATCAGAAGTTCCCTTTGATTAAAAGTTCCATACCATTCTATTGAGAATCAGAGAGACAATGATGAGCTAGTCATTGGCGTTGAGACAATGAACTTGGAGAAGAAACTTAATGATAGAGATAAATCAACATTTGATTCACCCTTCATGGAGCATTTTGTTGACCGACAATTTCTGACTTTGTAATTCACTATTTTATGTCTCTTTTACTCTTATTTAATCATAATGATTTAACGTTTTGTGTAATGTACATGTCTGCATGTATACGCCTATGCCTGTTTCTCACATTTTCGCTGAAGGTGATGCTAAATAGCGTCGAAACTAGTTCCAAGTAAAAATATATTGTAAATAAACTTATAACATTTATTTGTATTGAAAAGGTGGACCCTTTAAGTTACCTGTCTGGCGCTTAGGTCTGTCAGAGCATATGTTCTTAACAAAACGATGGAGTGTTAAGTCCATGACGACGGGATTACGGTCGCTGTTAACATCCGCCCCAGGGTAGGTTTTGACAGCTTTCACTTATCTTTTCAGATGACTTTTGATGAGAATGAAGTCTATCTGATTCCTTACAATATGACCTTCACAATCTGCAGGAGACGTCCATGTATACAAGCGCCAGGGATGTAGCTTGAAAAAGGTATTAATAACAGAGAGCTGTTGTTCTGAACAAAACTGAACTAGACGATCACCACTGGCATTTCTCTCACCAAGGCCATATTGTCCAACAATTTCATCCTCTGCACTGAGACCTATCTTAGCATTGAAATCACTACAGACAACAGTTATATCCCCTTTCTTTGTAAGGGACATTGCCTCCTCTAGAATGGAATAGAATTCTTTGACTAATTCGTCATCCTTATCACCGGTTGGAGCATAGGCCTGGATAATATTCATGGGACAATGGGAAGTTTGTATTTTAAGAAACATGACACACTTTCCAAAGGGAATGAAATCGATGACAGACTTTACCAGATACACAATCAAATGCTTTTCGGTAGTCGATGGAACAAGCGTCCACATCTACATTCATATCTAGGCATTTGCGTCAGAAGACATTTAATCAAGAATCACTGAATGGCGAGTGACAGAGGACTATACGGGAAGTGATCACCAATACATCGTTTTTCATGTCTTCCAAGAAGATCCGCAGCCAAGGACTTTGTCATGCAATTTACTAACCCACCAGTGGAATACAACCAGTATAGATAAAGAGAAATTTCTTGATACGCTACAGAAAAAAATGGAGGACATATCAAGAAAATGCTCTGGTTATACAGGAAATGAAATGGCTAACATAGGTGTCGAATTCACCATGCGGCTCCTTCTTCAAGCTTCTGACGTATTTATGACTAGAAGGAAACCACGAGACTGTAAACATCCAGCGTACTGGTAGACTGAAGAAATTGCGGAGTTGAGGGCGCAGAGCACAAAGAGCTAGAGGTAGCTAGGAAGATGTCTCACTCACAGCAGAATATAAATCAGCAAGGAAAGAACTCCGAAATACAATCAAGAGAAGTAAAACTAACAGATGGTGGGAAATGGCTAAGAAAGTAGATGACAACCCATGGGGACTGGGCTATAAGGTCATCTTGAAGAAGCTTGGGGTGCTATCAAATCTAACCAAGGATCTGCAAACCTTGAAAGAAATATTGGATAATTTGTTCCCTGATCATCCAGAGAGGATTGCTGATGAAGATGTAAATTAATACCACTTTTCACCAAAGAAGAACTGCAAAGAGCCTAAGTGCTCAAGATAACGGCAGAATTCTGTCTACAGTTGCTGCTGGATATGTACAACACTTGCCTCATGGCAGGTATTTCTAGCAATTGATGGAAAAAGGACGGTTAGTTTTGATCAGCAAAGGGAAGTCTGGGGGGTTGTAGACCTCTGTGTATGCTTGATACTGCAGGAAAAGGTTAAGAGAAGCACCTACCGCCCAGAATACTCTCAGCAGTTCAGCAAGCTGGGGATTTGTCACCTCGTCAGCATGACTTTCGGAGAGGATATTCGACAGTTGATGCAATATTAGAAGTGGTGAACACTGCCAAAAGAGCACAAACGGGCAATCATTATTCCTGTAAAGTGGTGCTTCTTGTGACCTTGGACATAAAGAATGCTTTTAACTCGGCAAGATTGACGGACATGTTGGAAGCACTTCAAGAAACATTCAAGCCTCCAGAGTATCTCATAAGAATACTGAAAGACTATTTGAAGGATCATTTACTGCTGTATAATACATAGGGTGGACAAAATACTAAGAGGATTACAGCTGGTGCAGCACAAGGATCCATCCTTGGCCCAGACCTTTGGAATATTACTTATATGGCTTACTGCGACTAGATATGCCAGGAGATACAACACTTATAGGTTATGCTGATGATATGGCTGTCTTGACAGTGACCCATGATCTGGAATTGGTGCAACTTAAACTAAACCAAGTGATGCGACGGGTAAAGGGATGGATGAATAACCACAGACTAACACTTGCTGATCATGAAACGGAAATTGTTCTATTGACAAGAAAAAGAATTGAGACAATTGTGTCGTTTCAAGTTGGAGAGATAGCCATTGAAACAACTAAGAGTGTGACATATTTAGGCATTACGCTTGATACCAAACTCACATTCTGGCATCATATCCGGAGGGTGACAGACAAGGCAATGAAATATATGACCAAACTTAGCCAACTGATGGGCAATATCAAACACCCAGTATCCAGCAATCGACAAATTCTGATGTAAACAGCCCAATCAGTACTTCTGTATGGCTCTGAGGTATGGGCTGAATCACTGAAGATAGGAAAGTAGCTGCTGTACAAAGAAGAGCAACATTTCAAATAGCATGTGCATATAGTACGGTATCCGAACCTGCAGCCCTTACCGTAGCTGGAGTAGTGCCTATTGACTTACTTGCTTTTGAACAACAGGAAATCTGGTGTACTCAAGGAGAACTCGGACAGAAATGCGCAAAGAAGTTAGCCCATAGCCATCATATGGAGCACTGGAAACAGAGACGAGAAAGTGATCCTCAAGGGAAATGGACAAAGCGAATAATACCATGTTTAAATGACTGGAGTGAACAGACTCATGGTGAGGTAAATTACTACATTACTCAGCTTCTAGCAGGGCATGGATACTTCCGTAAATTTTTGCACAAATTGAACATAGCCAGCAGTCCAAAATGTATTTACTGTCGTGATATAGATGATGTCCTACGTACTTTCTTCGTGTGTGATCATTGGCTGACAGAAAGAAGTATTGTGGAAGCTGAACTCGAAGTACAGATGCCAGATAATATTATGCTGAGGAATCAGGAATCTTTGGATAGGGTGACAGAATATGTGGAAAGTATCATGCGCCAGAATAAGGGTAGTAATGAGAATTTTTTTAAAATATCACAAACGTCTACTGAATTCCTTAAGGGGAATTTACTATCAAAAATATAATTTTTTTGATGTGGATATATTTAGATGTTTCATAAGTTGGGCTGTGCTCTTTTAACGTTACTAACATGTACTCTAATGTTCCAACCAAAGAAGGAGTAAATATCATCAAAGACAACCTCAGTAAACATAGTAAACTTATCGAGCTTGAAATAGAAGATTTCTTAAGAATCCTAAATTTTGTTTTAAAAATAATAATTTTCTTCTTCTTCTTCTTTTCTTCATGGGGCCTCTTAGTTCCTAATTAGCGTCGACCTCTAAGGTCTTAGGCTACCATTTATTTTTTTCCTTCATTCCCACCTAGATATACCTGCTCCCTTCACAAAGTTGCAGGTTGTTCTTATTGGGTCTTCTTGGATTTTTTCTCTCCCTTCACCTGGTAATCCTAGAGTGGAGATTCTGATTCTACCCAGCGCTTCACATTCAAAAAGTATGTGTTCAGCTGATTCCTCTGCTTCATTGCATTTCCTACATATATTGTCTCTTATTACTCCAATTCTATGTAGGTGTTTTTGCAGATGGCTGTGTCCTAGTCAACAGTCCTACTACCCATCTTATATTTTCTCTGCTGAGTTCCAACAGTTCTTTAGTATGCTTCTTGTTTGGTCCTTTTATCAGTTCCTTTGCAAGTCTGCATCCTGGAGTGTTTTTCCAGTTCCCCACTTCTTTCTTTTGTACCCATTTTCCCATGTAGTGTCGGGCTTGTCAATAGGAAATCCCGCATACAGTTTCTGGGCCTACAAAATATGTTGCTGTCCCCTTCCTGGCCAGTTTATCTGCCTTTTCATTTCCTTCTATACCTGCATGCCCTGGTACCCATATTATTTTGACAATGTTGTACTTTGAGAGCTTTAGGAGAAGTGAATGGCAATACCAGATAATTCTGGATATTGTCTGGACTGCTTCTAGTGCCTTAATGGCCGCTTCACTGTCTGTTTAAATGAAAATGTTCTTATTTCTGTAGTTCATTTTCAGATTTTCTTCAAGACATGTTGTGATAGCCATCACTTCAGCTTGAAAGACTGTAGTATGTTTGCTCAGGCTCATCTGCATTGATTTCTCAGGTCTTCCCCCGTTGATCCCTCCTCCTGTGCCATCCTCACTCTTTGAGCCATCAGTCCACCATACTATATCTTCGTTTTCAGTATTCCATGTGTTGATATCCCAGTCTTCTTTTTTTTATTATCTGGGTCTCAAACGGTTTCTCAAAGTTGTACTTTGGTATCAGATGATCAGAAGGCATGTGTAGAACTTCCTCTGTTATTACTCTGTTAATTTTACAGTGTCGTAGATTGGGTCTTTGTGCATTCCAGCACTCTGATTGTGCCAATCTATATGAACTCATTCTAGCCTGTCCTTTTATGAAATTTCATAGTGATGGGAGGTCTAGTAAAGTATTCAAGGCTTCTGTCGGCGTAGTTCTCATAGCCCCAGTTATGGCTATGCATGCCATTCTCTGTAGGCTATCCAATCTACTGTTGACTTTTCCTTGACTTACTTTCTGCCACCAGATGATTGCAGCATAGGCTATCAATGGTCTGATGATCATTGTACATATCCACATTACCATTGATGGTCTTATTCCCCATGTCTTCCCGACGGCTCTTTTACATACATACGCAAGTTCTTGGCCCGGGTTATGTTCCTTTCTATATGTGGATTTTAGGTGAGATTTTTATATAACACTACACCTAGGTGCAGTGCCTGTTCTTCCATATATATATTGTCCAAATAGCTTCAGTGATCTCTTTCCCTCTAATTTTCTCCTTCTTGTAAAAGGGTCCAGAGTAATCTTGTTTGGGTTGACTGATAGTTGTTCTTCCCGACACCAGTTCTCCACAAGGTTAAGTCATTTTTGCATGAGGTCCTGGATAACACTCATCACCTTACCTTGTACCACAATCACTAGGTCATCTGCATATCCTTGTGTATAAAAACCCTATTCGTTGAGCATAGCTATTATTTTGTTCACCATGAGGTTCCACAGTGGAGGCGAAAGAACTCCTTCCTGAGCACAGCCGTCAGCATTTCTTCAAACAGGGTTGCTTTTATCTTCCATCTAACATGGATTTAATCCATTTGACGACAGTTTTACTCACCTCGCTCTTTTCCAATGCTTTGATCATAGAGTCATAGGTTGTATTGCTGAAGGCTCCTTCTATATCTAGAAATGCTGCCAGTACAATTTCTTTATATTCTAGGCTTTCCTCTAGTTTACAAACCAACTGGTGGAGTGCTATTTCAGTGGATCTGCCAGGTCTATATGCAAACTGATTTTCATGTAACGTTGAGTTCAGTTGCACCGTTCTTCTGATATATTTATCCAGAATTTTCTCCATTGCTTTCAGCATGAAGGAGTTTAAACATAATGGTCTGTATGCTTTGGCTTGGGCATAATTTGCCCTTCCAGGCTTAGGTATGAATACTGCTTCAGCTTCAGATCATGATTTTGGCACGTACCCTAAAGCTAGACTAGCTCTGAAGAGGTCCGTCAGGGCATTGACGACTATCTCCCATCCTTACTGTAGGAGCATCGGAAGTATCTCATCTGGCCTCGGAGCCTTTATAGGATGAAACGTGTCGATTGCCTATTTTACATGATTATGTTTTATTTTTCTGTTGGCTCAGTTCCAGTCTGCTCTTCGAACTCCGGTCTGTGTTCCAACTGTTTCTTCTTCTGTCATCTCCTCAGCCGCAGGAAAATGACACGCCATTAGTATCCCCAGCGTGTCCCTCCCCGCCTGAGTAAATGAACCATCTGGTTTCTCCAGTGTCCCCACTTGATTTATATGGGTTGCTTTCAGAACCTTCTGGAGCCTTGCTGTTTCAGTGTGTGATTCCACTTTCTCACAGAACAGACTCCAAGATTTTCTTTTTGCTTTCCATATCTCTAGGTTATACTCAGTGAGTTTCCTATGATATACATCCCACATACCATTTCTAGATGATATTCTATACAACATCCTAACCTCTTTTTTACATTTTGGCTAGTTTGTTTTTCCACCACCTTACTTTTTTGGTGTTTTTCTTTTCTGTGAGAGGGCAGTTGTCATGGAATGAGTCTACAATGGCCTCTTCTAATAGTTCCACTGCGTCATCCAATTCTTTCTGTCTCATGTTAGTTGGAATTTTTTGTACAAACTTCCCTAGAACTTCTCTGTATCTATCCCAGTTAGTTCTTTTTGGGTCTCTGTACATCTCAATCCCACATAGTCTTGCATCTCTCATCACCATAAGACCTATCTGTGTTGGTGCGATGTAAAGCAACTTATTTTAGAATTGGATCCTCACTCGTTGTATTCCAATAGTTTGCCTTACAATACTTAACTGGGGAAATGATGTATAATGTGTTCATTAATTGATGTATAATGTGGTTCAAACTTATTAAAGCTTCAAATCTCGACCATATTATCCGTTTATGGCACTTCATTGAGTCATCACAATTTCGAATACTCCACTACAATACTTTTGAAACAATGTCCCTAGGCCAGGTTTAATCTCGAAGCTCCCAGTTTGATGATTAATTTGCCTCTTGGTGCCTACCAGAACATTCCATAAGTTACTGCGACAAAAATTTGGCGTAACATCTTGCTGTGACTGTCCGTGGTTTGTAATGTTTCACGCAGTTGAATGTTCTGCGATGAGATATCATACTTAACTGACCTGTCTATATGAAAATTAATACTAGCATACTCGAATACTATAATGCCATGCAATACTGTCTCATAATCAGCTACATTCTCCAATACCATTAGCAGTGACTATCATATTCCTCCGTCGCTCAGTCTCACACACTAAAGACATTCTGTTACTCTTCCTTCCAGAAGATTTCTGTATATAGAGCAGCTCCATTCGTTTTCACTGGTCGACAGCTATTCTGCGACATGATTCGTTGTTCCATATTTGGTGTATATCTTTCTGGAATCCTTCTCCCCTTTCGTCAACTGGTGCTCGCTGTATGACGTAAGCTGAACGACGTATCAATGTCCTTGACCATCTGACAGTTTAGCTTGCCCGCAACGGAACGGCCTGGTAACCAGCTGATGCTTGTTCGTGCGTATACCCGTGTTACATTACGAGAATTGAACCAACCTCTCTAAATCCATTAAAATACCATTTGGAAAGGTACAATATTGAGTTGTACTGAGTAGGTGGAAAAGAAATAAATTTCTTACATTTATCATAAGATTACTTTCAATATAGTTTCGCAGTGATTTTCATTACTTGTAATGTACTCTGGTTACCCGGGTGACAGAACTGCAGTATGGCGATGGCACCGCATCTCCTGCTCTAACACCTGCAGAAGTGCAACAGTCAGTCAACTGCTTTAAAACTGCATGTGAACGCTTTGGTCTTGCCATTAATGCAAAAAAAACGAAGGTACTTACACAACCTGCCCTAGGTTTAACTCTTTCTGAGTTCACTATCTCCATCTTAGACACAACACTGGAGCAGGTTGATCACTTTTCATATCTTGTAAGCATCTTGTCTAAATGGTGTACCTGCGAACAAGATGTTGATAAAAGAATTGAGGCTGCTCGTGCAGCATTTGGATGGTTAAAGCACAGAGTCTTCATGAATAATGACCTAAAACTGCATACCAAACTCATGGTGTACAAAGCTGTTGCCATTTCCATGCTACTGTATGGCTGTGAAACTTGGACACTTTGTCGCTGTGATATCAAAAAACTTCAGCGCTTCCACCAACAAAAAATGAGATACATCTTGAATATTAAGTTGAAGGATTATGTGACTAACACTGCAGTTCTCGCAAAGTGAAGCTAAATAGCAGTGAGGCAACAATCATCGCTGAAATGGCAAGGCCATGTTCACCACATGAGTGATACCAGGCTTCCCTGCCAAATTCTTTATGGTGAACTTTGCTCCAGCAGTAGACATCGTGGAGCCTCTCTTAAGCGTTTTAAGGACCAGCTGAAACACATCCTGAAGACAACTGGTATAAATATAGGGACATGGGAAGAATGTGCTGTGGACCATTCGCTGTGGTGGAAAACTACATTCACCGCTTTCAGCTTGTTTGAAAGTGAATGCCGCAGACATCAAGAGGCCAAGCGACAAGCAAGAAAGCTCCGTCAATTACAAACCCGCCCTCCTGCATCCATTCATTGTGATTTGTGTAGGCGTATGTTTTATGCCAAGATTGGTCTGTTCAGTCATTGCAAACACAGCCTAAAACTGAGTTGAACTGGTCACTTTATGCAGGAAGAAATTACATATACTTGGATCGAGTTACAGCCGACGACGATTAATATTATTGTTACGGAGTTATCTGTGGTAGTTAGAGGTGAAAGAAGGTGCTGGGATGAATAGGTCTCAATCTACAAAATTAAAGTTAATTTAAAATTTAACAAGGTTATATTTTCTTTTCAAGATCAATAAATAACAAATATAACAGGTACTCAGTAGCCTAGCAACCAATCAAGAATGTACAATTACGGTAGTTACAGGATTTGGGCTCTGGGACCCAGACACACAATTCTTGAGCAATTAGCCCAACTTTACTCGAATATACAAGACTCAACAAAAGGGGGAGAAAACCCCTATCATGCCCGGGGGCACTTACTCCCAATTACACAGTAAAGCCTCCTCGACACACACAGAAACCTTTTTTGAAAGAGCAACCCGCTCTCAAAGTTCCAGCCTATCAAAGGCCACACCAAACTCAACTTTCAAGCTGACCTCCAAACACATGAAAACAGGGGTAAAAATACCCAACCTACTGAGGCCTATTAAGTAAGGAAACAGGACAATTACATGGCCTCCAAAATACCAACTTGAGAGGAGCGAAACCGCACTCCAAATACGCCTTATTAAAACCTATTTGGCACTAGGCCGCTAATGCAAGGGCTAATCCCATACTAAAGAGGTGACTTATATAAGAAAACGATTTACATTACATTAGAAGGGAAGAAAGGGTAGTGAAAATAAGTTCACCTCAAAGCAATATGAGTGGGAGCTCGAGAGGGTTAAGCACTCTCTATCCCCATATGTAGTTACAGAGGCAGAATTTAAATCAAGAGACTTTTACATTTTAGAGGAAGGTTACATAGTAAAAGGTTTCGAACCCGCCCCGAGAGTTAAACTGCTGAGCTAGCAAGAAAGAAGTTATTAAAAGGCCATTACCTTATTGATGAACCGCTGCCCGAAGAAAGAGGCGCTACCCGCCCCCTGCTACATAATTTACACACTGATAGATGTTACTGAAGTGGCGCAGAGACCCGAAAATCAGCAGTTTATATACCCTCGCGGAACATTCAAGCCCTTTCAGGAATGATAACACCCGCCCACAATCATTTTATTGGACGGCCAAAAGATTACATGTCAAAACTGAAGAAGAAAACCAGGATAGGTGGGAAATTAATTACAAAAATTACTCATTGGTCGAATTCAAAACTGGCGGACAGTGAAGGGTTATACAGCCAACCTAAACAATGACTGAAAGAAATTTAACAAAGAACAAACTTATGAACACAAAATTTCTCCAAAAACACAGTTCTTTCACTTCGCACTAGGGTGCATAATTGTAGTCCTTCAGTAGTGCCATCTAGAAGAGAATGTTCACACTTCTTACTACAGGCAAAACAAAAATACATCAAAAACGACACCGTTCAGAACACTTCAAAATTTACAAGTAGGGACATCATCTGAGAAACTAGGGAATTAACACTGTAGTTAAAGTTCAGGCTTCCTCCAGTAGAGGAGTTTCAACTGGCACAATGTTTGAATTAGCGGAGCGGAGGTGTACCGCCCGGTACAATTATTATTAACATAGTTATGTACAGACTTTATTTGGTATAAATCGTGATCATATTATTTGTGAGGTTATGTCATGAAACATCTGCTGTATGTATATTAATAAAAGTTTATTTAATGTAAGAACACGTAAGTAATAGTATATATTTTATTTACCTTTATATATGATGTATAAATCCAATGCAATGTTGTGCAACACACAGTAATAGTCCAGAACAATGCATCTTTGGCACTAGAGAGTTACAGGAAATTCCATTCATTGTATATAGGTTATTAGAGATTCTTGAAATCAGAAGAAAACATGTTGTGTCATATTTTTCTAGAAGCCTGGCCAGGCGACGTATATAAAGAGGCAGTCTTGGGATTTGAGTGGAGTTGTTTTAGTGAGAGTTATGAGTGCAAGTCATTAATCGAGTATGTGAATTTGTTGTGTTGGTAGTTGGTTGACATGCAAGTGTTGCAGTCCCTTCTTCTTCTTCTTCTTCTTCTTCTTCTTCTTCTTCTTCTTCTTCTTCTTCTTCTTCTTCTTCTTCTTCTTCTTAGCAGTCAAGTGTTAAAAATGATGATTTATTGATGTGTGTGTAATTTGTAGATAAAACTGTACACAATTGATAGCATTTCGTGTGTGTGTCTTTGTGCTAATAAGAAGCTGATTCTCCTTTGCAGCATATTTTTTCATCTTGTGGACTTTCATATTTCTATCAGCATTTCTAATGTCAATAAATGTCCTCGTTCTCACATAATGACTAACAAATTTGTCACTGACTTGTAAACATTGAAACAAGCCCTTTAATCAGATTTTAACACTTTGAAATGGTTTCTGGTCCATGGTCCATTGAAAGTACAAAAGATTACTTCACACTCAGTTATTATGTTCATGTTCAACCTTTTAAGCACATACCAGCCGTTCTGCTAATCCTAAATTCCTGGCAGTACAGAGTATCGAACCTGGGCCCCCGAGAATGAAAGCTAATAGCGCTAACCATTACACTACGGAGGTGGACTCCTTAACGTGTTAGTGATATTGGGTCGTTGTGAGCGTCTCGTGGAAATCTACACTGTTCTAGGGAATCAGTGTTGGGGTTATTGATTTTCAGGTAAATGTAGTATATACTCCGCAGGATATTTCAGTGCATTAGGACTATGTCTTCGTTCATAACATCCTCAATTGAACCGTATTCTTTTCATTTTCATTCTTCATTTTATCTTTAATTAGTGACCGTGGAGGTAGATTATTTCGTAACCGTTACTTCAGCAGCTACAACAAACACAGTAAATGGAGGGAAGTAAGTGCAATTACACGGTACCTAAGACACTACACACACAAGAAAACAGCTGATGAACTATGGGAAACTCCGCCATTAACAACACTGGTGAGTATCAGTAGGGGCAACTTGACGATAAAAACCCAGGAACGTGAAAGGACCTGGGAACCTACCAAGGGCATGGAGATGGCTTAGGTTGCAGATTCCAGAAAATCAACCCTGATCCTTGATTTTGAAAATATATTATTTACAAAGGACTTTACAAACAAATTCCGAACAATTTCAGTCATACCAAACTTGTGAACTACAAATTACATGTTACTTGAGAAACACAAAATGCACGTTCCTTGACAATAGCTTCCTATAAGTTCAAAGAGTCAAGCAAATACCATACATCTAATTACAACCCAAGTCGTACAATACAATTTAGAGTGAAGCTAAACATACCTTTCAAAATATCTGAACAACATTGTAACCGCTACTACAGTGGTTACACAAAACAAAGCACTAAACACAATAAGGGGGGGAAAGTAAGAGCAACTACACAATACCAGAAACCACTACACACTCAGTGAAACATCAGCTGAAACTACGCAGATCTCCGCTGATAACAACTTTAGTAAATATCAGTAGGGCCAACTAGATGACAATAAACTAGGAAGGTGGGAAGAGGCTGGGAACCTACCAAAGGTATGGACACGGCTTAGGTCACAGATTCCGAAATAATCAACCATGATCCTTAATTTTCAAAATATTATTTACAAAGGGATTTTACAAATAAATTCCAAACAAATTCCGCCATGCAGAAGGTCCCTGACACATAACGATAATAAAATACAACCTACGTGTTCGGCTGACACACACTAATTATAAATACATGTTCTTTGACAATAGCTTCCTACAAGTTCAAAGATTCAAACCAACTATACATCTAGTTACAAATCTAGTTGCACAATGCAAATTAGTAAGTGAGAAGAAACGTGATACGGTATGCAATTACAATTTACAGTGAAGTTAAACGTACTTTACAAAAACTCAGGCGTATATCAAATGACACGGAACTACCAGAGGCAAAACCCAAAGGTAACTATATTAAACTACAATTTACATATTTAGCGAAACAAGGAGCAGGGAATGCCTCGAAAACAAACAGGCAAGCCCAGCTGAAAAGCTAAGGCATCATGAATATTTAAGTGGCGAATCTAGGTGAGGTTAGGGCAGACTCCTATATGAAAAGCAAGCTAACATTACAGGAAATTTAAGCTGGAACAGAAATCAAGAGTGCTTACCCACAAGGTGGCCCATCCCGGTAGCGAAACGACGTCAAACTTCAGACAACCAGATAGACTGCTGACAGACCACAGGCAGACCAAGCCAGGCAGACCAAATGCTGCCTCGCACTCTTTATAAGGGAAACCCTGGCCTTGGAGTAGCCAATCAGAATGCATGAGCCTGCCTACATTCACCCAGATTCACCAATCACAACTCTGACTTCAGTCGCGAACTTTAACATACTTTCTCGAATACACATGATCCCGAATCTTCCATTTACAGAATAGTCAGAACATACTTTCTAGAATACATAACCAACAAAAGGCAACACACCCTGTTCAAAAATTCACGTCACAATTTTTCTGGACACTTCCAGTAAACATGGAAATGAAATCTACTATTTACAAATACAATATGTTATCAAATATTACACAGTACAGATTAGGTTGTTACAAATAAAACATTATCACCATACCTCATATCATACAGTAAGTATTACGTAAGGTTTACAAATAAAGTTTTCAACTAACACTTTCCACTTTCCAACACATTCTACACCTGTGACATCTTCCTCCCCCCCCCCCTCGAAAGTCGAGCCATGCTCGACCAATGACATAATTTTACTGGGGAGAAGGCGATCAATTTATAAAACGTTCTAACACAGTATAGAGGGTAAAGATACATGACACTAACAATCATGATTTCTTGAAGTTGACTTTCTAACAAAAACAAAACAAACTGTTACACACTTCAAAATACCTCCTGAATCTTTTACAATCGCTTTGACAATTTCTACTTTGTCCACGAAAGGATGTACACTCATTCCTTCTGCCAATTGTTATTAAACCAGAAACTTCTCACTTAGTTGCCAAACAGCGTTCAAAGCCTCCTTAGTCAAGTTATGGACTAAGTATTTTGCACCACGTTTCCACACCAGTCACAGCACAGCTAGGCCACAGGTTCTCGCTGATGATGCGGCTGCCGACACGGCAGTTTGCCGCCAGCCTCCATTCAATTTCAGTCCAACCCAGGTAGCTATGTAACTTGCAGTCCAGTGGTATCTTTCACCAAATAAGCAGATGGGTGAGACACCGTCCAGTCAGACTGCCACCATTAGGATGTTCGCCACAGGATTGTGGTGCCAGATGAAAATGCCCAAGGCACAGAGTGCGCCTCCCAACTTGGCACTTCAGGTTGCGGTCAGAAGAAGCTGGTCACTGCAGCCACTGTAACATAAACAAACCGCAGCAGACAGGGGAATACTTGAGGTAAAAGTATGCTGCTGGGCTCAAAGATCTTGCGTAGAGTCACCCAATGGGTGGCTTAATGAGTATGCCGTAGGGACTCTCCCTCTCACACCAGGGATATAAGGGCACTAGCCCTGGGGTAAGCACTGCTATCTATAATTCATTTGACAAGATTACGGTGGAAGTGAAAGGAAACTACAGGAGTTTACCCTAAACCTGAAAGTAAGGGGAATACATTCAAAGGAGTGACCCTAAACTAAAACCTACGTAACTTATAATACTAAATCCATTACACTAGAGGATACCTAAAGTATTTACCTACACAATTACTTACAACTAACTTACAACAAAACTTATTATTACCTTATAATTAAAACCTATAAATACCTTACAATAAACTTATCATTATCTTATAACTAAACCCTTACAAATAGCTTACAATTAGATCTACACAGTCACCAACAATGGTATTTACCCCTCCCTACCAGACTTAAGGTACCTTGATCTGGGAGAGGTGGACTCTGCTGATCGTTTTTCCTTTCGGGATCGCTCACCAGTAATGTCACCGGGGTAAGGACACCATTCCGAGATCTCGGGAAAGGACCGATATAGTCTATGAACAGTCTCTCCATTGGGCGAGAAGCTTGCTCGGAAGACAAAAGACCTAGACAAGTATTCGGGGCAGGTTTGCTGATTTTACAAGTCTTACAGGACTTGACAAGGGTACAGATCTCACTATTCATGGATTTCCAAATGAAGTGGTTACGAATTTTCTCTCTCGTTTTGAAAATGCCCAGATGACTGCCCACTGGGGATTCATGAAAATATTTGGAGAGAGCCAGGACCAGGTTAGTTGGGACTACAATTTTGGGGTCTCTGCGAGCGTGAGCAGCACAACACAAGATACCATTCTTAACGATGTAGGGCTTAACATGCTCGCCGGATTTAATCCTGTCGATAATAGCTTTTAACTCAGCATTGTCCTCTTGATGTTTGGTTATATCCTTGAAAAGGAAGGGAGAGTCAGTGAGAACTACATTGACAAAAGCTGATACTTGTTCGGGAGAGGGGTCTGCAGGCTCTGATTGAGGGTCAGAGCTGCCTGGATAGAACATCCCACTGAGGCCATCGGCTACAATGTTTTCCGTACCATGAATGTGGCGGGCTTCAAATTGGAAGGCTGACATGCGCACTGCCCAACGCGCTAGATGACCGGTCCTTCGCGGCTTGGCCAGTACCCAACTCAACGCCTGATTATCAGTTTCCAGATCGAAAGGAAGGTGTTCCAGGTACATTCTGAAGCGTTCTAAAGAGAAGACAACAGCTAAGGCTTTCAACTCATAAATGGAATAATTTTGCTCAGCAGAATTCAGGGCACGCAAAGCATAAGAAATAGGACGACACCCTTCTTGAAATTCCTGAAGAAGAACACCGGATATGCCTGAGGAAGAGGCGTCAGTCTGAAGGATGAAGCGTTTAGAAAAGTCTGGCATAGCCAGTACAAGAGCGTTACATAAGGCAGATTTCAAGTCCATAAAGGCTTCATGCTGGGCATCACCCCACACAAATTTGGCATCCTTTCTTCTCAAGGCATTTAATGGGGCTGCACGTTCAGCAAAATTGGGAATGAATTTTCGAAAAAATTAACCATGCCAATGAATCTGGCTACAGCCTTGACATCCTTTGGAGTGGGAAAATTCTGGATGGCGGCAGTAGGAGACTGATCGATTGAGACACCCCTCCTTGACACAATATGGCGTAAGAAGGACATCTGGGGTTGTGCAAAGGAAACCTTGGTTGCTTTGAGGGTTAGACCTGCTTTACACAGTCTTTCAAGCACTTCGTTGAGATGGAGGTGTTCCTCGAAGGTTTCACTAAAGATCACCAAATTGTCAAGGTAATTATAAACGAATTTGAACTTCATGTCAGATGAAACATAATCCAGTAACCGTGTAAGGACAGCCACTCCAGTCGCCAAATCAAATGGGACGCGCTCAAATTCATATAGGTTCCAATCGGTCGCAAATGCTGTGAGATGCTTGGATTCTTTGGCAAGAGGTATCTGGTAATAGGCCTGATTTAAATTGAAGGTGGTAAAAAGTTTTGCATTAGCGAACCAAGAAAAACAAGAGTGCAAATCAGGCAGGAGGACAGATTGGAGGACCACCTTACGGTTCAACATCCGATAGTCCACTACAGGACGATAACCACCTTGCGGTTTAGGGACCAGAAACATGGGAGAAGAATAGGCTGACTTGGACGGGCATATCACTCCGTCAGCGAGCATTTGATCAATAATAGCCTTAAGGGCTTTCATTTTGGAAGGTGACTACCGATACGGGGGAGAGCGAACAGGTATGTTATCCGTAAATTCAATTTTGTATTCTAAGACATTGGTGACACCAAACCTGTCGGTGAAGACATCAGGGAACTTATTGCAGAGTTTCTTAAGTTGATTGGCCTGCTCTTCGGGTAAATGATTAAAATCAAAAGCTTTCGGTTCGTCAGAATTTTCAGGAACAACGTTAACATGACAAGGCAGAATAGGGGAGTGATCACACAGCTGAAAGTTTCTCGCACAAAATTTAAAATGGAATCTGTTGAACTGAAGGTCCAAAATCATGCCTGTTTTAACAATAAAATTTGCACCCAATATGAATTGGCAGGATAAATCCTTTGCCACTGGTACTGGCATTTTCCAGGTGAAATCACAGACTCTAATCTTGACCTCTAGTGACCCTACAATGTTCAATGAATAAGAATTAGCAGTATGGCAGGTTAAGGACACGGGTTCTAATGTAGGTAACTTGCACACAGTTTTCATAGAATCGTACCAGGTCTCACTCATCAAGCTGACACTACTTTCAGAGTCTAGTAATGCACAGACAGGTTCATTATTTACCTCTATGCATAAATACGGTAGTTTACAAGAAGGTATGGCAGAAATCCTACAAGATTGCAAAAAATGAACACCAGATTCAGCCTGGGAGCAATCATTAGCTTCAGAATTAAGTAAATCATCCAAGGTACAGTCATGATTGACAAGACAAGAAGCCATGCTTTGGGGTTTACTATTAGAACTGGCGGTTAGTCATCTCGAACTACTACTACTACTACCTGGGGGTTCAGAGCCAGAGGTGTTACGTGGGCACTGCATAGAGAAGTGCCTAGTTGACCCACAGTCATGGCACATTGTTGGCAACGCCTGTACCCATGGCAGGTTTTGCCTTGCCTAATGCCCCGGCCTTGGGACAATACTGCTTGAGATGAGCCGTGGAGCCACAGCTGAAACATGAACGAGAATTACGCGAGTTGGAAACAGGAGACGGGGTGGTTTTAGAGTCCTGCGGAGAGGGTGTGCTCATAGGAGTTGGGGCTAATGCAAGGCGTAACTGCTCGGCATATCGAATGCCTTCAGCAGACACTGTAACGGCTTCCAACTGGGCGAATGTTGCTGGTCGGTGTGAAAGAGCCAGATATGATCTGTAGTTTGGGGCGAGACCTTAAATTATGTTGGCAACCATCTGGGCCTCTGAATAGTGGAGCTGGAAAATCTTAGCTTGGAGCTTAATATCTTGAAGAACATATTCAGATAATGACTCATTGAGATGTTGTACTCTGAAATAGTGCTTCTGCACTAATGCAGACAAGGCACAAGCCGGAATGAAATATTCAAGCACATGTGCATGAAATTGTTCTACAGACCATCTTTCGGAAATGGCCCTGACAATATCCTCAGAAAGAGCTCCAGATACTTGCGGGTATAGACTTTGAAATACGTGGTTGTTACTGAGATTATACATGATTGCCTGATCCTTGAACTCGGTTAGGAACTGAAGGAAGGAAATAACCTCATCAGTGGAGTTAGCTGAAAATTTAGAGACTCCCTTAAACACAGTGGTCAATGGGTGGGGCAGATTAGAGAAAATCTGGGGAAAAACAGGTGTAGGAGGTGTCTGGGAAAGCTTAGAATAGTCCAGAGGGGTTACTGAGTCATCGTACCTTTGATTCGGGCGCCCTTGTGAAAAGGATGGAGTACAGGTTAGGTTAGGACTAACGTTAGCCTGCAACGTTAAAGGCGCAGACAACCTCATTTGTGAAAGTTTCTCACAAATCTGAGAGACCATTGGGGCATTAAGCCCTTGTGTGGGGGTTATGCAACTTAAAATAGCACTTGATACCAGGGGGGTGGTTTTGCACCATTGCATCAGAACTGGGCTGATTAACAATAGAGGTCAGACACTGAGCCAGAACAGAATTACCAGTTACCTTAGGAAAATTTGTACGGGTACCAACATGCAAAGGAGATAGATCATTTGAATGACTTACAGGTGTCCTAGTTCCAGACAACGAAACAGAAGATCCCAGGGCAGCATTAGTCACCTCAGACTCCTGAATAACACCAGCACTAGGTGTCAGATTGCACACTTGAGCAGCAACAGATGCATTACCAGAGTTAACACTTTCACACATTTCAGATGGGATAGACACTTGAACTTCAGAAACTGTGTTATTCAACTTATTGCCTTCAAGCAAACCACTGGTTCTGTCGAGAATTCTCAAAAACTGTACTAGTAAGGCTTGACATTCCTGCCGCTCAACTTCAAGCAATTCGAGAGACAACAAATCCTTAATTCTGTCCAGGTAATGTAATAACTGCCCCTTAACCCGCGCTAATTGGCCATGCGAGGGCTCAGAAGCACAAAAGGACACAAGAATGGCGTTAAATTCAGCTAACCTATCTTTAACCACGGCCAAAGACTCGCGCAACTCGTCCGTAGTTAACTCAGGTATGGTTATAGGTAGGTCGAGAGACTGTTTCAACAGGCTAGTGTCATCTGTGACATTGCCTGTTGAGTTAATTTTTCAAATACAAAGTTCATAAATGAGTTCAGCTTTTCTCAAATGGAAAGGAGTAAGTACAGCGCAAGCCATCCTGACAGGTAGAAACAAGATTTCAAGCGATATATGAATCACAACTTTTACGGTGTTTTAGGTTAGGTATGATCGTGGTTCACTTTTCTTCATCTGCAACCAACCACGCTCTGCTACCAAATTGTAACCGTTACTTCAGCGGCTACAACAAACACAGTAAAGGGAGGGAAGTAAGTGCAATTACACGGTACCTAAGGCACTACACACAAGAAAACAGCTGATGAACTACGCGGAACTCCGCCAATAACAACACTGGTAAGTATCAGTAGGGGAAACTTGACGATAAAAACCCAGAAACGTGAAAGGAGCTGGGAACCTACCAAGGGCATGGAGATGGCTTAGGTTGCAGATTGTGGAAAATCAACCCTGATTTTTGATTTTCAAAATATATTATTTACAAAGGACTTTACAAACGAATTCTGAACAATTTCAGTTATACCGAACTTGTGAACTACAAATCACATGTTGAGAAACACAAATTGCACATTCCTTGACAATAGCATCCTATAAGTTCAAAGAGTCAAGCAAATACCATACCTCTAATTACAACCCAAGTCGTACAATACAATTTAGAGTGAAGCTAAATGTACCTTTCAAAATATCTGAACAACATAATTGAAAAAGAGTAAAATCAGAAATATCAAAACTTGGCGCAGAGGCCAGTTCAACTTGGTCCCACACCCAAAAACACTTCTGATGTGGGGAAGAGGAAAACTAGTGTACGTCAAGTGACACTGAACTACTAGAGGCAAAACCCCAAGGTAAATACATAAAACTACAATTTACATGTTTAGTGAAACAAGGAAAGGGGAATGCCTTGGAAACAAACAGGCAAGCCCAACTGAAAAGCTAAGGCCTCCGAAATAGTTGAGTGGTGAGTCTGGGTGAGGTTAAAGCAAACTCCCATATGAAAAGGCAAGCGAACATTAAGTGAAATTTAAGGTGGAACAGAAATCGAGAGTGCTTACCCCAAACGGCCCATCCCGGTAGCGAGGCGTTGCTGACGACGTCAAAAACTTTGGACAGTCAAGTGATAGAGGATAGACAGACAGACAGACCACCAGACAGACCACGAAATGCTACCTCGCTCTCTTTTAAAATGTAAACCCTGGCCTTGGAGTAGCCAATCAGAACGCAGCAGCCTGCCTATCGCCACCCAGATTCACCAATCACAACTCCTACTTCATTCGCGAACTTTAAATAATTTTCTTGAATACGCACGATCGCGAATCTTCCATTTCCAGAACAGTCAGAACATACTTTCTAGAATACATAACTAACAACTAACTAACTGTTCAAAAATTCAAGTTAAAACTTTCTGGATAGTTCCAGTAAATATAGAAATGACATCTAGTTGTTAATAAAATATTATATCACCACACTTCAGATCATACAGTAAGTACTACTTAACAAGGTTTACATATAAAATCTTCAATAAACATTTTCCACTTCCAATACATTGTACACCTGTGACATATTTATTTATTTATTCATTCATTCATTCATTTATTTATTGATTTTATTGACCGACCGACTGACATGTTGTATTCAAGTATACGTTTTTCACCTGCAGTTCATGTTTAGCCTGCTTTGTGCAGATAACGTTGAAGGCTCAACAGGCCAATCCTTACATAGAACATGCAACCACATTTGGTAGATCTGAGAGAAGCGGGGCGCATGTGGTAGTGTTTGACCGATTTTCTTCTAAGATGAGCCTCTGTTTGCAGTTTTCAATGCTCTGTTTCAAACTGCTGGACAGCAGCAGGTGAGGTTGCACGCCAACGAGGGCGATAATAAGTTATGAATTTTATTATGGTCCGTATTGACAATTGATCACTATCAAAGGGTAGAGGAGGGTCCACCTATTCAAATCCATTAGTTTGTATAGTTTCCTATATAATTGGGACTAGTTTCGACCCCATATGCTCTGGGTCATCTTCAGCCACAAATCAATTGGAAGAACATATGCTCAGCATACAATACATAATAAATTCAACAATGTGGTATGTCTCAATTTACAATCCAAATTTCAAAATGTTGATGAAGTCTGAACAACACATCCAAAATTGAAATCAAATGATACTTCAGAACTGCTGCTATTGGTACCAAACTGTGTCGTTCCTGAGTTGATCTGAGAGTTGGCATTCCCCATCTGCATAGACTAGCCACTTGGTTTTTAAATTATGTTTTGTATAATAGTAATATGGGTAATGGTTTGTTGAAGGGGAACATTCATAACTTGAATAGGTATTCCTTTTCGTCGTATGTAGTGATCTGTTGTTTAATTTGGTTTGAAGTTAATGTCTCTATGTTCCTCGTAAATTGTGTGCATTTGGTATGGACACCAACACCAGATTGACTGTTGGGAGCGAGCAGGAGTATAGCTTATCTTCAGAAAGTACTGGGGTCGATGTTTGTGCTCTTCATGGTCATTTTGAGCTGATCCTTGTAGCCTTTCTGAGGGGCACTGCAAGTCTTCCTGCCAGAACTGAGTTCACTATACAGTAACTGCCGGGGTAGCCTATTTCCACTCATGCATTGGACATGTCCAATCCATCTGAGCTGGTGATTGATTAGGGGGGCTATATTGGCAATAATGGTTAAGGAACTTCTCAGCCATTTACATCTTTACCAGCCAGAAAAGTCTGCTGTGGCAAAGTGTGCCATACGTAATGACCTTCAAATCATTCTTGATGAAAAATCTGTCATTATTTTAAGGAGAAATGTTTTACACTCTGAGTTATTTATGAGACAATAGAAATTGCTGAACACCCCAATAATTTTACAAGGCAGATAGCTTTATACTGAGTAAATCATGGTTACTCTGCATAGTTAAATATTCAACCTCTTTCTCCTTGACTCGGGAGTTACACTTCTGACAGGATTTTTCTGTCTTAAGTCTGTGAGTGACAGTGGAATAATGACAATTGCCAGTGATAGGTTTCATTGTTATTGCTCTGAAGATGATTGTGGTTACAAGATTGAAATGTGTCAGCTTTAATAATTATAATGCTACCTCATATCTACAATTACAACATTTAGTGGGGGTGAAAAATATTCACTTGTTTATAGCCGATATGTATTGAAAAATCTCAAGCCTGATAACTGAGGAGTTTCTTGGACATTGGTCCAAAAAGCTTATATGAATGCTGGGATAATCCTGATAAGAACAAGATATCTGGTATGGATGCAAAAATAATCTGTCTGTACAGTCACTGTTCATGTAATCTTACATTTTGTGAGGATACTTTCACTCAACGGTAAAAGTGACTTGTTACACTTTATACATGAGATAGCAGGATTGATCTTGTGAACACTTAGCAGTGTCCATGGACTAATGTTGTTATTACAGGAAAGGCTTTGTACAAAACTGCTGGGGTTTTTTTTTCAGAACTATTTACATTTCATTGCTCATTTCTTCTGATGCTAATGTGCTTTTTGCCAGAATGATATTATTCTCATATGTGTGTGGCTTTCAGTCAGTCATCAATGATCTGCATTTAGTGCTGCCACCCAGGTGGCAGATATCCTATCAATTGTTTCCCTAGACTTTTCTTCAATGTTTTCAAAGATATTGGACATTTATTGATTTCTCTTGATAAATTAATCCAATTCGATATTCCTCATCCTATAAATGAATATTTGCCCATATTTGTCCTCTTGAATTCCAAATTAATTCTCATACTGACTGTCATACCTGTTTTGGTCTTAAGATTACAGTTATTCACAATAATAAGCTGATAAGAATATAGAATGTGGTTCCAGAAACAATAAGTATCTCAGCAGATTAACACTAGCTGTAAATTAGAAATGTTTAAATAGAATCTCTCCCTGGCCTTCCCTATACTCATACACATTCCTACTTCGAACACCAGGCCTGTATTCAACTGTAGAAACCTTGAGCTGAATTTGCCATGGTTATGGCTGGTCATTTCTTCATCCAATTCCTACAGTGGGGGTAGCAGGATGCAAATATCTCGAAAATGGTTGGTTTACCCCTTAAAATGTGGTTCTTGGTGTCCTATAGGGTGTTTTGTTCTTCACGTCGTGAGGCCTAAAATGAGCTTTGTCTCGTCCTTGTATGACATATTCAATATTTTGCAATATTAGCTTCTGCTAATGTGCCAAGGGACTTAAATTTAGGTAATGGAGAGGCCTGTTCTGATTTCTTGTAGACAGAGTTCCCCACAGGGTCCTAAAAGATAAGTAGACAAAATTTCGTTCAGATTGGTGGAATGGTATTGACCTGTGTAAGGAACAGACAGACAGACAGACAGACAGACAGACAGACAGACAGACAGACAGACAGACAGACAGACAGACAGACAGACAGACAGACAGACAGACAGACAGACAGACAGACACTCTGCTTTAAACATATAGATACTTCAATATTTTTAAAAGCTTCGCTCAAGCTTATTCACCTGCTAATGTCATTCTACACCATTTCTCCACTGTTAGCTCGGAACATACCGCTTGTTAACAACAAATTACAATAGAAAATTATTTATTGTCCACCTATTCAGTACTATCCACTTTTAGGTGGTTACAGTTTCATACAATTATATCTCTTTGTGGGACATGTTTCACTCACGTAATGAGCATTCTCAGCTTTAACTTAATCTTAAAATGATGACCTTGAACAAAAGTGAACATATTTAAAAAATCAATTGTCAGTATTAAAATTACATCATAGTCTCTAAAACTTATTTACATTACATCTAAAAGACAACACTAAACACTTCATAAAAATGTGGTAACATGATTCATTCATGACTACACTCTATTTTAATACACATATCTCAGATACACTACGTCATATAAGTTTTGTATTCAGTTTCAATTCCATAAGATTGGAATTTACCTTTGAACTGTTTGAGATTATAAAAAGCTTACTACTGTCTGTAAGATGAAGATCTATTATTAGTTTCAGATACAAGGCTTTGGACTGACAATGTGATAATTTTTATCGCTCAAGTTATCACGTTTTTAAGAAGTGTTTAGTGTTGTCTTTTAGATGTAATGTAAATTAGTTTAGAGACTATGATGTAATTTTAATACTGACAACTGATTTTTTAATTTGTTCACTATTGTTCGAGGTCATCATTTTAAGATTACGTTAAGGCTGAGGATGCTCATTAAGTGAGCGAAACATGTCCCATAAAGAGATATAACTGTATGACACTATAACCACCTAAAGGTGGATAGTATTGAAAAGGTGGACAATAAATAATTTCCTATTCAAATTTGTTGTTAAGAACAGTATTCAATACAGATTAACCTGTAACATACCACTTGGTCGAGAAGCTCATCTCCTTACTTCCAAGTCTTCCCAGCCCAAAGTTTGCAACATTTTCGTAACACTATTCTTTCTGTGGACCTTTTCCTGTTCATGTATCAACTAATCTTGGTGTAGGTCCCATATACTGGAACCATACTCTAATTGGGGTCTTACCACAGACTTTTACATCCTTACTACAACCCTTAAATACAGTTAAAATCATGTAAAGAAATCTGTATCCTTTCCTTACAATCACATTAATGTGGTTACCCCAATGAAAATCATTCCTTCTATTAATAACTGGGTACTTACAGTGATCGCCATGAGGTACTGTCACCCCATCAACACATTAATTAAAACTGAGAGGACGTTTTCTCTTGGTTAAACTTACAACGTGAGTTTTCATCCCGTTTACCATCATAGCATTGTCTGCTGTCCATCTCACAACATTGTCCCGCTCCATGGCTGAGTGGTTAGCGTGCTGGCCTTTGGTCACGAGCTTCCCAGGTTCAATTCCCGGCAGGGCGGGGAATTTTAACCATCCTTAGCTAATTCCGGTCCTCAGGGGCTGAGTGTATGTGTCATCTTCATCACCATTTCATCCTTGTCCTGAGGCACAGGTCGCCTACGGGCGTCAAGTCAAAAACCTGCACCTGGCTAGCCAAACATGTCCTCAGACACTTTCCAGCATTTCCCAACATTGTCGAGGCCTTTTTATAGTCGCTTACAATCCTGTAATGTACTTACTTCTCTATACAGTATAACATCACCTGTAAATAGCCTTATCTGTGATTCCAGTTCTTTACTCATATATATATCTTGCCAGAATCCTACAAGTTGAGCCTCACTGGAATAACTTTTCCTAAATCCGAACTGCCATCTGTCACACTAGTCAGTAATTCTGCGAACATGTCTGATATAATCAGAAAAGGCTATATTGGAAGTTCTTTTGTAAAATAGTACCTTTCTATACACATCAACAAAAGAAAGTGGTTATGTGCTTTACACTACCACATGGCACCACTACCGTTAACTGAAAATACGTCATTTTGGACGACTGTTACTTTTCCTGGAAAGCCCCTCAATTTTTTTTACCAAGTGATAGAAGAATATTTGCTTTGTGTTATGTACAATTAAATAAATAAATAAGTAAATAAATGAGGTTACTAAACAAGAGTTGCCAACGGCCATAGCCTTGTTGAAACATCAGATCCTGTGAGATCTCAGAAGTTAAGCAACATTGGGCGTGGTCAAGATTTGGATGGGTTGCCACGCGCTGTTGGTGGGGGGTAAGGGAATGAAGTAGCGGAAAGGAACTGGCCACCTTACTGTACGTAAACTCCAGCTCAGGCACAGCTCTGCGGAGGTTTGAACCTGCCTTCAGGCAGAATAAACCCTTACCTTACCTTACTTTGCCTTAAACAAGAGTCAATGCAGATTTTTGTCTGATGAGTCATTGCAAGTCATTGCAGTTCTAAAAGTTCACTATCGACACAAGTGTTCTTATTTCGCTTTTCTGAAACCTGGCTCCCTTAGTCAAGACATCATTTGAACCTGAAAGGTAACATTCATTAGACTTGAATACTAAGTCAGTATGGCAGCAGTTTCCGACCGGGCGAGTTGGATGTATGGTTAGGGGCACGCAGCTGTGTGCTTGCATCTGGGAGATAGTGCATTCGAACCCCACTGTTGGCAGTCCTGAAGATGGCTTTCCTTGGTTTCCCATTTTCACATTAGGCAAATGCTGGGACTCTTCCTTAAGGCCACGGCTCCTTCCTTCCAACTCCTAGCCCATTGTCACCATAATACCTATCTGTGTCGGTGCAACTAAAAAGTTCCCAAACTTTCAGCACTTGTGTCTTCCTTTCCTTGCAGATTATTTTGATCATGTTTGTATTTATTTTGGGGTATTTATCTTTGGTAAAGAAATGAAGCTCAGTAACAATACAGCTATGGAAGTGATTTTATGTAGCAAAATTAACTTCATGTTTATTTTATGCTTCCTCCCTTTTCCTGTATTTATTCCACCTCCTCCTTATCCTACACTTCTTGTATCAAGTCTGAAGATCTGTGAAGATGGCTCATAAATGACTTTTAAAGCCCACCCTTCTGATGAAGCTGGAAAGCAGAAACAAGCTTGTTGGGGGTTGAACAAGTACTGGAAATGAATATGTGGAGATTGTCCTTGTTCTTTAGTGTTTTCTTCTTTGTCCTTGTCTCCTCTTTTTATTGCTCCCTGTTCCCTCACCAGGCTATCATTTTCTTCATCCTAATAAGTTTTCCCTTTCATGCTCCTTTTTGTCTGTGTATGTATTTAATGTTTCCTTGTTTTTTCCACTGTAGTTTTACCTTTATTTTTTATCTTTTCAGGCAAACTTTCATTTCTGTTATCATATTGCAAAAGTAGTGGCAAGTTTGAAGTCATAGAAGGTGGAGTTGCTATCGTCTCTGGCTATATTTATGCGGGTGACCATTCAGTGGGTTGCACCTTCAAAACACCCATTAAAGCAAGCAAAGATACCATAGACTTTTCAACCAGAGACATTTATAAGGAACTGAAGTTGAGAGGATACAACTATTCGGGCCTGTTTCGAAGCTTACTAAGTGTTGATCAAGAACGTAAGTGCTGGATTATTTCCTTTCTTTGCAATTTCTTTAAATAGCCTGTTACAAAAGCATCTGTTCTTCTTTTTCTTGAGAATATTGACTTTTACACCAATAATGCTGTTTTCCTCTGGATCTTTTCCAGTTCTCTTATCAAGTAATCCTGGTGTTGGTCCCATACACCGGAACCATAATATTCTAATTGGGGTCTTACAAGAGACTTATATGCCCTTTTCTTTACATCTTTACCACAATCCCTAAATACTCTAATAACAGTGTGAAGAGATATGTAACCTTCCTTAACGGCATCGTCAGTATGATTACCCCAATGAAGGTCATTCCTTATATTAACACCTAGATACTTACAGTGTTGCCAATAAGGTACTATCATACCATGAACACAGTAATTAAAAGTGAGAGGACTTTTCCTCTTGGTGAATCTTACAACATGATTTTTCATCCCATTTGAGGCATTTAGAGTCTAAGTGGAAGTGGTGTAAGTCCAGATAAACTGATTTTTGTGAAATTGGGAATTAAATATATATGGGAATAAAAAACTCAGCATGTATTTTACAAATATAAATTTGATTTATTTGCAAAGAGAAAATAATACTTAACTCATTTCATGTGAATTTCAGTAAGTAGAATAAACATTTGAAATTACAATAATTTTTTGTAGAAATTATGGACTTCCTTCAGTTGTCTACTGGAAATTATTACAAATATTGAGTCCACAATATACCATTTTCATTTGAAGTTCGTAACTGACAAAATCCTTCTTAATAATGTTATTTGCTTTACTCCCACTAACTACTTTTACGGTTTTCGGAGATGCCGAGGTGCCAGAATTTCCCACAGGTGTTCTTCTACATGCCAGTATATTTACCAACACGAGGCTGATGTATTTGAGCACCTTCAAATACCACCGGAGTGAGCCAGGATCAAATCTGCCAAGTTTTTTAAAAATTTTTTTTCAGAAGGCCAGTGCCTTAACCGTCTGAGCCATTCAGGCCAGCTTAAAATGCATCTTAAAAACTACATCATTCTAATGTTTCCATTCACATTTCTTGTACTGATCTCACTTCTTTATACATTCACACATAGAACAAATCATTGTCTTCAGCATATACGAGGGCTATTTTTTTTTTCAAGGTCCAATCGGTCGCGACAGTCAAACGCCCGCGGATATATGATGAACCGCTGCGCAGATGTGTTGCGCAACGTCTCTGAAATGACCGTTATGCGCCTCACCTCAGTCCCGTCAGTAGTGAACGTGCAGCGCCCTCGTAAACATGGCTACAACGATCGCTTCACCCGCCAAGTGTGAAGTGCACGGTGTAATTCGATTTCTTCAGGCTGAGGGGTGCAATGCAGCCGAAATTCATCGCCGAATAAGTCGTGTGCATGGTGAAACGTGCATGAGCGACAGCAAAGTGCGACAATGGTGCAGGAACTTTACAGCAGGGCGTACAGACGTCCATGATGCAGGCGGCCAGAGAAGGAAGCGTGTGTCAACTGATGATCTTGTTCAGCGTGTGGATCAGGCAATTCGAGAAAATCGTCGGTTCACAATTTCTGTGTTGAGTGCTTCGTTTCCTAAAATTTCCAGGTCAGCTCTCTACACAATTGTGAGTGAGACACTTCAGTATCGCAAACTTTGTGCGAGATGGGTTCCGAAGATGCTGTCTGACCGTCACAAAACACAGCGAATGGGCGCTGCTTTAGCGTTTCTCCAGCGCTACCATGATGAAGGACCGGATTTTTTAAACAAAATTGTCACAGGGGAGGAGACATGAGTTCATTTTGAAACGGAAGAAACAAAAGAGCAATCCAAACAGTGGATGCATTCGCACTCCCTGAGTAAGCCAAAGAAATTCAAGCGAACATTCTCCAACAGAAAGTGTATGGCTACTGTGTTCTGGGACCGGAAAGGAGTTCTGTTGGTGGAATTCATGGAACGTGGTTCCACCATCACTGCAGCCGCATACTGTGCGACTATTCAATGTCTACGACGGGCAATTCAGAATAAGCGGAGAGGGATGTTGTCATCAGGCATTGTCCTCCTCCATGACAATGCTCGGCCGCACACTGCAGCTGCCACCACGAACCTCCTGCAGCGTTTCCAGTGGGACGTTTTCGATCATCCAGCATACAGTCCGGACCTGGCTCCATCAGATTTTCACCTCTTTGCTCACATGAAACGCTGGCTAGGAGGACAGCGTTTTGACACCGACGAGGTGCTGCAGACCGGCGTACAAAGATGGTTACAGGCGCAGGCGGCGACGTTCTATCAAGAGGGCATTGACAAGTTGGTACCACGCTACGACAAATGTCTCAATCTGCGAGGCGACTATGTTGAAAAATAGCTGTGATGTATCAGTAAGTGTTACTAATAGAAAAGTGTCAAATTTGTACTGCTGTTTCATTTCGTGACCAATCGGACCTTGAAAAAAAAAATAGCCCTCGTACATCATTTTGAGCAAGCTGTGGTTGATGAGTGTTTGAAATGCAAGGAAGATGCTTGAATAAATTGTAGTGGGAGGGAGGAATACAAGGCAGCAGATCCAACATATCTTTCTTCTTAGCATCAGTAACTGCATGTCGCTGCGTGTAGAGATGGTCTTGTTCTGATAGCTGTAATACTGCTCTTCTTCTACCTTTCTTTGCCAAATTACGTTCATGAAACTGTATGTCAGGATTGAGGCTGGTCTTGTATTTTAATGAAAAATTCACATCCCTTTTCTTACCTCAACCATCACACTTTTAGCTATTTAATAATGTAACCATCAATAGCTTTACATTCTCTTCACAAAGGCCTTCTTCCGATTTTGTGGTGGAAGAGAAGTCAGCATTCCTCATTTGAACTATTTTAAAAGGATTTTCTGGTTGTATAATCTTGTCCGGTGTATAGAAGAATCTTCCTTTTATTGATCTTCCAGCTCTCTACTATGGGAATCAACATCTATATCATCTGATGGCCAGGCAGGCATCAATTTTTAAAAATGAGGTAAAATCTCTCATAGTGCATTGGCACTGCCAGTGGCTTCAAGTAGCCTACACGGAGGCCTCCACAGTATGCACTAGCCATGCGTCGTGGTGGGTGTGCTACTTACCAACTGATGAGTCCAATTTAGCACACTGGGGCGAAACACTGGCAACCAGGAATGAGTTAGCTGGAAAATTTATAATGTCCAATAACGGACCAACTGTATTGGTACTGTCTAGGTCCCCGTACAGTCACTCACAATCCTGCAACTCATTTACTACTCTATACAGTATAACATCATCTGCAAATAGCCTTATCTGTGATCCCAGTTCTTTACACATCATTTATACAGGGTCGTCGGAGTACCAGCAATTGCCCTGGTAAGATTTGAAAGAAAGAGCGGGCCTTGGGGGCTGGACGTAATAGCACAAGCAGTTTAAAATGCCAAAGATTTATTACATTTGTTGTTGTTTGAGTCATCAGTCCATAGACTGGTTTGATGCAGCGCTCCATGCCACCATATCCTGTGCTAACCTTTTCATTTCTACGTAACTATTGCATCCTACATCTGGTCTAATCTGCTTGTCATATTCATACCTTAGTCTACCCCTACCGTTCTTACCACCAGCACTTCCTTCAAAAACCAAGTGAACAAGTCCTGGGTGTCTTAAGATGTGTCCTATCATTCTATCTCTTCTTCTTGTCAAATTTAGCCAAATCAATCTCCTCTCACCAATTTGATTCAGTATCTCTTCATTCATGATTCGATCTGTCCATCTCACCTTCAGCATTCTTCTGTAACACCACATTTCAAAAGCTTGTATTCTCTTTCTTTCTGAACTAGTTATCGTCCATGTTTCACTTCCATACAATGCCACGCTCCACACGAACGTCTTCAAAAACATCTTTCTAATTCCGATATCAATGTTTGAAGTGAGCAAATTTCTTTTCTTAAGAAAGCTCTTCCTTGCTTGTGCTAGTCTGCATTTTATATCCTCCTTACTTCTGCCATCGTTAGTTATTTTACTACCCAAGTAACAATATTCATCTACTTCCTTTAAGACTTCATTTCCTAATCTAATATTTCCTACATCACCTGCCTTCGTTCGACTGCACTACATTACGTTTGTTTTTTACTTATTTATTTTCATCTTGTACTCCTTACCCAAGACTTCGTCCATACCATTCAGCAACTTCTTGAGATCTGCTGCAGTCCAATTCTGATTACTTCGTTAACAAAACAACTTTAAACGACTAAATGAACACACTCAATAAAATCAATAACTTACATGGTTATCTAATAGGAGAAGGGTTCCTTTTTTTTTTTTTTTTTTTTTTTTTTTTTAACCCGTTAACCTCGCAACACATAGTAGAGGGTACAAGCCCTCGCAAAATAAAACCTTGCCAAATTACAAAGTTCAAGAAGAGGAGAGTTCCCTGTCACTCACAACACCGGCCTAGTACCAGGTAATTCTGGGAACATGACAAAATCATCTTAAATTTAGGATATCCTGAGAAATTAACACAAATCATAAAAACAGTAACTACAAGCACAAGGTTTACACGCCCAAAGGGCTTATAAAAAACATTTTTCTCCAAACTTGCACTGGCACCTCACATTCTTCATACAAAATAATAGTTTGAATGGTCTCCAGCCTATTCCAAGTGATTACAAAAGAGACTTTGAGAGTCTATATCCTTCAAACAATTTAAGATAACCCAACATAATATTTACAAGTGTCTGTCCCCATTCAACAAGGGGAATAAATATAGAGATTACAGCAATCTGTTTTACAGTGACTAGAATATGAACATAATTTTAACTTTGAATAATCAACGGAGCCAAAACCTTAAAGACACTTAGATATAGGACTTTACAGACACAGCCCTGTGTGCTCTCAAAGAAAGTTCACTTTTGACCACCTCAGTCCTCCCCTCATCCACAACTCACACCAAAAACCTTACAATCTTACAATCTTACCTCCATGCCCGCGCAAAGCGACTCTACTCTCATTGGCGGACGAAGAGAGGTGGGTACATAACCCTAGGACATGGAGCCAAGAGGGACACATGCCAACTTCGGGAGGATAAGTACTCCAGAGCGGGAACGAATTCCCTTTTACTCTGGAGTCATATTTAGGGAGAAGGGTGATAACTTTATTATATGTAAGGTTAAATAGTTCAAAAGTAAAACGTACAATTACACAAATACAGATTAAAAGGAAAAACTCAGACACACAGCTTGCAAGCATAATAAGACAAAGGCCAAGCCATATAAAATGATAGGAGGTGGGGGAGAAGTTCACAAGGCACTGTCGGAAACAACGTGAAATGGATATATCAGCGTTAGGGGGTTGATCACACTGATAGATAATTTTGAAAGAAATAATATGATGTCTTGCACCATTGTGGTTGAAGTTAGCCAGTCAGATTGCTTCACGAGTGAATTCAAATGGGCTTTGCACAGCACTGTTGTTAAACCTGTACATAGCTTAAGACTGGCATGAGAACACAAGTTGAAGAATAAAAGGGGTTTGAATACAGACCTCCAAGCTGACAGGATTGTGGCTAAGCAAATACGCTGCGGTGACATTGGCTGAAACCAACATTGTGTTGGTGTTTTATGTTGAATTCTCAGTGTGGTTTCTCAAGCCATTCTTAAGTCACGTGGAGATGTAGCAACAGAGTAACGCAAAGCCCATTTGAATTCGCCTGCGAAGTGATACGATTGGCTAACCTCAGCAGCTAATAAATGACAATGGTGCAAGGTATCGAATTTTTTCTTTAAAATTATCTATCATTTTGACGAACCCTCTAATGTTCAGATACCCAGTTCACATTGCTTCCGAACACCCTGTATATAAGAAAAGATAACGGTCCTATAATACGGCCCTGTGCTCCCCCCCATACACACACACTTAGTCATTCCAGGATCAGATAACACTGCACCTACTCTAATTTTCTGAGTTCTATTTTCTAGGAATTTAGCTACCTATATGAACACACTTTTTGTCTAGTCCAGTAGCTCTTGTTTTCATCAGTAACCTCCCATGATCTATGCTATCAAAAAGCCTTGGATAGGTCAGTGGTGATACAAACCATTTCACCTCCTGAATCTGAAGTATCTGCTCTATCCTGCTGGAATCCTGCAAGTCGAGCTTCACTGGAATAACCTTTCCTCAATATGAACGTCATTCTATTAAACCAGATAGTAATTCTGCAAACGCATCTAATATAATCAAAAAGAATACTTTCCCAAAGCTTACAAACAACACATGCCAAGCTTGTAAATGAAATAAAAAAAATTAAATGCAAAAACAAAATATAGAAATCCATCAGCTGAAATAATAGAACAGTATAAAGCATGTTGTAGACGAGTAATCAAAATGAAGAGAGAACTTAAAAGAAACATATTACTGAAATAAAATTGCAAAGGGAAACAATAATAAATAAATGTGGCCTACAGTTAGGGATATTCTCAGAAAATCTACTAACTTCCAAGAGATCTCTGAATTGAAATTTTGAAACATTACTCATACTTCTAAAAGGGGTATATGTGATACTTTAAATCTGTATTATATGAATTTGTTGCAGGATGCAGTGGAAAATCTCCCACCTCCAAAAGAAATTTCATTTCTTGAGAATTCACCTTGTCATTGTTCCTTAAACCGGCTACAGAAAATGAAATTGTGGGTATTATAAAATCCTTCAAATAAAAAAATAATGTTACGGATGATGGAATCAATAATGTCTTCTTGAAAAAGTAAGGTGATCAGTTATTATCATTAATTGATCAGTTATCATTAATTGTCCCTTTGATTAACATGTCATTAGAAAATGGAGTAGTACCAGACAGATGTAAAATTGGGGATAGATCAGATCCAGGCAATTACAGACCAGGTGTATTCTTATCTTTGCAAGATTACTCATGTCAGTAGTAAGAGCAAGATTAAAGGAATACCTAAAATCATGTAACTTTTTCATTTAAATCAATAAGGCTTTGTTCCACATTGCTGCACTCATTTAGATTATTTATTTATTTATCATGTCAGAAGTACAAAGTAAACGAGACAAAAATTAAACAGAGGAAATTTTAAACATTGGTTGACCAAAAATTGGCCACGACAAGTGCATTTGGAGTTGTCCTCATTAGGTCTTTAATGGTACAAGTGGCTGGAGAAGAAGGGCACAGTAGAAGATGCTCGTTAGTCTGCTTAGTATTGAGAGCCTCCATGTCATCCACTTTTCAGAATGTCCAGGAGTAAGTTCTTCCTTCGGAACCATCCATTCTCTCAAATGTTGACATTTTCCCTGCCACATTGAGATTCTTGCTTGTTGTGGTGTTCCTTTAAGAGCTTCAGTGGTTGTCAAGAAGCTCTTTCTTGATTTCAGCCTAGGGTGTGCTGGTTGACAGGCATACAAAGGGTGGGCTTCGATAGTTATAGAATAGCCTTGCTTTTCTCATACCTTTCAGGTGGTGCTATACCAGCGAGACAGTGGAGTATATCTATGGGAGTAGGTCTTAAACAACCTGTGATAATTACAGCAAGTGTCATTTAGTGTCACATCTATGTTTTTGGCACGGCAGGACTTATGCCACACGGAGCATGCATATTCAGCATTGGAGTAGCACAGTGCTAGCGCACTTGTTTTCACAGTGCATGGGTGAACTCCCCAGGTGGTGCCTCGAAGTTTCCGCACTATGGCAACATCTCAAGTAGCTAGTTTGATCCAGCCCTTTTCCTTTACGTTCTGTGCCCTCCACGCTCATTTTGTTAATGCTGCTGCTGCTCGATGGTAAGTTTTTAGCTTCTTGTGCTCATTTGGTAATATTTATGGGTTGTTATTATCATACCTGTTTTTATCTTTGTCGGGTTGCTATAATAATTCAATTCATTAAATTAGGAGACAAATGTCTATTTTTATGATAATAAAACATGTTAACACACTCAGATTACATACTAAAGTAACTCGTACAGTACCAAGAAATAAGCGGAGTCTGCAGCTCACATCAGAATCACTCAATGACAAATGTAAAAACGGATCCATGCGTTAAATATTAATTACACAACTGGCCAACTTTTCCTTGTAAGTAGGTATACTACAATTAATCTCATTAAACTGAAATCTGTTTCCAGAACCTGTACACAAGAATTTCAATCCTCCCAGAAACACAGAATCACACAGAATATTAAAGGCGACGATAGCCAACCAAATATTCCACACGTAAATAATTAAGAGAACACAAAAGAAAATCGCACGAACCCGAATAAAAATATTGCTTAAATAATTTACAAATTATGAAGGGAAACACTTAAAATTCCACAGAAAACAAACAGTGGTACACACGAAGCATGCAGCTTCCCAAAACCAAGCCAACATCCCACTTAAAGACAAAAGGCAAGGCCCACACAAAATTAGCGTAGCGGAGATAAGATAAAAGTATGACACGCAATAATGAAAGAAAGGAAAGAAAACATGGATGCGAATAATCTGAGGGGGTAACCTTAAGTATCTTTAAAAAATGCTAGAAACAAATTTCAGCTTCCTCAACCACGATATTACAATAATATAATTATAATATTTTGAATTTAACATTTCCTCCAGCCACCTATTAACAGAGGATTTAAATGCCGGTTATAAAATTTTAATTTTAGGAGGCTCTGGAAAAGGGTAATGGTTGAATAAGACCGGAAATAAACCATCCCATTAAGTAATTAAACAATGATGCATAACAAAAACAATTATAGCACATGACGTCTTTCAAAACACAGATAACAGAGCAAAGGGATACCACCAATATGAACCAAGAAAAGTAGAAGGAAATCCACCAACTAAATTAATAACAATAACAAATTTAAGAAACAGAAAAAGGTCGGACAATAATCTAGTTAAATTAAAGGAATGGAATAATTTGCCTCTCACCCGCGCATATACCATGTTCCAGAATTACTCCATTATAATAATTTAAATATAGAACTTTACTAAAATCACGTTAAGCTACATTTTAACATTTAGAAGATACATTTTATATAATTCAAATGTCCGATGCAGAAGAAATTCCAGCTTAATTTAATGAATAAACGGTGGTCGACATGTCCATAAACTATAGGCCTAATTTCAATTACAGTAGCGGAGTAGACACGAAGTAATATTAACAGCGTTGCCAAAACCTTTTTTTAAATATAATAGATGTCACAGATAGCTTGATACACACATTCTTCTTCTCCAAATAATCCGGCAGCAGAACAGTTTCGAAACAATTAAGAAGATACTTGTATTTACATCCTTGGGTGTCCAATTTAATATACGGTAATCCAATAACTTACGTTCTAGCCCATTTTGTAATGAAGAACCCTCCTTCAGATAGTTCGGTCACACTAATATTAAAGAACAGTAAATATGAAACACACTACAACATTATTGCGCTACAACTAAGGCAAATGCCTTAATTAACGAGGCTATTAGCCTGGTTTATTAGACTCCACTCCAACAACTTTCAATCGCATTTTGTACACAACTCCTCCAAACGCGTCCATCTTGGCGATCTGCCGGGAACAGACTGGCGTGCAGGCCAGTGAGAAACACAGCGCTCAGCTTTCAGCAGTAGACCGGATGCGCACGCACTTCAACTGGTTTATTGGGCGAATCAGAAATTTCAAAGCTACCAACGTAACAATGGATTTAAAATGCATTTTAAATAGGATAGGTCAGGCACATAAATTAACGGCAGTTAAAACAATGGCCGAGAATGTTAGATAAAAGTCCCTACACACCAATACATATGTCCAACAAATGAGGGTATCGAAAATTATTGTCTCAGTACTCCCCTCCGAAAGCCAAAACACAGGGAGGCGAAAGATCAAGATGGTGGATACAAGATTATATGGCACAATTTCATTGTCCAAAATAAATCTTTACACGTTGATTACAGAAGGTGATAGTCCAACACATTAAGTACAGTAAACATGGAAAGGTCTTACTTGGTTGAAGGATAGCAGTACTTCACCAAATACCAGTAGATAAACACGTTAAGTGTGACCAGAAGAGATACAACGGGGCCAGCGTTACATCACACACCACACAAGTTGACAGTACATAACGTAGTTTAATCACACCAGCACATAGCGTAGTAAGCAACCATGGGTGTTCGACACACTAGTTCTCCGTTCAGCAGATGCATGGGTGTAATGCCGCGCGATTAACACTGAAACACCACACACATGAGCAAAAGCGAGGGACCAAGTGCATATTTACAGACCGCAATGAACCAAAATGGTTCAACCACACATGTTAGGGACCACAAAATTTTTCCAACTAGGTTTCCAAGACACTTTTGTATTGTTTCAGTATGTTTCGAGGGATAATGCAAGTTCCACATGCCTAAAATTATCAGGGATGATTCCTCCAATTTTGAGCTGAAGTTAAACGCAGATGTAACATCGTTAACGTAACTATGTCAGACCACATTGTCGGTATTGGCATCAGAAGGATTACCAAAATAATGAAGTGATTTTACATAATTTAGTTGCCTAGTAAGCTAATATACACTAATTTTCTTGAAGTACAAATTTATGTGCTACAGTATTAACAATCCAACCTTTAAGTAAGAATTACACATTAAGAAAATGAGAAATAACTGAAATATTCCAAGACTTCAATATACTAGTATGGAGACTAAACACAAGAGATCAGAGAAAATAATTTTGAATATTTAAGATAGTTCATGGAATCCACTGGCAAATTACAGTAGATTTAGTCCCAGCAAGTTAACTAAAATTCAATAGACTCAACAAATTAATAGGTCGAAGACCATTATAATTTTCACATTCATTTACATGAAATACTTGTATTCTTCCACACATTACATAATTCCACAGGACAGTACAGATACCAGAAGGATCCCCAGACCAAGAACAGGAAATATTAATGACCAGGGGGTACAGGGAGGTAACTACGGAAAAGCATATTACTAGAGGGATGTAGCAGTATACATAATGACAAACCATCTACAAAAATTAGGTAACCCAGAACATAAAGATTAGGAAAATAGGTAACGAAGAGGCAGATAAAATTACAGAAAATACAACCATCCATAACCATAACGCAGCAACCACACGGAAGATCGACCCAGAATAAGAAGCAAGCAAAGGCAATAACTGGAGACTTCGTATGCATACTAATAGATGGTGGGGAGATCTCAAGGTGTGTCCGCAAGAGATTACCACACAACAATTACCGAGGCCAACAACCACATGATAGCCAACAATTACAGTCAGGACGATAGGGAACAACAGACCAGACATGAAAATGACATTACATCAACCAGAACCAGCTCTACGCAGCATAACAATGGCCAAAATTCAGGGAAAATTACATCTCCATATAAATAATCTTTGAATATAACGAGCACAGGTGTATTATCACAACCGTCAAGTGTTCAAAAGAACCTCTGGATAACCCAGGACTAATAATGTGGTGGCAATATAATGGTCCACCCTGTGTGATTATACCAATCACCACAGACACCCTATCAGCCAGTCGGAATACACGGGATATAATAAAACATAAACGATGAAGAAGTGATAGGTTACACGATGACAAAGCGCATGAGTTGATGGAGAAGAACTTTCAATCCATCAGTTGGGTCCCATACCCCAACGACGGACAAGGAATTTTAGGAACTGTCACGACACTACCCCAAATGATCCCATACTCATAGGAATAGAACCCAAAACAGTCAGATGACAACCAGGCAACCATATAAAGTTGCAAAAACATGCAGGGTAGAGCCAGAAGCAACTGAATTACAAGGGTTTAGGCTACAAAACCAGATGAGAAACTAGCAAAGGCACCAACTAAGGAATACCTTATGTAAGAAAGCTAAATCAGAAGAGGTTACACAGAGACAACCACCAGTTGCAAGGAAAATTTCTCGTACACAAATTTTTCATAATAATACCAGATCACATACAACATCTGATCCACAGATACAAATCAAAAGAGACATAAGCTCTCATACCACTAGACATCAAATGAAGACATGATCAGGACAGTGTACATTAACAAAATGACGACATTTACCAAATACATTCCCATAACCCATAGAAAATGAACAAGAAGGAAGATGTAATGCAGAAGGTTCATTTCAGAACAGATTCCACAATTATTAGGTAACGAGCTGCACCAGTAACCACACAACAATTGCGAGACCCATAACCAAACTCCGAACATGAAGACACAATGAAAACGAAGGGTCGTTTCCGCGATAAGCCAGCTGTACTCCACACCAGAACTCAGAAATGAACCCAGACAATAACCATGAAGCACCAGTAACAAAACATAGGCAGAGCAACAAGAGACAAGGACAACCAAGAATCAACATATGCAGCAACCCACCAGGACTAGCAATGAAAAATCAGGAAGAATGAAAAATTTCACTCAAGCACATAGCCAAAACTGATATCATTAACCAGCACCAGAAGATCACACACATGAGTGACACCAGTCACACTTCATAAGCATCAGAGAATGAAACACAGAGCAAGAATTTAGTACACAGACACCTGACAGAAAATATGCAAGGGGAAGAAGCTAATACACAATGACCACAATTAACCAGGTTAACAAATAAATTAAGACCACACCTTATTACAACAAGACCACATGAGTGAAGTACATGCACACTGCAACAGAAGCTGAGCAAAAGGGAATGAGTAGTACCAAGAGAATTAAGACATGGATCATATGAGCTACAGAAATTAATCACTCCACAACAGAACTGATGGAACTACCTGACATGGACACATCAAATTAAAAACATAATAATATAATCTCAGATGAACCATATAGACGTAGCCTATCACCATTCAACCAGGAATCGCATTTCACAGTACATGACAACAAGAACACTGCCCAAGGTTACACTAACGGCATTAAACACAACAGTTCCAAGTGAGATTCTCATCAATACACCATAATCACATGACACTCATTCACGAGTTCAATACAGACCTACAACAGCACCATATCAAGAACAGGAACATGCACAAGAGCACACAAGGCAAAATAGGAAGAAATCCCACAGCACATGCCCCAGATATGAACCAATATACACAAGCAATAATTATCAACACATGAGAACCCACCACCTTAAATTAAACTCACAATAATAACAAAAGGCACATAGCAACCTAGACAAGGCAGGACAGGGAAAAAAAATAAAGGTGGGAGTAGAGAGTCACCATGGGTCAAGATTGTAAATAAATTTCACATGTTCAGGCCAAACAGCGAGGTGGGTACACAGTCACTGGAAGAGAAAATGTAATTACAATACAAAGTCATATCACTCAATCTGGACCACGAATGAAGCTGGAATAAAAACATCACTTAGAGATTAAATCAGGGTTACAACAGCAGTTCCAACACCCAACACAAATTAATCCAAGTAAATCCCACCAAGGACAGGCACTGCAATTCCAGGGAAAACCTATAGTACAACCAGAGGAAGCAGATAACAAGATCAAAGAACATCACATCATTAAGGTAAAATGTGGAAGAAATTTTCATTTATTTAAATCTGAAAGCAGATTAAGTAAATATTTCACAGTAATTATTAATAAAGGTGAGAATGGTCTTCAACTTAACCCTACATGGCAGGTACAGAATAAGCAGACCCAAAACACAACAAGATTCCATGACCACAGGATATGGTAAATAAAACAAGCAGCAAGTGCACAGATACAGAGCCACACCATACTTCACGACCAAGAGGACAGCAACAAGGAAGTCTCGCTTACATATGAAATACACATACAGAGGAATTACTTTGGTCCATTTCAGTTTTACAATTTTTAAGTTTAAAAGGTTGGTCACTTTTAGCAGCTAGCAACGTTGACCTGGGCAACTTATCAAGTTGTTATAACAACAACAACCACCACAGAGATGCTACCACAACACTACTGTAACCCGACAAAGATAAAAACAGGTATGATAATAAAAACCCATAAATATCACCAAATGAGCACAAGAACCAAAATACTTACCATCAAGCAGCAGCAGCATTAACAAAATGAGCGTGGAGGGCACAGAACTTAAAGGAAAAGGGCTGGATCAAACTAGCTACTTGAGATGTTACCAGGTCAACATTACTAACTACTAAATGAAAGCAAAATTAACGTTTAAATAACTTGAACTTTACTTAAAAATTATAAAAAATTTAAACCAAATTGATGAATGAAAACTGAAGAACAAATAATAAATTTGTAAATAACCTCTTTGACTCATGGATAAAAATCAATTTTTAAAGCAATATATATATTACGAGTGCGCACTCGGATAACAACGTTAAATAATTTTTATGAAGTAATAAATAAGTAAATAGAAGAAGAAAAAAATCATTATAATAATTCAATTCATTAAAATAGGAGACAAATGTCTATTTTTAAGATAATAAATCGTGAAAACACACTCAGATTACACACTAAAGTAACTCTTACAGTACCAAGAAATAAGCGGAGTCTGCAGCTCGCATCAGAATCACTCAATGACAAATGTTAAAACGGATCCGTGCGTTAAATATTAATTACACAACTGGCCAACTTTTCCTTGTAAGTAGGTATACTACAATTAATCTCATTAAACTGAAATCTGTTTCCAGAACCTGTACACAAGAATTTGTATCATCCCAGAAACATGGAATCACACAGAATATTAAAGGCAACGATAGCCAACCAAATATTCCACACGTAAATAATTAAGAGAACACAAGAGAAAATCTCACGAACCCGAATAAAAATATCTCTCGAATAATTTACAAATTACGAAGGGAAACACTTAAAATTCCACAGAAAACAAACAATGGTACACACGAAGCATGCAGCTTCCCAAAACCAAACCAACATCCCACTTAAGACAATAGGCAAGGCCCACACAAAATTAGCGTACCGGAGATAAGATAAAAATATGACACGCAGTAATGAAAGAAAGGAAAGAAAACACGGATGCGAATAATCTGAGGAGAGTAACCTTAAGTATCTTTAAGAAATGCTAGAAACAAATTTTAGCTTCCTCAACCACGATATTACAATAATATAATTATAATATTTTGAATTTATCATTTCCTCCAACCACCTAGTAACAGAGGATTTAAATGCAGGCTCTGGAAAAGGGTAATGGTTGAATAAGACCGGAAATAAACCATCCCATTAAGTAATTAAACAATGATCCATAACGAACACAATACTAGCACATAATGTCTTTCAAAACATTGACAACAGTCCAACGGGTACCACAAATACGAACCAAGAAAAGTAGAAAGAAACCCACCAACAAAAATTAATAACAATATAACTTTAAGAAATAGAAAAAAAGCAGCACAAAGTTAATCTCAGTTAAATTAAGGTAATGGAATAATAGGCCTCTCACCCGCGCAAATACCATGTTCCAGAATTACTCCATTCTAATAATTTGGATATAGAACTTTACCAAAATCACATTAAGCTACATTTTAACATTTAGAAGATACAATTTATATCATTCAAATGTCCGATGCAGAAGAAATTCCAGCTTAATTTAATGAATAAACGGTGGTCGACATGTCCATAAAATATAGGCCTAATTTCAATTACAGTAGCAGAGTAGACACGAAGTAATATTAACAGGGTTGCCAAAACCTTTTTTTAAATATAATAGATGTCACAGATAGCTTGATACACGCATTCTTCTTCTCCAAATAATCCGCAGAACAGTTTCGAAACAATTAAGAAGATACTTGTACTTACATTCTTGGGTGTCCAATTAAATATATGGTAATCCAATAACTTACGTTCTAGCCCATTTTGTAATGAAGAACCCTCCTTCAGATAGTTTGGTCACACTAATATTAAAGAACAGTAAATATGAAACACACTACAACATTATTGCCCTACAACTAAGGCAAATGCTTTAATTAATGAGGCTATTAGCCTGGTTTATCAGACTCTACTCCAACAACTTTCAATCGCATTTTGTACACAACTCCTCCATCTTGGCGATCTGCTGGGGACAGACTGGCATGCAGGCCAGTGAGAAACACAGCGCTCAGTTTTCAGCAGTAGACCGGATGCGCACGCACTTCAACTGGTTTATTGGGCGAATCAGAAACTTCGAAGCTACCGACGTAACAATGGATTTAAAATGCATTTTAAATAGGATAGTTCAGGCACATAAATTAACGGCAATTCAAACAATGGCCGAGTATGGTAGATAAAAGGGTATCGAAAATTATTGTCTCAATATTAGCATATTTGGTAATGTCATTACTCATTTAGGTATGTTCTATGTAGTTACTCTGATAGAAAATTCCCTTGATAACAATAAAATTGCAACAGGCCTTTTCATCGACTTAGTGAAAGCATTTGTTACAGTTAATCATCCGCTCTTGTTGAATTAGTTAACAGCAGCAGGAACACAAAGAACAGCACACAGGTGGTTCCAAAGTGACTTAATAGCAAGAAATCAATATGTATGTTTGAATGATACAGTCGGCTTTGAATCAACAGTTACATTTGATGTCCCTCAGGGGTCAATACTGGGACCAATACTCTTCCTGATATTTATTAAGGATATAGGAAACCTGGCACTATATGGTAAATTGCTGTTATTTGCAGATTGTATTTTTCCTTTTTTTAAGAAGATGACACTGAAGAACAAATAATGGATAAAGTACAAAGAGATTTACATACTCTCTTACAATGGATGACTGAAAACAGTCTTGTTTTAAGTAATTCTAAAACCAAACATATGTTTTCCTACAAACCATTTTATGCAACAACTTCCTTAAATGGAGTAAAATGTAGTAACCCTCAAACTGTGTCAAGAGTCAGTTCATTTATATACTTAGGTAATTTTCTGAACACAACTTTTGCTGGGAAGAACATGTATCCAATATACAAGCTAAGATCACTGCTGTTATTGGAGTGTAGAAAAAATTACAGGACACAGGATTAACTATGCAGTAGCTTAGAAGTATTTATTTCTCGCTGATTCACTCTCATCTACTCTACATGAATCTAATTTGGGGTTCGTGCAATAGAGAAGAAATAAGTGATTGTGAAATACTTAAAAAATGGGCCATAAGGTTAATTTATAAACACAACTTTATGAAACGTTCCATTGAGATATACAGGGACACGAACATCTTACCTGTCAGGATGCATAAAACATACTCTCAAGCACTATGCATGTACAAATTAAAAAATGGTGTGATCTCCTTAAACACAGAAGTTAGGTACAGGAAAGACGTTCATAACTACCAAACTAGGTCAATAGTTCAATAGACCAGATATACACTGGTCATGTATCCTCTCCATGGTAAGCACAGCACATTCTGCCACAGTATTGTATAAGAAATTGCCAACGGAGTTAAGGATTATTAAAAAATGTTCACTATTTCAGTAGTTGGTTTTAGTTATTTTTTACAAAAATATACAGAAATGTATTCATTATTATTGTCACATTTAAATATAATTGCTAATTTTCTCCAGTGTACTACCAACATTGTTGTGATCAATGTATATTATATTAAGAACTAGCAATTGCCAGCGGCTTCGCCTGCATTTATTAATTCAGCTGCATTCGATTTTTTAAAACTGTTTAATTAAATGCAAAAGAAAAACTATATAGTTTTAATATTGGTCGTGTTCTTTTAATTTAATATTCCACCCCCTTTCAACCCCCGCCGGTAGGGGTGTCTTACCGTACAGTTTTCTATCCCGAACAGCAAGTCATATGAGTATCATGTTTGGTTGAGAGCTATGCTGGAACATGTACACGTACATCCATGATCTTGGTCATTTTGGACATTCCTTTCAGCCCTTCCCAATTGGGAATGAACTTTAGCTCAAACGGCATCCAGAATGTCGCGGTTCATCTCAGCTACCCCAAAGACTATGAACTCACCATTAATATCGGTCATTTTTTCGGATTTTTACATTTCACCCCTTCCTTTAGGAGTGCTAGGAGTTTCTTGCCCTACAGTAATTTTTCCACATATTAAGTTATATGTGTATCTAGTTTGGTTGAGAGCTATGCTGAAACATACACACACATTCACCCTTAATCTCTGTCATTTTCAACATTTTCTTTCTTCACTCCTTGTCACCCCTTAAGCCATGGGGACTGAACTTGGACTTTGAATTTTTATATACCGTTTATAGAAGAAGAAGAAGAAGATTATTTTTAAGAAACACATCATAATCTTTACATACTGTTCTTTAGGCAACCTGCTGATCAGACTTGTCAAGCGGTTTACTTGCCTTTCCCTATTTTTTTTCACCCTTCTCACCCCCACTGTGCCGAACTACCCATCAGATTTCGTTCAAACCACTTCCTAAACACTCCCAGATGTAATACGAACAAATTGTGAAATTTTTAGTGTATTCGGTCCATTCGAGACATACATACAAACACACATTCGTTTTTATATATATAGATATTAAACTTTTTTTTTTACCATGAATTGTTAAGCCAGAATTGAAGACTTTGGTGGTAAATAATGACAACCCACATTTTTTAAGTTTTGAGATATAAAGGAATGAATGTTCACAAAATATTTAATGCTAAAATGTTTGATCTTTGAAACTCAATATAATGGTACACGTAATCCTTATTTATAACATTCTGGAGGAAAAAAAGCATATGGGACTAGTATTATAGGTAATTAGAGTATATTAAACATGAATGTGCTTAATGAATTTGAGGGTTATAATTGTTTACATGCAATATTGATGAAAGTAGTAAACTGGCAGTACAAGAAAACATCTCAGTCTCTGAAGTTCTGGCTGAAGTGCTTTGTTTACCCCCACCCCTTGCAAAGTGCAAAGTCTTTTTGTTCCACCATGATCTAGGTTGTACTTTTCAATTTTTTGCAGAGTGAAAAGTCTTTTGTGAATGAGTGATCCGATCGAGTTTATTCCATGAGCAAACTGTATAGGCCTAATACTCTATGAGTTTTAATGCTTTATTTTTTGCGGCGAACTTGACGGTATAATTGTGGTACCGTTAAAGTATTTTATCATGGGAAAGAAAGGTTATTACAAGAAGCTGGCTGTGATGGAAGTTGTCAAGGAGAAACGTGACATCCTTTTTGGCAACTTCAAAAATAACCTCTCAAATGATGACACACATCAATGTTAACGAGAGTATCGTCAACACATCAACACACAGAAGGAAATGCACCCTCCATTAGAAATCCCGTTGCTATATTATGTGGATTATCAGGCCAACGTACTGTTAGGAAATATTACATTTACTATAATATCTACGACTTTGGTAACAGTTCTGCAAATAATTGATTTTGATATCCCATGCATTGGTGCTACACCGTGCAGCTGGGCACCATTTACTAACCAATGTAAGCATATAAGAATTTGTTCTTTTTCGGAAAGGAATTTACTTCATTTTGTTGCATGTTTCAATAAATGACCGATCATTTCAAGAATATAGTCAGTCTGTGTTGGGGTAATACCAAATACAGTAGAGACAGTCTCTACTGTATCTTATTGGATTTTTCATCACTGTCCTCACTTGATGCTAACAAAAGCTCTCGTCATAACATGTTTATATCACTAAACCAAATTCTACACCGAGAAACTAGTGTACATACTTGTTAATTGGTAGAACAAAATCTGAACTGAAAAGTGCAAAGTGCAAAATGAAAAGTTGCAAATTTCGTTCGTGGAATAGGCCCCAGGTGCCAGAATTGTGTCCTGCAGGAGTTTTGTAACATGCCGGTAAATCTACCGACACAATGCTGATGGGGCTCGAACCCACCAACTTGAGCTCAGGAGGCCAGTGCTCTACCACCTAAGCTACCCAACTTGGTATATTAATGAGGTTACCATACATTTTTTTAAAATTTCATATGATGCAGTTACCCAATTGTTTTTAAGAAAATGGTAGGTAAAATAATTTTTTTTAGGTACATATGAAGTAACAGTACGTCAACAAAGTCGTTTAAAGGAAATTCAGTATAATGACAACAGTTAGTAGCATGTGATTTGATAATACTACTAATAATACTAATACTAATACTTTTGCAAGAGGTATTTTATATCCCAGCACGTAAATCGTTACAACCAACATTCAAAACAATGTGGTAAACACAGCTGCTAGCCATCTGGAAAACGTATCTGTTCATTATTTTCTGTTGAACTTCCATCATCTTCCAGGATTTCAGTGTAATCAGGGTCCATAAAACTATCATCTCTGTCAATAATATCCTTCTCTTCATTGTTTTGTTACCGGATGAGTTAGCCATGCAGTTAGGGTCACGCAGCTGTGAGCTTGTATCCGGGAGATAGTGGCTTCAAACCCCACTGTCTGCAGCCCTGAAGATGGTTTCCTGTGGTTTCCAATTTTCACACCAGGCAAATGCTGGGGCTGTACCTTAATTAAGGCTACAGCCGCTTCCTTCCCACTCCTAGGCCTTTCCTATCCCATCGTCGCCGTAAGACCTATCTGTGTCGGTGCGACGTAAAGCAAATAGCATTATTTTGTTTACCATAAATGAGATTTTCTTTAGAAGAAAGCACATCTTCAACAACACGATCTGCCATCTTGGAAATCTGGGTTGTAATCAAAGAGGATAGAATAGATTGTTTACTTCAGAGACGTGTGGCTTGTTATGAAAATAAAGTAGAATTTTGCCACCATCTCTTGTTAAATCGATTAACTTCTTGAGTAAAAAGACACTTCATGTTTGATATGAATGTTTACAATAAAGAATTGAAAAATCCATAATTTGAGGGTTATCACTTTTAACCCCCAAGGTCTTCAGTTGTAAAGGGCAGTCTCTCCCGTGAGCTAATAGCTCATTGTGACAAAACCCAGAATAAAAAATAAATAATAATAATAAATAAAACATGACATGTCATTGATATCTTAGCCCTAGTCATCATCATATTTCCATTTATATTGTTGTGAATGACAAATGTAACATATAAAAGTAAGATAGGAACACTTTACTGTAGATATGTAAAAGCAAAGCAAAGTCATCTCCATACAGCCAATGAAGGCCCTTGGGGGGGGGCTGGAAGGTAAAGGCTTCCGCTATCCGTAACCTCGGCACTTAATGGGGTAGAGTGGTTAGCTCTACGCCCGGCCACCTTCGCCCCCAGGAATTAACTTGCTACTCATTTTTGGTGTAGGCTGAGTTAACCTCAGGGCCATGTGCACCTCCGGAAGTGGAAATCTCTTTTCTTAAATTTTACGACTGCCTGACGGGAATTCAAAAAGGATGTCATTAATAAATATTTATCTTTAATCTCCACAGATACCCATGGTGAACTGTTATGGCAAGGAAACTGGATTGCCTTCATGGATAACCTGCTGCAGATGAATATTTTAGCCCTCGATTCTCGCAGCCTGTATGTGCCAACATACATCAAGGAAGTGTCCATAAATGTCTACGAACATCAAAAACATTTGACAAATTATACAGAAGATAGTGGTGATGCAGGTAGGCTATCAGTTTTGATATAATGTAGATCTAAATGCATGACTTATAGGGAGAGATAGTTGATATCAAAATAATATTAATAATAATTTATTTATTTATTTACACAGTTTGTGCCCACAGTGGAGCACCAAAATCAACCTTATAAAATAAAATCTTCAAAAAAAATAAGTACATCAAAAAATAGGTTCATTTTTTTTTAACTTGGTAATTTCTTCTTTTCCCAAAACTTCTTCATTCTAGACAATCGTGCAGCCCATTCTTCTGCTGATATAACATACTGCATATGTTTTGATGTTTTAAATGATAGTTTTGTATATTTGTCATTAAGAATCTTCTTCTCTTCTCTGTTTTCAATTTGCTCTGTAATAATTTTCATTTCGTCCAAATCCATTTGTATTTCTTTAAACCAAGTATTGTTTTGTTTTACTATTCCAAAATAAATCAAAAAGCTGTTTTAGCAGTCTAAAATTTGGCAAACAGTATATGTGTCCAACAAATGCAATTGTCTGTTTTCTCATCAGGTCAATAATTGATTTACTTTCCTTGTAAATAACTGAATTGGGTAAAAGTCTCCACTCGCCATCAACCTGATGTTTTTTTAAATAATTTTATTAATAATTGTCCAGAGAATTCTTCTGTATACTTTCTGCAGTTTGTGTGTTGTTGCTTGGGTATTAAGTTTGAATGTTGTTTCACTTGCTTACGTTGCGTTAGGTTTGATGACGGAGTTATAATGGCAGATTTAGCATTAATTGAAAGAGACTGTTTTTTGTAACTCAGCCATGTAATTTGTTATGCTCATCTCAATTTTAGAGTTCTATTATCTATGGATGCTTTTTCATTAGCATTCCAAGTGACAATTTCACCAAGATATTTAAATTTATATACAACTTTCATTTTCAGAGTGTTATTTAATATAATATGTGGAGTGTCAACTTTAAAGGATGGCTTCATTTCCGTTTTCATTTTCTCAATAGATATTTTCTCAAAAGATATTTTCAAACCAGACTTTTCTTCTAATCTTCCTACTTCCTCTACTTGAAATGTTGCTTCTCCTGTACTATTTGCTAATAGCACCAGATCATCAGCAAATGCAAGACAATTTAGTCGAATATTTTTTTCCATTCTTAACAGTCGGAGGGCATACCTTACTCCATTCACTCATAATGTTTTCCAGCACACAATTAAACATCAATGGGGATAATCCATCTCCCTGTCAAAGACCAGTATGAATTTCAACATAACTTTAGACTTTGTGTTTCTCAGAGTGACCTCGATAAGGTTAACAAGTTTCCGATGTAGACCAAATTCAGTAAGGATATGTAGTAATGATTCATGATGGATAGTGTCATAAACCTTTTGAAAATCAACAAAAGTGATCACTAAATTTTTGCCCCTAATGTGTTGTTGTTTTATGATTCATTTGAGACTGATAATTTGATATGAACAACTTTGTCCTGGATGAAAACCACCCTGATATTCACCCAGTTCACTATCAAGCTGGTCATGGATTCTGGAATACAGGATCTTACAGAAAATTTTATAGGTGATATCTAGCAAAGAAATTCCCTGATATAGGGGCCGATGACCTTCGATGTTAGGCCCCTTAAAACAACAAGCATCATCATCATCATCATCAATTCCCTGATAGTTACTAGGATCTGATTTATCACCTTTTTTATGGATTGGGTGTACGATTGCAACATTCCAATCTTCAGGCCATTTTTCTGTATTCCAAATGTCAATGAGATGTTTATGTAGATTCTGAATAGTCGGTATATTCAGATTCTTCCAGAGTTCCGCTACTAGTTGATTTTCTCCTGCTGCTTTAAAATTTTTCAGTGAATCAGTAGCTGCACTTACTTCATTGTAAACCGGTGGTATGGCCTTCTCCAAAGGTGTTTTATTTCTGGGAAATAGATCAAATTTGAAATAATTTTCATGTTCATCACTATTAAGTAATGTTTTGAAGTATTCAGCCAAAATTATTGCATTGTCGTAAGCATTATGGGCCACCTTTCTGTTCTTATCCCTCATCAGGAGAGTAGAGGAGTATAATTTTTTTGGTATTGTTTAAATGTCTTATAATAGTCTCTTGTTTTATTTCAATTGAAAGCTTCATCAATAGATTTTAATATTTCCTTCTGATAATTTCTTTTAACTCTCCTGATTTCTTTAGCCATTAATTGTCTAGCATTGATTAGTTCTTCTCTAGAGCTTTCTGTTTTTTGTTGTTGATCATTGAACCAGGCTTTATGCTGGTGTAGTATTGCTGTATCACACTCTTCATTCCACCAAGCATGGTTTTTCATTTTTTTAATGGGAGCAACTTCCTCTGCTATGGCTTTTAGTTTGTTAATAGTGGTTCCCAAGCTATCACTTACAAGTGTTTCGGATTTCTCAAAGTATGTTCGATTATTAATGATTGAACTAGGACCATAAAATCTTTTCCTATTAAGATTATGCAGTTTATTTTTCCTTTTAGGAGTTAATTTAAATTTAATCTTGGAGATCTAATGGTCTGAATCAACACACCATGCAGAACCTTAACATTATAAATTTCTTTTTGAAATTTACGAACCATGGCCACATGATGTATCTGGAATTCACCCAATTTAACATTTGGACTTTTCTAAGTCATTAATTTATGTGGATTTCTTTTAAAACTTGTTGTTTCTAAAATTAGTTCATGGTTAATACAAAATTCAATTAACCATTCGCTGTTCTTGTTCGTTAATTTATGTGCTGGCCATCGTCCCACCACAACACAAAATTTTCTGTTATGTCCAATCTTAGTATTAAAATCGTCAAGAAGAATTTTAATGTTAGTGTCAGGTATATTTGTTACTAATTGGTCAAGTTCATCCAAAAATGAATGTGTTCCCTCTTTGTCAGTTCTGTTCTTTTCATTTGTTGGAGCATGAACATTTATCATTGTATGTTTTTCACTTTAATCGTTAATAATGCTACTCTTGACGAATGTGAGGAAAAATCAGTAAGGAATCTAGAATTCTATTGTGTACCAAGAAACCAACTCCAAAGTGAGGAACATTCTTTATGACTTTCACCTGGAGGTCCTGATTCAATTGGGTTCTGATCAGTATTATGTAATTCTTGAAGAGCTGTGATCACATTTTTATGTTGATTCAAAATATCTATTAGATGTTTCAACTTACCAACCTTTACCAATGAATTGATATTTAATATTGCCAGATACAAAAACTTCCCTGGTTTATTGAACTTGTCTCTGGGCGCTCCGACTCGCCACAATCCTCTATCTGACATCCCACAGTATCCGAATTGTGTGTTCGTTTGGAAGATTATATAGCTGTCCAAACCGTGGTCAGGGTTTGCAATTCTAGATATGATCTGGAAAGGTGATAAATGAAAATATGATGAAAAATGAGATTGTGAAATGTGTCTGCCTCAAGATGTTCTCTGGCAGTTATTTAACGGCATTGAGCCAACCTTGAGTTACAATTCTAAATTTTTTTACAGAGGTGAAGATGAGAGATGAAGGATTTTTTTAAATGAAATTGTGAAGAATGCTTTCTGCCTTATTTCATCCGAGTTGTTCAGGACTGGTAGTAGGCATTTCCTCAATACCCTGCAAATGTTATGGTGTTCCCGCAAATACTCGGGTAGCTGATTGCAGTGGTTTTCCACTGGGCAAAGGGGTCGCCACATCCCTACGCCAACATAATAATAATAATAATAATAATAATAATAATAATATGGACTAAGCAACAAAAGTCTAAATTCATTAATTCTGTTATCATAGTTGGTACGGTAGAACTGTATTAAGACATAAATTATTGGAAATTTAATTCTATATAACTTCCGTTATATAGTATTTATTGATATGACCACTAATAACATACAGTAGATATTTGAGAAATAAATTTTAAGCCTTCCCCTAAAGTACCATTTCACTCAGTGTGAATAAAATTATTTATAGCGTAGATTGTAGTGCCTCATTCCCCATCTGTGCATACCGATTTTCATTAAATTCTCATCAGCCATTTTCTCGTGATGCCCGTACATAGCCTACAGACAGACAGAGATGTCGGAAAATTACACAGTGCATTTCCTTGCTACTCTGCACACGACTGATATAAACATACCATTTTTTTCAAATTCTGAGCAATGTACAGACAAAACTTTTGTTTTATATATGTAGATATAGGAAACCTACCAAAACACTTAATACTGTAAGAAAGGACTCTCACCATCCAGAGACCCATAAAAAAAGCTACATTGTTATTAAGCATGTTCTACAGAGCATATAGCATCCCCCTAGCACAGAAAGATATACAAGAATAAATTGAAATTATACAAAATTGCAATAAAAACTGGATATATAAGAAACTATATCAGCAGAATAATAAATAAAATAAAAAATAAACCCAAAATTCAACTCACAAAAGAACAGAAGAACAATGTGAAGAATTTTACCACCTTCACATTGTAATAACAATAACATCTATCAGATAAGTAACATTTTTAAGAAACTTAACTTTAAAATACCATCATAGGTTATGATTTTCATTTCCGTGTTGACGTATAACTAATATAATAAAGTTTGAGGGATGTTCCATCATTCAACACATTGTAAAATATATTAAATTTATTAAGCAAAGACCGGTTTCAACTCCCTTGGAGCCATCATCAGTTCTTGTTGAATATCGAATCAAGGGGAATCTGATAACAGTCATCATTAGGGTTGCCTACGTACATCTCAATTGGTTGACATAAGACATCATAATAAAATTATACACATAATGGCGATTGCCTAAAAATATATCAATGGGTTGTAAAACATAGTGACAAATTATGCTCACAATGACATGGAACATTTTGCACTTTAAGAAAGATATTGGTTCTGGATTTAAAGCACTGTCATGTGTTTGTAGAACACGGAGCAGACTGTCGGTCTTGTTATAATCAATTTGAAAATATGTGAATCAGTTGAGATAAAAAAAAAGAATGAAAAATTATATACATATGCACTGGTTGAAAATGTACACATCGACATGAAACACATATAATGATGTGAAACACATGGCGCTTTAAGAATGTTCTTGGACTTGTTGGTCTTGTTACAATCTAATTAAACTAGATGAAATATATACACATTGAAATGAAATGCACACAAAGTCATAAACTACTTGACACTTAAAAAGTTCTTGGTTCTGGTTTAAAAAACTGCCGTTTGTTTGTGGAACATGGAACAGACTTGTTGGTCTTGTTTCAGTCTATTGGACACAAATGCACTTGTTGAAAATATATACATTGATATGGAACTCATGGCACTTTAAGAATGTTCTTGGATTTGGGCTAAAAATATTGTCGTATGTTTGTATAACATGTTTTCACATGTTTTCAAGATGATTGTGGCAAGACTGATAAGTCTGTTCCGAGTTATGAGTTATGTGTTTCATGTCAATGTGTACATTTTCAACCAGTGCATATGTATATAATTTTTAACTAGTTTTTTATTTCAACTAATGATAACTGTTATCAGATTCCCCTTGATTCGATATTCAACAAGAACTGATGATGACTCCAAGGGAGTTGGAACTGGTCTTCGCTTAATAAATTTAATATATTTTACAATGTGTTGAATGGTGGAACATCCCTCAAACTCTATTATATTCAAAATAGCATTTCGAATAGACAATGCCAATAACCTCTTAATCTACAATCATCACATCATTACAATGAATAATATATATCTAACTCCAAATGCCTAAGCTTAAATGCTCACAATGTGATACATCATACATAGGATAAACGGGAAAAAGTTTTTATATTAGATACCTAGAACATATGAATGCCAACAAATATAACAGATACAGATGAGTATACACGTGAGAGAATTCAAACATAAATTTACCACAATAGAGCAGGATCTTATAATTTTATGAACTATGAAGAAAGGTAGCCTGATGAATATTTTAGTTGATTTAAATAGAAATAGATAAAAAACGAAATCCCAGCTACAACATATATGATCTCATGGAGAATATAAACATTTTTAGATGAGATCTTTAAAATAACTTCACGTAAAAAAGTAACGAGAAAAGACACCAAAAGATATTTGAACTCCTCATGAGATACAAGTTCCACCTACAATAACACTACCCTTACTGCTCCTTCCATTTCCCTCTTCAGGCGTTCAACCGATCAGCTGCTTTACACCAACAGAAACAGTCAAGCATCAACCAGCTACACAACAAGAGCTAATGGAACTAGTGGGGAGGTCAGTACTTCACTTACTCCAAATTCCAAGGTTTCTTTACACGAGAACTCCATAATTAATAACATACTTGTAGACATGACGTGTGCTTTTGGGCTTATGCCGTGTTACAAGGTGATACTCTTTACAATTTACAGAGAACTTTTGCTCCGCGTCTTCAGAAGAAAATCTCGACTCTTCATGAGGAAGGCTTCTACAATAATTGTTTTCTTGGCATGGCATAAGCCCAAAAGCCCACATCATGTCTACAAGTACGGGCTGTGAAACATTAATAACATCCTATCAGAAAATAAAGAACAATACATCAAATATTAGCTTTGAGAACATTGAGAGCTATTACAACATTCCTTAAGATATGGATTAAGCAAAAGTAGCACACACTATAAAAGCTTTTTAAACATTAAAAAAGATTTCAACATAATATTTATGACAGTTGTGATGAACATAAGAATTATTTAAACTAAAAAGGGAGAAGAAGAAGGAGAAGAGACATTGCAAACCACAAGAAGATACTAATAACAAAAATGTTTAAAAAAAAAAAAATAGTTATTTATAGAATTTAATGTGTCTATTAATTTTAAAAAATTTATTAGCTGAAGATGTCTTATTAGGTATAAGATATAATATGTCCAAACATAACACAATGAATTATTGCTACATAAATGCAGGGCAAATAAAGCAAAGTATTGAATAGGTGGAAAGTCTGTTTGTTTGATTTAAATCTTATGTGACATTGTCGCTAAGTGAAAACGTTAAAATAATTGAAGCTAAGGAAAAGGACAAACTCTCAGTACAGCAATTAATGTTCTGGTTCAAATGTGGACAAACACAAATTTATGACATGATTAATAAAAGAAAAAATCATGAATGAGTGGATTCAAGGGAATGGTCAAATGAAGAGGAAGCCAAAGTTCACTGGTAACAAGGAAATCAATGAGGTAGTGTGGGAGTGGTTTACCTCTGCACATGCTCATTTCTGGTCAGTGCTTCAAAGTGAAACTCTTACTGTAGCCAAATCTCTTGGAAATTATGAGTTCAAAGCGTCCATGAAATGGGTTGACAATTACAAGAAGAGGCAAAATACTGTGTGGAACCAAGTTTGCAGGGAATCTAAGAATGTGAATGAAATTGTAGTGGATGATTGAAAATCAAAACTGCTAGGTTTGATTTCAGAATACAAATGTAGAAACATTTTCAGTGTGGACAAACAGGATTGTTCTTTTGGTTATTAACCACAAACTCACTGGCTCTTAAAGGACAAGAGTATGTCAAGGGTTAAAATGTCCAAGGCAAGACTTACAGTGTTACTGTTTGGGAATATGGAGGGAGAATTAGAAAACCTCTCATGATCGTGAAGGCAGCGAAAAGGAGATTCTTCAAGAATGTGAAAAACAATAGCCTTCCAGTGGTTTGGTGAAGCAAGAAAATTGCTTGGATGACTGCTACTTTAGTGGAAGTGTGGTTGAATGGATTAATCGCAAAAATGAAAAATGAAAAATGAAAACCTCAACAGTGCCACCTGCCACCCAAACTTAACATTGTCAAATGTGAAACTGTTCTGGTTCTCACCTAATACAACAATTATCTTAAAGCCAGTGGATATGGGTGTCATGTTCACATTCAATTCATACTTTACGTGCTTTTTGATGCAATCTTTGATTTTGCATATGGAAACAGCTGACAGCTCTTACACGATGGCAAGATCTGTGTCAGTTCTAGATGCAGTGAACCAGATTGAACTGGCTGTAAAGCAATTTTTTTTTTGCTAGTTGCTTTACATCGCACCGACACAGATAGGTCTTATGGCGACGATGGGATAGGAAAGGCCTAGGAGTTGGAAGGAAGCGGCCTTGTCCTTAATTAAGGTACAGCCTCGGCATTTGCCTGGCGTGAAAATGGGAAACCATGGAAAACCATCTTCAGGGTTGCCGACAGTGGGGCTCGAACCCACGATCTCCTGGACGCAAGCTCACAGCCGCGCCCCTCTACGTGCACAGCCAACTCGCCTGGTGTAAAGCAAATTAAGCCAGAAACTGTGATGAATTATTTCATCAACACGGGGTTTGGAGAGAAAGTGATAATACGAATGGTGGAACATGAAGTGCTTGAATATGTATCAGCAATATGTGACCTGTATCAAGCAAGAAACATTCCCTGTGAAGCAGAAAACTTTATTTGAAGTGATGAACAACTTACAATACAACACAATTTTGAATCAACTGCTGCCTTCTAGCGGCGAGAAGGGTTGAGAAAAATGAGGAGGAGGCCAAAGAAGAAGGAGATGAGCAAGAAGGTGAAGATCAAAACAGGATTCAAACTTGTGAACAGACCTACAGTGCATTTGTGACGTAAAGCAGTTTGCCGTTACATCTAACTCTTCCACGCTTGTTGAAGTAATGTACTCTGCTCAGGACTACATTCAAAAAGACTTGATTAGAAAGAAGAGGAAACAAGTTTGATCTGTGGAAGAAAGCTCAGTGTTGTGAAGTGCTGCAAAAAGTATTGTGATGGAAACAAGTTTAAGGAGTGTATATCTAGTTTTGTGAAATAGTGTAATAAAGTGTTGTGATAGTGTCAGAATGATATACTGTATATCATACTATGTGTATGTATGTTCAGTCTTCAGCCCTAAGGCTGGTTCGATCCTCAACAGCTCTGCCATCAGCTGTCATAGATGGCCTAGGCATCACTGAAGAGGCATACTAGAGAAATGAGGAGTGAGGTAGTTTCCCGTTGCTTTCCTCACCGAGCCAGAAATTGCTATTGCACATCAGTCTATCAAGCCCACTGAAATGCCTGCACCATCCAACCCTATGAGCAACATTTTCACACCATTCATAGCAGGGAGTGACTGCAGAAGGAATGGCATTACTAGTATCGCTCATACCTCAGTCACTTGCATATTGTCAAAGCCAAGGATAAGACTGAGACAGATCATTGAAAGTAACAAAATTGTTCCAGCCCATACCAGGCGACATAATGCACTGTAAACACTAGGTCCTGCCAGCAAAGGCATCGTGCTGTATGTAGTAATAAAGTGCAGATATAATAATTAACAAATCAGTGTACTACAGTACAATGTACATCAATTGGGATAGGCCGAATGTCATGTATAGAAGGATACAGGTAACCTCTAAATAATATTTAAAATACTGTATCATGTTTTGTGTAGTGAAGGTGGTGATCGGTTCTTTAAAGCAAAAAAAAATAATAATAATAATAATAATAATTGTGTAATACAGAAACTCATCTAATTCAGAAAACAATTTTGGTCCCTTGCAATTCCGCTGTTGTGCCTTTCAGCATTCAGTCTGCAAGCCTCTGAGTTTACTAAACGTTGCCACAATCCTCTATTTGCAGCTAGTACTGTGACCTCATTTAGATCTATACCTCATATCTTTAAATCACTAGAAACTGAGTCTGACCATCGTTGTCTTTGTCTTCCTCTACTTCTCCTACCCTCCATAACAGAATCCATTATTCTACTAAGTAACCTATCCTCCTCCATTCACCTCACCCAATCCCACCACCAAAGATGGTTTATGCGTTCATCCATCGCGTTTATTCCAAACCTAGCCTTTATGTTCTCATTCTTAGTACCCTCCTTCCATTGTTCCCACCAGTTTATACCAGCAATCATTCTTACAAGTTTCATGTCTGTTACTTTTAACTTATGAATAAGATATTATGAGTACACCCAGCTTTCGCTCCTGTAAAGCAAAGTTGGTCTGAAAACAGACCGATGTAAAGATAGATTCGTCCGGGAGCTGACTTCCTTCTTACAGAGCACAGTTGTTCGCAACTGCGAGCTCACTGCATTAGCTTTATTACACCTTGATTCAATCTCACTTACTATATTACCATTCTGGGAGAACACACAACCTAAATATTTAAAATAATCTACCTGTTCCAGCTTTGTATCACCATTCTGACATTCAGTTCTGTTGAATTTCTTACCTGCTGACATCAATTTAGTCTTTGAAAGGCTAATTTTCATACCATACTCATTGCACCAAGATATTCGAAGATATTAGACTGCAGGCTTTCGGCACAACCTGTCATTAACACCAAGTCATCAGCATAGTATCGTTCTACGATGCGATTTTATTTGACGTAAATAAATATCACACGAGAACACGTTCAGTTCCTTGTATAAACTACTTTATTTACACTGTACGTCACAACACACAATTACACACAGTAGTAAATGAAACTATATACAACACTCAATAGCGGAGTACCCTGAAGTCGATTCTGACCAGTACAGATATCAACAACACTGACTCGCGCACTCTCTTGAATTCCCCGCCTCACTCACTCGCTCACTCGCTCACTCACTCGAGTCCAATGATCTTACTCCATCTTGGAACCCAACAGTCACTCCCAGTCCATCACTTGCCTGAGTCCGAAGAACTAAGAACTGCGAACTTAGAACTAAGAATTTAGAACTAACTTCACTTTTTTTTCTTCGGGGGGGGGTCCGAAGCCCGCTCCCCCCGAGTGACCAACGACTCAATCTACATGGCCTCCGACATGCAATTATTTCTAAGAAGAAGAAAGAGATAGCAGGGAGGAGTGGGAAGTGATACAAGGAGTATCTGCCGGTTTCCGAGTCAGACTCGCTACCACGGCAAGAGTTTGTGTTAGGTATATGGTGTTGAAGTATGGTATTGAAGGGTCAGGGCAAAACCACATAGGCAGAAAGAAGAAATAGCCTACATGTAAAACCTTACATCTTTTGATAGCACATGCAAGGATGTGGGCTGGAAAAAGACCAGAGGTTGTGTTAGTTAGGAACAGGTAACATGCACAAAACATAAACCAATTCCTCGCCATTCCATCGCCTGGGGATCAGTCCGTCTGGGCACTGCTGGGACTAGCGCGGTCCTTGCCGGCTGCGGAGCCATGCGTCGAGTACCACTAGGGCCTGTCGCACGGCTCCACCTCCTTGGGGTACCTCGTACCCAGTCTCCGATCCCGGAGAAGGACGCCAAGCCCGCCGAGGCGGGGGCCTCCTGGAATGGGGTGGGTCATGGCGCCGGGCCTCCCTCCTCTCTGCCCGCGCCATGGCCCTGTAGACTGGGCAACTGCGGTGGGAGGCCGGGTGGCCCCCCGTGCAATTGGCGCACATCGGCGCCTCCTTAAGTGTTGCGCAGGCTGTGTAGTGGTGATCACCACCACAGCGGTTGCACTTCACTTGGAGTCCACGGCTAACTTGACGGTGACCCCACCTCAGACAGCGGAAACACTGCAAGAGCTGCTGAGGGGGACGTTTTACTCTCACCTGACTGCTGCTACCCGCTGAGGTCCTCTCCTGATTGGCTCCTCGGTTGACTGTTGTCCTGGGAGCAGTCTTGGGTTGCGGCTGGGCGGCCCTCTCCTGGTGGGCCGGCGTCGCCTTCTGCTTCGTGGTCCGGCGTCGTCTTCTTCTTCTTCCCGGGTGTGTCTTCTCGGCAGGGGAAGAGGCCTCGTCCTGGTGACGCTCCTCCCGGCCTGGTGACCCCAGGGTAGCTGATGGCTCCGCTGCGTCGCCGTCTTCTTCCTTCTCCTGGCTGGCGGCGGCGGCGTCGGTCGGTGCTAACGCTTGACTGCGTTCCCTGTCCTGTGGGGCGCACATCGAAGTCTGCAGCTCGATAGACGTGCTGGCAGGCTGGGCCTGGACAGCAGCCTCAGAACGCCAGGGGGCGTCCTCCTCCACTGAAGTCGCACAGTCGCGGCGCCAGATGGTGTCATGCCCCACCTCCGTGGTGGCGTCGCTGGTCGCCGGCTGGGTGGCCAGGACTAGGTCGGTGTTAACCGCCCTATTCCTTAGCCTCCTCGGCGTCTCCCTGGTCTCCGTCGCGGCCCTGACTGCGCCGGTGTTCATCCCTGGCACTCCGTCCCTCCCTGGTAGACGGATGACCTGGAACAGAGAAGAAAGCTCCCTCTCTGCGTCACGCATCCGCTCATGGTCGTGATGCCTGATGATGAGGCCTCCTGGTAGGAAGCTCTCGACGGCCATGGTTGTCGAGATGATCCTGCCTCCTCGGCGAGGGCGCCGCATTCTGTCCAGGACGAGGCCCCATTCAGAAGTTACAGGGCGCCCCGGCCTGTAGTACACGAGCAGCGCTTCGTGCGCCGGGTCGGTGTAGCCTTCGGAGAAGAAGAAGCCGTTAGGGGGGTCACACCCGTCCCTGTAAGGCTCCGTCTCCACCTCGATCTCCGGCTCCTCCTGCGGCAGCTCCGGCTCGGGTGCCGGGGTCTCCGGCACAGGTTCCAGCGTCTGCGGCTCCGTGTTCCTCTCCGGTGTCGGTGTCATGCCAGTGAAGAGATCTCGGAGCAAGTGCCCGATCGCCACCGCCCGTTCGTGGGTTGTCATCGTATCCGCCTGGTTGTCCATCCTGGTCCTCCTGTAACAAACTCTGAAAGAGAAAGAGCGAGCACTGAGAAGTGCTCAGCTCAGACAAATGCTCTTCCGAAGTCGTACTAATAAGTACAGCTGCCTGGTTAGCACTAGAAGTACTGAGCGCCTGGCAAGGAGAGAGAGAGCGCAGCGAGAGGCACGTACGTCCTTTCACTTCGGCAGTCACCTCGTCCTTCTTGCTGAAATTTACCTTGACGTCTTAGAAAATACAAAAATCAGTAATAATAATAATTTCTCCAACATCCTCTTTTGGGCCAGATATGTCGACGACACTTTGGAAATTTTAAATGAAGAATCAACCAACGCAGCCTCTACACTTATTCATCTCAACAACTTAGACTCTAACATTAAATTCACCATCGAATCAGAACACAACCAAAAGCAACCACAGTACGACAAGATTCTTCGCATCCTCAAGCACATAAACGTGCTACTTATAACAGCTTAATTTTTCATGCCTTCAACACCCCTGTGTCTAAAAAAGATTTAAATAATGAATTGAACACCATCCGTAACATCGCTAAATTCAATGGCTTTAACAACTCCTTCATAATCTTCACAATGAAAATACCCCTATGAGAACCATAGTAAATTATAGATCTAGTCCCACATATAATCTCTCTAAATTTATTCAGAAATTTCTAAAAAATCACTATTCCTTTCAGGCTAATAGGAGCATACGAAATTCCATAGATTTTTGCAACAAAACAAAGAACTTTAAGTTAGATAAATATCATTCCATAGCCTCCTATGATGTAACAAATATGTATCCAAATATCCCCACTGACAAAACCTTAAACATAATCAGAACTAATCTCAAAACATATAGTAAATTAAGCACATTGGAAATTGAGGAATTTATGATATTACTCAAATTTGCAGTCAATAACAATTTCTTTAAATTTCACGATACAATTTATCAACAAACAGGTCTACCTATGGGATCAGCCGCCTCCGGAATAATAGCAGATATATACTTAGACTACTTAGAACATACTGCATTCAGTAAAATTGAAGGAATATCTTTCTGGTGCAGATTTGTGGATGATGTATTCGTCATCATCGACAACAGAACAACCAACGAAAATGCAATATTGGATAAAATAAATGCCATAGATACATGTATACAATTCACCAAGGAATCTGAGAGTAACGGTCAACTAAATTACCTAGATCTAACGGTTACTAGACACGAAAAACATCTCACCTTCAAAATTTACCGGAAACCTACACATACAATAAACACCATAAAAATAGATTCTAATCACCCTAATCCACATAAAAAAGCAGCATATCAAAGTATGATTTATAGAGCGTTTAATATACCGATGTCAAAAGCAGATCTCAAAGATGAACTACAACTAATTCACGAAATAGCTCAAAAAAATGGTTATAGAAAAGAAATGGTTAATTCCATCATTCGTAAGTTCAAATCACGACCCAACACCACTCTGACGAAAACAGATCAACCCAGAAAAAATTACGCAACTTTCACTTTCAATAATACGGGCGTATATTCACTAACCAATGTTCTGAGGAAGCATAACATTAAAATAGCATTTAAGACTACACAAAATAATAGGCATGTCATATATAATAGCAAATCAGTAAATAGTAGTAACAAATATCTTCAATCAGGAGTCTACCGAATGGAATGTAACAACTGTTTAACAAGTTATGTGGGGCGTACAGGCAGGAATTTCACGACTAGATATAATGAGCACGTAAACGCAATTAGGCATAATCATTTCTCGGCAATAGGGCAACATATGCATGAATATAAGCACAATTTTACGGACATAAATAACGATTTAAAAATATTAAATGTAGAACCTAAAGGTCCTTTGCTTAATATAAGTGAAGAATTATATATAACACTAGATCAGTATGCAAATCCTAATTATAACATAAATGAGTTATCCGAAAAAACTAATATTTTGTTCAATAAAATCGTTCCTATCTTAAAAAACGACTACGTCAAAATAGTCAACAGACGACGTCATACACAAGCTACGGCGCAGACAGCGAACCTCAGTGACTCCGCCCATACACACGTAACAACCTCCCCTGCTTATCCCTCCGCCCCTCTCACAACAGACAACACTAGAACCATCAGTACGAGGTACATTACTCGTCAAACGGCCAAGAAACTTGCATTTCAAACATCCAGCAGTAAGTAAATTAATTCAGGCTTTACAAATTCACACAATATTACACTTCTAACGAAATCTAACTCACTTCATTCATTTTGGCTTACAGACTTTACCAGCCTTAAAAAAAGGGAAAGGAACCACCACAGTCTTACGGCATTTGATGGGAGAAAACTCCAGAAGTTAGGCCAGAACTGAATCATACATATATTCCATAATTTAACACGTATCAAGCTTATATTGATCCATTTCACAGTTATACAAATGGAACCTATAAAGTTCAACATTCGACATATATAAGAAAAGGCAAATTATGGAAATATAACGCAAGAATCAAGGCCAACACGTTTCAGTGTCACTAAACACACTGACGATATTACTAGACATTCAAGTGTTTTTTAAAACTTCTGTAGTAAATGATAAGCATTCAATTTAATAGACATTTATGTTTGATACAATACATAATCAACATAATATGAAACTTGTAATTTTATGCAAGAAGGAACTGACATTTAATCATTAGGTTTAAAAGCCAACCATACACGGCATATTCAAACATTATCAATATCTGATGTTATACAAGACAAATTGTTATAATATTTTACCACATAACAACGCAAGATCCAAGCAATAAGTATTTTAGACTTTAAAGTACAATGATTAGACTTTAAAGTACATTAGTGTGTTTATGTAAAAATATTTTATAGAGGTCAACACGCATTTATATTTTGCCTAAAATAATATCACTCCAGCAATAAGGTATAAAGATGTAACATGATATTTTATTATAATTATCACGCAAGCTTTATTTATCAAATTTTACTGATAGTCTATTCACGATTGTACATAAGTATAAAGGGTTTCGATTCAACAGAATAAGCAATACTTAAGATATGTGCTTAATCAACCCAAAGATGCATTCTGTCAGCCCAAGGGCATGTACATAATAGACAAAGTTTTGTAATTTTAATTTTTAATTTTAACACAACGCTTAGAAATTTGTAAGTTTTTAGATAAGTTTTCACTGAAAAATTATGAAACAACACATCATGAAGGTCTTTCAGAGGTATAAGATAGAAATGCAAATGTGATTCTGATATAGCTGAGGATGACCTATGAAGGGTCGAAACCGGTCCTAGATTGTAATAGTTTACAAGAAAATAAATGTATTGATTAGGTGGAATTTTTCTTTCCTTTTATGAAGATTGGTAAATGTCAATACGGAAAATGAAATTCATAAATCAACTCCTTCATAAACCGCATCATCAACAAATTCAAACACCGTCCTAAAACCACTTTATCTAAAGACATAACTGCATTTTCCACTTTCACTTTCACTCAAGATGCTTATAAAATAACTAATATTTTTAAAAAACACAACATGAATTTCTTTTAGAACTAACAATAAAAATTTGGATATTTTACACAACTCTAAATCACTGAATAAATCTAATGCTTTTTCTAAATCTGGAGTGTACAGATTCAAATGTAACAACTGCAACTCCTCCTACATCGGACAAACTGGCTGCAACTTCAATATCAGATACTCCGAACATATCAACGCCATTAAATACAATAGATTCTCCACCATAGGACAACACATACAAGACTCCAAGCATAGTTTCACCAATATTGAAAAAGACATGAAAATACTTAAAAAATCATAAACAAAGGCCCCCTCTGAAACACTACTGAAAATTGCTTTATTCACCTTGATCAATACTTCAACCCTAATTTCAATTTAAACGACATTTCTGAAAAACCCAATATCCTTTTCGACTTCCTAATTCTTCTTCTCAAAAATTCTAAATTTCAAAACCCCAATTCTATTTTCCATGCCTTACAAAGTTCCTACCCACATTTTCTACCTCCAATAACCCACCCTCCTAACCCACTCTAAACTACCCCTCCTTCATCTCCCTATCTTATCCTTCCTCAACACCATTTAACTTCAATTTCTTTCATTCTTCTCTTATTCCACTATTCCTCTTCCTCCATTAATTTATTCTATCTTTTCTTTAAAAAAAATCAATTCCACCTTCATTTCAGTTCTTCTCATTCATACTCAACTCCTGCCTTGCGCCAATTTCAACTACTTCAATCAAGACCTGAATTTTTTACGTTTTAAAAAATTGCTCACTGTGCATATACGTTTTCATTTGTTTCCAGTATTGCGCTTTTTACTATATTTTTTTCTCTTCACAATTGTTTTTTCACGTCAACTGTTCCAAGAATTCTATACGAGCACAATTACTTATTCAATTATATTGAATTGTATTATATTTATCTATATACTAGGAAAATTACTGGATCGTCAAGCTATTCTCCATTTTACTTTGGCGTTTGAAACTGATGTTGAATGTGCCGCGCTGATCACTGGGAGCTAGCAAGTTGCTTCAATGGATCTACTCGTCTTCCACTCCTGCACGATTATGGATCTTCGTATGTGTTCGATTGTGATGTGACTTTATGCCTGACACTGATTAAAAACTGGCTCATTTAACCATTCTCCACTATTCGTGAACATTGTGGGACTTTGCCTAGCGCTGCGTGTGTCATGCTGCCGCTCAGAGAATTGCGCACTGTTTTCTTTTGAGTGACTTGCATTTTACTTCTTCTAAGTTTTACAGTGTCTACCCCCATTCATTTTTATATCGCCTCTTCTACTGATCCTGTGCATTGTTTTTCGTCTTAATCGGCTGATGATGACCTGGACTAGGGTCGAAACCGGTACCATTTCTACCTATTATTAAATGGGAATATAATTCACTACATTGCTTATTCTTTTGTATTGAATAGGTTGAATCTCTTTATCTATTATTTCAATTTTAACTGTAATATTCTTCAATACGGAACAATGAAATTTTTAACTTTAAATGTCTTGATGAAAGCACTGATCAGTCAGCTACTAATATTTGTACGCACCGTCTTCGAAGACTTCAGTAGTAAAGAGGAGCTATTTGATATATGCTCTCTTCAAGGAACAACAAAAGGAAGGGACATTGATGATGCTGTTAACGGAACTGACAACAGAGTTGGAGGCTTCAGTAAATGTTAAGCCATTGTGACAGACGGAGCGCCAGCAATGACAGGGGTGAAGACAGGACTGATGGGATTTCTAAAAGAAAGTGACGTAACACGTCCAATGATCCACTGTCTCATTCACCAGGGAGCGTTGTGTGGGAAATCAATTAAGAAAATGGAAGTTTTTGAACTTGTGGTTACAGTTATTAATATGTTAAGAGGTGGAAATTGAGCCCTTTTGCATAGAAAATTCAAATAACAGTTTCTGCTGGAAATTGGCGCAGAATATGGAGACAAGGTGGCTGAATGAAGGGAAGTGCCTTCAATGTTTTTCTTCTATTCGCAACGAAATTCCCGAATTTCTTAATAAGTTTGTCTCATCAGATACCTCAGAACTAGAAGAGAAAATTCAAAGCCCAGAGTTTTTAAAGCAGTTAGCTTTCCTAACAGACATGACAGATCACCTTAACACCTTCAAACTGAATCTTCAAGGAAGAAACCATGAGATGTCAGATATGGTGGGAACTGTTAATGGATTTTGAAATAAATTGAAAATTTTCAAACGTTCTTTAGAAAACAACCAATTGACTCATTTGCCCTGCTGTTTACAATTAGCGCCAGAGAAGGAACAAGAAACCATACATTTTTCAGATTTCAGTCCTCACATTCAAGAGATCATTGAAGAATTCAACACACGATTCAAGGAAACAGAAATTTTGAAAAGGAGTATACAACTTTACGTGAATACTCTTGGTGCTGCAATAGAGGAACAAGAACCACAACTACAACTTGAGCAGTGCGATATACAAGCTGATACGTTCCTACAGACAATACAAGAAAAGGGATCCTGTTTTTTAAAACTGCTACCCAGCGAAAAATACCCAAAGTTAAGACAATTTGGATCAAAAATTACTTCAGTATTTGGGAGCACGGACATATGTGAAAGTGTTATTTCATCAATGAAAATTAAAAATCAATGCAGAAGTCGACTTTCAGATTCTTCCTTGCTGCATCTTTTGAGATTAGCAGCAGAGCTGGAGGTAGATGCAGCTGATCAACCACTAAATTGTCCTTATTTAAGTTTTGTTTTGACTACATTATTAATTTCAGTTATTCTTAAGGCATTTTTTTCAGTTTGTCATTCATCAAATATTAATTCAAATGTACTGTCATTGTTGGGTACTGTTCTTCAGAATTCAATTATCCTGGGTATAATAGTGTTAATTTTTAATTTCACTCCTTTATGCTGATGTACAATAGTGTTTTAAGCAATTAAAATTTTCAAACCTTCATTTCAATTGAGCTATGAACATTATTTCATACTGGTACCTCTGTTCTATTTGTAGAAATTTACGAAAATTGGCCTATTATTAAAGTGCAGCCCGCGATCATACCTAAGGTTTCCAATGTGGCCCTCGAGCCCTTACTAATTGGAAACCCCTGCTATAGACTGTTATGCTTTTCAGCGATCAGTCTGCAAGCCTCTGTGAATTTACTAAACGTCACCAGAATCCACGATTTGCAACTAGTGTTATGGCCTCATTTAGTTCTATACCTCTTATCTTTAAATCATTAGAAACTGAGTCTAACTATTGTCATCTTGGTCTACCTCTACTTCTCTTATCCTCCATAACAGAGTACATTATTCTCCTAGGTAACCTATCGTCCTCCATTCGTCTCACGTGACCCCACCACCAAAGCCGGTTTATGCGTACAGCTTCATCCATCGAGTTCATTCCTAAATTAGCCTTTATCTCCTCATTCTGAGTACCCTCCTGCCATTGTTCCCACCTGTTTGTACCAGCAATCATTCTTACTACTTTCATGTCTGTTACTTCTAACCTATAAATAAGATATCCTGAATCCACCCAGCTTTCGCTCCTGTAAAGCAAAGTTGGTCTGAAAACAGACTGATGTAAAGATAGTTTTGTCTGGGAGCTGACTTCCTTCTTACAGAATACTGTTGATCGCAACTTTGAGCTCACTGCATTAGCTTTATGACACCTCGATTCAATCTCACTTACAATATTACCATCCTGGGAGAACACACAACCTAATACTTGAAATTATCGACCAGTTCTAGTTTTGTATCACCAATCTGACATTCATTTCTGTTGAATTTCTTACCTACTGACATCAATTTAGTCTTCAAGAGGCTAATTTTCATACCATACTCATTGAACCTATTTTCAAGTTCCAAGATATTAGACTGCAGGCTTTCGGCACAATCTGCCATTAAGACCAAGTCGTCAGCATAGGCCAGACTGCTTACTACATTTCCACCTAACTGAATCCCTCCCTGCCATTTTATACCTTTCAGCAGATGATCCATTTAAACTACGAACAGCAAAGGTATAAGTACCCTGAACCAAGAACGCATTCTACCATCAATTCTCACTGAAGCCCAATTGTCAACATAAATGCCTTTGATTGATTTTAATAATCTACCTTTAATTCCATATTCCCCCAGTATAGCAAATATCTTTTCCCGCGGTACCCTGTCATATGCTTTCTCTAGATCTACGAAACATAAACACAACTGCCTAGTCCTCACGTGACATTTTTCAGTTACCTGCCGCATACAGAAAATCTGATCCTGACAGCCTCTCTGTGATCTGAAACCACACTGTTTTTCATCCAACTTCCTCTCAACAACTGATCGCACCCTCCCTTCCAAGATGCCAGTGAATACTTTGCCTGGTATACTAATCATTGAGATACCTCGATAGTTGTTGCAATCCTTTCTGTTCCCTTGCTTATAGATAGGTGCAATTACAGCTTTTGTCCAATCTGAAGGTACCTTACCAACACTCCTTGCTAATCTAACTACTCTATGAAGCCATTTCATCCCTTCCTTCCCACTATACTTCACCATTTCGGGTCTAATTTCATCTATTCCTGCTGCTTTATGACAATGATTTTATTTACCATCCTTTCCACTTTCTCAAGCGTAATTTCACCATCATTTTCCTCCTCCCCATGAGCTTGGCTGTTCGCAACACCACCAGGATGATTTCCTTTTACAATGAGAAGATGTTCAAAATATTCCCTCACCTCTCCAGTGATTCCCTGGGATCTATTATGAGTTCACCTGAATTACTCAAAACACTGTTCATTTCCTTTTTTACCCTCCCCTCCTAAGATTCTTTATTACTGTCCAGAAAGGTTTCCCTGCTGCTTGACCTAGCCTTTCAGGTTATTACCAAAATCTTCCCACAACTTCTTTTTGGATTCAACAACTATTTGTTTTGCTCTGTTTCCTTCATCTACGTACAAATCCCTGCCTGCCTTGGCCCTTGTTTGGAGCTATTTGTGATAAGCCTTCTTTTTACGTTTACAAGCTGCCCTCACTTCATCATTTCACTAAGATGTTCGCCTTTTCCCATCTTTACACACAAGTGTTCCTAGGCATTCCCTTGCTGTTTCTACTACAGCATCCCTGTGTGCCACCCATTCTCTTTCTATATCCTGAACCTGCTTACTGTCTACCGTTCGAAACTTTTCACTAATCATATCCATGTACTTCTGTCTAATTTCCTCGTCCTTGAGATTTTCTACCCTTATTCATTTGCAGACAGATTTCACTTTCTCTAACCTAGGCCTAGAGATACTTAGTTCACTACAGATAAGAATAGTGGTCTGTATCATCGAAAAATCCCTGGAAAACACGTACATTCCTAACAAATTTTCTGAATTCGATGTCAGTTAAGATATAGTCTATTATGGATCTGGTACCCCTAGCCTCCCATGTGTAGCAGTGAATAGCCTTATGCTTGAAGTATGTATTCGTAACTGCTAAACCCATACTAGCACAGAAGTCCAGCAAACACTTCCCATTCCCGTTAGCTTCCATATCTTCCCCATATTTACCAATCACCCTTTCGTATCCTTCAGTTCTATTCCCAACTTTCACATTGAAATCGCCCATTAGCACTATTCTATCCTTGCTGTTGACCCTGACCATGATGTCACTCAATGCTTTATAAAACTTGTCAACTTCATCTTCATCTGCACCCTCACATGGTGAATACACGGAGACAATTCTAGTCCTAATTCCTCCACTGACAAATCTACCCACATCATTTGCTCAGAGACTATGTTGCATGCAGTGTATTCCTGATAAAGAGCCCTACCTCAGACTCTGCCCTTCCCTTTCTAACACCCGTCAAGTACACTTTATAATCTCCTATCTCTTCCTCATTATCTCCCCTTACCCGAATATCACTTACTCCTAGCACATCCAGATGCTTCCTCTTTGCTGACTCAGCCAGTTCTACTTTCTTTCTTCCATAAGCCCCAATAATGTTGATAGCTCCCCATCGAATTCCATTTCGTTCGCCAAGTTATTTCCAAGGAGTCCCTCGCCTGTCAAATGGGAGTGGGACTCCGTTACTACCATAGGTCCGAGGCTTGCTTAAAATGTTCTGAGCTCCGTAAATTCATGAAGCAGGATGCTACCCTACTTGCATATAGTCCAGGTGAGGATCTCTCCTCTTAACGGGTTATGGACCACCGGTGAAATGTATAGTCCTAGCCGCCTGACCACAAGGAGAGCCATGACTCAGAATATGTCCGAGATGCCCACTCCCATTCCATAGCAACTGCTATCCCGACTCTCAGGACCACTTACTAGGCCACTTAGCCGTTGTCCATAGTTCACGAACTAGGACGTGACTACAGTAACCCACACCATGAACCATGTAATTTTCATCGAAACCTACTTACACTGAATTCAAAACAATTTCCAAATTTTTGACATGTCTTCATCCTCCTTAGTTCGTTTTCTGGCCTTGCTTTTTGTATCCATGGCTAAATGACGATCTTGTAACAACCAAGTTTTGACATACTTCGTTGGATCAAATACCGTCAAAGGACGTCCAACAGTGATTATAAATAGTAATGAGGTCATGGTTTTCACTGACAAAAATGATCTTTCTGGAGTCACAATCAAGTTCATCTGAGAATGTCCCCTTTCACACTCCCTTCAAGATATAGCTATTGTGTTGAGAGTCCTCCAAACCCGAGAAAGTTCCCTGGGCATTTCTTCTCTGAATTTCAGATGATCTCTGAAGGCTCGAATAGCTTCTCTTTCATTCAGTTGGAATCTTCTTGCCAGTGTGCCTATTTCTGCTTCTCCATACAGAATATTTTCTCTTGAGTTTGCTGGCCAATTCTTAGAATCCAGAACTCTTGCACATCTTGACAGTTCAGTGTCTTCTTCGGAAAGTAATCTTTTCTGTAGAAAAGTTTTAAGTTGTTCATAGAAAGCATTCAGGGAGATTGGTGAATCATAAATTCTGTCTTTCTTATGCAATGGAACACCCTTAAACTGTAGATTTGCAGCTGCCTCAAGAGCTTTCTGATGGTAAGGCCCTGGGACAGACTCCTCTTCTCACAAATATCAAAAAGACACTCAGTCTTGCTGTGGGCTTTGTAAAGATCAGAATTTCTCTCCTGCAGATCTAAGCTTAGTTCAGACAGTTCTTGCAAAGCATTGCAAATTAATCCCAGATCCAAAATAAATTTTACAGATGTTATTTCCCTGTGAAGACCTACATAAGTGCATTTTTTCTTTCTTTCACAACCATCTTCTGATTTACCTCATTCAAAATGCCTCTTTGGAGAGGCATGGTACATAACATATAATATGTCCATAAAACTCTTAAATCTATTTGCTGTTATGTTATCTAACTCAATGAAATCGATGAAAAGGTTGACCGGTTCTGCCATTTTTATTTCTTCAATGTAGGTGCGAACATATACTATCAGAACAGACTTTTGACTTAGAGTAGTTCACAACATTGTTTACTGATAATTCCAGTCTATGACTAGCACAATGCCACAAAACAATGGCAGGAAATCTGTCTTTGAAAAGTTCTGAAAATCCTCCACGTACTCCGAACATTACTGCGGCACCATCACACGTCAGTGAAACTAAATTTTCCTTCAGAAAATCAACTAAATTTTCCTTCAGAAAATCTTCTGTGAACCCTAGTGCTCCTATAGAAGACATCTAGCTTTTGTAAGTTCCATTTGCTGTTACGTCATCTAACTCAATTAAATCATTGAAAAGGTTGACTGGTTCTGCCATTTTTATTTCTTCAATGTAGGTGCAAACATATACTATCATAACAGACTTTTAACTTAGAGTAGTTGATTCATCAAGAATAAGAGAGAACTTGCTCTTAGAATCAAGTACATTTTTTATCAATCTTGTTCTCATTTCACTGCCTGTGTGGTTTGCTATATTTATACAGGCATTACTTGAATGCAAAATTCTCCCCCATATCAATCCCATTCAATTTTTGTAAATGAATTTCAGTTTCAAAATTGTAGAAAGACTGGTTGTTTTTTGCCACGTTATAAGCAGTACAAAATACTTTACAAGTAATTTTCTTTTCTCTTTAATGACTTTAGACATAATGTCTCATTTTTTCTCTTTTTCCCTCCTTCAGTTATTTTATTAGCACTTTTATGTCCAGCACTTTCTTTGTGGTCAAAAATCTTTTTCCTGAGAGATGTTAGCTTCTGTTTACGATTTTCTCCATAAGACAAAATTTTTCTTGGTTTATCCACTCTTTTGATAGTTGCGTACCCACATTCTTCTGTACACCTAAACTCCCAACGTTTTTGCACACTGAGCAACCTAACTTGCCGTCATGAAAATACGACCAATCGTTTTTCTTTACAAAATCTTTTTTTTTTGTTTGTTCTACAGTCCAACAACTAGGCCAAGAACTTTGAAATTCACTTTGAACTTTACAGACCATTATGGAACTCGTCAACACATTTGTTGCTTCAAGTTCCACACTTGAGTTTGATGATACTCCAGCTTGATGGACTGATGAACTGCTTGGAGCAACTTTTGCGTTTGGTTGTAGGCACACAAAAATATTCTGAAATTCTTTTCATTCTCGCCTCGTGGCTGACAGATTTAGGTTATGTCCCATTAATATTAATAGCTCCCCATTGAATTCCATTTTGTTCGCCAAGTTGTTTCCAAGGAGTCCCTCGCCTGTCAAATGGGAGTGGGACTCCATTACTCCCATAGGTCCGAGGTTTGCTTAAAATGTTCTGAGCTCGGTAAATTCATGAAGCAGGATGGTACTCTTCTTACATACAGTCTCTCCTCTAATGGGCTAGGGACCACTGGTGGATTGTATAGTCAAGACCGACTACAATATATCAGACCGTAATATCAAAACCAAGATGGTGGACGTCGTGGGCGCAGTAGCTGCCGACTGATGAAGGTTAGGGTAGCACGCAATAACTTCATTTCGACGATAAACCAACTCACGATTTTCGGAGAGTCGGAATTTAGTCCCGCAGGAGTTGTTTTACCTGTCAGTAAATTTACCGATACGAGGCTGACGTATTTGAGCACCTTCAGAAACTACCGGACAGAGTCGGGATCAAACCCGCCAAGTTGGACTCAGAAGGCCAGAGCTTCAACCGTCTGAGCCACTCAGCCCGGCGTCACATTAAATTACTTGTGTTGATACCACTGAAAGAGCTACACAATATCTGGTTCAATCCGCCAGAAATTACGAAATTATCACGTACATATTTTGCATACGGTGGTAGGTAATTTAACAAGATAAATGTAACATCATGGGGAAAATCACTGTTGCACGTATGAAAACGCTTCGTGAACAAGTACTCATCATATAAACAACTAGAATCACAGATATTCTGCTAGAATAGATGGACAACCCCACAGCAAAAGAGAACAACAAGCTGATTATTTCGAAATTTCATTTAGTCAAATAACGTTTTCTCTTAGATTACACTTCGCTGGATAGATGGAATTACACTATAAAACTGTTAAAATTATATTTATAACATCATTTTGAATGTTTAAAAATAATTTAAGGTGCGAAATTCCTCAACTTATTCACTCTCATAAGAACTAAGAAACATAACGCGTTGCCTTAGTTTCGAAGTGGTGGAAAATTTCTAATGTTTAGCACTCGATGAAAATGAAGAAAATGAAGTACACCCGAAATGATTATGCCAGCGCAATGAACAGCCCCGGTGATGTTAAGCCTTCCTTACTGGAAACTCTTATATCATATGTTGACATATGATATAGTAGCACTTCCAACCATGGTGGTAAACTTAACAAGGAAGTGTTCAGACACGAAAGATATAATAGGATTTTCCCCATTGAAGAACATGAGTAAAACAACTCTATTGACTGTAAACAATGATGTATTTTACCTACATGGACGAGCTTCAGTTTAGTGTAGACTGCTTGATACCAGATATCCACAGCATAAATCGGAAGGTATTGGTACAATAAAACCCCTGAGTTACAGACGAAGCTAATCCCTGTAAGTCACTATTTCTTCTGTGTAACAGTGTACAGATTGCTCCATCTGTCACACTATAAGTTTTGTTATACACCAAGATCTAGCCAAATGTTCCCGCAGGCAAGCACAGATTCTTTCAAAATACAATTGCATCTAAATCACGCGACACTTTGAAGCACATAGACACTGAAGGAACAACACCATATCAATTATCATCTATCTAAATGAATTGTTTTTTCAAGAAATACGAATAGGTCCACCATTTAGAATTTGAAAAAATAGTCTTCCCTAATCTCAGACTTACTCTCAGATGACATATGCACACTACTGTTTTGTAGAAATATTCACGATGTATGTTCCTAATCCTCTTCTCTCTTAATGTTTTATTCCTTAGAGAACTTAAGAATAGATGTATGAGAGGCATTGCCATAGTTCGATTTAAATCCGGTTCACAACACGATCAAAACAAACATATTCTTACATGACTGCCTAGTGACCACTGATCCATATAAATACACTCACACACTTATATTCCACATAGAAACTAATACTTATCGTCAACTTACAAGAAATTACTCCGACTGAATAAGAAAACAAAAACGAATAGGCTCACCATTATCGGTTGGAAAGAGATTTTCCCTAACCACAAATTTTGGTTACACACATAACATACGATAGTTTGGTCTTTGACTTCCATATTTTCCCGGTGAATAATCCTTATTCATTTCTCCTGTAGAGATCTATCTTCAGGGAATTTAAAAGCTTCAGCAACGGTATAATTAGATCTGCAACCACGAACGCAGCAGGGACGACCCATTTTGTGAAATACAGCACGGCAATATAAACACTATTATACATCAAAAATACCATCATGTAAACTCCTAACAAAACACCATAATAATAAACAGTTATAGATTACTATTTTATCAAACATATACTTTATACTTCAATAACTCGATCAAAATAACACACTTTACAGAATGTAAACACAGATATGAACCAACCACATGTCCCAAACGCTCGCCCACGAAGTCGCCATTTTCCTCCCAATCGAGAGTAGCATTAAGGTCTGATATATTGTAGTCGGTCTTGGTATAGTCCTAGCCGCCTGAGCACAAGGAGGGCCATGACTCAGAATATGTCCGAGATGCCCACTCCCATTCCATAGCAACTGGTATCCCGACTCTCAGGGCCACTCAACTGTTTCCTAAGGTTCATGAACTGGGATGTGACTACAGTAACCCACACCATGAACCATGCAAGTTTTACTATAATAGTAATGATGATGATGATGATGATGATGATGATGATGATGATGATGATGATGATGATGATAATAATAATAAATATAATTATTAATATAATATAATAATTATTATTATTATTATTATTATTATTATTATTATTATTATTATTTTATTTTATTTTATTTTTTTGCGAGGGAGTGTGGAAAATCTTTCATAAGACGCTTGTGAGGGTCCGCACTCAACAAGTGTGTGGAGATTCTTACCCACTAAAAACCACACTCCCTTTTCCCACGACGTTTATCTCTGCCCCGGAAACTGCTCTCGCATTACTTCAGGACGGATGTCGTGCTTAATGCATCTTGTGCTTCATCTTCCTTCTTCTGCTTTACTGTCTGTCGTAATCGTCCAGGTCCTTCTTCTTCTGACGCAGAATATTTTCTACGTAGCCTGCAACCTGGTCCCAAGATTCTTGACTTCGTAGCATTACTGACACGATCCCTTCTGGCGTCAATTCTCCCTGCATAACTTCTAAGCATCTTCTTTGTGGCAGCCAATGAACACACACAAAGAAAGTATGTAATATGTCATCGATATCACCGCAGTATATGAACACCGGACTAGTTGCTAGCCCTAGCCTATGAAGAAATTTTCGGAAATATCCATGACCTGTCAAGAACTGTGTGAGATAGTAGTTTACTTCACCATAATTTCGGCCAACCCATACGCCCAGAGAAGGTATCAGTCTTTTCGTCCATTTCCCTCTAGAATCATCTTCCCATCTTGTTTGCCATCGTTGCATTCTGCGACTAAGAGCCAAAGCCTTTGCCCTTTTCCTTCCTAGCTCTTCTTGTATGAGCCAAATTTCTTGTCTTTCGAAGGCCAACAAGTCAATCTACTGCTGCTACTACTAGAATTGCAGGTTCTGATACTGTGCGATATGCGCAAGCAATTCGTAAAGCTGCTCTCCGTTGTACAGCCGCAAATTATCCGATATTTCACAATTTTTAACGATTCAGCCCAAATTTCCGAACCTATAGCAGTATCAATTGAACAGTCGACATGAGAAGCCACCTTTTACTAGATTTCGGCCCCCTGATATTTCCCATGAGTCTACTCATGCAGTCATGGTTTTCACTGCCTTATCTGTTACCCGTTGGATGTGGTCCCAATATGTAAGCTTAGTATCAAGTGTTACACCAAGATATTTTGTGCTCCTAGTTGTTTCGATGGCTATCTGCCTGATCTGCATCGCTACAACAGTATTAATCCTTTTCCTCGTCAGGAGGACAATTTCCGTTTTATGATCTGCGAGTTCTAACTTGTGATTTATCATCCATTCTTTGACATGTCGCATCACCTGATTCAATTTAAATTGAGCCAGCTCTAGGTTATGGGTTACTATCGCAGCAGCCACATCATCAGCATAACCCACAAGTTTTACATCTTCTGGCATCTCCAGCTGTAACAAACCATCACACATGATATTCCAAAGGTGTGGTCCGAGAATTGAGCCTTGCGCTGCACCAGCTGTGAGCCGTTTTCTTCTCTGACCATCTTCCGTGTCGTATAACAATCTACGGTCTTTCAAATAGTCTCGCAGTATATACATGAGATATTCTGGTAGCTTGAATAATAATAATAATAATAATAATAATAATAATAATAATAATAATAATAATAATACAGTGTGGGTTGACCACACAATTAGAGTTGTGTAGCTGTGAGCTTGTATTCGGAACATTTTCGATGCGAATCCTGCCATCAGCAGCCCTGAAGATGGTTTTCCATGGTTTCCCATTTTCACACCTGGCAAATGCTGGGGTTGTACAGGGTGCAGCAGAAATAGGTGATGAATATCAAACGGAAATAACTCAGCTACGCAACTAGCCATTCACAAATTTATTGCATGGTTTAAAAGAGTAGTGGTTGCCATTCCTGTCACATATACATTAGGTTTTGAACATAATGTCATCCAAATGCCAACCGTCCTTTTTGATGCACCTCTGAAGCCTCTCCCTGAAATTCTGCATAATTTGTTTGAGTATGTGTTCATGGATGGCAGCTTTCAGGTCATGTAGTTTTCGCATTTTACATCAGAAGACGCTATCCTTCAGTTATCCCCATAAAAAGAAATCACAAGGGAACGGCTGGCCACAGAACATCACCCCATAAGGAGATCAGACATCCTTGAAACATTTCCTTGAGGAGGCCCATCGATGCCCTGGCTGTGTGTGCAGTGGCACTATTTTGATGGAACCACACAGCAGGGTTTCCTCAGTGGTTGAGTGTTGGCTACAGGAAGTTTGCGCAACAACTGTACGTAACAATCAGATGTTACTGTCACAGTTCTGTCCTCCTCTTCGAAAAAGTAAGGGCCTATAATTCCAAAGTCAGCGACAGCGCACCAAACAGTAACCTGTTCACTGTGGAGAGGTTGCTCATGCAACTGTCAAACATTGGTTGTGGAGCAGTATGGAAAATTTTGTTTATTAACGTAGCCTGACAAATGAAAGTACGCTTCATCACTTCCCAGGACACTGGTGTCAGCAGCCACAGATTCCAGTATAGTCTTACAACACACTCTGTGGTTGGTCCAATCATGTTCACTGAGTTTCTGTGTGGATGGAACTTCATCTCTGCGTGTAAAATCTTCCTTACAATGCGATCCGAGATTCCCTTAGCACTTGCATGCCTACGGACCGAACGTTGAGGAGATTGCATAACGGCGTGTGTCACTGCACGGACAGTCTTCGGTACCACAAGAAATAAATTTCACAGTAAGTCCGCATTGTCGGCCTCAATAAGAAATAAAGTCTAATTGATTGAGTGATTTCACCTTTACAATACAGTACAATATTCTCTTTTTATTTTATTTTAAGAAAAGGGACATGTTTCATCTCTTCTATTGTGAGTCATCTTCAGCCTAAGCTATTATGCTAAAACACATGATAATCTTAATACTAAAAACAATGACATGTATAAAAATATGAAGAGTCAAGGGGACTCAATCTGTCACATTTAAACATGGATTTTTAAATACACAGTTTGTGAAAGTCTTAAAACCAATTATTTGGATAATAAAAGTCCTATCGAGATTTAATGTACCAAATGAATTGAAAAGATGGTCATAGCATGCTAAAATCAGAGTTTAAACTTGAAAAACGTCGATATGGTCTCATGTTGGAAAACTTGAGTATGTGAATATCTGATCAAACAGGGCTTGTTTGTAGGTGGAATAACTCAGTTGAATTGTATTATATGGCTAGACAATTCTTGCTTGCATACATACTTATATTACATTATTATTAAAGACTGTTATGCCTTTCAGCATTCAGTCTGCAAGCCTCTGAGAATTTACTATAACGTCGCCAGAATTCTCTATTTGCAACTAGTGCTGTGGCCTCATTTAGTTCTATACCTCTTATCTTTAAATCGTAAAAAACTGAGTCTAACCATCATCGTCTTGGTCTCCCTCTACTTCTCTTACCCTCCATAACAGAGTCCATTATTCTCCTAGGTAACCTATCCTCCTCCATTCACCTCACATGACCCCACCACCGAAGCTGGTTTATGTGTACAGCTTCATCCATCGAGTTCATTCCTAACTTAGCCTTTATCTCCTCATTCTGGGTACCCTCCTGCCATTGTTCCCACCTGTTTGTACCAGCAATCATTTTCGCTACATTCATGTCTGTTACTTCTAACTTATGAATAAGGTATCCGGAGTCCACCCAGCTTTCGCTCCCGTAAAGCAAAGTTTGTCTGAAAACAGACCGATGTAAAGATAGTTTCGTCTGGGAGCTGACTTCCTTCTTACAGAATACTGCTGATCTCAACGGCGAGCTCACTGCATTAGCTTTACTACACCTTGATTCAATCTCACTTACTATATTACCATCCTGGGAAAACACACAACCTAAATACTTGAAATTATCAACCTGTTCTAGCTTTGTATCACCAATCTGACATTCAATTCTGTTGAATTTCTTACCTACTGACATTGATTTAGTCTTCATCCATATATAATTTGGAAAATTTCTCTGCCCTGTTTGTCTTTCTCCCTTGTCCGGCCAGCTTGTGTATGGCTCTGTGTGGGACTGGGGATTGCAAGAATTGTCCAGCCACAACAATACAATTCAAGTGAGTTATTCCACCTACAAACAAACCCTGTTTGATCAGATATTCATGTACTCAAGGCTTCCAACATGAGGACACATCGACGTTTTTCAAGTTTGGTCTCTGATTTTAGCATGCTGTGACCAACTTTTCAATTTATTTCTACATTAAAATTCAATGGGACTTTTACTATCCAAATAATTGGTTTTAAGAATTTCACGAACATTTTTATTTATTTTTTAATCCATGTTTAAATGTGACAGATTGAGTCACCTTGACTCTTCATACTTTTATATATGTCATTGCTCTTAGTATTAAGATTATCATGTGTTTTTACCATAATAGCTTAGGCTGAAGATATCTGAAAATAGAAGAGACAAAACATGTCCCTTTTCATAAAATAAAATAAAAAGAGAATACTGTATTGTAAAGGTGGAGTCACTCAATCAATTAGACCTTATTTCTTACAGTCTCCCCCTTCCCCTACTGATGTGACTTTAATCTCAGAAGGGCTAATTTTCATATCATACTCCTGCACTTATTTTGACGTTCCAAGATATTAGTTTGCAGGTTTTCAGCACATTCTGCCATTAAGACCAAGTCATCGGCCCAGATGTTGCAGATCTCTGGACACAAAGGCTGAAATCCCGTAAGCCACCAATGAAAACAACTAAGAATCTAATGGATGCTGCTCAGAGACTCAGCCGCCCCAGGGGATTTCACCAGTACATGCAACAGTTTGAGGCGTTGTGGGAGTATGTCATTGTTATTTCTGGATATTACGTAGCTGTGTCAACCAACGTCTATAAAAGTTGGATGCATATTGTAGCATCAGTCATTAGTTAAACGGAAGCTGAACAGTGAAGAAGTCTACTAGATGAAGAGGCCTCAATCGGTCAGTCAACGAGTGTGAACGAGAGATGGAGAAGACTCAGTGAGCCATTAATTATTGGTCATTGAGAGAGTGAGGACAAAGTTGGTCGCTCACTTAGTTGAAGACACGGACGCAAGGGCTTACCATGGAGTCAGAGCGGGATACCACCTGCCATGAGGTAATACCATATTGACTTACAAAGAAGTCAGATGATATGGAGAAGAAGCAGTCTAAGGATGTATCACCAAATTAGGCGTGACACATCTACAGTAAACACCAGATCAAAGGATTACGTCGTAATCACACTCAAAGTGTTGAAGGTACAGTCAAGTGAATCAGTGAGGGAAATATTTCGTATAAATTGTTAAATGTCCAGTCAAGAAGAATTCAAATTCATGCCTAGTTTCTTTCAGTTGCAATGTCATAATTTCATATTCTCATCTGTTTTATCGCAACTTTAAAGATATCAAATCCGCATTCGTGGTAATAACCATCTCAGTGCTGTTGTAACGGTTCAAATCCCGTTACAAGGTAATATCTGTGTTTTATTATTATTATTGCATCTGTGATATTATTATTATTATTATTATTATTATTATTATTATTATTATTATTATTATTATTATTATTATTATTATTATTATTATTATTATTATGTCAGTATTATTATTTCATCTGTGAGATTACTATTATTTTGTTATAATTATTACTCAATTCCATTATACAAAGCTTGTCGCTTGCGTATTTGTAATTGAGTGTATGCATATATATACGTATATGTAAATTAACATTAAATACCTGTACAGTGAGAGTTTCGATATATCAGATGTGGATGTGATGTTGTTATATTACTATACTGCTGACATTTCTGCCAAGTCATCGCTACGTCATGGCTACGTCATCGTGAGCTTTTAGCAATTTAAAAGAGGAATGGAAAGAGCAATGGTTTCATACAGTTCCGGAGTGGCCAAGCCTCTTTAATCCAAACCACGCCCCAGCTGGTTTCAGTTTGCCAAGAAGAACGTTGGCATCACTAAACAGGTTTTGCACTAATTGTGGAAGATCTGCATTCTCCCTTCACCAATGGGGCTTTAGGGACTCTTCAGCATGTGATTGTGGTGCTTTAGTCCAGACCATGCATCATATAATGGACGAATGCCCTCTGCATGCTTATGGTGGAGACCGAAAAGACTTAGCTGAAGTCTCAGTATCCCTAGTGCAGTGGATAAATAATTTTGATATCCATGTGTAATTGTTCCCTACTTAGTACCATGTATTCTTTGCAGGTTTTTCTTTTGTATAATATTGTATATATTTGTCCATTTTGTAAATTCCATACGCTTAATAATCGGCACAGGTTAAACTGCTTGCTACATTTCCTTCTAACTGTACCCTACCTTTAAGTATATGATCCATGAAAATGAAATGAAATGGTGTATGGCTTTTAGTGTCGGGAGTGTCCGAGGACAAGTTCAGCTCGTCAGATGCAGGTCTTTTGATTTGACGCCCGTAGGCAACCTGCATGTCATGATGAGGATGAAATGATGATGAAGACAACACACACACCCAGCCTCCATGCCAGCGAAAATAATCAATTATGGTTAAAATTCCTGACCCTGCCAGGAATCGAACCTGGGACCCCTGTGACCAAAGGCCAGCACGCTAACCATTTAGCCATGGAGCCAGACATGATCCATATAAACTATGAAAAAACAAAGGTGAAAGATTACATGAACCAAGAACTCATGCTGCCACAAATTCTCACTGCAGCAAATTTGGAAACATAAATACCTTTGATTGCTTTTAATAATCTACCTTTAATCCCACAGTCCCCCTTTTATTGCCCTCAGTACTCTGTCATTTACCTTCTCTAGATCTATAAAAACATAACTTTCTATTCCGCTCGTAGAAATTTTCAGTTATCTGGCGCATACTGAAAATCTGATCCTGACAGCCCCCTTGTGGTCTGAAACCACACTGGTCAATTACTATGTCCATTTTTATTGTTAGTACTGTTATAATGTTAAAATTTCTCAGGGTTGTTACTTTAATCTTATTTTTAACAGTGTAAATTTTAATGTTGCATATCCTAAATGAAGCAGTTAAGTGTAAGAGAGAGCCTTGAGCCCTAACTTTCCCACGAGCAATCTATCTATCTATCTATCTATTTATCTATCTATGTACAAGGGCAAATCAAAAAATAAGTTACACTTCCAAGTTATGGCCATTTCTGAAACCACCTGTACATAGGCAACACAGCTATGACAATGTTCTAGACTGTCAATTTCACTTTTGCACATAGTCCCCAAGAGACTGTAAACATTTCTCGAAACGGTCAACCAACTTTTCAATTCCAGGTGCGTAGAAATCACCTCCAGCACTATATAACCAACTGGAGACAGCTGCTTTCACCTCCTCATCATTTTGGAATCGTCGTCCACTGAGATCATTTTTCAACTTACTGACACTATGATAATCACATGGCGCTAAGTCTGGACTTTATGGAGGATGTTGCCATACCTCCCACTTGAATCGCTGCAGCAGTTCGGACGTTTGTTGGGCTGTGTAAAGTGTTGTGTTGTCGTGCATTAAAATCACACCGGCACTCAATTTTTGCCACTGCTTTTCTTTAATTGCCTTATGCAACTGGTTCAACATTTGATAATACGAAACTGAGTTGATTGTTGTGCCTTTTGGCATAAATTCCACGTGCACCACACCCTCCATGTCAAAGAACACTGTTGGCATTATCTTTCCTGCTGAAGGTTGGACCTTGGCCCTCTTTCTTGGTGGTGATGGGGTGTGCATCCATTCCATCGATATTCTCTTTGTTTCGGGGATGAAGTGGTGGACCCATGTTTCATCCCCTGTGATGATTTGTCACAGAAACTCATTGTCCTCCACAGAATATGTTCCAAAAATGCCAGTGACATTTGGAAATGTTGTCCCCTGTGAACATCGGTGAGCACACATGCGACCCATCTTTGACACAGTTTACAAAATCAAAGGTGCTGGTGAACAGTGGAGAACGCAGTGTCATACGAAATGTTCTGTATACTGGTAATTTCCTACAGTGTTATGTGCCAATTCCCTCTAACACACGGTCAACATTTGCAACGGTACTGGACGTTGTAGGCCTGCCTTCGCGATATTTGTCTGCGAGATCCTTGCGTCCGGTGTCAAATTGTGTGCACCACTTTACAATACCTGGGCGAGTATTGCACGCTCACCATATACAGCAGTGATTTCATGATGAATGTCCTTGCAATTGAGCTGTTTAGCCTATAGAAATCTGATCGTTGCACGCACCTCCAATTTGGAGCCAGTTGAAGTGCCATTGAGCCCGCTCTGAGCACACAACGTGATGGGATACCACACCAACCTTCCTATTGGATGTGTCAGCAGCTACTGTAACTTGCTCCACATTGGCCATGGTCACGACACAATACGTACTGAATTGATTATTTTAACCATGATGGTTCAATGGCAGCAAACAGAGGAGCAAGGACATGTTTGTTTGGTTCAGACAAGTGTAATTTTGTTTTAATTTTGACAAATTTGGTACCAGCTGAAACTGAAGAACTTGACGTTTGAAAATAACTTGCATGGATGGATGAGATTAAGAGGAGAAATTCCGATTTATATGAAAGGTCTTAGAACTGTAGCATTGTAAATTAGGATTTAAGGAAAGGAGAAGGTTTAGAGAACAGAACAGACAGCATTATTATAAGCTACAGATTTCATTGTTGTTCCGTATTGAAGTGCAACAAAATATATTGTATTGTTCATTTCTTATAGAGCAGGCAGCATTTCAAATTTTAGTATATAGTGACTAACTTAATAGGTTTTATTCATTTTATGATTTGAAAATTATTCTATTTTTAATGTTTTTACTAAAAATGACATACTAAGTGTAAGTGAACAGTTTAGACACAAAAGAAATATTTTAACAATTTCAAGATTTATGTATAATTTGTTTTGTTGACAACTGTAATGTACAAATGTGCCAAGTCCAAGGATTTTGTTTGATGTTTTGCACCACTGAGGAAGAGAGCAGTACAGTACAGTAGATAATTATAATAAAATGTAAAGTATTGACAAGGCAGAAAAGTGTTTCTTAGAAACACAGCGTGTTCTCATGGTGAGCAAGCGTTACTTACTTTTTGATTTGTCCTTGTATCTAGCTATCCATCCAAAAGCCCACCATACCTATTTGTTTATGTATAGGCAAACACCTCACTTTCAGAAGAAGATCCTGTCTGCGTTGTAAGCGAACGGGCGGACATACAGGCAATGAGCGCATGCTATTCAACCACAGTGATGTGGCTACGTCACAGGCCGTGTTGGCCAAAGTTCTCCCAATCACTCTCGTTCACTGCGGCAATACCTGAGTTTGAAATAGAGGTAAAAAGTAATGAAAGAAAGAGGGTAGAAATCCATGTCATTTTCAATTTATTCTGTAAGAAATAAGTTATTTATGTTCTTTGCAGTTTGTGTATTTTGACCGGATAAAATAAAGAGTTAAGGCTACAACCTCAAATATTTATATAATGTACGTAACAAATTTCAATTTTCACTATTACGTTTTAAAAGGTGCTTTAGATATGTTTCTAATATACTACAGAGTTAAGGTGGATAAGCTGTGGCTTGTGGTTGTTTGGGTTTAAATTATCTGATAAGCTCACCAACAATCCAATCATATTTACTGGGAATAACATCAGTTAGGTTATTTATTTGAAGGCTATTATTATCGGACACCTGTTAAAATTTAAATACTATTTTCAGAAATTCACTGAACAGAGGAAGTCGCACAACACTACAACACTGTGCAAAATCAAGCAGTAAACTTGTTGAATTATGTAATGATAATTCTTTTTACTTAATGACTAAGAGGAATTTTACCTTTTTTATGAATGGAATTACTGTGATGCCCATCCAAGGAACTGTAAATTGTAGCTTGTACGATTAAACCCTGTCATCTCCATACAGGCCATAAAGGCTGCTGGAGTACTTTTGTAGACTGTAACAAAAATATTATATATAACCGCAGTCGGGATAATTACGCCTACACATACCAATAATAATAAAACTGACACTTAATATGAAAAATGAAATTGTAAAATGACACAGAAGCGGTGGTTACACATCAAAACTTTGAAACGTGATGGAAAACTTCTAAGTACACAAAATCAAATCATACGCTTGGGAACTTATAGGCCTAAAAATGACAACTAAGAAAGGATTGTGGAAGGTGCAGGATCCCTATAAGGTCCATGGGAATGTATGGCATTATGTGGGAGAAAAGACTTACAAGAATCACCGTCTAGCACAACTATATTAAAAATAACAAATGAAAAATTACAAGAAACAAAGTTAAATGATAGAGCAGCTGATACTTAACACATTTGACTAACGTATACAATTACGAATCCAAAAATACAAATGAATGGATCGTTGATTTTTAAAAAAAACAGGTGAAAGGCTTGAAATTACAAACAACGGGAATCTAGGGCAAACTCAGACACATTGAATTTAAAACCTTGAAAATGGCATTAAGCAAGAAAATACCAAAATGCGAAGGAACAAATTAAATCAAACGAAATCAGAAAACATTAAAATTAACATGAAAATAGCACTTACCACGGAAAGCAGGAGTTCCCGAGGGGAACTCCTCGAGCGCATCCGCACTCGAGGATGGTCAGATAGAAATGACACTGAGCACACGCATCATTTCCCGAACCCGGCAAAAGGCCGGGAATGGCCCGATCACAACCGACCAATAATATAAAATTCCACTAGATTCCCGTTCCTTTTCGCCAATTGGAACACCCGTACTTTTGGCCAATCCAATTGTATGACCATATATGGTTACAAGATAGTTACTGATTACACAAGTTCTGGAACATTACTATTAAAACATCAAAAATTTCATCACTGGAAACCGCACATGCGGTATAAGATGTTTCACAACTAAAGCACCTTTACATTTTCTCAATCACATTACAAACATCAAATTAACATTTGGTCAAGCTACATAAAATTTGAATACAACCATCACTTCAAAATACCTTTTGCATCTTACAATGTTCATACTGTCCAAAGATATTAATAAACAGTATAATAAAAGATTTTCAAATAAAGGCAACACACAATGCTCAGCTCCAGTTCTCTGTCCCACCACAGATTACATTCTTCTCCTCCCGCTCGACACAAAAAAAAATTTTAATGAAATTAACGGGACACTTTAATGGAGATTTGAAGATTCTCGCAAGGCCACAATTGCACCACACCACAAATTTTTATCTTCGTTCCCTTCAGGAACGTCTATACAGGTAAAAACAAGTAGTGTGTTGGTATCGCTGTCAAACGAAGGCTCTGACCGCGGCCGATGCCGACGTCTCCATCCATATTGCAGTCCCACCATTGCTGTCTTACAGCCTCAGCATAGCCCACCAGCTTAGTGAACTGGCCCATAATAGGGGAAGGTTGCTGGCGCAGCACTGCCTACTGCCGCCATCAAAAACACCTTCCCAGTCCACCATCAGATATTAGTGGCCAGTAGGTGTGTTGCATGCTCCAAACAGATACCCCGGGTTGAATAGAGTCTGTGGTATTACAGTCACTGGAACATAAACAGACACAGCAGAAACTTGGAACTGAAGAAATAAGGCAACTGGTCTGAACTATTGAAGACTTAAAGTTGAGCTTCAAGGGTGGGTTTCTGTTTTTTCAGTAACAATAACAAGACTCCTTAGGGAGGTCTCCTCCCATAGTTCTGGGGTACCCCAGCCCCCTTGGCAAGTGCTATTTCAGAATTTAGGACAATTTAAAAGACTAAAGGAAAATCTGCCAGAGTTTACCCTAGTACCAAAAACATTACAAAACCCCTAACTATGCACATTAATTAAATTCTAATCTTACCCCAAAATACATTACATTACAATATAACTAAAATGGTCACAAATGACCATACACATTACAACAAAGGCAACCCTTAATTAAGTTATTAAATATAAGGGCCAAAATATGTCTGCACAGCCCATTAACTAGAATTTTGCTTAAAACTAAATAAATTCCTAATAACTACTAAATTAAGTTACCGTGTGCATTCTTGATCACCCAACATTAAGAAAAATAAATAAAAATAAAAGGAAAAATTTAAAATGTTGCAAGGGAACTCAAAACAGGGAAATAAGTACTTAATTATGTTAGCTTCCAACCTTATTCAATGAATTGAGGTTAGTAAATCACTATTCATTTACCATATCATGTACTAATAACATTTTTAACACAGATAAACTCACGTTACCTATTACGTGTCACACCAGTCAAATTAAAGTGCAATTAAGCCAGGAATACAAAATCAAAATCCCATTACTTTATCCGTGAACAGAAAATCCCAAACAAAACCATAAAATAAATCAAGAGTGCACATACAGAAATCTAACTCACTGATATAAGAAATAAAAAGGCACAAGTACAACCTTCATACCAGTGATTATCAGATAACAGCACGACACACAAGACTACTGAGCCCATCTGTCCTTCAACACACACACAGACAACACCACCAAACCACCAAAACAAGTGCGACGATCCCTGAATCAGCATAACCAACCAATGGTAAAAGGCACGAACGACCTCAACACCAACTCCCATCACACGACATCCCAAGAACACAGTACACACACACATAAACACCCGTGCGATGACACATCAAGTAGTACCCACAAAAGAAAAAGGACCGTACATGACCTCAAGTACACTTGAACTTATCACACGACAATGAGACTCTTAGGGCCAATATCATACTCCCAGGAGAGGAATGGCCTCTCAGCACCTTAAGCCCTAAGTCTCAGTACACACACACACATGCCTTCCCAAGGCAGCCAAGACAGACATACAGTTATTTACAAAAATGGTAGGACAGATATGGCCTGGCTACCCAATTTTGAAAACTTACTCAGCCCACAAGATCCCACACTCTGGCAAGCTGTGTAAATAAATTTAAAAGACACGAAACCCAAGATGCAAGGAATTTTTGACACCGATAAAATCAAATAAAACCAAACAAGCAGGAAAAATTCATATTCTGGCTTAGCTAAATTGTGACACCTTCAGAGTTTCACTAGTGACGAATTTAAAGTAGCCAATTAAAATCTTGACGACCTGCAGACCTAATATGAATTTAACAATAATTTATGGCTCAGCATAAGGACACCAAAATGAACATTTGCAGAAAATCTTCCTAGAAATCTTTCTACAATAACAAGGGACATCATTTTCCATCTAGGCACCTAATACCAAGAAAAAGATTACGAGGAATCTCATACCAGACGCACCAGATTTCAAACATGTCACGAACACAAGTGCAGATCCGTAACCCATCAAAATTTGTCAAACTGGCCTCAGCCTCTACGCTGGTCTATTAATATGGTGAGCATGTTTCACCCTACGAGACTATCACAGTCAACGTAGACCCTTCCTAGGAAGTATAGGAACACATGGGTAAAATGAATATACGTGACAAGGGAACAGACACTTACACGGTGGAAAAGATCAATAAGGCACCCTAGGAAACATTCACTTTGACTAAGAGACCCCACAACCTCTAATCTGATTGGCAAATTTAGCAACTGGCTGGGAACCACCCCAAATTGTCCCATACCTACTCAGAAACAAACCCAGATAGAGCCAAAGACCAAACACACCACCACATGACCAGAAATTTGAATATATACCGAGCTAAAATGCGATATAAATATTAATTTTAGATCATATACATAGAATAATCCCAAATAAAACACCATAGGCAACAAGAAACAAAATTTTGAAAACACTTTGCTAAAACACAAGATTTGCAAACAGAAAATACTCTAAGAAACAGACGAAAATTACGATCCTTAACCTCAAAATTACTGCCGACAATTTACGGAAACAAACATTTCAGAAAAACAAAAGAGACTCCATGCTAAAACATGACCAGAACACACATGTTACAATTTATGTTATCTTGAAGGAGAACAAGAAGATCGCAAGTAACTTTAATAAAATGGAATTTGTGCGCATATAAACTCGGGGTAAGTCTAGTAATCAGCTGTCTTCAACAGATAAGCACACCAGCCGTTCAGAGATAACATGAAGTCAGACAAGACGTACAGTACTTAGCAACCGGAAATTACATAGATGTTACAATCAAAACACACATATCGAAAAATAGGTGGAAATTATCAAACATATTGAAATTTATTAAAGAAAACTTTCGGAAAGCAAACACGGCACATGCAATGTGAAGATATCACTTTAGAAAACAAGTGGTAAGTCGAAACCTTGCCACACAAGAAAATTTTAATGAAAATTAGCAATGAAACAGAAAAAGGTTGTTACAGATAGTGATTTACCATATCCTCCAACCGTTAACTACAAGATTACACACAGCAACACATACTGCACATTGCGGCATAAAAAATACGAGATTTTTAAAACTCGAGCAAGAATCATGAAAAACACCGAAACAGGGATTAAGAATACACACGTAACAATTACAACCTATATTCAAACTTAAGATTTAAAATTAATTTTAGAAAAGTTAGCCGAGATAGATTATTTTCAACCCTTTCTCCTCCCATAACCACGCTCTGCTACCAATGTAACCGCAGTCGGGATAATTATGCCTACACATACTAATAATAATAATAATAATAATAATAATAATAATAAATAGAATAATAAAACTAATACTTAATATGAAAAATGAAATCGTAACATGACACAGAAGTGGTGGTTACACATCAAAACCTTGAAATGTGACGGAGAACTTCTAAATACGAAAATCAAATCATACGCTTGGAACTTAGAGGCCTAAAAATAAAAATGACTGTTTATATCAAGTGTAATGCAAAACAATCCAGAATATCTTGAAATGGTCAGGCTGTTTTTTTTTTTTTTTTTGCAATTACAGAAGATTTATTTTTACTACTGTATCCCAATCAGCTTTTTGCTGAGAGTAGTGGAGGAGAGCTTTGTAATCACAACTGAATGTCAATACTCCTTCCCTTCCCTGCAAAGTGTGTCTGCTCTCTTGTTTCACTGTGATGTATGCTTGCTACTGTACATACGCTGCCCGCATTTTATGTCACATCAGCCCGGCCATGCTGGGATAGCCTCAACAGGCACCCAGAAGAGCACCTCTGATGTAGAATATGCTTGCCAGAGTTACATTTACATGATGAGGAACACTAAAAATATTATTTTGTCTTTGAGTGTACATTGTAACTGATACTGCATTCATCATTTCCCTTTAATATTTTCAGTTATCCCTGTCTCAATCAACAAAATTCTTGGAGTTTACAAAGCTTCTGGAGTTGAGGTTCGTGGTGTAAGAGCAAGCCCCATACCTCGTCGGAAGCCACTGGGTGAGCCTGTGTTGGAGAGTCATCAGTTTGCGCCCTACAGCTCTTCTGATACACCATTGTACAGTTTGAGGGATGCCCTAACAATATTTGTACAAGTGTTGATAGAGAACACTGGAATAATGAGGCTGAACATTGCTGAGCACCCAGATGAAGAGTTAGATCTCCTGTCTCCTCTTTTACTTGACGTTGTTGGAAATTTGCCTCTAATGCAGGTAAGTACGTAAAATAGTGTAGAGGTGGTCTCTTCTTTTACTTGGCTATATGTGGACTTGCATGTATCAGACTCATCTGGTCTGAAGGGAGTACTCCCTCTACTTCTGTATCTGGACTGCTGGGATGTTGTTCTTCTTCCAGGAAGTTTCAGCTTTTCACCACCACGTTGCTCTTGGGTGTCCTTGACTTCTCTTTGGTTCTGCGATCCCATGAGCTTTCTAAACATGTTCATCTACTGCTCATGCCAGTATTGTTAATATAGTGGGGCTGTACAAAAGGGCAGACCTGATGATCATGTGTAGGGGAGGTGGTGGTGATTATTGTTTTAATTTTTCGCTGTAGCAGCCAATTTTTATCAACTATTAAATCTATTAACTGTGAGGACCTCACAGTCTGTCAAAACTGTAACCTTTACTACGGTGGTTACACAAAACAAGTACTAAACACAATAAAGGAGGGAAGAGCAACTACACACTATCAGAAAACACTACACACTCAGAGAAACATCAGCTGACCTATGCGGATCTCTGCCAACAACAACATAATACGTAAATATCAGTAGGACCAACTAGTGGACAATAAACCAGGAAACTGGAGGGAACTACGACCTACTGAGGGCATGGACATGGCTTTGGTTGCAGATTCCGAAATAATTCTCCGTGATCCTTAAATTTGAAAAATATTATTTACAAGTGAAATTTTACAAATACATTCCGAACAAAATCCACCAACTTGCAACTTACGAACTATAAGTTCTGTGATACACATAACTTAGAGGTTCTTTGATAATATCTATGTACAAGTTACAAACTTTCAAACCAACTATATATCTAGTTACAAATCCAGTAGTACAATGCAATTTAGTAGGTTAAAAGCAACGTATAAAGCAATTACAGTTTACAGTGAAGTCAACGTCCCCTCCTAAACTCTAGCGTACATCCATTGACACTGAACTACCAGAGGCAAACCCCAAGGTAAATATATTAAATTATAACCTACATATTTAGTGAAATAAGAAATGGGAATGCCTTGAAAACAAACAGGGAAACCCAGCAGAAAAGCTAAGGCGTCGTAAATAATTAATTTGGCGAATCTAGGTTAGGCTAGGGCAGATTCCTATATGAAATAGCAATCGAACATTATGGAAATATTAACCGGAACGGAAATCAGGAGTGCTTACCCGAAGGTGCGCCATCCCGGAAGCGAGGCGTCGTACACGATGCAAAACTTCAGACAGACCAACACAGATTAAGGCAGATCAGGCCAAGACAAGACCGAATTCTCACGAACGCTGCCTCGCTCTCTATATATAGGAAAACCCCTGGCCTTGGAGTAGCCAATCAGAATGCATGAGTCCGCCCATCCCCTCCTAGGTTCACCAATCACAATTCCTACTCCCGTCGCGAACTTTAACTTTCTCGAATACACACGTTCGCGAATCTTCCATTTCCAGAATAGTTAGAAAATTCCTTCTAGAACACATAACCCACAAAAGGCAACACACCCTGTTCAACAATTTTCTAGATACTTCCAGTAAGCACAGAATTGAAATCTACTATTTACAAATACATATGTTACAAATATTACACAGTACAGGTTAGGTCATTACAAATAAAACATTATATCATACTTTACAAATAAAGTCTTCAAAAAAACACTTTCCACTTCCACTATATGTTCACCTGTGACAAAAACTAACTGAGTATAAAATAAATTTAGAAGGTACCTAAAAAGAAAATATTTACTTAATAACAGAGTAGTCTATATGTGAAAAAAAAAACTCTTCTTCTTCTTCTCCTTCTGCTGTGTCACTTAGGACCACGCGGAATCAACATTTGTTGAACTTTCCTCTTGCTCAATAGTTCTTCATTTTCATCGATTGTTGTTATTTCTGTTCCTCTGACCAAGTCAGAGTCCTGGGCATGACATTAAACTGCGTCTACCAAGTGACCACTGGTATAAGTGATCCCCCTCTACCAAGTGCCAATGGCCTCCCCGGAGGGCGGACGAGCAAGTAGAGGTCCAGGGCACCCTCTTGTCCTTGGGGTGGGAAACTGCCCCTAAAGGCAGGAGAGCCACTGGATGGCAAGGGGAAACCACCTGATTATCATTCCATGAGCGCATTATGCAGAGTCAAGAAATGAATATTGGTATGCTGCGCGACCCGAGTAGCGATCGGCATCAGTTTGGGTCTTGGCCGAGCGATGTGAAATGTGCGATCGGACGTGCAGAGGTGAACGATCAGGCCTCGCACGGTAAATCTGCTACTGATCGACCAAATGCAGACCAACTTCGTAAAGGTAAAGCAATAGCTACATGGAATGTGAGAGGGTTACTTCAGATGGGAAAACTTCGCATTGTAGAAAGAGAACTAAAAAAAACATGAAATAGTCATTTGTGGACTGTCAGAAACTCACTAGAAAGGATATGAGCACTTTGAAACAGATGACCATATAATATACTGTACCCGCTCAAAGCCTGAGTCCCAACCAGCATTTATCTCAGGGAGTGTTACGGTCCGAATCCATCGCAACTAATACTCAATAAAAAAAATATTTTGAGATATAAGATCTCAAACTAAATGTAAGGGCGCCATCCAATCAGTACTACAGGGTTGAACAGGACACTCTAATCTTTATCTTTAAGGCTCATCATAAAACACACAAATTATATATATTCAGATCAAAGGGAAATTATGAAGGCTCCATCCTAGGAATGGGGACGGATATTTAAACGGTCACCAAGGGTTTACTATTCTACAAGAACAAGAACCTGGAACTGTTTCCTTGCAAATGCCAAAGGAGCATTTTATTTAAGTAAACAAATTAAATTTTACACACAATCAAAATCTGTTGACCCTTGATTTGCCGGTAATTTGGCAAATTATTCCTGAAAAATGATTACATAATATTTATCACTTTTGACCACCCTTCCATTTGGGTGGTAGAACCGTTGATATCTGAAGGTATCAGATTTACCTTCGTTAACACCATGACCATATTTGATCATGGACCAATTACCTGTTGGCTAAGTAGGCGCGATCACATGGACCATGTTATCGCCTCCACTTTGATTGAGATGAGACCAACCCGGGAAACTACAAGCTCTCCCCGGGTTCCTAACCAAGATATGCTAATCGTTAATTGAAGGAATACGACAAAGGGACCCTAACCTAATGGTCCAGATGTAGGGATTTGCCTTCATTGTACACATATTAACTTAACTTATTATTTACAACCAATTGACATTATTACGTTCATTCGCCAGCTGACTTCCCTAGTATCATCCATCATCAGCATCCGAAATAATAAGAAAAATTAAAAAAATTAAAAAATATTTTATTAAATATTATTATTATTATTATTATTATTATTATTATTATTATTATTATTATTATTATTATTATTATTATTATTATTATTATTATTATTATTATTATTATTATTATTTGTGGAGATCATGATTACCGTAACCCGTAATCATCCTCGGAATAATATTTCAACCTTTCGCGATTTTTAATTTCATCTGAAATAAATAAAAGTAGCTTCTTTGATTATTCTTCTTCTCCTTCTTCAAATATTCTCATTATTATTATTATTATTATTAGTAGTAGTTAAAAATCTCAAATTTTTCATTTCAACTCTCAACATCATTATTATGTCCAAAGTATAAAAAAGTAAATTCTTCTTTAAAAAAAGTAGTTTTTTTTTAAATATTTATCATTATTATTAATTTTTAAAAAAATAATTTCGCCTGTTACATGATAGTCCACTCTTAATATGTTTAACGCATAACCCCTTTTACAATTTCGATTTATTTTGGCACTAATCAATCCAGATATGCTTTACTTGGAATATTATTATTATTATTAATAGTATTATTATTCTTTCGAGAATCTTTATTTTTATTCCCCATCTTTATAATTTAGTCACATACGTTCTCTCCCAAACAGAAATCACCAAGATCGGAATTCACATCAGTCGGGACATAATAGTGTTCGAACCCGCAACCTTATTTTCGTACTGTCGTTAATTCATGGAGACCATATGCTCCTAAGACAATTCTCAAATCCCCTAACACCTCGCAGTTGGGCAAATACCTCCAATCTCTGCAAGTGTTAAATTATTCCTTCCTTTTCCATTTTGAAGTCCATTTATCCATTGGAACTTTTCAAAACATTTTCACTAATTAACCCTCGGTGTGTGGACTCTATTCTGCCACTCAATACACCGGTATATAAATACAACCTCTATGTGGGCCTTAAGATCCATCTATTTCTTCATCAACATCAGTACAATTCACTTTCATTTCGGGCCGGATTTCTGTCCCACAAAACTCCAAATCTCAACTTTTGGCTCAAATCACTCTGGGCTTCAAACATAGCGTGACCATATTATCAAAATGCCTATCTCGTTTCTACCAAAATTATTTATGATTATTATGGAGTCCAAAAACGTTAAATCAACAATTAGTGTTAAAATCGGATTCAATGCCCAAATTAATTATTCACGGCACATGTGATCTCCACATTTAAATTACTTTAATTTGCAATCATTCTATCCAACTAGGCCCGTGCCTTTATTCTCAAAGATTATTATTAAACACGCCTTTACACATTACCAAATTTTAATGTACTACTTCGACACTTGTACAGATTATTATTATTTTGTCCACTGGCGAACTTCGCGATATTTACAAACAAATCAATGGACTTCATTCCGTCCCACAACAATTTAAATCACTTGGCAATCCTACCTCTGGATTATCTTAACAACATGCCTTAATATCTATAAAAGTTCCAATAACAGAAAAACACTTTGGAAGCACTTCTAAATGAATATTAACATTATCTTTACGTGAAACGTGCTCCATACCATATCAAACAACTCAAGCACTTGAATGAACAACTCAACCCTACTATACTCTATTTAATAATCAAAATTATGATGAGTGCTCAATCTAATCATGTACATATTAATTTGTCCCTTTGTCTATCTATCTTTGAATTTATACGAGCCGGAACGGCTCGTTTCACAATCAAGTTACCATGATAATATAATATGATTTCCTCCCCCTAACGATAGCAATCTACAAATATGTTAAACGGTTACTCATCTCTGCCATTGTAGTCTGCTAAAAACGGACGAGAAGCCATAGCCCCTCCGGTTTTTAGCAATGCATTCCACTGGTATTCATGCCATCTTGAAGAATTAATCCTTGACCCTTTTCAACTTTACACATTTTGAATAAAAACAAATAAATTAACTGTTGCACTTTGGAATAATTTCCACCCTAAATTCTACTCACAAATTTTACACTCTCGGCCTTGTATCTAGCCCACTTAATGTAGATATACATTCTTCATTCCTTTTCCGGACACTAGGAACATGGGATGCCTCGGGATTCCCTTTACAACGGCCCGTGCGCGCACTTGAATTTCCCATCTCACGTTCGTGTAGCTGACCAGGTATCAGTTTAGAATCGACTGTTTACTAGGTGACATAAACACTCATGACCGTTCTCACGTAACGCACTTCCTAATCTGTTGGTAGAATCTCACACTCCATAAGTTATGCTTTACTGACTCCTGTCTATTTGAAACACTTCATACTAGTATACTGCTCAAGACTGTAATATGAGCTACATCACGTCATGAATCACTGTACTATGTAACAATATAATACTTCGAACCCTACTCCACGAGTAAGTACACACTCGCACCCCTGGCGTAATCACGGCTCGTACAAAATATCAGAAGTTGTCACGCACCCCAGGCGTGGTATCCGCTCGAACGCTTTGTCAAAAGTAGTTACGCACCACTGGCGTGGTGACCGCCCGAACACTTTGTCAGAAGTAGTTGTCAGTCCTTGTCCACGACCTCATATTTATACTTGTATCCCCTCTCTTCCGAGTTCACCGGAGTTCATCTTGGGACGCGCAGTCCCGATATCTTCATACGACATTTTGCGGTTTGGCCCGTGGCTTTAATATATGATCCAATGATGTAATTATGTTCTCTATTATCGTTCGCTGGTAATGGATATATTCGCGAATTTAGCTGCCGTATCCCGGCTCGGGATTTTGCGCTCTTTTGTGGCTTCCTTTGCCTTCAGCCAATCAACGAATAGCGTCCATGAATTCTCAGAATTACACCATGCAATCTCCCGCAATTATTAACTTTTTATAAGTTTTATGATATAGTAAGGCTCCTAAATTCCACTTTATTCTGAATTGATAATTCACTTCCTTCTATCAGTTTAATCCACGGAGTTAGCCTCGCTAGTGCTTCTTACAATACGAAGTTGTCGCCTTGCTTTGGTCAAGTGAATTTTTCCATTGGTCCACCTAAACCACCTGACCGGGAGGGCTCATATTTTTTTCTTCCAGTGCCAACCCCGCGTTCAACTCCCGCTAGTTACATGGAGATACCCGGCCATCATTTCTCAGAAATTTGCACCTGGCTCTCTGCGCTCTTTCCACTACCTAGACTGCCCGGGGCTATGAAAACCTTCCGCAACTAGTCAACAACTCGTGCCTCTCTCTTTCCCCCTCGTCACAATTTCTGAGAATTCTAATTCTGCCGTTCATTGTGTTGGTTAATCTCAGTGGAGACAATATTCTGTGCATGTTTCACCATACCATCTCGGCCTGGCCTGTTCTTACTGTATGTACAGTACGATCTTCTTGCTTCTGAAAATGAAATATATATTCCTCCATAATTCATCATAATTATAATTGCATGACGCTTATCACACCCCCACCAGGGCGCAATACATCGCCGGGGCAAATGATACAGGTCAGAATGGCGTTGCGTTTCTTGTTGATAAGCGGATATCCCAATATGTTGAGGAATACAGACCTATCAATGGAAGAATACTAACCCTTACTCTCAACACCAAACCATATAAACTACACCTGATCCAGGTATATCTACCCACCATCGCTGCAGACGACCAAGAAATCGAAGATTTCTATGCAGACATGGAAAATACAATAGCATCTCTTAAACCAAAAGGTATTACCATCATATTGGGAGACTTCAATGCAAAAGTAGGAACCACCTCGATGGACAACCACTTGCAAGAAACTGTAGGACAGTATGGCCTGGGTACACGTAATGAGCGAGGCAATCAGTTGATACAGTTTGCAACCGAAAACAATCTTTCCATTATGAATGCCATGTTTGAACACCACAAACGCCATCTCTTTACGTGGACCTCTCCAAATGGGCATGTCAAGAACCAAATTGATTACATCCTTGTCGATAAAAGATGGAGAACCTCCTTCCGTAATGTGAAAACAAAACCTAGTGCCGAATGCAGATTGAATCATCGTTTACTCTGGGCCTACCTTAGAATCAAACTGAGCAAACCAGTTGTCAAAATAAACTCGAAAAAGTTAGCGACCCCTGAGCCAGTTGCTTTCCAAGAAACACTACGGAGCACTGGGCCACCTGACCTAGAGGGAAATTGTGACATGGCTTGGAAGAGAATTGAAGAATGGATCACAGACGCAGCGAGCAAGGTCCCAAAGATGAACACCATAGTGAAGCGACAACACTGGATGACTGATGAAACTTTGGCACTAGTTGAAATGAGACTTAACATCCGGCTCACAGTTACAAATCCAGAACAACAAGGACGACTAATGAAAAAACTGAACAGTGATATCAAACATGCTTGTAGAAGAGACAAGAATGAACACATTAAGAAACTGTGTGCAGAACTAGAGGCGCATGCGACCAGAAATCACAGCACAGAACTCTGGGAGCAATCTCGGTCCATGAATTTTCCTGAGGATACGTCTTTCGGCTTTCTCTAGATCATCCATGGTGCCTTCTTTGTTTTTCCGCAGGTGCCAAGTACTTTTGATTATCATCTGCTTCCCACTTGCAAAGTCAGTAAGTCTCAAACCATTATCATTACTGACTTTGTGCAAGCTTTCTTTCCCTACTATGTGTTTATACACCTCTTCTCTTCCAATCTTTGCATTTAGATCTCCAAGGATCATTTTCATGTCATGTCTGTGAACTTTGTTCATTTCATCCTCCAATTTGGTGTATAATGCATCTTTTTCCTCCTCTTCTGCCTCTTCTGTAGGGGCATACACACAAACATTGTAACATTGAAGAACTTTGCTCGAAGTCTCAAAGAGCACATCCTATTGTTGATTGCAGTAAAGTTGATCACACTTTGCTTTACAGACTTTTGTATGAGGAATCTGGTGCCTTTACTGCCTTCTTCTCCTCCACTGTACATCAGGATATGTAGACGAGACATTATCATCCCTTGCCCCTTCCATCTTAGCTCCTGCAATGCTGCTATTTTCACTCCATACTTATCCATTTCATTCCTTAATTCCTTCAACTTGCCAGGTCTCTTTAATGTCCTTATATTCCACATTGCTACTATGATATAATTTTTCCTTCTCTTAAGTCATTTTTCTCGTTGGGTCATCACCAAGTTATCCGCTTTTCCTGTAGTATATCTTAAGGTATCCGTAACATTTGTCTTTTTACGAGGTAGGGGAGTTAACCCTACGCCCAACCCCCAACCTGGAGGACCAGGATATCACTCTTAGTCTGGATCATCACTTGAGACCTGTCTGGCTTGGGTGGCCCTACCAGGAGCATGTGCTCCTGTTGGCATAGCTCTAATGATCATTTGAACACGCAAGCCTCCAAACACCCGGCAAAATGTACTTTGCCTTCGTCAAGGTGAGGATACCTTCGGGAGGCTTAAGTTCCTTTACTCTTGCAATTTTATTCATATCAGTGGTAAGTTCAGGTGGAGAGAGCAGTTTTGATATTTGTCATAAATATAAAGATACCATCAATTAAATACAAAATATTGTATACCGGTAATTTTTAATTTAAAAAAAAAAATGTTTCTTTTCCGCTACTGCTCATAGTGTATAGTTAACATAGTGGCAGTTAATATATGTTTATACATCTCTTGGAGATGTTCTAAGAATATTGTTGAAGTCAAATGTGCAATTATTAGGTCTGGTCTTTGACCAGCAGACCCCACAGCGATGAACATGTGGAATAACATTGGTAATAACAGTGAAGAAATATATCAGCTTTTACTGGCAGCTTCAGATTTAGAATTTTCCATAAATGTGAGCAGTGGAAGTGTAGAAGAGAGTGATAATGTGTCATGTGATTGTTCAGTAGAAAATAATAGCAATGATGCTCTTTGTTAGGTCAACAACAAAGTTTTATTGAGCCAAGGACCATACAGGGTCCCTAAACCCAGACCGTCCAGTGGCGTTTTTACTCTCCCAGACCTAAGCCACTGTACAGGAGGCGCATACATAGTTCTTGACCTTGTAAGGAGTGTGCATGTGTTTGACCTAGCATCGATAGCCATTCTGAATCTCAGCTGTTAACATGGTGAGACAGTTATTATTGCAACACTGTATTTTCATATGTAAATGTTATTTTAAGTACAAGTCAGCTCAATGGGTATGCGATGCATTTGTTCAGAAATTTTCTGATGAACTGCATGAGCACAGATTCACATAATTGTAAATAAATTTGAAACTACTGGCTCAGTGCTCGATAAAAAAATATGCGCGCATACCAGCAGTTTTAACAGAGGAAAAGTTAGATGACATTGGTGCGATTCTTGAATGGTCCGTATTGATACAGTTAAAACTAAGAAACAATATTAGGTTTTTTAGGTTTTGGTCCACCCAATCAATACACATCACTTCATAAGTGAACTATTTAACCCTCTCGTGCGCACAAGCCTCATATGAGGTCCCAAAATTATGTTTCGTTTAGTGCGCCGTTTATTTAATATTGTTATAAATTTGTGGAAAATTATGACTCTGTTCTTCACTTTAGACCTCATGTGAGGTGTGATATTAGTTACAACTATATCTATGAGATGACAGCACTTCCTTGCAGCTGCGAAAGTGTAGGCAGTTGTGGCGCTCTTGTTATTTGTGTGTTTCATATGGAGACTAAATTATTGAAATTGATACGTCCTTTACAAATATATGCAACTGATAAGTAAAAATGTTTTATGTAGCAGAAAAGCATGCTCTTTCCAATGGTATTAGTATTTTTATTGTACATGCAATTTATTACAATTATTTTGTGTAATAATATAGGGGCCTCATATGAGGTCTAAATGTACGAGAGGTTATGGTTCACAGTAATAACCTCAATTAGAACTACACCATTGTAGTGTTTTGGTGGAATTTTTGATGCAAACCAAGACAGACTGCTGATCTTTCATGGCACATTTGTCATATATTCTCATTTCTATGCATTTAGAACAAAGTGGATGAAGAACCAGAGCCGTCTGTAGAAAATGTAGTCTTCACAACGAATGTCACAATATACTCTGCACCCTGTCAGTAATACCTGACAATATGACATACAATTGCTTTTGCGAGATACTGAAGTATTTGCACTTCATTGACAATCAGAAGATTCCAGTAGACATCAATGATCGGCTTATACGTTTACGTCCTATGATTGACCATTTCAGGCACATCTTTAGATGTTCTTCCCAGCCAGAAGAATTTTCATCAGTTGATGAGATAGTCCCTTTCAAAGGCCGATTAAATCTGAAACAATGTATGAAGAGTAAACCATAAAAATGGGCTTCAAAATTTGGGTCTTAATCAGTTTCTCAAGATACATCCATAATTTTGAGATCTATCAAGGAAAAGTGCAAAATGGTGAAGGTCATTCTGAATTTGGAGCAGTTGATGATGATGTTTTTAGGCTGCGTGAACATGTGAAGTTCAAAAGCCATAAGCTTTTGATAACCTGTTTACGCCGATTAATCTTCTCTAGAAACTTCTTGAAGATGGCATTTATGCTTCCAGGACTATCAGAGCTAACAGGCTTTGTGGTGCTGACCTCAAGCTGCGGTCTAGGAAAACCATGAAGAAGGAACCGAGAGGGTTGTACTCTGTTACGTCGCAGTCCAACATCACAATAACCTGCTGGCATGATAATTCATTTTTATACGTATCATCTACATTTGCTGGAGCAGAACCTGTAGGTGTTGCTAAGAGATGGTGTCGAAAACTGCGCGCAGTCATTGAAATTCCACGACCATATTCCATCAGCATTTACAATTACCACACGGGAGGCATACATCTAATGGACTCGCTCGTAGGTCTTTACTGGGACACCATAAGGCACAAAAGGGAGTACATTACTTCAGAGTACTCCATTATCTACTAAACTGTTGGATCCTCTGGAGAATGAATCCGGATTGTGACAAACTGGATCTGTTAGAATTCAAGTCCTCAGTAACTACTTCTCTCATTTACATGGGAAGCAATCATCAACCCAAGAAAGGAAGACCCACGAGACGCATGAAATTCTAGGTGTAAGGCTCATTTCTAAAGATAATAGGCAACTTGATATATTTGGAGTGTACAGATCGGGAAAGGGTAGCACTGATGCGGATTCGGAATTATTTGATAGGATAGTCAGCTATGTGGGAAACGACGTGGAAAGAAATGTGATTGTAGCGGGAGATCTGAATTTACCAGATGTAAATTGGGAAGGAAATGCGAACGACAGGAAGCATGACCAACAAATGGCAAATAAGTTAATATGGGAAGGACAGCTGATTCAGAAAGTGATGGAACCAACCAGAGGGAAAAATATCCTGGATGTGGTGCTGATAAAACCAGATGAGCTCTATAGGGAAACTGAAGTAATAGATGGTATTAGTGATCATGAAGCTGTTTTTGTGGTAGTTAAAAATAAATGCGATAGAAAGGAAGGTCTTAAAAGTAGGACTATGAAGCAGTAAAAAATGGCTGATAAAGCAGGCATGAGACAGTTTCTAAAAAGTAACTATGATTGGTGGAAATTGGTAAATAAAAATGTAAACAGACTCTGGGATGGGTTTAAAGAAATTGTTGAGGAATGCGAAAACAGGTTTGTTCCTTTAAGGGTGACAAGGAATGGTAAAGACCCACCTTATTATAATAGAGAAATAAAGAGACTAAGAAGGAGGTGCAGACTGGAAAGAAACAGAGTTAGAAATGGCTGTGGAAGTAAGGAGAAATTGAAGGAACTTACTAGAAAATTGAATCTAGCAAAGAAGGCAGCTAAGGATAACATGATGGCAAGCATAATTGGCAGTCATACAAATTTTAGTGAAAAATGGAAGGGTATGTATAGGTATTTTAAGGCAGAAACAGGTTCCAAGAAGGACATTCCAGGAATAATTAATGAACAAGGGAAGTGTGTATGTGAGGATCTTCAAAAGGCAGAAGTATTTAGTCAGCAGTATGTGAAGATTGTTGGTTACAAGTATAATGTCCAGGTAGAGGAGGAGACTAAGGCCAAAGAAGTAATAAAATTTACATATGATAACAATGACATTTACAATAAGATACAAAAGTTGAAAACTAGAAAAGCGGCTGGAATTGATCAGATTTCTGGGGATATACTAAAGACGGGCTGGGATATAGTACCATATCTGAAGTACTTATTTGATTATTGTTTGGTCGGAGGAGCTATACCAGAGAGTTGCTATAGTAGCCCCTGTGTATAAAGGAAAGGGTGATAGACATAAAGCTGAAAATTACAGGCCAGTAAGTTTGACATGCATTGTATGTAAGCTTTGGGAAGGCATTCTTTCTGATTATATTAGACATGTTTGTGAAATTAATAACTTGTTCGATAGAAGGCAATTCTGTTTTAGGAAAGGTTATTCCACTGAAGCTCAACTTGTAGGATTCCAGCAAGATATAGCAGATATCTTGGATTCTGGAGGTCAAATGGACTGTATCACGATTGACCTGTCTAAAGCATTTGATAGGGTAGATCATGGGCGACTACTGGCAAAAATGAGTGCAATTGGACTAGACAAAAGAGTGACTGAATGGGTTGCTATATTTCTAGAAAATAGATCTCTGAGAGTTAGAGTAGGTGAAGCTTTGTCTGACCCTGTAATAGTTGAGAGGGGAGTTCCTCAGGGCAGTGTTATCGGACCTTTATGTTTTCTTATATATATAAATGATATGAGTAAAGGAGTCTAATCAGAGGTAAGGCTTTTTGCGGATGATGTTATTCTCTATAGAGTGATAAATAAGTTACAAGATTGTGAGCAACTGCAATGTGACCTCGAAAATGTTGTGAGATGGACAGCAGGCAATGGTATGTTGATAAACGGTGTTAAAAGTCAGGTTGTGAGTTTCACAAATAGGAAAAGACCTCTCAGTTTTAATTACTACGTTGATGGGGTGAAAGTTCCTTTTGGGGATCATTGTAAGTATCTAGGTGTTAATATAAGGAAAGATCTTCATTGGGGTAATCACATAAATGGGATTGTAAATAAAGGGTACCGATCTCTGCACATGGTTACGAGGGTGTTTAGGGGTTGTAGTAAGGATGTAAAGGAGAGTGCATATAAGTCTCTGGTAAGACCCCAACTAGAGTATGGTTCCAGTGTATGGGACCCTCACCAGGATTACCTGATTCAAGAACTGGAAAAAATCCAAAGAAAAGCAGCTTGATTTGTTCTGAGTGATTTCCGACAAAAGAGTAGCATTACAAAAATGTTGCAATGTTTGGGTTGGGAAGAACTGAGAGAAAGAAGAAGAGCTGCTCGACTAAGTGGTATGTACCGAGCTGTCAGCGGAGTGATGGCGTGAAATGACATTAGTAGACGAATAAGTTTAAATGGCGTTCATAAAAGTAGGAAAGATCACAATATGAAGATAAAGTTGGAATTCAAGAGGACAAACTGGGGCAAATATTCATTTATAGGAAGGGGAGTTAGGGATTGGTATAACTTACCAAGGGAGATGTTCAATAAATTTCCAATTTCTTTGAAATCATTTAGGAAAAGGCTAGGAAAGCAACAGATAGGGAATCTGCCACCTGGGCGACTGCCCTAAATGCAGATCAGTATTGATTGATTGATAAAAGCAACGAAAAAATGGTTGAAAGTGAAGGCTACCGTTTAGCTAAGAACTGATAGAAGTGCCACCTTCAAGGTTGTTCAAGGAAAACCAGGTATGTCTGCCTTCGGTGCCAATATGCCCTTTGTCCACAGCGTTTTGAGGAATTCCATAGCACGAAATAACAACAACAGCCACTCCTTAACGCAAAATTTAGTTTGGTAAAACGTGCGTGTAAAACTGACATCCAGCGCACAGTATCTCCCAAGAAAATAATTCCTCAGTTCAGTTGCGTTGTGATGTGTGTGTGGACTCCCTTCATGCACATAGGCCTCATATGAGATCCGTGGAATTTTCAAAGAAAATGAACGATTTTTTCTTTTTCTTTAACGTGATTGTATTTTGTAACCTTGCAATGAATAAAAAATCAAGAAAATATGTTTTCTTTCGCTTCAAACTGAAAATGTGTGCACGAGAGGGTTAATTAAAAACGTTAAATATATTTAGGGGCATGTTTCGTCTCTATTTCAGACTTCAGCAGTCATAAAACCACATGGTAGATTACAAAACTCAAAATTCAGAAATTGAAAAAAATTTAAAAATGGAAGAACCCAATGCCTTTTTAAGGACATTTTTGAGAAACACAAATACGTTATTTACACAAATTGATCTCACTTCTTGCTAAAACTTCTGTTGTCATCAATGTTAAAAAATGAAATATAACTTGATATATGACAAGCCTGCCATAACATCTCGTTCAGAATCAATGTCCATTGTTGCAGTTCATATTTGAAATGGAAGTTCCTTTTGATCTGTTGAGAAAACATTGGAGAACAAATATACACATATTTAATGAGGTATTTTAACAAAGCATGACAACGTATTTAACAACTTCACCATCCTACAAATACTGCTGTGACGTTATGGTTACATTTTGAATCTTTATTTTAGCTTTTTTTTTTTATAGAACCAAATTGTTTAAATAGTCAACATACTGGAATTCATTGTTTTGTAAAATGTTTTGGAATTAATCTCTGTACTATGTGGCGAGACAGAGAACTACAACTATGGGAAGTATAATTTTAAAGTTTATTTAACGTGTCTGAAGGATTTCATTTTTTGGAACTCTGGACTTTACTGAAATTATTTTATGTAACAGCAAGAAATATTAATTTAAATATGTGTGTAATAATTTTTCTTTTAGGCAATAGGGAAGATATATTGAACAGTATGAACATTGCAAGATGCAAACAGTGATTTTTTTTGTATGTAAATTTTGTGTAATTGATAATTTAAATTAATGTCAGCAAGCATTTAAAAAGACACTTGGGATGTTTTAACTTGAAGAATTTCTTGACAAAATATTTGAAAATTATTTTTTGTAATTATATATGTAATAATAATAGAGGAAAATTCGCACAATGTGCATAAGTGGTACAGTCAGTATATGGTTAGTTGACTCTAGCACAGAACGAAGTCAGTGATTTGGTCCTTTGCTTGCAAAACATCGCATGATATCTGTCACATAGCCCACCACAGCGCTTGCACACACATTCCTGTCCTGGAGAATGGAAACCAACTTTCTGGCATAATAGGTGGTGAAAACCATGTACCGCAAACCGAGTCGTCACATGTCTAAGGTCATAGTTTGGTTGTTCCCATTTCTTCTCCCTTTGATGCAAGTTCCATCATGGTAGATTTGTATGCGGGTGTGGCTGGAAGTGGAAAGTTTAGCCTTATTTCCTCTAAGTAGAATAGTTCCCTTGCCAATATGTAAACCATGCGAGATGGAGTGTACTTGGAGACACATAAAGCTTTCTTCAGAAATGATGCTTTAACTTTTTCTATGCTTGACAGTTGAGCTTTAGTTAGGTATGGCCAGATGTTTTCTATTCCGTAGGTGATGACAGGTGAAACCTTGACGTTGAACAATTTTACTGCTGTTTTTAGTGATAATTTCCTCAGATGTTTTATGCTGTTTGCGCTTCTAAGTGCTGCGCTGACTCTGTCCTTAATGTGGTAAGAAAATTTGTCTCCACATGTTCGCATGATCACTCCCAAATATTTCACATGTGATACTGCTGCTAGAGGAACTGTTCTATGGAAGAAAGTCGCCTGTTTCCCGCCTCTTCTAAATGTCACAGTCACTTTCTTTTCTTTATTAATACATAGCTCGTTATTCTCCGCCCAGTCTGCCAGTTGATCGAAAGAGGTTTGCAGATCCTCTTTCGATGTTGAGGCCATCACAATGTCATCTGCATAGATATATATTTTAACTTTCTCTGAGTGTATCGCCTCTATTACGTCTGCTGTTGCCACTGTATATAAAAGGGGACTAAGTGGGTCACCTTGTAACACCTCTACTGTTTGCTTTATGGTTCTTGATCGGGAGATTCCATCGTCTATCACTATATAGTTTTCGCTTAGTATGCTTCTTATAATGCAGCATATGCGATTATCTTGGCCAAGTAAATTTTCTAGTTTAGTTAAGATAATGTCTCTACTGATGGTGTCGAAGGCTTTTGAGAAGTCAACGAAGATCGCGTGTAGTTTCCCTTTCAGTTTTGATAACGCATCTTCAATGTCCCGTTGAAGACACTGAACAGCTTGCGTAGTGCTTCTTCCTCTCTGGAAACCAAATTGCTCTTCGGGTAGGTAAGTATCAACTAGGTCCGTGAGTCTTCTAGTAAGTAGACGAGTGAATATCTTAAATAGCGAGCATTCAAGCTGCTATTCCTCTGTAATTGTTGGGGTTTGTTGAATCACCCTTTCCTTTATACAGCATTTTTATAGTCGATTTTCTCCAGTTGTTTGGGATTACTCCCTGGCTGAGGCATCTATTAAATAAGGTTGTGATTTTATCCCAGAGGTCATATCCCAATCCTTTGATGTGTTCATTGTAAATTTCATCTGGGCCATACGCTTTCCTATCCTTGGAGCTCATAATTGCAGCCTTTACCTCTTCTACCGAGAATAAGTAGCTTTCTTCAAGAACTGTATGTGTTTTCTCAGAATTGAATGTGGGATGTGTTTCTTGATTGTAATATTGATGTTAGGTGTTCCTCCCAGATAGTCATGGGGATATGCCTACGGAAGGATGGGTTTATCTGGTTGAAGACTCCGTAAGGGTTCCGTTCAGCATCTTCAATCAATTTCCTCTCTTCTTCATCTTGGAAATTTCTTTTGGCTTTATTAACCAGCTCTTTATATGTTCTTGCTTCTGCGATGTAGATCTGTCGGTTTTTATCCGTAGGGACGTTTTTCATGTTATGAAGAGCAGTTAAGGCTACTTTGCGAGCGGCATAACAGTCTTTATTGAACCACGGTTTGGATTTTCTCCCTGTTAATCATATAGGAACTGAGGCCATGTTTATAACTTGTTCCAGTGTCTGTGTTGCTATGTTTATGTCATCCGCATCAAGTGATTTTGATAAGGCTTTAATGTGATCTGCGTCTATTAATGTTTTATTCAATTTCCTTGATGGTCTTTTAATTGCTGGAATGGACTGCCTTTGGAGTCCATTTAGAGAAAATGATGTTACAACTGGGAGGTGTTTCCTAGCAATGACATTTAATGTTCGTTGTGAAATTGGGGTTGCATTGTTCATATTTGAGAAGACTAATTCAATGGAGCTAGATCCATTGAAGCTTGTGTATGTTTTCTTGTGGTTATTATTTATTAAGGTGAGGCCTTCACTCTCCAGCTAATCAATGACCAATGTTGATTTTTGGTTTGGGTTGTCAGTGCGGTAATTAAGATCCCCTGCAAGGATAACTAGTTATTGCGAGGAATTTTGGTGAGACCTTCACCAATTTCGTCGATGATTTCTTCAGCAGTATAGTCTGGTCGAAAATAAACACCTACGAGAGAACAATTCTTTGTTTGTACAACGAGCATGCTTTTAGTTCTATGAAGTACTTCAAAAGGAGAGAATTGTGGTTTGAACATACAAGTGATACCTCCTTTAGGCCTACCAAGTGGACCCTGATCTGCGTAGGAGTTAGTGCAGTAGAAACCGATTGGAGTTCAGTCTGTAGTAAGAAAAGTTTCAGTTAGAATTATAACGTCAAAACACTCAAACATATTTCAGGCATGAGATTTATCGCATTTTTTAGGCCTTCGATATTCCATAGCAGTAGCTGTAGGTTTGACTCTGCTTATTTCATATACGTGCGTTCAATAGTTTCGGAGGTCGACTGCTTCGGATTCCCGTGTTGACCTCCGAAAATTAAACCGTCTTATGATCAATCTTTGGGGCCAAAATTCTTCCTCTTGCATCTTGACGTAATGATGAAAAGGAATTCCCACCTTGAATGCTTTACTTCTCCCTATTGTTTTCAGTTGTTCGCATTCGATGTTATTATTTATTCCATTTCTTTGAAGGAAGCTCGTGACTGTTTCTGCTGTTGCGATTTCATGTAATCTACCTATGTATAGCCATGTTTTACGTTCTACTGCTTTTAATTCTTCATTTGCTCCTTGTTTCTTGCCTACTACTATTTTGCTACTGTTCCTTCTTCTACGTCTCTGTGTAGACCAAGCTCCTTGTCCTCCATCCGCATCTGCCTGTTCTGGGTAGATATCACTATTCTTTGCTTCAATGAGACTAAAATTAGGATCGAATACCTCATTTGACTGCTGACGAAGAGATGTAGTTTGTGATGTAATAACTGATGGTCTGGGGTTTGATGAAATGTCTTTGGTGAGTGACTTTGTAGATTTCTCTTTATCTTTGACCTCTAGAATGTTTTTGATATGCTCTTCTAGAGAATCGATTTTCTGTGTGAGTAGTTTTATTGGAGAGTTTGCATTCTATATGTCAAAATTGTAATCTGATGAAAATGTAATGGTGCTTTAGTTATGAAACAGCCTATACCGCATGTGCGGTTATTGCTGTTGAAATAGGTGTCGCAATAGGAATTCTTGAGAAGTGGCTAACTATCTTAATATGACCGTATATGGTCATGCAGTTTCATTCGCTAGAATAACAAGATTTCCTATTGGCAAAAAGATAGGGAATCTAGTGGAATTTCTTTCCCATTGGTGGATTGTGATTCGTCAATTTCCGGCCATAGGCCGCTTCGCGTGCGGGATGCGATTAGATGGCGTCTATTCCATCTGACCGTCCTCAAGTGCGGTTGCGTGCACTCGAGGGCTCCCCTCGGGAACTCCAGTTTTATTTGGTAAGTGTTATTTCACTGTTATTCTCAATGTCTTCTGGTTTCGTTTAATTTAATTTATTACTTTGGTATTTTGGTATTTCCTTGCTTCATGTCTTTTTAAAGTTTTAAATTTAACATGTCCGAGTTTGCCCTAGGTTCCCGTTGCCGTAATTTCAGTTCTATCACTTACTTTTGTTTTAAACTATACATTATAATGTAACATCACCTTTCTATTGTTAAATCAAATTTTCTCTAAGTTACTTAAGTACATCTTGATTCCGTGTCGTGGAACTGCATTTTGTTAAAATCTTTTAAACACCCTTCATTTGTGCATAAGTATCAGTTGCTATGTCAGCTGCCTCTGTGGATCAGCGGTAGAGTGTCGGCCTCTGGATCCCAAGATAGCGGGTTCAAACCCGGCAGAGGTAGTCGGATTTTTGAAGGGCGGAAAAAAGTCCATTTGACACTCCATGTCGTACGATGTCGGCATGTAAAAGATCTCTGGTGACACATTTGGTGTTTACTCGACAAAATTAATTAAATCTCAGCCATAGACGCCCAAGAGAGTTTCGGTTTACTCGGTCTGCCATCTAGTGGGGGCCTAGAGTAAAACAGAATGTCGAAATTGACGAGCAGACAGCCAGATGGTGTCAAATTGAAATGTCTGCACACGGTAGCTGAGGCCATGCGATTATTACTTTTTTAGTTGCTATGTCATGATCTTGTTTCTTGTAATATTGGTTTTGATTATGTTAATATGATGAGTTTCGAGGTATTTTCTCCCCCATAACGCCATCCATTCCCATGGACCTCATAGAGCCCTCGCACCTTCCATTCTCCTCTCTTAGTTATCATTTTTAGGCCTGTAAGTGTTCCCTTGTATTTGATTTAATATTGAGTATCAAAAGTTATCCGTCACGTTTCCACGTTCTGATGTGAATACACCGCCACTGCATCATTTTACTATTTCCTTATTCACATTATTAAGTGTCTATATTATTGACAACTATTTCTTTATTCACATTTTATGTCAATATTTATTATTTTTTATTATTATTATTAGTATGTGTAGGCGTAATTATCCCGATTACGGTTACAATCTCTAACAACAATTAATATAAGACGTGGGGGAAAAAGCCTAGGTACATTATAAAGCGGTTGACAGTGTTCTTGAGGGCTCCACCGTTCAGCGCTTACACCCGCCTGTACTCTTCTTACCCCTGACAAGCCACTATCGTCCTTCCGGGCTTCTCCCACACCCCACATACTTGCAAACTATTGGGAACCTACTGCGGGCTCTGACAGAGAGATCATACACCCGCCTGCACTCTTCCTTTCCCTGATGAGCCCACATCGTCCTTCAAGGCTTATCGTTCTACATTGCGATTTTATTTGACGTAAATAAATATCACACGAGAACACGTTCACTTCCTTATATAACTTACTTTATTTACACTGTACATCACAACACACAACTATACACAGTAGCAAATGACACTATATAGAACACTCAATAGTGGAGTACCCTGAATTCGATTCTGACAAGTACAGATATCAGCAACACTGACACGCGCACTATAACATACTCTCTCTTGAATTCCCCGCCTCACTCACTCACTCGAGTCCAATGATCTGACTCCACCTCGGAGCCCAACAGTCACTCCCAGTCCATCACTTGCCTGAGTCCCAAGAACCAAGATCTGCAAACTTAGAACTGAGAACTGCCTTCACTGACTGACAGCTCGATATTTATACTCCTCGATCAACCATCTAGAATGATCAACGACACTCTAATGAAACACACTCGAAACATCGATCGACCAGCTAGTCGAATGGGTACTCAAATGTTCTTTTCCTATTTAATAACGCACATGGAAATATCTACAACATTCATAATGTCTCTACATGTATCTTGATAATAAAACCTCGCCGTAAGTTTCCAGAACCTTTCACCTATACCAGATTATAGTATAATAAGTCTAACATGCGAACGTTATGGAATTTTCTACCGCTTTCGACTCTATAGATTTTGAGGTTAAACAATACGTATTTGAGGTTATACAATCTGGGCCTTATTCACACAGAAATTGAGAGATGATACGCAGGGCAGCAAGAAATTACTGTATGGTATCTTAAGAAACAAAAAGAGAGATCAAGTAAACACCAGATTTGTGAAGGATGAAGGTGGCATAATTTTAACAAAGCCAGAAGAAATAAGAAATAGATGGAGGGAGTATTTTCAGAAGCTGCTGAACATAAGAATGGATGACAGTCATTCAATGGACGACCAGGAAAGGCAATTAGTTGATGATGAAATGGATAAAGAAATTACAATGAATGAAATTGAAATGGCAGTAAGAAAGATGAAGAATGGAAAAACTGCTGGAATAGATGAAATTTCAGTGGAGATGATAAAGGCAGCTGGAGCTGTAGGCCTGCAGTGGACATACTGGGTTCTCAGGAATGTCTGGGAGAATAAGGAGGTCCCTGGGGATTGGCAAAAAGGAATAATCATCCCAATTTTCAAGAAAGGTGATAAGAAAGTTTTGAAGAACTACAGGGGAATTACTCTAATATCCCATGTTGCTAAGATAATGGAAAGGATACTGGAAAGTAGAATAAGGTTGAGGGTTGAGAAGCAGATACAGGAAAATCAGTTTGGTTTCAGAAGTGGAAGGTCAACAATAGAACCCATTTTCATTATGAGACAACTAATGGAAAAGCATTGGGAGTACGGGAATGATATGGTGATGACATTTATTGATATTGAAAAGGCATATGACAGTGTCCCTAGGGCGAAAGTTTGGGACAGTCTGGTGCAAAAAGGAATTGGACAGGGATTAATAAAAATGATCATGACATTGTATAAGGAATGTTGTAGTTGCGTGCAAACACAAGTTGGCAGGACAAGTTGGTTCAAAATAACTAGTGGGCTGAGACAGGGAAGTGTTCTATCACCAATCCTGTTTACAATAGTAATGGATGACATCATGAGAACAGCAAAAGCAGCATATGGAGGAAGAGAAATGAACATGATGTTATTTGCAGATGATATTGTGATTTGGGGAGAAGACGACAGGAAGGTTCAAGAACAGTTGAATGTGGTGAATGGGAAATTGAAGAATGTGGATTGAAAATAAGTGTAGAAAAGATTAAAACTCTTGTTATAACTAGAGGGGAGAAAGAAGGGAAAGGTCAGATTAGACTTGCAGACAAGCCCCTGGAAGTAGTGGAAACGTTTAAATACCTGGGGAGTGAATTAATGGAGAATGCTCGACTGGATGCTGAGATTAGTAAAAGGATTCAAGCGGGAAGTTGTTTCTATCATAGTGTAAGAAATATGTTATGGGACAAAGATGTGCCAACGGAAGCAAAGGATACTATGTACAAGATGTATTACGTACCCATAACAACTTACGGAGCAGAAACTTGGACAATGACAACGAAGGATGAGAGTCGAATACAGGCAGCCGAAATGAAATTCTTGAGGAGTATGATAGAGAAGAGTAGAAGAGACAAAATAAGGAATGAGAAAATCCGGGAAGAAATTGGAGTGGAAAAAATGACTGATAGAATAGAGAAGAGCCGTCTAAGATGGTTTGGTCACATAAAGCGAATGAGCGACGAAAGAATGCCAAAAAAGGTGATGGAAATGCAAATCCAAGGAAGGAGAGGCCGTGGACGACCACGATTGAGATGGAAGGATACCATCCAACGCAGCATTATAGAAAGAAACCTGGACTGGGACACAGTGTTGGAGGAGGAGTGGTGGAAAGACCGAAGAAAGTGGAGAGGAACCATATTTGCCCCTACCCGGCTACAGCTGGATAAAGGGAAATGATGATGATGATGACAATCTTATAACTACATATTTACAGAGAAACCATATACTAGTCATGTTTAACACTTAATGAAGGATAATTTAGCATTAAATAAACTATAATTAGAATATATTAAACATACTCATTGAAGGTTTTACACCAATTACGATGTCGTACCTACGACAGGCTCCTCCCACACCACCCACACTTGCAAAGTTTGGAAACCTACTCAGGGCTCTGCCTCCACAGTGTGAGCACCTCACGTTTAAAAAGAAAACATTGTGTTTGCTGGACAACAGCTGCAGTCTGAAATTCTTTGCCATTTTCTTGAAAATGTTTACAGCTGAAATAATAAACATGTACAACTGAATATCTCACCACATAAGTCTTCGCTACATTCGTCCATATCTTTATGTAATCATTTACAGAGTGGAATAACGTTAAATGTTATGGGAACGACGGCAGGGCAGCACCCAAAAGCCCTTCATGCACGAACCGCAGTGCTCAGTGCTCAATATTTTATCTACATAGACATCCCCCTAATATTGTGTGTATCTGGAGATAAGATGGAATTTACTTCCATGCCACTATTCATCAATTTTTGATATGTCATATTGTACACGTCACAGTTTTAGTTTTCATAGCAGAGGCCACACTGTTTCATTAGGTCTTGTTGTAATATACAAATTTTAACCTATTTAGCTGAAGAAGAGAATTAACATATTCTCGAAACATGTACTTTATAATTATATTGTAAATGTGAAATCTAAATACATTTTTTATACATAGTATTGACTAGGCAGATTATCCATTGCTCTGTTTATTGTAATACGGACACAGTACTGACCATTATGGTCAAGATTATTAATAACAATTTATTTTACTTCGTACCTGACCCCATGGAGAAATGTGACAAGGGTTGGACATACAATCAATGATTTACAGTGCATAACATTCTTTTTATATATCTGAAATATTTTGAGTATGTCCTTAATTTGTTTATTTAATGAGTAACTATACTTTCTTTCAAAGTAGAAAATGGTAGGCTATGTAAATTATCAAAAGCAACAATGATAACTTTGTCCTAAAATACAGAGGTATTTAAAACAACTTTATTGTCTCACACTATAACCATAAGTTATAATAAAAGGAATGCACAAACATTTTTGTAAATTTAATGCATTAATACTACTGCATTTTTATATACATATTCTGCAGTTTGATATTACATAAAATTCCGGACCGTACTGATGAATGACTGCTAATCCTCTCCAATCAAATTAACACATTGAAGACTGAGCAGGTGCAGTTAGATCTTACACTGTGGACTGAGCATTTTAGTGCGTTTTTACATTTCTACCTTACTTACAGTCACAAACCTATTTTGGATTGAGAAATGTTTGAGCTACACATTCATATGTTGATTTTCAAAATGGGATCAAAATAAATTTAAAAAACATTTGTTCTACTTTCAATTTTTTTTTTTAATTTTGACAATGCATATGAAAAGTAACTTATTCACACACCATGATAGATTTATGAAATACAACATACATACCAGTCATTGAGAAATGAAAAAATTTCATTAATTGTGGAAATTGGCTCTAGTCATCGGCCGCACAAGACCATGTGGCTTTGAAGCTGCCTTGGTAGTATCAACTTGGTATCATAATAGAATTAGGTTCCGATCATGTGCTACTACTTGGTATTTCTTTAATGAACTACAAGCATTGCGTAATGTGTTCCAGCACTCTGTTAGCATTTGTAGTACGTTGAAGCACATGTATAAACACTAGAACTCAACGCCATACGATGTATGTCGCTCATCCTCCATGGAACATTACCGTCGACGTACGGCGTGCGGCGCTTGTCTTCAGACTGTTAATGTTGACTGTTTTAGGTGATATCTTATTAAGTAATCTTATGATTCTTTTTCCCTTGTAGGCAGAGGCTAAAGTATTTGGTACAAGGGAAGAGCCTCGCTTTACCAATGTGGCACCCGTGATCAATGTAGAACCTGGAGAGTTGGCCAATGATCAAAATAACCATGTGGTTGTGATTAGCAGTGTTATGAATAATGAAGATCTGCTGAAGTCTGCTGTGATGTCCCTACATGAAGGAGGCTGTATTATAGCTCGAGAAAAGCGTGATGTCATTCTCTCTGAGAATCAAACTGGAATAGATGTAGTCGCTGATTATGTGCTTGAGAATGAGCGCATTCTCATGTTAAAGGTAAGTTATTGTTGATTTGCTACTATTAACCCAGTAACATAGGATTATTTCACTTGAAAATGATAACGCAGTTGTGTTTTTTTTACTTCTAGTTTATGAATGCAGGAATCAACAACACTGGATTATTATTATTATTATTATTATTATTATTATTATTATTATTATTATTATTATTATTATTATTATTATTATTGTTATTATTATTGTTATTATTATTATTATTATTATTATTATTATTATTATTATTATTATTATTATTATTATTATTATTATTATTGTTATTATTATTATTATTATTATTATTATTATTATTATTATTATTATTATTATTATTATTATTATTATTATTATTCCCTTGTCTCCTTTACAATTCTGTCCAGAACCATTAGAAACAAAACAGGTGACAGCACACTTCCCTGTCATAGTCCAGTTTCACTTCTAAACCTTTCTGTCTTTCCAAAACTCATGACACAAAATGGAAAATCCATTGTATATTATAAACTAGAAGTTCAATTTTATAGAGCAGAATCTGTCTACAGGTCCTACCAAAAGTTTTGAGGACACCTGCATATTTCATTAACACAATTCCTGTCCTTAAACTTTTGGTCGCAGGCATACGATTATTTACAGGGAACTGGTACATATTTAGAGGAACATTTGCTGAAATTTTCATTAAAATATCACTCCTTGGTTTAAGTTATTAAATTTTTTGTTTATAATAATTGGAAGAAAAATACTGTACCTATTTTTTTACCCTTTCAGGGTCAGGTTTTCTAAATGCTCACATACCCCACAATTTAGGTTTTTACTGGCACAAAAATAAACCTCTCTATAAATAGCAAAACATACTCATGGGACATTATATTCACAAAAATGGATAAATACAGATGAATGAAATAAGAAACAACAATATCCCACAATTTACCTCCATAAAAGTTTTTTTTTTTTTTTGGTATGATATTCCTCTAAGCATGTGGCTGGGCACAGAGTTTTGTTGCAGTCCTTGCACTAGTAAATTATCCTCGTGGTCTTCCTCTCTCTTCTTGCAGTGTGTGCACACACGTGGCACACTGGATGGCGGTTTCCCTCCTGGTTGCTTTGGGGGAGTAACAGGAAGGAAATGTCGCTGGGTTAACCTTGCTGGTGTATCACTATTCGAAGGTCGGCCTCCAGTAGGTCATGTGGATCTTGGAGGAGCATTCTCTGCTAGTGATCAGATGACTTCCATTGTGAATGCCTTATAAGGTTTCTTTAGTCATTTCAAAACCCTTTCCAAAATGAAGCTGTTCAGAATTATGATCTCCAACAAGTGGAAGAATAGCTTTTAATACCATTTATGGATTTTTGTGATGGCTGCACACCCGTAATCATCTGGTCAGATCTATCAACTGGTCCCATTTTCTGGTTGTAGTCTTGAACAGACACTGGGATAATTCTCCGTTGTCCTGTGGCTCTTTGAGTCTTGCCTGTATCAAACATTCCACTAGTATGAGCAGTTGTGAGCATGTTTACTTCCCTTCCATCCATCCATTTGACAGCAAGAATATTTGAGGTATGCCTCTCTTCTACCTCACCTCTTTGTAGTTTAGTAGTGGTCCCTGGTATTCCCCTTCTGTTTTTCCTCACTGTTCCACAGGCATGAGTTCTGTGTGCTTGCAGAGATTCTAGAAGTTCTGGACTGGTGTAAAAATTGTCAACTGAGCTCGATAGCTGCAGTCGCTTAAGTGCGGCCAGTATCCAGTATTCAGGAGATAGTAGGTTCGAACCCCACTGTCTGCAGCCCTGAAAATGTTTTCCATGGTTTCCCATTTTCACACCAGGCAAATGCTGGGGCTGTACCTTAATTAAGGCCACAGCCGCTTCCTTCCCACTCCTAGCCGTTTCCTCTCCCATCGTCGTCATAAGACCTATCTCTGTCAGTGCGACGTAAAAGCAACTAGCAAAAAATTGTCAGTATAAAGTATATGTCCCCGATTGAGAGTGGTTTCATGAGAGAGAGGATAACAGAAGTAGAAAACCCTATCTGTGAATCTCCTAGTTCTGTTGTGGCTCCAGTATACACAATAATATCTAAAATGTATCCAGTCTCACAGTCACAAAGTACAAATAATTTCACACCAAATCTACTTCTTTTTGAGGGAATGTATTGCTTGAATGTTAAGCGTCCTTTGAACGGAATTAGACTTTCATTGATGCATAAATCTCTAAAAGGCTGAAATATGGCAGGGAAAGTTTGTTTCAGATGCTCAATAATAGGCTGGATTTTGTATAGCGTGTCGCGTTGAGGTTGGAAGTTGTTGTCATTGAAATGAAGGAACCGTAGAATTGCTTTATACCGATTACAGGACATGAACTGTAAAAATGCAAGAGTGTGAACGAGAGGATTGGTAGACCAATATTCTTCTAAGCTATGTTTGTTTTTTGCCTTTTTTGCTAGTGGCTTTATGTTGCACTGACACAGATAGGTCTTATGGCGACGATCGGAGAGGAAAGGCCTAGGAGTTGGAAGGAAGGGGCCGTGGCCTTAATTAAGGTACAGCCCCAGAATTTGCCTGGTGTGAAAATGAGAAATCATAGAAAACCATCTTCAGGGCTGCCAACACTGGGATTCGAACCCACTATCTCCCGGATGCAAGATGGCCCATTAGCATACTTATTGCTAAAATAAATACATTTCTTCGACAGTAACATCAGTCCATTTTGATGCTCGGGATGTGGGAGAAATGACCAATTATTCACTACGTATTGCACGTGATACAAGTTCGTTTCTATGACTGTGTTTTCCACTAAGGTATGCAGAAAAAGTCTTTTGAAAATGTCTACTTCTGGAGAGTTTTCATTCAAAGATTGATCCTGGATCCCGGCTAGATCATGCATATAGCCGAAATCAGTAGGTAAAACTTTATTATTACGTGTTTCCTTTTCCCAGACCTGATGATCAGTTGATAGATTTCATTTCTGCCTCTTCGCGGTAGCTGGTTGTAATTCTTCATCACTGTCACTTACACCTTCATCATCGACAGTTGAAACTTCGGGTACAGTATCGTCAACACTTTCTAAATCACTTTCACACAAATCTGAACCCTCCCTCTCATCATTCATTAATATTTCAAACACTTTTTCATCACCTTGCAAAACTTCCGCATACCTGCAAGCAGCCATATTTATCAGATCGCATTGACTCACAAGTATGGTAGACATTCATATGAAATATCAAAGTTAACAGTTTCCCCAAAGAGAATACAAATTAGCACAAGCTTCTGTAATATAGCCAATAAATGGCAGATACAACAAATTTTTCAGTCATTGCTGAAAGTCAAAGACAAGTGAACATATGATGCTCGGAAGTTCGACACGCATTATATTGCTCCATGACTGCTGTGGCACTTCCCGCGAGACGCATTATATTGTGCCATGACATGGAAAGGGTTAATACTTGAGGATATCTGGACAGTATAATATGGAGATTGCATCAATAATATTTGTTATGGAGAAACAGTCATACCTGTAGTAAATTTATAATTGCGTTAGAGTAACAGAATGTGTGTTGTAGTTTGAATATCCCACTGTAACGTAACACACAAATGGTCTTGGTAGCCTGAGGGGTCTCCTGTCCACCTAAGGTCAAAAGAAATATTTGTTTTATGACCTCTTTATGTAGTTCCATTGCAAATTATAAAATGAGGAAATGTTTTTAATGGAAGGACATTTTGTTGCTCTATTACAGTTATAAATATTCTACAGGTATCTGTGTTTCTTCACAACAAAACTTATTAATGTAATCTCCATATTTTACTGTCCAGATCTCCTAAAGTATTAAAAAATAGCTATTTCCTTTCAGTTATTATGAACAAAAGATTTAATAACTTAAAAACAAAGGGTGATATTTTAATGAAAATTTCAGCAAATGTTTTTCTAAATACGTACTAGATTCTTGTAAAAAGATCGTATGCCTGACACCAAACGTTTAAGGACAAAATTCATGTTCATGAAATATGCAGGTGTCCTTTAAACTTTTGATAGGACCTCTAGATGGCCCCTCAATATTTATATTGATGTTTGCCATCTCGATGAAACTGGGAAGTAGAAAGAAGCACATCGGTATCAAGAAGAAATATATGTGGAAAAACTAGGATGTTGAGGAGAGAGTCTATTTCTATGAAGACAACAATGAGTGAAGATGAGGAGATCATCCTGGTCCTTTTGTTTTTATGTATGTCTTTGTCTCCTTCTATTGCTCCCTCTTTTTACATTGTGTGTAGACTGTTATCTGTTCCTTTTCATGTTTCATTTTCACATAGGTGAGTCTTCATTTGACACTTGTTTGTTCCTTTGCTTTACTGACATATAACGGAACTTCCCTTCACGGCAGAATTTTGACATAAAGTCAAATAAATATGAAAGTTTATTTGTTCCACCTTTTCAATACAAAAAAGAATTTAAAAAAGAAATAAAACTGTAGGGACATTTTAAACCTCACTTAAAATGGACCACAGAAGTGTCTACGCTATAAAAAAAAAAAATTTTAGAATTGGATCTGAACTCCACTCTGATTTATTACCGACGTTCGAAATATTTAACACTGATAAATTTTCTCTACTACTCTTCTTGTTTCAACATAGTCATTTACTGTACACCTCACTTGAAGTGAGGAATGTATTAATGCACCATTTGGAATTGTCAGCTACATTTTATTTACTAATGTGTTAATATGTTTAGGATCTATTAGTTTTCTATTACGCCCTCAACCTCCACAGGACACATATTTGCTATATTTAACAAGGACTTTCAGGAGGGTGTATAAATTTTACGACTATCCATATTTTAATCTTTAAACTATTGTCAACCATTTTGCTCACCATTTGTAACATCATCTTCCCACTTATATTTAATTTAATTACAATCAGGTACCTGATTATTTACCTTTCAGTTTGAGATATAGGCTGATGATGCTCTTGATTGAAGAGCGAAACATGTCCCTACAGTTTTAATTCTTTTTTAAAATTCTTTCTATGTATTGAAAAGGTGGAACAAATAAACTTTCATATTTATTTGACTTTATTCTACATTTCAATAGGACCAAAATATGAGAATTTTGACACTCAAAAGATAATTCATTCATTTTTCTTGTGTTACAGAAACGGCATGAATTTTCCTCATCCAGAGACATTACTGTCATTCAGATAAGAGAGGAAACTTTGGACTGGTTACCACTAATACAGGCAGCTACCAAGAGGATTCAGGCGCAGAAGCGAATATACCTCGTGGCACAACAACAACCCTTCAGTGGAATACTGGGCTTCTTTAATTGCCTGTACAAAGAACTAAACTGTGCAATGGTTAGGTAAGTTTCCAGGAAGAGTGGATTTTACCTTTCATAATTACTCAGTATGTGATAGGTAAATAAATAAATACAGTTGAAACATCACCTTTAATGACATACTGGATGTAACGATGAAATCTAATGGTCCCATCTAAATCCTACATAAATACTGCATTAAAAAAATCTCTTATTATGACATATCGTATAAATCAGTGCATTTCTTTCACATTTTCAGAAAAATGCGTCGACTATAACGTCTAATGTTGATTTTTGTTTGTTACGCATTTGGGGAATGCTGACAACAATGTAAAGCTTATTTTCAAACTCTTGTTTTCAGTACAGTCTAGATTTCAAATCCATCTGTCTGTTAAATAGTCAAGGCAACTATCACTGTGAAGACCTCTTAAAAGAAAGGGAAAGGGTTTAATATTGAAGAAAAGTCACACATAACATGGTGATTACAAAATGGAGAAACAAACATCAGCTTCGTGAAGGAATTGGGCATGTCATATTCAACGACTTCTACAATTTGGAAGAACAGAGAGAACATCTCATTTATTAGCCAAGACTATGTGCAACATTATTGTATTTATTTATTTATTCCTCACTTAATATTTTATATTTTGTTGACATATTATTGCAGTTCGTACTGTGTAAATTTTAGAAGAAAAATTCCTCACAGTCCTATTCCACAAATACAGTATTGGAATACAGTAGGTTCTCAGGCTATGACGTGACAGGCTACGAGAATTCTCGTTTTTATGGACTTCAGGTTTCCTTGATTGTTGCTACAATATGGTGGCAAAATTATTAATTTTATACCGTGTTGTCATGGAATAAATAGTATAAGACAACTATTACTCCATCATCTTCTTTTCTTTAAACCTACTTAACAAAATAATATCAGAAATGTCCAGCTATTCCTTGGAGCTTCAGTGCAGCTGTCAAAATGGTGCGGCAGATGCAGTTGCTAACAAATATGGATATTTCTGATGAATTATGTGCAGACTGGTTCTTAGATGTAACTAGAGACAGTGAATTAGATCTTTCTAATTATGTGAGTGATTCTGACAGTGCTTTTGGTCCTTCTATGTCAAATCGTGGACAACAGTCTCGTGTGTTGGAATACAGCAGAGACTCAGATCCACAGAAATCTAGTATAGATAGCGCTTGTAGTATGTAGTAGGTATAGATACAGTCAGTGGTTCCTCAAAAGATAATCCAGTTCATAATTTAAAAGTTTGAGGTCTATATCTAGAATATTTTTGCGGTACATGAGTTTGAGTGCAGCAGTGTAAAAGGAAAGGAACTCTATGACAGGAACCGATGGAGGCATATTGTCCACCAAAGTCCTACCTGGCCTGTTGGAAGGATACCTAGATGATGATGATGATGATGATGAGTGTAAATTAGTTCTTTCAGGCTTGAACTATCCGGTCGACAAGGGCTAGTAGCCTCCGAACCTCTGATCGGACTCAGTCACCAATGTGTTAACAAAAAAAGAAAAAAAAGAGGGGGAGGGGGAAGGACTGCTTTGTGTGACAATCGCCATTAATTAGTGGTCCCTTCAGAGTCATTATAGCAGGTTTTAACTGTATCTTTATTTATTTATTTATTTATTTAATTTAATTTAATGTAATTTAACCCCACTGTGTACATTTTACAAGGCTTCTGGATTTTTATTTTCCTGCCTTCCATTGCTGTTCAGACATTTTAGCCAATATTAGCAGAAAATGAATGAGGAGTTTAGGAACTATGGTTTAAACATCAGCAAGACAAAGATGGTGGCGATGGCAGTGCATAAGGAGGGAGCAGAACCATTAGTCATGCTAAATGAACCCAAGATGGATAGTGTTCCAGATTTCAAGTACTTGGGGGAGCATTCTGTCAAACGACAACCTAGCAAAACATGAGGTAAATAATCAAATTAATAAGGCAATGCAATTTTACCACCAAGTAAGACATCTGTTGTGGGATGAGTAAATACCCATGAAAACAAATATGACATTGTACAAGTCCTGGTATACACCATTTCTTGTATACAGTCTTGAAACCACAACACTGACCAATAGAGATAATTCTAAACTCCAGGTAGCTGAAATGAAGTTCCTCGCTACTATGATTCAGAAAACCAAGAAAGACGAGGTAGGGAATGAGAAGATTAGAGAAGAAGTATGAATAGATGTTTCACTCCTCAGTAAGATTCAGGTATGAAGACTGAAGTGGTTTGGTCACATGAAGAGGTTGTCAGGAAAAAAAAGCACCACAGAAAAATAAAAGGAAGATGACCTGTGGGAAGGCCACGAAAGGCGTGGATAGATCTAGTCGAGAATGATGTACTGCATGCTGGTATTGATTGGGACAAGTTAATGGAGGAAAAGTGGTACAAGGACAGGATGAGATGGAGGGGCCTCATTTACTACACCTGGGCAACTGGAAATGGTTCAAGATGATGATGATCAGCAGAAAATTTCAAAGACCAAAAGATTGAAACATATGATGTCATTTAATCTATGTAGGTTGGAAATGTATTGTTACGAGGAATGTAGAGAATGCAGGATGCTGGCGGAAGACTACAGTGCTTGTTCAGCAGTGGCAGCAGTAAATAAAATAATATCCCCAGTGATTAGTTGAGGCAATTGAGAAGGAAGCTCGTTAGAAGATGTTAGAAGCTGGCTAACAATGGAGAAGGCACCCAAAATGATCTGAAAGTGAAAACCTCAAGAATATTCTGTTGTTCTGAATAAAGAATGAAGCTAAAGGAATGAGAGTCAGCCTTGATTCAATTGTGAGGTAGCACGAGGCAGTTATGGAATGGCCACGAGTTAGTAGTGGGTCATTCGTGAGTGCGTCAGTGAGTAGCGAGTAAGGTGGCCATGCAGAGTTCAGCATGGCATACGAGTCAAGTCATGAAGTGAACTGCTCATGGAACGATACTGGACTGTGGGAGGCCTTCTTGGTGAGCAGGAGTTGGTCTCCCCAGAAGGCTGTGTGTTCAACCATGTGTGTCAGTACAAACTGTGTCAAGTGGAAAACTCAAACTCGAGCACATTTGCAATAATTGAAAATAGTAGCCATTAATGCTTTCATGGCCCATACTTATAGAAATGATATAGGCTTTTCGGCTTATGCCATGTCAAGAAAATAAGGTGAAATTCTTTACGTTTCGCAGAGAAATATGCTGTGCTTCATCAGAAGAAAATCTCAACTGTCCTCAAGAAAGGCTTCTCAAACAATGAGCTTGAAATTAGACGTTACCAAATAGAAGTGGAAATGGTACATTCATTTGTCACCAGATGTCTCCTCGGAAGCGGTACAGAGCTAGCGTTTGAAGCGGAAGCTGACGGAACCATCAGAATCAGTCTGAGAGTGTCACATAACATAACAGATGTACACACATATGACATTGACATAAGTCTGGATTGAAACATCTGGCGATGAGGAACGTACGAATTTGGAAAACACCGAAACAAAAAAAACAGTTGTGAAGGGACAGGGAAGGGAACTACCTGTGTAAATCTTTAATGGCTGGCAACTAGGTATTACTTAATTGATAGCCAGTGTCCCTGTTGAAATTGTTAGGATTTCTACGTATTTCCACAGCTTCCCGCATAACCCTGGACCTGTAGTGTCTTGTGTGAGTAAGAGCTCGAGCATCTTGGAACATTAATAAGTTAAAAGAAAGTTATGAAATGGTTCAACCTTTCAATACTATTAAAATAAGAAATGTAGGTCTACATTCCTATTTAATTAAAATTGGTACTGGTTTCAACCAGTATTTTTCGTCATCATCAGCTGATCACAAATAGGTGTAAAACAATGCTCAGATGAATAAATTGTGAAGTATAAAGAATTCTGTAAGTTGCTGATAGTGAAGCACTAAAATCTTTAGGGAGTACAGTGCGTTGAAAGATGCACAGGTAAATGTATGAAGTTTAGATGATACTGACAGATGCAGTTTATGAAGCACTATAACACACGTTTTTATCAGATGCACTTTATAAGGCACTGTACAATTCTAAGGATATTGCATGTCAATCATGAACCTTCTGTCCAGACCACAAATATATCATCAACAAACCTGTACCATATCATAGGTTTGACAGGCTCCGAAGCAATAGCTTCCTCCTCAAAATGCTCCATAAAGAAATTAGCCACTATGGGCGAAAATGGACTTCCCATAGCCACTCCGTCCGTCTGCTCATAAAAATTCCCACCCCACAAGAAATAGCTGGAAGTCATGCAGTGGTATAATAGCTTAGTAATGTCCTCAGGAAACAGGTGTTCAATGACAGACATGACCGAGTCAATCGGCACTTTAGTGAACAAGGACTCCACATCGAAACTCACCAAAAGTGCATTAGGTTGAGAGGTTATGGTTGACATCTTGTTGACGAAATACCGAGAGTCTTTGACGTATGATTCAGTACGTCCTACGTGTGGCTGAAGCAATTTTGCTTAGGTATTTAGCTGGAGCATATGTAGGGGAACCTATCTCAGTAACAATAGGTCTGAGGGGAACATCTTTTTTATGGATCTTAGGAAGTCCATATAATCTAGGAGGTACAGCATCCCCAGCTCCTGGAAAGACTAATATACAATAGGATTTCAGAAACCATCAATAATCTCCTTCCCACAGAACAAGCTGGCTTCAGACCTGGAAGAAATTGCGATGACCAAATTTTTGCTTTGACTTCTCATATTGAAAATGGATTTGAGAATCGGAAGATTAGTATGGCTGTCTTCTTAGACTTATCAGCAGCCTATGATACTGTTTGGCGAGAAGGGCTTCTGCTAAAACTTATCTCTGCCATCCCCTGTGTCAAGCTTACAAATCTCATTGGCAATATGATTAGCAACAGAAACTTTCAGATCTTCTCGGATGATGCAGTAAGCAAAATTTACAAACTGAATGATGGACTTCCACAAGGATCTGTTCTGGCACCCTTACTTTTCAACCTCTATACTGCTGACTTACCAGCAACTAAGTCCAGGAAATTTATTTACGCAGATGATATACTACTGGTTAGTCAAACACCAAGCTTTCCAGAAGCTGAACAAATACTTACAGCAGATCTAAAAAAGCTAGACACATATTTCCAAAAATGGTGTCTTCGTCCAAACCTCCAAAAGACTGTTGTATCTGTGTTCCATCTCAGAAATAAATTTGCCAACTACAAGCCTTCAATAACAATCAGAAATCAATCCTTACAGCATTGTCCCTTCCCAAAATATTTAGGAGTCACATTAGACAGATCCCTAACATATAAGCATCATATTAACAACACAGCCGCCAAGATTAAAAGTCGGAATAATATCCTTCAAAAATTAGCCGGCACCTCTTGGGGCGCAAACAACCAAGTGTTGAGATCTACTGCTCTAGCCCTTTGCTATTCAGTTGCCGAATACTGCGCTTCAACTTGGCTGAACAGTGCTCATACTGCGAAGATAGATGCTCAACTAAATCAAGCAATGCGCATTATAACTGGTTGCATTCGCTCTACAAACGTGGCCTGGCTGCCTACACTCAGCAATATTCCACCGCCTTGCTTAAGAAGGTCTGAAGCTCTTCTAAAATTGTGGAAGAAGATCAACCAGGACTCCAACCTCCCCGTTCATCAAGATATTAATCAATTTGCCCCTCCACGACTTAAGTCTAGATCTCCATCCTGGCGTGCTGCACTTACACTGGAAGAATCTGGGTTCTCCATCACGAACGCCTGGTTACATCAATGGCAACAGTCTTCTGTTCCCAATCAACATCTTGTGACCCTACCTCATGTTCAACCTCCCGGATTCCATCTACCCAGACGTCAATGGAGGACTATAAACAGGATTAGAGTCAATCAAGGAAGATGCGGCTATACTCTTTATAAATGGGGCTGGCAGAAGTCTCCTGGGTGTGATTGTGGAGCTACCTCACAGACCATCTACCATGTAATTGTCGAGTGTCCACAGAGAGCATTTCAAGGTCCTTTGGAGGACATTCATAACGCAACTGAGGAGGCCTTAAAATGGATCAATGGACTTCATTTGGAACTATAGGCTTCTGTTTGTATACATTGTGTACTTATTTGCATACTTATTTATATAATCTTTCTGTGTACATCATACGATAAATAAATAAGGGGACAGATGTTTAGCCTAGTGATGGGCAACGCTCTCGCTCGAGACTCTCGAGACTGACGTCGCAGATCTCGAGACTCTTGCGAGAATCCCGAGACCGATCCTCCTGTAGCGCAAGCTGTGCGACGTACCAGTAACTACGACTGTAAACTTGATAGTATATCATTGGCAGAAATAACGTTCTCTTATGAAAACGTGTGAGCCAATACATTTTGTCAAAAGCCTGGAAAAGTACTGCATGTTCAACTATGAACCCCTTAATACTATGAACTAAAAAGTGGAAACAGAATGTCAGTATCTTAAACTGTTCACAACTTATTTGGGGTGGACATCTTAGGTGAATAACAATGCATAATTTGTGAATAACTGTAGATAGGATGTACACCTACTTGGAAACTAGAGGCGTGCATTATTCGAACCTGAGACGGGGAAGATGTGCTTTGCTACATACGCATCCCCCATTACACATGAGTGGAACGTGTAACAGGGGTGATGGGCAACGCTCTCAAGACCGATTCTTGTGTGCTGCGAGTTGTGAGACATGCCAGTAACTATGAGTGTAAGCTTGATAATTTAAAGATAAAAATTTCATTGTTCCGTATTGAAAGTATTAACGTTATCATCAGCAGTTCTCACATGGAAACGTGTGTGAGACGATAAATTTTGTCAAAATCCTATGAAAGCACTGCATGTTGAACTATGAGCTCCTTACCATTAACGAAAGTGAATACAGAATGCCAGTATCTTAAACTGTTCACGAGTTATGTCAGGTGGATTTCTTAACTGAATAACCCGTATAATTTGTTAATAATTGTTATTAGGATGTAATCCTACCTGGATGCCTCACAATCGTTGTCGGCAGGGTAGTTTCTTGTGATTCAGACTGGGCCGGGGGTGTTCTGTGATGATTCCTCTTCATTGATGTTATGCATTTGTAAGTGCCGGATCATCCCAGAAGTATTTCTGCCGATGTATTTTACTTCCTTTGAATAAGCAACACAGTGGGCTGTGCTATGTAACATCTCTTAAAAATAACTGACATCCATGACTTACGTTGCATTTCGGACATCGTTTTCAAGTTGTGGCGTACAATTCGACACAGTTCACATTGCACCGTCATATATCAAAGTATGGTGCCTACCTGATTATGACGCGAATACTCTATAGCAATTTAGATTCCACATTCCACTCATGCATAATGGTGGTTGCATATGCAGCAAGGCGCATCTTGCCTCATCTCGAGTTCGAATAATGCACGCCTCTAGTACCCAGTTACGTGTACCTACAGTAGCCGTCAGGTTCTGTACTTAAACCACTCATTCGTGTACCTACCAGTGCATACAATGCCCGAATGCGTATCCTTTATAATTATGTTATACTGCGTCAAAATAGACCTCAGTATAAATGAACGCCCTAGTCGCTTGTTGACACGTATTTACGAAAATGAGAAGGCCCGTGGTTGGCTGTTCGCATATTCGGAACATACAACATTCAGCTCCGACTACCTGCAGGCCTACAACACGCTGCTCGCCGCACATTGTGGGGACAATGCTCTCGAGATTTTTCAAAATTTCTCACGAGAAATAATGCATGTGCTATCTCGAGAAATCCCGAGAAATCTCTAGACCTCGTATCAGACTGCCCATCACTAGTTTATCCTCCTCTTTTGGAATTGAAGATTGCCTTAAGAGCTTCACGATGGCGTTGGACACACGAGTTTTAGGGTCACGTGAGCTCAGTCTGTAAACAGGCTCTGACAATATAGCCGAGATCTTATTCTTATACTCGTCAGTGTCCATCAATATCACCCCCCCCCCCCCCCCCCTTTAGAAGGTAACATTAATTTAAAGAACACGTTAAATCAAAGTAATAAACTTTAAGGAACATATGTCAACCAATAAGACACCATTTATAACATCTCAAATTTCGAAAACACACACATGGCTAGAAGAAAAGTTAAGCAGGATTACCAACATGACAACTAGAGAAAGGATGTGGGACAGCAGGCTGGGATCCCTAAGAGGATGTAATCTTACATGTAGGGAAAAAGACGTGCATGCGGTTCCCCTTCAGTTTGCATTTGCTAACAAATTAAGAAAAGTTTAACCTAATTGAATAACAGCAATTTAAAATAAAGTAACATGATCAATAAAGAATAACAAAGGAGAATCGAACCACGAGGTTCCTATCTATGGTTCTTCAGAAAACATAAATTTTACATTACAAGTTCATTTCTACAAGAATCTGTCCAGCAACAAACGATAAAATATTAAGGTCACATTTAAGAAAATAAGATCAACTTTTGCAATTAAAATTTAACAGGGAATTTTAAATGTTACAGCAATTTTACAACGAAAATAGAAAAGGAGATTGAAAGACTATTACATTTGATTTACAAGGAAAATTGACAAGGAATTTAAAATCTAATGCAGAGGCCTTTCGAGTTGCTGCCTTCCTCATACACACGAGTGAGAGACGCATAGCTCCAAACAGCTTATATTAAATTGAAGCAGGACTACGGGAGGCACATGACACAACCAAAAATGTTAATGAAAGGGAATTGACTCCAAAATGAAAAGGGTATGCCTAGCTGACGAGGTAAGGCATTACCTTACCTTGTATTCCATTCATTTGTACTTCTGAGTAGGTAGTTAAAGTATCCGTAATCTATATTTCGCTCCCTCGATCTTTCAGTATTTATGAGTGGTTAGCTAATAATAATAAAGTTCATATATCCCAGAAATTGCAGTTCAAGTCCCTGGAGTAGTAGTAGTTTTGATAGAAATATTTGAGAAATTACTGTAGACAACCTCGTCTTTTTCAGTAGGCCTAATTAAGGACACTTTCATTCTCCGTCCCGTGGAGTAGGGAAAATAATAGTAATCCACCAGCTGTAATAATCACATAACCACATTTCAGTAGAATTGTAGTGAAGATAAGGTATAATATATTAGATAGTATCTTGCCAATTATATTTGTGTTTTTCTTCGTGTACGGCAATCCTTTCGATACTTAAGCATTTAACCAAACGCAGTGTAGTGTAGTGTAGATACATTGTAGTATAGATACAGTACATTTAGATACACAGTACATTTAGATAGTGCCGTATCTTGCCTGCTATATTCGTGTGTATCTATTAGACTGTAATACTAATAATAATTTGTCTAAGCATTTAGCTTCGTTGGTAATCTTTGAGTACAGTAGTTCTTGCAAATTTCATTTCTGTTGTGCTTAGTTTAGTGACATACGGTACGGTACCGGTATCGTAATTAGGATACGTCTGAAAGTAGTTTAAAATTACTGTAGTGTACTGTACAGTAGTATACGAGTAATATCCTATTAGAATTTAGTGTGATTATTTTAATATTGTAAAATATTTGTGTAGTACTGGTGTAGTAGAGGTATCCGTAGAAACTCTTACTAAAATACTGTTGTTGTAATTAGAATAGGCTTAATTGCAGTTTGGAATTGTGTAGTTCTTGTGTAGGCTATTACTTTCGATATTCAGTAATTAACAGCAGTTTTTATCCTGTCAGGGGTTGTAGGATATAAAAAAAATAGAGCACGACTAAGTAGTATTGTAGTGTAGTCGTATAATAATTACCTTATTGTTGTGTACTATCCCAGACAATACATCCCTCCGTTCATTTATTTTTTGCAAATAAGTTATTTTATTTTTAATTTCATTTTTCCCCCCGAAAAGAATGGCTAAGGAGCGTGAGTGTACTTACTGTGGATGTGGCAAGGCATTGAGGGGTATGAGGGAGGAGTTGGAAAGTTTGAGGGAGATAATTAGGATTCTCACAGAAGACAGGAAGGAAGATAGAACTCCCTCAAACAATGTGCAGGTTACAGTAGGTGTACAAGAGGGAGGGGAAGGAAAGGGAGGAGTTGTAGAAGACAGGTGGTCTAATGTTCTAAGGGGAAGGAGATTGCAGGCTAAGGGCTCTATTCAGAATCAGAATTCAGGACAGGTGTCTGTGCGAAATCGGTACGAGTCACTCCAGGTAGAACAACAGAGGGAAGATGAGGGACAGGGAACTGTTGCTGAGATGTGTGGAAGTAGGAGGAAGGAAAAAGGTAGGAAAGGAAAATGTAGAGTAGAGGATAGGAAAAGACAGGTGGAACAGGGTCATGGGAAGGAGAAAAGGGAGGAGGAAGTAGCTTCTGCAGCTATCAGGAAAGATAGGGCTGACCAGGAGGGGAGGGGATCAAATGAGGTGGGTAGGGTTGAGGCTCTGGTCATGGGGGATTCCATCGTTAGACACGTGGGGAAAGTGTGTGGAGGAAAAGGAACCAGGGTAGAATGTTATTCCGGAATTAGGTTGAGGCAGATGTTGAGGAAAGTAGAAGAGAGGGAGGAGGGGAAGGAGAAGGTGGTAGTGTTTCACGTTGGTACCAACAACGTAAGGCAAGCTGATATAAGTACCAACATAGTTGGAGATGTGTGGGATCTGGTAAATGCAGCACGGGTGAAGTTTAAGAAAGCGGAGATTGTTATTAGTGGAATACTGTGTAGGTGGGATACTGACTGGAGGGTGATTGGGGATTTAAATGAGACTATGGAGTGGGTATGTGGGAAACTGGGAGTGAAATTTCTAGATCCTAATGGGTGGGTAGGAGATAGGGATCTGCGCTCAGATGGCCTTCATTTAAACCGCAGTGGTACATATAAGTTAGGAAATTTGTTTGGAAGGGTAATAGGGAGGTACATTCAGGGAAACGGGATGTCCTAGGGAGCGGTGATAAGGGAACAGGGAACTGGAAATCAAGTAGGGATATCATAAAATTGTTAGTGTTGAACTGTAGAAGTATTGTAAAGAAAGGAATAGAATTAAGTAATTTAATAGATATATATTTACCAGATATTGTAATAGGAGTTGAATCATGGCTGAGAAATGATATAATGGATGCAGAAATTTTCTCACGGCACTGGAGTGTGTATCGTAGAGATAGGATAGGAAAGGTGGGAGGGGGAGTGTTCATTCTGGTGAAAGAAGAATGTGTAAGCTATGAAAAAGTTAAAGATGAGACACATGAAATTCTAGGTGTAAGGCTCATTTCTAAAGATAATAGGCAACTTGATATATTTGGAGTGTACAGATCGGGAAAGGGTAGCACTGACGCGGATTCGGAATTATTTGATAGGATAGTCAGCTATGTGGGAAACGACATGGAAAGAAATGTGATTGTAGCGGGAGATCTGAATTTGCCAGATGTAAATTGGGAAGGAAATGCGAACGACAGGAAGCATGACCAACAAATGGCAAATGAGTTAATATGGGAAGGACAACTGATTCAGAAAGTGATGGAACCAACCAGAGGGAAAAATATCCTGGATGTGGTGCTGATAAAACCAGATGAGCTCTATAGGGAAACTGAAGTAATAGATGGTATTAGTGATCATGAAGCTGTTTTTGTGGTAGTTAAAAATAAATGTGATAGAAAGGAAGGTCTTAAAAGTAGGACTGTTAGGCAGTACCATATGGCTGATAAAGCAGGCATGAGGCAGTTTCTAAAAAGTAGCTATGATCGGTGGAAAACGGTAAATAAAAATGTAAACAGACTCTGGGATGGGTTTAAAGAAATTGTTGAGGAATGCGAAAACAGGTTTGTACCATTAAGGGTGGTAAGAAATGGTAAAGACCCACCTTATCATAATAGAGAAATAAAGAGACTAAGAAGGAGGTGCAGACTGGAAAGAAATAGAGTTAGAAATGGCTGTGGAAGTAAGGAGAAATTGAAGGAACCTACTAGAAAATTGAATCTAGCAAAGAAGGCAGCTAAGGATAACATGATGGCAAGCATAATTGGCAGTCATACGAATTTTAGTGAAAAATGGAAGGGTATGTATAGGTATTTTAAGGCAGAAACAGGTTCCAAGAAGGACATTCCAGGAATAATTAATGAACAAGGGGAGTGTGTATGTGAGGATCTTCAAAAGGCAGAAGTATTCAGTCAGCAGTATGTAAAGATTGTTGGTTACAAGGATGATGTCGAGATAGAGGAGGAGACTAAGGCCAAAGAAGTAATAAAATTTACGTATGATAACAATGACATTTACAATAAGATACAAAAGTTGAAAACTAGAAAAGCGGCTGGAATTGATCAGATTTCTGGGGATATACTAAAGAATGGGTTGGGATATAGTACCATATCTGAAGTACTTATTTGATTATTGTTTGGTCGGAGGAGCTATACCAGATGAATGGAGAGTTGCTATTGTAGCCCCGGTGTATAAAGGAAAGGGTGATAGACATAAAGCTGAAAATTACAGGCCAGTAAGTTTGACATGCATTGTATGTAAGCTTTGGGAAGGCATTCTTTCTGATTATATTAGACATGTTTGTGAAATTAATAACTGGTTCGATAGAAGGCAATTCGGTTTTAGGAAGGGTTATTCCACTGAAGCTCAACTTGTAGGATTCCAGCAAGATATAGCAGATATCTTGGATTCTGGAGGTCAAATGGACTGTATCGCTATTGACCTGTCTAAAGCATTTGATAGGGTGGATCATGGGAGACTACTGGCAAAAATGAGTGCAATAGGACTAGACAAAAGAGTGACTGAATGGGTTGCTATATTTCTAGAAAATAGATCTGAGAGAATTAGAGTAGGCAAAGCTTTATCTGACCCTGTAGTAATTAAGAGGGGAATTCCTCAAGGCAGTATTATTGGACCTTTATGTTTTCTTATATATATAAATGATATGAGTAAACGAGTGGAATCGGAGGTAAGGCTTTTTGCGGATTATGTTATTCTCTATAGAGTGATAAATAAGTTACAAGATTGTGAGCAACTGCAACATGACCTCGAAAATGTTGTGAGATGGACAGCATGCAATGGTATGTTGATAAACGGGGTTAAAAATCAGGTTGTGAGTTTCACAAATAGGAAAAGTCCTCTCAGTTTTAATTACTGCGTTGATGGGGTGAAAGTTCCTTTTGGGTTCATTGTAAGTATCTAGGTGTTAATATAAGGAAAGATCTTCATTGGGGTAATCACATAAATGAGATTGTAAATTAAGGGTACAGATCTCTGCACATTGTTATGAGGGTGTTTAGGGGTTGTAGTAAGGATGTAAAGGAGAGTGCATATAAGTCTCTGGTAGGACCCCAACTAGAGTATGGTTCCAGTGTATGGGACCCTCACCAGGATTACCTGATTCAAGAACTGGAGAAAATCCAAAGAAAAGCAGCTCGATTTGTTCTGGGTGATTTCCGACAAAAGAGTAGCGTTACAAAAATGTTGCAATGTTTGGGTTGGGAAGAATTGAGAGAAAGAAGAAGAGCTGCTCGACTAAGTGGTATGTAATACCAATATAAATGGTCCGTTATTGTTCCGAGCTGTCAGCGGAGAGATGGCGTGGAATGACATTAGTAGACGAATAAGTTTGAATGGCGTTTATAAAAGTAGGAAAGATCACAATATGAAGATAAAGTTGGAATTCAAGAGGACAAACTTTGGCAAATATTCATTTATAGGAAGGGGAGTTAGGGATTGGAATAACTTACCAAGGGAGATGTTCAATAAATTTCCAATTTCTTTGAAATCATTTAGGAAAAGGCTAGGAAAGCAACAGATAGGGAATCTGCCACCTGGGCGACTGCCCTAAATGCAGATCAGTGTTGATTGATTGATTGATTGATTGATTGATTGATTGATTGATTGATTGATTGATTGATTGATTGATTGATTGATTGATTGATTGATTGATTGATTGATTGATTGAACGGCAAAAACCAGGGTCTAAGGTAAACTCCGAAGCAAAGAAATTGACAAGTTAATTTAAAGTTTGAGATAAGGAAGCATGCTTACCCTGAGGTGGCTGGAGCCGCTCATGGGACCACTCCCGAAGTGCGTCCGAATGTTTGGACATGCGAAAACCAAAGACACGGACAAGGGCCCTGCTCCTACCGAGGAGCCAAAGGCCAGAAATTGAGAAACACGCAAACAGCCAATCAGGGAAGCTTACTACAATTTGACCCAAAATTTTCGCCAATGAAGAAGGTCGTTATTCTGACCAATTAAAACAAATTACCATATATAGGCAAGTTCGCAGCAGTTTTGTTATCGTAACCTCCACGTGGCAAATACAAGGTGATACAAAAGGTTGTTTAACAGATTGCAAGTTACAACAGACACAACTACGGGAAGTTTCAACTACCAAAATAATAATTCTTTCTACCAACAGTCATAACGATTAAATAAATATAAATTAATGTCTTTCTTGCAAGTACTGAAAACCTAATTAACACATAAATTCACAAAACAAAAGTTTTATTGATTTCTTCGAAAATGTTTTTGAATGTTCCTTTGTTTTTTGCAATGGCAATTTTACAGAATTTTAGAATAATGACAAGACAAGAATTAAATGATCTCATCTTGATAAATTGACACTTTCCACATTATTAACATTCCACCACCGGCGACATCCTCCCCCTCGCAACTTTGAGCTCTGCTCAACCATTAACTTAAAAACAAGTTAAATTAAATGGAGGTTTTAACTGGAGGTCCGAAGTCTGTGGCGACACAATGATTCCAACACATAGCACCCACATATTGATCCCTTTCTCACCACGAATGTCTATTTGAACCAGAATGTTCTAAGCTCGACCACAGGTGTAGCTGTCCATAGGGTTGCTGACATCGGCCACCTGCCAACACGGTATCCCTGTTCAGTCCTACCATGGCCTCCAGCAGAGCTACATTTAGCTCACTCGAGTAGTGAACTCACAGTGAACAAATAGTAAAGCGTGGCAGAGTACTGAGCAACTGCCACCACCAGGAACTTTGTAATAACTGGAACAGAGGTCAATCCACAGCAGAAAAGGCAGTTATAAAGGAAAAGCCATAGCTCGGGTATCCAGAAGGGTCTTTAAAGAAACGTAGGCTGCAGAGTGGGTTTTCTGTTTTCTTGACTAACTTATTACTAGATTAGAGAAACTGTTGGCTCAAAATTCCGTGCAGGGAGAATAACCTCGCACCAAATATCTTCAGGAACTCCAACCCCCCCCCCAGGGCATGCATGTTTAATAATTTACAAAATATAAGGAACCAAATAAAATAAAGTTTACCGGAGTTTACACTAATTGAAAATATCTCGCATAAAATCTGTAGTTACGAACATGAATGAACATCTTAATCTAGCCTAAACTCCATTATTTACTAAATTATACCTAGCATGGTCATAAATGACCATCCTCATTACAACTAAAACAACTCCTAATTAAACTATAAAATCCAGGAAATGGCTGGCCAGCTATTTGTCCAAAAGGTAATTTGCTTACAACTAATCCTTATAACTCCCCAAAATTGAAACAAAGAAATTTTACCAGGAAAATAAATTTCAAAATACATGTTACTGAGGATACAGCAGGACACATTACCATTCACTCAATTCACATCTTCAAGAACTATAGGCGTGAGAGGTCAGCATAAAAGAGAAAGCATGCTCCAAGTAATAAATTACCCAAACTAGACCTTCATAGACTGAAGCACTACACACATACCACCTTACCATCTGGGCACCTCATACACTACCATATCTTCTTTAAAAGTTTTCACTGAATTAAATTACTATGTGCATTCTTAATTGCCCAACATCTTAAAGAAAACAAAATAAATAAAAGGAAAAATTTAGACTGTTGCATGGGGAACTCAGAAGAGGGAAATGGTTAAGTTACTCCAGTTACTCCAATATTCAATTAAATGAGGTTAGTAAGTCACTATTCATTTACTATGCCATGTACTCATTACTTTAAAATTTTAAAACTGATAACACTCACATTACGTATTACGTGTTATACCAGTCAATTAAAATGCAATTAAGGCCAAAATACAGAATAGAAAATAACATTAAATTTACCGATGAACAAAAAATCCCAAATGAAAAATGAAAGGAATTCAAGAGTGCACATACGGAAATCCAACTCACCGATATGAAATAAAAGGCACAAATAACACCTTCATACCAGGGCATATCAGATTACAGTATGACACACAAGACTATGAACCTGTCTACCCTCTAACATACGACACCACAAAAACACACTAAAAACACAAGTGTGATGACCCCTGAATCAGCAGTACCATCCAATGAAAAGGCACAAAACGACTTCAGTATTACTGATTTCCATCACTCGACAATGAGACTCTTAGGACAAATATCGTACTCCCAGGAGAGGAATGGCCTCTCAGCACCTTAAGTCCTAAGTCTCTGTACACACACAAATGCTTTCCCAAGGCACCCAAGACAAACAAAATTGACATCCGAAATTTACAATTATTTACAAATATGGAAGGACAGATACAGCAGGGCTACAAAATTTAGAAAACTTACTCAGTCCACAGGATTCCCTACTCGAGCAAACTGGATAAATAAATTTTGAAGGCACGAAACCAGAAATGAACAAAAATCTAACACCGAGAGAATCAAACCGAACAAGAATAATGAAGGACAATTAATTGATGGAGCTTTGCTAAATTCAGAAACGTGCAAAAATCCAATCAGGTAAGCTTACTACAATTCGACCCAAAATTTTCGCCAATGAAGAAGGTCATTATTCCGACCAATTAAAACACATTACCATATATGGACAAGTTCTAGAGGATTCGATTTTGAAATGCAGCAATTTTATCTAAATCTCCATGTGGCAAATACAGGGTGATACAAAAGGTTGTTTAACAGATTGCAAGTTACAACAAGCACAACTACAGGAAATTTCAACTACCAAAATAATAATTCTTCCTACCAACAGTCATAACGATTAAATAAATATCACTTAATGTCTTTCTTGCGAGTACTGAAAACCTTATTAACACTTGCATAAATTCACAAAACAAATGTTTCATTGATTTCTTCGAAAATGTCTTTTAATGCTCCTTTGTTTTTGCAATGGTAAATTTACAAAATTTTAGAATAATGACAAGACAAGAATTAAATGATCATATCTTGATAATTTGACACTTTCCACATTATTAATGTCCCACCACTGGCGACAATAGTGCTTCATAAACTGCATCTGACAGTTCCATCCAAACTTCATATATTTACCTGTGCATCTTTCAACACACAGTACTCGCTAAAGTTTTTAGTGCTTCACTTTCAGCATCCTACAGAATTCTTTATACTTCACAATTTATTTATCTGTGCATTGTTTTACTCCTATTTCTGATCGGCTGATGACCAAAAATATTGGTCGAAACCGGTACCATTACACAAAAAGGGAGATAAGACTGACGTAAACAATTACAGGGGCATTTCTCTTCTCCAAGTGACTTACAAAATTCTTTCAGCTTGCCTTTTGAAGAGAACGCAAGAACAACTTGAACAAAGTATTGGCGAATATCAAGCAGGCTTCCGCCCCGGTCGCTCGTGTGCAGAACAAATATTCAACTTGAAGACAACACTTAAATACAAAACATTGAGGAACAAACCGGTCATCTGCATTTTTGTTGACTTCAGGAAAGCGTATGACTCGGTTGATCGACAGTCTCTCTTCGTTGTTCTTGAGGAACTGGGGCTTGATTTTTGGTCATTTTTGTTAAATTTCCATAAATGATTTTACTGATTCACACACTCATAAGACGGATAGATGAACGAAATTCAGGACGCTCCTTGGCAACGTCATTGGCCATATGTAGACCGACTTTCGTTATTCTAGCTGCCTTGCAAGTATGGGAAAACGGAGGGTACATGTGCAAACACTATTGAAATTTCGGCCTAATTTATGATTCTTAAGCAATTTATGGCGAAACCCGTTGAGATACGGCAAAACCTTAAATAACCAAAATTATAGGTCGTTTCATCATCAACCTGCCTGCAAAGTTTCAAGACTGTAGCTGTCTGCTATGTTGGCAAAATTATTTTTCAACTGTTGCTAAGCGGACGAAATTTGATATGGATCGAAACGTTCACCCCTTTATATGGTATAAATAGGCGAGATACGAGAGAATGCCCCACACAGTACTGTCGGCGACTAAATGGGACGTCCGATGGTGAAAACCTTACCTCGATACGACTTACCGTTTGGACGCAATGAATTTCCAAATGGAAGTCTGCACTATTTAGCGTGCACATTGCCCGGCTCTATCTTATCTTATCTTCTTATATATATAAAGCCGCAAGGCTAACTGACTGACTGACTGACTGACTCACTGACATTAATGTTTGCCCACTTCCAGGTGAGCTAGGAACTTGAAATTCGGCAGTCTGATAGCTTTTAGGCTGCAACCCAAGGAAAAATTCCAAAAAGTTGAAATTTTTCATATTTAGCCCCCCTTCCGCCCAATTAAAGTATCGGACTGAAATTTCTTGTTAGACCCTGCCAGATGAGCTAGGAACTTGAAATGTGGCAGTCTGATAGCTATTAGGGTGTGTCCGAAGGGAAAATTCCAAAAAGTTCAAATTTTTTGTATTTAGCCCCCCGTTCGCCGAAACACTAAAATTTCGTGTTACACCCTTGCAGATGAGCTAGGAACTTGAAATTCGGCAATCAAATAGCTATTACGCTGCAACCCAAGGAAAAATTCCGAAAAGTTGAATTTTTTCATATTTAGTCCCCCTTCCGCCCAATGAATATATCGGAGTGAAATTTCGTGCTAGGCCCTTCCAGATGAGCTAGGAACTTGAAATGTGGCAATCTGATAGCTATTAGGGTGTGTCCCAAGGGAAAATTCCAAAAAGTTCAAATTTTTTGTATTTAGCCCCCCTTCGCTAAATCACTCAAATTTCGGTGTTACACCCTTGTAGATTAGCTAGGAACTTGAAATTCGGCAATCGAATAGCTATTAGGCTGCAACCCAAGGAAAAATTCCAAAAAGTTGAAACTTTTCATATTTAGCCTCCCTTCCGCCCAATCAAAATATCGGAGTGAAATTTCGTGTTGGGCCCTTCCAGATGAGCTAGGAACTTGAAATGTGACAATCTGATAGCTATTAGGGTGTGTCTCAAGGGATAATTCTAAAAAGTTCAATTTTTTTGTATTTAGCCCCCCCACCGAATCACTCAAATTTCGGTGTTACACCCTTGCAGATTAGCTAGGAACTTGAAATTCGGCAATCTGACAGTTATTAGGCTGCAAACCAAGGAAAAATTCCGAAAAGTTGAAATTTTTCATATTTAGCCCCCTTCCGCCCAATCAAAATATCGGACTGAAATTTCGTGTTAGACCCTTCCATATGAGCTAAAAACTTGAAATTCGGCTGCCTGATAGCTATTTGGCTGTAACCCAAGGAAGAATTCCAAGAAGTTCAAAATTTTCATATTTAGCCTCCACCGAATCGAAATATCGTTCTCAAATTTCGGTTAAGACCCTTCAGTTCCGCATGAGCTAGAAACTTGGAATTCGGTAATTTGATAGCTATTAAGCTGCAACCGTGGGAAAAATTCTAAAAAGTTGAAATGTTTCATATTTAGCCGCTTTTCCGTCCAATCAAATTATCGGACTAAAATTTCGCGTTAGACCCTTCCAGATGAGCTACGAACTTGAAATTTGGCAATCTGATCTACAACTTTGGTCCTATGACTTTTTGTCGTATCTCGACTCCTTCTACCATAGATTGAGCTTCATTTTCCCGGTTTCGGTCATTTTTGTTAAATTTCCATAAAGGATTTTACTGATTCTCACACTCATAAGACGGATAGATGAACGAAATTCAGGACGCTCCTTGGCAACGTCATTGGCCATATGTAGACCGACTTTCGTTATTCTAGCTGCCTTGCAAGTATGGGAAAACGGAGTGTACATGTGGAAACACTATTGAAATTTCGGCCTAATTTATGATTCTTAAGCAATTTATGTCGAAACCCGTTGAGATACGGCAATACCTCAAATAAGCAAAATTATAGGTCGTTTCATCGTCAATCTGCCTGCAAAGTTTCAAGACTGTAGCTGTCTGCCAAGTTGGCAAATTTATTTTTCAATTTGTGACAAGTGGGCGAAATTTGACATGGATCGAAACGTTCACCTCTTTCTATGGCATAAATATGCGGGATAGGCGAAAGCGCCTAAGACAGTAATGTAGACCACTAAAAGGGCCGTCTAACGCCGCAATCCGTACCTCGATACGACGCACCGTTTGCTCGCAATAAATTTCCAAACGAAAGCCTGCACTATTTAGTGGGCACATTGCCTGGCTCTATTCTTATATCCTATATATATAAAGCCACAAGGCTAACTGACTCACTCACTCACTGACTGACATTAATGTTTGCCCACTTCCAAGTGAGCTAGGAACTTGAAATTCTACAGTCTGATAGCTATTGGGGTGCAACCGAAGGAAAAATTCAAAAAAGTTCAAATTTTGTATATATAGCCCCCCTTCCGCCTAATCAAATTATCGGACTAAAATTTCATGTTAGACCCTTCCAGATGAGCTAGGAACTTGAAATTCGGCAGTCCGATAGCTATTAGGCTGTAACCCAAGGCAAAACTCTCAAATGTTCAAATTTTTTGTATTTAGCCCCCCATCGAATCAAAATATTGGAATCAAATTTCGGGTTAGACCCTTCCGTTCCAGATGAGCTGAAAACTTGGAATTCGGCAGTCTGATAGCTATTAGGCTGCAACCCAAGGAAAAATTAAAAAATGTTGACATTTTTCATATTTAGCCCCCCTTCCGCCCCATCAATATATCGGATTAAAATTTCGTGTTAGACCCTTCCAGATGAGCTAAGAAATTGAAATTCGGAAATCTGATAGCTATTAGGATGTAACACAAGGCAAAATTCCAAAAAGTTCTATTTTCCGTATTTAGCCCCCCGTCGAACCAAGATGTCGGACTCAAATTTCGGGTTAGACCCTTCCGTTCCAGATGACCTGGAAACTTGGAATTCGGCAGTCTGATAGCTATTAGGCTACAACCCAAGGAAAAATTCAAAAACGTTGACAATTTTCATATTTAGCCCCCCTTCCGCCCCATCAAAATGTCGGACTAAAATTTCGTGTTAGACCCTTCCAGATGAGCTAGGAACTTGAAATTTGGAAATCTGATAGCTATTAGGCTGCAACCCATGGCAAAATTCCAAAACGTTCAGATTTTTCGTATTTAGCCCCCCATCGAATCAAAATATCGGACTCAAATTTCGGGTTAGACCCTTCCGTTCCAGATGAGCTGGAAAATTGGAATTCGGCAGTCTGATAGCTATTAGGCTGCAACCTAAGGAAAAATTCAGAAATGTTGAAATTTTCCGTATTTAGCCCTCCTTCCTCCCCATCGAAATATCGGACTAAAATTTCCTGTTAGAGCCTTCCAGATGAGCTAGGAACTTGAAATTCGGAAATCTGATAGCTATTAGGCTGCAACCCAAGGCAAGATTCCAAAATGTTCAAATTTTTGTATTTAGCCTCCCGTCGAATCAAAATGTCGGACTCAAATTTCGGGTTAGACACTTCCGTTCCAGATGAACTTGAAGCTTGGAATTCGGCAATCTGATAGGTGTTATTCTATAACCCGTGGAAATATTTCAAAATGTTCAAATTTATCACATTTAGCCCCCCACACCGGATTAAAATACCGGACTCAAATTTCGTGCTACACCCTTCCGCGCAATCAAGTTATCGGACTCAAATTTCGTAGACCCTTTCTGATACCTATTAGGCTGTAACCCAAGGAAAAATTTCGGAAAGTTCAAATTTTTCATATTTAGACCCTCCACGGCTCAATCAAATTACCGGACTCAAATTTCGGGTCAGACCCTTCCAGATGGGCTAGGAACTTTGAATTTGGCAATGTGATAGCTATTAGCGTGTATCCTGCGGAAAAATTCCTAAAAGTATAAATTTTTAAAATACCCCCTCCCCCAAACAAAATGGCTACACCGTGATGCAGCGCCTTACAAAATTAAAATTTGGCTAATTTCTAGCTCCTAAACCATATCCGGCGTAGAAACTGCAATAAGTTAATATCATTCATATTCAATCCACTAAAAATTCGCAATATTAAGCCAAATTTAAAAACGGTGCATCCTTTTGTTTCGAGATCTCTTGTGGGTAAACCGTAATAGTTATCGATAAATGGACTGCACTTTCATGTCCTAAAATGAGTAGATATACAACTTTGGTCCTATGACTTTCTGTCGTATCTCGACGCCTTCTACCTCAGATTGAGCTTCATTTTCCCGGTTTTGGAAAATTTTGTTAAATTTTCAAAAATTAATTTACTGATTCACACACTCATGAGACAGATAGATGCACTAAATTCAGCACGGTCCTTGGCACGGTTATTGGGCATATGCAGACTGACATTCATTATTCTAGCTGCCTTGAATGTATAGGAAAATGGAAGGAATATATGGAAACACCAATAAAATTTCAGGCTAATTTAAGGTTCCTAAGCAATTTATGGTGAATCCCTTGATGATACGGCAAAACATTAAATAAGTAAAATTCTATCTCCAGAAAATATCGAAATCTGGAAGTAATTTTCATTATGGTACTAACTAGCGTTTCGAGGATTTTGGTGGCTAAACTGTAAGTTCTACCACCAAATGGACAAGACGTTCGGATCCGATCATGAAGAGATCTACAACTTCTGACCCGGGAATTTTAGTCGTATCATGATCCCTTATGCCTTAGATAGAGCTGCATTTTTCAGATTTAACGTCAATTTTTACATTTTCCGTAGTTAATTTTACTGTGTTACACACTTATAAGACCGATAGGTTCATGAAATTTAGCAGGCTCACTGGAACTTTCAAGGGTGACACGTGAGCAAAATGCATGATTCTAGCACTCTGTAAAAATGGAAAAACGAAAGTAAAACGGAAACACTGTATTCCTAATCCAAGGTTCTAAACCAATCTGCGGCGAAAACGATGCAGATACGACTAAACATCAAATAACGGAAATATAGAGCGTTTCAAATAAGATAAACCTACCAACTTTCAAGACTGTAGCTCCCGGTTACGTTAGGAAAATAATTTCTTATCTTGTGAGAATCGTATGTAATTTTCACCACGTCGAAACGTTTAACGCTATCTTTTCTATAACTCGTGAATGTACGGTACGAGAAAATATTAGAGGACCATACATGTAAGCGAATATCTGGCCCGCCTGGTGGCGCATTCCGTTTTTCGTAACGAAGTACAGGTTCGTCACTGTAATTTTCCGTGTGACCACTTATAATGTACAGGAATGGGGGGTTTGGGGGCGCAGCCCCCAACGAGCGAAAGCGAGTCTTATATATATAAAGCCACAAGGCTAATTGACTGACTCACTGACTGACATTAATGTTTGCCCACTTCCAAGTGAGGTAGGAACTTGAAATTCGGCAATCTGATAGCTATTTGGCTGCAACCCAAGGAAAAATTCAAAAAAGTTGAAATTTTTCATATTTAGCCCCCCTTCCGCCCAATCAAAGAAATTTCGTGTTAGACCCTTCCAGATGAGCTAGGAACTTGAAATTCGGCAACCTGATATATATGAGGCTGTAACCCAAGGAAAAATTCCAAAAAGTTAATTTTTTTTGTATTTAGCCCCCCACGGAATCAAAATATCGGACTCAAATTTCGGGTCAGACCCTTCAGATCCAGATGAGCTAGGAACTTGAAATTCGGTAATCTGATAGCTATTCCGCTGTAACACCAGGAAAAAATGCAAATAGCTGAATCATTTCCTATTTAGCCCGCCTCCACCCAATCAAAGTTTCGGACTAAAATTTCGGGGTAGATCCTTCCAGATGAGCTAGGAACTTGAAATTCAGCATTCTGATAGTTATTAGGCTGTAACCCCTGGAAAAAATCCGAAAAGCTAAAATTTTTAATAATTAACCCCCTCCCACCGAATCAATATATAGGACGGTGCAGGCTTTCGTTTCGAGCTCTCTTGTGGCTAAACGGTAATTGTTATCAATAAACGGACTGCACTTTCGTCCCCTAAAATGAAGAGATCTACAACTTTGGTCCTATGACTTTTTGTCGTATCTCGACTCCTTCTACCTTAGATTGAGCTTCATTTTCCCGGTTTCGGTCATTTTTGTTAAATTTCCATAAATGATTTTACTCATTCACACACTCATAAGCTGGATAGATGAACGAAATTCAAGACGCTCCTTGGCAACGTCATTGGCCATATGTAGACCGACTTTCGTTATTCTAGCTGCCTTGCAAGTATGGGAAAACGGAGGGTACATGTGGAAACACTATTGAAATTTCGGCCTAATTTATGATTCTTAAGCAATTTATGGCGAAACCCGTTGAGATACGGTAGAACCTCAAATAACCGTAATTATAGGCCGTTTCATCGTCAACGTGCCTGCAAAGTTTCAAGACTGTAGCTGTCTGCCAAGTTGGAAAAATTATTTTTCAATTTGTGAAAAGTGGGCGAAATTTGACATGGATCGAAACGTTCACCTCCTCTATGGCATAAATATGCGGGGTAGGAGAAAGCGCCAAAGACAGTAATATAGACCACTAAAAGGGTCGCCTAACGCCGCAAACCGTACCGCGATACGATGTACCGTTTGCTCGCAATAAATTTCCAAACGAAAGCCTGCACTATTCAGCGTGCACATTGCCTGGCTCTATCTTATCTTATATATATAAAGCCGCAAGGCTCACTGACTGACATAAATGTTTACCCACTTCGACTTGAGCTAGAAACTAGAAATTTGGCAAGGTGATAGCTATTAGAATGTAACCTACGGAATAATTCCAAAAATTTTAAATTTTAAATTTTTGCCCCCCTCCCCCCAAACAAAATGGCGGGTACCGTGATGCAGTGCCCTAGAAAATTCATATTTGGCAAAGTTCTAGCTCCTAGCCTGTAACCGACGTAGAAATTGCAAAAAGTTTAAATATTTAATATTTCATCCACTAAAGAATTCGAAATATTAAGCCAAATTACATGACGGTGCAGGCTTTCGTTTCGAGCTCTCTTGTGGCTAAACGGTAGTTGTTATCAATAAACGGACTGCACTTTCGGCCCTTAAAATGAAGAGATCTACAACTTTGGTCCCATGACTTTTTGTCGTATCTCGACTCCTTCTACCTTAGATTGAGCTTCATTTTCCCGGTTTTGGTCATTTTTGTTAAATTTCCATAAATGATTTTACTGATTCACACACTCATAAGACGGATAGATGAACGAAATTCAGGACGCTCCTTGGCAACGTCATTGGCCATATGTAGACCGACTTTCGTTATTCTAGCTGCCTTGCAAGTATGGGAAAACGGAGGGTACATGTGCAAACACTATTGAAATTTCGGCCTAATTTATGATTCTTAAGCAATTTATGGCGAAACCCGTTGAGATACGGCAAAACCTTAAATAAGCAAAATTATAGGCCGTTTCATCGTCAACCTGCCTGCAAAGTTTCAAGACTGTAGCTGTCTGCCAAGTTGGCAAAATTATTTTTCAACTGTTGCTAAGCGGACGAAATTTGATATGGATCGAAACGTTCACCCCTTTATATGGTATAAATTGGCGAGATGCGAGAGAATGCCCCACACAGTACTGTCGGCGACTAAATGGGACGTCCGATGGTGAAACCCTTACCTCGATACGACTTACCGTTTGGACGCAATGAATTTCCAAATGGAAGTCTGCACTATTAAGCGTGCACATTGCCCGGCTCTGTCTTATCTTATATATATAAAGCCGCAAGGCTCACTCACTGACATAAATGTTTACCCACTTCGACATGAGCTAGAAACTTGAAATTTGGCAAGGTGATAGCTATTAGCGTGTAACCTACGGAAAAATTCCAAAAATTTTAAATTTTAAATTTTGGCCCCCCTCCCCCCAAACAAAATGGCGGATACCGTGATGCAGTGCCCTACAAAATTAATATTTGGCAAAGTTCTAGCTCCTAGCCTGTAACCGACGTAGAAATTGCAAAAAGTTAAAATATTTAATATTTCATCCACTAAAAAATTCGAAATGTTAAGCCAAATTAAATGACGGTGCAGGCTTTCGTTTCGAGCTCTCTTGTGGCTAAACGGTAAATCTTATCAATAAACGGACTGCACTTTCGTCCCCTAAAATGAAGAGATCTACAACTTTGGTCCTATGACTTTTTGTCGTATCTCGACTCCTTCTACCTTAGATTGAGCTTCATTTTCCCGGTTTCGGTCATTTTTGTTAAATTTCCATAAATGATTTTACTCATTCACACACTCATAAGATGGATAGATGAACGAAATTCAAGACGCTCCTTGGCAACGTCATTGGCCATATGTAGACCGACTTTCGTTATTCTAGCTGCCTTGCAAGTATGGGAAAACGGAGGGTACATGTGGAAACACTATTGAAATTTCGGCCTAATTTATGATTCTTAAGCAATTTATGGCGAAACCCGTTGAGATACGGCAAAACCTCAAATAACCAAAATTATAGGCCGTTTCATCGTCAACCTGCCTGCAAAGTTTCAAGACTGTAGCTGTCTGCCAAGTTGGCAAAATTATTTTTCAACTGTTGCTAAGCGGACGAAATTTGATATGGATCGAAACGTTCACCCCTTTATATGGTATAAATTGGCGAGATGCGAGAGAATGCCCCACACAGTACTGTCGGCGACTAAATGGGACGTCCGATGGTGAAAACCTTACCTCGATACGACTTACCGTTTGGACGCAATGAATTTCCAAATGGAAGTCTGCACTATTTAGCGTGCACATTGCCCGGCTCTATCTTATCTTATCTTATATGTATAAAGCCACAAGGCTAACTGACTGACTGACTGACTGACATTAATGTTTGCCCACTTCCAAGTGAGCTAGGAACTTGAAATTCGGCAGTCTGACAGCTTTTAGGCTGCAACCCAAGGAAAAATTGCAAAAAGTACAATTTTTTTATATTTAGCCCCCCTTCCGCCCAATCAAAGAAATTTCGTGTTAGACCCTTCCAGATGAGCTAGAAACTTGAAATTTGACAAGGTGATAGCTATTAGCGTGTAACCTACGGAAAAATTCCAAAAATTGTAAATTTTAAATTTTTGCCCCCCTCCCCCAAACAAAATGGCGGATACCGTGATGCAGTGCCCCACGAAATTAATATTTGGCAAAGTTCTAGCTCCTAGCCTGTAACCGACGTAGAAATTGTAAAAAGTTAAAATATTTAATATTTCATCCACTAAAAAATTCGAAATATTAAGCCAAATTAAATGACGGTGCAGGCTTTCGTTTCGAGCTCTCTTGTGGCTAAACGGTAATTGTTATCAATAAACGGACTGCACTTTCGTCCCCTAAAATGAAGAGATCTACAACTTTGGTCCTATGACTTTTTGTCGTATCTCGACTCCTTCTACCTTAGATTGAGCTTCATTTTCCCGGTTTTGGTCATTTTTGTTAAATTTCCATAAATGATTTTACTGATTCACACACTCATAAGACGGACAGATGAACGAAATTCAGGACGCTCCTTGGCAACGTCATTGGCCATATGTAGACCGACTTTCGTTATTCTAGCTGCCTTGCAAGTATGGGAAAACGGAGGGTACATGTGCAAACACTATTGAAATTTCGGCCTAATTTATGATTCTTAAGCAATTTATGGCGAAACCCGTTGAGATACGGCAAAACCTTAAATAAGCAAAATTATAGGTCGTTTCATCATCAACCTGCCTGCAAAGTTTCAAGACTGTAGCTGTCTGCTATGTTGGCAAAATTATTTTTCAACTGTTGCTAAGCGGACGAAATTTGATATGGATCGAAACGTTCACCCCTTTATATGGTATAAATAGGCGAGATACGAGAGAATGCCCCACACAGTACTGTCGGCGACTAAATGGGACGTCCGATGGTGAAAACCTTACCTCGATACGACTTACCGTTTGGACGCAATGAATTTCCAAATGGAAGTCTGCACTATTTAGCGTGCACATTGCCCGGCTCTATCTTATCTTATCCTATATATATAAAGCCACAAGGCTAACTGACTCACTCACTCACTGACTGACATTAATGTTTGCCCACTTCCAAGTGAGCTAGGAACTTGAAATTCTACAGTCTGATAGCTATTGGGGTGCAACCGAAGGAAAAATTCAAAAAAGTTCAAATTTTGTATATATAGCCCCCCTTCCGCCTAATCAAATTATCGGACTAAAATTTCATGTTAGACCCTTCCAGATGAGCTAGGAACTTGAAATTCGGCAGTCCGATAGCTATTAGGCTGTAACCCAAGGCAAAACTCTCAAATGTTCAAATTTTTTGTATTTAGCCCCCCATCGAATCAAAATATTGGAATCAAATTTCGGGTTAGACCCTTCCGTTCCAGATGAGCTGAAAACTTGGAATTCGGCAGTCTGATAGCTATTAGGCTGCAACCCAAGGAAAAATTAAAAAATGTTGACATTTTTCATATTTAGCCCCCCTTCCGCCCCATCAATATATCGGATTAAAATTTCGTGTTAGACCCTTCCAGATGAGCTAAGAAATTGAAATTCGGAAATCTGATAGCTATTAGGATGTAACACAAGGCAAAATTCCAAAAAGTTCTATTTTCCGTATTTAGCCCCCCGTCGAACCAAGATGTCGGACTCAAATTTCGGGTTAGACCCTTCCGTTCCAGATGACCTGGAAACTTGGAATTCGGCAGTCTGATAGCTATTAGGCTACAACCCAAGGAAAAATTCAAAAACGTTGACAATTTTCATATTTAGCCCCCCTTCCGCCCCATCAAAATGTCGGACTAAAATTTCGTGTTAGACCCTTCCAGATGAGCTAGGAACTTGAAATTTGGAAATCTGATAGCTATTAGGCTGCAACCCATGGCAAAATTCCAAAACGTTCAGATTTTTCGTATTTAGCCCCCCATCGAATCAAAATATCGGACTCAAATTTCGGGTTAGACCCTTCCGTTCCAGATGAGCTGGAAAATTGGAATTCGGCAGTCTGATAGCTATTAGGCTGCAACCTAAGGAAAAATTCAGAAATGTTGAAATTTTCCGTATTTAGCCCTCCTTCCTCCCCATCGAAATATCGGACTAAAATTTCCTGTTAGAGCCTTCCAGATGAGCTAGGAACTTGAAATTCGGAAATCTGATAGCTATTAGGCTGCAACCCAAGGCAAGATTCCAAAATGTTCAAATTTTTGTATTTAGCCTCCCGTCGAATCAAAATGTCGGACTCAAATTTCGGGTTAGACACTTCCGTTCCAGATGAACTTGAAGCTTGGAATTCGGCAATCTGATAGGTGTTATTCTATAACCCGTGGAAATATTTCAAAATGTTCAAATTTATCACATTTAGCCCCCCACACCGGATTAAAATACCGGACTCAAATTTCGTGCTACACCCTTCCGCGCAATCAAGTTATCGGACTCAAATTTCGTAGACCCTTTCTGATACCTATTAGGCTGTAACCCAAGGAAAAATTTCGGAAAGTTCAAATTTTTCATATTTAGACCCTCCACGGCTCAATCAAATTACCGGACTCAAATTTCGGGTCAGACCCTTCCAGATGGGCTAGGAACTTTGAATTTGGCAATGTGATAGCTATTAGCGTGTATCCTGCGGAAAAATTCCTAAAAGTATAAATTTTTAAAATACCCCCTCCCCCAAACAAAATGGCTACACCGTGATGCAGCGCCTTACAAAATTAAAATTTGGCTAATTTCTAGCTCCTAAACCATATCCGGCGTAGAAACTGCAATAAGTTAATATCATTCATATTCAATCCACTAAAAATTCGCAATATTAAGCCAAATTTAAAAACGGTGCATCCTTTTGTTTCGAGATCTCTTGTGGGTAAACCGTAATAGTTATCGATAAATGGACTGCACTTTCATGTCCTAAAATGAGTAGATATACAACTTTGGTCCTATGACTTTCTGTCGTATCTCGACGCCTTCTACCTCAGATTGAGCTTCATTTTCCCGGTTTTGGAAAATTTTGTTAAATTTTCAAAAATTAATTTACTGATTCACACACTCATGAGACAGATAGATGCACTAAATTCAGCACGGTCCTTGGCACGGTTATTGGGCATATGCAGACTGACATTCATTATTCTAGCTGCCTTGAATGTATAGGAAAATGGAAGGAATATATGGAAACACCAATAAAATTTCAGGCTAATTTAAGGTTCCTAAGCAATTTATGGTGAATCCCTTGATGATACGGCAAAACATTAAATAAGTAAAATTCTATCTCCAGAAAATATCGAAATCTGGAAGTAATTTTCATTATGGTACTAACTAGCGTTTCGAGGATTTTGGTGGCTAAACTGTAAGTTCTACCACCAAATGGACAAGACGTTCGGATCCGATCATGAAGAGATCTACAACTTCTGACCCGGGAATTTTAGTCGTATCATGATCCCTTATGCCTTAGATAGAGCTGCATTTTTCAGATTTAACGTCAATTTTTACATTTTCCGTAGTTAATTTTACTGTGTTACACACTTATAAGACCGATAGGTTCATGAAATTTAGCAGGCTCACTGGAACTTTCAAGGGTGACACGTGAGCAAAATGCATGATTCTAGCACTCTGTAAAAATGGAAAAACGAAAGTAAAACGGAAACACTGTATTCCTAATCCAAGGTTCTAAACCAATCTGCGGCGAAAACGATGCAGATACGACTAAACATCAAATAACGGAAATATAGAGCGTTTCAAATAAGATAAACCTACCAACTTTCAAGACTGTAGCTCCCGGTTACGTTAGGAAAATAATTTCTTATCTTGTGAGAATCGTATGTAATTTTCACCACGTCGAAACGTTTAACGCTATCTTTTCTATAACTCGTGAATGTACGGTACGAGAAAATATTAGAGGACCATACATGTAAGCGAATATCTGGCCCGCCTGGTGGCGCATTCCGTTTTTCGTAACGAAGTACAGGTTCGTCACTGTAATTTTCCGTGTGACCACTTATAATGTACAGGAATGGGGGGTTTGGGGGCGCAGCCCCCAACGAGCGAAAGCGAGTCTTATATATATAAAGCCACAAGGCTAACTGACTGACTGACTGACTGACTGACATTAATGTTTGCCCACTTCCAAGTGAGCTAGGAACTTGAAATTCGGCAGTCTGACAGCTTTTAGGCTGCAAGCCAAGGAAAAATTGCAAAAAGTACAATTTTTTTATATTTAGCCCCCCTTCCGCCCAATCAAAGAAATTTCGTGTTAGACCCTTCCAGATGAGCTAGAAACTTGAAATTTGGCAAGGTGATAGCTATTAGCGTGTAACCCACGGAAAAATTCCAAAAATTGTAAATTTTAAATTTTTTTCCCCCTCCCCCAAACAAAATGGCGGATACCGTGATGCAGTGCCCCACGAAATTAATATTTGGCAAAGTTCTAGCTCCTAGCCTGTAACCGACGTAGAAATTGTAAAAAGTTAAAATATTTAATATTTCATCCACTAAAAAATTCGAAATATTAAGCCAAATTAAATGACGGTGCAGGCTTTCGTTTCGAGCTCTCTTGTGGCTAAACGGTAATTGTTATCAATAAACGGACTGCACTTTCGGCCCTTAAAATGAAGAGATCTACAACTTTGGTCCTATGACTTTTTGTCGTATCTCGACTCCTTCTACCTTAGATTGAGCTTCATTTTCCCGGTATCGGTTATTTTTGATAAATTTCCATAAATGATTTTACTGATTCACACACTCATAAGATGGATAGATGAACGAAATTCAGGACGCTCCTTGGCAACGTCATTGGCCATATGTAGACCGACTTTCGTTATTCTAGCTGCCTTGCAAGTATGGGAAAACGGAGGGTACATGTGCAAACACTATTGAAATTTCGGCCTAATTTATGATTCTTAAGCAATTTATGGCGAAACCCGTTGAGATACGGCAAAACCTTAAATAAGCAAAATTATAGGTCGTTTCATCATCAACCTGCCTGCAAAGTTTCAAGACTGTAGCTGTCTGCTATGTTGGCAAAATTATTTTTCAACTGTTGCTAAGCGGACGAAATTTGATATGGATCGAAACGTTCACCCCTTTATATGGTATAAATAGGCGAGATACGAGAGAATGCCCCACACAGTACTGTCGGCGACTAAATGGGACGTCCGATGGTGAAAACCTTACCTCGATACGACTTACCGTTTGGACGCAATGAATTTCCAAATGGAAGTCTGCACTATTTAGCGTGCACATTGCCCGGCTCTATCTTATCTTATCTTATATATATAAAGCCACAAGGCTAACTGACTGACTCACTGACTCACTGACATTAATGTTTGCCCACTTCCAGGTGAGCTAGGAACTTGAAATACGGCAGTCTGATAGCTTTTACGCTGCAACCTAAGGAAAAATTGCAAAAAGTTCAAATTTTTCATATTTAGCCCCCCTTCCGCCCAATCAAAGAAATTTCGTGTTAGACCTTTCCAGATGAGCTAGGAACTTGAAATGTGGCAATCTGATAGCTGTTAGGGTGTGTCCCAAGGGAAAATTCCAAAAAGTACAATTTTTTTGTATTTAGCCCCCCCTTCGCCGAAATACTGAAATTTCGTGTTACACCCTTGCAGATGAGCTAGGAACTTGAAATTCGGCAGTCGAATAGCTATTAGGCTGCAACCCTAGGAATAATTCCAAAAAGTTGAAATTTTTCATATTTAGCCCCCTTCCGCCCAATCAAATATCGGAGTGAAATTTCGTGTTAGGCCCTTCCAGATGAGCTAGGAACTTGAAATGTGACAATCTGATAGCTATTAGGGTGTGTCCCAAGGGAAAATTCCTAAAAGTTCAATTTTTTGTATTTAGCCCCCCTTCGCCGAATCACTCAAATTTCGGTGTTACAGCCTTGCAGATTAGCTAGGAACTTGAAATTCGCAATCAAATAGCTATTAGGCTGCAACCCAAGGAAAAATTCCAAAAAGTTTAAATTTGTCATATTTAGCCCCCCTTCCGCCCAATCAAAATATCGGAGTGAAATTTCGTGTTGGGCCCTTCCAGATGAGCTAGGAACTTGAAATGTGGCACTCTGATACCTATTAGGGTGTGTCCCAAGGGATAATTCCAAAAAGTTCAATTTTTTGTATTTAGCCCCCCTTCGCCGAATCACTCAAATTTCGGTGTTACAGCCTTGCAGATTAGCTAGGAACTTGAAATTCGCAATCAAATACCTATTAGGCTGCAACCCAAGGAAAAATTCCAAAAAGTTTAAATTTTTCATATTTAGCCCCCTTCCGCCCAATCAAATATCGGAGTGAAATTTCGTGTTAGGCCCTTCCAGATGAGCTAGGAACTTGAAATGTGACAATCTGATAGCTATTAGGGTGTGTCCCAAGGGAAAATTCCTAAAAGTTCAATTTTTTGTATTTAGACCCCCTTCGCCGAATCACTCAAATTTCGGTGTTACAGCCTTGCAGATTAGCTAGGAACTTGAAATTCGCAATCAAATAGCTATTAGGCTGCAACCCAAGGAAAAATTCCAAAAAGTTTAAATTTGTCATATTTAGCCCCCCTTCCGCCCAATCAAAATATCGGAGTGAAATTTCGTGTTGGGCCCTTCCAGATGAGCTAGGAACTTGAAATGTGGCACTCTGATACCTATTAGGGTGTGTCCCAAGGGATAATTCCAAAAAGTTCAAATTTTTTGTATTTAGCCCCCCCCCCGCGCAGAATCACTCAAATTTCGGTGTTACACCCTTGCAGATTAGCTAGGAACTTGAAATTCGGCAATCAAATAGCTATTAGGCTGCAACCCAAGGAAAAATTCCAAAAAGTTGAAATTTTTCATATTTAGCCCCCCTTCCGCCCAATCAAAATATCGGAGTGAAATTTCGTGTTGGGCCCTTCCACATGAGCTAGGAACTTGAAATGTGGCAGTCTGATAGCTGTTAGGGTGTGTCCCAAGGGAAAATTCCAAAAAGTACAATTTTTTTGTATTTAGCCCCCCCTTCGCCGAAATACTGAAATTTCGTGTTACACCCTTGCAGATGAGCTAGGAACTTTAAATTCGGCAGTCGAATAGCTATTAGGCTGCAACCCAAGGAAAAATTCCAAAAAGTTGAAATTTTTCATATTTAGCCCCCCTTCCGCCCAACCAAAATATCGGAGTGAAATTTCGTGTTAGGCCCTTCCAGATGAGCTAGGAACTTGAAATGTGACAATCTGATAGCTATTAGGGTGTGTCCCAAGGGAAAATTCCAAAAAGTTCAATTTTTTTGTATTTAGCCCCCCTTCGCCGAATCACTCAAATTTCGGTGTTACAGCCTTGCAGATTAGCTAGGAACTTGAAATTCGGCAATCAAATAGCTATTAGGCTGCAACCCAAGGAAAAATTCCAAAAAGTTGAAATTTGTCATATTTAGCCCCCCTTCCGCCCAATCAAAATATCGGAGTGAAATTTCGTGTTGGGCCCTTCCAGATGAGCTATGAACTTGAAATGTGGCACTCTGATAGCTATTACGGTGTGTCCCAAGGGATAATTCCAAAAAGTTCAAATTTTTTGTATTTAGCCCCCCCCCCGTGCAGAATCACTCAAATTTCGGTGTTACACCCTTGCAGATTAGCTAGGAACTTGAAATTCGGCACTCTGACAGTTATTAGGCTGCAAACCAAGGAAAAATTCCGAAAAGTTGAAATTTTTCATATTTAGCCCCCTTCCGCCCAATCAAAATATCGGACTGAAATTTCGTGTTAGACCCTTCCATATGAGCTAGGAACTTGAAATTCGGCTGCCTGATAGCTATTTGGCTGTAACCCAAGGAAGAATTCCAAAAAGTTCAAAATTTCCATATTTAGCCTCCACCGAATCGAAATATCGGAATCAAATTTCGGGTAAGACCCTTCAGTTCCAGATGAGCTAGAAACTTGGAATTCTGTAATCTGATAGCTATTAAGCTGCAACCGTGGGAAAAATTCTAAAAAGTTGAAATGTTTCATATTTAGCCGCTTTTCCGTCCAATCAAATTATCGGACTAAAATTTCGCGTTAGACTCTTCCAGATGAGCTAGGAACTTGAAATTTGGCAATGTGATATAAATTAGGCTGCAACTCAAGGGAAAATTCCAAAAAGTTCAAATTTTTCATATTTATCCCCCCACCGAATCAAAATATGGGACTCAAATTTCGGTTTAGAACCTTCCGTTCCAGATGCGCTAGAATATTGGAATTCGGCAGTCTGATAGCTATTAGGCTGAAACCCAAGGAAAATGCCAAAAAGTTAAAATTTTTCATATTTCATCCCCCCGCCCAATCAATATATCGGGCTCAAATTTCGTGTTAGAGCCTTCCAGATGATCTACGATCTTGAGATTCGGCGATGTGATGGCTATTAGGTTGCAACCCAAGGAAAAATTCAAATATAGTTCAAATTTTTCATATTTAGCTTCCTCCCCGCCCAATCAAATTATCAGACTCAAATTTCGTGTTAGGCCCATCCAGATGATCCAGGAATTGAAATTAATCAATATGATAGAAATTGGGCTTTAAGCCAAGAAACAATTCCAAAACATTCCATTTTCTCATATTTACCCCTCCACCACCCAATCAAAATCCTCTGCACCCCTTCCCCCCAAACAAAATGGTGGACGCAATGATGCAGTGCCCTACAAAATTAATATTTGGCAATGCTCTAGATCCAAGCCTGTAACCGACGAAGAAATCGCAACAAGTTCAAATTTTGAATAATTAACCCACTGAAAAATCGAAATATGAAGCCAAATTTAATGACGATGCAGACTTTCGTTTAGAGCTATTTTGTGGCTGAACGGTAATTGCTATCAATGAACTGATTGCACTTTCGCGTCCTAAAATTAAGATGTCTACAATTTTGGTCGTATGACTTTTTGTCGTATCTCGGCCCCTTCTACCTCAGACTGACCTTCATTTCCCCGGTTTTTATCAATTTTGTTAAATTTCCATACATTTTTTACTGATTAACACACTCATAAGACAGATAGACACTAAATTCAGCACGCTCCCTGACACGACCATTGGCCATATGTAGACCGACTTTGATTATTCTACTGCTATGAATGTATGGGAAACTGAAGGAATACAGTAACTTACCAAGAAACACTACCTTAATTTCAGCATAATGTATGTACCGTAATCAATTTATGGTGAAGACCATGGAGATATGGCAAAACCTCAAACAACCAAAATTGTAGGTCTTTATATTGTCGTCCAGCGTGCCAAGTTTCAACAATGTAGGTGTCTGCTAAGTTGGCAAAATCTTTTTTCAACTTGTTTAAAGCGGTCGAAATTTGACATGGATCGATATGTTCACCTCTTTCCTTTGTATAAATACGCAAGATACTAGAAAAGGCCTAAGACAGTAATGTAGAAGACTAAAGGGGTCGTCTGATGGCGCAATCCATACTTTCATACGACGTACCGTTTTTCCGCAATAAATTTCCTAACCAAAGTCGGCACTATTTAGCGTGCACATTGTCTGGCTCTATATTATATATATAAAACTGTTTGGCTCACTGGCTGGCATAAATGTTTACCCACTTCGGCATGAGCTAGAAACTTAAAATTTGACAATATGATAGCAAATAGGCTGTATTGTGGAAAAGTTCCATATGTTGATTTTGTGTTATTTTTACTTCCCTTGCCTTAAACTAAATTTTGGACGATATGTTGCAGTGCGCCAAAGAATTAAAATTTGCCGGGAGTTGAATTGTTTAACGTCTTCATCTCCAGAAGTTATCAAAATCTGGAAGCAAATTTCATTATGGTGCTAAGTAACGTTCGAGAATTTTGGTGGCTAAACTGTAAGTCGTACCGCCAAATGGACAAGACGTTCGGATCCCATCATGAAGGGTTCTACAACTTCGGTCCCGGGAATTTTAGTCGTATCATGAACCCTTATGCCTTGGATAGAACTCCATTTTTCAGATTTAACGTCAATTTTTTACATTTTCCGTAATTAATTTACTGTTTTACACACTTATAGGACCGATAGAATCATGAAATTTGGCAGGCTCATTGGAACGTTTGTGGGCCACAAGTGACCAAATGCATGATTCTAGCACCCTGTAAACATGGAAAAACGAAAGTAATACGTAAACCCTGTACTCCTAATCCAAGGTTCTAAACCAATCTAGGGTCAACTCGAACAGATACGACAAAACATCAAATAACGGAAATATAGAGCGTTTCAACCACAATAAACCTGCCAAGTTTCAAGATTATAGCTCCCCGTTACGTTAGGAAAATAATTTCTTATCTTGCGAGAATCGTACGTAGTTTTCACCACGTCAGAACGTTTAACGCTACCTCGTCTATAAATCGTGAATATACGGTACGAGAAAATATTAGAGGACCAAATATGTACGCGAATATATGCGCCGTCTGGTGGCGAATCCGTTCTTCGTAACGAAGTACCTTTTCGTCACAGTAGTTTTCCATGTGAGCACTTGAAATATAGAGGAATTGGGGGTTTGGGGGCGCAGCCCCCAACGAGCGAAAGCGAGTATAATGTATAAAACCCAATGTAATGTTGTGCAACACAGGGTAATATTCTAGGACAACACACCTTTGTCACTAGAGTCTTATAGAACATTCTATCCATTTGTATATAGGTTATTGGAGACTTGAGAAGATACGAGAAAAACATGTTGTGTCATACTTTTCTAGAAGCCTGGACTGGCAGTGTATACAAAGAGCCAGTCTTGGGAGTTGAATTGACTTATTAGCGAAAGTCACTAGTCAAATTCAGTGTGTGAACTCGTGTTGTGATTTTGTTGTGTTGGTAATTGGTTGACATGCTAATATGGCAGTCTTCTTCTTCTTCTTCTTCTTCTTCTTCTTCTTCTTCTTCTTCTTTGAGTCAGTTCAAGGTAGTAGTTCATTAGTGTGTGTGTGTATAATGTATATATAATTTGTAAATAAAACAGTGTAGATAATTGACAGCATTTCATGTGTGCATCATTTTGAATACTGTACCGGAGGGACACCCGCCCCATGGATTTAAATTAAGTGCCTTTGAGAAGACCATCTATAACTTCGGCGTCAAGCTACTTGGTAAAAGAAGTTTGGACACTTTTCGACAGAGGTCTCTACTGTCAACCTAGGTGGTCCCTTTTATGAGAGGATGGTCAGTTAAAATTCTAGATAAAATTTTGTATTCATTAGTTGGTCAAACTGAATTGTTTTTAATTTTTTTTGGTGTTCTAAAGTTATCAACACTTCTATCTCTTCCTGCCAACTTAATAAAAACAAACCAAACCCCATGGCACTACAGCCCTTGAATGGCCTTGGCCTACCAAGTGACTGCTGCTCAGCCCGAAGGCCTGCAGATTACGAGGTGTCATGTGGTCAGGACGACGAATCCTCTCGGCCGTTATTCTTGGCTTTCTAGACCGGGGCCGCTATCTCACTGTCAGATAGCTCCTCAATTCTAATCATGTAGGCTGAGTAGACCTCGAACCAGCTCTCAGGACCAGGTAAAAATCCCGGACCTAGCCGGGAATCGAACCCGGGACCTCCGGATAAGAGGCAGGCACGCTACCCCTACACCACGGGGCCAGCTTGCCAATTTAATATTTCAACCAATAAGAAATATTTGTATATTTATTAAATTAACCTATAGGAATTGTGGGTGTGTCAGGGCCTTGGCCCAGAAAAATCTGAAAACTTCCTCTCCACTATAAAAGCTGGGACCGTTCAGGCCATGTTGTCTTAGTGATCGCTCCAGTCAAGAGGTTCAGAGTGTGCTCATAGAGGAGGCGGGGGCTACCTTGTCCATCTTCAGAAGGCCCATCAGCTCAAGGTAATGGCAGACCGTTCGTAAACATGCAATAGCCTCAGGAAGTTACTTTGAGAGGAAGGTTTCAAAATTCTTTATTAATGTGAATTTCAAACTTTATATGTAAATTTCAAATAAGTCTAAGGACTTTAGTCTAACTTAGGGAATAAAGAGTGTGAACTCTCTTGTATTCACCTTCAACTTGGTGACTATGATTTTGTAATCTTTAAAATCTATCTCGTGAATTTTGTAACTTAAATATTTCTCTCCATCTAGTCACTTCCGTAGTATAGGCTTAGCCTCTGTAACTTTTGGCCATAAGCCCACATAGGGTTTTAAGTATTTTTCGTGTGAATTTCAAGGAGTGCAAGTGTTTGGGTCCTAACATTTTGATTTTTGGCCAGTAACTTTAACCTTTTCTTCTTTTTTGACTAAGGCCACGTAGAATGGGCACTTATTGCCCCTGTTAAAGTTAACTATCTTCATGTAATTTCGACTGTTGAGCAGATGAGACAGTGTCTACCGTTGGTTTTACTAAATGTAGAGTGTGCCTTTAAAAGGCCTAAACTTGTAAATTACCGAACTCAATAGCTGCAGTCGCTTAAGTGCGGCCAGTATTCGGGAGATAGTGGGTTCGAACACCACTGTCGGCAGCCCTGAAGATGGTTTTCCGTGGTTTCCCATTTTCACACCAGGCAAATGCTGTTGCTGTACCTTAATTAAGGCCACGGCCGGTTCCTTCCCACTCCTAACCCCTTCCTGACCCATCGTCGCTATAAGACTTATCTGTGTCGGTGCGATGTAAAGCAACTTGTAAAACCTGAAAATTTTGGGAGAAAAGTCTCTTAGTCGGTAATTGAGTGGAGCAAAGATGCTCTTTTTCTATCATTGTAAATTCTGTATGTCAGTCCTCTTGAATGTTGGGTGTAGGGAGCAGTAGTGCTCTTGTTAAATTTGTAATTAGGGAGCCTGAAGCTCAGGTTGTTAAATGGTTGTTATTTGATTATTCCAGATTTTTCAAATATTGTTACTCAAGCTCACGAGCTAGAACTTGTACGTAATTTATTGTCATTTGCTTAGTAAAGTGTAAGGTTTGAAAAGAAAAGAAAAAAAAGGAGAAAGAAATATATCTCAAATTTTTAAAGTTTTAAATTAATCTTCTTTCTTTTGTATCCACCCATTCATGCCCGCACCTTCTTTCACCTCTGCGTTCTACAGAATCCCCGCTATTGATGGAGATTTGTCCACCGGATGGATATATTAAGCCTTGAGCAGACCCCTTAGTGCTATTCAACAGAAGCAGGCTATGTGCTGGCACTGTGTTTCACCCTCTCCCTTCCTAATATCATAATGTCATTCATTTGATCTTATTAATTCCTCTGATGAGGTTGACACCAGTAAGGGCATCCAGTCATAAAAAGATTCATCTCACTTCATACCAGACCCTGTAGAGCAGTGGGACAAGGGTTGGGACATACATTGTTATGGACACTCCTTAGAACTGTTAATTCCAGAGATATTTGAAATTTTGTGAAATACAGTATATAATACTGGTAATTGTAAATATCTCTGTTATTATTCTGCTCAAGGTGCAAATACATGAAACATAAAGGATTAGATATTACCTTTTTACATAAACATTTTAAGAAACCATCTTTGGTGATTTCCAAAAATTCAATAGACTTTTCTTTCTTTTTCCATTACACAATGTTAGTTGGTTTTAAGTATACTTGGGCTTTTAGGCAACCTCTAAATCTAGGAAGTGTTACAGTGTAATAAATATATATGTCCTGTTTTTTCAATATGGTTAATATTAAAGAAGAAATTTGACATTTCCTGTTTTGGCTCTCTTAATGTTGGTACCCCACTCTATATCCATCAAATAACATATACAACCTAGTGCACACTTTGTCTAACCCTTGAACCTAAATACTAAATTTTGAGAAAATTTCTTCCGCTATTTTAGTGTAATGTTGACACAAACAAAAAATAAACTGAACCTGTTTTCAACTTTTGTGCATGTAATCTGAGATAAATATGAATATGAAGCAAAGATCAAGTTTATGGATGAAATTATAATTTTATATATATGGATTTCTCGGTGTTCTAGGTGTGTCTTTACCCTGGATAAGGATGCCCCATCATTTGATCCTACACTTCCTTTCTATTCTACGCAGCTGGACAAGGATCTGGCTGTGAACGTATTACAAAATGGACAGTGGGGCAGTTATCGTCACTTGCTGTTGGATGCCTTGCCAGTAATAGATTCTCCACATGCCTACAGTCATGTAACCACCTATGGAGATCTCAGCAGTATGACTTGGCTCCAAGGAAGGGAGAAAATAAAGTGAGTGCTTTCCTTTTGCTTATTAGATTTCTTTACAGAGAATAGAATAGGGTTGACAGGTGTCCTGTATATATTGATCTCACACATGACAGTCAAAATCTTGTATTTGTGGACCAGTAAGAAACAACCATTCTAACATTTCCTTCGGTTATTTCATTTATATCAATCTTAAGGATTTCTTGTTTTATGTAGAAATATTGCTTTGACAACCAAAACACATATAAAAAATACTGTATATACCAAATAATCTGTGTAAATTGTTTTCAAAATCTGGTGGTGAAAGGATGCGGTGGAGGTATTATTTGCATCAAGTTTGGTACAGCGCTCCTGACACACACAAATCTGGAAGTTCGCAGTTTTTCCCTCTCTGACGGCAACTCAATTTCTGCCATAAGCAAGAAGCAAATATGTATGGGGCATGCCTCTTGGTTGTGGCAGGAACAGAGTTTTAAAACACTCCAAGATAACTTCACAGTTGACCATATTTAATACTAATATTGTCTTGACAACAAAGATTAAAAATCCACTGATACACCAAAAAGATGGTTGAATATTGCTGCACTAGCAGCACCTAGCAAGTTCATGTGCAAGGAAGAAGTACCGTAAATGTTCACTTTTGCAAACTCATAAAACAGATATAACAGTACTCAACTTTCTAAATGAATATATAGCGAGCAACTGCGCATTTACGAGTTAATGGGATCTCTGCACTGAAATCTTCCATTAGACATGTCAGTAAGGAGCGTACAAAAACTATTCCTGGCAGTGGCAAAATGTTAAGGGCAACATTGCCATCACCCAATAAACTGTCCTGACATATCTGCGGAAGTGGAAAACTCAGGGTTTGTATTTGAATAACTCATATATATGTATCCTTTATGCACATAATGCCACTTCAAGCTGGTTTTCCTCCAAATCCCGCAAAATAGTGGCCATCATTTTGCCTGTTGAAGACAACCTTTTGAAGTTCATTTTTTGAGGTGAATTTGCATGATGGTTTAAAATGGTGCAACTGTCACTATTCTTTGAAGGAAGTCATTTGCACTATTTTCGTATAGCAATCAAGAGTTCGATGCACATGGTCTTTCTTGTTTCTAAACGAGTAGCTGTCAACATCCTTGGAACCCACCTGGAACAAACCTTTTTTCCAACTCTAGCTATTCCAGTATTCCTACACACATTCTTCCCCAAATCCCAATTCGTGTGACATTTTGCTTATAATTGTTGACATGCTACGCAATGTTAGATGTTTGTGTAATGTGCAGTCTACCACTGCAAGGAGAATCTTCAATCTTGATGGGCATTTTGTTGCCCAGTAACCTCTGTGCTCTGTGACTTACTGTACTGCAGCCAACAGCATTGTCTCCACACACTTGTTTCAACCTCTTGTAGATACCTCCCATCATCTCGTGCTCACAAAACAGGAAGTCTGTTGTTGATTTTGACAGATATCAAGTGCTACAACCTCACCACATGTGGGAACTGGTTGACTAAATTTTAAAGCAAGTAGTAAAGGTGTTTCTATGAAGAAAAAATGGCTTTGTTAAAACAAGTGGTACATTAACGAATGTAGGTTTTCATTGCTTATTGTCATTTACTAAAATAAATAAATATTGTATCTTGTTAATATAAAGTGGCTTTAATCCAGATGCAATATTTATTTATTTTAATAAGTGGTACATTAGTTTTGGAATGATCCTTGTATTTAAAATTTAGTTACAGTGAAATCTCCATATAACGATTACCAGTACAATGATAATCCCCTCTGTAAAGATAAAATGTTCCAATCCCAGCGTGCATTATATTAATTCAATGAAAAATTCCTTTCAATTTTATGATACTCTGAGATAAATCTCTCAATTATGATTGCCTTTTCAGACCCTGGTGATGTGCTTTCCTCCTGATACTATTATAATTCTAGTACTAAAGTAATTAGTATACAATGTGGTAACATAATACACACAAAAACATTAAAATAATAAACAAGCAAAGGAGATATAAACTTAGTTGTTGTGGGATACATTTTGCCATTAAATACAATTTAAGAATAGTTAAAAATCATCTTGTAAAATCAAAATTAAACAAAGTAAAATGCACAAAAACTAAGTGGAAAGTGGAAGGAACCCTACAAGGTCATGGAACGAAGAACTTTGGTGGCCGAAACTTTAAACAAAGAATAATTTAGTTAATATCTACTTACAGAAAATATTTATTATAAAAACATTATCATCATCATCATCATTTTACAGTTCCAGTTTCCCGACTGCTGTTGGCGAGCCTCTTCCATTCAGTCTTATTGAGATAAGTGCTGTTGTTAATGACGTTCTCCAGTGTCCTTCCCCGGTCTGCAATGTCCATCCATTGGGTTCTTTGTCTTCCCACCATCTGTTTCCCTGCCACATGTTGCTCCAAGTTAACATATGCTGTCCTTGTTGGCTCTATCCTCATTACATGCCCAAACCACCTCAGTCTGGACATGTTGATCTGATGTAACAATCCCAGGTTCCTTCCGAACCACATCATTCCTCAACTTGTCTTATATACCTTACCTTACCTATGGCGCGACGGCCCGTTTTCGGGTCATGGCCTCCCCAGTTGCTCTACGCCAAACTTGTCGATCTCGTGCAGCTACTCTCCAATTCCGGATCTTGACGATATGTGCTGCGTGCTGATGTACACCATCTTCCCATCTGTTACGTGGCCTTCCCACAGGCCTCCAAAGTCTCCTAAGAATACCTTCTTTGGGATTAGGTGTTCTTCCATCCTAATTAGATGACCTGCCCATTTAAGTCTCTTCATTCAAATGGCATGCGACAGGGGTGCCTCCCCATACAGGGAATATAGTTTATTGTTATATCTAATTCTCGATTCCCCTTGTACGCAAATGGGTCCGTAAATTCTCCTCAGGATTTTCCTTTCGAAGAAATCTATCTTCTTCACGGCTTTCTTTGGGAGGGTCCACGTTTCACTTCCATACATCACTATACTGCGAATGAGGGTTTTGTATAGCATAACTTTTAAGCTCAACATGGTCTATTTGATTACAGGTCTTTCCATCCGGCGATATCCATGTTTGCTTGTGTACCTCCTTATGAGGGAAACAAGTTGACATCACTTTCATGTTTCTACTGGTAGCAAGGTCAAGTAATCTCTGTCCATTATCATTAGTATTGTTGTGTAAACTATGGATCCCTATTATTCCTTGATATATCTCCTCCTTCCCAATTTGTACATTTAGGTCTCCTATTATCATCTTAGCATCGTTTGATGGGATTGAATCTAGCACTTATTCCAGTTCAGCATAGAACTGATCCTTGACTATCTGTTCCTTGTCTTCCGTTGGTGCATATACATTTACAATTGTTAAGTTGTAGAATCGCATTTTTCACTCAGTGTTGTCAATCTTTCATTTACTGCCAAAAACTGTAATACATCATCTTTAGCTTGTTTTCATACTATAAATGCTACTCCTCCTTCTTGTGTATTCCTTGGCTTCCCACTACTGAAAATTGTGTGGGTTTTGGTGTCCCAGATCTCATCCCTTCCTGACCATCTAGTTCAGGGCCTCTCAGGGTGCATGCGCGTGGTGCATGCACTGTGCACGGTGCAAAAGACGACTTCGCTTGGTTGACCAGAGTGCAGACCCCCCACTCCTCTCTCCCTACACCTGTCTCCCCGTTCGGCCTGTCTCCGCGTTCCTCACCTTCACTGCTGTTTCTCCCCCACTGCGAAATGTTTACGTGTGGTGAGCGGAGACGCACAGTTGTATGGGACAAGGTTACCAGTGTTATTAAAAACATTAAAAAAGTGAATTAGAAATACACATACATGTTTGAGAGGAATGTAAACATAATTTTTAAGAAATGCAGAACCCGTAACCAAAATGAAAATGCTACAGTACTGGAACAAACCTCATTTGTGGATATAGAATGCTCTTCTTCAAGCTGTTTCAGCTTCCTTAATTCTTTCTCTCTGACGTCTCCTATGATTTCACAATAATTTTCCGAATGTAGTCTGTTGTAGTGTCTTTCAATAGACGATTTTCTTACGCACGTAATTATCGTCCCATAGATTAAGCATTTGGCGTTATCGTCACGACAAACAAACAAAAAGAATACGGAAGTTCCCAGTTCGATTGAAATGGACTTTCGGAAGTCTTTGCTTTCTTCGAAACAGGTTGCTCCATTATTATGTTGTTGTCGTGCGCTTATCTATTTCACTGATAAACACGTCGTCTACCACCAAACGCTTCGTCGCTCTCAGCACACTACACCATCCGAGTCAAGCCGAGTTGAGGCGAAGCGTACCGATGCACAGTGCACAGAGCCTATGCACCGTGCTCTGCACGCGTGAGAGTTTGGGCGTTTGAGAGGCCCTGATCTAGTTTCTTGTAAGGCTGCTATGTCCACTTTGTTGACTTCTCGTTTCTGCATCAGTACTTTCAGTGCTCCGGCTCGTAGAAGTGTGCGTACATTCCATGTACCAATTGCGTAGTCCATTGCCTTTAGCTTAGCTCATCGTCTATTAAATCCACCATTCCGAGGCATATTCTGGGGCTTCGCAACAGTTTGTTTTCCGGAGCGAGGTTATTAGCCTTGCTCCAACCCCCAGCAATCCTGGAGGACCGATGTTTTCTGTTAGGGTTGTCTCCCTTAGCTGATTGGTCCCCATTTAAGTGTCGGGAACTCGCTTTCTGCCCTTACATGACTTAGCCGTGTACCTTAAAGAATGTACCCATTGCCCAGAGGCCACGGCATGGACGTGCATGTATCGGACTTGGTAGAAATAAATGGCATTTCCTGTGTTTTGCTAGTACATTCCCATCAGCAAGAAGTGCACCCACAGGACCACATACTACCCCTTCGATCCCCACTTGTCTTATATGGTTTTTTGAATTGTGGACCTAAGGAACTTCCATCTCAGATGCCTGCAACCTTGATGAGTCATTCCTAGTGCAGGGTGCAGGTTTCAGTACCATAGGTTAAGATTGGTATGAAGTACTGATTGAACATCACCAGCTTTGATTTTGTTGGTACTTTGGGATCCCAGAGGAGTGTTCGTACTTGCTGCTAAAAGTGAGAGCTCTTCTGCACTCTATTTGCCACCTCCTTTGTGGTTAGTGTATCTTGAGATATAACACTGCCGAGGTATGTAAAGTTTTCCACACTTTCTAGTGGATGGTTTTCTAGCAGTATGTTCGCTGGTCATCCCTCTCTGTTTATTGCTATCACTACTGTTTTGAGTTCGCTTATCTTGAAATTGAACTCCTGGAACTTAACCTTCCATTCATTGAGTCTCGACTGTACTACTTGTTCCTCTGTTTCTCCCCAGATCATAACATCATCGGCAAAGGCCATTGCATTTAGTTCACCAGAGGTTTTCTTGATGTTCTTCATTATGTCATCCATGATGGTGATAAACAATGATGGGAAGAGTGCACTGCCTTGCTGGACTTCACTTTCAGTTTTGAACCAGGATGAATGTCCATCTCCCAATTGCGTACAGCTGGTACAGTTCTCATACAGCATCTGAACTTTCCTCACCAGTCCCTCTGGCACATTCCTTTTTCTCAGGCATTCCCATATCTTCTCTTGCAGTGCTGTCATATGCCTTCTCAATGTCAAGGAAAACCATAAACAGATCTTTGCCTTTTTCCCAATATTTTTCCATTAACATACAGACACCTGAAGATTAGTTCTGTTGTGGACCTGTTAGGCCGGAAGTCATACTGTTCCTCTTCAAACTGTGGCTCTAAAATGACTCGCAATCTGCTCTAAGATTTTCTCCAGAATCTTAAGCCTATGAGAAAAGTGTTATTCCCCAGTAGTTGGAGCATTTTCGGTGATTTCCTATCTTAAACAAGGAGAAAATGACACCCTTGCTCCAATCAGTAGGTATCTTGCCATCTTTCCAAAGTGCATTGAGCACTCTGTGTAGCCACTGTAAACCCTGGACTCCTGCTGCTGTAATCATGTCTGTGGCATGACTTCATCAATTCCTGGGGATTTCCCTTGCGGCATCTTCTTAAAAGCTACTTCTGTTTCTGCCCATGTAATGGGAGGTACCTCTGTGCAGGTTTCAACAGCTGGTTCTTTTGTTCTCTGATCCGCTTCTGTCCTGTTCAATAGGTGATCAGAATGATTCCTCAGAACCTCTCTGATGTTCTCTTCTTTTCTGGCCAGGTTTCCATTAGGATCCTCAATTACTTTGATGGTTTCAGCTGAATTCCTTTTGTTTTTGATCACTCTGAACAATAGTTTCATATTGCCTCTGCTGTCTTCCTTCGGTTTTTGAGTAAATTTCTCCCAGCCCTTTACCTTCTTCTCTTCTACTACTCTTTTAACTCTCAATTTCTTGTCCCGGTAAACTTCCTCGAGGTCTCTGATCTTCCCCTCGTCCCTTATCTCTTCTGGCTTGGATTTCTCCCTATCTCGTTCTTTTTGTGCTATGTTCCTTTCCTTTATTGAGGATCTTACTCTCTCATTCCACCAGGGTGTCTCTTTTTCCCTTACTCTCACACTTGTCTTCCCACAAACCTCTTTTGCTTCTTTTATCAAGGTGTTTTTAAATCTTGTCCACTCTACCTCACCACTGTCCACTTCTTCCGTAGGCAGTTGTCCTCTTATACGGTCCTGATAGTCGGTTCTTTTTCCAATCTGTTGTAGTTCCCACACCTTAATCTTAGGTAATTTCCTGGTTGTTATCTTTGGTACATTAATGTCTTTCAAATCTGCTACTAATAACCGGTGGTGTCTATTGAGGTTCTCACTTGGAATCACCTTGACATCAGTCACTAGCCTACTTCTTTCTTTATCTGTAATGACATAGTCAATGACCGTCTTGCTCTTTCCATCCCAGCTGTAACGGGTAATCTTGTGACTGACTCTTTTGTTGAACCAACTGCTTTTTACTACCAAACAGAAGTCTAGGAGATGTTCGCATTCCGAATTCCTTCTCCCATAGCCATGTGGTCCCATCACCTATTCATAGTCATTCCTGTCTGTCCCGAGCTGTGCGTTAAGGTCCCTGATGATGATTGCCCTCTCTTCACTGATGATTACTTCTAGGTCTTCGAGAAACTTTTTCTTTTCATCTTGATTGCAACCCGTCTGAGGGGCATACACTCTCATACACAGGTTCTCTTTCCCAAGGCGAACTGTTGCCTTTTTTTATCCTCTCATTGATGTACTGGATCTCTGTAATACCATCTAACTCTTTAGACAACATCAATCCTACTCCATTTGTCATCTCCCTGTTGTTACCATTCCAGTAGAGGGAATAGTTTTTCCTCAACTCTTTCTTCCTTTCACCTTTCCATTTAGTTTCACTCAGTCCTAGGATTGATATTTTCCTTCTCTTCTTGATATCCACTAACTCTTCACATTTCCCAGTCAAACCCAGTACATTGATTGTTACTATTCGAGTGTGTTGTCTTCTCCGGGGTTGTTGCACAATTGCAAGGCTTGGCAGGTAGTAAAAAGCAGTTGTTCAACAAAAGAGTCAGTCACAAGATTACCCGTTACAGCTGGGATGGAAAGAGCAAGATGGTCATTGACTATTGGTATTACAGGCTGTAAGCCATCATACCTGGCGTGGGTCTGTGGGTGGTGTTGAAAGCGATTGCCGTTACTCTCCAACTGACTTGCTAGGCCTAACGTTAGAGAAGATTTTCTGTCAGGGTTATCTCCCTGCCTTTAGTAGTCCCCTGCCACATCTGCAAGGCAATAGCTTCCAGTTGAATTTATGTGTCATTTCCTACACAGTGGCATTAACAAGCCCACTAAGGGTGAACTCCTCTGCCCATAGCCATTGGTTCTCCCTTAGTTTGTCAGGTTTGGTAACAGCTACACAACACTCGGCCAGACAGTTGCAGGTAGTACTATCTACAGTCGCATATGGTAGCAGGATGTACCTGACCTGACGTAATATAAAAATACTGAACACTACCGTTAACAAGAATACCAAATAGAAAAGGAAACCCTGAAGTAATTAAGTTGTAGTCTTACAGTCTTCTCGGTACTAAAATTTCATGTAAAATACATTTAATGTGAAGCGACCACCTTCACCCAAAAATACAGGTTGAAAGAAATTAAAGGAAACAGAACTACTGAGGCCAAGCTTAATGACAAATTAAATTTAGATTACAAAAATATTATAAAAGGCATGCCTCATAGCTATGTGAACAGGATGAAAAGCCTTCTTTACACCATAAAAAATTTACATTTGTTTACTGGCAGAAAAATCAATGTGTAAACCCCTGTGACAAATCAAAAGGGGTGATATGAAATAAAGTTAAGTTACATTAGGAAATTTAAGATTTGCTTACCCCAAGAGAAGCCAGAGCTCCCGGACAACCCATCTGTTCTACATAAGGACAAAGACAGAAATCCAACCACCCTGCAACACGCTTCCCGAAGCTAGCTCGTGCCGGATGGTGCAACTGGAAGCGGCCCCGCAAAATTAATGACCAATGAGCGCACAGGAGTTACCTTCCGATTAATCTAAACCAGTCAAATTTAAAAGTTTAATTGGACGCTTGTTAAGAAACATCTCGAATCTTGTGCAAGTCCCAGAAAAGTCAACACATGTGGTACAGATTGTACTACAAATTTTGTCAATAAAATTTAAGACAGTTTTAAGTAATCCAAAATTTTCTTGAAGCCAAATATATATAAACTCGTGCAGCAACTTCATTCCCATTCCTAGGCTTTTCCTGTTCCATCATCGCCATAAGACCTATCTGTGTCGGTGCGACATAAAGCAACTGGCAAAAAAAAAAAAAAAAAAAAAAAGAGAGAGAGAGAGAGAGAGAATTACTGAGGGAGGTATCCTATGACGGGACTAATGCTGGATCACGACTGCCCACAAGGATGGTTAGAAGCAAAAGACACGGGTGCAAGCTTCGCTCCCATGAAGGAATGAGAAAACGAAAATGATGCAAGCACAAGGTAACCAATCTGACCAAAGAATTTTACTCTCGGCTTTCACATTCACCAATTAAAATTTTTGTTATTCCAACCAATCAAAGTTCTCTCTTCATTTCCGTTGATGAATGTTCGAGATCTTTCTTTTACACAACCCTAATTTTGCCACTAAAAATGGCACTTGTCTCTATAGTCTGTTTCACAAGTTAGATACATAATTTTGAAACTCACAACTACATGATAATTTAAACACAAAATTTTTTCCAAACATAATTCTTACCAACATTCAAAATGTTCATGAGTCCAGAAACATAATTCTTCCAAAACAGATACCTCATAAAAATATTTTTTTAACTATGAACAAATTTTTCAAAACAAAAATTGTAGAGGCTTCCGTTATTGTCCCACTGCTGTCCCAATTCCGGCCACATCCTCCACCTCACAAACTTGAGCTACGCTCGAAACTGACAAGCGTTTATTTTTATATTAAATGGAGGTTTGGCCACACGTCACAAAGTACACAAACAAGGATGATAGATGGACAAGAGCATGTGTGGAAGATGCCGGGAACGTGAATAGGTGGTGAATAAGACTAACAGGTTCCGAAAAATGTTGTTTATGAAATATAACTTTTAAGGTTCATTTAGTTAATGACCTTAACCTTCAAAAATGATTTTATAAAACATACAGTTTAACCTATTAATAAGCATTTACACAGCTCTCGTCAACACTCACAAAATAATTTGAAGATATCATTTAAGGTATTAATCTGAAATCAATGCCTTCCTCATTGGTGACCCTTGAGATCTAGGACTACGAAACAATAAAAGAACAATTGAAGGTGACCAAATTGACAGCCGTGCTTGCAGGCACAGGAGGGTTGGTAGTTCTGTCTGCAGAACCAAAGTGATGCCCTGGGCGCTAAATAAATACCAACAATTTTGAAGGTGATATGAAAGAAATTTAAAATTTTAGTAACAAAGGTTAAACAGTAGCAATTTAGGAAACACGAGTAAGCTAACAGACATCAAGGGGATTCTGAGGACTGGACCATGTACTTAACAAAACCTATTTTGGAATTGAAGATTCCCTTATTGCAGTGAGCTACTCCCATTCTCCAGAGACAGGCAAACAAACAAAGTTACACAAGTAATTTTACAAGTAATGTGTGAAGGTTACCTGCCCCTAAAACAAGAATGCGACAGTGCTGAAAAGTGCTTTTTTTATGAATTATATCATCGGAGATGCGAGGCTGCCCCGCCAAATTCCTGCAGCTGAAAAGGTTAAGACATGTTAAAGAAAATAAATCTTACATTATCCCGTCACTTAGGCCGGTACTCCTGCTTGGAGCGACAGCTCGGAACATACATGTCCACCTACTAGAGGAACAAGATGAGAATAGATGATGCTAGCTTTGCATCTTAGAATGTGAAGTCAAACACCCCCACCAGTTTGCATGCATCCTCTTCAAGAACAAGGGAAGCACACAACGAATCATGTGCAGGATTCGACTGGAGCAGACTTCATGTGTTCTTACCACGAGGGTGGAATAATCTTGCACCCTCTGACAATTGCCTGAACACTCTGACACTTTCCGGAACATCTGAATTGTTTCTGGTGTTATTCCCATGCTCTCTAATGTTCCCCAGCACATCAGAAACAAAACTTGTTTGTGGTGCCAGCAAGACGCGAGGACGAAAGTGCAAGTCCCTCGATAGGGTGCCCAAACTGTCCTTCTCTATATCTTGCTGTGTAGCACAAAGACTCGTCTTTCATAATAATAATAATCTCCAGAACAAAGACACCCCCTTTACACAAGCAACCCCGAAGATCATTTTATATGCATATTATAAACTGGTACAATTAGGAACATTGTTACTCTCATACAAACTTTCCTTTTGTGTAAGCATAACAAGCAAGAGTGTTTATAGCTGTGTACTTATCTGAGAGGTAGGTCTGTTGAACTATTTCGGGAACTCGACAGCTATGGAATTCCTGGAAGATCTAGGTAGTGTGCATGCCAGAAGGTTTTAAATGGCAGTACTTTAGCTATTGGGCAGCTGCTTTAAACTAAAATAGCCCATTTTATATCTCGTGTAACTCTAGCGGTGAATCTTGATGCAATTAGGTTTTAGAGAAATGTGAAACAGACTGTCATTTCAGATTTCTTTAACTACAGTATTTTACAGTAGTGGAGTGCTGCATAGTGTGAGATTAAAATTATGTGGTCAATATGAATGTACTCTGCTGGACATAAGTAAGATATTGTCATCTTGAATTGTGTGTATGTGTGTTTCTGTTGTTGCAAACCTCATATTAATGGGAATTATATGATATGATGTGGCAGGTAGTTAACGCTAGTACCGCTTCAGGATTTACAGGACCGAGCTTGATAGCTGCAGTCGCTTAAGTGCAGCCAGTATCCAGTAATCCGGAGATAGTGGGTTCAAGCCCCACTGTTGGCAGCCCTGAAGATGGTTTTCAGTGGTTTCCCATTTTCACACCAGGCAAATGCCGGGACTGTACCTTAATTAAGGCCATGGCCACTTCCTTCCAATTCCTAGGCCTTTCCTATCCCATTGTTGCCGTAAGACATATCTGTGTCGGTGCGACGTAAAGCAAAATAGCAAATGCTGAGGTTAAAGTTACTGCATTACAGACATTCAAAAAAAAATTTGTAGCCACAAATAAATCATAATATACATGTATTGTATATCATTTTAAAGCTTAGAAATAGCACTAAACGTTGATGCAAGAAACAAAAAGATTAAATTAATAATGATGGGTAATACTGTGAAAAATACATAAACAAGTTTAACCAATTACAGACATGTTTAAAAATCCTGGCCTAAAAGTGGCTGAAATAATTTGTTGATATGACTGAAAATATTATTTATGTAATTTGTGTACCATAAGCTTATGATGAAGATCCATAACATTAATTTTAAGCCATTAGTTCCCTTTTGAAAAAATAAAAGATTTACCTCAACATTTTTCAGGAATACCAGCATGGTGGACTAAGGTCTTCACACACCTTTCTTTTTGTTGTGATGCAAGTCCTTGTAACAGTTCACACATACACCAACATCTTATCCAAAGCAGCCATAGTTGGATCTTTTCACTTTTTTATTTCCAGGAGAACTGCATACAACACACCTGCATTGACGATTATTGGGAAGTTTCTCTATAGTGTGAGAGGTGCTGCCGGAAGCTGGCAAGTTTTGAACTTCTTCAGTACCACAGAGAGACTCCACAATGTTCACAATATTAGTTTATCTTCATCTGTGTTCTGTGTACATAAAATGTAGGCTTTGAAGATAGCCATGTCAACAAAATAAATAAAAAAAAGATTGTACCAGTTCCTATGGCTAGCTCATTCAGCTGACTCATGATCATTTTTCTGATTAGACACATCAGTGCCCCTCATCCCCTTCGTATACTCTGTCACTACAACTGGCATAACAATTTCCCTCCCCTTCAAAGATCCATGTTTCACCTTGTGATTGATAGCTGGGCATGCAGTAGAGAGAACTGATAATAACTTTCTCTCTCCATGCAGTAAACAGCAGTGGGGCACTTCTTTTACATACAGTTTGTTTAGGCTCTAACGTTAAATAGTTTATTCCTGGGAGAAGATTTTTTTCTATTACTGCGAACAGAACCGGTGAAAAGAGTGTTCTTTTCCCAAAGAGCGAATACCAGGTCAACAGAAGTATACCAGTTGTCCACAACAATATGGTACCCCTTCTCAAATATACTTCCAATACTATTCAGTAAATTGAAAACTACATCAAACCCCAAACCTTTACCACTTGGTGCATGAGGTGAATCAACACTGAACTGTATTTTATATGAGGAACCTGGTTCACACACCTTGAAAACTTTAATTCCCCACTGGTGGTAATGCTTGTTTGGCAGATACTGAATCAAATGAGTTCTCTTTTTAGTACCAACTAATGCCTCAACAATACTGAGTGTTTTCTCTGGAACATAATGATTTTTAAAACAAGAATTGAAGTGGTCAGTGGCTAGCCTAACCTTGAAGAGGGGATCATGGTCCGAGTCACCTGGTTTCTTGCTGCATGTGTTGTCCATAATATGGAAAAATCTGTTTATTAGTAAGAAAGTATCCCTTGCCATCACTTTTCTAGGGTGCTGAGTTGACTAATGACTTGACAGGTTCTTTTTCTTCACAAGATCCATATTTATGACCAGGCCAATAAAATGTTTTAAATCTGCCATCCCAATACCACCATCTGGCCTTAGACGAAATCGACTGTACTTCTGTAGAACACATAACTTATGAATGTATTGTCTGGCATAACAATTAGTCTATTGCACTAATAATCTCCAGAAACCAAGGGTAAAAACCGAAAGAAGTACAAGATTGGGGCTGTGTTACGGGCAGGCATATTTCTGCGTCTTGGGTGGTGAACAGTAAATGAGACACTTTTTCTGGGGAATTCACTTTCTGGAGTTTCCAGATCACACCAGTTCACACTCACACCTTCAATACTTACATTATCAGTTGCCTGAAAACCTGTTGTAGAACCTGGAAGCTCACCAACATACGCGTCGCTGGATTTTGGGACGCTCTGTGATAATCTACCCGCTGCACTCAAAATTTCATTTTCATTTTAGTCATCTGATGAACTCTCCACATTATCCTCCACACAATTATCATTATCACTATCCGTATCATCATAAATAAGTCTTTCAATTTCATTATCGTCAACATAAACAGACACCATGTTGCTTAACTGATAACTTCAAGTGTAAAGATAAAATAGTGTCTGCCTTCCAAACAAATGATATTGGTGATTCACAAACAATTTCAAAAGAAAGATAAACCTTCCAACTAGCAGCTGAACATACTACTCCTGCCATCTGTTGTGATTCTTCAAACTACGACGACTTTCCCGACCGTCTGTCAGACAGACGATCACAGCTGAGAAACAGTCACAGTCTGTCAGACGGATAGTCCACAGTTCTTGGGTAAATATAATTGTGTTCACCAATTGACATAAGAAACCTATATTCTAAATCCTTCTTCTTAATGATAACTTCCCCTACAACAGTAATTATTTTCTGCCTGGGCAGTATCATTGTATCAAGATGTTACTGTACATATGTACATCATTTACAAACATTTTTTTTGTAGTAAATGTCTGACTCCATAGCTGAGGGGTCAGCACTTTAGCATTCAGTCATTCAATTCACAGCCAAGTCGAGGGATTTTAACCTGAACGTTAATTTCCATTGCTCGGGGACTAGGTGTTTGTGCTGTGCCCAGCATGCCTGCAACTCACATGTCACACTTAACACTATCATACTTGCCAACATTTGAAAAAGGCTATCGGTAAAATTCACCGATGACAAAATATCTAACAATTTTCTATGTACCCCAGCTTGACGAAAATAATAATACTTCTGGGCTACAAAATACAATAATTCATGCTTTAAACAGGGTACTTCAATGAAATAATATCTACTTACATCACATTCCATTGATTTGTAGATGAACATAACAGTCAAGAAGAAATCCATGTTAAACAGCAGCAGGCAGTGTGAATATTGGTTTGGAGCATACATAACAGGACTTCCTTAATAAATTAAGCAGATATGTGATAATTGAAAAAGGCTTTACACAATAAAACTTGTTTAATGTAACACAGGCAAGAAATAATATAATACACACTGAAAATCACATGCTAGTTCGACTTTAAAGTCATAGTTGTGGCTTCCTGCAAAAAGTCTTGAGAAAATGTTTTTTCATAACAGGTACCAGAACTCCTGGTCTTCAAAATAGAAGTAGACTTCCGAGATTTGTTGGACATGGATGATCTGAAGTCTGTTATATTTTTCTTCATAAGGCTGAAAACTTGTTCCTGTTCTCATTGCTATGGGGTATGGTGAGAATAGAGAGCATTACTTGAGAAATTTGGTTATACGTAAGAAGTCCATCAGCTCCAAAAATATTCTTGATATTTGTGCCAACTGGAATCACTTGCAACAACTTTTGATTTGCAGCCAAAGTGTCATCTATCTGAAGAGCTGTGAACTGCCTCTGAAGCTCATTTACCACCTCATCTGTTGTTCCATTCTCTTCCTTGCATAACATGATAGGAAACTTCTCCAAGAAAAAACGAATGGAAGAAAACTGTGCATGTTCAATTTTGTCTAACCTAGCAACTTGAGTATGCTTTAAAATATCATCCTTGGGTGGAAACTTGTTGATGATATAGTCACAGGCAGTACAAAAGTAGTTTCTCATGATGATAAGAAAAGGAATTTATCTGTATCCTGGAGATCATTCACTATGTTTGAAGTCTGAATGCCAATAACTAACTTATCATCACTTCTTCGATTTTGAATCAAGTTGTACTCAACTTCAAGCAATGAGGAGCTTTTGACAATTTTGGGCTTATCAAACTTGGTGAACAACTGCTTTAGCAAATCCATTAGAATTTCTAATAAAAAGTGAACTTGTGGGGAAGAAATCTGAAGGGCAACATCCAATTCATCAAATACAGGAATAGTCACATGGAGGAAAGTGCAAAAGGCCTTGTTCAAGTTTGAGGACAGGAACATAAAAAATTTTTCCTCATGTGTTGTAGCAAAAGCCTTACTTTTTAGGATGGGTTTGTCACATTTGGAAGAATATGTCATTATTTTAGGGGCACGTGTAGTAGCAGAATCAAGAATTCTCATGATACTCTTTGGATCCACTTTGTTCAACTCTAGTTATTCTGAAAGATGTCAAGCTTGTGGAAATATTTTGGGTAGACTACATAATATTACTTCCTCGTTGAAGAAAGAAAGAAGTGGATCCCACTGATCCTGTAGTCTATCCAAACATCTGTATAAAGATAACCACCTAGTACATACATGATTCAGAATTTTCTTTTCTTCTTTATTGTGCAAGTTTTGAAATTTCTGAAGGGGGTCTTCTCTTCTGACACTCTGCTCTAAGAAATAAAATATATCAACAAGGGTCTCGTCCACTTTAATTGGTAATCTTCGGGCACTTTCCAGCTGCTAGATTAATCAGGTGGCAAATGAAATCTATGATGGCAATACCTGGTTGAACTTCCATCAGAACTGCTGAAACCCCATTTTTGTGTCCCATCATAACAGGAGCATTGTCGGAGCAGAAAGTCACACGATTTTCACTTGGTGTGTTATGAGAATTCAGCTGTGATAACATCAGGTTGCCTATGTTTCGCCCTGTTGAGTCCCTGTGTAATGCTGGTATGGATAGCACAGTGCTCACTACTTTTTCCCACAGAATATCATAGAATGTAACAATAGTATACAACTTGGCATTTGTATCATTGCTTCCATCCATTGCCAAAGAAAATGGTCCATTCTGAAAGCACTTAACAACTTCAGAAGATGCATTTTTTTGCCATTTTATTTACATTGCATGTAGTTTTCATGCGACCACAGCTATATTTCTTTGCAACTTCGGAAACATCTTCTCAAATAAAACATCAGCATAATCAGCTGCATCTAAGGGCACATTGTGTTCCTTTAAATTTAAGAATTTCATTTTTAATTCCGTATTGAACCGGCCCTAATTACGTCACTGTCAACGTTTCCAGACTTGGCAAAAAAAGGTGTTGATTTTCTTCTTATCTTCCTTCAATTTAACATAACTTGCGTGTTTACTGCACTTCACATGATTACTTATATCGTTTCTTCCACTATGCGTAGTATTAATATCACACCCACATACCGTGCAAAAGGCAAATTTTTCTCCCTTTCTTGATTTTAGAATGCACAAAAATTCAACAGAATATGATTCTTTAAATGTCTGGAAGTACTGTTTCATGTTGGATTTATTCATGAATCCTACAATAGGAATATAGCGTATGAAAATGTCTGAGAACAAATGTCTCAGTATCTACTGAAACATAAAAAGGAACGTCGATCACTGAACGTCACAAATTTATAACATAAACACTCAAGGCAGTCAAATATTTCATTAAAACATGTCAAAGCACACAAAGTCTTAAATGAACATGACACCAACCCTGTGAACAAATAATATGTACATGGTAAAAAAAAACACACACATGGAACGAATGTAATTAGTCCAAGAAATACAGGTAACAGCGAAGCACGAAGTTATAACGCAAAACCTCAAACACTTCATTAAAATATGCCATAACCTTAAAAGGCCAAAACATTCAAGGAACGCCAACTTCGTGATCAAAGAATATGGGTTAAATCACAACAAGTGAACGGAGCGGAACAAAGAATTTGCGGAGCGGAGCCTGTCGACACTTAAGATTCACATGGAGGAACTGTTATCCCGGCTTTAAATTCAATTCCAATGATGACACAAACATCACACAGTTAAAAGCACCAATCATATCAAAGAATGAGTTGTCAACTATCGTCGACTTGCCTTCGACCCACGCAAACAATCGATTGTACGGAAATTTACTCATTCCGTATGGGAATCAACATCTGTATCGTCTGATGGCCAAGCAGGCATCAGTGTTTGGTAGTGAGACAAACTCTTTCATAGTGCATTGGCACTGCCGGTGGCTACAATTAGCCTACGCAGTGGCCTCCACGGTATGCACTAGCCATTTTACTATTTATAAATTTCATTTTCTGTATTGATAGATTCAATGTATAGACAAGAAATGTGTTTTTCCACCAATCGGTACTTAATTTATTGTAAATAGATTACACTAGTACCGGTTTCGGCCCTTAACGGCCATCATCAGCTAGTACATGATTTGTTTCCAGCCATTAGACAAAATCACAAGTTGTTATTATGTTAGACATTTGGATGTCTAATGGGGGATGGAAATGCAGTATACAGTAGCATGAAGTTAAAATATCTGTAGTCAAAGGTAAAAGGTTACAATAAGTTAGAAAATGAGTATACAGAACACATTATAACATATGGGCCACAATATAAAACACTTAAAAAGTTAAACACATTAAAATTTGGTATGTATAGGTTAGACACTTATTAAAATTTAAGTTCATATTGCTTATATTCCATTCTTCTATCTTCTGTGTAGTTCCTTTGCTTCTATGTCATGTTGGTTTAGCTGTATGAGGTAATCTTCGAGAATGTTCTGAGGCTGATATGTGTCATATTGTATGGACCTTTGTCTTGAAAAAATGTTTGTATTATATAATCCAACTGTGATGTACTCCAGTAAATTTTTAATATAATAAAATGCAGGTCTTGAGTTTGAATTTAGAAGCTGTTGGTGGCGACACCTCTCGCGTCTATGTTCGTTATGTGGTTGTAGTCTGTAAAGATAAGCTAATATACAGTGTGTGTATGAAGGAATGCCTGGTGTATATATGGAAAGAGTACTTACTATTGTTGTTGTGGAGGTCTTGTACCAGTATGTCTGAAGGCTTGATGTGTTCTACTACGAGTGTGTCTGGGGCTCATATTAGCTGTGGAGGGGGATGTAGGTGGAGGGGACGAAGGAGTGGCTATTGGGGAAGTAGGGGCGGGGTGGGGCTTGTGATTCGTCGGTTTGTTAGAGCGTGTGTTTACTATTTTGAGGTAATCGTTCTTTAATGCCGGAATGGCTTTATCAAAAATGATGCTGGTTTTCTCTGTAATATGGTTAATGTTATGATTGGGATTAGCGTATTGGTCCAAAGAAATATAGAAATCTTCAGTTACGTTGAGCAGGGGTCCCTTAGAGTTTATGTTTAGTATCATCATATCGTTACATCCCCCTCCACAGCTAATATGATCCCCAGACGCACTTGTAGTAGAACACAGCAAGCCTTCAGACATACTGGTACAAGACCTCCACAACAACAATAGTAAGTACTCTTTCCATATGTACACCAGGCATTCCTTCATACACACACTATACTTATATTAGCTTATCTTTACAGACTACAACCACATAACGAACATAGACGAGAGAGGTGTCGCCACCAACAGCTTCTAAATTCAAACTCAAGACCTGCATTTTAATATATTAAAAATTTACTGGAGTACATCACAGTTGGATTATATAATACAAACATTTTTTCATGACAAAGGTCCATACCAATATGACACATATCAGCCTCAGAACATTCACAAAGATTACCTCATACAGCTAAACCAACATGACATAGAAGCAAAGGAACTACACAGAAGATAGAAGAATGGAATATAAGCAATATGAACTTAAATTTTAATAAGTGTCTAACCTATACATACCAAATTTTAATGTGTTAAACTTTTTAAGTGTTTTATATTGTGGCCCATATGTTTTAATGTGTTCTGTATACTCATGTTCTAACTTATTATAACCTTTTACCTTTGACCACAGATATTTTAACTTCATGCTACTGTATATTGCATTTCCATCCCCCATTAGACATCCAGATGTCTAACATAATAACAACTTGTGATTTTGTCTAATGGCTGAAATAGTCCTGAAATAGTATTTGGTGACAACGGACTTAACATCGGCAGTCTAGATAAGTACGTAAGTTTTCATTACATTAATACTTGTATATATTTTATTTTTGTCATTACTGTTTCATGTTATCACTAAACTCTCTATCATTGACAAGTTTACGCTACGTAAACAATACTGTACATATATAAGATTGTTTTTAAAGTGATTTGATAGAATCTGAGGATCTTCTTGTAGAACGAAACATGTCATTCTTTGTATGTTAGTGTGTTTTTTACAGGTATGTTTATAGTGTTATAATTTACATTGTATTTGCTGTGTGTTTGACAGACTGAAAAGCCTTTGTTACATTTAACTAAGTCAACACTGGAAAACATGGCTTCATTCTTAACAAATTAATGGCTGGAAACTAATCATGTACTAGCTGATGATGGCCGTTAAGGGCCGAAACTGGTACTAGTGTAATCTATTTATAATGAATTAAGTATTGATTGGTGGAAAAACCCATTTCTTGTCTATACATGCACTAGCCATGCGTCTTGGTAGGTGTGCTAGGTACCAACTGATGAGCCCAGCCAGGCACACGGGGGCGAAACGCTGGCAACCAAGAATGAGTTAGCTGGAAAATTTATAATGTCCAATAACGGACCATTTATATAGTGGGGTGATTATCAATATGTTAACGTTTCAAATTTTAATTCGCGAATCGTAAAATGACACCACCCATCTGTAAAACCATAAAATACTGCAATTTTTGTAAATTTTATGGATGAACCGTAAAATTTGGCAGGTATGCACTATGCTCGAGCACAGAGATATATAGGTTCCCAGACATGGCAGATGCCACTCATCCTCATCAGAGGGTATGCTTTATAAGGACTGCACCAGGCTAGCAATAGTCACATCACATTATTATTACCGTATTTCTCCGCATCCTAGGTGATTCTTTCCCAGAATCACATGTGAAAAATGAAGAGTCATCTTGCATTTGTGACCTAACAGTAATGAACACCCCAGGCAGCTACCATGGTAACCACGCTGCTTCTTTTCGCCTCCCACGCGCGCGCACAGAACTCGTTGACAATCAACGTCTGCCTCTCAAATCTGCAGAATGGAGCCTTTGAATTCTTAGAAAGGCCAGGGTTACTCAGTGGCAGAGTTATAATGCGTCTACTGTACCTGAAGCTTAGTAAAATGAAGTTTTATAGACAGTAGGAATATTTTCGTGATGGATTGTCGTATTGTGAAGATACATGGAACAGGTATTGCAGGAAAATTTTCAACGAGTTCCTATCGATATTATGATGCAAATTTTAAGTTAATGGTTATTAAACACACAGAAATGAACAATAATTGTGTAGCCACAAGAAAATACAGCACTGGCCTAACTAAAGCCAATATTTGTCGTTAGCATGAAGACAAAGATAGCCTAAAAAAAAAAGGCATATTGTACAAATATTGCATTCAGTGGCCCGCAACAAGGACGCTTTAAAGAAGTCAAAGATGAAATTGTGAGGTATGTGCACAAAAAAACGAAAGGGCAGAATGGCCATACTACCGCGCAATAAACTCGTTTGTTGACCTTCAATGTCCGTGTCATTATTAGGCCTATACATCGCTGGCTGCTGAAGTTGGCCGAGCCCAGCAAACAAGACGTGCATGTAGCGGCAGCCAGTTGTACCTGACGCTGAGTATAAGTAACAGTTTTTGTAGACAGCAGGAACATTTTGCTGGTGGATCGTCGTATTGTAGAGATATATTACAGATAAGAAATGTTCCACCTTATCAGTACAAGTTTTATTTATATAAGAACCTACTTACAGTACCAGTTTTGACTTTTTATACAGTCATCCTCAGCTGTTCATTAGTACCTTCACATAAGTCAAAGTTGGTTAATATGCCTTGCCTAGTAGAAAAGTCATAATAATGGAATGTGTCCAACGTTCAAGTTGGGCATGTTTCAAAGTAAAAGGTGGCTATATGTACATTCTAAAAATGAGTGTGGGTGTATCTTTTAGGCCTAAAATTCGTGTGGATTAACTTATTTTAAAAATACAGGTACATAAACATTTTAAAATACATAGTACATATTAAATCACATATTAAAATATACAGTTCATGTTAAAATCCATTATGATGACTAGGAACACTTCATTAAAATGAGTTTAACATCTTGCGCTTGTCAATTTTCTTATTTTTATCCAATATAAATGGAGAATGTCCGTGCTTGTATTCATAGGCGATGCTCTCTTGGGGTTCTGCTATATGTTAGGCTTATCCACTAGTATGATTAATAGATTCTTCAGTTATTGATGGCAAGTCTAATGTATAACCAGAGGTAGATATGTGCAGCTGTGATTGAATGTTGCCTTAAAGTATTGAAATACAATCTGCTTTTGTGCATAGGTGTTAATTGCAGAATTGTACAGATGCGTGGAACAGGTATTGCCGGCAAATTTACAATGGGTTATCTTTAATATTAGGATGTGAATTAAAGTTAATGGTTATGAAACCCACAGAAGTAAAGAGTAATTGTGCAGCCGCATAAAAATATGGCTTAAGTAAAGCCAATATTCAGCTTTGGCTTGAAGGCAAAGATAGTCTAAAAATGCATAGTATACAAGAAAGATATTCATACGATTTTACAAGCTTGATTTAATTTTTTTGAAGGAAGAAGTGGGGTCATCTTGCATTTAGGGTCATTTTGGATTTGGAGTAATACGGTATTATTACGATAAAAACCCAATGCTTAATATGCGCTTTCTGCTCTGTGTCTGGTTATTCCATTCAGAAGCCATTATAAAGAAACATATTTATTGCATTATCTACCTGCTTAAGGTGCTCTTTTGTGGTGAGAATATTCTTCAAATTTTGTTATTTGTAAACAGATTTTTAAATTATTTTTCAAGTTCCGTCAAAATTGACAGTATTTTATCTTAATATCACCATAACAGAGCTGGACCAGTTCTAATTAGAATTCCTGGAACAACCTTATTCTATTCTTACCTATTGCTCAAATATCTCTATAAAAATTTGCTAGTAACTGTCCATTACTGTGGTTAGTGTATCTTATGGTAGTACATTACTTCAAGTGATCATGAGTGTGAAATGGAAAGTGCTTACAGTATTGACCTAATTAGAAATCTTGCAAAAGAGAAAATACTGTATTAACATGCAGTGCATTTTACATAGTTGTAATACACTAGTGTTGATGAATGTCTAGCATACTCCATCATCTCCTGCTCAATACCTGGTCCTGCTTTCTTTGGGTCCTCATTAAAAATGGCTTGTTTGGGGATTTACTGTGTTATTAAGTCTAATATGTTAGAAGAAATATTGACATTATTAACTAAAACCCATTTAAGTAATTCCTGACAATCTTATTTCAGTGTGCAATCTAAAACGGAGGATATCGTCCATGTCTACTATGCTGCCTTGAACTTCAGAGATGTTATGCTGAGTACCGGAAGACTGGCAGTTGGTGCTGTTATTAGGGAAAGAATTAAACAAGTAAGTCGCCTTTCATCATACATACATACATACATACATACATACATACATCATTATAGATCATTACACCTTTCAGCGTTCAGTTTGCAGTCCTCTGTGAATTTACTAGAGATAGCCACAGTCCTCTATTTTCAACTAGTGCTGTGGCCTCATTTAGTTCTATACCTCATACCTTTAAATTGTTAGAAACTGAATCTAATCGTCTTCTTGGTCTCCCTCTACTTCTCTTACCCTCCATAGCAGAGTCCATTATTCCCCTAGGTAACCTGTCTTCCTCCATTCGCCCCACATGACTCCACCACCAAAGCCAGTTGAGGCGTACAGCTTCATCCATTGAGTTCATTCCTAACTTAGTCTTTATCTCCTCATTCCAAGTACCCTCCTGCCATTGTTTCCACCTGTTTGTACCAGCAATCATTCTCGCTACTCTCACGTCTCTTACTTCTAACTTATGAATAAGGTATCCTGAGTCCATGCAGCTTTCACTCCCGTAAAGCAAAGTTGGTCTGTTTTCAGATAATAAAGATAGTTTCGTCTGGGAGCCGACTTCCTTCTTACAGAATACTGTTGATCGCAACTGCGAGATCACTGCATTAGCTTTACTGCACCTTGATTCAATCACATTTACTATATTATCATCCTGGGAGAACATACATCCTAAATACTTAAAATTATCTACCTGTTCCAGCTTCGTATCACCAATCTGACAGTCAGTTCTGCTGAATTTCTTACCTGCTGACATTAATTTAGTCTTCGAAAGGCTAATTTTCATACCATACTCAGTGAATACTTTGTCTGGTATACTAATCAATGGGATACCTCTGTTGTTGCTGCAATCCTTCCTGTTCCCTTGCTTATAGATAGGCGCATTTACTGCTTTTGTCCAATCTGAAGATACCTTACCAACACTTATCTTACTACTCTATGAAACCATTTCATCCCTGCCTTCCCACGCCTCCACATGCAACATGGGTATACATAGCCTGTGATTAGTTCCACTAAGTGAGGAACACAATGGGAATACCAGCGCCCATGATTAGTCCACTGTGATGGGTCTGCGTGGTTTGTGAGTAGTACCCTTATGCAACAATTATCATCTTTCGTGATTCTAAAAACAGAAGAGACTTTCTAACATCATGCTTTGCATCCATACATACTGAATTTATGAACATTTTAAGAAGACAGCATGACTTCAGCTCAGTTGATCTTTGAATGGAAAGCAGCATCTTTAATCAGGCAGCCTATATTGATATCCTCAACCAGTAATTTAAGGATCTCTTTCTTGAACAACTTTTTTAATATTATATGGCGCACTGGCCTTTTTATGAATCTCTATCCTGGAGCTGTTTTTTTAACATAGTACAGCACATCTCTCGAATTCTTATCTTAATATCTTACATGGTATGTACATTTTTAAGACCTTTGTGTCTTTACATTGTTTAATTTCTTCGATACATTTGTGTTCGATTTGCTTTAGGCTGATGATGACCTACTGTTAGGTCGAAACTAGTCCCTGAACATATATGTAATTTAAAATATCGTACAATTTGTACTGAAAAGGTGGACCTGAATAATACATTATTTAAATACTATTGTAATCACAGTTCAATACAGACCTATCATAATGAAATTTATTTCTTTTAATTACAGTAACCCACACCATGAACCAGTTGCCTGTCGTAAGAGGCAACTAAAAGGGGCAACCAAGGGATGATGACATTAGGACTATGAGATAACTTGTGATTAGTTCCATTATGTGAGAAACACCAAGGCTGATGTTACTTGCAACCAGTACCACCTTGCGAGGAAAACATTGGATCTACGTTACATAGGAACAGTACCATTATGTGCAGAACACTAGGGATCTGTGCGTTGCTTGTGATAAATAACATCGTGTACATTTTACCGGTCGGTTCCACTGTGTTCAGAATGGGTCTCCATTACCTGTGAGTAGTATCACTTTATGAGAAACACCATGGGTCTACATTGCCTGCTATTGGCACCACTATGTGGGAAAAACCACTGGTTTGGCTGGCACCTGTGGTAAGTACCACTATGTGATGAAAATCATGGTTGTGTGTTGCCCAAGAGTAATACCATTACGTGATTAATACCATGGGTATACATAGCCTGTGATTAGTTCCACTAAGTGAGGAACACAATGGGAATACCAGCGCCCATGATTAGTCCACTGTGATGGGTCTGCGTGGTTTGTGAGTAGTACCCTTATGTGCGAAACACCATAGGTTTATGTTACCTGTGAGTAGCGCTATTGTGTGTGACATACCATGGGTCTTCATTACCTGTGATTATTACCATCATGCGGGGAAACACCATGAGTCTATGTTCACCTGTGATTGATACCACTATAAGAGGAACACCCTGATTCTGCTTTACCAGTGATTAGTACCATTATGAGGGGCCATTGATGATCTGGATTTTGGCCCCCCTTGAATCATCTCAGCACTTAAGGCATTGTGAACTGGATCGTCATCATCATCATTTCTTAAAGCATTGTGAATTGGATCATCATCAACATTTCTTCGCTCCAGCAAGCCGGGTGCGGTTGTGTACGAGCCTCCTCCAGTTTGTCCTATCCATCCACAGATGCTGCTCATATATGTGATGCCATTTCACATCTCTAATTTCAAGGTCCTTCAATATCTGTTTTTCCCAATCATCACAAAGTCGTCCTCTTGGTCTCTTCCCAGGAACATTATGGTCAAAGTATGTTCGAGGAGTCCTGAGAGGGTCCATTCTTTTCATGTGACCATACCATTGCAATCTCTTCACTTCTAGAGTCTCCAACAAGCTTCTGTCCAATCCAAGTTGTTGCCGGATATCCACATTCCTTATTTTATCCATTTTTGTTTTTTGTAGACAAGAACAGAGAAACTTCATTCCTGTTGCCTGAAGACAACTCTTTGTTGGTCCAGTAAGTGTTGCTGCTTCCAGGCCATACATCAATATAGGCACTAGATATATTTTTTACAAGCTGATCTTGGGAACTAACGGAATTGTTTCATCCCAAAGTAATTGACGTACATTGTGATAGAATTTGGAAGCTTTCTGTATTCTGTTGATGTATGGTATTGTCTGATGACAGAACACTACCTAAACACTGGAAGTTGTCTACAATATCCATCTCCTTGTTTCCAATTCTTAGATGAACAGTTGGAGAGTTTCTACTCATCACCAAGCCAACTGTCTTCGTTTTGCTGATTTTGAGACCTAAGGTTGTAAAAGCTTCATGCCAGGGATCTAGTGTAGTTTGTACTTCCGCTTCTGTCTTACCCCATACCATTACATCATCAGCAAAAACCAGGGCATTAGTTGTTGGATCCTTTCTTTTAACCGCTTTTAAAACTTCATCCATTATGATTATGAAAAGAAGTGGTGAAAGACAACTTCCTTGCTGGACTCCTCTTCGTTTTGAACCAACCTGATCTTCCATCCTGGACCTGGACACAACACTTGGTTTCATCATATAATCGTTGTACAGAGGAACTTCATTCCTGTTGCCTGAAGACAACACTGTCATCGGGCACTTTCTTATGTCTCAAACATTCCCATATATGCCTGCGTGGTACATGGTCATGTGCTTTCTTGATATCCAGGAAAACAGTTATAAGCTTTTTACCTTTCTCCCAGTACTTCTCATAGAGCATTCTGGTTGCAAATATGAGTGTAGGTTCAACATATTTTATAATCCTGCTCTCAAGGATGGATTCGTAGATTTTGAGGCCATGTGACAGCAGAGTTATACCCCTGTAGTTGGTACATTTCTTTCTGTCACCTTTTTTTCAACAATGGGATGATGACTCCTTGCTTCCAGTCATTGGATATTACATTCTCTTTCCAGATTCTATTTAGTACCCTTTACATCCACTGTTGTCCAACCTCTCCTAGTGCTTTGATCATCTCAACACTTAATTCATCTGATCCAGTTGATGTGTTGTTTTTCAGCTTAGATATTGCTGTCTCTATGTACTTCCAACCATGTCAGACAATCCATTGATTGTTTTTTTCTTCACGATCATTTTTTCATTGTCATTCAATTTAGATTCTGTGGCCGTTGGTGAGCAGATATCAGTGAAGCAACAGAAGTCCTTATTATGTATGTAATGTTATGTAAAGTTTATCTTGTCATCATTTTGGATAAACAAAAACATTTAAAGAACTGAAGTGTTTATGTAAAGTAAATTATTGTATGAAGCTTTCTTATTTAAAAATTATTACATATTTATGCATATGAAGAAATGGACTATGAAGAAGATTTATGTTCTGTTACATTTCCTGATTTAAATTGTATTTTTCTGTAAATTATAGAAAGGGATTTGGAATTTTTATACATGACTTGTGAGGCAGGGTGTGCCACGTGTAAGTGGTCCCTTCCTGTCATTTTGTAATATGCGCGAAGATGCAAATTCTGCAGAAAGCATAATTCTAGAACATCATTGTCATTGGTCTAAAGTACAAGTGTTTTTATTGCCCAGTACATCAGGATTTTTAATAGGTGGATGTGGCAAACTGGAGTGTTGCTATTGGTCATTTGTAATCACTCTATTTCCTGTTTGTGGCTCTTCGCGTGTGCGAGTCACTTTGTCTGCGTCTTTGAATTTGGATCACTACAGTGGGCGGGCGTGTTTAGCGCCCGTCCCGCAATGGGTCGTCAGCCGCCAAAGGTAAGCGCATTTTTGCCTTATGCTATTTAAATGTTTCGGACAATTCTCACTTAATGTAAATTCAGTAATTATGTAGAAGTTCATCTCGTGTGCCGGAGTTTCCTCTAGTTTTCCACATTTTCCAAAATAGAGCATTTATATGACTTAGCATTTATGCTAGTCCGCAACGTTGTTTTATGAGGCAGACCTTCTTTTCTAACTCTAATTGTAATTGTAGTAACTGTAACACCTTCTTGAATTGTGTAATAAATTTTGTTTCGTTCGAGATTGCCTTCCTTCATTCTGTAAATTCTGAATCTCTATGTCAAAGTTTGTTCGCGATCGAAGACCTTAGTTGTTTCACTTACGCTTCTTTGTTTTGTATCTCAAGTATCATTTAATCCGCAGTTCATTTATTTATTCATTTATAATTGTATGTTCATTTCCTTAATAATTATTTGTCCGTTGGGTGTATTATTGTAAGTCTTTTCTCCCCCATAACGTAATACCTTCCATGGACCTCATAAGGGCTTTCCGCACGTTCCACTATCCTTTCTTAGTTGTCATTTTTAGGCCTGTAAGTGTTCCCTATATTTGATTTACTATTGCGTATCGAAAGATACTCATCACACTTCTATGTTCTGATATGTATACTCTGCCACCGCGTTATTTACAATTTCCTTAGTCATATTATTAAGTATTATATTATTTACTACTGGTATTACTTTATTATTTCTTATATTATTTATTATTATTATTATGGTAACCGTAAATTGTCTTGTCCAAAATCGATTACATTTGTTATCAGAGCGTGTGTTATGGAAAGGAGCGAAGACTTACAATGATCATTCTTGGCTAACTTTTATAAAATTAATTTTAAATCTTAAGTTTGAATATAGGTTGTAAGTGTTACGTGTGTATTCGTAATTCCCGGTTCTTGTTTTTCATGATTCTTGCGCGAGTTAATCTCACCACGTGTTTTTCGTTCCGATATGTGCAGTCTTGTGTTGCTGTGTTTTCCTTGTAATTAATGATTGGAGGAAATGGTGCGTCACTATTTGTAACATGTTCTTTTTGGTTTCGTTAATTTTTATAAATTTTCTTGTGTGGCAAGGTTTCGCTTGACCACGTGTTTTGTAGTAAAGTGATATCTTCACATTTCGTGTGCTGTGTTCGCTTTCCAAAAGTCTTCTTTGATAAATTTCAATATGTTTGATTATATCTAGTTGTCTTCCAATTGTGTTCCGATTGTAACATTTGTGTAAATTCCAGTTGTTTCAAACTACGTCGTGATATCGTACTAAGTATTGTCTTGATAATGTATTTGGTACTGTACTCCCGTGTTTGAATTCATGTTTATCTCTTGAACAGCTGAAGTGTCTTGAAAACAGCTGAGCGTTTGACCTACTGCGAAGTGTACACACCCTACATCCTAAGTTATCGAGTGTCGCGTTCTGCTTGTTTTCCTTCTAGACCACGTAAATTGTAGTGTGAATTGTCACAGTGATCATTGTGTTCTGGTTAAATTTTAGCACGGAGTTTCCTTAGTTTTTCTGTAATTTCTGTTTTGGTAATTTTTCGGCAACAATTTTGAGGTTAATGTAAATTTTCGTCTATTTCTTCGAGTGTTTTTCTGTTTGTAAATCTCGTGTTTCGGCAAATTATTTTCTAAATTTTGTTTCTTGTCACCTGGTGTGTTATATTTGGCAGTATTCCATGTGTGTGATCTTCTAAAGTAAATTTGACATCATGTTTTCGCTTAGTATGTGCTTACATTTCTGGTCATGTGGTGATGTTTTTGGTCTTTTGCTGGATCTGGGTTCGTTTCCAAGTAGGTATGGGACTATTTTGGGGACTGTTTCCCAACTAGCTGCTAAAATTCGAAAGTTTCCTAGGTTGTCTCGTGCTTTTCCATCGTGTAAGTGTCTGTTTCCTTGTCACGTATATGTATTAACCTGTGTGTTCCTATACTTTGAGGATCTACATGGCTGTGATAGTCTAGTAGGGTGAAACGTCTCATCATATTAATAGACCAGCATCGACGCTGAGGCCCATTTTGGGCAAATTTGACGGGTTACGGATCTGCACTTGTGCTCGTGACATGTTGGAAATCTAGTGTATCTGATATGAGATTCTTCTGTGATCTTTTGGCCCAATATTAGGTGCCTGGATGGAGAACGATGTCCATTGTAATTCCAAGAATGAATGCTAGGGAGATTTTCTGCAAATGTTCGTTTTGGTGTCCTTACGCTGAGCTATAAATTGTTGCTAAATTCATAGTAGGTCTGCAGGTTGTCAAGATTTTCCTTTCTGTTATTTTAAACTTGTCACTAGCGAAATTTTGAAGGTATCGCGATTTAGCTAAGCCAGTGAGTTAATTTTCCTGGTTGTTTTGGTCTTGTTCGATTTTATCGATATTAAATATTTCTTGCATTACGGGTTCGTGTCTTGTAAATTTAGGTACTCAATTTGTAGAAGTATGGGATTCTGTAGACTGAGTACGGTTGTAACTTTGTATTTGTGCTGTATCTGTCCTACGATTTTCGCACATAATTGTGTGTTTGTCTTGGGTGCCTTGGGTAGGCATATGTGTGTGTGTACTGAGACTTAGGGCTTAAGACGATATTGGCCCTAAGAGTCTCATTGTCGTGAGATAAATTCAAGTGTACTTGAGGTCATGTACTGTCCTTTTTTCATTGTGGGTACTTCTTGATGTGTCATCGCACGGGTGTTTTTGTGTGTGTATGTGTACTGTGTTCTTGTGATGTGAGATGGAGTCAGTATTGAGGTCGTCCGTGCCTTTTACCATTCGCTGGTTATGCTGATTCAGTGATCGTCGCACTTGTTTTGGTGGTTTGATGTTGCCTGTGTATATGTCGGAGGACAGATAAGCTTGGTAGTTTTGTGTGTCGTGCGGTTATCTGGTAATCTCTGGTATGAAGGTTGTACTTGTGCCTTTTTAATTTCTTATATCAGTGAGTTGGATGTCTGCATGTGCACTCTTGCATCGCTTTCGTTTTTCACTTTTGAGTTCCTGTTGGTAAGGTAATGTAATTTCGATTTGGTATTCCTGGCCTAATTGCGCCTTAATTTGACTGGTGTGACACGTAATACGTAATGTGAGTTTATCTATGTAAAAATTTTATGAGTACATGACATGATAAATGAATAGTGACCTACTAACCTCAATTCAGTGAAGGTGGTTGCAAGCTAACGTAATTTAGTACTTATTTTCCTGTTTTGAGTTCCCTTGCAACTTTCTAAATTTTTTATTTTTATTTGTTTGGTTCTTTCTTAATGTTGGGTGATTAAGAATGCACACGGTAACTTAATTTAGTAGTTATTTAGAAATTTATTTAGTTATAAGCAAATTTTCTTTTGAAAAATGGCTGGCTGGCAATTTCATGGATCTTATAGTTAAATTAAGAACATTAATTGTAATTAGGAGGGTCGTTTGTGACCATATTAGGTAGATTTTAATGTTATGTATATTGGGGTAAGATTTAGATCTTCATTTAAGTGTATAACTTGGGATTATCTGTAAAATTTTTGGGTACTAGAGTAAACTCCGGAAGATTTTCTTTTAGTCTTTTAACGTTCCTTTTGAAATCTTAAATAGCGCTTGCCTACGGGGGATGGGGTATACCTGTGCTACTCTGGGAGGAAACTTCCATAAAGAGCCTCATGGAGTCACCGGTTTGGTGCTCATGAATTAGTTAGGTTAAGAAGAAAAATACAAAATCCACCCTTCAGCCCTTCATAATTTCAAAAGCACTTCTGGATGATCAGACGATGGTGTTTCCGATGTCTTCTGTTTTCTGCTGCCGATTGGTTTCTGTTGGAGTAGCTGCAATACCATGGTCCTTCTTCAAGTGATGGTGCCTATTATGTGCCTGTTGACCACTAAGATCCGACGATAGAGTGGGCTGGTGTTCTTACGAGTGGCAGTTAGCAATATAGCACCACATTCCCTGCCTGTTACAAGTCAGTTCACGGCTCGAGTGAGCTGAAAAGAAGCTTTACTGGTGACCTCAGTTTTGACTGAACGTGTGTGGAGGTTGTGGTCATCGGCCGCAGTCTGCGCCTTCATTAATCAGCGATACCGGTGGTCGCCTGGTGTCTCTTCGACCTGGATGGACGTTCCTGAAGAGAACGAAGTGTTCTAGTGTCAAGTGTCGGATAGGATGTGTGGTCACAACCCCCTCAGTGAAAGTTAAAAAGTAATTGTTTCGAGCATTGCTCGAGTTTAAGAGGGGGGAGGATGTGGCCGTTGGTGAGCAGATATCAGTGAAGCAACAGAAGTCCTTATTATGTTGTAATGTTATGTAAATTTTATCTTGTCATCATTTTGGATAAACAAAAACATTTAAAGAACTGAAGTGTTTATGTAAAGTAAATTATTGTATGAAGCTTTCTTATTTAAAAATTATTACATATTTATGCATATGAAGAATTGGACTATGAAGAAGATTTATATTCTGTTACATTTCCAGATTTAAATTGTATTTTTCTGTAAATTATAGAAAGGGATTTGGAATTTTTATACATGACTTGTGAGGCAGGGTGTGCCACGTGTAAGTGGTCCCTTCCTGTCATTTTGTAATATGCGCGAAGATGCAAATTCTGCAGAAAGCATAATTCTAGAACATCATTGTCATTGGTCTAAAGTACAAGTGTTTTTATTGCCCAGTACATCAGGATTTTTAATAGGTGGATGTGGCAAACTGGAGTGTTGCTATTGGTCATTTGTAATCACTCTATTTCCTGTTTGTGGCTCCTCGCATGTGCGAGTCACTTTGTCTGCGTCTTTGAATTTGGATCACTACAGCGGGCGGGCGTGTTTAGCGCCCGTCCCGCAATGGGTCGTCAGCCGCCACAGGTAAGCGCATTTTTGCCTTATGCTATTTAAATGTTTCGGACAATTCTCACTTAATGTAAATTCAGTAATTATGTAGAAGTTCATCTCGTGTGCCGGAGTTTCCTCTAGTTTTCCACATTTTCCAAAATAGAGCATTTATATGACTTAGCATTTATGCTAGTCCGCAACGTTGTTTTATGAGGCAGACCTTCTTTTCTAACTCTAGTTGTAATTGTAGTAACTGTAACATCTTCTTGAATTGTGTAATAAATTTTGTTTCGTTCGAGATTGCCTCCCTTCATTCTGTAAATTCTGAATCTCTGTGTCAAAGTTTGTTCGCGATCGAAGACCTTAGTTGTTTCACTTACGCTTCTTTGTTTTGTATCTCAAGTGTCAGTTAATCCGCAGTTCATTTATTTATTCATTTATAATTGTATGTTCATTTCCTTAATAATTATTTGTCTGTTGGGTTATTATTGTAAGTCTTTTTTCCCCCATAACGTAATACCTTCCATGGACCTCATAAGGGCTTCCCGCATGTTCCACTATCCTTTCTTAGTTGTCATTTTTAGGCCTGTAAGTGTTCCCTATATTTGATTTACTATTGCATATCGAAAGATACTCGTCACGCTTCTATATTCTGATATGTATACTCCGCCACCGCGTTATTTACAATTTCCTTAGTCATATTATTAAGTATTATATTATTTACTACTGGTATTACTTTATTATTTCTTATATGATTTATTATTATTATGGTAACCGTAAAGTGTCTTGTCCGAAATCGGTTACAGATTCTATTCAGTGGATACATTTTGAAGTTTTAATTTTTATTTCATTCACCTCGTACTATTAAGGGCCAATGACCTACTGTTAGGCCCCTTTAAACAACAATCGTCATCATCATCATCATCATTGTCTACGATAAACATTGCTGAATCCTGGTTTGAGCGACAGGTCTGTTCAGCACATGTTTAAAACACTGGGTGTATTTTCAAACCACATTCAAGTTGTTCAGCATCTAACAGAAAGGAATGAATGAGCCTAGTTTCAGTATTGCAGCTGAGTGGTGTTCATGCCATTTGAGGACGCAGATTTCTTGTACAACATACGGTTTTCAGATGAGACCTATTCACCTTGATGGCTACATCAACAAACAAACAACTCCTTGTTTAAGGTTTCAGTGGCCTGATGTTATTTCACAGAAATCACCACATAGTGCGTGGATTACAATTTGATGTGCCATGTCTGGTCGTGCAATATTGGGCCCTTATTTCATTGAGGATGCTGCACAGAATCCAAAAACAGTGGACCAGTAACGTACTGAGACCTCATTCGTGCGGTATTTTAATAGTTTTTGTTGTGCCATAAACTTACCCCCTCCAACAATAATACGAAGGCTATCTATTATTTTTTTTTTTTTTTTTTTTTTTTTTTTTTCAAGGTCCGATTGGTCACAGAATTAAAACTAATGACCAATCTGTTGATGCACATATAGCCAGTTCATGTCTTTCTGACCATTTGGTATGACCTGGTGCACACTTTGAATATCCTTGAACTTAACCCCTTAAGCAGGGAACAATGATTCTCTGAATCTCGCCCAGGTGAGGAGCAGTTTTCTGACTCCATGTAAAAACAAATTGGAGCAGTCTGTAGTGGATAATATCTTGTATTTAGGTTCTAGGATCGTAAAAATGTATTTTATGTTGTACAATGCCATTAAAAATGGACAAGTGGTGAAATGTTAATTTTCTGATATGTGCAAACAAAAGTGGCATATATGTCATTATTCAACCAACATTTTATTCACACTTTGAAGTCAGTTCAAGACAATTAATTAACAATTTGTATTTCTGAATGGTGAAAGAAGCAGGTGGAGATCTCTAAATAATGGTTTACCCCAAGGGTCAGTTTTATCTCCCATTCTATTCAATCTTTACATCCATGACCTGCCTACATTTTGCAGATGATCTAGCTTTAATTACTCAGAGTACGGATTTGGCACACTGTGAGGATGTACTTACAGAGGACCTAGCTACCATGTGCGACTATTTTCACAAATGGAGACTCTAACCAAATCCTAGTAAAACGGAAGTAACAGCATTCCACTTGCATAACATGGAAGCTAATCGGAAGCTACATGTGCTTTTTAATGGAACAGAAGTCTCCCATAACTTCTTCCCAAAATATCTGGGTGTCACACTGGATCGGTCCTTGTCGTTCAAACAGCATTGCTCGAATCTGTCAAAGAAGCTGAGTACAAGAGTAAATCTATTGCATAAACTAGCGGGCAGCAACTGGGGTGCAGATGCAAACACTCTTTGCACTGCTTCACTTTCTCTAGTATACTCGGCTGGTGAGTACTGCGCTCCTGTGTGGGAAAACAGCGTACATTCAAGCAAGATTGATGTACAGCTCAATGAAACCATGAGAGTTGTTACTGGTACAGTGAGGTCCACTCCTACTCAGTGGCTGCCTGTTTTAGCAAACATTGCTCCTCCAGATCTGAGGAGAAAAGCAGCCAAAGTACAGTTGCTCAAGAAGACCTTTGCATACAGGAACTCACTTTTGCCTTACGAGATCCACCTGTGATGAGGTTAAAATCCAGGAATCCACTCTGGACTGATCTACACTCCTATGAAAAATTCAGTGTAACAGCAGAATGGAGACAGCGATGGGAACAATGTCCACCCACCAACGCCTTTCTGATTAAAGACCCAACGAAGAAAGTGCCAGGTTTCGATCTTCCTCGACATGAGTGGTCAAAACTCAACCGTTTCAGAACAGGTCACGAGGTCACGGCAGGTGCTGATATATGATGAAAAAGTGGGGATATCGTGAAAGTGCTGCGTGTGAGTGTGGTTCTGAGAAGCAGACATTGCTTCATGTTGTTGAGAGCTGTCCACTGTCAGCATTTAAGGACGGTTTACGGACTCTGCATGAATTGACACCAAGTGCAGTGGACTGGTTGTCGAAGCTGGACATTCTAGTTTAATTACCTCTATATTTTAATTTGTATGTTAATTGTATATTTTTACAGATTATGCTTATAAATGCCATACGATAATAATAATAATAATAATAATAATAATAATAATAATAATAATAATAATAATAATAATAATAATAATAATAATAATAATAATAATAATAATAACAACAACAACAACAACAACAACGATTTGTCATGACAATAAAGGGTGAAAACATGAAAACACTAAGGTCATCAGCCACAGTGACAAAACTTATTGAAATAGTGCAAATAGAAATAAGGGTTCTAAAAATGACCATGTCTTCATAGGACATTATTGGATATCCCAGTTGTGAACATTTAAAGATTGCCACATTTCCTACTGCGCAATTAGGTGGTCTTGGTGCATAGATTGCAAAACAACTATAGCTATCGTACAGAATATATCATTCAACATATTGTGCACTGTATTGTAATAGAATAAATGCTAACAATGAAAAATAACCAAAACTGATATACTGACAAGGCATTGAAATGAAAGTGTTATTTTTTGAAGATTCCCTCACCGAAACACAGGCTCCTCCAGGTAAATACCCCAGCACTTCATATTCATGTTATATGATCATTTCACGCTACAGTATTTATGTTTTTTTAAACACTACTTACACCTTACTGCTTAGTTCTGAGTAGTATGTAGATTCTGAAACATAGGACTGGGCACAGTAAAACATCACAGATGTTGCAGCAGTACCGAGTGTCTCATCTCTCTTTCTTTGAAACGTAGACCACGCACCTCCTGCTGTCGTTTTTCCTAGTATTTGTTGGAGGATTTAGGTCTGGAAAATGCCTTCCAGAGAACTGCCCTATTGGGTCAGGTGGTAATGGTCTAACCACCCTGACTGGCATAAGTTCAGTAGGGATTGGTCCACTGAAATTACTACATATTTTCTGCACAATATGCAATTGAAACTGCAAGTGATTTAATTTTCCCCCTAGCTTATGAAACAAAATTAATTAATTGAGTACAGTGATATTCAGTGGATAGTGAAAAATCTTGTGAGAGTAGGCTACCATTTCATTCATTTCCTCATGATACTCTCGCTTACCAAGCACTGGTCAGTTAAATCAACTCACACACTTCTCCACCATGTCATCATAGTATTTGATGCACACTAACAGATTTTCCTTTCTTTTACCTTTTCTGTCCTGTACTGTTCACATTTCTCTGTCATGAGTGCTGCTCAACATGAACGCATCTCTCTTGCCCCTCCATTTTAGAGCCATGAGTTTGTTCCTGAAAGAAAATACTACCTTTAGTTTCTTCCCCATGATATCCTTAGGAAGTCCTTTCCTGTTAGGACAAACAGTTCCAACAGCATCAGTATCCAGATCATTTAATAGGTCAAAGAACTCTGAGCTACAGTAATAATTCTCCAGAGTAATAATATATCCCTTATTCAAATTGTCTTCATCTAAAAATGCAATTTTAGATGACTTAATGAACTGAGATATGTCCTTTCCACAAACCTCATCTAGCAGCTTTGTCTGCCTACCTGTATACCAAAGTATATTCCACACACCCCCTCTGCTTGCCTCACATAGTTTGAAAGACTCCATCCAAAAATGGAATTTCTTCTCTGAAATGAATACTTTCTAACCTAAGCAACCCTCCCACAGCAGTCGACGTACGTCTATAGAAATACGGCTGGCTGGAATATATTTTTAAATGTAGATAATACATTATTGTAAATAGAGACAGCCTCCACGACTCAGGTGGTAGCGTGCTGGCCTCTCTCCACTGGGTTCCATGGTTCAAATCCCGGTCAGCCTATGTGAGATTTGTGCTGGACAAAGTGGAGGTGAGACAGGTTTTTCTCCAGGTACTCTGGTTTTCCCTGTCATATTTCATTCCAGCAACATACTCCAATATCATTACATCTGTCATTCATTAATCATTGCGCCAGAGGAGTGCAACAGGCTTGGGTACCCGGCACAATTCCTATCGTCGCCACTAGATGAGGGCTTCACTCATTCCATTCCTGACCCGGTCAAATTACTGGAAAACAGGCAGTGGATTTTCATTATTGAAAACTGGTTTCACTTTGTAAATTTTTGGATGTACTTCCCTTATTACATGTCTTATTATCAGAAAAATATAGAAACTTCAGAAGGAGAAAGAACCTTTTTTCCAACATAATTTTAAAAAATTTATGTAGCCAACAAACAGTTCCTGGAAAAATAATTGCTTAGGTTATTTAGGTTTATGAATTATTCCCTTTAAGAGCAGAATTGCTAAGAAGAGCTGTATTTTATATTTGGTCAGAGGTACCCATTCATTTTCTCTACTTTTCATTTTTCCAGCTTGTGTCTTTGAGTTGATTTTCCATTGAGTATTCAAGTTGGCTTGCTCAGCTACTAGATCACGCAGCTCATCATCAGTAAAATATCCATAAATTACTTCAGGCTGTGTAATGTTTTGCAGTTCACCTTTAATGCCAGATTCCTACTTTGCTTCACATCCATTTCTTGTACATCCTCGAACATCCCACTCATTGCATAAGAAAGTTTCTAATACCAATATAATGGTCCGTTATTGGACATTATAAATTTTCCAGCTAACTCATTCCTGGTTGCCTGCGTTTCGCCCTCGTGTGCTAGGTTAGGCTCGTCAGTTGGGACTTAGCACACCACCCAAGACGCAAGGCTAGTGCATACCGTGGAGGCCACTGCATAGGCTACTTGAAGCCACCAGCAGTGCCAATGCACTATGAGAGCTATGTCTCATTTTCAAAAATTGATGCCTGCCTGGCCATCAAATGATGTAGATGTTGATTCTCATAGGGAACCTAAAATATTTGTCCCGAATGAGTAAATTTATAATACCAATATAATGGTCCGTTATTGGACATTATAAATTTTCCAGCTAACTCATTCGGGACAAATATTTTAGGTTCCCTATGGGAATCAACATCTACATCATTTGATGGCCAGGCAGGCATCAATTTTTGAAAATGAGACATAGCTCTCATAGTGCATTGGCACTGCTTGTGGCTTCAAGTAGCCTATGCAGTTTCCTCCACGGTATGCACTAGCCTTGCGTCTTGGGTGGTGTGCTAAGTCCCAACTGACGAGCCTAACTTAGCACACGAGGGCGAAACGCAGGCAACCAGGAATGAGTTAGCTGGAAAATTTATAATGTCCAATAACGGACCATTATATTGGTATTATAAATTTACTCATTCGGGACAAATATTTTAGGTTCCCTATGGGAATCAACATCTACATCATAAGAAAGTTTCGTCGCTGCTTCCACTACTCTTGGCACTTTGGTCGCTCGCACTTGAGTCACTTTGAAAGCAATTGACCAACGCTACTTCAGCACGTGTTGGAACCAGGTCAGGTGGTAATGGTCTACCACTGTGGCTGCCATAGTTTCAACGGGTGTTGATCCATTAGTGTTACTGAATATTTTCTGCACAATATGCAGTCGAAATTGCAAGTGATTGAATTTTCCACCCTGCTTACAATACAAAATTAATGATTAAGTGCCAGGCAAATGCTGTGGCTGTATCTTAATTAAGGCCATGACTGCTTCGTTAGCGCTCCTAGTCCTTTCCTATCTCATTGTTGCCATAAGACCTATCTGTGTCGGAGCAACATAAAGCAGATTGTAAAAATGTTATGAACTGAATGAGTTGTTTGTGTGCTGTGGTGCAAGATGGATACATCAAGGAAAAGGTTCTCTTGTGTCTTTAAATGCACCAATTCACTATCACTAGTTGAAGATCCTTCACTAAAGGACTGGTTAGGATTAGACAGACATAATTACATTTTTAACTTTTTGTAGATACTATCATAATTTTGATCAGGAAATGCATATTTATCTATGAATCAAACAAATGTATATATACCCACAATACTCCATGTCATGGAGTATGATTCAAAGATAACTATGCATTTCCTGATCAAAATTATGATAGTATCTACAATAAGCTAAAAATGCAGTTATGTCTGTCTGATCGTAAACACAGAGATGTGATATCTGTTAGGTTCAACCTGTTCAATACTAATTACGTGTTGATGTTACTAATAACTTTTATTTAACATGGGACCGGTTTCGACATTTAAAATGTCATCATCAGCCATAAAATAAATCACAAATATAGAAGCAATGACATAATAATCAAAACTATTGTGGATACGCATTGAAATATGTTCATTAAAAGTCTTTAACCATCCATTCACACCATGTGTTAAGGTAAATCACCATAACAGAAGAGCAACGGCATAATAATTAAATCTGGCTCAGTGACACATTGAAATATGCATACAGTCTCTCACTATTCAAAGAATAAAAGAAGGTTCTTCGATATGTTGTGCATCCATTCAGTAGAAGGCTCCGACAGGCTTCCAAAGTAAAGAGTCATTTAAAACACTCGCACATGCTATGCGTCAACCAGAACAACGGGAACTTATCGGAATCACTTGGTATGTAATTTATACCTGATAAAATTTTAACACTGATGTGTATGTTAAATAAAAGTTATTAGTAACATCAACACATAATTAGTATTGAATGGGTTGAACCTAATAGATATCTCATCTCTGTGATCTCAGTTCAATATGGAAACATCAATGAAGCTCATATTTTTGATCGTAAGCAGTTATATATATAATTTTCATCATTAAGTTCTAACATTTCATGAATAGCATCAGTAGATGGATCTAGATGTCTCTTTGCCACATTTACATAAAATGCAATTAAAATATAACATGCATGCTACAGAAATACTACAACAGACTAAGCATTACTTTTGAAATCACGTTCAACATACCAGAGTAATATATCCCACTAAGAAAGTGTATTTCATACATCCAAACATTTGCAAACACTCGGCTGATGCGACTGTATGACAAGCACTTATGAAGCATTGTTGCACGAAGCTGCCATCTTTGAACTCTGTAGTCACAGCTATATCTGCCAGGAAAAATCCTGGACTTTTTGAAATGGTAATTGCTTTGTGCAGGTCATTCAGTAGGTAAAAAATCTCTGGGCTACTGTAATCATCAGTTAAATATCCGTAAATTTCTTCGGGCTCTGTAATGCTTCTCAGTTCACCTCTAACTCCAGAATCGTACTTTATGGCATATCCATCCCTCCTGCATCCCTGAACATCCCACTTGCTGTGAGAGAAACAATAACTTTTTGCATGAAGCAACTACTGCTTCAAAGCTTCTGGGGCTTCCCCTTTCCCATAGAGTTTAACGAAAGCCTGTGAGATGGCAGCATAAAGCGGAGCTTGTCTTCTAAATTTCACTTCAATCCGGTGGATATAACATGAGTAAAAGAATAATAAACATTGATAAATACAGGACAGCACTAACTGGGAAGTTGTAGAGACAAACTTCTATGACGGTAGTTCAATAAACCGTGCTGAGTAGTAGTGCTCTGCAAAACACTTGATTTCACTCAATTGTTGCCTCCATAACAGTTGCATGCAGGCAGCCATTTTATAACCCACTGTTGCAAAATAACTGTTACTGCTACCGATACAGGTAGCAATGAGGTGGTGACATATGGCTGAAGTCATCAGCAACCTAGGGAAAGTTTACTGTTTGGTCTTTTGGCACTTTGTCTAAACTTCAGTACAAGTGTTACCTATTCAGATAATCTGGAAACATGGTTTAGAGGAATTTAAATAAATATGTGCTGGAAAAATATCATAACACAATGGCCAGCCTTGTGATCTACAGGTAGCAAACCTACTTCTTACATGAAAATCCTGGGATTGCTTCCTGACCAAGTCAGGGATTTTCACCTGACTCTGAGGGCAGGTTCATGGTCCACTCAACTTACATTAGAACAAGTGAGGAGCTCTGTGATGGTATTTCAGCAACCCCAGTCTAATTCATCGCACTGACTATGCGGCCTTCAAGCCGAGCAGCAGTCACTTAATCGGCAGTGGGTTATCAGAGCTGTAGCACTATGGGGATTTTTGAAACATAATATATGCAACATTTTTATGGGCAGTAAGTGCAACTGTCAAAAAGGCTAATGCAGCTACAATCTGAAGAGAAGTTCAGTGTCGAGAAATGCAACAAATGCAAATGACAAAGCACAGATTATGAATTATGAAACATGCCTTGACTGGTGCTGGTGAAGAATGCAACTGCAGAGCGGCACTGCAACTATTATTTTCTTGCAACTTCGGTTTCATTCTACAGTGGTCGTGTTCCCAAAACTATTATGATAAAACGATTTTGTTATATCTGTCCCAGGTCCATGATGATGATGATGATGAGGAGGAGGAGGAGGAGGAGGAGGAGAGGCACCTCCTTGGTCAGCTCTTTTTCTTTACTGACTCGGATGGTATTTTTGCACTCGAGGCCTAGAGAGTCTTTCCTTTTCATGCCCTTCGTGGCCTTTGTCTTTTTTTGGCAGATACATTAATTTTTGAAGTGTCGGATCCCTTTCATTTTTTCCCTCTGATTAGTGTTATATAGAGAGGATGGTTGCCTAGATTTACTTCCTCTTAAAACAATAATCACTACCACCACTGGTTCAGAGGGTCCCGAGTTTTATTCCTGGCCAGGTTGGGGATTTCAATCTCATCTGATTAATTCTTGTAGCCCAGGGACTGAGTGTTTGTGTTTGTCCCAGCACTCCCCTCTTCATATTCAGACAACACACCACACTACTAAACACCACAGAAACATGCAATAGTGATTACTTCCCTCCACACAGGGTTGGTGTCAGGAAAGGCATCTGGCCGCAAAACAGGGCCAAATCCACATGTGTGACACAGTTTACACCCGCAACCCCACAGGTGTGGGAAAAGCGGCAGAAGTAGTATCTGTTCCAGGTCTACTAAGTAGAAGGGTGTCATGTACTTGAAGAAATGTGATGTATCAGTAGAGGCACCTGTATTTTTACAAAATCGCAAAATTTTGTGAAATTTTACAAATTTGTCTCAAAATGCAAAACTATCTACCTTTAAGCAAAACAAAAGCAGGAAAATGGACGAAATTATGTGGAATCACTTTTTGACCCTAGAAGCATAATAAAATATGATTAAAAAAATGAACTCTCTTCTAATAAACCAAATTCCCATCTTATGAGAATTTTCAGTATCAGAATACCTTGAACCATACACAGTGTTTAGGGATCTATTTGGTAGTTCATGTAGGCAGCATTTGTTAAAGTGTCAGGATAATTCGTTTCCAAACATCCTTGTTTTGATATACTGCATGTAATGTATGTCTTCATCAGAAGCATAAGTCTCATGTTTCTGTACATACTGTTTTACTGCAAATTGGTATCAGCTATCTTTTGGTTTAGCTTTTATTGCTGAAAATTGGAAACAAAATTTAGTGAAATTATTGATGAAATAAAATAAAAATAGCAAAAAATAGACCAAACTTACTTTATTTAAATGACTAAATTAGACAAAAATTTTCACCACAAACAGATGCCTCTATGCATCAGTGCAATCCCCTTTTCTCATCATTTACACTGACTGTTAGGCTTGATTGTTTCATTATCATTACCAACAGTGATATCTAGCAGAGAATGTTAAAATGAGAAGCATGCCAAACATGAAAGTACCTTGTGTTGGTACTTCAAGTTGTTAAAATATACTAGCTGGTGTACCCGTGCCATGCTATGGAATTCTACATCGTATACAGAATTCTAGATGAAGTTGAGTACCGGTACGTGTTGCAAATAAGATTTTATTAAATTGCATATTTACATAAGTATTTAAAATTTAAATTTTAGGCACCTTCCCCTAAACTACCATTTTATCCAGCATTAATAAAGTTATATATAGCCTAGACTGTTGTGCTTTATTCTTCAAATTTACATACCAATTTTCATTCAATTATGTTTGCCTATTTTCTCATGGCTCAGCATTGATATGGCCTTAGCAACAAAAATTGAAATTCATGGATATCTCTGTAATCATAGCTGGTGTAGTAAATGTGTATAAGACACAAATGATCCCAAATTCAAATCTTTATAACTTTAGTTATGTAGTATTTATTGATAGGACCACTGATAAGATTTTTGAGAACTGAATTTTAGGCCTTCCACTAAACTACCATTTCACTCAGCATGAATAAAATTATTTATAGCCTATATTGTAGTGCATTATTCCTCAAATTTACATACCGATTTCATTAAGTTCTTGTCTGCCATTTTGTTTCGTGATGCTCGTACAGTAAGACAGAGAGACAGACATGATGGTAAACTAAAAAGTGCATTTCCTTATTATTGTGGACATGACCAATACAGAAATACCATTCTTTTTTAATTCTGAGCAATGTACAGTAAAAACTCTTATTTTATATACAGACTTGTACAGTTCTGCATAGTACATATATTCATTCATATAAATTAACATTTTTTTGACATAAATCAGTAATTCAGTTATGAAAATTGTAACAATTAGTTGCAATCAACATATTATTAAAAAATTATGATGTAAATTTGCTCATATTAGTACTGAAATTTAGGAGGAGTTCTGATGACAACATGTTTAATAATATAAGTTGCTGGATCATCATAATTTCTGCATTAAGATACATATGTAATGCTTTTTCAGGACTGTGTCTGTGGTATGGAATTTACTGGACGTACCAGCAGTGGGAAAAGGGTAATGGGTATAATTACCACTGGTGCCATAGCTAATGTTGTCAAGAAGGAGTCACCTCTCCTCATGTGGGAAATTCCAGACAGCTGGAGCTTGGAAGATGCTGCTACAGTGCCTGTTGTCTACTCAACTGTAAGTGTGACTTCTTTCACTGTCAAAACCAACGTTAAACCTATTAGGTCGTGTTACATACATTTAGTACCAGGGGGATCCGAATACACAATCCATACCTGCCAACCCTTCCGATTTACCCGGAAACTTTCCGGTTTTTAACTCGTCTTCCGATTTTCCGATTTATTTTTACTTCTTCCTATTTTTGACCAATATAACCTCTACTACGGCCAATACTCTTCCCCTAGGATCAAGGATAAATTCTTATGTGCTTGTGTAATTTACGAAACCTCATTTTCAAGCGTATTTATTTGATGCTTTATTTCGTGAGTGTTTCGTCCTTCGCCTTCGTGTATGGGCCAATCGTCCTGCAAGCAAGACAGGCTAGCGCGCGGTAGCGACTCAGTTAATCGGGTCGAAAGAATGAGTTTGTTATTGTATTGTTCGCGCGCTGTTAACATCGTTTCTGTGCGTAGTCTCGTCGGAGTTGTAGGCCACGTGTTTTTTCTTGCATTTCTTTGCTTCCCCCCCCCCCCTCCCCTTTCTGTCAAAGTCGTATGTTAATAATGTATGGGACATATGTTTTGTATGTGGTAGTTTCGCTTTTTTAAATGCATAATGTTAATGAGTTGAATGTTTTTAAGGGGGTTGAGTCGATGACGGTTTCTGGTATTTTCTTTTCTCGTTATGGTAAAATAATATAACAAACGTTATCTCCCAAGTGTTCAGAAATACCTATAAATTTCCGTTAATTTTACCGTCTAATAAAGGAAACTACCGTATTTTCTCGCGTAATTAATACCCTTGCATAATTTACGCATCCCAATATTTTTGGGACCAAAATGGAGAAAAAGAAATGTTGACGTAGGCCTATTTAATGCACCCACAACTTCGAACATTCCCATCACGCAGCTCCGGGTGGGTTTCGAAATATAGATATAAACTACTCAAGTAGCAGGCTTCCTATTGCGAAAGCGGGCATTCCAAATACAGGGCAACATGCTGTTAATAGTCGGCAGGAAATCCCACTGCACTAGTTTTACGAGTGTTTCGGGTACGGGACATTCTGTGATCTCAAAAATGTTTCAGTCCACAGTATTCGAGTAATACTGCATCATACAGACTCGTGGTGATCAGTTACGCAGAAACATAGGGGAATAGGACAACGGGCAGCAAGTATTCAGTGTCCAAATGAAACGTGCGCTACCGCTGTAACAGAAGTGCACTTCAAACGGCCAACAAGTCTCGCTCGCAAAGCATTTCGCGGACCAAAAAGCGGCTAGTTTCCGCAAGTAGAGGAGGATCTGCTTAAATATATGATTTTGTTACGCAACGCTGGATAAGCCGTTTCTCGCGAAATGCTGTATTTTAAAGAATGAGAAATAGCCGCTGCATATGGAATCAGTGTCTCGGATTTGAAGGTTAGCCAAGGCTTGATTAATTTTATGGAGAGAAATGGACTTTCTCTTCGATGAAAAACAACATTATGCCAAAAAATGACGTATGATTTCAACCATTTTCATCGTTTTGTGATTGAGAAGCGATTTGATCTCCCTTATAGGAACCACAGCTCAGACGCCAATCAGTTTCCATATGCCACAAAGTCGAACAATCGATAAGAAAGGAACATAGTGTTATCGTACGCGCTACCGGAAGCAAAACACGATGTACTGCAATTCTTGCTGTAACAGCTGATGGCAGAAAGCTTGCACCTTACATTGTTCCTAAACGAAAAACAATGCCGAAAGCAAAATTTTCGCGAGTGATCCACGTTCGTATTCAAGAAAAAGGGTGGATGGACACGTCACTTGTACAAGATTGGATACGAACGGTTTAGGGTACTGTAGCAGGGTCCCTCCTTCGATGCCCGGCTCTTCTTGTGTTGGATAGTTTTCTTTTTATGCCGGTATGTCATTGTTATGACATTACATGAATTGTACTTTTATTAGTTCATGTTTATTTCAGTTCAGGTCGTATTGTCAGCTCGTGATGGGAAGAATATTTTCCAGTGTCGGTACTTCAAACCCACGTGTCTAACCTACCTGATGTACCCTATTTGACTTTATAGAAAAAATCTCACGCCGGAATTTTACGCCAAATGACGATAACCGCAAATGAGTTGAACCAATTTTGTTTATATTACATTTGATGTATCTTTTACATGTAAATGAATTGTAAATAATTTATTAATATCTGAATTCCTTCAGTAATTTACGCCTGTATTTTCCTCAAACAGTGCGTTAATTACGCGAGAAAATACGGTATTGTGCATTTTGTTGCGTGTATCGGTGTGACAAATATATTAATGATTAATTTTATGAAGAGAAATGTATGTGTCATAAATGAGAATGATTTGGTACATTTTCTTGTAACCATTTTTGTTTTCTTAGCTTAAGATTTTAAATTTAATGGTCAATTCGCATTGTAACTGTAGATATGTATGCCTTTTATCCTGACCTTTTTTCACCTAGACCATGGTGGAATATATGTGATGAAATCCAAGAATTAAAAAATCTTCCTATTTTGGGGTTCTAAAAGTTGGCAGGTATGACAATCGGTGTCCAGTTGGCGATTTTTGTTCTGTACTTAACATCTCTTCTACACGTACTAAATCTACATAACACGACCTAATAGGTTGAAAATCGGTTTTGATTACAATGTGGTCGTGAAAATTCAGTATTCATTTACTTGGCCCACAACGGGCGACTTGAACGCACTCTACGGTGCAATGGCAGTAGTGCCAGACCTGTAGCTTAGATCCTTTCCAACAGAACAAGGATGACCTAGGCCACCATAGCTCAATTGGTAGAGCAACCAACGCGAAATCGGGAGGTTGTGGGTTCGGATCCCACTGGTGTCCGGTTGGCCATTTTTTTCTGTACTTAACATCTCTTCTACACATACTAAATGTACATAACGCGACCTAATAGGTTGAAAGTCGCTTTCGATTACAGTGCGGTCGTGAAAATTCAATATTCATTCTTTCACTATATTTCCATGACATATTGACCCACTGGGTTCCTGTTCTCTTTCTGTATTTGTCCTTTGGTCCTATTCTTTTTTCATCTGTTTTTATCTTTATTTATAATGACCTCTTGGGTTACTATTCTCTTTCTGCCTTTTTTTTTTTTAATGTTTACAGCCATTAAAGACCACAATAAGCAATGTTTACATATTTTTAGAAGCTTTCTTTGCTGCCCAGTATCGTTGCGTTCTCTCTCTGACAGCCTGTCTCCTTTCTGCTGTCCACCCACTATTCTGCTGTTCTTCTTCACAAAAGCCCTTGACGTTACTGATCTGGTGTCGGTACTTTGTTCTGTTAACAATATCTTCACGGTTTAGTCCAATTTTTTTCAGATCCTTCCTGACCTCCCTGAACCACTTACCACATGTGTTAGGTCTACTATCAAGTATGGCAAAAATTTTCTTAGTGGACCGCTCGTCTTCCATTCTTAACAGGTGCCCATAGAAGTTGAGTTGTCACTTCTTGATGGATTCCATCATTTGTTCGGTTTTCTGATATAGTTCCTCTCGTGTTCGCAACCTATATTGTCCAGCCACGATCTTTGGGCTCATTATCTTTCAAAGGATCTTCCTCTCAAACTTCTAAGTTTCTCTCATACCAGCCTTTCCAGTAACTCGGAGGCATTCACTTCCATAGAGATATTTGGGTTTAATCACCGTGTTGTATGTGTGAGTTTAGCTTGCATTGAAATTGCTTTTTCCTTGTACAGGTCGTGTGTTGTGCGAAATGCTGCGGCCATCCTATCTCGTATGCTGTTGTTAGCTTCCTCTTTCTGTATTTGTCTCATGGTCGTAACCTTTTCTTTTTTTTTGTCCAACTGCTTTTATCTTTATCTTTTCCTCTCTTCCTTTTCCTACTTTTGTCCACCGTGCAGTTCTCTCTGTGTATCAGTGGTAGAAGGTTGGCTTCCAAATTCTAAGATCTATTGAACACTCCATGGTGTTCAGTATTGACACCTGGTGACACATTTAGTGCTCAACCACAAAATTAAGTAAAACTCAGCCATAGAGTGCTGAACAGTTATTCATTTCTCTGCTGTCTGGTGGAGTAAAATGGAACATCGAAATTGACATGCTGGCATCTGAGATGGTGTCAAATGAAAATGCCTTGAAGTAGTGGCTGAAATCATATGATTTAAATGAAAATCCTCAGTCTGTTTCCAGTCAGTTGACCAGGTCAGGAATGGAATGAATGAAGCCCCCATCTAGCAATGAGGATAGGAATTGTGCCGACTGCCGAAGCCTGTCGCACTCCTCTGGGCAATGATTAGAGCCCCGTGCAGATATACAGAATAATATCCCCATTTGCACCCGCAGATATTGTAAATATTGAACTATATTACACCAAAGGTATTGAAATGGATATATCTGTTAACATAGTACAATAGGCCTGACACCTGGCACCAGACCCGCTACTGTGACAGATTTATGGGGAATTTCCTTTTGCGACAACTACCCACATATTGAGAGGTTCTCTTTCGGAACATTCGTTCCTTCCTTCCACTAATTGTTGGCAGGAGCCAATCTTAGGTTAGATTTACGGCTTTATGGACTCAAGGCTCTTTATACATCACCCTCCTCCCAATTCAGTGTCAAAGGTCGCCTAACCACAAGCAAAAATAAGAGGATACCTGAGTGAAAATCGATAAACTTTATTATTTAGAAATTATCAGCAAAATAATCCGCACTGTCATACAGTTTGTATCCGCCAAGACACTAACTTCATGGATATCCACGCAGGGCTCGAGCAATGATTAATGACTGACAGATGAAATGAAATGATATTGGAGAGTGCTGCTGGAATGAAAGATGACAGGGAAAACTGGAGTGTCTGGAGAAAAACCTGTCCTACCTCTGCTTTGTCCAGCACAAATCTCTCATGGAGTGACCGCGATTTGAACTATAGAACCCAACGGCAAGAGGCTGGCGTGCTGCCAGCTGAGGCATGGAGGCTTTGTCATATGATTAATATTTTATAATTATCATCATCATCGTCATGATCAGCGTGGAACTCTCTTCTTATCCTACATCCCCCACAACAAGACCAAACATCTGTCGAAATGGTCCTGTAGTGAGTGTCGATGCCTGTCTTCATGGTGAAGCTGTGAATGAGAGACAAGGTTGTCAGGGGGTTGAGAAGAAAGGAATGCAGTGAGAGGTGAGAGCCCATCAATATGAAGATGTGGAGATTTTTCTCCTTCTTTTGTGTTTCAATGCTTGTCCTTGTGTTGTCTTTCTGTTGCTCCCTCTTTCCACCCTGATCTGTCATTCTGTGTGTCCTATTATGAGTTCCTTTTCATGTTCCTATTTTCCTGCAAATGACTTGATATCTTCACTGTCTGTAAGGCTGACCAGGACAGTAAACCACAGTTCTGAATGTACTCATCTTGTTTTTCTTCTCCCGACTCTGTGACTCTAAATGTATGTCAGCGAAAAGCCTGAATTCACCAAGCTCGATAGCTGCAGTTGCTTAATTGTGGCCAGTATCCAGTATTCTGGAGATAGTGGGTTCGAACCCCACTGTCGGCAGCCCCAAAAATGGTTTTCTGTGGTTTCCCACTTTCACACCAGGCAAATGCTAGGGCTGTACCTTAATTAAGGCCACAGCCTCTTCCTTTCCACTTCTAGCTCCTTCCTGTCCCATCGTCGCAATAAGACCTGTCTGTCTTGGTGCGACGTAAAGCAACTTGCAAAAAGCCTAAATCCAAGTCTTCTTAAGTTACTTTTTTTCCTTTTGATCTCATTGTCATCGTCATCGTGATCTAGCACAGCTCCCAGCCACTTGCCAGGTCTGTATGGAATGTAAGTCGCTCCATCATTACCTATCATTTCACTAAGTCTCCATCAACGCTCTGTTCCAGCAACACAACCCTTTGTACTCTTCAGTCATCTGTCTCTTGATCTTCCCCTTGACCTCTTTCCGCCCCTTCTTTCTTGTCATTCTCCTGGATATCCTTGAGTCCTCCGTTCATCAGACATGTCCATACCACTTTAGTTTTCATTTCTCTATTCTCTCTTGCAAAGATTCCTCTTTCAGAAGTTCTCTCACATTCTCATGTCTCAGTCTCTCGTTTTTTGTATCCACCGTTCTGCTTATCATATATTTATTTCACTCACCTGCCTTTAGCAGAACCATTATGAACCAGAAAACTGTCCATGTTGGAAAATTTTCCTGGTCTCGTGAATTATGGTTTAATATTCATGTAAATTTACCTGTATTTAGCAGAACCTGTCTGGCGCGGAAACGAAAGGAAATTTTGGGACTATAATAGAAAAACGTAAATAAATTTCCTTCCTAACCCTTTCTAGTACGTGGATTTTGAATGTATCTAAGATGGCCAAGATAGCATTCGGCTAGGAAATGAAATCGGACTATCGGTTGTAAGGCGGCAACTTTATCTGTTGACTATGACATGGATATTCCATGTGGTTTGAGCATCCTTTACTATAAGAATCCGGAAATACAAAAACTTGTGGTAGGAAACTTACAGACTTCCTTCGTCCCTTATCTAATTTTGTTGCAATGTGAGCGTAACCCTATGAGTCGTTGACTAACGAAACACAGGAATTTAGGAGGGTGGGGACACTACTTGCTTAACAGTTTTTGTAGAAAGGTCACAGATTTAGTGAGCTTACAGTTAGCAATCACGGAACTTTGTGCTGCTGTTAGAGTGTAATTTTAAATGTGATAGAAGGAAAGAAATGCATGGTTTTAGATTTGAACACAAAAATTGTCTGTTAAGCAGATCGTAGCAAAGTTTAAGATTGGAAAAACACAAGTCTACTACATCCTTAAGAAAAAGGTGGAATGAAATGAAAGATTGGTTACAGGGAAGCGGAGCAGTGAAACGAAAACTCAGAGTAACTGGGAATGAGGAAATAAACAAAATTGTTTGAGAATGGTTTGATAGTGTCAGAGCAAGAAATTTGCCCATTTCAGGGAAAATGCTAAGGCACCATGAAAGAGAAGTTGCAGGAAGTACAGCTCGGCAACCATCCTGTACAGGTTTTCTGTGATTTCATATTTTCACACTAGGCAATTGTTGGGGCTGTACCTTAATCAAGGCCATGTCCACTATCTTCCCAGTCATAGCCTTTTGCCATTCTACCAACACCAAAATCCTTCGGTGTGTTTGTGTAGCTTTAAACCTCTAGCAAAACAAAAATCAGAGTTACCATATTGTGGAGTTCAAACCACTGATGGTGGTTCCTCGTCTAGAATAATCTTCTTTGCTCATTTCCCTTGTTTCCCTTTCATCTTTTATCAGTCGTATCAGCTTGCATTTGTCAGTTCTGAAGACATGATGAAATAGTTAGCTTTCTTGCATTTTCCCAGCTGAAGGGAGTACGTCCTTCTTCTACTTCTACTTTTCCAACACCTGTGGGGTTGTAGGTGTGAATTGTATCACACATGTGGATATTGCCCTGTTTTATGGCAGGATGCCCTTCCTGATGCCAACCCTATGTGGAGGGAAAACTTCCATTGAAACTGTAGTAAGTGTTCAATTGTTCTTCTATGTTTCAGGTTCTATATGCCTTCCTCGTGTGTGGACGCATCAAGAGAGGCGAATCTGTACTCATTCATTCTGGTACTGGTGGAATTGGACTGTCAGCCATCAATGTAGCCCTGCATTATGGACTGACTATTTTCACTACAGTTGGAACTAAAGAGAAAAGGGAATACATTAGGGAACATTTCCCTGAGGTAAGTAGGAACATTTTGATAATGTTTTAGTGATAAAAGCAAAGCCGAGCAAAGCCATGCAGGTCATGAAGGTAAAGGCTTCTACTATCCATAATGGAAAGGAACAAGCAAGTGAAAATCAAGTCATATATATATATATGAAGGAATATAAAAAGTGGCACATGACAGCAAAAACACAGTGACAGGTCAGAGTGAGAAGAGGGAGAAATAGAAAGAAAACATGAAAGGATGAGGACAATCTCCACATCTTCGTACACTGCCACCTTCAAATACCATATATAGCAAATATTCCCTACATTCCCCCTCCCCCCTCTGGAATTCAGCTAAGAAAAACTGGGATGCGCACATTATTTGAAATAAGGTTGGTACTGCTTCTCTTTGAACAGTGAGCCCTTGCACTATAAGTTTGGTAGGCAACCTGCTGATCAGAATTTTCATGTGGTTTGCTTAACTTCCCCTGATTCGAATAGTTTTTCCTGTGTTGTTACGGATGTACTGTCATGGATGGAGTGAGTTGGCCATGCGGTTAGGGTCGCACAGCTGTGAGCTTGCTTTCGGGAGATAGTGGGTTCGAATCCCGCTGTTGGCAGCCCTGAAGATGGTTTTCCGTGGTTTCCCATTTTCACACCAGTCAAATACTGAGGCTGTACCTTAATTAAGGTCAAAGCTCCTACTTTCCCTTTCCCTTCTTTCCATTGCCAAAACCTTTGATGTGTTAATGAGACTTTAAACAAGTAACCGGAGAAAAAAAAAGCCTGTGTCATGGGTCACACAGTATGATGCCAGACAATGCTATTCACTTAATGGAACTGAGGATAATATTCTATGGGAAGATGGCGATGAGGTGATTCTTTCACTAGTGACGATGATGATGATGATGATGATGAAATGGATGATGAATGGAAGCATGGGAGCATGCAATTACTGTACTGACTTTAATATTTTATGCACACATTAACATTAAATTGATAAAAAAACGCTACATCACTACTTTTTTGCTATTATCCCGGATGCTTTGCAACAGCATGTGAAGATTATGACACTTCCTTAAAACAAATGTACATTTTATTCAGTTTTGGAGTACATAATTGTCTATACATTAAGAGTTTATTAAAAACAGTTTTGACAAATTCATCCTTTGTACTGGACCATTTTGCTTCATTTCTGATTTATTCTCTCCAGGATTACCTGCCAGTGAATCATGAGACATTGATAGGTCTCTACGTACAGCCAACTTTGAGTAATCATAAAATCGAATCATTAAATGATCACTCCAGTAATTTCAGGCAAAGGCTTACCCTAACCCACAAAACATTCTAGGTTGCTAAGCAACTAACACTTTAATTAATATTAAGATACTATGATGACTGGATTACAGGAAGTGACACTGTTTTTCCACAATGGTTTTGAGGAGATGTTCTGGCGTTTTTCTTCTTCACCAATGTCAGTTCAGATTTTCCTATGGCAGATGACAACAGAGGCTCCACTGATGCAAGTGCTGTTTTTTTTATAGATATTGTGCGATAAGCACGTTAATTTTAAAGGAAATTTTCTTTCTGAATCTGCTGAAGATTTTCCTTAGCCCACTGCTTTGCGTGTGTAGAACAAAATTATGGGGAACAATACAGTATCAGTAGAGCAAGGCTGTGTAATACATAATGTGGAGTACTTCCGAGTCAAGTCTGCACAATGGCCTGCATGAAATGCATTTAAGAAAGTGATCTGATTTAAGGTTTTCTTTAATTGAAATGTGGCCTAAAATTTAGGTGTTCATCTAGCAGGACTACCAGATACAAAAGTTGATCTTCTAGTTTGATTTCCTGACTATTCATCATGTGTTTTGGCTACATCAGATTTCTTCTTCATGTGACAACAATAGACTTGATTTTCAGTGGATTCCATTCTCTTCTGAATGAGAGAGCATAGGAAGTGGTGAAAAATAAAGAAAGCATGGCAAGTATGAAATGGGGATAAAATGGAAGAAAGTATCAGGAAAAGAAGGTATAAGAAAGCCGTAAGTGAAGAAAGGAAGAAAAACTGGTAAGGCTTTACACGAGAATATGAAGGAAATGTGGAGAACAGTAAAAGGATGCTCTATGAACTTGTGAGGTGGAAGAGAAAAGATAAGAGTCTTACACAAAGCAGGCAAAGGCAGGAGATAGGGATCTGCGCTCTGATGGCCTTCTCTTAAACCGCAGTGGTACGTATAAGTTAGGAAATTTGTTTGGAAGGGTAATAGGGAGGTACATTCAGGGAAACAGGGTGGCCTAGGGAGCGGTGATAAGGGAACAGGGAACTGGAAATCAAGTGGAGATGACATAAAATTGTTAGTGTTGAACTGTAGAAGTATTGTAAAGAAAGGAATAGAATTAAGTAATTTAATAGATATATATTTACCAGATATTGTAATAGGAGTTGAATCATGGCTGAGAAATGATATAATGGATGCAGAAATTTTCTCACGGCACTGGAGTGTGTATCGTAGAGATAGGATAGGAATGGTGGGAGGGGGAGTATTCATTCTGGTGAAAGAAGAATTTGTAAGCTACGAAAAAGTTAAAGATGATACACGTTAAATTCTAGGTGTAAGGCTCATTTCTAAAGATAATAGGCAACTTGATATATTTGGAGTGTACGGACCGGGAAAGGGTAGCACTGACGTGGATTCGGAATTATTTGATAGGATAGTCGGCTATGTGGGAAACGACATGGAAAGAAATGTGATTGTAGCGGGAGATCTGAATCTGCCCAATGACAATTGGGAAGGAAATGCGAACGACAGGAAGCATGATCAACAAATGGCAAATAAGTTAATATGAGAAGGACAGCTGATTCAGAAAGTGATGGAACCAACCAGAGGGAAAAATATCCTGGATGTGGTGCTGATAAAACCAGATGAGCTCTATAGGGAAACTGAAGTAATAGATGGTATTAGTGATCATGAAGCTGTTTTTGTCGTAGTCAAAAATAAATGTGATAAAAAGGAAGGTCTTAAAAGTAGGACTATTAGGCAGTACCATATGGCTGATAAAGCAGGCATGAGGCAGTTTCTAAAAAGTAACTATGATCGGTGGAAAACGGTAAATAAAAATGTAAACAGACTCTGGGATGGGGTTAAAGAAATTGTTGAGGAATGCAAAAACAGGTTTGTACCTTTAAGGGAGGTAAGGAATGGTAAAGACCCACCTTATTATAATAGAGAAATAAAGAGACTAAGAAGGAGGTGCAGACTGGAAAGAAATAGAGTTAGAAATGGCTGTGGAAGTAAGGAGAAATTGAAGGAACTTACTAGAAAATTGAATCTAGCAAAGAAGGCAGCTAAGGATAACATGATGGCAAGCATAATTGGCAGTCATAAAAATTTTAGTGAAAAATGGAAGGGTATGTATAGGTATTTTAAGGCGGAAACTGGTTCCAAGAAGGACATTCCAGGAATAATTAATGAACAAGGGGAGTGTGTATGTGAGGATCTTCAAAAGGCAGAAGTATTCAGTCAGCAGTATGTAAAGATTGTTGGTTACAAGGAAAATGTCGAGTTAGAGGAGGAGACTGAGGCCAGTGAAGTATTAAAATTTACATATGATAACAATGACATTTACAATAAGATACAAAAGTTGAAAACTAGAAAAGCGGCTGGAATTGATCAGATTTCTGGGGATATACTAAAGACAATGGGTTAAGTACTTATTTGATTATTGTTTGGTCGGAGGAGCTATACCAGATGAATGGAGAGTTGCTATTGTAGCCCCTGTGTATAAAGGAACGGGTGATAGACATAAAGCTGAAAATTACAGGCCAGTAAGTTTGACATGCATTGTATGTAAGCTTTGGGAAGGCATTCTTTCTGATTATATTAGACATGTTTGTGAACTTAATAACTGGTTCGATAGAAGGCAGTTCGGTTTTAGGAAAGGTTATTCCACTGAAGGTCAAATTGTAGGATTCCAGCAAGATATAGCAGATGTCATGGATTCTGGTGGTCAAATGGACTGTATCGCGATTGACCTGTCTAAAGCATTTGATAGGGTGGATCATGGGAGACTACTGGCAAAAATGAGTGCAATAGGACTAGACAAAAGAGTGACTGAATGGGTTGCTATATTTCTAGAAAATAGATCTCAGAGAATTAGAGTAGGTGAAGCTTTTTCTGACCCTTTAATAATTAAGAGGGAAATTCCTCAAGGCAGTATTATCGGACCTTTATGTTTTCTTATATATATAAATGATATGAGTAAAGGAGTGGAATCGGAGGTAAGGCTTTTTGCGGATGATGTTATTCTCTATAGAGTAATAAATAATTTACAAGATTCTGAGCAACTTCAACGTGACCTCGATAATGTTGTGAGATGGACAGCAGGCAATGGTATGTTGATAAACGGGGTTAAAAGTCAGGTTGTGAGTTTCACAAATAGAAAAAGTCCTCTCAGTTTTAATTACTGCGTTGATGGGGTGAAAGTTCCTGTTGGGGATCATTGTAAGTATCTAGGTGTTAATATAAGGAAAGACCTTCATTGGGGTAATCACATAAATGGGATTGTAAATAAAGGGTACAGATCTCTGCACATGGTTATGAGGGTTTTAGGGGTTGTAATAAGGATGTAAAGGAGAGGGCATATAAGTCTGGTAAGACCTCAACTAGAGTATGGTTCCAGTGTATGGGACCCTCACCAGGATTACCTGATTCAAGAATTGGAAAAAATCCAAAGAAAAGCAGCTCAATTTGTTCTGGACGATTTCCGACAAAAGAGTAGCATTACAAAAATATTGCATAGTTTGGGTTGGGAAGAATTGAGAGAAAGAAGAAGAGCTGCTCGACTAAGTGGTATGTTCCGAGCTGTCAGCGGAGAGATGGCATGGAATGACATTAGTAGACGAATAAGTTTGAGTGGCGTTTATAAAAGTAGGAAAGATCACAATATGAAGATAAAGTTGGAATTCAAGAGGACAAACTGAGGCAAATATTCATTTATAGGAAGGGGAGTTAGGGATTGGAATAACTTACCAAGGGAGACGTTTAATAAATTACCAATTTCTTTGAAATAATTTAGGAAAAGGCTAGGAAAACAACAGATAGGGAATCTGCCACCTGGGCGACTGCCCTAAATGCAGATCAGTATTGATCGATTGATTGACAAAAGGGAAGAAAGGAGAGATAATAACACAACAAGAGCAGATGAGGAATAGATTGAAGGATTACTTTGATGAACTCCTGGATGTGAGAAGGGGTGAAGACGAGACAGTATTAGTAGACTGTGAGGAGACACAATCCAAGAATCACAATGGAAGAGGTAGAAACTGCTGTCAAACAAATGAAAATAGGAAAAGCAGTGGAGTGGATGAAGTGTGTGTCGAAATGATAAAAGCATTATGATCTGCTGGTCTACTATACCTGTATAGGTTAGATGTACACTGACTGAGCAAATGTCATGGGATAGCAGAGCACTGATGCGCAGGTGTGTTGTCTGCACACCACACACCCCCTGTGCCAGCGGCAGTTGTATAGGAGACCTTGTGAGCTGTGACTGTGCTTGTGACAGGTGTAACATGGAACGTCGTCGTGAGCTGACACCGTTCGAACGGGGTATGGTGGTCGGTGCCCGATGGATGGGAAGTGCGCTTTCGGAAGTGGTGCGGGAATTCGGCTTTACACGATCATATCAGATGTAAGGCTTTTCAGGTGTTTGCTCTATTAACCAGTGTTTTGTCTTAGGTCTGACACTAGACTCTTCAGAGTGGGATGTGTCAGACCCTACCCACTGACGCTGGGTGTATGCAGGTGAAGAGAAAAGGGTAAGGTCTGACACATCCTACTCTGAAGAGTCTAGTGTCAGACCTAAGATGAAACGCTGGTTAATAGAGCAAACGCCTGAAAAGCCTTACATCTGATATGTTTTTGACATGCTCTATTGGTGAAAAATATCTAATTCCCTCCATGGGAATTTAGAATTTTTCATTTACACGATCAGCCGTGTCCAGAGTGTATCGTGAATGGTTGAATACGGGTGTCACCATCCTCAACAGACGAACGACCGGCTGTCCAGCCACCCTCGATGACCATGACCGGCGACATCTGAGACGGATTGTCAATAGTGAAAGACGGGTAACCGTGCAACAAATCACGACTCAATTCAACACAGGCCGTGCTAGACACGTCTCCCGGTGGACAATCCGTAGGAACATGGGTTCTATGGGGTTTGGGAGCCGGTGCTGCACACGGGTGCCACTGTTAACCCAACGTCATCGGGCACAACGACGCGCATTTGTCGCCAGTCACCAGGGATGGACACTGGAACAATGGCATAACGTGATATGGGCGGACGAATCACGATTTCAACTGCACCATGCCGATGGGAGGCACCGTGTATGGCGCAGACCACATGAAGCGATGGATTCCGCCTGCCTCGAAGGTGTAGTCCAGGGCGCTGGTGTCTCTGTTATGGTCTAGAGTGCTTTTTCCTGGTATGGAATGGGCCCCCTAGTTGTTCTGGAAGAAACTTTGAATGGTATGCGGTATGTTGAGCTGCTCGGAGACCATCTCCACCCATTTATAACCTTCCAGCGCTCAGACGGTTCTGCGGTGTTTCAAGATGATAACGTGCCGCCACATTGCTCCCACGTAACCCGGGAATGGTTCCAGGAACATGCAGCGGAGGTCCAACAACTGCCATGGCCACCCAGTAGCCCCGATATGAACCCTATCGAGCATATCTGGGATGTCGTGGAACGCAGGCTCCGTGCCATGGATCTGCACCCATGAACAGACCAGCATTGGCGGCCGCTCTGCAAATGATTTGGTGTCAGCTGCGTCCAGAGGACTACCAGGGACTTATCGACTCGCTTCCACGGAGTCTCTCTGCAGTTCGTAGGGCCAGAGGAGGCCCCACACGCTATTAGGTGACTATCCCATGACATTTGCTAAGAGTGTATTGTATCTGGAAAGAAAAATCAGTACCAAATAACTGTAGTAAATGAGTAATAATACCTACATTTAAGAAAAGCGACAGAAAGATATATGATTATTATCGAGTAATCGCACTCATATTTCAGGTAGCTAAAGTAGGGTACTAGAAAAGAGAGTGAGAAGAAAGGTGGAAGGATAATTAAAAGAAGATCAATATGGCTTTTAAAATGGAAGATAAACACTAGACTCACATCATCAGCATGAGCAGTTAATGGAAAAACATTGAAAATATGGAAGAGATATGGTGAAGACATTCCATGATTTAGAACAGGCCTATGATAGTGTTCCCAGAGCAGATGTATGGAAAGTAAAGCAATAGTAAGGATTTGGAAGACAAATACAGTGAAACCTCATTAGTGTGTTTTTTGTTAACACGTTTTTCCGCTTAGCACATCATAAATTCAAAGTCTTAATTCTCTCGTATTCAATCTATATAAAAATACCGCACTTATTGTGTCACGAATTTTCGCTGTTACTGCTTAGTACAATCAGATTTTTTCTAGCCCTGAAAACGTTATTTGTCATCCCTTGAGAAAAAAAAACGTGATTTACAACTCGGGTAAGAGCTGTCGCCTCAGTTGCATGATTTTTGAAAAAGTGTCCCTATTTGTGCTTGTATTTCACATTACATTCAGAAGTTAGAAATTTATTTTGTGTTGAGTGGTACAGTGAAATTTTGTCGTGTGATATGGTAACCTATATCTGGATTAGGAATATAATTGTGCGAAATTGACTAGCGTGGTGCATATTTGTCTTGTGATAGCCTAGTTATGGATACAGAAAGTCGTGAAATTCCTTCCTAATGAAGACAAAATTAAAATCTTTCAGGAAGTGGACTGGTATCCACATCTTCAAGCGTGCAGAGGTCACGAATATTGATCTCGCACCTTCGAGTTTCAACTCGATCATTCAACTTGGTCAAAATTGGGGTCAAAGTCATTCCTCCTAATTCCTCCCAGTTGCACATGGTCAAGTGTGACCTCCAATTCATCGTCTAAGAATGTTTAATAACCTACTGCTCCGAAATAAAAGGCTTCTATTAACATTTGTTTTTGAAAGATTGTGATCTGCACTAATGCTTGGATATTTTTATTGGCCCCCGTCCATGTTGTCATGTTTATTGTTTGGTGTTTTTCACACCTTTCAGTGCACTTGTTATTTTATAAACTTCTGCAGAAAGGGTTTTCATATTTGTTCTCCTGTGCTTTTCACACCTTTTAATACTTTCCTCTCATCTTTAGAAATGGTGGATATAGTTTTCACTGTACCCGTGGATACACGTCATAAAATGCCCTAATGTCTAAAAAATTCATATCTGGTGTTCCCACATCCCTGTTGGATAGTTTTTATTTGTATATTCAGTAGTATGTTTTCTCGCTTAACACATTCATTTTTGTTGTCCCCTGCAGAAACGTCTTAACGAGGTTTTACTCCAACTGAATATTTGTAAGCAATGTACAAAAATTGTTGCAGCAGTGTCCAGACACATGTAGGGAAGACGGAGTGGTTTTGGAGTGAAATTGTACTATGACATGGAAGTGTCATGGATGTGGGGAGCAAACAAAGAGGAACTAGTACTGAGCAGGTTGGCCATGCGGTTAGGGGTGATCAGCTGTGAGCTTGCATTTGGGAAATGTGGGCTCGAATGCCACTGTCGGCAGCCCAAAGATGGTTTTCCATGGTTTCCCATTTTCAAACCAGGCAAATATTGGAGCTGTACCTTAATTAAGGCCACAGCTGCTTCCTTCTGACTCTTAGCCCTTTCATATCCCATTTCCATCATAAGACCCATCTGTTGATGCATCCACAAAGACGCACATGAAATGCTTTCAGTTGGTACATTTATTTATTTCACCTTAACTTCACGTAAACATACACATAACCTAATCAACTGCTGTCACAAATAAAATACACACATCAAACAGCCATTTTTTACAATTGCCTATCACAGCACTTGGAGGTTGCAACCTTGAAACAGTTGACTGGTGACTAGCATGTCTGCCTAAACACAGCACGAGGTCACAAGTATACTCCTGTTAAACCATAACTCCTACTCAACAAAAACTCTCTCCACCATGAAGATCACCTCCTTATATACGTGCCTGGCCAGGCTTCTAGAAAGTTATATTTTTTGTAAGTTCTAGAGTGCTTAAGGCCCAGATATAATGTACAGAATATTCTACAGAGTTTTTGTCTACCTAGTACCATCCTGGATATTACAATGTGTTACACAATTCTGTAGCAGATTACATATCATATACAGGTAATAATAAATTATATAATATTACTTACAGGTTCTTACATTAACTAAACTCATATAAATATCTATATACATCAAATGTTTCATGACATAACCTCACAAATAATGCAATTGTAAACTAATTATGATACTAATAAGTGGATGTACATCACAAGTAATAATAATAATAATAATAATAATAATAATTCAAGCTCGATACTTGCATTATTTACCCGTGGGTTAAAGAACATTGTTTTCAAGTTATGTCAGTATATTACACTTGCTTCACTGTGTCGGTGCGAGGTAAAGCAAATAGTAAAATACGAGAGGAAGCACAAGGACAACTCGGCATATTGAGTGAGATTATTGAAAATTATGGAATGAGAATCAACATGAAAAAGAGTAAGATAATGGTGTTGACTAGAGGAGAAGGGGAAGGGAAAGGAACTATAAAAATTAGGGGTCAAAACCTTGAAATTGTGGAGAGCTTCAAGAACTTGGGAAGCGATCTGATGCAGGATGCAGGGCTGGACATGGAGATGAAGTAAAAGGATTCAACAGGGAAATGCAGTCTACCTGAGTGTGAGAAACCTGGTGTGGAGAAAGGAATTACAGTGGTGATGTTGACATCTGTGGCTGAGACCTGGACACTGACAAGAAGACAGGAGAAATGAAAATTTTAAGAAGTATGAGAGGATTGACAAGAGGACGTCAGGAAGGAAATTGGCGTGGAAAAGCTTTACAGTGGAATGGAGAGGAAAAAACTTAGATGGTGTGGACATATTAAGAGGACGGAAGAAGGAAGGATATCGAAGCAGAGGAGGGCAAAAGGGAGATCCAGACTGATAGTATAAGTAGGATAAATCTGTATTGGAACACAGTTAAGGATTAACAGTGGTTGATGGACAGAGGATGATGGAAAGGTGTTTGAATCATCCCAACTTGGTAGGTGCTGGATGAGGGAAACATGATAATGATGACAATGATGATGATGATGATGTTGTTATTGATGTTTGTACAGCCCTCACAAGGGTAGAGGACTGAAGATAGATGATAAAGGAACTTGTTGTTGTTGTTGTTGTTGTTGTCAGTGACGCGAAACATGCATGCAACCTGGAAGGACCCCTATTTACTTTTAGAGCTAAGAACTTTCGCCTGTACCAAGCAAGTTGGTTATGCAGTTAGGGTCGCAAATGTGTGAGCTTTCATTTGGGAGATGGTGGGTTCAAATTCCACCGTTGCCAGCCCTGAAAATGGTTTTCCATGTTTAGCTATTTTTCACACCAGGAAAAAAATACCTTAATTGAGGCGATCTTGTCTAGTTAGTACGAAAAAAGAATGTTTTTCCTTTCTCATAAAGATAGGTCATCTCATTTTCCAGGTCTTTTTCTTCATCTTCTTCATCTTCTGCTTCTTTTGAATTGGCCAACTAAGGACCACAGTATTCAACTTTTTTGTTTGGAGCGGGCGTTGATGTTTGCCTAGTAATCTTGCATTCTCTGGCTATTTTGTTCCTTTCTTTCCTTCTCCCACAGCATGCCTGTCTTCTTTTGAGGTTGTTTGTCCTGTAACCCCTTTTGTCTTAATATCCCTCTGAGCGTTTATCAGTCTTTGATGTCACCTTCTGTTATTCCTAGTTCTTGCATGTGTTTGGACACTTCTGTTAACCATGGTGTCTTGATCTTGTTCTAGCAAGTAAGAAGCTGGTAAGTTAGTATGGTGCGATTCATCCATGAGATATGATCGCAGAAGGTTAGATGTCTCCTCCTGGTCACATCTGTGATCTTTTCAGTTTAACTGTACAACTCCTGGTTGGATCGCCTTCTGTATTCATCCTTCTCTTTGACTGGTCCAATATCTTCTGTAATATCTTTCTCTCATGAATCTCCAGCTTGTCCATCAGTCACTTTCTGTTAAGTGTCAGACACTCAGTGGTGTACAGGGCTTCTGGATGGATGACTGCATGATAGTGTCTTCAGTTTGGCATTGTTGGAGAGACACTTCCTATTGTAAATATTCTTGGTTAGTTGATATGCCAGCAGTAGTTTGTTTTTCCAGGTTGTCAGCACTGCTTCTTCTGAGAGACTTTGTTCCAGCCATTGTCCAAGGTACTTGAACTTGTTAACTTCCTCAATTTTACCAGTTGTAGTTCACTGGAGGCATTACCGATGTTGGTGGGTTATTTTGTTTTATATAGTAATACTTGTAATACAACCGTGGCAGCCTAGTTTGTGAGTGTACTGAGCTGCTTCACTGCTATTTCTGTTGCCCAAAATGCTACATCATCTGCGAATGCCAGACAATCCCCTGCTAGACCCTCTCGTTAGTGCCTCAAGTAAATTCACTGGGAATTTCTCGTTATCCAGCTCCATCTGCCACTCTCTGATGACCTTCTCTAATGTATAGTTCAAGAGGAAAGGGTAGAGCCCATCCCCTGTTTAACTCCTGTCTTTATCTCAAAGCTTTCCGAAAGCATTCCTCTGAACTTTACTCATGATCTGGTGTTGCACAAGGTCTGTTGGATAAGGTTGTGGCTCTCCTGGTACAATCTCATTTCCTGTAGAATTCTCTGAAGGGTTGGTCTGTCAACTGAGTTACACACCTTCTTAAAATCAAGGAAAGTGATTACATACTTTTTGCCTGCTATTACATTCCACCTCACTACTCTCTGTCCAACATCTACACGCAAAGCTACACTGTGCAGTATCTGACTTTTAACCGGCAAAAACATACTTTATATTGGCCAGCCATTTTTTGACGGCATCATTCACACTTTCACAGAGATGAGTTATTTATAAGGTTCAACCTATTCAGTACTAATTACGTATTGTATAGATGTTAATCAACAACAATTATTCAACATGGGACTGGTTTTGAAATTTAAATGTCATCATCAGCCATAAAACAAATCACAAACCAATGAGCAAAGGCACATTAATTAAAACTGGTGTAGTGACACATTGAAATATGTACATTAAAAGTCTTTACACGTCCATTCACACCATGTGTCAAACAAACCGTCAAAACAAAAAAGCAACGGCATAATAAAATTGGCGCAGTGACACATTGAAGTATGTGCATAGCCTCTCACTATTCAAAGATTAAAAGAAGGTTCCTTGATATGTTCTCAAAGCACAAAAGTCTTTGTACGCCCATTCACATCCCTTGTTAATTGAACAACAATAATCAGATCCGGCATAGTGACACACTGAGATATTTACATGGTCCTCTCACCAATCTAAGTCAATAGAAGGCTCCGACACACTTCCAAAGTTAAAAGTCGTTAAACCATCCATATACGCTATGTGTCAAACAAAACGTCAAGAACTTATTGGCATCATTTGGTATGCAATTTTTACCTGTTAAAATTTACACTGATGTATATGAAATTATAAGAAATAGTCAGTGGTAACAAGTTGTCCTTCAGTATTTTTCTTATAGTACAGATGATCTTTCTTTTTTTTCTCAGTTCGATTGGGAAGAATATTTATCAGCTTTGGAACAGCATGTTGAGATGTTAACCTTGTGAGAAGGAGGTACAGACTGTTATGTACGGTAGGTCAGGAGGGGTGAAGGTGTTTGGGGGGGGGGGGAAAGGATGTTGATGAGAGAGTAGTGGGTTTAAGGTGGGTCTTGTGAACAGTGTGGTGGCAGTCTGTAACGTGATAGGGTATTGTGTATTGCACTAAATATTGACCGCCTACTCGGAAGATCAACACACCTAAAGACTTTAATTAAGAAATAAAAAAGAATGTTAGTTTTTTGTGAGATTTCGTTCAGGTTCGAATTGGAGTTAAAGAACTTGTCTAAGTGAATGCAGCTATTTTCTGCGACGTCAAGAATAGGACCTTTGTCCATATTCATGAACACCTCTATATCTTGTTGTACGTTACCGAAGCTATGCTTTGAATCTTGAATGTGCTGGCCAACTGCCGAGTATCTATTGTATTTTGTAGCATTTACATGCTCCATGTATCTGATTTTGAAGTTCCTCCCTGTTTGACCAATGTGCGAGGATTGACAATTTTGACATTGGAATCTGTAGACTCCCGATTTTTGGTAAATTGAGCTGGTATTATATAATATGATATCCATATTTCTATTGTTAGTTCGATATGTTATATTGGTGTTGTATTTTTCAGAATATTTGTAACACTGTAAATATCTTTGTTGAATGTGAAGGTTGAATAATAATCAGGTTTAGTTTTCTCTCTAGTTAGAGTTGAATTTAGGCGATATTTTGGTTTGTTGATAATGCGTGCTCTATAAATGCATTGTCATAACCGTTATATTTGGCTATGAAGTGGATTGTATTCAATTCTTTATTTAGATTTACTCTATTAAGTGGTACACTGAATGCTCTGTCTACCATACTGTTGTAGGTAGCATACTTGTGTGCTTTGGGATGAAAATAATTTTTCTTGATAGTTGTGGGTGTCTGTGTCGGTTTCCTGTAAATTTTGAATTCTATAGATGAAGGAAGTTTGTTTAAGGTGAGATCCAGAAAATTTATACTTCTGTTTGACTCAGATTCCAGAGTGAACTTTATTTGCAGATCAATATTGTTTAAATTGCTAAGAGTGGTGGCTGCATCAGTAATTCTTTCATCAAGGATAATGAGTGTGTCATCTACAAACCTGACCCAAAATCTTATGTTCGTGAAGTCGCTATTGTTGTTAATTGCTTTATGCTCTAGATGGTCAATATATATATATATCTCAGCTAATATTCCTGAAGCCAGTATGATCCCATAGATAGGCCATCCTGCTGGTATATGTAATTATTGAAACTGAAGAAATTATTCTTAACTACTAGTTTCAAAATTTCCATGAAATCTTAGATCTCAAGTTTACTCAGGTTGCTGTATTTATTTAGATTGTTTTGGATTACTGGAAAAAGTTTCGTAGTATTGATGCTCGGATACATATTTGTTATGTCGAAAGAATGCATTGAATGGAAAGGCTGCATTTCAAAGTCATCTAGTTTTTCAACTAATTCAATGGTATTTTTCAGATCTATTTGAAAATTATAGTTCTTTTCTAGAAATTTCTGGATGAATTGTGATAGCTTATATAATGGACTTCGCCTATAATTTATGATGGGGGTATGGGGATGCCGGTCTTATGGATCTTGAGTAAATCTTTCGCTACTGGTAGCCCTGGGTACATGGTTATTAGTTTAGTCTTCTCTTGTTCTGCGAATAAAAATGACATATTTTTTAGGGTTGCTTTCAGTAGATGTAATTTTTGGGTTGGATCTTTTTTTTATCACCAAAAAGGACTATTCTTCAAAAATTTGGCAGTTTTTTCAATGAAATCAGTTTTATCCATTATTACTGTCTTGTTCCATTTATCTGCCCTGGTGACAATAAGGTTCATATCTTTAATTTTCTTTTTGAGGTTAATTATCTGTTCCCTTTCTTCAGAATATTCTTGGTTTCTATTGTTAAGTAGTGGTTTTTCTATTTGATGCATGGGTTTTATTCAGTTTTCTCCTAATATCAAATCTGACCTCATTGTGTATTTCCAGGGGCATTTTATTAACAGCTGTATCTGATTTGATAATTAATTTGGTAGTGGTATTAATTATGTTAGTGTTCGGCCAATTTTTTCCGACATTTTTCTAGAATCATGTTGTATTGCTCTGTTAGTACTCTTTTTGACAAATTTATAACGGGAGGGTGAAATTCTACAATCAAGTTGTTTAACTGGTTGTGATTTTTTGTTTCTCTTTTTGTACTACAGTTTTTCGTTGCGTTAGCCTTAAGTGTGTTGAGCTTCTTGTCTAATATGAGCTGTTTTTGAGCTAACTCTTCAAACAATTTACTATTAACCTCATCAAGGAAATGTTCCATTGAGCTTAGAAAGGAGGCACGCTGCTTCAACCTGCGTCACGTACAATTGGTTATTTAGAAAAGATTTGTTCTTATATAAGAATTTAATTTCGTTTCTAATCCATTTCTTACTAACTTTATTTTGTGTACTCTTGTGTTGAGGTGAGTTTTGATGTCCTTTGGTGTTCTCTTTGAGGAAGTTAGGCATTTGGTTATGTTCTAAGGACTGTTTTAAGAAATGAATGTCCTTGCCTAATTAAGCTATTTTTATTTTAAGGTTCCTATAACGATAGGCTTTGAGTTTTGCCTGGTAAGCTTCGTTATTCAAAGATATGAGTTTCATTGTTGTTTCCTTTTTGAACTGAAATCACAGAGATGAGTTATTTATAAGGTTCAACCTATTCAATACTAAGTACGTGTTGTATAGATGTTATTCACAACATTTATTCAACATTGGACAGGTTTCAACATTTAAATGTCATTAACAGTCATAAAACAAATCACAAACAAACGAGCAAGGGCACATTAATTAAAACTGGTGTAGTGACACATTGAAATATGTACGTTAAAAGTCTTTACACGTCCATTCACCCTGTGTGTCAAACAAACTGTCGAAACAGAAGAGCAACAGCATAATAAAGCTGGTGCAGTGACACATTGAAGTATGTACATAGCCTCTCACTATTCAAAGATTAAAAGAAGATTCCTTGATATTTTCTCAAAGCACAAAAGTCTTTATACGCCCATTCTCATCCCGTGTTAATTAAACAACAATAATCAGATCCGCCGTAGTGACACACTTATTTACATGGTCCTCTCATCACTCTAAGTCAATAGAAGGCTCCGACACACTTCCAAAGTTAAAAGTCATTAAAACGTCCATATACACTTTATGTCAAACAAAACGTCAAGAACTTATTGGAATCACTTGGTATACAATTTATAAGTTGTCCTTCAGTATTTTTCTTATAGTACGGATGATCTTTTATTTTATTTTTTTCCTCAGTTCAATTTGGAAGAATTTTATCAGGTTTGGAACAGCATGTTGTGACATTAACCTTCTGAGAAGGAGGTACAGGCTGTTATGTGCGGTAGGTCAAGAGGGGAGAAGTCGACTGGGGGGGGTTGAAGGTGAAGGATCGTGTTGAGGGAGTAGTGGGTTTAAGGTGGGTCTTGTGAACAGTGTGGTGGGGGTCTGTAACGTGATAGGGTATTGTGTATCACGCGAAATATTGACTGCCTACTCGGAAGATCAACACACCTAAAGACTTTAATTAAAAAATCTAAAAGAATGTTGCTTTTTTTTCTTCTGAGATTTCATTCACCTTCGAATTGGAGTTGAACTGGTCTAAGTGAATGAAGCTATTTTCTGCGACATCAAGAATAGGGCCTTTGTCCATATTCATGAGCAGCTCTATATCTTGTTCTATGTTACTGAAGCTATGCTTTGAATCTTGAATGTGCTGACCACATTGTATCTATTGTATTTTGTAGCATTTACATGCTCCATGTATCTGATTTTGAAGTTCCTCCCTGTTTGACCAATGTACGAGGATTGACAGTTTTGACATTGGAATCTGTAGACTTCTGATTTTTGGTAAATTGAGCTGGTATTATATAATATGATATCCATATTTCTATTGTTAGTTCGATATGCGATTTTGTTGTTGTGTTTCTTCAGAATATTGTAACAATGTAAATATCTTCGTTGAACGTGAAGGTTGAATAATAATCAGGTTTAGCTTTCTCTCTAGTTAGAGTTGAATTTAGGCGATATTTTCATTTGTTGATAATGCGCTCTATAAACGCATTGTCATAATCGTTATATTTGGCTATGAAGCAGATTGTATTCAATTCTTTATTTAGATTTACTGTATTAAGTAGTACACTGAGTGCTCTGTCTACCATACTGGTGTAGGTAGCATACTTGTGCCAAGAAAAATTCTTTTCATCCCAAAGCACACAAGTATGCTACCTACAACAGTATGGTAGACAGATCATTCAGTGTACCACTTAATACAGTAAATCTAAATAAAGAATTGAATACAATCTGCTTCATAGCCAAATATAATGGTTATGACAATGCTTTTATAGAGCACATTATCAACAACCGAAAATATCGCCTAAATTCAACTCTAACTAGCGAGAAAACTAAACCGGACTATTATTCAACCTTCACGTTCAATGAAGATATTTACAGTAATACAATATTCTGAAGAAACACAACACAAAAATCGCATATCAAACTAACAATAGAAATATGGATATCAAATATAATACCAGCTCAATTGACATGACTAACATTTACCAAAAATCAGGAGTGTACAGATTCCAATGTCAAAACTGTCAATCCTTGTACATTGGTCAAACAGGGAGGAACTTCAAAATCAGATACATGGAGCATGTCAATGCTAAAAAATACAATAGATACTTGGCAGTTGGTCAGCACTTTCAAGATTCAAAGCATAGCTTCCGTAACATACAACAAAATATAGAGGTGCTCATGAATATGGACAAAGGCCCTATTCTTGACGTAGCAGAAAATTGCTACATACACTTAGACCAGTTCTTTAACTCCAATTCGAACCTGAATGAAACCCCAGAAAAAAAACCAACATTCTTTTTGATTTTTTAAATTAAAGTCTTTAGGTGTTTTGATCTTCCGTGTAGGCGGTCAATATTTAGTGCGATACACAATACCCTATCATGTTACAGACCCTCACCACACTATCCACAAGACCCACCTTAAACCTACTACTCCCTCAACACGATCCTTCCCCTTCTCCTTCCCCCCACCCCACCCACCACCGCCTTTTCCCCTCCTGATGTACCGCACATAACAGTCTGTACCTCCTTCTCACAAGGTTAATGTCTCAACATGCTGTTCCAGAGCTGATAAAATTCTTGCAAATTGAACTGAGAAAAAAAAAAAAAAAAAACAGATCGTCTGTACTATAAGAAAAATACTGAAGGACAACTTGTTACCACTGACTATTTCTTATAATTTCATATACATCAGTGTAAATTTTAACAGGTAAAAATTGTATACCAAATGATGCCAATAAGTTCTTGACGTTTTGTTTGACACATAGCGTATATGGATGGTTTTACATGTAATAAATATCATTTTTGGTCCGTATTGATGATGTAGATTGAAATAATAACATTAAGTTACTTATTAGACCACCTAATCAATACAAAATCGTCTTGGATGATTTACATAAATTTGTTAGCTAATAGTGGGACATGTTTCGCCTTCTCTGAAGGCATCATCAGCCATAGTCTTAACCTTAAATTAAAAATAAGCGTCTAAATAACATGTAGTGATGAAATGAATTTTAAAATCTTGAAGAGATTTGAAGTAAAATAACATTAAAAATAACAATGATGGTTTGAAAATACAATGTGATGAGATACAATAGTGGAAGTATTAACAAAATTAACCTTAGAAGGCTGCTAAAATAAGTACAATGGAATAAAACAACAGATTGTTATACAACAAGTAGTAAGATTGCATAAAAGTAAAGTTGATAGTAATGGCGGTTATAATTAGACGATGGCGAAAAATCTTATGTAATCAAAGTAAAGAGGAGAGAGTAAAAGTCAAAGTTAGTCGAGAGATCCGAAGTTCATTATGATCTTGAAGATAAAGGATGAAAGTCAGATGCATATGGTGAAGTTGTAGAACACGTTGAGGATATGAAGTTGGTGAATAGAAGTTGAAGAACAGTTTCAAATAGGATCACTATGGACCATCTCAAAATTTGAAGTGATGTTCAAATGTTGTAAATTGTGAGTTTGTAGATATTCTAGTTGAAAAAGCATATACAAGTGGAATCTGTAAATGGAAGCAAGAAACGTAGAGTTAATTGTGTGAAAAGATATTTGAAAAATCTTGAAGTAGAATCGTATGCACTTACCACTTGACGGTGACAAAGATAGCTTGTAATATTATGAGTAAGAAGTATTTGCAACAGTAGACTTCTTGCTACGTGTGTTATAACTGAAGTTTTGTGTTGGAGGGGGATCTGTTTGCGTTGACGTAACTATTAGAGGGGGGCTGCTATTGGTGGGAGGGAAGGAAGAGAGTGTATTACTGCGCGTGTTGTAACGGTGTAAGGCTATTGGAGGGAGCGATGTTCCGGTGGGTGTGGCTATGGGTTTATTGGTTGTATTTGAATTAGAGGTACTAGCGGTGGGGGGAAGGGAGGGGGGTATATTAGCTGTAGGGGAGGTGGGAACTCTAATTGATGTGAGGTTGAAGATTTTTAAGAATTTGTTGGTGAGGGAAGTTGATTCTCGTAATAAAATAAGAATCTGTTCATACAAGGGGCTTTTTTTATCAATAGTGTCATTTAGATTTTTATCTTTATTAAAATGTTGGTCGAGGAAAATAAATAAGTTTTCATATTCTGTCATGAGTTTGCTTTTATCAACTCTTTTTAGGATATGGAGGTCTTGTTCTATTGTGGTGAATTTATGCCCAGTGTCCCTCATATGGTTGGCCATTGCGGAGAATTTGTTGTGTTTTTGGGCATTGTAATGCTCGGCGTATCTGGTAGAGAAGCTGCGGCCAGTTTGGCCAACATAAGAAAAATTACATGTAGAGCATTTCAATCTGTATATTCCTGATCCAGAGTAACTATTGTCTGTGATGTTGATAGAGTTGTGATTGAAGAATAAATTGCGATTAGTGTTTTTTGTTGTGTAGGCTATTTTTATTTCGTGCTTCATTAATGAATTGGTTATCGGGTAAATGCTATGGTTAGTGAACGTGAATTTAGCGTATTTTGGTTTGACGGGTTTTAATGGAGTTAAATTGGTAGCTAGTTTTAGTTTGGTTTTATTGATGATTTTATCAATCATATTCGTGTTAAATCCATTGAATTTAGCTATTTCCTTGATGAATAGTAATTCTTTCTTTAAATTAGTAGAGGACATAGGGATCTTTAATGCTCTATATATTAAACTGTGATAAGTGGCTTTTTTATGTGAGTTGGGATGTAAAGAATCATTTTTTATGGTTGTTGGAGAAAAGGTGGGTTTTCTGTATATTTGGAAGTCGAATTTGTTCAATGCTCGTGTGATTTTGATATCTAAGAAGTTCAGAGAGTTATTGAGCTCATCTTCTTTAGTGAATTTAATATTATTATCTAAGTTGTTGAGGAATGATAGTATGTTATTGCTGTTGTTGATTTGTTTATCAATGATAGCTATGGTATCATCAACATAGCGATGCCAAAGACAGAGTCCGTTGATGTTATTAATAATCTTACTATGTTCGAGATTATCTAAGTATATGTCGGCTAGTATTCCAGATAACGGGTCTCCCATCGCTAGACCTTCTTGTTTGTAAATTTTCTTATTGAAGGTAAAATAGTTGTTGTCTAAAACGAAATTAAGTAATTTTAACCATTCATCAATTTCGATTTTACTCAATGTGCTATGTTTCAACAGATTGTTTTTTATGATGTTAATAGTATTGTTGATAGGGATATTAGTATACATGTTGGTGATGTCAAAAGAACATAAAACGTGGTTTGGTTGTAGACTGAACTTATTTAGGGAATTACAGAGTTCGATCGAGTTCTTTATGGGGTTGGAGTTGTGAAATTTGAAGTGTTTTTTTAGGAATTTGTGTAGGAATTGAGAGGTTTTATAGGTAGGACTATTGATACTATTAATTATAGGTCGAATGGGGACATCTTTTTTATGAATTTTGGGCAGTGATCTGACTGTAGGTAATTTTGGGTTCATTACAGTTAATTTCTGATAATCTTGATCATTTAAAATGAAGTTAGAATTTTTCAGAAGGTTCTTTAAGTTACGCTGTATTTTGTTTGTAGGATCTTTGTTAATTAAGGTATAGGTATTGTCTGAAAAAAAGGTTTCAGTTTTATTGATGTAATCTTGTTTGTTCATTATTACTATGGTGTTGCCCTTATCTGCTTTTGTAATTACTACGTTGTTGCTATGGATTTTGGATTTCAGGTTTAGAATTTGTTTCGAGACATTGTGGTTATTATTAGATGTTATCTCATTAATCAAAGTTGGGAGTTTCTTTTTTACTTCATATCGTACGTCATTCTGTTTATCAATTGGGATTTGTTTATCGATATTAGTTTCGGTTTCAGCGATGGTAGTGATGATGTCTTCTGCCTTTTTGTGATTAGGCCAATTATGTTTGATGCCTTTATCTAATAGATTTAATTCTTGGTTAGAGAAGGTTGCATTAGATAGGTTGATTGTAGTGGGAATGTTAGTCAAATGGGAAGGGGACACTTTGTTGTTTGTATTTTGGTCAGGAGTTTTACATTTGTTTTCTTGAAGACTAAGTAATTTATGGTTTAGGGTTTTCTGTTTCTTGTCTAATACGTAAGATAGTTTGAGGTCAGTGTACCTTAAAAATGAGCTCCATTCAAGTGGGGGTAATTTCTGAGAGATGGTCAAATGAGTCCTATATAATTGTAAATTTAGTAAAGATTTCTTCTTGTATAATAGTTTAATTTCATTTTTCAACCATATGTTGTTTACTTTCTTTTGAGTGGCATTAGATTTTGAATAGGGATGACTTTTTCTTTGTAAAGATTTGAGAAATTTAGGTACCAACTCTAATTTCAAGCAATCTTTAAGAAACTTGATATCTCTAGAAATCTTGCCTATTTTAATTTTTAGGTTTAAGTACTTGTTAGGTTTTACTAATGCCTGGTTGGCATTGACATTACATGTAATAAATATCATTTTTGGTCCGTATTGATGATGTAGATTGAAATAATAACATTAAGTTACTTATTAGACCACCTAATCAATACAAAATCGTCTTGGATGATTTACATAAATTTGTTAGCTAATAGTGGGACATGTTTCGCCTTCTCTGAAGGCATCATCAGCCATAGTCTTAACCTTAAATTAAAAATAAGCGTCTAAATAACATGTAGTGATGAAATGAATTTTAAAATCTTGAAGAGATTTGAAGTAAAATAACATTAAAAATAACAATGATGGTTTGAAAATACAATGTGATGAGATACAATAGTGGAAGTATTAACAAAATTAACCTTAGAAGGCTGCTAAAATAAGTACAATGGAATAAAACAACAGATTGTTATACAACAAGTAGTAAGATTGCATAAAAGTAAAGTTGATAGTAATGGCGGTTATAATTAGACGATGGCGAAAAATCTTATGTAATCAAAGTAAAGAGGAGAGAGTAAAAGTCAAAGTTAGTCGAGAGATCCGAAGTTCATTATGATCTTGAAGATAAAGGATGAAAGTCAGATGCATATGGTGAAGTTGTAGAACACGTTGAGGATATGAAGTTGGTGAATAGAAGTTGAAGAACAGTTTCAAATAGGATCACTATGGACCATCTCAAAATTTGAAGTGATGTTCAAATGTTGTAAATTGTGAGTTTGTAGATATTCTAGTTGAAAAAGCATATACAAGTGGAATCTGTAAATGGAAGCAAGAAACGTAGAGTTAATTGTGTGAAAAGATATTTGAAAAATCTTGAAGTAGAATCGTATGCACTTACCACTTGACGGTGACAAAGATAGCTTGTAATATTATGAGTAAGAAGTATTTGCAACAGTAGACTTCTTGCTACGTGTGTTATAACTGAAGTTTTGTGTTGGAGGGGGATCTGTTTGCGTTGACGTAACTATTAGAGGGGGGCTGCTATTGGTGGGAGGGAAGGAAGAGAGTGTATTACTGCGCGTGTTGTAACGGTGTAAGGCTATTGGAGGGAGCGATGTTCCGGTGGGTGTGGCTATGGGTTTATTGGTTGTATTTGAATTAGAGGTACTAGCGGTGGGGGGAAGGGAGGGGGGTATATTAGCTGTAGGGGAGGTGGGAACTCTAATTGATGTGAGGTTGAAGATTTTTAAGAATTTGTTGGTGAGGGAAGTTGATTCTCGTAATAAAATAAGAATCTGTTCATACAAGGGGCTTTTTTTATCAATAGTGTCATTTAGATTTTTATCTTTATTAAAATGTTGGTCGAGGAAAATAAATAAGTTTTCATATTCTGTCATGAGTTTGCTTTTATCAACTCTTTTTAGGATATGGAGGTCTTGTTCTATTGTGGTGAATTTATGCCCAGTGTCCCTCATATGGTTGGCCATTGCGGAGAATTTGTTGTGTTTTTGGGCATTGTAATGCTCGGCGTATCTGGTAGAGAAGCTGCGGCCAGTTTGGCCAACATAAGAAAAATTACATGTAGAGCATTTCAATCTGTATATTCCTGATCCAGAGTAACTATTGTCTGTGATGTTGATAGAGTTGTGATTGAAGAATAAATTGCGATTAGTGTTTTTTGTTGTGTAGGCTATTTTTATTTCGTGCTTCATTAATGAATTGGTTATCGGGTAAATGCTATGGTTAGTGAACGTGAATTTAGCGTATTTTGGTTTGACGGGTTTTAATGGAGTTAAATTGGTAGCTAGTTTTAGTTTGGTTTTATTGATGATTTTATCAATCATATTCGTGTTAAATCCATTGAATTTAGCTATTTCCTTGATGAATAGTAATTCTTTCTTTAAATTAGTAGAGGACATAGGGATCTTTAATGCTCTATATATTAAACTGTGATAAGTGGCTTTTTTATGTGAGTTGGGATGTAAAGAATCATTTTTTATGGTTGTTGGAGAAAAGGTGGGTTTTCTGTATATTTGGAAGTCGAATTTGTTCAATGCTCGTGTGATTTTGATAACTAAGAAGTTCAGAGAGTTATTGAGCTCATCTTCTTTAGTGAATTTAATATTATTATCTAAGTTGTTGAGGAATGATAGTATGTTATTGCTGTTGTTGATTTGTTTATCAATGATAGCTATGGTATCATCAACATAGCGATGCCAAAGACAGAGTCCGTTGATGTTATTAATAATCTTACTATGTTCGAGATTATCTAAGTATATGTCGGCTAGTATTCCAGATAACGGGTCTCCCATCGCTAGACCTTCTTGTTTGTAAATTTTCTTATTGAAGGTAAAATAGTTGTTGTCTAAAACGAAATTAAGTAATTTTAACCATTCATCAATTTCGATTTTACTCAATGTGCTATGTTTCAACAGATTGTTTTTTATGATGTTAATAGTATTGTTGATAGGGATATTAGTATTAGTATTAGTATTTTCCTCGACCAACATTTTAATAAAGATAAAAATCTAAATGACACTATTGATAAAAAAAGCCCCTTGTATGAACAGATTCTTATTTTATTACGAGAATCAACTTCCCTCACCAACAAATTCTTAAAAATCTTCAACCTCACATCAATTAGAGTTCCCACCTCCCCTACAGCTAATATACCCCCCTCCCTTCCCCCCACCGCTAGTACCTCTAATTCAAATACAACCAATAAACCCATAGCCACACCCACCGGAACATCGCTCCCTCCAATAGCCTTACACCGTTACAACACGCGCAGTAATACACTCTCTTCCTTCCCTCCCACCAATAGCAGCCCCCCTCTAATAGTTACGTCAACGCAAACAGATCCCCCTCCAACACAAAACTTCAGTTATAACACACGTAGCAAGAAGTCTACTGTTGCAAATACTTCTTACTCATAATATTACAAGCTATCTTTGTCACCGTCAAGTGGTAAGTGCATACGATTCTACTTCAAGATTTTTCAAATATCTTTTCACACAATTAACTCTACGTTTCTTGCTTCCATTTACAGATTCCACTTGTATATGCTTTTTCAACTAGAATATCTACAAACTCACAATTTACAACATTTGAACATCACTTCAAATTTTGAGATGGTCCATAGTGATCCTATTTGAAACTGTTCTTCAACTTCTATTCACCAACTTCATATCCTCAACGTGTTCTACAACTTCACCATATGCATCTGACTTTCATCCTTTATCTTCAAGATCATAATGAACTTCGGATCTCTCGACTAACTTTGACTTTTACTCTCTCCTCTTTACTTTGATTACATAAGATTTTTCGCCATCGTCTAATTATAACCGCCATTACTATCAACTTTACTTTTATGCAATCTTACTACTTGTTGTATAACAATCTGTTGTTTTATTCCATTGTACTTATTTTAGCAGCCTTCTAAGGTTAATTTTGTTAATACTTCCACTATTGTATCTCATCACATTGTATTTTCAAACCATCATTGTTATTTTTAATGTTATTTTACTTCAAATCTCTTCAAGATTTTAAAATTCATTTCATCACTACATGTTATTTAGACGCTTATTTTTAATTTAAGGTTAAGACTATGGCTGATGATGCCTTCAGAGAAGGCGAAACATGTCCCACTATTAGCTAACAAATTTATGTAAATCATCCAAGACGATTTTGTATTGATTAGGTGGTCTAATAAGTAACTTAATGTTATTATTTCAATCTACATCATCAATACGGACCAAAAATGATATTTATTACATGTAATGTCAATGCCAACCAGGCATTAGTAAAACCTAACAAGTACTTAAACCTAAAAATTAAAATAGGCAAGATTTCTAGAGATATCAAGTTTCTTAAAGATTGCTTGAAATTAGAGTTGGTACCTAAATTTCTCAAATCTTTACAAAGAAAAAGTCATCCCTATTCAAAATCTAATGCCACTCAAAAGAAAGTAAACAACATATGGTTGAAAAATGAAATTAAACTATTATACAAGAAGAAATCTTTACTAAATTTACAATTATATAGGACTCATTTGACCATCTCTCAGAAATTACCCCCACTTGAATGGAGCTCATTTTTAAGGTACACTGACCTCAAACTATCTTACGTATTAGACAAGAAACAGAAAACCCTAAACCATAAATTACTTAGTCTTCAAGAAAACAAATGTAAAACTCCTGACCAAAATACAAACAACAAAGTGTCCCCTTCCCATTTGACTAACATTCCCACTACAATCAACCTATCTAATGCAACCTTCTCTAACCAAGAATTAAATCTATTAGATAAAGGCATCAAACATAATTGGCCTAATCACAAAAAGGCAGAAGACATCATCACTACCATCGCTGAAACCGAAACTAATATCGATAAACAAATCCCAATTGATAAACAGAATGACGTACGATATGAAGTAAAAAAGAAACTCCCAACTTTGATTAATGAGATAACATCTAATAATAACCACAATGTCTCGAAACAAATTCTAAACCTGAAATCCAAAATCCATAGCAACAACGTAGTAATTACAAAAGCAGATAAGGGCAACACCATAGTAATAATGAACAAACAAGATTACATCAATAAAACTGAAACCTTTTTTTCAGACAATACCTATACCTTAATTAACAAAGATCCTACAAACAAAATACAGCGTAACTTAAAGAACCTTCTGAAAAATTCTAACTTCATTTTAAATGATCAAGATTATCAGAAATTAACTGTAATGAACCCAAAATTACCTACAGTCAGATCACTGCCCAAAATTCATAAAAAAGATGTCCCCATTCGACCTATAATTAATAGTATCAATAGTCCTACCTATAAAACCTCTCAATTCCTACACAAATTCCTAAAAAAACACTTCAAATTTCACAACTCCAACCCCATAAAGAACTCGATCGAACTCTGTAATTCCCTAAATAAGTTCAGTCTACAACCAAACCACGTTTTATGTTCTTTTGACATCACCAACATGTATACTAATATCCCTATCAACAATACTATTAACATCATAAAAAACAATCTGTTGAAACATAGCACATTGAGTAAAATCGAAATTGATGAATGGTTAAAATTACTTAATTTCGTTTTAGACAACAACTATTTTACCTTCAATAAGAAAATTTACAAACAAGAAGGTCTAGCGATGGGAGACCCGTTATCTGGAATACTAGCCGACATATACTTAGATAATCTCGAACATAGTAAGATTATTAATAACATCAACGGACTCTGTCTTTGGCATCGCTATGTTGATGATACCATAGCTATCATTGATAAACAAATCAACAACAGCAATAACATACTATCATTCCTCAACAACTTAGATAATAATATTAAATTCACTAAAGAAGATGAGCTCAATAACTCTCTGAACTTCTTAGATATCAAAATCACACGAGCATTGAACAAATTCGACTTCCAAATATACAGAAAACCCACCTTTTCTCCAACAACCATAAAAAATGATTCTTTACATCCCAACTCACATAAAAAAGCCACTTATCACAGTTTAATATATAGAGCATTAAAGATCCCTATGTCCTCTACTAATTTAAAGAAAGAATTACTATTCATCAAGGAAATAGCTAAATTCAATGGATTTAACACGAATATGATTGATAAAATCATCAATAAAACCAAACTAAAACTAGCTACCAATTTAACTCCATTAAAACCCGTCAAACCAAAATACGCTAAATTCACGTTCACTAACCATAGCATTTACCCGATAACCAATTCATTAATGAAGCACGAAATAAAAATAGCCTACACAACAAAAAACACTAATCGCAATTTATTCTTCAATCACAACTCTATCAACATCACAGACAATAGTTACTCTGGATCAGGAATATACAGATTGAAATGCTCTACATGTAATTTTTCTTATGTTGGCCAAACTGGCCGCAGCTTCTCTACCAGATACGCCGAGCATTACAATGCCCAAAAACACAACAAATTCTCCGCAATGGCCAACCATATGAGGGACACTGGGCATAAATTCACCACAATAGAACAAGACCTCCATATCCTAAAAAGAGTTGATAAAAGCAAACTCATGACAGAATATGAAAACTTATTTATTTTCCTCGACCAACATTTTAATAAAGATAAAAATCTAAATGACACTATTGATAAAAAAAGCCCCTTGTATGAACAGATTCTTATTTTATTACGAGAATCAACTTCCCTCACCAACAAATTCTTAAAAATCTTCAACCTCACATCAATTAGAGTTCCCACCTCCCCTACAGCTAATATACCCCCCTCCCTTCCCCCCACCGCTAGTACCTCTAATTCAAATACAACCAATAAACCCATAGCCACACCCACCGGAACATCGCTCCCTCCAATAGCCTTACACCGTTACAACACGCGCAGTAATACACTCTCTTCCTTCCCTCCCACCAATAGCAGCCCCCCTCTAATAGTTACGTCAACGCAAACAGATCCCCCTCCAACACAAAACTTCAGTTATAACACACGTAGCAAGAAGTCTACTGTTGCAAATACTTCTTACTCATAATATTACAAGCTATCTTTGTCACCGTCAAGTGGTAAGTGCATACGATTCTACTTCAAGATTTTTCAAATATCTTTTCACACAATTAACTCTACGTTTCTTGCTTCCATTTACAGATTCCACTTGTATATGCTTTTTCAACTAGAATATCTACAAACTCACAATTTACAACATTTGAACATCACTTCAAATTTTGAGATGGTCCATAGTGATCCTATTTGAAACTGTTCTTCAACTTCTATTCACCAACTTCATATCCTCAACGTGTTCTACAACTTCACCATATGCATCTGACTTTCATCCTTTATCTTCAAGATCATAATGAACTTCGGATCTCTCGACTAACTTTGACTTTTACTCTCTCCTCTTTACTTTGATTACATAAGATTTTTCGCCATCGTCTAATTATAACCGCCATTACTATCAACTTTACTTTTATGCAATCTTACTACTTGTTGTATAACAATCTGTTGTTTTATTCCATTGTACTTATTTTAGCAGCCTTCTAAGGTTAATTTTGTTAATACTTCCACTATTGTATCTCATCACATTGTATTTTCAAACCATCATTGTTATTTTTAATGTTATTTTACTTCAAATCTCTTCAAGATTTTAAAATTCATTTCATCACTACATGTTATTTAGACGCTTATTTTTAATTTAAGGTTAAGACTATGGCTGATGATGCCTTCAGAGAAGGCGAAACATGTCCCACTATTAGCTAACAAATTTATGTAAATCATCCAAGACGATTTTGTATTGATTAGGTGGTCTAATAAGTAACTTAATGTTATTATTTCAATCTACATCATCAATACGGACCAAAAATGATATTTATTACATGTAATGTCAATGCCAACCAGGCATTAGTAAAACCTAACAAGTACTTAAACCTAAAAATTAAAATAGGCAAGATTTCTAGAGATATCAAGTTTCTTAAAGATTGCTTGAAATTAGAGTTGGTACCTAAATTTCTCAAATCTTTACAAAGAAAAAGTCATCCCTATTCAAAATCTAATGCCACTCAAAAGAAAGTAAACAACATATGGTTGAAAAATGAAATTTAAACTATTATACAAGAAGAAATCTTTACTAAATTTACAATTATATAGGACTCATTTGACCATCTCTCAGAAATTACCCCCACTTGAATGGAGCTCATTTTTAAGGTACACTGACCTCAAACTATCTTACGTATTAGACAAGAAACAGAAAACCCTAAACCATAAATTACTTAGTCTTCAAGAAAACAAATGTAAAACTCCTGACCAAAATACAAACAACAAAGTGTCCCCTTCCCATTTGACTAACATTCCCACTACAATCAACCTATCTAATGCAACCTTCTCTAACCAAGAATTAAATCTATTAGATAAAGGCATCAAACATAATTGGCCTAATCACAAAAAGGCAGAAGACATCATCACTACCATCGCTGAAACCGAAACTAATATCGATAAACAAATCCCAATTGATAAACAGAATGACGTACGATATGAAGTAAAAAAGAAACTCCCAACTTTGATTAATGAGATAACATCTAATAATAACCACAATGTCTCGAAACAAATTCTAAACCTGAAATCCAAAATCCATAGCAACAACGTAGTAATTACAAAAGCAGATAAGGGCAACACCATAGTAATAATGAACAAACAAGATTACATCAATAAAACTGAAACCTTTTTTTCAGACAATACCTATACCTTAATTAACAAAGATCCTACAAACAAAATACAGCGTAACTTAAAGAACCTTCTGAAAAATTCTAACTTCATTTTAAATGATCAAGATTATCAGAAATTAACTGTAATGAACCCAAAATTACCTACAGTCAGATCACTGCCCAAAATTCATAAAAAAGATGTCCCCATTCGACCTATAATTAATAGTATCAATAGTCCTACCTATAAAACCTCTCAATTCCTACACAAATTCCTAAAAAAACACTTCAAATTTCACAACTCCAACCCCATAAAGAACTCGATCGAACTCTGTAATTCCCTAAATAAGTTCAGTCTACAACCAAACCACGTTTTATGTTCTTTTGACATCACCAACATGTATACTAATATCCCTATCAACAATACTATTAACATCATAAAAAACAATCTGTTGAAACATAGCACATTGAGTAAAATCGAAATTGATGAATGGTTAAAATTACTTAATTTCGTTTTAGACAACAACTATTTTACCTTCAATAAGAAAATTTACAAACAAGAAGGTCTAGCGATGGGAGACCCGTTATCTGGAATACTAGCCGACATATACTTAGATAATCTCGAACATAGTAAGATTATTAATAACATCAACGGACTCTGTCTTTGGCATCGCTATGTTGATGATACCATAGCTATCATTGATAAACAAATCAACAACAGCAATAACATACTATCATTCCTCAACAACTTAGATAATAATATTAAATTCACTAAAGAAGATGAGCTCAATAACTCTCTGAACTTCTTAGATATCAAAATCACACGAGCATTGAACAAATTCGACTTCCAAATATACAGAAAACCCACCTTTTCTCCAACAACCATAAAAAATGATTCTTTACATCCCAACTCACATAAAAAAGCCACTTATCACAGTTTAATATATAGAGCATTAAAGATCCCTATGTCCTCTACTAATTTAAAGAAAGAATTACTATTCATCAAGGAAATAGCTAAATTCAATGGATTTAACACGAATATGATTGATAAAATCATCAATAAAACCAAACTAAAACTAGCTACCAATTTAACTCCATTAAAACCCGTCAAACCAAAATACGCTAAATTCACGTTCACTAACCATAGCATTTACCCGATAACCAATTCATTAATGAAGCACGAAATAAAAATAGCCTACACAACAAAAAACACTAATCGCAATTTATTCTTCAATCACAACTCTATCAACATCACAGACAATAGTTACTCTGGATCAGGAATATACAGATTGAAATGCTCTACATGTAATTTTTCTTATGTTGGCCAAACTGGCCGCAGCTTCTCTACCAGATACGCCGAGCATTACAATGCCCAAAAACACAACAAATTCTCCGCAATGGCCAACCATATGAGGGACACTGGGCATAAATTCACCACAATAGAACAAGACCTCCATATCCTAAAAAGAGTTGATAAAAGCAAACTCATGACAGAATATGAAAACTTATTTATTTTCCTCGACCAACATTTTAATAAAGATAAAAATCTAAATGACACTATTGATAAAAAAAGCCCCTTGTATGAACAGATTCTTATTTTATTACGAGAATCAACTTCCCTCACCAACAAATTCTTAAAAATCTTCAACCTCACATCAATTAGAGTTCCCACCTCCCCTACAGCTAATATACCCCCCTCCCTTCCCCCCACCGCTAGTACCTCTAATTCAAATACAACCAATAAACCCATAGCCACACCCACCGGAACATCGCTCCCTCCAATAGCCTTACACCGTTACAACACGCGCAGTAATACACTCTCTTCCTTCCCTCCCACCAATAGCAGCCCCCCTCTAATAGTTACGTCAACGCAAACAGATCCCCCTCCAACACAAAACTTCAGTTATAACACACGTAGCAAGAAGTCTACTGTTGCAAATACTTCTTACTCATAATATTACAAGCTATCTTTGTCACCGTCAAGTGGTAAGTGCATACGATTCTACTTCAAGATTTTTCAAATATCTTTTCACACAATTAACTCTACGTTTCTTGCTTCCATTTACAGATTCCACTTGTATATGCTTTTTCAACTAGAATATCTACAAACTCACAATTTACAACATTTGAACATCACTTCAAATTTTGAGATGGTCCATAGTGATCCTATTTGAAACTGTTCTTCAACTTCTATTCACCAACTTCATATCCTCAACGTGTTCTACAACTTCACCATATGCATCTGACTTTCATCCTTTATCTTCAAGATCATAATGAACTTCGGATCTCTCGACTAACTTTGACTTTTACTCTCTCCTCTTTACTTTGATTACATAAGATTTTTCGCCATCGTCTAATTATAACCGCCATTACTATCAACTTTACTTTTATGCAATCTTACTACTTGTTGTATAACAATCTGTTGTTTTATTCCATTGTACTTATTTTAGCAGCCTTCTAAGGTTAATTTTGTTAATACTTCCACTATTGTATCTCATCACATTGTATTTTCAAACCATCATTGTTATTTTTAATGTTATTTTACTTCAAATCTCTTCAAGATTTTAAAATTCATTTCATCACTACATGTTATTTAGACGCTTATTTTTAATTTAAGGTTAAGACTATGGCTGATGATGCCTTCAGAGAAGGCGAAACATGTCCCACTATTAGCTAACAAATTTATGTAAATCATCCAAGACGATTTTGTATTGATTAGGTGGTCTAATAAGTAACTTAATGTTATTATTTCAATATGGATGGTTTAACGACTTTTAACTTTGGAAGTGTGTCGGAGCCTTCTATTGACTTAGATTGGTGAGAGGACCATGTAAATATCTCAGTGTGTCACTACGCCCGATCTGATTATTGTTGTTCAATTAACAAGGGATGTGAATGGGCGTACAAAGACTTTTGTGCTTTGAGAACATATCAAGGAACCTTCTTTTAATCTTTGAATAGTGAGAGGCTATGCACATACTTCAATGTGTCACTGCGCCAATTTTATTATGCCGTTGCTTTTTTGTTTTGACGGTTTGTTTGACACATGGTGTGAATGGACGTGTAAAGACTTTTAATGTACATATTTCAATGTGCCACTACACCAGTTTTAATTAATGTGTCCTTGCTCATTGGTTTGTGATTTGTTTTATGGCTGATGATAGCATTTAAATGTCAAAACCGGTCCTATGTTGAATAAATGTTTTGAATAACATCTATACAACACGTAATTAGTATTGAATAGGTTGAACCTTATAAATAACTCATCTCTGTGATCTCAGTTCAATACGGAAACAACAATGAAACTCATATCTTTGAATCTTGCACACTTTGTCGGCAAGCACTAGGGGTGTAACGTTAGGGCCTCCAATGCAGATGTGTTGGGACCTTTAAGAGGTGCCAAAGACTCCTCGCAAAAGAGTAAAAAGAAAATATATCTAGTCGAATGTCACTCTGCACGTAAATGGTAGAATCAGTCAAAATACTGTAGTTTGTTCTTTTACAATTTTTACGTAGAGGAATTGCCACTTGATTGCATCTAGCAGCAGTTTATTGTGTTGAGTGTAACACAGCACAGCTCTGGCAACACTGCGACACACTCCTCAGGAAAGACCTGCACCAAATATTATTTAAAAATAATTGCAACCGTGATAATTCATACCAAAATATCATATTATAGTTAGAAAAGGATACTTTCTTGTTGCGTAGTGCACTTGAGACTGTATTATGCAAACATTTTGCAGAATATTTAACTGTAGTCACACATTTATTTGACAACAATATATGACGCCAGTAAGAAGTTTGTGTGGTAATGATCAGTCAACTCGGTTTCGGAGGAACTCTCTTTCCATAGGCTTATCTGTTGTGCGGTTTGATATTTTTCAAATTTTATTTGAACAGTTTTTTATTTAATTTTGTTTGTATATTTTTCTGTGTTGTAATCAAATAAATATTATATCTGAGACTTCGGTAAGTGTATAATTCTGTGGTTACTGAAAGAAAAAAAAAAGAAAAAATTACATAGGAACAGCTAAGTGGTGCCAGTTGGCAGTTCAGCTGCTTAGCCGTGAAACCACGGAGGCAGTCAAAAAACCTATTAAACTAATAAGCTTAACAATAATGAGTATTACCTTTGTTCATATAACTTGGCAACATATTGCATTGCTTCTACCTGCTTTAATAAATGTATATTAAGTTATGTATAAGTTTTACATTATATTTGAGGGGGCCAGCATTTTTATTTTGGCAGGTGGCGGCTCCGTACCACATTCGTTATGTAAGCGCCATTATGCTTTGTGCAAACATGCTTCTAATTAAAGAAAATATGTTAACCATTCCTGTGAACGTAATACTTTTTGAACTATAATAACTATATTTTATGAAAACTGTCTCGTTGATATTTTACCAGAGAACCCCAATCCCAATCTGAATGGCATTTCGTATCAAAATATAATTTTTCGTATAAGATTTGGTTTAAACAGGGAGTATTAGATTAGATATTAGATATGAAGTAATCCTTGTATGCAAATATTGAAGTTCTTCATCAAACTTATCTTGATTTTTCTAGATTCCGGACTCACACATAGGAAATTCTCGTGATACATCATTTGAACAGATGGTGATGCGTGAAACAGGAGGTAAAGGAGTTGATCTTGTCTTAAACTCTCTGTCAGAGGAGAAACTGGTGGCTTCTCTGCGATGTCTAGCTGATGGTGGTCGATTCCTTGAGATTGGCAAGTTTGATTTGGCAAATAACACTCTAATAGGTAAGTTTTTTCTTTCTTTCTTTCTTTCTTTCTTTCTTTCTTTCTTTCTTTTTCTTTTTATTTTTTTTTTTCGATGGGAGATTAATGTGTCATAATAACAATATCAACAACAGTGTGATCTCAACTTCCTTATGGAGGATGGTACTATTTAGCTTCCTCTTCAGTACAGTACTTTATGTATATACTTTTTTTCCCCTTCATTTAGAGCCATCTTAGGGGTATATAAAGAAACTTTAAAATTGGACTTCTTGTATTCTGTGTATTGGAACATTCTTTGTCTAACAGCTTCCCTCCTTTCTTCTGTTCAGTTCGTCTTTGTGCTAACTATTGAGTTCCTAAATAAATTTTTGTCTATTACTGAGTTTTGATTTTTGTTCATTAACCATATATCACACGCAAGTATTTATGGAGAAAATAATAGCAGGAAGACAATGGGGAAGGCCTAGAAAGAGGTGGATGGTGGGCTCAGATCAGGCGAATAAGGCGGGTGTGGAAGAACCTCCCATCCCCACCACTGTAAGCGATGCTGAACAATGGCTGCTGTAAGAGCTGTTGCGATATCGTGTAGGATTATGGCGTTGTCCAAAAGATCTGGACGTTTGGTTTGCACTGCATGGCGCAATTGGTACAACAAAAAAGAAATGTAATAAACTACATTGACAGTGTGCGCCTCACGCACTGGATGCCACACAAGAACACCTTGAACATCGTATGCCATTTTGTGACGCTCTCACTCACACACTGAACTTGGGGCATGTTTAGACCCACACTGTTGTTTACATACACCATCTAGTCGCATCATACGTAAGTACATACCGCACATTTCCAAATGAATATCTTACATTCTCTGTGTTTTCTCCTGTTTGCGAGAAAGAAATAGTTGCCATGACTTATGACTCGACCTACGTATTGCATCTCAGCCCGGGATATATACTTGCTACACCACAACCCTACTAAACAACAACTAACTAACTTTTACTGTCAAGATCGTCCCCTTATATACAGGGTCCACCAGAAAAATGTATACACTGTTTGTTAGACGATATCAGGATATGGACATTGTCAACTCTTATCATTGTTTTTAAATGTTGTAGTGGCTGGAGCACGCTTAACGTTTGAGCAATGAAAGTACATTCTGAAGTGGTTTATGGTTTATCAGGTTTGATAATGGCGTTGAAGTGAAACGTAAGTTGAGGAGGGAGTTTGAAACAGAACCCCCAACACGCCTAACAAACGCATTACTGGAAAGTTTGAGATGCATGGAAAGATTTGTGATATTCACAAAGAAAGATTGGGAAGAACGCGCACAGCTACCAGTCCTGCTTCGTCGGCTCACGTGTTGGAAAGTTTTGCTAATACTCCACAGAAGTCTGCTACACAATGTGTACGGGAAGTGGGGATTAGCATACAAGTGTACGACAAATTTCCCAAAACAGCTATGTGGAAAGTTTACATCCCACGATTACTGCATGTGCTTAATGAGGATGATCTCGATCGTCGAATGCAATTTTGCGAATGGTATCAGCAAATGATAACCCAAGATGAACAAATTCTGACGAAGTTAATGTGATCTGATGAAGCCCAGTTTAAACTTAATGGAACAGTGAATCAACATAACTGTGTCTACTAGGCTCCGGAAAAACCGCATGTTCATGTGGACAATGTGGTCAATCTACCAGGGGTTAATGTCTGGCGATGACTGTCGTCGAGGTCTTACTAGGACCCTTTTCCTTTGATGGTACTGTCACTGGAGCAGTGCACTTGGAAATGTTACACACATTAATTTTAGGAGCTGTACGTGCGCTTTATGGAGCCGATGATGAAGTCTTCTACCAACAGGACGGGGTGCCACCACATTACCGTGTAGCAGTACGAGCTTTCCTGGACGACAATCTGCCGGGACATTGGATTGGTCTACGAGGGCCCATTGAGTTTCCCTCACGATCGTCAGATCTTACCCCTATGGACTTTTACTTGTGGGGAACTGTGAAAAATCAAGTCTATTGACGTACGCCACGCACGCTGGAGGCCCTTCGCCAGGAGATTACAGCGGAATGTGCAGAGATCCCCATTCAAACATTGACGGACGTAGTTGGAGCGACCGCTTGTCGTTCTGCTGTGTCTAGCAGCCAACGGTGAACATTTTGAACATCTCATGTAACCATATGTTTAACTGAAGACAAAACTACATGTGTAATCAAAATTTAAATGTAAAAAAAAAAAAAAAAAAAAAAAAAAAAAAAACACAACAGAATAAATCGTTTTCTGTTCCGTAAAGAGTGTATATATTTTTCTGGCGAACTCTGTATGTGCCTGGCTAGGCTTCTAGAAAGTTATATTACAAAATATATCTTCGTGAAAATTTTAGAGTGCTTAATACACAGTTTACAATGGATGGAATATTCTCAATAGTTCTCGTCACCTATTATCATTCTGGAAGTTACAATGTGTTTCAAAATTATGGATTACAATTTATATATACAGGTAACAATAAATTATAATATTAATTTACAGGTATTTACATTAACTGAACTGATATAAATGTTTATATAGAGTGCCTGTTTCATGACATAACCTCAAAAACAACGCGATCATATCACATGTACACATGATGTAATAATAATACTAATACCAAATGGATGTAACACTTCACAGCTATACATACAATAATAATAATAATTGTAAAATAATAATAATAATAATAATAATAATAATAATTCGAGCTCGATATCTGCATTAGTTACCCATGGGTGAGAAAATATTGTTTTCAAGTTATACCTGTTCATTGCACTTGCGTCAGTATCCCCCTTATGACTTGAAACAATTTCCATAGTTTGTCACACTCGTCGACTTTGCCTTGGATGTAGATTGTATCTTCTTTCTTCCTCTATGTTGCTGGATATGCTCTCCTCTTCCTGACCACCATCTGCCATGTTGGGGGCCGGGGTTGTCTCGCTGCCAGCTTCTTTCTCAATGATAGTCGATATGTTCTCCTCACAATGACCAGATGATGGTGTGTCATTAGTCGCCTCTCCTCCAGGCTTACTCTGTATGCGCAGCAGTTGGGTGACTCACCGCAACTCCGATGCATGGACCTTGACAGGAGGGTTGGTCTTCAGTAAGTAGACCCCATGGCCCAGCTGTTTATCTACCTCGATGGGACCGACCCACTTAGGTGTGAGACCTGCGTGAATACCTCCAATCTTATTACTGACTGGGTGGTTACGTCACAGTACTTGTTGGCCTGGTAGGAAGATCTAGGTCTCTTCGACATCTTGAGATTTGGCCTGGGTAATGAATCTCTTCTCGGCCAAAGCTTGCTTCACCTTGATGTTCTGCTGCTCCTGCTGCCGCCACTCCACCAGGGAAACAGCTGCATCATCTTGGCCCGAAGTGGGTGGTGGACGAATCTCCCAATTCCCGGTGCCGTACAGCTGTCGATCAAGAAACAGCTCTGCTGGGGAATAGCTGGTGACACGGTTGATGTTTCGTCGCAGGCCAAAGAGTGACTGCGTTATCTGACAGTCCCACAGTCGATGTTCTTTGTCTATCAGGTGGACTCGTAGCATCCTTTTCAGCTCCTGGTTCCGTCGTTCCATTGGATTTGCCGTTGGGTTGTAGATAGGGGTGGTCCAGTGCTTCACACACCATTCTGCCATCATTTGCTGCCACTTCAACGTCTGACAGAATGCACCGTGGATAACCGTAGCGGCTGAATACCTCGTCTTGTAGGAGTCTGGTGATGCGTCCCCTCGTGGCTTCAGGTATCGGAGAGGCCTCACTCCATCTTGTGAAGAGGTCAGTGATTACTAGAAGTCCTGTTTTACCCCGTGGTGTTCTAGGGTAAGGACCCATCAAGTTCAGGGCTATGACCTCCCACGGGCATTGTGGCCATCTTCCTCGCTGACTGGAATCTGCCTTCCTGTTGCTCGCCTTGATGCAGGCACAGATGTAGCACCCCTTCACATAGTCCAGGATATCTTTCCGCATGTTGACCCAGAAGAATCTTCGTCGTATAGACTGATATGTCTCTTCGCCTCCTGGATGTCTGGCTTCTGTGCTGTCATGGAACTTCTCGAGGATGTCCGTCGTGTGCTGTCTGGGGATCACCACTACTGCAGGCGCGTCAGGAGAGGTGCATCCTGTACACCAAGGGTCCTCTGTCGACCCGGAAGTTCTTATAGCACATCTTGAATTCCCTTGGGACAAGTCGACTATCGTTGTTCTGTCTCCTAATCCACTGCTTCTTGGTCCTACAGGGCTTGTCTTGTTCCTGCCACTGTTTGATCACTCCCAGATTAAGTTCCTTCTTGATGGTCATCAAGACAGGTTCCTTAGGCTCACTCTCAAATTTTTGTGGGAACTCCCTCTCGACAACGGTGCTCCTAGCTTCAGGTTCCATCGCTGGGTACCTAGATAAGCTGTCTGCTTTTATGTTCGTCAGTCCTGGGACATGACACACATCAAAATCAAATTCAGCGATTAACAGGGCCCATCGCATCAATTTAGATTTTGAGCCCGAGACAGAGTTCAACCATTTGAGAGCGGCGTTATTGGTATAGAATTGGAACTTCCTTCCCTCCAAGTAGCCTCTGAATTTGCCCATGGCTCACACCACGGCTAAGGCTTCCTTCTTGTCAGTGCAGTAGCGTTGTTCAGTGGGAGATAGCTTCCTGCTGGCATACTCGATGATGTCCCTTCCGCCATCACACCTCTCCTGGAATAGCACTGCTCCTAAGCCGGAGTCACTGGCGGCAGTCTGCAGGCGCATCTTCCGTTGAGGGTCGGGATGGGCTAGACCGGGAGCATTGCATATCGCAGCCTTAATGGCTTGGAATGCTGCCTCTTCCTTGCTGGTCCATCGGATTGGGCGATTGTTATTGAGTAGATTGGTGAGTGGTATTGCCTTCTCTTTAAAGTGTGGCACAAAGCTGCTACACCATCCAAAAAGCCAAGGAACTGATGTACTTGTCGCTTGGTCCGCGGGCGTTCAGCTTCTTCGATAGCTCGATTCTTCTACAGTTGCCTTTCTAAGCCTTCAGAGGTTAGGACATGGCCAAGATATTCTACGCAGGACTGGGCAAAGTGGCACTTCTCCAGTTCGCAAGTCAGTCCATGAATCTTCAGTCGTTCCAGTACTTTCCTCTGATGTACACGATGTTCTTGAAAATTCTTGTTGTGAATATTAAAATGTCATTGAGATACACTTGGCAAAAATCTCTGACATATCCTGATAATACCTTATCCATCAGTCGCATGAAGGTGGCAGGAGCATTCTTCAATCCAAAGGGCATTACTGCAAACTGGTACAAACCTCTTGGTGTCATGAAAGCGGTCAGTGGTCTAGAACTTTCCTCAACCTCCACTTGCCAGTATCTGGAGTTGAGATCCAGCATGCTGAAAATCATAGACCCACTTACTTGTTTCAGCGAGTCTTTCTGGTCAGGCATGGGGTAGGCATCACTAACGGTCTCCTCGTTCAACCTGCGCAAGTCCACACACAGTCAATACTCCCCAGTAGTCTTCTTCTTCTTCATCTTCTTCTATAGGACGATAGATGAAGCCGAACAGGTTGTAGAGGGTATGATGAGACCTTGCCCTTCCATCTCTTGAATCTTCTGGATGATGAAGTTGTGTTTATCCGGGTTGATTGGATATGGACGTTGCTTGATGGGTGAGGAAGCACTGCATTGAATGGTGTGGGTTACGGTGCTAGTCCGTCCTATTTTATTGGTGATAACTTCCGGAAAGTCCTTTAAGGCGCGTCTCGGCTTCTCTTTTTCACTCGGTCGAAGATGTGTTAACTGGATATCTCCCAGGTTTACGTCTACTTCCGTATCCTTGCGAGTGCAGAGATTTCCATCATGCCAGGCGACCCTCAGACGTCTGTCTTTTCCCAAAAATACTTCGTGAGCCGCATAGTCTAGGATCACCTTGTATTCCACCAGAAAGTCATGACCTAACATGATGTCAGGTATCAGGCTCTGAATCACTGCAACATCAATTACAATAGGCATGTTCATGCATTTAGCGGTTAGGTTAGTCTGCCCTTGGATGGAATAGGTTACCCCGTCTGCTGCTCCCACTACCGTTCCGAGATGGTGAGGCTTCTTAGGCGGCAGTAATCTGGCAACAGTCCCGTTGACGAATGACTTGCCTGGCTGTCGAGTATGGCTGAAAAATTATTTTTGCTAATCCTTAAGATGATAGCTGGGCGGGGTTGGCCTATTCTACTCACTATCTGACCTAACCCTCCCCTACTTGACTAGGGTTGCTTATCTGTCAGGTCTTGAGGCACCTTCGTGTTCCCGGTACCATCCCTGACCTCTAAAATTTGAAGCGCTAGATTACGTTACGCCCATAACTTGATTAGACCTGACGTATGTCCTGCGACGATGTGGAAATCTATGAAATATTTTGGCATCAATAACCAGAAATCTGACATAGAATTAAAAGTTAACGTAGATAAATTAAACGATCATTCCATCTCGCCAATGGGAATTAATCCGGTCGTGAAAGAGAAAACAATACGTATGATAATATGCCATCACCACACAGAGATAAATTTTATTTCAGTCACGTCACACCACAAGAAGTGATTGACTCAATAAAACGCATCAAGACCAAGGCTAGGGGCGTAGATAATATAGGCTGAAATGCTCATGGAAATTCTCCACCACATCATTTATCCATTGGTGAATGTCTTTAATTATTCACTGCAACAGGGGACTTATCCAGAAATATGGAAAATGGCCGTAGTTTGCCCGCTTCCAAAAATATGACTGGCAAAGGACATCGGTGACTATCGGCCAATTAGCATCTTATGCATATTGTCCAAAGCTTTAGAATTCATAGTTCACAAGTAGATTACCAACTATCTTATTCAACACAATCTTCTCGACATCCACCAGTCCGGCTTTAGACCGAGACACAGAACTTGTAGTGCATTAACACATGTGACGGATGACATAAGGCAAGCTGTGGACAACAAACAACTGACAGTTGTAGCGTTATTGGACTTTAGTATGACTTTCGACACTGTTGACAGAGATATACTTATATCCAAATTAAATAGTTTAAATTTCTCCGCAAGTGCACTCTAGTGGACCAGTTCCTATCTCACCAGCCGCCGGCAGTGTGTACCTAATAACAACAATGAATATTCAAATTGGCGTACGGTAGACGTAGGAATACAGCAAGGATCTGTACTGGGCCCCCTATTTTTCTCTGTGTATATAAATGGCATAGCTTCCGAATTAAAACACTGTAAATACCACTTATACGCAGATGACTTACAGATATATACACACAGCAAATCTGAAAACCTACACTCCGAAACACTTCACCTGAATGAAGACTTGATGACCATAGATATGTGGGCCAAAAATCACAGATTAAAATTAAACCCATCAAAATCCTAGGAAATAATTATTGGTTACCTTAAATTACATTGCAAACTCAATTGAACAGCGTTACCACAGTTGTCCATAAGTGGTACTCCCATACAGTATAGCCAAAATGTAAGAAATCTTGGTATAATATTTGACGAACATCTGTCCTGGTCTGCCCAAACTATATCTGTGTGTAGAAAAATATACGGAACACTACACTGTCTCAGCAAATTCAAATTCACTTTCCCTTTTAAACTAAAGAAAAGTCTTGTGGAATCACTCACATTACCTCATTTTGATTATTGCGATATATACTGAAGAAAATGGAAATTGCAACACCCAGAAGGAGTGGTGCTATATTGCTGCAATTGAGCATGCAGGACGAGTGTTTGGTTGTGATTCGATGATTACACTTTCAGGTCCCTCTGACCACAAGTTTGGACAACAATCGATACAGGATGTGCCCACCATGAGTTGCAATGCATTGATGAATTCGTTGAGGCATGGAGTCAATAAGGCCCTGGATCGCTTCCTGAGGAATTGTGGCCCATGCTTGCTGCACTGCACGGGTCAGTTGTTCCAGAGTTGTGGGTGGCTGAGGACGGTTGGCCAGTTGTCGACCCATCATGTCCCACACATGCTCAATAGGACTGAGGTCTGGGGATCTGGTGGGCCATTCTAAGGTTGTGATGTCATGGAGAGCTTCTCTGGAGATGCGTGCAGTGTGAACCTGGGCATTGTCCTGCTGAAACATCCCATTAGCAATGTTCGCCATCATAGGGACAACCACTGGATTGAGAACCCTATCAACTTACTGTCGAGCAGTCATAGTGCCCTCAACAAGCACTAATTGTGATTTCACATTAAAGCCAATAGCTCCCCAGACCATAATGCTTGATGTTGGCCCGGTGTGCCTCTCGACAGTAAGATCTGGGCGGCCCCTCTCCCCGGTACGTCGGCGCACATGATTCCGGCGATCACTGCGGGCAAGACAGAAGTGTGATTCATCATTAAAGACTACCCTATGCCATTCGTCGACCCACGTCGATCTTTCTCGACACCAGGCCAGCCTTATACGTTGTTGTTGTGGGGTCAGTGGAACACCTTCTGCAGGGACACGGGCTCGTAAGCCAGCTGAACGCAGGCGATTACCAACTGTTTGTTGTGTAACATGGGGTGCCACAGCTGCTTGAATTTGCGCTGCTGTTGCATGGGGTTCCATCCGGGCCATCCGAATGATGTTGTCGATCCTCTCTCACAGTAGTCTGTCGTGCTGGGCCTGTGCCAGGTCTACGAGTGTGGGTACCTTCACTTGACCACTGCTGCCATACACGTTGTACCGTAGATGCCTGTCGGCCAACACGTGCAGCGACAGTCCTTAGCGATAATCCAGCCTCACACAGCCCAATCATCCAAGCCCTCTCAAACGGCGACAGTTATTGATAGCGTGCTCTTCTCTGTCGTCGAGGCATGTTTGACGGGGAACACTTCACTGCACAGACTGCAAGTCAACTACGCTACACCAGAGTCCATATACTGGAGTTGATTCCTCCGCAACCAATCACGTGGGGAGACCTGTAGCAACAATTCAATGGGTCTGAAACTTTGATCATTTACATACCTACATGGCATCGTTCCATATCTTGAAAATCAACACACACGACCAATGCCTTCATGGTGTTGCAATTTCCATTTTAAGTGTAGTTTACAACAACCTAGGAGTAGACTGGGGAAGGAAATTACAGTGTGCTCAGAATGCTTGTGTAAGATTTATCTGTGGACTTCATTACGCTGACCATGTCACATCGTCTTACACATGGCTCAGGTGGCTTCGCCTGCAAGAATGACGCACACTTCATACTCTTTGCTTTTAGCATAATATTCTTAAAACTTCTCAACCAGCCTATCTCTGGGATCGCAAAAACAAAAATACCTGATTCTGCAGCACCATGTGTTCCAGCAAGATATAGCAGATATCTTGGATTCTGGAGGTCAAATGGACTGTATCGCGATTGACCTGTCTAAAGCATTTGATAGGGTGGATCATGGGAGACTACTGGCAAAAATGAGTGCAGTTGGACTAGACAAAAGAGTGACTGAATGGATTGCTATATTTCTAGAAAATAGATCTCAGAGAGTAGGCAAAGCTTTATCTGACCCTGTAATAATTAAGAGGGGAATTCCTCAAGGCAGTATTATCGGTCCTTTATGTTTTCTTATATATATAAATGATATGAGTAAAGGAGTGGAATCGGAGGTAAGGCTTTTTGCGGATGATGTTATTCTCTATGGAGTAATAAATAATTTACAAGATTGTGAGCAACTGCAACGTGACCTCGAAAATATTGTGAGATGGACAGCAGGCAATGGTATGTTGATAAACGGGGTTAAAAGTCAGGTTGTGAGATTCACAAATAGGAGAAGTCCTCTCAGTTTTAATTACTGCATTGATGGGTTGAAAGTTCCTTTTAGGGATCATTGTAAGTATCTAGGTGTTAATATAAGGGAAGATCTTCATTGGGGTAATCACATAAATTTGATTGTAAATAAAGGGTACAGATCTCTGCACATGGTTATGAGGGTGTTTAGGGGTTGTAGTAAGGATGTAAAGGAGAGGGCATATAAGTCTCTGGTAAGACCCCAACTAGAGTATGGTTCCAGTGTATGGGACCCTCACCAGGATTACCTGATTCAAGAACTGGAAAAAATCCAAAGGAAAGCAGCTCGATTTGTTCCGGGTGATTTCCAAAAAAGAGTAGCGTTACAAAAATGTTGCAAAGTTTGGGTTGGGAAGAATTGAGAGAAGGAAGAAGAGCTGGTCGACTAAGTGGTATGTTACGAGCTGTCAGCGGAGAGATGGCGTGGAATGACATTAGTAGACGAATAAGTTTGAGTGGCGTTTATAAAAGTAGGAAAGATCACAATATGAAGATAAAGTTGGAATTCAAGCGGACAAACTGGGGCAAATATTCATATATAGGAAGGGGAGTTAGGGATTGGAATAACTTACCAAGGGAGATGTTCAATAAATTTACAATTTCTTTGAAATCATTTAGGAAGAGGCTAGGAAAGAAACAGATAGGGAATCTGCCACATGGGCGACTGCCCTAAATGCAGATTAGGATTGATTGATTGATTGATTGATTGATTGATTGATTGATTGATTGATTGATTGATTGATTGATTGATTGATTGATTGATTGATTGATTGATATGCTCTGTTGGTTTAGATTGCTGTAGTATTTTCCATGGAGGGTCTTCTCTCCCCAGGTACTTTCATTCTCCTGCAGAGATACTTGGTGATTTGTATGCTGCTGATTTGTATGAGGGTCAGAGGCATTATATGAATACAGTACAGTGTACTTGTCAGCAAGTACTACAGTTTATTGAGATGGATGTTTTCTTGCTTTTTATGGAAGTATCTTTGTAGGTACCTTATCAAATTTGAGTGATGTAATCTATAGGTGGTGAGCAAAGTTCTCATTTTTCTATGCATATTGTCTATTTCTGTAGCAGACCATTTCAGAATTCCGAATGAATAAACAAGAGTGGGAATAGCGTACATGTTTATTGCTTTTATTTTGTTCTTGGCATTTAGGTAGCTATGCAAAATCTGATGCAACCTCAATGTATATTTGTCAATGAGTTCCTGTTTGATTTTCTTTTGCTCCAGAGTTGTATTCTGAGCAAATCCAAGGTACTTGCAGGTCTGTGTTCATGTCATTCCCTCAATTAAAGATCTGGTATGAAGCTAATATGGTTGGGAGTTTGCGTACCGACCACGTTCAATTGTTAGCAGCTTACACTTCGTAACTCCCAACGTCATTCCCATGTCAGATGAGTAGGAGTCTATTATATTCAGCAGGCCGTTTATTTGTGTTTCATTGTGGGCATACACTTTCAGATCGTCCATATAAAATAAATGGGATATTCTGTTTTTCCTATTGTTATATTTAATATCAATTCCAAAACCAGTAGCTTTTAGAAGATTGGATAGGGAATTAATTGCAAGGCAAAACCACAGAGGACTTAACAAATCTCCTTGAAATATATCACGTTCAATTTTAATTGTGTCAGATATGATACATTTATTTTCTGTCTTAATGCAGAGCACTGTCTTCCAATTGTTCATGGTAACCTTAAGAAAATGAATTATGGCAGGACTGATCTTGTACAAATGAAGTACTTCTTTTAACCATGAGTGGTGAACTGAGTCAAATGCTTTCTGATAATCTATATACACTGTGTACAGGTTCCTTTGTGAGTGTATTGCCTGTTATGTTACAATGGAGTTGATTATCTGTTCTTTGCACCCTAGTAGTGACTTTGTGCATCCTTTCTACTCCTCAGTCAGAATGTTATGATTGCTGATATGTTTATACATTTCTTCTGTAAGCATGGATGTAAATAGTTCATAGATCGTTTGTAGACAAGTGATTGGCCTGTAAGTTGATGGATCTTTAGCATTTCCACCTTCCTTAGGTAGGAGGTATGTAATTCCTGACATAAGAAGTTCAGGACACTCTTGAGGATGATGCACGAGGTAAGTGAATTGTTGGGCTATTTTATTGTGCATGCAAGTGAAATGTTTGTACCAAAAATTTTGTATTTTGTCTGCACCTGGTGCTTTCCAACTTTGAGTTCTCCTGGCAGCATTTCTCACATGGCTTTTTTCTATGGTATCAAAACTCATTTCTGCATAAGCATTGTTGTTTTGCTCATCCTTAATCCATGTTTTCTTTGTAATGTGGACTCTGTTGGTACACCAAATATGTTTCTAAAAGCCTTCCGTGCAAGGGCGCCCATCGGATAGTTTGTAGGGGGGGGGGGGGGGCCTAGACCTAGGGGTATGTAGTATTTTTAATATTTTGGAAGATGAATGGTGACTTGTATTCCATGGTAGAATACCACCCACGGTATCCCCTACCACTTCTACATAATACCAACTTTTAAATCATTTTCTTGAAAGCAAAACATCTGACTATATTAGATTGTTTCCTTTCCTTGAGAGCTGGGGGGGGGGGGGGGCGTGTCCCTCTCTTGCCCCCGGGCATGGGCACCCTTCCTTCCGTGTCCTGCATACTTGAAGGTTCTTCTGCCATAGTTTGCTGGTTTTGCTTGAGCATTCTGTAGAATTGGCCCTCATTCTTGGAGAAAAGGTTGTTTTGCAATTTCCTAGCTCGGTACTCTTTGTATCTCCTGAGCCTTGCTGCTTTTGCACACAACTTCTGTTTTTGGATGTCATTTAATTCTTTGACCTTTTCTCTGTGCTCATGTTCCTTTGTGTGGGTGTTGGCTTCCCTGAACACAAGTTTTGTTACAGAGGTACGCAGAAAGTTGACCTATGGTTTTTCTTAGCTCTTGGATATCACTTTGTAATTGATGTTGCCATGGTGGAATGTATTCTGAATCTGCATTCTTACAAGAGCTTCTGGAAAGGGGTATTAGATTTTGGTGGTTCAGCCTAACCACAGTTATTGCTGCGCAATAAATGAGGGTATTTGTTTCCTCTATGCAACTAGATGTTTCTATACAGGGTGTCCCACCCAACTCTGCGACTCCAAATATCTCTGAAATGAAACAAAATACGAAAATTCCAATTGGCCAGGAATGTACCCATGTCAGGGACTCACACAATGAGAAGGTGTACACAATCCATAAAGGTGAACAAGTAGCACTTCCAATGCTAAGTTGCATCTTTTTTAATGGGTCATGTATGCTTGTTCCAGCAAAATGAAAACCAGAGCTGCAATTGGTGATAACACACTTGGTTTCACGTTTCTAAACCTCATGCGTTCTGAAATACGTGGCTGTTAGAGGATGGCAATGGCGCCACCCTTTCTGGCGTAATGCAACGCATGTACTTCTGTGCTCAGAGCAGGGGTTGCTTGCACTGGCCTGTAGCCTGCTCTAAACAAACCGATATCAGCTCGGCACGTTATAGCTTCATTGTACTAGTGTCTCCTGATCTGGTCTGCTGTCGTACTGTACCGTAATTCACGTACGTTTTGGATATTGCTTTCCATATTGACACATTAAACCGTGTTTTCATGTGGCGTGTAACAATGGCCGTCATCTAGTCGATATGCTGGCCTTCAGTAATGAAGAATATCTGGATATTATTTTAATTTATGGTGAGTGTCGCAGAAATGCAACCGCAGCTGTATGCTTAACGCTACCCAGATCGACGGTGTCCTTCGCCTCATACCATTGCCAACATCTGCAAGAAAATCAGGGAAACAGGAAGCTGGGCTCCCACAAAGCGACAACATACAAAGACAGCGACTGGCACTGGAAACAAAATTGCTGTTCTGGCTGCTGTAGCACACAATCCTCAGGTGAGTGTCCGACAGATTGCGCGAGGTTCTGGAATAAGCCGCAGTAGTGTGCGCAGAATTTTGCAAAGGCATCGGTTTCATCTGTTCCATATCTCACTGCACCAGGAACTGTACGGGACGGACTTTGAATCCCACATTGTATTCTGTCATTTTGCACTTCAGCAGTTGCAAGGTAATCCAGCATTCCTATGTAATACGTTGTTTACAGACGAAGCTTCATTTACAAATCATGGTCATGTGAATCTGCGGAACATGCATTACTGGTCCGAGCAAAATCCCCACTGGATTCGCCAAGTTGCTCATCAACGACAGTGGAGTGTCAGTGTTTGGTGCGGTATCATTGGTAACCGTATTTTAGGTCCCTATTTTTATCAGGGAACATTAAACTGACAGCGATATTCATCATTTCTGCAACACACTCTACCCCTCCTCATGGAGAATGTGGGATTGGAAACGCATCTATCAATGTGGTTCCAGCATGATAGATGTCCCACACATTCTGCACGAGTTTCCTGAGATGTTGTGGATGCGACATTTTCAAATAGGTGGATAGGATGGGGAGGTCCTGTGCGATGGCCACCTCGGTCCCCAGACTTGACGCCATTAGACCTCTTTCTCTGGGGCACAGTGAAAGATAGAGTGTATCAAGAACCGCCAATGACAGTAGAGGATATGCAACATCGTATTACTGCGGCATGTGCGGCAAAATCTGTAGAAACACTGCAATCCGTGGAACACTCTTGTTACCAGATTCCAAAAGTGTATTGATACAAACAGAGGGCACTTCGAACATCTGTTGAAGAGACATGGTTTCATTGGACAAGACGCTACTGGTGATTTGTGGGTGCATTTTCCATGCCATATGTACTGCACAACAATGAAGTTTCTGAGGGCTATAGGCCACCAGTAAATGTGTTTAGAAAAGTGGAACCAAGTGTGCTATCACTAGTTGTAGCTCTAGTTGTCATTTTGCAAGAATAAACATACATATTCCATTTTAAAAATCGCAACTTTGTGTTGGAGGTGTTATTTGTTTGCCTTTGTGGATTGTGCTTGCCTGCTCATTGTGTGAGCCCCTGACATGGGTACGTTCCTGGCCAATTGGAATTTTCATATTTTGTTTCATTTCGGAGACATTTGGGTAAGAAGTTATTATATTAATAAAACCACCTTTCCAGTTCACAATAGTCCTTTATATTTAGGATAAAACCATTTAATTACAAGTTTTTTGTTATATGTATACCAGGATCAGGGTCCTGACCCACCATGGATTATGTTATCTGTAGCTGATGATGCTCACTAAGATTGAACGAAACATGTTCTACTTGTAATTAAATGGTTTTATCCTAAATGTAAAGGACTATTGTGTATTGGAAAGGTGGTTTTATTAATATAATAACTTCTTATTCTGAAATCCAATACGGTTTTACAATGAGATTTATAACTTGTAATGTTACCGCCAACCAGTTAAACTCGAAGAATAGATTTCTTAATCTCAAGGTGAAGGTCAATAAAATATCTAGGGACATCACATTTCTAAAAGAATGTTTAAAGAATAATCTAATTCCAAAATTCTTAAGAAGCTCACAAAGGCAAAACATTTTTTCTTCCAGTTTGCTGAATACTCAAAAGAAAATAAACGATATTTGGTTGAAAAACGAAATTAAATTACATTATAAGAAAAAGTCATTTTTGAATGTACACCTCTATAATGCACATTTAGAGATTTCTTCGAGCATGCCTCCATTAGAATGGGACTCCTACTCTAAATTTGTTAATGAGAATGTGTCAGCTACAATGAGCAATAAGCAATTAGTTTTGGAGAAAAAACTAAAATTTCTCAAGGATTCAAAAACAAAGTCCATCAACTCTCACAGAATGAATAATTCACATACGCTCCAGTTAAACAATACTCCCTCCACTGTGAATCCATCTGATACCACATTCACTAGTAGCGAAATGGACCTCTTGAATAAAGGCATGAAATTTAACTGGCCCAACCCCAATAAGTTTGATGACCTCATTACCAGTATTGCCGAGGCTGAATCTAGTATTTTAAAACTCCCTATCGAACATCGAAATGACGTGAAATACAAAGTAAAGAAGAACCTCCCCTCTTTAGTTAAAGAATTGAAATCCAAGTCAATATCGAACTTTAACAAACAGATAACCGGAATAAAGAGTAAAATCAAAAATAACAATATCACAGTCACAAAAGCGGACAAAGGTCCCACAACGGTTCTAATAAATAAAGAAGAATACATTAGCAAAACCGAAGATTTCTTTTCTGCTGAAACTTATAATATAGTGGAAAAAGACCCCACATTAAAAATCCAACGAGATCTTAAGAACCTGTTAAACAAGTCTTCTTTTCTTTTACAAGAGTACGAACAACAGAAACTTACCATAATGAACCCTAAGTTACCCACAACCACAGCTCTACCAAAAATACATAAACAAGGGATACCAAGAGGCATTAATAAAGTATCGATTAGGTGGTTATTTATACTTACTTCTTGATTAAACATTGATACGGTCATGAAATGGACAACTTGTAATAAGGGATACCAATGCGCCCCATTATAAATTGTAGAAATAGTCCCACATGTTACGTTTCAAAATGTTTGCGCCGTTTCCTATACAAGCATTATAAATTCAATAATAAAGCCTACGTAAAGAATTCTGTTGACATCTGCAACAAATTCAACACATTCAAGCTAACAGATAATCATGTTATGGTATCATATGATATCACTAACATGTATTTGAACATGCCCGTAAATGACACAGTTAACATTGTAAAATCTAATCTTATGAAACCTAACAATCTAAGCAGATACGAAATAGATGATTTTTATTAATTTATTGAAATTCATACTTAACAATAACTATTTCACATTCAATAATAAAATATATCATCGTCGCCATAAGACCTATCTGTGTCGGTGCGACGTAAAGCCCCTAGCAAAAAAAATAAATAAATAAATAAAATATATCATCAAAAAGGCTTAGCAATGGGCGACCCAATTCCCGGCATTCTTGCTAACATCTTTATGGACGATATGGAAACCAAATTAATAATTAATAAAATTAATGGCATAAATCTCTGGCTAAGATTTGTGGATGATACGTTCGCGATCATAGATAAACAATTGAATAATAGTGACAACGTACTCAGGCTCCTTAACAACCTTAATCACAGTATTCAGTTTACTAAAGAGGACGAGGTCAACAACTCCTTAAACTTTTTAGACTTAATTTTGACTAGAGATAAAGATAAGTTCATTTACCAAATTTACAGGAAACCATCTGCCTTTCCTATAACAATAAAAAGCGAATCCTTGCACCCCCACTCCCATAACCAGGCTACATTTTACAGCTTGATTCACAGGGCCATGAACATTCCTCTTTCTAATGCTAATCGAGAAAAAGAACTATGTTTCATCAAGGAATTAGCCATGATGAATGGTTTTAAACCTGATATGATCACCAGAATCATAGGTAAAATTAGGTCAAAGAGTACAACTACATTAGCAGTGTTGCCAACTTATATTTTCAAGATCCTCTAAATACTACTAAAAATCCGCTAAAATTCCACAAAGAAATCCGATCTCAAATAATGAGCAATAAAAATGAACATAAATACCACTGACCCAACCTGGACAATGAGAACGAAGTACGGTGACATCAAAAGAGCTACAAAATTCAAATACCTAGGAGAGATTTTGACTCCAAACATGAATGAGAAAGAGGCAATTCAAGAACGTGCAAGAAAGATGGAAACTGCGTTTAGATTATGTCAGATCACCTACAAATCTAAGTCACTCTCCTACCAGGCCAAATTCAAGCACTACAGCACGATAGTCAAACCTGAATGTTTATACGCAGCTGAGACAATAGCCACAAAGGGACTCTCAGATTTGGAAAAGAAAGAAAGGAGGTTCCTTAGAAAGATTCTTGGACCCATAAAATCATCAGACAAGTTTACGTTTCGCATGAGACCAAACCGAGAACTATACCAACAATTTGAAAACATCACCACCACAATGAAAAAGAGGAGATTGACGTTCTACGGACATATTGAAAGGATGGGATCGGAGAGACTCGCCAACAGGATCCTCACCTTCCAGGAGAACAGGAAGACACAAGTCCCATGGGTAAAAGAAGTCCACCGAGATTTAGAAAAATGTGGGATCACGGCAGAAGATATAACAAACAGAAAAATCTTCAGGCAGAGAGTTGCGGAGGTGAAGGACCTAACTGATGAGAAAACGAGGAAGAATAGAGTATTCTCGGCAGAAGAACGAGCACGAGCAAGCCAACGGATGAAGGAATACTGGCGAAAGAGGATGGAGAAAGAACTTGAAAAGCAATGAAGTTGCGTAATCGTAGCCCATAGACGGCTGAAACGAAAAATAATAATAATAATAATAATAATAATAAAACTAAATGTCTGCACTCACCTGATCTGCGAGCCGGCGAGCTAGAACTTATAGGCGTTTTACTGCTGGTTGCAAACTAGGTGAATCCCCTACCTCAAGGACCACACACAAAACAGGCATTAACGGTCTTCCTTCATACATAAATATAAATGCTACTCTCTCACAGTTTCATTATCTGTCGTCATTCGTCAACTAAGAGATAAGTACCCTTTCCTCACGCATTACAAATTTATGATACCATGATCTCATAACATCAAATCCAAATAACATGTTTTCCTCATGTGACTGCTAGCTCCTGACAAGAAATACGAAATAGCTCGGAGACATACTGGAGTACAAATTAAAAAAAAAACGTAAAATGGATAAAACTTGAAATTCCGCTATAATAAGTCTAGAATTCCGCCAAAATATCCACTGTCCGCTAAATTATATATTTCTCCGCCGACAGTCTTCTAATTCCGCAAAATTTAGCGGAAAATCCGCCAAGTTTGCAACACTGTACATTAGTTCCCGAAAAAACAGAAAAACAAACAAATTTCGCTATTTTTACTTTCACCAACCCAGCTATTCACAATGTCACTAAACCATTAAAAAAGCACAATATTAACATTGCATACCAGACCCGCAACATGAACCGTAATATTTTTTTCAATTCCAACTCCGTTAATACAATTTCCGACAGATTCTCAAACTCGGGAATATATAGACTCGGATGCACACAGTGCAATTTTTCTTATATAGGGAAAACTGGCCATAGCTTTAGAATAAGGTATTTAGAACATTATAATGCCTTGAAACACAAAAAGCATTCACCCATGAGTATTCTTATGAGGCACACAGGGCATAATTTCAGTACTATCGATCAAGATATGCAAATACTCAAATACGTAAATAAAAGCAGTCTAATGACCGGGTATGAAAATGCTTACATTTCCTTGGACCAGTACTTTAATAAAAATAGTAATTTAAATGATTTCTCGGACATTAATAGCCCCATAATTGAGCAAATCCCCAATCTAATTGCTAACTTTGGAATCAATGCTAAAAATTTTATGAAGATTTTCCATTATAAACATGCTTTTAATCCTCCTGTAGTAACAACAGCAACAGTAGCCACACCTACAACGCCTCCTAGCACTGCATCCCCTCCATTGGCCGACAACTCGCGTAACGTACCGCCTCCCTTCCCCTTCCCGCTATCTTCCCTGTCTCGACGTTCGCATTCATACAACACACGTAGCACCAAGTCAGTGACCATCAAACCTCAGTAAACAACCAAGGGACTAACCTCCCCTCAATTAACACACGGGTAAGCGCCTTCTGTTATTATTTCCTTACAGTAGTACAGCCTTTAAATTCCAGCAACTGACACACATACTATTCTTCCTTTTTCTTCTTTTTTACAGGATACACCCGATTTATATTATTTCACCTAGGAGATCAGTAGTTCTCCATTTGAAGCCCAATATTATCACTACTACACAAAATATAATAATGTTTGAAACACAACATGAGGAAGTCCCATAAGGTTATTTACACCGATCCAGACGACGTTTTATCATCAGTGCAGTTCATTTTTCAACCAATATATGTGATTTAACATTCCTCATCATGTTTATTTTAAAAAACATCATCATACTTCATTACAAGAGCTCACCCTTATGTGAATAACTGTTTTTAATCATAAACAGTCAATGCAATTGAGCGAAGATTATTATGGTCATTGATTTATACGAACATTTAATCACTACATACTGTGGTAAAATTTCATGTCATTCATTCCACTTACATCTTAAGTAATTTTAATGATCAATATTTGTTTTAATAGACATAATATAATCTTATTGATTATTTTTAAATTGTTAAAATTTGTATTTTCTCAATGTATATTAGACGTTTTTCGTTATATATATACCAGGATCAGGGCCCTGACCCTCCATGGATTATGTTACCTATAGCTGATAATGCTCACTAAACATGTCCTACTTGTAATTAAATGGTTTTATCCTAAATATAAAGGACTATTGTGTGTTGGAAAGGTGGTTTTATTAATATAATAACTTATTATTCTGAAATCCAATACGGTTTTACAATGAGATTTATAGCTTGAGATATTTGGGGTCGCAGAGTTGGGTTATTATTATTATTATTATTATTATTATTATTATTATTATTATTATTATTATTATCGTATGGTAACGTACACAAAACAATACAAAGATTAAATATACAGAACAAAATATTATATACATAATTACAAGATATACACATAACATTGAAAACAATCATGCAAGCAAAAGGGTTCAAAGAGTTAGATCTAAGTTCTCTAGCCATTGTATGGCCCCAGAAGAAGCCTGGCTGGATCCAGCGAATGCCCTTCCAATGCATTCGGTGACAATATGGTTGATAGTCTGCTTAACTGCAGCACAGTCACAGGCTGGAGATGATCTCATACCTCATTCAAACATCATTGATCCACATCTCCCGTGGTTAGGACGTACACAGAGTTGGGTGGGACACCCTGTATATTTCTGTAGGATGTCATTTACAGTACCTCCTAGGGTTTTGCTCACAGGTGTTTCTTGAATTTTGGGCAGTTTTGGTCTATTATTATTATTTATTATTATTATTATTATTGGCCAATATCGAAAGAGGAAAAGAAAAGAAAGAAGAATCCAATCTCTTCAGGTATCTATAGAACATTGTTCTTTTCTTCTTTGTAGTTGTAATATCCTCTATCTTCTTGGCTTTTCATTCTTCAGTTTACTAATTTGTTTCGGCTCGAGGATTCTTGGTATGATTTTCTCTACTTTCTTTCTTTTTCTGTTTCTTGTAGTTCCCCAGGTGTGACCATGTTCAAGCACCCTACTGCATAAAGGCACTCTGGTTTACTTTATCATCTAGTTGCCTGGGTGTAGTATGTGAGTGTCCTCCACTTCCTGTGAGATATGCTGCAACTCTAGCCCCCATTCCTCCATATCTTTCTTGATCTGGTCAAGTCACTCATCCTTGGTCTGTTTCCAGTTCGTTGTGGTTACTACCTGCGCTTAAATAAAGTTTTCACTGCTTAACTTTTAAGCCATGTGATATATTACCTGATTAGAAATGTTGCCCTTTTTTGTGAGCCGTCATTCTTAGGAATTTCATTTCCACTCGGCTAGTAGTGAGATAACACAAATAGAAAATGTACATATGGAGATTTCAACAGAATATGAATATTGGAGTATTTAAAGAAAATATTTTGGCTGGCAAAAATAATGAAGTAAAGAATTTTTAAAAATGTGAAAATTTAACAAATTGAGGAACCTATCCAAGCTTGGTTGAGTTTGTATGAAAGGGTACGACCATCCCCGGGTTTTACAAGGTAGCAGTTCATCTTAAATAATCTTAGGTTGATAATTTTACAGAAGTTGAATGATTATTATTATTATTATTATTATTATTATTATTATTATTATTATTATTATTATTATTATTATTATTATTATTATTATTTCGTATGGCAAAACAAGGATGCTATATAAATACATATAAATAAGTATGTAATTTACAAGTCAGCATTCAAAACTTAATGTCCAGACTTTTCAGCCAGTCCACTGCTTCTGTAGAGACACTATGTAATTCTTGAACAGATCCATTGAATCTTCTTTTTGGGCAGTCCATAAAAACGTGCTGGATGGTCTGAGGCACATTATCACAGTTGCAGAATAGGTCTTCAGATTTTCCCCACTTGTGAAGCCAGAATTTACACCTTCCATGGTTTGTCCTGATTCTGTTTAGAGATGTCCATTCCCTTCTCAGTAAGTTGAAACCAGGAGGAGCTCTACAAGGATGGTGGATTAAACCCAGGTGGTCAGGATTTGAAGAGGTCCATTCTTCGTGCCAGATCTCATCAGCATCAAAATGTGTTTCCAGGAGCTTCTCGCCTAACTTCCATGATGGGTTTCTGGACTTTAATCTCTTTGGTTTCTGAGGGTTGCAGTCCTGATTTAAGGGCAGTTGAGGATTACTGCGACATTTCTGCCATTCTCTTACAAGAGCCAGTTTTCTTCGTATATGAGGGGGATGGATGTTGGATAAAACGGGTAACCATTTTAGGGGTGTCGACGTGATGGTGCCTGATATTATCCTCATGGTATCATTCAGTTGTGTATCAACTTTTGAAGTATATACAAGCGTTGCTTTACGTCCATAGGTATAACCTTAAATTACCCTACATGTGTCTCCCAGGTGGTGCTAAGTAAGCAACGAAATTGGCTGCTGGACCTTAAGCTCTGCTTAACGGATATCCCAGCAAGTAGAGGATACATTAAACTTCAGATGAATGATAGTTCCTTAATACATTAACAATTTAGTAATTGTAATTAATTACATATTTTCTGTAAGTATGAATAACTTTTGGTGAACACTGAATCTAGAGGAAAATATAAAATTTACACAAAATAGGAAAATATGAAAAATGTGAAAATTATGGAAAATTTAACAATAAGAAAAATAAATCTGAAATAAACTATCAAGCTGTTGACAAGATATGATGCCAACATTTATGTAACTAACCCTATATATATTTAATTAAATTCAAGATAATTTGAAAACATTTAAAAATCAGTAATTTCAATTAAATACATTACTGCGACCAATGTTTCACATGATTCAACACGGAAAATAAATTATAACTACAAGACAATATCCACATAATGACAGCAAAGTTATAAGATAATATTACACATATCAAACACATCCAATCACTTCTGGAAATCAACTAACAATTCATTGTTGGCCTTATCTTACCTCAAGTAAGCAAAAGCAACAAACACTGGATTATGCGACATAATAAAGAAAATGGAAAATGAAGAACTAGACTGTGTATGTGACATGAACAAACAGAAATATAAAATTTCACAAAATGCAAGGAAAATGCACACGATATAATTGAGTTCAAAGAGATGAGTTATTTATAAGGTTCAACCTATTCAATACTAATTACGTGTTGTATAGATGTTATTCAACAACATTTATTCAACATGGGACTGGTTTAAACATTTAAATGTCATGAAATGAAATGTCGTATGGCTTTTATTGCCGGGATATCCCAGGACGGGTTCGGCTTGCCAGATGCAGGTCTTTCTATTTGACACCCATAGGTGACCTGCGTGTCGTGATGAGGATGAAATGATGATGACGACAACACATACACCCAGCCCCCTTGCCATTGAAATTAACCAATGAATGTTAAAATCCCCGACCCGGCCGGGAATCGAACTTGGGACCCTCTGAACCGAAGGCCAGTATGCTGACCATTCAGTCAACGAGTTGGACATTTAATTGTCATCATCAGCCATAAAACAAATCACAAACAAATGAGCAAGGACACATTAATTAAAACTGGTGTAGTGACACATTGAAATGTGTACATTAAAAGTATTTACATGTCCATTCACACAAACCATCAAAGTAAAAGAGCAATGGCATAATAAAACTGGCACAGTGACACATTGAAGTATGTACATAGTCTCTCACTATTCAAAGATTAAAAGAAGGTTCCTTGATATGTTTCAAAGTACAAAAGTCTTTGTATGCCCATTCACATCCCGTGTTAATTAAACAACAATGAAACTCATATCTTTGAATATAAATGAGAAGTGAATCAATTCAGCGAACCTTCAGAAATCACACCATAAATTTATATATGAAATTCAAATCTTAATATTACAGTTTGACAAAATTTCAGATTTTGGACAGCCTTACTGCTCAACGAAAGGATAGGGAAGGCCTAGGAATGGGAAGGAAGCGGTTGTGGCCTTAATTAAGGTACAGTGATAAGCGATGAGGGCAGATCTCAGGTTACGATTAACTCTCTCAGCATAATTTGGCTTCGGGTAATACGGGGTAGTAGTTACATGAGCAATGGATAGATCAAAACAGAAATTCCGGAACTGGGCAAAAGTAAAGGCTCTTGCGTTATCACTTACCAAAAATTGAGAGGGTCCAAACGAGACGAATATCTGTTTCAAGCACGAGATGGTGGTGTTGGCGTTAGCCATCCGAGTGGGGGACAGCCACGTAAAACGCGAAAAGGCATCAACACACACAAGTATGAAATGCTGACCATTCCGAGATCTCGGGAAGGGCCCGATATAGTCAATGAACAGTCTTTTCATTGGGCGAGAAGCTTGCTCAGAAGACAAGAGACCTAGACGAGTATTTGGGGCGGGTTTGCTGATGTTACAAATCTTACAGAACTTGACAAGGGTACGGATCTCACTATCCATGGATTTCCAAATTAAGTGGTTACGAATCTTCTCTCTCGTTTTGAAAACGCCCAGATGACCGCCCACTGGGGATTCATGAAAATATTTGAAGAGAACCGGGGCCAGGTTAGTTGGGACTACAATTTTGGGGTCTCTGCGACCGCGAGCAGGACAACACAGGACACCATTCTTAAGGATGTAGGGCTTAACATGCTCACCGGATTTAATCCTGTCAATAATAGCTTTTAACTCAGCATCGTCCTCTTGATGTTTGGTTATATCCTTGAAAATGAAGGGAGAGTCAGTAAGAATTACATTCACAAAAGCCGATACTTCTTCGGGAGATGGGTCTGCCGGCTCTGACTGAGGGTCAGAGCTGCCTGGATAGAACATCCTGCTGAGGCCATCAGCCACATCGTTTTCGGTGCCACGAATGTGGCGGGCTTCAAATTGGAAGGCTGAGACGCGCACTGCCCAACGTGCTAGACGACCGGTCCTTCGCGGCTTGGCCTGCACCCAACTCAACGCCTGATTATCAGTTTCCAGATTGAAAGGAAGATGTTCCAGGTACATTCTGAAGCGTTCTAAAGAGAAGACAACAGCCAAGGCTTCCAACTCATAAATGGAATAATTTTTTGCTCAGCAGGATTCAGGGCACGCAAAGCATAAGAAATAGGACGACGCCCTTCTTGAAATTCCTGAAGAAGAACACCGGATATGCCTGAGGAAGGGGCATGCTTATAGGAGGTGGGGCTAATGCAAGGCGTAACTGGTCAGCATATCGAATGCCTTCTGCAGACACTGTAATTGCTTCCAACTGGGCAAATGTTGCTGGTCGGGGTGAAAGAGCCAGATATGATCTATAGTTCGGGGTGAGACCTTCAATTATGTTGGCAACCATCTGGGCCTCTGAATAGTGGAGCCGGAAAATCTTAGCTTGGAGCTTAATGTCTTGAACATATTCAGATAACGACTCATTGAGATGTTGTACTCTGAAATAGTGCTTCTGCACTAATGCAGGCAAGGCACGAGCAGGAATGAAATATTCAAGCACATGGGCATGAAATTGATCTACTGACCATCTTTCGGAAATGGCCCTGACAATATGCTCAGAAAGAGCCCCAGAGACATGCGGGTATAGAATTTTAAATACGTTGTCGTTACTGAGATCATACACTATTGCCTGATCCTTGAACTCAGTTAGGAAGCGAAGGAAGGAAATAACTTCATCAATGGAGTTAGCTGAAAATTTAGAGACTCCCTCAAACACAGTGGCCAACGGGAGAGGAAGATTGGAGAAAATCTGGGGGAAAACAGGTCTAGGGTGTGCTTGGGAAGGCTTAGAATAGTCCAGAGGGTTTACTGAGGCCTCGTACCTTTGTTTCGGGAGCCCTTGTGGAAAGGACGGGGTACAGGTTAGGTTAGGACTAACGTCAGCCTGCAACGTTACGGGCGGAGACAACCTCATTTGAGGAAGGTTCTCACTAATCTGAGAGACCATCGGGGCATTAACCTGTTGTGTAGAGGTTATGCAACCTAAAGGAGCACTTGATACTGGTGGCCCTAAGACAGGTGGGTGGTTTTGCACCATTGCATCAGAACCGGGCTGATTAATGATAGAGGACAGACACTGAGCCACAACAGAATTACCAGTTACCGTTTTTGTGTAACCACTGTAGTAGTGGTTACAATTACTATTATGAACAGGAGTGGTGATAGGGCACTTCCTTGTTGGACAGCTCTCTTCATTTCAAACCATTCTGATCATCTGTTGCCTATCTGGACTCAGCTGTAGCACTTCTGGTATAGCATCTTGACTTTGTCATTTAAGTACTTTGGCACCTTTAGGTCTTCCAGACATTTCCATATCTTGATTTGTGGAACGCTATCATATGCTTTTCAATGTCCACAAATGCAATCACAAGATTTCTTCCATATTCCCAGTACTTTTCTGTCAGCATTTTTACTGCAAAGATAAGATCCACAGTACTTCAACCTTTCCTGAACCCGTGTTGTTCTTTCTCAAGCAAAGGTTCCACTATCTTCCTAAGTCTCATTTCTATGATCTTTTCCAGCAGCTTCAGTGTGTGTGACAACAGAGTAATGCCTCTGTAATTTCCACATTTCCGTCGGTTGCCCTTTTTGAACAATGGGATGATGACTTCTTTACTCCAATCTTCTGGGATTTTGTTTCTTTTCCAGATCACTGATACCACACTATATAGCCAATTCAAGCCTGGTACAGTATTCCACCTGCCTTTATCATGTCTGAGCTGAGATCATCAAAGCCTGGGGACTTCCCATTTTGCATGCTCTTTAGTGCTGTTTCTACCTCAAGCCATGTTAATGGGTATTTGTTGTTTTTGGCCTCACCTATACTACAGTCATTGGTGGTGGTAAATGAAAGTAATGAATATTTTCTGTCACTGTACTCAATCATTCCTTATTCTCACTAGATATGGAACAGCTAATGAAGAACAAGTCCTATCACGGAGTGATGCTTGATACCAAGATAGGTGCTGACGATGAATGTGTAGTGGAACTGCACGAGTTGATGACGGCTGGCTTAAAATCTGGAGCTATAAAGCCTTTAAAAGCGCGGACATGTTTCTCAGAAGATGAAGTAGAGCAGGCCTACAGGTAAGATGGCACACAGTTCAATTTATAAAATTTAATTTCTGAGCTGAATGATCAGTGTAGTGTGCTATAGTTCAGAGGTTCCTTGGTTTTATTCCTGGCTGAGCCACAGATTTTAGTCACATCTGGTCATTTTTTCTAGCTCAAGGACAGATGTTTGTGTTTGTCCTAATACACATATTCATTTACATAGAGGGTTGCAATACGTCCCATAAAGACCGGATTGTCGAGAATCTTAGCTTTGAAAAATACAGTACAAAGGAAATTTAATATGTCCTCCTATTCAATACATACACATCTCCATCATTTTGCTTTATGTCGCATTTCCATCATTAGATGGAGCAATAATCAACTTGTTTGAGACAACTTCACTGAAAAATGTTAACATTTTTACATAATTGAGCTAAAAAATATGTTAAAACCTAATGAAAAGAATGAAACAAATAAGACGGAAACAAACGGAAACAATAAGTGATCATAGTGAGGTTTGTTTTCATTCTCTTCTTCATTAGGTTTAACACATTTTTTAGCTTCAATTATGTAAAATCGTTAACTTTTTCACTGAAGATGTCTCAAATGAGTTGATTATTGCTCCATCTAATGATTGAAATGTGTATATATTGAATTGTGTTTTATTTCTGTCATGTCTCTTTTGTTTTTCATTCTTTCCTTCATTATGTTTCTAACACAATTTTAGCATCTATTATGAAAATTACTTTAACCGCCCTTTTTTCACTGAAGATGGCTCAAACGAGGTGAAAAAAGTTTGACTATTATTACTCCATCTAATGATGGAGATGTGTATGTATTGAATAGGACATATTAAATTTGCTTTGTAAAGTGAAAACCGTCAGTACTTAATGATTCTAATATCTTGTAATTGAAAAATATATCCTGCCTGAATTTTTAATTCCTTACAAATATCCTAAAATTTTATAATTACTGGTAAAAAAAAAATGAAGCCCCACTCTTTGTACATTTTAAAAGTATTTTTTTATGTAGTCATCTTCAAATATAAGCAAAATTTTGTTTAACAACTTTTTCCAGTGAAGGTCAGTGAAGAGTGATCTCGTTATCGCAGAGAGCACAGAATTTGTGATCTGATTCTAAAGTTGAAAAAGCTTGTATTCCTCCTTTCTGTATTGATATTTCTGAATTGATAAATACAGTATTGAATCAATAACACTACCAGTTCATTCATTCTTTGCCATTCTTTGCTTTGTCTTTGCTATTGAAGCTTCTGTTCTCTCTCTCTTCTTTGTGCTTGTTAACTTGTTCAATAAGTGACTTTTATAAAATCAATTTTAATGTCACAATATAAATTTAAAGACATGACGTGTTGCATTTCATGATTACTTTATGAACAAACATATTTTGTTAACAAAGATCATAATCTGATTTGTTTAACTGCTTCTCAGAAAAAGGAATGTAAATGTAAAGAATGTGGAACTGTACAAAATAAAATCCATTGTAAATTATTTTGTTGTGCTATTACTAGAACCAAACTAGTTGGATGCACTGTTAATGTCACATAGCAGTGAACTTGCAGTCAGAAGAGGGTGGGTTTGAATTCCACCATTGGCAGCCCTGAAGATGATATTCAGTGGTTTCCCATTTTCACACTAGGCTGTACCTTAATTAAGGCCACGGCTGTTACCTTTCCAATCCTAGCTTTTTCCCATACTTGCGTCACCTGAAACCTTTGATCCTCAAATATTGCGGTTAATAATCTGTTTCTGAAATGGGAAGCATAAGAAGACATGTGCAGACTTGTTGTATCAAAATATTCTGAATTTTTATGTTTCTGGTATGGCAACCCTATATTCTGCTCTGATCACCTCAGATGCTCTGTGTATTCTGGTATGGGTAAGACCTAGTTTGTTACAATCATTGATCTGTCTCAGTCGCATCTGTGGGTGGGGGTGGTAGAATATGTCCACGGTATCCCATGCCTGTCATAAAAGGCGACTAAAAGGGGGGGGCCCAGTGGTTTTGCGTCTCCTAGCTGAGGCTGGCATTGCTTCAACTTTCTTGTGTTAGGCACGGGACTGAGGCCGCCATGGTCCTGGGTTGACACGGATTAAAGAACATTTATGACTTCTCCTACCTAGGAAGCAGGATAACATCCGACAACCGAAGTAAGGCAAATATTGCAAATAAGATCAACCAGCATTCAACAAGAAATTTTCCAAATTTGTTCGTTCATCATCACTAGTTGCTTCAGTCCAAGCTATGTGTTATGTCATACTTTTATAACGTGTGTACACTGGTTGTGCCAACCCCCCCCCCCCCCCCCCTCACCCTCTCACACCGTCACACATCATTATCATCCTCTGGTTTTCTCCACATGCTTTCTTTCCATTCTTCAGCTCTGTTCCATTCTATTGGGGTGTCTTTCATTGCATTTTATTTTATTAATTTGTACTTATTTTTCTACCACATTTGTCCCTGATTCGTCTGATGTCCTCTCTGATACTTCTCAAGCACGCACGGTGTGATAAAACATCTTAATTGGAGCTTAATTTTGTCATCAGCTCCTGCCAGCATACAGCGAGCCACCTGGTGACAAACGAACGTACCACTACAGGTCCAATGGTAAAGCATTCTTAAATCCAAACCCTCATTATTGTAGAAGACTTCCTCGGGAACAGTCAGGATTTTCTTCTGAAGGGGCACAACAAGGTTTCCTGCAAAACATAAAGAGTTGCACCTTGTTTTCTTGACAGGGAATAATCCCAAAACCCCATATCATGTCTACAAGAAAGAAAAAAGCTCTTCACTTCTAACGACACTGACCTGGGCCTAAGGAAGCAGCTCCTCAAGACATCCATTTGGAGTGTGCTGCTGACGACAGTGAAATGTGGACTCTTGGTTCAGTGTGAAGGAAGAGAATTGATGCCTTCAAGATATAATGGGCCAGTAACATAGAAGTTAGGCCCCTTTAAACAACAAGCATCATCATCATCAGCAGCAGCAAGATCAATCAATCAATCAATACTGATCTGCATTTAGGGCAGTTGCCCAGGTGGCAGATTCCCTATCTGTTGCTTTCCTAGCCTTTTCCTAAATGATTTCAAAGAAATTGGAAATTTATTGAACATCTCCCTTGGTAAGTTATTCCAATCCCTAACTCCCCTTCCTATAAATGAATATTTGCCCCAGTTTGTCCTCTTGAATTCCAACTTTATCTTCATATTGTGATCTTTCCTACTTTTATAAACGCCATTCAAACTTATTCGTCTACTAATGTCATTCCACGCCATCTCTCCGCTGACAGCTTGGAACATACCACTTAATAATACAGATGTTGATTCCCATAGGGAATTTAAAATATTTGTGCCGAATGAGTAAATTTATAATACCAATTTAATGGTCCGTTATTGGACATTATAAATTTTCCAGCTAACTCATTCTTGGTTGCCTGCGTTTCGCCCTCGAGGGCTGGAAAATTTATAATGTCCAATAACGGACCATTAAATTGGTAAATTTACTCATTCGGGACAAATATTTTAAATTCCCTATGGGAATCAACATCTGTATTATCTGATGGCCAGGCAGGCATCAATTTTTGGAAATGAGACATAGCTCTCATAGTGCATTGGCACTGCTGGTGGCTTCAAGTAGCCTATGCAGTGGCCTCCACCGTATGCACTAGCCTTGCGTCTTGGGTGGTGTGCTAAGTCCCAACTGATGAGCCTAACTTAGCACACGAGGGCGAAACGCAGGCAACCAAGAATGAGTTAGCTGGAAAATTTATAATGTCCAATAACGGACCATTAAATTGGTACATACCACTTAGTCGAGCAGCTCTTCTTCTTTCTCTCAATTCTTCCCAACCCAAACATTGCAACATTTTTGTAACGCTACTCTTTTGTCGGAAATCACCCAGAACAAATCGAGCTGCTTTTCTTTGGATTTTTTCCAGTTCTTGAATCAGGTAATCCTGGTGAGGGTCCCATACACTGGAACCATACTCTAGTTGGGGTCTTACCAGAGACTTATATGCACTCTCCTTTACATCCTTACTACAACCCCTAAATACCCTCATAACCATGTGCAGAGATCTGTACCCTTTATTTACAATCATATTTATGTGATTACCCCAATGAAGGTCTTTCCTTATATTAACACCTAGATACTTACAATGATCCCCAAAAGGAACTTTCACCCCATCAACGCAGTAATTAAAACTGAGAGGACTTTTCCTATTTGTGAAACTCACAACCTGACTTTTAACCCCGTTTATCAACATACCATTGCCTGCTGTCCATCTCACAACATTTTCGAGGTCACGTTGCAGTTGCTCACAATCTTGTAACTTATTTATCACTCTATAGAGAATAACATCATCCGCAAAAAGCCTTACCTCCGATTCCACTCCTTTACTCATATCATTTATATATATATAAGAAAACATAAAGGTCCGATAATACTGCCTTGAGGAATTCCCCTCTTAATTATTACAGGGTCAGATAAAGCTTCACCTACTCTAATTCTTTGAGATCTATTTTCTAGAAATATAGCAACCCATTCAGTCACTCTTTTGTCTAGTCCAATTGCACTCATTTTTGCCAGTAGTCTCCCATGATCCACCCTATCAAATGCTTTAGACAGGTCAATCGCAATACAGTCCATTTGACCTCCAGAATCCAAGATATCTGCTATATCTTGCTGGAATCCTACCAGTTGAGCTTCAGTGGAATAACCTTTCCTAAAACCGAATTGCCTTCTATTGAACCAGTTATTAATTTCACAAACATGTCTAATATAATCAGAAAGAATGCCTTCCCAAAGCTTACATACAATGCATGTCAAACTTACTGGCCTGTAATTTTCAGCTTTATGTCTATCACCCTTTCCTTTTTACACAGGGGCTACTATAGCAACTCTCCATTCATCTGGTATAGCTCCTCCGACCAAACAATAATCAAATAAGTACTTCAGATATGGTACTATATCCCAACCCATTGTCTTTAGTATATCCCCAGAAATCTGATCAATTCCAGCCGCTTTTCTAGCTTTCAACTTTTGTATATTATTGTAAATGTCATTGGTATCATATGTAAATTTTATTACTTCTTTGGCCTTAGTCTCTTCCTCTATCTCGACATTATTATTGTAACCAACAATCTTTACATACTGTTGACTGAATACTTCTGCCTTTTGAAGATCCTCACATACACACTCCCCTTGTTCATTAATTATTCCTGGAATGTCCTTCTTGGAACCTGTTTCTGCCTTAAAATACCTATACATACCCTTCCATTTTTCACTAAAATTCGTATGACTGCCAATTATGCTTGCCATCATGTTATCCTTAGCTGCCTTCTTTGCTAGATTCAATTTTCTAGTAAGTTCCTTCAATTTCTCCTTACTTCCACAACCATTTCTAACTCTATTTCTTTCCAGTCTGCACCTCCTTCTTAGTCTCTTTATTTATCTATTATAATAAGGTGGGTCTTTACCATTCCTTACCACCCTTAATGGTACAAACCTGTTTTCACATTCCTCAACAATTTCTTTAAACCCATCCCAGAGTCTGTTTACATTTTTATTTACCGTTTTCCACCGATCATAGTTACTTTTTAGAAACTGCCTCATGCCTGCTTTATGAGCCATATGGTACTGCGTAACAGTCCTACTTTTGAGACCTTCCTTTCTATCACATTTATTTTTAACTACCACAAAAACAGCTTCATGATCACTAATACCATCTATTACTTCAGTTTCCCTATAGAGCTCATCTGGTTTTATCAGCACCACATCCAGTATATTTTTCCCTCTGGTTGGTTCCATCACTTTCTGAATCAGCTGTCCTTCCCATATCAACTTATTTGCCATTTGTTGGTCATGCTTCCTGTCGTTCGCATTTCCTTCCCAATTGACATCTGGCAAATTCAGATCTCCCGCTACAATCACATTTCTTTCCATGTCGTTTCCCACATAGCTGACTATCCTATCAAATAATTCCGAATCCACGTCAGTGCTACCCTTTCCCGATCTGTACACTCCAAATATATCAAGTTGCCTATTATCTTTAGAAATGAGCCTTACACCTAGAATTTCATGTGTCTCATCTTTAATTTTTTCGTAGCTTACAAATTCTTCTTTCACCAGAATGAACACTCCGCCTCCCACCCTTCCTATCCTATCTCTGCGATACACACTCCAGTGCCGTGAGAAAATTTCTGCATCCATTATATCATTTCTCAGCCATGATTCAACTCCTATTACAATATCTGGTAAATATATATCTATTAAATTACTTAATTCTATTCCTTTCCTTACAATACTTCTACAGTTCAACACTAACAATTTTATGTCATCCCTACTTGATTTCCAGTTCCCTGTTCCCTTATCACCGCTCCCTAGGCCATCCCGTTTCCCTGAATGTACCTCCCTATTACCCTTCCAAACAAATTTCCTAACTTATACGTACCACTGCGGTTTAATTGAAGGCCATCCGAGTGCAAATCCCTATCTCCTACCCACCCATTAGGATCTAGAAATTTCACTCCCAGTTTCCCACATACCCACTCCATTGTCTCATTTAAATCCCCAATCACCCTCCAGTCAGTATCCCTCCTACACAGTATTCCACTAATAACAATCTCCGCTTTCTTAAACTTCACCCGTGCTGCATTTACCAGATCCCACACATCTCCAACTATGTTGGTACTTACATCAGCTTGCCTTACGTTGTCGGTACCAACGTGAAACACTACCACCTTCTCCTTCCCCTCCTCCCTCTCTTCTACTTTCCTCAACATCTGCCTCAACATAATTCCTGGATAACACTCTACCCTGGTACCCTTTCCTCCACACACTTTCCCCACGTGTCTAACGATGGAATCCCCCATGACCAGTGCCTCAACCCTACCCACCTCATTTGATCCCCTCCCCTCCTGGTCAGCCCTATCTTTCCTGATAGCTGCAGAAGCTACTTCCTCCTCCCTTTTCTCCTTCCCATGACCCTGTTCCACCTGTCTTTTCCTATCCTCTACTCTAGATTTTCCTTTCCTACCTTTTCCTTTCCTCCTACTTCCACACATCTCAGCAACAGTTCCCTGTCCCTCATCTTCCCTCTGTTGTTCTACCTGGAGTGACTCGTACCGATTTTGCACAGACACCTGTCCTGAATTCTGATCCTGAATAGAGCCCTTAGCCTGCAATCTCCTTCCCCTTAGAACATTAGACCACCTGTCTTCTACAACTCCCCCTTTCCTTCCCCTCCCTCTTGTACACCTACTGTAACCTGTACATTGTTTGAGGGAGTCCTATCTTCCCTCCTGTCTTCTGTGAGAATCCTAATTATCTCCCTCAAACTTTGCAACTCCTCCCTCATACCCCTCAATGCCTCGCCACACCCACAGGAAGTACACTCGTGCTCCTTAGCCGTTCTTTTCGGGGGGAAAAATGAAATTAAAAATAAAATAACTTATTTGCAAAAAAAAAAAAAAAAATGAACGGAGGGATATATTGTCTGGGATAGTACACAACAATAAGGTAATTAATATACGACTACACTACAATACTACTTAGTCGTGCTCTATTTTTTTATATATCCTACAACCCCTGACAGGATAAAAACTGCTGTTAATTACTGAATATCAAAAGTAATAGCCTACACAAGAACTACACAATTCCAAACTGCAGTTAAGCCTATTCTAATTACAACAGTATTTTAGTAAGAGTTTCTACGGATACCCCTACTACACCAGTACTACACAAATATTTTACAATAATAGGATAATCACACTAAATTCTAATAGGATATTACTCGTATACTACTGTACAGTACACTACAGTAATTTTAAACTACTTTCAGACATATCCTAATTACGATACCGGTACCGTACCGTATGTCACTAAACTAAGCACAACAGAAATGAAATTTGCAAGAACTACTGTACTCAAAGATCACCAACGAAGCTAAATGCTTAGACAAATTGTTATTTGTATTACGGTCTAATAGATACACACGAAAAAATAACACACGAATATAGCAGGCAAGATACGGCACTATCTAAATGTACTGTATCTATACTACAATGTATCTACACTACACTACACTACACTGTGTTTGGTTAAATGCTTAAGTATCGAAAGGATTGCCGTACACGAAGAAAAACACGAATATTACTGGCAAGATACTACCGTATCTAGTATATTATACCTTTTCTTCACTACAATTCTACTGAAATGTGGTTATGTGATTATTACAGCTGGTGGATTACTATTATTTTCCCTACTCCACGGGACGGAGAATAAAAGTGTCCTTAATTAGGCCTACTGAAAAATACGAGGTTGTCTACAATAATTTCTCAAATATTTCTATCAAAACTACTACTACTACTACTACTACTACTACTACTACTACTCCAGGGACTTGAACTGCAATTACTGGGATATATGAACTTTATTATTATTATTAGCTAACCGCTCATAAATACTGAAAGATTGAGGGAGCGAAATATAAATTACGGATACTTTAACTACCTACTCAGAAGTACAGATGAATGGAATACAAGGTCAGATGTAATGCCACCATAGGATCCTCAAGATACAGTGGGTAGACAAGGTTACCAGTGAAGAGATTCACCATCTGCTTACAGTGGGACCTACTTGAGGGTGCCACTGATGTCTCCAATGCAAGGGGCAGACCTAGACTGTAGACTGGAGTACATCGACCAAATCATCAAGGATCTGAGCTGTTTCTCCTAAGTAGAGCTGAAGAGGCTGGCTGAGGACAGGCAGGAGTGGAGGAGAATAGTGACAACCACTGCAAACCAGTCTTAGGATTGACTAATAAAAAAGAAGAAGAAACACCACAATTTTATTGGAAGCCAAAAAAAGTTAATCAAACGCTCAAAGGTCTTTTGTTTAGCAACAACAACAGCAGCAGCAGTCACCTTGAGTCGCAGGATGTGGAGTTAGATTTGTCCGACCACATGTCTGCTGCATGTCACGCAATGTCTTCCTCATTACCTTGCTGGAAGTCTACTTCCAGCATGTTAAGCTGCCTGGCTAATGCTGCACTCTAGTGCTAACAAGTGCATTTAACACATGAATATTTTTGAACATTCAAACATCAGATATGTTACCAGTTTGACTCGATTGTTGTACTGCTGATTCTGTTAAGTGTCAAAAATCATCAAGAACAAGTAAATTTCATTTCTGTGGCCGTTGGTGAGCAGAAATCAGTGAAGCAACAGAAGTCTTTATTATGTAATATTATGTAAATTTTTGTCTTGTCATCATTTTAGGTAAACAAAAACTTTAAAAAACTGAAGAATTTGTGCAAAGCAAATTATTGTATGAAGCTTTCTTATTTAAAAATTATTACACATTTAGGCATATGTAGAAATGGACTATGAAGAAGATTTATGGTATTTACGTTTCCTGGTTTAAATTGTATTATTTTGTTAACTATGGAAAGGGATGGGGAAATTTTATTCATGACTTGTGAGGCAGGGTGTGCCACGTGTAAGTGGCCCTTCCTGTCGTTTTGTAATATCCGCGAAGATGCAAATTCTGCAGAAAGCATAATTCTAGAATATCATTGTCATTGGTCAAAAGTACAAGTGTTTTTATTGGCCAGTATATTAGGATTTTTAATAGGTGAATGTGGCAAACTGGAGTGTAGCTATTGGTCATTTGTAATCACTCTATTTCCTGTTTGTGGCTCCTCGCGTGTGCGAGTCACTTTGTCTGCGTCTTTGAATTTGGATCACTACAGCGGGCGGGCATGTTTAGCGCCCGTCCCGCAATGGGTCGTCAGCCGCCAAAGGTAAGCGCATTTTTGCCTTATGCTATTTAAATGCATTCATATGTTTGGGACTATTCCCACTTAATGTAAATTCAGTAATTATGTAGAAGTTCATCTCATGTGCTGGAATTTCCTCTAGTTTTCCACATTTTCCAAAATAGAGCATGTATATGACTTAGCGATTATGCTAGTCCGCAACGTGTTGTTTTCAGAGGCAAACCTTCTTTTCTAAATCTAGTTGTAATTGTAAGTAACTGTAACGCTTTCTTGAATTGTGTAATTAATTTTGTTTCGTTCGAGGTTGCCTCCTTTCATTCTGTAAATTCTGAATCTCTATGTCAAAGTTTGTTCATGACCGAAGAGCTTAATTGTTTCCCTTACACATCTTTTGTTTGTATCTCAAGTATGTTTATCCGCAGTTCATTTATTTGTTCATTTATAATTGTATGTTCATTTTCTTAATAATTATTTGTCTGTTGGGTGTACTATTGTAAGTCTTTTCTCCCCCATAACATTATACGTTTCCATAGACCTCGTAGGGTTCTAAGCACCTTCCACTATCCTTTCTTAGTTGTCATTTTTAGGCCTGTAAGTGTTCCCTGTATTTGGTTTAATTTTACACATCGAAAGATACTCGTCACATTTCCATGTTTTGATGTGAATTCACCGCCCCTGCGTTATTTACCATTTCCTTAGTCATATTATTAAGTATTATATTATTACTACTGGTTTTACCTTATTATTATTATCATTATTATTATTATGTTTATTATTATTATGCTAACCGCAATTGTCCCGGTACGGTTACAATTTCATCGTTGAGTTTTTATTAATCCAGTGTGTCTGTCAGCCTTAAATGTTGTAAATACATACAAATTAGAAGAAAAGACATAACAATTTTAAAACATACATACATGGTCTCATAGAGTAATAAGATTAGCATGGAATATTAGAAAGGTACCGGTATCTTCTAATTGGACAAAAGCAGTAAATTCACCTATCTATAAGCAAGGGAACAAGAAGGATTGCAACAACTATTAAGGTATTTCATTGATCAGTATACCAGGCAAGATGTTCACTGGGATTTTGGAAGTAAGGGTGCAAACAGTGGTTGAGAGGAAGTTGCATGAAAACCAGTGTGGTTTCATACTGCAGAGTAGTAGTCAGGATCAGACTTTCAGTATGTGCCAGGTAATTGAAAAATGCTACGAGAGGAATAGACAGTTAGGTATGTTTATGTTTCATAGATCCAGAGAAAGCATCTGACTGAGTACCGAGGTAAAAGATGTTTGCTAAAAGCATTTATGTTGACGATTGGAGGACAGTGAGAATTGATGGTAGAATGAGTTCTTGGTTCAAGGTGCATACAGGTGTTAGACCTATGCTCTTCATAGTTTGCATCAGTCACCTACTGAAAGATTGTAAGTGGCAGGGTGGGATTCTGTTAGATGAAAATATATTAAGCAGTTTGGCCTATGGCGACGAGCTGGTCTTAATGGCAGATTGTACCGATTGCCTGCAGTCTGATATCTTGCAACTTAAAAATAGGTGCAATGAGTATGATATGAAAATTAGCCTTTCCAATACTAAATTTATGTCAGTAGGTAAGAAATCTAAGAGGTTGGGAAAATAAAGCTGGAATAGGTAGATCATTAAGTAATTAGGATGTGTTTCCTCCCAGGATGGTAGTATAGTAAGTGAGATTGAGTCAAGGTGCAATAAAGCTAATTCAGTGGGCTCATCTCTGGTCTGTTTTCAGACTAGCTTTTCTTTACATGACTGAAACCTGGGTGGACTCAGGATATCTTATTTGTAAGTTAGAAGTAACAGACATGAAAGTAGCGAGAATGTAGCAAGAATGAATGCTGATACAAACAGGTGGGAACAATGACAGTAGGGCATTCAGAATGAGAAGATAAAGGGTAAGTTAGTAATGAACTCGGTGGATGATGCTTTACACATAAACCGGCTTCAGTGAGATGAATGGAGGAGGATAAGTTACGTAGGAGAGTAATGGACTATGTTATTGAGGGTAAGAGAAGTAGAGGGAGACCAAGATGACAATGATTAGACTCAATTTGTATTGATTTAAAGATAAATGGTATAGATTAATGAGGCCACAGAACTAGTTACAAACAGTGGATTGTGGTGAGGGATATTAAATTCACAGAGGTTTGCAGACTGGAAGCTGAAAAGGCATAACAGTCCGTATTGATGATGTATGTATGTATGTTTTGAAATTCAGTTTTTAATTATTTGGACATCATATCCATTTTTATGGTCAGTGTTCAAAATGTTGGCAGACCATGGTTCAAGCTGAAAAGAAAAAAAGTTAATAATAATTTAATGGAACATGGAAGCCATACATCTAAGATGCTACCTACATTTTAGATTTTAAATGCTATCATGTTGATTTATTCAAATAGGATAAAACAGAAGAGGAAAGGTATGTCCGTCTGTTGTTAGTTCATAGAAAACAGTTTATTTTTATAAATGCTGTAGCTATCATGGAAGAAAATTTTGGCAAGTGGAGTCTGGCCGAATGCATCTAATATATATAAACTTTATTGCACACAAGTTGTGCAGTATTAGGATACATTAATCAATACAGAGGTCTATGATTGATTTGAATAGCAGACTTACAAACAGTGAACTCAATGTTTACTTTTAAAACAGACATCTGAATCACAACAGATACCCAAAATATCTTGATATAATCTTAATAGGACTTCATCGTTTAAGGAGCATTTCTCTAAATTAGCTGCCAAACATTTTACTAGGACAAGTATGCGGTACCTCGTGGGGTTCCTCTGCAACTGTACTGCAATCCTGAGCATTAGGTCTTGTGTACTCCACTGCTGAGTACTGCTCTCTTGGTTTGGCTTAACAGTACCCATAGGCAGTTAAATGAGTCAATGTGCATAATTACAGTCACCATAAAATCAACCCCAATCCACTTTCTCCCTGTTCTAAGTCATATAGCTCCACCAGACCTATGATGGAGAAATGATTGGGAGGGAGTATAAGAAAACTTTGCATAATTAAGACCTTCCATTCCACTGAGATAGTGAAGATCTTCACACTAAATGGCTTTGTTCCACACATCCATCCCCTTAAAACAGGTGGACATGTAATGGCTGAAAATTTGTCTTTTTTTATTATGTTCATCATCATCATCATCATCATCATCATCATCTGGAGCAGTTTCCAACCCCAGGCTGGGTCTTCTTGGAACATAAGTCTCTCCATCTTTTTTTTTTGGTCCATCCACCAATTCTCTTCTCTCACTGTTGTCCATTTCCCTGCTCTTGCCTCGATGCTCTTCTTTAAACCTTTCAGCCGTCTGTCCCTGAGTCTTCCTCTAGGTCTTCTTCCCTTCAGCTCCATTTCTAACATCTTTCTTGGTATCCTCTCTTCTCCCATTCTTTTAGCATCTCCATACCACTGCAGCCTTGATTTTTTCTATCTTTTCCTGTAGGGGTACCACATTTCCCAAACTTTCTCATTTCTTACTCTGTCCGTTCTTGTTATACTTACTTGACACCTCTGAAACTTCATTTCCATTGCTTGTATTCTAATTTTATCCCTCTCCTTCATCACCCATGTTTCTGATCCATATGTTAAAATTGCCACAAAATAAGTCTTGTAAATAATTCCTTTACATCTCTGTGGTACATCCCTGTTCCATATCAGTCCTCCCACACTCTTAAAGAATCCATTTGCACACCTTTCTCTTTCATTGATTTCCATCCTGTTTCCTCTATTTTCTTCAATTACATCTCACAGGTATTAAAAGTTTTCAGCTCTCTTAAACATGTTGTGTTATGTTATGTTATGTTATGTTATGTTATGTTATGTTATGTTATGTTATGTTATGTTATGTTATGTTATGTTATGTTATGTTATGTTATGTTATGTTATGTTATGTTATGTTATGTTATGTTATGTCATTCATTTCCATATGTAAAACCTTGTTGTAATGTCATATGATAAATAAATACTGTAATATTTTTATAGCAGTGTAATAGGAGTGATCATTAGTATATGCTTCATCTGTGCAGATTCATGGCAGCTGGAAAACACATGGGCAAAGTACTGATCAAAATTAGAGATGAAGAAGATGACAAACTGGCTATTCCAACTCTTAAAATCATGAAGGCACGGCCACGATATTACTGCAATGAAAAACTGAGCTACATTATTGCAGGTGAGACAAGACTAAAAACTGTTCCAAGAAGCTGCTTTTCGTATGTAGTTCAGACTAGCTGTCTTACCAACCATTTATAGGTTATTTTTTGTATAACTGCAGCAGTAATATCGTCTCTTGGAGATGAGTGGGAGGAGACAAGATAAAGCACACCTCAGCTAACAACAATCTTCTTCCTGATATGTTTCTGCTTATACAGGTCATTCAAGCTAACAACAATACTCATTGTAATGTTATTGTTGATAAGTTTTAGGGGCTCAGGACATTCAAGCCCATCACATTTAGTTTCCCTCCAACTTGGCAATACTGGAGCATTCAAGGCCGAGGTCGAGGCTTCAAAATCCCAGCCCTCTTTTATGATTCCCCTTTCCCTCAATCTTCAAGTGGTAATTTCTTCACCTCCTTCTCATTTCGATAGTTACCTTCATTATCTTCCTGATCATTAGGGCCTGTTGACCAAGTTCGGCAGTAGTGTCAGTGCTATCCTCACTAGGTCTGTACACAGTTAAATTAATAAACTCCATTGTTTGTCCGTAATGAACCAAGATTACAACTTTTATTATAAATTGGGTCCACCTTATTCAGTACATAAAAATTGTTGCTTAGATGTAATTACAACATATATTTTTCTCAGAACTAGTTTTGACGCCCCTGTGCATCATCATCATCTGATAAAAGTTTGAGGAAAAATCGACAATCATATAAGTTTAGCTACTTCAAATTGAACACAATTTAAAACCATATTAACAACATGAAACTGTGTTCAAATTATACTATATTTTCTACAAGTCCAAGACTTGCAAGTCTTAAGCCATAAACTGATAAAAACATATGCAAACCGGTTTGCTCACTTATGAAATAACATGGATTTAAAAAAAAACAATAACTTAAAAATAAAATAGTCTTGAAGTACTTTGTGCTTAATTGATCGTGCTTCTTAAAACTTGATGTAAAATTGTAGCAGAAATGATTCAATAAAAACTACAGTGTACCTTTAATGGAGCAATCCTAGTGAGGTGGAAATGAGCCATAAGTCCTTTGAGATGTTATTAAGGACAACGTTCCCAGTTCAATGTGGACCTGTAATAATAGAATGTAATAAACTATCACTTCACTGAAGAGGCAAGATATAAAATTATGTCTTATAACGTAATCATTTTTATGTGACTCACCTCAAAAGATCGCCGTCCATGCAAAGCGCAATGAAGCACAGCAAGCAGTGTTGTGATACTAATAAAGTGCCCAAGGTTGGACGGGACTGAAGAGGGGAAGTAGGGGAAAGTGGGAGGAGCAACTGAGGAACGGCAATTTGTTGGAGCTTTGGAGGGTGTGGTCGTAAGAAGCAACTAGCAAAGCTATTACGCATGATACGAAACACAGACCTATTTGCCGGGATATGTACGTTTTTAAAAAACGCAATAAGGAAATCAAATAGAATATTTGATTTTTCAAAAATCTCATTTAAATTAAGGTTTGGATTAAAATACTGTGCTAGGTGTATATAGCAACCCTCCATAACATCCAGCAAACTTCCTTTTCCTAAGTTCTCCAAGACCTCAATGTCCTGTTCTATAGATGTGAATTTATGCTTTAGATCGTGTATGTGCTGGCCTACCGCGGTAAACCTATTATATTTTATGACATTAGTATGTTATGTATATCTAATTTTAAAGTTTCGTTGGTTACAAGGATAATGTCCAGATAGAGGAGGTGACTAATACTAAAGAAGTATTAAAATGTACCTATGACAATAATTATTACAACATATTAGAATCATTCCGTATTGACGGTTTTCACTTTACAATGGCGAAAAATGAAAGTATCCTCCTATTCAATACATCATATATTCCGTCATTAGACGGAGTAAACAAGTTCAGACATGTTTCGGCTCGTTTGAGCCATCTTCAGTGAAAAAATTAGGGGGGTTGGAATAACTTACATAATATGAGTTGAAAAAATGCTAAAAAACATAATGAAAGCGCAAATGAAAAAACAAACAAAAGAGAGCCTAGACGGAAACAAAATAGCACAAATATACAATATTTACATCAATATGCAGAGCAAAAAACAACTTATTGCAACAAAATTCAGTGAAACAGGAGTTAATTTGAAATAATAATTGATACTAAAAAACTGCGTTAACCTAAGAAACAAGGGAATGAGAAAACAAATGATGCAGATGGAAATGAATAATGGTAGCACATGGTGAGGTTGTGGACCTCATAGTTTACAAATTATTAGTTTATAAAAACGACAAAACAGTTTGAAATCGCTGTCAGAATCCTAGTGGAAACCCATCACATCAAAATGGTCAGGAGGAGAGCGGGAGCAAACAATTTTGAGAGAAACCAAGCCTGAATTAACCTGCAGGCGAAAAGCCTGTGATAAGGAGAAAAAACACCTTAAATTTAAGGCTTCAGAAATAGCAGCATTCTTAATATCTTCTCAATCTAGCGGTCCCTTTCTTCATTATTGTTTCATAATGTTGGCTGGTGTTTTGCCTTATTGTAGAGGGGTCGGAAGGGCCGCATATAAAAAATATGAGAAGCTGTGTTAGGTAGAAGACAGATGCATAGTAAATTGTAGTAATCTAGTGGAAACCGTCAATGAAGTTCTAATCTAACTTGTTTACTCCGTCTAATGACGGAATATATGATGTATTGAATAGGAGGATACTTTCATTTTTCGCCATTGTAAAGTATGACAATAATGACATTTACAGGACGAAACTTTAAAATTAGATATACAGAACATACTAATGCCATAAAATATAATAGGTTTTCCACGGTAGGCCAGCACATACGCGATCTAAAGCATAAATTCACATCTATAGAACAGGACATTGAGGTCTTGGAGAGCTTGGGAAAAGGAAGTTTGCTGGATGTTACGGAGGGTTGCTATATACACCTAGAACAGATTAGAACTTCATTGACGGTTTCCACTAGATTACTACAATTTACTATGCATCTGTCTTCTACCTAACACAGCTCCTCATATTTTTTATATGCGGCCCTTCCGACCCCTCTACAATAAGGCAAAACACCAGCCAACATTATGAAACAATAATGAAGAAAGGGACCGCTAGATTGAGAAGATATTAAGAATGCTGCTATTTCTGAAGCCTTAAATTTAAGGTGTTTTTTCTCCTTATCACAGGCTTTTCGCCTGCAGGTTAATTCAGGCTTGGTTTCTCTCAAAATTGTTTGCTCCCGCTCTCCTCCTGACCATTTTGATGTGATGGGTTTCCACTAGGATTTTGACAGCGATTTCAAACTGTTTTGTCGTTTTTATAAACTAATAATTTGTAAACTATGAGATCCACAACCTCACCATGTGCTACCATTATTCATTTCCATCTGCATCATTTGTTTTCTCATTCCCTTGTTTCTTAGGTTAACGCAGTTTTTTAGTATCAATTATTATTTCAAATTAACTCCTGTTTCACTGAATTTTGTTGCAATAAGTTGTTTTTTGCTCTGCATATTGATGTAAATATTGTATATTTGTGCTATTTTGTTTCCGTCTAGGCTCTCTTTTGTTTGTTTTTTCATTTGCGCTTTCATTATGTTTTTTAGCATTTTTTCAACTCATATTATGTAAGTTATTCCAACCCCCCTAATTTTTTCACTGAAGATGGCTCAAACGAGCCGAAACATGTGTGAACTTGTTTACTCCGTCTAATGACAGAATATATGATGTATTGAATAGGAGGATACTTTCATTTTTCGCCATTGTAAAGTATGACAATAATGACATTTACAGGACGAAACTTTAAAATTAGATATACAGAACATACTAATGCCATAAAATATAATAGGTTTTCCACGGTAGGCCAGCACATACGCGATCTAAAGCATAAATTCACATCTATAGAACAGGACATTGAGGTCTTGGAGAGCTTGGGAAAAGGAAGTTTGCTGGATGTTACGGAGGGTTGCTATATACACCTAGAACAGTATTTTAATCTGAACCTTAATTTAAATGAGATTTCCAAAAAATCAAATATTCTATTTGATTTCCTTATTGCGTTTTTTAAAAACATACATATCCTGGCAAATAGGTCTGTGTTTCATATTATGCGTAATAGCTTTGTTAGTTGCTTCTTACGACCACGCCCTCCAAAGCTCCAACAAATTGCCGTTCCTCAGTTGCTCCTCCCACTTTCCCCTACTTCCCCTCTTCAGTCCCGTCCAACCTTGGGCACTTGATTAGTATCACAACACTGCTTGCTGTGCTTCATTGCGCTTCGCATGGATGGCAATCTTTTGAGGTGAGTCACGTAAGAACGATTACATTATAAGACGGAATTTTATATCTTGCCTCTTCAGTGATGTGATGGTTTATTACATTCTATTATTACAGGTCCGCATTGAAATGGGAACGTTGTCCTTAATAACATCTCAAAGGACTTATGGCTCATTTCCACCTCACTAGGATTGCTCCATTAAAGGGACACACTAGTTTTTATTGAATCATTTCTACTACGATTTTACGTCAAGTTTTAAGAAGCACGATCAATTAAGCACAAAGTACTTTAAGACTATTTTATTTTTAAGTTGTTGTTTTTTTAAATCCATGTTATTTCATAAGTGAGCAAACCGGTTTGCATATGTTTTTATCAGTTTATGGCTTAAGACTCGCAAGTCTAGGACTTGTAGAAAATATAGTATAATTTGAACACAGTTTCATGTTGTTAATATGGTTTTAAATTGTGATCAATTTGAAGTAGATAAACTTATATGATTGTCAGTTTTTCCACAAATTTATATCAGCTGATGTTGACACAGAGGGGCTTCGAAACTAGTTCTGATTGAAATATATATTGTAATTACATCTAAGCAACAATGTTTATGTATTGAATAAGGTGGACCCAAATTATAATAAAAGTTGTAGGTCTGTATACCCCAAAGGTGTCAATTATCTTGCTAGAATTTGGCTTAATCGCCTGCAGATTATTTCCGAGAGGATCCTACCTGAGCTGCAGTGCGGTTTTCGAACATCCAGAGGCACAGCAGATATGATCTTCTGTGCAAGGAAAATCCAGGGAAAATGCAGAGAGCAACTGACTCCTTTATACCTAGTGTTCAATGACCTAGAAAAGGCTTTTGACTCAGTCTCGAGACCAGTTATGTGGACAGTACTGAAACACTTTGGCTGTACACAGCATTTTGTAGATCTGGTCAAGGTTCTTCATGATAACACGTCTGGGCAAATCACTCATCAAAATATTATCTCTGATCCATTTCCCATCACTCATGGATTGAAACAGGGAAATATGCTTGCTCCAACACTCTTCACTCTTCATCTGGCTGCCATGCTATATGGAACATCTACAGACACCCAAGGTGTAAAGGTCAGATATCGCTTCGATGGGGGACTGTTCAGTCTGGCTAGACTGCGCTCCCAAAAGCTTACTAAGATTTCCTCTGTTATGGAATTGCAATATGCAGATGATGCTGCTGCATCTGCTCTTACGAGCTACAACAGTCTGTCAGTTGTTTCAAGAGTGCTTGCAATCATTTTGGTCTCTCCATTAATGTTCGGAAAACCAAAGTTCTCACACAGCCTGCACCTGGGTCGAACCTCGCAGCTTTCAATATCTCCATTGCGGATACTCCACTGGAGCAGGTCGACCACTTTTTTATTATCTAGGAAGTATCCTCTCAAAAAGTGCTAACTGCTCACAAGATGTGGATAGGAGAATTGGTGCTGCCCGCTCAGCATTTGCACATTTATCCCGTCATGTCTTCATGAATAAGGAAGGACCTTACAATGCATACCAAGATCATGGTTTACCATGCTGTTGTCATATCAACACTGCTATATGGTTGTGAAACTTGGACCCTCTACTGTCAGGATATCAAAAAGCTAGAGCCTTTCCATCTGCAAAAATGTAGATCCATCTTGAACATCAAATGGGAGGACTGTGTCACCAACCTTGCAGTTCATGAGAAAGTGCATGCAATAAGCATTGAGGCTACCATCATAGGCCATCGTCTCAGATTGATAGGGCACGTCCGTCGCATGAGTGAAACCAGGCTTCCTCATCAACTCCTGTATGGTGAACTCTGCTTTGGCACAAGACTTTATGGAGCCCCTTTGAGGCGTTTCAAGGATCGGCTAATGCGTACTATGAAAAGACCTGAAATTATCACTCAAGCCTGGGATATGCGTGCTGAGAATAGTACACTTTGGCACCACACTGTTTCTACATCAGTTACTGTGTTTGAAGAGGAACAACGATGCCACGAAGAGGATAAATGACAAGCACGGAAGCTCCGTCGAGCTCAGCCCCGTCCTCCCCTAGCCATTCTATGTAATTTACATGGATGTTGGAATGAAAGTTTGGAAAGAAATAGAGTTAGAAATGGCTGTCAAAGTAAGGAGAAATTGAAGGAACTTACTAGGAAATTGAATCTAGTGAAGAGGTCAGCTAAGGATAACATGATGGCAAGCATAATTGGTGGTCATACAAATTTTAGTGAAAAATGGAAGAGTATGTGTAGGTACTTTAAGGCAGAAACAGGTTTCAAGAAGGACATTCCAGGAATCATTAATGAACAAGGGGAGTGTGTATGCAATCTTCAAAAGGCAGAAGTATTCAATCAGCAGTATGTAAAGATTGTTGGTTACAAGGATAATGTCCAGATAGAGGAGGTGACTAATACTAAAGAAGTATTAAAATTTACGTATAATAATAATAATAATAATAATAATAATAATAATAATAATAATAATAATAATAATAATAAATAATAATAAATAATAAATAATAATAAATTTACGTATGAAAGCAATAATATTTACAGTAAGATACAAAAGTTGAAAACTAAAAAAGCAGCTGGAATTGATAAGGTTTGCATGAAGAAGCTATATCAAATTAATGGAGAGTGTATAAAGGAAAGGGTGATAGACATAAAGCTGAAAATTACAGGCCAGTCAGTTTGACATGCATTGCATGTAAGCTTTAGAACGCATTCTTTCTGATTATATTACACGTTTGCAAAATTAATAACTGGTTTGATAGAAGGCAGTTTGGGTTTAGGAAAGGTTATTCCACTAAAGCACAACTTGTAGGATTCCAGCACAATATAGTAGCTATCCTGGATTCAGGAGGTCAAATGAACTGTATCATGATTGACCTATCTAAGGCATTTGATAGGGTAGATCACGGGAGACTACTGGCAAAAATGAGCATAATTAGACTTGACAAAAGAGTGACTGAATGGGTGGCTATGTTTCTAGAAAATAGAACTCAGAGAATTAGAGTAGATGAAGCTTTATCTGTCCCTGTAATAATTAAGGGGGGAATTCCTCAAGGCAGTATTATTGGGCCGTTATATTTTCTTATACTGTATATATCAATGATATCATAACAGCAATAGAGGAACCAGATGGTAACATAGTCAGGGAAGAGACAGAAATAAGGAAGATCATGAAATCCTATTTTGATAATTTATACAACTGCACTGGGAAAGACTCCAATGAAGTAACCATGCAGGTCAGTTTAAGCTGCAATGATGAGCCTGACCAAGAGAGCCCGCCAACATGGAAGGAAGTAGAGACTGCCCTTAATAGTATGCCCAAAGAAAGATCAACAGAATTTGATGAAGTCAGTGCAGATATGATCAAAGCAACTGGTGCAATAGGAATACAGTGGCTTCATAGAGTAATTAATGCAATATGGAAGGATAGGAAAGTCCCAGATGATTGGAAAAAGGGAATAATAATACCTCTCTTCCAAAAATGAAGCCGGAAGAAATGTAGCAATTATGGAGGGATCACTTTATTGTCTCATGGTTTGGAAATATTTGAGAAAATACTTGAAAAAAGGCTAAGGAAAATAATAGAACCACAACTACAGGAAGAACAATATGGATTCAGAGAACACCGATCAACTACCAATCTCATATTTGCACTTAGAATACTGTTAGAAAAGCATTGGGAGAAGGGCAAAGACTTAACACTAGTGTTTTTGGATCTCGAAAAAGCATTTGATAGTGTTCCAAGGAAGACTATATGGGAATGCTTAAGAAAGAAAAATGTACCCAAAGGTCTTATCCAGAAAGTTAAAATGCTTTACGAAGACTGCTGCAGTTGCGTACAGATAGGAAACGGTAATTCTGATTAGTTCCAAATCACTAAAGGAATGCAAGAAGGCAGTACCCTTTCACCCTTACTTTTTATCACTGTCATGGATGAAGTCATGAAAGAAATTAAGCAGAAGAACAATATGGACATCAATGCATTTGCATTTGCAGATGATGTAGTAATTTGGGGAAATACAGAGAAGGAAGTCCAAGAGAGGCTGAACACCTGGAATGAACATTTGAAAGCACACGGATTAACAATAAATAAATCGAAAACTGTTACTATGCCTGTCAACAGGCAGAAGAAGAAAGGAAAAATAATGCTGGAAGGTACACAGCAGGAAACAGTAGACCAATATAAATATCTTGGGTGCATCATTTCAAGTGATAACAGAATACAGCATGAGATTAACAACCGCATTAAAAAATCAGCTCAGTTTTACCATCAAGTTTGGAACCTCCTCTGGAACGAACAAGTTCCCTTAAGATCAAAGCAGATTCTATTCCAATCATACTTCACCCCCGTACTAACATATGGCCTAGAAACCTGCACAACAACCCAACAAGTGGATAGCAAACTACAAGCCGCAGAAATGAAGTTCCTACGTACTATGGTACAGAAGACAAAAAGGGACAGGGTAAGGAATGAAAGAATAAGGGATAAGCTGGTGTGTACCCATCCCTGAATGAAAAAGTGACAGGGGCCCGTTTGAAATAGTTTGGCCATGTCAAACGATTGGACGATGGAAGGACAGCAAAACAATGGCTACACACAGTCGTGGCCGGAAAACGACCGGTAGGAAGACCTAGGAAGAGATGGCTGGACCAAGTGAAAGAGGACATACGAACAAGAGGAGTCAGCTGGGATGTCGTCTTGAGAGAAGACTGGTACATGGACAGACAGAAGTGGAGAGTGCTCGTAAACACACCCGGGCAACTGGAGTGGAAAACTGATGATGATGATGATGATGATGATGATGATATCAATGATATGTGTAAAGAAGTGGAATCAGTGATAAGGCTGTTTGCAGATGATGTTATTCTGTACAGAGTGATAAATACGTTAAAAGATTGTGAGCAACCGCAAAATGACCTTGATAATGTTGTGAGATGGACAGTAGACAATGATATGATGGTAAAGGGGTTAAAAGTTAGGTTGTTAGTTTCACAAATAGGAAAAGTCCTCTCAGTTTTAATTACTGCGTTGATGGGGTGAAAGTTCCTTTTGGGGATCATTGTAAGTACCTAGGTGTTAATATAAGGAAAGACCTTCATTGGGGTAATCACATAAATATGATTGTAAATAAAGGGTACAGATCTCTGCACATGGTTATGAGGGTATTTAGGGGTTGTAGTAAGGATGTAAAGGAGAGGGCATATAAGTCTCTGGTAAGACCTCAACTAGAGTATGGTTCCAGTGTATGGGACCCTCACCAGGATTGCTTGATTCAAGAACTGGAAAAAATCCAAAGAAGAGCAGCTCGATTTGTTCTGGGTGATTTCCGACAAAAGAGTGGTGGTAAAAAAATGTTGCAAGTTTGGGCTGGGAAGACTTGGGAGAAAGGAGATGAGCTGCTTGATTAAGTGGTATGTACAAGAATAACAAGGTATTTTTATTGGTCCACCTATTCAATACTATCCACTGTTACGTGGTTACATTTATAAACAGCTATAGAGCTTTATGGTACATGTTTTGCCCCTTCTGGAGGGCATCTTAAGCCTTTAGTCAATCTTAAAATGTTAAACTTAAATATTAAATAAAAATAATAAGCAAGAAACTGGATATTTAACATTGTAAAGCTAAAACTAGTATACAAAATCGTTAAAATATGGACAACACTAAATTAAAACTGTGATAACATAATAGAATAACAACTATCTCAATGTTAGTCTAAAACCATGTGTCTGAAACTAAAACTAGATCTTCATCTTTGTAGAAAGTGTGGAACTTGTATATTCTCGAATATGTAATTCCAAGATAGTCACAAAAGATCTTGCCCAAAGTTGAAGTTCATGTGTTAAAACTGAAAAAATAGTTGCATTTGTACAAGAATATAAATTTTGAGTGAGTTGTGAAATACGTAGTTGGTGCATCATAAATAATATATAATATAGATAATATAATAAAATATTATTTATTTACATATTTTATGCCCACATTGGAGCACTGAAATCAATACATTTGAGTTAATTTCTTCTTTTTCTTCTCCCAGAACTTTCTCATCCTCTCCGACCTGGAAGCCCTTTGTGTGTCTGATATAGTATATTGTTTCTGTTCAACTGTTTTTAGTTTGAGACTTATGCTTTTGTTCTTCAAAATCCTCTTCTCTTTTCTGTCTTTGATTTGTTGCCGAGTTGTACCCAATTCTTCCAAATCATCCTGAACTTCTTTGAACCAATTATTATTGATTTTATTCTTCAAAAAGTAATCGAATAGTTGTTTCAATATCCTGGTGTCTGGTAATCTTGATAATATAATATAATATAATATAATATAATATAATATAATATAATATAATACAAAGTTTGTGAATAGAGACAGGTATAAAAATACGACATTGGCTGGAATTACTGCTGAGAATATCATAAAGGCAAACTGTAGATGACAATACAGTCACATTGGATGTAAGGCCGTTTGTACAGAATATTAGAGAATACATAGATATAACACTCGAAGTAGGGCCAACAGACAAGCTAACACTGCTGTAATGGGAGGACGTGTATAACATCTAGTTTTACATGTACTGTAAGTACCAGTTCTAGTTAAGCCAAATAGGGGATCTTTTAGCTCTTCCAGGGGTTTTTAAAAATTCTTTCCTTTTCGTTTCATTCCAGAGAAATAATGTTCCATTCAACTATCAAGTATTCTCTACAAAGGGCCTTACATCCATTGTTACTATATTGTCATACAGTTTACCTTTATGATATTCTCAGCAGTAATTCCAGTCAATGTCTTATTTTTATAACTGTCTCTATTCACAAACTTTGCATACTCACCCATATATTATTTACGACGCACCAACTACATGTTTCACAACCCACTCAAAATTTATATTCTTGTACAAATGCAACCTTTTTTTTTTCAGTTTTAACACATGAACTTTAACTTTGGGCAAGATCTTTTGTGACTATCTTGGAATTACATATTCGAGAATATACAAGTTCCACACTTTCTAGAAAGATGAAGATACTAGTTTTAGTTTCAGACGCATGGTTTTAGACTGACGTTGAGATAGTTGTTATTTTATTATGTTATCACATTTTTAATTTAGTGTTGTCCATATTTTAATGATTTTGTATACTAGTTTTAGCTTTACTATGTTATATATCCAGATTCTTGTTTCATACTTTTATTTAATATTTAAGTTTAACATTTTAACCCATTGCATCCTATTTGAAAACCATAGCAGTTCACTGAGAAATTACATTTAAATCCTCCAGGCTGAGTGGCTCAGACGGTTGAGGCGCTGGCCTTCTGACCACAACGTGGCAGGTTCGATCCTAGCTCAGTCTTGTGGCATTTGAAGGTGCTTAAATACGTTAGACTCGTGTCGGTAGATTTACTGGCACATAAAAGAACTCCCGCGGGACTAATTTCTGGCACCTCGGCATCTCAGAAGACCGAAAAAGTAGTTAGTGGGACGTAAAGCAAATAACATTATTATTAACATTTAAATCCCACACAACGGCAGTCGTTTGCACAGTATTATTTAAGAAATCATACAAAACCAACCAGTAAAGATTCCTTTCAGAAAATTTGCATGCATAATAACGAAGGAATAAGCTTACCTATGCCGCTTTTCTAATACGTCTGCTGAGTGTGGTACACCTCAAAACATTCTTCTAATTGAAGTGCTACACCACACATTTTGCTCTGCCAGCAACTTTCATTTCTCTTACCTCAGCTGTAGTACACAACACACCTTTTCATGGCTTTTGTTTTCTTCTCTGTTGGGGGATTATGGATGGGAAAGTGGGCCCATGATTTAGCTTGTAATCTGGTAGGGGTGGTTCTCACTGAAGGTCGACTTCGAACAGAGTACTCCAGCAACTGAACAGTTTCAAGTAGCTGCTTTGCAATGCTAGATCTGAAGTCTGTGTAGCTTGTCTTTTTGTTAGCAGTGATATTGTGATACACAGTGAAGGAATTGAAAATGCATATATCTAGGAGGTTAAAGAATATTTTTCTACATCCTTTTACTGTGCATCGCATGACAGGGAACAGAGATGTCACCTGATCCTGAAGGTCAACTCCACCCATTCCCTTCCAGTGTTCAAGGCCTCACTTGGGATTTATCACTTCCTTCCTAGGAGTTTGTCCTCTCTTTTGTCTGAGTTTGCCTGTCCCCGTCATGTCAGCTGATTTGTGTTTAGTGGTGAGAAAGCAAACATCCTTGTTATCTTTCCACTTCACACATAATATACTGTTGGCAGCCCATGTCTCATACTCTCCACATTTGAGTTTAGTTTTACTGATATTGTGAGGCATGTCTTTTTGTTTCTGTTGAACAGTTCCAATTATATTTGTCTTCTTGTCATCCAGCCTTTTGAATAAATCTGGGGAGGAATACCAGTTATCTAAAAGCAAAGTTTGCCCTCGGCCTAACAATGGTTCACACATATTGAGCACGTTTGTACTTGCCGGCAGACTTGGATCTGTTACATCATTACCTATATAAACTTTGAAGGTTAGACAGTAGCCAGAACTAGATTCACAAATTTTGTAAATTTTTATTTCAAACCTTGAACATTTAGACCTATTGCACTGGACATATGAAAGAAGGCCTCTGAACTTCATTAGACTTTCATCTAGAGCAATGTCTTGTGAAGGTAAATATAATTCAGAAAATTTGGAACAGAAATATTGTATTATAGGTCTAATCTTTCTGAGTTTGTCACTACAGTACTATCGATTCGTTCATCATCAACAAAATGTAAAAATTGTGAAATTATAATGAATCTTCTCTTGCTCATGGTTTCATGAAAAATGGGAGTGTCTATAGACCTGTTTTTACTCCAGTATAACTGAATGAATGCCATCTGTGGTAAAGGTTGTAGTGAAGTTGTGCTGCATAATATATCGAACTAAATGCAAGAAGTATGCTTCTGTTGTGATTTCTGTTGGATGTTTATGGCTTATTTTGATGTGCTGACCTAGTGTTGGTGTTATTTAGTAGTTTTACGATCTCTATTTGCTGTTATTAGGGTTATATTTGTGAAAGTTTTACGCCCTAAGTGACAGCCATATTGGATTTCCCACAATCATTCCATAGATAACACTAGATAGAACGGCAATTTATTAAATCTATCTATAGTCTCTTGCCCTAAGTGTCAGCCATCATGTCCGATTCAGCATAATTGCCATAGAAACCACGATTCACATAGGAACTTCACACTACATATCCGGTGTTACCTAGACCACAGAATCTGTTATGATATATGGAGTAGACCGTACAGCTAGTGTCTCAACGCCGAATGTTGGGCGGCGGGAAATAACCCGACCTTTAGGGAGGGATATGGCCCTCAGTGGAGGAAATGCCACTGGAATCCATAATGACGGAGGGCAGCAGCTTCGCCATTAGTGCACGTTGGCGTCAGCCAAGGTACCGGCTGATACGGTGATGTGACACACATTTGGGAGCGTAACCATAGTGGTGTAAGCGGTCTCAAAACTGCGCGAGGAAGGCAACGGGAAACCACCTCGTATTTAATCCCCAGGAAAATCTTTAGCATGACTGGAAAACATGAAACCAAGGCCCCCAGTCCCCGGCAGCCCTTCAGTGGGCAGGGGGTGCTAAGAATCTCCGGGCCAGTCATGAGAAGGATAGCAACGTGGAATGTTCGCAGCTTGTTTCAAAGTGGAAAGACTCATAACGCCATCAGAGAGATGGAGAGACTCAAGATCGACGTTCTTGGCATTAGCGAAATGCGTTGGCCTCATTCAGGAAAGTGTGTGGTCAGTGGTTATCAAGTATACTATTCTGGTAATGACGATCCTTGCCATCTTAATGGCGTGGGTTTCATTGTACATCGAGATATCAGTAAGTCTGTGAAAAATTTTATTCCAGTATCAGATAGGGTATGTTTAATACAGCTTAATGCACGACCAATTTTAGTGAATATCATCCAAGTATATGCTCCAACATGTGATGCGTCAGACGTTGATGTCGAAGATTTTTACACGAAAATCGAAGCAGCCCTGTCATATACCAAACCATCTGAGATAAACATTGTGATGGGCGATTTCAATGCTAAAGTCGGCCATGGTCGACGGGCTGATGTAGTCGGTGACTACGGATTAGGAACAAGCAATACTCGAGGTGATCGACTGGTCCAGATGTGCCAAGAGCAGAGCCTTATTATAGCAAACACGTATTTTCAGCTACCTCCACGTCGCCTCTATACGTGGACCTCTAATGCTGACAACAGTATTAGGAACCAGATTGATTACATCACAATTAACAAGCGGTTCAGAAATTCCATCAAATGTGTGAAAACATATCCAGGTGCTGATATCAACTCAGACCATAGCCTACTGTTTGCTTCCATGAATCTCAGGCTGAAGAAATGTCATTTAAAGGAGAGTTTTAGTCGGATTGAGATTCAGAAGCTTCAAGATCAAGCACTGAAGGATGAAGTTCAGTCAGCTCTACGTGTAAAACTTGCGGAAGTTCAAAACAGCGTTAATATAAATGATGTTGAAGGCACTTGGAATCACATCAAATGTGCAATTAACGACGTAAGTCAAGTAAAATTAATGAATGCTGGAAGAAGGAAAAACAAGCCATGGATGACAGAAGAAATCCTGAAACTGATGGACCAGAGAAGGTCTTTTAAAAACAAAGATCCTGTAAAGTACAAAAGTTTGCAGAATTTAATACGACAAAGAATAAGGAACGCAAAAGAACAACAACTCTCTGAGGAATGCAACGAAATAGAATTAATGAATTCCAAACATGATTTTTTTAACATGTACAAGAAAGTGAAACAAGTAACTGGTGCATATAACAGGAAAGGTAGTGGAGTCCTCCTTAATAAGAATGGTGACATCTTAGCGAGCACAGAAGAGAAACTTAAGGAATGGATGGAATATGTACAAAATCTCTTCTTGGATCGCAGAAATGTGGATCATGGTGTTTGGGCAGACGATGGTGTGGAAATCACACGTGCAGAAGTAGAATATGCCATAAGAACAGCGAAGAATGGGAAGGCTCCAGGCCCTGATGAGATGTATGCCGAGATACTGAAACTCCTTGAGAAAGAAAAATCCCTTTCATTATTAGTTGACCTATTCAACAGTATCCACCGCAGTGGAACCATTCCTCGAGACTGGCTCAAATCGACTTTCGTAATATTGCCTAAGAGAGCCAATGCAAAATTCTGCAATGAATATAGAACAATTAGTTTGATGAGCCACGTTCTGAAAGTATTCCTAAAAGTCTTGCATGCGAGAATTTATCATAAATGTGAGGAGAATATCGGAACCTCGCAGTTTGGCTTCAGGCATGGTTTTGGTACTAGAGAGGCATTATTCAGTCTGCAGATATTAGTCCAACGGTGCCGAGATGTCAATGTCGATGTTTTTGCTTGTTTCATCGATTACGAGAAGGCTTTCGATACAGTCCGCCATGATGAACTTATGAACATTCTTCGGGAATTAGGACTTGATGGACGGGACATTCGTATTATTGGTAATCTCTACTGGAACCAGTGTGCTGGCATAAGAGTTGATGGTCGTGTCTCGGAAGAAGTCTCAATTATGAAAGGAGTTCGCCAAGGCTGTATTCTTTCCCCCATGCTTTTCAACATCTATTCAGAAAAGATTTTTCGAGATGCTCTTTACGGAAAGACTCAAGGAATTGTGGTTAATGGTTTCATCATAAATAACATCAGGTACGCCGATGACACGGTGCTACTTGCAACCAATCTCCAGGATCTACAGGAACTACTTAATGCTGTCACTGAAGCCAGCAGCGCAATGGGCTTGAAGCTTAATGTAAAGAAGACCAAGTGGATGGTTATAAGTAGGAATGAAGATGGCATTCGAGGTAATCTCACAACAGCGAAGGAACAGATCGCGAGAGTGGCAACATTTAAATACCTGGGATGTCACATCAATGATGACTGGGACCTTACTCACGAGATCCGATGCAGAATTGAGCAGGCCAGAACTTCTTTTCAGAGACTTAGGAAACTTTTGACAAGCCGTGACCTTTCCATTTCACTACGGACACGACTACTCCGGTGCTACGTTTTCAGCATTCTGTTGTACGGCGTTGAGGCATGGACACTAACTGAGACCATGTGCAAGAGATTGCAAGCATTTGAAATGTGGACGTACCGAAGGATGCTTAAGATACCTTGGACAGCTAAAATGACCAATATAGACGTTTTGCACCGTATGAACAAAGAACCAGAAATTCTCACTACCATCAAGAGAAGGAAACTAGAATACTTTGGTCATATGATGCGGAACTCTAAATACCACCTTCTGCAAGTAATACTCCAAGGGAAAATTAATGGAAAACGTGGTCCGGGGAGAAGTAGGACATCATGGCTCGGCAACTTGAGCCAGTGGTTTGGGGTGACAAAGCTTACTCTGTTCAGAACAGCTATGAACAAACAACAGATCATGCTACTGATCGCCAACGTTCTGCGAGGACATGGCACATGAAGAAGAAGAAGATAACTGAATTCTTGATTTTCGCATTTGTGACATTAGAATAACTAACACAAAGTATGCACTAATTTCGTCGGGTGTAGTCTCAAACCATTTGTCATCATCTTTCACTTTCTTTCTGTCAGGATTGCTCAACTGTCTTGGTGCATAAGCATTTGTCTCATCAGATATTTTGTCAAACAAAGGGTTCATGTATTCACAAAAAACTGCAAGTTCAGGTAGTGGCTGCATATCAAACTTTTTCAACCCCTCTGTATTCACTAAACATATGTACAACAGGGATGTTGTCACTTTTTGTCCAGTTCCAGTCATTCAAGTTAGTCTGCGCCAAAGTATGAACTCGTTTCGAAAGACTTGGCCCACCGTCGTCATTTGTATCACTTTCCGTGTCATCAGCACTATTACACGCATCACTCGAACTAAGACCTTCAGGGTCTGTTTCATCATCACAAACATCACTGTCTTCATAATCACTCTCTAAAACACTATCTATTAGCTTTCATATTCCATCTTCATCAACAACAACACATCTGCATGACGCCATGATTGCAACTGACGTGAGCGAAATAAAATGCACAAAAATTCTTTTATCTCTTGTTCCACAAGTGTGTGATAACCTGGAGCGTGGGGAATAACCAAAGCCACATGTCTGAACTTTAGCTCAGAAATGCACTTATTAATTTTCTATCATGTCTGTCTGTCTGTCTGTCTGTCTGTCTGTCTGTCTGTCTGTCTGTCTGTCTGTCTGTCTGTCTGTCTGTCTGTCTGTCTGTCTGTCTGTACATATGCGCATGACAAAAAAATGGCTGAAGAGTATTTAATGAAAATTGGATTGTAAAGTGAGGAATGAGTCACTATAATCTAGGTTTAATTTTATTCACGCTGAGTGAAATGGTATTTTAGAGAAAGGCCCAAACTTTAATTCTCAAGTATCTATGTTAATAGAGGTCCTATCAATAAATGCTGCACAACTAAGGTGGTATAGAATTAAATTTCTGATCATTTAAGTCATACATTTTTACCGTACCGCCTATGATAACAGAGATATTCATGAATTTTGATTTTTGTTGCGAAGTCCATATCAGTGCCGAACCACGAGAAAATGGCTGAAGAGAATTTTATGAAAATCAGATTGTAAATTCAGGGCATAAGGCACTACTGTCTAGCTTCTAAATACTGTACTGCCAGGCTGAGTGGCTCAGATGGTTGAGGCGCTGGCCTTCTGACCCCAACTTGGCAGGTTCGATCCTGGGTCATTCCGGTGGTATTTCAATGTGCTCAAATACGTCAGCCTCGTGTCGGTAGATTTACTGGCACGTAAAAGAACTCCTGTGGGACTAAATTCCGGCACCTCAGCGTCTCCGAAGACCGAAAAAGTAGTTAGTGGGACGTAAAGCAAATAGCATTATTATTATTATTATTATTATTATTATTATTATTATTATTATTGTTTCGCTTCGGCCACCTAAGGACCACATCATTTCAACTGTTTCCCTTGAGCTTTAATGTTGGTCCAGTATTCCTTCATTCGTATACGGTGTTGTTCCTTTCGCTCTTCCGTCCATGCCTTTCCAGTTTTCATCTTCGGCTTTGGTAGGAAACTCTGATGTTCTTGGAGTTTTTTCTTAAGTGGGACACACTCCTGGATATCTTCAAATTAGATCCCAATCTCCTGCAGATCTTTCTGTACTTCACTGAACCATGCCCCCTTTGCCTTTTTCTCTTGGAGGAAAGTGAAAATGCGGTTGGTTAACCGTGTTGAATTCATTCGGGCCATGTGTTCATAAAAAGTAATCCTCCTTTTTCGCATCACATCAGTTATTTTCTCCACATGCGAGTACAACTCCTGGTTGTGCTGTCTCCTAAACTCGCCGTTGTCTTTGACTGGACCTAAGATTTTTCTCAAAATCTTTCTTTCCTTGGCCTCCAATTTCTCCATCATGCCTTTTTTTGTTCATGGCGAGACATTCCGCTGCATATAGAGCCTCTGGCCGGATAACAGTGCAATAGTGTTTGATGTTTGCATTCAGAGATATAGATCTTTTGTTATAGACATTTTTAGTCAGATGGTAAGCCATTTCCATTTTATTCATGTGTAAAGAAAAGGCTTCTTTTTTGGACAAGTTAGGTTCTATCCATTCACCAAGATACTTAAATTTTTCAACTCGCTTGACTTTTTCGTGAGTTCCTTCCAGCTCACTTGGCGCCAGTTTGATGTTTGTAATGAATTTCGTTTTCTCAAAGAAGATTTAGAGGCCCGCCTTTGCAGCTTGTGTTTGAAGCTGGTTGATCTGCTTCGTGGCCATATCCAAGGAATCAGCGTAAACCGCGAGATCGTCTGCAAATGCTAGACAGTCAATTGAAAGGTTCTTGTTCTTGTGGCCTAGTCTGACTCCGCTTTCGACTCCTTCATAACTCATTTTTCTGCGCCATTCACGGATCACTTTCTCAAGAACGCAGTTGAACAACAGAGGTGAGAGACCATCTCCTTGCCTAACTCCTGTCCGTATTTCAAAGGCCTCTGAAATCTGTCCTCTAAACTTCACTTTTGAGATGGTGTTGGTGAGAGTCTGTTGGATGATCACTCTTGTTTTACCGTCCAAGCCAAATTCCTTTAAGATCTGAAGTAGGGTAGTTCTATCAATTGAATCATAGGCCTTCTTAAAGTCGATGAACGTTACTACAAAAGGCTTGCTCCTTAGTTTAAGATATGAAAGGACAGATTTCAGATTCATAATCTGCTCCACACATGACCGTCCTTTCCTGAAACCTCCTTGGTAATCACCCAGCTCTGGATCTAGCCGGCGCTTTATTATTCTTCAAGGATTGGATAATCTGCCTGACTTCCTCTTTCGTAGGTGGAGCTGAATCTCGGTGGACTGTTGTTTTATCTTCAAATGTGAATCTGGACATTGGGGCCTCACAGTTAAGAAGGGATTCGAAGTATTTTGCAAGGTTCCGGCAGTTTTCCTTGTCATTATGGGCTAGGTTTCCATTGGAGTCTCTGAACTGTAGGCTCGGTGGGTCGTATTTCCTCAAGTTGCTTTTAAATGTTTTATAAAAGTCGCATGTATTGTTCTTGAAATCCTGCTCAATATGAGCCAGCTGGTGTTTATCAAAAGCACATTTAACGCTGCGGATGGTTTTTGCTGCACACTTTCTCTCATTCAAGAAGTTTGTCCAGTTGACTTGGTTCTTTAGCGAGTTCCATTTCTGCCAGGTGAGCTGTCTTTGCCTTATCGCTGCATCGCATTCACTGTTCTACCAAGCATGCTTCCTGGGCTTAGTAAGCTGAACCGTCTCTTTAGCTGTTTTGACCAGGGCCTCACGCAGTTGTTCCCAGTTTTCTGCATCCACCGATTGTAGTTTCTGAGTGAACTCATGGTTAGATCCTAGTTTTTCTCTATCAAATCTTTCAATCCTTTTGGCTCGAACTCTCCTTGTGTTTCTCGGGAGCAGTTTGGTTTTTATCTTGGATAGATAGTGATCTGAGTCCAGTTTTGCTTGTCTTAGAACTTTAACATTCTGAATTTCTCTTTGAGCCTTCCGTGCGATCGCGACATGATCAATCTGGAATTCACCAAGGTGATTTGGGGATTTCCAGGTTTTCTGTTTCTTGGGCAGGTGTTTAAAAGCAGTAGACTTCATTACAAGGTTAAATGCCTTACACAGCTCTATTAGCCTTTCTCCATTACGATTTGTTCTGTGGTGAGCAGGATAGTTTCCAACGATGTTTTGGAACTTTCTCTCTTTGCCTACCTCGGCATTGAAATCGCCAAGCACGATTATGGTATGTTTGTCTGGAATCTTGGATAAAATCTCCTCAAGTTCTTCTCAGAATCTATCAGTTCCCTCTGGGTCTCTCTTGTTCGCTTGGTTGATAGGCGCATGAACGTTCACAATAGTATACATTTTGTTTGTGCTTCGAAAGGACAGAGTCGAGACTCTGCTATTCACAGAGGTGAAATTTGTTATTGAGTCCAGAATCATTTTGTTGACTACAAATGCTGTGCCAAGGTGGGGGACAGTTGGTATGACACGTTTACCAGGTTTACCCTTGAAGATCCTGTAACCTTCAGATTCAAAGGCCTGCTCATCTGTAAATCTCGTTTCCTGAATTGCTGCAATCAAAATTTGCTGTTCTGATAGGATATCTGTGAGCTGTTTCAGTTTTCCTACCTTCTGGAGAGAATTGGCATTAAAGGTAGCAAAGAAATTCTTGGCCCTATGTTTGATCTTTCGTGGAGTCTCCGATACCTCCGAGCATGTCGGTGCAGGCTCCCCAGAATCCGAAGGCCCGCTAACGTCGTACAAGACGACGGTGGATTGGTTACCACCTGGGGTAGTAGCTTTAGCTGAAATTTCCTCCATGCTTTTTTCACAGTTGAAAAACTGTAGACTGGGGTCGGTGATATTTCGCACCGACCAAGGTACTACCAAGGTTGTGAGCCTTGGAGCCCCCAGCACTGATCAGTTCACTGACCCAGTTTCCTGCTGGGATTGGTTACCCAACCTTCCACTGGGTTGCTCGGCTTAACAGGGGCACCTCTTGTAGGTTACGTGCTGGAGTTGGAGTGAAAGAGGCTAGTTGGATTCTCTTGCTGAATCCAATAGTTTATTGTTGCAGATGGTCGCAATGATGCATTTCACTCCCATTTGCCAGGGCCGTGAAGACCCCTCCTAGGTTGACTCCTAGGACCCTATGATGATGATGATGATGATGATGATGATGATTATTATTATTATTATTATTATTATTATTATTATTATTATTATTATTATTATTATTATTATTATTATTATTATTATTATTATTATTATTATTATTATTATTATTAAATACTGTACTTTTATTCTTGTTGGATGAAATGGTAGTTTAGGTCAAGGTGCCTAAAATTTAATTTTTTAATACCTACGTAATTGGTTCTGTCGATAAGTACTGCGTAACGAAAGTTATAGAGAATACAATTTCTATCATTTATGTCTTATACAGTTTTACTGTGCCAACTAAGATAACAGAATTTATGAATTTAGACTTTCGTTGCTTAGTCCGTATCAGCGCCGAGCATTGTTAATATTGAAATATTGTTCAATCGTGTTAATTTGCGATGGTTTTTGTCATGATTGTCTTAAGGTGTAAAACTGCAAAGTCATTGGTGGATATCGACAAGGAAAATTGTGAAGATGATTATAAAAAATGAGAAAAAATTGTGAAGATAAGACAAGAGGGGTCATAAAAGAAAGAAGGACTCCCTTTACTTTATATGTCCTAATATCAAAGAGTCAGAATAAAACTAAATGTGAATGCCTACAACATGGGGAGCTCATAAAACTGATAGCAATAACATTACATTGACCATTGTTGTGACGTGATTTGTCTCTTCTGCTGCCAGTCATCTCCAATAGATGGGAATGCTGCTGTGTCCTGAGTAAAACAGCGTACTGAATATTGGCGGAAAGTAACTGAGGAGTTAGATAACTCTGCACATGCTATATGATTGCCCTGTCAATGGCGGGTACTACAGCTAGTAAACACTATTATAATTGGCCCACCTTAGGCAATACAAGTGCGTCTTAAAGGAAAAATTTAAATTCACACAGTTGGTACATGTTCCGGCCCCATTAACAATTTTATGTCATCCTTACTTGACTTCATGCTTCCAATACTGTCATTTCCACCCCCTAGTCCACCCCGTTTCCCTGAGTTTACCTCTCTTTAACTCATAACAAACTTATATGTCACATCATCATTGTCTTTATCATCATCATCATTTTCAACTCTAATTTCCTGTGTGTGGTATACAGGCGTTCACCACTTCTTCCTATCTTCATACATTCTTGGATATCTTCTCATGTGAATCTCTTTTCCTCCACCTGCAGTGTCATTGTCTCTAGCATAAGCTCATTGAAGGCTAAGAAGAAACAGATGTAAAATAATTGGGATTGATGAATTCTAATACAAACTTCCCACATTAAAGCTTCTATTCTACCAGGAGAGGCAGCAAAAAGTTAGTTCACTATCCAGGGGACATTGGGGGAAACAGATCACCTGCAATCCATTTCTAGACTCACCGATAAGCTGGAGCAGAATGGACAGTCGTTCAATGTCATAACCATTAATTAGTTAAGAATTAATAATAAACGAAGTTGAGAATTAATGTAGATTTTACTAATCGTCAAAGCAGCTGTTGAAAATGATGTCCATCATTCTTGATACAAATGTTGCACCGATGTAAAAAATTCCAGAACACTCGTATTTTCACCTCTGAAATTTTGCGTCTGATTTCATTTTTCAGGATATGTGGACTTTTCTTATACACTTTCTGTTTTAAAATTCCCCACAAATAAAGAACATGTCAAGGCACATACACAATAATAATAATAATGAAAATAATAATAAAACCAAACAATAATAATAATAATAAAATAAACATGGGGAAATAGAAACATATCAGCGATGTAGTGGAGGTTTCATATCTAAGCTTGGAAATAGGACTGTTGACTTATAAACATAACTTATAGACCTAATAAACAACAACTAAGGAAGGATTGTGGAACATGAAGGAGCCCTATTGAGGTCCATGCAAAAGTATGCCGTTATGGGGAAGAAAAGGTTCACGAGAATCACCCTCTAGCTCAGCTATATTAAAATTAACAAAATACAAATCTACTAAATCAAAATAAAGACATAATCAAGATACTTGAGTAAATTTGTAAAATACAAGGTTTAACATAGTAAGATTGTACAGAATTACAATATATTAGCAATAGCAAAATGCAGGTGACTGTCTGTCGAAAACACAGTCATTCCAAAAATTGAAATTAGTGACATTGGGAATCTAGGGCAAACTCCGACACGTTGAATTTAAAACATTGAAAGTTACATTAAAAGAGAAAATACTGAAACACTAGAATTAATTTAAATGAATGGAAATACAAAAGAATTAGAAAATTAGCGCTTACCGTGAGAAACTGGAGACCCAAGGCGGGATGGACGCAAGACACGTCCGCCCACTACAGTGATCCGAATTCAAAGACCCTGGCAATACGCATCACACACGCAAAGCCGGCAGAAGGCTGGAAATAGACCGATCACAAATAACCAATAGGACACCGAATTTCTCTAGATTCCCGTTTTTCGCCAATCAGAAAGGTCGTTATACTGATCAATCCAATTGCATAACCAATTTCACAAGTTCTCGAACATTTCTATTGCAACACAAAAGTTTTCGTCAATGGTAATCACACGTGCGGTATAGGCTGCCTCGAAAATAAAGCCCTTTTAAATTTTTCAAACACATTACAAAATTACAATTCTTGAAGTACAGAATATAAAATGATAATACCATTTAGTTCTTCTTCACACAATAATTAAAGAAAATAACTTCCAATAAATTCTTCAAGTTACATTAAAACAAATTTCTTCCTTAAGTCCAGAATGTTTTTTTCTTCACACTTCTTGAAATTAATTCAACTGATACACCACTAATACAACACAAATTAAATTTAAATACAAGGTCAGTTAACAGCTTAACACTGTAAATGTTCATTTACAGTTCCAAATATTATTCTTGAGGTTTCCCTAAATTGCATAAAAGAAATATTACAATAATATTCAAAACACATTTAAATTAACATTTTCTTCTAGTTACATTAAAATAATTCCTGCAGAGTCCATAGTTCATATTTCTTCATTTTCCACAATACTAATTTTTTTAAAGACAAAAATGAAATTCTGCTGTCCTTTCTTGATGACACACAGGTGACAAAATTCCCCACAAACAAAGAACACAGGCATTTAACATGGAAAAGATGTAGAGATTTGCAAATGTTTCTGCCACATGATTTCTTCTTGAGGAAGTTTAGCTAACACAAATAACGTTCAACAAGTGTCGGAATGCAACACTTATAACTTGCACTCAACAAGAACTCCATTTGTAAGCTAAACATTAATTGCATATGCTTACCACTAACCATGTTTCCTGCGCTGCCTGACTGCACACTTTATCACCACCACTTGGGAATAAAGCAAGCATCTCCCTAGTCCACCTGCATGGGTGCATCGGCTAAAGTACCGGTAACTTTTCGCTGCCTCCTGCTAGGTTATATTAGTGATTGATTACTGCACATTTCTTCTGAATTACTAAATGAGAAAGCAAAGAGTAAACAATATACTGAAAAGGAAATTATTGATGAACTTTTTATGACAATTTTGTAATGTGGTATCAAAGCGAATGTGACTGGATCATTGCCTGGTAAAGTGACAGGTATCACTAAAAGCTTTCATTGGAATTGGTAAAATGACATGTTAAATTCCTGTCTTTCAGGAGGTTTGGGTGGATTTGGACTGGAGCTTGCAGACTGGCTGGTATGTCGAGGAGCAAAAAACCTTGTGCTAACCTCACGAAAGGGCATTGTAAATGGATATCAAAGTTCTCGTGTCTGCCTCTGGAAGAAGTATGGAGTCAACATTGTTATCTCCAAACAAGACATATCTACTTATGATGGTGTCAAGCAATTGATAAGTGAGGCTAATAAACTGGCCCCTGTTGGAGGAATCTTCAACTTAGCTGTGGTGAGTAGATTATCTTTCTGCTAGTCGGTACAGAAAGAAGCTAAGTTTTAACTACACTCCTCTTGATTTCTCACAAATTCTTCTTCATCATCATCATCATCATCATCATCAGTTCTTTGCTCCAGTAAATTGGATGAAGGTGTTTATGAGCCTCCTTCATTTTGTCCTGTCCATCCACGGCTGCTGTCCTACTTTTGGCTGCCAATTTACTTCACCTTTCGTAAGGTCTTTGAACATTTGTTCTTCCTCGCCATCACAAGGCCTCTCTCTGTGCCTCTTACCAGGAACAATCCTTTTATAGTATGTTCTTATGTTCTTGGGGTCCTATTTGTAGCCATTCTTTTCATAGGACCGTACCATCATAATCTGTTTAATTCTAAGGTTTCCAACAGATTCTTGTCCAATCCAAGTTTTTATCAGACATTCTCATTCCTAGTTTTATCTCTCCTTGTCTTTTGAAGACAAGGATGGAGGAACTTCATTTCAGTGGCCTGTAAGCCACGTTTCACAGGTCGAATCAAATGGAAAAATGCCACGGGTGGTTGTTAGGTCCACCCTGTCAATGTTTATTATAAACTCGTTAGTTTACACAATTATTATTCCTACATGTTTCGAGAGTTGGCCACTCTCTTCATCAGCAAATTTGACACCATAAACCAAAATTACTCATATTTTAAGTGTCATTCGTAATTATCTCAAAAATCTCATCACCAAGGAAAATATAAAACTGGGCGAGTTGGCTGTGCGGTCAGAGGCGCGCGGCTGTGAGTTTGCATCTGGGAGATAGTGGGTTCGATTCCCACTGTCGGCAGCCCTGAAGATGGTTTTCCATGGTTTCCCATTTTCACACCAGGCTGCACCTTAATTAAGCCCATGGCCACTTCCTTCCAACTCCTAGGCCTTTCCTATCCCATCATCGCCATAAGACCTACCTGTGTTGGTGCGAGGTAAAGCCACTAGCAAAAAAAAAAAAAAGAAGGAAAATATAAAAATACTCCAATGGGTCAGTATCTCGATCAAAATATGATGGTTATATAGTCACCTGCTAAATATTATATATTGGAATCCAAGTTGATGGGCCAGATCAAAATTACTCACCTCAGTCCAGGCAGCGTTGGGTGTACTTGCACTGTATCTGTACGATCACTTGTGCCACCCTTGCATTCACTGCTGCTGATGGCAGAAATCTCGGAAGATTGACCGTTACTGTCACTAAATGACAATTGTGACACTTCGCTGACACTTCCATTAACTATTTCATCACTTGTGAATAGTTTTCTTTTAACTGATTTGCCAAAAATGCAGGGGGAAAATGGAAAATGTGAACCACAGTATTCTGCAATCGCACATGGTCAACAAACTCAGCTGATAACTCGCACAAATATGTGCCTAATATAATCGTAACTCCACCTTCCAGTTTTAAAATGTTTGGAAGTGCAGCTTATGTCATCTGTTGACTATTCATGAGACTATTTGAGCTCAGTGAGCTGGTAACATTTCAAAGTATTGTGCAAGCCCATATACGGGATTCTGCCCACGAGGATATGGACAGGTAATCCATATATGGGTTTTCGCCTGAGTAAGGTTAATGAAATGCTCTCCTTACATTGACTGAAAGAGAGTTTATAACTTAAAAGTATAGCTGAGAACTTCATATTCTAGAAACATTTCTCAAAATGTTAACCAAAATCACCTAAATTTTAACACATACTTGAGGGTGTTTTGAGGATCTGAAAAAATAAGCACTGCAGGGAAAAACTCTGATTTAGTAAAATAGGGTGATAGGAGGTGTATTCATTTCATTTTTGCTGCCCCATATATTGTCATTGAATTCAAAACATATTCACAGCTACAACATTATCACTCCAAATGACAAATAATAAACAAACTCCTAGCAAATGTAGAGTATATGATAATTTTGTGTTCAAAATCCAACATTACCAGTTTCGAGCTTTTGTAGCATTTCTGTTGCATTTGCATAGCTGACTACATGTTGTTTATTTTTGTAGCAAAACAAAATGTGCACTCAACTTCTCCTCCCCTCATTGCCAAAGATTCTGAACCAGATGTCAATATTGGATCATATACAGGGTGTACCAAAACTTGACGGCAAAAATTTAGGAATGGATTCCTTACATAGAGAGAAGAAAAAAAAATTATAACAACATGGGTCTGGAAATGTATACTTATAGATTTATTCAAACTTTTGTACATTTACACCGTACGTCTGTAACGGTGGCTGAAACACTTTGAGCATGTCATCATCATCAATGTCCCACTCCAGTCGCCCGAGTGTAGTTAACAAGCCTCCTCCACGCCTTTCTGTCCTTCCACTTTTCCTACTCCATTACTTTCACCACATCCAATCCAGCTTCTCTAATGTCCTTCCAAATCTGATCCATCCACCTTCTTCTCGGTCTTCCAACTGGTCTTTTTCCCTTAACTTCTCTTTCTAATTCCCTTCTTGCTACCTGTTCCTGTCCCATTCTTTTTACATATCCGAACCATCTCGATCTTGCTTTCTGTATGTTCTGTACTAATGGTTCTACTGTATATTTAGCTCTTTTCTGATTTTAATATATTGGATTCTATCTCTTCTTGTCTTTTTAACTGATGTTCTTAAAAATTTCATTTTTACTGCTTAGATCTTGCTATCTTGTCTCTTATTAGTTACCAGCATTTCTAGTTTGTATGTAACAATTGGTATTAAATACTGTTTATATAATGTTAATTTTGTTCTCTTGGATAATTTGTCATCCCATAAAAGCACTCTGACTTTATGATAAAATTTTAACCTTTACTTAGTCTGTTATTCATTTCAGGGTTGATTTCATTACTTCCATTAATAATGCTACCCAGATATGTGAACTGTTGTACGTTCTCTAACCGTTGTCTGTCTACATTCACTTAGCTTCTCTTTTTCTCTTTTCCACAGTGTATGACTACAGTTTTTTTTTTTTTTTTTTTTTTTTTTTTAAACTTATTACCATTCCAAACTACTTCAGATTTTCATTCCAAATGTCCAGTCTCCTTTGTACTTCCTTTTCTCCCTTTCCCCAAATCACCACATCATCTGCAAATACCAAAGCATTCACTTCATCACTCTGATACTCTGTTTTACACGTTTTATGATTTCATCCATCAAGATAAAAAACAATAATGGCGACAGTGCTCTTCCTTCCTTTGTATTTCAGAGTTAATTACAGTAGAAGTCCTTTATAGTGAGAATTCACAACAGCGAAAAGTTTACTCGCTATAACAGATTGTCATTATATCCGATTTTTTGTAAAAGTTGGGAAAACCCCCATACTCATTAAAATCAGCATGAAATGGCAATCAGTTTGTTCAAAACTTGCGTTTTTGTGGATAATATCCACACTACGGCTTACTTGTTTATTTTTCAAAATCCAATACTACATGAAAGTGTATGTTTAATTTCATTCTGAAAAATTATATTACTGTATTTCTCCGAATCCAAGACGACCCCCACTTTTTCCTTCAAAAGATTTAAATCAGGCTTAAAAATGCTTTGTTAAATCATATGAATGCCTTTCTTATACAGTACGCATTTTTAGACTATTTGTAGATGCGGAACATTGCTTTAGTAATTTTTTTTTTTGGCGGTACAATTATTCTTAATTTCAGCGGATTTGATAACCATTAACTTAAAATTGGCATCATAATATCGAAGAGAACCCGTTGAAAATTTGCCGGCAATACCTATTTCACGCGTCTCTACAATACGACGATCCATCATGAAAATAGTTCTGCTTACTATAAAACTGTTACTTTCACTCAGCATCAGATATAATTGGCTGCTGCTACTCGCATGTCTCGCTTGCTGGGTTTGACCAACTTCAGCAGCTAGCGATGTATAGGCCTAATCGTAGACTTTGAAGGTCAACGAACAAGTTTATTGCACCGTGGTATCGCAATTCTTCCCTTGCATTTTTTTGTGCACATACCTCATAATCTCATCTTCGACTTCTTTAAAGCATCTTTGTTGCGGGCCACTGAATGCATTTTTTGTACAGTACGCATTTTAAAACTATCTTTGTCTTCACGATAACGCCGAATATTGGCTTTAGTTAGGCCTATGCCGTATTTTCTTGCAGCTGCATAATTATTGTTATACATTCTGGATGTTTATTAGCCACGAACTTAAAATTGGCATAATAACATCGACAAGAACCCGTTGAAAATTTGTCGGCAATACCTGTTCCACATATCTGTACAATACGACGATCCATCAAGAAAATATTTCTGCTGCTATAAAACTTAATTTTACTAAGCGTCAGGTACAGTAGACACATTATAACTCTGCTACTGAGTAACCGTGGCCTTGCATGTATTGATGCCATTCTACAGATTTGAGAAACATTTTTGTAGAGGATAATTGTCATTCTCTCTTCACTATTTCCCGAGATTCAGTGACGTTACACATAGGCACTGTACAACCGGTTGCCGTGTCTAGCGATATATATGATAAAGAGGCAGTAGTTTTTTGTCAACAAGTCTTGTATGCGCGCGGGGGTGAAATGAGAAAGTGTGGTTACTGTGGTAGTTGCCAGTGGTATTCATCACTGTCAGGCCGCGAATGCAAAACAACCCTTGATTTTTCATATGAGCTTCTGAGAAAAAAGAAGTCTTGGATTTAGAGAAATACGGTATTACTCCAGAGGCTTCTGTGGCAAACATTTCAGTTTTCTTCTTTGTGACGTGAGTAGTTAAAATAAATCAACATAAACTCACTGTGACGTGCGTAGGTTGGAAACAAATTAGCATAGACACAGTAACGCTGTAACGTGTGGCACCAATTAAGTATAATTAAATATAATGGCACAACGACCAACTGGGGGACAATCACAACTCAAGTAGAAGTAAAGAACGCAGTGCACAGAGATCATTCAAGCCCCAGATAACACACACTCTGCGATCATGCTGACACCCTCAGAAAAATCAAACAATAAATAATCTCAGAGAGTCACCACACAGAAGCAGTAAATGGAATAAGTTAATACAAATAGAAGGCAAGACAACTTACCTCAAAGGTGTAAATGTGGAAGGTGCCTTTATAGTGGATCATTGCAATCATGATCTTATTTATAAAAATTATCATAGTAAACCTTAGATATTAGTGCACGACCTTTATCATGAAAGGATAAGCCTTAGATTTTTAGAAATAGTTGAATTTAATAACAACGTAATATGAACATTACACCAAGTTAATAAATCAGAGAATTAATCAAGGGTTGATTTGAAATTAACAGTCCAAGAAAGATGGAGCAAGTAGTTAATCATTAAAATAAATTTGTGAGCATAAATGGAGAGAAACGAATCCAATCCTTAGTATGGTGTTAATAATAATTCATATGGTAACTCCCCAATACAAGGTGCAGAACAGGGTCAACACCAAAACAGTTAACATGAAGAACAAAATCAATAGGATAAAACATGAGGGCAACCTTAGATAAAATACCCCACCTAGGAAGTAGCAGAAATGCTCTGAACAGTAAGTGGAGCTAGGTACTCCAAGGTCAAGTAACAGAGAAATTGCTCCAGAATTCAAAACCTTTCTAATTAAATCCCAGGAGCATAATTAAAGGATAACACCACAAATCTAGTGAAGTGGTGAAGTAAGGTAAAATCCACAAACATCTTAAGAGCACTCCAAGTCAAGCAGAAGTAACTGCTAAATTCAATAATTTAGGAATTAAATCGCAGGGGAATAGATCATGAATTACGCCACAAATCCAGTGAAGTGGTGAAATAAGGTAAATCAGTAAATATCATCATCAACTCTTTAAGATCATTTCAAGTCAAGCAGAAATAACTGCTTAATTCAACAATTTAGGAATTAAATTGCAGGGGAATAGATCATGAATGACAACACACATCCAGTGAAGTGAAATAAGGTAAATCAGTAAATATCATCATCAACTCTTTAAGAGCATTTCAAGTCAAGCAGAAGTAACTGCTTAATTCCATAATTCACGAATTAAATCATAGGGGAATAAAACCAGATCACACAATAAATAATCAGATAACGTGGTGAAATTAAGGTAATATCAGTAATAATCACCACCAAATTCGCAAGACAAGCTTAAGTCAACCAATTCCCAATGTTTTCCCAATCTAATTTTAATACAACTCAATAGTCATCTCTCAAAAACAAAATATGGGACAATAAAAGTCACCAAGACGACGACCAAATTAAAATTTAATGTCAGACAGTCAAGGTGTGACAAAACATCTTTGAATGGATTGGTTTTCATTTTTCTCAGCTCCTTTTAAAACAATTAATCAACAATTTACCATCACAGGGTAAATTATGATAAAATGTTAACCTGCAGAACAGTTAGGCATATTTAAGTTATTGCCAAGGTTTAAAATAGAATTTAAGAAAACAGTCTTAACGTCCAGATTAAGATGATATTACACACCTTATCTGACACATTAGGTAGAATTAGGTACATTATAATAAAAGCAGACGTTGAAAAAAATTCAACGGACACAGAATTTCTACATTAAAAATCAAGTTTGATACGCCATAATGGAAGGTCTGAATTAACATTGCTGACCATGAGAAAAATTAAAATCAGGAACCAGAAGAAAATGGGTTTTAGGAAAGGGGTCAGTAATGAACTAATGATTAAATCAGTTCCCAGTACTAATGAAAATGCCAGGTCAGAAGGAGAATCCAGATCGGAGATATAATAGCACAAGCGCAAATTTACATTATCAAATACAACCAAAAGTAGAAGTAAATAAAAGAAACTAAACTTACAAAGTTTCCCATCCAAAAGGGATGAGAAGCAGGGTAAACCGTGGAAAAATATAACAGCCTACATGGCACGTCTGCTACAAAGACAGGAGTAAAAGTGACAAGATGGCTACCCCAACACAGGTCAAGCCCAACCAGCCTTTCCATTAGTAATAGGAAGCGAGGGGAGGGGGGGAAAGATACACAGTTGAGTGCAGCATAATACAGAACTACATAGACAATGATCTGTATAGCTCTGCTAACATCTTAAGGAGGAAGTGGTTTAAGGAAATACTAACTTAACGAATCATCCTTACATCTTCAAACAGCGTCACCTAACCTAACCGTGTATGTATCATGAAAACATATTTCAAACGCATGTAGAGAAATGATAACCTCCTCGCTAAAAATTTGCATGAGAATAGCCTTTCCGAAATTTAACTAGATGCAAGAAAATATCAACTATCCTCTGAAATCAGTGATGTACTCTGCCATATCTTGAGGTGCATCACATTCTTACTTAATCTCAGTATCTAACATTTAAATTAAGAGATTGTTTACTTCAGCCTTTATTCTTAATGAGTTAACAGCTGCTATCAGCCACGTTATTTACAGATTTATTATGAAAACGTGTTATCCTCTTTCATTTCGAATTTTCTTTAGAGGATAGCAGTCGATGAGTATTGCTAGTCGACTCCAACATCGCCTTCGAATGTTGACGAGAGAGCTTACCTATGCACATAGCGAGAAAACTATACTGTACCGAAGATGATCAATCGCATTTTGTGGCAAACGCTTCAGTTTTCTTATTCAAACAGCATCACCTATCCTAACTTACTGTAACTGTACTTTACAGTACGTATGATGAAAACATACTTCAAGCACCAGTAGAGAAATTATAACCTTCTCGCTATAAATAATAATTTAGCTGACGCGAGAAAATATAAGCTAACGCCTGTAATCAATGACGCACTCTGCCATATCTTGAGGTGCATCTCATTCTTACTTAATTGCAATATTTAGCATTAAAATTAAGAGATCGTTTACTCAGCCTTTATCTTTAACGAATTAACAATTGTTATCGGACACATTATTTACGCATTTATTACAAAAACATGTTCTCCTCTTTCATTTTAATTAATCTTTACAGAACAGCAGTCGACAATAAGATACCTATTAGGTTCAACCTTTTCAATACTAATTACGTGCTGATGTTACAAATACCTTTTATTCAACTTGGGGACCAGTTTCGACATATATAATGTCATCATCAGATTTTTAATGAACATATTTCAATATGTATCCACAATAGTTTTGATTATTATGTCTTTGCTTATATATTTGTGATTCATTTTATGGCTGATGATGACATTATATATGTCGAAACCGGTCCCCAATTTGAATAAAAAGTATTTGTAACATCAACACATAATTAGTATTGAAAAGGTTGAACCTAATAGATATCTTATCATTGATCTCAGTTCAATACGGAAACATTAATGAAGTTTATATCTTTGGAACAGCAGTCGACAGGTCGACTCAGACATTGCCTTCGAATGTCGACGAGAGAGCTCGCTAGTGGACATAGTGAGAAAACGATACCGAAGATGATCAATCACATGCAGTATAATGATTGAGTGCATAAATATCGGTAACAGAAAAATTTGTGTGCACTTTATTGCTCGTAATAACGGATGCATCAGTGACAGGATTTTGGCTGTAACTGAAGGATAATACACAGTTTAATATAGGAATTTGGAAGGGATGGACAAAAACTGTCGTTATAACGGAGTTCTCATTATATACCATACTCGCTATAGCAGACTTCTACTGTAATTATTTTGTTACATTCATTTTCCGTCGGCATTCCCATACATGTTTTCTCTTAACTGTATCATAAGCTTTCTCCAAATCCAAAAATATGAAGATGATTTCCTTGTTCCCATCCAGATGTTTTTCCATTATAGTTCACACTGCAAATATTAAGTCTGTTGTTGATCTATTTGGTCTAAAGCCATATTGTTCTTCCTCTAACTGTGTTTCTATTATGTGCCTCAGTCTTTTGTCTATGACTTTATCCATTATTTTTAGCCCAATTGATAATAGGGTTATACTTCTATAATTTTCACATTTCTTCCTATTTCCTTTTTTTTTTTTGAACAATGGTACAATGCTTCCTTGTTGCCAGTCTTCAGGTATCCTTTCATCCTTCCATATGGCATTGGGCTCTCGGTATAGCCACTGTAGTCCACTGCTCCCTGCTGCCTTAATCATATCAGCACTGAATTCGTCTTTTCCACTTGCTTTACCTTTGGTCATTGCTTTCACTTCTCTTTCAAGTTCCAGCCATGTTATCAGGTTCTCTTCTTTTTCTCCATCTATTATTTCCATTTTCTTATCTCCTTCTTCATCCAAGCAGTCATCCCCATTATAAAGTTTTACAAAATATTTTGCCATCACCTTCTGAAGACCCTTTTCGTCATATACTATCGATCAATCTTCTCTCTGTAATGCCTTGATTTCAAAATAATAATAAAAATAAAAGAAAGGAACAAGGTAAAGAGAGAAATGGATAAGGAAAAGCAAACAACGTGTCAGAGGGATGAGAATAAGATAGAATGGTTACATGTGGAATAAAAAAGATTGAAACTACAAGTAAAGAGGAGTATCAAGGAAGAAGAGGAGAAATGCTGGGGAGAGTTTACGAACAAAATTAAGCAAGATAGTCGAGGAAATCAGAAACTGTTATACAGAGTAATAAAATCAAAAAGAACTTTGAGCATGTATTAGAGGCAGTGTTCAAAGTGTCGACCTTCAGCTTAAATACAAGCCTCCGCTCGTCGTCGCATGGAGTTACGGACATGATCAATAACGCCTGGTGTAGTGCATACTGCCTGACAGGTTGTCATAATGCGTTCACGTAAAGTTGCTTCATCAGGAACGGGAATCGCATACACGAGAGACAATGTGTCCCCACAGGTAAAAGTCCAAGGCTTCAAGTCAGGAGAGCGTGGTGGCCATGCAATCAGTCCTCCTCTACCTACCCATTGTTCAGAAAAATGGATATTCAGGTACCTGCGGGTAGGCAGACTGAAATGTGTGAGAGCACCATTATGCATGAAAAACATTTGTTGATGGGATGCAAGAGGCATGTTTTCCGAGTAATCAGGCAATGCAGTACACAAGAAATTTGTATAGTTCTGTCCAGTAAGCCTATTCGAAAGAACGTAGGGTCCCAACAAAGAATCGTTAACACTGCCTGCCCAGATGTTAATGGCGAACCTCTGTTGATGAGAAGATTGGAGGATTACATGAGGATTTGTATTACTCTACAGTACATGTGTTGTTGTGGAAATTCTGTATCTCGTCTGTTGTGAATGTTGCTTCATCTGTGAACAGCACTGAAGCTGTGAAGTTAGGCATCATGCCGCAATGTTATAGTAACCACCGGCAGAACGTTACTCTTGCAGGATAATCTGCTGGAGACAAGGGTTGTACACACTCCTTATGATACAGATACAACAGGTTTTCCGTAGCAGTCTCCAGATCATCATATGCGGCCTCTTCCTCTGCAAGCCTAACCTCCTAGTGCTGATTCCAGGACTTTCATCCGTAGCATTGAGTACAGCTTTCTCCTCCTCAACGGTTGTACTGCTTAATCCGTCCCCCGGTTCCTGGTGGACGTGCGAAACTCCCGTGTTCACAGAGGCGCCGATGGATTCTTTAAAATGTCTTTCGGTCTGGCAGTCTGCACCTTGGGTATCTTTCCTGATACAAGTGACGTGGCTTCCATAGCAAGCTCTGCGTTCGTGTACATGATCACTTTAGAGTGGCCTGCAAACCACAATTACAATTACTGTTAACCACAAAAACAGACACCGTGCACCAAATCACATACAGGTACTTAACTTAACTTCACTTACTTATGTAAGCAGACAGCAATCCACAATCACTAATCACAGATACCAGACGTGTTATCGGAAATGTCTAAGCTGAAAGATGATTGGATATCATGTGTAAGAGCAAAGGTATTTTCAGACTCGCATCAGATTCATTCACAACATGATTACTTATGTAACAATTGTAACCGGTGTCTCAATTTTTTTTGCAGTAAAGAGGATATGTAAATTATTACTAACATTCAATTGTGTCACAAAGTTTGAATAAATCTGTAAGTATACGTTTCCGGACCCATGTTGTTATAACCTTTTTATCTTCTCTGTATGTGAGGAATCCATTCCTAAATGTTTGCTGTTGAGTCTTGTTACATCCCGTATGGTACATCTGGTGTATCACACTCTTTTGTTTTGGAGGATATCTTTCCACCTCACCAAACTTGTAACATTTTGAGAAATGTTCCTGCTTGTTTCCTCCACTCACTTATTTCCTTATCATTTCTTACATTTTCTTGTTTTAAGCTGCCTAGGTACTTGAAGCTCTCCACCTTTTATTGAATGTGTATTGGACAAATGTATATCAAAGCCTCTTTGTTTTATATCATCATTGCACAAAACCAGTTATGTAAAGTTTGACACTGATTCTTCCGTAGAAGTCTGCTCAGTTTTCATATGAGGAAGTGCACAACAACAATACCACCTCAGCTACTGCGTGCTAACATTTAGGTTGCCTGCATATCAGTTTTGACATTTTGTTTTACTCTACTGGATGGCAGAAAAACAGATCTCTGTTGTATACTCTATAGATGAGCTTTAATTAACTTGACCACGTAAATACTAAACATGTCACCAGAAATATTTTACATGCCAATGTCATACGACATGGAGTGCCAATCAGACTTCTTTCTGCCTTTTGAAAATCCTATTTCTTTTGCCAGGTTTGAACCTGCAACCTGGAGGCCAGCACTCTACCACTGATCCACAGAGGGAACTAGTAAACTCGAACTATAGATGAAAATGTTCACCAAATTAAGCAGAGGATAATAGGTGGTTATTGTTTATTACATTGAATATATTTTTTAAATTTTTTAGCTTCTTCAAGATGCATTATTTGAAAACCAATCAGCAGATAAATTCACGGAATCAGCCAAACCTAAATCCATCGCCACTCATCATCTGGATGTGGCATCACGTCAGATGTGCCCTCACCTGGAGAAGTTTGTTGTGTTCTCCAGTGTATCCTGTGGCCGAGGTAATGTGGGACAAACCAACTACGGCATGTCCAATTCTGTTATGGAGAGGATATGTGAAGCTCGAGTACGAGATGGCTTACCAGGTCTTGCTATTCAGTGGGGTGCTATTGGTGAAGTTGGTCTTGTGGCGGACATGCAGGAAGAGAATCGTGAGCTGGTTATAGGTGAGTGCTTAAAGATTTAGTTCAATATCTAATGCACCTTCAATGGGTGAGAAGGCTGAGTCTGTCATTGTACAAGTTCACAAACTTAAATTTTAATTTCATAATAAATGTCTTACAGAATTCATGGTATTGGTAATACTCTCCAAATATGTATTCAGACACTAACATGGACTAAAATGGATACAACTCACTTCATATTTGACAGACTTCTGAAGGTGAACAGGAGGTTACATAGGAGAATACCATAAATACTTGAATAATCCCCACCATCAAATAATCCCTGCTTCCTAATTTTAAGAAGGGAAATTTTAAAATAAAATTGTGTATTTCTATGGCTTTGTTCAGTAATTGTATTGAAAACTGTATATACTACAGTACGACAAGTTATAAAATTTTGAAGCAACTCATTGCATGGTATTCTTCATTAGTACTGTCCAGCGGCATTTTTAAACATACTGGCATCTGGCTATATTACCATTTTGCAAGAGTAAATGTGAATTTTTCTGGCACAAACCCATGATATATTGTGTGGAAAATCAGTACATTTTCTTCAAAATTGGCTGAAGATGCAGTGCAATACTAGTTTTCCTACAGATACTCAAGCTATTTCATTCAGAAACATGAGAGAGGCATCCATGGCTGGCATTACAACCCATAATTTTTAAGTCTCCTGCTATTGCTTGTACCTTGTCAACAGACAAATTTCGTTCATGACCATACATCCAAAGTACCTTTTTTTAATCACATGTTCACATATCCTGTTCTTGATTTCTGGAAACTTTGCATTTTCCCTTCACAAAATGCCTGGCGGTTACTGTGTGTGTCTGTTCAAGATAAACTTTATTTATCCTCATCCATCAAGAGAATGTATGTATTTATTTTGTAATGAAATATGTTTATATGTGTTTAGTGAGTGAAGAGACAATTCCTGCCTAAAGATGAGAACAGTTATTGGTGGTGGTTGATGATGAATGATTTTCAAGTTACTTTTGTAACCACAGGAAGTGTCAAATTCTTGCATACTTGCCTTGGGTCCTCATAATCTCTTCTTGCAAGGTACACAGCTTGGCAGTATTCAGGCCTTCTTAGCATTTACCAAATTTTGGAAGAGTCTCTCTTCCCGCCAATTACTCTGTATTCTGAAGGCAATCTTTTATTTCCTATGTACTGTATATTGTGTTCCAGGTGGTACTCTTCAGCAAAGTGTTGCATCTTGTCTCAAGGCACTTGATCACTTCTTACAACAACCGCTACCAGTAGTAGCTAGTATGGTTGTGGCAGAAAAACGTGCAGGGAGTTCTTCAGGAAACCTCTCTCAGCGTATTCTGGGCATCCTGGGTAAGCATTGTGAAGTAAAATTTCTGTTGTTCTAATGAACATACCTCAACCAGTGCCACCAAATTGCTCAGCCTGGTCATAAACAATGTTACGAACTATCTGCTAAGTTTCGCAATTTTTTCCGTGACTGTATGGTGGTATATACAACTCTGGCCATGTGTGTTTTGCAGTACTATGCACATAAAAACACAATCAGGAAACTGCAAGATCGATAGATAACCTGTAACTAACATGTTACAAAAAGAACATAACATTTAAATAATTGCCAGAATGAATCAAGATGATATTCAGTATAATTCTGAAGGTTAATGTACTAGCCAGTTTAGTTTGCTGAAGAAAGATAGGTTATTCAATCCCCTCCGTAGCGATGTAATCACTGTCTGCTTCGTTTACATTTATTATGATCCCTTTAATGGCTAGCCAGTCTATGCCCCACATTAGTTTTTCCTTCCATCTGGATAACGTGTTTTACACACATTCCTCAACATTGAGGAGTTGCTAGTTTGATCCCTTCCAAGCAACAGTTTTCCTACTTCCACAAGGTGAAAGTTTAGTTGTTAGAGACCACATTGCCCCTTATGTCGCTCCACAGACTTTGACTGGGATTCAAAAAATAATGGTATGAAAATAACCGGAAAACTTGCCTTTCAGATTGCAATTCAATATAATCTACCCAATATGTGTCACACACGTCCTTAACACAAAGTAGGATGGCATTAAAGAAGTTCCAACTTGATGCTGTTTGGCTCGTAAGGAATTTCCTTCCCATCCAGACACTTAATTATATTCCCCTCTCTCCACTATTGGTTTGGCAATTTCTCAATTCTGACCAAATGATAAAGTATATTAGTTTTGAGAAAAGAAATAATGTTAACAAAACAGAGCATTCTTAGAATATGTCTGCATTCATTTTCTCGTAATACGTCTTTCGTGGAGTTGAGTTCTAAACATAGTAATTCTCTTTTCACAAAACCTTTCTCATTGCTGATATGAGTAATTAACAGATGTTTTCCCCTTCCCTGAAAGATATTTTAATACAGTAGAAGTCTGCTATAGTGGGAATGTATAATAGTGAAAAATTTGCTCACTAGAGCGGATTGTTGTTATATCCAATTTTTTGTTAAAATCGGGGGGGGGAACCCACACACACATTAAAATCGGTATGTAACGGTAACCAATTTGTTCAAAACTTGCGTTTTCGCAGATTTCCATGCTAAGACTTACTCGTTAGTTATTTTTCTAATTCCGATACAACATGAATGCTTATATTCAAGTTCATTCTGAAAAATTGGAGGAGTATTGTAGTAGTATCTGTGGCAAACATTTCAGTTTTTTATTCAAACAGCGTCACCTAACCTTACCTTATCTATGGTGCGACGGCCCGTTTTCGGGTCGTGGCCTCCCTAGTTGCTCTCCGCGAAACTTGTCGATCTTGCGCAGCAACTCTCCAATTCCCGATCTTGAGGATGTGTGCTGCATCCTGATGTACACCATCTTCCCATCAGTTATGTGGCCTTCCCACAGGCCTTCCTCCTCCAAAGTCTCCTAATAATACTTTCTTTGGGATTCGGTGTTCTTCCATCCTAATTAGATGACCTGCCCATTTAAGTCTCTTAATTTGAATTACATGCAACAGGGGTACCTCCCCATACAGGGAATATAGTTCATTGTTATATCTAATTCTCCATTCCTCCTGTACACATATGGGTTCATAAATTCCCCTCAGGATTTGCCTTTCGAAGGAATCTATCTTCTCCACGGCTTTCTTTGGGAGGGTCCATGTATCACTTCCATTCTACTTTTGAAAAGAGGTAGTACTGCAAAGTATGCTCTATGGCAGCTTGAATTCTTGCCTGTATTTCTACAATTTCTTCATTCTTGTTGGTTAGATGTACGCCAAGATATTTAAACTCATCCACCACCTCCATTTGTGATCCTTCAGGGTCAAGTTGGTCATCCGTATACTTCCTTCTCAAAGCCTGCACCATTACCTTCGTCTTTTGTTCATTGATCTTAAGTCCAATCTCTTTGCCTTCTCTACTCAAGTCTTCAAATACTTCTTTAACTGTCCTTGTTGTTCTTCCCATCAAAGTAATGTCATCAGCATATCCAACTAGTTGAGCTGTTTTGTATAGAAGTGTTCCGAATGGAAAATTCTAAATTCCCATGGAGGGAACTAGACATTTTTCACCAATAGAGCATGTCAAAATGTCAAAAACATATCAGATGTAAGGCTTTTTCAGGCGTTTGCTCTATACACCCCATACACCCCAGCCTCAGTGGGTAGGGTCTGACACATCCCACTCTGATGAGTCTAGTGTCAGACCTAAGACGAAATGCTGGTTAATAGAGCAAACGCCTGAAAAGCCTTACATCTGATATGTTTTTGACACATAGAAGTGTTCCACTGGTGTCCACCCATAACTTTCTAATCACTGATTCTAGTGCCAGGTGCCAAGCCATCTCTTTGCTTCAATCCCTGATTCACTTCAAAGAAGTTGCCTACTTCAGTCTGAATTTTCACTCCCGCCATCGTATTTCTCATAGTTAATTCCAATAGTCGCACCAGCTTAATTAATTTATTAATTTATCCCTGTCAATAGAGTCGTATGCTTGTTGAAATTCGTCTCTTAATATCTCCATTAATTTATGCCTGTCAATAGAGTCGTATGCTTGTTGAAATTCGATAAACATCCGTACCACATCTATGCCCCGTTCCCAATACTTCTCCAACATTTGTTTCACAGTAAATATCTGATCAGTAGTGGATCTTCCCTTCCTGAACCCTACCTGGTATTTTCCTAGAATTTCTTCTGCCAGGGGTACTAGTCTCTTCTTTAGGATGGAGATGAACAGCCTATATACTGTACACAGCAGTGTAATCGCTCTATAATAGCTACATACCAACTTATCCCCTTTCTTATATATTGGGCATATGATGCCTTTGCGCCAGTCTTCAGGCATTTCTTCTGTATTCCACACACTCTCAATTAGATCGTATATAGTTTCTTGTAGTGTGGTACCTCCGTATTTTCACAACTCTGCAGGGATTCCATCAATACCTGGTGCTTTATTGTTTTCCAGTTGCTGTATGGCTTCTATCACTTTTTGCATAGATGGTGCTGTGACTTCCAATTCATTTGTCTCATTGTTATTCCTTGAAGTAGTTGGTGCTTTCCCTTACATTTCTACTGGGTTCAGGAGGTGTTGGAAATATTCCTTCCATCTATCTTGGATTCCTTCTTTATCTCCTAAAAGCTGTCCATCCCTGTCCTTACACGTTTGTTCTTGCGTTGAATCCTTCTTTCACTTCCTTAACTTCTCTCTAAGCCATGTAGCTGTTATCTTCCTTAAATTCCTTCACTATTCTAGCCATTTTCTCATTTAATTTTTTTCTCTTCTTTCTTCGACATACGGTCCTTACTTCTTTATTCTGATTTTCAAACCTCTTGTTTCTTCACCCTTGTTGGTCTCTCTAAATATGCTTTATATGCCTTATCTCTTTCTTCTATGGTTTTTAGGCATTCCTCACAAAACCATTCCTTTGTGTTTCTTTTGGGTACAATGTCTATACTGCAATTCAACTCAAGAGCTTAGGAAAAGTATCCTTCCGCATTTGAGCACGTCCCCTGTTCCCCCTTCCCGTCACCGTTCTCCATCTCCACCACAATCAGCTTATCATTAACGCCGTGCGTCTACCTGACAAGTACTTCATTCTGAAATAGTGAAGCATCAAACGAAATCACTTCCTTTCACATAGCTGTACTTTGATTACGTACCATACCTATTTATTCCGTTATTGATCATGTAAAACCTACAGATTACTAACGAATACCGAGGCAAGAGAAGCAAGTTTTATTTCTATTTCATAATGCAATTTGTGTGAAGCACATGGAGACTTACAACATAAGTATACGATTCCGCTCTTGTGCAACGACTGTCAGTGGCAGTTTCTCACAGTTCAAAAAGCTGAAAAAACCACCCGTGAGTGGGATTGCAAAATGCAATGTTTCCAGGAATGTTGTAAATATTGTAGTCTTGCCATTCGAAAGGTAAAAATGAACTCATGTTCCCCTCATGACAACATTTCTGCAGGTAGAGGGCGGTTACGAATATAAAGTAAAGTACAAATTATTATTATTATTATTATTATTATTATTATTATTATTATTATTATTATTATCATCATCGAATACACCAAGGATCCTATTCCCATACTGTTTTAAGGCCCTTCCTATTTTATTTACGGCGAGTGCATAGTTATGAACATTAAAACAAGAATAATAGTTTGAACTGAGCTGACACATCGACTTTTTGCTGGAGACTTGGATTTTCTGTGGAGTTTAAATTCCAAGCGAGCGGCGTAAACACGGTACACAGAAACGCCAGTCAGCTGCAAGATCTTTTTCACGTCTTCCACAGTCCACAGCGGATTCTAATCTTGTAGACTACTGTAAACGTTTAAAACAATTTGGTTTAGATTTCCTACTTAATTTTTCTCCACTTTTGTTAGCTTCAAAGTCACAGGGGACTCAAGCGTCACAGCATTACACAGGTCTTGCTCACAGCTGGCAGCCATTATGAATACTGAACACGCTGTTGCAGCCAGTATTGCCAACAGTTTTCTTGGATCCATCTTCAACGTCGCACACATTATGCGAACTTATCAGCAATGAAATGAACTCGAACAAAGCTTACTAAGTACATAGTGCAATAAGATATCAGTATCATATTAAATTATTATTATTTTGCTACATACACCACTGAGAACAATAACTATTCATAGCCATCTACGTATGAGATATTAGAGTTGGTAATGAACCCGAATAACATACAACCTTTGATATATTTTCCATTTTTATACAGGGCAAAAGTTTTTCAATTCGTGAAGTCTATTCATCAGCAGTGTTGCCAACTTATATTTTCAAGATCCGCTAAATACTACTAAAAATCTGCTAAAATTCTGCCAAGAAATCCGACCTCAAATAATGAGCAATAATAATAATAATAATAATAATAATAATAATAATAATAATAATAATAATAATAGTAAATGTCTGTACTCATATGATCTGTGAGTTTCACTGGGATTAGTCCCCTGCCCGCGAGCCATTGAGCTAAAACTTTTAGGCGTTTTAGTGCCGAGTGAAAACTAGGTGAATCCCAAACCGCAGGGTCCATAGTGGTCCATACACAGAACAGGCCAGTTCATTCAACAGTTTTCCTTCATAGCATAAATATAAATGCTACTCTCTCACAGTTTCATTGTCCGGCTCCATGGCTAAATGGTTAGCGTGCTGGCCTTTGGTCACAAGGGTCCCGGGTTCGATTCCCGGCAGGGTCGGGAATTTTAACCATCATTGGTTAATTTCCCTGGCACGGGAACTTTTCTATCCTACTCACTCCTTCCTTCCTTGCTTTCATAATTCGACACCTTAAGGTTGCCTTAACTAGAAAGTGGTCGGAGCCACACTTGTTCCTGTGTATGATTTGACATCCATGATATTGGATGCCCATCTTTACTCCATCACTACATGGTCTATTAGATTACAGGTCTTTCCATCCGGCGATATCCATGTTTGCTTGTGTACCTCTTTATGAGGGAAACAAGTTGACATAACTTTCATGTTTCTGCTGGTAACAAGGTCAAGCAGTCTCTGTCCATTTTTCATTAGTATTGTTGTGTAAACTATGGATCCCTATTATTCCTTGATATATCTCCTCCTTCCCAATTTGTGCATTTAGGTCTCCTCACCTGCGAACCATGTGACCTTCTAGGATGCTAAAAGGTTTGTTTTGTCACCTATTCAATACATATAAATTTTACAATTTAGGAATTTATTATTGATTCCACTTGAGACATGTTTCGCCCTTCGTTGAGGGCATCATCAGTCAAAATAACTCCTCAAGGCAAAAATCAGGTACCTGGTTAGCAGTTGACATGCACAGATTAATACACATTATTAATACACATTACAAAAATTAAGTATGAGAAACAGTTGTACAATGTGATGGTTGAACATATAGGTTTATAGAATAAGAAGTCAGCACCAATGCGTAAAATTAGAATAGTAGAGTTCGGCAGTGGAGCTCTGGAGAACATTTGATGCACTCATAGGAAAATATAAGTTTTAAAAATATTTACATTATAACAATCAGGGGAGAAAGGGTGTAGTGCTCGGCGTCAATGTTTGTAACCAAAAATTAATGTCAAGTTTGGTAACTATAAAGTATTTATATGTTCAATTGAACAGTTGAGAATTTTACAATTTATATACATATTTACACAAGAGCAGCTTGGTGAGCAAGGATAAAAAAAAATCTAGTACCAAGTGCGTCCTGTTGTTTTAAAGGTTGGAAGAAGAATGTAGCATTGACATTTCAGAATATGCAGAGTGGTTTATCTTAGTTAAAATCACCGGGGGCAGGGAAATATTCCATAGCCAAATGAGGTTTTATAGGCATCAAGTTGAAAGTTGTCTGGTTACAGCACCGAGATCGGTACGGAGACTGATCAGTGTGGGTGGAGACTCATGGGTATTCAGTGCATTTGAATGGCAACAATGATGACAGTTATTTGTAGGTAATTGCTTATTAGGAATATGTTGCGGGTTGAAACTTTCGCTTATTCTTTTAGTTGACTTCTGTAGCTTCGAATGTTATGTGAAGACATCGGTGTGAGATGCCGTTGAGACTAAATTGATATTATTCCGTGGAAAAACGTATGACGGACCTCGGGATGAAGTTATTGTTTTTTGTTGCTGGTCCGGTGAAATAGAATAGAGTAGCTTGTGTTGTGAACTGCAGTGGAGAGATTAGAATGTATACGGTAACTGCAGAGTCAGAGCGTTGTAGCTGGGATGAGGCATCTTCTCATTCTGACTGCGAAGAGGAGCCGTTGTGGCACGCCATATTCGTGCCGATGTGCGCTGGGTTCTGGCGTGTTGTTGAAAGTTTTATTGTATGAAGTGGAAGTTATCTGTAATTGAGATGTTAATAGTATTAGTTGGTGTATAAGAAGGGTTTATGGTAAGTAATGAAGAGTAAATGTTATGTTACGTTACATACCTGATGTGTCGCTGAGAGGCAATTGTTGATGAGTATTGGTGGACTATGAAGGAGGCTCAGTCGGTAATCTCGTTGAACCTATACATCTTTCTAGACCAACACTTCAATAAAGACAAAAACCTCAATGAGATAATAGATATAAAAAAAACCCTTTATGAACAAATTCCCACCTTACTACAAAAAATGAATTTTCAAGGCAACAACTTGTCTAAAATCTGCAATACCACATTAACTAACTCACCCAGCACGTCGACAATTACCCACCTCCCCCTTTCCCACCAATTCCCCCACACACAACGACAGCAAGCCCATACATCCTCCCACCCAAGCACCTCCCCGTCCACCACGACCCCACCGATACAACACGAGAAATAAAAACCACTCGACCTTCATAAACACAACAACACCCAACACAAGCAAATAACATTCATCGCATTAACAAAAAGACATCAATACTATCCGCGCAACTTTCGAGTCCATATATCCCTCCCTCCCTCCCTCTTTTTATAAACCAACACTATATCAACCAGCACTCCCAATACACAACAAGCTCGCCCCTCCACTCTGCCTACCTCCATTCTGACAGCTCACCTCTGCGCATGTCTCCGCCCATGCCCCTTCCCCCCCAAAGCTCTCCACCTCTCCCGCCGCCATTGCCAACCACAGTGCGTATTACCGACTGAGCCTCCCTCATAGTCCACCAATACTCATCAACAATTGCCTCTCAGCGACACATCAGGTATGTAACGTAACATAACATTTGCTCTTCATTACTTACCATAAACCCTTCTTATACACCAACTAATACTATTAACATCTCAATTACAGATAACTTCCACTTCATACAGTAAAACTTTCAACAACACGCCAGAACCCAGCGCACATCGGCACAAATATGGCGTGCCACTACGGCTCCTCTTCGCAGTCAGAATGAGAAGATGCCTCATCCCAGCTACAACGCTCTGACTCTGCAGTTACCGTATACATTCTAATCTCTCCACTGCAGTTCACAACACAAGCTACTCTATTCTATTTCACCGGACCAGCAACAAAAAACAATAACTTCATCCCGAGGTCCGTCATACGTTTTTCCACGGAATAATATCAATTTAGTCTCAACGGCATCTCACACCGATGTCTTCACATAACATTCGAAGCTACAGAAGTCAACTAAAAGAATAAGCGAAAGTTTCAACCCGCAACATATTCCTAATAAGCAATTACCTACAAATAACTGTCATCATTGTTGCCATTCAAATGCACTGAATACCCATGAGTCTCCACCCACACTGATCAGTCTCCGTACCGATCTCGGTGCTGTAACCAGACAACTTTCAACTTGATGCCCATAAAACCTCTTTTGGCTATGGAATATTTCCCTGCCCCCGGTGATTCTAACTAAGATAAACCACTCTGCATATTCTGAAATGTCAATGCTACATTCTTCTTCCAACCTTTAAAACAACAGGACGCACTTGGTACTAGATTTTTTTATATCCTTGCTCACCAAGCTGCTCTTGTGTAAATATGTATATAAATTGTAAAATTCTCAACTGTTCAATTGAACATATAAATACTGTATAGTTACCAACCTTGACATTATTTTTTGGTTACAAACATTGACGCCGAACACTACACCCTTTCTCCCCTGATTGTTATAATGTAAATATTTTTTAAAACTTTATTCTCAACTGTTCAATTGGACAATGTAAATACTATATAGTTACCAACCAGCAACATTAATTTTTGGTTATAAACGTTGACGCCGAGCACTACACCCTTTCTCCCCTGATTGTTATAATGTAAATATTTTTAAAACTTATATTTTCCTATGAGTGCGTCAATTGTTCTCCAGAGCACCACTGCCGAACTCTACTATTCTAATTTTACGCATTGGTGCTGACTTCTTATTCTATAAACCTATATGTTCAACCATCACATTGTACAACTGTTTCTCATACTTAATTTTTGTAATGTGTATTAATAATGTGTATTAATTTGTGCATGTCAACTGCTAACCAGGTACCTGATTTTTGCCTTGAGGAGTTATTTTGACTGATGATGCCCTCAATGAAGGGCGAAACATGTCTCAAGTGGAATCAATAATAAATTCCTAAATTGTAAAATTTATATGTATTGAATAGGTGACAAAACAAACCTTTTAGCATCCTACATTCAGTATCTTCAATACGGATCACAATGATTTTTATCACTTGCCATGTGACCTTGCCGCAGTGGGGAGGCTTGTGTGTCTCAATGAAGCAGATAGTCGAGCCGCAGGTGGAACCATATCGGATGGGTATCTGTTGAGAGACAAGACTAACGAATGGTTCATCGAAAGGGGGTTAGCAGCCTTTCGGTAGTTGCAAGGGCGGCAGTCTAGATGATTGACTGATACGGCCTTGTAATAATACTCAACATGGCTTAGCTGTGTTGATACTGCTACACGGCTGAAAGCAACAGGAAACTACAGCCGTAACTACCACCCGAGGACATGCAGCTCTCTCTGTATTAATGATGTACTGATGATGGCTTCCTCCCGGGTAAAATATTCCGGAGGTAAACTAGTCCCCAATTCGGATATCCGGGTTGGGGCTACACGAGAGGGGGCGATCATCAGGAAGATGGATACTGGCATTCTGCGAGTCGGAGTGTGGAATGTTAGAAGTTTGAATCGTTGTGGTAGGTTAGAGAATCTGAAAAGGGAGATGGATAGACTAAAGTTAGATGTAGTTGGTATAAGTGAAGTACGTTGGCAGGAAGAACAAGATGTTTGGTCAGGCGACTACTGAATTATCAACACAAAATCAAACAGGGGAAATGCAGGAGTTGGTTTAATAATGAATAAGAAAATAGGGAAGCGGGTAAGCTACTACGGCAAGCATAGTGAAAGAATTATTGTCGTCAAGATAGACACCAAACCAATGCCCACCACAATAGTGCAGGTCTATATGCCTACTAGTTCTGCAGATGATGAGGAAATCGAAAGAATATATGAAGAGATAGAAGATTTAATACAGTATGTAAAAGGTGACGAGAATTTAATTGTGATGGGAGACTGGAATGCAGTGATAGGCCAAGGAAGAGAAGGTAATACAGTAAGAGAGTTTGGATTGGGACAAAGGAACGAAAGAGGAAGTCGGCTGGTTGAATTCTGCACTGATCATAATTTAGTCCTTGCCAATACTTGGTTCAAACACCACAAATGATGGCTGTATACGTGGACGAGACCTGGAGACACTGGAAGGTATCAAATAGACTTCATTATGATTAGGCAGAGATTCAGAAACCAGGTGTTGGATTGCAAAAGTTTCCCAGGAGCAGACGTGGACTCTGACCACAACTTGTTGGTCATGAAATGCCATCTGAAGTTGTAGAAATTGAATAAAAGAAAGAATGCAAAAAGATGGGATCTAGACAATTTGAAAGAAAAGAGTGTGAGGGATTGTTTCAAGGAACATGTTGCACAAGGGCTAAATGAAAAGGCTGAAGGAAACACAATAGAGGAAGAGTGGATAGTCATAGAAAATGAAGTCAGCAGGGCAGCTGAAGAAATGTTAGGAAAGAAGAAAAGATCCACTAAGAATCAGTGGATAACTCAGGAGATACTAGACCTGATTAATGAACGACGAAAATACAAGAATGCTAGAAATGAAGAGGGCAGAAAAGAATACAGGCGATTAAAGAATCAAGTGGATAGAAAGTGCAAGGTAGCTAAGGAAGAATGGCTGAAGGAGAAGTGCAAGGATATTGAAGGTTGTATGGTGCTATTTATTTATTCGTATCAGAAGCAATACATCATATAAATTGTTAGTTAAAAGAGAAATAATTAAATAGGCTAACTGGTATTAAAAAAAAAACATACTAAAGGTACATTCAAAATAACAATTATACCCTATCGGACCAGAATTTGGCAAGATCTCGACCATTTGGTGTGGCCTTCACTAAATCTTGCATGGTGCAAACGAGAGGGCAGGAGTTGCAACTAAGGAGGTGCGCCATGGTTTGTTCTTCTCCGCAGGCACAGAGGGTTGACTCTTCAGATAGACCCCACTTCTTCATATTGTTCTTAGATCGACCGACCCCAGACCGTAGCCTGTTCAGACTCTTCCATGTAGACCATGACTCTTCATAACCGGCTGGAAGAGTTTCAGAAGGATCCATCCATCCAATGAGATGAAGGTTTCTGGATCTCCTGGAAGTTAGTCTTGATGATTGAAGTGACTCCGAAAGGCACTCAGTAGAAAGGTAGATGCTGCATACAGGAAAATCAAGGAAACCTTTGGAGAAAGGAAATCCAGGAGTATGAATATTAAGAGCTCAGATGGAAAGCCACTTCTAGGGAAAGAAGACAAAGCAGAAAGATGGCAGGAACATATCCAACAGTTGTATCAAGGTAAATGTGTAGATAATTTGGTTCTGGAACATGAAGAGGCTGTTGATGCTGATGAAATGGGAGACCCAATTTTGAGGTCAGATGTTTGACAGAGCTGTGAGTGACCTAAATAGGAACAAGGCACCTGAATTGTTGACATTCCCTCTGCATTACTGACTGCCTTAGGAGAAACCAGCATAGCAAGGTTATTCCATTTAGTGTGTAAGATGTATGAGACAGGAGAAGTCCCATCCGATTTTTGGCAGAATGTTGTTATACCTATTCCCAAGAAAGCCGGTGCTAACAGGTGTGAAAACTACTGCACCATTAGTTTAGTATCTCATGCCTGCAAAGTTTTAACATGTATTATTTAAAGAAGAATGGAAAAACAAGTTGAAGCTGAGTTGGGAGAAGATCAATTTGGTTTCAGAAGAAATATAGGAACACGTGAAGCAATCCTGACTTTACATCTGATCTTAGAGGATCGAATCAAAAAGGACAAGCCCACTACAATCTGTATAAAAATCAGTCTGCAGTGATAAGAATCGAGGGCTTTGAAAAAGAAGCAGCAGTCCAGAAAGGAGTGAGGCAAGGCTGCATTTTGTCCCCCCCTCCTTTTCAATGTTTACATAGAACAGGCAGTAAAGGAAATCAAAGAGAAATTTGGAAAGGGAATCACAGTCCAAGGAGAGGAAATCAAAACCTTGAGATTTGCCGATGATATTGTTATTTTATCTGAGTCTGCAGAAGATCTCGAGAAGTTGCTGAATGGTATGGATGAAGTCTTGGGTAAGGAGTACAAGATGAAAATAAATAAGTCCAAAACAAAAGTAATGGAGTACAGTCGAACGAAGGCAGGTGATGCAGGAAATATCTACTTCTTAAAGGAAGTAGATGAATATTGTTACTTGGGTAGTAAAATAACTAACGATGGCAGAAGGAAGGCGAACATAAAATGCTGACTAGCACAAGCAAGGAAGAGCTTTCTTAAGGAAAGAAATTTGCTCACTTCAAACATTGATATAGGCATTAGGAAAATGTTTTTGAAGACTTTCGTGTGGAGCGTGGCATTGTATGGAAGTGAAATATGGACGATAACTAGCTCAGAATGAAAGAGAATAGAAGCTTTTGAAATGTGGTGTTACAGAAGAATGCTGAAGGTGAGATGGATAGATCGAATCACAAATGAAGAGATACTGAATCAAATTGGTGAGAGGAGATCGATTTGGCTAAATTTAACGAGAAGAAGAGATAGAATGGTAGGACACATCTTAAGACATCCAGGACTTTTTCAGTTGGTTTTTGAAGGAAGTGAAGGTGGTAAGAACGGTAGGGGTAGACCAAGGTATGAATATGACAAGAAGATTAGAGCAGATGTTGGGTGCAATAGTTACGTAGAAATGAAAAGTTTAACACAGGATAGGGTAGCATGGAGGGCTGCATCAAACAAGTCTAGGGACTGATGACTCAAAACAACAAACATTATCATCTTAGCATCATTTGATGGGATTGAATCTAGCACTTGTTCCAGTTCAGCATAGCTATCTGTTCCTTAGTCTTCCGTTGGTGCATATACGTTTACGATTGTTAGATTATAGAATTGCATTTTAACATGCAGGGTTGCCAATCTTTCATTTCCTGCCCAAAACTGTAGTACATCACCTTTGTATCGTGTTTGCACTATAAATCCGACTCCTCCTTCTTGTGCCTTCCTTGACTTCTCACTACTAAATATTGTGTGGGTTTTGGTATCCCAAATTTCATCTCTTGCTGACCATCTTGTTTCTTGGATGGCTGCTATGTCCACTTTGTTGACTTCTAGTTTCTGCGTCAATACTTTCAATGCTCCGACTCATAGAAGGGTGCGTACATTCCATGTACCAATTGCATAGTCCATTTCCTTTAGCTTAGTTCATTGTCTATTAAATCCACCATTCCAAGGCATATTCTGAGGCTTCACAAAAGTTTGTTCTCCGGAGTGAGGTTGTTAGCCTTGCTCACACCCCCAGCAATCCTGGAGGACCGATGTTTTCTGATAGGGTTATCTCCCTTAGCTGATTGGTCCCCATTTAAGTATTGGGAACTCGCTTTCTGTACTTACATGACTTAGCCGTGTACCTTAATAAATGTACCCATTGCCCAGAGCCCACGGCATGGATGTGCATATTTCGGACTTGGTCAGAATAAATGGCATTTCCTGTGTTTTGCTAGTGCACTTCCATCAGCAAGAAGTGCACCCACAAGACCACATACTACCCCTTCGACCCCCTGTCACCTAACCTAACTTAACCTTACATGTATCATGAAGACATATTTCAAGCACCAGTACAGTAACCAGACAGGAGAAAATACAGTGAAACCTCGTTAGTAAGATGATTTCTTGCTTAGCACGTCGTAAATTCCAAATCCTGATTCACATCATAATAAATCTATTTAAATCTATTTAAAAATACTATGGTTCATGTTTGTGGGTTACTGTAGTCTCGTCCTAGTTCGTGAACCATGGGCAACGACTGAGTGGCCTAGTAAGTGGTCCTGAGAGTCGGGATACCAGTTGCTATGGAATGGGAGTGGGCATCACGGACATATTCCGAGTCATGGCCCTCCTTGTGCTCAGGCAGCTAGGACTATAAAATTCACCGGTGGTCCATAACCGTTAGAGGAGAGATCCTCACTTGGACTATGTGCAAGTAGGGTAGCATCCTGCTTCAGGAATTTACCGAGCTCAGAACATTTTAAGCAAGCCTCGGACCTATGGGAGTAACGGAGTCCCACTCCCATTTGACAGGCAAGGGACTCCTTGGAAACAACTTGCCGAAAGAAATGAAATTCGATGGGGAGCTATCAATATTAATGGGGCTTATAGAAGAAAGAAAGTAGAACTGGCTGAGTCAGCAAAGAGGATGCATTTGGATGTGCTAGGAGTAAGTGATTTTCGGGTAAGGGGAGATAACAAGGAAGAGATAGGAGATTATAAAGTGTACTTGACGGGTGTTAGAAAGGGAAAGGCAGAGTCTGGGTTAGGGCTCTTTATCAGGAATACCATTGCACACAACATAGTTTCTGTTGCCACGTAAATGAGCGAATGATGTGGGTAGATTTGTCAGTTGGAGGAAATAGGACTAGAATTGTGTCTGTGTATTCACCATGTGAGGGTGCAGATGAGGATGAAGTTGACAAGTTTTATGAAGCATTGAGTGACCGTGGTCAGGGTCAACAGCAAGGATAGAATAGTGCTAATGGGGGATTTCAATGCGAGAGTTGGGAATAGTACTGAAGGATACGAAAGGGTGATTGGTAAATGTGGGGAAGATATTGAAGCTAATGGGAATGGAAAGCGTTTGCTGGACTTCTGTGCTAGTATGGGTTTAGCTATTACGAATACATTCTTCAAGCATAAGGCTATTCACCGCTACACATGGGAGGCTAGGGGTACCCGATCCATAATAGACTATATCTTAACAGACTGTGAATTCAGGAAATCTGTTAGGAATGTACGAGTTTTCCGGGGATTTTTCGATGATACAGACCACTATCTGATCTGTAGTGAACTAAGTATCTCTAGGCCTAGGGTAGAGAAAGTGAAATCTGTATGCAAACGAATAAGGGTAGAAAATCTCCAAGACGAGGAAATTAGACAGAAATACATGGATATGATTAGTGAGAAGTTTCAAACAGTAGACAGTAAGCAGGTTCAGGATATAGAAATTGAATGGGTGGCATACAGGGATGCTGTAGTAGCAACAGCAAGGGAGTGCCTAGGAACAACTGTGTACAAAGATGGGAAAAGGAGAACATCTTGGTGGAATGATGAAGTGAGAGCAGCCTGTAAAAGTAAAAAGAAGGCTTATCAGTAATGGCTCCAAACAAGGACTGAGGCAGACAGGGATTTGTACATAGATGAAAGAAACAGAGCGAAACAAATAGTTGCTGAATTCAAAAAGAAGTCATGGGAAAATTTTGGTAACAACCTGGAAAGGCTAGGTCAAGCAGCAGGGAAACCTTTCTGGACAGTAATAAAGAATTTTAGGAAGGGAGGGAAAAAGGAAATGAACAGTGTTTTGAGTAATTCAGGTGAACTCATAATTGATCCCAGGGAATTGCTGGAGAGATGGAGGGAATATTTTGAACATCTTCTCAATGTAAAAGGAAATCATCCTGGTGGTGTTGCGAACAGCCCAGCTCATGGGGAGGAGAAAAATGATGTTGGTGAAATTATGCTTGAGGAAGTGGAAAGGATGGTAAATAAACTCCATTGTCATAAAGCAGCAGGAATAGATGAAATTAGACCTGAAATGGTGAAGTATAGTAGGAAGGCAGGGATGAAATGGCTTCATAGAGTAGTAAAATTAGCATGGAGTGTTGGTAAGGTACCTTCAGATTGGACAAAAGCAGTAATTGCACCTATCTATAAGCAAGGGAACAGGAAGGATTGCAACAACTATCGAGGTATCTCATTGATTAGTATACCAGGCAAAGTATTCACTGGCATCTTGGAAGGGAGGGTGCGATCAGTCGTTGAGAGGAAGTTGGATGAAACCCAGTGTGGTTTCAGACCACAGAGAGGCTGTCAGGATCAGATTTTCAGTATGCGCCAGGTAATTGAAAAATGCTACGAGAGGAATAGGCAGTTGCGTTTATGTTTCGTAGATCTAGAGAAAGCATATGACAGGGTACCGAGGGAGAAGATGTTCGCTATACTGGGGGACTATGGAATTAAATGCAGATTATTAAAATCAATCAAAGGCATTTATGTTGACAATTGGGCTTCAGTGAGAATTGATGGTAGAATGAGTTCTTGGTTCAGGTTACTTACGGGGGTTAGACAAGGCTGTAATCTTTCACCTTTGCTGTTCGTAGTTTACATGGATCATCTGCTGAAAGGTATAAAATGGCAGGGAGGGATTCAGTTAGGTGGAAATGTAATAAGCAGTCTGGCCTATGCTGACGACTTGGTCTTAATAGCAGATTGTGCCAAAAGCCTGCAGTCTAATATCTTGGAACTTGAAAATAGGTGCAATGAGTATGGTATGAAAATTAGCCTCTCAAAGACTAAATTGATGTCAGTAGGTAAGAAATTCAACAGAATTGAATGTCAGATTGGTGATACAAAGCTAGAACAGGTTGATAATTTCATGTATTTAGGCTGTGTGTTGCCCCAGGATGGTAATATAGTAAGTGAGATTGAATCAAGGTGTCGTAAAGCTAATGCAGTGAGCTCGCAGTTGTGATCAACAGTATTCTGTAAGAAGGAAGTTAGCTCCCAGATGAAATTATCTTTACATCGGTCTGTTTTCAGACCAACTTTGCTTTACGGGAGCAAAAGCTGGGTGGACTCAGGATATCTTATTCATAAGTTAGAAGTAACAGACATGAAAGTAGTAAGAATGATTGCTGGTACAAACAGGTGGGAACAATGGCAGGATGGTACTCGGAATGAGGAGATAAAGGCTAATTTAGGAATGAACTCGATGGATGAAGCTGTACGCATAAACCGGCTTCGGTGGTGGGGTCATGTGAGGCGAATGGAGGAGGATAGGTTACCTAGGAGTATAATGGACTCTGGTATGGAGGGCAAGAGAAGTAGAGGTAGACCAAGACGATGATGGTTAGACTCGGTTTCTAACGATTTAATGATAAGAGGTATAGAACTAAATGAGGCCACAACACTAGTTGCAAATCAAGGATTGTGGCAACGTTTAGTAAATTTACAGAGATTTTGTAGACTGAACGCTGAAAGGCATAACAGTCTATAATGATAATGTATGTATGTATGTATGTATGTATGTATGTATGTATGTATGTATTGTACCCTGATGAGATAGGCCCTAGTTTCATGATTTGATTTTGATATGAGAAATACAGATATATTGGAATATTAAATAAATACAGTGTCAGTTTTGTGTGGACGGGAGAATTTCCACATGATCGCGACAGTCCGGCGCCACCGTAAGCTTGTCATTAAGGGGAAGAAGGTTTCCTGGTAAAAAGATAAGAGGATTAAAATCTAGAGCTCACAACAACAGAATAATTACTACAAGGAAGTGAAAGAGTATATATTTCGGACCAAGGCCGAGCAAGATGCATCGCCAATACCGAGAATATGACGTACGGGTTTTGTCCACGCCCGAGGCATTTGGTGTGGCCACGTTTCACAGGGAGAGATTTCAAACTAACCAAAGCGGTCCTGACCAATGAGAAAATGTATCGTAGGCCCGCAGATAAACCAACATAAGAAAAACTCAGAGTGAACTCCAGTTAGCTTCTCCGATAACAATAATTAAATTAGTCCAACCACATGGTTGAATAGAGGGGATTTTTGTGATATCGTTCCCATGTTGAATAATGGTAATCGTAATAAATTAAAGTAATGAATTCGTGGAAATGACCCACGCTATCTCGCCATTGGTCGAGATGAGCACGCCATCAGGGACGCCGAGTTAGCGCGCGAAAGGTGGAGGACAGAAATTAAGTGATATTTCCATGATCACCGAACGATAGGAGTTCAGAATACGACACATGAATGTGTATCGCCAGTGTATTAAGTAGGATAAAGCAAGAGATCCAAATCCACCTGCATATGCCAATTTAGGAAACCAACCCCCCTCTCCAGGAAGTGACCGCGGATGACCCCGGCGGGAAATCAGATCGTCCATAAAAGTCCAGTAGAGAAGCTTCACATCAGTCAGTCGCTTGAAGTCACCAGTTGTGACCGGTCGAACCTCACATCACTCAGTCGTTTGAAGTCACCAGTGGTGACCGAGCGGACCTCACATCTCTCAGTTCTTACCAGCACTCAGTTCTTACCAGCACTCAGTTCTTACCAGTCACCAGTCGTTATCGGTCACCAGTCGTGTCAGTCGTAATGAAGTAGTTGAGACTCTGACACGTTGACTCTGTAAGTCAGTACCTCGGGACGCATTCGAAGTCAGTTAGAGCTGAAAGTACGTGAATTATTAGGAGAATGAATACGAACAGTGAAATTATCCATAGTACCGAGTGTGTATAATCAGTACAATTGTATGTTGAAATTAATGAATGTCATGTGTTTAAATAATAACTAACTAACGGAACGCCGATAGTACCTTTGGAAGGCAGTGTGCGGAGCCTGAAGTAAACACCTCAAGATAGACGGTGAATAACTATCCGAGCAGGGAATTATAGGAGCTAGGCGATGATCAAGACGGCTTGAAAATAAACCAGGAAGTGCCGGTTGAAGATGCGATACGCGCCGGTTCAAATGAACGACATTTCGTCGTAATGTGTCACGACGTGTGTTTCGGGCGTATATGAAGAGTATATTGTGCGAGTGTCAGGGGTCTAGGAGCACCTATAAGTGTTTTTTTTTTTTTGTTATTAGTATTCTTGTGTAAATTAGTGTAATAAGGTATTAATCATGGGTAGTCACCCAGAAGTGTTTTATTGTGTAAAATTTGTATTGTGCGACATGATGGACGTGTAAATCACCATGGGGCCGTAAAGCCTATATCTCCTCCGCTACGAGACAATGGAATTCTACATAGGAATGAGTACACAATTTTGATATTTAGGGGATGTTATCGCGACTAAACGGGGTTCAGTGTAAATTAATTATGGTTACTTAACATGGTCCGCTTCCCGAGTCCATGATTTTTATTTTTTTGTTAGACGGACGAACTAATTTATATTAACGTAATAATGGGTTAGATTAATTAATTTGAGTATTTGTTTGTTGTATATAATGTAAATATGGGGTATATTTCTTTCAATTAATGCATGCTGTTTGTAATACTTTGAATTAAGTTCATTTCAAGTGTTAAATTCTTTTTTTCGTGCTAACCCATTTATTTGATTTCATTCACTACGGTGATCATTTGTAATTTAATTAGGAATATTTTCTATTAGACAGCCAGATTATGAAAGAGCCAGAGTATGTAAGATTTGTGTCGCGTACGGAAGGTCATTAAAATACTAATAATAATCATGTTTGTGAGTCGACAAAGGAAAGTAAAATAATAATAATAATAATAATATTTGGGCGTGTGCAAGTTAAAGTATAATAATAATAATGACGGTGCTTCGCGAGTTAGCCAGTGCAGATATAATAATCAAAGTGGAGATGACATGTAGCGTTAAAGACTTTCATTCGCGTAGTCAGTTTGATTTTACGGAAATTTTTGATTTTACGTTTTTGGACTTTAATTTAACCATTAAAAATTTGTTTAAAAGCGATATAGGCACGTGAATTAGAATGGTCACGATATGTTAAAAGCCCAGAATGATTTGAGCCCATATTTAGAGTTGGAAGTCATGAGGGACGAAAATCCGGCGTGAAATAAATTGAGCCGTATTGTTTGTAATGATGAAATAGATGAATCTCAAGGCCTAAGATGATATAAATGCATATGCCGGTGTTATTAGTGGTAGAATCCACGCACCGAGGATTATTTTATGAATTAAATGTTTGAAGAGTTCCGATGAAAGGAAATGGACTTCAAATTTGAAGGAATAGTTTAGCAATCGCCGGCATTGGAGGTAGTTGCCCAGCCGCGATGTGCCATAGGTTGTGAGATGTGTCTTGGGAGGACAGGTGTCCCCATATAAAATTAACGGCAGTACGAAAGTGAAGGTACGGTCCCGAATACCGTGTTGTCCCGACCGATATAAAGCAGATCTTAGTGGTTCATAACGGGATTTAACATATGTGACTAAATTCTAAAGAGTGGAAATTAAAATATCATCTTTCCATTTTTAATAATAATAATAACAATAATCATACTCCAAGTGAATCTTGTCTTAAATCAAGTGCTTAGTGCCAAGATAAATCGGAATTGTAAAAGGGGTTATGCGTTAAACATATTAAGAGTGGACTACCGTGTAACAGGCGAAGTTAAGTTTTTTTAACTAATAATAATAATAATAATAAATAACATATTTGAAGAAGGAGAAGAAGAATAACCAATGAAGGTACTTTTTTTATTTTTTATTTTTTTGATGAAAATAATAAGAGCGAGAAGTTGAAGTATTATAGAAAGGATGATTACGGGTTACGATAATCACGATTTCCACGATTAATAATAATAATAATAATAATAATAATGAAAAGTTGAAGGAGCAGAAGATAAAGAACGTGCAATAGTAATTTGAGAATAATAATTATGATGAACGGAAATTAAGATATTTAATGGGCGATGATTCATTGTTACGAATATCATAATAATAATAATAATAATAATAATAATAATAATATTTATGAGGAAGCTGATCATTATATTGTGCGGATAAATTAGGAGTAAGAACGACCCTTCGTTTGAAACGTCGGCAAGGGTTGGCATATAATCATCCCGGATGACAAATGATAATAATCAAATACCGGATTATAATTGAAATTAATGATAATAATAAAATTAATTGATGGTAGTCAAAGTATATGCTAATGATCAGACAGAGAATGGTAATGATATTATTTGATAATCATAGGAGGGTATGCTAGGGACAGTCATCCTGTGTCGAACTGCTCCGAACCACATGTTGGGTTTTCACGGGGAGATAGCGGTAGATACGTAAATAACCCACGGACGGCACATGTTTGCAGGGTCAGAGCAGAGTAATGAACCTTTCCGTACGTCTTGTCGTATTGACAAGTGTAAATATTAAAGTAGCTTTTGAGTTAATGAACTCTACCTGGTGTGTTTGTGAATCTGGAAATAATAGGCTAGAGTTTGTCCGTATTATAAATTCCCGTTTTTTCGAGGCGATAACATTTTCTACGGTGGGTGTCCGGCTCACCAGAATGTACATACCGGAAGTGTCTCATGTCCAAACGGAACGAGGAGACGACAGTAAAAAGTTACTGTCGTGCCTTCGTTTCCGAAAGAAGATCTCCAGCGGTGAAACGTCCAATCATACGGATGTGAATTCGATCCCCAGTAACCAATTGGGACGAATTCACCAGATGTTTTACACTACCAGAGTAGTGAGGTAAAATCCAAGTATTATGTCATTTATTTTTCAGGATTAAAGTGTCACAATGTAAATTTGTCATCATGTGTAGTATGCAAAATAAGTGAATAAATTGCTCCTCATTGCAATTTCAATAGGAAACAGCTTCCATATCTTTTCATTGTAGTTAGTCTAGTATGCCCATGGAATTTAAGTTGTCACTTCCCATTCCTATTGTGGAGTCAGAATTTTGTATCCATGAATGAGTTGTCCCCCGTAATCTTAAATTTTCATGCCCCGTTCATCCCTGTGTTCATTTGATGCGCCGATATATATATATTTTTTTGATATAAAATTTTTTTATTCGTTTTCGAACTGATCACCCCTGAGATAAATGCTAGTCTGGGACTCAGGAGGTGGGCGGGTGCAGTATGTATGTTAAAAATACTTCACTTATCGCATCATAAATTTTCACTATTACCGCTTAATACGATCACACTTTTCCCAGGTCTGAAAATGTTCTTTGTCATCCCTTGTGAAAGGAATGTGATTTCCAATACAGATTAGAGCCCTCAACATAGGAGACAGGTTGGGGAAAGTTGCATGAAAACGGGAAATGGCCTTGAATTCCAGAGTAAATTACACCTTTGGGAAACAAGCAGTTAGCCTCAGGAAAGTAAAATTTTACCCTCCGGTTTTAATTTTTTCTGAATAACCACATAAGCCTGCTTGTGCTTGTATTTCACATTCCATTCAGAAGTTGTCTGTGTTGAGTAATACGGTGAAAGGTAGAGAATATTTGTCACATGGTAGACCCCTTGCAGCTTAAGAACCTAATCGTGTGAAGTAGACTAGCATGGTGCATGTTTGTTATGGATGCTGAACAAGTCGTGAAATCGCTTACTAATGAAGACAAAATGCAGGAAGTGGACAGGCATCTGCATATTTCAATGGTGGCGCATATGTTGAAACTCGCACCTTCGAGTTTTAACTCAAATCGATCAAAGTGTTATTGCATTCAAGACGATAGTCAAGATTGTTCTCTTGCACATGGCCAAGTTCAACCTCCAAATAATTCATAGTCGAAGAGTGTGACCAGAACACAATGTTTAATAACCCACTGGTTTGAAATATAAGGTTTCAGGTGACATTTGTTTTAGAAAGAGTCTGCAATAATGCACCGATACCTTTATGGCCCCAGTGCAAATATTTTTATATATATAGTCATGTGTTTTTAATACACTGTTGTTATTTATTAAATTGCAGTGGAAAAGGTTTTCGTATTTGTTCTCTCATCTTTTTCGTGCACGCATTTTTGGGGCAAAAAATATACATGTTTATATATCCATGTTGGACAGTTTTTATTTGTGTATTTAATAGTTAACTTTTATAAAAAATCGGATAATAACAACAATCCGTTATAGCGAGTAAAATTTTCGCTGTTATGAATTCTCACTATAACGGACTTCTACTGTATTAACCCGTAGAGCGGGGCTTGCGTCTCCATCCGCACTTCAAACTCTGCGCTAGGGTGGGCGATGCGGCTCCAGACGCAGGACTGTTTTTATTTTTTTCTTATCTTCAATATTAGGCGCGAGCCTTGAAACTTTCCTCACATGCTTTGGAAGGTGCTGCCATCTTGACGATTTTTTTCGAACTACGTAGTAAGAACGGTATTGCGACAGGGAATCCCCTTTCTGTTTCGTTCGTATTTGTTCAGTGCAAAAATCGCTTAAGCGCCGCATCACATTCAGCCCGTGCATTTGTCAGTAGGCCGCATGACTGGCCCTGCGCTGTACTAAGTTCACGATAAATAGAAGCTTCAGTGTGTTCCTTTTGCGTTTTTGAAATGTTTATTTTGTTTTATATCATAATACAGTATGTTTAAAAGGGCGGGGGATATTCCAAGTGATTGTACTATTCGTGATATCCTTGAAAATAGCGAAGATGAAAGTTGTAGTGACTTCAGCTCGGAAAGTGACGATGAATCTCCGTTATTAGTAAATATTCCAGGAATTAGCTTTTCTAGTAGTGTTCCAAGACCGGTTCAATCGGTGCGGAGTTCGAGTTCCAGTGAAAGCAGTGAAACTGAAACTGCGAATGACGGTAATCCTGCTGCTGTACAGGGTGAATGGGATGTGCGGGGTTGTAAGCGAGCAAGATTTCCAACAAATTACAATGCTGGAATTCAGGGTAAACTTTTGGATAAGAAACAGCCCGAAGAAATTTACGAATTTTTTATAGGTGACGGACTTTGTGATCTTATTGCACAGCAAACAAATCTGTATGCTCAGCAAATAATTATCTCAAATTCGTTGATGGCAAAAGTGAAAAGAAGAAGTCGTGAGAGAGACTGGGTACCCACTAACAAAAATGAAATAAAACTCTTTTTAGGAATCTTATTACTGCAGGGTATTGTTCAGAAGCCGAAATTAGTCCATTACTTTTCTCGTAATAAACTGTTAGCTACTCCTGTATTTTATGAAATTATGTCTGAGAAACGATTTTTCCTTTTACTTAAATTTTTGCATTTTGCAGACAATGAAGCATATAATAGACAGGTTCACCCCAAATTCTATAAAGTGAAGCCAGTTCTAGACGACCTATTATCAAAATTCAGAACTGCATATACTCCAGACGATCGCCTATCTATCGATGAGAGCCTGTTATTGTGGAAAGGTAGACTGGGATGGAAGGTATACATACCGAAGAAACGGTCGCGCTTTGGTATGGAATCTTATAAGTTATGTGAAGCTAAATCTGGGTATATGTGGAACCTCCTATGGTATACGGGGAAGGAAACTGATCTGGTAAACGAAGTTTGTGGAATAGATATTTCTGAGTACACTAAGCCTTCCAAAGTTGTATTTACACTGGCCGAAGGTCTGCTGAATAAAGGTTATCTAATAGCTGTGGATAATTACTACAGTAGTCCGGAGCTATTTGACCTGCTCAATGACCTTCAGACAGATGCTGTAGGCACCGTAAGACCGAACAGGAAAAATCTCCCAAAAGATGTTATGGGGAAGAAACTAAAAAAGGGGGAAGTTGCGTTTGCTTATCGTAACAAACTCATTGCTCTCAAGTGGAGAGACAAGAGGGATGTGTGTATGCTAAGTAGCATACATGATGCCGAAATACACACTGTGAAAAACAGGAAAGGGGACACAGTAGAAAAGCCTGTCATGTGTATAGATTATAATGACTCAATGGGTGGGGTCGATTTATCTGATCAGTGTATGGTCCCGTACAGTACAGCCCGAAAGCGAATCAAGAAATTCTACCAAAAGATTTTCAGGCACTTGTTGGACATAACAATGTTCAATTCCTTCGTTATTTATCAAAAACATGGAGGAAAATTCACTCACTTACAATTTCGTATGCACGTTATCCAGAAGCTTTTTGACAAGTATGATAAATCAATCCCTGCTGAAGCCCAGCCAGTCAGATCAGTAGTGTCACTGTCAAATGACCCTTCGGATCGATTCTCGGGAAGGCACTTCCCGGATTTCAATGCCCCTTCAAAGACGAAACCCATTGCAAGCAAGAGATGTGTTGTTTGCAATGCAAATAATAAAAGAAAGGAGACACAGCACTGCTGCAAAATCTGCGATGTAGCACTGTGCCCGGCTCCTTGTTTCGGAGTGTACCACACAGCTAAAATGTGAACTGAGAGGCGTCCATTGAACGTGTATTGTGAATAGTGTCCCTAATTGTGTAAACTCGTGTGTGTGCGTGCGTGTAGACAGTGACGGCGACTAGCGGATAAAGAAATTAGAAACAAAAGGGTAGGACCTACATTTGAACTGCGAATTTAATTTCTTTTTTATACGGCTAAAATGCAATAAAAATGTTATTTTTCCCCAAAATGTGGAGGAGCACTACCCCTAACCGCTAACCCCCTCCCCCCCCATTGTCACCGCCACTGGGTGTGTGGATATATAGACTAGTTAAAATCTATGAGTGAAATTAGTGACTCGGCAGTTTCATATCCAGAACAAGAGAAGAAAGTAGATATTCGGTGAGTACATTTTTCTCTGATCATTTTTATATTCTTCAATAGTGTAATAATAGTAAAGTATAACAATATATTATAGTGCTTGTGGGACTACAATGACAGTTTGATTCGTAAATGTTTACTGCTTATGTACAAGTTTCAGAAAGTAATTATTACAATGCCCATAAGAGAAAAAACGGGAAATATGAGACTTATGCCTTTGTTGCACTAAAAAACGTAGTGCTTAAAAATCATTCTTTATCGTGAATATGCGGTGCAGTATCGAAATTAATGTGTCTTATTGTCACAATATACAAGTAATATTAGATAGATACATGTCGGGTTGCATAAATCCAAGTATTTAAAAAAAAAAATAATGATGAAAACACCTCCCCACCGTAGTGTGTAAAGAGGAAGAGCTCGCTCCCCACTTAACGGGTTAACAAGAAAGAATCTTGCAATAATAAGCAACTTAACAAAAACACAGACACACTAACATACTGAGAGTTCTTCCCCACATCAAAATGGCTGTTCTGCGGTTCACATTCCAACCTTTTCAGAAGGTACTTGAGTGCATGAGATTCACTTAAGAATTGAAACTTAATAGCTTTTCAAAGTGAAAATGAGATGTTGGACAGTTGAAGAAAAAGAAAAAGAAAAAAAAAATTAAAAAAAAAAAAAGAAAGAAAAAAAAACCCACTCTGCTATACTGAAAAGATGGAAGTCTCGTATATATTTTTCTGCTAAGAACATGAGAGAATGAGTTCATATTGAAAATTCTGTGCTTTTCCGTGTAGTGCATTTGTTGGTACCAGACTACAGGAGTGTAGAGGTTTGATTAAGTATTTTTTGCAAAGGATAGCGATGTGTATAACATTATGCTACTGACCTAATCTACATAAGACTGATTGCCTTCGGTGACGTTACTGTGTGTAAGGCACTTTGTTGTGACCTAGATGAAACGCAACACGAAGACAGTGGAAAAACATTTTAAAATTCTTCTGCAAGCAGTAACGATGTGTCAGTACACAATACAACTGTCTGCATATGAGAATAACATAAAAGAATACCAAGCAAATGGCTGCGTGGTTTGGGTCACGGGGCTGTCAGCCTGCATTCAGAAGATAGTGAGTACTAACCCCACTGACGGCAGCTTTGAGGATGATTTTCCGTGGTTTTGAGAAACTGCCATAATGGTTAAATAAATACATTCCGGGAAAATGAAAGAAAGAACACCATGAATAAGTCGACCCAGCAGAGGAAATTTTTTTTGACACTCTCTTAAGGAATGTACAATATAACTATCTATAATAGTTTATTTAAATCCGCCTTGATCAATACACTCATTAAATGAAAGAAACATTATTTATTAAACCATACATGTTTCGGGAAATCTCAACCATTCCCTTCATCAGTGGAGTATAAAACACGTGATCACACCGACAGAGCCATATGCATCTTGAATACAGTCGACAGGCTGTGCGCAGTGCCTGCGCTAGTACTGCATATACCCTCCTTTTGCAGCAATGCAGGCTGTAATTCTTCTGTGAAGACAATCGTAGAGGTGACAAATGTAGTCTTGCAGAATGGCTTCCCGTGCAATTTCTGCCTGGTGCCTCAGCTCGGCCAGATTTCCTGCTGGTCGTGCAGATCACACAAGATGACATTTCATCCAGTCCCAAACATGCTCAAAGGGGGACAGATCTGGGGATCATGCTAGCCAGGATAGTTGACATACACCTCGGAGAGCACGTTGGGTGGCACGGGATACATGTGGACATGCACTGTTCTGTTGGAAAAGCACATTGCCTTGTTGGTGCATGAGCGGTAGCACGACAGGTTGAATGATGGTTTTGATCTAATGTGCACTGTTCAGTGTTCCTTCGACGATCACCAGAGGTGAAAGGCGAGTGTAGGATATGGCTCCCAACACCATGATACCAGGTGTTGGCCCTGTGTGCCTCTGTAGTATACACTCTAGGCATTGGTGCTCACCTGCATGACGCCACACACAGGTACGACCATCATTGCCACGGCACTGGTACCAACCAAACACTACCTCCACAATATGATCATAATCTTACTAGGACTTATAACATTCACGTTTAAAACTGCACTACACAGGATAACTCTCATCAATCCATTACTATTATTATTTTTAGTATTATTATTATGAAAACTAAACTGCTGTAGCACCCAATTGTCATCTACAGGTTTCTGGACTCCCCAATACATTTACACTTAGTTAATTAATACAATGATACAATGTTATGGAACACAACTAACAAAAGAGAATTGTGAAGTGACACACAATCAATTAAGATATATCAATATACTTTCAAAATTAACCATCTCAATGATCTTGTACCATAATAATAGGCTACCAACCACCTTCACAACATATGACAACAAAACTTAACACGAACCAATTCACTATACCCATAGCATACCGCCTCCACCACATGACAACATAAATTAGAGTATAAGAAATACACTGTTTTCTCTTATTACTCACAATCAGCACTGAATTTACACGACATAATTACTGAATTAAATTAGCTGGTACGATGACCTTGCTATGTAATAAATACCACATTAGGACTTTCTCGGCCCCTTGACACACATTGAACTCCACTGTACGTATTTACACAATATTTTCTTCTTAGCTAGAATTTATATACCATACATAATCTGACCAATCTGAATAACAGGATTATGAACCTCAGGCGCATAACCTGCTACACCTCATCAAACTCACCAATAACTTTCCTGACAAGTTTGTGAAACCATACTCACTTTGTATTCAGCTAAGTTTAATGGCTTAACACTTCATAGCAGACTGTCGGATGTCCCAATCGGACGTCCGAAGATGAGACACAATTCTCCAAGATACAGACACAAGCAGCCTTCGGTGGGACTAAACGTCGCACACTTCATATAGATGTCGATCACAACATTTCCACTACTTAAGACAAATAAGACCAACCTGCTATGCCATCCCCATGTTCACTGCATTCACTGTAAGGGTCAATGCGTGAACTTTTTGGCCCATCAACCTTATTGGTCTTGAGTGCCATGTCTGTCGTTGCTGTTCCCATTTCTTTCGTAATGTTATTGGTGGATTGGGATACTGTGAAGTCTTCATTGGTCAGAATGTGACCAGGCACACGTGCTATCATGTGTGCTGTAAGTGCTTATTCAGCATTTAGTGGTGGCACAGAGAAGACAAAGCAGAAGTACAGACATAGGTCCACCCATCCAATGGGGACCACGCCCGATGTTGCTTAACTGTCTGTAGTGTTTGTTCCAGTGCTTTGAAGAATAATAAGAAGAAAGCTTAGGTGTTGGTTGTGTGGCAAGAGGTTACAAAGCTACTTGGCGGGAGGGGAAGGGGGACTGGTCTGGACTTGGTTTAGTATATGGTGGGTGGGGCTGGGGCTCGCCAGTTCTGGGTTGTGAGGAGTAGCAATAGTAACTGGAGGAGGTTATTAGGGTTTTGAGTTAGGTTGGACAGGGGAGGTAGTGGAGGTACTGGGTTCAAGGGGGGTGGGATAATACTAATATTGAGGATATATTGAGGTTTAGGAGGGAGGGGGGGGGGTGTTCGTGTGGGTAAGGTGGTGATAATGTCTGTAGTGCTTCTTGATTGCCTGGTTAAGATGAGGGCAGCCAGGAAACGAAGCGGCATGACTGCCTTGGCAGTTGGCACACTTCGGCTGGTCCCATTGTACCTTTCAGACAGAGTGGTGATGGGGGTTCATCACATCTGTTGCAGCAGGTGAATTCTGAGCAGTTATCTGCAGAATGATAGAACTTCAGGCAATTGAAGCATTGTGTGATGAGGGTGGGGCAGGAAGGTTTGTGGGTTCGAGTCACTGTAGTGGTTTTGTGTGATGGTTGTGAATGTGACTTAGGGAGAGGTTTGTTACGCCTTCTCCTAGTCTGTGTACTTGTGTTTAGTGTAGTCAGATGTTGGGCTGCTTTTGTAGGTAGTTCAGCCTCTATCCTGACTTCTGTTTGAGTTGGATTGGTAGTGGGGGCCGGGGGATGTGGTGTGGGAATAGGTGGAGTGGGTGACCGTGGGGGTGGATGTGGAATGGTTTGAGCTGTTGGATCTGTGGTTTGAGAGCCAGCTTCTGTGGTGGAGGGTGTAGGGGTGGGTGAGGGCGAGGGGTCTTGCTCATCAGATGAATCCATTATAGGGTTGATTTGAAATGGGCAGTTGATACTGGTCTGCATGAGTCTATCAAGGATGGTGAAAATTGACTTGTTTTTGATAGGGGTGATGATTAAGTGATTATTGTGGGTTTTCTCGATGACAGCTATATGGTGACTCATTATGGGTATGAGGGTCTCAATGACTTCTTTGCGGGTGCATGGTACGAGTCCTAGGTTCGAGAGTGGGATAAGGAGGAAGTTGCAATTCTGAGCTATGGGGAAGATGGTGTTTCTTCTGGTGTAGAAGAACAGATGTTCGTAGTTGTGTTCTTCTTTTCCTTCTTCTTTGTCCGCTTCTTTGGAGGTGGTTGGGGAATGGGTGTTAGACAGTGGTGAGGTTTCGTGGCCGGGTGGGGATTGCTGTAGTTTGTGGGTTGGATTGTTGTTTCTTAGGAGTTGTAGGAATGCAGGGTTGTCAGAAGGCCTGTTGGGTATGGTGTAAAATTGGTGGTCGTCGTCTTCTGCAGTGGTGTGGATGAGGGGGGGGTTATGGGCTGCAGGATTGTGGCGAGTTGCTGCCTGAAGTGGTTTAGAGGTTTTTGAGCGTGGGAGTTTGGTCCAGCACCAACTATGTACTTGTCCTCATTGTAAGGACAGGTTCGGTTGAATGTGATTGTGGGGGAAGTATTGAAGTCCGTATATGGGTCTGAATATGGGCCCCAGCTACTCAATCCACCAGGGTTGGCCATATTCTGGGGGGGGGGGGGGTAACTAGATTGGGATAGGAGAAAAAGCACTGGAACGGTCAATCTCCTAGGAGGACCAGCTGCTTTGCTTGGCACTACTTAATAGGCTGTGGTTGAATCAGGTATAGTTTAACTGATTTCGCAGTGACAAGATTCGAACCAACAGCGCTATTAAGAGCTAGACAAATTACTTGGTGTGTCTGCACATTGACAGGCTGGCCTGGTCTGGAGAGACTGGCGGTGAACGCAGACAGTCCAGTCCGAGTGTATCAAACAGGACAGACCGCGCAGGGAACAGTGGCTGGCTCTCGGGTGGACGACGACAGGTGGTATGGCTGTACCAGAGAGTAGGTGCTGGGAGATCGGTGCGCTGGCATTCTGGGTGCTAGCTCCATGCTGGCTGGCTGGATGATCATTACGAATGGCTCGAATGAGTCCATAAGACCAACCTTCCGGCAAACCAGCCATAAAATAAACTCTTCAAGTCACATGTTTTTCTCTGTCCTAACTAATCACCATCTTCCATTTCTGTCACATGTGGCACGCCATTTTCAAAATTGTGACACTCAGCCTTGGCGTACTGACGCCGTGAAAACTGTTGGGAGACACGTCATGTTGGGCAAACTAACTTCTTACACAACTGACTCTATATTTAGTTCTCTTGCTTAACCAAGATTCCCATCTTTGGTGCCACAGGATGCCACCAATTTTACACACTGTTCTTACAATGAAACATATGATACTGACAATACAAAATACCTATAACTTGGTGTAAATATTGGCGTAAAAAAAAAAATTGACTTAACGTAGGGTTGGAATTTCGTACAAATACAGCACCAAGGCAGAAGCAGTTCTCATCACTGAAGACGACACATCTCCATTCATCCTTCCATAAGCACCTATCACAACACCAATGGTGGTGGGCTGCAAGATTTTGGGGCATGAGCAGAAGACACCCTAATGGCACACAGGATCGTAGCCCTGCTTCATTGAGACGGTTACAAATGGTCCTCGCTGATACCCCTGGAGCAACAGTGTACTTAATTTGTTGTGAAGTCGCAGTGCAATCCAATACAGCACTTTGTAAGTTGCAACGGTCTTGACGTGCATCTGTGCATCGCCACTGTCCGGACCCAGGCCGATGGGCATGTGCACCTTCTGGTGACCACTGGCCACAACATCTATACACTGTTGAAACCTCTCGCCACACGTGTTGTACAATTCTGCGGTACGACCACCCGACCTCCCGCAGGCCCTTGTTCAAACTCCATCAATTGCACAAACAGTTCACATACACACTGTCGCGACATGCTAACAATGTTACAATGTTGCAGACAAAGATGGAGCTCCGTATGCTATGGCAAACTGGCTGCCACTGGCTCTGGCGGTGGCAAACTCTTGCGCAGCTTGCAATATTCCACGGCTGATAACACGGTTACTGGTGCGTCCGCAGCACTGCCCTGTCGTAGTGTCCCGTGCAAGTATAGCAGGCCTTATTCACTTGCATCAAGGTGTTCTTTTTTCACTTTCCTGGAGTATATGTGAAGTGAAGGACACACCTGGCAAATTACACTTGATATTAATCACTTCATGGCATGTCAGTGTTAATGTCGGGCAGGGTTTCTTAACCTTTTCAAGTTGGGGAGCATCTTTGCCTCTTCAGTTCAGTTTGCAAGCACCACCAGAACTTTGCTCCTAATTGGCATTATTTTCCTCATCCGGTAATCCCATTTCGATTTACTGGGTCGAGGATGAGATGATGTGATTCCCATGTGACAGCATTTTACAGCTGGATGCTCTCATCCACTCCTCTTTGAGGCTGGCTCAGGAGGGCAAATGCCAAATTTCAAAATTACTATTCTGTCATTAAGCCTGAAGAAACTTATGCTAGTGAAATACTATTTAAATTGAACACCAAATCAACAACAGATAGACTGCAGAAGGTTGACAGAAGGATTATCAGAACAATCATTAATAAAAAGCACCAGCTAGATGGACAATGAAGATTGTTGCCTCATGCAGTGGTATAACGAGAAAGTGAGTCATTAACACAATGAGAAAAAGGAGAATTGCCTTTTTCTATCATATATCAAGATTAGATGAAACCAGGCTATTGAAACAAATATTTAACTGCTTTTGGAAATGTAAAAAGAAAAATTATTTGTTCAAGGAAGTTCAAGATGATTTAGAAGAGTTGAATGCAACAAATTACAAATAGAGGAGAGAGAAGGATTCTTTAGAACAAACATAAGACAAACATAAAAACTTTGCTACAAAAAAAATATGTCATATCTGTAGAAGGAAGGATAGCCAGGTCGGAAAGAATGAAGAGGTTTTGGGAGAGCTAAATTCCCAGTTAATTCTTTGAAGACTTAGATGTACAGTATATGGTTTGATTTAAGTGTTCCAATGTGGGCGTAAAATACATAAATATTATAGCCTTAGCTACCACATGCAGCCATTTTTTATGTGATGCCATTTAGGCTGTCTGTGTGTCAGTTTCAATTAATTTTACTCTCCCAGATGGCAGAGAAGCGGGTCTCTCTTGAATGATCTATGTATGGCTGTTCCATTAACACCTGAGATTGTTACGTACCAAAACCATATGACGGAGTATCAAAAGAACTTGTTTATGACCTTCAAAAATCTGATAGCCTCTGCTGAGTTCAAAAACAAATCTTGAAACCTGGAGGTCAACACACTATCACTGATCCATGGAGGAAGCTGTAGAAATGTTTCAAGGAGTATCAGTTTGTTATTAATTCTGATTGCTTCCATTTATGCCCTCAGTATTGCATTTCTTCCTTCCTTCTCTCTCTCTCAGCTCCTGACCTAGTAACACAAATCACTGTTGCCTTCTTATATTTTAGGTATGCATGACGTATCCAAAATCCGGCCCAACACATCCCTGGCGGAATTGGGAATGGACTCTATGACAGGAGTAGAGATCAAACAAGTGCTAGAACAGGAGTTTGAAGTCTTCCTTACCCCTGTCGAGATCAGAGACCTCACCGTCCAACAGCTGGAAAACCTTGGAAGTACAAGAACCGAGGAAGTCAAAGATGGTAAGTATCCTATCTTGTTCATCACCTCATTATGTTTTACCATATTTCTTGACTAGAGATCAGATCTATATGCTGTATAAATCATCAATATAAGCATGCAACTATGCTGCAAAGAGTGGTGAAATATACAATTAAGAATGCACTTATTTCCATTACATGATATGCAAACGAAACATTCCTTTACTAGACACACCAATACATAAAATCATGATCATGAATAAATAACTGAATGAGAAAAAAATAATCACACTATTAAAAGCTGCGGCTGTTCCGTTATTATAAACAACGTGTGCATAGCTTCTGAGATGTACCAGTGTTCACCGTTAAAACAATTGCACACGTCTCCTAGATAAGACAAAGTGTGTTAATTAATACACGTCATAAATCAGTAAGGTTTCAAGAAGCCCCTGTAGAAACTATTGCTCTCAAATGCGATTTTATTTGACGTAAATAAATATCACACGAGAACACCTTCACTTCCTTGCGTAAACTACTTTATTATCACTGTAAGTCTCAACACACAATTACACACAATAGCAAGTGACACTACAGCACTTAATAGGAGAGTACCCTAAGTTGATTCTGACAAGTACAGATATCAACAACACTGACTCGTGCACTATAACATACACTCTCTTGAACTGATCTGGTCCACTGACTGACAGCTCGATATATATACTGTTCGATCAACCATATCGAATTATCGATTTCTGGAAGGGTTCTTACACATTCTAAATGGAACACATTCGAAACATCGATTGACCAGCTAGTCAAATGGAGTACTCCAGTAATGGATCCAGCTGGAACTTTCGATTACTATTTACCAATACACATGGAGATCTCTCCAACATTCTTAAATGTCTCTACATGTATCTGGATAATAAACCTTACAGTAAGTTTTCAGAACCCTCCATATATACCAAATTAAAGCAGAAAACACCTGCTATATACAGATTTTGAGGTTAGACTATATACAATACGTATTTGAGATTATACATTGAGGATGTCGTACCTTTTACAAAGCAAAATCACAAACTTGAAGAAACACACTCAAATACATATTCTTCTTTCATTTTACACTCCACCCCCTAGTTTTCCTGTCCATAATTTGCTTTGCAGTACACTACAACAGTCTTCTCCAAGTTTTCTGGTTCAAATCTGTGGCATTTGTTTGTTAAAACTAGCTTCAGTCTGGAGAATGATCTCTGTACATCCACTCCAATTTAATTTCTGAGGCCCTCCTTTCTTTCTTTCTTTCTTTCTTTCTTTCTTTCTTACAATAGTTAAAAATGTCATTTCACTTGCCAGGATTTCATTCTCCTGCCTTTTCAAATACTCTTGCTATCTGAGATATGAGTGTGATTCCTCAATAATCATCACATTCTTAAATACAGGTATTATTACTCCTATATGCCAGTCATTTGGTACCAATTTTTCTTTCCAAATGCATGTAAATGGCATATACAGCCATGGTAAACCAACAGGTCCTGTTCTTTTTATCATTTCCACATACAATTCATCCCATCCTGCTGCTTTTCACATTTTTTCATTTGTTTGACAGCAATTTCCACCTTTTTCATTGTGATTTTACTCTCAGATTCCGTCTCCTTACACTCCGCCTCTATCTTCTCATCTACGCCCCTCCTCATATTCAGAAGTTCATAAAAGTAAGCCTTCCATGTCTTCCTTTTCTCCTCTGGTTATGTTATTAACTTCTTTTTTTTTTTTTTCTCCTTTCTCCTCTTCTTCCTTCTTACGAGTCACATGTAGCATTCATTTACCATTATATACATCCTCGTCCAACTCTCAAGTTAATCCTCCTCAGCTTTTCTTCTTCACTTACTACTTTTTTGCAACTTCTTTTCATTTCCTGATACTTTATTCTACTTTGTTCTGTTTTATCTATATTTCATACTCGCCATGCTTCTTATTTTCTTTCTTTACCCTCTTATTGCACCATGGAGTCTCCTTATCTTTCACTCTGCCGGGCTGAGTGGCTCAGACGGTTAAGGCGCTGGCCTTCTGACCCCAACTTGACAGGTTCGATCCTGGCTCAGTCCGGTGGTATTTGAAGGTGCTCAAATACGTCAGCCTCGTGTCGGTAGATTTACTAGCACGTAAAAAGAACTCCTGCGGGACTAAATTCCGGCACCTCGGCGTCTCCGAAAACCGTAAAAGAGTAGTTAGTGGGACGTAAAACAAATAACATTATTATTATTATTATTATTATCTTTCACTCTTTTGCCACAAGCACTCTGCACAGCTCACAAATGCTTTCTTGAATATCTACCTTTCCACTTCCACACTCTCCACCTTAGCTCTGGGTATGTGTTGTTTTAATTTATATTGGACTTTTTATTTTCCATACTTTTATTTGGTTTCTTCTCTCTTTTCTATCATATTCACTATTTTTCCTACTTTTATTTTTGCTACCACTACTATGTATTAAAGGCTACTTATGGCAAGGCTAGGCCTTTGCTGGCAAGATGTAGTGTTTACAGTGCACTATGTCTTCTGGTATGTGCTAGAATGAAATTGTTACTTTCATTGACCTGTCTCAGTCTTATACTTGACTTTGACAATATGAAAGTGACTGAGGTATGAGCGATGCTAGTAATGCCATTCCTTATGCAGCCAGTCCCTGCTATGAATGGTGTGAAAATGTCACTAATAGGGTCGGTTGGTGCATGCATTTCAGTGGGCTTGGCAGACTGATGTGCAATAGCAACTTCTGACTCAGTGAGGAAAGCAACGGGAAACTACCTCACTCCTCATTTCCCTAGTACGCCTCTTCAGTGACACCTAGGCCATCTATGACAGCTAATGGTGAACCTGTTGAGGATCCAACCAGCCTTCGGGCTGAATACCCAACATACATACATACATACATGGCAAGGCTGTTACATCTAACAGCAGTCTACGATTTGTTCTTCCACCAAGAAATAATCAATTACTGTCTTTGTCCTGTTTCCCCATCTATATCCTGTAATCTATCTCTTACTCCATTATTCACTATTTTACATACAGGGTCTGTCTTATAAACCCAGACCGAGCACACAGTGTTTATACTCTGTGCTACAGCAGCTGTCTTAGCCCAACTTACGTTGTGTGGCCGCCCTACTTTAAGCGTCTATACAATTGTATATCAAATCGTACATTGTAAAAGATGCTGGAAGTGTCATCCTTCATAATGAGGGACTTCATAAACACCAGTAGGATTTTCTGCACATCAACAGCAAGAGTTATGACTGTTCACAAGACCATTAAGATGAAACCAGGCCTCGTTCGAAAAGAACACACACCGTAGGTCGAATAAGCGATCGTTCAATGATGCAAGATACCACTCACAGCACCTCACTCTTGTGGCTGGATCAGCAGGTTTTAAACAATGGACCTGTGTAAACCTGTACGGTTTGATGTGTAACAGCTTTGTAGCTCTGTGTGCAGAAGAAACCAAAATCCCTACTTGTTATGCTAATTTTGTGAGAGATTTATTTGGTGACTGTTCAAGATTTGCACCAATGTCATCTAGATTTTCCTCTGTTAAAACTGTTTGTGTGCGCGCATGTTTTTTATTGAGCACTGAGCCAGTTGTTTCAAATTTATTTACAATTACGTGAATCTGTGCTCATGATGGAAATTGCTGAACAAATGCATCGCGTTACCATCGAGCCAACTTGTACTTAAAATAACTTTTACATACAAAAATACGGTGTTGTAACAATAACTGTCTCACCATGTTAACAGCTGAAATTCAGACTGGCTACTGATGCTAGGTCGAACACGTGCATGCTCCTTACAAGGTCGAGAACTATGCATGTGCCTCCCGTACAGCTGCTTAGGTCTCGGAGAGGAGAAATGCTGCTGGATCGTTGAACTTACAGGATTCTTTTTTTTTTCTTCTTAGTAATAAAAATCATTTAAAGGGGCTAATACATTCATTCACCAAAATTGTTGATATTTAAATCATTCTTAAACTCTTGACTCCATTTCTGCAGCTTTTCCTCCACACTTGAACACTTAAGGAGATTATATGTACCATTTGCAGTCTTGCCTGCTTGTTCAATGAAATTCAAAAGTTTATTTTATCTTATCACAATGGGGAACATTTTGCAGTTTTTGCAATTTGAAGCATCTGTTGCTATCGAAAAGAATGATTCTAGCTTAAATGGATCACTGAGAATGTTCACAAAATCCTTTACACTCTTTGGGGCTAACACTTTATTTACTATCCATTCCACTTTTGTACGACCTCATGCCACTTTACAAGCTACATCAGAATCACTGAATATTTCTTTAAATAGTTTATTTCTGCAATCCATGCAGATCCATGGTAGATTGTAGTTACTTTGGCAGCCATGATTTTGTCACTTAATGGTGATGTGCTGCCGGTATTATAAAATTTGGAGATAATACTGCTAGGCTTTCATAAATTCTTTTACTTTACTAATATAGGCCTAGGCCTAGGATTTAACTAAAAAATTAATATAATTCCTGCATTCTACCAATCTACCAATATAAAAAATTATTACTTTACCTGTAGTTGATATGAGTACATGCTGCAAACAATCTCTTGCCCCTCCATGTGCTATGCTGAATTCCCTTCGACATAAAGAACAAAAAGCTTTATGCTTGTTACTTTTTACTGATCCCAAAAACAATTTTTTTCCCATTGGGGCAGATACATGGTGGTGTCTTTGAGTGATCCGCATTGTCACTTTCCCTACCCATAATTAAATAAATGTTCTAAATACAATACAAACTGCACACTGAACTGAGATCGTGCTGCACGTCTACATGCTACCGAAGTACAAGACGAAAGTTTCATCACAGAAGCTTCAAGCTTGTCAACATGAAAATGAGAGAATTCAGAAATGATAAACTGGAAATATCGATTGTTGATTTGGGAACGATAATCTTTGAATGATATGGAAATATTAGCATAAATAAATAAGTAAATAAATAAATAACTTTATGAAACATGAGGGAAAACAACATCAAATGTATCAGATGCGTAAATTATGGGAAAACCCATAAAATACAGGAGACCTGGAGAAAATACTGGAGACAGGAGAAAGTGAGGGTAAAATACAGGAGACCTGGCTACCACACAGACATGGGTATTTTTGACACAAAATGATAATCAGGCAAATACAACATTGCACACCAAACAAATCAATCAAAAAAAAATAAACTGTGTACAAAACAGCTAATCTATAATACCCCACTATAACAGTATGATACATGTATATTACAATTCCAGTGTATTTACACGTCTAATTCAAGTATTATTATTATTATTATTATTATTATTATTATTATTATTATTATTATTATTATTATTATTATTATTATTATTATTATTATTATTATTATTATTGAGATTAAGTTTTTGTTGGGGGTTTCAGTAGATGATCCTCCTAAGATAATCTGGTCAAAGATAATGTACTATCACTAATTTCAATAATAGAGTGAACATGACTGAAGTAAGGACTCGTCACTTCAAAAATGTACTATCACTAATTTCAATAATAGAGTGAACATGACTGAAGTAAGGACTTGTCACTTCAAAAATGTAGTATCACTAATTTCCATATGGGGTTTGAACTCAATCACAAAAAATGGGAGATTATCACTAGCACAGCATGAGAAGAGATGGTATAACATAAGAACATGAGACTTGAACATTGTACATGTACACAATATCAGTGAATAGAAATAAATTTGAAGACACGGGCAGAAATACTCCTTTCACCCCTCTTCTAATTTTTAAACATGAGTGCCGAAACTATAATCGTGCCCCACAATTCCTAACCTCCCTATTTGTCCATAAATAAGATGCGACGGCGTCTGGGTATCCCACCAGAACAACAACTATACGTGAGCATATTAGCAAATTCAATTGCACTCTACTCAATAATGTTAAAACACATAAAATCATGTTATTTTTCACTTACATTCCATTATAATGCTTATTGTTGTTATTCTCATCTCTGCCCATCCTAATCCACATCTCACAAGGCTGAGATATGATGTAAGGCATAGCCTGTTTGAAGACGATATTTCCCTAACATTATAAGCTATAAATTTCATTTCTGTTCCATATTGAAGTGCAATTATAAGAAATAAATTGACAAAGGAGTCCACCTTTTCAATTCCATATATCAAGTAAATAATATTACATTAGTCTTGGGACTAGTTTCAGCCACTTAATGGCCATCTTCAGCCAAAATAAAAATTAAACAGTTCATAGGTTAATTGAAACGTATATAAGACAAAGACAATTTTGCAGGCATAATTATAACATTAAAATACATATCTTCTTTTTCTTCTTGTTCTTTAGCATTTGTCCTGCCTGGTGGTAGGGTCCACTGTGTGGATTCGTTGTCTCCATTTAATGTGATCTCAAGCCATGTCTGAATGTAGTCTTACAGCTTTCAGGTCTTTGTGCACTGTATCGGTCCATCGCTGTCTTGGTCGTCCCTTGGGCCTCTTTCCCAGAGACTTCCAATGTATACATTGACTTTGCCAATGTATTGTCTTCTGCATGCAGCACATGCCCAAACCAGCGCAGACAGTTTTCCTGCATTTTCTTCTGGATCGGTGCAACACCAAAATGTTTCCTGATATCGTTGTTTGAAATATGATCCACTCTAGTGATGCCAGCTGTCCTCCTAAGCATCTTCGTCTCCACGACACTTAGTCAACGCCAAGATATTTAAACATCTCTACTCGTGGTAGTTCTTCGCCGTCAACGTGGATGGTTCCAACTTCTCGAGGATCTAATGTCATGTATTCTGTTTTTTTTTTTTTTTTTTTTTTTTTTTTTTTGTTTTTTTTTTTTTTTTTTTTTTTTTTTTTGAGGTGCAGGCTGTATTGTGCTAGTTGGTTGTTCCACTCTTCTGTTTGGCGCTAGAGATCAAGCTTATTCTCAGCAGCCAACATGACATCATCAGCATAGAGAAGTGTCCATGATATTGGCTTGTGCAGGTCTGATGTAACAGTGTCCAACACAAGAATGAACAGCGGTGATGCTGGGGCAGATCCTTGATTGACTCCTACAGTGATGCGGAAATAATTGGACGCTCCTGCGGCAGCTTGAACATAACTCCTTGGTTCTATGTAGAGCATCTGTACCCACTTAACAAGGTGTTCTTGAAGGCAATGTTCTCGCACTAACCAGATTAGATCATGTGGCACCCAATCAAAGGCCTTCTCAAGATCCAGAAAAGCGAGATGAAGCGGCTAATCTGTTCCTCGGTGTTTCTCAACTAACAGCTGTGCAGCATGGATTGCATCTTCTGTGGCACAATTTTTCACAAATCCAGCTTGGTGCTTTGTAAGTTTGGCTAATCTGTTCCTCGGTGTTTCTCAACTAACAGCTGTGCAGCATGGATTGCATCTGCTGTGGCACAATTTTTCACAAATCCAGCTTGGTGCTTTGTAAGTTTGGCTAACTCATGAAATCTTTTGTGGAAAATACTTTCAAAGACCTTCATTGCATGGCTCAGATGTCTCAGAATACATATAACAATAAAAATTCTGGTTGTGGTCTTCTTGTCATAATTTGGTGTTGTCTTTAAGGTGAGTTAGAGCCTCAGGTAATGAAGTAAATCTGGAAGTGATAGCCAGAATTAGAAATGAATAAACAAACAGAAAAGAAATTAAAAAGGAGAAAAATTATTCATGAGACTCACCTCTAGAGTGAAATATATAGTACAGTGGAACCTCTATACTACGTTTTTGGAGGGACCATGGAACGAAACGCACTACACGGGAAAACGGAAAATCCGGGAACGAATGAACTATCAACAATTTGGCTAAACATCACAAAAGAGAAATATGTATACTCATAATCTTACAAACACTCTTAAACCAAACCAAACTACAGCCCCAATGGGCCTTCTGCCTACCAAGTGACTGCTGCTCGGTCCGAAGGCCTGCAGATTACGACGTGGTGCATGGTCAGTGTGATGAATCCTCTCGGCTGTTATTCCTGGCTCTCTAGACTGGGGTTGCCATCTCACTATTAAATAGCGCCTCAATTAAAGGTAATCGTAGAATGAGTGAACCTGGCACCAGCCCTCAAATCCAGGTAAAAATGCCTGACCTGGCTGGGAATCGAACCCGGGCCCTCCGTTTGAGAGGCAGGCAAGTTCGACCGCGGGGCTGGCTTCTAACATTAATTACCGGTATGCGACTTATAAATCTCGTAACTGCAACGTGCCATAAAGACAAAATGCCCTGGAATGCTGTTGGACGGAGTCATCTGCTGCATGGTAATGCTTGCCCCCATATTTCCAATCTGACTTCAGTAATTTGGTTGGCAAACACTTCAACATCCTTCATATATCCCAGAACTTTCACCTTGTAATTTTCATGTCTTTGATGACCTGAGGAGAAACATTTGTGGACGTCAGTTTCGTTCAGACGAGGAAATGCAACAGTGGGTGCGGTTGTGGATCTGTCAGCGACTTACCTCTTTCTACAAAACTGGAATTGATCATCTCGTCTTCCAGTTGGATAAATGTGTTAAGCTTTTGGTAATTACTTTTGAATAAAACCAATCCATGGTCACGTTGTAGAGCGTGTTCCTTTTTTCATTTGACTGTCCCTTATATGAAACACAGCAGAGCACTGACTAACTTCAACTGGTACCAGACTGTGATTGTTGTAATCTTGGCAGTCTGAGTGGAACCTGGTGCAATCACTCCCGGATACATTTTATCTAACAAGCTGCACGGGTGTTCGGAAATTTGCCTGCTTACAGCCTAATGACTTCCTGCTGTGTGTTGAACCAATAACATACACTGACATAGAGGCTGGAGAAAGCATATCTAATACATCAAGGAAGTATTGGCATAAATACACCAGTTCTTGCTACAAATGTACCATTGTTAGCAGTGTTCTCCCCAGAAATTTTCGTCAGCCGGGTGGCAGGAATGAGTAACTGGGTGGGGAATACTATGTAGAAAATGAATATGATAACATTTCATTGTATTCCCCTCAGGGCATTAATAGTAATATCAGACAGGTGAACATTAACTGCAAAATTGAGCTATTTCAGTGTTATTTTCATGAAGAAGACATAAGTGTATTTTGAACTTCTCGTGTTCTACTGCTCGTTTATAATCATATAATGTCAGGGTTTATCACTGCTGTGGACTGTTATATAGGTTTGTGAAATAATGTGGAATCGAGCTCGCTTGCGATTCCACGCTAATCCAGACCACTTCCACACATTACGCGATAGTCGAGCTAAACATTTAAACTCTGATGTAACAGATGCAATTATGCTGACAGTAATGAATGTAGCATTGCTTTGAGACAATGCGTACACAATAACATAATAGAAATAATAATAATAATATAATAATAATATGTGAACACGGAAATTAATAACAACAAAGAAGCGTAGGATATACACCAAGGTAGGAAGCGAGACTGATAACTATCAATACGCTAAATCAAATTGTGCGCTGGGAACTTACAGGCCTAAATAATGACAACTAACGAAGGATTGTGGAAGCTGCAGGAGCCCTATGAGGTCCATGGGAAGGTATGACGTTATGGGGGAGAAAAGGTTCACAAGAATCACCCTATAGCACAACTATATTAAAAATAACAAATGAAAAATTACAAAAAACAAAGTAAAATGACAGAGAAGCTGATACTTAACATATTTGACAAATGGATACAATTATGAAGCCAATTACACAAATGAATGGATATTGATTTTAAAACAACAGGTGAGACTTGCAATTACAAACGACAGGAATCTAGGGTAAACTCAGACACATTAAATTTAAAACTTTAAAAATTACATTAAGCAAGGAATTACCAAAATGCAAAAGGAATTAAAATAAATCAAACTAAATCAGAAAACATTGAGAATAACATGAGAATTGCATTTACCTCGGAAAACTGGAGTTCCCGAGGGGAACTCCTCGAGCGCAACCGCACTCAAGGACGGTCAGATGGAATAGACCTGGCCTAATTGCATCCCGCACGCGAAGCGGCCTAAGCCCGGAAATTGACGAATCACAATCCACCAATAGGGCACTGTTCCACTAGATTCCCAATCTTTACGCCAATACAATTGCATGACCATATATGGTCATTTCCTGGCCTACTGATGCGAGAGGAATTACATCACCTGTTTCAACATCGGTAACCTCACGTGCAGTATAGGGTGCCTCAAAATTAAAGCACCTTACGTTACATTTTTTCAAATGTTACAAAATTACATCTTGATATACAGATCACTTAATCACTCTTGCAATGTTAACAGTAAAGTTCATAAGTCCCATTCTTGAGGTTTTCCTAATTTACATCCTTTTCTAGTTACATAAAATTTGAATACAAAACTCAATCCAAAATACTTCATAAAATTTGACTACAACATTCATTCCAAAATACTACTTGCATTTCAGGTTACATTAAATTTGAATACAACCATTCCTTCAAAATACTTCTTGCATCTTGCAAAGTTTATACTGTCCATATATCTTGCTGGTCCTAAATTACATTTTTAAAAAAATATTTCAGCAGAGTCCAGAGTTCTTATTTCTTCATTTCTCAGAATACAAAATATTACAAACAAAAATGAAATCCTTCAGACATGTTAAATAAAAAAAGCTTTATAAAATTATATTTCCCAACTCAATAATTACTTCTTGCAACACATAATGCTTAGTTCCAGTCCTCCGTACCACCACATATTACTATGAAGATTTATCATTTACATAAACAATTTTAAAGCATTTGCATTGGAACACCCAATGTCTCAAATATGTATTAATATTATGTAACTAGCACATCCGCCTTTGCTGGCAGGACCTAGTGTTTACAGTGCACTATGTCTTCTGGTATAGGCTAGAGCAATTTTGTTACTTTCATAATCTGTCTCTGTCTTATCCTTGGCTTTGACAATATGAAAGTGACTGAGGTATGAGTGATGCTAGTAATGCCAATCCTTATGCAGCCAGTCCCTGCTATGAATGGTGTGAAAATGTTGCTCATAGGGTTGGTTGGTGTATGCATTTCAGTGGGTTTGGCAGACTGATGTGTAATAGCAACTCTGGCTCGGTGAGGAAAGCAACGGGAAACTACCTCACTCCTCATTTCTCTAGTATGCCTCTTCAGTGATGCCTAGGCCATCTATGACAGCTGATGGCAGAGCTATTGAGGATCCCACCAGCGACATCACTGACGGATTGAACATACATACATACAACTAGCCCATATCTAGGTTTTGTTAGCCGGGTGGCCTTTAAAAACAGGAGGGCGATGCAGCCATTAAAAAGGCCCTAGGAAGAACTCTGGTTTGATTTTTTAACAGCACGAGCAGTCGCAGGTTAATCTCTTTATTTCTCTCTCCTCTTTCTGTTGCTCATTTAACCTGTTATGTATTCTGTTTTCCATGTTCTGTCTTTCTATATGTGACTGAATGTAGACTTGTAATATAGCTGATTACATTCAGATATGTGGTTCTATTATTTAAGATTTGGAATAGTTTTTTGTTAGCTGTTTTTTTTTTCTTTCTTTTGTTTTTGCATCCTCTGTGAACCATGTGATCTTACTAGGCAGATAGTAGATACATAGGTGCAACATATTGGATGTCAAAGGCAGCTGTTAGCAAACAGAACTTAGTAAAATATTATTATAGATGTGAAATATTATTATAGATGTACAGTTAGTTGTTCATTGAACAAGTATGCTTATGTTATTTTCCAAATAATTATCTTGTTTTCTTTGTTTCTTTCTCATAGACATGAAGCTAGAAGCAGTGCTGCAATTAGATACAGCATATCTGAAAATTATGCTGTCAGATGAACGTGCCGAGTATCCAACAATGGTACAGCTCCCTTCACTGGGCAAGTTACCAGACACTGTGTTCCTCATTCCTGGTACGGAGGGGCTTGCGGAAACTCTTTCACCTGTTAGCGCACTTCTTAACAGTCAAACTATTTGTCTTCAGATGTTCCCAGAGGAATGTGGTTACACAATCAAAGAAATGTCCACATTTTTCTTGCCGGTAAGTTTACATATCATCATCTTCTTCTTAGTAATAGTAATACGAATACAGTAGTAGGTTTCATAACCATTCTTTGAAGCCATGATCTTAACTCTTATAGTGTCAGGCGGCCGATCTATCGGCAATGCAAGCTGCTGTTTTTAAAAAATGCGGCCATATTTTTCTTTCACCTGTGTCTTTAATTCCATTCATAAGTTACGAGTTTCATTATGGTCCATATTGACAACTGATCATTGTCAAAGGGTAGAGAAGGGTCCACCTATTCAATACCATAAGCTTGTATATTGTCTTATAAAACTGGGACTAGTTTTGACCCCATATATATTGGGTCATCTTCACCAACGCTACAATTGGAAGACATTTGCACACAGTACAGTATAACCAATAATAAACACATTTGGTATACCACAATTTACAATCTTAATTTAAAACATTGATGAAGTCCGAACAACACAATCAAAATTGAAACTAAATGACACATCAGTACTGCTGTGTTTAATGCCGAACTATGTTGTAGCTCCTACAGCAGCTAAATGTTCTTGAGTTGATCTGGGAGTTGGCATCCCTATCTGTACAGACGAGCAACTTGATTTATAATTTACTGTAGGTTTGTTTGATGTAATATTGGTAATGCCTTTTATGTAGCTTGAAGGGGAACATTCATAATTTGAATAGGTATTCTTTTTCGTCAGATGTAGTGATCTATTGTTTAATTTGGTTTAGAGTGAATGTCCCTGTGTTGTTCGTAAGTTGTGTGCATCTGATACGGACACTTAACACCAATCTGGTTCAAACATGAATATCATTCATGTTATGTCCACAGTCCTGTAAAAAGTTTGTATATGGTACTAAAATTGAGCTGGTTGACAATATTATCTAATATATACTAACGTTTTACAGGACTTTGGAGATAACATGAATTTGAACTTTTAATGTTGTTATTGTATTATTGTTTTTGTCCAGTACCTTGTTAGGACATAAAATAGTTTTAAATAAAGTCTTTTACATACATGTGATTTTAATCTACAAGCTGAAGAAGAGAATTTTTAATTCTCAAAACATGTACTTATATATATTTATGTATTTGATGGTTTTAGTATATATGCAAGATTTTGAAATGTATTGACAAGACGGACCTTGACATGATTAATAACAGTAAAACGATAGATGTCGCCTGGTGATCTGTAGCACCACATGCATGTCATTGGCAACACTGGCGCTTCCCCTGACTGTATGCAGTACTGCATTTGTTATTATGGTGGCAGCTTCCTGCTGTCATACCACTGACATGCAACCTGTGCAGTGAAGACAAATTTACGGTCTATCTAAGACTGAAGATATGTCATAATCTCCTCTTCCCTTTGCTTCCCCTTCTTGCACTGGTCTGTCATTCTGCTTATCCTATTGTAAGTTCCTTTTCATGTTTGTTTGTTTCTTTTTATACCAGACTTCCCATTACCTACAGCTGTTGTTCCCAAACTCTTGATAACTGGGACTCCCTTTTCCTGCTGATCAATACCAATGGCCTCCTGACGGTGGTTATAATTGAATGATTTGTGTATACTCTGATTCTTGTATTTATTTTTAGGTAGGACAGTACTTGAATTACAGAAATGAAGTTGATCTTGTTATTCGCTTTATGTGTGAGAGTGGATTAATCAAGGGCATGATGCGAAGTTGTGGGGTGGAAGGGAGATTCCCCCCACCGACGATTTTATTTCAAAGGTTCCTTCCCACTAAAATTGCCGGGGGGGGGGGGGGGGAGAGATTATTTCATTACAAAATAATGAGGAAAATGTAGGACACATTATATTACTGAAATAAATGTTTTTTACTGTACATATTTTCATAAAAATATCAGCAATAATACACATAATATAGAAATAATAGAATGACTTCCAGACCTTGAGCAATAAATTATGGGAAATTAACATTATATACCCTCCCCCCCTGCCGGGCACTGCCTGAAATAAACACTAGTATTTAAACCATGTAATCTTTCTCCCCTCCCCCACCATTTTTTTGTGATTTCCAGCAGTGGCTGCTGAGGGTGATTGGCGGAGGGGCACTACTTTTTCAAAACTTCACTTTCTTACCAAACATACACATGTAAACAAATGCATACCCAAATACACATTATACAATGTTAAATATTTGATCATTAGTCACTTACTTCACTGTCTTGTTCATTTTAAGAGAAAGTATGGAATGAAATGTTGGTGTACAGTTGAAGAAGATGGTGATCTAGATTCTTACGCACTCAAGTATCTTGAACTGTTTAAATGTACCTACTGTCAATGAAGTCTATCTGAAATACGTTCACATCACTATATACATTATCTAACGAACTACTGTTGGATGGCCAGGTAATCTGTAAGTCCATTCAAATTAATCTGCTCACTGATAGCCCTACTACGGAGTCTATTGCCTGTACCAAAATGAATGAAATACAGTCTACTCGCCCCGGCCATACGAACAAAGAATACGGTTAAGGCCTGTGCATTGTTCAATGATGACGACATTATTCCTTTACTTAAACATGAATTCCATTCTTCTATGCCGTAAATCCACGAATTGGAAATGACTTTATCGTCAAAGTCAAATTCTACCTATTCAGTACATAAAGAGTAATTTTATTTAAGAATTAAAACTTATGAAGTAAATTATAGGGACATGTTTTGCCCATATTTTTAAGGGCATCTTCAGCCTTAATCTCAAACCTGAAAGATAATAAATCAGAATCTTGATTGCTCTTAATTGTAGTTTTTTAAGAAAGGGCGTAAGAAATAAGCTTGGAGCTTAAAGAGCTTAATCTTTAGAATAATAATGAAGAAAAGTGTTATTGATTACTCCAAGTGGAGTTTAAATAAATTTTAAAGTTGCTAGTTTGTTGTTAATCTTTTGTGATGAGATAAGTCTGCTGCCTTCTTAAATTACGTTGTAGAAGTGAGAAAAAATGCTTGATAGTAAGTAACCATAATTATAAAGTTCTATAAGAACACAGTTAATTCTGTGTTGAATTGAACTTTGTTAAAAGGTGCTCTGTAAATGTTGAGGGCGTAAGAAATAAATTTAGAGCTTAAACAGATTTTTTCACAAATGAGACAGAATAGTTAATAAAGACCCTCAGTAAGAATCCAACAGAATTTAAAACACTATTAAAGAATTCTACCTTTTTACTAAATAAACAAGAACAGCAAAAACTAATCCTGATGAACCCTAATCGCAAGAGCCTTACCTAAATAGCATAAGAAAAATATACCAAAACGTCCAATCATCAATATTGCAGAAATAGTCCGACATATAAAACCTCAAAATATATCCACAACTTTCTCAAAACACATTACAATTTTAACAATAAATTCCCAATAAAAAATACAGTAGATATTTGTGATACTAAAAAAAATTCACCTTATTACCCAACCACATTATGTGCTCTTTTGATAATACTAACATGTACTCTAACGTGCTAGTCAAGGAAACTGTAAATATTATCAAAGACAACCTCACTAAACACAGTAAATTTAGCAAGCTTGAATTAGAAGACTTCTTAAGAATCCTAATCTTTGTCCTTTAAGACAACAAGTTTACTTTTCTTCTTCTGTTATGACTGCATAGGATCACTTTAGTCAGTCCGTCCTTTAGGTCTCCTTGAAGGGATCGTTCGGGCTTTGCGGTCCTCCCAGTACTTCTTCACAGGTTCCGATCGTTGTGCCCTTTCCTCGATTGAAAATATGCGTGTTGTTGGTTTGTTTTGTGTAAGGGTAAAGCGGAGGTTTGTATTCTTGAGTTTTGTATTCATTTTTATCTTATTTGTGGTGTCTTCTATTGTAAAGCCTATTTCATTCAGATACTTTCTTACTTCTCTGATCCATTTACATCATGTTGTGGTATTTTTTTTAGATGATATTATGTCAAACTAGTTGTTTCAGAAGTCTCGAATCCTGCATCCTCATGAGATGACCAAAGAATACCTGTCTCCTCTTACGCATAGTATCTGTAATGGGTTATAGCTCTTTGTACACGACTTTGTTAGATATTGTATAGACAAGAAATGTGTTTTTCCACCAATCAATACCTAATTTATTGTAAATAGATTACACTAGTACTGGTTTCGGCCCTTAACGGCCATCATCAGCTAGTACATGATTAGTTCCCAGCCATTAGACAAAATCATAAGTTGTTACTATGTTAGACATCCGGATGTCTAATGGGGGATGAAAATGCAATATACAGTAGCATGAAGTTAAAATATCTGTGGTCAAAGGTAAAAGGTTACAATAAGTTAGAACATGAGTATACAGAACACATTAAAACATATGGGCCACAATATAAAACATTTGAAAAGTTTTAACACATTAAAATTTGGTATTTAAAATTTACTGGAGTACATCACAGTCGGATTATATAATACAAAAATGTTTTCATGACAAAGGTCCATACCAATATGACACATATCACCCTCAGAACATTCTCAAAGATTACCTCATACAGCTAAACCAACATGACATAGAAGCAAAGGAACCACACAGAAGATAGAAGAATGGAATCTAAGCAATATGAACTTAAATTTTAATAAGTGTCTAACCCATACATAGCAAATAATAGGAAAATACATTGAATAGGTGGAAATAAACAAAAGATATTATCCTATATACAGATCTTACTTGTCGTTGATGAGATGTTCTACCAACTTCTCTGAATTAGAAACTGCTTGTTCGTTCGCAGAAGATGTTAAGCATGGAGATGCATCCAGACCTGTACACCTACCTCCTCCTATTAATCCTGGTTCTTCTGTTCCTTCTAGACCTGGCAATGGTGCTTGTCCATCCAAGGCCTACAAACCCGATATTTATTGTTACCTATGTGGTTCTAGGCAGCATACAAAAAATTTCTGCTCTATTTCCTTTCAAAGACATGGTAAATGACTGAAAATTATATGACAGTTAGTGAAAGAGAGGGTGAAACCCAGTGCAGCACAGAGCCTACTCCTGTTGAATAGCACCAAAGGGTCTGTTCTAGGTGTTAACGTCTGCATCCAATGGATGAATCACTTTTGTAATTTATAATGAATCACCAGCAGCAGTGTCATATGCCCTCACTCCATATGAACACTGCGCAGAGGTTTGCAATTAAACCCATGGTTTTAGTACACAATCCAAGGATTAGCAATTGTATACCACTACCTCTCCTACCCAGCTGACCAACATTCTGATGGAGAAAATGTTTTCCTCCAGTGGGACTTGAACCAACTAACGATGGTGTCAGATTATAAAGACTTGATGCCTTAACGATGGTGTTCACGAGGCGGGCAAGATCATATTATTATTATTATTATTATTATTATTATTATTATTATTATTATTATTATTATTATTATTATTATTATTATTATTATTATTATTATTATTATTATTATAATATGTTTAGAGGTAAAGTTTTTGGAAGTAACATAGTGGTACTATTATGACCCTAAAGAAAGGTGTCAATTGGGTTGTGTAATGCCTGATAGAGTTCCCACAAGTGTTTGTTACTAGTATTCAATTCCTTATTGGTACTATTTATTTTTGGGTTATCCTTTCTCTTTATTTTATCTTATTTTCTGAAGCTTCATTATTCTTGTGTAACCAGTTTTCAGTGGTTATACAATACACAGTTAAGAAAATGGGAAACAAATCAAATTACACAGCACCTTTAAAACCTTAGCACACCATAAAACATCAGATGAACTGTGCCAATAGAAACAACATCAGGTTGGGCAACGTGACGACTATAATAAAGAAATGTGGAGCGGGTCTGGGAAACATACCAGGGTCATTGGGATATGCAGGTTGCGGGTTTCCAGAAAAATCAATGCTGATCCCTTGGTTCAAGATATTATTTTCCAAAATAAACATTACAAAGAAAATTCTGAACAAAATTCATCTATCCAAACAATCCACTTATACCATTTCCAAAATACAAATTAGATGTACCTTGCCAAGAGCTTTACTATTAGGTCAAGAGGTTAACTAGAGATATCTTAACTTAATGCGACTTCTACCATACAATTTTGAGGCTCAGATGAACCACAGGATACAAATACAATACAAAACGAAAGTTCACGTGCTTTCTAAGGCATCTGATAAATTGAATGGTGAGTCTGTGTGAGTACGGCAAACTCCTATGTGAAAATACAAGCGAAACATTAAATGTAAATTAAGGTGGAACTGAGACCAACAGTGCTTACCCCAAAGTAGCCCATCCCAGGAGCGAGGATTTGCTGACGTGCGTCTGATCACTGGACTGACGAGAAAATGAAAGACCACGACATGCCCCAGTCTCAAACGGAGATTCCGGATGACCGGATTCCGATTGAGGATTTTAACCCATCGACCGAAATGAGGTCTTGAGTGCTATCTCTTAAAAGTTTGGCTAAGACTGCATTGATTAGGGTGAAGGGGAATCGTGTTTTGGGGATCTTTACTGGTCAGAATATGACCTGCGCCCCTTTTTGGGGGACGACTAAATTTTGGAGACCCTGGTTTAGTCCAGGATTTCATTTGCCCAACAAGTATTGGATGGTGGTAGTTTCACATGGCTCAAGGTGTAGAGAGCAAGCAGGTATAGGCATGGGTCACCCATCCAGGTGGTAACCACGTCCGTTGTTGCGTAACTGTCAGTGACGCTTTTCAAATTAATTCAGTGCTAAGAAGAAGAAGGTTAGAGATGGGAGTCAGCAAGGTGATTTGCTGGGGGAGGGTGCTGATTAGGGCTTGCTTGGTAGTGGATAACAGTTGGTATCTTGACGGGGTTGGTTGGAGGGGAGAGTTAATACATGATAAGTTGTCTACTTGGCATGGTGGGAAGTAGGGGAGAGATTTGAGGGGAAAGTATGTTTAGAAGTAGGCGGATTAGGGTGGATGTGTCTTAAGCTGGGTTGGTGGGGAGGGGGGATGGTAGCATCATTGGAGGTAGGTGGAGGGATTTTGAGTTTTAAGAGTGGGGGTGGGTTGCTTGTGTTTATGGGTTGTGCGTGCTTGTAGTGTGCTTTAACTGCCCACTTGATGAAGGGGAATCCAGGGAACGAGGCGGCATGGCTGTCTTGGCAGTTGGCACACCTCGCCTGCTCCTGAGGCACCTTACGATCAGGGTGCTGGTGTGGGCCGCCACACCTATTGCAGTGGGTGATTTCCATGCAGGATGCAGCGGTATGGTTGAGCTTTAAGCAGTTAAAGCATTGTGTGATAAGGGAGGGGGAAGGAGGTTTGTGTGATCTTGTATGTGTGGGTGTATTGGTGAGTGCGGCAGGCCTGGGAGCAGGTTTTTTACGCCTGCTTCCAGTCTGGGTGATTTTGTTGTGTATACTTGGAATTGGGTCACTGGACCCAGATCCTGTGTCTGTTAGTGTAGGTGGGGGTTGGTTTGGATTTGGATGGACTGGCTAGGTGGTGAAGTGGTGGTTTGGGTACTGATTTCAGAAGCAGAATGAGTGGGAGTGGATTGAGGCATAGAGTCAGTTTGGGATGCAGAGATGCTAACAGGGTTGAAGATGATTGAGGGGGGATGTCGGCTGTTGGAGCATGTTGAGGATGGTTGGTAGTGATTTATTAGAGGTAGGGGTGATGATCAAGTGATTATTATGGGTCTCCTCAATGACAGCTATGTGGCGGCTGATGATTGGTTCTATTGATTGTATAACACACTGGTGGGTGAGGGGAACACTTCCTGGGTTAGTTAGTGGAATAATTATGAAGTTGCATTTGGAGGAAATAGGAAATGGGGCGTTTTGTGGGTGTAGTGGAGGGGATGCTTGAAGGGATGTTTTTCAATTTCTTCAGTTTCTTGAGGATCTTCTGTTTCTTCTTCCACCTGTTCCTGGTCTAAGGTGGGGGAGATAATGTCGGAGGGTATATTGTTCTTCTTTAGGGTTTCAGAGATAGTGGAGCAGTGGGTGGGGCTATTAGGGAAGATGTAGGTGTAGGTATCTGGATCTTCAGCTAGGCTATGGATTAGGTGAGATAGCGGGTGGAGGATGTTGGCAATTTGCATTCTATGGCGGCGAAGTGAGGTTTAGGTTTTGCTGCGTGGCGAATATACAACAACATAGTCTTCGTCATTGAGGGTGGAGGTTTGGTTTATTGTGATACTTATAGGGAGTTTGAAATTACAATATGAGCCCCAGTTACTCAGTCCACGAGGGTTATCCATATTTCGGGGGTGGGGGAGGTGGGGGTGGATATGGTCGGTGAGGGGGGGGGGGGGGAGACTTGATGGGATATGAGGAATAGCACAAAGGGTCAAACTCCGAAGAGGACCAGCGTCTAATAGGCACACTCAGTGGGTACCAGTCGTGCCAGGTGTAGTTTTATTGGATCGCACCGAGACAAGAAACAAACAGATAACCACACTGAGTGCTAGGCAAATTTGCTTCTTCTGAGCCCTGCTGGACTTGCAGTGGCTTGGCTGGAGACATGACCGGGTGGACTTCACCGGAGTGAATAGTGAAAACCACAGACAGTCCACTCAGAGTATATCAGAGTGGTCGGACTGCCGAGGGAACGGCGCTGGCAGGGCTGGCGATGTGGCCGGGTTGGCTTCGCAAGACTGTGTGGCGAAGGCCGCTGGATGTCCACTCCGAGTTTATCAGAGGGGAACGGACCATGTAGGGAATGTGGCTGGCTCTCCAGGCTGGCTGGCTGTGGCGAGCGGAAGCTCGCGGCGAAGAGGTTGTTTGACGGGAGAGGATGGCAGGCTGGCGGTGAAGCAGGGTGGTGCTCGGTGACTTGGCTCTCCGAGGTGTGCTCAGAGCAAGTGCCTTGGCAGAGAATGCATGAATGGTAATGGCTGGACTGACGAGAAAATGAAAGACCATGAAATCTCTCCTCACTCTCTTAAAAGGGCAAAACTGGCCGCGGTGTGATTACCAAGTGACCAATCAGAGCACAGGAGCTTCCCCACTGTCACCCAGATCCACCAATGAAAACTCTTTATCAAGTCGCGATGTTTTCACGATATTCCAGAACATTGGCAGACACCAATCACGAACATTCAGTCTTCCAGAATTAGCAATGGCATGCTTCTAGAACAGACAGGGGCCAACACACCCTGCTCCAAAAGTCCGCGTCACAAAATTTCCGGAACGTTACAAGATATCACTTCACCATAATGATTTACAATCTAATAGTTACTTAGGTAGATAAAGGGAATACAAATAAAATATTCTACAACAGTATTTTACACCATACAGGTTAGGTAGATAACGGGAACACAAATAATTTATTCTACAACAATATTTTACACCATACAGTAAACATTCATTAAAAGAGATTCTCTATAGGTTTCATTCTGATTCTCTATTGTTCATTCATGAATTTGATTATTGTGGGAATGCTGGGATTGGTGCCGTCTTGTAATTTTGCCTGCACCGGTAACCATGGTGATGTTTACGGATTTGATGGATTGTTGATTATTGAATGACCTGAAGTAGTGAAAATATCATTATCCCTGGCATGAATTCAGTACCCTGTGCTATAATTCATGTGTACTTTGATTCTTTTCTGATGTTTTAAAACCATTTCCCTTTATATCAGTTTATTTTTCGTCTTCCTTCGGATGTTTATTTCTTTAGCCTATTTCTGGTTCATGATTGAAATTTCTTAACTCGACCCTATGCAAGTGTACTTAATCGACTTTAAATATTACCTCCCTGTTATTTAACATTGATTGGCCATCCACAAACTGTTTAAATTAGATCTTAATTTATTCCAAGTAGGTTTTTATTTAATTTTACTTAACCCTGATTATGTTACCTTTCATTGAGCCTGATATTAAGGCATTATTTCCTTCTCAGTTATTAAACCAGTTTTTAGTAAATTCCAAAATTAAACTCATCTTTTGAATCCTAGTCTCTGGTTTTCTTCTTTCAACTAGTGCTAAACTGACTAATACCATACCAGCTTTGTTTCTGTGTATCTACGGCAACTCCTAGAGTACTCAAGGTAAGTATTCCATTGCCTTGGTCCTTATTCGTGTTGGGTATGTGCCTAGTGCTGTGGTTCACCTTTAAGATTTGTTTAACCTTGTCTTATACTCATACCAGCTAAAAGCACAGCACTGACTGGTGCAAGCCACGCAATTGCTTGTATTCCATATACATCCCTGGCTGGAATCTACATCGATATTCACGCTCTTTATATTGTCAGACTTGTTCTAGTTGTAAATGAGGTAGGCCCTATTGGTGGAGCATGTGTCTTTATCTCTGTCTTTTCAGTTAGGGAGAGTTGTGAAAGAGAACTATTTAGAATATTACTCACATAATTCATTGAACGTAGCCTACAGATTAATCGTATCTTTGAGTATATACGTTATATTCCTTATGCAACTCTTCATAGCAATTCTATATATCCGGATACTGTACACGACAGATTTACTTTTACAAAATATACATTTAATGTTAACCTAGTCAATACTTACAATACCACATTTTGTGGTTAAATAATTATAAATGATAGAAAGTTTGTGAACATGTTTCGCCCTTCTTAATGGGCATCATCAGCACAATGGATTACCTTAAAACAAATAATTACAACTAAGAACGTTTACAATTATTGGTCATATAAAATTGGAATGAGATGTTGTGATGTTAAAAGTTATTTTCGATATCATGATAAGAAAGTTTGACGCGAATGTTTCAAACACAAGTTAAAACTATTGTAGTACATTTTTACAATATTGTCTAAAAATATATATATCGGCATTCGTCTGGACTAACGCTAATAACAGAACAAGATAGACACTCCATGGCATTCGATTCTAACCATTAAGATTTACACAACAATCTGGAAGACTACTGTTATAGCGTTAACCATTCCAACTTGTACATCGGATAAATTTTCAGCGTATATTCCATTTCAACGTATTCTCACCTGAAAGTGTTTTAACCAATTTAACTCAAGAAATAACACCAATTGTTCATTCTTGACCTAATCTCCACAATAGGAACATATGTTTTATACATATCTTTTTCTTCAAATCTGCTTGGTGGTGAACACGACAATAACATTGACTTTCACCAAAAATTAAAAGAAGAGGATCCATTTCAATTCCAGACGAATGCCGATATATATATTTTTTAAATTGAAATAATTGATAAGGAGATTCCACCTATTCAATGCCAAAGAATAAGAAATGTAGTGAATTACATTCTCATTTAATAATAATTAGAAATGGTACCGGTTTCGACCCTAGTCCAGGTCATCTTCATCTGATTAAGAAATGGAAAACAATGCATAGGATCAGTAGAAGAGGTAATATGAAAAGGAAATGAATGGGGGTAGACACTGTAAAACTTAGAAGAAGTAAAATACAAGTCATTCAAAAGAAAAACAGTGCGCAATTCTCTTAGCGGCAGCAAGGCACATGCAGTGCTAGGCAAAGTCCCACAATGATTACGAATAGCGGAGAACTGTTCAAAGCCAGTTATTTAAACACTGTCAGGCATAAAGTCACATCACAATCGAACACATACGATGGTCCATATTCATGTAGGAGTTGAAGACGAGCAGATTCAATGAAGCAACTTGCCAGCTCCCGGTGATCAGCGCGACACATTCAATATCGGGCACTGTGGTTTCAAGCGCCAAAGTAAAATGGAGAATAGCTTGATGATCCAGTTATTTTCCTTGGTTGCGGGAAAGTAAGTATATAGATAAATATAATAATTGAGTAAGTAATTCTATAGGAGCACAATTACTTACTCAATTATTATATTTATCTATATAATTACTTTCCCGCAACCAAGGAAAATAACTGGATCGTCAAGCTATTCTCCATTTTACTTTGGCGCTTGAAACCACAGTGCCTGATATTGAATGTGTCGCGCTCATCACCGGGAGCTGGCAAGTTGCTTCAATGAATCTGCTCGTCTTCAACTCCTACACGAATATGGACCTTCGTATGTGTTCGATTGTGATGTGACTTTATGCCTGACATTGTTTAAATAACTGGCTTTGAACAGTTCTCCGCTATTCGTAATCATTGTGGGACTTTGCCTAGCACTGCATGTGCCTTGCTGCCGCTAAGAGAATTGCGCACTGTTTTTCTTTTGAATGACTTGTATTTTACTTCTTCTAAGTTTTACAGTGTCTACCCCTGTTCATTTCCTTTTCATATTACCTCTTCTACTGATCCTATGCATTGTTTTCCATTTCTTAATCGGCTGATGATGACCTGGACTAGGGTTGAAACCGGTACCATTTCTAATTATTATTAAATGAGAATGTAATTCACTACATTTCTTATTCTTTGGTATTGAATAGGTGGAATCTCCTTATCAATTATTTCAATTTTAATTGTGATATCAATACGGAACAATGAAATTTTTAACTTTAAATATATTTTTTAGACAATATTGTAAAAATGTACTACAGTAGTTTTAACTTCTGTTTGTAACATTCGCGTCAAACTTTCTTATCATGATATCGAAAATAACTTTTAACATCACAACATCTCATTCCAATTTTATATGACCAATAATTGTAAACGTTCTTAGTTGTAATTATTTGTTTTAAGGTTATCCATTGTGCTGATGATGCCCATTAAGAAGGGCAAAACATGTTCACAACCTTTCTATCATTTATAATTATTTAACTACAAAATGTGGTATTGTAAGTATTGACTAGGTTAACATTAAATGTATATTTTGTAAATTGTATGTAATCACTATCGTCAATACGGACTAAAAATGAGATTAATGACTTGTAATAAGATTTACTTTTAACGACACCACACTAAATATTATGAAAAAGGATACTGACCAATTTCATTAGCCAGTACAGCACACCTGTCATACCGCAGACAACAGACTTGCAACATGAACTTGAAACAGGCTTGACACAATAAGCCTTCGTGTATTTTTGGAATCGTAGAGGGCTGACTTCGGCAATGACCCAATCTCCCATACTGTGCTTGTTAAAAAATCGTTAGTTCTACGCATGCGCAAATGAAAATTACCGAAGAAAGAGTCAACACCGAAGGGCACAGGGCCAGCATGACCGGCCAGCGAGCCGGCCAGTAAGAAGCCCGCCTGATGAAGCGAAGTGCACGTCTGATGAAAACATTGACGCACTAGCTGCATGCGGCACCTAATATAAAAACTGAATGTATCATCATTCAAATTGTCAGTAGGCCTACTTATAAAAGCAAGCAATAACAGCTACTCAGCTGGAGGGGCACGTGCCCCTCTTCCCTTTACAGTGAGCCGCTATTGCTGATTTTGCACCCGGATTAAGAGCATATAAATTTTAAGTGTTCTGTTACTGAAGGAGCTTATATTCCATTTTGATGTGTTAGTGATCTTTTTGGCTTAATAAAATAACTTTCATTTTATTTTTTAATTCACTTTCAAATTTTCCATTGAATAAATTATCTTATTTGACTTTAATATTTTGTCTCCATTTCATTTGTTCAGAAAGAATGATTTGCTAGTTGTACTTACTCTAACAAAAATCAAAACCACCACCATCAGTAACAATAAAGGTATATACTGTAAGTGATTAATGTAGCAAAAAGTAATCGTATTCCATATTAACAAACAACAATGCACATTGATCTATTATAACTGTCTACACTTTCACAGTTCTTCACAGACACACAATTTGTCATTTCACCTACTTAGAGAATACGTAGTGTCTGTTACAAAAATGTATAACAATTTTATGGCGAAGCTTTATCTGACCCTGTAAAGAGGGGAATTCCTCAAGGCAGTATTATTGGACCTTTATGTTTTCTTGTATATATAAATGATATGAGTTAACAAGTGGAATCAGAGATAAGGCTTTTTGCGGATGATGTTATTCCGTATAGAGTAATAAATAAGTTACAAGATTGTGAGCAACTGCAATGTGACCCCGATAATGTTGTGAGATGGACAGCAGGCAATGGTATGTTGATAAACGGGGTTAAAAGTCAGGTTGTGAGTTTCACAAATAGGAAAAGTCCTCTCAGTTTTAATTACTGCATTGATGGAGTGAAAGTTCCTTTTGGGGATCATTGTAAGTATCTAGGTGTTAATATAAGGATAGATTTTCATTGGGGTAATCACATAAATGGGATTGTAAATAAAGGTTACAGATCTCTGCACATGGTTATGAGGGTGTTTAGGTGTTGTGGTAAGGATGTAAAGGAGAGGGCATATAAATCTCTGGTAAAACCCCAACTAGAGTATAGTTCCAGTGTATGGGACCCTTGTGATGTTTGGGACATCACTGCATGTTTTCAATTATTGAACTATATATTTAATTGATAAGATGTATATATTTAATCACTGATAGGTCATGTTTAAATTAATATGTATATATATATATAGGGTTTTATCATCCATTTCAATCATCATTTCATTTCTTTGTATCGCGGCTATAACGTATTCTGAACGAACAAATTATTGGGTAAAGTATTTCAACATCATTCATATTTATAACTTGCAGTAAATTTTCCAATAGCCGTTGTGAGGTGACCAGAGTCAGCAGGCTAATTTCAGCCCAGTTCCAGGATAAGTACGTCATCTAGGTTACGAGAGATATTACCCTCTCTGCCTCATGAAGAGATAGTTGATACATTATTAACGCCCACTTTTCATACTTCGCTATGGGACGCTTTATTTCAGCGGGAAAGTTCAGCCTATGTGAATGAACGTAATGAAGCAACGTGATGGATTCACAGCAATACATAGGAGAAGGGATGAGACCTCGAATCTTACTGGACCATGTGACATGGTTGATGGAAGGAGACTTTTGAACCGATATATACCCGGAGACAAGAGCTGGAGAGAATCACATTCGGACACTCTTATTCTTACTCGTGAGCAGATTGTCACTTGTATTCGGACATTCTGATTCTCACTCTGGGAGGACACTCGTACTACGATTCTACGTCTGTACATCGGAGAAGATTTTAACTTAGTTCACTTCACATCTGAGTATATACTACTCAAAAGTTACTCTCATTGGGACTTGTTATCTCAATGACGAGAGGTAGTCAACGGGAGACCGGTTTTGACTAGTATAGGGCAGGAGAGCTTTTATTATGAATTTAGCTAAGCTACTGTTCCGTAATATGGAAGAATACAAGTGTATTCTCTCCATGAACATAACCCATGGTGGTTTTGAATTTAAAATTAGGACTCATTACGACTTTATGTAAGGAGTACATTAGGAAGTGTTAAAGACAGGAAATGTAGAAGTAGAACTGGAATCCAACAACAGATGAACCAGCCGGCACGAGAGATCCACTCATCTTCAGCTTCAAGACAACAGAGTCTACAATTGGTAAGCTAAAGGCATAAGTTACTGCAAGTCTTCGCGCAACAGTTCATTTTTAAAATTAATTTCATTCAATTTTTCTTTTGCTTCCGTAAGTTCAGATTTTGTTAAAACGCCGTTACGTCACATTTTTCATCTTAATAAATATTTGTTTTAATTTGTATTTTATGAAATGATTATTAATGATCCTTAAATTCCAGGTTAGTGTACTTTATGATTTGTGTTCCATTCACTTCACCCCTGGGAGTTTTTGAGTCTCATTACGTATTATTATTATTATTATTAATTATCTACTTTCGTTTTCAAGCCATAAGCTTGAAGACTGGCGCCCTTGGGATACTGTTTATGGAGAAACAATGACATATCATTTATTTATTTTAATATTAAAGTGACCCGCCACGTTATAATTTTGTCAAACATCTGTGGGCAGAGTGGGTACGTCACACCCTTACCAGGATTACCTGATTGAAGAACTGGAAAAAATCTAAAGAAAAGCAGCTTGATTTGTTCTGGGTGATTTCCGACAAAAGAGTAGCGTTACAAAAATGTTGCAAAGTTTGGGCTGGGAAGAATTGGAAGAAAGAAGACGAGCTGCTTGACTAAGTGGTATGTTCAAAAATAATAAAGGTGTTCACTAATCCACCTATTCAATACTTTATTCCACTTAAAATGGTTACATAAACACAATAACACTTATTTGGAACATGTTTCACACTTAATTTAGGGCATCTTCAGCCTAAAATAATCTTACAAATACAAATAGAAGCTAAAAGATTAGCTAGTTACTAAAATTTGGTACATACAATGTGAATATTGATACATTAATAAAAACGTGTTAATGGAACACTGTCAATGATCATACTAAAACTATCTTGTCAGAGACTAAAACTTCCTCCATTAAAAATACATAGTTCTAATTAAAATGGTTCAAGTAAAAATGTTTGTGGATTCACCAATGTGATAAAGCATATATTGCCAACAAAATGGGGGCGTAAACATAAGCACAAAAACGTATGTCATGTACACAATATGTTCAAGGCCGTTATTAAAGTCGTAAGCATGAAGGTATTAAAACATTCAAAGGTAGATATACGTAAAGGTATAATATAATAATTGCGTGTGGCTATTTCTAGTTGAATGCAGCCCTTGTAAGGCAGACCCTCCGATGAGGGTGGGCGGCATCTGCCATGTGTAGGTAACTGCGTGTTATTGTGGTGCAGGACAGTGTTATGTGTGGTGTATGAGTTGCAGGGATGTTGGGGACAGCACAAACACCCAGCCCTCGGGCCATTGGAATTAACCAATGAAGGTTAAAATCCCCAACCCGGCCGGGAATCGAACCCAGGACCCTCTGAACCGAAGGCCAGTACGCTGACCATTCAGCCAACGAGTCGGACTACGTAAAGGTGAAACTGAAACATCAGTTGAATTGTCGTAGAAGAAATAGAAGAACTACGTATTCTTAATGGAGGAAGTTTCTATCTCTGTCAAGATAGTCTTAGTATGATCATTGACAGTGTTCCATTAACACGTTTTTATTAATGTATCAATATTCACGTTGTATGTACGAAATTTTAGTAACTAGCTAATCTTTTAGTTTCTATTTGTATTATTATATGTACTTTTGAAGATTATTTTAGGCTGAAGATGCCCTAAATTAAGGGTAAAACATGTCCCAGATAGGTGTTAATGTGTGTATGTAACCACTTCAAGTGGAAATATAGTACTGAATAGGTGGATTAGTGAACATCTTTATTATTTTTGCACTGTAAATTTTCAATACGGACCAATAATGAGGTTTATAACATGTAGTAAGTGGTATGGAGAGATGGCACGGAATGACATTAGTAGACGAATAAGTTTGAGTGGCGTATTTAAAAGTAGGAAAGATCACAATATGAAGATAAAGTTGGAATTCAAGAGGACAAACTGGGGCAAATATTCATTTATAGGAAGGGGAGTTAGGGATTGGAATAACTTACCAAGGGAGGTTCAATAAATTTCCAATTTCTTTGAAATAATTTAAGAAAAGACTAGGAAAACAACAGATAAGGAATCTGCCTCCTGGGCAACTGCCCTAAATGCATATCAGTAGTGATTGATTTTTTTTTAAAGAACAGATTTTTTTCTAAATTATTATTACAGTCTGTGGTTTGTTTGCATTCAGTTTCATAGTCCTAATGTGAAGGATGAGCCATACAATTGACTAGAGAATTTAGATCTAACTCTTTGAACCCTTTTGCTTGCATGATTGTTTTCAATGTTATAATGTGTATATCTTGTAATTTTGTATTTAATAGTTTGTGCTTACTGTTCATGTATATGGTATTTAATCTTTGTATTGTTTTGTGTACGTTACCATGCGCTAATAATATTATTTTCGTGTTATTGTAGATATTGCAGTATATACTTCTTTTGCAATGTTGAGTTTAGCTCTGTACTTCGACATTTTTACAGCTATTGCAGAAAAATCACGCTCACTAAGATAAGAGGTAGCAAACAAAATCAAAGCACTGAGTATGGAAAAGCTTGCACATTGATTTCCCGTACGGTATATTCATTAATACTAATTTACTGGTCCCCCTGGTAGGAAATATAAGTGACAACAGATCATCCCATAGAAAATTGTTTATGTACTAAAAGCAACGTTAAGTCAGTTTCATCATTTCTAACCACTGAGTAGGCACACGACAATATGATCGAGTAGAGCCCCTGGGAGCTGCGGCGCACACATTAGCAACCACTGACTTACAGTTCAGACATGCAACACATGCGCACGCCCACTCTCTCTCTCTCTCTCTTATTTCTAAAATGAAACTGATGAAATTTCTACTCTCTAGTACATGTATATATTTTTCTAATTTACGATACTCCTGTGTTTTTCAGCTTGTGAAGACAAAAAGTGTGCCAGGATCTCCTGTCCACCTGGTTGGATTTTCGTTGGGTGGAGTGTTAGCTCTTGAGCTTACAGCAGCTTTGGAACAAGAAGGCTATCAGTGCAAACTAGTTCTCATTGACTCTGCTCCTGATTTGTTGATAACACCCATGAAGCTAATTATGGAGAAAGGAGAGCAATTTTTTCAGGTATGTTTCTTCCTTTACTTTTTTGTGTAACCCAGGCTGCAAGGATTGTTTGGGGCTTGCACAGTGTGTTTCTATTGTTTTTGTTGCTATGGTTAGCTAGCGGGTACAAGCCGTAGAGTTTGAGTGTGCAAAAGTAGGACCAAAACTCACTGTGTAAAATGTGATGTCTACCTGTACCTCTCCATGGAAAACAGTTATTCTAAAATGTTTGCAGAGTTGAGAAATGGCCTGATAGGAACAGATTAAATGGAACATCTGATCAAATACTTTATCATATAAATTGCTCCGTCATCCTCCTCCTTTCCCCTTATCCAGCTCCTGCTGGGTCGGGGCATTTATGGCTTTTCTCCACCTTGATTGCATTTGATAGGGTGGATCATGGGAGTCTACTGGCAAAAATGAGTGCAATTGGACTAGACAAAAGAGTGACTGAATGGGTGGCTATATTTCTAGAAAACAGATCTCAGAGAATTAGAGTAGGTGAAGCTTTATCTGACCCTGTAATGATTAAGAAGGGAATTCCTCAAGGCAGTATTATTGGACCTTTATGTTTTCTTATATATATTAATGATATGTGTAAAGAAGTGGAATCAGAGATAAGGCTTTTTGCAGATGATGTTATTCTGTACAGAGTAATAAATGTTACAAGATTGTGAACAACTGCAAAATGACCTCGATAATGTTGTGAGATGGACAGTAGGGAATGGTATGATGATAAACGGGGATAAAAGTCAGGTTGTGAGTTTCACAAATAGGAAAAGTCCTCTCAATTTTAATTACTGCATTGATGGAGTGAAAGTTCCTTTTGGGGATTATTGTAAGTATCTAGGTGTTAATATAAGGAAAGATCTTCCTTAGGGTAATCACATCAATATGATTGTAAATAAAGGGAATAGATCTTTGCACATGGTTTTGAGAGTATTTAGGAGTTGTAGTAAGAATGTAACCAGAGGAGTGCGACAGGCCTCGGCAGCCGGCACATTTCCTATCCTCGCCAGTAGATGGGGGCTTCATTCATTCCATTCCTGACCTGGTCGAATGACTGGAAACAGGCTGTGGATTTTCATTTTCAGTAAGGATGTAAAGGAGAGAGCATATAAGTCTCTGGTAAGACCCCAACTAGAGTATGGTTCCAGTCTACGGGACCCTTACCAGGATTTCTTAATTCAAGAACTGCAAAATATACATACAAAGAAAAGCAGCTCGATTTGTTCTTAGTGATTTCCGACAAAAGAATTGCGTTACAAAATGTTGAAAGTTGCTCGACTAAGTGGTATGTTGATGTAGATGTTGATTCCCATAGGGAACCTAAAATATTTGTCCCAAATGAGTAAATTTATAATACCAATATAATGGTCCGTTATTGGACATTATAAATTTTCCAGCTAACTCATTCTTGGTTGCCTGCGTTTCGCCCTCGTGTGCTAAGTTAGGCTCATCAGTTGGGACTTAGCACACCACCCAAGACGCAGGGCTAGTGCATACCGTGGAGGCCACTGCATAGGCTACTTGAAGCCACCAGCAGTGCCAATGCACTATGAGAGCTATGTCTCATTTTCAAAAATTGATGCCTGCCTGGCCATCAAATGATGTAGATGTTGATTCCCATAGGGAACCTAAAATATTTGTCCCGAATGAGTACATTTATAATACCAATATAATGGTCCGTTATTGGACATTATAAATTTTCCAGCTAACTCATTCTTGGTTGCCTGCGTTTCGCCCTCGTGTGCTAAGTTAGGCTCGTCAGTTGGGACTTAGCACACCACCCAAGACGCAAGGCTAGTGCATACCGTGGAGGCCACTGCATAGGCTACTTGAAGCCACCAGCAGTGCCAATGCACTATGAGAGCTATGTCTCATTTTCAAAAATTGATGCCTGCCTGGCCATCAAATGATCAAATGAATCAACATCTACATCATTTGATGGCCAGGCAGGCATCAATTTTTGAAAATGAGACATAGCTCTCATAGTGCATTGGCACTGCTGGTGGCTTCAAGTAGCCTATGCAGTGGCCTCCACAGTATGCACTAGCCTTGCGTCTTGGGTGGTGTGCTAAGTCCCAACTGACGAGCCTAACTTAGCACACGAGGGCGAAACGCAGGCAACCAAGAATGAGTTAGCTGGAAAATTTATAATGTCCAATAACGGACCATTATATTGGTAATATTAAGTGGTATGTTGGTAAAGATATTGATTCCCATATGGAACCTGAAATATTTGTTCCAAATGAGTAAATTTATAATACCAATATAGTTGGTCCATTATTGGACATTATAAATTTTCCAGCTAACTCATTCCTGATTGCCAGCGTTTTCGCCCCAGTTCTCATAGTGCATTGGGACTGCCGGTGGCTCCAAGCAGCCTGCACAGTGGCCTCCACAGTATGCATTAGCTACGCGTCTTGGTAGGTGTGCTATTTAGCAACTGATGAGCCCAACTTAGCACACTGGGGTAAAACGCTGGCAACCAAGACTGAGTTAGCTGGAAAATTTATAATGTCCAATATCGGACCAACTATATGGGTATTAAGTGGTATGTTCTGAGCTGTCAGTGGAGATATGGCGTGGAATGACATTAGTAGATGAATAAGTTTGAGTGGTGTCTTTAAAAGTAGGAAAGATCACAGTATGAAGATAAAGTTGGAATTCATGAGGATAAATTGGGGCAAATATTAATTTATAGGAAGGGGAGGTTGGGATTGGTATAAGTTACCAAGGGAGATGTTCAATAAATTTCCAATTTCTTTGCAATCACTTAAGAAAAGGCTAGGAAACAACAGATAGGGAATCTGCCACCTAAATGCAGATCAGTATTGATTGATTGATTCTTCTCTCCTTCCACCATTCCTCTTCCATCATTTTGTCCCAGTCCAGGTTAATCGATACACCTTGATCTACATCTCCCTCTAGCTCTCTTTCTGTCGAACTTCATCTCCATCATATGTTTTGGTATTCTTTCCTCTCCCATCCTCTTTACATGACAAAACTATCTCAGTTTACTCCTGTCAATTCTCTCATTTAGGTTTTCCTTGTTTTTCCTATTGTACTTGTTAGGTATTTCATTTCATTGGCCTGAATTCTACTTTCCTCCCTACTTGTCATTGTCCAGGTCTCAGCTGCATAAGTCGATATCGGTGCGTAATACATTTTGTATATTATCTCTTTACACTTCTTTGGTACTTCCTTATTCCAGGTAAGGTTTCTTAGAATACTCCCATCCCTCATTCTTAGTTTCATTCTCTTTACAATACCTATTTAATAATAATTGTTCCTCTTTGGCCTGCCAGTTCTTTTTATTTTCACTCAGTAAATCTGTATTCCTTCCTATTATTATAGAAATTGATCCTTAAGTCCTGGGATCTCTCATCTCTGCACACTTTAAAGCCTTTATCACTTAATTTTTTATTTTTTTTTTTACACTCATCATTATACCATAAGATTTGTTTATTTTCCATTCTCTTTCTCACAACCATTCTTTTTGCCAGCTACTATTGCTATCAATCTTTAAACCATTCTTATTGCTTCATCTATGTTGTTATTCTCTACCATATTCTCAATACCCACCCTTCAAAATTTCAAAAGTTTCCCCCCTATAATAGTCCCTAAATTCATCCCTATATTCCTCCCTCCATCTATACCTTACCAATTTTCTGTGTACATAGTAAATTTTTTTTTTTTTAATTTTCCTTCACCTTTCAATAATCGAATAGCAAGTGGAAAATTGACACTGTAAAAGTTTTGACCTGAATGTCTTTAACATAAGTCAGAGCCTCCCAAGAATCTTAACGCCAAGTCTTTTGCACTCCCTGTAGAATCGACTATTTATGTTAAGTTTTCCGTTTCATCCCCCAACCAGCCACCGTTCAAAATTTATAATTTCTCTATAGTATATTTTTAATTTCTCTCCATTCTTGTTGCATTCTTCATGTTTACTTCTACTTCCTTCAATTTCTCTATCACATAATGGATTCTTTTCTCCCATCCTTGCATTGAAATCTCCCACTGTAATTATTCCTGCTTTTTCATTCTTTAATTGAATCAGGTTTATTACTTCAATAAGCTCATCAAATAAGTTTTTTTCCCTCAAAAGAGGACCCCGATGGATATATGGTTGTAGCAGAAACCTTTCGTTTACTCCAAACCTTAAAATAAAATTCTGGTAGAATGCATTGCCCTGTTGCACTCTCTTGCTTCCCTGCATGTCCAGCCTTGTATTCTGCTTAATTCACTCTGTAAGTATTTGAAATTGTCCACAGTTTCATGGCTTTGACCACCAATTTTCACAATGCCTTTCCCTTGCCTTTCTCCTCTTGTTATCACCAAGGTCTTGCTTTTCTCATAACAAGAAATAAATTTCATTATTAAGCCCGTATTGTGAGCCTTAACAGTGTTATGGTACTTTTTGGAAAAATTCCATCTTTGTGATACAATTCTCTTTCTTTCCTTTTCAGGATAACATTATCTTGATGGAATGGGATATGTTTAGTCCTCACAGGGACATCTTCAACCATAATTAAAAGACAAAAATGGAACAAGGATTCATTAATACACATTAAAAGACACTGGGTGATCCTAATAACTTACTCTGTCCATATGTCAATTAAAAAGCATTAAATGTTGTCAACTCGCTATACAAGCAATCTACAGATGAAATATGTAGAATGGGTTGCAAAATACCATTTGTTAAACATCCCTCATTTGTAAAAACTTCAGGCATAAAAATACACTGGTATTGTGTGATTGCACAAAGCTTTAACTTAATAATAATTAAAATCTTGATGTATAGTCTTGAAGAAATGTTCATTTTCCTTTTTTACTGAAGGCTGATTCTATTAAAATTGTGTTAAATAGGAGGAACTTCTCTTAAAAAAGTACACAGACTGAATACCAGGCTTATTTCTACAAGATGTTAGAATGGGAGGAGTCTAAAAGAAGGAAACAATAGATAAGAAAGAAGTTCAAAGAATCTTAGGCCATGCAGAAAGGAGGTATATCAGAGTACTTACGTCTACGCCGGTCTTGTGTTATTATAATCAGTCTGTGTGCTGTCTTGAACTGAACTGTGTGTAAGCTGGTCGCATACCTGCGGCAGTGAGCATGTAGAGGAAGGAATGAGGGGATTAAGGAGAGGGAGTGGGAATAGATGGTTGTTCTAGCTTGTTGCAGTGTTGTGAAGAATTTTTTTATTAATCTCTTCAAATAAAATATTTATATATTTTGGACATTGTGTTCAAGTTGTAGTTCGGATTGCACCTTTGGTCTATTTTAATGAATATATTTTCAATGATGTTGGTAGAGTACATTTATTAGTTAATCAAAGGACAGACATATCTTGGTCAGTTGAGGTAAGTGAATGGTTAAATTTGGACATATGGCTGCTATTAGCTGAGAACTTATGGAATCTCTTGGCATTAACCTGCTCATTAAACCACAGTTCGAAGCTGCGACCAGTTTGACCTAATATACATAACTGGTCTGGCATTGAGTGCATTTCAACTTGTACACTCCAGATCTTGAGAATTTATTATTACTATTGTTAAATGTTTTGAAATACATGTTGATGATCTCTAACTGGAAAACATGGTACCAAACCAAGAAATTTATCTTGAATCAGTCAACCATTATGAAAGTGTACTTGACTGTTTTTGTAATACCCTCCTCCTCATCCTCATCCTCCTCCTCCTCCTACAAGTGTCATATCCAGTCCTCCAGGCGCTGGTGATCACCCTGGAGAAAGCAGCTCCTTTCTTTAGCCAACTTGAAGAGTTGTTCAGTGTTGTTGATGCAAGTCCAGTCTTTGATGTTTTGGTGCCATGACATTGATGATCTACCAGCTCCTTGCTTGCCTTCTATCTTTCCTTGTAATATGAGGTGTAGAAGCCCATACTTTCTACCTCGTACAACGTGGCCTACATAAACTGTTTTCTTGGCTTTGATTATGCTCACCAGCTCACGCTCAGCTCTAGCTCTCCTTAACATTTCCAATAATACTGCCTCAAAGGCTTTTATTTCTGTGATAGTGACAGCTCTCCATTGTCGAGCTGTTGAATGGAGTGACATTTGTTTACAAGTAGACAGGAACTGATTTGTGTACTTACTCATTGCTTTCACAATTAAATTCAAAATATGTAATGTAAAAAGCAAGTTGAAATACTGCACAGGATCTACATCAGTGAGAGGGGCATGTTTAGGACCTGGTGTTTTGAGAAACAGCTGGGAGGGTTTGAACTGAAGTGTGTCGTTCAAATCAGTTTTTACTAAACCCTGTATTGTGCATTTAGGCATAGACTACACTGTTTCCTTTTGTGTCACTGTCCGAATTGGTAATACTATCACTTTCATCACCGACAGTACTACTGGTGCTGTGGAATGTTATTGCTACTCTCACTTCTTGGCTCAGAAATAACATCACCAACATCATGACTACATGACACTAATATTGTTAGGTACATATTAATCAGACTCCGTGTAGCCATCATTGGCACAGACTGTTGGTATACTCGGCTAAATCATCATCTTGAAGGCATTTTTCTGCTCACACTCTTGCATGGGGTACAAAAATTGGGCAATTTGAAAACAATCATATCTCCATAAATAAAGTGATTACTTTGATAGTTGTGGTAAACTACAGGCTTTTTGGATTCTGGATCATCTGCTTTATGCTGCTATCTGTCAGAAAACTGACAACTACAAGCATATACAAAACCTGCTTGTGTAAGGAGTGCTATTGCATTCCCGGCAATTTACTCTAGTGCGCTGAGGTACACTTTTACGATCAATGTTATTCTAAGAATTAATGTTGCAAATACGGTACAAAGCATCAATTGTTAATGTCCCCACTGCTGTTGTATTAATGATTTATATCTTATTGTTTCAGATTCAGACAATCATGTACTTCGTAGACCTACTGCAAGCTGTACCAGTCAATGAAAAACAAACAGTGAGTATCACATATGGGAGTTCCATATCTTTCATCATGAAATGACTGTATTTTAGATGATATCTTCAATGACATACGGTATGCAAGGGAAAAACCAAAACCATTTTATAAGGAATCCACAGACACCATTGAGTGAAGTTTGTAGTGGTTGCAGTCAATTTTACCTTTTGATAAAGGCGTTCAAATGATGCAAAATAGCTTTAATCATGATACCAGGAAATAACAAATAAAACATAAGCTTTTAGGAAGTAGGTTTTACAACAAAATATCATTTGTTAAGAATGAAGCCATTCCTCTTTCAGTGTTGACTCCTAAGTGTACTTGTATTCGACAGTGTTATATAACAAATTATCGAACATAATCTGGAGAAGTTCATTTTGTATTACTTTAGAGACCTCCTTGAAAACAGTCACCTTGTCTAAATGTGCTCTTAAGGATTGGTCCACTTTCACACTGAAATTTACGATTACCCCTGAAGATACTGGGATTTAGATTTTCATGTATTCTCAGTGCCAATTCAAATGCACCACAGAATCTTACACAATTTCTAATGATATTTGAAACATCTATTATTCTTGATTTCTCATTATGCTTATGCAGTGCTCTACCACCCTTATCCAAGGTGCTTGAATGTCTAGTTCATACACAAGTTACTGAATACCTTACCAGGCATTCCCTCTTTAATCCCTTTCAATCCGGCTTCAGGAAAGGACATAGCACTGTGACGGCTTTACTACGAGTGACAGATGATATCAGACATGCAATGGACCAACGGAACGTGACTGTATTGACATTATTAGATCTCAGTAGTGCCTTTTACACTGTTAATCCTCAGTTACTACTGCAGAAACTTCGAGAGCTAAATTTTAATAGTGTATCACTTCGTTTCTTTTTATCTTATCTTGAAAATCGCCGGCAACGTGTAACAGTTGGAAATTAGAGTTCAGGATGGCAAAGGAAGACCCTCGGCGTCCCTCAGGGGTCAGTTCTTGGACCACTGCTATTTATCATCCAAATTAATGATATATCAAAAGCTCTTAAATTCTGCAAATTGCAAGTGTACGCGGATGATATACAGATTTACTATCATTCAAAACCGAGTGATATTGATACTGCAATTACTAAAATAAATTCTGACCTTCAACATCTTAGTGACTATGCAAATAAAAACAGTTTATTAATGAATCCAAATAAGACTCAAGTTATTATTATTGGTACCAGTAAAAACCTTTATTCCCTCAAACAACAGAACATCCCCCCAATAATTTTAAACAATAAAATCATACCCTACTCTACTTCAGTGACCAACTTAGGAATTATCATGACTGAGACTCTAAACTGGACTCAACAGGTGATAAGCACGTACAATAAAGTACATAAATGCTTATATCCCCTGAAACGGTTCGCTAATATATTCTCTGTTCGACTCTGTTCAAATAATTCGCTCTCTTGTACTACCTATATTTGACTACTGTGACACTGTGTTGACTGGAATATCCTGGGACAGTAACAAGAAACTGGACCGGAGCCTGAACAGCTGCATAAGATATATCTTTAATCTGCGATATGATGCTCATATATCACCTTATTATAAGGATCTGTCGTGGCTTCGAGTGCACCAGCGCCGTGAACTTCACATGCTATCACTTCTGCACAAAGTTCTTTCCACTAATACTCCCGACTATCTGTCTTCATCTTTTTCTTACCTCTCGTCCTATCATGAACACAATACAAGATCTGGTTCATCTCTTGCCATACCTGTAAACCGCACTGCTGTGTACAACCGCTCCTTCATAATCTCTGTGTCTAGGTCATGGAATTCGCTACCTGTGAACATTAGAGAAAATCCTTCTCATCGCAAGTTTAAAGTGGCTTGCCGGGAACATTTGCTGGGTAGATCCCGCTGACTTGCTGGATAATTGTTCAGTGAATGAAGGTATGAATGGGATGAATGAATGGATTACTGCAGTTACATAATTTAAGTGTACGTTATTTTGTGTATTTTAAAATTAAGGATTCTTTCATTATTGTTATTATTATTATTATTATTATTATTATTATTATTATTATTATTATTATTATTACTATTAGTATTATTTGTTTTATTTGTATTCAAAATTATAAGTTATGTATATGTATACTCATCTAGTGGTTAAGTGAAAGAGAGGGCCTCGAGCCCTAACTTCGCCACCAATAAAGGCATTATCTATCTATCTACTATATTCACTGTCTCACTGCCCTGCAATAATAACTTTGTCTTAAAGTACTGTATTTTTAATGTTTATCTTGATGCTTCATTCTTTTTGATTCTGTCATTCAGATTAGTTTTGTTTCTGTCACACCTAATTTGGTCCATATATCCTCGGCACGAAATGGTAAGTAAGGAAAACTGTACAATATTTTTTTTTCCACCACCACATATTAAATTATGTTTATCATACATAGATGGATTGAACATATGAGAGTACTGCCTGATCTTGCTTATTGCAGTCTGCTCTGTGTTTGGAGATGAGCTGGGTCATCCTGAGGCTTTTATTTCCAGCTTCTGTTCTGTTGAATGCAGACTGAACAATTTTAATTATAAACTAGACACTGAACTCATTTTGAATGCACATACTCTGTCGACTTAAATGAATGAGACTGAGGTAGTGGCTGCACGGTTTTCACTTGGGATATAGTAGTTTCAAAACTTACTTTTGGCAGCCTCGAAGATGTTTTTCCATGGTTTCATATTATCACAACTTCATTAAGGCCTGGTCGCTTCCTTCTCACTCCTAGCCCATAATCGCTGTAAGACCTATCTGTGTTGGTGCAAATAAAAGAGTTAAATGAACGGAAACCCTATCCTCAATACTTACTGCTGCGAGGCTTCAGCTCTGCTGCAACCTGAACCAGCAGTACCATCCACTAGTATACATAACTCCTACCCACAATGCAAACATCAAGAAGTACTCACGTTTTCCACCACTGTGCTGCAAGGATGCAGTAGTCAGAGCGAGCGGCACTGCACGCTGTTACCACAGCTGTTACAATCAGACGATTTTCCTGTTGATCCCTTCGCTGTTTAAATGTTTCACCCTCTCGAAACATTCAGTCACTTCATCTCCAATGCCTATTTTTTAAATAATTGGAATAAGAGTTTTGCAGATGAGCTGACCTAATTTCTGAGCATGATTTGAACAGTCACTTGAGTCCCACTTTAAAGCTTCTGAAGTGATCAAAACAGAGAACTGCGGTGGTGAAAGTTGTACAAGCTCCAGTATTAACAAATTTTGCAGCTTCGCATACAAAATCGTTGACAATGTGTATGAACTACACAAACAGTTCTGATGGATAGAAGAAGTTAAGAGCAGGAACAAAGAAATCCGGGAGGAGGTGGGAATAGGAGACTTCCTACTATAAAGGATCCAGAAGGAAAGACTGAAGTGGTTTGGCCATGTAAGAAAGGATGAGTGCAAGCAGGACTATAAGGAAGGAAAAGTAAAAGGAAAAAGACCAGTGGGCAGATCTATAGAAAAATAGACCAATCTAGTAAAGAAAGATGTCGAGGAGGGAGGACAAGATTGGGAGAAAGTTATGTGAGAACAGTGGTTCATGGACAGACAAAGATGGAGGGGGCTCGTACACCATGCCTGGGCAACTGGAGATGATCGATGATGATGATGTTGATGGTATTTATATTTTATTCAAAGATATGAAGTCATTTCTCTCTCTTTACCTCCTTCATACAGCTTCATTGCTCACATCTACTCTTAAACTACAATGTTGTCAGCATGCCACTATGTATACGCGGCCTGTTCTAAAAATAGTGAACTTTGAAAATAGTTCAGCACTGGTCATCGTCCTTGTCCAACGTACTTTCTCGATTCGGTGCCAGCACCCGATCTTGAAAGCTTCCAGCTTCTTGATGTCTGTCTTATTGAACATGGTTTCCGCAAAGTACAATGCTACACACCAAACCTATGCCTTCATTATTTGTTTACACAGGCTGAGGGTCATTATATTTTGACACAACAAGGATTGCTTGCCATAGTTATTGCAGTCCTAATTTCTTGATGGCACTGTAAATTTACTATGATAATCTGGTCAAGGTATTTGAACTGAGTTACTTGCTATACTGGCTTGCCATGTAATAGGCACAGGCTCTTACTAAGTACCATTACTTTTGTTTTATTGATATTATTTTCATTCCATAGACCTTAACTTTCACATTTAGCAGTTGCAGCATTAATAGTTGGAGTTTGATCGACTATAGCTTGGTCATTGGCAAATTTGATGGCTTGAATTAGTCTTCTTCCCACTTTAAGCCTAGTTTGGTCTGTGGTACAAACTCATTTATGATCCAGTCAGCGAAGACATTAATTATTCCTGGTGAGAGAAGAAAACCTAGTCTTTCTTCCTTGTGAATCTTTGCTGGTCAATGTTTTCTTTGCCAAATCTCAGGAATCTCGTTTGAGACCTGGACACGACACGACTATGAGAGGATATCGTCTTTATTCCAAAGACAGAGTAGCTGTGGATGGCACAGCAACTGGGGACATTTGCACCCTAGTTCACTGCGACGTCTTCAGCGAAGAAGTACCGCTCCGTACTAAACTAGATGCAGTTGCAGTTCGCACTCCGCCGTTGCTAGTAATAACAACGGTTTGCAACGTGTACTTTCCACCAGATTATAATCTTGAAATGCATGCACTACAAGATTTGATCATTCAGTTGCCCCCTCCTTTCCTCATGCTGGGAGACGTGAACGCCTGTAACATACTATGGGGTTCTCCATCTTCTTGTGCTAGGGGGAGGATGCTCGAGTGAATGATCAACCTGTTTGATCTTTGCGTGCTTAATACAGGGGGACCGACACATTTCAGCAGCGCACATGGCACATTCTCACACCTGGATGTCACTTTGTGCAGCCGTGCACTAGTTCTCCTGCTACGGTGGCAAGTACACAATGACTTCTGTGATAGTGACCACTGACCGATAATTCTATTTCTCTTGAATCAAAGACAGTGCGAAGTACCCAAGCGCTGGTTACTTCAGCAGGCAAATTGGCCAGAGTTTACAAAATGCACAGTGATGGCTGATGATATGCTGGAGTCTGTTGACGACCATGTTTCTTCCATTACTACTGGAATTTTGGCTGCTTCAGAGGAAACAATTCCTTCCTCGTTTGGTATTCATTGCCGGAGACAGGTCCTATGGTGGACGGACGAAATTGCAGCAGCCATACGTGATCACCGACGGACTTTTAAGCATTATTGTCGGAATCCTACAATGGCCAATCATATCACATTTAAGCATCTGCGCGTGCGAAGGCCTGTTTTTTTAATTGAGAAAGTAAGAAAGCTACGTGGGAAAAGTATGTGTCATCCATCACGGCGCATACTCCGTCATCACAAGTGTGGACAAAACTCCGCCCTATTGTCGGAGTACAGAATGTGCCCTCAGTACCCAGAATCTCCATTAATGGAGATATAGTTACGATTCCTTCAGTCATTGCCGACCACATCGCGTCACATTTCGCAGATATGTCCAGCTCTAGGAGGTACGACTCTGTATTTCTTCCAATTAAGCACGCGAAGCAGAGGCACACCATTTCTCTTTTGCCTCTAGTGCTTCGCATCCATAAAATGTGCCCTTCACGAAGTGGGAGTTGCGGAGTGCACTCGCACTATGAAGAGATACAGCTCCTAGTGACAGATGTCTCAAGGATATCCTCACCCTGTTCAGCAGAATACGGAGTGAGGGAGTGTTTCCATCTCAATGGCGTGAGGGAATTGTGATACCAATTCCCAAGCCAGGTGAAGATCCAAAACTTCTGGATAGTTATAGGCCAATATGCCTTACAAATGGCCTTTGTAAGTTGTGTGAAAGGATGGTTAACTAGCGTCTTGTTTGGGCCATGGAAAAGGAAGGTCTCTTGTCTAACTACCAGTGTGGGTTTTGCTTTCATCGGTCTGCCACTGATCATCTGGTCAGAATGGAGAGCACATTCAGGAGGCCTTTCTCCGGAAGGAACGCCTAGTCACCGTATTTTTTGATCTGGATAAAAAGCTTATGATACTACCTGGCGATATGGAATTCTCTCCACTCTACTCCAGTGGGGATTTGAAATTTGCCAATGTTGAGAGCTTCATGTCCCTCCGGCTCTTTTGAGTCCGAGTAGGGAATGCATTTTCTCAATACTACGTTCTGGAAAATGGAGTACCTCAGGGATCTGTACTGAGTGTCACGCTGTTCGCAGTCGCCATGAACACCATAGTTGCCACTGCTGGGCCCGCAGTCGTTCCATCACTGTATGTAGATGACTTGGCTCTACATTACAGCTCAGGAAGGGTGGCATTTGCTTAGAGACGGCTACAGCTATCTATTAACCAAGTCGACAGATGGGCCCTGCAACATGGTTTTCGATTTTCAACGGCGAAAACCTCAGTTGTACACTTCTGTCGACGTCCGATTGTACATCCTGAACCAGAGCTCCGCTTGCAAAACAGTGCCTTATCAGTGGTAGACACCTGCAGATTCGTGGGTCTCCATTTTGATAAGAGACTAACATGGCAGCCCCACATCCATCAGTTGAAGGTTGCCTGCATGAAGAGACTTAACATGCTTAAGTTTCTCAGCGGCACTTCATGGGGGGCTGACCATGCGGTGCTGCTATGATTTTACATGGCAACGGTCCTCTCCCGAATTGACTATGGTACTGCGGCTTATGTCTCAGCATCAAAATCTATGCTGAGCCTTTTGGACAGTATTGAGTTAGGCTGGCAGCGGGAGCTTTCCGCACCAGCCCCATTCCCGGCCTACTCGCTGAAGTGGGAGTTCCACCTTTACAGTTAAGGAGGCAGCAGTTACTGCTCACGTACGCTGCTAAAATTCATGAAATGCCGCTACATCCAGGCTATCAATGCATCTTTAGTACCCAATACCACCAGAGGTACCAAAACCGGCCGAAAGCCACATGACCGGTTGGGTTTCGAATTGATAACTTGTATCGTGATCTGAATATCGATATCAGTGGTTGTCTTGAACAAACTTTCAGCGAGGTACCTCCATGGTTGGTTCTGCGTCCGGATATACGTCTAGATCTACTCCGTGGACCCAAGGTGAACACGGATTCCTCCATTTATCGGAGGTAATTCTGAGACTTCATTCACCAATATCCGGCCGCAAAGCATATCTTAACGGATGGTTCTAAAATTGGAGATAATGCTGGTTGCTCTTTCGTCACCGATGATATGAGCATGAAGACCTCGCTTTCTAGTGTATGTAGCGTGTACAGTGTGGAGCTTTACGCCATCTTAGAGGCTCTGCAGTTTGCACTACATGATGAAAGAAGCCACTTTCTTATGTGTACCAACACGTTAAGCTATCTGCAGTCTATTGAAGCCTGTTTCTCACAACACCCACTGGTGCAGCAGATTCATGACCTTCTAGCCAGTTTAACACGTTCAGTACCTGCTTCTGAGCGGGACACTTGAATGCCTGGACCAGCCATTTTCATGCCCGGCCCTCTTGACTTGCATCACTTATTACAATTAACAATTACTCCTAAACTATAAATGTTAGAAAAATGATACTTTGTGCTTACCTGTAGTAAATATTTAAGGTGTGATATCTGGTGTGACAGGTTTCAAAATACGTCTAAATTTATACAGCCTATCTGTATTTTCGGCATAACGATTACTGTCATCGAAGTGAAGAAATGAAAGAATATGAAGGCAGCGTATTTGGAACATTGTATTAGAAAATATCGGAGTATGAATAACAGGGTCTTCGGTCCAGTACATTTTTATATCAGGATTTTGGACTAATCGGTTTCCACGATTGCATGATCGAATTCTTTGTGAAAGACCGGGGCGCCGCACTTCTCACTTGACTCGTGTATAGATTGGTCTGCTCACACACATACTGATAAAATTCGTCATTCATGAAAATACTCACGTAACTCAAAATATCCTGCTTATTTTCTATTTGAACGTTTATACCTGAATTCTCTGTAAATGGTGGAACGGGTGGACAATAACTAGGATGATATGTATCAGGCATTTCACTTTTCTCTATAGGCCTATCAGATTCGGGAATCGCAATTTCCTCGTCACTATCACTTTCCTATCTGAGTCTATTTCAGGAATATCATCACCAGAATAATCATTGTGAACAAGTGAACAATATCTATTTAATCCTCCGCAAGAAACTTTGTATTATAAGCCATTATGCTACACTCGGTAAGGACGACACGCACTGCATTGGAATCTCAAGTACCGACTTGACGCGCGAGGAAGTTACAAGATTTTTCAGCTAAAACTGCTGAGATAAACATGAGCCCACTCAACGCGAGGTTTATCTCAACAAGGTCAACCAACTTCCTTCTACAACCAGTAACGCTGACTAAGGTGTAAGAATGCATAGATGACGAATATAAACAGCATTGCTTCGCGCGGAACATTAAACGTCTAACGCCGTCCACGGCCCGCAGCATAGGAGCAGGCTTGAACGTCTTACGCCGTCCACGGTCCGCAATGAGTTAAGTGATGCTGGCACCAGAATCACTTTTGCGTGGCTTCCAAGCCATGTTGGGATTGCGGGAAACGAATGTGCAGATGAAGCTGCAAAGGGAGCGGTACTTTTACCTCCAAAACCTGTCAATGTACCTGCTAAAGATATTTGTTCTCAGCTACGTCGAACCATCTTGGCGTCCTGGGAATCGGAGTGGCTAGCTATCCGAACTCCCAACAAGCTGAGAGCAATTAAGAAGACCACTACTGTGTGGCGGTCCTCTTTCCGGCCTTCATTGAGAGAGGCCGTAGTATTGTATAGGTCATTTACAATCCACCTACTCTTATCTCCTAAAGAGGGAAGAAACCTCAGTGTGTTCTTGTGGTGCCAACTTCACCGTGGCCCACATCTTCACAGAGTGCACTGATCTCTCTGGCCTAAGACGGAGCTTCGGCCTACAGGAAACACTCGAACGCATACTAGCCGATGACGCAACTATTGCTGATCTTGTCATCCGCTTTATGTGCGACAGTGGACTAATCAAGGGCATATAAATTGCAAGTGTATTGTTACTCAGGGAACGCACATTCCCTTTTGATTCGTTAGTAATTTTTCGGCCTAAATAAATCTATTTTTTTGTTTTATTTTGTACTGTGTTTTCAAATTCCTTTAATAAATAATTTTGTATTTATTTTACATTATTTTGTACTAATATGTTCAGAGAGGATGATTACCTCTTTGTACTTCCTCTTAAAACAAAAATTCACCACCACCAGCACCATAGACCTTGACTTTCTCATTTAGCAGTAGCAGCATTCATGATAGGATAGTTGGAGTTTGATCGACTATAGCTTGGTCATCGGCAAATTTGATGACCTGAATTAATCTTCCTCCCACTATAAGCCTAGTTTGGTCTATGGTATGGACTCATTTATGATCCACTCAGCGAAGACATTAAATAATCTTGGCGAGAGAAGAAAATCTCGTCTTACTTCCTTGTGAATCTTTGCTAGGCAATGATTTCTTTGTGCCAAACCTCATAAATGCAGTTTGATGTTAATATAAATTGAACACTGAACTTATCCCATGCTGTGGACAACAATGTGTTCAGAAAGTGGAAACAGCTTATGTTAGAGCACCTTATCAAATGATTTCTCTACCACAGTCAATCATCTTCTCCCCTAAAGAATACAGTGTAATAATTGCATCAAGTGTAGATACTGTATATTTCTGTTGAGATCCAACTGAATTTCATCTAGATACAACCGCTGTGGGTGGGGACAGTTGAATACATCCATGGTATTCCCTGCCTGCCGTACAAGGCGACTAAAATGGGCAGCCTTGTTGCAGAAATGTGTTGTGGCAATGGAATTATGAATTGGACACCCTGTGGGTGGGAGCATTTGAATACATTTACAGGTAATTGCTGCATCTTGCAGAAGGCAATTAAAAGGGTTGCCGTGGCCACCAGTCCCTCTCAAGGGATAGGTGTAGAATGTTCAAAATTTATGTGTGTGCTGCTTGGAGAAGGGCCTCTTTCGTGTGCGACTAAACTGAAAAGCCCAGACAGTATCCACAACCCGTCGGGTGGGAGCACCATGTAGCCTGCTAGTATCCGCCTGAAAACAGAGGTCCTCACACTGGCGAACACCTGCCTGTGAAAAAACTCTGTATACGCTATGGAGTACATGCCTATGCGGTTCATATGAGAAGGGATGCTCTGGTGGTCAGTGCCTCGTGTTGACTTGGTGTCCTGCAAATCTTGCCATAAGTATGGGTACTTTAGGGAAACATGAAGTGACCAGGTTGGCTAAGGAGGCAGACCGGACCAGGGGGGAAACCCAGCAGTCAAAAGTTTCCATGGTGAGCAGCAATGGGATAGTACAAAGGAGTGGGAGCTAAGTGGCAGCCCGTCCAAGGCATCATTTAACAATGGACGCCGAGTAATACCTTCTGTGCTCAGAGGGTATTGCCTTGGCTGCACTGTCAACTGCAGAGGCCCCTGATCAGAGTGGGTGGCATTTGGGTAGGAATTTTTGGACATGGATTCCAAGCAATCAAAACCTGTCCAGGGTAGTCTGCCTCCCAAGTTTTCAACATTTAATTCCCTCAGGGAGGCAACCTCCTGGGTACAAATGGAGCATGAAAGTTTGGATCCAGCTTCCCTAGGTTGTTTGGTTGCTACCAGGACCGATGGGAATGATGTCAAGCTGGCCAAATCTATCATGTTCAGTAGACATGCGCAACTCCAGACAGACACACAAACTGGCCTGGTCATCATTCTCCTTAAGATTAAAACTGTTCTGTCTATCTCACTGAGAAGAAGATCCAAGAGATCAAGACACTGGATGGTCTTTCATATCAGGAAGTGTGCTGTAAGTTTCATCCCTCGAATACACTTGCTAAGCCACTAGACTTTAGCATTGTATACAGAGTCTATCAGGTTCACAGTTTCTTCCAGCACCACCTATGAAGATTGCTGTTCCAGTGAGCAATGCCGCAAAGAGTAAAAGCTCGAAAATCGGGACCACTCAACCTTCGACCAAAAGAAGCCTGTGCCAGTGAAGGCAACTAAGCTGGCACAGCAGTGTAGGAAGGCCAAGTTTCCCTCCCCCATGAGGTTGTGAAAGCTACCTGCAGAGGCACCATCGTTAACCGTGGCTGGGAATCCCCCTCCCAGTCCATCTAAAGATGAAGAAAAGCCAGGGAAGAAGGGAGCCTGTCTTAAGTGCTCCCTTACCCTTCCTGCGAAAGGGAAAACACACCCTCCATTTGCAGGTTATATGTCAGCACCAGTAGGAGCACCGCGTGCAAAACCTGCATGCTCCCCCCATGGGAGTACACCCCACTACCTCAAAAAAGTGAAGAAAACTTCCAGGACCCTCTACCCCTCGGAAACCTCATCTGGTGACAAGGTGATGAATGTTGAGGGTAATTCTCCATACTCAGATGGAGATGTTTGTGTTTAAGTTAGAATCCATCTCGCCGCTTATACCTAAAACAAGAAAGTAAGTTTCCACACTCTGGCACTCTTACAGTGGAACTGTAATGGATATGACAGGCATCTTAATGAGCTGTACCAGCTCATCAGTCAGATTGCGGAAAATATAGTCTGTATTCAAGGAACTAATCTCAGACCACATCATCTTAAGAAATTTTAAACTATACTCAAAAGAACGGGGTTATGCAAATCAGGCTTCCGGTGGCTTCAGTCATTCTGATATCTACAGAAAAATTATTCCACTAAGAACCAAGCTGGAGGCAGTAGTGGTATGTGTTTCATTGCCTGTCATTGACTACAGTTTGTAATGTTTATTTTCCATCAGTCCAGCTGCTGAATATCAATGGTTAATTGACCGTATAGATCAGCTCCCACCTCCTTTCCTCCTAATAGGTGATTTTAAAGCCCATCGGACAGCTGGATCTATGCATTTTCAATACAGAAGGACCAACACACTTCAGCGCAGCGCACGAAATCCTGTCTCACACTGACGTTAGTCTGTGCAGCCATCCCTCGTTTCCCTGCGTTAGAGAGATGTACATAACGACCTCTGTGACAGTGGTCATTTCCCATTGTTCTTACTTTGTTGAAACAGAATTCCATCAAGGTTCCTCTCCATTTTATTCTAAAATGTGCTGATAAGTTCACATCACTAGCAGTCTTCAGTGACTCAAAATAGCTGGAGCATAGATGATGATGTGACTTATATCACACAATTTATTCTTACTACCCCTGAGGAGTCCATTCCATCTTTTTCTGGGACTTCTCGATGAAATCTCGTTCCTTGGTGGAACGAAAAAGTTGCAGCAGCTATAAAATTGCGACATTACATTCATTAACGCTATCGAAGGCAGCCTACTACGGCTAACTTAATAATATTTAAGAAACTCCGTGCTAAGGCGTGAGGGTAAGAAAGCTTCATGGGAAAGGTATGAGACATCCATGACGGCACATACACCATCATCTCAAATGTGGACTAAACTCTGATGCATTTCGTGCCTTTTGTACCAGGAATTTCCATTGCCAGCTGTATTGTCACACATCCACCAAACTAATCACTGAGCAAGTCACTTCATGAGTGTGTCTGATTCTGGGAATTAGCATCCTGCTTTCTTTACTCTGAAACGAGAGGCAGAACGCCATAATCTGTGTTTAGCTATTCACGCTTCAAATGATTATAATGTGCCCTTTACAGAGTGCCTTGGAGTTTGCAAGGTCACAGCTCCCATACCAGGTAATGTTCATAATCAGATGTTGAAGCACCTCAGCGAGGATGTTCAATTGAATCTGGTTAGAGGGTGGGTTTCCATCTCAGTGGTGAGAGAGGATAGTAAGTCCTTTGTCTTACTGTCTGATTAAACTGTTTGAGAGGATTGTGAATGGATGTGGTGTCTGGAGAAGAGAGGGCTTTTGTTCAAGTACCTGTGTAGCTTTAGAGCTGCTTGTTCCACCACTGACTACTTGGTATGACTGGAGAGTTCTATCCAGGACACTTTTCTCCAAAAACAGCGTCTGGTGGCTGTTTTCTTCGATTTTGACAAGGCCTGTGATACCACATGGTGACATGGCATCTTTCTGCCCTGCATCAGTGGCAATTCTGTGGAAACTTGCCAGTTTTTATTACAAATTTTTTGTTATCTGTCTATTCCATGTCTGAGTAGGGAGGGCATATTCGTAATACCACATTCAGAAAAATGGAGTCCCTCTGGAATTGGTTCTCAATATCGCTCTGTTTGCAATTGCCATGAAGGGTATTGTCATTGCTGTGGGTTCAGCAGTGATACTGTTGCTGTATGTGGACTATTTTGCTCTGCATTATAGCTCATAAAATATGACAGTTGCAGAATGACAATTACAGCAAGCTATTAAGAAAGTGGAACAGTGGACCTTAGAACATAGCTTTTGATTTTCAATGGACTAGACCTCTGTTGTTCACTTCTGTCAGAAGTGCATTCTTCATCCCCATCATGAACTTTATTTAGGGGAAGCTGCTCTTCGTGTAGCAGACACACACACCAATATCTTGGGCTCCTTGTTTATATTAAGTTATCGTGGGAGCCGCATGTGTGTCAGTCAAAAGTAAAATGCATGAAGATACTCAATATTATGAGGCTTTTAGTGGCACTTTATAGGAGGCTGATTGCACAGTGCTCCTACACTTTATAGGGCATGTATTTTATTGAGATTAGACCACACCAGTACAGTATATGTATCAGCAAGAAATAGTAGTGTCCACCACAGTGGAGTTAGATTGGCAACAGGACTTTTCATACAAGTCCCATAGCCAGTCTGCTTGCTGAGTCTGGTGTACCTTCTTTACAACTGAGACACAAGCAAGTGCTGTTATCACATGCTGCAAATCTTCGACAGATGCCACTTCTTGCATAAACCAATTTCATGTTTTTACCTGTATTGAACTTGCTACTAGTATTTACAATTCTTGTTTTTATTATGCACTCAATTCAATACATAGAATGTTTATTGTCTCTAAAGGGACAATACAATACAAACGTTAATTGGGACATGTTTCGCTCACTGTATCGAGCATCTTCAGGCATCTTTTATATTATTTTCTCAAGGTTGAGTCATACAGTAAACCTTATTTATAAAATTTTGTTCATTGAAAATGTTTTATACAATAAATTTTCATCACTACTTAAAAAGTAAACAAGTAAAATTGACAATTAAATTGTATCATTAATGGACTAAACGTTAATTAGATAATATTGATAAAATGTCATCACTACTTAAAAAGTAAACAACATTTTTTTTTACAATTAAAATGTATTACCAATCCTGTTTTTGACAGATTGTACTTATGGAAAGAAGGCCAGACTCAAAGGAGGAAAATCACATGATGATATGTCTTTTGGTTTAGGATGTAGCACTTCATCAACCTGTTTCTTTGAATAGTCATTCCTCATGAATGTTTTGGTTAGGAATTCAGGTTCACCATTTAACTTATCCTGTTCACAAATCTCCCTTGCTCGACTGGTAAGGGTGTTAAGCTTTTGGCAAGAATGGTGGTGAGAGGAACCATGAAGATATCTATTAGTATGGGTGGGTTTGCATTAAACTGAATGACCTAAAGTTCCATTGGATTTTTTTGAAACCAAAACATCCAAGTTCATGTTCACCATGAGGCCAAATAATAAATGTGTCATTGACATATCACAAACATATTGAAGGCTTGAGTGTGCAAGATTGAAGACAGCACTCTTAAAAAATCATACATATAGAAATTAGCGAAGACCGGTGCCAGTGGTGAACCCATGGCAACACCATCCATTTGTTCACATATTGTACCATGAAAACTCAAGTACTTTGTGGTGAGGACAAGGTGAAACAGATTAACAATGTCATCAGGAAAGATCTTATCCATCAGACTAGGTATCCATGATTGGAACCCTAGTGAACGAGTGGTTGTAAAAGTCTATGATTTAAAACAGTCATTGTCGTCATCATCATCATCATCTAGGTATTGGTTACCTACTGATATCAGACAAATTTGTTTCTTTACAGATTTTGGAGGAATTGAAGACTAAGATTATGTGGGAAGATAAACTGGATTGGCTGGTCAGCAAGGTGGCACCACTCTCGACTGCATCTCCAGCTCACATTAGGAGAGTCATCGATGGAGCAGTTCAACGTTCTGTTTCGCTGACGAAGTATTCTTGGGACTATGAAGGTCGCCTAAAAGCACCAGTGATGTTGTTGCGTCCCAGAGCAACTTTATACAGCTTAGCACATGATGACTATGGTCTATCTAAGGTACTGGCTACATGATTTCATGAGCCTGTTTATGTATTTTATTATTTTGATCCTACCTGCCTGTGTACTTTTCTTCCTGAATTGGCATTACCATTCTTATGCTAAAGCACACTTTTGACTGATACTAGAAGTTCCTGCTGTTAAAAAGTGCCCAGAAAGATTACTCAGACTTAAAATTACCCTTCCCGTTATTGGGTAGTAAGACAAGAGGTGCGAAGAGTTCACTATATCTTCCTCCCCAACAAATATTTTATAGTCCTCATTGTATTTTAATTCCTTCACCGAAGAGAATAACTTCTCACGTTCAGACTTGTCTGACATTGCTTCCACTTTTGCCTGGTTCCTTCCGTGATTTTGCCTATTCACCAGGCTGAGTAGCTCAGATGGTAGAGCCAGGCTGAGTGGCTCAGACGGTTAAGGCGCTGGCCTTCTAACCCCAACTTGGCAGGTTCGATCCTGGCTCAGTCCGGTGGTATTTGAAGGTGCTCAAATATGACAGCCTCGTGTCGGTAGATTTACTGGCACGTAAAAGAACTCCTGCAGGACTAAATTCCAGCACCTCGGCATCTCCGAAGACCATAAAAGTAGTTAGTGGGACGTAAAGCAAATAACATTATTATTATTATCAGATGGTAGAGCGCTGGCCTTCTGACTCCAAGTTGGCAGGCTCGACCTTGGCTCAGTCTGGTGGTATTTGAAGGTGCTCAAATACGCCGACCTCGTGTCGGTAAATTTATCATCACGTAAAAGAACTCCTTGGGAACAAAATTCTGACACCTACGTACCTCCAGAAACCATAAAAGTAGTTGTGGGACGTAAAACAAATATTATTATTATTATTATTATTATTATTATTATTATTATTATTATTATTATTATTATCTTTCCTATCCTTGGGTGAACTCTTGTTCTTCGTTGACCCTGATGGTATTAGGTTTGCGAGGCCTAGGAATTCTTTCATTTGCATACCCCTCATAGATCTTCCTTTTTTTTAATGTCAGTACCTATATTCTTTGAAAGTTTGGACCTTTCCCATTTTACCCTCTAATTACTGTAGTGTTAATAGAGGATAGTGGCTCAGTTGTTCTTCCTCTTAAAGCAATGATAACCATCACCAGCTAGCAGTTTTCATTGTAATTCGCCTTTTACAATAGGTAGGGATTCCATGAACGTATTTTATGGCCATTGTCGCAAACCCCAATAAGAAAGGGAAAGGCATGAAAATGTGACATCCTAGATCTAGTAAATTCTGTAGCATTGGGGTTAGGAGAGAACAAGAATTGAGTGAAGGAGGTTGGACAGAAAGGTGATTGTGAGGATTCTGGCAGAAGTAAGGGGACACAATGCCAGACGTGCTAGAGTATCCATGAACACCACACCACCCTCCTAAGTCGCGAGTCTCACTGGTGAGATATCATATCCTTGTAACCATTGTGCAAATCTATTTCCTTTTCTTTTTCCAGTGTTTGTTTTATATTGTGCATCTGATGGTTCTTTATTCCTTTACAGTTCTGCGAGCGCATCGAGGCAATTCATGTTGTAGAAGGGGATCATTCGCAGATACTTGAAAACCCGGACACATCAAAGTACATCAATGAATTCCTTGGAGGTGGAAAAGTGGAGAAATCATGAACATTCACTGCAGAAGCATGTTAGTGACCTGGTGTTAAAATGAAACAAATATATTTTTGTGGTTCTGTGTTTCTGAGTTACTAAATGGTTGTTAATTTATGCATGTAGCCTTAATAAAACTTCCTGTATCCTACCTAAGACAATAATGCTGCTCTTGGGGTTTAAGGTGTGATTGTCTACTCCCTACAGACGGCCAGTTTGACATGAGTCCTATGAGTGAACGATTTTAGGGTGAAGCAGTTAATATCAGCCACTAGGTAATAGGAGATTTGGTTCAAGTACCAAGGATGGTCCAATTTTTAGTGTTCTTCTTAGAAAATGACTGTTTAAAAGGAGAGCCCTAACAGTTTCCTAAATATGAAAAAGAAAAGTGCACTTATGACCTTAAAAAAAACACAAATATGACTTAAACCTAAATTTAAAAACTGCCCTAACAATAACATCAGTTATTAACTAACAAAACATATTTCTTAAAATAGAGAAAAATGGATTTAAAGTACATGTATGTCTAACCCTTGTCCTGTTTTTCTATGGGGTCGGGTATTAAGTGAGATGAATCCGCAGCAAGTTTTGACAACTGATTCCATTTTCTGACTCAACTTCATCAGAGGAGTTAAAGAGACTAAATAAATGACATGATATATGACAGTTAGTGAAAGAGAGGGTGAAACCCAGTGCAGCACACAGCCTACTCCTGTTGAATAGCACCAAAGGGTCTGTTCTAGGTGTTAACGTCTGCATCCAATGGATGAATCACTTTTGTAATTTATAATGAATCACCAGCAACAGTGTCATATGCCCTCACTCCATATGAACACTGCGCAGAGGTTTGCAATTAAACCCATGGTTTTAGTACACAAACCAAGGATTAGCAATTGTATACCACTACCTCTCCTACCCAGCTGACCAACATTCTGATGGAGAAAATGTTTTCCTCCAGTGGGACTTGAACCAACTAACGATGGTGTTCACAAGGCGGGCAAGATCATATTATTATTATTATTATTATTATTATTATTATTATTATTATTATTATTATTATTATTATTATTATTATTATTTCCCTAGAAAATTCCAATATTAACTTTTGGTTATAATGAGAACCCTTTCACCAGTTCATCCAACGTTGCCAGATTGCTGGAAAGGAAATATTCATACTCACCCTATCCAATATCTGCATTTTCAGAAATATCCTTGCAAAAATGGTTATCATTAACATAATTATGTAAATATGTATATAAGCAAAATGAATATAGAATACTCATTTTTTCCAAGTCTATATCCTCTTCCAACTCATGTAATTCAGGTGATGCTGGTTTCTTGTCTTACCAATGAACAACTTTTTTTACATCCATAACTGCATTAGTTAGCACACATCTTTTTTGAATTTCTCATATTCAATTTGATGCATGACAAAGCTGCTGCAGTTGAGGAATTCAACCAGTTCCCTTTTTGTGTTTTAATATCATTGACCATTGAACAAATTGTTTCAGCATTAGCATTAGAATGTGGCAGGGCCAGACAAACTGTCCTAGTATGTCTGAATATGAATTCTCTAGTTTATACTTTTCCAGAAATGTAGGAGTTCTAGTTTTGACAGTCCCTCCTTCTCAAAATTTGAAAATTAGCTGAAGATGTTGTTCCATTGATCTAGTGCCTTAATAGGATATACTGTTGTGTCACATTTCTTGATTTTAAAATATTTAGCTATTCATGGGACTGTTCATCGGATGTTCCTAAAAAAATGGCAGGTGGCAAAAGAAATTTAATAAGGGGACTTTATTCTTTGAATGGAAGTCTTTCCACAGTTTCTTCAAAAGCTATTCAGTAGAACTGAATACACTTATCAATTATTCAATTTGATGTTGACTTAACAAACCCTTCATTTGCTTTATAAATTCATCTACAGTGGCTCCTATTCTAATTTCAATAGCTGCCACCCAGTCCAACAGTTCTGCAGAAGTAGAAATTTTTCTGATGCACGTATTGGAAGAACTCAGAACATATTAAGATGAAAACCCGCTTAAACCCAATCCTGACGTAACCGGTTTCCAGTGGTTACACGAAACATAGTAAAGAAAAGGAAAAATTAACTTACATGGCACTTTAACACCTTTAGCACAAAACAAAACATTAGATGAACTGCATCAAGTATAAACAAATGAACATCAGGTTGGGCAACATGACGACTATAGAAAGGGTGTGGAGCGGTATGGGAACTCTACCAGGGCCTTTGGGAAACGTAGGTTACGGGTTTCTAGAAAAATCAACGGTGATCTCTTGATCTGCGATATTATTTTCCAAAATAAACATTACAAAGAAAATTCAAAACAAAATCCATCAGTTCAAAAATCCAGGTACGATATCTCAAAATGACAAATTAAATAAAAATTGCCAAGGGCATTTACAAATACAATATTAAGTGACGGTTAACGCACTTTCAGACAATCGCGCCACATAATGGAAACAACAGGAAAATTAGAAATACTTAACCTTGACACAGAGGCCAGTTCAACCTGCTTCCACACCAAAAACACTTCTGATGCAGGGCAGAGGAAAAACCAGCGTGCATCAAGGGATACAAGGTTACTGGAGGCAAACCCTGAGGGAAATAAAATTAATCTTCTAATTTCAAGGTTTAAAAAAAACTAAAAGAAAAGAAAAATCAAACAGGCAGGCCCAGCTGAAAAGCTAAGGCATCTGAATAATTGAGTGGTGAGTCTGGGTGAGTAGGGGTAAACTCCTATCTGAAAATACAAGCAAACATTAAATATAAATTAAGATGGAAATGAAACCAACAGTGCTTACCCCAAGGCAGCCCATCCTGGGAGGGAGGATCGCCGACGTACGTCTGATCTCTGGACTGACGAGAAACGAAAAAGACCACGAAATCTTGCCTCGCTCTCTTAAGAAGGCAAGGCTGGCCCCGGTGCGATCAAGGAGCAACCAATCAGACCACAGAAGTTTCCCTCTCACACCCAGATCCGCCAATCAAAACCCCTTACCAAGCCGCGATGTTTTCACAGTATTCCAGAACATCACCTAACCCTAATCGTAAAATTTCCATCTTCCAAAGTTAGTAAAAACATGCTTCTAGAATCGACAGAGGCAGACACACCCTGTTCCGAAAGTCCGTGTCATGAAAATTTCCAGATCATTACAAAATATCACTCAACAATAATAATAATTTACAATTTAGTAGTTACATTTCTAAATTTAGATAGATAAAATGAATACAAATAAAATATTCTACAATAATATTTTACACAATATAGTAAACATTTCTTTGAAAAAGACGTGTTCCACAGGTCATATCCAAGATGATATTTTACACAACCTATTAAATGTTTCTTTGAAAGAGACTCATTCCACAGGTCTCGCTGAAAAGACTCGAATCAGTGCATTTCACTTGCGATAAATTGAAACAATCGCGTCAAATCCTCCTCTGCGAACCATGTGACCTTGCCGCAGTGGGGAGGCTTGCGTGTCCCAATGATGCAGATAGCCGAGCCGCAGGTGCAACCATATCAGAAGGGTATCTGTTGAGAGACCAGACTAACGAATGGTTCATCGAAAGGGGGGTAGCAGCCTTTCGGTAGTTGCAAGGGCGGCAGTCTAGATGATTGACTGATACGGCCTTGTAATAATACTCAACATGGCTTAGCTGTGTTGATACTGTTACACGGCTGAAAGCAACGGGAAACTACAGCTGTAACTACCTCCTGAGGACATGCAGCTCTCTCTGTATGAATGATGTACTGATGATGGATTCCTCCCGGGTAAAATATTCCGGAGGTAAACTAGTCCCCCATTCGGATCTCCGGGTGGGGACTACACGAGATGGGGCGATCATCAGGAAGATGGATACTGACATTCTGCGAGTCGGAGCTTGGAATGTTAGAAGTTTGAATCGTTGTGGTAGGTTAGAAAATCTGAAAAGGGAGATGGATAGACTAAAGTTCGATGTAGTTGGTATAAGTGAAGTACGTTGGCAGGAAGAACAGGATTTTTGGTCAGGCGACTACCGAATTATCAACATGAAATCAAACAGAGGAAATGCAGGAGTTGGTTTAATAATGAATAAGAAAATAGGGCAGCGGGTAAGCTACTACGACCAGCATAGTGAAAGAATTATTGTCGTCAAGATAGACACCAAACCAATGCCAACCACAATAGTGCAGGTCTATATGCCTACTAGTTCAGCGGATGAAGAAGAAATTGAAAGAATATATGAGGAGATAGAAGATTTAATACAATATGTAAAAGGTGATGAGAATCTAATTGTTATGGGAGACTGGAATGCAGTGGTAGGCCAAGGAAGAGAAGGTAGTACAGTAGGAGAATTTGGATTGGGACAAAGGAACGAAAGAGGAAGTCAGCTTGTTGAATTCTGCACTGATCATAATTTAGTCCTTGCCAATACTTGGTTCAAACACCACAAACGACGGCTGTATACGTGGATGAGACCTGGAGACACTGGAAGGTATCAAATAGACTTCATTATGATTAGGCAGAGATTCAGAAACCAGGTGTTGGATTGCAAAACTTTCCGAGGAGCAGAAGTGGACTCTGACCACAACTTGTTGGTCATGAAATGCCATCTGAAGTTGAAGAAATTGAAGAAAGGAAAGAATGCAAAAAGATGGGATCTAGACAATTTGAAAGAAAAGAGTGTGAGGGATTGTTTCAAGGAACATGTTGCACAAGGACTAAATGAAAAGGCTGAAGGAAACACTATGGAGGAAGAGTGGAGAGTCATGAAAAATGAAGTCAGTAGGGCTGCTGAAGAAATGTTAGGAAGGAAGAAAAGATCAACTGAGAATCAGTGGATAACTCAGGAGATACTAGACCTAATTGATGAACGACGAAAATACAAGAACGCTAGAAATGAAGAGGGCAGAAAAGAATACAGGCGATTAAAGAATCAAGTGGATAGAAAGTGCAAGATAGCTAAGGAAGAATGGCTGAAGGAGAAGTGCAAGGATGTCGAAGGCTGTATGGTCCTGGGAAAGGTAGATGCTGCATACAGGAAAATCAAGGAAACCTTTGGAGAAAGGAAATCCAGGAGTATGAATATTAAGAGCTCAGATGGAAAGCCACTTCTAGGGAAAGAAGACAAAGCAGAAAGATGGCAGGAGCATATCCAACAGTTGTATGAAGGTAAAGATGTAGATAATTTGGTTCTGGAACATGAAGAGGCTGTTGATGCTGATGAATTGGGAGACCCAGTTTTGAGGTCAGAGTTTGACAGAGCTGTGAGTGACCTAAATAGGAACAAGGCACCTGGAATTGATGATATTCCCTCTGAATTACTTACTGCCTTAGGAGAAACCAGCATGGCAAGGTTATTTCATTTAGTGTGCAAGATGTATGAGACAGGAGAAGTCCCATCCAATTTTCGGCAGAATGTTGTTGTACCTATTCCCAAGAAAGCTGGTGCTGACAGGTGTGAAAACTACCGCACCATTAGTTTAGTATCTCACGCCTGCAAAATTTTAACACGTATTATTTACAGAAGAATGGAAAAACAAGTTGAAGCTGAGTTGGGGGAAGATCAATTTGGCTTCAGAAGAAATGTAGGAACACGTGAAGCAATCCTGACTTTACGTCTGATCTTAGAGGATCGAATCAAGAAGGACAAGCCCACGTACATGGCATTCGTAGATCTAGAAAAGGCATTCGATAATGTTGATTGGACCAAGCTATTTATGATTCTGAAGATGATAGGGATCAGATATCAAAAAAAAAGAACTAAGAATTATCTACAATCTGTATAAAAATCAGTCTGCAGTGATAAGAATCGAGGGCTTTGAAAAAGAAGCAGCAATCCAGAAAGGAGTGAGGCAAGGCTGCAGTTTGTCCCCACTCCTTTTCAATGTTTACATAGAACAGGCAGGAAAGGAAATCAAAGAGAAATTTGGAAAGGGTATCACAGTCCAAGGAGAGGAAATCAAAACTTTGAGATTTGCCGATGATATTGTTATTTTATCTGAGACTGCAGAAGATCTTGAGAAGTTGCTGAATGGTATGGATGAAGTCTTGGGTAAGGAGTACAAGATGAAAATAAATAAGTCCAAAACAAAAGTAATGGAGTGCAGTCGAACGAAGGCAGGTGATGTAAGAAATATTAGATTAGGAAATGAAGTCTTAAAGGAAGTAGATGAATATTGTTACTTGGGTAGTAAAATAACTAACGATGGCAGAAGTAAGGAGGACATAAAATGCAGACTAGCACAAGCAAGGAAGAGCTTTCTTAAGAAAAGAAATTTGCTCACTTCAAACATTGATATCGGAATTAGAAAGATGTTTTTGAAGACTTTCGTGTGGAGCGTGGCATTGTATGGAAGTGAAACATGGACGATAACTAGCTCAGAAAGAAAGAGAATAGAAGCTTTTGAAATGTGGTGTTACAGAAGAATGCTGAAGGTGAGATGGATAGATCGAATCACGAATGAAGAGATACTGAATCGAATTGGTGAGAGGAGATCGATTTGGCTAAATTTGACGAGAAGAAGAGATAGAATGATAGGACACATCTTAAGACACCCAGGACTTGTTCAGTTGGTTTTTGAAGGAAGTGTAGGTGGTAAGGACGGTAGGGGTAGACCAAGGTATGAATATGACAAGCAGATTAGAGCAGATGTAGGATGCAATAGTTACGTAGAAATGAAAAGTTTAGCACAGGATAGGTTAAAAGTGGTACATGTTTCGTATATTATCAACTTCAGCCACATAACACTGTCAATTTATATATTTTTCATCTAAACAGTGTTATGTGGCTGAAGATGTTGATATTATACGAAACATGTACCACTTTTAACCAATAAATTGCCTTAAGCGATCATTGTATCGACTAGGTGGAAAATAAATAAATACTTAATTGTGAAAATTCAAACATCCCGAAAACTTAAAGTATAAAGTATACAAGTGTTATTTTTTTTAATATCTACCTATTCAATACAAAGAGATCTTTTTTTTTAGAAATTAAATATTATTATAAAATGTTAAGGGACATGTTTTGCCCATATAAAGGGCATCATCAGCCTCAAACTCAAACCTGTATGGTGAAAAATCAGGATCCTGATTGTTCTTACAAGTCATAAAAAGAGGATATCAATGTAGGTGTTTGTCTAAACATAAAAATTATTAGAATGTCCTTGGTTAAAATCGTAGTATCAAGCTGCATGTCATAAGTTCACACGATTATCCAAAAACCTGTTGGGGATAGAGCAATAAACAGCTCAATCTTTATAATGAAACAGAAATGTGTTTCCTTGAATACTTCTGTTGGAGGATAAGAAAAAGTAGAGCTGATAGACTGTTAAAGATGTTAATTTTGTATGTTAAGATAAGACAACCGTCTTCTTAAGTGGCTGTTCAGCTGCCTATAGTCTTATTTAACTGGCTGAAGGACTGAAAGTCGAATGTGTTACGATAAGATAACGGTCTTCTTTAAGTAGTTGTGGGAGCAAGGAAAAAGTATTCGTCTGTCTATAGACACATTTATCTTGCTTGAAGGAGCGAAAGTCGAAGGTATATTGACATTGATAGAGCTTTTTTGTGTGAAGTCTGTAACAAGAGGAGAGTGAATGCTTAGGAAAGGTATTTTTGAAGAGAATGTGGGTTTAAAAAAAGAAAAACATGGAAAATATATAAAAACTTACCCTTTTGTCTGTAAAGATGTAAATCAGTTACGGAAAGGTTAGTTGAAGATAAACAACGTAATGTGTAGGTTCATTTATTTCTTTGACTGTTATGGTGTTAATCAGTTGCTATGGTAGTGTTGAATGACTGACACTTGTGCTTCTAGTATTGTATCAATGTGAGATTGGTGGAGGGGGAGGGCATTAAGTTTATGTGTTGTTGGTTGCGAGAGATTTGTGTGATCAGACAGGGAGGGAGTTGTGTTGGGTTGTGGGAGAATTGCGGGGGCGAACATGAAGGGAGTCAAGTTAGTTAAAGTAGTGGAGGTTCTAGGAGTTGTTAATTTAAGATTTTTAAGAATGTAGTTATGTTTTGAATTTTGCAATAATTTGGGTAAACTTTCGTATAATGGATTCTTGACTTCAATTAAATAATTGAGATTTAGATTTTTGTTGTAGTATTGGTCCAAAAATATATAGATGGTTTCAAGTTCATTCATCAACTTTCCTTTGTCTACTCTTTTAATAATTGTGAGGTCTTGTTCTATTGTTGTGAAGTGATGTCGTGTTTCTTTCATATGGGAGCTCATAGCTGAAAATTTATTGTGCTTAATGGCATTATAGTGTTCTAAGTACCTAGTTTGAAAACTCCGGCCTGTTTGACCAATATAAGAGATGTTGCATTGCATGCAAGTGAGTGAGCCTCTATATGCCTGAGCCTGAGTAAATGTTTTTGCTTGAATTGACTGTGTTGTGATTAAAAAATAATTTTTGGTTAGTGTTTGTTGTCCTAAAAGCTATACTGGTATTTTTGTTTTTTATTGGGTTCAAGACCTGGTGAAAGTTTGTATTGTTGTAGGTGAAGGTAACAAATTTAGATTTTTTGGGTTTGTCAGGGATGAGGTTTGTTGTTAATTTGAATTTGACCTTATTTATTAAACAGTTAATCATTTCAGGTTTATATCCATTGATTTTTGCTTTTTTTTTTTTTTCAAAATGGCGCCCGGTAATGACGACGTAGTGTTTTATTCTCCGAGTAAATTAACCGTAAAATGTGACGAAAAGTGCGGAAAATGTCGAAAATTAGTGAAAAATGGAATGTTGTGTGATTCATGTGATCGATGGTGGCATTATAAGTGCGGAAATTGCCCTAGAGACGTAAAAACTAATGAAAATGTTGACTGGATTTGTGAGTAGTGTGTTCGGAATGTTGTTGTTGGGGACGGCGTTGACGAAGCACCGAAAACAGTCGATGAGGAATATAAAAGTGCATTAGAAATTATAAACATTCTAAAAAAGGACAATGAGACTCTTAAAGTTGAAAATCAAGAATTAAAAGAAAGACTGCGATCGCTAGAATTTGGGACTGACCATTCTTCGAGTGATATACCGGTACAAGTAACAAACTCGAGCACGTGGTGTCAAGTAGTTCATGGATGGCCGGCTAAGAAGAAATCTACAACTGAATTTCCGGAAATAAACATTAGAAATAGGTTTTCTGCCCTAAATAATTTAATCCTGGAAGAAAGTGATCGCGCGCGTGAAACCAAATCATCGCGATCCGTTGCCATGCCGAGTTTGAAATTTAGGCCTAGAATTCAGATTCAAGACCCAGTTAGGCCTAAATCAGCGAAGGTAGCTGTGTTTGGTGATAGCCAAGGAAGGGGAATTGCGGGAGTGATTAACGATGAGAATATAGCAGCAACCGGAGAAATATATCCAGGAGCTTCTATCAGCAGGGTTGTGGAAAACGTAGAAGCAGCAACTAGGAACTTCGGGAGCGGCGATGCAGTGCTTATCATCGGTGGGACGAACGACGTAGCTCGCGACGACGCCAAGAATGTAAGATCACAACTTAAACATACACTAGGGAAGCTGACCCACACTAACGTTTTTGTAGTGAACGTGCCCCACAGGCATGATTTGAGTAGAGATTCGTGTGTGAACATTGAAGTGGACAAGGTCAATACAGATATTGTTAAAATTTGTAAACATTTTCGGAATACTCAGGTTATTGAATGCAGCAGTTTTGAGAGATATTGTTATACAAAACATGGCCTCCATCTAAACAATTCAGGTAAACGAAAGATAGGAAATATTGTTCTAGATTTTATTAATCTTAAGATATGTACTGTAAAACAGGCAACTCCCTTGAGTTATAATACTGACCAGGAAAACTAGCAGAAAGAGCCAGCTATACTTCAAGCTGGCTCAGTCAACTAGAAAAAGAAACTCAGGATAGTAAGGAATTTCAAGTTACCCAATTGCAACAGTCAAGTTTTAGGGAGGAAGGGGGTCTGAGATTGCTCTTGGTAAACTGTCAAAGTGTAGTAAATAAACAATTAAAATTCGGTACATTGATGGAATCTTATGAGACTGATGTGGTGATAGGAGTGGAATCGTGGTTGAAAGAAGGGGTGGGTAATAGAGAAGTATTTCCAGAAGGGTACACAGTCTATCGTAGAGACCGAGGAGATAAAAAGGGAGGGGGGGTGTTTATTCTGGTGAAGGAAACTTACTGTTCACATGAATGGTTTACCGATGAAAGGGATGAAATATTAGGGATAAAATTAGTTTGTGATAATATGAAGGAGGTGGGAATTATAGGAACATACAGGCCTGGAAGAGAGGAAAGAGACATGGAAATCTTTGAAAAAATAATAGATTATACTTGTAAAAACAATAATAATGATATGGTAATAATTGGGGGAGATCTAAATTTGCCTGAAGTTGAATGGAAAGGAGCTGCAAGTGAAGCCCATGAACAGAAACTGGCAAATAAGTTAATTTGGGAGGGAGGATTTACACAAGTAGTACAAGAACCGACTCGTCTCAATAACTTACTAGATGTATTCTTGGTTAAACCATGGGAAATTGTTGATAAAACTGAGGTAATTGAAGGAATAGGAGACCATAAGGCTGTAATAATGGATGTAGGACTCGTACCAAAAAGGCTTAATAAGAGGGTTACACAAGACAAGAAATTGTACAGAAAAACTAAAGTTGATGAATTTGGGACTTACCTTAACTCACAATTCAGTTGTTGGATAAGTGAAGGGAGTAACGTGGATACACTTTGGGCTAAATTTAAAGGAATTATTTGGGAAGGAGAGAAGAGATTTGTACCTGTTAAGAAGGGTAAAATGACCTCAGACCCTGTTTATTATACAAGGGAAATAAGAAAATTAAAAAGAAAATGTAGAATAGTAAACAGGAAAATCAAAGAAGGTAGGGAGAGTAGAGAAACTAGAAAACAGCTAATGAGGGAACTGAATAGAGTGAAAAAGGAAGCAAAAGAGAATTATATGAATGGCATACTTCAAGAGGGTAATGACCACAAAGGGAAATGGAAAAAGTTGTATTCATATATCAGGAATCAAAAAGGAAAAGGAATCCAAATTCCTACAATGGTGGGAGAAGGGGGTGAACACTATTTAACAGATACTGAGAAAGCAAACCTATTTAGTAGGGAATTTAGAGATTCACAAGAGTTGGAAACCGAAACAGAAGATAGAGAGGGAGAGAGACAGAGGGAAACAAGAAGCTTCTCTTTCACAAACGAAGATATTTTCAGAGAAATCCAACTGCTTCAGCAAGGAAAAGCAGCAGGGAGTGATCAAATTACTGGGGAGGTATTAAAGACAATGGGGTGGTACATAGTGCCTTATTTAAAATTTCTCTTTGACTATGTCATAAATAATAGTGTAATACCAAAGGAATGGAAGGAATCTATAATAATACCAATTTATAAAGGAAAGGGTGATAAAAGGAAACCAGAGAACTACAGACCAATCAGCCTGACCAGTATAGTTTGTAAAATTCTGGAGAGTTTAATATCGAAGTACATCAGAGGGATATGTGATGATAAAAATTGGTTCATGAGGAGCCAGTATGGATTTAGAAAGAAATTTTCTTGTGAGGCACAACTGGTGGGATTTCAGCAGGACATATCAGATCAGTTGGATTCAGGAGGTCAGTTAGATTGCATAGCCATAGATCTTTCCAAAGCCTTTGATAGAGTGGAACATGGAATATTATTAAAGAAATTGGAGGGAATAGGATTGGACGTAAGGGTTACACGTTGGATAAAAGCATTTCTAAATTCAAGGGTTCAGAAAGTCAAAGTAGGAAATAATGTATCTCAGGAAGAGAAAGTTTGGAAGGGAATTGCACAGGGTAGTATAATCGGTCCGTTACTTTTCTTAATATACGCAAATGATTTAGGGAACAATATAACATCAAAAATAAGATTGTATGCAGATGACATAATTGTTTATAGAGAAATAAACAACATTGTGGATTGTTCAGAATTACAAAGGGACCTTGAAAGTATCCAACAATGGGTTGAAGAAAATAATATGAAGGTTAATGGAGGCAAATCAACTGTTACAACTTTTACAAACAGGAGCTTTAAAACTGAATTTGAATATACTTTGGATGAGGTAGTTATCCCAAAAGATGGCAAGTGCAAATACTTAGGTGTGAGATTTGAAAGTAATTTGCACTGGAAGGGTCATATTGATGACATTGTTGGGAAAGCATACAGATCATTACATGTCATAATGAGGCTACTTAAAGGATGCAACAAAGAATTAAAAGAAAAAAGTTACTTGAGTATGGTTCGTCCATTATTGGAATATGCAAACAGTGTTTGGGATCCTCACCAAGAATACCTAATAAAAGAAATAGATAGTGTGCAGAGGAAAGCAGCAAGATTTGTAACAGGGGATTTCAGGAGAAAGAGTAGTGTATCAGAAATGTTAAAGGAACTTGGGTGGGAAACTTTAAGTAAGAGAAGGGAGAAAACTAGACTTACAGGATTATATAGAGCCTATCCAGGAGAAGAAGCATGGGGAGATATCCGTGAGAGGCTTCAGTTGGAAAATAATTATATCGGCAGGACTGACCACAAATATAAAATTAGAAGGAATTTTAGCAGAAGCGATTGGGGTAAATTTTCATTCATTGGGAAGGGTGTGAAGGAGTGGAACAGTTTACCAGGGGTAGTGTTTGATCCTTTTCCAAAATCTGTACAGATATTCAAGAAGAGAATAAACAGCAACAGAGAAAATAAATGAAATGTTAGAGGGCATTCGACCAGTGCAGGTTATTGTATATAAAAAAATGTGTGTGAATAAATTAATTCCATCCCCTGGTCTAAGGAGTTTGGACAGCCAAAGTAGGGGACTGCCTGTAGGGGTGAAGTACAGTGGGGACTTCGAGGGCCCTGGGACCGCTACGGTAGCTGTGAAGGCCCTTCAGGAACTCTGAAAAGTGGTGGCAAAAGGGGCTCTGGTTAAGACGCAGCAGGTCGTTATGCTACTTAGGATCCAGAACGGGTAAAAAAAAAAAAAAAAAAGTAAATAAATAAATAAATGCAATGTAAATATTAATGTTATACCAGTTGTATAGTATCATTTGAAGTAATTCCACATACTGTATATCAGTTGACTATATTTGTAAGTAGGACAGGAGATATTATAAGTAGAATTTTGTAAACAATATAAATATATTAAGGATGAGCTGTGTGTTTAATAGAAAACATTGTTAGCGTAAATTGTATAATATTGTATTATAGGAAAAATTTTCTTCTCTTGTTAATTTAATATTTAGTGCTTGACAATAATGTATTTTAGTGTACCATTTGCCACCGAGGTAGACACCTCATTTGCAAATAAAGAGATTTTGATTTGATTTGATTTTGAAATCCTTTATATAATTTAGTTCTCTTTGAAGGTTCTTGGGTGTCAGAGGGATTTTTAAAGCTCTGTAAATTAAACTGTGAAAAGTGGCCAATTTATGGGAGTTATGATGTAAAGAAGTATTTTTGATTGTTAATGGGGTGTGAGTAGGTTTTCTGTAAATTTGAAAATCGAAGTTGCCATTAATATGAGTTACTGTGAGATCTAGGAAATTTAAGGATCCACTGACTTCATCTTCCTGGTGAATTTAATATTTTGGTCTAGGTTGTTCAAATAATTTAAAATATCGGTACTATTATTGAGATCTTTATTGATTATTACGAATGTGTCATGTACATACCGAAGCCATAAGCTAAGGCCTTTTATTTTATTTATTATTTTATGATGTTCTGAAGAATCCAAATAGATGTTGGTTGAGATATATTATAAGGGATCACCCATAGCTTGGTGGTAAATTTTACCATTACAAGTGAAATAGTTGTTTTTTTAGCACAAAATTTAGGATTTTTATGAAGTCTTCTAATTCAAGTTTGTTGAGTTTGCTGTGTTTTGCGAGGTTGTCTTTCATAATAATTACAGTTTCCGTTGTTGGTACATTAGAATACTTATTAGTAATGTCAAAAGAGCACATAATGTGATTTGGTAGTAAGGTGAATTGTATTTACATACATTTCCATACGGATCTAACATGAGAATTATAACGTGTAACTTAAAGTATATCGGAAGGGAAAGCTGGGAGTCACCCTGGATCGTACAATGACTTACAAGAAACACTGCCAAAACATCAGGCAAAGGTTATCTGCAAGAAACAACCTTCTTCTCAAGTTGACAGCCTCTACTTGGAAAACTCAACCACAAACCCTTAGAACATGAGCTTCAGCCTTGTGTTACTCTGCAGGTAAAAAAATGCCAGTCCAGTGTGGTATAAATCAGCCCATACACAACGGGTTGACACTGTACTCGACGAAAGCTGCAGAATCATTACTGGATGCCTGAAGCCTACCCCTGTTGAGAAAATCCATTGCTCGTGTGGAGATATGCAGAGAGATATCAGCAAACAAGGAAAAATCTAAGATATCCACATCACAAACATACCCAGTATTTGGTATTCCCCTGCCCAACCTCACCTTAAATTTAGGAAAAGCTTCCTTCGGACAACAGTCAGTCTCGACATGAATACTGATACTGCTAGAAAGAGAATGTGGAATGAAAGAACTGGTCATCTCTCCTATTGGATGACCCCAAAAGAAAGCCTCTCTCCTGGCCACAAGGAGTACTGGGCTACATGCAAGGCGCTCAACATACTACGAAGTGGAGTTAGCAGAACCAAGCTCAACTTGCAGAAATGGGGTCTTTAGAATGACTCTCCCCTCTGTGATTGTGGGGAACTACAGACAGCTCAACACCTCTACCAGTGCCCCTTGTGTCCAACAACATCCACGATGGAAGATTTAACACTTGCCAACCCATTGCTATTGATGTCACCCGCCACTGTGCACAGAACATACAATAGGTGATCAGACATGTTTTGAATGGTTCATTTGACTTGTGTCTTTATTTTTTGATATATGGATTGAAATAGGAACTCAGTAAGCTTAAAGTATTGGTTGACTGTGCATGAAACAGAAACCCCCTAAAATGGAAATATTTTCTGGTCCCCAGCAAATTCGGTTTAGACATGTTTTATTTTAGTAATAAAAATGAAATCATTTGCTTGTTTGCTTGTTTGTTTGTTTGTTTGTTTGTTTGTTCCAAACAATCTACTGGATCGAATAAGCTGAAAATTGGTAAGGATATATCTTAAAATCCAGAGCCACGCAGGGGATACTGTTGATTTTGATGTATTTAACTGTTTCAAAATAGTGGGGGATTTTACAGGGGTATGTCCCAAATTTGGGCAACTTTTGTCCTACATGAATTAAAATAACAGGTAAAAGGTTGGCCCTATCAAGAAATAAAATGCACCGTGTGGCCGTGAAATTAAATTTTCTGCAAGAAACTTCATTTACAGTGTGCATTTTCTTCATAACTGATGTTATTCGAGAAAATTAAGCTTTTGTGTGTTTTTGGCTGTGATGGCCTTCACTAACGAATGGGCTAATCATTGCACGCATAAGTAGGGATCTTGTAAAGTCATGCTCATCATGATTTGTGTAGAGTCGTTGTTCATTTGATAACAGGCCAGCTGAAGAATGTGTGCACCTTTCTGCAGAAAGTTTTTGGAGGTTACAGTTGTACTGCTGAGAGTGCTAAGCTTGTTTATCCATATTTCAGAACTGCTGTGGGCTAATTATCCAGCCATTTTCATTATTGTTGTCATAGTATTATATTTATATTCTGAGTTTCAATTTTTATTATTGTCAATGTAGGTTTAGGATTCAATTGAGTTTATAATTCATGTTTTATTTTGCGTCATTAATCCTCGCTCATAAAGCCATGCAAAACTGGTACTTTATAGTTCTAAATAAATTTTATCATGAACAATTTTCCTGTTAAACCAACTGTAAAAGAGATATGTAGAGTTTTATGTTTTTATTAGGAAGCTCCCCTCCTGCTGAATGTTTTGAATGAATTACAGCTAAGATCATACTTGCCATTAACCTAAAATTAAATACTAAGTTTTATGAAGATCCATCACCTGTGATGCTGTAAGAAATGAAAACTAAACTGAATCCGACACAGGCTATTATTTGTCCTGTCTGGTGTGAAAATCAAGTATCAGGTCAATATTCAAACATTACAAACAGAAAGCCAATTTTTTATATACCGGGTGGTCCACCAGCCCCTTGCGATTCAGTTTTATGTATCCCTGCACATTTACTATAATTCTGAAAGATATCGGCCCCTCTCCCTAAACCAGGGTAATATAACAAGATGTGTGTTTTCAGGCTAGAAGACAACAGGAATCTTGAGCGCCACTATTAATTAATCGTGGGTACCTCAAATGAACCTGTAAAATGAGTACAGATACACAGAACACGTACTTTAAAACAGGAGGTGGACACACAGACCACAAGCACGGTACTGTATAGGCTGGGAAGTGGGCGCCGTAGGTCAAGTGTTGCAGTAGCTCACATGGCAAGTGGGTGGGGAGATATGTGATAGTTGACAGTGCTCGAGGTAGGAGGTTTGTATCGCACATAAGAAGTTTTTTAACAGCCAGTTGGCTGGGATGTGGTGAGGTTGTGTAATTTGATAGCTTCCAAGGACTGATTTGACCCTGTAAAAGACTGCATGTTTCGTGCATTGGGTATGGTGCTGGGTTGGGCGAGGATGCAGAGATGATGGTCTGTGGCCAGTTACAGTAGCTACGTCGTACATGTTCCAAGCTTACAGGTAGGGCAAAGTATGCCCCATTGGAAAGATAACAACATGTGATGGCAGGTAATTATATAGCTGTGTGAACTCCCCTCCTTCAAAGTAATTCATAACACAGTGTTTATTTCCAGGTTACAATTCTCATTTTGGTCCATATTAAAATGTACGTTAAGACAAAGAATGTTACAAGTGTTTATTAATTTCCACCTATTCAGTACAAAGTAAGTTCTTGTGATTAAGAATTATATCTTGTCATATTAATTACAGGGACATGTTCGCCCATTATATGGGCATCATCAGCCTTAATCTCATACCTGTAGGATAAAACTCAGGATCCTGATTGTTCTTAATCGAAGTTTTGAAGAGAAAAGTACAAATCATAAAGTTGAGGATACTTGTTGTAGGTACTTGTTTAACATTTACATACTAAAATATGTCTAAAAGATGAAAGAGTAAAATGACTTGTTACAACACTCTTCCAATAAAAAAATTTTAAACTTTACAATCAGTCCTTATTTATAACTTTTAAGAATGTCTATGGCTAAAACTGTGATATCCGGTTGCATTTTATAAGATCTATCTGAACACTTTTTTTGGTGCGTTAAATGGAAACTTGTTAAAGGCGTAAAATGTTAATTAGAACATTAACAGCTTAATCTTTAAATAATGATGTAGAAATGTGTTTTAGATCACTCCTAGTGGAGGTTAAGTTAGAATGTAAAGCTGTTAGACTGTTGAAGTTGTTACGATTGTTAATCTCGTGTGATAAGATGAATCAACAGTCTTCTTAATGTTCGTTGTAGAAGCAAGGAGGGTTCTCGACTGTGTGTAGCCATATTTATCTTAGCTTGAAGATGTGACTGCAGCAGCTTCTTATATTGATAGTCGAAAGGGAACGCTCAGGTTTGACTTGTGAGGGCGGACACTGAGAGAGTCGTGTTTATTAAAGTAGTAGGGGTCCTTGATGATGATAATTTAAGATTGTTAAGAATGTTGTTTTGTTTTAAATTTAGTGTTGCAATAATTTGGGTAAAATCTCGTATAAGGAGTTATTGACTTCAGTTATCTCGTTGAAGTTTAGACTTTTGTTGCAGTATTGGTCTAAATATATATAAATGTTCTCTAGTTCATCAATTTCCCTTTACCTACTCTTTTAATTATTGTAAGGTCCTGTTCTACAGTTGTGAATTGATGCTCTGTCTCCTTCATATGGAACTCATAGCTGAAAATTTGTTGTGCTTGTTGGCATTATAGTGCTCCAAGTACCTTGTGTGAAAACTCTGGCTTGTTTGCCCGATATACGAGATGTCACATTGTGTGCATGTGAGCCTGTATATGCCTGAGCTGAGTAAATATTACTGTTTGAATTGACTGTGTTGTGATTGAAAGATAATTTCTGGTTAGTGTTTGTTGTCCTAAAGGCTATACTGGTGTTTTTTACTTTTAAATGGGGTTCGAGACCTGGTAAATACCTGGATTGTTGTAGGTGAAGGTAACGAACTTAGATTTTTTGGGTCTGTCAGGGATGAGGTTTGTTGCTAATTTTAGTTTCATTGTTGATTAAACGGTTAATCATATCTGGTTTATACCCGTTAATTTTTGCCAAAGGAAAAGGGAACACTAAAGAAGGGATGAGCTTAAAGAAAAACGTTGTGTGTATAATCACTTCTGGTTTATACCCGTTAATTTTTGCCAAAGGGAAAGAGAACACTAAAGAAAGGGTGAGTTTAAAGAAAAATGTTGTGTGTATAATCACTTACCCCTTCGAATATTATGATGTTGATGAGTTGTGGGTAAATTCATTTACCCCTTCGACTCTTATGATGTTGATCAGTTGCTATGGCAGCATGAGAATGACTGACACTTGCGCTTCTAGTGTTGTATCGATGTCAGATTAGGGGAGGGGGTGTGGTGGATGGAAGGGGATACACCATCTCCCTAGTCCTATGTGTAGCCACCATCTTGTTTCAAGTTTAGCTTCCACCAATCTCAGCATCATAGCCCCCTAAAGTTACCCTGGACCATGTCTCATCTTGTCTATTTAGGTTAAGCCTGGGATTGAATCTCAAACTTGAGACTTTAATTCCCTTGTAAAGTTAAGCCTGGCGTGCCTGTTACGTTAAGCTAGCACTCTTGTCCATAATCACGCTGGCAGTTAGATTAAGCTGACATTCTTGGGTATTAAACTTGGGCCTGTAAAGCTAACGCCCTTAAGCCTAGGGTCAAATCCAGGGCCTGTGAAGTTAAGCTTGGTGTCAAGTCTGTACCTCTTAGGTTAAGCTTGCACTCTTGTCCATAATCACGTTGGCAGTTAGGTTAAGCTGACATTCTTGGGTATCAAAGTTGGGTCTGTAAGGTTAACGCCCTTAAGTCAAGGATCGAACCCGGGTCTGTAAGGTTAGGCCTGAACACGTAGCCAGTGTAACATCATGTGAGGTTGAGGGTGAACTCTTAGCCAACCGCCTTACTTTTCAAATCGTCCGCCAAGTAAGATCATGTGAGGTTAAGCATGCAGTCTTAGTCAGCACATTCCATGAGGTGGACATTCTATACCTAGGCTATATCTACTTAAATATTGATTTACGAAGATATATCCTAACTTAAAGCTTTGGCTAGTGGTCAGCGAATGTTTTTAAGTCTTCTTTGTTTGTAATATAAAACTTCCTATCATGGTGTTTAACTAGAATTGTCTCGTCCCTGGTCCACGTCTGCCGAATACCAAATTTGGAGATGGCCTCCTAGAGAAGCTGAGAGCAGGCCTGTGTGAGGTCTTCATGGATCATTTTGTTCGTTCCTTTCAGTTTTTTTCTTATTGATGAATATTTCATTCCTCTTCCTGTAAGATACAAACTTCACTATGATAGGTGTCGGCTGTCCTGCTTTCCCCTTCCCCACCCTATGTGACCTATCTATGTCCTGCAGACTGAGGTCAACTCCTATGTCTCTAGCCAAGTTAATGACCGTGTCGTCTGTGTTTTCCTGTTCGGACTCAGGCACCCCGAACACTCGAAGACACTGTCGCCTCGAGTACTCGAGGTTACGGATAGTGGAAGTTTTTACAAAGGGCATTTATGTCTTGTACGGAGAAAGCTTTGCTTTGCAGTTATGCCTACCATTTAAGCACTCCTGCCAGAGTCGAGAATCGAATAGGGGTCAAGGGAGAAAAAAGCTAGAGTATGACGCCGTCTACCCAATGAACATCGCAGTCCGTGCTTCAGTCAATAATTCTTCGTACACGAATTGACCACCGAGAACTATTGTTATGGTAGATGGATACATGAATGGTGCAATAGAGTTCACTTACAAGCCTATGTGGATATCAAGAACCTCTGTGTGTGGGGACGGATATCCTCCGTATACTCTGTGGTAAAAGGACACTGGAAGTAGAACGCTCAGGAGCTCTCGACTTGAGAGCGTTAGTTGGTGACCACGGCTACCCTAGATGAGTCTAGTATTGCTTCAACTTACTTGTGTGAGGTTCCGCACTTTCGTATTTTCTTTACGACCTCCCTTGGTCAACACTTGTTTTCTTCCGACCCGTATGGTATTATTCGTGAGGTCTAGGGGGGTCTTTCATTTTCACGCCCTTTGTGGCGCTTTTCATCATGGATATGTTTTTGGGCTAAGGGTCTGTCTGGAATTAACATCAGCACTTTCCCAAGACCATTGTGATCTTGGCAGCCGATGGTCGTCTAGGTATACTAGGTCAGTAGTGTCATCCCTTCACTGTGCGCCTTCTTCCTGTAACTAAGAGCTTGAGAAAATCTCATATCAAGTGAACCCGGTTCTTTCCTCAGTCCAGAATTAAAATCTTCGAACAGGCAGGAAAACAAACCCAGAGCCTTGGAACAAGAGACATACACGCTACCACTACATCACAGGGCTGGCTAATAAAAATAATAATGATAATAATATAGAAACTATGGAAATACGCCCCGGCAGAAGCAATATACGTAGAGCGTAAGGCCATCATTGGCTTAAGGAAGAAAAACAATTACCGGACTACTGCAAGGTAGCTTTAATCCATCCTCTACATAAGAAAGGAAATATCAAAGATGTAGATAACTATTGTGGTACAGTACTGGCGTAGCCAAGGGGGGGGGGCAGGGGGGCCGGCCCCCCCCCCCCCAAAATGTTTCCTGAAACTAAAGCGAGGATCAGCCGTTGTTTTACGTACGGTATGAACAACTTCAAAACTTACGCCGAAATGTTAAATTAACGTAGCTACAAAGAATCTACTGCGTCGTCGCCATAAGACCCATCTGTGTCGGTGCGACGTAAAGCCCCTAGCAAAAAAAAAAAAAAAAAAAAAAAAAAAAAAAAAAAAAAAAAAAAAAAAAAAAGAATCTACTAGCAAGGCTCAATAGGACCATACATAATTATCGATATTTGTACTGCTTGAATGAAAGGAAAACACTTAGGATTGTGATGCGCGGGGATATTTCCCTGAAGAGGCCTCAGTATTGGGAATATAACCCTGTGTTGACAAATGTCAAGACATGAGGAAAGGGGCAAGTAGCAAGGGATTACTCAGTAGGGGGCCGGAACGTGACCACCGAGATAACGGGGTCCATGGCCAGAAGCAGTTGCAAGCTTACACCATCGTGTCAGCTTTTGCACATCGGTTCCCGGAAACAACAATGTCCTCGGGATCCTCGGGTTGTACCGTGGTTGAGAGATGTGCTGTGTTTAATTTGCAACGTTGGGTAGACTGTGACAGAATTGTGAGCTGCACGTTAGTTCCTCATTTCGTGCCATGTAAGTAACTTTCTTTGAAGAGGGACCGTTTTGTCACTGAGAAGCCAAAACTATGTGCATCCTCGGTAAGTTATGAAGAATATTTTTAAATTCTAACAGTAGCAAGGCAATCGTGGATGCATGCCTAAGTTCGATAGGTAGGCTTATGTATTTTGTCAAATGCCCGGGGACTGATTGGAAACTCAAATGGGCCGATGACATTCGATGTTAGGCCCCCTTTAAACAACAAGCAGCATCAGGAAACTCAAATGACACCATCAAAAATGCGGGTATTTTGTAATTAGCGGGCGTGATAACTCAGTTCCAATGGTTCTATCTTCTGATCATGACGGCCCAGGCTTGTATCGCAGTCGATGCATGAAACATGTTTGAAATGGGAAGTCACGTTCTATTGATACGGATTCTACTTAAAACACTAGATCCTGTACCTTACCTTTCTTTATACTTTTGAGCCATAACCATATCATTTATGGTGGTGTATTTTGAGTATCCAACCATTCTTCGGGCTTACCTTGTACCTTAAATGGAGAGTGGATGCAGTAGCGTGGATACAACTTTTCCTTGGAAGGGGTTGTGAAAAGATTTTAATTTAGAATTTGCTACTTCATTTAATTTGTCGTCTTAAAAAAAGGAACCACTTTGGTACTACACCCCGTGAAGGTGACTACCTCCCAGGTCGTAGATATTTCGATTACGGGAGACTCAAGGCCAACTCTACTGCACCCAAAAACAAGGCAGTATCTTCCCCATCCCATGCCTTTCTTAACTCTGTCAGGGCCAGGAATTGAATGCAGGATGAATTAAGTCAAATTCTAAAATAAGGAGACCTAAACGTAACCAGCCAGCCCCGTGGTGTAGGGGTAACGTGTCTGCCTCTTACCGGAGGCCCCGGTTTCGATTCCCAGCCAGGTCAGGGATTCTTACCTGGATCTGAGGGCTGGTTCTAGGTACACTCAGCCCACGTGTTCATAATTGAGGAGCTATCTGACGGTGAGATGGCGGCCCCGGTCTAGAAAGCCAAGAATAACGGCGGAGAGGATTCGTCGCGCTGACCACACGACACCTCGTAATCTGCAGGCCTCCGGGCTGAACAGCGGTCGCTTGGTAGCCGATGGCCCTTCGGGGCTGTTACACCATGGAGTTTGGTTTGGAAAAGTGAACAGAGAAGGAAGCGACATCCCTGCAAGGCTCTTTAGCTTCCAGCTAGTTCTTCTGTCCGGCCTCGTGCACTTAGGACAGTTGGAAAACGTACGCCTTAATAAATGCTCCTCATAAAACTTTTGTAAAATATATTATCTACATCTATTTATAACTATAATCACAAACGCCTCCTTTTCATGTAGCTCTGTTGGTTGAGTCGCTGTCCTTCTGAGTCCGAGTTTGCAGGTTCAAATCCCGGCTTGGGTCGGTGACCCTTAAAACGGTGTTGAAATGGCAACAGCTCCGTGTCGTTGGTTTCTGGCACGTTAATAAAAATTATACATACGAATATTAGCGTCACAAAACTGTAACTATATACTACTATATTCTGTATCCCCGGCTTGCGAGGGAAAGTAATTAAGAATTTGCTTTACGTCGCACCGACACCGATAGGTCTTATGGAGACGGTGGGATAGGAAAGTCCTAGGCGTGGGAAGGAAGCGGCCGTGGCCTTAATTAAGGTATAGCCCCACCATTTGCTAGGTGTGAAAATGGGAATCCACGTGAAACCATTTTCAGGGCTGCCGACAGTGGGGTTCGAATCCACTATCTCCCGGATGCAAGCTCATAGCTGCGTGGCTCTAACCGCGAGGGAAACTAATAGTCAAGGTAAACCCTACCTAGCATATGTTGTGACTGTATGTTTCTTTAACGACTAACAGAATATCTATACCCTTTACACTTTACATTCTATATTTATTTATTTATTTATTTTTTTAAATTTATTTATTAGTGCCTTCTGTACAGTTGCGAAGTTAGGACTCCAGGCCCTCTCGTACACTTATCCACATACTAATCAGAACCTTAAATAAAATACTGTGATACTTAAAAAAGTTAAAACTACATAAATTAATAGAATTGAAAACAAATTTAAATAAATTACTAACTAAATTAATATTAAAACTAATTAATATTAAAACTCTTAAAAATGACTAATCCCCAGGCAGGCACACATTCATACTTCAACTATTCAGTCAGCTGTCCTCAGCAGGTAGTCTCGGCAGGTGACCTTAAATCGTGATTAAAAAAGCTAGTTTCTCTGACCTGAGCTGGCAGGGAATTCCATAATCTGGCGACAGGCACCACAAATGATCTATTCATTGTATTTGTGCTGTGCAGTGGAATAGAAGGAATGAATCTAGAACGTGTATGTAAGTTGTGAAATGATGATAAGAAGATGAATTTAGAAGAAATATACAGTTGCTGACGTTCAGCTACCACTCTAAACACCATCGTTAAAGTGTGTAGCTGCTGACGTTTATCAGACATCAACCATGAGACAGCCTGATAGTATGGGGTGATATGAACATCGTACCCGACATTGTAAATAAATCGCAGGTAGGAATTCAGTGCTTGTTGAATGTTTAAGTGTTTCTTCTCTCGTCATGTCAACTAAAACAACGTCACAATAATCAAAAATAGGGAGAATGAGTGTCTGTGTTAGTTTGTCATTTACAGTAGCTCAAATGGAAATACATCCCTCTGCTGTTTAAAAGGGTGAAGAACTCCGAAAATCGTTTTACGTATTTCTTTCATGTGATCAGACCAATCAACTGTTTCGTTCATCATTACTCCGAGATTTTTAACAGTTTTACTGTTGGGAATAATGTTACCTACCATTCAGTAGGATAGGCGGGATTGCGACATTGTTTGAGCAGCTCTGTAATTTTCGTGATCCAATTATGATTGCCTGAGATTTTGTGCAGTTTAGTATAAGAGATTTTCGTTGTGCATATACACTGAGTCGTCGGAGGTCATTGTTAATATCTTGTCTTGCAATGTGGATATATTTGAAGATCGTCAGCATGGAGGTGGTGTGTGTGTTGTTTCCTGCCACAGATGGTACGTAATTGATATAAATACAGAAAATGAGGGGCCCTGGAATACTGCCCTGTGGGGCAACACTAAGTTTAATTTTCCATTTAGAGGCCTTGTCGTTTACTGTTACACGCTGTTGATGGTTACTGAAATAAGAAGTAAAAACCTTACGCGCAGCCAGGTCGAAATTTAGCAGTTCCATTTTTTATCATAGTCGGAATTACTATAGTGTCAAAGGCGCTAATGAAGTCAAGAAGGATAAGTATAGTGAGCAGTCGTTTGTCCATAGCGTTTCTAATGTCTTCAGTAACCTTCAAAACTGCTGTCGCTGTACTGTGACCCTTCTTTAATCCAGATTGCAAAGGGTCCAAAAGAGCATTTTTGTTTAGGTACTCCAGAACTTGCTCGTATACTAAACGTTCAAAGGCTTTAGAAAGTGCACGGAGTATGGACATAGGAACGATAGTCAGAGGGTGATTGTGGGTCTAAACTCTTAGGCGCCGGTATAATATTGGCTGTTTTCCAGACAGTAGGAAAAGTTCCGTTTAGTAAATCGTAATTCAGTATGTGCGTCAGTACAGGCAGGACAGCACCCATAATGTTATGTATAAAAGTAATAGGAATATCATTTACACCTGTAGTCTTTGATTTAATCGAGTACAAAGCTTTTTTAATCTGATTTTCTGTGACACTGTGAAATGTGAATGGTGGATTTGCTGGAGGAGAGGACGGTGAGTCGGTGCAGTTAATTGGGGTAGGTTGAATATTTATTCTACTAAAGTAATCGTTCAGTTTGTCAAGTGGAATGTCAGGAGTTGTCTGTTTTTTTGGCTTTTTTTTTTTTTTTTGCTAGTTGCTTTACGTCGCACCGACACAGATAGGTCTTATGGCGACGATGGGACGGGAAAGGGCTAGGAGTTGGAAGGAAGCGGCCGTGGCCTTAATTAAGGTACAGCCCCAGCATTTGCCTGGTGTGAAAATGGGAAACCACGGTAAAACCATTTTCAGGGCTTCCGACAGTGGGGTTCGAACCTACTATCTCCCGAATACTGGATACTGCCCGCACTTAAGCGACTGCAGCTATCGAGCTCGGTAGGAGTTGTCTGTCTCGGTTGATGTATCCCTATTCCCAGAGCTCTAAGTTGGTCCCATGCGCGATTAGAAATTATGTTGTTAGCTAAATTCCGGAAATATATACATTTTGTATTTCTGATTAACTGCTTTGTGCGATTTCTTAAGATGTGGTAAGATTCGAAGTCTGTGTCATCTAGAGTTTGTTTATAATTTCGAAATAACGGGTCACGGTGGGCCATCATTCTCTTGGCTTCATCATCTAGCCATGGACATGAAGGGCGAGAAACCTGTATTCGACGTGTGTATGTGTTTCTTTGCCGCATTATTTGTATAAAATGTCACTTCTTTATTGCTTATCACATGACCATTATTATAATAACATTACCGTATTTATTCTAAACCAGAATATTGCAACTTTACTCAAACTGTGTATTCTTGCATTCATTTCACTTGTACTAGGAATATATGAAATGCTGCAGTTATGTTGCGATGGGAGTAACAGAGGTAGCGGGGAGGGGGGCTTGTCGTCCAAGGAGTCCAGACACCCCACGAGTTTTAACTAGTGTACTTTTATTAAGCATTTTATATATAATGAATATTAATATTAGCTTCCGGAGTCCGACTCATTGGCTGAATTATCAGTGTTGATGCATTCTGTTCAGAGGGTCCCGGGTTCGATTCCCGAACGGGTCGGGGATTTCAATCGCGTCTGATTAGTTCTTCTGGCTCGAGGACTGGGTGTTTGTCCCAACAATTTCCTCTTCATATTCAGACAACATACTACAATACCAACCACCAAAGAAACACACAACAGTGATTACATCCCTCAGGGATATCCCGCAGTAAAACAGGGCCAAATCCACATGTGCGACACAGTTCGCACCCGCGACCCCACAGATGTGGTAAAACTGGGGGAATAATAATAAGAAGAAAAAGAAGATTACTATTAGCTTCCGGAATCCGCACGAATCCACCACTCTTACTTGGATTCAGTGACACTCATTTTCTTGTTAGGTATTCTACACCACCTAAATTCTGGAAGTTTGGACACCTATCAAAATAAAATTCTCGATGAATGCCCCCCACCCAAACTGGAATCCTGGCTACGCTACTGTGGTACGGTGTCTCATTACTCCCAGCAGCATACAAGATTCTATCGTTATCCTTCCTATAACGACTAGAACAGCCAGTTGAGCGCTCGCTTGGAGAATACCAAGGAGGTTCTCGGAAAGGCCGATCAGCAGGAGAGCAGATCCACATTCTTAAAACGATAACAATATCATATGTTGAGAGGCTGAACATTCGTGTTCACATTTGTAGACTTCACAAATGCATACGACTTCACTGACCGCGATATGTTGCTTCAAATAATTGCAGAAATGGGAGTCGACGAAAAACTGCTAGCGGTAATACGAGCAACCCTGACTACTACCATCTCCAAAGTAAAATTGAAAAGATGCTTCTCTCCACCCTTTGAAATTAAAATGGGTGTTTGGCAGGAAATGGACTCTCACAAACCTTGTCCAACTGTGTAGGCTACTGGCGAAAGTAATAGAGGAGTGGTGTCAGATATTACATACAGATGCTTGTTCATACCTTTAAGAACTGGGACGAAGAAAGGAGTGGAAATCAACTGCTTAGGTTTTGTGGATGGCATAGCAATAATGACAGAAAATGCTGAAACTGCAACGGGGGGCTGAAAGTCAGGTTGTGAATTTCACAAATAGGAAAAGTCCTCTCAGATTTAATTACTGCGCTGATGGGGTGAAAGTTCCTTTTAGGGATAATTGTAAGTACCTAGGTGTTGAAATAAGGAAATATTTTCACTGGGGTAATCACATAAATGGGATTGTAAATACAGGGTACAGATCTCTGCACATAGTTATGAGGGTATTAAAGGTTGTAGTAAGAAGTTGTAAGAAGAGGGCATATAAGTTTCTGTCTCTGGTAAGAACCCAACTAGAGTATGGTTCAATATATGGGACCCTCACCAGGACTGCTTGATTCAAGAACTGAGAAAAGAAAAAGAAGAAAATCAGCTCGATTATTTTGTTCCGGGTGATTTCCGACAAAAGAGTAGCGTTACAAAAATGTTGCAAAGTTTGGGCTGGGAAGACTTAAGAGAAAGAAGATGAGCTGCTCATCTAAATGGTATGCTCCGAGTTGTCAGTGGAGAGATGGCGTTGAATGACGTCAGTAGACGAATAAGTTTCAGTGCTGTCTTTAAAAGTAGGAAAGATCACAATATGAAGACAAATTCATAATTAATTAAAGAGGACAAATTGGGACAAATATTCATTTATTTGCAATCATTTAAGAAAAGGGTAGGTAAACAACAGATAGGGAATCTGCCATGTGGGCGACTACCCTAAATCCAGATTAGTAGTGATTGATTGATTGATTGATTGATTGATTGATTGATTGATTGATTGATTGATTGATTGAAAAAATAATGTGCTAAAAGAGGTAACCGGTAATGATCGATTTAAGACGTTCTTCTCATATTATTATTATTATTATTATTATTATTATTATTATTATTATTATTATTATTATTATTATTATTATTATTATTATTATTATTATTATTATTATTATTATTATTATGGAATTCCTAATATGTATTCATGTAATAAGATGTGGATTTCCGTTGCATTGCTATAATTTTTATTCAATTCGTGTGAGGGAATGAAATATAACATAACCTCTGCAAATGATGTTCTGGCAGTAAATACATTGCAAAGATTATGTTCAAGACAATCGCATTAATATTTTCCCCATGTAAATGACGGTTTGTTGCGCGTTTCTCTTCTTTTTAAGAATGTATCCCACTGCTAGTCCAAGAACCACGACTGCTGTTTGTCTTTCTTCCATGTAAAAACAAACTGCTATCAAACCTTGCCATATCTTTTCAGTTCTTATCAAAACTTCAGCGATGTTGAGCAATATGTGACAAGATTTGACAACTTTTCTCTTAAAAAACAATAATCACCATCACCCGCACTATCCATTGTAACCTCCTAAACAGCTTTTCTGGTGTGGACAGAATGATGAATAAGTTTGTTAACAAAATTTTGTTAACAATGTTGAGAAATATTAACATTGTTTACTACGGTAATTAACTCTTGTGAGGACTAAGCTTTATCAACACTAGCTGCGTACTTGATGGTGTACAACAGGCACAACTGTAGTCCCTAAAGTAATGAAAGCTGCAGCTGTAAGAATAATAACACCCACGGTATCCCCTGCCTGTCGTCAGAGGTGATTAAAAGCGGCCCCAGGGGCTCTCAATTTTTGAGCGTGGATTGGCGACCACGGGACCCTTAGTTGAATCCTGGCATTGCTTCCACTTAATTGTGCCAGACTCCTCACTTTCATTTATCCTATCCGTCCTCCTTTGGTCAACACTTCTCTTTTCCGACCCCGACGGTATTAAGTTGCGAGGCCTAGGGAGTCTTTCATTTTCACGTCCTTCATGCCCTTGTGTCCTTTGGCCAATACCTTCAATTTTCAAAGTGTTGGACCCCATCAGTTCTTTTCCTCTCTGATTAGTGTTAATAGAGGATGGTTGCCTAGTTGTAGGTACTGTACATCCTCTTAAAAACAATAATCACCATCACCCCCACTATCCACTGTGAACTCACAATAAGCTTTTCTGGTGTGGACAGCATATTGAAGAAGTTTGTTAAGTTTGTTAACAATGTTGAAAAATATTAGCATTAACGTTGTTTATTAACTTTGTTTTGTAATATTGTTTATTAACACTTGTGTGGACTAAACTTTATCAACATTAGCTGCGTACTGATTTACCTAATATCTTTTATACATATTATACTTAGTAGCTATTTTTGTCACCTTCAGCAACTTCAAAGTTGGCGACCACGGGGCCCTTAGCTGGTTCCTGACATTGCTTTCACTTACTTGTGCCAGGCTCCTGATTTTCATCGATCCTATCCGACCTCCCCCGATCAACTCTTGTTCATTTCAGACTATTAGGTCACGATGCGTATGGAGTCTTTCATTTTCACGCCCTTCGTAGCCCTTGTCTTTCTTTGGCCGATACCTTCATTTTTCGAAGTGTCGGATCACTTCACATTTGTCTCTCTGATTAGCGTTAATAGAGGATGGTTGCCCAGTTGTACTTCCTCTTAAAATAATAATCACTACCACCACCACCACCATTCTCAACGCGAGGTTGTGTGGATTGATGACCGCTGGGTTCCTGGCTGAGACTGGCATTGTTTCCTACCTATTTGACATCCTTCTGTCAACTCTTGTTCTCTTACGACCCCGACGGCGTTAGGTCTACGTGATCGAGGAAAGGTTTATTTATTTATTTATTTATTTATTTATTTATTTATTTATTTATTTATTTATTTATTTATTTATTTATTTATTTATTTATTTATTTATTTATTTACTAGTTGATTTACCCGTACTTCGTTCCGGGATTCTCAGAAAGAGTGACGTTGTGGTTTTCCTAACTGAAGTCAACATAGGTCATTACAAAAACGTCAGTAGGAAAGTGGTGATTAAAAGCAATGTTATAAAATACTTGATCAAATTAAAAACCACACATTTTCTCACTTTTAACGAACAGTACTACGATGCCGATCTAACAGTCCAAAGTTCCGGAGCTGGAATAACCAGGCCGCAGACAGCCGTGAACACTCCTTTGCCATTATTCCGTTAAATATGCACACTGCTCATTCCAATCAGTGCCTCAGAGTAGGGATTGAATAGCTCGAATGCTATGATGAACCAATGTGTTACGTACCAGTAGTATCAGAAAATATATGAACCAGAGGAGTGGCATGCTAAAGAAGAAAGTTACTTCCCGCCAATATTCAGGCAGGCTGTTACACTCGGTATGACCGGGAGAGTTGGCCGTGTGGTTAGGGGAGTGCAGCTGTGAGCTTGCATCCGGAAGATTGTGGATTCGAACCCCACTGTCGGCAGTCCTGAATATGGTATTCCGTGGTTTCCCAATTTCACAACAGGCAAATGCTGGGGGCTGCACGTTAATTAAGGCCAAGGCCAATTCCTTCACACTCCTAGCCCTTTCCTATCCCATCGTCGCCATAAGACCTATCAGTGTCGGTGCGACGTAAGGCAAATTTAGAAAAAATACTCGGCACGTAGCAGTAATCCTATCTATCGGAGATGAGTGGCAACAGAAGACACAAAGTACATCACAATAAACAATGGTCAATGTAATGTTATTGTGGATCAGGTTTATAAGCTTTCTATATTTTAGGCCTTCATATTTAGTTTTCTTTCGACTCTGTGATATTAGCGAGTCTTATACAATTATTTATAGTGTAGACTGCAGTTCCTTATCCTCCGACTTTACATACCGATTTTCATTAAATTCAGTTTACCCATTTTCTCGTGACTCGTCGCTGATATCCAAATTCATGAATATATTTGTGATCATAGCCGGTACGGTAACAATGTATAAGACATAAATGGTTGGAAATTTAATACTGTTTAACATTAGTTATCTAGTATTTATCGACACGACCACTAATAACATAAATATTTGAGAATTACATTTTAGTTCTTCCCCTAAACTACCATTTCACTTAGCGTGAATAAAATTATTTATGACCTAGATTATAGCGACTTATTCCCCGACTTTGCATACCGATTTTCATTAAATTCTATTCAGCCGTTTTCTCGTGATGCGTGTAGAGACAGACAGACAGAAGTTACAGAAAACTAAAAAGTGCATTTCCTTGTTACAGTGGATACGACTGATACAGAAATAGGCTACCAACCTTTTTAAATTCTGAGCAATATACAGACAAAAACTCTTATTTTATATATATAGAGATTTATTATTTAATCAGTTTACTGTCCACGGTTGTCCGACTCGTTGGCTGAATGGTCAGCGTACTGACCTTCGATTCAGAGGGTCCCGGGTTCGATTCCCGGCCGGGTCGGGGATATTAATCGCTTCTGATTAATTCTTCTGGCTCGGGGACTGGGTGTTTGTGTCCGTCCCAACACTCTCGTCTTCATATTCACACAACACACTACACTACCAACCACCACAGAAACACACAATAGTGATTACATCCCTCCATATAGGGTTGGCGTCAGGAAGGGCATCCGGACGTAAAACAGGGCCAAATCCACATGTGCGACGCAGATCGCACCCGCGACCCCACAGGTGTGGGAAAAGCGGTAGGAAAAGAAGAAGACTGTCCACGGTTGGTTTTTCCCTTGGACTCAGCAAGGGATCCCGCCTCTACTGCCTCAACGGCATTTGCTTAGAGGAGAAGTGAGAAACCACGGTAAACAGCATCGAGGATGGCTGAGATGGGAATTGAACCCCCCTCTACTCAGTCGACCACCCGAGGCTGAGTGGACCCCGTTCCAGCCCTCGCACTACTTTTCAAATTTTCTGACAGAGCTGGGAATGGAACCCGGGGCTCCGGGAGTTGCAGCTAATCACGCTAACCACCACACCACTTAAGCGGTCTGTATTTATTTACCGGGCGAGTTGGCCGTGCGGTTAAAGGCGCGCGGCAGTTAGCTTGCATACAGGAGATAGTGGGTTCGAATCCCCCATGTCGGCAGCCCCTGAAGATCGTTTTCCGTGGTTTCCCATTTTCGCATGAGGCAAATGCTGGGGCTGTACCTTAATTGAGGACACGGCCGCTTCATTCCCACTCCTCGCCCATTCCTATCCCATCGTCGCCGTAAGACCTGTCTGTGTCGGTGCGACGTAAAACAAATTGTAAATAATTATTTATTTATGTATTTATTTAGGTTGATTTGAGGTCGTTCGTTGGCCTTTCCTCTCATTTTTCGATACCCTCTAAAAGTTAGTCTGCACGCGCTGGGCACATGACACTGTTTGACATGATGTTTGCCACTTAAAGAAACAGTACAGAAAAAAATCTATAAGTTGATAGAATAACATCATATCCTGTTTTAACTATTTAGTCAATGACCCTGTGTAATTTTGACCTTCGAGATGTTACGCAAGCTTTTTCAAGATTTCTTGCGCAATCTGCAGGATTTTATTCGTACAGAACAGTACAGGAAAAAATATCTATAAGCAGATTCAATGACGTCATTTCCCGTTTTTTACTATTTAGTCAATGACCTTGTGTAATTTTGACCTTTGAGATGTTATAAAAGCTTTGTTCAAGATTTCTCGCGCAATCTGCTGGATTTTATTCGTCTCATTTCCCAGTTTCTCGTTCATTTAGTGGATCGTGACTCGGGAGAAGGCAGCACTTCATCAGCACCACTGGGATCTGTCCACTCTCCTCGTGGGCTACGAAACTTGACAACCCGTCCTCCAGGATAAACAAGGTGTGTGCCATTATTACTCTTTCACAACCAGCCTTTGAGAATACTTCTGGAATGGAGGATCTTTTCAGATACTTCTGTCCACCAACATTCCCTTAATTATAGCACAACCACACTCCAATTAAATAAAGACTAGCACAAGCAAGGAAGATCTTTCTTAAGAAAAGAAATTTGTTCACTTCGAACATTGATATAGGATTAGGAAGATATTTTGAAGACTTTCGTCTGAAGCGCTTCGTTGTATTTGAGTGAAACGTCGACGATTACTAGCTCAGAAAGAAAGAGGATAGAAACTTTTAAAATGTGGTGTTACGAAAGAATGCTGAAGGTGAGATGGATAGATCGAATCACGAATGAAGAAATACTGAATCTAATTGGTGAGAGGAGAACAGTTTTGCGAAATTTGACGAGAAGAAGGGATAGAATGATAGGACACATCTTAAGACACTCAGGAATTGCTCAGTTGGTTTTTAGGGAAGTGTAGGAGGTAATAACGGTAGGGGGAGGCCAAGGTATGAATGTGACAAACTGATGAGAGTAGATGAAGGCTGTAGTAGTTATGTAGAAATGAAGATAATGTTTAGCGCAGGATAGGGTGGTATGGAATGCTGCATCAAACCAGTCTATGGACTGATGACCCAAACAACAACAATAACTGAACTATAACAATAATAATAATGATAATAATAATAATGATAATAATAATAATAATAATAATAATAATAATAATAATAATGTGACGTACCCACTCTTGCCCACATATGTGCGACAATATGTGACGTGCCGGGTCGCCTTAATTTTAATATAAATAAATACTCGCTCATTTACTTCTCCATAAACAATATCCCATGGGCGCCAGCCTTCAACCTTATGGCTTGAAGACGATAGTGGAAACATAATAATAATAATAATAATAATAATAATAATAATAATAATAATAATAATAATAATAATAGGTAATAAGACTCTAAATACTCCCAGAGGTGATATGACAGAACACTAACCATTAAGTACACACTAACTTGGAAATTAAGGATCAATAATAAGAATTTCAGAAAGTACCAATTAAAATAACTATGTATTAGGATGAAAAATGTGACGGCTTATTTACGAAAACTGAATTTGCGGAAACAAAAGAAAAATTGAATGAAATAAAATGTAATAAAATAAACTGTTACGCGGAGAATTGCAGTTATTTATGCCATTAGCTCACCATTTGTAGATTCTGTTATCTGGACATGTTCGATGTAGCAGCTGATGTTTGCTGGACCTCTCGTACAGGGATCGTCATCTCTCGTTGTAGGTACCAGTCCTATTTCTGATTCGTGCATAGCCCACTAATTGGACAATGACTTTTCTAATTTTAACACTATCTATAATACTCCTTGCATAATTTTGTGATGAGCCCTAATTCCACGATCAAAACCACCTTGAGTTACGTTCATGGAGAGATAACACTTGTATTCTTCCGCATTACAGAATTGAAACGTAACTAAATACATGTCTCCTGTTCTAGACAAGTCAAAACCGGTCTCTCGTTGACTTTATCTCTCGTCATTGAGATAACCTGGACTCAATGAGATTAATAATGAGTAGTGCCCTTCTCAGATGCGAAGTGACTAAGTTAAGACCTTCTTCTTCGATGTCAAGACGTACAGCCCTCCTCCGATGTAATGATAGAATCGACAGATAGACAGACAGATAGGTGCTCTCCATTTGCTTCCGACATGCTATTATTTCTAAGAAGAAAGAGATAGCAGGGAAGAGTGGGTGGTGACCTGTTTCCATGTCAAACATGCTACCAAGGCCAGAGTTTGTGTTAGGTATGTGATATTAAGAGTCAGGAGAAAACCACATGGGCGGAAAGAGAGTGCCTACATGTAAAACCTGACAAACTGTGATAGCACATGCAAGGATGTGGTTTCTGGATAGGTCCATAATATTATGTTTGTGTTAGTAGAGAAAAGGTATTATGCACTAGCCATGATCCGTATTCTCGCTATTTCAGTTTTCAAGGGATCAGTCCTTCTGGGCACTGCCGTGACTAGCGCGGGTCTTATCGGTGCGGAGCCATGCGTCAAGTACCACTAGGGCCCGCCGCAAAGCGCCACCTCCTTGGGGTCCCTCGTACACAGTCTCCGATCCCAGAGAATGAGTCCAAACCCGCCGGGGCGGGGGCTTCCTCGATGGGGGTGAGTCATGACGCCGGGCCTCCTTCATTTCTACCCGCGTAATGGCAACTGTGGTGGGAGGCCACAACGACGCCCCTTTACGAGGGGCGTTTGGAAAGTCCGTGCAAAAATAAAAACTACTTACGTGTATGGGGTAAACTTTTTTATTTTTCGACATAGTCTCCTTTTAGGCTTATACACTTCGTCCAACGATGTTCTAGTTTGTTCATCCCTTCCGAATAATAGGATTTGTCCAAGTCTGCAAAATATCCATTAGTGTTTGCAATCACCTCGTTTGAATAAAATCTTTGTCCCGCCAAATAGTAGTCCGAGGGAGCCAAGTCTAGAGAATAGGGGGGTGTGAAACGAGTTGGAATCCTATTTCTATTAATTTTGTGACCACAACTGCTGAGGTGTGTGCTGGTGCGTTGTCGTGATGGAAAAGGACTTCCTTGTGGGCCAATCGCGGGCGTTTTTCTTGCAGCTCGGTTTTCAAACGGTCCAATAACGTTGAATAATATGCACCTGTAAAAGTTTTACCCTTTTCCAGAGAGTCGATGAGGATTATCCCTTGCGAATCCCAACAGACAGTCGCCATAAACTTTCCGGCCGAAGGAACGGTCTTCGCCTTTTTTGGTGCAGATTCCCCCTAGATAACGCATTGTTTAGATTGTTGTTTGGCCTCAGGAGTATAGTAATGCATCCATGTTTCATCCATAGCGACGAAACGACGCTTAAAGTTCTCCGGATTCTTCTGTAGCAGCTGGAAACCATCCTTGCAACACTTTACACGATTCCGTTTTTGGTCAAGCGTGAGCAATCGCGGCACGCATCTTGCGGATAGCTTTCTCATGTCCAAATGTTTATGCAAAATATTATGCACCCGTTCAGTCGAGATGCCCACAGCACTAGCAATCTCACGCACCTTAACACTTCTGTCATCCATCACCATATCATGGATTTGATCAATGATTTCTGGATTCGTAACCTCCACAGGCCGTCCAGAACGTTCAGCGTCACTTGTGCCCATATGGCCAGTCCGAAAATGTTAAAACCACTTATAAACTGTTCTAATCGAAGGTGCAGAGTCACCATAATATTTATCAATCTTCTCTTTAGTCTCCTGAGGCGTTTTGCCTTTCATAAAGTAATGTTTAATCACCAAACGAAATTCTTTTTCGTCCATTTCTTGAAAATCACTCGACTTCCTTGATTCACACGAATGCCCCAACGCAAAGAAATAGACCAATATGGCTGAAACTTGGTGTGCCTTCATTCAAGAGATGCTACTAACTAAACATGACCTCGATACACGCCGGTGGTGCCATCTCTTGGACTTTGCATGGACTTTTCAAACCACCTTCGTATGTGTCGACGCAGACCGTGTAGTGGTGATCACCCCCACAACGGTTCCACTTCACTAAGAGCCTACACCTCTCCTGCCTCTGGCCCCACCTCAGACAGCGAAAACACTGCAAGAGCTGCTGAGGGGGACGTTTCGATCTCACCTGATTGCCGCTACCCGCTGAGGTCCTCTCCTGATTGGCTCCTTGGTCGACTGCTGTCCTGGGAGCAGTCCTGGGTTGCGATTGGGCGGCCCTCTCCTGGTGGGCCGGCGTCGTCTTCTTATTTCTTGTCCGGGGATGGCGTCTGCTTCCTGGCGGTGGTCTCTGCTCGGCGGGGGAGGAGGCCTCGTCCTGGTGGTCTTCTTCCTGGCTTGGTGATCCTTGGATAGCGGGTGGTCCCGCTGCAGCGGTGGTTTCTCCCTCTTCCTGGTTGGCGGCGGCGGCGTCTATCGTTGTTGCTTTCTCTGTCCTGAGGGGCGCACATCGATTTCTGCATCGTGAAGGCGCTAGCAGGTCGAGCCTGCGTGGCAGCCTCTGAACGCCTGGGGGCGTCCGTCTCCGTGCTGCCCTCCGCCACCCGGATCGTCTTCCTGGTCTGCGACCCGGGTAGTGGGCCTTCTCTGGGTGTCTCGGGCAGGTGTTGGACGTTCCTGGTTGGCGGCCTTGTCGGTCTACGTGAAGTACAGCAAAATCAACTTGGGTCGCACCGTCGCGATGCTCGGGAGTGGACAATCAAAGCGTCATATATCGAACTTCGAAAAGTAGGCGTTAACATGTTGTAACTGTCTCTTCTTAATATGGAGTGGGTTAAGCAATATTGCAAGCTTGATGACGTCCTTTCCAGGTAAAGGGTTAAAATTAGCATGTCGTGTCCGGTCGCCTGACCTCGGCTGCTGGAAATTTACTGCAAGCTGTAAATACGGGTGATGTTGTTAATACCTTACTCAAGAATTAGTTCGTTCAGCGTTCGTTACTTCCGTGATACAAATAAATGAGATGATAATGTAAAAGGGATGACTAAAAACCCTAAGCCTATATATAAAAATAATTTAGAATGCCTGGCACCAATTAAATATATACCTCTTTCCAATGAGTTACACAGTTTGATAATTTTGTACATGCTGTGATGTTCAAAACATCACAACAACAACAACAACAATAATAATAATGATAATAATAATAATAATAATAATAATAATAATAATAATTGTTACCGTGTTTTGGTGGTAGATAGAGGTGAAAGAAGGTGCGGGCGTGAATGGATCTCAAGCTACGAAAATATAGTGCATGTAAACAAAATTTAAAATTTAATAAGGTTATATTTTCTTTTCAAAATAAATAAGTAACAAGCATGGCAGTTACAGAGTAGCAAGTCAAAAAAAGGTAGTTACAATATTTACAGAAGTTGGGCTTCGAGCCCCGAATTCACAATGCTTGGGCAATCAGCTCAGTTTTATCCCAAACACAATTTTAACAGAGGGGCAGAAAACCCCATTCCTACCTAGGAGCCCTTGCTCCAAATTACACTGAAAAACCTCCTCGAGGCATACAACATACAATTTTTAAAAGAGCCACACGCTCTCCAATTTAAGCCTCTCCCAGGCCACAGTAAACTCCACCTTCAAGCTGTCCTCAACGGACATAACACAGGGGTAAAATACCCAATCTACTGAGGTCTATTAAACGAAAAGAATGTTAATTAAATGACCTCTAAAATAACAATTTGAGAGGAGGCGAACTTGCACTCCTAATACACTTTGTTTTTAAGACCTATTTTGGCTCTTAGGCCACTGATGCAAGGGCTAATCCCATACTACAGAGGTGACTTAAGAAAGGAACAATAGTTTTACGTTATCGAAGAATAGGTTGTGAAAAATAAGTTCACCTCAAAACAATATGAGTGGGAGCTCGAGAGGGTTAGCACTCTCTATCCCATTATGTAGCTTTACAAGAGAATAGAAGAAAAGAGTAGTTACATTTTAGGAAAAGGTTACATGATGGAAAACGCTTCGAACCCGCCGCGAGAGTTAAACTGCCGACCTAGCAAGAAAAGAAGTTATTAATAGGCCATTACCTGGTAGTAGATCGCTGCCGAGGAAAGAGGCGCTTCCCGCCTCCTGCTATGTACTTAATACACTGAAAGATGGAACAGAAGTGGCCCGGAGACCCTAAAATCAGCAGTTTAAATACTCTCGCAGAAAATTCTAGGCGTTAGGGGAAAGAAAACACCCTCCCACAAAGATTTTATTGGGTAGGACCCCGCAACAGATACAAGTTGGGGAAAGATACACCAGATTGGTCAGAAATTCATTGAAGAAATTCGTGATTGGATACATTCAAAACAAGGGGAAGAAAGGGGTAAATATTGCCAACTTAAACAATGACAGAAAGAAATTTAACAAAGAACAAACTCCTGAAATTAAATTTTCTCCAACAAAATAGTTCTTTGACTCCGCACTAGGTTGCACTATTGTTGATCTTCAGTAGTGTCCTCTAGAAGAGAAAGTTCACACTTCTTAATACAAGCAAAACAAAGGTACGTCGAAAATGACACAGTTCACAAACTCAAAAATTTCCAGGTAGTGACATCTTCTGAGAAATTTGGAAATTAAGACCGTAGATAAAGTTCAAACTTCCTCCAGAAGAGGAGTTTTAACTGGCGCAACTTTTAAATAAACGGTGTGGAGGTGTACCGCCCGGTACAGACCTCCCCCCCCAAAAGTTCCTCCAAGGGGTAACACAGAAGAACATAAACTTTTGTTTGAAAATAAGTTCCAAGTTTTGATGTTGATATTAAGATAACTTGCAGAAGTATTTGAGAAATTTCTTAATTCGGTTCCAAAATTTTGTTGTTGCAGGTGAAGTAAAGTCTTTATGTTTATAGAAGTTGAATTTCTGAAGATAAGCTTTTAATACTTAAAAGTGAAGGAAAAATTTGCAATGTCCACCAAATACTGCTGTTGAATTCCCAAGTGTAGTTATCTCTTATAGTAACTGTCCATGTAGTTAATGATGATTAAGTTGGATGGCCAGACCGGCCGTTGCAGCTTGCGTCCAACGGAGGCCGCTCGGACCCCTCAAGTACCCTGAGATACCGCTCGCCCGCACTATGAGGGGAGCAGAGGTGTTGAAACACGCCGCGCCCGCGGTGAACATATACAGGCTGCGGCCCAGTAGCAGGTCGTGCGCCGCACATCAGCCTTGGCCGGGAGGAGAGCTCCGGCTCGCCGTGCACATGTCGGCCTCGCTGGAGAGGAGGGGGCCCATCCCCCTCCCCAGTTGCTGCACGGCGCTGCGCGGCTGCGGGGGCACTGAAACATTAAAGCTAGGCGGCAGAATAGTGTTGGACCATCGTCTTCATTGAGGGTACAGGCATTATGGAGAGGTTGAGGGGCCAGCGGCGTGTAGATATCCATGGCATTAAATATTATGAAGCCACAGTGTAAGGTGGAGCAGGAGACGGGAGCGTGGTAATGGCCGTGGCAAGGACAGAATGGCAGTTTAACGGGTCGGGACAGGTTTTACAAAAATGCTTACATCGGAAACAAAATATTATAGGTAGTGCAGAATGCCTTAAAAGTGAAACTCAAAAAAAAAAAAAAAAATATATAACCTTCATATCCTTTCAAAATAATATAAAGCAAGTTAACACAGAAATTACACCGGTTTCACCTGGGACAGGTGAACTCTAAATATCCTCTCGGTGGCTGGATTACTTAACAATAAGGTAACCGGCGTAAGAAAATCGAGAATGATACAAGGCCCATGAAATCTGGGGGCAAGCTTGCCCGCGGGAACAAAATTTTTGACCATAACCTGGTCACCTACCTTCAAAGGGGTGGGTCTCCGTCCAATCATACCTTTCCCTAACCTTTTCATGAGACACTTTAAGATTGGCTTTAGCCTTCTTCCAAAGATCTTTAATGTTGTCCGGATCTATTGTCTCGGGCAGAATGTCACTCAGAGACCAGAGGTTAGAGAGCGGCGAGTTGGGAACAAACTTGAACATCAAAGAAGCTGGAGTAAACTTGTGAGATTCATGAACCGCCGAATTCAAAGCAAAAGCTAACCAATGCAGGGACGTGTCCCACCTGGAAGGATCTTCATGATGATAAGCAATGAGAGCGGACCTGAGATTACGGTTAACCCGTTCAGCCAGAGATGGTTGCGGGTAATAAGCAGAAGTAGTTACATGAGATATTGATAAGTCAAAACAGAATTTACGAAATAAATTAGATGTAAAAGCCTTAGCATTATCAGATACAATATATTGACACGGACCAAAAGAAGCAAAAATAGAATTTAAGCAGGTAATGGTGGACTGAGCGGTAGCCAGCTTAGTCGGAAATAACCAGGAAAATCTAGTAAAACCATCTACACATACAAAGATGAACTTGTTGGCATTCCCCTTTGACTGGGGGAAGGGTCCCACATAATCAATATACAGGCGTTCCATGGGGCGCGACGCTTGCTGCGAAGACAAAAGGCCTACCTTGGTGGACATGGTGGGTTTACTGAGCAAATAAGATTTACAAGCTTTTACAAGTTCACGGATTTCACCGTCCATACCTTTCCAGATGAACATTTCACGAATCTTTTCACGGGTTTTAAAGATACCCAGATGCCCTCCTAGTGGGGTCTCATGATAATACTTGAAGATCATAGGTACCAGAACAGCTGGAACGACAACTTTCATCATCTTGTCATGCCTCGAAGGGCAACATAAAACACCATTCCTCAGAACATAAGGGACAACATGTTCCCCAGAAGAAAGGGTTTCCATTATCGGAGCCAGCGTCGGATCTTCACGTTGGTATTTCTCGATATCCCTAAAAAGCATGGGAGCATCTGTTAAGATGGCATTAACACCAGATAGTATGGACTCGGAAGGTGATGAACTGTCGACCGGTTCGTGGGTCTCGACGTCGTTATGAAACATACGGCTGAGTCCATCAGCAACAACATTTTCGGTACCTCTGATATGTCTAACATCAAACTGGAAGGCGGAAATACGGATGGCCCAGCGGGCTATACGACCAGTACGACGCGGCCTACCTAAGACCCAGCTTAAGGCTTGATTATCTGTCTCCAGGTTGAATTTGACATGTTCCAAATAGAGACGGAACTTCTCTAAGGCGAATAAGACTGCCAAACCTTCGAGCTCATAGATGGAATACTTGGCTTCTTGAGCCGACAAGGTCCTAGAGGCATAGGCGATAGGTCGCCTCCCTAGTTCAGTCTCTTGAAGAAGGACTGCAGCTACAGCTGACGACGACGCGTCCGTTTGGACGATGAATTTCTTCGAGAAATCAGGCATAGCAAGTACAGGGGCATTACAGAGAGCTAATTTAAGATCTTCGAAAGCGGCTTGTTGAGAAGGTCCCCACTCGAATTTGATGCCTTTCCTACGAAGAAGGTTTAAGGGCGCCGCTCTATTAGCAAAGTTAGGAATGAACTTTCTGAAGAAATTCACCATACCAATAAACCTGGCGATGCCTTTAATGTCCTTGGGAGGTTTAAAATCACGGATGGCCTGTGTTCTAGAATGATCGACCGCTACACCATCGGGTGACACAATATGCCCTAGGAATGACATAGAGGGCTTAGCAAAGGCAACCTTAGACAACTTAACAGTTAACCCAGCCTTACGAAGGCGATCGAGAACTTCTCGCAGATGATCTAGATGTTCTTCAAAAGTCTCTGAAAATACTACGATATCATCTAAGTAGTGATATAAGTACTCGAATTTGATGTCGGAGAAGACCCTATCTAGTAGCCTAGTGAGCACAGCTGCCCCCGTGGGGAGCCCGAAAGGCACGCGGTTGTATTCGTATAAATTCCAGTCCGTGGCAAACGCTGTAAGGTGTTTAGACTCTTCGGCAAGGGGAATTTGATTATAGGCCTGATTCAAGTCCAAGATAGTGAAGAACTTGGCCTTACGAAACCATGAAAAGCAAGAATGAAGGTCGGGAAGGGGCACAGATTGCAACACCACCTTCCGATTGAGAGCCCTGTAATCAATGACAGGCCTGAAGCCTCCTTGGGGTTTCGGGACTAGAAAAATAGGCGATGAATACGCCGATTTAGAGGGCCTAATAATACCATCCTTCAACATCTGATCGATGATTTCTTTTAGAGCCTTCATTTTAGGTGGAGATAGCCTATATGGTGGAAAACGGACAGGAATCGAATCCGTGACCTCAATTTTGTATTCAATAAGGTCAGTAACACCAAGAGTATCAGAGAACACCTCGGGAAACGACTGACACAATTTACGAATACTATCAGCCTGCTCCTCAGGTAGATGTCTAAGGTCTAACAACATCTCATCCTGGGTAGGCGAAATAGATGAACATGATACAGAATTACACTTCAACAAGGGAATATTACAATTGGACGCAAATTTGAATGTGCACGACCTAGACTGGAGATCGAGCACAAGACCAGTGTGAGAAATAAAGTCCGCTCCCAGTATGATGGGGCAAGACAAGTGCTTAGCCACAAACAGTTTAATTTTCCATGTAAATTTAAAAATACGAATTTTGACCAGTACGGAACCTAGAATTTCTAATGGAGATGAATTAGCCGAAACATATTGAATAGGAGAAGAGTCATAGACAGGTAGTTTACAAACAGATTTCAATTTCGAGTACCATTCAGCCGAAATAATGGAACAAACACTGCCTGAATCTAATAGAGCTGTTATAGGCTCGTTATTTAACTCAATCTTAAGAAAAGGAACAGGTGCGGGGGTATCCGCCGCAATCCTAAGACATTCTTTAGGGCATTCAAAAGATGAATTTGAAGGCTGATCGTTCTCTGCATTTACAACCTGTTTACTAGGGGCTGAGTCTCGGGAAGATGGATTAGTCGACTCAGCCGAAGCCACTAGTCACTTTTTATTATTAGCATAGCTGGAATTTGCACCAGAAGTTGAGCAGGAGGGGGTGCTATTTGAGTTTGGGCAATTCTTGGCGATATGTGAGAAGGCCCCGCACTTAAAACAGCCTTGTGATGACCCGGCTCCATTCCTTGTCCCACTTGACTTGATCAGTGGACACTTGTCGCGCAGATGGTCAGGCGACCCGCAAGCATAACATTTACGGGGATTGACTGGTCGGCGAGGTGGAGGCCGAGTGTTACTAAAGGAAGGCGGGGGTTCTTTCGCGACACGCAAAGAATCGGCGTATCTAACTCCTTCCGCTGAAACGGCCAATGCTTCAAGTTCAGAGAAGGTTTGCGGGCACGCCGCGAAACACAAATATGACCTATAGGGAGGTGAAATTCCCTCTACAATAGCCTGTACAATCTGATCTTCAGGAAAATGAAGGGCAAACACCCTAGTATAAAACTTAATGTCCTGTATGAAATCAGCCAAGTTTTCATCCAACCTCTGTACTCGATAATAGTATTTCTGAATCAGAGATGACCTCGCGCGGGCAGGAATGAAATTTGCAAGCAAGTGTGCGTGAAAATCTTCAATAGATGACTGTTCAGCAATGGCTCTTACTATTTTATCTGAGAGAACACCAATAGCATACGGATAGATAATTTGCAAAATCTGACAAGGGGAAGGAGAAAACACAAGGGCGTGATCCTGAAATTCAACTAAAAATCTTAAAAATGAAATAACTTCACTGGTGGTGTTGACAGAAAACTTAGAGATACCTCTTAGCAACATTGCCAATGGATGAGGCAAGCTACTAAACCCGGGTGACATAGTAGGTAAAGGTTTCAATGGCAAAGAATTTAATTCAGAACGGATGTTACCCAACGATGCACGGCGTTCAGACTCGTTGTCCAATGGGGCAGAGATAGTTTGAGCAGTGGGGGTTTTCCTATTTACTTCTCCCTTAGGAGACTCTTCCTCGCTACCTACATTCACTATGGTGGGTAGATCAGATTTGGGAGGAATTTCCCCAGTTAACAATAGAGTGACTTTACTAGACAATTCAGAAATAGTTTCAAGGAGCGTATTAGCTTCCTTCCTCTGAACGTCATTCACCTTTAGAGACAACAGATCATTAACTCTATTTGAAAAGTGATATAGTCTGCCTTGCACACGCTTAATTTGATTAGGAGACGGATCATTTTCATCAAAAAAACTAACTACAGATGCTAGCCCAGTAATATTCTCGACGATCGTGGAAAGAGAGTCATCAATTTCTTTCTCTCCCAAATTGGGGATGGAAATGGGCAAATCAAGGGACTCTCTAAGCTTGTTAGTGTCTATTGCAACCGTGCCTCCAGATTGAACGTTTCTGATAGTTAACTCGTATATCAACTCCTCTTTGCGCAAATAGTTAAGGAGGAGAACATCGCGAGGGCCGGGCATGATGACAGAACGATTTTGAAAAACTCACAAATGCCAGCAACTGAGAAAATGGTTAGAGTTTGAATTAAAGCAATGTTTAACCGTCAAGAGGGGCAAAATTGAGACCCATTCAACCACGCTCTGCTACCACTTGTTACCGTGTTTTGGTGGTAGATAGAGGTGAAAGAAGGTGCGGGCGTGAATGGATCTCAAGCTACGAAAATATAGTGCATGTAAACAAAATTTAAAATTTAATAAGGTTATATTTTCTTTTCAAAATAAATAAGTAACAAGCATGGCAGTTACAGAGTAGCAAGTCAAAAAAAGGTAGTTACAATATTTACAGAAGTTGGGCTTCGAGCCCCGAATTCACAATGCTTGGGCAATCAGCTCAGTTTTATCCCAAACACAATTTTAACAGAGGGGCAGAAAACCCCATTCCTACCTAGGAGCCCTTGCTCCAAATTACACTGAAAAACCTCCTCGAGGCATACAACATACAATTTTTAAAAGAGCCACACGCTCTCCAATTTAAGCCTCTCCCAGGCCACAGTAAACTCCACCTTCAAGCTGTCCTCAACGGACATAACACAGGGGTAAAATACCCAATCTACTGAGGTCTATTAAACGAAAAGAATGTTAATTAAATGACCTCTAAAATAACAATTTGAGAGGAGGCGAACTTGCACTCCTAATACACTTTGTTTTTAAGACCTATTTTGGCTCTTAGGCCACTGATGCAAGGGCTAATCCCATACTACAGAGGTGACTTAAGAAAGGAACAATAGTTTTACGTTATCGAAGAATAGGTTGTGAAAAATAAGTTCACCTCAAAACAATATGAGTGGGAGCTCGAGAGGGTTAGCACTCTCTATCCCATTATGTAGCTTTACAAGAGAATAGAAGAAAAGAGTAGTTACATTTTAGGAAAAGGTTACATGATGGAAAACGCTTCGAACCCGCCGCGAGAGTTAAACTGCCGACCTAGCAAGAAAAGAAGTTATTAATAGGCCATTACCTGGTAGTAGATCGCTGCCGAGGAAAGAGGCGCTTCCCGCCTCCTGCTATGTACTTAATACACTGAAAGATGGAACAGAAGTGGCCCGGAGACCCTAAAATCAGCAGTTTAAATACTCTCGCAGAAAATTCTAGGCGTTAGGGGAAAGAAAACACCCTCCCACAAAGATTTTATTGGGTAGGACCCCGCAACAGATACAAGTTGGGGAAAGATACACCAGATTGGTCAGAAATTCATTGAAGAAATTCGTGATTGGATACATTCAAAACAAGGGGAAGAAAGGGGTAAATATTGCCAACTTAAACAATGACAGAAAGAAATTTAACAAAGAACAAACTCCTGAAATTAAATTTTCTCCAACAAAATAGTTCTTTGACTCCGCACTAGGTTGCACTATTGTTGATCTTCAGTAGTGTCCTCTAGAAGAGAAAGTTCACACTTCTTAATACAAGCAAAACAAAGGTACGTCGAAAATGACACAGTTCACAAACTCAAAAATTTCCAGGTAGTGACATCTTCTGAGAAATTTGGAAATTAAGACCGTAGATAAAGTTCAAACTTCCTCCAGAAGAGGAGTTTTAACTGGCGCAACTTTTAAATAAACGGTGTGGAGGTGTACCGCCCGGTACAATAATAATAATAATAATAATAATAATAATAATAATAACTAGCTGAAACCCGTCAATGGGGTAAATATTAATATTAAAGGATTTCCTTAAATACGACATTACTTGTACTTTATTCTTTTACAATTTTCTTTACATCGACGATGGGAAAAGAGATCGTTAGAGTGGTAAGGAAGCATTTGCCTGGTGTGAAAATGGGAAACCACGGGAAACCTTCTTCCGAGCTGTCAACAGTCGAGTTCGAACCCACCATCTCTCGAATGCAACCTGATAGCTACGTGACCCGAACCACGCAGCCACTTGCTCGGTGCATTCCTTGTAGCCTACAATTATTTTTTGGCACTATTGCAATTGTAAACTATCGATCTTTTGACATTACAAAATTTAACTGGCCATGGCTGAAAACTGGCTGTCACGTCTCTTGAGATTAATTGATCGTGATTCGAAATTGGAATTGGAAATTCATGCCTTTTGAAAGAAAATGGAAAATGGAAGTGTTTTATCGGATGTCGTTAAGTCAACTCGAGGGATTAAAGCACTCTGTCCAGCTTTATCTCAGCTTATTGTTTCCAAATCTAAACAGTGTTGGTACATATTTCCTAGAATTAGGCCCCAATCTGTTTCCGATTAGGAGCAGCTGATAAACGTTTTGATTTATAAGGAGCATAACCATGGTTTCAATTTTTAGAATACGAATATGTGGAGGCAAACTATTAATTCCGAGGAATTCAATAATTATGTAGGAAATTAAAATAGCTAGTTTTCATCCTCAGTATTAAACTGTTTACGGTAGTGAATGGTTTTGAATTATCGGGTATAAGCCCAATGACTTTCAGATTAATATTAAGAATGGCAACTTTCGAGAAAACAATAACATCTTTCGCAGAAGAGAACGTTTTGTTATACATTTCAATCACGATATCATCATGTGATGAAATTCTGCCTGGTAGTTCAATAATATTTGAGCCGTTACTCTCTAGTGAGCGGGTAGTCACCACTACCGATTTCTTGCAAAAAATCAGCGAATTCATTTTTTGTGGCTTTATCTGCATATTTTTATGTAAGTCATGCATTTTGGAGAAGGGTCAAAGAGGAGAGTATTTAATACAATAATACAATTATAAATAAATGTTTCGCGATAAGCATTTGGCAAAACAGACAAAACCTTTATGGAATCTTCCCCAAGAACAATAATTTTCCCACCACGAGGAATGGAATGTCGTTACCTACGATATACACTGACTGACAGAGCAAATGCAACACCAAGAAGGAGTGGTCAGAACTTTATGCCAATTGCAGGGTAGACTGACGTCACTGAGGTATGCTCATGATGTGAAATGCGCCGCTGTGCTGCGCACGTAGCGAACGAGAAATGGGACACGGCGTTGGCGAATGGCCCACTTCGTACCGTGATTTCTCAGCCGACAGTCATTGTAGAACGTGTTGTCGTGTGCCACAGGACACGTGTATAGCTAAGAATGCCAGGCCGCCGTCAACGGAGGCATTTCCAGCAGACAGACGACTTTACGAGGGGTATGGTGATCGGGCTGAGAAGGGCAGGTTGGTCGCTTCGTCAAATCGCAGCCGATACCCATAGGGATGTGTACACGGTGCAGCGCCTGTGGCGAAGATGGTTGGCGCAGGGACATGTGGCACGTGCGAGGGGTCCAGGCGCAGCCCGAGTGACGTCAGCACGCGAGGATCGGCGCATCCGCCGCCAAGCGGTGGCAGCCCCGCACGCCACGTCAACCGCCATTATTCAGCATGTGCAAGACACCCTGGCTGTTCCAATATCGACCAGAACAATTTCCCGTCGATTGGTTGAAGGAGGCCTGCACTCCCGGCGTCCGCTCAGAAGACTACCATTGACTCCACAGCATAGACGTGCACGCCTTGCATGGTGCCGGGCTAGAGCGACTTGGATGAGGGAATGGCGGAACGTCGTGTTCTCCGATGAGTCACGCTTCTGTTCTGTCAGTGATAGTCACCGCAGACGAGTGTGGCGTCGGCGTGGAGAAAGGTCAAATCCGGCAGTAACTGTGGAGCGCCCTACCGCTAGACAACGCGGCATCATGGTTTGGGGCGCTATTGCGTATGATTCCACGTCACCTCTAGTGCGTATTCAAGGCACGTTAAATGCCCACCGCTACGTGCAGCATGTGGTGCGGCCAGTGGCACTCCCGTACCTTCAGGGGCTGCCCAATGCTCTGTTTCAGCAGGATAATGCCCGCCCACACACTGCTCGCATCTCCCAACAGGCTCTACGAGGTGTACAGATGCTTCCGTGGCCAGCGTACTCTCCGGATCTGTCACCAATCGAACACGTGTGGGATCTCATTGGACGCCGTTTGCAAACTCTGCCCCAGCCTCGTACGGACGACCAACTGTGGCAAATGGTTGACAGAGAATGGAGAACCATCCCTCAGGACACCATCCGCACTCTTATTGACTCTGTACCTCGACGTGTTTCTGCGTGCATCGCCGCTCGCGGTGGTCCTACATCCTACTGAGTCGATGCCGTGCGCATTGCGTAACCTGCATATCGGTTTGAAATAAACATCAATTATTCGTCCGTGCCGTCTCTGTTTTTTCCCCAACTTTCATCCCTTTCGAACCACTCCTCCTTGGTGTTGCATTGTCACTGTCAGTCAGTGTAGTTCAGAGGACGATTCATACACATAAATGAATGACTATTTGCCAGTAGCGTAGCCAGGATTCCATTTTTTTAGGGGGAGGGGCGGGGATTAAGGTAGTTTTTCATCCAGAATTTTATTTTGATTGTGGTACAGACTACCTAAAAAGGAAATGAGTGACCTTGGATCAAAGTAGGAGTGGTGGACTCGTGCGGATTCCGGAAGCAATAATATGATGCATTATATATAAAATGCTTAATGAAAGTGTATTCGTTAAAACTTCTGGTGTATCTAGACTCCTTGGACGACAACGCTCCCCCCCCCCTGCCAACCTCTGTTATTCCCATCCCAACATAACGGCAGCATTTCATATATTCCGAGTACAAATGAAATCAATGCAAAAATATATAGTTTGATTAAAGATGCAATATTCTGGTTTAGAGGTAATTTTCTTATAATAATGGTCATGTGATAAACCATAAAGAAGTGATATTTTATACAAATAATACGACAAAGTAATACACAGAAACAACACATATATAGAAAGTAAGAGGTATGGGTATAGATATTTTGTTTGTTGATAAAGAAAAATACACGTCACAACATATGCTAGGTAGGGTTTACCTTGTACTATTAGTTTCCGTCGCAAACCTGGGATACATCATATAGTAGCATAAAGTTACAGCTTTGTGACGCTAATAGTCGAATGTACAATTTTTATTAAAGTGCCAGAAACCAACTACATGTAGATATTGCCATTTCAACACCGTTTTAAGGGCCACCGACTCAAGCCGGGATTTGAACCTGCGAACTCTGACTCAGAAGGACAGCGACTCAACCAACTGAGCCACATGAAAAAGCGTCGTTTGCGGTTATTGTTATAAATAGATGCTGTTAGTATTTTTACAAAAGTTTTATGAGGAGCATTTATTAAGGCGTACGTTTTTCCAACTGTCCTAAATGCACGAGACCGGACGTAAGAATTAGCTGGAAGTTAAAGAGCCTTGCAGGAATGTCACTTCCTTCTCTGTTTACTTTTCCAAACCAAACTCCATAGTGTAACAGCCCCGAAGGGCTATCGCCTACCAAGCGGCCGCTGTTCAGCCCGAAGGCTTGCAGATTACGAGGTGTCGTGTGGTCAGCACGACGAATCCTCTCCGCCGTTATTCTTGGCTTTCTAGACCGGAGCCGCCATCTCACCGTCAGATAGCTCCTCAATTATAAGCACGTGGGCTGAGTGTACCTCGAACCAGCGCTCAGATCCAGGTAAAAATCCGTGACCTGGCCGGGACTCGAACCCGGGGCCTCCGGTGAGAGGCAGGCACGCTACCCCTACACTGCGGGGCCGGCTGTTTACTTTTAGGTCTCCTTATTTTAGAATTTGACTTGAGGCATCCTGCATTCGATTCCCGTCACTGCAAAGTTAAAAAGACATGGGATGGGCCTTGTTTATGGGTGCAATAGTGTTGCCCAACTATCTCCCGTAATCGAAATATCTACGACCTGGAAGGTAGTCACCTTCACGGGACGTAGCACCAAAGTGGTTCCTTTTTTTTAAGAAGACAAATTAAATGAAGATTCTACTTCATCACAAACGAAGAACAATATTATCAATTTTACGAACAGTTTCAATAGTGTAGCCGGTATATGTTAAGAGCACAGAAGCTATGATTTCGATTGATGGATATAATTACATGGTAACAATCAAAACCATCAATATCTACTGGCCGTGCGTTTAGGGGCGCTTAGTTGTGAGCTTACATCCGAGAGATAGTGGTTTCAAACCCCACTGTCGGCAGCCCTAAATATGGTTTTCTGTAGTTTCCCATATTCACACCAGGCAAATGCTGGGGCTGTAGGCCTACCTTAATTAAGGCCTCGGCCGCTTCCTGCCCACTTCTAGCCCTTTCCTTTCCCATCGTCACCATAAGACCTACGGTGCGACGTAAAGCAAATTCTAAATGAAATGAAAACCTACAACCTGTTTTCTAGTTAGTGACCGGGTCAGAAATGGAATGAATGAAGCCCCCATCTTGCGGCGTGGATAGGAATTGGGGCGGCTGCCGAAGCCTGTCGCACTCCTCTGGGGTAGTGATTAATGACTGGCAGATGAAATGAAATTATAGGGGAGAGTGTTGCTGGAATGAAAGATGACAGTGAAACTGGAGTACCCGGAGAAAAACCTGTCCCGCCTCCGCATTGTACAGGACAAATCTTACATGGAGTGGCCGGGATTTGAACCACGGAACCCAGCGGAGAGAGGCTGACGCGCTGCCACCTGAGCAACGGACGCTTCAAAGCAAATTCTAAATAAAGAATTAAAAAGTCTTTTTACAACCCCTTCCAAGGAAAAGTTGTATCCACTACTGGCCTGGACTTATACCCCACCCACGGAAATTAACTTGTGGGTACGCCACTGCATCCACGCACCATTTAAGATACAGGGTAAGCTCGAAGAATGGTTGGATACTCAAGATACACCACCATAAATGATGCAGTTATGGCTCAAAACTACTAAAGAATGGTAAGGGACGGGATCTCGTGTCTTAAGTAGAATCCGAATCAATAGAACGTGACTTCCTATTTTAAAAGTGTTTCATACATCGACTGCGATTCAAGTCTCGGCAGTCTTGATGAGAAGATAGAACCATTGGAACTAAGTAATCACGCCCGCTGTTTACAAAATAGTTACCAGCACTTTTTATGGTGCCATTTGAGGTTCCAATCAGTCCCCTGGAATTCGACAAAATACACTGACTTGGCAAATGTCATCGGATAGTCATCTAATAGCGTGTGGGGCCTCCTCTGGCCCTGCGAACTGCAGTGGGACGCCGTGGAAGTGAGTCGACAAGTCCCTAGTAGTCCTCTGGACGCAGCTGACACCAAATAATTTGCAGAGCGGCCGCCAATGCTGGCCTGTTCGTGGGTGCAGGATCCATGGCACGGAGCCTGCGTTCCAGGACATCCCAGATATGTTCGATAGGGTTCAAATCGGGGCTCCTGGGTGGCCATGGCAGTCGTTGGACTTCCGCTGCATGTTCCTGGAACCATTACCGGGCGACATGGGAGCGATGTGGCGGCGCGTTATCGTCTTGAAACACCGCAGAACCGTCTGGGCGCTGGAAGGCCAAAAATGGGTGGAGATGGTATCCGAGCAGCTCAACATACCGCGTACAATTCAAAGTCTCTTCCAGAACAACTAGGGGGCCCATTCCATACCAGGAAAATGCACCCCTGCCCATAAGAGAGACACCAGCGCCCTGGACCACAGCTTCGAGGCAGGCGGGATCCATCGCTTCATGTGTTCTGCGCCATACACGGTGCCTCCCATCGGCATGGTGCAGTTTAAATCGTGATTCGTCCGACCATATCACGTTAGGACATTGTTCCAGTGTCCATCCCCGGTGACTGGCGACAAATGCGCTTCGTTGTGCCCGATGACGTTGGGTTAACAGTGGCACCCGTGTGCGGCGCCAGCTCCCATACCCCATAGAACCCATGTTCCTACGGATTGTCCACTGGGAGATGTGTTTAGCACGGCCTGTGTTGAAATGAGCCGTGATTTGTTGCACGGTTGCCCGTTTGTCACTATTGACAATCCGTCTCAGATGTCGCCGGTCACGGTCATCGAGAGTGGCTGGACGGCCGGTCGTTCGTCTGTTGTGGACGGTGACACCCGCATTCAACCATTCACGATACACCCTGGAAACGGTTGATCGTGTGAAGCCGAATTCCCGCACCACTTCCGAAATCGCACTTCCCATCCGTCGGGCACGGACCACCAAACCCCGTTCGAACGGTGTCAGCTCACGACGACGTTCCATGTTACACCTGTCGCATACACGGCCACTGTTCACAAGGTCTCCTATACAACTGCCGCTTGCACAGGGGGCGTGTTGTGCGCAGACAACACACCTGCGCATCAGTGCTCCGCTATCCCATGACATTTGCTCAGTAAGTGTATATAGGCCTACCTATAAAACTTAGACACGTATCTGCTATCTGTCTTGCACTGTTAAAATAAACAACTTCTTCATATCTTACCGAGGATGCACATAATTTTACCTTTTTTATGACAAAACGGTCCATCTTCAAAAAATGTTACTTATATGGCACGAACCGAGGAGCTAACGTGCAGCTCACAATCCTGTCACTGTCTTCCCAACGCTGCAACTTAAAAACAGCACATCTCTCAATCACGGTACAACCCCATGATCCCTAGGATATTGCTGTTTCCTGGAACCGATGTGCAAAAGCTGAGAAGATGTTGTAGCTTGCGACTGTTTTTGGCCGTGGCCCCCGTTATCTCGGTGGTCACGTTCCAGCCTCTTACTGAGCAATCCCTTGCTAATTGCCTTTACCTCATCTCTTTTGACATTTGTCAAGGCAGTATTATAGAACATTTTCGTTTTCTTATATATAAATCAGTAAAGAAGTGGAATCAGAGATAAGGCTCTTTGCAGACGATGTTATTCTGTACAGAGTAATAAATAAGTTACAAGATTGTGAGCAACTGCGAAATGACCTCGATAATGTTGTGAGATGGAAGTAGGCAATGGAGATTAATTAATTGTTCTAAGATACATAATCCCTTCAGCTCAATGGAACTTTCTATAATAAATAAATAAATAAATAAATAAATAAATAAATAAATAAATAAATAAATAAATAAATAAATAAATAAATAAATAAATAAATAAATAAATGTTCCACCTACGGGTATAGGTGTTTCTATTATGTTTGTCATAAGCTGTGCTTAATCTTATACACCGACTGGCCTGCATTTTTCCTTTGCTGAGTTTTTGAAGTATTTTCTGGAGTTCTTCTGGTGTTTTGGAGAACATAACTACGTTATTTCGACTTCAGTAATGGTTCGTGATCAAGGTGCTAGCCATAGGGATCTGAACCGCCCCCCTCTGCCCCCCACCAATTCAGGGAATTTTTTGAAAAATAAAATAAACAGAAATTGCCTGCCTGGTGGCCATAATCGTTAAGGCGTTGAAATCTAAACGGTCTGATACTGTCGTTAGCCGGTTCGAGTCCCGTTGGTCGAAAAAATTGACGCCATCATAATGTTGGCCGGCAGGGTAAGGGAGCTGGTGGTATACAATTTCTACTCACTAGATTACGTGCCAAAAGCTTGGATTAAATTACAAACCTCTCCGCAGTGCTCAGATGAGTGAGGGCATATTACGCTGTTCATGGTGATTCGTCCGTCGGATGGAGACGTTGAGCCTTGAGCAACTATTCGAAAGGGTTAGGCTATGTGCCGGCACCGGTTTTCACCCTTACCCTTCCTACTATCAAATATCACGTTATTCATTTCATCTCATTTCCTCCTGTGATGAGGTTGGCGTCAGAAAGGGCATCTGGTCATAAAAACCCGCCACGACAGATTCATCTCCCCTCATACTCGACTCCGTACAGAAATGGGACAGGGGTTGGACAAACAAACAAAATAAAGAGAAACAGACAATAAACTAAATAATCATTCGGGGACATAATTGTAGGCCTAAGAGATCTGTTGAATCTGTTTTCTAAGAAGCCTCGAAAGTTGGATTTTAGATTTAAACTGTACATACCATTTGCTCTAAAGCTGTAAAGTAAATACTTTAAAGTCTAAGTTAACTAACTTGAATAATTGCAACATGAGTATTGAAATCTTAGAAGAGGCGGAAACGGTAGCGGCGCTAAAAACTCGCCCCCTCCCCCGCAATAATTGAGAATGGGCCCCTCGTTTCCTGATAAGGAACGTTACAAGTTTATTTCGTAGTACGAGGTTGTATATTATCAGGATGAACAGCAACGACGATAATAATAATAATAATAATAATAATAATAATAATAATAATAATAATAATGATAATAATAATAATAATAGTAATAATAATAATAATAATGTCATACACAATTTAGTTTTCAAATCCAAAGGGATTAAAATAATACACTCATTTGATACGAACACACACACACACGCACACACACACACACACACACACACACAAGAAATGCGCATTCCAATTATAGTTACCAGAGCACGCTGACCGTCACAATATTAAGAAATAATCTCGTTCCTAGGACCAAACAGTTTACGAGTCAACGGTAGTTTCTAGAGTACACGCGTACACAAATAAATAATAATCATAATAAATGTTGACACAAAATGTGAATAAAGAAATAGTTGTCAGGCCTAAAAATGACAACTAGGAGAGGAGGGTGGAAGGTGCTTGGAACCCTATGAGGTCTATGGGAACGTATAACGTTATGGGGAGAAAATACTTACAAGAAACACCCTCTACCTCAACTATATTAAAAATAACAGCGAAAAATTACAAAACAAAGTTAAATCACAAAGCAGCTGATACTTAACGCAAACGAATAAATTGTTGAATTTTTCAAAAAAGGTGAAGGACGTGAAATTATAAACAGCGGGAATCTAGGGCAATCTCGGACACGTGAAATTTGAAACTTTAAAAATGACATTAAGCAAGGAAATACCGAAAAACCAAATTAATTAAATTAAATTAAACGAAACCGGAAAACATAGAGAATAACATTGAAATAACATTGCAATAACACTGAAATAACACTTACCGCGGAAAGGCAGGAGTTGGTGAATTTTGAGGACCAATTTCTGTTTGTGCCATTCTTGTATCACTTTTTCTATGGCGCAGTTGAAGAATAAAGGTGAGAGTCCATCTCCTTGTCTTACTCCCGTTTTGATTTCAAAGGGGTTTGAGGTTTCCCTCATGAATTTAACCTTGGGCTTCGTGTCTGTCAGTGTCCGTTTTATGTTTGCAAGTGTTTTCATGTCTAAACCTTGTTCTTTCAATATTTGGAAGAGTGATTTTCGATCAACTGTATCATAGGCTTTTTGGAAATCAACTAATATGCAGGCTAAATTTTTGCTACGAATTCTCTGATGTCTTAGGATTAGCTTTAGGTTCAAGATTTGCTCTGAACACGATCGGCCTGGTCTGAATCCTGTCTGATATTATCCGGTTTGTGGATCTAGCTGTTTTTGTGCTCTATCATGAAGACACTGGGATAGAATTTTGTATGCAACCGATACTAGCGAGATTCCTCTGTAGTTGTTTACGTCTGTTTTGACTCCCTTCTTGTGTAGTGGGTAAATTATTGCATTTTTTCAGTCTTCTGGGATTTGTTCTGTTTTCCAAATTTCTTGCATGGTTTTTGTGATTTCTTTTGTGGTGTTTGGGCCTGCTGTTTTATGGACTTCGGCTATCATTCCATCTTCACCCGACGCTTTATTGTTTTTAAGTCTTTTGACCTGTCTTGTGAGTTCTTTGTCATCTGGCGGTAATGAACTTGGATTCATACTTGCAGGTTCTTGTGGGGAAAATATTTTGTGTTGATTCTGGACAGTTCAGTAATTCTTTAAAGTATCTGGCGAATTTCTCGCAGTTTTCTTGGCTGTTTAGTGCCAACTATCCAATTTCTTTATTGATACAGGGACTTTGTTTTTGATACCCTGCAAGCTTAGTTTTGAAGTTCTAATAGAAATTTCTCGTGTTGTTTCTTTCAAAGTCTTTCTCGATATCCAGTAGTTGATCATTTTCAAATTTCCTCTTGGTCTATCTGACCAATTGAGCTGCCATTTTTCTCACTGCCAGGAATATTTTGTAGTTATTCTCTGCCGTTTTGCTGTTCCAGTTGTTGTATGCCTTCTGTCGAGATTGGATTGCTTGTTTACATACTTCATAGTGTTGTTTGCTTTTGAGTTGTTGCTAAGTTTTTGCCTCCTTTCTCTCTAATTCTTCAGTGATATGTTGCCGGATCCTAGTGGGTTCAAATTTTGTGATTAGAGGTTCCTGTTTTTGTGAATCTCTGAGGTTTCAGCTGTAGTTTGATTCTTGTCAGGCAATAATCTGAGTCTGTTCACACCACTTCTGACCTGAACATTCAAAATTTCTCTGCGCTGTGGATAAGAGACTGTTGCATGGTCAATTTGGAATTCACCGATAAGTGTGTTCGGTGATCTCTATGCCATTTGTTTTAATGGTTCCTTTTTGAAATGTGTTGACATGATTTTAAAGTTGCGTATCCTACAGAGTTCGACTAATCTTTGTCCATTTTAGTTGGGCCATTTATGTGCTGGGAATTTTCCTATTGCCTTTCTGTTTTTTTTTCTTTGCCCAGTTCTGCACTGAAGTCGCCTATGTTACGGAGTTTCCGTGGTTCACAGTATGTTAAGAAGCACCTGGGTTGAATGGCGGGACAAGGAATTAACGAAAGCAGAAATGAACATAACTAATTTGGAAATGTTATTTCTTTCTTTTACTTTTTCTTGTTTAAAACTGAGAAATAGAAAATCTGAATGAATAACAGACAATGTAATAAGTTATTAATGAGCTCGTCAGCTCTAACAATATCCAGGACTTAAAGGTCCGAAAATCAGGTACGAAACCAAGTGATAATTACCATTCAGCTAATTTACATAGAAAAGAGCATTATTGCTCTTGACAGGTACAATATTTTACAACAGAACGATTTGATACAAGAAGGGACCCTACTCAGAAGTCTGAGCTCCGAAAAACCATAGTCTAGCCTCGCAGAGGCAGCCAGTTTCCTATGATACACGTAAATCATACTAGGAAACCAATCGGGAACATCACTTTCGAGTGTTCATCAATTACTCCACAATTACAATAACACTAAGCACGTTCCTAAAGGGAATCAAGACGCAGGAACAGTTACCGAATAAACAGGGGAATAATTGCCCATACTACATGGCCTTAATGGAAAAAGAAAATGGTTGCACATACCGGCCATAAACGAAATCCACGGATGCGAAACACCTGCACTCCTTATAGAAATTGTTAAAACCCTAAGTGGGCTTATGACCCCAAGATACAGAGGCTAATCTTTACTATAAGATGTGAATAAAGGAGGAACATTTAAGGCAGAGACAAGATTTACGAAATTTTGATGTTTCAAAAACTTTAGCCACCCAATGCAAGGTAGAATGGGAAACAACAAAGGGTCATCACCCTATGTTCCCGTGCATTATATATGTCCCCGTAGGGAATAGAATCAGTGTCCTCAGACTTCCCCTAAAATTCTACTTTGAATACCACCAGTTTACAAAATTGCATGAAAAGAAAAGAGGTTGAAACCTTCCCCTGAAATTACCTACAAGAGCTCACACATGTCTAGGTAAATTTTGCCATTACCTTGTGAATCTGGATCTTCCTCACACAGGCCTCGCCTCCGCCTCCCTTCGACCTCTGTCAAGTCGCACTCCCAAGCCCTGGGGCCATTCACACAAGACGACCCTAAAGTGCCCTGCTTTTATAGTGCCGGAAGGGGAAGCTTCCTGAACACTTTGATGATTGGCTGGATTCCTGTACACACCCCCGGACTTGATTGGATAGAGAACCTATGTCCAAGTATCTGATAGGTTGATTACATTCGAGGAGGAACCAGCTGAAGTGTTGACAACTTCGGTACATAAACAAAACAATCCTCAGACGAAAAGGTTTGCCAAATCCAAGAATAAATATTATTCTATCCAGTAGTTAATCTTTAGTCCAGAATAGGGAGCAACTGAACCGATGATAGAGACATCTAACTATAGAAGACGAAGTTTTCTGGGGGTTCACAAGTCAAGTCTGTTGACATAGATGGCCTTAGAGAAGGCGCATTGTTTAAACAGCCAGGAAATGTGTGCCCTGGTACAGCCTATTAAGATTTTGACGTGGTCCGGAGGAATGTTTGATACTATTTTTTCTAGATTTTTTCAGGATTTGTCTACATTTTTGTGGTCTGTTTTATTGTCCTCATTGATTGGCATGTGTGAATTAATTAGTGTGTATGTTTTATTTGCACACTTTACAGTGACTGCAATTTGTTTATCGTTTACAGGCTTCACATTTGTTATTGAATTGAGTATGTTTTTCTTGATTGCAAAAGCGACTCAAGTGGTGCTTTTTAGAATTCGTTTGTCTGTTTTACGTTTCAAGAGTCTGTAGTTCCCGAAATCCATTTCGTTTTCGTCAGTCAGTCTTGTTTCTTGTAGTGCCAGTATCTGTATTTCTTGTTCGTTTAAGGTTCGCTCTAGTTCACACAATTTTCCTGCTCGTATGAGAGTATTTATATTCATTGTTGCAAAATAGTTTTTGCTGTTTGGGCGAATTTGGCCAGAGGTCTCCGACTCCCCCTGTTTGCGTGTCAGTCCAGACTCCCCAGAATCTGACAGTCTGGTTGCACTGTTCTTGACAGCAGTGGATAGGTTACCACCTGGGATAACTTTTTGATTTCTAATACGCCTCATGGTACTTGATTATCACAACTCTGGACTGTAGTCCAGTTTTAGGATTGGAGTGGTGAGTTCCATAACGTGAATTTCCAGACGCACCTCTGGTGATCAGATGCTGAACATTTTGCGGCTTGCTGCAATTTGGACGCGAAGTTGATTTGAGTTGGCTCTTCCGTCCTCTCTGCCATTGGGATATGTCCTCTTATGCCTTCGAGGCCTTTCACCATTTTTCCCTTTACCTCAGTTGATCCTCGGGTCCTAATTTGGCTATACCTTATTCACATCTGTTCTGTATATCTACAGAAACTTCCCCTATCAGCCAATGGGACGCGCCGTGTCGGAGTTGAGTGCCCCCACTCCAGTGTCTCTCGCAGGGTTATGCCTAGCTCTTACTCAATTCAGAGCTAAACCCCCAAGCAAGCAGACCAGACACGGTTGCTATTATTATTATTATTATTATTATTATTATTATTATTATTATTATTATTATTATTATTATTATTATTATTATTATTATTATTATTATTATTATTATTATTATTATTATTATTATTATTATTTGATTGTTTTGCACTGCTCATGTTTTGATCTTTCTCTTCTATTTTAATCCCTTAACACGTCCTTTTAATGTGACATATCACGAATCACCTTATTTATTTAGTTAGTTATTTACCATACCGTTATTTATGCATCATATTTACCTTTTCCGCTTTCTCAAAGATCATATTCCAGAACACAGCAACTTCTCCAGGTCCTGTCTGCGGTAGATTCAGAGAAAATAGGCGTGTGTTTACCTTTATTTTTCATGTAGTTGTGAATAGACATCTTTAGATTTCTCCGTTCCGTGGAATTTGCCGCGCAGCGCACATATACAAACAAACTCTTACAGATATCACGGATTGAATATGGCTCCTCGTGTCTGGGACCGAAAATGGCTTCCTACACCATGTGTTGGGAATTGATAGACACTACTCGAGATCATTCTTTGGACTGTGCTATGTTTTATATCTTTATTTAATATCATTGTGTCGTAAGTGTTATATCTTAGATTTTTAGATTTTTTGATAACAATAATAACAAGAAAAGAAACGAGACTAGTATGTTTACTTGACTGTTCTTCCAATATCACGATATAATTTTGGTGCCGAAACCCGGGAAGAACTACACTCCAGCGCGAAGGCAATATACTAGAGACTAAATAGGTAATCATTGGTTTACTACACGTTCCGTAAGGAGACTACGGAAAAATTGCTGCCGTGGAAATAAAACCTATCACGCCAAGCCATCAACGTACGGTAACATTTATTTATTTATTTATTTATTTATTTATTTATTTATTTATTTATTTATTTATTTATTTATTTATTTATTGGTGACAAAAGGTCCCATGAGCCTCTGGCTCGTGATAGGGACAATACAGTACATACTTTTTTAAGGCAACACAATAATTACATTTCATATACAATGGCTTTTCTGTAAAGTGACAAGTACTTTTTTCTTTTACATGTTAGGATCATAATTTTTCAGAAGTATATTCAGATATTGCATGGCTGTAATATACTAAATATGGACAATATATATATTATTGTATTAATTAAAGCAAGTTATATAGAGATTATAAAGATATCTGTATAAGAGTAATATTCCGTCAGTTTTTTCTTAAAACATATACCGGTAACCGATTTAGAGTTCTTTATAACAGGAGGCAACACATTATATTCCCTAAACATTGATGATTCTATGCCTTTCACTCCGTACTTTACTGAATTAGAATGAGAGGGATATATCCTTAATGATCCTCTAGTTTCATATCCATGAATTTCACTAAAATGGGAGAAGTTAACAGTAGAATGGGTTAATTTCCTGTCTAGCTTATACATAAAGACTGCTGATGAAAATGCAATTTGTTTATGGAATGGCAGAATATTTGACTCTGAAAAAACTTCATGTGATGGTTTGAGGAAGGGGAATCCATACATGATTTTGATGGCTCTTTTTTTTTTGTAGGATTTCCAAATTATTAATGTAATCTTTCTTACATCTTCCCCAAATAAAGCTTGCGTATGTTAGATGTGGGTGGATCATTGCATAATATATACACTTCAATTGTTGATGAGAAAAATTACTGTATCTTAATCTGTGCATTATTCCTATCAAAGGGGTAATTTTGCTGATTACATAATCAATATGGCTTTTCCAGGAAAGTGTTGAGTCTAATATTATACCAAGATACTTAGCTGAGTTGACTCGCTCTATTACTTGGTCCTTTACGATAACAGTGTTAGCCGCTGTTATCTTATGGGCTGTTTTATGAAAGATTAGGTATTTTGTTTTAGTCACATTTATGATCATTTTTTTAGATAAAGCCCAGTCCGATAACATGTCCAAGTCACAATTTATGTCTTCCATAATTCGCGTTTCACATAGTCCTTTGTAAGTTATTAAGATATCATCAGCAAATACTTTACATTTCCCCTTTAGTGTTGGAGATTGTATGTCATTAATATAAATCAGAAATAGAATTGGACCTAGTACTGAGCCCTGCGGTATTCCCATTTTTGTCTGCTGCTTAAAACTTTTAGTATCATTAATCATCACATATTGTGTTCGATTTGATAAATAATTTTGGAACCATTTGTGTGCTAAACCTCTAATTCCTGCTAATTTTAACTTGTTCAGAAGTATTTTGTGGTCAACCAGGTCAAATGCTTTTTTAAGATCTATGAGTAGCCCTGCTGCTAATTTATTTTCATCTAAGGTCTTTTGAACATCTATTACTGTATCAAATACAGCATTATCAGTTCCTCTATTTGGGAGAAACCCATATTGATTATTGGAAAAGTAATTAGTTTTATACAAAAAATTTACCAATCTAATTTTTACTACCATTTCTATGATTTTTCCAATTGCAGATAATATACTAATTGGTCTGTAATTGGATGGATCTGTGTTATCTCCTGATTTAAAGATAGGTACAATTCTGGCACATTTGAGTAATTGGGGTATTTCTCCACTGAGAATTGAACGGTTAATAATTTCCACAATATATGGCATTAAACTTTCAACACAGGTTTTTAACATGACATTAGTTATTTTATCTTCAGTTAAATTATTTTTATTTTTTAGGGAAGTGATAATTTTGAGCACTTCACATTCATCAGTAGGAGACATGAAAATACTATTAGTTTGACTTTCAGCTGTTGTGCTGCCATGAACTTGCTCATCTTCAGGAAGACCTTTTCTTATATTTTCAGCTACATTAACGTATAGTTCATTTAGGTTATTGCATATGTCCTCTGTGTTTGTAATGCTGACATCATTTACCACCAGATGGCTGATTTCATGTTTATGTCCAAGCTTCCTATTTAACACTTCATTGACTACATACCATGTTTCTTTTTGGTTTTTGCAATTCTGTAATCTGTGTTCATAATACCTTTTTTGTAACTCTCTCTTCAATTTGGTTACTTTATTACTGATTCTTTTGTATTCTTCAATTACTTCTGCAGAGGGGTTTTTACTTTAGTTTTTGAAAACAGTGAGTCTTTGATGTGAATCAGTGTTAGTAATTCTTGGGTAACCCAAGGTTTTAGGGGAATGTCTTTGGGGTTCTTTCTTTTTATTGAAATTGAGCTGGTTTCAATTCCTGTGCTAATATACTCAATAAATTTATTATAATACGTGTTTATATCCATTTCCTCAGATTTAAATTTATTTTGTAGGATATACTGATTTAATTTGTTGTAATTTACAAATTGCTTACCACTACCTTTGATTATTGGTACTACTGGAACTGATTTTTCACTAGAAATTTCACATACCAGTAGGTAGTGATCACTTAAGTTATTTGTTATATTGAATACATGACATTTTTACTACTATTTGTGACAAGTATGTGATCAATTAATGTGGAGGTTGTTTTTGTTACTCTAGTTGGGTATTTGTTATTACATGTTATATAGCCAGATGTAATTTTGTTCCTGTTAATATCTGAAATACTTAAGGAACTTCCAAATAGCGCATAAAGTATAGTACGATAAAAAAGGGGTATAAATTGTATTTGTAGTGCAAACACATATATAGTTATTGGTTAAGCTGGAAGGGTAGCCATATTGTTTATTTACGTCACTTGGAGAAGACGTCACGCACGACTAAGTGACCAGTGCTGCCATCTGCTGGCTTTCCTTGAACTACGTCGCAATACATCGGAGTACGATTAATAATAGATCAAGTAACGAAATATTTCCCACGCTATTACGAAGTCCCTATCAAATACACTATTTTACTATAGCAAATTCACGTCTAGAGGTCCAGTGTGGAAGGCGGTAACGCGAACACACGACTACACCAATTGAAAAGAAGACGTGCTAGGGAAAGGGCAAACATCACACGTCTCGTGGAGAAAGCACAAGAGTTTACTGAGTCTACCTCTCCCGAGGATTACGAGTACTGTAAGGATAGGTTACAAGAGACTTTGGGTAAATTAAGAGCCCTGGACGATGAGGTTCACGACCTCCTGGATGACACCTCGTACGCTGATGACATAAGTACATGTGAGGAATATATAGAGAACGCCAAGCGCGCTATCATTCGCATTTCACATGGGATGGAGAAAAAACTTGAAAGCGCGATGTCGAATCTTAGACTCACGAACACACAGACGGTACCAACACTTGCCTCAGCTGTTCCCTCAACCACGTTAAGACTCCCCCCAGTGAGACTAGAACCCTTCTCAGGTAATATAGAAACATGGGCACGTTTCTGGGAACAATTTGAACAGTCAATCGATAAGGACACGTCACTCTCTACTATTAATAAACATGTATTTCTGAGGGGTTATTTAGAGGGGGCAAACATCACACGTCTCGTGGAGAAAGCTTTCCAGTATGACCACTGACACATTCCTTATGGCCCTTCAAAGGTTTGCTGGTAGGCGTGGACTGCCACATACTATATATACAGACAACGCAAGGACATTTCAGGCCACCAATTCAGAACTGTCGGAACTTTGGAAGGCACTGTCTTCTTCGGAGACCCATCGATTCCTCGCCAAAGACGGTATAACTTGGAAGTTCATCGCCCCACGGGCAGCTTGGTGGGGAGGATGGTGGGAGAGAATGGTAGGCACAGTTAAGCGATGCCTAAGAAAGGTGCTGGGACTATCAAGACTTACAGAAGAACAGCTCTAGTCAATATTGAAGCTGCGATAAATTCAAGACCGATCTCCCGTGGAGATGACGCTGAACCCCTGACGCCGGCACACTTTCTTGTTGGTGAAGGACTCATGACCGTGCCAACAGGACCAGAACCGACTACCAGACTAGCCTTGACAAGAGAATTCAGACTGAGACAAAAACTTTCAGACGACTTTTGGAGAAGATGGACCAAGGAGTACCTCTTAGAACGCAAGAGTTTTCATGAAGCTCGAGGTGTGTCTGGGAGATCCATCGAGTTTCGACCCGGAGATCTGGCGTTGATTCAAGAAGATGGACGACCACGCCAATTGTGGAAAAGGGCAAGAATAGAGAGGTTACTAGAAGGAAGGGACCAGAAGATAAGGACTGTGATTCTTCGAACCCCACAGGGACATAAAATAGCCCGACCAATTCAGCTGGTCATCCCCCTAGAGGTTGACCAGGGTGGGGAGGATGTTGGGAATTGATAGACACTACTCGAGATCATTCTTTGGACTGTGCTATGTTTTATATCTTTATTTAATATCATTGTGTCGTAAGTGTTATATCTTAGATTTTTAGATTTTTTGATAACAATAATAACAAGAAAAGAAACGAGACTAGTATGTTTACTTGACTGTTCTTCCAATATCACGATACCATGGACTTAAAATAGCTCCTTGTCTTTACGTACGTTGCCTAGCGACAGTGAATCTATGCATTCAATCTTGGCGACATCACGTTGGATTTTCAAATCCAAACACACGTTTTCCGATGGTTTTTCGTTCATAACTCAACAATGAAAGCGAAAGTGAAAAATCCGGCTTCGAGATGTATTCTGACCCCCTTCCTTCTACCTATGTTAACATTTTCAGATCTCTGCATGCTGTAGATTTTGCTGGGCATCGCGCACACGTAGACAGACAGACAAAAACTTCCTTTCATTATTATAGATTACATTCATTCATTCATTCATTCATTCATTCATTCATTCATTCATTCATTCATTCATTCATTCATTCATTCATTCATTCATACATTCATTCATTCAATTCATTTCGCCGAACTGTGGAGCACGTCATTTCAACTGTTTCCTTCTTTCGGCTTTGACATTTGCCCAGTATTTCCGCATTCGTTCTTCCTGAGTGGGGCATGCGCCAGGATGTCAATTTACGTGGGACCTTCAGTTCTTCCAGGTCTCTTTCTAACTCATTGAATCAGGTCCCTTTGATTTCTTGCCCTGAAAGTAATTGATGATCTGATTATCCAATATTGGTGGGTTCATTCACGTCACGTGGCCATAAGAGGTGACCCTTCTTTCCTGAACGTTGTCGGTTATCTTCCGCACATCCGCGTATAGTTCGTGGTTCTGCCGTCTTCTGTATTAACCGTTTTTTGACAGGTTCCACGATTTTTCTCAAAATATTCCTTTCTTTGGCCTCCAGTTTTCCAAGTCAGACATTTCTTCTTCACTGTGAGACATTCCGCAGAGTGTATACCTTTGGCCGGATAGCACTGCAGTTTTGTCTCATCTTCGCATTGAAGGATATTGATCATTTGTTGTATAAACCTTCAGTTAGGTGGTATTTATTTCCATTTTGTTCATGCGTGACACGTAGGCTTATTTCTTGGAGACGTTGTGTTCTATCCATTCTCCCGGGTATCCTGGGGTGAATAAGGACAGATTTGAAGCTTTTAAACAATAAGTCCGGAAATAAATGTTGCAATGTACTTTCTGATCTTTGAAGTGAAAAATTAAATCACATGCTATATCAAGTATCATCCACATAGTATTTCAAAAGTTTGAATAATTTGCCATTATAAAATGTCCCTCTTTGCCCCGGGTATTGGAGTCAAGGGGGGCAGTCATGCTTAAGATCACAAAATCATACTCTAACAGCCGTTGGGGTTTTTAGGGGCACAGATACATGTAAGAAAATTCAAAACCCATTAAAATATACAATGCAGGACACAATCATCACTAAAAGCAATGTCTGCCTCGTCTAACAGTTGGCTCCTTCATTATTTGAACCATTTGCTCTTGGTTAAATTCACACAAATCTTCCACATTTGGAAAATATAAATATTTTCATTCTTGGAGGCAGGGATGTAGTGGAGGGTATACACGGGTTTACGTGTGTGCCGTCTGTCTAACTCCACTCGTTAGAGTATGCCTTCTGCTTTCCTGCGTATACTTTCTTACTTTGGTTTCTTTTCTTTTTAATTTCGCCATTCTGTCAGTGAGTTTTAACTCTCCAGCTACGCTCGAAATCATAAACATCGAAAGTTCAGCTTGATGAATAACAATATCAGCCATCATTTATTTTAAGTCACCACTCTTCGTTGCTTACGTCCCCAGCCTTATGTTCATTCATTCAAATATCTCACGAGGTGACCGAATTAAGCCCGAGTTGTATATGAAGACGTGGCTGCAAAATACACCAATTCAAGTGTGATCGCAAATTAAAAGTGGCATCTTGCACTGTTCGCAGCTGAATTAGTTCCAGTAGAAGACTACTGTGTAAGCAAATTAAGATGTTCGAACTAGTGTATTCGTTTATATGAAAAACTGGGATGAAGACACTACATTGAAAGCACAAGCATTTTTGTTCTTCTTACTTAAGTACAACACTAGATTTCTGCTGGTAGTGTTCTCCAAGATTTTTCATTCTCCGATACTGTGTTCAATATTTTACAAACAAAAAGTCTGGATGTTCAGTACTGTGGCAAGAAGGTTGAGGAGCTCTTTTTAAATATCCAGTCAGTGAGAGATGAAGATTTTGGTAGTTTGTATGGACATGTTGATAGTGAAATTGATGTTTATGGAGGACAGCCGTGCTCTAAAAATCGAAGAATTAGTGATGAACCAGAAAAATCAAAATACAAACGTCTATTCAATGAAATTATTGACAATGTACTTGTCCAAATAGGAGAGCGTTTTAAATGCATAAAGAAATTTGTGTTCTTCTCGCTGTTGGATTGTGATTTGTTTGAGAAGCACAGAAATAGGTTTCCAGGCAGTAATGTTACTGCTCTAGAAAAGACCTATGGGTCATTTTCGACATTGTTCGCTTAAAAACTGAATTAAGTGTGATGTATTCATCTTCTGATTTTAAAGAGAAGGGATTTTCAGACTTAATGTAGTTTATGCATACTAATAAATTGTACATGGTTATGCCAAAAATTTTCAAGCTCATCAAACTTGTAGCAACAATTCTTGCTACTACATCCTCTGCAGAACGTTCTTTTTCAACACTGAGACGCATTAATATATTTTCAAGATCGACTCAAGGTCAGGAGAGGCTATCATCATTAGCTATGTTGTTGATTGAAAAAGGATTGCTTGCAAAAATTAGATTACAGTCCTCTTCCTATGATTGAGTTATTGATGGTTTTGTAAAGAGAAGCTGCAGAGTAGAGTTTGTTTTCAAGTAGGAAGATCTAATAAATAGTTGCAATTTTTCTGTGTACATAGTTTGACTTTTACTTGTTTAAATTATATAACCACTGGCTTGTCATGATTTGTTAATAATTATAAAATGTGTCTCATTGTTATTCTTTTGGCCATTCTTGAAGGTGTGACGTAACCAGTTTGAATGCATGTTCATGTAACCGATGATTAAAATGTTCATGTGATTTGGCGATTATTGGGTTTATAAGTTTTATTCATTCAGAATTATGCATGTCCCACCTCCACCAACTTTCACGAATGGAAGAGCAAGCCTGACTTTCATTACCAGCATTCGCCCCTGGTTCTGTCAGTCCAGCGCTGTATTACGATCGCTATCACTGTTATCACCGCTGTGTTCTTCTGCTTCTCCCACTGACTGTAAGTATCGTGCAAATACTCTTCTGCCAGGTGGAACATTCAGTTTCCTTTTACTGCCGGGTTTTGTGTAGGCTGTCATTACCACTCCACATTTGCTTCTTTGGGAACTCTGATACGCAGTCATTGGCAAGGCTATCTTCCCCATCATGTACATCTGACAACATTTCAAGCGCACTGTTAAAGTTAAAAGTATAGATTCCTGTTTTTTCTGAAACCGGAGCAAATGTCTATTTCATGTTGATGATGATGCTTGTTGTTTAAAGGGGCCTAACATTTAAGGTCATCGACCCAATGTCTGTTTCTATGGTTGGAGATAACATGTCAAGATTTTCTTTCAGCAGACGAGGAGAATACTTCTTATCAATTCCGGAACATTTCTTTCGCTACCCCATTTCAGCGGTCTAAATAATGCAACGACCAAAGGCTGTGTAATGTGTGTGGAATTAAGTGGTGGAAAGGAGAACTCAATGCCATTTCTTTCACACACATCTATGACAGCTGGAGAAAGGTGTGACACTCTCGAGGGTCACTTTTATATTTCCAAACCATGTTGTACCTTTTCGCCCCTTAAAGTAAAAGGAAATGACATCATAAGATAAAATGTTTGTCACATGTATTAACACTACAATTTTCCTATGGATATATGTCCATATATCTTAGGAAGGGTAAATAATTACCTGTCAACTTTAAAATGATTATGTTAACGAGTTACGGATGAAGGAAAGAAGTTTTGGCGCCAACACAATCTTGCAAACAGATGATCAACATCGCAGGTGCCTCAAATTCAGAACAAATTCCAAATATTTTTCATATTAATCAAGTAGGTTGTGAATAGCTACTCACCAGGATTCTAAAACAGCCGATGTCACTTGCGTAGCTCAATTACTTTCATGTTATATAGTATCCAATAACTACTTTTTTCTGAAACTGTTGTCCCTCCCCAGTTTACAACTTGTCTGCTCGCTTGTATCATTCATTGTCCCAAGCTGTTTTGATATCCGTTGTGAACGTTGTTTTCTCGCAGGATATCTGGAGTCCCGCCTTCTTTACGTGTGCCCCAACCTGGATAATTTTTTGGGTCAGTATCTAGGGAATCAGAAAATAATAATGATATTATTATTCTTTTTATTATTAGTCTATTATTATTCCCTGGCTATTTGTAGTGCACAAAATAGTTGAAGACTGCCCTTTCTCTCATTACAGATCAAATGGCTCCTACATTCAGGGAACGTAACATCAGCAATGGAGAGAGGCTCTCTCATCCTCCACAAGGCGAGGAGATAGTAATAACTGGTATAAGTGGTGTTTATCCCCAGTGTAACGACATCTATGAGCTGAGGGACAAACTACTCAACAAGGAGGACATGATCGTGAACAGAAAAGTCATTAACCGTAAGTTTCATTATCTGTATAAGTACAATTATATCTACAGGGTATATCTAAATTATATATAAATTATACAGAAAAATTCAGAGATGCTCTTCATGTTTTATGAAGAAGGATGGCGCAAGCAGATTGGCGGAGAAAAATTTCCTTTTCCAGAAAATGAAGTGACTTTATTACTTCCGGGCGCGCGATTCAAATTGACGAAGGTGGTGGTGGTGGTGATTATTGTTTTAAGAGGAAGTACAACTAGGCAACCATCCTCTATATAACACTAATCAGAGGGAAAATTGGAAGGGGTCCGACACTTCGAAAAATGAAGGTATCGGCCAGAGGAAGAGAAGGGCCACGAAGGGCATGAAAATGAAAGACTCCCTAGCCCTCGCAAACCTAATAGCGTCGGGGTCGGAAAAGAACAAGAGTTAACCAAGGGAGGTCGGATAGGATAGATGAAAGTGAGGAGCCTGGCACAAGTAAGTGGAAGCAATGCCAGGACTCAGCTAAGGACCCCGTGGTCGCCATCCCACGCTCCAAAGTTCAGAGACCCTGGGGCCCCTTTTAGTCGCCTCTTACGACAGGCAGGGGATACCGTGGGTGTTATTCTACCACCCCTACCCACAGGGGATCAAATTGACGAACTCGCCGTATTTGCTATGATGCCAGACTGCTGCTGTGCTTCAGGGAAGGAAGGGAAGTGGAGTGTATGATAGACTGACAGAGAGAGAATACTCCGCGCAAACGCACAAGTTTCTTTGTTCGACTCGCGCACGCAATACCCACCCGTTCACACTGGGGAATCGCGCAGATAACAATGACTTACAAGTTAATACAGAGAAGACTGAGCACATGATTTTCAGGAAGGATGGACAAGTCTCCTCAGAACACAAAATATTTTTTCGAAATTAAATCACTAAAAACTGTTAATAGCTTTAAATACCTGGGTTTACACTGGGTTTACACCCAGAAAAAAAGCTTGGTGTAAGCTTACAAACGTCAATGGACTCGATTCGTACCCGTGCGACAGCAGCTACAAAGGCTATATTTGATATCAGAGCCATTACAAGATTGTCGCTGAGAACCGACATGGCCCCCTTCGACGCCAAAATCGTTCTAATACTCAAGTATAGCATTGTAATAATTTGGGATAAGTTAAACTTTTGAGATCTTCGATCATTAGAATCAGTGGCAACGCGTGACGTTTATGAAAAGTGTTACCACACTCCTCGTTAAGAGTTTATTGTCGCTCGCACCTTATCTCTGGAAGCTGTACTATATTCTGGACCTTCCGTACTGAATCATGTCGGCAACAGTGTTGATGTGTGCTTGAGACACATCATGGCGTCTCTTTAAAACTCTGAAATTATTTAAATTCTCCATACAGTCGTTTTTCTAAGCATTCGTTCCTGAGGAAAATGGAACACAAGGCCAACAATACAGTTTATTCATTTTTGCATCACCAAATAACCAATATAGATCTCTGTACCACGAGTCATGAAAATATCGTACTGTTCTTTTCGATTCTTTGATTAAACTCTTACGAGAAGGTATGCGTCTAACTTTTTCAGTTATGTTTTCCTTTATCTTCAAAGTTTCCTAAGGAAATGAGTATGTTCATTAAACTTTCTATTATACATGAGCATTCTGGGCCCACCAAAACACTTATTTTCGATGTGGAAGACACACCACTCATTTTGACGTTTAATAAGTTGTGAAAAACTATATGCTATTTTAACCTAAGGCAAATTAAAATAATATAAATTTACGCTTTAGCAAGAAAATTCATGTCGTATTATATCGAAAACAATAATTAACACAAATTATAACAGAGCACTGTTGAGCGCGGCGGAAAGAATGAACAGAACTGCTCACCACCAAAGTTCTAAGTATTCGTTACCACTCTGCATTGTGGTAACATGACGAGAGAACGTACGAGGGTACATCTCAATGTCGGTGGGGTGGGGGGAGAAACAGTTTGCTTGGCGCAGGCGCAGTAATAATCGCCTAGCTGTTAGAAGAGATTCGACGTGTATCCACTGCCTGCAGTTGGTAACAGTCTCTCTCTCTCTCTCTCTCTCTCTCTCTCTCTCTCAGCTTTGACGGTGGCTGTCTAATGCAAGAGAGTTCACGCGACACGTTCAGGCGAAGAAACAAATATATTAAATATTAATGAGTGCTATATTTTCATATTTTCAAACTGTTATCAGTGGTAACAGTGGACACTAGCACGCTTCGCCACTGGATGAAATGGGTAAAAGGTAGATACTGAAGGCTGTTCTTGGTGTATCTAAATATACCCGCTTAAGATTAGTATATGAGCTCGTTCGGGAGATCTTCTTAATGGAGAACTTAAGACTTAGGTTTGTTTTGCCTTGTACGACAAACTGGCAGAGGGTTGTGGAAGAAAGGGCATTGAGAAGAAGAGAAATTTGGATAGAGTCCTTCTTGACTGAGTTCATAATTTACAGAGCGTGGATGGATGCGAATCAGGACTTCCGTAACTTTGTGACCTCTTTGGCTGTACATGTCTTCCATGATAAAATGTGCATGACTAAATTATACTATGACCCAAACTCGACTTGTATTTGCGAGCTGTGTAACAGAATCTGTGAACGTTACCACGTTCTTAAGTGTATGAATCAAGGAAAACCTATCATGGACTACTGCATGAACTAGTAAATCTTATTTTTGCACATTAGGTATTTATTTAAGAGAGATGTGTACTTGTAGTTTTTGTTTTGAACAACTTGTGTGGATTAATAAATAAAATTAATTAAAGAAAATTGTATTTAAGAAACTAAGTTAATTATTAATTAACAGGGACAAATCAGATAAATAAAATCCCTCTTTGCATAGCCATGGCATACCATCAGTTTCTCATGTCATCCTCTACAATCAATCAGAGACTATATTCATATAAGTCTAGGGTCATTAAATAAACACTTCACATGATACGTAGGTTTCAAGTGTTTTCCAGTACAAGGAGCTCCAAAAGGTCTAGCCCAGACGTGTGCACCACACTAATTCCAAAAATTGCCGTACTACTGTACTTTTTCCTTACCTTCTAAACCTTCAAGGTAACCTAACTTTGTCTCAAACATAGCTTCGACTACTAGACATGAAGCATGTCACAGACAATTAATCAAACAATTGTACTCTAGACCTGGCTCGCCATGTACTACCGATGTAAACAACAGAAATGCTTCTCTCCAATCATTACTGATCTGCATTTAGGGCAGTCGCCCAGGTGGCAGATACACTATCTGTCGTTTTCCTAGACATTTCTTAAATGATTGCAAAGAAATTTGAAATTCATTGAACATCTCCATTGGTAAGTTATTCCAATCCCTAACTTCCCATCCTATAAACGAACATTTGACCCAATTTGTCCTCTTGAATTCCAGCTTTATCTTCATATTGTGATATATCCTACTTTTAAAGACACCACTCAAATTTATTCGTCTACAGATGTCATTCCACGCCATCTCTCCACTAACAGGTCGGAACATACCACTTAGCCGAACTACCCATCTCCTTTCTCCCAAGTCTTCAAAGCCCAAACTTTGCAACATTTTTGTAAGGCTACTCTTTTTTCGGAAATCACCCAGAACAAATCGAGCTGCTTTTCTTAGGTTTTTTTTCAGTACTTGAATCAATTAATCCTGGTGAGGTTCCCATATACTGGAACCATACTCTAGTTGGGGTCCTACCAGGGACTTATATGCCCTCTCCTTTACATCCTTAATACAACCCCTAAATACTCTCATTACCATGTGCAGAGATCTGTACCCTTTATTTAAATCATATTTATGTGATTACCCCAATGAAGATCTTTCCTTATATTAACACCTAGTTACTCACAATGATCCCCAAAAGGAACTTTCAACCCATCAACGCAGTAATTAAAACTGAGAGGACTTTTATTATATGTGAAACTCACAACTTGACTTTTAACCTTCTTTATCATCATTCTATTGCCTACTGTTCATCTCATAACATTATCGAGGTCACTTTGCAATTGGTCACGATCTTGTAACTTATTTATTACTCTGTACAGAATAATATCATCTGCCAAAAGCCATATCTCTGATTCCGCTTATTTACACATATAATTGATGTGTATAAGAAAACCTAAAGGTCCAATAATACTGTCTTGAGGAATTCCCCTCATAATGATTACAGGGACGGATAAAGATTCGCCTACTCTAATTCTCTGAGTTCTATTTTCTAGAAACAGAGCAACCCATTCAGTCACTCTTTTGCCAAGTACAACTGCACTCATTCTTGCCAGTAGTCTCCCATGGTCTACCCTATCAAATGCCTTAGGCAGGTCAATCACGATACAGTTCATTTGATCTCCTGAATAGAGGATATCTGCAATACCTTGCTGGAATACTACAAGTTGAGCTTCAGTGGAATAACCTTTCCTAAGCCCAAGTTGCCTTCTATCAAGCTGGTTATTAATTTCGCAAACATGTCTAATATAATAGCCGGCCCCGTGGTGTAGGGGTAGCGTGCCTGCCTCATACCCGGTGGCCCCGGGTTCGATTCCCGACCAGGTCAGGGATTTTTACCTGTACCTGAGGGCTGGTTCAAGGTCCACTCAGCCTACGTGATTAGAATTGAGGAGCTATCTGACGTTGAGATGGCGGCCCCGGTCTAGAAAGCCAAGAATAACGGCCGAGAGGATTCGTCGTGCTGACCGCACGACACGTCGTAATCTGCAGGCCTTCAGGCTGAGCAGCGGTCGCTTGGTAGGCCAAGGCCCTTCAAGGGCTGTAGTGCTATGGGGTTTGGTTTTTGGTCTAATATAATAAGAAAGAATGCTTTCCCAAAGCTTACATGGGACCATTTAAAAGTACGTTATCTGGAAACTCTAGTGAAAGCTTCATTTCTTAAGAGAACACTTGGTGTTTCACAATTCACTCGATCGAGACTTGTATATATCCTAACGAAAGAAGACTATCTAATTCAAGAAATCAGAAATACTATGCAACTACCATCAACGACTGCCCTCCAAAATGCATTAAAAAAGCGAGAACAAAAACGAACTGACATTTGGTGCGAGTTTTATGCCACTGACGCCATGACGAATAAGGCGTGGACACAGTGTAACTACGAGTTAAGACATGTGGTGTCCCGGTATGCTTGTCATGGCTTCCATCATGCAGTCTGCACTAATAAGAGATTCCATCATCCTTGTTACTCATGTGTATGCGAACTGTGTGGTGAAAGTTGTCAGAGATATCACTTGCAGTTTTACAAAAAGAGAAACAAATCATTGTGTACTTATGCTAAACACTGATGCACATTGTGCACATTTCTTTTAATAATAATACATGTCAAACTGACTGGCGCGTAATTTTCAGCTCTATGTCAAACACCTTTCCCTTTATACACAGGGGCTACTATAGCAACTCTCCATTCATTTGGTATAGCTGCTTCATGCAAACAATAATCAAATAAGTACTTGAGATATGGTTCTATATCCCAACCCAATGTCTTTAGTATATCCCCCGAATCCTCATCAATTCCAGCTGCTTTCCTAGTTTTCAAATTTTGTATCTTACTGTAAATGTCATTGTTGTCATAGGTAAAATTTAATACTTCTTTAGTATTATTCACCTCCTCTATCTGGACATTATCCTTGTAACCAACAATCTTTACACACTGCTGATTGAATACTTCTGCCTTTTGAAGATCCTTGTATACACACTCCCCTTGTTCATTAATGATCCCGGAATGTCCTTCTTGGAAACTGTTTCTGCCTTAAAGTACTGTACCAGGAAAAGTTGTTGGGCTCTTGAGCATCGGAAAGATCTCAGGTAGTGTGCGGTACTTAGGAGCCGGTGCAGAGAAGAAATTTTCGCAGGGCGAATAAGAGATGGTATATTTTTTTCTGATGAATTTATTCAAGCTCTGAATGAAAATCACCCTGCTTCTTTCTCGCATTTAAACCCTAGAGACTGTCTTGAAAATATGTTCTTCCATTGACATGTTCAATTTAAAATTAAATTACAGAACTCTTTAATGCAGGTAAAGTTGAACAGAAATATAACCTTTCGTCGAATATTTTTTCTTGACGTTTGAAAATGTCCAAAATAAACTCTTATTCTTAATAAATTCACATAAATAAACCCTACAGTTCATATAGGTTGATTCCTAAAGTCCAATTGTAATCTTGACTTGTAATTCATAAATTAAACATAATACAAAATAAACACTTATTTCATGAATCGTTCTTACGAAATTCTGAAGTTTACATTAATTCATTAATTGAATATGGTTTCCAAAAGTTCAAAATTAAACATTGATTCTCATAAATCACTCATGTGAAACCCTAGAGTCTTTTTAAACTGAAATTCACCGATTGAATATACACACTGATTTCAGAAAATCCTAAAGTCCATCTAAATTCACTTGTTTTCATAAATAGACCTTAAGTTCATCTAACTTAATTTCTACAGTTTATTTAAATAGCACAATTGAAATTCACACGATAATAAAATTTTCATGAGTTAGGCACTTGTATTTTACTAACGTAGCACTCAAGAATTATGATTGAAAAAGTGCCTTTACAATGAGTAAGTGATTCTCTTGTGCAATATTTTGAAGTTATTCACCAGAGAAAAATTGTAAAGTGCACTCATATCACCTGAGTTCTGCAAACAGGAACTGATGAAATGCGGCTCCACAGGTCGGCGACTGGAACACCCACGATGTTCAGCATGAGGTCGAACCAAGCACCACCAACGGCGTACCGTGTTCCAAATCCCTCGACGAACCACGTATTATCCCTCGATGTACCACGTATTTCCTCCAACGTCATCACCTGTCCCACGTTGAATTAGATGTTCGAATAAATACGAGGTTTTAACACTTTGTCAAGATTTCCGCTGTTGCCTGATATAACTGACGCACGGGAAAGTTGAATTGACACGGTAATATGAAAACATAGCACTGTCTGTTAAGAGTGACTAGTATTGCACTTTAAAATTACGTGAGTCTGAAAATCACAGTTCATAACTGCACTTCGTAATGCAGCAGTTAACGTAATACTCCAAATAATACAGTTGAAATATTAGAATCACAGGTCTCTGTTTGAAGTATTTACAGTAAAATGTTCTCACTTCTTAAATCACAAGAGTTTCAAATGCGCAGTTTCTAAATGCATAGTTCATTTAATGCGAGGTTTTAATACTGGGCATAGTTCATGACACTTAAAACATACATACATACATATCTTTATTACCCACCCTAGAATACACCATCGGCTTTACAGGTAATAAAGACAGACAGAGCGAAACCCAGAAACAAAAAGAACAAACAAACAAACACTAGGCACTACATCTCTCCTAAAACTACTTAGCAAAATTATTTACCTCTAAATCTACTCAGTGTCCTCCCACACGCACGCGGATAGCCGGCAAACGTGCAGGAAGCACCGCACTACAAATTACCCTATTTCCCTATTCCCCTATTCCTACCAACCACCTAGAAAAAAATATATATAGTAGACCGGTCTCTGCGTCAGCCCTGGTATGGAATACATGCCCACCAACCCGTTGATCGCAGGGACCAGCCTCGCCACGTGAGAACTGATCTTATTTCTCACCTACACCTGCTGACAATGTATTCCTTACCTACCATGTGTGCCAAGCCAGCTTGGCGGAAACCGGACCCATCACATGGCTTGTCACACACTTCCGCTATATACGTCACACCTTCTCTGTTCATTGTCAGCTCACTACCTTCCCTCTTCTTTTTCTTTTCTTGCCGTGCAGACATGCTAAAGCCTAGCTTCTTTGGGTTGGGTCAAGCCCCAACCCGTCCCTCTTCCCTTGATACGCCACCTTCTCCTCTCTCGCACTATTCCCGCCCACTACATCTCACCTTCTTGAACTTAAGACTTAAACATCAACAATTTTTTTTTTCACTTACACACAAACAGACAGTTTCCATTCCAAGTCCATCAGTTCACTCAGTCTTCACAATCTACAACACCACACTTGCCTCAAACCGTTGGACTTAATTTTTATACTTCCAACATTTTCTCCTTAACTACAGTCCCCCTTAATCTATCTAAATTACTATTACACAATAAACTTAATACATAAACATCAAGAATCCCTCAATTTTACACCCTTCATCAAGGCATCTACACCATTTAATTTTTATTTATTTTTTTACCTACTTTCATAATTTCCATACTGCCAACATTTTCTCCTTAACTACATTCCCACTTAATCTATCTCAATTCTATCACATATACCTTCTTTATACTTCTTCCTCACAAACAATCCCTTTTTTTTCACTCCTCATTTACACACCAACAGACAGTACTCCATTCCAAGTCCATTAGTTCACTCAGTCAACTCGCTTTTTTTTTTACTAAGCTTTACACTACCCTCAAACCTACTCAACCTCCCCTTTTCTCAACGCTTACCTAATTTTCTCAGGCTTTCCCTTTGCCCCGGGCGGATCACCTTTCCACAGGGCAAGGTGCTCTCCCCCTTTCCCCTAACACTAAAGCCCCCTCTTCTGATATCATGATTACCATGATACCCTTCCCGCATTTGCTCAGGGCGGATATCCATTCCTCTGAGCAGAATGCCTTCCCCCTTTCTGCCTCAGCACAAACCACATTATCTGCACAACCCCTGTTACTCCCTCAATTTCTTTATAAATATAGCTCTGGCCACATTTAAGAATTTCGTTATATTCGTTCCTTTCTCCCACTCTCTACATAACCAAGATGTTATCTTATAGCTTTCCCCTACCATATGCAGCTCCTTCTTACTTAGTAGTTTGATCTTTATCTCCGCCAAAGGTCGGCATTGATTAAAAATATGCAGGTCCTCCCACTTCTCTCCACATAACACACATCTATCCCTATTCTCACTACCTACCCAACCCCTATTCCTCGGAACACCCAATAACCACCAATACAAACCTCTCTTATCCCTTCTACCCTCAAACTCCGTTTTCGGGTTTATTACTTCCACCAGTTTATTTAAAACTGATAAAGAGACTCTCTCTCTACATTCCCCTATTAAGCTCTGTCTTTCCATATCTAGTAGTCTTCCCTTTATCCTTTCCCATACCCATTTATTCCTACCATCCCCCCAGACCTCTCCATATACCCCCAATCCAATCTTTTGTAACCATTTTTTGCACTTATTCACCCAGTAACCTTCATTCGTCATACTTTTCTGAAAATTAAACGTTTCTTGTACTAACGCCCCACCCTTCCCTTCCTCCAATCTAATCCAGTACTTGAACACCCTCTTAGCTATTTCAACCTCTATCGATTCTTTACAGACTAATCTGGCCCCGGCATTGGCTGTACAATTCGGTAGGTCCATCATGATCTTGCTAAATTTCGCCACCACCTGGTTTAGTTCACTCATATCTTCCTCCATTCCCCATACTTCAACCCCAAATAGCATTTTGCCCATTACCAGTGATTTAAACACCGTTTTCTGAATTTTGTATTTAACGTCTGGAAATTTCTTTTCTAATGCCCCTACTACCGCAAGCGCTCCTCTTCCTTTAAGTTTTGCCTTCTTACACTGATTTTTCCAAGAAGCATTCTTACTAATTATTACACCTAGGTACTCAATTTTTCCCCCTGGTTTAATTTCTTCCTGCTCCAGCCTCCAGACTTCCTTATTCTTTCTCCCACCCCTTTTCCTACACACCAATATCTGAGTCTTTCTTACATTTACTCTGAGAGACCATTTCCTAGTATATTCAACTACCTTGTCCAACCCTTTTTGCAAACCATTTGCCGTCAAAGCCAAAATCAATAGGTCATCCGCGAATAGCAACCCCGGAACCTCCATTTTCCCTACCCAAGGGCAATGCCATGCATCTCCACCATGACCCTCTAAAATATTATTTATAAATAATATAAATAATATCGGGGATAGCTTACATCCCTGTCTCACCCCGCTTTTCGATTCAAAACACTTACTGAACCTTCCATCCTGCAATTTAATCATCACAAACACTTCCTCATAAATAGTTTCAATTGCCACCCTCATTTTTTTCGACATTCCAACCTCCCCTAATCTCAAAAATAGCGCCTCCCTACTGACCGTATCAAAGGCTTTTTCTAAGTCAATCGCTGCTATAAATAATTTACGCCCTGCTATCCTCACATACTTTGTAATCAAAGTGTCCAGAATCCAAACATTATCAACTGTATTACATCCTTTCCTAAATCCATTTTGGAACTGAGATATCCTACCGTACTGTTCCGCCCAATTTGTTATCCTATTCGCCAAAACCCCTGTGTACACCTTTGACAGCGAGTCTAGGAGTGTAATTCCTCTATAGTTGTTTGGATCACTACTAGCTCCTTTATTTTTATAAATAGGGCATAATACCCCCATCCTCCATTCTCTAGGAAATTTCCCCGTTTCCAGCAACCTATTAAAGAATTTCACAATCCCTCTCAACATCGGTTCATTTGCCCCTACCTCTTTCCATACACTATTGGAAATACCATTCACACCTCCTGCAGCCTTGGGTCTAGCATTTTTTAATACTGTAATTACCTCCTGCCTTGTTATCTCCCCATCCAATATTGTAATGCCTACTTCCAGTTCCCTTCCAATTTGTGACTTGTCTATTTCTCTACCCAATTTCCTCTCCCCTTCTAAAAGCCTTTTAAAATGCCTAACCCACTCGTTTTCTCCTATTTTATCTCCCTTCCCCTCCGGTTTCGTTCTTCTGATCTTGTTTATTGACTCCCAAATCCTCTCAAATTTCTTCTCTCTGCAATATATATTTATTTTTTCAGCTTCCGCCTCCTTCCATCCTCTCTTCTTCTCATTCAATACCTCTTTATATTCCCTTCTCAATTTACAATATTCCTTCCTTTTTTCTTGCGTACCCTCCTTCCTAAACTCCGCTAGGGCTCTCATTACAACCTCACGTTTTCTCCTACAGTCTTCATCAAACCATCCATTCATTTTATTCTTTTTTCCCTCTACACTTCTCCTCACTTTCTTCCCCACCCTCCATACAGGGAGTTCAATTAATTTTAACACGTTATCCATATCATTCCCTTCTACCGCCCTTTCAATTCCTACCCTTAATATATCTCCCTCCTCTTTCAAATGCCGTCTTAATTTCTCTTTGGTATTATCATCCCATACATACTTCCATCCTCCATTCCTATACCTCTCCTTACTTTCCTCCATCTTTCCCTTCTCATCAGCAACCAAAGTTCTCAATTTTATTTTGATAGGCATATGTTCTGTCAACCCATATTCTAACACCTCAAAACTTATTATTCTCCTTAACGCTATCTCTGAGCTTATTCCTATGTCCACCACACTCCCTCCATTTGTTGTAATATACGTCAAATCACCCACACTATCCCCCTTCATCCACCCATTTAAAATAAATAAATGTTCTAGAGCACATAACTCTAATAACCTTTCTCCATAACTATTTACAACATTATCCTTGCTCTTCCTTTGCAGTATCCCGTCTACTTTTACTTCTTTCCCGTATACCGGTACTCTATTGCTCACTCTCGCATTCCAATCCCCCAATAAAATTATCCCATCTTCTACATACATTCCTTTAATTGTGTTTATTTCTTCAATCAGTTCGTCAAAAAAATGTTTATTTGCATACACTGAATCGCTCGGATGGTTATAAAGCAGTGCCAGACAAATTGCTTCCGCTGCCCCCTTCCCCATTTTTACTCTCAACCACACTACCCCTTCTACCCTAGTCTGTAACGTCTCCACCCATTCATCTATCTCATTCCTTATTAAAACTACTATGCCCCCTGGGTTTCGGCCCCTCTTCCCTATTTTTTCCCTTAACACGTTAACTACTCTATAACCGTCCCATGTAATTTCAACCCCCTTCCCTAACCACGTCTCTACTAGAGCAATAATCTCAAAATCTTTCACTAAATCCACAATTTCCTTATTCCCTAACTTCCCCATCAACCCCTCAATATTCAGCATCCCTATCACCATATCTAGTTATTTATTTCCTCCCCCTCCCTCCCTATACTTCTGCATTTCACCACTTCCCCCTTACTTCTCGTGATTCTTCCTTTTGGCTCCACCCCATCCCTCTCTTTCTTCTCACCCCCATCCTTCCCCTTTTCCGTGCCAGAGCCTTTTTTCCCACCCCATAGATCTTTTAAACTTAAGGATCTCGCCTTATTTAACGCCTGCTTTCTCTCCAGGTTTATTTCTGCATTATTCCTATTTGGGGAGGTTAAGTCACTACCCTGACTCCTTTCCCTTCCCGTCACCTCTTCACTACCTGTGTCCACTTCACTTCGGTCTAGTGTCCTACTTGTTGATTCACTCCTTCCTGGGCTGTTCTGACTCACCAAGGACTCTGCTGTCTTCGCTACCTGCCCGCTGACACCGCAGTCCCCTCTTCTCTCTTCCTTCTCCGTACTGATGTCGCCCTGCTCTCGATTTCTGCAACTCATTTCCTCCTCACATTTTTCCATCCTCAGCAGTTCCTCCTGTGTCCACGATCGCGACCAATTTCTGCCTGAAGTCACCAGACACCTCCCCACTATCTTGACTCGCAATCCCTCCGCTCTAGCACGCCACATATGCCGCTTATAGACCTCCAACCGCATCCTATCTTCTTTCTCTATCTCAGCCTTCAAATAAATGTTCGATCCTTTCAAATTTCCAGCATTCCTCAGAAGTATATCAGCCATCAGGGTTGATATTAATCTTAACTTCACCGGCCTATGTCCCTTGTTCCTTCCCACTCTATATATATCATCTATATCAACTTCAGAAAAGTTTATCTTCATTTTGTTCGAAACTATGTCCACCACTTTCAATACTAATTCCACTTTTGATTCTGTTCCTTCCTCAGGTACACCATACACAAACACATTTTTTCTTGCCGATTCGTTCCTCGCTAACCTCACTTCTCTCTTCATTGCTGTTAATTCCTCTTCCAGTACCACCACCTTCTTTTTCAAGCTCTCCACCTCATCTTCTATCTCCGCTAACTTGTCATTTACACCTCCAATTTCTTCTTTTATAAAACTTTTTAAGTCCTTCATCTCCTTCATTTGGGTATGACACTTAAAACACGTAGTAATAAGTTCAGAATGAAATGTCAAGTTCACAGTTCATGGAATTATCAAGCGTAAATTCAGTTCATACACGACGTATTCACCAGTCTCTAAAAATCTCGAACACACGTCTTAAGTGGATTTTCCGTGTAAGTTAGCCTGACTAAAGTCCATACTTCCTATAACCGACATAAAATGTCCTTAAGGTTCAGTCAATTTCCTAATAGCACTGTTCAAACATTCGTTAAATATGAGAAAAAGATCCATCTTCGATCCTAATAATCACTGAGTGTTTGACTATCATAACACATTAAACAGTTCTGTCATATTCCAATATGAAAACACACGTAGAAACGTCTTTAAATTTAGAAATGCGTCGACAATAATAAGTTCAAATTATCACACACAGTCCTTTCAATGTCCGTAAAGCTGTACCTGACAGTGACAGAGTTCGAATACATATTGAAAAAATCGTCAATTCCACAACACGGTAGAAATCTATAAGTCTTGCACTGTATTAAGTTGAACTTAAATACACCTTAAAATTTTACAAGTTCACAACTCGGTAGAAAATTCCTAAGTTTTGTGTTACACAGAGTTCGACTTAGATGCACTTTGAAATATTTCAAAAGTCCACGATGAGGCTGAAATTTAAGTATCGCAGTCTCGTACGGGAACTTTCTAAGTATTTCTGTACGGCTTTCACTCCGACTTCGCGTAGCGCGACACGACGGTATTATCACCTTACATAGTCGAGTTGTAGATTTCAACTGATTATACACGGCGAGTCGTTGACATTATATACCAGTGGCTGACTGGCTTGCTGCTCCAAGTGACGAAAATGTGGTTTCATTTCCACCTCAATATCTCCGAAATTACTGAATGGATTGATTTCAAATTTTGGCTACTTCCCTGTCTAAATGCGGGCTTTACGCTGGTGTAGCTAATATTTTTGTAACTTAAGCCATTTGGTAGATATTAAAATGTGGGGCGGCATCATGTTGAATGGCCGTATGGACCTGAACATCTTCATTGGTGGTCCGAGGAACACTGTTAACATTCGGAGATACAGGGATGAGGTACTGAGACCACATGTTAGACTCTTCAGAGGTGCGGTTGGTCCAGACTTCCTCTTAATGGACGATAATGCCCGACCGCTCCGCACTGCTCTGGTAGATGAATTTCTGATTGGGGAAGACATTCATCGCATGGGCTGGCCATCGAGGTCTGCGGATCGAATCCTATAGAACATGCCCGAGATGCATTCGGGAGGCGAATTACATCCCGTCAGACTCCACCACGGACCCTCCAAGACCTTCGTATTGCCATTTCGGAGGAATGGGATCGACTGCCACAAGAGCTCTTTGACCATCTGATAGAGAGCATGTTACGTCGCTGCCAAGCTTGTGTGGCCGTTAGGGGTAACCATACACCCTATTAACAGCATATTTTGCTGTAGAAGACATTGCCAAGTTGTGTTAGTTGTTGTCAAACGCGTACCTTAGCTATCATAACCTTTCTGACACTGTTTTTCTGGGCAAGTTGTGTGACATATTGTGTGTGAGTCAGGTTCCGTTTGTTCAGCAATCCGTCTGACAATCATATCAGGCGGTATGGCCTCGTTTAGTGATTATGGTTAACTTTTGGACACTAGTGTAGTTAGCTGGCTGGCCGCTGATTGGACACAGCTTAACTGTCATGGAACGGATACCAACCCAGAAAATGAATGTACTATAGTTGAATCAACATCCGCAAAGTAGGGCTAGATGGCGCGCAGCATAGATGCAAGAGGAGTGGTCTAAATACCGGAGGCCACTGTACCTCGGAGGTATAAGACACTATGTCACAAAATAGTATTTTCCGTGTTTACCCATTATCATACCAGGCAAATCCTGGGGCTATACCTTAATTAAGGCCACGTCCACTTCCTTCCCATTCCTAGGTCTTTCCTATCCCATCGTTGCCATAAGACCTGTCTGTGTTGGTACGACGTAAAGGCAAAAGTAATAAAATATAATTCTTCAGGAGAACAGTTTAAAGTTTTCTTTTCAAAGTTTAACTTATTTACTAAGCTATTTGTTGTTAAGAATGTTTCAATTAAAAAAAACATTGGTTTTAGTGTGAGGTTCATGATCTTCATTCAGAATATTTGTCAAACGTTTCCTTTGTCTTTTTTTAATGCCTTGTAATAGACATTGTGTTCTATGCATTGACTTCATTTTTTGGAACTTTCAGGGCAAAGCATTAAAATTGTGATAATAAAAGAGATAAAATTAACAAGAATATGCTTTGAAATGTACATACATTTTATTACTGATGTAAGTTACTTTTCTCTTTATTGTGTAATATCTGACGCCATCTATTATGAGTTTCGACTCAGTTAATGTTTAACTGTTAGGTTATTCAGTCTCCCGAAATTAATTTTGAGTAACAAATGTATAAAACACCTGAAAACATAAATCAGTTTAAATTGATTTGTTTCTTTTTGAAGTATAATTCTGTTACCGCTACCCTATGTTTTCTTTTTAGGTAGCTTTTAAAGGTATAAGCAAAATTAATTTCGGATGACCGAAGAACCTAACAGTTAAAAAATATGTAAGTTACGGCGTATGAAATAATACACAATTATGTAATAAATATACCGTAATAATAATAATAATAATAATAATAATAATAATAATAATAATAAAAATAATAATAATAATAATAATAATAATAATAATAATTTTATTTTTTATTTTTTTTACGAGGGATTGTGGAAAATCTTCAAAAGACACTTGTGAAGGTTCCGCACTCCACAAGTGTGTGGGATTCTTACCCACTAAAAACCACACACCCTTTTCCCACGATGTGTATCATCACCCCGGAACCGCTCTCGCATTACTTCAGGGTGATATCGTGCTTTGTCTTTCAGACGTCTTCTTTCTTCATTTCTCCTTTACAAACGTTCGTATGCTTCCGAATCCTTCTTCTTCTGACGAAGGACATTCTCCACGTACACTGCCACGCGATCCCAGGATTCCTGGTTTCGCAGCATCACCGAAATAATATTATCTGCTGTCAATTCTCCTAGTTCAGTTTCCACACATCTTCTCTGAATCGTCCAATGGCCGCATACAAAAAAGGTGTGAAATACGTCGTCAATGTCATCACAGTATATGCATGCTGCGTCATTCGCTCTGTCCACTTTATGCAGGAATTTCTGGAAATATCCATGCCCTGTTAGAAGCTGCGTGAGGTAGTAATTTACTTCACCATGGGCCCTTTCAACCCAGATATCCAAGCGTGGTATCAGTCGCTTGGTCCATTTGCCTCGAGGGTCACTTTCCCATCTGAGTTGCCATCGCCTCATCCGTTGACTGAAGGCACGCTTCTTTGCACATTTCTTTCCCAGCTCTCCTTGGGTTCGCACAGATTTCATGTCGCTCCAATGCAAGTAGGTCTATTGGGGCTATTGCTGCCACCGTGAGGATTGCAGGTTCGGAGACCGTGCGGTATGCGCATGCAATACGTAAAGCCGCTCTCCGTTGTACGGCAGCTATCCTTCTCCGATACCAAGCGAATCTCAGGGATTCAGCCCAGATTTCAGAGCCATATAAGAGCACTGACTGAACCGTCGACATGAGAAGACGTCGTTTGCTGGATTTCGGACCTTTAATATTTCCCATTAGTCTGCTAAGTGCAGTCATGTATTTTACTGCCTTGTCTGTCGCTCTCTGAATATGATTCCAGAATGTGAGCTTGGAGTCAAGTGTCACTCCTAGATATTTTGTGCTCGCAGATGTTTCAATCACTAACTCTCCAACAGTCATTGGCACAAGAGTTTCGATCCTTTTCCTCGTCAGAAGAACTATCTCCGTTTTGTGTTCGGCTAATGTTAGACTGTGGTTCATCATCCATTCTTTTATGCGCCGCATCACCTGGTTCAGTTTGATTTGAGCCATTTCAACATTACGAGCTACTATCAAGGCGGCCACATCATCGGCGTAGCCCACAAGCTTCGTGTCCTCTGGCATCTCCAAACGTAACAAGCCATCATACATTACGTTCCAAAGATCTGGACCAAGGATCGATCCCTGCGCTGCACCAGCCGTCAGGCGTTTTGTCTTTTCTCCATCTTCCGTATCATACAACAGAGTGCGATCTTTGAAGTAATCTCTCATTATGCGCATAAGATATTGTGGTAGCTTGAAGGTTTCCTCAAGAGCTACCAACATGTCGCTTCATCTTGGCGAATTGAAGGCATTTTTCACATCCAGGGTCACAAGAAGTGTCAATTTACGGGAATGATGATTGCCCATTTGTGCCCTTTCTGCTGTATTCACCACCTCCCACACTGCATCTAGCGTCGAGTGTCCTCTCCGAAATCAATGTTGGCGAACAGATAGATCCCCTGCTAGTTGAACTGCTGAGAGGACTCTGGGCTGCAGAAATTTCTCCAGGCCTTTTCCGGCTGTGTCCAGCATACATAAAGGTCTATAACCGCCAAGTTTTCCTTTGCTGATCAGAACCAAACGAGCCATTTTCCATCGGGGACTAAAAACACCCGTTTGCAGGCAATGATTGTACATATTCAGCAACAGTTCTGGACATAGTTTTGCTATTATCTTTAACACTTCTGTAGGTATACCATCTGGTCCTGGAGTTTTCTTGTTTCTAAGAGAGCTAATAGCTCTATTCAGCTCTTCTACAGTGAAGAGGGGTATGTCGTCCAGTTCTTTTTCGTCATCACAGTCAATCCTCTCTGGATGGTCTGGGAATAGTGTATCCACAATTTGTTTAATTGTTTGCGGATCCGCACTCAGGGTTGAAAATGTCCCGAGTTTCTTCATTACAATCTTATAACCTTGTCCTCATGGATCATCTTCTACTTCTTTAGCCAGTGCCCAGCATTTATCGGCTTTACTTTTTCTGATTGCATTACGGAGTTCCTTCTTCGCTGACTTGTACTCCGCTGTGACTGAGGTATTCTCTTGACTGCCTCTCATCCTCTGAGCCCTGCGTCGAAGTCGCAGAAAATTCTTTCTCAGTTCAGCAATCTCTTCGGTCCACCAGTACGCTGGGCGCTTGCTATTTCGCGGCCTCCTTCGGGGCATTGAGGCGTTGCATGCTTGATGGTTTAGCTGCATAGTGAGTTCAACACATACACCAGCTGCTTCTTTCCCTCTACGAGTAGAACATTTTTCAGTTATGTTCTCCATTCCATTCCGTATTACATCAATGAACGTTTCCTTGTCAATACCGGCTACGTTCCACCGTGCTGGTCTGCGCAAGATGTTTCTTTCTTGAGGAGATTCTTGGAGAAGTCGAAAGATGATATATTGGTGATCGCTCCCCGTATAGTTCTCAATCACTTGCCATTCAGAAATCTTAGGCGTAATATCCTCTGATGAAAAGGTTACATCCGGTATTGTTCCCTGGCATCCTGGCCGTCGGAATGTTGGCACATTTCCAATGTTGTTGACCACCAAACCCGTTCTGGCTGCCATCTCCATTATACGACGTCCTCTGGAGTCTGTTTGTGGCATGCCCCATTCCAACGCTTGAGCATTTACGTCACCAGCGACCACTAGTTTTTTTTTCCATTCTGCGTATTACATCCTCAAGGCCATCAATTTTCATCTGAAAGTTGGAAACAGATTCATTTGGCGTAAAATAACAGCTTACAATAGTGATTCCTCCAGTCTGTACCCAAACAAAACCGTCATCGCATCCATGCTGTGTTACTGGGACTTTTCCTAGATCTGGTATCCAAATTGCAGCTGTTCCGAGGTTATCCACAAACCACCCTGGATGGTCCCTCTCTTGATATGGTTCGCTAATAATAACGATGTCTACTTCCATCTCGTAAATCAGCTGTGTCATAAGATCGTTAGCTGTTTGACTCCTGTGCATGTTTGCTTGAAGTATTCGCATCATTTACTGTGATTTTTTGCCTTCTCCGGAGCTTCACGAAATATTGCACATGCTCCCGATCCAGGAATATGATTTCGTTTAGCTTCATTGACACCCTTGTCTGTACAAAGCATACATCGTGGATTGTTCTTTTTACAGTCTACTGCCTTGTGGCCAGATTCTCCACACTTAAAACAGAGCTTACTTCTGTCGGGGCCTGTGCAATTTTTTGCCAGATGACCATATAATAGGCATCGGAAGCAGCGAGGTAACATGGATCTAGCTCTTACTCTGCAGTATAGCCATCCTATCTTAATTCTTCCTGCTTCCAGTAATTTCTGAGCGTCCTCGTCTTTGGTTTCGAAGATGGCAAGTTTCTGTCCCCAGCTGTTTGGTTTCGAGACCGATATTTTAAGTTCTCCATGGGGATTTCCGGAATCTCGTCTTACAGCTTCCTCCACGTCTGCGGCTGTAGTGACGCCATCCATGTCTCGAATCTCCAGTGTAGTTCGGGGGATTAACGCCTTTACATCGCCATCACGTCCGAGGGCATCTCTCAGAGAATTACTGAATACCTCCCTATTTTCAATCTTAGTTGTTTTGTTGAATTTAATAAGGACAGCTCCAGCTCTTGTTTTACGGATGGATCGAATGCCTGCTCCACTGTCTTCCGGCTTCACCCTGTTCCTGATATCCTTCAAAACATCAGCGAAAGTCTTACCGTTCATCGGTTTGATAATTACGGCTTCTGTACGACTCCTAGATTTAGATTGAGGTCGTTTCCCACTTTCACTAAGCACTGTAGTTTCAGGATCATTACTGGCCTGTTTCGTTGGAATATCTTCGTGCTTCCTATCCTCGCTCTTCTTCTTTCTCTTCTTCTTTGACAGAACCGTCTCCCATTTTCCTTGATCTTCCTCCTCCGAGTCATTTGTCACTAGTGATGTGTTGGACAATTCCTTATTCTGCATGGTAATTGGTCTCTGCTTTTGTTCTTCTGCAGATTTCTTCCACGACATCCTGCATGCTGCTCCAGCCTCTAAAGCTTCTTCCAGCTTCATGAGGCCATTCTTTATTTCCGTTTTGAGATTTTTGAGAGGAATAGCCATTATGTTCTTTAACAGTGATCTTGCTGTCTCAAGATGCACCTCTTCTTTGTATTGATTATCCATTATCTGCCGACTGATATCATCAATCAGATTTAGGTCAATACTCCTACCATTTCGGCCATTGTGAATACTTTCCCTTGATACACCAGGGAGCTCCACTGTATCACACAGAATGTCTGCTTCTGCCATCATGCCAATGTGAGAGTCTAGCTGGCTGTGTCTAGAGTCAAGGAGATGAAGTTGTGAGTAGGCGGCTGGGAGCGCTTACACTATAAAGCGATCGTCTAATCTACCGCAGTGTACCTTCTACGTGATTTTGATCTTTGGCAAGATGGCTGCTCACAACAGGATTATTTCACCGCAAACTTTTCAATATTTCACTCAATATTCTGTCGTTCCAGTTGTAAACAAACACATCTACCATGCAATGGGGCTTAAAATAACCATACAAGCTCGTTTCGGTGAGTGCCTTCACAATATAAACCCGCTTTCTTGAGCTATTTTGTAGCTGCGAAGTTCATGCGTCCTTTCATGTCCAATAATAATAATAATAATAATAATAATAATAATAATAATAATAATAATAATAATAATAATAATAATAATAATAATAATAATAACCATTTACATGATCATAGCAAAAATACTCCGCTAGCGATTGAAAACGGCACAATTTCACAGGTGTCCTTCAAATACCATGGAGAAATAATAATACCATCGGGATTAGAGAGTAGGGCCAACATACAGTATAAAGAGCCACTAAACTCCATAAGGCGTACAGAGTAACGTGGAATTAATGCAACAAGAGAGTCATATCGCGTAATGCCAAATTACGACATTACAAGACAGTTGTTTTCCCGGAAGCATTGTACGGCTCCGAAACCATATCCCTTTGAGGTCACTCTAAAATTATAGAAATTGAAAAGTAACAAAGGAAAATTCTCCGGAATATTTAGGGTCCCACGAGAGAAAATGGAATGTGGATTAAGAGAACAGTGGACCTCTACTCCTTACCTGACAGGTTCACTGATCCCGTATGCAAGAGACGCCTGAAATTCTGTAGCCATATCTACAGAGTGGATAGTGACAGACGCAGCAAAAGATTTTTTAGAAGAATCAACTCAAAAAAGGTCACAATAAACTGGCTAGAAGAAACTAAGGTGAACCTTCAAGAAATAAATGTTACGGAAGACATCATAGAAGATCGTGGAGCCTTTAGTACAATAGTAACCAAGCACAAATTCGTGGAGAAACCGGTAGGAAGTGGTCCACAGAACGCAAGATGCAACACAGTGCATTCATGAAGAGATTTTGCGGGATAAAAAGGTGAAAACCATCAGGCCAACGAACAAGTTCAAACGCGCTCTTTGAATGGGCATAACGAAGAAAGAAATACAATAATATTGGCTTTACGTCCCACTAACTACGTTTACGGTTTTCGAAGACGCCGAGGTGCCGGAATTTAGGATTTTTAGGAAATTACTTTCCAGTAAATATACCGACACGAGGCTGACGTATTTGAGTACCGGTACCTTCAAATACCACCGGACTAAGCCAGGGTCGAACTTGCCAAGTTGCGGTCAGAAGGCCAGCGCCTCAACACCAATATCTGAACATAACTAAACATTTACGTATTATTTTGGAAAAAACTAGTGTTAGTGAAAGTTCCTATCACTACCAAATTTGATCCTTCTCACTATGTACCGGTAAACTACGCAACAGTCCATTATGAACATTTTAATCACCATCATAATCATCATCATCATCATCATCATCATTATCATTATCATCGCCTAGTTCCTATTAGAATGGTTACGTCTCAAGTTTTTATAAAATACAAGACAAATTGGAGGTACATATCGCAGTGCTATTATTAAGTCATCGTAGCATTATTCATATCAACCTTCCTGAACTCAATGTAAAAACGGTGTTCTGAAAAATGCAGTTCGTATGCTTTCCTACCTAACTTACAAGAGCATCGCTTGGGAAATGAGAAATGGCTGTTTATCTCCTGATAGTGCTCATATAAATGCAGATCTATAATAATACATGTCCACATAATGTTGCATGCCACTGAACAACATGAGAATAGTATTATTTTATCGAGGGAAATATTTGTTATTATACGACTCTGGACATAGTGTTGTATACCACTCGAAAGAACGTAACACAGAGGTTAAACTTATCGAAAAATTGAATTGGACAAAACTTGGACATAGTGTCTTATGCCTCCAAGGTACATAAATTCCTCTTTCTTAATCAGCTAAAAGCTCACGCCAAGCGGTAGTACAGATCATGTTACATTTTGTAGCAGTGACAATTTGGTCATAAATTCAAATTTAGAATTGTTAAAACCATATCATAAAATCAAAATTAAACAAGGTAAAATACACGGAAACTAGCGGCAGGATGTGGACAGCGGGAGGAACCCTACAAGGTTGAGGATTGAAGAACTTTTATAGCCGAAATATCGAACCAAGGTAAATTTAGTTAATATCTACTTATAGTAAATACTTGTTTATTACAAAAACATCTAAAAAGGAAATAATGAACACTACCGTTAACATAAAACCAAAATAGAAAAACAAACTCTGAAGTTGCAGTCTTAAATCTTACCGATATTAGTCCTCATACAAAACACTTTAAATGTGAAGCGACCACTTTCACTAAAAAAAAGCAGGTCGAAGGAAAATAACTCCAAAAGAAGCAGATGTACTGAAATCAAAATGAAAATCTAATTTAAGTTACAAAAAGTTATAAAAGGCTTGCCTCGTAATAACGTGAAGATGGATGTAAAACCACTTTACACCATCACAAATGGTAGAAAAACATCGACGGGTAAACTCCTGTGACAAATTAAAACATGAAAGAAAGTAAAATTAAGTTACATTAGGAAATTTAAGATTAACGTACTCCAAGAGAAGCCAGAGCTCTCATGGAGCACCGAATTCCCGGACAACACGTCCGTTCTACATGATGCCGAAGACCGAATTCCGACACTGCGATACGCTTCCCGAAGGATGTCCCACAAATTTTTATGATAACATTTAATACAATTTTAAGTAATCCAAAATTTATTTGAAGAAGGCCAAATATACAAACTCTTCCAGCACACGTCACATCCTCTCCCACTTAAAATTGAGCCAGGGCTCAATAAAAACTTTATATTGTGGGGAGGAAGAAGCACACGACACAACACTGACATCCTGAGCCGTTCTCAACAGGAACGTCCATTATGCATCGAAGTATTCCATCTTGACTTCTGGTTTCGCTGACAATGATGTAGGACCGTTGACACTGACCGGAATGTCAATACCACCTAGTACCGCCTTACTGTCTAACCATGGCAATCTGGCAACCTTCAGACCAGCTCACCCATCTAGTGAACTGTCTGGAAAATGAGACAGTAATGCATCGCCCAGTATGGCGTAAATGCAGCAAGCTGTAACATAACACACAACCAGCAGAAGAAAGTCTCCACACAAGAACAGCACCAAACAAGTTTCGAAGGCTAGAAAACAACGTTATGAATGAGATTTGAAGAGAGGTCACTTGGTAATTCTTTCTAAATGTAGTGTTCTTAAAAACTTAAAATTTAATTTAAAGTAACTAGTTTTCAAAATTCATTGACGTCTAGCTCTACGGAGCTAACCACGCCCTTCTCTCACTGAGGAGTTGACCAATCTATGGGGTAAGCAAAATTTAGGAAAGAAAACGAACCGAATTTTTGGAAATAAAATTCAAGAGTTTACCCGTTGACCCATATTATAATTCAAATGAACCTACATTTTAAAGAAAACAACAGCAAACTCTACATATTCTGAAATTTAAAAAAGGAATTAATTTACCAAGAAACATATGTCAATGGGGATGTTGTACAAATACATTGCGTTTCACAAAAGTACTCTCAAATACAGTTTACTTTCAAACAATTTGAGCACAGCAGGTATGACAGGTCAACACAAAAGAGAAAATATCCTCCATGCAAATCAATTACACAAACTAGACCTTCATTACCAACTGAAATACTACACACATAAAAGCTTACAACTGTAGTAGAAATTAAAAAATAACTTGAATTTACCAACCTTAGGTGCATCCTTAATTACCAGAAAGGACAACAAATGGGAGGTTAAATTTTAAAGGTTGCCAGCGAATCCGAGCTAGGGTGATAATTACACTTTATTACATTAGCTTGCAACATTGCTCGCATGACCCTTCGAAGGACCATAGTCACAGAATGGAGGTTAATGTGTCACAATCCACGTTTTGCTAGTTGATTTACGTCGCATCGACACAGATAGGTCTTACGGTAATGATGGGATAGGGAAAACCATATTCAGGGCTGCCGGTAGTGGGGTTCGAACCCACCATCTCCAGGATGCAAGCTCACAGCTGCGCGCCCCTAACCGCACGGCCAACTCGCCTGTTACTATCCATTTCGTCATGTCATCATGTACATAACGTAAACAATTTAGTACTGATAAAAGTCACATTACGGAACACGTGTTACAACACCAAACAAGAAAATGCAACTTAAGCCTGAATACTGAACAGAAGATCACATTAAATTAACAGTCAAGAGTTGTATCCAGATGAAAATAAAAATGGCACAAGAGTGCACATACCAAAATCTGACTCACTGATACAGAAAATAAAAATGAACAAGTAACACCTTCATACCAGGAAATATCAGATCACAGCATGACACACCATGATCACCATGCCTATCTGTCCTCCAACGAACAACAATCCAAGGACACAATAAACTCACACAAACACTCCAGTGAGGTGAGCCCGAGTCAAGAGTACCAACAGAAAAAATGCTAAACATAACCTTCAGTGCTACTCGACTTCATTACACTACATGAGACTACCTTAGGTCCAGTATTGTGGCAATAAATCATCAGCACCTTAAGTACTAAGTCTCAATTCACTTGCCTTCCCAAAGCACAAATACAAATGACATCATCATATTTACATATATACAAAAATATGGATGGACAGGTATGACGAGGTTCGGAACTGACTTGAAAGTTTTTACTCAACCCACAAGACCCCATTATCTAGCAAACTGAGTAAATTAAATTAGAAGACACAGCGATCAAAACTGATGAAATGAAAACAAGAACCGTGAAAATTAAAATAAAGTCAGAGTAATTAAGGATTATTAATTAAAGATCTTTCACTGAACCGTAACACCTGCAAATTTACCACAAAATTTTTACTATGTATTTAGAGTAACTATGAACACATCTTAATGACCTAGGATGTAAATGAAATAAACAGCTCAGAGTAATTATAAAGAAACCAAACTTGTAAAGAAAACCCTCCTAGCACATCGTTCACAATAATAAATGGACAACAACTTACGTCTGACCATCTAATACCAAGGAAAACGGTTGCAAAAGAATCTCATATTAGATGAACGCTAGACTTCAAATACATGTTATGAGCACAGTTGCACAACCATAACCTGGCAAAATTGCCATTATGGCCTCAGCCTTACCTGGTCTAATAATATGGTGAGCATTGTTTCACCCTATGAGACTATCCAAGTCCTCATAGAAACCATTACTACCAAATATAGGAATCCACGTGATGAAATAAAAATAAACGACAAAGAAATGGAAAATGGCACGATTGAAAAGCTCAGCAGATGATCTAGGAAAATTTTCGGACATATTAAGAGACCCCTTAATCTCCTATCTGGTTTAACAACTTAGGAACTGATTAAGAACGCCCTAAGTAATCCCATACTTACTCAGAATCGAACCAAGTACAGTAGAAGACCGAAACACAATACAACACATGTATTGTTACAAGGTTGATGACCAGAAATTTAGACATAACACTGAGCCAAAACGCGACATTAGAGAAAATGCTAAATGAACACATACCGGTATGAACAATAATGACAAATGAAGTATACCTACGCAGCAGGAGAGTAGAAACGAAATTTGAAATTCGCAAATTAATTTGCCGAAACACCAAATTTGCAAATAATAATAAACATTCGAAAAAATCGTCGAAATTATTACGAAGATTAACCTACAATTTGTTTCTCTAAATTTATCAAAATAGATTTTTGAAGATTCCAGTAAAACTCCATGATGAAAACTTACTAACAGGTACATGACAACAAGTAGGACAATCAAATTAAAAATTACGTAAGCTGGAAGACGAACAAGAAAAATACGACTCGTGTTAATATTAACATGCAAGGTGTGTGCACTAATTTGAAGTAGGTCAAAAACTCAGCTGTCCTCAACAAATACGCACATCAGTTGTTCAAAAGATAAGCGTGAAATCACACGAGGAAGTACAGGAATAAGCACGATTTAATGACATAGCCTAAAGCAACACGTGATCACGTAAGCACTACAATCGAAACACACGGATCGAGAAAACTTTAAATTAATAACCACATGATATGTGAATGTTGGGTGTTCAGCACGAAGGCTTGTTTGATCTGCCACAGTTCTGCCAACAGCTGTCGTAGATAGCCTAGGTGTCACTATAGAAGCATACTAGGGAGGCATGCTAGTATGTGATGATATAGGTTTTAGAATATTCACTCGGTTAGCAGACAGCTATCACAGGCAGAACATTTTAATATAAATTGACAACAGACTGAAATAAAATGTTATGAACAGTGACTTGCCATTACCTCAAACGTTCAGGTAATTGCAGGTTGAAAACAGCAAAACACAGATTCCACATCACGGACAGAACGCCAAAACACATTCAGATGCCTTATACAGAGAAAATAGGTGACTCCCTCGGGATGTGGACATTGAGGGCCATCAACCATAATGAAAAACACAAATAAACAAGGGTTTAGAACGAACACACGGTAATTACATCTTTTAAAACGAATTAAACATTAACTAAATTACCCTTTTCGAAGCTTCGCTTCACAAAAACCACGCTCTGCTACCAATGTAGCAGTAACGATTTGGACATGAAATACAATTTAGAATCGTTAAAAGCATATCATAAAATAAAAATGAAACAAGGTAAAATACACGGAAACTAACGGCAGGATGTGAACAACGGAAGGAACCCTACGAGGTTGTGGATCGGAAAACTTTTGTTGCCGAAACCTCGAACCAAGAATAATTTAGTTAAAATCTACGTATAGTAAATACTCACTTATTACAAAAACATCTAAAAAGGAAATAATGAACACTACCGTTAACATAAAACCAAAACATAGAAAAAACAAACTCTGAAGTTGCAGTCTTGAATCTTACTTTAAATGTGAAGCGACAACTTTCACTAAAAGAACAGGTCGAAAGAAAAAAATCCAAAAAAGCAGATGTACTGAGGTCAAGCTTAATGAAAAATTAATTTAAGTTACAAAAATGTTATAAAAAGCTTGCCTCGCAGCAACATGAAGATGGATGTAAAACCACTTTACAACATCACAAATGGTAGAATACATTGACGGGTACACTCCTGTGACAAATTAAAACATGAAATAAAATAAAATATAGTTACATTAGGAAATTTAAGATTTGCTTACCCCAAGAGAAGCCAGAGCTCCTATGGTTCACCGAACTCCCGGACAACACGCCCGTTCTACATGATGCCGAAGACCGAATTCCGACACTCTGCGATGTGCTTCCCGAAGGAAGCCCACGCTGTATGGTGTAACAATGACTGCACAGGAGTTACCTTTCGATTTGTTTCTTCCAATCAAATTAAATTTATTTATTAGACGCTGTTTGCCTTTTCCTTGAAAACTTCTAGAAGTTTACCTCTTGTGCAAGTCCCAGAAAAGTCGACACGTGCGGGACAGGATGTCCCACAAATTTTGATGATGAAATTTAATACAGTTTTAAGTAATCCAAAATTTACTTGATGGAGGCCAAATATATAAACTCTTGCAGCATACGTCACACGTTTTACACATTTCAAAATTCTAATACAGAATAGAAACTAAACATGAAATAGCAGATTAATAATGACAGTAATACTATTTCAACATGAGTCCATATACATTATTTATGTGCAGAGTAGCTGAGTGGATGTCATACCAGTCCTCAGATCCAGGTAAAATTCATTGACCTGGCCGGGAATCAAACCAGGAGCCTCCGGCATGCTACTCCTACGCAGGGCCGGCTTAGTTGAGTTGGGTTGTGAACAATGTAAAACATAGGTTTTTGTCCAGTATTATACTAATTAATCTGTTCATTAAAGTGTATACAGAAATTGCTATGACTTAAATTAGTTATTACCTTGCACATGAAAATGCTCAATAAATATTAAAAATGACCTCAAAGGAATTTTTGATAAGTATATTTCTGTACTAGAGGTGAATGGGTGTTTGCCCAGTTGTGCTTCTTCTTAAGAGAATAAGAATCACCACTCCACAACATTACTATTAAAAGGATGGGTGCCCAGTTGTACTTCCCTTTAAACCAATAATCATCACCACCACCAACATATCAAAACACTCACCCCCACCGCACAGTGACTCTGAACTTCAGAGTGTGGGTTGGGCATCACGGGTCCCCTAGATGAGTTTAGCATTGCTTCCATCTTGTTGTGCCAAACTCCTCATTATCATCTTTCATATTCGACTTCGCATGATCAACTTTTGTTCTCTGTTGAACCCGGGCCTTGTAAGTCTTTCACTTTGTGGTCCGTTGGTTTTCCTTAGCCAATATCTTCATAATGTCTAAACTGGTTAAATTTAACAAGGGATTTTTATATTGTTTTGTTTCTGTTACAGAATCGAGAGACTTGCCCGCCCGCGAGGGGAAATTAAAAAATGCTGATAAATTCGATTCAGATTTCTTCAAACTACAAAGCAAAGAAGTGAACTACATGGACCCCACTGCCCGAATCTTGCTGGAGAAAGTTTACGAAACTATTGTGGATGCAGGTAGATTAATCGATATATTAATGTTAAATATGATCCAGATCAGGCAGCCACAACGCAATGCCCTATGACGTCAAAACATACCTAGTGCCCTACCGCCTGATGATCTGTACTGACGACAACATTAGCAGTGCCAGCCCGTTGCACTTGTGGTACTTGTTGTTCATACTTGAGCAAATTAACCTCACACTTATGTTAACATTTAATATACCACGTGTTTTGTTTTCAAAATAATAAATCGAAAAATCTTATTTTTATGTTTTTGTTCTTACTAAGGAAAACATGGGTTTAGGGGAGTAGAAATCCGGCTCCACTGGCCTTTAGTCACTGGGGTTCCGGGTCCGATTCCCTGCAGGGTAGGGAATTTGGGTAACCATAATTGGTTAATTGGTACGAGGGCTGAGTGTGCGTGTCGTCTCCTGCTGCTTAACTCGGTAGTCGGCTCTTTTTCCTGGACACTGCCGCGTACGTTGAATTCTCCCATAAACTCCTCGCAGCTCGAACATACCTGGGGGCTGTGTCATACTTCCACCTCATACCCACGCAGTCCGGCGATCGAGTATTCAGCTCCCTCTTCTGACGTCGATCCGGTCTCGAACTGGGTCCGGCATGTTCCCCAGGATATGAATGTGTCGTCCCGTGGGATTGCACCTTCACGACACCGGAACCCCCATCACTGCTTCTATGTTTCACTCGTGTCTCCCTGCCATCGTTCCTTAAGGCAGGGCACTCGCTTCTTCCGCTGGACCTCCAACTACGGACTCCAAAACCGCGAGCATCACTTCGGACTGGGCCAACTGGGCCTCGATTTTTTCTTGAGTTTTCCAAACTGGGCTTGAAGCAAGTAAGTTAATTGTTCGAACGTCGCTGTTATTCGGTCGTTAGCTTCTTCCTCCGAGGTGTCATCAAAGTCGAAACTGTCTGGGTCCTCCTCGTTGTCCAATAGACTCTGGCGCAGCCTCTTTTGCAAGTCCACTTTGCTTCCCGCCGTAGGCTAATTTCGGGATGCCAGCGCTTTGTGTAAATTCGCCACGGTCATCTGGTTGATCTTCATTTTCGAGTCCAATTTATCGTCACCAATTTATCGTTCTCAATGCTATTTTATTTGTGTAAATAAATATCACACAAGATATGTCCACTTCTTGATTGTAAAACCACTTTATTGTCACTGAGTCTATTCTTTACAACACACAATTCCCACTCAGCGTAACGACTACAAAATGATACACAGTTGTACACAACACTGCAACACTATTAAGGGAAACACACTGAAGAAATTTACCTTCGATTCTGACAAATACAGATATCAACGAGTCCTCGGAGTGATCATTCACTTCACCATCACTCAGTCGATTGCGACAAGAACAGATGAATATAAAGTTCGAATTCAAGAGGACAAATTGGGAAAAATATCCGTTTATAGGAAGGGGAGTTAGGGGTTGGAAAAACTCACCGAGAGAGATGTTCAATAAAGTTCCAATTTCTTTGCTATCATTTAAGAAAAGTCTAGGAAAACAACAGATAGGAAATCTGCTACCTGGGCGACTGCTCTAAATGCAGATCAGTAGTGATTGGTTGATTGAACAAGTCCTCACTGCATATCAAGACAAGACTAACTATCTACTAAAGCACTCACTGACCTCTCGGTTTTTCTTGATTTTTTTTGGGGGGGGGGGTGGCACAAAAATCGCTCCCCCCGCGTGGTAATCGACACTAATCTACATTGCCTTCGACATGTTTTAAGGAGAAAGAGATGACAGGGAGGAGTGGGAAGTGATACTACACGAGTATCGGTCTGTTTCCATAACAGACATGCTACCAGGTAGACTTTGTATTGGTAAGGTGGTATCGAAATTGTGCAGCGTAGTCCTACTACCAGAACACGGTGACTTTCTGCACGTATCAATGTCCCACGAATATGACATGCGGAAAACTTGTACACATTTGAAAACGTCAAAGAGGTTGAGTGGGTAAGACACTCGCGCGCCATTAACCCAAAAACAAGTGTGCATTAAATGTATTCTTTCTCGCGAACCATTCGGAATAGGGCATATGGCCATCTGAAGCTTTTCGCTTCAAACTATCGGTCCTGTTATATGCGTGAATATTGAGCATTGCTCCTGGAACAAACTGTATATACAGTAATTTGAGGCCAAATGATATTTCTTTGAGGCCGTATACGTCGTTCTTGAAGTTACTATATGATCTCCTTATTACTGACAGAACAATGTCTGAAATCAGTTCCTCCTTCAACCCAAATGTCTTGCAAAACTCGACGAAGGATAGTAATAGCAATACTTATTAATGTGAACATTGCCGAATTTTATATGCCCGCCTATTGTGTTTTCCTTTTCATGTTCCTATCTCTGCAAATATGACTTGATTTACCGAGCGAGTTGACCATGACGGTAGGGTCGTGCAGCGGTGAGCTTGCATTCGGAAGATAGTGTCGGCAGCCCTGAAGATGGTTTTCCGTGGTTACCCATTTTCACTCCAGGAAAATGCTTGGGCTATACTTTCATTAAGGCCACGGCCGCTACCTTCTCAATCCCAGCCCTTTCCCATCCGTCCATAGCCGAAAAAGTTTCGAAGTGTTAGTGCGACGTTAAACAATTGAAGGAACGACTTGATTTGGCACTTGTTTGTTCCTTTCCAATACTAAATATGTATGTATTACGGGCGGCCGTTCCTTATGTGCTGAAGTGTTGCAGCATGTTGTCTATTTGAAAAATAAGTTAGTTAATATTATCTACAATCAAATACAGTGCACTGAAAAAGACGCCAGCCAATAATAGGAAATTATTCAACTCCCCTCACAACCATGTTACTACTGTCGGCACAGAAAGTACGTGCGTTCGAGTTTAAACGCCAATAAAATGTAAACCAGTCCACCAACCAAATGTATAATCACACCATCGTAAATCTTGTTTTATTCTGCGTCCTTTGGTGGGATTTGCATATTGTTATTATGTTTCTTGTATATTAGGCGGAATGCAAAACGTACCTATTTTCTTTCCCGTTTTTTTGCAAACAACAAATTTTTAGTATCATTACATGGAAACGCACAGTCCGATTACCATAAAATTTAGAAGGATTATGGAATGCACCATTATAAATATATTTCTGAAATTTAATTACTTTACACACTTTGTCAAGCAAGTTGTTATTGTTTAGTAAAAGGCTGTCCGTTTGATACTGGGTGGTCTTCTGAAATCGAGATTGAGTTCATCAGAATGGTCTGAAGTTTTTTGTTTCAAATCGTTGTATACCGAAAAAGTACAGTGATTTCTGTACTTTACACCGATTTTTATTTGAAAGGGAGCGAGCTGTGTGCACTCAGGCGTGTCAAGCAGCTTGAGCAAAGGTTTGTCCAGTAAGCGGCCAAACCACGTTGTGTGAGCTCCGTTTCACTAAAAGATGACAAGCAAGTGAATCATGGTATTTCTAGACTTATTTGTGCTGTTATTTGCATTGATCTGGGCTTTAATTATTACAGGCTGTATTGCTCAGTTAAAGAAGAGTTAAGAATGCCTCGGAGGTCATATTTTACGGAAGGTGAAGTACGTATGATTGTAAATGCAATTTGCTTTTTCAAGCTAGTGGGAGAAAAGCTACGTGAATACCGATATCCTGTGTGCCAACGATTGTCTTGACATTCCGCTCCAATCACTGCAGAAAGTGAAAGCAGAAAATGCGAAAAATTCGTGTGCTGATTTATCCACCCCATCTATGAGGAAGAGGATATCTAGCGGACGGCCGAGTATCCAAGTGGATTGTTGGTTAGTTTATCAGATCCACGAACCTGCTACGCAGGCGTAGCAGGGGGAGAGGTGATACTCCCACGTGGCGCGTCCCAAATGGCGGATAGTGGGGTCCTAACCGGCTTGCCGGCGGACTTGAGGGAAATAAAATACCTCTCGCGGACCAAACACCCCCCCCCTGTGGGTGGGGGTGGCAGACGAAGAATTCATCCATGGTATCCCCTGCCTGTCGCAAGAGGCGACTAAAAGGGGCGACCAAGGGATGATTGTCTTGGAACCATGTAACTACATGTGATTAGTACCACCACGCGGAGAATATCATGGGTCGCTTTTACTTGCGCTTAGTACCACTATATTAGGTACCGAATAGGTTTGTGATTAGTAGCACACAAGAGCACCGTGCGGTCGGCTTTTGCAGTACCTGTGATTAGTACCACCATATGAGCAGGACCATGGGATGATAGCTACCATGGTTCTGTCTTGCATATGATTAGTACCTACTATATGAGGAACACCACGGGATAGGGGAAGGTCGCTGTGGTTAGTACTCTTATGTGATGAACACCATAGGTTTGCGTTGCCTGTAAATGACGCCGCGAAGTGAGAAAAACCATAGGTCTGTATAATATGTCGCATTTCATAACCTGTGAGTAGTACCATAATGTGTGGAATACCGCGAGTCTCTGCTAATTTTGATTCGTACCGCAACATGACAGACACCATACTTCTACTTTCCTAGCGATAATTACCGTTATGAGGGGCCGATAACTTGGATTTTTGACTCCCTTTAGACTGCAAGCATTATCGATTCAGTGTAATACTCTAGCAGCAGTCCCTTGGTCAGTAATCCTATTGTTTTACGTCAGTTTCTGGGAATGTAAGGCATTGCGGGTCGCATCCACTGATTGTTTTAAATTCATGTGCATCCATTCATTCTTCGTCCTCACGTTTTGAATTCTAGTCAGTGGAGAATTTTGGACTATTAATTTGTCATTCCATTTCGTCTCATTTCGTACCATTAGTGGCCGATGACCTCGATGTTAGGCCTCTTTAAACATCAAGCATTATCATCATCATCATCATCATCATCATCATCATCATCATCAGTTTATCAAATAATTTAAACCCAAACAACCACAAGCAACGGCTTATTCATCTTAACTCCGTATTATATTAAAAATCTTTCTAAATCACCTCTTAAAATAAGGTAGTGAAAATTGTAATTCATTACATACATTTTTTTGGTAGTTGTTTTACGTCGCACCGACACAGATAGGTCTTATGGCGACGATGGGACAGGAAAGGCCTAGGAGTGGGAAGGAAGCGGCCGTGGCCTTAATTAAGGTACATCCCCAGCATTTGCCTGTTGTGAAAATGGGAAACTACGGAAAACCATTTTCAGGGCTGCCGACAGTGGGGTTCGAACCCACTATCTCCCGAATACTGGTACTGGCCGCACTTAAGCGACTACAGCTATCGAGCTCGGTCATTACCTACGTAGGCTACATTTTACAAATATTTGAGATTGTAGGCCTGACTATTTATTGTATCCGGTCAAAAACATAATCATTTTTCTTATAACGTAAACTGAAAATGACGTGGATTTCTTCCCTCTTTCTTTCATTATTTTCTGCGTCCATCAAACTGAGGTTTCGCAGCAGTGATCGAGAGGTAAAGGGCTAACTTCGCCTGTCATTCACGGTCTGTGTTGTGGTTGAATAGCATACGCTGCGCTCATCGCCTGCCAGTCCGCCCACTTGCAGTGCTGGGCACCCGCGGGGACGGAATGCCCAGCGTGAGCACCTCTGATCTAGCGTTTGACCAAATACTTTATTTCACCGCACAGTTCTATCTCAACAGAATTGAGTGAAGTGCGAACAGCAACAGTGGTGTGCACCCGTCCATTGCCCGGGGATATTGAAGGTTCGTGGATGTCGTAATAGGCCTCGGCCAGATGCATAAGTCTCCACTTAGGGCATGGACGTTCAACAAATGTTTATGCAGTTCGACTAACATTTGACGCAAGATACTTATGATCATAATAATAATAATATTCCACTAGACTACGCAAGGCTAAATGTATCTCGTTTAAATAAGAAGATGAATGTTAGTTTCTTGGAAGGATTTCTTTTCAATTCAATGAAATCAAATTTAAATTGATACAATAATAAATACATCATGGAATGATTGGATAATAGCTAAAATACGAAACGAAGTCTCTGTTGGCTAATATTTATGACCCATCGTTATCAAACTCCTAATTGAATTGAAAGAAATAAACTTGATGGAAACGAATACGGAACTTGCTAAAGGCAATTCATTGTTAATTGACATTAATCGTCCATCCACCATGAATAAAAGAATGGAATAAGATTTTAACATTAAATTCAATTCACTTGCTTTTATCAGAAATTATCCAAGATTTCATCTTCGATGTCCTACACTTCACCCGTTATCTCATAAATAATCTAATTGCTAACCAACTTGAATTCCCTAATGGTGACCAATTATTTATAAAGTGCGATCACACAATGTAAAATACGTAGTAATTGGATCTCATAATGACATAATTCAATCAACAACAACATATCCCAGGAATCCGCATCAGCTACCTAAAAAAAATATAATATCTAGCTGATACAAATAATCAATGATCTAAAAAATGGTTAACAGCATCTGCTTCCACCGGCACTGTCCTCCTGAAAGAAAATCTTGAAAGCACACTATCTACAAGAAACATACTATAAGCAACTACGCAAGAATACAACCTACTACCAGGTGACAATAATTTGATTGGTATGACCTTTTACTATACACGTACTACGCTTATTAAATGTTGAAGACTTCTTGTTAGTGACCATTCTTTCAAAATTAATGGTATCTGAACCGCACCATATCGCGAAAACAGTGTTTTGATGACCATACATCAATCTCTACTCCTGACCTTCAGACATATTACACAGTAGAAAATAATGACAACACAACTGCTTGCCTATTCTGGGTTCCTAATTTGTATGACGAACGCTTAAGTCCATTTCTTAACCGTAAGTTCATTGAAATCTCGAAGAATTATTTACCACACTCGTTATGTCTATATCTCAACGAACTCCTTTACCATAACAGCATTAATTCATCATAAAACATTTTATCGACGACCCTATTCTTATTATTCACCATATTCAAACACACCATACAAATTCACACTTTACTTACCCAAGAAAATTCACAAGCATATATCCGAAGAAATTTTATCATCATCACCAATGTATCACAATCAACGCAACACTAATATCACGAAACATTCGCGACTACACAACGAACGTACATGGTATCATCACGCAAGAAGACCCTCTACAAACAAGTATTAAATTACATCACCTAACAAAGTCTTTGTGCGATACTAGTATGATTCATAAGTGAAGACAACGCCTTCTTACATTCACCGTAAAACGTGAAGAAAATTCCTGGTAACTCACGGAAAGACACGCATTTACAAGTTAAATCTTGCGTATGACAGATGATCTCGACGTTATAACATCAGACTTAACCGTAATCACAAGTAATTGGGCATTAGTGACAATCGCATTAGGTCACTCAAGTTGTGTAAAATTTATGTCACTTCATCATGAAAGAAAACTCTACTCTACCGCTATGCAACTACAAGAAATAGGGTAAAGAAAATGAAATCTTGGTACTTATCGGTGAAGATTATGTGATACTTCTCTCAGTCCTACGCTCCATTGATCGATAGTTTTGGCCCTCACTTCGGCATCATCTCCCGGGCCTGTTAGGACATTGGATTATTTAAGCCTTCATATTCACTTCCATCATTACATTATTGGAAAAATCTTCATACATTTTTGAGTCCATAGACCTGAAACTTAGGAAAACAAAATTAACACAGTGACACAGGCGTTCTACAATATCTCACAATTATTCTAGAAAACTCTCCTTGTTCAGTATTAAAACCTTAGATCGCTATTCGACACAGTAATATTATCCTTTATAACGTCCTCTAAAGAGTTTCTGCTGCATAAAGAGCTTCTGGTTTGACAACTGTTTTGTAGTCTCGTAATTTTGCGTGTTGGGTTATAGATTTTGTGTTGTATCTGCTCCAGACAATTTTGTATGCCTTTTGTAATTTTTACTTTTTCTTTGTAAAACAAATTATTATTATTATTATTATTATTATTATTATTATTATTATTATTATTATTATTATTATTATTATTGCTACGGAGATACCGTAGTCTACAGAGGCATGAATGGGTGGATACGGAAAATATCAAATTTTAATTTAAAACTCTGAAATTCGAAATCTTATTTCTATCCTTGGTTTTTCTTTTCAGATTTTAAACTTTGTTAAACAATAACAAATAACAATAGTACAATGGTTAGCTCGTGAGGTCGAGAAAGCATATTAGAAAAGCCTAGAAGAACAATTTAACAAAATGAGCTTGAAGCTCCCAAGTTGCTAATTTACAAGTGCACCGTTGCTCCCTTCAATAAATACTCAAGAAGACTGAGCTCTACTACATTAAAAAAGAAGCGTCTTTGTTTCACATACAATTCCTTTCTAGGAGACTGCTCTCCAAAATTTACAAGATTCAAGCCTCTCCAAGCCTCACTCTTAAAAAACAAACAGTAGGCACTGTTTTATCCGTTCAAAAGTCTAATATCCATTTGAATTGAAAATGAATAATCGTAGTAAACTTTAACAGGAGTAATAAGTATCCATTATACACGGCCTTAGTGTAAAAGAAAAGTTTAAATTTATTGGCCGAAAATAAAAATGTTAGGAGGCGAACAGTTGCACTCCTCTGAAATTTACTTGAAAATACACTGACTGACAGAGCAAATGCAACACCAAGAAGGAGTGGTCAGAACTTCATGCCAATTGCAGGGTAGACTGGCGTCACTGAGGTACGCTCATGATGTGAAATGCGCCGCTGTGCTGCGCACGTAGCGAACGATAAATGGGACACGGCGTTGGCGAATGGCCCACTTCGTACCGTGATTTCTCAGCCGACAGTCATTGTAGAACGTGTTGTCGTGTGTCACAGGACACGTGTATAGCTAAGAATGCCAGGCCGCCGTCAACGGAGGCATTTCCAACAGACAGACGACTTTACGAGGGGTATGGTGATCGGGCTGAGAAGGGCAGGTTGGTCGCTTCGTCAAATCGCAGCCGATACCCATAGGGATGTGTCCACGGTGCAGCGCCTGTGGCGAAGATGGTTGGTGCAGGGACATGTGGCACGTGCGAGGGGTCCAGGCGCAGCCCGAGTGACGTCAACACGCGAGGATCGGCGCATCCGCCGCCAAGCGGTGGCAGCCCCGCACGCCACGTCAACCGCCATTCTTCAGCATGTGCAAGACACCCTGGCTGTTCCAATATCGACCAGAACAATTTCCCGTCGATTGGCTGAAGGAGGCCTGCACTCCCGGCGTCCGCTCAGAAGACTACCATTGACTCCACAGCATAGACGTGCACGCCTGGCATGGTGCCGGGCTAGAGCGACTTGGATGAGGGAATGGCGGAACGTCGTGTTCTCCGATGAGTCACGCTTCTGTTCTGTCAGTGATAGTCACCGCAGACGAGTGTGGCGTCGGCGTGGAGAAAGGTCAAATCCGGCAGTAACTGTGGAGCGCCCTACCGCTAGACAACGCGACATCATGGTTTGGGGCGCTATTGCGTATGATTCCACGTCACCTCTAGTGCGTATTCAAGGCACGTTAAATGCCCACCGCTACGTGCAGCATGTGCTGCGGCCGGTGGCACTCCCGTACCTTCAGGGGCTGCCCAATGCTCTGTTTCAGCAGGATAATACCCGCCCACACACTGCTCGCATCTCCCAACAGGCTCTACGAGGTGTACAGATGCTTCCGTGGCCAGCGTACTCTCCGGATCTCTCACCAATCGAACACGTGTGGGATCTCATTGGATGCCGTTTGCAAACTCTGCCCCAGCCTCGTACGGACGACCAACTGTGGCAAATGGTTGACAGAGAATGGAGAACCATCCCTCAGGACACCATCCGCACTCTTATTGACTCTGTACCTCGACGTGTTTCTGCGTGCATCGCCGCTCGCGGTGGTCCTACATCCTACTGAGTCGATGCCGTGCGCATTGTGTAACCTGCATATCGGTTTGAAATAAACATCAATTATTCGTCCGTGCTGTCTCTGTTTTTCCCCAACTTTCATCCCTTTCGAACCACTCCTTCTTGGTGTTGCATTTGCTCTGTCAGTCAGTGTACTTAAAACACTGTGTGGGCTGATGGCCCTAAGTTACAGAGGCTAAGCCTATAGTACGGAAGTGACTAGGTGGAGAGAGAGTTTAAAATTACAAAGAAGAGATCAATTTTAAAGTTCACGAAATCATAGTCACCTCATAACAAATTGAAGGGGAAGGAAATACCTTCCCCTCTGAGACTATTACATGATTAAAAGATATCTACCATTACCTTGAGCTGGAGGGTCTTCCGAATATGGGCGAGGTGTGACCCCTGCCTCCTCTATGAACACACTCTACTGTTGGACTGGAGCGATCGAAAGACATGGCCCGAAAGGTCGCAGCTTTTATAGCGGAGAGGAAGGTTCCAGAATTATCTGGACCGAAGCCCTGAACACACCCCCAAATTAGATTGGTTAACTAAATACATTTCAAAAATTCCTTATTGATTAACATTATACACCGGCGGGAAGAAATAGAAGTACTGATAACCTTAGAACACCAAAACAATCTACAAACAATTCACTTTTACCAACTAATGACTACAAACTTTCTCTTGAAAATTAATTGTCCATCCTCTCCCCAGAGGGAGCACATAAGTTGACAGTAGATACATCTGGAGACGTTCAAACTTCTTCCAATAGAAATTTTACAGTTCGTATTAGAGATGGCCTTCTAAAAGGCGCTCGTTTTAAATGCACGCAGTGGGTGTACCTCCGGTACAATTATTGTTATTGTCTTACAGTAAGAAAGGAAAGCTCCCTGGATTCGAAACTTATGGCCTTCAATTTCAAGACTACGCTAGAGGCCCACAATTGTGACATTTATGGTATGCCTACTATTAGAGTTCCATATTTGTTAATATTATTGCTTTTAGGTCCCACTAATATTTCAGTAGAGTATTTAATTGATTTATTATTATAAGAGGCAGAGAAGGTAACCTCGACACAGATGCGAGGTCATAACATTATCTTGTTGGGTAATTTGTTCAGCGCATAGCACTTTTCTTGGAATATACTGTAATTGCAATTTAAGATTAGTTAGTGACAAACACCGATACATTATAAACAACACGTCAGTGCGCCAGAATCACTCTGGTGACAATATGTTATTGAAGAGTTGGTCACACCGAGCCATGTAGGTAGCAGCACTATCGACTTTCTCGGTGAAAACCGCAAGCTGTCCGGTATTGGTGTATTAAAGTATTAGGTTCGACCCTCCTGACGACCATCCTGATCAGACCGACCAGTACCGGCTAGCTCTGACAAGGGAAGTAGAGGACATACACGCTGCTGTGCGGAACACTTTGAGGATGGAAAACGAGCGATGAAGGCATGGTACGACTAACGAACTGACACTACCGGATATCCGTGAATCATGAGAACGGCCTAGAGGGGCTGTAAAACTCTATAAGGAAGAGAGGCTTATCTCCTAAGTTCCATCGAATGAAACGGAGGCAAAGAAGCAAAATTAAGATGGTAAATTTGGAACGATTGGCGCCTTTTCAATGGGCAGGTGGGTAAGTTGCGGGGAGGGGTGGGATTGTTACGTGATCGTGAAACTGCCAGCCCTCTGGAAGCCCCTTCGGTATTTCCTGGAAGGAAAGAGTGTGTCAGACCGGGGTCCTCCCAGCCGGTCTAAGGACATATGACGGCCTCTCCTTGTATTTTGTCCGTCGTGTGATGTCTCCGAGGACTTTCTGGAAGGCGAAACTAATCGAACACACCCCTAGTATTCCAGCCCTTCATCACAAGGGATATAAAAGATGGATAGCTGGAACAAGGAGGAGTTGTTGGACAGTGTGTGTAGGAGTGTTGCAGCAGAATTATGTGGGTGTCGACTGGTGAAGTGTTGGAACAATTGTTGTTGTAGTGTGTGCTGTAGTCGTGTTGGAGAGTAGATTAGATGAAATGGTGCTATGCTATTGTCGAATGATGCGCGTTGAGTAGTTCAGTGTGTTGAGCAGTCACGTGAATTGACTCTGTGAGTGTCCAGAATAGAATACTCCAATTCCCTAGTTCAGGATCACCTGAAACTGGGGCGAGAGTATTCATTTATTGCAATCAATTTATCTGATACATGAATTAAATTATCCTTGTTACAGCCGTTGGTCTATTACTATATTAAATGTTATGCTTGAGGGGGGACTACTCCCTATACCGACAATGTTAAATTACCAACTTTGAGATACACTTTCCTCATAGACTGTACATTCTATATGAATAAAACTTAATACACTTGTTTAATGCTTTATTATGTGTCTTTAACCAATTTTTAACAGTCTCAATTTGAAAAGAAAAATTAATGTATTTTTGAAAATTTTGTGAAATATTTCATTTTTGGCATATAAGACACTATTTGAACAAATTTCTATTCGACGTGGGACCTTCCAAAAATATCATAATGTGTATTTGTACTGGTCGAATAACCAGTCTAAGGCCCGGTTTCAGCAACTCTATGTTAAATTTTACTTAACAAATGTTAACTAACAATTGTTATTAATTTAACACTTTGTTTTAAAGTGCCCTGTTTCACGAACACATTTCCAACATTTGTTACGATACTATTGTTAAAGACAAATTAACACATTTCCGTGAGATTTCTGAACGCGTTTGGCAGTGAGCGTCTTTTGTTTCTTTACATAAAGCGCGCCTAGTGGTGTGGTGAAATAGTATTTTGTCACACAGATACATGATTGATATTATTATTAGATTATGGTTAGCGGAGACCGATAAGACGTAAACATGTCAAATAAGAGGCAACAAAAGCGATATTATGTTTAATGCTAGACAAATGTTGTTATAGTTTTAATTTAAAATTATGCGAATGTGCTTAAAAATGAAAGAACGGACTGTTATATCACAACATTCGATATAGCCTATTCTTATATTCTTATCACCCGGAAAATGTGACCATTGATATGTTTTGAATGATTTTCGGGCATTCTTTAATCGCGTATAAAATAATGTAATGCCTTGTTAATGCTGCAGTGGCAGCAGCCATTCTTTGCAGGATTCTACACACGTTTTCTTGCACCCGTGAACATAGTCGCCTATAGTTACATGAAAAGTGTCTCATGCATAATATCTAACAACTAGAGGCCAGACCCTGCTGTCAAACGATTTCACCGAGTTTCAATGTACCTGTGGGGAAAAACTCAACGGTAACTCGTGTATAAGGGTTTAAGTCAATACGCTTTCGTTTCCGAAAAAAATGAGGTCAGATGTCATTACACAGAATCCGCTTCGGACAAGGTGGAGGTGGTAGAATACTAAAATGCGAACAAATTTTTCTTAAACATGTCAGGACCGCAACCTAATAACTTCTGAATAATTGATGAATCCCTGATTCCAATGCAAGGCATATATACTTAGGAGTTACATCACAGCGAAACGGAGTGGTGTCCAAGTGGTCACCGTACTTGTCTGCGAACCCCGTAGACGTGAAATCGAGTCTCGTTGCAGCCATAATTTTTGCACAAAATAAATTTATATGCCCGCTTCTGTGGTGTAGTGGTTAGTGTGATTAGCTGCCATCCCTGGAGGCTCGGGTTCTATTCCCGGCTCTGCCACTGATTCGAAAAGTGGTACGAGGGCTGGAACGGGGTCCACTCAACCTCGGGAGGCTCGATTCCCACCTCAGCCATCCTGGAAGTGGTTTCCGTGTTTTTCTCTTCTCCTCCTAACTTAAGGCCACGGCCGATTTCTTCCCTCTTCCTTGTCTATCCCTTCCAATCTTCCCATTCCCCCGCAAGGCCGCCATTCAGCATGGCAGGTGAGGCCGCCTGGGCGAGGTACTGGTCATCCTTCCCAGTTGTATCCCCGACCCAGAGTCTGAAGCCCTTGAGGCGGTAGAGGTTGAGGGTGAGTCCGAGGGAAAACCGACCCTGGAGAGTAAACACATAAAGAAGAAGAAGAAGATTACATTAATATTTTAGGGAACGCTTTATTTTCCGCCTGAAATTAATATAGGCCTAAACGTCCTCACAGTTACTGCTGGATCTCTTTCTCTGTATGTATTGTACCAGGAAAATGTTGTTGGGCAATAGCATGAAAAGGATCTCAGGTTGTGTAGTCTTATTGGAGCAAGTACAGAGAAGGAAGACTTCGCAGGGCGAATAATAGATGGTATTAATATTTTTGATAAGTTTTATCAATGATTTGAAGAAAATCACCCTGCTTCTCTCATTCATTAAAAAAATAAAACTTCCATTGACATGTTCAGAATAAAATTAAATTGTAGAATTGTAAACGCTGTTAAGATTGAACAAAATGTGGTCTTGGTTCTACACATCCACTTGATGTTCGTAAAATGTCCAGAATGAATAATAGCTTTCAATAATTTCAATTAAACACACCCTAAAGTTCAACTAAGTTTCACTCATGGATTCAAATTAATTAATATTCAAAATAAAAACTTCGTTCATAAACTTTCATTCAAATCACTTCGTCAGTTGACCAAGATTTTAGAGTTAAAAAAAAAATTAAATCCTACAAATTACTTCTGTGCAAGCCTAGAGTCTGTCTAAATCATTATAGATTAAACATAATTTCAAATTTACACTTGTTTCAGGAATCTACAGTCCAATTGAATGTTAATGATTTTAAATCATTTGCTTCAGAAATCCTAAAGTCCATTTAAATAAATTAAACATGACTTTTAACTTGTACACTTTTTGTAGAAAAAACCCTAAAGTTCAACTAAGCTTTAATGGAATGACTTCAGATTACACTTACTTCAAACACTTCCTAAAGTTCATTTAAGAATGATCTCCAGTTATACTTGCTTTGGAGAAAATCCTAAAGTTCAATTAAGAATGACCTGCAGTTCTGTTAAATGACTTCCTATAATTTCAACAAATAGTAGGATTGGAATTAATACGATCAAAAATATATTTTTATAGACCAGGCACTTTCACTTGACAAGCGTAGCACTAGAGTATTGAGAATAATTGAGTGCCTTGGCAGTAAGTCAGTTAATGTTTTAGTGCAATTATTCACTCAAGAAATATTGTAAAAGTATACTTATATCACCTGAATTCAGCTATAGAAATGGTTGAAGTGCGGCTCCGCAACTCGGCGACTGGAACTCCTACGGCGAACAGCCTGATGTCGAACTCAGTACCAACAGCAACGAACCACGTTCCATCCCTCGATGTTACCATGTCTTATCGCTCGAAGTTACCACGTATCTTCCCTCGAAGTTACCACGTCTAATCCCTCGATGTTACCACGTATCTCCAACGATGTAGCCTGTCCCACGCTGGATACGATGTTTAAAGTGGTGTGAGATTACGATACTTCGCCGAGATTTCCGGTGTTTAAAATATAGACACACTGGAAAGTTCAATTGGCATGATAATGCAAGACGTAGCACTGTCAAATAATAGTAATGAGTTGCATTTCACACTTTGACGTGTTTGTAAGCATAGTTTGTATTTGTACTTTATAATGTAGCAGTTAATATGTGACTCGAAATAGCACATTCTTTTATCACAATCTGAACTATACGTCAGATTTCTGTGGAATGTTCACGATAATAATGAGATCACTTCTTAAGTTACGAAGTCAAGAGCACAGTCTTTAACTACACAGTTCGTATGGCATGGAATTAGACACTAGGCACAGTTCAGAATATTCACAAATCCTGCAGTATGTTCATCATGAGTATGAGTGTCACAGTCTGTGAAATTCACGCGTAAATTTAATTCACACGACGTCTAAAATAGTCTCTAGAATTCTAGCATTCACTGCTTAAGTGGATTTTATGTTTGAATTCTCCTAACAAGGGTTCATATTTCCTATTATCGACATAAAATGTCCTTAATGTTCAATTCCTTTTTCTATGATGCCGTTTAAATATTCATGAAATACATGAAAATTGACCACATTTAATCTTATTGATCACTGAATGTTCGATTTGAATAGCACCTTAAGTAGTTCACAATCGTAAGAGACGAAACACATGTCTCAAAATTCATAAATTTGTCAATAGTTGTAGGTTTAGTTTATGTCGCACATTTCTTCTAATATTCTTATCACCGTGCTTGATCGCGACAGAGTTCAAATATACATCGAACTAGCAAAGTCCATAATGCACTGTAAACTGGCAAGTTTGACACTTGTATTCTAAGTTCCACCTGAATACACAATCAAGATCACGAGTTCACTACTTGTTAAAGACATTCGTAAGTCTTGTACTACGAAACTCAATTGTCTAGTACTTTACAATATTCCACACGTTCACGACGCGGTTGAAGTTTCCAATTATTGCGATCTCGCACAACGAAATTCAAAGTCTTACTGCACGACTCACTTTTATTTCGCGCAGAGCGACGTAACAATACAACTTTCTCCCATGGTTGAGTTGCGTATTTCAACTGAGTATACCTCTCAAGTCGTTGACCTATATACACCCCGCTGGGGCGAGTTCACTGTGTCAAGCGACAGACAAGTGGTTACGTATGACAACGCTCTACCTGCTATATCTTCCAAGTTAATGGATGGATTAATCCCAAATTTTGATCATTATACATTCAAAATATAGACTTCACGTTGGTGTAGCTCTCATTTTTGTATCATAAGCCGTTCAAGGGTTACTAAAAAGTTCTAGAGCCTTCAAAAGAGTTAGTTGAGAACATGTGGCGGTGACGTCACTCGACCTGTTCCCCTCTCTCGCTGTCTCTCTCACGCCTGCATGAAGCAGTGGAGACCAGAACTTTCGTTCGTGCAGATGTTTCTGATGCTAAAGTTGAGCCGTTCTTTAATGACTAAAGACTTAGAAAAATAATGTGCCAAGGCTTATGCCTTCCTGGTACATATTCCTTACGATCTGAGCAAAGAAAAATTCGAAGGATTTTCTTTTCATACGTCTTACTCTTCCTGTCAGATATACTGCTTCAAATTGGAAGAGTTGTATATTCCTCCGAAGGTGCCGTCCAGTCGTACTATCTCGTAAGCTCCATTTCTTAACATAGCATGGACACGATATAGTAGTATGTAGAGATTCTGTCAAGGCAGGTAAAAAATTTCATTCGTCGGAATCTTCGAATTATATCTTTGAGCAATGGAGGACGGTCACATCCTGAGTCTATCGCTAGAGCGCGAGCATCAAAACAAATCCTTATGCTGCCATTGGGCGTACGCACAATTGCCAGTGGATTCAAATATTTAGTCACACAAGGAGAAATAATTCCGTCATCTGTCATCTTACGTTTTAAATTTCTGGTTTCTTCCCTGTACTTTTCCTGGATTAGATACGGCTACTTTTGGTAAGGGGATCGGTCTGTCACACTGAAATGGTATTCATAACCGGCTATTTCACCTGGTTTGTCATCCAAAACACGGGGAATTTTTTGCATGACCTCCTGTTTAGCCTCCTCTAATGTTGATTCGAGTTCCGGGTCATCAACCACACTGGCTACGGACAACAAATAATTAGGACCTATAATGGAGCTCTCGTCAAGCAGGGACTCTACTCTGTCCTCTTCTGGGTCACCCTCTCTACTATTAGCTACGGCTGGCGCTTCCTCGCTCGCAACGTGCTCATTACTGTCACCAACGGCTTCTTCGAAGTGGGCTCCAATTTCATGAGTCTCCAGGTTTCCTCCTCCCACCAGCTGCAATTCTACGGAATCATTAATATTCAATTTTACGAGGTTGGCATCATATACTTAATCATAAAATCCGATCCTAGTATCAGATTTAAATTAAGGCGTGACACCACCAGGAAAATATTTTCGAATGACTGTTCATTAATTTGAAATTCCAAGAAAGCCTGTGACTAGCATTTGATAATCTTATCCGGGAATATTCCTCTGACTTTAATTTGAGCTTCTGGTGATAATAGAATGTCGCTAGGATTATTCAAAGATTCAACCAACCTGTCAGAAATCAGAGAAGCTTGAGCTTCCGAGTCTGAGTGTGGTAATGTGCAAATTACCTGCGCGTACCGTAATAACAGGTAGCGAACGTAAAATGACTGGCCTAAGTGTTTGTGCGTCCTCAAATAATAATTAGGTGTCGTCATCATGCCAATAATTGATTATTGCAGCGCAGTTACTTGATGGCTCGTCCTATTCACGATTTGTAGGCAATCTCCCTACTGTAAAACTGGCGTTTTTTGATTGCTCCTGTTGATTCAGGGTCAGGTGATCGTCGCTCCTTGGGTTCGAACTGCCTCTGATTATCTAACGACGTGGCTCGGGTTCGACGGGATTGCGATTTTTCTCCCTTACGTACTCCCGGGTAACTCCCCATCTCCGTTCCAGTTCCTGCCTCCTGGAATCTCTATTTTCTTCCTGGGTTTTCTCGCGTCGTCTCCATGGATTTCGCGTGCGATATGAATTCCTTTCTTGATTCCTTTGTCTTCGGAAATTCCTAAATCGTGTAGGAGTGGTCTGGTTGATTCGATTTTCTTCTCTATGTCTGGGTTCGTCTCTCTCTTGAGGTTTAACGTCTGTGGAGTTCGCGGTAACTTCCTTAACTCTGCTATTGTTAGGATTAGATTGCGTGTTTGCAGTATCCAACCTACGTAAAGTGGCATCTAGGTGCTCTAACGTTTTTATGTTGGCAGCAACCAATATTTCCTGCACGTGAGGCGGATATTGTAAAGTCAATATTTGGATTAGCTCAACGTCAGGCAATGGAGGATCCAATAACTGCAATTTATTAAATTGCATTAGAAAATAATCCGAATACTTTGAGGTGCTGACTGTGGTATTATACTTCCGAGCATATAATTGCATTTTTACAAGATGCTGAGTTTCGGCATCCCAGAAGCTCTTCAGAAGTGCCTGCTTTAAATCCTCATAATTTTTAAAGCTGTTCTTAAAGGCGATAAACCAGGATAAGGCTCGTCCTTCTGGAAGCTTCGAAACGATTCGGAGTTTCCTATTAGTTTCCACCCTATTTTCTAGAAAGTAATTGTCGATATTTAATAGGAATTCTCGGGTGGTGTATTCGTCCCGTCCTGAAAACTTCACTGGTTTATCATCCTGTACCTTAATAAGGGTAGTCGCACTATGCACATCCCTCGAACTATTGACACCTGTGACGTCAGTCCAAGAACCTCTTGATTTAATCTGGTTAACTTCTTCGGAGATATTGTCAATCTTAGATTGAATTGTAGTGTCCACGTTTTTAATTTCGTTCCTTAAATCGGTTTAAATAACCTGCACGTCCTTACAGAAAGCTGCTATTTGCGTGTGAATGGTATCTAGCTGTCCCGTAATGCGCTTATCCAGCTCTCCCTGCGTGCTTTTAATGAGTCCGATTTCGCTTCTAAGTTTACTCCAATCGGATTTTAAAGCATCTCTAAGATTTTCTTGCACTTGCGCCATTTTGACCTGAGCCTGCGAAATGTTACCGTGTGATTCTTGGAATTCTGTTCGAAGCTTTTTAAGATCTGCAGCCAATGCTTGAACTGAAGGAAGAACTGCTCGGAGATCCTTGTCAAGAGGTTTAATAACTTCCGCCTTAATTTCTTCCTTGACAGATTCTAAGTTGTCTACAAATTGATCCCTCGTGTTCTTTAAAGTAGTTTCGACTTTCACACTTGCATCCGTGAACCTTTTTTCGAGGCGTACTCCGGCTTCACGAAATCGCTGCTCCATGAAGGCACTTAGTTCAGTGAGCCTTTTATTAATAAATTTATCAGTCTCCGCAAATTTCGCCTCTAAATTCTTGTCTATCTCAGAAGTCAATTGGGAACATGCATAATTTTCAAAAATATTTGTTTTGAAAAGTACACCAATGAAATAGTACGTAAACGTATTACATTGTGGTATGTTGCCTTGTTTTCTACCATTAAAAAAATGTTTAATAGTGCCTTTCCGCAAGGCGAGTGAAACGGCCTCTGACGTAAGCGGCGCGCTGTGACGTCACGATCCAGTACCGCATGGAGCTCTACCAGCCGTTGTGCATCAGCCGTTCCTAAAAGCCGATTGTTTATTATTCATGATCGCGAGTAACTTCGAAATGACAGAAGAAAGGTTCGAAACAGCACAGTCAGACAATCTACCATGTGTAGATGTCATCATTCTTGAAAAATGTGACTTTTGTGGCCGCAGAAATTCGCGGATAACAAGCAAGTTTGTAAGTGGCGTCTTTTATATACGTGCAATGTACTGTAACCCATAGTATTAGGATAACAACGAACCTGGATAGATATCACATCACTTTCAACATTTCCTTCTAGACTGATTCCCCTATTAAAGAATAACATTACATTTTCGGGCTTTCAGCATTAGTAAAGTAAGAAATCGGATTTCAGCACTAACATAAACATATAGGTAGCATTATAGTACTAGTCCGCTTCTGTGGTGTAGTGGTTAATGTGTGCCACTCCCGGAGGCCCGGTTTCGATTCCCGGCTCTGCCATGAAAGTTGAAAACAAATAGTACGAGGACTGGAACTGGGTCTACTCAGCCTCGGGAGGTCAACTGAGTAGAAGGGTTTCGAATCCCACCTCAGCCATCCTCGAAGTGGTTTTTCGTATTTTCCTACTTCTCCTCCAGGCACCTAAGGCCACGGCCGTTTCCTTCCCTCTTCCTTGTCTATCCCTTCCGATCCTCCCATCCTCCAACAAGGCCCCTGTTGAGCATAACAGGTGAGGCCGCCTGGGCGAGGTAATGGCCCTCCTCACCAGTTTCATCACCATACTCAAAGTCTCAACGTTTCAGGACACTGCCCTTGAAGTGGTAGAGGTGAAATCCCTCGCCGAGTCCGAGAGAAAACCAGCCCTGAAGGATAAACTGATTAAGAAAGAAAGAAAGAAAGAAAGAAAGAAGGAAAGAAAGAAAGATCATAGTACTATAGGGCTATAATCTATCATTCCCAAAAAATATATATTTATGGTTGGGACAACTGGCCTACCCACTTCCAGGGCCCATGAAAGAGAATTAAATATCTTTGTGGAGGGAAAAAGTTAAACATGATAAAGATAAATATGACTTCACAAGTCGGGCTGAGTGGTTCAGACTGTTGAGGTGCTGGCCTTCTGACCCCAACTTGGTTCAGTCCGGTGGTAGTTGAAGGTGCTCAAATACGTCAGCCTCGTGTCCAAGATGTAATTGAAGCATTTAAAAAAAGCATCATACATTACAATTTAAAGTTTTACCACTAGAACAGCTGACATTGAAAAGTGATTTGAAAATTCAAACAGATTCATCTTACGTTAAAATATAAAAAATAAAAAACTGTAAACTTTTCCGATATATCACTAGCATTTCTCTGGCTCGCCAAAATCCATTTCTTCCTAGTTTTAGCGTCTTTGGAACATTTATAAACAATTTGTTTGGTATGGTATGCGATGTGCTATTGCACATCGGAACTCTACACCATTTATAAGTTTTCTGCCTCACTGTCTGCGCAGGATTCATTTTAAGTCTAAAATATACCACTCAGATTATTATCCAATGTATAGACCTCGAATTTAACCATACTAGACACTAACGTAAAGTAGAAATACGCGAAGTGTATCCTGCTTCTCACAGCACACTGTGTTATTTCGTCTGCTAATTCAGTCAACCTGTACGATGACGTCAGACCAATGAGACCGCGTGCTTGCGTGACGTGACATTTTCGTAGATTTTTATCACGTTTGGAGTTATTATTTGTACATTCTGATCACATTTTTGAATTCTGCATGAAATTTTGAATCAGATTAGCATATTTTTAATTAAAACCCCTGATCATGCATGTTCCCTATTCTTCGAGTTTGCCATTTGACTCAACCATTTGAGTGTTAAGTGAGTTCATCTGCGTTTGTAGCTGGGAGTTCGAGTCAACCATTTGTGTGTTAAATGAATTCATTTGCATGTTAAGTTGGGCATTAGAGTCGACTACCTTTGCCTGTAGTTTGGCATTCGACTCAATTATTAGAGTATTAATGCGATCAATCTTGGCGTTTTGATCACTGATGCTCAGCCTGAGAGCTTCAATGGCTGCAATTAGATTATCCATGATACAAAAGAAATCTCAACCATGAAAATCAACAAAGTCGAATACGAATTAATGAAAGTCTGTTTATTAATGGCTTTAATTTAAGCACTAGTATATCATTTGTGACGTCTATTAATATTATTCGGCTGCAATCGAGGCCTAGCATGTGTGGATTATCATCTATTACTTTTATTTCGTGGCTCCAATCGAGGCCTACCACGTCTGGGTTGCCATCTATTATTCTCTTCGCAGCACCAATTAAGCCCCACGTTGGGCGCCATCTCTTACATTACTCTCTTCTCTGTACCAGGAAAATGTAGTTGGGCACGAGCATCGGAAGGATCTCAGGTTGTGTACGGTCTTATTGGAGCAGGTACAGAGAAGGAAGACTTCGCAGGGCGAATAATAGGTGGTTTTAAAATTTTTGATAAGTTTTATTAATGATTTGAATAAAGTAGCACTTAAGAATGAAGACTGTAAAAGGTTTGTCATTCCAAATTCTACTAACACTCTAGCCTCGGGCTCAGTGGTATTGATAGGTACTACTTCACCTAAAGCAGTTGGGTGGGTGTGTGTGAATTAACTTTGTAAATATTATGCTAAAGCTATGTACTTTGTAATATATACGCTAATTTAAGCTGTCTTACTTCACATATAACTGTATATATCTTAGTATTTGAAAACAATTTTTAAATATACTGTACATATTGTTTAAAAGATCCGTAAAGATAATGAGAAGGGAGAGGTACACTAAGAGTGTAGTACAGCAAATGATTCAAGGTGAAACTTGTAGATACAAGAATTGGCATCATTAACCCAAGAGAATTCCATTATTATTTAAGAAGGGTGCGGTACACCAACATTGTAAAATGTACATATATGAAGCGGAAATGACTACAGCAAAAGATTCAATAAGGGTGTTGCCGCCGTTCCTGAGAGTAATAACACAAGCCGTTAATAACCCCAAATTTATGCGTGCCGTCTCTCCCTGCTAATAGTAGAATAAAATGTTTAGGTGAACAGCGTATGCATCAAATTCTAAAAAGAGAACAACCATTTATCAATAGAGATTAGACGAAAGAATAAAGAGTTACGCATAGATGCGATGTTCGGAAGAAAACAAGTTTTAATCTATAGAGGTCAGACATCGTCGTGAGTTTGAAGTTACAAGAGACCAACCATTTACTAATAAAGATTAAATGTAAGAGTAACAGAGATACATATAGTTTAAAGTTCGTAAGTAACCAAGTTTTAAACCATAGAAGACAGATATTATCGTCAGTTTAAAGTTAGAAGAGACAAACAATTTACTAATAGAGATGAATTTTCCATACCTAACAAAGTAGAAGCACTCTTGCAGATAACGATTTACAGTATAAGGGTGTCGCCGCCGTTCCTGATAGTAAGAATACACGCTGTTAATAACCTCGACTTTAAACAGCAATCCAAAGTACAAACGTACGCATATTTTCTTTTCTCATTCAGGCCGGACAATAGCATGTACAAACACCTGTATCTGAAACGTGAAACTTCCTGTCTGCTTCTCAGCATAATTTGCGAGCCTTTTAGTTGCAACACATTAACCGCTTTGCTCTCTAAAGACGCAAGTAATAATCACCTCTTTATTGAGGATTTTGTAATTCCCAGCTTGGTTCGGGATGTTTATTAGATCATACGCGAACTCCTGCGATATTAAATTCTGGTACCAGATTATTTTTTATGTATCATGTTAAGTATTCAGTACGAAAGTGAGTTGGATCTTCTTTATTATTATGGTGTGTGTATGGGTAACCGAACTGTAGAATAAAACCGACGGTATCCCCTACCTGTCGTAAGAGGTGACTAAAAGGAGCCCCCAGATACTCTGAATTTTGGAGCGTGGGTTCGGCGTATACGAGAGCCCTTATACCTTTAACCACCACGCCTATTACCTGAATGTAATTTCTACTTTCATCAACGAACATATGCACAGCTATGCGAAAATTATTTTTTACTGTAAGTATTATTCGATGCAGAAGTTTTAAAAGATTAGCCTGGCATCATATCCTAGGGATATAGCGGCTACACATTGTACTGATAGGATTAGGAAGAGTACTGTAAGACATGTGCTTTATTGATTGGAATCCTATGATGTCTGAATGAATAAGGAGGAAGGAATGTAAAAGAGGAAAGTATTATGCCTCCTCCCTATAAGATACCCCTTTACGGCTTACTCAATCTCCCTGGTACCATGTCAAGTCCTGGGAGGTTAATGCGTGGTCAGCGCAACGTTAGGCCTGCAGGGGTATCGAACGTGAAGTGCAGGTAGACAATACGCGAAATCCTGCAGGGCTAAATTCCGGTACCAAATTGAGTATTGTGCCCGTATAGACAAGTCGGAGAACAAGAGACACCCCAGGGGTGCTCGTTTCAAACATGATCTTACTGACTGAATACATACAAATGGCAGGATTAAACAGTAGGTTCGGCAATGAGAAAATAATCGATATTCATTTGGAATTTTGACATTCAAAATAAAAATAATAATACTTTCGCCATACTGATTATGGGAATTGAATTACTGTTGATTCTTGATGTGACATAAAAACCATTCAAACAAATGGGATGGTACACTTGACTTATTAACCCTACAATTCTAACAGATTTACGAACCTGTCTTTTATTCTCGTTGTAATTTAACAATATAAAATTTTGAATCGTGCGAAATGAGGTTGATGAATCAATTCCTCGAACAATCTGAAAAATACATTGAATTTTAATGGAGTGTTTTAAATATAAAATATTTAAAATTTACAAAATTTACTTCTTCTCATAATAAATTTTAGTGAAGTTACGTTCTTTAAATATTCATCATCATAACATGTATCTTGAAAGTGTTTTAGAAATGAAGTAAAAAATTAAATCGAGACGTCGAGTAAGTTATATCTGCTCTAAATTATTCTCTCTTATCTCCTCATGAGAAATAATATCTAACGTTATCGTTAAGTGGTCACTTATAAGGAATCGAAATTAATAATCCTCAAAAACCAATCAAATCAATAATTTATCGACGTTGAAGTAATGTCAAAAATCGTGAATTAAAGGTAACTAAAATATCGCAGATTATTCTATGTGTCAACACAACACATACATCTCAAATTTATAAGACATAACTTATAACTCTATAATCTGACTAATTCTACCAGCTATCTACAGGAAAATTTCTAAAGAAGAAATATTTACATTATTTACATTACGTCCACGTACGAATTAACATTTTCACTCTCCGTTGGATTTCATTCTGAGGTATCACTGAAAATATGAAGTCTCCATGTGGTTAAGAATTCGTGCGATTAAAGTGAGCTCGCCTGGTATCGAACTACAGTCTGATATGGATATATCTGAGAATCTACGTCCAAATTTAATCATTTTCTAGTAAGACACAGACATTCTTGGCTTTGAATCAATGATTTCCACAACTTACAACAGGATGAACTTATTCCTAAATATTAAGAAGGAACTCTTAAGTACGCCTATTGACATATACTTATTATCATCGTCAGAAGACTTTATCAAAACGACTACAATTTTGCATTCTCGAAGAACTATCATCTATTCCTTCTATCATCAATACCACGTATTACAAATATCGTCGCACAAACACGTCGTAATTGACTATCAGACGACTCTTATCACATATATTAATTCGCCATAAATTCATAGTACAATTACAACCTTACAATGACGACTAATATTCTCCATAACTGTATATCACAAAACGTGAAGTCAGAAGATCTCGTAAGAACATGCAATCTTCCAAGAAACAAGTCTTATTTCCATTAAATTCGTCTCGATGATTAAAAATACCATTCAAAATGATATATCCCTACTCACGTACGCCTAATAAATCTATGATCTTATTCCGGAATTAACATCCTGATGACATACTACAACTCCCACGAGTTATGAATGTAAGTCCAAATATCACAGAAATAACGAAAAATATTGGGAAAGTATTATCTCAATAAATTCCTACGACACAGATTAACTCACTAATGCAGTAAAATTCATTAAATAAGGAAGGATGGTTATGATAACATATGGATAAACTTCCGGTGATCCATCATTTCAGAACTCTGCAACACGTGGTTAGGAATATGACTCAAGTGCAATTGGGAACAATTAATGAAATAACATTATACATAAATCTACTACTAGACTATGAGACCACACCAAAAGAACAGAGAAATAAATAAATTGCTACAAAGAACATATATAAATAAGGATGTTGTCGACTTAACTTATACTGTAGGCTTCATGTTGAGCTCCGGACGTCCCCAGTTGAACAGTCTAGGGTTGAAATCCCTGCATTTCCCCTCCGTTGGCGACGATCTGTAGATTTAGCAGTTCGTGATGAAATATGGGTAGAATCCAGTATGAAATCTCATCTCCTTGCGTTGTAAGCTGTTGACGTCCTCCTCAACTCCACACTTCCAGATGACGTTGCTGAAACTTGTACAGAATAAATTAGAGAAAGTTCTAGGCACAATCCTGCGAATTATCATTGGAAAACACGTACTTTTATTATTTATCTGCAACCATTCGACGTCTGTTGGTTGAGTACAACTCATCGTGGTAGTAAAGACTGGCACAGTTTCCCAAGTATGGGATTGACGCTGGATATGCGCCCTCACTGTCCCCGTTGACGACTGAACCTCGAATGACGTTCTCCCTCAGGTGTAGCGACGTTCTCGTTGACCAGTGTACTGAGCGTAGCCGGAAAATAAATGAGAATGAGCACGCGTATGACATCCTGTACCGTACCCATGGGTAATAACCTTTTAGGGCGATGCCTCCATTCCTGTTTAAACATCCGACTGTCTCAGGTTTGGGCAGAGAGGTGGGTTGGTTGTCGATGGGCAAGACTGAAAGTCGAAGAGTATCACTTAAATATAAGTATATGACAGGAATAATGGAGGTTTAACACAAATGAGAAACAATAATATAGGGTAGGATGAATTTATTCATAAAATACCTCCGAATCATATAAACAGAAATGAAATCAAATAATAAATTATTGTAAAATTTTCAAAGAAATGAAGTTGAAAATGATATGGACATTCGAACGTTAATTACTCAAATAATTAAATGCAAAAGGAAAGTTCAAACACAACATTGAATACTTGTGAACTTTAAATATATACTTCACATGATTGTCCAAAGTTCATAATAGTATACGTATGCGTATACATATACGTATCCGATTCGCGTGGAGTAGCACGCTGTTAACTATCACAATGATACGGATTTAAATTCCGGAGAGTCGTCGCAAAAGTTAACATAAACAAATTAAGACGCAGTGGGGCATGAAATGAATTGTGAAAAATTCTAGGGGCATTTCCCTACGCTATATTTACAATGAACACAATAAAAACAAAGTATCTCAAATATTTACATCGGATTAGGAAAGGGAAATCTTACATACTACTCTGACTCGACGTGAAACGCGGTTCACCAAAAGGATCTAGTGAGAACTAGACTGACCACCAATATTCACTCAGCACTCGGGCTGTTCCCCATTAAACAACAAGATAACATATCACAACAACATGAAATTGCACAAAACACCATCCTGTAAGAAAAACATATATTATCCTTTATTGAACATGTGGAAAGCAATGGGCAATATTACGTTCCTCTCCTGCATTTGCGCACCCAAAAGCGCGTTCATCCGTCACATATTTTCTGCTTTGCTGTGGGCTGAAAAGAAACGATACAACTCAATACTGCACTGAGGGCTTGGTTGCTGTTCGACAAGATTGTATTACGGAAATGACATCTCATTCACGCGTTCTATGTAAACATGGCTGGTAAGTAAACCTGTAAGGCGAACTCATATTTCCTCAACTGCACGGAAACTCACATACAATCATGCTTCTTACTAGCATGCTATTATAATTTAACACACACAACAGGCTCACTGGCCTGACATTAATTTCCCGTCAATTCTGATTCTCAATATTCTCTGAGAATACAATTGCAGGGCTATACTCACAACACATAATTCTTATCACTTCATCAGGTATGCAATCGGCCTGCATAATCAACTTCATAAATCAGCATGCATTAAATCCTCTTATATTTCTTACAATCTCATCAGCTATTCTCATTATAAATCCATGTTCGATTCCCATTCAAATCATTGTACGAAAGAGTTTCCAGCCCACATTGGAAGACTCTTTTCTCATTCAACGTTGCAATACAGTTCCACACGTGTTACAGCTCCTGAAATAACATGCATCATGCAATCTAACTGTTACTAACTTTCTAAATGGAAAATTGGATTTACTCTCAACGCAGCAAGTATTTAACTTGGAAAGTAGATGATCTTGTCAATCTAATCCTCCTATCTCTAACATACAAGAATATCGGAATAATATTAATCTAATTAACATGCATAATGACACAAGAACAAAATAAATCCTATCAACTCCCTCAATAGCCAATCTAACTGATCGTAAAGTAAAATAAAAATATAGAAATCATGTATTCCCCTCCTATCCATATCTACAGCATCACAAATGTAAATTAAACATTTGCCGTCCAGCAAAATTACGTTAAAGAAAAATCCCTACACTAAACTTCACTAGTATTTAAACATAAATCATATAACATGCCATTTAATTTAAAAACATGCGTCTTATCTTTGACGACTCTCTGGACATTGGCAACGGCTTACATCCTTGCCCTGGTGATGTCCTACTCCATGTTCACCACAGCTTAAAACATGGAAACAATCTTCTTTCTTCCATGGGCGGTGCCATTTTCTTGATGAAAGTTCCTGTACACTGCAACACAGAAGACTTCAAGTAAACACCTCTTCACCGCTCGATTTGCACGTGCCGAATAAACCCTTGTTAGCTGTGAACTAAGCCAACACTAATCTGGCAGAACACACGTAAAATTAATAAGTCATCTAGCGTTTTATACAGTTAGTTAGAGCGGCACGCAGCTGATGGTCTCTTCTTCACTCAGCAGTCTGCGGCTGATAGTACCGTCTATTACTTTGGAGTAAAACTTTGCGTCATAATGAAATCGGCAGTTTAGCACTGCACCAGTTAATTGAGCAAACTTCATAACTAAAAGCACTGTTTCTCGGTCGAAAAGACCATACACTGTTATATATCTATCCACGTGGCAACATTCGCGCACAAATATCAGAGCAGAATAGAACAACGTTCACACCACGGCGGCTCCCAAAATCAGAGTGGCGCTCCCAAAGCTTGGGACGCTTCAGAAGCTTGGTTAACGCCGTTGTAGCTATGGTATCCCCGCGTGTTTAAAGAATCAACCAATCAGCGTGCTTGCTATTCACAATGACTTTTATATTAATTAAAATTAACATAAAACACTCCTAATTACTTAAAATGACTCAGATTATTTCTATAGCGTATTCCTTGTTACTTTACACTTTCCGACCTGTGGAAATCCGTCAACTAACAGAACTGATTCCTCTATAGCGATGTCTTCTTCACGAATATGTCCATGTTGGTCAACCTGGGATTTTAATTCCGCGCGATCCAGCTTCCATATCGGCCACACCCACGCGTTCTAATTGTCTGAATGTTCCTCTTGCCAACGTTTTCTACACGTGCCGAGATGTGATAACGTCTGGTAACGCCGAGCCTTTCCCACGGTCTCAGGGAAGCATCGCGCAATATTTAGCGACTTTATGTCTCTATGGACTTCCGGTATCAACTATCCTGCAATCTACTACTTTTACCATGCCTGACTGAAGTTTACTTCAATACAATGATTTGATATGGCAAATATATATCTGATTGTCCCTTATGGGCCGTCAGGATACGGCTCAATCCCTTAAGTAGGATCATACACCACTGATCCTAGGAAGTACAAGTCAGTTCAAGTACTGAATTGTTGTCCGCTTCTTTAATTGATTCTCATTACTTTCCACTAGTACTCCATTCAGAATTAAAGTAAATTCAATTACTAATTATTGTAGTTCACACATGATATCATTATCACTGTTCAGTCTAATTTCACCATTATGCAACTTCGTAAGTACAAATATCATGCCGTCGATGTTACTAATAATATTTTCTTTACATTTAATGAGGTACAATTGTACGTGAACATATTCCAGCTATTTCTTTCTCTCCGCTTCTTTTTTATTTTTATTTTCCGATCCAGCTAGTTCACTCCCCTTCACGTTTGAAACCTGTCGCCGCTTCGTTCTGGGAACGAGCACGTGCGATGCCGACAAAAGAACCAGACTCTTGTCGCACTACCCTACATTCAGCCACTTGATCCGAAGCGAACGGTCTCAGTATTCAGTATCAAAATAAGTTCCCGAATGTATGGACCCAAGTCGCGAACTTGTAGAAACAATAAACATTGTATTCCCTGTGTCAGCAAATACTTCCAACTGGCCTGTGCTGTCTCGCTGATATGTGCATCCCAGGCTAAAGGGTAAAAAAGCAATGAACTCGCTATTTCATGTCTCAACAAAAAAACTCCTGACAAGTACTTTTCCTGTTACAACTTAACTTTAGCAGCCAAAAAGTGCCCCCAACGAGACCCGATATAACCTCTGTATACGTCCTACTAAGTACGGTTTAGAGACGGAATTTAGCCCCCGCAGTAGTTCAGACTCAAACTCCACGTCAGCTTCTACCAACCTCGGCACCAAAGTCCCTGGATCATGTCTAGTAAGGTTGATCCTCAAACTTGAGACTGTAACTCCCTTTGGCGTCAAATGCGTGGGTTAACCTACCACTCCTAACCACAATCACGTTGGTAGATAGCTTTCTAATGTTCTGAACAGTGTTCAATACAACAGCTTCGTAAGTATGTAAACAAAGTCTTAGAGTGTTGAAAACAGCAGCTTGGTTTAAAAACTAAGATAATAGTACTGTATGTTGAGGAGGACACCTAGCTATAAGATGGCGGTGTGTTGACAAGTAACAGCTTGCTTGCTTGTCCCGTTAAATTCCGCGCTATAAAATTTACTTCCGTCAAGATAGCCGTAGGCCATGTGCACGTGGTTAAAGATAGTGGCTGACAACTGTCAACAAGCACGTGGAATTTTTTAAATTGCCCACCACTACATGTCTAAGGTGGTAGCCATGTAGATTTTTCCCCCTGCCAGCACTGAAGTTTGCTATCGTCTGTTGTTTAAAGATGGCAGCTGTCGAAAAAGCACGTTGGCTTTGAAGAGCACGTGGCTAAGCTATAAAGTTCTGTGCAATAATGATAGCAGCACGATGCTGTCTTGTTTAAAGATGGCCGCTGACAGCAGTAAATCAAAAAAGCACGTGGTATTTCAAGTTACCCGAAACTACATTTCAAAGTTAGTAGCCGTAAGGTTTAGAGCCGTCAAGATGCCAGCACTGAAGTTTGCGATCGTCTGTTTTTTAAAGACGGCAGATGTCAAAAAAGCACGTGGAATTTTTCAAATTGCCCGCTACTACGTGCATATAAGGTTTAGTGCCCTAAAGATGGCTGCACGATGCTGCCTTTTTTTTTAAAGATGGCACATGGCTGTCAGCTTGATAGCTGTCAAAAAGCGCGTGGCTTTGTTTACGACCAAGAGCACGTGGTCATGATCTTGCCAGAGGTCAATGAGGTGGAGGCCTCTCTCGAGAGCCGGAGGTGGAGGTGGCGGGTAAACTCCTGAAAAATATCTACTAATAATGGACCTAACAGATCTGATTAATCAGTATTATTGTAATTATTCTGACATGCTTTTCATTATTTTAAATATCTCCTGTCCAATATTCCCATTTTGGCTACTATTTTACATTAATGCATCGGAATAGTGTAGTGACGTAAGATGGCGGCAGTCGGACGATTCCGGCTCCAGAATACTGCTGTTCATTTTTAGTCTACAGTTCAGACAGTTCAAAATATATCTGGCAATTAAAACATGGGAAATAAGAGGCAAATTATACAGTATAACTACAGTTATTCTTACCTCCCTCGAATTGAAAATTTTCGCTTCTGTTTTTCATTGATGCAAAATATTGGTAATATTGTGGGTGGACCGGTATGGCGTACCCTAGTAGGGTGGGAAAGTAATTACCGTTGCGAGAGGTGGGAAAGCAGGCATGAAGACATCTCCACAGAATGGTGACTACGTACAGGCTCAGACTTACAGCTTGGGCGTTGCCGTAGGAAAGCAAACCCCCTGAGTTTCATTTGAAACCGTCAGCATTTATTGGTCCATACCGAGGCACTAGTACATCGAACGACCAAAGATGGTTGATTTTAACATATTTCAGAATATATGCTAGATTTATTAAACTAAAACATTAGAAGAAAAGACGACAAATGAAGTGTGAAATTAGTGGGATTGTGCAACATTGCAACAATATCACGCACCGCCCCTGTGTGAGTGTACTAATTGCGTCATTTTAGATTAAACCATATCTGTAAATCATACTGTGTTTTTGTAATTATCATTTATGTATATTGTGTTGGATGCACCGTTTTATTCTCTTTATATTCCATATAGATGTGTACGTATATATGTTCTAGATGTCTTTGAGAAGATGAGTGTTTTTTCTAGTTGCACTTCCTAATAAAACAATAATCACACCACCTACAGTATGGTCCCTCATTGTAAATCAAGTATATTTATGTTGCAGGTTACAACCCGGTTGAGTTCCAAGGCAAGAATGTTGGAGTGTACCTTTCCTCATGTCAAGGTGAAAGTGAACGATTCATGTGCCACATAACTGTTGAGGGAAACCCTTACTCAGTATCAGGAAACGAGCGTGCAGGATTGGCCAACAGGATCTCGCGGTTTCTTCGTGTCAATGGTATGTCATATTTTAAAACATTTTTATTCACAATCAATATCTTACATATACATACAGATGAAGTAAAAGGTACAGTGTGAATGCAACCTAAGGTAAACTTGTGTGTGGGTTTTAAAAATACAGTAGCTAGAGTATATACATCATGGCATCTAGTGAATATCATTTACTCCTTTATCATTTTGGTGATATTGTACTACAGTAATTTTATGAACTGTTTTTCTGCTTTTGGTGTAATTAAACAGGAAGCTGGAAAGGAGGGACATGGGTTAAGGAGTAAGTTGGTCTCTTAGTAGGGAAGAATAGTGTGCTAGTTGATTTATGTATTATAATGGAAATTTATAAGTTGATCTACTTTGTAATCATTTTTAATGAGCCATGTGAATAGCCTTTTCTTCAGGGTATTCTGATTGCCACTTATCACTCACACAGGTAATGCATTGTATATGCGTGGCACTAGACAACTTAGATTTCTTTGTCCAAATAAATGCTTCCGGCGTGGTATACTTATTCCAGTTCTGTCTTGCAGCCTAGTGCAAATTTTTTACTTGTCTTCTTTGCAGAAGAGCTTTACATTTTTATACATGTATAGGGTCACTGACTGCACAAATAGCTGCCATATGTTAAGTACCATGCTTTGCTGGAACAGTTCATATGTTGGAAACATCAGTGGCTTTTTGTACATGACTTTCAGTATGTAGTTCTGGCATATATTTGCCTGAGCCAAGTGTGATTCAAGTATTCCACCCCAACTGTTAATTCCATATTGCAGTTGCAATTGAACTAAGGTGAAGTATACAGACTTCAAGGCTTTTGTTGAAATAACATTTAAAATTCTGTAAAACATATAAATACGTTTCTGAAATTTAATGATCAAATTTGATGCATGAAAATTCCATTTCAGGTAACTGTCTATAATTATCCCTAGGTATGAAACATTTATTGATTTCTGCATAAGTATAACAGTTGCAGCTTTCAGTATTTTTGCAAGTTGGTATGTGGTTGTCTGAGGGTTGCATTGTTTAATTATGCGAGAAGCAGAGGAATTTTGTTTTATTTCCATTTCAAGTAAGTAGGTGGTTGTTTAGCCATTTCTGAATTATGACTAGGGTTTCTTGAGCTCTGTTGAAGGTGTCCTCCCAAGTTTCACCCGTGAATGTGACTACCGTGTCATAGTTAATTTTTGCATTACAGTTTAGCTCACACAGATCATCGATATATATAAGAGAAAAATTATTGGTCCCAACACTGTTCCGTGGGGTACTCCGATTTTTACTTGAGCACTTTTACGTAGGGTATCCTTGATTCTTACCTTTTGTATTCTGTTAGAAAGAAGGCTCTTAATTAGATTTTGAGGAATTCCACGAATGCCTACATTTTCAAGTTTTATAAGGAGTATATTATGGCCTACAGTATCAAATGCATTTGTTAATTCAAAAATACAGAAATAGATCTTTTGGAGCTATCAATGGTTTTATACAAATAATCAGTTAAGGAGAATATTGCATCTTGAGCGCTAATTTTTTGTCTAAAACCAAACTGATTTGGCGACAATATGTTATACTTATTCAGGCAATTAAGTAATCTGGTTTTAATGTATTTCTGTAGTAATTTTGAAAGGTGGATTGAGAGAGTAATTGAACGATTATTGTTTAAATCTCTCTTGTCGCCTGATTTATGGATTGGGACTATGAGAGAAATTTTGAATGGGTCTGGAAATTGTCCTTTCATTAGTGAAATTTTAAATTTGCAGAGGCTGTAGAATATGTGAACTAATTGTTTTAAGTGTTTTACCTGAGATATTGCCATAGCCATTGGCTGAGTTATCTTCTAGTGCAGCTATGTGATCCAATATTTCTGTTCCTTGTATGGGAAGATAAAAGATTGATTGTGGTTGAGGTTCTGCATGAATGTCATAAGTACATGTGTCGTTAGTTTCTTTGCTGGTATTCATTATTTTGTCAGCACTGAAATAATCTATGAATTTGTCTGCAATGATAGTTGGTTGGGTTGTTTCTTGTGAGTCTGTAAGATTTATGCTGTCTATATCTGAATTTATTTTCTCCTTTCTACATGTTATATCATTTATGCTTTTCCATAGGTTTTTAGAATTGTGTGAGATTGACATAATTTTATTAGAATAATACTTCTCTTTTGCTACTTTAGTGAGCCTGTTTATCCAGTTTCGGTATGTTTTATGTTTCTTAATAGTGGTTGTGATCTCGACGTTATTTGAGGACCTCATCTTTTGTTTGACAATTATCTGGTATAATTTGTCCTTTATTCTAATGGAAGTTAGGATTCCAGTTGTGATTCATGGTGTTATCTTTCTGAGTTTTGATCTTACATCTCTTGTGTTAGTAGAGTTTTGAGAGATATGTTGATTTAATAGCCGTATAAAATTACCGGTCGCTTTGTGGTCACCATGTTCATTCATTTTGTGATCTCGACATTATTTGAGGACCTCATCTTTTGTTTTACGATTGTCTGGTGTAATTTGTAGCTTCTTCTAATGGAAGTTAGGATTCCATTTGTGGTCCATGGTGTTATCTTTCTGAATTTTGATCTTACATGTCTTATTTTAGTAGAGTGGTCAGAGATATGTTGAGTTAATAGCCACATAAAACTACCGGTCGCTTTGTGGACATCATGTTCATTCAGGACAGATTCCCAATTTTCCTTTTTAAGGCTATAGATTCATAATTTAATGATATTTCTGGGATTGTTTTTTATGAGAAAGGACTGTGATCTGTGATACTAGTTTGTAGAACATATGACTCAAAATTGTTATTTCTATGGGATTTAGCATGTATGTGATCTATACGTGTTCATGTTGGGGTTATCCTTGTTGCAGAGTTGATGTATGAAATGAAACCGCTAGCCCTTACGGTGTTTATGTATTCATTTTTAATTCTTTGAGCGTACTGACCAGTTGGGTTTAAAATGTCTGTGTTAATATCTCGTATTATTATGTAATGTGTCGCTGCAAATAGCTTCTGAAGTTTATTTCCAAGTTCTTCTATGAATATCTGCGGGCTTGTGGAGGGTGATCTGTACATAGCAAGTATCAAGTAACTTTCTTTATTATATTTTAAGTTGAGTAGGCTACTAGCAGTAAAATACACCAAAATATGTTTAATAACAGGTACGTCCAGTTATTGTCCAGGAGAAGGAAGATCCCCCCCCCCCTCTTGAATCTTTTAATCAACCACCTGTCTCATCTCAGGAGTCCATATCAAATTCTACCAGAACTTCTGGACAGGCATCTATGCATCAGACCAGTATGACATACTCTGGCTTTCGCAAGAGTTGCACCAAATCAAAATAAAATATAAACAGAAATTTGTTACTCTTGTTTATAAAGGATTTTCAGCCATTTTCTATCGTCGAAGATGATGGTTTTTAAGAAGTTTGTTTCCGCTTTGAACCCAGTTTATGAATTACCCAACCGACATACAATTTCAAAAACACTTTTGCCAGCTCTCTATGAAGAATGTTTATGTGATACAAGGAAACACATTCTGACTGGAAAATCTTTCTGCATCAACACCGATTCATGGACATCAAACACTACCGTGAACTATATAGCTGTTACTGACACTTTTTAGATGAAAGATTCAAATTTCATTCTATTCTTTTGGAATGTTCAAAACTGAATGCATCTCACGAAGCTGAAGATATAGCAAATGAACTGAAGAGAATCTCTCAACAGTGGGGTTTAGAAAATAACATAATATTGGCAGTGTCAGATAATGCTTCAAACATGCAGAAAGCCATTCAGCAATTGCTAGAATGGAATAATTTTGTGTGTTTTGCACATACCATAAATTTAATTGTTAAAGGTGCTTTTAAAACCGCAGAGATTCAGACCATCATAGAGAAAGTTAAGAAGATAGTAGAACATTTTCGAAGAAGTTGTGTGGCAGCTGAAAAACTGTCCACATACTAAATGACATCACGGAGTACCCATCTAAAACTAATTCAGGAAATACCTACTCGTTGGAATTCTACATTTTATATGATAGAAAGATTCACCACTTGAGAAAGATTTACCGAAATTAACGCCTGAGGAATGGAAAATTCTAAAGGAACTGTGCCACATTTTAAAGCCATGTGAGAGTGTAACAAAAGCAATAAGTGGAGAAAATTACTGCGCAGCTGCACTTGCAATTCCAGTGTTTAATGGTCTACGAAAAGTGCATCAAAAACTGTCAAAAATTCAGTTTTCATGTCCTGTAGTAGAAGTTCTGAAGCACCGTCAAGATGGTTTTGAAAAGCTCTTGGGCAATGAGGAAAACAGCAATACACTCTCACTGGCAACTTTCTTAGACCCTAGATTTGAGCAGATACCGTTTCAGTTTTTTGCAGATGATATTAAAAAGAGGGTCATCAATCTGATTGCACAAAAATATCTGAGGGATCTTCTGAAAAATATGCTCAGTGTCAAGAAGAAACTACAGACATCCGAGATGAACTGTCTATCTGGGTTGACTTCGACAAAACAGTTGCTCCAATGCAGCCACAGGGAACATACGAGTCAAGATGAATTATTGAAGTACAACGATTTCTAGAAGATGATATTCTTCCCAGGAATGAAGATCCATTTCAGTGGTGGAATGAACATAAAATGGTGTATCCAAATATGGCAATGCTTGCACAAGAAACGCTTTGTGCTCTGGCATCGTCAGTTGCGTGTAAGAGGGTATTCTCAAAGGCAAGACTAGTGCTGACAGATAGAAGCAATAGATTAAAGGATAACAAAGTTAATATGTTGTTATTTCTTAATGCTAATTGTCACTAAATATTTTACTTATTCTTAATGCCCACAATATGTCATAACAATCCTTATTTGTGTCTGAGGATTCCATTGCTATATGCAAGGCCAAGGGATAGTACAGGACTGTTAATTAATTAAATGTATTTATTTCTCTCTGCACTACTTTGAGGTACCCATTTCATTCCTAGTTTTTTAAAATGTACAGGTTGGGCAACACTAGTTATATTATTCATTCTTGCTTTGTTTTTAATTTGTAGTTTAGTTCTGGTTGCAGGTTGCCACTTAAATATTTCACATAGGCTGTATTGTAGTAATTTTGCTAAGCATTTCATATTATATTTGCTATACTTTTTTATTTAATAGATGCAGTGTAAGATAATAGCATGTAGATTAGTTTGGAAAGGTAGCAGTTTCTATATCAACAACAATCTACAAATAATATGTTCTTATTTCTTAATGCTAATTATCACTAAATATTTTACTTCTTCTTTATGCCCACCATATGTCATAACAATTCTTAATTGTGTCTAAGAATTCCATTACTATGGCCTACCGAGTGGTTCACCAGTGCCTTGCGATCCAGTTTTATGCATCTCTTCACATTTACTACAATTTTGAAATACCTCGGTTCCTCTCCCTAACCGGGGTAATATAACGAGATGTGTGTTTACGGGTTAGAAGACAGCAGGAGTCGTAAGCGCCACTATTAGTTAATTATGGGTACCTCCAATGGACCCGTAAAACGAATAGATATGCAGAACACGTATTATCTGCGCACCTTTTAGCGATAGATTTACACCCTAGTGCTGAATCGGTCGACCTCGGCAATCTTCGAGATTCGTACTGGCAACCTTTGAAACACAAACTGTGAATCGCTTATGCATCGCTCTGCGACATCTGGCGTACACTTTACGTACTAGTACTGTTGTTATTTACACAGCAAAGCCAAACTATAGAATTCACTTTAGGATTAAGATTCGCATCGAGAAATGTTGTATAATGTTATATAATGTGTGTGTGACACAGTTGTTGGCTTAAGATAACAAAGGTTTAGAAAATTCATATCGATCGATCATATTATCGATTCAATTCAGATTTCATTTCCATTCAGTTGGCAGTACTACCGGAACCGGGAGAGCTCCCTCCTTACTCCTCAAACTCGTACACAAATCGATCGCTAAAAGTGCGCAGATAATACTTTAATACAGGAGGTGGACGCACAGACCAGGAACACGGTACTGTATAGGCTGGGAAGTGGGCGCCGTAGGTCGTGTCGCAGTAGCTCACATGGGAAGCGGGCGGGGAGATATGTGGATAGTGCTTGAGGTAGGAGGTTTGAATACTATATAACAATTTTTTTAACAGCCAGTTGCCGGAGATGTGGTAAGGTTGCATACTTGATAGCTTCCAAGGATTGATTTGTTTATACGACCCTGTAAAAGACCGTATGTATCGTTGCATTGGGTATGGTGCTGGGTTGGACGAGGATGAGGAGATGATGGCTGCCGACACTGGGATTCGAAACCACTATCTCCCGGGTGCAAGCTCACAGCTGCGTTCCCATAACCCCACGGCCAACTTGCCCGGTAGTGTTAAATAAAATATCGGCATGATTATGCAATTAAAATAATTGAGTATTTGAATACACACTAAGAAAATAACGGACAATAAAGGGACTGCCAGACTGACGAATGCGCGCGGAAAGCGGGTGAATTATAACTCAGTGTCCACGACCTTAGCAAAAAAATATGTGCCCCTACTACCCTTCCTCACAACACATGCAAAGTCTCTACTACTTGCCGTCGCGCTATACAAATCGGTTAGTCGCGACGAACGGCATTTTGTGCGTATTTCCTCCAATAATTATGTCAATAATTAAATTCAATAACGCAAAGAATTAGCAGATAAGACAACAAGGCTTGTACAAATAGCTTTTTTAAAGTAATTCCTAGATCCAGGTGACTAAAGTGGAATCAAAATTTAATGTTTACTCCACAAAGTGGGGGGAGGCGACTGTCCCTCCTCGCTCCACCCCCTAATCACCGCTACTGTTTGTAAACTCGCCAAAGATGTAGAAAGGGAAATTTTATAACTTATTCATTTATATACGTCTAGATATTCCACTCGATAAAAGAGTTGCTTGTATGAAACAAAAGCTAATACCGTTCGGCGAAATACGTGTGTAGAAGGCAGACGTCTGTTTGGAGCTTTGTCTGAATTCGACCAGGTCGTCCAGATTAAAATAATGTCTGTGTTTTCGTCGCTGCTGAAGACACTAGCCATTGCCGATATGCAGACAGCAAATATAGTGCGGTTGTACCGTACACCTGCCGAGAACTATGCGGTGGAAAACGAGGTTTACTAATGCAAGGGGTGCATTAGACGGGTAACGCTGAGTAACATGCTGCAAGCGACAGTGCGGTTCTTATCTCTTCATATTCTGACGTAACCTGCCCGCTGGCAGTGGTACCCCTGTGAAAATCAGTTGTTAGATATCCCATTCATCACTTGTGCATGCGGGGCATTTATAAGTAGAAAGTACGGCGTTCATGAGCCACCTGGTATATTTCTGATTGGTTAATAACTTAAGGAAGTTGTAGAATTGCTGGTAACCTTAGCACATAAGATAAACAATCTACAAACAATTCAGGTTTACAAAAATATCGAATAGAAATTCCCCTTGAATATTAATTGACCGTCCTCTCGCCAGAGGGGGCACATAGGTCGATATTAGGGACGTCTAAGGATTAAAGGTCTAAACTCCTGCAGATACACAGTTTCATATTCATAACACAGATGGAATTCTAGAAAAGGTGCGCAGTTCAAACGGACGCAGAACGTGTACCTCCGGTAAAATAATAATAATAATAATAATAATAATAATAATAATAATAATAATAATAATAATAATAATAATAATAATAATAATAATAATAATAATAATAATAATACGTTGTAACATATCAAGTGCGAGGATGTGATATGTTCCATCACAAACTGTAGATTCGATAAAAGTTGATAGTGTTACTTAAGTGTCGAAAAGAAAGACATTTGAACAATGAACTGAATGTACACTGACTGACAGAGCAAATGCAACACCAAGAAGGAGTAGTCAGAACTTTATGCCAATTGCAGGGTAGACTGACGTCACTGAGGTATGCTCATGATGTGAATTGCGCCGCTGTGCTGCGCACGTAGCGAACGATAAATGGGACACGGCGTTGGCGTATGGCCCACTTCGTACCGTGATTTCTCAGCCGACAGTCATCGTAGAACGTGTTGTCGTGTGCCACAGGACACGTGTATAGCTAAGAATGCCAGGCCGCCGTCAACGGAGGCATTTCCAGCAGACAGACGACTTTACGAGGGGTATGGTGATCGGGCTGAGAAGGGCAGGTTGGTCGCTTCGTCAAATCGCAGCCGATACCCATAGGAATGTGTCCACGGTGCAGCGCCTGTGGCGAAGATGGTTGGCGCAGGGACATGTGGCACGTGCGAGGGGTCCAGGCGCAGCCCGAATGACGTCAGCACGCGAGGATCGGCGCATCCGCCGCCAAGCGATGGCAGCCCCGCACGCCACGTCAACCGCCATTCTTCAGCATGTGCAAGACACCCTGGCTGTTCCAATATCGACCAGAACAATTTCCCGTCGATTGGTTGAAGGAGGCCTGCACTCCCGGCGTCCGCTCAGAAGACTACCATTGACTCCACAGCATAGACGTGCACGCCTGGCATGGTGCCGGGCTAGAGCGACTTGGATGAAGGAATGGCGGAACGTCGTGTTCTCCGATGAGTCACGCTTCTGTTCTGTCAGTGATAGTCACCGCAGACGAGTGTGGCGTCGGCGTGGAGAAAGGTCAAATCCGGCAGTAACTGTGGTGCGCCCTACCGCTAGACAACGCGACATCATGGTTTGGGGCGCTATTGCGTATGATTCCACGTCACCTCTAGTGCGTATTCAAGGCACGTTAAATGCCCACCGCTACGTGCAGCATGTGCTGCGGCCGGTGGCACTCCCGTACCTTCAGGGGCTGCCCAATGCTCTGTTTCAGCAGGATAATGCCCGCCCACACACTGCTCGCATCTCCCAACAGGCTCTACGAGGTGTACAGATGCTTCCGTGGCCAGCGTACTCTCCGGATCTCTCACCAATCGAACACGTGTGGGATCTCATTGGACACCGTTTGCAAACTCTGCCCCAGCCTCGTACGAACGACCAACTGTGGCAAATGGTTGACAGAGAATGGAGAACCATCCCTCAGGACACCATCCGCACTCTTATTGACTCTGTACCTCGACGTGTTTCTGCGTGCATCGCCGCTCGCGGTGGTCCTACATCCTACTGAGTCGATGCCGTGCGCATTGTGTAACCTGCATATCGGTTTGAAATAAACATCAATTATTCGTCCGTGCCGTCTCTGTTTTTCCCCAACTTTCATCCCTTCCGAACCACTCCTTCTTGGTGTTGCATTTGCTCTGTCAGTCAGTGTATCATCATTCAGTTTAACTAAAACTAAGTGTTCACGTGTTAACATGCTCCTGAAAATGTGTCGCCATTGATATCACTTTTTATCTTCCTAGGACCTAGTATCATGGTTGACAGTGCATGCTCTTCAACTGCGTATGCCTTGAACCAGGCTTACGAGGACATCCGTAATGGCGTCTGTGAGTGGGCCATTGTGGGTGGAGGAAACCTGCTTCTTTCAGAATTAACCACCATGAGTTTCTTTCGTCTGGGAGTCCTTAACAAGCAAGCTAAGTGCCAAGTGTTTGATGATAAAGGTATGTATCCAAGGTTTCTTCCTTAACACAAAGATAAAACCTGATTCAGAGACTTGATTCACTTAGCAGAAATTAAAAAAAATAGTGATAGCTTCTGTGTAGTCGTTAGAATTATTTACGCGAAACGTCAATCGTGTATTGTCGTTTATTTTTACTGCAGACTCAAATCTGTAACGCTCTCGTAGCTGTTTCATTCGCTCTGCAGATGTATTTCTGACCTTATTCGATCCCTTAACCTGACTAGTTTCCTGCCTTTAAATGCTTTGAAAATGTAACTAGAAGCACTTGAATATCCTGTGCTGGACCTCCCACTGTATTTTGGTTACCCTATAACTGATGTGAATCGGAAGAGTGTATCCATCTCTCAAAGTATATCTGAGTAGTAATGAAAGTTGGTATTTTCTATTTCTTACAAAGTGTAATTTTCCTAAATCATGAATTATTTCCTCTGTTTAGAAAAAGGACTGTGAGTTTGTTGCGAAGGTGAAGTGAAGATATGATTGTAACTTTCTTCCTTTTAAATCATTTCTTGCCGACTGGTGGTTTCTGATTTAATATCGTTTATTTAAGGTTTTCTGTTCAACTTGAAGGTACCATTTTATTTACTTTAATTAATTTCTTACCGACCGGCGGTTTTAAATTATATTCCCTTAATTTATCTTTGGTGTTTCTTTGAATGTAATTGGAGTTTTCCTGTGGTTTGGTGAAGTCAGGTTACGTTATTTGATCTAATTTAATTTTAAAGACCTCTTTATTCTTATTCTATGTCAAACTGATTTTATTTAGTTCTGGTACATATTTTGTTTTGGTAAAACTAACTGCGAGGATGTCCTGTTATTTAAACTGTTAATTTATCTTTGAGTTTCATGAATTATATTTATTTTTAAAAGAAGGATTTGTCTTGTTTTCTGCTCTACAATTATTTGGCACACTGTCAGTTGGTAGCTTGATCCACCCGTTTTGTTGTTTTCTACCACCTGGAGGTACGTTTACTTGTTTCTATGTTCTTTATTTGTGTTCTGGGTGAGTAGTGTATGTGACGCTTCCTGTTTGCTTCTCTGGCACTGGAACTTTTGTCCTGTGTGGTGTAGTTTTACTGCCAATCAGCTAGGTTTGTACCGGTTTACTTAGCTGGTGGGGCACACTATATGTGGTTAAAACGGTACATGCAGCTCTCCTCCATTGGACGGAGTGTGTAAAAATAGTTGCACTACCTCAGGACGCGGACACGAGTTTATGTTATCATATTTTTATCATATTAACAACCCACCTCGTTGGTAATTCTTTATCTCGTAAAGCAAACCTGGAAAAATGTTTGCGACGAGTTACGGTTAGGACATGGGTGCACGCTGCATTAATTTACATATTTACCATAGAAGTTAATTTTAATCGGAATAAGGAACAAGTACTCACTTATAAAATTATATATTTCTTGTTGTATTCGCGCAATTCGTGCAATTATACGCAAAACACGAGGTAGTCATCTTTGCTTGTTGACAACCAGCAGCTGTCGAGTGCCTTAAGAAAACATGTTTGACGTGTTGCACCTTCCCTCAGCTAGCAACGCTATATGGGCCCGTCCAGCCAGTCTATGTAGTATTATATAGGTCGTTGGTGTAAACAGTCAGTTGCTAATGTAGCTATCTACGTGAGATTAGTCATATTATACCAAGATCAATAGTTAGTACGTTTACATGCAGGATTCAGATCGATATGAGTGCACTTCCCGTATTGAAAGCGCCATGTAAACGGGGACTCAGTTCGGACTGAGTCTCAAAGTCGAAACGGTAAAATCTGGGGTCGAATTGAGTTCCATGTAAACGCGGATCGTACTGAGATCGTATTGAAAACGACTGCGCACACACTCCATGTTTGTTCTGACGAAATTATCTTCATCATCATAATCAAAGTTCTGTCAAAATAACAAACATAATAAGCCAGTAAATATATTTACATGTATAAATGATCAGCAACTGCAATCATATTATAAGACGTCCAGCCCTTACGATCAGTAGCATATGCTGGGATCAAGACGTGGGCTACCACTAAGACTTAGGTTACCCCTTTTCGATGGTTGGTTTAGTGAACGTCAAGCCTTCAGCGTTTTGAGCTGCAGCCAATAGCCAACGGGGAAGTCTGTTGTGTTGTGAAGGCTGCATCACAAGCTGCTGCCCTGGCCTCTGCTACTGCCAATGCTCAACCCCTGATCAGTGGAGATGGTAGCCTAAGGTTTAGCAAATTAATGTCCGGTTTTGTTGCTAAATGGATAGAATGCTTGTCTTTGGTCCGATGGCCCCTTATCAATTTTCAGAATCAACCCCCCTCATACTGTTAATTCCCCTGGCTTTGGGGCTGGATGTTAATGACGTATAATGACGTATTCACCATTCATTTTATCGTTATTAGGACACCACCAAGACTATACAGATGCCATGCACCATTATTATTATTATTATTATTATTATTATTATTATTATTATTATTATTATTATTATTATTATTATTAAATGCAAATGCTGACTTTGACAGCGGTCGTACCAATCGTTCACTGGTTTATTAGCTTCCTCGGGAGATCAGTGTTAGTGTCCGACCCACAATCACGGGTTGATTCCAACCAACAAAAGAGAACCTGGAAAACTGCAATCCATTTTAGCAGATCTACTTATAAAAAAGAAACTATATTACTCCTATAACAGCAGCCCTGCAGCGTCTTCCTACAAGGGTGTAGAAGTAAACGGAAGTTATCTGTATGATTAAGACAGAAGTATGATATAAGGAAGCATAGACTATACGATGAGTAACGCGTGGTTGATACCAGTGGTGATCTGACGGACCGAAGCCTAACACACCTATTTCCACGGTCACCGCCCCTATCGGGCGAAGAGCGGCAAGCCGCGTTGGGCGAGTCGAGGGGAGAGGGACGAGAGTATGGGCTGCAATATCAGCCTCCGAAGCCTTCTTCTCACAAATACGTGCGACGTTTTTCCTCACTGCTTTCAAGTTTTGTAAGTGGAACAATGTGTCAGATGCTTACATTATAATGGGCTTTAGACTTCCATCATTCTGTTGGGTTTTTGGCTTCACCGATGACCTTGTTTGCCCTCAGTGTACGCCACTGCTTACGATTAACAAAATCACGATAACCTTCTGTTGGGGGTAAAATTGGAATGTGCGTACCATCTGTTGCACCAATTACATTAGGAATATCACACATACTTTCAAAACTGCAAGTTATCTCCTGGGCTTCTACTGCATTTGGCATTTTTAAATTCTAAGAGGTGATATCGATTTTACTACAATTTTGCAACGTTCGTATACGTCGATGTTGCCTGGCGGATTCAATACGATACTCAAATAGCCCGACTTCAATCCTCAGACCTTAATGCTACTCTCGATCGTTCAAAGATGGCGAATCGAGTAGCCGGAATTTTTGGAAATCTGGGTTTGTTTTGGTTTGTTGTTATCGTATGTAGTCTGTGTAATTTTATGAAAGTTGACGATAAATGTTAGTTTCTTTGTAGAATATAAGTATGCGAGTGTATTTATATGAGACAGTGGGCACATACGATCTGTAATTATACGCAGTCATGTGAGAATGTGCTTGTTTTGATCGTGTTTTTACCCATTAAAACATTAGTGCACTAGGTGGACCAGGTTTTAGTCTAACTATGGCTATGACTCTCATACAACTATTCTTAAGTTTCCTAGGGAACAGAACATTTAGAAATGGATTAGGAATATACATTGTGATTACTTTGAAGTCCATGACAAAACTGTAGCAAGCATACATCATTTTGAGAATAAGTCTGAGGTTATGGAAGCCATTTCTCTACTTCCAAACTATTCGTGTTCCTTGAAAAATATTAATTTAGATAGAATATAATTGATATTGTGTTATTCCGTCAGTGTATGTGTGTTTCAAAGTGTCGAGTAATTTAGATGCAAGTTTATTTTATAATAATCTGTGCTTTGCCTGCGGAAATGTTTGGCTGGATCTTGGAGTACCGGTATATCAAAACTTATAAGTGTGACAGTTGGAACAATCTGTATACTGTTACACAGAAGAAATAGTGACTTAAAGGGATTAGCTGGGTTTGTAACGTAGGGTTTTACTCTACCAACACCTTCCGATTCATGCTGTGGTTATCTGTTATCAAGCAGACTGCGCCGAACTGAAGTTCGAGCGTGTGGTTAAATATCAATGTTTAGTCAATAGAGTTTTTGCACTCATGTTCTTTAATGGGTAAAAACCTATTATATATTTATTGTCTGAACGTTTCATTACTAAGTTTACTAACATTGAATGAAGTGCTGTTATGCCATATGTCAACATTATGTTAACATTACCAGGGCTGTTCCTTGGGTTTACATAATCATTTCGGGTGTACTTGGGCTGAGTGACTCGGACGGTTAAGGCGCTGGCCTTCTGACCCCAAGTTGGCAGATTCGATCCTGGCTCAGTCCAGTGGTATTTGGAAGGTGCTCAAATACGTCAGCCTCGTGTTGTTAGATTTAGTGGCATGTAAAAGAACTACTGCAGTACTAAGTTTCGGCACTTCGAGGTCTCCGAAAACCGTAACAAGCGTAGTTGGTGGGACGCAAAGCCAATAACATTATTATTTCTGGTGTACTTCCTATTCGTTGGGTGCTGAATGTACGAAATTGTCCACCACTTCAAAACTAAGGCAACAAATTGTGTTTCACAGTTCTCATGAGAGCGAATAAATCGAGGAATTTTGTACCTTAATTTATTTTGAAGTCCGCCTCTATGGTGTAGTGGTTAGTGTGATTAGCTGCCACCCCCGGAGGCCCGGGTTCGATTCCCGGCTCTGCCACGAAATTTGAAAAGTGGTACGAGGGCTGGAACGGGGTCCACTCAGCCTCGGGAGGTCAACTGAGTAGAGGTGGGTTCGATTCCCACCTCAGCCATCCTGGAGGTGGTTTTCCGTGGTTTCCCACTTCTCCTCCAGGCAAATGCCGGGATGGTACCTAACTTAAGGCCACGGCCGCTTCCTTTCCTCTTCCTTGCCTATCCCTTCCAATCTTCCCATCCCCCCGCAAGCCCCCTGTTCAGCATAGCAGGTGAGGCCTCCTGGGCGAGGTACTGGTCATCCTCCCATTTGTATCTCCCGATCCAGAGTCTGTAGCTCCAGGACACTGCCCTTGAGGCGGTAGAGGTGGGATCCCTCGCTGAGTCCGAGGGAAAAGCCAACCCTGGAGGGTAAACAGATTAAGAAAGAAATAATTTATGTTGAAACATTCAAAATGATGTTAGAAGTATCATTTCAACAGTTTTATCATGTATTTTCATCTATCCGGCGAAGTGAAATCTAAGAAAAAGCGTTATTTGACGAATTTCAATTTCTAAATAATCGGCTTGTTGGTCTCTTTTCTAGTAGAATATATGTGATTCTTGTTAGCGAAGTGTTTTCATACGTGTAAAAGTGATTTTTCCCTATGATGTTATATTTATTATCTTAATTTACCGCTGTTTTTATAATATGTACGTGATATGTTCATATTAGCCAATACCAGCAATCCAGCTACTTCGGCCGCCATGTTTTTTTTAATATTACGGTCTAAGCAAGACCGACTACAATATATCAGACCTTAATGTTACTATCGATTGGGAGGAAAATGGCGACTTCGTGGGCGAGCTTTTGAGACATGTGGTTGGTTCATATCTGTGTTTACATTCTGTTAAAGAGTGTTATTTTGATCGAGTTATTGAAGTATAAAGTATATGTTTGGTAAAATAGTAATCTATAACGGTTTATCAGTATGGTGTTTTGTTAGAAGTTTATGTGATGGTATTTTTAATGTATAATAGTGTTTATATTGCCGTGCTGTAACATAGCACAAAATGGGTCGTTCCTGCTGCGTTCGCGGTTGTAGATCTAATTATACCGTTGCTGAAGCTTTTAAATTCCCTGAAGATAGATCTCTACAGCAGAAATGGATAAGGAATATTCACCGGGAAAATTTGGAAGTCAAAGACCAAACTATCGTAGGCTATGTGTGTAACCAAAATTTGTGGTTAGGGAAGATCTCTTTCCAACCGATAATGGTGAGCCTATTCGTTTTTATTTTCTTATTCAGTCGGAGTAATTTCATGTAAGTTGACGATAGGTATTAGTTTCTATGTAGAATATAAGTGTGCGAGTGTATTTATATGGGTCAGTGGTCGCTAAGATCTGTAATTATACGCAGTCATGTGAGAATATGTATGTTTTGATCATGTTGTGAACCGGATTTAAATCGAACTATGGCAATACCTCTCATACATCCATTCTTAAGTTCGCTAAGGTGGTGGTGGTGGTGGTGGTGATTATTGTTTTAAGAGGAAGTACAACTAGGCAACCATCCTCTATATAACACTAATCATAGAGAAAAATGGAAGGGGTCCGACACTTCGAAGAATGAAGATATCGGCCAAAGGAAGACAAGGGCCACGAAAGGCATGAAAATTAAAGACTCCCTAGGAATCCATACATAATACCGTTGCGGTCTGAAAGGAACACGTGTTGACCAAGGGAGGTCGGATAGGATAGATGAAAGTGAGGAGCCTAGCACAAGTGGAAGCAATGCCAGGACTCAGCTGAGGGACCCGTGATCGCCAACCCACGCTCCAAAGTTCAGAGCCCCTGGGTCCCCTTTTAGTCGCCTCTTACAACAGGCAGGGGATACCGTGGGTGTTATTCTACCACCCCCACCCACAGGGGGGACTTGCAGGGATTAGCTTTGTTTCTAACTCAGGGGTTTTATTGTACCAATACCTTCCGATTCATGCTGTTATCAAGCAGTCTACACCAAATTGTAGCTCGTCCATGTTGGTTAAAGACATCATTGTTTAGAGTCAATAGAGTTGTTTTACTCATGTTCTTCAATGGGGAAAATCCTAATATATCTTTAGTGTCTGAACGCTTCATTTCTAAGTTTACCATCATGGTTTGAAGTGCTACTATATCATATGTCAACATATGATTTAAGAGTTTCCAGTAAGGAAGGCTTAACATCACCGAGGCTGTTCATTGGGCTGGCATAATCATTTCGGGTGTACTTCATTTTCATCGAGTGCTGAACATTAGAAATTGTACACCACTTCGAAACTAAGGCAACACGTTATGTTTCATAGTTCTTATGAGAGTGAATAAATTGAGGAATTTCGAACCTTAAATTATTTTTAAACATTCCAAATGATGTTATAAATATTATTTTAACAGTTTTATCGTGTATTTCCATCTATTCAGCGAAGTGTGATCTAAGAGAAAACGTTATTTGACTAAGTGAAATTTCGAAATAATCAGCTTATTGTTCTCTTTTGCTGTGGGGTTGTCCATCTATTCTAGCAGAATATGTCTGATTCTAGTTGTTTATATGTGATGAGTACTTGTTCGCAAAGCGTTTTCATCGGTGCAACAGTGATTTTCCCTATGATGTTACATTTATCATGTTAAATTACCTACCACCGTTTGCAAAATATGTACGTGATCTTTTCGTAATTTCTGGCTGATTGAACCAGATATTGTGTAGCTCTTTCAGTGGTATCAACACAATAATTTAATGTGACGCTGGGCTGAGTGGCTCAGACGGTTGAAGCTCTGGCCTTCTGACCCCAACTTGGCGGGTTTGATTCCGGCTCAGTTCGGTAGTATTTGAAGGTGCTCAAATACGTCAGCCTCGTGTCGGTAAATTTACTGGCAGGTAAAACAACTCCTGCGGCACTAAATTCCGACATCTCCGAAAATCGTGAGTTGGTTTATCGTCGAAATGAAGTTATTGCGTGCTACCCTAACCTTCATCAGTAAGCAGCTACTGCGCCCACGACGTCCACCATCTTGGTTTTGATATTACGGTCTGATATATTGTAGTCGGTCTTGGTCTAAGGATTGGAGTCGGTCTTGAATAGCCTACTACTAAGACCGACTACAATATATCAGACCGTAATATCAAAACCAAGATGGTGGACGTCGTGGGCCCAGTAGCTGCCGACTGATGAAGGTTAGGGTAGAACGCAATAATTTCATTTCGACGATAAACCAACTCACGATTTTCCTAGATGTCGGAATTTCGTCCCAAGGAAGTTCTTTTACCTGCCAGTAAATTTACCGACACGAGGCTGACGTATTTGAGCACCTTCAAATACTACCGGACTGAGCCGGGATCAAACCCGCCAAGTTGGGGTCAGAAGGCCAGAGCTTCAACCGCCTGAGCCACTCACATTAAATTACTTGTGTTGATATCACTGAAAGAGCTACACAATATCTGGTTCAATCCGCCAGAAATTAAGAAAAGATCGCGTACATATTTTGCAAACGGTGGTAGGTAATTTAACATGATAAATGTAACATCATAAGGAAAATCACTGTTGCACCTATGAAAACACTTCGCGAGCAAGTACTCATCACATACGATCAACTAGAATCACGCATATTCTGCTAGAATAGATGGACAGCCCCACAGCAAAAGAGAACAACAATCTGATTATTTCGAAATGTAACTTAGTCAAATAACGTTTTCTCTTAGATTACCCTTCGCTGGATAGATGGAAATACATTATAAAACTGTTAAAATGATATTTATAACATCATTTTGAATGTTTAAAAATAATTTAAGGTGCGAAATTCCTCGATTTATTCACTCTCATAAGAACTACGAAACATAACGTGTTGTCTTAGTTTCTCAGTGGTGGACAATTTCTAATGTTCAGCACTCGATGAAAATGAAGAAAATGAAAATGAAGTACACCCGAAATGATTATGCCTGCCCAATGAACAGCCCCGGTGATGTTAAGCCTTCCTTACTGGAAACTCTTATATCATATGTTGACATATGATATAGTAGCACTTCCAACCATGGTGGTAAACTTAGCAATGAAGAGTTCAGACACGAAATATATAACAGGATTTTCCCCATTGAAGAACATGAGTAAAACAACTCTATTGACTCTAAACAATGATGTCTTTAACCTACATGGACGAGCTACAATTTGGTGTAGACTGCTTGATAACAGATATCCACAGCATGAATCGGAAGGTATTGGTACAATAAAACCCCTGAGTTACAAACAAATCTAATTCCTGCAAATCCCCCCTGTGGGTGGGGGCGGTAGAATAACACCCACGGTATCCCCTGCCTGTCGTAAGAGGCGACTAAAAGGGGCCCAGGGGCTCTGAACTCTGGAGCGACCACGGGGCCCTCAGCTGAGTCCTGGCATTGCTTCCACTTACTTTGCCAGGCTCCTCACTTTCATCTATCATATCCGGCATCCCTTGGTCAACACTTGTTCTTTTCTGACCCCGATGGTATTACGTATGGATGCCTAGGGAGTCTTTCAATTTCATGCCCTTCGTGGCCCTTGTCTTCCTTCGGCCGATACCTTCATTTTTCGAAGTGTCGGACCCCTTCCATTCTTTCTTTGTGATTAATGTTATATAGAGGATGGTTGCCTAGTTGTATTTCCTCTTAAAACAATAATCACCACCACCACCACCCTGCAAGTCACTATTTCTTCTGTGTAACAGTGTTCAGATTGCTCCATCTATCACACTATAAGTTTTGTCATACACCACGATCTAGCCAAATGTTCCCGCAGGCAAGCACAGATTCTTTCAAAATACAATTGCATCTAAATCACACGACACTTTGAAGCCCATAGACACTGAAGGAACATCACCATATCAATTATCAATATCTAAATGAATTGTTTTTTGAGGAATACGAATTGGTCAACCATTTAGAATTAGAAAAAATAGTCTTCCCTAATCTCAGACTTACTCTCAGATGACAAATGCATACTACTGTTTTGTAGAAATATTCACGATGTATGTTCCTAATCCACTTCTCTCTTAATATTTTATTCCTTAGAGAACTTAAGAATATATGTATGAGAGGCGCTGCCATAGTTCGATTTAAATCCGGTTCACAACACCATCAAAACTTTTATATTCTCACATGACTGCGTATAATTCCAGATCCTAGTGACTAGTGACCCATATAAATACACTCATACACTTATATTCTATATGGAAACTAATACTTATCGTCAACTTACGTGAAATTACTCCGACTGAATGAGAATACTAAAACGAATAGGCTCACCGTTATCGGTTGGAAAGAGATCTTCCCTAACCACAAATTTTGGTTACACACATAGCCTAGTACGATAGTTTGGTCTTTGACTTCCAATTTTCCCGGTGAATATTCCTTATCCATTTCTCCTGTAGAGATCTATCTTCAGGGAATTTAAAAGCTTCAGCAACGGTATAATTAGATCTACAACCACGAACGCAGCAGCAACGACCCATTTTGTGCTATGTTACAGCATGACAATATAAACACTATTATACATCAAAAATACCATCATATAAATTTCTAACAAAACACCATACTGATGAAACCGTTATAGATTACTATTTTACCAAACATATACTTTATACTTCAATAACTCGATCAAAATAACACTCTTTAACAGAATGTAAACACAGATATGAACCAACCACATGTCTCAAACGCTCGCCCACGAAGTCGCCATTTTCCTCCGAATCGATAGTAACATTAAGGTCTGATATTATTGTAGTCGGTCTTGCTACTACATGTAAACGGGGATCGTATTCAATCGTTGCCTACGCTATAATAGTATCTAGTAGGCTTTGATTCAATACGGTAAGTCAAGACCAACTACAATTACAATTACAATTGTAGTTGGTCTTGGGTAAGTGTACTCAAATCGATCTCAATCCCCATGTAAACGTAGTAACTATCAGACCTTAATAGAAAATTAACATGGCCGACGCATCGGTTGAATTTAAACAAGCGTGTGGTACCTAAACATAACATCGTATTGAATTGATAAGTTTTCAATAATAACGTAAAAATTTAAATATATCACATGTTAAAATGACAATAAAGGAGATCCATTTGAAAATATAGAGCATTTTAAACTAAAAGTGCACACTAGACACAAATAACGCAGAGGTCTATTTATAAGAAAAATATTTGTGCACTAATGACCTTGATACATCAGCGATATTGAACACTAACTGTATCGCTAGAATTCTCACAAGCTCATGCATTACATGTGAAACGTCTATTATGAGGTTATATGGTGCATCAGGTTGTAAATATTTTAGCAGGGAAGGTCATTCATATCCTTATTTCGTGGATATGACACTGAAGGATTAAAAATACACACTATACACTATACACTATACACTATTTTCTGTCATACGCAATTATTTTCATCAACTGTACGTCATAATCCTGATTCTTAAAAGACTTCACTATTTTCGTTCAAGAATGATTTACTTCCGGTAATAGACATATATTCAGATAAGCAATATGTTTATTAAGAAGGACGACATACTTTCCAGTGTCGACTCAGTTAAATGTAACTTAAAAAGCTTTTCAGTCTGTCGAACACACAAGCAAAATATGAATATTTTACCTTAACATAGGCCTACCTGTAAAAAAAAACACATTATTGAACACGGAATAAAATTACACTTCTTCTTCTTCTTAATCTGGTTATCCTCCAGGGTCGGCTTTTCCCTCGGACTTGGCTAGGGATCCCACCTCTACCGCCTCAAGGGCAGTGTTCTGGAGGAGGATGGGGAAGATGACCTGTACCTCGCCCAGGCTGCCTCACCTGCTATGCTGAACAGGGGCCTTGCGGGGGGGATGGGATTGTTTGGAAGGGATAGACAAGGAAGAGGGAAGGAAGCGGCCGTGGCCTTGAATTAGGTACCATCCCGGCATTTGCCTGGAGGAGAAGTGAGAAACCACGGAAAACCATTTCCAGGATGACTGAGGTGGGAATCGAACCCATCTCTACTCAGTTGAACTCCCGAGGCTGAGTAGACCCCGTACCACTTTTCAAATTTCGTGGCAGAGTCGGGAATCGAACCCGGGCCTCCGGGGGTGGCAGCTAATCACACTAACCACTACACCACAGAGGCGGACATAAAATTACACACTATTTAATAATGTGTTCTGTTGACAGCAATGTTATCGTGTAATGTTTATATTTAACTTGTGTGCTCGAAAGACTGAAAAATTTAAGTTACATTTAAGCAATAAGTGGAAAATTGAAAACAAGTATTTTCTGTGAACTAATATAGTCCAGGAAATGGGTAAGATAACATTGCATTCTAAAATACCAGTCCTGGGTAATATCTGACGCGTTTAAAAGAGCGGTGGTTTTAAATCAATCAATCACCAATGATCTAAGTTGAGGGTTGTCATCCAGGTGGCAGATTACCTATAAGTCTTATATCTAGTCTTTTCTTAAATGGTTTCAAAGAAGTTGACCGAATTGGTTTAGATACAGTGGAAAGCAAGCTTGGTAAATTATTCCAGTCCGTAATTCTTCTTCCTATAAATCAATACTTGTTTTATAAATACCTTACATTTATTTGAATAAACTTTATATTACCATACAATTTTTAATATAATAGCCTAGCTCGTTCAAGAAATGTATTAGAAACATAACCGCGTCACGAATTTCAGTTCTTCCATAACTGTTATACTCCAGATACACACTTCAGATAATATTTTTCTCTCACTAGTAGAATCGATCTGAATTTCTCTGGTGGTACATTCATTTTCGTATAAAGCATCTTAACACCAAAATCGTTTATCAGTAAATACTTACTGTAAGTGACAGTATATCAGTTGATACCTTGTCCTCTAATTTTAAAAAAGAATATAATCTTCATTTTTCACAGATAAAATAAATATCTTTATCACTTTTTATAACCTCAAAAAATTGTTGGGAAATATACTAGGATAGGCACAGTAGCGTAGCCATTATCGGCCGATGGGTGGGGGTGCGGTGTTGGAGTTACAAAATAGCATTAGAGCACAACGAATGTATAGGAATGTCTTGTCATTATAAAGCTGAGTTTACACGAGGACAGTATGCAAGGCAGGACAATATTGTATTGTCCTGGTATTGTCCTGTGCTCCGTGAACAGGCCCTTGTGCAGGACAAGACAATATCAAGTCGTCCGCTTTCCATCATCAAAATGAATCCACGACGCCGTGCTCTTCAAGGAAAATTAAGGAAATTGATTCATATCTTATACGAAGATGTGTTAGATATAGTTGAAGACGTTATAACTAAAAATAAGAAGAGATTGTGATTACGGAAATGGTTGTCACGCAGATCTCCAGTAGGATCGTCTGTTTTATTATTAAAAGAATTAGAAGATCCTCAAGAATATAAAATGTGCATGAAGATGTCAACTGAATGTTTTGAAGACCTTCTGAGGAAGGTCTCACCGATGATTCAACGTAACGGTACATTAATGAGAGAAGCAATACCCGCCAGAGAAAAACTACAAATTACTCTAACATACTTATCAACAGGACAATTGTCCCGATAGTTAGGAAGCGAGGCTAACTCGTAAGACAGTAGCTTATTCATTGTCCTGTCCTCGGCTAGTTCGTTCACACGAGGACAATATTGTCTTGGCTCACTGTATTGTCCAGTCTACTGTCCTCGTGTAAACTCTGTGTAAGGATACTGATACAAGTGAATTCCAGATCTGTTCGTTCTACAGTTACGTCTCTGAATTTTCATTCAGTTTATTTTTATTGTCAGTTTCTGTTTATTTTCTTACTCTAAAATCTTCATATGAGGGGTTCAAACCCCAAGTAACCCCTCCCTCGCCTGGCTACGCCCATGGATAGACACCAACTTAGAGCTTTGGCTTTATCCAAAAAAAATAGCTATCAAGTACCCGGAAAATATCCTCTCTAATGAAAATGTATCCTAAAATGCTATAATGCACCTTAATGAATAATTTGTAACTATCAAATCATCACGATGAGTAAGTACACTTGATCTGAATGAAAATGTATCTGCTTTAATATGATTTACATCCAGTCGCACAACACGAACTGCATGGTCCTAATATATAATTTTAGTTTTAAAACCAAATATCAATAAAAACATCACTACATTAACGTTTCCTAATGAAACCAAACCAACAGTAAAAGTAAACTGATGCTTCTCACGTGCTCATGTTTACATTTGAACAAACCCAACGCGTTGCCATTTTAGCTAATGTCGATAGTTGCATTAAGGCCCGATATTGAAGATGGTCTTGGTCGTACGATATTGATTTTGCTTCGTAGATCGATTATAAATTTTTGTGTATAGACTGTAGTTTACTGTATTTATGTTGAGAGATGGATGCGGAATTCCCCCTGTCATTCTTTCTAATCGGGGCTATGTGTTCAAGAACACTTCCCTTTATTGATTATAGAAACTTTGTTCCCGTTGGACAAACGAAAAACTTCACTTCCTTCGGATTTCCTCCACATTAGAATAATTTCTGTTTATCTGACAACATTTCGCAAAACAACTGTATCTGCGTTTCAGCATTCTTCAAAGTTTCCAGAGTCGCAGAACCCTAATGAGCCTATAACACATACACGACTTTGCCACGTGTTAAGCAAAGCTAAAATGTATGAAACTCCAATTGTAATAGAATAGAAATGAGTAATTTTAGCGCGTGATAAATCGATGCAAAATTTTTCCAAAATCTTATAATGTCAAATTCTTCTATAAAAACATTAATGTTATTTGTAATCTTACTGCAGACTTCAGTGATGATGATGATGATGATGATGTTAATAATGCTTGTTGTTTAAAGGGACCTAAATCGAAATCACCGAGCTCGATAGCTGCAGTCGCTTAAGTGCGGCCAGTATCCAGTAATCGGGAGATAGTAGGTTCGAACCCCACTATCGGCAGCCCAGAAAATGGTATTCCGTGGTTTCCCGTTTTCACACCAGGCAAATGCTGGGGCTGTACCTTAATTAAGGCCACGGCCGCTTCCTTCCCACTCCTAGCCATCTCCTGTCCCATCGTCGCCATAAGACCTATCTGTGTCGGTTCGACGTAAAGCAACTAGCAAAAAAAAAATCGAAGTCGTCGGCCCCTAATGGTTGAGACGAAATGGAATGACAAATTAAAAGTCCAAAGTCCTCCACTGACCAGAATTAAAAACGTGAGGATGAAGAATGTATGAATGGATAAGAATTTAAAACAAGCAGTGCAATGTCTCGCATTCACAGAAACTGACGTAAAACAATAGTATTACTGACCAAGGGACTGCATCTATAGTATAATTCTGAATCGATGATGCTTTTAGTCTAAATGGGTCCAAAATCCAAGTCATCGACCTCTCATAATGGTACTTACAGTTAGGAAAGTAGAACCATGGTATTTGTCATGTTGTGGTACTAATCAAAAGTAGCGTAGATTCGCGGCATTCTCGGCATTCCACACAGCATGGTTCTACTCACAGGTAATGAAATTCTCACATGGAATACAGACCTATGGTGTTCGCACACTGCGGCGCTATTTACAGGCAACGCAAACCTCTACATGCAACGCAGACTGATAACATTCCTCACAAAAGTGTACTAACCACAGGAGTAGTATAATACAGGGATTCGGGCGCCACCTCCACCTCCGGGCTCCCAGGGGCCTCCTCCACCTCCTCCTCCTCCACCCGGGGGTCCGTCCCAGGCGCCTCCCCCACCTCAGCCAGGGGCCTCTTCCAGTGCTGCCAACTTAACCTTACTAGCGCGAGATTTGAATTGGTAAACAAAGCCACGTGCTTTTTTTGACAGCCACGTGCTTTTTGACAGACAACAACGCATCGCTAACCTCAGTACTGCCATCTTGACGGGCCTAAACCTTAGTGCTACCAACTTAACCTAACTAGCGTGAGATTTGAATCGGTAAACAAATCCACGTGCTTTTTGACAACCACGTGCTTTTTGACAGACAACAACGTATCGCAAACCTCAGTGCTGCCATCTTGAGGGCCTAAACCTTAGTGCTGTCAACGTATCCTTACTAGCGTGAGATTTGAATCGGTAAACAAATCCACGTGCTTTTTTGACAGCTGTCATCCGCCATCTTTAATCGAGAGAGCAGCGTGCTACTATCAAGCGGGCAATTTCGTCAGCTGTCATCCGCCATCTTTGATCAACAGAGCACAGTGCTGCAAACTTTAGCTGAAATGTGGTGGCGGTAAATTCTACATGCTCTTGTTTTGGAAACCAAGCCACGTGCTTTTTTGACAGCTATCATTCGCCATCTTTAATCAACAGAGCATCGTGCTGCTATCATGCGGGCAATTTCGTCAGCTGGCATCCGCCATCTTTAATCTACAGAGCACCGTGCTGCCCTCTTTATCGTAGTAGTGGGTAATTTCTACGTTACAGCTGTCATCCGCCATCTTTAATCAACAGAGCATCGTGCTGCTACCATGCGGGCAATTTCGTTAGCTGTCATCCGCCATCTTTAAACTACAGAACACCGTGCTGCCCTCATGCGGGCAATTTCGTTAGCTGTCATCCGCCATCTTTAATCAAGAGAGCGTAGTGCTACACTCTTTAGTTTAATGTGGTGGCGGCAAATTCCACGTGCTCTTGTTTGGAAACAAATCCACGTGCTTTTTTGTCATCCGCCATCTTAAATCAAGAGAGCGCAGTGCCGCACTGTTTAGTTGAAATGTGGTGGCGGCAAATTCCACATCCGCCATCTTTAATCGAGAGAGCACGGTGCCGCACTCTTTAGTTGAAATGTGGTGGCGGCAAATTCCACATCCGCCATCTTTAATCTACAGAGCACCGTGACGCACACTTTATCGTAGTAGCGGACAATTTAAAAGAACATGTCAAGGAATACCTTTGTTCTAAGAGAAAAGACTACAGTTCTGAACAGCTTGTGTAAGATAGCGATTGTTATAACCTCCTTTTTTCCCTGCTCTGTCAAGGCATAGCTTTATCGAACATACAACGCGAAGGTAAGAGTGTGCAGCGATAACATTATTGTGCATGTTTAGACTTGCGAAACATATTACGACTAAAATCGATGTTGATATCTTCAACATGTAATTAGAACATTGATTGATGTGTTCAGATTACTAACTAGAACCGAACACGGTACAGCATGTGTTTAGAACATATCAGGTAATACCTTTGTTCTAAGAAAATCAGATTGAAACATAACAAGACTAGAATCGATTCTGTTAACTTTAACATGTGATCAGAACATTGATTGATGTGTTCAGATCACTAAAAAAGTGATCAAGACTAGATTCGAACACTGTACGACATGTTAGGGCATACCTTTGTTCTAAGAAAATCAGATTAAAACATAACAAGACTAGAATTTTTACCGTTAACTTCAACATGTGATTAGAACATTGATTGCTGTATTCAGATTACTAACCAAGTAATTAAGACTAGAATTTAACACTGTACAACATGTCAAGGGATACCTTTGTTCTAAGAAGATTAAAACATAACAAGACTAAAATCAATGTTGTTAACTTTAACTCTGTACTCGATACAACATGTATTTAGAATATGTTAGGGGGTACCTTTGTTCTAAGAAAATCAGATTGAAACATAACAAGACAAGAATCGAACACTGCACTCGATGTTGTTAAATTTAACATGTGATCAGAACATTAATTGATGTGTTCATATCACTAAATAAGTGATCAAAACTAGAATCGAACGCTGTACTCGATACAACATATGATCAGAACATCGGTTGATGTGTTTACAACATCTCTGGGTTATACCTTTGTTCTAAGGAAGAAATTAGACTGGAATTCTGAGCAGCTTGCGCAAGATAGCAACTCTTATAACTTCCTTTACCTTCACTTACTCTGCTAAGGTACATCTTTATCGAACATGCATTGAAAAAGCGAGAGTGTGCAAGTTTAGACTTGAATACGTACTACCGTTCAAAAACATATATACATACTATAGTTTGAGTTGTAGAACACCGCATTGCAAGACTAGAATAAAGCACTGTATAGAAAAACAAAAAATCCTCTTCTCGACATACTTACTAAGCTGCTCTTCTTCCTCTGTCAAGGTACATCCCTATCGAACATGCATTGCAAAAGCATGATTGAAAAACATAACAAGGCTAGAATCGAACACTGCACTCGGTGTTGTTAACTTCAACATGTGATTAGAACATTACATTAGATTAAAACATAACAAGACTACAATTGTGTACTACACTCGATGTTGTTAACCTTAACATGTGATCAGAACATTAATTGAAGTGTTCAAAACACTAAATAAGTTATCAAGACTAGAATAGAACACAATACGTGATGTTTGAGAATACATTTATGCATATCACGTAACTGCAGTGATGCATGTTTAGACTTGAACACACATACTGCTGTTAGAAAACCTATAGTTTGATGTTGTAGAACACCGCATTGCAAGACCAGAATCAAGCACTGTTTAGAAAAACAAAAAGTTCTCTTCTCGACATACTTACTAAGCTGCTCTTCTTCCTCTGTCAAGGTACATCTCTATCGAACATGCATTGCAAAAGCATGATTGCGTAAGTTTAGACTTGAACACATACTACTGTTCAAAAAAACATACATACTATAGTTCGATTTTGTAGAACACTGCATTGCAGGACTAGAATCAGACACTGTTTAGAAAAAAATTATCTTCTCAATATACTTACTGAGCTAGACAATAACATACTTACGAATTTGCTCAACACTTTCTTTCTTTCTCTTATTCTTCTTCGAGAGGAATGAGTAGGAAGAGGAGAAGGTAATACCTAATATAAAATAAAAGAATACGCTAATTCTACATTATTTATTTCATACTAATTACTACAACTTATGCTCTAATTTTAGAGCCCTTCTTAGGTCTTTTACTGATGTTGAGCTTCTTGTTCGACATTGCAACATAATAAACCTTTACTTTAGAGATGTCGATGTGCCTAAAAAAGAACAAAAATATATGAATGTAGCGTAGAAGCACTTGTGATGATAGGATATGAAAGGGCAAGTTATTTTGTTAACAGCTAACCTAGCTATCTTTAACTCAAAGACCTTTATCGCCTGGCGTAAAAGCAAATGTAATAATAGGATATAAAAGAACAAGTCAGCTAGCTTAGAGATGCAATGTTCAGAAGAAACCAAGTTTCAACCTATGGAGGTCAGACATTGTTGTGAGTTTGAAGTTTCAAGATTAACCTCTTCCTTGTCTACGCCTTCTAATCCTCCTATCCTAGAATGCTAAAAACGGAAGAAACCAAGTTTCAACCTATAGAGGTCAGACATTGTTCTGATTTTGAAGTTACGAGATTAACCTCTTCCTTGTCTACACCTTCTAATCCTCCTATTGTAAAATGCTAAAAACAATTAGGGTTACAAAAGTTACTTGGTTTGTTAACAGCTAACCTAGCTATCTTTAAAATCAAAGACCTTTATTGCCTAGCGTAAAAGCACATGTAATAATAGGATATGAAGGGACAAGTCAGCTAGCCTAGAGTTGCAATGTTTAGAAGAAACCAAGTTTCAACCTATAGAGGTTGGACATTGTCGTGAGTTTGAAGTTACAAGATTAACCTCTTCCTTGTCTACGCCTTCTAATCCTTTTATCGTAAGCTAAAAACAATTAAGGTCACAAAAGTTACTTAGTTTGTTAACAGCTAACCTAGCTATATTTAACTCAAAGACCTTTGTTGCCTAGCGTAAAAGCAAATGTAATAATAGGATATGAAGGGATGAGTCAGCTAGCCTAGAGGTGCGATGTTTAGAAGAAACCAAGTTTCAACCTATTGAGGTCAGACATTGTCGTGAGTTTGAAGTTACAAGATTAACCTCTTCCTTGTCTACGCCTTCTAATCCTCTTATCCTAGAATGCTAAAAACGGAAGAAACCAAGTTTCAACCTATAGAGGTCAGACATTGTTCTGATTTTGAAGTTACAAGATTAACCTCTTCTTTGTCTACGCCTTCTAATCCTCTTATCGTAAGCTAAAAACAATGAAGGTCACAAATGTTACTTGGTTTGTTAACAGCTAACCTAGCTATCTTTAACTCAAAGACCTTTATTGCCTAGCGTAAAAGCAAATGTAATAATAGGATATGAAGGGACTAGTCAGCTAGCCTAGAGTTGCGATGTTTAGAAGAAACCAAGTTTCAACCTATAGAGGTCAGACATTGTTGTGAGTTTGAAGTTACAAGATTAACCTCTTCCTTGTCTACGCCTTCTAATCCTCTTATCGTATAATGCAAAAAACAATGAAGGTTACAAAAGTTACTTGGTTTGTTAACAGCTAACCTAGCTATCTTTACTAGCGTAAAAGCACTCGTGATGAATGGATATGAAAAGGTAAGTCAGCCAGCCTAGCTATCTTTAAGCACTTGTGATGATATGATATGAAAGGGTAAGTTAGCTAGCCTAGCTATCTTTAAGTACTTATGATGATAGGATATGAAAGGGTAAGCTAGCGTAGAAGTTGCTTTCGAACAAAAATGCAAACACTAACAGTTTAGGCTTTCCTTAAGTTGAAGGCTGCAAACTGGAGAATAATATTTACAGCAGACAGTGATTTTCTAAAACAAAACAAAGAGAAAAAGAAATCGTAAATAATAATAATAATAATAATAATAATAATAATAATAATAATAATAATAATAATAATAATAATAATATTCAAGAAATTAATCTTACGTTCTGTTTTTACTACTAGACGGTAGGTGAGCAAGTAAAGGATACGCACACAATTAACGCACATAGAGAACTGCGAGGAGCGCTTCACACAGGCTGCACCGAGTAAATATGCAGCTTATCACTATGCGGATGCAGGAGTTGCAGATGTCAGCAGTACAGTTGGAACGAAATGTTTATGCAACAAGAGTTCTCCTGACTGCCTTACACCGAGTTCTGCAGGCTGACGTATTTAAGCACTAAGCCGGGATCGAACCTGCTGTTGATGCCGAGGTGCCAGAATTTAGGTGTTCTGCAACGGATCGAACTTAAGAAAGTCAGTGCGCGATCCTCGACCTCTGAACTTAAACGGGAGGGCACTAAGCTAAGCAAAAAGCCGGCATCTACTGTATCCCTTGCCTGTAGGTACTTAAAGGTATTGAGCTAAGACCGCATCTACGGTATTCCCTACCTGTACTTAGCAGGGTGCTGAGCTAAACCTACATCTACAGTATTCCTTACCTGTAGGTACTTAAAGGTACTGAGCTAAGCTCACATCTACGGTATCCCCTACCAGTACTTAGCAGGGCGCTGAGCTAAGCCTACATCTACGGTATTCCTTACCTGTAGGTATTTAAAGGTACTGAGCTAAGATCACATCTACGGTATCCCCTACCTGTACTTAGCAGGGCGCTGAGCTAAGCCTACATCTACTGAATCCCTTACCTGTAGGTACTTAATGGTATTGAGCTAAGATCACATCTACGGTACCCCCTACCTGTACTTAGCAGGGTGCTAAGCTAAGCCTACATCTACGGTATTCCTTACCTTAGGTACTTAAAGGTACTGAGCTAAGATCACATCTATGGTATCCCCTACCTGTACTTAGCAGGGTGTTGAGCTAAGCAAAAAGCCTACATCTACGGTATTCCTTACCTGTAGGTACTTAAAGGTATTGAGCTAAGATCACATCTACGGTATCCCCTACCTGTACTTAGCAGGGTGTTGAGCTAAGCAAAAAGCCTACATCTACGGTATTCCTTACCTGTACTTACCAAGGTGCTGAGCTAAGCACAAAGCTTACATCTACGGTATCCCTTGCCTGTAGGTAAACAGAATGCGCTAGGCTAAGAAGCGGTTCTTAAGAGTATTGAGCTAAGACTGCATCTACGGTATTCCCTACCTGTAGATAAACAAAGAGAGGACTAGGCTAAGAAGCTATTTTCAAAGGTATTAAGCTAAGACTGCATTTACGGTATTCTTTACTTGTAAGTAAACAGAGGCGCTAGGCTGAGAAGTAATCCTCAGGAGCACTAAGCTAAGCCTACATCCACAGTATCCCCTACCTGTTAGCGACCTTTAAGAACAACACGAGACGCTGTGGTACCGAAATATACAAGTTCTACAAGCAGACGTATTTGTACTACGATAAAACGAGAAGGTCTAAGCTCAGCTCTACAAGCTGCGGCTGGTGCTGCTAATAATTTCGATGTGAACTGTACGCGTGCAGTGGACTTCATACTTTGCTGAAGCATCACATTCCGACAGCAGCTCGCCAGCCGGATGTAGCTTGCGTGTGTGTGTGTAGGCTTGCTTCAAACTTAATCTAAAACACACATTCCAGATATTTATTCTTGTTCAGGTACTCTAGAGTCTGCTTATTCGAAACCCGGTGCTAGTACATAACTACTCGCGAAGCATAAAGCATGAACTACACAAGGAAGCAGCTAGCTGCTGCTCTCCTACTACTAGTCCTCTTTTACAGCCGGACGCCCTTCCTGACATGAGATTTTAAGTCGCAAGAACCTGTTTCACAGGCGGATGCCCCTTCCTAACGCAAGAATCTGTTTTTACAGCCGGATACTCTTTTAGGATTTTAAATTACAGTATCTAGCGTTTTACGTCATTAACTATTGTTTTACTGCTAGATGCCCTTCCTGACGCTGAAAGACCAGTATTTAGCCAGTTACCCTTCCTGATGTAACAAGACTAGAATTATTTCGCTAATTTACAAAAGCATATTAGGTGCAAGTTATGCTAAGCAAACAATCGCTATCTTACGCAAGCTGCTCAGAACTGTAGTCTTGTTATTTTTTCCTCTTAGAACGAAGGTGCACCCCAAACACATCAATCAATGTTCTGATCATATGTTGTATCCAGTACAGTGTTCGATTATATTCTTAATCACTTCTTTTGTAGTATAATCTTCAAGTATTCGATAAAGCTTGAAAAGCAGGGAAAAAAGGAGGTTATAACAATCGCTATCTTACGCAAGCTGTTCAGAACTGTAGTCTTTTCTCTTAGAACAAAGGTATTCCTTGACATGTTCTTTTAAATTGTCCGCTACTACGATAAAGAGTGCGTCACGGTGCTCTGTAGATTAAAGATGGCGGATGTGGAATTTGCCGCCACCACATTTCAACTAAAGAGTGCGGCACCGTGCTCTCTCGATTAAAGATGGCGGATGTGGAATTTGCCGCCACCACATTTCAACTAAACAGTGCGGCACTGCGCTCTCTTGATTAAAGATGGCGGATGACAAAAAAGCACGTGGATTTGTTTCCAAACAAGAGCACGTGGAATTTGCCGCCACCACATTTCAACTAAAGAGTGTAGCACTGCGCTCTCTTGATTAAAGGTGGCGGATGACAGCTAACGAAATTGCCCGCATGAGGGCAGCACGGTGTTCTGTAGTTTAAAGATGGCGGATGACAGCTAACGAAATTGCCCGTATGATAGCAGCACGGTGCTCTGTTGATTAAAGATGGCGGATGACAGTTGTAACGTAGAAATTACCCACTACTACGTTAAACAGGGCAGCACGGTGCTCTGTAGATTAAAGATGGCGGATGCCAGCTGACGAAATAGCCCGCATGATAGCAGCACGGTGCTCTGTTGATTAAAGATGGCGGATGACAGCTGTCAAAAAAGCACGTGGCTTTGTTTCCAAAACAAGAGCATGTAATATTTACCGCCACCACATTTCAGCTAAAGATTGCAGCACTGTGCTCTGTTGATTAAAGATGGCGGATGACAGCTGACGAAATTGCCCGCATGATAGTAGCACGGTGCTCTCTTGATTAAAGATGGCGGATGACAGCTGTCAAAAAAGCACGTGGATTTGTTTACCGATTCAAATCTCACGCTAGTAAGGTTAAGTTGACAGCACTAAGGTTTAGGCCCGTCAAGATGGCAGCACAGAGGTTTGCGATACGTTGTTGTCTGTCAAAAAGCACGTGGCTGTCAAAAAGCACGTGGATTTGTTTACCGATTCAAATCTCGAGCTAGTTAGGTTAAGTTGGTAGCACTAAGGTTTAGGCCCGTCAAGATGGCAGCACTGAGGTTAGCGATGCGTTGTTGTCTGTCAAAAAGCACGTGGCTGGCAAAAGGCACGTGGATTTGTTTACCAAATCAAATCTCGCGCTGGTTAGGTTAAGTTGGTACCACTAAGGTTTAGGCCCGTCAAGATGGCAGTACTGAGGTTAGCGATGCGTTGTTGTCTGTCAAAAAGCACGTGGCTGTCAAAAAAGCACGTGGCTTTGTTTACCAATTCAAATCTCGCGCTAGTAAGGTTAAGTTGGCAGCACTGGAAGAGGCCCCTGGCTGAGGTGGAGGAGGCCCCTGGGAAGGCCCCCCAGGAGGAGGAGGTGGAGGAGGCCCCTGGGAGCCCGCAGGTGGAGGCTGCGCCCGAATCCCTGTATTATACTACTCACAGGGAGGCGCACTATCCCGGGGTGTTCCTCACATAGTGGGTACTAAGTACAGGCAAGGCAGAACCATGGTGTCGCTCATCCCATGGTGTTGCTCACATAGGGGTACGAATCACAGGTACTGTATAAGCCGGCACCGTACTCTATTGCTACTAATGGTACAGAACAAAGTGGTACTACCCGCAAATGAAAGCGACCCATGGTGTTCCCGCGTGGTGGTACTAATCACAAGTAGTCTCATGGTTCTAATTTGATGATCCTTTGGTTGCCCCTTTTAGTCACCTCTTACGAGAGGGAGGCAGGGGATACCGTGGGTGTATGCCTTATCTGCGTCCCCCCCACAGGGGATTGTGTGTTTGGTCCGCGAGAGGTATTTTATTTTCCTCAAGTCCGCCGGCAAGCCGGTTAGGACCCCCTTATCCGCCACCTGGGACGCGCCACGTGGGAGTATAACCTCTCCCCCTGCTACGCCAGCGTAGTAGGTTCGTGAGGCAGACTTCTTAAATACAAGATTAAGTACGGTACTTTGAGAAGACCTGAAGCAAATACGACAGGAATGTGACAAGTTGGCAGAAATTGGATCTAATTTTTCATTTTGGAAGTATTGAAAATTCTTTCCGAACCCCAGACAGAAGGTTAAAACATGTCCGGAAAAAATCAGGATGTTGGTCACCCCGTGCATGCCGTTGTCACGGCTTCAATTGACACTATAGGAGCTGAGATACTCGTTGCTCAGTTCACTAATATGTGTGTACAGTTCTTTATTCTTCCTTCCCTTCCAGATGTTGCTTGTCTTTCTGGGGCCATATATTTTTCTTAGAATATTCTTCTCTATCTTTGTAATGAAAAAAGGCTTAAATATTGTTTTATAATTATACTGGCAATTTAATTGCATGTTCATATTTGAGATATTAATAAAACAATGCCTCATTCAATTTTATTCATCGCCTTTATCACCTTTTCCAAAATAACGCATTAAATATTAATCCTTTTGGTTATTTCATTACCTTTATTTTACATTCTCATGTTGGTCGGTAGAAAAGAGTAATTATCGTCCATTTCACTTAATGTCATAGGGGCTGATATGCTTTGTCTTTAGTTCTTGTAAACAGTAACCATGATCTTCACTTTATATGCTTTTGCTAGTCTACGATGTTAATGTGTAAACTGAACCATGTTCTTTTCCTTTTCAGCAAATGGCTATGCCCGCGGTGAAGCAATATGCACTATTCTTCTCCAGAAACAAAAAGATGCCAGGCGAGTATATGCAACAATCATCCACAGCAAGACCAACTTTGATGGTTACAAACCTTTTGCAATTACTTTCCCATCAAGCACTGCTCAACAAGAGCTCTTAGAAGAGTTCTATAGAGAATGCCACCTTGATCCATTAGCAGTGGATTACGTGGAAGCCCATGGAACAGGAACTGAGGTAATTAAGTCAATTCTTGAACCGGTAGTTAAGAAGTCTCTAGCCTCTGGAGGAGGAAATCCAAGGTGTTCGTGTATCACAGGAAAATTCTTGATGAACAGTTGCATACCGTATTCTTTTCTTCTTCTTTGTCTAGCCATGAAGCGTCTTGGTTCTAGCTTTGATCCAGTTTACCCATTCAATTAAAATGAAGTCTATTCAAATTTTATTTATTGTCTATAGAATTTTACAGTTGTCAGACCATGTCAAGCTATACCCTATATACAACAAAAGCATATGTTGCAATTTATATACAAATGAAAAAGTACGTTCTGACTTACAGTTCGTTTATGGAATACAGGCACCTTTTAATTAAGAGATATTTTAATGATTTCGAAACATTTTACCATTCAGATTTTTTATATCTTTAGACAACCTTAGACCTCTAGTTTCCTGTGCAAGCACCATTGGCCTGGATTGGTTAGGGTGGGACCTGGACAAGACGATTGGTCTGGATTGGTTAGGATTTGGCGTGGACAAGAACACTGGCCTGGATTTGTTAGGGTAGGGTCTGGACAAGACTATTGGTCCTGATTGGTTAGGATAGGGGATGAACAAGACAAGACCACTGGTCTGGACTGGTTAGGGTAGGGGCTAGAAAAGACCATTGGTCTTGATTGGTTAGGATAGGGGATGGACAAGACAAGACCATTGGTCTGCACTGGTTAGAGTAGGGGCTGGACAAGACCATTGGTCTGTACTGGTTAGGGTAGGGCCTGGACAAGACCATTGGTCTGGACAGGTTAGGGTAGGGCCTGAACAAGACAAATGATGTGGGAACAAGCAAGCCTCCAAGCAAGCAAACCCGCGATGTGGACTTGGGCCTCTAGTTTCCTGTGCAAACGGCCATTGGTCTAGATTGGTTAGGGTACGGCTTGGACAAGACAACCGGTCTGGATTGGTTATGTTAGGGCTGGACAAGGCCATTAGTCTGGATAGGTTAGGGTAGGGCCTGGACAAGACTATTGGTCTGGACTGGTTAGGGTAGCGGATGGAAACGACCTTCGGTGTGGACTAGTTTGAGTACTGTATGGCCTAGACAAGACAAGTGATACAGGGACATAAGACCCCAGGGTAGAGCCGCGAAGCGACCTTAGGCTTCTAACATCCTATGGAGAGAGGAATGGTCGGGATTGGTAGGAGAGGCCAGTGCCAAGACCACTGTGCATTGGTTAGGGTAAGATTGTGGCAAGAACATAGTGGTTCAATCAAACCGAAGTATATGATAATGTTATTGTTCTGAGAGGCATATAAAGTAGATCTTCTTTTATCTTTGGATGTATTTAAACTCTGTTATTTGGAATGGTAGGTGGTCAGAGAAGGGATGGACGAAATCATTTAAATACCGATATATTGATAATGCAATATATTGAAAAACTATTTTCGAGAATCGATATATAATACGTTATATATCGATATGTTGGAGCAATATCGATATATCACAAACGATAAGCAAAACTTTTAAAGTTATACCGACTGGACGACAGGATGGATACAACGTCTTTTCATCGACCTCTCTAACTCGGACATCGCAGATCTTCCCAGAAGAAATTCTTCATATTTTTGATCGATCGGATGGCTATCCATCTTTACTACAACCTCCCGCCGACCTGGAAAAAGCGCGGAGGCTGACTCCAAGTTGGAAGTTAGCCTTTCCAATACCCTCCTATATCATGACTTCCCTACCATCCTATGACGACTCTTACGTCTTCCCATTCTTCACCATTCACCAATTATGTGCACATCCTTTTCCAGTAGTACTTCCTAAACTTCTGAGCATCGCGACCCACATTTTAACTGGCTTTAAATATAATAAGCTTATTTTATTGTATAGTGCAGCAGTTAACCTTCAGTACCAATGTGTTGTAGGTGTGATCTGTGGGTTTGATTTAATTCAGGAAAATACATATGCATATGTGTGTGGCTGGTTGTGTTCCAAGTTACCCCATTTCGAATGCCGCAATGCGTTGTCTAGCACTGAAGAAAATATGGGTGATTTAAGAAATGTACACATTTTATTGAAACAATATGATGATGCAAATTTGCTTTACCCTAATGTAATGGCATTATGGCAAGTATTGCTTATAGGGAAAGTTTGAATGTTTTTGAGGCTAAATTTATAGCTTTCTGTTAGTAGGCTTCAAGTTTAAAGGAAAATTGTCCACCTCTTAAATGTAAATTCATTGACTTATGTGTGTAAGGAATGTGCTGATATTTTTGTTGACAAGTGTTTTACTGTGACGATACAATGCTTTTAAATGAGAAAAAAGACAAATCTAGCCGTGAACGTTCAGGCAGGAATGCTATAGCTAAAAAATTTCAGTCTTTAAATAATAACCTGTTAAATAATTCTTCATTCATTTATCCACAATTGCTTTAGTAACTTTGAAGTTAATACTGTATCTTAGTAACACTTTCTTTCTAGACGTAATTTATTTATCCATTTCCGTATATACATTTCCATTGATATTTTAATTTAGTGCGAATTTTCAGGTCACGCCACTAGGAGCGTCACTTGCGACCTGTCTCCCATTTTAATAAGGCTAAATCCGGAAGTGTCACGTATTGTCTCTACTGTATTTGGTCGTAGTCAATAACGCATAGCACCATCAATCTTACATACTAATGACTAATGAAGTATCCGTTAGACATTCACATGTTATATTGGCATATACAAACACTTTTCGTACTGTGCTTTTATATACCATTTTTTTCTTTTTTATTATAATAAGAATTTTTTAAACAAATTAGTAATTGATTAGTAATTCGACACTTGTGGAGGTAAATTCTGCGCTCGAAAAATGGCTTTAATGGATCCTGTGGGTACATATTCGGTTTTGTCGTTTTGTACTACTTTTCGTTTTAGTCGTTGAATGGCTTTAATAGGCACTGATGATTCAAGTTGGTGAAGTATTTCTTCATCCGGTAAGTTCTTATCAACGCCTCTTATGAGTCCTACACGTAGGACGTTAGAGGAGGGAATATAGGCTCTAACTTTAAGAGTCTCAAGCATTGGATTTCGTAGGAAGGCATTTGCCTGTGCAGCCGTTTGAAAGGTCATTTGAATACGATTTCGCCCTTTGCGTTGCAGGGAGTTTACATTTAAATCGTTCTCATAGAAACGTCGTCCTAAGGCCATGGGGTGTAACTGACCAATATTTTTGTCAGTGGATGATTCCTCAAACACTATATAGGGACCGTAATGGAACTTATTATAGTACTCCGGCACATTTGCAGACTGGGCTGCAGCACTAAGTTGAGTACTTTTTTAATCAGTTGAGATTTCCTTATTTTGCGGAGGTTGTGCGTGTTGATCGCTCGGCGGTAATTGTGTTTGCGTCTGATTAGAAGGTTCTGGAGAAAGACTATCCATAGATTCATCGTCCATATGCACTTCAACCTCTTTACCGACAATTAAACGATCACCTGTAAGGGGCCGATGCCCCCCGCTGGAGACGGCCATCCTTCACTTTGCACTCACTATACACCACTAGCACCTTAAGTGCCACATATGCAGTTAAAAAAAATTCCATCCAGGCCATATTCTCTTTTTTTACTATAGAGTATAAAATAGTGCATCTTATTACAGAAATGTACCTTTTAGTCTCCTTGATCCAAAATTGTAGTCACAACATTGTGTTGAAATTGTAGTGACACATTGGTCTCACGCGGCCACTGACACTACCTTCCAGCTGTATAGGCCGTGTGAGACCAATGTGTCACCACGTATCCTAGCACAGTTCTCACCTTCCTGACACACTGGTATACGTCTGTCTCATTAGCTCATGAACTATTAAAGAATAAAACTCTATCTTTGGAACATTGAAATCTAATCGGAAGTATAATCCAACCGATGTTACTAAAAGGAAGTTAGCAAGAGGAGAGACAAGAGCCCGTGAAAGTAACACTGGTGTGGCTGTTCAGAAATCGCATGATAAAAGAGACATGTTAATTTTGACAACTAAACACACTGGTGAGATGGTCACTATTCAGAGGAGCGATGGTGAAGTGCAAAAACCATGGAGTGTTATAGAGTATAACAAATACAAACCGTACATTGATTTATCAGATCATAAAAAGAGCTATAGTACTTCCCTGAGACGGAGTAAAATGGTACAGAAAAATAGCTATAGAGATATTGACCTATTGACCGGCACAAGTATAGTAAGTGCCATCTGTATTTCCATTCAACTTGGGAATGAGAGTATATCTGTTACCCAGTCCAAAGAGGACATTGCTGAACAGTTAACAGGTACCGGTATCAAAAATTTTCACATTCCCCACAAGTACCAAAGAAACAGGTATTATCCCACCGACTGGAGAATGTAGGCCGGCAGGGAAGACGGAGATGCAGTAATTGTTATGAAGAGATCCATCAGGAATCAGGAAGGCAATATGCCATGAGGAAGACTCTACAGTCTAAGTTCAAATGACCAGCCTGTGAAAATTTCTTCTGTTTGGACTGTTTCTTCAAAGTGCACAGATTTGTAGTGTGATTGTGAAACACAGTTTGAATCATATTTCTTCAGAAAGTCTCATTTGTTATACTTTAAATTCATATGCAAAAAGTGTACCAATTTGTAGTGTGATTGCGAATGTGACAAAGTTACAAATATTTTTTCTTGAAAGTTCATGTAATTTTTTGTCCTATGTTTTCAATTCGTTTATAGACTCTAATATGAGACAATGAACAATGAGTACACTATACAGTACAATCTTTTGTTATTTGTACACATGACACGATCAGAAAACAATAAATAATATCATCATAATTTATTTATTGTGGTTTATATATTACAGTGACGTACAGGCTACGTGGTGCCACATCGGACTCCCAAATGGACAGGCCAAGAATAGATTCATGACGTACTGGCCACCTACTTTCATTTAACATACGTTTACATGTCAAGTGTGATGACAGTATGGCAGCATGGGGCCTGAGGCTTTGAGAGTGCGGATGGCATTAAGCTCTGTGAGTCAACGTTGGTCTCACGTGGCACTCAAGGTGCTAGAGAACACCAGCAAACTGGCACGCCAATCACGATGTCACTAACACACGACCGTCATGCCTCACGGCGAGCAAGCAACTGCCACTCAGTTGGTTACCAATAATAACCTGTGATCGTGTTCTTCTTCTTCTCCTTCTACTACGCATGTTTTGTTCTGCTTCCTATCCTCCTCCTTCTTCTTCTCCTTCATCAGAGGGCGGGGGGTGGGGTGAATGTTACCCAGTTACAAATCAGGAGTGTAGGCCATCTACACACGGAGCTACTCATTAGTAATTGATTGGTAACTGAAGTTTCCGGCCGATTACTTGAGTGTCACTTCCTGTGTATTTCAATGGAAAGCCACACACGGCGCTACCAGTTCGTAATCTGTTAGTAACTAGTTTGTAATCAGTTCCAGGTGACTCGCGGAGCCAGTCAACAGCGAGTTTAGTTTCTCAGTTCCCAGTGATTAAGCGCCCTTTTACGATGGCGAGCGGACAAGTTTTCAATATAAAGTTAGTGGGAGAAATTGAAAAACAGCCCGTACTGTACAATTGTGCGCTGAAGGATTACGCAAGAAAGGACATTACGGAGAAAGCATGTAATTATTTTCTAAGCTTTTTAAATTTTTTGTAAAAATAAAGTTCACTTTTCGACCATGATAGCTGCAGTCGCTTAAGTGCAGCCGGTATCCAGCATTCGAGAGATAGTAAGTTCGAACGCCATTGTCGGCAGCCCTGAAAAGGTTTTCCGTGATATCCCATTTTCACACCAGACAAATGGTGGGGCTGTACCTTAATTAAGGCCACGGTCGCTTCCCTCCCACTCCTAGCCCTTCCCTGTCCCATCGTTGCCATAAGACATATCTGTGTCGGTGCGACGTAAAGCAACTAGCAAAAGAAAAGTTCACTTTTCTTACCTTACAATTAAAGCACATTCAATAGATTCACTGCTCCTGTCGTCCATTCCTTTTTCACGTTCGCATTGTTTGCCGGAGCGCCCAGTTTGTGGAAACGCACTGCATTAGGTTAACATAGGCCAGCTAGTTTACTGGCGTATTTCCCGAGGCACTTCCTTTTCGTCGGACAAGTCAGAGCTTTCCGTATCCAGACACTCATATCCAAGAAGATATCTTCTTCACTGCCAGTATTTTTAGTGTGTAACGCGCTGTGCACATAACACCCTAGTAACAGCACTACTGCACTGTTCAGTTCAGATGGCTTCAAACTGAAGGTTGGGCGTATTACCCAGTCAGATGCAATGTAGGCGTTGGACTGATTTATAACGGTTTGTAATAGCCCCTTAAATGTTCTCCACACCTTTTGGATGATTTCACACTGAGCAAGTCTGTGATGTATGGTATCACTACAGTTCCTACAAAACGTGCATAAATCGCTTTCTTTCATATGTATGCGGTGTAGCTTACTATTCGTGGGTATTTTATCATGAATCACCCTGTACTATGTGTCCTGAGGTGTTTCGGGAACTGCACGATTCGATCCATTCCTCCAGACACGGTACCAGTTAACAATCAGCACCGTCTTAATGATGGTAGGGGCTTGATATCGTTGTCGGAGCATATGGTTGTACAAATTCTTCGTTGTTATTTCTGTAGATGTAAGGAGTTCCCGGGGAAGATAACTCAATTCACATCCTAAGTATCTTGCATGCGGCACGTGGTGATTGATATAATACACTGCCGGTGGATTACTAATTTCACTGGGGTTACACCATTGCTTGAGGAATATTTTTGATGTGGGGTATCCAGGTGATTGCATAAATTGTAAATTTCGTTTAAGGAAGAGCGCTTTAGTTTTGTATGCACGTCAACAAGAGCGAGTCCTCCTTCAGATCTAGCTAGTGAAAGTGTAGCTCTACTGATCCGGAATGTGGCACCCTGCCATATGTACCATCCTATTGCTGAAGCTATCCGAATGCCCATGTCGTGGCATAGGCAAAATTTGGTTTATATACCAGATTTTGCTGAGCGCATGTATGTTCACATACTGTATTCTGTGCTGCAGGAGTTGTAATTTACACTGACTGACAGAGCAAATGCAACACCAAGAAGGAGTGGTTCGAAAGGGATGAAAGTTGGGGAAAAAACAGAGACGGCACGAACGAATAATTGATGTTTATTTCAAACCGATATGCAGGTTACACAATGCGCACGGCATCGACTCAGTAGGATGTAGGACCACCGCGAGCAGCGATGCACGCAGAAACACGTCGAGGTACAGAGTCAATAAGAGTGCGGATGGTGTCCTGAGGGATGGTTCTCCATTCTCTGTCAACCATTTGCCACAGTTGGTCATCCGTACGAGGCTGGGGCAGAGTTTGCAAACGGCGTCCAATGAGATCCCACACGTGTTCGATTGGTGAGAGATCCGGAGAGTACGCTGGCCACGGAAGCATCTGTACACCTCGTAGAGCCTGTTGCGAGATGCGAGTAGTGTGTGGGCGGGCATTATCCTGCTGAAACAGAGCATTGGGCAGCCCCTGAAGGTACGGGAGTGCCACCGGCCGCAGCACATGCTGCACGTAGCGGTGGGCATTTAACGTGCCTTGAATACGCACTAGAGGTGACGTGGAATCATACGCAATAGCGCCCCAAACCATGATGCCGCGTTGTCTAGCGGTAGGGCGCTCCACAGTTACTGCCGGTTTTGACCTTTCTCCACGCCGACGCCACACTCGTCTGCGGTGACTATCACTGACAGAACAGAAGCGTAACTCATCGGAGAACACGACGTTCCGCCATTCCCTCATCCAAGTCGCTCTAGCCCGGCACCATGCCAGGCGTGCACGTCTATGCTGTGGAGTCAATGGTAGTCTTCTGAGCGGACGCCGGGAGTGCAGGCCTCCTTCAACCAATCGACGGGAAATTGTTCTGGTCGATATTGGAACAGCCAGGGTGTCTTGCACATGCTGAAGAATGGCGGTTGACGTGGCGTGCGGGGCTGCCACCGCTTGGCGGCGGATGCGCCGATCCTCGCGTGCTGACGTCACTCGGGCTGCGCCTGGACCCCTCGCACGTGCCACATGTCCCTGCGCCAACCATCTTCGCCACAGGCGCTGCACCGTTGACACATCCCTATGGGTATCGGCTGCGATTTGACGAAGCGACCAACCTGCCCTTCTCAGCCCGATCACCATACCCCTCGTAAAGTCGTCTATCTGCTGGAAATGCCTTTGTTGACGGCGGCCTGGCATTCTTAGCTATACACGTGTCCTGTGGCACACGACAACACGTTCTACAATGACTGTCGGCTGAGAAATCACGGTACGAAGTGGGCCATTCGCCAACGCCGTGTCCCATTTATCGTTCGCTACGTGCGCAGCACAGCGGCGCATTTCACATCATGAGCATACCTCAGTGACGTCAGTCTACCCTGCAATTGGCATAAAGTTCTGACCACTCCATCTTGGTGTTGCATTTGCTCTGTCAGTCAGTGTATATTTAGCTTGTTGTAGAACGCCTTTCACAGTGGTGAGGGCATTGGACCAGTTCTTCTGAATCATCTTCTGCACGCTATTGAAAAATGTCACTCCTAATATCTTAAATTCGTCAGTGACATTCATCCAAGGTGGAAGATCTCTGTGCTCTCTACTTCTATTACCTATCAGCATGGTCTTGGTCTTCTGAAAGTTCAGAACTGCTCCAGAATAGTGACCGTAAATCTCTAGTTGCGTAAGTAGCTGTTGGAAATCTGTGTTGTGGTCGAAAATCAGAGTGACATTATCAGCATAAGCAAATATATCCAAGGTTCCTGTTGAGAATGTGCGCTTTAAATTACTAATAAAGTGTTCTAACAAGATAACAAACATTACCGTAGGTAAAGGACAACCCTGCCGAACTCCTCTCCCAATTCTGATTGCACCTGTTAGGTAGCCATTCACATTAATCCTGGATGTTCCACCAATCACTATTTTCTCAAGTATTGACGTAAATTTGGCGTTGAAATCCAGAGCTTTAAATACCTCCAGGAGATTTACTCTGTCAAAAGCATGTTTACTACACCTCCCCTGGTCCGGATTACATAACGTACACAATGCTTCGGTTACTCCCACCTCAAGCCCAACCTGTGCTCCTTAACTATTATAACGGTATTTTGCAAACCGCGTACACTCCCACTCAGTGGTATGATTTTCATTTAAAACCTATATTGGAACCACATAAAACTCCCAACGACCCCGAGAATTACCGTGGAATAGTACTGAGTTCTTGCTTACGTAAAACATTTCGTAAGATAATAATAATAATAATAATAATAATAATAATAATAATAATAATAATAATAATAATAATAATAATAATAATAATAATAATAATAATGTTATTTGCTTTACGTCCCACTAACTTCTTTTAAGGTTTTCGGAGACGCCGAGGTGCCGGAATTTAGTCCCGCAGGAGTTCTTTTACGTGCCAGTAAATCTACCGACACGAGGCTGACGTATTTGAGCACCTTCAAACACCACCGGACTGAGCCAGAATCAAACCTGCCAAGTTGGGGTCAGAAGTCCAGCGCCTCAACCGTCTGAGCCACTCAGCCCGGCTTATAAGATTTTATTACGACGACTAGTATGGTCTTTAGACTATTATAATTTATTCCCAAAATTTCAATACGCCTTCTTCAAAGGTCGTAGTACCCAAGAGCCAATCAATATTCTACTCATTGATATTCTATTAGCCCGCTGGAGAAAACACACCACTATTGCTGTATTGCTAGATATAAAGGGCGCCTATGATTCGGTTCCCTTACACCTCCTATGGGACAAGTTGGCTTCAAAGGGAATGCCTTTTAAATTTTTATCTATGCTGCATCAGTTGTTTTCTTATCGTACATTAACGAATAAATCGGCACATCACCTTCTCCTGAGTCGACAGACCTCGCATGGATTGCCTCAAGGAGCGATACTAAGTGGCATATTATTTGTTCTTTATACGAGTGATTTAGAACAGATTATAACACCATATGCCCGAGTTTTAGCATTTGCGGATGATTTTGTCATTTACACCTCACACAATAGCATCGACGAATGCCGACAATCTATAGCAACCGTTATGAGTAAAATATTAACATGGTTTAACGCACACCGCTTACAACTTTCTATTCCAAAGTGCGCTGCAATGGTTTTTACACACAATAGCTCGTTTGATCATACGCCTATTACTTTTGATGGATTCAGCATTCCTTTCACTACTCAACATACCTATTTGGGAATCCTTATAGATCGTAACCTTACTTGGAAACAACATATTCAGACATTACGACACAAAGCAGATGGCTATCTTAAAATTCTAAAAACATTCACGAGACGTCAATGGGGAGCAGAACCCTCAATAGCGTTATCGCTTTATAGAGCAACTATCCGCTCATATATGGATTACAGTGCTAATTTCATAGATATGGCGTCTGAAGCCACTTTATCTCGACTCAATATAATTCAACATCAAGCTTTACGAATCTGTATCGTGCGGCCAGTACCCAGTATTCGGGAGATAGGTTGGAACCCCACTGTCAGCAGCCCTGAAGATGGTTTTCCGTGGTTTCCCATTTTCACACCAGGCAAATGCTAGGGCTGTACCTTAATTAAGGCCACGGCCGCTTCCTTCCCACTCCCAGCCCTTCCCTATCCCATCGTCGCCATAAGACCTATCTGTGTCGGAGCGACGTAAAGCACCTAGAAAAAAACGAATGTGTATCGGCACTCTCAACCCCCCCCCCCAACCAATGCCCTACTCGTAGAAACAAGTGAATTTCCTCTTTTTATTAGACGCCAAATGCTTGCGAAAAAGTATATTCTCAAACAACTTGCTTTATCCCGCTCCACACTTATACCAAAGCTACAACTTCTCCACGAATATTATAGCCAACGCCCTCCAAAATATGGCCGAACCCCCGCAGTATATCAGGTTTACGTTGAGATGAGTTTGCTTCGCAATTCATTATTACGCTCCCATCAGTTACCCATGCATTCCTTTTCTTATGATAGCTTAAATTTTTCTCCTCATATTATTAATACCTCCCCATCGTTTTCCCCAGATCAATCAGCACAGACCCCATTTTTTACTTCAGCGAATAAGAAGCTCAAAATCTCTTCAACTGCACGTGACATCAACATCTATACTGACGGATCGAAATCTCATCGCGGTATAGGCGCTGCCTTTTTCGTTTCCAATACGCTTACTACCGAGCAATTTCATCTACCGAACAGTTTCTCAATCTTTACAGCAGAAATCTTTGCGATTAGGCAAGCGCTATTATATGTCCAACAACATTCCTTTAAAAAGGTAAAGGTAAACCGATTCCCAAAGCGTTTTACAAGCTCTCAGTTCTAACATACAGTCGTATAATGGGTATTTATATAATATGAAATATCTCCTTTATCAGCTTGAAAGTTCGGGTGTCTATCTAACCTTAATATGGATAAAAGGACATTCCGTAAATCCAGGAAACGACAAAGCTGATCTTGCTGCTAAAGAAGTTAGTAGTTCTCCCTGAGAGCCGCTTCCAGTAGTTACCCCTCTCCCAGATTATTATCCTTCTATTAAAGATGCCGCTTTACAATCTTGGCAGGAAATGTGGCAACGCACTGGACGAACGAAAGGTAAATTCTGTTATCAATTACAGCCATATATTCCACAGAAACCTTGGTATCTTAAAGGCTCATATACATGGCGGCATATTATAAACATACGTTTACCGTTCAATCATGCTCTCACCCCTTTATATAAATATCGTTTTAATATCACTAATCTCCCTCAATGTATGTATGGAAATCCCGAAGACGATAGTAATCATTTGATTTTCCAATGTCCTGCATATTCTTCCTCCAGACGTATATTTCTCCAGCAATTAGTACAGTTAAACATCTCTTTGCCAACAAGTGTTTCTTGTTTATTATTCGAACCTTCTCCCAATATCCTTAAACTTTTTTTTTTATTTCATTTCAATATAGGCACCTGAGCCAAGGCTCTTCTTGGTGCAATACAAATAACTGACAATGGCAGCTATATTCACAATCTGATTACAAAATAAAATACAGTAAGTATATAATTTAACATGGTGTAAGAGATAAGATAGGACAAAGCTTCCTAACCATAATTACCATACTACTTCAGGTATTTAGTTAGATTACTTTTGAAGATAGATAAAGTTGGTAACATTTTTATATTTTTTGGAAGCGAGTTATACATAGTTATAGAAAAATGCCAAAGAGAGTTTTGACCATAACTAGTGGAATGAATCTGATTGTAGTGAATATTATAAATAATTCTTGTTTCATAATTATGAATCTGTGAATTGGTAATTACTGATGTGTTTGAGCGGACTAATTTGTTTTGAATTTTATAGATCATAATTATAGAAGCCTTTATGCGGAGGTTTGGAAGTGATAATATATTACAATATTTATACAGATCTTTAGTCGGTGTCAGAATGGGCAGTTTGAAAATTATTTTTAGTGCTCTCTTCCTAAGGACCTCTACCTTTCCAAATAATTCTTTATTACAGCATGCCCAGACATGTATCATATAAGAGATGTGGCTTTCAATAAGAGCATAGTAAATACCCTTCAACAACCCACGAGAAAACTTATATCGCAATCTACTGAGGATACCAATCACAGGGATAATTTTATTACAGATAGTCTCCACGTGATTACTCCACGACAGATTTTCATCTATAATCAGTCCTAAGAATTTAGTACTGTGCACTTTCATTACTCTTTGATTGAAGAAAAGCAGATTTTTATCCAAATTTAATACATATAAAGGTTTGTGAAAATTTATGTAGTTTGTTTTTGTTAGATTGATAGTTAATCGGTTGGAATTAAGCCATGTTTCAAGTAATCGAATATCCTGCTGCATATTTTGTTCAAGTTCATGATTGCTAGAGCCTGTATAAAAAATATTAGTGTCATCAGCAAAAATGGATAGTCTTCCATTTAATTTAAGGTGACCAATATCATTAATGAAGATAAGAAACAATAAAGGCCCAAGCACAGAACCCTGAGGCACACCAATTGAGATCACCTTCACATTACTCTGATTATTATTACATGTAACAAACTGCTCCCTATTAGAGAGGTAATCAACAAACCAATCCAATGCAATGCCTCTAATGCCTGCTGCTTCTAATTTATGTAATAAAATTTTATGATCAACTGTGTCAAAAGCCTTTTTAAGATCTATAAATAAACCAGTTGCTAACATACCTGAGTCTAAAGCTTGTTGTAGTTTAATAATAATATCCTCAATAGCATTACTGGTACTCGAGTGTGGTAGGAAACCATACTGAAATTGATAAAAATATTTATTATTTAACAAAAAATCTAATAATCTTTTTTTAACCACTTGTTCTAAAATCTTAGATAAAGGAGGTAGTACGGAGATTGGTCTGTAATTACATCAAATTTATCCATGCCTTTATAGATTGGTACAACTCTGGCGATTTTAAGTTTGGCTGGTACTTTACCCTCTGATAGAGATTTGTTAACTAATTTTGTGATGTGAGGTATAATAAATTTGGAGAGTCTCTTTACAAGAATATTACTAATACCAAAACAGTCAACACTACAACTGTTTTTAGGATTATTAATTATTTGTTCAATTTCATTTTCATTAGTAGGGGTTAAAAATAAGGAATTAGATGGGCCAGGCTCAAGGTGAGGGTATTTGCACTGAGGAATTTTCTTAGCTAAAGACAGACCCATATCAGTGAAATAGTTATTAAATATAGTAGACATTTGACTAGAATCAGTCACCAACTTATCATTTACTTTCAGTTGTATTTCTTCATTGTTACTGTTATTAGTTGTTAGAATATTATTAATAACTTTCCACTGATTATTTGTGCTGTTTAACTTATTGATATAATAATTATTTTCTAGATCTCTTTTCATTCTAGTAACCCTGTTACGTATGTCTTTATAGTCTTGTATTAACTGCTGTGAAACATAGCCACATCCCATACTAAATCTCATCTGTTGTCTTTTAATTTTATAATATAATTTATTTTTTGTTTGATTAAATTTAACAGCTCTGAAGTAAACCAGTTTCTTGATGACTCTAAATTAATTTTGTAAACTATGAACTTCCTTTTGTTTCACAAAGTGCTCGCACTCCTACATTCCCTTGTCATATGAACTCAACATCTGTTCGATTTGGTAGGTACGTAGCTTCCGGTCAATAACGTGTGTATAGCAAAGTGTTTTCTGTGCATAAGTGATTCGTTTATTCTGTGTGTATTTAATGTAGAGCCTTCTTATAACAAACAGTAACGTTAATACTCCTGATTTGTACCTGGGTAACATAAAAAAAACCAGCCCCCTCTGAAGAAGAAGAAGAAGACGAAGAAGAAGAAGAAGAAGAAGGAGGAGGAGGATAGGGAGCAGAACAACATATGCGTAGTAGAAGGAGAAGAAGAACACGATCACAGATTATTACTGGTAACCAATTGAGTTGCAGTTGCTTGCTCGCCGTGAGGCACGACGGTCGTGTGTTAGTGACATCGTGAGCGGCGTGTCAGTTTGCTGGTGTTCTCTAGTGCTGTATAGTGAGTGCAGAGTGAAGGATGGCCGCCTCCAGCGGGGGGGGGGGGGAGGGCATCGGCCCCTTACAGGTGATCGGTTAATTGTCGGTAAAGAGGTTGAAGTGCATATGGACGATGAATCTATGGATAGTCTTTTTCCAGAACCTTCTAATCAGATGCAAACCCAATTACCACCGAGCGATCAACACGGACAATCTCCGCAGAATAAGGAAATCTCAACTGATCAAACAAGTACTCAACTTAGTGCTGCAGCCCAGTCTGCAAATGTGCCGGAATACTATAATAAGTTCCATTACGGTCCCTATATAGTGTTTGAGGAATCATCCATTGACAAAAATATTGGTCAGTTACACCACATGGCCTTAGGACGACGTTTCTATGAGAACGATTTAAATGTAAAATCCCTGCAACGCAAAGGGCGAAATCGCATTCAAGTGACCTTTCAAACTGCTGCACAGGTAAATGCTTTCCTACAAAATCCAATACTTGGGACTCTTAAAGTTAAAGCCTATATTACCTCCTCTAACGTCCTACGTGTAGGACTCGTAAGAGGCGTTGATAAGAACTTACCGGATGACGAAATACTTCACCAACTTGAATCATCAGTGCCTATTAAAGCCATTCAACGACTAAATCGAAAAGTAATTCAAAACGACAAAACCGAATATGTACCCACAGGATCCATTAAAGTCATTTTTCGAGCGCAGAATTTACCTCCACAAGTGTCATTGTATAAGGTAGCCTATATTTAGATGTTGAACCATTTATCTTTGCACCTATTAGGTGCCGAAAATGCCAGAGGTACGGACATACCGAAAAACACCATAAAGCACAAGCTTATAGATGTGGCAAATGTTCCCAACAGCACGCTACCAATCAATGCACTGAACATTTCACAAAATGTGTTTATTGTAAAGGGGAACATTTGACGGGCTCTCCTGAATGTCCGGAGCACAAATACCAGTTACAATTGAAAAAATCATGAGCACTGAACATATCTCCTTTGAAGAAGTAAAATGCAAAGTAGCACTCCCGATATATTATCCGCAACAAAACCCTCAACATTTTCCCCCATTATTCCAAGGTCATATCCTTCCTCCTCCTGAAAATCCCAGGAAAAGGAAATTTACGAAAGTTATTCTGCAATCTCCTCCGCCTCCCCCTACCCCAGGATATGACAGAAGAGGGTATATTTCCATAATTCGCAATGAACTTATTCCTTCTGAACGACCCGCTTACCAACTTAATACGGCATCAGACTGCTCAAAAGTTCAACCTTCAACATCTACCTCGCAAAATGTGTATAATAGGGATATGTCGGCCCAATACAAACACTGGGCAATGAGCCCCAACTCACTCAGGTCGTTTATAAATTACGAGACCACATAGCAAGCATTCTAGACGTGTATGATAAACATACTACAATGGAATGCTAGGAGTGTAATTCCCAAAAAACATGAACTACAATTACTTATTCTTGAAACTTTGGCTCATATTCTTATGATTCAAGAAACATGGTTTACTCAACAATTCCACTTTTCTATCCCGGGATATAACATTGTACGACAAGATGGTCCCGGCTTTGCTGGCGTAGCGATATGTGTACACAATTCCTTTTCCTATTTGCCTTTTCCAATCCACAATCAGATTCCCCTAACTTATGTTACTGGCATCATACATAATGATGTACATTTAGTTAATATATACTGTCCCCCTGATATTTATATTTCGACAACACAATGGTCCCAAATTTTTTCGCAGTTCGATTCTTTATCACATGTCATTGTGTTTGGTGACCTCAATTGCCACCATACAGAATGGGGAAGTATACATGACACACCGAAAGGTTCACATCTCCTTTTTTGCTTCTCAACAGCATAATTTTACGATCCTTAATGACGGTTCTCCCACGCGAATCTCCCCTCCCGGATCTCCCCCCAGCGCCGTAGACTTAACTTTATGTCGTACATCTTTGGTCCCAAAGATTACTTGGCACACTTATTTCTCTTATATGATCCTTGGCACACTTTATCAGATACTCATACGAGCGACCATTTCCCAATTATCATTACTTATGGTATTGGTAAATCACGAACTTCGATGCGATTAGTAGAACAAGCCAGTAATATACGATCTTTTAGAAATTTTAATAACGATAATATTACATTACGTACTTACATAATTCATTCACAAATGAGCACGATCATAATCTTTCATTTTCAACTCTTCTTATAATCCTCAATAATTATCTAAATACTTATCATCCTTTTAAACCCATTGACTTCCCCCCAAACTCTTCAAATTATACATTGGTGGGAATAAGATTGTCATGAACTCATTAAGCAACGCAATATTTTATTTAAAACGTATCGTCAATATTCACGATACGCCTGTAAACTTCCATTTAAAAAGTAGTTAAAGAGATTATACGGTAATAGTTAACAGTAGTTGTATTGTTATTGATTATTGTCGCTCCCCATATTCAAATATTGCATTGTTGGCTACAGTCGTGAACAAAGGGAGTAGTGTAGTCAAGTAAATATAAATAAAAATCAGCTGACCTTGTATTCCAATCATTTGTACGTCTGAGTAGGTAGTTAAAGTATCCGTAATTTATATTTCGCTCCCTCGTTCTTTCAGTATTTATGAGCGGTTAGCTAATAATAATAAAGTTCATATATCCCAGTAATTGCAGTTCAAGTCCCTGAAGTAGTAGGAGTAGTTTTGATAGAAATATTTGAGAAATTATTGTAGACAACCTAGTATTTTTCAGTAGGCCTCATTAAGAACACTTTTATTCTCCGTCCCGTGGAGTAGGGAAAATAATAGTAATCCACCAGCTGTAATAATCACATAACCACATTTCAGTAGAATTGTAGTGAAGATAAGGTATACCGGTAATATATTAGATAGTATCTAGCCAGTTATATTCGTGTACGGCAATCCTTTCCCTACTTAAGCATTTAAATAAACACAGTGTAGTGTACCGGTAGTGTAGATACATTGTAGTATAGATACAGTACATTTAGATAGTGCCGTATCTTGCCTGCTAAATTCGTGTGTTATCTTTCGTGTGTATTAGACCGTAATACTAATAATAATTTGTCTAAGCACTTAGCTTCGTTGGTAATCTTTGAGTACAGTAGTTCTTGCAAATTTCATTTCTGTTTGTGCTTAGTAGTGACATACGGTACCGGTATTGTAATTAGGATACATCTGAAAGTAGTTTAAAAATTACTGTAGTGTACTGTACAGTAGTATACGAGTAATATCCTATTAGAATTTAGTGTGCTTATTTTATTATTGTAAAATATTTGTGTAGTACTGGTGTAGTAGAGGTATCCGTAGAAACACGTACCAAAATACTGTTGTTGTAATTAGAATAGGCTTAATTGCAGTTTGGAATTGTGTAGTTCTTGTGTATTACTTTCGATATTCAGTAATTAACAGCAGTTTTTACCCTGTTAGGGGTTGTAGGATAAAAAATAGAGCACGACTAAGTAGTATTGTAGTGTAGTCGTATATTAATTACCTTATTGTGTGATCTTTGAGTACTATCCCAGACAATATATCCCTCCATTCATTTATTTTTTGCAGATAAGTTATTTTGTTTTTAATTTCATTTTTTCCATAAAGAATGGCTAAGGAGTGCGAGTGTATGAGCTGTGGGTGTGGCGAGGCATTGAGGGGTATGAGGGAGGAGTTGGAAAGTTTGAGGGAGATAATTAGGATTCTCACAGAAGACAGTAAGGAAGATAGGTCTCCCTCAAACAATGTACAGGTTACAGTAGGTGTACAAGAGGGAGGGGAAGGAAAGGGGGTAGTTGTAGAAGACAGGTGGTCTAATGTTCTAAGGGGAAGGAGATTGCAGGCTAAGGGCTCTATTCAGGATCAGAATTCAGGACAGGTGTCTGTGCGAAATCGGTACGAGTCACTCCAGGTAGAACAACAGAGGGAAGATGAGGGACAGGGAACTGTTGGTGAGATGTGTGGAAGTAGGAGGAAGGGAAAAGGTAGGAAAGGGAAATGTAGAGTAGAGGATAGGAAAAGACAGGTGGAACAGGGTCATGGGAAGGAGAAAAGGGAGGAGGAAGTAGCTTCTGCAGCTATCAGGAAAGACAGGGCTGACCAGGAGGGGAGGGGATCAAATGAGGTGGGTAGGGTTGAGGCTCTGGTCATGGGGGATTCCATCGTTAGACACGTGGGGAAAGTATGTGGAGGAAAGGGAACCAGGGTAGAATGTTATCCAGGAATTAGGTTGAGGCAGATGTTCAAGAAAGTAGAAGAGAGGGAGGAGGGCAAGGAGAAGGTGGTAGTGTTTCACGTTGGTACCAACAACGTAAGGCAAGCTGATATAAGTACCGACATAGTTGGAGATGTGTAGGATCTGGTAAATGCAGCACAGGTGAAGTTTAAGAAAGCGGAGATTGTTATTAGTGGAATACTGTGTAGGAGGGATACTGACTGGAGGGTGATTGGGGATTTAAATGAGACTATGGAGTGGGTATGTGGGAAACTGGGAGTGAAATTTCTAGATCCTAATGGGTGGGTAGGAGATAGGGATCTGCGCTCATATGGCCTTCATTTAAACCGCAGTGGTACGTATAAGTTAGGAAATTTGTTTGGAAGTGTAATAAGGAGGTACAGGGAAACGGGATGGCCTAGGGAGCGGTGATAAGGGAACAGGGAACTGGAAATCAAGTAGGGATGACATAAAATTGTTAATGTTGAACTGTAGAAGTATTGTAAAGAAAGGAATAGAATTAAGTAATTTAATAGATATATATTTACCAGATATTGTAATAGGAGTTGAATCATGGCTGAGAAATGATATAATGGATGCAGAAATTTTCTCACCGCACTGGAGTGTGTATCGTAGAGATAGGATAGGAATGGTGGGAGGGGGAGTGTTCATTCTGGTGAAAGTAGAATTTGTAAGCTACGAAAAAGTTAAAGATGACAAACATGAAATTCTAGGCGTAAGGCTCATTTCTAAAGATAATAGGCAACTTGATATATTTGGAGTGTACAGATCGGGAAAGGGTAGCATTGACGTGGATTCGGAATTATTTGATAGGATAGTCAGCTATGTGGGAAACGACATGGAAAGAAATGTGATTGTAGCGGGAGACCTGAATTTGCCAGATGTCAATTGGGAAGGAAATGCGAACGACAGGAAGCATGACCAAAAAATGGCAAATAAGTTAATATGAGAAGGTCAGCTGATCCAGAAAGTGATGGAACCAACCAGAGGGAAAAATATCCTGGATGTGGTGCTTATTTATTTCGTGTCAGAGTGTTGAGAAACTTAAAAATACAAATAAGGTATTATATACAAATAAAACAGAATACATTTTATGTCACAAAACATGTTTCACACAATGTCTGCCCAGAAATGGGCAACAGAAATTCCCTCTTCAGTGGCTTGAATTAAGTCTTGAAGTGTACAACGAACAGGGCAGGACTGACAGTCATACAGGTGTTGGGTAGTTTGTTGCTCCCCACAATTGCAGAAGTCTGACTGATCTTTCAGATAACCCCATTTTTTAAGGTGCTGATAAAACCAGACGAGCTCTATAGGGAAACTGAAGTCATATATGGTATTAGTGATCATGAAGCTGTTTTTGTGGTAGTTAAAAATAAATGCGATAGAAAGGAAGGTCTTAAAAGTAGGACTATTAGGCAGTAAAAAAATGGCTGATAAAGCAGGCATGAGGCAGTTTCTAAAAAGTAACTATGATCGGTGGAAATTGGTAAATAAAAATGTAAACAGACTCTGGGATGGGTTTAAAGAAATTGTTGAGGAATGCGAAAGCAGGTTTGTACCTTTAAGGGTGGTAAGGAATGGTAAAGACCCACCTTATTATAATAGAGAAATAAAGAGACGCAGAAGGAGGTGCAGACTAGAAAGAAAGAGAGTTAGAAATGGCTGTGGAAGTAAGGAGAAATTGAAGGAACTTACTAGAAAATTGAATCTAGCAAAGAAGGCAGCTAAGGGTAACATGATGGCAAGCATAATTGGCAGTCATACAAATTTTAGTGAAAAATGGAAGTGTATGTATAGGTATTTTAAGGCAGAAACAGGTTCCAAGAAGGACATTCCAGGAATAATTAATGAACAAGGGGAATGTGTATGTGAGGATCTTCAAAAGGCAGAAGTATTCAGTCAGCAGTATGTAAAGATTGTTGGTTACAAGGATAATGTCGAGATAGAGGAGGAGACTAAGGCCAAAGAAGTAATAAAATTTACATATGATGGCATTGACATTTTCAGTAAGATACAAAAGTTGAAAACTAGAAAAGCAGCTGGAATTGATCAGATTTCTGGGGATATACTAAAGACAATGGGTTGGGATATAGTACCGTATCTGAAGTACTTATTTGATTATTGTTTGGTCGGAGGAGCTATACCAGATGAATGGAGAGTTGCTATTGTAGCCCCTGTGTATAAAGGAAAGGGTGATAGACATAAAGCTGAAAATTACAGGCCAGTAAGTTTGACATGCATTGTATGTAAGCTTTGGGAAGGCATTCTTTCTGATTGTATTAGACATGTTTGTGAAATTAATAACTGGTTTGATAGAAGGCAATTCGGTTTTAGGATAGGTTATTCCACTGAAGCTCAACTTGTAGGATTTCAGCAAGATATAGCAGATATCTTGGATTCTGGAGGACAAATGGACTGTATCACGATTGACCTGTCTAAAGCATTTGATAGGGTGGATCATGGGAGACTACTGGCAAAAATGAGTGCAATTGAAGTAGACAAAAGAGTGACGGAATGGGTTGCTATATTTCTAGAAAATAGATCTCAGAGAATTAGAGTAGGTGAAGCTTTATCTGACCCTGTAATAATTAAGAGGGGAATTCCTCAAGGCAGTATTATCGGACCTTTATGTTTTCTTATATATATATAAATGATATATGTAAAGGAGTGGAATCGGAGGTAAGGCTTTTTGCGGATGATGTTATTCTCTATAGAGTGATAAATAAGTTACAAGATTGTGAACAACTGCAATGTGACCTCGAAAATGTTGTGAGATGGACAGCAGGCAATGGTATGTTGATAAACGGGGTTAAAAGTCAGGTTGTGAGTTTCACGAATAGGAAAAGTCCTCTCAGATTTAATTACTGCATTGATGGGGTGAAAGTTCCTTTTGGGGATCATTGTAGGTATCTGGGTGTTAATATACGGAAAGATCTTCATTGGGGTAATCACATAAATGGGATTGTAAATAAAGGGTACAGATCTCTGCACATGGTTATGAGGGTGTTTAGGGGTTGTAGTGAGGATGTAAAGGAGAGGGCATATGGGTCTCTGGTAAGACCCCAACTAGAGTATGGTTCCAGTGTATGGGACCCTCACCAGGATTACCTGATTGAAGAACTGGAAAAAGTCCAAAGAAAAGCAGCTTGATATGTTCTGGGTGATTTCCGACAAAAGAGTAGTGTTACAAAAATGTTGCAAAGTTTGGGTTGGGAAGAATTGAGAGAAAGAAGAAGAGCTGCTCGACTATGTGGTATGTGATGTAGATGTTGATTCCCATAGGGAACCTAAAATATTTGTCCTGAATGAGTAAATTTACAATACCAATATAATGGTCCGTTATTGGACATTATAAATTTTCCAGCTAACTCATTCTTGGTTGCCTGCGTTTCGCCCTCGTGTGCTAAGTTAGGCTCATCAGTTGGGACTTAGCACACCAGCCAAGACGCAAGGCTAGTGCATGCCGTGGAGGCCACTATATAGGCTATTTGAAGCCACCGGCAGTGCCAATGCACTATGAGAGCTACGTCTCATTTCCAAAAATAGATGCCTGCCTGGCCATCAAATGATGTAGATGTTGATTCCCATAGGGAACCTAAAATATTTGTCCTGAATGAGTAAATTTATAATACCAATATAATGGTCCATTATTGGACATTATAAATTTTCCAGCTAACTCATTCTTGGTTGCCTGCGTTTCGCCCTCGTGTGCTAAGTTAGGCTCGTCAGTTGGGACTTAGCACACCACCCAAGATGCAAGGCTAGTGCATACCGTGGAGGCCACCAAGGACCAAGGGGGATGTTTTCATTCCCCTCCCCGATGGGGAGGGGCAGGCCACCTAGAAGGTAACGCCTTCTCTCTGGACAGGAGATTCAGCGGGGTTTGGGGATTTGATAGGTTAGATGAGAGAGGGGGGTGCTTTTTAATTTAGTGATGTGGGGGGTTGGCCTCTTGGCTAAGGGTGCAGCATCTGCTCTCGTGCTTTTTATTGGTTCTTATTACATTAGTTACAATGGTTTACATATTTTGGATGATTACAATACAGATTTACAAGTTACACAGATTTTAATTAAGAGTGGTGTTGTTGGATAGGAGAAGGTGAATGGTTTGTTGGTAGAAGGAGGTGATGTTGACGAGGGAAGTGAGTAGTAGGACGAGAAGGTTAGAGTTAGTAGGTGGGCTGAGATGGTGGGGGAGGCGGGGTTGGTTCCGGGGTGGGTTAGGGTTAGGGCGGGTGGGTGGTTGAGGGTTAGAGCGAGAGGGTTCCACCCGGTGTTGTTTTCCAAAGAGCTGGATCCCTTGCTGTATTAGTCTTTGTGCATCTTCGGGTTGATGGAGAAGGAGCCGCACCATATAGGTGGGCCCGGCCGTGTTGTGGATCCTGGCTGCTTTCTTCAGGTTGAGTCCCGATCGCTGAAGTTCCTGTGTGATGATTTCCTGGGGGATGGCTGGGTTGATTCCTCTAATAACGCAACTGGCGTTGGACTGAGACGCTGGTGGTGGTGTCGGCAGAGTTGCTTCGTTGGACTCGGGAGCTGGTGGTGGTGTTTCTCTTCTAGTTTCCATGGTGACGCTGGTGGCGTCTTCTTCTTCGGGCTGTAGGTTTACTGGATTAGGCTGCTTGGTGGGTTGAGGGGTCATCATTATGGGTGAGGAGTGTGTCATCACTGTGGAAGTTATGGGAATGGTGGGGTGGAGGGGAGAGGTAGCAATGGTGGTGGTGATAGTGGTAGTTGTAGTGGTGTGTGGATAGGTCAACGGATGACGTGGAGGGGTGTATGGAGGTGGTGGCCGTGGTGATGGAGGTTGGATTTGTTGGGGTGGCTGGGCTCCCGGGTTCGGTGCGAAGTCATTTTCCATGTAGGCTGGGCATGGTTCTGCGTAGTGCGGTCTTCCATTTATGTAGATGCCCCATCTTATGGCATTTTGGACAGCTTCTTCTGTGGCAAGTTGGATCAGGACTCGGTCGGTGGGTGCAAAATCCACCAGTATTCGGCTTAGGTTTAATACTGGTACTCCTTTGTTTTTGAGGTACCCGAATAAGGTAGCGTCGGTGAAGGAGCGATCTACGCCAGGAATTATGCAGTTGGGCATGTTGGAGGAAGGCCGACTTCCAGTTTGGTGTCTTGGCCTGATTATGCTTTGTTGTCACGGCTAGGGTACGAATCGGAGACTGGAGTGTTCCCTAGCCGTAGTAAAAAGTGGCATAGATCGTTTTCCGAGTTTGGAAGAGCGATCCCGTGAAGCCACCGGTAGTGCCAATGCACTATGAGGGCTACGTCTCATTTCCAAAAATAGATGCCTGCGTGGCCATCAAATGATGTAGATGTTGATTCCCATAGGGAACCTAAAATATTTGTCCTGAATGAGTAAATTTATAATACCAATATAATGGTCCGTTATTGGACATTATAAATTTTCCAGCTGACTCATTCTTGGTTGCCTGCGTTTCGCCCTCGTGTGCTAAGTTAGGCTCGTCAGTTGGGACTTAGCACACCACCCAAGACGCAAGGCTAGTGCATACCGTGGAGGCCACTGCATTGGCTATTTGAAGCCACCAGCAGTGCCAATGCACTATGAGAGCTACGTCTCATTTCCAAAATTGGATGCCTGCCTCCACGGTATGCACTGCCACCTGGGCGACTGCCCTAAATGCAGATCAGTATTCATTCATTCAAATTATTTAAATATAATGTGCCATATCGCTAAAACTAAACTTATATTTAATACTAAAAGGAGAGATGCCTGGAGAGCATTCATATCATCATTAACTTCTCATGTCCCGGCGACCCATTTGTGGAATGCTATACGAATGATTACAAGAGCCTTTCATCATCAATCACAAATACCTATACCGCGAGACATTCTCTGTTCCTTTCTTAATTCCCTCACGCCAGATTATACGGTACCTCAACTCCCGTCCCCCTCCTACACGACGCACCCTCATTTTTCTACTTTAATACAACCAATACAATTAAATGAACTACGTGCTGTGCTGTTATCTGCAAACAGTTCTCCCCCCGGTCCGGATTCCATAACTTACACCATGCTTCGACTACTTCCACCTCAGGTACAACTTCTACTCCTTAATTATTATAATGATATTTTATACACTGCATGCATCCCCACTCAGTGGAACGATTTTCATTTAAAACCCATACTGAAACCACATAAACTTTCCAATACCCTGAGAATTTCTGCGGAATAGTACTGAGTTCTTGCCTACGAAAAACCTTTTGTAAAATCATACTATGGCGACTAATATGGTAGTTAGACTATTACAATCTTTTTCCTAAATTCCAGCATGCCTTTAGAAAAGGTCGTATTACCCAAGATCCAATTAATATACTTCTCCTAGATATTCTGCTAGCCTGCTGGAGAAAACCTAGCACTATTGCTATATTTCTCGATATAAAAGGTGCCTATGATTCGGTACCGTTACACCTCCTATGGGAAAAACTGGCTGCGAAGGGATTCCCTTTCAAATTCTTATTTATGCTGCATCAATTATTTTCGTATCGCACCTTAACGATTAAATAATCACACTACCATATTCCGAGTTGACAGACATCGCATGGTTTGCCTCAAGGTGCAATATTAAGCGGCATATTATTTGCCCTATATATGAGTGACTTAGAACAGACCATAACACCGTTCGCTAGAGTTTTAGCTTTTGCTGACGATTTTGTCACCAATGTTACATTTACAGGCATTGATGAATGCAAACAAGCAATTGCGACTGTCATGAGCAAAATATTAATTTGGTTCAACACACATAACCTACAACTTTCTATTTCAAAGTGCGCTGCAATGGCATTCACACACAAACGCTCATTTGATAATAGTCCTATTCCCTTTGATGGCTTCAGTATTCCTTTCACCACCCATCATACCTATTTAGTCTTACTTCTCGATCGTAATCTAACTTGGAAACAACACATACAGACCTTACATCGAAAAGCAGATAGCTATCTCAAAATACTAAAAACAGTAACGAGACGTCAGTGGGGAGAAGAACCTTCAATTGCGTTAACGCTCTATCGGGCAACTATACGCTCATATTTGGACTACAGCGCTCATATTATTGATACAGCGTGGGGAACCATATTATCTCATCTCGAAGTAATCCAACATCAAGCCTTAAGACGTTGCATCGGCGCCCTAAAAACTACTCCCACTAATGCGCTACTTGTCGAAGCAAGTGAATGTCCCCTTGTTATTAGACGCTTAATGATTGCAAAAAAAAAATATATCCCGAAACACCTCGCCCTATCCCGTTCCACCCTCATACCGAAGCTGCAACTTCTCCACGAATACTATCGCCAACGACCTCCAAAAACGGAAGAACTACTTTATATCAGGCTTATGTTGAGATGAATTTTCGTCGCTTCTCATTACTACGCTCTCCTCAGTTATCAATGCATTCTTTTCCTTATGATAGTTTAAACTTTATTCCCCATATTATTATTACTTCCCCATCCATTACCCCAAATCGCTCAATAAGTACCTCATTATTTACTTCATCGAATAAGAAGCTCAAAGTCTCGTCAATCCGATGTGACGTCAACATTTATACAGATGGATCGAAATCCCAGCGAGGCGTAGGTGCGGCCTTTTTTTTTTTTTTTGACTCCAATATGTTTACAAGCTTTCAATATCATCTCCCGAATAATGTCTCTATCTTTACAGCTGAACTCTTTGCAATTAGGCAAGCATTATTATATGTCCAACAACATTCATTCAAAAAAGTAAATATTTTTACTGACTCCCAAAGCGTGTTACAAGCTTTAAGTACCAATATAAGGTCGTATAATGGATATTTATATAATGTTAAACATCTTCTATATCAACTCGATAGTTCGGGTATATATCTTACTTTAATATGGATAAAAGGGCATTCAGCGCACCTAGGTAACGACAAAGCTGATCTTGCCACGAAAGATGCTAGTAACTCCCCTGCAGAACCTCTTCAGATAGACTCCCCTTACTGATTATTTTCCTAATTTAAAACGTGACGCTGTACAAACTTGGCAGAATATGTGGCAACATACCTCGCGTACGAAAGGACAATTCTATTATCAGTTACAACCAAATATTCCACTGAAACCTTGGTATCTAAAAGGCTCATACACACGACGACGTATTATCAATATCATACGATTACGTTTTAATCATGCACTAACCCCAACATATAAATATCGTTTTAACATCTCTAACCTCCCTTACTGTACACGTGGAAACCCCAAAGGCGATAGTAACCATCTGCTTGTCCGCAGTATTCCTCCTCCCAACATATCTTATTCAAGCAGTTAGTACAATTACACATACCTTTGCCAACAAGTGTTACTTGTTTATTATTCGAACCTTCTTCCGATATACTTAAACTTATAAACCAGTTTCTTGATCACGCTAAATTAATTTTGTAAACAACCGATCTTCTTTTGTTTTTGTTTTTTTCCCAAAGGCAATACACTCCTGCATTCTTTTGTCAGTAACATTTTGACAACTGTTTATGATTAGGTTCATAGCTTGCAGACATTAGCGTGTGGATACATGAATGATGTAGGTAAATAAGTGAATCGTTTATTATTGAGCGAGTTTTGTGTGGAAACTTTAAAAATAAAAAAAATAAAAAATAAACCAGGATAATTATACGGTACTCCTGATTTATGACTGGGTAACATTCAAAATACCCAAAACCCCCCATCAGGAAGAAGAAGAAGAAGAAGAAGTAAAGTGGAGGGAATTACAACAGCTTGTGATTTGCCTACATTTTTGAGTAAAGATAACAAGGAAATAATAGAGGAGTTACAGAGACTACATCTGTTTCCACCCCTTGGCGAATACAATCGGTGTAAGAAGAGGATGAAATTATGGATAAACAGTGCTAGTAAAGTGGGATTTACTCCAATTTGTCCACAGTGCCGACGAAGTAAATCATTGTTTTTAGTTATCTTCTGCCTCTACGGGAAATTATTGAAATCATGTTTTATTGGTCTGTTCATCTGTTTGTTTCGGCCTCAGTATCATTAACTATTATTTCAAAAGTTAGTATTATTCAGTATAATGGTATACATTCTTCTGGGACAAATGTTCCTGGAAATTATCAAAGATTTTTAAAATGTCCTGTTGGTGGGCCTTGTGCGACTGTTCAGATTGACGAAAGTTTGACAGCAAATTGGAAGTACAACAGAGGTCACATAGTGGGAGAGAGATGGGTATATATGATAACCAACTATGGCGAGGAAGAACAGGGCAGATTTACTTCCCATAATCCTCCATTTAGGACTAAAATTACAAAGACATTTCGTGGATAAGATTCGTTCATGTAACCGTTAAACACTCAACAACCAATGTGGAAAATTATTGGAGTGCTCTGAAGGCATTTCTTAGAAAAATTGACATTCTGAAAAGTGTTTTAGTCCCAGTTGAACATACAGTCTGTGAGTAATTTTCATTGCAATATTATAGTTATTAGCTTTTTTTTTAAGAGTGATTACATGAGAGTCCCAGAGCGAAAAGTTATGCTCTTTTACTCATCTGTATCCGAAAAATACCCAATGAGTCGGACAGTCTCCATTATACTGCACTGGCGGGGGATAAAACGATCTGTCATGCAGGCGGTATTTGTCCCCATGTCAGAGAAGAAACCCCCCTTTTGTCTAATAATTTTTTTCAAATGGTAATAAATTTAGTGACTGAAGAAAGGGGAGGGGAGAAAGCTCACCTTCGTAACAAACGGGCCTTTAGAGGGATTTCAATTTTGGTATTATTTAGTGAGTGTGTGTCTTAAATTTGAAATAGGTCACAATAGGGAGTTACCAGTTAAACAGGTCATAACTTAGCCAAGGGCTGCGGTGTTTGAAACATGTGTTCGAATTCTTGGTCCTTATGACCCGTTTTAAGAGGATGCCCGGGTCAGTAGACTGACTGTGTTGGATTCTAGATTTGGTCATTTTTACTATTTTGTTTACCTTAGATCTAATAAGTGGAATAGTATGAAGTTTGGTTCATGTCTTTTTATTAGATTTCAGTAACTGGGCTCTTGTCATTATTCGTACTGTTTTTCTTTGTAAAGTTTGTAATTTGGAAAGCGGAGTTTTAGGAATATAGTCCCAGACATCACAGCTATACAGCAGGATAGGCCTGACGCATGCTAAATAAATGTTTCTCTTAATATATGAAGAGACACATTTAGTATATAGCAGACGTCTCAAGGCTTTCACCCATGCTGTGGCTTGCTGTAAGGCCTGTTCTGTATTCTTGCTCCAAGGCAAACCACGGTCTATTATTACGCCGAGATAGTTAATTTGTTTAGACCAAGACAGTGGGACATTATTAATAGTAAGATGACCAAATTTAGGCCTGCACTTGGTGAAAACAATTGCTTGTGTTTTAGTAGGGTTTATTTTCACCTTGTTCTGTCTGGACTCACCATTCCCAGAACGATGAGATCCATTGTTGCAGTGTGGTATTGGCATGGGTATTTATTGTCTTATCAGTCAATCATCATCAATCGGTCACTACCGGTACTGATCTGCATTTAGGGCAGTCACCCAGGTGGCAGATTCCCTATCTGTTGCTTTCCTAGCCTTTTCTTAAATGATCGCAAAGAAATTGGAAATTTATTGAACATCTGCCTTGGTAAGTTATTCCAATCCCTAACTCCCCTTCCTATAAACATATATTTGCCCCAATTTGTCCTCTTGAATTCCAGCTTTATCTTCATATTGTGATCTTTTCTACTGTTAAAGACATCACTCAAACATATTCATCTACTAATGTCATTCCATGCCATCTCTCCACTGATAGCTCGGAACATACCACTTACACGTTATAATTCTCATGTTAGGTCTGTATTGAAATGTACGTAAATACAAAGTATGTTACAAGTGTTATTTTAATATCCACCTATTACACTTGTAACATACTTTGTATTTACATACCACTTAGTCTAGCAGCTCGTCTCCTTCCTCCCAAGTCTTCCCAGCCCAAACTTTGCAACATTTTTGTAACGCTACTTTTTTGTCGGAAATCACCCAGAACAAATCGAGCTGCTTTTCTTTGGATTTTTTCAAGTTCTTGAATCAAGTAATCCTGGTGAGGGCCCCATACACTGGAACATATTCTAGTTGGGGTCTTACCAGAGACCTATATGCCCTCTCCTTTACATCCTTGCTACAACCCTTAAATACCCTCAACCATGTGCAGAGATCTGTACCCTTTATTAACAATCATATTTATATGCTCACCCCAGTGAAGATCTTTCCTCATATTAACACCTAGATACTTACAATGATCCCCAAAAGGAACTTTGACCCCATCAACGCAATAATCAAAACTGAGAGGACTTTTCCTATTTGTGAAACAATCTGACTTTTAACCCTATTTATCATCATACCATTGCCTACTGTCCATCTCACAACATTATCAAGGTCATTTTGCAGTTGTTCACAATCTTGTAACTTATTTATTAGTCTGTATAGAATAACATCATCAGCAAACAGCCTTATCTCTGGTTCCACTTCTTTACACATATCATTGATATATATATAGGAAAACATAAAGGTCCAATAATACGCCTTGAGGAATTCCCCTCTTAATTATTACACGGTCAGATAAAGCTTCGCCTACTCTAATTCTCTGAGTTTTATTTTCTAGAAATATAGCCACTCTTTCAGTCATTCTTTTGTTTAGTCCAATTGCATTCATTTTTGCCAGTAGTCTCCCATGATCTACCCTATCAAATGCCTTAGATAAGTCAATCGCAATACAGTCCATTTGACCTCGTGAATCCAAGATATCTGCTATATCTTGCTGGAGTGCGGACCCTTTTGAAGATTTTCCACAATCCCTCGTAAATAAAAAAATAAAAAAGAATATTCTCTTGATCGTTTACCTTTACAACAGTGTTATGAATACATAGAACAGTGGATTGTAATGCACAAAATAGAGTACGTTGTATAGTATATAGTAAACTGAATACACTAAGTATATTGTATATCAAATAATGAACACTGAATTGAAGAGAGCAACATCATTCTGACTGCTTTTATCCTTACAAAGAAACTACTAAATATAATGATTAAATGGTTGGATTTATAAGTATATTAACTCATTTCTAAACTGCGCTCGCACTTGCTTTCGCAATTACTAACACACTCCTACAACAAGTTTGCAGTCTTTGAACAGCAGTCCAGGGCGAAAAGATAGTACCGTTAGAAACCCCCAATCCACCGTCTCCCACAGTGCCAGCAGTGAGCTCCGGACACATCGAGCTTGTGACCGAGACTTTTGTAATGTCTGCAGTGTTCTCGCTTGTCCACATGACCAGTGGGAAGGTTTCTTTATACATTGCTCCTTCAGGCATAGAGGGGTTGTTCCCAGCTGCTGTATTTAGCACTGGGACTAATAGAATATAATACGTGTAATTGGCTGTGTTTATGCCATGATGACGTAAATACTTTTGTTTCGATTATTTGCTAATTTTAATTTCTACCTGAAAAAAAAGGAGGCTCATATCTTATAACAGGGTGGGGGTGGAGGGGCATGTGATCCTGTGCCCTTAAAGAGGAGCCGCCACTGCTATCTGGACATTATCCTTGAAACCAACAATCTTTATATACTGCTGACTGAAGACTTCTGCCTTTTGAAGATCATCGCATACACACTTCCCTTGTTCATTAATGATTCCTGGAATGTCCTTCTTGGAACCTGTTTCTGCCTTAAAGTACCTATACATACTCTTCCAATTTTCACTAAAATTTTTAAGACCACCAATTATGCTTGCTATCATGTTATTCTTAGCTGACTTCTTTGCTAGATTCAATTTCCTAGTAAGTTCCTTCAATTTCTCCTTACTTCCACAGCCATTTCTAACTCTATTTCTTTCTAACCTGCACCTCCGTCTTAGTCTCTTTACTTCTCTGTTATAATATAGTGGATCTGTACCATTCCTTACCACCTTTAAAGGTAGAAAGCTACTTTCACATACCTCAACAATTGCTTTAAACCCATCCCAGAGTCTGTTTACATTTTTATTCACCAATTTCCACCAATCATAGTTACTTTTTTAAAACTCCCTCATGCCTGTTTTATCAGCCATAGGGTTCTGCCCATTAGTCCTAATTTTAATACCTTACTTTCATTTACGTTTATATTTAAATATGACAAAAACAGCTTTGTGATCACTAATACCATCTATTACTTTGGTTTCTCTATAGAGCTCATCTGGTTTTACCAGCACCACATCCAGGATATTCTTCCCTCTAGTTGGTTCCATCACTTTCTGAATCAGTTGCCCTTGCCATATTAACTTATTTGCCATTTGTTATTCATGCTTCCTGTCGTTCGCATTACCTTCCCAATTGACATTTGGTAAATTGAGATCACCTGCTACTATTCCATTCCTTTCCATATCGTTTCCAACGTAGCTGATTATCTTATCAAATAATTTTGAATCAGTGTCAGCGCTACCCTTTCCCGGTCTGTACACTCCAAAGACATCAGGTTGCCTATTATCTTTGGAGATGAGCCTTAAACCTAGAATTTCATGTTTGTCGTCTTTAACTTTTTCATAGCTTGCAAATTCTTCTTTCACCAGAATGAATACTCCCCCTCCTACCATTCCTATCCTATCCTATCTCTATGATACACACTCCAGTTCCATGAGAAAATTTCTGCATCCATTATATCATTTCTCAGCCATGATTTAACTCCTATTACAATATCTGGTATGTATGTATGTATGTATGTATGTATGTATGTATGTATGTATGTATGTATGTATGTATGTATGTTGGGTATTCAGCCCGAAGGCTGGTTTGATCCTCTGCAGCTCCGCCAACAGCTGTCATAAATAGCCTAGGCGTCACTGATGAGGCGTACTAGGGAAATGAGGAGCGAGGTAGTTTCCCATTGCTTTCCTCACCGAGTCAGCCGTTGCTATTACATATCAGTCTGCCAAGCCCACTGAAATGCATGCACCAACCGACCCTATGAACGATATTTTCACACCATTCATAACAGGGACTGGCTGCATAAGCAATGGTATTACTAACATCGCTCATACCTCAGTCACTTTCATATTGTCAAAGCCAAGGATGAGACTGAGACAGGTCAATGAAAGTAACAAATTTGATATAGCCCATACCAGAAGACTATAAGTAAGTATATATCTGTTAAATTACTTAATTTGATTCCTTTCTTTGCAATACTTCTACAGTTGAGCACTAACATTTTTATGTCATCCCTACTTGACTTCCATTTCCCTGTACCCTTATCACTGCTCCCTAGGCCACCCCGTTTCCCTGAATGTACCTGTCTATAACCCTTCTAAACCAATTTCCTAACTTGTATATACCACTGCGGTTTAAGTGAAGGCCATCTGAACGCAGATCCCTATCTCCTACCCACCCATTAGGATCTACATATCTCACTCCCAGTTTCCCACATTCCCACTCCATAGTCTCATTTAAATCTCCAATCACCTTCCAGTAAGTATCCCTCCTACACAGTATTCCACTGATAACAATCTCCGCTTCCTTAAACTGCACCCGTGCTGCATTTACCAGATCCCACACATCCCCTACTATGTTGGTACTTATACCTGCTTGTCTTACGTTGTTAGTACCAATGTGAAACACTACCACCTCCTTTCCCTCTTCCTTCTCTTCTACTTTCCTCAACATCTGCCTCAACCTAATTCCCAGATAACACTCTACCCTGGTTCCCGTTCCTTCACACACTTTCCCCACATGTCTAACCATGGAATCCCCAATGACCAGGGCCTCAAACCTGCCCACCTCATTTGATCCCCTCCTCTCCTGGTCAGACCTATCTTCTCTCACTGCTGCAAGCTACTTCCTCCTCTCTTTTCTTTCCCTCCCATAACCCTGTTCCACCTGTCTTTTCCTACCCACTACTCCACATTTCCCTTTCCTACCTTTTCCCTTCCTCCTACCACCACACTTCTCAGCAACAGTTCCCTGTTCCTGATCTTCCCGCTGTTCTACCTGCAGTGACTCGTACTGATTTCTCACAGACACCTGTCCTGAATTCTGATCCTGAATAGAGCCCCTTAGCCTGCAATCTCCTTCCCTTTGAAACATTAGACCATCTGTCTTCTACAATTCCCCCTTTCCCTCCCATCCCTCTTTTACACCTACCGTATCCTGTACATTTTTTTAGGGAGGCTTACTTTCCTTCCTGTCCTCTGAGAGAATCCCAATTATTTCCCCCAAACTCTCCAACTCTCTCCCTCATACTCCTTAATGCTTGGCCACACCTGCAGTTCCTACATTTGCACTCCTTAGCTATTCTTTACAGAATAATGAGAAGAAAAGGAAAAATAAAATAACTTATTTTGAGCAAAATAAAAATGAAAGGAATGAAATATTGTCTATAAAAATGAAAGGAAAGAAATATTATCTAGGATAGCGCATAAAGATCACACAACAACAAAAGGCAAAGACAAAGTCGCCTCCGTACAGGCTATGAAGGCCCTTGGAGGAGTGGAAGGTACAGGCTTCCACCATTGTGGAATTAACCTGGTAGCCTACTCATTTTTGGTGTAGGCTGAGTGAACCTCAGGGCCATATGCACCTCCAGAAGTGGAAATCTCGTTTCTTAAATTTTACGACTTACTGACGGGGATTCGAACCCACGTCCTTCCGGGTGAACCGAGCACGCCTTTACCGTCTCGGCCAGGCAGTCCCTCACACAACAACAAGGTAATTAATATAAGGTACTACTACACTACAATACTACTTAGTTTTACAAAAAAAAATTTCTAAAACACCCTAACAGAATGAAAATCGCTGTTAATTACCGAAAACCAAAAGTAATACACAAGAATTAGGCCTACACAATTCTAAACTGCAGTTAAGTCTACCCTAATTACTACAACAGAATTCCAGTAAGAGAGTTAATACAGATACTATACTACACAAATATTTCACAGTAATAGAATAAACACACTAATTTTTAATAAGACACTACAATACACTACAGTAATTTTGAACTACGTTCAGATACTACAATAATTTTAAACTACGTTCAGACGTATCCTAATTACAACAGGTTATCACTAAGCACGAACAGAAATGGAAATTACAATTAGATTTTGAAATTCGCAAGACTATTCGGAATAGTAGAAGAAGCACTGTAATTTCTAATAAGTTACTAAAATACACTACAGTAGTTTTTAAACTACATTCAGACGTATCCTAATTACAATAGGTTATTACTAAGCACAAAAAGAAATGAAAATTGCAATTAGGTCTAAAGTTTGAAATTCGCAAGAACTACTCAAGGATTACCAACAAAGTTAAACGCGTAGACAGGAGATTATTATTAGTACTACTTTATCCTACTATGCTCTAATAGAAATGAAACCTTGCATTTGGTTAAATGCTAAAGTATCGAAAGCGTTACCGTACACAAAGAAAAACATGAATATAACAGGCAAGATACTATCTAATATACTGTATTTTCACTACAATTCTCAACTGAAATGTGGTTGTGTGATTACTGCAGCTGGTGGATTACTATTATTTTCCTTACTCCACGGGACAGAGAATAAAAGTGTCTTTAATTGCTTTAAAATATGAGGTTGTCTACAATAATTTCTCAAAAATATTTGTCAAAACTGCTACTACTACTCCAGGGACTTGAAGTGTTGATGGCAATGCCATCTGGGTACTATTGAACCTCCACTTCTTGACGGGTTGGAAGGTTGTTCACATATAGGCCGTATAGGTGGCGGTGTGGGACACCAGCTTTCAGTGCGCAAGATAATTTGGAACTTTATACTGTTTGAAAAGTTTTGTCAATTAAGTTTTCATAGCAGACATTGTTAAAAGTTGTCTCTGCATTGAAAAATACTGCTGGTACGCAACAGCGTACATTGAATGACCTTGTAATAAACTGAAGCACGCTAGCCTATACCACAGGGCTGAAGATTCAAATATAAATGCATTTTTATTAACACATCCATTAAGGAAATGTTATTTAACAAAGGTACAAAAATTACATAAATAATACAGTAACATTTAAAAATTTTATGATGAATGAATTTTTGTATGATTCACTACTGTGATAAATTTTTTAGTTGAAATTAAAGGCTATATCTTTTGCCATCTCAAGCAGTACAATGCATTTATTTAGGGCTGGATGCACAAACATTGTTGTCTAATGTGGGGACATGTTGCTACGAGTAAGAACTTCTGACCTTTTCCCCTCGTAGTGTAGGTCGTAAAGACAGATTTCCGAATTCACTCAAAAACATATGAAATTTTGGCCAAAAATAATGAGGTCAGAAATTATTAAATAAAAACCAAATATGCTTCATTGCACTCACTATGTGAATATAAAAAATCTTGAAATTTGGAGGGAAGAGATAATCTATTACCGTGCAACACCAGGAATACCACATTTAGAAAAATTATGTTTGCTTAATTTACACATAAATCGAAAGTTAAACTTGGATATCTTGAAACCCACTTCTGGTGCTTGATCTAATGATGCTTAACCTTAAATATGGTTCCTTAAATGGTTAAATGGCATCAGTAGACTAATTAAAAAAAATCTGCTTACAGTGAGTAGCCTATAAAAATGTTGAAATTTGAAGAGAAGGTACAATGTATTATCGTGTAACACCTGGATTACCACCTTTAGCAAAATTGTGTTTGCTTGAATTTATTCATAAACAGCACGTTACACACAAATATCTCGAGACCAACTTGTGGCGTTTGGTCTAATGATGCATAACGGCATCCAGTTTGTCTTGCAGCGGACCTTCCTTTCTTAAACCCTGTTTGGTATTCTCCAGTTTGATAGTCAGCATGTTCTTCTAAACGATCGGGCAAGTTAGCCATGTGGTTAGTGGTGAGCAGCTGTAAGCTGCATCCGAGAGATAGTTAATTCGAGCCCCACTGTTGGCAGCCCTGATGATGGTTTTTCGTGGTTTCCCATTTTCACACCAGGCAAATGCTGGGGCTGTACCTTAATTAAGGCCATGGCCGATTTGTCCCCACTCCTAGGCCTTTCCTATCCCATTGTCACCATAAGACTTACCTGTGTCGGTGCGATGTAAAGCAAGTTCGTAAAGAAAAATTCTTCTGAATGATTCAATAAGGTAGTGCTTTAGACAAGATTTTGTATACTATAGGTGTCAAGTAGTTCCCTCTGTAATTGTTAGCATCTGTTTGGTCATTCGTTTTGTACAGTCGGTGTAAGAGAGTACATGTCCATTCTGCTGGAATTTTTCTGTTTCCAAAATTTCTTTTTGGAAATGTAGGAGTTTCTCAATCATTTCCTGGCTGGCAAATTTCCACATTTCTGCAGTAATTGAGTCTTCTCCAGTAGCTTTGTTTTTTTAGTACTTTGATTATATTTCATACTTCAGGTTTGTTTGGCGGATTTGGAAAATTGTTTGTGGGTTCATGTTTATCAAATATTAGAGGGTTTTTTTTAAAAAAAAATTTTTCAGTTGAGAAGCTTTTCGAAATATTCTTCCCAATTTTGTCAGTTTTCTTTATTATTCAGACCAAGTTCTCCTTTACTTCAAAAAGCTTCTGAACTGAAAAAAGAAAAAAAAACCTCTAATATTTGATAAACATGAACCCACAAACAATTTTCCAAATCTGCCAAACAAACCTGAAGTATGAAATATAATCAAAGCACTCAACAAGGCTACTGGAGAAGACTCGATTACTGCAGATTTGTGGAAATGTTGTTGGCATCCCGTTAAACTCATTTTGAATGATTTATAGAAATTCTGAATATTATTTATTTGAAAATCGTCTTCAATGGGCTGACTCGGCCGAAGCAAAGAGTCACCCTCTTGATTATGAAACTACAGGTACATATATATACAAATATTTACAACAGAAATAATTACAACATATACATTTATACAATAAATACAAACAACTTCAGACAACTTCTTATGTCCCCGTTTTGGGAATCTGTTCTTCAGCATTGCTGGAACTGCGACCTGGAACTTCATGCTGTTTGGCGTGAGTCAGAGGAAAAATCATTCCTAGGAACTTTCTAACAATGTGGCAAGTGCTCAGGAGGGTGGCTTTCTGTAGTTCTACGTATGTGTAATGATGCAGGTTTAATGCAGCCAGAGAGCTGTGCAAGCTTTTTGGAATAACACCGGTACATGATATTACTATTGGAACTGTGGTGACTGATTCTAGTTTCCACAGGCGTTGTATTTCTATTGCCAGTTCTGTGTATTTTGATATATTTGTGGCTATTGTTGTTTGCAGATTGGAGGTGTTTGGACAAGCAATTTCTATAAGGGATGCGGATCTTTTTGATTTATCGATTAGAATAATATCGGGTCTATTGTTGCTGAGCGTGACATCAGTTATGACTTCTCGGTCCCATAGTAGTATGTATGAAGAGTTTTAGAGAATGGGTGGAGGTGTATATTTCCAATATGCAGTTGATGACTGAAGAAATCCACATTTTACAGAAAGTTTCAGGTGAATGATTTTTGCTACCTGATCATGTCGGTGCTTATAATTGGTGTTGGCCAAGTGTGGGCAGCCAGAGATGACGTGCTGTATGCTCTCTGTAGTTCTGGGACAGCAGCAGCAGTTGTCTGAGACAACTGTTGGATCATTCATGATAAATCTATGGTAGTTCCATGTAGCAATTATTTGATCTTGGGTGGCCAGAACAAATCCTTCTGTTTCTGGGAAAAGACCGGAGTAGGTCAGCCAAGCGTGCGACGCAGGTTTGTCGATATGAGGCTGATCCAGTTCATGGGGGTATTACCCGTGAAGAGGTTTTTGCTTCCACGTGGCCATATTCATCTCTTTTGTAGGTGGGGTAGAAACAGTCATTTCTGGCGATGACAGATTGAGAGGTGTATAGTTTATATCAGCTCTGCAAACAGCATGATGAAGACACGATGTATCAGCTCTCGAGTGGAAATATTCTCTTAGACTTGATATCAGATTGCGGTGTAAATTGACAATGGATAAGAAGCCCCTACCACCTTTTGATCTCGGGAGTGTAAGACGTTCGGTTGCAGATTTAGGATGGTGCATATGGTACCGGGTGAGTGAAACTGCTGTTTTCGTTTGTAACTGCTGAAGTTCTGTTTGAGTCCATTTTATGATACCAAAGGAGTATGTGAGCAGTGGTACGGCGTACGTATTCACTGCTTTGGTAAGATGTTTAGCTGTCAGTTTTGATGATAGTACCTTGTTGAGGCGTGTTATATATTGCTGCGTGACATTTCTCTTGATGTCGGCATGTTTCATGCGAATGCTCTGATGAAAACTGATGTATTTGTACATTTCTTCTTCCTCCAGCTGTTGTATGGATTCGTCGCTTAAACTAGAAGGTGTCCCTTGTGTTGAGTAGGATCCTCTGATGACAGTTTCGGTTCTGCATTTGTCCAATCCAAACCGCATGCCTACATCTGAAGAAAACGTCTTGGTAATTGAGAAGAGATGTTGGAGATGGGGTTTGGTAGAGGCATACAGCTTAATGTCATCCATATAGAGTAGGTGGCTGATTTTGAATAGCTCTTCTCGCTTATTCTTAATGCTAAATCCATACCCACTTGTGTTCAGTAGGTAGGATAGTGGATTTAATGCCATGCAGAACCATAATAGACTCAGTGTGTCCCCTTGGAAGATCCCTCGTCGTATTGGTATGGGTCTTCTTGCAACACTGCAGTTTCTCAGAGAAACGTGAAGTGAGGTGTTCCAGTCTGCCATTACTGTCTTCAGGAAGTGAATGATTGAGGGGTTAACTTTATATAGTTCCAGAACATGTATGAGCCAAGTGTGTGGTACTGAATCAAAGGCCTTTTGATAGTCAATGAAGCTTTATGGTGTGCTTGTTCCAGGACCACAGTGTTGATAATCAGTTGTTCCTTGCACCCCTTGGTATTCTTCTTGCAACCCTTTTGCTCCTTGGCAATGATGTGGTTTTCCTCGCGGTGTTTCAGAATTCTGTTGGCTATTATAGATGTAAATATCTTACATAGAGTAGATAGACATGTTATAGGCCGATACTTCTCTGTATTTTGCAGATTTTCATCCTTTGATTTCAGATATGTCATGCCAGTGCACAGGAAAGCTGGGAATGTTGCCGGGTTGTCTAAAAATTTCTGGAAATGTTGAGTCAGAAGGAAATGCCTGGGGCCTTCCAGCTCTGCAGTTTCTTGATGCTCTGTTGTATTTCTCTGATCTGAACAGCCTCGGTTGCCATATGCTTCACTTCATTAGTTCTGTCAGTTCACTAATCCAATGGGCTTCCGCATTGTGCTCTATTGGGTTCGACCATACTCCTGACCAATAGCTGTGAATTTTTTCTTCGCTGGGCGTATTTCCATCTTGTGCTGCATCTTGTGTTCTCTCATTCAGATTGTTGTAGAACTGTTTCTCATTTCTTTCGAACGTTGTGTTCTGTGATTTTCTCTCTGTGGTGTTTTGGTATCTTTTGAGGCGCTTGGATAATGCGGCCAACTTTTGCTTCATGGTTTCGAGGGTTTCTTGTAGTACTGAGCTTCAAGGTTCCTCCAGACTCTGCCTTGAACTGATTTTCAGAATTTGAATAATTTTGTTATTTAGGCATTTCCCTCTTACCCCATTCTTGTATTGCTGCAGGTGATTCACGTCCTCGCGGATTTGGATGATGCGTTCTTTCAGGCGTTTTGCCCAAGGTGGTTCTCTCAATTTTTTCTTTACAGACTTATTGTTAAGCAAAAAAGGCTTTCCATTGTTCAATCGTACTGCGGCAAGTGCTGCACAGTATATAGCAGTATGTACTTTAGGGAACGTCTGATGCTCTTTCAGATATTCTGGCAAGACTTTCGAATTAAGATCTTCAATGATTTTTCCAAACGTTTTGGATGATTGCTGGCTTGGCAGTATGGGTCATTGTGTAGGATCGGTACCAGAATATTCTAGAAGGGCCTTGTGTAATTCAACATGTGTCTTGTCATAGAGGTCAGAGTTATCTGAAAGTATCACTTTGGGAGTACTTGCATGTACTGTTATATCAGTGTCAGGTGGACTGTTAACCATTGAGTCAGACTTGGTACTTCCAAGATGTGGATAGAGTTCTTGTGTTACTTCATGTCTGATTCTACTAAGAACAGGACCCGGGATCAAATTGTTCTTGATGATTGATCTGCAGTGCGCTGTTCAGTAACTTTCATTGTGGGGAACTGATTTATAAAGGCTGTGTGTAGTTGTTGCCTATATCCTGCAATTTCAGTTTCAAGACAAGTTATTCGAAGATATGCCTGCATGATAAATTCATTTATATCATTGTTCCATTTAATGCGTTTTTTGGGCTTACTGATACGAGAGGTCGTACTTGGCACAAAAGCACTCGCACCAGGTGCGGTATGATAATCAGGTTCTTGTGTTCCGCCATGATCGTCTTGAGCTACTGTAGCTTGTTCAGGTGACCCGATGGGAGGCCAGGAGCTTACGCTCCCACCACCACCGGCTCGCATGCTGTCATCTCTAGCGGTGGCTCCAGAGATGCCCTGGCGTACCCCAGGCAGCAGCATTTTCCGAGGCACAGTTTTAGAACTCTTCATATTTGATTTTTGCTTTTTATAACGTGCAGCCAGGTGATGTGATGTTCAACCGCTCCATTGGAGACAGATGCTGACCACTTTGCCGCTTGCTGCAAGTCAGACGCAAAGTGGATTTGGGTCGGTTCTTCTGCCTTTTCTGCCATTGGGATATGTCCTCTTCTGCCATTGAAGCCATTGACCATTTTTCCTGACACCTCAGTTGATCCACGGGTGCTTATTTGGCTAAGCCCTATTCACACCTGTCCTGCATATCTACAGGAGCTCCCCCTATCAGCCATTGAGACGCGCCGTGTTGGGGTTGAGGACCCCCACCCCAGTGTCTTACGCAGGGTTATGCCTAGCTCTTACTAAATTCAGAGCTAAACCCCCACGCAAGCTAACTGGGCATGGTTGTTATTGTTATTATTATTATTATTATTATTATTATTATTATTATTATTATTATTATTATTATTATTGTTATTATTATTATTATTATTATTATTATTATTATTATTATTATTATTATCATTATTATTATTATTATTAAAAAAGGGTATGAGTAGGGCTGTAATGATAAGGTGTTTTAACTGTGAGAGGAGGAAGAAATACTGGAAGCATAGAAATGTGAAATTTTTGTTTGTACAATTGACTGATGTGGTCCTAAGTTGGCCATAAAATGTTACAATTTCATTTTTTTTTTTTTTTTTTTTGGGTTATCTATTGCATACATTGAGAGACATGGCTTTGTTGTTTATTCTTTTAGGTTGGTGATCCTGAGGAAGTAACTGCTTTGGGAAGAGTCTTTGGTGTTGGACGGACAAAGCCACTACCAATTGGCTCAGTGAAATCCAACCTTGGCCATACTGAAACTTCTGCCGTAATGTGCTCGATCTCAAAGGTTATTCTCTGCATGGAAATGGGAAAGTTATTGCCCAACTTGCATTACGACACTCCTCACCATAAAATTAAAGATTTATTAACTTCATCTTTCAAGGTAAATACTTGTGAATATAGCAACTACATTAAAGTATGAAGGCTTTCACGGCCGGTGTCAATATACAGTAATAAAAATCTTCCGGGCTATTATGCCGTGGTCCACTCCTCTCGCTTCTTCCAGATGTTTCGACTACTGCTGCGGTAGTCATCTTCTGTGGCGGCGTATAGATACGGTCTCCTGTATCCCGCTGGCGACTGCTGCAGCAGTAGTCGAAACATCTGGAAGAAGCGAGAGGAGTGGACCACGGCATAATAGCCCGGAAGATTTTTATTAAATAGCAACTACAGTTTTATAGCTTATAGCTTAGTGAATTCTCCAGATATCCTCGAACTTGAATACCAAGTTTCAAGAAATTTGGTTGAGCTGTTTCCCCATGATATTCACACAAACATCCAGGCAGACTGACAGACAGACATAATTTGAAGTGCACAGGTATGTACAGTATGTAATCGTTATGATAGTATGTTTGGTGAATTGTTAGTGCATCCAGATATCAGTTTCTTATAGAGTTATAAATATAACTTTTTTCACTGTTTTACCTCTGGTATCTGAAAGCCCCTAATGATCTCAGATTTTAATAATATTTTTCTGTGATTCTCAGAAGAATTCTGTCAAATAAAAACCAAACCAATTCCCATGGCGCAACGGGCACGAAGGGCATTGGTCTACCAAGTGACCAATGCTCAGCTCAAAGACGTGCAGATTGCGATGTGTCGTGCGGTCACCATGACAAGTCCTCTTGGCCATTATTCTTTGCTTCCTAGACTGGGGCAGCCATCTCATTGTCAAATAGCTCCTCAATTGTAATCACGTAGGCTGAGTGGGCCTTGAACCAGCCCTCTTATACAGATAAAAATCCCTGACCTGGCCAGGGCCTCCGAGTAAGAGGCAGGTATGCTACCCCTACACCGCAGGGCTGGCTTTTACTGACTGGATTTCAAAATGTATTAAGGCCTAATCTTTGGAGCCAGAGGAACGATTCCCAACGGATTTGTAAAGTGAAGGAAATTGGAAAAAGAACTTCAATATCAGATTGTAACAACCATTATAAAATTTTCAGTTTCAATCGTCAGAAACCATCTGTACAGATGTCACAGCACTTGAAATTTTGTTAAGAAGCTATGGCTTGAAATTTATTATGAATACATATAAATCACTCATGGCAAGCATATTTTAGTGTCAGATTAAATTAGTATTGCTGTTTGATCTTGAGACAGTATTTTAAGATAGGAATTGTTAGATAATTAATGTCCTGTTAAAAGGATAAATGTTGTGACAATATTACACTTAAGAAAATGGAAATTGCAACACCATGAAGGCATTGGTCGTTTGTGTTGATTTTCAAGATATGGAACGATGCCATGTAGGTATGTAAACGATCAAAATTTCAGACCAATTGGATTGTTGCTACAGGTCTCCCCACGTGATTGGTCGCGGAGCAATCAACTCTAGTATACGGACTCTGGTGTAGCGTAGTTGACTTGCAGTCTGTGCAGTGAAGTGTTCCCCGTTGAACATGCCTCGACGACAGAGAAGAGCACACTATCAACAACTGTCGCCGTTTGAGAGGTCTCGGATAATTGGGCTGTGTGAGGCTGGTTTATCGCTAAGGATTGTCGCTGCACGTGTTGACCGACAGGCATCTACGGTACAACGTGTATGGCAGCAGTGATCAAATGAAGGTACCCACACTTGTAGACCTGGCACAGGCCCAGTGCGACGGGCAACTGTGAGAGAGGATCGCCGCATCATTCGGATGGCCCGGATGGAACCCCATGTAACAGCAGTGCAAATTCGATCAGCTGTGGCACCCCACATTACACAACAAACAGTTGGTAATCACATGTGTGCAGCTGGCTTACGAGCCCGTGTCCCTGCAGAAGGTGTTCCATTGATCCCACAACAGCGACGTGTAAGGCTGGCCTGGTGTCGAGAAAGATCGATGTGGGTCGACGAATGGCATAGGGCCGTCTTTAGTGATGAATCACACTTCTGTCTTGCCCGCAGTGATCGCAGGAATCGTGTGCGCCGACGTACCGGGGAGAGGAGCCGCCTAGATCTTATTGTCGAGAGGCACACAGGGCCAGCACCAAGCATTATGGTCTGGGGAGCTATTGGCTTTAATGTGAAATCACAATTAGGGCTTGTTGAAGGCACTATGACTGCTCAACAGTACGTTGATAGGGTACTCAATCCAGTGGTTGTCCCTATGATGCCGAACATTGGTAATGGGATGTTTGAGCAGGACAATGCTCGGATTCACACTGCACGCATCTCCAGAGAAGCTCTCCACGATATCACAACCTTAGAATGGCCCGCCAGATCCCCGGACCTCAGTCCTATTGAGCATGTGTGGGACATGATGGGTTGACAACTGGCCAACCGTCCTCAGCCACCCACAACTCTGGAATAACTGACCCGTGCAGTGCAGCAAGCATGGGCCACAATTCCTCAGGAAGTGATCCAGGGCCTTATTGACTCCATGCCTCGACGAATTCATCAATGTATTGCAGCTCGTGTTGGGCACATCCTGTATTGATTGTTGTCCAAACTTGCGGTTAGAGGGACCTGAAAGTGTAATAATCGAATCACAACCGAATACTCGTCCTGCATGTTCATTGCAGCAATGTAGCACCACTCCTTCTGGGTGTTGCAATTTCCATTTTCTTCAGTGTAGTAAGTCTTCTATTGTACTGCAGTTGCACATTATTGATACCACCTTGTTGTTCCTTGCAGGTTGTTACAGAAGTTATGCCCTGGGATGGTAAATTAGTTGCTGTGAGTTCCTTTGGTTTTGGAGGTGCTAACGCGCATGTATTGCTGAAGAAGAATCTTAAGGAAAAAAAGAACGGAGGAAGACCTTTTGACAATATCCCTCGTCTTCTGATAGTTTCGGGCCGCACGTTTGAAGCTGTCCGACACATTCTGGATTATGTAAGTGTCAAAGAAATGTACTAAACTTGACAGAAAATTAAAGTCATATCCATTCTCACACACTGGCTCCCTGTCCTCAACCACATAGCCTCTCCTAATCATCGCTGCCGGAATGCTTTGGTTCATGAGAATACGAGGATAAATAACAATGCCAATCTTCCAATACACAGAGACGTCCCTCCTGTCACAGGAAACAGAGGTACATCAAGAAAATTATCGCAATAGCCCCCAACTATTGGAAAGAGATAACTTCCACCAGTAGCAGCCGGCCCTTAAGGACTCGCAGATGGTGTCCTCCCTAGAGAAGGAAGAGGTTCTTTTATATTCTCTTGACATTTGAAGTCGAATATTGGACTCGAATAATGCTAAGAAAATTACATTTCATTGTAAAACTGTAAATTCTCATCAATAAGGAAGACTGTTTGGCAATATCAAACTTAGGTGACTGACTTTCAGCATGTAGTTTGCTGGTAAATGTTTTCAGGTTGAATATAAAGCATGGACTCTCAAGCTTCCGTCCCAGTGTATAGTGGTGATGAGGGGGGTTGAAATGTAAGGGAGAAACGCGCTGATGGAGAGTTTCGGGGGGAGGAAGGTTGCGGGAAGGGGCTTTCACTTGGGCAGAGTCCGTAGCAGTAAAGATGTCCTCACAAATCCCTATATGAGCATGCGCCAGCCAAATCTCCATGGTCACATGCAATAAAATTAGATAATATTTTTGCTAGTGGTTTTACTATTGCAAGCCGTCCACTTCATGACCGTATCGATGAGTACAATCAACAAATTAATTCAAAAAACCACCTAATCAATACTTTATTTTTTTGCCTTGGGCAAAATTAAAAATATTTTAGCACACACAGAACATGTTTCGACCACTTAGTGGTCATCTTCAGCTGTATATAGATAGCTTAGATGAAAACATTTGGACAGTAAGCACATCATCAACACCCATATGACATTTTGTAGGGGGGTGCCCAGACCTGGGGGTACGTAGTATTTTTAATATTTTGGAAGATAAATGGCTACTTGTATTCTCTGGCAGAATAATCCACGGTGATCCCTGTCTGTTGGTGGAGAACTGTATTACCGCTTCTACGTAATACTGACTTTTAAATCATTTTCTTGAAAGGAAAACACCAGACTAGACTAGATTTTTGCCTTTCCCTGACAGCTGGGGGGGGGGGGGGGGGCGACCCCACCTTGCGCCCGGGTATGGGCGCCCTCGAAGCACATTAAACCTTAAAACTATGTCTAATGGGATCCTAAAAACTATTGCTCTAGGCGCTCTAAAAGATGCGAATTATAATTTAAGTATTATTCACACATATTACCTTACTCCTCCCCTCCCCCCTCCTTTCTTTTAGAGCACCTAGTGCAATAGTTTTTAGGACCCCATGGGATATAGTTTTAAGATTTAATGTGCTTACTGTCCAAATGTTTTCATCTAAGCTATCTATTTACAGCTGAAGATGACCACTAAGTGGTCGAAACATGTTCTGTGTGTGCTAATGTATTTTTAATTTTGCTCAAGGCAAAAAAATAAAGTATCGATTAGGTGGTTTTTTGAATTAATTTGTTGATAGTGGTTTTACGTCGCACCGACACAGATAGGTCTTGTGGTGACGATGGGATAGGAAAGGCCTAGGAGTTGGAAGGAAGCAGCCATGGCCTTAATTAAGGTACAGCTCCAGCATTTGCCTGGTGTGAAAATGGGAAACCATGGAAAACCATCTTCAGGGCTGCCGACAGTGGGATTCGAACCCACTATCTCCCGGATGCAAAAAATGAGATAATTTATGACCTTTTTGCCCTATTATTTATATTTTAAGAAAAATAAATAATAATGATATTGAAATGTAACATTTGAGACCAGTCATTTTGATTCAAATTGGGCCTCTGGTTTGCATGCCGCATTTTGTGAGGGTTGGCAGCAGTGAATTAGTTCGTTTTCGTGCAGAAGACTTGAATGAGTACGGTAGTACTGGTCAGTAACAAAGAAAGAGTTGTGGGGAAATGTACTGTGGCCGCACCCCCAGACCTGAGAGACCACTGGCCACCACTCACTTCCACACCATAAAAAAAAAAAGGACAAAGGAATAGAAAGCAGGAGCAACTTCTGTTCTTCATGACTTCCTGGTTACAAAATACCGTATTTCTTCGAATCCAAGACGATGTTCTTTTTCTCAGAACGTTATGAAAAATCAAAGGTCATCTTGCATTTGCAACCTGACAGTAATGACATCACTGACAACTATCACGGTAACCACACTGGTTCTTTTCATCCCCCGTGCGCGTGTGCGCGCACACACACAAAACTCGTTGACAATCAACGACCGCCTGTTTATTATGCATCATTAGCCATGGCAACCGGTTGTACAGTGCCTCTGTGTAACATCACTGGATCTCAGGAAATAGTGAAAAGAGAATGACATTCTCTTCGCCTCTACAAAAATGTATCTCAAGTCTGCAGGATGGCATCAAAACATGTGAGCCTTCAAATTCTTAGAAAGGCCACAGCTACCCACTGGCAGCGTTATAACACATCTACTGTACCTGACACTTAGTAAAATTAAGTTTTATAGATAACAGGAATATTTTCGTGATGGTTTGTCGTATTGTAAAGATATGTGGAACAGGTATTGCCGGCAAATTTTCAATGGTTCTCATCGATATTATGATGCCAATCGTAATTTAATTGTTATTAAACATGCAGAAAAAAGAAATAATTGTGGAGCCGCAAGAAAATACGGCATAGGCCTAACTAAAGTTATTATTCGGTGTTAGTGTAAAGACAGAGATAGCTTAAAAAATGCGTACTATACAAAAAATGCATTCATTGGCCCGCAACAAGGATGCTTTAAAGAAGTCGAAAATAAAATTGTGAGGTACGTGCCCGAAAAACGCATTGGCAGAATGGTCATACCACAGCGCCGTAAACTCGTCCGTTGATCTTAAACGTCCGCGATTAGGCCTATACATCACTATGTATAGGCAAGAAATGTGTTCCACCGATCAATACTTATTTATTGTAAATGGATTTACACTAGCACCGGTTTCGGCCTTTTATGGCCATCATCAGCTAGTACATAATTATATTACAGCCATTAGACAAAATCACAAAGATGTTGTTATGTTATATCATCTGGATGTCTAATGGGGATGGAAATAAAATATATTGCAGTAGTGTGAGGTTAAAATATCTGTGATCAAAGGTGGTGGTGAAGGTTATAATAAACTAAAACCTAATGAGTGTACATTGGACATGAGTACATTAAACATATTAAAATACGTAGGTCACATTATAAAACACTTAAAAAGTTAAACACATTAAAATATTGTATATATATATATATATATATATATATGTTAAAATGCTTATTAAAATTTGAGTTCGTGTTGCTTGGATTTCATCCTTCAATCTTCTTTGTGGTTCTTGTGCTTCTGTATCATGTTGATTTAGTTGTATGAGGTGATCTTCGAGATTGTTTTATGATACGTGGTATGAACCCTTGTCATGAAAGAATTTCTGAGTACTATGTAATCCAACTGTTGATGTACTTCAGTAAGTTTTTTATGATAAACTGCAAGGCTTGAGTTTAAATTTGATTAGGAGCTGTTGGTGGCGACACCTCTCTTGTCTATGTTCGTGTTGTGATTGTCATTATTGTTGGGATTGACAAGATTTCTGGGCATGTATTAAAGGCTATGGGTTGGGATATAGTGCCATACTGAAATACTTATTTGATTACTGTTTCCATGAAGGAGCGATACCAGATGAATGGAGAGTTGCAATAGTAGCCCCAGTGTACAAGGGAAAGGCAGACAAACAAAAAGCAGATAATTATAAGCCAGTCATCTTGACTTGTTGTTTTGGGAAAGCATTATTTCTGATTATATTAGACATATCTGCTCATTCCAGTTGAAGACCATGGTGGAAACCATAGACTGTTGGTTGCAGTTATTGCAGAGAAAAGACCTCACTAAGTCTGTAACAAAAGAGTCCCAAAAAAACAAAAAAAAACTTGGTGACTAACTGAGCCAAGTGTAAAGGAAGAATTCAGGGAAGATGTCCGCAGGTTGTTGGCGAGAGAAGAACTGAAATTGGTAGATGAAGAATGGGATACTCTAAAGAAGGTTGTGGTTGGTACAGCAGAAAAAGTATGTGGACAACAGAGTCAAATAAGAAAACCTAAAGAAACTGCTTGGTGGAATGATGATATTAAAAAGGCTATCAATGACAGAAACCATGCAAGAAGATCCTTATATCAAGCAAGAACACGGGGAGATCAACATGAAATAGAGGAGAAGCTGTCTCATTACAGAAAGAAAAACTTACAGGTCAAACAGTTGGTTGTAGCTGAAAAGCAGAAATGTAAGGAAGATCTGGCTACCAAAATATCGCAGGATGGAAATTTAAAAAAACTGTTATACAGTATTGTTAAGAATAGAAAAACTCAAAATGAATCTATCCAATCTGTAGAACTTCCTAATGGTGAGGTGACTAGGAAAAAGACCAAAATATTACAGGAGTTCCAGAGGCACTTTGAAACTTTGCTGAACTGTTATGAAAATGTCACTCCATTAGACGATGAAGCACAAATAAGTTACCACTAGTCTGACATGATTGGAAGTAGAGACAGCAATTTCTAAGCTGAAAACACATCAACTGGATCAGATGAATTAAGTGTTGAGATGATCAAAGCACTAGAAGAGGTTGGACAACAGTGGATGTACAGGATACTAAATAGAATCTGGAAAGAGAATGTAATACCCAATGACTGGAAGCAAGGAGTCATCATCCCATTGTTGAAAAAAGGTGATAGAAAGAAATGTACCAAGTACAGAGATAAAACTCTGCTGTCACATGGCCTCAAAATCTACGAATCCATCCTTGAGAGTAGGATTAGAAAATATGTTGAACCTACACTTGAGGAGGAACAACATGGATTTAGACCTCATAGATCGACTATAGACCTCATTTTTGCCACCAGAATGCTCTATGAGAAGTATTGGGAGAAAGGTAAAACACTTATAACTGTTTTTCTGGACATCGAGAAAGCATATGACCATGTACCACGCAGGCATATATGGGAATGTTTGAGACATAAGAAAGTGCCCGATGACATCATAGCATGAGTACAACGATTATATGATGAAACCAACTGTTGTGTCCAGGATGGAAGGTCAGGTTGGTTCGAAACGAAGAGTGGAGTCCAGCAAGAAAGTAGTCTTTCACCACTTCTCTTCATAATCATAACGGATGAAGTTTTAAAAGCAGTTAAAAGAAAGGATCCAACAACTAATGCCCTGGTTTTTGCTGATGATGTAATGGTATGGGGTGGGACAGAAGCGGAAGTACAAACTGGTCTAGATCTCTGGCATGAAGCTTTTACAACCTTAGGTCTCAAAATCAGCAAAACGAAGACATTTGGCTTGGTGATGAGTAGAAACTCTCCTACTGTTCATCTAAGAATTGGAGATGAGGAGATGGATATTGTAGACAACTTCCAATATTTAGGTAGTGTTCTGTCATCAGAAAATACCATACATCAAGAGATTAGCAACAGAATACAGAAAGCTTCCAAATTCTATCACGCTGTACGTCAAATACTTTGGGATGAAATACAGTGGAACCTCGATTCCCCGTTTTTGAAGGGACCACGAAAATTAAACATACAACACGGGAAAATGGAAAATCCTGGAATGAATGAAAACCATCAAAACAATTTGGCTAAACATCACAAAAATGAAATATGTATAATTATAATCTTACAAACACTTCCAAACCAAACTACAGTCCCAATGGGCCTTTGCCTGCCAAGCGACTGCTGCTCAGCCTGAAGACCTGCAGATTATGAGATGACGCATGGTCAGTGTGACAGATCCTCTCGGCCATTATTCCTGGCTCTCTAGACCGGGGTCGCCATCTCACCATTAGATAGCTTCTCAATTAAAGGTAAACACGTAGGCTGAGTGGACCTGGAACAAGCCCTTATATCTAAGTAAAAATGCTTGTCCTGGCCCGGAATCTACCTCGGGCCCTTCGAATGAAGCAGGCAAGTTAGACCGCGAAACCGGCATCAAACATTATTTACTGATACGCGAGTTCAAAATCTCGATACTTTATGTTCAGTTTTACAGGGGAAACTTCGTCATTTTCCTGTGAAAACGCCTTTCAGTTCAGCAACTTTGATTAGCCAAACTCTTCGAAAAATATAATAACGCCAAGCCAAATGACAATCGACCACAAGTAGTTGTTAATTCTCTAATCTAATAAAATAAAGCACTTTAGTTACAAAACCACCCTTCTTTTCTTAATCTTCCAGTGTAATATATTATAATGTACGGTATACTGTTTGTAGTCAGTTTCTGGAAATCTTGTACCACGTAAATGAGGCCTATATCGACTTTTAAAGGTTATGTTGAATTTGAGAACATGGTTTTGAATGGAAGTATCGATTCTCGAAAGTTCTCCGATGAATTATATTCAATTCTGCCTGTTACTAATCCAATTAAATTGGAAAGAGAAAAGAAATCATCAAAACTTCAGAAATTACGGTTATTCGTGACCTTGAGCTCAGCTGGAAAGCACGCTCGCTGCACATGTCAGTATGAGTTGGAAATGATACAAACCATTTAAATGTAACGTGCGCAAATAAAAGGACAGCGGTTTTTGACATTTTAACAAGAAAGCGTAAAATTCTCAGTTATATGTTAGGACCGAAACAGTAATAGGCAATCTCAAGACCTCCAATGGGTTTTTGTATGTAAGGTGCAACATCTGTTCTGTTCTCGATAACATAATCGTACTGGTATACGATAATATTAACATATTAGATTTGTGTTAAGAAGGAACAGTTTCGATTCATGCCTGAAAGCACAGTGACCCAGTGACTATACAGTGCCCTGAAGAAAGTGCCGAAAACCTGTTCGACAATACAGTCAAAAAAAGTAAAATATAAACATCTAACCCTGGACATAATGTGGACGATTTGTAAGTGCGAAATTTGACGAAACTCGTTCCGTCTTCAAGTAGAGCTGTCGAAATGTGCTGTCTCTCCGTACAGTTGTGGCCACTCTCTGCTTTATGATTTCTGAGATTCTCTAAACAATACCACCCGAATGCGATGGTAAGATGGTCACTTAATGCAAGTTCACCACCGATCGCTTTTCCAGTACAGTACCTACTTACTCTATTTATCGCAATAATGGGGGCGTTAACGCCAAGATCCATAAGTATGCCTTAGCCGTCCTTTGGTGAGATAAAGTTTATTGAGAAGTGCTTGATCGAGGATTTAGCATTGATGGGACTGAAATTTCTGGACGGTTGATCCGGGAAATTGTTTCTTTGAGGAACGGATAATGCAGGATTTTTACAACATGATTTAATTACTATGCTCATGGGACCACGTAATTCGAACGCATAATCTGGGAAAACGTAGTTTCCGGGAGTGGATAATCGAGGTTCCACTGTATTTCCATTAGGTTCCAAGATCAGCTTGTACAAAATATATCTAGTACCTATATTGATGTATGGCCTGGAAGCAGCAACACTTCCTGGACCAGCAAAGAGTAGTCCTCAGGTAACAGAAATGAAGTTCCTCTATTCTTGTCTACAAGAAAACAAAAATGGATAAAATAAGGAATGTGGGATTCTGGCAACAGCTTGGATTGGAAAGAAGCTTGCTGGAGACTCTAGAAGTGAAGAGTTTGCAATGGTATGTTCACATGAAAAGAATGGACTCTCACAGGACTCCTCGAACATATTTTGACCGCAATGTTCCTGGGAAGAGACCCCGAGATGTTTGGGAAAAACAGATATTGAAGGACCTTGAAATTAGAGATGTGAACTGGCGTTGCACATATGAGCAGCATCTGTGGATGGATAGGACAAACTGGAGGAGGCTCGTACACAACCGCACGCGGCTTGCTGGGACGAAGAAATGATCATGGTGATGATGATGATGATGATGATTAGACATGTTTGCAAAATTACTAACTGGTTTGATAGAAGACGGTTTGGGTTTAGGAAAGGTTATTCCAGTGAAGCTCAGCTTGTGGGATTCCAGCAAAATATAGCAGGTATTTTGGATTCAGGAGGTCAAATGGATTGTATCACTATTGACCTATCCAAGGCTTTTGATACAGTAGATCATGGGAAATTACTGACGAAAATGAGGGCTACTGGACTAGACAACTAGAAAATAGAACTCAGAGAATTTGGATAGGTGAAGCCTTAGCTGATCCCGTAATGATTAAAGTAGGGTCCCACAGGGCAGTATTATTGGACCTTTATGTTTTCTTATATAAATATTATATGAGTAAAGAACTGGAATCGCAGATAAGGCTATTTGTGGATGATGTTCAAGTGTATAGAGTAGTAAATGAGTTTCAGGATTATAAGGAACTGTAGGGGCACTTGTCTGGCCCCGCGGTGTAGGGGGCAACGCGTCTGCCTGTCACCCGATCAGGGGTTTTTAAATTGTAAATGATTAATATCCCTGGCCTGGGGACTGGGTGTTTGTGTCGTCCTTAACGTTCCTTTCCTCACATTCAACACTTTACACTTCCGCAATTACAAATACACGCAGGTTCATAACATATGGTGCAAGTAGGGGCAAAAGATCTTTCGAGGTCGACGCCCCGAACAAATAACATTTTATAAAAATAAAGGGGGGGGGGGGAGACTTAGACAATGTTGTGAGGAGGACAGCAGAATAGTATGATGGTAAATTTTATGAAAAGTCAAGTTGTGAGTTTCACCAAGAGGAAAAGTCCTCTTTCTTAATTACCTAAGACGAAACGCTGATTAATAGAGCAAACGCCTGAAAAAGCCTTACATCTGATCTGTTTTTTGACATGCTCTGTGGAAAAAATATCTAATTCCCTCCTTGGGAACTTAGAATTTCCATTCGGAATTGCTAGGCGGGCAATAATTCCATTGTGGAGTTTTATCTCCCATATGCAGTTATCAGATTGTGCCTCTTATATAGGCTTCTGATAAGTTTATCTGCATTCTCGCGAGTCTCCCCACCACCATTATAAGACTGATATTTAATTATCTCAAATCTAGAAAAGCCGTAATTAACATAAACGGAACCCATTCGTATACCTTCCCCATAACCTCAGGTCTTGCTCAAGGCTCTCCGCACTCTCCTTTCCTATATACACATACGATATCCCGCATCCAGCACCACCATTACGACTCTACCAATATGCTGATGACCTTGCCATTCTATCCTTCAGCCGTACCTTCACATCTCTCAATAATAGACTACAGAAATACTTGAACACTCTTGAAACATGGGTCAATCAATGGCACATCTCCATCAATCCTACCAAGACCCAGTTCTTAGTTTTCCGAAATAAATCCCGTCTCTGCCCTGCACGCCACAAAGTCCACATAATAATGTATAATATACCCTTCATTGAAACTAATCGACTAACATACTTAGGAATTAAACTTCAAAATAATCTGCAATGGTATCACCACTTGGCAGATATCCATAGAAAAGCTATAAACCGTTTCCGAGCACTCAGATCCCTAACAGGTTTCACATGGGGACTAAAACTCACCCAAATAATTTTCATCCGACCCTTAATAACCTATGCTTCCCTGACATGGATTACTGCCCACCCAACTAAATACGTTAAGACTCAATAGACTCGACCATCATGCTATACGTATAGCACACCATCTACCTATAGACACACCTTCTGCCAATTTCACCCCTTACTATACCTTCCCAAAAATAACATCATACCTACACAAATTACGCCTCCAATATTTGACAAGAGGCAAACTCCAAAACAACCCTATAATAAGAGAAGCCCTTCCACTATCACCCCTAGCCACCGCAATCCTAAACGACAACCGCACACCTGAAAATTCCCATATATTCCCCCCTCCCATCACATAATTTCCACCAACTATCCATTGTCACTGCCACAGAGTCTCAACAATCACAAATGATAACAGATCAGGATGCTCCTGACCATGGTGACACATCACCTGATTACTGTACTGGCCAACATAGGCACCGCAAGTGCTGTCACAAATAATAAGTGAAGTGAAGTCACTAGTAATACCCAAAGTGAGTGAAAATTTCAGTGATTATACTATCTTGCCAAATAAGTGCTACAAATCACTTACATGATCGTGATCAATATCAATATCACCATTATTATTATTATTATTATTATTATCATATTATGGTTAATAATATTAATTTTATCATCATTCCTACTTACAACAATAATAATATTTAAATATACAACATAAACATTTGATTATTATGATTATTATTATTAACTATATTTACTATTATCGATACCATATATTATTATTATTAATATATAATAATAATAATAATAATAATAATAATAATAATAATAATAATAATAATAATAATAATAATAATACTTTAATAGTTATTCTATTCCATACAGGAGTATGCATTCAATAATAAAACGCTCCCAAGATGAGACCAGAATATCAATGAACACATAGTTACTACTACTGCATTGTTGACAACACTGACTGACCCACTAACACAGTGACCACTACGACTCATGAATGACATTCCAAACAAACATGACCAGTAGTACTACCACAGATGTTTACAAACAAACAACTAATGTTAAGAAAAGAACATACAGACCATAGCTAAACAAGAGACGTACTAAGCAGAGTAAATCACTGTATAAATGTATGTAAAATTATGTAACTTGTGCAATGATATATAAATATATTGTAATACTTGACAAAATATGTTGCAAATACAAACAGCAAGAATGGACTCTAGCCAAAGAAGAGGCTCAACAAAAACAGCTAAATAATTAACAAAATTGTAAATAATTCAATGTAAATGTAAATATGTACAAAACAAAGATTTCAATAAACGGGGGATAGCAGGGGAAAACTATGGCGGGTCCTCTCCCTGGGTTGGTTCCCTTGGTGGTCCGGTGGTCTCTGCGCCAGAGTCAACAACAATTAAAACGTAGGTACAACACATACAAACCCAATTAAAATTCAAAACATCAATCAAATCAACAATAAAAGGCCTAAGAGCTACTTGTTTAGGACAGGAATGAAATAACTTCAATCGTTCATTCGTTCGTTCGTTCGTTCACCTGCATACAACCCAGCATCAGTGGGTAGGGTCTGACACATCCCACTCTGATGAGTCTAGTGTCAGACCTAAGATGAAACGCTGGTTAATAGAGCAAATGCCTGAAAAGCCTTACATCTGATCTGTTTTTTGATAGGAACCACATAGGGAACACTGTAAGTACCTAGGTGTTAATTTAACGAATGATCGCCACTGGGGTAATCATGTAAACGAGGTTGTTAAGAAAGATTACAGATCTCTTCCCATGGTTAAGAGTAAGAATGTAAAGGAGAGGGCATATAAGTTTCTGGTAAGACCCCAATTAGAGTATGGTTCCAGTGTATAGGACCGTTACCATGACTACTTGATACGAGAACTGGAAAAAATTCAAAGGAAAGTAGCATGGTTTGTTCTGGCTGATTTCTGACAAAGGAGTAGTGTATTAAAAAATTTTTTTTTTTACAAACAATTTATTGAAAACCACCTATTCAATACTTTAAAGTCTTTAAGACTATGATATAATCATTCTATTAAGGTTGTAATGGTACATGTGTCACCTGTCATTGCAGGCATCATCAGCCATAAATTCTATACTCCAAGTCAGAGCTCTGATGTGGATGTTATATTAAAACTATTCTTAAAAACTAATTGTTTACAATAATTTACTTTGATGTATAAGAACATTATGATCACATGTGGATTGAATTGGTTAATCCTTTTTTAAAGATCTAATGGGATATCATATATGTGTTCCCATCTAATGGAGATAATATAAAATATTATATTAACATTCATGATGTTGATACTGGGTTGGCAGTTGAAGTCAAAAGGAAATCAAAATATTTACACAGATTTTTCAGTATATGCCCTGATGAAGGCCAATGCAATTTGGCTGAAAGCTCAGCTTCATTAAATAAATGTAGTGGCTTTAATCCAATAGTTAGTTAGTTAGTTAGTTAGTTAGTTAGTTAGTTAGTTAGTTAGTTAGTTAGTTAGTTAGTTAGTTAGTTAGTTAGTTAGTTAGTTAGTTAGTTAGTTAGTTAGTTAGTTAGTTAGTTAGTTAGTTAGTTAGTTAGTTAGTTAGTTAGTTAGTTAGTTAGTTAGTTAGTTAGTTAGTTAGTTAGTTAGTTAGTTAGTTAGTTAGTTAGTTAGTTAGTTAGTTAGTTAGTTAGTTAGTTAGTTAGTTAGTTAGTTAGTTAGTTAGTTAGTTAGTTAGTTAGTTAGTTAGTTAGTTAGTTAGTTAGTTAGTTAGTTAGTTAGTTAGTTAGTTAGTTAGTTAGTTAGTTAGTTAGTTAGTTAGTTAGTTAGTTAGTTAGTTAGTTAGTTAGTTAGTTAGTTAGTTAGTTAGTTAGTTAGTTAGTTAGTTAGTTAGTTAGTTAGTTAGTTAGTTAGTTAGTTAGTTAGTTAGTTAGTTAGTTAGTTAGTTAGTTAGTTAGTTAGTTAGTTAGTTAGTTAGTTAGTTAGTTAGTTAGTTAGTTAGTTAGTTAGTTAGTTAGTTAGTTAGTTAGTTAGTTAGTTAGTTAGTTAGTTAGTTAGTTAGTTAGTTAGTTAGTTAGTTAGTTAGTTAGTTAGTTAGTTAGTTAGTTAGTTAGTTAGTTAGTTAGTTAGTTAGTTAGTTAGTTAGTTAGTTAGTTAGTTAGTTAGTTAGTTAGTTAGTTAGTTAGTTAGTTAGTTAGTTAGTTAGTTAGTTAGTTAGTTAGTTAGTTAGTTAGTTAGTTAGTTAGTTAGTTAGTTAGTTAGTTAGTTAGTTAGTTAGTTAGTTAGTTAGTTAGTTAGTTAGTTAGTTAGTTAGTTAGTTAGTTAGTTAGTTAGTTAGTTAGTTAGTTAGTTAGTTAGTTAGTTAGTTAGTTAGTTAGTTAGTTAGTTAGTTAGTTAGTTAGTTAGTTAGTTAGTTAGTTAGTTAGTTAGTTAGTTAGTTAGTTAGTTAGTTAGTTAGTTAGTTAGTTAGTTAGTTAGTTAGTTAGTTAGTTAGTTAGTTAGTTAGTTAGTTAGTTAGTTAGTTAGTTAGTTAGTTAGTTAGTTAGTTAGTTAGTTAGTTAGTTAGTTAGTTAGTTAGTTAGTTAGTTAGTTAGTTAGTTAGTTAGTTAGTTAGTTAGTTAGTTAGTTAGTTAGTTAGTTAGTTAGTTAGTTAGTTAGTTAGTTAGTTAGTTAGTTAGTTAGTTAGTTAGTTAGTTAGTTAGTTAGTTAGTTAGTTAGTTAGTTAGTTAGTTAGTTAGTTAGTTAGTTAGTTAGTTAGTTAGTTAGTTAGTTAGTTAGTTAGTTAGTTAGTTAGTTAGTTAGTTAGTTAGTTAGTTAGTTAGTTAGTTAGTTAGTTAGTTAGTTAGTTAGTTAGTTAGTTAGTTAGTTAGTTAGTTAGTTAGTTAGTTAGTTAGTTAGTTAGTTAGTTAGTTAGTTAGTTAGTTAGTTACATCATACCTTCATGGATCAAGATTAAACATAATCTGCAAACTACTTGAGCCAAGAAGATTCTGGCGGAAGCCAGCAGACGTTTGCTGCAAAATCAAATTCAACAAACTAGGAGGGATTTGGATAAGTAAAATAGAATTACACTCAGTCTTTTCATGGAGATTAGCATTAACTTGCATACTGAACATTGGGCCTTGATGGACAGGATAACATATGAGCAGGCCGAACGTGTAAAAGAGTGTAGTAGAGCAAATCAAGAAAAGAAATTTCAGAAAATGGTCGAATACAAACCACCGGGATTAGATTATAACAAGGTCATAGTAAATATGTCTGATAAAGTACTAAACCAAAACTCAATATCAGTGCTAAAGAAAGGTTTTAACTTCACTGTGGCACCGAGAAGAATCCCAGTGGAGAAGATTGTCTGTGGGGTAGAGTGTGCCATCAGAGATTTACCGTTAAACAAGGCTGAAGAAATTTGTCAAGTTGTATCTTACGTGCTAAGAAAAGCGAAGCCACCACGTCAAAACCTGACCAAAGGTGAATTTAAAGAAGCTAATGAATTTCGCCAAGATGATAGTATAATTGTAATTCTGGCTGACAAGGGTAATGTTTCAGTCATCATGAATACAGCTGATTAAAAATGAACTACCTACTAGAAGAAGAAATGTATGAGAAAGTAAGGAAACATATAAGAAAGTAAGAAAATGAATACACAAGTCACCTGACTAGTGAAGAGCTTAACACTTCCGGAACACTTGCAGAAGACCTTACTAAATTCAGACCCAGTACCTCCAGTCATTTATGGCCTCCCAAAACTACACAAGAATGAAGTGCCACTAAGACCAATCGTGAGTGCCATTGGTTCTGCGACCCATGAGTTAGCCCGCTATATTTCATCACTGTTACAGCCAGAAACAGGGAAGACAGAACATCACGTTAAAGATTCAAAACACTTCTTGCAGAAGTTATGCGAGCTACGGGTGGATGAAAGTGACATCTTGGTAAACCTTGATGTTACCTCACTTTTTACTAATATACCAGTAGAAGAAACGCTTGCTTACATCAGACAATACCTGTCTGAGGACTTGACCAATCTGGAAGCAGTTTGTTTGAAATATACTTCCTTCTACTACAAAGGGGATTATTACGAACAGACAGAAGGAGCAGCAGTGGGTTCATCTCTGTCACCAGCGGCTGCTAATATTTTTATGGAACACTTTGAGTCTGCTGCATTAACTACAATGCCATTGAAACCTAAGTGCTTCTATCGTTATGTGGATGACACATTTTCGGTCTGGCCACACGGAAGGGAAACATTAAATGAATTTTTAGAGCACCTAAATTCCATTAACAGTAAGGTCAAGTTCACGATGGAAGTAGAAAATGAAGGTAAATTACCTTTTCTTGATGTGCTAGTATACAAGGAGAATGATGGTACACTAGGCCATGCAATGTACAAGAATCCTACACATTCTGAAAGATACCTTCATAAGTCCTCACATCACCACCCCTGCCAAAGAGCAGCTCTCCTTCGAACGTTATTTACTAGGGTGAATAATGTTGCAAATGCTGATAACCGCTCAAGTGCATTAAGAGAACTGACAACATCCATGAAGAAAAACGTCTATACGTCAGGAGACATATCATGAGCTGTGAAGATCAAGGAGCGTAACAGGGATAGTACCAACCAGGACTACAGTAAAAAGAAGAAAGTATTCCTTCCTTACGGAGCAGTTATAACTGACAGAATAGGACACATGCTTATGAAGTACGCCAATGGCCGTAGCCATGTTGAAACACCGGATCCCGTGAGATCTCCGAAGTTAAGCAACATTGGGCGTGGTCAGGAGTTGGATGGGTTGCCACACGCTGTTGGTGGGGGGTAAGGGAATGGAGGAGCGGAAAGGAACTGGCCACTCTACCGCATGTAAACTCCGGCTCAGGAGCACCTCTGCGGAGGTTCGGACCTGCCTTAGGAAGTACAATATAATTCCAGTTTTCACCACAGACCGGAAGCTCAAATCCCTGTTTCTACCATTCAAAGAAAAAACCACATCTTGAAACACCGGGTGTGTATGAAGTTCCATGTGGTTGTGGTTGCTCATATATTGGCATGACAAAAAGGCTTGTCAGCACCAGGGTGAAAGAACACATCAGGTCAGTAAAGAATGTCACTCTTTCATCCTCCACGGAGAATGCCATAATTCAGTCTGCCATAGCAGAACATTTCTACAGTACAGACCATGAAATCCTTTTTGACCAGGCAAAGGTCATCGCACCTGTAAAAGACTTCTATGCTCGACTGGTAAGGGAAGAAAAAATCTGATCTAAAATTAGATGTTGGCTTTTCAGGTGTTTGCTCTATTAACCAGCGTTTCGTCTTAGGTCTGACACTAGACTCGTCGGAGTGGGATGTGTCAGACCCTACCCACTGACGGTGGGGTGTATGCAGGTGAACTTATCAGAAGCCTATTTAAGAGGCAGAGTCTGATAACTGTATGTGGGAGATAAAACTCCACAATGGAATTAATGCCCGCCTAGCAATTCCAAATGGAAATTCTAAGTTCCCATGGAGGGAATTAGATATTTTTCACCAATAGAGCATATCAAAAATCTGATCAAAAATTAGATGTTGGCTTTTCAGGCGTTTGCTCTATTAACCAGCGTTTCGTCTTAGGTCTGACACTAGACTCGTCAGAGTGGGATGTGTCAGACCCTACCCACTGACGCTGGGGTGTATGCAGGTGAACTTATCAGAAGCCTATTTAAGAGGCAGAGTCTGATAACTGCATACGGGAGATAAAACTCCACAATGGAATTAATGCCCGCCTAGCAATTCCAAATGGAAATTCCCATGGAGGGAATTAGATATTTTTCACCAATAGAGCATATCAAAAATCTGATCAAAAATTAGATGTTGGCTTTTCAGGCGTTTGCTCTATTAACCAGCGTTTCGTCTTCGGTCTGACACTAGACTCGTGAGAGTGGGATGTGTCAGGGAAGCCATAGAGATAGAGCTGCACCCAGATAACATCAACAGGGAGGACGGCTTCAAGTTATCAAATGCATGGAGACCTGTACTGCAGAAATACATGCATAACACTGCCATGGAACAGCAGGACGCACTCACAAAACTGTCGACAGAGGGCGATGAATCACAGCATGGCGATCCTTGAATCCAATTAGTGGGGTAGGCCGTGGATAGTACGGTCAAGACTTCCACGTTTCTTTGAATTTCTTTCCTCACTGTCAGAAGCAGAACTTAACATGCCCTGATGAACGCCAATGCAATTTGTCTGAAAGCTCGGCTTCATTAAATAAATATAGTGGCTTTAATCCAGTATTCATTTATTTATTTACATTAATACAATGAGCCACGGAAAACTACATTCATTACTAAGTAATAATGTTATTGGCCTTACGTCCCACTAATTATTTCTACAGTTTTGGGGATGTTGAGGTGCCAGAATTTTTCCCGCAGGAGTTCTTTTACGTGCCAGTACGAGGCTGACGTATATGAGCACCTTCAAATACCACCAGACTGAGCCAGGATCGAACCTGCCAAATTAAGGTCAGTAAGCCAGTGCCTCAACCGTCTGTATCACTCAGCCCGGCACTTTTAAAAATATGAAAGATCATATTATGAAGATAAAGTTGGAATTCAAGAGGACAAATTGGGACAAATAATCATTTATAAGATGAGGAGTAAGGGATTGGAATATTTTATTAAGGGAAATGTTCGATAAATTTCCAAGTTTTTTGAAAATGTTTAAGAAAAAGCTAGGAAAACAATTGATAGGGAATCTGCCACTTGGGCGACAACTCTAACTGCAGATCATTAATTGATTGATTGATAGATAGATAGATAGATAGATAAAAATTCTGGACATTGGCCGGATCTCCACTTTTATAAATGAACATTGTTCTGCCATGCCTGAAACACGATGGGACATATCTTCAACGAAACAAGTAAGATGCAATGAAAGCAATGGTTTGGTAAGCATTGAGGTCTTTAATAACCTTACTCCATCTTTACTAAGGGCGGTGTCTATTCAAATTCCCCTACATGCATTAAAAATGTCATCTCTAGTTATGACAATTTGCTCAGTTTTAAGAGTACCATATTGGTCTTGCACACCTCATCATATGTATGAAGCAAGTGTACACTGCTAGAACCAAACAGTGAAGGGAAAATCAGCATTAAAATAAAATGATTTTTATCTCAGTTATTCATGAACATGAGTGAAATATGGTAGTAGCCTCTATAGTTAACTGCGAAGTGTAGCATGTATGCAAAATATTCAGAACTCATCAATATTTTGATAATGAATTGATAAATATGTCCAGAAATGTTTCTCATTATTATACATTACTTTTGGAACGAAAAATATATTTGAAAGAAATAGTAATTAGTAATTTAAGAATTAAAATTTTGTTTTTGTTTTTCCAGGCTCAATCACGTCCTGTTGATGCTGACTTTGTGCATCTTCTTCACTGCGTACATTCAAAGAATATTCCTGGCCACCCATATCGTGGATACATAATCCTGTCACCAGAGGAAAATACTCCAAGTATTGGTGTGAGTATCATTAAGGTAGCAAGTATCGTATTCACAAAGATGATCACACGAGATGCTGTCAGTTTTGTACACTGTTTTATTTACAAATTATATACACATTAATAGTTGCACATCAAATGAACCACCACCTTGAGCATAATCGACTGCACATTAGCATGTCCACCAACTACGGAACACTTGTACCAACACAATATAACCACTTCAATGGCAAAACGACAACATGAGTTCACATACTTAACTCGACTAACGTCTCTCACTAACAACTCGACTCAACAGCCCAAGACGGTCCTTTACATACCTTGCCTGCTCAGGCTTCCAGAAAAGTATGACACAACATGCTTTCTCTTATCTTCTTGAGTCTCCAATAACCTATATAGGCTACAAATGAATAGAACATTCTGTAAAACTCGAGTGACAAGGTGCGTTTTTTAAGACCAGGGATGGCAAACCTATGTCACCTAGTGACACGTGAACACGATCTCGGTGGCACACAACATGCACATATTAATGTTTTTATATACATCTTGTACTATAGACTATACATACCTTGTGCATCATATAAACATAGTGTTTCAGGTTTGATAAATTACCCAAAATCTAAATTCTAGTTCCATTCAGAAGTGGATTATGGCAACACTGCAACACTGACAGTTCCGGAAGCCAAGTGAAATAACCGTCAGATGCGTTCGGCAAACCATTCGCTCACCCACATCAGTCAGTTAGTGAAGTTTAGCTTAGTGTGTAACTGTTTATTGAATTTTGTAAGACAAATAGTTACCGAGAGATTATCCCAATTTCCAGATTTGGAGAAACTATCGCGCTTTATTTCAAAACATCATATTGCACAAATGAGTGATATTAAGGTCAATTTTTTTAGTGGTTAGAAATTGACAATTTACAAATGGAGATGATTGAATTTCAAGTAAGCCGTATATGGGTGAACAAATTCGTACATTGTTGAAAATCAAGTGTGCTGTTGTAGGTCAATACTTAAGCTTAATACTTGAACAGAGGGACAGCCTCCCATGAATGTTTTTGGCGGTGAAGAAGCTTGCTACAGCACTACTTACTTGGTTTGGGTCATCATACACCTGCGAGCAGCTATTTTCTACAATGAACGTTGTGAAGTCGACAGTTAGAAACCGTCTCGCTTCGGACCTAAGTGCTTCTCGTGTGTTACTGAAGACAACATCTTATGAACCTAACATAAATGACATGGCTACTAATATTCAGCAACAAGTTTCACACTAAAGTTGAGAATGATATTTCACTTCAAGTCCTTTGGCAATATTAGTATTTGTGATTTCTGATGAAGTGTGTTTGAATGTATAATTATTTATAAGTTTCATTTCCGTATTGATTGGATGCACGCATATAGACAAGAAAGATGTTCCACCTATCAATACTTTATTTATTATGAACAGATTCACATCAGTACCAGTTTCGGCTATTTATAGCCATCGTCAGCTGATATATTACAATATTGCAACCATTAGACATAAGTGTATGTCACAAAGATGTTATTATTGATTAGAGCATCCAGATGTCTAATGGGGTTAAAGATAAAATGTATTGTCATAATGTTTTGTCTATATGAGATTGAAATAGTATCTATGACCAATGTGGCAGTGAAAGGCTACAGTAAACTAAAAACTTATTGCATATACATTAAGCACATTGAACATATTAAAATACATGAAACATAGTATAAAACACTTGATAAGTTTAAACACACTAAAATGTAAGGTACATGTATGTTAAAACACTTGTTAAAATTTGAAAGTTCATGCTCTGTGGAGTTCCTTCTTCAGGCTTTCTTGTGGTTCTTGCACCTCTGTGTCTATGTTGATTTGATTGCATAAAATGATCCTTGAAAATGTTCTATTTGGCTAGTATATGTCATGTGTGTTCATGGCAAAAACCCATGTCATAAGATTGTCAAGTACTGTTGTGGTTCAACTGTTGATATATTTTTGATTAGTTCAAAGCATATTGTAAAGTCTTGAATTTTAAATTCAATGAGTTGTTGTTTGCGACCTCCGTCTTGTCTGTATTCGTGTTATGGAGCTGCTGTTATCTGTAAAGATAAACTAGTATAAGTACAGTAGAACATTTTCAAGGATCATTTTATGCAACCAAATCAATGTAGACACAGAGGTGCAAGAACCACAAGGAAGCCTGAGGAAGGAACTCGACAGAGCATGAACTTTCAAATTTTAACAAGTGTTTTAACATACATGCACCTTATATTTTAGTATGTTTAAACTTATCAAGTGTTTTATACTATGTTTCGTGTATTTTAATATGTTCAATGTGCTTAATGTATATGCAATAAGTTTTTAGTTTACTGTAGGCTTTCACTGCCACATTGGTCATAGATACTATTTCAATCCCATATAGACAACATTATGACAACACATTTTATCTTTAACCCCATTAGACATCCGGATGCTCTAATCAATAATAACATCTTTGTGACATACACCAATATCTAATGGTTGCAATATTGTAATATATCAGCTGATAATAATAATAATTTTGTGTGGCTATGTCTAACCGAGTGCAGCCCTTGCAAGGCAGACCCTCCGATGAGGGTGGGCGGCATCTGCCGTGTGTAGGTAACTGCGTGTTATTGTGGTGGAGGATAGTGTTGTGTGTGGTGTGTGAGTTGCAGGGATGTTGGGGACAGCACAAACACCCAGCCCCCAGGCCATTGGAATTAACGAATGAAGGTTAAAATCCCCGACCCGGCCGGGAATCGAACCCGGGACCCTCTGAACCGAAGGCCAGTACGCTGACCATTCAGCCAACGAGTCGAACTATCAGCTGATGATGGCTATAAATAGCCGAAACTGGTACTGATGTGAATCTGTTCATAATAAATAAAGTATTGATAGGTGGAACATCTTTCTTGTTTATACACGTGTGTTACAATGGGCACTTATTATATATTTTTTTTTACAAATGATGTTAGTTATTCTGAAAACTTACATATTTAAATATGTATTTGTTGCAGTATTAGCAAAATACAAACACGGAACATGCAATCAAATGTATTATTTTACAATATATATGTAATAACGTATTATGAAACATAAGTTGGAAGTAGCGATAGAAGTCGCCATTCCAGAGAAAATAACAAGTGGCACAGTAGACAGTTGAGAATAATAAGTCAGACTTAAAATGGCACACTAGTTGGAAAACGTTCGCCATCCCTGTTCTATATTAAGATAAAAGAAGGTATATAATGGTTCCACCTTTCAATACTATTAAAATAAAAAATGTAAGTTTACATTCCAATTTAATTAAAATTGGTACCGGACCATTATTCGTAAGTTTAAAAAAATGCATAGAAAAATGAAATGCAAAGTTTAAATAATTCTGTTTGGTTTCTGCTAGTGAAGCACTAAAATCTTTAAGGAGCACTGTGCATTGAAATATAGCCAAAAATCACAAATAAGATGCACAGGTAAAAATGAAGTTTAGATGATCTCGTATTAATCCCTGTTTTAGACTTTAACCCTATGTTGCACAACATTACATCGGATTTATACATCATATTTACAGGTGATAAATTATATGCTATTAATTATGTGTTCTTACATTAAATAAAATCGTATTAATAAACATACAGCACAAGTATCGTGACATAACCTCACATGATATGTTGCACAAGACAGATCATACAACACACAAATAATAAAGGATACGACCATGATTTATACCAAATAAAGTCCGTACTGACAACCTGTCATACATAACTGTGTAGGTAATAATAATAATAGACGTAAACAATTTCATAAATCGAAATACTAGCGTATATAGCCACACCTCACAAGTCGTAATAATAATAACACCACATACTAATTGAGCTTGATATTTTCAATATTTACCCATGGGTTTAGAGAATTGTTTCCAATTTATACTAATCCATTACACACTTGCATCAATACCCCCTTATAACTTGAAACAATGTCAACAGTCTATCACACTTGTCGACTTTGCCTTGGTCGTAGACTGTATCTTCTCTCTTCCTCGATGTCGCTGGATGTGCTCTCCTCCTCTTCACCGGATCGTGCCATATCATCAGTAGCCTCTCCTCCAGGTGGACCCGTGGCAGTACCAGGCTTACTCTGTATGCGCAGCAGTTGGTGACTCCCTGCAATTCTGTTGCATGGACCTTGACAGGAGGGTTGGTCTTTAGTAAGTAGACACCATGCTATTATCGACCTCGTCGGGACCAACCCACTTAGGTGTGAGACCTGCGTAAAACCCTCCAATCTTATTACTGATTGGGTGGTTATGTCGCAGTACTTATTGGCCTGGTAGGAAGATCTGGGTCTCTTCAACATCTTGAGCCTTGGCCTGGGTAAGGGATCTCTTCTTGGCCAATGCTTGCTTTTCGTTGATGTCCTGCTGCTGCTTATGCTGCCACTCTGCTAGGGAAACAACTACATCATATCGACCAGAAGTAGGTGGTGGACGAATCTTTCAATCCCCAGTGCCATATCGCTGTCTACCAAGGAACAGCTCCACTGGGGAATAGCCAGTAACACGGTTGATGCGTCGTCGCAGGGCAAAGAGTGACTGCGGTATCTTGTCGGTCCCACAGTCGATTCCTTGTCTATTAGGTGGACCCGCAGCATCCTTTTTAGCTCCTGGTTCCGTCGGTCCATTGGATTGACCCTTGGGTTTTAGATAGGGGTGGTCCATTGTTCCAAAGCCCATTCAGTCATCATTTGTTGTCACTTTCTTGACGTGAACTGACTCCTGTTTTCTGATAGAATGCACCATGGATAACCATAGCGGCTGAATACCTCATCCTGTAGCAGACTGGTAATGCATCCCGTTGTGGCTTCTGGTATCGGAAAGGCTTCAATACATCTTGTGAAGAGGTCGGTGATTACTAGTAGTCCTGTTTTACCCCTTGGTGGTCTAGGGTAAGGATCCATCAAGTCTCAAGAGCGTTGCAGCCGTCTTCCTCGCTGACTGGAATCTGCCTTCCTGTTGCTCGCCTTGGTGCAGGCGCAGATGTAGTACCCTTTCACATAGTCAAGGATGTCTTTCCATATGTTGACCCAGAAGAATCTCCGTCAGATATACTGATATGTCTCTTCACCTTCTGGATGTCACGGAACTTCTCGAGGATGTCCGTCATGACCTGTCTAGGGATCACCACTACTGCAGGCGTGTCAGACAGGTGAGATCTGTACATTAAGAGTCCTCCATCAACCCGGAAGTTCTTGTAGCACATCTTGAATTCCTTCAGGACGATTCGACTATCGGTGTTCTGTCTCTTAATCCACTGTGTCATGGTCCTACAGAGCTTGTCTTGTTCTTGCCATTGCTTGATTATCCTAGATCAAGTTCCTTCTTGATAATCATAAGAACAGGTTTATTGAGTTCGCTCTGGTGTGTCTTGAGGAAACTCCCTCTCGACAATGGTGCTCCTAGCTTCAGGTTCCATCGGTGGGTGCCTAGATAAACTGTCGGCCCCTATGGTCGTCGATCCTGGGACATGACACACATCAAAATCAAATTCTGCGATTAACAGAGCCCATCGCATCAGTTTAGGTTTTGAGTCAGAGACCGAGTTCAGCCATTTGAGAGCTGCTTTATCGGTGTACAGCTGGAACTTCCTTCCCTCCAAGTAGCCTCTGAATTTGCCCTTGGCCCACACCACGGCTAAGGATTCCTTCTCAGCAGTGCAGTAGCATTGTTCGGTGGGAGATAGCTTTCTGCTGGCATACTCCATGATGTCCCTTCTGCCATCACTCCTCTCCTGGAATAACACTGCTCCTAATCCGGAGTCGCTGGCATCCGCCTGCAGGCAAATCTTCCGTTGAGGGTTGGGATGGGCTAGACTGGGAGCGTTGCATATCACAGCCTTAATGCCTTGGAATGCTGCCTCTTCCTTGCTGGTCCATCAGAATGGACGGATGTTATGGAGTAGATCGGTGAGTGGTATAGCCTCTTCAAAGAGTGGCACGAAGCTGCTATACCAGCCACACAAGGCAAGGAACTGAAATACTTGGTCCGCGGGCGTTCAGCTTCTTTGATAGCTCGATTCTTCTCTGGTTGCCTTTCTAAGCCTTCAGATATTAGGACATGGCCAAGATATTCTACGCAGGACTGGGCGAAGTGACACTCCAGATGGCAAGTCAGTCCATGAATTTTCAGTCGTTCCAGTACTTTCTTCAGATGTACAAGATGTTCTTAAAAATTCTTGCTGTAGCTTAAGAGGTCATCAAAATACACTTGGCAGAAATCTCCAGTATATCCTGACAATACCTCATCCATCAGTCGCATGAAGGTTGCAGGAGCATTCTTCAGTCCAAAAGGCATTACTGTAAACTGGTACAATCCTCTCGGTGTCATGAAGGCGGTCAGTGGCCTAAAACTTTCCTCGACCTCCATTTCCCAGTATCCGGAGTTGAGATCCAGTGTGCTGAAAATCCTAGATCCACTTACTTGTTTTAGTGAGTCCTTCAGGTCAGGCATGGGGTAGGCATCACTAACGGTCTTCTCATTCAACTCGCGGCAGTCCACACACAGTTGATCCTCCCCATTCTTCTTCTTTGGTAGGACGATAGGTGAAGAGCCCAACAGGATGTAGAGGGTTCGATGAGACCTTGCCCTTCCATCTCTTGAATCTTCTGAATCACGAATTTGCACTTATCTGGGTTGATTGGATATGGGCGTTGCTTGATGGGTGAGGAAGTGCTGCATTCATTGGTGTGTGTTACAGTGGTAGTCCATCCTATTTTACTGGTGATGACTTCTGGAAAGTCCTTTAAGGCGTGTCTCAGCTCCTCTTCTTCACTTGGTTGAAGATGCGTTAACTGGATACCTCCCAGGTCTACATTGACTTCCACATCATATTACATACTATCCACTTCATTCCGTATCGATATTGTTATCTTGATTCCACATCATTGCGAGTCCGGATATTTCCATCGTGCCAGGCGACCCTCAGACGTCTGTCTTTTTCCAAAAAGACATCATGAGCTGGATAGTTTAGGATCACCTTGTATTCTACCAAAAAGTCATGACCTAATATAATGTCAGGTAGTAGGTTCTGAATCATTGTAACATTAACTACAATAGGCAGGTCCATAAATTTTGCGCTTAGGTTAGTTTGTCTCTGGATGGAATAGGTTACCCCGTCTGTTGCTCCCACTACCTTTCCGAGATGGTGATACTTCATAGGCGGTAGTAATCTGGCAACAGTCCCATTTATGAATGAGTGGCTTGCTTGGCTGTCGAGTATGGCCGAAAAATTCTCGTTGCCTATCCTCAAGATGATAGCTGGGCGAGGTTGGTCTGTTCCGCTCACAGTCTGACCAGTCCCTTTCCTACTTATCCAGGGCTGCTTGTCTGTCGGGTCTTGAGGCGCATTCCTGTTCCCGGTCCCATCCCCCCTCAATCCAGAATGGGCCGGACCTAGTTTTTCCGACGTCAAACTTAGGCATTTGTTCTTCAGGTGTCCCGTTCTTCTACACTGGTAGCATTTCCTAACCGAGCTGTTCTCTTCTGTGGCTTTACTCTTGTGTTCTTCTTCCAACTGGGTGATGATTCTACGCAGATCATCAAAGGATCTCGGTTGTGATACCTTCACTAAGGTACTAATCTTGTCATGAAGTAGCTCTGCAATGTGTGGTAGGATCTCGTTCTCGTTTCCGTCAGGATGCAGTCCCTTGAAGAGCTGGTACTTCTGGAGGACGAACACGCTAGCTCTCATGCCCATGGGTTGTGCATCAGTCAGTAGCTTCCTTTTCACAGAGCTCTGCACCCTTTCAGCATTGAACCTAGCAAGGAATTCCTCTTGAAGTCAGTCCAGTTTACGTTCAAGCCCTTCAAGTTATTCCACCAAGTAGCGGCTTGTTCCTTAACTGCGGTGTGATGAGTTGAATGAAGATGTCCTTTGGTAAATTATTCCTTCCTGGTAGACTGACCGATCCCTCGATGAAGCTAATCGGGTTCCCTTCCAGTCTCCCGTGGAATTCCAGAAGGCTCTTTTTAATCACCTTTGGGTTTAGGGGTCCTGTATTGCCGGTTAGGTTTGAGGGGGTTGAAGGTGTGGTGATAGGTCCTGTTCAAAGTAATCTATCTTCTACTGCGTGAAGGATGGTCTCTCTCATGTTCTGGACATCTCCCTTGATGGCTGAAATCCGGTTTTCTAACTTTCCTTCAATGGCAGAAATATGGTTCCCTAAATTTCCCTCAGTGGCAGAGATAGGGCTTCCAAAATTTCCCTCAGTGGCAGAAATTCTCCCCTCAACCATTGTTTAATGCCAGAAGCATGGATTTCTACCTCCCCCTTGAAGTTCGAGATGTCCCTTTCCAGCTGGCTTCCCCTACTATCGATCTGCTCAACCTGACCCAGTTTTGACCTGATGTCTGATATCTGCTGCGTTAATTGAGTGGTGACGTCACTAATTTGGGAATTGATCTGCAGAATTTTATCATCTATGGTGGAAAGTTTCGATTCTAGGAACTGTTCTACTTTGTAAATCTGCATGTACACTTGAGATATTTGTCCAGTTAAAACTGTATTAGCTTGAGAAATGTCGTCTGAAATTTTGTCATTTACTTTCGAAATGTTGTCGGAAATCTGTTCTGTTAAGGCAGAATTAACTTGTGAAATATGTTCTGTTCAGGTGGGATTGAGTGTGTCCATCATGCTCATTATTTTGGAACACATTGTGGTCATATTTACCTCATCTTCCGAAGGCAAGTCGGGTTGTTCTTCCAACTCGGTGAAAAATCTTTCGGGATCTTCATCGGTTTTATGAGATCTTCTTGTAACCATGTCTTCAATGATCACTTACTGCTATTTGTCGGAAGATTTCGTTTTGTGAGTTTGTCTTGAAGTTGTTTTGCAGGCATATTTTCTAGTTTCACTTTCATTTTATTCTGATCTCCACTTACACTCTTATTCACTACCGAAAATTATTCTCACGACCTGTCACGGTCGTATTCACAAAGGCGCACACACGAGATGCTGTCAGTTGTTTACACTGTTTTATTTACAAATTATATACACATTAATAGTTGCACATCAAATGAACCACCATCTTGAGCTCAGTCCACTCCACATTAGCATGTCAACCAACTGCAGAACACTTGTACCAACACAACATAACCACTTCAACGGCAAAACCACAACATACTTAATTCGACTAACGTCTCTTACCAACAACTCTACTCAACAACCCAAGACGGTCCTTTATATACCTTGCTTGGCCAGGTTTCCAGAAAAGTATGACACAACGTGCTTTCTTGTATCTTCTCAAGTCTCTAATAACCTATATACAAATGAATAGAGCATTCTGTAAAACTCAAGTTCAAGATTGCCCAGTTTTGACCTGATGTCCGATATCTGCTGCATTAATTGGTTGGTGACGTCGCTAATTTGGGAATTGATCTGCGAAATTTTATCATCTACGACGGAATCTGTACTGGCAACCTGTCATACATAACAACGTAGATAATAATAATAGACATAAACAACTTCATAAATCGAAATCAGATTTATACATCATATTTACAGATAATAATACATTATATACTATTGATTACATGTTCTTATATTAAATAAAGTTGTATTAATAAACATACAGCAGAAGTATCATGACATAACCTCACATGATCTGTTGCACAAGACAGATTATGCAACACACAAATAATAAATCATATGACCACTATTTATACCAAATAAATTCTGTACTGACAACCTGTCATACTGAACTGCGTAGATGATAATAATAATAGACGTAAACAACTTCATAAATCGAAATACCAGCGTATGTAGCCACACTTCACAAATCGTAGTAAATAATAATAATAACACCACCTACTAATCGAGCTCGATATTTTTACTATTTACCCATGGGTTTAGAGAATTGTTTCCTAGTTATACTAGTTCATTACAAACATGCATCACAAGTAAGGGATAAAACTCCAGTAAGTACTCCCTAGAGTGAAACCATCCACGTGCATTCTTGAATGATTTTGAATTATCTCAAGAATGTTGGGTTTTATTTCCCATCCCCATAGCTGAATGTTAAATTGTAAAATTTATACTTCATACATAATGTGGAACTGTTCAGGCCCAAAGAATGTCCTGTTATTGTTGAGCTACCAATTTATAATGGAGAGAAATCTCATCATGTGTACTGCATAGGCAACAATTAAAAATTACAGTAAGTTAGTATTTTATCAGTGTAAATGCAATACCTGCTATGTGCTAAAATAGCTGTTTTCAATGAAATATGCACCCTCATAGATGAGACCACTGTGGTTCGACTTGTAAAATCTGTTTGTGCAGTCAGTTTTCATTTTCGTGCATTTTCTAGTCAAACCATACCTGCTATGTGCCAATGCATGTATGTTGTAAGTTAATACCTACTATGTGCAAGAAATGTCACATGACTGGTATTCTAAGGACACGTCAGTAGCAAATGGTAAACAATATCACATGGCGCCCTGTGTAGTTCATTGTTGAGATACGACAAAATGTATGTGAGTGCGGGCAGCCCTGTTAATAGAACGGTAAGTTTTCTCTGTAGTAATTAAGATGATAAATAAAATCTAAAGTGTCGTGTTGAGAACTTCAATGTTTGCAGGTAAATTTCAAATATTTACTGGTAAATATTGTAAAGTGAGTGCAGTATCTTGCTGCAGACCATGGAAATAATATTATCACCCTCACAAATATTGAAACAGCTTTCGAACACTCACAATACTGAACCTGACAGCCAAGGTGATAATTCTCCCCCATTATGCTACAAGCTGTTGCTATCAGTATTTGAAGTACCAGTGGGAGAAGATGTAACCGTAAATTATCAGTTATATTTTAAAGAAAAGATATTTGACGTTCAGATTTATGCAACCCTGATTTTTAATACATTGCAGATAAGATGCCAACGATCTGAAGATCTGATTTATAGTCAGCCTGTAACACAAGAAGAAGAATTAGCTTTTTGAAGACTGTTATTTGCCAACAGGAGATGAACAGTAGACATGAGTCTGTAGACTAATGTTCCTAAACACACTGGGCATTAAACAAGTTTGTTTCCTTCTGTGAATCACTGACAAAAGAGAAAGCAATGACAGAGATGTCAAGCTAATATTTCTACCGCTTCTAATGATACAATCTCGAGAAGCAGACAATTCAGTGATCCTGAATATAAAATATTTCTTGGAATGATTGGTACTAATCCCAAAAGTTCCCAGCCACCATTGCAGGTCATCCACCACAAAGATGTACGTTGAAAGTGGATTTCTATCATTTCAAAGTATGCATGGCATGTACCGTGATTGGTGTGAAAAATGGGGCGAGGGATTACCTCGTGGGTCCAGACCTTGGTTTGTGGGACAGCCTGGGGGAAAAAAAACAAAAAAAAACTGGGATACACTTGCCTCGAAAAAAATCAATGTAATTCATGTCATATGTATAATCAGGAAACCTTGACCTTGATAAATACACTGCACACTTGAAAATGAAGGATGAAGCATAAAGTGCAAAGGCAGCTGCAAAGAAGAACATCTCTGGATACTCACCATGTAGTAAGAATGGATGTTCAGACTGTTCTTATTGCTCCAAAACTGGAAGAAAGTGCACTATACCACAAAAGAAATACACAATTTCACCAACAACTGTCTCAACCTTTACATTTTGCATGAAGCCAGCGGAGGCATTTCAGCAAGTAGTTTTACTACATGCATTGTCGCTTACATTGAAAGTTTGCCTCCTCTCATATAACCGTAATATCAGATGGTTGTGGCAACCAAAATAGAAACAAGGTGTTAACATCAGCTCTCAGCACAATGGTAAAAAGAAGAAACTTATCAATTGAGATGCTTTACCCAGGGAAAGGGCATACAGTTATGGAAGTTGACAGTGTACATTCTACTTTGGAACATTACTTGAAAGCTCCATTGTATGTCCGAAGTGATTTCATTGGAAGAGTTCACTTGGCAAAAAGAAAAAAGCTGTATGTGATAATTCATCTTGATCACACCTTTTTCAAGAACTACAAAGCCGTTTCAGCACTCATCCCTTTGCCTAGGAAATTCATTAAATATCAGCCATGGACGTCCAAGAGAGTTTCGGTTTACTCGGTCTCCCATCTAGTGGGCCTAGAGTAAAACGGAACATCGAATTTGATGAGCAGACAGCCAGATGGCGTCAAATTGAAATGTCTGCACACAGTAGCTGAGGCCATACGATTATTATTTTTAACAGTTTGGTTGTTAATAAAATCTGAATATATAGACAGGGGTATAAGTATGTGCCGTTCTGCTGTGAGTGGAGTCTTATTCCTTAAGTTAAAAGCAGATGATATGGTCTTGGTCATTTGTGAATTTTGCTTGATGTTAGACTATTGCGGTGGCTCCTTCCTCATCTATATCTGTGTGCTGGTGTTATAGTTATCTGTGAAAGATAAAATAAAGTGTAAGTGAAGAGTTATAAGCTGAAGGAATGGCTGTATGTGTGTGCTGATGTGAATGTGTATTTACTGTTGTTGTCGTGGCTAGGTTGCGTTCGATCTGAGAGCTTGCCGTATACTACTTTGCATTCGCCTTGGGCTTGCGTCTGCTGCTGTGAGGGGAGTGGGCAGAGGGGTAGGGAGAGTTGCTATTGTGGGGGTAGGAGTAGAGCTGGGCGTGTCATTTGATGGTTCTAAGGCACGTGTTATGTTCTGTTTATTGATTATTTTAAGGTAGTCATTTTTAGGGTGGGGGTGGCTTTACTGAAAATAATATTCGTTTTTTCTGTGATTTCATTTATATTGTAATTGGGGTTGGCGTACTGATCTAAAGATATATATAAAACTCTTCTGTTATATTGAGCAAGAGGCCCTTGGGATTTATATTTGGTATTTTCATGTCATTTACGATGTTCGTGAAACTGTGTTTGTATTCTTCAATGTGCTGGCCTATTGCTGAAAAATGATTATGTTTGACAGCGTTTAAATGTTCATTATATCAGATTGTAAAGTTTCTACCGGTGTGTACAATATAGCTGGTCTCACAATTGTTAAACTTGATGCGGTATACTCCTGATTGATTGTACTTGTTGTTACTATTGATTGTCGTGGCATTGTAAAATGTTAGTGCTGTTGTGTGTGGTTTTGAATGCAAAAGTTATGTTTTTTGAAGACATTAGTTATGGGTAGGGCCCTGAAAAATTAGCATCTAAGTTATTTGTTTTAAAATTAACATCTATTTTTCCAAAATTAGCATCTATTTACAAAGTTAAAATAATCGCATGTATTATTAATTTTATTGATTCCAAGTTTATGAAGTGCAGTTGTTGTCCTTGGTTCACACACAATACAAATTCATTGTTCAAACGAAAGCATTGTCAGTACTTCGGCATTGCTTTTTTTTTTCTTTTTTGCAAATTGCACCGGCTGTCTGTAACCACTACGTTGTAATGAGACAACATGCACTCGCTATCTACATTGTTCGTTGTGGTCAACAACAACTCAGCAATTTAGCAAATATGCTGAACTTTGCCTGAACTGCAGTTAATGCAAGCATGACATCACATTTTTCACTTTCCTTCATCTAGGTTTGAATTGCATGTTTCAGAGAACAGTAACCAGACCAGATATCGTTTTGTGAGAGATCTGTTACTCCAAACAATTTCTCAAGCTCTTTTAATTTTATCAGTGTTATTCAAAATTATATTTTTTGGATACAAAGCTTGAGAAATTGACACAAAATGCTTATGGTTGGGGTTTTTAGCTTTCAGTGTGGCTAGCTTGCACTGTGAAGAATGAGCAGCTTTGACAAAGTGTGTCTCTACATGCAGCCTGCTGTAGAGGAGTGTGCTTAATCAAAGCATCATTAGTTGCTGCAGAAAAATTTCCCTCACAAATGAAGGTGAAACTGGTGTCAAGGTTATGCAGTTTGGGGTAAAGGAGATGAGAGGTAGGATACAGAGACCCTTCAAGTTCAGTAAGGAGGTCGACCAATCCAGCTGTATGATCTGTGACGAAAACCATGTGGGAGTGAAGCCTGTTCACTTCTCGGTCACTCAGATCAGTCAGGTACTTAATATCACAGTTGTCTTACATGTCAGATATCTTTAAAAATTTAACCACATCAGTAAAGTAAGCACTCAAATAGAAAACAGCCTGAAACCAGCTATTCCATTGGGTTATGACAGGTGCAGGAAAAAGCTTTGCTTCCTTTGAAACACCATACTTTTGATGTTAAGAATTCTAAATATATTTTCGCTTTCTTGTGTTCAGAAACGCAGGTTTTACCATCGCAACCTCATGATTTAAATCTGTGATCACTGCGACCCAACTATTGCCAGCCAAGCTGATCATATGTGCCCAGCAGTGTACATGCATTAAACGATCCCCTATGACTACACTTAATGTTTCTAACACGGGTCATGTACGAGGCACTGTCACTAACAAACAGTTTAACTGCATCATATGGTAAACTATAACTGCGCTGAGCTTCTAAAACAGCACAAGAGCAGTTTGTAGCATTTCCTGCATCAAGATAATTCACAGAAACAATGTGCAGCTCTCTTTTCGATCCAGCTGGGACTTGGAATATGATGATAAAGAACGACAACAGCCCATTTATATGTACTTTCATCACAGAGTATGTTGATGTTCTTTCCCACTAGAGCCTCTGCTGTTCTTTTCTTGTGGTCAGATGCAGCTTATAGAAAGGAAGAAAGACCTCAAATTATAACAATTAATTTAAAATTACTGGATCAATTAGGTACGGGTAAGATAGTCCGATATGGAAATCGCACTCGCATTCGGTATCCTTCAATTTTGCATGTGGTTTCGATGTTGTAATATTTAAACCATACCCGACCAATGAAATTGAATCTTAACTGGAAAATATACTTCACGCAGAGTTCTCACACATGGCAGCTCTTCATTTGAAAACTCAGTAATCCAGGCTCTTAGCTCTTTGCTTACGAACTTTGCTTTGGCAAATACTTCAGCTATGCATTTCGAGATGTTATCTCTGGAAATTTTTTGTCGTTTACAACTATCTAACTGTGTAAGCACAGAAGATTGCTCTCTTTGATACATACTAGCAGCAGGGGTTGAACTTTCGTTATCGCGTCGCTTACCCACGTGTTTTTCAGATTTAACATGTTTCACAATACTATCATTTTTTTCCCACCCAACTCGGCAATTACAATACTTACAAAACACTGTTGCTGAATCTGTGTTATATAAACCATCCTTTGCACATTGCTGAGCCCTTTCGTACGCAGTTTTTGTCGTGCGCCCCATAACCTAAACGATCGCTCGACTTTCGACTCTTCACTAGTTTCATTTTTGAACAACAGGAAAACAACGCTGCACCTTTCTCATTATTTCCATGACACTCAATTTACATTTTGATAATAATCTATACAGATCTTATTCCCCTTGCTATTCCCATTGTAAATATCAGTTAAATTCAGCAAGTGCCGGGCTGAGTGGCTCAGACAGTTGAGGCGCTGGCTTTCTGACCCCGACTTGGCAGGTTCGATCCTGGCTCAGTCCGGTGGTATTTGAAGGTGCTCAAATACGTCACCCTCATGTCGGTAAATTTACTGGCACGTAAAAGAACTCCTGCGGGACTAAATTCCGACACCTCGGCATCTCTGAAAACCGTAAAAGTAGTTAGTGAGACGTAAAACCATTAACATTGATTCATTGAAATTCAACAAGCAGCAATCATTCGGCTACTTTTCTTCATCATTCGGTATGGTCGAAAGATTTATGCATCATATTTTGAGTATTTCTGGCAATTTTGCCGAAATATGTTGTTTTTGCCTGTTAAACAGCACATTTTCGCAGAATTCACACCAAAATTGCATATTCATGCTAATTTCGCATTTTGGGTCATAATTTGCATTTTGTCGCACTTCTATTTATGCGTAAAGATGATTTTATTCCACATTAGAATTACCGTAGTACAAGATTCTAAAATTCACATTTATCACAAATGCAATTTTTTTCAGGTCCCTAGTTATGAGATATATGTGTGCGTTATTGAAAGTAAATAATACGTAATCCTTCTTAGGATTGTCTGTTTTTGTCAATTTGGTTTTGGGTTGAGATTTGATTTTGTGGATTGTTGCATTAACCATTTCTTTCTTGTATCCATTATTTTTAGATATTTCATGGATTAGTTGTATTTCCTTTCTTAAATCTTCTGTTGAGGGTATATTAAAGGCTCTATAAATCATACTGTAATAAGCTGCTTTTGTATGTGTATTGGGATGGATGGAATCTATTTTAATCGTGTTCGAAGTATGTGTAGGTTTTTGGTATATTTTATAGGATAAGTGGTTTTCATGTCTAGTTATTGTTATGTCCAGATAGTTTAAGGTGCGGTTGTTTTCAGTTTCTTTAGTCAATTTTATGTAGGGATCCATTGTCTTAAGTTTGTCCAGTATGATGTTTTCGTCAATGGATCTATTATCGATGATGACGAAGATATCGTCAACAAATCTGCACCAAAAGAATATATTATCTATTTTGCTGATTGATGTGTATTCTAAATAGTCTATGTAAATTTTGGCAAGTATGCCAGAAGCAGGAGATCCCATCGGTAGGCCCTGTTGTTGGTAGATTGTATCATGGAATTTAAAATAGTTGTTTTTAGTGGCAAATTCAAGTAATCCATAAATTCTTCAATTTCTGAAGTGCTCAGATTACTGTGATTCCTTAGATTGGATTCAATTATTTCTATGGTTTTCTTGGTGGGGATATTGGGATACATGTTTATTATATTGAATGATGTGATGGTATGTTACTGCTCAATCTTTAGTTCTTTGGTTTTGTTGCAAAAATCTATTGAATTCCATATAGTTTTGTTTGCTAGGAATGAGTAATGCTTCTTGAGGAATTTTTGAATGAATTGTGAGAGTTTATATGTTGGGCTTGCTCTGTAATTTATGATAGGTCTTATTGGTATATTTTCTTTGTGTATTTTGGGGTAGGCTTTAGCACTCGGTAGTTGGGGGCTCATTGATATAAGTTTTGTAGATTCTGTTTCAGTGAGAAGAAAATGTGTGTTCTTTAGTAAGGTTTTGAGATTTCTTTGTATGTTATTGGTTGGGTCTTTACGAATAATTTGAAAAATGTTATCTTGGAAACATTCTTTAGTCTTCATTATATATTCATCCTTGTCGATGATAACAGTGGTGTTGCCTTTGTCGGCTTTCGTTATGAGTAGATTATTCTGTTTTATCTTGTTTTTAAGTTTGTTTATGTGTGCTTTATTGACAATATTATTATTTTGATTGTTGTTTTGAATTTTGTTAATGTATTGCGGAAGCCTTTTTTTAATTTTGTGTCTGACTTCTTCGCATAAATCGTGTGGGATTTATTAATGGCATTTTCAGTTTCCGTGATGGTGGTTGTAATGTTCTGGAAGGCTGACGTGTTGTCCCAGTAATGTTTGGGTCCCCTGCTCGATATACCAGTTTCTGTTTCTTTGAATGTGGTTTTTGTAAGGTTTTATTACAGGTGGGTGGAATTTATGTTCAATGACTTTGTTGGGGTAGGTTGGAGGATTCACATTCAGAATTTCAGTCATTGGTTTTGGTTTAGATAGTTGTTTTAGTGGTTCTAGTTTCTTGTTTAGTGTATTCTGTTTTTTGATGGTTAAGTCTTCTATTTTTTCTTTAAAGATATGTTGAAAATAATCCCAGTAGCTATGTGGGAGCTCTTGGGATGCTTTCAGATGTGTTTGGTATAATTCGTTGTTACGGTATTGTTTATTATGATATAAACATTTAATTTCTTCTTTCAGCCAAATTTTGTTGTTTTTTTTGTTTTTTGTTTTGTGTTGCATGTCTGAGTAGTGAATCTATGTTTATTGTTATACTTCTTGAGAAATTTGGGTGTTTAGCTATTTTCTTCCAGACTAGAAATTTGACTGTTAAATCTATCCTAAGCTTAAATGTCCATGTACCTTAAAGTCTAAATCATAACATATAATCAATTCACACTTAACATGCCCAATTTGGACACATTCAGATATGGTATTTCCTTACGGCATCTCCCTTTAGACAGAGTACCTAATGTCAATTATTGCTTGATATATATGTAAAGGTGTAATTTATGTTCAGCTGATGATGACCAAGTAGGGTCAAAACCTTATATCTTGATGTGAAAATATATTATTGGTTATTTTTCAGTTCTTCATTAATTCATCTCCCTTATCCCACTCAGTGAATGAATTTTTCAAAGTATTTCATTTCCAATCTTACCTCCAGGTAGGTTTTTGTGTCTCTTGAAAAGTTTGTTTTTTGCAGATAGCAGAAATTGCATTTACACCGACGATTCTTCTTTTGTATATTTTTTACTGACCTTGTTGAAGTCCCCCTACTTTGCTAGCTTGTCTATGCTGTCTATATTCCATTAATGTTATTATTTTAACTTCACAGGTTTCAAATGAGATGCCCCCGCCTATATGGTTTGTGTTCTCTGGTCTTGGCAGTCAGTGGCCAGGGATGGGATTGCCTCTCCTATCAATCCCTGCATTTGCTTCAGCAATCAAAAAGTGTGACATTGTACTGAAACCTCTTGGAGTAGATATCTTCAAAATAATCACCGAGAAGAATCCCGAGATCTTCAACAGTCCTATGAATGCCTTTGTTGGTGTTGCAGCCCTCCAGGTTTGTTGATGGCTTACTTAACTCTTAAAATGCTGTTGACAAAATGGTTCAGCACTGCTGATGTACATGTTTAGCTATCCCTGGTTGTGGTGATGTTATTAGCATGTAGACTTTTTGTTGTTTAAAGGGTTCTTACATGTAGATCATCAGCCATTATTATGTAGACTTGACCAAGTATATCGTGACAGTCTTTAGAAGTAGGAATAGTCTCCATGTGTATCAAAATGGTTGATAGCGATGCATGTATATGTTCGATTAACATTGTAGCCTCGCTGAGCATTAATAACATAACACAATTAAAAGAATGGAACTTAGAAAGACGACTTAAATTTAGAATCGTTAAAACTATATTATAAATAAAAATAAACCAGGTAAAATACATGACAACTTAGGCCATAATGTGGACAGTGGAAGGAGCCCTGTCAGTGGAATGTAGGTTTCTCGTGGCCAAAGCATTCGGAAAAAGTAATTTTTCTAAGAGTGCAATATTTTTATTCTAAGTAACATTATTCAAAACTCAAAAAGGACAAAGCATAACGTATGTAACATGATTATGGAAAAGAAATAAAATTTAGTATAACATACCTTTTAAATACAAACCACACATGGAGTGTGCTAAACCAGGTTATATACTGTACATAGAGTCATGTGTGCCTTGACACAAAAGAAGTACATATTAAAATCGTAATTCGATGGTTCCCTTCATTGTTACAGTGGCCTAGTCCCATTTTAATTTGCCATAAATAGATGAAGGTTTATATGACCAAAGATGCCAAGAGCACAACGTTATGTTATCAACTAAACCACTACAGCAGATGGAATGTAAAATTAATTTGCATTAAATAAAACAGAACTAATGGATGGCAAGCCTGATGGATGAATTTGAGTTTATTTATTTATTTATTTATTTATTTATTTATTTATTTATTTATTTATTTATTTATTTATTTATTTATTTAGCATATGGGATACAATGCATATGAGCATGATTTTGGAAAGCAAACTATATTTTTACGTCCTGGTTGTTTATGTAACTAATTGTCTCTGGAAATGCATGAGTAAAATCACTGATGTTGCCACTGTACTTTATTCTTTGACACTTGATGATAATATGTTGGATGGTTTGCTTAGAGACACCACAATTGCAGTGAGGGTTAGAAATTCTTTTCCATTTGTAGTGGAAATCTGCACAGTTACAATGGTCTGATTGTATCCTGTTAAGAGTAGACCAGGTTTTACAAGGAAGCTCAAATCCAGGTGGCAGCGATAAACCAGTTTGTGGAAGAGTTGACACAGGCCTAATATCTTGTCTTCCCTGCTATTCTTTCATTATATTGAATTTGGTATTCTTCAGTTCTATTGCAGTTCTTATTAGTGGATTTTGAGACCTTAGACGATTCAGATGGACATCAGCGATGTCTCCCTGTATAGGTAACTGGGGATTATTCATTATTTTCTTGAATTCCCTGAGGAGAGCATTTCTTTATTTATTTATTTATTTATTTATTTATTTATTTAATGCAAATATACAGACATTCATCCAATAACAATATTTGCTCATAACTTCTAATATTATTGAGTATAAATATACAAATATAAAGTATACAGAAATAAAAATAACAAACTGGATACAAAAAATTGAGAAATAAATCAAAATTAATCTACTATGTTACAATAACAACAATAATAAAATAATGAACACAATAAATAGAAGAATATAACCAAGAAAAAAAACAGACAACATGGCATCCTTAACTTAATGAATTACCTGTAATAAATGCCTGCAAGATTTCAAGAAGTCAGATTTTTTATCTTGAAATTATTATTATAATTATTATTATTGAGAGGAGGTAATTTATTATACAGTGACATCATTCTGTACAGAGGTGATTCATTCTTAACTCTTGGCAAGGAAAGCAAGTTCCTAAATTTACCTACTGGTTTACTAGTTCCATATCATTCATGTCATTATTAACTAGTTTATAGAGAAACATCATCAACTGACATTTCCTTCCAGTACCTAGCCTTCCAAACCCATATTTTTCAATCATTTTGTAATAGGAGAAAATATTTGGGATATTCTCTGCAGTGTTTTTCTAGGGGGATGGGAAAAATGACAATGGACGCGGGAAAGCAATAAATGTGGTTGACATTAAAAATGGAAGGAAAGCAAAACACAGTAAAACCTCGATTACATGTTCCAGGAAACTACGTTTTCCCATATTATTCATTCAAATTACGTGGTCTCATGAGTATCCTAATTAAATCACGTTGTAAAAGTCCTACATTATCCGTTCCTCGAAGAAACGATTTCCTGGATCAACCGTCCAGAAATTTCAGTCCCATCAACGCTAAATCCTCAATGACGTGTTTTCTAAGAAACTGTATCTCACGAAAGGACGGCTATGGCATACTTACGGATCTTGGTGTTAATGTCCCGTCATTGCGGTAATTTCAGGAAGTACTGTATCACATCTTAGTATCACATTCGGGTGGTATTGTTTAGAGAATCCTCGTAAATCATAAAGCAGAGAGTGTCCACAACAATCGGAAGGAGACAGAGCACATTTCGACAGCTCTACTTGAAGACGGAACAAGTTTTGTCAAATGACAAGTAAGTAATCTCATTTTGTTCCGTATTGAAGATACAATAAGTAAAATTATTTCTTGAATAAAATTACTGTGTCCACCTATTCAATACAATTATATTTAGTAGTGATTACAATCTACACGAAATATAAACACTAGTTAGGGACATGTTTCACCCTAGTTTTGGGCATCTTCAGCCTAATATTAATCTTGAGGTCAAGTCTTAACTCTATTAATATTGGAACTTAATACTAAACTTAAAATATATCAAATACTAAATACAATGGTCTTAGGCTTATTACATATTTACATAGTTTACAATATGTACATTAATTAAATGCTAGAATTTGTGAACAAGGAAGTAATAAAATATTTTATTTTATAATGACTAGAAAAAGTCTGAGACGTCTGGATGAAAGTTACATCTCAGACACTTTGTAGTCATTATAAAATAAAATATTTTAGTCTTGCATATATCTTCATTTCCGTTTTAGAGTCCATGGTTGTGCATAATTTGATGCTTGTGATCGTACCGACTTGTACTGCGAGTGCACTTTCCAGCTGAGCTCAAGGTTGTGAATAACCATTAATTTTGGAAGTGTTAATATTTTTTCTCTTTCCAATGTGATTGTGTTTAGTGATGGGCAGAATCGAATATAATGCATTTGAGAACTTGAGAATCGATACTTACATTCTAAACCATATTCTATAGTTCAACATAACCTTTAAAAAGGCCTAATTTACGCAGTACAAGATTTCCATAAACTGACTACGAACAGTATACCGGTGATGAAATTACAATGGAAGATTTAAAAAAAATGGATTTTGCCATCATGTTGGACGCTTTTGTATCTAATGTGCTTTATTTTATTAGATAAGAGAATTAAAAACTACTTGTGGTCGATTGTTGTTTGGCTTGGCATTACGGCTATTAGATTTTTCGAAGAGTTTGACTGATCAAAGTTGCTGAACTGAAAGACTTTTTCAGAGAAAACTGACGAAGTTTCCCCGGTAAAACTGAATCTAAAGTTTTGAGATTTTTAAGCTGCATACCAGTAATTAATGTTTGAAGTCAGTCCCACGGTCTAACTTCCCTGCCTCGAACCCGGAGGGCCCGGGTTCGATTTCAGGCCAGGTCAGGCATTTTTACCTGGATATGAGGGCTGGTTCCAGGTTCACTCATTCTATGATTACCTTTAATCAAGAAGCTGCTTAACGGTGAGATGGCAACCCTGGTCTAGAGAGCCAGGAACGGCCGAGAGGGTTCGTCACACTGACCATGCGTCACCTCGTGATCAGCAGGCCTTCGGACTGAGCAGCGGTTGCTTGGTAGGCGGAAGGCCCATTGGGGCTGTAGTTTGGTTTGGTTTAGGGGTGTTTGTAAGATTATAAGTATACATATTTCATTTTTGTGATGTTTGGCCAAATTGTTGATGGTTCAATAGTTCCTAGATTTTCCGTTTTCCCGTGTTGTGCATTTTTTTTCCATGGTCCCTCCAAAAACGGAGAATCGAGCTTCCACTGTACCATATTTACTCGCATATTAGACCCCTTTTTCTTCCACTTTTACAGCCAAGAAAAGTGGATGGGGGATCCAATATGCGATAACTTCAAATTTTGTGCAGTGAACACATGGCCTCTAGGCTATAAGGAGCTATAAATTATACATGTAAACATTCTTCACTATTCTTTAACAAACTTATGAATGTATTTGAGTTATACTGGCTATTTTCATTGGAAGGCAGTATTTCTAAATGTAAAAAGACAATAAATGGTGAACACGATATTTAGGCCTACATATAAAGTCAATATAGTCAGTTTGTTATATCATGTCATTCGTTTCATCTCATTAATTCCTCTGATTAGGTTGATGTCAGGGAGGGCATACGATCATAAAAACTCGCTACAAAAATTTGTTTCACTTTATACTCGACCCCACAGAGTAAAGGGATAAGCGTATCGTATTATCATATTATGCAATATTGATCAGTCATTTGTCTCTGTCAGTTGAGCAGTAGGCCTACTGCACAGAAAATCTGAGTAAATCTAATCACTGCTTTCATTTGAATTATTGTCTTGTGTCACCAACTTCCCTGCTACCGGCATGCCATCATTCCAAATGACGTCACCTTCACTGTCATCTCGTCAGCCATGCATCGAGAGCATTTGAGGTCCCATCTTTTTGAAACTTTTAAAAATAGTTTTGTTCCTGACTGTAGAGTCCAAACAGTGAGATTCTATTCCTAAATGGTTTCTGGAGAGTTTGTGTATGTGTAGCAGAAGCCACTCCTTCCGAATAAAGATGTGCTGCAGAAAGCGTGTCAAACCACCAGCTGATAACTAGCATATGTTACAAGTTGTACTTCCGAATGTAATACATAGTGACTGGAAGCGTACTTTGCATAACTGTGGTTATTGAAAGCCAAACCCTTATTGTTAAGTATATTTCATGCTTGTTTTCCACATTTTTCACATCAGGATTTACCTAAACAGCTGTAAATGAGATAAGAGAGATCGCATGTTTAGGTTAGGTATGTTATCAAGTGCCTGCAAAGTGCCAGAAGTTGCATAGATTATATGAGACTCACCTCGAAACTACAAGTTTACTTTTGGATGCTCACTGGAACGTATTTCAAGCCCAAGTTGACAATAGATTATTTATTGTATTATCAAAGAAACAACAAACCCTAGAGAAAAAGCTGCATACGTAATGAATTCTAAGCTCAACAGTAACTATGCTAAAGAAACCAACAAAAACACTAGGCCTAACATGCCCAACCAATTTTACCCTCCGATCATAAATTTGTCCAAAGTACCATTGAATGAAGACGAAAGTTCCAGTTTAGCCAGGGGCCCTAAACACAATTGGCCTAATTTTAACACTCTGAACACAGCCATCACTACAACAGTAGAAGCAGAATTAGCTGTGACCGCTAGTTTGGGGACAACTACAGTTACACATAAATAATAATAATAATAATAATAATAATAATAATAATAATAATAATAATAATATAAAAATAATAATGATAATGAGATAGGAAAATGACGCAGTGGCAGAGAATTCATATAAACCAAATACAGGGAACACTTACAGGCCTAAAAATGACAACTAAGACAGGATAGTGGAACGTGCTGGGAAGCCCTATCTATGAGGTCCATGGGAACGTATGACGTTATGGGGGAGAAAAGACTTACAAGAAACACCCTCTAGCTCAACTATATTAAAAATGACAAGAAAGTTTTACAAAATACAGTTCCACAACACGGAAACAAGACATACTTAAGTAACTTAACATAAAATTTGATTTAACAAAGAAGGTGATGCTACATTAAAGGTATAGTTTAAAGCAAAAGTATTTAATGGATGAAAGAATTGAAACTACGGCAATTGGAACCTAGGGTAAACTCGGACACATTAAATTAAACATTTAAAATGATATTAAGCAAAGAAATAATGAAACGCAAAAGGAATTAAACTAAATGAAATTAAACCAGAAAACATTGAGAATAACATTGCAAAAGCACTGAAATAACACTTACCGCGGAAAGATGGAGCTCCCGAGGGTAGTAGCCCTCGAGCGCGAACGCTCGCTTGGGCGGTCGGATGGAAAAATTGTCGCCGAGCTCACGCATCATTTTTCGAAGCCGGCCACAAGGCCGGAAATGGCCTGATTACAATTAACCAATAAGATCAAACTTACCCTAGATTCCTGGACCTTTTTGCCAATAGGAAATCTCGTGACCATATATGGTCATTTTAACATCGTTAGCAATTGCACAAATTCTGGAACATTACGATTACAACACCAAAATTTCATCATTGGAAACCACACGTGTGGTACAGGGTGACTCAATTTAAATAACCTTTTACATTTTTAAATCACATTACAAACATCAAATCAACCATTGGACAAGTTACACCCTTGCTGACATTAATTTAAATTATAAATTACATAAAATTTACATACAAAAAAAATCACTTCGAAAACAATTCTCGTATCTTGCCATGTTCATTTACAGTTCCATATTATCGTGATGTTTCCATATTTAAAAAAAATTTACAAACATATTTCAGTTGCATAAAAAAAAATATTCCAGCAGAGTCCAGAGTTCTTATTTCTTCATTCCTCAAAATATTACAAACAAAAATAAAATCCTTCAGATAAGCCACACAAAAAACTTTAAAATTTATATTTCTAAACACACAAACACACTGTAGTTCCAATTCTCCGTCCCACCGACCGGTGACATTCTCCTCCTCCCAAAGTCGAGCCCAGCTCGACAAAAAAAAAAAATTTTTTACCGAAAATAACAAAATTTAAATGAACTTAAAATGGGAGGCTTAATGGAGATTTGAAGATTCTCTCAACGCCACAAATTGCACCACAGCACCTTTTTATCTTCGTTCTCTTCAGGAACGTCCTTACAGGCAAAACCCAGTAGAGCGTTGGTATCGCTGTCAAACGAAGTCGCTGACCGTGGCCGTTGCCAACGTCTCCATCCCTATTGCAGTCCAACCATTGCTCACTTACAGCCTCAGCACAGCCCACCCAACTTAGTGAACAGGTCCATAACTGGCGAAGGTAGGTGGCACAGCACAGACTACTGCCACCATTAAACACCTTTTCATTCCACCATCAGACATTAGTGGCCAATAGGTGCATTGCAGACTCCAAATAGATATCCCAGGTTGAAAAGTCAGTGACATAGCGGTAACTGGAACATAAACATATGCAGCAGAAATTTGGAACTGAAGAACTTAGGCCACTGGCCTGAACTATCGAAGAACTAACAGTTGAGTTCCAAGGGTGGGATTTTGTGTTTTTTTAATTTTTTTATTAACAATAACAAGCCTCAAAAAATCACAGGAATAGAACCAGCTTTTGGGCGGTTAGGCCATGTGCATTATGCAGAGTTTCGTCCAGACGTGCCATTTGGACTCATCAGCTGGAATGGCACGCCCCTCCAGGACTCTGCTTAGCAGTGGCAGACCAAACTGTGTGGCCCCGCCGTGTTAGCAAATCAAGTTTGCTAACCTGCTAAAGGAGAAATGACTTCTCCGTTTAAAAAAGTCATGTCTATGCTTAAATTAGTTATAAGCAAAATTATTTTTATTTCGATAATGTTATTTATCAACAAGAAGGATTGGTTATGGGATCACCGTCCTCAGGTATCTTAGCTAAGATTTATGTGGATTTTTTTGGAACACACCAAAATTGATAATAATAACAACTTTGACAACATCATTTTCTGGGCCAGATATGTAGATGACACCATAGTAATTATGGATGAGAGCATCGCAGACGCTGCTACCACCCTCATTAATCTAAATAACATTGACCTGCATATAAAATTCCACTTGACCCCGAAAATGAACGGAAAATAAATCTTTTAGACTTAACATTATCAGGCACCCAAGCTACTTAAGATATAAAATTTTCAGAAAACCTACCCAAACAGTCACTACAATCCGTCAAGATTCTTCACACCCCCAAATTCACAAACGAGCAGCGTACAATAGCATGGTGTTCCGAGCCTGCAGTGTTCCAATGTCTAAAAGAGACCTCAAAAATGAGTTGAACACCATTCATAATATAGCTAAATCTAATGGATACAGCAGTTTCTTTATTGAAACAATAATCATTAAATATAAATATCGCCCCTCTACCCCTTTGAAAAAAGATAAGAAAAACAACTCCTCCCTTTCTACCTTTACATTCAACAAACAAATTTACAAAGTCACCAACATCTTTAAAAAGCATGATATAAGAGTAGTTAATGTAAGAAATTTAATTTTTTTGTCTGTATTGAACTGAGAAAACCAACAATAGGAATACAGAAGTCTTACATAATGCCATATCCATAAACAAGTTCAACAGTTAACGTAAATAAATAAATAAATGAATACTGGATTAAAGCCACTATATGTATTTAATGAACCTGAGCTTTCAGCCAAATTGTATTGGCCTTCCTCAGGGCATGTTAAGTTCTGCTTCCGACAGTGAGCAAAGAAATTCAAAGAAACGTGGAAGTCATGACCGTACTATCCACGGCCTACCCCACTAATTGGACTCAAACATCATCGTGCTGTAATTCACCATCCGCTGTTGACGGTTTTGTGAGTGCGTCCCGCTATTCCATGGTGGTGTTATGCATGTATTTCTGCAGTACAGGTCTCCATGTATTTGATAACTTGAAGCCATCTTCCCTGTTGATGTTATTTGGGCGCAGCGCTATCTCAATGGCTTCTTTTACCAGTCGAGCATAGAAGTCTTTGACAGGCGTGATGACTTTCGCCTGGTCAAAGAGGATTTCATGGTCTGTACTGTAGAAATGTTCTGCTATGGCGGACTGGCTTACGGCATTCTCCGTGGAGGATGAAAGAGCGATATTCTTTACCAACCTAATGTGTTCTTTCACGCTGGTGCTGACAAGCCTTTTCGTCATGCCAATATATGAGCAACCACAACCACATGGAACTTCATACACGCCCGGTGTTTCAAGATGTGGTTTTTCTTTGATGGTCAAAACACATAGTTCATCCCAGATTTTAATGTTAATTGTGTTTTGTACATTATTTTTATGTCGATGTTGTGTTTGTACATTTGTTTAGTTATTAGATGTATTACATTAAGGCTGAAGATGGCTAGTATCTAGTTTAGTAATGTAATTCAATAATATTGCATAATATAGTATTGAAAAGGTGGACCATACAACATTAATTTTATTATTATTATTGTGATCACAATTCAGTACGGATCAAAACCATGATCGGGAACAGTGGGTTCAAACCACACCGCCGGCATTCCTGAAGCAAGTGATTACCTGTGGCATTTGTACACAGGAGCGGCCTGAAGGGCTGATTTATAATACATGAACTTCACACTTAAAATGCATAAGAATCACGTACCATACATCTCTAAAAGAAGAAAGAAAAATAAAAATTTCTTAAAAAACATATATTGAAATCATTTCTGTATCGTGATATTTCATTAAAAAATGATTATGCTACATTACTTACAAGAAGGATGAGAGTCAAATACAGGTAGCCAAAATGAAGTTCTTGAGGAGTATGATACAAAAGAGTAGAAGAGACAAAATAAGGAATGAGAAAATCTGGGAAGAAATTAAAGTGAAAAAATATGTATGATAAAATATAGAAGAGTCCGACTAAGATGGTTTGGGTACATAAAGTGAATGAGTGATGGAAGAATGCAAAAGAAAGGTGATAGAAATGCAAATGCAAGGAAGGAGACCGTGAATGACCACAATTGAGATGGAAATCAACGCAGTATTATAGAAAAAAACCTGGATTGGGACACAGGAAGAATGCAAAAGAAAGGTGATAGAAATGCAAATGCAAGGAAGGAGACCGTGAATGACCACAATTGAGATGGAAATCAACGCAGTATTATAGAAAAAAACCTGGATTGGGACACAGTGTTGGAAGAGGAGAGGTGGAAAGACCAAAGAAAGTGGAGAGGAACCATATTTGCCCCTACCCGGCTACTGCTGGATAAAGGGAAATGATGGTGATTGTGATGATGATGATGACTTACTAGAGTGTCTTGTCATAAAAAGTGCATAGGCTAATTAACGATTGCCCTCTTCCCAATTACCCCGAAACTGGAAGAAAAGGTTATTCTGTTCAGTTCTGTACAAAAAAATCATGAAAAGATAAATTATCATAACCATGAGGAGGATATTAAAGCAGAGCAAAATTTAGAATTTATCATCAAAATTAGGTCAGCATATATTACATTTTAAAATTGTAATATAATTAAATACAGTAGTGTAAGTCAATATTGATTTGGTTAAGGATACAGCATGATAAAAGAAAGTGTCAATGACTAAAAACAGAATTTAAAACATTCGCTGAATTGAATACAATACAAAAGAGGAACATATTATTTTGCACTGATTTTATCTTTATTTCCGCATCCGTTAATATTGATGGTACAGCAGGAAAGCAAGACCTCCTTCACTCTTCACGGGAGTCTGAGTCATCTGAAGAACTGTCATTGGAACTATCTTATGTCAGACGCATCACAATTAGTTCAATGGCCACATCATGAACACACGTCTTATAAGGCTTCTGCGTGTCGGTCACATATCATCCAGTCCTCTGTAGTCACTCTATCAGTGGTTTCATGCAGCAGTTTCTCAGCGTCTGCTATTTTAAAAATCTTGTTGTGATCAGCCAAATCATTTTCCTGCTGTGATTTTGGTTCACAAATGTTTCACCTAAATAAAATATAATTAACTTGCAAGTGGCTGCGTGGTTTAGGTTACATAGCTGTCAGCTTGCTTTCGCAAGATAGTGGGTTTGAACTACCACTGTCGCCAGCCCTGAAGATAGTTTTCTGTGGTTTTCCATTTTCACACCAGAAAAGTGCTGGGGCTGTACCTTAACCAAAGCCACAGACGTTTCCCCCCTACTCTTTGCCCTTATCTATCCCATTGTCACTATAAGACCTACCTGTGTTGGTGCGTCGTAAAGCAAATGATAAAATATATTATATAGCTTTTTGATTTCTTTTGGAATAGTAAAACAAAAAACACTTGGTTTAAAGAAATACAAATTGGATTTGGATGAACTGAAAAGTACTACAGAGCAAATTGAAAATAGAGGAGAGAAGAAGTTTCTAAACAACAAATGTACAAAACTATCACTTAAAATGTCAAAACATAAGCAGTATGTTATATCAGCAGAAGAACGGGCTGCAAAATCATCTAGAATGAAGAAGTGTTGGAAAAAGAAGAAATTATCAAGTTTAAAAAATGAACTTATTTTTTGATGTACTCTTTTTTTGAAGATTTTATTGTTTAAGGTTGATTTTGGTGCTCCAAAGTGGGCGTAAACAGTGTAAATAAATATAGGTCTACCAAGAGTGTCATTCTTCACAGCATTCATTTTATGGGGGAATATTGCGCGTTCCCAATATATCTCTTCTTTCCATCAAAAACCTTCGTCTGTCATTACACTAAACCCACACTTCTCAAGAAGCATAACACGGACTTCTTTGACCCCTGAAAGTTAATTTTTTCAACTAAATCGAGTCACCTTCTCAGCTGTTGGATGCTCTCCACAATCATAAAAACTAAAGACAGATTTATGCACTGCTTCCTTATCAAAACCATCTAATCTGGTTACTTTCTTTTCTCTTTTAAAGTGTTTACGCGGTGTACTTACGTGGGGCTCGTTTCCTTCATCATTGTCTATAGCCCTTTTAATGTTCTGAACAGTTGATCTACCTATTCCACTTGCATCTCCAGTCAGGTTTTGAACTTGCTTGAAATGTTGTTGTTGTTGTATCTTATGGCTAGTCCGCATACCAGTCCATCAGCTTTCTTGCGTTCCAGTATAGTTGAGTGAGATTTCCTTAAGTTCTGGCTGTCACATCAAGTTTGTTGCAATGTAACAGAAGTTCCTTATCCATTTTGCTTCTAGGGTCATGGCAAAGTGTGCATTTTTTGGATCTCAGGATGTTGATTCATTTCAGATGAGCTGCAAGACAGCTGTAGCCAATATTAAGTCTCAAGAAGGCTACAGCTTCTCTTCTTGGTTTTATTTTATACTGATCCCATTTAGCATCAATATCCTTCCACAATTTGGTTTCTGCCATTTCTTCATGCCTGTTTTTAATAGTATTTTTCAGAATCCTTTTTGCTGACATAAAATCAGTCTGACTGGCAGGTTGTTGTAGTGTGGTACCTTTTTTTGGCTAATCTGTCTGCCTCTTCATTACCTGTTACTCCAACATGAGAAGGAATCCACTGAAATGAGATCTGTTTGTGGAGTCTTTGGAGGATTTTTATCATACATAGAATTTCTTTCAGTTCTTTATTTTGAGACATTATTTGATGAGACGGCTTGGATGGCTGCTTTTGAATCTGTAAGGATAACAAATTTTTGGTAATCATTGTTTCTGCCTAATAACTGTTGTAGTGCATGGGAAATTGTTTTTATCTCTGCATCAAAATTTGTTTTGTTTTGGCTTACTGGGAAGTGGAGTGAGAAGAGAGATGAATGTATTCCTGCCCCAGTTCTGTTTTCCTTGTTCTGTGAACCATCTGTATATACTTCTAGCCATTGATTAGACAGATGTCTTTCTTCTGTTATACAGAGGGCCATCTGTTTTAGATCATATGGTGAACAGTCTTTCTTGCAGACCTCTTCTAGCAAACTAAGATATGCAGCCACTTGTATGTATTCAATGGGGTTGACTGGCATACGGAGTGGTTCAAGTTTTATTTGCAGATTGCTCTTATTAACCTGTCAGCGTGGAGAGCTGAGCACTGCTCGTCATGCAGTGAACATAACATATTAGATTAAATTTCTACCTAATCGATACTTTACTAAATGCCTTTGGCAAATTATAAAAATATTAACAACCACAGTACATGTTTCAACCACTTAGTGGTCATCTTCAGCTGTATCCAAGTAACTTAGGTGATAATAAATGAATAGTAAGCACATTATGAAACATTCATTTTATCCCATGGGAACCTTAAAAACTTATCTAATGTGGTGGTGAAAGAAAGGAGGGGGTGGGGGAGGCAGTAGGGGTAAGAAGGGATAAATGGAGGATACTTAAAATTAGAATTCGCGTCTATAACATTGTTAAGATATGTTCTTCCAATCAAGTGGTTGAAAATGTATTTAAAAGTCTGTGGTGTAGCACTTCTATAAGATCACTGGAAGACTTAATCTTGTTTACGATGAAAGTCAATGTGTATTACATACATCAAGCGTCTATTGGTTGTATAATGTGTTAGAAATCTTCTTTAGAAGCTCCATTTAAATGTACTGGAAGGACTGTGAGAAGGTAACTTCACTGTTGTATTGGGTGAATTACTGGCCTTTTAATTGGGCAGCTTGCCTTACAATCTCTTCCTAGAATGGTTTATTTTATTCCCCATTATCTTGAGGATGTGTCTGTGTGCTCGATCTGGTGTAATATCCCATGGGATGAAATTAAGGTTTTATAATGTGCTTATTATTCATGTATTATCATCTACTTTGATACAGCTGAAGATGACCACTAAGTGGTCGAAACATGTACTGTGATTGTTTATGCTTTTATAATTTGCCAAAGGCATATAATAAAGTATCGATTAGGTGGAAATTTAATCAAATAAGTTAGTTTAACGCATTGATATGGTCATGAAGTGGACAGCTTGCAATGTAGTGAACATCGCGCACGGTGGAGTGACGAGCACTGCTCGCATGGTACACGTGTGTACTCTACTGCGATCTAGCGGTTACGATCAAGGCTGTTTGTGTTTTAACTCATTTCTTCTTGAAGCGGAAGTTTTGAGCTTTCGAACGATATGCCTTAATCCATATTTTGATAGTGTTTTGTCACTGAAATTTGAGGGATATTTCAAGGAATGTTTATCTCTGCCACCAGGGGCAAGCCCTGTTTTTGTCTGTTATCTGGTGACTACTATGCACACTTCTCGCATTATATCTTCATTTCCTCTCGGGGGAAGAACCTGACTGTCAACATAATCATAAATTTTATCTATTGAGGGCTCTCTTGAGACTGGTTTTTTCTTCCGTCCTTTTTCCTTATCACACACTATCTTGCATTCCGTCAGTCGTGAGTGGAGATGGCTTCTACATGCAGGTGCGGGTTATCAAGTGTGGAAATAGAGGATGTTTTAGAACAGTTGAGTGGTTCTGATGTAAGTTTGTTAGATTCAGATGGTGATTTGAGTGATGTGGATGACATCGCTGTACGCAAAGTCCTCGGTTTGGAATCAGATACAATTTGATAGTGCACAGAATGGCAATCTGCATGTCACGGCTAATACATTTTGATGGGAAAACATGTCTAATTATGTGGGTCAAATAGAAACAGTTTATAGGGAACTCCGAACCTCAGAATGAAGCAGTGAGGAATGTGATGGTGTGACGGTTTTTAAGATGTTCTTTACAGACGAGTTAGTGTAACCATTGGTTCATGAAACAAATTTATATGCTGAGCAAAGAATCCGATCTAGGGGCTTATTACCACTTCCTTCCAGAATGCAAGAATGTAAACCAGTCACAAAGGACGAGAAATATGTTGTGATTGCGCTTTATATGTTAATGGCTATAATACAAAAGCCTATGCTACAAAGCTCTATTCTGTCTGTGCCAGTTTTTGGGTTTGTTATTTCAATGGATATATTTGAATGAGTTAGTAATTTTATGAATTTCAACAACAATGATGCACTTGATACATATCAGGGACTCTCCAAACTTTTCAGAATTTATCCAAATATGTCATGTGATACAAATAGGAAATTCGAAGAGAGACAGTTTTTTGATGTCCAGACAAGAAGCGGGTATCTGCATGTAGGGATGCTTCAAGACGTTCCACACCAAACTCAACTATTAAGATAGAATCATATTTTCCAAAAGAATGGAGTTTCCTAAACATGCATGTGAAAGTTTTATTGAAATCCGTAAAATAGTACTAAAGTTGTGTTGCTTTGAATGAAGCCGCACACGAATCTGAGAAAGTTTAAACACTGCGCTCACTCCTCCTCCCACAGCACAGAGATGACTGGGCATTTAAATCCACCGCACAACAGGGTTAATATATTCTTTGGCGAGACTCAAAGGATCCTTTTGGGTTTTAAGATTGGGGCTAGTAACTGGTTTTTTGGCCTAGGTCATTTGGGGTAGTCTTTGTAAGCTGAGATATGCATTGGTTATTTGTTGTTTCATCTCTTCTTCTATTGGTAAGTTGTGTGTATACAACTGTAAGGCGGCTACAGGTGTGGTTTTTGTTGTGCCTCTTATGATTTGTAAGCCATTATTCAGACACCTCTCAAGGCGATCAATGTTTGATTGGGGTGCTGTAGTAAGTACTTCACTGCCATATTTTATAATAAGTTTGATGTGTTGTAGGTTCTGTTGAGTGTGTCTTGAGTGCTCCCCCAAGTAGCTCCTGCTAGTCTCTTCAGCAATTTCATCAGTTTGTTTACTTTCTCCTCCACATGTTGTATGTGTTTGGTCCAGTTCAGCTTCTTGTCCATGATGATACCTAAGTTCGTGGTGCTTTCACTTTTTGGAAGTTCCAGATCACTGAATTTTAGACTGAAAGTAGGATTGAGATGTCTCAGGAGAAAATCTGATATACTGTTTTAGTAGTATTGATGTCCATATTGTTATTTTCAGTCCAGTTTTTAAGTTTTATAAGTGCCTGGTTCATTCTGTGTTCAAGAAGCATTTGCTGATTTGGGCTGTTACGTGTTGTGGTCCAAATGATAACCACCTGCAAACGTGCTGATATTCACATCACTTACTTTTCTTTTTATTGTTGTTGGAAGATCATTGATGTGCACATTGAATAATGTTGTGCTTCATACAGCTCCTTGTGGGGAGGCCTAGTTTTGATTGCTTGCACCCTGAAGTTTTTAAAGATAAAAATTTCATGATGTTCCCTATTGAACTGTATCACAATTAAATTGAAGTAAGAAATAATGTAGTACAACCTATTCAATACAAATAAATAAGAAATGTAGTGTTACATTTCTATTTATTTATAAGCGGAAGCGGTACCAGTTTCGACCTCAATCTGGGTCATCATCAGCCAAGTAAAATGCAACAAACATTGATCATTCTTTGGGAAAGGAATCTTGAAAACCACTTTAACATGCATCCATTTACTTTGAATCTGATAAGTTTCCTTAACAGCATGTTTCCCTATACAGTATCATAAAACAAACCCCATGGCACTACAGCCCTTGTAGGGCCTTGGCCTACCAAGCGACCGCTGCTCAGCCTGAAGGCCTGCAGATTACGAGGTGTTGTGTGGTCAGCACGACAAATCCTCTCGGCCATTATTCATGGCTTCTAGACCGGGGCCGCTATCTCACCATCAGATAGCTCCTCAATTCTAATCACGTAGGCTGAGTGGACCTCGAACCAGCCCTCAGGTCCAGGTAAAAATCCCTGACCTGGCCGGGAACCAAACCCGGGGCCTCCGGGTAAGAGGCAGGCACGCTACCCCTACACCACGGGACCGGCTTTATACAGTATCATAGGCTCCTTTAAAATCAATGAAAACTGCAAGAACACTTTCCCTTTTGTTAAAGGCTTCCTTCACAGCTTTATTTGATGGGAGGTGGACCTGTTTTGTCCTGAATCCTGGTTGTTCTTCTGATAGGAGAGATTTTGTTTTCAAGTACCATTTGAGTCTATTTGTAATCATCCTTTCTAGAAATTTTACCAGAATGGAGGTAAGTGCTAAGGAGACTTAGTTTTTGGCTTGCCCAGTTTTAGAATTCGAATGATAGTTGCTTTTGTCCAGTCGTTTGGTAGGTTTTCATTTGATGTCCAACATTTGTTGAATATGTGCAGCAGTATGTTAAGAGCAGATGGTTCAAGGTTTTTTATGAATTCTGGGAATATCTCATCTGGTCCTGGTTGTTTTCTGACTTGTGTGTTCTTTATCGCTAACATTAACTCTTCTATGGAAAATTAATTGTTAAAGATGTCTTCTGCATTATTATTCATGAATTTTTTCACTAGTTGTTTGAGGGTCTTGTTGTCTTTTTTTTTTCTGTCTTGATAACTTATTTGAAGTGCAATGTTTACAGAAGTTGTTTAGCTATTTTGTGACAATCTGTAATTTCCTTATCATTTTTCATAACAGGATTCATAGGAGTGACTACATGTTTGTTGTATAGAGATTTTTTAAGTTTGTGGGCTTTATTGCAATCTGTCCTATAGTCAACTGTTGTTAGGAATGTATTCCAAGATTCCTTTTTCATATTGTAATGGCTTGTTTTAATTTTGCTGTTGCTTGTCGCCATTTCTGTACATCATTTTGATCCTGAGCAAGTTCATCTGTTCTTCTTGCTTTATCTCTGCTGGACTTAAGATTGTTCAGTTCATCTGACCAGAAAGGTTTATATTTTGTTTGAGTACCTCTAGGTATGTACAGTTTGGCTATGTCTTTTATGGCTGTAGTGAATTTATTCAGAATGATGATAGGTGCATCAAGATCAATTTCCAACATTTTAGTTTCCGGGTTGTTTCTGAAAGTTTACCAGTCTGCCTTCTTGAAGTTCCATTGGATCTTCTGGTCTGCATATTGAGCAGGTTCACTTTATGATGTAACAGTAAGGAGGGACATTCTATGTCCACTGCCTGGATCTTCAAGTACTGATCGATGACTGTGGTTTGCAAGATCTGTTGACACTAATATCAGGTCTGGGTTAGTTGTGGAAACAGAGTGGTGAATTAATGTTGCTGGATCTTTGTTATTGTATACTAGTTCTAAAGAGCTGCTCTCTATAAGGTCTTTTATTGCTTTCCGAGCTGTATTTGTGTAGTTGTAGCCCCAGAGTGGAGAAGCTGCATTGAAATCCCCTATAAAAATAGTAGCTGTTTTAATTTCTAAAATGTGGAGATTCAGATTTTTGCTGTTTGGAGAGCTGTAAATGCAAAAGATTGTTGTTTTCTTGCTGTTGATCCATATGACAAGTTTGATAATTTCAGATGTATCTGTTGAGTTCATTTCTTTTACAATTCTGAAATTTGACATGATATTGTTCTTCACTGCTACAAATATTCCACTAGCTACTTGTCTTGTTTTGAAGAGAGTGTAGATGGTATACCCTTGGATCTTTAAATATTGTATGCTTTCAGGTGTAATATTGGCTTCATTGATGAGAAGGATATCTATATCTCTGTCTATCATGATTTTCTTTACTTCAGATAGTTTCTTGTTGAAAGACCACCTGCATATGCTGCTGCTACTACTACTACTACTACTACTACTACTGCTGCTGCTGCTGCTGCTATCATATGCTACAGCATTAGAGATATGTTCTAAGGAGTATGTTGAGCATCTAGGATGGCATAACGCGCAGTGCCGACATGTAAACATGTTGGCATAATCACATTATGGTTGATCATCCGGAACACTTACTCGATATGTGGGCCGTGATCGAAGAGATGTGGTTCAAACATGGAAGCGGTACAGGGAGACAGGAACTGTTGATGACTTGGCTCATGCAGGTCTAAGGGCTGTGACTGTAGTGAATTACAGTTACCTTCGAATTTCAGCTCGGAGGAACTCTGAACACAATGGTGCCATGCTGAATAATGCTCTTTGGGCAGACATAGGTTGCCACGTTTCAACTCAAACTGTGAGAAACAGGTTGCACAAGGCACAACTTCACTCAAATCCCCCATGGTGAGGCCCAAGGCATCATGGGCCGCATTACAAATGGGCCCAACATTATGCTGAACGGTCTCTTCAGAATTGGCACAAAGTCCATTTCACAGACCAGTGTTGTACAAGTCTTGTTCCTGCTGCTTATCAGCAACGTTCTGATCTGGCTTCACGTCTTAGACACACTGTTCAGCACATGCAGCAAGGTGGTGGTTCCCTGATGTTTTGGGGTGTCATTATGTGGAGCTGTCATATGCTACTACTAGTCATGCAGGACAATATCACGGCTGTACGATACTGGATCGACATCCTCCGACCCATAGCGACACAATATTGCCAGCATTTTGGAAGAGAATTTGTCTTGAGCTCGGCAATAATGCATACATCCATCGTGCGGTTCTTATTAACGACTTCCTTCCAATCATGATATCACTCGAATAGAGTGGCCGCCATGTTCTCGGACATGAACCCTATTGAACAAGTGTGGGATAAATTAAAGAAGGCTGTTTATGGACACCATGACCCACCAGCAACTCTGCGAGATCTATGCCGAATCACCATTGGGGACTGGGACAATTTGTATAAACATTACATTGATGAACTGGTGGACAGTATGGCAAGATGAAGTCAGGCACGCATCAGTGTAAGGGGACATGTTATCCAGTATTAAATGTACTGGTTTGTGCTGTATTCAGTAACTCAAATTGAAAAGGCAAAGCTGTATTGTTGTAGAGGCTCTCATTTGTTGTTTTATTGGACAATAAATAACGCTGATATGGTTATATCAGCGGGAGCAGGTGAACTAACAGCAGACGTGATTAAGACAGCTGGAATCCCTGGAATACAGTGGCTACATCGAACACTGGGAGTTATGTGGAAAGAAAACAAGTTGCCAGATGACAAAAAAAAAAGAATTATAATACCATTGTTTTAAAAAAAAAAGGAAGTAGCAGGAAGTGCTCCAATTATAGAGGCATCACCCTTTTGTCACATTGCCTTAAGATAATGGAGAAGATTATAGAACAGAGACTGAGAGAAATAATGGAAGATCAATTTGAAGAGGAACAATATGGATGTAGAAGAAATAGATGAACCACAGTCCTATTTTTTTCACTCAGGCAGATAATGGAAAAATTTTGGGAAAAAGGGAAGGACTTGATAATAGTGTTTTTGGAACTGGAAAAAGGATATGACAGGGTGGAGAGAGGAAAAATATGGGAAAACATACATCCCAGAAGCACTAATTAAAAAGGTTCAGATGTTGTATGATGGTTTTGAAAGTAGTGTGCAAGTAGGAGATGGAAGATGTCAGTGGTTTAAAACAAGAAAAGGTGTCCAACAAGGGAGTTCTCTTTCCCCATTGTTCTTCATTTTACTTGTGGATACTATTATAAATGAACTCAAAGAAATAGATAAGGAAAATCTTAATGCATTTGTTTTTGCTGATTATGTGGCCATTTGGGGAGAAACTGAGAGAGATGTTCAGAGGAGACTGCATCTTTGGAACACCAAGTTTAAAGAATATAAATTGACTGTGGCCAAGAGCAAAACAGTGGTAATGAAACTTAGCAGAACAGACACACCTTGCAACCTCACCCTCGAGGGAGAGAAGATTGAATGTGTGAATACCTTTAAATATCTGGGGAGTACAGTATCAAATGATGTAAGTGCCAAGAATGAAGTGTTGGAAGTGTTGAACAGGGTGCAAAAAGGATCCAATTTCTTCCATCAAGTACAGAACATAAAATAGGACAAGAGAGTTCCTCAGAGGACTAAAGAGACCCTGTTTAAGAATTATTTCCTGTCCATCATGACGTATAGTCTGGAGGGTTGCATCATACTTAAGAGACCTAAGTCAACTGCAGGCTGTTGAAATGAAGTTCCTTAGATCAGCTGTACAGAAAACAAGGAAGGACAGAATTAGGAATGATCAGATACAAAGAAACCTGCAAGTCAACCTGACCATGAAAGAATGGCTGAGTATTGCAAGGCTGAAGTGGCTAGGGCACGTTAAGCGGATGCAGGTGACTCGAACATCAAGGAAGTATTTTGAGATTGTTCCGGGACAAAGACCAATTGGATGCCAAAAAAAAAAAAAGAGGTGGTTAGATCAGATAAGAGAAGACCTAGAGAAGAGTGGAGAAGCATGGGATGTCCTAGAGATAAAGAAGCATACCAGGACCGTAATAAATGGAAGCACATTTTCTCAAACATCCTACCCAGCTCGCTGGAAGGAATTCATGATGATGTGATGATGCTAGTTGCTATACGTCGCACCGACACAGATGGGTCTTATGGCAATGATGGGACAGGAAAGGCCTGGTGTGAAAATGGAAAACAGATGTGGTGGTTTTGGTGGTGGTGGTGGTGGTGGTGGTGGTACCTCTATATGTCTTTCATATTTATTAATAAAGAGTCAGAAACTCTGGTCCAAGGTGGTGCAAAACTTTTTTTGATGTGTGAATGTGTAACTCAAGGAAGTCAGTACCATAATTATGTTGCTTGGCTACGTAAGTCAAGTAATAGAATCAGCTACAATAAATTGTCAATGAAACAAAAATATAAGAATGCTTGGGGGGAAAAAGATAACAAGAGCAACATATCAAAAATAAATTTGTAACCGCGCTACTTGGAGCGCGTACATAAATAAAAATAATAACAAATGTTACCGCAGTTCGGGACAATTACGGTTACCATAAATAATAATAATAATAATAATAATAATTAATCGGAATAAGGAGGTACAAATATGACGCAATGGCGGAAAATTCATATAAACCAAATACAGGGAACACTTACAGGTCTAAAAATGACAACTAAGACAGGAAGTGGAACGTGCTGGGAAGCCCTACTGAGGTCCATGGAAACGTATGACGTTATGGGGGAGAAAAGACTTATAAGAAACACCCTCTAGCTCAACTATATTAAAAATGACAAAATTTTACAAATACAGTTCCATGACACGGAAACAAGACATACTTAAGTAACTTAACATACAATTTGATTTAACGAAGAAGGTGATGCTACATTAAAGGTATAGTTTAAACCGAAAGTATTTAATGGATAAAAGAATAGAAACTACGGCAATTGGAACCTAGGGTAAACTCGGACTCATCAAATAAAACTTTTAAGATGACATTAAACGAAGAAATAATGAAACTCAAAAGGAATTAAACTAAATGAAACGAAACCGGAAAACATTGAGAATAACATTGCAAAAACACTGAAATAACACTTACTTCGGAAAGGCAGGAGTTCCCGAGGGTAGCCCTCGAGCACGAACGCTCGCTAGGGCGGTCGGATGGAAAAGACGTATGTTGTGATTATTGGGATTTGATTATTTGGACTCGGAAGACGGCGATAAATTATGTATGTAAAGGATTTATTCAATTGTTTGTTTTGGTTTTCCTCAGTATGTGAATTTTGGGAATTGTTTAATTTGTTTGAAGTCGATATGATTTTAAAATTATTTGATTGTCATGGTAATTCTGGTGCATCCTGTACCACACGCGCGACATCGGCGTGGGAGATTTCCGGTTTCGTAAAGTTGCACAAATTTCGTAATTTTTCTAGAGGCTTCCTAAATGTTCTTTGTCAGCACTATTTTTTTCTGCTCTCCTATTGGAGAAAATAAAAGGAAATGTGATTGGTAGGTGAAGGAAAACATCGTACGCTCATTGGCCGTGGTAATATTTCATAATTTCCGGGGAGAAGCGTTGTCGCTGGAGCCTTGCTCTGCGAGGGCGTCTTTTCGGTTTGACCACTGAAGGGAACGGTCACCTTCCAAGGTACGGGTCTTCTGGGCCCCACCATCCGGTAAGCACTGATTAATATTTTTTAACTTTTCTGGTATTCAGTTTCAGATGTAGTGTTTCATTTAATTTATCTTGCCGGAGCGTACCCGTGTTTCCTTCTGCTTCCAAATGTTATCATTATGACTTAGCCGTTTCGGTAAGTCACCTCACTTTGTTAAGAGATAGTTCCCGTTTGTTGTTTTGTAAATTAAATGTTATACGCCTTTCGAAGTAATCCTTATCAGTAATATTTTTCTCGGGACTATCTCATTAATTCCGCTTCATCATGGAATATTCATCTTTAGGCCGGGTACCCTTTCTCAGAAGTGTTTTTGAGGGGGCTACCCACTGAAGATGCTCTGCTCCATGATTATACGTAAATTATTTTTCCTCCTTAGATGTATCTCTTCACTTTAGTATAACGTTACCTTCCTTTATTTATTTCGAACTGTTTTGGGTTTTTAAAGGTAACGCCACGACAGTGGAACGTCATGTGTGATGTTCCGGTGTAAAATAAATTTAATTACTAAATGCTACCCTCATGTAAATTGTAATGGTTGTTGAAACTACGCCGTCATTATTTTAATTGTATCTTGGTTATTGCTTTATATATGGAATCAAATCTAACTTGTTAAGTAAAGTTTAGGATTACATTGACTTCGCTTCTTCAGTGTTACCAATACCTTCCACCGCCTGGATATGGTTCCCAGCCGCTTCCCGGCCATCGCACCACATACTGCAACCTCTCCAAAGGGTAAGGTTACAATTAATAGGTTTAAAGAAGAGAAAATGTTTGCTACCGTAATGCTTTCACTAAAAGTACTGTACACTAGGCATGTCAACATGTACGAAACTAAATTTGCAAGCACATAAATCACAGGAAATAAACAAACAGTTTAACCAACATGACTATTAAGAAAGGATAACCGGGAAGCGGCTGGGAACCATATCCAGGCGGTGGAAGGTATTGGTAACACTGAAGAAGCGAAGTCAATGTAATCCTAAACTTTACTTAACAAGTTAGATTTGATTCCATATATAAAGCAATAACCAAGATACAATTAAAATAATGACGGCATAGTTTCAACAACCATTACAATTTACATGAGGGTAGCATTTAGTAATTAAATTTATTTTACACCGGAACATCACACATGACGTTCCACTGTCGTGGCGTTACCTTTAAAAACCCAAAACAGTTCGAAATAAATAAAGGAAGGTAACGTTATACTAAAGTGAAGAGATACATCTAAGGAGGAAAAATAATTTACGTATAATCATGGAGCAGAGCATCTTCAGTGGGTAGCCCCCTCAAAAACACTTCTGAGAAAGGGTACCCGGCCTAAAGATGAATATTCCATGATGAAGCGGAATTAATGAGATAGTCCCGAGAAAAATATTACTGATAAGGATTACTTCGAAAGGCGTATAACATTTAATTTACAAAACAACAAACGGGAACTATCTCTTAACAAAGTGAGGTGACTTACCGAAACGGCTAAGTCATAATGATAACATTTGGAAGCAGAAGGAAACACGGGTACGCTCCGGCAAGATAAATTAAATGAAACACTACATCTGAAACTGAATACCAGAAAAGTTAAAAAATATTAATCAGTGCTTACCGGATGGTGGGGCCCAGAAGACCCGTACCTTGGAAGGTGACCGTTCCCTTCAGTGGTCAAACCGAAAAGACGCCCTCGCAGAGCAAGGCTCCAGCGACAACGCTTCTCCCCGGAAATTATGAAATATTACCACGGCCAATGAGCGTACGATGTTTTCCTTCACCTACCAATCACATTTCCTTTTATTTTCTCCAATAGGAGAGCAGAAAAAAATAGTGCTGACAAAGAACATTTAGGAAGCCTCTAGAAAAATTACGAAATTTGTGCAACTTTACGAAACCGGAAATCTCCCACGCCGATGTCGCGCGTGTGGTACAGGATGCACCAGAATTACCATGACAATCAAATAATTTTAAAATCATATCGACTTCAAACAAATTAAACAATTCCCAAAATTCACATACTGAGGAAAACCAAAACAAACAATTGAATAAATCCTTTACATACATAATTTATCGCCGTCTTCCGAGTCCAAATAATCAAATCCCAATAATCACAACATACTCCCCCCCTTTAATTTGGAGCACAGCTCGCTTATTCAACATTCGATAGTCTATTACAGGCCGAAAACCACCCTGTGGTTTAGGGACTAGAAATATGGGAGAAGAGTACGCAGATTTAGAAGGACGTATTACACCATCAGCAAGCATTTGGTCGATGATAGCCTTAAGGGCTTTCATCTTAGGAGGCGACAACCGGTACGGAGGAGAACGAACAGGTACATTGTCAGTTACTTCAATTTTATATTCCAAAACATTGGTCACACCTAACTTGTCAGTGAACACATCAGGAAATTTATCGCAAAGATTCCTAAGCTGGTTGGCCTGATCATCAGGCAAATGATCAAAGTCGAAAGCTTTTGGTTCACTTGTGTCCTCAGACACAGCACTGACATGATAAGGAAGGATAGGAGAACGGTTACACAATGTAAAGATCCTCATAGAAAACTTAAACTGGAATTTATTATATTGAAGATCCAAAACCATACCAGTTTTGGCAATAAAATTTGCACCGAGAATGAAAGGACAAGATAAATCTTTCACCACTACCACGGGCATTTTCCATGTGAAATTACGTATTCTAATTTTGAGATTCAGACTTCCAATCAAATTCAAGGAATTAGAATTAGCCGTATGGCAGGTTAAAGACACAGGTGTTAAAGCAGGGAACTTACAAACAGATTTCACAGAGTTATACAATTTTTCACTCATCAAGGTGAGGCTACTTCCAGAATCAACTAAAGCACAAACTGGTTCATTGTTCACTTCTAGGCAAATGTAAGGTAATTTACATGGAGGAATAGCAGAAATACCACAAGATTTTGGAAAATTGACACTAGGGTCAGACTGAAGCTTATAATCGACTACAGGGTCAGGTAAATCATCAACTAATTGACAGCGATAACAGACGAAACATGAAGGTACACTATAAGTTTTGGCACCAGGATCGGCGGCTAGTCATCTGGGATTACTATTACCAGAACGCCCAGAGCCGGAAGAATTGCGAGGACACTGTCTTGAAAAGTGTCTATTTGACCCACAATATCTGCAAGAACTAGTGGAGAGAGAAACTCTATTCTCATTCGGAATTGAATTGCCTAAGGGCTCAATCTTAGGACAGTTCCTTTGGAAATTTTGAAGTTGACCACCCATGACAGGTTTTGAATTGCTAAGGGCCCAATCTTAGGACAATTCCGCTGGAAGTGATCCGTAGAACCACAACTATAACATGCACGTGAATTACGTGGCTTGGAAGAAGTAGAAACGGTACTAGTGACCTGAGAAGACATGCTCACAGGAGGAGGAGCTAAGGCGACTCGTAACTGGTCGGCATACCTAATGCCTTCAGCAGAAACAGTAATAGCTTCCAACTGAGCGAACGTAGCGGGTCGAGGTGACAGAGCAAGATACGACCGGTAATTTGGTGCAAGACCCTCAATAATGCTAGCAACCATTTGAGACTCAGAATAGTTTAGCATGAAGATCCGAGCATTGAACTTAATGTCCTGGATGTATTCCGACAATGTTTCATTCAAATACTGTACTCGAAAATAATGCCTTTGAACCAAAGAAGACAAAGCACGGGAAGGAATAAAAAACTCAAGCACATGTGCATGAAATTGGTCAACTGTCCACTTTTCTGAAATGGCTCTTATGACATGCTCAGAAAGAGCTCCAGATACATGTGGATATAAGACTTGGAAGAAATTGTCACGACTTAAGGAATACACTATACTCTGATCTTTAAATTCGACCAAAAAACGTAGAAACACTATGACTTCGTCAATCGAATTAACGGTGAACTTAGATACACCCTTAAATATAGCAGTTAATGGGTGAGGCAAGTTTGAAAAAATTTGAGAAGCAGCAGGAGTAGGTACCTGAACAGCACTGGATTGGTTACAAGAAGGCAATACAGTAGTAAAGAAATCTTGATTAGAATGCTCCTGGGATAGGGTAGGAGTACTAAAAGTGAGGTTAGGACTGAGGTTAGATTGCACAGAAACCGGCACAGATATTCGCATTTGCGACACATTTTCACACATCTGTGACACCCCAGAAGAATTTACTACAGGTGACGCTTGGACATGGGGATATCTTTGTACGATAGGAAGAGAAACAACTTGGGTCGCAACCGGAGGATGAGATAAAGACACAGTAGAATTAACAGTTCCCATAGGAACAGTTGACATAGCAACTTGCGTACAAGAAGCACCACTATCATTATTCATGGGCAGAGAAGCACTGGTAAATACAGCAGGAGAAGATTGCACGGGAGTATCATTAAAAGTGACCACTGCACTAACTGGTGAAGCAGTAGATACAGATACAGTGTCACTGTCACACGTTTCAGATTGGACGGGTACATTAACTATAGAACTTGAGCTAGGCAAAGAATTACCTTCCAGCAATCCAACAATTTTATCAAAAATATCACAAAACTGCAATAACAACGATTCGCACTCGCATCGCTCATCTTCAGATAAATTATGCGCCAACAGATCGCGAATCCTGTCCACGTAATGCTGCACTTGGCCTTTCGCACGTGTTAACTGTGCATCAGACGGTTTAGAAGAACAAAATGACATAATAATGGCTTTATATTCTACAATTTTATCTCTGACAATCGACAAAGATGCGCACACTTCATCTGTTGATAACCCTGGGACAAAAACAGGTTCATTTAGCGATTGTTTCAACAAGCTCGTGTCATCCTTAACCTTTCCTGTCGAATTCAACTTACGAATACGAAGTTCGTAAGCTAATTCCTCCTTCCTCAAATGGAACGGACCTGGGATAGCACGAGACATGTTGATAAAAAAGGAAACACTACGAGATAATACTTGAATTAAATTTTAGGTTATAACCACCGAATTACCGTCAACTTTGCTTCTTCAGCAACCACGCTCTGCTACCATACTGCAACCTCTCCAAAGGGTAAGGTTACAATTAATAGGTTTAAAGAAGAGAAAATGTTTGCTACCGTAATGCTTTCACTAAAAGTACTGTACACTAGGCATGTCAACATGTACGAAACTAAATTTGCAAGCACATAAATCACAGGAAATAAACAAACAGTTTAACCAACATGACTATTAAGAAAGGATAACCGGGAAGCGGCTGGGAACCATATCCAGGCGGTGGAAGGTATTGGTAACACTGAAGAAGCGAAGTCAATGTAATCCTAAACTTTACTTAACAAGTTAGATTTGATTCCATATATAAAGCAATAACCAAGATACAATTAAAATAATGACGGCATAGTTTCAACAACCATTACAATTTACATGAGGGTAGCATTTAGTAATTAAATTTATTTTACACCGGAACATCACACATGACGTTCCACTGTCGTGGCGTTACCTTTAAAAACCCAAAACAGTTCGAAATAAATAAAGGAAGGTAACGTTATACTAAAGTGAAGAGATACATCTAAGGAGGAAAAATAATTTACGTATAATCATGGAGCAGAGCATCTTCAGTGGGTAGCCCCCTCAAAAACACTTCTGAGAAAGGGTACCCGGCCTAAAGATGAATATTCCATGATGAAGCGGAATTAATGAGATAGTCCCGAGAAAAATATTACTGATAAGGATTACTTCGAAAGGCGTATAACATTTAATTTACAAAACAACAAACGGGAACTATCTCTTAACAAAGTGAGGTGACTTACCGAAACGGCTAAGTCATAATGATAACATTTGGAAGCAGAAGGAAACACGGGTACGCTCCGGCAAGATAAATTAAATGAAACACTACATCTGAAACTGAATACCAGAAAAGTTAAAAAATATTAATCAGTGCTTACCGGATGGTGGGGCCCAGAAGACCCGTACCTTGGAAGGTGACCGTTCCCTTCAGTGGTCAAACCGAAAAGACGCCCTCGCAGAGCAAGGCTCCAGCGACAACGCTTCTCCCCGGAAATTATGAAATATTACCACGGCCAATGAGCGTACGATGTTTTCCTTCACCTACCAATCACATTTCCTTTTATTTTCTCCAATAGGAGAGCAGAAAAAAATAGTGCTGACAAAGAACATTTAGGAAGCCTCTAGAAAAATTACGAAATTTGTGCAACTTTACGAAACCGGAAATCTCCCACGCCGATGTCGCGCGTGTGGTACAGGATGCACCAGAATTACCATGACAATCAAATAATTTTAAAATCATATCGACTTCAAACAAATTAAACAATTCCCAAAATTCACATACTGAGGAAAACCAAAACAAACAATTGAATAAATCCTTTACATACATAATTTATCGCCGTCTTCCGAGTCCAAATAATCAAATCCCAATAATCACAACAAAATTCCCAGAAGGAAAGCATAATTTAATTTCCTTTATTTAAATGGTGAAAAACATTCAAGCTCTTTAGGCTTTTTAAATCGTGAAATTACCAGCATTTTACCCCAGTGTGGCAGTGGGCTCATCAACTGGATTGCCACTCCTTTTCAAGATGCTGGCAGCTAGTGCACCATTGAGACACCACTGCAAGCCTCTTTATAAGACAATACAGCATACCTGCCAGCGCTTCCGATTTACCTGGAAACTTTCCGTTTTTTAACTCGTCTTCCTATTTTCCAATTTATTTTTACTTTTTCCTATTTTTGACCAATATAACCTCGAGTACGGTCACTCTTCCCCTAGGATAAATTATTGTGTGCTTGTGTAACTTACGCGACCTCGTTTTCAGGTGTATTTATTTGACAAGTGTACCGTCCGTCACCTTCCTGTATCATATTTCCCACTCACTACAGCATCGTGTGTGTTTTACAGCTGAGAATTCGGGACGGCAATCGTCCTACAAGCGAGAGAGGCTAGCGCGCGCTAGTGACTCCGTTAATTGGGACGAAAGATTGAGTTCCTTGTTTGCACACTGTTAGCATAGTTTCTTTGCGTAGTTTCATTTGAGTTGTAGTCCACGTGAATTTTCTTCCGGTTCTGTGCTTTTCTCCCTGTCGAAGTCATATGTTAATAATGTATGAGACATATTGATCTGTTTTGTATGTGGTAGTTTAGCGTATTTCAGTATATTTGTGTTTATTCTTAGTTCATAATTTGAATGTACTTCAGAGAGCTGTGTCAGTGACAGTTTCTAGTATTTTCTCTTCACATTGTGGCCACAAAACATAACAAACGTTATCTCAAAGTGTTGAGAGATACCTATAAAATTGAATTTCCTTTTGTGTTACAGTCTAATAACTATTATGCATTACTATTATACCCTACCGCACGTAAACTCTGGCTCAGGAATACTTCTGCGGAGGTTCGGACCTGCCTTCGGGCAGAATAACCCTTACCTATTACTATTATGCATTTTTTTCCATGTTTGTTACATTTTCTTGTAACCATTTTTATGTTTTATTAGTTCAAGATTTAAAATTTAATGGTCAGTTCGCCCTGTAACTGTAGGCCTTTTTCGTCAAGATCATGGCGCAATATACGCGATAAAATCCAAGAATGAAAAAATCTTCCTATTTTTGATATCTAAAAGTTGGCAGGTATGATACAGTGACAGTGCACCAGGGGAAGTATGTACCTCCACTAGTATAAATGACTACCTTATGTTGTTATATTAAAAATACTATAAAAACATAAATGAAGTACCTAATCAATCTACCTAACGAAAATATTAAAATGAAATTAACAATTAAATGATAGCATAAACCTATTACATAGGTTTTTTTCTGAGAAATAATTGCAATTATTACAGAATATAATTATTAAAATAAACCCATAAAACTATGATTGTGGATTTCTTTATAGTATAAAGAAACCAAAACTACCATAAAAATAAATAAAATAAGAATGAATGTAAATAAAAGGCATGAAGGCACATTATGCATAGTTCAGCAGCAAGATATTCCCTGTACTTCTAATTTTTTTACATGCCTCTCAAAAACTATCCTTTATACAACTCGTCTTAGTCTTCTTGCTTTCTTCTTTCTAGCGTTTTCCCGCTGGTGCAGGGCCTGTTGTTTTAATCTTGGCTCGCCATGTTGTGCAATTTTGGGCATCATGTGGTCTTAAGTTGAGAGTCTTCGTATCAGCGTTTACTGTGTCATGCGGCGTTGCTGTGGATGTCCACGTGGTCATTGCCCATTAATTTCAAAGGAGTGGGAGAAATTGGCAACTGTTCCAGGTGCAGCATAAAGTCCGTGAACATACCATTGGAGATGTTTTTCCTGTGCCTTCTCAGTGATGGGTGCAATGCCCATTTGCTGGCAAATGGTGTCATTTTTGAGATGATGCAGGAGTGTGATGCCCATCGACCAATGGAGCTTGTGCATTTCCATGTTATGTAATTGTCGCTCTGTAGCTTTGTCAGCTGGTCGACAGTCAACACTGTATAAAGCAACAGAACGTACTGCAGTGCGAATATTTTGGACTTCAGATGTGTGGCATCCTACTGTCCCAGAGTACGCCTGTGACTTCCCACCATCTCATCCATGCTGCCTTTATCCTACTTCACACTTCATCACTTATCCCACCCAACATTCTGTAGGCAAGATCCTAGATACCTGAAGTTTAAGGTCTCATTAAGGTTTCTCCATCATTTTGAATGGAGCCATAGCTTGGGATGGTTTCCAGGTATTTGGTCATCTTTTTGTTGAGTCTAAGACCGTATTGTGAGAGACAGCTGTTCCAGTCTTCAGCTTGATGCTGCTATCTTCTTGTGGTATTAGCAAGTGTGACATCTGCTTATAAGAGAGTCCAACGGACACTCCTTTGCAGGTCCCGTGTGATTGTGTCCATGATGAGGACAAAGAGAAATGGGGACAGTGCAGAGCCTTGGTGTACACCAACTTTCACTGGTAAGCTCTCCTAGATGCCGACAGCACTACGTACATGACTTGTGGTGTTTGTGTTGAGCATCTTGATCCAAAGCATTTCTGGTACACTATGTCATGAAGTGCATACCAGATCACATTACAGAGTATGATTCCTCAATGAAGAAGGTTTTTAAAAATATTGATTGCTGATTTCAGCACTGTAAGTGCTTAAGTGCTTGAGGAAGGTGGAAAGAATTGCAGATGCAGTAGCACCATGTCCTGGATAGGTGAGTGATTGACGTTTTGCAACTATTACCATTTCTTTCTGTGTTTCCACTCAAGCATATTTTGTCTGATTTTTACAATTCTTACAAGACTTTATGGGTGTCTGCTTTTCCCTGTGACCAGAAAGTACCATAGCCTTTTAGATATACAGTGCTCTTATTTTATGAGGAAACTTCGTATCATTCTGCCACTGACCAACTTCTGGTTCTCTCAGCTGCAACGTGGGAAGCCAGGTGCCAGAACATCCCAGCAGTTAATTTTTTTGAGAATTGTATGGGGATGTCTGTGCCAGCATTAACACATTGAGGTCTTGCTGACTTTCATACATTTTTAATCCTTACAAACTGGCCATTTTAAAATTAAATACCAGTTTTTAAATTAAGTAATTTCTATTTCACTATATTTGAGCTCATAATTTCTACTTCATATCTATCAAAACTGTATACAATTGATAGATCCTTACCATGGAAATGAAAATGAAAACCTACAACCTGTTTTCCAGTCTTTGACCGGATCAGGGATGGAATGAATGGACCAGATATATCTAAAGGCTTTTAGTACGATGGGGTCGCCACTCCCAAAGTGATATATATTAATGACTGATAAATGCTATGAAATGATAGTGGAGAGTGTTGCTGGAATGAAAGGTGACAGGGAAAACTGGAGTACCCAGACAAAAACCTGTCCTGCCTCTGCTTTGTCCAACACAAATCTCGCATGGAGTGACCAGGATTTGAACCACGGTATCCAGCGGTGAGAGGCCGACGCGCTGCCGTCTGAGCCACGGAGGCTCTGCCCTTACCATGGAAATAGTGTATTGAAATTAGTAAGTTATCTTTCTTTTTTCTTTTTATTTTTTTCTATTTGTTTTATGTCGCACCAACGCAGATAGGTCTTATGGCGACGATGGGACAGGAAAGGCCTAGGAATGGGAAGGGAGCGGCCATGGCCTTAATTAAGGTACAGCCCCAGCATTTGCCTGGTATGAAAATGGGAAACCACGGAAAACCATCTTCAGGGCTGCCGACAGTGTGGTTTGAACCCACTATCTCCCGGATGCGAGCACACAGCTATGCGCTCCTAACCGCACGGCCAACTCGCCCGGTGAGTTTTCATTGTTGTAGACAGTTCAGTGTAATTCAATTTCTATAAAACACTTTTCTGCCCTGCCAATACTTTACAGTTTATTATAATTAATTACCATACATGTTTCGTGAGCTCTCTCTTCTTCAGCGGTGCCAAAACATCAAACTAAGTCTTTGGACTTGATACATTTGTAAAAATACAGTTATCAACAGAACAGTTATATATCAAACTTGAAATCGTTAAAATATTTCTTTGTGTCACAACTGTTTACTTACTTACTATGTCATTTAGTAAAACTTTAAAATAGCATAATTTCAAATCATAAAATGAATAAAATCTATTAAATTAGTCTCTATATACTAAAATTTAAAATCTGCTTTGCTCTGGGAACTTCATTTATACCTAAAAAAGAAATAAAATGTTTCTTTATGTCTAAATTTACACTTACTATGTCATTTAGTAAACACTTTAAAATAGAATAATTTTCAATTTATAAAATAAATAAAACCTATTAAGTTAGTCACTATATGTTGAATTTAAAATACTTCCTGCTCTCTTAAGAGATGATGTCAAGATGTTGGAATGCTACTGAGAGTTTCGATGTTAGTGGGATGTGAAAAGCAAGACCTACTCCAATTGAGAAATTTGAGATGAAGCCCACAGCCCTTCCTTCTCAGGACTTGTGAGAATAGGAACACTCAATGCTAATCTGATCTCTTGTTTTGAAAGATTACAGAGAAATAATACAGCGCAAACGATCCTAGGCAGGACATCAACACAACTGGCTGCAATGAATTCTTGAAATTTCTCTGTTCCTTAAGTCTTTATTAATTTCTGAGACCTTTCACATAAATCTGAAATATCTCCTCTTAATTTCGTCCAACCATTCAAGCCATTTTAACTGTCAAATTCTTCAGTTTCAGCTGTTACCAAACTTAACCAAAAACTAAAACAACATAACACTAGTCTGAACGAAACAAACATGTCCTTGCTCCTTAGGTAACCGGCAGCATAGCGACAAGTAGCAGCTCACCTCATAAGGTCATTGGCAGCAAGCAAAGGAGCAAGGACATGTTTGTTTGGTTCAAACTAGTGTTATGTTGTTTTAATTTTGGTTAAGTTTAGTAATCGCTGAAACTGAAGAATTTTGCGGTTAAAATGGGTTGCATGGTCGGACGGGATTAAAAGGAGAAATTTCAGATTTATGTGAAAGGTCTCAGAAATATAGGAGTGTTAATAAGGACTTACGGAAAGGAGAAATTTCAAGAAGAGAGCAGAAAGTATTTTAAACTCAACATATAGTGACTAACTTAATAGGTTTTATTTATTTTATGAATTGAAAATTATTCTATTTTAAAGTGTTTACTAAATGACATAGTAAGTGTAAATTTAGACACAAAGAAACATTTTTTTAAAGGTGTAAATAAGGATTTAAGTTCCAAGAGCAGAGCAGATTTAAAATTTTAGTATATAGTGACTAATTTAATAGGTTTTATTCATTTTAAGATTTGAAATTATGTTATTTTAAAGTTTTACTAAATGACATAGTAAGTAAGTAAACAGTAGTTTTTTTTTTTTTGCTAGTTGCTTTACGTCGCACCGACACAGGTCTTATGGCGACGATGGAACAGGAAGGGGCTAGGAGTGAGAAGGAAGCGGCCGTGGCCTTAATTAAGGTACAGCCCCAGCATTTGCCTGGTGTGAAAATGGGAAACCACGGAAAACCATTTTCAGGGCTGCCGACAGTGGGGTTCGAACCTACTATCTTCCGAATACTGGATACTGGCCGCACTTAAACGACTGCAGCTATCGAGCTCGGTGTAAACAGTAGTGACACAAAGAAATATTTCAACGATTTCCAGTTTGATATATAATTGTTCTGTTGATAACTGTATTTGTACAAATGTATCAAGTCCAAAGATTTAGTTTGATGTTTTGGCACCACTGAAGAAGAGAGTAGTTAGCTCTCGAAACATGTATGGTAATTAATTATAATAAAATGTAAAGTGTTGACAAGGTGGAAAAGTGTTTTATAGAAATTGGATATAAGTCAATACGGACAAGATTGAACCAACATGATTAAAATAATCACGTTCAGTGTATATGCTGAAGTAATAAAATATGGCTGATATTGAATTTGATTGTTTGATAGGCTGTTCAGAATTGTTTGTACAGGAGATACTATGTAATAATTAGTACGTGAATATTATATGTGATCTGTTAGGTCTGTTCAGTTGGTATAAATGACTATTGTTCAGTCTATTTTTGCACGTGGCCGGCATTACATGCACACTGGTGTTGAATCGAAACAGCTCTGACACCATTAGGAAGGAAGATTATGATGTGTAGTGCTGTAGTTTTCTGCTGTCTATATATTTTTTGAGAACCATATCTTATACTGCAGTGCCGATCAACGCGCAAAGTACGTTTGTTTCGTAGTAATGATGACAGCCCATGCGGCCTTCAAACTCAGTGCGTTAATCAAGGCTGAGAAAGAAAGGACAGGATAGTCAAAGTACTGAAGAAACAAGGTTTGGATCAGAGGTACGTAATCTCATCCAACTGGTGGATGACAACCTCCAGCTCCAATAGGAAGGAGTTTACAGAATAGCTATGAATGGGCTACACTGGGAGACTGGCTGGTCCATAACTACAAGACAGAACATAAAGACACACACACATCTCCAACAGCTCTGTAAATCATCCATTCGGCAGACATCCATCCTGCTTAATGAAATCAAACTTTTAGCCTCTGTTGCTTTCACCACAGAAAAATCAGAGAGCCATGGAAATTGATGAACACCCAAATAACTTCAATCAGAATGAGGGAATATGGTTATCTACTGTCTGGAAACTAGCATTAAATGGACATTAAGAACCCCACACTACCCCCACATGACACACTTTCACTGTACAGTCCAACCTCTGTGTAGAAATATTCCTGCCTTTTTCTCAACTAATAAGGCAGCCTTGACAAAGCCTGTTGCATGATGACAAAATGTCGGCTACTCTCCAACCCAGGACATGGAGCAACAGCATCAGCTCTGATTGTAAACGTCTAAGAAGTAGGACTTTCAGAATTTCACAAACTTGTTGGGTATTATGCCTCTTCTTCTTATCAGCAATAGAACACTGGACTTGTATCTATTTAATTTTTAAGCTGATTAAGTACCCAGTGTGTTTATATAAGCCAGTATATTTCTCTTCTACGTCTATCAAAGAGGCCAAATACTGGGGAAAAAGTAATAGTTGTGGGATTTAATTGTTAATGTAACCTTGTCTCGTTAAAATGTTCTTTTGTTTATCCTTTTCATGCAATGAAAGAAAGATTTGGAGTTCAGTTAAGAATAACAAGCAATTTTGTTGCTGCTTTAGATTGGTCTGGTGAACATCCTCACAGCTATCGGTGTCATCCCTGATGGTGTTGTTGGCCACTCCATTGGTGATCTGCTGTGTGCCTACGTTGATGGCACCCTCTCTCTCAAGCAGACTATTCTCGTTGCTTATTACCGTGGCTTAGCCTGCAATGAGTCTACCATTCCCAGAGGATCATTGGCTATGATTGGTAAGTATCAGTACCATTGCAGCTGCATACAGCAGTTGGGTTAGGGTCACAGAATCTTATGTTAAGGGAACAGTCTGGATACATAAATGGATGTTTTGGTCATTTTGCTGAGATCATATGAATCTTGCACTATTCAGCAGAGAAAATATCTTCTTACTTTGGTCTGCTTTTCTGCTGAATTTCCAACTTCACATATTGAATTCCTCTATTCTCTGGAAATATTCTATTTAATTTAACAAAACATTTATGCTGTATGTATCACAGTTACATTAATAGTGTGCTTTTGTTCCTAAAATTATTTTAAGGGTTACTCTCAGTTTGAACTTGACAAAACATCTCTACCTTGCAATGTAAGTATTAAAAGTTCAATGAACAGATAAGCAAATAGAATCAAGTACTAGTTGTGTCTCTTATTGCTGACCTGCTTACAAGGAGTTCCAAACTGGCAGAAGTGCATGATTGCTGTCATCTTTACACTTTCTCTCCTTGCATTTGGTGTCAGTTGCCAGATGTCTTCCTTTCAGGAGTCATGAATTCATATAAACAATAGGTTTAAAAAGTCATAAAGTAGGGTAAACTAACTTAGTAAACATGAGATTTTTAACATTTACATTAGTTTATTATTTCTGTCAGATCATGATTTTGTATTCAAATTACACCATCCAAATCTAGCCCATTTTTATATTTCACTGTTATCTAAGGTTAACAAGCTATATGCTTTTCCAGGCACTCACAAAACTTCACAGCATCATTATGATTCTCTTTAATCCTACGCCCTTTTTCAAGAGTTATACCTTTTAATTAACTATGCTTCTGCTTCCAATTGTCTTTCTTCCAAAACTGAAAATGTATGTTTTTTGTCCTATGAAGTTTCCAGTTGTTAAAGGAATATGAATACCCCTGAATCCCCCCTGAGAAAAGCATTGGTTATATTGGGAACAATGGTAGCAGGGTACTCGGAATGAGGAGATAAAGGCTAATTTAGGAATGAACTCGATGAAGCTGTACACATAAACTGGCTTCGGCGGTGGGGTCATGTGAGGCGAATGGAGGAGGATAGGTTACCTAGGAGAATAATGGACTCTGTTATGGAGGGTAAGAAAAGTAGAGGGAGACCAAGACGACGATGGTTAAGACTCAGTTTCTAATGATTTAAAGATAAGAGGTATAGAACTAAATGAGGCCACGGAACTACTTGCAGATAGAGGCTTGTGGCGTTGTTTAGTAAATTCACAGAGGCTTGCAGACTGAACACCAAGAGGCATAACGGTCTATAATAATAATTTATGTATGTTATATTAGAAAACCTTTACATAGAATTTTCAGTCACTGGATATTTTCCACATAGTACAGATCTTTAAACCTGGAATTTGGTATTTAAGAACACCTTTGAAATAGGATATAATCTCTGTATATAAATTATTTTCAGAAAAATCAATACACAATGTATATCCACTAAATGCCTTTGCTGTCAAGACCTAGTGTTTACAGTGCACTATGTCTTCTGGTATGGGCTAGATCAAATTTATTACTTTCATTGACCTGTCTCAGTCCCATCCTTGACTATGATGATATGAAAGTGACTGAGGTATGAACGATACTAGTAATGCCATTCCTTATGCAGCCAGTCCCTGTTATAAATGCAGTGGAACCTCGAAATCTCGAATCACCTCAGGAGCTAAATTTTATTTCGAGTTATCAAAATTTCAAGATATAGAGAATACCGTTTCAGAGCATATCATCATCATCATTATCGTTGACCAACTCCAGTTTCCCAGGTGTGGTATACGAGCCCCTTCCATTGTGTTCCGTCCATGAACCATTCTTCGTTCACAATCCGCTCCCAATCCTGTCCTCCCTCCTCTACATCCTTCTTCACTAAGTCTGTCCATTTTTCTCTAGGTCTGCCCTCTGGTCTCTTTCCCCTTATTACTCGTTCATGTATAGCATGTATAGCACATAATTGAATCAAATGTATCTATGGGCTTATACTGAATACATTATTTTTAACAGCATTTAAAAATATACAAACATACTCTATTTTAGGGCATCACTTTAATTATAACCCTTATTAAAGTAAATTTTTAGCAGACATTAGTAAAACAAGAAACAAACCTCGATTAACACGTTTGGAAACAATCCGTTAGTCTCTTCTGTTTGTTAGTGTTTACCTTTCCTCCCTTCACTTTGAAACGTCTCATCAAAACTACGCAGCCGAGATTCGTAAATGGAGCTAGTCATCCACAACTTTGGTGGTTGCTTTTGTACGTGACCAGTAATTAATTCACAATGAATCAATAACAGTAAATTTCCACCTTTTTGATACTTATATTTGCATTAAGCAAATCAGTTAATCATTTACAGTGCATGTTTCATTCCATTTGCAAAATCTTCATCTGTTTTACAACGCTTAGGTGAAATTACAAAGTATTTATCTTCTTTAAGAACCTCTTAATGAGTAGGCCTACCTTGTTTCACTTAAAATCTATGTGAATTTAAAAATTAAAATAATTAAAATCATTGTGGATGGTTCAATGGGGTGGTGAAATGGGAAGGAAAATGGATTTACTTATTTTAGCATATTTTAAAACAATATCTCTTCATTTGAACAGATATTAAAAAATGTTTATGTTTCCAGCACTTTTTGCATTATGATGTATGATATTCTACCAGTCTACGAATAAAAAGTTTTTGAAAATAATTTTCCTTTGTCACTGTTCTATTTTTTACAAGTATGTTCTCTTCATTTGCTCTTTCCAAGGAGAAAGTTGTTTATTTCAATTTCATAAAAGTGTCTCTTGAATTCAATTAATTCAGGATCCCTGAAGCTGATTGCTGCCGTACTATTATTAAAAGAGCTTCCCCGAAATCTTGTTGACAAATCTACTGTGACCTTGGAGGAGCGACGATTGATGCAGCCTTCCATCTTGTGAAGTAATTCCGTCTTGTGATTCCTTGCAAAATTAATTCACACCTGAGAAACAGCGAGGCTTCACTGATTTTTCGATCATTAGAAGTTTTAGTTTTTGGTTCCCATCATATTAGCTCCCAGCATCACCGTAACCCTTTCTGTACATGCTAACTGTTCCTCACAAATGCCGTATTGCACAATGAATGTTGGACAAAATTGAGTTACAGAGTATTTTTTGCTTCAAGGGAGGACATGTTTGCTTAGAGAAATACAAACCAAATTTTGAGTAATAGAGAAATAACTACACGTGAAAAAATAGGAAAAAACGGCCGGGAAATTTAAGTTACTCCCAGATAGTGAAAATTCGAGAATGGAGGTTCGAGATATCGAGGTTAGACTGTATTGTGAAAACATCACTCATAGGGTTGGTTGGTACATGCATTTTAGTTGCCTTAGCAGACTGATATGTAAAAGCATCATCTGACTTAGTGAGAAAAGCAACAGAAAATTACCTAACTCCTCATTTCCATAGTAGACCTCTTTAGTGACACCTAGACCATCTATGACATGGCAAAGCTGTTGAGTGTTAAACCAGCCTGTGGGCTGAATACCCAAGCTCATCAGTCCTTTCAAATGCATTGTATTTCTCCAGCTTCTCTTTATACTTTTTTCTTTCCACGTCAAGAATGATAGTCTCTCATTAATATCCCCCACAATGAGTATGGACACCAAAACCCCTTCTGGTAAAAGTGGGAAAGAATAGGTTGGGAAGTACTGGGATTCATAAATAGAAAAACCATTTATCTTTGAAGACAGCTGTTAGTGAATTTTATCTCTATCCATATTGTGTTGTCATGTTCACCCAAGTCTCTTCATTCTGTCGTTCCTTCTACCCACACCAGCCTGCAATGACGTTTTATGTTATGAGTATGTTTGTATACTCATGACTAACTTCCTGCCTTTGAGGTATATTTACAGTAGAATGATGAACTTTTATTCATATTTTTCCACAGGAAAAGATTCTCTGGGAGTTCTGGAGAAGAATTTGGGGAAGTTAGAGATTGTCAGCACCAACAGCTCCAGTAATTATATCATTGCTGGTTCTCCTGAAGATATTGATGAATTTTCAAAGAAACTTCGATCAGCTGGCAAATATGTGAGAGTACTAAACTGTGGTGGAATAGCCTGCCATAGCAAAAATCTTGCTCCAGCCAAGTCATTGCTCCTAAACTATCTCCAGAAGGTATGTTCAATTGTGCTCATAATCCTTCATTGTTACTACATTAATTATTATGGTCCTCTGTCAAGAACAGCCACTGCTGGCTTTTGCCCTCATTTTTACACAAACCTCTGCCAATAGCTCTGCGTGCCATGAGCTCAAAGATAATTCCTCTCACATGGCCACTAAGCCTCCCTGGTGACCATCATTGTTAAGGCATTAAGTCTATATGGTCCAACACTGTAGTTAGCCAGTTTGAGTCCTATTAGTGGGGGCGAAAAAAAAGTCACCATCATAATCTTGGCCTGCAGGATAGAAGAGGTGGTGGTATACAATTTCTAATCACTAGATTGTGTGCCAAAAGCCTGGATTCAATTCCAAACCTCTCCATATGTTCATATGAAGTGAGGGTATATGATTCTATCGATACTGATTTACCGATGGTATGGGGATGTTAAACCTTGAACAGACTCCTTGGTATTATGTGACAGAAGCGGACTGTGTGACGACACCGGGTTTTACCCTCTCCCTACTACATCATCACCACCACCATCATCTTCATCATCGTCATCATCTGACCCAGATGTGCAGGTCACCCATGGGCATCGAATAGAAAGACCTGCAAGGCGAACATGTCCTCAACACTCCCAACACTAAAAGCCATATGCTAAATAAAGAATAACCATGCCACTTGTAAGATGGTAGTAAATGGATGTACAGTATAACCTCGATTTTGCATGACCTGGATTTAGCGTAAACCCACATTTAACGGAAGAAATTTCAAGTCCCAAAAATTATTCCATAAGAGTAATGCAATTTTACATTCGATTTAACGTAATTCATATTACAGCAGAACTCGCTTTTAGCGTAAGGAAATGTTAAAAATCTTAAGTATTTATTTCTGTTAGTTATGGTTATGGGACATTAAGAACCTATGAAGAAAGATGCCATAAGCTTGCTATGGATGGTTCAAGGCAGAAGAGGGATTTAGAGCGCAGGCGCTTAGCACTAAAGCGAGGTGTCAGGCTCGCACACACATTCGACTGCGACCACTGTAGTATGGTAGAAGAGAACCCCGTTGTAATGGCATTGTTGTTACACCCTTCAGAAATTCCTTCGGTTACACTGAGAACCCTTTCACTGATTCATCCATTATTACGAACAAATTTGGGCGCGTTAGTTTTTCTGTTATCAGTATTCATACACTTGACTTCAGTGTTTATATTGAATGCGATCAATCATCTTCTGTATCGATTCTTTGCTACATGCGTGAGCGAGCTCACCCTGACATTCATATGTGCTGCCGACTTCGATTAATAATACCCCACAATTCCAACTGTTTGTAAACAAATATTGGCAGAATGTTTTTGCAATAAGCGCGCAAATAAGTGCATTGACAACAGTTGTGAACTTCTTATAAGCAACCGATTGCTTAATTTTAATACTAGGTACTGAAATAAAATAAGAACGTGATGCTTTTTCTCAGGATACAGCAGTGTTCACAACGGTTTTCAGAGGTTAGCTTATATACTCTTACGTCTGGTTAAATTTCAGTTCCCATGTAAATTTATACTGAAAAGGTTATTATTACTATACAAGGCGCTTGAAGTATGTTTTCCTAATATGTGCTTGGTAAACCTAGGTTGGGAGATGCTATATGAAGTAAGAAAGTGGAAAAGTTTGCCACAGAAGCCCATGGAGTGATGCTATTTCCTTATTTTTAAGAATAAAACTACTTGCATGTTCATAGACTGTCAGAATTAGAAAATACGGTATTAATGAGTAAGTCGCTGTATGGAAAAACATGTGAAAAGTTTTAAACAAACCGATTGCTGATCCATACTGATTTTAATGTGTTTTTGTGTGAGTGTTGTATATTTTCCGGCTTCTATGGAAAATCTTATATAACTTCATAAGAACAACCTTAAATCAAAACAGTTTTGTATTCACCGACAAAATCAGTCATCAAAAGGAAGGGTTAACAATGATCTCACCAATATCAGGAATAATAGCAAACGTATTCCTAAATACGTTGAAAGCAATTTCTTAACCAGCTAAGAAATGAAGAGGGAGACCAAGGTGATAAGTTTTAAGAGGTATGGAACTAAAAGAGGCTACAGAGCCTGAGTCAAGGGGTCTGCTCATCTGACAGATGAATTACCATCAACCATGTCATATGCCCTCACTCCATATGAACACTGCAGAGAGGTTTGGAATTGAATTCAGACTTTTGGCACGCAGTCTAGTGATTAGAAATTATATTCCACCCCCTCTCCTACACTGCTGGCCAACATTCTGATGATGAAATTTTTTTGACCAATGGAACTCGAACTAGCTAACCACGGTGCCAGACCGTATAGACTTGGCGCCTTAACGATCATGTCCACCAGGTGGATTTTAATCACTACCAATAATGAAAAAATACAGTTGGGAAATAATAAGGAACATTTGCAGACTTATTAATTCCATTGTTATATTCAATTTAAATCAGATCCAAGCAGTTATAATGAATAACAGTTCCAATAACTTCAGAACAAAATTTATACCAGTAGAAGCAAGTTTTCTGTAACTTTTGATCAGTAGGAAGCTAGTTTTGGAAAAACTCACAAACTTTTACAGCTTATTACAACAGAAAAAATCTAGTTTTGCGAAGACAAGTTGCACTATCAAATAGAAAGCCTACCAATAATATTTTTTACAAAGCACAAGTTTTGCAAAAACATTCTTCAATTAAGAAGACAACTTCCATGGGGTGGTCCTCCTTCCAGCCCTTACAGAGAGAGAACATAAATTTGTGCAGGCTGAGGATTGGTTATGGATGATCTATGCACTCATACCTTCTAAAGATGGAAGGCCTCCAGTGTGTTCTTATGGTGCCGAATTCACTGTGGCCCACATCCTTACAGTGTGTGCCAATTCCTATAGCCTAAGATGGAACCTTGGCGTGCAGGAAACACTCAGACTCATACTGACCGATGTCAGGAATATTGCTGATGTCATTTGCATTATTTGTGAGAGTAGAATTCCTCATATATATACTATACGCAAACTTTTTCTTGAGCCCAATTTTTACTGGGTGAGGGGTAAGGAGGGAGCACTGATGGTTCCGGTTATACTGCCAACTGGATGGAAATGAAATCTGAATTGAATCGATAATATGATCGATCAGTATGAATTTTCTAAACATTTATTATCTAACGCCAACAACTCTGTCACACATACATTATTTAAGATTATATAACATTTCTCAATGCAAATCTTGTTCCTAGCACGAATTATATAGTTTGGCTTTGCTGGGTAAACAACATCAGTACTAGTTCGTAAAGTGTACGCCAGATGTCGCACAGCGATGCATAGTTTGTGTTTCAAAGGTTGCCAATATGGATGTCGAAGATAACCGAGGTCTACCAATTCAGCACTAGGGAGCTCAGGGCTCAAGAAAAGGTTCGTGTATAGTATATACATTTCAAGTGTTCTTTTACTCAGGAAACTTGCATTCTTTTTTGATGTGGTAGTGTCTATTTTGGCCTTTTAAAATCATATACTGTATATACCGTATTATATATTTCCTTCATTTTCAAAGTTCATTCATTGAGTATATAATTAATTCATCTTTCCTTTTATTTTTGTTTATATTTCATTTTTTCAGGGAGGATTGTTGCAAAGTTGTACTTCTTCTTAAAATAGCAGCCAACACCAGTTTTTTTTTTCCCACCAGGTAGCAGTATCCACTGTGTGGGTTTACTGTCTCCCTTTCATTCCATCGTGGAGTATCTGGGGGGGTGGGGTAAATTTATTGTCTTTATGTCTTTCTCTAATGTATCAGCCCATTGTTGCTTAGGTTTCTTTCTGATGACTTCCATTGTGTGACCTGTATTTCTGCTTGTGCTCACAGTTCACATCCAGACCATAGAAGTCGACTTTTGCAGTTCTATCTGTAAGGTGCAAAACTGTGTGGTCATCAGCTCTTATTGATTAGGAAGATAATGAAGATGACTATAAAAACTAACCCATCAATAGAGGCATGATTTTTTTGCATTAATGATAAGCACAACAACAAAATATTTTGAAGCGATTTTGGAATATCTTAACAAATCATGTGATTCTGGTTAAGAAATTAGTGATTTTATTTTTGCAAATTACAGCAAATTAAAGTGACAAGGAAAGATTAAAACAAAATTCACGTATTTTGCGATAAGTGAGAAAGAGCAGCAAAATTAATGGAAAATAACGATCTTGAAATTGTATTCCAATATTAGATGTATGGAAGGAAACAGAAGACGGAAGAAGGATTTCTCATTTCGACAGAAGTATCTCTTCATATTAATATTCCATTCCATAATCTTGATTAGGGCTATATGATAGTTCTAATCAAGTTTACCTAAGGAATAATGAACAATTATCAATACTGCTGCTCTTTATTTATCTACTTTTCACATAAATAATTCACAAATCTTATGAATTAAACTTTTTTGAATTACTTTAGGAGAGCATTAAAGCAATGGGTCAGTTCTATTTCGCGAAATCGAACATGAATTAATGCAAAAAAAGTCATGCCTCTACCCATCAATAATGGGTAAAACAGAGCTAGTAGTAATATAAGTTTGGATCTGAGCAGAATTTATCCCAACTTGGAAATATATTTCAAAATGCCAGGCTGAGTGGCTCAGACAGTTGAGGTGCTGGCCTTCTCACCCCAGCTTGGCAAGTTCGATGCTGGCTCAGTCCCATGGTATTTGAAGGTACTCAGATACCTCAGCCTTGTGTAGCTAGATTTACTTGCACATAAAAGAACTCCTGCAGGACTTAATTCTGGCACCTCGGTGTCTCTGAAAACCATAAAAGTAGTTAGTGGGATGTAAAGCCAATAACATTATTATGTATTTCAAAATTATAATTTGTTCTCTAAGGTGAAAACTGCTGGGCCATACTACTGTAGTTGATGATGTTTCTTTCCAGGTGATTCCAGATCCCAAGACTCGTTCAAACAAGTGGGCTGGCTTGTCTGTACCACACGGGGATGAGAAGCTGTCATCTGCTGAATACCATGCTCACTGTCTCCTTAGTCCAGCTACATTCCTGGTCCCTGGCCAACATGTTCCCAGTGACGTTCTCTCCATAGAGATCTCTCCTAGCTCTCTTCTCTCCACCTCCAGTTTCACACTGTACAATGAAGATACTGGAATATTATCTCTGCTCTCAACGCTTGGCAAGTGAGTAAATATACTGTTCCTTAAATTTTCTTGAAATCTCCTCTGTACTGGGGATAATACAAAGTATAATTGACTAGTGTGTCTATCTCTAAGTGGAGGGCTTTGGTATATCCCCCCCACCCTCTGTGCCATCAAGTTGACTTCGATTCGGATTGACTGCATGATTGGAGTGCCTCCAGGTGTTTCTGTTTTCAACTAGACATTTCAGATCCTTCATCTTCTGAATAATCCACTTATTTGTTTTCTTGGCAGTCCAAGATTTAAGTCTCCTCCTGCACCAGAACTCGAAGGCATCAGTGTGCTTCCTATTCTCTCCCTCTTTTTTTTTAATGGTCCACCTTTCACAACCATAAGTATAATAGATGTGGGAAGGACTAGAGCTTTAACCATTCTGATCTTATGTGCATGGACACATCAGGGTACCTGAAGATCTTCGTGAGATTGATTGATTGATTGATTGATTGATTTATTTATTTATTTATTTATTTATTTATTTATTTATTTATTTATTTATTTATTTATTTATTTATTTATTTATTTTTCTTTCTTTCTTTCTTTCTTTCTTTCTTTCTTTCTTTCTTTCTTTCCAAGCAATTTCATGGATAACCAATGCATGGAAAAACGTTACAGGTTCAACAGTTCGTAACTGCTTTCTGAAAGCTGGGTTTCCCTGTAGTGGTGAACATCCCGAAATAGAATCTAATTTTTCTGACAGCATGGAAGCAAAACAACAGTTAATTAATACAGCATGTTACAGGGTAGAAGTGAAAACTTATTGAAATTGATTCAGATATTCCAGCAGAGTGTGAGAATGGAGACATGAAAGCGATTCCGAAGGAGGACAAAAATGAAGAGTCTGACGAAAGCGGCAGTGAAGGGGATGCTAATGACAACTTTGAAAAAAATATGGAAAATTAATGTGCAGCCAATAACCTCGTACAGATACAATTAAGTTGCAAAATGTGAAGATCATCTTTTTCCCTGCCAAATGTAACATCAGTTTCTCAGCCGCTTGACTGAGGAGTGATCCAGAACTTCAAGGTTATTTACAGACAGTTAGTTATGAAGCACATTGTATCAAAGCTTTGTTAAGCTACTGAGGGCCTGTACTACAACTGTCAGATAAACAGCCAGAATGGTAACTGGCTGAAGTTTTGTAAACTGTAAGTTAAATATTTTCTTTCATACTACCAAAAGATTTTAAATACGGTATTGGTATGCGGAAGATGTAGCAACATTTTTATTGCATTGGAAATAAAGTTTCTGAAAATGTAGTGAAATTTAGCGTAGTGGTACACCTGTTCTCTGGTGTTTTTGTTTGTTTAGCGCTATTCCTTTTGAAATTGTATTACTAGAGTCCATATTACACTCTTATTAGGCTATAATGTGGAAGTTCAGGTCTAGAAAATAACTAAGACCGAAATCTACATATATGAAGAAATTTTAAAATGAATTAAGTATATAATGAAACACAGAAATTGTTGTTGTAGAAAATAAAATGACTGAAAATTGTACCTGGACCCAAAAGGTAAGATATAGGCTATCTTATAAATCTTATCAAATGAGTCCTACCACAGAATATAATTTTTTGTGTGTCTAATACTAATTACGAGGTTGCATGTTACGGCGAAAGTAAAGTTTGTATTTGCAATCAATACCACCATATGCAGCATACCATATGCTAATAATAGCCACCATATGCAGCAGAGGATCATTAATTTTATTATTAATTATTCAATTTATTATTGCTAACTTGATAGGTAGTTAGTTTATTTTTTCCAAGACAATGTTAGAATAGTAACTGGCAAGCATTTATCTCACTTAACTGTAAATGCTGTACGTAGTAATAAGCTGTTACAAAGTCAAAGAAATATAACCGCCTTAACGTCCTCATTTGACGGACGAATCGCCGTGACCAACGTCGTATACCCTTACTCCATATGAGCACCGCGGAGAGATTTGAAATAGAAATAGTACGCACTCTATTGATTAGGAAATGTGTAATATCACCTTGAGCACCCGGCCAACTAATATTTAGAAGTTAAAAATTTTGGACTATTGGTATTCGAACCGATAAATAACAGCATGGCAGCTTCAAGCAATGACTCCGTCGACTTTGGCTACCTAGGACGCTTGTTATAATGCTTGCGTGCAACTCATATAGTTAATGGCAACAACTTGCTAGCTTGGGAAGTCTTTAAAAATTCTGTGATAGCTACTCAAGAAGCATGATATATTTTATAAATACGTACATAGGTTACACTAAAACAACTTATTTTTCATACAGCATCATGCAGATGTAGATTCATCACGATGTGTAGCCATGTTGATTCTCACAGCAGCGTCCCTGATAGGAGCAAAATTCCAGATAAGAGCGTTAACTGCCTCTCCAACTTTGGCATAGCTAAACTAGAGAATATTCTCCCAGACTGCACATAAATGAAAGCTGTAGTACACGTTTTCAACCAAACTTCCAGATAAATGTGCAAATGTTGCATAAATTTAAACCCCACTTTTATCCAGCTGCCGTAGTACAGGCCCTAAAAGAATTCTATCGTAAACAAAACAATGAAAAAAGGTGTAAATCTGACACAGGATTTAATTGCACATAGTGAAAATATTATTGCTAAACTGAAGTGGACAAAACAAATGAACACCAAGGATTTTTTCAAGTGCTAAATGTTTTACTAGAGATTGCTACATGTACATACCGATTTAAAGTTTCAAAAACTCATATGTTCTTAATTTTAACATGGTGAAGGTTAATAGTGTACAGTGTGCTCAGTGGAGGTTTCCATAGAAGTGTTTTCGTCTCTTTGATACATTGCAGCTGCAACAGCACATCTACAACTTTCTCATGTGAGTACAGTACAGTATATTGTACAACACTACAGTATATACAACTATTTGCGAGAGTTTTTAATGCATACAGTACATGGGTTATTGTGTTCCAACTTATGTTTGATGGTACCAGTTTTATACCGTCTTTCAGGAAGACACCCCTTCATAAGGGACAACTTTTTCGGTTTCAAAGGTATTTGTTATAGAGAGATTTTACTGTATACACAAAATTCTTGGGAGACATAAAATTACTTAAAACTTTAGTTGATGTAACAGTACGTTCACTAATTACAATCAAAGATGAGACAACCCTTCTTCAACCTTTCCAAATATCCTTTTCTCTTTATCTATTTTTTTTATATTATGTAAGAGGGATAGAAAAATATTTTGAACTACCTTCCATAAAATTGTCTTAGAGAAATCAGGTACTACATCCATTCAGGCAAGAGATGAGTCTGGCCCATTAAAGTCTCCTTTAGTTGGGCACGAGAACAACAGACAACAACACGGCTACGGAACTGAACTGGAACAATAGAGAGCAGAGAGAATTTATTTCCCAGTAGTACCACAGAAGGTGCTCTTTTTAGTCGATAACTTCACACACCAGTAGTAGGCAAAATTTACAATATTTTCAGTCTGAGCAGTCCATATTCCATACCTGCCAAGTATTCCAGTTTTTCCGTAAAATGTACGGATTCAGAGTATGTTTTACAGTTGTAACAGTTGTATCGATGAACAACATTATTGTACGGATTTTGAATATCCACGCTTGTTTTTGCTTTCTGTGATCAAATTGGATTTGTTTGACTTTCGATAGTAGCTGGGAATTACAAGTAACAATACGAGATGCAGTGTTTGAAATTCGACCGGTAAATGTATCGATAATCACATTATAGATTATCACTGTGCTTTTGTCATCTGTTCGACCTCAACTGCTACTTCATTCATTGAGATGTTCCCAAACACATAGCAGGCTGTGATTTTAAAGAAAAGAAATCGGTGAAAAGTAGCAGGCTGTGAATTTATATATAACAACTTTAGTAACTGTGTTGTGCTTCGTAGCAGCTGAAAGGCTTTGTTTGTGTGTGGGTATGTGCAACATTGGTGGTAGTTCTGAAACTTGTGGAATTGTGTGACGAATTTGTGATTTAGTATTTTTAGTGGTGTCCGTAATGAATTCAACTAAGAAACGATATCATCAGTCTTTTAGGGAGGCATATTCTGCCGAATTTCCTTGTTTTATACGATCACAGAAAGGCAAAACATTCGCATTCAGTTCCATGTGCTCATGTGATATAAGTTTCTCATGGAAGAAGTACAGAATTAGTAAATCACATTAAATCTGTTAAACACGTCTCCAATACAAAATTTAAGGTTGGCAGCCAGAAAATTAATTCGTTTTTTACCTCTTCTGGAGCTGACCTTGATATAGTTTTTTTGTGTGCTATTTGTTTTACGTTGCACCAACACAGATAGGTCTTATGGCGACGATGGGACAGAAAAGGCCTAGGATTGGGAAGGAAGTGGCCGTGGCCTTAATTAAGGCCTGGTGTGAAAATGGGAAACCACGGAAAACCATCTTCAGGGCTGCCGACATTGGGTTCGAACCCACTATCTCCCGGATGCAAGCTCACAGCTGCGTGCCCCTAAGCGCACAGCCATCTCGCCCGGTCCTTGATATAGTAAGAGCAGAATGCTTGTTCACTTCATTTTTAATTGAACATAATGTCCTGTTAGCTGCTGCCGATCATGCTGGTGTTCTGTTTAGGAAAATGTTTCCAGGTTCAGAAACTGCAAAAAAAATATGACTGTGGTTGTACGAAAACCAAACACATTTTGAAAGAAATGGCTACGGATTCAAGAAATGAACTTGTTGGTTACCTGCAACATAAACCATTTTATTTAGCTTCAGATGGGAGCAATAATAGTAATGCTATGTTTTACCATATTGTCGTCACTTGTTTTGTGGCAAAGCAGGAAAAGATAGTTAGCTCAGTGTTGTCCATCCCAGCCTTAGTGGGTGATTCAACAGGACATAATATTGGTATAATTATTATTAGCGTATGGCAAGGAAATTATATACATAATATACAATATATACACAATAACAAAAAACATTGATTCACTTCAGGCATTAGTGTTATCTCTTATATCTGAACGTCCAGCTTATCAATCCACTGTAGTGCTTCCACTGTTGGAGATAGGAAGTCTTCCAAACTACCTGGATATGCCCGTAGTTGACACTTGCTTACAATGTGGGGAATAGTCTGGCGAGGGGCTCCACGGTCACATTCTGGAGATGGTACAAAATTCCACTTGTAGAGAGAATCCCTTCACCTTCCATGACCTGTCCTGATCCTGTTCAGTCTGGACCAAGTTGCACGTGGCAGTTGAGATCCATTTACAATATTTTCCCCTCTGAAGATGTTATGCAGGAGCACATCGGGAGAGTTATTCTAGCGGCTTTTCCACTCCTCCAAAGCATTGAAGTTGGTGGACGTCTTCAGAGCAGCATCACAAAGGGGTGGATGTCGTGATTTCAGTCTTTTGAGACTAAGAGCTGGTATGTCATTTAGAACAGGTAGCAGAGGATTCTTGCAGATCTTGTTGTACTCTCGAACAAGAGCTCTGGATCTTCGTAAGTCAGGTGGCATTATTCCTGACAACAGTGGGAGCCAGTGAACTGGAGTTGATCTGATGGTGCCAGATATAGGACGCATGCTGGTATTCAATTGTGGGTCAATATACTTTGTATACGGACTATTAATCCACACTGGAGCACAGTAGTCAGCAGCAGAGAAAACCAGTGCTAAGGCTGAAGAGTGTAGGATGTTTGCAGTAGATCCCCAAGTAGTACCAGTTAGCTTCTGAATAATATTGTTTCGGGTTTTCAGTTTCTTCGACAAGTTCAAAAGATGTTGTCTGAATGATAAATTTGGTAATTTGGTGAAATTCAAAATTGCATAGCGTTCTGTTCCGGCAATGCTGCAGTCATGATTGGTAAGAAGAATGGAGTTGCTGCTGTTTTAAGGGAAGCATAGTCATCTGTCTTCGTACTGTAAAACGGGGTAACTTCGGCCACTTTCTTGTATATTTTTAAAAGTAAAATGTGAAATATTCTCTCTAATTTTCTGAAAAATTTAATATAAATTCTGCCATGTTTGTTCTTCATTTTAAAATATGAACATAATTCTAATTTTTATTCATTAATGTTAGGGTAATTGGGTAATTTCAGCCGCCATAAAAATAACTCAAGAAACGAAGTTTTCTTCGATGTAGTGTTACTTCGGCCACCGTGAATGTTTTTTAAAAACCTGCAAAATACTCAGTATCAACAATCGCAAACAAATTAAAACAATTTGTGGTAAAACAGATATATAGTCATCAAATTCATATATTCCCCAAAGAAGAAAGTATATTATTTAACCTGAGCATACAAGCATTGTGAGATATTACAAATTACATATTGCGTTGCATAAATATTTGTAATGATACAAAAGATAATAAATAAAAGGTACAAAAATCATGTTCAGTCTTCAGCCCTAAGGCTGGTTGGATCCTCAATAGCTCTGCCATCAGCTGTCATAGATGGCCTAGGCATTACTGAAGAGGCATACTAGGGAAATGAGGAGTGAGGTAGTTTCCCGTTGCTTTCCTCACCGAGCCAGAAGTTGCTATTACATATCAGTCTGCCAAGCCCACTGAAATGCATGCACCAACTGACCCTCTGAGCAACATTTTCACACCATTCATAGCAGGGACTGGCTGCATAAGGAATGGCATTACTAGCATCGCTCATACCTCAGTCACTTTCATATTGTCAAAGCCAAGGTTAAGACAGAGACAGATCAATGAAAGTAACAAAATTGCACTAGCCCATACCAGAAGACATAGTGCACAGTAAACACTAGGTCCTGCCAGCAAAGGCATGTACAAAAATCATAAAACCCAATTGTATGGAGAGAAAAAGTGGGCAAAAAAGAAGCAATCTTATAGACTGTCCTCATAGTGCACTGTCTTCTAAATTAGAAAATATCTGGGCCGTCAATCACGTTCTCAAATGTGTATCGTCCGTGTCAACTGATATCCGTCTATCATTGAAAATGGGACCATCTTTCCCCTCCCTGTTGGGATAAACTTCCCCGTTTATTGTTATTGTGCCTTTATTATTCTCTTCTAAGCGTTCTTGAAGTAAACAGGATTGTCATTACAATACCTGCGACCGCGTTGTGTTTTGCTGTATGTTCTTGACATGGCCGAAGTTACCCTGGAAGAGGACAGCTTTTATCAAAAACTATTCCCTGAAAAACCCATTTGAATAAAATGCATCAACTTGTATTGATCAGTTACCAGACGTACTTACATTTTGACCCCATAAATGACTGGAATGAAGAATCGAATGCTGGGGTTAGAGAACAGTCTGTTTTCTGCTGTTACCAGACAAGACAATAGTTGGGGCTGTGAAAAAAAAGTATTGACTCAACCAATGTTCTTTTGACTACAGAGTATGATAGAGCATTCTATTGTATGTGCATTTTAGTTGTTGCAAGTGGTTCATCTTTTTCAGTATAGGATTTAGGAGAAAATAGTGTTGTTATTCATCAGTGGCTGAAGTTACCCCACTTTACGGTACTGGGTTGCTCAAACCATTTGATTAACTTGGCTGCTGAGAAAGGTGCAAGCAGTTTGCCTGTTAAAGTTGATGAACTATTAGTCGACATCTTCTATTATTTAGAAAAGAGTTGTAAGAGGAAGGAATGCTTTAAGAAATTCCAAGACCTTCACAACAAGGAAACAAAGAAGATACTGAAACTTGTTTGCACAAGATGGCTATCGTTAGGAAGGTGTCTGCAGAGGCTGTTAGAGCAATGGGATCCACTACTTGGTTTCTTTAAAGATGAGGTGCTTGTTAATGCTCAGTGTGCATCAACTACTAGCTTTTAACATCATTTACGATCCCAAAGCCGTGCCTTGTAATTCCAGTGACCATGAAAAGAGGATAGCTACTATCCTCTTGGCAGGTATGGAATATGGACTGCTCAGATTGAAAATATTGTAAATTTTGCCTACAACCGGTGTGTGAAGTTATCAGCTTGAAAGAGCACCTTCTGTGGTACTACTGTAATGTGAGTACAGTACAGTAGTATATTGTACAATACTACAGCATATACTATTTGCAAGAATTTTTAATGCATACAATAATACATGGGTTATTGTGTTCCAGCTTACGTTTGATGTGCTGTATATTGTATATTTTGCTGTTTTTATTTCCGTCATGTCTCTCTTTTGTTTTTCGTTTGTTCCTTCATTATGTTTTTTGGCACATTTTTAGCTTGTATTATGTAAATTACTTTAACCCCCCTTTTTTCACTGAAGATGGCTCAAACGATTCAAAACATGTTTGAATTTGATTACTCCATCTAATGATGGAATTATATGATGTATTGAATTAAGAGGATACACTTAATTTTTTCCTTTATAAAGTGAAAACCGTCAATACGGAATGATTCTAATATCTTCTAATAGCTACTGAGTCGTTAGAATTGGCTGCTCCCAAAAGATTTGCATTGTTTCAAAATCTGACAAGAATAAGAACATTATACAAAATCGTGCGGAAATTTTTTTTATGGTTCTGTCATCAGGCTTAAATAAGACATTCTGTGCCTTCCTATATGCTGTCATTCCTTTATTTGAGAATCTGAATTCTACAATTCAGAGTGCTTCCCCTCACATTCATAAACTACTAGAACTAATGATGAACCTGTTAAAGCAGCTGCTTTCCAGATTTGTTAAACCAAAAGTGATCAAAAGTTCCCTTTTATTAAAAGTTCCATACCATTTTAATGAGAATCAGAGAATCAATGATGAGCTTGTCATTGGCGTTGAGACAATAAACTTGGTGAAGAAACTTAATGATAGAGATAAATCAACATTCTTTTCATCTGCCAGGGGTTACTTCTGCACAGCTTGTGATTATATCATTAACGAGTTCCCTCTCAATGATGTACTGAAATATGCAAAGGTTGCAGATGATTCAAAAATTGAAGGTGCCCAGTTTTCTTCTGTACAATTCTTTATAGAAAGATTCCCATCATTGCTGCCAAGGAAGGGCAGTAAGTCGGTTGAGGTTGCAATGAATGTGCTTCAGAACCAATTTGTAGCTCTTCAGATTGATGACTGTTGAGAGTGAGAATCTGACAGATGACACCAGATGGACTTGCTTGATGAACATTCGTGGAACTGATTGTGTTCCTAAGTATTATAGCATATCCAGGCTAATGCTTTCTGTTCTGGGTCTACTGCACAGCAATGCTCAGTGTGAATGTGTGTTCAGCTTGGTGAAAAAGAACCAAAATCAGTTTTAGGTCCTCAGTGTCAAATGAAATTCTGGATTCTATTTCTGTTTTGAAAACCAGAAGTACTGGTCCATGTTACTCGAGTAGCTTTCCTCCAGAATTTCTGAAGAAAGCAAAGAAATCAACTTATCTCCATCTGTCCTCTTCACCCTGTGATGGATAATAGCCTGCATACTGTGAGCTTTACAGAAATTTGTAAATAAGTGTGCATGTTTAGTTTATTTTTGACGGTGACATTCATATTGTGACCCACAAGTTTAAAGTGCTGAAAAACACTGTTTGTGTAAGTATGTAACTTTGTGTAAGTATTTAATTTCAGGGGTAAACATGTATTTGACTTGTATTAGTATTGTTTGTAATCTCCCCCCTTGCTGTCCTTTTTCACCATGTCTCAAGAGTTTGCGATGCATGCACATGTGTTAAAATTTTTCCACTTTAGGATCTTCTGGATTTCTCTTTTTGAAAGTTTGCAGGTATGATATTCAAACAAGCTGTACTGTTAGGAAAACTTTCCGCATAGTTCTCGCAAACGTTGCTGCTTTGGGAGACAAACTCTGAGATGTTTCACATACACAAGGAGAATTAAATTGAAATGAATGAAACCAAATGGTGGGTCTATGAGAGGAAGAGGGAGAAGTTGTGGCAATGCTGGTCGTTGCGATGGTTCCAGATTCAATGCCGTCTCCAGTCATGCAACACCTGATACTGCGATGAACGTGTAAGAAGCCTGCCTCCTCATCGACACCAGTATTGAACTGCGCCTTGCCAGAATCAACCCTGGTAGCCCATTCACTGAGATCACCATCAGGACGAACAGGGATGCATGACAGAAACTCCCTGTTGATGCAGACTGAATTGAAGGTGGTTTTGTAGTTGTATTTATACGGTGAGATAAGAATGCACTAGAATGTTCATGCTGGGTCTGTTTACATAGCACAGATGATGTAGGTAGTGCGGTATCTGAGCTGGAACTTGCAGGCAGTTGAGCAGAGTCTGGTGTTGACTGTAGTTGTCGTGCAGTGTCGAGGCGATGAATTATCATTCTTGAGGCTAAGTAGATTTCTGGTGTGGAATATAGGTGGGCAAAGATTGTTACAAATGGATACCTTGGGAAACGTGGCATTTGCAGAATGGACTGGTAGGCCTCTTCCTCAGACATGAACTGTATAGAGCATTCATGGACCTTTCTTAAAAGAGCTGTCCAACCATCAACATCCACCAATAACGATCAGAACCTAAAAGATGCTGTCTTCAAGGAGTGGGACCAATTGCTTCAAGAAATACTCAATGATTTGGTACTGAGCATGCAGCATCACATTCACGAGTGCCTAAGAGTTCATTGAGGACAAACACTCTATTGACTCATGACTGCATTGAAAACTGTCTTTAACCCCTCAGCGTCGCAGCCATAGAGCTTCCTACCCCGCGGCCGGATGAGATTTCAACTACGCGCGACTGAACGACATTGATTCACTTAAAGCGTTGCTACAAGTGTAAGAATAGCCCGATATTCACGAAATTTGGAATTCCTTACGATAGAAGTATGTATATGCAGATAATTACATAATTGTTTCATATTTCCTTAGTAATTTAGTTTCGTGTGATAGAGTTCAAAACACTCTTCGAGACAGAGACCTAGGTCACACTCCTGGCAGCAGTACACCGACGTCTTCTTTTTGCCATGTTTTGAACACACGATACAACGTATCTGAAGTTTGGATTTCTCACCCTTCGGTGATAATTTCCTGATAAAATGCAACCTTGGAACTGTATTATCTGATGCACGCCGGCCTTGAATATTTTGTTCCCCGCCCGAGCGAGCGTATTTTGTAAACAAACCTTCTATCAACTGAATTCTATAAGATAATTGCTCAGTGTTTGTCCATGTGACTTGTCTGAATAGTATTAGAGAATTTAGCAATCAGAATTCACTTTTGAAAACTTCCCTTTGACCTGTATAATTATCCATAGTCTCCTACACGAAATTTCCTAGTATTGGTTCCTCCTCATCGTCACTCTCATCATTTACCACTTCATCCGCTACAGCCGCATCATTTATTTCGTTATCACTGCTGCTAATACTGTCACTACTACTTCCAACTAAACTTTCATCTGAATTATACAATATTTCAAGCACGTTACTATAAGTCCAACCACGGTTGGCGCTAGCCATTGAGTGCGGCGCGTCACACGGACTGATGAAGCTACAGCGAGACCGAAAGCAGCAGGACAAAACTGAATAAGGGGAACAACATTTATGACTAAACAAACCAACTCGATACATATTTCAGATAAAAGGTCAAGACGTCGTCTTTCAAATGAGACATATACCCTGCACAACTGGCTCTCGTATCGTATGACAGAAAGCAGCACTAACTGATGCCTAAACAGAGCGCTCATGGAGAGTTACAAAAATATTACAAGCTGAGAAATAAAGACAAATATAATAAATAAACCGCACATTTCATGTAAAATTAGAGCAAAGAACATCACGCGAAAAGACAAACTTTTCAGATCATCATTTCTTTATTTCATTCTGTGGGAAAGAATGAAGCAAACTGACTTTAAAAAGCAGATATTAGTGCTCAGACTTACTTGACAAATATTTATCCTTGCAAAAACAAATACATTTTAACGATTATCAATTCTTATTTACAACACCGATAAACCTGAAAATGTCTTCTTGGAAACAAAACAATTTGCATGTCCATAACTCCAAAACTCTTCGCGCTATAGCCGTAAATGCGAAACCATGTATGGGTCTATACGACGTATAGAGGTTGGCGGCTACAGAAGAAAAGAGGGTCTACATGTATACCTCGTATAGAGGTCAGCGCTGAGGGGTTAATGTGCGATGGGTAAAAGTTAACCCGGCATCTTCCAACCTTAGTAACATTAATAGGAATTAGAATTTATGTAAATCTTACTTGGAATTGCTTTTATAAGAGAGATGTCCTCACTGCAGTGTTCTGGAACCCACTGTCCTGCCTCCAGAAGTACATTTACTTTTATAACCAAATAGAAAGCAACAGTTGCTAACCAAATAGAAAGCAACAGTCGCTATTGGGTATTCCTGAAGTACGAATTTGCATTCCTGTTGGTCAGCGTGAAGTTGAACGTGGCACCATTGACATCAATCGCAATAAACATATTGTATTACCAACCCATGCAGAATAAATGCACAAATAATACCCAATACAGAATTCCATTCTTATCAGCCTGGAACTAATGTGTGTTTTCAGAAAGTACTGAAAAGAGTTAAACCGTACCCTAATCAGTTGTTATTGGCGTAGAGCAATCTTTATTTTGGAAAAGTACTGAAAACAGTTGTAATTTAGCTTTCTGCCACTGGACTCTATAAAATGTGTTCTAATTGCCTCTTGTCATTCTGAAGTATTAAAAAAATTTGTAATTCATCTTTCCACCACTAGCCCGCATAGAATGCTAGAATGCGCTACTGTCGCCCGAACCGTACCCTAACCAGTGCAGACCAATGGTGTTTACACAGGGGAAACTAGAGGCCTAAGGCCGCTTTCATGGCTGTACGCCTCCAGACCCCCTTTGCTCGTCCCCACCCCTACCCTAACCAATCCAGACCAATGATCTTGTCCACCCCTACCCTAACCAATCCAGACCAATGATCTTGTCCACCCCTACCCTAACCAATCCAGACCAATGGTCTTGTCCACCCCTACCCTAACCAATCCAGACCCATGGTCTTGTCCACCCCTACCTTAACCAATCCAGACCAATGGTCTTACCCACCCCTACCCTAACTAATCCAGACAAATGGTTTGTGCACCCCTACCCTAACCAGTGCAGACCAATAGGTGTTTGCACAGGGGAAACTAGAGCCCTAAGGCCACTTTGTGGCTCTAACCTGCTTACACCTCCAGACCCCATTTGCTTGTCCCCACCCCTACCCTAACCAATCCAGACCAACGGTCTTGTGCACCCCTACCCTAACCGCCGTAGACAAATGGTGTTTGCACAGGGGGAACTAGAGGCCTAAGACCGCTTCATGGCTTTAACGTGGGGCTTGTCCCATCTTAGTACTCAACTAGACAGGTTGGCAGCCTTGTCCACCACCCCAACCACGTCCTCTGGGAGAAGGCAGCAAGAAGAAAAGAGAAGACAGTCACTCCGCGCAGACTAATATAGGAAGTTACCGGCTTAAGTATTTATGTGTGATATTCTAGCTGAGGAGGTTCCTTAATTTGTTAGTCACATACTCAGTGTTTTTCTTTCTGTCCATGCTAGGTTTGCAGTTACCAGAAGTGTACATTTTTGTTATATTTACTATTCTGAGTTTCACATTAAATAATTATGATATTGGTTCCACTTCAGCACAACAGAATCTGGTAAATGCTTAACTATTTTTGATGAGTGTAAATTGCTTCACTTAAAAATTGGCAGAACCATGGAAGAAAAATGTAAACAAGCTCTTCTTTGTTGGTATTCACATTTCATTTATGAGGATGTACCCATAAATAACCGGAATAACATTGCCATGAGCGAAGCTTGTGTAGTAAGGATTTCTGTCGCTATACTTGACTTGTGTCTCGGGAACGCAGGATGAGGAGCCATTCGGAACATCTCGGAACACTTCGGCTCTCTTCGGTTCCACGAACTATAGCTGGGAGCGGCTCTTTTAGGTTCATGAACTAGGCTGGACTGGTTACTTGTGTCTCGGGAACCCAGGATGAGGAGCCACAATCCTCTTTGTGAGGAGCCATTCGGTTCCACTCGAGATGTGGCACTTGCAGGCTGCTTAGCGTGGCACGTTTTTAAGTATGAGATTCGTGGAACCGAAGAGAGCCGAAGTGTTCCGAGATGTTCTGAAAGGCTCCTCATCCTGCGTTCCCGAGACACAAGTGGCATGTATAGCGCAACTTATTGCCAGTTCAGTGCCGCCTGTGTTGTCGACCTGGCTTGTTCTGTTCATCTGCAGTGATTGTTTTTGCTAGTGCTGTTTTGTTCTTGTTTCATTTTTCATGATGGCAAGTTTAAGTAACAACGTGCAAACCTTTTATTGGGAAGTTTAAAGAAGATTGCGCAACAGTGTACGTCAAAAACGACCCGAGTGGCAGACAGGAGACTGGTTTGTCCACCACGACAACGCACCTGTACACACAGCCATCTCTGTTAGACAGTTTTTCTTATTTCCTCGCATGAAAAGGGGCATGGAAGGACACCGATTTGACAACATTGAAGAGGTCAAGAAAAAAACAAGGGAGGAACTGTCAGCCGTTTCTAAAGATGACTACAAAAATTGTTTCGGACAGTGGAAGCACCGGTGGGACAAATGTATTAATTGTAATAGAGAGTATGTTGAAGGGAATAAGGTTGTTTTGTAAAAAAATTTGAAAATATATAGCTTTTAAAAAATAATTCCTTTTTTTGTACCCCCTCATACATAACAGCCATTACAAAAGATGCAGTTATTTTGAAACAGTGACTTTTAATATTTTATTTTTTGAATTTTTATGATTATTTCAAAATAAATGGACCATCTTTCTCATTATCGTAAGATTTTAGATTGAAAAATTGTAATGAACAATTATCTTAGTAATACGAGAATCAGTGAGTGAAAGGTTACCCGGGTAATGTGGGTACCCACTTCTTACCTGAATACTCCGGCTAATGCTCGGGTAACCAGGTACGCAAGTACCCAGATATACTAACTGTATCATAAACCCTACTGCATCCCATTCAATTCCATTTTGTTTACAAAGTTGTTTCCCAGAAGTAATGTAAATGAAATTGGTAAAGACACTTTATTGATTTTCTTTGTCCAGGTTATACAACAGAGGCATCAATATGGATTTGGGTAAACTCTACCCTGCAGTGGAATATCCTGTTAGCAGAGGAACCCCTATGATCTCTCCACTGATAAAATGGAATCATTCTAACCAGTGGTTTGTCCCAGATGACTCAAGGAAGGTAAGTTGATCCATTGTTCTTTGTCAGAAAGTTAATGAGATGCTGTTTCAGGGATAGCTACCAGATATGCAGATTACTAAATACAGTGAACTGATAATTCATATTCAGTCAATTCTGGAATCTACTGCAGTGGACTTGTTAAAGTTTATTTTGATGTGAGAGTATGTCTTCCAGTTTGTTTGTGTACTGTACCTAAGCATAAAATTTACAGCTGCACATGGGAATGTATAGTAAGATAGCTTCATAATTTTGCAACTGTAATTTATGTGTACAGTGAAACCTTGTTAGTGCATTCCTCATTAAGATGTTTTCTCATTTAGCATATTGTAAATTCAAAATCCCTATTCCCATCATAAATCTGTATAAAATTACCTCGCTCATTGTGTCATAAATTTTCGCTATTACTGCTTAGCATGATCATATTTTTCCTAGTCCTAAAAATGTTCTTTGACATCCCTTGTGACAGGAATGAGAGTTCCAACACAGTTAAGAACCTCACCACTGGAGGCAGGTTGGGGAAAGTTGCACGAAACCGAGACAAGGCCTTGAATTCCTAAATTTCACAGGGTAATTTGCACCTTTGGGAAGCAAGCTGTTGGATATAGGAAAGTTCATTTTTGCTTTCTGGTTAGCAGTGAGATTGCTGAATAACCCAATGAGCCTGTTGGTGCTTGTATTTTGCATTCCAATCAGAAATTAGAAATTTTATTTTGTGTTGAGTGGTACAATGAAAGGTAGCAAATATTTGGCATGTGATAGCCTACCTTCAAGAAATTGGGGTAGATGCTACACCTAATCAACACTTCAACATTTGTCCAACCCTCGTCCCGTTTCTCTACGAGGTGGGGTATGAAGTTAGATGAATCTGTTGTGGGGGTTTTTATGACTGGAAGCCCTTCCTGACATCAACCTCATCAGAGGAGTTAATGAGATGGAATGAATGACGTGATATATGATAGTAGGAAGGGAGAGGGTCAAACCCGGTGCTGGCACATAGCTTACTCCTGTTGAATAGCACCAAGGGGTCTGCTCAGAGCTTAACATCCCCATCTGAGGAATGAATCACCATCAGTAGCATGTAATGTTTGATAATAATAATAATAATAATAATAATAATAATAATAATAATAATAATAATAATAATAATAATAATAATAATAATAATAATAATAATAATAATAATAATAATAATAATATCACGCAAACAGCTCAAGGAAGCATGTGGATACACAGGGGTTACAAGGTAGGTACATAAAAATGAGAATCTTAAACCAAGATTGATAACACGTGTATTTTAAACCAACAAAATACAAATAGGAAAAAGGAGGAGGACCGACAAGTTGCAAAGAGTGAATAACAACACGTTGATTTCAATGCTTTAAAAAAGGTGAGAGAACACTGACCATAAAGAGTGACAAGAAATTAGATAACAAACCAGAATTAAACATCAAAAAACACAATTTAACAAAATTAAACAAGTCATGACACCTGAACAAGTAAAGAACCCGATAGAATAGAAGGAAAGGAGGGACACAGGCAGGAATGGGAAGCAAAGAATTTATCCGGCAAAGCAAAAACATGGAATAAAAAGAGAACTATCACCACTTGGTGAAAAAGTACATGAAGTATTGATGGAAACTAATACTTATAAAATTCCAACAGTCAGTCATCTCGATGTTTCAGTTTCCAAAGTTTACATTAAAAATTTTCATTCAAAGCACTCACAGCCATTACACAATGAAAGGGCAATATATGATCCCCTGAGTAGAGGCAAGTACATCCTTTGCCATGCAATGGTTTTTGTACACCGTAACTCAGGCACGCAGGGCGTTCCCTATTAAAAAAGTCTTCTGACCAGGTGGACAGAAGAAATTCCAAGAGGTATCACCTCAGGGCAAGCTCATCGTCAGTCGTACTTAGTGATGAGCGACACCGTGATTTGTGAGTCACAGCTTGATTTGATATCGTGATTTTCTGATATCAGTGATTTTTAGTCGTGACGTGATCACAATCACCGCATCGTCCGTGCTGCTTGGTGCTTGTTATTTGTAGCTTGTGATCAAGAGAATGCCTTGTTATTGTGACTAGGCTATCTCTGTGTAAACATTTATAAGAAAATCAGCCACCTAAGGGTTTGCATTTAATAAACAGCCTACATTTTGGTTGCATTACAGACACGGTCATTGCCAATTTACTTCTAGGCGTACAAACATAATCATTTTATTATTTACATTCGTTTTTTGTAGACATGTCGAAGTTCAACCAATATGTCAAGGAAAAAATAGGATCAACATTGGTAACAGTCGTGTTTTATACTGTAAGCGATTATTTGGTATGTGCTAGGAAATGAAATTCTACACATTTATCTGGCACAAGTGAAAAATATAATGATGAATGACTATTCCCAGCCACCTAATGTAAGGTTAACGATACCAGTGCACCTTTCCTTAGATACCAGTACCGGCAGTAATTCAGAAAAATATATGGTATGGAAAGGCGTTGACCCAGCTGCGTGAGGGCAATTGGGAAGCTACAATGAGGAGCGGTCTAAGAGGCACGGCAATACACTTGAGGGATGTAACGTGCTGACCACACGGCTATCTAATATCTGCAAGCCTAGAGCTGCGCAGCAGCTGTAAATGAAAGCCAAGACCTTTCGAGGCCTGGAGTGTTCTTGTTCTTAATTAACTTTAGAGTAGTAGTGGTTTAAATGAAATAATTCAAAATTACAAATTTTATTCATTAGCTATTCCTTATCTTAGTCTAATTTTCATCACATTATTGTGTTTTAGATTTCACAAGAGTATGCTGATAGTGCTAGTCACAAAGCAAAATCAACCATGAAAAGTAACACTGGACAGACTCTGCTCACACAAAGTATACCTCCCACAATCCACAGTAGTTTCTATGCTCATATGTTTAGAGCCCTAGTTGCTGAAAATATCCCCTGGAATTCTGTGCATAGTCATGTTTTCAGAGATTTGTTTACAGAAATACACCAACAACACATACTTTCAACATCTACATTAAAGAAAAACTACTTAGATATAGGAGGTAATTTTGCCAGTCACAAAGGATATTTGGGAGCCCTTACATAGGGTTGTATGTGGACAAAACCAGCAACTCTGTGGGCAGGTACATTGCTAATCTTATAGTAGGAAAACTGGAACCCAATTGGCATTTACTGCTCTCCTTTGTTCTAAGCAGCTTCAGAAAATAGAGCAAAGCATTGTGTACATCATCAACAAGGGGTTCCAGTTGTTGTATCCTGGGAGTGTTGATGATTATAAAGACCTTCTCCTTGTCTCCAATGCTGCTTCCTACATGATTGCTACTCTACCTCTCGTTAAAACTTTCTACCTTTCTTTAATGTCCATGTTACTTGCATGGCCCATGCCTTGCACAGACTCACAGAAATAGTTAGGGCCAAGTTGCCTGCAGTAAATAATCTGATTTCAACAACGAAGAGAGTGTTCTGTAAGCTTCCATCAAGAATAGCCATCTTCTGAGAGAAATTCCACTCTATTTTTTTCCACTACAGCCGTTGGGGTTCCTCAATGGAAGCTGCCCTGTATTATATCGAACATCTGTGATAGACAGTATGCCTTTAACAGACAACTCTGCATGTGTGTCGTATGGGCAAAGATCTGCTAAAGGATTATTCCAGTGTTCAGAGAGACATTGCATATATTCAGGCAAATTTTTCATTTCTCCCAGTCAATCATTACAAAAATAGGGAAAAAAGTAGAGTCTCAAACAGATATATTTTGTAATTGAGGAAGCTGAGAATATTATACAAAGTACTAGGGGTAAAGTAAGGGATAAAATAAAAGACAGGTGGGCTAGTGTATTGCAGAAGAATCTAGGTAATTCAGTGCAGGAAAGGATATATCAGGTAATGGATGGGGAAAAGTAGACCTACCTAGTGAAATTGAACTGAAAAATGTAGGTAAATTTTGCTATGCCCCTCCAACATCTGTGAGTGTAGAGCACATTTTTTCTGCTTTAAAAATTGTTTTAACAGACAAAAGACGCAGCCTGACTGTGGAAAATTTGGAGAAGATTATTGTTATGTGCTGTAAAGCAAACTACGACTGAAAAGTGCAGTAGGAATGTTCCTCACAAATAAATACGCATACCAGTACTACGCATTTAATTTAATTTTAGTACAGTACTGATGAAATTTTTTTGTTTCCTAATCCATAGCTGTTTGTAATAAACGCCTGTTTAATTATGCCTTCATTTTGCAACTATTCCTATTTAGAAAGGGTAGCCTATACCACATTACTGTACTTAACGTAAAAAAAAATATCACATTACAGTGTAGGTCTATATTGTCATATTTTAAAGTCGATTTTCTGCCTATTTTTAAAGCATATTTGAAGTGCCTATATTCTCTTTTAAAAACCTATTTACTTGTTTAAAAAGCCATTTTAGGTGCCTAAAACATTTTTTTAGAGTCTAAAATCCCAGGTCTGTATCATCAGATACATGCCGATTGTTGACTACTGCTTTCTGGCAAAGCAAGTGAGAGGCGCTCGCATTCCAAATGTTTATTCAGATTTGAAGTACTTCTTTTTAAGACAATTTCTGTTTGCTCATATTACATATTGTGAAATTTTCATCCACTTCTTTAAAGAACTGCTACAGGTCACTGTTCTTCCTTTTTCTAGAAAACGCCATTTCAGTCAACTTGCTCCTAATACTGAGCTTCAGTGACAATATGCCCCCGGGCATTCCAAAATACAGGAGAAATACATGTTTGTTACTATTCTAGGAGAGTCCCGTGTACCACGATTTTTTTGAATGCGCGCTTAAAAATAATACCGCACTGCGAGTCAACTGACAATTTCCTGAAACTGATATTGCAAGCGATGCCGAGGATTATAAGTGTTTCAGTTGTTAATATATTCGGGAGGAATGTGCTCAATTCCTACAAATACATTATATACTGAACGATATGTTGACGTCCTTAAAAAATTAAATCAACAAATGTCCATACTGTTGGCAATCATGGCGATGCTGCTTCCTTGAACGCATCGCTTCGCATGGATACCGTTGCGGCAGCACGTCGTGATATTACGACTGATCACAACATCGATCACAGTCACAGTTTAGGTAGCAACATTCTAGTTCTGTATATGGAGTTAAGAGGGCGCACGATGATCACTTGAAGTGAAATCACGACTGATCACAGTGATAGCGTAGAAAGTAACAGTCGTTACTCGTGATTTCTTGATATCAGTGAAAAAATCACAGTTCGTGAAATATCGCCCATCACTAGTCGTACTGTACTTCCTTAGATGACTGTGGCACCACTCTTCGTTATGCATCGCTATTCACCTTATCGTCCAGCTACCTCTACAGCAACGACCACAACAGCCACTACCACCACCGCCACTGACTTCAGTCAAACAGCTGCAGCAGCTTACCACTCGGCCATAATGTCTAGTTTTGCTGCTCTTGATTACCAGGCCAGATTTCTTCCCATGACACCAGCTTCGCTGGGGGCCAACACTACAGTTCACTTCCAGTTTAAGAGGTTTTCTCCACAGTGTGCTCCGGAGGAAGAACAAGCCCCACGATGCTTTGCGCTGGATCCCACTATCGGCAGCCCTGAAGATGGTTTTCCGTGGTTTCCCATTTTCACACCAGGCAAATGCTGGGGCTGTACCTTAATTAAGGCCACGGCCGCTTCCTTCCAACTCCTAGGCCTTTCCTATCCCATCGTCGTCATAAGACCTATCTGTGTCGGTGCGACGTAAAGCCCCTAGCAAAAAAAAAGCTTTACTCTGGACCCAAAACCTGCACCATCGACAGACATTACAAGTTTGCCTCTGCAGACCACGGACGCCATCAATCAGCCCATTTCTGCCATTTCTCCACCCACCACCACTACCCACTCTCCACTCGGACTTTCATCCGCATCCGGCACAATACGTCCCATAATTTATTCCCGTTTGCTCCAACCTTCCCCCTCAGGAACGCATTCATTTCTACTCTCCAAACCTGCCTTCCAGTTCCAGTCTCCCAACGCCAATTTCTCCACTCTGCTCAGATTTAATATGTGCCGTGAGGATATAGCGGACATCCGACGAACAACAACTGGACTCATCATTCAAGTTAATGGGGACACTGCGGCCACTCAACTCACCACTGCAATAGGAGCTCACCAACTTGAATCAAATACTCCTTTTTAACTTCTCTCTCCACAACCCATCAAAACGCCCCCATCCCCACCACGCTACTGACTTCTCAGCTGTGTAATACGAGGTGTTCATCCCTATATTACAGAAGAAACAATAATCTCCAAACTTCACGCGGAACGCATCCCAGTCAAGAAGGCATTCAGAATCAAGAACTCCACGGGTCCCACCTATATGGTGCGAATTCTTCTGACATCGCCCGAAGATGTCGACAGTGTTTTGGTCAGCGGGGTCTCTATACATAGACACCACCATAAAGTGGAACCATCTCGTACCCCACCACCACAAGCCATCCGGTGTGAGCGCTGTCTCATCTACAATAATAATACCACCATTCAGTGTACCGCCATGACTCCTGAATGTGGACATTGCAATCAAGATCACTCTACACCCAGGTGTTCCAACACACATCAACCCCCGCAATGCCATACCTGTGGATGTAGTCACGCAGTGTATTCTCGCCGCTGCCATCACCGCCCTGCACCACCTCGAAATCAACCAAAATTCATAGCCCCTATCAGAACCATTGATCCACCTACGTCACCTAGCTGTTCCCTTTTTCAAATACCTACAGTAGAGGATCTAATTAGTTTTGTCACCATTTCATTACTAAATATCCATCCCTACAACCGTCCCTTAGTCCTCACTCACTTACAAGCCGCAACAAACCAAACATTCAATCTTCATTTTTCTCACCACTCATTCCGTCTAAATTCGCACTTCAACTTTACTCCCTTAGAAACCCTTGTCTGAACACATTCCCAGCCCCCTCAGCTCATGCACCCACATCATATCATCGCATCCTCTCCCCTATTTTTAATCACTGAATGGACTTAAATTCTGTTAAATGTAGTCTTGTGAGTGCACCACGGATATAATGTCACTCTTCACATATTGGCCCCTCTGTCTTCAGAAGAGATCACCATGGCGAAGGAACCAACAGAAAAATTTCTAATCGGTACTGTGTTAAACTTTCGACTTTCATACATGACTGTTAAGATAAAACCCATTAATTTATGTTAATATCCTAAGTACTGTTAAACTGTAGACCGTATTTATATATCAATGTACATGCAAAAAAAAAAAAATTAAAAATAAATGATGCCCTTCCCCATATACTATAATATACCATTCCCTCCACCTCATCTATACATCACTCCTTCCATTCCACACCATCTCTCATGGCCAGAGAGAGAGTGTTGCCCTCTAGGTGGCCCGCCCCACCCCTTCAGGGTGGGGAATGAAAGCATTTGATAGATAGATAGATAGATAGATAGATAGATAGAGGCAAGTACACACATCCTTCGTCGTACAGTCCGACGAAACACATACACTGAAATCTGACATGTTGTTTAATAGATGCTTGAAAACGTGTGCTCGTCACCATAAGACCTATCTGTGTCAGCGCGACGTAAAGCCCCTAGAAAAAAAAACAACGTGTTCGTGGACGGAGTGGTATTCATGGGGAGTGGTGGTTCGGCACTTTACGGTGTTTCTCCGGACTTTCATACCGACAGACCAGTACTCATTTCCTCCAGCTGAATACCATCTTTATCTATGGGGCAAACTCAGCGGCACAGTGCAGTGAACTTTTAGCTGCATCATGTACCCCACCTTACCCACCACAACTACCACCACTGCAGGCGCTGTCCAATCTGCTGCAGAGCTAGCTACCATTGCATATCACACGTCTATCTTGTCTTCACACGCTGCTCCAAACTATCAGGCCCAGTTCCTACCTGTGAACTCGGCTCCCCACTGGGACGACGCTCGGAACACCGTCTAAACGAACAGCTTCACTACTCTCTGCTGAAGGGGAACCAGCCCCCCGCTGTCATGCTGTGGCTCCATCATCACTACCTTCTGACCCCATGACTGGGGTACAACCAACTTCTATGAACAGTGAAAATAGACTTATTCTCCAGGACCAATCTGCCCCATCCGACCTCCCCACCTCCGGAACTCGCCGACCCATCACCAACTTCCACTCCCTTCAGCCACCCCCTACTGGCACTCATGTTTCTCCTGCTCAAACCCACCTCAGATTTCCGTTCCCCAGCCCTCATATTCAAAACCTTACTCCTCTTCAACATGAGATGTGAAGAGATTGCTGACATTCGACCTACTTCTACAGGGATGCTCATCAAACTCAATAGAGAAGCAACCGCTCAGAGACTCACTCATATGATAGGTGCAGCTCACTTAGGGTCATCAGTATCTTTTAAACCACTCCCCACCCCAACCTTTAAACAACAGTCCTCCCCGCCCCACCACCACAGTTTAGTCAGCTGCATGATCCGTGGGGTGGACCCGGCCATCTCCGATGTGGAAGGCGTTCCAATTCAGAAGGCCTTTCGCATCCTTAGTTCTTCCGGGCCCACCTTCATGGTCTGCATTCTCATGCCCACTGGGCTTCATTGCCAGTGGAGTTTCTATTTTTCGGCATCATCATAGGATGGAATCCTCTAAAGCTCTCCCCCCTCAGCCTATCCGTGGTGACAGGTGTCTTGCTTACAATCAGTACCCCACGGTGCAATGCACTACTGAACAACCAGCCTGCGCTCACTGTTCCCAATCTCATCATATCTCCAAATGCCCTCATCTTCAACTTCCCCCCAAATGTCATACCTGCGGGGACACTCACCCCACATATTCTTGCAAATGTAAGGCCCGCCCATCCCCTCCCACCTACAGACCGGATCTTGTAGCCCCCATCAGTATGATAAGATACCCCCACTGGCCCCAACCGCTCTCTTTTTCCACCACCTACCATAGAGGACCTAATCTGCTTCCTTACCATATCCCTGCTCAATATCCACCCCTTTCAACATTCTTTCGTTCTCGAACAACTCCAAGCAGCTGCCAATCAAACTTTAAACTTGCATTACCAACCCTCCCACTCAGGTCTGAACACACACTTCACCTTCACCCCTCTCGGGGGACCTTGGTTTAGTTCCCCATTATAGCCGGCCCCTTTACTATCCTGCCCACTCACCCCCACCCCCACTCTAGGTGGACGACCTCTATACCTGGACGGGACACCCTTTCCTAACTTCCGTACCCACCTAGCGTGCCAGTCACCCAAGATAACTCAACTACTGTGACACAATCTGTCCCTTGGATACATCACTCCTACCAACAGGGAACAATTTCATTTTAGGTTACATGCCATTGTGGTGTTCAAATCTTATAGCAATGTACATTCAGTCCACCTTCACACTCCTCTTCGATACTCAATTACGTATTGGTCACCTTAAGCAAAGGATTACCTGTATTAATCTGAGAAATTTGCAATACTGTAACAATGTGACTCCACTGATATAGAAGCTAGCAACTCCAGAAAAATCAAATGCTGAATAAATGATGTATATCCAAACCTCGATTTCCATCATACATAATAATGTCACCCCTGTAACTGTATATATCTTATTGTGTCACTATGAAAACAAAGGTATGAAAGAAGTTAGGTTGGTCAAGAAATACCACTGTTGTAAAATTTTCTGTTTATATGTACTTACTATTGTAAACCCCTTGATGAAATAAAGCAATTCGCTCATAGGCCGAAACAATCTCTCCCATCTCCATCTTACTTCACATCCTTAACCCCTCTCCTCAATCCTTCACTTCCTCTTCAACCCACCCGGATCTCTTGGCCAGAGAGAGGGCGTAACCCTCTAAGTGTCCCGCCCCACCCCTTCAGGGTGGGGAATGAAAACTTTCATAGATAGAGACATAGAGGCAAGTAACAAGAGCCTGACTGGGCCATGAGAATCTAAGTCCCGATAATTTAGAAAATCTTTTGCTCACCAAATGTCTTCCTGTGAAGTCCAGTAATAAAGCTGGAAATAGCGCATGACCAGCATGCAGGGCAGCTGGATCTTCAGCCCTCCACACACACTACAATCGAACCTGGATCGAGGAATAGGTGGAAAAGCCTCAGTTTATATAGGGCGTGTGGAAGGTGCTGGAAGTATGCACAGTTTGTTCGAGAAAGTAGACAGGAGACGACGTAGCACTGACGCAATGATGTCACGATGAGTTTGCAACATCCAGTTGTATGACAACCAGCAGTGCGAGAAGTTGATGAACTGGAGCGATGTAAAAAGTTGACAAGAAAGGTAAATGACGTAAAATATTGAATAAACTTTTCTGGGAACGTTATAAGCATCACATGCCCTCACTGCGGAGAAGTTTGAAATTTAATAATCAACACTTCAGTATACAGGTAGAAATATTTATTTCATATTGTTAGACCAGTTTCGGTACCTGTGGTACCATCTTCAGTAAGAGATGCGAGAACATTTTTAAGAATAAATTAGCAATCATCATCATCATCATCATTATTTCCCCTTATCCAGCTCCTGCCGGGTCAGGGTGTTTATGGCACTTCTCCATCTTCCTCTTTCCTTCCACCATTCCTCTTCCACAATCTTCTCCCAGTCTAAATTTCGTCTGCTTATGCTGCTCTTCACTGATTCAATCCACCTTGTTCTAGGTCTTCCTCTGGCTCTCTTGTCCTCGCACTTTGCCTCCAGCATCTGTCTTGGAATTCTATTCTCCTCCATTCTCTTTACATGTCCAAACTACCTTAAGTTTATTCTTTTCAATTCTCTCATTTAGCTTTCCTATCCCAACTACCTTCCTAACATCTTCATTTCTCACTCTGTCTTTCCTTCTCTTTCCTATCATACTTCTTAGGAATTTCATATCACTGGCTTGAATTCTACTCTCTTGCCTGCTAGTCAAAGTCCAAGTCTTAGCTGCATAAGTCAGTATGGGTACATAATACAGTTTGTATTATGCTAAAGATTGGGTCCACTGTAGATCTTCCACTCCTGAAGCCATATTGTTCCTCCTGTAACTCTCCTTCAATCTTTCTTCTCATTCTTCTTTCTAATATCCTTTCCAGTATTTTAACTACCTGCGATATAAGTGTGATTCCTCTGTAGTTACCACAAACTTTATTGTCCCCTTTCTTAAACACTGGTATTATTATCCCTTTTTTTCCAGTCTTCTTTACTTTTCCTTGGTACTTCTTTGCTCCAAACAAGTTTTCTTACACTTTGGTAGAATGCACTACTCTGCTGTACCCACCTGCTAATCTCCATGTCTACCCTAGCATTTTGCATTAATTCACTTCCTAGGTATTTAAAGCTGTCCACAATGTCCAGACTCTGACTTCCAATTTTCACAGTGCCCTTTTTTTTGCCTTTCCCCTCTTGACATCACCATAGTCTTGCTTTTCTCAGTACTGATTTTCATGCCATACTTCTCAATTTTTTTGTTCAGTACATCTAGTTGTTGTTGCACTTCTTTGCTGTTCTTTCCCCAGATCACATCATCATCTGCAAATAGCAGTATCTTCATCTCTGTATCTCCATAGGCTTCCTTTGTTTCCTTTACAATTTTGTCCATAAAGAGGTGACAGTACACTCTCCTGTCTTAGTAAGTCTTATTCCTAAACCATTCTGTCTTTCCAACTGGGGTCAGTACTCTGCTAACACAGTTGTTGTACATTGCTTACACCATTTCTAACATTTCTCTTCTGAGTCTCTTTTTAACCTTGGTTTCCCAAACCTTCTCTCTGGGGACACTATCATATGCCTTTTCTATATCTAAGAAAGTCATGACCAGATCCTTTCCATATTCCCAGTTCTTTTCCATCAGCTGTCTCATGCTAAAGATTGGGTCCACTGTAGATCTTCCACTCCTGAAGCCATATTGTTCCTCCTGTAACTCTCCTTCAATCTTTCTTCTCATTCTTCTTTCTAATATCCTTTCCAGTATTTTAACTACCTGCGATATAAGTGTGATTCCTCTGTAGTTACCACAAACTTTATTGTCCCCTTTCTTAAACACTGGTATTATTATCCCTTTTTTTCCAGTCTTCTGGTACACTTTTGTGTTTCCACATACACTTTAGTAGTCAGTACAACCATTGCATACCAACAGGTCCAGCAGCCTTTATCATTTCCACACTGATTTCATCCATCCCTGCTGCTTTTCCCATCTTCATCTTTTGTACCACTAACTCCACCTCCCGCATTGTTATATCATCCTCTGTTGTTGAGTCCTCACACTGTGTTGCTTCTATCTCCCCTGTACAGTTGTTCACATTCAGTAGCTTATCAAAATACTCCTTCCATCTTCTCTTTATCTCTTCTGAGTGTGTTAACAATTTCCCACCTTCCTTTTTCACTAGATTTGTGGTAACTTTTTCTGTCCTCTTACTTTTTATAAGTCCACACAGCATCCTTTTACTTCCACTTACTTCTGCTTCCATTTTTTGTGTAAATTCTTCCCAACTCTTCTTCTTTTCTTTTTTCTACCACCTTCTTACATTCTTCTGTTTGATCTCGGTTCCATTCTCGCCAGGCTGTCTTCTTTCCTTTCACCACTTTCCTCACTTCCTCATTCTACCATGGTGTCTCCTTTTCTTTCTCTCTTGTAGATGTCCTGCCACAAGCACACTCTGCTGCACTAACAAATGCCTTTTTAAAATTGGCCCACTCCTATTCTACATTTTCCACTTCAGTAACTGGGATTTGTTGCTTCAATCTCTCCTGAAAATCTTCCTGTACATTTTTGTCTTTCAATTTCCATACTTTTATTTTGCTTTGTCTTATGTCTTTTAGTTTTTCCATTTTTCCCAACCGTAATTTTGCCACCACAACTCTATGGTCCCCATCAAATGCTTCTTTTAGTAAAGCAACTTCAACTTCCTGTGATTTGTACATTCCACCAAAAAGTAACCAATTACTGATTTTGTTCTTCTGTCACCCCACCCATATATCGTAATTTTCCTGGTGTTTTTCTTTCAAAACCATGTATTTCCCACTGTAAGTCCACTCCTTTCACAGAAGTCCACTAGTTACTCTCCTTCGCGATTCTTTTTCCCATATCCATATGGTCCAATGACTTCTTCCTTTCCTTGTCTCTCGTTTCCGACCTGTGCATTCAGATCTCCCATAATAACCACTTCCACACCTGAAATTTCTCTTTCTACTTTCTCCAAGATTCCTTCATTATCTTCTTCCCTGTTTCCTCTGTGGTGCATACACTTGTATGAAGTCCATCACTTCATTCTTCATCTTTAGTTTAATCTTCATTATTCTGTCACTCACATTTTCTACCTCTCCAACATACTCCTCCAATTACTTCGAAATGATTAGTCCCAGTCCGTTTATTGCCTCTTGGCCACCACTCCAATATAATGTGTTTCCTTTCCTCAATTTCTTCCTTCTGTTACCTTTTCATTTTACTTCACTCAGCCCCATCGTTTCCACCTTCTCCTTCTCCATGAAATCCACTACTTCCTCAGCCTTTCCTGTCAGAGTCATAAGACTTAATGTTGGGTAATGGTTGTCCGCTTCTCACAATTCCCTCAGTACCCTGAGAACTGCACGTCGCTTTAAGCAGGGAACACCCTAACCTTTTACGAGGTTGATTTTCTAGTACCATACCATATATAGGCTGTTATTACGATGGGGTCGTCACTCACTAAGGCATTTTATACCTACTGCCAGGTGTTGTTCTAGGCCGCTCAACTGGAGTACAGATACTTTCTGTAGCCGCTCCTCTGGAGTACAGATGCTACAAGTTTCTCTCTTCAGCCACCGATGCCGTACTGAAGTCCACCTTCTCTGCCACTGATGCCATTGGGAATAATTAGCACTAATAAGATAAACCTTAAAACAACCTAAATATACAAAAAAACATTAAACTGACCCATGTATCCAAATAATGGATAAAAACTTAGTCTAACGAAACACAATTAAAATTAGTACAAGATTAGAGGTCCAACATGTGTTTGTTATGTAGTGGAATCATAGAGTTCTAATACACTTAATGAACGTAGGTTTTTGTGTCTCATTGTATTAAAATCATCATCATCAAGTTTCCACTCCAGTTTCCTGGGTGTAGTTTACGAGCACTCTCCATTTTAGTCTCTTCATGTACCACTGCTCCTTCAAGACTTCAACACATTTGATTCCTTTGGATGTGATATCTTCCTTCACTTGGTCCAGCCATCTCCTCCTAGGTCTTCCAAGAGGTCTCTTTCCAGTAATCTCAGTATGCAACCATTGTTTTGCAATTCTTCCTTCTGCCATATGTTTGACATGACCAAACCATGGCAGACGTGCCCTAGTTATGGTCTCATTCAGGGACTGAATTATTCCAGCTTGTTCTCTAATCTTCTCATTTCTTACTTTGTCTTTCCTAATCTTTTGAAGCATGCTTCTTAGAAACTTCATTTCTGAAGCCTGAAGTATGCTGTCATCTTTTCTGGTAGTTGTGCATGTTTCCAACCCATAAGTCAATATAGGGACAAAGTATGTTTGAAACAGAGTTTGTTTTGATCTTAATGGCACTTGTTTATTCCAGAGCAGATATCGAACTTGCTGACAGAATTGACTGGATTTCTGAATACGGTTATTTAATTCAAGCTGTATTCTATTGTCACTTAATATTATGCATCCAAGGTACTGATACTGGTTTACTGTTTCCAATTGTACCCTCCAGGATTATATTATCTTTACTTCTCTATCTATTAACAGACATTGCAGCAGTTTTTGTAGCACTTAGTTGCAGTCCATATTTTTTCAGATGATCATTCCAGACATTCAGCCTTTCCTGAACTTCCATCTCGCTATTTCCCCAGATAACTATATCATCTGCAAATGCAAATGCTTTAAGATCCATGTTGGTGTTCTGCTTCACTTCTTTTATGATTTCATCCATAATGGTGAAAGGGCACTGCCTTATTGCATTCCTAGATGTCTGGAACCAATCTGAATATCCATTTCCTACTTGAACACAGCTGTAGCAGCCATCATAAAGCATTTTTATTCTCTGAATGAGTTCCATAGATACATTCTTCTTTTTAAGACACTCCCATATAGTTATTCTAGGGACACTATTGAATGCTTTTTCAATTTAAAGATAAAAATTTCATAATCTTCCGTATTGAAATGTATCACAATTAAATTGAAATAATAAATAAGGTAGTTCAACCTATTCAATACAAATAAATATGAAATGTAGTGTTACATTCCTATTTAATTATAAGTGGAATCGGTACCAGTTTCGACCCCATTCCGGGTCATCAGCCGAATAAAACGCAAAAAACAATGCTTTTAGAACCAATAACAGAAATCTTGATATATTACACAACTCTAAATCACTAACTAAATCTAATGCTTTTTCTAAATGTGGAGTATACAGATTCAAATGTAACAACTACAGCTCCTCGTACATTGGACAAACTGGCCGCAACTTCAACATCAGATACTCCGAACATATCAACGCCATTAAATACAACAGATTCTCCGCTATAGGACAACACATACAAGACTACAAGCATAATTTCACCAATATTGAAAAAAACATAAAAATACTTAAAATCATTAACAAAGGCCCCCACCTAAACACTACTGAAAATTGTTTTATTTACCTTGACCAATACTTCAACCCTAATTTCAATTTAAACAACATTTCTGAAAAACCCAATATCCTATTTGACTTCCTAATTCTTCTTCTCAAAAATTCTAAATTTCTAAACCCGAATTCAATTTTCCATGCTTTACAAAGTTCCTATCCACATTTTCTACCTACAATAACCCACCCTGAACTACCCTCCTTTAGTCCCCTATCTTATCCTTTCCCATCATCTTTTAACTTCAAATCCTTTTAATCTTCTTTTATCTACTAATCCTCTTCCTTTATTAACTTATTCTATCTTTTCTTTTCACCTCTCCTTAATATATATAAAAAAACTACTTTCCGAATTGAACTGTATACTAATATACTATAGTGCCACCTGCATATTGGGTCTTCACATTCAAATTTAAACTCGTGCCTTGCGCTGACTTTGATTACTTCAATTATGACCTGAATTTTAACCTTCAAGAAATAGCGCACTGTGCATATACATTTATCATTTGTTTCCGGTATTGCGCTTTTTTACATTTTTCTCTTCACAATTGTTTTTTGCGTCAACTGTTCTAAAAAATCTACAAGATCTAGTTACATATTTCAGTTAAGTTATATTGAATTGTATTACATGTATATGTACATTTCCACGACCAAAGCAAGTACTGGATCATTAAGCTATTCATCAAGTTCCATCGGCGTTTGAGAGCACAGTGCTTGACGTTGAATACGTCGCGCTGATCTTCGGGAGTTGGCAATTTACTTCAATTGAGCTACTCGTCTTCGGCGTCTGCACGATTTTGGATCTTCTTATTTGTTGGATTGTGTTATGACTTTGCACCTAATAGTGTATGCAACTGTTCTCCGCTTCTCGCTAACATTATGAGACGATGCTGAACTTTACATGTGCTATGCTGCTGCTCAGAAGATTGCGCCTTGCTTCTTTTAAGTGACTTTCCTTGTACTTCTTCTGAATTTTACAGTGCCTATCCCCGTTGTTTTACATTGCCTTTTCGACTGTTTTTTGTTGGGACTTGATCTTTTATTTTCTTTCTTTCTTACCTATGCATTGTTTTTTGCATTTTATTCGACTGATGATGACCCGGATTGGGGTCAAAACTGGTACCGATTCCACTTATAATTAAATAGGAATGTAACACTACATTTCGTATTTATTTGTATTGAATAGGTTGAACTACCTTATTTATTATTTCAATTTAATTGCTTTTTTGATGTCTAGAAACACAAATCTTTCTCCCAGTGCTTTTCTAATATCATTTTCAGTGCGAAGATGAGGTCTATAGTTGATCTATCTTTCCTAAATTCATATTGTTCTTCTTGCAGTCGGGGTTCAATAATTATTCCTTAATCTTTTCTTAAGAATCTTTTCAAATATTTTTAAACGATGGGACAGTAAGGTAATCCCTATATAGTTGCTGCACTATTTTCGACTTCCTTTCTTGAACAGGGGAACTATAACTCCCTTTTTCCAGTCATCTGGTATTATTTTATCCTTTCATACTGCTCTTGTCACCCTGTATAGCCATTGAATTCCTTGTGGGCCAGCGGCTTTAATCATGTCTGCACTTAGTTCATCAAAGCCAATAGCTCGTTCATTGCGCATACTTTTAAGCGCTGATTCTACTTCACTCCAAGTTGGTGGCATTTCTTCAGATATATGAGGGTAATCCCAAAAATAAGGTCTCCTATTTTTTTATAAATACAGAACTATTTTCATGTGTCTTTTGGTCACAATATTGTGAAGAAGGTTTCCCGCGCTCGCATATAAACATGCCCATGCCGCGCTGAGGCACTCAGTCTTGACTTGGCAGCCGTTCAGAATGGAGCTCCCGTTGGATGCAACCACCAAGTGCGAAGTGCGCGCAGTTATTCGGTTTTTGAACGCAAAAGATACTGAACCGATTGAAATCCATCGTCAATTGATGGTAGTGTATGGTGAGTCAAGCTTTGCAGCCGAACAGGACAACATTTTGGACTCAGTTGTCCTGGGTGACGAAACCTGGGCGTTCCACTTTACACCTGAGACCAAGCAACAATCACACCAGCAGCGGCATCCCTCTTCACCAAAGCTGCGGAAATTCAAGCAAACACAGTCTGCCGGTAAAGTCATGACAACTGTGTTTTGGAATCGAAAAAGGGTACTGTTGGTCAACTTTATGACAGCGACCTGGTATCACATGGCCATACATAAACTGTCACAGCGTCTACAAAAATGCATCGACCGAAATGGTGATTATGTAGAAATCACCATTATGTTATAATGAACACATAAATGCAGTAAAGCACAACCATTTCTCATCAATAGGCCAACATGTAGAAGAATCTAAGCACAATTTCACAGACATCAGTAATGACATGATGATATTAAACATAAATTCTAAGGGCTCCCTGCTCAACATAACCAAAGATTTCTATATTTATCTGGATCAATACGCTAACCCCAATCATAACATTAACGACATTACAGAGAAAACCAGTATCATCTTTGACAAAGCCATTCCTGCAATAAAGAATGACTATCTCAAATTAGTAAACACACGTCATAACAAACCGAAGAATCACAAACCTAACCCCGCCCCTACCTCCACAATAGCCACTCCTTCCCCTCCACCAACATCCCTCCACACAGCTAACATGAGCCCCAGACGTACACGTAGCAGAACACAACAAATCTCCAAACATATCGGTACACAACCTCCACAGCAACAATAGTAAGTACTCTTTTCATTTCATACATACATCCAGGCATTCCTTCATACATACGCCATACTCATTTTAGCTTTTCTTTACAGATAACAACCATATAACGTGTATAGACGAGAGAGGTGTTACCACCAACTGCTCTAAAATCAAACCCTATCTTGCTGTATATATATATATATCTTACTGGACTACATCAACAGTTGAATTGCACAGTACTCAATTTTCAAATTTTAATGACAAGAGTTCTTATAACATACCAATACAAAGTATATCAACCATAGAACATTCTCGATGATCACCTAATACCACTTAATCAACACAAGAACTACAAGAGGATTGAAGAATGAATGCTATGCAACATGAACTCAAATTTTAACAGACGTTTTTAAAATATACCATGTTTTAATGTGTTTAATGTGCTATATATTTTTTAGTGTCTTATGATATGGCCTATATTTTAATGTGTTTATGTACTCATGTCCATGCTCACTCAACAGGTTTTAGTTTATGATAATCATCACCATTTTTATCAGAGATATTTTAACGCAACATATTGCAATATATTTTACTTCCATTTTTCATTAGACATCCGGATGCTCTAACGTAACATCTTTGTAATTTTGTCTAATGACTGTAAATGTTGTGTGCTAGCTGATGATGGCCAAGAAAGGCCGAAACCGGTACTAATGCAATAATTCGTTCACAATAAACAGTATTGATCGGTGGAACATTTTTCTTGTCTATTACACTTCAGGTCAAGTAGCGTTCTGACATTCCACGTGCCTATAATCTATCAGCTTCATTGTCCATATTGATAGTTTGAGCACACAACTATAAAGAATGAGAGTTTTCCACCTAATCAATACTTTATTATATAAGATGTCTAAAATATTTCAATCACATTAAAACACAGTACCGGTTTCGACCTGTTAATTAGGTCATCGTCAGCTGCTGATGAACCTGCGTATTCAGTAACGATTGTACAATGCAAAACATTACTTAGACTAAAGATGAATGCCACATATTCCATTAAAATATAATGCTATAATGTTAAAATATAAAACAGGGTAGAGTTCTCAAAGTCTAAAAAGTCCTTTGACATCCTTGTGTCACGTAAATGCCACATGTTCCATTAAAATATTATGCTATAATGCTAAAATCAGGGTACAGTTCTTAAAGTCTAAAAAGTCTCTGACATCATTGTGTCATGTTCAAATATCTTGTGCTATAAAGCCAACATTATATCAAACGGTTGTACAAGGTAAATTCAAAAGTGCATTGTTGGGCGGAAAAACGTTATATACAGTAGTATATGGGGCTCTGTTCTTGTTTTATAGGTACTTAGCTCATCCTCAGCCCATTATTCTGCTGATAAACATGCTTGATTTTATACTAAAACTTCTTGTTGAAATATAGTTGCTGTATATGAAGTATTGATATCAATAAAAGTAAGTGTGAGTGCTCCCCTCTTCATATGTGTGTTCCACTCAGATAAAGTCAAATGATCTATGAAAGAAAGAAAAAAGAAAGGTAGAAATTAGATTAACTAATAGAGTGTGCCTATTGAATGTGTTGTGAACTATCATGTGTGTGTGTTACTTACGTGCGAACTTGATGATATGTCATTGAGCATGGTCAGGAGCGTGCTGCACACTGTTCCATGTATGTTGTGTGGCTGTTGTAGCATTAAGACGGAGGGTTAGTGGGGAGGGGGAAGAAGCAGCTTGTGGAGGGAGTGGGGTGGAGTGGGGTCTGTCTTGTGGGGGTTTGTTTGTGTGTGTGGATTTGTGTTTACTGATTCTTTTTAAATACGTATCTTTTAGAATAGGAATTGCTGTGTTAAAAAGAATGTTTGCTTTATCTGTGATTTTGTTTAGGTTGAAGACCACTTAACATACAAAATCTATAGAAAACCTACACAAACATCCAATATAATAAAAATACATCCCACTCACCCTAACGCACACAAAAAAGCGGCATACTACAGTATGATATACAGAGCTTTCGATATACCACTATCTCAGGAAGAACTAAAAAAAAAAAGAACGAAAACTAATTCACGAAATAGCGAAGGAAAATGGATACAATAGAAACATGATAAATAAAATCATTCACAAAATAAAACATCAAACAAAATCCAAATTAAGTAGAAACAGCGAACCTAAGAAAGACTATGCACTTTTTACTTTTAACAACACCCACATCCACACCACAACTAATATTTTCAAAAGACATATTAAGAATAGCTTAAAAAACCACATGTAATAATGCTCCATTTTACATAATACTAAATCCGTTAATGAAAACAATAAATACATTCACTCAGGAGTGTACCGTATAAAATGCAATGACGTACCGGTAGAAGTTTTTCTATTCTCTACAACGAACATATCAATGCTATAAAACATAATAATTTTTCATCCATAGGGCAACATGTCGAAGATTATAAGCATAAATTCACTAATATCGAGAATGAGATGGAAATTTTAAATATGGATCCCACAGGCCCATTGCTCAATATAATGGAAGATTTCCACATCAGTATGGACCAGTATGCTAATCCTAACTTGTTCCACATTAATTACTTTCAAAAGACGGTCCAAAAATTTCCTGCTGAATACGTAGGCTATATTGTATACTGTAGTTATGTGTGAATGTGCAAGTGAATGCCTTGAGTAAATAGTTTCCAAAATAATTTTTTTTAATATATTTCTGTTATATGAATATCACATAGAGTAGCTAATATTGAATGAATTATGCTCATTTTATACATAAGATGTAAATCTTTTAGTCTATATTAAGTTTGAACATATATAATGTATTCAGTATCAAGCCACATAATGTGAGTAAATGTAAGAGAGGGCTAAGAGCCCTAACTTCGCCACAAATAAAGACATCAATAAATAAATAAAATATATGGAAGTTCAACTGTATCTCAGCTCTTTTCTTTGTAACCCTTTCTGTTTTTACTATTCATATTTATTGCCAAAATTAATATGAGAAAATAACATCACATGTCTTTCATTGCATATTTAGTGTCATCTGTGACCTTCAACTTGTGAATTTGTGTAATAGTTTTATTATAAATATTTAATTTAATATGGGAACATTTGTCATTTCAGTCAGTATCTTATCGATATGAGCAGAAAGTCACAGTGGATGTTAGTGACCCACGTGATAGCTATTTCAAAGGCCATAATATTGATGGACGCAACCTATTCCCAGCCACAGGATACCTGGTGAGTAATTAAACAATGACTGCAGTTGTTAGAAAGGAGCTATAAATCCTTGGGTGTAATACACAGTCTCCCTGTAAAATTTCAATAAAGAACAAAACATATTTTTGGATACTTTCACCAGAGCATATGACACTCACTGGCTTGATTTTAATTTTAAATTTATTTTTTTTTTTTCTTCTTCTTCTTCTTCTTCTTCTTCTTCTACTTTGTGAATGGGTCACTTTGGACCATGTGAAATCAATATTTGTTGGCTTTCCTTTTATTCAAGTTTTTTTAATTTTTTTTATTTTGCACCAACACAGATAGGTCTTTTGGCAATAATGGATAAGAAAGGGCTAGGAGTGGGAAGGAAGCAGCTGTGGCCTTATGTAAGGTACAACCCCCCAGCATTTGCCTGATGTGAAGATGGAAAACCATGGAAGACCATCTTCAGGGCTGTCGACAGTAGAGTTTGAACCTACTATCTCCCGAATGCAAGCTCACCGCTGTATGCCCATAACCGATGGCCAACTTGCTCGTTTCCCAGTATACTTTCATACACAATGAGTGGGCATGTTTCCATTGCTCCAGCTGTATGTCGTGGTATTTCTCTCTTCTTCCTCAAACCCCTGTGTTTATGTGATTTTCTGACTGCATCTTGGTGCTGTAGATTATTTGCTGATCCCAATTCTTGATGATCCTTTTCTGTTTGCTTGTACTGATCTGATGTAGTAATCTTGTTTTTGGGATTGAGTGGATTTTGTTTGATAGCATCTTTGGGTCCGTACCTTGAGTATCTTTTCATTCTTGATTCGATTTACTCATCTTGCCTTCAGTAATGCCACGTTTGAAAAGCTCCTATTCTCTTTCTTTCTGAGCTTGTTATTGTCCATATTCCACTTCCATACAATGCCACAATCCAGACAAACTCTTCAAAAACATCTTTCTAATTTCTATATCGATGTTCAAGGTGAGCAAGTGTTTCTTTTCTTAAAAAAAGACCTGCCTTGCCTTGTGCTAGTTTGCATTTTATTTCCTTCTTATTTCTTCCATCGTTAGTTATTCTGCTAAGTAACAATATTCATTACAATACTTGCTTTAGGACTTCACTTTGTAATATAATATTTCCTGCATCACCTGACTTTGTTTGACTGTACTCCATTACTTGCTTTTTGGATCTATTTATTCTTATCTTGTACTCCTTATCCAAGAATAGATATGTAAATTCAGGGATCTACAGACTCAAATATTCTCAATACAAGACAGCATACATTGGACAAACCAGGAGAAGTTTCCTAACACATTACCAAGAAAACATCAATGCAAAAAAGTATAGTAGATTTTCAACCATGAACACTCATAGGAGTGATTTTTACCATACCTTTACAGCAATAGACAGTACAGTAAATAAAGACGTTCTAATGAGCATTCTTGAAACAATTTATATAGAAATCATCGGCTGCAACTCGTATCTGAGTAAACATATTCTTCAGTAGTTTATATTTGCACACTCACAATGCTTCACGAATATGTTTCATATGACTTGGCATGAAACATATGTCCACACAGATCATATGGAATGGCTGGGGAAGGGCAGGGCTGAGCTTGACGGAGCTTCCATGCTTGTCATTTAGCCTCTTGTCATTTGTTCTTCTTCAAACACACTGGCTGATGTAGAAACAGTGTGGCACCATAGTGTATGATACTCAGCTAGCGTATCCCAGGATTGAATGTTAATTCCAGCTCTTTTCATAGTATGCTTCCACGAACCTGCTACGCAGGCGTAGCAGGGGGAGAGGTGATACTCCCACGTGGCGCGTCCCAGGTGATGGATAGGGGGGTCCTAACCGGCTTGCCGGCGGACTTGAGGGAATTAAAATACCTCTCGCTGACCAAACACACTACCCCCTGCGGGTGGGGGACACACATGTAGAATACACCCGCGGTATCCCCTGCCTGTCGTAAGAGGCGACTACAAGGGGCGACCAAGGGATGATTGAATTAGAATCATGAAACTAATTTTGATTCGTACCATCATGCGGGGAACACCATGGGTTGCAATGTACTTGCAAGTAGTATCACTAAATTGGTACGAAATAGGTTTGTGATTAGTTGCAGTAAAAAGCCTGGCCTGGTGGATTCCAGTACCCATGCGTTGTACCCATGTGAGCAACACCGCAGGTCTGGGTGTAGCCTGTGAGTTGTACCGCTATATGAGCGGCACCGTGGGTCAGCGTTGCCTGTGATTGGTACCGACTATGTGAGGAACACCACGGGAATACCAGCGCTTGTGACTAGTACACCTAGGTGAGGAACCTTACCGGTTTGCGTTGGCTATGAGTGGCGCCATTGTGTGAGAAACACCATAGGTCTGCGTTCCCTGTACGAATTGCAATACTTGTGAGTAGTACCATCTTGTGTGGACCACCGTGAGTCTTCACTACTTTTGATCAGTACCCCAAAATGACAAATACCATGGTTCTACTTTACTCGCGACATGTACCATTCTGTGGGGCCTTAGACATGAATTTAGTACCCATTCAGACATCAAGCATCATTGTGCTTTATAAATGGTCCCTTGGTCAGTAATACTCTAATTAACTCCCTTCTTTTTGAGTCTGATCCACTGTTTTTGTTCGTTTGTTTGTTTGTTTGTTTGTTTGTAGGGTTCATGTCCATCCATTCATTCTTCATGACATTTTTTAAATTTTGTTTTTGTCAGAGGATGAATTTGAATTTTTTGTTATTTCATTTCGTACCATTAGAGGCCGATGACCTCGATGTTAGGCCCCTTTAAACAACAAGCATCATCATCATCATCATAGTATGCTTTAGCTGATCATTGAAACACCTCAAAGGGGTTCCATGAACTCTTGTGCTGGAGCAATTCACCATACAGGAGTTGATGAGGAAGCCTCGTATCACTCATGCGACAGACATGCCCTATCCATCTGAGATGGTGGCCTCAATGCTTGCAGCATGCGCTTTCTCAAGAACTGCAAGATTGGTGACATGGTCCTCCCATTTGATTTTCAAGATGGATCTAAATTTTTGCAGATGAAAGCGCTCTAGCTTTTTGATATCCTGATGGTAGAGCGTCCAGTTTCACAAATAGAAATAGGTCAAAAGTTAAACCCTAATCTCGATATAAATAAAATTACAGATAACGTAAATATATTATTCGAAGAAACTTTAGATATAGCTTCACAAAGATTTAAAAAAATTAAAGAAGACACTAAAGAAGATAAAACCCTCCTACCAATTGCACGTTCCCCTACCATAGTAATACCCCTCCCACTCCCTCCGCATCTCCTCCCGTGCCTCTACCCAATCAGCTGCTCGATGCAATCAGACTGTTGCCAGCAATACAAGCCAAGACACATTCTAAAGGGACCCGTGGGGAATTGAGTATTTAACATTCTTTCGAATTTCCACTAAGTAACAACACATTTTACCACACTAAATTAATTCTTTTTTTTTTCTTCCCTCCTTCTTTTTAGACTCTTACAATAAATTAACATCAAACCACATTGGCGAATCCAAAATTCTACATCTATATTATGCAGTAATGCAATAATCGATAGGAGTTTCCCCAGCTGTCTGACTCGTTGGCTGAACGGTCAGCGTACTGGCCTTCGGTTCAGAGGGTCCCGGGTTCAATTCCTGGCCAGGTCAGGGATTTTAACCTCAATTGGTTAATTCCAATGGCACGGGGGCTGGGTGTTTGTGTTGCCTTCATCGTCATTTCATCCTCATCAAAACTCGTAGGTCGCCTGCGGGCGTCAAATAGAAAGACCTGCACCTGGCGAGCCGAATCCGTCCTGGGATATCCCAGCACTAAAAGCCATATGACATTTCATTTACTCCAGCTGGGTTTACAACCCCTTTACTGTTCAAATCAAATAAATTTGGACAGCTTAATGTATATTTTTATATAAATCATTAACTGAAGGAAATAAAATACTATATAAGACAAAAAACATTATCAGGAGGACATAGTACTCAGTTGCACGAAGAAGAAATAATACAATAACAGCAACACACAATGTTTTTAGAACTTTTAAAAATTCTGTCAATTTTATTTTAAACTAGCATGTACCTGTGGCTTCGCCAGCATTTATTAATTCAAACGTGTGAGATGTTTCTAAACCGTTTAATTAAATGCAAAAGAGAAACTATATTTAGTAACATACATCATTTTCACTTTTAGAATTGGTCATTTTCTATTATTTGAATATTTCACCCCCATCCGTAGGGGTGTCTTACCCTACAGTTTTCTTTCCTAAACAGTAAGTCATATGAGTGTCATGTTTGGTTGAGAACTATGCTTGAACATGCATATGTACATCCTTGATATGGGTCATTTTGAACATTCTTTTCACCCCTTCTAACCCCCGTCCCGTTTGAGAAGGAACTTTGGCTCAAACGGCATCCAGAGTGTCATAGTTCATCTCAGCTACACCAAAGACTATGAATCCGCCACTAATATCGTTCATTTTTTGGATTTTACATTTCACCCCTTTCTTTAGGGGTGCTAGGTTTTTTTTGCCCCTACAGTAATTTTTCCAGATAGTAAATTATATGTGTATCTAGTTTGGTTGAGAGCTGTGCTGAAACAAACACACACATTTACCCGTAATCTCTGTCATTTTCAACATTTTCTTTCTTCGCTCCTGAACTTGGACTTTTCATTTTTATATACCGTTTATAGAGGAGGAGGAGGTGGAAGTAGAAGAAGAAGGAAGAGGAGAAGGAGAAGAAGAAAGTTTTAAGAAACACATCATATTCTTCACATACTGTTCGTTAGGCAACTCACTGATCATTTAAAGATAAAAATTTCATGATGTTCCGTATTGAACTGTATCACAATTAAATTGAAATAAGAAATAATATAGTTCAACCTATTCAATACAAATAAATAAGAAATGTAGTGTTACATTTCTATTTAATTATAAGCAGAAGCGGTACCGGTTTCGACCCCAATCTCGGTCATCATCAGCCGAATAAAATGAAAAACAATAAGTGACTGACTTTCTACTTCTTCTAGATTTTACGATTTAAAATTGCACAGTGCCAGTCCCCATTAACATATTTTGCCTCTTCAACTGTTTTTGTGAAAGACTCACTCTTTAATTTCTTATTTACCTATGAATCGTTTTTGCATTTTATTCGGCTGCTGATGACCCAGATTGGGGTTGAAACCGGTACCGCTTCCGCTTACAATTAAATAGAAATGTAACACTACATTTCTTATTTATTTGTATTGAATAGGTTGAACTACATTATTTCTTATTTAAATTTTAACCCACTGATCAGACTTGTCATGCGGTTTACTTACCTTCCCCTATTTTCCTTTTTTCACCCTTCTCACCCCATGTGCTGAACTACCCATCAGATTTCGTTCAAACCATTTCCTAAACCCTCCCAGGAGTAATAAGAACAAATTGTGAAATTTTTAGTGAGATCGCTCCAGTAGTTTTTGAGTGCATTCGAGACATACATACAAACAAACATTTCATTTTTATATATATAGATATGTCTAATGTGATTTTTAAGCCTCTGTGGCTCAGGCGGCTGCATATCATCCTCTCACCGCTGGGTTTCGTGGTTCAAATCCCGGTCACTCCATGTGAGATTTGTTCTGGACGAAGTGGAGGCGGGACAGGCTTTTCTCCGGGTACTCTGGTTTTCCCTGTCATCTTTCATTCCAGCAACCCTCTCCACTATCATTTAATTTCATCTGTCAGTCATTAATCATCCCAGAGGAGTGCGACAGGCTACGGCAGCTGGCAAAATTCCTTTCCTCGCCGCAAGATGGGGCTTAATTCATTCCATCCCTGACCTGGTCAATGACTGGAAAACATATTGTAGGTTTTCTTTCCTAATGTGATTTTATATTGTACCAGGAAATGCCTACAGCCTGGAACATAATTTTGTTAAATGAATATTTGCAACAGGACGGCTCAAACGTGTATGTAGAGTGTGCAAGATAACAGTACAGCACGGAGCTGCGTGCAGCGAGTGAGACACGTCACCAGCTGCAAGCATGCAGATGATGCAACTATCATGTGAACTCTACCTGATTCTCTAGAATATTCTGGAAAGATTTTAATAACTTTTAAACCCTTTGAGATATCGAAAAATGACATATATCATCGTATAACTCATTATCTAAATGTCAACATGGTATAATTTCATGAAAATTGGCCCAGAGATTTTGGAGTTATTCAGCCACAAAGAAACTACATTTTTTTCACGGGAAGAAACAGCTGACCTCGACAATTCATATAAAAGGACAGGGTCCAGCAAGCTTTTTCAGTTGCAACTTGCAACTCACAGCTAACAGATCGTCATGCTGATCTCTGCGTACATGTCTACAAGAGTCGAACACGGCAATCTTATTGTGTGATACAATCTTCGTTGTACTTGTTAAAACTGCATGGTAGTTTGGAACTTAGAAAATTTTCAACATGAACTTGAACATTTTACAGTGCTATTTCAGAGCTTATAATATTTCAGCGATCCACATACTTAGTAATTTTGTGCTGAAAAGTGTACAATTTCACTTAACTTATTCTTGTGCTAATACTCAAATGTGATATACTTTGAACTGTCATAGTGATTAACTGAGTGAACATTAAGGGTATTTTACGACAATTTAGTTGAACACTAACTTTATTCAGTATAAACGATCCGTAATATATCTTCAATTTGTGTGCGACGAATATTTAGGAAAGTTTGAACTGAACCAAAATTGTGTCGCGAGTGAACTCCATTTTACATTTCGTATTATGATAGTCATTTGAACTTGTAATAGAACAGAATCCAAACATTTGTTATGCGTTGAACAAAACTTTGAATTACGTGTGTAAACAGTCTGAACTGTGTACGATAAACTGTGCTTATAATTAATCAAGCAATAATTACTTTTGATAGAAACTTAACATATTGCATTTGGTAAAAACGTGCCAATTCGACACACGTAACCTATGCACTCAGTTGAACTTTCTCATGTTCGTGATATTCATTAGTGACACCAGAAACCTTGACAGAGTATCTTTTTCATCGTATCAACCTGATTTTCAAGTCAACGTGGGATTTAACACGCTACGATGCGGGATTTAATGTGGTACATCATGGGATTTAACGTGGTACATCGCTGGAGATTGTACGTGGTACTATGGTGGACATTTAAAGATAAAAATTTCATAATGTTCCATATTGAAATGTATCACAATGAAAATTGAATTAATAAATAAGGTAGTTCAACCTATTCAATACAAATAAATATGAAATGTAGTATTACATTCCTATTTAATAACAAGCGGTACCGGTTTTGACCCTAATCTGGGTCATCATCAGCCGCATAAAATGAAAAAACAATGCATAGGTAAATAAGAAATTAAAGAGTGAGTTTTTCACAAAAATAGTTGAAGAGGCAAAATATGTTAATGGGGATTGGCACTGTGCAATTTTAAAATGTAAAATCTAGAAGAAGTAGAAAGTCAGTCACTTATAAGAAGTAAGGTGCGATATTCTGAAGAATAGCACAACACACGCAAATTTCAGCACTGTCTTATCATGTTTACAAGAAGAGATGAAAAGTTAAATAAGCCAGCAAATAAGGCGCGAAGGCACAATATAATTTAATGAATGTGAAGTCCCAAAATTGTTTAGAAGTCGAAGACGAGTCGCTTGATTATAGGGAATTGCTAGCTCTTGAAGATCAGCGCAACACACTCAATGTCCGGCACTGTGCTTTCAAATGCCGACGGGTGACGTAACTTTGTGAATAGCTTGATGAACCAGTCTGTAATTGTTTCGATTGCGAAAATGTGTGTGTATATATATATATATATATATATATATATGTGTATATATATATATATATAAAAGTTCCAAACTACTATGCAGTTTAACAAGTACGACGAAGATTGTATCACACGACAAGATTACCATGTTCGACTCTTGTAGACACGTACGCAGAGATCAGCATGACGATCTGTCAGCTGTGAGTTGCAAGTTGTAACTGGAAAAGCTTGCTGGACCCTGTCCTTTTATATGAATTGTCGAGGTCAGCTGTTTCTTCCCGTGAAAAAATGTAGTTTCTTTGTGGCTGATTAACTCCAAAATCTCTGGACCGATTTTCATGAAATTATACCATGTTGACATTTAGATAATGAGTTATACGATGATATATGTCATTTTTCGATATCTCAAAGGGTTTAAAAGTTATTAAAATCTTTCCAGAATATTCTAGAGAATCAGGTAGAGTTCACATGATAGTTTCACATGTTTCACCCCTTATTTACAGGACATCTTCAGCTGGGAAAGATAAATTACGTATTGTACCAGGAAAATTTGAAGGGAAAAAGATATGAGACTCGACTAAGGGGTGTTCAGTTCTTAGGAGCAGGCAGAGAGAAAGATATTCGCAGTGCGAAATAATAGATGGTACTTCTAAAATTCTAAGTTTATTCAACTGGTAAATAGCATGAGTAATTCCTCTATTATTTCAAATTTGAAAATAGCAAATTAAATTTAAAGCTCTTCTGCTGAATATAATGTTGCCTGGTTACAATAATACCATAAATTTTCAGTGAATGCTCGTAACAAGTGAAATTCAGAAGTAATTATTCCTTCATCAAGTTCATATAGTTCATCTTGAGGAAATAACGTTAAATTTGATGTTTGATGCTTTTACCAACAATATTACAACAGAATAAACTTATTTCTCAAAGACAGTGATTAAGACATTGAGTTCTTCATTTTAACGAATTATTATTACTGAGTAAAAGTCACTCACATAATATTTCCAAGTGTTGAACAGTACTTGTAAAATCAAACAACACTAGACTTTGCGACAAATTTAACTTCACGTTCTTTGATGTTTTCAAGTGTTAACTTTAAAAAAGAGACTGTGGGAATTTTGAAATGTGACTGGAGGGTTATTATTTTATTTTCATTTATAGTGAAGTGATATTTATTTTCATATCAAATTTAACGTTATTTCCTCAAGATGAACTATATGAACTTGATGAAGGAATAATTACTTCTGAATTTCACTTATTACGAGCATTCACTGAAAATTTATGATATTATTGTAACCAGGCAACATTATATTCAGCAGAAGAGCTTTAAATTTAATTTGCTATTTTCAAATTTGAAATAATAGAGGAATTATTCAAGCTATTTACCAGTTGAATAAACTTAGAATTTTAGAAGTACCATCTATTATTTCGCACTGCGAATATCTTTCTCTCTGCCTGCTCCTAAGAACTGAACACCCCTTAGTCGAGTCTCATATCCTTTTCCCTTCAAACTTTCCTGGTACAATATGTAATTTATCTTTCCCAGCTGAAGATGTCCTGTAAATAAGGGGTGAAACATGTAGGCCTGCTTGTGAACAAACCAGTGTTTTCTTGGTAAGACAAAATAATATATGTATTGAAAGGTGGTATTCTCTCAATTTTAATTACATTCCACTTAGTCAAGAAGCATGCAACCATTCCTCATCTCTTTGCGGACATCTTCTCTACAAACTGACGTATTAAAAAAAGAAGATTGCAATATTAGCCCTGAAAAGATTGATCTCCACCTTCAGGAATCACTGCTACTGAAAAGCAACAACAAAAACAAACCATGATGAACACTCAAAATGTTAACCAACTAAAAGTTTAACACGTGAGAGGTCGCGCCGATTTTAGAACGCGAAATATCGCGCAAAGGCAAATCTCACGCTCACTATTTTCAGAACCTGCTATTTTGCCTTTGCAGTGAATGCCCTGATAAAAACATAAGTATGTATCCTGTTTAATTGCCTTTCAAGTAGTACTAATATAATTACTCAGTAAAAATATTTTCTCAATATAAAAAAAATAATTTATATTTTGCAAAATCTGGTAAAAATATGTGAGTTTTTAAACATCGCGAAAGGTTGCACATGAGCAAATTGCCTCAATGTGTGTATTTGGTCATTTCAATTAATGATTTGGTCACAATTCAAGTACAAAATGTATTCTTGAAATGAAGTACAAAATTTAAAAGAAAATACTGTACAAAATTACAAAAACTAAATTTTGTAGAATAATTCTTTTTAATACTGGATAACAATTCTAGTCAATGTCCATGACTTCATCTGCACATCTTGTACAGGTTGCTTTGTTGGTGTATTCTTTACAAATCGGAATTCGGCAGGAACTGCATGTTGCTGTTGTCTTCTTATTTCTTCCTTCGAGGATAAATTCCATACTAAGGGTATTGTCACCCTGTAAGACGTTCTGCAGGTTTTTCTTGGATTGGTTCCAGTTTGAATACTTAAATTACATTTTATTTTCACTTGTCATGCAATATTGTATTGTGGGTCTGATCTTTTCCTGGCTTGATCAAGAAGCAGATGCTGCCCCAAATTCGTCAGAAATGATTGGCAAGAGAGAACCTTTCTGTGTTCAAATGTCTGAGTGTTCGCTTTGTAAATTACATAGACACTTATTCCCCCAACATTCAGCATGAAGAAGAACATTGTCAATAGACACTGGTTTGATATTCTTCACTAAAAACCACCAAAAACCTGAACTTCACTCTTAAAAATGCAGAGTCATGTAAAAATGCACTACGCGAAGGGTCGCACGAAGGCAATTATTGCAGCAGATGTGAGAGTGAAATAAAACTTAAATTACTCCGGAATGCAACAGGCAATACACCGTCGATAGTCAAAATCAGGTTTGTGAGAGAGAGGGGAGAGATGAAATAAGTGCCCTAAACCTGCCACTGGTAGCAACAAAATTATTAACAAATATAAAAAATTGCGGCAAACTGCCGTGGACGCAACCCCTCGCGTGTTAAGCATTGGGAAGAACAAACAAGTTTCAAATCAGTCAGACCGATCTCGATAGCTGCAGTCGCTTAAGTGCAGCCAGTATCCAGTATTCGGGAGATAGTAGGTTCGAACCCCACTGTTGGCAGCCCTGAAGATGGTTTTCCCTGGTTTCCCATTTTCACACCAGGCAAATTCTTGGGCTGTACCTTAATTAAGGCCACAGCCACTTTCTTCCCAGTCCTAGCCCTTTTCTCTCCCATCTTCGCCATAAGACATATCTGCGTCAGTGCGACGTAAAGCCAATAGCAAATCAGTCAGTGTGGGAAGAGGAGACCAAGACATTTTCTGCATCTTCATACTCTGCTGTCTTCAAATGGATCAATCCTATTTCTTCTACATGAACATCAATTTCACCATCAAATTTGTTAAGTATACTTTATCTCATAGGCAATCCAGGATTCTGGAAAATGTAGGCTGAATGAATCCTAATTGTACGTAAAAATGATTATGCGGGGGCGATTCAAAAAGTTACACTTGCTCACTGCGAGAGCACGCTGTGTGTGCAGACCGTGGCCAATGCGGAGCAAGTTACAGTAACTGCTAACACGTCCAATAGGAAAGTTGGTGTGTTTTCCCGTCGTGTTTTGTGTGCAGAACGGGCTAGGCTCAATGGCACGTCAACAGAATGTTCGCTCCAAGTAGGAGGTGCGTGCAATGATCAGATCTCTTTGGGCTAAATGGCTCAATTGCATGGACATTTATCGTGAAATCACTGCTGTATATGGTGAGCGTGCAATTTCTTGCCCAGGTATTGTAAAGTGGTGTAAGCAATTTGACACGGGACGCACAGACCTTACAGACGAATATCTCAAAGGCAGGCCCGCAACGTCCAGTACCATTGCAAATATTGACCGTGTGGATGGGATCATTAGAGAGAATCGGCGCATAACACTGCAGAAAATTGCCAGTATGCTGAACATTTTGTATGGCAGTGTGTACTCCATTGTTCACCAGCACCTTGGATTTCATAAACTGTGTCAAAAATGGGTTCACTGATGTTCACAAGTGACATCGTTTCCAATCGTCACTGGCATTTTTGCAACGGTATTCTGTGGAGGGCAACGAGTTTCTAAGGCAAATCATCACAGGAGATGAAGCGTGGGTCCACCACTTCACTTCCGAAACAAAGAGAACATTGATGATAGAAGCCCAAGGTCCAACCTTCAGCAGGAACCGCAATGATGACATTGTTCTTTGATTTGAGCTGCCTCTGTGGATCAGTGGTAGAGTGTTGGCCTCTGGATCCCAAGATAGCGGGTTCAAACCCGGCAGAGGTGGTCGGATTTTTGAAGGGCGGAAAAAATGTCCATTCGACACTCCATGTCGTATGAGTTCAGCATGTAAAAGATCTCTGGTGACACATTTGGTGTTTACCCGACAAAATTAATTAAATCTCAGCCATAGACACGCAAGAGAGTTTCGGTTTACTCGGTCTGCCATCTAGTGGGCCTAGAGTAAAACGAAACATCAAAATTGATGAGCAGACAGCCAGATGGCATCAAATTGAAATGTCTGCACACAGTAGCTGAGGCCATACGATGATTATTATTATTATTATTATTATTATTATTATTATTATTATTATTATTATTATTATTATTATTATTGTTGTCCGACTCGTTGGATGAATGGTCAGAGTACTGGCCTTCGGTTCAGAGGGTCCCGGGTTTGATTCCCGGCCGGGTCGGGGATTTTAATCGCTTCTGATTAATTCTTCTGGCTCGGGGACTGGGTGTATATGTCCGTCCCAACACTCTCCTCATCATATTCACACAACATACTACACTACCAACCACCACAGAAACACGCAATAGTGCTTACATCCCTCCATAGAGGGTTGGCGTCAGGAAGGGCATCCGGCCGTAAAAACAGGGCCAAATCCACATGTGCGACGCAGTTCGCACCCGCGACCCCACAGGTGTGGGAAAAGCGGCAGGAAAAGAAAAAGAAAGATTATTATTATTATTATTATTATTATTATTATTATTATTATTATTATTATTATTATTATTATTATTATTATTATTATTTGACATGGAATGTATGGTGCACATGGAATTTATGCCGAAAGGCATGACAATCAACTCAGCTTCATATTGTCAAACGTTGAACCAGTTGCGTGAGGCAATTAAAGAAAAGCAGCGGAGAAAATTGAGTGCTGGTGTGATTTTGTTGCACGATAACGCAACACCTCACACGGCCCGCAAAACGTCTGAACTGCTGCAGCAATTCAAGTGGGAGGTATGGCAGCATCCTCCATACAGTCCTACAATCTCTTGGGGACTATGTGGAAAAGTGAACTTATGTATGTTGTCGTAGCCGTGTTGCCTATGTGTAGGGGTTTCATAAATGGCCATAACTTGGAAGTGTAACTTACTTTTTGATTTGCCCTCGTACCTCATGTGGTCATTAGAGACTTGATCATTGTGATATGGAATGCTTGTGCTACTCAGGTATCAGTAGATACAACAGTGTGTAATGTTTTTATTTGTTTCAGTACTTGGCATGGGAAATGTTGGCTCAATTGAATGGCAGTGCTGCAAACCTCTTCAATGTCCACTTTAAGCATGTCAGGTTCAACAGAGCTACACATATTCCACAGGAAGGTAAGAATACAACACCAGACCTGCCTTGATAGCCAGTCATGCTTTATTGTTAGACTTCATTGGTTTGGTACTGTACCAAACCACAGTGACCACTGATAGTTCGTCTTAGTTTTTTTTCTGTTACCTTGTTTAAGGTAAGGACATGTGATCAGAGGCATCTGTCTGCAACCTAGTTCTTCATTGACTAGAATATTGTGCAGCTCATTTAAATGATAGAGACCTGAATATAAGATGGTCAATTTCTTATGTACTAATATACTAAGTGAGTTGGCCGTGCAGATAGGGGCGCGCAGCTGTGAGCTTACATTCGGGAGATAGTGGGTTCAAACCCCACTGTTGGCAGCTCTGAAGATGGTTTTCAGTGGTTTCCTATTTTCACACCAGGCAAATGGTGGGACTGTACCTTAATTAAGGCCACAGCCACTTCCTTCCCACTCCTAGCCCTTTCCTATTCCATCATCGCAATAAGACCTGTGTCGGTGCGACATAAAGCAACTTGTAAAAAAAAAAAAAAAAAACCTCCTATTAAGGATTCACTTGTGAAATTTTCCCTACTGTTTTTTAAAAACTCTGAACCAACCGCTGAGGGTTTGATTGTTTCTGCTTGTCTTTTAGCCCGCCTGGTGGTCATGATAATTAAGGCATAAAGTCCTTATGGTCTGACACTGTGTTTAGCAGGTTTAAGTCCCATTGATGGAAAAAATTGTTCATTGTCAGTATGTTGGCTGACAGAATAGGAGAGGTGGTGATCAGACAGGTCCATACAGCGAGATTCACGGGAAACTTTAGCCATTGGCTGCGAGGTGGGTGACATCTCTGCTAGGACATGAGTGTGCTATATACGAACGATGAGACGTGGTGGTAGCTCCATCTCACATAATAATACACAACTTACTTAGACACAAATTAAAATTGTAATGATATGATACTGCCCCCATTTTTCCCGAGCTAAGCCCAGCCATCGAGCGAGGAATCCCAAGGTGGACCGTTCGATCGTTGGCTATCACTTTCTAGAGGCATTTAAGGGTTGTTAAGGATTGATGACCAAGCAGGATAAAAAGAAATATTAAAACAACACTCTGACATTTATTCACATAAGCAGACAAATAACAAAATATTCTTGATGATATTTTCCTTTTTACATAACAGAGCTTTCATAATATCGGATTTCTTCCTCGATTTAGAGTGACACGTGTTCATATCTCCAGCTCTACTGTGCTGTAAATGAAACCAAAGAAGTAATTAGGCCACTTGCCTTTTTAAACCAAACATTTGACTGAAAGAATTAAATAAACATGTGTTCAAAGTTTCACCAATTTAAAGTAATCTCAACACGTGGTTTTTACGGTGTACACAACTGAATTAGTCATTTACAGTATTTAATGTTGATCAATGACACCAACATGAACTTCAGTAGCAAAGGAAAACTGTTTCCAAAATTCTCAAAATTAATTAATTATTATCTTGATTATTATTATTATTATTATTATTTTGTCATACAGTTAACCTGTTCCATTGTCACACGATCGTGTTCTTATTAATTCTCCACCGCATCATTTACCTAATGTTCATCATTAGCATTTCAGAGTAATGATTTTTAATTAATTATTAATGACTTATTTTCACAATGTTTTAAAGCAATCATGCGGCTGACAAATTTCTACCTTTGATCTTTGCATTTCATTTCTATTCAAATTAATCTTAAAGTATTTCAGATTTTTAGAAATTTACATTACCAACGTGTGAGCTAGTTAAATAAATTCCGTTTACAAATCGAGTGCCTTCACAAAGTAACGAGATGATCTTTCCTTTTAAATCTCGCTAATAAAAAAAATTAAATTCCTTCCTAGTCTTCCTTGACTTAATTTAATTAAACTTTCCCTTAAGGGCATGAAATTATTTCTTAAGGCAACACACAACGACGAATGTGATCCGCGTCACAGCGAGTGCGCGACCAGATCAAAATTAAATGAAATCAACATGGCACAAGAGAAATATACACATTTACACACACACATTCACACTAGGGAAACACGTTTTTATGTACACTATTTACATCGAATCCTGATTTGGCAATTTTATTTTATGATTTTTATCGATGGTCGGGACGCGTAATGTCTCGCAGAATAATCCGTGTACAGAAATTCTCCTACATTAATGGAGGCTAGTGATCGAAGTCATGGGTATCACTTGGTAGAAACACATTTCACATATCAGCGCAAGTTCATCTAATTCATGAGATTATAATGGAAGATTCTAGTAAAATCCATAAGCACTACCATCATGTGGGCTACAGGTTGAATTTACCGCAAGCGTGAGCCTTACTCGCATTATTTTTACTTCCTACCTGCGAAATACACTCGCAAACACGTGCTCCACTAATTATAATCTATCTTGCGCTCCAAATACACAAGAATAAATCAATATCACCACTAATTCATCATTTACTCAATTATGCAACAAATATCCCTCAGGATAGGCCATATTCCAGACCCTTCATGAACAGAGCACATTTCATCTCACATTTAGGAACTCTACAGTAGTTTTATGGCTCACGAGCGTTTACATCTGTTTTACCCGATCTTTAGTCAATATTATTATTATTTAAGTGATTATTACATCTACTGATTCTCCTGGAATGTCGTAAAATTAGATGACTTCATCATAAAAACAACAAGTGATTTTAAAAGACACTAGATTCGACCCTATTCACTCAAAATGTACACGCAAATTTTCCGTCCGGTAACTTTCAATATTACAAAGAAAGTAGATTTATCGTGTGGTCAGTGATTATTAAAGTTAAGCTCCTTAAGCATGGGAAGTCATTCAAAGACAACCTACATGTCTACTCTAATAGATTCCAAAATTTCATTCACACGTACCTAGTCTACCACGACACCTTAAGAAGTAGGAAAATGAAATATTTCTAACTACAGCAAACTGATAGATCTACGACTTAAGAAGAAAGACCTCTAGTTGTACAAAAGATAAGACAGATAAATTAAATTAAAAAGGTACTCAAGTTTTTGTAGAGTTCGATTCCCGTCGACAGTCAGTTACTTCAGCATACTCCGGCCAGTCTCCTTCCCATTACCAGAGACGCCTTACATTTTTACAGCTCCATGGAGGCTCTGCGATGGATGTCCCTCGATGAAATGATGTTGGTAATTGCGGAATTCTTCATCTTGAGATGTTCAATTCCAAGACGTCTTCCGTTGATTGCTGGTCACAAGCTGTAACTGAGATGACAAAATTAAGTATTTTGCACAAGCACACGCAGAATATAAACAGCTCGTCTACACTGTCACACTTAACTTGGCTCCTAGGCGTTTTTATTCCACAGAATTCAGTAATTATCAGACTAAATTCTGGTAGAACGGGCGTCGACTTGACTTGAAAATTTTCCTTCCACGTGGTCCGGTAATGTGATGTCTCACACAGCGAACAAGCATTAAGAAGAGCATAAAGAGCATTAAGAGAGCGATTCACTCGAAGCAAGGCCTTTTATCTAATTAGCCCAGGGAGGTGTGTTCTTCAGCGAGAACGGTAATTGGCTGATGATCCCCTTTAATTTGCGCAGACTATTCCAGAAACAAGCTGGGTCGCGCGTGCGAAGGCAGTCACGTGGTTTGCTATAACCTTGGCACAATCTCGCCGATGACGTATCGCACCCCTCTGCATGACAAAAAAAACTCGTTCTCGGCTCGCCACGACTTCCCAAGTGATGTGTTGCGGCTTCAAGCAGACAATAAAATTTTTGCTTTCCACTTGTTAAAATATTCGTAAGATCGCCAATTTTCACGGGGACATCTCTCCCTTGGTTGGAATATAATTTCGTTTGTAGATGAAATTATAACATGACAGTGTCCATTACTATTGTTCCGGAAAATTGGCCGTTGAATCACCTGGTAATAACTTAATTGAGCTCGTGACAGGTGTGAGGCTCGGAGTTCTTCGTTCCGCTCCTGGCATCCAGTAGCCTAGTCTCTCCATACAGGGTGTTCCTCAAGTTTTATTTCCATCTTCAGTAACTTATTTTTTCTCTTTTAACAGATGGTTACACGGTGTCAGCTAGTGGTGTAGGTGTTCGGTAGAGTCCATGCGTCGACCTGTATCGCACTTCCTTCTTGAAGTTTGCTGATCTTGCCTTCAGGATTCGTTCTATCTCTTCTCATTGGGGATGAGGTCTTTTCTTAATGGCACCTTGGCTGTGCTCCTGACTCGAGTTGTTATGTTGGCTTCCCCGAGCCTTGGCCTCTTGGTATTGAAGGCTTTCCGCCCCCACGATATCAGGGTTGGTATCCTGGGTTTGGATTGCTCTTCGCCATCGTTCGTTTTCCTGCGTCGAGTTTTGAAGGTCCTTTAGATATTTCTCCTTTTCTTCTTCTCGCCAGTCTCTCCTTCCTCTTGAGTGGCGGAAGTCCTGGTTTCGCTTCCAGCTTCTTCGGTAATCTGAGTATGGACGCTTCCTCTCGTTACGTCTGGAATATTCCCAGTTTCTAATGGGTCTATTTCTGCGTACGGGCGATCGATCACGAGGTGAATCTTGCCCTCCAGGGTTACGTTTCCACGTTCTCCCTTGGTTGACTGATTTCGATTCTTCCTCCTTATTCGTTGTTACCTGATGGATCTGAGGTTCCGAGTTCCGTCCCTGACGAACTGGTTCCTTGGACGTCATGTCTAATTGTCTTAGTAACGCCTCAGCCTGGATTGCAGATTGCGTATTTGAGGCTATCATGATCCTCTGCACATCTGGTGGTAACTGTCGTGTGATCAACTTAACCAACTCAGGTTCTGATGGTGGTGAGTCTAGTTCCCTTAATTTTCTTAATTGACTGGATAGGAAGTCCGCATATCTCGTGGGCGTAGATGATGCATATTTTCTGGCGTATAACTCCGTCCTAAGGTTGTATTGGACGTCGCTATTCCAGTACTTCTCCAGGAATGCTTTCTTGAAACTTTCGAAATCGTCAAACGAAAATCGAAATGCGACAAACCAGGTATGAACTGAGTCTTCCAGGAATTTTTCGGTGACTCTTAGCTGCCTTTCTGGTGGAATTTTCGCGTCGCGAAAGTAATCCTGCAGTTCCCGAATGAAGCCTTTCGGAGTCACGTTTCCTCTAACGTTATTGAATTTCTTGGGCTGGTCTTCATGAAGACGAATTATATTTACTATTTGCGTCTGGCCGGTTGTATTCATTTGAGACGCGTTTACTGTCGGCTCTGAAGAAATGTCAATTGTATTCGCAGCGCCTGTCCCTGCAGTTGCAAGTGGAGTTGACGTCTGACACGTGCCGGTTACACGTTGCTCCAGTAACGCCTGCTTCTCTAGCAATGAGTTAGTGACCTTGCTAGTGTTTTCGTTCTGGATTTTCAGGAGATGCATTTCATGTACAAGCTCCTTGATTCCATCCGTGTACTCCTTTCGAATCCCTTCGGTTTCAGTTTTTGACTCAGTCGTGACCTTGTGTATGGCATTCATCAGGGTGGTTTTGATCGTTTTTATTTCGCCCCAACTATCCTCAAGCGACTCGTGGATATAATCCATCCGTTCTGAGCTATCGACTTGGGATGTCTCGATTTTGTCGAGAATGCCCTTTTCGACTTGTTGTAGCTTTTCGTTTAATCCAATGAATTTCTTCGCCCAAGCCGTTTTCGTAACCTTAAGGTCCTCTGAATTTGTGTCAATCTTTTCCTCAATATTCAGGAATGATTGTTCAACTTCGCCCTTGTATTTGTCGATTCCAGTTAATATGTCCTGCTGAACGTTCGCCAGTCGTTCACTGAATTCATTGGACATGCCCGCCATAGACTTGGCAATGTTTTCGTTTACCTCCTTTTTCATGGTAGCGAAATCATTTTTGACTATTACGAGCTCGCTCTGCATTGAGGCTAGCTTGCCGTTAAAAAGTTTAATGTCTGAACATATTTTTCCTAAACCTTCTTCAGTTTGGTTTTTAATGTCCGTCAACTTTTCTTCAATAGCTTCCCCGAGAGATTTTTCGAGGTTTATTTGTGCGTCACTGAGATCACTAAGTCCTTTTTCTAAGTGTACCTGAGTGTCACTAAGTTTCCTCTCTAAGTTTTTCTCTAAGTTCACCTGACTATTGTTGAGTTCAGAGAGTCCTTTCTCTAAGTTTTTCTCTAAGTTTGCCTGATTTCCACTAAGTTTTTCCTCTAAGTGAGCCTGATTTTCACTAAGGTCATTAAGTTTTTTCTCTAAGTTTTTCTCTAGGTTAGCTTGACTAATGTTCAAGTTGGCATTGATCCTCTCCTCCATAGCCAACAACATCTGCCTTAAGTCCTCCATAGTTACAATTATTCATTAAATGGCTATTCTGGTACTGGAAGGATTCTGATCGGAATACTGAAATATTGGGAATCGAACTCCATCAAATTTATGAAGGCACCGATTTGTCGATATCATGAAAGTTCCAAATTTTCACCAATATCGGTCGCAATTATGAATCTAACTTTAATTAATTATCATCGCAGCAAATTCAAATTTCTAATTACCAGCAAGAATTTGTTTTTAACAATATTCATACAAGTTACATTTAACATGTGCTTATGTTAGCCACAAGAATTTGGGCGAATAAATGTGTCAGAGTCAGCCTAATTTACTTGGTCATCTGATCTTGTCAATGTCATAAACACTGGACAGCACAAGATCATTTTCGAGCTTGGATAAGCCAATCTCGAGCCCCACGCTTGGATTAAGCCATCTTAAATGCCCCCATTTTTCCCGAGCTAAGCCCAGCCATCGAGCGAGGAATCCCAAGGTGGACCGTTCGATCGTTGGCTATCACTTTCTAGAGGCATTTAAGGGTTGTTAAGGATTGATGACCAAGCAGGATAAAAAGAAATATTAAAACAACACTCTGACATTTATTCACATAAGCAGACAAATAACAAAATATTCTTGATGATATTTTCCTTTTTACATAACAGAGCTTTCATAATATCGGATTTCTTCCTCGATTTAGAGTGACACGTGTTCATATCTCCAGCTCTACTGTGCTGTAAATGAAACCAAAGAAGTAATTAGGCCACTTGCCTTTTTAAACCAAACATTTGACTGAAAGAATTAAATAAACATGTGTTCAAAGTTTCACCAATTTAAAGTAATCTCAACACGTGGTTTTTACGGTGTACACAACTGAATTAGTCATTTACAGTATTTAATGTTGATCAATGACACCAACATGAACTTCAGTAGCAAAGGAAAACTGTTTCCAAAATTCTCAAAATTAATTAATTATTATCTTGATTATTATTATTATTATTATTATTTTGTCATACAGTTAACCTGTTCCATTGTCACACGATCGTGTTCTTATTAATTCTCCACCGCATCATTTACCTAATGTTCATCATTAGCATTTCAGAGTAATGATTTTTAATTAATTATTAATGACTTATTTTCACAATGTTTTAAAGCAATCATGCGGCTGACAAATTTCTACCTTTGATCTTTGCATTTCATTTCTATTCAAATTAATCTTAAAGTATTTCAGATTTTTAGAAATTTACATTACCAACGTGTGAGCTAGTTAAATAAATTCCGTTTACAAATCGAGTGCCTTCACAAAGTAACGAGATGATCTTTCCTTTTAAATCTCGCTAATAAAAAAAATTAAATTCCTTCCTAGTCTTCCTTGACTTAATTTAATTAAACTTTCCCTTAAGGGCATGAAATTATTTCTTAAGGCAACACACAACGACGAATGTGATCCGCGTCACAGCGAGTGCGCGACCAGATCAAAATTAAATGAAATCAACATGGCACAAGAGAAATATACACATTTACACACACACATTCACACTAGGGAAACACGTTTTTATGTACACTATTTACATCGAATCCTGATTTGGCAATTTTATTTTATGATTTTTATCGATGGTCGGGACGCGTAATGTCTCGCAGAATAATCCGTGTACAGAAATTCTCCTACATTAATGGAGGCTAGTGATCGAAGTCATGGGTATCACTTGGTAGAAACACATTTCACATATCAGCGCAAGTTCATCTAATTCATGAGATTATAATGGAAGATTCTAGTAAAATCCATAAGCACTACCATCATGTGGGCTACAGGTTGAATTTACCGCAAGCGTGAGCCTTACTCGCATTATTTTTACTTCCTACCTGCGAAATACACTCGCAAACACGTGCTCCACTAATTATAATCTATCTTGCGCTCCAAATACACAAGAATAAATCAATATCACCACTAATTCATCATTTACTCAATTATGCAACAAATATCCCTCAGGATAGGCCATATTCCAGACCCTTCATGAACAGAGCACATTTCATCTCACATTTAGGAACTCTACAGTAGTTTTATGGCTCACGAGCGTTTACATCTGTTTTACCCGATCTTTAGTCAATATTATTATTATTTAAGTGATTATTACATCTACTGATTCTCCTGGAATGTCGTAAAATTAGATGACTTCATCATAAAAACAACAAGTGATTTTAAAAGACACTAGATTCGACCCTATTCACTCAAAATGTACACGCAAATTTTCCGTCCGGTAACTTTCAATATTACAAAGAAAGTAGATTTATCGTGTGGTCAGTGATTATTAAAGTTAAGCTCCTTAAGCATGGGAAGTCATTCAAAGACAACCTACATGTCTACTCTAATAGATTCCAAAATTTCATTCACACGTACCTAGTCTACCACGACACCTTAAGAAGTAGGAAAATGAAATATTTCTAACTACAGCAAACTGATAGATCTACGACTTAAGAAGAAAGACCTCTAGTTGTACAAAAGATAAGACAGATAAATTAAATTAAAAAGGTACTCAAGTTTTTGTAGAGTTCGATTCCCGTCGACAGTCAGTTACTTCAGCATACTCCGGCCAGTCTCCTTCCCATTACCAGAGACGCCTTACATTTTTACAGCTCCATGGAGGCTCTGCGATGGATGTCCCTCGATGAAATGATGTTGGTAATTGCGGAATTCTTCATCTTGAGATGTTCAATTCCAAGACGTCTTCCGTTGATTGCTGGTCACAAGCTGTAACTGAGATGACAAAATTAAGTATTTTGCACAAGCACACGCAGAATATAAACAGCTCGTCTACACTGTCACACTTAACTTGGCTCCTAGGCGTTTTTATTCCACAGAATTCAGTAATTATCAGACTAAATTCTGGTAGAACGGGCGTCGACTTGACTTGAAAATTTTCCTTCCACGTGGTCCGGTAATGTGATGTCTCACACAGCGAACAAGCATTAAGAAGAGCATAAAGAGCATTAAGAGAGCGATTCACTCGAAGCAAGGCCTTTTATCTAATTAGCCCAGGGAGGTGTGTTCTTCAGCGAGAACGGTAATTGGCTGATGATCCCCTTTAATTTGCGCAGACTATTCCAGAAACAAGCTGGGTCGCGCGTGCGAAGGCAGTCACGTGGTTTGCTATAACCTTGGCACAATCTCGCCGATGACGTATCGCACCCCTCTGCATGACAAAAAAAACTCGTTCTCGGCTCGCCACGACTTCCCAAGTGATGTGTTGCGGCTTCAAGCAGACAATAAAATTTTTGCTTTCCACTTGTTAAAATATTCGTAAGATCGCCAATTTTCACGGGGACAATACATACAACTCATAATATAGAAAGACTACTTTCACTTATATCTGTCAACTCTAAAAGTTCCAGCGGAAGAAATCTGTAAAATTATGTCAGTTATACTGCAAATGAAGTGACCCACAGCTGAGTCTCCTTTGCAGCATATTTTTGCATCACGTGGTCTTTCATACTTCTATCAGGAACTGTACAGTGAAGATGATTTCTAATGTGAATAAATGTCCTGGTTCTCACAAAAAGACTAATGATTTTGTCACTGACTTGTAAGCATTGAAAGAAGCTCTTTCATCAGACCATAACACTTTAAAATGGTTTCTGGTCCATGGAAACTACAAAGGATTACTTTGAACTCCGTTATTATGTTTAACCAATGGAGGCGAGCTGCACATACCATTTTAAGCACATACCAGCGTTCTGCTAATCCTAAATTCCTGGCAGTACCGAGTATCAAACCTTGGCCCCCAGGAACAACAGCTAATAGTGCTAATCGTTACACTACGGCGGTGGACTGCTTAACATGTTATTGATATTGAGTCATTGCAAGTGTCTCGTGGAAATCTACACTGTCCTAGGGAACCAAGTGTTGGGGTTCTTAATTTTCAGGTAAATGCAGTATACTCCGCAAGATATTTCAGTGCATCAGGAGTATGTCTTGGTTCATATCATCCTCAATTGAACTGTATTCTTTTCACTTTCATTCTTCGTTTTGTCTTTAATTAGTGACCATGGAGGTAGATTACGTATTTACAATAGAAGTCCATTATAGCAAGAATTCATAACGCCGAAAAATTTACTCGCTATAGCGCATTGTCGTTATATCGGATTTTTTGTAAAAGTCAGGAAAACCACCATACACATTGAATTCAGTATGAAATGACTATCAGTTTTATTCAAAATTTGAATTTTTGCGGATAATATCCACACTGCGGCTTACTCGTTTGTTGTTTACCGAAATCCGATACTGCATGAAAGTGTGTGTTTAATTTCATTCTGAAAAAATATACTGTATATTACCGTATTTCTCCGAATCCAAGACGACCCCCACTTTTTCCTTCAAAAAATTATCAGGCTTAAAAAGTGCGTTGTAAAATCATCTGAATGTCTTTCTTATACAGTACGTATTTTTAGACTGTAGACGCCAAATATTGGCTTTAGTTATGCCGTAATTTTGTGCGGCTGTACAATTATTCTTTATTTCAGCGGGTTTAACAACCATTACCGGTAACTTAAAATTGGCATCATAATATCGAAGGGAACTCGTTGAAAATTTGCCGGCAGTACACATTCCACGCGTCTCTACAATACGACGATCCATCAGGAAAATATTCGTGCTTACTATAAAACTGTTACTTTCACCCAGCGTCAGATATAACTGGCTGCCCCTACACGCACGTCTTGCTTGCCAGATTCGGCCAACTTCAGCGGCTAGCGATGTATAGGTCTTTTAATCGCGGACTTTGAAAGTCAACGAACGAGTTTATTACGCCGCGGTATGACAATTCTTCCCATGCACTTTTGTGCACATACCTCACAATTTCATCTTCGACTTCTTTAAACCGTCCTTGTTGCGGGCTACTGAATGCATTTTTTGTGCAGTACGCATTTTTAAGCTATCTTTGTTTTTAAAGATAAACATTTCATAATGTTCCGTATTGAAATGTATCACAATGAGAATTGAATTAATAAATAAGGTAGTTCAACCTATTCAATACAAATAAATATGAAATGTAGTATTACATTCCTATTTAATAACAAGCAGTACCGGTTTCGACCCTAATCTGGGTCATCATCAGCCGCATAAAATGAAAAAACAATGCATAGGTAATTAAAAAATTAAAGTGAGTTTTTCACAAAAATAGTTGAAGAGGCAAAACATGTTAATGGAGATTGGCACTGTGCAATTTTAAAACGTAAAATCTAGAAGTAGTAGAAAGTTAGTCACTTATAAGAAGTAAGGTGCGAACTCCTGAATAGTAGCACAACACACGCAAATTTCAGCACTGTCTTATAATGTTTACAAGAAGAGATGAAAAGTTAAATAAGCCAGCAAATAAGGTGCGAAGACACAATATAATTTAATGAATGTGAAGTCCCAAAATTGTTTAGAAGTCGAAGACTTAATATCGCTTAATATTGCTAAATTTAATGGCTTTAACAACTCTTTCATAAACTGTATCATCAACAAATTCAAACACCGTCCTAAAACTACATTATCAAAAGACAAAGCCAAACCCACTGCATTTTCCACTTTTACTTTCACTCAAGATGCTTATAAAGTAACTAATATTCTTAAAAAACACAACATGATAATTTCTTTTAGAACTAATAACAGAAATGTTGATATATTACACAACTCTAAATCAGTAAACAAATCTAATGCTTTTTCTAATTCCGGAGTATACAGATTCAAATGCAACAACTGCAGCTCCTCATACATGGGACAAACTGGCCGCAACTTTAACATCAGATACTCTGAACATTTCAACTCCATTAAATACAACAGATTCTCTGCTATAGGACAACACATACAAGACTCCAAGCATAATTTCACCAATATTGAAAAAGACATAAAAATACTTAAAATCATTAACAAAGGCCCCCTCCTAAACACTACTGAAAATTGTTTTATTCATCTTGACCAATACTTCAACCCTAATTTCAATTTAAATGATATTTCTGAAAAACCCAATATCCTGTTCGACTTCCTAATTCTTCTTCTTAAAAATTATAAGTTTCAAATCCCAGATTCAATTTTCCATGCCTTACAAAGTTCCTACCCACGTTTTCTACCTCCAATAACCCATCCTCCTAACCCACCCTAAAATATACACCTCTTTTAATTCCCTATCTTATCCTTTCCTTCTTTTACCTTCCAACCCTTTTATCTTCTCTTATCTATTAATCCTCTTCCTTTATTAACTTATTCTATCTTTTCTTTTCACCTCTCAAAAAAAAAAAATCCTTTTTCGAATTGAACTGTATATATTATAGTGCCACCTGCATTTTGGTTCTTTACATTCAAATTTAAATTCATACCTTGCGCTGCCTTGAACTACCTCAATTGTGACCTGAATTCTTATCTTCAAGAAGTAGCACACTGTGCACATACGCTTTTCATTTGTTTCCAGTATTGCACTTTTTACCATTTTTCTCTTCACAGTTGTTGTTTACGTCAACTGTTCTAAAGAATCTACAAGATCCTGATTACGTACTCAAATTATGTTAAATTGTATTATTTATTTATATATATATATTGTACCGGGAACTGTTCCAGCCCTGTACATTGTTTTATTGTTGCCAAAACATATGAAAAAGGGACGGCAATAATATCTGTTCGTGCGTCCGACATCTTGTGCTAGCGCAAGGCAAAGCTCCTTGTAGCGAGCTGGACACGTCACGAGCAACGAGTCTGCAGGTGACGTCAATATCACATGTTACATGCCTCTCCATCGAAGGTACTAGAGAGAAAAGGCCTAACTTTTCAGCCGCTTAAGTTTCGGACATGAGACATGTATCATCGTGTAGCTCATGTTCCAAATGCAAACATATATTAATTTCAGTAAATTCCGTCAAGGCATTCTAAAGATATAAGCCAATTTCATCTCTGTGACGTAGCAAGCAGCCTTGAGCCGTACTGAATATAAGCAGAGAGCCAGGCCACAGCAATCCAGTTCACGTCGAGTTCGCACCAAGTTCGCACCAATTTCACATCGAGTTCGCGTCAAGTCTACATTCTTTCACAGCTGGCTAGTATATCACGCTGCGCGCGTCAAACCAAGTATTCCTGCGACCGGACCTCGCACTACTTAGAAAGTTTCGATGGCTAGTTGATACTTAGTCTCTGCGATACCAGTGAGTAACCTGTACATTGTGGGACTTGTAATTCGTCTGATATTCAGACTTAGAAAATGAACGTGTGTAATTTCTAAGTCTTAAAGACTTATAGTATTCAGCAAGTTGTACTTGACACTTAGTAAATATCTTAGTTGACGTGTGAATAACCGTAACCAACTTGGGGTTAACATAAATACTTCGCATGGTAATGATCTTGGACTATTTGAACTTTGAATTTCATGAGTGTAGGTTATAACACTTTGATTGTCTTGGGAGCCTAGAACACTGTCATTTGTGTAGAAGAACTGTTCGCACGTCATCATAACAGACTGTGCTATTTAAAATTAATGCATGTGGACTAACTGTGTACCCAGTGTTATCGTGAAGTATAGGACTTATACTTGAATAATTGAGGTATTACGAGAGAGAGTCGCTTATTTATTTTGCTGTGAAGTTGAGCAATTACAAACTGTGTTCCAAATGTAAGTTAATTTAACCCTACGAACAGTAAGCAGTAAGTGATTAGATGAACTGTGCCGTGAACGATATTTCTCATGATCCTGATAGACGATAAAAGACTCGCTCCGACGAATTTCTCATCGAAGTGAATGGTGATAAATTGTGAATCAGTCACCAGTGATAACCGTGCAAAATCAAATAGTGCACGTTTTCAACGTAAAACGGTGGAGATCGACGTAGAACGACGGAGATCGACGGAGATTTGGTACTACGCGGGAATGGTTCCAGGGGCGTGGTACCATGGAGCAGCTTGGGGCCTGCTGACAGTCGAATCCCAGATTGCTGTTCGCAGAGTGGTTTTCTACTGTTCGAGAAGGCGTATATCAGGTGATGTCAGTGCTTTTCCATTAAATTCAGACTTTAAGCAGGACTTTTATGAACTAAGTCATTATGGACAAAGAACATTAAAGAGTTTACTTAATTAATATTCTACTTGAACAGTATTAACGTTTTCCAAGTCAAGAAAGACTTTCAACAACAAAGTGCTCCCGTATACTCCCATTTATTAGAACTTTGAGGTATCAATTAAGTGTATTATTCGTGGTGAAAGTATAACATAAACTCCAAATTTACCATATGTTTCATAACATGTGCTCAGAACCTTAAAAGACTAGATTTGATTTCAAGTTTAACGTGTTCTCGAGAAGAAATTTGCTTTACTCAATTCATGTAGGAAGTGTAAATATGAAATCGCAAATACCCCTAGAGAGAGAGACTTTAGGGTTTCTCATTTATTTACAACATTCTTGATTTACGACATGAAGAATGTGGTGGACATATCAAATTGGGAAATATTATTCAGTTAAATTTCATTTGAATTAATTTCGATGTTCTGTTGTTAAAAAAAAAGGAGAATGAGGATTTATTTTCAATTAAATATTCATTATTTGGCGACACAATAGGAGGGCATTCCAAAGAATGAAATAAAGGAATGAAAGACGTAATATCTCTTATTTCGCCTTGCCATCCTGTACCATCTCCTAAGGACTCAGTACCCCTTAGAAAGACCTCATGCTATTAACAGTCAACTTTTCCTGGTACAATATATACACACATTTTCGCAACCGAAACAATTACAGACTAGTTCATCAAGCTATTCACCGAGTTCCGTCGCCCGTCGGCATTTGAAACCACAGTGCCGGACATTGAGTGTGTTGCACTGATCTTCAGGAGCTAGCAATTTGCTACAATCAAGCGACTCGTCTTCGACTTCTATACAATTTTGGGACTTCACATTCATTAAATTATATTGTGTCTTCGCACCTTATTTGCTGGCTTATTTAACTTTTCATCTCTTCTTGTAAACATTTTAAGACAGTGCTGAAATTTGCGTGTGTTGTGCTACTATTCAGAAGTATTCGGGAGATAGTAGGTTCGAACCCCACTGTTGGCAGCCCTGAAAATGGTTTTCCGTTGTTTCCCATTTTCACACCAGGCAAATGCTGGGGCAGTACCTTAATTAAGGCCACGGCCGCTTCCTTCCCACTCCTAGCCCTTTCCTGTCCCATCGTCGCCGTAAGACCTATCTGTGTCGGTGCAACGTAAAACAACTAGCAAAAAAAAAAAACTATTCAGAAGATCGCACCTTACTTCTTATAAGTGACTGACTTTCTACTTCTTCTAGATTTTACGTTTTGAAATTGCACATTGCCAGTCCCCATTAACATATTTTGCCTTTTCAACTATTTTTGTGAAAAACTCGCTCTTTAATTTCTTATTTACCTATGCATTGTTTTTTCATTTTATGTGGCTGATGATGACCCAGATTAGGGTCGAAACCAGTACTGCTTGTTATTAAATAGGAATGTAATACTAAATTTCATATTTATTTGTATTGAATGGGTTGAACTACCTTATTTATTAATTCAATTCTCATTATCTTTGTCTTCACGGTAACGCCAAATATTGGCTTTAGTTTGGTCTATGCCGTATTTTCTTGCGGTTGCAACTTAAAATTGGCATCATGACATCGACGGGAACCCGTTGAAAATTTGTCGGCAATACCTGTTCCACGAATCTTTACAATACGATGATCCATCACGAAAATATTCCTGCTATCTATAAAACTTAATTTTACTAAGCGTCAGGTACAGCAGACGCGTTATAACTCTGCTACTGAGTAGCCGTGGCCTTTCTAAGAATTTGAAGGCTCGCATGTTTTGATGCTATTCTGCAGATTTTAGAAACGTTTTTGTAGAGGATAATAGAATGTCATTCTCTCTTCACTATTTCCCGAGATCCATTGATGTTACACATACGTACTGTACGACTGGTCGCCACGGCTAGCGATGTAGGCCTATAATAAAGAGGTGGTCTTTTATTGTCAACGAGTTTTGTGTTTTGTTGACACATGACACAAAACATATTTTCACTGCAACAGACCAGGATATTGAAATTCTCAGCACTCTAAATAAAGGCCCTCTCCTAGACATCACTGAAAACTGTTTTATACAACTTGACCAGTTTTTCTATCCGAATCTTAACCTGAATGATGTTTCTGAGAAGCCCAATGCCCTTTTGAATTTTCTCATCTCCATTTTAAATAACTTCAAGTCAACAAGAAAGCGATCAATCTTTCACAATTTACAAAATACCTTCTCATGCTACTTGCCCCTTCCGCAACACCCCCATGATCCTCCTGAGATACCCCCCAGTTTTTCCTTTCCTTTCCACCCTCTAATTGGTGCTCATTTTTCCTCATCCTTTTCTCTATTTATCATCTCCCATTCATTTATCAGTCACCACAGCAAGCTTTTTCGAGTTAAACGTCACGTAATTTCGTTTAAAATTTCTTGCCATTTTTTATATATTTTTTATTTGGTTTTATTCTTATTTATTCTTCTTTATTTTTATTCCTTATTTTTAAAATTTATATATACGCTTTGAATTGTTGAAATTAAGTCCTACACTGTTTTCCTAAGACTTTAATTATGTCACCTTTTACTCTTTGGCCAGAGAAACAAATGCCTACAAGACCTGCCTAGCAACAACTATACATAACTGCATATCACAAGTTCAATTTCATAACGAGTTATCCTTCAAGTTTTCATATTAGAACAAGTCCTTTAACTCGTTACTGATCTCAAATACAACACCTTCATACGTCTTCATATGTGAATGCGGCATAACAGGATTGTACTAGACCTGCTTATGAACTTCAACTGGATTTGTCTCGGCACGAAATAGTGGTGTTCTTTTTACTCTTTTGACTGTGATCATTGTGTTACGAACATCAACTAGAATTGCTCCGGCACAAAATAGTGTTCATTTTTTTGTCTGTGATCATTGTGTTAGTTGTTTTCAGATCTTTATGACTTAATTTTTACACTGCTTTGCTAATTGGCTGATGATGACTCTTCAGATGTGTTGAAACCGGTCCCAAATGAACAGGTTGTAACTTATTTGGTTCAACTTAACAACGGAATATTGAAAGGTGGATCGTTCCTTCTATTTGATATTGTATATTAATTTCAGTGTGCGGTATACGATTAAAATTAAGAGATCGTTTACTTCAGCCTTTATTTTTAACGAGTTAACTACTGCTATCGGCCACATTATTTGTGCATTTATTAGGAAAACGTGTTATCCTCTTTCATTTCGAATTATCTTTTGAGAACAGCAGTCGACGGGTATTACTAATAGACTCCAATATCGCCTTCAAATGTTGACGAGAGACCTCGCAAATGCACGTAGCGTGAAAACTATACCGTACCGAAGATGATCGATCACATTTTGTGGCAAACGTTTCAGTTTTGTTATTCAAATAGCGTCACATATCCTAACTTAATCTGTACTATATATATGATGAAAACATACTTCAAGCGGAAGTAGAGAAATTATAATCTTCTCGCTATAAATTTCCATGATAATAGCCTTTCCATAATTTAACGGACGCGAGAAAATATTATCTAACCTCGTAATCAATGATGCACTCTGCCATATCCTGAGGTGTAGGTCTATCTCATTCTTACTTAATTGCGGTATTTAGCATTAAAAGTAAGCGATCGTTTATTCAGCGTTTATCTTTAAGCATTTATCTTCAACAAATTAACAACGGTTATCAGGCATGTTATTTACGCATTTATCACGAAAACATGTTCTCCTCTTTTGTTTTCCTGGACGGGTATTACTAATCATCTCCGACATTGCCTTCAAATGTCGACAAGAGAACTTGCTGGTGGGCATATCGAGAAAACAATACGGTACTGAAGATGGTCGATCGCATGCCGTATAATGGCTGGGTGCATAAATATCGGCAATGGAAAAATGGAGTGCGCATAATCGCTCGTAATAACGGATGCTTCAGTGATAGGGCTCTCGCTGTAACCAAAGGATAATACACAATTTAATATAGGAATTTTGAAGGGACGGACAAAAGTTATCATTATAACGGGGTTCTCATTATATGCCGTACTCGCTATAGCTGACTTCCACTGCATTCATTCATTCATTTAACAAAAAAAAATTTATGGCCTACATTGGACCACTCTAGGCAATTATATAGAGGATTTTTTTTTGCTTTCCTATCGGCCCAATATTTCTTCATTCTGAGAGATGCTGCCTTCCTTTCTTCAATTGAAAACACCCTTCCATTAGACCTTTTATTAATCTTGGTCTGTAGTCTAGTGTATGTATCTTGAAGCGTCTTCTTCTTCTTTCCGATGAGGCCTGCTAAGGACCACGTGCCAATTTCAATTTAGTCTTGTTTTTTCCTCCGTTCCTTCCAATATTCTTTCATCCTTTCACTATACTGTTTCCTTCTGTCCTCAGACCACTTCTCACCAGGCTTTTTGTTCAGTCTTCCTTGGAATCCTTCATACTTACTACCCTCTTTCTAAAAATTTCTCTGTCCATAGTTTCTTCTTCTCTTATATTATTTCTTTCTAAATCTTTCTTTACTTCTTGAATCCAGGTAGTTTTTGCCTTTTTGTCCCAAAGGTACTCTAAAATCCTTTTTGTTAATCTGGAATCAACCATTCTGTAAATATGTCCGAAAAATTGCAATCTCCATTTTCTTATGGTTTCTGTTATGTTTTCTATATTCCTGTATATTTCATCATTAGATCTTAATTTCCATACTTCTGTTGTTTTCACAGGGCCTAAGATTTTTCTAATGATTCTCCTTTCTAGTACCTAAAGTTTATCTAATGTATAGTTTAGTACCAGGCATTCACTTGCATATAAGCATTCCGGTTTCACCACTGTAGTGTAGTACATTATTTTAAGATTTTTAGATAGACACTTTTTGTTATAAAAATTCTTTGTGATACCATACGCTCTTTTCATCTTGTGTACCCTTTCTTCTACTGCAGATTTGTCTAAACCATTTTCTTGACTTATTTCTCCCAGATATTTGAATTTTGTTACTCTTTCCACTGGACCAATATCTGTTGCCAAAAATTTTGGAGCATTCTTGATGTTTGAAATAAATTTTGTTTTTTCTACAGAGATTCTCAAACCTGCCTTGTTGGCTATTTCTTCCAAGAGACTGATTTGTGTTGTTCACTTGTTAGGTTTTCTGACAATATAGCAAAATCGTCTGCAAATGCTAGGCAATTTATTTCAATGCCTTTGTTTTTCTCCCCAAAGTTACCAGCAAAATGTTATGCTCTTTAAGCTTTACATTCCAAATTCTTACAATTTTCTCTAGAACACAGTTGAATAGAAGTGGTGACAGACCGTCACCTTGCCGTACCCCTGTATTTATCTTAATAGGTTTGGATATCTCACCCATAAATTTCACCTTTGAAATTGTGTCAGTAAGGGTTTCACGTATTATGTTTGCCAATTTAGTTTTCACTCCAAATTCATGAGTTTTTTATGTATGGTTTCTCTATCAACCGAGTCAAAGGCCTTTTTAAAATCTACAAAAGTTACAACAATGTCTTTTGAATTCAATATACTATGGCGAATTATGGATTTTAAGTTAAATATTTGTTCTGAACAAGATCTACCTTTTCGAAATCCATGTGATTTTCACCCAGTTGCTTGTCAAGTGATGTTTCTACTCTATTCAGCAATATTTTTGAGAATACCTTGTATGGAATTTGCAGAAGGGAGATGCCTCTAGTTATCAACCTTTTGTTTGTCCCCCTTTTTATGCATTAGGTGTATTAGAGCCACTTTCCATTCTTCTGGAATCCTCTCTGTTCTCCAAATATCTTCAAAGATTAACTGCAGCTCTTCAATGATTTTTGACTGAGACAATTTCAAAAGTTCAGCTGTTATAGAGTCTTCTCCACTAGCTTTATTATTTTTCAGATCGTTAATTACTTCTTTAATTTCTTCAGCAGTGGGTGGTATATCTTCCTCCAGATTTTCAGTTGTTTGAGAGAATTCCAACTTATGGTCGGGTTCGGGGCAGTTTAAAAGGTGATCAAAGTGCTTTGCAAGTATTTCACAATTCTCAGCCTTGCTTAGGCCAAGTCTACCATTTTCATCTTTGAAGCATATGCTAGGTGCTTAATACCCCTTTAACTGACTCTTAAAAGTCTGGTAGAAGTTTTGAGAGTTATTTTTAACAAAACTGTCTTGCAGGTCAATAAGTTGTGATTTTTCGAAAGTTCTCTTAACTCCCCTTATCATTCTAGCAGTGTCTTTCCTTTGCTGTTTGAATTGGTCATAGTACTCGGTCTTTCCAGAGGATTTAAACTTTTTCCATTGTTTTATTCTCTCTTGTAATGCATCTTCACATAATTATTTGATTCCACCAAGGTTTCTTTTTAGGTTTGACTAGCCCACATGTTTTCTGGGCTGCATTGGTTATTTCTTTAGATAAATCTTGCCACTTCCCATGATGAGATACTTTTATTTCTTCCTGAAATGTTTCCAATGTTTCTTGTGTAATTTGAAGTCTATTTGTGTTATATTTGTTTACTCTTTCCGTACTTCTGTGATTTGTGTTGGGTAAGAATTTTAGTTTGATTTTAGACAAGTAGTGATCGGAATCAAATTCTCTGTTTCTTACTACCTTGACATTCATAATTTCTTTCATGTTTCTTATGGATATAGCTACATGATCCAGTTGAAATTCACCTAGTAATGGATTTGGAGAAATCCATGTTTTAGCTTTCCTTGGTAATTTCTTGAACAAACTTGACATTAACTTCAGCTGAAAATTTTTATAGATGGTAATTAATCTCATTCCATTGATGTTCTTTGGTGTGCAGCATATTCTCCCACTATTGGTCTATAAATTCTCTCTTTTCCTACTTGGGCATTGAAATCACCAAGTAATATCACCACATTTGATTTTGGAATTTTAGATAATTCATCATCCAGGAGTGTCCAGAATTCCTCTACTTTATTTGGGTTCTTTTTGTTGTCTTCATTTATTGGTGCATGACAGTTAATAAAAGTATATTTTTTATTTCTGCAGTTCATTGTTAAGAGATATCCGTTCTGAGTGGGATTTGAATTCAATTACATTGTCTAATAATCTTTTATGGACATAAAAGGCTGTTCACAAGAGTGGCATTCCTTTCATAATTTTAATCGCAGGTTTACCTTTATAGATTCGATAATCTTTTGTTTCTGTTACATTTTCATCCAAAAATCTTGTTTCTTGGACTGCTAAGATTTGAATTTCGTTTCTATCTAGAAGTAGTTCTAATTCCTTCTGTTTACCAACCTTCAACAAAGAATTTACATTCAAAGTGCCTGCAAAAAACCTCTGTTTAAATTTAAGTCTGGACGGATTCCAAGGATGCTCCGACTCATCCTTATTGCAGAGGTTGGGACTCTCCAGAACCCTAGGTCCCGATGCATTACATAACGCAATGGTGCGAGCTGCCACCTGGGATAGTGCTTCCTTTCAGCGGCTTTTCCATTCTGCAATTGAAATTGTATGTTTCAAGGGTAGGAATAACATTCCAAAGTAAGATCAGATTGTTAGTCTGAAATGATGAGACCGTTGACTGTTTTTCTCTTGACCTCAGTTGATCCGCGGGTGCTTATTTGGCATTGCCTTATTCACACCTGTCCTGCATATCTACAGGAACTTCCCCTATCAGCCACTGGGACGCACCGTGTTGGGGTTGAGGTCCCCCACCCCATTGTCTTATGCGGGGTTACATTTAGCCCCTACTCAATTCAGAGCCAAACCCCCACACAAGCTAACCGGGTACAGCTTGAAGTATCTTAATTTTGTCTGTTTTGTTCTTAAGATCATCTATTGTTATTTGGAGTTCTTCAATATCATCCTTAATTTCTATAATCCATTATTTTTCTGCTAATTCAGGTGTCAAGTGTTCTGATAAGATGTCCAAAGAATGATAAATGTTGTTTTAGTTGTGCTCAATACCAGTTTAATTTCCTTGTAAACTGTTTTATTTAATGCTATTTTCCAGTGTTCATTGACTATATATTGCTTATTTAAGCATGTTCTAATTATTGTTCGTTTAGTCTTAATTATTTTGTCTATTCCAGTTGTATTAGTAGTTTTAAAAATGGTTTCACTAGCATAAGTTATTTCAGGCTGTGTGACTGTTTTATAATAATAATAATAATAATAATAATAATAATAATAATAATAATAATAATAATAATAATAATAATAATAATAATAATAACTTTAACTTTTTTCTTTTGTTACAAGGGAATGTAGAAACTCTTCAATAAGCCACTTGCAAGGGTCCACACATCACAAGTGTGTGGGACTCTTACCCACTAAAAACCACACACTACCTCCCATGACATATGTCTCCAACCTGGAACCGCTCTCGCATTACTTCAGGACGGTGTCGTGCATGAAGTCTCTTCTTCTTCTTCTTCTTCTTCTTCTTCTTCATTTCTCCTTTATTGTAGCTTATAGGCATGTAGTTCTCTCTTCTTTTGATGCAATATACTTTCCACATACACTGCTACTTGATCCCAAGATTCCTGATTTTGCAGCATGACATGTAGAATGTTATCTGGTGTCAGATCTCCCTGCTTAGATTCCAAGCATCTTCGTTGTGATAACCAGTGGTCACATACAAAACAAGTATGGAATACATCACGAATGTCACCACAGTAAATACACATTGGATTACTCACTCGCCCTATTCTATGAAGGAAACTTCGAAAGTATCCATATCTTGTCAAGAAATGTGTAAAGTAATAATTTACTTCACCATGTTTTCTGTCGAACCATTCAACCAAGTATGCTGCTACTGTGAGAACTGCAGGTTCGGACACCATGCGATATGCACATGCAATTCGTAAAGCTGCTCTCCGCTGCAGTCCCGCCATTATGTTCCAATACTTGTCAAACTTCAAAGATTCAGCCCAAATTTCAGAGCCACATAAAAGAATAGATTGGACAGTCAACATAAGAAGCTGCCGTTTATTAGGTTCGGACCTTTAATATTACTCATCAGTCTACTCAGTGCAGTCGTTGATTTCACTGCTTTGTCTGTTACTTGCTGAATATGGTCCCAGAAAGTGAGCTTGGTATCAGGCATTATACCTAAGTACTTTGTACTCCTAGATGTTTCAATGACTATCTGCCCAACTTGCATAGGCACAAGAGAGTTAATCCTTTTCCTTGTTAGGAGAACTGTATCCATTTTATGATCTGCTAATTCCAATCTGTGATTCATCATCCATTCTTTTATCCACTGCATCTCCTGTTTCAGTTTAAGTTGTACCATCTCCAGATTATGGGCTACTATTAGAGCAGCCACATCATCAGCATAGCCCACAAATCTTGCATCTTCCGATGTCTTCAGTCGTAATAATCCATCATATTATTATTGCCTACATGATGGTAAGGCATGCGAATATCTGTGTGTGTTATATTTGAAGATTTCATTTATAATGATCAGCATATTTGACTAGAAAGTGAGTAAGTTTAATGATGATGATGATGATGATGATAATGATAAATTCCAGGCTCCTTAACCCCCTTATCAGTGACCAAGGCAGGATTGTAAGGAGGTGAACTTGAGTTCCTGACCAGAACATTCCTAAGCAGTGGCTATTCAATGAAACAAACCAACAAGGTGCTACATGTAGCAAGTTGGAAGGCAGATTGTCACACGATTCTCCTTCTGTGAGTTTGGCCTTTTTGCCATATGTCCAGTCTGTTACAGATGGGATTAGCAATATTCACAGAAGACACAATATCAGTTTTTTTTCTCCTAGTCGCTTTACATCACACCGATACAGATGGGTCTTATGGCGACGATGGGTTGAGGAAAGGCCTAAGAATTGGAAGGAAGCGGCTGTGGCCTTAATTAAGGTACAGCCCCAGCATTTGCCTGGTGTGAAAATGGAAAACCACAGAAAACCATCTTCAGGGCTGCCGACAGTGAGATTCGAACCCACTATCTCCCAGATGCAAGCTCGCATCCACGCGCCCCTAACTGCACATCCAACTCCGCGGTCAGTTTTATCTTGAAGCCTAATATCATTGTAGGGAAATTTTTGTGATCTATTGAAGATCTGATTGTTCTGAACTGCTGGACAAAATTCCTTGATCTTGTGAATCTGTTTATGTTGGCCAAACATGACGGCGGCGGCAGCCGTTACTCATATCCAGGTATACGTTTTTCACCTGCAGTTCATGTTTAGTCTGCTTTGTGCAGATGATGTTGATGGCTCAACAGACCAATCCATGCATAGAACATGTGACCACATTTGGTACACTTGAGAGAGGGGGTGGACGTTGTTGGGTTTGTCTGAGTTTTCTTCGAAGATGAGCCTCTGTTTGCAGTCTTCAATGCTCTGTTTCAAACTGCTGGACAGCAGCTGAAGCGGATATATGCCAGTGAGGGCGATCTTCAGCAAGTGTGTACCAAGTACTGGGGTTGATGTTTGTGCTCTTCATGGTCATTTTGAGGTGGTCCTTGTAGCATTTCAGAGGAGCACCGCAGGTCCTCCTGCCATCCATCTGATCCGGTGACTGATTATGAAGGCTATAATGACAATGGACAATGAGGGTTAAGGAATTTCTCAGCCACTTACATCTTTACCAGCCAGGAAAGTCTGCTGTGGCAGTATGTGCCATACACAATGACCTTCAATTCATTTCTGATGAAAAATCTGCCATTATTTTAAGGAGAAATGTTTTACACCTTGAGTTATTTGTGAGGCAATGGACCTTGCTGAACACCCCAATAATTTTACAAAGGACATAGTTTTATACTGAGTAAATCATGGCTACTCTGCATAGTTAAGTCTTCAACCCCTTCCTCCTTGACTCTGGAATTACACTTCTGACAGTGTGTGTGACTCTCTATCTATCTCTCTCTCTCTCTCTCTCTCAATGACAATTACCAGTGATAGACGTCATTGTTATTGCTCTGAAGATGATTGTGGTTACAAGATTGAAATGTGTCAGCTTTAATAATTATAATGCTACCTAATATCTACAGCATACTATTATGTCATCTTGTGGTTGTGAAAAATATTAATTTGTTTCTAGCCTATACTTATTGAAAAATTCCAAGTCTAATAACTGAGGGGTTTCTTGGACATTGGTCCAAAATCAAGTTTTGTGGTAAACGGTACCTTTTTATATCCCTCAACAAAAAAGAAGTGGTTATATGCAATGTAGCACCAGCTACAAGAAGAAAAATGGACATGTTACTTTTGCTTTGGTTACAAGCATATATTAAGCATATATGAACACTGGGATAATCCAGATAAGAGCATGATATCTGGTCTTCTTCTTCTTTTCTAGCCTATTTCAGTCCACTGCTGGACATAAGCCTTTTTCATATGCTTCCATTGTCTTTGGTCTTCAGCCACTTGGAACCAGCGTGTTCAGCCAACAGCTTTATGTCATTGAGTCATCTCTTCTGGGAACTTCCAATGCCTCTCGTATGTTCCCATGGTCTCCTGTGAACAATCCTAGAGGTCCACCTGTTGTAGTCTTGTTGAGCTATGGGTTCTACCCATTGACATTTTAGTCTTGCTGCTCTCTTTAGGCTGTCTGTTACATTCGTTCAGAGAAAAGGCTGGGGTGAATCCTGCCATAATGGACATTATAATTGAGCTTCAAAATTATATTGATAAAGGTTACAAGACTGCTGGGTTATTTATTGATATAGAAAAGGTTCTTGATACTGTTAGCCATGAACTTATGATATACAGACTGGAAAAGGCAGATGTGAGAGGTCCCTCACTGCTCTGGTTTAAGGATTCCTTATCAAATCAACAATATGTTCAGATTGGAATGAATAAAAGTGAACTACAAGAGATCTCCTATGGTGTACTACAAGGTTCCATATTGGGTCCAATTTTGTTTCTCATATACAGTGGAACCTTGGATTGCGAGCATAATTCGTTCCGGCAACATGCTCGTAATCCAAATCGCTCGTATATCAAAGCAAATTTTCCCATAAGAAACTATTGAAACTCGGATGATTCGTCCACAACACAAAAACATTTATTCGCATAACATTTCTAAAACAAAATATAACGTAAAACAATTAAACTGCACTTTACCTTACAATAGAATCATTGTTGGTGTGAGGGAGACGAGAGATGACATGAGAAGAGTTACTGTGTAGCACGAATTTCACTAACGGAATCACTGCTCTCGGTTGGCTCATTGGAAGTGTTTTCTTTTCATACAACTTTAACGAGGAACCTCTCCAATGACTGTTGCTTTTGCCTCTTTTTGAGGATTTCACGAAAATGTGACATTTCATTGTCATTGAACAGATTCGTCCACTGTAATCATCTCCTTCTTCCGACCAAATTCCTTTTTAGCCTTCTTTTCGTTCACAGGGCCCATCATTGCAGAACAGTTATATCACAAATGACAGAAACAAAACATGTACATTAAAAATTAAATAATTGAAGTTCAACCAATTCAATACATAAAATAAAGAAATGTAGTAATTACATTCTTATTTAAATGGGACCGGTTTCGACCTTAGTCCAGGTCATCATCAGCCGTAAAAACAAGTAGGCGAAATCACACAATGTTTATGAATATTGGAGAAATGGGTCAGATTCACACTCTGTCAGGCACAAAGTCACAACACTATCAAATAATGTATGAAGATTATAAATAAACTTGAAGTCACAGACGAATAGATTTGTAGAAGCAAACCGCCAGTTCTCGGTGATCAGCACGGCACATTCAAGGTCATGCGCTGCGGTCTCGAACGCCAAAGTAGAGTGGAGAATGTCTTGAAGGTCCAATATTTGTCTCGGTTGCGGGAAGTTAAGTACGAAATATGAAAAATATACGATGCAAATCAGTATAATTGAATGAGAACTTGTGCTCTTGCTAAGTTCTTGGAAAACAGTTGATTTGAAAAAACAATTGTAAAGAGAAAAAAATGTAGTAAAAAGCGCAATATCGGAAAACAAATGAAAACTTATATGCACAGTGCGCTATTTTTTAAATTGAAAAAATTATTAGGACATGATTGAAATAGTCGAAATTGGCGCAAGACAAGAGTTAAAATTTGAATGAGGAGAACCGAAATGAAGGTCGATTGTTTTTTTTTTAGAGAAGGTAGAATAAATTAACAGAGGAAGAGTGATAGTGAAAAAAGAGAAAAAATAAAAGAGATTGAAGTTAGATGGTATTGAGGAAGGATAAGATAGGGAAAATGAAGGAGGGGTAGTTTAGGGTGGGTTAGGAGGGTGGGTTATTGGAGGTAGAAAATGTGGGTGGGAACTTTGTAAGGCATGGAAAATAGAATTGGGGTTTTGGAATTTGGAATTTTTGAGAAGAAGAATTAGGAAGTCAAAAAGGATATTGGGTTTTTCAGAAATGTCGTTTAAATTGAAATTAAGGTTGAAGTACTGGTCAAGATGGATAAAGCAATTTTCAGTAATGTTTAAGAGGGGGCCTTTGTTAATGATTTTAAGTATATTCATGTCATTGTTAATACTGGTGAAACTATGCTTGGAGTCTTGTATGTGCTGTCCTATGGCAGAGAATCTGTTGTATTTAATGGCGTTGACATGTTCAGAGTACCTGATATTGAAGTTGCGGCCAGTTTGTCCGACGTAGGAGGAATTGCAGTTGTTGCATTTGAATCTGTATACACCAGATTTAGAAAAAGCATTAGACTTATTTAGAGATTTAGAGTTGTGTAAGATATCAAGATTTCTATTATTAGTTCTAAAAGAAATTTTCATGTTATGTTTTTTAAAAATATTAGTTATTTTATAAGCATCCTGAGTGAAAGTGAAGGTGGAAAAAGCAGTTGGTTTTATTGTGTCTTTAGATAAAGTGGTTTTTGGACGGTGTTTGAATTTGTTGATGATGCGGTTAATGAAGGAGTTGTTAAAGCCATTAAATTTAGCAATGTTGCGGATGGTGTTTAATTCATTATTTAAATCTTTTTTGGACATAGGGGTGTTGAAGGCACGAAAAATTAAGCTGTTATAAGTAGCACGTTTATGAGCTTGGGGGTGCGAAGAATCTTGTCACACCCATATTTACATTCAAATAATCATGAAGATGACACTACCCATAGGTTGTGGATCCTAGCTCCACCAACACATATCCTTATCCACACTGCATGCAATAAAGCAGAAAAAACATGACGGCATGTTCTCGTGCACTTTGAATTCCCATTATTTAATGAATCTAGTCCTTCCTGACTTTAATTTAAATCCTTTTTACATCTACATTTAAGCCCCAAGACATTCACTGCATCTCAAACATCAAAGGAAAACAAATCAAAAATAAACAAGACTAAAAGCAAGAAACTGACTAGTGAAAAGAATGACGTTAACCAGCTATAAAATCTCAATAAAAGAAAAAGGCAAGCTGTGATTGCATGCAATCAGTTCACATGTACTTTACAGTTATTCACATTTAAATATACAAGCTTCCTTCCATTCACTGTAATAGGGCGTAGTCCTTTCAACCAACAGCTAAACCTATTGAAATTAAATAATAAAAGAAACTAACCTATCCCCTTGGCTACATTAAAACATGTGCACAAATACATTATTACATTGCAAATCTAATACTCATCTTTTGTTGATTCGGTCGCTCGCTTGCCATCAGCCCGCTCCCAATCCTTTTAGCCAGCCATATTGACAACGATGCCTTCAAATTGGGACTCGTTCAGTCCATGTTTCTCCATTCTGGCGTACAAAACATGTTCTCCCTACGTCTTCCTGTTTCTGTGGGTTCAGACCTTGACTATAACATTCCGTTCATTCACTGTATCACAACTGGGTCAATACAACCTGCCATTTACTATTTACAACAGTCGGAGTAATTTTCTGTGACCATGAAAACCAGTTCCCATTCATCCACATGATAACTCACCGCTTATCTAGCACCGTAACTAGGTAAATTTCCCACTCACTTTGCATTTCAATTGTATTATGTCACAGCTCAGACATCTGGAAACAGTACAGAATGCTGGACTAGAAACTGTGGCGTTCATGTCCTCGGAAAATCTACTTTAAATAGGCAGGCAACTAAGCGCGTAAATGTTCATATTGAAACCGTTCTTTTCATCTGAAATTTGATGACACTAAAATGCAAATTTATCAAAGTTCAGTTCCATCCAAAATTGTTAGTGCGTAAAGCTAAAGTTATTATCTTGGCACACCGTTCTTACAGCCCCCATGCCTACAGATATTCTTAGATCGCTCCTAAATCATGAGTAATTAAGTGAAGTCTGAGCGTATTGAGCCAAGTGTTAGAAAGTCTCCACACGATCAAGACACATAATACCTGACTCTACACTCGTCATAGATACACTTCTTCTCACAACGTTACTGCTTCGAAGACTCCGGTGGCATAAGGCTAGCTAGCCCACGTGCTGGACACTTTTATTAATTCGCTTCCACAGACACTGTTGTATGCTTGTTCAGGGCCATCTCTCGCTTTAACCAATGTATATCCAATATTGGAATGATGCTACCTTTTCATTGGTTCAAATCATTGCGTCCCCGACACTCACTTCAAACTCATGTCGTATGATATCCTAGCCTCTCGTCGGGCTTCCGAAATGTGGTCTGTTGGTCCATGCCATTGTCTTCCATTATTTCCTTGTTCTAAAGGAAGCATGTGAAGGCCGGGTGCGTCATGTAGCAACCACTCTTTCTTAATATAGCTTGCGAACAAATAGACTCTCGTCTCCAAGCATCCTATTGAAATTGTGAAACCCATACCTCGGTCCCTGCGAGTTACTAAGACTCCATAAAACAAAATATTCACTGTACTCTCAGCAAATGAATGATCGCTTAAATGAGCACTTCAATAAGGGCTCAGTATGAAAGTGATTTTATGTAGCAAAATTAACTTTATGTTTATATTATGCTTTTTCTCTTTACCTGTATTTATCCCACCTCCTTCTTATCCTACACTTCCTGTATCAAGTGTGAAGATCTGTCAAGATGGTTCCTAAATGACTTTTAAAGCCCACCCTTCTGATAAAGCTGGAAAGCAGAAACAAGCTCATTGGGGGGGCTGAGCAAGAACTGGAAATGAATATATATATATATATGTATTTATTTATTTATTTATTTATTTATTTATTTATTTATTTATTTATTTATTTATTTATTTATTTATTTATTTATTTATTTATTTATTTATTTATTTATTTATTTATTTATTTATTTATTTATTTATTTATTTATTTATTTATTTATTTATTTATTTATTTATTTATTTATTTATTTATTTATTTATTTATTTATTTATTTATTTATTTATTTATTTATTTATTTATTTATTTATTTATTTATTTATTTATTTATTTATTTATTTATTTATTTATTTATTTATTTATTTATTTATTTATTTATTTATTTATTTATTTATTTATTTATTTATTTATTTATTTATTTATTTATTTATTTATTTATTTATTTATTTATTTATTTATTTATTTATTTATTTATTTATTTATTTATTTATTTATTTATTTATTTATTTATTTATTTATTTATTTATTTATTTATTTATTTATTTATTTATTTATTTATTTATTTATTTATTTATTTATTTATTTATTTATTTATTTATTTATTTATTTATTTATTTATTTATTTATTTATTTATTTATTTATTTATTTATTTATTTATTTATTTATTTATTTATTTATTTATTTATTTATTTATTTATTTATTTATTTATTTATTTATTTATTTATTTATTTATTTATTTATTTATTTATTTATTTATTTATTTATTTATTTATTTATTTATTTATTTATTTATTTATTTATTTATTTATTTATTTATTTATTTATTTATTTATTTATTTATTTATTTATTTATTTATTTATTTATTTATTTATTTATTTATTTATTTATTTATTTATTTATTTATTTATTTATTTATTTATTTATTTATTTATTTATTTATTTATTTATTTATTTATTTATTTATTTATTTATTTATTTATTTATTTATTTATTTATTTATTTATTTATTTATTTATTTATTTATTTATTTATTTATTTATTTATTTATTTATTTATTTATTTATTTATTTATTTATTTATTTATTTATTTATTTATTTATTTATTTATTTATTTATTTATTTATTTATTTATTTATTTATTTATTTATTTATTTATTTATTTATTTATTTATTTATTTATTTATTTATTTATTTATTTATTTATTTATTTATTTATTTATTTATTTATTTATTTATTTATTTATTTATTTATTTATTTATTTATTTATTTATTTATTTTGCACTACAGGATTTCTAATCCCAATTACAGTGGCAAATGTTTACACTTTTTTGTTTCACTCAGTCTAATATCATAATATCTAAACTATTCTAATAATATATTTACGTTGAGAAATAAATAATATTACATATCTAATCCTTGCAAGAAACAAGTATATAAAAACATATTTTCATATCTAAACTAGTCTAATAACCTAATACCTAAACTATTCTAATATTATATTTACAATACTTATAATTACATTTGTGGGATAGGGCTTAATGTAGAATGTTTATAATACATTTTTTGGTTCAGCATTACAGAGTTTTCACGGAGATGGTGAATTGTTGTAAAAACAGGCCTAGAGGTACACAGAAGTCTAAAGAATTATTTTTCTGAACTGCACTGTTATAGACATTGCATAGCCTGTAGAGTGGGGAATTTTTGTGAGCGGTTGTTCTGACTTTTTTTATTATGAAAAGTTACATTTGTCCTCGCATTAAAGCGGGGCACGTGGAAGTTCAAGAGGCATAAAAAGTCAGGGTTGTCAATAATAGAGTTAACAGTTTTGTACAGAAACTTCATGTCATCCTTTTGTCTCCTCAGTTCCAAGCTTTCTATTTCAAAATTTAGGAGAAGTTCGTTGTATGCTATGTGTGGATGATTATCGTTTTTTTTTTAAATGTAAGTATTTTAAATATCTCTTTTGGATTTTTTCGATCTGTGCAATATATATTTTGTTTGCTGGATTCCATATAACGCTTGCGTATTCTACTTTAGGCCTGACTAGGGAGCTGTAGAGGTGTATACAGGTTTTTAGGAGTTTAAAGGGTTTGACATTCCTCATCACAAATCCTAATGTCCTGTATGACTCAGCAACTACCTTCTGTATATGTGGAGTGAAGGTGAGTTCTCGGTCTAATAATATCCCGAGGTCTTTAACCTCATTTACTGGTTTCAGGTCATCGTATCCTAGTTTATAGTTAAAGGAAATACACTTTTTATTTCGAGTGAACGACATGGATACACATTTCTCTACATTTAGATATAGTTGATTTTCAGTCATCCATTGCAGTAAGTTACTTAAGTCAGCTTGGAGAAGTTCGCAGTCGTTAATGGTGACAATCGATTTGAATACCTTAAAGTCATCGGCGAATAAAAGAGAGTCCGAGAATTTTATTCGTTCAAGTAAGTCATTGATTAGCGTCAGGAACATCCACGGCCCAAGATTAGAGCCCTGGACTATTCCTGAATTTACAGGGTATTCTCTGGACGAGTTTCTTTTATATATTACATACTGCTTTCTATCTCTTAGGTAGGAGCTGAAAAGACATAGTAGTGGGTAAGATAATCCAAGCATATTTAATTTTTTTAGGAGAATGTCATGGTCAATTTTGTCAAAGGCCTTTTCGAAGTCAGTAAATATTGCATCTATCTGGCCACCTCTATCAAGTTCTGAGGATATTGATTGTGTAAAATTTATGAGATTTGTTACTGTGGATCGTCTTGAAATAAATCCATGTTGCTGTTCTGATATTAAAGGTCTTGTATAGACTGTGAATCTACGACATAATATAAATTCAAAGACCTTGGCTATAGCTGAAATAATTGATATTGGTCGGTAGTTTTTTATTAACATTGGATTACCCGATTTAAACACAGGGCATACTCGAGACAGTTTCCATACTGTGGGAAATACAGATGTTTTCAGAATTAAGTTATAAATGAAGAGGAGAGGATATTTCAGTACATCTTTGCAACCTTTTATAACATACGGTGGTATCTGATCTGTCCCGCGGAAGACTTGGGCTTGAGCTTTTTTAACGCTAGTTCAACATCCTCTACAGTAATGCTATCAATGTGGATATTGTCAATGGTTCCTGATGAAACGTTTGGAATGTTATACTGAGCTCTATCTTCGGAATATACAGACTGAAAGTACGTTGCAAACCCTTCCGTAATGTTCCTATCATTCTCTAATACTTTAGAGTCGTATTCATAGGTATTGCGATTATTGTTGTTTTTTCTTTTATTTTTTACCCACGTCCAAAAGGTTTTGGTGTTATCAGTGATATCCTGCTCTACAGTTTTTACATAATTGTTATATGAGGATTTAATTGCAGACTTAGTTTCGGACCTTAATGTTTTAAATTGCATATTGTAATATTCTGAAAGGTGCTTCCGTTTTCGGTAGTATTCTTTTTCTTTCAGTTTTTGTTTTATGCTCTCTGTGAACCAAATTGGGTATGTACTGACCTTCCACGAGCCGCTTTTAGGAACAGTCTCATTTAACACTGCGTAAATTTACATTTACATTTTTTGAAATTATAAGTATTGTGAGCTTCTCTTTTGCAGTTTCCACGGTTTGGAGTGATACGTACTTCTATTTCTAGGGCGGGGTGATGGGAGTCCTCAGGTAGCAGCGGATCAGTGTTCTTTTTACAGGTGACATTCGTTATTGTCTGACTGGCGAATACTAAATCCAAAGTTTTACCGTTACTATTGGGAACGGAATTATAGGAATTCAAGTCGTGTAAACTGAGGAAGTTTTTTAGTTCTTGAGTTTGTCTCGTTAAATTTAAGTCAGTGTTTTCATTAATTACTGTTGGCATGTTAAAGTCTCCAGTAATGATTACATTACTATCCATTATTTCATAGTGAGATTCCATCCACCTAAATACCTCACAATGAACCTCTAGTTTTGCGCTTGGAGGTACGTACACGTTAATTAGATACCAGACCTTTCCCCGAATATTCACCTTCAGAAATAACCCCTCGAAGTGTTCCGTTGTTTGTTCGACCTTGTGGACAGCTAATCCGCTTCTAACTGCTATGACTACCCCACCTCCTCGCCCCGTTGAGCCCCTTACTCTGTCAGCACGGTATACTTTATACTTATTACAACAGACCTCGCAATCATAGACACTAGCATCTAGCCACGATTCAGTGAGCATTATAACATCGAAATTATTACTAACAATATTTACATTTAAGTCATCTAGTTTAGTCTTAAGACCACGTACATTCTGGTAATAAATGGAAAGCCTACTCTTCTCCATTGCAATTACAATTTAGATAGGTCATCCTGGTTATTGATAACAATGACTCCAGACCCTTGGGTCTTGCGTATTTTAATTATACCATTCCTTACCCAAATGTAAGCGTAATTCTTCTCCCTCCGGACTGCACGGGCCTGAGTCAACAACTTCTTCTTCTGAGGGGACAGACTCTCGTTTACATATATGATGTTGTCGCCAGGAAATCCTAGTTGTCTGTTGGAGAGATTTCGCTTCACTCGCCTCCGCTCCATGAAGTGGTCCTTGTCCGTTCTTCTTACAAATTTCACTATGATCCCGCTGTGTGTCTGGTTTGGTGCCTTAGGGAGTCGATGGCAAGCATCCACCATTTCCTCTTTAAGTTCTATGTCCAACGCACGCCCAACTTTCTTTACCGTGTCTAGAACAAATTCATTCGGTATATCCGGAATCCCATGTATTTCGATGGTATTCCTTCTCGTATACTGTTCAGCTTCCCCCACACGGATTTCTAAGGATTTTACTTTATCCCTCAGAAGATGATTTTCCTGGGTGAGGTTTTCTATATCTTGAAAACACTGTTCCATATCTTTTTGTTGTTTGGAAATCAGAAGTACAGTATCATCTAATTTCTTGTGACACAGTTCAAGGGAATTACCTAAGTCTGTCTCTCAAGTCTTCTGGTCTTCCTTCATTTGCCTCATTTCTTCAGTTAACTTGGAGATTGTCCTTGTTCTTTAGTGTTTTCTTGTTTGTCCTTGTCTCCTCTTTTTTTTGCTCCCTGTTCCCTCACCAAGCTATCATTTTGTTCATCCTGGTAAGTTTTCCTTTCCGCGTTCCTTTCTGTCTGTATATGTATTTAATGTTTCCTTGTTTTCTTCTACTGTAGTTTTTAACGTTTTTATGTTTTTATTTTTTCAGGCAAACTTACATTTCTGACATCATATTCCAAAAGTAGTGGCAAGTTTGAAGTCATAGAAGGTGGAGTTGCTATCGTCTCTGGCTATATTTATGCAGGTGACCGTTCAACGGGTTGCACCTTCAAAGCACCCATTAAATCAAGCAAAGATACCATAGATTTTTCAACCAGAGACATTTATAAGGAACTGAAGTTGAGAGGATACAACTATTCGGGCCTGTTTCGAAGCTTACTAAGCGTTGATCAAGAACGTAAGTGCTGGATTATTTCCTTTCTCAGCAATTTCTTTAAATAGCCTTTCACAAAAGCATCTCTACTCCTTGTTCTTGAGAAACTTGTTTTTACACTAAGTGTGTGAAGTGGCTATAGAGTAAAACTCTAAGCTTCCATTCAGGAGATGGTGGTCAATGAGATGTTACCAAGAATTTCCAAACATGAATACCATACTTATGTTAGTGCCTAATTTCCATCGTCGCCTTCAAAGTAGTCATCCCTTGCTTGAATACAGCAATTCCAGTGATTTTACCATTTTTGAAAGTACTCGCAGATGTCTTCCTGCTTTCTTGTGATCAGGACCTCCTGCGATTCTACATGGATCTCTTCAGTGGAGTCAAAATGCCGCTCTTCCAACCAGAATTTTATTTTAGGGAAGAGGTAGAAGTTCCATGGGGCCAGATCGGACGATTATTTGGGGTGTGGAAGGGTAGTCATGTCGTTCAGTCAGTCAATCGATCAATCAGTCAATCAATGATCTGCATTTTTCAACACTACTTCTTTGTCATAAATCACCCAGAACAAATCTTGCTGCTTTCCTTGGGATCTTTCCCAATTGTCGTATCAAGTAGTCCTGATGTGGGTCCTATACACTGGAACCTTAATATTCTAATTGGGGTCTTACAAGAGACTTATATGCCCTCTCCTTTACATCCTTACCACAGTCCCTAAATATTCTCATAAACAGCAGCCTTTGTGGATCAGTGGTAGAGTGTCGGCCTCCAGATCCCAAGATAGCGGGTTCAAAACCGGCAGGGGTAGTTGGATTTTTTAAGGGCAGAAAAAAGTCCATTCGGCACTCCATGTCGTATGATGTGGGCATGTAAAAGATCTCTGGTAACACACCTGGTGTTTACCCAACAAAATTAATTAAATCTCAACCATAGACGCCCAGGAGAATTTCGGTTTACTCGGTATGCCATCTAGTAGGCCTAGAGTAAAACGGAACGTTGAAAGTGACGAGCAGACAGCCAGATGGCATCACATCGAAATGAAGATCATTCCTTATATTAACACCTAAATACTTACAGTGTTACCAATGAGGTGCAATCACACCATGTACACAGTAATTGATAGTGAAAGGACTTTTCCTCTTTGTTGGTGACGCGATCTGAGACTGATACATGTTCTTTGGATTGTTATTTATTTTAATTGCATCTTGTTATTCTTATGTTTTTTATGTGAAAATAAACACGGCTCTGCACAAAACATTTTATGGTCCTCGAAAAGCCAGATTGTTCCAGAATTTGGTTAGAACTTGGAGTTTGGAGATCATTTCTTACTTTATGTGGATAGTGTTGCTTGCTTTGGACTGTAACCATCAAGATTACAAGTTGTCCATTTCATGACCGTTATCAATGAGTATAATCAAGAAGTAAGTATAAATAATCACCTAATCGATACTTTATTATTGCCTCAGGCAAAATTGAATATAAATTAACACTTACAGGTCATGTTTCAACCACTTAGCGGTCCTCTTCAACTGTATAAAGAAAAAATTGAGAAGAAAAAAACATTAGGACAATAAGCACAAATAAAAGTTCTTTGGAGACTCCTTTGTTAAAAAATGGAGGTCATCAGAACAGGACATCTTGCCTCTCGTTCTTGCTTGGAAAAGATATTTATTCTGCGCTGTCTAGAGGGTCTGTCTTTGAGCTCGACCTGGCAAAGTAATGATGTGACACAGTCTGACAGTTAATGCAAAGCTCTGGGGAGAAGGGAAGTAGAGTTTTGTCGTCATCTGAAATAACATGTGAGGGAGGAGGGAGATTGGGCTCTGCTTCTGCGATGTCGTGTTTGATTATATCTCTTGTTCGTCTAGTCTGTTTCATTTTTCCCCATCCCAAGTATTTACTAATATTCTTGTTTAAGATTTTTTTTGCTCGTTGTTTTCGTTAAGATTCTCTTCACCGTTTTCTAATTTATCAAGAACGATGTGGATGTTTTCCAGGTTGTTCATTAGATTTCCTTTATTTATCATACAGATAATTTGAAGGTCCTGTCTGATATTGGTGAATTTGTGGTTGGACTCTTTCATATGGGACCCCATGGCAGAGAATCTTTTGTATTTTTCAGCATTGACGTGTTCTTGATATCTAATTAAGAAGTTCCTTCCAGATTGTCCCACGTAAGTTTTTTTACACTGAGTACAAGTTAGCTTATAAATACCAGATTCCTGGAATTTGTCATAGGTTCTTTAGTCACAATAAAGCTAATAAACTTAAAGATGACGAATTCCAGGAATCTGGTATTTATAAGCTAACTTGTACTCAGTGTAAAAAAACTTATGTGGGACAATCTGGAAGGAACTTCTTAATTAGATATCAAGAACACGCCAATGCTGAAAAATACAAAAGATTCTGTGCCATGGGATCCCATATGAAAGAGTCCAACCACAAATTCACCAATATCAGACAGGACCTTCAAATTATCTGTATGATAAATAAAGGAAATCTAATGAACAACCTGGAAAACATCCACATCATTCTTGATAAATTAGAAAACGGTGAAGAGAATCTTAACGAAAACAACGAGCAAAAAAACATCTTATACGAGAATATTAGTAAATACTTGGAATGGGTAAACATGAAACAGGCTAGACGAACAAGAAATATAATCAAACACGACATCGGAGAAGTACAGCCCAATCTCCCTCCTCCCTCACATGTTATCTTAGATGACGACAAAACTCTACTTCCCTTCTCTCCAGAGCTTTGCATTAACTGTTAGACTGTGTCACATCATTACTTCACCAGGTCGCGCTCAAAGACAGACCCTCTAGACAGCGCAGAATAAACATCTTTTCCAAACAAGAATGAGAGGCAAGATGTCCTGTTCTGATGACCTCCATTTTTTAAGAAAGGAGTCTCCAAAGAACTTTTATTTGTGCTTATTGTCCTAATGTTTCTTCTTCTCAATCTTTTCTTTATACAGCTGAAAGAGGACCACTAAGTGGTCGAAACATGTCCTGTAAGTGTTAATTTATATTCAATTTTGCCTGAGGCAATAATAAAGTATCGATTAGGTGGTTATTTAATTTCTTGACCATCAAGATTTGCGAGTGCTTATTGATAAACCACTATATCTTCCATGATGCATGTGTGTGCAATGCATCTTTGAGAGACTGAATCATTGTGTCACATCACCCTGTGATACAATCATTGATCTCAATATATCAATAATAGACTTCTCTGGATACAATCAACGACCTCTAGTGCGGATTGGACCCAGTAGCCAAAGAGTACTACAGAACTATACGAGAAAACGTTTGAACGAGCCTACGCAGAGCCATCTGTGTCGGACATCGGAGCAGTTATATTAGCACTAATACCTATGTGAGTTAATCTGGTTCATTCCTTGTTTTTCAGTAATTTTTCTTTTCCACAATGGAAGAAGCTCTGAAGAGAGCCCTTATCAAAAGACGAGCTGTCATCAAGGCCCGTGTAACTTGAATAGCTACATTTGTTAATAATTATATAATCTTCTTCTTCTTCTTCTTCTTTTATGACCACATAGGATCACTTTAGTCAGTCCGTCGTTCAGGTCTCTTTGAAGGGATTGTTCGGGCTTTGCGGTCCTCCCAGTACTTCTTCAGACGCTCCGATCTTCGTGCCCTTTCCTCAGTTGAAAATGTGCGTGTTGTTGGTTTGTTTTGTGTAAGGGTAAAGCGGAGGTTTGTATTCTTGAGTTTTGTATTCAATTTTATCTTATTTTTGGTGTCTTCTGTTGTAAGGCCTATTTCCTTCAGATCCTCTCTTACTTCTCTGATCCATTTACATCCTGTTGTGGTATTTTTTGAGACGAGATTGTGTTGTACTAGTTGTTTCAGAAGTCTCGAGTCCTGCATCCTCATGATATGTCCAAAGAATCCCAGTCTCCTCTTACGCATAGTATCTGTAATGGGTTCTAGCTCTTTGTACACGACTTTGTTAGGTATTAACCGCCACTGTCCATCTTTCTGATATTTTTTGTTGATACAGGTTCTTCCAATCCTCCTTTCAATTTTCTGAAGTCTGTCAGTCTTTGATTGTTTATTCAGGTAAAAGAGTGTTTCTGCTGCATATGTAGCTTCCGGTTTTATAACTGTGTTGTAGTGTTTTATTTTTGTATTTATTGATAGACATTTCTTTTTGTAGATATCCCATGTTAATTTTTGTGCTTTAGCTAATCTATTTGTTCTTACTTGGATTGAGATTTTTTCATTTAAGTTATGTGTTATTACTTCTCCAAGATATTTAAACTGAGTTACTATTTTGATTTTATTACCATTTATGGTGACTTCTTTTAGCTGTGTTGGTTTTTGGGGCATAATTTCTGTTTTTTCAAATGATATTTTGAGGCCAATTTTATTTGCAATGTTTTGAAGTTCTGATATCTGGGTTTTTGCTTCTTTTATGTCCACTGCTAGTAATGCTAAATCGTCAGCAAAACCCAGGCAATTTGTTTTGATTTTTCGGCCAATCTTTATTTTGGGGGGACATTTTCTAAACCATTCCCTCATTACCATTTCTAGAGCACAGTTAAATAATAGTGGTGAGAGCCCATCTCCCTGCCGTAGTCCAGTTTTAATTTCAAATGTCTCTGATGTTTCACCCCTAAACTTCACTTTTGACTTGGTATTGGTGAGAGTCAATTTTATCATGTTTATTAATTTGGGGTGTAGTCCAAGGTGTCTTAAAATTTTAAACAGAGATTCTCTATGGATGCAATCATAAGCTTTCTTGAAATCTACAAATGTTATCACCATATCTCTGTTTCTTCTCCTGTTATAGTCCATTATCAACTTAAGACTCATGATCTGATCAGGACAGCTCCTCCAGGGTCTGAAACCTCCTTGATATTCTCCTAGTTCTTTCTCAAGTTGTAAACTTATCCTATTAAGGATGATTATTGAAAATATTTTGTATGTTATATCTAGGAGAGAGATTCCCCTGTAGTTATTAGGGTCGGTTTTGTCCCCTTTTTTGTGCAGAGGATGAATGAGGGCTGTTGTCCAGTGTTCTGGTAGTTCTTCTTTAATCCAGATAGAGACAAGTTGTTGATGGAGGGCAACTTTTGCTGAGTTTCCTGCATATTTCCAGATTTCCGCAAAGGTCTGATCTTCTCCTGGCGCTTTGTAGTTTTTTAATTTATTCAGAGCCTGGTAGACTTCCTTTATTGTGGGGGGATTGATGTTTTCTGGTGATGTTTTTATCGGGGTGTTGGTGTCCAAATGAAGGAGTTCTGTAGGTTCCTCACAATTTAAAAGCTTGTTGAAATGTTTAGCCAGAATTTCTGCATTGTCTTTATTGTTATGGGCCAGCTTACCATCTTCATCCTTCATCAGTAGGGTCGGGGGTTCATATTTTTGGAGTTGCTTTCTGAAGGTTTTGTAGTAGTCCCTTGATTTAGTTTTACTGAACTGTTCTTCAATTAACTGCAGGGTGTCCTTATGATGTTGTCTTTTTATTCTTCTTAAGACTTGGGTAGTTTCTTTTCTCTGTTTTACTAGCTTTTGATAGGATATTTCTGTCTTTTGGGACTGATGTAATAGCCATGCCTGATGTCTTTTCTCCACTGTTTCATCACATTCACTGTTCCACCATTGGTGTTTTTTACGTGGTTTAATTGGAGCTAGGTCTTCTGCAATTTGTTTAAGGTTGTGTACTAAGTCTTCAAGTTTGTCTGTGATTTTTATTTTTTCAGTTGCTTTCTGGTAATTTTTGTTGTTGATTAGCTGGGTAGGATCTATTTTTCTTTTAGTTTTAAGGGCTTGCTTTTGTTGTCTCCTCTGGGGAGTGAGTTTAATTTTAATTTTAACTACGTAGTGATCTGAACCTGTGTCTATTCCTCGGAGGACTTTGACGTTATAGATCTCTTTGTGGTGGTATTTGTCCATGTAGACGTGGTCCAGTTGCCATTCTCCTTTAGTGTAGTCAGGGTGTTTCCATGTTTTGAGTTTTTGAGGTTTCCTCTTAAAACATGTAGATTTTGAGATTAAATTATGGTTTCTACACAGGTCAACTAGTCTCTCTCCATTTTTATTTGTTTTCTTGTGTGCTGGCCATTTTCCGATGATGTCACGGTATTTTCTTTCTCTGCCTAGTTGAGCGTTGAAGTCGCCTATTAATAATTTTATATGGTGTTTGGGGATGTTATCTATGGTCTGGTCCAATAGGTCCCAAAATTCTCCTGTTTCCTCCTGGTCTTTTGAGGAGTTGTTTTTATCATTAGTGGGAGCATGGGCATTTATTATAGTATAGATTTTATTAGATGCCTTTAAGGTGAGCGTTGAGAGTCGTGGAGACTGTGATCTGAATTCTTGAACTGAGTTTATTATTTTAAGGCTGACCAAAAATCCTGTTCCAAATTGTGGGACATTCTTCATCACTCTCTTCCCGGGTATACCTTTATAAAGTCTGTACCCTTGAGATTCCAAGGCATCCTGGTCAGTGTTTCTAATTTCCTGTAATCCCATGATAAGAATTTTGTGTTGGTCCATTATGTCGGTGATCACTTTTAATTATATAATATAATATAATATAATATAATATAATATAATATAATATAATATAATATAATATAATATAATATAATAATTTAATTTAATTTAATTTAATTTAATTTAAAAGTAAGATAGAAACACTTGCAGAATGGTATAGAGGAATACAACAAGATTCAGACACAATTAGAAGTTAGTGACCCCAATGAACCTCATGATTTAGATTGAGAGGGATTTAAAGAATTCTATTTCGAGTTGCAGTCGAAGATGGAAACATTATTAGAGGTTAAACCGCTGTCATCTATTAGTGAAAGTAGTGACATAAGCCATTACAATAATACTGATCTGAAATTGCCTGCCATTTCTCTTCCTAAATTTAATGGGCCACTGTCAGAGTTAATGCATTTTCTTGATACATTTAAAAGTTTAGTAATTGATAACGGTACCCTGACAGATATTCAGAGGTACCATTTGTTATTGTCGTGCTTATCAGATGAGCCACATAAGTTGATAGAGAATTTACCAGTTACACAGAATAACTTCAAATTAGGATGGGTATTGATCTGTAACCGATACAACAATCCTAGGTTGATTCTGGATATGCATGTTAGACAGTTGTAATCGTTGTCCTCTTCCAAGAGTGATCATCCAAAGGAGCTGAGGGCACTGATAAACCAAACATGCAGTAATTTAAGTGCCATTGAAGTAATGAAGATTCAAAACCCTTTGCATGAAACTGTAATGTCTCATTACATTTTAGAATGAATCAGTGTTAGCCTTAGAAAACAATGGGAGGTCAAAAGCTCAGGCCAACCGTATCCTAGGTTGAAAGAACTAATATCATTCCTTGAAAGTAGTTTGCAAACTTTAGAGCTAGTCAGTACTAATAAACTAATGAATGAAAGACAACCCCAAGGAACCAGATATAGCAGTAGTAAGAAGGAAAGAGTAGGGCAAGCCTTTGTGACCACATCAGCAACGTGTGAGCTCTGTGACGCTGCTCATCTCTTATTCCAGTGCTTAAAATTTAGGGATATGGGAATTAATGACAAATTAGATTATTCAAAACGGCATAAACTTTGTTACAATTGCTTGAAGAGTGGTCATCAAACCAGCCACTGTTCCTCTCGAAACTGCAAACTGTGCAACGAAAAGCATCATACATTACTACACGAGGATACCGGTAACATTTCCCAACAACAATCATATTGTTCTTTTAAGGGAAATTACCACACCTGTGAAGTGTTGCTATCAACTGCAATCATTAGGGTTACTCACAACCAAGGTCGCACTTATGACTGTCACACTCTTTTGGATAGTGCCTCACAGATGAACTTCATGTCGTAAAAGCTTGCTGATAGATTAGAATTAGCTCTCAGTCAACTCCAGTACCTATTCAAGGAATTAGCAACACCAGAGCTGTAGAGTCATCACACATTTGCCAAATTCATATTTCATCTAGGATACATGATTACAGCCACCATATTCTTTGTTCAGTTTTGCCTACAATTTTACTGGACGGCTTCTTTTTTCTCACATCAACTGTACAGATTGTCCGTATAAAGACATCCAATCAATACGGAAATGAAACTTATAAATAATGTACAGATTGTCATTTACCCCCTGACATTAGCTTGGCAGATCCAAGATTCAACGAACCAGGACAAATTGACCTACTGTTAGGAGCGAGCGTATTTCTTGAAGTTTTGCGTCCAGGCCAGTTCACCCAAGAAGGATATCCCACCATCCAGAATACAGTATTTGGTTGATTGCTGGCAGGTTGCATACCTACTACAAACATAAGTCAGAAAAAGTCTGTTGCCATAAGTTAGGTAGCAACTCATGACTCTCTTCATACTAAGGTGGAATGTTTCTGGCAACAAGAAGAGTTTCAAAGTTCTCCACTCTCTCAGGAGGAGAAACTTTGTGAAGAACATTTTATGAAGGACACAACTCGAGACGACACGGGAAGATATACGGTAAAATTGCCTTTTCGAACCCAGCCAAAGCAACTTGGAGATTTCCTTCAACAATGCCATGCATTGTTTCAAAAATATGGAAAGGAGACCGAAGCCCCCAATCATCCAAGAGGAAATCCTATGTTGAGTTCATGGATGAATATGCTGCATTAGGTCACATGGAACCCGTTGAAGAAATTTGGCCGGGTCAATCATCGTCCTACATGCCACATCACGCTATGATCAAGGAAGATAGCACCACCACAAAACTTTGTGTGGTATTCAATGAGTCAGCTAATTCTACTAATTCCCTGTCATTAAATGACATTCTGATGGTGGCCCCAACAGTACAAGAAGACCTGTTTTCCATTATTTTAAGATTTAGAATGCATAGATATGCTCTCACTGCAGACATTGAAAAAATGTACAGAGGAATAAAGGTGCATCCAAAGATCAAGATCTGCAAAGAATAATTTGGAGAAGCTCATATCAAGAACCTATAAAAATCTCTAAATTGAACACCATGACATACGGTACTGCAGCAGCTCATTTTCTGGCAACCAGGTATCTTGTGCAGCTGGCTCATGATGATTAAGAAGTATATCCTTGGGCTGCAGAAATCCTGAAGAGAGACTTTTATGTGGATGACCTACTTACAGGAGTGGACACAATTCAAAATGCAGCGAGCTGCAAAAGGAATTGGTGAGATTGCTTCACAACAGTAGTTTCACACTTAGAAAATGGTGTGCCAACCACCCCAAGATCATTGAAGCCATCCCTAAGGAATTTCAAGAAACTAGACTTCTATGGAGTTTTGACAGTAAAGAAGAACCCATAAAAACCCTTGGTTTGTTATGGCACCCATCGAGTGATCAAATCCAATTTGTCGCCTCTAAGCATACGCAAAAAACAAGAACTTGGGCAAAATAGAAAATACTGGCCAGTGTAGCCGCAATATATGACCCACTCGGCTTACTAGGTCCTGTCATAGTAAGATGCAAAATAATTCTTCAACATTTGTGGGAATTACGAGTAAACAGGGATGAAACATTATGTGATGAACTCCAAGAACAGTGGCAGCAAATACACAACACACTTTCATCTTTTAATGATATACACATTCCTCGTTATGTTCTTGGAAGCAGTAATAGCACCCATACAGAGCTTCATGGATTTTCTAATGCTTCAGAGCAAGCCTATGGTGCTTGCATTTTCTTGTGATGTGTACACTAAAGGAAATGCAATTGTTTCATTGTTAACTGCAAAATCTCGAGTAGCACCATTGAGAAAAATATCCTTGCCACGTCTTGAGCTGTGTGGTGCCTTACTCCTAGGTAGGATAATGAAGAAAGTGAGGACTGCTATCAAAGACAGAGCAGAACGTGAATTATTTTGGACTGATTCTAATATAGTTTTAGCTCATGGAAGACATATATGGGAAATCGTGTTTCTGAAATTCAAGAGCTGTCTAATACAAAGAATTGGAGACATGTTCCTACTGAAGATAACCCTGTGGACATCATTTCAAGAGGAGTTGATCCTCAAAATTTGAAGCTAACTCAGCTGTGGTGGGCAGGACCTTCGTGGCTTAAGGAACCTCAAACCACTTGGCCAGAATTACAAGAAAATGAAGTGAAGGAAGTGCCAGAAAGAAAACATGCTAGTATCAGTCTACTTTCCGTGCATTTTCCATGGGAACACCCTCTGAATTATTTCTCCTTATGGTCAAGGTTATTGCGAACCTTGGCATATGTTCTGAGATTTATATACAATCTTAAATGCAGTGATACGAGACAACGCCTGAATGGAAGTCTGACAACCACAGAGCTTAATAAATGTATGAATGTCATTGTCCATAATGTTCAGCTAAGTACTTATCATAAAGAAATCAAAACGCTGAAGCAAGGTCGGTCAATTCTCGTTGATAGCAAGTTAAAATCTCTGCATCGTTTTCTGGATGGCAATTATGTTCTCAGGGTGGGCAGTAGGTTAGAGAACTCATCAGCACCCTATGATCAAAGACATCACTGATAATGCCTCCAAAGCACCACATAACAAATCTGTTGATATTGTACGATCATCAAAGGTTATTACATGCCGGCCCTTTGTTGCTTCTTCCATCTCTAAGACAGCGCTTTTGGATACTCTACTACAAAACTTTGTGTGCTTCCTCAAGAATAATTTGTTCAATAACATTTCAAATTGTTCTTTTAACTTTTCAAATATCCTGAACCATTTTCTTCCTCTTGTATGTTCCTTTGTTGTTATTTATTTGCAGTTTTATTGATTCTGGTTACATAATTTGTTCCTTAAATTATGTAGACGGCATGTTGGTGAGGCGATCTGGGACTGATACATGTTCTTTGGATTGTTATTTATTTTAATTGCTTCTTGTTATTCTTATGTTCTTTTATGTGAATATAACCATAGCTCTGCACAAAACACTCTTGGTGAATCTTACAACTTGACTTTTCATCCAATTTGAGGCATTCAGAATCCAAGTGGTGTAAGTTCAGATAAACTGCTTTTGTAACATTGGGAGGTAAAGATACTGTATATGGGAATTAAAAACTTAGCATGTATTTTAGAAATCTAAATTTGATTTATTTGCAAAGAGAAAATAGTACTTAACTCATTCCATAAGAATTTCAGTAAGTAGAATAAACATTTGAAATTACAATAATTTTTAAAGTAGATATTATGGGCTTGCTTCACTTGTCTACTGAAAATTATTACAAAATATTGAGTACACACTATATTTTCATTTGAAGCTCGTAACTGACAAAGCACATCTTAAAAGACATCATTCTAATGTTTCCATTTGCAGTTCTTGTATCGATCACATTTCTTTACACATTCACACATAGAACAAATCATCATTGGCTTCAGCATCTACATCATTTTGAGCAAGTTGTGATTGATGAGTGTTTGAAATGCAAGAAAGATGCTTGAAGGAAGTGTGGTGGATGAGTGGAATAAGAGGCAGCAGATCCAACATATCCTTCTTCTTAAGGTCAGTAACTGCACGTTGCTGTGTGTAGAGACGATCTTGTTTTGGTAGCTGTAGATAGCGTCTGGTATTGTGAACACGGTTATGTCTACTCCCGGAAAAGTAAGTGTAAAACTTGATGTTAAATGCAATAAATGCCGTAAAACAGTTAAAAGCAGCATCCTGTGTAAAGTGTGATCGTTGGTGGCATTTTAAGTGCGGGAAGAGGCCCGGGGAGAACAAAATTAATGCAAATGAAGACTGGTTTTGTGATCCGTGCGTTGCAAATGATGTTATCAGTGATGGTGTCTCAAAATCTAGAGAGTATGAAAATGCGTTGGAAAGTATCAATATTTTGCTAAATGACATTGAGGATCTCAAAGCTGAAAATGACGCACTTAAAGATAAGATTAATGTAATGGAGTGTAAGTATTTGAACTGTGGATTAGAGCTCGAGTTGAATTCGAATTATGAACCTGTGCAAACTGAAACAATTAGGCCTAAAAACTGTAGACGATGGGAATCGGTGCCGCTAAAATATGCGGGCTTCAGAAAGCGGATAAAGGACGATTGTCACTTTCCTGTTTTAAAGAATAGGTTTGAACCCCTTGCAACTGGCACTCATGAATCTGTAGATAACAGCTCTGAAGTAAATTTGTTGGGTGTTCAAAGTGAAAGTAACAAGAATCTTGTAAAACCAAGGTGCAAAACCCTGCGGAAATCTGTGAAGATAAGACTCTTTGCCGATAGTCAGGGGAGGAATATTGCTACAGAACTAATTAGAAATCGATAGTTAGGGGAGGAATATTGTTACAGAACTAATTAGAAACAGTAAGCATGAGGTTTCTGCTGTGATTAAGCCTGGTGCAAATTTTAATGACATAACCTCAGAAAGTCAAAAATACTGTGAACATTTAGGAGCTACAGGAGTTGCTGTTTATCTAGCAGGGACTAATGACATGGGAAGAAATAATGCAAGAGGAATGATCTCTTCCCTTAGATCAAGACTACAGAAGTTGCATCACACCAGTGTTGTGGTATTTTCGGTTTCTCATAGACACGATCTTCCGGCATGGTCTTGTGTTAACAAGGAGGTAAACAAGGTTAATGAAGAACTTTTGAAAATATGTAGGCACTTCAAGAATGTAAAATATGTAGATATAAGTAAATTAGAAAGAAGATTTTATACCTGGCATGGTCTGCACCTAAATCGGTTGGGAAAAAGGTATGTTGTAAATAGTATAATAGAGTTTACTAATACAATTCAAGATGTAGTGTGTGTAATATGTGGGGGGACAGAGAACTGGAACTATGGGAAATATAATTTTAAAGTTTTCTTATTTAACGTGTTTGAAGGATTTAATTTTTGTTTGTAATACACTAGAGTTCCGTTAATCCGAACCCCATTAATCCGAAAGTCCGGTTAATCCGAACTGACATATTTAATTTTTTTTTTAATTCTCCTTATTGAAATGAAAGAACATATAGAATGTAGATTTACTTGCAGTTTATTAGTCATATTTTACTAGAATAACTTAATGTAAACATAATTACACATCATAAACCATCAATCACAGGTCGTTTATCTTTAAAAAATCTATTTAGTTTCTTTTGTCATAGTAATTGAAACCTACTAAAAGATGCAGTGTTAAACCACCATCTCATAAACATCACATCAGTGGGTGTACGGAAAGTTCTAAGTTCTTCGTCGTCACTCTGTTCCTCATCAACTCCAGATTCTTTCTCCACCATAGGTACAATTTCTTGGTCTGTGTGTAATTGATGACAGTCAGCTTCCATCCACTCGCTAATGCCATTTTAATTGTCTTTTTCTCCTCTACGGGTTCTTAACTACCCTACTGTAATTTTATACAGTATTTTATTAATGTAACTGATAAAGAGTGGACATTTCAAATTACAGTATCTACTGTACTGTATTGTAGAAACGACTTCCCTCAGACGGTTGAGGCGCTGGCCTTCTGACACCAACTTGGCAGGTTCAAATCCTGGCTCAGTCCGATGGTATTTGAAAGTGCTTAAATACGTCAGCCTCGTGTAAGTAGATTTACTGGCACATAAAAGAACTCCTGCGGGAGAAAATTCCGGCACCTAGGCGTCTCTAGAAACCGTAAATATAGTTAGTGGGACGTAAAAACAATAACATTATTATTAGAAAATATTTTCCGGTTAATCCGAAAATTTTGTAACCCGAACATACCCCGGTCCCAATTAGTTTGGATTAACGAGACTCTACTGTATTTTGTATTCTGAGAAATCAAGAAATGAGAACTCTGGACTCTGGACTCTGGACTCTGCTGGAATTATTTTATGTAACAGCAAGAAATATTAATTTAAATATGTGTGTAAATTTTTTTTTTAGGGAATAGGCAAGATATATCAGTATGAACATTGAAAAATGCAAAAGTGTTTTGAAGTTTTTTTTGTTATGTAAATTTTATGTAATTCTGTATGTCGAAATTGTAATCTGATGTAAAATTTTGTAAGGTGCTTTATTTTGAAGCATCCTATACCGCACGCACGGTTGCCGATGTTAAAACAGGTGATGTAATTCTTCTCGCGTCAGTAGGCCAGAGTATGACCATATATGGCCCTGCAATTGTATTGGCGAACGAGAATCTAGTGGAAATTAGTTTCTTATTGGTTAATTGTGATCGGCCCATTTCCGGTCTTCTGCCGGCTTTGGGAAAATGATGCGTGTGCTTGGCGTCTTTCCATCTGACTGTCCTCGTGCAGTTGTGCTCGAGGGTTTTCCCTCCAGGAACCCTACCTCCTTATTGGTAAATGCCATTTCAATGTTTTCTGATTTTGTTTGATTTAATTTAACTCCTTTTGCATTTTGGTATTTTCTCGCTTAATACAATTTTTAAAGTTTTGTTTTAACGTGTCCGAGTTTGCCCTAGATCCTCGTAGGATGTAACTTCAAGTCTTATACCTGCATTTTAATTGACAGGCCTTGTGTAATTCTACATACGTTTAACTTGTGTTTTACTAAAGAATTCAAGCATCCTGATTATGTTTTCGCTTTGGTTAGCCAATCTGTATCTGTCCTCGAGTCAAGCATCAGTTACTATGTAATTTAACTTGCTTTAACTTTCTTTGTTATTTTTAATATAGTTGAGCTAGAGGGTGTTTCTTGTAAGTCTTTTCTCCCCCATAAGATCACACCTACCCATGGACCTCATAGGGTTCCTGCACCTTCCACAATCCTCCTTAGTTGTCATTTTTAGGCCTGTAAGTGTTCCCTTGTATATAATATAATTTTGCGTATTGAAAGTTATCCGTCACGTTTCCATACTCTGATATATATTCACCGCCACTGCGTCATTTTACTAATTCTTTATTCACATTTTATGTCAATATTTATTAGTAGTAGTAGTAGTAGTAGTAGTAGTATTGTATAAGTGTAATTATCCCGATTATGGTTACAAGTGTAAAACTTCTCTCATCCCTCTAAAAAATTAGAGAAAGCGACTGATGTAGGTCAGTCTGTTGTTGTAGAGTCAAGGAATGATATTAATGCTTATGGTAGTCTGGACAGGTCTCATCACTTCACTAAAATCAGTGAACCTGTAGAAACAAAACTAGAAGCAATCATGGTCAACATAGTTATTCTTCACATTAACTTACAGTCAATTAGAAATGACTGGATGAATTAGATATAATACTCAATAAAAGGCCTACTTATATTTTGTGTGTAAATGAGCACTGGCTGAGTAGAGATGAGACCAATCTATATAAACCTCATGATTTTAAATTAGGAAGTATTTTTACTAGAGACTTCCCACTAACACATGGTGGAGCTGCAATATGTGTTAAGAAATCACTTAAAATTGAACTAAGAGAAATTTTTTCCTTTTGCATTAATAACCTATGTGAATCAGTAGCTATTAGATTTTGTGAGTATGATTTTGTTGTAGTATCTGTGTATCGTGCCCCTAACACCAACGTAAAATTATTTATATCACAGCTAGAGAAGTTGATTTTTTATTTAACTTGTAAATATGATCAAAATATTGCTATAGCTGGTGATTTCAATATAAATATCTTAGAGGTATCACAAAATACCCAAAACTTCCTTAATATGTTAAGATCGCATGACTTATATTGTACACTGGTGAACCCAGAAGAAATAATGCATGCCTGGATAATGTTGTAACCAGTGTACACAAATCATTTTACAAATGTTCGTTTCTAGGACAAGATGTATTGTCAGACCATGGTGGTATTTGGGTTGAATTTAAAGTTAACTGTAAGAGAAGAGTTTTTGAGTCATCGAAAGAATTAAAATGCATCAGACGTGTCATATCAATTAAAGGAGTTAATGAATTCCAAGACAAATTAATAAGAACAGACTGGACTAGCCTTTATGCCATGAGTGATGTCAACTTTGCATTTTCTTATTTCATTAACATGATAATTATATATCTTAATTCAGCTTTCCCTGAAAAAGTTGTAACTATTAAGGCCAACAGCTCTAAACCAAGAAATAGTGTTAAAAACTGGCATGCATACAGCAAGCAAGCTACGTCACGCAGGAGGGTGACGCAACTATCTCGTGAACACCACCTGATATTGTCTAACATACTAGAAGAAATTTTACTAACTTTGGAACTCATTGAGATATCAATTAATGAGATACGCCATCGTATAGCCTATTATTTAAAGGCAAACGTACTGTAATTTCATTAATATCAGCCTTGGGACTTGAGAGTAAGTCAGGTGTAAAAAACTTGATTTTTCCACGAGGGGAGGAAGCTAACCTCGACAGATTGATATAAATGAAGAGGGTTCTGCTGGGTCAAGTCAGTTCAATTCTCAACTCGTCGTTGTGTAGTCATGCTGTCTCATGTGAACAGGTCCACGAGGTTCAAACTCAAGACATCACATCATTCAAACTCTACTGTAAAGTTTTCGACAAGACTTATAAAACAATAACTCATGTTGGAACTTAGAAACTTTTCGAGTGATATGATACAAACTTAATCATTTCAAAGTGTTGTCAAAGACTTATGATAATTAATCACTTTACGACCGAGCTCGATAGCTGCAGTCGCTTAAGTGCGGCCAGTATCCAGTATTTGGGAGATAGTAGGTTCGAACCCCACTGTCAGCAGCCCTGAAAATTGTTTTCCGTGGTTTCCCATTTTCACACCAGGCAAATGCTGGGGCTGTACCTTAATTAAGGCCACGGCCGATTCCTTCACACTCCTAGCCCTTCCCTGTCTCATCGTCGCCATAAGACCTATCTAAGTCGGTGGTAAGCAACTAGCAAAAAAAAAAATTTTAAAAAAAAATCACTTTACAGACTTAGTATTTTCAACTGCAAATCGAAACTAGTTTAATTGATTTAAACTTGTATTCATATTGAAATGAAACTGACTTTAAACATTCATGAGAAATCAGCATGTGAATATTAAGATGATTTTCAAGTGAAATAATTGAACATGTAATCTGTCAAACTAATCTATTTCATAATATTACCTTAAATACATGTGTAATAATTTGGTTGAAGTTTTAACATGGCTTAACCTTCATCACAAGTGAACAGTATTTCAGATTGTATGACATTGCCATCACAAGAACTTGTAAATATCCACGAATTAAGTATTTCGTTATGGTGAATAAGACTGATTTTTGTGTGTAAATATGTGCTTCAACCTGAACAGTGAATCCAATCTAATGAGCAATAACAATTTTCTACCAGTGATTAAACATCAGAGGAAATGCACCTACTGTACTTAAATACAGTGCCAATTTTACAATTTACAAGCATAGGACACTCACAAGTTAACCTTGTCAGTTGAACCTTCTTGTGTTTATAAAGTTTATAAGTGACATGTTGAAACCCTAACCGAGTGCCTATTTTGTCATATCAACCTGCTATCATTTCGACTACGTGGAGTTGGAATGTGGTGACTACATGGAATTTTAACGTGGTTACTACACGGGAGATGGAATGTGGTTCGACACTGGATTTGGAATGTGGTTACTATGCGAGAATCAAATGTGGTACCATGGGGATGGCATCACAACACCAGCTGCCAAGGACTTCATATAGTGTTCGTTGAACTGCATTTCTCGAAATTTCCAGTCCTGATATCCAGATAATTCAGGTGATATGAGTGCCTCTCTAAACAAACTTGAGGTTTAAACAGACTAACTTTATTACAAAACAAACTTTAGAATCAGTGATTTAATTCATAATTCAACGAACTATTTCGCTCATTGGAATTCACATTACATTTTATAAATATTGAATGACAATTATAAAAATAGACTATAGCACAGAACTTTAGAATAAGATAGAATTTATGATATTTTGAAGTGTCAAAATATTAAACAGACTCTAGGGAAACTCATTTTTCAAGAGAAAAGATGTTTTTATGAATTTCGTTTTTCGTCATTTCAACAAATACTTTAAGAACTTTATGAAATTTGTCTGGAAAGAACTTACTGATTTTCAACGAAAGATAATCATTTCTTGTTAAAAGATAGACAATCATAAAAATTGATTTTATTTCAATTAGCCAGGTGACATTGATTTGTTTAGAAAATATTTTAATTTGATTTAATGCTGTGAGTCAGAAATGCTAGGGAAGTTAATCATCAAATTCTCAAGCTGAATACTTAAGTTTTAAAATCTATCCATTATTTCGCTCTGCATCTACCTCTCTCTGTAACTGCTCTGAAAGGACCGTACACCCCTTTGCAAGATTCTCATGCCAATATCCTTAATTTTTCCTGGTACAATATGTTTTGGAAATACTGTTTTTCATGGCATTTGAAAGGTTTAAACTGAGAATCAAGGTGATTGCATACATTAATGGGTCTATTTTGTGATGCGGCAAGTGAAGTGACCGAGAGAAGAGCCATGGCCGGAAATCATACGAGGATAGAGTCACTCTACTGTGTTGTAATGCATACCAAAGCAAGAGACTTTCTCCCCTCATCATACGAAAGTTCGATAAGCCAGGATATTTTAAGAGCATTGGGTACTTTCCGTGCAAGTACAAGGCATCTAAAATGCGTACGGTACAGTACATTAAACCAATGAAAAAAGCACTTGTTCAGGGGAGTCAGTATTGATTTCTCCTCGTCTTTGAATCAAGGTTTCTTTTTTTAAATTTCATTGTGTGAGGTTATGTTTGGCAGTGAGTTATCCAAGTGCGTTATTTGAATACTGTATATGCACCTTGTTGGATGGATACATTTTGGAAATAGTTTTTTTCCATGGCATTTGAAAGGTTTAAGCTGTGAATCAAGGTTAACTGCATGTAGTAAGGGGTCTTAGAATATTTTATAGTGCCGCAAGTTGGCAGTTAATTCAAAATCACATAATTCGAAGTCCGATTTTTCCATCCCAGCAACTTCAAATTAACGACGTTTTACTACAAATGACAATGGCGCAAGATGTCAAATTATTCCTTTAAAATTATTTATCATTTTGACCAACCCTCTGACGCTCAGATACCCAGTTCACGTTGCTTCTGACCACCCTGTATACAAGAAAACATGAAGGTCTAAAAATACTGCCCTGTGGGATCCGCCCACTCTTAATCATTACAGGATCTGATAACACTGCACCTACTCTAATTCTCAGAGTTCTTTTTTCTAGGAATTTAGCTACCTATTGAACCACTATTTCATATAGTCCAGTAGCCGTCATTTTCATCGGTAATCTCCCATGATCTATGCTATGAAAAAGTCTTGGATAGGTCAATAGTGATACAAACCATTTGGCCTCCTGAATCTAAAGTATCTGCTCTATCTTGCTGGAATCTTACAAGCTGAGCTTCACTGGAATAACCTTTCCTAAATCTGAACTTCATTCTATCAAACCAGTTAGTAATTTTGCAAATGCATCTAATATGATCAGAAAGAATACTTTCCCAAAGCTTACAAACAACACATGCCAAGCTTGCAAATGAAAATTATATGCAAAAACAAGATATAAAAATCCACCAGATGAAATAATATAACAATATAAAGCATATTGTAGATGAATAATCAAAATGAAGAGAGAACTTAAAGAAAACATGTATTACTGTAATAAAAATGCAAAGGGAAATAGTAATGGACAAATGTGGCCTACAGTTAGGGATATTCTCAGAAAATCTACTAACTTTCAAGAGATCTCTGAATTGAAATTTGGAAATATTACTCATACTTCTAAGAGGTGTATATGTGATACTCTAGATCTGTATTATATGAAAGTGTTGCTGAACACAGTGGAAATTCTCCTGCCTCCAAAAGAAATTTCATTTCTTGAGAATTCACCTTGTCAGTCAATGTTCCTTAAACTGGCTAGAAACTGAAATTATGGGTATTATAAAATCCTTAAAGTACAAAAATAATGTCACCGATGATGGAATCAATAACATCTTTTTGAAAAAGTATGATGATCAGTTATTATCATTAATTGTCCCTTTGTTTAACATGTCATTAAAAAATGGAGTAGTACCAGACAAATGTAAAATTGCTAGGACTATACCAATTTTTAAAAGTAGGGATAGATCAGACCCAGGAAATTACAAACCAGCTGCATCTTTCCTTCCTTTGCAAAATTACTCGCGTCAGTAGTAAGATTAATGGATTACCTAACATCGTGTAATTTTTTCATTAAAAATCAATATGGCTTTCTTCCACATAGCAGCACTCAGTTATCTATGTTCTACATAGTTACTCGATACAAAATTCCCTTGATAACAATAAAATTGCGGCAGGCCTTTTCATCGACTTAGTGAGAGCATTTGTAACAGTTAATCATCTGCTCTTGTTGAATAAGTTAACAGCAGCAGGAATACAAGGAACAGCACATAGGTGGTTCCAAAGTTACTTAACACGTTGAGTGCCGAGCCGATTGTAGCACACTATTCCACTGGTGCCAGGCATGTATTTGAACAGTATTCCGCTGGTGCCAAAGCAATTGTACGCATCGTAGGCTGTTTATATAATCTTGGGATGTATTTATATGATGTACTAAGTACATTTTATCTCACCATACCAAGGTCATGTGTGACGCCATATGGTGTCACATCAATTTTTACGAAAGAAAAAAATATAGCGTGACGCCATATGGTGTCACAGAATTTTTTGACATGGAATGTGCAAGAAGTAAGTATAAATAACCACCTAATCGATTAGGTGGTTATTTATACTTACTTCTTGATTAAACATCGATACGGTCATGAAATGGACAACTTGTAATGGAATGTGCAATACGAATTTCAAATACGGGAGATTTATTTGCTAATTCAAATTTACTCAATATTTATGAAAACTTAGTAAAATGCAAAACAAGAACTTATATTACATTACATATTGTTGTGAACAGTTTTCTGATAACTCGAAACAATGAAAATATGAGTTTCGGCACGATTGGCAGGCAGTGACACTCGCATTGCAACATAAGCATTAGACTTTAAACACTAATTAACCTTTAGTCACTCTTTGTTGTGAAATGATTCAAAGCACTTCAGACAAAGGAAAGGTGTATCAGGACAGGTTGTGCATACAGTTGACCTGTTGGCACCCTTTTTGTGGCAAAAGCAGCAGCCTTTCCGCCCATGACCTTGCATAGTTGCTGATATCAGCTTCGACACCGACCTCGAACTTTCCTGCAATATTGTAAGGAAGAAATAAAAAATAATTTTATAATTAGTATTGATATCCTTCGGAAGTGCAATAATGTTGAACTTGATAACACTTACCTGGTACTTTTCTGTCCTTCCGTCTTGTTGGCTTCCCCAAGGTAGTGGTTCTCTCTCTTAGGAGTACGTCTAACAGGGTCTTTATTTAGACAAAGTTGAGTGTTGACCACATTCCTTCGAAACTCCGCAAGAGACATTTTCCTATGTCCAGTAACCCGTGTCTTATTGTACAGAAGCAGTGTATTTACAATGGCAGTACCAAAAAGAATGTCATCTGCAACTTTGTGGTACCATCGGATGGTTTTCCTCATTGCAGTGTGATACGAAGAAAGTGTGTCTGCAATATCTATTCCTCCTTTTGTTTTATTGAACGTTATTACCATTTTGCGGTTTAACCACACCTTCGTGTTTCCTGTTCTTTTTGCCCGTAGCAATTACATCATTAGAACATTTGGTTGACATAATCAGCACGTCCCTCTGATCTCTCCACTTCATCATTGTCAATCCATTTCCATTCTTCATTGCAATGAGTTCTCCCTTCTTAAGCTTTGCATTTACAACATCCTTTGGTAAACATTTTCGATTTTTTCTAAGTGTGCCAATAAAATATGTCTTAAGATCTAGTAGCACCTCAGCTAACTCAACTGATGAGTAATAGTTGTCGGTGCAGAGAAAGCGACCACTGTCCAGATATGGGTCCATAAGTTGCATTACAACTTGAGTAGCCATGCTCAGTGTATTCTGAGCATTCAAGGTACCTTTACCAGCGTACACTTTAGTTTTGTAGGTGTAGCCTGTGTCGTAGCTTAAATTGTTTAACACCGTACCTGTGTGTCTCACCAGGCATACGTTGCTGGAATGATAAACGACCCCTCCACGGAATCATTGATTCATCGACTACAAGTTTTTCACCTGGAGTTTTGACACTCTTGAAGTTCATATGCATTATATCTAACAGTGCGTGAATCTTGTGCAACTTTCCAGCTGAAGCATCGTTGGGATCAAAGTGCCAGAATCAAAGTAGTAACTGAAAACGATTTCTTGGCATTGCCTTACCAGATACACTATATCCATATACAGAAAACTGGCTCCAGTAATTTGATAACGAAGGCATTCTTACAAGACCCATCCACAATCTCAAACCCATAAAAACTTTCATTTCCTCCTTTGTAGTATCTACCCACTCCTTCAAACGACTAGACCGCTAATATGCATAGACGCTAGTGTTTGATTTGCATTGATATTAGTTTTTAGTACCATCAAATCAAGAACTTCGTCTGTTAGGAACAGTCGGGAAAATTCATATGGTGTGGCTGTAGAAGTATCAATTTGAAGATTTAGATGCTCCTGGCTTGTAAAGGACCGCAGGCATCATTGTTCACATGATTGTCTACACCATTTGCACCAGCACCGTACCCACCTATAATATCACTATCATCGTCTTCCGCAACATTCCATACATCCGTCATGCTGTCACTGTCACTGTCACTGCACTGCACTCATCACTAGCGTTATCTTCACTGCCATCAACACTTACAGTCATGGGAAAAAGTATACATACACCTTAAACGTTAAGCAATATTGTCGTTTGTAATTGACGCATTGTCCACAGGTCGCTAGAAATTTCATCACTTTCCTATATTTTGGTATTTCAAGAAACATGACTATGAATACGTACCGGAAATAACAATAGTACTTTGGAAATGTTTGTTTTAACAAGCATATCATCCAATAATTTTGAAATATAGACGCATAAAAAGTATTCGTACAGGTGTAAAATCTTCAGATCAAAAACCTTGATGACATCACTTGCAACGCAGGTAAGCAGTAAAGGTCACGTCTTTTACCAAGTCAGTTGTGCTTCAATCGTTGTAAACAACAAGTGATACAGTCTATCAGTAAGATGGGCCGCAAAATGAAAGAAACAACAGAAGAAGGGAGAATGATTATAATTCGGGTTCATAATTCCTGTAAATCTCTCTCGGAAGTATCTAAATTTGTGAAGAGACCAAAATCTACAATTCAGGGAATTATTGACAGGTATGGTGAGAGAAAATCTTTCAAAAATGCACGTAGATGTGGACATCCATGCACACTAGACGAACGAACTGAAAGACTAAACTTCAGGAAACTTAAGAAAAATCATAGAATCAGTGCTGCAAAACTGAGGTCTGAACTAGGAAATGATTTAAAACTTCATATCTGTGCTTCCATAATTCAAAAGGTTTTATATACGAATGACTATCATTGTAGAAATGCCAGGCGAAAACCTTTAATTACCCCAGCAAACAGGAAAAAATGACTACAGTATGCTACAGACTACAAACATGCTTCTCTAGAATTATGGTATCCAGTTATATTTACGGACGGAAGAAAAATTCACTACTTTTCAAGAACATTGCAAAAAGGGGCGGAGGAAAAAAGAACACAGAACTCGAAGAAAAAATCTTCTTCCTTCAGTGAAGCATGGTGGAGGTTGTTTAATGGTTTGGGGGTGCATGAGCTCAGCTGAAGTAGGTTCCTTAGAATTCATAGATGGAAAGGTGGACCGTAAATAATGTATTGAAGTTTTGAAGAAACGTCTAGTATCTAGTGCCGAAAAAATGGGACTTCTGGGTGATTATGTAGTCATGCAGGATAATGATCCAAACCATATGGCCCTGGATACGGGACTGTGGATTTTATAAAACACACCCACATATATGGAACACCCACCCACCAATCCCCGAATATGAATCCGATTGTGCGGAATTATCGTAAAGAGAGACTGGGCATAAGAAATATTTCATCAAAGCCAGCTTTGAAAATGGCTCTCTTGGAAGAATGTGGTAAGATTGACGCCACCTTCAACCCCAAGCTAGTTAATTCAATGCCTAGGCGGCTTGAGGCCATTGTAAAATCAAAAGGATTGCCAACAAATACTAAATATGCACTAAAATCAGTGGGGAATGGAAGTAAAACCGGACTGTACGAATACTTTTTATGAGTATGAAATCAAGGCATTTTCATTTATTTATGCATTAATGGCAGGGACATCCTTCAATTGTATGTTTTATGATGTATATGTCTTTACATAGTGTACAGAAAGCTAAGCTATTTATGTTATACAACGTACATGGCAATAAGTGTACTAAATAAAGTATTTTTTGTTTCAGTATTAAGTGTACAAATACTTTTTCCTATGACTGTACATCTTCCTCTCCATCAGAATCCATCAGTAATTCACAAATATCCACTTCACTATTCTTACCATTTCTACTAAGATTATTACCAATACCTTCCACTTTTTATATTTTTGCACAGCTATACAAACTGAGCGATAATACGTACGTAAACGAGGAATAAACAATGCCTGGCGCGCTTTCATTTATGAAAATGACCAGTGGCCAGTCAGTGACTTCGGAAGAATACTGTGGCGCCACCTGGTGGCACACAGTAAAAATACATAGCTGGAATAGACCCTGAAGTTTGTTCTTCACGTAGTACCAATTTTACGCGCATAGATGTCACACCTGATTATATAAGGCGCATCGCCTGAAACTCTACTGTGCCGCCATATCGCGTCACGCCAACTCCGATTTCAAGAACGGTGTGCTGCCATATGGCGTCATGCCATCTCAAATTTGAAGACCAGCGTGACGCCATATGGCGGCACGTGGCACCCAACGTGTTAATAACAAGAAATCAATATGTATGTTTGAATGATACAATCGGCCTAGAATCAACAGGTACATTTGATGTCCCTCAGGGGTCATTACTGGGACCAATACTCTTTCTGATATTTATAAACGATATAGGAAAACTGGCACTATTTGGTAAATTGCTGTTATTTTCAGATTATATTTTTGTTTTTATGAAGATGACACTGAAGAACAAATAATGGATAAACTACAAAGAGATTTAGATACCCTCCTACAATGGGTCACTGAAAACAGTCTTGAGTTTCTGAACACTACTTTATGATGGCTGTGGTCAGGTCAGGTACATCCTGCTACCATATGCGACAGTATACGGTACTACCTGCAACTGTCTAGCCGAAGGTTGGGCGGCCTGACAAACTAAGGGAGAACCAAGCACTATGGGCAGAGGAGTTCACCCTTAGGGGGCTTTTTGAAGCCTTTGTGTAGAAAATGATACATAAATTCATGAGGAAGCTGCTGCCTTGCAGATGTGGGAGGGGACTGCTCAAGACTAAGGGAGATAATCCTGACAGAAAATATTCTCTAACGTTAGGCCTAGCAAGTCAGTTGGAGAGTAATTGCAATCACTTTCAAGACAAATACGAGCTTCAGATCGAAGAACTTAAGACAACTACAACAGCTAGGTGCATTTGATGGCTTACAGCCTAAAATTTCACCAGCTACAAAACCCAAATCAAGACCAAGTTGCTGGATTGGAACCTTGAATATTCTAACTCTGACTAATAAAACTGAAGAAATAGTTTGATATGATGAAAAGGAGGAAAATTCTTATCATGGGGATGAGCGAAACCAAATGGAAGACAACGTAATTTTTTTTTTTTGCAAGTTGCTTTACATTGCACCGATACAGTTAGGTCTTATGGCGATGATGGGACAGGAAAGGGCTAGAAGTGGGAAGGAAGCAGCCGTGGCCTTATTTAAGGTACAGCCCGAACATTTGCCTGGTGTGAAAATGAGAAACCACGGAAAACCATCTTCAGAGCTGTATAGTGGGGCTCAAACCCACTATCTCCCAAATACTGGACACTGGCCGTACTTAAGCGACTGCAGGTATCGACCTCGGTACAACAGGAATAAGACACCTCTGTCTAGATATAAACTATACTGGCCTGGAAATAACTTGGAGTCAAGAAATGGAGTGGGCTTTATCAGTCACTACTGTTCCGCATTTAGGGCAGTCACCCAGGTGGCAGATTTCCTATCTGTTGTTTTCCTAGCTTTTTCTTAAATGATTGCAAAGAAATTGGAAATTTATTGAGCATCTCCTTTCTCCTTTGGTAAATTATTCCAATCCCTAACTCCCCTTCCTATAAACGAATATTTGCCCCAATTTGTTCTCTTGAATTCCAGCTTTACCTTCATATTGTGATCATTCCTACTTTTATGAAGACACCACTCAAACTTAATTTGTGTACTCATATCATGCCACGCCATCTCTCAACTGGCAGCTCAGAACATGCCACTTAGTCGAGCAGCTCGTCTCCTTTCTCCCAAGTCTTCCCAGTCAAAACTTTGTAACATTTTTGTAACACTACTCTTTGGTCGGAAATCACCCAGAACAAATCGAGCCACTTTTCTTTGGAATTTTTGTAGTTTTTTAATCAAGTAATCATGGTGAGGGTCCCATACGCTGGAACCATATTCTAGTTGGGGTTTTACTGGAGACTTATATGCCCTCTCCTTTACATCTTTACTAAAACCCCTAAATACCCTCATAACCATGTGCAGATATATGTACCCTATATTTACAATCATATTTATGTGATTACCCCAATGAAGATCTTTCCTTATATTAACACCTAGGTACTTACAATGATCCCCAAAAGGAACATTCACCCCATCAATGCAGTAATTAAAACTGAGAGGACTTTTTCTATTTGTGAAACTAACAAGCTTACTTTTAACCCCGTTTATCATCATACTATTGCCTACTGTCCATCTCACAACATTATCGAGACCATTTTGCTATTGCTCACAATCTTGTAACTTATTTATTACTCTGTACAGAATAACATCTTATGAAAACAGGCTTATCTTTGATTCCATTTCTTTACATATATCATCGATATATACAGTATAAGGGAATATAAAGGTCCATTAACACTGCCTTGAGGAATTCCCCTCTTAATTATTACAGAGTCAGATAAAACTTTGCCTACTCAAATTCATTGAGTTCTATTTTCTAGAAATGTAGCCACTCATTCAGTCACTCTTTTTTCTAATCCAATTGCACTCATTTTTGCCAATAGTCTCCCATGATCTACCCCATCTATAGCCTTATATAGGTCAACTGTGATACAGTCCATTTGACCTCCTGAATCCAGGATATCTGCTATATCTTGCTGGAATCCTACAAGATGAGCTTCAGTGGAATGGCCTTTCCTAAACCCAAACTGCCTTCTATCAAACCAGTTATTAATTTTGCAAATATGTGTAATATAATCCGAAAGAATGCTTTCCCAAATCTTGTATGTTGCATGTCAAACTGACTGGCCTGTAATTTTCAGCTTTATGTATATCACCCTTTCCTTTATACACAGGAGCTACTATAGCAACTCTCCTTTCATGCGAACAATAATCAAATAAATACTTCAGATGTGGTGCTATATCCCAACCCGTTGTCTTTAGTACATAGGTGGATCAAAAGGTTAGTTGCACTAACGCGCTGCAGCAGCGCGCTGTGTGTCGCAAACGTGGGCACAGCGGAGAAAGGGACAGACACTGCCCACCCGTCTGTTCGGCAGGTCGCTGAGGTGTCTCGTCTAGTATTCTGCGAATAGCGGCCAAATGCAATGGCGTGTCAACTGGACGTTCACTCCAAATATGAGGTGCGTTTGACAATCCGATTCCTATGGGCCAAAAGGAAGAATTGCATGGACATTCATCGTGAAATTAGTGTTGTGTATGGAGAGCAAGCCATTTCCCGGTAAGGTGTCATAAAGTGGTGTCAGCAATTCGAAGCTGGACGCACAGATAACACGGACAACATTCGCAAAGGCAGGCCTGCAACATCCAGGACCCGTGCAAAGGTCAACAGTGTGAATGTGATCATTAGACAGAACGGGCGCATTAAACTGAGAGAAATCGCGATGCAGCTGAACATGTCATATGGCAGTGTGTTGGCCATTGTTCACGAGGACCTTGGATATCGTAAGCTGTGTCAAAGATGGGTCCCACATCTTCTCACCGATGAGCACAAGGGACAATGTTTCCAATCCTCCCTGGCATTTTTGCAACGCTATGCTGTAGACGGCAACTTGTTTCTTCGTCACAGGCGACGAAACGTGGGTCCACCACTTCACCCCCGAAACGAAGTGAACATCAATGGAATGGGTGCACCCCTCATCACCACAACAAAAGAAGGCCAAGGTTCAACCTTCAGCCGGTAAGGTTATGGTGAAAGTGTTCTTTGACATGGAGGGTTTGCTGCACGTGGAATTCATGCCGAAAGGAACGACGATCAACGCGGCGTCATATTGTCAAACGTTGCACTGGTTCCGTAAAGCGATTAAAGAGAACCGCTGGTGTGATTTTGTTGCACGATAATGCAACACCTCACAAGGCCCGCCAAACTAGAGAACTGCTGCAGCGTTTCAAGTGGGAGGTCTGGCAACATCCACCCTACAGTCCCGACCTAGCGCCATGTGACTTTCATCTGTTCGGTAAGCTCAAAACAGAGTTCGGTGGTCGACGTTTCGAGACCGATGAGGAGGTGAGGCCGCTGTCTTCGAGTGGTTGCAGAACGCTGGAGGAAATTTCTATGCATCCGGCATCGACAAGTTGGTTGTGCGTTCGCAGAAATGTTTGGAGTCTCTTGGAAACTATGTGGAAAAGTGACGTTACAGTGTATGTCGTTATAGTCGTGTTGCTGTTGTATAGGTGGTGTAATAAATAGCCATAACTGGGAAGTGCAACTTATTTTCTGATCTGCTCTCATATATCCCCAGAAATCTTATCAATTCCAGCTGCTTTTCTAGTTATCAGTTTTTGTATCTTACTGTAAATGGCATTGTTATCGTAGGTAATTCAGTGTTAGTCACCTCCTCTATCTGGACATTATCCTTGTAACCAACAATCCTTACATACTGCTGACTGTATACTTCTGCCTTTTGAAGATCCTCGCATACACACTCCCCTTGCTCATTAATGACTCCTGGAATGTCCTTCTTGGAACCTGTTTCTGCCTTAAAGTACCTATACATACTCTTCCATTTTTCACTAAAATGTGTATGACCGCCCATTATGCTTGCCATCATGTAATCCTTAGCTGACTTCTTTGCTAAATTCAATTTCCTAGTAAGTTGCTACAATTTCTCCTTACTTCCACAGCCATTTCTAACTCTATTTCTTTCCAGCCTGCACCTCCTTCTTATTCTCTTTACTTCACTGTTATATTATAGTGGATCTTTACCATTCCTTACCACCTTTAAAGGTACAGACCTATTTTCATATTCCTCAACAATTGCTTTAAACACATGTAACCGTACGAATGTACGATCTCCAAATTTTTTAGTTAGGAAATTTTCCTAATATAGTTTGTAATATTGAAGTCATGAAAATCATGTAATTTTGTTCATTTATATGTAAAAACATAATATTATAAGAAGAATTTGTAATAGGGAATTTTGTATATATGTAACTTTAATTTGTATAAGAGTCTGTACATGGCATGGCAGCGTATTTTAGGTTGCTCAAGAATTGTGCAACACGGAAAACAGTGGCTATATCAGGATAGACGGTTGAAGTCAGTTGAAAGTGTTGCAACAAAGTGGCTTGGAAACCCATAGTACGGCAGGAAGTATAGGCTGAAGATTGAAGTGGATCAATGTGGATGTACGTGAGTAGACGTTCGATGTCACATCAGACGCACGATAGCCAATACGAGGGCTCTGTTTTAAGCAAGGTTGGGTTGACTGAGTGATGCGTGAAGAAGTGCCTGTGAGAGCGTTGCTACCAGTAAACTTTTCGGGACGCTATAACCACGTGTAGCAAGCCTATATAAGTATGTACGCGTGTGCGGCAAGTCATTCTGATTCTGTTTGTGTTTCTCATTCGGACCGGTGCATGGAAGCTACATACTTTGCACGGTTTACTATGTGATGTTCTATTGTTCTTGAGTATCCATTACGGAGTGAGGACTGTATAATCGCAGATGCTAACGAGTTTCCGGCTTTCCAGTGGCCGTTCTGTAAAAGACACTACTAAGTGTTTGTTACTCAAACTCTGTATAATAATTAGGCCTATACTATAATTCTTCTATAAGATAATGTACAGTGGATGTGGTGGTGCATACTGAATCTACATTAAAATTATATGGACTGTATAATCACAGATGCTAACGAGTTTCCGGCTTTCTGGTGGCCGTTCTGTAAAAGACGCTACTAAGTGTTTGTTACTCAAACTGTGTATAATAATTAGGCCTATATTATAATTCTTCTATAAGATAATGTACAGTGGATGTGGTGGTGCATACTGAATCTACATTATAATTATATGCCTCGCGGACCATTTTGTAGAGCTTGAAGAGCTCTACATTTCTTGGTAAAGGAATTCATCGCCGGCCGAGCATGCAGTTTCAGTTGGAGAAATGTGAGACATCACACTGACCTGTGCGGCAATCGGGAAGGACTCAAGGCGTCGATGAAGAAGTGTGTAAATAAGGTTAGGGATGCTCTTCTTAAAGAAGGTTGCATCCGTACGTAGAGAAAGTCGTCGTACTTTTCTTTACCAGATTAGGATTTTCTTCTTAACAGTAGAGAGTGCAGTGGGACTCATACCTGGAGGTATGTTAAGAAATGTATATATTGATGGTTTGTAGATGTTTGTAATATGCCTTTATAAACGGCAAACACGAGTAGGTCTCGTCAAGTAATGATTTTTGTTGGTCGTAGTTGTTCGTAATTTGCCTTTGTAAATGGTAAACACGAGTAGGTCTCGTCAAGTAATGATTTTTGTTGGTCGTAGTTGTTTGTAATTTGCCTTTGTAAATGGCAAACACGAGTAGATCTCGTCAAGTAATGATTTTTTTTGTTGGTGGTTTTTAGTTGTCTATATATTTGCCCTTTATAAATGGCGAACAGGAGTTGGTCTCATCAAGTGATGATTATTGTGGTATTTGTCATATATATTTTTTATTATTTTGGAGGTAATACATTGTAGCGCAGGACTAATTCCAACTTGATGGAAACGTAGCCGAAGTGTTTATTACTTGCTTATTCTTTGAAAAATACGACATGCTTGTCGTTATTTATTAATCCCGCAGCAGACATTATACATTGTGGATGTGTATGGCTTAGTAACAGAATATAGTGAGGTGGTTGTTTTTGTTTTTTTGTACAGTTATGACATGTGGTAAGATTCCACGGTGATGATGCCATTGTGCTAATGTATTTAAGGTTAGGAAGTGACAGTCTTCATATCCGTAGGATAATCAATTTGAAGTTTGGCCTTCAGAATTGTGTACAGTTGTGGTATATAGTTCGTAGATATGGTTTATGTATGTTTATATTAGGCTCATCACGTGATGATAATTGTTGGTTTTTGTTTTGTTTTATTTTGTTTTGTTTTGGGGAGTAAACTGATGTAGTGAAACTTGTGGTAAATCTTTTATAAGTGGAGTGAGGAAAAACCTGGCAGGCTACCTAAAGTTAATTTCAGGTGTAAATAGCAACAGGTAAGGTTGTAAAGTAAGTCTGGAGCCTTGTTAGCCTGATGACCGTCGTTTTGGCAGAGGGTTGCTTGTTGCTCTACAGAATTAATTATTCCTGCAGGTGTTTTGCAGGTGGTGCCCAATCTTGTTATTTATACAGTACTTATCTTAGTCACCATTTATTCATTTGATAATTTCAATAGCTTGCAGATGTTACACATCCCAGAGTCTGTTTAAATTTTTTTAACCGTTTTCCACCGATGATAGTTACTTTTTAAAAACTTCCTCATGCCTGTTTTATCAGCCATATGGTACTGCCTAATAATCCTCATTTTAAATCCTTCCTTTCACATTCATTTTTGACAACGACAAAAACCGCTTTGTGATCACTAATACCATTTATTACTTCGGTTTCTCTATAGAGCTCATCTGGTTTTACCAGCACCACATCCAGAATATTCTTCCCTCTAGTTGGTTCCATCACTTTCTGAATCAGCTGCCCTTCCCATATTGACTTATTTGCCATTTGTTGTTCAGCTTTCTGTCAATTGCATTACCTTCCCAACTGACATTTGGTAAATTGAGATCACCTGCTACTATCACATTCCTCTCCATATCGCTTCCCACATAGCTGATTTTCTTATCAAATAATTCTGAATCAGCATCAGCGCTACCCTGTACACTCCAAAGACATCAAGTTGCCTATTATCTTTAGAGATGAGCCCTACACATAGAATTTCATGTTTGTCATCTTTAACTTTTCATAGCTTACAAATTCTTCTTTCACCAGAATGAATACTCCCCCTCCTACCATTCCTATCCTATCTCTATTCCTATCCTATACACACTCCAGTTCTGTGAGAATATTTCTGCATCCATTATATCATTTCTCAGCCATGATTCAACTCCTATTACAATATCTCGTAAGTATAGGCCTATAGCTATTAAATTACTTAATTCTATTCCTTTCTTTACAATACTTCTACAGTTCAGCACTAACATTTTAATGTCATCCCTACTTGACTTCCATTTCCCTGTACACTTCTCACCGCTCCCTAGGCCACCCCATTTCCCTGAATGTACCTCTCTATAACACCTTTAAACAAATTTCCTAACTGATATGTACCACTGTGGTTTAAGTGAAGGCCATCTGAGCGCAGATCCCTATCTCCTATACTTCATAAAGAACTTGATGTTTGTAGCCAGATTGAATTTGTCAGTGATGGAATAATTAAAGTGTCGGTAAATTGGAATGGAGACAAATATCATATAATCCAGGTCTATGCTCCACAATCAGGATGTTCAAATGAAGAAAAAGAAGCCTTCCTGTCCAACTTGGAAGAACATATGGATTGTGCAAATTTGGTAGTAATGGAAGATTTTATCCTCAGATTGGATCGGACAGATTGGGCTATGAATCCTCCCTGGGTTCTCATAGAATGGGGAATAGGCCGACATAGGGCGAACATCTTCTAGATCTTTGTATGAGGAACAATATGGTTGTAAGTAACACTTGGTTCAAGAAAATGGACACACATAAGATCACAAGATATAGTTAGGACAATCAATATGGATTTATATACTTGCCACCCAAAAAGTTTGGAAGATTGTAAATTATGTCAAAGTAATTCCTAGTGAAAATTTGAATGGAGACCACAGGCTGTTGGTTGCAGATATCACAAAGAGAAGACCTCCTAAAGTCTACAACAAAAGAACACCGAAAATAAAAACTTGTAGACTTTCTGAACCAAGGGTGAAGGTAATGTTTCGAGAAAATGTTTGGAAGATGTTACCAAAATAAGATCTAAGATCTGCAAATGAGGAAAGGGATAACCTGAGGAGAGTATTGGTGAAGACAGCTGAGAGAGTATTTGGAAGGCAGAGCCAAATAAGAAAATCCAAAGAAACAACATGGTGGAATGAGGATATAAAAGCTGCTGTCAAAGCTAGAAATGGTGCAAGAAAAGCTTTGTACCGTGCTAGAGTATGAGGAAATCCAAGTGAAATCGAGGATAAACTATTATTTTATTAAGAAAATAGATTACAGGTCAAAAGAATAGTTCACATTGAGAAATGGCAATGCAAAGAAGATCTTGCCAATAAATAGGGTAAGGCAAATACAAGAAGCTCCTATATAGCAGTGTTAAATACAAAAGAAGTGATAATAGCACTATCCATACAGCAGAGCTTCCAAACGGAGAGGTAACTAGAAATGAAAATGAAATATTACAGGAGTTCAGTAGATATTTCAATCACTTACTGAACTGTAATACAACTTACAATACACAAGATGACCCTCTAAACCCTATAAATTATAATCTGGAAAGTTTTACCTGGCTGGAAGTGGAGTCAGAAATATGTAAAATGAAAAACAACATGTCTGCAGGATTGGACGAGTTCAGTGTGGACATGATCAAAGCACTTGGAGAACCTGGAATACAATGGTTGTACAGAGTACTAAATAAAATTTGGGAAAATGAAATCCCCAGTGACTGGAGGCAAGGAGTGATTATTCCACTATTTAAGAATCTCATGGGTTAAAAATATATGAGACCATCCTGGGGAGAAAAATCAAAAAATTTGTTGAACCTAAACTTGAGGAAGAACAACATTACTTTAGAGTGAACAGATCAATGCTAGACCTAATTTTTTTGGCAAGAATGCTCTTTGAAAAATACTGCGATAAGAATAGAACAGTTATAGTTGTATTCTTGGAAATTGAGAAAGCATATGATCATGTACCACGTAAGCACATATGGGAATGTCTGAGAGGTAAAGAAGTGCCAGATGAGATTATAGCTTGAGTAAAACAACTATAATACCAATATAAATGGTCCATTATTGGATATTATAAATTTTCCAGCTAACGCATTCCTGGTTACCAGCGTTATGCCCTCGTGTGCTAGGTTGGCCTCATCAGTTGGTACCTAGCACACCTACCAAGACGCTGACTAGTGCATACCGTGGAGGCCACTGCGTAGGCTACTTGGAGCCACCGGTAGTGCCAATGCACTATGAGAGACTTTGTCTCTTTACCAAAAATTGATGCCTGCTTGGCTATCAGATGATATATCAGTATAAATGGTCCGTTATTGGGCAATATCAATTTTCCAGCTAACTCATTCCTGGTTACCAGCGTTTCGCCCTTGTGTGCTATATGTGAAATATTTTGTTACGGGAATACTCGCATGGGCTACACATGTAGCCCACAATTTTATTTCCGTTTTGATTGAATGCATTGTTACTTGTTTCATTTTTTTAGTCTTAAATTAATTATTGTTCATTTATAATATGTTCTATTTCTATTTCAAGCTTCTTCTGAGATTTTGCAGACCGTTATTGCACAGTTAGTTATACTATGTACTTCACTATCAGCATTACCACTTTGTTCGCTATCTGAAGTAGACTGGTCACCATTTTCACTAAAATCGTTATCCACTTCCTCAGCATCAGAGTGAAGCCATTACAAAATCTTCTTCACCATCATCACTGTCATCCTGTGGAACTTCATCATCGTCACTCTTTTCGTCCAACCACTGTCAGATAATATCTCATGGTTAGCAGCCATAGTGACGCCAGCACCTGTGCGGGCTACAGACGTTGCCCACTCAACTTTATAACACTGACTTGAACATGGGCCCAACCTCTAAGACATGCAATCGCACACTAAATGGCCACAGGATTAACAGGAAGGAAGGTATCTGAAACCGCACTTCTCTACCACCTCCCCACTGCAACTATCACAGAAAAGAAAATGGCTGGGCTACAGAGGTAGCCCACACGAGTGTTGGAGGGTTAACCATCAATTGTAAAGCCAAAATTATTGTAAAGGGAAGTTTCTCCCTTGAGCTAATAGCTTATTGGGACAATACTCAGAATAGGTAAATAACAAATAAATAATAATATGATAACATGACATAACATGACATCATTGAAATCTGAGCCCTAGTCATCATCATATTTCCATTTATATTGTTATGAATGACAAATGTAGCATATGTTAATGTAAAAGTAAGGTAGAAACACTTTACTGTAGAATATATAGAAACACAAAAAGGATGTCAATAATAAGTATTTACCTTTAATCTCCACAGATACCCATGGTGAACTGTTATGGCAAGGAAACTGGATTGCCTTCATGGATAACCTGCTGCAGATGATTATTTTAGCCCTCGATTCTCGCAGCCTCTATGTGCCAACATACATCAAGGAAGTGTCCATAAATACCTATGAACATCAAAAACATTTGACAGCATTTACAGAAGATAGTGGTAACGTAGGTAGGCTATCAATTTTGATATAATATAGATCTAAATGCATGACATACAAGGAGAGATAGTTAATATCTAAATAATAATAATAATAATAATAATAATAATAATAATAATAATAATAATACAATAAAACTTGCTCACAGTGAAACTTGAATAAAGTGGAAACTTGTCCACTAGGGAAATTTTTCTTGGTTCCGGCGAAGTGCACGGCGTTATAATGTTCTTACTTTTGTATAATGCGGAATCTCCTCAAAAACTGAAATAGGTAATGAAATAATTCTTTAAAATCCACTTGCACAATGCAGAAAACATTAGGAACTGATTTAGTCCTACATACAATATTTGTACATTTCTGGTGATGGTATGACCAGTGTCATTGTTTGGACAAACTGATGCATGCATTTGGCCATCCCGGCCATCAGTTACACCTGCCATTCTATTTCTTCACCCAGCCACTTCAGGAATTTCCATGAGGGAAAGGCCAGTATCCATCTTCTATGAAAAACAAGTGCTGTAGCTGAACAGGGAAGATGATCAAGACTCTAACGAGATTTTCAGAATAGATCATTAACAAAGATAAGGAGGCGGGTGTACTGCCAAACAGTTGGTTACCGTGTTCGAAGAAGTGAAGACAAACTGATTGTCATGGCTAAATCTTATGTAGTTTACAAATTTAACATAACTAGAAAAATCTTAAACAAAAAAAGCAAACTAAACAATTATGAAAAAGATTAAGTCATGACTATTTCTGAATTCACACTCAACAATAACTCTTTTTTCATTCAATAGTAAAATATATCAACAAAACGGACTCCCTATGGGAGCACTAGCCTCTGGAATAATAAAAGAAAAATATATGGACCACCTAGAAAAACATAAAATACTAAATAATAATAAAGGATTAGTACTACAGCTTAGATTCATTGAGGACATATTTATTATAACAGAGAACAAAATTAACAACAGTACCGGTACCAAAATTCTAGATGAAATAAATAATTTAGACCCACATATAAAATTTACCCTAGAAACAGAAAACAATAAAAAAATCAGTTTTTTAGATCTAACAGTAGAAAGAAAAATGAACAGTTATCTTATCAAATACTAGCTGATGTGCCCGTGTTTCACCATGGAATGAGCAGGCGGCAGACAGTCGTGAACACTCCTCCGCCATATTTCGTTAAGTTTGCATACCGCTCATTCCAACCAGCACCTCAGAGTGGGGAAAATTTAGTTGGAATGCTATGATGAACCAGTGTGTTACGTTCCACTAGTTATCAGAAAATTTACGAAACAGAGGAATGGCATGCTAAAAAAACAAAACTTATCTAACTCCCCAGCTACTTCCTGTCAGTATTCATGCAGGCTGTTTTACTCGGGACACAGCAGTATTCCCATCTATCGGCGATGAATGGCAGCAAAAGAGACAAAGCACATCACAACAAACAATGGTCAGTGTAATATTATTATTGATCAATTTTATGACCTTTTGATATTGTAGGCCTTCACATTTAGTTTCCTTCTGTCTTTGTGATATGAGGGCACCTAATGTAAAAAGTGTTCTTACTTCTCTCATAACTCCCTCTTGTCTTATTCTTCAAGGAATACTTCAAGGATTTTTTCTCATTTTTATTATTATCTTCACAATTTTCCTTGTCGATATTGTACCAGTAACAGACGCACACTTAATCACACGCATGATTGAGGATGAGAAGTCGCAGGGCGTGTGCGGTCTTAGAGCAGGTGAGGGTACAGAGAGGGAATTGCAGTTGAATAAGTATTCCATAGTAGGCCACACTAACTTTTATTACTGTTGGCAAATGTAAATAAATTCCCTGTGATATCATGAAATCCTTGTCAAATGGAACTTGCATACCACCAAAATTTTATATTTGAAAGCAAATAAAGTTTATTCTTGACGTTTGAATTCTGCTGATGATTGACAGTTATAATAGAATGGTCCAAGATCATTCTTGAAGTTTCAAGCAAACACTCAATTCAAAACTATAACAAATTAAATAAAGTTCCTTCTTGGAATAATTAATCAGTTTGACTTATTATGAAACTTGTAGCGTTGATTCAAGACTACGCGTACCGTACACAATATGTTGTTGTATGTTGTTTATTCAGCCCGAAGGCTGGTTTGATCCTCCACAGCTATGTCAACAGCTGTCATAGATACATTAGGCATCTCTGAAGAGGCGTACTAGGGAAATGAGGAATAAGGTAGTTTCCCATTGCTTTCCTCGAGCGTACACAATAAATAATAAAAATAATAAAATAATAATATTGACACTCATAAAATAATACTGACTAAAATGAAATGAACTCGGAAAATAATAAAAATAACAAGGTAGCGTCGGATATACATCAAAACTTGAAATTGTGACGAATAACTTGTCAGATACTCCATGGAATAACTTATAGTCCTAAAAATGACAACTAAGAAAGGTTTGTGGAAGGTGCGAATCCCTATGAGGTCCATGGGAAGGTATGACGTTATGGGGGAGAAAAGGTTCACAAGAATCACCCTCTAACATAACTATATTTAAAATATCAAATAAAAAATTACAAGAAACAAAGTTAAATGACAGAGAGGCTGATACTTAACACATTTGACAAACGGATACAATTACGAATCCAAAAACACTAATGAATGGATTCTTGATTTTTTAAAAACAGGTGAGACTTGAAATTACAAACAGCGGGAATCTAGGGCAAACTCAGACACATTGAATTTAAAACCTTGAAAATGACATTAAGCAAGAAAATACTGAAATGTGAAGGAATAAATTAAATCAAACGAAATCAGAAAACACTGAAATTAACAAGCAAATAGCACTTACCACGGAAAGCTGGAGTTCCTGAGGGGAACTCCTCGAGTGCAACCATGCTCAAGGATGGTCAGATGGAATAGACTCCGCCTAATCGCCTCCCGCACGCGAAGCGGGCTAAGGCCGGAAATTGACAAATCACAATCTACCAATGGGACTCTGTTCCACTAGATTCCTGATCTTTTCGCCAATACAATTGCATGACAATATCTGGTCATTTCCTGGCCTACTGATGTGAGAGGAATTACATCACCTGTTTCAACATCGGTAACCACACATGCGGTATAGGGAGTCTCAAAATTAAAGCACCTTACATATTTCAAATGTTACAAAATTACATCTTGATATACAGATCACTAAATCACTCTTGCAATGTTAACGATAAAGTTCATAAGTCCCATTCTTGAGGTTTTCCTAATTTACATCCTTTTCTAGTTACATAAAATTTGAATACAAAACTCACTCCAAAATACTTCATAAAATTTGACTACAACATTCATTCCAAAATACTTCTTGCATTTCAAGTTACATAAAATTTGAATACAACCATTCCTTCAAAATACTTCTTGCATCTTGCATCTTGCAATGTTCATAATGTCCAAAGATATTAATAAACAGTATAATAAAAGATTTTCAAATAAAGGCAACACACAATGCTTAGTTCCAGCTCTCCGTCCCACCACAGATTACAAAAATAAATGAAGTTCACTCTTGAAGTTCTAAATTGAATGCTCTATTCAAAAATTATCATAAATTAATTAGAGTTCACTCTTGAAAATAATTAATCAGTTTCACTTATTATGAAAATAAATAAAGTTCACTCTTAAGGTTCTTAATTGAATGCCCATTTAAAAATTATCATAAATTAATTAGAGTCCATTCTTGAGGTAAGAAGTAAAATTGATATTACTCAAGTTCTAATTCACTGGAAATATATCTGATGAAATGGCTAAGTCTCGATCGCATTCTATAAATGTCCAAACTTCTTTCCACTCATTACCAAGTTTGTTTGATCTTTGGAGTAGCTCTGGTAAGACTTAATATTACACTGGCTTTACATGTAAAATTGACTTATTTGTAAAATTGAAAGTCACTTGAGAAATTGAAAGTAACTTGGGAACTGAAAGTTAAATTGGAAGTCACAGTTCATAAAGTTTGAACCTTTAAGTTGTTTTCTGGATCTTGAAGTTGCTGGCTCCGTCTGACTGCGTCCTCACAGCCCCAGAGTACCATGTATCCACCGACGACCAGGAACACCATCACCATATGTCCCCCAACAGTCTGATACACCATCACCACCGAAGCTACCACGTTCCCACGATGGAAGTTCACACGATGATATGGGTGGTGAAGTCTATGTATGTGGCGTGAAATTGCTCATGCCACTTGGTGTGTTATAACACTGTTGGTTTGTTATTAACAAGTGTAATGTCATAGGGAAGTTTCACTTGTGATATTTAAAGCAAGGTTCCACTTAACAATGCAATCGAACCATCACTGTCCAACTGCACAAGTTCGATACTCTGCATGTACTGTGTTCCCGACTGTGAGTTTTAATACAGTTCGAGAATTCTAAACCGAGTCTGTACCTTCTATCTCACACATGATAATGCCGTAATGTTCAATTACACTGTCTGTGTTCTCTCACATAAAATAATGGGCATGTAATATTCAAGAAACAGTCTACTGCCAATCTCGCACTTAAAGTATTGATGCTCAGTTCCATAGTCTATGTTCCCTTACGTGAAATAATGGGCAGTAATTTTAAGAAACAGAGTCTTAAATAGCTGGTCACTTGCAGAAGTTCAAATGCATAAACCTGTTTCATTAAACTGTAAGTTATGTTGTTTACTGACATTTCTGTAGCACACGGCACAAAAATAATATGTTGCATTGAACAAAGTATAACACTTGTGTTTTCAAGCAAGCAATGTAATTTGTTAAAGTGTCTAAATGCTACAACATTTAAATAAGTTCTTTAGAAGTGGACAAAAAATTTAGAGTATAAAGTTACACTGCTGTCACAGTCAAAGTTCTCATCTAGGCCGTGCTTTGCTGACACTGAATTTGAAGTTGCAGATGTTTGGAGCTTGGTACTCCATGCACTAAGTCAAAGCATACTTGCCAGTACTACATCTTGCAGCAGTCTCTGCTGTTGGTTGCTGTATGCTGTTGAGTCTCCAGGCTGGCCTTTTATACAAAAACTTGACCCTCAGCATGAACGTCATGGATATCACCCAATTTTTTAACATCTTAGTATCTCCATAAATAATGTAGCTATCTGCTTGAAATTTGAGTACAGGGTATTTGTTATTGCCAGCTACACAATCCCATTGTCCATTTGCTGTTATCACATCAGGAAGTGAAGATATAAAAAGGCTTCTAGACCATTCCTTCTGGCGTGCAGACCACGTGTTCGGTGACGTCACGGTCGTGCCTTGGCAAGCTGCAGCCAAGCTTGCTAGAGCATGCTTTGTATCACAGACTACAATGTGCACAATTTAAACTTATGAAACAGGCTCTGCTGTCTCCAGTTCAATTACGGGCAATTGCAAGTGTAACCTGATGGTTCTTATTTCAATATGGACCAATGACCATGTGGTTTTATACCTTAAGACAATCACGACAGAAAAAATCACCAGTGAACACAAGTGAACAGTACTTCCATGTTAGCAATGCTCGGCATTGATATGGACTGAGCAACAAAAGTCTAAATTCATTAATTATGTTATCATAGTCAGTATGGTAAAACTGTATTAAGACATAAATGATAGGAAATTTAATTCTGTATAACTTCAGTTATATAGTATTTATTGATAGACCATTAATAACATAGATATTTGAGAATTACATTTTAGGCCTCCCCCTAAACTACCATTTTACTCAGCGTGAATATATTTATAGCCTAGATTGTAGTGCCTCATTGCCCATCTTTACATACCGATTTTCATTAAATTTTCATCAGCCATTTTCTTGTGATACCCGTACATAGCCTACATACAGATAGACAAGCAGACAGACAGACAGACTGAGATGACAGAAAATTTCACAGTGCATTTCCTTGCTACTGTGCACACGAGGGATACAAAAACACCCTTTTCTTCAAATTCTGAGCAATGTAGTGTCAAAACTCTTATTATATATAGGGTGTTAGGGGTATACCTGCAGATATTTCTTCTAGCAATAGAGAACGATGTGATGAACCACTATATGTCAAACTTTTAGTAATCCTCAGAAGTTATTTTTGAGAGCCAAGAGATACGATGTTTTTAGAATAGGTAGTATGCCTTGTTCTTGTGAATGAATAGCTTACCTTTGAGAACAGGCGAGTCATGCACCATCCGTGCCAAACTGGTTTCTGTTTATGTTTACGAGCAAATGTACTACTGTAACAGCTGAACGCTACCTGTGCAATGCACGAGATGTTACATAACATACTTGTCAAACTGGCATTATGTTTAAGAGCAACTGAACTATGATAACAGCTGAAGGCGGCTACTACAGTAGTGTATGCCATGTTACATTACATTCTCGCCAGACTGGTTTAGTTGTTAGTATTTCGTTTCCGTCTTAGGGGCTTCAGACAACCCTGGTCATCGGTTTCGGACCCTGGAGATGTACCGAATTCTCAGCGTCAGTACTGGTTCATTTGCTGTTACCTCCTTTAGGGGATTGGGATATCTGTTGTCACGAGCCCCGTGGTCCAGTGAATATGGAAATGACCTATTTTTTTTTTGCTAGGGGCTTTACGTCGCACCGACACAGATAGGTCTTATGGCGACAATGGTATAGGAAAGGCCTAGGAGTTGGAAGGAATCGGACGTGGCTTTAATTAAGGTACAGCCCCAGCATTTGCCTGGTGTGAAAATGGGAAACCACGGAAAACTATCTTCAGGGCTGCCGATACTGGGATTCGAACCTACTATCTCCCGGATGCAAGCTCACAGCCGCACGCCTCTACGCGCACGGCCAACTCGCCCGGTTGGAAATGACCTGAAAACCTGTATCAGTGCAGGACCTGTGCGAGTGTGTGATATAATATTGCATAAAGGTAGAAGAAAGATGGCAGTTTCTTACGCCAACGAAAGCAGTCATGGGATGTCCAAATGAATAACATCGGAATTGAATTATCGAAACACATCGAACGTTCAGTTTCGAAGGAATAATGGACATGTCATACAACTAAATAAATTAAACATACCTACATTTCGTGCCTCCTTCCGGGCTGAGAGGTTGAGGTGCAGGACTTTTGACTCCAACTTCACAGGTTCGAACCTGGCCCAGTCCGGTGGTATTTGAAGGGGCTTAAATACTGTACATCAGCCTCGTGTTCGTAGATTTGCTAGTACATAAAGAGAACTCATGCGGGACTAAATTCGGGCACCTCAGCGTCTCAGAAAAGCTTAGAAGTAGTTAGTGGGACATAAAGCACTTAACATTATTATTATTATTATTATTATTATTATTATTATTATTATTATCATCAGGTCATGAAAAGCTGAAATACGTGGAAGAAAATAGAAAAATATGCGTGGTTTAAGAGGAAACGAGATGAAATGTATGTCACGTGAGGCAGCATCGGTTGCAGTAGTTACCTACAGATTACTATGCGTAAGACGAGAACCAGGTCAAGCTCGTGGGAATGAGTCAGCTGTAATCTCATATTGTGTATAAACATCAAACATACACATCAACAAATCTAAGAAACATAAACAAGGTTACATGTTAGAGACGTGTAGCTATTAACCTGAATGCCAGGCCGACGGTCGCTTTCATGAGTACAGGTGAGTTATCAAATTATACACAATTCACAGATGTCGAACGTATCTAAGAAGATTCCGCCACAACTACATCCTACATTTTACTATGATGGTGCTAATAACAAATCACAGCAGATTATGCTACTGCGTGTTAAGATAATGTCAGTAGAATACAGTATGCCTGTTAAGACATAAGGCTGCAGTAGAAGAAGTGAAAGAAGAACGTAACAAGAGCCACATACTCAAGCAGGACAGAGCCGAACAAGGCGCATATTAGTGACACAGACATAAGAGTGGCGTGGTCGTAGGAACTACAGTCGCATTAGTAACACTCTGTTGTAGAAAAGAATGAACTAACATACAGTAGGGGCTCCATAATTCCAGGTGGACTGTAACAAGACTATCTCAAATAGAAAAGCACGGATTAACAAACGTACACGAAAACGCCTGTGAACAAAAAAGTACCTATGTTAAACATTACAGTACAACAGTTTAGAAAACAAAAATATACAGATTGCCTTACACTAAAAGAAATTTTAAACTTTCTTTTGTAAATTACAGAACACTCTAGGCAACCTTCTTAAGTTAAATGTTAACTTATATTTCCTATTTCAGTAGTGATGAATATAAAACAACCATTTTATTGAATTTTTATACGTGATAATGATGATGATGATGATGATTGCTGTTTTAAGGTCATCGGCCCTTAAAAACGCAAAGTGTCTTCTGTTTCAACTCGTAGTGAATAAGCTTTTGCTATCTGCTTTACGTCGCACCAACACAGATAAGTCTTATGGCGTCAGTGGGATAGGAACGGCCTAGGAATGGGAAGGAAGCAGCCGTGGCCTTAATTAAGGTACAGTCCCAACATTTGTCTGGTATGAAAATGGGAAACCACGGAAAACCATCTTCAGGGCTGCCGACAGTGGGGTTCGAACCCACTATCTTCCGATTACTGGATACTGGCCGCACTTAAGCGACTGCAGCTATCGAGCTCGGTGTAGTGAATAAGAAACAAAATATAAATTGCGCGAAGCCTTTCCTGATAGCTTCATGGAGGGTGACCCGTGTTCTGTTCTGCCGCATGATACACGGGCAGCATATCATGGTATTCGTGGTATTCATACACTGGCATTATTCAAATACTACTACTGATGCTACTACTACGAAGTAACTCGCGTACTAGTACGGACAATAATTCGCATCTCTGACAGCTGTTATTCAGGTCAAGGTCAGACAGACAGCTCATACCTCTAGTCCGGTTTCATGTTCTCCCACAGTGCGATTTCAGTATCATGGTTTGTTGGGAGCCCAATTCGCCGCATGCAGAAACACCCCGTGTTGACATGTACGTAAATGAAGTTTATTACGTCAACGAAAGAACGCATGGGATAGGATTTCCAAGTGAGTAGTATCGGAAATGAATTGTCAAAACACATCGAATGTTTTGCTTCATACCAATAAGGGACATGTTATAAAAATAAATTAATTAAACGTACCTTCCTTGCGTGCTTCCAAACAAAAAGAACATGTTTAATGGTAAATGAAAGCATTCTAGCTTACTGCTGCTTTTGCAGTGCCTATTAAACGTATCAAAATAAATGTTGCCTGGCTGCGTGGCTCAGATGGTTCAAGCGCTGGTTTCATGAACTTAGCAGGCTCGATCCTGGCTCAGTCCGCTGGTATTTGAAGGTGCTCAAATACGACTGCTTCTGATCGGTAGATTTGCAGGCACGTTAAAGAATACCTGTGGGCAAAATTCCGACACCGGGTGTCTCCATTGGCGCGTAAAGATTTATTATCATTATTATTATTATTATTATTATTATTATTATTATTATTATTATTATTATTATTACTGGGCGAGTTGGCCATGTGATTAGGAGCGCACGGCTGTCAGCCTGCATCATTCGAAAAGCCACTAACAAAATTATTATAATAACTGTGTTAGTCTATTATTACTAACAATTATGAAAATAAAAGTTAATCACCCCCACTCAAACTTCGTAGCTCGTAATCTGTCAGAAAACACTAAAGAAAATAGTGAACTTTTAACAAGTCCGAATTATTATTAATATTATAATTGCAGACATGTCTCTGAAATTACCGAAACATGTACTTACAAATTGTTTTACGTCACACCGACACAAATAGGTCTTACGGCGACGATGGGAGAGAAAAGGGATACAAGTGGGAAGGAAGCGTTCAAGGTCTTAACAAAGGTACAGTCCCAGCATTTCCCTGATGTGAAAATGGGACACAACGGAAAACCATCTTCCCGGCTGCCGACAGTGGAGTTCGAACCCACTATCACCAGAATTAAAGCTCACAGCTGCGTGCCCCTAACCGCACCACCAACTTACTCTAACCTCTAATGCCGGTCTGAGTAGCTCGGACGATCGAGCGCTGGTCTTCTGATCCCACGTTGGCAGGTTCGATGGCGGCTCAGTTCGGTGGTATTTGAAGGTGCTCAAATACGCCAGTCTTGTGTCTGTAGATTTACTTGCATTTTAAAAATATACTGCGGTACAAAATTCTGGCACTTCAGCGTCTCCGAAACCCATGAAAATTGTTAGTGGAACGTAAAGATATTATTATTATTATTATTATTAGTAGTAGTAGTAGTAGTAGTAGTAGTAGTAGTAGTAGTAGTAGTAGTAGTAGTAGTAGCATTATTATTACGGAAGTTTTAATTAAGCGGGTCCGTTACATTACCTATCGGCAGTTACTGCCCAGTAAATAGCCTTCTGTCCGCCTCTGTGGTATAGTGGTTAGTGTGATTAGCTGCCACCCCCCCGGAGGCCCGGGTTCCATTCCCAGCTCTGCCACGAAATTTGAAAAGTGGTACGAGGGCTGGAACGGGGTCCACTAAGCCTCAGGAGGCTAGCCTCAACAGGCGCCCAGCTGAGCACCTCTGGTGTAGACTATGCTTGCCAGAGTTACATTTACATGATGAGGAACACTATAAATATTATTTTTGTCTTTGAGTGTACATTGTAACTGATACTGCATTCATTATTTCCCTTAATATTTTCAGTTATCCCTGTCTCAATCAACAAACTTCTTGGAGTTCTCAAAACTACTGGAGTTGAGGTTCGTGGTATAAGAGCAAGCCCCATAGCTCGTCGGAAGCCACTTGGTGAGCCTGTGTTGGAGAGTTATCAGTTTGTGCCTTACAGCTCTTCTCACACACCAGTGTACAGTCTAAGGGAAGCCCTAACAATATTTGTACAAGTGTTGATAGAGAACTCTGGAATAATGAGACTGAACATTGCTGAGCTCCCAGATGAAGAGTTAGATCTCCTGTCTCCTCTTTTACTTGACGTTGTTGGAAATTTGCCTCTTATGCAGGTAAGTACATAAAATAGTGTAGAGGTGTTCTCTTCTTTTACCTGGCATTTGTGGACTTGCATGTATCAGACTCATCTGATTTTGAGGGAGCATTCCCTCTACTTCTGTATCTAGACTGCTGGGAAATCTGTTTAGTGTGTTCCTCATTTACACCCTTTTCCCATCTAACACGTCATAAATTCAAAGTCCCGATTCTCTTCATATTAAATCTATACAAAAATATCTTGTTTATCGCATCATGAATTTTCGCTATATCGCTCAGTACGATCACATTTTTCCTAGCTCTGAAAATGTCATTTGTCATCCCTTGTGCAAGGAACGTGATTTTCAACTCGGGTTAGAGCCCTTGCGGCAGTTTCATGATAACAGGAAAATGCCTTGAATTCTTCACAGGATAAGTTGCACCTTCAGGAAGCAGCCTCAGAAATACTGTTTTGTTTGCCAGTTAGCAGTGACACTGTGGAATAACACAGTGAGCCTGTTTGTGCTTGTATTTTGCATTCCATTTAGAAGTTAGAAATGTATTTTGTGTTGAGTGGTACAGTGCAGGGTATATTATAATAAGAAAATTATGCTAAAGATCCACCTTTTCACTACAACAAATAATCCTTTGATTATTTTATTTCTATAATCTCACAGTTTTAACGAGATATGTTTTGTCCTTATGTGGACATCATCAGCAGCATTCCCTGTGTACAAATTAAAATTAACATAAAGAATAGTTTCACTTATAGTTATGAATTTCATTGGGTTCCATATTGAAGTGGGATTACAGTAATTTAAATTCTTTCAAGGTCCACCTATTCAATACACTGACATTTTATTGTGATTCAACCACATGTCAAATGCTCAAATGGTAGTAGTTTCGGCATCTATGTGCCATCATCAGCCTTAAGTACAAATTAAACAATTATATACATATTCCTAAAACATCTAAAACACATTTTAACACATTATAAAATACATTGCTGTAATGATGCATGAGATAAGTTATAATTATGTTACAATTGATTGCTGTAATATAAAATTCTTAAAATTCCAGCAGTTTGTTATATAGTACAGTCTGTGTACATCCGGGATAAGTGAATTTGTGCTGTTTTATGCTGTCTATGTGAGTGACACTTATTCACTTGATATTAGGTGGTTCCGAGGAAGTTTACTTTGATCATGAAAGATCATGATATGAATAAAGATGAAGAGTAGTTCTTAAAACACTGCACAATTAACAAACACTTCGATTAAAAACATAGTTGGATAAAATATGACGAGTCTTATGAATTTATATTTTACTTCAGGAGTAATGCACTTCTTGTTTTTAAAGTAAATTGTTGCTAATAAAGTTACACTTGTACAGGTTGGTATGTATTCTTCATACTGGTCTTCAACATTAGAATGACTTCTTGAAAACACTATATTGTCTGAAAGATGGAAAAAGGAGAAAAAGAAGTGTGATAAAGACGTAATGTGATAATAGTCAAAGTGTTATGTCGTGGTTGGATTTTAAGCGAAGCTGACTGGTGTTATCTCTGTGCCTGGTCGCAGGACCTGTTTGTGTAGTAGGGGCAGAGAGGTATTAGGGCGGATAGAAGTGCGTGGAGGAGAGGGGAAGTCTGTTAAGGAAGGGAAGTTCATTTTTTCTTAGAAAAGTTTCTTATGAAGCATGAGTTCTCCACCTAATCAATACTTTATTTTACATAGTGTCAATAATTTACATAAAAACAGTACCAGTTTCGACCCATAAATAGGTCATCTTCAGCTGTTAGAGAACCTACTTAATAGCAACTGTACAGAATAAACAATACTAAAATTAAAACTAAACAAGAATGCCATTAAATAAACATGATACCACTATTCTAAAATTACTTAATATTAGCCATATACTGTACCAGGAAGGCCTAGGTCCTGGCACATATCAATTGAAAAAGCTTTATTTCAGCATACAATTTCCGTCCGACATGCGAACAGCTGAGCGAAGGAACATTCCAGTACATACCAGACTCCACGAGTGACCAGGCGAGGTCAAGTGACGTCGCCTACCGCTTGAAACTTGCCTCTCCTAGAGATATTTCTCGAAAGAATTTTTCTTTCGTGAACTTTTTAACTCCTTAACCGATTTGAGCAGGACCAATGCTTAATTGTAGCAGACATCGTAAAAGTAAAATCCTGTAAATTTCAAAGCAATCTGTCCAGTAGTTTCTGAGTTATAACAATATAGAGTTTAAGAAGTTTGAGCGCTCTCGGTCACATGATTAAGAACACCACCCCTCCCGGCGCAGATATATAGGCCAGTATGTCAAGGCTGACAAGCAGTCCAGTCCAGTCCAGTGTGCAGTGCAGAGTAGTGCAGTATGTGTGAGTGAGACAGAGGGGAGACCGACCCTCGTACAGTATGTCAGTGCAGTCTCGAAGATAGTACTTTCCGTCGCGTTTCGCGGAGACGAAATTATGAGATAATCAATCGCTGTTGCACTTGTAAGAAACGTCGCACCGTACTTAGTTTATCATACTGCGACTACGATATAATTCACAAGACATTTCGAAATATAACACATGTGAAATCATTGAAATACGAAGTCAAATATTTGATATTCGCAGACTAGAACATGACGTGTGGACTCAGTTAATTTCACATAAATGAACTACTACAATAAACAGAAACTGTCATGTACAATAACTCTAATTTTAAGGACTCATTTCTTCTAATACAGTACGTCTTTGAACTGTCTCTCTTCATTTACGTAGTGTTCGTGCCACATTAGGACACGACTTACTCCAATGATAAACTTGGTGAATATTAAGAACTTTTTCTAAGGTAATATAATACTATCACAACCAGACAATCAGTGTTATCTGTTAGGATAGTGATCCAAAGATTGTGATCAGAGACTGTGATGAAGTGTTTGAACTGTGTATTTATGGACGTTCTCAGTGACGATTTCAAATAGTGTTTTATGCAGCAAGGACTGTGTTTATTCATTTAACATCATAAAATTAAAATATGAACTCAACTGTGTTTGACAGTGAATAATAGCATCTGTAATTACTACTCGCACCAATTGAACTTTCCGTATGTTAAAATCACCTCCACGCGCAGCGGAAATCTTGGTGAAATTCTACAAGATTCAGCTACCTCCAACATCAGCTCATCTATGGTACCCATCGAGGGACGTCAACGTGGTTTCTTCATGGAACATCGAGTTCGAGTCTCCGTCCACATTCCGCGGAATGTTCCAGAATCCCCATTCTCCACATCAACATTTGTAAGTCAAATTTTCTTTACTAAGTGAGTAATCACAAACTGACTGACTTTTTCTTATCAATCTTGAACAGTGATTTTCTCAGTGCTGCGTGTGAACGATATTTCGTATTTTTTCATCATTTCTCAAAAGTTCATCTTTAATGATAAATTTATTTTTCAAAATTTAATATTCATATTACATAGAAGAACTCTAGGATTTTCAAGGCTAACAAACTGAGGAACTTTCAACAGAAATTTAAATTCTTATTTCAATTTTCAATTATAAGTGTCACCGGTTGGTGGGACGGAGAACTGAAACTACAGTGTGTTTGGAAATGTAAATTTTAATTTTTTTATTTGTCTGAAGGATTTAATTTTTTTTGCAACACTGGACTCTACTGGAATTTTGTGTAACTGAAATATGTTTGAAAATTTTTTTAAATATGGAAACATCACGATAATATGGAACTGTATGAACATTGCAAAATGCGAAAGTGTTTTGAAGTGATTTTTTTTTTAAATGTAGTTTTTATGTAATCTGAAATTTGTAAGGTGATTTATTTTGGAGCATCCTGTACCTGTACCACACGTGTGGTTTCCTATGATGAAATTTTGGTGTTGTAATCGTAATGTTCCAGAACTTGTGTAATTGCTAACGATGTTAAAATTACCATATATGGTCACAAGATTTCCTATTGGCAAAAAGGTCCAGGAATCTAGGGTAAGTTTGATCTTATTGGTTGATTGTAATCGGGCCATATCCAGCCTTCCTACCGGCTTGGGAAAAATTATGCGTGAGCTCGGCGTCAATTTCCATCCGACCGCCCAAGTGAGCGTTCGCGCTCGAGGGCTACTACCCTCGGGAGCTCCATCTTTCCGCGGTAAGTGTTATTTCAGTGTTTTTGCAATGTTATTCTCAATGTTTTCCGGTTTCGTTTCATTTAGTTTAATTCCTTTTGTGTTTCATTATTTCTTCGCTTAATGTCATCTTAAAAGTTAATTTGATGAGTCCGAGTTTACCCTAGGTTCCAATTGCCGTACTTTCAATTCTTTCATCCATTAAATACTTTCGCTTTAAACTATACCTTTAATGTAGCATCCCCTTCATTGTTAAATCATATTTTATGTTAAGTTACTTAAGTATATCTTGTTTCCGTGTCGTGGAACTGTATTCTGTAAAACTTGGTCATTTTTAATATAGTTGAGCTAGAGGGTGTTTCTTGTCAAGTCTTTTCTCCCCCATAACGTCATACATTCCCATGGACCTCATAGATAGGGCTTCCCAGCACGTTCCACTATCCTGTCTTAGTTGTCATTTTTAGGCCTGTAGTGTTTCATATAACTTATTTGCTTTAGTTTTGCGTATTTAAAAGATACTCGTCACGCTTCTATGTTTTAATGTCAATACTCTGCCACTGCTTTATTTACAACTATTTCCTTTGTCATATTATTTTCCTATCTCATTATTATTTATTACTGGTTATTTCTATATTATTATTATTATTATTATTATTATTATGGTAACCGTAAATGTCCCAAATCTCGCGGTTACAATAAGTGTGTGTTCATTTCATGAAATAATACTTAGAAAGACTTTAGTGAAGAACTGACACTTCGTGTTTTCACAAAAGTTAGAAAAAAATCAGTGATATTTGTTTCTTTTCTCGAACTGAATTCAAGAAGATTTACGTTTAAACTTTTGATTTTAATGAAAATCTGAGTCCTATATTGATATTGCAGGGTGATGAATCATTCAACATTATTAATAAATTATTTGGAAAAGGTATAACCATCCATTATTCGCCCTGCGATTCTATCCTGCTCTGTATCGGCTCCAAAATCAACCTCCACTCGCTGAGGCCCTTCTCATGCCCTAAACCCACGAACTTTTCCTGGTACAATACATATGGTACAGTTTTGGGGTTAAGGGTGTTATTTTCAAATATTACATATATTGAGGCTGGAATAGGATACACTTCTTGGAGTTGATTAAGAATCACTGGTATTCAGATGTCAGGTTGTCTGTGTTAAAGCCACTATTATGTCCAACGGTGTGTGAGATCTTTGAAGTGCATTGTTGTGCCGAAAATGTTCGGGGTGTCGTGTTCCTTAGAATAAGAGGTTCAGAGACCAGTTCACGGACACATAGCTTATACCCAGTCTATATCACTGCTGAAATATACGTTAGTGAGTGCCAATATTCTAAAAAAATACTTAAAATATATACATATGGTACAGTTATGGGGTTGAAGGGTTGAAAGGCACATATGTGGAATCATGGGGCCAGTGTAAAACCATTCAACCCCATAACTGTACCATATGTATATATTTTAAGTATTTTTTTAGAATATTGGCACTCACTAACGTATTTTTCAGCAGTGATATAGACTGGGTATAAGCTATGTGTCCGTGAACTGGTCCCTGAACCTCTTATTCTAAGGAACACCCTGAACATTTTCGGCACAACAATGAACTTCAAAGATCTCATAAACTGTTGGACATAATAGTGGCTTTAACACAGACAACCTGACATCTGGATACCAGTGATTCTTGATCAACTCCAAGAACTGTATCCTATTCCAGCCTCAATATATATAATATTTGAAAATAACACCCTTAACCCCAAAACTGTACCATATGTATATAGCTAATATTAAGTAATTTTGGAATAGTGGTATCATGTTTATTTAATGGCATTCTTGTTTAGTTTTAATTTTAGTATTGTTTATTCTGTACAGTCGCTATTAAGTAGGTTCTCTAACAGCTGAAGATGACCTATTTACGGGTCGAAACCAGTACTGTTTTTATGTAAATTATTGACACTATGTAAAATAAAGTATTGATTAGGTGGAGAACTCATCCTTCATACCTGTACTTGAACTATCAATACGGACCATGAAACTAATAGATTATAGTAAAAGTTTCTTAATCGATGCCTAACAGTGCTATTATTGTTGATCTAGAAAAATAACAAATTTTCTGTTGGTTGCATGTGACTACCTTTGTTAATTCTTTTTAATATTCTTAAATCCTGCTCTATGGATGTTCATGAGTGGCTAAAAATTATGTTAAATTCATTAGTAAATTGCAAAAAGAGATCCCAGATAGAATTTGGACCGGCCCTGATTCGAATATGAAATGGCAAAACAGAGAAGTTATGACTTTTGTGGTGTGAAAGACTTACTTGTTGCTTTTGATCGCCAAATACATTCACTACTGATCTGCATTTAGGCAGTCGCCCAGGTGGCAGATTCCTATCTCTTGTTTCCGTAGTCTTTTCTTAAATTACTGCAAAGAAATTGGAAATTTATTGAACATCTCCCTTGGTAAGTTATTCCAATCCCTAACTCCCCTTCCTATAAACAAATATTTGCCCCAATTTGTCCTCTCAAATTCTAACTTTATCTTCATATTGTGATCTTTCCTACTTTTAAAGACACCACTTAAACTTATTCGTCTACTGATGTCCTCCCCCGCCATCTCTCCAATAACAGCTCAGAACATACCACTTAATAATACCAATGTAATTGGTCCATTATTGGACATTATAAATTTTCCAGCTAACTCATTCATCGTGGTTGCCAGCGTTTTGCCCCAGTGTGTGAATTGGGCTCATCAGTTGGTAAACAGCACACCTACCAAGACACATGGCTAGTGCATCTATTACAGAACTATTTAAAATAGTTTTACTTGAGTCGGCCTTGTCAATACACCTTATAATGAGAGAAAACTATTTATTTTACCATACATGTTTCGGGAAAATCATCCATTCCCTTCATCAGTGATGTCAGGTCTGATGTAACAGTGTCCATCTCAAGAATGAACACCAGTGGTGATAAGGGAGAGCCTTGATGGACTCCTACAGTGATGCGGAAATCATCGGATGCTCCAGCGGCAGCTTGAACATAACTCCTTGGTTCTACATAGAGCATCTGTACCCACTTAACAAGGTGATCTGGAATGCTAGGAACTGACATCACTTATGAAGGGAATGGATGATTTTCCCAAAACATGTATGGTAAAATAAATAGTTTTCTCTCATTATAAGGTGTATTGACAAGGCGGACTCAAGTAAAACTATTTTAAATAGTTCTATTATAGATTCAGACATGTCAGTACAGGAGCAAACATAATATTTTTTATGGTTAAGTTTATCAACAGTGGCTAGAGCATACGATGGAGGCCACTGCATAGGCTACTCAGAGCCACCGGCAGTGCCAGTGAACTATGACAGGCTTTCTCTCATTTTCAGTAATTGATGCCTGCCTGGCCATCAGCCAGGGTCCACTGTGTGGATTCATTGTCTCCATTGAATTTGGTCTTGGGCCATGTCTGGATGTAGTCTTACAGTTTTTGGGTTGTTGTGCACTGTATCGGTCCATCGCTGTCTTGTTTGTCCCTTGGGCCTCTTTCTATTGACTTCCCGTGTATATGTTGACTTTGCCAATATATTGTCTTCTGCATGCAACACATGTTCAAACTAGCACAGACTGTTTACCTGCATTTTCTTCTGGATTGGTGCAACACCAAAACATTTCTTAATAATGTCGTTTGATATATGATCCAGTCTAGTGATGCCAGCTGTCCACCCAAGCATCTTCGTCTCCATGACTCTTAGTCAATGTTCTACCTCCTTTGTAGCTGGCCAACACTCGGTGCCGTAGAGAGCGACAGGACGGTTAACAGTCCAGTAGATCTTAGATTTCAGATGGTCCTTCATCCGACGGTCGCAGGTGATGCCCGTCGTCATTCACCACTTCAGTCAGGCTGCGTGTATCCTCATGTTGACCTCATCAGTAAGGCAGCCATCGTCAGAGATTGTGGAGCCAAGATATTTAAATTTCTCTACTCATGGTAGATCTTCACCATCACTGTGAATTGTTCCAACTTCTCGAGGATCTAATGTCATGTATTCTGTCTTCTTTTTGTTGAAGCACAGTCCGTATTGCACTAGTCAGTTGTTCCACTCTTCTGTTTGGCGTTGGAGATGAAGCTTATTCTCAGCAGCCAACATGACATCATCAGCATAGAGAAGTGTCCATGGTATTGGCTTGCGCAGGTCTGATGTAACAGTGTCCATCACAAGAATGAACAGCAGTGGTGATACGGCAGAGCCTTGATGGACTCCTGCAGTCATGCAGAAATCATCGGATGCTTCCGCGGCAGCTTGAACATAACCCCTTGGTTCTACGTAGAGCATCTGTACCCACTTAACAAGGTGCTGTAATGCTATGTTCTCGTAACACTAACCAGATTAGGTCATGTGGCACCCGATCAAAGGCCTTCTCAAGATCCAGAAAAGCGAGTTGAAGTGGCTTATTCTTTTCACGGTGTTTCTCAATTAACAGCTGTGTAGTGTGGATTGCATCTCTTGTGCCACAATTTTTCACAAATCCAGCTTGGTTTGATGTAAGTTTGGCTATCTCGCAAATCCTTTTGTCGAGAATACATTTGAAGACCTTCATAATAATAATAATAATAATAATAATAATAATAATAATAATAATAATAATAATAATAATACCCATGTGGGGATTTACCGGTTACCTCCATCAGGCGCGTCTCATTGGAATTGGGGAAGCTCGCTGGCTCTGCCGCCAGCAGAGTCAGAGGGTAGTAGGGAAATAAATTACTGTGAAAAAAAAACTGGTCCCTTGCCAGGGTTACGGCGAAGACTGGTAAATGACCAGAAGCCAGAAAACATCTTGAGGCAACCTCTAGGGCTAAGAACCCTAGTTGTAAAAGGATGGGTACCCGTCCAAAGCAAAGTCAAGTCAAAAAGCATGATGGCACAACATTTCATGAAACATACCCCAGGGGGTAAATCTTCGGATAAATCCCTCGTCGTGAACGCCACGGCGCACGAGTCTCGTTCGGATTCTGGGGGAGACTCAACATCATGCAAGAGATGAGTCGGAGCGTCTCCCGAAGAGTCAAAAACTCAGGCCAAAATCTAAAACCTATCTAGCAACTTTCAACATAAATTCACTTACAAAAACTGGCAAGCTGAAAACCCTCACAAAAGCTCTTCACGAAAATCAGATATCCATAATGGCTCTACAGGAAACAAGGTACCCAGATGAAGAGATTTTTGAATCCGAAGGCTACCGATTTTTCAAGAGCAACGCGCAAAGAGGAATCCTCAATGCAGCTGTGATGCTTGGAACCGCGTTTGCTGTTAGAACCAAGATCCTTAAATCGGTTGCAAATTTCGAACCTGTGAATGACAGATTGTCTATACTCACAATTAAATGCGCAAACAAAACCTACGCCCTAGTTAACGCACATGCTCCTACAAACGATAAGAACAAGTCTGATCCAGACGAAGTTTATAATTTCTGGGATCTACTGGATGAAAAATTAAACAAAATCCCCAAACACCATGTCAAGCTTCTTTTGGGTGACTTCAATGCCCAACTAGGTTGTGAACAGAAGTACAAGAAAGTTATAGGAAATTACCCTGCTCACAAAAGAACCAATCCCAACGGCAAAAGACTGGTGTCCATTTGCGAAAATCACAACCTGCAGGTCATGTCGACCCACTTTCGCCATCTACCCAGAAAGCAAATGACTTGGCGTTCTCCCGTCCAAGCTCTCAGAGAGTTCCAAATTGACCATGTTGCAATCTCCAGGAGAAACAGCCCTGAGATTATGAATGTCAAGGCAAAGAAAGGCATAAATGTGGCCTCAGATCATTATATGTCTCTTATCAAATTCAAACCAATTCCCGCAAACACAAGGAAGACAACCAAACAGATCACACGCTTCGACAATGATAAACTTTGGCAAAGGGTCGAGGAGTTCCAGGAGAAGGCCAGACCAAATGACTGTGACTTTAACAACGCCAAAAGTCTCCTTAATGGTTATGAATTTCATGTTTTTGGTCCGTATTGAACTGAGAATAATATATAAGTAATAATAATAACAACGTAAACGTTTCCACCTTTTCAATACTAAAATATATTCACAAAATTATAAATTACACGGTACTAGTTTCGACCCATCTAGGGGTCATCATCAGCCGTATTGGAGCAAAGATCACTTTTGGCGAAATCCTAAGAAAATGTTATTTTAAAGAATAACAAGTGAAATGAGATGTTATAATGGTAATAGTTAATAGTACAAGGAATATACATACTAAGAGGTTTTTACAACACCCCATTTATACTTTATTCTTTGTTAAAAACCTCTTAGTATGTATATTCCTTGTATTATTAACTATTACCATTATAACATCTCATTTCACTTGTTATTCTTTAAAATAACATTTTCTTAGGATTTCGCCAAAAGTGATCTTTGCTCCAATACGGCTGATGATGACCCCTAGATGGGTCGAAACTAGTACCGTGTAATTTATAATTTTGTGAATATATTTTAGTATTGAAAAGGTGGAAACGTTTACGTTGTTATTATTATTACTTATATATTAAAAGTCTCCTTGTTGAGGCCGCCAAAGACGTTGCAGAAATCAAGAGAAGCAAAAAGCATGCCTGGTGGAATGGTACCTGCGAATCAGTCCTCCAAGAAAGACTCAATGCGTGAAAACAGTACTACTCTACGAAATCAGAAAATTATTGGGAAACCTACAAAACCCAACGTGCCCAAGCAGCTAGGGTGTTCAGAACTGAGAAACGTAAATACGAAAAATCTCTCATTGAAAGGATAGAACAAAACTTTAGGAAGAATGAAAGCAGAGAGTACTACAGAGCCTTCAGACGCAAACTCACTGGCTATAAACCACCATCTCTATGCTTTGAGCGAAAGGACGGCACACTGGCGACGTCGAATGAAGAAAATTGCAGCATTCTAGCAGATTACTTCAAGAATTTACTTAATTGCTCTAAACCGCAAAGCGCCATTGAGACCAAGGAACCCTTACTCAGGTACCCAGATTCCAGACCACCCGACAGAGATGAAATCAAGCGCCACATTGCCCGTCTCAAAAATAACAAAGCGCCGGGGGAAGACTCAGTAGTAGCAGAACTATGGAAATATGCCCCAGAGGAATCACTTGATATCTTGCAAAAGCAAATAGAAGAAATTTGGAACAAGGAGACCCTACCCGAAGATTGGAAAATAGCTTTGATCCATCCATTACACAAAAAAGGCAGCATGAAGAACATCAACAACTACAGAGGAATATCTTTGCTACCCGTGACTTACAAAATTCTATCACTTGCCATCCTGGAGCATTTGGAAGCACAAGTCGAACATCAAATAGGTGAATACCAAGGAGGGTTCAGAAAAGGTTGCTCCTGAACAGATCCAAAATCTCAAAACGATCATCAGATATTATACACTAAGGTCCAAGCAGTATGTGTCTGTCTTTAAGGACTTTAAGAAAGCGTACGACTCCATTGACCGGGAAGTCCTGCTAAACATCTTAAATGAATTTGGAGTTGATTTGAAACTTCTGGCATTAATTAGAGCCACCCTGACCGATACAAAATCCAAGGTGAAGTTCCACGGATATCTCTCGCATTCCTTTGACATCAAAACAGGAGTCCGACAAGGTGATGGGCTATCCCCGATACTCTTCAACTGTGTTCTTGAAAAGATCATCAGAACCTGGCGGGTGAGATTACAGGAAACCAACTACAGTCCATTGAGAATAGGAACCAAATCCAAGGGGATCGCAACAGACTGCTTAGCATTTGCCGATGATATTGCTGTTCTCTCAAATGACATAGAAACCGCTAGAGCTCAAGTTGAAATTTTAAAGGAAATTGCCGAACAAACTGGTCTGCAGATATCGTTTGAGAAAACAGAAGTAATGACTAACATCAAAGAGGCTCCACCAAAACTCCATACAAAATACGGGGACATCACCCGAGTAGACAAATTCAAATACCTGGGTGAGATCATCATGAAAAATGGAGTGGACAAAGAAGCACTTCAGGAGCGAGTACGCAAACTGGAAATAACCTACCAAACATCCCGCACAATCTACAACAAAAAACGTCTTTCCCAAAACACCAAAATACGTCACTGTGAAACAGTTCTGAAGCCAGTAGTTCTATATGCAGCCGAAACCCTGTCTCTAAATGCCAACAAAGGACTCCTTGAAGAATTGGAGAAAAGAGAACGCAAAATTGTGAGAGGAATCTTGGGATCAAAGTACAGAAATGGAAGCCATAAAAAAAAGATCCAACAAGGAAGTCTACAGCAAAATAGAGAAAATTACCGACACAATCAGAAAAAGACGGGCACGATTTTATGGTCATCTGAAAAGAATGGACGGAAGAAAGTTAACTAAAGAAATCTTTCACTTTTTTGATTCAAACCCCTAAACCACAATTCCCTGGTTTAGAAATACCAAAGAAGACCTGCAAATGCTACATATCTCAGCTGAAGACGCCCTTAACAGAGATCTCTTCCGCAAGAAAATATTGACGAACGGGCTAAACCGAGACGAGCAACCGAAAAGAAGACACGGTGCCCCTTGGACAGAGGAGCGTAAGCAGGCCCACTCACAAAGAATGAGGGAAATTTGGGCTCTAAAGAAGGCCAAGTTCAGTGTCAAATGCAACAAGACTTAACGTGGTCCTTGATGGCACCAGCGAATTATGTATATATAATAATAATAATAATAATAATAATAATAATAATAATAATAATAATAATAATAATAATGTGTTGCTGTTTGAGTCATCAGTCCCTAGACTGGTCTGATACAGCACTCCGTGCCACCCTATCCTGTGCTAACCTCTTCATTTCTATGTAACCACAGTCTAATGCACACAGTCGCGAAACTCCTTAGTGATGAAATGGCATCCTGTTGACAAGCGGAACAACGTCAGCAAGCCAGTACTGTTCTCTACCCAACAGCTGATTGTACCTCCACATAAATTATAAACATTGCAACCACCTGAACAACTATTTTAATATCAAATTTTACAAAACACACTGATAGACTAGACTATTTATTGCTACAGCATGGAAAGCCTTGTTAAGTTTAGCCATTTTCAAAGACCTTTTATTTAACTGAAGGGGCTGCCTGGCCGAGGCGGTAAAGGCGTGCTCGGTTCTCCCGGAAGGATGTGGGTTCGAATCCCTGTCAGGAAGTCGTAAAATTTAAGAAATGAGATTTCCACTTCCGGAGGTGCACATGGCGCTGAGGTTCACTCAGCCTACACCAAAAATTAGTACCAGGTTAATTCCTGGGGGTAAAGGCGACCGGGCATAGAGCTAACCACTCTACCCCATCAAGTGCCGAGGTTACAAATAGTGGAACCCTTTACCTTCCACCCCTCCAAGGGCCTTCATGCCCTGTATAGAGATGACTTTGCTTTGCTTTGCTTCTTTTTTTTTTTATTGAACTGAATTTGGTTAAGATCTCAGCAACCTAAATGACTGAATTTTGGGTACTTGGTGTCTATGGCACTGAAAACTTTTGTTACAAAATTTGATGATGTAATATAATCCTAGTTTCACACATAATTTCAATAGCAACAGCTTAGTACCTTCACAGCATTCCTGTGGAAAATTAGGTATTTCCATTAGGGAGTTAATAAACAGTGTACAACACAGAAGCTTGTGAGCATTCTCCTCATACCCGAAAGCCTGTGTTCACATTTTCCTATAAACGAATATAACACATCATTACACATAGGCCACCAAAAGCACTATTATGTTCATAATTTTTGAAATGACAATAAATCTTAACACTATCATCTAGAGGATCTATCTCATCTTCTAGAAACTGTCTGCATGTATTACAATCTGTAACAGGATTTTGGCAGCTACACGATACACAGTTAAAGGTGAGGAAAATAAATCAAATTACACAGTACTTTAAACCCTAGACACTCAATAAACAACAGATGAACTGTGCCAAATGCACACAAACAAATATCAGGTTGGGCAACTAGATGACTATAAACAAGGAATGTGGAAAGGGGGCTGGGAAACCTACCAAAGGCCATATAGATGAGAAGGTTGCGGGTTTCCATAAAAATCAACGGTGATCTCTGGTTTTCAAATATTATTTTCCGAAATCAACTTCTGTAACTTCTGAACATATTCATCTATCCACACAATCCAGATATACAATTTGCAAATACAAGATTAGATGTTGTTTGACAAGAGCTTGCTATTAGACCAGGAAGTTAACTTAAATATATCTTAGCATAATCCAAGTTCTACAATACGATTCTGAAGGTAAGAAGGCATACAAGATACAAATACAATTTAGAATGAAAGTAAACGTGCTTTCTAAAACATCTGAGCAATAGAGTGGCGACTAGGGTAAACTCCTATGTGATAACACCAACGGACATTAAATGTAAATAAAACGGGACTAAAATCAACCGTGCTTACCCCAAGGTAGCCCATTGTGGGAGCGAGGATACGCCAACGTGCGTCAAAACGGTAGGACTCACGAGAGAACCAAGGACTATTAATAATCTTGACCATAGTGGCCAGTATTTGATCCGTATTGACTTGACCACAACAAATATGTAGGTGGATGGTCCGCCTAGTCAATACTAAATATTAATTATTTATATTTATTTACATAAGTCTAGTACATGTTTCGGGAATCTATGTACATTCCCTTCATCAGCTAGTCGAATTAGAATTAAAATTCCTGTACACAAAAAGACCTAATACAGAGGGGGGCCCCCATTAAGAAATCCAAAACTATTGCCAATACAAATCAACATTTTAAAAATCAAAGTGTGGATGCATGGAATTAAATTCCATCTAGTCAAATACGATAAAACACAATAGAATAAAAATTAAAATATTGAGCACTATGTTCTTGTTGTGGCGTTAGATCACTGTGTACTTGATGATCCAATGATTCTTGTAAAGTTCAATTGGAGTTAAGAATAAAAGAATAGTGCCAAAACTTGTCATGCCGAAACCATCTGTTAATGGGCATGTTATGCAGCCAGGTGATATGAGCTTAAAATGATCTGTAAGAGAGAAAAGTAAAATAGAAACTATAATCGGAAGACTATAATAAATAAAATGAGAATACAACACGTAAAATTATTAAAACTTACCAATATAATGATACAAGAAGTATGTGAGGCTGTCATATAACTATTAAGGATATTTAAAAGCGGATGAAGTTGTTTGGCTACTGATTGCATAGTTGCATTGGGAGGCGCTGTGAATGGACGGAGGAGGGGAGAGTACTGCCCCTGTGTGCTAACGCCATACTTCCCCTCTTACGCGCTTTTCTTCCTTCTCTTTTGCTCTCGCGTATTGAGTTACCAATTTAAACAACTGGTTATCCTCTGCCATGTGCTTGTTAAGGCTATTTTCATTATCAAATTTTTGTAACATGTAAATTTCTAACTTTTCAAGGGTATTCATTTGTTTACCTTTGTTTAGTGGGTTAATAGAACCAATATTAGTGAAGTGATGGTTATTTTCGTGCATGTGTTCGCACATAGCAGAGTATCTAGAATGTCTTTGTGCATTCACATGCTCTTTATACCGTACCGACACACTCCTTCCCAACTGTCCTATATACTTTTTTTCGCAGTCTTGTCAAGACAATTTATATCTCCTGACTTACTGAAAATGCTACTGGTGTTTACGCTATTCGAGTTGAACAAAATTTTATTATTATTATTATCGGTCCTAAAGGATATGTGGATGTTGTGTTTCCTAAAGAGTTTAACCAAGCCATATGATTGTTTGATAATATAAGTGAATGTTGCAAATTTCTTCTTTTCTTTCCTAGTTACAAGTAGAGTGTTTGCTAGTTGCTTTAAGTCGCACCGACACAGATAGGTCTTACGGCGACGATGGGACAGGAAAGGGCTAGGAGTGGGAAGTAAGCAGCCGTGGCCTTAATTAAGGTACAGCCCCAGCATTTGCCTGGTGTGAAAATGGGAAACCACGGAAAACCATTTTCAGGGCTGCTGACAGTGGGGTTCGAACCTATTATCTCCCGAATACTGGATACTGGTCGCACTGAAGCGACTGCAGCTATCGAGCACGGTACAAGTAGAGTGTTAGGTCTATTCATGACCTTACTCTTTATCCTGTTGACATAGCTCATAGGGTAACCATTTCTTCTGGCAATATCTTGAATAATGTTTATCTCTTTATTAAATTAGCTTCTATGTAGTGGTGTTCTTACTGCTCTATTAATCAGGCTATAAAATGCCGTTTTCTTGTTTTCTCCCGGGTGGTTTGAGTCTTTCCTGATAACAATATCTGTATGTGTAGGCTTTCTGAATACATGATAAACAAGGTTTATATTTTCTCTAGTTACTGTTACGTCTAGGTAGTTTAGACTTTTATCTTCCGATTCAATTGTAAACGTTATGGGCCGATTGCAGAAACGATAACTAGTTTTAAGCCTTAGTCATCGTCTACCTAACCAACGCCTAAATCGTTCATGATCTTCCATTGCATAAACAATGTTCAGTCGATGTTTAACTAGACATCCCTTAAAGTTTCAATTTTGGTTTGAAAATGGATACAGAAGTATCTTTCATGCAACTCTTTGCTTGTCGCAACCAATGAAATTCGCCGGTGCGCACGCCGAACGCCAGTCAGCTGTTTGTCTTCCTACACATTACTCAAATATGGCTGAGCATGACTTGCCCAACAGATAAGAGTATCGCTTTCGGTGGAAATTAAATCTCATAATATCGACACTAAAGCGACACGGCACCGTACGGGGAAGTGTAGCTTTCATTATAGCGTTGTTACAGTGAGTGTAATCTACTCATAAATACGGTAGCTTCGACGAAGGGAAGATGAAGCAATAGTAACGTGTAACCGAGTGTGTTGTACGGGCCATATAGATGTAAGCTTGCATTCTGGAGATCGTAGGTTCGAAACGCATCATCGGCAGCCGTGAAGCTTGTTTTCCGTAGTTTCCCTATTTTTACACCAGGCAAATACTAGGGCTGTTACGGCCACGGCTCTTCTTCCTCAGTCCTCTTTAAACGATAATCACCACCACTTGCCTTTTCCTATCTGATAGTTGCCGACGATATATATAAAAATCCCATACAACCTACTTTTTAGTTTTTGCTATTATGTGTATTTACTTGGCAGTAAATATAAGTGAATCCCTCCTGATTGATATATGTGACAGCCCTAAGACTATCGGGACACGTAATTCTGATATGTATGTAGTCGAAGTGGCCTACAATTCCATGGAAATTACCTCATGTACATAATAAAATATATCAGTTGCCAAGAATTATATTCAAGTTGACAGTTACCGGCCTGTCACTTTGTCAGTCTCAAGAAACAAGTCTCTCGTAAAGCGAAACCTTATTTTATTGTTATCTCCCCGTGCATGTCAAACGAATTGCTGCGATTTAGCAGCGGGTGACCCACAGAGAGGCCGTCGGACTAACCTTTCTTTCCGGAACCGTTTCAACACGATCCTACAAATTACATATTTTATGGTACATAACCTCTAATTGTGATTCACTCCTCTCATTTGAGGTTACAGTGCTCTCGGCAGTGTTTAAACATGACCGGTTGAGCATCGGTTTTAGACAGTGTCTAAGTGATAAATAACGTCTCTGCAATGTGGCAGCCATGCTTAGGCATTGTTTAACCGTAGACATCGCCTAAATACCGTTTCTGCAAGTTGTTTAACTGGTCTAACAGCTCGTTTGGTTTGAGGTCCTGTTTGTTAATGATAACGAATGTGTCATCAACAAACCTCAACCATAAATCTAATCCTCTTATTTTACCGACTATTTTATTAGATTCCATGTGGTCCATATGTATATCCACGAGGATGCCAGACGCTGGTGATCCCATGGCCAGCCCATTAACTTGTTTATACAGGTTGTTATTAAAATTTATTAAAATGTTGTTTTCTAGTGTGAACGTTAATAAGTTGATGAATTCATCTATCTCTAACTCTACTCAACGGGTGTGTGTATTCAAGTTATCTTTAACAATGTTAATACCAGGTAGTCTCCATAATCGGGATGCTCGAGTACATATCTTTAACATCAAAGCTAGGGATGGTATTATGTTGCGATAAAATGACTTTTTTTTGTCCTATCATAAAAATCTGTGGTATTGTGGAGGCTAGTGTCTACATTAAATCTATAATATTTCTTTAAAAACGTGTGTATAAATTTGGCCGTTTTATATGTGGGACTGTTTCTGAAGTTTACGACCGGTCTAATAGGTATACCTTCTTTGTGTACCTTAGGCATTGCCTCAATTTAGGTAATCCTGGGTTGATATTTACCAAGCGTTTTGCTTCTTCCGAATCTATCAGGAAGTTAGTATTAGTTAAAATTTGCTTAAATGTCTTTTGCATATTGTTAGTGGGGTCCTACTTTATCCGACAAAATTTTATCTCCTTTCAAAAAATCATTCATTTTACTAAAGTAATCTTCTTTATTTCAACAAAACTATAGTATTACCCTTACCAGCCTTCGTAACGATTATGTTGTTATCTTTGATCTTCTTGTTGATCATTCGGAGATTATTAATTGTTTTGACGTCTGCGTTAGTCTTGTGTTCCATTATTTTACAAATTTTCTTTTTTAGCCTCGAACCTCATATTTTCTTGTTCATCTATAGGGACCTCTGCAATTGCTACTTCAGATTCCGCTATTAGTTTCACTAATTCCCTGTTTTGAATGGTCTTACTCGTGTATGGCCAGTTATGTTTAGGACCTTTACTTAAGATCTCAACTTTATCTTCATTGAAATCAACATCGGTCAGGTTTTTAAGTGGCGGATAAAATGTGTGTGTTGTTGTGTGTGTTATATTGTTTCGCATTTTCTCGCTTGTGATGCGCTTGTCATCAATGAGCTTCTGGTATTTTCTGTCCAAAACTTTTTTTTTTTTTTTTTTTAGTATTAAAAATAATGAGAGGTTAATATTAACTTGCGCCTCCTCCCACTCCAAAACCGAAATCTGACTAGTGATCAGTAGGTGTAATTCATAAAGTGTGTTGTTCATCTTCATTTTTTTAAGGTGTAAAAACCTAATTTCATCTTTAATCCACAATTGATTAACTTTCTGCTGTGTTCTCATTTCGTGATGCTGCAGTCTACCCCTTTTTTTTTACTGAATTCAAATGTTTAGGTGTGACATTACTTTTAATACATTTCTTGAGAAAGTTTAGGTCTTTTGAAATACTAAGAATTTTAACTTTGGTATTCTTGAATTTAATCATTTTTCTAGCCTGGCTGGCATAATCACTATTAATAATCTTGACCATAGCGGCCGGTATTTGATCCATATTGACTTGATCACAACAAATATGTAGGTGGATGATCCGCCTAGTCAATACTAAATATTAATTATTTATATTTATTTACATAAGTCTAGTACATGTCTCGGGAATCTATATACATTCCCTTCATCAGCTAGTCGAATTAGAATTAAAATTCCTGTACACAAAAAGACCTAATAAAAAGGGGGGCCCCATTAAGAAATCCAAAACTATTGCCAATACAATTTAACATTTTAAAAATCAAAGTGTGGATGCATGGAATTAAATTCCATCTAGTCAAATACGATAAAACACAATAGAATAGAGTCTGTATGCATTAAAATATTGAGCACTATGTTCTTGTTGTGGTGTTAGATCACTGTGTACTCAATGATCCGATGATTTCTTGTAAAATTCAATTGGAGTTAAGAATAAAAGAATAGTGCAAAAACTTGTTGTCATGCCAAAACCATTCGTTAATGGGCGTGGTATGCAGCCAGGTGATATGAGCTTAAAATGATCTGTAAGAGGGAAAAGTAAAATAGAAACTATAATCGGAAGACTATAACAAACAAAATGAGAATACTACGCATAAAATTATTAAAACTTACCAATATAATGATACAAGAAGTATGTGAGGCTGTCATATAACTATTAAGGATATTTAAAAGTGGATGAAGTTGTTCAGCGACTGATTGCATAGTTGCATTGGGAGGCGCGGTGAATGGACAGAGGAGGGGAGAGTACTGCCCCTGTGTGCTAACGTCATACTTCCCCTCTTATGCGCTTTTCTTCCTTCTCTTTTGCTCTCGCATATTGAGTCACCAATTTAAACAACTGGTTATCCTCTGCCATGTGCTCGTTAAGGCTCGTTAAGGACCCCACTAACAATATGCAAAAGACATTTAAGCAAATTTTTATACAGATTGTAGATAATTCTTCGTTCTCGTATCCGATCCCAACCACCTTCAGATCTTAAATAGCTTCATCCAATCAACATTCTTGAATGCCTTTTCTAGATCTGCGAATGCCATGTACGTGGGCTTGTCCTTAATACGATCCTTTAAGATCAGACATAAAGTCAGGATTGCTTCACTTGTTCCTACATTTCTTCTGAAGCCGAATTGATCTTCTCCCAACTCAGCTTCAACATACTAAAATTGATGATAATAATTTCAATAATATTCTTTTTTGGGCTGGATATGTGGATGATACTTTAGTAATCCTAGATGAAAGCACAACAGACGCTGCTTCCAATCTTGTCAACCTTAATAATATTGACCCGCACATAAAATTTATGCTTGAATCTGAATCTGAACAAAGAATATATTTTTTGACGTAACCATCATTAGGCAACTATATTCCTTAAAATTCAATATCTTCAGAAAGCCTACCCAAACATCTTCACTATTCATCAAGATTCCTCTCATCCACAAATCCATAAAAGAGCAGCTTATAATAGTATGGTTCATCGAGCCTATACTGTCCCAATGACTGAAAGTATCTTAAAAAAGAATTGAAAAATATCCGTATGATTGCTAAACTCAATGGATACAATAGTTCTTTCATTGAAGGTATTATCAATAAATACAAACATCATCCTATAACCACTCTAAAAAAAGAAAAACCAAAAGTTTCTTTATTTTGTACCTTTACATTCAATAAAGATATTTATAAGGTCACTAACGTTTTTAAAAAAATATGATGTTAAAATCTCCTTCAGAACCAACAATAATAACACTAAAGTCTTACACAACTCATCTGTTAATAGAACTGATTGTTTTTCAAAATCCGGTGTGTATAGGGTAAAATGCAATAGCTGCAATTTTTCTTATATTGGACAAACAGGAAGAAGCTTTAAAATACGATACTTGGAACATGTCAATGCCCTAAAACATAATAAATTGTCTGCAGTTGGTCAACACATGAATGATTATAATCATAAATTTACAGACATTAAGCATGATATGGTAATTCTCAAAATTATGAATAAAGGACCCCTCCTTAATATAACAGAGAATTGCTTTATAAATCTAGACCAATATTTTAATCCAAACTTCAATTTTAATGACATTTCCGAAAAATCGAACATTCTTTTTGACCTGCTCATTCAGCTTTTCAGACAATCAAAATCTAATTTTAAAGGTCCGATTTTTCATTCTATTTATAGTACTTTTCTTAAACAATCTTCCATATTCCCACATCCCTCAGCCCCACCTTAATATCCTCTCCCCCTCCCCCTTTTCTTCTCCTTCCGTTCTTTTTCTCCCTTCACCTCCTCAAGATTTCCTTTGAACCTCACGTACTCCATTTCTCTCTTCAGCTTATTACAACACACGTAAATTCCCTTATGACATATTTTATTTAAATATTTTCTTCCACCTGTCCAATTTTCTTTTCTTTCTTTCCTTGCTGTCATTTATTCAGAGTCAAATGTATGGTCTGCATTGAACTGCAAATTTCTATCTACCTTTATTTAACTCCATATATGTTAATCCTCCTCGCGTACCATCCATCGTCCTTCAAGATTCTAGAAACAGAAGAGCTTTCTTCTAGCATCTTACTTTGCATCGACATTTATTTCAAGTTTATAAACATCTTGAGAAGACAATGTTACGGTACTGTAATTTCAATTGATCTCTGATGAACAGCAGCATCGCTTGAAAACCAACCTTTTTCGATTTCCATGACCAACAACTTAAGTATTACTTTTACAACTTGTTACTTTTATATGGTGCACAGGGCCTTTTTATGGATCTCTATTTTTTAACATAATGTAGCGCATCTCTGGATTCTTAAGCCTCCACGCGCAACAATTACCTTCCTTCAAGTTCCAAAAAACTGAAGAGCCTTTCCAGCATCCATGTGTTTTTTACGTCTATGAATATCTTAAAAAACGACGTAACTTCATCTCAGTTGTTCTTCGAATATACAGGAGCAAATTTAAGAAGCCAGCATATGTTGAATTCCTTGACCAACAACTGAAAAATTTCTATCCCTATCAACTTTTTAATGCTATACAGCGCACTGGTCTTTAATCGTAAATAAACGACAAGACTTTGGCTCAGTGGTTCTTCAATTGGATACCAGTATTTTAAAGGAGCCAGCATATTCTAATCTCCTTATCCAGCAACTCAAGAATTCTTTTCTATAACATCTTTTTAGTGCGCACTGGACTTTTTTATGCTATACGGTGCACTGGACTTCATTAATAAATAAACAATGTAACTTCGGCTCAGTGGTTCTTCAATTGGATACCTGCATCTTAAAGGAGCCAGCATATTCCAGCAACTGAAGGATTCCTATCTATGACATCTTTTTAATATGCACTGGACTTATTATGAATCTCTTTCAGAGAGTTATTTTTGAACATAGTGCTGCACAATATCTCACATGGTATGTACTTTTACGAGACCGTACGTGTCTTTACATTGTTTAACTTCTTCGTTATTTTTTTAAAAATTTTGCTTTAGGCTGACGATGACCTATTACTAGGTCGAAACTAGTCCCTAATTATTTATGTAATTTAAACTATTTACATTTTGTATTGGAAAGGTGGACCCAAATAATACATTAATTTACTCTATTGTCTTTCCATTCTTCTGTAAATAATACATTTTAAAATTTTTGCAGGCATGAGATACTAAACTAACGGCATGGTAGTTTTACACCTGTCGGCACCGGCTTTCTTGGGAATAGGTATAACAACATTTTGCCAAAAATCGGATGGAACTTTGACGCAAGTGCAGTAACAGGCATAACTTGAAAACAATATTTTCTCGCCCATGGGTAACTAATGCAGATATTGAGCTCAAATAATTATTTTACAATCATGATGATGATGATGATGATGATGATGATTATTATTATTATTATTATTATTATTATTATTATTATTATTATTATTATTATTATTATTATTATTGTATATATAGCTGTGAAGTGTTACCTAAGTAATAATAATTCTTATACTAACTGCTAGTTGAATGATCATATTGTGTGTGGGGTTATGTCATGAAACATGTTGTACGTAGACATTTATATCAGTTCCATTAATGTAAATACCTGTAAATGAGTATTATAATTTATTCTTACTTGTGTATATAATTATAATCCATAATTTTGAAACACACTGTAACTTCCAGAATGTTATAGGCATGAGAACGATTGAGAATATTCTGTACATTGTAATCTGTATATTGGACAGTCTAGAGGTTTCGAGAAGATATATTTTTGTAAGGTAACTTTCTAGACGCCTGACCAGGCACGTATATATATATAAGGAGACAATCTAGATGGTAAAAGTTAATTATTGTTTGGAAGTTATTGGTTGACGAGTTATGGTGTAGCAAGGTGATACTTGTAATCTCGTGCCATGCGATAATCTCAGTTTCTATATTGAAGTGACATGCTTGGCACAGTCATCTGTTTTCAACTGTGTTTCAAGTCATAACCTCCATATTGAAGTGTTGGCAGTTGTTTTTAATAATGGCGGCTTTGTTGATATTCTCGAAGTGAAGTGTTTTGATACTGTGATTAAGGTTATGTGTGTGTTAATTTGTGAATATATGTGAATAAAATTAATTGTACCAACTCACAGCACCTTGTGTGCATCTATGTGGATGTGTTAACTGGTGACCATGACAAGGATGTAAAAATGTACAAGTGAATACGAGTGTAGTAGTTCAAAATGCAAGTCATATTAGAGAAAATGTCACTCAAACAGGTCAAAGACGAACTTATCAAGAGGAATCTTCTGACGAACGGGAAGATCACGTGGAGAAGGAAGAAGATTCAGGAATGTTTTGCATCAAAGTCAATGAAGATGATGACAAAACATCGGAAGATGTGGTAAATATAACTGAAATGTGTTCTAACCTAATGACCATGATGCAGGCACTAAAAAATTTCAGATGTAAATGACAAACTTTCAGGCAAAATTTCAGACAAAATTTCTCAGTTTAACTCAGTTTTAACTGGACAGATATCTCAAGTGCATATGCAGGTTTACAAAAATTGAACAGGCCCTAGAATAAAACGTTTCAACCATGAATGACAAAATTTCAACCGAAAATGACAAAGTTTCATTGCAAATTAGCAACTTACGATCGATTAATGCTGCAGGTATCAGACATCAGGTCAAAACTGGAACAGGTTGACCAGATCAATACTAGGGTAAGCAAGCTGGAAGGGGATATCTTGGACCTCAAGCAGGGGGGGGGGGGGGGTGGTGGAAATCCAGGTTTCCGGCATAAAACAACAGGTTGAGGGGAGGATTTCTAACATCGAGGGAAACTGCCGTCGAGGGAAATCTTGTGAGCCGTATTTCTGCTGTTGTAGAAAGGATAGAAAACTGGCTTTCGACCATCAAGGGAGATGTACAGAATAAAAGGGAAAGCATCCTTCTTGCAGTATAAAATAGATTGACTCAAACAGGACATACCGCCACACCTCTAACCTCCTGAAATCTAACCGGCAACACAGAACGCATAGACCCGAAGGTTATTGTAGAGAGCCTTCTGGAATTTCACGGGCGACTGGAGGAGAACCCGACTAGCTTCGTTGAGGGATCGGTCAACCTATTAGGAAGGACTAATTTACCGGAGGACATCTTTGTGCATGTCATCACACCGTGATTTAAGGGGCAAGCTGTTGCTCGGTTGAACAATTTGAAGGGATTAAATCTAAACTGGATCGACTTCAAGAGGGCACTCCTCACTAGGTTTGATTCCGAAGGGGTGAAGAGCTCCATGAAAAGGAAGGTACTGACTGAGGCACACTAACTGGCATGAGAGCTAGCGCCTTTGTTCTACAGAAGTACCAACTCTTCAGGCGTCTGCACCCAGAAGGAAACGAAAACGAGATCTTACCAGATATCACAGAACTACTCCACGATAATATTCGACCCCTTGTGAAAGTATCACAACTCAGATCCTTTTGATGATCTATGCAGAATCATTGCCCAGCTGGAGGAGGAACATAAAAGCAAAACTACGGAAGAGCCCAGCGCAGTTAGGAAGTGCTACCAGTGTGGAAGAGCGGGACACCTGAAGAACAAGTGCCCAGCCTTGACGTTGCAAAAACTGTGTCCGGCCCATTCTGGGTTAAGGGTGGATGGGACCGGGAACAGGAAGGTGCCTCAAGACCTGACAGATGAACATCCCTGGTCAAGTAGGAGAGGGATTGGTCAGACAGTGAGTAGAATAGGCCAAACCCACATTGTCTTAAGGATTGGCAATGAGAAATTTTCAGCCATACTCGACAGCCAAGCAAGCCATTCACTTGTCAACAGGACTGTTGCCAGATTACTAACTACCACCTATGAAGTGTCACCACCTTGGAAGGGTAGTAGGAGCAGCAGACGGGGTAACCTATTCCATCCAAGGACAGACTAACCTAACTGCTAAATACAGGAACATGCCTATTGTACTGTAATTGATATTGCAGTGATTCAGAACCTGATACCTGACATCATATTAGGTTATGACTTTCTGGTGGAATGCAAGGTGATCCTAGACTATGCAGCTCATGAAGTATTTTTGGGAACAGATATACATTTGAAGGTCACCTGGCATGATGGAAATCTCTGGACTCGTAAGAATACGGAAGTTGACGTAAACCTGGGAGATATTCCGTTAACACATCCTCTATTACAAGGGTGAAGAAGTGAAGAAGAGGAACTGAGACACACCTTAAAGGACTTTTCAGAAGTTATCACCAATAAAATAGGACAGATTACCACGGTAACACACACCATTGAATGTAGCTCTTCCTCACCTATCACGCAACATCCATATCCAATCAACCCGGATAAATGCAACTTCATCATCCAGAAGATACAGGAGATGGAAGGGCAAGGTCTCATCAAACCCTCTACATCCTGTTGGACATCCTGTTGGATTTCACCTATCGTCCTACCGAAGAAGGAGTATAATAATAAGAAGAAGAACGGGGAGTAACAACTATATGTGGACTTCCGCAAGTTGAACAAGAAGATCGTTAGTGATGCCTACCCTATGCCTGACCTGAAAGACTCGCTGAAACAAGTAAGTGGATCTAGGATTTTCAGCACGCTGGATCTCAACTCCGGATACTGGCAAGTGGAGGTCGAGAAAAGTTCTAGACCACTGACCGCTTTCATGACACCGAGAGGATTGTATCAGTTTGCAGTAATGCCCTTTGGATTGAAGAATGCTCCTGCCACCTTCATGCGACTGATGGATAAGGTATTATCAGAATATGTTGGAGATTTTTGCCAAGTGTATCTCGACGACATTTTAATTCACAGCAAGATTTTTCAAAAACACCTTGTACATCTGAGGAAAGTACTGGAACGACTGAAGATTCATGGACTGACTTGCCATCTGGAGAAGTATCACTTCGCCCAGTCCCGCATAGAATATCTTGGGCATATCCTAACTTCTGAAGGCTTAGAAGGGCAACCAGAGAAGAATCGAACCATCAAAGAAGCTGAACGCCCACGGACCAAGCGACAAATACGTCAGTTCCTTGGCTTGTGTGGATGGTATAGCAGGTTCGTGCCACACTTTGAAGAGAAGGCAATACTACCCATCGATCTACTCTGTAACAACTGCCTGTTCTGATGTACCAGCAAGAAAGAGGCAGCATTCCAAGCCATTAAGACTGCGATATGGAACGCTCCCGGTCTAGCCCATCCCGACCTTCAACGGAAGATGTGCCTGCAGACGGGCGCAAGGGACATCATCGAGTATGCCAGCAGGAAGCTATCTCCCACCAAACAACGCTACTGTACTGCCGAGAAGGAAGCCTTAACCGTGGTGTGGGCCATGGCAAATTCAGAGACTACTTGGAGTGAAGGAAGTTCCAGGTCTACCCTGATAACGCCGCTCTCAAGTGGTTGAACTCTTTCTCCGGCTCAAAATCTAAATTGATGTGATGGGCCCTGTTAATCATAGGTTATAAACTTCATGGTTCTGATCCGTATTGAATTGCAAGTACAATGTAATTATTAAATTAATGTAGTAATGGTCCACCTTTCAATACTATAATATGTAATATTCTAAATTACATTAATTAGGGACTAGTTTCGGCCTGGGCTGGCCATCTTCAGCCTTAATGTAAAACACCTAATAACTAAACAAATGTACATGCACACAATTGACATAAAAACAAATGAAAACAAATATATACAAAGTGACATTAAAAACTGGGATGGAATATGAATAAATTTGAAAATGAATTAGGTTCTAACATCTTGAGTATGTTCATCATTGAGAATAATTTCAAGTATTAAGTATTAATTTATATACACAGAAACTGTTAGTTCTAATACTGCTGATCATTTCAATAGGAACTGGTAAATGTTGATCCTGTAGTTTGTCATCAAATCTATATGTGTGGTGTTAGCTATATGTAATCCATTGGACACCCCTGTAAATAACCACTAGCTGACAGGGAACTGTTAGATGTTGTTTCATCTTCAATCAAAATAATAAATGAGATGCTCTCATGGTGCTAGTTAAATCTTGCTGAAATGTTGTTGGACATTGTCAGGACAGCACATGAAGATGTGGTTAACACAGATACATTGTGTCTGGTATAAAATTTTTGCGATTCATTGTGGTGCCCATGAAGTTAACCTGATAAATTAGATAAAATTAAATTAATGAATTGAATGAGAGAATGTGTTAGTTAGATGGCATAGGTTATATGAGACTTACCTCTCAATACAGCATGAGGTGTGTGGTCCATTGTTGAGTGTGCTTCAGACTAACTGTTGTGAAATTCAAATGAAAAGGAAGGAGAGGGGAGGGGAAGGTCAGAAGGAGTGGGGGTTGGGGGAGGGGGGTTAAGGTGGGGCTGAAGGATGTGGGAAAAAGGATGGTTGTTGAGGAAATGTGCTGTGAATATTATGAAAAACTGAATTATGACTTGTTGGTTTGACATTGCTGAAAATGGGAATTAGAAGGTCAAAAAGGATATTTGGTTTTTCTGAAATTTCATTAAGATTATGATTTGGGTTGAAATATTGATCTAAATGTATGAAGCAGCTTTCGGTAATGTTAAGGAGGGGTCCTTTACTGATGATTTTGAGAATTTCCATATCTTGTTTTATGTCTGTGAATTTGTGCTTATAGTCATGCATATGCTGTCCTACAGCTGAAAATTTATTGTATTTCAGGGCATTGACGTGTTTTGAGTACCTTATCTTAAAATTTCTCCCGGTCTGTCCGACGTAAGAAGAATTATAGCTGTTGCAAGTGATCCTGTATACTCCTGATTTTGAATAACTATTGAACTTGTTTATGGATGTGGCATTATGTAAGATTTGTGCATTCCTATTCTTTGTTTTGAAAGCTACTTTTACATCGTGCTTTTTAAAGATGTTGGTGACTTGGTAGATTTGTTCCCAGAATTTGAAATCGATGTGTGTCATGTCCTAGGACCGACGAATATAGGAGCAGACAGCTTATATCTAGGCACCTGGCGATGGAACTTGAAGCTAAGAACACCATTGTCGAGAGGAAGTTCCTACAAAAATTCGAGAGTGAGTCTTAGGAACCCATCCTTGTGACCATCAAGAAGGAACTTGATCTGGGAGTGATCAAACAGTGGCAGGAACAAGATAAACCCTGTAGGACCATGGTGCAGTGGATTAGGAAACAGAACACAGATAGTCAACTTGTCCCAAGGGGATTCAAGATATGCTACAAGAACTTCTGGGTCGATGGAGGACTCTTGATGTACAGGTCGCACCTCTCCGACATGCCTGGAGGAGTGGTGATCGCCAGACAGCACACGACGGACATCCTCGAGAAGTTCCACGACAGCACGGAAGCCGGACATCCAGGAGGCGAAGAGACATATCAGTCTATCTGACGAAGACTCTTCTTGGTCAACATGCAGAAAGACATCCTGGACTACGTGAAGGGGTGCTATATCTGTGCCTGCACGAAGGTGAGCAACAGAAAGGCAGGTTCCAGCCAAGGAGGAAAGATGGCCACAACGCCCGTGGGAGGTCATAGCCCTGGACTTGATGGGTCCTTACCCTAGAACACCATGGAGTAGAACAGGACTCCTATTAGTCACTGACCTCTTCTCAAGATGGATTGAGGCCTTCCCGATACCTGAAGCCATGACAGGACTCATCACAAGCCTTCTACAAGATGAGGTATTCAGCCATTACAGTTATCCACGGTGCATTCTGTCAGATAGCAGGAGTCAGTTCACGTCGATGAAGTGGCAGCAAATGATGATGGAATGGAGTGTGGAGCAATGGACCACCCTTATATGCAACCCAAGGGCAAATCCAACGAAATGATGGAACCAGGAGCTGAAAAGGATACGAGTCCACCTGAGAGACAAAGAACATCGACTGTGGGACCGTCAGATACCGCAGTCACTCTATGCTCTGTGACGACGCATCAACCATGTCACGAGCTATTCCCCAACAGAGCTGTTTCTTGGTCGATTGGGAGATTTGTCCACCACCCACTTCGGGCCAAGATGATGCAGCTATTTCCTTGGCAGAGTGGCAATAGCAGCAGAACATCAACGAGAAGCAAGCTTTGGCCGAGAAGAGATCCCTTACTCAAGCCAAGGCCCACAAGTACTGTAACATAACCACCCAGTCAGTAATAAGGTTGGAGGGTTTCACGCAGGTCTCGCACCTAAGGGGGTTGGTCCCATTGAGGTGGATAAACAGCTGTGCCATAGGGTCTACTTACTGAAGACCAACCCTCTTGTCAAGGTCCACGCATCAGAATTGTGGCAAGTCACCCAACTTCTGTGCATAGAGAGTAAGTCAGGAGGAGAAGCTACTAATGACACAGCACCATCTGGTCATCGGGAGGAGAACACATCGACTATCATCGAGGAAGATGTTGCTGGATCTGCTCTCCTCCTCCTCTTGACCAGCATGTGCCATGTCAGGGGTCAGGGTTGCCTCGCTGTCTGTCTGTCTGTCTGTCTGTCTGTCTGTCTGTCTGTCTGTCTGTCTGTCTGTCTGTCTGTCTGTCTGTCTGTCTGTCTGTCTGTCTGTCTGTCTGTCTGTCTGTCTGTCTGTCTGTATACGCATCACTAGAAAATGGCTAAAGCAAACTTAATGAAAATTGGTATGCAAAGTAGGGGAACATGTCGCTACAATCTAGACCATAAATAATTTTATTCACGCTGATGGAAATGGTAGTTTAGGGGAAGGCTGAAAAGTTAATTTTCAATTATTTATGATATTAGTGGTCCTATCTTAATAAAAATAGGTATGCAAGGTCGGGAAATAAGTCGCTACAATCTAGGCTATCAATAATTTTATTCACGCTGAGTGAAATGGTAGTTTAGGGGAAGGCCTAAAAATAATTCTTAAATATTTGCGTTATTAGTGGTCCTATCTCATTGGAAATTGGTATGAAAAGTCGGAGAATGAGCCACTGCAATCTAGACTATAAAGTATTTAATTCAACCTGAGTGAAATGGTAGTTTAGTGGAAGGCCTAAAATTTAATTCTCAAATATTTACATTATTAGTGGTCGTATCGATGAATGGCCAGTATAGAACATTGATTGACTACGTAATCACAAATAAAGATGGTGGCAGGTACATCACAGATGTAAAGGTCATCCCTAGTGAAAGCATGGACAGTGACCACAGATTGTTGGTAGTAGACTTCAAACATAAGACAAATGAAACGCAGAAACTTATTACGAAAAAACCAAGGATTAAAACTTGGAAGTTGCAAGAAGTCCAAATAAAGGAAGAATACAAACTAAGGATTCAACAGAGTTTGCCGAAGTGTGAAGTAACCAGCGTTAATGAAGAATGGAAGGCCTTCAAAGACACCTTTGTGGGAGAAGCCAAAAACCTATGTGGAGTTACAAGTTCAATCAAAAGAAAAAAGGAGACACCATGGTGGAATGATAGAGTGAAAACAGCGGTGAAAGAAAGAAACCAAATAAAGAAGGCACTGGACAAGGAGAAACAAAAACAGGGACAAGAACGAAATGAACAAGAAATACAAAGACTTCAAGGAGTATACAGGAACAAGAAACTTGCTGTAAAGAACATTGTAAGGGAAGAAAAAGAGAAGAAATGGAATGAGTTTGCAGACAAACTGGAAGAGGACAGTAGAGGAAATATGAAATTGCTATACAGAGTAGTGAAAAACAAGAGAAGGGATCAAGAGACCATAAAAGCAATAGAACGTGATGATGGAACTCTGGCACAAGAAGAGGGAGAAATTAAACAAGAACTCAAGATCTATTTCGAAAAGCTGCTGAATGGAGATACAGAAAACATAACAACGGATAGAGGAGAGCCAAGTCGAGGAACCACAACTGAACCACCAATTACATGGCTTGAGGTTGAAAATGCGCTCAAGAGCATGAAGAAAGGAAAGGCAGTGGGCATAGATGAACTAAGTGCAGATATGCTGAAAGCAGCGGGAGTTCCAGGAATCCAATGGCTCTATAGACTGCTCAACAAGATATGGGAGGAAAATACTATTCCTGAGGACTGGAAGATGGGCATCATTGTACCTCTGTTCAAGAAAGGAAGCCGACGAAAATGTACTAATTACCGTGGTATCACACTACTGTCTCGTCCTGAAAATATTGGAAAAAATAATGGAGACCAGAATCAGAGATATTGTTGAACCAATTTTGGAAGAAGAGCAGTATGGTTTCAGACCAGGAAGGTCAACTACAGACCTTATATTTGCAATTAGGATGCTAATGGAAAAATACTGGGAGAAGAACAAGCCTTTATTCCTAATAATTTTGGACATTGAGAAAGCATACGATAGTGTACCAAGGGAAAGAATTTGGCAATGTATGAAAGAACTTCAAGTGCGAGACAGCCTCATAGACAAAGTGAAAATGTTGTACAGTGGGAACAGAAGCTGTATTCAAGTAGGATGTGGTTTGTCGGACTGGTTTGAAACAAAGAGAGGAGTGCAGCAGGGCAGCTCATTGTCACCACTTCTATTTATTATTGTAATGGATGTAATAATGAAATCTATTAAAAGGAAAGAACACGGAGATATCAAAGCCTTCACATTTGCAGATGATGTTGCGATCTGGAGTGACTCAGAAGATGAATTGGGAGAGAGAATACAAAGCTGGAATGAGGAGTTTAAGAAATATGGTTTAAACATCAGCAAGACCAAGACGGTGGTGATGAAAGTGTATGGGGAAGGAGCAGAACCAATAGTCATGTTAAATGAAGCTCAACTGGACAGCGTTCCAGTTTTCAAATCTTGGGTAGCGTTATATCAAATGACAACCTAGCAAAACATGAGGTGAACAATCGAATCAATAAGGCAGCACAATTTTACCACCAGGTAAGACACCTGCTGTGGGATGAGCAAATACCCATGAAAACAAAAATGACATTGTACAAGTCCTATTATACACCAATTCTTACATACAGTCTCGAAACCACAACACTGACCAATAGAGAGAATTCCAAACTTCAGGCAGCTGAAATGAAATTCCTACGCACTATGATCCAGAAAACCAGGAAAGACAAGATTAGGAATGAGAAAATTAGAGAAGAAGTAGGAATAGACAATTCTCTCCTAAATAAGATTCAGATATCAAGACTGAAGTGGTTTGGTCACATGAAGAGGATGCCAGTAAACAGAACTGCAAGGAAGGAATTTGACAGAAAGGTAGAAGGAAGACGACCCGTGGGAAGGCCACGAAGGAAATGGATAGATTTAGTTAAGAGCGATGTAATGCTGAGAGGTCATGATTGGGACAAGTTGGTGGAGGAAGAATGGTACAAGGACAGGATGAGATGGAGGAGGGTCATATACCACACCCGGGAAACTGGAGATGGTTTAGGATGATGATGATGTATCGATGAATACTGCATAACCAAAGTTATATAGAATTAAATTTCCTACCATTTATGTCTTGTGCATTTTTACCATACCAGCTATGGTAACACAGATATTCATGAATATGTATTTTTGTTGCGAAGTCCATATCAACGCCGAGTCAAGAGAAAATGGGTTAACATAATTTAATCAAATCAAAATAAAAATAAAAATCTCTTTATTTGCAAATGAGGTGTCTACCTCGGTGGCAAATGGTACACTGAAATACATTATTGTCAAGCACTAAATTTTAAATTAACAAGAGACGAAGAAAATTTTCCTAGAATACAATATTATACAATTTACGCTAATAATTTGTTCTATTAAACACATACATCATCCTTAATAAATTTATATTGTTTACAAAATTCTATTTATAATATCTTACAAACATAGTCAATTCATATACAGTATGTGAAATTACTTCTAATAATAATATACAACTGGTATAAGATTAAAATTAACATTGAATTTATTTACATATTTATATTTTACCCATTTTGGAACCTAAGTAGCATAACGACCTGCTGCGTCTTAACCAGAGCCCCTTTTGCCACCACTTTTCAGAGTTCCTGAAGGGCCTTTACAGCTACCGTAGCGGTCCCAGGGCCCTCGAAGTCCCCACTGTACTTCACCCCTACAGGCAGTCCTCTACTTGGGCTGTCCAAACTCCATAGACCAGGGGATGGAATTAATGTAATCACACACATTTTTTATTTACAATATCCTGCACTGGTCGAATGCCCTCTAACATTTCATTTATTTTCTCTGTTGTTTATTCTCTTCTTGAATATCTGTACAGATTTTGGAAAAGGATCAAACACTACCCCTGGTAAACTGTTCCACTCCTTCACGCCCTTCCCAATGAATGAAAATTTACCCCAATCGCTTCTGCTAAAATTCCTTCTAATTTTGTACTTGTGGTCAGTTCTACCAATATAATTATTTTCCAACTGAAGCCTCTCACGGATATCTCCCCATGCTTCTTCTCCTGTATAGGTTCTATATAATCCTATAAGTCTAGTTTTCTCCCTTCTCTTACTTAAAGGTTCCCAACCAAGTTCCTTTAACATTTCTGATACACTACTCTTTCTCCGGAAATCCCCTGTTACAAACCTTGCTGCTTTCCTCTGCACACCATCTAGTTCTTTTATTAGGTATTCTTGGTGAGGATCCCAAACACTGTTTGCATATTCCAATAATGGACGAACCATACTTAAGTAACTTTTTTCTTTTAATTCTTTGTTGCATCCTTTAAGTAGCCTCATTATGACATGTAACGATCTGTATTGAAATAGCCTATTGAAATAACCTATTGAAATAGCTTAATTTTGTGTATATCTGATTCATTTAGTGCTGTTTATATAGTGGTGTTTAGTGCTTGTTGGTAGAAATTGGGAGTAGTAATAATTATTTAAATTTTGTAACAAGTAATTCAGTTGGTCTTCAGTAAATTACGTTTTCTAGGTTAAGTAGGCTAGCTAGGTGCACCTTGTTTCGAACTTAGGTTTAGGTAATACTTTAGGTAACAATATTAACTTTAAAAATATTTGTAAATACCGGTATCTGTATAGGTTCGTTGGTTGTACTTACAAAGGCAGATTATCATAAGGAATAGTACCGTAACTTCTGCAGCAACTCCTCCGGTATTTCGTATAGATATACGTTCAAACTATCGCGAAGGTAATTTACTACATCAAAAAACACGATACGCCTGTAAACTTCCATTTAAGAAGTTAAAGAGATTACAAGGTAATAGTTAACAGTCGTATTGTTATTGATTATTGTCGCTCCTCATATTCAAATATTGCATTGTTGGCTACAGTCGTGAACAAAGGGTGTAGTGTAGTCAAGTAAATATAAATAAAAATCAGCTGACCTTGTATTCCATTCATTTGTACTTCTGAGTAGGTAGTTAGTATCCGTAATTTATATTTCGCTCCCTCGATCTTTCAGTATTTATGAGCGGTTAGCTAATAATAATAAAGTTCATAGATCCCAGTAATTGCAGTTAAAGTCCCTGGAGTAATAGTAGTAGTAGTTTTGACAGAAATATTTGAGAAATTATTGTAGACAACCGCGTATTTTTCAGTAGGCCTAATTTTTTTTTTTCTCCGTCCCGTGGAGTAGGGAAAATAATAGTAATCCACCAGCTGTAATAATCACATAACCACATTTCAGTAGAATTATAGTGAAGATAAGGTATAATATATTAGATAGTATCTTGCCAGTTATATTCGTGTTTTTCTTCGTGTACGGCAATCCTTTTGATACTTAAGCATTTAACCAAACGCAGTAGGCCTATAGTGTAGTGTAGATACATTGTAGTATAGATACAGTACGGTACATTTAGATAGTGCCGTATCTTGCCTGCTATATTCGTGTGTTATCTTTCGTGTGTACCTATTAGACCCTAATACTAATAATAATTTGTCCAAGCATTTAGCTTCGTTGGTAATCTTTGAGTACAGTAGTTCTTGCAAATTTCATTTCTGTTGTGCTTAGTAGTGACATACGGTACGGTACCGGTATCGTAATTAGGATACGTCTGAAAATAGTTTAAAAATTACTGTAGTGTACTGTACAGTAGTATACGAGTAATATCCTATTAGAATTTAGTGTGCTTATTTTATTATTGTAAAATATTTGTGTAGTACTGGTGTAGTAGAGGTATCCGTAGAAACTCTTACTAAAATATTGTTGAAATTAGGATAGGCTTAATTGCAGTTTGGAATTGTGTAGTTCTTGTGTATTACTTTCGATATTCAGTAATTAACAGCAGTTTTTAGCCTGTTAGGGGTTGTAGGATTAAAAAAATAGAGCACGACTAAGTAGTATTGTAGTGTAGTCGTATATTAAGTACCTTATTGTTGTGTACTATCCCAGACAATATATCCCTCCGTTCATTTATTTTTTTTGCAAATAAGTTACTTTATTTTTTTAATTTATAATTTCTCCCCCGTAAAGAATGGCTAAGGAGCGCGAGTGTACTTATTGTGGGTGTGGTGAGGCGTTGAGGGGTATGAGGGAGGAGTTGGAAAGTTTGAGGGAGATAATTAGGATTCTCACAGAAGACAGGAAGGAAGATAGGACTCCCTCAAACAATGTACAGGTTACAGTAGGTGTACAAGAGGGAGGGGAAGGAAAGGGAGGAGTTGTAGAAGACAGGTGGTCTAATGTTCTAAGGGGAAGGAGATTGCAGGCCAAGGGCTCTATTCAGGATCAGAATTCAGGACAGGTGTCTGTGCGAAATCGGTACGAGTCACTCCAGGTAGAACAACAGAGGGAAGATGAGGGACAGGGAACTGTTGCTGAGATGCATGGAAGTAGGAGGAAGGGAAAAGGTAGGAAAGGGAAATGTAGAGTAGAGGATAGGAAAAGACAGGTGGAACAGGGTTATGGGAAGGAGAAAAGGGAGGAGGAAGTAGCTTCTGCAGCTATCAGGAAAGATAGGGCTGACCAGGAGGGGAGGGGATCAAATGAGGTGGGTAGGGTTGAGGCTCTGGTCATGGGGGATTCCATCGTTAGACACGTGGGGAAAGTGTGTGGAGGAAAGGGAACCAGGGTAGAATGTTATCCAGGAATTAGGTTGAGGCAGATGTTGAGGAAAGTAGAAGAGAGGGAGGAGGGGAAGGAGAAGGTGGTAGTGTTTCACGTTGGTACCAACAACGTAAGGCAAGCTGATATAAGTACCAACATAGTTGGAGATGTGTGGGATCTGGTAAATGCAGCACGGGTGAAGTTTAAGAAAGCGGAGATTGTTATTAGTGGAATACTGTGTAGGAGGGATACTGATTGGAGGGTGATTGGGGATTTAAATGAGACTATGGAGTGGGTATGTGGGAAACTGGGAGTGAAATTTCTAGATCCTAATGGGTGGGTAGGAGATAGGGATCTGCGCTCGGATGGCCTTCATTTAAACCGCAGTGGTACGTATAAGTTAGGAAATTTGTTTGGAAGGGTAATAGGGAGGTACATTCAGGGAAACGGGATGGCCTAGGGAGCGGTGATAAGGGAACAAGGAACTGGAAATCAAGTAGGGATGACATAAAATTGTTAGTGCTGAACTGTAGAAGTATTGTAAAGAAAGGAATAGAATTAAGTAATTTAATAGATATATATTTACCAGATATTGTAATAGGAGTTGAATCATGGCTGAGAAATGATATAATGGATGCAGAAATTTTCTCACGGCACTGGAGTGTGTATCGTAGAGATAGGATAGGAAAGGTGGGAGGGGGAGTTTTCATTCTGGTGAAAGAAGAATTTGTAAGCTACGAAAGAGTTAAAGATGAGATACATGAAATTCTAGGTGTAAGGCTCATTTCTAAAGATAATAGACAACTTGATATATTTGGAGTGTACAGATCGGGAAAGGGTAGCACTGATGCGGATTCGGAATTATTTGATAGGATAGTAAGCTATGTGGGAAACGACATGGAAAGAAATGTGATTGTAGCGGGAGATCTGAATTTGCCAGATGTAAATTGGGAAGGAAATGCGAACGACAGGAAGCATGACCAACAAATGGCAAATAAGTTAATATGGGAAGGACAGCTGATTCAGAAAGTGATGGAACCAACCAGAGGGAAAAATATCCTGGATGTGGTGCTGATAAAACCAGATGAGCTCTATAGGGAAACTGAAGTAATAGATGGTATTAGTGATCATGAAGCTGTTTTTGTGGTAGTTAAAAATAAATGCGATAGAAAGGAAGGTCTTAAAAGTAGGACTGTTAGGCAGTACCATATGGCTGATAAAGCAGGTATGAGGCAGTTTCTAAAAAGTAACTATGATCGGTGGAAAACGGTAAATAAAAATGTAAACAGACTCTGGGATGGGTTTAAAGAAATTGTTGAGGAATGCGAAAACAGGTTTGTACCTTTAAGGGTGGTAAGGAATGGTAAAGACCCACCTTATTATAATAGAGAAATAAAGAGACTAAGAAGGAGGTGCAGACTGGAAAGAAATAGAGTTAGAAATGGCTGTGGAAGTAAGGAGAAATTGAAGGAACTTACTAGAAAATTGAATCTAGCAAAGAAGGCTGCTAAGGATAACATGATGGCAAGCATAATTGGCAGTCATACAAATTTTAGTGAAAAATGGAAGGGTATGTATAGGTATTTTAAGGCAGAAACAGGTTCCAAGAAGGACATTCCAGAAATAATTAATGAACAAGGGGAGTGTGTATGTGAGGATCTTCAAAAGGCAGAAGTATTCAGTCAGCAGTATGTAAAGATTGTTGGTTACAAGGATAATGTCGAGATAGAGGAAGAGACTAAGGCCAAAGAAGTAATAAAATTTACATATGATAACAATGACATTTACAATAAGATACAAAAGTTGAAAACTAGAAAAGCGGCTGGAATTGATCAGATTTCTGGGGATATACTAAAGACAATGGGTTGGAATGTAGTACCATATCTGAAGTACTTATTTGATTATTGTTTGGTCGAAGGAGCTATACCAGATGAATGGAGAGTTGCTATAGTAGCCCCTGTGTATAAAGGAAAGGGTGATAGACATAAAGCTGAAAATTACAGGCCAGTAAGTTTGACATGCATTGTATGTAAGCTCTGGGAAGGCATTCTTTCTGATTATATTAGACATGTTTGTGAAATTAATAACTGGTTCGATAGAAGGCAATTCGGTTTTAGGAAAGGTTATTCCACTGAAGCTCAACTTGTAGGATTCCAGCAAGATATAGCAGATATCTTGGATTCTGGAGGTCAAATGGACTGTATCGCGATTGACCTGTCTAAAGCATTTGATAGGGTGGATCATGGGAGACTACTGGCAAAAATGAGTGCAATTGGACTAGACAAAAGAGTGACTGAATGGGTTGCTATATTTCTAGAAAATAGGTCTCAGAGAGTTAGAGTAGGTGAAGCTTTGTCTGACCCTGTAATAGTTGAGAGGGGAGTTCCTCAGGGCAGTGTTATCGGACCTTTATGTTTTCTTATATATATAAATGATATGAGTAAAGGAGTGGAATCGGAGGTAAGGCTTTTTGCGGATGATGTTATTCTCTATAGAGTGATAAATAAGTTACAAGATTGTGAGCAACTGCAACGTGACCTCGAAAATGTTGTGAGATGGACAGCAGGCAATGGTATGTTGATAAACGGGGCTAAAAGTCAGGTTGTGAGTTTCACAAATAGGAAAAGTCCTCTGAGTTTTAATTACTGTGTTGATGGGGTGAAAGTTCCTTTTGGGGATCATTGTAAGTATCTAGGTGTTAATATAAGGAAAGATCTTCACTGGGGTAATCACATAAATGGGATTGTAAATAAAGGGTACCGATCTCTACACATGGTTATGAGGGTGTTTAGGGGTTGTAGTAAGGATGTAAAGGAGAGTGCATATAAGTCTCTGGTAAGACCCCAACTAGAGTATGGTTCCAGTGTATGGGACCCTCACCAGGATTACCTGATTCAAGAACTGGAAAAAATCCAAAGAAAAGCAGCTCGATTTGTTCTGGGTGATTTCCGACAAAAGAGTAGCGTTACGAAAATGTTGCAATGTTTGGGTTGGGAAGAATTGAGAGAAAGAAGAAGAGCTGCTAGACTAAGTGGTATGTTCCGAGCTGTCAGCGGAGAGATGGCGTGGAATGACATTAGTAGACGAATAAGTTTGAATGGCGTTTATAAAAGTAGGAAAGATCACGATATGAAGATAAAGTTGGAATTCAAGAGGACAAACTGGGGCAAATATTCATTTATAGGAAGGGGAGTTAGGGATTGGAATAACTTACCAAGGGAGATGTTCAATAAATTTCCAATTTCTTTGAAATCATTTAGGAAAAAGCTAGGAAAGCAACAGATAGGGAATCTGCCACGTGGGCGACTGCCCTAAATGCAGATCAGTATTGATTGATTGATTGACCCTTCCAGTGCAAATTACTTTCAAATCTCACACCTAAGTATTTGCACTTGGCATCTTTTGGAATAACTACCCCATCCAAAGTATATTCAAATTCAGTTTCAAAACTCCTGTTTGTAAATGTTGTAACAGTTGATTTGCCTCCATTAACCTTCATATTATTCTCTTCAACCCATTGTTGGATACTCTCAAGGTCCCTTTGTAATTCTGAGCAATCCTCAATGTTATTTATTTCCCTATAAACAATTATGTCATCTGCATACAATCTTATTTTCGATGTTATATTGTTCCCTAAATCATTTGCGTATATTAAGAAAAGTAACGGACCGATTATACTACCCTGTGCAATTCCCTTCCAAACTTTCTCTTCCTGTGATATATAATTTCCTGCTTTGACTTTCTGAACCCTTCAATTTAGAAATGTTCTTATCCAACGTATAACCCTTACGTCCAATCCTATTCCCTCCAATTTCTTTAATAATATTCCATGTTCCACTCTATCAAATCGGTATATAGAGTCGGGGAATAAGAAACTACAGCCTGAGCTATAAAGAATTTTATTCACCCTGGATGAAACTGTAGTTTAGGGGGAGGCGCCTAAAATGTAATTGTTAAATACCTATGTTATTGGTTCTATCGAAAAGTACTATATAACAAAGGTTATAGAGAATACAATTTCCGTTCATTTATGTTTTATTCAGTTTTAACGTACCGACTATGATAAGAGTGGTATTTCAGAGTCAAAAGAAAACTAAATGTGAAGGGTTTCAATATCCAAAGTTCATAGCATTGATCAACAATAACATTATATTGACCATTGTTTGTTGTAATGTTCTTTGTCTCTTATGCTGCCTCTCAACTCCGATAGCTGGGATTACTGCTGCATAGCGAGTATAACAGCCTGATTGAATATTGGCGGGAAATAGCCGGGGAGTTAGAAAACTTTCTTCTTTAGCATGCTATTCCTTTGGTTCATACATTTTCTGATACAGCTGGTACGTAGCACACTGGTTCATCATAGTATTCCAGCTGTTCGATCCCTACTCTGATACGCTGTTTTGAATGAGCAGTGGGCATAGCTTCTTAAGGCAGAGGCTCACTTAGTAGTAGTAGTAGTAGTAGTAGTAGTAGTATGCACTGGTCTTGAATAACAATTACGGCTTTTCCAAATTATAGCACCACAGTTCACTAAATAACTCATAACTCAACCCTGAAAAGAGCCGCTTTTCCTTTTCATTTGTATTAAATTCTACATTCATTTTATTCCAAATTAGCAGCGAAGAGGGGGTTTCTTTTCTGGCTTGGAGGAAACATTTGCCTCCAAGTCAGATAGATTTTTCCGCCGCCAGTGTAGTGAATTGATACTTTCCGACTCATCAGGTACTCCTAGGAAACAGATTAGTAAAAGGGCATAGTTTTTGCCCTGGGAGTCGCCACTATTCGACCCCCACCCCGCCGAAGAGGGCCGAAGAATGTTCCCGGATCACGGTAGTCTGTGGCTTTGTCATTCCAGCTCTGGAACTTTGGACTTTTAGATTGGCAGCTTAGTCCTGTTCGTTAAAAGTGAGAAAATGTCTGGTTTTTCATTTGATCGAGTATTTCATATGAAAGCATTGCTTTCAATCGCGCCATTCCTACTGACGTTATTGTAATGTATGTTCATTTCAGTTGGGAAAACCACTAAGACAGTCTTTCTGAGGATTTAAAAAGGCAGGTGGAGAGTGAGTTCCTACCATTATAATGAAAACTTCCCAACCTGATTGTGACTGATGGTATGCAAGCGGGTCTACCATTACATTGAGAATTCCCTAACTCAGTCTTCATATGAGAAAAAATGTTTGGTGACTTCTCCGTCACGTCTCTAGGGTAACGTTAAGAGCTATGCAATTTCATACAATCTTGCTCACAACATGCACACTACCTAACCTAGAATTCTGTATACAATGTAGAATTCCGTAGCGAAGCACAGGTGCATCAGCTAGTTTGTACATATTTTACATATATTATGCCAAGAATGTAACATTTTTGTTCATATAAGTGACACTGTATTTACTCACTCAATTCCCCCCTTTTTAAACTTTTTTTCTGACCTCAAAAATGGGGAGGGAAAATAATGCGAACCTAAATTAAAAATGGAAATGAAAAATCGAACATAATTACCTTACCTAAGTTACAACATTTATTTAGGCCTAAAATAGTACAAACTAATCAAAAATATGTATAACACAATTAATATCAATACAAAATCAAAGGCAATAATACATTCCCTAGCAAGGATTGTACGGAAACCGTCATCTTTTAATGTCACGTGAGAATTCACTGAAGATAGGAGCCAGATACCTGAAATAAATTAGAATACTCTATTAGGGTAAAATCTGTAAAATTGCCTACACTAATATATATTTCACTTCAGGGAAATAGACTTACCATGTCATTCATCGTCGCTTTCTTCCTAAATCATCTGCGATGAATCACTCTCATTCTCTTCCATCTACCAGAGGCAGTCATCTTTAGTTCCTGCTAGTTTGTTGGAAATGCCAGTTTTCTTGAAACTTTTCACAATAATCCACTCGCATATTAATTCTAGTGAAGGTCTCTTTATCTTCCCAGTAGACATCAGAGTATGAAATTCCCCTGCCATCCATTCAGAATATACCTGCCGCATGTTCTCTTTGAATGGCCTGTTAATGTTTACATCAGGAAGCTACAAGACTGACGTCAAGCCACCAGGTCTTCTGGTTGACCATTTTTTGGTGAACATCATCAACAGGATGGCCACGGAAACTGTCCAAAACCAGGCGAGACCTGTGTCTTCCCCGCACAATATGCAACCAATCCTTCATGAGACCCGCCACCATCATCCTTTCTCCTGGACATGAATGTGCACACCAGAAAGAAATTTCCCTTTAGGAATTGTTTCTGTCTTGAAAATTACATAGGAAGGAAGTTATCGCCCGTCTGTAGTAACAGCCAGCATAACTGTGCAGTGAAGCTTCTCTGCCCCAGTAGTCCTCATGACTACCCTGGATGCTCCCTTTTCAGCAGTTGTAGTGTTCCTTGGCATATCAAAGAAAATCTGAGTTTGATCTGCATTTCCGATTTGCGATAGCAGGTAATTGTGCTCACGCTGCTTCCTAATTACAAATCTATGAAACTGCACTTTTTTTTGCTGTGGTCCTTCGGAAGTCACTAGCATAGAGATGTCCTTCTTTGAAGAGAAAGATGTTCCTTTTTATGAACCGACAAAGCCACCTTCTGTTTGTTTTGAAATCAGGAATTTTTCAAGTTTTTGCTACTTCTACAGCCTAACTGGAGCATCTCATGTGAAACTGAAAAGCCATCATTTCTCAATGGATTTACATAAGAAAAATCTTCCTTTTCAATTTCTGGATGCTTCCTGGTTTTTGGTCCCCGAAATGATAGAGTTATTTTCATGGTACACTGTCATTCTTCTTTCTGCCTCTGCCAGTAGTGCACGTGTGATGGTGCTACAGAAAAATCACGAGATGCAGCGCGATTGCCATTATTTTTGGCAAATTGTATTACAGAAATTGTGTGTAATAACTTCTGTTTTTCTTTCCCATCACATCACTAACAAACACTTCGCACAGCAATTCACATGTAAGAACACTGTTGAAAGCGATTACTGTATGCGTGCGAGTCACAGCTGATAACAAGAGCGAGTTACGGCTAGCAGTCACAGTGTGTTCTGACCCTGGGCGCTGGAATGTTGAGTAATCCATTATTTCATCCTCTCCTAGTATGGGAAAAACGCTGGAATTTCCTAACTAGGTCCTGATTTCCATACATCGGCATGAATCACGAAGACAAGATAAGTCCATGGTTTGCAACTAGTGGAAACCGTAGATAATACAAGGAGGTAAAAGTATGCGATTTTTTCCCAACGTTTTTGTTCCAAAAATTGGGGAGGAAAAATTACGCGAGTAAATCTGGTATTAACTTCATTTAGTAACGTTTATTTTTTCATTATCAGGACATAAGGACAACAGGAAATTAGCTACAACAATAAATTGTGTAAAATACTCTGCGATTTACAGTGCAGCATGCCTGGTGACCACAATAGTTACGGTGTCAAGTCTATATAGTCTGACATTGTGGTTAGCCGGTTCGAGTCCCGTTGGTCGAAAAATATTTCACCTTGAGAGTGTTGGCCTGCAGGAGAGGTGGTGGTAGACAATTTCTAATCACTAGATTGTGTGCAAAAAGCCTGGATTCATTTCCAAACCTCTCCATTGTGCCCGTATGGAGTGAGGGCATACACCGCTGTTGAGGGTGATTCGCCCATCCAATGGCGACGTTAAGCATTGCTATTGGTGCTATTTGACAGGGTAGGCTATGTGCCGGCACTGGGTTCTACCTCATCCCTTCCTACTATCATGTATCACACCATTTATTTCATCTCATTAACTCCTCGGATGAGGTTGACATCAGGAAGGCCATCCGGTCGTAAAAATTCGCTGCAAAGATTCAGCTCAATAAATAGACGGATAATCCACCTAGTCAATACTATGTATTAAAAATTTCACAATTACAATATATACAGTTGATGTTTCGAGAATATATTCATTCTCTTTTTCAACTAAATAGGTTAAAATTCGTATATTACAGTAAGATCTAATGAAACAGTGGGATCCCTGCTAAAAAAACTAAAACTGTGACATGTACAATGTGACATATTAAAAATTGTCATCTATGTATAAACACAACATTAGGGGGATGTCTGTGTAGGTAAAATGTTGAGCACAGAACACTGTTGCAATATGACGTCATGTGTCCTTTTGAATCCAATACTCCCTTATCAAAATCAAGTTGGATTCTTTTAAAAATAGTATAAAATGGTGTAAAACCGAGTTGTGATGAAGATCCCCTCGGGTAATAGATGATTAGGCTGCCGCTTTGACATGAACCTTACATCCTGAACGTACTGCTACAATCAACAATCATCTTAATTCCCTTTTCTTAGAACCATGTTCTCCAGAAGAAGTGTCTGCAATTATCAATTCTCTCAAACATGCTCACTCAGTTGCTAGCAATGTTTATTTCCAGTAAACTTCTCAAAATCTGTAATCAAGCACTCTCTGGTCCAATATTTGAATTTATCAACTGCTCCTTGGCAAAAGGCCAATTCATTAAAGATCTCTAGAGTGGTTCCTATACACAAACAGAATGATAAATCTGACCCAGGAAACTACCAACCCATCTCAGTACCACCTGAATTATCTAAAATCTTAGAAACTATTGTCAAATTAGGCTTATTAGTTACTTTGAAAAATGCAATTACTTTTCCAGACTTCAGTATGGCTTCAGAGAAAAGGCTGGGGTGAATCCTGCCATAATGGACATTATAATTGAGCTCAAAAATTATATAATTTGGATTGATAAGGTTACAACATTGCTGGGTTGTGTATTGATTTCAAAAAGGGTTTTGATACTGTTAGCCATTAAATTATGATATACAAACTGGAAAAGGCAGGTGTGAGAGGTCCCTCGCTGCTCTGGTAAGGATTTCTTATCAAGTCGACAACAGTATGTTCAGATTGGCATGAATAAAAGTGAATTGCCAAAGGTCTTCTTTGATGAACCACAAGGTTCCATATTGTGTCCAATTTTGTTTCTCATATATATTAATGAGATAGCCCTGTGCTCTTTTGAGGGTAAAATATCACTTCTGGCTGATGATGCTTCACTGTTCTATTCATCAAATCCTGAAGATGAAACAGTTGCAGGTATCCAGCATGACTCTCATATCTTAGATAAATGGCTGAGAAAAAATCTCCTAACAGCCAATTACTAAAAAACTGTCTGTATGATGTTCCATAAATCAAAACATGACCTAAATGCAGTAAACTTCTCAAAATCTGTAATCAAGCACTCTCTGGTCCAATATTTGAATTTATCAACTGCTCGTTGGCACTACGAAGTTGCAATGGGTTCAAGAAGGTAAATATCTTGGACTAATAATGGATAGCTCTCTTTCCTGGACATCTCATATATTAAACTTAAAATATAAAATCTCTATCTTGGTTGGTATCATTGGCAAGATTAAGTACAGTACCTACTAACAATTGACACTCATCGTCTAATGTATTTCACGATGATACAATCTCAACTTTGTTATTTGTGTTCCATCTGGGGCAAAGCAACCCAAAATAACTTAAATACTTTAGGGGCCTTACAAAACAGGGTTATTAGATTTATGTATGGATTCCATCAACTGTATTATCAAAATAAAATGTACTCTGAAACCAATATATTACCACTTAAGAAATTAATCTCATTAAATGCCTCACTTCTTATTCATAAAGTCTTGCATAATAAAATGTTCACCAACTCTGAATTTCTTAAAGTCACTGACATCCATTCATATAAGACAAGGCAAAAAAATAAATTACATGTTCTTCAAAATTACACATCATCTCCAAAACTGCACTATTTCATAATAAGCTTAAGAAGTACCTGTTAGGTACTATGAAGGTGTAACAGTCATTTCTCTTATATTTCCAAAGTCACCTTAAAAGTCAAAAAAGTTGTTCCTCCTGAATTGTTAATTTGATAATAAGCTACTTACTTAATATAATCCTCTCCATTAGGAAAATAGTGATACTCAAAGAATATGTGAAACCACTATTATTACTCTTTCACTTTTAGACCGTAGGCCTCAATTTGCCATTGTAGTGATTATCTATGTATTGTTCTTCTTGACAGAGCTCTTGCTCTCTGGAACCCTATTTATCAATGAAATAAAAATATAAACGCATTGAAGTCTGAACAGGTGAAGTTAGATCTTACACTGTGGACTGAGTATTTTAGTGCATTTTTATTCAATAACTTATGACCTTACTTACAGTCACAAATCTATTCTAGATTCAGCAATGTTTGAGCTAAACATGCATACATTGAATTTCTAAATTGGATCAAAACAAATAACTTTCATAATTACATTTAAAAAACATTTTTTCTACTTTCAGTATTTTTTTTTACAATGCATATTAAAAACATGGAAAGTAATGTATTCACACATCATGATACATTTATAACATATACATACCAGTCATTGAGAAATGAAAAGAGTACATTAATTGTGGAAATTGGCTTTGGTCGTCGGTCGTGCGGGACCATGTGGCTTTGAAGCTGCCTTGGTAGTACCAACTTCGTATCATAATAGAATAGAATTAGGTTCCGATCATTTTAATGAACTACAAGCACTGTGTAATGTGTTCCAGCACTCTGCTAATGTTTGTAGTATGGTGAAGCGCACATATAAGTACTAGAACTCAATGCCGTATGGTGTACGTCGCTTGTCCTCCGCGGAACATTACCATCGACGCACGGCGCACGCCCCTCGTCTTGAAAGTGTTAATGTTGACTGTTGTAGGTGATATCTTATTAGTAATCTCATGATTCTTTTTCCCTTGTAGGCGGAGGTTAAAGTGTTTGGTACAAGAGAAGAGCCTCGCTTTACCAATGTGGCAACGGAGATCAATGTAGAACCTGGAGAATTGGTCAATGGTCAGAATAACCATATGGTTGTGATTAGCAGTGTTATGAACAATGAAGATCTGCTGAAGTCTGCTGTAGCATCCCTACACGAAGGAGGCTGTATCATAGCTCGAGAAAAGCTTGATGTCATTCTCTCTGAGAATCAATCTGGAATAGATGTAGTGGCTGATTATGTGCTTGAGAATGAACGCATTCTCATGTTAAAGGTAAGTTATTGTTGACTTGCTATTCTTAACCCAGTAACATATGGTTATTTCACTTGAAAAGGATAATGCAGTTGTGGTTATTTCTTTACATTTAGTTTATCAATGCAGGAATCAACAACACTGGGTGATGATAACCATGATTATTATTATTATTATTATTATTATTATTATTATTATTATTATTATTATTATTATTATTATTATTATTATTATTATTATTATTATTGATTGTTGCATGATGGAAAGATGGGTGTATCCACGTGTGCTTCTTATGATGTATTCGTAAGTAATTAATGATATGCATCACTAGAAGTTGAGCTAGAATATTCTTCTAGGACCCGTAGTATTGATTTACAACTTTATCAAATCATTTTGTCGGCTTGTAGACGAATTAATTGTAGATACGTGTTTGATCATTCAGGATTATAGGTTATAAGTGATTTTCGAGGAATATACGACATCAAACACAGGATCCTTTTCCGCCACGGCTCAATCACAGCCAGTTACATTCCTTTCTTGTATGACGATGGAGGCAGGAGTTCAGAGAGGTCTGGTAGAGCTCTCTCTTTCGTGTCAGAATAGGAATGCAAACGTACTTGAATGTGCCAGTTTTAGAACACAGGATATGATGCAAGTACCTAATGGGAGGAGTGAGGAAATAATAATGGACAAACAGCGTAAAGAGGAGGAACATCTTGAGATCGCTAGGGCATTGGTGAAAAGCATTCTAGATATTCCGCTTAAGAATCTTAAGTTGGAAATCCAGAACGGATTACGAAAATTGGAGGAAGCTCTCGATGCTGGAGCAGCATGCAGGACATCCTGGAAGAGAGCTAGGGAAAATCTAAAACAGGAACAAACAACCGTAGAAATAAATGAATTGCCTACGACACTGTAAGTGACGAACGGGGAGAAGAAAGATAAGGAGAAATGGGTCGAGATTTCCTATAAGAAAAAAAAACAAGAAGAAGGAAATGAAGGAGGATAAACCTATCCAACCTTTAACAGATGAGGTGGATTCTGGCAGAATGGAGGCCATTGATAATGGGTAAAAACAGGATAAACGGACCCATTTAAAACCAAGGGGTCATTCTGATGCTGTCCTTATCAAACCAACAAACGACAAGACTTTTGCAGATGTTTTGAAAGGTATTCGGAGTAAAATAAAACTGGAAGACAGCGGTGTGAGCATTCAATCTATTCGTAAAACTCAGACTGGGGCGATTCTTCTTGCTTTTAATAAAGATACGCAAAACGAGAACAGGGACAATTTTAATAAATCTTTAAGAGATGCCCTTGGAACGGTTGGCAATGTGAACATTTTGACTCCCTGCACTATCTTGGAAATTTGGGACATGGACAGTATCACCACTGCTTTAGATGTAGAGGAAACTGTAAGACAGGATCTTCAAAATTTCAAAAGAGAACTGAAAGTCTCAATTAATAATCCAAACAGCAGAGGGCAAAAACTTGCTATCATTGAGATAGAAGATTAGGAGGCTCAGAAACTTTTAAAAATTGGTAAAATTAAAATAGGATGGTTGGAATGTAGAATCCAAAAAAGGATCGTGGTATGTTGCTGCTTTCGATGTCTTTCGTATGGGCACCATGCACGAAACTGCAAAGATGCAGATAGAAGCAAACTTTGTTTTAAGTGCGGAGAAGCCAGGCATAGGGCAGTAGGTTTCAAAGCAAATCCAAGATGCATAATTTGCATAGACATTAACATCGACGAAGCTAATCAAAGTCATGTTCTGCACAGCGTTTCGTGAAGCTCTCATAAAGGCTAAAACTAGTAGTGCCGGGCTGAGTGGCTCAGACGGTTAAGGCGCTGGCCTTCTAACCCCAACTTGGCAGGTTCGATCCTGGCTCAGGCCGGTGGTATTTGAAGGTGCTCAAATACGACAGCCTCGTGTCGGTAGATTTACTGGCACGTAAAAGAACTCCTGCGGGACTAAATTCCGGCACCTCGGCATCTCCGAAGACCGTAAAAGTAGTTAGTGGGACGTAAAGCAAATAACATTATTATTATTATTATTATTATTATTATTATTAAAACTAGTAGTAAATGATGAAGGTTATTCAGGCAAATACACACAGGAGTAGAACTGCCAATGATCTTTTGACGCAGATGACCTTTGAGATAGGAGTAGATGTATTTCTTCTTAGTAAACCTTATCAAGACAGAGACCATCCAGGATGGTTCGTGGATAATTGTGGGACAGCAGCAATTTGGATGCCAGATTTGGGTAGATGCCCAGTATTAAACGAAGGATGTGGAGACGGTTTTGTTTGGGTCCACACTGGTAGATATACTTTGGTGAGCTGTTACTTTACGCCTAATGAGTCAGTATTTGATTTTTGGGCTAAGCTGGATGGCCTAGAGGATGTATTACAAGGTTTTGACAATGGTTTAATCGTGATTGGTGATTTCAATGCCCAAGCACTAGAATGGTGCATGTCACAGTACGACTCTAGAGGGCGCCGAACTATGGAGATGGCCGCTAGGTTGGGTTTGATGGTCACTAATATTGGAAATGTACCAACCTTTTGACGACCAAGCTGTAGGGGAACCATACCGGACATCTGAGGACATCGTGTCAAAAATCAATGACTGATGGGTGATTTGAAGAATACACAGAAAGTGATCACCAGTTCATTACGTATCGTGTTCTTCCTGAAACTTCACAGATTAATATTACATCGTATAAACCAACACAGTGGAATATAGAAAGTATGGACAGAAGATGAAATGGATAATACCAATTTATAAAGGAAAGGGTGATAAAAGGAAACCAGAGAACTACAGACCAATCAGCCTGACCAGTATAGTTTGTAAAATTCTGGAGAGTTTAATATCGAAGTACATCAGAGGGATATGTGATGATAAAAATTGGTTCATGAGGAGCCAGTATGGATTTAGAAAGAAATTTTCTTGTGAGGCACAACTGGTGGGATTTCAGCAGGACATATCAGATCAGTTGGATTCAGGAGGTCAGTTAGATTGCATAGCCATAGATCTTTCCAAAGCCTTTGATAGAGTGGAACATGGAATATTATTAAAGAAATTGGAGGGAATAGGATTGGACGTAAGGGTTACACGTTGGATAAAAGCATTTCTAAATTCAAGGGTTCAGAAAGTCAAAGTAGGAAATAATGTATCTCAGGAAGAGAAAGTTTGGAAGGAAATTGCACAGGGTAGTATAATCGGTCCGTTACTTTTCTTAATATACGCAAATGATTTAGGGAACAATATAACATCAAAAATAAGATTGTATGCAGATGACATAATTGTTTATAGAGAAATAAACAACATTGAGGATTGTTCATAATTACAAAGGGACCTTGAGAGTATCCAACAATGGGTTGAAGAAAATAATATGAAGGTTAATGGAGGCAAATCAACTGTTACAACTTTTACAAACAGGAGCTTTAAAACTGAATTTGAATATACTTTGGATGAGGTAGTTATCCCAAAAGATGGCAAGTGCAAATACTTAGGTGTGAGATTTGAAAGTAATTTGCACTGGAAGGGTCATATTGATGACATTGTTGGGAAAGCATACAGATCATTACATGTCATAATGAGGCTACTTAAAGGATGCAACAAAGAATTAAAAGAAAAAAGTTACTTGAGTATGGTTCGTCCATTATTGGAATATGCAAACAGTGTTTGGGATCCTCACCAAGAATACCTAATAAAAGAAATAGATAGTGTGCAGAGGAAAGCAGCAAGATTTGTAACAGGGGATTTCAGGAGAAAGAGTAGTGTATCAGAAATGTTAAAGGAACTTGGTTGGGAAACTTTAAGTAAGAGAAGGGAGAAAACTAGACTTACAGGATTATATAGAGCCTATACAGGAGAAGAAGCATGGGGAGATATCCGTGAGAGGCTTCAGTTGGAAAATAATTATATCGGCAGGACTGACCACAAATATAAAATTAGAAGGAATTTTAGCAGAAGCGATTGGGGTAAATTTTCATTCATTGGGAAGGGTGTGAAGGAGTGGAACAGTTTACCAGGGGTAGTGTTTGATCCTTTTCCAAAATCTGTACAGATATTCAAGAAGAGAATAAACAGCAACAGAGAAAATAAATGAAATGTTAGAGGGCATTCGACCAGTGCAGGTTATTGTATATAAAAAAATGTGTGTGAATAAATTAATTCCATCCCCTGGTCTAAGGAGTTTGGACAGCCAAAGTAGGGGACTGCCTGTAGGGGTGAAGTACAGTGGGGACTTCGAGGGCCCTGGGACCGCTACGGTAGCTGTGAAGGCCCTTCAGGAACTCTGAAAAGTGGTGGCAAAAGGGGCTCTGGTTAAGACGCAGCAGGTCGTTATGCTACTTAGGATCCAGAACGGGTAAAAAAAAAAAAAATAGTAAATAAATAAATGCAATGTAAATATTAATGTTATACCAATTTTATAGTATCATTTGAAGCAATTCCACATACTGTATATCAGTTGACTATATTTGTAAGTAGGACAGGATATATTATAAGTAGAATTTTGTAAACAATATAAATTTATTAAGGATGAGCTGTGTGTTTAATAGAAAACATTGTTAGCGTAAATTGTATAATATTGTATTATAGGAAAAATTTTCTTCTCTTGTTAATTTAATATTTAGTGCTTGACAATAATGTATTTTAGTGTACCATTTGCCACCGAGGTAGACACCTCATTTGCAAATAAAGAGATTTTGATTTTGATTTGATTTGATAGTATAACAGAACAAATTTGTTGTTATAAAGGGAAAGGATTGGCTGAGAAACGTGTTGAACTCACCCTGTAGCTTATTTGGAGAGCATGTGATTTGTCCATGACTCATAATACTTTATGAAACAAGAAGTGTTCAGCGTATTGGTGGACCAAAGATATTGCTGACCAGAGAAGATGTTGTCTGCAACTTAGATGGAAGGCACAGAGAGCTCGAGTCAGCCAAGAAGACACCTCACTCACAGCTGAGTATAAGCCGGCAAAAAAAGAACTGAGAAATGCTATCAAAAGAGTAAAGTCGACAAATGGTGGAAAATGGCTAAGAAAGTGGATGACGATCCATGGGGTTTAGGATACAAGATCATTATGAAGAAGCTTGGAAGTTTCTCGAACCCGATCATGGACTCAAATGCAATGAAGGATATTGTAGATACATTATTCCCAGATCATCCTGAGAGGTCTGATGATGGTGATGACTTCATGGATGATGTATCACTTTTTACACGAGAAGAATTGACAAGAGCAATTAGTTCCCTTAGAAATAAAAAGCCCCAGGACCAGACAGTATTCCAGCAGAGATACTAAAGCTGATAGCAGATTTCTGTCCACAACTACTGCTGCAAATGTACAATAGCTGCCTGCTATCGGGGGTGTTTAGTGCTCACTGGAAAACAGCTTGGCTAGTTTTAATAAGCAAAGGGAAATCTGGGGTCTATAGGCCTTTATGTATGCTGGATACTGGTGGTAAAGGATTAGAGAAACTTTTCAGCCAAGAATACTTTCAGCAGTTCAACTAGCTGAGAATTTCTCTGATTGTCAACATGGTTTTCGAGGAGGACATTCGACAATCGATGCAGTATGGGAAGTGTTGAATACAGCAAAAAAAAAAGGGTAATCATCATTCTCGAAAAGTGATACTCCTTGTGACTCTGGATGTTAAGAATGCTTTCAACTCGATAAGATGGAATGACATATTGGAAGTGCTTCAAAATACTTTCAAACTACCAGAGTATCTCATGCACATAATGTGAAATTATTTTAAAGATTGTCCTCTAGTATATCACACAGAAGATGAGCAGAGAGTGAAACAGCTCACAGCTGGTGTAGCACAAGGGTCCATCCTTGGCCCAAATCTGTGGAACATAGTGTATGATGGATTGTTGAGGTTAGAGATGCCGGAAGACACAATGCTAGTGGACTATGCTGATGATATAGCTGTTTTGATAATTGCTCAAAATTTGGAGTTGGCTCACTCTAAGCTAAATCAAGTAATGCGACGGGTGAAAGATTGGATGGCGAATCACAGATTACAACTGGCAGATCATAAAACAGAGATCGTTTTCTTGACAAGAAAAAGGAGAACGACCATCATTCCAATGTATATTGGACAAACAGTAATCAAAATATCTAGAAGTATAAAGTTCCTTGGAATGACACTTGATACCAAACTTATCCTTTAGGATTATATCAAACGGGTGACGGATAAGGCAGTGAAAACAACAATTGCGCTAAGTAGATTAATGAACAACTTTAAAAGTCCGAAGTCTAGCAAACGAGGACTTCTGATGACGATAGTTCACTTGACAATTCTATATGGTGCGAAGTCTGGACTGAATCTCTGAAGTTTGAAAAATACTGGCGAAGGATAGCTGCGGTACAGCGGAGATCAGTTTTGCATATTACAAGCGCATATCACACAGTATCCGAAACTGCGGTCCTTATGGTAGCAGCGGTAGCACCGATTGATTTACTTGCCTTGGAGAGACAGGAAGTCTGGCAAACTCTAGGGGAGCATGGAAAGAAGCATGCTAAGGAGCTAGCTTGTAGGCAACAAATGGAGCGGTGGCAGCAAAGATGAGAGGAAGATCCTCGAGGAAAATGGACTAAGCAGCTGATACCACGTCTAGCTGATTGGTTTGTCCGAGCTCATGGCGAGGTTAATTTTTACATTACGCAACTATTGACGGGTCACGGATACTTCCAGAAATTTCTACATAGAGTCGGTAGAGCGAACACTCGGCGTGTATTTATTGCAATGATGTAGACGATGTATTTCACACATTTTTCATAAGCTATCATTGGTCAACTCAGAGAAGATGTTTAGATACTGAGCAAGGAGAGTTGATGCCAGAAACTATTGTGCAGGTGATGCTATGAAACCAAGAATCTTGGGATCAGGTAGCAGTATATGTAGAAGGCATCCTGCGTCAGATAAAGAGGGATATGAATGCTCATGAAAAGCAGTAATGAGAAATAAAAGTAGAAGAAACCTGAGAAATTAGCATGACACCGCCCTGAAGTAATGCGAGAGCGGCTCTGGGGCGGAGATATACGCCGTGGGTAAAGGGTGTGTGGGTTTTAATGAGTAGGAATCTCACACGCTTGTGGAGTGCAGACCCTCACAAGTGTCTCACGAAAGATTTCCCACACTTCCCCATAAAAAAAATTAAGTCTTGTTGCATTTGACACTGAACTTGGCCTTCTTTAGAGCCCAAATTTCCCTCATTCTTTGTGAGTGGGCCTGCTTACGCTCCTCTGTCCAAGGGGCACCAGGTCTTCTCTTCGGTTGCTCGTCTCGGTTTAGCCCGTTCGTCAATATTTTCTTGCGGAAGCGATCTCTGTTAAGGGCATCTTCAGCTGAGATATGTAGCATTTGCAGGTCTTCTTTGGTGTTTCTAAACCAGGGAATTGTGGTTTTGGGGTTTGAATGAAAAAAGTGAAAGATTTCTTTAGTTAACTTTCTTCCGTCCATTCTTTTCAGATGACCGTGAAATTATGCGCGTCTTTTTCTGATTGTGTCGGTAATTTTCTCTATTTTGCTGTAGACTTCCTCGTTGGATCTCTTTTGATGGATTCCATTTCTGTACTTTGATCCCAAGATTCCTCTCACAATTTTGCGCTCTTTTTTCTCCACCTCTTCAAGGAGTCCTTTGTTGGCATTTAGAGACAGGGTTTCGGCTGCATATAGAACTACTGGCTTCAGAACTGTTTCGTAGTAACATATATTGGTGTTTTGGGAAAGGCATTTTTTGTTGTAGATTGTGCGGGATGTTTGGTAGGCTGTTTCCAGTTTGCGTACTTGCTCCTGGAGTGCTTCTTTGTCCACTCCATTTTTCATGATGATCTCACCCAGGTATTTGAATTTGCCTACTCATGTGATGTCCCCATATTTTGTATGGAGTTTTGGTGGAGTCTCTTTGATGTTAGTCATTACTTCTGTTTTCTCAAACGATATCTGCAGACCAGTTTGTTCGGCAATTTCCTTTAAAATTTCAACTTGAGCTCTAGCGGTTTCTATGTCGTTTGAGAGAACAGCAATATCATCTGCAAATGCTAAGCAGTCTGTTGTGATCCCCTTGGATTTGGTTCCTATTCTTAATGGATTGTAGTTGGTTTCCTGTTATCTCACCCGCCAGGTTCTGATGGTCTTTTCAAGAACGCAGTTGAAGAGTATTGGGGATAGCCCACCACCTTGTCGGACTCCTGTTTTGATCTCAAAGGAATGTGAGAGACATCCGTGGAACTTCACTTTGGATTTTGTATCAGTCAGGGTGGCTCTAATTAATGCCAGCAGTTTCAAATCAACTCCAGACTCATTTAAAATGTTTAGCAGGACTTCCCGGTCAATGGAGTTGTATGCTTTCTTGAAGTCCACAAAGACAGACACATACTGCTTGGACCTTAGTGTATAATATCTGATGATCGTTTTGAGATTTTGGATCTGTTCGGCTGTTGACCGACCTTTTCTGAACCCTCCTTGATGTTCACCTATTTGATGTTCGACTTGTGCTTCCAAATGCTCTAGGATAGCAAGTGATAGAATTCTGTAAGTCACAGGTAGCAAAGATATTCCTCTGTAGTTGTTGATGTTCTTCATGCTTCCTTTTTTGTGTAATGGATGAATCAAAGCTATTTTCCAATCTTCGGGTAGGGTCTCCTTGTTCCAAATTTCTTCTATTTGCTTTTGCAAGATATCAAGTGATTCCTGTGGTGCATATTTCCATAGTTCTGCTACTACTGAGTCTTTCCCCCGACGCTTTGTTATTTTTGAGACGGGCAATGTGGCGCTTGATTTTATCTCTGTCGGGTGGTCTGGAATCTGGGTACCTGAGTAAGTGTTTCTTGGTCTCAATGGGGCTTTGCCGTTTAGAGCAATTAAGTAAATTCTTGAAGTAGTCTGCCAGAATGCTGCAATTTTCTTCATTTGACGTCACCAGTGTGCTGTCCTTTTGCTCAAAGCATAGAGATGGTGGTTTATAGCCAGTGAGTTTGTGTTTGAAGGCTGTGTAGTATGCTCTGCTTTCATTCTCCCTAAAGTTTTGTTCTATCTGTTTATTATTATTATTATTATTATTATTATTATTATTATTATTATTATTATTATTATTATTATTATTATTATTATTATTATTATTATTATTATTATTCGGCAGAGTGAAACAGCTCACAGCTGGTGCACCTCAAGGGTCCATCCTTGGCCCAAATCTGTGGAACATTGTGTATGATAGATTATTGAGGTTAAAGATTCTGGAAGACACAATGCTAGTAGGCTATGCTGAAAATTTGGAGCTGGCTCAGTTTAAGCTAAATCAAGTGATGCAACGGGTGAAAGTTTGGATGCTGAATCACAGATTACAGCTGGCAGATCATAAAACAGAGTTAGTTCTCTTCACAAGAAAAAAGGATCACGACCGTTATTCCAATGTATATTGGACAAACAGTAATCGAAACATCTAGAAGTATAAAGTACCTCGGGGTGACACTTGATACCAAACTTACATTTTGGGATCATATCAGATGGGTGACGGATAAGACGGTGAAAACAACTATTGCGGTGAGTAGATTAATGAGCAACGTTGAAGGCCCAAAATCTAGCAATTGACAACTTCTAATGTCGATAGTTCAGTCGACACTTCTGTATGGTTCTAAAGTCTGGGCTGAATCTCTGAAGTTTGAAAAATACCAGCAAAGGATAGCTGCACTACAGCGGAGATCAGCATTGCATATTACAAGCACGTATCGCACAGTATCCAAACCTGTGGTTCTTACGATAGCACCGATTATTTTACTTGCCTTGGAGAGACAGGAAGTCTGGTAAACTCAAGGGGAGCTCAGAAAGAAGCACGCTAAGGAGCTAGTTTATAGGCAATGAATGGAATGATGGCAGAAAAGATGGGAGGAAGATCCTCAAGAAAATGGACTAAGCAGCTGATATCATGCTTAGGTGATTGGGTTGCACGAGCTCATGGTGAGGTTAACTTTTATCTTACGCAGCTCTTGATGGGTCATGGATACTTCTGGAAATTTCTACACAGAGTAGGTAGAGCGAGTGATTCGGCGTGTATTTATTGCAATGATGTTGACAATGTACTTCACACATTTTTTTGTATGTTATCATTGGTCAACACACAGAAGATGTTTAGAAGCTGAACAAGGAGAATTGATGCTAGAAACTATTGTGCAGGTGATGCTACAAAACCAAGAATCTTGGGATCAGGGAGCAGTATATGTAGAAGGCATCCTGCATCAGAAAAAGAGGAATTTGAATGCTCATAAATGTGAGTAAAGGAGAAATAAAGAAAGAAGAAACCTGAGAAATTAGCATGACACTGCCCTGAAGTAATGCGAAAGCGGTTCTGGGGCAGAGATATACGACATGGGAAAAGGGTGTGTGGGTTTTAATGAATAGGAATCTCACACGCTTGTGGAGTGCGGACCCTCACAAGTGTCTCATGAAAGATTTCCCACATTCCCATGTTAAAAAAATATTATTATGATTATTATTGTTGTTGTTGTTGTTGTTGATATTATTATTATTATTATTATTATTATTATTATTATTATTTACAGGCCGACTGAGGACTACGATATTCAGCTATTGCATTTGGGATGGGTTTTAATGTTGGCCCAGTAATTGTGCGTCCTCTGACTGTGTTGTTCTTTCCTTCTTGGTGGTTTGCTCTGGAACAGGGGTTTCTGATTTGTAAGGGCTCGAGGGCCATTTTGGAAACCTTAGTCATTTTTGCGGGCCGCACTTGAATAGGTCAATTTTCGTAAAATACTGTAAATAGTACAGGAGCACCATTATGAAATAATATGCATAGTTCAATTGAAATGAGGGTTTGATCATTATAATTGTTTAAAACATTATTTTAAAATTGCATAAAGTGTGGAATTTGGAGCTGGGCTGAGTGGCTGAGACGGTTGAGGCGCTGGCCTTCTGACCCCAGCTTGGCAGGTTCGATCCTGGATCAGTCCGGTGGTAGGCCTATTTGAAGGTGCTCAAATATGTCAGCCTCATGTCAGTAGATTTACTGGCACCTAAAAGAATTCCTGTGGGACAAAATTTTGACACCTCGGTGTCTCTGAAAACCATCAAAAGCAGTCAGTGGGACGCGAAAATAAAAACATTATTACTTGAAATTTGGATTTTAAATGTTTTAAAATCAAAAATAATCTGCTGAGAACAAGTTAATACTGGAAAAGAGGAACTAGTATTAAATAATAATTAGTTCTAACTAGGGCCTATAAGGTGTACAAACATTAATATGTTTTTGAACGAGTTAATAAATATTTTTGTGACTTTTCTTCACATTATTTCTTACAATGCTCTCGCAGGCCGCAAAAATGTCTTCGCGGGCCGCCATTTGGAAACCCCAGTTCTGGAACCTCTATTGCTTAATCATCCTCCTGAAAGATGTCCGGTCTTTTAAGTCTCTTTCTGTTCCTCCCAGTTTCTACAGGTCTTTGTTTACTTCAATCAACCACGGTACTTGGTTTCCTGTTTTTCCAGTAAACAAGAAGTTGGTTGTCCACTCTGGCATGATGCATCATATAGATGTGTCCATAACATGATAGGTGCCTCTTGCATTCATTCCCTTCCTTGACTGGTCCTGATATCTTCCTCAATATTTTTCCCTCCTGGATTTTGAGCTTGTCGTGAGTCCCTTCCTGTTGAATATTAGACATTCTGAAAATATAAGGCTTCAGGGTGGATGACTGTCTGGTAGTGCTTCATTTTAGTGTTTCAGGAGAGACACTTTTTATTGTAGGTGTTCTTGGTCAGTTGGTATGCGAGTTCTAGCTTATTTACTCAAGTTGATAATGCTACTCCTTCGGGGAGATTGGGTTCCAGCCATTCACCCAGGTACTTAAAACTGCTGGTTTTCTTGATCATTTCTTGCTCCAGATGCAGTGTACAAGGAGATTCGCTGATTATTGTGATGTATTGTGTATTCCCAAGTGAAATGTGTAGCCCTATCTTTGCAAGCAAGTTGCTTTACGTTGCACCGACACAGACAGGTCTTATGGCGATGATGAGACAGGAAAGGGCTAGGAATGGGAAGGAAGCGTCCGTGGCCTTAATTAAGGTACAGCCACAGCATTTGCCTGGTGTGAAAATGGGAAACCACGGAAAACCATCTTCATGGCTGCCAACAGTGGGGTTCGAACCCACTATCTCCCGAATACTGGATACTGGCCTCACTTAAGTGACTGCAGCTATCGAGCTCGGTCCCTACCTCGAGTTGATAATGTTGCCTGAGAACATTGAGTTTTTCTCAATGTTGTCCCTGTAGAAGTGTCAGGTCGTTGGTAAATGCCAGATAATTAAAAGAAATAAATTTCATTATAATAGATCCATTTTGAACTGTGATTACAATAGAGTTAAAATAATGTATTAATAAGGTCCACCTTGAAACGGTGAATGCCAGATAATCGACATTCAATCCATTACGCTTGTATCCCAGAGAGATACCACATAGTATCCCCTATTTAGTTACCTCCTTCCACCACTCTCTTATTACTTTATCATCATCATCATCGTCATCATCATCATCATCATCATTATTTCATCAGATGCTGAAATTTTTACAGTATAATCCAGTCACAACAGCTTTATCACTGACTGTAATGAGGTCCTCAATCTGAGTGTCCACAGGGCAGTTTGGATAATGAAACAGGTGGTCAAGTTCTTGATTTGTACCACAGACACATCAGTATTCTAAGCTGCCTCTGCGGATCAGTGGTAGAGTGTCGGCCTCCGAATTCCAAGACAGCGGGTTCAAACCCGACAGAGGTAGTCAGATTTTTGAAGGGCGGAAAAAAGTCCATTCGACACTCCTTGTTATACGATGTCGGCATGTAAAAGATCTCTGGTGACACATTTGGTGTTTACCTGACAAAATTCATTAAATCTCAGCCGTAGACGCCCAAGAGAGTTTTGGTTTACTCGGTCTGTCATCTAGTGGGCCTAGAGTAAAACAGAACGTCAAAATTGACGAGCAGACAGCCAGATGGCGTCAACTTGAAATGTCTGCACACAGTAGCTGAGGTCATACAATTATTATTATTATTATTATTATTATTATTATTATTATTATTATTATTATTATTATTATTATTATTAGTATCAGTATTCTGTGTATAACCCTATCTTTCGAGTGTAGCATTAGTTCTCAGGATTCCAGGTCTTATCCTCTTAAGGGTCTTCTGGCTGATTCCAATCAGGTTGCTAATTAAGAACACTTGTTGTGTTTGGAACTGCTTTGGCATTATGAATGAAACTCGTCCATGTCCTGAGACATTGTACTATTTCATGGCCATCCAGACGATGACAGTGATCCACATCTTCTCTGAGTTTCTCGGTTTCAGCTATTACTTGCCATCAGATTGGAGTTGGAGCTATGCAACAAGTGTGTTTCCATGTGTGTTGCTTTGAAGCAGCCAGAAACTGCACGGCACATATCATTCAATGCAGTATCTTCTTTCTTGGAATGGGGTGACCCACATAGGACAAGCATTCTAATTGTCTTCCCTTCTATATTACCTCTCGTTATCACTACTGTCTTAGTCTTCTCCACGTTTATTTTCATTTGCAGCATGATTATACTACTACTAAATCATTTTCATTCTGTCCCTGGAGGGGATGGTGGGTCTACTAGATGGTAACACCGTCCCTCAGGCTAGGGAGATATGATGTAATAGATAAGAAAAATGTTCCACCGATCAATACATTTATTGTGGATGAATTATTACACTAGTACCGGTTTCGACCTATCTTGGCCGTCATCAGCTAGCAGAGCACATAGGCAGAGCACAACAAATATCCAAACATATCGGTACACAACCTCCACAGCAACAACAATAACGACCATATACATACATAGACGAGAGAAATGTCACCACCAACTACTCTGATATTAAAACCTATCTTGCTATATCAACTTAATTTTCGAATTTTACTGACAAGAGTTCTTATAACATACCAATACAAAGTATATCAACCATAGAACATTCTCGATATTCAACTTAATCAACACAAGAACTACAAGAGGATTGAAGAATGAATAAATGCAATGCAACATGAACTCAAATTTTAATAGACGTTTTATAACATACCATGTTTTAATGTGTTTATTGTGCTATATATTTTTAGTGTCTTATGATGTGCCATATATATTTTAATGTGTTTATGTACTCATGTCCATGCTCAATCAATAGGTATTAGTTTATTCTAACCATCACTACTTTTAATCAGAGCTATTTTAACGCAACATACTGCAATATATTTTACTTTCATTTTTTATCAGACATCCGGATGCTCTTAAGTAACTTCTTTGTAATTTATCCCATGACTGTAAATTTGTGTGCTAGCTGATGATGGCCAAGATAGGTCGAAACCGGTACTAGTGTAATAATTCATCCACAATAAATGTATTGATCGGTGGAACATTTTTCTTATCTATTACATTAAATCCAATCAATACGGAATATGAAACTTATAAATAATAATAGGGAGATATGATACGGTGAAGATGATGTTCGGAGAAGGTGAGGGGGTTGGCGGCTGTAGCTTATACTAGAAACTGTCCCGGCATTTGCCTTAGAGCATGAGAGTGGTAAACCATGGAAAACCATTCTCAGGAAGAAGTTTTGGAAGATAATAAGATCCTTCCAAGGCAAAATTGGTAAGAGAATCAGAAACATTATAGACAGGAACCAGAAGATCCGAACGAGACCACGGGACATTCTTGATACGTGGAGCAATTATTATGAGGACGTGTTCCATGCAGACTAGAATTCACAAGACGACTCCGGTAATGGGGCAGAAGAAGAACTAGAAGAAGGGGAGACAATTATGCAAAGTGAAGTAAGAGAGGCTATCAGTGAAATGAAGGTGGGCAAGGCAGCTGGTTGGGATGGAATTTCACCGGAATTGATGAAGTATATAGGAGAGGCTGTGGTAAAATGGATGACAAGGATATGCCAACAAGCATGGAGCATTCAGAAGATTCCAAAGGATTGGGAGAAGAGCATTATTGTTCCTATCCATAAGAAGCAATTTATCTCTCCAGTGTGGCCGGAGTGATATACTCTTACATATTGGAGAGTAGGCTAAGACAAGAAGTAGAGGAAAACTTGGAAGAAGAACAGTGTGCTTCCAGGCCAAATTGACAAACACACGACCATATATACACACACACTAAGAACTGTTATAAAGAAACAACTTAGTCGTCGGAAGGATCTTCTAGCTGCATTTGTCGACCTAAAGGCTACATTTGACTCGGTCCCCAGGGAACAGCTTTGGGCAGCACTTGAAGAGGAAAAGGTAACCAAGACTCTCTTATGCTGCATTAGGAGCATGTACAATAGAGTCCAAGGAGTGGTGAGAATAGCTGGTGAATGCTGTAGGGAATTTGGCAAAGGGAGTAAAGCAGGATGACAGCTTGAGCCCTGTTCTTTTTGTGATCTTCATGAACGAAGTCATTAAGCAGTTTAAAAGAATGAAGGTTGGCAACTGGAACATGAGACCAATATATGGCCAATCCTTGGTCTATGCAGATGACATTCTGATTTTGGCTCGGAAAGAGGAGGATCTCCAACAAGCTCTTACTGAATGGGCTTATGCCTTCCATGACCGTGGGATGAAAGTGAATGTGAGCAAAACCAAGGTCATGCAATTCACCAAAGGAGAAAAAGTACAGCTTCAGATCAAGTGGAACAATGAGGATATTGAGCAAGTAGAACAAATTGAGTACCTGGGCACCATCTTCAGAGAGGATGGAAAATTAGAGGCAGAAATAAACAACAGAATTAGAAAAGTTTACTATGGTATAAACAACACAATCATACAGAAGGAAGAAATTATTAGAAACACAGAAATGCGGATATATCATGCCGTTTACCTGCCAACCCTCTTGTATGGTGCAGAGAGTTGGACAGTGCATATAAAACTGGAGAGTCGTTTGGTCGCCGCTGACATGAGATATTTGCGGGATGTTGCTGGGAAAACTCGAAGAGACCATATTAGAAACACTGCAATGAGAGATGAGCTTCAACAGGAGCCAATAATGGATATCATTGAGAGGAGAGGATTGGGCTGGATTGGTCACCTAGAAAGAACGGAAGATGAAAGGAAAGCGAAGCAGGTGTGGTGAGCCAGACCAACAGGAAGAAGAACACGAGGGAGGCCACGGATTGAATGGGAGGAGTACATCTTGGGACTGATCACGAAGTGAGGGAAGACCCTGGGTGATGTTCAGAGAATGGCGCATGACAGAGGAAGCTTTAATAAATGGCTAAAATGCCCCGACGCCTAACGGTACTAAAGTAAAGAAGGAGAAGAATATCTTCTCAAGTATTCAAAAATTGCTATTTCCTTCCATTTATCATAAACGAAAGATTTGATAACTTAAAAAGAAAGTGATATTTTAATGAAAATGTCAGCAAATGTTCCTCTAAATATGTACTAGTTTCCTGTACAATAATCACATGGCTGACACCAAATGTTTAAGGACAGAAATCATGTTCATGATATGTGTAGGTGTCCTTAAACATTTGATAGGACCTGTAGATGGCCCCTCAATATTTATATTGATGTTTGCCCTCCTGATGAAACTGGGAAGTAGAAACAAGCACATTGGTGTCAAGAAGAAATAGATGTGGAAAAACTAGGATGTTCAGGAGAGAGTCTATTTCTATGAAGACAACAGTGAGTGAAGATGAGATCATCCTGGTCCTTTTGTTTTTATGTCTGTCCTTGTCTCCTTCTTCTATTGCTCCCTCTTTTTACATTGTGTGTAGATTGTTATCTGTTCCTTTTCATGTTTCATCTCCACATAGGTGAGTCTTGATTTGATGCTTCTTTGTTCCTTTCCTTTACTGACATGTTAAAGAACTCCCCTTCATGGCAGAATTTTGCACTTGAAAGATAATTCATTTATTTTTCTTGTGTTACAGAAACGGCATGAATTTTCCTCATCCAGAGACATTACTGTCATTCAAATAAGAGAGGAAACTTTGGACTGGTTACCACTAATACAGGCAGCTACCAAGAGGATTCAGGCACAGAAGCGAATATACCTCGTGGCACAACAACAACCCTTCAATGGAATACTGGGCTTCTTTAATTGCCTATACAAAGAACTAAACTGTGCAATGGTTAGGTAAGTTTCCTGGAACAGTGGATTTTACCATTTCATTATTATTCAATCTGTGATAGATAAATGAATACAGTTGAAACCATCTATTACGACATCACTTTTAACGACGTACTGGATATAACGGTGAAATCCAATGGTTCCGTCTAAATCCTACATAAACACTGTATCTTAAAAAATAATGTAGTTCGACATTGCTTATTACAACATATCATATAAAACGGTGCATTTTTTCACATTTTCGGAGAAATGTATTGACTATAACGTCCAGTGTTGATTTTTGTTTGTTACACATTTGGGGATTGATGACAACAATGTAAAGCTTATTTGCTAACTCTTGTTTTCAGTACAGTGTAGTACGCCTCCGTAATGTAACGGTTAGCACTGTTAGCTGCCGTCCTCGGTGGCCCAGGTTTGATTCCCGGTACTGCCAGCAGTTTAAGAATGACTGGAGTGCTGGTATGTGGTTGAAATGGTACATGCAGCTTACCTCCATTGGGGGTGTGCCTGAAAAGAGCTGCACCACCTCAGGTGAGGACATGAGTTTATGTAGTTATCCTCCGTAGTGTAACGGTTAGCACTATTAGCCGCCATCCTCAGGGGGCAGGGTTTGATTCCTGGTACTGCAAGAAATTTAAGAATGGCAGGAGGGCTGGTACGTGTTTGAAATGGACATGCTGCTTACCTCCAATGGAGGTGTGCCTGGAAAGAGCTGCACCACCTCGGGATGAGGACATGAGTTTACTTTAGTACAGTATAGATTTCAAATCCGTCTGTTTGCTAATTGGTCCAGGCAAGTATCGCTGTGAAGACGTCGTAAGAGAAAGAGCAAGTATTTAATATTGAAGAAAAGTCACAAATAACATGGCGATTGCAAAATGGGGAAATAAATGTCAGCTTCATGAAGGAATTGGGTGTATCATATTCAACGATTTCTACAATTTGGAAGGACAGAGAGAACATCTCATTTATTAGCCAAGACTATCTGCGGCATTATTGATCAATTTACATTGTTTCCCCACCTTCCCTCACTCTTTTATATTTTGTTGACATATTATTGCAGTTCGTACTGTGTAAACATAGAAGAAAATTCCTCACAGTTCTACTCCACAAATGCAGTATTGCAATACAGTAGTTCTTATTTGACTTATGTTTTTGAAGTTTTAAGCCAGCCCCATGGTATAGGGGTAGTGTGCCTGCCTCTTACCCGGAGGTCGCAGGTTCGATTCCCGGCCAGGTCAGGGATTTTTACCTACATCTGAGGGCTGGCTCGAGGTCCACTCAGCCTACGTGATTAGAATTGAGAAGCTATCTGACGGTGTGATAGCGGCCCCGGTCTAGAAAACCAAGAATAATGGCTGTGAGGATTCGTCATGCTGACCACAGGACACCTCGTAATCTGCAGGCCTTCGGCTGAGCAGCGGTCACTTGGTAGGCCAAGGCCCTTCAGGGCTGTAGTGCAATGAGGTTAGTTTTTGAAATTTTAACTTTATTCTGTTAATTAACCATGTAAGTGTGCAGTCTATAACTTGAAGATATATTGCCCCGAGAATTCTCGTAGTTTCTCGGCCGACGATACCTGACGGGTTATGAGAATTCTCGTTTTTATGGACCTTGTGTTTCCTTGATCGCTGCTACTATCTGTTGGTGAAATGATAAGTTTTAAACCATGTAGTCATGGAATAAATAGTATAAGACAACAACAATATTACTCCATCATCTTCTTTTTTTTAAACCTTCATAACAAAATAATATCAGAAATGCCGTGCTATTTGTTGGGGCTTCAGTGCAGCTGTCAACATGGTGCAGTGGATGCAGTTGCTAACAGATATGGATATTTGTGATGAATTATGTGCAGACCAGTTATCAGATATACCTACGGTTATCAGATGTAACTAGAGACAGTGAATTAGATCTTTCTAATTATGTGAGTGATTCTGACAGTGCTTTTGGTCCTTTAATGTCAAATCATGGACAACAATCTCATGTGTTGGAATAGACCAGAGACTCAGATGCACACAAGTCGAGTATAGATAGCACTTGTAGTATATAGTAGGTGTAGATACAGTCAGTGGCTTCTCAAAAGATAATCCAGTTCACAATTTAAGAGTTTGAGGTCCGTATCTAGAATAGTTTTTGCGTTACCGGTACATGATTTTGAGTGCAGCAGTGTAAATTTGTTCTTGTAGACTTGAACTATCCTTTAACTATCCGGTAGACAGGGGGTTTTAGCCTCTGAACCTCCGTTCAGACTCGGTCACCAATGTGTTAATAAAAAAGAAAAAAGGAAAAAAAGAAAAAAAAAAGACCGGTTTGTGCAACAATCACCATTAATTAGTGGTCCTTTCAGAGTCGTTATGACCGGTTTTGACTGTAACTCATTTGTTTATTTAATCCGAACTGTGTGCATTTTGCAAGGCTTCTGGATTCTTATTTTCCTGCCTTTCATTGCTGGTCAGATATTTTACCCATTATCAGCAGAAAATGAATGAGGAGTTCAAAACCTATGGTTTAAACATCAACATGGCAGTGCATAAGGAGGGAGCAAAACCATTAGTCATGCTAAATGAAGCCAAGATGTATAGTGTTCCAGATTTCAAGTACTTGGGGCAGCATTCTATCAAACGACAACCTAGCAAAACATGAGGTAAATAAACAAATTAATAAGGCAATGCAATTTTACCACCAAGTAAGGCATCTGCTGTGGGATGAGCAAATACCCTTGAAAACAAATATGATATTTTACAAGTCCTATTATACACCATTTCTTATATACAGTCTCGAAACCACAACACTGACCAATAGAGATAAATCTAAACTCCAGCTTGCTGAAATGAAGTTCCTCTGTACTGAAGTGGTTTGATCTCATGAAGAGGTTGTCAGCAAACAGAAAGAAAAAAAAGAAAAAAAGTAAAAGGAAGATGACCAGTGGGAAGGCCACGAAAGGCATGGATAGATCTAGTTGAGAATGATGTACTGCATGGAGATCATGATTGAGGCAAGTTATTGGAAGAAGAGTGGCACAAGGACAGGGTGAGATGGAGGGGCTCATTTACCACATCTAGGCAACTGAAAATGGTTCCAGAAGATCATGATCAGCAGAAAATTACAAAAGAACGAAAAATTGAAACATATGATGTCATTAAACTAAGTAGGTTGGAAATGTATTGTTAAGAGGAATGTCGAGAATGCATGATGCTGGCAGAAGACTACAGTGCTTGTTCAGCAGTGGCAGCAGTAAATAATATTCCCAGTGATTAGTTTAGGCAGTTGAGGAGGAAGCTCGTTAGAAGATGTTGGAAGCTGGCCAACAATCAAGGCACCCAGAATGACCTGAAAGTGAAAACTTCCAAGAATCTTCTGTTGTTCTCTATAAAGAATGAAACTAGGGGAACGAGAGTCAGACTTGAGTCAATCGTGAGGTCGCACGAGGCAGTTACGGAATGGTCACAAGTTCGTAGTGGCTCATTCGGGAATGCATCAGCAAGTAACGAGCAAGGCGGCTGTGCAGAGTTCAGCGCGGTGTACGAATCAAGTCATGAAGTGAACTGCTCATGGAATGACACTGGACTGTCAGAGGCCCTCTTGGTGAGCAGGAGTTGGTCTCCCCAGAGGGCTGTGTGTTCAGCCACGTGCATGGGTACAAACTGTGTCAAACTTGTGCACACCGGGCGAGTTGGCCGTGCGCGTAGAGGCGCGCGGCTGTGAGCTTGCATCCGGGAGATAGTAGGTTCGAATCCCACTATCGGCAGCCCTGAAGATGGTTTACGTGGTTTCCCATTTTCACACCAGGCAAATGCTGGGGCTGTACCTTAATTAAGGCCACGGCCGCTTCCTTCCAACTCCTAGGCCTTTCCCATCCCATCGTCGCCATAAGACCTATCTGTGTCGGTGCGACGTAAAGCAAATAGCAAAAAAAAAAAAACTTGTGCACACTTGTAATAACTGAAAATAGTAGTTTAATAAATTTAGTAAATACTTCTCTGCATTGTCATTTTCACCTTAAGGACCCTGACAACCTGCCACAGTATAGACAACTTTTAATAATAAAATAATTATTGGCATATACACCAGTAAGGTCTCAATACCCTTCCCAAAATTAAGTGCAAAAATCACATCTTCAGAGCTGCACACACATTTAGCCATTGCATTAACTCCTTAACTGAGCATTAATTTTCCACGTGTTGCGTATACATTATTTTTCTTTTTTACTTCAGATAATTTTTCATTACTAACAAAATGTTCTAATATTAACAAAATTTCTGGGTTATCCCCAAAGTTAGCATGAATCCCACTTTGCCAGTAAAATCAAATCTCTTGCACAGCCCTCCAAATGTAACCCGCTGAGTCTGAATGCCTTCAATTTCTTCACAATCATGTTTGTCATCATGGAATTTGTCACTCATTTCAGAAGAATAACTCACTTTCATTGCAAAGCAAGAGCATTTCCTCAATATCACTGCTAAATTACTCCGTTTGAATACAGTTGGGCGTTATAGCGCAGAAGCCGTATTGCTTCAACTGCTGACCATGTGGAAAACGTGTGCACGGCTACATGAATTCTACATGGAATACGATATTCCATATAGATGTCAGAAGTATCTATAAATTTCTGATGTTTATAAGCTGTTGACGCAATCTGTAATAAACACACGAACTTGGATGACGCTTATAAGTGGTTCATGCAACTTGCAAATAATTATCTTGACTCTTATAAGCGGGTGATGCTGGGAAGGGTTTAAGGATGACTGAACCTTCACAAAATCTGCCTGCAATCCCTGATATGAGCACAGCGGACATTCAGAGAGAATATACTCCAGAGTCTGACAGGACGCTTCATGGCCACCGCTAGATGAGCTCCAGAAACCCCACTTACGGAACACATCAACCAAGTTTTGCAGAGAGGTGAAAGCCTCCTGAAACATGAACAGTAAACCGATCAGGAGCAACACGTAACCACTGCTGTTCTACTGTTTATTAGTCAGACAGATTGAGGCCTGCCTCAGTCAACTGCTTGGCTGTTCTCATTGGGGGGGGGGGGGGGGGGGCAGTTCGTCACTGAATTTTTGACTACTGATACTAATATCCTTGTAAGTTTGAAAGAATGTGTAGGATGAGATTTTATTGTACTTGTGAAGTAATGCATTTGAATGGTGCAAGTCTGGTGGGGTCACACGAGATATACCGGGCGAGTTGGCCATGTGGTTAAGGGCGTGCAGCTGTGAGGTCACATCCAGGAGATAGTGGGTTTGAACCCCACTGTCGGCAGCCCTGAAGATGGTTTTCCATGGTTTCCCATTTTCACACCAGGCAAGTGCTGGGACTGTACCTTAATTAAGGCCACGGCCACTTCCTTCCCATTCCTAGGCCTTTCCTGTCCCCCATCATCGCTATAAGACCTGTCTATGTCAGTACAACGTAAACCAATTAGCAAAACTACATGAGATAGAATTCGTAACTAGTATCCTGGAATAGATAAATAGTCCCAGAGATGATCCACATCGTATTGTTCAACTGGGCATCTACTTCCTTTGCTTGGGTGCTGTTTTTGAATAAGTTACCATGTTTACAGTTGGTCAACAACAATAATTCAGAATTATATATAAAATCATATTATGTGCTTCTCCATTCTGGTTCTAGGTTAAATTTAATGGTTGATGATGACCCAACTGTCGGGTCAAAACTAGTCCCATTTGTACATACATGTACTATCCGTGAAACTTTTAGTGACACTTCATTTTACAGGGGTGAGGGGCAAGGAGAGAATTCATACGTTTCAGTATAACTGCCAACTGAATGGAGCCAAAATCTGAAATGAATCAACAGTATAATCTATATGGATTTTCCAAACCTTTATTCTAAGCCCACGACTACATCACATCATGTCTCAAGACTTTTTTCATCGTAATAAATCCCGTAATAAATCTGTAATAATATCAAAATAACCTGTGGTTCAAATCCCGGTCACTCCATGTGAGATTTATGCTGGACAAAGCAGAGGCAGGACAGGTTTTTCTCCGGGTACTCCAGTTTTCCCTGTCATCTTTCATTCCAGCAACACTCTCCATTAACATTTCATCTGTTAGTCATTTATCATTGCCCCAGAGGAGTGCGACAGGCTTCGGCAGGCGGCACAATACCTATAGTAGCCACTAGATGGGGGCTTCATTCATTCCATTCCTGACCCGGTCAAATGACTGGAAACAGGCTGTGGATTTTCATTTTCAATATCAGGTAATAAAATAATTAGTCCGGCCTACATTTTCTTACCAGGGTTGCCTGCAGATTTGTTAGGACGAGAGGCAGAAAATGTTTTAATCCTCGTAATCGTGGAAAAGTATTTTTCCATTTATGCAGAGGCTCAATCAGTGGTTCATTTTCTTTTTCTCTATTACAGCAACCTGCTATTTTTGCTTTTATTTTTATGTGATGTTTCCGAGTAGGCGTTCTAAGGTGTTCCTATGATGAAATTAAATTTTCTTCCATTCTAATAGGTTTCAAAACTTCAGTTTCCAGTCATATTATCCTTTGCTTTACTGTTTAAATAACAATAGTATTCGAAATTTTGTGATTACACCACCAGATGTCTTACCGGCGATATATAATGGATTCATTTTTGGTGTCATAGTTTGTCTATCATTATCTTGAAGATAACCGAGATGTACTGATTCAGTACTAGGGAGCCGAAGTGTAATTAAAAGTTCTGCGGATAGTATATAATACAGTAGTTTGTATAACAATTTGGTATTGATTTGGTGGAGCTAAAACCCTTGCCATAGTAATGCATTGAAAGTATATTTCAAGTACAATGTGGTCATGAAAATTAAATATTCATTATATTCAAAATGTTACTACTACTACAATGTTTTCATTCCTCCCCTGAAGTGGGAGGTGGGCCTCTTAGATGGTGACACATTTCTCAGGCCAGGAGATATGTAGTGGAGGAGATGACTTGCGTTGAAGATTAGAGAATTAGCAGCCGTGGTCTATGCTAGGAACTATCCTGGCATTCACCTTAATGCAGGAGAATGGAAAACCACCCATTCTCGGGACAGCCGATGGTGGAGACAAGTCCCTCTCCGTCTCCTGAATGCAGACGTGTAGAGCCACGATAGAACCGTGACCACTTGTAGGCTGAAGCCTACTCTGCAACCAACTCTCACTGTGTTACTGTTAAGGCCTACGTGAAATTACTTGCGATGCATAACCTTCAAATACTCCAGTAATATCTCACATTTCATCTGTTTCACTATCAGAGTCATTTATATACTGCCTTCTGCCTTAACTATTTCCTCTTTTCTTAGCCTTTTTCACACCATCTTTACTTCTTCAGTTCCAGATGATATACTGCATTCTTCTGCCTCTCTGCACTGCATCCTTGATTCATGAAAATGATCACAAAATCTGGTGTCAGTTTCCATCTAGTGGCAGTAATTGTTACTGCATAGGACCAAAAAGCAAGTAGTAATAACCAAGCCTGTAAAAATCGCGGGTAGGGATTTAAAATTAAATCTTGTGCTCAGTCCGTAGAAGTTACGGGCTTGGAAAATTTTAAAGCCTGTAGATATAGGGACTACTGAACGGTCCAGTAAGATGACTGCATATTATTTTGCCGTGATTGCAGATATTTTTGAAAATGCTTGTTTGTGGGAAATTGGTCCTTTTTTTGTGTCTTTCTCTGTCATCTATCTGCCACAATGAGTCAGTGGTTGGCTTTGAATATTTCTACCATTATAGGTAGATTTCCTCTGTAATGAGGATTCAAACTCTAAATTTTCCCAAGCATTGATATCTTTGTTGCACTTTTAAAGCCTGGCTTTTGAAACATCCTTATAATGTTTCCTTGTTCCTCCTTTGTTATGGTTTCCTTCTGTAGGCTCAGAAAGAACATATATTTTGTAAATCAAGAGTTTGACATTCGGATTACATAACCTATCTAGCGCAGCTGCTGTCTAATATCGTGGCTTAAATGCTTGTCATATGAGCCTCTTCCAGCACACTAACATTAGTGCACTTGTCTTGCTATTTTATTTCTAGAATCCTTCTTAGACAATGCTCAAGGTATTGCTCAAGTTTCTTTTTTGTGTTTTAGATTTGATGTCCACCATTCACATCCATATAGCAACGCTGGAATAACTACCAAATTATACACCAGTATTTAGTTGTTTGAGTTGTTTCATTGGTGTTGTGATTGTCAGGAACTTTGTTTCGTAGACACCCAAGGATGCACCAACACAACCAATATGATACTATATCTCTGCATCAATATCACTTTTGGATGAGAGGATATTACCTAGATAAGGAAACAATTCCACAACCTCAAGATTTTCTCCACCAGTGGTGATATTCAATGTTCCTGGGTGTTCTGGTCTTGGCTGATGAAGTATTTTGATCTTTGAGATATTAAGCTTGAGACAAACTTGCACATTGTTGATAGATCATCCTCTGCCTGAGCAATGACAGCGTTATCATCAGCTCTCTGCAGTTCAACTAGTGATATGGTGGAAATCCATGTTCTTGCTTTTAATCTTTTTAGCTTGAAAAGTCAATTTATCAGCCCACTTACTTCTTTTACATACTTTTTCCATCATTGCTAATTACCACTTGGCTTTGAAGCTCATAGAAACAATCATGAAAACAACCATTATCACCAGTTAGATTGTTACCATGACAACTACATCAGTGATGCTTTCTGTTGATGGACTTGGTAATTGTTATCGTCATAGAACGCCTCTAGCATGCTGGATGTGAGATGTGGTGGTGTTTAACGGGTCTTTGCCATTGTTTTCCATCCAGAAATACCTCCTCTCTCACCACTGACTTCCAATTCCTTCCTCGTCTCTCCACGTCCTCCCTCAATTGGTGTAGCCATCTCTTCTTAGGTCTTCCCAGCGGCTGTCTTCCTTCAACCCATCTTTCTATCCATGCACATGGGCTCTTGTGCCAGGCATTCACTTTACATGTCCATACGCTGATAGTCTCACAAAGTCCTCAGCTTCTCTGCTATTGACTCCTTTTCCAGTTCCATTCTGATCTCATCGTATCATATCAGCTCAGTGGTGGCTGCTCTGGCCATGCTTCTCTTGACTTTTTCCAAACATCTTCCTGTGTTAGAAATCACGGAGCCAAGTTGACAGCTGTCTTCCTCATACAGGGTTGGATGGAAATTGGATTTACTGTTACTACTGGACCCGTGCTGCTCTGCAGCATTCCTTATAAACAGGTCAGATAACTCATCTTGATATGCCTGTCGTAGCATTATTGTTTTGCGTGCCATTTTCAATAGTTCTATGAATATTTTAACCGGTACATAATAACTGATTCATTCATAATGTACCTAGTTAATAACACTTCTTTACATATGGTATTCACTGTGGTTTGACCATACGGGCGTATCTGAATCTTAACATTTTTAAAACGATCTTGCCAGAGATAGTGCAACATATAATTGGCCGTGAATGAAAACTGCTTCAGGTAAGTAGACAACCACTTTTTGAAGAGGTTGTCTCTGTGCTTTATTACTGGTAATGGTCATACAGAACGCTAGTCGACTTGATACCTTCCTGTTTGTACGTGCACCAATGTTTTCTGTTAGGAGCTTGTAAGTTATTAGGAATGTTCTGCCATCCATTGAGTATATTCAGAAGCTTGGGAAGGTCAGAGAATCGAAGAGTATCTAGCAGAAAATAGTATTCTTCCATCATCAGAGGAAGTGTATACTTTCTGGCTTGACAATAGTAATCACTAATGAAAGTGATAGTCACTTAGCAACCTGCTAAGTATAGAATATATTGCAGGTTAGGGTAAGCCTTCGCCTGCAATTATTGGAGTGATCATTTAACGATTTGATCTTGAAAATAAATATATTTCCATTGACTTTTCATGAAATACAATGTTTTTCCTGTACAATCGAGATGATTTGGAAGATTTTGGTACAAACCGCAATTTTTAACTCCCTCTGGTTTAAGAGCTGTCTCACCATATTTGAGAGTCGAAGAAAGCAATTGCAAGCATGTGCATTCTGAAGTACTACCTGTTCCAAAAAATTTCTCTTTCATTTATTAGACTGTTTCACCTGAGCAAACCGCTTTCATTTTCTATGTGGAGAACAATAAGCCGTTTACTCTTGCCGGAGGGAGATTTTTACCCACTTGATAATTCCTTTAAGAAATCCATCTTTACTAAATTTTATAGATAAATAGAGAGATAAATATGAATATGAAGCAAGAATTTCAAGTTTATGGACAAAATTATAATTTTATGTATATGATTTCTCTGTGTTCTAGGTGTGTCTTTACCCTGGATAAGGATGTCCCATCATTTGATCCTACACTTCCTTTCTATTATACACAGCTGGACAAGGATCTGGCTGTGAATGTATTCAAAAATGGGCAGTGGGGCAGTTATCGTCACTTGCTGTTGGATGCCTTGCCAGTAATAGATTCTCCACATGCCTACAATCATGTAACCACCTATGGAGATCTCAGCAGTATGACCTGGCTCCAGGGAAGGGAGAAAATAAAGTGAGTGCTTTGCTTTTGCCTATTAGATTTCTCTAAAGAAAATAGGATAGGGTTGACAGGTGTCCTGTATTTATTGACCTCATACAGGACAGTCAAAATCCTGTATTCATGGACCAGTAAGAAACAGTCATTTTAATATTTCCTTTGGTTATTTCATTCATATATCAATCTTAAGGATTTCTTGTTTTATGGAGAAATATTGCTTTGACAACCAAAAGACATATAAAAATACTGTATATACCAATTAATCCCTGTATATTGTTTTCAAAATCTGGTGGTGAAAGGATGCAGTGGAGGTATTATTTGCATCAAGGTTGGTACAGTGCTCCTGACACACAGAAATCCGGAAGTTCGCACTTTCTCCCTCTCTGATGGCAACCCAGTTTCTGCCATAAGTGAGAAGTAAATATGTATGGGGCATGGCTCGTGGTTGTGGCAGGAACAGAGTTTTAAAGCACTCCAAGACAACTTCACAATTAACCGTGTTTAACACCAACATCATCTTGACAACAAAGATTAAAAGTCCACTGATACACCAAAAATATGGTTGAATACTGCTGCACTAGCAAGTTCATTTGCAAGGAAGACATAAATGTTCACTTTTGCAAACTTATAAAACATATAACAGTACTCAACTTTCTAAATGAATATATAGTGGGTATCTGCACATTTATGGGTTAATGGGATCTCTGCACTGAAATATTCCATTAGAAATGTCCGTAAGGAGCATGCACGAACTATTCCTGGTGGTGGCAAAATGTTAAGGCCAACATTGCCATCATCCAATAAACTGTCCTGAAATAGTGGAAGTGGAAGTGGAAGTGGAAGAATCAGGATTTGTATTTGAACAACCCATATATATGTATTCTTTAGGCACATAATGTATCTTCAAGCCGGTTTTCCTTCAAATCGCAGAAAATAGTGGCCATCATTTTGCCTGTTGGAGGCAACCCTCTGAAGTTCATTTTTGAGGTGAATTTGCGTTATTTCAGCCACCGATTCTCCTCATCTATTGTTTAAAATGGTGCAACTGTCACTGTTCTTTGAAGAAAGTCATTCACACGATTCTCATACAGCATCAAGGGTTCGATGCACATGGTCTTACTTGTTTCTAAATGAGTAGCTGTCAACATCCTTGGAACCCACCTGGAACAAACCTCTTTCCAACTCTAGCTATTCCAGTATTCTTACACACATTCTTCCCCAAATCCCAATTCGTGTGACATTTTTCTCATAGTTACATGTTTTTTTGGTCCATAACAATGATGTTGACATGCTGCGCAATGTCAAGTGTTTGTGTAGTGTGCAATTTAACACTGCAAGGAGAATCTTCAATCTTGATGGGCATTTTGTTGCCTGATAACCTCTGTGCCCTGTGACACTGTACTGCAGCCAACAGCATTGTCTCCATACACTTGTTTCAACCCCTTGTAGATACTTCCCATCATCTCAGGCTCACAATACAGGAAGTCTGTAACACCTTATTAATTTTGACAGATATCAAGTGCAGCAGTCATCTTGAATAAGTGCTACAACCTCACTACACATGGGAACTGGTTGAAATAAATTTTAAAGCAAGCAGTAAGGGTGTTTGTATGAAGAGAAAATGGCTTTGTTAAAACAAGTGCTACATTAATGAATGTAGGTGTTCATGGCTCGTGATTTACTAAAATAAATAAATATTGATCTTGTTAATATAAAGTGGCTTTAATCCAGATATAATATTCATTCATTTTAATAAGTGGTACATTAGTTTTGGAATTTATTTATTTATTTATTTATTTATTTATTTATTTATTTATTTATTTATTTATTTATTTATTCATTCATTCTTTCATTCATTGATTCATTCATTCATTTATTTATTTATAGGTAGCGAAGTTAGGGCTCTTGGCCCTGTCTTACACTGTAGTGATACATCGTTAGGAACAGAGTTTGAGTACATTAATATTATAGTGTAAATAAATACCTACACAAAAATACATTACACTTTTCTAACTCACATTCATTCAATCATCCAGTCATACAAGTTAGTCAGCTGCATTCGGCAGGCAGTCTTAAATTTAGGTAATGAGATGGAATTTCTGATAGGCAGGGAATTCTAAAGCCTAGAACCCGTCACAACAAAGGAATTGTTGTACATAAAGGATCAGTGAACAGGAATAGAAAGGGAGGAACCAGGCGGGTATTACTGGTGTGAAAGGAGTACAAATACTTAAGCTGGGATGAAATGTATAGTGGTCTGTCTTCAGAGAGCAGTCTGTATATCTGTATCAGTATGTGATACGTTCGTCATTTGTCAGGTTTCAGCCATGAAATAATGTGATAGTATGGGGTGACATGTGTATCATAACTCAGACTGTATATAAATCTAAGGCAACAATAAAGCACTCGCTGAAGTTTCGAAGTCTGCTCTTTCGTTGCGTCTACTAGAAAATGACGTCACATTAGTCGAGGACGGGGAGCACTAGTGTTTGTATGAGTTTGACTCTCACATTACAAGGTAAAGTATTGCTGTTTCTTTTAACCGAATGAAGTATCGAAAATATTTTTTTACACACATTCTTAATATATTCAGACCAATTTAAAGTTTCGTTCATTGTCACTCCAAGATTTCTCACATTTTGGTTGAATGGAATAAGTCTACCATTCAGTATAACTGGAGGAATAGTTTCGTATCCTAGTATGGTCAACAATTTTTGAAAGCCAATAATGATTGCTTGTGTCTTGGAGGGGTTAAGAAGGAAGGAATTTTTCAAGGAGTAAGCATTAAGTCGCTGAAGGTCAGCATTGATGCCTGTTATGGCATGAGGCAAATCAGAGGTCTTACAGTGACAGTATATTTGTAAGTCGTCCGCATAAAGATGGTAGCTAGAGTTCTTTAAATTAGATGAAATGTCGTTTATGTATAAAATAAAGAGCAAAGGGCCTAAAACACTATTCTGCGGCGTGCCTTCCTTCCTGGTTAGCCAGTGGGAGGTTTGATCAAGGGTTATAATTCGTTGCGTGCAATTTTTGAGGTACGATGAAAAGAAATTAATATTGTAGTTCGTTGATCGAAGTAGTAAGATTGCATCTTGTTTAATAGAGCCTGGATGTTTATAGTGTCAAATGTGCTCCTGAAATCGAGGAGAGTAAGTATTGTCACCAGTCTTTGGTCCATTGCATGTCGTTATGTCCTCAGTCACTTTGAGCAGGGCAGTTGCTGTGCTGTGTCCCTTCTTGAAGCCAGATTGCAATGGGTCTAGGAGAGAATGGTCGTTTAAGTATTCCAACACCTGCTCATGAACCAGACACTCGAGTGCTTTGGAAATCGCAGGTAAAATAGAAATTAGTCAGTAGTCAGATGGTTGGGAGGGGTCAGGTTTCTTAGGCACAGGGGTAACATTGTCTTGTTTCCATAGTGAAGGAAAGGTTCCGTTTTTAAGGCAGTAGTTGAAAATGTGGGTAATAATTGGTAAAACAGCGCCAATAATGTTGTGTTAGAAAGTTATAGGGATATCATCCACTCCTCTGGCTTTTGATTTGATAGAATATAATACTTTTTAAACTTCATTAGCAGTAACAGGGTGGAATGTAAAATGTTGTTGGTGAGGTAAAGGGTTCATAACGGAGTTGCGTACTGAGTTTGGGGAATTTAGTACATTAGGTGGTGTTCTTTCTTCAGTAAAAAAGAACCCATTTAACTTATTGAGTGGTATGTCTGGCACATGAGGTTGTTGCGGAGGTTTCCCTATGCCTCAGGAACGGATCGTGTTCCAAGCACTGCTAGAATTCATGTTTGCAGTCATGTTTTGCAAATAAGTAAATTTACGGTTTCTAATGAACTGTTTAACTCTATTTCTAAGGACCTGAAAATTTTCAAAGTCACTTTGGTCACGGGTTTTTTTAAAGCATCGGTAAAGTGCATTGTGATGGGCCATCATGTTTTTAATTTCGTTATTTAGCCAAGGACAAGATGGGCAAGTAACTTTTATCTTACAAATATAAATCGTCCGTTATTTTCCAGCTAACTCATTCCTGGTTGCCAGCGTTTTGCCCCCATGTGCTAAGTTGGGCTCATCAGTTGGTACTTAGCACACCCACCAAGACGCATGGCTAGTGCATACTGTGGAGGCCACTGCATAGTCTACTTGGAGCCTCTGGCAGTGCCAGTACACTATGAGAGACTTTGTCTCATTACAAAAAATTGATGCATGCTTGGCCATCAGAGGATATAGATGTTCATTCCCATAGGGAACCTGAAATACTTGTCCTGAACAAGTAAATTTATAATACCACTATAAATGGTCCGTTATTGGACATTATCAATTTTCCAGCTAACTCATTCCTGGTTGCCAGCATTTTGCCCCCATGTGCTAAGTTGGGCTCATCAGTTGGTACTTAGCACACCCACCAAGACGCATGGCTAGTGCATACTGCGGAGGCCACTGCGTAGGCTACTTGGAGCCACCAGCAGTGCCAATGCACTATGAGAGACTTTGTCTCATTACAAAAAATTGATGCCTGCTTGGCCATCAGAGGATATATATGTTCAATCCCATAGGGAACCTGAAATACTTGTACTGTATCGCGTTCTCTTCAGGTTTGTGTCTGCTGCTGCGAGGGGAATGGATGGAGGGGTTAGGGAGAGTAGCTGTTGTGGGGATAGGGACGGAGCTGGGCGTGTCGTTCGTCGGTACCGGTTGGTACTATGGCACATGTTATGTTCTGTTTGTTGATTATTTTGAGATAATCATTTTTTTAAGGCGGGGATTGGCTGTATTGAAAATGATATTGGTTTTTTCTGTAATTTCATTTATATTCTAATTGGGATTGGCTTATTGGTCTAACAAAATGTAAAACTCTTCTGTTATATTGAGCAAGGGGCCGTTAGGATTTATATTTAATATTTTCATGTCATTTGCGATGTTCGTGAAGCTGTGTTTATATTCTTTGATGTGTTGGCCTATTGCGGAAAAATGATTATGTTTTACGGCATGTAAGTGTTCGTTATATCGGATTGTGAAGTTTCTACCGGTACGTCCAACATAGCTGGTCTAACAATTGTTACATCTGATATGGTATACTCCTGGTTGATTGTACTTGTTGTTACTATAGATTATCCTGGTATTGTGTAATATGTTAGTGCTGTTGTGCGTGGTCTTGAATGCTATTTTTAAGTTATGTTTTTTGAAGATGTTAGTTAAGGGATATATGTGTGCGTTGTTCTAAGTAAATAATACGTAATCCTTTTTAGGTTTGTCTATTTTTGTCAATCTGGTTTTAGGTTGAGATTTGATTTTATGAATAATTGTATTGACCATTTCTTTTTTGTATCCATTATTTTTAGCTATTTCGTGGATTAGTCGTATTTCTTCTTTTAAGTCATCTTCTGTTAACGGTATATTAAAAGCTCTATAGATCATGCTGTAGTAAGCTGCTTTATAATGAGTATTGGGATGGATGGAATCTATTTTGATCGTGTTCAATGTATGTGTAGGTTTTCGGTATATTTTGTATGAAAAGTGGTTTTCGTGTCTAGTTATTGTTATATCAAGATACTTTAAGGTGTGATTGTTTTCAGTTTCTTTGGTAAATTTTATGCAGGGGTCTATTGTGTTAAGTCTATCCAATATGATATTTTCGTCAGTGGATCTATTATCAATGATGACGAAAATGTCGTCAACAAATCTGCACCAAAAGAATATATTGTCTATTTTGCTGATGGATGTGTATTCTAAGTAGTCTATGTAAATTTCGGCAAGCATACCAGAAGCAGGAGACCCCATTGGTAGGCCTTGTTGTTGGTAGATTGTGTCGTGGAATCTAAAATAGTTGTTATTAGTGACGAAATCGAGTAGCTTCATAAATTCCTCAATTTCTAGAGTGCTTAAATTGCTGTAGTGTCTTAGATTAGATTTAATTATTTCTATAGTTTTTTTTTGGTGGGAATATTGGGATACATGTTAATTATATTGAATGATGCAATGGTATGGTACTGCTTTATTTTTAGTTCTTTGGTTTTGTTGCAAAAATCTATTGAATTCCGTATAGTTTTGTTTGTTAGGAATGAGTAATGTTTCTTCAGGAATTTTTGGATGAATTGTGAGAGTTTGTGGAACCTTTTCTTGTCTATACCTAAATGAAAGACTGGATGGCGAATCACAGATTACAGCTGGCAGATCATCAAACAGAGATCGTTCTCTTGACAAGAAAAAGGATCACAACTGTCATTCCAATGTATATTGGACAAACAGAAATCGAAACATCTAGAAGTATAAAGTACCTCGGAGTGACACTTGATACCAAACTTACTTTTTGGGATCATATCAAACGGGTGACAGATAAGGCAGTGAAAACAACGATTGCGCTGAGTGGATTAATGAGCAACGTTAAAGGTCCGAAGTCTAGCAAACGATGACTTCTGATGTCGATAGTTCACTCGACACTTCTATATGGTGCCAAAGTCTGGGCTGAATCTCTGAAGTTTGAAAAATACCGGCGAAGGATAGCTGCAGTTCAGCGGAGATCAGCTTTGCTTCTTACAAGCGCATATCGCACAGTATCCGAAACTGCGGTCCTTATGATAGCAGCGGTAGCACTGATTGATTTATTTGCCTTAGAGAGACAGGAAGTCTGGCGAACTCACGGGGAGCTTGGAAAGAAGCGTGCTAAGGATCTAGCTTATAGGCAACAAATGGAGCAGTGGCAGCAAAGATGGGTGGAAGATCCTCGAGGAAAATGGACTAAGCGGCTGATACCATGCCTAACTGATTGGGTTGCCCGAGCTCATGGCAAGGTTGACTTTTACATTACGCAACTATTGACGGGTCACGGATACTTCCGGAAATTTCTACATAAAGTAGGTAGAGCGAGCAACTCGGCGTGTATTTATTGCAATGATGTAGACGATGTATTTCACATGTTTTTCGCATGCTATCATTGGTCAACTCAGAGAAGATGTTTACATACTGAGCAAGGAGAGTTGACGCAAGAAACTAATGTGCAGGTGATGCTACGAATCCAAGAATCTTGGGATCAGATAGCAGTATATGTAGAAGGCATCCTGTATCAGAAAAAGAGAGATATGAATGCTCATGAACGGCAGTAAGGAGAAATAAAGGAAGAAGAAACCAAAGAAATTAGCACGACACTGCCCTGAAGTAATGCGAGAGCGGTTCCGGGGTGGAGATTTACATCATGGGAAGAGGGTGTGTGGGTTTTAATGAGTAGGAATCTCACATGCTTGTGGCTAATGATGACACTTGAATTGTGTTGAAACCGGTCCCAATGAACAAGTTGTAACTACTTTTTAGTTCAACTTACTACGGAGTATTGAAAGGTGGATCCTTCCCTATAATATTGTACATCTTCTCACAAGTGTCTCATGAAAGATTTCCCACACTTCCCTCGTAAAAAAAAAAAATATATTATTATTATTATTATTATTATTATTATTATTATTATTATTATTATTATTATTATTATTATTATTATTATTATTATTATTATTATTATTATTATTATTATTATTATTATTATTATTATTATTATTATTATTATTATTATTATTATTATTATTATTATTATTGTTGTTATTATTATTATTTGTAGAAAGGTTTTAGTGTTGAAGTAGAATACTGTGGATTTCTTTCGTTCACGTGAAATAATGAACACCGTACCGGTACGACTCCGTCGTGTTCTTGTTACAACCTCCCTAATTGTACGGGATGACGATGGCTGTATCACTGGACCATTTGTGGATAGCAGTAACAACACTTTCCAGTACAGCAAACTGCGAGTTGCAGCACAAGACTGTCACAGTAGCACTGGACCGGTGTTGCAAACCGTGAGTCGCAGCGCAACACTGTCACAGTAGCAGTGGACCGGTAACAGCAAACTACGAGTCGCAGCTCAACACTGTCACAGTAGCAGTGGACCAGTAGAGACGAGACTCCTGGAGCAGGTTGTCACTGCTCCATTCCGAGAATGGGTGATGCGTACTGGTACACCAGTACCAACACACCTCTATGGCCACCCCACCTCCTCTTCTGCCATCGGATCTATCATGACGTAAGATGGAATACCAGTCAAGTTGTACCGTACCAGAGGGTATGCTCGGTGTAAGCGAGCTTTCGCTAATACCAAGAATATAGATATTACTTTCCCTCATTATGGCTTGAATTTCATCAAGGTGCGCTACCAAAGAGAATGCGTTGACTTGGCAGCACTGTAAACAGTTGGTAGAGGGAAATAATGCCTGTTTGAGGAGCAAGCCGGTGGCGAGAGGTGACGGGGTGAGAGGGGGGATGTTGCTAAAGTAAGTGTTAGGTACAGAGCTCTGAATCAGCTGAATAACGGAATGTTAACGAAATAGTATAACGAAAATATAATTTAACTTACCTCGACATCCTGATAAATGCGTACATCTGACTACCACTAACACACACACAGACACACACATAATACACTTACAAAAACACTTATGAATAACAAACAGATGCACTATCGAGCTGTGCTGTTTCATTTCAGTTGTCACTGTTATCCCGCAGATTTTTTATGCTGTCCAGTTCCGCGACAGTGGTGATGGATCTTTTCGTCCCATTAGGAAGGTGAATCACGATGCGTCCGTCTTGGGTCCAGACATGGGATGGCCTGAAGTGATCCCTAGCAAGGTTTAATATACACTTACGGGTTTTGGTGAGGACTCAGTAATGAGTACCTTTGTGCCCTTCAGGAGCCACTTCACATTTCTACACTCTGTCACGTTCGTGGTAGTGGGTAAATTTGTATTAAAAATTAATTTAGTTACAGTGAAATCTCCGTATAATGTTTACCAATACAATGATCATCGCCTCTATAAAGATCAAATGTTCCGGTCCCGGTGTGAATTCCATTAATTCAATATAAAATTCCTTTCAGTTTAATGATAGTCTTGAGATAAATCTCACTATTATGATTGCCTTTCAGACCCTGGTGAAGTGCTTTCCTCCCGGGACTATTATAATCATAGTACTAAAGTAATTAGTATACCATGTGGTAATACAATAAACATAAAAACAGTAAAATAATAAACAAGCAAAGGAAAGATAAACAAAATACAAACAAGGATGACTAATATGAATAGATGGACAACAGGAAGTGTGAAAGATGCTGGACCGCCCTGCTGGGAACGTAATTAAGTGGTGCTTACATTCTTGAATAAGACTAACAGGTTCCGAAAAATGAAATTTATTAAGCATAACTCTTTAGGTTCATTTAGTTAATGACCTTAACCTTCAAAAGTGATTTTAGAAAACACACAGCTTAACTGTATTAATAGATATTTACACAGCACTTGTCGACACCCGCAAAATGATTTGAGGATAACATTTAAGTTACTAATCTGAAATCAATGTCTTCCTCACTGGTGACCCTTGAAATCTCGGACTATAAAACAATAAAACAAACTACTAAAGGCAACAAAATTGACAGGCGTGCTTGGAGGCACCAGAGGGTTGGTAGTCCTGCCCACAGAACCAAAGCGATGCCCCGTGCGCTAAATAAATACCGACAGGTTTAAAGGTGATATCAAAGGAATTTAAAATTTTAGAAACAAAGGTTAAACAGTAGCAATGTAGGAAACACAAGTAAACTAACAGACATCAAGGGGATTCTAAGGACTGGACCATGTAATTAACAAAACCTATTTTGGAATTGAAGATTCCCTTATTGCAGTGAGCTACTCCCATTCTATCAGACAGACAGACAGACAAAGAAAGTTACACGAGTTATTTTACAAGTAACATGTTAAGGTTGTCTGCCCCTAAAACAAAAGCGCAACAGCATTGTAAAGCACTTTTTCAATTAATTATATCATCGGAAATGCGAGACTGCCCTGCCAAATTCCTGCAACTGAAAAGGTTAAGACAAGTTAAAGAGAGTAAATCTTACAGTATCAAGTCACTTAAGTCAGAACTCTCCCTCAGAGCAACAGCTTGGAACAGACATGTCCACCTTCACAGAGGAAAGAGATGAGAATAGATGATACTAGCTTTGCATCTTAGAATGTGAAGTCAACCCGTCACCCCCCCACCCCCACCAGTTTGCATACATCCCCTTCAAGAACAAGGGAAACAAACAACGAATCATGTGCAGGATTCGACCGGAGCAGGCTTCACATATTCTTACTACAGTACAAGGGTGGAATGTTCTCACACCACCTGACAATTGCCAGAACACTCTGACACTTGCCTGAACATCTGAATTGTTTCTGGAGTTATTCCCACGCTCTCTGATGTTCTCCAGCATGCCAGAAACAAGACTTGTTGCGCCAGCAAGATGTGAGAACGAAAGAGCCAATCCCACCATAGGGTGCCCAAACAGCCCCTCTCTACATCTTGTTGTGTAGCACAAAGACTCAGCTTTCATAGTAATAATAATAATAATAATAATAATAATAATAATAATAATAATAATAATAATAATAATAATAATCTATATATATAAAATAAGAGTTTTGTCTGTACATTGCTCGGAATTTGAAAAGAATGGTATTTATCGGCCATGTCCATAGTAACAAGGAAATGCACTTTTACTTTTCTGTAATTTCTGTCTGTCTGTCTGTATGTATGTATGTATGTATGTATGTATGTACACGCATCACGAGAAAACGGCTGAAGAGAATTTAATGAAAATCAGTATGTGAAGTTGGGGGACGAACCACTACAATCTAGGCTATAAATCATTTTACTCACTCTAAGTGAAATGGTAGTTTAGGGAAAGGCCTAAAATTGAATTCTCAAATATTTATGTTATTAGTGGTAACTAAAGTTATATAGAATTAAATTTCTGACCATTTATGTCATACATTGTTGTTGTCAAGTCCATATCAACACCGAGCCACGAGAAAGTGGGTTAACTGAATTAAACGAAAGTCGGTATATAGAGTTGGGGAATAAGAAACTACAGTCTAAGTTATCAACAATTTTATTCGCCCTGTATTAATTGTAGCTTAGGGGAAGGCGCCTAAAATTTAATTTTTAAATACCTAAGTTATTGGTCCTATCGTAAAGTACTGCATAACGGAACTTATAGAGAATACAATTTCCGACCATTTATGTTTTATTCAATTTTACCGTACCGACTATGATAAGAGTGGTATTTCAGAGTTGGAAGAAAACTAAATATGAAAGCCTACAATATTGAAAGCGCATAACATTGATCAACAATAACATTACATTGACCATTGTTTGTGGTGATCTTCTTTGTCTCTTATGCTGCCGCTCAACTCCGATAGATGGGATTACTGCTGCGTACCGAGTATAACAGTCTGACTGAATATTGGCAGGAAATAGCTGGGGAGTTAGAAAACTTTCATCTTTAGCATGCCATTCCTCTGGTTCATGCATTTTCTGATACCGGTACCGTACTGCTAGTACATAACTCACTGGTTCATCATAGTATTCCAGCTATTCGGTCCTTACTCTGACGTGCTGTTTTGAATGAGCAGTGTGCACTCTTAAGGCAAAGGCTAACTCAGTAGTAGTAGTAGTAGTAGTAGTAGTAGTAGTAGTAGTAGTACGACCTGGTCTAGAATTAAAATTTAGGCATATTCCAAATTATAGCACAATTCACTAAATACCATAACTCAAAATTCAACTGTGAAAAGTGCCATTTCTTAAAAAGAGCTTCTTCCTCTTCATTTTTATTAAATTCTACATTCATTTTATTCAAAATTAGCAGTGAATTTCCTCCACTGGCTTAGAGGAAAAAAATGCCTCCAAGTCAGATAGATTTTTCCCTCGCCAGTGTAGTGAATTGAGATTTTCCGACTCATCGGGTACTTTTAGGAAGCAGTTTAGTAAAAGAGCATAGTTTTTACCCTGGGACTCGCCACTATTCGACCCCTCGCCCCCTCAGAAAATATAGGTACTGAGAGTGTTCACGGATCACGGCTGTCTGAGGCCTGGACATTCCAGCTCTGGAACTTTGGACTGTTAGATCGGCAGCGTAGTATTGTTCGTTAAAAGTGAAAAAATGTGTAATTCTTCATTTGATTGAGTATTTCATGTGAATCATTGCTTATACTCGCGCCATTCTTACTGACGTCATTGTAATGACCTATGTTCATTTCAGTCGGGAAAACCACTAAGACAGTCTTTCTGAGGATGTAAAAAGGCAGGGTGGAGAGTGAGTGTCTGCCATTATAATGTAATTCCCCAACCTGATTGTGACTGATGGTAGGTAGGCAAGCAGACCTACCATTACAATGGAAATTCCCTAACGCAGTCTTCATATGAGAAAAGACGTTTGGTGATTTCTCCGTCGCATTTCCAGGGTAACGTTAAGAGCTATGCAATATAATACAGTCTTGCTCACAACGTGTACTCTACCTAACCTAAAATTCTGTATACAATGTAGAATTCCGTAGCGAAGCACGGGTACATCACCTAGGAATAATAATAATAATAATAATAATAATAATAATAATAATAATAATAATAATAATGATGATGATGATGACGATGTGATGATGATAATAAACTCCAGAACAAAGACTCTCCCCCCACCCCCCAATCCCCACCCTTCACACATGCAACCCCAAAGATATTTTTATATGCTAATTATAAACTGTACAGTTAGGAACATTTGTTACTCTCATACGAAGATTGAACTTTCCTGTTGTGTAAGCATAACAAGCAAGAGTGTTTATAACTGTGTACTTACCTGAGAGGTAGGTCTGTTGAACAACTCCGGGAACACAACAGCTATGGAATTCCTGGAAGATCTAGGTAGTGTGCATGCCAGAAGGATTTAAATGGCAGCACTTTAGCTATTGGACAGCTGCTTAAAACTAAAATAGTTCATTTTTATCCCGTGTAACTCTAGTAGTTTACAGTAGTGGAGTGCTGCATATTGTGAATAATAGTTGTATGTGAGATTAAAATTATGTGGTCAGTATGAATGTACTTTACTGGACATAAGTAAGGTATTGTCATCTTGAATTGTGTGTGTGTTTCTGTTGTTGCAAACCTCATATTAGTGGGAATTAAATGATAAGATGTGGCAGGTAGTTAATATAATTGTGTTCACCAAATGACATAAGAAACTGTTATTCTAAATCCTTCAAGAAACTGTTATTCTTAATCCTCCTTCATAGTGATAATTCCCTCTACAACAGTAATAACAGTGGTATCGTGTTATGAAGATTTTGCTGTACGTATGGACATCATTTAACATTTTATTTGTAGTAAATGTCTGACTCCATAGTTGAGGAGTCAGTGTTCTAGCCTTCAGTCATTGGGGCTTTGTATTCAACTCACAGCTGAGTCGAGGGATTTTAATCTGAACACCTAATTTCCTTTGCTCGGGGACTGGGTGTTTGTGCTGTGCCCAACATTCCTGAAACTCACATGCCACACACAGCACTGCTTGACTACAAAGTTATACAAGTTCCCATACATGGCAGATGCCACTCATCCTCGTCAGAGGGTATACCTTACAAGGACTGCACCTAGTTAGCAATAGCCGCACAAAATAATAATAAATAATAATAATAATTATTATTATTGTTACCGTGGTTTGGTGGATTAGCAGAGGTGAAAGAAGGTGCTGGGATGAACGGGTCTCAATCTACGAAATTAAAGTTAATTTAAAATTTAACAAGGTTATATTTTCTTTGCAAAATCAAGAAATAACAAGAATGGCAGGTACAGAGTAGCAAAGCAACAAATCGAGAATGTACAATTACAGAGTTACAGGATTTGGGCTCCGAGAGCCAGACACATAATTCTTGAGCTATAAGCCCAACCTTACGCTATACAAGATTCAACAAAGGGGCAGAAGACCCCAATCATGCCCAGGAGCTCTTGCTCCCAATTACACAGTAAAGCCTCCTCGAGGCATGCAGAAACAAATTTTAAGAAAGAGCGACCCGCTCTTAAGTTCAAGCCTATCAAAGGCCACACCAAATTCTACTTTCAAGCTGTCCTCCAAGGACATATACACAGGGGTAAAAATACCCAACCTACTGAGGCCTATTCAGTGAAGAAACAGAAATATTACATGGCCTCCACACTACCAACTTGAGAGGAAGCGAAACTGCACTCCAAATACGCCTTATTAAAACCTACTTGGCCCTAGGCCTCTAATGCAAGGGCTAATCCCATACTAAAGAGGTGACTTATAGAAGGAGACGATTTACATTACACTAAGGAAGAAACGGTTGTGAAAATAAGTTCACCTCAATGCAATATGAGTGGGAGCTCGAGAGGGTTAAGCACTCTCTATCCCAATTTGTAGTTTAACAAGACAGAATTTAAATCAAGAGTCTTTTACATCTTTAGAGGAAGGTTACATGGTCAAAGGCTTCGGACCTGCCCCGAGAGTTAAACTGTTGAGCTAGCAAGAAAAGAAGTTATTAAAAGGCCATTACCTGGTGGTTGAACTGCTGCCCGAAGAAAGAGGCGCTTCCCGCCCCCTGCTACATAATTTACACACTGATAGATGTTACTGAAGTGGCCCAGAGACCCGAAAATCAGCAGTTTATATACCCTCGTGGAAAGTTCGAGGCGTTTCAGGAATGAGAACACCCGCCCACAATCATTCTATTGGCTAACAACGAAAACCCCTACACTAGATGAAGAAGAAACACATTATTGGTGGAAAATTAATTACGGAAATTCCTTATTGGTCAAATTCAAAACTGGCAGAAAGAAAGGGTTAATATTGCCAACTTAAACAATGACAGAAATAAATTTAATAAGGAGTAAACTTATAAGTACTAAATTTCTTCAAAAAAAGGTTCCTTCACTTCGCACTAGGGGCACAATTGTAGTTCTTAAGTAGTGTCCTCTAGAAGAGAATGTTCACACTTCTTGCTACAGATAAAACAAAAATGAATCGAAACTGACATAATTCAGAACACTTCAAAATTTATAGTAATGACATCTTCTGAGAAATCGTTGAATTAATATGGAAGTTAAAGTTCAGGCTTCCTCCAGTAGAGGAATTTTAACTGGCGCAAAGTTTGAATTAGCGGCGTGGAGGTGTACCATCCGGTACTATTATTATTATTATTATTATTATTATTATTATTATTATTATTATTATTATTATTATTATTACAGTAAAAGCCCAATAAAACACTCCTGCTTAATATGCCCTTTATGCTCTGTGTCTGGGCATTCCATTTGGAAGCCATTCTAAAGAAATTTATTGCATTATCTACCTGCTCAGGTGCTCTTTTCAGGTAAGAATATTCTTCAAATTTTCATATATATAAACAGATTTTTTGTTTTCAAATTACATCGTGAATTACGGTATCTTTCTCTTGCCTTTGCTGGCAAGACCTAGTGTTTACAGTGCACTATGTCTTCTGATATAGGCTAGAGTAATTTTGTTACTTTCATTGATCTGTCTCTGTCTCTGTCTTATCCTTGTCTTCGACAATATTAAAGTGACTGAGGTATGAGCGATGCTAGTAATGCCATTCCTTCTGCAGCCAGTCCCTGCTATGGATGGTGTGAAAATGTTGCTCATAGGGTCGGTTGGTGCATTCATTTCAGTGGGCTTGGCAGACTGATTTGTAATATCAACTTCTGGCTCGGTGAGGAAAGCAGTGGGAAACTACCTCACTCCTCATTTCCCTAGTACGCCTCTTCTGTGATGCCTAGGCCTTCTATGACAGCTGATGGCAGAGAAGTTGAGGATCCAACCAGCCTTAGGGCTGAATACTGAACATACATACATACATACATCTTAATCTCACCATGTACTGACTACAACAAAGCTGGACAAGTTCTAATTAGGATTTCCTGGAAGAATCTACTTCTATTCTTACTCATTACACAAAGGTATCTTTAAAAAGTTTGCTAGTAACAATCCAGTACTGTAGTTAGTGTATCTTGGTAGTACAGTACTTAAAGTTATATTGTGATTATGAGTGTGAAATGGAAAGTGTTTACAGTGTTGAACTAATTAGAAAACTTGCAAAAGTTCAGAGAAAACACTACTAACATGCAGTGCACTTTACATAGTTCAAATACACTACTGTTTATGAATATCTAGGATACTCCCATCACCTGCTGAATACCGGGTCTTGCTTTCTTTGGGTCCTCCTAACAAAAAGTGTCTTGTTCGGGGATTAAGTGTTATTAAGTCTAATATGTCACAGGAAATCTTGATTATTAACTAAGAGCCTTTTAAGTAATCCCTGACGATCTTATTTCAGTGTGAAATCTAAAATGGAGGATGTCGTCCATGTCTACTATGCTGCCTTGAACTTCAAAGATGTTATGCTGAGTTCTGGAAGACTGTCAGTAGATGCTGCTTTTAGGGAAAGAATCAAACAAGTAAGTTGCCTTTCTTATAAGCATAAACAAGGCCTGACATTTTGTTGATGGCCATGCGGTTAAAGGTGCGCGGCGGTGAGCTTGCATCCGCGAAATAGTGGGTTCGAATCACACTATCGACAGCCCTGAAGATGTTTTTCCATGTTTTCCCATTTTCACACCAGGCAAATGCTGGGGCTGTACCTTAATTAAGGCCACGTCCGTTTCCTTCCAACTCCTAGGCCTTTCCTATCCCATCATCGCCATCAGACCTATCTGTGCCGGTGCGACGTAAAACAACTAGCAAAAAAAAAAAACATTTTGTTGACAATTACACTGAGCTTTAGTATTACTTTTTTTTTAAGTTCCTGTTTTATTTTGATGGGCTTATTTGCAAAAATATTGCAAAAATTCTCAACAGTTTTGCTAATATTTGCTATATTGTGTATAATAGTTTGACGTATTGAGAATTCATTGTGTTGATTTCTGCAATTAAGATTCTAACAACAGAGGAGAAAGTGTTTATGGAACATTATTTTGGGTCATTGGGAGTGGGCCATCACAATGGGCCAAGTTTGCTTCACATTAAAAAACAGAATAAAGAGTCACCAAATCACAGAACAACATTAGCTGCCGCAAGTTACATCATACGGGATCAGTTTTGTGTCAATGAAAGGTGACTGTCATCACAAACTAGAACTATGGATGACTTCTCCAAAACATGTTACACTCCCTGTAAGTGGGGGACGCAGACGAAGAGTACATCCACGGTATCTCCTGCCTATCATAAGAGGAGACAAAAAGGCGCGACCAAGGGATGATGACATTACGACCATGAGATTACTTCTGATTAGTTCCATTATGTGCGAAACACCATGGGCTGATGTTACTTGCGACTAGTACCATCCTGCGAGGAAAACAATGGGTCTACGTTACATAGGAACAGTAACATTATGCGCGGAACACTACGGGTCTGGGTGTTGCTTGTGATAAATATCAACGTGTACCTTTCACTGGTTGGTTCCACTGTGATCAGAAATGGTCTGTGTTACCTATGAGTAGTACCACTTTATGAGAAACACCACGAGTCTACGTTGCCTGTGATTAGCACCGCTATGTGGAAAAAACCACGGTTTTGGCTGGCATCCATGATAAGTACCACTATGTGATGAAAACCATGGGTGTGCGTTGCCTGAGAGTAATACCGTTATGTGAGGAACACCATGGGTTTATGTTGCCTGTGGGCATTACCATAATGTGTGATACGCCGTGGGTCTACATTGCCTATGATTAGTAGCACTATGTGAGCTACACCATGAGTATACATGGCCTGTGATTAGTTCCACTAGGAGAGGAACACCATGGGATTACCGGCATCCATGATTAGTCTACTATGTGAGGAACACAATGGGTCTGCATTACTTGTGAGTAGTACCCTTATGTGCAAAACACCATAGGTTTGTGTTACCAGTGAGTGGCGCCATTGTGTGTGACATACCATGGGTCTACACTACTTGTGATTTGTACCACCATGAGTCTACGTTACCTGTGATTGGTACCACTATAGGAAGAATACCATGATTCTGCTTTACCAGTGATTAGTACCATTATGAGGGGACAGTGACCTAGATTTTGGAACCCCTTAGATAAGAATCATCCCAGTCCTTAAGGCATTGTGAATTGGATCCACTGAATGTTTTTATTTCACAATAATTTTTTCATCATCATTCGTTTTAGATTCTAGTCAGTGGATACATTTTGAAGTTTTCATTTTAATTTCATTCGCATCGTACCATCAGGGATCGATAACCTAGCTGTTAGGCCCCTTTAAACAACAAAAATCATCATCATCATTATCAAAAGTGTTACAGTCCCCAAAGCATAGTCTATGATAAACAACGCTGAATCCTAGTTTGAGTGACAGTCTGTTCAGCAGATGTTTAAAATGCTGGGTGAATTTTCAAACAATGTTCAAGTTGTTCAGCATCTAACAGAAAGGGATGAGTAAGCCTAGTTATGTCACGGCCCCACGGTGTAGGGGGCAACGCGTCCACCTGTCACACAGCGGCCCCGGGTTCGATTCCCGGCTGGGTCAGGGGTTTTTAATTGTAAATGATTAATATCCCTGGCCTGGGGACTGGATGTTTGTCTCGTCCTTAATGTTCCTTTCCTCACATTCAACACTTTACACTCCCGCAATTTCCAAATACACGCAGGTTCATAACATATGGTGCAAAGTAGGTGCAAAAGATCTTAGGTCGACGCCCCGAATAAATAGCATTTATAAAAATAAAATTAAAAAAAAAAAAGAGCCTAGTTACAGTATTGCAGCTGAATGATGTTCATGCCATTTGAGGACATATGGTTTTCAGATGAAAGATATATTCACCTTGTTGATTACATCAACAGACAAACAACTCCTTGTTTAAAGTTTCAATGGCCTGATGTTATTATACAGAAATCACCACATAGTTCATGGGTTACAATTTGGTGCGCCATGTCCGGTCATGGAATATTGGGCCCTTATTTCATTAAGGATGTTGCACGGAATCAAAAAAATGAGAATTTCATGATTATTGGTCTCTATTGAACTAAATTACAATAATAGTTAAATATTTTATATCTAATGTCCACCTTTTCAATACAAATAATAAATGATATACATTTATATTAACATTCAGGGACTAGTTTCAACCTATATCGTAGATCATATTCCATGAAGCAAATTACACAAATGTATCAAATAAAATACACAATGTAAAGACACAATGATCTTAAAAAACTGTACGTACAATCAATAGCATTTTAAGTTAAGGCTGGTTGAATAAAATAATTTCTGTAAAAAATTTAAGCAACGGAAGACACAGTGTTTTTATTATAGAGCAGCAATCCAGCATTTTAGGAACCTGTATTAAAAGGATCTCTTTAACGTAGTGCAACAAAAATCTTGAACATGACCTTATTTCTCATTTGGTATGTACATATCATTTTTAATATTATTGAATGGGTGTATAAAGACTTTTGTGCTTTGATAACATATCAAAAACCTTCTTTTAATCTTCCAATGGTAAAAAACTATGTACATATTTTAATGCGTCACAACGCCAATTTTAATTATAATGCCATTGCTCATTTTGTTGGACATTTTATTTGACACATGGTGTAAATAGGCATTTAAAGACTTTTGTACTTTGATAATATGCCGGAACCTTCTATTAATCTTTGATTGGTAAGAAAACTATGTACATATCTCAATGTGTCACTATACCAGTATTAACACAAGGTATAAATGGGTGTATAAAGACTTTTGTGCTTTGATAACATTTCAAAACCTTCTTTTAATCTTGGAATGGTAAAAAAACTATCCACATATTTCAATGTGTCACTACGCCAATTTTAATTATTATGTCCTTGCTCATTTGTCTGTGATTAATTTGTTTATGGCTGATGATGACATTTAAATGTCGAAACTGGTCCCATGTGAAATAAATTTTGTAAATAACATCTATACAACACGTAATTAATATTGAATAGGTTGAACCTTTATCTCTGTGATCTCAGTTCAGTACGGAAACATTTGTGTAATTTGCTTCATGGCTGATGATGACCTACGATTTAGGTCGAAAATAGTCCCTGAATGTTAATATAAATATATATCATTTATAATTTGTATTGGAAAGGTGGACATTAAATATAAAATATTTAACTATTATTGTAATGTTGCATGGAATCCAAAAACAGTGGACCAGGTAGTTAACTGAGACCCCATTCATGTAGGATTTGAATAGTTTTTGTCGCACCAGAAACTTACCCCCTCCAGTGATTTTTCAAGGTCTGTTCGGTAGCAAAATTAAAACCACAGTGAAAATAAAAAATGTTTTATTTGCAACATTTAGCTACACCGTCCAGCTACTTCTGTACATAGTTGCTGCTCCAACATAGACATGTGTTGTAGTGTGGTACCAACTTTCCAATACCCTCATCATAGAAGGCAGCTACCTGTACGTTCAGCCACTTCTCTATGCTGGTCTGTAGCTCATTTTCTGTGCCAAAATGCTGTCCTCCTAGCCAGCATTTCTTGTAAGCAAAGAGATGAAACTCAGAGGAAGCCAAGTCCAGGCTGTATAGGATAGAATATATTTATCATCTACAGGGTTTCCCAATTACCATCGAAAACACTGCAGGAGCATCTTTTTTGCAGCTGCAGTGTGCGACCGAGCATTGTCATGAAGAAGGACAATGCTTGATGACAACATTTCTCTTCGCTTGTTCTGAATTGCCCCACATAGATGTTGAAGAGTCACACTGTATGAGGCTGCAGTGATGGTCGTGCCACATTCCATGAATTCCACCAACAATGGTCCTTTTCGGTCCCAGAACACATTGGCCATAACTTTCTGATGGAGAAGGTTAGCTTGCACTTCTTTGGTTTACTCGGGTAATGAGAATGCATCCACTGATTGGATTACTGTTTTGTTTCTTTATTTTCAAACTGGACCCATGTCTCATCCTCTGTGACATTTTTGTTCAAAAATCTTCTCCTTCAGCACGGTAGTGCTAGAGAAACTTTAAGGCAGCACCCATTATCTTTGTTTTGTGATGGTCCGACAGCATCTCGGGAACCCATCTCGCACAGAGTTTATGGTACTGAAGTCTGTCACTCATGATGATATCGAGAACTGACATTGAAATTTCGGGAAACAAATCACTCAACACAGAAATTGTGAACTGAATATTTTCTCGAATCGCCAGATCCACTCGCTGAACAAGATCATCGGTTGACACTCACTCCCTATCCTCACCGCCTGTACCATGAACGTCTGTACGTCCTGCTGCACTTTGCTGTCACTCATGAAAGTTTCACCGTACACATTACTCATTCTTCAATGAATTTCAGCTGCATTGCACCCCTCAGCATGAATAAATCAAATGACAACACACACTTCACACTTGATGGAAGACTCTGTTGTTCTGGGCATGTTTACACGCTCACCGCACGCTCAGAGCTGCGGGCGATGATAAAGATGTTGATTCGCGTAGGAACTTTGGAGATCACATAACTTCTCCATTCTCATACCCTTGCTGCTCTCTGAATCTCACAGCTGAAAATGCTTACATAAGGGGCGTGTTGAAAGAATCAGTTTTCAAGATGGCTGACGCACCTACAAGTTCTTTCTTTTGCCAGACTGTGTGCATAGTGTTTGTACTCTGCTCTACAGCAGCTGCCTCACGTCGCGCGCGGTTGCCCTGCTTTAAGAGTGTATACAAGCTTATATGAAATCTTACCTTTTAAAAGATGCTGGAAGTTTTAATCTTTTATAAACACCATTAGGATTTTCTGCACACCAATAGCAAGAGTTATGACTTTTACATGACCATTATAATGAAACCAGGCCTCATTCGAAAAGAAAACAAGCTGTGGGTTGAATAAACGATCATTCAGTGATGCAAGATGCCACTCACATTATCTCTTTCTTGTGGCTGGATCAGCAGGGTTTAAACAATGGGCCCATGTAAACCTGTACGGTTTGATGTGTAACAGCTTTGTAGCTCTGTGCAGAAGAAACCGAAAACCCTACTTATTGGGCCAATTTTTGTGAGTGATTTATTCAGTAATCATTCAAGATTCGAACCAATGTCATCTAGCTTTTCCTCTGTTAAAAATGTTCATGTGCGTGCATGTTTTTTATTGAGCACTGAGCGAGTACTTTCAAATTTATTTACAGTTACGTGAATCTGTGCTCGTGAAGGTGGCACTTCACCAGAAAATTGGTGAACAAATGCATCGCATACCATTCGAGCCAACTTGTACTTAAAATAACTTTTTACATACAAAAATACAGTGTTGCAATGATAACTGTCTCACCTTGTTAACAGCTGAGATTCAGACTGGCGACTGATGCTAGGCCGAACACTATGCGCGCGCCTCCTGTACAGCTGCTTAGGTCTCGGAGTGTCAAAACGCTCCTGGATGATCTAGTAGCACTACTAGCTATGTCCTACACACCGGAGTGCAAGATCACTTGTTCCGCATTGAACTGCAAATCTTCACCACCTACTTCGTAAAAATAATTTGACCTTCATGCGCAACATTCGTCCTCAGCTTTAAGGACATCAAACTAGAAGCTCTTTTAACGACATCAATGTACCATGTTTCTACATTGTTCACAGCATGTCCATAACTTATTTTCTAAATGCCACTGCTACCATATAATAATGAATAGCTATCAGAAATTTGTTACGAAAGATATGCAAGTTTTAAGAATCTTCAGCATGTAGATTAATCAACTTGAATCATTCTTTAATGGCAGTCAGGTGCCTTATTTTAATGCAATCTATGCACAGTTTAAAACTTTTATCACCTTTATGAATATTCTTAATTGTAACCTCGTTGTTACATACAAACACAAATTAAAAGAAACGTTAAGTGATAACAATAAAAATAATAATAAAGGCACACTTAAAAAATTAGATGCAATTAAAGATATTAAAACACACGCACATTTTCACAAGAAAACAACAAACAGAAACTGTCAGGTTAAGCAACATGACGGCTAAGGAAGGATTATTGTAAAGCAATGGGACCATATCCAGACGGTGAAAGGTATTGGCAGTGCTGAAGAAGCAAAATCAATGCTGATTCAATTTGAATATACATTTTACTTCATAATTTAGATTGACATGACACGCAAATGTGATCAAACAAAGTTACACTTTAAAAGAAATAATTCTAACAATAATTACAAAAAATTACCTGACAGGTTCAAATTCAGTGATGCTACTTTAAATAACTTTAGGGAGGAACATCTCACATAATGTACAAGTTTCAAGTTTCAATATTTAAGACACATAATACTGTCAGAAAGAATAAAATTTAAGTAACTTTTTACAGTCAGAAGGAATATACACTGAAGAAAGGAAAACAAAACATTTAAAATGATTTTCTTAGCGCAGAGCTCATTTAAGAGGCAGCCCCCTCAAAAACAATTCTGAGAAAGGGTGCCCGTCCTAAATCTGAATCTCTGCCTAATCATAATGAAGTCTATTTGATACATTACTAACACAGTTAAAATACTCTTGTTTTGTCACATACTGTAGCAGAGATGAGTGGAAGTCATCTCAATTAACAACAGTCCGTGTAATCTTATTGTTGATCAGTTTTTTGTTTTAGAACAGTGTAGGCCACTGCATTTAGTTTTCTTTGAGCTGCTCATCGATATTAGGGCATGCTAAGTCAAGGGAGGCTTTCAGTTCCACCTTCCTTCTTGATTCCCTTTTCTCTATTATTTTTTCTTTTGATCAATATGGGCTGGTCATCATGTGGTTTTTACCTTATGAACACAATCCCAACAACAATTTAATGATACTCTTACATTTCCTGATCAAAATTATGATAATATCTACAAGAAGCTAAAAATGTAGTTGCATCTGTCTGGTCGTAAGCATTCATATATATATCATTTTCATCACTAAGATCTAACATTTCATGGAGAGCATCTGTGAGTGGATCTAGATGTCTTTTTGCCACATTTACGTAAAATGCAATATATAACATACATGCTACAGAAATACTACAACAGACTAAGCTTTACTTTTGCAATCACGTAGAACACATTAGAGTAATATATCCGACTAAGAAAATGTAATTCACACATCCAAACATTCACAAACACTCGGCTGGTACGACTATATGATAAGCACTAACGAACATTAACTATTATCATGATGATCGAACAATATTTCCATATTAGCGATGTTTGGCATTGATGAGCTTTTCCCTTTCTTCTTCTTCTTCGTTTTTCTTTCGAATTTGCCTTTATGTCGCAATGACACAGGTAGGTCTTATGGTGACGATGGAACAGGAAAGGAGTAGAAGTAGGAAGGAAGCAGCCGTATGCCTGGTGTGAAAAAGGGAAACCACAGAAAACCATCTTGAAGACTGCCGACACTGTAGTTCGAACCCACTGTCTTCCGAATGCAAGCTCACATTTGCATGCCCCTAACTTCACACCCAACTCGCTCAGTAGGTTTTGCCCTAAAAATCTAAATTTGTTAATTTGTCTTTATCATAGCCTTTACACCTGTCACCATTTCTTGATGATTGCAGTAATTTTGCATCTGCTGCAGTCGCTTAAGGGCGGCCAGTATCCAGTAATCGGGGGATAGTGGGTTCGAGCCCCACTGTCGACAGCCCTAAAGATGGTTTTCCGTGGTTTCCCATTCTCACACCAGGCAAATGCCGGGGCTGTACCTTAATTAAGGCCACGGCTGCTTCCTTCCCATTCCTGGGCCCTTCCTATCCCTTCGTTGCCATAAGACCTATCTTTGTCGGTGTGACGTAAAACAAATAGCAAAAAAAAAAAATTTGCATCTGTCTCTTGGCACGGACCAGAGTGACGTATAGCTTCCTCCGAAGTCGCAGTCTCATCCGTGGCTGTGACAATATGGAAGCTGCTGAGGTATGTGTGGTGCTGTTTAATGACATTTGGAGGACGACCATTGCATCTGAGTACTATGACAGGTGCTCCTGCCTAGCACGCCTCATTTTGGCACCGCCATCGGTATTTGCAGCTCCCCTATAAATTCATAACTTCCATAGTGATATTTGAGGATTCAGTCAGCTTTTGGGCTGATGACCTAAGAGACAGACAGACAAAGCCTGTGCAATAAAAATGTATGAGACATAAATTATCATAAATTATAGTTTCTATGCTTTTGTTATGTACATCTTTTAGATGGAAGTAATAATTCCAGAAACTTGGAAATTTTTCAAATTATTATAAATGTGAATATCTCTGTTTATTATTTGTTAAAAGTGCATAAAGTATAAAAGATCAGAAATTATATTTTACACAACCTAAAATTGTACAGATTTTCAATACAGTCAATTTTAACAGGGAAATTTGACATTTCCAGTTTTGGTCCCGTGTGTAATGCTACGTGACCACATAGTAATCGAATAATATACAAGGTGGTCTCAAACAACATGAGCGGGGTAAAAGAGCATTAGAGGAGTGATCATGCTGATAAGTAATTTGAAAAATATTCATGATGTAATATTTTGGGATTATGCCGTGTAATCAACTATATAAACACATTTACATGCGTTTTGAAAGGTACCTTGATAATAGGTAGCTATGAATCAATGAACTTGTAGCCTGTATCGCAGTTAACATTATGTGGGTGTTTATGTATTTCAACCGCCTCCCTGATGATTCTGGGGCAATGTTGTTTTATATGGGCAAGGCCTGAGAGCACCAATTGAAGAAAAAATATTTGCTGGGAGAGAGTTTGAAACACGGACCGTCTAGCTGACAGGATCATGCCATAGCAAATATGCTACAGTAATACTGACTGAAAGGTTCACTCACCGAAACAGAGGTTCCTCCAGCTAAGTATCCCAGGACTTCATATTCATGTTATATGTTCATTTCACACTACAATATTTACATTTTTTAAAAGACTACTTACACCTTTCACACTTCAGTGTTTACTTCTTAGTCCTGAATAGTATGGTAGGTTCTGAAACATGGGACTGGGCACAGTAAAACATCACAGATGTTGCAGCAGTACCGAGTGTCTCATCTATCTTTCTTTGAAACGTAGTCCACGCACATCTTGCTGGCGCCTTTCCTAGTATTTGTTGGAGGATTTAGGTCTGGAAAATGCCTTCCAGAGAGCCGCCCTATTGGGTCAGGTGGTAATGGTCTAACCACTCTGGCTGGCATAGCTTCAGTAGGGATTGTTCCACTGAAATTACTGCATATTTTCTGCACAATATGCAGTCAGAACTGCTAGTGATTTAATTTTCGTCCTCGCTTACGAAACAAAATGAATGAATTGAACACAGTGATGTTCAGTAGATGGTGAAAAACTTGTGAGAGTACCACTTCATTCGTTTCCTGGTGATACTCTACGTGACCAACTACTGGTCGAAAAAATCAACTGACTTACGACTTACTTCTCCCCGATGTCATCATTGTATTTGATGCACACTAACAGTTTTTCCTTTGTTTCACCTTTCCTGTCCTGCACTGTTCACATTTCTCCATCATGAATGCTGCTCACCATGCACGCATCTCTCTTGCCCCTCCATTTTAGAGCCATGAGTTTGTTCCTGAAAGAAAATACTACCTTCAGTTTCTTCCCCATGATATCCATAGGAAGTCCTTTCCTGTTAGGATGAATGGTTCCAACAGCATCAATATCCAGATCATTCAATAGGTTAAAGAACTCTGAGCTACTGTAATAATTCTTCAGAGTAATAAGATGTCCGTTATTCAAAATGTGTTCAAATAATGCGAAAACAATTTTAGATGGCTTAATGAACTGAGATATATCTGTAGCGAAGGTCGAGACTATGCGTACACAATAATAATAATAATAATAATAATAATAATAATAATAATAATAATAATAATAATAATAATATTGAATATTGACATAAAAGTTAATAAAGAAATAGTAAATAATTTAGACACTTAAAAATATGAATAAGGAGATAGTAACATAATGCAGTGGCAGTGAATTCACATCAGAACATGGAAACGTGACGAGTATCTTTCGATATGCAATATTAAATCAAATACCGGGAACACTTACAGTCCTGAAAATGACAACTAAGAGAGGAGAGTGGAAGGTGCTTGGAAGTCGTATGAGGTCCATGGGAACGTATATGGGGGAGAAAAGACTTACAAGAAACACCCTCCAGCTCAACTATATTAAAAATAACAAACGAGAATTACAAAAACGAAGTTAAATCACAAAGCAGCTGATACTTAACGCTTTTGACAAACTGATACAATTACGAATCCAAAAACACAAATGAATGGATTGTTGAATTAAAAAAAAAAAGGTGAAAGACTTGAAATAATAAACAGCGGAAATCTAGGGCGAACTCGGGCACGTTAAATTTAAAACTTTAAAAATGACATTAAGCAAGGAAATACCGAAATACCAAATAATTAAATTAAATTAAATGAAACCAGAAAACATTGAGATTAACATTGAAATAACACTTACCACGAAAAGGCAGGAGTTCCCGAGGGAAGCCCTCGAGCTTGCGCTCGTTAGGGCGGTCGGATGTAAATGACGCCGAGCACACGCATGATTATTCCGAAGCCGGCAGAAAGTCCGGAAATGGCCCGATCACAACCGACCAATGAGAAACAATTTCCACTAGATTCCCTATATTTTCACCAATAGGAAATCTCGTTATTCTAGTGAATGAAATTGCATGACCATATATGGTCATATTAAGATAGTTAGCAACTTCTCAAGATTTCCTATTGCGACGCATATTTCAACAGCAATAACCGCGTGTGCGGTATAGGCTGTTTCGAATTAAAGCACCTTTACATTTCCACTTCAAGTTATAATGTCCCAAGTGTCTTTTTACATGTTTGCTGACATTAATTAAATTACCAATTACAGAAAATTTACATACCAAAAAAAACACTTCACAACAATTCTCATATTTTGCAATGTTCATTTACAGTTCCATATTATCTTGAAGTTTCCCTAAAAAAAATTATTACAATTTCAAAAATATTCTAGCATTTCACCACATATTACAATGTCCTTTCCACAAACCTCATCTAGCAGCTTGGTCTCCTTACCTGTATACCAAAGCATGTTACACACACACACACACACACCCTGCTTGCCTCACATAGCTTGAAAGACTTCATCCAAAAATGGAATCTCTTCTTTGAAATGAATACTTTCTAACTGAAGCAACCCTTCCACAGCAGTAGACTTACGTCTATAGATATACAACTGGCTGGAATGTTTTTAAATTTAGAGTAATAGATTATGTAAATTTTTGGGTGTACTTCCCTTATTACATGTCTTGTTATCAGAAAAATGTAGAAACTTCAGAAGGAGAAAGAACCAACATAATTTCAAAAAAATTGGTGTAGCCAACAAACAATTCCTTGAAAAATAATTGCTTAATTTATTTAGGTTTATGAATTATTCCCTTTAAGAGCAGAATTGCCAAAAAGAGCTCTATTTTATTTTTGGTCCTAGATACCCATTCATTTTCTCTACTTTTTATTTTCATTTTTCCAGCTTGTGTCTTTGAGTTGATTTTCTGTTGAGTATTAAAGTTGGTTTGCTCAGCTATTAGATCACGCAGCTCTTCAACGAAATATCCATAAATTTCTTCAGGCTCTAATTCCAGAATCATACTTTGATTCATATCTGTTTCCCGTGCAGAACATGCCAATCACTGTGTAAGAAACTGTCATGGTTGCTTCCACTACTCTTGGCACTTTGGTCACTCGCACTTGAGTCACTTGAAAAGCAGTTGACCAAAGCTACTTCAGCACATATTGGAACCAGGTCAGGTAGTAATTGTCTAATCACTCTGGCTGGCATAGCTTCAACGGGTGTAGATCCACTAAAATTATTGAATATTTTCTGCACAATATGCAGTTGAAACTGCAAATGACTGAATTTTCCACCCTGCTTACAAAACAAAATTTATTTAGTTGTATGGTGATTACAAACTATATACAATTGGCACAAGAAAATTTTACACTTTAAAGTCTGAGCTCTCCATCCACTTAATTAAACTTGGAGAGAGACTGAACAAGTTATCAGGAAATCCAGAGTATGAATGAAGAGGGCAGCGTTGGATGAGATGTTCAATCATCTGTTCTTCTGAAGTGCATTCGCACATTGGTGAGCTGATCCAACCCCATTTGTACAGAAAGTACTTACAGCAGCCATATTCAGTCCTTAGTTTGTTGAGACGACACCACCAAAAAAACCTTGGTAGTTCAAAACCGTTTGGCTTCTTAGTGGATCAAGACGGTTGGCATTGAATTGAGTGAGTTGTGTGCTGTGATGCAAAGACTCTCTTGTGTCTGTAAATACACTGATTCACTATCACTAGTTAAAGATCCTTCACTAAAGGACTACTTAGAATCAGACAGACGTAACTACATTTTTAGCTTTTTGTAGATACTACTGTACCATAATTTTAATCAGGAAATTCATATTTATCTATGAATCAAACAATCAGGAGACTGGGATTCTTTGGACATATCATGAGGATGCAGGACTCAAGACTTCTGAAACAACTAGTACAACACAATCTCGTCTCAAAAAATACCACAACAGGATGTAAATGGATCAGAGAAGTAAGAGAGGATCTGAAGGAAATAGGCCTTACAACAGAAGACACCAAAAATAAGATAAAATTGAATACAAAACTCAAGAATACAAACCTCCGCTTTACCCTTACACAAAACAAACCAACAACACGCACATTTTCAACTGAGGAAAGGGCACGAAGATCGGAGCGTCTGAAGAAGTACTGGGAGGACCGCAAAGCCCGAACAATCCCTTCAAAGAGACCTGAACGACGGACTGACTAAAGTGATCCTATGTGGTCATAAAAGAAGAAGAAGAAGAAGAAGAAGAAGAATGTATATCAACCCACAATACTTCATGTTATGGGGTATGAAATGCATATTTATCGGTGAATCAAACAAATATATATAAACCCACAATACTCCATATTATGGGGTTTGATTCAGAGATAAATATGCATTTCCTGATCAAAATTATGATAGTATCTACAAGAAGCTAAAAATGTAGTTACATCTGTCTGATTGTAAGAACAGTATATATAATTTTCATCACTAAGTTCTAACATTTCTTATAAATAGCATCAATGGGTGGATCTAGATGTCTTTTTGCCACGTTTAAATAAAATGCAATTAAAATATAAAATCCATGCTACAAAAATACTACAACAGACTAGGCATTACTTTTGAAATCTCCTAGAACATACAAAAGCAATATATCCGACTAAGAAAATGTAATTCACACATCCAAACATTCGCAAACACTCGGCTGGTGCAACTATATGAAAAGTACTGACGAAACTTTGTTGCACGAATCTATTGTTATCGTTAAACACTATGGTCACAGCTATATCTGCCAGGGAAAACCCTGGACTTTTTGAACCAGTAATTGCTTCATGCAGGTCATTGGTAGGTCAAAAAGCTCTGCGCTACTGTAATCATCAATTAAAAATCCATAAATTTCTTCGGGCTCTGTAATGTTTTGCATTTCACCTCTAATTCCAGAATCGTACTTTGCTGCATATCCCTCCCTCCTGCATCCGTGAATGTCCCACTCAGTGTGTTAGAAACAATAACTTCTTGCACAAAGCAACTACTGCTTCAAAATTTCTGGGGTTTCCCCTGGCAGATATAGCTGTGACCACAGAGTTAACGAATGCCTGTGAGATGACAGCATAAAGCAGAGCTTGTCTTCAAAAATTCAATTCAGATTTTTGCAGATTTTTGAAACCTAATATATGCAACATTTTTATGGGCAGTAAGTGCAACTGTCAAAAGGGCTAATGCAGCTACAAACTGAAGAGAAGTTCAGTGTCGAGAAATGCAACAGATGCAAATGACAGTTTGTATAAGCACAGATTATGAATTATGAAACATCATTTGACTGGTAAGAGCCTCTGTGGCTCAGGTGGCAGCATGCCGACCTCTCACCGCTGGGTTCCGCGGTTCATATCCCGGTCACTCCATGTGAGATTTATACTGGACAAAGCAGAGGCAGGACAGGTTTTTCTCCGGGTACTCCGGTTCTCTCTGTCATATTTCATTCCAGCAACACTCTCCAGTATCATTTAATTTCATCTGTCATTCATTTATCATTGCCTCAGAGGACTGTGACAGGATTCAATTCCTATCCTCACACTAGATGGGGCTTCATTCATACCATTCCTGACCCAGTCGAATGACTGGAAATAGGCTGTGGATTTTCATTTTCACTTGGCTGGTGCTGGTGAAGAATGCAGCTGCAGAGCAGCACTGCAACTATTATTTTCTTGCAACTTTGATTTCATTCTACAGTGGTTGTGTTCCCAAAACTATTATGATAAAACTATTTTGTCATATCGGTTCCACGTCCATGATGATGATGATGATGAGAGGCACCTCCCTTGGTCAACTCTTGTTCTTTTCCGGCCCCAACAGAATTAGAGCACTCGAGGCCTAGGGAGTCTTTCCTTTTCATGCTCTTCATGGCCCTTGTATTTCTTTGGCCGATACCTTCATTTTTTGAAGTGTCTGAGCCCTTCCATTTTTTACCTCTGATTAATGTTATATAGAGAGGATGATTTCCTATTTGTACTTCCTCTTAAAACAATAATCACCACCACCACCACTGGTTCAGAGGGTCCCGGGTTCGATTCCTGACCAGGTTGGGGGATTTTAATCTCATCTCATTAATTATTTTGGCCCAGGAATGAGTGTTTGTATTTGTCCCAACACTCTCCTCTTCATATTCAGACAACACACCACACTACTAAACACCACAGAAACATGCAATAGTGATTACATCCTTCCATACAGGGTTGTTGTCAGGAAGGGCATCCGGCCGCAAAACAGGGCCAAATCTCCATATGTGTGACACAGTTCGAACCCGCAACCCCACAGGTGTTGTAAAAGCAGTAAAAATAGTATCTGTCCCAGGTCTACTAAGTAGAAGGTTGTCATGTACTTAGACAAATGTGATGTATCAGTAGAGGCACCTTTGCAACATTTAACAAATTTGCCTTAAGATGCAAAACTATTTACCTTTATGCAAAATCACAAAATAATTGACGAAATTATGTTGAATCTCTTTTTGACCCTAGAAGCATAATGAAGTATGCTTTAAAAAATGCTGATGTCTCTCTTCTAATGAACCAAATTTCCATCCCACGAGAATTTTCAATGTCAGAATACTTTGAACCATACACAGTGTTTAGGGATCTAGTTGGTAGTTCATGTAGAACAGGTAAAGATATTGATGTGATTGCCATTCTTCTTTATATAGGCACTTTGAGGAAGCTGCAATGAAGGGTTTATTGATCCCAGTTAGTAATATTGACTGTGAGGTCGTTTTCAACATATTTTTAGATAATATCTTGTAAGAGAACATTTATGATGCCCAGTAATAGAGCACTCATGGTATATCTGGATTTTTCACAGTGAAGTGTAAATTATGTACGTAGGGTAGGTCCTACCTGTTAAAGTGTCAGGATAATTTTTTTCCAAACATCCTTGTTTTGATATGTGTAATATGTGTTTTCATCAGAAGCATAACTCTCTTGTTTCTTGTACATATGTAAAAAATGATGTTTTATTGCAAATTGGTATCAGCTATCTTTAGGTTTAGCTTTTAATGCTGAAAATCGGAAACAAAATTTAGCAAAACTATTGATTAAATAAACTTGCTTTTTTAAATGACTGAATTAGACAAAAAAAAAAAAATCACCACAAACAGATGCATCGGTGCATAACCCCTTACTCATCATTTATATTTATACTGACTGTTAGGCTTGATTGTTTCATTATCATTACTAACAGTGATATCTAGCAGAGAAAGTTAAAATAAGAAGTATGCCAAACATGATAGTACCTTATGTTTGGTACTTCAAGTTGTTAAGAGATACTAGCTGGTGTACCCATGCTTTACTGTGGAATCCTACATTGTATACAGAATTGTATGAAGTCGTGTACATGTTGTGAATAAGATTTTATTAAATTGCATATTAAAAATTTTAGACATCTTCCCCTAAACTACCATTTCATCCAGCATGAATAAAGTTCTTTAGACTCTACCGCTTTGTTCTCCAAATTTACATACCGATTTTCATTAAATTCTGTTTGCCTATTTTCTCGTGGTTCAGCATTGATATGGCCTTAGCAACAAAATTAAGATATAAACAAGATATAAATGATCACAAATTCAATTGTCTATATTCTATATAACTTTACATACCGGTTTAATTAAGTTCTTGTCGTTTTCATGATGCTCGTAAGGGTGGATAGTCAGTCAGAGATGGCTGAAAATGAAAAAAAATTAGTTATGAAAATTGTAACAATTAGTTGCAATCAACACATTACAGGAAAATTGTTCACATTAGTACTGAAATTTAGGAGTAGTTCTGGTGTCAGCATGTTTAATAATATAAGTCCCTGCATCACCATAATTTCTGCATTAAGTTACAGGTGTAATGCTTTTTCAGGACTGTGTCTGTGGATTTGAATTTACTGGACGTACCAGCAGTGGAAAAAGGGTAATGGGTATGACTACCAGTGGTGCCATAGCTAATGTTGTCAAGAAGGAGTCACCTCTCCTCACGTGGGAAGTTCCAGACAGCTGGAGCTTGGAAGATGCTGCTACAGTGCCTGTTGTCTATGCAACTGTAAGTTTGACTTCTCTCATTATTGACCCATTGGGTTCCTCTTCTCTTTCTGTACTTTTCCTTTGGTCCTGTTCTTTTTCCATCTGTTTTTAATCTTCATTTATAATGACTTCTTAGGTTCCTGTTCTCTCTCTGCCTTTTTTTTTTTTTACAGCCATAAGAGAACACAATAAGCAACATTTATATATTTTTAGAAGCTTTCTTTGCAGCCCAGTATCATTGTATTCTCTCTCTCTAGCAGCCTGTCTCCTTCTGCTGTCCACCCGCTGTTCTGCTGTTCTTCTTCACGAAAGCCCTTGAAGTTACTGATCTGGTGCCGGTACTTGGTTCTGTTAACAATGTCTTCACGGTTTCATCCAATAATTTTCAGATCCTTCCTGACCGCCCTGTACCACTTATCACATGTGTTAGGTCTACTATCAAGTATGGCAAAAATTTTCTCAACCTTCCTTTCTAAATAGGTGGCTACAGAACTTGAGTTGTCACTTCTTGATGGATTCCATCATTTGTTTGGTTTTCTGATGTAGTTCATCTCGTCCTCGCAACCTGTATTGTTCAGCCACGATCTTTGGGCTCATTACCTTTTCAAGGATCTTCCTCTCAAACTTCTCAGTTTCTCTCAGACCAGCCTTTCCAGTAACTCGGAGGCATTCACTTCCATAGACACATTCGGGTTTAAACACCGTGCTGTAATGTCTGAGTTTAGCTTGCATTGAAATCTCCTTCTTGTTGTACAGGTCACGTGTTCTGCGAAACGCTGCGGCCCTCCTACCTCCTCTGTCTGTATTTGTTTCATTGTCCTAATTTTTTTTTGCCCATCTGTTTTTATCTTTTCCTCGCTTCCTTTTCCTACTTTTATCAACCTTGCACCTCCCTCTGTGTATCAGTGGTAGGATGTTGGCCTCCAAATCCCAAGATCACAGGATTTTTAACAGTGGAGGAAAATCTATTGAACACTCCATCTTGTTCGGTGTTGACACCTGGTGACACATTTAGTGCTCAACCACAAAATTAAGTAAAATTCAGCCATAGAGTGCTCAACAGATATTTCTGCTCTCTGGTGGAGTAAAATGCAACATCGAAATTGACATGCTGGCTTCCGAGATGGTACTGTTTGCCTCCGCAGCATAACGGTTAGCACTATTAGCTGCCGTCCTCGGGGGTCCGGGTTCGATTCCCAGTACTGTCAGAAATTTAAGAATGGCAGGAGGGCTGGCATATGGTTGAAACGATACATGCAGCTCACTTCCATCGTGGGTGTGCCTAAAAAGAGCTGCACTACCTCAGGATGAGGATACGAGTTTACTTTATCCGAGATGGTATCAAATGAAAATGCCTGGATGTAGTGGCTGAAATCATATGATTGAAATGAAAATCCTCAGTCTGTTTCCAGTCAGTTGACGAGGTCACGAATGGAATGAATGAAGCCCCCATCTAGCAACAAGGATAGGAATTGTGCCGACTGCCGAAGCCTCTCGCATTTCTCTGGGGCAATGATTAGAGTCCTGCGTGGATATGCAGAATATTATCCACATCTGCACTTCCTTCATCCGCATATATTGTAAATATTGAACTATATTACACCTAAGGTATTGAAACGTAATACAATAAGCCTGACAGCTGGCACCAGAGCACCTACTGTGACAGGTTTATGAGTAATTTCCTCTTGCAACAACTACCCACATATTGAGAGGTTCTCTTTCGGAATCTTTGTTCCTTCCTTCCACAAATTGTTGGCAGGAGCCAATTGAGGGTTATGTTAGATATACGGCTTTATGGACTCAAGGCTCTTTTTACATCACCATCCTCCCATATCAGGGTCAAGGGTCACGTAACCACAAGCAAAAATAAGAGGATACCTGAGTGAAAACCAATAAACTTCATTATTTAGAAATTATCAGCAAAGTTATCCGCACTGTCATACAGTTTGTATCTGCCAAAACACTAACTTTGCGGATATACATGCAGGGCTCTAGCAATGATTAATGACTGACAGATGAAATGAAATTATATTGGAGAGTGTCGCTGGAATGAAAGATGACAGGGAAAACCAGAGTACCTGGAGAAAAACCTGCCCTGCCTCTGCTTTGGCCGGCACAAATCTCGCATGGAGTGACCGCGATTTGAACTACAGAACCCAACGGCCGGAGACTGACGTGCTGCCACCTGAGGCATGGAGGCTTTGTCATATGATTGTTGTTTGTCCAACCCTTGTCCCGTTTCCCTACGGGGTTGGGTATGAGGTGAGATGAATCTGTCTTGGCGGGTTTTTATGACCGGATGCCCTTCCTGACATCAACCTCATCAGAGGAGTTGATGAGATGAAATGAATGACGTGATATATGATAGTAGGGAGAGGGTGAAAGCCAGTGCCGCCACATAGCCTACTCCTGTCGAATAGCACCAAGGGGTCTGCTCAAGGCTTAACGTCTCCTTCCGATGGACAAATCACTATCAACAGCGTCATATGCCCTCACTCCATATGAGCACTGCGGAGAGGTTTGGAATTAAATCCAGGCTTTGGGCAAACAATCTAGTGACTAGAAATTGTATACCACCACCTCCCCTATCCTGCCGGCCAACATTCTGATGGTGAAAAGTTTTTCGACCAACGGGACTCGAACTGGCTAACCTCTGTGTCAGACCATTTAGACTTCAGCGCCTTAACGATCACGGCCACCAGGCGGGCTAGGCTTTGTCATATGATTAATATTTTATAATTATTATCATCATCATCGTAGAACTTTCTTCTTATCGTACACGCCCCACAGCAAGATCAAACATCTGTCAAGATGGTCCCGTAGTGAGTGTTGATGCCTGCCTTCCTAGTGAAGCTGGGAGTCAGAGACAAGGTTGTCAGGGGGCTGAGAAGAAAGGGATGCAGTGAGAGGCGAGAGCCCATCAATATGAAGATGTGGAGATTTTCCTTCTTTTTTTGTGTTTCAATGCTTGTCCTTGTCTCATCTTTCCATTACTCCCTCTTCCCACACTGATCTGTCATAGTGTTTATCCTATTATGTGTTTCTTTTCATGTTCCTATCTTTCTGTAAATGACTTGAAATCTTCGCTATCTGTAAGGCTGACTAGGACAGTAAACCACAATTCCGAAGGTACTCGCCTTGTTTTTCTTCTTCCTACTCGGTGACTCTTAACTATGTGTGGGCAAAAAGCCTAAATCCAAATCTTCATAAGTTACTTTTTCCTTCTGATCTCATTGTCATCATCGTGATCTAGCTCAGTTCCCAGCCACTTGCCAGGTCTCTATGGAATGTAAGTCCCTCCATCATTACCTATCATTTCACCAAGTCTCTATCAGTGCTCTGTTCCAGCAACACAACCCTTCATACCATTCAGTCATTCTGTCGATCTTCCCCTTGACCTCTTTCCGCCCCTTCCTTCTTGTACATTCTCCTGGATATTATTGAGTCCTTCATTCAGCAGACATGTCCATACCACTTTAGTTTTCATTTCTCTATCCTCTCTTGTAACGATTCCTCTTTCAGAACTGCTCTCAACTTCTCATGTCTTAGTCTCTCTCTCTTCTTGTATCTCCTGTTCTGCTTCTCAAATACAGTATTTATTTCACTCACCTGCACTTTCTGATATAATAAATCCTGCCTTTAGCAGAACCTTTATGAACCAGAAAAATGTCCATGTTGGAAAATTTTCCTGGTCCCATGAATTTTGGTTTAATATTCATGTAAGTTTACCTGTATTTAGCAGAACCTGTCTAATGCAGAAACAGGAGGAAATTCTGGGGCTGTAATGCAAAGATATCTATACATTTCCTTCCTAACCCTTTTCACTACATGTGTATTCTGAATGGATCTAAGCATTCGGCCAGGAAATGAACTTGGACTATCTGGTTGTAAGGCAGCAACTTTATCTGTTGACTATGACCGGAATATTCCATGTGGTTTGGACATTCTGTACTGTAGGAATGTGGAAATACCAAAACTTGTGGTAGGAAACTTATGGACCTCCTTTGCCCCTTATCTGTTACAATGTGAGTGTAACCTTATGAGTTGTTTACTAACAGAACACAGGAATTTAGGAGGGTGCAGACACTACCTGCTTAACAGTGCAATGCAGTTTTCATAGAAAGGTCACAGATTTTGTGTGCTTAGAGTTAACAATCACGGAAATTTGTGCTGTTGTTACAGTGTAATTTTAAATGTGATAGAAGGAAAGAAATACATGATTTTAGACTTTAGGTTTTAGAAGCTAGTGAGAAAGATGAATTGCCTGTTAAGCAGATCGTAGCAAAGTTTGGAAAAAACAAGTCGACTACATTCTTAAGAAAAAGGTAGAATGAAATGAAGATTGGTTACAGGGAGGCGGAGCAGTGAAATGAAGGCTCAGAGTAACTGGGAATGAGGAAATAAACAAAATTGTTTGAGAATGGTTTGATAGTGTCAGAGCAAGAAATTTGCCCATTTCAGGGAAAATGTTATGGCACCATGAAAGAGAAGTTGCAGGAAGTACACCTCAGCAACCATCCTCTACAGGTTTTCTGTGATTTCCCATTTTCACACTAGGCAATTGTTGGGGCTGTACCTTAATTAAGGCCACGTCCACTACCTTCCCAATTCTAGTCTTTTGCCGTCCTTCCATCGCCAACAACCTTCAGTGTGTTTGTGCAGCATTAAACCTCTAGCAAAACAAAAATCAGAGTTATTGTATTGTGGAGTTCAAACCACTGATGGTGGTTCCACGTCTAGAATAATCTTCTTTGCTCATTTCCCTTGTTTCCTTTTTATGTTTTATCAGTTGTATCAGCTTGCATTTGTCAGTTCGGAAGACGTGACAAAATAGTTAGCTTTCCTGCATTTTCCCAGCTAAACAAAGTACCTCCTCTTTGGTGACGTATTACTCTTCAGCTTCTTCTTCCAGCGACATGGTGGATGGTGTATAGTAACGAAATACGAGTCTCATGGTTTGTGCGGTATTAGGAGGTGAACTTTAGCAGTTTGACAGTCGTAAGTGTGATACATTATTCTAACTTGTACAGTTATTCACGTCAGAGTGTTCGTGAAGTATTCAGTGAAACCTGAAGCGAAATATCTACAAAAACAACCATGCCCCCCAAAGTTAAAGAGGTGCCAATGGAAGCCATTGTGAAGCAAGCAGTGCAGGAAGTGCTGAGCAGTAAGGAAACTCTCAGCACTCTTACCAACCTCATCCAAGATCAGGTGACAAAGACAGTTGTAACGCAACTGAAGGAAACAATAAATTTCAATACAAGTGTGATCGAGGAACTAAAGCGTACGCTGGAAGAAAGAGACACGGCCATAATGGAATTAAAAAGGGAGCTGCAAATTAAAACAGACAGTTTAGAGCAGTACCGAAGAAGACAGTGCTTGCATGTGTTTGGTGTGGAAGAAACTGCAGGAGAAAACACGGACAATATTGTCATTGAAATTGCTCGTGAAATTGGGGTGGAACTTTCAGTGGACGAAATAGACAGATCGCATAGGGTTGGGAAAAGTCAAACTGGCCGTCCAAGACCCATAATTGTGAAGTTTGTTTCGTACCAGAAAGGAAATGCAGTGTTTGTAAAAAAAAAAAAAATAATAATAATAATAATAAACTCAAGGTTACAAACTAAACAATTAGAAAGGACCTAACCCCAGAGAGACTGCGGCTTCTGCAGGACGCTATAAGTAAGTTCAGTGTGCGGAACGTGTGGTCAAAGGATGGCATTTCGTCGCCATAAGACCTATATGTGTCGGTGCGATGTAAAGCCCCTAGCAAAAAAAAAAAAAAGATAGCATCATTTATGTTAAGCAGGGAACTCGTAAAATACCTGTGTCAAACCGCGAAGATCTCGATCGTATTCACTAACCATGAGCCGACATTCTGTAAACTAAATACCGCTGTATAGAACTTTAATCAGAATTTCAACTGTAGCTATAGCCTACATTTTTATCATTAATTTCAATTTTTAGTTTCTTAAGTGTAGTTTTTCCTTTTATATCTACAGTTAAATTTTAAGTTGGCAGCAACAAGCAACCAGGAAACAAATGCCTCTAGTTTCAGCCTCTCCAACCCACAGTCCCAAGCAGGTCACTACCTGTATCTCCCAGCCCCCACCCTAGGTACCGCTAATCACCTTCAAGACATTCTTTTGCCTTACCCTACCTCCTTTCAAATAGCTCATGTAAACATTCAGAGCATTCTCCCACATTTCCCGGAATTCTCTGAAATATTCTCAACCTGCAACCTGCACGCCATACTATTCTCCGAGTCGTGGTTGCGGCAATCTATCCCTTCATCTCTTGTTAGTATGAATGGTTATTCATTAGTTAGGAATGACAGGAACGGTAAGCTCCGTGGAGGAGTCGGTATGTATATATGGGATGATGTGAAGTATAAGGTGATATTAAAATCCCCCCGTGGGTTCTCCAATAGCCCCAAATTCTTGTTCGTTGAGCTCATAGTTCGCGGTACGAAGTGCTTGCTTGGTGTGGTGTATCTTCCACCAAAGACTGGTAACATAAAAATCTAGAGGAAGCCCTACATGATCTAACACCCAGGTATGAGCATTCGATTTTAATGGGAGACTTTAATACAGGCTTGACAAACAAATCTACTGAAACAAAATGATTGACTGAGATGTTTTCATCCATTAATTTGACAATACTACCCCTAAACCCTACACACCATGTTGCCAACTCATGAATGCTCCTCGATCTAATAATTACTAATAATACCAACCGAATCCTAACTCATGGACAAATGCCCATTCCCGGTCTCTCCCGACATGACATGGTTTATGCTGCATATTCCTTGAAATGCCCTAAATTCAAGCCAAAATTAATTACATATAGAGATTTTAAACACTTTAATGAAGACGCATTTTTTGAAGATGCTCTTAACACGCCATGGCACAACATTCAGTTCATAAATGACATTGACGGAAAAGTAAATAATTTTAACGAACTTCTTCTGACTCTGTATGACAGACATGCACCACTACGCACTGTTAGGGTAAAGAGACCTTCAAACCCATGGCATTCCCAAGAAATACGCGACCAGATGAAAGTAAGAGATACACCCTGTAATTATTACGTGAAATATCCTACATCTGACAATTTTGGAAAGTATAAAAAACTCCGAAACAGAACAACACAGTTAATTAGAAATGCTAAAATACGTCACTCTTGTGATATTTTGAACACTCAAAATTCTAGTCAGATTTGGAAATCTCTTTGCAAAATGGAATTATGCAAAAACAAGACAAATGACAATAACTGTAATGTACCACTAGCTGACCTAAACTCATATTTTAGCTCCCTATCCTCTCAGATTGACGAACAGACCAAAGCAGCAGTAATTAATAGAATATCCTCAAAAGCAAGACATAATGGCAAGCAGTTCTACTTTTCTCATGTGACCCCCAGTGACGTTAGGGAAGTCTTCAGTGAAATAAAGTCAGCGTCCACTGGCTATGATGGAATCAACCTGTCTCTTTTAAAAAGAATCATAGACATCGTACTTCCAATGGTCATGCATATCATTAATAACTCACTCATGACTGGAGTCTTTCCTTTGAATTGGAAACATGCAATCATCCTACCTTTCCCTAAAAACAACCACCCCAACAGTCCCGAAGATTATCATCCTGTAAGTATCCTTCCTATATTAGGAAAATTGTTGGAGAAAATAATACATAAGCAAATGACTGAATATCTTATACAGTACAACTTACTTGACAAATATCAATCAGGATTCATTCAAAATCACAGTACTACCACTGCATTAGTTTGTACCACTTAGCGCAATTAATTACACAATTACCCCAAGTGACAGCACAAATGCTCTGACCATACATGAATAAAGGTACAGATCAGAGTTGTGGAAACGTGCAAGTCCAAACAAATATCAAATAAGAAAAATGAACAAGTACTCACCATTAAATAAACTGGTGACACCAGAGGGGTAGATAAAATGGAGACCTGGTCATCATCTTAAAATGTTTACCCATTTTCAGAAAAAAACACAACCTCTTACTTTGAAACAAAGAGAGATTTAATAATAAACCTTAAGAAGCTTACAATTTAATTAAAATAATCCTCGCTGGAAATAAACCCCGAAAAACTTAGTGCTGAAAGATTTTTAAAAAACCTACAGTCAACCGTTTCATTAGAAATTAATTGAATAAACTAATTAATTAATTAATAAAGAAATTAATAAAGACTATACTATACTATACACCATACAGAAACACTTTGTCCACCTTTGGATATCCTTTAAATACTAATAGATTTCATGGCAAGTTTCATATCACCAACATATACCTTGTTAGACTCAGAAACAATGTTCTCTTAATTGCCCCGTTTAAAAAAAAAAAAAATCCAAAATGTTATTTGGATTACATTCCAATTGGTTCCTACAAGGAAGGGTGGAATATCACTATCAAGTTTCAAGAAAAGCTTACCCCAAAATAATAATAATGATCATAGTAATAATCAGGTCCACGACGCGGGGTAGGAAAACAATTCATTTCCACCAACATCCATCAACAATCAGCATCACCAACTCTCAACATTAACATTAACATTCCCATGGCAACGAACACACGCTAGGCCAGTTAAGGGAAAGGGCCAATCACAGGCAGGTGAATACATATTAAGAACAACAGAAAAACAGGATGCCAAAATACCACGAAAATACTAAGCAAATAATAATTAAATTAAATTAAGAAGAAAGGAATGAAGATAAAATAGGAATGGAATACAAACGTAAACCCCACACCCTTGCAGCAACTCGCTTGGTTAGTAACCTTGCCAAAACATTGCATTAACCCCTACCTATCAGGCCTAGAAGGCCACAACCAAACATTATCAAATTTACAATTTCCAAGAATAAGAATTAACATTAATTTACAGTAGACGCAAGTCCCTAGTGAACAAAGTTGGTTAACATTTTTTTTTATAACTGGGAAAATGTTCGAAAACCACAAGGCTAAAGTACTGAATTCAGATGGTGAAAAGCTTCATTATGTCCTGGTACGCACTTCCCATTTCAAAATATTCAGTTCACCACACGGAATCAGCAAAAGGAGATTGGAAAACAAGTTTTACAGGACTTAACCATGTTTTGGATATCACCATCCATCATTTTCCAAATGAAGAATTGTCTAATTTTCTGCCTAGTTTTAAAGGTGCCTAAATGACCACCAATGGGACAAGAGTGATAATACTTGAAGATGATTGGTACTAAGACTTTGGGAACAACAATTTTGAAATTAGCATCACTTCAACCTTTACAACATAGGACACCCTTCACCAGAGAATAAGGTTTTACAACCATTCCATCACTAATTTTGTCGATGATTTCTTTAAACTCAGGATCAGCTTTTTGATGATCGCCAAACTCATGGTATAACAAAGGCAGATCAGAAAGAATGGTACCCACTCTAACAACATTAGTTTCATCAATTTCTTCAACTTCAGATTTTACATGAAGACCAAAGCTCCCGTCAAACATTCTACTTAATCTGTCAGTGATGACATTCTCTGAACCTCCGATATGCTTAATGTGAAAACTAAAAGCAGAGATCCTAAGCGCCCATCTAGTGATTCTGCCCGTTCTTTTGGGTCGGTTCAAGACCCACGAGAGAGTCTGATTATCTGTTTCAAGGTTGAAATTTACGTCTTCAGTGAAGGGTCTGAATTTCTCAAGTGCAAACAGCATGGCCAAACACTCCAACTCATAGATGGAGTACTTACTCTCCAGATTATTGAGGATTCTAGACACATAGGCAATGGGTCTATGACCATCCTCATGTTCCTGTAAGAGTACACCAGCAACAGCTTTTCCTGAGGCATCGGTTTGTACAATGAAACGTTTACTAAAATTGGGTATGGCCAACACAGGAGCATTCGATAAGGCAAGTTTCAGGGTTTCAAAGGCTTCTTGCTGGGAGGGGCCCCAGATGAACTTGATATCCTTACGCCTGAGATAGTTAAGGGGTGCAGCTACCTCAGCAAAATTTGGGATAAATTTGCAGAAGAAGTTCACCATGCCCACAAATCGAGCAACACCTTTTACATCCTTAGGTGGTTGGAATTCCCTGATAGCCTGGGTTCTAGAATGATCAACGGAGACTCCATCGGGCGACACAACATGTCCAAGAAAGGACACACTTGGCATGGCAAAGGTTACCTTGGATAGTTTCACAGTAAGACCAGCTTTTTCAAACGCTCCAGGACTTCCCTGACATGATCCATGTGTTCTTCAAAGGTGTTTCAAGATCACCAAGTCATCGAGGTAATTGAAAATAAATTTAAACTTGATATCCCCTAGAATAGAATTCAGTAATATAGTTAAAACACCTGCTCCGCAAGATAGATGGAATGGCAAACGGAGGAACTCATAAAGATTTCAGTCCGTGATGAAGGCGGTCAGGGGAATAGAAGCTTTAGAGAGCGGAATCTGATAACAGGCTTGATTGAGACCTAACACAGTGAGAAACCTGGCTCCGGAGAACCACCCAATACAAGTATGTAAATCTGGCAAGGGAATAGATTGCAAGATGATCTTGCAGTTCAGGGATCTGTAATCGATAATGGCACGGTATCCTCCAGAGGGTTTAGGTACTAGAAAAACCAGAGATGAATAAGGAGAAGTGGGCGGTCTAATGACCCCATCGGCAAGCATCTGGTCGATAATCCTTTTGAGTTCTAACATCCGAGGAGGTGAAAGACGGTAAGGAGGGGATCTAACAGGCTGGTTGTCAGACAGTTCAGTCTCATACTCCAATACATCCGTCAGACCTAACTTGTTAGTGAACACCTCTGGAAATTGATGGCACAAGTTACGGACTTGATTAGCTTGTTGATAGTCCAAATGATCAAGATCCAACTGATCTGTTTCATTGTTCTCCCCTGGTAGCAACCTACCTACACAAGAAACTCTGAAGGTACCCGAGGGAGCATCGACAATATCGAATGTACAATTTGGGGAAAATTTAAAGTAGAATTTTCTAGCCCGGAAGTCTAAAACTAATCTGGTCCTTGACAAGAAGTCAGTGCCCAAAATCATGCTACAAGCTAGCTTCAGATTTACCAAGCAATGAACCTTCCAAGTAAATTTACCAGTATGCAATTTCACGTCAACAGATCGTAAAATTTCCATAAATGATCCTTATTAGCCGTGACACATGCAACATTGACTTTCTGCAACTCAGGCATTTTACAAGAGGACTTCATTTCATCATACCAACTGGCATCAATTAACGTGACAACGCTACCCGAGTCAATTAAAGCAACAATCGGTTCATTATTCAGCTCAGCCTTCGCGAAAGTGCTTTTAAACTCAACCAAAGCGGAGATTTTATTACATTCCTGCGGACAAATAACTCCGAATCTACAGAAAATTCAGGGGCAAGAGATTCACAAGTTGTACTATTAACCTTTAGTCATTGATTGCGTTTTTGGAAAGATGATGGGCAGTTAATCTTAAGATGCTGCCTCGACCCACACAAATAACAGCAAGGACTAGAACTATGCTTCGCTGAAGGGCAAGCATTCCTAAGATGATCACATGACTCACAATTGTAACATTCTTTTATATTTCCACTTCCCTAGATTGAGGCAAAACTGGGTTCACAGGAGGAGGGTGGCAGATAGGTCTGGCTGCGTCCCCATGCTTTACATCTTCAGCAAAGGTACAAGCAGCCTCTAATTCCACAAAATTAGTCGGACTCTTCGTGAGGGAGAGGTAAGACCGGTAGGCAGAAGAAATACCTTTCAAAATATGAGCCACAATTTCTTCTTCTGGCACTGAAATTTGAAATACTTTGCAATAAAACCTCAAGTCTAAGATATAGCTTAAGAGATTCTCATTTAGCAGTTGAGTCCTAAAACAATATTGAGGAATCAAACTTTGCAATGCCAAAGAAAGGATAAATTTCGATAATACAAGCTCATGAAATTCTGTAATCTTTGAATTCTTTGAAATAGCTTCAGAAATTCACATTTCAAGATCCCCTCACAATGGGAGAACAGGGCACGGAAAATTCCAGAGTTATAGATGGAATATGCACTACCAGACTCTGTCATTTCTACCAGGAATCTCAGAAACCTTTTACTTTCTTCAATTGAATTGACTGAAAAGTTTTTTACTCCGTTGAAAAGGTCCTTTAATGAGGAGTGAGAAGGAGTAGAATTTAAACAGGCTAACAGATTCTCTAAAACTGGGGAGGCTGAACAACATGAACCTTGATAATTAGGGGAGGCATCAACATGATTATTAGCATTACTAGAGGGAGGAAAAGAGTAACTTCCCCTTTCAACAACCGATAAATTCTCCATATCCTTACTTGATAATATTATGTCTAGTTCAGCAGAAATACTAGAAGCAATGGTCGACAGTTTAGTATGTTCAGAAATAAAGCTAGGTTCAAGACTCGTGTTGTTGTTTGAGTCATCAGTCCATAGACTGGTTTGATGCAGCTCTCCATGCCACCCTATCCTGTGCTAACCTTTTCATTTCTACGTAACTATTGCATCCTACATCTGCTCTTATCTGTTTGTCATATTCATACCTCGATCTACCCCTACCGTTCTTGCCACCTACACTTCCTTCAAAAACCAACTGAACAAGTCCTGGGTGCCTTAAGATGTGTCCTATCATTCTATCTCTTCTTCTCGTCAAATTTAGCCAAATCAATCTCCTCTCACCAATTTGATTCAATATCTCTTCATTCGTGATTCGATCTATCCATCTCACCTTCAGCATTCTTCTGTAACACCACATTTCAAAAGCTTCTATTCTCTTTCTTTCTGAGCTAGTTATTGTCCATGTTTCACTTCCATACAATGCAACGCTCCACACAAAAGTCTTCAAAAACATCTTTCTAATTCCGATATCAATGTTTGAAGTGAGCAAATTTCTTTTCTTAAGAAAGCTCTTCCTTGCTTGTGCTAGTCTGCATTTTATGTCCTCCTCACTTCTGCCATCATTGGTTATTTTACTACCCAAGTAACAATATTCATCTACTTCCTTTAAGACTTCGTTTCCTAATCTAATATTTCCTACATCACCTGCCTTCGTTTGACTGCACTCCATTACTTTTGTTTTGGACTTATTTATTTTCATCTTGTACTCCTTACCTAAGACTTCATCCATACCATTCAGCAACTTCTCGAGATCCTTTGCAGTCTCAGATAAAATAACAATATCATCCGCAAATCTCAAGGTTTTGATTTCCTCTCCTTGGACTGTGATTCCATTTCCAAATTTCTCTTTGATTTCCTTTACTGCCTGTTCTATGTAAACATTGAAAAGGAGAGGGGACAAACTGCAGCCTTGCCTCACTCCTTTCTGGATTGCTGCTTCTTTTTCAAAGCCCTCGATTCTTATCACTGCAGACTGATTTTTATACAGACTGTAGATAATTCTTCGTTCTCCGTATCTGATCCCTATCATCTTCAGAATCATAAATAGCCTGGTCCAATCTACATTATCGAATGCCTTTTCTAGATCTACGAATGCCATGTACGTGGGCTTGTCCTTCTTGATTCGATCCTCTAAGATCAGACATAAAGTCAGGATTGCTTCACGTGTTCCTACATTTCTTCTGAAGCCAAATTGATCTTCCCCAACTCAGCTTCAACTTGTTTTTCCATTCTTCTGTAAATAATACGTGTTAAAATTTTGCAGGCATGTGATACTAAACTAATAGTGCGGTAGTTTTCACACCTGTCAGCACCGGCTTTCTTGGGAATAGGTATAACAACATTCTGCCGAAAATCGGATGGGACTTCTCCTGTCTCATACATCTTGCACACTAAATAAAATAACCTTACCGTGCTGGTTTCTCCTAAGGCAGTCAGTAATTCAGAGGGAATATCATCAATTCCAGGTGCCTTGTTCCTATTTAGGTCACTCACAGCTCTGTCAAACTCTGACCTCAAAATTGGGTCTCCCATTTCATCAGCATCAACAGCCCCTTCATGTTCCAGAACGAAATTATCTACATCGTTACCTTGATACAACTGTTGGATATGATCCTGCCATCTTTCTGCTTTGTCTTCTTTCCCTAGAAGTGGCTTTCCATCTGAGCTCTTAATATTCATTCACCTAGATTTCCTTTCTCCAAAGGTTTCCTTGATTTTCCTGTATGCAGCATCTACCTTTCCCAGGACCATACAGCCTTCGACATCCTTGCACTCCTCCTTCAGCCATTCTTCCTTAGCTACCTTGCACTTTCTATCCACTTCATTCTTTAATCGCCTGTATTCTTTTCTGCCCTCTTCATTTCTAGCATTCTTGTATTTTCGTCGTTCATCAATCAGGTCTAGTATCTCCTGAGTTATCCACTGATTCTTAGTTGATCTTTTCTTCCTTCCTAACATTTCTTCAACAGCCCTACTGACTTCATTTTTCATGACTCTCCACTCTTCCTCTACTGTGCTTCTTTCGGCCTTTTCATTTAGTCCTTGTGCAACATGTTCCTTGAAACAATCCATCACACTCTTTTCTTTCAACTTGTCTAGATCCCATCTTTTTGCATTCTTTCCTTTCTTCAATTTCTTCAACTTCAGATGGCATTTCATGACCAACAAGTTGTGGTCAGAGTCCACGTCTGCTCCTGGGAAAGTTTTGCAATCCAACACCTGGTTTCTGAATCTCTGCCTAATCATAATGAAGTCTATTTGATACCTTCCAGTGTCTCCAGGTATACAGCCGTCGTTTGTGGTGTTTGAACCAAGTATTGGCGAGGACTAAATTATGGTCAGTGCAGAATTCAACCAGCCGACTTCCTCTTTCGTTCCTTTGTCCCAATCCAAATTCTCCTACTGTGCTACCTTCTCTTCCTTGGCCTACCACTGCGTTCCAGTCTCCCATCACAATTAGATTCTCGTCACCTTTGACATATTTTATTAAATCTTCTATCTCCTCATATATTCTTTCAATTTCTTCATTATCCGCTGAACTAGTAGGCATATAGACCTGCACTATTGTGGTGGGCATTGGTTTGGTGTCTATCTTGGCGACAATAATTCTTTCACTATGCTGGTCGTAGTAGCTTATCCGCTGCCCTATTTTCTTATTCATTATTAAACCAACTCCTGCATTACCCCTGTTTGATTTCGTGTTGATAATTCGGTAGTCGCCTGACCAAAAATCCTGTTCTTCCTGCCAACGTACTTCACTTATACCAACTACATCTAACTTTAGCCTATCCATCTCCCTTTTCAGATTCTCTAACCTACCACAACGATTCAAACTTCTAACACTCCACGCTCCGACTCGCAGAATGTCAGTATCCATCTTCCTGATGATCGCCCCCTCTCGTGTAGTCCCCACCCGGAGATCCGAATGGGGGACTAGTTTACCTCCGGAATATTTTACCCGGGAGGAAGCCATCATCAGTACATCATTCATACAGAGAGAGCTGCATGTCCTCGGGAGGTGGTTACGGCTGTAGTTTCCCGTTGCTTTCAGCCGTGTAGCAGTATCAACACAGCTAAGCCATGTTGAGTATTATTACAAGGCCGTATCAGTCAATCATTTAGACTGCCGCCCTTGCAACTACCGAAAGGCTGCTACCCCCCTTTCGATGAACCATTCGTTAGTCTGGTCTCTCAACAGATACCCATCCGATATGGTTGCACCTGCGGCTCGGCTATCTGCATCATTGGGACACGCAAGCCTCCCCACCGCGGCAAGGTCGCATGGTTTGTAGAGGAGGGTTCAAGACTCATAACCCACTGGTAGTCAGCACACACAGAATAGATAACAGGTTTAAAGAAAGGGACATTAAAGCATATAGCACACAGTTAGCTTCGAGCACTGTAAACACAAATGAATAAACCAGAGCTCTGCTAACACTCACTGTACCACTCAGTGCAATTAATTACACAATTACCCCAAGCGACAGCACAAATGCTCTGACCATACATGAATAAAGGTACAGATCAGAGTTGTGGAAACATGCGAGTCCAAATAAATATCAAATAAGAAAAATGAACAAGTACTCACCATTAAATAAACTGGTGACACCAGAGGGGTGGATAAAATGGAGACCTGGTCATCATCTTAAAATGTTTACCCATTTTCAGAAAAAAACACAACCTCTTGGAAACAGAGAGAGATTTAATAATAGACCTTAAGAAGCTTACAATTTAATTAAAATAATCATCGCTGGAAAAAAACCCAAAAAAACTTAGTGCTCAAAGATTTAAAAAAAAAAAAAAAAAAAAAAAAATCCGAAATGTTATTTGGTGAACATCCCAAGGAGTTCCTACAAGGAAGGGTGGAATATCACGACAAGTTTCAAGAAAAGCTTACCCCAAAATAACAATAATAATCATAGTAATAATCAGGTCCACGATGCGGGGTAGGAAAACATTACATCAGGGAGAGAAAAATGCCAAATATAATTAAAGAAAAACAGGTTAAACCACCCACAGTACTAAATTCATAACAGGAACATCAATTCATTTCCACCAACATCCATCAACAATCAGCATCACCAACTCTCAACATTAGCATTCCCATGGCAACGAACGCACGCTAGGCCAGTTAAGGGAAAGGACCAATTACAGGCCATCAATCAACAATAGGCAAATACATATTAAGAGACAGCAGAAAAGCAGGACGCCGAAATACCACGAAAATACTAAGCAAATAATAATAAAATTAAATTAAGAAGAAAGAAATGAAGATAAAATAGGAATGGAATACAAACGTAAATCCCACACCCTTGTAGCAACTCGCTTGGTTAGTAACCTTGCCAAAACATTGCGTTAACCCCTACCTATCAGGCCTAGAAGGCCACAACCAAACATTAAGTATCAAATTTACAATTTCCAAGAATAAGAATCAACATTAATTTACAGTAGACGCAAGTCCCTAGTGAACAAAGTTGGTTAACATATTATAATTTCTTTTTTTATAACCGGGAAAATGTTCAAAAACCACAAGGCTAAAGTACTGAATTTAGACGATGCAAAGCTTCATTATGTCCCGGTACGCACTTCCCATTTTGAAATATTCAGTTCACCACATGGAATCAGTAAAAGGAGAATTGGAAAAACACTTACAGTGAACCATCTTGCCGTAGTCGCGAAGTAGCTTCAGCCTCATATGCTTACTTACGTATGGCAGAGGAAATCCTTAGAAGGCACTTAAAATTTCCAAGCATGGAAGATGAAATTATGATAAAATTTAAAGAAAAACCTTCAAAGTTCACGAGGGCGTAAGCCCTATCAAAGGAAATTCACCCTGGGTCCATCTTAATTCCACAATCCATCCCGCTAAGCAGAGAAGCACCCCGCCCTTCCATCTCGCTTCACTCTCAGAACGATAATGGTGACTACCCAGAAGCCTGCGAGTCAGTCCACAGCCGCAATGATCACGTGCGCGTACGCGCTCAGTGGAGGGGCACGAGTGGCGAGGTTGTTCATACCGACGACACTAGAATGTAGGAGAATACAGAAAAAAGCACCGACTGGCCAAACACCACAGATGGGCACCTTAATAACCTTTTAAGCTGGCAGAAGTTCATGTTTGTACGTATTTGAAAACCATGGTATCTGTGACCATGAATTAATTGATGAATAACATAGCGGCAAACCACTTTAAAGACACAAATTTCAATAGCCAAGAAGCCAGTACTAAAATATTTACGGAGAGGGTATAAATTATTACGCTGGTAATAAGTTAAAGTGACAAATGACATGCAACTAGTGATAGATAAAGGACAAATGACTATACTTGTTCTCTTGGACTTCAGCAAAGCCTTCGACTGTGTAGATAGAGACATGTTACTCGCTAAACTTAAGGCGCTGAAATTTTCTTACAGCACTTTAACCTGGGTACAGTCCTATGTTAGTGATTGTCAGCAGCGTGTATCAGTGGGAAACGATACATCTTCGTGGCAAACCACGAAGTTGGGCGTGGCTCAGGGTGGAGTATTGTCACCACTTCTGTTCTCATTGTACATGAACGATTTATCTGAGACGCTGACCAATTGTAAATATCACCTGTATGCAGATGATATTCAATTATATATTCACACAAAGCCTAATAACTTAAACAATTCAATCACTAAGTTAAACGAAGACCTAGCAAATGTTAATGACTGGACTAGCAGACATGGCCTGAAAGTGAACCCATCAAAATCACAGGCCATAATAATTGGCACATATAAATCTCATGCTAAAATACAAAACACATCTATACCCAGTGTTATGCTCAGTGGAATACCAGTAACATTTAGCGATCATGTAAAGAACCTTGGAGTAGTATTCGATAAATATGTAAGTTGGTCGGAACATGTCACAAAAATTTGTCAAAGAGTATTCTATTCATGACATTCTGCAAAAAGGATGAGGGACTTCCTTCCAACAAACACATGAAAATTATTAGTACAGAGTCTAATATTTCCAATATTTGACTACGGAGATGTAGTTTATAATAGTATGAGCAAAACACTTTCATGTCGACTACAGCGAGTCTACAGTGCTTGTGCTCGATTCGTATTAAATATCCCAATCCAAACTCATATTAGCCCTTTCCTCTCTCAGCTGTCATGGCTATGATTGACTGAACGGTGTAAATACCACGCTGTTTCCCTTCACAGTATTCTGCAAACAAGCAAACAGACTTTAAATACCTCTTCCCTTCCGATAGAGCTCCCTCAAGGCCATCCACCTGTTCCCTCTTGCCCATTCCCATTCACCACAGTTCCTGGAACTCAATCCCAGCTGAAATTTGAGGCATAGGCTGTCCGAGGCTTTTTAAAAGGAAATGTTTAATGTGGTACTCAAAAATGTGAAAGTAGATTTCACTAACGTAAAAATTAATAATTAGCTCTTAATTATCAATAAGGATACAAAATTACAGAGGTTAAGTAAAATAATTTTAATGATTTTTAGAAATATATGTAAAAAATGATTTTATGTACATTATTCTGTAAATTGTATAAAGCTGTTGTATAATATGGTTTGACATAATAGCAGGCTTCATAGCCAGAGCCACGCCATATAAGAAAGGCAATAAACTAAACTAAACTAAACTTTTCCAACACCCGTAGGGTTGCAAGTGTGAATTGTATCACACGTGTGGATATATCCCTGTTTTATGGTAGGATGCCCTTCCTGATGCCAACCCTATGTGGAGGGAAAACTTCCGTTAAATCTCTGGAAAGCATTCAATTGCTCTTCTATGTTTCAGGTTCTATATGCCTTTGTTGTGCGTGGACACATCAAGAGAGGCGAGTCTGTACTCATTCATTCTGGTACTGGTGGAATTGGACTGTCAGCCATCAATGTAGCCCTGCATTATGGACTGACTATCTTTACTACAGTTGGAACTAAAGAGAAAAGGGAATACATTAGGGAACATTTCCCTGAGGTAAGTAGGAACATTTTGATAATGTTTTAGTGATAAAAGGAAAGCTGAGCAAAGCCATGCAGGTCATGAAGGTAAAAGCTTCTACTATCCATAATGGACAGGAACAAGTAAGTGCAAATCAAGTCATATATAGAAGGGAATATCAAAAGGGACACATGACAGCAAAAACACAATGACAGGTCAGAGTAGGAAGAGGGAGGAGTAGAAAGAAAACATAAAAGGATGAGGACAATCTCCACATCTTCATACACTGCCTCATTCAAATACCGTATATAGCGAATACCCCCTACATATTTTTTTCTTTCTGAAATTTAGTGAAGAAAAACTGGGAACTGGGATGCGCACATTATTTGAAATAAGTTTGGCACTACTTCTGCTTGAACAATGACCCTTTGCAGTATAGGTTTGGTAGGCAACCTGCTGATTAGAATTGTCATGTGGTTTGCTTAACTTCCCATGATTCGAATAGTTTTTCCTATGTGTTGTTACGAATGTACCGTCATGGACAGAGCGAATTGGCCAGGTGGTTAGGTTCGCGTAGCTGTGAGCTTGCTTTCGGGAGATAGTGAGCTTGAATCCACTGTTGGCAGCCCTGAAGATGGTTTTCCGTCGTTTCCCATTTTCACACCAGTCAAATACTGAGGCTGTACCTTAACATTGCCAAAACCTTTGATTTGGTAATGAACGTTAAACAAGTAGCCAAAAAAACTGTGTCATGGGCCATACAGAATGATGCCAGACAACGCTATTCACTTAATGGAACTAAGGATGACGTTCCATGGGCAGATGGTGATGACGTGATTCTTCCACTAGTGGTGATGATGAAATGGATGATGAATAGAAGTATGGCAGCATGCCATTACTTCCATCATCATCATCATCTTCATTTCCTGTTCCCAGCTTCCCGGGTCGGGTTGTGAATCAAGGAGCTCCATCGCTGCCTGTCTCTCCACCACTCTTCTCCCTTTTTTAAGTACAACTTCTGGTTTTCTTCCCCTCTTCTCTATGTAGTCCCACACTGAATCTGTCCATCCCTTTTGGGGTCTTGCTCATGGTCTTTTTCCTGTTAACTTCTCTGAAAAAAACTTTTTTTGGCTCTCTCTCTTCTCCCATTCTCATCATATGCCCATACGACTTTAGCTTTGTTGTTTCTATCCTGTCTTGAAGTTTCACGATTCTTCCTGTCTTTTTTCCTTATCTCTTCATTTCTATCCTTTCTGGTCTTGCCTTCGATACCTCATGGAAATTTCATCTCCGCTGCCTGTATTCTACTCTCCTCTCGTTTTGTTGTAGTCCACGATCCAACTGCATAAGTTAGTATGGGTTCATAATAGGTTGAATATAATACTTTCTTACATTTCTTTGGGACATCTTTGTTCTACAAAATACCCCTTACACTCTGGTAGAAGCTGTTTACTTGCTGTATTCTTTTCCCAATTTCCTCGGTTATATTTCCATCTCCTGTGATCACACTTCCCAATTACTTGAAACTTTTAACCACTTCCAGAAATTTACCATTCAGTTTTATCTTTCCTCTTCCTTCCTTCCTTCCTTCCTTCCTTCCTTCCTTCCTTCCTTCCTTCCTTCCCTTTGTCATCACTATTGTTTTACTTTTCTCTGTGCTTACTTTCATCCCAAATTTTTCTATCTCTTGATTCCATACATCTACTTGTTTTTGCACTTCCATTTCATTCTCTCCCCCCCCATATCACTATATCATCTGCAAACAACATGGCTTTTGTTGCATGTCTTCCCAATCTCTGTTTAATGTTCATATGAATTTCATCCATGACTATGATGAATAGTATGGGGGATAGTACACTTTCCTGTTGGAGACCAGTTTCAACTTTAAACCATTCTGTTTTTCTTATACTAGTCTTCACACTACTAACACAATTTTTTAGCTTTTATCATTTGCACTTCCACTTTGTTAATTTTTTTTTACCTTAGTGTGTCTGGGCACACTGTTGTAATCATTCCAAATATCAATAAATGTCATCACTATGTCTTTTCCAAACTTCCATCTTTTCTCCATCATATGTCTTAATGTAAAGATCAGGTCTAATGCTGATCTGTCTTTCCTAAAACCATACTTTTCTTCTTCCATTTGTCCTTCTAGCTTCCTCCTCAGTCTTCCTTCCAATACTCTCTCAAAGATCTTAGCTATATGGGCAATAAGCGTGATCCCTCTGTAATTATTACATTCCTTTTTATCACCTATTTAAATATCGACATAATTAAACCCTTTCCCCACTCTTCTGGGATCTCTTTATTCCTCCAGATTATTCTAATTAATCTATACAGCCACTGTATCACTATTGGTCTTGGAATTGCTAGGCGGGCAATAATTCCATTGTGGAGATTTATCTTTGTATGCAGTTATCAGACTGTGCATCTTATAAGGGGCTTCTGATAAGTTCACCTGCATACACCCCAGCGTCAGTGGGTAGGGTCTGACACATCCCACTCTGATGAGTCTAGTGTCAGACCTAAGATGAAACGCTGGTTGATAGAGCAAAACGCCTGAAAAAAGCCTTACATCTGATTGTATTCTTTCCTTAATTTACAAAAAATTCTCTTTTTGTACTCCCTTCATGCTTCCTATATTCTTTTAGAGCCCTCATAACTACTTTCCTCATTTCCTTACACTCTTTATTATACCCCCATCTTCCTCTCCCTTCTTTCTTTTCTTAAATCTAGCTATCTGAGCTATCCTCTTTATTGGATATAGAACAACCAATACATCATACGCCCACCCTTCCCCTACCCATCCCCCTCCGCGCACCACATACAGTTACAGTACAAGGCGTACAGGGGGCAGCCACAGCCAGTCGAACCGATAGTGTCACCAAGGCAAGCCAGCTGCAAGAGAGGCGAGGGAGTAAGTAAGAGTCAGCTCGATTCCCCATTTACAGTTCAATTAACACACACTCCATTACTAAGACTTACATTTTTTTTCTCGTTACAGACTCTCAATCAGCTAACATCAATCTTCAAATGGAAGCTACAAGATCCCAACAAGTTGTCGTTAATAACTTTAAGAGTCCCCTATTCGAACCTCTATAGTGACAAGCAGCATGTTAATCCATAATTTCACCAACATGACTACATTCCAACAGACCTGACAATATTTCACAAATAAACTTACTAAAGTATAGTCGTATGGTGACACCCAGATTTGACAACATTTCTAATGGGAGGCCGAAAATTTTGGCATTCAAGATTACGTATTCAATTGACTTAGGAATAATACATCCCTTGGGACATTAATACGCTATTTGGACAGTAAAGACTGCACAATCAAACCAGCCAATAACTTTTAATAAAATATAAAACCTAGCACTTGGTTTAATTAATGCTTACTTTTTGACAGAATAAATGTACTTATTACCATTGTTTCTGCACATTCCACCAGCCGGAATAATAATTTTTAAAAAGCCAGATATCTATACGAAAATATATTGTTTAACAACATCCAAGGTAGCATGTTATTTTTAAAGATTTTATAAGGATACAAATACCCAGGATCCTGGATATTTTGATCATTGAGTATAGGAACTACGGCTGATGATGCCTAAAATGTGGGTGAAACATGTCCCATGAAAACATTAATAATGTAAATTTTTTATGTAAATAAGAACCATATTATATTGAAAAGGTGGACTATTTATATAAAAAGTTTTAAGTGAAAAATATAAGTTGCTCAATATGGACCCTGAAATGAGATTTATAACTTGTAATCACACTTATCTTTCTCTCATCTCATTGTAATTGTAATAATGTTGCGTGTTCGCTGGATAAGTAAATGAGAAGAATCTGGTAGCGTTTTTACTTCTAAGATTTATTATTTATTTATTATTTATTTATCGTATGATGTGCACAGATAGATTATATAAATAAGTATACAATATATACACAATATATACAAGCAGAAACCTATAGTTCCAAATCAAGTCCATTGATCCATTTCAAGGCCTCCTCAGTTGCGTTATGAATGTCCTCCAAAGGACCTTGAAATGCTCTCCGTGGACACTCGGCAATTACGTGGTGGATGGTCTGTGAGGTAGCTTCACAATCACACCCAGAAGACTTCTGCCAGCCCCATTTATAAAGCGAATAGCCGCATTTTCCTTGATTGACTCTTATCCTGTTTAGAGTCCTCCATTGAAGTCTGGGTAGATGGAATCCAGGAGGTTGAACATGAGGTAGAGTCACAAGATGTTGATTGGGAACAGAAGACTGCTGTCATTGGTGTAACCAGGCGTTCGTGATGGAGAACCCAGATTCTTCCAGTGTAAGTGCAGTGCGCCAGGGTGGAGATCTAGACTTAAGTCGAGGAGGGGCAGGTTGAGTAATATCCTGGTGAACGGGGAGGTTGGAGTCCTGGCTGGTCTTCTTCCACAGTTTTAGAAGAGCTTCAGACCTTCTTAAGCAAGGCAGAGGAACATTACTGAGTGTAGGCAGCCAGGCCACGTTTGTAGAGCGAATACAACCGGTTATGATGCGCATTGTTTGATTTAGTTGAGCATCAATCGTCGCAGTATGAGCACTGTTCAGCCAAGTTGAAGCACAGTATTCGGCAACTGAATAGCAAAGAGCTAGAGCAGTAGATCTCAACACTTGGTTGTTTGCGCCCCAAGATGTGCCGGCTAATTTTTGAAGAATATTATTCCGACTTTTAATCTTGGCGGCTGTGTTGTTAATATGATGTTTATATGTTAGGGATCTGTCTAATGTGACACCTAAATATTTTGGGAAGGGACAGTGTTGTAAGGGTTGATTTCTGAATGTTATTGAAGGCTTGTAGTTGGCAAATTTATTTCTGAGATGAAACACAGATACAACAGTCTTTTGGAGATTTGGACGGAGACACCACTTTTGGAAGTATGTATCTAGCTTTTCTAGATCTGCTGCAAGAATTTGTTCAGCTTCTGGAAAACTTGGTGTTTGGCTAACCAGTAGTATATCATCTGCGTAAATAAATTTCCTGGACTTAGTTGCTGGTAAGTCAGCAGTATAGAGGTTGAAAAGTAAGGGTGCCAGAACAGATCCTTGTGGAAGTCCATCATTCAGTTTGTAGGTTTTGCTTACTGCATCATCCGAGAAGATCTGAAAGTTTCTGTTGCTAATCATATTGCCAATGAGATTTGTAAGCTTGACACAGGGGATGGCAGAGATAAGTTTTAGCAGAAGCCCTTCTCGCCAAACAGTATCATAGGCTGCTGATAAGTCTAAGAAGACAGCCATACTAATCTTCCGATTCTCAAATCCATTTTCAATATGAGAGGTCAATGCAAAAATTTGGTCAGCGCAATTTCTTCCAGGTCTGAAGCCAGCTTGTTCTGTGGGAAGGAGATTATTGATGGTTTCTGAAATCCTATTGTATATTAGTCTTTCCAGGAGCTTTAGAGTAACACTTAGCAGTGCAATGGGTCTGTAGCTTTCCACTCTCAGAGGGTCCTTGTTGGGTTTCAAGATCGATATTACTTTGGTCGTCTTGAATAGTGAAGGAAGGTTACCTGTCTCCAAAATATTGGAGAAGAATTTGGTGAGCCAAGTGATTGTTGCAGGTCCAAGATGTTGCAGGAATTCAGGATAGATGCCATCTATACCTGCTGCTTTCCCGGATTTTATGTTCTTGATGCCTTCTAGGGTTTCCTCTCTTGTGAAAGGGCAAGAGAATTGGGATGATTGTTGTTTTGCTAATTGCTTTTTATGTTTCAGTGCTGACCGGATTTCCCTTACAACTTGTTTATCTCTATTGATCTTTGAGATAGAGATCATGTGTCTGGCTAGATCATTAATGTTAACACTCAGCTTCTGCCTGCCAGCTGGCTTTGATGAGTCAAGCTTTCTAATGAGAGACCAGGCCTTTCTACTTGAGATGCGATCGAACTGTCTGAAAAGACCTCTCGGTCATAATGCACAGAGTAATGAAGAAATCGGTCCTTATCAGGACCCGGAAGCCTATAGCCGAAAAATCGGACCTTCAATTCGAATGTGCCATCTTAACATCGAAGGCATCAGCAGAGCAAAATGCGAGTGTCTAGCTAAAATTCTGAAAGGTCAACAGATTGATGCCATTGCGCTACAAGAAACTAAGATTTATTAATTAATTCTAATAATCACTTACACCTCGGTACACAGTCAGGATTTCCGAATACACACTTACTGTAAATCTACTTCTTGATGTAATTACACTGTCCACACTCATTTCACTTTCTACTGTTTTCTTTTCTCTCTGTTTTCCCAATCACAGAGTCTTCCACACAGTCGAAGAGTGAATGGGTGGGCCAAATTGTGACGTCAACAGTCCCTCTCAAATTGGCATGGTGGACGCTGTAACCATTACAGTAGTAGTAATAGATAAAGGAGATATCAGAGGATTCATAGTCGAGAAGGGCCTCGAAGTATCATCATCATCATCATCATCATCATCATCATCATCATCATCATCATCATCATCATCATCATCTTAATGCCTATCTTAAAGTTGCACATCGAAAATAAAAGCAAATACATAGGCATAAGAACAGATCACTGATAACTGATATGATTAAGCATCTGATGATGTTCTTTCAAGAACGAAATGTGTAATTCTATTTTAATTAAGTGGTTTCTTTTTCAGGTATAATGTTACCATTTTGTGTTTCCTTTTAAAGGTAATTTATAAGTTTATTTATTTATTCAATTATTAGTTTTGGCAGATTGAAGAACCTAACAGTTACGAATGAACTAAGTCGAAACTGATATAGCACTTGCCTATTTCTTTTTTCTTTATTCTGTCGTTTGTTTCTACAGTACTGCAGGCTCAAGATTGCGACACTCCCATGACCATCTCATTTGTTCCGCAGATGTATTTTTGGCCACATTTGATCATTATCGAGTATAGTTTCCTCCTCTCTATATTTTTTATAGACTTTTACCTGCTTATTGGTCATATTTATTGAAATTTTTGTAAAATCTACCAAATTTTGTCAATTCTTAGTTGCAAAACCTTCATAATTTTTTGTATGTACTGTCACATTTTAATTTTTCTGGTTTTTTCTCATAGACCTCATTTGAACAATGAAATTCCACCTCACTCCTCTCCCTCCAACATTTACACACCAACCTACACCGTGCAGTAAGTGACTTTTAACCAGCTGGTTTTGGATCTCTCTGAATACAATGCATTATTTATTAAGTAGCTGGAGGCATATTTCCTCCTCCTAGTGGATTTTTGTGGTTTGTATTTCTTTCTTGGAGTTAACTTGATTTTTATCTTTGAAATATAGTGGTGTGTATCGATGTCCACCGCACGAAGGACTTTGACATTATAGATTTCTTTGTGGTACTTTTTATCCATTGCTACATGGTCTATCTGAATCTCACCCATTTTAACATTAGGGCATTTCCAGGTCATTAACTCGTGCAGTTTTCTTTTAAATCTTGTGGTTTCAAGAATAAGCCCACGGTCTATGCAAAGTTCAATTAGTCTTTGACCATTCTTGTTTGTCAAATTATGAGCTGGCCATTTACCTACCACTGTGTGTGATACTATCTTTCTTGTCCAATTTTCGTGTTGAAATCTCCAAGCATTATTTTAACATGGTTCTCAGGGATATTTGATAACATTTGGTCAAGCTCTTCCCAAAATATTTCAGTTTCTTCTTTATTTTTCATCTTTTTTTTCATTTGTTGGGGCATGGTCATTAATCTATGTATACAATATTTTGTTCTCTACTGTAATCGTTAAGGTTGCCGTTCTTGTGAAGTTTAATGAGAAGTCCTCCACTGAATCTAATATGCTGGTATGGACCAGAAATCCCATTCCAAATTGGGGGACATTCTTCATTACTCTTTTTCCTAGAGGTTCAAGTGGGTCCTGTTCTGTGTTCCGAAGTTTCTGAAGGGCTGTTATTGGAATCCTGTGTTGATCCATTACATCTGTTAAGTGTTTCACCTTTCCAATTTTCATTATTCAGTTTATGTTTAATGTTGCAAAGAAAGAGAATTTCCCTGGTTTACTGAATTTAAGTCTGTGTCTGCAGTTTGTCTATTGGGCTTCCAGGCGTTCTGACTCGCCATGATCTTCTAAACAACACCCCACCGTATCTGAGTGATGTCTTTTCTTGGGCCTATGATGTTTGTATGTCCAAGCCAGTGGATTCTTTCATTAGAAGATTCTCCATGTTTGGTTGATTGTCTGATCATTGATCAATGATCTGACGGTGGTCAGGATTTACAATTCCAGATGTGGTCTGGAAAGGTAATTAATGAAATATGGTATGATGATGAATGAAATTGTGGAGTGTATTTGGTCCACGAGAGCTATTTTATTTCGCTCAAGTCTGCTGGTAATCCATTGAGGACCATCCTATCCACCACCTGGGACGCGCCACGTCGGAGTGTCACCTTTCCGCATGCTATGACATCATAGTAGGATTGTGGCACCAAATTATTTTTAAATAATTGCAACAGTGAAAATTGATACCAAAATATCATATTATAGTTAGAAAATGATACTTTCTTGATGTGCACTGCACCTGAGATTGTATTATGCAAACATTTTGCAGAACATTTAAGTTTTCACACATTTATTCGACAACAATGTATAACGCCAATGAGAAGTTTGTGTAGCAACGATCAGTCAGCTCAGTTTTGAAGGAACTCTCTCTTAATAATAGGCTTATCTGTTGTGCGGTTTGATATTTTTCAAATTTTTTTGAACAGTTTCTTATTTAATTTTGTTAGTATATTTTTCTGTGTTGTAATTGAATAAATCTTATTATTACTGAGACTTTGGTAATGGTTACAGAGTATAATTCTGTGGTTACGAAAAAAATAAAATTTTTACATAGGAACAACTAAGTGGTGTGCAGCTGGCAGTTCAGCTGCTTAGCCATGAAACCGCGGAGGCAGTCAAAAAACCTACTATTAAACTAATAATCTTAACAATAACGAGTATTCCTTTTGTTCATATAACTTGACATTATATTGCATTACTTCTACCTGCTATAATTACATTTATATTAAGTTATTTATAGGTTTTACATTTTATTTGAGGGGGAAATATATAAACCATTCCTGTATATGTAACACTTTTTGAATTTTAATAACTTTTACGTTTCATTGAAACTGTCTCATTGATATTTTGCCGGAGACCCCCAACCCCAATCTGAATGACATTTCACATCAAAATATAATTTTCCAAGCAAGATTTGGTTTAAACAGGGAGTGAAGGAGTGTTGTATTAGATATGAAGTGACCTTTGCATGCAAATATTGAAGTTCTTCATCAAACTTATCTTGATTTTTCTAGATTCCAGACTCACACATAGGAAATTCCCGTGATACATCATTTGAACAGATGGTGATGCGTGAAACAGGAGGTAAAGGAGTTGATCTTGTCTTAAACTCTCTGGCAGAGGAGAAACTGGTGGCTTCTCTACGATGTCTAGCTGATGGTGGTCGATTCCTTGAGATTGGCAAGTTTGATTTGACAAATAACACTCTAATAGGTAAGTTTCTTTCTGCCTTTTTTGTGTCGATGAGAGATTAATGTATGTTAATAACAATAACAACAACAGTATGATCTCATTTTCCTTATGCAGGCTTTTTCAGTTGGTGCCATTTAGCTTCCTTTTAAGTATTTTATGTACTCTTTTCCTTTGTTTAATGCCGTTTTAGGGCTATATAACTTAATTTTATAATTGGACTTCTTGTATTCTGTGTGTTGGAGCATTCTTTGTCTAGCAGCTTCCCTCCTTTCTTCTGTTCAGTTCATCTTTGTGCTATCTGTTGAGTCCCTAAATAAATTTCTGTGTATTACTGAGTTTTGTTCATTAAACATATATCACACGCGAGCATTTATTGAAAAAATAATACGAGGAAGACAACGGGGAAGGCCCAGAAAGAGGTGGATGGATACAGTGAAGAGAGGAGTAAAACTATAAGAAATATTGGAGGAAGGATAGGAGTGAAGAGATAGACAACTCTGGAGGTCCTTGATTCACAACCTGACCTAGGAGACTAGAAACAGGAAACGAAGAAGAAGAAGAAGAAGAAGAAGAAGAAGAAGAAGAAGAAGAAGAAGAAGAAGAACCGATTATCTTTCTTAGCTCTCTCAATGGATCAGCAGTAGAGTGCCGGCCTCTGAATGCCAAGACTGCGGGTTTAAACCCAGCAGAGGTACGAGGTCGGATTTTTGACGGACAGAAAAATGTTCCTTCAGCACTCTATATTGACACGTAAAAGATCTCTGGTGACAAATTTGGTGTTTACCCAACAAAATTAATTAAAAACTTAGCCATAGATCACCCAAGAGAGACATTGTTTATTCTTATTATTATTGTTGTAAACAAGGTTGGGTTTACAAAAAGCACAACTTCTTTATTTGCTTCACATGTAAAATTACAATATTTACACTAACAAAACTGAAAGTTATCTCAAAGCAAATTGAACTATGAATTTGGAGAAAGAGTCTGTCTTTGTACACTATATACACGTTGGAGTATTCACGTTCACTACTATTTCGGAAAGATAGTCTTTGTGACATGAAAAGTTCTTGATAGTCGAAAACTATCATAAGCACTGACGTAAATATCTCAGAGAGTCCTTCCTTGTTGAAGTGCCTGAGTTCATTAACGTAAGTTCAATGACTGAAGAGTTCCTACTTAGCGAAACTAAGTCGATAATGGGAGCTAGCATTAGCTAGGGAATGATAGTGGCATATAATGGTAAGACTGGGCATGGATAGCGGAATAGGCAAGAGGAGCGGTGACCTGAGGTGAGACCTCTTACTGCCAGAAATTCAGTCCACCTGGCCGAAGCACATTTTCAAGAGGAGTAGCCTCCGTGCTCGACGTAGGGTGTATTCTGGAGCTGGACACCGGGGTCAGTGGGCGTCTGGACAGGCTAGGAGCTCCTTTATATAGCACACACGACGTTCCAGGCACGCGCACTGAGGGCTGCGCATCGAGGCTCGAAGAATAACACACTGGCACGCGTGTAGCTGGCTGGTGGATCGAGAAGGGAGCGACGGACATACAACACCCTCCCCTCCTAAATACGCCGGTACGGCGTGAAACGCTGGCGGCGGCTGCGATGCTGGGCCGGAGCTGCTGATGTCTCTGTTGTATTGTCCGGAGCTGGGACTGGGCGGAGTGGCGCTGCCTCGTCCTGAAAGGAACCCATGGTTATTAAATGGTCTAAAGCTCGTTCAGCAATAGATTTATCTGGCTTAGCAATAGCATCAATAGCTGAACGTGGGCGGTAGCGCAGACGTATCTGGTCTTGATGGCGGCAGATAAGTTTCTCCGTAGTCTGTATCTCGTAGAGACGATGACCCAACGATCTGCAGATGACTCCAGGTATCCAGAGTGGGTTGGACTTGAATGTCCTGGTGTAGACCTTGTCGTTGACTGAGAACTTCGGTGGTGAGGTCTGAGGCTGGGCCGGAAGAGGCTGCAACAGAGAAAGTAAAGTTCTGTGAGGTCGTCCATGGAGCTTCTGTGCAGGAGTGATATTATCAGCGCCGGGCAGAGTTCTGTAGTTGCTTAAGAGTTGGAGCAATGCTTGGTCTTTAGTTAAGCCTGAAGAGACAGCTTTTTTCATACTTCTCTTAAATGTTTGTACAAAGCGTTCAGCTTCACCATTAGATTGAGGGTGAAAAGGCGGTGCTAGGATATGACGAATGCCATTATATGTACAAAAGTTCTTAAAAGCAGTAGCTGTAAATTGCGGTCCGTTGTCCGAAATGAGTACTTGAGGTAAACCTTCTGTAGTAAATATTTTCTGAAGAGCACGAATGGTAGCTTCGGTCGTAGTAGTTGAATGCATATCCACTACATATGGAAAGTGCGATTGTGAATCGCTGACTATTAACCACATGGAACTGAGGAAAGGACCTGCGAAATCGATGTGAACTCGTTCCCATGGAGTAGTAGCAGGAGGCCATGAAGCTAGATCAGAAGACGGGGCGTTCTGATTCATTTGACATTGTTCACAATGATGGATGAGTTTTTCGATGGCGGCATCAATACCGGGCCAGTAGCAGTGTTGACGTGCTAGTTGCTTTGTTCTGGATATACCCCAATGGCTTTGGTGTAATAATTCAAGAACTTGTTTCTGTAGGCGAAGTGGGATAACCACTCGGAAGATGGTGCCTGTTTCTAGGAGTACGACTCCAGCACGAGTCGTGAGACGATGCTGCAGACGATGATAAGGTGCAAGGTGGGCAGGAAGCTTGCTCTGAAGAGGCCAACCGTTGCGGATGTAAGTACGCACAGTAGCAAGTGTACTGTCCCTATCCGTAGCTTTAGCTATGCAGGTAGCATCAATAGGAAAACTGGATACAGTATCTTCAAGTTCTATGTCCAACTGAAGACATTCAGATTCCTGAGAATCGAAGGCAGTATCAGGACCAACTGGTAAGCGTGAGAGGGCATCAGCATTACAATGCTGGGATGTGACACGATAGGCGATCTGATAGGAATAATCAGAAAGGAACATGGACCATCTTTGAAGCTTGCGGAGGGAATTCTCAGGGATCTTATTACCAGGGTGGAATAAGTGTACAAGAGGCTTATGATCAGTAATGATCAGGAAATGGTTGCCATAGAGATATTCATCAAAACGGCGAATACCAAAGATGATGGCTAAAGCTTCTTTCTCTATCTGTGAGTATCGACGTTGATGGTCATTAAGTGTTTTCGAAGCGAATGCGATGGGGCGTTCCTGTCCATGACGATCCTTCTGGGAGAGAACGGCACCGACACCGTAGTCTGAAGCGTCAGTAGCTAGCGTGATGAGCTTGTCGGGCTGAAAATGAGTGAGTTGTATAGCTTGAATTAAGGCGTTGTTGATGGTTTTCCATGCCAGTTGGCATTGCGGAGTCCACTGAAATTTAACACCTTTTTTACGTAGAGCGTTTAATGGAGCGGCCACTGTAGCGAAGCGGGGAATGAACTTATTATAGTAGTTCGCTTTGCCTATGAAGGACTGGAGCTGCTTGAGGTTCTGAGGTGCCGGCATGTTTACGATAGCTGAGACATTCTGTGCACTAGGGCGAATTCCAGTCTTATCAAGTATATGTCCTAGGTAGTGAACTTGAGGCTGAAAGAATGTACATTTAGCGAGATTCGCTCGTAGGCCATTGTCTTTCAATTTCTGGAGAAGGAGGCGTAGATTGGTTAGATGTTCCTGATGATCTTTTCCAGTAACAATAATATCATCCAGGTAGTTAGCACAACCGGGAATGGAGGCGGTGAGTTGAGCTAAATAGCGCTGAAAAATAGCCGCTGAGGATGAAACACCGAATGGGAGCCGCTGGAGCTGGAGCAGTCCAAGAGGAGTGTTGAGTGTTAGAAATTTCTTAGATTCTGCGTCTAAAAGTAGCTGGAGATATGCTTCTTTAAGATCAACTCGAGAGAAGAATTGTCCACCAGAGAGACGACGGAATAAGTCTTCTGGACGTGGAATAGGAAAGATATCTGTGTCGATGTGTGCGTTGACGGTAGATCGAAAATCTCCACAAAGTCGAACATTACCATCAGGTTTCTTGATGACCACTAGCGGAGTAGCCCATTGACTAGAAGTAACTGGTACCACAATTCCAGTTTGTATCCATCTGTCTAATTCTTTCGTGACCTGGTCTTGAAGTGCGAGGGGTACTGGACGTGCTTTGAGGAAGCGAGGCTTAGCTCCGGATTTCAGCTGTATGTGAGCTGTATAGTCTTTTGCTGTCCCGAGCTGAGAGTCGAAGACTTCAGGAAACTGCTCTAGGAGAGCGGTAACATCAGAAGTAGGATGCAATGTAGATACGATGTTAATGTTGTCATGTATCTGGAAACCAAATAAGTTAAATAGATCCATGCCCATAATGTTGGAGGCAGTGTAGTTGTTAACTACGAGAAGAGGAATGGCCTTCTGAATTCCTTTATAACTAGCCTGAAGCTGGATTTGACCTTTAATGTCAATTTTCCTTTTGTTAAATGTCACGAGCTGGATGTCAGCTGGAGAGCATGCAGGTGAACCTAAGTCATGGTATGTAGCCAGGTTAATAATAGAGACAGGTGATCCAGTGTCTAATTGAAAATCGACAGATCGATCAGAGAATGAGAGAGGAACGATGATCTTGTGAGAATTCTTGGTAGGAAGAATAAGATTGATCTGATCAACTTCCATGTCTTGGCGGGGCTGTATATGCTTCCGGCGTGCGGCAGGAGTCTTAGCAGGGCGGAGCGAACTCTGACATACAGTCTGAATGTGTCCAAGTTTATTACATCGTTCACAAGTGGCTTTGAAAAAACGACAGTCACGACGTTCATGATGCTTGAAACAGCCTCGGCAGGAAGGCAGGAGTTTCGAGTTGCGTTTAGAATTGGGCTTCCTGGTAAAATGACGAGAGGGACCTGTGCGAGAATGCTTGGTAGAGAGCGCCTTGTCTGCGCGGTTCACTGTAGCAGAGGACTTGTGGGCCTGAGGCGAGACTTGAGCAACTTCGTGTGGAGAAGCTATGGCTGCGGCAGTCTTCGTAGTAAGCTCATAAACCGTAGCAATACGCTGGACGTCTTCTAAAGAAGGGTTACTCTTCTTGACAGCGTCAAAACGTATTTTGTCCTCAGGAGTATGTAAAATTACCATGTCCCGAATGAGAGAATCAGTGTAGGGTGAACCACAACCGTCCTTGGAGCATATGAACTGGCAGGGTTTAGCTAGACCATGCAATTCAGTTATCCATTCAGTATGTGTCTGATGGGGTTGCTTTCTGCTCTGAAAAAATTTATAGCGAGCAGCCACTATGTGAGGAGCTTTGGCATAGTGTTCAGTGAGACGGGCCAAGAGCTGTGCGAATGGTACCTCAGAGAGGTTTTCTTCTGGACTTAATTTACGTAGTAATTCACACGTAGCATTGCCAACCGAACTAAGAAATAGTGCTCGGCGGCGTGGATCATCTGTGACAGAATGGCAGATGAAATGCTGTTGTAAGCGGGCTAAATAAACTGACCATTCTTCCTTAGCCGGATCAAAAGCAGAGAACGGAGGAATAGCTGATGGCTGTGTAGAGACAGAAATAGCTTGCATAGCCTGAATTAAGGCTGTCTGTTGTTGTTGCATAAACTGTTGTTGTTGCTGCTGTAAGGCCTGGAATACTGTAGCGAGTTGCTCAGCTGTAGCCATTGCGAGATGCGTGCAATAAAGAGCAAGTATAGCTGTGTGTCAGAACTGGTTGTATGCGAGACCTTGACCGGTGTAGCGGGGAGTGAGAGAGAGAGAGCAAGCAAACATGCTGGAGCGTGCCACACAGGTGGAGCGCACGACAGAGAGCTGTGGAATGTCGGCCGACGTTGCGGAGTGTGAAGAAGTGTAATAGCTTCACTTGAGAAAAGCGAACTGCTGTGATAGGTCGTACGGGCGCCAATGTGGAATGATGATAGTTACGTAGTATAATGGCACTGTGCCCATGAGTGGACAATATCCTGCAAGAGTTTGTTGGTCTGTTGCAATTGAGTTGATAACCGAATGGACACAGGCTTGCACTTTGTTGCGACCGAGTGGGCGACACACTGAGCACTGATTGACTTCGTCGCCAATGTATAAGTGTCTGAGGGCACAGAGTTTGCTGTATCTCGGTGTGAATGAGTGGATGACGGGGCCTATAAAGTTCGTGCTGTGTCTCGTCACCACTGAGTGTCGATTGGCGCAGATGAATTGCAAGTTTGTTATCCCGTCGCCCAGAGTTGGCGACTGGGGCCGATGAAGTGGAGTTTTTTTTTTTTACCTTGTCGCCACAGAGTTGTGTTGTAAACAAGGTTGGGTTTACAAAAAGCACAACTTCTTTATTTGCTTCACATGTAAAATTACAATATTTACACTAACAAAACTGAAAGTTATCTCAAAGCAAATTGAACTATGAATTTGGAGAAAGAGTCTGTCTTTGTACACTATATACACGTTGGAGTATTCACGTTTACTACTATTTCGGAAAGATAGTCTTTGTGACATGAAAAGTTCTTGATAGTCGAAAACTATCATAAGCACTGACGTAAATATCTCGGAGAGTCCTTCCTTGTTGAAGTGTCTGAGTTCATTAACGTAAGTTCAATGACTGAAGAGTTCCTACTTAGCGAAACTAAGTCGATAATGGGAGCTAGCATTAGCTAGGGAATGATAGTGGCATATAATGGTAAGACTGGGCATGGACAGCGGAATAGGCAAGAGGAGCGGTGACCCGAGGTGAGACCTCTTACTGCCAGAAATTCAGTCCACCTGGCCGAAGCACATTTTCAAGAGGAGTAGCCTCCGTGCTCGACGTAGGGTGTATTCTGGAGCTGGACACCGGGATCAGTGGGCGTCTGGACAGGCTAGGAGCTCCTTTATATAGCACACACGACGTTCCAGGCACGCGCACTGAGGGCTGCGCGTCGAGGCTCGAAGAATAACACACTGGCACGCGTGTAGCTGGCTGGCGGATCGAGAAGGGAGCGACGGACATACAACAATTATTATTATTATTATTATTATTATTATTATTATTATTATTATTATTATTATTTAAAGCTAATACCGAAAGAGGGAAAGAAAAGAAAGAAGAATCCATTCTCTTCAGGTATCTATAGAACATTGTTCTTCTTTTCTTCATTGTAGCTGTAATGTCCTCTATCTTCCTGGCTTCTCAGTCTTCAGTTGACTAATGTGTTTGGGCTGAAGTATTCTTAGTATGATTTTCTCTACTTTCCTTTTCTATTTCTTGTAGTTCCCCAGGTCTGATCGTGTTCAAGCACCCGGATACATAGAGGCACTTTGGTATACTTTATCATCCAGTTGCCTGGGTGTAGTATGCGAGTGTCCTCCACTTGCCTATCTAGATAGGTTTATTTCTGTCAGATATGCTGCAACTCTAGTCTCCATTCCTCCACATCTTTCTTGATCTGGTCAAGTCACCTCATCCTTGGTCTATCTCTTGGTCTGTTGCTAGTTCTTTACTACCTGTGCTTAAATAAGGTTTCACTGCTTAACTTTTAAACCATGTGATATATCACTTGATTATAAATGTTGCCCTTTTTCGTGTACCGTCATTCTTAGGCATTTCATTTCCACTCTGCTGGTGGTGAGATAATACAAATAGAACATGTACATATGGAGATTTCAGCAGAATATGAATATTGGAGTATTTAAAGAAAATATTTTGGCTAGTAAAAATAATGAAGTGAAGAATATAAAAATGTGAAAATTCAACAAATTGAGCAACCTATCCAAGCTTGATTGAATTTGTATGAAAGGGTTCGGCCATCCTGGGGTTTTACAAGGTAGCAGTTCATCTTAAATAAACTTGGTTGATAATTTTACAGAAGTTGAATTATTGTAGTTCCTTAATACATTAACAATGTAGTAATTGTCATTAATTACATATTTTCTGTAAGTACAAATAACTCTTAGTGAACACTGAAGTGTATTAAAAAAATGTGGAGAAAAATATATTGTTTACACAAAATAGGAAAATAAGAAAAATGTGAAAATTATGGAAAAATTTATCTATAAGAAAAATAAATCTGGAATAAACTATCAAGTTATCAACAAGATATGATGCCAACAAAATTTATATAATTTACCCAATAAATATTTAAATTAAATTGGAGAGAATTCAAAAGAAAAATTTAAAATCAGTAATTTAAATTAAATACATTACTGTGATCAATGTTTCACATGATTCAACATTCAAAATAAAATATCACTACAAGACAATATCCACATAATGACAGCAAAGTTGTAAGATAATAGGACCCATATCAAACACATCCAATCACTTCTGGAGATCAACTAACAATTCATTGTTGGCCTTATCTTACTTCAAGTAATCAAAAGCAACAAACAGTGGATTACATGACATAATAAAGAAAAGGGAAAACAAAAAACTAGACTATGTATATGGCACACTGATCTCTATACATGGATCGCTGATGGCAGGTCTCCGCTACAGGAGAAAGTACGCCAAGTTGAGCGCGCGGTTTGCCATGTTGGCGTACCCAACCTAGAGCTCTCCTTATGGGGAAGCAATGATAATATAGTCAATTTTAAGTCGCAATTAATGGCGCATTGGAATAATTAAAAATATAGAGACATGTTCACTCAAAGCATAAGGACATTGGGATCACTGACACGTCATTCCGAGGTCAATAAATCTCCGGGATAGCAATAAACATGAGTGTATAATAACGGCCGACAAATATTAACTTAGGTGCTGAATACATGCAATTAGCGATCGGTAACACAATACGAGTGAAAACCAGTTTCTGGAAACATTGCTGTAAATTGTATACATGTATGCCACGAAATATGCATTCTTAAAATGATGTACCTATAAACGTAGCTCACTATACAGGCCTAGATTCGACATATCGTAATCGGTGCTTGATAATGAATTTCTGTTTCCTGTTTCCATGAAATAACGCGCATATTATCAAATTAAAATATCATTGAAGCAAATGTACACATTTATAAAACCAGCAAATATTCAAAACTTGTCAATATACCACATTACCTGCAGCTTAATTTACTATTACAGACTTCTTTAATTAAATTCAGCTAGCAAAGCGATATTGATAGTCATCATCAGAAATATGTAACACCAGTTAAAAGAGTCCCAAATACCACGAATAGTATAATGGGATAGCCCCAAACACCCACCACACTTTCCCTTCTCCCACCACTCCAGTGTCTGAAACCCATAATTATTATTGATGTAAATAAGGTCTAGAATTCCTCCAGACTTCATTTTCTAAGATTGTTATAAGGTCACGTCAATTATTTCATCAAAACCGTCAGTTTAATTATGAGAAATTAAAAAAATATAAGTAAATCTTTACTTGCAGTTAATGTTCAGTAAAATTGAAAACAGTTGGCTGTACATCACTTCTAAGGTGTACAGTTTGTCCATTTCTATCAAAACAGTCTTCCTCTAAGTGATCCGAGCAGAGAACAGCTGTTTTAGAAGGCTCCCAATTCTCCCACCTCATACTTCGGGTCTCGAGAAAGGAAACCTACAAAAATTAATTGCCATTTTGCTCCCGGAATATGCGAAAAAAGATACAATAAACCTAAAACTCAAAACACTACCCTAGGAAGATTCTTATGTACAGTATAAAACTTCCCGATGAAATGATTTCTCCTTCTGCTGATCGGTTTTGTTTGTACATCCATAAGCTGAACACTGCGGTATGTTAATACCCCGTAGAATTTTTTTTCATTCATATTTCAGGTAAACACATACATATTTAAATTGAATCTTGTAATCCACAAGTATACTACAAGGCAACGAACCTAAATTCGTAAAATACACTACTATTTACTTTGCAATAACACAGCACAGAACACCCGTAGAACTACAATCAAGAGGCCTGGCGTCACTGAACTAGGCATAAACAAAGCAAGCGCGCTCCTCGTGGTCTATTGCACCATGCGCTCGCTGCCATCATACTACGCCAGTCATCTTCTATTCGGCTTACTGCTACCCAAGCTACCAGCCATCCAGGTATAGAGATCAGTGATATGGCATGAACAAACGGAAATTAGATTTCACAAAATAGCAAGGAAAATGCACATCATATAATTGAGAAGCGAATCAATTCAGTAGACCTTCAGAAATTACACCATTAATGCATATATGAAATTAAAATCTTAATGTTACAGTTTGACAGAATTTCAGATTTTGGACAGCCCTACTGCCCAATAATAGTTCTGCCTGTGCCCACGCAACAATTGCACAATAGGCCCATGGAACACCACATTAAATTTAATGTTACATCACAAGAAAACTTAACAGAATATGAACAGGAATAGGAAGTTAAAACAACCAACAGCAAATAAAATTAATTCCAGATACCAAACAAAACAGAAAAACACAATATAGAAGTCCATAAATATTCACAAACTTAATACCTCAACACCCACTGTCGGCAGCCCTGAAGATGGTTTTCCATGTTTTCCCATTTTCATACCAGGCAGAAGCTGGGGATGTACCTTAATTGAGGCCATGGCCGCTTCCTTCCCATTCCTAGGTCTTTCCTATCCTGTAGTCGCCGTAAGTCCTATCTGTGCCAATGTGACGTAAAGCAAATTGTAAAATAAATAAAAAGAAAAAGGAAAAAAGAAACCAGCTTGAAAGATAAGCCACCTTAAGGATAAACAATTGATTTAAAATGCAAAATAGAACAAGAAACAAAATGTTGAGCATCACGATGTGAATTGCAGGTCGAAACAAAAGCAATGGGTGCTAGCGTGAAATGCCATTAGTAGACAAGTAAGTCTGAGTGGAGCTCTTAAAGGTAGGAAAGATCATAATATGAAGATAAAGTTGGAATTCAAGAGGATTCATTGGGGCAAATATTTGTTTATAGGAAGAGGAGTTAGGGGTTGGAATATTTTACCAAGGGAGATGTTTGATAAATTTCCAACTTCTTTGAAATTATGTAAGAAAAGACTAGGTAAACAATTGATAGGGAATCTTCCACTTGGGCAAACTTGTGAACTTTAAATGCAGGTCAGTGGTAAATGAAAGAAATTAATACCTTTCTGTCACTGTACTCAGTTATTCTTATTCTCACTAGATATGGAACAGCTAATGAAGAACAAGTCCTATCACGGAGTGATGCTTGATACCATGTTAGCTGCTGAAGATGACTCTGTACTGGAACTGCATGAGTTGATGACGGCTGCCTTAAAATCTGGAACTATAAAGCCTTTGAAAATGCGGACATGTTTCTCAGAAGATGAAGTAGAGCAGGCCTACAGGTAAGATGGCAAACAGTTCAATTTATAAAATTTAATCTCTGGGCTGAATGATCCATGTAGTGTATGCGAGTGTCCTCCACTTGTCTGTCTAGATAGCTTTATTCCTGTCAGATATACTGCAACTCTAGCCCCCATCTTTCTTGATCTGGTCAAGTCACCTCACCTTGGTCTATCCCTTGGTCTCTTGCCAGTTCTTCATGCTTAAATAAGGTTTCACTGCTTAGTTTTTAAGCCATATGATATATTACCTGATTATAATAAATGTTGCCCTTTTTCATGTACCATCATTTTTAGGCATTTCATTTCCATTCTGTTGTGGTGAGGTTATGTTTGTTAGTGAGTTATCCAAGTGCATTATTTGAATACTGTAAATGCACTTTGTTGGATACATTTTGGAAATATTTTTTCTTTTCTTTTTTTCCTCATGGCATTTGAAAGGTTTAAACTGTGAATCAAGGTTAACTGCATGCAGTAACGGGTTTAGAATATTTTGTGACGCGGCAGGGCTTGTCATTTCTGAATTACGAGTTGGTGGTTAATTTGAAATCACGTAAATCGAAGTCCAATTTTTGGGTCCCAACAACTTTGAATTAACAAGGTTTTACTGTAATCTGTTTCTGCAATAGGGAGCATGAGAAGACCTGTACAGACTTGGTTGCATCAAAGTGTTCTGACTTATTATGTTACTGGTATGGCAACCCTATATCCTGCTCTGATCACCTCTAGTGAGATATTATGTTTACAGTGCTGTGTGTATTCTGGTATGGGTAAGACATAGTTTGTTACATTGAGCCACACCTCGTAACCTGCTTGTCTTGTTTTCATATACTTCAGATACCGCATTTTATGCGATGTCTTGTGTCAGTTTGTCATGGCTGCTAGGCTTCATGTATGCCATGCCCGATGTGTAATTTATCCCTATTTAGACAGATAGCAGCTCATGCCATGAGGATCGCCAAAGCATTTTTTTCTATCTTATCTGCTTGTGTGATCTTTGACAGTCGGACGGTGAGAAAGAATAATAAGATGCAGATGGTTTTTTGTGATGTGGCTTTCGTCTCTTAACGTTTTAAATATTATCTTATACAACTCTCAGAGTTTGAAGTCGGAACTACGACTACTTCTCGAGGTAATGTTCGTTCCTATCATTCACAGTTTGAAATGTTTGTTCCTATCATTCTTGGTTTGCCATAGGTAGTAAGCCTGTTTATAAGGAGGTCTCTCGTTTTGTGTGTTATTTCTTTTATATCTTGTTGCAGACTTATTTTTCGTTGTCTGCTTATGTGTGCTCATTCCGGCTAAGAGCAAAAGGTGACATCGGCCCGATTGTTCATGTGTGTGATGGGTTTGCTTGTTGTGTTTGGTTGGAGACCTTTAATTTTTTTTAATATTCGACGTCTTAGCTCGAGTTCGTGCTCTACATTGTGTTTTTATTGCTGATATTGTTCATGTTCATCTTTCTGCACGATATGAATACTTGTTACGCAGCAAGTAAGTTGTTATTGTTATGTGTTTGGACTGGGTGTGCCATGCCCCTTTTGCGGCAATCTAGGTTTCTGATCTGTGCTTTCAGATCGAACTCATGAGCTGTTGACAGAAGCATTTTATGCTGCACGATTCTTATCACTGTGTGTCGTGCCATTGTACTTGACTAGTACTTTATATTTGGTATGCTGGTCTCTATGTGTGAGTGTGATGTGATTACCGGGCCTATGCTACTTTTCAGTATCTAGCTATTATTTGTTATTATCATTGTTCTCATTTTGTCTTACTTTCATTTCTGGCCTTCCTTGCCAATTTATCTGTTTATTTTGGACTAGGTGATGTACCCGTGCTTCGCTACGGGATTCTCAGAAAGACTGACTTGGTGGTTTTCCTAACTGAATTCAACATAGGTCATTACAAAAACGTCAGTAGGAATGTAGCGATTGAAAGCAATGTTATCATATAAAATACTCGATCAAATGAAAAACCGCACACTTTCAACGAACAGTACTAAGGTGCCGATCTAACAGTCCCAAGTTCCAGAGCTGGAATAACCAGGTCGCAGACTGCGAACACTCCTCTGTCATTATTCCATTAAATATACACACTACTCATTCCAATCAGTGCCTCAGAGTAGGGATTGAATAGCTCGAATGCTATGATGAACCAGTGTGTTACGTACCTGCAGTATCAGAAAATGTATGAACCAGAGGAATGGCATGCTAAAGAAGAAAGTTTTCCAACTCCCCAGCTATTTCCCGCCAATGTTCAGTCAGGCTGTTATACTCGGTATGCAGTAGTAATCCCATCTATCGGAGTTGAGCGGCAGCATAAGAAACGAAGAACATCACAACAAACAATGGTCAATGTAAAGTTATTGTTGATCAGTGTTATGCGCTTTGGATATTGTAGGCATTCTGAAATACCACTCTTATCATAGTCTTCATACAGTAAAACTGAATGAAACATAAATGATCGGAAATTGTATTGTCTATAACTTTGTTATGTAGTACTGTACTTTTCAATAGCACCAATAATCGTTTAGGAGTGCTAAAACGAACCACAGCTCAGGTTGTTGCTACGGGTAAGCGCCCTATAATTATAAAGTTCGTGCGTTACCATGACCGGGACAGAGTTTGGAGGGCCAAGCGGCTGTTAAAAGGAACTAGCCTTCTACTGACTGAATCCCTGACAGGTATCAGAAAAACTATTCTAAACAGGGCACGTGATCACTTCGGACTCCGACGGGTGTGGACACACGACGGCCGCATTGTTGTTTTGAAAGACAATGGACAGAAAATGTTTGTTAGCAGCATGGCACAATTAATAAGCCTTATGTGAGCGACGAGATTGACTAGGAAAAACAATGAGTGATATAATAGCGTATAATGTTTGTGTATGTGAATGTGATAGTGTGTGTGAGAGTGATTGTGTAAATATTTCTGGAGGTGCTTATGAAACAACTAGGGTGAGTAGTTTGAATTTTTCTGTTGACAATGGCTAACGTAAATGAGTCAATTATTTATACCGAACAGCATGTCCGTGATGTCATTGACACTATCCCTCTTCATTGTCGTCCGCCTTCACCCTTACCTTCCCCTTCACCAGCTGTGGCAGGAGACATTCTTAAGGAAATGTTAGCTCCCCACCAACAATATTTTCAGTGTTGTCATATCAATGCACAATCGCTTCTTTGTCACTTTGACGAAATACAGGCTCTATTTAGTAACAGTAACTTGCATTGTATTTGTGTAACAGAGACATGGTTACAGCAGTCACTCAAATCTGATCTCGTAAAGCTGAATAACATGACGTTACATCGCCTAGATCGTTTAAATCGTGTAGGGGGCGGTTGCGCTATATATTGCCGTAGCGACTTAAAAAGTAAAATAATTATGACCTCAGATCCTAAGACTCCATTTCGACCTGAATTCATGTTTGTTGAACTCTTGGTTAATAATCAAAAACTACTGATCGGAGTGGTATACAAGGCGCCGGACATACAACATATATCTGACCTAGAAGTGGCATTATCGAAGTTAACTCCGCTGTACGAAAACATAATCATTCTTGGTGACTTCAATACTAATCTCCTAGTTACAAGTAACGAATCAACATACTTACAAAACTTATTCCATGGCATGGATTACAATATACTGACACTAGACGCGACTAACCATGTTCACAGAATAAACCACACGTCTCACACACTGATTGACCTTATTATAACAAACAATCCGCAGAAAGTGGTAAAACATGGACAGCTTGCTGTACCAGGTATTTCGACCCACGATCTCATATACTTATGTTACTCTCTCAAGGCACCAAAGTACAAAACCAGGAACATAATGCGAAGAGACTTCAAGCATTTTAATACTGAGATAATACGAAATGAAGCATATCAATTGCCGTGGAATGACATTCTACTGACTAATGACATTGATGATAAGGTTGACAGACTGAACTCTTTAATATTAGGACTGTATGACAAACACGCTCCGAAGAAGCAAATTCGAGTTTCTCACCCTTCGTCTCCTTGGCTAACAAATGAAATTAAGTCGGTCATGGCAAATCGTGATGCTTGGTATAGGCGATTTAGGCGAACTGAAAGCACTAGTGATTTCGAAAATTACCGTATTCTCCGAAATCAAGTTAATAAATTAATTCGTAACAGCAAGTATAAATATATTCAAGAGATAACAAACAGACGAAATTCAGCACTAATATGGAAACATTTGCATCAGATGGGTATAGGTCGCAGCCTGACCATGCAGACACCCAGTATACCACTTGATGATCTAAATTCTCATTTTACGAAAGCAGCATACACTAATAATGATATTACTGACAATAATGACTATGATGCTAACTATCCTAATAATGATAACAATAATAATAATCAACCAGTTGATGACCTAACTAATGATGATATTAACGCCATAAATGCTCATTCCCGAGTAAAACAAGTAAAATTCACTTTCAAAAAAGTTGGGGCGAACGATGTGAAGCGTGTAATTTACTCCCTCAAGTCTGATGCTCCCGGTAATGACGACATACCATTATCTTTCATAAAAAATATTATTGGTGCCATATTACCTATTCTGACGCATATATTTAATCATTGCCTTGTACAGGGAGTATTCCCAACTGTGTGGAAGCACGGTATCGTCATTCCTATTCCTAAGAAGAATTCTCCTAGTTTACCATCAGATTATCGCCCTATATCCATTCTCCCACCCCTTTCCAAAGTACTAGAACGCTTGGTACACGAACAAGTCCTCACTTACTTGACTAACTTCTCACTGCTTGACCCTTACCAATCTGGTTTCAAGAAAGGACACAGCACAACGACTGCCCTACTGAAAGTAACTGATGATATCCGACAGGCAATGGACACTCGACAAGCGACTGTACTGGTTCTACTTGATTTTTCTAGTGCTTTTGATACTGTTGTTCCTCAACTGCTACTTTCAAAATTGGATTCATTAAATTTCAGCAAGACGGCAATAAACTTTTTCAGTTCGTACCTCAAAAATCGCCGTCAGTGTGTCAAAGTAAATAATAGCAGATCTGAGTGGCTTAACAAACCCCTCGGTGTCCCCCAAGGGTCTGTATTTGGACCATTGCTGTTTGCAATTTACTTACACGATGTTGCCAAATCGATTACACATTGCAAGTATCATCTTTATGCTGATGATCTGCAGATCTACTACCACTCAAGAACTGATAAAATTCAGAGTGCTGTAGAAAAAGTTAATGCTGATTTAAGTCTCATAAGTAATTTTGCATTGAGTAACAATCTCAAAATTAATCCTCTTAAAACGCAAGCAATAATCATTGGTACTTCAAAAAACTTACACGTCTTAAAACAATACGAAATTCCTCCTGTAGCACTAAACAATACCATTATTCCATTTTGTGAAACAGTTATGAATCTTGGTGTGGCTATAAGCGAAACATTGAACTGGTCGCAACATGTGATGAAAGTGTGCCAAAAGGTATATCAAAGCCTGCATCCTCTGAAGCGGTTTAAAAATATATTTCCTCGGTCCTTGAAAATAAAGCTCATTCAATCACTCTTGTTTCCAATTCTCGAATACTGTGATACAGTTTTTATTGATATCAATAACGAGCAAACCATGAGACTGCAACGTGCCCAAAATGCATGCATCAGGTATGCATTCGACATACAACCATATGCCCATGTATCCCCATTCTATACACAATTATCTTGGTTACGACTGAATGACAGACGTAGACTCCACGCAACTACTTTGGTGTATCAAGTGCTTTCTGAAAACACTCCTCCTTACCTATCCACCAGATTTCGCTACCTTAGTTCCCTGCACCTGTTCAATACCTGGTCAGGCTGTACGCTAGAAATTCCTGTGCATCGAACCGCAACCTACAATAGATCGTTCACTATCACCGCCACGAGCTGGTGGAATGAACTCCCCAATGACATCAGGGAAGCTAAATCTAAGACAAAATTTAAAATCCTTTGCCAGCGTCATCTTTTAAGCACTTCCAGTCTTTCTTGAGTGTGAATGGGATGCATGAATGAGAGTGAATATGGTTGTTTATTGCAATGTGTTCCTGTATATAATTTAGTTATACTTTACTCACCTTAGTTTAGTTAGTGATACTTAAGTTGCTTTAGTTATACTTTAGGTTGTAAAGATTTCATATGTTTAAATTTTATGTAAAATATACATTGTATATACATGAAGTGGTTAAGTGTAAGAAAGGGCCGGGAGCCCTAACTTTGCCACAATAAAGACGCTTTAATAATAATAATAATAATAATAATAATAATAATAATAATAATAATAATATAGGTACTGGTATTTAAAAATTAAATTTTAGGCGCCTTCCCCGAAACTACCATTTCATCTCGGGAAAATAAAATTATTTATAGCCTAGACTGTAGTTTCTTATTCCCCGACTCTATACAGCGGTTTTCATTAAATTCTGTTAACCCATTTTCTCATGGCTTGGCGTTGATATGGACCTAGCAACAAAAATACAAATTCATTAAAATCTGTGTTATCAGAGCCGGTACTGTAAAAATGTATAAGACATAAATGATTGGAAATTGAATTCTATATAAATATATAAATTCTGGTGCATACTGTACCACACACGCCACATCGGCGTGGGAGATTTCCGATTTCGTAAAGTTGCATCAATTTCGTAATTTCTCGAGGATTCCCAAATGTTCTTGGTCAGCACTAATTTCTGTGCTCCAATTGGAGAAAATAAAAGTGAATGTGATTTGTAGGTGAAGGAAAAGATCGGACGCTCATTGGCCATTTGTGAGATTTCCTAATTTCCGGAGAGAAGCGTTGTCGCTAGAGCCTGGCTCTGCGACGGCGTCTTTTCTGTTTGACCAGTGAAGGGAACGGTCACCTCCTAAGGTATGGGTCTTCTTGGCCCCGCCATCCGGTAAGCCCTTTATTATTTTTCATTTTTCTGGTATTCAGTTTCAAATGTGTTTCATTTAATTTTCTTTGCCGGAGCGTACCCGTGTTTCCTTTAGCTACCGAATTTAATTAATATGACTTAGCCATTTGCAAAGAGACAGTTCCCATTTTGTTGTTCTGGTAAATTAAATTTTATACGCCGTTCGATGTAACCACTAAATGTAAATTTCTCCTCGGGACTGGCTCGTTCTTTCTCCTTCATCGTGGAGTATTCCCCTTTAGGTCCGGTACCCTTTCTCAGAAGTGTTTTTGAGGGGGCTACCCACTGAAGGCGCTCTGCTCCATGATTATATTTTAAACGTTATTTCCTTACATGTACATCTTCACTTTAATGTAAATTTACCTTTCTCTTACTTCTTTCAAACTGCTTTGGTTTTTAAAAGTATCGCCACAAACAGTGGAACATCATGTGCAATGTTCCAGTGAAAAATTACATAACTTATATCTAACCTCGAGGTATACTGTAATAATAGCTGTAATAATGTTGTCAAATTTTAATGGTGTACTTGTTATTGTTTTATATTTGAATTTGCATCGAAATTGTTAAGTAAAGTTTAGGATTACAGTATGCATACTGCAACCCCCCTTGGGGTTACAAGTTACAGAAATAATAAAGAGAAAATATTTGCTACCGTTGTGTATTTACCAAATATGTACACTATACGAGGCATATCAACATGTACGAAATTAAATTATAAACACTTTAACCACAGAAACTAAAATGAACAGGATAACCAACATGACAGCTACGAAAGGATAACAGGGAAGCGGCTGGGAACCATATCCAGGGAGTGGAAGGTATTGGTAATACTGAAGAAGCGAAGTCAATGTAATCCTAAACTTACTTTACTTAACAATTTCGATGCAAATTCAAATATAAAACAATAACAAGTACATCATTAAAAGTTGACCACATTGTTACAGTTGTTATTACAGTATACCTCGGTTAGATATAAGTTATGTAATTTTTCACCGGAACATTGCACATGATGTTCCACTGTTTGTGGCGATACTTTTAAAAACCAAAGCAGTTTGAAAGAAGTAAGAGAAAGGTAAATTTACATTAAAGTGAAGATGTACATGTAAGGAAATAAAGTTTAAAATATAATCATGGAGCAGAGCGCCTTCAGTGGGTAGCCCCCTCAAAAACACTTCTGAGAAAGGGTACCGGACCTAAAGGGGAATACTCCACGATGAAGCAGAAAGAACGAGCCAGTCCCGAGGAGAAATTTACATTTAGTGGTTACATCGAACGGCGTATAAAATTTAATTTACCAGAACAACAAAATGGGAACTGTCTCTTTGCAAATGGCTAAGTCATATTAATTAAATTCGGTAGCTAAAGGAAACACGGGTACGCCCCGGCAAAGAAAATTAAATGAAACACATTTGAAACTGAATACCAGAAAAATGAAAAATAATAAAGTGCTTACCGGATGGCGGGGTCAAGAAGACCCATACCTTAGGAGGTGACCGTTCCCTTTACTGGTCAAACAGAAAAGACGCCGTCGCAGAGCCAGGCTCTAGCGACAACGCTTCTCTCCGGAAATTAGGAAATCTCACAAATGGCCAATGAGCGTCCGATCTTTTCCTTCACCTACCAATCACATTCACTTTTATTTTCTCCAATTGGAGCACAGAAATTAGTGCTGACCAAGAACATTTGGGAATCCTCGAGAAATTACGAAATTGATGCAACTTTACGAAATCGGAAATCTCCCACGCCGATGTGGCGCGTGTGGTACAGTATGCACCAGAATTACCATGACGATTGAATAATTTTAAAATCATATTAACATCAAACAAATTAAACAATTCCAAAATTCACATACCGAGAAGAGAAAAAAGGGAAAACAAATGAACAAATACATTACATATATACAATTTCATCGCCATTTTCCAAGTCCAAATAATAGAATCCCAATAATCACAACAGTATTTATCGATAGGACCGCTAATAATAGAAATATTCGACAATTAAATTTAAGGCCTTCCCCTAAACTACCATTTCACTCAGCGTGAATAAAATTATTTATAGCCTAGATTTTAGCGGCTCATCCCCTGACTTTACATACCGATTTTCATCAAATTCTCTTCAGCCGTTTTCTCATGATGCGTGTACATACATACAGACAGACAGATAGACAGACAGACAGACAGACAGAAATTACGGAAAAGTAAAAAGTACATTTTCTTGTTACTATGGACATGACCGATTCAGAAATACCATTCTTTTCAAATTCTGAGCAATGTACTGACAAAACTCTTATTTTATATATATAGATTTTAACCTCATTTTACGCCTTTCTGCCGCTTGTTTATTTATTTCTTGTTACTATGGAGACCCTTTTCTTTACTCTTTTGTGTTCCATGTCTGTTCTTATCAGCCGACCTTGATTTCACTGGCATCTTTGACTTTATTGGGGATTTAATCTCCATGGGGATTGATAAAAAAAAAAAAGGTGAGTGTGTAGATTCTGATAATGTACCTCGGGATGATTATTTTTCCTATTTCGAGAAAGAAATATTTTGGAATCTGATCTTAAGCGCTGTGCTCACTGTGTGGTGAGAGAAATATTATATTACTAAACAGATTCCCCTACTGTGCTTTCTTGAAGTATACAAAAGAAATATGAGGTTGTGTAACACTCCCTTTGAATGGACCATTGTTGAACATCATGTACATGAGTAATTGACTTCCCATATCTTTATTTATTTGTTCTTTTACCATCAACAAACTTACTTACACAGCCTGTTTTCATTTCATCGGTCAAAACTGGCTAAGAAAATTGCCAGGAGCTGAATGCAGGTCTGTTAGACTTATAAACAGACTGAAAGAAGCACGTCCCAAAAATAACAAAATAATGCAGATATAGGGTTAATTAGAATGAAACACATTTATTATCACAAACAGGGGAGAAATCAGTCCAAGACTGGCATAAAAGAACAAATAAATAAGGATATGGGAAGTCAGTTCTTCTGAAGGGATGGAGCAAGGTTGTTTACAAAACGTAAAGAGTTTCACCTTGTTTTCTTGACAGGGCATAAGCCCAAAAGCCCATATCATGTCTACAAGAAAACAAAACCTCTTTGCTTCTAACGACACTGACCTGGGCCTAAGTAAGCAGCTCCTCAAGACATCCTTTGGAGTGCGTTGCTTACGACAGTGAAATGTGGACTCTTGGTTCAATTTAAACAACAAGCATCATCATCAGCAGCAAGATGTAATGCCACCATAGGATCCTCAAGATACCGTGGGTAGACAAGGTTACCAGTGAAGAGATCCACCATCTGCTTACAGAGGGACCTACTGTACTTGAGGTTGCCATTGATGGCGCCAATGCAAGGGGCAGACCCAGACTGTAGACTCGAGTACATCGACCAAATCAACAGGGACCTGGACTGTTTCTCCTAAGTAGAGCTGAAGAGGCTGGCCAAGGACAGGCAGAAGTGGAGGAGAATAGTGACAACCACTGCAAACCAGTCTTAGAATTGACTACTAGAGAAGAAGAAGAAATAGCACAATTTTATTGGGAGCCAAAAAAAGTTAATCAAATGCATCAAAGATCTTTCATTTAGCAACAACAGCAGCAGCAATCACCTTGAGTAGCAGAAACTTAACCTTTGCAGTTTCATATCAAAATGAAATGTTTTGTTTTTGTGATTTACTGATGAAGTAGACTGTACGTGGGTTGCCATGCATGAGGTGGGCTGGTTGCACATCATTTGGATCAAAAATAATCATATGTATGAAATATAATGTAAATAACACGCTATGTACAAACTGAACATTAATTACAACACATGATATAAACTCCATATACAAAATCCCTTGATCTACATGGATGTGGAGTTAGATTTGTCCGACCACATGTCTGTTGCATGTCACGCCATGTCTTCCTCATAACCTTGCCGGAAGTCTACTCTCAGCATGTCAAGCTGCTAACAGACAGGGCTGCCTGGCTAATACTGCGCTCTAGTGCTAACAAGTGCACTTAACACATGAATATTTGAACATTCAAACATCAAATATGTTACCAGTTTGACTCAATTCTTTTACTTCTGATTTTGTTAAGTGTCAAAAATCTTCAAGAACAAGTAAATCTCATTTCATTGTAGAGTTTTTATTAATCCAATGTGTCCATCAACGTCAAATGTTGTAAATACATTAAATTAGAAGAAAAGACATAAGAATTTTAAAACATACATACATGGTTTTGTAGAGTAATAAGATTAGCATGGAATGTTAATAAGGTGTCTTCTGATTGGACAAAAGCAGTAAATGCACCTATCTATAAGCAAGGGAACAGGAAGAATTGCAACAACTATCGAGGTATTTCATTGATCAATATAGGAGGCAAGGTGTTCGCTGGGATTTTGGAAGTAAGGGTGTGTGAGTGGTTGACAGGAAGTTGGCTGAAAACCAGTGTGGTTTCATACCACAGAGTAGCTGTCAGGATCAGACTTTCAGTATGTGCCAAATAAATGAAAAATGCTACAAGAGGAATGGGCAGTTGGATATGTTTATGTTTTGTAGATCCAGAGGAGGCATATGATGGGGTACCGAGGTAAATATGTTTGCTATACTGGGGGACTATCGGATTAAAGGTAGATTATTAAAAGCAATCAAAGGCATTTATGTTGACAGTCGGGCTGCAGTGAGAATTTATGGTAGAATGAGTTCTTGGTTCAAGATACATACAGGTGTTAGACAAAGCTGTTGCCTTTCACCTTTGTTGTTCATAGTTTACATGGATCATCTACTGAAAGATTGTAAGTGGCAGGGTGGGATTTAATTAGGTGAACATGTATTAAGCAGTTTGATCTATGGTGACAACTTGGTCTTAATGGCAGATTGTGCTGAATGCGTGCAGTCTGATATCTTGGAACTTAAAAATAGCTGCAATTAGTATGATATGAAAATTAGCCTTTCCAAGACTAAATTGATGTCAGTAGGTAAGAAATCTAAGAGAATTGAATGTCAGATTGCAAATATAAAGCTGGAATAGGTAGATCATTAAGTATTTAGGACAGATTTAATATGATGGTGTACCGAGGAAAATATGTTTGCTATACTGGGGTACTATGGGATTAAGGGTAGATTATTATTGAATCAAGGTGCAGTAAAGTGAGCTCACGGTTGTGATCAGCAGTATTCTGTAAGAAAGCAGTCAGCTCCTGTACAAAACTATCTTTACACAAGTCTGCTTTCAGACTAAATTTGCTTTATGGGAGTGAGAGCTGAGTGGACTCAGGATATCTTATTCATAACAGACATGAAAATATTACATTAAATCAACTTCATGGTTCATATCGCACTTTAACAGATTTCATAACTAAGTATTTTTTATTTTCCACCTTGTCGATACAAGGTGGAAAATAAAAAATAGTTAGTTGTGAGACATGGAAGTGGCGAGAATGATTGCTGGTACAAACAGGTGGGAACTATGGCAGCAGGGCACTCGGAATAAGAAGATAAAGGCTAAGTTAGTGATGAACTTGATGGATGATGCTGTACATATAAACTGGCTTCAGTGAGGTGAATGGAAGAGGATAGGTTACCTAGGAGAGTAATGGACTATGTTATTGAGGGTAAGAGATATAGAGGGAGACCAAGATGACAATGATTAGACTCAATTTGTAACAATTTAAAGATAAATGTTATAGATAAATGAGGCCACAGAACTAGTTACAAACAATGGATTGTGTTGAGGGATGTTACATTCACAGAGGTTTGCAGACTGGAAGAAAGGCGTAACAGTCTGTAATGAAGATGTACGTATGTATGTACGATTTAAAATTAGTTTTTAATTATTTGGATATCATATCCATTTTTTATGGTCATTGTTCAAAATGTTGGCAGACTATAAATAAGGTACAAAAACACCACCATGGTTCAAGCCCAAAAGAAAAAAAAAGTTAATAGTAATTTAACAGAACATGGAAGTCCATGCTACCTACATTTTGGATTTTAAATGCTATAATTTTGATTTATTCAAATAGGGAAAAACAGAAGAAGGAAGGGACGTCTCTCTGGTTGTTAGCTCATAGCAAACAGTTCATTTTTTATAAATGCTTCGGCTATCATGGGAGAAAATTTTGGCAAGTGGAGTCTCTGGCCCATTGCATCTAATATATGAGTGTCAGTTTACCATTTGAATAACAGACTTACAAACAGCAAACTCAATGTTTACTTTGAAAACAGACATCTAATCACAACAGATACCCAAAATATCTTGGTGTAATCTTAATAGGACTTTTTCATTTTAGGAGCATTTCTCTGAATTAGCTGCCATACTTCTTACTAGGAACAATATCTTGCACAAGTAAGTGGTACTTCATAGGGTTCCTCTGCAACCACACTGCAGTCCTCAGCATTAGGTCTTGTATATTCCACTGCTGAGTACTGCTCTCTTGGTTTGGCTTAACAGTACTCATAGGCAGTTAAATGAGTCAATGTGCAGTATTACAGGCACCATAAGATCAAACCCAATCCACTTTCTCTCTATTCTGAGTCATATAGCTTCACCAGCGCTGTGATGGAGAAATTGCCTTTGTGAGGGAGTACAAGAAAATTTTGCATTATCAAGACCTCCCAGTCTACTGAGATATCGAAGATCTTCATACGAACTGGCTTCGTTCCACACATCCATCGTGTGTAACAAGCGAACATGTAATGGCTGAGAATTTGTCTTGTGTTATATTATGTTGTGTCTTTCATTTACATACGTAAGATCTTGTTGTAATGTCATACAGTAAATACAATATATATTTATAGCAGTGTAGTAGGAGTGATCATTAGTATATGCTTCATCTGTGCAGATTCATGGCAGCTGGAAAACACATGGGCAAAGTACTGATCAAAATAAGAGACGAAGAAGACGACAAACTGGCTATTCCAACTCTGAAAATCATGAAGGCAAGGCCACGATATTACTGCAATGAAGAACTGAGCTATATTGTTACAGGTAAGACAAAACTAAATACTGTTCCAAGCAGCTGCTTTCCCTATGTAGTTCAGACTAGCTGTCTTACCCATCATTGATGGGTTAGTTTTTGTATAATTGCAGCAGTAATGTCATCTGCTAAAGATGAGTGGGACAAGACAAGATAAAGTACACCTTTGCTAACAACAATACTCAATGTAATGTTATTGTTGATAAATTTTAGGGCCTCTGGACACTGAAGGCCATCACATTTCATTTCCTTCCAACTCAGTGATACTGGAGCATTCAAAGCTGAGGTCAAGGCTTCAAAACCCCTGTCCTCTTGTATGATTCCCTTTTCCCTCAATCTTCAAATGGTAATTTCCTTCACCTCCTTCTCATTTCGATAGTTATCTTCCTGATCATTAGGGCCTAATGACCAAGTTCTGCAGTAGTGTCAGTGCCAGCCTTGCTAGGTCTGTACACCCCAAAAAATGTTGATTATCGTTATCTTTAGAGATAATTCTTACACCTAGAATTTTATATTTCTCTTACTAAACTTTTTCATAGCATACAGATTCTTCTTTCACCAGTATGAATGCTTCCCCTCCTATCGTTCCAAACCTCTCTCTATGGTAAACATTCCAGTTCCATGAAAAAAATTGTGCATCCATAATATCCTTGTAATAGCTCTCATCCAAATTCAGATGCAAAGAATGCACACTTTCTCGAATTCAAGTGTAAATGTCAGGGGCAAATAAGAGAGATAAAGAACAACTGGTGGCAGCAGAAAGCTCAGGAACTGCAGAGTATGTCTGATGCCCGAGACCTGCATAACTTCTATGCAGGAATAAGAGTTATATGAACCAACTCGTTCCTCCTCCGCGACACTCAAAGCTGCTGATAATGCAACCACTATTACTGATAGTCGAGACATCTTAGAGCGTTGGAAAGAATATTTCTCCACTCTTCTCAATCGGAGTTCAAATGCAGTTGAAGACTTTTTCAATGATGTGCCTCTACATCCTGAACAACCATGGATGGCTCTCCCACCAATATTCAAGGAATTCAATACTGGCAAGGCTCCTGACCCAGATAACATTCCTCTGGGATGGATTCAAAGCAGAGGCCTACCTCTAAAGAATAGACTTCATTATGCTTATCCTCTTAATATGGGAAACCTGTGAAATACCTGGCGACCTTAAAATTGTCACTATCATTACTCTTTTTAAAACAGGTGATTGTAGTGTTTGTGGCAGCTATTAGGGTATATCATTGCTATCTATAGCGGGTAAAACTCTTGCTAAAAGTTTGCTTAATCGCCTGCAGATTATTTCCGAGAGGATCCTACCCGAGCCGCAATGCGGGTTTTTGAACGTAAAGATGTGCAACAGATATGATCTTCTGTGCAAGGCGAATCCAGGAAAAATGCAGAGAGCAACAGACTTCTTTATACCAAGTGTTCTATTACCTGGAAAAGGCTATCGACACAGTCCCGAGACCAGCTATGTGGACTGTACTGAAACACTTTGGCTGTCACAGCATTTTGTAGATCGGTCAAGGCTCTTGATGATGACACATCGGGGCAAATCACTCCTCAAAATATTATCTCTGATCCATTTCCCATCATTCATGGATTGAAACAGGGATGTATGCTTGCTCCAACACTATTCGCTCTTTATCTGGCTGCATGTTATATGGAACATCTACAGACAACCAAGTTGTAAAGGTCATATATCGCTTCAATGGGGGCTGTTCAATCTGGCTAGACTTCATTCCCAAAAGCTTACTAAGATTTCCTCCGTTACCGAATTGCAATATGCGGATTATGCTGCTGCATCTGCTCGTACACCTGATGAACTACAACATTCGGTAGCTGCTGCATCTGCTCGTACACCTGATGAACTACAACAGCCGGTCAGTTGTTTCAAGAGTGCTTGCAATCGTTTTGGTCTCTCCATTAATGTTCAGAAAACCAAAGTATTTGCACAGCCTGCATCTGGGTCGGACCTCCCAGCTTTCACTATCTCTATTGCGGATACTCCACTGGAGCAGGTTGACCACTTTTTTATTATCTAGGAAGTATCCTCTCAACAAATGCTAACTGCTCACAAGATGTGGATAAAATAATTGGTGCTGCCCACTCAGCATTTGCACATTTATCCCATTGTGTCTTCATGAATAAGGAAGGACCTTATAATGCCTGCCAAGATCATGGTTTACCATGCTGTTGTCATATCAACATTGCTATATGCTTGTGAAACTTGGGCCCTCTACTGTCAGGATATCAAAAAGCTAGAGCCTTTCCATCTGCAAAAACTTGAACATCTTGAACATCAAATGGGAGGACCGTGTCACCAACCTTGCAGTTCATGAGAAAGCACATGCGATAAGCATTGAGGCTACCACCATAGGCCATCATCTCAGATGGATAGCGCACGACCATCACACGAGTGAAACCAGGCTTCCTCATCAACTCCTGTATGGTGAACTCTGCTCTGGCACAAGATTTAATGGAGCCCCTTTGTGGCATTTCAAGGATCAGCTAAAGCATACTTTGAAAAGAGCTTGAATTAACACTCAATCCCAGGATCTGCTTGCTGAGAATTGTACACTTTGGCATCATACTGTTTCTACATCAGCTACGGTGTGTGAAGAGGAACGACAATGATGTGAAGAGGATAAATAACAAGCACGGAAGCTCCGTCAAGCTCAGCCCCACCCTCCCCTAGCCATTCTATGTGATCTCTGTGGACGTATGTTTCATTCCAAGAATGGGCTACTAAATCATGTGAAACATATTCACAAAGCATTGCGAGTATGAAAATGTAAACTGCTGAAGAATATGTTTACTCGGATATGATTTTCAGCCGACGATGACAATATATATATAAATTATAATAATTACTTTTGGAAAAGTAAAACAAAAAATAATTGGTTTAAAGAAGTTCAGAATGATTTAGAAGAGCTGAATATTACAATGAAGCAAATTGAAAATAGAGAAGAAAAAAGGATTCTCAAGAACAAACAAATAAGATTGTCATTAAAAACTGTCTAACACAAACAATATGTCATATCTGATGAAGAAAGGTCAGCCAGAATGAAGAGGTTTTGGGAAAGGAAGAAGATGATGCAAGCTAAATCTTCAGTTAATTCTTTGTTAACATAAATGCATTTGGGTTTGATTTAAGTGCTCCAATGTTGGCGTAAACTATGTAAATAAATAAATAAATAAATAATAAGAGTTTTGCCTGTAGGCCTACATCGCTCAGAATTTAACAGGAGTGATATTTCTGTATCGGTCATATCCTCTGTAACAAGGAAATGCACTTTTTAATTCTCCACCATGTCTGTCTGTCTGTCTGTCTGTCTGTCTGTCTGTCTGTCTGTCTGTCTGTCTGTACGTACATATGCGCATCACGAGAAAATGGCTGAAGAGAATTTAATGAAAATCGGATTGTAAAGTGGGAAATGAGGCACTACAGTCTAGGCTCTAAATACTTTTATTTATATTGGATGATTTGGTAGTTCAGGGCAAGGTGCCTAAAATTTAATTTTTGAATAACTGTGTTATTGGTCCTGTTGATAAGTACTACATAACGAAATTTATAGAGAATACAATTTCGATCATTTATGTCTTACACAGTTTTACCGTGCCGACTAAGATAACAGAATTTATGAATTTAGACTTTCGTTGCTTGGTCCATATCCACACCGAGCATTGTTAATCCTGAAATATTGTTTAATCGTGTTAACTCGCAATGGTTTTCATCATGATTGTCTTAAGGTGTAAACCAGCATGGTCATTTGTGCACATCAACGAGGAAAATTGTGAAGATGATTATAAAAAATGAGAAAAAATTCATAAAGAAACGATCGGTTCAAGATAAAACGAGGGAGTCATGAGAAAAAGGACGACTCCCTTTGCATTATATGTCCTAATATCGTAGAGTCAGAAGAAAACTAAATGTGAATGCCTACAACATGGGGAACATTACATTTACCATTGTTGTGACTTGATTTGTCTCTTTTGCTACCACTCATCTCCGATAGATGGGAATACTGCTACATCCCAAGTAAAACAGCCTGCCTGAATATTGGTGGAAAGTAACTGGGGAGTTAGAGAACTTTACACATGCTATATGATTGTCCCATCAATGACGGGTACTACAGCTAGAAAAACTATATAATTGGTCCACCTTAGGCAATACAAGTGTGTCTTAAAATAAAAATTTAAGGAAAATCACACAGTTGTACATGTTCCAGCCCCATTAACAATTTTATGTCATCCTTACTTAACTTCATGCTTCCTATACTGTCATTTGCACTCCCAAGTCCACCCCGTTTCCCTGAGTTTACCTCCCTTTAACTCTTATAAACAAACTTATATGTCGCATCATCATTGCCTTTATCATCATCATCATTTTCAACTCCAGTTTTCTGTGTGTAGTATACAAGCGTTCACCACTTCTTCCTATCTTCATACAATCTTGGGCATCTTCTCATATGAATCCCTTTTCCTCCACCTTCAGTTTCATTGCCTCTGTCCAGCATAAGCTCATTGAAGGCTAGGGAGAAACGGATGTAAAATAATTGGGATTGATTAATTCTAATATAAACTTCCCACATTAAAGCTCCAGTTCTACTGGGAGAGGCAGCAAAACGTTACTTGACTATTCAGGGGACATTGGAGGAACAGATCGCCTGCAGTCCATTTGTAGACTCACTGGTAAGCTGGAGCACAGTGGACAGTCATTCATTTTCATAATTGTACACCGTAATTATTAGTTAAGAATTAATAATAAATGAAGTTGAAAACTAATGTAGATTTTACCATTCATCCAAGCAGCTGTTAAAAATTATGTCCATCGTTCTCGATACAGACGTTGCATTGATGTAAAAGATTCCAGAACACTCCTATTTCAGCCTCTGAAATTTTGCATATCAGACATCTGATTTCATTTTTCAGGAAATATTTGTGTTTTAAAATTCCCCACAAATAATTAACACTGGCATTTAACATGGTAAAGGTGTAGAGATTTGCAAATGGTTCTGCCACATGATTTCTTCTTGAGGAAGTTTCTTGACTAGAAATATCCATTGTCCAATACTATCTGCCACCATGCTGATATAGCTAACACAAATAACGTTCAACAAGTGTAGGAATTCAACACTTATAACTTGCACTCAATAAGAACTCCATTCATATGCTAAACATTAATTCCATATTCTTACCACTAACCATGTTTCCTGCACTGCCTGACTGCACACTTTATCCCCACCACTTGGGAAAGAAGCAAGCATCTCCCCAGTCCACCTGCATGGGAGCATCAGCTAAAGTACCGGTAACTTTTCGCTCCCTTCTGCTAGGTACCTGCTAGGTTATATTAGTGATTGATTACTGGACATTTCTTCTGAATTACTGAATGAGAAACCAAAGAATAAACAATATGCTGTAAAAGGAAATTTTGACAAAGTTTTTATGACAATTTTGTAATGTGGTATCAGAGTGAATGTGACTGGATCGTTGCCTGCTAAAGTGACAGGTCTCACTGAAAGCATAATTGGAATCAGTACAATGATATATTAAATTCCTGTCTTTCAGGAGGTTTGGGTGGATTTGGACTGGAGCTAGCAGACTGGCTGGTATGTCGAGGAGCAAAAAACCTTGTGCTAACCTCACGAAAGGGCATTGTAAATGGATATCAATGTTCTCGTGTCTGCCTCTGGAAGAAGTATGGAGTCAACATTGTTATCTCCAAACAAGACATATCTACTTATGATGGTGTCAAGCAATTGATAAGTGAGGCTAATAAACTGGCCCCTGTTGGAGGAATCTTCAACTTAGCTGTGGTGAGTAGATTATCTTTCTGCTAGTCAGTACAGAAAGAAACTAAGTTTTAACTACACTCCTCTTGATTTCTCACAAATTCTTCATCATCATCATCATCATCATCATCATCATCATCATCATCATCATCATCATCATCATCAGTTCTTTGCTCCAGTAAGATGGATGTAGGTGTTTATGAGCCTCCTTCATTTTGTCCTGTCCATCCATGGCTGCTGTCCTATTTTTGGCTGCCAATTTACTTCACCTTTCGTAAGGTCTTTGAACATTTGTTCTTCCTCGCCATCACAAGGCCTCTCTCTGCGCCTCTTACCAAGAACAATCCTTTTATAGTATGATCTTATGTTCTTGGGGTCCTATTTGGAGCCATTCTTTTCATAGGACCATACCATCATAATCTGTTTACTTCTAAGGTTTCCAACAGATTCTTGTCCAATCCAAGTTGTTATCTGATATTCTCATTCCTAGTTTTATCTCTCCTTGTCTTTTGAAGACAAGGATGGAGGAACACCATTTCAGTGGCCTGTAAGTCACATTTCACAGGTCCAATCAAATGGAAAAATGCCACGGGTAGTTGTTAGGTCCGCCATGTCAATGTTCATTATAAACCCGCTAGTTTACACAATTATTATTCGTACATGTTTCGCGAGATGGCCACTCTCTTCATCAGCAAATTTGACATCATAAACCAAAATTCCTCATATTTTAAGTTTAATTCATAATTATCTCAAAATTCTCATCACCAAAGAAAAGATAAAAAATACTCCAATGGATCAATATCTTGATTAAAATATGATGGTTATATATTTCTCTGCTAAATATTATATATTGGAATCGAAGTTGATGGGCCAGATCAAAATTATTCAGGTCAGTCTAGGCGGCGTCGGGTGCACTTGCACTATCGTCTGTACGATCACCTGTGCCGCCCTTGCATTCACTGCTGCCGATGGAAGAAATCTCGGGAGATTGACCTTTACTGTCACTAAATGACAATTCCGACACTTCGCTGCCACTTCCATTAACTATTTCATCATTTGTGAATAGTTTTCTTTTAACTGTTTTGCCAAAAATGCATGGAAAAAATGGAAAATATGAACCACAATATTCCGTAATTGCACACGATCAACGAACTCAGCCGATAACTCCCAAAGAAATGTGCGTAATATAATCTTAATGCCATCATCCAGTTTTAAAATGTTTGGAAATGCAGCTTATGTCATCTGTTGACTATTCATGTGACTATTTGAGCTCAAAGAGCTGGTTAACATTTCAAAGTATCGTGCAAGCCCTTATACGGAATTCCACCCTCGAGGATACGGACAGGTCATCCAAATATGGGTTTTCGCCCGGGTAAGGTTAATGAAATGCTCTCCTTACATTAACTGAAAGAGAGGTTATAACTTAAAAGTATAGCTGAGAACTTTATATTCTAGAAATATTTCTCGAAATATTTACCAAAATTACCTAAATTTTAACATGAACTTGAGGGTGTTTTGAGGATCTGCAAAACTAAGCACTGTAGGGAAAAACGTAGATTTAGTAAGGTTGATAGGAAGGGTATTCAATTCGTCTTTGCTACCCCATATACTGTCACTGAATTCAAAATGTATTCACAAGTACAACATTATCACTCCAAATAACAAATTATGAACTCCTAGCAACTGTACAGTATATGATAATTTTGTGTTCAAAATCCAACATTACCAGTTTCAAGCTTTTGTTGCATTTCTGTTGCTTTTGCATAGCTGACTGCATGTTGTTTTTCTATGTAGAAAAACAAAAAGTGCACTCAACCAGAATATGCAAAATTTTTATTAAGTGTCATCATCATCATCATCATCATCATCATCATCATCATCATGCACAACCTTCAGCACTGGCCAGATCTGTTTAGAACATAAGTCTCTCCATCATCTTCTGCCATCCCACCATCTCCCTGCCATTACTTTGGTCCAGTCCTCCCCTATGTTCTTCAACTGCTCCTCCACTCCTTTCAGCCATTTGTCCTTTCAGTCTTTCTTGTGGTCTCCTGCTTTCCACTTCAGTCTCATGCATCTTCCTGGGTCTCATTCTCTTCATGTATCCATACCACCTATGCTTTGATTCCTCTATCCTGTCGTGCAATGGTTCCACCTGGACTAGTTCTCCAAGTTCCCTTTTTTTATCTTATCCATTTTTGTTACTCTTCTTGTACTTCTCAAAAATTTCATCTCAGTGGCCTGGATCGTACTTTTCTCTCCTCCCCTCATTATCCAAGATTCTGATCCAGATGTCAGTATTGGTTCATAGATAGTACATCTGGTGTATCAAGCTCTTTCCACCACACCAAACTTTTAACATTTTTGAGAAATGTTTCTGCTTGTTTCCTCCACTCACTTCCTTATCATTTCTTACATTTTCTTGTATTAATCTGCCTAGGTACTTGAAGCTCTCCACCTTTTATTGAATGTATAATGGACAAATGTATATCAAAGCCTCTTTGTTTCATATCATCATTGCACAAAACCAGTTATATAAAGTTTGACACTGATTCTTCTGTACCGGGTGAGTTGGCCGTGAGGTTAGGGGTGCACAGCTGTGAGCTTGCATCCGGGAGATAGTGGGTTCGAACTCCACTATCGGCAGCCCTGAAGATGGTTTTCCGTGGTTTCCCATTTTCACACCAGGTAAATGCTGGGACTGTACCTTAATTAAGGCCACAGCCTCTTCCTTCCAATTCCTAGGCCTTTCCTATCCCATCGTCGCCATACGACCCATCTGTGCCGGTGCGATGTAAAGCAAATAGCAAAAAAAGTTATTCTTCTGTAGATGTCTGCTCAATTTTATATGAGGAAGTACACAACAATACCACCTCAGCTACTGTGTGCCAGCATTTTGATTTGACACTATTTAGGTTGCCTGCATGTCAGTTTTGATATTTTGTTTTACTCTACTGGATGGCAGAAAAACAGATCTCTTTTGTATAATCTTAGATGAGTTTTAATTAACTTTACCACGTAAATACCAAACATGTCACCATAAATATTTTACATGCCAATGTCATACAACATGGAGTGCCAATCAGACTTCTTTCTGCCTTTTGAAAATCCTATTACTTTTGCCAGGTTTGAACCTGGAACCTGGAGGCCAGCACTCTACCACTGATCCACAGAGGGAACTAGTAAACTGGAACTATTGATGACTTTTCACCAAATTAATCAGAGGATAATGGGTGGTTATTGTTTATTACATTGAATATATTTAATATATATATATATATATATATTTTTTTAGCTTCTTCAAGATGCATTATTTGAAAACCAATCGGCAGATAAATTCACGGAATCAGCCAAACCTAAATCCATCGCCACTCATCATCTGGATGTGGCATCGCGTCAGATGTGCCCTCATCTGGAGAAGTTTGTTGTGTTCTCCAGTGTATCCTGTGGCCGAGGTAATGTGGGACAAACCAACTACGGCATGTCCAATTCTGTTATGGAGAGGATATGTGAAGCTCGAGTACGAGATGGCTTACCAGGTCTTGCCATTCAGTGGGGTGCTATTGGCGAGGTTGGTCTTGTGGCGGACATGCAGGAAGAGAATCGTGAGCTGGTTATAGGTGAGTGCTTAAGATTTAGTTCAATATCTAATGCACCTTCAATGGGTCAGAAGGCTGAGTCTGTCATTGTGCAAGTTCACAAACTTAAATTTTAATTTCATAATAAATGTCTCATGTTCTTACAGAATTTTATGTTATTGGTAATACTCTCCAAATATGTATTCAGACACTAACATTAACTAAGATGGATACAACTCATTCCATATTTGACAGACTTTTATAGAGGTGAACAGGAGGTTACATAGGAAAATACCGTAAATATTTGAATAATACCTGCTTCCTAATTTTAGGAAGGGAAATTTTAAAATAAAATTGTTTATTTCTATAGCTTTGTTCATTATTTATATTGAAAACTGTATATAATACAGTACGACAAGTTATAAAATTATGAAGCAACTCATTGCATGGTATTCTTCATTACTACTGTCCAGCAGCATTTCAAAACATACTGGCATCTGGCTATATTACCAATCTGCAAGAGTAAATGTGAATTTTTCTGGCACAAACCCATGACATATTGTGTAGAAAATCAGTACATTTTCTTCAAAATCAGCTGGAGATGGAGTGCAATACTAGTTTTCCTACAGATACTCAAGTTATTTCATTCAGAAATATGTGAGAGTCATCCGTGGCTGGCCTTACAACCCATAGTTTTTAAGTCTCCTGCTATTGCTTATAGCTTGTCAACAGACACATTTCGCTCATGACCATACATCCAAACTATCCCTTTTCAATCACATGTTCGCATATCCTGTTTTTGATTTCTAGAAACTTCGCTTTTATTTTTTCCTCCACAAAATGCCTGGCAGTTACTGTGTGTCTGTTCAAGACAAACTTTATTTATTCTCATCCATCAAGAGAGTATGTATTTTGGAGGGCATTTAATTTATTTTGTAATGAAATATGTTATCCAGCTATGTGTTTAGCGAGTGGAGAGACAACTCCTGCCTAAAGATGAGAACAGTTAGTGGTGGTGGTTGATGTTGATGACTTTTAAGTTACTTTTATAGCCACAGGAAGTGTAACACATGCCTGCCCTACCTGCCTTGAGACCTCATAATCTCTTCTTGCAAGGTGCACAACCTGGCAGTATTCAGGCCTTCTTAATGTTTACAAAATTTTGAAAATACAGGTTTCTGTTCCCTTCCTCTCGCTCATCTTGTGACGACCCTTTGAAAAGAAAAGCATTGAGAGTCTCTCTTCTCACCAAATACTCTGTATTCTGAAGGCAATCTTTTATTTCCTTTATACTGTATATTGTGTTCCAGGTGGTACTCTTCAGCAAAGTGTTGCATCTTGTCTCAAGGCACTTGATTACTTCTTACAACAACCACTACCTGTAGTGGCTAGTATGGTTGTGGCAGAAAAACGTGCAGGGAGTTCTTCAGGAAACCTCTCTCAGCGTATTTTGGGCATTCTGGGTAAGCATTTTGAAGTAAAATTTATGTTTTTCTAATAACCATACCCCAACATCAGTGCCACCAAATTGCTCAGCCTGGTCATAAACAATGTTACAAACTATCCGCTAAATTTTACCATTTTTTCCGTGACTGTCTGGTGGTACATATACCTTATCTCAAATTACCTGGGAGTCAACAATAACAACTCTAGCCACATGCATGTTGCAGTACTACTCACATAAAAACACAGTCAAGAAACTGCAAGATCGATAGATACAGTATTTCATTTAACCTGTAACTAAGATGTTACGAAAAGAACATAACATTTAAACATTCGCCAAAATGAATCAAGGCGATATTCATCATAATTCTGAAGATTAATGTACTCGCCAGTTTTGCTGAAGGAAAATAGGTTATTCAATCCCCTCCATAGCGTTGTAATCACCGTCTGCTTCGTTTGCATTTATTATGATCCCTTCAATGGCTAGCCGGTCTATGCCCCACGTCTGGATTACTTGTTTTACACACATTCTTCAATGTTGAGGAGTCACTAGTTCGATCGCTTCCAAACAATAGTTTTCTTACTTCCACGTGGTGAAAGTTACGTTGTTACACACCACATGGCCCTTTATGTTGCTCCACAGACTTTGACTGTGATTCAAAATATAATGGTGTGAAGATAACCAGAAGCTTGCCTTCCCGATTGCAATTCATATGGGAAATATGGGAATATGGGAATCAACATCTATGTCATCTGATGGCCAGGCAGGCATCAATTTTCGAAAATGAGACAAAGTCTCTCATAGTGCATTGGCACTGCCGGTGGATCCAAGTAGACTATGCAGTGGCCTCCACGGTATGCACTAGCCAGGCATCTTGGTAGGTGTGCTATTTACCAACTGATGATCCAAATCCAGCACACTGGGGTGAAACGTTGGCAATCAGAAATGAGTTAGCTGGAAAATTTATAATGTCCAATAACAGACCAACTATATTGGTATTGGTAGACCCCTTACGGATTAGGAACCTAATCATGTGAAGTTGACTAGCGTGGTGCATATTTGTTATGGATACTGAAAAAGTTGTGAAATCACTTACTAATGAAGACAAAATCCAGGAATTGGACAGGCATCTGTATATTTCAATGGAGGCACATATGTTGAATGCGCTGATACCTTTATGGGCCCCAGTGCAAATATTTTTATATTATATTGTCAAATGTTTTTAGCAGATCGCCTTTTGGTGCATGAACAGTAGCATGATGGGTTGAATGGTTGAATGATGGTTTGGATGTACCATGCACTATTCAATGTTCCCTCGACAGTCACCAGAGGTGAACGGGCAGTGTAGGATATGGCTCCCCACACCATGATACCAGGTGTTAGCCCTATGTTCCTCTGATACTCCTCTGATACCTGCACAACGCCACACACACATATCATTGGCACCAAGGTAGAAGCAACTCTCATCACTGAAGATGACACGTCTCCATTCGTCCTTCCATAAGCGTCTATCGTAATACCATTGGAGGTGGGCTGCACAATATTGGGGCATGAGCGGAAGATGCCCTAACGGCACGCAGGATCGTAGCCTTACTTCATGGAGATGGTTGCGAATGGTCCTTGCTGATACCCCCAGAGCAACAATGTCCTTAATTTGTTGTGAAGTCGTGGTACAGTACAATACGGCACTTCGTAAAGTGCATCTCTGCGTTGCTGCTGTCCGGACCCAGGCCGACGGGCATGTGCACCTTGGGGTGACCACTGGCGACAACATCTATGCACTGTGGAAACCTCTCACCCCACGTGTTGCATAATTCTGTGGTACGACCACCCGGCTTTCCGCAGGCCCACTACACGCCCTTGTTCAAACTCAGTCACTTGCACAAACGGTTCACGTACACGCTGTCACGGCATGCTAACAATGTTGCAGGCACAGACGGAGCTCCGCATGCCACAGCAAACTGGCTGGCACTGGCTCTGGTGGTGGCAAACTGTTGCACAGCTTGCAACATTCCATAGCTGATAACGTGGTTTCTGGTGTGTCCGCATTGCCGCGCGTTTGTTCATCGCATGCACTGCCCGTGCAAATATGGCAGGCCTTATTTACTTGCGTCAAGGTGTTCTTTTTTCACTTTCCTGGAGTGTATGTGAAGTGAGGGGGACACCTGGCATTCGAAACTTAATGTGAAGCACTTCATGGCATGTCAGTGTTAGTGTATGGCAGGGTTTTTTAACCTTTTCAAGTTGGGGAGCATCTTTGCCTTTTCAGTTTTGTTGGCAAGCACCACGAGAACTTTGCCACTACCCCCTTCCCTAACAGGTATTATTTTCCTCATCCTGTAATCCCATTTTGATTTACTGGGTCGGGGATGAGATGACGGGATTCCCATGTGACAACGTTTTACAGCCGGGTGCCCTTTCTGATGCCACCCTCAAAGAGAATTGGATGATAGTTGAAATGAAATATGAAAGAGTGTTGCTGGAATGAATTTGACAGAAGGAAGCCAGAGTATCCAAAGAAAACCTGTCCCACCTCCGCTTTATCTCAGCACCAATCTCACATGGGTTGACTCCACTCCCACAGATGAGAAGCTAGCGACTAGTCGCTTCTTCTACAGAGATACCTTATTATTATCAAACTAATATTGAAAATAACAAAGATCCTACTACACAATATGCTAGGAATAATGAGTGCTATTGGAATTTACTCAGTTACTGTCAGTCATCAATGAACTGCATTTAGTGCTGCCACCCAGGTGGCAGATTCCCTATGAAGTGTTTATCTAGCCTTTTCTTAAAACTTACTGTAGCTCCTACAACCACACCACTCCTGCTCTCGTACTTTCAACAGCAGCATATTCTCCACCATCTTTCACCATCTTGCTGTGCATTAGTTCAATATGCTTGATAAAGGTGGTCATTTAAGTATTTACTCAGCTCAGCTTCTGAAACAATGTTGATAAACAACATTAGCTAAACTCATATTCAGATGTTATACCTCTTTAAGTGACTTTGATTTGTATGACAAAACCTTTGAAGCTCATCTTTCATTGCATTTCCTGGTGGGGTCAGAAAGAAACAGTTTAATGGAAATCACTCCACTCAAAGCTTGGTAAACAACCTCAAGAATTCTCTCTACTCATAGAAATCTGGAAACCTATTGGGTTGTTAGTCACCAGCTGCATGATGCTGTCCCTGATAAGAACTATGTATAAATCAGTATAGTAATAATAATAATAATAATAATAATAATAATAATAATAATAATAATAATAATAATAATAATAATAATATGGCCTCAGGATTACAAATGTCCTTTGAAAAAACAAAACAAAAAAAATTCAAACTACAACGTTGAAGCACCAGCTAGTCTGCTAAACAATACCAAACATATTAAGATTGTAAATACGTTTAGATATCTTTGTGGAATAATTATATTACATAAAATGAATTTCATTGCAAAGCCTGTCTTGTTGATAGTATACTTTTTAAAGGTACAGTCAAAGGTTCCACCTTTACAATACTGAAAAATGTTATGTTTAATTTGCAATTAACAAGTGTCGGGGCATGTTTCGTCCTTCTTTTTGGACATCATCACCGAAAATACTTGTAAAGGGCGGTCTCCACTGATTGACATTTGACAACAACATGTTAAATGTTAACTGGTGACACCATCAACATGTTCAATGTTAAATGTTGAATACTGTTTCATTTAACATTGTGTCCACACTTAATAAACATGTTAAGCTTGACTTTCTTGGTTTATATATAGGCCCTTGGAGGTTCATCATATCAATTTGTGGTAATACATTGAAGAGGATTTGGCCCTTTGTTATTGCCACTGTTGCTTCTTGTTATGACTTAGAAATGCAGTTTTATTAGACACATTTCCTCCCCTCATCCTGCTCATTGCTTCAAAAGCAAATCACTTTGAAGTATAAACTTCGTCCGCTCCCGCACCCGACTTCTGTCTTTTTTGCAATACTCTACTGTACTAGGAGCAGAGGGATGCTAGGTTGTTTTTTTTTCAATGCACTCGCGGGGACAATTATAGATAATTTAGAGTTCCTGGAAGCTGTCGGCTTTCTTCGCTTCATCTCTGTATTCCTTTGATGAGGCATCCCACAAACAAGGCCTTTCTATTATATCATTAATTAAGTCCAAAGTAATCTTGCTCCACTCCATTTCTGACTTTAAATTTTAGTATAGTGCAGAGAGAACGACACACGTGTATGTACCGGTACTGTATTTGTAGCTTATAACAAAGAGAATGAGTGTTGCGGAGTGTTGTAACTATAATCCTACTTCACGAGAAGCACGTCGTTTGCATCGTTTGGCTATCTGTTGACATGGAAACGGCAAGGAAGTTGCTGAAGCTGTGCCAACATCTCATGAACAATGAATTGACTTGACATGTTTTCCACTTGGAGCGGAAAACACGCCAACACGTTAAAAGTGTTAACCTCAACATTCTGAGTTAACATGCAAAGTCAATTGGAAGACACAATCACAATATACATGTCAGTTATAACATGTTAAATTTTACATGTTGGTGTTAAACGTTGATCAGTGGAGACAGGCCTTATGATGAGTAAAATAGACTAGGTCACAAATACACATTAAAATATAATTTGAGTTACTGAATACATCAAGTTATTTTACTCATCTTACAGTATAAGTATTTTTGGCTGATGTTGTCCAAAAAAAGACGAAAAATGTTGCAACATTTGTTAATTGCTAATTAAAGATAAACATTTTTAGTATTTTAAGGGTGGAACCTTTGACTTTGCCTTTAAAAAGGAATAATTATAACCTATAACTTCAATGAGAGAGCTGCAATAGAAGACAGAACTTTTAAATTACAACAAGCACAACGAATTACCTGGCCAACGTACAAGAAGAAATCTGTTTCGATGAATGCAAATTTCAACATTACTATTCCGTCATTAAGCCTGAAGCGACTTACACTAGTGAAATACTATAGAGTTGCCAGCTATTATGGATTATCCCAATTATTATGGGTTTTTCATCACAATTACGGTATTACGGTCAAAGGGGGAAATTATTATGGAAAACTGACATTATAATGAAAAATAATAATTTCTGCAGAAAAAGAGGAAAGGTGGAAAAATGAATTGTTTTGAGCATTACTAACCCTCTTCATTTCAATGCTTGTGAGTTGGCAACCATACTTCAATCGTTACTTCATTTTATTGCCCATGAACGATGTGAAATTCATTGTGAATGGAACTCTGCTCTGCTCTTCTCCACTATAAAATGTCATGTTGTATTATTCCAGTATTAAGTATACCTGACAGTAACTCTCCGACAGTAAGAGTTTTCGGTGTTAATAGGAAAAAACAGGACTTCAAGATTGCATTAAGCACTTCTACACTGGAATCGCTTATTGTTCAGAAGGCATCAAAGGGAAAGGATGCTTCAAAGAAACCCACACTGAAAAGCAGCTGCTGGGTGAAAAAAAAAAAAAAAAGCTACAAATAATGTTTTATGACAGAATGCAAATGTTATTGTGTAATATGATATACTTTAGAATAGATTGCTGTCAGGAAGGGCAAAGGGCGTATTATTATCAAGAAGGGAGGAGAATGCTTTGGATTTGACTTGAAAATTTTCTGAGGAGAGGTGGGGATTACTGAAAAGCCACTTCAAAGGTTGGCACCTCGGATACTATTTAAATTGAACACCAAATCAACAACAGAGACCGGAAAATAAACAAAATAGATCAGAAGTTGAATTTTCTCATAAAGTATTGCCCCCGTTTTGCCGGGCAGCTCAGCCGGTAAGCAAAAGTTCCCAGAGGCGGAACGTTCGCTTACAGGCGACGCTAAATTATAGGGGACAGGGACAATCTAAGGACTGACGACAAATGAAAACACTAAAAAGAAATGGGTTTTAACATTTATTAAATAAAATATTAGCACTTTCCAGATTCAATAAATATTTTCCAAAATCTTGAAATAAATTATTTATCTCTTCCCTGCTGGGATGCACCCGCAGTTCTCCATAAAATTTCATTCTGTAAAAATACGAAATTAAGTCTTAATAAATCGTCCTAAGAAATTAAATAAATTATTATTTGAGAAAATCCTATCTCAAAATATCAAAATTCTGAATTATATCTTTCTTTTTGAATTATAATTTAAATTGACAATACTCTGCGATTCATTTAACCGTGAGTCAAAATTCTACCTTACACGAAAAATCCAATAACTCATTTCTATTAATTAAATATTATTTCAATTAATTATTTAAGCTTCAAATTATATAATAAAATTATTTTGAAATCCAATATCCAACTCATTTAATTCTTATTTTTATGTCAATTGTCCTAGTGTTGTGCACAACTCACAATAAAGACTTAAATTTCTCGCATTGTAGCGTTAAACATTTTACATTTTGTGAGCTTAGTTCATTGACGCGATCCTTGCTTAAGTATTTTTCCTCGAAGCAAAGATCCTAATCTATCTTATTCCGTCATAAAATCACTTAAAGATTCATAATTGAGCCAAATATGCTCGCCACAAAACAACAAAAAAATCGAGACTTTACGCGCTCAGCGTACACATAACATGACGAAATATAACCATGGAAATCACAATTACAAGTAAAATCAGTCATTCATCCATCTCACATTCAAGCTTTGGTCCACGGTAATATTATTAAACAAATTTATCGAATCCTATCTCTTGATTTTTAGTTTTGAATTTTATTTGAAATATGAGAGCTTCTCTCGATGACAACATCAGACAAGGGCTACCATCTCGATCGTCTGACGTGTGATTGTGATAGGATTATCACTTTTCCAATGAAATAAATTCCACAACGATGTTCCAGGATAATTTTACAGTAGAAATCGTCACTAAAAATTCCATAGAACTGCCTACAGTCACAGATAAATAAACATTCGCGCATACGGTCTATGAGTCACGACTGCGTTATTTTTAATCTCTTATTATCACAAATTATTGATCAACATGTGCTGCATAAGAAGAAATTATGTTCAAAGACACACTCTCTTCCTTAACTGACTCATGTAATGGACACACAAATAAAATCCTATCTTAAGATCCATTTACAAGTCTCAAAAATACCAATAACAGTAAATGCAAAATTTGTGGACATCCAAGCCACGACCAATATTCCAGGCCAACATCTACTTCAATATAGCACACATTAATCACTTATAAGCACAGCAATAATTACACTCATGACCTTTAAACATTCTATTAGACCGTAATAATGTCAATTATTATTATTATTATTATTATTATTATTATTATTATTATTATTATTATACGCGCGCGGTCGCGTCATCGCAGGCTATGGTTTAATGAAATCATAGATGACTCTATTCTATTTCGAATCTATGGTAAACCACAAAACATCAAGGAAAAATCCTAAATTCACAGAACACGTCGATATTCTGTCCCAAATAATTCAAAAATCATTCCATCATTAATTTATAAATTAATAATTATTATCGCGTGGGTCAAATATTTTTAACACTTCTAGACTTATCATGGGACAGTGAGAACATGTCACGAAGCACTCACTCAAATAGAACAAATTATAGGTCCCAAATACACTCTCACACACATCAAATCTACCAACACCAGTGAAAGAAGAGTGAAATTCCTAACTACAAAGACTATTAGAAATTATTTCAAATATTCAAGCAAGGACTACGTCTACATAATTATTACAACAGAAAATAGAGAAAAGTATAATTTAAAATCTTAGCTGTAGTAGACTTGGCTTCTGGACTCGATTGATGATCAGTGAATATTTAACCAAAATCCATCTCCGATGTTATTCTCTCCCGGGCTGAATTATGCCTCACATTTTAATGATACATGGCTGCAGCAGGCGAGGACTTAGGACAATTACAAACTCCGTCGTAATGCTGAAGTTCCATTCTTCCGAACTATTTCATGATTGCTGGGGATCTTGCGTCTTCTGGTGAAAGCTGAAACTAAAAGATCTGACTTAGAAAAAAACTCAACACACACTCAATTCTTCAAGATGGCACAGTTTTTACCTACTTTAAAATTTTTTTTCAGATTTATAAAGTTAAAGAAATCTGAACTGCGGCGTTTCCGATATTTCTATGTCGTAAAATTTCCTCAGAAGCAGAAAATTTATCGTCTTTCCCATCAAATAAATGCTGGAAATGTTCCACGTCGGATACGTCGTTTCCAATAGCACATGTGCTCGAACAATTATTCCCGTAGACAACTGAGTAACTGAGCAGAACAGAATGCAAATGAGCACTGAGCGAATGCAAATGAGCAAAGAGAAAGATTTCCCCAAGTACATGGGTATTTATTTCTTCAAGACGTAGGTGTGTTTGTTAATTAATTTTGATTGGCTGAGATTTTGCGATCAGGCTAACCTTGCGGTCCAATTGGTTAAATATCATGACGTCAAAATCTCAAAGTATTGATCGCTTTTAATCTGGTCGGGTTCCTGTCCACGTGCCACCCTTCTGATGTCTTCAACAAGGCACCAAAAAAAACCAGACTCGCACACACGGCACGGGGAAAACCTGTTTTCCTGCTGGCTAGCAGATAGTGCAGAGTTGAACTCACCTTGCTGGATGATAATTTTAATCGTTGTTCCACCCAAGTAATAAAATATTCTTCCCATACAAAAATAACCAATTTTCAAGGGTGCATATTCTCCCATGGCTGAAAAAATGATTTGATGGGCAGATTAAATCATTATTATCTGGAAATATAATTAACATGTCCCTTGAAAATTTTGAAGTACAGTTATGTGTCACACTATTCCATAATTATTCCAGATGACGTTCCAGCACGTAGCCTACTATTGTCCAGTTCCAGCGCAGCACAAAGCAAGCGTAATTTACTCATGGCAGAATCTTGTAACTCCTGACACTCTTTGCATACTTCTTCCGTCATATCGACCTGCGTTGAAGCATGAAGGTAGATTGGATCCTCATCTTCGTTCCATGACGTTTCTTCTTCAAAGATGACGTTTATTTGATTTATAGCAGATTGTTTAGGACAGTTATAACTCTTCAGATTTGAACCATTATGAACTCCTTCATATGATTGATCAAGACTTTGTATGCGATAGGCATTGTTCCCATAGACTTTAATAATTTTGTACGGCCCAATAAATAACGGTGCAAACTTGGCATAAAATTTACTTGTGGTTTCTGAGGAAGCTGGTTTCTTGAGTAACACAAGCTCATGTAATTTTAATGGACGACGAAACTTCTTGTTTCTGACACGTCTTTGCCTTCTCTCAGCTTGTTCCTTCAGAGATTTAGCTGCCTTCTCAATATTCTCCTCCAGGGTAGGTTTTACATTTCCTGGGCATTGAATGATACTATCCCAAGGTCGGTAAGGTCGTCTGTTAAAATGAAGAACAACTGGAATCTGAGATGTTGCCTCGTGTATAGTGTTATTTAAGCATTCCATCATAATTGGTAACACATCTACCCATAACCAATGTGTATTTCCGCAGAAAATACGGCAGAATTTTGACAGTTCCTGCATTACTCTTTCAGCTGGATTGCTCGATGGATGGCGGACAGAATTCAATATATGCTTAATGCCCAATTGTTCCATAGCTTGACGAAATTCAGCGGAGGTAAACTGTGATCCGTGATCAGTCAATATGGCCTTTGGCTTGCCCATATGAGGTATCAGATTACGGATTACAGATTTTGAATTCGCCTTTTGGATAGGATACAAGGCAATATATTTAGAAAATACGTCGATAGTGACTATTACATGTCGGTTTCCCCTCCTAGAGATCGGGACTGGTCCAAATAGGTCCATCGCAAATAACTGTTTAGGCCCTGTAGGTAATATGGGAATAGGACTGTGCTGAAGCAGATGAGAGCTAGGTTTTACTCGCTGACAAGTATCACAGGTGCGGACTACATTACGAACAATGGTTCGAAGTTTCTCCCAAGTGAATTTCTCTTGAATAGTGGCAACCGTCTTGTCAATACCACCATGACCTGTTATTCTGTGCGTATGCCAGATAAGGGATTCCTGTAATTTCGGAGGCACCACAACTCTAAGTTCAGATTTTGCAGAATCAATGAATTTAAATAATATTCCATCCAAATATTGGTAACGTGAAGCTTTCCTCTTATATCTTCTGTAATTAGGTTCTCCAGGTTTGATTCTCTTCTCCAAAAAGTCTATGATGTTTCTTAAATCTTTGTCTCTTTTCTGGGCTTGCCGGATGTAACGTAATTTTCTTAAAAATTCGTGGTCCTCAGGAACTAATTCAATCTGATGGATTTCCTCAGTATCGGCATTCGGGTTACGACTTAAACAGTCAGCTAACAAATTGCTTTTTCCAGTACAGTGCTCCAGTTTAATGTCAAATTGCTGGACAAACATCGTCCACCTGAATATTCGTTCGGATGCCATGGTAGTTTTCAACATGAACGTCAAAGCTTTATGATCAGTCCTGATAATAATTTGATAACCATATATTATCTTCTGCCAGTATTTGAGGGCATAAAATATTGACAACATCTCCAATTCAGTAACCGTATAGTGCTTTTCGTGATTTCTCAATTTTCTGCTGACGAAGGCAAGATAAATTCTCCTTTCAGGGTCTTCCTTATTTTCTTGGAATAACACAGCTCCAATTCCAATACCTGATGCGTCTGTTTGTAATATGAACGGTTTTCCAAAGTCTGGATATCCCAATTTGACGTGTTGTATCAGCATTTCCTTGGTCTTATTAAATGCTGTCTCACATTCGTCATTCCATTTCCATCTGTTCCCCTTTTTTAGCATATCCTGTAAAGGTGCGACAGTCTGCGTAAAATTAGGGCAATGGTTGGCGAAAAAGTTGGCCATCCCTAAAAATTGCCTTACATGTTTTACTCTTAAGGGCCTTGGAAATTTACTTATGGCTTCAATCTTGACCGGGTTAGGTCTGATTCCTTCACCATCTATTATATGTCCTAAAAATAAAATTTCAGTCTGACAGAATTTTGACTTGGCTAGATTTATATGGAATCCCGTTCTAGAAAGATTCTCCAGCAATTTCTCCAGTTTAGATAAGTGATCTTCGAAGGTTTCACTGGCCAAAAGTAAGTCGTCAATGTACTTAGTCGTGAAGCTCTTTACTTCCTCCGTAAGACATCGATCCAATGCTCGAATAAGAGCGCTTCCTGCATTACATATGCCGAAGGGCAGTTTTCGGAAGACGTAGGTCTGTTGGTTGAACATGAATCCAGTTAGGAGTCTAGATTTTTCCTCCAGGAGAATGTGATAATATGAAGAAGTGAAGTCGACTGACGTAAAGAGATTCATCCCTCGAAATTTCCTTAGAACTTCCTTAATAGCAGGTGCCTGGTCTCTTTCAGGGATCAACTTCCGGTTTATCTCCCGAGTGTCTAAACACAAACGAAGGGATCCATCTGGCTTGCTTACGATGACCAAAGAACTAAGAAAAGGTGTACTAGCTTTCATTATAATCCCATCTTTCTCCATGCCTTCGATTAATTTTTCCACTCTAGAATGGAATTTCTCCGGGATCGGGTATGGCTTCTTCTTGAAAGGAGTCCAGTCAGTTGCCACCAATGAATATTTAAAATCTGGAATTTGTCCCGGTTTGTCATCAAACAAGTTCTTATATTTTAATAATAAATTTCGAAGTTGTTCCTTTTCCTTATCAGTTCCCTGAGCTGAATTCACCTTCTGATTTATAAGATCCAAGGGATGTGTTCTATTTTCGCCCTCTTCAATGATGTCATCCAGAACCTGATGAATTTCTTCTAAGGCCTCATGGTCTTCTTTCTCCCTCGATGTTAAGGCGCAATTTATGTGGAACACCTCTTGGTCGGTTACATCAACAGGATTCATGACTGCAGTTTCTGAAAATTCCTCCAGACGAAATACTATTTGGTTGGAGTCCAAACTAATGTCTGCGTGGTATGATGTAAGAAAATCCATTCCAAGAATGATATTAAATTTGATATTTGTCATAGCCAAAAATATATTAGGGAACTTGGTGTTTCCGATTTCCACATCGAGAAATGTCTGCTGCTTGCAAGTTACAATCTTGTCAGGGATAAGTCCTTTAATTTTAACATGTGAGACTGGAATGATGGGTATTTCATGCCTTTCTCTCAAGTCATTCATAAATGATGTTGATATTACACTAATAGTGGAGCCGGTGTCAACTAAGCATTTAACTCTCACGCCACAAATTCTAGCTAATATTATTGGTAATGCCCTTGCATTATTTCTATTAGTCTCAAGATTTTCTTCCAACAGATCATCAGATTTAGTAACCCATGAATCAATCTGAACTACAATCCATTCCTTCGGGACCTCTGAATTATAAGAGTTAGGATTCGTACTATCATTTTCTAGTTGGATGGATGTTTTTTTTTTTTAATAGTCCCTTGGCTATAATCTTCCTTTTCATAGCGCTGACGATTCTCTTCTTGCTTAGCTCTTTGGTATTCTAAGCTTTCTGCTCCTACTATATCTGGGTTCACGTCCTGGTCCTGAATCGCGTGACGCCATTTGGATTTCTCCTGATTTTCTTTGCGTAATTCCTGGATGTATTTCTCTCTCTCTTCTTGTCTCCAGTTTCTTTTTCTTCCTCCCGTATGGTTAGTTTCGCTATTTCTTCTCCACCTTCCTCGAATATTTTCATAGGGTCTGCGTCGTACATTCCTTCGGTAATAATCTCTTTCCTCGTCACTTTTGTGTCCTGACCTTGGAGAACGGTCTCTCGGTGACATTTCCTTTGTAGTTCGACCGCTAGGTCTCCCTTGGTTGAACGAAGCTCCACTGTCGGCTCGGACGACTGTAGCTTGCAACACCTGTTGCTCTTGACCTAGATTACGTCGTGGTTGTTCTCTCGAAGTTAAATCGAGCTGACGAAGCACGGCTTCAGCCTGAATTGCGGTCTGCGCGTTCGAAGCAATCATTATACGTTGAATGTCCGCTGGAAGTTGCCTTATTATTACACGGACTACTTCAACTTCTGAGGGTGGCATATCAAGCTCCTTTAGTTTACGTAATTGAGCCGAAAAATAATCAGCGTAGCGTGTGGGCGTAGAAGAAGCGTACCTCTTAGCGTAGAGTTCTGTTTTCAAATTATGCTGTAGGTCACTATTCCAATATCTCTCCAGAAATGCTTTCTTAAACCCTTCAAAATCTTCAAATGAATACTTGAACGCTTCATACCATGTTAATACTGAATTCTCCAAATAGCGTTCAGTCACCCTTAGTTGGCGTTCAGGAGGTATCTTATTATCTCTAAAGTATTCCTGAAGTTCACGAATGAAGCTTTTAGGAGTAACGCCTTTAACATTATTGAACTTCTTTGGCTGTTCCTCATGAAGTTTAATAATATTAACAATTTGAGTCTGACCTGAAACATTTGCTGAATTTATCCCACTACTGTCCTGATTTATGTAAGGATTGGTGTTATTTATGGGATTAGCCATGTCCATCCTATTATCTACTTTTGGAGTTGAAGACGGGACTTCACCAGACATCCGCTTCTCCAATTGACCTTGCCTTTCCAATAATGTTGAAGTGACAATATTATGACTCTCGCCCTGAAGTTTAATTATCTTAAGCTCTTCAACAAGCTCCTTAATTCCGTCCTGAAGTTCACGCTTCGATGCTTCGGACGCAGCTTTTACTTCGCTAATTTCCTTGTCCATTTCCGTTTTTATTTCTTTGAGACCTGTCTGTGTCTCTTCGATAGTCTCGTAGAAATATTCTAGCCTTTCTGACGTGGTTACTTGGGAAACTTTTATTTCTGCTATGACTCCCTTTTCCACTTGTTTCAAAGTTTCGTAAAGGCCGGTAAACTTTTTACTCCATGCTGCCTTAGTCGCTGTAAGGTCCTCTGCATTGTCCACAATTTTCTCCTCAATATTCTGAAAGTTTTTCTCCACCTCATTTTTGTATTTTACAAGCCCTTGTAGTACGTCTGTCTGGACTTTAGCGAGTCTCTCACTAACTTCGTTCGACATATCAGCTAACGAACTTGTAAAACCCGCCTGTATTTCACCTTTAAAGTCTGAGAAGTTCTGTTTAACTGCTACAAGTTCACTTTGAATGGATGCTATTTTTCCATTAAATAATTTCACATCCATGTGCAGTTTATTAATGTTTTCGTCCGTCCTATTCTGTATTTCTTCCAATGCACTTTTAAGATCGGATTTAAATTTATCCTGTCCCTCGTTCAGTTCTAATTTCAGTTTTTCATTATTTTCACTTAGATCCTGTTTCAATCGCTCCTGATTTTCATTAAGATCCTGTTTTAATCGCTCCTGATTTTCACTAAATTCAGCACTCAACTCCTGTTTTAATTTAGCACTATTTTCACTTAAGTCCTGCTTCAAGCTATCTTTCAAATTTCCTAACGCATTCTCCAAAAATGCACGCCATTCATCCATAATAATAAACTTTTCAAAGAAACGGCAGTTCAGACCTCGGGGAGAATAATATCAGAGTATAAACCAGAGTCCAGTTCCACGTCTACTAATGAATTAAGCTCACCTCCTTAGGGGAAGATTTGTATATCATTTCAATAATATTTAACTATTAAAATCCAAAATGTTGCGCAAATGCAGTCGCATAAAAAAATGAAATTTTCCTAATCTCCAAGATTTTGTTTCAAGTATTCAACATGGCCCTTCCTAACTTTAACTAAAGTGCTCTCTGCCACAGAGATCTGGGCTAATAAATGTTATCAAATAACCCAAAATCCTATTGTCGCCGCATCTTGCTTATGTCCAAATTTTGGACTACAAGATCGAGTCCTTAGATTGGCGTCGCTGATAAAATTCGGGCCCCACGTTGGGCGCCAAATTTGTACTACCTGCCCCCGTTTTGCCGGGCGGCTCAGCCGGTAAGCAAAAGTTCCCAGAGGCGGAACGTTCGCTTACAGGCGACGCTAAATTATAGGGGACAGGGACAATCTAAGGACTGACGACAAATGAAAACACTAAAAAGAAATGGGTTTTAACATTTATTAAATAAAATATTAGCACTTTCCAGATTCAATAAATATTTTCCAAAATCTTGAAATAAATTATTTATCTCTTCCCTGCTGGGATGCACCCGCAGTTCTCCATAAAATTTCATTCTGTAAAAATACGAAATTAAGTCTTAATAAATCGTCCTAAAAAATTAAATAAATTATTATTTGAGAAAATCCTATCTCAAAATATCAAAATTCTGAATTATATCTTTCTTTTTGAATTATAATTTAAATTGACAATACTCTGCGATTCATTTAACCGTGAGTCAAAATTCTACCTTACACGAAAAATCCAATAACTCATTTCTATTAATTAAATATTATTTCAATTAATTATTTAAGCTTCAAATTATATAATAAAATTATTTTGAAATCCAATATCCAACTCATTTAATTCTTATTTTTATGTCAATTGTCCTAGTGTTGTGCACAACTCACAATAAAGACTTAAATTTCTCGCATTGTAGCGTTAAACATTTTACATTTTGTGAGCTTAGTTCATTGACGCGATCCTTGCTTAAGTATTTTTCCTCGAAGCAAAGATCCTAATCTATCTTATTCCGTCATAAAATCACTTAAAGATTCATAATTGAGCCAAATATGCTCGCCACAAAACAACAAAAAAATCGAGACTTTACGCGCTCAGCGTACACATAACATGACGAAATATAACCATGGAAATCACAATTACAAGTAAAATCAGTCATTCATCCATCTCACATTCAAGCTTTGGTCCACGGTAATATTATTAAACAAATTTATCGAATCCTATCTCTTGATTTTTAGTTTTGAATTTTATTTGAAATATGAGAGCTTCTCTCGATGACAACATCAGACAAGGGCTACCATCTCGATCGTCTGACGTGTGATTGTGATAGGATTATCACTTTTCCATTGAAATAAATTCCACAACGATGTTCCAGGATAATTTTACAGTAGAAATCGTCACTAAAAATTCCATAGAACTGCCTACAGTCACAGATAAATAAACATTCGCGCATACGGTCTATGAGTCACGACTGCGTTATTTTTAATCTCTTATTATCACAAATTATTGATCAACATGTGCTGCATAAGAAGAAATTATGTTCAAAGACACACTCTCTTCCTTAACTGACTCATGTAATGGACACACAAATAAAATCCTATCTTAAGATCCATTTACAAGTCTCAAAAATACCAATAACAGTAAATGCAAAATTTGTGGACATCCAAGCCACGGCCAATATTCCAGGCCAACATCTACTTCAATATAGCACACATTAATCACTTATAAGCACAGCAATAATTACACTCATGACCTTTAAACATTCTATTAGACCGTAATAATGTCAATTATTATTATTATTATTATTATTATTATTATTATTATTATTATTATACGCGCGCGGTCGCGTCATCGCAGGCTATGGTTTAATGAAATCATAGATGACTCTATTCTATTTCGAATCTATGGTAAACCACAAAACATCAAGGAAAAATCCTAAATTCACAGAACACGTCGATATTCTGTCCCAAATAATTCAAAAATCATTCCATCATTAATTTATAAATTAATAATTATTATCGCGTGGGTCAAATATTTTTAACACTTCTAGACTTATCATGGGACAGTGAGAACATGTCACGAAGCACTCACTCAAATAGAACAAATTATAGGTCCCAAATACACTCTCACACACATCAAATCTACCAACACCAGTGAAAGAAGAGTGAAATTCCTAACTACAAAGACTATTAGAAATTATTTCAAATATTCAAGCAAGGACTACGTCTACATAATTATTACAACAGAAAATAGAGAAAAGTATAATTTAAAATCTTAGCTGTAGTAGACTTGGCTTCTGGACTCGATTGATGATCAGTGAATATTTAACCAAAATCCATCTCCGATGTTATTCTCTCCCGGGCTGAATTATGCCTCACATTTTAATGATACATGGCTGCAGCAGGCGAGGACTTAGGACAATTACAAACTCCGTCGTAATGCTGAAGTTCCATTCTTCCGAACTATTTCATGATTGCTGGGGATCTTGCGTCTTCTGGTGAAAGCTGAAACTAAAAGATCTGACTTAGAAAAAGTACTCAACACACACTCGATTCTTCAAGATGGCACAGTCTTTACATACTTTAAAATTTTTCTTCAGATTTATAAAGTTAAAGAAATCTGAACTGCGGCGTTTCCGATATTTCTATGTCGTAAAATTTCCTCAGAAGCAGAAAATTTATCGTCTTTCCCATCAAATAAATGCTGGAAATGTTCCACGTCGGATACGTCGTTTCCAATAGCACATGTGCTCGAACAATTATTCCCGTAGACAACTGAGTAACTGAGCAGAACAGAATGCAAATGAGCACTGAGCGAATGCAAATGAGCAAAGAGAAAGATTTCCCCAAGTACATGGGTATTTATTTCTTCAAGACGTAGGTGTGTTTGTTAATTAATTTTGATTGGCTGAGATTTTGCGATCAGGCTAACCTTGCGGTCCAATTGGTTAAATATCATGACGTCAAAATCTCAAAGTATTGATCGCTTTTAATCTGGTCGGGTTCCTGTCCACGTGCCACCCTTCTGATGTCTTCAACAAGGCAAAAAAAAAAAACCAGACTCGCACACACGGCACGGGGAAAACCTGTTTTCCTGCTGGCTAGCAGATAGTGCAGAGTTGAACTCACCTTGCTGGATGATAATTTTAATCGTTGTTCCACCCAAGTAATAAAATATTCTTCCCATACAAAAATAACCAATTTTCAAGGGTGCAGTATCTGTCTGATCGCATCCCGAAGATGATCAAGGAAACGGTGGAAGAAACAAAGAAGGAATTAGCAGATATCAGAAAAACCATCGCCGGACAACATACCAGAATCCCCTCAGTAGGTATAGGAGACATAATAACTCCGGATACCAACAAAAAGATGATAAAGGAAATGGTGGTAGAAACAAAGAAACAATTAGCAGATATTTGACCAACCGTCGCCGGACAACATACTAGATCCCCTACAGTAGGTATAGGTGATATAACAACTCCGGATACCAATAAAACGAAACATAGGGGAAGAAATCTCGAACAACATAGCGAGGAACCAACAGGCTCGACCGGCCCAACCAATTCCACATAGAGCTTCAGAGAAGTGGCTAGTCAAGGAAAACATCACTGGCAGGAAATCCAACCAGCAACACAACCCGAAGCAAAGGTTTACCCCAATGGGGGAAAGGAATCGTCCATATGGGAGAACATACCCATCATAGAGACAGAACAGATCCAAAACAGAAGGATCACGAAATATTACCCGATATGCATATTGGACAACAAGATACAGATAGCGATGAAGAGCACCTTCAGTGGAGAATAGTAAATAAAAAGAAATACATGAAATCACAATTTATCATTGGAAATAGGACACCTGAAAACAATAAACTAAGAGCAGGAGATAAATCAGCTTGGTTATATGTCGGCCGAATACACAAAACGGTCAAAGATGCAGATCTTGTAGCATACCTAAAAGATAATGGTATTGCCGGGAAGATTGAATGTGCTCAGCTAAAAGCAGTCGGTAACAATAAGTCATTCAGAGTAGGAATACCGTTTGAACTGAGAGAGTTAGTAGAACAACCACACTTCTGGCCGAAAGGTGTCTTAGCAAGACGATTTCTTTTTCGAGGACACCAAAGAGAAAGCATACGGCTATAGGAAGGAAAGTAACACATTGAAAGTGATGATATGGAACGCTGAAGGTGCAGTAAATGCATTCAATATGTTACCAAACGATGATTTAGCAGACTTTGATTTGATCATTTTAACAGAAACTTTTCTAACTAGAGAGTGGAATATTCCTACTTTTTAAACGATGCATATTTTTGCCACTCAAGGACAAACGGGTAGACCAGTGGGAGGAATCTCATGCCTTCTCAAACCCAAAATGGCCCCCTTTAAATTGCTGTACGAAGTACCGGAGATGATAATAGTCAAAACAAAACTATGCACAGTGATAGGCGTATACTTCCCACCACGATACAAGGCAGAAGACATTGTGGATATTATTAGTGCTGGGCTTTATAGAATACAACCGCAGGATCTAGTAATACTCACGGGAGACCTGAGTTGCAGGATAGATATTCGCAACTCTAAAACAGAGGTATTTCTCGAATACTCAAGACAGAAGGTTTGAGCCTTATTAACGAACCAAGTGAAAAGACATATATATGCCATAATGGAGGTAGCACTATAGATTTGTTATTTTCCAATATGAAGGACGTCGAAATGATTTCCTAGACAGTTCTACGCACAGCAACCAGGAAGCACTTACCAGTGGCAACAAAACTGATGCTGCGAGAGAGAACCAGAGTCATCACTAAAACAATGGAAGTATCAAGGAAAATCAACATGCAGGTAATATCAGAGTCTAATGCACTAATAGATATGGTGTCCCTACATGTCCAAGATGGTGATATTGATAGTGCAGTATCGAAACTACAAAACATTATCCTAAATTCCGCTATAAGATATAGTCAAAGTGAGAAAACAGCAAAACCATGGTTCAACGGGTCCTGTTACCAGGCTAGATATGAAACAATCAAACTCCTCCATACTGCTGCAGTCACATTAGAAGAAGAAGCACTAATAATGTACGCCTGGTAAAGAAGGGAATACAAAAAGCTAATAAGGGAAACTAAAGCGAAATACTATGAAGAGACAGCACTAAGACAGATAGAAGAGGCAGAAAACAACCCTTACATGGTTATCAAGCCGAAACGACCAACATTCCCTCGGAATATTCCCATGGGCACGTGGACGGCTCATTACACACAGGTTTTGACATTTAAGGACATGAGACCACTCATAATCAACGATAACACGGAAATTGACGGACCAATAGATATGTTCAGCGCACAGGAGATACAGGAGGTACTCTTAAATTTGAAAAATAACAAAGCTCATGGGCCAGACATGATCTATAATGAACATTTGAAGAGTTTGGCTCCTGTTCTCTTTGAACCCCTTACTAACCTATTCAACGAATGTGTTAAACAGGGAAGAATACCAGATCGATGGCAGACTTCAACGATAAAGACCCTTTATAAAGGGAAGGGAGCCTTAAGCGACCCTAATTCATATCGAGGAGTAGCACTAGAATGCACATTACTGAAGATATTGACTAAATTGTTAACGCAAAGGCTGAATGCTTTAATAGATCAGTATCTCCCAGAAGAGCAATTTGGATATAGGAAAAACCGGTCCACAATACAGGCTATAGAATGCCTTCAGAATGATATTCATGAAGCCTTTAGATTAAAGAAGGGAAAGCTGCATGTTATATTCGTGGATTATTCGAAAGCCTTTGATACAATTAGTCGAGCACAGGTCATATCAAAGATTGAGGATCTCATAGGAAAAAATAATCCATTATTGCAATTAGTAAAAAACATCCTGGCAAAGAATGAGGTGCAAATAGACAATTCGATCACAATATCCGATCCAATAGACCAGACTACAGGTGTACTACAGGGTGATCCTTTAAGCCCTCTCCTTTTTAACCTCGCAACAAATGATGTCATTCAGGCAACGAAGACAGAAGGTACGAACATTTATATGTACGCAGATGACATGGTTTTAGTGTCCAGATCAATACCTGCTCTGCAGTTGGCATTTGATCGACTCGTAGAGTGGGCTAAAACAAATGACCTTTATGTTAACAGAAGTAAAACCATGACTATGACCTTTAGGAAAGGAGGCAGACATGCAGCAAGTGATGTGATATATATGGATGGAGAACCATTAATCAGTGTGAATAAATTTAAATACCTCAGAATAACACTGCATATACAAGGAACCAATTTCACAGCGCATATCAAAGATTAACAGCAGCAGTGGTAGCTATTAATGACATCAAATATTTGTATAAAATGTCCCTTCAGACAGCGTTGAAGTTATTCAGAGTGAAAATAGCACCTGTAATAACCTACGGCATCTCCAGTATCTGGCAGCATCTGTCAGTAAGATGTGGAGAAGATAAAAGCAACATTTTTAAAGAGAGCCCTATGTTTATCGAAATTCACCTTTTCGAGACTGGTGTATGAGCTAACTAGGGAAATGATGTTTTTGGAGGAAATACGGGACAAATTCTCTCTCCCATCAACTCCAGCGTACCAAAGTTTATTTCTCGAACATCAGAGAAAGAAATCGGAAATTTGGTTGGACTTCTACAGTACGGAAGCGATGATGAGTGACAAATGGAAGGAAGCCAACTACGAGTTACGGCATGTATCAATAAGGCTGCATGGTTTTCACTTCAAACTATGCTCCACGACGAAGTATCACTCGCCAAATGAGAGATGCATGTGTGCTTTGTGCGGGAAGCAATGTGATTGCTATCACATATTAAGGTGTGAAGGAAGGAAAATTCCTCTAATTAAGTTCTGCATTGAATGATTTTGTTTATTCTTTGTATATGGCAATTAGCTGCAATAAATATATTATTAAAAGGTTGACAGAAGGATTATCAGAACAATCATTAATAAAAAGCACCAGGTAGATGGACACTGGAGATAGTTGCCTAATGCAGTGGTATAACGGGAAAGTGAGTCAATAATAGACACAATGAGAAAAAGGAGAATTGCCTTTTTCTGTCATATATTAAGATTAGATGAAACCAGGCTACTGAAACAACTATTTAACTACTTTTGGAAAAGAAAAAGAAAAAATAATTGGTTCAAAGAAGTTGATGATTTAGAGTTGAATATATTTACACTGCAACAAACTGAAAATAGAGAAGAGAAAAGGCTTTTGAAGAACAAACATATAAGACTTAAACTAAAAACTTTGCAACGAACGCAATAGTCATATCTGATGAAGAAGGGCAGCCAGATTGGAAAGAATGAAGAAGGTTTGGGAGAGGGGGAAGATGATGAAAGCTAAATTCCCAGTTAATTCTTTGAATACTTAGATGTATATGGAGTGATATAAATCTTCCAGTGTGGGTGTAAAATATGTAAATAAATATAGCCTTAGCTACCACATGCAGCCTTTTTGATGTGATGCCATTTAGGCTGTCTGTGTGTCAATTTCTACATTAATTTTACTCTCCCAGATGGCAGAGAAGCGGGTCTTTGTTGGATGGTCTATGTATGGCTGGGTTTTAATTAATTTTGTTCTATTAACACCTGTGATTTTTACTTGCCACACTGTATGACGGAGTATCAAAATAATTTCTTTATGTCTTTCAAAAATCTGATTGCCTCTGCGGAGTTCGAAAACAGATCTTGAAAACTGGAGGTCAACACTCTATCACTGATCCATGGAGGGAGCTGTAGAAATTTTTCAAGGAGTATCAGTTTGTTATTAATTCTGATTGCTTCCATTTATGGCCTCAGTATTACATTTCTTTCTTCCTTCTCTCTCTCAGCTCTTGACCTAATAACATAAATCACTGTTACCTCCTTATATTTTAGGTATGCACGACATATCCAAAATCCGTCCCAACACACCACTGGGAGAATTGGGAATGGACTCTATGACAGGAGTAGAGATCAAACAAGTGCTGGAACAGGAGTTTGAAGTCTTCCTTACCCCTGTCGAGATCAGAGAACTCACCGTCCAACAGCTGGAAAACCTTGGAAGTACAAGAACTGAGGAAGTCAGAGATGGTAAGTATCCTATCTTGTTCATCACTTCATTATGTTTTACCATATTTCATGACTGGACATCGGATTTATATGCTGTATAAATCACCAGTATAAGCGTGCTATAACTATGCTGCAAAGAGTAGTGAAATATGCAATTAAGAATGCACTTATTTCCATGCTATTAAACACGTATATGAAATGCAAACTAAACATTCCTTTACTAGACACACGTGATTCACCCACACCAATACATAAAATCATGGTCATGAATAAATAACAGAATGAAAAAAATAATAATCGCACTGTTTACAGCTGTGGCTGTTCCTCTAGTATAAACAATGTGTGCATTGCTTGTGAGACGTATCAATTTATCAGTGTTCACTGTTAAAACATATGTACACATCTCCTAGATAAGACGAAGTGTGTTAATTAATACACATGATTAATCAGTTAGTAAGGTTTCAAGAAACCCCTTGGAAAGAAAAAAACACAAACATGAAGAAACACACTTAAATACACATTCCTTTTTTCATTTTACACTGCACACCCTACTTTTCCTGTCCATAATTTGCTTTGCAGTACACTACAACAGTCTTCTCCAGGTTTTCTGGTTCAAATCTGTGGCGTTTATCTGTTAAAACTAGCTTCAATGTGGAGAATGATCTCTCTACATCTACTCCAATTTCATTTCTGACATCCTCATTTCTTGTCTTTCTTATCATACTTAAAAAAGTCATTTCACTTGCCTGGATTTCATTCTCCTGTCTTTTTGTCAATGCCCAGGTCTCTGCTGCATATGTCAATATTGGGCAATAGTACATCTTATACATTGATCGTCTTGTAATGGAGAGCATGCAAGTGATTGCTAGAGCTAAAGGTGGTGAAACAGTGAGGTAGCAACCAGTCCATGCTGATTTAACTAACGCACAACTGTGGTGTTGATTCATGGAAAGATTTGTTATTTGTCTGTATAATAGTATATTGTAACACATAATTTAGATATAGAGGCAATATGGAACGTCCTGGTCATGTTAAATGACACTGTTATGTCATGAACTGCTATAATTCAGAACGTTTAGTGATCCTAGTGTAAAGTTTTTCGCATTCAATATGAAATAACCAAATGAAATGACTATCATGAAATAATACCAGAAGTATAATTCAAAAGTAATCGACACATTGAGAATTATAGTGGTGTAAGTCATAATTAAAGCAGACATTAATAATATCTCATAAATTCCTTGTCCTTGTTTATTACAACGCTAAATGTCCGGCTCCATAACTAAATGGTTAGCATGCTTGCCTTTGGCCACAGGGGTCCTGGGTTCAATTCCTGGCAGGTCGCCCTTGAGGCGGTAGAGGTGGGATCTCTAGCTAAGTCCAAAGGAAAAGCCAACCTTGGACAATAAACAGATTAAGAAAGAAAGAAAAGAAAATAAACTGTCCTGCAATTTCCGTAACATTTTTATTCCAATTTTTATATTAACGTTCTCTCAAATATTAATTTAATCGTCGTATTCTTCTTCTTCTTCCTCTTCTGTTTACCCTCCAGTGTCCTGGAACTTTAGACCCTGGGTCGGGGATACAACTGGAGAGGATGACCAGTACCTCGCCCAGGCGGCCTCACCTGCTATGCTGGACAGGGGCCTTGCTGGGGAATGGGAAGATTGGAAGGGATAGACAAGGCAGAGGGAAGGAAGCGGCCGTGGCGTTAAGTTAGGAGAAGTGGGAAACCACAGAAAACCACTTCCGGGATGGCAGAGCCGGGAATCGACCCCGGGCCTCCAGGGGTGGCAGCTAATCACACTAACCACTACACCACAGAGGCAGACATATTAATTTATTTTGTTCAAAAATCGTAGCTGCGACGAGACTCGAATTCACGTCTACAAGGTTCGCAGACAAGTACGGTGACCACTTGGCCACCACTCCGTTCCACTTTGATGTAACTCCCAAGTATATATGCCTTGCATTGGAATCGGGGATTCATCAATTTTTCAGAAGTTATTAGGTTGTGGACCTGATATGTTTAAGTAAAATTTGTTTGCCTTTTAGTGCTCTACCACCTCCTCTTGGTCTGAAGCGGATTCTGTGTAATGACATCTGACCTTTTTTTTTTAAACGAAAGTGTGTTGACTTAAACCCTTATACACGAGTTACCGTTGAGTGTCTCCCCACAGGTACATTGAGCTCGGTGAAATTTTAAATTAAAATTAAATGAAATAAAAACTCGCATTCATCATAACGCTTTTGTTGCCTCTTACTTGACATGTTTACGTCTTATCGGCCTCCGCTAACCATAACCTATAATAATGTCAACCATGTGTCTGTGTGACAATATACTACTTCAACACACCACTAGGAGCGCTTTATGTAAAGAAACAAAAGACGCTCACTGCCAAAGGCATTCAGAAATCTCACTGAAATGTGTTAATTTGTCTTTAACAATTGTTTCGTGACAAATGTTGGAAACGTTTTCGTGAAACAGGGCACTTTTAAACAAAGTTTTAAATTAATAACAATTGTTAGTTAACATTTGTTAAGTAAAATTGAACATACAGATGAAGAAACCGGGCCTAAGTATCAGTCTTGTCTATGCCAAGATTAAATGTGTAAGGCTAAAGATTCCCCATTTGCGAAGAAAATTCCTAACCAGCAATGATATACCACACTAGGGTTGCCAGGTTTTGAAACTAAAAATATGGGAGATTTTGGAAATGATGGCCAAAATAGTTCCATTGTGGCATTATAGACACGTTTTACCTTTAAGAGGCCATTATATACAACAGTACACAAAATAAATTTAAAATAAATATCATAGCACTAGGCCTATTAATACTTGCCACTTGCTTTGTATTCCTCCAGAAACATTGGCTAAAACTTAGTATCTGCTCCAGCTACCAGTTTCTTTACAGCGCCTTATCCCCACTTTCGCCACTGCATGCCAGTACTTACAGAGTGGTGCGCATTTGACACCTTGTAAAATTTAGAAGCAGCCAATAATGAGTGTTTCCCGAAATGTTTTAAATATTGAAACTCCCTTTACAAAACAGGTTGAAAATTAACGAGAATTTGTCATTGTACATGGTACTTAAAGATATTTAATTAAAACAACTTTCATAGAATATTTAATTACAGCAGCTTTCATAGGATCATAGCTCTATTCATATTTACCAAAATAATTACAACTTTCATAGGATCATAGCTCTATTCATATTTACCAAAATAATTACAACTTTCATAGGATCATAGCTCTATTCGTATTTACCATTTACTTTGCACTCCTTAAAAAATTTTACATCATCTTTTACATGTTTGAAAAACTCTCTACAAAAAAGTTGAAATTTGTAACAATTTACAGTTCATCCTTAATAAGTTCAACAGAACTGTAAAAATGCTCTTTCAATATGGGCATTGGATCCTGGAATACTCATTACAAAACACAACACTTTTGGCACATTAATTCCTTTATTCTCTCATTCACAGAAATCAGCCACACATTTCTGGCAAACATTACAAACAAGATTAACCTTACAACTCAAGATTTAACTGACACTACAGAAGTCATCATACATTTCTTCTTCTTCTTCTTCTATGACCACATAGGATCACTTCAGTCAGTCCATCATTCAGGTCTCTTTGAAGGGATTGTGCGGGCTTTGCAGTTTTTCCAGTACCTCTTCAGATGCTCTCATATTCGTGCCCTTTCCTCAGATGAAAATGTGCATGTTGTGGGTTTGTTTCATGTAAGGGTAAACCAGAGGTTTGTATTCTTGAGGTTTGTATTCAATTTTATCTTATTTGTGATATCGTCTGTTGTAAGGCCTATTTCCTTCAGATTCTTTCTTACTTCTCTGATCCATTTACATCCTGTTGTCTTATTTTTTTAGAAGAGATTGTGTTGTACTAGTTGTTTCAGAAGTCTTGAATCCTGCACCCTCATGATATGTCCAAAGAATCCCAGTCTCCTCTTACGCATAGTATCTGTAATGGGTTCTAGCTCTTTGTATGTGACTTTGTTAGGTATTATCCGCCACTGTCCATCTTTCTGGTATTTTTTGTTGATGCAGGTTCTTCCAAACTTCCTTTCAGTTTTCTTAAGTCAGTCTTTGATTGTTTATTCAGGTGAAAAGTGTTTCTGCTGCATATGTAGCTTCCGGTTTTATAACTGTGTTGTATTGTTTTATTTTTGCATTTCTTGATAGACATTTCTTTTTGTAGATGTCCCATGATAATTTTTGTGCTTTAGCTAATCTATTTGTTCTTGTTTGGTTTGAGACTTTTTGGATTGAGATTTTTCATTTAGGTTATGTGTTATTACTTCTCCAAGATATTTAAATTGATTACTATTTTGATTATATTACCATTTATGGTAACTTTTTTAGTTGTGTTGGTTTTTTGGGGGCATAATTTCTGTTGTTGGGTTTTTTTTCAAATGATATTTTGAGGCAAATTTTATTTGCAATGTTTTGAAGTTCTGATATCTGAGTTTTTGCTTCTTTTATGTCAACTGCTAATAATGCTAAATCGTCAGCGAAACCAGGCACTTTGTTTTTGATTTTTCGGCCAATCTTTATTTTTGGAGGACATTTCCTAAACCATTCCCTCATTACCATTTCTAGAGCACAATTAAATAATAGTGGTGAGAGCCCATCTCCCTGCCGTAGTCCAGTTTTATCATCATTTAGCTCAAATTCAAACATGCTTCAAAATACCCTGTAATTCACTGAACTTAAGTCAAAGAGAAAGAAAATTATTAATAGGTGTATTTTATGCAATATTGAAGTGCTTATTTAAGGAAGAGTGCAAAGTGTTATAGAATTCAATGAAATTATTTTCTGTCACTTTCTTAATGTTACTATCTAACATATTCAAAACCTTATGTGATGCACTTCCAAAATATTTATCATTCATTCTTTAGCATATTTATCAAGGAGAGCCCTTCATCATCATCGCGAACTAGCTCTAGTTTCCCGGGTGCGGTGAATGAGCGCTCTCCTTTTACTTTTGTCCATGTAGAGTTTTTCTTCCATAACCTGCTGCAAATCCAGACTTCGTTCAGTCAGATCATTTTTTAATTTGATCGATACATCTCTTCCTTGGCCGACCTCTTGATCTTTTACCACCGGGTGAGTTGGCCGTGCGATTAGGGGCACGCAGCTGTGAGCTTGCATCCGGGAGATAGTGGGTTCGAGCCCAAATGTTGGCAGCCCTGAAGATGGCTTTCCATAGTTTCCCATTTTCACACCAGGTAAATGCTGGGACTGTGCCTTAATTAAGGCCATGGCCGCTTCCTTCCCGCTCCTAAGACTTTCCTATCCCATTGTCGCCATAAGATCTATCTGTGTCGGTGCGAAGTAAAAACAAATTATTTTTTTTAATCGATCCTTTGCCTTCAATTTTCTTCTCAAACAACAGTCTAGCTGTTCTTTGTGTGTTCATTGTTTGGAGATGACCAAACCATTTTAGCCTGGCTTCGACACAGATTTCACTTGGACAAGATGGCGTATCTCATCGTATCTCATCGTATCTCATCGTATCTCATCGTTTCTTATTTTGTCCCCTCTCGTTTTCTGAATCATAGTTCTTAACAACTTCATTTTCACTGCTTATAGTTTGCTGATATTTCTGTTGGTTTGGATGCAGATTTCTAAACTGGTACAAAAATTATCGTGTGGAATACTAATTTTTTATCTTAATGGAACTTGTTTATCCCAAAGAAGTTTTCTCACTAGATGATAAAACTGTGCTCCATTCTGTACTCTGCTAGTGATTTCTGCAGATGGTCGACTATCTGTTGTTACTACACTGCCAAGATAGTGGATCTGATGGACTTGTTCCAACTGGGATCCATCTAGAGTGATGTTAGCATGGATGTTCTGTCGGCTAACAGGCATCACCGTCGTTTTGGACTTGCTTATCTTGAGACCAAATTACTTGAATATAACATTCCAGTCATTCAGCTTCTGTTGTACTTCAGCCTCACTATCACCCCAGATCACCACATTGCCTGCAAAGGAAAGAGCTTTAAACTCAGAATTGTTGTTGAGTTTCTTAACTCTTTTCATTATTTCATCCATTACAATGTCGGCAGCCCTGAAAGTGGTTTTCCGTGGTTTCCCATTTTCACACCAGGCTGTACCTTAATTAAGGTCATGGCCGCTTCCTTCCCACTTCTAGCCTTTTCCTGTCCCATCGTCGCCATAAGACCCATCTGTGTCGGTGCGACGTAAAGCAACTAGCAAAAAAAAAAAAACAATGATGAATAAAAGTGGTGAAGTGCACTACCTTGTTGTACACGCTGCCTAGTCTCAAACCACTCGCACGTGGTATAGATCTATTCTCAAGGCATTCCTAGATTTTTTGTCTCTGTACACTGTTGTAAGCCTTCTCAATATCTAGAAAAATAAAGATGACATCTTTCCTTTTTTTTTTTTTTTTTCCAGTGCTTCTCCATGATCATCCTTACAGCAGATATCAATCTGTTGTTAACCTACTCCTCCTAAAACCATACTGCTCCTCTTCAAGCTGTGATTCAATGATGATTCACAATTTGTTCCATTATTTTGAGTCCACGAGATAGAAGAGTGATGCCTCTGTAGTTGCTGGGTTTCTATCTGTCTCCTTTCTTAAATAGAGGGATCATGACTCCTTTAGTCCAGTCTTTGGGTAGTTTTTCTTCTTTCCACATGGTGTTTAGGACCCTGAACAACCGCTACAATTCTTGCACTCCAGCAGCCTTGATCATGTCAGCACATACCTCGTCTACGCCTGTTGTCTTGGCTTTACTCATGTTTTATTAGGGCATTTTCCACTTCCATCCATGTTATAGGAGGCTCCATATTTTGAATATTTTATTTTGCCATGTTCTGCTGTTGCTTGATATTTACACTTTCACTGTTATACACTTTTTCAAAATACTGTTCCATCTCATCTCTTATCTCTTCGGCATTCCAAGTGATGTTTCCATCTTCTTTCTCTAGGGTCTTTATTCCTTCATAGTTGCTTTTCTTGCTTCTCACCACCTAATATAATAATTTCTTGTTGTTCTTGCTTGTCCTCTTCTAGTTTCTGTGCGAATTTAGTCCAGGTTTTCTTTTTCTCATTAGAAATAGTTACACACAAACACAAATGAACGCAAAGATACATGATGATAATAATAATAATTAGGATTAATGCAAATTGAAAATGTTTAGATGCAATCAGAGATATTAAAAACAAGCGCACGTTTGCACAAGAAAACAACAAACAGTAATGATCAAATTAAGCAACATAATGGCTAAGGAAAGGAATAGTGGAAAGCGGAGGGACCATATCCAGGCGGTGAAAGGTATTGGCGATGCTGAAAAAAGCGAAATCAATGGTGATTCCCAATTAATATACAGTCTACTTAATAATTTAAATGGAAATAACACGCAAATGTGATCAAACAAATTACACCTTAAAAAGGGAAATAATTCTAACAGTAATTATGAAAAATTACCTAGAAGGTTCAAATTCAGTGAAGATAGTTCAAGTTTAGTGGCACAATATTTAATTCGCATAATACTGTCAGAAAGAATAAAGTTGAAATAACGTTATACTGTCAGAAAGAATATACACGGAAGTAAGGAAAACACAACATTTAAAATTATTATCTTAGTGCAGATTCCTTCAGGCTAGCAACCCGTCGGAAGGACATTTGATTGCTTTCAAGTCTTGCAAAAAGTAAAATGCAAGACCGTAACGGGTCACATGGCCCAATACTTGGAAGGAAGATGATGATGATGATCTTAGTGCAGAGCACATTTAGGAGGCAGCCCCCTCAAAAACACTTCTGAGAAAAGGTGCCCGTCCTAAATGTGAATACTCTAAGATGACACAGATTTACGAGACAGTCCCAAAGGAAAAAATTACGATTTACCATTATTACCGAAAGGAGTTAAACATTTTACATTTACTACAATTTACGAAAACAAAAGAAAAGGGAACTGTCTCTTAACAAATATGATGTGACTTGCCGGAAAGGCTAAGTCATTTTTTTTTAATTTGGCGACTGGAGGAAAAACGGGTAAGCTCCGGCGAAAAAGAAATTAAACAGAACACTACATTTAAAGATTACTACCAGAAAGATGAAAAAGCGAAGTGCTCACCTGTTGGAGGGGCCAAGGAGACCCATCACCTGGAGAAGACAACCTCTCCCTTCAGCGGTCAAAATTGCAAGATGGGTTCGAAGAGCTTGGCTTTCGCCAAGTGCTCCACTACCGGAAATGGTGATATTGTGAAACAACCAATCAGCGTCCCTTATTTTCCTTCGTTCTCCAATCACAAATAGTTTTATTATAGCCAGTGAGGGCCCAGCAATAAATGCTGACAAACTCCCTCGTAACTGATGCAACTTGACGCAACCGGAAACTCCTGGAAGGATCCTACCCGATCTGGCACATGTGTCACCGTGTGTCCCATAAATATTTCATCTTACCTTTAAACTTTTTTAAGACTAATTTTTCACAATAATTAAATAATTTTGAAGAAGTGACATAACCAAGGAGACATAAAAACAAATAAATAAGTGAATACATGAATATACAAAATCAACACATGAACATATACAGTTCCCACCGTCTTCCAAGTCCAAATCACATTTTCTTTCCATTTTTAAATCACTACAGAAATGATTATTTTCACTTTAAGCTTCAGGCCCTTACTGCACTGAAAGTTGCCATGATACTTAAATCAGGATTTTCTATTAACTTGGAAGTCTGGAGGAGAATATTACCAATATGAGAGAAAAAGGTGAAATAAATCTCAAGAATCAAATCACTTACTATCAGTTACTATCAGGCTCATCATCATTGAAATATTTCTATATAACCTTAGGGCAATCTTGAACACTTCTCAAATAACTTATAATGGCTTCCCAATTAGATAACACACTATCTACAGGAGGTGTGAGTGAAAGTCACCTTGTGGGTACATGTCTCAGTATTTCACACCATTCTAAATCAAGAAATGTAAAAAATGACTGTAATATATCTCGTCTTTTGGCTGAACATGCAAAGTAACCATACATTTTTAACATTATTAATTAAATATGTAACCTCTTTAGTAGGTAACATCAATTTAAAGAACACATCGTATCAAAATAATAAGCTTGAGGGAACATACTGGATGTCAGCTGATAAGACACCAATTATAACATTATTACAGGATTAACAGGATTACCAACATGACAACTAGAAATAGGATGTGGGAAAAGCAGGCTGGGATCCCTAAAAGGATGAAATCTACATGACGTTGTAGGGAAAAAGACGTGTACGCACTTACCCTTCAGACTGCATTTACTAACAGAAAGGAAAGATTAACATAATAGAACGTCAGCAATTTAAAATAAGGTAACATGATCAATAAAGAATGACAAAGGGGAAATGAACCACGAGGTTCCTATTGATGGTTCCTCAGAAAACCAAAACTTTATATTACAAGTTCATCTCTACAAGAATTTGTCCAGCGACAAATGATAAAATATTAAGGTTACATTTAAGAAAATAAGATCAACTTCTGCAATTAAAATTTAGAAGGAAAATTTAACAGGGAATTTAAAATCTGTTACAACAATTTTACAAGGAAAATAGAAAAGGGGATTTAAAGTCTGTTACATTTAATTTACAAGGAAAATTGACAAAGGAATTTAAAATCTAATGCAGAAGCCTTTAGAGTTGCTGTCTTCCTAATACACATCAGTGAGAGACGCATAACTCCAAACAGCGTACATTAAATCGAAACAGGACTACGGGAGGCAACCTCGGAGGGAAAATTAAATTTTTGTGTGACACAACCGAAAATGTTAATAAAAGAGTTGTCTCCAAAATGAAAAGGATATACCTAGCTGACAAGCTAAGGCATTACAAAACAAAACAGCAAAAACCAGGGTGTAAGGTAAACTCCAAAGCGAAGAAATTTACATGTTAATTTAAAGTTCAAGAAAAGGAAACATGCTTACCCACAAGTGGCTGGAGCCACTGACGGGACCACACCCGAAGTGCGTCCGACTGTGAGGACGTGTGAAAACCAAAGACACAGACCAAGACCCTGCTCCTACCGGGGAGCCAAAGGCCAGAAATTGAGAAACATGCAAACAGCCAATCAGGGAAGCTTATTACCATTCGACCCAAAATTTTCGCCAATGAAGAAGGTCGTTATTCGACCAGTTAAAACAGATTACTATATTTAGACAAGTTCTAGAGGATTCGATTACCAAACTCAACAATTTCGTTATCGAAACCTCCACGTGACAAATACAGGGTGATACAAAAGGTTGTTTAACAGATTGCAAGTTACAATAAGCACAGCTACAGGAAATTTTCAAATACCAAAATAATTTATCTTTCTACCAACGGTAACAACGATTAAATAAATATAACTTAATGTCTTTCTTGTGAGTACTGAAAACCATATTAACATTTAAATTCACAAAACAAATGTTTCATTGACCTCTTAGAAAATTTCTTTGAATGGTCCTTTGTTTTTGCAACAGAATTTTACAAAATTTTAGAATAATGACAAGACAAGAATTAAATGATCACATCTTGATAAATTGACACTTTCCACGTTATTAACGTCCCACCACCGGCGACACAATATCCACATCCAGTGACTGACATGTTTACATCCATTATGTAAAATGTGATTGAAGCAGTTTGCTTTTAATATGCTAGCATTGTCATTACTTAATAGTTTTATGGGATCCATATAATCTGGGATAAACTTAAAATTATCAACCTGATAACACTAAAGAAAGTTAAAGCTCGTTAAATGAAATAAATCTTGGGTATCGGTAAGACAGCACCATCAAGACTGACCTATATCTTACTAAAAGAAACTTTCTTCATAGAAGACATCAGAATGCAGATACACCTGCCAAACACTAAGGGCTATGAGAACACATTCCAAATTCTCATAGAAAAACGCAGCTATATCTGGAACAACTTTTATTCAACAGGCGCCATAATGGCTGGTGATTGGAAACAAGCAAATTAGAAGCTTCAACACATAATAATGCGATATGCAGCACACGGTTTTCATCACAAATTCTGCCAAAATAAGAGATTTCATCACCCGAATGCAAATTGTGTGTGTGAAATGTGCAATGAACACTATGAAAGATATCTCACAAATATCTGCACTAAAAAACAAATGTGAACAACAAAACTAGGAGTAGAATAATGTGATATAGTTTTTGTATTTTGCACATTGTACGCATTTTTTTGTTAATAATAAATAATTACTTAATAGTTTCCGTACAGATTAATGTTTAACATTGACATTATCTGCACAAAACAAAGATAGTTTATCAAGACTCATGGCCGTGAATTGAACACTTAAGTAGATTATATAATACCATTTGCAGTCTCGTCTGCTTGTTCAATGAAATTCAAAAGTTTATTTTACACTCCTTCCAAAGGTTCAAAAATATCTTATCACAATGGGGAACATTTTGCGGTTTTGCAATCTGAATAATGGATCACTAAGAATGTTCACTAAATCCTGTACACTCTTTGAGGATAACACTTTCTTTACTATCCATTCCGCTTTTGTACGACCTCATGCCACTTTACAAGCTACATCAGAATCACTGAACATTTCTTAAAATAGTTTATTTCCACATTCCATGCTGTTATAGCTTAAATTATGCTTTATAGTGTGGTAGATTCTAGTTATTTTGGCAGCCATGATTTTGTCACTTAATGATCATGTGTTGCCAGTATTTAAAATTTTGGAGATATTACTGCTTCTCTTTGCATCTCGTTCTTTGTTTCTGTGACCTACAAAAGTTAAGGACTTAATATTACTAATTTGTTTTAACTTACAGGCTTTCATAAATTCTTTTACTAAAAAATTAGGTATAATTGTTGCATTCTACCAATCCACCAATATAATAAATTATTATTTTACCTGTAGTTGATGCATGCTGCAAACAATCTCTTGCCCCTCCATGTGCTATGCTGAATTCCCTTCTGCATAAAGAACAAAAAGCTTTATGCTTGTTATTTTTTACTGATCCCAAAAAATTAAGTTTTTCCCCATTGAGGCAGATACATGCACATGCAGTGAGCCTTCTTCTTTACTGGTGTCTTCAAGTGACCCTTGTTGTCACTTTTCCTACCCGTAGTTAAATAGATGTACTAAATACAACAAAAACTGCACACTGAACTGAGATTGGGCTGCACGTCTACACACGAAGCACAAGACAAAAGTTTTATCGTGGAAGCTTCAAGCCTGCCAACATGAAAAAGAGAAAATTCAAAGATGATAAACTGGAAACATCGATTATTGATTTGGGAATGCCAATCTTTGAATGATGCGGAAGTTTTAACATAAATAAATAAAACTTAATGAAACATGAGGAAAAACGTTATCAAATATGTCAAATATATGAGATGGGTAAAATACAGGAGACCTGGCAACCCTATACTACACAGACATGGGTAGTTTTGACACAAAATGATAATCAGGCAAATTAAAATGGCCCACCAAACAAATCAATCGAAGAAAAAATAAACTATCTACAAAACAACTAATCTACAAATAATACCCTACTACAACTGTATGATACACATACATTACAATTTATTTACACGTCTAATTCAAGTATTATTATTCATGAGATTAATTTATTGTTGGGGGTTTCAATAGCTTCAATAATTCAGTGAATGTGACTAAAGGACTTGTCACTTCAAAAATGTATTACTAATTTCCACTGAACTCGATAGCTGCAGTCGCTTAAGTGCAGCCAGTATCCAGTATCTGGGAGATAGTGGGTTCGAACCCCACTGTCGGCACCCTGAAGATGGTTTTCCGTGGTTTCCCATTTTCACACCTGGCAAATGCTGAGGTACCTTAATTAAGGCCACGGCCGTTTCCTCCCCACTCCTAGCCCTTTCCTATCCCATCGTTGCCATATAAGACCTCTCTGTGCCGGTGCGTGTAAAGCAAACTGCAAACTAATTTCCAAATGCGGTTCGAAATCAATCACAAAAAATGGGAGATTATCACTAGCACAGCATGATATAACAGATGGGATAATGTAAGAGCATGAGACTTGAACATGGTATATATTCCATTCACCCATTTTATAATTTTTAAACACAAGTGCCAAAACTATAATAATATGCCTCACAATTTCCTAACCTCCCTATTTGTCCATAAATAAGATGCAATGGCGTAGTCTGGGAATTCCACCAGAATGACAAATATATGTGGGCACATTAGCAAATTCAATGGCACTCAACTCAAAAATCTTCACGTTATTTTTCACTTACATACATTCCATTTATTTATTTATTTATTTATTTATTATTATTTTTTTTTTTTTTTTGCTAGTGGCTTTACATTGCACCGACACAGATAAGTCTTATGGCAACGATGGGATAGGAAAGGCCTAGGAGTTGGCAGGAAGCGTCTGTGGCCTTAATTAAGGTACAGCCCCAGCATTTGCCCGGCATGAAAGTGGGAAACCACGGAAAACCATCTTCAGGGCAGCGGACAGTGGGATTCGAACCCATTATCTCCTGAATGCAAGCTCGCAGCCGTGCACCCCTAACCGCATGGCCAACTTGCCCGGTCATTCCACTTTTATTATGCTTATTATTATTATTATTATTATTATTATTATTATTATTATTATTATTATTATTATTATTCTCATCTCTTCCCATCCTAATCCACATCTCACAAGACTGAGATATAATGTAAGGCATAGCCTGATTGAAGACAATACTTCCCTAACATATCAGTTGAATAGTTTTAATCACTCATACACTTTTAGTTAATGGCATTAATTGAATGATTATTAGAGTAGCAATTGTTTACTTTATCACAACAATGATAGAAAAATGATACTGAAAAAAATCTCGTACAACTCAACAAATTACAGTACTACACCAAATTCTATGGGAATTTGAAATGGAAAATCTCTAGAAGAAAAATTACTTTTTCAAACCATAGCCATATATATAAATTGAAGATTGAAACTACTTTACATGGTACTTACGTTTTGAAGTCTTCATTCATCCTCTTAAGTTGTCCCAAAGTTGTAGATGTTGTTGTTCCCGGACACCATTCCTGAAGTTAAGACTTGTGCTTACATTCTTACTGCATCTTCATAGTGCACACATAATGTTCCACTGTAATGTCCAGCCTTCTTTGTAAAACACAATGTGACAATTCCATCCTGCAGTTAAGTTGCTTTGTGGGTATGAAAAACTCTCCATCTGAAAATAAGAATGAAAATTAGAACATGTCTCAGTGTTCCAAGTTTCACTATTGATGTTTTGCAAGAGAGCACATAAATTTGTCGTAGGACAGATGTCCTAATTATGATAAAACCTTCAATAATCGTATTTTGAAGTTTTACGATGACTCGAAAGTATTATGTTAATATATTTATGTTTCGTGTCCCTGGACGTATAACGTACATACGCTTATCCTGCTTAACATAGCAACGGACGTATGGACACTCAGACTTCCAATATGGCGTCAAGAAACAGCACCATTAGGTCTCTGGTGTGAAACATGTATATTTTCTTTGTAGATTGTTTGAGAGGAGCGATTGTTTTCTTCTTCTGGCAGGAAAGTAAAAAAGTTAGCACTGTGCTGTTTAAAAAACAAGAGATTTACAAGACTAGAATAAGTTTGTAGTGATAATAAAGTCGTTCTCTGTAAAATAAAAATCGCATATAGAGAACGACAAATTGGCGACCATGACAGGACTTTTGAAACTTAACGATGAAGATTGATCAAATGACTGTAGTGGTTTTACGAAAGGCGCTGGCATTCCGAGTGTTACCGACGGCTGGGAGCAAGGCGGAACTACAAGAGAGGCTACGCCAGGATCTGATAGAAAATGAGGAAGACCCGGGCAGTTTCGATTTTGAAGTCATCTCGGAGAAGGAAGCCAATGACCGGGTAGGCATTATGCTTATGCAATTAACTACTTTGATCGGGACACAATCTGAAACACTCAAAGGGAAAATCGAGGCCCAGTCTCAAGAGATAAAAGCCCAAATCGATTCCTGGGTTAAAGATCTGAAAGAGGATATTTCAAAAATTAATGGCAAAAGCAACAGCGTAGAATTAGATGTAGATAAAGTAGTAAGTGATATGCACACCTTGGAAAACGAAGTCAAGAAGAAGAAAGGTGAAGAGAAAACCATTTCAGAGGCTAACAATGCAACGATGCTCATTCTACAACTGAAGAAGTTCAACGAAAGAAACCTGTGAATGATATGTCCTGTCCTCGTTGCTTAATACAATGTGACAGAGTACAGGAGTACCTTTATTCATCTAAACACATAAATACCATGAGGAAACAATAATTATTACGTAAGCAGACCTTGCAGCGAATGCGTATAAATCAACGAAAAAAGCAACGCATTCTAGAGGAAACTGAAGAGTTCCGGCATATACTGTCTGATAGAACGAAGTCCTGTGCCATTTGTAAGCTCAGTTACAAGCAGCCCAAATCAACACACATGACTTCTGAGGACCATGAGAATATGGTGAAATTCTTGAATCCATATTGCCAGATGTGTAAACAAAGATGCAATACACCAATGTTTTATGAACATTATCTGTGTTCCTTGGATCACATCAAATTCAAGGCTCTCTTGGCTGACAAATCCAAGAGTGACGATGAAGGGAGTGGTGGAAAGGATGATGAAAAGGAGCTCAACCTTGTCAACTTTATGATTCTTGATTCAGTAGGTTCTGTTGATGGTGAGAAAGGAGAAAGCGGAGGAGACAAAAAAAGCTGAAAAGAAAGCCGGGGAAGAAGAAGAGAAGAAATCCAAATCTAAAGCCAGAACTGAAAACATAGGTGCTGAATATGCTCAGAATGTAGGGGTGTATTACTATGATTTGTGTCATACCTACTTGTCATGGTATGATGAACAAGAGAGAGTTCTAACCATCCATTGTCACTCAAGGTCACACTTACGGCGATATGTATGTTATCGTGAAGATAGATTTCTTAGAAAAGAGGCTGAGAGACTTCATCAGAAAAAGTTGCCAAGAGAAAGGCTGAAAAAGAAGCAAGGGCCAAAAAGGCATCTGGAGAGGAGGATCAATCAGATAGTAAAATAGCTGAAAATAAGAAAAAAGCAAGAAGGATGGTGAGAAAAGCTCAGAAGATACAACAGGTGTATTTTCCAAGAAAAAGAAAAAAGACGACTGAAATGGCAGTGAGGTTTCTCAAGGAGAAGGTGTTATCTTGACCCCTACAGGAGAGCAGAGGGACCGGAGAGTGGGCACTCTCTGGGGGTTCCCGGAGGATTGAGGACTCCGGAGAGAATCAACATGCACCAATGCCTGTCGTGGAGGATGGAATAGCTGAAGACAGATATCAAGACGCCTAGATGTAATTTGGGACCTAGAGAAGGGAAGGTCCGGGATGAGTATTGAAGGTTTTAAGGGGATAATTGTCGTAGGACAGATATCCTAATTATGATAAAGCCTTCAATAATCGTATTTTGAAGTTTTACGATGACTCGAAAGTATTATGTTAATATATTTATGTTTCGTGACCCTGGACGTATAACGTTCATATGCTTATCCTGCTTAACATAGCAACAGACGTACGGACACTCAGACTTCCAATATGGCGTCAAGAAACAGCGCCATTAGGTCTCTGGTGTGAAACATGTATATTTTCTTTGTAGATAGTTTGAGAGGAGCAATTGTTTTCTTCTTCTGGCAGGAAAGTAAAAAGTTAGCTCTGTGGTGTTTAAAAAACGAGAGATTGACGAGACTAGAATAAGTTTGTAATAATAAAGTCATTTAGAAATTAGTAAACGTGTTCTCGTGTGATATTTTTCTCCATAAAATAAAAATCACATATAGAGGATGACAAATTGGCCTTGCTGTCATTCAAGCGCGCACGCACACACACACATGGGTACACCCTTAGTCACCATCATTATAAAAGGATGGAAGCAACACACATTTGAGCTAAAATTACATGGACTTATCTATCACACACAACACGGATCGGACATTACAGTCAACACAGCAAACCTTACTGATAAACACTTTATGTATAACACTTGTAAGGAAAAACTAACTAGAAATTGATTGTATAAGGGACAGTCAAATGAAAACCAAACATCCGCAATAACACACATTCTGCGCAAAAGATGGCAACACTGTTGTTACGTATCGATACTGCCATCACTGTGGTAGGAGGACGGCACAGAGACAACTCACAGGTGCTCACAGTTGTTGGGTTATGTCTTTGTTTGTGCGAGACTGATTTAGTGTGTTCGTCCGGCTGAAGAAATGGTTTTTAAATTACTAGACAGCAACAGTGAGCTTTGTATTCTGTTACGAGACGTTATGGCTGGCATGTCATGTTTCAAGAAATGTTTCAAATTTTAACATTGAAGATAATAATTTTTTGCTAGAAGTGAGGACAATTTTTTTAAAAATATGTATATTTTATCAGTAGTGTATTTACAAATAGTTCTTAAAGGACATGGATTCTTCCATTATTTTCAGTTACTAGACAGTAACAATGAGCTTTGTAATTTACTACGAGACGTTATGGTTGATGAAGTCTCAAATGAGATGAAACATGTTCCAGGGTTTGTTTAATATGTTTCTATATTAAATAGTTTTCACTTTTAAAGTGAGATGTATTGATTGGGTGGACCATTGAACCTAACATTGTTTATTATTTTGAAGAAATGGAGGCAAGCAAAGAAGAGCCGAGATATCTGATTCGTTTCCTGGTGGCTGAGAGTGCTTGAGAACGTGAAACTCGTCATCACATGTCTGCTGTGTATGGCGAAACTTGCCTGTCCATGGCGAGTGTGCACATGTGGCATAGGTGATCACGAGAAGGGCGCACATCACTGCTAGACGATGCACGCCCAGGACAGACCCATCGAGCCATTACTGCTGATGTGATAGGGCGGCTTGATGGTCTTATCCAGAAAAATCGACGAATCATGGAGGAAGAAATTCATGTTCAGATCAGCATTAGCCATGGCTCCGTGCTTGCCATTATCAAAGATCACTTGCATTTCCACAAAATTTACGCACGGAGGGTTCCGCATTAACTGATGGAGGGACAAAAGATTGACAGAATGGCATCATGTGTGAGTCATCTGCAGCAGTACCACAAGGAAGAGTATGTGCATTTCTGTCCCGTATTGTCAAAGGGACAAATCGTGGTGCCACCATTTCGAGCCCAAGAGCAAACGGCGAAGCCAATAGTAGAAACATCACAAGTCTTCCCCACCAAAGAAATCCAAAGATGTTCGCACAAGTTCCAATCAAGTCGTGATGACCTGCAGGGGCCCTCTGCTTTTCGACTTCCATGAATGTGGAACCACAATCAATGTGCAGCGCTATGAAGACACTTTGCAGAAACTGCGACATACCATAAAGTCTAAATGCCATGGAATGCTGTCAGATGGAGTCATCCTGTTGCATGGTAATGCTCATCCCCATATTTCCAATCTGGCGAAGACTACGCTTCAGCGATTTAGTTGGGAAATACTTCAACATCCTCCGTACAGCCTGAATCTTTCACCTTGTGATTTTTCACATTTTTGACGACCTGAAGGAAGACATTCGTGGACGTCAGTTTCATTCGGACGAGGAAGTGCATCAGTGGGTGTGGTTGTGGATCTGTCAGCAACCTACCTCTTTCTGCAAAACTGGAATTGATCGTCTCGTCTCCCATTGGGATAAATGTATTAATGGTTTTAATAATTACTTTTGAATAAAACCATTCCATGGTCACGTGGTAGCGGGTGTTTGGTTTACATTTGCATGCCCCTTTTACATTACACAGCAGAGCACAGGCTAACTTCAACTGGTGCCAGATTGTGATTGTTGCAATCTTGGCAGCGTGAATGGAAACTGTTGCCATCATTCCCCGATAGATTTTATCTAACAAGTTTCACGGGTGTTCGGAAATTTGCCTGTTGAGAGTCTGATGACTTCCTGCTGTGTCTTGAACCAATAACATACACTGACATAGAGGTTGAAGAAAGCATATCTAATTCATCAAATAAGTGCTGGCATAAATACACCGGTTACTACTAGAAATGTACCATTTTAAGATTTTTTTAACAGCACGAGCAATTGCAGGTTAATCTCTTTATTTCTCTCTCCCCTCTTTCTATTGCTCTTTCTATTGTGTTTATCCTGTTATGTATTCTTTTTTCATGTTCCTGTCTTTCTGTTCGTGATAGAACATAGACTTGTAATACTTACAATTAATTACATTCAGATATGTAGTTCTTTTATTTAGGGTAGCCCTGAAGATGGTTTTCTGTGGTGTCCCATATTCACACCAGGCAAATGCTGGGGCTGTACCTTAATTAAGGGCATGCGCGCATCCTTCCCATTCCTAGGCCTTTCCTGTCCCATAATCGCCATAAGACCTATCTGTGTTGGTGCGACGTAAAGCAACTGGCAAAACAAAATCTTTTATTTAGGTATGGAATAGTTTTCTGTTTGCTGTTTTTCTTACATCCTCTGTGAACCATGTGACCTTACTATGCAGATAGCCAATACACAGATGCAACCACATCTGATGTTAAAAGGCAGCTTTAGCAAAAAAGAACTTAGTGAAATATTATTATAGATGTACAGTTAGTTGTTCATGAACCAATATGCTTGTTATTTTCTGAATAATTAACTTGTTTTCTTTGTTTCTTTCTCATAGACATGAAGCTAGAAGAAGTGCTGCACTTAGGAAGATATCTGAAAACTATGCTGTCAGATGAACGTGCTGAGTATCCAACAATGGTACAGCTTCCTTCATTGGGCAAGTTACCAGATACGGTGTTCCTCATTCCTGGTACGGAGGGGCTTGCGGATACTCTTTCACCTCTCAGTGTACATCTTAACAGTCAAACTGTTTGTCTTCAGATGTTCTCCAAAGAATGTGGTTATTCAATCAAAGAAATGGCCAAATATTTCTTCCCGGTCAGTTTATACGTCATCTTCTTAGTAGTAGAAATATGAATACAGTAGTAAGTTTCATAACCATTCTTTGAAGCTATTAAGAACTTAAGATTAGTACGATATTGCTGTTTATAAGCAATGGAAATAAATAAATAAATAAAAAAAGAAGCAAGTCATATATAGAAAGAAAGGAATATATCAATCACCAGTGATATACAGTAGCAGCGATTTGGAATTATAAATTGGGGGGCAAAAAACATACAGACACCAAAAAGTACTGGGGTTTGTGGGATATAGTGGGCAGGTGGTGGAGGAGGGGGGTTTACATCAAAACTGGAACATAAAACAAACAAAAAAAAAAGCTAGAAAATGGTGCATTCTTTTTATACTCTCTGAGCAAATTTTGACAGAGAAGTAAAGTTTGACAGCGTACCAACTCAAGTGCAGAATAGTTTTTGAGATTTTGATTCAATACTATACAATAAAACTTTCACCAAAGGAACAATACTAATGCGTATTACAATTAAACAGAAGTATGACATGATAATATAATTAAAAATCATTTAGTATCATTTAATAAGAAATTAACAGACACTAAAGAGACTGCCAGAGTGACGAATGCACACGGCAAGCGGGTGAATCATACCTTACTGTCCATGACCTTGGCAAAAAAAAAATACCCCTGCTAACCTTTCTCACAGCACATGCAAAGTCTCTACTACTTACTGTGGTGCTGTACAAATCGGTTAGCCATGACAAACGACATTTTGTGCATATTTCTTTTAACAATTTTGTTAATAATTAAAGAAAATAAAGGAAAGAATTAACTAATAAGACAACGGGGCTTATATAAATTGCTTTCTGTAAATAATTCCTGTAATTTCTACTTTCAGCCGGCTGGAATGGAATACAAATGTAATGTTTCCTTCACAAAAGTGGGGTGGGACACCCCCCTAATCGCCACTATTGCTGATACACCTGTAATACGATAAATACAGTTATGGGACAGTGCCAGAAGAGGGAGCAAGGGAAAACACGAAAACACAAAAGGACTAGGACAGTCACCACATCTTCATACACTGCCATCTTCAAATACTGATAGGATCTCTCCTCAACAATCCCTGTTCTTCTATATTCGTTTCTTGTCAGCCCCCAACAAGCTCGTTTTTGCATCCCAGCATCGTCAGGAGGGCAGGAATAACCACTCGTAGAGGGGCTTCTTGACAGACCTTCAAGCTTGATGTGAGAAGAAAGCCAGATAAAGGAAGAGACAAAAGGGTGAACATTACTTCTGGGATAAGGTTACCATAGAAATCTGAGGACACGGGTCAGCTCTACAGTATGATTGCTACATTACCGGCCTGTTAATGTTTCTGTTGCTATTGTTGATATTCTTGCTAATGTTGTTACAATTTTATCACTATATTAACTTACTACAAGATTGGAACCAATTGTTCTGGCAAAGTCGTACATACTTTTTCCAATGAATGAATCTTCTGCAATATGTCCCTGTCCTGAAGCAGGCTTTTTTGAACATTCTTGAATGTCATTGGAAAGTCTCACAACATGCATTTGACTGTATTAAAACATATTCTTGATTGTTGAGAAGTCCTGATGTTCATAGCCAAGAAAACCCTGTCAAGAAAAGCATTATTCTAAGGCAGTTTTTACAGCTAAATACAGTACATAAGAATATTTTCTGCTTGATATGTGAAAACAAAAATCACTCCATTTTCCACACATGTTGGTTGTTCACATAACATTCTGTTATCTTGATTCACAAATTTGTTCAAAGGAGATATTTCATTAAATAAGACATCTTCATCAAAGGGAATTATGCCTGTTTAGTTGTGAAGAAAATGACTATCCTCAAGCCGTCCCCCTGTGGTATTGTTATTAGGAGAATACTTTTAGTATAGTGGATGCTGTCAAAGTGAGCTTGTTGAAAAATGAGGACAGTTTCAGAAATTATGAAAAACTGTGAACAAAATTATGAATTTGGGGACTGTCTCCAAGAACCAGGGATGTCTGTTAAATTTATGTTTGGATCCTTTCTCCTTCTGAGATTGTCCTTTGTTCATAGTTTTTTACCACCTGCCTTTTCTTCCTGTCTTCATTTGGCTTCTTGTTATCTTACACTTTTCATATCAAGGCAGGCCACACACATATGTTTTGTGAAGTTGCATGCTGATGTTATGTAGCTCAGCTGGTATGGTATCTGCGCAACTGAGGCCATTACCGCACATGTATTTGTACGTTGCCTTGTCAGACATCTGATTGCACCAAAATACCCATGCTTATTTAGAAAGCTTCATTCATAACTACAGTAATTATTACAGAATATTCTCTTCAAATGAGGATATGATGCTAGCAGTGTACATGGCTTATAAACGACTACTTCACTGCAGATTCATTCTCACTTCAGGACTGGATGTGTAGCTAACCTTACAAATATGTTGTTGTAAACAAGATAAGGTGTACAAGAACACAACTTATTTATTTGCTTCACACAGAATTCTACAGTATGTAGGGGAATAAAACATAAAATTGTCTTGAAGCAAAGTAGATGATTAATCTTGAGAGAGTTTCTGTTTCTATACACTATGTACACTCTGAATGTATTTACACTCACTGCTATCTTGAAAAGATAGTTCTTGGGAAAGATATAGTTCGTGATAGTTGAAAACTATCATTTGCACTAGCATAGATTAGCTAAGAGAGTTCCTTCTAACTTGAAGTGTCTGAGTTCATAAGCTTGTACTAAATGAAAGCTATGTTCACAATTAGAGAATCTAATGTGTGTGTCGGAGCTTGAGTGAGCTTGGGGATGTGTGGCATACAACATCGGGGCTCGACATGGATGAAGGAACGGGAAAGTGGAGTAGTGACCTGAGGTGAAACCTCATACTACCAGAATTCCGTCCACCTGGTCGAGACACATTTTTAAGAGGAGTAGCCTCCGTGTTCGACGTTCAGTGTATTCTGGAGCAGGACACTGGGGAGAATCCTGATGAGTGACAGACAGGGAGCTCCTTATATACTGCACACGACGTAACAGACACGCGCACTGAAGACTGCGTGTCGAGTCTCGAATGATCCACGCTTGCGTGCGTGCGGCTGTCTGGCGCTGAGCGAAGAGAGCGGAGGACATACAACACCCTCCCCTCCTAAATACGCCGATATGGCGTGAAGCGGCAGCGGCTACGATGCTGGGCAGGAGCTTCTGACGTCTCTGTTGTATTGTCCGGAGCTGTGACTGGGCGGAGTGGCGCTACATCGTCCTGAAAGGAACACCCTGGTTATTAAATGGTCTAAAGCTCGTTCAGCAATAGATTTATCTGGCTTAACAAGAGAATCAATAGCCGGATATGGACGGTAGCGCAGGCGTATCTGGTCCTGGTGGCGGCAAATGCGTTTCTCAGCAGTCTGAATCTCGTAGAGACGATGGCCCAAAGATCTGCGGATGAGACCAGGTAACCAGAGCGGGTTTGACTTGAATGTCCTTATGTAGACCCTGTTGTTGACGGTGAACTTTGTTGGCGAGGTCTTAGGCTGGGCCGGAAGAGGCTGCAACAGAGAAAGTAAAGTTCTGTGAGGTCGTCCATGGAGCTTTTGTGCGGGAGTGACATTATCAGCGCCGGGCAGAGTTCTGTAGTTGCTTAAGAGTTGTAACAATGCTTGGTCTTTAGTTAAGCCTGAAGAGACAGCTTTTTTCATACTTTTCTTAAAAGTTTGTACAAAGCGTTCAGCTTCACCATTAGATTGAGGGTGAAAAGGGGGTGCTAGGATATGGCGAATGCCATTATATGTACAGAAGTTCTTAAAAGCAGTAGCTGTAAATTGCGGTCCATTGTCAGAAATTAGGACTTGAGGTAAGCCTTCAGTTGTAAATATTTTCTGAAGAGCACGAATGGTAGCTTCTGTAGTAGTAGTCGAATGCATATCCACTACATAGGGAAAGTTCAATAGAGAATCTATGATGATGAACCACATGGAATTGAGGAAATCGATGTGAACTCGTTCCCATGGAGAAGTAGCAGGAGGCCATGAAGCTAGAACAGAAGACGGGGCGTTCTGATTAATTTGACATTGTTCACAATGGCGGATGAGCTTTTCGATGGCGGCGTCAATACCAGGCCAGTAGCAGTGTCGACATGCCAGTTGCTTAGTGCGGGATATACCCCAATGACTTTGGTGTCACAAGTCGAGAACTTGTGTCTGTAGACTAGGTGGGATAACCACTCGGAAGGTGGTGCCGGTTTCGAGGAGTATAACTCCGGCACGAGTCGTAAGACGATGCTGAATACGATGATAAGGCGCAAGGTGGGCAGGAAGTTTGTTCTGAAGGGGCCAACCATTGCGGATGTAAGTACGTACCGTAGCAAGTGTACTGTCCTTATCCGTAGCTTTAGCAAGGCAGGTAGCGTCAATAGGAAAGGTGGATACGGTGTCTTCGAGTTCTATGTCTAACTGAAGACATTCGGATTCTTGAGAATCGAAGGCGGTATCAGGACCGACTGGTAAGCGAGAGAGGGCACCAGCATTAAATTGCTGGGATGTGACACGATAGGCGATCTGATAGGAATAATCAGAAAGGAACATGGACCATCTTTGAAGCATTCTGAGGGAATGCTCAGGGATCTTATTACCAGGATGGAATAAGTGTACTAGAGGCTTGTGATCAGTAATGATCAGGAAATGGTTGCCATAGAGATATTCATTGAAACGGCGAATACCAAAAATGATTGCTAAAGCTTCTTTTTCTATCTGGGAGTACTGACGTTGATGCTCATTAAGTGTCTTCGAAGCAAAGGCGATGGGGCGTTCTTGCCCGTGACGATCCTTCTGGGAGAGAACGGCGCCGACACCGTAATCTGATGCATCAGTAGCTAGCGTGATGAGCTTGCCAGGCTGAAAATGAGTGAGTTTAACAGCTTGAACAAGGGCTTTGTTGATCGTTTGCCAGGCCTGTTGGCATTGCGGAGACCACTGAAATTTAACACCTTTTTTGTGTAAGGCATTTAATGGAGCTGCAACTGAAGCGAAGCGGGGAATGAACTTGTTATAGTAGTTCGCTTTGCCTAGGAAGGATTGGAGCTGCTTGATGTTCTGTGGTACAGGCATGTTTACAATCGCCGAGACATTCCGTTCACTAGGTTGAATGCCGTTTTTATCGAGGATGTGTCCCAGGTATTGAACTTGCAGCTGAAAGAAAGTGCATTTAGCGAGATTCGCTCGTAGGCCATTGTCTTTCAACTTCGTGAGAAGGAGGCGCAGATTATGGAGATGTTCTTGATGATCTGCGCCGGTCACAATAATATCATCAAGGTAGTTAGCACAACCGGGAATGGAGGCGGTGAGTTCAGCTAAATAGCGCTGAGGAAGAGACGCCGAACGGGAGACACTGGAGCTGGAGCAGTCCGATAGGAGTGTTGAGTGTGAGAAATTGCTTGGATTCTTCGTCTAAAAGTAGCTGTAGATAGGCTTCTTTAAGATCCACTCTAGAGAAGAATTGTCCACCAGCTAGACGACGGAATAAGTCCTCTGGACGGGGAATTGGAAATATATCTGTGTCGATTTGTGCGTTGATCATAGATCGGAAATCACCACAAGTCGTACATTGCCATCAGGTTTCTTGATTACAACTAGTGGAGTGGCCCATTGACTGTAATTGACTGGTACCACTATTCCAGCTTCTACCCATCTTTCTAACTCCTTAGTGACCTGGTCTTGAAGTGCCAGGGGTACTGGACGTGCTTTGAAAAAGCGCGGCTTAGCTCCTGATTTCAGCTGTATGTGAGCTGTATAGTTTTTTGCGGTTCCGAGCGTAGAGTCGAAGACTTCAGGAAACTGCTCGAGGAGAGCCGTAATATCAGAAGTAGGTTGCAACGTAGATACTACGTTGATGTTGTCATGAATCTGGAAGCCGAATAAATTAAAGAGATCCATGCCCATATTGTTCGATGCGGTGTAGTTGTTGACTACGAGTAGGGGAATGACCTTCCGAATTCCTTTATAACTGGCTGGAAGCATGATTTGGCCTTTAATGTCAATCTTCCGTTTGTTAAATGTAACAAGCTGGATGTCAGCTGGAGAGCATGAAGGTGAACCTAAGTCGTGATATGTAGCCAGGTTAATGATAGAGACAGGTGATCCAGTGTCTAACTGAAAATCGACAGAGCGATCAGAGAATGATAGAGGAACGATGATCTTGTGAGAATTCTTGGTGGGAAGAATAAGATTTATCTGATCAACTTCCATGTCCTGTCAGGGCTGTATATGCTTTGGGCGCGCTGCAGGAGTCTTAGCAGGGCGGAGCGAACTCTGACATACAGTCTTGATGTGTCCTACTTTATTACATCGTTCACAAGTGGCTTTGAAAAAACGACAGGCACGACGTTCATGATGTTTGAAACATCCTCTGCAGGAAGGCAGGAGTTGCGACTTACTCTTAGAAGTGGGCTTCCTTGGAGAAGAACGAGAGGGAACCGGGCGAGAATGCTTGGCAGAGAGCGACTTGGCTGCGCGGTTCAAGGTAGCAGAGGACCGGCGGGCTGGAGTAGAGACTTGAGCGACTTTGTGTTTAGAAGCTATTTCTGCCACAGTCTTGGTAGTAAGTTCGTATACCGTAGCAATACGCTGGACGTCTTCTAAAGAAGGGTTACTCTTCTTGACAGCGTCAAAACGAACTTTGTCCTCAGGAGTATGCAGAATGACCATATCCCGAATGAGGGAATCGGTATAGGGCGTACCACAACCGTCCTTGGAACATATAAACTGGCTGGGTTTAGCTAGACCTCGCAATTCCGCTATCCATTCAGCATGAGTCTGATGCAGTTGCTTCCTGCTCTGAAAAAATTTGTAACGAGCGGCCACTATGTGCGGGGCTTTAGCATAGTGTTCAGTGATACGGGCCAAGAGCTGTGCGAATGGCACTTCAGAGAGTTGCTCCTCTGGACTTAATTTTTGTAGTAATTCGCACGTAGCATTGCCAACCGAACTGAGAAATAGTGCACGTTGGCGCTTGTCATCCGTGACGGAATGGCATATGAAATGTTGCTGGAGGCGGGTGAAATAGACTGACCATTCTTCCTTAGCCGGATCAAAAGCAGAGAACGGAGGAATTGCTGAGGGCTGTGTAGAAACAGAAAGAGTTTGCATAGCTGTGAGCAATGCCGCTTGTTGTTGCTGCATGAATTGCTGTTGTTGCTGCTGTAGAGCTTGCAATACGGCAGCTAGCTGCTCGGCTGTAGCCATGTTGAGATGCATGAGAGAAAAGAACTTGTCTAGCAGCGTGTACTACGGTGGCTGTAGGCGAGACCTTCACCGGAACAGGTGGGAGTGTGTGAGAGAGCAAGCAAGCTGAAGCGTGCCGAACAGGTGCTGCGAGCGAGAGAGTGCCTTGGAATGTCAGCTGACTGTCCGTAGTTCGAAGGAGGCTAATAGTTGCACTGTAGAAAAGGCTAACTGCTGGTAGAGGCCGTACAGGTTCCAATGTGGAGTGGTGATAGTTACGGAGTATAGTGTCACTGTGCCAATGAGTGGATGATATCCTGTAAGAGTTTGTTGCCCTGTCGCGAATGACTTGACGACAGAATGTAATCAGTTTTGAACCTCGTTTCGAACGAGTGGGCGACACACTGACCGCTGTTTGACTTCGTCGCCAATGTGTTAGTGGCAGATGGCACGTAGTTTTTTTTGTGTTTTGTTTTGTTTTGTTTTTTTACCTCGTCGCCAATGAGTTGTGTTGTAAACAAGATAAGGTTTACAAGAACAATTTATTTGCTTCACACAGAATTCTACAGTATGTAGAGGAATAAAACATAAAATTGTCTTGAAGCAAAGTAGATGATAATCTTGAGAGAGTTTCTGTTTCTATACACTATGTACACTCTGAATGTATTTACACTCACTGCTATCTTGAAAAGATAGTTCTTGGGAAAGATATAGTTCGTGATAGTTGAAAACTATCATTTGCACTAGCATAGATTAGCTAAGAGAGTTCCTTCTAACTTGAAGTGTCTGAGTTCATAAGCTTGTACTAAATGAAAGCTATGTTCACAATTAGAGAATCTAATGTGTGTGTCGGAGCTTGAGTGAGCTTGGGGAAGTGTGGCATACAACATCGGGGCTCGACATGGATGAAGGAACGGGAAAGTGGAGTAGTGACCTGAGGTGAAACCTCATACTACCACAATTCCGTCCACCTGGTTGAGACACATTTTTAAGAGGAGTAGCCTCCGTGTTCGACGTTCAGTGTATTCTGGAGGAGGGCACTGGGGAGAATCCTCTTGAGTGACAGACAGGGAGCTCCTTATATACTGCACACGACGTAACAGACACGCGCACTGAAGACTGCGCGTCGAGTCTCGAATGATCCACGCTTGCGTGCGTGTGGCTGGCTGGCGCTGAGCGAAGAGAGCAGAGGACATACAACATATGTCATGTTTGTAATTTACATTAAACAATTATTTTACTGCATGTTCACCCAAAATCTACACACATTGTGGTATACTGTAGACACTTTATTTTCTGCATGCAGATTATCCACAGAAGTGGATTGCGAGTGCCGTTAATACTGAGGTTAGTTTTAAAAACCTACTCTACAAACTTATGTACAGGTAATTTTAACACTGCATTTTCTCAATAGTAACAAATTTATGTTATGATAATCAAGTATGTAAATATTAAACTGCATACTACACTCTACAGGGAGCCTCTGTGGCTCAGACGGTAGCGCATCGGCCTCTCACCGCTGGATACCGTGGTTCAAATCCCGGTTAATCCATGTGAGATTTGTGTTGGACAAAGCGGAGGCAGGACAGGTTTTTCTCCTGGTACTCCGGTTTTCCCTGTCATCTTTCATTCCACCAACACTCTCCATTCTCATTTCATGGCATCTATCAGTCATTAATAAATCACTTTGGGAGTGGCGACCCCATCGTACTGATAGCCTATATCTGTTTCATTCATTACATCCCTGACCTGGTCACTGACTGGAAAACAGGTTGTAGGTTTTCATTTTTTCACTACACTCTACAGATAGTTACATTGAATAGCTGTAGTAACCTTCTTCATATAATGCCTCTCCCACTACTCTTCGGAGTTACTCCTATTTTCATATACAGTAAAACCTCCCTATAACGGACACCTTCGGGACCGAAAAAAATGTCCGTTATGAAGGGGTGTCCGCCCGCGAGAGTTTATGAAACCGGTACCATTAAACATAAGTTGGAACACAATAACCCATGTATTGTATGTGTTAACAATTCTCACAAATGTACCTTTAATTGTATACTGTATACAGTATTGTACAATATACTGCACTGTACTCACATGAGAACGTTGTAGATGGGCTGCTGCAGCTGCGATGCACTGTATTAAAGAGACAAAAACATTTCTATGGAAACCTCTATTGAGCACACTGTACACTATTACCGTTCACCATGTTAAAATTAAGAAGAACGTATGAGTTTTTGAAACTTCAAATCAGTATGTATATGTAGCAATCTCTAGCACAGTACAGTAAAACATTAGCACTTGAAAAAATCCTTAATGTTCGTTTGTTTTGTCCATTTCGGTTTAGCAATGATGTTTTCACTATGTGCAATTAAATCCTTGGTCAAATTTACACCTTTTTCATCGTTTTGTGTATAATAAAATTCTTTCAGTCAGTTAACAAAGCCGAGAGCCTCACTGTACGAGGTTATTGGCAGCACATTCATTTCCGTATTTTCTTCAAAGTCGTCATTAGCATCACCTTCACTCCCGCTTTTATCAGAATCTTCATTTTTGTCCTTCTTCCCTTGGATTGACTGAAGAATCGTTTTCGTGTCTCCACTCTCACACTCTGTTGGAATATCTGAATCAATTTCGATATAGGTGTTCACTTGTACACTGTACCTTGCTGCATTAATCAACACTTGTGTTGTTTCCATGCTGTCAGGAAGGGTATCCGATTCTATTTCGGGATGTCCACCACTTTACAAGTAACACCACTAGCGGGAAACCCAGCTTTCAGAAAGCAGTTACGAATTGTTGAAGCTGTGACCTTTTTCCATGCATTGGTTATCCATGAAATTGCTTGGAGAACATTCAGCACCTTTGTCAGTGTTTGAAGGGTTGCTTCATTCCCGTTAAGTTCTCATACTATGTGCTTCATCACTAACTGTCTGTACATACACCGAGCTCGATAGCTGCAGTCGCTTAAGTGCGGCCAGTATCCAGTATTCGGGAGATAGTAGGTTCGAACCCCACTGTCGGCAGCCCTGAAAATGGTTTTCCATGGTTTCCCATTTTCACACCAGGCAAATGCTGGGGCTGTACCTTAATTAAGGCCACGGCCGCTTCCTTCCCACTCCTAGCCCTTCCCTGTCCCATCGTCGCCATAAGACCTATCTGTGTCGGTGCGACGTAAAGCAACTAGCAAAAAAAAAAAAACTGTCTGTACAGAACCTTGAAGTTCTGGATCACTCCTTGGTAAAGCGGCTGAGAAACTGATGTTACATTTGGTGGGAGAAAGACGATCTTCACATTTTGCAACATAATTGTATCCGGATGCGATGCTGCATTATCGAGGAATAATAACACTTTTCGCTCCTGGCGTATCATTTTTATGTCCATTGGTCCTAGCCACTCTGTCATTATTTCTCTGGTCATCCATGCTTTCCTATTCGCTTTCCATTCAATGCCAAACTTCGTAACGTCCATATTTTTAAAACACCTTGGTTTTGCAGCTTTTCCTATCACAAGGGGCTCCTCCCGTTCTCCACTCATACTTGCACATAACAAGACCGTAAGACGTTCTTTCGCAACTTTTCCACCAGTACAACGATTTCCTTTGAAACACAAAGTTTTGTCGCTTATAGCACGGAAAAATAATCCAGTTTCGTCGGCATTCAAAATATTTTCCGGAGCATACCCGTCTATGATTGAAGGTATTTTATCTTGCCAGTTGTCAACAATCTCCATATTAACACTGGATGATTCTCCACAAATCACTCTAAAGTTGATACCACGTCGCTTTCTGAATCTTTCTAGCCAGCCATTCGAGGCTTTGAAATCTCCAATACCTAATTCTATCTCGAATTCTAATGCTTTTGCTTGTATCATTGGTCCTGACACAGGGACATTCTGACTTCTTATTTTAGTGAACCACTCTAGTGTTGCCTTGTCAATGAGAGCTCCACTACCACTTTGAAACAGTTTAATGCGCTGTTCGTTGCCATTTAAATGCCATTCTTTCAGTAGTTCCCCTTGCTTTTTCACAATTTCAGCTGCCTGTGTCTTTCCAATCTTAAACACTTCGGACAGTTTACGCACACCACACTTCTCACGTTTATGATAGTCTATTATGCCTACCTTTTCTTTTAAAGTTAAAAACTTCCTCAGAGCCATGTTTACACCAACTTACTAACGTAAAATTAAACACATCAAAAGCCCACGAGTCAATGAAAAGTAACTTGACAGTGAAGGTACGAATTCCAGCGCTGTCGAGCATGTCAGATCACACAACTTCTGGAAGTGATAGCGTAGCTTAGTGTTGCCTTCCAAGAATATGTACAGCCAGGATCAAAAGTTACGGTGCCTGTGATTCTTGGAAGTACCGGCTGTGCAAAAAGTAAGCGAATACATACTGTACAGGACACAAATACAGAATTTTTTGAAAAAGAAAGTGTCCGTTAGGAGAGGTTTAATTGGAGGTGTGTCCATGTCCGTAATGAAGGGTGTCCGTATAAGAGGGGTAAATTACTCATACACAACATGGCATTTAATTACGGACCTAGAAAATCGTCCGCCAATGAGGGGTGTCCGCTGGTGAGAGGTGTCCGTTAAGACAGGTTTTACTGTACTTGAGTAATTACTCGATGAGTAATTGTATTGATCGCTTTGCTCTTCCTCAAACTGCACTAGTCTGATGTTAAATTCAGGATTGTATCTCATTTTCAGAGGAAGTAAACTGAAAACCAGACTGCTTCAGTGTTTCTGTTGCTCTGTAGCATATGTAAAAAGCTACCACATGCATGTCAGTGACAACACTGGTGCTTCCCATGACTGTATGCAGTACTGCATTTGTCACTATGGTGGTAGCTTCTTGCTGTCTTGCTGTGCGATTCAGACAAGTGTGCGGTCTTCCTAAGAATGGAGATCTGTCAAAATCTTGTAGAGAACAGCAATGTATGAAGATATGAAAATTTCTTTTTTCCATTTGTATGTTTATGTCTGCCATCACCTCTTCCCTTTGCTTCTCCTTCTCACACTGGTCTATCATTCTGCTTATCCTATTGTGAGTTCCTTTTCATATTTGTTTCTTACTTTCTATACCAGACTTCCCATTACCTACAGCAGTTGTTCCCAAACTCTTGATAACTGGGACTCCCTTTCCCTGCTGATCACTACCTGAGTCATCCTGATGGCAGTTACAGTTGAGTGAATTATGTATACTCTGATTATTTTGGGTAGGATAGTACTTGAGGTAGAGAAATGAAGTTGATCTCGTTATTCGCTTTATGTGTGAGAGTGGATTAATCAAGGGCAGGGTGGAAGGGAGGGTCCCCCTCCCCCCTCCCCCCTCCCCCCCCCCCGACTATTTTATCTCAAAGGTTTCTTCCCACTAAAATTGCCCCAGGTAGGACAATTCTGTGATTATGTAATAATGAGGAAAATATAGAACACATATATTACGGAAATAAATGTTTTTTAATGTGCATATTTTCATAAAAACGTCAGCAATAATATAGAAATCATATTTTCATTTTAAAAAAAGTCAGCAATAATACTCATAATATAGAAATAATAGAATGACTTCCAGACCTTGAGCAATAAATTATGCAGAATTATATACCCTCTCCTCTGCTGGGAACTATCTGAAATAAACACTAGTAGTTAAGCAATATAATCTTTCCCCTCCCTCCCCCCCCCCCTTCCTCCCACTATTTCTTTCTGATTTTGCAACCTGATCAAGAGGGTATAAATTTTAATGTTCTGTTACTCAAGGAACTTCTGTTGCATTTAGTGATCTTTTTGGCTTAATAAAATAACTTTTGTTTTATTTTTAATTAATTTTCAAATTTCTCCATTGAATAAATTATTTTATTTTACTTTAATTTTTTGTTTCCATTTCATTTGTTCAGTTGTACTTCCTCTAAAACAAAAAATCACTACCACCATCATGAGTAACAATAAAGATATATACTCTAAGTGATTAATTTAGCAAAAAATAATCATACTCCATATTTATAAACAACAATGCACATTGATCTATTATATCTGTCTACGCTTTCACAGTTCTTCACAGACACACAATTAGTCATTTGACCTACTCAGAGAATACTTAATGTCTGTTACAAAAATGTATAACACTTTTAAATAGAGATTAGATTTTTTAGGTGAGTATTACTGGCTGTGGTTTGTTTGTATTCAGTTTCATAGTCCTAATGAGAAGGATTAGCCTGTTTATCATTAATTACTCCACAGTATCTTGGTGTTATTGTAGATATTGCAATACATACTGTACTTAACATAAAGAAATAAATGTCCTAACTGGATTAAAGCCACTATACAGGGTGAAGCGTAATTCGCGCACTCGGGCGTCGCAGCGCGACTCCTCACATGCCAGCAATAAAAAAATGTCTCTTACAAAATTTCGTCTTGCGAGTATATCCGGTAGAAAACGGACATTAAAGAGTAGCAATCTGGCAACACTGTAACCATATGTAGGGTAACTACCACTGTCAGCACGTCCCCGTCATGCTGTACAGTTGGTGCAGTGGGTAGAGTTTTTGGTTGCCATGCAGGAGGTCGATGGTTCGATCCTGGGTTGAGGCGCATCTTTTATTTGCTAATTTCCATCTGACATTACCTACTGTGATACAGTAAGACACCGTTTCTAAGGTCACATGTATCCTACATTTACAACATAATAATAATAATAATAATAATAATAATAATAATAATAATAATAATAATAATAATAATAATAATAATAATACATTGAGATACGCACTAAACAGCATGCGGTTACCAGACGCAACATGCAATGTTGAAAGGCAGAATTATTGGGACCATGGTGATAATACATACAAATTGTAACCCAGTTTGGGCATTATTCGCAGAGCACGTTGCTAGGCCAACGGTAACGTAAGGCCCTAACGAAATGTAGTGGACCTGAACGAGGCAAGAATAGTAGTTGGTACTAATCTATGGGACCATTGGAGGAGTGTACAAAGAAAACAGGTTTCACATCTAGTAGATGAAGTGGTGCGAATAAATTCACGCCCACGACGTGGAAAGGGCGCCTTTCAAAGCTGACCAATGAAAACGATTGTTCGTCCATTTCTAGGATCGTAGTATGTAAGTGCAAATGGTTTCTAGAGGACCCACTGCAATCGCTGTTGACGATTAAGATGCCAGATAGCATACCACCTGGACTACATTTACGAAATAAAAAACATACGCCTCAACCCAGGATCGACCACTCGACCTCCTGCATGCTAACCCAAAACTCTATCCATTGCACCATCTGTACAATACAAGTTATACTTGCTGACAGAGGTAGTTACCCTACATGTGGTTACAGTGTTGCCAGATTGCTAATCTTCAACGCCGTTTTTCTGCCGGATATACTCGCAAGATGAAATTTTGTAAGAGACATTTTTTTATTGCTGGCATGTGAGGAGTCGCGCTGCGACGCCCGAGTGCGCGAATTACGCTTCACCCTGTATATATTTAATAAAGCCAAGCTTTCCGCCAGATTGCATTGGCCTTCATCAGGGCATGTGAAGTCTCCCTCCGATAGTGAGCAAAGAAATTTCTTTATGTTAGTACAATGGACCACGAAAACCTACATTCATTAACATACTGTACTTCTTTTAAAATGCTGAGTTTAGCTCTATGCCTCGACTTTATTACAGCTATTGCAGAAAAATCACGCTCACTAAGATAAAAGGTAGCAAACAAAATCAAAGCACTGAGTGTGGAAAATCTTGCATGTTGATCTGCTTTACTGTATATTCATTAATATTAGTTTACTGGGCTCCCTGATAGGAAATATAAGATGATAAGTGACAACAGATCATCCCATAGAAACTTGTTTATGTACTAAAAGCAACGTTAAGTCTATTTTATCATTTCCAGCCACTGAGTAGGCACACAACAATATGATTGAGCAGAGCCCCTGGGAGCTGCGGCGCACACATTGGGAATCACTGACTTGCAGTTCAGACACGCACGTGTGCACGCACATGCACGCACACACACACACATACAGAGTTGGAATTCTAAAATGAAAGTGATAAAATTTCTACTCTCTAGTATATAACTTACGATACTACTGTATTTTTCAGCTTGTGAAGGCAAAAACTGTGCCAGGGTCTCCTGTCCACCTGGTTGGATTTTCATTGGGTGGAGTGTTAGCTCTTGAGCTTACAGCAGCTTTGGAACAAGAAGGCTATCAGTGCAAACTAGTTCTCATTGACTCTGCTCCTGATTTGATGATAACAACCATGAATCAATTAATGGAGAAAGGAGAGCAATTTTTTCAGGTATGTTTCTTCCTTTATTTTTTTTATTTTTTATAACCCATACTGCAATGATTGTTTGGGGCTTGCAGAGTGTGTTTCTGTTGTTTTTGTTGCTATGGTTGGCTAGCAGGTACAAGCCCTAGAGTTTGTCAGTGCAAAAGTAGGACCAAAAGTCACTGTGTAAAATGTGATGCCTACCTGTGCCTCTCCAAGGAAAACAGCTATTCTAAAATGTTTGCAAAGTTGAGAAATGGCCTGATAGGAACAGATTAAATGGATCATCTGACCAAATCCTTTTTCATATAAATTGCTCTGTCGTCTTCCTCCTCTCCCCTTATCCAGCTCCTGTCGGGTCAAGGTATTTTTGGCACTTCTCTAACTTGATTGCATTTAATAGGGTGGATCATGGGAGACTACTAGCAAAAATGAGTGCAATTGGACTAGACAAAAGAGTGACTGAATAGGTGGCTATATTTGTCGAAAATAGATCCCAGAGAATTAGAATAGGTGAAGCTTTACCTGACCCTATAATAATTAAGAAGGAAATTCCTCAAGGCAGTATTATTGGACCTTTATATTTTCTTATATATGTAAGTGATATGAGTAACAAAGTGGAATCAGGGATAAGGCTTTTTGCGGATGTGTATAGAGTAATAAATAAGTTATAAGATTGTGAGAAACGGCAAAATGACCTTGATAATATTGTGAGATGTACAGTAGGCAATGGTATGATGATAAACGGGGTTAAAAGTCAGGTTGTGAGTTTCACAAATAGGAAAAGTCCTCTCAGTTTTAATTACTGTGTTGATGGGGTGAAAGTTCCTTTTTGGGATCATTGTAAGTACCTAGGTGTTAATATAAGGAAAGATATTCATTGGAGTAATCACATAAATGGGATTGTAAACAAAGGGTACAGATCTCTGCACATGGTTATGAGGGTATTTAGGTGTTGTAGTAAGGATGTAAAGGAGAGGGCATATTAGCCTCTGGTAAGATCCCAACTAGAGTATGGTTCCAGTCTAGGGGACCCTCAATAGGATTACTTGATTCAAGAACTGCAAAAAATACCGTATAATCCCGAATACCACCCGCCATTGAATAAGACCCGCACCCTAAATTTCAAAAGGCGAAATACGGAAAAAAATAAAAAATCAAACAACTTACCTATTTAATTTTCTTCAAATATACCACAAATATAAATTCAAACAGCTTACAATTAATAAAATCATCATAAAAATCGTAAATGAAATCGGTCCAATACTCAGATCATTCACAATTCACCGTCTTCATCTGAAGTTTCACCATAGGAACTTTCGTCACTGGCATCTGTCCACAAACGGTTGTGCTCACTACCATCCACTGAATTTGAAATTCCACATTTCTTAAAGCTTTTGGACACTAGATCGTTGGGAATGCACGCCCATGCAGTCTTGATCAAGCTGCATATTAGTCCCACTTCAAGCCTCTTCACTCGTCCGGTTGGTGTTAACGCGTGATCACCATCATTACATGTAACAAGCTTTAACAGCTTCATTTCTATTAATAATAATAATCCCGTATTGACTATATATCAAATAGTGAAGATAATATTATAGGATTTAAGTTTATCTTAAATATTCACTATTTGATCACCATCAGACATCCATTCGGTGTACAACTGTTTCATTGCAGTTTTGAAAGGCCGGTTCACGCACACATCCAGCAGCTGTAGAATAGAAGTGAGTCCTCTGGGAATTATCACAGGATCGGTTTTTCCTTTCCTCATCATATTTTTAACGGCGTCAGTTGTATGTCCTCGGTAACTGTCCAACACAAGCACGTTTCGTTTTTGTAACAAAGCTCCCGGGCGACATTGTCAAATGCACTGCACCCAGTCCTCAACTAACGCACTGTCCATCCAGCCAGACTCATGTGTTCTAACAATAACACCTGACGGCAAGTTTCCTTTCGGAAGTGTTTTTGTTTTCAGAACCACATATGGAGGGAGTTTGGTTCCATCCGCTAATACGCACAACATTACCGTGCATTGTTGCTTTTCGTTACCACCTGTTCTGATAGTTACACTTTCAGAAACCTTCGTATCCACGGTATTTTCCAACGGCATTTCAAAATAGACAGGTTTCTGGTCAGCATTCCCAACCCCCTCTAGGGACACCATGACCTTGACGTCGGTGTGGGGGCTTGTGTGCTTGTTGATCCCGAGGGCTGTGCCAGCTCAGGGTTACCCATGCTGGATAGGCCTCGGTGTAGGGCCAGACTAACAAGGTGTCCCCCGAGTTGCTTGAGAGGTGTCTGTGCTCTTTATTCTTCATCACTATTTCCACCCTTCTATTCTCACCATCTTTAATTTCTTTCCTCTTCCTGTCTGGCCACCCTCTCTGCCTCGGGTAGATTAGGTTAGACATTACTTTAAAAAAAAATTAAATAAAAAAATATATTAGGTTAGTACGGAGGTTTTATCCTCCCCCAATCACAAGTTTCGGGTCGTGGCGAGGTGATGCATGGCTACTGGGAGAGTAGTTCCAAGCGACCCCCTCCAGATACCGGGCGCCCTCTGGAGTATATAGCCTTGCCTCCGGTAAATCTCTTTGGCTCTGCCGGAGGTCAACCTCATATTTCCGTGAGTACTCATGGGACCAAAAAACGGAACCTCTCTCTTTTCAATCAACACTTTCAAAGGGTGGCACCCTTCAAAAACGGCGTCCAAGATTGGTAAGAAACGCAAGCGGTATACTCCAGTTCCAGTGGATTATGTAAGTGATGAACGTCTTCCTCGATTCCTGGTTGCTTCCAGGGTCGATGGTAAGGGTTTTCTTGATGAATGTCCTTTCATGATCAGCAATTCCATCGAAGAAATTGTTGCTGGTGAAGTCGACGAGATGCGCCAGCTCCGCGATGGATCTGTACTTATCAAGACATCTACGGCTGAACAGTCCAGACGGCTACTTAAAGCGAAGTTATTCGGAAAGGTAGAGGTGAAAATCGAGAAGCACCAAACCCTTAACTCCTGCAAGGGAGTTATATTCCACAGGGATTTGGTTAAGTCTTTCGATGATACGATGATCCGGTACCTAGCACGTCGGGGTGTAACCGACGTGAAGAGGTTGAAGAGGCGTGTGGGTGATAAGCTACTCGATACGGGTGCTTTCATCCTTACCTTCGACGCCGAGACCGTACCTGAACAGATAAAAGTGGTAATGTATCGCCTGACTGTTCGTCCATATATTCCGGCACCAATGAGGTGTTATAACTGTCAAAAGTTTGGCCACACCTCATTGCGATGTACAGGTTCGACGACCTGCAAAATGTGTGGGAAGTGCGAGCATGCTGGGGTTGAATGCACACCACCACCTATGTGCGTCAACTGCCCAGGTACGCATGCTCCAATCTCCAAGGAGTGTCCCACATTCAAGCGGGAGAAGAAGATCCAGGAGATAAAAATGCTGGATAAGCTATCTTATCCAGATGCCCGGAGGAGGTTCAAGTCCATGTCTACTCCAGAGTTCTCCATCACCTTCGCTGAAAATGTCGCAAACGTGCGGATCACTCCGCGGAGTTTTGTACAGAACTTCAGTACCGGTACCAAAAATGCATCAAATAGTCAAAGCCAGCAACAAAATTCAATAAGTAAAGAAACTGGAGTTTCAAATAGCGAAGCACCAAAAAGAGCGCTACTGTCGACGTTGTCAGGGAAGGGCTCTTCCCAGGAACGTTTGGCTGGGAAGTCCTCCCCCAACAGGGCGGAGGGAAATACTTCCCCAAATAGGGCTGGAAATTCCAGCCCTCCTTCCAATGCCCAGATCATTAAGGAGGAGAAGGTGAAGCCACAGAGCTTCCTTAAAACATTGGAGAAGAAGCCTTCTCCAACTCAGTCGGGGTCCATAGGATCCCCGAAAAAAGCCGGCAAGCCATTTGCCGGCTCTCCTCCAAAAAAGAAAGAAACGGTGGGCAAGAGCGAGAGGCCCCGACGCCCTCTTGTTCGATCACTTTCTGGAGAACCTAGTTCTCCCAGGAAGAAGGCCCACTGTGCTCGAACAATGAGATCACCGTCCACGGAGGGTCCAGTCACCGCGCCTCCTTCTTCTCAGGAGACAATGGAGACTGAAACACTCATTGTCGTGGATGGTGATTGCGACAAAAATGAAACCGATTTAGACGGCGGAACCTGGCAGGTAATGGACAAAAAGAAGAGCAAGAAATTGCTCTAATTTCGAAGTCTTACCGATCCACACAATGGCACTATTGCAGTGGAACTGCAGTAGTTACCACTGTCGCCTAGCTGAGTTACGTCAACTGATATCCGTCTATGCGGCCTCCAAAGTCTGTCTACAGGAATCTCGTTTGAGACCTGGACACAACACGACTATGAGAGGATACAGTCTTTTTTCCAAAGACAGAATAGCTATGGATGGCGCGGCAACTGGGGGCGTTTTTACCCTAGTGCGCTCCGACATCTGTAGCGAAGAAGTACCGCTCCGTACTCAGCTAGATGCAGTTGCAGTTCGCACTCCGTTGCCAGTAATGACAACGGTTTGCAACGTGTACTTTCCACCGGATTATAACCTTGATATTCGTGCACTGCAAGATTTGATCAGTCAGCTGCCTCCTCCTTTCCTCATAGTGGGAGACGTGAACGCCCGTAACATACTATGGGGTTCTCCGTCTTCCTGTTCTAGGGGGATGATGCTCGAGTGAATGATCAACCTATTTGATCTTTGCGTGCTTAATACAGGGGAACCGACACATTTCAGTAGCGCGCATGGCACATTCTCACACCTGGACGTCACTTTGTGCAGCCGTGCGCTAGTACCCCTGCTACGGTGGCAAGTACACGACGACCTCTGTGATAGTGACCACTTCCCGATAATTCTGTCTCTCTTGAATCAAAGACAGTCCGAAGTACCTAAGCGCTGGTTACTTCGGCGGGCAAATTGGCCAGAATTTACAAAACGCGCAGTGATGGCTGATGATATGCTGGAGTCTGTTGACGACCACGTTTCTTCCATTACTACTGGAATTTTGGCTGCTGCAGAGGAAACAATTCCTTCCTCGTCCAGTATTCGTCGCCGGAAACAGGTCCCATGGTGGACGGACGAAATTGCAGCAGCCATACGTGATCGCCGACGGGCTTTTAAGCATTATCGTCGGAATCCTACGATGGCCAATCATATCGCATTTAAGCGTCTGCGCGCGAAGGCCCGTTTTTTTATTCGAGAAAGTAAGAAAGCTACGTGGGAAAAGTATGTGTCATCCATCACGGCACATACTCCGTCATGGCAAGTGTGGACAAAACTCTGCCGTATTATTGGAGTACAGAATGTGCCCTCAGTACCCGGAATCTCCATTAATGGAGATATAGTTACGATTCCTTCAGTCATTGCAGACCACATCGCGTCACATTTCGCAGATACGTCCAGCTCTAGGAAATACGACCCTGCATTTCTTCCTATCAAGCGCGAAGCAGAGGCACACCATCTCTCTTTTGCCTCTAGTGCTTCGCATCCCTACAACGTGCCCTTCACGGAGTGGGAATTGCGAAGTGCACTTGCGCTATGCAGAGATACAGCTGCTGGACCGGACAAAATCCATAATCAAATGCTTAAGCATTTGAGTAAATGCTTAAGCATTTGAGTGACAGATGTCTCAAGGATATCCTCACCCTATTCAACAGAATATGGAGTGAGGGAGTGTTTCCATCTCAATGGTGTGAGGGAATTGTGATACCTATTCCCAAGCCAGGTAAAGATCCAAAACTTCTGGATAGTTATAGGCCAATATGCCTTACAAATGGTCTCTGTAAGCTATTTGAAAGGATGGTTAACCGGCGTCTTCTGTGGGCCATGGAAAAGGAGGGTCTCTTGTCTAACTACCAGTGTGGTTTCGCTCTCATCGGTCTGCCACTGATCACCTGGTCGGACTGGAGAGCGCCATTCAGGAGGCCTTTCTCCGGAAGGAACACCTAGTCGCCGTGTTTTTTGACCTGGAGAAAGCTTACGACACTACCTGGCGATATGGAATTCTCTCCACACTACACCAGTGGGGATTTCGGGGAAATTTGCCTTCGCTTATTGAGAACTTCATGTCTCTCCGTCTCTTTCGAGTCCGTGTAGGGAATGCATTTTCTCAATATTACGTTCAGGAAAATGGAGTACCTCAGGGATCGGTACTGAGTGTCACGCTGTTCGCAATCGCCATCAACGGCATAGTTGCCGCTGCTGGGCCCGCAGTCGTTCCTTCGCTGTACGTAGACGACTTAGCTCTACATTACAGCTCTGGAAGGGTGGCGTTTGCTGAGAGACAGCTACAGCAAGCTATTAACCGAGTCGACAGATGGGCCCTGCAACACGGTTTTCGGTTTTCAGCAGCGAAAACCTCTGTTGTACACTTCTGTCGACAGCGGCCTGTGCATCCCGAACCAGAGCTCCGCTTGCAAAACAGTGTCTTACCAGTGGTTGACACCTGCAGATTCCTGGGTCTCCATTTTGATAAGAGTTTTACGTGGCAGCCCCACATCCGTCAGTTGAAGGTTGCCTGCATGAAGAGACTTAACATGCTTAAGTTTCTCAGCGGCACTTCATGGGGGGCTGACTGTGCGGTACTGCTGCGATTTTACACGGCTACGGTCCTCTCCCGCATTGACTATGGAAGTGCGGCTTATGGCTCAGCAACAAAATCTACGCTGAGCCTTTTAGACAGTATTCACCATAGTGGAGTAAGGCTGGCAACGGGTGCTTTCCGTACTAGCCCCATTCCCAGCCTACTCGCTGAAGCGGGAGTTCCACCTTTACGGATAAGAAGGCAGCAGTTACTCCTCACGTACACTGCCAAAATTCGTGAAATGCCGCTACATCCAAGCTATCAATGCATCTATCGCACCCAATACCACCAGCGGTGCCAAGACCGGCCGAATGCCACACGGCCGGTTGGGTTTCGGATTGATAGCTTGTGTCATGATTTGAATATTGATATCGGTGGTTGTCTTGAACGAACTCTTAGCGAGGTACCTCCGTGGTTGGTTCCGAGACCGGATATACGCCTAGATCTGCTCCGTGGACCCAAGGTGAACACGGATTCCTCCGTTCACCGGAGGTATTTCCAGGACTTAGTTCACCAATATTCGGCTGCGAGACTTATCTTCACGGATGGTTCTAAAGTCGGAGATGGCGTTGGTTGCTCTTTCGTCATTGAAAATATGAGTACGAGATCTCGCTCCCTAAAGTATGTAGCGTGTATACTGCAGAGCTTTACGCCATCTTAGAGGCTCTGCAGTTTGCACTGCGTGACGAAAGAAGCCACTTTCTGTTGTGTACCGATTCGTTAAGCTCTCTGCAGTCTATTGAAACCTGTTTCTCACAACACCCACTGGTGCAGCAGATACATGACCTTCTAGCCAGGTTAGGAGATGCTAGCACCAGAATCACTTTCGTGTGGCTTCCAAGCCATGTTGGGATTTCGGGAAACGAATTTGCGGATGAAGCAGCAAAGGAAGCTGCACTTTTACCACCAAGACCTGTTAATGTACCTGCTTCTTCGCCATAAGACCTATCTGTGTCGGTGCGACGTAAAGCCCCTAGCAAAAAAAAAAAAAAAAAAAAATGTACCTGCTAAGGATATTTGTTCTCAGCTACATCGAACCATCTTGGCGTCCTGGGAATCGGAGTGGCTAGATATCCGAACTCCCAACAAGCTGAGAGCAATTAAGAAGACAACTACTTGTGGCGGTCCTCTTTCCGACCCTCACGGAGAGAGGCCTTAGTACTGTGCAGGCTGAGGATAGGTCATTTACGATCCACGCACTCTTATCTCCTTAAGAGGGAAGACCCCCCCCAGTGTGTTCTTGTGGTGCCGACTTCACCATGGCCCACATCCTCACAGAGTGCGCCGATCTGTCTGGTCTAAGACGGAGCCTCGGCCTGCAGGAAACGCTCGAACGCATACTAGCCGATGACGTGACTACTGCTGATCTCATCATCCGCTTTATGTGCGACAGTGGACTTGTCAAGGGTGTATAAATTTCAAGTGTATTGTTACTCAGGGAACGTACGTTCCCTTTTAATACGTTAGTGATCCTTTCGGCCTAATTCTATAATTGTTTTTGTCTTATTTTGTACTGCCTTTCCAAATTCCTTTGTTGAATAAATAATTTTGTTTTATATTTTAAATTCCTTTTCCTTATTTGTTCAGAGAGGATGATTACCTCGTTGTACTTCCTCTTAAAACAAAAATCACCACCACCACCATCATCAGCATTCCCAATTTGAGACAGCAAGTAAGAATTTTGCTTCCTCAAATGAATAATGTGATGCTGAAAGGCCGTTAATGTTTTTCATACACCCCAGGGAGGCGTTGTGAAATAGACGTACGTCTCCGAATGCACAATCCCTTTCTCCGATAAAAGTTTTGGATCCATCCACAGCTTGCAGTAAGACCCTGTGTTTTGAGTTCTTTTGAGATCTCTAGTGCTTTCAATTGACACATTTCACTAGAAACACCATATCCTAACTCATGTTTTTCTATCACAAATTTGTGGAGTCGTTCTTCAATTTCCGGAAACACTGGACTCTGCCTGCGGAACGCTCTGCGATCACGTTACTTTTTAGAAGTTTTTCCTTCTTCCGCCAATCACGAATACACAATTCATCAATGTTGTTCTTTCTGCCAATGGCATGATTTCCATATATCTCAGCTTCACTTACAACTTTAAGTTTCTCACGCACAGTAAATGACTGCAGAGGCTGTTTTGAATCCATTGCTTATTATCGAGACAGCACTTTCATGGGACAGATACAGAACTCGAATGTGAGCGAGGTAGACTTACGTAAACAGTCTTGACTCTCTCAAAGTACAATACCCCACAAGATCAGCTATTCGGGCACCCAGCATGCCAGCAACACTTGTGAAACAAATGACGATCGAGCATCCGCAAGAGCAGCTTTCATATTTACCCATATTCTTTGATTTGACGTATTTCATTACCTTACATTTCGCGTTTGCATTGACTATTTCATTACCTTACATTTCGTGTTTGCATGCCCCTGTAACCATATTGAGAAAAAATCTATCTTGTTTTCTCGAACACAACTAAAATACAATAAGACCCAAATGCCCATTTACATGTGGTATATTGAGTATGGTATCCGTATTCAAATCTATTTCAATACTCCATGTAAATGTAGTAAATATTTGTGAGAATGAATGGCTCGAATACGATCCACACCCAAGATTTAGAAACAAAGTCTTGGGTAAAAAAGTATTCGGGATCATACGGTACATACAAAGAAAAGCAGCTCGATTTTTTCTGGGTGATTTCCGACAAAAAGAGTATCAGTACAAAAATGATGCGAAGTTTGGGCTGGGAAGACTTGGGAGAAAGGAGACAAGCTGCTCAACTAAGTGGTATGTTATGAAAATTATGAAAAATTTATTTTTCTTCCACCTATTCAATACAACTCAGTACTTAAGTTAGAGTTAAATCCTCATTAAAATAAGAATTGGTACATGTTTTGCCCTTTCCTATGGAGCATCATCAGCCATAGCATTACCTCAAACCATATCAGGTACCTGATTTTTTTTTCTAAAATATACTACAAAATTGAATACGTTAAAAAACTTTACTTAAAAAGCAGTCATTACATGAGTAACTTGATATAGGTACAAGTGGAATTAACAATGTTGATGGCCTTGAGCCATGGTCAATGTTGAATATGAATGAAAGTATAAAATATTGTTTACAAAATGATGAAAGTGAATAGAGAACAAAGATAAAATTGATTATATATATAAAAACTTAGTAGGGTAATGCATTCCAACACTTTCTATTTTTACATAATTTTTTACCTTGGCATGTGTACTTGATATAGTCTTATTCAAAAGATATCGAATAAGTTCTAAGTTTATAGTTTGTAACGGCCCAAAAAGACATTATATTTATGTCGTAGTTCTACTTGAGTACCTGTGTTGAACAGATTATTAGAGAACAACTTAATGAGGCTATTGAAATGTCATTAGACCATCTTCTTATGCTGGGCAATATTCTGAGTTGATAGTGTGCCTGGCACAGAAGGACGTTGTTTCCATGTCGGTAGTTCTACTTGAGATCCTATGTTGAACAAAAATAACAACATATGAGAACTATTGAAGTATCACTGGATCATCTTCTCTGTTGAACAATGTGAACATTGTGTGTGTGAACATTCTCTATTCACTTTCATCATTTTGTAATCAATATTAAACTTTCATTCATATTCAGCATTGTCCATGGCTCAAGGCCATCAACATTGTTAATTCCACTTGTACCTAAATCTACTCATGTAATGACTGCTTTTTAAGTGAAGTTGTTTAACGTATTCAATTTTGTAGTATATTTTAGAAAAAAAAATCAGGTACCTGATATGGTTTGAGGTAATGCTACGGCTGATGATACCCCATAGGAAAGGGCGAAACATGTACCAATTCTTATTTTAATGAGGATTTAACTTTAACTTAAATATTGAGTTGTATTGAATAGGTGGAAGAAAAATAAATTTCTCATATTTTTCATAAGATTATTTTCAATATGGATTTGCTATGATTTTCATTACTTGAAATAAGTGGTATATTCCAAGCTGTCAGTGGAGAGATGGCACGGAATGACATTAGTAGACGAATAAGTTTGAGTGGTGTCTTTAAAAGTAGGAAAGATCACAATATGAAGATAAAGTTGGAATTCAAGAGGACAAATTGGGGCAAATATTCGTTTATAGGAAGGGGAGTTAGGGATTGGAATAACTTACCAAGGGAGATGTTCAATAAATTTCCAATATCTTTGCAATAATTTAAGAAAAGGCTAGGAATACAACAGATAGGGAATCTGCCACCTGGATGACTGCCCTAAATGCAGATCAGTAGTGATTGATTGATTGATTGATTGATTGATTGATTGATTGATTGATTGATTGATTGATTGATTGATTGATTGATTGATTGATTGATTGATTGATTGATTGATTTCTCTCTCCTTCCACCATTCCTCTTCTATCATTTTGTCCCAGTCCAGGTTTCTTCTTCTTGCACACCTCTTTATTTAATTGATACACCTTGTTCTACATCTCCCCGTAGCTCTCTTTCCCTCGAACTTCATCTCCATCACCAACTTTGGTATCCTTTCCTCTTCCATCCTCTTTACATGACCAAACCATCTCAGTTTACTCCTATCAGTTCTCTCATTTAGGTTTTCCTTGTTTTTCCTGTCATACTTCTTAGGTATTTCATTTCTACTCTCCTCCCAACTTGTCATGTCCAGGTCTCAGTTGCAAAATTCGATATCAGTGCATAATACTCCTTGACGCTACGGTCCTTGTAGAACCTTGGTCTCCGCAACAATCTTCTTCCAAAGCTCTCTGTCGATTGCCTTGGTCCTCCATCTCCGGACTCCCATGGTACGTAGATCAGCCTCCACCTCTTCTATCCATCGCTTTCTTGGTCTACCTCTACATCGTCTTCCACCTGGATGCCCCTCCAGAACTTTCTTGGGTTCTCTTGTAGTCTCCATTCGATGGACATGTCCTACCCAACGCACTCTAAGCAGTCTTCATCAAAGATACTATATCCTGCTCTTGGTACAGGTCTCTAAACTCCTGATTAGATCTAATACACCATCCCATTTCAGTTTTAACTGGCCCAAAAATCTTCCTCAATACCTTTCTTTCCCATGTCATTAACCTATATTCTTCTGTTTTATTTAATACCCACGTCTCAGCTCCATATGTAACCACTGGTCTAATGACAGTCTTATAAATGATCAGCTTGGCTTTCCTGGATATTTGTTTGTTTCTTAGTGTTGGAATTAAGGCAGCATAGCATCGATTTCCTGCATCCAGTCTAGAGCTTATTTCCTTTTTTGTTTCATTTTGTGAAGTAATCAGAGAGCCTAGATATCTAAATTCCTGTACCCCTTCAAAACACTTTTCTCCACACCTAATTGCATTTGCAGGTTGACTAGATCTGGAACTCACTAGGAACTTAGTTTTGTTGTTATTCACTACCAGTCCAATTTGCTGTGCTCCCCTCTCCAATTCTTCATAGGTTTCAAGGAGTGCATTCTTTGTACGAGAAATTATGGCCACATCATCTGCATATGACAATATTTGAATTAGTCTATGATATGTTCCTTTCATGATTTGCAGTGATGGTATGCACAGCTGTTTCTAAAGCAATATTGAAGAGGTCAGCAGACATCGGATCTCCTTGCCTCAAACCCACTTTTACATCGAAGGTTCGCGATACTTTCCCTTGTACGCATACCTTAGATTTACTTCCGCTCAAAGCTGTTATTACCAACCTAATCAGCTTCCTAGGATAACCAAAGGCTTTCATTTCGATGAGTAGTTTTCCTCTTTGCACTGAATCGTACGCTTGTTTAAAATCAATGTATAGTTGATACAGTGGTATGTTATATTCATAGCACCTCTCCAGGATTATCCTCATTGTAAAGATATGATCTATTGTTGAGCGGTTTGCACGAAATCCACACTGATATTCTCCAAGATCCTGCTCTGCTTTGTGTGTTAGATGCTTGGCTATTATTATGGTAAAGATCTTGTACCCTATGCAAAGCAGAGATATCCCTCTGTAATTTTCACATTTCAATTTATTTCCCTTCTTAAGAATTGGGTACACCAAAGCTGTTTCCCATTCTTCTGATAATTTCTCAGTTTGCCAGATTTCCAGTATCAACTTATACAATGTTTGTATCAATACCGTTCCACCATATTTTAGCAACTCAGCTGTTATTCCATCTTCTCCTGGTGACTTATTATTCTTCATCGATAAGAGGACACCTTTTACTTCTTCCAAAGTGGGTGGTTCACTATTGCATTCCTCAGATTCATCATCATTAGATTCACTATTTGGCAATTCTAATTCATATTCTTCATTTTGTATTTTAACTGGATTAAAAACCTCCTCAAAATATTCTGCCCATCTATCTAATATTTCCTGGGTATTTCCAAGTAGTTGCCCGTCCTTATTTTGTATGCAGCTTACTCTTCGTTGAAATCCACTTTTTCTTTGCTTTACGTTTCTATAAAACTTTCTACTTCTCTTATGCTCATAATCTCGTTGCATCTCTTTTATCAGATCTTTTTTCTACAAAGATTCTTAGCTTCCCTTCTGCATTCCACATATGTTTGGTGAGTAGCTCTTGTTGCCCGTTGCATATATATCATCCTTGCTTTATTCCTGTTCTCCAAGGCTAGCTTTACTTCCTCATCATACCAATCCTTCTTTGGCTGTTTCTTTCTTTCTCCTAGTACCTCCTGCGCTGCATTCGTGAAGGCTTCTTTAATCACCTGCCATGATTCATCCACTGTTACTGCATTTTTATGGTTCCTCGACTCTTCTTCAACCTGTCTTTCATACTCCTTCCTCCTTGCATCATCATTAAGTTGTTCTTGGTTAAATCCTTTCCTCCTTTCTGCTTTACCTCTGACTCTTACCGCAAGCTTTAGTTTCAGTTTAGCTTTCACCAAATAGTGGTCTGAATCTATACCCGCACCTCTATAAGTACGCACATCCTGTAGCCTACATCTGACGCATGTCTTTTATCAATCATTATGTGGTCGATTTGATTCTTGGTGTTCCCATCTGGTGCCTCCCAAGTTTCTTTATGAATTATCTTGTGCTCAAATGTAGTGCTACTGATTAACATATCCTTTGCTGTAGCGAAGTCAACCCATTGTTGTTACTTTCCTAATGTAAACGCTGTGCTCCTATTGTGGGTCTAAATTCTTCCTCTTGTCCCACTTTTGCATTGAAGTCCCCAATTACTATTTTAATGTCATGTCTAGGTGCCTCATCATACTGTTTCTCAAGCTCTTCATAAAACTTATCCTTTAATTCATCCTCCTTTTCTTCCGTAGGTGCATGTACGCTTATAAGTGTATAGTTGAAGAAATGGCCCCTGATTCTCATAATATGCTCAAGGTATGCTTCAGTTGCTTAGATATCATAAAGCCTGCTCCACAGATGTTCTCGTTATTTCCACTATTGATTAAAGTATAATCCTGTAAATCGAACATCTCAATTTCCCGCCGCCTAATTTCTTGTAGAGCAGCGATTTCAACATTATACTTTCTTAGTTCCTCTTCTAATTTTCTGTTTTTCTCTGGCTGGAGTAGGCTTCTCACATTCCAAGTTGCTAATACCAATCCATAACCGTTTCCTCGCCTAGGTCGTTTTTCAATTTTATCCGTCCGGTTTGTTCTTACTCTTTGCGGCTTTTCAACAGTTTTTTTTTAAACGGGATAGAGTTGTCAACCCTATGACCAACCCCCAACCTGGAGGACCAGGGTATCTCTTTTAGTCTGGATCATCACCTCCGACCTGTCCGGCAAGGGAGGCCCTACCAGTAGCTAAGCTACCACCGGCATAGCTCTCAGGATCTTTTGACCACACAAGCCCCACCACCGCGACAAGGTAAAGATACCATCGATGGGGATCAGTGCATAATACATTTTGTATATTATCTCTCTACACTTCTTTGGTACTTCCTTATTCCAGATAAGATTTCTTAGAATAGAATACTCCCATGCCTTGTTCCGGATCGCCTGGAACTGAGGAGAGAGTAATCTCTCATTGCAATCTAAATTATTTTGATATATGCAATCTCTAAATTATAGTTTTTATTTATTTTTGTCCTAGACATTAACAGTGTCATATATTCTAGGACAGGGATGGCAAACCTTTTCCGACTAGCATGTCAGTTAGGGTTCTGTTTATTACTTTTTAATGTCTAGTGTGCCACTGGTTATTTTCCTTTAAATTCATCATGGAAACCCCCTCATTTGACTTCATTTAGGTGTCAGATTACATTACATATAAATCCATTCGAGTGGATGTTTCAAGATTTTAGTTCGCAAACCTCACTTGAAAATTACATTTCAATAATAATAATAATAATAATAATAATAATAATAATAATAATAATAATAATAATAATAATAATAATAATAATAATAATAATAATAATAATAATAGGGCGACGCATCAAGACGGCCGTGGTATGAACATTTAGATTGAATAGATTGAATCTCGATTGTTATAATGGGCAATGGGGTATTTGTATTTGTCGTGTTATCATAGTGTTCAGTATTGTATATAGTCTGTTAATTATAATGTGGGGATATAATTGTGCAAGAGCAGTGTAAAATTTGTGACTGGTGTATGTGATAGAGGCGTACTCAATTTTCTGGAAAACATAGGGCATATATCAATTTAAATTTAATGTGACTTGTGATTATCCATCGATCTGAGTGTGTGTTTCATCTGATAAAGTGAACATTTGGAAACCACAAGAGAATTACACCTTATTCGAGTGTTTCAGTTTTGTAGATATGAGGATAAACTAATTTTAGGCATTATATTATTTACTCGTGATAAGTGTGTACGACTTGGTGCGAATTGCCTTGCATTAAAGACTGCGTGAGCGAGCGCGATTGTTGATTTAAACAAGTATATCGATAGTGACGGTTTACTCAAGTTTACTATTTGAAATCACGGCCTACCAGATATCAAAACTGATCCAGTGTATCCAGATACGGTAAAGTTTATTTTCTACAGTGAACTTCTATCTGAATAAGTGTTATCTTCGAGTCTATTTGTGTAGTGGAGTAAATATCAGCCAAACGAGCACTTCAAAATTCTTTTAGTGTGGTAGCCATATTGCTCTGCTCTGCAACGTCTTCGAGGGTGTGTTCCTAATGCCAGGGAAGGACGATACCGAGAGCACAGGAGACAACACTCCGTGCGGAGAATGTGGAAAACAGATAACAGAGACCAGTGCTGCTGTGGGCTGTGATGGAAACTGTCATAAGTGGTTTCACAAGGAGTGTTCCGGAGTTAATGCGGGTGACTTCGCGACTCTCAAAAAGCCTAGCACTACATTGCTATGGATGTGCAAGATATGCAAAGATGATTTAATTATGTTAAGACATGGAAAAGAAGAATTAGAAGCAATATGGGAAGAAATAAGAAGTCTTAAGGAAAGCATCAAACAAACGGTTGCGGAAGAGATAAATAAAGCGATGCCTAGACAAAATGAAGAACATAAGAGCAGTTCTAAAGGAACCAGTACTTCTGTTATAGTTCAGCATCCTCAAATCACTGCCAAGAAAGGATTGGCCCCGAAACCACCAAAAGTGGAGTCAAATAGCCACGAACAGAACATTCGAGTAATTGAAGACAAAGAAACGTCATCTGATAACACCGAAGAGGGGACTTGGACGGAGGTTGTGAAGCGAAACCGGCACCGTAGACAGGTAATCATAGGCTCGAGAAAGGCTGATGAAACTAGCAACCTAAGAGCGGCTAAAAGAACAGCCTGGTTGTACATAGGCAATCTTCATCAGAACACGGAGAGGGAGGATATTATTAAATTCCTTCGAGATAACAATATATCTGATGACATTATTTGTGACCAATTAGACACAAAAGGTACAAAGAAGGCGTTCCGAATTGGTATTGGATTTGACCACCTGGAAAAAGTAAATAACCCAGAATTCTGGCCAGGGAGGATTTTGGTGAGGAGGTATAATTTTCGACCCCATAACGACCCGGGTACAATGCTCTCAACCAAATCCCGATAAGGACGACAACGTTTTGCCTACATCAAAGATTAAGCTACTATTATGGAATATTGAAGGACTGCTGAGCATGACAAACACACTAGAAGAGATGATACAGGAATTTGATGTAATAATCCTAGTGGAAACATTTTTAACGCATGCGTGGCAAACTAGTAGACACTATTCAACATTCGTCATGGCAGAAAAACCTCCAGTAGGGAGGCCCAAAGGAGGCATTGCATGTCTGTTCACTGATAGTTCTCACCATTTAGTGTACAATACAGATCTACGAATGTTTTAGTAGTTCGAACCAAGCCGTGTGTTTGTGTATGTGTATATTTCCAGCCAGATTTCTCATCAACTGAGATTATTGAGGAAGTTAGTAAAGCTTTAACTGTGACTACTAGGGACGATGCCATTATCCTTGCCGGAGACCTAAATTGTCGCATCGATGCAGAACATTGAAAATCAACAGAAGTTTTGGACTTCTTAGAAGAGGAAGGTCTTTGGTTGGTGAATGCCTCTGACATGAATACCTACATGTCTCATAATGGTGCTAGCACAATAGATCTGGTGTTTATAAACTCTAAGTTTGTGTCGATCAAGCAGGAGGTTATTCTCGAGGCGCAACGGAAACACCTACCAGTAGCAACTTCCTTACAGCTGGAGAATAGGCCTAGTACGCTTGATACAGTTAGAGACCGTACAAAAATAAGTAGAAAAAGTAATCCGTCTCTTATCTGTGGTGAAGATAATCAAACGATACTTAACCTATTACGAGAGGGTAATCTTAATGAGGCTGCATTATATCTAGAAGTGCTGCTCCAGAATGCTACGCTATCAACAATACCTGTGGTCAGGAAATCTCAACCCTGGCTCACCAATGAATGCTATAAATGTCGTAGAGATGTGCTGGAAGCATTACATACAGCCCGAAGAGAGAAAACAAAAGAATTCCTTGAAATATATGCCAGTAAAAGGAGAGCATACAAACTACTACTAAAAGAAGCCAAAAATCATTATAGAGAGGAAGAAGAAAAGAAACTTATAGAACGTGCCAGTCTAGATCCTTACCTGGCTCTGAAGCCTAGACAACCGAAGTTCTCCAGGAACTTACCAATGGAAGTTTGGGAAAAGCACTTGAGTGCAGAGCTTCAAGAGAGAGACACACGACCTACTAATTATTTCGTGCCAGTTTTTTAAATAATCCCTGAAATTGATGAATTTTCAATTAATGAGGTTGTATCAACTATTACAGCATCTAAAGATAACAAGGCATGTGGCCCAGATCACATTTTTAATGAACATCTTAAAGCTGCTCTCCCAAAATTGGGTGAATCCATCACTCGCCTAATGAATGAATGCTTGCGGCAAGGTAGGATACCAGATAACTGGAGAAAATCTACTATTAAAATGCTATATAAAGGCAAAGGTGATACCGCAGATCCCAACTCATATAGAGGAATAGCGCTAGAGTGTACTCTACTAAAGACTTTAACTTCATTAGTGGGTAAACGTCTCATTAAACTGGTGGAAAATAACCTACCGGAGTCGCAATTCGGATTTAGAAAAGGGAAATCAACGACTTTAGCTATCCGCTGTCTCCAGAATGACATAGAAGAAGCCTTAAAGAAACCAGGGGGTAAATTGCATGCCATCTTTATAGATTATTCGAAAGCTTTTGACACCATAAGCAGAACCATACTGTTAGAAAAATTGGAGAGTTTCATTGGTAGTACGAACTACCTTATACTGCTGATTAGGAACTTACTGCTCAACAATTCAATAGAAGTAGATGATGGCATTACCAAATCTATTATTTTGGAACAAACAACCGGGGTATTACAGGGAGACCCGTTAAGTCCATTATTATTCATCATTGCGACAGCAGACATAGTAGATTTGGTAAACCAGGAAAGCGTCAAACTATTAATGTACGCTGACGATATGGTCTTAACATCAACGTCAGAGAAGGAACTCCAGGAATCATTCAACCAAATAATAGGCTGGACAAAGAAAAATGAGCTCAAACTGAATGTAGAAAAAACAGTGTCCATGACGTTTAGAAGAGGGGGACCTCATGGAATCTTCTATTGTGAAGACCAAGAACTTAAGTCCGTAAAGCATTTTAAATACTTGGGTGTAATTTTTCAAACCCAAGGTAATGTTTTCACCCTCCATCTCATAGACCGTCTAAATGCATCTATGAAAGCAATATCTGACATTAAGCACCTGAGAAACTTGTCTTTAGAAACGGCCATAAAACTCTTTCATCTAAAAATCAGCCCTATAGCAACATATGGCTTGGAAAACATTTGGGAACATTTGAGTATGAAACAGTTAGATAAAATCGAGAAGTTGAAGGCAATCTACTTGAAACGGGCTCTGTGCCTCTCCAAATATTCTCCTTCCCGGCTCGTGTATGAGCTATCCAGAGAGGGATTTTATGTGGAAGAGCTAAGGTTACAGTTGTTACTTCCAGCAACAACACCCTATATACATCTGCTTCGAGACCTACGATCGAAGAAGGCTGACATCTGGGAAGATTTCTACTCTACCGATGCCATGCTAAATCGCGAGTGGGTTCAAGGTGGATATGAACTGCGACACCTGCTGACAAGGTTCTCCGTTCATGGGTTCCATTATAAACTGTGTAATATTAAGCGTTATCATGAACCAGGTTTGAACTGTGTATGTTTAAGATGTGGTGCACACTGTACTAGGTACCATGTTTTAAATTGTAAACAGCGATCAGAATCACTGGTGAAATTTTGCAACGAAGACTAATGTTCTATATAGTAATTCTGTGCACATTGTGCGCGTTAAATAAATTATAATAATAATAATAATAATAATAATAATAATAATAATGTTATTGGCTTTATGTCCCACTAACTACTTTTTTACGGTTTTTGGAGATGCCGAGGTGCCGTAATTTAGTCTCGCAAGAGTTATTTTACATGTCAGTAAATCTACCGACACGAGGCTGAAGTATTTGAACACCTTCAAATACTACCAGACTAGCCAGGATTGAACCTGCCAAGTTGGGGTCAGAAGGCCAGTGCCTCAACCGTCTGAGCCACTTAGCCCTGCAAATTATATTTCAAAAAACAGATAAATTTTAAGAATAAGATATATTTTTGCTTTAACCTAATAAAATTTGTAAAAAATTGCCATAGAATTAATTGTGACAAATTTCTCCTTAGCTTATAACAGACATTATGAATTAACTGTGTGACTTTATGGATGGACGGACGGACGCTCCTCTCTCCCAGTCAGGGATGGCCACCAACCGAGGAGAGAGCATTCATTATTAAATGAATGATTGAATGAATTAAATGTTCTCAGCCTACACCAACAGAGCTCCAGCAGATAAGTTGAGAACACTCCAGTGTGGATGAATGAATGAATGAATGAATGATGAGTTGAATTTAAAAGTCTCTCTCCCAGTAATGGACAACCACCAACTGGGGGGAGAGCCCTTATTATTGAATGAATGGATGGATGAATCAATGAATGAATGCTTTCAGCCTACAGGTATGGAATTCCAGCAGCTGAGGAAAGAACGTTTCATCTACTGTAACCTAAGCAAATTCACATGCATTTTAACACATAGTTACCTTATATGTAATAAATTTCATATTATTCCATATTGAAGAGCAATATATTGTAAAACAAAAGCTAAGGTTTCCACCTATTCAATACTATTTATTGTAACCTTAAAAAAGTGACATATATTTCTTTAAACTAGTTTCGGTCTAGCTAGAGACCATCATCAGTAAAAATCAAGTTAAGGCAAGACGTGAATTACAGATAAAATTTATGAAGCAAGAGTGTGCTGTTGAAATTCAGTGCAAGTCAAGTAAAGATTTGGATGTTAAAACACTCATCACAATCACATGTCTTGTGTAAGTTCTCACTTTTTTCCAATTTGAAGAATGCACTTCACAGAAGTAGTGATGGGCAAACGATACCCATGTTCGAGTAGGATCGAGCCGACTCAATACGTGCCGAGATTCGTGCCTGTTCGAAGCAAGCTCGAGCAGTCACGTGACCGAAGGCAGAGTCTAACTCGCGTTATAGCGCGAATGTGCAGATAAGCAGCGCAGGTGTGTGTATGATATTGATAATGAAGGTGCGTGCTGTCATATATTACTACATTCAGTCATTGATGTATATCTTTTGGGGAATAAAGACTGCCCATAAAATTAGAAGGCTTAGATTGTGATAATACGCTATGAAAAGGACAAAGCCTGCATCTGTAATATACCAAAAGTATATCCTCCCAAGTCAGTACTTTTGCATCTTGTAACAACCATACATTTGACGCAAAATTATGAATACGGTAATATTATTCTTACAATGCCATGCTTTAGGTGGCTAAGACAGCAGTGTCTTCAATGGTGGAGGAGGGGGTGAGGGTTGAATCCCCTCCTTGGGAGAGAATTACCCTTTTTGCTCGAATAGAAGAATTTGAGTAAGAAAGGATTGGTATCTCCTCAATCGTGTACACAAATATATTTATAAATATTATTGTGCAGCAATGTTAACTATTTGATTGCGTGAAATATATATGAAAATCAAAAGTATCCTTTCCGTGACTTGGGATTTCAAGCTGTATCCTTTCCAAATTCCAGGTCAGTCGGTCCAGTACTTTTCGAGCCTATCCGAAACACACAAAAGTTAAAGATCCCGACCCTCCCGGGAATCGAACCCACAAACCCTGTGACCAAAGGCCAGCACACTAACCATCTAGCCATGGAGCCAGACGAGGAAAGTGTCAACAACTGAAGACAAAATGTCGTACATTTTTACTCTTATAACCATTCACATATGTAACTAGTGGTGATTGCCACTTAATGCCTCTATGCTAACAAACCCACACAAAATGAAGTAACATTCCTTTCCCTTACAAGCTAGGTTGTGGCGCACACAAAAGCTCGCAGCAAAGCTCAAACTTGTTCGAACTCTGACATCATCTGTTCGAGCAGCTCGAGCCGGGCTCAAGCACATCACTACACAGAAGACCAGGTGAAATGCTTAAAATACCAGCACTTGAAGAATCTTCTAGAATTCAGTTCAGTTGAAACAAGTGTGAACAGAATAATGTTGATGGGAAAGTGTTGAGATTTTCATTTGTTTCCAGTATGGATCATTGAAAAAGTTGAAAGAGCAAAAGCAAAGAATAGAATAGGGCTGAGTTGTAAATGGGAGGTATAGTGTAGCCTAAGGTGGGGCTGAGGGATGTGGAACGGTGGCTGATTGCTGGAGGGAATTTGGAGAAAAATAAAGAAGGGGGTTTAGAGTACTTAATTTCTTTTGATTGAAAATAGGAATTAATAAATCAAATAAAGGGTTTGGGTTTTCTGATATCTCATTAAGGTTGAAATTGGGATTAAAGAATTGATCCAGGTGAATGAAACAGTTTTCAGAGATGTTGAGCAGAGAGCCCTTATTAACCATTTTTAAGATTTTTAGATCTTGATCAATATTCATGAATTTATGGTTTGAGTCCATCGTGTGTTTTCCCATAGCTGAAAATCTATTATATTTACATGAATTTACATGTTCTAAGTACCTCGTGTCAAAGTTTCTACCTGTCTGACTGATATAGGTGGACAGACAGCTACTACATTTAAGTATATGAACACCTGATCTATACAATTTATTATTATTATTATTATTATTATTATTATTATTATTATTATTATTATTATTATTATTATTATTATTATTAATTGAGTTTTTGTTGTGGAGACCAGGTGAGTTGGGAGATAGTGGGTTCGAATCCCACTGTCGGCAGCCCTGAAGATGGTTTTCCGTGGTTTCCCATTTTCACACCAGGCAAATGCTGGGGCTGTACCTCAGTTAAGGCCATGGCCCCTTCCTTCCCACTCCTAGGCCTTTCCTATCTCATTGTCGCCATAAGACCTATCTGTGTCGGTGTGACGTAAAGCCACTAGCAAAAAAAAAATGTGTTGTGTAGCATTGATGCATTATTATTGTCTGTTTCAAAATATATTTTTATATTATGTTTTTTGAAAATGTTAGAAATCTGGTGTATCTGTGGATTATTAAAATGAAAGTGGAAAATAAGGTTTTGTTAGTTTTTACTTCTTTAGTGAGGGCAGTGAAAAGTCGATGTCCGACTTTATTTATTATTCCTTCAGTGAAATGTTTATTATATCCATTGGCCTTGGCTATGTTTCTGATGATATTTAATTCATGTATAAGATCTTTTTTTTAACATTGGGATATTGAATGCACGATGAACCATGCTGTATTATGCAGCATGTTTGTGGACTTGTGAAAGCAAAGAGTCTTGATGAATGGTGTTTATGGTTTTCTATAAATTTTGTAGCTAAGGGAATTATGGTGTCTTGAGATTGTTGAGTTTAAAAAATTGATTTTATGTTCAGTTTCTGATTCTAGAGTGAATTTGATATATGGATCAAGTGTGTTTAAGTTTGACAGGACACAGTTCTTATCCATTATAACTATAGTTTCATCTACGTATCTGGCCCAAAATTGAATGTTATTGAAAATATTATTGTTAAAAATTGTGGTATATTCTAAATTATCAAGGTATATTTCAGCTAAGATTCCTGAGGCCGGTGACCCCATCGCTAGACCATTTTGTTGGTATATAGTGTTGATAAGACTAAAGTAACTGTTATTTAAAACAAATTTTAAAATAGAAGTAAATTCAAGAATTTCAAGTTTACTTAATTTACTGTATTTTGTCAGATTCTGTTGTATAATGGAACAAACTTCAGATATGGAGATGCTGGATGCATGTTAACGATATCGAATGAGTGGATGGAATGATTAGGTTTAATTTTAAAAAGATTGATTTTGTCAACTAGTTCTTTAGTGTTTCTTATAATATGTTGGCTAAAAAATGGTAATTTTTGTAAGAATTTCTGAATGAACTGCAATGTTTTATATAAAGAACTGGGCCTGTAATTAACCATCGGTCTAATGGGGATGCTGGCTTTATAGATTTTTGGAAGTGCTCTTTACTTGACTTGCACTGAATTTCAACAACACACGCTTGCTTCATAAATTTTATCTGTAATTCATATCTTGCCTTAACTTGATTTTGATTGATGATGGTCTCTAGCAAGACCGAAACTAGTTTCATGAAATATATGTAACTTTTTTAAGGTTACACATAGGTTACACATAGTTACCTTACAGAAAATAACATTACAACAGTACAACCATAATACTAAACGTTGACTTTTTGCTCGGTTTCTTTCCATTCTTTTAGTTAGTCTTTTCTTTTTCATTTTCTTTTGCCACATATTTCTTCCAAAAAAATTGGTATTCTTCCTGGTGTAATCCATTTTTTGTTTAATAATATAACAGTTGTATAGAATTCTTTCTCTCTTTCTATTTTTTTATTTATATTCACCACCCAGATATTTAATTCTAAGTGTTTCAGTTCCGGTACATACTCTTCTATTATTTCTCCACAGAATAAACAATGATTTTCATTATGTTTCTCTCTTAGACCCTTATTTTTATATATCCCCATTAGACACCACACCGCACCTCTTAGTTCTATATTTGGAAGCCTTTCTTTCCTTATTGACATACCGTATTTTGGATAATTTTACAGAATTCCAATAATGTTCTTTAAGCCGTACATTCTGCTATAATCATCTAGTTCTCAGTGTCCTGTACTCTGATCATTATTTTCTCTTGGAATCTCTTCTCTTTATTCTGGATCTCTTTATCCCAGCAGTCTCCCATTCCTGTTCTATCTAGATGCTTTTCACTTTCATCAGCCAATTATCCTTATCTAAATGTTTAATCTGGTGTTGGTATGCTAAATTAAATATTTCCCTCCCATCTCCACTTATTAATCTTAACCAATATTTTACTACTTTTCTAGCTATATCTGCTTGGATGCTGATATCTTCACATAGTCTTCTAGCTCCACTATTTGCTGTATATTCTGGAGGACCCATTATTATTTTACAGAATTTATTACTTATTACATCTTATTCTTTTCTGTCTACCTCAATACCTCATATTTCTGCTCCATACAGTGCTCTTGATTTCACAAGCACATTTAAAGTATTTTTTTAGCTTCTTTCAATATTTGGCATCTTCCTTCCTAAAGGGAATAAAGTGGCTGACCCTTTCATTTTAGCATGTCTTGTTTGTTCATTCCACATCCCATTTGATGTTATTATAATTCCTAAATATTCAAATTTACTGTCAACTTCTAGTTCTACACCTTCTAACCACCAGGGCTTTTGTTTTTCTTTAATTTATTTAGTCTTTTACAAACCATTACTTTTGCTTTCTTGATATTAATTTTCAAATTCCATGTTCTGCAATATTCAGCAGTTTCCTTAAGACTGTTTTGCATACTGACTGATGTTAGTTAGAGCAGAAGGATGTCATCTGCAAAAACCAGGCCGGGAATTTCTTTATTGTTTAAGCATGGGCTTTCCCTATCCTCCTTTCCTTGACAATCCATTACATCATTGATAAAAAGTATGAACAATATTGGTGATAATCTACATCCCTGCTAAAGTCCAATATTCAAATGTATCCTTCCTACCATTAAGTATTCCCTAACTTTAATCGAGCATATCACTTTTGCATATACCAGTAGTTCTTCTATGGTTTTAATGATTTTATTTGACATCCCTATCCTGGCCATCTTTGCAACGACAGCCCACCTGTTCAACAAATCAAAAGCTTTTTGAAGATATGTTGCTGCATATATAATCTGGCCCCTTTTCTTTTTAAATATTTATCATCATCATCTTCATCTTCCTTCCAAGTATTGAGCCATGTGACCCATTACGGTCTTGCATTTTTCTTTTTGCAAGACTTGAAAGCAATCAAATGTCCTTCCGACGGGTTGCTAGCCTATTATTGTTTTAAATATATGTATATTTTCTGTATATTTTTGGAAGACAACTACAGAAATATGTTCCTCCTACATTAGTGTTGAAAGATGAAAATGGGAAAATGGCACAAAACAGTAGTGAAAATGCTGTGATTTTGGCAAAAGCATTCAGTAAACTTTTTAACTGTGAAGAACCTAAGCAACTATTACAAATTAATACAAATACTCCAATAAAAACCAAATTTAATAACACAGACCCCTCCAACATTTTAAGAATAGGAAAAGCATTAAAAGAACTTAATTATAAGGCAACTGGAGAAGACCAGGATTTTGTAGAAATGTGGAAATATTCAAGTAATACGGTTCAGATTTCCTTACACATGGTTTTAACAAAAATTTGGATCACTGAACAGTTTCCAGAACATTGGACAACACTCTTAATACACCCTCTTCATAAAAAGAAAGGAGATAAGTGTAATCTGGATAATTATAGAGGATTGTCTATCTTGAACTACACATACAAGATTTTTTTCAAGATCTTATATGGAAGGATTAAAGATCAACTAGAGAAAGAGTTAGGAGAATACCAAGGAGGCTTTAGACCCTGGAGAAGTTGTGCTGAACAGATCATCACTCTAAAATGAATAATGGCATACTACAGAAAACAAAACAAGCCAATAGGAATAACATTTCTTGACTTTAAGAAGGCATATGATTGTATACGTAGACCTTCAATGTTAAAAATTTTATGGAATTTTGGACTCCATCCTAAATTAATCAAACTGATAGAACTTACTTTAATTAATACCATATCAAAAGCAAAGTTGAGAGGAGAAGTTTCTGAACCTTTTGTGATTAAAACAGATTTGAGACAAGGAGACTGTTGATTACTATTACTATTTAATTGTGCATTAGAATTTATAATAAGGGAATGGTACAAAGTCAACCCAAAGAACATGAAAGCTCCATACAAAATTTAAGTTTAAACTGTTTAGATTTGCTGATGACCTTGCTCTGTTGTCCAACAATATTCAGGAAACTTGACACCAAATTAAATCTCTACAGTGAATAGCACAAAAAATAGATCTTACAATATCCTTTGAAATAACTGAGGTCATGTTTACACATCCCCCACTGGTAAATAAAATAACAATTGATGGGCAAGAAATCAAAATTGTTGATAAATTTAAGTATTTAGGAGAAATCATAACTTATAATCATAATGAGAAATCAGCTTGGCATAACAGAATAAATAAATTAAACAAAGCAAATTATATTACCACGACTACGTATAATAAAAAAAAGCTTATCGATAGCAGCAAAATTTAGACATTATAAAACAGTCACACAGCCAGAAATAACTTATGCTAGTGAGACTACTTTTAAAACTACTAATACAGCTGAAACAGACAAAATACTTAAGACAGGAAGAAGAAGAATTAGAACATGCATAAATAAACAGTATCAAGTTAATAGACAATGGAGAATAGCATCAAATAAAACAGTTTATAAGGAAATTGAACCAGTATTGAGCACAATTAGGAAAAAACATATATCATTCTTTGGACATCTTATCAGAACACCTGACACCAGATTTAGCAGAAAAGACCAAGATTAAATGGATCACAGAAATTGAGGAGGATATTAAAGAAGTACAAATAACAATAGATGATCTCAAAAACAAAACAGAAAAAATTAAGATACCGGTACTTCAAGACACACACACACGCCAGGCTACAGACCAAGATCAATAAAAGGTCTAATGGGGGGGTATTTTCAACAGAACAAAGGAAGGCAGCATCTTTCAGAATGAAAAAATATTGGGCTGATAGGAAATCAAGAAATCCTTTGTATAATTGACTAGAGTGGTCCAATGTAGGGAGGAGAAGAAGAAAGGAAAACCTTCATCAAGCTAACAAGTTCCATCGTGCTCTGTAAATGGGCATAACGAAGAAAGAAGAAGAAATAAATAAATAAATAAATAAATAAATAAATAAATAAATAAATAAATAAATAAATAAATAAATAAATAAGTAAATAAATAAATAAATAAATAAATAAATAAATAAATAAATAAATAAATAAATATTATCTGTGGTTCTCATTCCATTCCTAAACCCTAACTCGTACACTGAGAGAATAAAGTAATCTTTTGCCCATTTCATATCTATTTTTGCCAAAATCCCAGTGTAGGTTTTACTGAGTGTAGGTATCTAACAAGGTAATACTCCTACAGTTATTTGTGTTTGATCTTTCCCCCTTTCTTCTGTATATGACATATTATTCCTTCTTGCTGAAAACTTGGGATTTTTCTACCATAAAAAATTTTGTTAATATTTTAGTTATTATTTCTAGCATGTAACTGTTATTCCCTAGCTCTTTCCAGAATTCGCACGTAATTCCACTGACAGCACCTGATTTTCCTCCCTTCCCTTTTTTGAGTGTGTCTGATACATCATCCATAGTTATTGTATCATCTACTACAGGCAGAGTGAACCCCACATGTCTCAGTGTGCCAGTCTCAGTTTTATTCCTTTTCCATGTATCTTTAATCCCTAGCAACCCCTTGAAATACATTAGCCACTCCTCATCACTTATCCTTACTTGTTTACTGCTTTTATATTCTTTACAGATTATACTAATTCTATTCCATACTTTCTTAGTTTCATTCTCTTTACAAAACCTATTTTATAATAATTGTACCTCTTTGACCTGCCAGTTTCTTTTATTTTCACTCTGTAAATCTTTGTATTCCTTCCTCTTGCTGTAGAAATTGATCCTTAAGTCCTGAGATCTCTCATCTCTGCACACTTTTTAAGCCTTTATCACTTCATTTTTTTTTTTTTACATTCATTATTATACCATAACTTTTGTTTATTTTCCATTTTCTTTCTCATAGCCATTCTTTTTTCCAGCTATTGCTATCGATGTATAAACCGTTCTTATTGCTTCATCTATGTTGTTATTCTCTATCATATTCTCAATACCCACCCTTCACAATTTCAAAAGTTTTCCCCTATAATAATCCCTAAATTCATCTCTATATTCCTCCCTCCATCTACACTTTACCAATTTTTCTCTGTACATAGTTAAAATGTTGTTTGTTTGTTTTTTTATTTTCCTTCACCTCTCAATAATCAAATAGCAACTGGAAAATTATGAGACACTGTCAAATTTTTGACTTGAATGTCTTTAACATAAGTCAGAGCCTCCCGAGATGCTCAACGTCAAGTCTTTCGCACTCCCTCCAGAATCGACTATTTACGTTAAGTTTCCTGTGATGCATGTGTAATGGACTAGTATAACGTGGAAACAATTCCCTAACCCATGGGTAAATAATGGAAATATCGAGCTTGAAGATTATTATTATTACAGTTATTATTATGACTTGTGAGGTGTGGCTATGAAGTTGTTTACATCTATTATTATTATTATTATTATTATTATTATTATTATTATTATTATTATTATTATTATTATTATTATTATTATTATTATTATTATTATTATTATTATTATTATTATTATTTATGTAGTTAAGTATGGACTTAATTTGGTATAAATCATGATCATAATATTTGTGTGGTTATGTCATGAAACATCTGCTGTATGTATATTAATATGAGGTTATTTAATGTAAGAACACATAATTAATAGTAAATAATTTATTATTACCTGTATATTTGATGTACTGTATAAGTCCAATGCAATATTGTGCAACACACGGTAATAGTCCAGAACAACATATCTTTGGAACTAGAGAGTTACAGAAAATTCCATTCATTGTAAATAGGTTATTGGAGACTCTCAAAATTATGAGAAAACATGTTGTGTCATATTCTTCTAGAAGCCTGGCCAGGAAACGTATGTAAAGAGGCAGTCTTGGGATTTGAGTGGAGTTGTTTAACGAGACTTGTGTGGAAGTTGTGTTAGCCGAGTGTTTGAAGTCATGTATGTGAACTTTGTTGGGTTGGTAGTTGGTTGACATGCAAGTGTTGCAGTCTTCTTCTTATTCTTTGTAGTAGTATTTTGTTCAAGAGGGCAGTTATTAGAGAGAGAGAGAGAGAGAGAGATATTTGTAAATAAAACTGTACTCAATTGACAGCATTTCATGTGTGTGTATTTGTAGCTACAATACCTGTTTCATCCCCCATTCAGCCACTATTCAAAATTTATAATTCCTCTATAACATATTTTTAATTTCTCTCCATTCTTGTTGCACTCTTCATCTTTACTTCTACTTCCTTCAATTTCTCTTTCATATAATGGATCTTTTCACGCACCCTTGCATTGAAATCTCCCATTATAATTATTCCTGCTTCTTCATTCTTTAATTGAATCTGGTTTACTACTTCAATAAGCTCGTCAAAGTTTTTTTTTTCTCAAAAGAGAACCCTGATAGATGGTTGTAGCAGAAACCTATGAAAATCTCTCTCCCTCCCTGACTTCCTTTATTTATTTTCATCCAAATCATTTTCTCAAATCCTGTTTCTCACAGCTCTACCGGTTACATATTTAATCTTTTATGATCACTGATATCCCTCCTGGGCAACGCCCTTTCCAACTATTTTTTTTTTTTACTCCAAATCTTAAAAGACAAGGTTTCTTACACTCTGGTAGAATGGATTGCCCTGTTGCACCCTCTTGCTTCCCTGCATGTCCAGCCTTGTATTCTGCATTAATTCACTCCCTAGGTATTTGAAACTGTCCACAATTTCAAGCCTATGGCCACCAATTTTTGCAATGCCTTTCCCTTGTCTTTCTCCTCTTGATACCACCATGGTCTTGCTTTTCTCATCAAAAGAAATAAATTTCATTATTAAGCCCCTATTGTCAGCTTTATTAGCGTTATGGTACTTTTTTGAAAAATTCCACCTTTACAATACAATTCTCTTTCATTCCTTTTCAGAATAACATCTTGATGGAATGGGATATGTTTAATCCTCACAGGGACATCTTCAGCAATAGTTAAAAGACAAAAATGGAACAAGGATGCATTAATACACATTAAAAGACACTGGGTGATCCTAATAACTTATTCTGTCCATATGTCAATTAAAAATCATTAAATGTTGTCAACTTGCTATACAAGCAACCTAAAGTTAAAATACACTGGCTGACAGAGCAAATGCAACACCAAGAAGGAGTGGTCAGAACTTTATGCCAATTGCAGGGTAGACTGACGTCACTGAGGTATGCTCATGATGTGAAATGCGCCGCTGTGCTGCGCACGTAGCGAACGATAAATGGGACACGGCGTTGGCGAATGGCCCACTTCGTACCGTGATTTCTCAGCCGACAGTCATTGTAGAACGTGTTGTCGTGTGCCACAGGACACGTGTATAGCTAAGAATGCCAGACCGCCGTCAACGGAGGCATTTCCAGCAGACAGACGACTTTACGAGGGGTATGGTGATCGGGCTGAGAAGGGCAGGTTGGTCGCTTCGTCAAATCGCAGCCGATACCCATAGGGATGTGTCCACGGTGCAGCGCCTGTGGCGAAGATGGTTGGCGCAGGGACATGTGGCACGTGCGAGGGGTCCAGGCGCAGCCCGAGTGACGTCAGCACGCGAGGATCGGCGCATCCGCCGCCAAGCGGTGGCAGCCCCGCACGCCACGTCAACCGCCATTCTTCAGCATGTGCAAGACACCCTGGCTGTTCCAATATTGACCAGAACAATTTCTCGTCGATTGGTTGAAGGAGGCCTGCACTCCCGGCGTCCGCTCAGAAGACTACCATTGACTCCACAGCATAGACGTGCACGCCTGGCATGGTGCCGGGCTAGAGCGACTTGGATGAGGGAATGGCGGAACGTCGTGTTCTCTGATGAGTCACGCTTCTGTTCTGTCAGTGATAGTCACCGCAGACGAGTGTGGCGTCGGCGTGGAGAAAGGTCAAATCCGGCAGTAACTGTGGAGAGCCCTACCGCTAGACAACGCGGCATCATGGTTTGGGGCGCTATTGCGTATGATTCCACGTCACCTCTAGTGCGTATTCAAGGCACGTTAAATGCCCACCGCTACGTGCAGCATGTGCTGTGGCCGGTGGCACTCCCGTACCTTCAGGGGCTGCCCAATGCTCTGTTTCAGCAGGATAATGCCCGCCCACACACTGCTCGCATCTCCCAACAGGCTCTACGAGGTGTACAGATGCTTCCGTGGCCAGCGTACTCTCCGGATCTCTCACCAATCGAACACGTATGGGATCTCATTGGACGCCGTTTGCAAACTCTGCCCCAGCCTCGTACGGACGACCAACTGTGGCAAATGGTTGACAGAGAATGGAGAACCATCCCTCAGGACACCATCCGCACTCTTATTGACTCTGTACCTCGACGAGTTTCCGCGTGCATCGCCACTCGCGGTGGTCCTACATCCTACTGAGTCGATGCCGTGCGCATTGTGTAACCTGCATATCAGTTTGAAATAAACATCAATTATTCGTCCGTGCCGTCTCTGTTTTTTCCCCAACTTTCATCCCTTTCGAACCACTCCTTCTTGGTGTTGCATTTGCTCTGTCAGTCTGTGTATATAGAATGGGTCTCAAAGTACCATTTGACAAACATCCCTCATTTGTAAAAACTTTAGGTGTAAAAGTACACTGGTATTGTTTGATTGTATAAAGCTGCAACTTAATTAAATTCTTGATGTATAGTCTTGTGGAAATATTCAAGTTCCTTTTTTTACTGAAGGCTGATTCTATTTAAATTGTGACACATGGGAGGAACTTCTCTTTTAAAAAATATACAGACTGAATACCAGTCTTATTTCCATAAGATGTTAGAATGGGAGGAGTCTGAAAGGAAGAAACGATAGATAAGAAACAAGTTCGAAGAATCTTAGGCCATGCAGAAAGGAGGTATATCAGAGTACTTACGTCTACACCAGTCTTGTGTTATTATAATCAGTCTGTGTGCTGTCTTGAACTGAACTGTGTGTAAGCTGGTCGCATACCTGTGACAGTGAGTGTGAAGAGGAAGGAATGAGGGGATTAAGGAGAGTGAGCGAGGAGCGGGAATAGATGGCTGTTCTAGCTTGTTGTGGTGTTGTGAAGATTTTTTTATCAATCTCTTCAAATAAAATATTTATATTTTTTGGATATTTTGTTCCGATTGTAGTTCGGATTCCACCTTTGGTCTGTATTAATGAATATATTTTCAATGATGTTGAGTAGAGTACCTTTATTAGCTAATCGGAGGATGGACAAATCTTGTCATAGGATATAAACTTCATCGTTCTGATCCGCATTGAATTGTTAATACAATATAATTATTAAATTAATGTTGTAATGGTCCACCTTTCAATACCATAATATGCAATATTCTAAATTACTCGTACATTAATTAGGGATTAGTTTCGGCCGCGGCTGGCCATCTTCAGCCTTAATGTAAAACATCTAATAACTAAACAAATATACATGCACACAATTGACATAAAACAAATGAAAACAAATATATACAAATTGACATTAAAAACTGGGATGAAATTATGAGTAAATTTGAAAATAACTAGGTTCTCAGTTCTTGCATCCTGAGTATGCTCATCATCGAGATTCTTTCATGTATTAATATTCACATAACTGTTAGTTCTAACACTGCTAATCATTACTAATTCAATTGTAAACGGGAACTGGTAAATGTTGATCCAGTAGTCCATCACCAAATCTATTTGAGTGGTGTTAGCCATATGCAAGTCATCGGACGCCACTGTAAGTAACTACCAGCTGACGGAGAACTGCTAGATAGTGTTTCAACATCAATCAAAGTAATAAAATGAGATTTACTTTGATTTTTTGGAACACACCAAAATTGATACTAATAATAATTTTAACAACATCCTTTTCTGGGCAAGAGTTGTAGGTGACATCATAGTAATTATGGATGAGAGCATTACAAATGCAGCAACCACCCTAATTAATCTAAATAACATAGACCCACACATAAAATTCATACTTGAATCCGAAACTGAATGGAGAATAAATGTTTTAGACCTAACTATTATCAAGCACCCAAGCTACTTAAGATATAAGATTTTCAGAAAACCCACCCATACAGTCACCACAATCCGTCAAGATTCTTTACACCCCCAAATTCACAAACGAGCAGCATACAACAGCATGGTATACCGAGCCTTCAGTGTCCCAATGTCTAAAAGAGACCCCAAAAATGAGTTGAACACTATTCGTAATATAGCTAAATCCAATGGATACAACAGTTTCTTTATAGAAAATAATCAATAAATATAAGTACAGCCCTTCTACCACCTTGAAAAAGACAAGTAAAACAACTCCTCCCTTTTTATCTTTACCTACAACGAACAAATCTACCAAATCTTTAAAAAGCACGATGTAAAATAGTTTTCAAAACAAACAATAGGAATGCACAAGTCTAAAAAAAAAGAATGCCACATCCATAAACAAGTTCAATAATTATTCAAAATCAGGAGTATACAGGATCATTTGCAACAGTTGTAATTCTTCTTACGTCAGACTAACCAGGAGAAATTTTAATATAAGGTGTTGTATGTCCTCCGCTCTCTTTGCTCAGCGCCAGCCGCACGCACACAAGGGTGGATCATTCGAGACTCGACGCGCAGTCTTCAGTGCGCGTGTCTGTTACGTCGTGTGCAGTATATAAGGAGCTCCCTGTCTGTCACTCATCAGGATTCTCCCCAGTGTCCTGCTCCAGAATACACTGAACGTCGAACACGGAGGCTACTCCTCTTAAAAATGTGTCTCGACCAGGTGGACAGAATTCTGGTAGTATGAGGTTTCACCTCAGGTCACTACTCCACTTTCCCATTCCTTCATCCATGTCGAGCCCCGATGTTGTATGCCACACATCCCCAAGCTCACTCAAGCTCCGACACACACATTAGATTCTCTAATTGTGAACATAGCTTTCATTTAGTACAAGCTTATGAACTCAGACACTTCAAGTTAGAAGGAACTCTCTTAGCTAATCTATGCTAGTGCAAATGATAGTTTTCAACTATCACGAACTATATCTTTCCCAAGAACTATCTTTTCAAGATAGCAGTGAGTGTAAATACATTCAGAGTGTACATAGTGTATAGAAACAGAAACTCTCTCAAGATTAATCATCTACTTTGCTTCAAGACAATTTTATGTTTTATTCTTCTACATACTGTAGAATTCTGTGTGAAGCAAATAAATAAGTTGTGTTCTTGTAAACCTTATCTTGTTTACAACACAACTCATTGGCGACGAGGTAAAAAAAACAAAAAAAACTACGTGCCATCTGCCACCAACACATTGGTGACGAAGTCAAACAGTGGTCAGTGTGTCGCCCACTCATTCGAAACAAGGTATAAAACTGATTACATACTGTCGTCAACTCATTCGCGACAGGGCAACAAACTCTTACAGGATATCGTCCACTCATTGGCACAGTGTCACTATACTCCGTAACTATCACCACTCCACATTGGAACCTGTACGGCCTCTACCAGCAGTTAGCCTCTTCTACAGTGCAACTATTAGCCTCCGTCGAACTACGGACAGTCAGCCGGCATTCCAAGGCTCTCTCTTGCTCGCAGCACCTGTTCGGCACGCTTCAGCTTGCTTGCTCTCTCACACACTCCCACCTGTTCCGGTGAAGGTCTCGCCTACAGCCAGCTTAGTACACGCTGCTAGACAAGTTCTTTTCTCTCACGCATCTCAACATGGCTACAGCCGAGCAGCTAGCTGCCGTATTGCAAGCTCTACAGCAGCAACAACAGAAATTCATGCAGCAACAACAAGCGGCATTGCTCACAGCTATGCAAACTCTTTCTGTTTCTACACAGCCCTCAGCAATTCCTCCGTTCTCTGCTTTTGATCCAGCTAAGGAAGAATGGTCAGTCTATTTCGCCCGCCTCCAGCAACATTTCATATGCCATTCCGTCACGGATGACAAGCGCCAACGTGCACTATTTCTCAGTTCAGTTGGCAATGATACGTGCGAATTACTACAAAAATTAAGTCCAGAGGAGCAACTCTGTGAAACTATGCTAAAGCCCCGCACATAGTGGCCGCTCGCTACAAATTTTTTCAGAGCAGGAAGCAACTGCATCAGACTCGTGCTGAATGGATAGCGGAATTGCGAGGTCTAGCTAAACCCTGCCAGTTTATATGTTCCAAGGACGGTTGTGGTACGCCCTATACCGATTCCCTCATTCGGGATATGGTCATTCTGCATACTCCTGAGGACAAAGTTCGTTTTGACGCTGTCAAGAAGAGTAACCCTTCTTTAGAAGACATCCAGCGTATTGCCACGGTATACGAACTTTCTACCAAGACTGCGGCAGAAATAGCTTCTAAACGCGAAGTCGCTCAAGTCTCTACTCCAGCCCGCCAGTCCTCTGCTACCTTGAACCGCGCAGCCAAGTCGCTCTCTGCCAAGCATTCTCGCCCGGTTTCCTCTCGTTCTTCTCCAAGGAAGCCCACTTCTAAGAGTAAGTCGCAACTCCTGCCTTCCTGCAGAGGATGTTTCAAACATCATGAACGTCGTGCCTGTCGTTTTTTCAAAGCCACTTGTGAACAATGTAATAAAGTAGGACACATCAAGACTGTATGTCAGAGTTCGCTCCGCCCTGCTAAGACTCCTGCAGCGCGCCCGAAGCATATACAGCCCCGACAGGACATGGAAGTTGATCAGATAAATCTTATTCTTCCCACCAAGAATTCTCACAAGATCATCGTTCCTCTATCATTCTCTGATCACTCTGTCGATTTTCAGTTAGACACTGGATCACCTGTCTCTATCATTAACCTGGCTACATATCACGACTTAGGTTCACCTTCATGCTCTCCAGCTGACATCCAGCTTGTTACATTTAACAAACGGAAGATTGACATTAAAGGCCAAATCACGCTTCCAGCCAGTTATAAAGGAATTCGGAAGGTCATTCCACTACTCGTAGTCAACAACTACACCGCATCGAACATTATGGGCATGGATCTCTTTAATTTATTCGGCTTCCAGATTCATGACAACATCAACGTAGTATCTACGTTGCAACCTACTTCTGATATTACGGCTCTCCTCGAGCAGTTTCCTGAAGTCTTCGACTCTACGCTCGGAACCGCAAAAAACTATACAGCTCACATACAGCTGAAATCAGGAGCTAAGCCGCGCTTTTTCAAAGCACGTCCAGTACCCCTGGCACTTCAAGACCAGGTCACTAAGGAGTTAGAAAGATGGGTAGAAGCTGGAATAGTGGTACCAGTCAATTACAGTCAATGGGCCACTCCACTAGTTGTAATCAAGAAACCTGATGGCAATGTACGACTTTGTGGTGATTTCCGATCTACGATCAACGCACAAATCGACACAGATATATTTCCAATTCCCCGTCCAGAGGACTTATTCCGTCGTCTAGCTGGTGGACAGTTCTTCTCTAGAGTGGATCTTAAAGAAGCCTATCTACAGCTACTTTTAGATGAAGAATCCAAGCAATTTCTCACACTCAACACTCCTATCGGACTGCTCCAGCTCCAGTGTCTCCCGTTCAGCATCTCTTCCTCAGCGGCTATTTTTCAGCGCTATTTAGCTCAACTCACCGCCTCCATTCCCGGTTGTGCTAACTACCTTGATGATATTATTGTGACCGGCGCAGATCATCAAGAACATCTCCATAATCTGCGCCTCCTTCTCACGAAGTTGAAAGACAATGGCCTACGAGCGAAACTCGCTAAATGCACTTTCTTTCAGCCGCAAGTTCACTACCTGGGACACATCCTCAATAAAAACGGCATTCAACCTAGTGAACGGAATGTCTCGGCGATTGTAAACTTGCCTGTACCACAGAACATCAAGCCGCTCCAATCCTTCCAAGGCAAAGCGAACTACTATAACAAGTTCATTCCCCGCTTTGCTTCAGTTGCAGCTCCATTAAACGCCTTACGCAAAAAAGGTGTTAAATTTCAGTGGTCTCCGCAATGCCAACAGGCCTGGCAAACGATCAACAAAGCCCTTGTTCAAGCTGTTAAACTCACTCATTTTCAGCCTGGCAAGCTCATCACCCTAGCTACTGACGCATCAGATTACGGCGTCGGCGCCGTTCTCTCCCAGAAGGATCGTCACGGACAAGAACGCCCCATTGCCTTTGCTTCGAAGACACTTAATGAGCATCAATGTCGGTACTCCCAGATAGAAAAAGAAGCTTTAGCAATCATCTTTGGTATTCGCCGTTTCAATAAATATCTCTATGGCAACCATTTCCTGATCATTACTGATCACAAGCCTCTAGTACACTTATTCCATCCTGGTAATAAGATCCCTGAGCATTCCCTCAGAAAGCATCAAAGATGGTCCATGTTCCTTTCTGATTATTCCTATCAGATCGCCTATCGTGCCACATCCCAGCATTGTAATGCTGATGCCCTCTCTCGCTTAACAGTCGGTCCTGATACCGCCTTCGATTCTCAAGAATCCGAATGTCTTCAGTTAGACATAGAACTCGAAGGCACCGTATCCACCTTTCCTATTGACGCTACCTGCCTTGCTAAAGCTACGGATAAGGACAGTACACTTGCTACGGTACGTACTTACATCCGCAATGGTTGGCCCCTTCAGAACAAACTTCCTGCCCACCTTGCGCCTTATCATCGTATTCAGCATCGTCTTACGACTCGTGCCGGAGTTATACTCCTCGAAACCGGCACCACCTTCCGAGTGGTTATCCCACCTAGTCTACAGACACAAGTTCTCGACCTGTGACACCAAAGTCATTGGGGTATATCCCGCACTAAGCAACTGGCACGTCAACACTGCTACTGGCCTGGTATTGATGCCGCCATCAAAAAGCTCATCCGCCATTGTGAACAATGTCAAATTAATCAGAACGCCCCGTCTTCTGATCTAGCTTCATAGCCTCCTGCTACTTCTCCATGGGAAGGAGTTCACATCGATTTCGCAGGTCCTTTCCTCAATTCCATGTGGCTCATCGTCATAGATTCTCTATCGAACTTTCCCTATGTAGTGGATATGCATTCGACTACTACTACAGAAGCTACCATTCGTGATCTTCAGAAAATATTTACAACTGAAGGCTTACCTCAAGTCCTAATTTCTGACAATGGACCGCAATTTACAGCTACTGCTTTTAAGAACTTCTGTACATATAATGGCATTCGCCATATCCTAGCACCGCCTTTTCATCCTCAATCTAATGGTGAAGCTGAACGCTTTGTACAAACTTTTAAGAAAAGTATGAAAAAAGCTGTCTCTTCAGGCTTTACTAAAGACCAAGCATTGTTACAACTCTTAAGCAACTACAGAACTCTGCCCGGCGCTGATAATGTCACTCCCGCACAAAAGCTCCATGGACGACCTCACAGAACTTTACTTTCTCTGTTGCAGCCTCTTCCAGCCCAGCCTAAGACCTCGCCAACAAAGTTCACCGTCAACGACAGGGTCTACATAAGGACATTCAAGTCAAACCCTCTCTGGTTACCTGGTGTCATCCGCAGATCTTTGGACCATCGTCTCTACGAGATTCAGACTGCTGAGAAACGCATTTGCCGCCACCAGGACCAGATACGCCTGCGCTACTGTCCATATCCGGCTATTGATTCTCTTGTCAAGCCAGATAAATCTATTGCTGAACGAGCTTTAGACCATTTAATAACCATGGGCTCCTTTCAGGACGATGCAGCGCCACTCCGCCCAGTCACAGCTCCGGACAATACAACAGAGACGTCAGAAGCTCCTGCCCAGCATCGTAGCCGCCGCCAGTGCCGTATCGGCGTATTTAGGAGGGGAGGGTGTTGTATGTCCTCCGCTCTCTTCGCTCAGCGCCAGACAGCCGCACGCACGCAAGCGTCTGATGTAGAACAAGCACGTACTTGCTGGAGGAAGCAGGCTGGGCCATGTAAACAAAGGAGTGGATAGGGAACAAGCACTGACTTGCGTTCTATCTTTCCTTGTAATATGAGGTGCAGAAGCCCGTTCTTTCTACCTCATAGAACATGGCCAAAGTAAGCTGTTTCTTTGGCTTTGATTATGTTTGCCAGTTCACAGTCTGCTCTAGCTCTCCTTAACATTTCCAATAATACTGCCTCAAAGGCTTTTATTTCTGTGACGGTAACAGCTCTCCATTATTGAGCCGTTGAATGGAGCGACATTTCTTTACAAGTAGACAGGAACTGATTTGTGTACCTGCTCATTGCTTTCACAATTCAGTTCAAAATATGTAACATAAAAAGAGGTTGAAATACTGCACAGGCTCTGCATCAGCGAGAGGGGCATGTTTAGGACCTGATGTTTCAAGAAACAGCTGGGAGGGTTGGAACTGAAGTGTCTCTTTCAAATGATTTTTTAGTAAACCCTGTATTATGCATATAGGCATAGCCTACACTGTTTGCATTTGTGTCACTTCCCCAATTGGTAATACTATTGCTTTCACCAATGATAGTACTACTGATACTTTGGAATGTTATTGCTACTCTCACTTCCCGTCTCAGAAATAACATCACCAACATCATGACTACATGACACTGATATTGTTACATGTTCATCAGACTCAACGTAGCCATCATTGGCACAGACTTAGTATACTCAGCCTAAATCATCTTTCTCGAACACATCCCATGTAATACCAATATAAATGGTCCGATATTGGACACTATAAATTTTCCAGCTAACTCATTCTTGGTTGCCAGCGTTTCGCCCTCATGTGCTAGGGTGGGCTCATCAGTTGGTACCTAGCACACCTACAAAAAATTGGAAAATTTGAAAAAAAATCCTCTCTCCATAAATGAAGTGATTACTTTGATAGTTGTGGTAATCTACAGGCTTTTTTGGATTCTAGATCATCTGTATGCTGCTATCTGTCAGAAAACAGACAAATACAAGCTTGTGTATGGAGCGCTATTGCATTCCTGGCAATTTACTCTACCGCACCGAAGTACGCTTAATTGTTATTGTCCCCACTGCTGTTCTATTAATGATTTATATCTTATTGTTTCAGATTCAGACAATCATGTACTTCGCAGACCTACTGCAGCCTATACCAGTCAATGAAAAACAAACGGTGAGTATCACAAATGGGAGTTCCATATGTTTCACCATGAAATGACTGTATTTTAGATGGTATCTTTGATGACATACAGCATGATATAGATGTTGATTCCCACAGGGGACCTGAAATATTTGTCCTGAATGAGTAAAGTTATAATAGCATTATAAATTTTCCAGTTAACTCATTCCTGGTTGCCAGCGTTTCGCCCCATTGTGCTAAGTTGGGCTCATCAGTTGGTAAATAGCACATCCAACCAGATGCATGGCTAGTGCATACCGTGGAGGCCACTGCATAAGCTACTTGAAGCCACCGGCAATGCCAGTGCACTATGAGAGACTTTGTTCCATTACCAAAAATTGATGCCTGCCTGGCCATCAGATGATATAGATGTTGATTCCCATAGGGAACCTGAAATATTTGTCCTGAATGAGTAAATTTATAATACCACTCAGTGAAGACATTAAATAATCCTGGCAAGAGAAGAAAACCTTGTCTTACTCCCCCATGAATCTTTGCTGGGTAATGATTTATTTGCCAAACCTGATACGGACCATGAAGCTGATAGATCATAGTAAACCTGAAAAATGCAGTTTGATGTTGATATAAACTGAGCACTAAACATATCACATGCTGTGGACAGCGATGTGCTCAGGAAGTAGAAACAGCTTATGCCAGAGCACCTTATCAAATTATTTCTTGTAATCTATAAAGCACATTTCTTGTAATCTATGAAGCATAAATGCATTTCTCTACCACAATCAATCATCCTTTCCTCTAAACAGCACAATGTAATAATTGCATCACGTGTAGAGATATTTCTGTCAAGATCAAACTGCATTTCATCTAGATACATCCACTGTGGGTAGGGACAGTAGAATACATCCACGGTATTCCCTGTCTGCCATACAAGGTGACTAAAAAGGACGGCCTTGTTGCTGAAATGGATTGTGGCAGTGGAATTGTGAATAGGACCCCCTGTGGATGGGAGGTTTAAATACATCTACAGGTAATCACTGCCTGTCACAGAAGGCAACTAAAAGGGTTATATGGCCATCGGTCCCTCTCAAGGGTTAGTTGTAGACTGATCAAAATTTATGTGCATGCTGGATGGAGAAGGGCCTCTTTCATGTGTGACTAAGCTCAAAAGATATCGATGTTGATTCCCATAGGGAATCTGAAATATTTGTCCCGAATGAGTAAATTTATAATACCAATATAAATGGTCCGTTATTGGACGTTATAAATTTTCCAGCTAACTCATTCCTGGTTGCCAGCGTTTCCCCCCCCCCCCGTATGTTAGGCTGGGCTCATCAGTTGGTACCTAGTACACCTGCCAAGACGCATGGCCAGTGCATACCATTGAGGCCACTGCGTAGGCTACTTGGAGCCACCAGCAGTGCCAATGCACTTGAGACTTTGTCTCATTACCTAAAATTGATGCCTGCTTGGCCATCAGATGGTATAGATGTTGATTCCCATAGAGAATATGAAATATTTGTCCTGAATGAGTAAATTTATAATACCAATATAAATGGTCCGTTAATGGACATTATAAATTTTCCAGCTAACTCATTCCTGGTTGCCAGCATTTCGCCCTCGTGTGCTAGGCTGGGCTCATCAGTTGGTACCTAGCATACCTACCAAGACGCATGGGTAATGCATACCATGGAGGTCACCGCGTAGGCTACTTGGAGCCACCGGCAGTGCCAATGCATTTGAGACTTTGTCTCATTCCTTAAAATTGATGCCTGCTTGGCCAACCTATTGTTGCAATGTGAAGCCGTATATCCCACCTCCCATGCGGTCCTAGAACTGCCAAAGGTTTGGACACATGGTATCTCGTTCAGTTCAGTCTGTTTATGGTACTTTGGAAAAAAAGCTCATAGTGTGGAACAGTGCACATGCACACCCTCAAATAGATGAACAAACTGGCTTGGTCATCATTCTCCTTGAGATAAAAACTGTCCTGTCTATTTCACTGAGAAGAAGATCCAAATGATCGAGACTCTGGATGGTCTCTCATACCAGGAAGTGTGCCGTAAGTTTCATCCCTTGAATACACCTGCCAAACCACTAGACTTTAGCAATATAGCAGAGTCTACCAAGTTCACAGTCCAGCAACACCTGTGAAGATAGCTGCGCCAAGACGGCATTTGCTCGTGCAAGCAGACCACAAAGAGTAAAAGCTCGAAAGTGAGGACCACCCAACCTTCGGCCACAAAGAAACTTGTGCTGGTGAAGGCAACTAAGCCGACACACCAGGGTAGAAAGGCCACATCTCCCGCCTGTAAGAGGTTGAAGAATGCTGCTCTAAAGCCTGCAGATGTTCCATTGTCAACCATGGCTCGAAATACCCCTTCCAGCCCATCTGAACTTGAACAAATGTTAGGGAGGAAGGGAGCCCTTCTTAAGCGCTCTTTTACCCTTCCTATGAAAGGGAAAACATGCCCTCCATCTGCAGGTTATGTGTCAGCACCAGTAGGAGCACCTGCTGCAAAACCTGCATGCTCCCCTCATAGGAGTACATCCCACCACCTGCAAAAAGTATCAAAGAAAAATTCCGGGACCCTCTACCTCTCAGAAACCTTGTCTGGTGACAACGTGATGGATGTTTTGGGTAATTCTCCATACTCAGGTGGAGACATTTGTGTTTAGGCTAGGAAGCATCTTGCCACTTATAACCATACTCAAATGGAGACGTTTGTGTTTAGGCTGGGAAGCATCTTGCTGCTTATAACCTAATACAAGGAAGAAAGTGTCCACACAGTGGCATTATTACAGTGGAATTGTAATGGATAGGACAGGCATCTTACTGAGCTGTGCCAGCTAATCACTCAGTTCGCGGCAAGTATAGTCTGTATTCAAGAAACTAATCTCAGACCAGATCATCTTGAGAAATTTTAGACTATACTTGAAAGAACAGGATTATACCAACGGGGCTTGGTGTTGGTATCTTATTCTGATACCTACAGTAAAATGATTCCACTAAGAACCAGGCTGAAGGCAGTAGTGGTATGTGTTTCGTTGCCTGTCATGACTACAGTTTGGAATGTTTATTTTCCACCAGGCCAACCTCTGAATATAAATGATGTAATTGACGTTATAAATCAGCTCCCACCTCCTTTCCACCTGTTAGGTGATTTTAATACCCATTATCAGTGGCAGCTGGTGCAGAAAATCAGTTGTGTGCTGTAACCCATCCCCACTCCAAAAAATAAAAATATTTAGAAACATAGCAGTATGTGGTTTACAAGGGGCTCTCCACTGAGTTTTCCACACTGAACAAACATGCAAACAACCCCAACACATATACACATTCCTCATAAAAAAACTAATAAACTATATAATTAAACACACAATAACACATGCAATGGCAAAATATTCACAATCCCAAACACTTGGTGTGAGCGCGCAAAGACAGAACTTCCCAGTGTTACCAATATCATTGAAATAAAACCAGCAACGTCGTAATGCAAAATTATATGTTAAATTTTTATAGTGTAATTTATAAAATAGACATTTTTAATTAAAGAAAATCACAATATCATGTCCTTATTTTGACAACATAAAAATTACAATTTTTATAGTTCATCGATTTACAAATGTGGCTATGGAATAGGCAAGTTGATAGTATTCTATCCTCTTTGGTATTAAAAAACCTGGCACGAACAGCTCTATAGTATTTTGTTTTACCGTTTGCTTTGAGCGATCCCCTCTTAAATACTACCGCTGAGTCAAGAGGGTGCCAGCTGCCACATTCTCATATCTGTCGTAATGAAAGTGTGACTAGTGCTAGTGCTGCCCCTCTGTGGTCGAACAAAGAATCGCTGTGAAGTGATGCCTTGGCTGTTGTTTCCACAGCCTATCGGAACACATTCTCTTTGTATAGGAAAAGTTCGGCACGCATGCGCAAAAGGCAGAGTTCCTGGTTTCTAGCTAATAGCTCGCTGAGCTGTGATCGCACAGCACCCGGAGTGGAGCGCACCACACCAGTAGTTACCTGGTTGTGAGGGGAGTTGAATAATTTCCTATTCTTTGACTGACGTCTTTTTCGATGCACTGTATTTGAATGTAGATAATATTTTTAAAATAATTTATTTTCCCAATAGGCAATGTGCTGCAGCACTTCAGCCCCTGCCCATTATAGGGCTCCAGAATGACTTTTCCACAGAGAAAGGGAGTTGGAGAAGTTGATAGGAGAGCTGAATCTATGCATTTTGAATATAGGAGAACCAACACAAACATAGTGGACGAAATCTTGTCTCACATTGACGTTAGTTTGTACAGCCATGCCCTCATTCCCGTGCATTAGTGAGGTGTACATGACGGCCTCTGTACAGTGATCATTTCCCCATTGTGCTTACTTTGTTGAAATAGAAATCCATCCCCATTGTATTCTAAAATGAGCTAATTGACCAAATTTTACATCACTAGCATTCTTCAGTGACTCAAATAGCGGGTAAAGGGTTTCCACCTGTTCAATACATTGACATAGTGACTTAATTAAAATATCACATTTTTATTATTATCATTATGGTACCGGTTTTGGCATCTCCCATGCCATCATCAGCCAATGAAAATTTGCAAGGTATTATAAGTGATTACATGAAATATTTATGCAGTATGGAAACATATACAGAGCATGCTATCTAGTGTTCTGAAATTTTTACAGTTATATACATACATTAAAATATGTGTGATTAAAATACAAAGACCGCTTAATCTTTTAAGATGTTAGACACGTCATTAAACACAACACTTTATTGTGTGTCAAAAAGATTTTTCACAACTAAAATATATGTGAATGGCCTTGAAGAGTACAAGGTGTTCCTTCTAAAACTTTATCAATCAATCAATACTGATCTGCATTTAGGGCAGTCGCCCAGGTGGCAGATTCCCTATCTGTTGCTTTCCTAGCCTTTTCCTGAATGATTTCAAAGAAATTGGAAATTTATTGAACGTCTCCCTTGGTAATTTATTCCAATCCCTAACTCCCCTTCCTATAAATGAATATTTGCCCCAGTTTGTCCTCTTGAATTCCAACTTTTATCTTCATATTGTGATCTTTCCTACTTTTATAAACGCCATTCAAACTTATTCGTCTACTAATGTCATTCCACGCCAACTCTCCGCTGACAGCTCGGAACATACCACTTAGTCGAGCAGCTCTTCTTCTTTCTCTCAGTTCTTCCCAACCCAAACATTGCAACATTTTTGTAACGCTACTCTTTTGTCGGAAATCACCCAGAACAAATCGAGCTGCTTTTCTTTGGATTTTTTCCAGTTCTTGAATCAGGTAATCCTGGTGAGGGTCCCATACACTGGAACCATACTCTAGTTGGAGTCTCACCAGAGACTTATATGCCCTCTCCTTTACATCCTTACTACAACCCCTAAACACCCTCATAACCATGTGCAGAGATCTGTACCCTTTATTTACAATCCCATTTATGTGATTACCCCAATGAAGATCTTTCCTTATATTAACACCTAGATACTTACAATGATCCCCAAAAGGAACTTTCACCCCATCAACGCAGTAATTAAAACTGAGAGGACTTTTCCTATTTGTGAAACTCACAACCTGACTTTTAACCCCGTTAATCAACATACCATTGCCTGCTGTCCATCTCACAACATTTTCGAGGTCACGCTGCAGTTGCTCACAATCTTGTAACTTATTTATCACTCTATAGAGAATATCATCCACAAAAAGCCTTACCTCCGATTCCACTCCTTTACTCATATCATTTATATATATAAGAAAACATAAAGGTCCGATAATACTGCCGTGAGGAATTCCCCTCTTAATAATTACAGGGTCAGATAAAGCTTCACCTACCCTAATTCTCTGAGATCTATTTTCTAGAAATATAGCAACCCATTCAGTCACTCTTTTGTCTAGTCCAATTGCACTCATTTTTGCCAGTAGTCTCCCATGATCCACCCTATCAAATGCTTTAGACAGGTCAATCGCGATACAGTCCATTTGACCTCCAGAATCCAAGATATCTGCTATATCTTGCGGGAATCCTACAAGTTGAGCTTCAGTGGAATAACCTTTCCTAAAACCGAATTGCCTTCTATCGAACCAGTTATTAATTTCGCAAACATGTCTAATATAATCAGAAAGAATGCCTTCCCAAAGCTTACATACAATGCATGTCAAACTTACTGGCCTGTAATTTTCAGCTTTATGTCTGTCACCCCTTCCTTTCTACACAGGGGCTACGATAGCAACTCTCCATTCATCTGGTATAGCTCCTCCGACCAAACAATAATCAAATAAGTGCTTCAGATATGGTACTATATCCCAACCCATTGCCTTTAGTATATCCCCAGAAATCTGATCAATTCCTGCCACTTTTCTAGTTTTCAACTTTTGTATCTTATTGTAAATGTCATTGTTATCATATGTAAATTTTATTACTTCTTTGGCCTTAGTCTCCTCCTCTATCTCGACATTTTCCTTGTAACCAACAATCTTTACATACTGCTGACTGAATACTTCTGCCTTTTGAAGATCCTCACAAACACACTCCCCTTGTTCATTAATTATTCCTGGAATGTCCTTCTTGGAACCTGTTTCTGCCTTAAAATACCTATACATACCCTTCCATTTTTCACTAAAATTCGTATGACTGCCAATTATGCTTGCCATCATGTTATCCTTAGCTGCCTTCTTTGCTAGATTCAATTTTCTAGTAAGTTCCTTCAATTTCTCCTTACTTCCACAGCCATTTCTAACTCTATTTCTTTCCAGTCTGCACCTCCTTCTTAGTCTCTTTATTTCTCTATTATAATAAGGTGGGTCTTTACCATTCCTTACCACCCTTAATGGTACAAACCTGTTTTCGCATTCCTCAACAATTTCTTTAAACCCATCCCAGAGCCTGTTTACATTTTTATTTACCGTTTTCCACCGATCATAATTACTTTTTAGAAACTGCCTCATGCCTGCTTTATCAGCCATATGGTACTGCCTAACAGTCCTACTTTTAAGACCTTCCTTTCTATCACATTTATTTTTAACTACCATAAAAACAGCTTCATGATCACTAATACCATCTATTACTTCAGTTTCCCTATAGAGCTCATCTGGTTTTATCAGCACGACATCCAGGATATTTTTCCCTCTGGTTGTTTCCATCACTTTCTGAATCAGCTGTCCTTCCCATATTAACTTGTTTGCCATTTGTTGGTCATGCTTCCTGTCATTCACATTTCCTTCCCAATTGACATCTGGCAAATTCAGATCTCCCGCTACAATCACATTTCTTTCCATGTCGTTTCCCACATAGCTGACTATCCTATCAAATAATTCCGAATCCGCGTCAGCGCTACCCTTTCCCGATCTGTACACTCCAAATATATCAAGTTGCCTATTATCTTTAGAAATGAGCCTTACACTTATAATTTTATGTGTCTCATCTTTAACTTTTTCGTAGCTTACAAATTCTTCTTTCACCAGAATGAACACTCCCCCTCCCACCCTTCCTATCCTATCTCTACGATACACACTCCAGTGCCGTGAGAAAATTTCTGCATCCATTATATCATTTCTCAGCCATGATTCAACTCCTATTACAATATCTGGTAAATATATATCTATTAAATTACTTAATTCTATTCCTTTCCTTACAATACTTCTACAGTTCAACACTAACAATTTTATGTCATCCCTACTTAATTTCCAGTTCCCTGTTCCCTTATCACCGCTCCCTAAGCCATCCCATTTCCCTGAATGTACCTCCCTATTACCCTTCCAAACAAATTTCCTAACTTATACGTACCACTGCGGTTTAAATGAAGGCCATCTGAGCGCAGATCCCTATCTCCTACCCACCCATTAGGATCTAGAAATTTCACTCCCAGTTTCCCACATACCCACTCCATAGTCTCATTTAAATCCCCAATCACCCTCCAGTCAGTATCCCTTCTACACAGTATTCCACTAATAACAATCTCCGCTTTCTTAAACTTCACCCGTGCTGCATTTACCAGATCCCACACATCTCCAACTATGTTGGTACTTATATCAGCTTGCCTTACGTTGTTGGTACCAACGTGAAACACTACCACCTTCTCCTTCCCCTCGTCCCTCTCTTCTACTTTCCTCAACATCTGCCTCAACCTAATTCCTGGATAACACTCTACCCTGGTACCCTTTCCTCCACACACTTTCCCCACATGTCTAACGATGGAATCCCCCATGACCAGAGCCTCAACCCTCAACCCTACCCACCTCATTTGATCCCCTCCCCTCCTGGTCAGCCCTATCTTTCCTGATAGCTGCAGAAGCTACTTCCTCCTCCCTTTTCTCCTTCCCATAACCCTGTTCCACCTGTCTTTTCCTATCCTCTACTCTACGTTTTCCTTTCCTACCTTTTCCCTTCCTCCTACTTCCACACATCTCACCAACAGTTCCCTGTCCCTCATCTTCCCTCTATTGTTCTACCTGGAGTGACTCGTATCGATTTCGCACAGACACCTGTCCTGAATTCTGATCCTGAATAGAGCCCTAAGCCTGCAATCTCCTTCCCCTTAGAACATTAGACCACCTCTTCAGTCTTTATACACTATCTGACGTACTGAATTAAATACTGATTTCTAGAACATTATTCCTTTTTTATATGTGATTAGGGTATTTAATCATTGTTCATATTTATATGAATCAGTTCCACCTAGTATGTATTCCTGAAATTTCAATGATATACAGGGGTTTTTTTTCTGTTAGAATGTCATAGTCTTTGTGTAGCTATTCTAAAACATATCACATGATTTAAGCTTGAACTTTGTATTTTGTGTTGTTCAAAAATTATTGTAAGGTTGAGGCCGTGCATTGATAGATGAGATCTTGAAAATTTCAATATCAGGTGGATTTTGACAAGTTAATATCGATTTCGACCCAACGCGGACCTCTAAACCCGAAGTGACCAAGCGTGGTGTATGTGAAGGAGCTGGGATGCAAAGGTTTTTTTTTTATTTTATTTTTTTAATAGATTTGTTGGCTTGAAAAGTGTAATGCTTACTTTGCATTCCAGCTCCTTCACATACACCACGCTTGGCCACTTCGGATTTGGAGGTCTGTGTTGGGTCGAGATTGATATTAACTTGTCAAAATCCACCTGATATTGAAATTTTCAAGATCTCATCTATCAAAGCACAGCCTCAACCATACAATAATTTTTGAACAACACAAAATACAGATTTCAAGCTTAAATCATGTGATATGTTTTAGAATAGCTACACAAAGACTGTGACATTCTAATAGAAAAAAAAAAAAAAATCTGTATATCATAGAAATTTCATGAATACATACTAGGTGGAACTGATTCATATAAATATGAACAATGATTAAATACCCTAATTACATAAACAAAAGGTCCGACTCGTTGGCTGAATGGTCAGCGTACTGGCCTTCGGTTCAGAGGGTCCCGAGTTTGATTCCCGGCCAGGTCGGGGATTTTAACCTTCATTGGTTAATTCCAATGGCCCGGGGGTGAATGTTTGTGCTGTCCCCAACATTCCTGCAACTCACACACCACACATAACACTATCCTCCACCACAATAACACGCAGTTACCTACACATGGCAGATGCCACCCACCCTCATCGGAGGGTCTGTCTTACAAGGGCTGCACTCGGCTAGAAATAGCCACATGAAATTATTACATAACACTATCCTCCACCACAATAACACGCAGTTAGCTACACACGGCAGATGCCGCCCACCCTCATCGGAGGGTCTGCCTTACAAGGGCTGCACTCGGCTAGAAATAGCCACACGAAATTATTATTATAAACAAAAGGAACAATGTTCTAGAATCAGTATTTAATTCAGTAGTCAGATAGTGTATAAAGACTGAAGATAAAGTTTAAAAAGGAACACCTTGTACTCTTCAAGGCCATTCACATATATTTTAGTTGTAAGAAATCTTTTTGACACACAAGAAAGTGTTGTGTTTTATGACGTGTCTAACATCTTAAAAGATTAAGCGGTCTTTGTATTTTAATCACACATATTTTAATGTATGTATACATATAATTGTAAAAATTTCAGAACACTAGATAGCATGCTCTGTATATGTTTCCATACTGCATAAATATTTCATGTAATCACTTATAATACCTTGCAAATTTTCATTGGCTGATGATGGCATGGGAGATGCCAAAACTGGTACCATAATGATAATAATAAAAATGTGATATTTTAATTAAGTCACTATGTCAGTGTATTGAACAGGTGGAAACCCTTTATCCTTAATCAACATTGTAAATTTCGATTCAGTACGGACCATAATGAAATTCTTAACATTAAATCAAATAGCGGGAGCGTAGATGATGACATGACTTACCAGTATATCACACAAGTTATTCTTGCTGCCCCTGAGGAGTCCATTGCATCTTTTTTTTCTGGGACTCCTCAACAAACCATGTTCCTTGGTGGAATAAAAAAAATTGTAGCAACTATAAAATAGTAACATCATGCTCATAAATGCTATTGAAAGTAGCTTACTGGGGCCAAGTTAGGAACATTTAAGAAACTCCGTGCTAAGGCTTCCTGCGACTGTGGAAATGACAGTCAGAAAATCTACCACCTGTCAGGTGTTACCCAGGCGAGAGACAAGATTTTGTTGATGTAATATCTGATGTAGTTGAATGGCTCAAGAACAAGGACTGTAATGTATAAGGGGTGCTGGAAAGTGTCCTTCATGAAATTATTTTTTTTATTTCTTTGTTTATTCCTCATTGTTTTTTTGCTTTATTTATTTATTTATTTATTTATTTATTTATTTATTTATTTATTTATTTATTTATTTATTTATTTAATGTGAACATACAGGCAGTAAGCCCAATTACATTATTCACTCATACATTCTATATACAAGTACTACAAATTAAATATTTAACATATAAGGTAAAAAGAAAGAAAATTAAAAAAGAAGGTAAACATACAATTCATACAGCAAAGCCACTAGAATGCACAAAAGAAAATAACACATATATCCAGATTTAATATTAAAGAAATATAGGGCCTAGTAATTTTGTAACCTTCTGTAGTAAATAATTTATTGTGTAACATTAACCCTACAATTATTAGATAGGAAAGAGAAAAGATACATTAGGAATTATAACATTAAAATAATGGAATGGAACTTAAAAGAAATGAAAAAGTAAAAACAACTAAGCAACAAACAATAATAGAAAGGTAAATTGCCAACATGATAGTTATAGGCCTAAAATTAATTCAAAACTTTTCTTAATATACTGCAAGATGCATTAAATTCATCTAGCATATCATGAAATATATCAATTGCAAGATTTATTATATAATGCACATGATCGATAAAGAGGAGAGTTTTTGTGACTCTGTATTTGCTTGTGGTAAGAAAATAAGTTTCTGAATTTTCCTGCAGGTTTTCTAGGAGTATAATATAATAGTTTGATGCATAATTCAATATCATCTGATTTGTTATTAATAAGTCTATAAAGGAATAATAATGTTTGCAAATCTCTTCTGTAATCTAACCTTTCACAACTGAATATTTAAATAAGTTTATAATAAGATAAATGTTGAGGGTATGCCCCAATTTGTCTGAAACACATGTATTTTAAAAACTTCTGGATTCTTTCAATTATGCTTATGTGTTTCTTTGTGGCAGGACTCCAAATATTTGATGCGTATTCCAAAGTATTGCTGGCGAGATGTAGTGTTTACAGTGCACTATGTCTTCTGGTATGGGCTATATCAAATTTGTTACTTTCATTGACCTGTCTCAGTCTCATCCTTGGCTTTGACAATATGAAAGTGACTGAGGTGTGAGTGATGCTAGTAATACCATTCTTTATGCAACCAGTCCCTGTTATGAATGGTGTGAAAATATCGCTCATAGGGTCGGTTGGTGCATGCATTTCAGTGGGCTTGGCAGACTGATATGTAATAGCAACTTCAGGCTCGGTGAGGAAAGCAACGGCAAACTACCTCACTCCTCATTTCCCTAGTATGCCTCTTCAGTGACGCCTAGGCTATTTATGACAGCTGTTGGCGGAGCTGCAAAGGATCAAACCAGCCTTCGGGATGAATACCCAACTTACATACCAAAGTAGGGGAGCCTCCATGGCTCAGACGGCAGCGTGTCGGCCTCTCACCGCTGGATACCGCGGTTCAAATCCCGGTCACTCCATGTGAGATTTTTGCTGGACAAAGCGGAAGCGGGACAGGTTTTTCTCCGGGTACTCCGGTTTTCCCTGTCATCTTTCATTCCAGCAACACTTGCCATTATCATTTCATAGCATTTATCACTCATTAATGTCACCTTGGGAGTGGCGACCCCATTGTACTAATAGCCTATATGGTTCATTCATTACATCCCTGTCCCGGTCAAGGACTGGAAAACAGGTTGTAGGTTTTCATTTTCATTCCAAAGTAGATCTTACAAATGTATAATATAACAAAAATATTGACTTTTTTACTAAACTTCCATGAGTTTCTTATTAAAAATCTAAAGTTTCTATATGCCTTGCCGACAATTTTATCTATATGAGATACAAAACTCAAATCATTGGATATCAATACCCCCAAATCATTAATTTCATGTACTTCTACCAATTAATTTATTTAATTGAATATGGAAAAGATATAATATTTTTTCCTTGTGAAAAAGTGACCTTCTTGCATTTGTTTATATTTAAAGGTAATTTATACTTCTCACTCCATTTTACCAAGGAATTCAAATCATCTTGAAGATTTATACAATCAGAGATACAATTAATTGATCCATATATTTTTATATCATTAGCAAATAGTAATATTTTAGAATACCTACCTAATTCCAGTAGGAATGTCGTTAATAAATAGCAGAAACAATAGGGGCCCCAAATTCGAACCTTGAGGTACGTCAGAATTAAGAATGAAACTGTAAGGAACTCTATTTTTGAAGCCTACAAACTGGGTTCTATGTTCCAAGTAGGAAATTAATAAAGATAATACAGGTGCGGAAGAACATTAATTTGCCAGTGTTCGAATTAAACAATCATGATCAACTTTATCGAAGGCCTTTTGAAAGTCAGTGTAAATAGCATCTACTTGTGAACTACTGTCAAGTTCCTTGGAAACAAATTGCACAAATTCACAGAGATTAGTTACTGTAGATCTTTTTGGCATAAAACCATGTTGATTTATAGATAAAACTGGTTTTACATGGTTAAATATCTTACTATATAATATACTTTCAAATACTTTTGCTGGTGCTGATATTACCGTCACTGGTCTGTAGTTACTAATCAAATTTGACTTACCGGATTTAAATGTTGGAGTTACCTGGGTATGCCTCCATTTATTCAGAAATTCGGAGTTCTTAATAATAAGATTAAATAGCATTAACAGTGGAGTCATTAAGATCTCTCTGCAGCCTTTAAGTATATAAGGAGGAATACCATCTGAACCTGCAGATCTTTTTGGTTTTAAGCTCTTAATAGCTGTTCTTATTTCTTTAGACGTAATTCTTTGAATCTGCAGGTAACTCTGAATGTTCGACCTGACATTGCTTTCGTTAGGTAACATATAATCAGAGTTATCTTTGACATGAACTGATCTGAAATAATCTGCAAATATGTTTACTATATATTGATTTTGACTAAATTTCTTACCACCATATTCCATTTGAACATTACAGGTACTGTATTTTGCTTTTTATTATTATTATTATTATTATTATTATTATTATTATTTAGAAAAATCCAAAAGCTGTTTGTTTTTTGAAGTAATTCCCTTTCATTATTATCTATATATTCCCTAAACACAACCCTTATAGCCTTTTTTACCATGTATTTGAAATTTAATCATGTAATATTCTGAGGTGTGTTTCTTTTTCCTGAATTTCTCCTTCAATTTCAAGTTATCAATTATAGTTTTAGTAAACCATACAGGATACCTGCATTTGTAAGATCTTACTTTGGGAATACATTCATCAAATACAGAATAAATTTTCTTGTAAAAAACTCTCAGCAGCTTCATCAACATGACAAACATGAGATTCACAGTTTCTCAGCAAAATTGTACAATTTGAGAAAGTTTGCTTTTGTTAAAGTTATAAATGAGACCTTCTACCTCTTTTACTTTTAGTGGCTTTGTTACCTTATGAGTAATACATAATGCACGGTCCAATTCATCTTTAGGTACAAGAGGATCATGTTCTTCATCTACCTCTACAATTTCAATATTACTTTTTACTAGGTCTAAAGTCTTGTCATTTATATTTTTTATACCATTCATTAGTTCAACATTAAGAAAATTAGTAAATTTAAATCATTCTTTAGCCTTATTACTACCGTTTGAGAGATCATAAGTATTGTCACAGAACAATAATACTTACCAACGGCAATAATTATATGTGGAAACGGACCAACCCACCCCAATAATAGATGAATCAAAAGGCCAGAAACTAGTATTAACACATTGTTTCAGCCCTCTTTCCTATGTCTTATGAAATGACCAACATGGATTAAATTTAATTAAATTTAATTTATCTATTCATCTTTACAGATAACAATTATAAGATAAATGAAGAAAATTGGTATGTAAGATAACCTGATAATTAAAATAATAATATTAAAATGAAATAATTTGTACACTGAAATTAGTTACTGATTAAAATAGTCATCCTATATTGAGGTACCTCAAAAGCTTAAGAATTCTATTCTTGAGAATTAAGTAATTAAATATTTAAAATATGTCTAGAAGAAACTTATTACTCCAAAGTAGGTTAGTGTACCATATCCAGAACCCCAAAATTAAAAGGTAAATTAGGTAAATTTAAATTTCAGCTTAAACATGCAATAATCCAGTTGGCAGTAAATAAGGGATGGACTAGCATAAAATAGGTCACTATATAGGATCCACGACAAAATTATAAGCCTGAAGAAGATATCTTAGTCATTTGCTGACCATTCTTCCAATCAGTAACATCTGATGTCTGCCATTCTTTTTAAAACAAGAGAAAGGGGCCAAAAACAAATCATCATCAAATAAATGCTAGAACATGACAGTAACTAGAACAATGGGCAAGACAAAATATAATGCTCAGTAACTTACCCTTAAGCCAGCTAATAATTTTGAGGTTCCATTTGCATAGAAAAGGAATATGATGATATGTTATTATAAATGTTAGACCTAACCTCACATATTAAAGGACTTCACTAATAATACAGCTTCTAAATTTTACTAGTACCGAGCTCGATAGCTGCAGTCGCTTAAGTGCGGCCAGTATCCAGTATTCGGGAGATAGTAGGTTCGAACCCCACTGTCGGCAGCCCTGAAAATGGTTTTCCGTGGTTTCCCATTTTCACACCAGGCAAATGCTGGGGCTGTACCTTAATTAAGGCCACGGCCGCTTCCTTCCCACTCCTAGCCCTTTCCTGTCCCATCGTCGCCATAAGACCTATCTGTGTCTGTGCGACGTAAAACAACTAGCAAAAAAAAATTTTCCTAGTACCAGTAATGATGTTAGCAGAAGAAAAACTCTGGATTTAGCTATTGTTATGGATTCCGAATTGAATAACGTCAGAATTGCAGGTATAGTTCGCAGTCCGATAAAATCGACACCAGAGTTACCCATACATAAATTTTGATATACAGAAACCCAATAATAATAATAATTTACAACATTAAGTTTAAGGTTCCAGAATTAATACATACTTGGGTAAGCAGAACTACATAAAGAAATAGCGCTACAACATGGGCATAAAAAAAACTTTGCCCTAAATAAAATAAACTTGAAAACCAAACTTCAGCGGCTCGTGCCAATGAAAGGAGGGGTTTTCAACCCTTAAACCAATTCAGATCCTTAACCAGGATCAAGTTCATTCCTCTTGCCATCCCTTTTTATGAGAAACACCAAAATCTATCCGACACTGCCTCCATGCTCCATGATAGTGTAGACTAACAAAGTCGTTCGTCTCTTGTCTGAATCAATTATTTGCTCCATTGTCGCAGTTATAGCGGGCAGCCGCCAGGAGCACCAACAACTAGATGAGCCTTTAGTAAATAGTCATGCCAACAGGCAGCGTTGCGATGCACATCAGCTACGTTTCTTCATAACTTGAGAAATTATGTGACACAGATCTCCAAGTATTTCCTAAAAATGTTAAGTTCCTTAGTAACGTTACAAGTATTCCATCAGTCAGCCAAGTTTCTGTAAATGCAATAATATCATAATTACTTGCTAACACATTATTAAGTAGTACTTGAATCTTAGTTCGTAATCCTCTTACATTCTGGTAATTAATATCAAGTGTACTATTTGCATTAGCAATAAAGATATTAACAATCAAAATTTGTATGTCATCCTCATCATTAATAATGGAAATTGGAGTATTTTCTCCCATCCTTATAAAGATCTTACTATTACGTGTCCATGAGAACTGTGCATTCTTTTTCCATCTTACTTCCCTAGCCTTCGACAACAATTTCCTCCTTTCTGCACACAAACTTTTGTTTGTATATATACAGTTGCTGAAAGTATAACCAAGGTCAATTGTAGATAGATCGCGTTTTATACGTCTTATGTAAGTCATACATTAAATAAAATAATATGGGAAAGGTATGTGTCATACTGAGCTCGATAGCTGCAGTCATTTAAGTGCGGCCAATATCCAGTATTCGGGAAATAGTGGATTCGAACCCCACTGTCGGCATCCCTGAAGATGATTTTCTGTGGTTTCCCATTTTCACACCAGGCAAATGCTGGAACTGTACATTAATTAAGGCCACAGCCGCTTCCTTCCCACTCCCAGCCCCTTCCTTTCCCATCGTCGCCATAAGACTTGTCTGTGTCAGTGCGATGTAAAGCAACTTGTTTGGTATGTGTCATCCATGACGGTACATATACCATCATCTCAAGTGTGGCCTAAACTATAACGTATTTTGTGCCTTTTGTACCAGGAATTTCCATTGCCAGCAATATCGTCACAGATGCACCCACGGTTGCTAATCACCTTGCAAGTCACTTTCTGCGTGTGTCTGATTCTGGGAATTAGCATCCTGCTTTCTTTACTCTAAAGCGAGAGGCAGAACGCCATAATCTATGTTTTTCTGCTCACACTTCAGATAATTATAACATGCCCTTTACAGAGTGTGAACTCCAAAGTGCCTTGGAGCTTTGCAAGGACACAGCTCCTATACCAGATAATGTCCATAACCTGACGTTGAAACACCTATGGCCTATGCTATCTTCTAGGAGTGTTCAGTTGAATCTGGTTAGAGGGTGAGTTTCCATCTCAGTGGTGAGAGAGGATAGTAATTCCTCTCATCAAGCCTAACAAAGATCCTAAATATGCAGGATGTTACAGACTTATTTGTTTTACCAACTGTCTGTTTAAACAGTTTCAGTGGATTGTGAATCAATGACTTTTGTAGTGTCTGGAGAAGAAGGACTTTTGTCCAAGTACCAGTGTGGCTTTAAAGCTGCTTGCTCCTCCATTGAGCACTTGACTGGAGAGTTCTATCCAGGGTGCTTTTCTCCAAAAACAGCATTTGTTGGCTGTTTTCTTCGATTTTGACAAGGCCTGGGATACCACATGGTGACATGCCATCCTTTCAGCCCTGCATCAGTGTAAATTCCATGGGAACTTGCCAGTTTTTATTACAAATTTTTTGTTCGTCTGTCTATTCCATGTCCAAGTAGGGAGGACATACTCACTCACAAAATATGACAGTCATAGAATGACAATTACAACAAGCTATTAGGAAAGTGGAACAGTGGACCTTAGAACATAACTTTTGATTTTCAATGGACAAATCCTCTGCTCTTCACTTCTGTCAGAAGTGCACTCTTCATCCTCATCGTGAACTTTATTTAGGGGAAACTGCTCTTCCTGTAGTAGACATGTACTGATTTCTTGGACTCCTTTTTGATAGTAAGTTATCATGGGAACCGCACGTGTGTTAGTCAAAAGTAAAATGCATGAAGATACTATTTTGAGGTTTTTAGTGGCGCTGTGTAGAAGGCTGATCGCACAATGCTCCTACTCTTTATAGGGCACGTATTTTATTGAGATTAGACCACAGAAGTACAGCATATGCATCAGCAAGAAATAGTAGTGTCCACCACAGTGGAGTTAGGCTGGCAACAGGAGCTTTTCGTACAAGTCCCATAGCCAGCCTGCTTGCTGAGTGTGGTGTACCTCCTTTACACCTGAGACACAAGCAAGTGCTTTTGTCATATGCTGCAGATCTTCAACAGATGCCACTTCACCCAAGCTATCCTTATGAATTCCATAACCAGAATCACTGGCTGTAGGCTGCTTATCCACAGGCAACACAGCCGGTTGGAATATGCTTGGATGGCATTTACACAATGTTTGAAGTACCTTCGGTTCCTCACCTTTTCAGAGTGCCTAGTTAGGTGCCTCCATGGACAGTACCCTACAGTACCCTACATTGACCTGATGTTGTCCTCGAATTGCTCACCAGCCCTAAAGACAACTCAGACGCCTCCGCACATTGGAGGCTTGAGGGTAGTAGGGAGAGTGGGCTGTTCGTTCATTGTTAATGATAATAGGTTTTTCTTTTCTCTACCCAAAACCTGCAGTGTGTACACAGCAGAGCTTTATGCCATCTTAGAAGCTCTGTGGTATGTGTTGTCCAAGCACCTTGTGCGCACTGACTCCTTGAGCTCATTGCAGTCTTATACATGCTTTCCACAGTACCCCCTGTTGTAATATACCCACTATCTGCTGGCTGGATTGTGGGAAGTAAGCACCAGAATTACATTTGAGTGGCTTCCAAGCCATGTGAGTATAGCAGGAAATGAGTTAGCTGATCAGACCACCAAGGAGGCCCTCATTGCCTTACAAGGTTCCTGCCAGGGATATACGTTCTCAGCTGAGACATATGTTAATGTCTCACTGGGAGGATGAGAGGCAGGCTACCCCTCTTTCCAATAAGCTGAGAATGATTAAAAGAATAACGAAGGTATGCAAGTCTTCCCTTCGGGTTACCTGGAGAGAAACAGGGTATTGTGTTGTTTTAGGATCAGCCATGTTGCAACAACGCACTTCTATCCACTGAAGAGGGAAGACACCCCCCCCGCGGAGTATACTTGTGGTGGCCACCTAACTGTAGTACACATCCTTACGGGTGTGCAGAATTGGTCAATCTGCACCATAGTCTAAAACTTCTGAGTAATATTTCACTCATTCTGCGAGATGACGAGTAGTCAGTAGACCTCGTCATCCATTTTATGAGCGATATGATCTGTTTTATTAATTTTAAAAGTTAGATTTTTATTTTAATTATTTGTTTTTAACTTTTCTTTTATTACGAACTATAGCTTTTATTTGTTTTACTATGTTTGTTTCGATATATTTTTAGCTTTTAAGTTGAATAATATAAGCCTATGTGACCTTACTTTGAAGTCAGTGCCTTATTTTAATACATTAAAATTTATGTTTTAATCATTTTATAGAAAATAAAGCATTGCAAAATAGATCAACTGACTATTTTTAAATCATAATCGTTATCATCATTTTTTTAAATCCTTGTCAGTGGGTCTGCTATTTCATTTCATCTTTTACCATTAGGGGCTAATAGATATTAGGCCCCTTTGAACAACAGTCATCATAATTATTAAATGCTGATGCACTTCATTCTAGGAACCTAGACCTTCTACAGAGTAATGACAATGTAGAATAAAACCATTAATGGCAATTTATTTATTTATTATTATTTATTTAGCGTATGATGCTTCATTTGACAATCGTTTAAAATGCTTTTTACATATAAGTGTTATTAGGAAAATATAAACATAAAATACATGGATATAGATAGACAGACTAACTAGGAGGTAAACACACACTCACACACACACACACACACACACACAACTGCAGGTTCTGAAATTTCATCACAAACTGATGTCAAGTCCTTCCAGCCAAGTGAGTGCCATAGGGGTTACTTGATGTAGCTCCTCCATAGGTCCAGTGAATGCTCGGAGAGGACATTCTTTCATGATGTGGCTGATGGTTTGCACTTCAGCACCACAGTTGCAGGAAGGAGACTCCAACCACCCCTATTGGTGTAGTGCAGAAGCAGTTCTTCCAACACCGCAGCGTATCCTATTTAATCCAGTCCAGATGGTGCGTGGGAGGTTGAACCCAGGAGGTTGTGCTGTTGGGTCATCAATGTTGATTAGACCATGTGGGTGTAATCTGGCCCATTCTTGCTTCCATGCTTCATCAGGTCTAAAAGGTATATCAGTTAGTTCCCTGGCCGTCTTCCAGGCAGGTTTCCTCGATTTCAGTCTTGCAACGACATTTTCTTCTGCATCCTGGTGGATGGGAAGTGAGCTGTTATTACTCCATAGTAAGTGGACTCAAGATCGAAAGACCCTCTTAGAAATGAAGTTCATTCCATGGCCACTAGAATCAAGGAGAAAGATGTTAAGACTTAACTATGGAGGATAGCCATGTTCTACTCAGTATGTACCCGTCCTCTTTATTAAAATTATTCGGGTATTAACAAATGATTCTAGCTGTAAAACGTTTCTCCTTACAAATGACAGATGTTACATCAAAAATGATTTGATAGTCATTATGTATTGGATGCTCTGCCACAGCAGACATCTCTGGCTGGCAGACTTAAGTGCCAGTTTTTGTTAACCCTCGTAGTTACCATCCTACATGTTTGACCAACATAAACTAATCCACAGCAACAAGGGTTCATATATATTTCAGCCCAGTTAACCAATAGGAACTTTTACAGATTGCAAGCATTTGCCTCTGATGATATTGATTTTAAAGATGGTCTTGATATTGTACCCTCTGAGAATATTACCAATCCTATTTGTGACAGATTGTACTTACGGAAAGAAGGCCAGACTCAAAGGAGGAGAATCACTTGACAGTCTTTCTTTTGACTTAGGATGTAGCACTTCATCAACCTGTTTCCTTGAATAGCCATTCCTCAGGAATGTTTTGGTTAGGAATTCAGATTCACCATTTAACTTATCCTGTTCACAAACCTCCCTTACTCGACTGATAAGGTTGTTAAGCTTTTGGCAAGGACGGTGGTGAAGATATCTATTAGTATGGGTGGGTTTGCAGTAAATTGAAAGACCTAAAGTTCCATTGGATTTTCTAGGAACCAAAGCATCCAAGAATGACAAACATACTCCATGCTCAGTCTCTGTGGAACATTTAAAGTTGGGATGTCAGTTGTTTAAGTTATCCAAAAATATGGATAGTTCTTTTTTTTTAAACAATTTGTTTTACGTCGCACCAACACAGATAGGTCTTATGGCGACGATAGGATAGGAAAGGGCTAGGAGTGGGAAGGAAGCGGCCATGGCCTTAATAAAGGTACAGCCCCAGCGTTTGCCTGGTACAAAAATGGGAAACCACGGAAAACCATCTTCAGGGCTGCCGACAATAGGGGTCGAACCAACTATCTCCTGGATGATGTAGATGTTGATTCCCATGGGGAACCTAAATTATTTGTCCCGAATGAGTAAATTTATAATACCAATATAATGGTCCGTTATTGGACATTATAAATTTTCCAGCTAACTCATTCTTGGTTGCCTGCGTTTCGCCCTCGTGTGCTAAGTTAGGCTCGTCAGTTGGGACTTAGCACACCACCCAAGACGCAAGGCTAGTGCATACCAACCAAGAATGAGTTAGCTGGAAAATTTATAATGTCCAATAACGGACCATTATATTGGTATTATAAATTTACTCATTCGGGACAAATAATTTAGGTTCCCCATGGGAATCAACATCTACATCATATGATGGCCAGGCAGGCATCTATTTTTGCAAATGAGACATAACTCTCATAGTGCATTGGCACTGCTGGTGGCTTCAAATAGCCTATGCAGTGGCCTCCACGGTATGCACTAGCCTTGCGTCTTGGGTGGTGTGCTAAGTCCCAACTGACGAGCCTAACTTAGCACACGAGGGCGAAACGCAGGCAACCAAGAATGAGTTAGCTGGAAAATTTATAATGTCCAATAACGGACCATTATATTGGTATTATCTCCTGGATGCAAACTCACAGCCACGCGCCCCTAACCACACGCCCAACTCGCCCGGTATGGATAGTTCATGTTCACCATGAGGCCAAATAACAAATTTATTATCAAGATATCACAAACAGATGGAAGGTTTGAGTGTGCAAGACTGAAGACAGCAGTCTTTAAAATCCTGCATATAGAAATTAGCGAAGACTGGTGCCAGTGGCGAACCCATGGCACCACCATCCATTTCTTCACATATTGTACCATGAAAAGTGAAGTACTTGGCGGTGAGGACACGGTGAAACAGATTAACAGTGTCACCAGGAGAGATCTTATCCATCAGACAAGGTGTTCATAATTGGAATCTTAGTGAACGAGTGGTTGTAAAAGTTTGTGTTTTAAAACAATCATCATCATCATCATTTAGGTATTGTTACCTACTGATATCAGACAAATTTGTTTCTTTGCAGATTTTGGAGGAATTGAAGACTAAGATTATGTGGGGAGATAAACTGGATTGGCTGGTCAGCAAGGTGGCACCACTCTTGACTTCATCTCCAGCTCACATTAGGACAGTCATCGATGGAGCAATTCAGCGTTGTGTTTCAGTGCCAAAGTATTCTTGGGACTATGAAGGTCGCCTAAAAGCACCGGTGATGTTGTTGCGGCCCATATTAACCTTATGCAGCTTAGCAGATGATGACTTTGGTCTATCTAAGGTACTGGCTACATGATTTCATCAGCCCATTTGTGTATTTTATTATTTTGATCCTACCTGTCTGCGTACTTTTCTTCCTGTATTGGCATTACCATTCTTATGCTAAAGCACACTTTTTTAGTGATAGTATAAGTTCCTGCTGTTAAAAGGTGCACAGAAGATTTTTAAAAGTAACTTCATAAAACTTTCCTCAGGCTTAACACTATTTATTTATTTATTTATCTATCTATCTATCTATCTATCTATCTGTCTATCTATCTATCTATCTATCTATCTATCTATCTATCTGTCTGTCTGTCTGTCTGTCTGTCTGTCTGTCTGTCTATCTATCTATCTATCTATCTATCTATCTATCTATCTATTTATTTATTTATTTATTTATTTATTTCACATGTCTGTAACAGAGTTGCACTCCAATTACAAAAGACACTACAAAATATAGTACAATAATACACATTGCAGAACAGAAAAATATCACAAAAAATTTACAACAGATTTTGAAAAATTATAATAAAGAAATTTAGAGGGGAAAATGACAAAAACAACAATAGGTTATATACAGGTCAGGATTAGATAGTGCTGCAATTGCTGACTCATGATTACATAAGTGGGAAGAGCTAAAACATTATGTACAAGGACATACATATGTGAACAGGTAGGTGCATGATTAAGAGTGTAAAAATATCTCGGAGTTTATAGACAATTAAATTACATTTGGGTTATTGACAAAGAGACAGTGTAATGAATTCTATTTTCTTTTTATAAGATGCTGTTTGTTAAAATTGTTTAAGTATATTCACTAAAGAAAATCACTAGACATTGTTTGAAGTCATTGAGAGATCTATATCATGGTTTCTGAATAAGTTATTAAACGTATTACACATCCTTACTTATGGCGAATTTTTATGAATTAATATGTTGGATAAGGGATTGTAAAAGTACGTCCGGTTATGCAAGTTAGATTTGCTTACATTAAAATTTATTCTGACTAGTAGATCACCACTATCTATAACGCTATTTATAATTTTGTGTAGAAACAGTTGTTGGTATAATTCTCGGCGAGCGCTTAATGAATTGTATCTAAATTCTTCTAACAAGTGACGATATGATATTCTCAACCTATATGCTCACTGATTATGCTTCTTGTAATAAATAAACCATAAGAATCTCTTTTGAACCTTTTCAATTTTATTTATATAAGATTTGTAATTTGGCATCCATATAACGGATGCATATTCTAATTTTGACCTCACGAATGACTTAGAGAACACATAAAGTATTAATGTTATTTAAGTCCTTGCCATTTCATACGATAAAACCTACTTGTTTCAGTGCTGTATTTACTATTATGTCAATATGTGCACTGAATGATAGGAGTTACAATGAGTAGTAACTTAAGTCAGTTACGGACACAACTCATTTTAGATTCTTGTAGTGATTATTTAAAATTATAAGACTGGGGGAATTTTATATCCATTCTGTAGCCTCCTCGTATTAGTAAGGTTACAAGTAGTAGGAATAATAAAAATAATATTAATGTTTGCTACCATTGTGCATTCACATAGTTACACACTAACACAAGACATGATAATATGTACGAAATTAAAACTATAAGCACATTAAGCACAGAAAATAATAACAACAGGATAACCAATATGACGGCTAAGAAAGGATAACAGGGAAGCGGCTGGGAACCATATCCAGGCGGTGAGAGGTATTGCCAATGCTCAAGAAGTGAAGTCAAATGTAATCCTACTTTACTTAACAAATTTAGATGAAAATTAAAAAGTAAATAAACAACAAAATACACCATTAAAATTTGAAAACAGAAATCCAGGAGTAATTACAAGTTACCCCGAGGGTAGGTTATCTAATCTTATACCAAAACATCACACACAACGTTCCGCAGTTCGTGCCGACACTTTTAAAATGCATGAAACTGTCGGAAAGAAAGAAAAAGACGGTAACGTTACACTATTATGAAGATGTACATGTAAGAAAGAGAACAACGTTTAAAATATAATTTTGGTGCAAAGCACCTTCAGTAGGTAGCCCCCTCAAAAACACTTCTGAGAAAGGGTGCCCGTCCTAAAGGGGAATACTCCAAGATGAAGCGGGATAAACAAGACAGCCCCAAGGTGAAATTTACATATTATGATTACAGAGAAAGGCATAGAATATCTGATTTACAAAACCAACAAAAGACATGGGCACTGTCTCTTAACATAACTTTGATATGACTTGCCGGTAGGCTAAGTCCTTTTACTGAAATGTTGGCGATTGAAGGAAAAAATGGGTAAGCTCCGACAAAAGAAATTAAACGGAATACTACATTTTAAGATAACCTGAAAAATGAAAAACAACTAAGTGCTTACCTGTTGGAGGGGCCAAGCGAAAGGCAACTTCTCCCTTCAACGGTCACGATTCAGAGACGCCTCAGAAGAGCTAGGCTCTAGCGAAGCGCTTCTCTCCGGAAAGTAGGAAATCGTAAAACAACGAATGAGCGTCCGTTCTTTTTCCTTCACCCACCAATCACAATTAATTTTATAATGACAAATAGGGGTCCAGGAACAAAATCTGATAAAGAACATCAAGTAGCATCCAGAAACGTTGAAATTGATGCAATATTATGAAACCGGAAACATCCCACGCCAATCTGGCGCATGTGGTTCAGTATGTACCAGAATTACCACGACAATCAAATAATCTTAAAACTACATTAAAATTAAATACAGTCAACTCGATAATTTGACACTCGTTAATTTGAATCTCTCGATAATTTGAAGTTTTCTCCTTGTCCCTTGAAAAATACTCGATAAATTGAAAAAAATCAATGTTATTTGGTCCCCTCGGTAATTTGAAGTTGTAGGAATGGCATCTTGCTCGCCAACATTCTATAATTTGAAGTCGGGCCTCCCTACTCTCCATAATTTGAAGTCGGTGATTACGGTATGTATTGTTATCGTGCACAGACCTGTCATTTGTTTACATCAGTAATGAGATGTATGAGTGAGTTTGCAGTCGTGAGTCTTCTTTCAAAAGTTGAAGTGTGGTACAGTATGTTATCGTTTGATTTGTGTAATTTTTGAGCATCACAATGAATTCAAGAAAGAACAAGTGTCTTTACATAAGTGAAAAAAAGTGTGTGATTCAAGCTGTGGAGGATGGACAATTAAAAAAAACATGTCGCCAAACAGTTCTTCATTTCACCATCAACATTGTCAATGATTTTGAAAAATAAAGATCGCGTCACCGAAAGTGCCTTAAGTGCGAGTAGAAAAAGGTCACATCAGGGTGAATTTCCCCATCTTGAAGAGTGCTTGCTTAAGTGGATTTGTCAGTGTAGAGGACAAAACGTTCCCTTGGGCGGTTTCATGTTGAAGGTAAAAGCCAAGTCTTTTGCACAGTCTCTTGGGATTAAAGGATTTGCAGCAAGTGAGGGGTGGCTTTCAAATTTCAAAAACCGACACGCCATCACATTTAAAAAGATCTGCGGAGAGAGTGCCAGCATGGATAGTTCCATTTGTTCCGAATGGATTGACGAACTAAATGAACTTTTGAATGGCTATGACCCAAGGAACATATTCAACACAGACGAAACCGGGCTTTTTTATAAATGTCTTCCACATCGCACCCTGACTTTCAAAGACGAGAAGTGTCATGGAGGGAAACTGAGCAAGGAAAGAGTAACTGTCCTTCTAGCATGTAACATGGACGGATCTCAAAAGTTGAAACTACTCATTATAGGGAAATCTGCCAAACCACGCTGCTTCAAAGGAATAAAATCGTTGCCCACAGCTTATCGGTCAAACAAAAAAGCATGAATGACGACAGAGTTGTTTAATGAATAGCTGACCTCGGTTAACAGTGACATGAAAAAGGAAAAACGCAGAATCTCTCTGTTTTTGGACCACTGCACCGTGCATAATAACCCACCACCATTAGACCACGTAAAATTGATTTTCTTTGCACCCAACACGACATCAAGATTGCAACCATTAGACCGAGGCATTATTCAAAATTTAAAAACTCTCTACCACAGAGAAATTGTTCCTCTTGTGCTGGATAGCATCAAAAAAGGTGAAAAGGTGAACATAACAGTTTTGACCGCTATAATCATGATTGATAAGGTCTGGAAAAATGTCAACCCTATCGCCATTCATAACTGCTTCAAAAAGTGCAGGTTTAAGCAAACTGAAAACATGGAACAGTCATCAGAGCCGCCTAAATTTACGAATTTTGACTCAGGATGGGGACTTCTACCTAAGTGTGGAGAGTTAAAATTTGAGGATTACGTTCAAGTTGACGATGACATCGGTTTTCATGGTGCCCTAACCGATGCTGAACTGTTGGATTTAGCCTCTCTGGATGAGGACGAGGAAGAAAACGAAAAAGAACAGCCGCCAATTCCAGTCACATTGAGCGAGGCAAGGAGAGCTCTTACTACCCTACGCTCCTACGCCCTCAGAACGGACACAAGTGACGATTTCTTCTCAGCTCTCACCACTATCGAAAATTCATTGGACCATGATAGATGGAAGTCGCTTACTCAAAATAAAATTATGGACTTTTTCCAAAATGAACATTTCTTTATGAACATTCAAATGAACATTTCTCTATGAACATTCAAATGAACATTTCTGTATGAACATTTCATAATTGTACAAATGTTGTGAAAGAAATGAGTAAGTATAAGTGAAACTCTTGTTTATTTGAATTTTTCCCTCCCTCCCTCTTGGTTACTTGAACACCTATTATTTTGAACTCTCGGTAAATTGAACTTTTTCTCTGGTCCCTTGAGTTTCAAATTATCGAGAGTCGACTGTAATTCCAAAATTCATACACTGAAAATATATTTTTTGCTAGGGGCTTTACGTTGCACCGACACAGATAGGTCTTATGGTGACGATGGGATAGGAAAGGCCTAGGAGTTGGAAGGAAGTGGCCGTGGCCTTAATTAAGGTACAGCCCCAGCATTTGCCTGGTGTGAAAATGGGAAACCACGGAAAACCATCTTCAGGGCTGCCGATAGTGGGATTCGAACCTACTATCTCCCGGATGCAAGCTCACAGCCGCGCGCCTCTACGCGCACGGCCAACTCGCCCGGTTCTGAAAATATAAACCCACAGAAAACATTAAATCCCCCAGTCTTATAATTTTAAATAATCACTACAATTCTGTCCGTTCATGCAGTATTCACACTGGAAAGGATCATTTGCCGTAGAATAAGTCCACGAAGCATTTGCTGATATTAAATGTAATTTTATTCTTGACGCTCCACATGTAGATATTCTCAATGTCCCTGCTTAGAGAAATGCAGTCACTAACATGTGATACCTCCTTGTACAACTTAAGATTGTCAGCAAACATGAGGCATTTGGAATTTACAACATCTGGCAAATCATTTATAAATACCATAAACAACAGTGGTCCTAAATTTGAACCTTGAGGTACACCTGAATTGACATTGAACACTAAATATTTGGTCTGATGATAGGTGACAAACTGGTATCTGTTATGTAAATAGGAGGAGATAAGTTTTAGCATAGGATCGTTAAACCCAAATCCCGATAGTTTTCTAAGAAGCACACTGTGATCAATCTTGTCAAACGCTTTCTTGAAGTCCGTATAAATCACATCAACAGATTTATGACTGTTTAAAGCATTAGCCACATCTTGAACTAGATTTGATAGGTTTGTGATAGTTGACCTACCAGGATAGAATCCATGCTGATAAGGTGAAATGTAGCTTTTAATATGATTAAAAATCCGGAAATAAATAAGTGTTTCGAAAACTTTTACGAAGGCACATTTTATGGAAATGGGTCTGTAATTTTGTACATCTGAATTATCTCCAGCTTTATATATCGGGCATACCCTTGACGTTTTCCACATTTCTGGGAACACACCTGTATCTATTATAAGATTAAATATGTAACATAATGGTTCCATTAATATATCTGAACAACCCTTTCTATGTAAGGAGGAATGCCATCTGGCCCACTTGACTTAGTAGATTTAAGTTTCTTTATAGCCTGAATATATTCCTTTTCACCTACATGTGACACTGGGAATGAAGAGTTTGTTCCCATGGGAGATTCCACCTCATAATTACCCTTGTAACTATTACTTACATATACCTTGCTGAAATATGTGGCAAAGCCATTAGCTATTTGCTTAGCGCTTTGCAAAGGTTCACCATTTAAAGTCATAACCCCAGGGATTGATGTATTTTTCCGTTTATTTTTATTAAAGTTCCAAAATAAGGATGGATGTATATTTATAAGTTCTTCAGAACTTCTTTTGAACGTTTTGTATGGATTTTCTATCAATGATCTTGAAAGCTTTCTCGTCTCATTAAACATGATCTTATTGTATTCCGAATATTTCATACGTTTCCATTAATATTCCTTTAATTTTACGGTTTCAATAATTTCCTTCGTAAACCAAGGTGGATACGTCTTCCCGGTTTTTATTTTCATTTCTGGAACAGTTTTGTCCAATATCTTGTCAAAAATATTATAGAACTATTTTAAAGCTTCATTAGGGTTTTTAATGTTTTTTAGATGATCCCAGTTTTCTCTTTCTAGCATTTTGTAAAGACTATGAAAGTCTGCTTTTGAGAAATTGTGCATAATTCGTTCAGGCTTATCAATTTTATTTGTTTAATGATGAGTTTCAAAATCTATAAAGAGGGAAGGATGATGAAAATCTTCACTAACCAACGGAAAATCATTTTTTGTAACGTTAACGTTAGTTATATTGGTCAATATTAAGTCAAGTGTCCTTCCGTTATGGTTCTTAACACAGTTCATTGATTTAAGGTTGTCATAGGAGAGAAAGTTTGCTGGAGCCTGGTACAGGGACCTCCCTGCATTAGGTCATATTGATTATCACTTATTGGCTGGTAGGTTAAAATCTCCAGCTATTATCATCCTATTAAATTGAATATCTGGACATTCATCAAATAGTTCGTAAAAAGACAAGTATGTTTCCAGTTTAGAATTAGGCAGAAAATAAACTGTACTGATATAGTAAGTAAAGACCCTATGTACAATTTTATGACAATATATTCTATATTTTCTCTTATGAATTCAATTCTATTAATGGTTAAATAATCCTTCACGGCAATCAAAACTCCACCACCTGCTCTAGCAACCTTTCAATCCCATCTGTACACATCATATCTGTTATCAAAAAGCTCACCATCGTATACACTCTCCTTCAACCAGGTTTCTGTGAGGATGACAATGTCATATTCAGCTGATAATATGTTGTTATAAAACATATTTGTTTTTGTGTTTAGACCTCGCACATTTTGATAGTATATTGAAATATATTTGCTACTAGACATACTGAAGAATAATTAAAAAGTAAATTTGATAGACATCGTAAATTTTATGACAAAGTGGCCAGGTCTTCAACTGATTTTACCGTATAAACATATCTATCATCCACTTGCTTTTTCAACTTAATTGCACCTGACCTGTCAACTCACACATAGGCATAATTTTTTTATTTCTTGATTTTTCTAGCTTCGGAGAACAACTTCCTTCTGAGTACTGTTAAACTATGGTTTACGTAAATAGGGTCTCTGAATGTGAATCCAATGTCTGCCGTGTTCAAATTCCTCTTTACCTTACGTCGTTCCATAAAATTGTCCTTATCAATACGTCTAAAAAATTTTACTACTATTCCAGCATTTTTCTGGTGTTGAGACTTCTTCAGCCGATGACAGATGTCGATCATTTGATCATGGATGTCCAGATCCAGACTGCGACCCACTGTTTTAACAACAACAACAACTATGTTTTCATTCACAACTTCTGGGATCCCATGAATTTCCACAGTGTTCCTTCTCCCATATTGTTCAAGAACATTGATCAGCATTGTTGCATCAGCTAACTGTTTTTTGAGAAGAGAGTTTTCATTCTTGGGTTCTGTTATTGTCTTTATGCAATTTTCGGTCATCTGATATTGCTGTTTAATCAGAAGAGCGTTCTCATCTAGCTTCACATGAGCGAGATTTAATGATTTTCCCAAGTCACCTTCAATTATTTTTGTTTGTTGTTGTAATTCCATCATAGTGTCCCGAACAGACGTCAAACTCTTCACCTCACTGTTAATTTCCATGAGGAGATATATTTAATCATTGCCTTGTACAGGGAGTATTCCCAACTGTGTGGAAGCACGGTATCGTCATTCCTATTCCTAAGAAGAATTCTCCTAGTTTACCATCAGATTATCGTCCTATATCCATTCTCCCACCCCTTTCCATAGTACTAGAACGCTTGGTACACGAACAAGTCCTCACTTACTTGACTAACTTCTCACTGCTTGACCCTTACCAATCTGGTTTCAAGAAAGGACACAGCACAACGACTGCCCTACTGAAAGTAACTGATGATATCCGACAGGCAATGGACACTCGACAAGTGACTGTACTGGTTCTACTTGATTTTTCTAGTGCTTTTGATACTGTTGTTCCTCAACTGCTACTTTCAAAATTGGATTCATTAAATTTCAGCAAGACGGCAATAAACTTTTTCAGTTTGTACCTCAAAAATCGCCGTCAGTGTGTCAAAGTAAATAATAGCAGATCTGAGTGGCTTAACAAACCCCTCGGTGTCCCCCAAGGGTCTGTACTTGGACCATTGCTGTTTGCAATTTACTTACACGATGTTGCCAAATCGATTACACATTGCAAGTATCATCTTTATGCTGATGATCTGCAGATCTACTACCACTCAAGAACTGATAAAATTCAGAGTGCTGTAGAAAAAGTTAATGCTGATTTAAGTCTCATAAGTAATTTTGCATTGAGTAACAATCTCAAAATTAATCCTCTTAAAACGCAAGCAATAATCATTGGTACTTCAAAAAACTTACACGTCTTAAAACAATACGAAATTCCTCCTGTAGCACTAAACAATACCATTATTCCATTTTGTGAAACAGTTATGAATCTTGGTGTGGCTATAAGCGAAACATTGAACTGGTCGCAACATGTGATGAAAGTGTGCCAAAAGGTATATCAAAGCCTGCATCCTCTGAAGCGGTTTAAAAATATATTTCCTCGGTCCTTGAAAATAAAGCTCATTCAATCACTCTTGTTTCCAATTCTCGAATACTGTGATACAGTTTTTATTGATATCAATAACGAGCAAAGCATGAGACTGCAACGTGCCCAAAATGCATGCATCAGGTATGCATTTGACATACAACCATACGCCCATGTATCCCCATTCTATACACAATTATCTTGGTTACGACTGAATGACAGACGTAGACTCCACGCAACTACTTTGGTGTATCAAGTGCTTTCTGAAAACACTCCTCCTTACCTATCCACCAGATTTCGCTACCTTAGTTCCCTGCACCTGTTCAATACCCGGTCAGGCTGTAGGCTAGAAATTCCTGTGCATCGAACCGCAACCTACAACAGATCGTTTACTATCACTGCCACGAGCTGGTGGAATGAACTCCCCAATGACATCAGGGAAGCTAAATCTAAGACAAAATTTAAAATCTTTTGCCAGCGTCATCTTTTAAGCACTTCCAGTCTTTCTTGAGTGTGAATGGGATGCATGAATGAGAGTGAATATGGTTGTTTATTGCAATGTGTTCCTGTATATAATTTAGTTATACTTTACTCACCTTAGTTTAGTTAGTGATACTTTAGTTGCTTTAGTTATACTTTAGGTTGTAAAGATTTCATATGTTTAAATTTTATGTAAAATATACATTGTATATACATGAAGTGGTTAAGTGTAAGAAAGGGCCGGGAGCCCTAACTTCGCCACAATAAAGACGCTTTAATAATAATAATAATAATAATAATAATAATAATAATAATAATAATAATAATAATAATAATAATAACAACATTTGCTCCAAGTTGGGAGTATCATTTGCAACACTTTCTTTGTCTGTGCCCTTCATTGTTAAGCATTTTTTACAATACCATTTCTGTTTAATAATTTTTGAGAGTTCACCTTCATCCTTGAAGCCTGCACAAGTACTATGGAACCAGTTGCTGCATAGCCCGCACTTTATTTTTCCAAGTGTATCCTGACGTGAGATGCTCTTAGAACACACAACGCACACACCCATAGTGCTTCCACCTGTGGATGCCATGTACTCCTACTCTGATATCCTAGCGCCACTGGTGAAAGGGAGTGTTACTACGAGCACGCAGTAACACGGTGCAGGAGTTGGCAGTTCTGCAATCTAAAATCGTCTTTCACTTGTCACCATTAACAAACACTCGAAACGGCATTGACTGATTCATAACAACTGTTTTAAATTGAATACTCTATTATATACAACAAGTAACACACTTTTGTAATTACGTACCTTGTCTTTGAAACTTATTTATAAGGTTAAGAGGAGTCACTCTCCACCGTAGCGCTTTCTTCACTGTTAAACTTTCACAAAATATGGAGTCGTACTAGCACACGCCCACTCACTCACTCATACCTGATGGGACCTGAATCTCATCATGTTTGGCTGGCCAAATGTTGCTGACGGGTCCCAAGTTAACTCGTGTTCGCGAGACTTGTACATTCGTTGACATTTGTTGGAACTCGTGAAACAAACCAGCAGTCAAGGTTGATAGAACCTCGGTATTGAAGGTTTTATTTATTCCATGCTGCCTTTACTTTTTGTTCTTCTTCTGTTTTATGATTCAATTTCTTGGTTTTCCAACCACACGTTTACGTCGTTCAAAGAGCTATGTGGTGGGTAAAATGACGCTTCTTAGACTGATTGCATGTTTAGATCCGGAAGAAATAGACCCCTGCAACTATGAACATCATATCTGCATGGTATCCTCCAACTAAGAACATTGTATCTGCATAGTGGAGAACATCGTATCTGCATTAGTTATACTATGCAAATACAATGTTCTTAGTTGGAGGGGTCAAAAGATTTAATGCACTCTATGCAGATAATTATTCGGAATGCTCAAGTAACGTTGAAGAATGCAAGTACGATATTCAAAGCTCTTCTGAGGAAAGTATGAACAATGTTGCTGAAGATACACCCTTCAAACCAACATGAAATATGTACAAGTTACTGTGTGGCTCTTCAGCGAAATTATCACTACGTGACTTACCACACCAGAAAACATTATTAGAACTCCTTCAGAAGGTTTCCAGTAAATTTTATCACAATCAGTACAAGGTTAGTGAAGCCAGGCTCATTTGATATTATACATACGATTTCTCATTAAGTTACAAAGGAAATGGCCATGAACAGGGGATGTGCAGCATACCGAGCGCCCAGTCAGCAATGTGTTAAAATTACCCTTCCCTTTGTCTGGTAGTAAGACAAGACGAGTGAAGAGTTCTTTGTATCTTCCTCCCGAGCAAAGATTTTACAGTCCTCATTGCATTTAAATCCCTTCACCCAAGAGAATAACTTCTCAGGTTTAGATTTGTCTGATATCGCATCCTCTTACTTTTGCCAGGTTCCTTCCATGATTTTTCCTATTCGCAAGGCTGAGTAGTTCACATGGTAGAGCACTGGGCTTCTGACTCCAAATTGGCAGGTTCGATCCTGGCTCAGTCCGGTGATATTTGAAGGTGCTCAAATACGCCAGCCTTGTGTTGGTAAATTTATCATCGCGAAAAAGAACTCCTGCAGAACAAAATTCCGACATTTCGGCGCCTCCGGAAACCATAAAAGTAGTTAGTGGGATGTAAAACAAATATTATTATTATCTTTCCTATCCTTTGGTCAACTCTTGTTCTCTTTTGACCGTGATGGTATTAGGTTTGCGAGGCCTAGGAATTCTTTCATTTGCATACCCCTCTTCCCTTTTTTTTAATGTCGGTACCTATACAGAGGGGTCCAGAAAAATGTAGACACTCTTTGATAGTCAATATTAATGGAACAAAATGACATAATACCAATATAGTTGGTCCGTTATTGGACATTATAAATTTTCCAGCTAACTCATTCCTGGTTACCAGCGTTTCGCCCCAGTGTGCCAAGCTGGCTCATCAGTTGGTAAATGGCACACCCACCAAGACGCATGGCTAATGCATACCATGGAGGCCACTGTGTAGACTATCTGGAGCCACCGGCAGTGCCAATGCACTATGAGAGACCTTGTCTCATTTTCAGGTTCCCTATGGGAATCCACATCTTTATCAACAAAATGACATACCGTTACAATTCTTGCATGTGAGAAGGTTATTTTATGTGTTGGGAGTGACCTCCCCCCCCCCCCATTAGCAGCCAAACAACCTCGATGCCGCTGAACTGCTGACCGAACTTCGGCTGTCAGTGTTGCTGGTGTGATAGCCGCACAAGACACCTTGATGGTTTTTTGTAGCTCGTTCATTGTAGCTGGCTTTTATTGATAAACATTTTTCAAGGTCCCCCCATAGGTAGAAGTCTAGAGGGATCTGGAGACCGTGGTGGATACTCAATAGCTCGTCTTCGACCTATCCATCGTCCAGGTAGAGTTTCATCCAAGTAGGCTCTGACATCTCTGTGGTTGTGAGGCGGAGCACCATCTTGTTTTAGGTAAAAAAAAAATATTTCCAAACACCTCTCGGATGGCAGCATATGAAGATACACCTCACCAGTTACGGTACCTTCAAAGAAGAACGGGCCAATCAAACCACGCGATGACAGACCACACCACACATTAATACCGGGTAAATTAACATGTTTGTCCATATAAACATGAGGATTTTCACAAGATCAGTACACGCAATTGTGGCGGTTTACAGTACCGTTCAGTTTGAATTGCACCTCTTCGGACCAGATAACCATCCCTGCAAACTTCATCCTTGCGAAGCATGGCTTCAAACCCGTCGCAGTACTCCAGCCTTCGATCCGGGTCATCCTTGTTCATAGCAGTGATCTTGGAATGTACACTTTCCACTTTGCAGCCTTCAGAATTCATTGTGCGGTATATCGGCTTACCCCGGCTTTCACGTGCACCTGCATTCATAGGTTTTTGAGGTGACCTAATAAAATGTTGCAACACAGCAGCGCTGGAAGCTGGACTTGTTAATGTTTTGGTTGGCCAGACCTTTTCTTATGCACTTCCTAAACAGTACTGTCAGCTTCAAATTTATCCCAAATGCGATAAATTGTTGTACATGTTGGTGGCTGAGTTCTGTACACATTACACCATTGCCATTGTACCTCTATCATGTTGTCATACTTCCAGTACCACTTAAATGCGGCCTTGCGTTGCTGAAGTGACATACTTCATTCATTGCTGCTTTTGTCATTTGCTGGAAAACGCGCGCCAAGATTGTCGTGTCATTCACATGACCTTCATCATCTGTTGAGTCAACAATGGACTACACTACCGCGCAAGAATTGCAACAATATGTCATTTTGTTCTAAAGATATTAACTGGCAAATAGGGCCTACATTTTTCTGGACCCCTGTGTATTCTTTGAAAGGTTGGACCTTTTCCATTTTATCCTCTAATTACTATAGTGTTAATAGAGGATAGTTGCTCGGTTGTTCTTCCTCATAAAACAATGATAACCATCACCACCTGGCGGTTCACATCAGGTAGGGATTCCATGAATGTATTTTGTGGCCCCTTTTGCAAAACTCAACAAGAAAGAGAAAGGCATGAAAATGAGACTCTTCCTAGACCTGACAAATTTTATAGCATCGGGGTTAGGAGAGAACAAGAATTGAGTGAAGGAAGTTGGATAGGAAGGTGATGATGAGGATCCTGGCAGAAGTAAGGGAACACAATGCAAGACTCAGCTAGGGTACCCGTGAACACCACTCCACCCTACAAAGTCGTGAATCTCACTGGTGAGATATCATATTCTTGTAACCATTGTGCAAATCTCTCTTTTTTTTTCAGTGTTTGTTTTATATTGTGAATCTGATGGTTCTTTATTCCTTTTGCAGTTCTGCGAGCGCATCGAGGCAATTCATGTTTTAGAAGGGGATCATTCCCAGATACTTGGCAACCCGGATACATCAAAGTACATCAATGAATTCCTTGGAAATGAAAAGGTGGAGAAATCATGAACATTCACTACAGAAACATGTTAGTAACCTGATGTTAAAATAAAACAAATCTGTTTTTGTAGTTATATGTTTCTGAGTTACTAAATGGTTGTTAATTTACACATGTACCCATAATAAAACTTCCTGTATCCTACCTAAGGCAATAATGCAGCCGCTCTTGGGATGTTAGGTGTGATCGCCTACTCCCCATAGACAGCCAGTTTGACATGAAAGAGCTGAATATGTTAACTCCTGTGAGTGAACGATTTTAAGGTGAAACAATTAATATCATCCACTAGGGAATGACATATTTAGTCCAAGTGCCAAGCATGGTCACATTTTTAATGCTCTCTTCTTACAAAATGGGAACCCTAAAAATCTCCTAAATATAAAAAAGAAATGTGCACATATGACCTAAACCTAAAAAGAAATCCTCCAACAATAATGTCAGTTCTTAACTACCAAAACATGTTTCTTGACGTAATTGAATTTTGGAGTAGAAAAGAAAAGAAAAATTAGAGAAAAATGGATTTAAAGCACACATATGACCAACTCTTGTCTTGTTTCTCTATGGAGTCAGGTATGAAGTGAGATGAATCTTCGTAGCAAGTTTTGACAACTGAATGTCATTTTCTGACGTAACCTCATCAGAGAAGTTAATGAGACGAAATGAATGACGTCATATATAATAGTAGTAAGAGGGAGGGTGAAACCCGGTGCGGCACAGAGCTTACTCCTCTCAAATAGCACCAAGGGGCCTGTTAAGACATTAACGTCTCCATCCGATGGATGAATCACCTTCACTGCGCATGAACACTGCAGAGAGGTTTAGAATTTAACCAATGATTTTAGTACACAATCCAAAGGTAAGGAATAGTATACCACTGCCTCTCCTACCCAGCTGGCCAACATTCTGATGGAGAAAACGTTTTCCTCCACTGGGACTTGAAGCAACTAACAATAAAGACTTGATGCCTTAACGATGGTGACCACCAGATGGGCAAGATCCTATTATTATTACAGTTCTGATAATGTTCCTAGAAAATTCCAATATTTACCTGTATAATATCCTTTGGTTTCAGTGAGAACCCTTTCACCAATTCATCCAGTGTTGCCAGGTTGCTGGAAAGAAAAATCCTTACTGACCCTACCAAATATTTACATTTTTAGAAAAATCCCTGCAAAAATGGTTATTTCATTAAAGTATATAAATGTGCATATAAGCAATATGACAATAGAATACTCCCTTTTGACTTTGCTGACGACCTAGCAATAATTACCCTGACTCCTGAGGAAGCCAGACATGCCATCAAGAAACTTCATGAAGTTGCCCTAAAAACTGGCCTCCGAATCTCTTACAAGAAAACACAATACATAGACTCCAAGAACCAAAGCTTGACATCCCTTGCAAACCAAATATGGCAACATCACCTAAGTTAAGCACTTCCAAGTACTTACGTGAAATTAACGGGAACACTAGAAGTGAAAAAAACAGCTAATATAACATGTGCAGAAAAACTACGTAAAGCCTATACAATCACTTGGAATATGTACAATAAGAAATTGCTTTCCACCAAAGCCAAACTCTACCACACAGTTCTCCCAGAAGCACTCTACGAGATTGAGATGTCATCCTTAACCATCGAGGACACAGAGAAAATAGAACAGCAGATACTCAGGAAGATATTTGGACCCAAGATTCAAGACGGTATCTGGATGCGTAAAAGCTCAGAAGAACTGTATTCTATGATCGAGCGATTCTCTTCAGTTGCACGGAAGAGGCGTATGAAATTTTATTGACACACAGCGCGAATGAACGATCCTCAACTAACTAAAAAAAATTTTTTTCATCATTAACGGAACACAACAAACCAAATTACGCTGGTTGGTAGACACTCAAAGCGACCTTGCAGAAATTAATATTGACCCACTGACAACTACACAGACAACAGTCTGAAAGGAAGTGAAATCACATAAGTTCACATCCTAGAACCCAACAGCCAGGAACTTGAAACTCAAAAATGCTTGGACACAAGCCCATAGTGAAAGGATGTGGAAGTTTTTGGAAGATATGAAGAACAAGAAGTCCAGTGCTAAATAATGGTTCTACGTGCTTAGAGGGCAAAACGCATTATATATATACTAATTTTTTCCCTGTCTATATCCTCCTCTTCTATCTCAGCTTTTAAAATCCCATATAATTGAGGTGATGTTGGTTTCTTCTCTTGCCATTAAACAATTTTGTTACATCCATAACTGCATTCGATGCTACACATCTTTTTATATTTCTTATATTCAATTTGGTGCTTGACAAAGCTGCTACAGTTGAGGAATTCCCTTTTCGTGTTTTAATATCATTGACCGTTCAGCAAATTGTTTCAGCATTAACATTAGAATGTGGCAGGGCCAGACAAATTGTCCCAGTATGTCTGAATATTAATTCTCCATTAAAATGTTAGTATTAGTTGACACATTTCCAGAAATCTAGGAGTTCTAGTTTTGACAATCCCTCCTTCTCATCATCGGAAAATTAGCTGAAGATGTTCCATTGATCTATACCTCATCTCAAATAATCTGGGAACTAAAGTAAACACCAGAAACACCTGGTAAATGCAGTGGTACTATCTTTTTCTAAGGCGTTAAAAAATACTTTGCATGTGTTAAGTAATGTTACTTCTGCGTAAAAGTTATGTACGTCATCTAAATTCATTCATCTTCACCTTTCACTTGTAAAAAGCAGTTTAGTTTCAATTTATAATTGATACTCATGCATAAAGTACCTTTTGAGAGGGGCAATGTCAACAGCAGAACAGCCATTGTAGTATTCAGTAGTGGTTATTTATCTAACATACAACCCATGTTCCGGCTGTTATTGGCACACTAGTGACTTTGCATATTATTACGAGTTTCTTTCGTGCTAATATTTAGTAATATATCATTATTAATTAAGTCGGTAATCAGTTTTTGCCATGGTGTTTAGGATTTAGTTAACTGGAATGGAACTGCGTACGGCTTTTAGTGCCGGGATGGGTCCAAGGACTTTGGTTCGCCAGGTGCAGGTCTTTTGATTTGACTCCCGTAGGCGACCTGCGCGTTAGGATGAGGATGTAATGATGATGAAGACGACACATACACCCAGTCCCCGTGCCAGGGGATTAATCAATTTTTTTATTTAAATTCCCAACTCTGCCGGGAATTGAACCCAGGACCCCTGTGACCAAAGGCCAGCGTGCTAACCATTTAGCCATGGAGCCGGACATTTAGTTAACTATTTTAATTTATGTTTACATAATCTTTGTTAAAGTTCTGTGTGGAGTGAAGATGCGCAAGCCCGACCGGCCCTTCTCACGTAAAACATAAGAAGGGAAAAGCATTGAGAAGTGGAGAAAAACAGTTTGTTCTCAATGTTTTTTAAGAAGGTTGGTGATGCAAATCCTGGTAGTACTCTCCAAAATGTGAAGAGGTTAATAGACGCTACTTCTTAATGTCATCCCACAGCATATTAAGAACTCGTGTGGCGTGTCTCGAGTAGATGATATCGCATATCAATTGGAAAGGCAAGTTTTAAGGTTACCTCCGTATCATTGTTCTTTAAATCCAATTGAAAGTGTGTGGAGCCAAGTTAAGGGCCATGTGGCTAGAAACAACAAAACTTTCACTCTTGGGGACGTAAGAAAACTGTTGGTCGAAGGGATTGAAATAGTGACCTGTCAATGTTGGGAAATGTGCGTAAAATACGTCATTGAGACGGAAGAAAAATGAATGTGGGATATAGACCAGTTAGTAGATGATGCTATTGAACGGATAGTGATAAAGACTCCGACAGTGATGACGACGATATGGAGGGAATTGAGTAACGTATCTTTCTTCTGCAGGTGACCTTGGTGAGTACATTAACCTTCAGAATTGTATTAAATATCATCTTGATTCATTCTGGTGATTGTATAAATGTTATATTCTTCTTACAACATGTTAGTTACAGATTATTTGAACTAGTTATCAATCTCGCAGTTTCTTCGCTGATGTTTTTATGCGACTAGTAGTGCAACACGCATGTGGCAGGACTTGTTATTCTTATATCCCAGGTAATTTGAGATACAGCTTAGTGCCTTATAAGCTAAGTAAAGTCATCTCCGTACAGGCCATGAAGGTCCTTGGAGGGGTGGAAGGTAAAGGCTTCCACTATCTGTAACCTGGGCACTTGATAGGGTAGAATAGTTAGCTCTACGCCCAGCGCTTTTGCCCCCAGGAATTAACCTGGTACTCATTTTTGGTGTAGGCTGAGTGAACCTCAGGGCCATGTGTACCTCCGGAAGTGGAAATCTCATTTCTTAAATTTTACGACTTCCTGGCGGGGATTCGAACCCACGTCCTTCCGGGCGAACCGAGCACACCTTTACCGCCTTGGCCAGGCAGCCCTTTAGTGCCTTAATAGGATATACTTTTGTTTTAAATTTCTTGGTTTTAAAATATTTAACTATGCATGGGACTGTTCATTGGATGTTCCTAAAAACAATGGCAAAAGAAATTTAATAAGGAGACTTCATTCTTTGAAAGGAAGTCTTTTCACAGTTTCTTCAAAAGCTATTTGGTAGAATCGAATACACTTTTAAATTATTCAACTGGATGTTGAATTAACAACCCCTTTATTTGCTTTATAGATTCATCTACGATGGCTCCTATTCTAATTTCACTAGGTGCCACCCAGTCTAACAGTTCTGCAGAAGTAGAAATTTCTCTTACCCATGCATTGGAAGAACTCTGAACGTATTAAGACAAAAACCTGCTTAAACCCAATTCCAAAAAGACTCAAATCTGCTCATTTCACTTATGACACATTCACACATCCTGGAAAATTAAGGTATATTGGAACGGAAAGCTACTGAACCATTACTTTCCTACCAGATATCTAGGAGTCACCCTGGATCACACACTGACTTACAGAAAACACTGGCAAAACATCAGGCAAAGGTTATCCGCAAGAAACATCATTCTTTGTAAGTTGATAGGCACTACTTGGGGAACTCAACCACGAACCCTTAGATGATTATTTCCTTTAATTCCATGTGGAACAGAGGGCCTCGACGAAATTTCTCCAGCTTGTTCTATCTGCCGCCAATGCTTTCACCTCCCTCCATGTCTTGTTAACTCCAGCAATCTCCTTATCTATGGTTCTCTTCCAGGTAATCCTCGGTCTGCCTTGCCTGCGACTGCCTTGTGGATTCCAACTCAATGCCTGCCTTGTGATACTCTCTTGTGGTCTTCTCAGGGTGTGCCCAATCCATCTCCATTTTCTTCTCATTATCTGTTCCTTATGGGACTTTGACTTGTGGCCTCCCAAAGGTCTTTGTTGAGATAGTTTTTGGCCACCATATTCTCATAATGTACCTCAAACACCGATTTATAAAAGTCTGTAACCTTGTGGTAATGTCTTTGGTCACTTTCCAGGTCTCACTTCCATACAGTAACACAGATTTAACATTTAAATTGAATATCCTTTTTGTACGAATGTGAGATGATCTCCATATTGGTCGTAACTGTGCAAAAGCTCCTTTGGCTTTATTTATACGACTCGCCACATCTCTAAAAGCACCTCCATCCTGGCTTACCATGCTTCCTAAGTAGCAAAATTCCTCGACCCTTTCTATATCCATTCCATCTAGAGTCAAGTTGCAATTGTTACGATGGTTTATGCGCATTTCTTTAGTCTTTTTGTTATTAATCTTTAAGCCTACTTCTTTAGCTTCTGTTTTTAAGTCATTCAGTTTGATTTCCATGTCCCGAAAACATTCTGCAAGAAGACAGAGATCATCCGCATAATCCAGTTCTTCCAATCAGTTATTTAATCCCCACTGAATGCCACGCTTTCTATTCGTTGCCTCTCTCAGCATACAATCCAATGTCATGATAAACAAGTTTGGCGACAGCAGACATCCTTGTCTTACTCCAGATTTTACAGCAAAAGGTTCAGACAGCTTCCCTTTATGTTCCACTTGACAAGTATATCCATCATACATTGCCTATGTAAGACGGACTATCTTTTGTGGAATTCCAAACTTTTCCATAGCCTTCCACATTTTCCTCCAGTTGATAGAGTCAAAGGCGTTTTCAGAATCAATGAAAAGTATATACAGAGATGTCTGATACTCAGCAAATTGTTCAATGATTAGCCTTAGTGTGTTAATCTGATCCACAGTAGACCAACCTTCTCTGAAACCTGCCTGTTCTTGACATAGTCTCCTGTCAATGGCTATGCTTATTCTGTTCAGTATGACTCTTGACATCACTTTTCCTCCATATGAGAGCAACGTTATTCCCCTCCAGTTATTGCAGTCTGAGAGGTCACCCTTCTTCGGTATCTTGATGAGGACACCCTTCTTCCACTCCTCAGGAAGGTGTTCTTCGTTCCATATTAGTGTTAGAAGTAGCTCCATGATTTCCGCTATTAAATCTGGATCTACCTTTAGGGCTTCTGGGATAATGTTATCTACACCAGGTGCTTTGCCACTCTTCATTTGTTTCACTGCTTGTGCAATCTCTTGTCGTGTTGGTGGTTCTACCTAGATGCCTGGATCCTCCAAAATGGTTTCAACTTCTTCAGTTCTCGATTTCTCACCAAGATTATTGAGTACTTCCATGAAGTGATGTCTCTATCTTTCCAATTGCTGTGTCTCAGATGTCAAGGCTACTCCGTTTGCATCTCTGACTGGTTTCTGCCCTGAAAAGAAAGCTTTCGAGGAGGAACTTTTCAGGGACGAACCCTTGGAGCATCACCTTTAACCCTGTGTTACTCTGCAGGCGAATATGCCAGTCCAGTGTGGTGTAAGTCAACAGGTTGACAGTGTACTCGATGAAATTGCAGAATAATTATTGGATGCCTGAAGCCTACCTCTGTTGAGAAAATCCACTGCTTAGCTGGTATTGCTCCTGTGAAGATGCACAGAAAAATATTAGCGAACAGGGAAAAATCTAAGGTATCTACATCACAAACATACCCACTATTTGATATTACCCCACCCAACCTCACCGTAAATCTAGGAAAAGTTTCCTTCGGACAGCAGTCGGTCTCGACATGAATACTGATAACGCTAGAAAGAGAATGTAAAATGAAAGAACTGGTCATCTCTCCAATTGGATGGCCCCAAAAGAAAGCCTCTCTCCAAGCAACAAAGAGTACTGGTCTACATGCAAGCCGCTCAACAGACTATGAACTGGAGACAGCAGAACCAAGCTCAACATACAGAAATGGGGTCTCTCAAGTGATTTTGGGGAACTACAGACAGCTCAACACCTTTACCAGTGCCCCTTGTGTCCAACAAAATGCATAATGGAAAATTTAACACTTGCCAACCCAATGCTATTGATGTCGCCCGCTTCTGGGCACAGAACATTTAATAGGATAAGGGCTACCTTGTGATCAAACATTTTTGGAATGGTTCAGTTGACTTTTGTCTTTATTTTTCAATTCATCGATTGAAATAGGAACTCAGCAAGCTTAAAATATTGGTTGAACATGCATAAAACAGAAACCCCCTAAAACGGAAATTATTTCTGGTCCCTAGCAAAATCGGTTTAGACATGTTTTATTGTAGTAATGAAAATGAGGTCATGTGTCTGCTTGCTTGCTTGCTTGTTTGTTAGTTTGCTTGTTTGTTCCAAAAATCTCAAAAACTACTGAATCGATTGAGCTGAAAATTGGAAAGGATATGTCTTGAAATCCCAAGCTACGCAAGGGATATTGTCGATTTTGATATACTTTATTTCACTGTTTCAAAATAGTGGGGGATTTTGCAGAGGTATGTCCCAAATTTGGGCAACGTTTGTCCTACATGAATTAAAATAACAGGTAAAAGGTTGGCCCTATCAAAAAATAAAGTGCACCATATGGCCCTGAAATAAAATATTCTCCAAGAAACATCATGTATGTATTTTCTTTGTAACTGACATTTTTTGAGGAAATACAGCTTTATTGTGTTTTTGGCTGTGATGGCCTTCACTAAGGAATGGGCTAATCAATGCACGTGTAAATAGGGATCATGTGAAGCCATGCTCATCATGATTTGTGTACAGTCGTCACTCATTTGATAACCGGCCAGCTGAAGCATGAGCGCACATTTCTACAGAGGCTAGAGTTGTATTGTTGAGAGTGCTAAGCTTGCTTATCCATATTTGAGAACTGCTGTGGGATAATTGTCCAGCCATTTTCATTATCGTCATCATAGTATTATATACTGTAGGATGCTAATTAGTTTATTAATCACCTATTTAACACATTAAATATTTGAATTCTGAAACCAAACCACTGCTGCTATACACTGTGTAGTTACCTTGTCACAACTGGTGATAATCAGCCAATGGCAGAAATACAGTTATATGCATTGGTGTGGGACATTTGTATTCTTTTCCTTAAATATGTTCATATAAATCTTAGTAATTACTTTTCCTAACATTTCTAATAGTGTAGTGTCTAAGTTTCATGTCAGACCTTTGTTACTGGATAATGCTACTCTTTTGTTGAAAATCACCCAGAACTAATTGAGCTGCTTTTCTTTCAAGTAGTCCTGGTGAGGGTCCCATACTCCATTTGGGGTCTTACCAGAGACTTATATGCCCTCTCCTTTACATTCTTACTACAACCCCTAAACACCCTCATAACCATGTGCAGAGATCTGTAGCCTTTATTTACAAAACCATTTATGTGATTACACATTAAGCAAACCACTAATAATTGCAAAGCTGGAAGCTATAATGGGGAAAGACAAGCTCACGACTCTGATAAACAACATACTGACAACAAATTACATACAAATTGATGATCAAGTCGCGACTTCAAAACTGATCATGCAGACCAATGAAGTAGTCCAAGGAGACCCACTAAGCACCTTGTTGTTTAACATTGTGACGTATGATGTGGTTAAGGTTACTCAGCAAGGAATAAAATATATATATTTATATATATATTTATAAAATATATTTATACGCAGACGACATGGTAATTGGATCACGTTCCCTACATGATGTGCAAAAATCTGTAGACAATCTAGACAGGTGGGCAAAAGATAATAAGATGAAAATTAAAACAGTGAAAATGATATTCGGGAAAGGTGGCCGAAAGGCCGCAAGTAACAGGATATACCTAGGATCTACAGTCCTCAATACATTTAAATATCTAGGACTGAACATGCAAACAACAGCAACAACCTATAGAATTCACATAAAGTCTAGAGCAACGGCCGCCACCAAAGCAATATATGATATTAAATTACCAAGCTTTCACTAGAAACTGCTATGAAACTATTCGATGTGAAAATTGCGCCAATTGCCACATATGGACTGGATATTATATGGGATAAACTGAGTCTGGCTGAGCTGAAGACAATTGAAGCAGTCAAGTCACGCTTCCTGAAAGCTACACTGGGCTTGCATATGAACTTGCAAAGGAGACCTTCTTCATCGAGGACCTCCGAATGAAGCGAGGGCTTCCATCCACAGATGCTTGGGAAAAATTTCTGCAGGACAGAATGAAGAAGAGGGAAGAAATCTGGCTCGATTTTTACTCAACGGAGGCGATGATGAATAGAACACGGACAAAGACCAATCAAGCAATGCGACATTTCATTAACTTGATGGCGGTCCATGGGTATCACCATAAAGTGTGCAACGCTGATTACTTCCATGACCCTGACGAAACCTGTGTCTGCAAGCTATGCAGTGAGGGTTGCAGTTGATATCATGTAAGCACATGCAAAAACCGGGGATTATCCATTGTGAACTTCTGTAATAGTGAGAGGTGACAGTACATTTGACAATGTTTATACCATACACAATTTGTATGCTGTATCTTTATCTTTATTAATAAAGAGTTTATTATTATATTACTCCAATGAAGGTTGTTCCTTATATTAACACCTAGATATTTACAACGATTCCCATAAGGAACTTTTGCCCCATTAACGCAGTAATTTAAACTGAGAGAACTTTTCCTATTTATGAAACTCACAACCTGACTTTTAACCCCGTTTATCACCATACCATTGCATACTGTCCATTTCACAATATTATCGAGGTATTTTGCAGTTGCTCACAATCTTGTAACTTATTTATTACTCTGTACAGAATAAAATCATATGCAAAAAGCCTTATCTATGATTCCACTTCTTTATTCATATTATATACATATATAAGAAAACATGAAGGTCCAATAATACTACCTTGAGGAAGTCGCCTCTTAATTATTACAGGGCCAAATAAAGCTTTGCCAACTCTAATTCTCTGAGATATAGCCACCCATTCAGTCACTCTTTTGTCTAGTCCATTGCAGTCATTTTTGCCAGTAGTCTCCCATGATCCACCCTATCAAATGCCTTAGACAGGTCAATCGCAATACAATCCATTTGACCTCCTGAATCCAAGATATCTCTGCTATATCCTGCTGGAATCCCACAAGTTGAGCGTCAGTGGAATAACCTTTCCTAAACCAGAACTGCCTTCTATCGAACCAGTTATTATTTTTGCAAACATGTCTAATATAATCAGAAAGGATGCCTTTAACTTTTTGTAGCTGACAAATTCTTCTTTCACCAGAATGAATACCCCCTCCCTCCATTCCTATTATACATCTACGATACATACTCTAGTATTACAAATTACCCACTTCATAGCCGTATGTCAAACTGAGTGGCTTGTAATTTTCAGCTTTATGTCTATCACCCTTTCCTTTGTACACAGGGTCTACTATAACAACTCTCCATTCATTTGGTATAGCTCCTTCTTGCAAACAATAAGTACTTCAGATATGGTACTATATCCCAACTCATTGTCTTTAGTATATCCCCAGAAATCGTATCAATTCTAGATGCTTTTCTACTTTTCAAGTTATGTATTTTATTGTAAATGTTGTTGTTATCATAGGTCAATTTTAATACTTCTTTAGTATTAGTCACCTCCTCTATCTGGACATTACTGGGCTGAGTGGCTCAGACGGTTAAGGCGCTGGCCTTCTAACCCCAACTTGGCAGGTTCGGTCCTGGCTCAGTCCGGTGGTATCTGAGTGGCTCAGACGGTTGAGGCGCTGGCCTTCTGACCCCAACTTGGCAGGTTCGATCCTGGCTCAGTCCGGTGGTATTTGAAGGTGCTCAAATACGTCAGCCTCGTGTCGGTAGATTTACTGGCACGTAAAAGAACTCCTGCGGGACTAAATTCCGACACCTCGGCGTCTCCGAAGACCGAAAAAGTAGTTAGTGGCACATAAAACAAATAGCATTATTATTATTAGTCCGGTGGTATTTGAAGGTGCTCAAATACAACAGCCCCATGTCAGTAGATTTACTGGCAGGTAAAAGAACTCCTGCGGGACTAAATTTTGGCACCTCGGCGTCTCCAAAGACCTCAAAAAGTAGTTAGTGGGACGTAAAAGAAATATTATTATTATTACAGTATTATTATTATTATTATTATTATTATTATTATTATTATTATTATTATTATTATTATTATTATTATTATTATTATTATTATTATTATCTGGACATTATCCTTGTAATCAACAATCTTTACAAACTGGTGATTGAATACTTCTGCCTTTTGAAGATTCTCACATACACACTCCCCGTGTTCATTAATGAGTCGTGGAATGTCTTTCTTGGAATCTGTTTCCGCCTTAAAGTACTTATACATACCCTTTCATTTTCACTAACATTTGGATGACTGCCAATTACAGTATGCTTGTCATCATGTTATCCCTAGCTGACTTCTTTTACTAGATTCAATTTCCTAGTAGGTTGCTTCAATTTCTCCTTACTTCCAAAGCCATTTCTAACTCTATTTCTTTCCAATCTGCACCTCCTTCTTAGTCTCTTTACTTCTCTGTTATAATATAGTGGGTCTTTACCCTTTCTTAACATCCAACAGAAACATTTCAACAATATTGGTGAAATTTATCAACGATTAAGACGAGATGAAAATGAACCAAAAAACCAAACCCCATGGCACTACAGCCCTTGAAGGGCCTTGGCCTGCCAAGCGACCGCTGCTCAGCCCGAAGGCCTGCAGATTACGAGGTGTCGTATGGTCAGCATGACGAATCCTCTCGGCCGTTATTCTTGGCTTTTTAGACCGGGAGATGAAAATGGACATGTTGTAAATATTATTTGTGAGAATTTTCAAGATGCTAATTATAATTAAGAAAATTTAATTAGGATAAAATTTATGTTTTTATTGAGTTGTAAACGTGCTACAGCGATAGCCAGTTTCTGTTAATTGTATGGTTCGAATAAGTTTAAACGATGTTCACCCTCTACATTTTGATTTTCCTCAAGCCAGATGAAGGCTATTTTTGTTATTATTTATATTTCAGTGTAATCCAGGCTTCGATGTGGATGAACCAGAATGCCAGAATTTTGTAAGATAATCTTATGAGAAGAGAAACGACATCAAGAATCTTTGTAAAATTTGTTCTATGTTGTGTTTTAAAATATGCTATTACCAGGCGAGTTGGCCGTGCGGTTAGGACCGCGCAGTTGTGAGCTCGCATCCAGGAGATAGTGGGTTCAAACCCCATTGTCGGCAGCCCTGAAGATGGCTTTTCGTGGTTTCCCATTTTCACACCAGGAAAATGCTGGGTCTGTACTGTACCGGTTACGACCTGTACCTAAGTATTTTTTGGAGCATAAGTTACGTTTATTTACCACGCGTAATGTTCCGAGCGCGGATGGTTTGTTTACAAGCAGCGAGGACCAGCTAGCGAAGTGTATGACGACTGTGAGCGGTGACGTAGCCACAGGGGCTAGCTAGGCCGCCCGCTCGTCTCAACACGTGTTACCAGCCTTGACTGGTATTTTCTGGATTCCACGTCACTTGTTCTAGTGAGTTCGATGGAGAAAATTTGGAAATTCTATAATAATTGTGCTAGCGAGTCGAGCGATATGTCATCTTGTTTGGGATCACCTAAACGTCCCAATGCCCCAGTTTCAAGCAAATCCATCGAGGGATTCGGGAGATATTCAATCAAACCGTATTATGACGTAGACATCCCGGATTGAATAAAAAGGGAACCTACTGTAGCCTATTCACACAGTCTCAGCTGAGTAGTCAGCGAGGACACTCCTGCTGCTACTATCATCGTGGAACTCTGTCATTATACAAGTGTGGGAAGACGATTCTTCCAAGTTTTATAAAGTGGACTCATAAGACTTCGAGTGTTTTTCTAAGTATTCAGGAAATGGACTTGTATTATTTCCATGGGTTCGAGACCCGAATTCTTCTAAGTGTTCACTGAATGTTATTTACGTGTCTTCGAAGTTGGAATTTTTCCAAGTATTAACTGAATGGACTTGTATTATTTCCATGGGTTCGAGACCCGAATTCTTCTAAGTGTTCACTGAAGGTACTTGTATTATTTACGCGTCTTCGAAGCTGGAATTTTTCTAAGTGTTCACTGAACGGACTTGTATTATTTACGCGTAAACGAGATTGGAACTTTTCTAAGTGTTCGTAAAATGGACTTGTGTTTTTTTTACGTGGAATATTTGCAACTGTTGAGGAACTCCTTCTTCTAATAGACAGTGATTGATTAACATTGCCAGTGTTGGTTTAAGGGACGTATAAATTTCGTCAGTGAATTTATTTATGTGAATGGACTTGTGTTTTCATCAGTGGTCACTCAAAGATTTTATGAGTTTCACCAGTGATTAACTTTAAATATATTCAAACTTCCAAGTGAATGGACTTGTGTTTTTTCGTTCGAGTTTAGGCAAAGACTTGCACCTTCGCCAGTAATGAACTTTGAGTTTAACTATAATTTAACAAGAAGGGACTTGTATTTTTCGTTGCCAAACGTTATTCAGAGACGAAGATTTTCCTAGTGATGAACTCTAAAATTATTTATACCACTCATATCATTTTAGGAGTGTTGGAAGTCTTGATGTACAATTATCAAGATCTCTGCTTATAAGTTGATCATCCAAGGTGTTCATGGACGCAGTGCTACTAGTGACCTTGGGAACATCAATCCTCTGTCTCATTGGGCTGAGGTAGTACATGACTATCTACAACATCGCCTGGATCATCGGGGTTCAACCCGGGCCTCAGAGTTCGAGACATCTCTACGTGCCGTCAATCCAGACAGTCCAGCTGCCTCTGCCTGGAGTATCTGGAGTCCCTGGAATCCCTGGTCTCTTCTGGAACGTGCTTCAACCAGCTTGGCTTGGTGAGCTGGAGAATCCAAGCCATACTATTGGAATACGAGGAAGACAGTCCATTTCTACTTAGAGGTGATGTGCAGACTCATGACTTATTTGAATAAACTCATATACAATCAGAGTCAAAGTTTTTCTGTAGATAGGACCCTACCTCCTGTACCGAGCCCTAGCTACAATTAACCCAGTTTTTCACCCTGAGATCTCTATTTCGTGCCCCTTTAAAAATTTAATCTGAGTGTCGGGCTCTTTTACTGGTACAGTACCTTAATTAAGGCCACGGCCGCTTCCTTCCCATTCCAAGGCCTTTCCTGTCCCATCGTCGCTTTAAGACCTATCTGTGTCGGTGCGACGTAAAGCAAATATCAAAATGTGCTATTAGCAATAAATGTTAAGCCTTTGTTTTAGAATTGTTTTTTTCTTCATTGTCATCAGTCCTTGTTCCATTAGTTGCCTCTAAAAAATAAGCGAAGCCAGTTAACGAACGGTTCACTTCTGGGACTCTCGTTTATCATCTGAGCCTGCCCGGGAAATAGGGGGCAATTTACTTACTTACTTACTTACTTACTTACTTACTTACTTACTTACTTACTTACTTACTCCATGGCTCTACGGTCCTTTAAGGACCTTGGCCTCCTTGACCACAGCTCTCCAGTCGTCCCGGTCTTCAGCACGCCTACGCCACCTCCTGACTCCAATGGTCCTCAGATCAGTCTCCACATCCTCCAGCCATCTCATCCGGGGCCGACTTCTCCTTCTTCTGCCCCCAGGGTGTCCTGTCAGTGCTTTCCTTGGAAGTCTTCCCTCCTCCATCCGTTGTACATGCCCCAGCCATCCAATTCGTCTCATTTTGATTGATGTCACCAACTCCGGCTCCTTATACAATAATCTTATTTCTTCATTTGTTCTGATTCTCCATAAATCTCCTTCCTTCACTGGTCCAAATATCTTCCTCAGTACTTTCCTTTCCCACACATTTAATCTCCTCTCTGTGGCCTCAGTCAATACCCATGCCTCACTCCCATACATAAGCACTGGTTTAATTATTGTTTTGTAGAGTGTCAGTTTTAATTTCCTGCTTAAGTTTTTACTTCTCAGAAGGGGATACAGTGCCCTGTAGGATCTGTTGGCAGCCTTAATTCGATTTACAATATCTGTCTCAACTTTATTTTCTGATGTTATTACTGAGCCAAGATATGTGAAGCTATCTACTGCTTCAAAGGAGTAACCATCCACTTGGAGTTTTTCAGTGTTTCTTCCATTTCTCTCCGTTACCATATATTTAGATTTAGCCTCGCTTATATCCAAGCCCAAGGACCCAGCCGCATCTTTCAGCTCCCTCAAGGCAGTTGTAAGTGCCTCGTTACTTCTAGCAGATATCACCACATCATCTGCATAAGCCAAAATTTGGATCAGTCTATTGTAAATATTACCACCCGGATTAGTAGTTACTGATCCTACAGCTTTCTCCAACACTAGATTACATAACACTGGTGATAAGGGGTCTCCCTGCCTTAGGCCTTCTTCGGTTCTGAAAGATCTTGGCAGTCTTCCCTGCACTTTTACCTGACTTCTGCTGTTCTCCAGGGTCATCTTAGTCAATTTTATTAACTTCTGTGGGAATTTAAACTCCTTCATTGTTTCCCACAATGTTGATCTCTTAACTTTGTCATAGGCTTGTTTAAAATCTAAAAATAAGATGCCCTAGTCGAACGTTGTATTCATATGTCTTTTCCAGAGTCATTCTCATGGTGAAAATATGGTCCATTATCGATCTTCCAGGTCTGAAACCAGCTTGGTACTCCCGTATAATTCTTTCTGCTCTACTACTAACTCTCTTTGTTATGGCTGTAGAGAGGATTTTGTATACTATACTCAGTGAGGATATACCTCGATAATTATTGCATTGCATGCGTGACCCCTTCTTATGTATAGGACATATATTTGCTAGTGTCCAGTCCTCCGGCATTGTACCTGTTTCCCATACCTTTTTAATTATCTCGTGTATTTTCTTCACCAACACTTCTCCGCCATGTTTTACAATTTCTGCTGTTATGAGGTCATTCCCTGGGGCTTTACTGCTCTTCAATTGTTTTATAATATCTCTTATTTCTTCAATCGATGGTGATCCCATATCGTCTTCATCCTCATCTCCATTCTCCTCATCCCTCTCTTCCTCCTCACACTCATCTCCATATTCACCCTCCTCATCTCTCTCTGAAGTTTCCATATGGTCTGATCCTTCTTTTTCTATTTATTGGTCTGACAGAAAGTAATGTTTCAAAATGTTTTGCCCATTTGTCCAGAATTCGTTCTTTCCCAACAATGAGTCTATCAATCTCATCCTTAAGCATATTCACTCTGGGTTGATATCCCTTCTTTACTTGTCCCACCCCATGGAAGAATTTTCTGCCTTGTTTGTTTTCAAAATTCTTCTGCATTTCATCCACTCTCTCCCTTTCTTCTATTCTTTTCTTGTTCCTTATCAATGTCTTTGCTATTCTCCGTTTCTCTTTAAAAACTGCCATATTATTTCGAGTGGGTCTCTGTAGCATTCTTTGTCGGGCAAGATTTCTCTCTTCCAGAACCTTATCCACTTCTTCGTCATACCATTTATTTCTACTCTGTTTCCTTTTCTCTCCAAGGACTCCCTGCGCCGTTGTATTTATTGCTAGCTTGGTTTCCTCCCACATTGTGTTGATGTCCAACTCTCCGTTTCTGCCCATCTGTAGCTTTCTTTGCAGCCAGTCTCTATACTCTTCCTCCTTCTTCTCATTTCTTAACAGTTCTACATTATAGATCTTGCTCTGCTCAGCTCTGTCCCTGGGTTTAATTGCCAGTCTTTCTCGGAACTTGATCCTCACCAGTATGTGATCTGAATCACTGTCTGCACCACGCATGCTTCTCACATCCATTATATTGGAGGCATGTCGCGCATCTATCAGCACATGGTCTATCTGGTTCTTTGTCAGACCGTCCGGTGATATCCATGTCTCTTTATGGATCTCCTTATGGGGAAAACATGTGCTCTTAATCACCAGCTCCTTGCTAAAGGCAAAGTCAATCAATTTCCACCCGTTTTCATTTGATTCTTGGTGTTTACTATGATATCCTGCCACTGGGTGGTTTTCTTTCTCTTTGCCTACTTTGGCATTATAATCCCCTAGGACAACTTTAACATCATACTTGGGCAACTTCTCATATACTTGCTCCATTTTTTCATAGAAGTGTTCTTTCTCTTCCTCATCGGCATCCTCTGTTGGGGCATGGACACTAATTAGTAGGGACCTGAAAAAAATCGCATTTGCGATAAATGCGAATTTTTGAATCTTGTACTGAATCTAAGCCTACGGTAATTCTAATGTGGAATAAAATCATTTTTACGCATAAATAGAAGTGCGACAAAATGCGAATGGTGACCCAAAATGCGATTTTGGTGCGAATTCTGCGAAAATGTACCATTTTACTGGCGAAAACGATATATTTAGGCAAAATCGTCAGAAATACTAAAAATATGATGCATAAATCTTTCGACCGTTCCGATCGATGAAGAAAAGTAGCCGATCGATTGCTGCTTGCTGACTTTGATCGATATTTACAATGGGAATAGCAAGGGGAATAAGATCTGTATCGATTATTATCGAAATTTAAATTGAGTGTCACGGAAAAAACGAGATAGGCGCAGCGTTGTTTTCCTGTTCAAAATTGAAAGTAGGAAAGAGTAGAAAGTCGAGCGATTGTTTAGGTTATGGGGCGCACGACAAAACTGCGCACGAAAGGGCTCAGGAATATGCAAAGGATGGTTTATGTGCCACAGATTCAGCGATAGTGTTTTGCAAGTATTGAAATTGCCGAGTTGGGAGGGGAAAAAAGGATAGCATTGTGAAACATGTTAAATCTGAAAAACACGTGGGTAAGCGACGCGATAACGAAAGTTCAATCCCTGCTGCTAGTACGTCTCAAAGAAAGCAATCTTCTGTGCTTACACAGTTAGATATTTATAAAAGACGAAAAATTTCCAGAGGTAACTTCTCGAAACGCACAGTTGAAGTATTTGCCAAAGCAAATATATAGTTGGGGACAAATCATGACGACCTCGCCTCACACCACTACTTTCCAGCGGCAGCTCCGTGCCTATTAGCGACTTATAGGATTTACTACATCTACTGCAGCCAGAGTTGCCAAATCGGCTACTGCACTCTACACGAAGAAAGGGTAAATACTACAGAGAGTGAGGAAGAAAGTGGTTTGGCAGCCTCTCTAAAACAAACAAGGATCACTTAGAACTCGTTAACTCAGCAGGGTGCAGGGTGTGATTGACTGCTGGCTTTCAGCTCGCTTCTAGGAACTGAGGCCGTCATGTTTTGTCCCCAACTATACCTCTGGAAAAACTGGAAAGCAAAGAGCTAAGAGCCTGGATTACTAAGTTTTCAAATGAAGAGCTGCCATGTGTGAGAACTCTACGTGAAGTATATTTACCGGGTAAGTTTCGATTTCATTGATCAGGTACGGTTTAGGTATTACGACATCGAAACCACGCGCAAAATCGAATCTGAGTGCGATTTTCATATCGAACTATTTTACCCGTACCCAATTGATCCAGTAATTTTAAATTATTTTGTTATAATTTGAGGTCGTTCTTCCTTTCTAGAAGTTGCATCTGACCACCAGAAAAGAACAGCAGAGGCTCTAGTGGGGAAGAACATCAACATACTCTGTGATGAAACTACAGATAGAATGGGCCGTTGTGTTTTTATCATCATATTCCAAGTCCCAGCCGGATCGAAAAGAGAGCCGCACGTTGTTTCTGTGAACTATCTTGATGCAGGAAATGCTACAAAAATTGCTCTCGTGCTGTTTTAGAAGCTCTGCGCAGTTATAGTGTAGCCTACCATATGATGCAGTTAAAGTGTTTGTTAGTGACAGTGGCCCGTACATGACCCGGTGTCATGAAACATTTAAGTGTGGTCATAGGGGATCATTTAATGCATGTACAGTACAAGATCAGCTTGGTTGGCAATAGTTGGGTTGCAGTGATGACCGCTTTAAATCATGTGGTTGCGATGGTAAAGTCTGCATTTTTGAACACAAGAAAGCGAAAATATAATTATACACAATTCTTAACATCGAGGTATGTTGCTTCAAAGGAAGCAAAGATTTTTCCTGTACCTGTCATAATCCGATGGAATAGCTGGTTTCAGACTGTCTTCTATTTGAGTGTTTACTTTACTGATGTTGTTACGTTTTTTAAGACGTCTGACATGAAAGACATCAACAACTGTGGTATTAAGTACCTGACTGATCTGAGTGACCGAGAAGTGAATAGGCTTCACTCCCACATGGTTTTTGTCACATATCATGCAACTGGATTGGTTGACCTCCTTACTGAACTTGAAGGGTCTCTGTATTCTACCTTTCATCTCCTTTACCCCAAACTGCATAACCTTGACGCAGTTTTACCTTCATTTGTGAAGGGAATTCTTCTGCGGCAACTAATGATGCTTTGATTAAGCTCACTACTCTACAGCAGGCTGCATGTGGAGACAAGCTTGTCAAAGCTGCTCATTCTTCACAGTGCAAGCTAGCCACATTGAAAGCTAAAGACCCCAACCATAAGCATTTTGTGTCCATTTCTCAAGCTTTGTATCCAAAAAATATAATTTTGAATAACACTGATAAATTAAATGAGCTTGAGAAATTGTTTGGAGTAACAGATCTCTCACGAAACGATATCTGATCTGGTTACTGTTCTCTGAAACATGTAATTCAAACCCAGATGAAAGAAAGTGAAAAATGTGACATCATGCTTGCATTAACTGCAGTTCAGATAGAGTTCAGCATATTTGCTAAATACTGTCTTGAGTTGTTGTGGACCCCAACGAACAATGTAGATAGCGAGAGCGTGTTGTCTCATTACAACACAGTGGTTACAGACAGTGCAATTTGAAAAAAAGCAATGCCGAAGTATTGGCAATGCTTTCGTTTGAACAATGAATTTGTATTGTGTGTGAACCAAGGACAATAATTGCACTTCATAAACTTGGAATCGTTAAAATTAATAATACCATGCGATTATTTTAACTTTGTAAATAGATGCTAATTTTGGAAAAATAGATGCTAATTTTGAAACAAATAGATGCTAATTTTAGTGATATGTTGGCAAATCTCCCTCTCAATCTTGACCGGCATAGTCTGGGGCTTACTGCTTCATATTCAATCACATTATGATTGACCGATTTCTTGACCATAAACCCTGTTCCTATTCTATTTTCTTCCTCCCCACTATTGAACAAAATATAGTGCTGTAGATCTGTCACCTCGATTGTCTTCCATCCTATCTCCTGTAATGCTGCCACATCTATCTGATATTTAAGTAATTCCTCCTCCAGTTTTCTACTAGCCCCGGCCTGAAAGGTACTTCTCACATTCCATGTTCCAGTATATCCGTATCGTTGCCATTTAGCGCGCTTTAGTCGTCGTAAGTTTGGGACTGTCCGGTTATCTTGATTTGGTTTCTGAACAATATGTAGTTTTGTGGTAGTGGAGTTGTTAGCCCCACGTACCAACCCCCAACCTGGAGGACCAGGGTATCACTCTTAGTTTGGATCATCACCTTAGACCTGTCCGGCTTGGGTGGCCCTACCAGGAGCATATGCTCCCACCGGCATAGCTCTGAGGATCAATTGACCACGCAAGCCTCCAAAACACCCGGCAAAATGTATTTTGCCTTCGTCAAGGTGGTGATACCATCGGGAGGAAATAGGGGGCAATATGAAGATAAAATTAGAATCCAGGAGGAGAAATTGGGGCAAATAGTCGTTTATACGAAGAGGAGTTAGGGAATGGAATAATTTACCAAGGGAGATTTTCAATAAATTTCCAAATTCTTTGGAATTATTTAAGAAAAGGCTAGGTAAACAACAGATAGAGAATCTGCCACCTGGGCGGCTGCTCTAAATTCAGATCAGTGGTGATTGATTGATTGATTGATTGATTGATTGATTGATTGATTGATTGATTGATTGATTGATTGATTGATTGATTGATTGATTGATTGATTGATTGATTGATTGATTGATTGATTGATTGATTGATTGATTGATTGATTGATTGATTGAAAGTACTTCCAAGAATACACTGGCGGGAAAATATCCAAATACCAAGAAGGGGTTGTGGTAAATTAACGAACGTTGGTAGCCGTGTTTATACATATGAAAGATGACGTCAATTCAAATTTTCCGCAAATCGCATTAGCGTAGCTCTAGTAGCGGGCTCATGACAATGCACATCAGGTTTCCTTTAAATACGAGCTGTACTGTGCGAGAGCGTTAGTTACCTGAGAGATTGGTCGGAGTGATTGTGAGTGGATCAAGAATGCCTTTACGACGACGAAGAGGCCAGTATCAACAGCTCACTGCGGTTGAACGAGGCCGTAAAATAGGGCTTCGTGAAGGTAGATTTTCCTTCCGCGCTATTACAGAACGACTTGGCAGGAATGTCTCCACCCTGTATGCGTGCTGGCAGCAGTGGTAATGAGAAGGTACGCTCGCAAGGAGACCGGGCACGGACGTCCCCGTGGCACCGCCGACGGGGAGGAGCGCTCTCGCTCTGCAGTAGCAATTCGAGCGGCAGTTGGCACTACAGTGACGCAACTAACTGTTCGAAATGTGTTACTTGAGGGACAGCTCCGAGCCAGACCCAATCCACCGCCGTCTGCGACTTCAGTGATGTCAAACGATATCTCATTGGAGGATGGAGTGGAGTTCCTTTGTGTTTTGCGATGAAAGCTGGTTCTGCCATTGTGCCAGTGATGGCCGTGTGTTGGTTAGAAGGAGGCCAGGTGAGCGCCTGTATTCCACCTGTCTGCGACGGCGACACACTGGACCTACACCGGGAGTTCTGGTCTGGAGAGTAATTTCTTATGACAGCAGGAGCACTCTCGTAGTTATCCCACGCACCCTGACTTGTGTACGTCCGTCTGGTGATCCGACCTGGTGTGCTGCCATTCATGAACAGCATTCCCGGGGGTGTTTTCCAACAGGATAATGCACGCCCCCGTGCTGCTGTTGTAACTCAACGTGCTCTGCAGGGTTTCGATATGTTGCTTGGGCCTCCTCGATCCCCCGATCTGTACCCAATCGAGCACGTGTGGGACATCATTGAACGACAACTTCAGCGTCATCCACAACCGGCATTAACCATCCGTGTATTAACTGACCAAGTGCAACAGGCATGGAACTCCATTCCATAAGCTGACATGCGGCACACATACGACACAATGCATCCACATTTGCAAGCCTGCATTCAACAGTCAGGCGATTACACCGGTTATTAATGGACCAGTATGGGACATTTGCGATGGCTTTTCTCGCGTGGATATTAACCTGTAGTCTTGTACCTTTAATCAATGAAATGTGCTTCTTCAACGAATATTGAAGGATGGAGTAGAGGTCCAAAATTTCCGTATTCTACATTCGTTGTTTCATGGCGTTTGGATATTTTTTTAGCCAGTGTATGCCTCTTCAAGATCTGCTTGAAGTCTACATAAAATCAGGATGATGGACTAAGCATCCTCATTATACCGACATCCAGCGAGTTCCACCAGCCCCTATAATTCTTGGAGATATGCAGCCCATCTAACTTTGTTAGTCTTTCAGCCGTTGTTGCTCTGCTAACCGCCGTCTTTTTTTAATGCTATTTATTCGGGGTGTCGACATAGAGAGACATTTTTCCCTTCACCGCCGTCTTAATCTCTACATTACGGGTGTCAAACTTGCCCGTCATGAACGCAGTGCCCATGCTAGAAATACATGTGCACGAGAGCGCAAGTCACTTCCTCTCTATCGGCTTGTACTTCAACACATTGCTGACTCAGGACTGTGTACAGGCTCCAGTTACCTATTTTGGTCTACAAGTAATGGCTGAAACATTCAGCTACATAGGCTGTGGCACAAGGATTGACACAGTAATTTGACACTTTGTGTTAGTGTACTTCTGTATCAACACCGTTACTTGAGAAGATGCTACTTTTATCATAGCATATTTTCTTTTGTTTATGAAAGCATGCCGTTTCGCTACAGAAGCGATATGGTAGCGGCGTAGTATTCGGTAATTTTCTGCTTCATAATTGTTCATAGGAGAGCTGAGCATGTTAAGCCCCTAAAAATGCCTAATACTTTTTACTTCATTGCTTATGACAACCTTTAAAGTATTTACTTTTTGGTACACGGTGATTACAATACATGTTGTTTCGCGCATTTTATACAAACGCCGTTTTGAACAAATTTAAATATGTACGTCCTTATACGAAAGAATGTATACGTGTATTTTACGGATTACCGTCCTTACGAACGTGTAAGGTACGGGTTGAAAACCATGAATTATATAAACAGGGGTTTGAAAAAGAACTCCCTAGTCTGAATGTGTCCCAGAATCTGTACAAAGTGACATACACTATTCTAGTTTGTGGTGTGTGATTCATCAACTCTCCAAGTTTGATCCCCTGCAGTTGGCAGGTCTGCTTAACCTTGAGACGGCGCCAGTGCTGTTTGTTTCCTCTGTTCTGCACTGCACTGCACGCGCGCCTGGACTGAACTGAGGGAACAGGAAACAAACAAGGGAAATGTTTGAAAATATTACAGAATTTGTCCATCACAGACTAAAATACATCCATTTATTTCACGCATAAATATTACAAGGTATATTTGGCAAGTAACTTACACCGGTAGTGAGAAACATGAATAGGCACATACAAATCTGATTATTGTCTTAGGATTAGAACACGTTTTTACATATAATACAACCAACAGTATTTAATATTGTATTATTTCAAACATATTTAGTATACATTTGGCCCATACATTAAATTAGATCTTTGTATTAACTGTACATTTGTTTTAAACGTGCAATAGCAAAATACTTAAGAGAACGTATAAATATTTATATTAAACTGAACACATCACATTCAGTACATGAGTAGCATTTTGATATTTACAAGTGTATTTGCAATAAAATAACCTAAATTATACGTATACCACTCTCCTGTACAAATGTTCCATGTTTAACCATCACAGAATAAGATACATACATACTTTTTTCATATAAACATTACAATTATATTTAGAAAATGAAGACAAAATATAGTAATGTAGAAATCTGATTATTATTGTCGTAAAAATAAAAAACGACCTTTCATCATGACACACTTAACAGTATCTGTTACTTTTTCAGCTTAAGGAAACATCAGCATAGTCTCTAATATTTTAACCCAGTAGTCGGATTCTTTTCAAAAAGACATTCCCGACGATGTTTAATTTTCAAATCTCATGCGATTTCCCGGTTTCATCTATAATATTTATTTTGATAAGATATTTGTTGAAATTTGAGTAGTCTGATTAGCTTAGTTAGCAATAGACACATTTCCCTTGATGACTCTAATATTTCAAATGTCAGTGTCTCACTTTTCTTCGTATGGACAGTTATGTTTTATAAATATTGAATATGTCTAGGAATAACGTGCCATCACAAAATAAAATGGTAAGTAAAAAATGAGACCTAAAGGTTCCGAATCACATCAAACTGAAACGAACAGAGCTGTCGTAATTTTCTCTTCACTGCTCATATCTACACTAGTGGACATAATTCTGGACACTTTTTGTTATAGGTTGGATTCAACCATATATCACAGAATGATTACTTACTGAGAGTATACAGCTGATATTCTTCAGTTGTTTATGACACTGTCCAACACTGTTACTTGTTTATGACAACTTAGTAATGTACATTGTTGGTTTTATTGCAATTTTACTCTCATTGTTATGTACCAATGCTGATGATAAAAGAGTATTCCCATTATCGCCATATGGTATACCGTAGCTGATGGCATTGTTAGGAACATTCACGGATTATTGAGTGACTGGTGTGCTTTAGTGTGCTTCTTGCTGTGGTCTGAAGAAGTCTTTCATTTTGCTGTATTAGTTAACATTTCTTCAGCTTGTTAGCTGTCCTTTCAGTGAAGAATGGCACCTACGCCCAAGAGACGGACTGATTGGTCACTATCTAAACGCAGTAGAGCTGTAACTTTACGTGAGGTAGCTTATACATTTAAAGAGACTGAAGCAAGACTGGATGGTGGAGCTACTAAGTCAGGTGTAAGGAAGGTGTGGGAACGTTATAAGATAGCCAGGAGTACTAAAACTGCTCCTAGAACTGGACGAAAACTGTGCTTTCTCCTCAGGATGAAAGAAGAATTTGCCGTCTTGGGTTACAAGACAGTCGGTGTACTTCAAAACGGATTAAGGAAGTACTGGAATCATCTGGAGTCAGAATTACTGACAGAACTGTCCGAATAAAATTGTGTGCAAATGGTTTGCCAGCCAGGAAGGCAAGAATAAAGCCTTATCTTCATGGAAAACAAAGGGACAAACACGTAAAGTGGGCTCTGGAACACAGAATATCGACTGATGTGGACTGGTGCAAGGTAATTTGGATTGATGAGGCACGTGTTTCAATATTTCGAAGCGATGGTATCAAATACGTGCGTCGTCGACCTGGCGAAGAGTTGTTACCAGAATGCACAACCGCTACTATAAAACATCCAGTCAGTGTGATGGTGTGGGGATGCATGACAAGGCATAGTGTTGGTCGACTACATGTGATAGATGGTACACTAAATCCGCAAAGATAACAGACTGAGACCTTGGAACAAAATCTTCTACCTTCAATCAACGATTTGTTTCCTTATCATCAGAGACAGTGCTTCTTTCAACAAGATTGTGCACCATACCACACTGCAAAACTGAGCATGAAATGGTCGAATGATTATCGCATTAATGTTTTGCCATGGCCAGGTAACAGCCCTGACCTAAACCCAATCGAAAACCTGCGGGCCAGATTGAAAGTACTCGTTTCGCGCCAAAGTGCAAGGAATAAAATGGAACTTGTTGAAACACCATCCAGGCTTGGTCCAAGTCATAAGTACAGACGATCTTCAAAGTTTAGTTGCCACCATGCCTTGCAGAATCGAAGCAATAATAAAAGGCAAGGTATTCCCCACAAAATCTTGATTAACTGTTACGTTGCAGAGATTGTTTTATACTGTGGAATTAATTAATTCATTAATGCCGTCCTGACATAACGCCCGTGATGTTGTGTATTTCCCATTTCAACCTTAAATACAATCACATGCCACAATATGACTTATGCATTACATTTATTTGCTTATAACCCCAGCACCTGCCAAGTAAATAGGATAATAACATAAAAATACATTGCAGAATTATGTCCACTAGATTAGCGGAATGAAATCGAACAGAATTTATAGGAAATAATGGAAATTATTACTCTCGTAGTAAAACTCTCAGATGATGGGTGCCAGTTTCAAATGCTATTCATCTAGGGTAGATTTAAAATTCATATTTGATTAGAATCTTATTATAGTTAAGAGAGTAAATGTGTCTCGTTCAAATGCTGAGACCAATTAATCCACACTTTTCCCTGAATTCTTGTAAATACGAAATCTAGAATAGCATTCCGATGGCCCTCATGTTTCACATTGGAAAAGTAAAAATTGCCAACGATGTCGTTGTATTGTAGAATACTTCTGTCCTTTCGTTTTAATGCCGTACTGAAAATTAATTGCCACTTGAATGCTTTGCGCTAAATCAATAAATAAACAAACACATAAATATGAATGAATACCCTTCTCTCCCAATCACGAATGATGTAGCAGTCACGTAGAAATGAAAAGGTTAGTACAGGATAGACTGCCATGGAGAGCTGCATTAAACCAGTCTACAGACAGATGATTCAAGCAACAACTTCGTTCAATTCGATTCCATTCCAATCCGTTGGATCAGTTCTTAACCTTGGAAACACTATATGTTTTACTCTGTGGCGCCAGACGGAAAGATTAAAAACTGAGGACTACTTGGGCAATGCTAATATTATTGTTAGTAGTATTCAATCCTGATCTAAATATATTACAAATTAGTAAAAAAAATAAAAGCATGAAATGCTTATTAAATTTCACGTCAGTTCGTTAGTCAGTGGTCAGTCATTGCGTTAACATTGTTTAGTCTCTTGCCAGCCTTTGTTGTAGAAAACATCTTCTAAGACAAAAGTATAACAAAACTACAAATCAGGGAGGTTAGAAGAAAGAGAATATCTCCAAATCTCTCCATCAAAAATATATTTCACAAAACAAGAACCAGATGTCTCTCAGTGTCATAAAAGTCCTGTGTAATGAAGCTACAGTTTCTTCTCACAATCATTACCTTCCTTATGGTTTTATATAGCTGTTATTTTCTTGAAAGGCTTTTCATATCAACAATGTAAAAATGTAACTTAACATATTAATGTAACATTTTCTTTTATGTAAACCTGTTTGGCTTAATTGTAAAATTATATTTCGGAGGTTAATCATCTCCGTTTCGCCGGATATATTAAATCAACATAACGTCGTTGCCGGGACAAAACCTCCTATATGATACTATTTTTGGAGATACACTGACGCGCAGCACATACATTATGAAGAGCGAGAATGCCTTGAAAATATTCACACAATATTGCACCTTAGATGACAGAAGCTTACCGGCGAAAGTTCTAAGCTAAAATATTTCACATAGGAGGTTTTGTCCCGGGAGCGACGATAATATAGCTTCTTCCACAGGTACGATCATTTTAACTTGAGCATTTGAATTCTTGTTCCATTAAATTACAGTCATGTGTTCTAATTCTCTATAATACTGTACCTGCTCTCTTACTGTGAAAATAGCCCCTGATTCAAAGGGACCTTAAATACCTAATTAATTATTATGAGCCCTTCTCTGCTTTAAAAATATAAATTTACTTCCACTTGCTCAGTTGCTCACTTTACTCAGAAGAATTACATATAGAACTGTAAAAAAGGAATTTATTTTCACAGTATGGGAAAACAACCTCAAATTTCAAAGTATATTGTTTCAAAGAAATTGTATTAATTGTTAATATTCATATATTCATTCCTGGAATACGAGATTTACTTCCGATGAAAATATTTTATCTATATTGAGATGCTGATAGATTCTTGATAACATTTGTACCTTGGAAATCACTCAAATTTACAACGATCGCCTTGTAGAAACACAAAAAAGGGCTACATAAAACTAGGTTGTTTTAATGAAATTTGTCATTACTAACTAACATTATAAAATTAAGAATGTTATGTTTTTCGGCAAATACATGAATGGTGATTTTAAATTTCCACTCGTAAAAAGAACAGCACATCTATAGCCACTTGTTATATAAATTACTATATCAACACTGGCACTAGAGAACAGTTGATACTGTCGAAAATATCAAACCTTGGCACTTGTAAACAAAGTAAAGAAGTGTAAAAGAGTGTTATCTCGCTTTTGTTGGTGAGTAATATTACTCTCTTGGCGACTCCTATATAACCAAAGTAAAGCCATGAAGAAATTTCATGAATTCTGGAACACTGGACACGTGCTAAAAGTTGCCTATCTCGTTCTCTTTTACACCAACTCAAGTGAAGATGGGACTCCAAATGCACTGGAATGTAACATAAAAACACAAATTAGTGTACAGCGCCTCGCCCACCTGCAGATGGGTTTCGTGGAAGGTCAGGTATGTTGCTTCGTTTACCCACAGATTGATAGGTTTTAGTTCATACCACATCTAGCAAGTGAAGCAGTCACGACGAGACACATTATGAACAGAAAAGTAAAACACATTTCCCTTTTCGAAAATCAGATGATCATAATACTTTCATCTTGCGCATAGCATTGCATGAAAGTGAAACATGGACAATAACCAGCTCAGAAAGAAAGAGAACAGAAGCTTTTGAAATGTTGCACTGTAGAAGAATGCTGAAGGTGAGATGGGTAGACCGAAACAAAAATGGAGTTGGTGAGAGAAGAATGATGCTGCGAAATTTGACCAGAAGAAGAGATAATAATTTCGTGTGCCTATTTCTAGCCCAGTGCAGCCCTTGCAAGGCAGACCCTCCGATGAGGGTGGGCGGCATCTGCCATGTGCAGGTAACTGCATGTTATTGTGGTAGAGGATAGTGTTATGTGTGGTGTGTGAGTTGGAGATGTTGGGAACAGCACAAACACCCAGCCCCCGGGCCAATGGCATTAACCAATGAAGGTTAAAATTCCCGACCCGGCCGGGAATCGAACCCGGGACCCTCTGAACCGAAGGCCAGTACGCTGACCATTCAGCCAACGAGTCGGACAGAAGAAGAGATAGAATGATAGGACACATCTTAAGTCACCCAAGACTTGATCAGTCGGTTTATGCGGGAAGTGTAGTCTGTAAGAACAGTGGGGTAAATCAATGTAGGAATATGACAAACAGATTTGAGTAGATGGAGGATGCAGTAGTTACGTAGAAATGAAAATGATAGGATTGGGTAGGGTGGCATGTAGGACTGCATAAAACCAGTCTACGAAATGATGACAGTGGCACAACGAATGCGATACGGGCTCGCCTGCCAAAATAAAATTCGGACCCCCTGAAATAAAATGTATACCCTATTAATAAGTAATATAATTTTAATTACAGCAGGTAGAAGTAATATGTTGTCAATTTATATGAAGAAAGGGATTATTCGTTATTGTAAGATTATTTAAATGTAATGTTTAATAGGTTTTATGCTCGACGGTATTATATGCCAGAAAACTTCATCTTAATGAGGCTCATTACAGTTCAAATTTCATTAGGATACCGGTTTTCCACCAATCAGAACTCAGATTTTCACTATGATACAGGTTCTCCACCAATCAGAGTTCAGATTTTTATTATGATAAATCGGTTTGACCAATTAGGTAAGGATAGCGTCGCACCTGCGCTCAACGCACTAGCTTCGCAATTATTTCCAAACTATAACATGCCGGACACACATATTAACATCAATGCACCTTCTACTTCCAATATTCCACAACCACACAGCACATTCCCGCAAATTCACTTCACCAACTGTACTATAAACAAATTGTATTTGAAATGAAACTAGGTTATGATAACCTTCTAGCTAAGCTTTGAAAACATATCACATTGTCAAGGTCTCTGATCCACTCACAGAAAATCAATAACCCAGCGCATGCGCTCTGTTCAGTAAACTCAACTGTCAAGCGACATCTCGACAGACATTTATGAATATTTAAAAAAAAAGAGTTATAATTATCGTCGAGCATAAACAGTCGTATGCGACTCGCCTATAATGGTAATTAAGACACTCGAATGGAAATTATAAAACTCGCTTCGTTTGTTTTATAAACATACCCGTGTCTTAATTATTGCCATTATAAGCTTGGTGCATAATGTACTATTATTTGACTGCCTCCATGCTTTATCGGCTGAGCTGCTAAACTGCCAACCATGCACCACTTCGATGTTCGTACTTAACTTCTATTGGTTTCATTTTTCAGTAACTACAGAACTACACTCTGTAACCGATAAAGAAGTCTGCGTTATAATAATGTATTTCATTATAATACAAAGAAATATTAATGAACATAATTAAAACATAAACATTTCAAATAAAGTTTGAAAAATATCAAACCGCACAACTGATTTGCATAGTCTATTATTAACTTCCCTCAAAGATAGCTCGTTCGGAACTGAGTTAACTGAGTCACTGTTATTACACCAACTTTGTATTGGCATTATACACTGTTGTCGAATAACTGTGTGACAAAAATTAAATCGTCAGCAAAATTTGTGCATAATACGATCTCATGTGAACTGCACATCAAGAAACTATCATTTTCGAACTAAAATATATTTTGGTATCAGTTTTCATTGCTGTTATTATTTTTCAATAATTTTGGTTTGGGTCTTTTGTGAGGAGCGTGTTTCCCCCTGTGGGTGGGGGCGGTAGAATAACACCCACGGTATCCCCTGCCTGTCGTAGGAGGCGACTAACAGGGGCCCCAGGGGCTCTGAACTTTGGAGCGTGGGTTGGCGACCACGGGGCCCTCAGCTGAGTCCTGGCATTACTTCCACTTACTTGTGCCAGGCTCCTCACTTTCATCTATCCTATCCGACCTCCCTTGGTCAACTCTTCTTTTCCGACCCCGAAGCTATTAGGTTTGCGAGGGCTAGGGAGTCTTTCATTTTCACGCCCTTCGTGGCCCTTGTCTTCCTTTGGCCGATAACTTCATTTTTCGAAGTGTCGGACCCCTTCCACTTTTCCTCTGATTAGTGTTATATAGAGGATGGTTGCCTAGTTGTACTTCCTCTTAAAACAATAATCACCACCACCACCTGAGGAGCGTGTCGTAGTTTTGCGAGAGATGGCAACGGGCAAGCATTGTTTACACCTAACCAAGTGACAATTCCTTTACGGACAAATTTTGGAAAAAACAAAAATCTATTTAGACTCATTCTACAGAATCACGCTGATCATATCTGTATAGAGTGACATTACGCTAGATATATGTATATTGTTGTTGTTGTTGTTGTTGTTGTTGTTGTTGTTGTTGTTGTTGTTGTTCGAGGAGCCTGCGGGGCCCCTTAAAGGCCCCGACATGCCTGCATTGCAGGCCCTGGAGGCCCTAACGGTAGGTCCCTGACTGATGACCCTAAAAACAATGTTATTATGTTTGTGAGGTCAAGAGTTTTCTATTTTCGAGTTTTCCATGATCCTTGCCTTTCATTTGCTCATATTTTCGCTCATCAAAGGAACGTACATTATCCGATTAGCTGTACTTCCCCTTAAAACGCTGATCACTACCACGAGACATTGTATATCCTGGCATGTCACTGATGTGTGACGTAGGTCAATACGAAGTTTCGATAGATGGTGAGTTCACTGTAACCACAAAACCACCGCAGAAGATTTATAACATCTATTATCAGGATGCGTTTCAATAATTGGAAGAGTTCCGAGTCATTTGTTTCTTGTATATCCGATGAATTCTCCGAACTGTGCATGAGATGGATTGAAGACATTAATCACATTTTCATGGCGTAGACAACAAAATCCTTCATTAAATCAGTCAAAATGGTCACTAGCAGATCCTAATCTATATTTCTTGTTACACAAGACAGAAACATGCATATTGCAATCTATACAATACCTCAAATACACTCATTTTTGACATTTAACTGTTTTCCTTCAGGTAGTAGGCCTATTCCTTCTTTCTACGTAGTACAGTCATTAAGTTCTGAGACTGACCGCATGATGGTGCTGTGGTGCACCATAGCGCATAGGTTGCGCCGTGGTATGGTACAGTGACTCGCATAATTATTCGGACAGACATGATTTATTACAGTTTCCTTTGTATTAGTGCTTTCAATAATAATAAAGCACTCATATAAATTAGATACAAGTTTCTGTATGGAATAATAAAACTAAACATCCATCATTCTTCTAATGAACACGTTCAATGAAAATATAATCATTAAAAACAAAATCAAAATCAAAACCAATATTGCACAAAATTATTCGGACACCTGCCGTTTTACTTATGGTCCTAAGGGTTCAGTATCTGGTGGGCTTTCCTTTCATTATAATTACTTCCGTGAGTCGACTTGGCATGCTCTCCACTAATTTCCGGATATAATCGGGAGATATCTTCTGCCACTCTTCTTGAAGTCCATTTTTCAATTATTCTCTAGATGTGATTGTTGCTTTACTTATTTCTTTATCCAGTTTGTCCCAAAGATTCTCAATCCCATTCAAGTCTGGTGATTGAGGGGGAGGATGCAGCACCTTTGCGCAATAAAACAATAACCACATCCTTACATTTCAGGCCATATGCTTTGGGTCGTTATCTTGATAAAACTTAAAATGTTCACCAATCCAAATATTTTCGGCACTCTTTTTCATATATTACCTCAGTATTCTAAGGTATTGAAAGTGGTCAATTTTACCCTCAGTAAAATCCAATTTACCAACTCCGTTCGTCGATATGCACCCCCACACTATTACATGTCCACCGCCATCCTTCACAGTTGCTTTCAGATTTTTCTCTTGAAGCTCAGTATTAGGACGCCGCCAAACTGTTATCTCTCATCAGACTGAAAAATGTTAAATTTACTCCCATCAGCAAATATAACGTCATTCCACCACTCATTGTCCTCTCCAACATGCTCTTTGGCAAACAGCATTCTCTTTCTTCGATTTATTTGATTTATGAAGGGCTTCCTTCTTGCAATACGGCCATGAAAGTTACCTCTTCTGAGCACTCTCCGTATCGTTTTGGGATGCACTTTCTTTCCGGTGTCTGCGGCAGTCGCCATAACGAGTTTTGGAGCACTTAAGTTGGGTTCATTTTTTTGTCTTTCTGGTGATATAACTCTCTTCTCTCACAGAATAAGTTCTTGGGCGTCTCGTATTGCCGTAGATGTCCAATCCTATCTTCCTCCCGGAATCTTGTGACAATATCAGTGACTGTACTTTTCTTCATTTGTAACATTTCAGCAATTTTACGACAACTTTTACCTTTAGCATGGTGAAAAATTACTAGCTGCCGCTGTTCGATTGTGCTCTCACTTCCTCTGCGGCCCATTTTCACCTACGTTGTACACAGCACTCTAACACACTGAATGTTTACGTTCGCATTGTCCGTGGCTCTTTTACATACGACCTCTGCACGGCAACTGACTTTTGTCCGAATAATTTTGTTGAAGCACGTTAACTGCGTTCTGAAGTTCCGTGGTCACTGGTTCTCTCCTGTTTTCTAAAAGTACACATTTGAACGTCGTGTTGAATCTGTCAAACTGGGTTCTATCAGAAACTAGTTTGAGTGTACGATATTTTCTCTGAAATATAGGGCCAGTGTGTAGCAAAGACTATAATTACTAACATGTCCGAATAATGATGTGAGTCACTATACCATGTCAGTTAGAATTCGTCCCTGAAAGAGACAGTTGAGTGCATGGACTGGAAGCAGACGTACGGTCGTTGTTGTGACGGTGATTTGAATGCGCCCGTCGGACCTTGACATGTCACCGTCTGAGCAACGGGCAAACATCAAGTTCTGCCAGAAATTAGGCAAAACCGCAGCCTAAACGTTTGAAATGATGCAGCAGGTCTACGGTGAGGACTCACTGAGTCTCAGTGTCGTGTTTAGGTGGCACCGACGTTTTGTGCAAGGACGGGACAGGTTGGAAGATGATGTGCGTACTGGTCGGCCACAAACAGTTTGAACGGAACGCAAGATCCAAGAAGTTGCAACGTTAGTGCGTGCTAACCGCTCCCAATCGGTAGACGATCTCGCAGCATCAATAGGGGTCAGCCAAGGTACTTGCCACAAAATTCTGACGGATGACCTCAACATGTCTCGTGTTACCCAGTACAGTGTGCCACGAATCCTGTCGCAAGACCAACGTGATGACGCATGACAATTTGTGGTGACCTCATCAGTAGTGCTGCAGTCGTTTAAGTGCGGTCAGTGTTCAGTATTCTGGAGATAGTGGGTTCGAACCCCACTGTCAGCAGCCCTGAAGATGGTTTTCCGTGGTTTCCCTTTTTCACACCAGGCAAATGCTGGGACTGTGCCTTAATTAAGGCCACGGCCGCTTCCTTCCCAGTCCTAACCCTTCCCTCTCCCATCGTCACCATAAGACCTATCTGTGTCGGTGCGACGTAAAGCTATCAGTAGTGCTGACGATGATCCGACGTTTCTCAACCGGATAATAACTGGAGACGAAACATGGTGTTTCCTTTCAGCGATGCTTTCAGCAGCTGTACCAACGTTGGAAAACGTGCATAACGGCCAACGGGAACTATTTTGAGGGTGGATGTGGTTCTGTTTAATTGGTAAACGGCCAACGGCGACTATTTTGATGGTGGATGTGCTTCTGCGTAGGTGTACGCCGTGTAATGCGGCATCGTGTGCAGTATACAGAGTCGTGTGGGTGCCTATCCTCCAGGCGTCAAGTCTCAGAACTTAATGACTGTACTACGTAGTTCTATTATAGACAAAATTTAATATAAGCTTACACATTCTTTCTTATTCATTTCTTTTAACTAGCGATTCAGATTATAAGAATTTTACAAAAAAAAAAAATACAGACATGAAGGCTATTATCTGTATCAATTCTTCTTCTTATTTCTGGACTTATACGAATTTGCCTACTTAGTTTCGACACTATTTGCGTGTTTCTGTGGTAGTTGATAGTGTGATATGTAGTGTGTGGATAAAGATGTGTGTAGAGGAATAACCAGACAGGCTAAAAATCCCCGACCCGATCGGGAATCGAACTCGAACCGAAGACCACTATGTTGACGGTTCAGTCAAAGACTCGGACAATAATCTGTATCAAGGTAAGTCATAAGTCATAATCCAAGTTTAAAGAAGCAGCTGCTCTTTAATAATAATAATAATAATAATAATAATAATAATAATAATAATCATCATAATAATAATATCATCATCATTATCTAAAGGCTTCGCCTTGTCGCTGCAACCATTGATCTCTTCTCTCTGCGATCCTTTTCATCTCTCCATAACCTTGGCATCCCATTATCTCAACTACCTCTTCAATGATCTTCTTCCGTGGTTTCCCTCTGCCTTTCTTTCCCATCACCTTGCCTTCGAACAAGTTCTTTATGAAGTTATTATGCCGGAGAATGTGACCGAAAACTGACGCTTTTCTCCTTTTTATCGTTGTTATTAAATGTCTCTGGGTGTTTATTTCTCTAAGCACTGCTTCATTAGTTTTCTTCTCAATCCAGCTAGTTCTTGTCATCTTCCTCCATAGCCACATTTCCACTGCCTCTAGTCGTTTCACGTCCTCCTTCAAGAGAGTCCATCCTTCACAGCCGTATAGCAGCACACTCCAAATGAACGTTTTGACAAATAATTTCTTTTGTTCAGTATTTAAGGATTTATTAGTTAAGAGCTGCTTCTTCTTCTTCTCAAAGGCTTTCTTACACAGGGAAATCCTTCTTTTTATTTCCACAGTGCATCTGTTGTCATCGGTAATAACTGATCCTAAGTAGCAGAACTTGTGCACCTGTTTTATTAAAATATTTCCAATTCTGAGCTTTGCCTCTGGCTTCATTTTAGATTTGCTTACAACCATAACATTAGTTTTATTTACATTAATGTTAAGTTGGAAATCTTTTAAGATGGATGTTAATTTGTTGAGCATGATCTGCATGTTCTCATTGTCAGCCAAAAGTGCAATATCGTCGGCAAATCTAATACAGTGTACAGTTGTTCCATTTATTTTAATGCCAGGTGTTTTGGATTTAAAAATTTTCATGGCCTCTTCAATGTACAGATTAAATAGAAATGGTGATAAGGAACACCCCTGTCTTACTCCTTTCCTGATTCTCACCTTGCATACTTTATAATAATAATAATAATAATAATAATAATAATAATAATAATAATAATAATAATAATAATAATAATAAAGGATGGTTTTTCGTCCCCTGAATAAAGTGTCCTTTCTATTTTTGTGATATTAACATTTTTAACAATGAAAATTAGTCAGTAAAAATCAAAATGATTCCTACAGGCGTAGTACAAGTTGCTATGACATCGGATGTTTTGTTGATAGTGGAATTAGGACAAAATGGTGGCAAACAAAATCGAAATTCGTGTCTTCAGTCATCAAAAATCTGCATTTAGGGATATCGCTCAAGTGACATATTCCCTATCATTTGTTTACCTCATGTTTTCTTAAATGATTTAAAAGAACGTGGAAATTTATCGAACATTTCCCTTGATACATGTTTCAGTCCCTTATTCCTCGTCCAATAAATGAATATTTTTCTCAATTTTCCCTCTTGAATTCCTTTCTCCCAAGTCTTCCCAGCCCAAACTTTGCAACATTTTTGTAACACTACTCTTTTGTCGGAAATCACCCAGAACAAATCGAGCTGCTTTTCTTTGGATGTTTTCCAGTTCTTGAATCAAGTAATCCTGGTGAGGGTCCCATACACTGGAACCATACTCAAGTTGGGATCTTACAAGAGATATGCCTTCTCGTTTACATCCTTACTACAACCCCTCAATATACCTCATAACCATGTGCACAGATCTGTACCCTTTATTTACAATCATATTTGTGTGATTGCCCTAATGAAGATATTTCCTTATATTAAGACCTAGGTACTTACAATGATCCCCAAAGGGAACCTTCACCCCATCAATGCAGCAATTAAAACTGAGAGGACTTCTCCTATTTGTGAAACTCACAACCTGACTTTTAACCCCGTTTATCATCAGACCATTGCCTACTGTCCATCTCACAACATTATCGAGGTCATTTTGCAGTTGCTCACAATCTTGTAACTTATTTATTACTCTGTACAGAATAACATCATCTGCAAAAAAGCCTTATCTCTGATTCCACTTCTTTACACATATCATTGATATATATATATATAAGAAAACACAAAGGTCCAATAATACTGCCTTGAGGAATTCCGCTCTTAATTATTACAGGGACAGATAAAGCTTCGCCTACTCTAATTCTCTGAGTTCTATTTTCTAGAAACTTAGCCACGCATTCAGTCACTCTTTTGTCAAGTCCAATTGCACTCATTTTTCCAGTAGTAGGATATCTTGCTGGAATTCTGAAAGTTGAGCCTCGCTGGAATAACTTTTCCTAAACCCGACCGCCGAACAGCCTTCTACCAAATAAGATAGATAATTTCGCAAACGTGTCTAATATAATCATAAATAATGTTTTCCCGGAGCAAACAAACAACACATGTCAAGCTGACTGGCCTGTAATTATCCGCTTTGTGTTTATCACTCATTCCCGGGCACACTGGGCCTACTACTTCAACTCTCCGTTCATTTGGTACCGATCCTTCATGGAAACAGCAATCAAATACGTATTTCAGATATGGCACTATATCACAACCCACTGCCTTTAATATGTCCACAGAAATGTTATAAATCCCAGATACTTTTCTAACTTTCAGCTTTTGCAAAAACCGGGCGAGTTGGCCGTGCGGTTAGGGGCGCGCAGCTGTGAGCTCGCATCCGGGAAATAGTGGGCTCGAATCCCACTGTCGGAAGCCCTGAAGATGGTTTTCCCTGGTTTCCCATTTTTACACCAGGCAAATGCTGTAAATTAAGGCCACGGCCGCTTCCTTCCCATTCCTAGGCCTTTCCTTTCCCATCGTCGCCATAAGACCTATTTGTGTCGGAGCGACGTAAAGCAAATAGCAAAAAAATAGTAGCTTTTGCAAAATTTGGGCTGGGAAGACTTGGGAGTCAGGAGACGAGCTGCTCGACTAAGCGAAATGTCAGTGGAGAAATGGCGTGGAATGACATCATTAGACGAATAAATTTGAGTGATGTTCTTAAAAGTAGGAAAGATAACAATATGAAGGCAACGGTGGGATTCAAGAAGTCAAATTGGGGAAAATATTCGTTTATAGGAAAACGAGTTAGGATCCGACTCATTGGCTGAATGGTAAGCGTTCCATTCCCGGCGGGGTCGGGGATTTTAATGGCGTCTGATTAATTCCTCTGACCCGGAGACTGGGTGTTTGTGTTTGTCCCAACACTTTCCTCTTCATATAGGCTACAGACAACACACTACACTACCAATACCCACAGAACTACGCAATAGTAATTATATCGCTCCATACAGGGTTGGCGTCAGGAAGGGCACCCGGTCGTAAAACATGGCCAAATCCACATGTACCGAGCTCGATAGCTGCAGTCGCTTAAGTGCGGCCAGTATCCAGTATTTGGGAGATAGTGGGTTCGAACCCCACTGTCGGCATCCCTGAAGATGCTTTTCCATGGTTTCCCATTTTCACACCAGGCAAATGCTGGGGCTGTACCTTAATTAAGGCCATGGTCGCTTCCTTCCCACTCCTAGCCCTTTCCTGTCTCATCGTCGCCGTCAGGCCTATCTGTGTCAGTGCGACGTAAAGCCAATTTTAAAAAATCCACATGTGCGACACAGTTCGCACCCGCGACCCCACAGATGTGGGAAAAGCGGAGGAAGAAGAAGAAGGAGGAGGAGGAAGAGGAGTTAGGGAATGGCATAAATTGCCAAGGGAGATGTTCGGTAAAGTACCAAGTTCTTTGAAAATATTTAAGAAAAGACTAGGTAAACAACAGATAGGGAATCTGCCACCTGGGGGCCTGCCTTAAATGCAGATCAGTGGTGACTGAATCGGTGGAATCGTTTGTAAGCTTATTTGTTTAATTTGTAGATCGAAAAAGCTATTGCTGCTTCTCTTTTTTAGAATTTGCTTTACGTCGCACCGACACAGATAGGTCTTATGGCGACGAGCCTGGACAGGAAAGACCTACGATGAAGGAGATCATAAAAGGAAATAAAATAGATGGAAAACGATTACATAGTGTAGGATTTGCAGACGACGTTGCTATTGTTGCAGAAAGAAAAGGGCATAATAGAATTATTCAAAAGGTTCAAAATTAACACAGAATAGACTAAGGCACTGATGATAAGCAAATAAAGTCATTTTCAAGAAGTAGCATTCAAACTTAGGAAAAATGAACTAGACGAAATTTCAGAATTCTGTCACCTTGGAAGTATTATCACTAACGATCAATGAGGTTAAAATATGATGATGATGATTATGATTGTACCGGGCGGTACACCTCTACTCTGTTTATTTAAAAGTTGCGCCAGTTGAAACTCCTCTTCTGGAGGAAGTCTGAACTTTATCTACACTATTAATCTACTAATTTCTCAGAAGATGTCACTACCTGGAAAATTTTGAGTTTTTGAACTGTGTCACTTTTGATGTGTTTTTGTTTCGCTTGAAGTAAGAAGTGTGAACTTTCTCTTCTAGAGGACACTACTGAAGATCAACAATAGCGCACCCTAGTGCGGAGTCAAAGAACTATTTTGTTGGAGAAATTTTTATTTCAAAAGTTTGTTTCTTGTTAAATTTCTTTCTGTTATTGTTTAAGTTGGCTGTATACCCCTCTTTCTCCCCTTATTTTGGATCTAGCCAATCCCGAATTTCTTTAATTAATTTTCCACCAATAATGTGTTTCTTCTTCCTCTATGTAGGGGTTTCTTTTTCCTAGCCAATAAAAATTTTGTGGGAGGGTGTTTTCTTTCCCCTAACGCCTAGAATCTTCCGCGAGAGGATATAAACTGCTGATTTTAGGGTCTCGGGGCCACTTCTGTTCCATCTTTCAGTGTATTAAGTACATAGCAGGAGGCGGGGAGCGCCTCTTTCCTCGGCGGCGGTCAACAATAAGGTAATGGCCGATTAATAAATTCTTTCTTTTCTTGCTCAGCAGTTTAACTTTCGGGGCGGGTTCTAAGCGTTCAACCATGTAACCTTTTCCTAAAATGTAAAAACAACTGGTATCTATTCCATTTTAAAACGACATATCGGGATAGAGAGTGCTTAACCCTCTCGAGCTCCCACTCACATCGTCTTAAGGTGAACTTATTTTCTCAACCAATTCTTCCGTAATGTAATGTAAATTGCTATTAAGTCACCTCTGTAGTATGGGATTAGCCCTTGTAATAACGGCCTAGTGCCAAAGTAGGTTTTAAAAAAATCAAAGTGCATCAGGAGTGCGGTTAGCCTCCTCTCAAATTGTTATTTTAGAGGTCATGTAATCAACCTTCTTTTCATGTAATAGACCTCAGTAGGTTGGGTATTTTACCCCTGTGAATACGTCCTTAGAGGACAGCTTGAAGGTAGAGTTTGGTGTGGCCTTTGAGAGGCTTAAATTTTAAGAGCGGATCGCTCTTTTGAAAATGGAGTGTCATATGCCTCGTGGAGGCTTTTCTGTGTAATTCGGAGCCAGGGGCTCCTAGGGATGAATGGGGTTTTCTGCCCCTCTGTTAAAACTTGTGTTTGTGGTAAAACTGAGCTGATCGCTGAAGTCAGGGCGTGAAGCCCAAAACCTGTAAATATTGTAACTCCCCTTGTTTTGCTACATTGTACCTGCCATGTCTGTTATTGCTTTGTTTTTGAAAAGAAAATATAACCTTGTTAAATTTTAAATTAATTTTACATGCACTATAATTTCGTAGCTTGAAACCCATTCACACCCGCACCTTCTTTCACCTCTACCTACCACGGATATCTCCGTAACAAGTGGTAGCAGAGCGTGGTTGAATGGGTCTCAATTTAGCCCCTTTTGACGGCTAAACATTGCTTTAATTCGAACTCTAACAATTTTCTCAGTTGCTGGAATTTTTTGAGTTTTTCAAAATTGTTCTGTCATCATGCCCGGCCCTCGCGATGTTCTCCTCCTTAACTATTTGCGCAAAGAGGAGTTGATATACGAGTTAACTATCAGAAATGTGCAATCTGGAGGCACGGTTGCAATCGACACAAACAAGCTTAGAGAGTCCCTTGATTTGCCCATTTCCATCCCCAATTTGGGAGAGAAAGAAATTGATGACTCTCTTTCCACGATCGTCGAAAATATTACTGGGCTAGCATCTGTAGTCAGCTTTTTTGATGAAAACGATCCGTCTCCCAATCAAATTAAGCGTGTGCAAGGCAGGCTGTATCACTTTGCAAATAGAGTTAATGATCTGTTGTCTCTAAAGGTGAATGACGTTCAGAGGAAGGACGCTAATACGCTCCTTGAAACTATTTCTGAATTGTCTAATAAGGTCACTCAATTGCTAACCGGCGAAGTTCCTCCCAAAACTGATCAACCCGCCACGGTGAATGTAGGTAACGAGGAAGAGCCTCCTCAGGGAGAAGTCAATAGGATAACCGTTGCTGCTCAAACTATCTCTGCCCCATCGAACAACGAATCTGAACGCCGTGCGTCATTGGGTAACATCCGTTCTGAATTAACTACTTTGCCATTGAAACCTTTACCTACTATGTCACCTGGGTTTAGCAGCTTGCCTCATCCATTGGCAATGTTGCTAAGAGGTACCTCTAAGTTTTCTGTCAACACCGCTAGTGAAGTTATTTCATTTTTAAGATTTTTAGTGGAATTTCAGGATCATGCCCTTGTGTTTTCTCTTTCCCCTTGTCAGATTTTGCAAATTATCTATCCGTATGCTATTGGTATTCTCTCTGATAAAATCGTAAGAGCCATTGCCGAGCAATCATCTATTGAGGATTTCCATGCCCATTTGCTAGCTAACTTCATCCCGGCTAGGGCCAGGTCCTCCCTGATTCAGAAGTACTATTACCGTGTACAGCGCTTGGATGAAAACTTGGCTGATTTCATTCAAGATATCAAATTCTACACTAGGGTGTTTGCTCTGCACTTTCCTGAAGATCAGATTGTGCAGGCTATTGTAGAAGGTATTTCGCCATCCTACAGGTCATATTTGTGTTTCGCGGCGTGTCCGCAAACCTTCTCTGAACTTGAAGCATTGGCCGTCTCAGCGGAAGGAGTTAGATACGCCGATTCTTTGCGTGTCGCGAAAGAACCCCCGCCTTCCTTTAGTAACACTCGGCCTCCACCTCGCCGACCAGTCAATCCCCGTAAATGTTATGCTTGCGGGTCGCCTGACCATCTGCGCAACAAGTGTCCACTGATCAAGCCAAGTGGGACTAGGAATGGAGCTGGTTCATCACAAGGCTGCTTTAAATGTGGGGCCTTCCCACATATCGCCAAAAATTGCCCAAACTCAAATAGCACCCCCTCCTGCTCTGGTGCAAATTCCACCTATGCCAATAATAAAAAGTGACTAGCGGCTTCGGCTGAGTCGACTAATTCTGCTTTCCAAGGCTCAGCCCCGGGCAAAAGGGTCGAGAATTCAGGGAATGAGCAATCTTCAAATTCTTTTTTTGAATGCCCCAGAGAGTGTCTTAGGATTGCGGCGGATACCCCCGCACCTGTTCCTTTTCTTAGGATTGAGTTGAATAACGAGCCTATAACAGCTCTCTTAGATTCAGGCAGTGTTTGTTCCATTATTTCGGCTGATTGGTATTCTAAATTGAAATCTGTTTGTAAACTCCCTGACTATGACTCATCTCCTGTTAAATATGTTTCGGCTAATTCATCTCCATTAGAAATTCTAGGTTCCTTACATGTCAAAATTCGTGTTTTTAAATTTACATGGAAAATCAAATTGTTTGTGGCCAAGCATTTGTCTTGCCCCATCATACTGGGAGCGGACTTCATGTCTCACACTGGTCTGGTGCTCGATCTTCAGAGTAAGTCGTGCACATTCAAATTTGCCTCTAATTGTAAAATCCCTCTATTAAAGTGTAATTCTGCATCATGTTCATCTATTTCGCCTACCCAGGATGAGATGTTGTTAGACCTTAGACATCTACCTGAGGAGCAGGCTGATAGTATTCGCAAATTGTGTCAGTCGTTTCCCGAGGTGTTCTCTGATACTCTTGGTGTTACTGACCTTATTGAATACAAAATTGAGGTCACGGATTCGATTCCTGTTCGCTTTCCACCTTATAGGCTGTCTCCTCCTAAAATGAAAGCTCTGAAAGAAATCATCGATCAGATGTTGAAGGATGGTATTATTAGGCCCTCTAAGTCAGCGGATTCTTCGCCTATTTTTCTAGTCCCGAAACCCCAAGGAGGCTTCAGGCCTGTCATTGATTACAGGGCTCTCAATCGGAAGGTGGTGTTGCAATCTGTGCCCCTTCCCGACCTTCATTCTTGTTTTTCATGGTTTCGTAAGGCCAAGTTCTTCACCATCTTGGACTTAAATCAGGCCTATAATCAAATTCCCCTTGCCGAAGAGTCTAAACATCTTACAGCGTTTGCCACGGACTGGAATTTATATGAATACAACCGCGTGCCTTTCGGGCTCCCTACGGGAGCAGCTGTACTCACTAGGCTGCTAGATAGGGTCTTTTCCGACATCAAATTTGAGTACTTATATCACTACTTGGATGATGTCGTCGTATTTTCCGAAACCTTTGAAGAACATCTAGATCATCTGCGAGAAGTTCTCAATCGCCTTCGTAAGGCTGGGTTAACTGTTAAGTTGTCCAAGGTTGCCTTTGCTAAGCCCTCTATGTCATTCCTAGGGCATATTGTGTCACCTGATGGTGTAGCAGTCGATCATTCTAGAACACAGGCCATCCGTGATTTTAAACCTCCCAAGGACATTAAAGGTATCGCCAGGTTCATTGGCATGGTGAATTTCTTCAGGAAGTTCATTCCTAACTTTGCTAATAGAGCGGCGCCCTTAAACCTTCTTCGTAGGAAAGGCATCAAATTCGAGTGGGGACCTTCTCAACAAGCCGCTTTTGAAGATCTGAAATTAGCTCTCTGTAATGCCCCTGTACTTGCTATGCCTGATTTCTCGAAGAAATTCATCGTCCAAACCGACGCATCGTCGTCAGCAGTAGCTGCAGTTCTTCTTCAAGAGACTGAACTAGGGAGGCGACCCATCGCCTATGCGTCTAGGACATTGTCAGCTCAAGAAGCAAAGTACTCCATCTATGAGCTCGAAGGGTTGGCAGTCTTATTCGCCTTAGAAAAGTTCCGTCTCTATCTGGAACATGTCAAATTCGACCTGGAGACAGATAACCAAGCCTTAAGCTGGGTCTTAGGTAGACCGCGTCGTACTGGTCGTATAGCCCGTTGGGCCATCCGTATTTCCGCCTTCCAATTCGATGTCAGGCATATCAGAGGTACTGAAAATGTCGTGGCTGATGGACTCAGCCGTATGTTTTCAAACGAGGTCGAGACCCATGAACCTGTCGACAGTTCATCACCTTCCGAGTCCATACTATCTGAGGTTAATGCCATCCTAACAGATGCTCCCATGCTCTTTAGGGATATCGAGAAATACCAACGTGAAGATCCGACGCTGGGTCCGATAATGGAAACCCTTTCTTCTGGGGAACATGTCGTCCCTTATGTTCTGAGGAATGGTGTTTTATGTTGCCCATCGAGGCATGATAAGATGATGAAGGTTGTCGTGCCAGCGGTTCTTGTGCCTATGATCTTCAAGTATTATCATGAGACCCCATTAGGAGGGCATCTTGGAATCTTTAAAACCCGTGAAAAAATTCGTGAAATGTTCATTTGGAAAGGTATGGACGGTGAAATCCGTGAACTTGTAAAAGCTTGTAAATCTTGTTTGCTTAGTAAACCCACCATGTCCACCAAGGTAGGCCTTTTGTCTTCGCATCAAGCGTCGCGCCCCATGGAACGCCTGTATATCGATTATGTAGGACCCTTCCCCCAGTCAAAGGGCAATGCCAACAAGTTCATCTTTGTGTGTGTAGATGGTTTTACAAGATTTTCCTGGTTATTTCCGACTAAGCTGGCTACCGCTCAGTCAACTATTACTTGCCTAAATTCTATTTTCGCTTCTTTTGGTCCGTGCCAATACATTGTATCTGATAATGCTAAGGCTTTTACATCTAATTTATTTCGTAAATTCTGTTTTGACTTGTCCATCTCTCATGTAACTACTTCTGCTTATTACCCTCAACCATCTCTGGCTGAACGGGTTAACCGTAATCTCAGGTCCGCACTTATTGCCTATCATCATGAAGATCATTCTAGGTGGGACACGTCCCTGCATTGGTTAGCTTTTGCCTTGAATTCGGCGGTCCATGAATCACACAAATTTACTCCAGCTTCTTTGATGTTCAAGTTTGTTCCCAACTCGCCGCTCTCTAACCTCTGGTCTTTGAATGACATTCTACCCGAGACAATAGATCCGGATAACATTAAAGATCTTTGGAAGAAGGCTAAAGCCAATCTTAAAGTGTCTCATGAAAAGGTTAGGGAAAGGTATGATCGTGGACGGAGACCCACCCCTTTGAAGGTAGGCGACCAGGTTATGGTCAAAAATTTTGTTCCTGCGGGCAAGCTTGCCCCCAGATTTCATGGGCCTTGTATCATTCTCGATTTTCTTACGCCGGTTACCTTATTGCTAAGTAATCCAGCCACCGAGAGGATATTTAGAGTTCACCTGTCCCAGGTGAAACCGGTGTAATTTCTGTGTTAACTTGCTTCATTATATTTTGAAAGGATATGAAGGTTATATTTTTTTTTGAGTTTCACTTTTAAGGCATTCTGCCCCTTCTGTAATATTTTGGTTTTAGATGTACGCCTTGTGTAAAACCTGCCCCGACCCGTTAAACTGCCATCCTGTTCTTGCCACGGCCATTACCACGCTCCCGTCTCCTGCTCCACCTTACACTGTGGCTTCATAATAGTAAATGCCATGGATATCTACACGCCGCTGGCCCCTCAACCTCTCCACAAGCCTGTACCCTCAAAGAAGATGATAGTCCAACACAATTCTGCCGCCTAGCTTTAATGTTTCAGCGCCCCCGCAGCCGCGCAGCGCCGTGCAGCGACTGGGGAGGGGGATGGGCCCCCTCCTCTCCAGCGAGGACGACATGTGCACGGCGAGCCGGAGCTCTCCTCCCGGCCAAGGCTGACGTGCGGCGCACGACCTGCTACTTGCCCGCAGCCTGTATATGTTCTCCGCGGGCGCGGCGTACTTCAACACCTCTGCTCCCCTCATAGTGCGGGCGAGCGGTATCTCAGGGTACTTGAGGGGTCCGAGCGGCCTGCTTTGGACGCAAGCGGCAACGGCCGGTCTGGCCACCTCACTTCATCAACATCAACTACATGAACAGTTACTATAAGTAATGATTACACTTGGGAATTCAACAACAATAGTTGGTGGACATTGCCAAATTTTTCATCACCTTTAAGTATTAAAAGTTTATCTTCAGAAATTCAAATTCTACAAACATAAAGACTTTCATTCACCTGCAACAACAACATTTTGAAACTGAATTAAGAAATCTTGTAAATGCTTCTGCTATCTATCTTCGTATCAACATCATTACTTGGACTTTGTTTCAAACTGATTTCATGTGTCACCCCTGGAGGAACTTTTGGGGGGGGAGGTCTGTACCGGGCGGTACACCTCTACTCTGTTTATTTAAAAGTTGCGCCAGTTGAAACTCCTCTTCTGGAGGAAGTCTGAACTTTATCTACACTATTAATCTACTAATTTCTCAGAAGATGTCACTACCTGGAAAATTTTGAGTTTTTGAACTGTGTCACTTTTGATGTGTTTTTGTTTCGCTTGAAGTAAGAAGTGTGAACTTTCTCTTCTAGAGGACACTACTGAAGATCAACAATAGCGCACCCTAGTGCGGAGTCAAAGAACTATTTTGTTGGAGAAATTTTTATTTCAAACGTTTGTTTCTTGTTAAATTTCTTTCTGTTATTGTTTAAGTTGGCTGTATACCCCTCTTTCTCCCCTTATTTTGGATCTAGCCAATCCCGAATTTCTTTAATTAATTTTCCACCAATAATGTGTTTCTTCTTCCTCTATGTAGGGGTTTCTTTTTCCTAGCCAATAAAAATTTTGTGGGAGGGTGTTTTCTTTCCCCTAACGCCTAGAATCTTCCGCGAGAGGATATAAACTGCTGATTTTAGGGTCTCGGGGCCACTTCTGTTCCATCTTTCAGTGTATTAAGTACATAGCAGGAGGCGGGGAGCGCCTCTTTCCTCGGTGGCGGTCAACAATAAGGTAATGGCCGATTAATAAATTCTTTCTTTTCTTGCTCAGCAGTTTAACTTTCGGGGCGGGTTCTAAGCGTTCAACCATGTAACCTTTTCCTAAAATGTAAAAACAACTGGTATCTATTCCATTTTAAAACGACATATCGGGATAGAGAGTGCTTAACCCTCTCGAGCTCCCACTCACATCGTCTTAAGGTGAACTTATTTTCTCAACCAATTCTTCCGTAATGTAATGTAAATTGCTATTAAGTCACCTCTGTAGTATGGGATTAGCCCTTGTAATAACGGCCTAGTGCCAAAGTAGGTTTTAAAAAAATCAAAGTGCATCAGGAGTGCGGTTAGCCTCCTCTCAAATTGTTATTTTAGAGGTCATGTAATCAACCTTCTTTTCATGTAATAGACCTCAGTAGGTTGGGTATTTTACCCCTGTGAATACGTCCTTAGAGGACAGCTTGAAGGTAGAGTTTGGTGTGGCCTTTGAGAGGCTTAAATTTTAAGAGCGGATCGCTCTTTTGAAAATGGAGTGTCATATGCCTCGTGGAGGCTTTTCTGTGTAATTCGGAGCCAGGGGCTCCTAGGGATGAATGGGGTTTTCTGCCCCTCTGTTAAAACTTGTGTTTGTGGTAAAACTGAGCTGATCGCTGAAGTCAGGGCGTGAAGCCCAAAACCTGTAAATATTGTAACTCCCCTTGTTTTGCTACATTGTACCTGCCATGTCTGTTATTGCTTTGTTTTTGAAAAGAAAATATAACCTTGTTAAATTTTAAATTAATTTTACATGCACTATAATTTCGTAGCTTGAAACCCATTCACACCCGCACCTTCTTTCACCTCTACCTACCACGGATATCTCCGTAACAATGATGATGATGATGATGATGATGATGATGATGATGATGATGCTTGTTGTTTAAAGGGCCTAACATCGAGGTCATCGGTCCGAGGTTAAAATAAGGATAGCTATAGGTAAAAATGCATTTCAAACTAAAAATTATTTGTTAGTCAATAAAAACCTAAGTCTTGAGACTAGGAAAATGTTTGTTAAATCTTATGTGTGGAGTATACTAACCTACCAAACCAAACCCCATGGCACCACAGCTCTTGAAGGGCCGTGGCCTACCAAGCTACCGCTGCTCAACCCAAAGGCCTGCAGATTACGAGGTGTCGTGTGGTCAGCACGACGAATCCTCTCGGCCGTTATTCTTGGCTTTCTAGACCGGGGCCGCTATCTCACCGTCAGTAGGCTGAGTGGACCTCGAACCAGCCCTCAGGTCCAGGTAAAAATCCCTGACCTGGCCGGAAATCGAACCCGGGGCCTCCGCGTAAGAGGCAGGCACGCTACCCCTACACCACGGGGCCGGCGTATACTAACCTATGAGAGTGAAAAATGTATCCTGGAGAAAACAAGGAAAAGCCAGGCTAGAAGCAGCTGATATGCGGTTTTAGAGACGATTAAACCGAACAAGTTGGACTGAAAGAAAAAAATAACACCGTAGTGCTGACAGAAGCAAATGAAAAAATAATAACAATGTTATTGGATTTATGCTCCACCAACAGCTTTTAGTCTATGATTTTCAGAGACGCCGAGTTGCCAAAATGTAGTCTCACAAGAGTTCTTGTACGTGCCAGTAAATCTACCAACACGAGGCTGACATATCTGAGCACCTTCAAGTACCACCGGACTGATCCAGGATCGAACCTGCCAAGTTGGTGTCAAAAGGCAAGTGCCTCGACTGTCTGAGCCACTTAGACGAGCTGCAATTGTACAAAAACCAACCCATCAACAATGGGTACAAGAACAGAGAAATAGAGAAAAGGAAGGTGAAATTGTTTAGCCACCTAATTGGACACAATAGGTTCATTTGCAACATCGAGAGTGGTCGGAGTTTTCTACTAGATATGGGTGGGGATGGCGGGCGGTTGGCTTTCGCAGACAATGTCTGAACAACAGCTTCATTGTAGGATTGCGCAATGTATTTACATAAAATTTCTTAAGAATGAAGCCGTGGATGTGGGGAAATTTTGCGGAGATTGAAAGCACAGTTCGGTGATGAAACACTTTCAAGATCTCGTGTGTTTGCTTGGCGTTAAGGAGCTCAAGGAAAACCACTGGTAAGATCATTGGGGTAAGACCCCAACTAGAGTTTGGTTCCAGTGTATGGAACCCTTACCTTACCTGAGTCCTGGCATTGCTTCCACTTACTTGTGCCAGGCTCCTCACTTTCATCTATCCTGTCCGACCTCCCTTGGTCAACTCTTGTTCTTTTCCGACCCCGACGCTATTAGGTTTGCGAGGGCTAGGGAGTCTTTCATTTTCACGCCCTTCGTGGCCCTTGTCTCCCTTTACCGATATCTTCATTTTTCGAAGTGTCGGACCTCTTCCTCTTTTTTCCTCGGTTTAGTGTTATATAGAAGATATTTACCCATTTGTACTTCCTCTAATAACAATAATCACCACCACCACCACCACCCTCTAATAAACGTTCCCCAACCTTTTCTTTATCATCTCCCATTCATCTATCAATTACTACGGCAAGTTGTTTCGAGTTGAACCTCACATTGCAATTTTCTTTTATTATTTCTTCCCATTTTAATATATTTTTATTTCGCTTTATTCTTTTTAATGTTTTAAATTATTCTCAAACTTATATATCTACTTTGAATTTGACGAAATTAAATCCTACACTGTTTTCCTAAGACTTCAATTACGTCACCTTTTACTCTTCGGCCTGAGAAACAAATGCCTACAAGACCTGTCCAGCAACGACTCTACATAAGTGCATACTTGACCTGCTTGTGAACTTCAACTATATTTGTTTTCGGCGCAAGACAATGATGTTCTGTTTACTCTCTTGACTGCGATCATTGTGTTTTGGACATTAACTGAATTGCTACGATATGAATCAATGTTAATTTTTTTTGCCTGTGTTCAATGTATTAGTTGTTTTAAGATCTTTATATCTTGCCCTACTTTACTATTTGGCTGATGATGACACTTGTAATGTGTCGAAACCGGTCCCGCTAAACAAGTTGTGACTTCTTTTTAGTTCAACTTACAACGAAGTATTGAAAGGTGGATCCTTCTAATATTGTACATCTTCTTAAGATTACTTGATTCAAAAACTGGAAAAAAATCCAAAGAAAAGCAGCTCGATTTGTTCTGGATGTTTTCCGACAAAAGAGTAGCGTTACAAAAATATTGCAAAGTTTGAGCTGGGAAGACATGGGAGAAAGGAGACGAGCTGCTCGACTAAGTGGTATGTTCCGAGTTGTCGGCGGAGAGATGGCGTGGAATGGCATTAGTAAGTGAATAAGTTTGAGTGGTGCCTTAAAAAGTAGGGAAGATCACAATATGAAGATGAAGCTGGAATTCAAGATTACAAACTGGGGCAAATATTCGTTTATAGGAAGCTGAGTTAGGAATCGGAATAACTTACCAAGGGAGATGTTCAATACATTTCCAATTTCTTTGCAATCATTTAAGAAAAGACTAGGAAAACAACAGATAGGGAATCTGTCACCTGGGCGACTGCATTAAATGCAGATCAGTAGTGATTGATTGATTGATTGGTTGATTGATTGATTGATTGATTGATTGATTGATTGATTGATTGATTGATTGATTGATTGATTGATTGATTGATTGATTGATTGATTGATTGATTGATTGATTGATTGAAAATATCAACTATGATCGTCGCCCACGGACAAGCATTACTGAGGAGAACATTAACGCCATTCGTTATCTTAGTGAATGAGACCGACATTTCACGGTTTCCAAAATTGTCTGCCAAGTCAGATTAAGTTATGGGTCAAGCCACCCATCATCACAAAGGAACTACACTAGCGGAAATTGTGCTCCTGGTGGGTCGCTCGACTTTTGACTAAAGAACAGAAGTTGAAACGTCTGCTGGTTAGTGAAAGGCACTCAGGAAGGTTTTTAGATGAAGAAGATGCGTTTTTGAATCGCATCGTCACGTGTAATGAAACCTGGGTACACCACTACTCGCCTGCGATAAAATAAGCCAGTAAGGAGTGGCGAAGGAAGGGTGAAGTAACTCCAGTAAAAGCCAAGACTCAGACTGTCGGCAACGTGCTTGTGACTGTGTTTTGACCGGTGTGGCGTTCTGCATAACGATTTTTGTACGGGCGGCGCACCATTAACGCAGGTATGGCATTTTTAGTGAGGTTAGGCTGACTTAGACTGGCTTATCGACGCAAATGCCGCGACAACAGAATAGGAAAAGTATTTCTTCTTCACGACAATGCCCGTCCACATACTGCAGCTCTCACTCTCTAAAAATCGGAAGAAATGAGATAGAGATCACTCAACCATACACATATTGCCCTGCGATTTTCATCTCTTTAGATCGCTGAAGGAGGCACTAGGAGTCAAACGATTTGAGGATGACGCAGCCAAGAAAGATTTCGTGCGCAATAGGCTGGTGACACGATCCCGCTCTTTTCGCGATTTGGGCATCAAGAAGCTGCCAATATGCGTGGCTAAATGCATTTATAAAACGGGAGATTACATAGAAAACTGATGTATAGGTCTACTTGGTTATGTAGTAACAGCAAATACACCTCATGATGTAGATGGACGGCAGCTCCTTTGAGGAGATGAAGATGCTAGTAATGGACTGAGAAAATTGGTTGCAGCGACAAGGCATAGCCTTTAGTAAATTATGATGATGATCATGACTGAGAAAAGCCTCCATGGCTCAGGCGGCAGCGCGCCGGCCTCTCACCGCTGGGTTCCGTGGTTCAAATCCCGGTCACTCCATGTGAGATTTGTGCTGGACAAAACGGAGGCGAGACAGGTTTTTCTCCGGGTACTCCGGTTTTCCCTGTCATCTTTCATTCCAGCAACACTCTCCAATTTCATTTCATCTGTCATGCATTAATCATTGCCCCAGAGGAGTGCGACAGGCTTCGACAGCTGGCACAATTCCAAACCTCGCCGCTAGATGGGGGCTTCATTCATTCCATTCCTGATCCGGTCGAACGACTGGAAACAGGCTGTGGATTTTCATCATGACTGAAAAGTTATGAACCAGGACATACACCATTTTGTTTCTCAAGTATGGACCTAAGAAATATAGTTTCCATTTTAGTGTGCTCATTTCGGTATATTTCTATCCACGTATCTCCCTTTTTTGGAAAATACCTTCAGATCATGTTTATTTTCTTATCCATTGAATGTATAGGCCTAACAACCGAGCTCGATAGCTGCAGTCGCTTAAGTGCGGCCAGTATCCGTAATCGGGAGATACTGGGTTCGAACCCCACTGTCGGCAGCCCTGAAGATGGTTTTCCGTGGTTTCCCATTTTCACACCAGGCAAATGCTGGAGCTGTACCTTAATTAAGGCCACGGCCGCTTCCTTCCCATTCCTAGGTCTTTCCTATCCCATCGTCGCCATAAGACATATCTGTGTCGGTGCGACGTAAAGCAAATGGCAAAAAAAAAAAGTATAACAAGAGGCTAATAACCTTGTCGTTTTGCCTTGTTTTTAAACATCAGTTGCAGTCAGCACTAGTCAGTGCAATGAGTTGGAAGACAAGTAATTAATTTCTTGTCGTAAAGAAGTCTTAGGCCCATTCTACACGGCCTGTTTAAACGCCGCTGTTTGGCAGCCAACAACCGCGCCTTCTAACATCTCCTGGCTAATAAGACGGAAACATTTCATTACGTTCTCACGGCGGGCTTCCAACTGCTGGCGGTAAAAACGCGAACCGATCTATACACGAGGAAGTAACAGCAGGCACATGTTCCTCATGACAGTACCACGTTTTGCAATATTATCATTATCACCTACAAAATGTCCGACTCGTTGGCTGAATGGTCAGCGTACTGGCCTTCGGTTCAGAGGGTCCCGGGTTCGATTCCCGGCCGGGTCGGGGATTTTAACCTTCATTGGTTAATTCCAATGGCCCGGGGGCTAGGTGTTTGTGCTGTCCTCAACATCCCTACAACTCACACACCACACATAACACTATCCTCCACCACAATAACACGCAGTTACCTACACATGGTAGATGCCGCCCACCCTCATCGGAGGGTCTGCCTTACAAGGGCTGCACTCGGCTAGAAATAGCCACACGAAATTATTAAAATTACCTACAAAATAAAATTGTTCATAGATTTAGAGAACTGATGTTCTGTAGAACTAAATGACTAGTAGCACGTGGTCTCCGGAGAGGCCTGGTACAGGTCTTTCGAGTTGACTTAGTATTATCGGAATTAACCGATGAAGGTTCAAATGCCCGACCTGGCCGGGAATTAAACCTGGGATCCCTGGGACCATAGGCCATCATGCAGACCATTTAGCAATGGAACAGGACATTTTGTGGAACTGAAAGTACTTGTCTCGATGCATTCCATGTTTACCGAACATGGCATGAAATTGTGCTGGTGAAAGGCCATTAGATAACATGGGGTGAGTCCATCAACGTCTCTTTTCACGAAATGTTTCTTTACGAATTTCTTCAACCAAAATAAATCCCGCATACACCCGATCTGCACAGAGTCCATTTTGACTGACCTGCATAATGGCGTTTTAACTATTCGTGTAGAATAGCTGAGCGTTTTGATCGATGTTTTATAGCCGCGTTTTGACGGTCACGTGTAGTTTGGACATTTTTAAGGGCAGTTGCAGGCGGACAAACATCAGCGTTTGAACAGGTCGTTTAGAGTCAGTCAGATAATACGTAACAATGTTTAATTATATCAAAAGAATCTTACCGTCTTAGACACTATACGTTGTTTCTACTGGGCATATGAGGTCCATGTAGAAACTGTAGACGACCAAATGGTAGTAAGCGGTGAGCACTGAAACATACAGACACACATATATACGATACCATTAAGACCCATTTCACTTTGAGGTACGGGAGCCGAATTTCTGTGTGACTGGCACCCCGACTCTCGTGGTTACTAAGCCGTCTCTTACAAGGGAAACACGCGTACTGGGGAATAGCCGATCTTACGTAAATTTTGCACACACGTCAAATGAGCCGAGAATAACTCAATGGCCAAAATACTTCTTTCGGAAATTAATTCGTGCGACCTACAGGAAGAGTTAAAGTTCGTATGTTTGAACAGGCGCGCTCGGCTACGCAATACTGCGCTGCGTGCTGGGTCCACTAGCCGAGAGGCCGCGACTCCATAGCATAGCCTACGTTCCAGGTGCGAGCGTCCAGCGTGCACGTGCTGCTAGGAGATTCCACGCGCTACCTGCTTTACGCGGACTGACACACACTATCCCATATGTGTGTACGGCCTTGGAGCGTTCTCGCATGCGTGCTTCCCAACGCTTACGAGTAGGACGCAGCGATTGTACAGTCGGCGGCGTGTTAGCATTATTTCAACATCAGAGGCCCTCATTCCTGGTGTTTTTAAGAGACCCGTGCTATGGGACAATAGAACCAGAGGTTACCAAAAAAGGGGCATCTTTTTTCCACACAATTTATTTATATTCATACAATGAGATGTGCACTATAAAGTACTCAGTTATATCATTCACCTGATATGAACATACCCAAAAGATGTGGTCGAATAACCTCCTCTATACTTTGTATAATCGAACATTTAAGGTAACATTCTGCAGTATTCAAAACAAAACAAAAATATTGAGGTCAACGTTCAGCTTATTATAGAGATGATGGAACTGCCCTAATTGATGCCGACCATTGAATATACACCAGTGCTTGCTTTGCCTCATATTCCCAATTAACTCAATATTCAACGCACAGTTCTCTATGAGAAACGAAAGTCTTGCTTGCTTTTCAGTTGTCATCGTGCTACTAGCCTGGTAGTTACGACAATGGGCACATGGAAGCCGGTTAACAAGTGGCGCGTGGGGTTATGTGAACAAATCTGATCCACGAAATGTCACTATGATATGTGTCACAAATGGAAGATAATAATTGCTTTTACTCAAATAAAGTCTAAAATCTCAGGTAGATTAACAAATACCGTCGTCACTAGAGAAATCTCTAGAGAAATATGTATACGTACTTACGGGCTGTAGACAGGATTATGTTGCATTCCGCTGCTCGCGCCGTTTTCTGTTTCTTTCTTGAGGTCCAGGGCTGGCACCGATGAATGGGAGTGCTATGTCTGTGAACTCTCATTGTCTTTGTCCATCAACTAAGGACGCATTCAACAACTTGGTGCTGGACATTACAGAGAAATATCGTAAGTACCACAAAAATGATTTTTGTTCAAAGAAAAATAGCATGATCCCTGGACCAATAAATCATTTAATGAATCCCTTGCATATCGCGATAAAGCAGTAATTCGGGAAATGATGCTATATTTTCTTTCCTTCTTTCTTTGCAGCACTACCGTGAAGTGACAAATGAAGTGACAGTCCTTCAAATTACATCGAATGAGAAAAACGTATTCTTTACTCCCTGATTCCATGTTAATAAAACAGTAGGTACAGCTCATATGAACCTAGAAGGAGTGAACACACCCCGTCTTTGATACCCATAATACCTCGTGATTAAGGAATATTATAATATACTTTATATTGTACTAGTCGATACCCAACGTGTGCTGCTACGCCTCAATACATAAAATGTGCGTTTTTTAATTAATTCTAGTTGATGCAATTTTTTATTAATATTTTTCTTTATTTTTGGTGTTCTTTTCTTTACATTTTTCTTATTACGTTTACTTGTAATTTAACTTACAAAACAAAGAAATAATTGCTGCTTGCATAAATGACGATTTATGTGCATATTCATTGCAACGCGAATGGATAAACGACATTCTTTGTTTTTCTTTTTTATTTGGTGCGAAAATGAACAGATTCCTCGGCGTGCCCACTCTCGAATAAGCAACACACAGTTGACCATGTGAAGAACATGTTTTTTTCCAAATTAAATCCAACAACGCTTAGCAGTTGTCCTTGGGCTTTATTGATTGTAATCGCAAAAGCTAGGCGCACTGCAAACTGTAATCGCTGAAGTTGAATGGCAAATCGGTGGGGATCATTGGGATGCATGGAATCAGAACATTCCCTTCTATCGATTTTCAGACAACAGACAATGGGTTGCCTAGTTACATGAACCTCCTAGCAAGAAAGGTACTTCATAAAACACGGCTGGGTGTTCCCGTCCTTCAATATACAGCTACGGTCATGAACCTCCTAGCAAGAAAGGTACTTCATAAAACACAGCGAGGTGTTCCCGTCCTTCAATATACAGCCACGGTCATGAACCTCCTAGCAAGAAAGGTACCGGTACTTCATAAAACATCGCCGCGTGCTCCCATCCCTCCAGCACTTCTTCCTGGACTATCATGATACACAGGAAGTCGCTGTCGTCTAGCGACAATCTGTTCAGCAAGGTCGACCCGATCTTAGTGTAGCATTGTAATTAAATCCATTACATAAAATAACTCATCATAAACAGCTACCTATTGGATTTCGTTCAAATCACTTCCTGAACTCTCTCAGGAGTAATAAGAACAAATTGTGAAATTTTCAGCGAAATCGGTCCAGTAGTTTTTGAGTCTATTCGGGACAAACAATCTGAGTTTCACTTTTATATAGACAATGAGTGAAAGAAAAAAAGGATGAAGCACGTTTTGCCCGTAAGTTATTAAAATAACTACTCAATATTTTCATTTTCAGGGAGGAAGCACAATGACGGAAACAGCCATCGCTTTGTCTTCCTTCATTTTCCTTCCAATTCGCTCTGGTATGTGTAACGCGTAATCTGTTACTCTGCGAATCGCCGTGCCGGCAGCTTATCACTGTTGAAGAGAACGTGTGCAATTTCATTCTTTAATATTAATACAGTGATTTATTTGTATTGTGTCTGAGGCTGTTCATACAAGTAAGCGAGGACAGGAACTTAGAAAGAAACCAAATCAAACTGTGCTTAATGTACGGTACTTAAATATCTTTCTCGAAATAATCCAGATAAAAGTCTCAGCTGGGTGCTTACAAGAAACTGCTGAAGCAAAAGACTTTTCTGAGAGGACCTTTTTTGTTGTATAACCCTAAATAAATCTAAATCTAGCCTTCGAACTCCCTGAAGGGCAATGGCCTCCTGCTAAGCAGGGCTTCACTCGTATGAACTCGTTAGGTGAGCATCATGTGGTGCACTTTTCTTGCCTGTTAGTGACACATACATTTCTAACCTATACATCTATATGTTGTGTATTCTTGTTCATATATCTAAACACATACAAAATTTTAATTTACATTTATACGCTTAGAGGAGTTCTTCAAGGGTCTTCCATTCTTCTCTGTCTCTTGCTCTTCTTGTCCACTGTGCACCAGCCATTTTCTTGAACGAATCAGCCCATCGGATCCTCTGCCTTCCTACGTTTCTCTTGCAGATTCTAGGATCCCACAATGTAAGTCTGTGTGTCCACCTCTTCGGCTCCATTCTTGCTGTGTGGCCTCCCTATTTCCACTTCAATCTGTCCGCTATGTTGAGTGCGTCTCTTATACCGGTCCTTCTGCGTATCTCCTCGTTCCTCATTCTGTCTTTCAGCGTGATGTTGAAGATTTTCCTTTCCATCCTGCGTTGGGCTATTTGCAGCGTTTTTCTTTGCTTCGAAGTTAATGACCAGGTTTGGCATCCATAAAGCATTATTAGTAGTACACACTTCTCCAGAACTGCGGTCTTCATACTTAACTTTAGGGATTTGTCCCCTAAAATGAATTTCAGGGACCAGAATATTTTCCACGCTTGACCAATTCTTCTTTTAACTGCTTTCTCCAAATTGTTGTGGAATGATACGTTCTGGCCCAGGTACGTGTAGTCCTGCACGTACTCCAATGTTTCACCGTCTATGTGTATGGGTTCTGCTGTTGCATTGGTCAACAGCTTCGTTTTTCTTGGATTCATGGATAGGCCAGTTTCCTTGCTGACCTTGTCTAGTTCCTTTAACATCTGTTCCAAGTCCTATGCTGATTTTATCATCAAAATGATGTCGTCTGCAAACCGCAGGTGTGTCAGTCTTAGTTCATCCATTCCTGAACTGGTTTGCTAGCAGGCATATGAAGAGTTTCGGTGATAATGGGTCTCCCTGTTTCACACCTTTCCCTAGCTCGAAGCTCCTACCCTCCATCTCTGTCCTTATTTTTGCCCGGCTATTTTCGTAGATTTTTACTAAATGTCTGATATATCCTTTCTGAATGTTTTGGTTCTCTAGAGCTTGTCTCATCTAAAGCCTCATCTAAACGCCCTGTACCATCGATTTCATAAAAATAATTTGCAGATTGGTCTTTTCCTCCTTTTTTCTTGAAATTAAGTACTGAGTTTTACAAATGTATATGCCGCCATTTTCCCTTGGTAGTGTTGGCAACCTTGTAGTCGTAAGAGCAACACCGTACAGTTTTCTTAACATGGAATGATCCATAGTCGTTACACTGATGACTGAGTATCGTGACCCAAGGACCTTTTTTGCTTCTTTTATAAGTTGATGCCATTCTCTGCGATGCTATGTCTTCCGAACAGTAATACTCCATGGTAAGATAGTGATCTCTCTGATTTGATAAACCCATCTTTTTGCGACTCATTCTCTCGACCTTTTGCCATAAACTTTTCCTTGGACAATTGAAGAGTGAAACTGTAAAAGGGTAAAAAGCAAAGCAAAGACACCTCCGTACAGGCCATGAAGGCCCTTGGAGGAGTGGAAACTAAAGGCTTCCACCATTGTTAACTTCGGCACGTGATGGGGTAGAGTGGTTAGCTCTACGCCCGGTCGCCTTTGCCCCCTGGAATTAACCTGGTACTCATTTTTGGTGTTGGCTGAGTGAACCTCAGGGTCATATGCACCTCCGGAAGTGGAAATCTCATTTCTTATATGTTACAACTTCCTGACGGGGATTCGAACCCACGTCCTTCGGGGCGGACCCAGCACGCCTTTACCGCCTCGGCCAGGCAGCCCCTGTAAAAGGGTAAATGTGCCAAAATGTTAAGTTTTCGGGAGAGTAAAAGTACTGATGAAAGCGAACCAATACATTCCTAAAATCTTAAAATTAAATGCAGTTATAACTTATAATGTCAACTGACAAACTACATTTAGTTTACCATGAATGGGAAAATAAAAGCACATTTCTTTGAAAAGGGGCCATGTTCCCGCCCGTGAAACCAAGTGAAGGATGTAAGTGTCCCGGTTAGTAATGTTTGTGATGGTGATATCAACGTATTCATCTTCACGCTGAACACTTGTGAGGTTCTGAGTATAAAATTAAATGATGAAACTTCAATCATAGTAAAAACAACATAAGAAATTGAATTATCGTATACAATATATGAAAATGAAAGAAAAAATATCTTGTGACATTAAGCACTTCGTTTCCTGTATAACCCAAATGTTTTCGTCTATTCACACAAACTTTTTTAAAAGTCCTTGTACCGGGCGAGTTGGCCGTGCGGTTAGGGGCGCGCAGCTGTGAGCATGCATCCAAGAGATAGTGGGTTCGAGCCCCACTGTCGACAGCCCTGAAGATGGTTTTCTGTGGTTTCCCATTTTCACACCAGGCGGATGCTGGGGCTGTACCTTAATTAAGACCACGGCCGCTTCCTTCCCATTCCAGAGCATTTCCTATCCCATCGGCGCCATAAGACGTATCTGTGTCGGTGCAACGTAAAACCAGTTTTAAAGAAAAGTCTTGGTATTTAGGCTCCGGGAACTCCAAGATGGCTAATAAATCTTTACTCAAGATGGGATGCAGAAATCAGATTTGTATGAAAAAACGTTGAAGGGAATTCCTTCAGTGCCCTTTTTTTTTCCACAACTTTGATCGTTCCCATGCCTCCAGTTAAGTAAAGGTGTGCAAGGATCTGCGAATATAACCCTTAACTATGAAACTGTCTTAATTATTATTATTATTAGCGTATGATGTGTACATGACAATCAAAATATACAAACATAATACAAAATATACAAATATACAAGTTGGTGACAGCATCAGGACTTCACTTTTATATTTTAATGTCCAATTTTTTTATCCATGTAATCACTTCTGGCGTTACTTGAAAAAATTCCTCCACTGAGCCAGGAAATGCATGTAGGGGGCACTCTTGAACTATGTGCTTGATAGACTGCACTTGAGCACCACAGTCACAGCAAGGAGAATCTACCCATCCCCATCGGATCTTATTCAGGGTTGACCAAACAGCACGGGGCAGACTAAAGTCAGCCAGTTTCATGCTGGGGTCGGAGATATCACATAAGCCAGTGCGAGACGACATCCTCCACTCTTCTCTCTAGGCATTGCTGGGATTGAACCGAAGACATGAGAGGTCCAAAGCTGTCTTCCACGCTGGTTTTCTTGATTTCAGCCTAGTTGTAGTGTGCTGCTTTATATCCTGATGTATGGGAAGGGCCTCATTCTTCATTATTCTGCACCATAAGCTATTAAGTGCGTGTTGTCTCCTTATATGAGGGGGAAAGATGTTGCAAAGGACAGGTAACCATTGCACTGGAGTTGAGTGCAGAGTGCCGGATACAATACGCATAGCCTGGCGAAGTTGGATATCAATGTCTTAATTTCAGGTTTGAAGTACTAATTTACTCCTTGGCTACTTACTTCACAACGATGAAGTCCTCCGGTTCCATCCTTATCACCCTGAAGGGTCTTTTGTCACAAGCAGGCTCTATGACATTTTCTACTTCAGAAGGAATCATTGCCTTCGTGTTTCCATTTCTTCTATAATACCAAAAGTCTCTGTCACAGGGTAGATAACTGTGCCCAGAGACAAGGAACTTCATGTAAACAGTGCTGAATACGTCAGTATCAAGTAAGTAAATCATATCGATCATCACCATGTTCTTATTCAGATCGGGGCAATTGTCGCACCACACAGTAAATTTTGTTTTGGGGAGTAAAACATATCCATGTGTGTCAATGTAGGGGCACAGATTACAAGCTATTTTTGGTAACTAACCCACAAGAAACAAATATATATTCCAACGTAAAACAAAACCTGTTTTCACAAAGTAACACAAAGCACTCAGCTGATAAAATCTCACACGCCGCTGAACTTCTTACGTGTAACGCTAGAGCCACGCATGCATCATTTCACGCTATGTTATTGAGTGAAATCTCGCGTCAAAAGTGCACAACGCTAATTTGGACGGGACCGACCACAAATAGCGTGATTTCCCGCCGCGGGACAAGAGACAAAGCCGGCCCCGTGGTGTACAAGTAGCTTACCTGCCTATTACCCGGAGGTCCCGGGATCAATTCCCGGCCAGGTCGTGGATTTTTACCTGGATATGAGGGCTGGTTCGAGGTCCACTCCGCTTACGTGATTAGAATTAAGGAGCTGTCTGACACTGAGATGGCGGCCCCGGTCTAGAAAGCCAAGAATAACGGCCGAGAGGATTCGTCGTGCTGACCACACGACATCTCGTAATATGCAGGCCTTCGGGCTGAGTAGCAGTCGCTTGGTAGGCCAAGGCCCTTCAGGGCTGTAGTGCCATGGGATTAGTTTTCTTCTTCTTTTTTTTCAAGAGACAAGGCGCGACTTCAAAGTTGCCCGTTCGAGAATGGGCCGAGGTCGAGGTGTTTTCCCGGTCAGTACCTGTCCACACTTGTGGGAAGAAGACGCTGCGGTATTGTGCTGAATACTGCGCGTGGTCCATATGCGTTCGTTTTTCTTTTGCAGCAATACATTTCTTTGTGTTTATTTTGCTGATAGCATTTTTAACAAACAAAAAATAATTTAAATGAAGTCACGGACATTCTGTAGCAATCAAAAAATGTATCGTGATTGTCTTTTACTTTATTGTTAAGATCACAAATCGTCCAATTGATGACCTGTCACTTATTATAAGATGGATCCAATATTTTATTTACCGACGACGACGAACAACAACCAACGCAAAACATAATAGAGCAACGGTGTTATTATTTAATGGAATTCCTTCCATATGCAGAGCAATGGCGATGCTTTGCTATTTTCACAATATATAACACACCAATAAAATCACTCCTTGCAAGCACGCAAATGTGGCCCTAGCCTAAGGCGACAGGAACATACATTATGCGCTATCTCTATGAACAACGTAGCCGTCATCATGTTACGCCGTATGGTCCTTTCAGCCTATTCCAAGCATAAAAGAAAAAAAATACCAATGTGGCACTTTCACCCTTTTCCATTTTCAATCTTCAGTTGTTAGTTTCTCCAGGTAGTTATTTTTTCTCCTCACAATGTGACCAGAGAATCACAGTATTACACAAGTTGGTATAGTCTGTATTGTATTCCAACTTTCAGGATGGCAGAATAATTTATTCGCATGGCTGTCCATGCTACCTTCAGCACCACTTACGGAGTTCTTTCGGTTTCTATCTTTAGCTTTTATGGACCAAGTCTCGCATCCATAACAGGAAGATCGAGAAGACCAGTGAGTGGACTAGTCTTTTCTTCGTATTCATTGTAATTGCTCTGCCTTGCCAGATCTTCTTTAATTTTGCCATAGTTATATGTCCCAACAAGATGCGACGCTTGATTTCTTTTTCACAGCTACCTGTATTATTAAATCCAGCTAATTAAACTGGCAAACTCTTTGAAGGATGCTTATGTGCTGTGGTAGATGAATCGCTGCACCTTTGTTGACTATCATTAGTTTTATCTTGCTCCAGTTGTGACTCATATTGTGCACGATCCTTTGCCTCAGCAGGCTCCTGTACACTGCTAGCTACAAGTGTAATGTCGTCCGCAAAAGTTATTGATTCTCTACCCACCAATCGAGAATCCTCCTTCCCAGACGTACGAATGCCACGAAACTCACCAATGTAACAATGCCTGCCTAATTTTCGGCATGGACGAAAGGAGAACAGCGGCCTATTTTTCTGTTTTGGAGTAGCGAAGGTGTGAAACCTTTCGACGAATGGCGATTCAGTCAGGTGATGCATATTTGTCACGCAAGCAATAGACAATGCTCGACCCTATACTGCTCGTGTAACATTTGTGCAGTTTGAGTGTCTTCCACGTATTCACCACACATCGCCCCTACTGATTACCATGTGTCTGGGCCGCACAAGGAGCCACTGGGAGGAAATATATTCCATTCTAATGAAGATTAAGGATGAAGACGATAGAGGAGAGGCTGCGCAGACAACCAAAGGATTACCCGCTGTGAGTGGGAGTTTTGCCGTGTCCGAAAACATTTCACAGAGAACTTCTCTTAGACAAGTCTTGCTCGTGAACAGACGAGAGTTTCTTCCCAAGATGCGGACTAAACTTCTCTGCGAAAGGTAAAGAATGTCACCTCGTTTTCTTGACACGACAACAGTCCAAAAGCTTATTATCATGTCTAGAACTACGGGTCGTTAAAGCATCAATCTAAATACATTTATGGTATCCCCACTTGGGAGTGTTGGTTGGCTACCGCGGGATCCCTAGCTGATTCTGGCGTTGCTTCCACTTAGTGGTTCCCTGCTCCTCACTTTCTCATTTCAGTTACGATCTTCCTGGTTTAACTCTCATTTTCTTCCAACCCACTGTTTGCGAAGCCTACGGAGTCTTTCATTTTCACGCCCTTGGTTGACCTTACCTTTATTTTGCCGATACCATCATTCTTCGAAGTCTCGGATCTTTTCCATTTCTCTCTCTGATTCGTGTTAAGGGGAGACGTGCACGAAATCCCTCAAAGCCATCTTTTTTTTAAAAAAAAATTGCTGAAATTATTATTATCTATTCCCAAAGTGATTTAGTTGAATTCATTACCTAAGTGCACTAAATTTCTAACACATGCGCGTCAGGTGCCACGCCCCCTTTTTTCATGCATTGCTTCTTTCCGTTCAACTTTTTAAGTCTGTTTAGTCAGGCAGTTGACGATATCACACTTTGAAGGCTGTGAAGCGTTATGTCCGGTTGGTCAAGCATGGCGATTACGTGCAAGTTTTTATTTATTTGAAAGTTACAGTTCGAGGCGGTGTGTTCCGAAATTCAATTGCCATTTCCTGGACTTACTTTCTCTATGACAGATGTACCTTTTCCTCTGGAACTAATATATTAAAGATATCAATCTTGAACTTGACAAACAGACAGGCTATACATTGTGATACATTTTCCTGCAAGAGAATTACAAAATATACACAGAACAATATACATAAATACACTATTGCACAGCATCCCCTTCAAAATATTTCCTTTCTGCAACAACACACTTTTGCCAACGTATGTAAAGTTCATGGGAGAAGCCTTGGAAGCCATTTTGTGAAACCAGTTTTAGTGCTCTTGTCGCGTTGACAGTAACCTCATCAGCATCCATGAATCTCCCTCCATTCAGATGTTATTTTCAGGTGTGGAACAAAAAGTAATCAGGTGGTGAGAGATCAGGGCAGTATGGTGGATGCTCTAAAGCAGTTATGCTGTGTCTGGCAAGGAAATCTTTCACGATAACTGCTCGATGAACAAGTGCATTGTCATGCAAAAGGAACCAGTTCTTTTGCTCCCATTTTCAGGACGTTTCCTTCTCTCTGCGTCCCTGAGGCGATGAAAATATCTACGTACAGTTGTTTCGTTACGGTAAGACCGTTTGGAATTAACTCATAATGGACGAGACCCTTAGAGTTAAAGAAAACTTCCAACATAACTTTGCCTTTGGAAGTATTCCTAGGAAAGCTTTGTTTCCGAGGAGATTATTTCGATTTCCACTCACATGGCTGTCGTTTAGCCGCCAGGTCGTACAAATAACACCAAATTTCATCACCAGCAATAATTTTGTTCAAGAAATCATCATCTTCATCAGGCATAGTAATCAGATCCCCAGCAAAAGTCATTCTTGTTTCTTTGTGTTCAGGCGACAACATTTTTGGAACCAACTTCCGAGAAACGTAATGCATGTTTAGATGTTTGTTAAGTATTTCTTGGACACTTCCTAGTGAAATTTCAACCTCTGCTCCTGTCTGTCCTACACATTTCCGTCCGTCGTTCCTTATAGCATGCCTCACACGCTGAACGTTTTCTTCATTTGTTGCATTTAACTGACGGCCACTGCGTGTGTCATCTTGGACGCTAATACGCCAATCAGGAAAAACGTTTATGCCACAAGTAAACCTGAGTCCTTTTCATTGCTTCTTAGCTATGTCTCTACATGAGATTTGTGTAACAAAACACAAAACTCGATATTTGAGTATTGTTCTGCAGCCATCACTATTAAATGCGACGAACAAGCATGCACAAAGAACACACGGATATAATGCAACAACAACAATAAGTATAATCGCTATGATCGCGGGAAACTTAACGGCAACAACGTCATGATTGTTGACAACAATCATATTCTTGGATATGTATAAATACGTACATACTGCGATACCATTCCGGGAACTTTTTGAACCTAGTAGTATATGCATTTTCGTGAAGTTCATTTATTTTTAAAAATGGAAATAGGAATGAAATTAAAAATGCCTGCAGGCATTAAATCATGAAGGTCTTCTTAATCACTAACAAAAAATACAAGGTTCAGGACCTCAGCATTGCTGAGGAAAAGGTACATCAATGACCAAAACTGAAGGGGTCAGAGCCTAGTGGGCCATCTCCAGAAATCGGTAAAATGAGATGATGCCATCTAGAGGGATAATTTTGAACTTCCTACCTGTTGTGAAAGTGGTCATCTCCAATAACTTCCATTCGTGTAATATTGTGTCTTCAAAAATGTAAGCAAAATAAATTGCCCGCTTATTTTAGAGCTAAAGTTGTCCAAATCCTCACAGCCTATATGAACATCCCTAATAGTCACGTGGCATAGCCATACATTGTGGCGGGCGCTGAGGCAGGCAAGGACGTAAACAAAGCAGTAAAATAAAAAAAAAGAAAGATGTAGAAATACTGAAAATTGGATTTAAAATAAGCGGAAAATAATGGAAACTCTTTCCTGTAAACCAGATGGTACAGTCTGATTTTGTACGAATAAGAAACCTAGCGAATGGGTTATTAGTTTGTAAAGAAACTGTTGATGGGGAAAGAAACAGTGGCTCAAAATAAAATGGTTCCGATTTGGATCAGAATATCAATTTCAGATTAAGTTTCGCTACACCTTAAATAGATTTAAGCTTGGCAAATACTTGATTGTACTCCTAACGGCAGAGGAAGGCGTACAGTAAAGGTAGCATCATCAGTGCTTTCACCTTTCATGCTCGTGTGGATGGGGGCGGTAGAATAACACCCACGGTATCCCCTGCCTGTCGTAGGAGGCGACTAAAAGGGGCCCCAGGGGCTCTGAACTTGGGAGCGTGGGTTGGCGACCATGGGGCCGTCAGCTGAGTCCTGGCATTGCTTCCACTTACTTGTGCCAGGCTCCCCACTTTCATCTATTCTATCCGACCTTCCTTGGTCAACTCTTGTTCTTTTCCGACCCCGACGCTATTAGGTTTGCGAGGGCTAGGGAGTCTTTAATTTTCACGCCCTTTGTGGCTCTTGTCTTCCTATGGCCGATATCTTCATTTTTCGAAACGTCGGATCCCTTCCCTTTTTTTCTCTGATTAGTGTTATATAAAAGATGGTTGCCTAGTATTGTACTTCCCCTTAAAACAATAATAACCACCACCACCACCTTCACCTTTCAGCTTAAGTCAGGCTTATGACGCAGCTATTCCAATGACAAACTCTACGTATGATGATTTAATTTCTATGCTAGAATATATTTCTACCATTCACCATGACTTTTATAAAGACTTAACTGACAAAGAAGCAACTTATGAGCACTACCGAATGCAGCTGACCCATTGTATTGCATAGTGTAAATATAGAACCAGAATGGGCCAAATCCATTATGTTGAAAAATGTTCAAATTCGTTGCCATTATATTTGTATTTGGAGTCAAGATAACAATATTACTTTTTACTCCAAGATTGAGGTATCCTTTAGTTACAATGTGCATGTATTGGATGACTTGATTTTTGTTTCGTTAAATTATGACTAAGTGTCCAAATTTAACCCTTGTTTTCCCCACCTTTTAAAATGGTGCTTGGCCCATTATGGCTCTACCCCTTCAATTCAAGTTTGAAAAAAATTCTAAAACATTATATCTAAATAAACTTGTTTATGTTTATAGCTAAGCACAATGCATTATACCTAAATCAGTGTGCAAGGTTTCATGAATCTAACTCAAATAGTGTCCAAGTTACAGAGAATGTAAGAATCAATAAATTTCTGTGCACGTCTGCCCTTAAGAGAGAGGTGATTGCCCAATTGTACCTCCTCTTAAGACGATAATCACCACCACCATCACATCCTCCACTGCCAAGTGATTTTCTAGAGGAATCCATGCAATTTTTAAGTGCCAGAGGACTTGTATTGAACGTAACGGAGGCTACATACGGAAATGATACAGCTGTGTATCGTTTTCGTTCAGTAGAATAATTTAAAAAATAGTTAAGGTTTTCATTTGATTCGCCGAACCAGAGTGCTCTCTGTCGACCAATACTAGTAACTGACTAAATCTTTGAAATTTAAAAATGACTTATAATATATATTATCTTAAAATGTTTAAACTGCCAAACATATATATTTTTGGCAGTTTATTCAGTTTTAGATGTAGTCTTACTTACGAGCAGAAGGAAGGAGAAAGATGAGTAAGAGGACTGCCACGGAGCCGAGATCCAACATGATGAGGACAATTCCTACTCCAAAGAGGACGAGAAAGGAGAGGACGGATGAAATGATGGTGAAGATAATCCATGGCTTGACCAGCTTGGGCTCTTCCTGAAACATGAACATAATAATGTTATGTGCCAGCCCTGTGGTAACCTTTTTTGGTACGTCATGCAAGGGACTAGTGAGTCAGGCAACCGGGGAGCTCCCAGCCGGCCTGGAGGGCATGGTTGGCCTCTCCGTGTATTGTTCTCGTCGGCTGGCTTACCTGTGAGTTTCTTGGAGATTCAACGGGAATGTTCCACCTCTAGCGATCTCGCGAATGCTCTGGTTTCAATCACCCGAGCTGTAAAAAAGGAAGGTTAGCCGCGGACAGTAAGTCCGAGTCGGGCTCCGTAGTGGAGTCAGTGTGAGACTCAGTGTGTTGGAGATCGGCGGCAGGGCTGAGGGCGACAGAGATGTTGGCTGTTGCTAGTGTCTCCCACCGTTGTGTTGTGGTGTCGGACAGTCCAGTGAGTAGGTGGGCTACAAACGACGTACGGAACCGAAGACACTGTACTACCCAAGAGTACTGTGTGTTTGTGGCTTGAGGATCGCCATCAGTCAGCGAGGGAAGCCGCTACCGTGAGTGTGAGGGTAAATAATATTCGCTGTTCTGAGTATCGTCCTGCTGTTGAGTACTGTTGGGCTGTTGCTGTTTGGTTGTACACTGCATGTGACAGTGTGAATTACTGGACTGTCTCTGGAGTCGAACCAAGGAATAGCCATAGTGTGTTGTGTACCCGTAGCCCTGTGTTCAAATCCAGCGGTCTACACACAGCTCCTGTATGAAGTGACTGGACTTGGGGAAGTGAATGTAAGGATTAGTCATCCCCTGGTATAGCAACAGGCCGGACCGCCTGCTGTGCCATAGGGAAGAGAGATTTATAAATAGACAGCAGTTAGCGAGTGTGGCCATTCTTGACTGATTAGAACTGTGTGTGTATGTGTGTGTCCATTTAATGGGTCATCCTGAAATAAATTAAAGATAAAACAGTCGGAGTTTTATTTATAACTATAATTTTAAGAACCGTTTGGAATTCTCATCTAACGTAGGCTAAATTAACACATGTCACATCGTTGTTCTTCTACAAAAACACGTTAATTATGGGCCAGTTTGTAGTTCTCCTCAAACGTAAACACATGTTCGAACCAGTTTGTAGTTCTCTTTAAACGCAAACAAGACATGTTTGAATCAGCTAAATTTATAGAAGACATAACTTGTTCTCTTCTTAGAATTAAGAGCATGTCGGAGGCGTTGATCACTATATAGGGATGCCATCCCCGAATTATAAAAACGGAAAGATATATATCTATCTACAGGCCTATATCCCTTCATCTGGGGTTGTTAGTCTGTGTATCTAAACGTTACTATGTTGGTCATAGCTCTTGATATCCTGTTAGCCTTGTGCTATCTGGACTGTCTTACGTCGTGTGGTTGTTTTTGATTGTCTTGTTAGCCTGATCGAGTCTGATGGGCTAAATTTTGTTTTCTGAAATTATATGTAATGTGTATTATTGGAGAACTGCATTGTTGTATGGGTGAACTGTATGTTACCTATGGACGGCACGTACTACATGATCAAATACACGTGTGCTTGAAAATTTGCAAGGCAATACATACGTCTATTAGGGAAAGCAGCGTGTGTTTTATAAAATCAGTGAGAATTTTAAGGTACGGTATTAAGCAAAATAAGAAGATGGCGAGGGGAAGGAGGGGATATAAATTTTGCTCAATCATATTGACCTTAAAAATAAAATTCCTATGTTGATTTTAAGAGGGATTCATGTGATGTAAACGAAGACAAAAATCGCTAACGCAATTTTGTAGCGAAGAATAAATTTCTATTTTGAGCATATTGTTACGTGCCAGCCCCGTAGTGGCCCCTTTCGGTACTTCTTGGAAGGGGCTAATGAGTCAGGCGTCCAGGGATCTCCCACCCAGCCTGGAGGACGAGGCCGGCTTTTCCGTATATTGTTCTCGTCGGTTGGTTTACCTGTGAGTTTCTGGGAGATGCAACGAGAATGTTCTGTCTCTAGCCACGTCGCGAATATTCTGGTACACATCACCCGAACTATAAAAAGGGAGGCTAGCCGCGAACAGTTAGTCAGTGTTGACCTCCGCGGCGGAGTCAGTGTTGGACTCGGAGTCAGTGTTTGAATCACTGTGAGGCTCAGTGTGTTGGGGTTCGGTGGCTGGGCTGAGGGGGACAGAGGTGTCGGCTGTTGCTAGTGTCCCACCGAGGTCTGAACGAGGAGAGACGAGTGAGTGACTGGACTAAGGACGGCGTGCGAGACAGAGGACTGTGTATGTATATACACTTCTATGGACTGAGGACATCCGTGAGTCAGAGAGGAAAGCAGCTATCGTGGGCGTAATTGAAACTGCGTTAATAATCGTTTTGTGAGAACTGTCCTGCTATTTAGCACTGTCAAACTGTTGCTGTTTAGTTGTTCACTGTGTTTGACTGTGTGAATTACTGGACTGTCTGTGGAGTCGAACCAAGGAACAGTCATCGTTTATTGTGTAGCCAGTATCACTGTGTTCAAACCTACCTGTCTGCACGCAGCTGCTGTGTGGGGTGACTAGACTTGGAGAAGTGAATGTAAGACGAGCCTGTGAATAGGATTATAGACGTCTCAAGTAACTCCAACGAGCCGGGATTCCCCGGTGTGTGTAAATAGACAGCAATTAGTAAGTGTGGCCATTCATGGTGGTTAAATAGAATTGTGTGTGTATACAACGTGTCCGCAAACAAGCACCGACAACGCTTAGTATATTGTGCGGGAAAGCAAATTGATCCATTTTCAAGAAGGAACCCAAATCCAGAAACGCACGACTTGGTCGCTGTAGCGCTTCTGTACGTTCCACATGTCGTCAATAAGCCCAACATGAGTAGCACACCGGGCTCATTATAAACGGCGTTCGAACTTTGTACCTCCTACGTCACTGCAGAGCCTACATCTGCGCTGCTGAGCCTCACGCAGATGACCCAATACGTGCGTTGCCTTTGAAGAATCTCAATCGCACCGTGGACTCGAGCAAGAAGGTCCTCCGCTGACGTTACAGGAGTGTCATACACCATACCCTTCATACTACCAACGAGCAACTGTCCTGCTTCTCTTAGTTGTCTCTCGATGGCCACGAACGTGGAATGATGTGGGGTACGTCTGTTTGGAAAACGTTCCGCATACAATCCTGCAACAGGTCTACCACTGCAATCCGCTTTGCCGTATGCAAGCACCATGTCGCTCATTTCCGCAGCTGTAAACTAGTACAGTCGCAATGCTGTTAACAACTCTTCTGCACTGGCAGACTACAGTACACAAGTGACGCAGTAGAATGCGCATCAACGACTATGTGGAGGAGTGTAGCGCATGCGCAGGAATGTTATTAGGATGAAGCCATCGATCCGCAGTACACGGATGGCTAAAGGGTAGCATATCTTCCATATTAAGACACCAAATCAGAACAAATTGCCCAAACCGTGCACTACCGGACAGGGGCTCCTTCTTGAAAACCGATCAGACGGCCAGCGGGGGGGGGGGGGGGGGAGGGCACACTGTATATATGTCTGTGTATCTGTGTGCGCGCGTGCATTTATTGGGTCATCCTGAAATAAATTACAGTAAAAAACACACGCTGTTTTATTCGTAACAATATTATGTGCTTTTCTTCTTAATAACATTTATACTTCAGCTGTATTAATTATAAGTTAATGCCATGGCATTAGGTTATATTTAAGGCCAAATTCTTGGATTACTTCGATCACTGTAAGTATCTAGGTCAGGGAAGGCGAACCTATGACACGCGAACATGACTTTTGTGGCGCGTCAGACAACATATTGTACGTGCACTTTTTAGTGATAGATTTCGTACTCGGTTGAGGAGTAAGAAGGGAGCACTGCCGGTTCCGGTAGTACTGCCAAATGAATGGAAATTAAATCTGAATTGAATCGATAATGTGATCGATCGATATGAATTTTCTAAACCTTTATTATCTTACGCCAACAACTGTGTCACACACACAATATATAATACTATATAATATTTCCCGATGCGAAACGTGTTCCTAGCATGAATTCTATAGTTTGGCTTTGCTGTGTAAACAACAACAGTACGAGTACTTAAAGTGTACGCCAGATGTCGCACAACGATGATAAGCGATTCTTAATTTGTGTTTCAAAGGTTGCCAATATGAATCTCGAAGATAACCGTAGTCGACCGATTCAGCACTAGGGTGTAAATCTATCGCTAAAAAGTGCGTAGATAATACTTACATCTCAATGTTTTAACACGTAATAAATAGGTCGAAAGTCCAACAACACAGCATATTTCAACATTACGCTTTAATAAAGAAATATGTCATAATTAATTCTATGGCTATATACACTGACTGACAGAGCAAATGCAACACCAAGGAGGAGTGGTTCGAAAGGGATGAAAGTTGGGGGAAAAAACAGAGTCGGCACGGAAGAATAATTGATGTTTATTTCAAACCGATATGCAGGTTACACAATGCGCACGGCATCGACTCAGTAGGATGTAGGACCACCGCGAGCGGCGATGCACGCAGAAACACGTCGAGGTACAGAGTCAATAAGAGTGCGGATGGTGTCCTGAGGGATGGTTCTCCATTCTCTGTCAACCATTTGCCACAGTTGGTCGTCCGTACGAGGCTGGGGCAGAGTTTGCAAACGGCGTCCAATGAGATCCCACACGTGTTCGATTGGTGAGAGATCCGGAGAGTACGCTGGCCACGGAAGCATCTGTACACCTCGTAGAGCCTGTTGGGAGATGCGAGTAGTGTGTGGGCGGGCATTATCCTGCTGAAACAGAGCATTGGGCAGCCCCTGAAGGTACGGGAGTGCCACCGGCCGCAGCACATGCTGCACGTAGCGGTGGGCATTTAACGTGCCTTGAATACGCACTAGAGGTGACGTGGAATCATACGCAATAGCGCCCCAAACCATGATGCCGCGTTGTCTAGCGGTAGGGCGCTCCACAGTTACTGCCGGATTTGACCTTTCTCCACGCCGACGCCACACTCGTCTGCGGTGACTATCACTGACAGAACAGAAGCGTGACTCATCGGAGAACACGACGTTCCGCCATTCCCTCATCCAAGTCGCTCTAGCCCGGCACCATGCCAGGCGTGCACGTCTATGCTGTGGAGTCAATGGTAGTCTTCTGAGCGGACGCCGGGAGTGCAGGCCTCCTTCAACCAATCGACGGGAAATTGTTCTGGTCGATATTGCACATGCTGAAGAATGGCGGTTGACGTGGCGTGCGGGGCTGCCACCGCTTGGCGGCGGATGCGCCGATCCTCGCGTGCTGACGTCACTCGGGCTGCGCCTGGACCCCTCGCACGTGCCACATGTCCCTGCGCCAACCATCTTCGCCACAGGCGCTGCACCGTGGACACATCCCTATGGGTATCGGCTGCGATTTGACGAAGCGACCAACCTGCCCTTCTCAGCCCGATCACCATACCCCTCGTAAAGCCGTCTGTCTGCTGGAAATGCCTCCGCTGACGGCGGCCTGGCATTCTTAGCTATACACGTGTCCTGTGGCACACGACAACACGTTCTACAATGACTGTCGGCTGAGAAATCACGGTACGAAGTGGGCCATTCGCCAACGCCGTGTCCCATTTATCGTTCGCTACGTGCGCAGCACAGCGGCGCATTCCTCATCATGAGCATATCTCAGTGACGTCAGTCTACCCTGCAATTGGCATAAAGTTCTGACGACTCCTTCTTGGTGTTGCATTTGCTCTGTCAGTCAGTGTATTTTACAAATTTTATTAGGCAAAATCAAAAATATTTCTTATTCTTAAAGTTTACCTGTTTTTTAAATGTAGTTTTCGGTGATGTTTGCAAAATAAAGTCATGAAAAGCTCAGTCCAATGGATTTATATATAATGCAATCTAATACCTGAATGAAGTCAAGTGAGGAGAGTTTCATAATGATTTTAAAGGAAAATAACCGATGGCACACTAGACAGCAAAAAGTACTAAACAAAATCTTAGTGGGAAACGGTTTGCCATCCCTGACCTAGGTGTTAACATAAAGAAAGATCTTCACTGGGATAATCACATAAACGGGATTGTAAATAGAGGATACAGATCTCTGCACATGGTTATGAGGACGTAAAGAAGAGGACATATAAGTCTCTGGTAAGACCCGAACTAGAGTATGGTTCGAAAGTATGGGACCCTCACCAGGATTACTTGATTCAAAAACTGAAAAAAAAATCCAAAAAAAAGCAGCTCGATTTGTTCTGAGTGATTTCCGACAAAAGAGTAGCGTTACGAAAATATTGCGAACTTTGGGCTGGGGAGACTTGGGAGTAAGGAGACGAGCTGCTCGACTAAGTGGTATGTTCCGAAATGTACGCTGAGAATGACATTAGTAGACGAATATGTATGAGTGTTTTTTAAATGTTGAAAACATTTCTTAACAGACAAATTAGAGGTCCCCATACTACGAAGAACCGTAAAATCAAGCACTTTCCTCAAATTTGTCGAAAGTTGAAGGGATAAAGGGCCCGGAAAGGTTTCAAATTGTGAGTCTTGGATAGATCTACCAAAGTAAAAAAGATGAAGTTCCGGGAAAACAGCCTAAAATCTGTTGTTTCTTTACTCGTTTCCTGTTTTATCAAATCTTAGCCAATTTAACTTATGTATGCGTAGGTGGATCAAAAGGTTAGTTGCACTAACGCGCTGTGTGTTGCAAACATGGGCACAGCGGAAAAAGGGACAAACACTGTCCACACGTCTGTTGGGCAGGTCGCTGTGGTGTCTCGTCTAGTATTGTGTGAATAGCGGCCAAATGCAATGGCGCGTCAACTGGACGTTCACTCCAAATATAAGGTGTGTGCGACAATCCGATTGCTATGGGCCAAAAGGAAGAATTGCACGGACATTCATCGTGAAATTAGTGCTGTGTATGGGGAGCTGGCCATTTCCCGGCAAGGTAATGTAAGTGGTGTCAGCAATTCGAAGCCGGATGCACGGATATCACGGACAACCATCGCGAATGCAGTCTCGCAACGTCCAGGACCCGTGCAAATGTCAACAGAGCGAATGCGATCATTAGACAGAACCGGCGCATTAAACTGAGAGAAATCGCGACGCAGCTGAACATGTCGTATGGCAGTGTGTGCGCCATTGTTCACGAGGACCTTGGATATCGTAAACTGTGTCAAAGATGGGTCCCACGTCTTTTCACCGATGAGCACAAGGGACAACGTTTCCAATCCTCCCTGGCATTTTTGCAACGCTATGGTGCAGACGGCAACGGGTTTCTGCGGCGAATCGTCACAGGCGACGAAATGTGGGTCCACCACCTCATCCCCGAAACGAAGCGAACATCAATGGAATGGGTGCACCCCTCATCACATCAACGAAAGAAGGCAAAGGTTCAACCTTCAGCCGGTAATGTTATGGCGACAGTGTTCTTTGACATGGAGGGTTTGCTGCACGTGGAATTCATGCCGAAAGGAACGACGATCAACGCGGCGTCGTATTGCCAAACGTTGCACCGGTTGCGTAAAGTGATTAAAGAGAAGCGCCGGTGTGATTTTGTTGCATGATAACGCAACACCTCCCAAGGCCCGCCGAACGAGAGAACTGCTGCAGCGTTTCAAGTGGAAGGTCTGGCAACATCCACCCTATAGTCCCGACCTAGCGCCATGTGACTTTCATCTGTTCGGTAAGCTCAAAACGGAGCTCGATGGTCGACGTTTCCAGACCGATCAGGAGGTGAAGGCCGCTGTCTCCGAGTGGTTGCAGAACGCTGGAGGAAATTTCTATGCATCCGGCATCGACAAGTTGGTTGTGCGTTCGCAGAAATGTTTGGAGTGGAAAAGTGGCGTTACAGTGTATGTTGTTATAGTCGTGTTGAGCTAAATTGATCAGACGTTCCGAAAAATAATATTTTCCAAGTTATTTCTTCGTTTTAATAATGTATAATACATGTTTTGAACTAGTATTGGAATAAATAAGACTATATACAACAAGTTTAGTTTTTGATGATGGCCATAACTGGGAAGTGCAACTTATTTTCTGATCTGCCCTCGTATAATTATTTCTGTAATATGTCCTTTGGTTCAATACCCTCAGGCGTTTTTTAGAAAAATGTCCAAACCGAATGTATACTAGTTATAAGGGCTTAAATGAAACAATGCATTGACCCACATTAGCGGTCGTAGTGGTAGAAAAAGGCAAACTGGTAATCTAATCAACCGGATAACGATGATTAAGAAAAAGGATTGTGTTTTTTAGGAATAAATAAAGAATATATTCTCATACTTGATTACATTTTATTTACCTAAAATTCGTAGTTCATATCCAAAGGATGTTTTCAACACTGAGTTGCTTGCTTGAAAGGCTAGAACTGTGGATTTTTAAAAGAAGTTAAATGATCACAGTATAAAGATAAAGTTGGAATTCAAGAGGAAAAACTGGGGCAAATATTCGTTTATAGGAAGAGGAGTTAGGGATTGGAATAATTTACCAATTCAATAAATTTCCAAATTATTTGCAATTATTTAAGAAAAGCCTAGGTAAACAACAGATAGGGAATCTGCCACCTGGGCGACCACCGTAAATGCAGATCAGTAATGATTGATAAATTAAAAGGAACTGAATATCTTCTAAATTGTCAGCTAGAGAGGGATATGGATGAAATGTAAAAATTAATCAGTTGACGACGATAATTGATGATTCCCTAAATCGTTGTCAGAATGTCCTAGATGGAGTGATGACGGCATCTCCCGGGAGAGCGGATATTTGTAAACACACACTATCTCTATTGATTTCCAGCAGTGCCATGGTAACGGTGTCCACTGCCGGTCTTGGTGAGCAGGGACGGGAGAACTTCTGGAATAGTTTCAATTTATGAAGACTCCTTTGCTTAAAGTAGAACAACGATACTTAATATTTAAGATAACCTGGGTCAAGGCCGTAACCTGAATGTTTTTTCGGAAGGTGTTAAGATTTGGGGGAGAGGGGGAGGGGGAGTCCTTCCGAAAACTAAAAATATAGTAAGAATTTTGTATTCTTTCAAATAGATTTTACAGAAAAAGGCGTCTGAAATAATTTTGGAGCAGTACCTTTTACAGCCTCCGTGGCTCAGACGGCAGCGCGTCGGCCTCTCACCGCTGGATACCGTGGTTCAAACCCCGGTCACTCCATATGAGATTTGTGCTGGACAAAGCGGAGGCGGGACAGGTTTTTCTCCGGGTACTCCGGTTTTCCCTGTCATCTTCATTCCAGAAACACTCTCCATTCTCATTTCATAGCATCTATCAGTCATTAATATATCCCTTTGGGAGTGGCGACCCCATCGTACTAACAGCCTATATTTGATGCATTCATTACATCCCTGACCCGGTCAAAAAGACTGGAAAACAGGTTGTAGGTTTTCACCTTTTACAACTCAACGGGTTAAGTAAAAAAGTACATTCATAGCGGTCTGGTGGACAGAACACGCTTTAACAGGTGTGTGTAGTGAGACAAAAAGATTTCTGTCGTTTGTTTAAAAATGGAGGTAATAATATATTTCATTGTAAGTATAAAAATATTTGAAAGTTTTATTCAATTTTTAAATCTCCTACGACTCCATAACATGAAAATATATCAATATGTTTATTGAAATAGATGTTATGGTGCAAAATGTATTAAGAACATTTTAAAAAATCTGTACATCTCACCAAAATTAAAAATTTCCATTCATGTTTTCAGTAAATTTGTTAACATTCTTAGAGAAACATTCCAAGATGGCACAGATTTTATAGGTTAAATTCAACTGTTTATTTTGCAAATGCGTGTTTTCACAAGATTTATAATTTATTGTAGGCGATTTCAAAACCCGTATTTTCTGTTTAAATTTGTCAATTTCACTTTCATTTTGGAGGGTGATTGAACCCCCGAACTCCCCCCCCCTGGGTACCGCCTTGACCCGGGCCCCTATTTCATAAAACTTGGTAGGTACGACAATTTTGACAATTAAGTCAGATCTGACAAATTCAGTATGTCATGACAGTTTTCTGGTTCATAAATGCTACAAATTTCTCTTTTGTGACAGGCAAAATATTGTAACTTGTAGAACTCGTTTCAAAATCGCGACAATTTTATGTCAGATCTGGAGCTGAATGTATTTCGCTCTAGATGACTCCGAAGGAGGATATCGATCATTGAATGCGATGCACGAACAATCGACGAAGCGGTAAAATCCAAAACTGAAATTTAACCTACATTTTTTTCCTGCTCATTCAGACAGAATGGCAAATAATTTTGATAAGATTACGATCTTAATGTTATTTATTTGTTCTTCCCACAATGATAGGCTGCCAAAATCTGACAAAGTATACCACAACACTGGAGTACTGAATGTATGTTTAAACATGAAGAGTTTTCTGGAGTTAATCCTTCTCGTATGCAGTACTATAGAGGTGATTTCTAACAAATTGGGCGGAGACTTTACTGGCCAAGACGGCTAAATCACAGTCAGATTTTTGGAAATGCAACACAAACAAAATTTGCTCTTGAGGTGTGTACGAATAACTTTTAACCGCCAATGTCCGATTGATCAGACGTTCCGGAAAATAATATTTTCCAAGTTATTTATTCGTTTTAATAATGTATAATACATGTTTTGGACTAGTATTGGATTAAATAATACTATATACAACACGTTTAGTGGAGGAAATTGCTGCCGGAAGTGTCCGAGGACAAGTTCGGTTCGCCAGATGCATGTCTTTCGATTTGACTCCCGTAAGCGGCCTGCGCGTCGTGATGAGGATGAAATGATGATGAAGACGACACATACACCCAGCCCCCATGTCAGCGAAATTAACCAATGATGGTTAAAATTCCCGACCCTGCCTGGAATCGAACCCGGGACCTGTGTCACCAAAGGCCAGCGCGATAACCATTTAGCCATGGAGTCGGGCAGTGGCTTGGCGACCAAGCGGCAATTCAGCTCCCGCAAAAAGAAAAAGAACGCAACTATTCCGTATACAGAAAGATTAGTACTATTCAAGGTGGTAAATGGAAAAGACTAGATACATTTGTAAACAGTGTAAGAAGGGTGTACACTCTTTGTGCCTCCCTAAGCACATTTGCTAGAACACGTCATCAATATATGTAAATATTAGTACATTGTTTCTTGTATCATAATTTTAAGGTAAAAAGTGAATTTTTGGGTCTTTTGTGTGAAATAGACATTAGTAATCACTTTTTACTTATAACGAACCAGGAACTGCAGCATTTGCATATAATGTGAGATTAGAAAATTTCACATTAATGTAATAATAATAGTAATAACAATAATAATATTGTTGTAACTGTAATATTGTATATAAAGCTCTGTTTTTATATGTGACATAGGAAACACCACCTCTCTAAAATAATGCAGTTTTTGGTAGTAAAATATTTTTTCATAACGTTTTTTGATCATGAAATACTTCTTTTTTCAAGGAAAGAAAATATTTATTTGAATTATCACTTCATAAAATAAAAGTTTATAAAATACATGTGGATTAATTTACATCAATAAAATTTACATAAATTGAACAGAAATTATTACGAATAATTTATTGCAAAGTAAAAAGTGCTCATTAGGCTTTGGCGGTATAAAACATGGACACAGCGTATGAGGTCAAGCCAAACGGCTAAATCACAGTACAGATTCTTGGGAATGCGGAACAAACAAAGTTTGCTCTTGAGGTGTGAACGAATAACTTTTGTGTTTGTGAGTGCAATCGCTGCCCTATAAAATATACTGTATAATGTATTCACCTGATGTCTTGCTAATACGAAATAATCATAATATCTTTGACTACAAAGTCACTGACATTGAAGGTTAGGTTAATCTGTTGTCTAAAAATCCAGCATAGTCCCATTTCAATATTTTCATTACTGCTACTACCGCTGTTACTAGAGTTCATTATCCACAAGAGATTTTAAATTACAAAACATTCGCGAAAATAAACTACCTAGTTTTATAGACACCCGCTGCAGTACTTGTTGATGGAACAATCATATAAAATGTGCAAAGTAATCTAACTTCCCAGCTACTTTTTACCAATATTCAGGGAGGCTGTTATACTCGGGATGCAGCAGTAATCTCATCTATCGAAGATGTGTGGTAACAGAAGAGACAAATCACATCACAACAGTGGTCAATGTAATGTTATTGTTGTTCAGTTTCATGAGCTTTCGATATTGTAGGCCTTCATATTTAGTTTCCTTCCGACTCTGAAATATTAGAGCATCTGACGTAAAGGGAGTTCTTCCTCTTTTCATGACTCCCTCTTCTCTTATTCTTCAAGCAATCGTTCCTTCACGATTTCTTCTCATTTTTTATGGTCATCTTCACAATTTTCATTGTCGATACGGACCAATAACCACGCGGTTTTACACCTTAAGACACTATTGACAAAACCCACCGCCAGTTATCACGATTAAACAACTTTTCCATGTCAGCAATGCTTGGCGTTTATATTAATGTGGCCACAACGTCGCACACAAAATGCTGTCAACATGTGTACACGGATTTATTACAATTATTTACAAATTGAATGCACATAACCTTAATCACTGTATCACAAACAAAACACTTCACTGCGAGAACATCAACAAAGCCGCAATTTTAACAACTGCCTATCACTCCATCATGGAGACTGCAACCACTGGAATGGCAACTACACATACTTCAAACACTCGTTAGCAAGACACACGTCTGGTCAGAACAACTCCTGTTAAACAATAACTCGTCTCTACCATCAAGACCACCTCTTTATATAGGTGCCTGGCCGGGCTTCCAAAAAGATAGTCACAAAATACATTCTCGTAAATTCTAGAGTGCTTAATACATAGATATAGTGTACAGAATATTCTCCATAATTCTCGTCTACCCAGTGCCTTTCTGGATGTTACAGTGTGTTTCAAAATACTGTAGTGGATTACAGCTAAGAATAAATCAATTACAGGTGTTTACATATAAACAGTGCATGTTTCATGACATAACCTCACAAACACTGCGATCATTCGACTACGTAAATAATAACAACAACAACAACAATAATAATAATAATAATAATAATAATAATTCGAGCTCGATACTTGCATTATTTACCCATGGGTGAGAGAATATTGTTTTCAAGTTATATCCGTTCATCACACTTGCGTCAATATGGACTAAGCAACAAAAGTCTAAATTCATGAATTCTGTTATCATAGTAGGTACATAAATGATAGGAACTTGTATTCTCTATAACTTTTGTTACGGCATGTAATGCTTTCCGATAGGACGAATAGCATACGTATTTAGAAAAGATAATTTTATGCACCTTCCCCTAAACTACCATTTCATGCAGCGTGAATAACATTTATTTATAACCTAGACTGTAGCACTTTATTCCCAGACTTTACATACCGATTTTCATTAAATTCTGTTCACCCATTTTTTCGTGGTGCTGCGTTGATATGGACTTAGCAACAAAAATCGAAATTCATGAATATCTCTGTTATCATAGCCTGTGCGGTAAAATGCATAAGACATACTTTAAATGATCGGAAATGTAATTCTATATAACTTTAGTTATGTAGTATTTATAGACAGGACCATTAATAACATAAATATTTAAGAATTAAATATTGGGCCTTCCCATAAACTACCATTTCACTCGGCGTGAATAAAATTATTTATAGCTTTGATTGTAGTGTCTCATTCCCCGACTTTAAATACCAATTTTCATTAAATTCTATTCAGCCATTTTCTTGTGATGTCCGTACATACATACAGACAGACAGACAGACATAAATTAAGGAAAGTTAAAAAATGCATTTCATTGTTACTGTGGACACCACCGATAAAGAAATACCATTCTTATTAAATTCTGAGCAAAGTACACACAAAACTCTTATTATAAACATATATATAGATTGCAGGCTACATATAAAAGATTACCTGTCAGCTCCACATTGACAATTCTATAAATTTGTAAACATGTCAAAAACTAATGACATATCTGTTTTACAACACTACATGAGGTCTACAATTTGACAAATTTGTCAGCATTTTACATGTCAGTTCAAAAGTTGTATGAAACACACATTTGTAAAATTGTCGTAAAAATCTAATGACAATTTTGTAAAATTGTAAGTTTTATGAAACACAAAATTGTCAAAATGTAAACTTGTCTGACAATTTCCTGTCACCTGTAAAATTGTAACTTTTATGAAATAGCGCCCTGGACACAAGCCTGTATTCTGTACGTCATATGAACTTGGGTCAGTACAGAAATATATAACTTGATTCAGAGGGCCAAGGATTTGACGTCATTCAAAACTCAACTGTGAAATTTCAGGAATGGATTCCTGGTGTGTCTTTATGTTAGGTCATCAGCCCAGAGGCAGGTTGGATCCTCAGATAGCACCACCAAAGTTTATGCAGTTACTGGGAAACTGCAACAACCGATGGTGGTGTCAAAATGAGGCGTACTAGGCAAGATGAGGAGTGAGGTAGTTTGCCATTGGTTTCCTCTCTGGGCTAGAAAGTGCTATTGCAGCACAACTGACCCCATGAATAACACCTTTCATAAAAATCAGACTCAGTCGTCGTGCTCCGAATGACATTACTCGGCACCACCCATACTCCAGCAGATTTTAATATTGCCACAGCCATGGATGAGACTGGGACTTCGGTAGAAGCTACATTTTGCTCTGTTCTGTGCCAAGAGACAGATAGAGATAAAAACACGACATAATAGCATAGGTCCATAAATGTAATTACAGAGAAATCCGACCTATTATTGGGATCGTAAACAACACCAGTCGAATATACGAAAGACCTTACGTGTCCACAAAAGGTAAATGTCCAGGGGGATAAAGTCAGGGCAGTATGATGGCCAAGCAATTGTTCAACCTCTACCTTTCCTACACCCACCATTAAGGTGTCTACGGACCAAAAGATTTAAATGAGTGGGAGAACCATCATGCATGACGTACAGTTGCCGACGAGATGCTAGCGCATGTCTTGCAAGTAATCAGGCAATGTAGCACTCAAAATATCTGTATAGTCAATTAAATCAATCAGTCAATCATCATGATCTGCTGTCGCCCAGGTGGACAGGGGTAGAATGGGGAAGTGTGCTCACAATGCTTGTATGAGTTTTATCTATGGGGTTCATTACGCCGACCATGCCACATCTTTGTACACGCGGCTGGGGTGGCTTCGCTTGCTTCGCTTGCTTCGCTTGCAAGAACGACGCACAATTCATACTCTTTGCTTTTTGAATAATATTCTTAAAACTTTTCAACCAGCCTATCTCCGTGGTCGCATTGAACTCCTCTCCACAAACCATAACAAAAATAACCGATCTTGCAGCACCATGGGCTCCCTTCCTATACACAGATCAACAATCTACGCGAAATCATTCGCCGTTACCGCAGCCCGACAATGGGATATCTTGCCAGTGGACGTCAGAAGTGTATTGTTTACTATAACTCTATGGTCAGAAGCATGTCCAGCAACTCAGCTTTAAACATGCCTGTGTCGAAATACTAGGTAAACATGCACGAATCATCTAGTTTTGATATGAAAACACCTTCTCCTACTTCCTCTTTATCCTTTCCTTTTTTCAGAGATGTCTTTCTTCTTCTGCCGTGCGGTTAGGAGCGCGCAGCTGTGAGCTCGCATCCAGGAGATAGTGGGTTCGAACCCCACTGTCGGCAGCCCTGAAGATGGTTTACCGTGGTTTTCCATTTTCACACTAGGCAAATGCTGGGGCTGTACCTTCATTAAGGCCACGGCCGCTTCCTTCCCATTCCTAGGCCTTTCCTATCCCATGGTCGCCGTAAGACCTATCTTTGTCGGTGCGACGTAAACCAAAATAGCAAAAGTAGCCTTCTTCTTCTTCTTCTTCTTCTTCTCAGTTGAGGGCGATATTTTGGTATTTTCTTGAAATGTATATACAGTATTTTTGAAACTTTCTTTTTATTAGTATATTTAGCACTTATTATTCATATGTTTTTTATGTTCGTACAATGCGTTTTATAGGGATGATATGATTTGTTTCTTAATACCATTATGTTTCATTATTTATTTATTTTGTTTGCTAGGGGCTTTACGTCGCACCGACACAGAGAGGTCTTATGGCGACGATTTCATTATTTTATTAATACTATTACTGTTGTTAATATTTTTTCATTTTATTGTCATCAGTAGTTATTATTAACAATGTTCTAGGTTAAGATTGGTTAAGTGTAAGAAAGGGAGCACATCCGTAACTTAGCCAGAATAAATAAAACACATTATTATTATTATTATTATTATTATTATTATTATTATTATTATTATTATTATTATTATTATTATTATTATTATTATTATTTACCTACCTTTTTCCTAAAAATTTACAATGAATTTGGAAATTATTCGAACATTTCCCTTGATAATTTCTTCCAATTCCTTACTTCTCATCCTTTAAGTGAATATTTGCCCCACTTCGTTCTCTTGAATTCCAACTTTATCTCACTTTAGAGTGCAGGTTTACTGAATACAGAAAGGAACAAGTTTAATACAATGAATCCCTCTGGAAAAGTCAAGTGACTCGCGCGAATTGAACTGAACAATCCGACCAAGTGGCCGTGCGGTTAGGGGCGCGCATCTGTGGGTTGTGTGCATTCGGGAGACAGTGGGTTCGAACCCCACTGTTGGCAGCCTTGAAGATGGTTTTCCGTGGTTTCTCATTTTCACACCAGGCAAATACTGGCCATGTAGCTTATTTATGGCCACGGCTGCTTCCGTTCCACTCCTAGCCCCTTCCTATCCCATTGTCACCATAAGATCTATGTGTGTCAGTGCGAAGTTAACAAACTTGTAAAAATGGACAAAATATGGCTGCTCGTAACCAAAGAATAAATACACAAGGTGGCGGCACGAGCTAGCTGCTCGATTTCAATCATATACAACAGTATTTAAAAAGAGAATTTAATGAATAAAGACAGTTCTCTAAAAATGAATGGCTGTATTTAGTAACATAACACAAGGGACAAACAAGTACAGTATACACAGTGTATCAGCACTATACTGACAAAGAAACTATGTTAAGAACGATGGTGCAAATGGATTGGCGGAGAACATTTTTCATTTCGAGAAAATGAATTTCCGTGGTTTCCCATTTAAACACCAGGCAAATGCTGGGGCTGTACCTTAATTAAGGCCACGGCCGCTTCCTTCCAACTCATAGGCCTTTCCCATCCCATCGTCGCCGTAAGACCTATCTGTGTCGGCGCGACGTAAAGCTACCAGCAAAACAAAAATGTACAAACGAAACTTTTAAAACGATGTGAAAATATCAACGTGTTTGTTGTTTCTTAGTACGATACACAATAGATGTTTGAAGTAAATAAATCTAACGGCTGTACCTAGCACAGACTAGCAAGTTTTTTTTTTAAATAAAACTTTATTCATGTTTATTCTTCTTCTCTTTAATACAAACCTCTTCATTTTTAGGGAGCTGTCTTTATTCATTAAATCCTCTTTTTAAATACTGTTGTATATGATTGAAATCGAGCAGCTCGCTCGTGCCGCCACCTTTGGTATTGAACCCTTTAGGTCCATATTGAGGGATACCTACCTTCCTTACCTATCAGCAAAGTTCATGAGATCTGTCTCTTGGGTCGTTTCGGGTTCTTCGTCACTTGCTGAGGTAAAGGTAGGGTTCATTAATTCTAATCTGTCTACTGGAATGAAAGGTCTGTTTAAAAGATTCCTATTTATTCAGGAAATTCTGAAGCAATCTGTCACTGGTATCATAGAAGTCAACTGTATCCACTGGACACCACAATCATTTTTACATAATGGTCAGAACACTGGTGTGAGACTTTAACGTAACTGCCTGACGGGCATTCATACTAGAAACCATTGTCTCAATTATTAATCATTTAAGAAAGTAAAGTCTGGAAATCCTTAAATTCGGCTTCCATGTGAGACCACATGTACCATCGTAGTGATTCGTTATGGTCCAGCCCTCGTAACACGAACTCTGGACTCTGAGTATAATTAAGGCCGTCCAATCGGTGTGTGCCACACAGTGGTTCTACGGCATGGACCCTTAATTGAATCGATGTGACCTGCGTCTATGTCATGGACCGACCTCTAATCTTCTAAGTTACTTTAAAGTCATTGTGGATGATGACCGCAAGGAAATGATGCTACAATGGCATATGGCCCTAATCTAAGTCACTGAGGTTGATGACCCCCTGACCATCCAAGTTTCTAGGCTGAAGGCTAAACACAATTAAGTTACATCGGTTTATGACCAAAGTTCCACTTTACTATCCCCAGCACATTCACTGCTCAATCAATCAAAGTTCAATAATTACAACAATAGCAACGCTCACAAACTTTGTGGCAGTAAAATCCATTTCCTTCGGATATGTCCCCTTAATCGTTACTCTACATGTTAATATTCCCCAGAAAACAAACTAAAATTTCCAGAATGCATCTCCAAGTTATTCGCTTGATTAAAGTTATTTCAAAATGCGGTTTCACTGAATTTAATAATTAAATAAATTTAAATGATTTAACGAAATGTTAAAGATCAGTAAATTTTATCTCCGCGGACTCTGGTTTCTTCACAAATTCCTACGCAGCTGTGATGTGAGTTCAATATTGCGATGTTTATCTGGCTGGAAAAGAATTTTACATAATTCACGTCCAGCTATATATATCCTATCTCGTGATATCATGCTTAAAAATCTAATCTAGTCCTAACCGTTATTAACACTTGGATATCATAATAATCTACGTACAAACCAAACAACTCGCCATATAATTACGATGTCATATCTCGTCATCACTGAATTTGCACACCCCTCGCAGACAAACCGATCGTCACGACCATCGCTCTATATTTTGGACAACCCTGAAATTGGGTTACTCTGTTCCTTATGCTCAAAGTTCGTGATTTCAAATGTTCACTACGTCCCCATTTACAGTATTTCACAATACTTAGATCATTACCGGCTATGAATTTCAACTAAATCCAGCATTTTAACGTTTCCCCTGGCCGAGAATTACAGTACAATCTCAAGTCCACTCCTTTCCCGCTATCATAGCTGAGGTCTCTCATCCCCCCAAGCTCGCTTGGCAGTTACATGAAACACCTGTTTGTTCCAGTTGACTGGCTTCTCAACATGCTCACCTTTAAACTCTGCCGACATAATTAAACAAATACGATATTCTAACCAACAAAATGCACAGATTATGCTTCAAGATGCCCACACTAATTATACGCGTCGAAAATTGATACCGCTATGGATTTCAATGAATTTCTTTCCATTCTCAACATTATAAATATTCCTCGGGCTATCATGTCCAGGCTTCAAATGACAGGACTCTAACCTGATTCGCACATCTCATCTCAACTCATATAAAACATTCCTCGGGCTTCCGTGTCCCGGCTTCAATGACAGGTCCAACCTGATTCACAAAACTAACCTCTGTTTCCCAGCTCCACAATTATCATCGACAAAGAACTGGAATAAAATCCTCACTAGAAATCCCGACGTCTAATATCGCACAATGCATTAATCATGAATAACTTCGCATAAATGATATCGTATTTAATAACTTGATTTTTACGAGAAATGACTGAAACATTCTACTAGATATTTTATTGTCAGTCAGACACAGTTTAAAATGGGCATTAAATAAAAACGTTTCTCTCCGTGACCAAATTCATCTCCCTATGTCCTCACCCGACAACGCGCTTCCACTCGATTGAAAATGAGTAACCATGGATTATTATTATTAACGTCAAATTGCAGACAGAAGAATTTTACGTCGAATGAACATCTTACTTTGACATCACAAAATACAGGCAGTACACTCACACGGATGACGATCTACATTGGACGTGATATCACTTCGGAATCCTATTCAATAACTTTTTACAACATTATACGGCCCTCGCAAAACTTCAAAATTTTATCCAAGTGGAAAATAAAACAAATGACTCTTTTAGTCGTACTCTCACATTTACAAAACTTAGTAGGGTGACCACTGCGTCGTATATCCCCATTCAAATACACTTTAAGAAATCACGAGACAGGATATAAGAGGCAGTAAGATGGAAAATCACCTACCTCATGTCTTCATGCCAGTATTCGTCTTAGGGCTCACCTGCGACCCTGGCATTTTATTTAGCCATTTTTACATTCATGGCTGTACATATCATTGTGTTTCTTCAGGTTTCCTGGAATAAAGCATTAAAAAAAGAAAATACCCTTCACTCGTTTGCTTGAACGCACACGATGGACTACAATTATTTCCGCACACGAATTACTCAATCACATTAGAATTTATTCAGTACTTTGACCGTCCTATCTGGTACAGTTATTTCACTCAAGAAAACTATCTCCTCATGGAGTCAAGACTTAGCCGCAATGGCTAAAATCTGCAGTTGAACTCAGTCTGCTTTCGTTGGTTTGCTTTCGCAGAGCAGCTCAACAATTTTTCGTCCGCTTTGTATCACAAATGCCGGAGAAGGAAGCTTCGTCATGGCGTCCCTTCATATTTATAGCAGTTACCCCCTCTCTTCGGATCTCTCCCTTTTGCCGCCAAGAAATTTCCTATAAACTTTCTGACTTACCTAAACTGTAATTTCAAGAGTTTTGAAAGTGACTACATGCTTGCTACATTTCTGGCGGTAGTGTTCATGGACATTTAAAAAATTTACGGGTTCGATTTGTGAGATGATTGACCTCCTTTGATAGGCACTATATTTTTTTGACTTGGCGTGGTCACGCCATGTACACGCGCTTTGAAATAGTTCATAAAAATGACTTGAGATTCTTCCGCCGTCGACACGTGTGGTTGACGTCACGTACCCCAGAGCGTGGGACCGAAGGTAATCACCCCCTCGTCACGTGTCAAATCCATGCTATCAAGAATCCAACTTTTAATTTAATTGTTACATTATGCATAATGTTCTTAGGGCACAAAGGTCATGGGTTCAGTATTTATTCTTTGGTTACGAGCAGCCATATTTTGTCCAGTTTACATGCCTGTAAATGCTATTGGCTGTTAGGAACAAATACCCAGAATTTACCCAAGCAACTCTGCAATGTTTTTGAGTTCCTATCAACAGTATAGATATTTCAGTCAATAGAATTTATTTTAAGGTGATATGAGAACACAAATGACGGAACAAAATATTCAGCTATATCCTATGATTAGTGTCACTTATTGACGAAGTTAATCTTGCGTATTACTATTACCGTACGTCTATTACGATTTTGCAGCAATATGAATTTGTTATTGCTTTTCATGTTATGCTTTAGTCTATAACAGTTTAAAATAAATGTGCCTTTTACTATCCATTTTTATTTCACAATTAACTCTGTTCATACGCGATTTGAATTTCTTATTGATATTATCAAACACATTATCTATTTATCAGAATTAATTCAAATCCTGTGTTTTTCTTCAAAACGCTATAAAACACTAAACAACAAATGTAAAAACTTTACAAAATGTTTAAATCTAAATTCTAAATTTCTGATTTCATTAATCTAAAAACACTCCTAAAATACTATTTTCAAGCACAATTTCTGCTCTAAAAATGCTCAAAACTCACTTTAATAGCTCCAACAACCAGCAAAACACTCAAGACGAGGTGAAATGCTCCCAGGATAGCAGCAGTGATACTGAGATTCCTGTGATCTGAAACAGAGATTAACTAGTTCATTACTCAGGTCACTGTGATATGAACTGTAACATAACTAACTCAGTTCTCAGGTCACTGTTATGTGAACTAGAAAATAACTAGTTCAGTACTCAGGTCACTGTAATGTGAGCTATAAAATAACTAGTTCAGTACTCAGGTCACTGTGATGTGAATTATAAAATAACTAGTTCAGTACTAAGTTCACGTAATGTAAGCTATAAAATAACTAGTTCAGTGCTGAGAACACTGTGATGTAAACTATAAAATAACTAGTTCAATAGGGTACTCAGGTCGCTGTGATATGAACTATATATAATATATTTATAACTAGTTCAGTACTCAGGTCACTGTAATGTAAAGTATAATATAACTAGTTCGGTACTCAGGTCACTGTGATGTGAACTATAACATAACTAGTACCGTACTCAGGTCACTGTATTTGTGAAGTATAATATAACTAGTTCGGTACTTATGTCACTGTGATATGAACTATAACATAACTAGTACGGTTCTCAGGTCACTGTGATGTGAACTATAAAATAACTAGTACAGTACTTATGTCACTGTGATATGAACTATAACATAACTAGTACAGTACTCAGGTCACTGTGATGTGAACTATAAAATAACTAGTTCACTACTCAGGTCACTGTGTTGCGAGCTATATAATAACTAGTTCATTACTCAGGTCACTGTGATATGAACTATAACATAACTAGTACTGTACTCAGGTCACTGTGATGTGAACTATAAAATAACTAATTCTGTACTCAGGTCACTGCAATGAGAACTATAATGTAACGAGTGAGGTACTCAGGTCACTATGACATGAACTATAAAATAACTAGTTCTGTACTCAGGTCGCTCTGACGTGAGCTATAAAATAACTAGTTCAGTACTAAGTTTACTGTGGTGTGAGCTATAAATTAACTAGTTCAGTGCTGAGATCACTGTAATGTGAACTATAAAATAACTAGTTCAGTACTCACGGCACTGTGATGCGAGCTATATAATAACTAGTTCATTACTCAGGTCACCGTGATGTGAACTATAAAATGACTAGTTCAGTACTCAGGTCACTGTGAAGTGAACTGTGAAATAACTAGTTCAGTACTCAAGTCGTGATGATGTGAACTGTAATATAACTGGTTCATTATTCAGGTCACTAGTCCGGCTAAACGGCTAAATGGTTAGCTTGCTGGCCTGTGGTCACAGGGGTCCCGGGTTCGATTGCCGGCCGGGTCGGAGATTTTAACCTTAAATGGTTAATTCACTTTCCTCGGGGACTGGGTGTTTTTGCTGTCCTCAACATCCCTGCAACTCACACACCACACATAACAGTATCCTCCACCTCATTAACACGCAGTTACCTACACATGACAGATGCTGCCCACCCTCATCGGAGAGTCTGCCTTACAAGGGCTGCACCCAGCTAGAAATAGCCACACGAAAGTATTATTATTACTCAGGCCACTGTGATATGAACTATAAAATAACTAGTTCAGTACTCACTCTGATGTGAACTATAAAATAACTAGTTCAGTACTCAGGTCACCGTGATGTGAACTATAAAATAACTAGTTCAGCACTCAGGTCACTGTGATGTGAACTATAAAATAACAAGTTCAGTACTAAGTTCACTGTAATGTGAGCTATAAAATAACTAGTTCAATGCTGAGAACACTGTGATGTAAACTATAAAATAATTAGTTCTGTGCTTAGGTCACTGCAGTGTGAACTATAATATAACTAGTTCAGCACTCAGGTCACTGTGATGTGAACTATAAAATAACTAGTTCAGTACTCAGGTCGCTGTGATGTGAACCATAAAATAACTAGTTCAGTACTCAGGACATTTGATGTGAACTATAAAATAACTAGTTTAATACTCAGGCCACTTCGTTGCTATAGTTGGGCCCACGAGAGTTGAAGTCTGACATTTGAGCGGCGAAAGCAGTAACTACGAAGTACGCTGCGTTGTCATAGTTACCTCAATCTGGAGCATATCACCCTTTCATACGGGCTGCATATTTAATCAACTAGCCTATGTTGGCCTAATGCAATTTAATAAAATTTGACCCGTTCCTAAGCTCGTGCTAATAATTCCGGTATTTAAGACAGAATACGTCATTGCCGATAAATATGAGATTTCATATTCACTAAACTGATAATAACCTCTACAAATGCACATATTAAACAGAGAATACAACTGTACAACTAGCCACCGATCAACTTGCAAAAACATAAACTAATAACGAAAATAATATTCTGGAAACAAACAAATTATTACATAAACCAGCAACATCTAACACAGCTAACACAGTACTATTCCAAATAATAATATCACAAAAGCGACTGAGAGCAAGCAACCCACATGGCGATAGCATCCTTGAACGTGGCATCTCTGTTATCGTTGCCATAGCAACAGACCATTTTCGAGCAGCGTTAGTCAACTTTTTCTCGCCGGTGGCTCTAAACGTCAGACTTCAACTCTGGTGGGCCCATCTATAGGAAAACATGGACGGTAGAATGAATAGCACCGCAGCTAACGAAACGGATTTTCATATATGATATAATATCTTACCGTTTGTCGTGGCGCGAGCTTCGAATTTATCTTGGTCGTTCCAGTCATCATCGAACCCCGGGTTGTTGGCCTGCTGAGACTCGCTTACGATCATGGAGAAACCGGTTATCTGCCAATGAGAAGACGATCTTTTGTAAGTTCAATATCACAAGGCCTGCACAGAGCAGAAAAGGATATTCACGCTCATGAGCTCATAATGAAATATTCGAAAACTCACAACATGCCTAATTAAAAGGGGCTAATAGCGGAATAAGCCATTATTATTATTATTATTATTATTATTATTATTGAAACGTGAGTTTGCCTTCTCCGTCTCTTCAAATCGTCCGCCAGCTCTACTGTAGTGTTGCCTACTGCAAAGAACATGAACTATCACGTGGAAGTACTTTATGCTCTGATGAACAGATGTCACTGATGTTTGACTAGCGCAGCCTACTATGGAAGGACTTCAACTAACACGAAGCATTGTTTTTGTTTTAAAGTTGGTACATACAGTATAATATGAATTCTACTGTTTCTGTGTTGTCATCCCTACTAGTAAAGTGTCCTGCAATCATAGTGCTCCTGTTCTAAAAACATATTCTCTTCCTTTTCCTTCTCATACGTACGGCTCATGAGCTATTTAAGTTGTTTTCCTGTTGTATTCTTGGTCTTGTCTGGCGGGAGTGTAACTTGTGTTGAGCATCTGAGAGGAGAGTACCTCTGAGAGGGGAATCGATGGAGGTGGGGGATCGGTCAGCGTGAGTATGGAGTGCTGAGTAGGCAGAATACCATATATGTGATTGATCCGCGGGCATAATCAGGGAAGATATCTACGACCTCCTTTAGAATGTAAATTTCAGGTTCAGTTCTCTTTTAAATTTTGATGTTACCCTAATGGGTCTTTATGAATTATAAGGAAGCACGAGTGATGTACCCTCGTTAATCTTCCTCTCAACTTAGAATTTAGTGACTAATTTTAGTTTTTGCAACCGTAAAATTTAATTTCTTCTTTTCGGCTTTGAAATTTTCCTTAACTTAGTCACCTGGAGGTATGGACTAGCTTCTGCTTCGTGGGGCCTTATTTCCCATTAGATAATTGTAAATTGTCTCTGGAGTGCTTTGGTTTTGCCTCCATTAATTTTGTTTTCGGCCTTTTCTCTTTTTGTAACATTTAACCTTTATTGTTCCTTCCTCTCCATTTTTTTTGCGCCGTGTAGTGTGGGCCTTCTGCTCCATGCTTACTATAGATCATTAGATCCGATTTTTCTTGTGCATCCCCCTGTCTTGTAAATGACGAGTGTACTTGTAAAGTAACGGGTCCTTTCCTTTCTAATTGTAACGTAACCTTCTAACCCAGTTGGGGGCGTTATTGTATAATTCTTTAAATGGACACCTGGGTTAGAGACCCGATTTGTGATAGTAGTCTATTAGAAGCTACGGCTTCTTTTTTTTTTTTTTGGTATATCAATACTAAACCGTACAGGCCGGCGTAATCTCTACTATGTAACAATCTGGTAAATGTGACACTTCTCCGACTCTCCATCTAGAAAGTGCCTGAGCTTATGTACTCACACGCATGTAATTTATTCTGAGCTTCGTGCTCATTTATAATGAGGTACCCTGAGCGTTTGTGCTCTCTTTATATATAAATTATCTCTAGCTTCTGAGATTCTTTTTGGTAAATTCGTATTTAGAGCTGCTGAGCTCCCATTTTGGTATTTGCGTGTGAAATTTCCCGAGCAGCCTCTTTGTGCTAAAGTTCGTTATTACTTGATCTTTCTCCTCAACTTCAATATAGTCTAATATACTTTTATGGTGATACTTAAGATTTATTCTGTTGAAGAGAAGCAAAATATAAATTTCAGAAATGTTAATAGGTATCCTTGAACTTTAAGTATTACTTAGTCCAGCCATTAACCCTTCACGCTTCCTGCCCACTGCGAACCACAGAAAAGTCGGTAACAATTATTATTATTATTATTATTATTATTATTATTATTATTATTATTATTATTATTATTATTATTATTATTATTAAGCATGTAATCATTTGATATAACAAGGAATGCATACTACTGTTTTATCTCTGTACCTTATTACTACCATTATCGTTAAAATTAATGTTCTTAACGACATAACAAAATTTTGAATAAAATGCATTATTATACATTTATGGTAAAAAGAGGTTAGGGCCTACGTGCAGTATGTTAATGTAATGTGGATGGTACTCTATACCTTACAATGAAAGTAGCTTATATTTATGTGTGTTTAACAATGTTCTTTGTATAAAAAAAGTGGTACTACTAACACATGAACGGTTTTGTACTGCTCCATGGATAAATGGTTAGCGTACTGGCCTTGGCCCAGTGACCCCCAAAGATGATTTTCCATGGTTTCCCGTTTTTACACCAGGCCAATGCTGGGCTGTACTTTAATTAACGCCACCGTTGCTTCCTTCCCAATCTTAATCCTTTCCTATCTCATCAAAAAATGAAATGGCGTATGGCTTTTAGTGCTGGGAGTGTCCGAGGACAAGTTCGGCTCGCCAGATGCAGGTCTTTTGATTTGACTCCCGTAGGCGACCTGCGCGTCATGATGAGGATGAAATGACGATGAAGACGACACATACACCCAGCCCCCGTGCCAGCGAAATTAACCAATTAAGGTTAAAATTCCCGACCCTGCCAGGGATCGAACCTGGAACCCCTGTGGCCAAAGGCCAGCACGCTAACAATTTAGCCATGGAGCCCGTCGCCATAGGACTTATCTGTGTCAGGCGATGTAAAGCAAATTGTACAATATACGTATTTAGAGCACAAGTACGTAGAATTATAAACAAAATGATCAAGATATGGGAATCTATTGTTATAGCATCGAGATTTTTCAGGAAAGACTTTAATAAGACTGCTGCAGGCAATGCATTGTAAATTCAGGAACTGGTGTTAGTATTTTATGTTCACAATCACTATCATCGGGTTTTGATCGGGTTCCTTACATTTTATCAGTCTACCAAGCAAGATGTATCTACAACTCTCTATCAACATCACGACAACACTTCAAAGAATATATATAGCAAAGAACAGTAGTGTACAACAAAATTTATTTCAAACCTAAGTCTAACTAAGAATTTACAGTGTTCATACTTCTGTATTTCCCACAGATATAAACGAATACTTACCGTAGCTTTCTCTGAATGATCTGTCCTGCTTATATGTTGTTGTATGGGTTATCAGTCCATAGACTGGTTTGATGCATCTCTCCATGCCACCCTGCCCTTTTCATTTCTACGTAACTTCGACATTTACTTCAATCTGTTTGACATAATCTCACCACGATCTAAACGTTCTTGCCGTCTACACTTCCCTCAAAAACCAACTGAACAAGTCCTGAGTTTCTAAAGATGTGTCCTATCATTGCCAAGTTGTTCTGCTCTCACATATTCGATCCAGTATCACTTCATTCGTAATCCGATCTACCCAACTCACCTTCAGCATTCTTCTGTTAACACCACATTTCTTATGAGATAGTTATTGTCCGTGTTTCACACGCATACAACGCCACGCTCCAGACGAAAGTCTTCAAAAAAATATTTCTAGTTCTTATATCAATGTTCGAAGTCAGCACATTTCTTTTCTTAAGAAAGGCCTTCCTTGCTTGTGCTAATCTGCATTTTATCTCCTCCTTATTTCTGCCATCGTTATATAGTTACTCTATTATGTGAGTAACAATATACACTGACTGACAGAGCAAATGCAACACCAAGAAGGAGTGGTCAGAACTTTATGCCAATTGCAGGGTAGACTGACGTCACTGAGGTATGCTCATGATGTGAAATGCGCCGCTGTGCTGCGCACGTAGCGAACGATAAATGGGACACGGCGTTGGCGAATGGCCCACTTCGTACCGTGATTTCTCAGCCGACAGTCATTGTAGAACGTGTTGTCGTGTGCCACAGGACACGTGTATAGCTAAGAATGCCAGGCCGCCGTCAGCGGAGGCATTTCCAGCAGACAGACGACTTTACGAGGGGTATGGTGATCGGGCTGAGAAGGGCAGGTTGGTCGCTTCGTCAAATCGCAGCCGATACCCATAGGGATGTGTTCACGGTGCAGCGCCTGTGGCGAAGATGGTTGGCGCAGGGACATGTGGCACGTGCGAGGGGTCCAGGCGCAGCCCGAGTGACGTCAGCACGCGAGGATCGGCGCATCCGCCGCCAAGCGGTGGCAGCTCCGCACGCCACGTCAACCGCCATTCTTCAGCATGTGCAAGACACCCTGGCTGTTCCAATATCGACCAGAACAATTTCCCGTCGATTGGTTGAAGGAGGCCTGCACTCCCGGCGTCCGCTCAGAAGACTACCATTGACTCCACAGCATAGACGTGCACGCCTGGCATGGTGCCGGGCTAGAGCGACTTGGATGAGGGAATGGCGGAACGTCGTGTTCTCCGATGAGTCACGCTTCTGTTCTGTCAGTGATAGTCACCGCAGACGAGTGTGGCGTCGGCGTGGAGAAAGATCAAATCCGGCAGTAACTGTGGAGCGCCCTACCGCTAGACAACGCGGCATCATGGTTTGGGGCGCTATTGCGTATGATTCCACGTCACCTCTAGTGCGTATTCAAGGCACGTTAAATGCCCACCGCTACGTGCAGCATGTGCTGCGGCCGGTGGCACTCCCGTACCTTCAGGGGCTGCCCAATGCTCTGTTTCAGCAGGATAATGCCCGCCCACACACTGCTCGCATCTCCCAACAGGCTCTACGAGGTGTACAGATGCTTCCGTGGCCAGCGTACTCTCCGGATCTCTCACCAATCGAACACGTGTGGGATCTCATTGGACGCCGTTTGCAAACTCTTCCCCAGCCTCGTACGGACGACCAACTGTGGCAAATGGTTGACAGAGAATGGAGAACCATCCCTCAGGACACCATCCGCACTCTTATTGACTCTGTACCTCGACGTGTTTCTGCATGCATCGCCGCTCGCGGTGGTCCTACATCCTACTGAGTTGATGCCGTGCGCATTGTGTAACCTGCATATCGGTTTGAAATAAACATCAATTATTCGTCCGTGCCGTCTCTGTTTTTTCCCCAACTTTCATCCCTTTCGAACCACTCCTCCTTGGTGTTGCATTGTCACTGTCAGTCATTGTATATCTTCCTTGAAGACTTCTTTTCCTAATCTAATATTTCATGCATCACCTAACTTCGTTCGGCTGCAATCCGTTACTTTTGGTTTAGATCCTTTTTATTTTCATCTTTTACTCCTTTTCATACCATTCAGCAATTCCTCCCGATCTTCTGCAGACTCAGATAAAATAATAATAATATCCTCAAATATCAGAGTTTCGATTTCCTCTCCTTGGATTGTGATTCTCTTTTCCAAATTCTTCTTTGAATTCCTTTACCACCCGTCTATATAAACACTGAAAAGGAGAGGGGACAAACTGCAACCTTGCCTCACTCTTTTCTGGATTGCTCCTTCTTTTTCATAGTGCTCCATTCTTATCACTGACGACTGATTTCTGTACAAACTGTAGATAATTCCCCTTGTTCATATCTGATCTCGATCACCTTCAGAATATCAAATGCCTTTCCTAGATATGCGAATGTACTTCTTCTTATTATTCAATTCTCTAAAATCAGGCATAAAGTTTGATTATTTAACTGGGCATTTCTAGTCAACTGTTGAACCCTCCCCAATCTGCCGGCATTATAAATAGCACATGTTGTTTCTTGTTCTCTTTCAGACTCCGGCATCTTCCACCCAAATTTGTCTACCATTCTCGTCACACTCCCTCTAGGAAGGAAATCATTAAGGACGAATCTTGGAACCTTTAATTTAGCCCTGTACGGGTCCCATTCGGCTGCTCCATATTCGAGGATTAGCCTCGTGAGCGATGGAACCCTCTGTGGGTTGGAACAAAGAAAATACCCCCACGGTATCCCAGTGGCGGCTTGTGAGGTATGAATTGATGGGGTCACACAGACGACAGCGGAACAAAAATAAATAAATAAATAAATAAATAAATAAATAAATAAATAAATAAATAAATAAATAAATAAATAAATAAATAAATAAATAAATAAATAAATAAATGCATTCGTATCTCACGAGGTGCCACTAAACATTTACGATTTTCGGAGATGCCAAACCTACGGAATTTTGACCTGCAGGAGTTCTGTTACACGCCAGTAAATGTACAGACACGAGGCTGACGTATATAAGCACCTTCGAATATTACCGGACTGAGCCGGGTTCGAATCTGCCAACTTGAACTCAGAAGGCCAGCGTTCTACCGTCTGAAGTACTCAACCTGACATTATTATCCTCTGGATCGTTTAACTTAACAACAGTGTTATGAATGCACAGAAAAATGAATTGCGCTGCACAGAATGGAGTATCTTGTATAGTAAATAATCAACTGAATACACTAAGTATATTGTATAATAAATAATGAACACTGAATTAAAGAGGGCAATATCATTCGGGCTGTTTTCATCCTTACGAAGAAACTACTGAATTTAACGATTAAATTGTTGTATTTTTAAATATTACACACCGCACTCGCACTTGCTTTCGCAATTACTAACACACTGACTACATCAGCAAGTTTGCAGCCTTCGAACAGCACTCCAGGGTGAAAAGATAATACTGTTAGAACTCCCCAATCCGTCGTCCCCCCTGGTGCTAGCAGTGAGCTCCGGACACATTGAGCTTGTGACCGAGGCTTCTGTAATGTTTGTGGTGTTCTCTCTCTTCCACACGCCCAGCGGCAGGAAAGGTTTCGTTATACATTGCTCCTTCAGTCACAGAGGTGTTATACCCGGCTGCATTTAGCACTGGGACTAGCAGAATAGAACTCATGATACGTGCAATTGGTTGCATTTATGCCATGATGACTTAAATACCTTAATTTTGATTATTTTCTAATTTTAATTTCTACCTGAAAAACAAGGAGACTCATATCTTATTAGAGGGTCGGGGCACGTGACCCTGAGCCCTTAAAGAGCAGCCACCACTGCGGTATCCCCTGCTTTTCGTAAGAGGTTTCTGAAAGGTGGACACTCGGGGGCTGTCAACTTCAGAGTGTTCGCTGGTGAACACGAGGCCCATAGCTGAATCTCGTATTACTCGATCCCTGGCTTTCATCTTTCGTATCTTGGTCAACTCTTGTTCTCCTCCGACCCCGAGAGTATTCGAGGCATGTGGAGTATTTGATTTCAACTTCTTGTAGGCCTTCAGTTTATTTAGTCAGTATCTTCGTACGTACTATGAGATGTCGGTCCTGTTTCCTATTGTTAATTACGATACTGGCAAACCAGAAAATCCGGTACTGTAGGGATTACGTAAATGTTAAAACCATTAGACGGAGTAAGAAATGACTGAAGACCTACCCAGAATCAGGAAGTAACTAACAAAGTAGTAATTTTTCAGGAGAGAGTGGAAAATTATTTTTACGCTTTATTTCATGCTATACAATACTTGAACCAACTGCGTATGCAAGTGTACAAATGAGTTCATCTACAAAAATAAAAAAATATTTTTGTTATAACGTAAGGTTTTAAAAAGAATGTATGAATTGGAAGTGATACAATCTGCAAGTATGTCTTACGTTTGTTTACACCAGAAGAGAAATCGTGTACATGCATTGGAACAAAAATAATAACAAATAATATTAGTGTAATAGTAAAAACAACAACAATAACATTAATATGTCAAGAAAATATTGCAAAATATAGATGTGGTTTCGTTTATGGCCTTTATTTAAATGATCTATTACACTTGGTGATGAGCCAACACAAGCACAGTCCACCATCATGACTGATGTTCCATTCTTACACCACGGATGACAAAATTCTGCTGGCAATAAACCAGCTTGAAGTTCAAATGTAAGACAACACCACAGCATAGAGGCGTGATGATACACGCTATTTCAACTGAAATTCCATTTTTCAAAAATTTGTTGGTTAAGTAGAGAACAGCTCTTCAACACGTACTACATGTACCTAACACGACCTAATAGGTTTAAAGTCAGTTTCGATATTAATGCGGTCGTGAAAATTCAATATTCATTATGATGTTTTCACTTTAAATATAGAGGTTGGTTGCCCGGTTGTACTTCCTCTTAAAACAATAATCACCACCACCTCTTCCACTTTAAACACGTCGACCTCGCTCCGCTTAAAATAATGGCCTTGACCAACTGCTCAAGAGTTAGGCGTTACTTTCTGTTTGACAGAGCGAGTTCTCTACTCCTCATAGTTCGTTCTTGGTGACTTTTATGGTTCAACGATGGGCACCGAAAGAAGTGCAGTACTAACGAACTTTCAAAAATTAGTAAGATATTTGCTCAATTGTATATTATTCCTATTAAACAGTTCAGTAAAATTAGAATTTCTTCTGACATTTTTATCGTTCTTGTTTTTTTTAAATTCGATATTGTTTTCACTGTGCGATATTGCATATTTTTCAAAATGCATTGCTCTTATTATTAGTCTATATGATAATCGTTTCATTTTCAATGCAGTAAAATAAAATATTCTCAAGCTGTATTATTATTATTAATAATAATAATAATAATATAATTATTATGTTGTGATATTGTTTTATACACATGCATGCAGTTATCAGAGATAAAGAAATAAATGTGCCGAGGTTTAGGGTTTAGTTTTGTAGTAGGTTACTACTTTGCCAGTCATCAGTTTTTCAGTGTCTAAGCAAAGTGCACAATATTCTACGCAAAGTAGGTAAGATAACGGATTAGATTAACATTTCCAGCTATCCAGCTCGATAGCTGCAGTCGCTTAAGTGCGGCCAGTATCCAGTATTCGGGAGATAGTAGGTTCGAACCCCACTGTCGGCAGCCCTGAAGATGGTTTTCCGTGGTTTCCCATTTTCACACAAGGTAAATGCTGTACCTTAATTACGGCCACGGCCGCTTCCTTCCCACTCCTAGCCCTTTCCTGTCCCATCGTCGCCATAAGACCTATCTGTGTCGGTGCGACGTAAAGCAACTAGCATTTCCAGCTTTGCCAAACGAAAACTATCGGCATTACCTACGCATTGTCTATAATACCTGAATTACGGACATTACCGGTAACATTAAGAATGGCTGATAATTTCATTGAATGGGCCTTTAAAACAACAAATACCACTACCATCATCTCATGAATCCTTATTATGTTCATATGAACATATATACAATACATGCCACACTTACCGCTTGCATAATGCCAATAAGAATTGTGCCCATCTTGAGAGAGAAACAGCAACAACATCCCTGGAGTTTCATCATCTTCCTGCAACAGAATACAAACATCTACAATTACGCACCAGATATATACAATACATGCCTGCATGGAACTGGGATTACTTCTCGATAATCATCTGCGTGTGTTTCAGTGAGTAAACACATTTACAAGTCAACATTATGAATGAAACACTTGATTGGTCTGATCACACGAAAGAAACCCGTAAAAAGATTATTGGAGTGCTTCACCCTCTTAAACGGCAGAGAGATGTATTTCCATATGAGCTAAAGGCCAAACTAATACAGACGTTGGTTCTCCCTATTCTTGATTATTGTGAATTTGTTTTAGTTGACATGACAAGAGAAGAAATACTTAAACTTCAGCGAGCACTAAATTCCTGCTTGCGATTTATTTACAATATCGGGTATGATGTTCATATCACCCCAAACTCTGAGGCTCTCTCATGGCTGAACCCTGATAAACGTCGGCAGCTACACATTTTAACGATGGTGTTTAGCTACTGTGCATTCCTTCTCAATTCACCTTTTAATAATCATTTCACAACTTAAATGCACGTTCGAGATCTTTTCTTTCTATTCCAGTGCACCACACAAATAAAATTGATAGATCATTTGTGGTGATCGACACCAGATTATTGAATTCTCTGCCAGCTCAGGTCAGAGAAACTAGCTCTTTGTCAAGATTTTTACTAGTTGCTTTACGTGGCACTGACACAGGTAGGTCTTAGGCGATGATCGAATAGGGAAGGTCTAGGAGTTGGAAGGAAGCGGCCGTGGCCTTAATTAAGGTACAGCCCCAGCATTTGCCTGGTGTGAAAATGGAAAACCACGGAAAACCATCTTCAGGGCTGCTGACAGTGGGACTCGAACCCAATATCTCCCGGATGCAAGCTCACAGCTGTGTGCCCCTGACCGCACGGCCAACTCGCCCGGTCTTTGTCAAGATTTAAGGTCGAGACTACCTGCTGAGGACAGCTGACGGAAAAGTTCATGTATGAATGTGTGCGTGCCTGAGGATTAGTCCGTTTTAAGAGGCTTTAATATTAATTTAGTTAATACTATATTTAAATTAATTTTTGATTCTATTAATCTATGTAGGTTTAACTAATTTAAGTGTCTTAGCATTTTATTTAAGATTTTAATTATTATATGGTCAAGTGTAAGAGAGAGCCTCGAGCCCTCATTTCGCAACTGAGAAAGGCATAAATAAATAAATAAATAAATAAATAAATAAATAAATAAATAAATAAATAAATAAATAAATAAATAAATAAATAAATAAATAAATAAGACATACTTTATACAGGATCTATTACTTCAAATTCTAACTACCAGAATACATCCAGTGGCTTTCAAACTTGGTGGGAATCGCGGGTAACGAATTAGCAGACAAGGCAGAAGAAGAGATACTATCACTACCACCTAGCTTTGTGGATGTTCCTGCTATGGGTATTTGTTCTCAGCTACACCGAATCATCCTTGATCTCGGGAGTCGAAGTGGCTAGCTATCTGAACTCCCAAACACTATAAAGTACTCATCGCGTATAACTCTTTGCAACATGGCAGTTAATGTAATAACCACCTACAAATTGGCCGTTCATTCATGGTAGTTAGCGTCAATGAACAGCTGCGTCAAGCTTTTTGCATGGTGGTCACGGTTACTAACTACTCATTTCTGTTCATTTAAACTTATGTGAGAATTCAAAACAAAGTATGAAAGGCAGCGCACGCGGTCGCCAACCCTAAGCAACATATATGAGGGTGCCGTCACACTGATCACGTGACAATTCCCTGTAGGTGAGGTTGGTAGAATAAACCCACGGTGTCACCTGCCTGTCGTTAGTAGTTTCGAAAAAGCAGATCTCTGCAGACCCTGAACTTAGGAGCGCGGGTTGGCGATGATAGTTTTATAGATGAGTCTGCTTGTGTCAAGGCTCCTTGCTTACATATTTCCTATCTGACCTTCCTTCGTCAACTCGTGTTCTCTTCCGACACCGACGATATTAGGTTTTCCTCATTTGACTGCCCTTCGTGGGCCTTACATTTTATCCGATACCTTCATTCTCTGAAGGGTCGGATCTCCTCTTGTTTCTACTCTGATTAGATTTCAGTCGGTCTAGGGATAGTCTGCCTGCCTCTCACCCGGAGGCCCCGTGTACGATTCTCGAACAGGTCAGGGATTTTTACCTGGACCTCAGCCCACGTGATTACAATTGAGGAGCTGTCGACGGTGTGATGGCAACCCCGGTCTAGAAAATCGTGAGTAACGGCTGAGAGGATTCGTCGCATTGATCATGCGTCACCTCGTAATCTGCAGGTCTTCCGGCTGAGCAGCAGTCGCTTGGTAGGCCAAGGCCCATCCGGGCTGTAGTGCCATGGAGTTTGGTCTCATTTAGATTTTAGAGGGGATGATTATCATGTTGTACTACACCATAAAACAATAATCAACCCCACCGAAAATAATAATAATAATAATAATAATAATAATAATAATAATAATAATAACAAAAACCAAACCCCATGGCACTACAGCCATTGCAGGGCCTTGGCCTAACAAGCGACCGCTGCCCAGCCCGAAGGCCTGCAGATTACGAGGTGTCGTGTGGTCAGCACGACGAATCCTCTCGGCCGTTATTCTTGGCTTTCTAGACCGGGGCCGCTATCGCACCTTCGGATAGCTCCTCAGTTCTAAACACGTAGGCTGAGCAGACCTCGAACCAGCCCTCAGGTCCAGGTAAAAATCTCTGACCTGGCCGGGAATCGAACCCGAGACCTTCGGGTAAGAGGCAAGCACGTTACCCCTACACCACGGGGCCGGTAATAATAATAATAATAATAATAATAATAATAATAATAATAATAATAATAATAATAATAATAATAATAATAATAAGCCATATTCCGAAATGCAAAATCAAAGCATTACAACACTTCAATCAACCCTGAAGCACTATGTTTGTATTTATTTACTCAAGAAAGGGCACCTGAGCCGAAGCTCTTAACGGTACAATACAAGGATAAAATATTGGCAAAGTTAAAAAATTATTCCCAATACAATAATACCTTACTTCTAAATACGGTAGTGCTATAAGGAGTTACAACCGTACTTACTAGTCTTTACAAATCCTGTATGGACTCTCTCCTCCTCGAGTGTTATATGAGTGAATGTCAGAATTTATGATACAAAAATAGTGTTTGTATGAACCAAATTATGCTTAATTTTATATACCATCATAACTGAGGCTCTGTCACGTAACATGGAGTGGCAGAAGTCTCCAGTTCTTCTACAAGGGTGGTAAATTATAAAGTATTTTTAGTGTTACATTTTGTTCAATGGCAGTGGGAATTGGATTGGATTTTCTTAATTTATTGTTAAAAACATATTTTTTGTTGTAGGGCCTATACTGTAAGATTTTGTTCTGTTTGGACTTGGAAGAATTGTTTCGAGCTCGTAAACCTGGATCAGATCGTTTTACATTCTGTTTTAGAAACTTTTATTTATGTGTTGTATCAAAATTATCATATATCTGTGAATTTTAATATTTTCGTTTTTTTTTTTTTTTTGTCAAAATTTGTGAAACTGCTTGTACCTACAGGCGCAGTTCTGGAAGCGCGTTTCCTGTTGCATAAATGAATATTTTTCTCGAACATTTATTATCACGGTGTCAGCAAGAACGAAGAGACTTTTGATTGGAGAAAATAAGAGTTCATATAATTGGTGAATGTGAAAGTCGAAGGTGAATTCCGAATTCTGGTTGGTTCTCTTTGGTGAGTGCACCATTTCCTGTTTCTCGATCTTACCCCGTTCCTTCTGTGGGAGCGATCTCAATGTAACCGCTACTGGCTTGATTACACAAATAATAATAATAATAATAATAATAATAATAATAATAATAATAATAATAATAATAATAATAATAATGGAAATGAAAATCCACAGCATGTTTCCAGTCATTCGACCGGGTCAGGAATGGAATGAATGAAGCCCCCATCAAGCGGCGAGGATAGGAATTGTGCCGGCTGCCGAACCCTATCGCACTCCTCTGGGGCTATGATTAATAAATGACAGATGAAATGAAATGATATTGGAGAGTGTTGCTGGAATGAAGGATGACAGGGAAAACCGGAGTACCCGGAGAAAAACCTGTCCCGCCTCCGCTTTGTTCAGCACAAATCTCACATGGAGTGATCGGGATTTGAACCACGGAACCCAGCGCTGAGAGGCCGGCGCGCTGCCGCCTGAGCTACAGAGGCTCCAATAATAATAATAATAATAATAATAATAATAATAATAATAATAATAATAATATGTTATATTATGTAAATCTACCGACACGAGGATGACGTGTTATACCGCGCCTGGAGACATGTGCAATGCACGAAAAGAAAGCGCAAGAAACGTAAACGCTCTTCCCACGAATGTCTTAATGTTCAAATAGAACCTTTTGAACGGACACTCCTCAATTACAGAGTTATCCGACCTTTAGTTGGCCTCCACGCTCTCCTAACTTTAACCCCATGAACTTTTACCTTCGAGGATACGTCATGGAGGGCTGTAGTCACTGAGTTAATAAATGTGAACTTTGTAACATGTGTACCATCGAAATATTTAGCAAATTTCTAGTGGCAACAGACCCCCGTGCGGTCGTGACGTATATAGACTGCAGTATTTGATTACAGATCATACAAACACAGTTCAAACTACCACGACCGACTCCAATCCTCAGAACGTAATATCAAAAAACATGGCGGCCGAAGTAGCCGGATTGCTGGGATTATCTATCTATCTAGGTATTCTGCCTAATGGCAGGTCTTGTCATGGGATGAACCTCTTCCACTGTTGCCTGTCCTGCGCAAAGTTTTTCATGTCCGAATATTTATTTCCTTGGATATTGTCCAACATTTGATATTTTTTCCTTCCTCTTCCTCGTTTGCCTTTCACCATTCCCTCTATTCCTTCTTTCAGTAAACAGTCCCTCCTCAAACAATGTCCGATCCAGTTCATTTTTCTCCTTCTAATGGTTTGTAACATACTTCGTTCTTCTCCAACTCTTCGTAATACCTCCTCATTCCTTACCCGGTCTTCCCATTTCACTCGTTCTATTCTCCTCCATACCCACATCTCTAGTGCCTCCAATCTTCTCTCATCTTTCTTTCTCAATGTCCAAGTCTCTGCGCCATACAGCGCTATGCTCCAAATGTAACACTTAGCAAAATATCGCGTAAAATGGTGGTAATTTAACATGATAAATATAATATCATAGGGAAAAATCACTCCTTTTAGCGTATGGAAACGCTTCGCCAACAAGTACGCACCACATATAATCGACTAGAATCACATATATTCTATTCTAATCACACTTTATTCAAATAACGTTTCTTTTAATTGAACTTCGCTGGATAGAGGAAGATGCATAATAAAATTATTAAAATGATATTTATAACATCATTTTGAATGTTTCAAAATAAATTAAGGTGCGAAATTCCTCAAATTATTCGCTCTCGTGAGAACTATGAAACATAATTTGTTGCCTTACTTTTGAAGTGGTGGACAATTTCTTATATTCAGCACCCAATGAAAGGGAAGTACACCTGAAATAATAATGTCATTGGCTTTATGTCCCATTAACAACTTTTACACGGTTTTCGGAGACGCGGAAGTGCCGAAATTTATTCCTGCACTAGTTCTTTTACGTTCCAGTAAATCTACCGACACGAGGATGACGTATTTGAGCACCTTCAAATACCACCGGACAGAGCCAGGATCGAGCCCGCCAACTTGGGGTCAGAAGGCTAGCGCCTCAACCGTCTGAGCCACTCAGCCCAAGTACACCCGAAATGACTACGTTAACCCAGTAAACGGCTCTGGTAATGCTAACATAATATTGGTATATGGCATAGCAGCAGTTCACACAATGATGGTAACCTTAGTAATGAAGTATTCAGACACTTAAGGATATAACAGGTTTCTACCCATTAAAGAACATGAGTGCAAAATCTCTACTGACTCTAAACATTGATATTTAACCACATGGACGAGTTTCAGTTCGGTGTAGTCTGCTTGATAACGGATAACCACAGCATGAACCGGAAGGTGTTGGTAGTGTTAAACCCTGCGTTACAAACCCAGCTAATCCCTCTAATCTGTCACACTTCTAAGTTTTGTTATACTCCCAGATCTAGTCAAACATTTCCACAGGCAAGCACAGATTATTATAAAATACACTTGCATCTAAATCACTCGACAGTTTAAAGCACATAGACACTGACGGAATATCACGCTATCAGTTTTATTCTATCTACATTATATTTTTTGAGGAACACGAATAGGTTCTCCGTTTGGAATTAGAGAAAAGTCTTGCCTAACCTCAAACTTATTCTCAAAATGATGTATGCACACTACAGTTTTGTCATCGACTTCAAAATAATCACGATGTATATTCCTAACCCGTGTCTCTCTTAATATTTTATTCCGTAGAAAAATTAAGAATAGTTGTATGAGAGGCATTGCCATACACTTAAACCTGGTTCACAACATGATCAAAACGAACGCATTCTCACATACTGCGTATAATTACGGATTCTAAGTGTCCATTGACACATATAAATATACTCGCATACTTATATTCTACAAATAAACTAACATCTATCGTCAAATGTCATGAAATAACACTGACTACAAACGATAACAACAAACCAAAACAAAACCACATTTTCAACATATCCGGCTACTCGATTCGCCATCTTTAAACGATCGAGAGTAGCATTAAAGTCTGTGGTCTGAGGACTGGAGTCGGTCTTGAAACTACCATTACTTCAGGTTACGAGGTATCGAGCATGTCCGATTGATCGATTTGTACCTTGTCTACCAATTGTGTTATTTTACCAATACATTTTACTGGCGTATTTTATAATGTAGTGCTGAAACGGAGCTACTTATTGTATGGAGTGGTTAAGTAAACTCGTGTCCTCATTCGGGACATAGTGGATTCGGGGCCCACTGTCGGCAGCCCTGAAGGTGGTATTCCGTGGTTTCACATTTTCACAGCAGGAAAATGCTGGGGCTGTACCTTAATTCCTTCCCACTCCTAGCCCTTTTCTATCCCATCGTTGCCATAAGATATATCTGTGTCGGTGCAACGTAAAGCAAATTGTAAGATTTAAAAAAAAAAAATTATAAATCATTCATCCTCTGGAGGTTAAGAGAGTATAGGGGTCTTGATTCCCACCTCAGCCATCCTCGAAGTGGATTTCCGTGGTTTCCTATTTCTTCTCCTGGCACATGCCTAGATCTTACCTAACTTTAGGCCACGGCCGTTTCCTTCCCTCTTCCTTGCCTATCCCTTCCAGTCTTCCCATTCCCCACAAGGCTCCTGTTCAACATAGCAGGCGAGGCCACCTGGGAGAGGTACTAGACCTCTTCCCCAGTTTCATCCCCAACCAAATGTCTCACGCTCCAGGACACTGCGGTTGAGGATGTAGCTATGGGAACCCTCGCTGAGTCCGAGCGAAAAAAACAACGCTGGGCGGTAAAGGGGCTAAGAAAGAAAGAAAGAAAGAAAGAAAGAAAGAAAGAAGTTCTCCACGCCCTGCTCCTCATTTTTTTTTTCTTTTTGCTATTTGCTATTTGCTTTACGTCGCATTTACACAGATAGGTCTTATGGCAACGATGGGATAGGAAGGCCTGGGAACTGGAAGGAAGCGGCCGTGGCCTTAATTAAGGTAGAGCCCCGGCATTTCCCTGGTGTGAAAATGGGAAACCACGGAAAACCATCTTCAGGGCTGCCGACAGTGGGGCTCGAACCCAGTATCTCCCGATTACTGGATACTGGCCGCAATTAAGCGACCTCCTCAAATTGTCGCTTTTAAACGCCCTTAAATGTCATCGATATATGCCATGATGGAACCCGATACTTTAAGAACCTGCTGTACGACTGGTTTCTAGTTGAGATTGACGATGTTTTCGGAGATTACCGAAGCTGAATTGTTCCCCGCTTACAATCATGGTTGTGTTGTTGTTGTCACTGTTAAGTTAATGAACGTGCATGTGAAATGTTTCTCCCTCAGCTGCTGGAATTCCGTAGCTCTAGGTCGAGAATATTCATTCATTGATTCACCCGTTCATTCAATCTATTATGCACTTCATTTTTTTTTTTTGATTCGTTGTGCCCAGCTGTGGAGCGCGTTTGAACTCATTTTGCACAATGTTTCTTCTTCTTTTCTTCCCAATATCTCTTCATTTTTTCACTGTGTTCCTTTCTGCGTGTTTCTGTCCAGCCTGTATTTTTTCTTGTTGGTTTCTCTGCAAATTTATGTTTGTTTACTAAGCTTCTAAATTTCATTCTATCTTGAATGGTTTCGTCCTCAATACCCATTTCTTGTAGATCTTCATGAATTTCTGCTAACCAATTGTTGCGGATTTTCAGGGTTAGAGCTAGATTTAGAATTTTCTTTGTCAGCCTCTTGTTATGCATTCTGTGTAGGTGTCCGTAGAATTTTAGTCGTCTCTTTCTGATGGTATCTGTGATTTTTTTCTGTGAATTGAAAAATTTCGTGTGGTTTCTTTTTCATCCAAATTCCATTTTCGAACTTTGGTCCTAGGATTTTTCTGAGAATTTTCCTCTCTTGTTTCTCAATGCTTTTCATTTGTGACCTGCCGCCAATGATCAGTGTTTCAGATGCATAAAGTGCCTCTGGTTTGATGACTGTATTGTAGTGTCGTAATTTTGCATTTTTTTGATATACATCTTTTGTTGTATCTGTTCCATGTGATTTTGTAAGCCCTTTGCAGTTTAGCAGTTCTTTCTTTGTTAGCTTCCTGATTTAACCCTGCTGGCTGAATAATTTCACCTAGATATTTGAATTTGTCTACTTGGGAAATTATTCCACAATTGGTGATTAATGGTTGATTGTCGAATCTTGATTTAGTTCCTTCCATAAACTGCGTCTTTTCAAATGAAATTTGAAGTCCACTTTTTGCGGCTATTTCATTCAATTTTTCTATGGATTGGATTGCTTCTTGTCTGTTGTTCGAAAGGATCGCAAGGTCATCTGCGAAAGCTAAGCAGTCAAGGTGAATTTTGTCTTTAAGAAGTCTGCCAATGTTTATACCTTTAGTTCCTTTTCTCCATTCACGAATCACTTTTTCCAAAACTAAATTGAATAGTAGTGGGGATAGTCCATCTCCCTCTCGGACGCCAGTTCTGATTTCGAACGGTTCAGAAATTTCTCCCAAGAACTTAACTTTTGATGTTGTGTTGGTCAGAGTTTGTTCATTATTATTATTATTATTATTATTATTATTATTATTATTATTATTATTATTATTATTATTATTATTATTATTATTATTATTATTATTATTCCGCCTGTTGCCATTTATTGATGGATGCAGTATTTTTGTATCCATTTCTTAGCACAGGCCAGAGTAAAGTGTAGCTTCCACCGAAGTCCCAGTCTCATCCATGGCTGTGACAATATGGAAGGTGCTGGGGTATGAGTGGTGCTGAGTAATGACATTTGGGGCACAACTAGTGTCTGAGTGTTATGAAAGGTGTTGCTCATAGGATCAGTCATGCTGCAGTGGCACCTTCTAGTCCAGTGAGGAAAGCAATGCCAAACTACCTCACGCCTTATCTTGCCTAGTACGCCTCATTTGGGCTCTGCCATTGGTTTTTGCAGTTTCCCTATACTACATAGCCTTTGGTGGTGCTATTTGAGGATCCAACCAGCCTCTGGGCGGATGACCTAACAGGCAGACAGATTATTATTATTATTATTATTATTATTATTATTATTATTATTATTATTATTATTATTATTATTATTATTATTATTATTATTATTATTATTATGTAGATATCTTGTTGCTTTTTGTTAAATATCTATAAGTAAAGTTGATACTTCTGACACGAATAAAGAAAGAAAGAAGAAAGATTATTATTATTATTATTATTATTATTATTATTATTATTATTATTATTATTATCCTCTTTATATTACTATTGTCACACTAATTGCCGTACTGATTTTAACCTAATCTTAGTGTATCTGTCGTAGTATTATTTCTTTGTAGAATTACTGTATATTACGTTTTTTACATTTGTATTTTTTTAAGTGGTTAAGTGTAAGAGAGAGCCGTGAGCCCTAATTTCGCCATAAATGTAAGTCAGGATTTTTTTTGTATTTGTTTTAAGTCGCGCCGACACAGATAGGTCTTACGGCGACGATGGGACAGGAAAAGGGCTAGGAGTGGGGAGGAAGCGGCCGTGGCCTTAATTAAGGTACAGCCCCAGCATTTGTCTGGTGTGAAAATAAACCACGGAAAACCATTTTCAGGCTGCCGACAGTGGGGTTCGAATCCACTGTCTCCTGGATGCGAGCTCACAGCTGCGCTCTCCTAACCGCACGGCCAGCTCACCCGGTAAGTCAGGAATAATTGAATATAGAAAATAATAAGGACTCTACAAAGCCTCCGTGGCTCTCACCGCTGGGTTCCGTGGTTAAAATCCCGGTCACTCCATGTGAGATTTGTGCTGGAAAAAGCGGAGGCGGACAGGTTTTTCTCCGGATACTCCGGTTTTCCTTGTCATATATCATCCCAGCAACACTCTCCAATATCATTTAATTTCATCTGTCATTCATTGATCATAGCCCCAGAGGAGTGCGACAGGCTTCGGCAGCCGGCCCAATTCCTATCCTCGCCGCTAGATGGGGGCTTCATTCGTTCCATTTCTGACCCGGTCGAAGGACTGGAAACAGGCTGTGGATTTTCATTTTCAATAAGGGCTCTCTCCCCAGCTGGTGGTTATCCATGACTGGGAGAGGGAAATTCAGCTCAGTAATTTATTCACCCATTCATCATTCATCCATCATCAACACTGGAGTGTTCTCTTCATATCTGCTGTACGATGAGAGCATTCAATTCATCCAATCACACATTTAATTTCAAATGCTCTCTCCCTAGTTGGTGGCTATCCGCGACTGGGAGAGGGGAGTGTTTATTCATTCATGCATGCAGTCATCCATTCATTTTCATTCGTACTGTCACTCAATTAAATCACAATGTCTGTTGTAAGCTAAGGACAAATCTGTACGGACTCGTAATAAAATAAATACTCGCATAATAAGATAAATGTTCTCCTAGACCATGAAACACTGTTAATGTCTAGGAAACATTTCTTAGCAGACAAAGGAGGGGTCCCCATACGACGAAAACCGTAAAATTAAGCAATTTCTTCAGTTGTACCGAAAGTTGAAGGCCTAGGGCCCGGAAAGGTCTCAAATTGTGAGTCCTGGATAGCTCTACCAACCTAAAAAAACAAATCTCGAAAATCATTTCCGGCCTAAATGCAGTTCCAGAAAACAGCCTAAAATCGTTTGTTTCTTTAATCGTTTTCTTTTTTAAAATTCAAATCCTAGCCAAATGAACTTATTTGCATAATTCTTTCTGTAAGGTGTTCCTTTGTTCAATACCCTCAAGTGCTTCTGATTTTTTTTTTTTGAGAAATGTCCACAACGAATGTAATTATAAGGGCTTAAGTGAAATTCTGCATTGACTCACATTAGCGCTCGTAGTGATAGAAAAAGGCAAACTGCTAATCTAATTGACAGTATAACGATGATTAAGAAAATGATTGTAATTTTTAGGAATAAATAAAGAATATATTCTCGTACTTTATTATATTTCATTTACCTAAAATTCGTAGCTCATGCCCCTAGGATGTTTTCAAAATTGACTTGCTTGCCTGAAGGGCTAGAACTGTGTTTTTTTAAACTACAATTTAGAGATTAGATGTATATTATAATTAGGTGTAAATGCAATTTTTGAGGTAGTAGTAGATACATTTAAATGTAATAAGAAAAGCATTCATGTATCAGAATAATATGAATTGAAATAAATGAATACTCTCTCCTCAGATCCAGGCTATCCGGAATGAGGGGATTGGAGTAGTCTTTTCTGTTTTAGTAAGTTCCTCCTGCTACCTCGTTAAGTTCCGTGTCTGTTTCATAGGATCTACAATATTTCAGCGAGGAGAAGGCTCGCTGTCAGAATGCGACTTACAACGTTACTTAACCCTAGAAACATGAGCTTTCGCTTTACTTAATGATCTTCTCTCAGACCGCCGTCGTTAGTGGCTCGTAGCCAGTCACACACAGGACATGCTATTGAACCAGACGGTCTGTGATGCAATCCTAGATCAGCTACATGATTCACATCACATCTCTCTGTTACGAGGCCAGTTAGCTTCTTACACCCAATTCTTGCGTTCAATACTGGGCTGGGAGATGCTGATAGGCATAGCCAAGTTGTAGTGTCTTAAAATACTCGCGGTAAAAGAAAGGAAGATTTAAGAAAGATCATAGAACCAAAATTTTAGGATAATAAGATAATATACATCAAGAACGAAACACTCTACAAGGAAATTGAAAAACTCTCAGATATTCTGCGATAAAGAAGGATGCCGGTACATTTTTACTGTCATCTTCTCAGAATGAACTCTAATAGATTAACCAAACAAATCTTTGACTTCTTCCGTAACCACAAAAAAAAAAACTGGATTAAAGAAACTGAAAAACACCTAGTAGAATTAAAAATTCACTATTTGATCGAACAGGTAAAATAATAACGAAAGACGAAAATATAAGGTTCCAAGACAAATCTACATTAAAAGCCAAACCTATTATCTCAGAAGAAGAGAGGAAACGAAGATCAGAAAGAATGAAGAAACACTGGGCACTAAGAAAAGAACAACACACACCAAAATTATTGATTCAAAGTACCTCCAAGTCCGCCTTTGTGGTGTAGTGGTTAGTGTGATTAACTGCTACTCTCGGAGGCCCAGGTTCGATTCTCGGCTCTGCTGCGATACTTAAAAGTTGGTACGAGGACTGAAACGGAGTCCGCTCAGCCTTGAGTGGTCAACTGAATAGATGTGGGTTCGATTCCCACCTCAGCCATCCTGGAAGTGGTTTTCCGTGGTTTCCCACTTCTCCTCCAGGCAAATGCCGGAATGGTACCTAACTTAAGGCCACGCCCGCTTCGTTCCCTCTTCCTTGTCTATTTCTTCCAATCTTCCCATCCCCCACAAGACCCCTGTTCAGCATAGTAGGTGAGGCCGCTTGGGAGAGGTACTGGTCGTACTCTACCGTGTCAGTTAAGGTCTTGTTCATTACTTTTTACAGGAGAGAACATTCGTTTAGCCATGGACCTGCGCGTCGTGATGAGGATGAACTGATGATGAAGATGACACCCAGCTCCTGTGCCAGCAGAATTAACCAATGTGTTAAACATTGCATGTGAATTTTCTTAGGTTACAATAGATGGAATGACCCTGCCTCATCTGCTGGATTTCCGTACCTGTAGGCTGAGAACATTCATTCATTCATTCATAAACCCATATTGGAATGTTAGCGTGCTAGCCTACATCTTCGGAACCCCCTCCCTGGTAGAGTTCACCTTAGGAATGAGCACAGTATTACAACAAACTTTGTGGCCACTTAACTTTATACCATTATTCTCAATGCACTGAAACTTCGCACATGCATTTAGTGATATCTCCTGAACCCAGGTAAAAAATATGATTATGATTGTAGTGTCCAGTTTATATAAAATGAATTTTGAATTAAAGCTCAAAAATCATTCTTGAGAATGTTCTAATTTCTTTAGGTACACTTTTTTTTTCAGAATTTAGCAGACTAAACTAAAAATAGCAAACTAAACTGCCCACATATGTTGTATAGGCTTAGATTTACACAGTAGGTGAAAGGTCTTATTTATTGTTTTATTATTTGGCCAATATTTTTTTTTGTCTTTGATGTACTAAATTTGGTAATTTATGGTAATATTCATTTTCTGTAGGGCATGCTATCATTTTATTTCCGGTTATATTTCACCTATTAAATATATAATAACCCCATGCATATCCATAAAAAAAAATTTCATAACAATAAGTTCAGTAGTTTCTGAGAGAAGTATAAGAAAACTTAAGTTACGGTAAATGATAACGAAACAAAGCCATGTATAAACGGGAGTTGTGGTGGTGGTGATTATTGTTTTAAGAGGAAGTACAATTAGACAACCATCCTCTATATAACATTAATCAGAGAAAAAAAATGGAAGGGATCCTGCACTTCGAAAAATGAAGGCATCGGTCAAAGAAAGACAAGGGCCAAGAAGGGCGTAAAAATGAAAGACTCCCTAGCCCTCGGAAACCTAATAGTGTTGAGGTCGGAAAAAACAAAAGTTGACCAAGGAAGGTCGGATAGGATAGATGAAAGTGAGGAGCCTGGCACAAGTAAGTGGAAGTAATGCCAGGACTGAGCTAAGGGCCCCGTGGTCGCCAACCCACGCTCCAAAGTTGAGAGAACCTGGGGCCCCTTTTAGTGGCCTCTTACGGCAGGCAGGGGATACCGTGGGTGTTATTCTACCGCCCCTACCCATAGGGGCGGGTGTATAAACTGGACATTACAATCATATTCATATTCTTTCCCTGGGTTGAGGAGATATCACTAAACGCATTGATATTAATGGTATAGTGCAACAAAAGTTGTACTGTCACTGGTTTCTCAACAATCCCTGTCAACCCATGTGAAATTTTTGAAGTGGAACCTTTTAGCTCGGATTCAACGTAAAACCGGAGGTCCTGTGATTATAATAACGAAAACATCGATCACATAGAAGTACAATCTTTAAAATCCACAATCCTGATGAATGGTGTGTTTTATTGCTTCATCTAAAGTCACGTTTAAAGCTGGTTAATTCAAAACAGTACCGAGTAAACTGGCGACGTGGTTTGGGTCACGTAGCTGTGAACTTCCATTCGCGAGATGATGGGTTCGGACCCCACTGTCGGCAACCCTGAGATGGATTTCCGTGATTTCCCATTTTCACACAAGGCAAATGGCGGGACAGTTCCTATTCATAGCCCACAGCAGATTCCCTCCAGCTGTTTACACAATTTCATTCACCCTCATTCTTTTCATCGCCACTACTTCCTCAAATGACATTAGCATCAAGAAGGGCATCCGGCCGTAAAAACAGGCCATATAAATTCATTTCACCTCATCCCCGGCCCCGTATCACGAAACGGTACTGAGGAGTAGACACATATACATACATTCACCAGGCAAATGCTGGGCATGTACCTTAATTAAAGCCCCGGCCCCTTCCGTCCCACTTCTAGCCCTTCGCAATCCCATCGTCGCCATAAGACCTGTCCGTGTCCTAGTGATGGTGGTGGTGGTTATTGTTTAGAGAGGGACCGAGCGAGTTGGCCGTACGGTTAGGGTCGCGCAGTTGTGAACTTGCATTCAGGAGATTGTGGCTTCGAACCCCACTGTTGACGGCTCTGAAGATGGTATTCGGTGGTTTCCCATTTTCACACCAGGCAAATGTTGGAGCTGTACCTTAATTAAAGCCACGGCCCCTTTCTTCCCACTCCTACCCCTTTGCTATTCCATCGTTGCCATTAAATCTATCTGTATTGGAGCGACGTAAAGCAAAAGAGGAAGTGAAACTGGGCAACCATCCTCTATTAACACTAATCAGAAGGAAAACGGAAGAGGTTCGACACGTCAAAAATGAAGGTATCGGCTAAAGATAGAGAAGGGCCATGAAGGGCGTGAAAATGAAAGACTCCCTAGCCCTAACAAACGAATACCGTCGGGGTCAGAAACACAAGTGGAAGAGTTGCAGTTCTCAATAAGTTTCTTTTTTTTTACATATAAAGATAATACAAGAATAACTGTCTTAGGAATTTAGTTATTTATTAACATGTTCTTAAAACTTATTTAATCAATATTACCGACTCACATTAAAAAAAAAAAAGAAACGTTTCCCTTTGCAAAACGTTAATGATCATGAATATGTATTTTAATAAATGCTAGTTGCTTTACGTCGCACCGACACAGATAGGTCTTATGACGACGATGGGATAGGAAAGGCCTGGGAGTGGGAAGGAAGCGGCCGTTGCCTTAATTAAGTTACAGCCCCAGCATTTGCCTGGTGTGAAAATGGGAAACCACGGAAAACCATCTGCAGGGCTGCCGACAGTGGGATTCGAACCCACTATCTCCCGGATGCAAGCTCACAGCCTCCCGCTCCTAACCGCATGACCAACTCGCCCGGTATTCAATAAATGAAACTCAATGTTATATTATGGAGAACTGCAACTCTACACTGAAGAAACGTAACTTGTAGCCGCGCCATCTTTGGCAACCAAGGTATGGTAATGACTAATGTGATGACTATAGAGCCCGGATTTCCATGCAAATGCTTTTTTTTTTTTTTTTTGCTAGTTGTTTTACGTCGCACCGACACAGATAGGTCTTATGGCGACGATGGGACAGGAGAGGCCTAGGAATGGGAAGGAAGCGGCCGTGGCCTTAATTAAGGTACAGCCCCAGCATTTGCCTGGTGTGAAAATGGGAAACCACGGAAAACCATTTTCAGGGCTACTGACAGTGGGGTTCGAACCTGCTATCTCCCGAATAATGGATACTGGCCGCACTTAAGCGACTGCAGTTATCAAGCTCGGTAATGCATGTTTTTAAATAAGCTGGTTACAATTCTCAAACTTTACAAAATTCGTTTTTAGGCTGAACGATTCCAAATAAACGTTCTTTTTCCCTGCATGTTTGCATGTTTTGGCCTTTTTAGGAGAAAATCCAGGCATAATGCACATTTTGAAGATTTTGGATTTGATAGCGAATATTTTGACCTTTAATATTGCATAATATGACTTTTCTTCTGACTTTGGCGCATATATAATGTTAACTTGCATGATAGTGCATTTTATGAATGCTGGTCTGCAAAATAATAATAAAATCCGAGCAAGTGGCAGTGCAGTTAGGATCGCGGAGCTCAGAACTTGCATTTGGGTGATAGTGGGTTCGAACCCCACTGTCGGCAGCCATAAAACGGTTTTCCGTGGTTTCTCAATTTCACACCAGGCAAATGCTACCTTAATTAAGGCCACGGCTGCATCTTTCCCACTCCTAGCCCTTTCCAATCCCATCGACGTCATAAGACCTACAGTATCTGTGTCGGTGCAACGTAAAGCAATTTTTTTTGAATAATAATAATAATAATAATAATAATAATAATAATAATAATGAAAATAATAATGGCCAAGTTAGGGTTCCTGGTCCTCCCTTAAAATGAATCATATTATAAAAATATCAATCAATTAATCAATCACTAAAGATTTGCATTTAGGGCAGTCGCTCAGGTGGCAGATTTCCTATCTGTTGTTTTCCTACTCTTTTTCTTAAATGATTGCAAAGAAATTGGAAATTTATTGAGCATCTCCCTTGGTAAGTTATTCCAATCCCTAACTCTCCTTCCTATAAACGAATATTTGCCCCAGTTTGACCTCTTGAATTAACAACTTTACCTTTATATTGAGATCTTTCCTACTTTTAAAGCCACCATTCAAACTTATTCGTCTACTAATGTCATTCCGCGCCATCTCTCCACTGACAGCTCGGAACATACCACGTAGTCGAGCAGCTCGTCTACTTTCTCCCAAGTCTTCCCAGCCCAAACTTTGCAACATTTTTGTAACGCTACTCTTTTGGCGGAAATCATCCAGAAAAAATCGAGCTGTTCTATTTGGATGTTTTCCAGTTCTTGAATCATGTAATCCTGGTGAGGGTCCCATACACTGGAACCATACTCTAGTTGGGGCCTTCCCAGAGACTTAAATGGCCTCTCCTTTACATCCTTACCAAAACCCCTAAATACCCTCATAACCATGTGGAGAGATAGATCTGTACCCTTTATTTACAATCGCTTTTATGTGATTACCACAATGGAGATCTTTCCTTATATTAACACGTAGGTACTTACGATGATCTCCAAAAGGGACTTTCACCCCCATCAACGCAGTAATTGAAACTGAGAGGACTTTTCCTATTTATGAAACCCACAACCTGACTTTTAACCCCGTTTATCATCATACCATTGCCTTCTGTCCATCCCATAATATTATCGATGTCATTTGGAGTTCCTCACAATCTTCTAACGTATTTATTACTCTATACAGAATAACAACATCCGCAAAAAGCCTTATCTCTGATTCCATTTCTTTACTCACATCAATTATATATAAGAAAATATAAAGGTCCAATAATACTGCCTTGAGGAATTCGCCTCTTAATTATTACAGGGCCAGAAAAAGCTTCGCCTACTCTAATTCTCTGAGATCTGTTTTCTAGAAATATAGCCACCCTTTCAGTCACTCTTTTGTCTAGTCCAATTGGACTCAGTTTTGCTAGTAGTCTCCCATAATCTACCCAATCAAATGAGTTAGATAGGTCAGTCGCGATACAGTCCATTTGACCTCCTAAATGCAAGATATCTGCTATATCTCGCTGGAATCCTACAAGTTGAGCTTCAGTGGAATGACCTTTCCTAAACCAGAACTGCCTTCTATCGAACCAGTTATTAATTTTGTAAACATGTCTAATGTAATCAGAAAGAATGCTTTCCCAAAGCTTACATGCAATGCATGTTAAACTGATTGGCCCGTAATTTTCAGCTTTATGATTGTGATTATTAGAATTAGGTAGGCTATAGAATTATTATTATTATTATTATTATTATTATTATTATTATTATTATTATTATTATTATTATTAATATTATTATTATTATTATTATTATTATTATTATTATTATTATTATTATTATTATTATTATTATTATTATTATTATTATTATTATAGAATTTCAGAGTCTGTCACCCGACATTACGGTCAAGAAAGAAGGTGATTTAAAAGCGATTTAAAAGGAGTAAAATGATTTTCAAAAGGACGAAAGGTAGCGGGGTTGTGATTCATTCAACAGTCTATACACTAGAGTAGCGGTGTGTAACTTACAGAGTTCGTCGAATTTTAACCAGCCTATACTTTCAAAATAGGGTGTTACGTGAGCAGAGTAATTTAGTGAAAATATGAATCTTATACATGAATTTTTTTTTTTTTTTTTCAGCTTACTGGTTTGTTCAATAGTCGCATCAATAAGTACAACATCACAGTAGTTGAATAACGGGGGTATGAGTGTCTGAACCAATCTAATTTTTAAATTTAGTGGCAAATAGGATTGTTGATATTTGAGAGGGTGAAGAGAACAGAATAATGCTGAAGAATGGTGAAGGACCGAGCTCGATAGCTGCAGTCGCTTAAGTGCGGACAGTATCCAGTATTCGGGAGATAGTAGGTTCGAATCCCACTGTCGGCAGCCCTGAAAATGGTTTTCGTGGTTTCCCATTTTCACACCAGGCAAATGCTGGGGCTGTACCTTAATTAAGGCCACGGCCGCTTCCTTCCCACTCCTAGCCCTTCCCTGTCCCATCGTCGCCATAAGACCTATCTGTGTCGGTGCGACGTAAAGCAAATAGCAAGAAAAAAAAGATGTCTTAAACAACATGAAGGGTCCGAATGCTTCGTCTCTTTTTTTTTTTTTTTTTTTTTTTTACAAGAAAGACAGATAGCCATTGCGTTTTTCCCTTATGACGACAATTCCAACTACCAGACAATTATTATAATTATGTTTATGTTAATCGTTTCTTGCGCCGACTCCGACAGGTTTCATGGCAACGTTGGGATGTGACAGGAAGGAAGCGACCATGGCCTTAATTAAGGTTAAGCCACAGCATTTGCCTGGTGTGAAACTGGAAACCACGGAAAACTACCTTCAGGGTTGTCGACGGTGGGGTTCGAACCCACTATCTCCCGAATGCGAGCTCACAAATGCGCGACACTAACGGCACGGCCAACTGCTCGGTTTTATTATTACAAATATTACTGAATTTTACGTCCCACTAACTACTTTTACGGTTTTCGGTGACGTCGAGGTGCTGGAATTTTGTCCCGCGGGAGTTTAATTTTTACGTGCCAGTAAATCTACTGACACGAGGCTGACGTATTTGGCACCTTCAAATACCACCGGACTGAGCCAGGATCGAACCTGCCAAGCTCAGGTCACAAGGCCAGAGCTCTACCGTCTAAGCTACACAGCCTGGCGTTTTTAAAATTATTTATTTATTTATTTAATGTATTTATTTATTTATTTATTTATTTATTTATTTATTTATTTATTTATTTATTTATTTATTTATTTATTTATTTACACTCCAGGGTTGGTTTTTCCTCTCGACTCAGCCAGGGTCCCACCTCTACCGCCTCAAGGGTAGTGTCCTGGAGCGTGAGACATTGGGTCGTGGGATACAACTGGAGAGGAGGACCAGTAGAGCTCCCAGGTGGCCTCAACCTTCTATGCTGAACAGGGGCCTCCGTGAGCGATGGGAAGATTGGAAGAGATAGACAAGGGAGAGGGAAGGAAGTGGCAGTGGCCTTAAGTTAGGTACCATCCCAGCATTTGCCTGGAGGAGAAGTGGGAAACCACAGAAAACCACTTCGAGGATGGCTGAGGTGGGAATCGAACCCATCTCTACTCAGTTGACCTCCCGAGGCTGAGTGGACCCCATTCCAGCCCTCGTACTACTTTTCAAATTTCGTGGCAGAGCCGGGAATCGAATCCAGGCCTCTGGGGGTGGCAGCACACTAACAATTACACCACAGAGACAGATTATTATTATTATTATTATTATTATTATTATTATTATTATTATTATTATTTGCAATTGTTGATCATTCTCGTTTTGTACTGTTTCAATAACTAGCACTGTTTTTTTATTGTTCAGTTATGTAAAACACTGGACAGTTCCTTGCGTAAGTTATAATATAACGTAAATATGATAGCTCTCCATTTGGAAATACTGTAATTGAAATTTAAGTAAAAGAAATAAATTGCTACAAACCGCCATCTCTATTTATCTTTCAGCAATGAAAAAGTATTGTCAGCACTCGACAAGTATGGAATGTGCAAGGATACCCATCCTTATCCTTTTAGTCATCAGCCCGAAGGCTGGTTGGATCCTCAACAGTTCCACCATGAGCTGCCATAGATAGCCTAGGCATCACTGAAGAGGCGAACTAGGGAAATGAGGAGTGAGGTAGTTTCCCGTTGCTTTCCTCACCGAACCAGAAGTTGCTATTACATATCAGTCTGCCAAGCCTACTGAAATGCATGCACCAACCGACCCTATGAGCAACAGTTTCACACCATTCATAGCAGGGACTGGCTGCGTAAGGAATTGCATTACTAGCATCGCTCATACCTCAGTCACTTTCATATTGTCAAAGCCAAGGATAAGACAGAGACAGATCAATGAAAGTAACATACCAGAAGACTTAGTGCAGTGTAAACACAATACCCATAACCCTACAAAAGATGCATATAGTTTAAGAAACTGTATTATTTATTATAAAGTATATTTGCGTATTTTAGTGCTTTTACTCTTACAGCGATCAACTTCGCTTTCTTCTGCGTAATTTATTTTATTAGCCACCCTTCGCTATATATTTTTTGTTCCCTCCGGTAGCATTCTAGACAAAAGAAAAATAATTCATATGTGTAATACCTTGCTGTGTTCCTCCTTTCAAGTCCCAAGATCCACACTCAAGAACTGGTTCAACGTCTCTGGCGTCGGGATTCAGCGCCGGGATGTCGGCATGGGGATGGAATGGAATTTCAGTGCCATCTCTTGGTTGGGCGTTCAACTATTTTCAAGTTCATACTATGTAATGATCTGCCTTTCAAGTGGAAATACTGAAACTTTGATCTGTAATTGATGTTGATACGTTTAAAGGGGTAGAGGAGAACTTTAATTCCAACACATTTACCAGATGATTTCAGTGTTAAAGAGATATTCTTTATTTCACGCTCCGTGATTTAGGGATAATGCGGCTGTTTCTTACCTGGAGGTCCCAGCTTCGATCCCGACCGGGACAGAGACTTTTTACCTCCAACTGAGGGTTGATTCAAGTCACTCAGCCTACGTGGGAACCATTGAGGAGCTATCTGACGGTGAGATAGTGGCCCAGGTCTAGAAAGCCAAGAACAACAGCCCGGATGATTCGTTGTACTGACCATGCGTCACCCCGTAATCCGCAGGTCTTTGTGCCCTGTAGCGGTCGCTTCGTAAGCCAAAGCCCACCAGGTTTTTTTTGCTATGGGGTTAGGTTTGAAATGAAAATGAAAATCCGCAGCCTGTATCCAGTCAGGAATGGAATGAATGAAGCCCCCATCTAGCGGGGAGGATAGGAATTGTGCCGGCTGCCGAAGCCTGTCGCACTCCTCTGGGGCAATGATTAATGACTGACAGATGAAATGAAACGATATTGGAGAGTGTTGCTGGAATGGAAGATGATACGGAAAACCGAAGTTCCCGGAGAAATACCTGTCCAACCTCCGCTTTCTCCAGCACAAATCTCACATGGAGTGACCGGAATTGAACCACGTACCGGTAACCCAGCCGCTTGAGCCACGGTGGGGTTTATGCTCACCCCTTAGTCCCGTTTCCTGATATGAGGTCGGCGATGACGTGAGATGAAATTATACCTACGGCATGTTTTACGGCCGGATGCCCTTCTTGACGCCAACCTCAGATGAGGAGCTAATGAGGCGGAAGGAATCGACTGTGGTCTATGAATAGGAACTGTCCCAGCATTTGCCTGGAAGTGAAAATGGGAAACCACAGAAGGACAACCCATGGTGGGGCTCGAACCCACTCATCCCCCGATTGCAGAGCCTGCTCCATAGCCACGCGCGGCCACTCCGCTCAGTTTTGAATCTGCATTTAACAAAATTTGTGAAGGATTATTATCAGTTTTTTTTTAGTTCCTTTATTAAATAATGGAAATGACGTATGGCTTTTAGTGCCGGGAGTGTCCGAGGACATGTTCGGCTCGCCAGGGGCAGGTTTTTGATTTGACACCCCTAGGCGACCTGCGTGTCGTGGTAAGGATGAAATTATGATGAAGACGACACATACACGCAAGCCCATTTCCAGCGGAATTAACCAATGATGGTTAAAATTCCTGACCCTACCAGGAATCGAACCCGGGACCCCTGTGACTAAAGGTCAGCAAGCTGATCATTTAGCCACGCAGCCGGACTCATTAATAACGGCGTACAGCTTACGGAGAGCCCTGGTGTAGATGTTTCGAATCGACGTCTATGGACAACCTGCCAGTCTGCCTTTTCTATGATGAATTATAATGTTCAAGACGACAAATGTCCGCCTCTGTGGTGTAGTCGTTAGCGTGATTAGCTGCCACCCCCGGAGGCCCGCGTTCGATTCCCGGCTCTGCCACAAAATTTGAGAAGTGGTATGAGGGCTGGAACGGGGTCCACTCAGCCTCGGGAGGTCAACTGATTAGAGGTGGGTTCGATTCCCATCTCAGCCATCCTGGAAGTGGTTTTCCGTGGTTTCCCCACATCTCCTCCAGGCAAATGCCGGGATGGTACCTAACTTAAGGCCACGGTCGCTTCCTTCCCTCTTCCTTGTCTATCCCTTCCGATCTTCCCAACCCCAACAAGGCCCCTGTTCAGCAAAGCAGGTGAGGCCGCCTGGGCGAGGCACTGGTCATCCTCCCCAGTTGTATCCCCCGACCCAATGTCTCACGCTCCAGGACACTGCTCTTGAGGCGGTAGAGATGGGATCCCTCGCTAAGTCCGAGGGAGAAACCAACCCTGGAGGGTAAGCATGTTAAAAGAAAGAATATGCACTATCAAAATTCAGTTCCTTTTGAAGCATTGTACATCTACCGCAATTTCTCCAAATTGTCTTGAGTTAAGCTCATCCGTTTATCTGTCAGCATATCCTAAAACACAGAACATGATATTTCTACGTCACAAGAAGTGACAGGTGCATACTTAAATGAAGACATTTGGGACAAATCGAAGTCAAATTGTTCGTCTTTTGCATTTTTGCCACAATCAGCCTTATATAAGCTTGAATTCAAAGTCGGGATTTGTACGGATCACTTTGTTTGTCCTACAGTATTTCTTGCTGCCACAGCTACTTCCCCGTGCGATGATTGCAGACACTTTTGAATGTCCTCAATAACTGGTAACGATTGCCTACTGCGATAACAAAGTGACGAGTAACAGTTCCGGGTAGGAAATGACAGGATAACAGCAAAAGAGGGCTCAGTGCAAACCAAGGTTTGTTTGCTGCTATCTCAGTAACGCAGCGTCACAGAAGTGTGATACAAGAGATACAACAAATGAACCGTCAATGAGTAATGCACTGTTTAAGGTTCAATTTACAGCAATGTATAACTGGGACACCTTATTCCTAAGAATTACAGAGATCGACGTGGGGACTTCCGGCTGATGTCAACATTTATTCAAACAACAGATAAGAAAGTGCTTAGTTAAATGGATTATAGGACCTCTGCCGTATGTACAGTCGCTCGCATGATTATTCGGACAGACATGATCTATTACATTTTCCTTTGTATTAGTGATTTCAGTAATAATAAATCACTGATATAAATTAAATACAAGTTTCTGTAAAGAATATAAAACTAAACATCCATCATTCTTCTAATGAACACTGTCAATGAAAATATAATAATTAAAAAACAAAATAAAACCAAAACCAATATTGCACAAAATTATTCGGACACTTTCCTTTTTACTTATGATCCTGAATGTTCAGCGTCTGGTTGTCTCTCCTTTCATTTTAATTACTTCCCTGAGTCGACTTGGCATGCTCTCCACTAATTTCCTGATGTAAGCGGGAAATATCTTCTGCCACTCTTCTTGAAGTGAGTTTTCAGCTGTTCTCTAGATGTGATTGTTGTTTTTCTTATTTCTTTATCAAGTTTGTCTCAAAGGTTCTCAGTTACATTCAAGTCTGGTGATTAAAGGGGAGGATGAAGCACCATTGGGCAATTAAACAATAACCACATCCTTACATTCCAGGCCATATGCTTTGGGTCGTTATCTTGATAAAACTTAAAATGTTCACCAATCCAAATATTTTCGGCACTCTTTTTCATATATTACCTCAGTATTCTAAGGTATTGAAAGTGGTTAATTTTACCCTCAGTAAAATCCAATTTACCAACTCCGTTCGTCGATATGCACCCCCACACTATTACATGTCCACCGCCATCCTTCACAGTTGCTTTCAGATTTTTCTCTTGAAGCTCAGTATTAGGACGCCGCCAAACTGTTATCTCTCATCAGACTGAAAAATGTTAAATTTACTCTCATCAGCAAATATAACGTCATTCCACCACTCATTGTCCTCTCCAACATGCTCTTTGGCAAACAGCATTCTCTTTCTTCGATTTATTTGATTTATGAAGGGCTTCCTTCTTGCAATACGGCCATGAAAGTTACCTCTTCTGAGCACTCTCCGTATCGTTTTGGGATGCACTTTCTTTCCGGTGTCTGCGGCAGTCGCCATAACGAGTTTTGGAGCACTTAAGTTGGGTTCATTTTTTTGTCTTTCTGGTGATATAACTCTCTTCTCTCACAGAATAAGTTCTTGGGCGTCTCGTATTGCCGTAGATGTCCAATCCTATCTTCCTCCCGGAATCTTGTGATAATATCAGAGACTGTATTTTCTTCATTTGTAACATTTCAGCAATTTGACGACAACTTTTACCTTTGGCATGGTGGAAAAATTACTAGCTGTCGCTGTTCGGTTGTACTCTCTCTTCTTCTGCGGGCGATTTTCTCTTAAGTTGTACACAGTACTCTAACTCACTGAATGTTTTCGTTCATACTGTCCGTGGCTCTTCTAAACACGGCCTCTGCATGGCAACTGACTTGTGTCCGAATAATTTTGTTGAAGCACGTTAACTGAGTTCTGAGGTTCCAGTTCCAGGGTCACTGGTTATCTCCTGTTAACTAAAACTACACATTTCAATGCCGTGTTGAAACTGTCAAATTGGGTTATTCAGAAACTAGTTTGCGTGTATAATATTTTGTCTGAACCATAGGGCCATAGTGTGTAGCAAAGGCTACAATTAAGGTGTCCGAATAATTATGTGAGTCACTGTACTTACTTTGGTTGTCAGATAGGATGCCAGGAATGCATTCTCTCCGTCTCTCAGTAATAGACATACTGTGTAACGTGGAAAAATGGTCCCAAATTCTGCAAACCAACATTCATAAAAAGCACTATCATGCAAGTTAACGTTACATATGCGCCAAAGTCAGAAGAAAAGTCATGTTATGCAATATAAACGTTCAAACTTCTTCTTTTTCTACCACTTTTCCCACACCTGTGGGGTTGCGGGTGCGAACTGTGTCGCACATGTGGATTTGGCCCTGTTTTACGTCCGGATGCCCTTCCTGACGCCAACCCTATATGGAGGGATCTAATCACTATTGCGTGTTTCTGTGGTGGTTGGTAGTGTAGTGTATTGTCCGAATATGAAGAGGAAAGTGTAGGGACAAACACAAACACCCAGTCCCCGGTCCAGAAGAATTAATCAAAGGCGATAAAAGTCCCCGACCCGGCCGGGAATCGAACCCGGACCCTCTGAACTGAAGGCCTCAACGCGGACCATTCAGCCAAGGAGTCGGGCAATATAAACGTCCAAACATTCGCTATTAAATCCAAAATCTTCAAAATATGCCTTTTGCATGAATGTTCTCGTTAAAAGGCCAAAACATGCAAACATGCACGAAAATACCGGTTGTTTGGAATCGCTAAGCCGAATATTTGCAAAGTTTGAGAAGTGTAACTAGCTTATGTAAAAACATGCATTTGCATGGAAATCCAGGCTCTTGGATTACACTTGATGAGCTATTTAACGGTGAGGTGGCGGCCCCAATCTAGGAAGCCAAGAATAACGGCCGAGAGGATTCGTCGTGCTGACCATACGACACCTCATAATCTGCAGGCCTTCGGGCTGAGCAGCGGTCGTTTGGTAGGCCGTGGGCCTTCGGGGCTGTTGCGCCATGGGGTTTGGCTTGGTTTTAAGTCTTTCATTGACAATTCTTTGATTATTGTCATAACAATTCAGTCGTCTTTTTCTAATAATGTCTGATGTTTTCTCAGAATGCTGATATGTATAATTCAGAAAATCTCCTTTCCATCCTAACTCCTTCTATGCATACTGGGCCAAAGATTGTCCTTTCTTGTTTTTCTGACATTTTAGTTACTCATCTACCTCCAATGATCAAGGTTTCTGATGCGTATAATGATTCTGACTTAATTACAATGTTATAGTGTTTTAGTTTAGCGTTCTGAGATATTGATTTTTTGTTGTACTTGTTCCATATGATTCTATGCGATTTATTTAATTTAGAATTCTCTTTCTGCTTGCTTAACGATTTAATCCGGATGGTTGGATGATTTCTCCTGTATGTATATTCAGTCCTCAGCCCTAAGGCTGGTTGGATCCTCAAGAGCTCCGCCATCAGCCGTCATTGGTGGACTAGACATTACTGAAGAGGCGTACTAAGGAAATGAGAAGCGTGGTAGTTTCCCGTTGCCTTCCTCACCGAGCCAGAAGATGCTATTACATACCATTCTGCCAAGCCCACTGAAATGCATGCAACAACTGACCCTATGAGCAACATTTTCACACCATTCATAACAGGGACTGGCTGCATAAGGAGTGGCATTACTAGCACCACTCATACCTCAGTCACTTTCATATTGTCGAAGCCAAGGATGAGACTAAGACAAATCTATGAAAGCAACAAAATCGCTCTAGTCTATACCAGAAGCACAGTCGAGCTAAGGCGAGCGAAGAGAACGGACATGTTTTGCGGAGTGTGCCGGGTGAGTGGAGTACGAGTGAGGAGCGGACGGGTCGAACCGAGTGTTACAAGGAAGATGATCAGCGTTGAACAATATAGGGCCATTATAGGTAGAGGGCAGGGAAGTAAGAAGAATGCAACAGCCAAATGTAAGGAAGTTAGCTTAGGGATGAGACTGAAAGGCGAGGTGCTGATGGTGGCAGCAGTGGTCACTGTCCTGCTGGTTATTGCGGGTGTGGAAGTAAATCCAGGCCCGCAGGGCAGTGGCAGCTTGAATTGGGAGGACGTTGAAGTAATAAGGAAAATGGTTAAGGAGGTAGTAGGGAAACTCTGTCCGTTTGAGCAGTTAAAGCGGATGATACTGAACCCTAGAACTTGCCATTCCATCGTTGGTCGGCCACGGCTGCTACAGTAGAACAATCTAGAACTCTTAAATCATGGGTCGTTGCGGGGATAAATTCGGTCTCGATCTTAACCAAACGATGGGGTTCAGAAGAGAGCCTAACTACTTGAAATGAGGAGCAAAAATGTGCTTACTAACTTTTATTAAATTGAAATAGCACGATAACATCATTAATTTAATATGCATTCTTGCAAATATATATAAATTGTTGATTTTTGAATGTTCCAAACACAGTCACATTACTTAACGTCAATTTGTTTCTTACACTATCGAAGAGTTGCTTCGGAGAAGTTAATAGGTTAGTGGACAGCGAAACTGAAAAACTGAAAAAGGGAAGACCTGAAAACCGGGCACCTATTATTCCAAACGAGAACTGAGAGTTAATCCACACGATCCGTGGAAAATCTGACTTTCAACAAGTAGAACGCCTGATTTTCTCTCAATTAAGGTTATCCACCAGTCGAATACCCTTAACGGATACGGAACACCCGCCGAATGGACCCTTAATCGAACCAAACTGACTATCAGCTGCTTTGGATAGGTTGCGAAATATTATGTGAAAGCATGGTGTTCACTACGAATTAACAGCATCATTTACAATTGAAATAAAATCCCACCATGTTGTCATTCATGACACCCTTAAGTGATAAGATAATCCCGATGCTAAATGTGCATCACCCAAAACAGCTGTTCGGAAGGAACCAACAACAACATGATCCGTGAGGATCTTACGTTATGTCGTTCTAAAGGAACAAAACTGCGAAATGCAGGAAACGCTTACTAATCATGCATTTAGAAGAAATGCCAAACACTGAAGTTATTTAAAAAGTGGAAAGTCACTTGAAAAGTATTATTATCGAACCGATTTTCAGGTTAGAAAGGGGTTTGTTATGCTTAATAAAATTACCAGTCCACGCTAAAATTTACTACAATCTTAAGGAATTCTTTCCCTTGAAAAACAATGCTACCCGTACAGATCTATCTATTTACTGTCTGTCCCAACACACTACTAATAAAATGATTACTTACTTACTTCAACTATGAATAAAAATGAAAGTATGACAAGATTGAAAATAAAATATTGTCACTGGCTGACGAATCGAAACCGCATTCGCAACTCAAGTCTCACATTAATACACTAAGTGTCAATCTGCACACTATCAAACGAAACGGACGTCAAAACGATAACACAATAAAGTCCGTAAAAATAAATTAACATCTCGAAGTCATTACAGCTTAACACGCACGGAGAATCACAGTAAAAATGTTTAATCTATATCGGGCCGATATCCAACATTTGGACAACCCTCACTCACTGATAGCGGTCCCGTTATCTCAAGGAGAGCAACGCATTGATCCTCTTCATAAATCATATCATACTGTAGATGCTACCTTCGTCCAGGCCACTTCAACAAAAAAACAAAAGAAACATCTAAACTGAGACTTGAGTATGTACAGCTGCCATCCCAGACCTATCGTCGGGCTCACTTGAAATCTGTACATCCTAACACTAATCACTATGTACATGATGCCTTCCAAATCCTATCGTCGGGCGTGAACTAGGACGTCTCATCATCAGTGACACCAAGGATAACATGTGACGTCCTAAATCTATCGTCGGGCGTCAAAGTGGGTCGTTATACGCCTCCCTTAACATATCAGGCGAACTAGCAATTTCAAACAAATCCGACATTTAATACAAAATCTGGTCAGACAAATAACGCATGACGGAACCAACGTCTCTTACTATCAAATGAATGCAAGTCGAAAAATACAGTAAGTCTCTACCTCATTACAATACGTGAACTCGAAAGTGAACATACGTGACGAACAATTCTCCACCTCGAACACAATCTCAGCCTGTGCATTGCATTGTTAGGGAAGCAAATGAAAATTCCCAACACACGTCTACCTTTTAGTGGATGCCTACAAAATAATAATCATCACTACCGCATTCGAAATTCTCAGATCGCCTATCGTCAATTCCAACTTTTATCAATGACCTATCCAGTGAACAAATTCAATACAACACCAACCGTGTGTCCAAAGTGCTCTTTTTATCCTTGAGGTCGCATCATTTTAATATCAAACGGGCTTTAAGTAGAAAATAGCTGTACGTTTACTACCAAGATTTAAACATTTTACTACAGTCGTTTTCACTTGGGATCTTTCTATAAATTTACGGTGCTTCACACAGTAGTCGTCTCAAATTCGGATTGATTGCGGAAAACAATACAGCCTGCCTCAACACAGCCTGTTTCCTAAATACTTCCTCTGCATAAATATAGCCTGTCTCAAACTCATTCTCCTCGCTTTATTCCAGCGGTATCACATAAAATCCAAGCTTCATTTCATCCATCTCCCTCTCATCTCCACATACATATAAATTCATCGCTCTCAATCCCTTTTCTTATATTTCCAAGACACCTTTTCATAATTCAATCCCCTGGTGAAAACTACAATCACTATAAAACACATCTCTTACTTTACTATTATTACGACTTTCAGACCTCGAGAATCCAAGAGCACACAGCGACTTTTCGTATCATTAATATACACGATGTCTCAAAATTTCCTTCCCATTAATAACTGTAACTCTATCAAATTTCACCGAAATTATCTAAATATGCCTGCGATCCTTGTAAACAAATAAATATACTGGTTAAGTGCAATTTTAACATAGAAAAAAATTTTTATCCCGCGGTAGACATTATTATTATTATTATTATTATTATTATTATTATTATTATTATTATTATTATTATTATTATTATCGACCAACATTTCTGAATTCAACTGACATTTAGATTAGGATATTCGCCACGACTAATTTACACTTATAACTTTCCAAAAATCCACGCTTTGGACACTATCTCATCGAACATTAACACCAAAATTTTAAGCGTCGCATTTTACCGTTCTTGACATGAAATTTACAAACTGAAACTTTCACACGCTGACCCAAAATTACAACACCTTTCGCCTGATAATTACGAATATCAACCCGACATTTCATCTTGAAAATTTTGTTGGGACAGAACAATTTAAACTAACTACAACATAATATAAATGTAGACAGACCTGTACATGGTACCATTCCCAGCATTCTGGTCACATCGTCACCAGCAGACCTCGGGCTTAGCCGCACATTTTCACAGATAACATTTTCATTTCCAAAATCTCACTCATACAGACACTACCTTTCTCACACACGATATTAAAATTACCACATAAATCAGGCACTTTCTCTGTAATTTGCGCCACGACTTCCCTCGTTCTGCAGTCGACTACAACTGTCTGACTCGTTCCCAGAGTCTCTCTCCGTTACTCCAATAAAACAGGTGTTCAACAGATAAAGGGAGCAGAACTACTCTGAATAGCTTCCCCAAACCCTCTTCACTTTCAAGCGTACATGAGATGATATAAATAAAACCTGCTGTGTATATTTCAACCAGCCTACACTTTCCTAGTTCGTCGGCTAACGTTCAGAACCTTTCCAATCACTTTCTCTTCTTACCCGAGTGTGTGGACCTTAGCCACGGACATGTATTTAATTATTTGTCGATTAATCTGGCGCGAATTTCCAATGACGACGGGCACAAGCTCCCGCGGCTTCAAGTTCCAGATCGACACTGCAAAATTTACGGTGGAGGGTTTCTTTTATAATCTCAGAAGGGACGCTATCCCCACTATGAGGCTTGATTGTGTAATCTGCTAATTTTGCGTCTAATAGACCGATTTTGATGAGACTTGTCCCAGAACTCCGGACAGACTTGCACTTATTTTAAATGTTAATCTTATAATTTTACTACACTCACAACAGGGGAAATAAATTATTTCTGCCCGTGCGTTTCGCGCGTTTTCTTCATCCCCTGACCTTGGCACGTGTAGCTAGTTCACTGATCTGATACTAACATGTACTTAGGCTTAACTGCATTTAAGTTTTTCCCTGGTGTCTCTGTCTTCACGTAGGGTGTACGAATAATTTTACTTATTTATTTCTTTATTTACTGTATTGCCAAAATCCCTCGTTCTGTAGAATTCCATGAATTTAAAGAATTGTCGGGCACTCGAGTTCCACCGAGGTGTCCCGGTATTTCACGAGCTTGCCGTGAGATCCTTCCCACGCGACATCGGGGCTCTTAGGAGCGCAACATGGCTGCCCTCAAACATAAAAGTAATTTCTTGATATCAAATAAATATTGAGAGAAAAAAAAGAAATTTTTCTCTCCGTAGAATTATGGGTTCAATACAAGAGCAAGTTAAGGAGCATGAAACGACGAGACGATGGATCCAGAAAAACACTAACGAAGTCAAAGGTAAAATGGAAAGCAGTGAGAGAGATGTAGTTTTTCTAAAGAAGAAAATAAGACTATGGAAGAGGAGGTGATGAATTTGAAGAAAGAAGTAGAAGCCTACAGACATGAAAGCATAAAGAAAGCCACTTTTATTTGTGGAGTACAAGAAGAGAAGGTAGAGACTAAAGTGGACATAATATACAAGGTGGTGGATGTAATATAAAAATGAAGATCAACTACAGGAGGTCGATATAGATGACGTGAAGAGGATAGGCAGGCTGATGGTGTGCAGACCTATAAAGGTCATGTTGCTATCCTCACTGATGGCGGATATAGTAATCAGAAGCGCCGAAAACGTGCAGAAAGAAAAAAGTGGATTAAGAGATACTGAGGATGAGATGGGAATAGAAATTTCAAAATTTTGAAGAAACATACGATTAGGGCAAGAATTCAAGGGTTGAGAGCTCGTATTAGGGGCCAAGTACTCGTGGTGTCCAATGGAAAATGGACTCAAAATTGGGGAGTGTCGAAAATTTTGTCTATAGAGGAGGATTTAAATAAGAATGAAACGAGTAGGGACGGCGAGGGCATGCTTGGTATAAGGAGTGGAGCACCGAGTGCGGGATGTAGCGGCGGAGATGACGAACATGATGAAATGGACAGAAGGAAGAGAAGCAGTGAGCTGAGTGACATTAATGTGGCAGTGAGTGCGGAGGAAAGAAAGAGAAGACAACAAAGCTTCGAAGAGTGTTTTGGTCTGACAATGAGAAAAGGAAAAGGTGGGCTAGGGAATTTGGCAGAGAAATACGTATGGAACGTGAGAGGGAAGAGCATAGAGTAGTGAATAATGAATTAAGAGGGGTGAATGGAGTGGAGGGCGGTTCAAGCCCCAGTACGATTGAATGTCTACTTCAAAGTGAGAAAGTTAACAAAAGCAAGGCTCTACACAAAGGGAGAAGTGTGAGCCTAAAAATTTATGGGGGAAGAGAGATAGAAATGAAGAAGGTATCTTAACTAGGAGTCAAAAGCTAAGTAAAGATAGTAAATGATATGTTATTATATATGGTTGGTTGAGTGATCTTGACATAGTATATGGGAGAGTACCCAATAGTAAGTAAGTGATTGGTGGTTTTTATAATTTGAAAGGTGGAGTTTGTTTGGTTCTGTAAGTATGAGAAACGTTTGATTGTTAAGAGAGGTAGTGATGATTTGGAGTTATTTTGGCTGGTGGCCTTGGTGGCGTTATTAGAATTGATTAGTGAGATGATGTTTAGGGATTATGTTTGGATTAGGTTAGAGTGTGTTGAACTCTCTGTAAGTAAAGTAATTTGGAAGAGTGATTAGTTGAAGGATAAGAGTTTGATTTGGGTGGATATGTATATTTGAATGATGAGTTGAGGGTAGAATGTGGTTGTTAATGGTATTTGAGAAGAATAATGAATAGTGTAGAGAATAGAGATTATGAATAAGAGATGAATGGGAGGTATGCGATTGGAAAATATGATGTATAAGAGATGGAGTTGGCGGTATGTGATTGGGATGTTTGATGGTAATTTTACGCTATTTGTATGAAGAAGCGATTGAGATGGCAGTATGAGATTGGCATGTTGATGGAAATTTTGATTTGGAAGTAAATTTGAATGGGAGTTGATGCTATTTGTATGAAGAAGAGATTGAGGTGGCGGTATGAGATTGGCAAGTTGATGGTAATTTTGTGTTATTTGTATGTTAACTGTGTTTGATATGAATAGTGAATTTAATATGTGGTGGGATATAAAGAATGATTGTGTTTATTAAATAGACAGGGTTGGTAAATTTTGGTATGGTAGACGTTATGGCAAAATTTAATGCGGAGGATAGGTTGGTATTTAAGTAAGTGTAGTATCAGAGAACTAGTACAAGGATAACGTTGCAACGAGAGCAGAATGAGGCACACATACGCGGCTGGTGATGTAACGTAAGTCTGGACTCAGCAAGCCCGAGTGAGTCAAGTAGAATGATAGTAGGAGGAATGGAATGTGCAAAGGTTTGCGTGTCTAGTCAGGAGGGACAAGAAGGTCTTTGATATTCATAATGCCGTTTGTTTTATTTCAACTTTATTATGTCTTTAATTATAATTTATTTAAATTACATATTCTGAAAAGACAATATGAATATCCAGTAGAGACTTTGGACGTGGCATGCAGGGGCTGAAGACGGCTACTGTGTGAACACATGCATGAAAGCAACCATCATTTCACATATATTGAACGTGATATGACTTTATTACATTCATTAAGCAAATTCAAACAAATGAATGCCCTAGAGAAATTAGAAATATACAAATTGCAAAAATTTGATAATGAGAACAGCGTAAATGAACACATTGCAGAAGACAATCAGTTGTTTAAATTAGTAACCCAATACCCTAGTAAGAGGCCAAATGATGTCAAGCGTGTAAGAGGGGAAGTATGACTGTTGTATCAGGGGCGGTTCCTTCCACCCTTCTTTCCATCCACCACGCAACCCAATGTAATTCCGTAACCAGTTGCCATACAACATCAGGTGCCTTCACATCTATCTAACACATGCATGCCACACGTAATATTTACATCATCACACTGGTAAGGTTTAATATTTTTACCCCGTTGTATTCTCATTTGTTCTTGTCGGAGCCTTTCTGTTAATTTCTATTTCATTTCCTTTTTATAGACCATTTTAACCTCTTTTCAACCTGGCTGCATAATACATCTATCAACTGAAGATAATGGCAGGACTCCAAGTTTTAACGCAACTTCATTTATTCTTGTACAAATGCAATTGAACTACGCAAGATAGTATTACAATTCCTAGGACACCGTAAATTCACATCATTATACGACGTTGTGTCCAATATTTTAAATAGACATCATTTTAACACCCATTAACGGTGGATATCGGCAGGACTTCAAGTTTTAATGCAATTTCATTCATTCCTAACGCAACTTTTTTGAACCACGCAAGGCAACTTCAAGGACACTGTGAATTCATATCATCACAAGACGTTGTATTTAATTAGACATTACTATATTGTGTTTTTAATTTGTACTTGACAAAATGGGATTTTAATTCTATGTTTGTACTATCCAAATTTTTAAGTGTTACATTGTAATACTCATTGTTTTGAATTTTTAATCCCCCCCCTATTTTAGTCAGGTCTTATTGTATACTGAATTTTAATCTACTAGCTGAGGAAGAGAATGCATAATATTCTCGAAACATGTACTAGATGTTAAGGTGAAAGGTAAATAAATAAATAGTATTGACTAGGCGGACCATCTTCCAACATATTTACTGTTACTAAGTCAATACGGATCCAATCCCGACCATCATGGTCAAGATTATTAATAATACTCTATGTGTAGTTCTATAATAACGGGACTAATCATGTGCCATACAAAGGTCACACTGTTTTAACATACAGCGATCACGTTGACATGGTTGTGCATGTTTAGACTTGCTCGTTATTAAGGTCACTCTCTAATAAACTCAAGCCTTTATAACATATATTATATGCTATAAGTGAGAATATGTTCTTTAGTCTTTAAGATACTGTGATAGTAGAGCGCTTTATTCCATCATGAGAAGAACATTAATATTTGATGTACAAGGCTTTAAAGTGAACGGTAACAAATTTTTGTTTAAAGAGGTGGCTGTGTTGGATTGCACTGTGTTGCGGGCGCCAAAACTCGTCAGTTTGGTAATTAGCCCGCCCTTCTCTTACTTTCTGCAAACAGATGAAGACAAAAAGCAGACACAATGGATAGAAAAAATTAGCTATGATCATGAACACTCATTTGTCAAGAGAAGATCTTGTTTTTTAAAGGTTTATGAAAAGAAGGAATGGTTGCGTGAGTATCTACCATCAACATGTGAAATTATCGACATGCATGAATTAGGATGTCCATCATGTAAACCTCTTCTCAAGGAGCATAGTAGAGAAAAATTAAACAGTCTTCAAGCAATGTGTGAATGCAGTTTGATTGGTTGTGCCGCAGTGCATGCCGGGAGGTGAACAACATATGTAAATTGTAGTGTTGAATTGACAACAGTGTGAAAGAAACATTTGTAGAGTAGAGACATCATGTCATTTCTATCTGTTACTAAGTGTAACACAGCTGAAAAGGTAATAGTAAAGTGTTATGCTTGTAAAAAGAAACTAAACATTTTTACTGAAGAAGAGTTGAATGCATTACCAAAGGCAGTTTTGGTCAATGTAGCTGCAATGCAGTAAAGAAGATCTGGGATAAGGTGCCTCGTGAGTGGACTCAAGATCCTGTTTTGTCATAGCTTCAAACGTGTAGTTTACATCATGAACAAGTGAGTTTAGCTAAGACACCTTCAATGAGAGAGTGCCGTACATGTCAACTCTTTAAACTGTATCACGGACCTAAAACTAACGAGTCGTCTTCGCTTATAAACACTTATCATGGCTGTGAAAAGAGTAAGCAATCTGTCGCAGAAAAAGGTGAAGAAACGTGCTGGGAGAAAGGTGAGGAAGCATGCTGGGCATGGTCTCATCAATAAGGTGATTAATCTTCTACCTTTTGACTTCATCTTCCTAGTTACCAGTACTGTAGCTCTGGAACTCTACTTGACGCCCGCTTGGCACTTGGTGATCCTGGTATTAATATGTCAGATGCTGCCTGCAAAGAGCATGACATTGCTTATCGTCAAAACAAACCTGAACTAAGACGTGTAGCTGATGAAAATCTGCTTCGTAAAGCTATGCAGTGTGTGACGGCACCTAATGTTGCAGTGGCTGAGAAGCTAGCAGCACTTGGCGTTGCCGATGCAATGAAAGGAAAACTGTTACTGGGTGGTGGCATTAAACAGCGAATACTGTAGAAATAATCTATGTAAGAAAGGACAGAACAGATTTACTTGAAGAAAGAAAAATTATATATACTAAAATAAATACGATTTGTGAAACATAATGCAGGCGTTGTTTGATTTTCTAGTATTAATCCTACCCTACACCATGTCCTAAATTAACTAATATTAATTATGTTGACTTGCAAGTTTAAACTCGTCTTATGCAGTAGAAGAAAGGAGGGGTAGAGATTCCAGAAAAAACAAATCAAGTTTTTAAGTATATCCTTTTTATTAATCCATGAATTGAATTTGTTATTAAAACCAAGCCATTTGACATACAGTTTATTTCCACAACGATGAATAACACGTTCGATTAAACAGTGATCAGGATATTTTGTTTTCTGCAGCTCATCGATGTAGAATCCTCCTTCAATATGCTGTGCTGAAAGAGCGGGAAGTAAATACGTAACTGGATTAGTAAGCTTAACACTCCTGGTTTGAAAATTTTCTGTGCTCCTGTTAGGTGTGTCTCCTTTTGCAAAGATAGACTTGCGTTTGCTGATGCGAACGAAATTGCCTATTTAAAGCGATGGCGGCGCGGATCAGCCATTTTGATTACAAGATTAATAGCATCTAAGCGCGGTGTATTCTTAGTAAGAAGACGTGGCTTTGTACCAATAGTGCAATAAGGTATATCGTTGTAGATAGACACGAGTCTAGGTAGCAGTTCAATCCAACGATAATAACTTTCAGCTGTAAATTCTCGCCACATCATTGTCTTGAGTGTACGATTAAATCGTTCTACAACACTTGCCTTGAGGTTGCTGTACGTAGAGTAGTGATGAATGCCAAGTAACTTGAGGTAAGGAGAAAAATCCTTGTTGTAAAACTCTTTACCTTGATTGGCTTGAAGAAGCCTTGGGCAGCGTTTTGATTGTTCAACAATACGTTTAAATGCATCTTTGACTTGAGCTACTGTCTTAGAACGCACAGAATATGCAACAGCAAACTTACAGTACACATCGATGACAGTTCGTAGATACTTATACCCCTTATTGCTAGAGGCATATGGAATCATTTCTTCTAAGTCTGCTTGCCAGAGATCATCTTTTCCGCGTATAATAACGCGTCTGCGATAGTAGGTGAGACGAGCTCGTTTGCTTAACTCGTGTCCGATGCTTATCTTTACGGGTGACGTCTTATCTTGAAGAGCCATTACTGAATAATACCCGCATGACGTAATTCTCTCTCTATTTAAAGAATTTATGATTCCTGGCCTGTGTGACCAGCATCTTGCGATGCTCTTAGAAGTTGTAATCGTTCAACGAATAAGTTTGGGTCATTCCAGTATCTTACGTCTACATATGTCAATAAAGGTTTGTAGATAACATTAAGACCACGTGCAGTCGGTTGATGTGACGAAAACAGCTTAGAAATAAACTCTGGATACTTGCGACTCTTATTTGCATTTACAGCTTCTGTCCTCTCGTAAGTACGTGTTGCGTCAGTAGCAAAAAGTATTGCTTTATATTTTTTAAGATCATCTTGAGAAATTATATCCTTGTCAGGTATTCGTGAGAAAATAAGTGTAAGAGGCCTTTAGTAGGTTTATAGGTAACACCTTTTACAATGATACCCTTGGCTTTAATCTTAACATTTGCATTACTTATCCAGAAACAGTCATCTTCGTAGCGAATACCGTAGGCTGTGTTAGTTAGTCCTGTAAAGTGTTTTTCTATGTAAGGAACAAAGAGAGATCCATAGGTATTTTGAATAAAAGTCTTAAACTAATTACGATACCCTGGTGTGATGATAACCTCAGACAAAGTAGGCAGATCTTGTGTTTATGTAGTAGTAGGTGTTTCAGCAATAACATCTGTAGTTTATTTATTTATTTATTTATTTATTTATTTATTTATTTATTTATTTATTTATTTATTTATTTATTTATTTATTTATTTATTTATTTATTTATTTATTTATTTATTTATTTATTTATTTCGTAAAGGGCACCTGAGCCATGGCTCATACGTATAGGTGCAATACATATCTGATATTCATGTATCAGAATTAGGATATAACATAGAATCTTAAATGTTTCACATGAGAATAAACGGAAAGTGAGTTAAACTCATTATAGAGGTGCGATACATTTAACGTATACATGTTACATAGTCAAGATACCTCAGATGTTCATATCATCTTATGCAAATATTTTACAAGTTTCTGCTTAAATACAGTAAAAGAAGCAGCCTGTCGAATATGTTCAGGAAGTGAGTTATACACATGTGCTGAGTAGTACCATACAGATTTGTTGCCATATTTAGTTGAGTTAATTAACTCAATGTGAATTTTATTGATAGGCCTATCTTTTGTTTTGTACGAATGTATGTCAGAATTTGTCGCACATAAGGTATAGATAGATAGATAAGAAATGTGTGAGCCCTGTTTTCGCAGAGCTCCACACGTAGGTCTATGAAGACCCCTTGTGCCCCTTGAACGGGTTTGCCTAGTCCAGCCCTAGTGCTCCTATAAAGGATACCAGTGTCCGGATTTTGGCATTCCTGATGTCCTCCAGGCTCACAAAATGTGAGCCCAGGTATCGATGTCTAGTGCTTGCAAAAGCCTCGCACTGACATAACACATGCGCGGAGGTCTCCTCCTCCTTACCGCATCTTCTACACATCAGATCATGGGTGATTTTCATGATGTGTAGGTGTCTCTGTAAGGTATTGTGGCCTGTTAACAGTCCAACTACCATTCTCATTCTGGTCCTATTCAAATTCATTAGGACCTTTTTATAGCTTTGACTAGGCCCTTTGATAAGTTCACGTGCCTGTCTTGCTATGGTTAACCTCTTCCAAATATCTAGGTGAGACTGGTTTATCCATTGGGATATTGCCAGTTTCACACTTCGGAGTGACACTCCCAGGAAGGGCTCTGCTCCTGTGAAGGAACCCATTGAGCCCTGTTTCGCTAGTTTGTCAGCTTCTTCATTTCCACTGATACCTGTGTGCCCAGGAACCCATAATAGGGTAACTGAGCTAAGCTCACACAGCTGATCTAACATCCTTTGGCATTCCCATACCAGTTTTGATGTTGTTTTAACTGCACATAGTGCTTTTAGCGCTGCCTGGCTATCACTACAAATAGTGATGTGTCTTCTGTGTCCAGGCATATTCCATATATTTACAGCACAGGCTAGTATTGCGTATACTTCAGCCTGGAAAACAGTAGCATATTTACCCATAGGAAGGGAGAGCCTTGACTTAGGCCCCCAGACCCCGGCGCCTGTGCCCGTCTCCGTCCGCGACCCATATGTGTACCATGTACACATAAGGTATTTGAGTGAGCCAGATTATTTATCAATCTGTAGACCATCACAGCTGAAGCTTTCAGACGTAAAGCCTCAAGTGGAAGAACATTACAATGTTTGTATAGATAAGCTGGTGGTGTCAATGTATATAGCTTAAACAGTATTTTTAATGCTGTCTTGTGTAGGATTTCAACAGTCTGAAATAGCTCTCCACTGCACCACGCCCAAATATGCACCATATAAAGTATATGATTTTGAATAAGAGCGTGATAAAATTTTAGTAGTGTGTTAGTAAGTTTGTATTTAAGTCTATTAAGATCGCCAATTTTATTACAAATCTCCTGAACCTGATCAATCCAAGAGAAGAATTAATCCTAGGAACTTTGTCGCCCTAGCTCTAGGTATTTTGCAGTTATAAATTTGAGTGTAATATCCAGAGAAAGCCTGCATGCTGATTTATGAAAGTCAGATTAATAGTTAGACTATCTACAAGAAGTCAATTCTGAAGTAATATCGGACTGCATCATGATTTCGAGATTATCCGGAGAAGTGTCCGTGTAAAACACGTTAGCGTCGTCAGCAAATAGAGACAATCGTCCGTACAATTTTAGTGATTCTATACGGTATCATTCATAAATATGAGGAAAAGAATGGGACCTAGTACTGAACCTTGAAGTATACCGATATTTATAGGCAATGGGATACTGTTCACATTATTACAGGCCACAAATTGTTCTCTGTCTGTAGGATAACTGATAAATCAGTTTAATGCTGTTCCTCTAACTCCAGCAGCTTCCAACTTCCTGATTAAAATATCATGATCCACTGGGTCGAAAACTTTCTTCAAGTCAACGAATAATCCCGCCGTTATATTTCCCGAGTCTAAACTTTCCTGAAGTTTAATTATGATATCTTCTATTGCATTGTAAGAAGTACTAGAAATCGCTTAGATGGTGAAGTATCGTTAAGTTCTTTCTCATCCTCTTCTTCATCCCTATCCTGCTTTTCCTCTTCATCATTCTGCTTCTCTTCTTCTTGTTCTTCAGGCTTTTCTTGTTCTTGCTTCTCTTTATCATGAAATATTTGCATAGAAACACAACTTGTAGTAGACGGGCCATGAAGTAGAATTAAAAATTCAGTGATGTGCCTAATTGCGTTTTCAAAAATAAATCAGTGTCTGCTTGTATACGTTTAAGATCTTTAAATTTTCGTCGATTTTTGTTGCGAGCACGGATTATATGTTGTGTAACCTCTTTGAAGTATGTTGTCTTGATGACGGTTTTTGATGAAGTGGAGTCTAACTCTGCATTGACGCATATAAAATGATCAAAACCCATGCGATACCGTCCATAATGAACTTCACTTACTTTATCAATAACTAAAAAGCCATAACGATGTGATGACCAGTATGTAGCACACATCCGTTTAAAGTCATTTAATGTCATGTCAGTGTTCACATGATCATCATACACATTTCGCATGTTGCTCTCATATTGCCGATAAAGCACAATAATATTTACGTTGTCGCGTATCAACTGCTTAGGCACACGAGAATAGGTTTGACATAAATAGATGCAGTCTACATATTTATGTTGTCCCATACTAAAGTATGCACGAATAACGTTTTGTTGTTCTGTAGCGACATCGCCAAAGATCATAAGAGAAGTTTGGGAAGCACATCATCCGTTGATGGTACTCGCTCATGTGCATTAATATGAAAATATTTCAAGTCATCTTTAACCAGATCGTGCATTACAATGTGCACAATAGTATATAGTGGTTGATAGAGTGATTTTGCGAAAACGTAAATATTCTAGAAACGTATGCCATTTAAGGGGTCATAAGTGTGAGGAAAATATTTGTCTCCCCGCATTCCAATGGGCCAGTTATAATACATCGAATAGTGAAAGGAAACAACGTTCCATGACGTCTTTGTGTAGTTGTACCAGAACTAGTTAAGAGATGTGGCACCATGTCACTAACAGGTAGTGTGTCGTGCTGCTTTATAATCTTCATGATAACTGAATAATAAAGTAGTCCATAATAATATACATATATCATACGAAACAACAAGTAACTGTCGGTTCATAAATCGCTCTTTACGAGTAAAGTCGTGTACAGAATGGTGAAACAACGATATCCAAACGTTATGAAGAAGAAAACTAAAACTGTTGGATGGAAAGAAGTTGTAAAGGCTGCACGAAAAGCTACTCCAGGGGAATACAAACCGCGAGTAGCCATTATTAAGGCATTATGCACAGCAATATCGAGAATTTATCCAAAGTGCAGAGCGATGTTTTGTAAACGTGCACGAAATATTCCTGTACCAAAACGAGGATGATTTCTTCCTGCGCTGTTTGTTGGACTAGCAGCTTTATGGTCTTTGCTGGGTGGTACTAGTGCTGTAGCAAGATTTGTTAAGGTGGTAGAAGAAGTGAAGCAACAATTGAAAGAGAGTGAACGTCATAACAAGACAATGGAAGCAATTGCATTACGAGGCAAAGGCGTACACGTGAAGCTAGCGCCATACAAAAAAGGGCTTGGTATCTACATATCACCAAAAAACGTCTGCTGAATGCACTGGCACACCGAGCTCTAACCCACGAAGACGCTTTTACGTTTGCTAAACAACTAGGAATTCATTATTTTCGCGGTGTGTACATGTGAGATCAACTACCAGCATGCCCACGTGAACTTGAGAGTGCTGTAATTAACTTATACAACAGTCGGGGACCTGGAACTCATTACGATGCCTACGTAAAACGTAAATCTAAAGTGCGGTATTTCGATAGCTATGGAGACTTACCTCCTCCATTTGAGCTCAAACGTTATGTCGGAAGCAGTGCAGACATTGTTTACAATAAAAACCATGTGCAAAATTTTAATACACGCATGTGCGGACGATTATGTCTTATGTTTTTATATAACCCAGACAGTAGACAAAGAGCATTAGTGTGCACGTGATGAGTAACGGTGAAAGAACGTTCGCTGTACGTGGAGAAGGACCTGTAACAACCGTCTAATTTAATCCACCGATCAAACTCTGTCATCAGCCACATAGTCTTGGACTTGTGTCGTTCCAAAGCTGCAATAACATCTATAATGTGCGTGATGGCGTAAACAAGTCCTATTACGATGAGTATGTGATAACGCAACCGTCAGGCAGTTAATCAGTAGACGATATTCATGACTATATTGAAAGTGATGTACCAGGAAGGCATAGGCCCTGGCACATGTAAATTAAAAATTTTATTTTCTAGCATACAATTCAGTTCCTATACATGAACAGCTGTGTGAGAGAATGTTCTCGTACGTACTGCACGACACGAGCGATAACGCAAGTCAAGCAAGGTGAAGTGACGTCACCGCCGCATGCAGCTTACTGTACTTCCCCTACAGAAGTTTCTCGGCCATTTTCATGAACTTTTTAATGCCTGGGCCGATTAACACGAGACCTACGCTGAATTATAGCTAATGTTCTGGAAACAAAACCCTGCAAATTTGAAATCAATCCATCCAGTGGTTTCCGAGATATGACAATTTAAAATTTGGGAGAAATACTCGCCCCTTATCACCTAATTCAAAGCGCTGCCCGCCTGACGTGTATATATAGGCCACTGGGCCAAGGCCATAGCCAGTGCAGTCCCGTGTACAGAGTCATGTGTGCACAGTGTGTGTAGAAAGTATGCTCCGTCGCGATTTGCGAGGACATAATAGTGGCCGTACTCAAACGCTGTTGTAATAGTAAAAGGACGTCGTACCGTACGTGAAGTTTCCGCCGCGCCGCGACGACTGTAAGATTCTAGACGTTTTTCAAGGTGAATTAGCGTGATATAATACTTGCAAATTTATTATAAAGGTGAAGCTATAATAGGAAGTAATAATTGAAGTGTCTAATATTTCACTGACTAAAATACGACACCATGAACTATACTAGTTTCACATAATTCTAAACTGTGCTAATATCATAAATCAATGCGTTTGGTAAACTGAAATCGTAATTTAAAACCACTTCTAAGACATATTTCCCTTACAGTGAACTGTGCGAGACTGTATTTACTCGATATTCGTCCCAGAACAGGGCAAAGGTTAACTATTTTCATTGTGCACTTTCTCGATCTTTCGGTCACTACGCTGAGAAATCCAGTGAACATTAAGGACATTTTTAATAATATTAAATATTACGGACCAGTGTGGTGTGAATACAACCATAAAACCGCCTTAATCTGTTAATAATATTTGTTCAGAGACTGTGATAGATCACGTTTTCAAGTGCTTATGAACTGTGTATATAAAAACTGTGTTTTCTGCAGCATGGACTGTGAATGTTAATTTAACGCCGTAAAATCAGTGTAAAAATATAACTGTGCATTACGACGGTGTGTGATATTAACATCCGTAATATTTTCAATAGTGCCAATTGAACTTTCCGTGTTCCGACATTACTTTCAAGAACAACGGAAATCTTGGCAAAAGTGCTACGAGATCCTGCTATATTAAACGTCGCTTCCAACGAGGGATTTACATGGTTTCTTCAGTTATGGTACCCATCGAGGGGCTTCGAAGAGGGAGATTGACGTGGTATCTTCACTGAACATCGCCGGTGCTGAGTTCGAGTCTTCGTCCGCACTCCGCGGAATGTCCAGACACCGTACAGCTCAACTCCAACATTAGTTAGCAGATTTTATAGTAATCTGAGTGAGGAATCACAACTGACTGACTTTTTACTAAGCACTTTGCTCAGTACAGTATTCTTACAAGTGCTGCGTGTGGATATTAATTCATAATTTCATCGTCAGTTAAAAATTCATAATTTGCTGTAAATTCCTTTCTAAGTTATTAATTAATTGAAGTGCTTTATTCGTTTCATTTTTTCAATTGAAACAAACTGAAAGACATACTGCAAGAGTTCAAATATTTAATTTATTAAACTTTCCATGACAAGTGTGTGTTTATTTTGTGTTTCAAAATTTAGAAAGACTGTAGGTCAGCACCACCATAAATGATGAACTGACAATTTCCAAGGTGCTAAGCAATATTTGTGTGTGTTTGCATTTAAAATTAGAAAGACTGTAGGCTATTCATGATCTATAGAAGAACAATAATTATTTTTGAAATTCTCAAGCGAACGGACGTCAAGAAAATCATAACATAAATCTTTTCTTTTTTCATTTTGGCAAATATTAACTACCAAGTTGAGTTGCAAGTGCAGGGTGATATATCTGTGGCTATTATTAATAAATTTTATAGAAAAAAGAATTGCCATCTATTATTCGCCCTGCGATACTATCCGTCTCTGTACCTGCTCCAAAAAACACCGGACACTACCTGAGATCCTTCCCATGCTCAAACCCCACAATTATTTCCCGATACAGTACGTTGATTGAACAGTTTAGTGATGAGAGTTTCGTTAATAATAATTACAAGTTCTCAATTACTGTGAGGAACATCAAATATACATGTGTTATTGCGTCTTCATTCAAGACTGACTACAAATCACAACCTGATTCGATTGGACCACTGCTTGTATTTTCATCAACAGAGCTCATACCGAACGTACGTCATGAGTCTGATCAACCTATAACACCCTTCGATGATCATCATGTAAACATCACTTGTGATATTTGTACCGGAGGTTCACCCGTACGTTTAAAACCAGCGCCTTGTAGAAGGCCCCCTAGATCAGGTTACCTGGAACTCATTTCGGAATAAACTTATGTTTTGCCCTCTGGGGTGAAGATGAACTATTACAATTCTAGAGTGATTTTGTATGTTAAGGTTTCCTAAACCAGAATGTTTTTGTTTGTTTCTTTCATGTTCAAAAGTTATCAACACTTATATTTCTTCCTGCCAACTTAAGGCGTTGCCCAAGTGAAAAACCAAATCTGAATGGTAAACTGAGTAAATGAAAAAACATTTTCAAACTCTCCATTCTTAAAATCCTAGTCAGTTGGTAAATTTTAATGATTTATTTAATTTCGCTTCATCTCGGACCACCAGGGGCCAATGACCTAGGCGTTAGGCCCTTTTAAACCACAGGCAACATCATCATTAACATTTATGACTTGAAAATATCTCAGAACCACATTATTTTAACCGTCGAGTACTCGCAATGGTGCACTGAGTGCGACACGTTTAAAGAAAACTGGTTTACATTGTAGTGCCAGCAATCTGCTGACCTCTGTTGTTAGCTATTCCTTCAGTAGAGGTATGACGGTCCAGAAATAATGTGTCACTGATCCAACTGCTCCACTGATACGTTGCCAGTCCAGTGACAAACCGGTACAAGCACGGGTGGGGCTGAGGAGAACGACCATGGCCGTAGCCCGCAGGCCGGGGTAACAGGCTGCCAGTCCAGTGACAAACCGGTACAAGCACAGATGGCTGAGGAGCATGGCCACGGCCGTAGGCGGCAGGACGGGGTGACAGGCTGCCAGTCCAGTGACAAACCGGTACAAGCACGGGTGGGGCTGAGGAGAACGACCATGGCCGTAGCCCGCAGGACGGGGTGACAGGCTGCCAGTCCAGTGACAAACCGGTACAAGCACAGATGGCTGAGGAGCATGACTATGGCCGTAGCCCGCAGACCGGCGTGACAGGCTGCCAGTCCAGTGACAAACCGGTACAAGCACAGATGGCTGAGGAGCATGGCCATGGCCGTAGCCCGCAGCCCGGGGTGACAGGCTGCCAGGCCAGTGACAAACCGGTACAAGCACAGATGGCTGAGGAGCATGACTATGGCCGTAGCCCGCAGACCGGCGTGACAGGCTGCCAGGCCAGTGACAAACCGGTACAAGCACAGATGGCTGAGGAGCGTGACTATGGCCGTAGCCCGCAGACCGGCGTGACAGGCTGCCAGTCCAGTGACAAACCGGTACAAGCACAGATGTGGCCGAGGAGAATGACCATGGCCGCAGCCCGCAGGCCGGGGTGACAGGCTGCCAGGCCAGTGACAACCCGGTACAAGCACTGATGGGGCTGAGGAGAATGACCATGGCCGTGGCCCGCAGGCCGGGGTGACAGGCTGCCTGTCCAGTGACAAACCGGTACAACCACAGAGCTGAAGATCATGGCCATGGCCGTAGCATGCAGGCCGGGGTGACAGGCTACCAGTCCAGTAACAACCCGGTACAGGCACTGATGGGGCTGAGGAGAATGACCATGGCCGTAGCACGCAGGCCGGGGTGACAGGCTGCCAGTCCAGTGACAAACCGGTACAAGCACAGAGCTGAGGAGCATGATCATGGCCGTAGCACGCAGGCCGGGGTGACAGGCTGCCAGTCCAGTGACAAACCGGTAGAACCAAGAGCTAAGGAGCATGACCATGGCCGTAGCACGCAGGCCGGGGTGACAGGATACCGGTCCAGTGACAAACCGGTACAAGCACAGAGCTGAAGAGCATGGCCATGGTCGTAGCACGCAGGCCGGGGTGACAGGCTGCCGTCCAGTGACAAATCGGTACAAGCACAGAACTGAGAAGCATGGCTATGGCCATAAACCTGTATTTCAGGAAGAAAATGAAAACCTACAGCTTTTTTCCCAGTCATTTACCTGGTCAGGGATGGAATGAATCTTGCGGCGAGGATAGGAATTGTGCCGGCTGCCGAAGCCTGTCGCACTCCCCTAGGGCAATGATTGATGACTGACAGATGAAATGATATGATAGTGGGGAGTGTTGCTGGAATGAAAGATGACAGGGAAAACCGGAGAACCTGGTGAAAACTGTCTCACCTCCGATTTGTCCAGCACAAATCTCACATGGAGTCACTGGAATTTGAACCACGGAAACCAGCGGTGAGAGGCCGGTGCACTGCTGTCTGAGCCACGGAGGCTATAATAATAATAATAATAATAATAATAATAATAATAATAATAATAATAATAATAATAATAATAATAATAATAATAATAATAATCCACTCAATCCACCCAATCCACAAGAAGGGAAGCAAAACAGATCCCAGAAACTATAGAGGAACATCACTCCTTTCAGTATCGTATAAAGTATTTTCCAAGATTCTGGAACGGCACATAACAAGACAACTGGATAAAGAATTAGGAGAATATCAAGCAGGATTCAGAACTGCAAGGTCTCGTGCTGAACAGATACAAAATCTGAAGACCATCCTTCAATATAGCAAGAAAAGATGCCGACAGTGGGTAGCTATCTTTGTCAACTTTCAGAAGGCATATGATTCCGTGGATAGAATCACACTTTTCAACACCTTAAGAGAACTGGGACTAAACGAAAAAATGAATAGGTTGGTGCAAGCCACCCTGCACAACACCACTTCCAACGTTAAGTTTAGAGATCAATTATCAGAGAGCTTCACAATCAAAACAGGGGTGAAGCAAGGAGATGGTATCCCTTGCATATTATTTAACTGTGTCCTGGAAAAGATCATAAGAGAATGGACCAGGTCATTACCTGAGAACACCGGATTAAGGATAGGGTTTAAATCAGACAACTTGAAGATTCCATGCCTGGCCTTTGCTGATGACCTTACTTTATTAGCAAACGACATGCATGAGGCCACTATGCAGCTTCAAACACTGCACTCTATAGCAGCTAAAGCGGGCCTCATGATCAACATCGGAAAGACCGAGTTTATGACCAACATCAAAGATGCCCCTACAACAATGGGAGTCAGTGATACAAAGCATATCAAGAGAGCTAAAAATGTGAAGTACCTCGGAGAGTGGATATCGGAGGACCTAAGTGAAACGATGGTTCTTGAACAAAGGAAAATTAAATTAGACAAGGCCTATCATGCCTGCAGAAAACTGTATGCCTCAAAGCATTTATCAAAGAATGTAAAAATAAGACACTGCAATGCAGTAGTCAGACCATCAGTCCTCTACGCGGCAGAATACCTATCCCTAACTAAAAAGACCCCACTGAGAGCCCTGGAAGTGCAAGAACGGAAATTCCTGAGAAGGATATTAGGGCCAAGGATCCTATCAGATAAAAGGCGATGGTACACATCCAACAATGAGCTCTACCAGCATCAAGAAAACCTCATAGATGCCATCAGAAGAAAACGTTTGACTTTCTATGGACACCTATACAGAATGGATCCTAATAGATTATCCCATAAGATCTTCAAGGTTGCTAACAAAGGCATAGCTACTGGATTCCCCTGGACCAAAGAAATGGACAAAGATCTTGCAGAGCTTAATATTAATCAAGCCGCCATTACTGACAGGAATGCATACCATTTAATGGTCAAAACTAAACCTTTCCTAACTTTCCTTACATCAGCTAGTCACAAAGGAGCCGGGAATTGGTCAGAGGAGCGCATGAAAGAATTCAGCAATAAAATGAAGGAATACTGGACCAACAGGAAGGCTCAAGAGGCCACGAAGAACACAATCCAGTACGCTAAAAGGGACAGACGACGACAAAAACACAGCTAGGACACAAGCACCGTGGTCTACAGATGGCCTAAACGCAAAGAAAATAATAATAATAATAATAATAATAATAATAATAATAATAATAATAATAATAATAATAATAATAATAATAATAATAATAATAATTGTTACGGAGATACCGTGGTGGACAGAGGTGAAAGAAGGTGCGGGCATGTATGGGTCTAAGACAGTCAAAATATTATTTAAAATTATAAAATTAGTGTTATATTTCTTTTTCGGTTATCTTTTTGTTTTTCAAAGATAAACTTTATAATTTGGTACAAAAGTTCATAAGATAGGGTGACAATGTTAGAATATTGGATAACAACAATCTTGAACTTGAAGCTCCCTAATTATACATTCTTCATGAGCGCTGCGGCTCCTTTCAAAAAAAAAAAAAAAAAGTCAAGGAGACGAACATCCCAATTTCTTTTACAGAGTATTCAAAATACACATTGTTTCAAGAGCACCTTTTGCTCCACAAAATTATGTAGGATACTACTCTCCGAACCTTGTACCACACCGGCCTTTCAAAGGCACCATTTAACCATTACAAAGAAGGAGCGTCTTTGATCTATTAACATTTTACACTTGGAAACCTAGTTCCAGAAAGGTCCAGGCCTATCAAAGGCACAATCTACACTTATAATTCAAACACTATTCACTGTCTTAGACACTCAAAAGTCTAACCTCTTAACATAAAAGAATGAAATTGAATTTTATAGGAGTATCGAATACCCATCCTACCGGGCCTTTGTGGAAAACAACAGGTTAAAGTTACTGGCCCAAAAATCAAAATGATATTGAGGCGGACACTTGCACTCTTTGAAATTTGCAATTAAAAGGTTAAAACCCTATTTGGGCTTTTTGCCCAAAGTTACAGAGGCTAAGCCTAAACTACCGAGGTGACTAGATAGAGAGAAAATTTAAATTACAAGGATTTCAAACTGAAACATGTTATGGAATCATAGTCACCTCAAAATCAAGTTAATAGGAAACACGAGAGGGTATCACATTCTCTATTCCCTGATTTCGGCTAAGTTCTATTGACTTGTTTGAAGTTTACATTTTAGAAAATTAAAGTTACATTAGTAAAGGTTGGAAACCTTCACCTCGAGCCAGCTTTCAAAGACTATCATTTAAATAGGACTGCCATTACCTGGAGCTACTGGATTACTCGGTGATGGACGAAGGTCCCCACCTCCTTTATAAACACACACACTAGAGTGGAGCGATGAATAAGACCACCTGGTCGAAAATGTGCCATCTTTTTTTACCCGAGAGGAAGGTTCTAGAGAGCTCTGGGATAAGGCCCGACACACCCCCAATTTCCATTGGGTAATGAAATAGATACAAGATAGATATGATTTGTTGAAAAATAAATATACAAAATTTTCTATTGGCCAGCATCTAAAGTTGGCGGGAAGAGATAGAAGTGTTGTCAACTTTAACATACCAAAAACAAAGAATAATCAACTCAGTGTAGTAAACCTTAAAATTAAAAAAAATACTTGACAATTTTAATAATTCCTCTTCACACCAGACCATAATGGCGGGCGAGCATACCTAGTCTTTAGAGAGCCCTATGGGAAGCAAGTGGACCTTGTGAAAGGAGCCCAGTCAGGGTGCGAAATCAGAAATAAATGGTTGGGGAGGGGAAGGGACATAGGGCTTAACTACTAGTGTTTATTTCAGGCAGTATTTCGCGCGGGAGGGGGGTTAAATTTCTCCTGTAATTTAATTACCCCCTCCCCCAGACAAATGTAAATTGTAGATCTTTTTGTTTGAATTTTTAGTGTTTACAGTGCACTATGTCTTCTGGTATGGGCTATATCAAATTTGTTACTTTCATTGACATGTCTCAGTCTCATCCTTGGCTTTGACAATATGAAAGTGACTGAGGTATGAGTGATGCTAGTAATACCGTTCCTTATGCAGCCAGTCCCTGTTATGAATGGTGTGAAAATATCGCTCACAGGGTCGGTTGTTGCATGCATTTCAGTGGGCATGGCAGACTGATATGTCATAACAACGGCTGGCTCGGTGAGGAAAGCAACGGGAAACTACCTCACTCCTCCCTTCCCTAGTGCGCCTCTTCAGTGACGCCTAGGCTATTTATGACAGCTGTTGGCGGAGTTGCAGAGGATCAAACCAGCCTTCGGGCTGAATACCCAACATACAACAACATACAACGTGAATGATAAGTATTAGAACGTTATTCCAATCAGCTGAGAAGTTTATGAGAGAATGTCGCTTTCTTAAGAAAGGCCAGACGAGGCGTGATTTGTCCTGATTAATTGCTTTATTAGTGGAACTTTCCTCTACAAGGGCTAAGTTTTGACTGAAAAAAATTGTCGGGTTGTACACTGCCTGAGTGAATATTGTCCTGTGGGCTACTTATCGTAAACACACCCTCTCCAAGAAGTACAGGAGTAGTGTAAGCTCGAGCTACTTAGAGAAATGGCAAAGGAGGAGAGCTTCAAGAAATGTATATATATTTTCCCGGGTTTCAGATGGACTTGTCAGAGTGAAACATGAATAATAGGTTGCAGGTCTGGATTACCACTGTTGCTGAAGGTCTGTCATCACTTGAATTATTGCTGATGTTTTCATAAAAATATGTACAGTAAAAATAATTAATATGTGTTCTACATTTTCCTCATAATTTTATCATGAAAGAATCTCCCCCCCCCCCGGGCAATTTTAGTGGGGGGGAACCTTTGAGATAAAATTGTCGCTAGGGGGGGGGGGGAAATCCCTCCCCCCCCACCCCGCGTTTTCGCACCCTGAGCCCAGTAGTATTTCTCTTTAGCACTAATTTGTGTGACGGAAGGCCGGAGGGATTCAAACTGTGAAATGACACAAGAAAACCCTGTAAAATAATGAACGTTTAATAGTTCAATCAATCACTACTGATCTGCATTTAGGGCAGTAGCCCAGATGAGATTCCCTATCTGTTGCTTTCCTAGCCTTTTCTTAAATGATTGCAAAGAAATTGGAAATTTATTGAACATCTCTCTTGGTAAGTTATTCCAATCCCGAACTCCCCTTCCTATAAACGAATATTTGCCCCAATTTGTCCTCTTGAATTCCAACTTTATCTTCATATTGTGATCTTTCCTACTTTTAAAGACACCATCCGAGCAGCTCGTCTCCTTTCTCCCAAGTCTTCCCAGCCCAAACTTTGCAACATTTTTGTAACACTACTCTTTTGTAGGAAATCGCCCAGAACAAATCGAGCTGCTTTTCTTTGGATTTTTTCCAGTTCCTGATTCAAGTAATCCTGGTGAGGGTCCCATACACTGGAACCATACTCTAGTTGGGGTCTCACCAAAGACAAATATGCTCTCTCCTTTACATCCTTACTACAACCCCCAAATACTCTCATAACCATGTGCAGAGATCTGTATCCTCTATTTACAATCATATTTATGTGATTACCCCAATGAAGATTTTTCCTTATATTAATACCTAGGTATTTACAATGATCCCCAAAGGGAATTTTCACCCCATCAACGCAGTAATTAAAACTGAGAGGACTTTTCCTATTTGTGAAACTCACAACCTGACTTTTATCCCCGTTTATAATCATACCGTTGCCTACTGTCTATCTCACAACATTATCGAGGTCATTTTGCAGTTGCTCACAATCTTGTAACTTATTTATTACTCTGTACAGAATAACATCATCTTCGAAAAGCCTTAAAAGGAATAGACGACAACTGATAATTATAGTATGTTATAATACATAAAACAGGCGTCTCCGCGGCCAAAATGTGAAGTAGACAGCAATGATGGTGCTATTTTCCTACAGCAGCAGTATTGCAAATCGCAAACTCCGTACAATTGTTTAAGATATTTTAAAAAAAAAATTGTCGATATTTATGGAATTAGAGTGCAATTTGGTACTGGTAATGTCTATTTTCTTTCCTTTGAATGCTTGTTTGTCACGATCGCTTACTTGTGAGCGCCGCAAAAGGGATCTTTACTACTGAAATAATATATGATTTCGACATTGCGATTGACTGTGAAAGTAGAAATGACAATTCTGAAACTGAAACAGAACAAATAATTTACAGTAAATAAATAAATAAATAAATAAATAAATAAATAAATAAATAAATAAATAAATAAATAAATAAATAAATAAATAAATAAATAGACACGATATAGGCTTTTGGGCTTAGGCCGTGTCAAGAAAATAAGGTGACATTCTGTACTTTTCGCAGAGAACTTTGCGTCTTTGGAAGAAAATCTCGACCGTTCATGAGAAAGGCTTCTCAAACAATTTTCAATTATTTTCTTGACACGGGATAAGCCCAAAAGCCTATATCATGTCTATAATTACGGGCCGAGAAAGCATCAATGGCAAATAAATAATTAAATAAATAAATAAATAGTCCGCCTCTGTGGTGTAGTGGTTAGTGTGATTAGCTGTCATCCCCAGAGGCCCGGGTTCGATTCCCGGCTCTGCCATGAAATTTGAAAAGTGGTACGAGGGCTGGAACGGGGTCCACTCAGCCTCGGAAGGTCAACTGAGTAGAGGGGGGGGGGGGTCGATTCCCTCCTCAACCATCCTGGAAGTGGTTTTCCACTTCTCCTCCAGGCAAATGCCGGGATGGTACCTAACTTAAGGCCACGGCCGCTTCCTTCCCTCTTCCTTGTCTATCCCTTCCAAACTTCCCATCCCCACACAAGGCCCCTGTTCAGCATAGCAGGTGAGGCCGCCTGGGCCTGGTCATCCTCCCCAGTTGTATCCCAAGACCCAGAGTCTGAAGCTCCAGAACACCGCCCTTGAGGCGGTAGAGTTGGGATCCCTCGCTGAGTCCGAGGGTAAACAGATTACGAACGAACGAACAATATTGAAATAATTTACACAGAATTTAGACATTTATTTTATTTCACTTCGAAAGAGACATTAAAATACGCATTAATGTTTGTACTTTCGGAATATATTGTTGCAGATTAGATAACAGTGGCCTCATGCAGTAGACACTGACAGTCATTTCCTGGAGTTAATTACAAAAAACTGGTTATTATATCATGACCAAAATATAGCAAAGCAAAGTCATCTCCGTACAGGCCATGAAGGCCCTTGGAGGAGTGGAAGGTAAAGGCTTCCAATATTGTTAACCTCGGCACGTGATGGGGTAGAGTGGTTAGCTCTACGCCCGGCCGCCTTTGCCCCTAGGAATTAACCTGGTACTCATTTTTGGTGTATACTGAGTGAACCTCAAGGCCATTTGCACCTCCGGAAGTGGAAACCTCGTTTCTTAAATTTTACGACTTCCTGACGGCGATTCGAACCCACGTCCTTCCGGGCAAACCGAGCACGCCTTTACCGCCTCGGCCAGGCAGCCCCTAAAGTTTGTATATCAACAAGATATTATATCAGTGTCAGGCTCCCTTGGTAAATGGTTAGCGTGCTGACCTTTGGTCACAGAGCTCCCCCGTTCGATTCCCGGCAGGGTCGGGAGTTTTAACCTTTGTTAGTTAATTCCGCTGGCACGGAGGGCTGGGTGTATACGTCGTCTTCATCATCATTTCATCCTCATCAAGACGTGCAGGTTGCCTACGGGAGTCAAATCAAAAGACCTGCATCTGGTGAACCAAACATGTCCTCGTACGTCATTTCATTTACATAAGTGGTTTTCCGGAAAAGGGACAAAAAAAGTTACTCTCTTTAGATTCAGATGGATTTTTGGCATTTATTAAATTACTTTATTGTTGTTATTAGAGCTTCCGTGGCTCAGGCGGCAGCGCGCCGGCCTCTCACCGCTGGGTTCCGTGGTTCAAATCCCGGTCACTCCATGTGCGATTTGTGCTGGACAAAGCGGAGGCGGGACAGGTTTTTCTCCGGGTACTCTGGTTTTCTCTCCAATATAATTTCATTTCATCTGTCATTCATTAATCATTGTCCCAGAGGAGCGCGACAGGCTTCGGCAGCCAGCACAATTCCTATCCTCGCCGCTCGATGGGGACTTCATTAATTCCATTCCTGACCCCGTCGAGTGACTGGAAACAGGCTGTGGATTTTTATTTTATTTTCACTTTATTGTTGTTATTATTATTTTATAATTTTTGGCTTTTATGTCGCACCGACAGAAATGGCGACGATGGGCCAGGAAAGGTCTACAAGTGGGAAGGAAGCCGCTGTAGCCTTAGTAAAGGTACAACCCCAGTATTTACCTGGTGTATTATTATTTTTGTTATTATTATTTGTTACGAAAAGTAATATTTTAAAATACAAATTATGTAGTCACATTAACCTTTTAATAAAAATAATGTCATTTGCTTTACGTCCCACTAACCACTTTTACTGTTTTTGGAGACGCCGAGGTGCCGGAATTTAGTTCCGCAGGAGTTCTTTTACGTGTCAGTAAATCTACCGACAGGAGGCGGACGTATTGGAGCACCTTCAAATACTACCGGACTGAGCCAGGGTCGAACCTGCCACGTTGGGGTCAGAAAGCCAGCGCCTTAACCGTCTGAGCCACTCAGCCCGGCATATCAACCTTTTACTTAAACATACATATTTAAGTGAGAAATTAACCTGATGAAGCTAAAATCCCTGACTTGGCCGGGAATCGAACCGGGACCCCAGTGACCAAAGGCCAGCGCGCTAACCATTTAGCCGCGGAGCCGGAGGTAGTAGTAGTTGAACTAAGACATTGTAGGTTTTCGGCGGCACAAAGGATGGAAAGTGATTGGATTGGAACGGTAGCGGGCGTGGCCCATCATTTGCCTGGTGTGAAAATGGGAAACCACGGAAAACCATCTTCAGTGCTGCCGTTGGTGGGGTTCGAATCCACGCGTCTCCCGAATGCAGAGCCTTGACCACTCCATTCGGTACGCTTTCCACATAGGTCGTTGTAAAAATGCATTGCCTCGGGAATCAATGTATTTGTTATTTTGGGGTGGTAGTGGTGGTTGGGGTTGGAATTGATGAACTTTACCATGCATAAAAGAATAGAATTAACCTGTTATTATTCATACATTTCAGTATTTTAAACCTTGAACGAGGCGTGTTATAGGTCTATTAGGAACGTGTACACAATAACACCTGGAAATACTTAAGTTGTGTGTGAACTTGTATATGATAATGCTGGATTCAGAACGTTAAACCAGTAGTATTTCTTGTAATGTTTTCTTTCCATGGATTTGCTTGCTGTTGTTGAGTGATTATATTTTTAACTTTACTTCATTATCATTGTAATGTTAAGCTAGCCGTAAGATCAACCTATAATATTGCAACCCGTAGTGTTAAGCACTGGAAATACTTAAGTTGCGTATGAAAGTTTATATGATAATGCTGGATTTAGAATGTTAAACTAGTAGTCTTTCTTGCAATGTTTTATTTCCATGCAATTGCTTGTGTTCCTCGTGTTGTTGTAGTTATTATAGTTGGGTAGTTATGTTTTAAGTTTATTTTATCACGTCTTGTAAAGCTAATAGGACGCTCAACCTATGTTAAGCACTGGATATACTTAAGAATGTTAAACTAGTAATATTTCTCGTAATACTTTTTTTCCCCATGGAATTACCTGTTGTACTTTTGTTGTTGTTGTTGTTGTTGTTGGGTAATTATGTTTTAACTTTACCTTATTATCACTCTACTGTAAGTGACCATTGCCAGCGACATATTTCCCAATTGCGATGTATTTGATGATATTAATAATAAAATATTAATTCATTTATCCGCGTACTAAATATTGCACTTCTGCCTATACGTTAAGGTGACCAGACATCCCTTATTTTTACGGGATTGTCCCTTATTTCTCTAAAATGTCCCGTTGTCCCAGCGAACCGTCCCGTATATTTTAAAATACCGTGTTTAAACTTTATTTATCACAAAGCTCTGATGTACAGTAATTACCGTTTGTTTGGTTGACACTGAATGTAACAAACCAGTGAGACAGACGTAGTATATAAAATGTAAAAATGGCAACTTATAATCCTGCGTAGTGGGTATTGTGGTTTGCAACACTTTATGTACTGGAAATGGGTAGCTTGCATTCTTAATAATAATAATAATAATAATAATAATAATAATAATAATAATAATAATAATAATGTCCGCCTCTGTGATGTAGTTCTCGGCTCTGCCACGAAATTTGAAAAATGGTAGAGGGCTGGAACGGAGTCCACTCAGCTTCGGGAGGTCAACTGAGTAGAGGTGGGTTCGAATCCCACCTCAGCCATCCTTGAAGTGGTTTTCCGTGGTTTCCTCACTTCTCCTCCAGGCAAATGCCGGGATGGTAGGGCCTACATAACTTCAGGCCACGGCCGCTTCCTTCCCTCTTCCTTGTCTATTCCTTCGAATCTTCCCATTCCCCCACAAGGCTCCTGTTCAGCATAGCAGGAGAGGCTACCTGGGCGAGGTACTGGTCCTCCTCCCCGGCTGTATCCCCCGAACTAAAGTCTCGCGCTCCAGGACATTGCACTTGAAGAGGTAGAGGTAGGATCCCTCGCTGAGTCCGAGGGAAAAACCGACCCTGGAGGGCAAACAGATTAAGAAAGAAAGGAATAATAATAATAATAATAATAATAGGCTACTTGTTTTCTATAAATAAATGGTAATCTTTGTGAGATTTATGGTTCGTGTTAAAAAATCTAATCCTAAATAGGGCCTAATAATCAACAGCAGTCGACTTGTAATCTAGTGACCCTACTCTACGTTTATATTATTTAATGGAACAATGTATTACCAGATCACCCCCTTCGTCACGGAGTATTTCTTTCAACTTCAATAGCTCATAGTACAAATCAGACCTTGGAGGAGTCGGTTAGAAGCTCTGTGACGAAATTTCTGGTCGTATAAAGAACACAAGCCCTCGAAAGTTGTAGAACAAGCGGAAGTCCTCTACAACTTCCCTGCAGAGTTCTCCCGTATCTCTCCTTCAATCGATTACGGGGTGAACCGACCTAACTCACATCTGCACCAATAGATGGTAGCACTAACAACACAAATAGTTACCCCCTCTCTAGAAGGCGCCGAGCAGACACTTTAGTTCCAGAAACGGTGAATGTCACTTTGCTGCTGCCGTTACTAAAAGCTATTCTTGAATCCCTGCAAACTTCTTTAGGTGAGTTTAACAAACCAAAAATTAGTGTACGATTTTTCTTGTTATCTGTCGCTGTGATATGTTATAGTTTCCGAGAGCTGAATTTCATTAGTGTTAAGTTGCGTACAATTTCTGTTTCCACTTGTTATTCAAAATATCTGCATATGTTCTCCAAAAGAGAGATAAGTTCCACCCATTGAAATACTGTTACTAATTTAACGTGCATCTCATGATTCAGATAAATGCGTATGAACAGAATAAGCAGCAGTGAATCCTCGAATAAAATTAAATTGCATGTTGAATACAAAATTTGGGAGTAATAATGCACAGGATATCCATTTTTGTTTTGAATGTACGAAAAATGTGTATTTTGTCAGAAAATGCTAATTATTGACTGTAAAATTTGTGAACGTCTGCTTACGGTAAAGAAGCGGACGGTTACAGTACTCAAGCCGACCGTCGCCATTTCATTAGCAGACTCTCTTAAATTCCATTAGACACATTCATTAAGGCACGAGGAACTAGTTAAGTTGCGAAAATGCTGAGTGATCATAATTATACTTTAGAAAAGAGATGTCTGATGTTTGGAATTTTCTGGAAGGCCATGTGCTAAGACCACTCCTGTTGCGTCATATGGTGTGGTACAAGCTTGTAAACAGCACTTTGAACGTATCGGCGAATTCTCTGTTGGGGTTGAAGTTAGTCAGTATTTATCCTCTTTAAAATATCTCCAGATTATGATGGTTGAAATACTTTTACTTACACTATACACAAATAGAGCTCTATTTTGTCCGAATTAAGTTGTGTAAAAATCAAACATAGTATAACGGAAACTTGCTTGCAATTTTAAAACAAACGTCCAATAAGTGAAATGTCACTGCTCAAGACTGTTATGACTAGGGTCAGGATTTACATGCACTAAAACAGTGAAAATAGGCAGTTACATAGGCACAAAAAATAGCCACCATTGTGTAAATTAGGCAGCCAAATGGCATGGAAAAATTACAATTTACAACAGTCTATGTACATGAAAGAAATTTAGAAGTTAACAACTTCTGAAATTTTTTAGGTAACGGTCGTGTTTTCATGGATAATGCTTTTGTATTATGAGAAAGATCGCTCAACATCACACTTGAGAACATCAGCTGACATGTGAGGGGGAGCTCCGTCATGCTAAAATTTGCCTCGCTACTGTCAGATGACGGCAGCGGACTGCTGACCAATTTGGCATTCCGATTAAGCTCTCATTCACAGATACAATTACTAAGGGAAGTAACTGCCTGTCCCCACCTCCATTTCGTCACCCCAACAGTGCTTTTCTCTAGAATACGAAGTAATGGGACAAAATATCAAGGCCACTTAATCAGTTTTTTTTAAGTTGCTTTACGTCGCACCGACACAGGTCTTATGGCGACGATGGGACAGGAAATGGCTAGGAGTGGGAAGGAGGCGGCCGTGGTCTTAGTTAAGGTACAGCCCCATCATTTGCCTGGTGTGAATATGGGAAACCACGGAAAACCATTTTCAGGGCTGCCGACAGTGGGGTTCGAACCTGCTATCTCCTGAATACTGTAATCAGGTTTTAGGCCTACTGCTTCACCTACCTCATCTCGTAGCATACTGGTTACTTTTAATATTTCTTTCTGTTCTGGATTTCGTTGCAAGTCCCTATCAACTTTTTCCCCTGACAACGGCTGCTTTCTCAGATATCAAATTATCCCTTATTTGTTCTGAAGGAATTTCTCCGAGCGCTATTTCAGTCGACTTCCGAGAATTCTCCTTATTGTTAGTGCGGTAAACAGATGTTGAGAAACGAAGCAATTCTGTCGACCACACCAGTTTAGAATATAATTCATTGGAAGAAAACCGCCTTCCTTAAAAGACTGTTCACAAGACATTAAATAGGCAATGATGCTCCAAATAGGTACGAACCCCTGAAACAGGTATTTATTTGCACAAAACCAACGAATGTTTGCTAAAGAGCCTAAAACGGGTTTATATCTTGAAAGCCCAAGTTTTCTGTACACAGTAACAGCGATTGGGGGGGGGGGGGGGGGGCAGAGGGGCAGTCGCCCTCCTACGTTGTGGAGAAAATAAATTTTTATTTTATCCACCTGACTTTAAGTTTCGAGAGACTGAAGAATCTGAGTTATTAAACATCGTCTGAAACTAAAAGTATATTAAAAAAAGCAATTTGTATAATCCCTATTGCATTTTAAGCTACTTTCTTCCTTTAATTTCCTTAATTATAAAGAAATACTAATGGAAGTACTCGCAAAATGTCGTTCGTTGCGGCTAACAGATTCATACAGCGCAGCAGCGTACCATGTGCTGTGAGGAAGAATAGCAGGGGGTATGGTTTGGTGGTTTTTTTGCCAGGGTGAAATTTACCCTCTTGCCGTGCGCATTCGTCAGTCTCGCCGTCTCTCAATGAATGTCCGTGTAGTTCCATCTAGTGTTGTCTATTACTTTCTTAGTATGTAGTCAAATACCAAATGACTGTACAGAGCTCGATAGTTGCAGTCGCTTAAGTGCGGTCAGTATCCAGTATTCGGGAGATAGTGGGTTCGAACCTCACTGTCGGCAGCCTTGAAGACTATTTCCCCATTTTCACACCAGGAAAATGCTGGGGATGTACCTTAAAGCCACGGCCGCTTCCTTCCTTCTCCTAGCCCTTTCCTGTCCCATCATTGCCGTAAGACCTATCTGTGACGGTGCGACGTAAAACATGCTAAAAGCTCGATAGCTGCAGTCGCTTAAGTGCGGCCAGTATCCAGTAATTGGGAGATAGTGGGTTCGAGCCCCACTGTCGGCAGCCCTGAAGATGGTTTTCCGTGGTTTCACATTTTCACACCAGGCAAATGCCGGGCCTGTACCTTAAGGCCACGACCGCTTCCTTCCAATTCCTAGGCCTTTCCTATCCCATCGTCGCCATAAGACATATCTTTGTCGGTGCGACGTAAAGCAAATAACAAAAAAAAACATGTAAAAAAAAGAGACTTTGTAATTGTATAATCACGCTGTACTTCTATTTAATTGTAATACATGTGTAATTATTGTCCCTTTAGTGGAAGTTTTGTTGTATAGTACTATTATTGCACTAAATTTGGTAGACTCAACCTTTAGGTCAATATCAAAATTCGCTCAGAGCATTAAAAATTCTTACAATTTTGTAGCTCTTTTCTTTTTTCAGTTATGCCCCCTCCCTCTCTAACTCCTAGTTGCTACTACTGTCTGTCCATAGGAATACAATAGGCAAAAAATCTCATTCCTAGTTGTAATCTCTTCTCTCTACTGGGTCATTAGGATAAGTTGCAAATGTCAAATTTTTTAAGGATTGAATCAGAAATAAAATGTTCATTTCTAAATAGTTTGCGTGATTTGATAGAACCTGATGAGGTGCCGATGACCTGGATTTTGGACCCGTTTCGACTACAAGCATCGAGTCAGTATTGTGCTTTAGAAGCTGTCCCTTGATCATTAATACTTATATAGTTTAACGCTAAGTTTCTGGGAATGTGGGGCATTGCGGGTCGGATCCACTGATTGTTTTAATTTCATATCAATTCATTCTTCATCCTCACGTTTTCGAATTCTGGTCAGTGGAGGATTATGGATTTTTAAAATGCCATACCATTTCGTACCATTAGTGGCCGATGACCTAGATGTTAGGCCCCTTTAAACAAGAATCATCATCAATCGTGTCTTGTAAAAATCTCAAGACTATTAATACCGCACTTAAGTTGGTAAATTGCCAACCTTTACCTCTGTCGAAATTCGCTCAGAGCATAAAATACTGCTGTAGCCTTTTTTTCTCTCTCTCTCTCTTTTCAGTTTTGTTTAAAGCCCCTCAGCCGCTATATCCCACAAACCTGGGTTCTTGTTGTTTGTACAAGTTTGTCCCCACCACACACTTTCTTTCTCATCGAGGGACAGCTATTGGAGCTCACTCTAGCGGATAGACCTGAACGGTACTGATTCTGTCATAAGAGCACGTGTATTTGTGTGTGAAGTTTTTGGTGTTATTTATGCGTTTTCAGTGAGCTGACATAATTAAATAGTAGCGTGTGTCATTCCTTGATATCTCCTCTCAACACGAGGGGAAAGTTATGTGCTGTGTTTGGCTGCAGTAATTACGAAGTAGAGAAAAATGCGCGCTCGTTCTTCAGGTTCCCTCGTGACAAGAACATGTAATATTGTGTTTGCATATATATTCTTCCAGTGACAGATTTTTATAGTACTTCATAATCTTCTGACCTGCTCGACCCATGTTTTAACGGGCTTAAAATATAATACGCATATTTTATTGTATAGTGCAGCAGTTAACCTTCAATACCGATGTGTTGTAGGTGTCATCTGTGGGTTTTGAAATGTCACAGAAGCGATTTGGATAAAGTGTACAAGAACGAAGGGACGTTACGCTTGTATAAGAATTATAAGATCTGTTCAGATCATTTCCAGGCCAGCGACTTTAAAAATCCTCAACTATACAGCCAAGGGTGTGTTACATTTTTACTCTAATTGTACGTAAATATTCCTCAAAGCATCACTATCGACAACATTTTCAAACTTTTCTTTCTTTTATCCCTCTTCTCAGATTAAAGCCGGGATTTTATAGATTTTCTTTCTGTTAGTAGGCTTCATGATAAGAGGAAAATTGTCCAGCTATTAAATGTTAATTCACTGCATCGTATGTGTAAGGAATGTGCCGATATTTTTATTGACAAATGTCTTAATGTGATGATAATTGTTTTTAAATGAGGAAAAAAGACAAATCCAATCGTAAGATTTCAGGCAGGAATGCTAAAGCTAAAAAAGTAATGCATAAATGAAAGATCAAGCCATTTCACAGCAGTCCATTTCACACCTTGTTTATATGTCTAATTTCAGTCTTTGAATAATAACCTTTTAAATAATTCTTCATTTATTTATCCAGAATTGCTTTAGCAACTTCGAAGTTAATATCTCAATACCACTGTCTTTCTAGACGTAATTTATTTATCCATTTCCGTATATACATTTCCATTGATATTTGAATTTAGCGCGATTTGTTCAGGTAAAGTCACTAGGAGCGCCACCGTCGAATTGTCTCTCATTTTAGGAAGGCGAAGTCCGTAAGTGTCGTGTATTGTCTACTGTATTTGGTACTACCGACGGAGGCAAAGCATTTACGGAGCTCCGGAGGTTAACGGAGGGCCGCCTCCTATTCGCAAAAGTAGCTCCGAGTGTACGGACGTAGTGGGCTGTAATTTCACGCTTACGCCCATGAATGTAGGCGCCCTATAAAAACCGTTACCTACGTAGGTACACAAAATTTCTGTATCAACGATATTCCATACAATACCTCTTAACAAAGAACGTATGGTCATTCAGAGTAATTAACGCATCCTCTCATTTATCAAGAAAATGTAATTATATCGACATATAATACATATCCCATATACCTGTAGGTATAAACCCTGTAGATACAAACATCATTTCTAAATAGGTTCAGTCGTTTCTCAGAAAAGTGCAGGCCCTACCTGTGCCGAACTTACACTTCGTTCATTATTATTATTATTATTATGGAAATATTCCCATTATATTGGCGCTAGAATACAGTAGTTTCAAGTTAAATTTGAAATCGCTTTTAATTTCTGGACATGTGTAATAAAAAAAAAAAAAAAAAAAAACCAACAACGCGAAAAACGTGCAGAAGTATGGGATAATTATTTACGAGCGGACGGAGAAGTTCAAACGGTTCAAGTCTGTAAGTGCTGCGCTGTAGAACATGGCACGAATGACTCTTAAACTACGGCCCCGCGGTGTAGGTGGCAACGCGTCCGCCTGTCACCCGGCGGCCCCGGGCTCGATTCCCGGTCGGGTCAGGGTTTTTATTGTAAATTATTAATATCCCTGGCCTGGGGACTGGGTGTCTGTGTCATCCTTAACGTTCCTTTCCTCACACTGCCATTTACATAATACACGCAGGTTTCCTCACATATGGTGCAAGTAGGGGAAAAATATCTTCATAAGTCGACGCCCCGAACAAATAACTTTTTTTTTTTTTTTTAAGTTAAAGGATTGTAGTTTTGCGCAATAATAGCGACAAGTTATAAATTCCTGTGAAAATGCTCGTTCATTTCTCCCGTACCAAATTCACACACGCGCTTGACATTCAGTCGGAGGTTCTGATACATAATTACGTTTGTATGTAAGAATGCTATCTGTAATATCGCCAAATAACTAAAGTATAAACGGAGGGGCGTAGTTTCACACATTAATAGCGACAAGTTATAAATTCCTGTACAAATGCTCTTTCTCATTTCTCCCGTACCAAGTTTAAACTACGCGCTTGTAATTCAATCGGAGGTTCTCCGGAGGCATCGATTGAAAGCGCCCGGAGCCTCCGTTCTGTAAACAATCGCTCCGTTAACAGCGCTATTTCTGACAGCTCGCAGCACGTGGTACCGAGCAAAGGTGCGGAAGCACCGTGGTGCCACATGTTACGTCTGATGTTCCTAACCATCACCAAATACAGTAGATAAAATACCGCGACACTCAGCAAGATATCGAGGGACAGCTATTAGAGCTCTCTCTAGCGGAGTGACCTGAGAACTACTGATTCTGTCATAAGAGCACGTGTATTTGTGTGTGAAGTTTTTGGTGTTATTTATGCGTTTTCAGCGAGTTGACATAATTAAATAGTAGCGTGTGTCATTCCTTGATACCTGCTGTCAACATGAGGGGAAAGGTATGTGCTGTGTTTGGCTGCAATAACTATGCAGTAGAGAAGAATGCGCGGTCTTTCTTTCGTTTCCCTCGTGACAAGAAAATGTAAGTAATATTGTGTTTGCATATATATTCTTCCAGTGACAAAGAGATTTTTATAGTACTTAATAATCTTCTGACCTGCTTGACCCATATTTTAACTGGCTTAAAATATAATACGCATATTTTATTGTCTAGTGCAGCAGTTAACCTTCAATGCCGATGTGTTGTTGTAGGTGTGAGCTGCGGGTTTGATTTAATTCAGGAAAATGCATGTGTGTGTGTGTGTGTGTGTGTGTGTGGCTGGTTGTGTGCCAAGTTACCCCATTTGGAATGTCGTAATGTGTTCTCAAGCACTGAACAAAATATGGGTGACTTAAAAAATGTACACATTTTGTTGAAGCAGTATGATGGTGCAAATTTGCTTTACCTTAGTGTAATAGCAAGTATTGCTTATAGGGAAGTTTTGAATGTTTTTGAGGCTAATTTTATAGATTTTCTTTCTGTTAGTAGACTTCATGTTAAGTGTTAATTCATTGCATCATGTGTGTAAGGAATGTGCCGATATTTTTATTGACAAGTGTCTTAATGTGATGGTAAAAAGTTTTTTAAATGAGAAAAAAAAACAAATCTAACCGTAAAAGTTCAGGCAGGAATGCTAAAGCAAAAAAAGTTATGCATAAATGAAAGATCAAGCCATTTCACATCTTGTTTATATGTCTAATTTCAGTCTTTAAATAATAACCTTTTAAATAATTCTTCACTCATTTATCCAGAATTGCTTTAGCAACTTCGAAGTTAATATCTCAACACTTTCTTTCTAGACGTAATTTATTTATCCATTTTCGTATATGCATTTCCATTGATATTTGAATTTGGCGTGAATTTTCAGGTCAGTCACTACGAGCGCCACTTGCGAATTGTCTCCCATTTTAACAAGGCTAAATCCGCAAGTGTCGCGTATTGTCTCCACTGTATTTGCCGTCACTAACCAATCCTCTCGGTCTGCGCTAGGCGCTGTACAGAAATCGAGAGAGTTTGCACATTATTTATTATTATTATTATTATTATTATTATTATTATTATTATTATTATTCCAAGGTGGATCGGCGGTAATTTATTCGGCTGTAGGTATCGTACGACATACTCGGTCCCCTACCTCTCAGGCTTTCCAGTCTATCTCCAGAAGATTGCTTTACATTTTTAGGTAGATTTCACCAGCAGAAAGGCACATTTAAAAATAGTCTTTGAATTTGTTATATTATGGTGGAAATGTCGGTGGATATCATCGCCAATAAGACTGGCCTGCTCATTTTTGCGGATGAGGATGGCAGAAGTATCTCAAGAGCATTCATGCTTTTCTTTGGACAAAGGTATCGACACAATTTAATGAGAGGTGTGATCGGTGAAAGTTCGTCCTTCGGCTAGTCACTTTGCATGGCTTTTAATCTCGCGATCGTAAGCCATGGGCCCTCTTTTTACTGAAATCCGAGACATAGTGGCGAGCTTTCCCAGTCATGTGATGGCCCTTGACTTTCTTTAAAGCAGCTGCTGTTCGGCAGCCAAGGCCCATGAATTGGCAACGTGGAACTTGGACCGGCCGTTGCAGGGAGCTTTTTAAGACAGGGAGGTTACTGAAAGGGGAGAGGGCGCGACTGTCTGGATTGGCTTAAACGGCCGATTACTAAGGACTTCCATTGGTCTGCAGGAGCAGTGATGTGCTTTTTCACCAAAGATTGTCATATAAATTCAAAATATCTTCGGTGCTCACCAGAATTTAATGATTGATAATGAATTTGATAGACAAATGCAATTAAGAGCTAGTAGGAAATGAATTGTAGTGCAATAAGACCGTAAAATGAATGGTATATTTACTATACAAGTAGTTCAAATCATTCTTTAGAAGTGCATAAATTTGATCAGTTTTGGAGCCAGATTTAGCTGGTATTTTAAAGGGTGGGATGCAGTAACAGTACGCCAAAAAGTGTAGTCAACTTGTACTATTCTGATCGTTCGCCATTTACAAGTTTCATTTTGTACTGCATTATGGAATACAGTGTGTTACGGCAGTCTTTGACTTGTACCCAAGTGCGGCCAGTATCCAGTAATCGGGAGATGGTGGGTTCAAACCCCACTGTCGGCAGCCCTGAAGGTTTTCCATGGTTTCCCATTTTCACACCAGGCAAATGCTGGGACTGTACCTTAAGGCCACGGCCGCTTCCTTTCCATTCCTAGGCCTTTCCTATCCCATCGTCGCCTTAAGACGTATCTGTGTCGATGCGACGTAAAGCAAAATAGCAAAAAAGAAAAAAACAACTTGTGCCCATCTGTCCACTCATAGATATCGAGGTCTAAATTTTGAAGCAGGCTGATTGAACCTCGGGGCCATGTGTCGATCTAGATGTCGAAATACCGGGCGAGTTGGCCGTGCGCGTAGAGGCGCGCGGCTGTGAGCTTGCATCCGGGAGATAGTAGGTTCGAATCCCACTATCGGCAGCCCTGAAGATGGTTTTCCGTGGTTTCCCATTTTCACACCAGGCAAATGCTGGGGCTGTACCTTAATTAAGGCCACGGCCACTTCCTTCCAACTCCTAGACCTTTCCTATCCCATCGTCGCCATAAGACCTATCTGTGTCGGTGCGACGTAAAGCCCCTAGTAAAAAAAAAAAAAAAAAAAAAAAAAAAAGATGTCGAAATCTGGTGTCTTAAATTTTTCGATTTCCTGACTGCGAATCGAACCCACGTCCTTCCAGGTGAACTGTGCACGCCTTTACCGCGAATCAGGCTATTTAAATTAAAATAAAATCCGATGCGAGGACTTTTTTTTTTTAAGCGACTATACCTATGCGATGAAACCTCTTTGATGTCGATGAGGAATGTTTGCTCACCTGCCACTGGTGACAGGCTTCTTTCGTCTTTCCTATACAATCTTTCTTGGCCACCTCATTGCCACCGACGGTGAGAGGTTTGCGAGCCCTCTGGAGTCATTCATTTCCGCTCCCCTCGTGACTTCTTTCTTTGGATCGATACGCTCACCCTTCGAAGGGTCGGAACTAGTCGAGTTTTGTCGACAGAGGTTGCCCATGCCCAGTTATGCTCCGAATAGGCATAACGGATATGATACGGACCCACGTGCGGCAACCAAAATTAGTGTGTACTCCATACACGCAATACATGCAGTGTAATAGTATCGACATGTGAGAGTACGCAAATACTACTTATGAGGTACATACAATTTAAAGTAAGCGTAGCCTGTACGTTTTGTGAATGAAATAGTCTGTTACAATTTTTGAAATGCTCGCCACAAACTGGAAAAAATACACAAAATTCCTCAACTTTCTGTAAAATGAAAAAAAAAAAAAAACCCTGTTTCCAGATAATTTTGAGTCTTCTGGTTTCTCTTAGTGACGCTGCCAGTACAAAATTTCTGCCATTCCTTTCTACTTGTTTGTGCGAGCAGGGTTTCTTTGCAGGTACTTACAGCAATGAAAACAAAACGCAGAAATCGCTTGAATACAGGTTCACCGCTGATACCCCCCGTGGAGATTCGGCGACGAATAGAGATGGTGTATAGAAAACAACCTCCGATCGGGAGCATTTGAGTTCATAAAACTTTTTTTCTATGGTTTAACACAGCGTAGTTTGTCATTTATTCGCTAATCGGCTAACTAGGGGGCCATGATAACTTTCATTACACATTCTGGCGTTTACTCGGATTTCGTTTGATGCAGTAGGTTTTCATTAGTTCGCTGTGTCGACGAGGCGTTCATCCGACCACTTACATAGCTCCAGTTGTCCACTTCACATCCCGGAAAATCACGATGCTTGTTCTCAAAAGGTTTAGTTAGTGCGCGTCTTCTAGTCGTAGGCCAATTTCTTTGAGGGCTTTTTTGACGTTTATTTTATTTAGTAGCTCTATTCTCAAAGTTAATATTGGGTTATTTAATAAGCGGCATTGTTAAATTTATTGTAGATATAGATTTGGCGCGAGACTTGACAGCTGAGCCATAACTCGAACATATAATCTTTATATTGTTTTAGTTAATAAGTTTGGCCCTTCGTTTGAACCACGTACCTACTACGCTGGCGTAGCAGGGGGAGAGGTGATACTCCCAGGTGGCGGATAGAGGGGTCCTAACCGGGTTGCCGACGGACTTGAGGGAAATAAAATGTACCTCACGGACCAAATACAACCCTCTGTAGGTGGGGGACGCAGACGAAGAATATACCCACGGTATCCCCTGCCTGTCGTAATAGGTGACTAAAAGGGGCGACCAAGGGATGATTATATTAGAACCATGAAATTCCTTGTGATTAGTACCATCACGCAGGGAACACTATGGGTCGTTTTTACTTGCGCGCAGTAATATGTTAAATACCAAATAGGTTTGTGATTAGTAGCAACAGAGTGCGTTGCCGGCTTCTACAGTACCTGTGATTACTATCTGCGCACTTTTTAATGATAGATTTACACCCTAGTGCTGAAGGGGTCGACTTCGGTTGTCTTCGAGATTCGTTTCGGCAACCTTTGAAACACAAACTAAGAATCGCTTATCGCTGTGCGCCATCTGGCGTACACTTTAAGTACTCGTACTGTTGTTGTTTACACAGCAAAGCCAAACTATAGAATTCATGCTAGGAACACGTTTCGCAACGGGAAATGTTATATAGTATTATATATTGTGTGTGTGTCTGACACACTTGTTTGCTTAAAATAATAAAGGTTTAGAAAATTCATATCGATCGATCATATTATCGATTCAAATCAGATTTCATTTCCATTCAGTTGGCAGTATTAACGGAACCCTTCTTACTTCTCCAACGAGTACAAAAATCTATCACTAAAAAGTGCGCATACTATAGTACCACTTTAGGAGCGACGCCACGGTTCTGCTTGCCTGTGATTAGTACCCACTATATGAGGAACACCACGGGATAGTGCGGGTCCCTGGGGGTTAGGACACCTATGTGATGAACACCATAGGTTTGCGTTGCCTGTAAATGACACCGCAATGTGCGAAACACCATAGGTCTGTATTCCATGTGCGAATTTCAATGCCTGTGAGCAGTACCATACTGTGTGGAATGCCGCGAGTCTGCCACAACATAAGTACCATGGTTACCACAACGTGAGAAATACCATGGTTCTACTTTCCTAGCGATAAGTACCAATATGAGGGGCCGATGACTTGGATTTTGGACCTATAGATGCAGTCCCTTGGTCAGTAATACTGTTGTTTCCCGTCAGTTTCTGTGAATGCGAGACATTGCGGGTCGGATCCACTGATTGTTTTAAATTCATATCCATCCATCCATCCATCCATCCATCCATCCATTCTTCGTCCTCACGTTTTGAATTCCGGTCAGTGGAGGATTTTTGACTTGTCATTCCATTTCGTTTCATTTTGTATCATTAGGGGCCGATGACCTCGACGTTAGCCCCTTTAAACAACGAGCATCATCACCTTTGGTTGAATGATCATTGTAGAGGACTTTGGTTCAGAGGGTCCAAGGTTCGATTCATGGTCGGGTGAGAAATTTTAGCAGCGCCTAGATGAAATGAAATGGCGTATGGCTTTTAGTCCCGGGAGTGTCAGAGGACAAGTTCGGCACGCCAGGTGCAGGTGTGATTTGACGCCGAAGGCGACCTGCGCGTCGTGATGAGGATGAAATGATGAAGACGACACATACACCCAGCCCCCGTGCCAGCGAAATTAACCAATGATGGTTAAAATTCCCGACCCTGCCGGAAATCGAACCCGGGACTCCTGCGACCAAAGGCCAGTACGCTAACCACTTAGTCGTGGAGACGGACAGCGCCTAGATGATTGTCCCAATACACTCGTATTCATATACACATTGCACACCATGCTACTAACCACTACTGAAACGCAGTACTGAATAAATCTTTCAGCATAGGATTGGCGTCAGCAGTAGCGGCGATTGGGAATTTGAAATATGGGGGCAAATGTACTGCCCCCATTTTTCCCGAGCTAAGCCCAGCCATCGAGCGAGGAATCCCAAGGTGGACCGTTCGATCGTTGGCTATCACTTTCTAGAGGCATTTAAGGGTTGTTAAGGATTGATGACCAAGCAGGATAAAAAGAAATATTAAAACAACACTCTGACATTTATTCACATAAGCAGACAAATAACAAAATATTCTTGATGATATTTTTCTTTTAACATAACAGAGCTTTCATAATATCGGATTTCTTCCTCGATTTAGAGTGACACGTGTTCATATCTCCAGCTCTACTGTGCTGTAAATGAAACCAAAGAAGTAATTAGGCCACCTGCCTTTTTAAACCAAACATTTGACTGAAAGAACTAAATAAATTAACATGTGTTCAAAGTTTCACCAATTTAAAGTCGTCTCAACACGTGGTTTTTGCGATATACACAACTGAATTAGTCATTTACAGTATTTAATATTGATCAATGACACCAACATGAACTTCAGTAGCAAAGAAAAACTATTTCCAAAATTCTCAAAATTAATTAATTATTATCTTGATTATTATTATTATTATTATTTTATCATTCAGTTAACCTGTTTCATTGTCACACGATCGTGTTTTTATTAATTCTCCACCGCATCATTTACCTAATGATCATCATTAGCATTTCAGAGTAATGATTTTTAATTAATTATTAATGACTTATTTTCACAATGTTTCAAAGCAATCATGCGGCTGACAAATTTCTACCTTTAATCTTTGCATTTCATTTCTATTCAAATTAATCTTAAAGTATTTCAGATTTTTAGAAATTTACATTACCAACGTGTGAGCTAGTTAAATAAATTCTGTTTACAAATCGAGTGCCTTCGCAAAGTAACGAGATGATCTTTCCTTTTAAATCTCGCTGATTAAAAAATTAAATTAAATTCCTTCCTAGTCTTCCTTGACTTAATTTAATTAAACTTTCCCTTAAGGGCATGAAATTATTTCTTAAGGCAACACACAACGATGAATGTGATCCGCGTCACAACGAGTGCGCGACCAGATCAAAATTAAATGAAATCAACATGGCACAAGAGAAATATACACATTTACACACACACATTCACACTAGGGAAACACGTTTTTATGTACACTATTTACATCGAATCCTGATTTGGCAATTTTATTTATGATTTTTATCAATGGTCGGGACGCGTAATGTCTCGCAGAAATAATCCGTGTACAGAAATTCTCCTACATTAATGGTGGCTAGTGATCGAAGTCATGGGTATCACTTGGTAGAAACACATTTCACATATCAGCGCAAGTTCATCTAATTCATGAGATTATAATGGAAGATTCTAGTAAAATCCATAAGCACTACCATCATGTGGGCTACAGGTTGAATTTATCGCAAGCGTGAGCCTTACTCGCATTATTTTTACTTCCTACCTGTGAAATACACTCGCAAACACGTGCTCCACTAATTATAATCTATCTTGCGCTCCAAATACACAAGAATAAATCAATATCACCACTAATTCATCAATTACTCAATTATGCAACAAATATCCCTCAGGATAGGCCATATTCCAGACCCTTCATGAACAGAGCACATTCCATCTCACATTTAGGAACTCTACAGTAGTTTTATGGCTCACGAGCGTTTACATCTGTTTTACCCGATCTTTAGTCAATATTATTATTATTTAAGTGATTATTACATCTACTGATTCTCCTGGAATGTCGTAAAATTAGATGACTTCATCATAAAAACAAGTGATTTTAAAAGACACTAGGTTCGACCCTATTCACTCAAAATATACACGAAAAATTTCCGTCCGGTAACTTTCAATATTACAAATAAAGTAGATTTATCGTGTGGTCAGTGATTATTAAACTTAAGCTCCTTAAGCATGGGAAGTCATTCAAAGACAACCTACATGTCTACTCTAATAGATTCCAAAATTTCATTCACACGTACCTAGTCTACCACGACACCTTAAGAAGTAGGAAAATGAAACATTTCTAACTACAGCAAACTGATAGATCTACGACTTAAGAAGAAAGACCTCTAGTTGTACAAAAGATAAGACAGATAAATTAAATTAAAAAGGTACTCAAGTTTTTGTAGAGTTCGATTCCCGTCGACAGTCAGTTATTTCAGCATACTCCGGCCAGTCTCCTTCCCATTACCAGAGACGCCTTACATTTTTACAGCTCCATGGAGGCTCTGCAATGGATGTCCCTCGATGAAATGATGTTGGTAATTGCGGAATTCTTCATCTTGAGATGTTCAGTTCCAAGACGTCTTCCGTTGATTGCTGGTCACAAGCTGTAACTAAGATGACAAAATTAAGTATTTTTGCACAAGCACACGCAGAATATAAACAGCTCGTCTACACTGTCACACTTAACTTGGCTCCTAGGTGTTTTTATTCCACAGAATTCACTAATTATCAGACTAAATTCTGGTAGAACGGACGTCGACTTGACTTGAAAATTTTCCTTCCACGTGGTCCGGTAATGTGATGTCTCACGCAGCGAACAAGCATTAAGAAGAGCATAAAGCATTAAGCATTAAGAGAGCGATTCACTCGAAGCAAGGCCTTATATCTAATTAGCCCAGGGAGGTGTGTTCTTCAGCGAGAACGGTAATTGGCTGATGATCTCCTTTAATTTGCGCAGACTATTCCAGAAACAAGCTGGGTCGCGCGTGCGAAGGCAGTCACGTGGTTTGCTATAACCTTGGCACAGTCTCGCCGATGACGTATCGCACCCCTCTGAACGACAAAAAAAACTCGTTCTCGGCTCGCCACGACTTCCCAAGTGATGTGTTGCGGCTTCAAGCAGACAATAAAATTTTTGCTTTCCACATGTTAAAATATTCGTAAGATCGCCAATTTTCACGGGGACATCTCTCCCTTGGTTGGAATATAATTTCGTTTGTAGATGAAATTATTACATAACAGTGTCCATTACTATTGTTCCGGAAAATTGGCTGTCGAATCACCTGGTAACAACTTAATTGAGCTCGCGACAGGTGTGAGACTCTGAGTTCTTCGTTCCGCTCCTGGTATCCAGTAGCCTAGTCTCTCCATACAGGGTGTTCCACAAGTTTTATTTCCATCTTCAGTAATTTATTTTTCCCTTTTAACAGATGGTTACACGGTGTCAGCTAGTGGTGTAGGTGTTCGGTAGAGTCTTAAATTAGCGGCATTGTGGACAGCTTCGTAAGATTTATCCAGACTTTGTATTTTATAGGAGTTGTTGCCAAAGACTTTAATGATCTTGTAGGGTCCCACAAACAAGGGTGCAAATTTAGCATAAAATTTGCTCGTAGGCTCGGACACAGCTGGTCTCCTCAATAATACGTATTCGTTTAATCGGAGAGGTCGGTGAAATCTTCTCCCTTGAACCCTTCGGTTACGTCTCTCAGCGTGGCGTCTCAGTGATTCCGTTGCCTTCTCAATGTTTTCCTGGGGAGTAGGTCTTACGGTTCCAGGACACTGAATGATGTGATCCCAAGATCTCACAGGGTAATTATTAAAATGAAGCACTGATGGAATTTGGGAGGTAGCTTCATGAACAGTGCCATTAGAACATTCCATAATAATTGGAAGTACATCTACCCATTTCCAATGAGCATTCCCGCAGAATATTCTACAGAACTTGGCCAGCTCTTGCATTACACGTTCCGCTGGATTACTAGACGGATGTCTCACGGAATTTAGTACATGTTTGATGCCCAGTTGGGTCATGGCTTGCTTGAATTCGGCCGAGGTGAATTGCGGTCCGTGGTCTGTTAGAATGGCCTGAGGCTTTCCCATGTGAGGAATTATATTCCGGGTGATTCTCCACAGAACGGCTTTAGTAGTGGCCTTCTGGATTGGATATAACGTCACGTACTTGGAAAACACATCGATGGTCACAACCACATGACGGTTCCCTCGCTTAGAAGTTGGAATCTGACCGAACAAGTCCATTGCGTAGAGTTCTTTCGGAGCAGATGGCAAAATAGGAATGGGACTTTGCTGTAATAAATGAGAGCTTGGTTTGACTCTCTGACAAGTGTCACATGTCCTGATGACATCATTTACAAAGGTTCTCAATCCTTCCCATGTGAATGATTCTAATATCGTGGCAACAGTCTTATCTACTCCACCATGACCTGTAATTCTATGGACGTGCCAAGTAAGAAGTTCCCGTAGCTTCGGCGGTATAACAGCTCGTAGTTTCGTCCTAGCAGAGTCAATGAACTTATACAGGATTCCATTGATATAGCGGAAATTTCTAGCTTGTCTCCTTATTTTCCGAAATCCTGGCTCGTTTGGGGTAAGCTTGTCTTCGAGACAGTCAATGATAGGCCGTAGCTTAGGGTCCCGCTTCTGTGCCTGTCGAAGGTAACCAAGTTTGCGTAGGAACTCGTGGTCTTCCTGTATTAACGCGATCTGATGTATCTCTGCGACTTCAGAATTAGGGTTTCGACTCAGGCAGTCGGCTAACAGGTTGTTCTTCCCGGAGCAATGTTCTAACTGGAGGTTAAATTGTTGTACAAAGAGTGTCCATCTGAAGACTCGTTCGGAAGCCATAGTTGTTTTTAACATGAAGGTTAATGCACGATGGTCAGTCCTGACAATGATGGGAAATCCGTAAATTAATTTCTGCCAGTATTTGAGAGCGTAGACTATGAATAACATTTCCAGCTCAGTTACGGAGTAATGTTTTTCGTGCTTCCTTATCTTCCTGCTGACGAAAGCCAAGTATGTCCTGTTTTCAGGGTTCTCCTTATCTTCTTGGAAAAGAACAGCTCCTATCCCAATGTTTGAGGCATCAGTTTGTAGAATAAAGGGCCTAGTAAAGTCAGGGTATCCCAGCTTAACGTTGTTTACGAGCATTTCTTTCGTCTTAGCGAAGGCTTTGTCACATTCGGCGCTCCACTTCCATCTATTGCCCTTCTTTAGGAGATCCTGCAACGGAGCAACTGTCTGAGTGTAATTAGGACAGTGGTTCGAAAAGAACTGGGCCATTCCCAAGAATTGCCGGACCTGTTTCACTCTCACAGGCTTAGGAAAATTACTAATGGCTTCGATCTTGACTGGGTTTGGTTTCACGCCATCGCCGTCTATGACGTGTCCCAGAAATAGGATCTCGGACTTGCAAAAGTGAGACTTCTTCAGGTTCACGTGGAAGCCAGCGTCGGATAAATTCTTAAGGAGTTTCTCCAATTTAACGAGGTGTTCCTCTAATGTCTCACTCGCTAGGAGGAGATCATCAATATACCTCGTTGTAAAGGCTTTAACCTCGTCGGTTAGGCATCTTTCGAGTGCTCGGATAAGCGCGCAGCCAGCGTTGCGGATTCCGAAGGGTAGCCTGCAGAAAACATAGGTTTGTTGGTCGTATATGAAACCTGTCAATAGCCTGGATTTTTCTTCAAGCAGAATATGGAAGTAGGATGACGTAAAATCAACAGAAGAGAAGTATCTCATACCCCTGAATTTTCTAATGACGTCTTTGATCGTCGGAGGCTGATCATTCTCCGGAATTAGCTTTTCGTTCACAGATCGAGCGTCTAAACACACGCGCAGCGATCCGTCTGGCTTAGACACGACTACTAAAGGGTTAATGAATGGACTGCTAGCTTTCATGACGATTCCATCCCTCTCCATTTCTTCAATAATCTTGCCGACTCTGGAGTAAAATTTTTCCGGTATCGGATACGGCTTCTTCTTGAAGGGTAACCAGTCTGTCACAAGAAGTGAGTATTGAAAGTTGGGAATAAGACCTGGTTTGGAATCGAACAAGTTCTTATATTTCAGTAGCAAATTCTGCAGCTGAATCTGTTCTTCTTCCGTACCCATGGCTTGCCTTGACTTCTCAGAAATGAGATCGAAGGGGTGTACGTCGTTATCGCCTTCTTCTAATACTTTATCCATGGCCATTAAAATTTCCTCAGAGGCCTCATGGTCTTCGGTTTCCCTCGGAGATAAGGCGTCTGTTTCCCCGCAATAAGCAGATGGATCATTTACATCTGAAGGGTTTAGCATAGCAGTCTCGGAAAAATCCGCCTTCCTGAATTGAATGGAGTTTGACTGCATGTCAATCATGGCTTGGTAAGACATTAGGAAGTCTGCACCCAAAATAATATTAAATTTAATGTTGGACATGGCTAGGAATACTTGAGGAAATATCGTCCGTCCAATCTCGACATCCAACAATGTCTGTTGTTTACACATGACAGACTTGTCCGGTATTATGCCCTTAATTTTTACGTGAGATACCGGTATGACAGGTATGTCATTTCTGTCCCTCAGGTCTCTCAAAAATGCCGTCGAAATGACGCTAATCGTCGATCCAGTATCTATGAGACATTTTACGTGAACATTGCAGATCCGTGCTGAAATGATGGGTAACGTCGATGGTATTTCGCTGTTACGCTGACCAACTTCGTCCAACAAGTCTTCGGGCTTGGTAGTCCATGAGTCGACCTGTACCACGATCCATTCTTGAAGTTTAGTGACCTTGCCTTCAGGATTCAGGCTATCTCCTCTTACTGGAGATGGAGTTTTTTTTGTCGGCACCTTGGCTGTGCTCCTGACTCGAGTTATGTTGGCTTCCCCGAGCCTTGGCCTCTTGGTATTGAAGGCTTTCCGCCCCCACGATATCAGGGTTGGTATCCTGGGTTTGGATTGCTCTTCGCCATCGTTCGTTTTCCTGTGTCGAGTTTTGAAGGTCCTTTAGATATTTTTCCTTTTCTTCTTCTCGCCAGTCTCTCCTTCCTCTTGAGTGGCGGAAGTCCTGGTTTCGCTTCCAGCTCCTTCGGTAATCTGAGTATGGACGCTTCCTCTCGTTACGTCTGGAATATTCCCAGTTTCTAATGGGTCTATTTCTGCGTACGGGCGATCGATCACGAGGTGAATCTTGCCCTCCAGGGTTACGTTTCCACGTTCTCCCTTGGTTGACTGATTTCGATTCTTCCTCCTTATTCGTTGTTACCTGATGGATCTGAGGTTCCGAGTTTCGTCCCTGACGAACTGGTTCCTTGGACGTCATGTCTAATTGTCTTAATAGCGCCTCAGCCTGGATTGCAGATTGTGTATTTGAGGCTATCATGATCCTCTGCACATCTGGTGGTAACTGTCGTGTGATCAACTTGACCAACTCAGGTTCTGATGGTGGTGAGTCTAGTTCCCTTAATTTTCTTAATTGACTGGACAGGAAGTCCGCATATCTCGTGGGCGTAGATGATGCATATTTCCTGGCGTATAACTCCGTCCTAAGGTTGTATTGGACGTCGCTATTCCAGTACTTCTCCAGGAATGCTTTCTTGAAACTTTCGAAATCGTCAAACGAAAATCGAAATGTGACAAACCAGGTATGAACTGAGTCTTCCAGGAATTTTTCGGTGACTCTTAACTGCCTTTCTGGTGGAATTTTCGCATCGCGAAAGTAATCCTGCAGTTCCCGAATGAAGCCTTTCGGAGTCACGTTTCCTCTAACGTTATTGAATTTCTTGGGCTGGTCTTCGTGAAGACGAATTATATTTACTATTTGCGTCTGGCCGGTTGTATTCATTTGAGACGCGTTTACTGTCGGCTCTGAAGAAATGTCAATTGTATTCGCAGCGCCTGTCCCTGCAGTTGCAAGTGGAGTTGACGTCTGACACGTGCCGGTTACACGTTGCTCCAGTAACGCCTGCTTCTCTAGCAATGAGTTGGTGACCTTGCTAGTGTTTTCGTTCTGGATTTTCAGGAGATGCATTTCATGTACAAGCTCCTTAATTCCATCCGTGTACTCCTTTCGAATCCCTTCGGTTTCAGTTTTTGACTCAGTCGTGACCTTGTGTATGGCATTCATCAGGGTGGTTTTGATGGTTTTTATTTCGCCCCAACTATCCTCAAGTGACTCGTGGATATAATCCATCCGTTCTGAGCTGTCGACTTGGGATGTCTCGATTTTGTCGAGAATGCCCTTTTCGACTTGTTGTAGCTTTTCGTTTAATCCGATGAATTTCTTCGCCCAAGCCGTTTTCGTAACCTTAAGGTCCTCTGAATTTGTGTCAATCTTTTCCTCAATATTCAGGAATGATTGTTCGACTTCGCCCTTGTATTTGTCGATTCCAGTTAATATGTCCTGCTGAACGTTCGCCAGTCGTTCACTGAATTCATTGGACATGCCCGCCATAGACTTGGCAATGTTTTCGTTTACCTCCTTTTTCATGGTAGCGAAATCATTTTTGACTATTACGAGCTCGCTCTGCATTGAGGCTAGCTTGCCGTTAAAAAGTTTAATGTCTGAACATATTTTTCCTAAACCCTCTTCAGTTTGGTTTTTAATGTCCGTCAACTTTTCTTCAATAGCTTCCCCGAGAGATTTTTCGAGGTTTATTTGTGCGTCACTGAGATCACTAAGTCCTTTTTCTAAGTGTACCTGAGTGTCACTAAGTTTCCTCTCTAAGTGCAATTGATTTTCACTAAGTTTTTTCTCTAAGTTCTTCTCTAGGCTGGCCTGATTTCCACTAAGTTTTTCCTCTAAGTGAGCCTGATTTTCACTAAGTCTTTTCTCTAAGTTAGCTTGACTAATGTTCAAGTTGGCATTAATCCTCTCCTCCATAGCCAACAACATCTGCCTTAAGTCCTCCATAGTTACAATTATTCATTAAATGGCTATTCTGGTACTGGAAGGATTCTGATCGGAATACTGAAATATTGGGAATCGAACTCCACCAAATTTATGAAGGCACCGATTTGTCGATATCATGAAAGTTCCAAATTTTCACCAATATCGGTCGCAATTATGAAACTAACTTTAATTAATTATCATCGCAGCAATTCAAATTTCTAATTACCAGCAAGAATTTGTTTTTTAACAATATTCATACAAGTTACATTTAACATGTGCTTATGTTAGCCACAAGAATTTGGGCGAATAAATGTGTCAGTCAGCCTAATTTACTTGGTCATCTGATCTTGTCAATGTCATAAACACTGGACAGCACAAGATCATTTTCGAGCTTGGATAAGCCAATCTCGAGCCCCACGTTGGGCGCCATCTTAAATGCCCCCATTTTTCCCGAGCTAAGCCCAGCCATCGAGCGAGGAATCCCAAGGTGGACCGTTCGATCGTTGGCTATCACTTTCTAGAGGCATTTAAGGGTTGTTAAGGATTGATGACCAAGCAGGATAAAAAGAAATATTAAAACAACACTCTGACATTTATTCACATAAGCAGACAAATAACAAAATATTCTTGATGATATTTTTCTTTTAACATAACAGAGCTTTCATAATATCGGATTTCTTCCTCGATTTAGAGTGACACGTGTTCATATCTCCAGCTCTACTGTGCTGTAAATGAAACCAAAGAAGTAATTAGGCCACCTGCCTTTTTAAACCAAACATTTGACTGAAAGAACTAAATAAATTAACATGTGTTCAAAGTTTCACCAATTTAAAGTCGTCTCAACACGTGGTTTTTGCGATATACACAACTGAATTAGTCATTTACAGTATTTAATATTGATCAATGACACCAACATGAACTTCAGTAGCAAAGAAAAACTATTTCCAAAATTCTCAAAATTAATTAATTATTATCTTGATTATTATTATTATTATTTTATCATTCAGTTAACCTGTTTCATTGTCACACGATCGTGTTTTTATTAATTCTCCACCGCATCATTTACCTAATGATCATCATTAGCATTTCAGAGTAATGATTTTTAATTAATTATTAATGACTTATTTTCACAATGTTTCAAAGCAATCATGCGGCTGACAAATTTCTACCTTTAATCTTTGCATTTCATTTCTATTCAAATTAATCTTAAAGTATTTCAGATTTTTAGAAATTTACATTACCAACGTGTGAGCTAGTTAAATAAATTCTGTTTACAAATCGAGTGCCTTCGCAAAGTAACGAGATGATCTTTCCTTTTAAATCTCGCTGATTAAAAAATTAAATTAAATTCCTTCCTAGTCTTCCTTGACTTAATTTAATTAAACTTTCCCTTAAGGGCATGAAATTATTTCTTAAGGCAACACACAACGATGAATGTGATCCGCGTCACAACGAGTGCGCGACCAGATCAAAATTAAATGAAATCAACATGGCACAAGAGAAATATACACATTTACACACACACATTCACACTAGGGAAACACGTTTTTATGTACACTATTTACATCGAATCCTGATTTGGCAATTTTATTTATGATTTTTATCAATGGTCGGGACGCGTAATGTCTCGCAGAAATAATCCGTGTACAGAAATTCTCCTACATTAATGGTGGCTAGTGATCGAAGTCATGGGTATCACTTGGTAGAAACACATTTCACATATCAGCGCAAGTTCATCTAATTCATGAGATTATAATGGAAGATTCTAGTAAAATCCATAAGCACTACCATCATGTGGGCTACAGGTTGAATTTATCGCAAGCGTGAGCCTTACTCGCATTATTTTTACTTCCTACCTGTGAAATACACTCGCAAACACGTGCTCCACTAATTATAATCTATCTTGCGCTCCAAATACACAAGAATAAATCAATATCACCACTAATTCATCAATTACTCAATTATGCAACAAATATCCCTCAGGATAGGCCATATTCCAGACCCTTCATGAACAGAGCACATTCCATCTCACATTTAGGAACTCTACAGTAGTTTTATGGCTCACGAGCGTTTACATCTGTTTTACCCGATCTTTAGTCAATATTATTATTATTTAAGTGATTATTACATCTACTGATTCTCCTGGAATGTCGTAAAATTAGATGACTTCATCATAAAAACAACAAGTGATTTTAAAAGACACTAGGTTCGACCCTATTCACTCAAAATATACACGAAAAATTTCCGTCCGGTAACTTTCAATATTACAAATAAAGTAGATTTATCGTGTGGTCAGTGATTATTAAACTTAAGCTCCTTAAGCATGGGAAGTCATTCAAAGACAACCTACATGTCTACTCTAATAGATTCCAAAATTTCATTCACACGTACCTAGTCTACCACGACACCTTAAGAAGTAGGAAAATGAAACATTTCTAACTACAGCAAACTGATAGATCTACGACTTAAGAAGAAAGACCTCTAGTTGTACAAAAGATAAGACAGATAAATTAAATTAAAAAGGTACTCAAGTTTTTGTAGAGTTCGATTCCCGTCGACAGTCAGTTATTTCAGCATACTCCGGCCAGTCTCCTTCCCATTACCAGAGACGCCTTACATTTTTACAGCTCCATGGAGGCTCTGCAATGGATGTCCCTCGATGAAATGATGTTGGTAATTGCGGAATTCTTCATCTTGAGATGTTCAGTTCCAAGACGTCTTCCGTTGATTGCTGGTCACAAGCTGTAACTAAGATGACAAAATTAAGTATTTTTGCACAAGCACACGCAGAATATAAACAGCTCGTCTACACTGTCACACTTAACTTGGCTCCTAGGTGTTTTTATTCCACAGAATTCACTAATTATCAGACTAAATTCTGGTAGAACGGACGTCGACTTGACTTGAAAATTTTCCTTCCACGTGGTCCGGTAATGTGATGTCTCACGCAGCGAACAAGCATTAAGAAGAGCATAAAGCATTAAGCATTAAGAGAGCGATTCACTCGAAGCAAGGCCTTATATCTAATTAGCCCAGGGAGGTGTGTTCTTCAGCGAGAACGGTAATTGGCTGATGATCTCCTTTAATTTGCGCAGACTATTCCAGAAACAAGCTGGGTCGCGCGTGCGAAGGCAGTCACGTGGTTTGCTATAACCTTGGCACAGTCTCGCCGATGACGTATCGCACCCCTCTGAACGACAAAAAAAACTCGTTCTCGGCTCGCCACGACTTCCCAAGTGATGTGTTGCGGCTTCAAGCAGACAATAAAATTTTTGCTTTCCACATGTTAAAATATTCGTAAGATCGCCAATTTTCACGGGGACAGTACAGACAACAAAATACCCGGGTTTACGGGATTTAGCGGGTGGTGAGCGGGGTATATACATCAAAACTGAAAAGGGGGGAAAACCCTACAAAATGGTAAGGTTTTTTTAAGCGCTCTGAGCGAATTTCGACAGTGGGTAAAATGTTGATAGTTTAGACTTTAGTGCGGTAATAATAAAAGTAGTTTGAGATTTTGATTTAATACTGTACAATAAAATTGTAACCGAAGAAACATTACGCATATATTAGTCAGAAGTACGGCGTGATTATACAACTAAAAAGCATTTGACTAGGCGTATACACACACACACACACACACACACACACACACACACACACACAAACTCTCTAATAGAGACTTCCAGACTGACGAATGCGCGCGGCAAGCGTGTGAATCATACCTGTGTCGATGACCTTGGCAACAATCTCCCCTGCTACCCTTCCTCAGAGCGCGTGCGGTGTTCACTACTTGCTGTTGTGCTATACAAATCCCCGCGGAGAACTTTTTTGCGTATTTCCGCGAATAACTTTGTTAACCCTCGACTAGCGTTGTGAACACTTTGGTACGTAAATGGCGTTGTGGGGTCGAAAATGATACCATTAATGGATGACCTCAAACACCCTTTATTTTAAGTTTCAAAAATAAATACATGTCAATTGTTTCCTTATACCTTTTACGTTACCTACAATGAGAAATGAATATCTTCACTGATGATAGATTTTGAGATAATGCACAATTTTTACCGTCACTGATTTTAAAAGAAAATCGCACTCCCATGAATTAAACTTAAATTAAAACAAATTTTAAATGTTCATTGCTCCAAAGCAAATGCAAAGGTAAATTTAAATATTATAGTACACAAAACTGATAAAACTCTTATGCCATTTTCACAACCACTTAAGGGTTCGAATTTTGACAGTGTTCTGGCTTTGACGTCTCACTTGCCTGTTGGGTTCGGTAGCTGACCACTTCTATCTGCTACCAGAGAAGGATGACGGCAGGTTATGGACGTCTAGGTTGTCCGTGAAACTTCAACTCTTCGTTTTCCTCACCTTGTTCCGAATCTGTGTCGTACTCGGAATTGTAATCTGGATCGTTTTCATCTTAGAGATCGCTGTAGTCACTTCTTCTGCATCTTCCTCTAACACACTGCGATCCTCGGATCACACACTGACATGCCAGGGCGAGATGTGGAAGCCATAGCAAGGCTTATACGAAGAAAAAGTACCAAACACGCACTTTGAATGAAATATGAACTCTTACAAAATTTTAAGTCACAACAAACTTCGTAACACAAATGCCATTGTTGGGTCGTAAACGGCACCACATAATATTTAAATCAACTTCCTGAGATAACCAATATTTACTAAACGCTACAAATCCAGATAGCAGTTGATCTTGCACTAAGTAACAGCTACAGTGAACGGCGATAGCCAGAACGGAGTACGGAGGGAGCGCCAGGGTTGTACAAAGTCACTGGTATGTCTAAAGACCCCACAACGCCAGTCGAGGCTTAATGCAGTCGAACCTGACTTTTAAACGTTTATCAAGGGAAAGAGGAAAAACTGCTTGTAACTCAGAATTACTTATCAGACTTACACAATACATCACATATTTACTGAAAAACCAATGGAATAGACCTAAATGTGTAAATCCTTGCAAATAATAAATACATTAAGACAGAATATTATTTTGAACTTGGTCCAGCCTTAAAGAAATCATATAGGGTCAGTCAGGGTAATTATGAGACAGACAAACAAAAGGGAAAAAGTGAGGCACTCAGTTTTTTCTGCTCTGATTAATAATCTCAACACTTTGCATGAATGATATTATATATTAGTCTTATATCCATTATGGTAAAATAATTGGAAAGTGTCCGAACTATATATCTAGCAGTAGACAAGTTTTTCATGAGTGGTGTTCTTTCTAACCAAAAAAACTTTCATGCATTGAACTTTGTATTTTGTTACTCTGGTTCAACCCAAATATCCAGGAAAGTGTTTCTGGTTTTATTTGGTAGTGTAAGGGAGAATCTTCTTTTTCAGCTTGAAAACACAATTTTAAGTTTTTGATTTGAGAAGAAAATTCATTTTTAAAAAAGGGGGTAAATGAGACATCAGGGTAAAAGTGAGACACTTTTAGGGGAAAAATGAGACAGTTGGAACACATGTTTCTGTACCTAAATACTCATGTTTGTCATTCCTACAGACTCCTTTCCAGATATACTTCCTGAACATTCTTTTGAGAATATCCTACTTTCAAAAATCAAACGCACTGATAAAACCATGATGAAGCGAAGAAGAGTGGACCCAACAGCAAAGGTGATAACATCTGAAGAGTATTCCCAGCTTGTGAGGGAAAAGCAGAAACCACTTCATAAGGATAGAAAGGGTACAGGTATTCAAAAGGTATTCTAAGACAAGAGCAGAAGTTCATTCTTCTGACTCAGCTACAAGCGAAGATGAAGATTAGCAAGGTAGCGGCAGTCTTGATGAAGTTGATCTGCTCGACAAAGATGCTTGGAAATGACCATGGCATATGAAGTAAATCCGGGTGACTTTCTACTTGTACTTTCTGAAAGTTCTGGAAAGCGGCATTCTTTTCAATATAAATATGTTGCCACTGTTCAGAAAGTTCTGGAAGGTGGAGACTTGCAAATTATGTCTCAATTGTGTGGAAAATAACAAAACTGTGTTCAGGCTTAATGAAAATGATGTATCCGCTATGGAAAAGTTAAAATTACTAGGGAAATTGCCTGTTCCAATAATAACAGGGAAAGGTAGAGGCATTACATTTGCATTCCCAGGAACAGTTGATGTTTTTGAAAAAAAAAAAAAAAAAAAAAAACTAGGAACTACAATTTCTGTTAAGCCAGTTTTAACCAAGTGATGTGTCTCATTTTTTCACCAATCTGTTTACAATGGGCACTATGTATTTATTTAGTATAATTAAAATGTAACATAAATTCAGACATAACGCTCAAGTACCATTTAATTAGATGGTATAATGTCAACAATCTATACCAAGTAATTTTTGTCAGAAATAAGTATAAGAATGTATCTCAAGCCTAAATTCTGTGATATCAAAAGATGGCCATTTTGTTCCTACAATAAAACTGAGGAAAGTGTTGCAAACTATTACACCCACATTTTTTCCAGTCTTCCTTTGACCCTAAGCTGTCTCAAATTACCCTATTAACTCTCCAACATGATTTTACAGTCTGTTACAATACTGTTTCACTTTTCCCCTGGATTGTCTCATAATTCCCTCTTTTGCAGGTGAAAAATGAGGCACACATTTATATTTATTTTTCAAAAGTTAATGAATATATAGTAATCTGTTGTTTCCATTGTTTTTTGTAACACCAGTCACAACATATTATGATTATTTGTATAACTGTCACTGTTGTAGTTTATAATTTATGAACAAAGTTGTAGAAAATGTCTCATATTTACCCTGACTGACCCTAGTTTGGCTTGTTTCACTTATCGTGCATTAAGAGTATGAACCTCCTTTTGCAAACTTTGTAATGAATTAAAAGAATTTTCACTACAACTTTTTGCATTGATGTAACGCCTACACACATCAATTGCACTTAACACTTCACTCAGTTTAGGTGTTGGCATACATCAGCAATAATCTCTTCATCCGGTAGTTCTCCACATAGAGCCAGATTATCGAAATGCACAAAAGTATCGAATTCTACACCCTCCGGTAGCGTTAAGTCATTGCCAGACAAAACTTCGACCCCATAACCATCATTAGAGGCAGCCTCTTCTAGTAAGACACCACAGATTTTTGGAAACAGTTGCTGATTGTGGAGGATGACACCTGCTTCCAGGCAGCCGAAATAGTCCTTGGCTTGTAGCAAATTAATGGAGCGAGGTTCATTTCCTGCATCACTGTTATCAAATGTTGAACCAGCATTTTTCTATGATGCACTTTGAAATTTGCAATGATGCCCAAACCAAGCGGTTGTAGAACTCTGATACAGTTAGCAGGGAAAAATTCCACTCGGACATTGTCCAGACCGATTTTAGGTGGATGTGCTGCACATCGATCCATAAGGAGCTTCTTCTGTTTCTTTTTCATTTTAATGTCCAGTTTTTTCAACCATTGTTCTATTACAAGCATAGTCATCCAAGAATTTGTTGGATTCATATTCCGTAGGTTTTATTTTCGCACCCTCAAAACGCCTTGGATTCTTCGATTTTTCTATCACAAATGGAGGAAGTTTGTCAGATCCATCTGCATTGGTGGCGAAGTTGTTACATGAATTTAACTTTTCTTCCCTCCATGGCACGAGTCACCTTTTTTCAGGTAATGTTTTATTAGGAAAGATATTGTAGAATAGGCCGGTCTCATCACATTTGTAGATGTTTGAAGGCTGATAATCGCATACGATACCCGGCATAACCTCTTCTCTCCAGTGTTGCACCGTGACGTCGTCCACAGCTTTTGACTCACCACAAATTGTTCTCCCTGTGATTCCATGATGATCTTTAAATCCTTGCAGCCATCCTGATGAAGCCTTGAAATCAGCAGTGATACTCATAATTTTAGCTAAATCTATCGCCTTTGCCTTCAGCATGTCGCCACTAATTGGTAGAGTTGCAGCCCGCTTTTGCTGGAACCATATGAAAAGTGCTTTCTCTAAATCTACGTGTCTTCCTTCTTGCTGATGGCTGCGCTTTGCTGATTTTGAACCCAGTTTTAAGAACTCGTTAAAAAAGTGTTTCTTTTACTGATGACATAGCGTGGTATAAGCAATCCCTAGGTCTGAAGAAATTTCAGTTTTTGTTGTGTGGATTAGCGTCCACTTCTCGTATAAATTTTACTTTTCCACGAACCTACTACGCTGGCGTAGCAGGGGGAGAGTTGATACTCCCACGTGGCGCGTCCCAGGTAGCGGATGGGGGGGGGGTCCTAACTGGCTTGCCGGCGAACTTGAGGGAAATAAAATACCTCCCGCGGACCAAACACACTACCCCCTGCGGGTGGGGGACGCACATGTAGAACACACCCGCGGTATCCCCTGCCTGTTGTAAGAGGCGACTAAAAGGGGCGACCAAAGGATGATTGAATTAGAACCATGAAACTACTTTTGATTCGTACCATCATGCAGGGAACACCATGGGTTGCCTGTACTTGCGAGTAGTACCATTAAATTAGGTACGAAATAGGTTTGTGATTCGTAGCAGTAAAGGGCCTGGGGTTTTCAGTACCCGTGCGTCGTACCCATGTGAGCAACACCCTCGGTCTGCATTGCCTGTGATTGGTGCCCACTATGTGAGGAACACACGGGAATACCGGCGCCCGTGATTAGCTTGGTGATTAGTACACCTAGGTGAGGAGCCTCATCGGTTTGCGTTGGCTGTGAGTGGCGCCATTGTGTGAGAAACACCATAGGTCTGCGTTCGATGTACTAAGTACAATACTTGTGAGTAGTACCATTTTGTGTGGAACACCGTGAGTCTTCGCTACTTTTGATTAGTACCCCAACATGACAAATACCATGGTTCTACTTGACTCGCGACATGTACCATTCTGTGGGGCCTTAGACATGGATTCTGCACCCCTTTAGACATAAAGCATCATTGTGCTTTATAAGTGGTCCCTTGGTCAGTAATACTATTACTTTTTTTGAGTCCGATCCACTGTTTTTGTTTGTTTGTTTTTTGTTGGGTTCATGTCCATCCATCCATTCATTCTTCATGACATTTATTTTATTTTGGTCAGTGAATGAATTTGTACTTGTTTCATTTCGTACTATTAGGGGCCGATGACCTCTATGTTGGGCCCCTTTAAACAATCATCATCAAATTTTACTTTTTCATCTAGGGTATAACTTTTCATTTTTCTGTTTTCCATGGCTAATCAAAAGTAACTGAATAACAAAACTACTGTACAACAGTAAACATCAGATACCAGTACCGTGGACATTGTACTTCTCCGTTGTTCCTACGACAGAAGTTCTCGTATTTAAACAATTTTACTGTATTTTCTTCTGTTTCCGCACCGAAACAGCCCACTTTGCTTGTAATGTATCTTAATCTTTAGCGGCGGGTCAAAAATGACCAAGGTAGAGGAGCGAAAGGGACTCGCTCGGTTGGTCTTTGTTGAGCCGCTAGCAAGTAAGGGTCAACAATGTCACTCGGCGAAACTCTTTGTGTTCTGTTTCAGCACCGAAACCCGACTGCTCTACTTCCGCCTACGCCGACAAAGAGAACTTCGTAAATACAGTAGTTTCTTTTAAAAAGGCACGTGCTCATTACAATTACGCAAAACTGTTATATTTCACTGACAACTAATACATATAACAGCGAATTACGTATAAATGGATTATGTATAAATAAGGTTTAATTAACACGCTTTTGAATTACATTTTACCGGGACCTAAAGGAAATTACGTACAAATACGAATTACGTAGAACAGAGTTGCTTATAAAACAGGTTCAACTGTAATATTTTGAAGAATATTAAGGAAATAATTAGCTGATAAGACAACAGAGCTTGTACAAATTGCTTATTTTAATAATTACTAGTTTGTCTGCTAAAATGGAATAGAAATATCATGTTTTCTCCACAATCGGGGGGAACTCCCCCTCCCCCAATCTGTGCTACTGGGCGTTAGGAAGGGAATCTGACAGTAAAACAGAGCAAGTCTCTGTTATGTAGTTCGCATCCGCGACCTCTCCAGAGTGTAATAATAATAATAATAATAATAATCATCGTATGGTATTTAATGCCGGGAGTGTCCGGGGACATGTTCAGTTCGCCTGGTACAGGTCTTTATCGACGTCCATGGGCGACGTCCGCGTCTGGATGTGGGATGATAAAGATGAGATAGGGAGAGGATGAAACCCGGTGTTAGCACGTAGCCTATTCTTGTTGAATAACGCCAAGGGGTCCGCTCAAGCTTTATGTCCCCGTCCTACGGACGAATCGCCAACAGCGTCGTATTCCTGCACTCATATGAACACTGCGGAGAGATTTGGAATTGAATCAAAGCTTTTGGCACACAATCCAGCGATCATAAATTTTATACCACCACTTGTCAGCCAGCATTCCACCAATGGGACTTGAACCAGCTAACCAGAGTGATGCTTTTACGATCAAGGCCACCAGATGGGCTAGACGATGATCACTCCTCCTTGCTATAAACTAATCACTACTATAGACTATTTTTGGTGTGCCATTACTTTCTTGTACAGTGAAGTTCTTTCCAGTATAAACAGAAGCTACAGAAGCATACTAGAAAGTGGTCATCTCTCATCTTCATGCTAATAAAATCTTCCCAGCAGTGCAGTGCAGGGAATTTTAGCTCGAAATTTTGCCATAAACACGTTTGTTTACCAAATATAATCTTTCAATTTTCACTACACCTCTAACACATTCTCTGTTTTGCCTAGACCCTTTTTAAAAATGTTATTTCTCTTGTGTTAATAGGATTTCCAGTCATTGCCATATCCAGGATCTCGTTAATTCTTCTGCCAATGTAAAAATAAGTTCATCTGAAGCACGAAGGGAAAATATATATTCTATCACATCTTCAGCAACGTTTATTGCTACGGTCGTCCAGAGCATCGACAAAAAGAAAGATATCAGGCTCTTATCTGCATGGGTCTGGTAAAATCTATTCACTGCTATCAAGGCAATCTCTTTTAAACATTTTACACAAAGTACAAAGGTAGGTCTACATGTTAAAATGTTAACGAAAAATCGAACTGGCTAGAAAGAAAGTTTCATTAACCGTTCACTGGGGAACTGTATGCCCCAAGCATATGTTTTCGTACACAGTCATCACTCGTTAGACTTAGTGCATAAGCTGAGAGTACGGATGTCAAAGAAAGGTCACGGAGGTAGGTTTGCAAACACCAAATTGCTCTGAATTAAAAACTCCCTAGGGCACTCAATTCCCCTGTGTATAGTTCCAGGGTTAATCAAGGTATAGCCCTAGTACATCGCACTGACACAGCAAGCTTTTATTTATTATACCTTTGTGGGTAGCGAAGTTAGGGCTCTTGGCCCTCTCTTACACTTGACCACTGGCAGTGATGAGATAGGAAAGACTAGGAGTGGGAAGGAAGTGGCTAAAGCCTTAAGGTACAGCCCCAGCATTTGCCTGGTGTGAAAATGGGAAACCATGGAAAACCATCTTCAAGGCCACTGACAGTGGGGTTTGAACCCACTATCTCCAGATTGCAAGCTCACAGTTGCGGGCCCCTAATCGCACGGCCAACTCACTCAGTAGGCTTGAAATCTTAACTCGTGTGTCTCGTGTTATGTTGACACAGTCTTGTGTTCTTCAAATATGATGCCCTAGCTTTGTGTCTGATATAACATCAACTATTGCAATTGCAGGAAGCTACAAGTCCTATAATCCTGGAATCAAAACCATGCAAACTGACTGTGCTGGAGATTGTTGAAACCATGGAGATATAAAACTGTTAATGTATTAATAAACAATCTGAATCGTACTGTTAATACTCTGTTCTCTTTATTTCAGGCTGACAATGACACGACTCGAAGGGTGCTGCTTTTGCTTGTCATTGAAAACTGGGGTCATCCTTATTGGGTTCCTGCAGGCAGTAAGTAGATTTATTATACCAATTTCAATGTCTTAACCTGGTAGGATGCACATTCTGTCCAGATGCAAGGACGCGTAGTGGGTTAAAATAACCCACGAGCAAAAATCCTCCATTTTAAATTATAATTATTGCAAATGTGTACATGATACATTTATGTAGTAAATCAATTATAATAGTTTTGGACTAATTATGGCAGTGTGCAACTTATGATAGAAATGGATATTGAAATAATCATATTCTCATTGTGCTTACACATACAGACATCACGCAGTTGTTTATATTACCGTATATCGTTTATATTAGACACATTTTCTGTATCAAGAGATTCGTGTATGATACTCATTGGATATAAAGGGAAGAGCAGAGGATGGCAGGCGTTCCTCTACGAGATCCAAGGACAGTATTTTCAAGCCATTTTGACCGAATGTAGGTTTGTAATTGAGTTGAGATTGTTTGCTGTATAGATGACTTGAGCATTTGGAGTATGATAATTGACAATTACTATTTCCTATAATGAAAATAAACCTACTTGTAACATGCCTGATTGCATTCTTCGACATTGTCAGTTTCCGAGTTGTCGACATTGTCAATTTCTGAGCAATCGCTAGCCTCGATGTTGCTGTTTTTCATGGGAGTAACAAGTTTATAATTTTCTGATAGTGATAAATCTTCAGTTCCGGAAATTTGCTAAATCTTTAATCTATATATATATATAAAAATACGAGTTTTGTCTGTACATTGCTCAGAATTGGTCGTGTCCACAATAACAAGGAAATGCACTTTTTAATTTTCTGTAAATTGTCTGTCTGGCATCACTAGAAAATGGGCTAAAAATAATTGAATGAAAATCGGTATGCAAAGTCGAGAAATAAGTCTCTACAATCTAGGCCATAAGTAATTGTATTCACGCTGAGAGAAATGGTAGTTTAGGGGAAGTCCTAAAATTTAATTCTTAAATATTTATTAGTGGTCCTGCTGATAAATACTGCATAACTAAAGTTATATGGTATTAAATTTCTGATCATTTGTATCATACATTTTTACCGTACTGGCTATGAAAATAGATATATTCATGAATTTGGATTTTGTTGCTAAGTACATATCAGCGACGAGTCGCGAGAAAGTGGGGAAACAGAATTTAATGAAAATCGGTATGTAAAGTCGGGGAATAAGGAACTACAGTCTACGCTATAAATACTTTTACAGGATGCCCTAATATCACAGAGTTGAAAGAAAACTAAATGTGAAGGCTATAATGTAGAAAGCTCATAAAATTGATCAACAATAACATATTGACCATTGTTTGCTGTGATGTGCTTTGTGTCTTCTGTTGCCACTCATCTCTGATAGATAGGATTACTGTTGCTTACAGAGTGTTTTTTAAATTTTACTTTACGTCCCACTGACACAGATAGGTCTTATGGCAATGATGGGATAGGAAAGGGCTAGGAGTGGGAAGGAAGTGGCCATGGCCTTAATTAAGGTACGGCCCCTGCATTTGCCTGGTGTGAAAATGGGAAACTGCGGAAATAAATCTTCAGGACTGCCGACAGTGGGGTTCAAACCCACTATCTCCAGCATACAAGCTCACAGCTGCCTTCCCCTAAGCGCACGGCCAACTCGGCCGGTCGTACAGAGTATAACAGCCTGCCTGAATATTGGCAGGAAGTGGCTGGGGAGTTATATAACTTCTTTACCATGACATTCCTCTGGTTCATAAATTTTCTGATACTACTGGTACGTAACACATTGGATCATCATAGCATTCGAGCTATTCAGTCCCTACTCTGTGGCAGTGGTTGGAATGGGCAGTGTGCACACTTACATAAATAATGGCAGAGGAGTGTTCACAGCTGTCTGTGGCATGGTCATTCCACCACTGAGGATTTGGATTGTTAGATCAGCTCCGTAGTACTGTTTGTTAAAAGTGAGAAAATGTGCGGTTTTTCATTTGATCGAGTATTTTATATGATAACATTGCCTTTAAATCGCTACATTTCTACTGACTTTTTTGTAACGATCTATGTTTACTTCGGTTAGAAAACCACAGACACTCTTTCTCAGAATTCCGTAGCGAAGCACGGGTACATCAGCTAGTTTTTTTTGTAAACTTACCGATAAAACGCACGCATAATATAAAGTACACTTCTCTAATAATAAGTCCTGCACTCCTCGTCCATAAAAACAAGGTAGTTATTTTAAAAATAAACAAGAATGTCATTCTGGATAGTATGGGCGCACACACAGGTGAAATTTACCCAATCCATCTCTCTCTCGCACCATGAGCGGAAGTAACAAAGCCGTGCAGCTGATCAAATTTCATTATGTTTGGAAGGGTTCACTCGAAAGTTGCAGAGAGATGCGGCCTGAAGAGCACATTAGAAATAACTGAAATTTCAATTTTGCTTGGGTAATTTTGACCCATACAATTCCCAGCAGGCTTGGGAATTTTAACCATCCTAGGTTAATTTTGCTGTGCATTAGGCTATTGAAACAAGAGAGCTGGCATACTTACCCTATTCATTGTGACTGCCTTCAATCTCAGAGCTATTCTCCCTTGCATCATTCTGGGCACTACCATCCTATACTGCATCGTCCTGACTTCCTGTCAAACGCATTTGCGTTGCCAGTCGTCAAGAAACTCTTCAGTGTCTGTTGACACCATAACCCATGCCTACATAACCCAATCACACGAGAGTTCAGTTGACGGCCTCATTACTTTGTCTGCTGGCGTCAGCTCGTGCTCCCCTCGTGCCATTCATTCGGCGTACAATTTACGTATGTTGTTCTTGAAGGGCTTGTTGACGGAAACATCTAAGGGCTGTAGACAATGTGAAGAGTCCACCAGGAATTAAGAGAACAGTTTTCATTTCCTGAAGGCTTCTCCCCCCCAAGTGTCTGCGGAAACTGTGCTGGGTGTCGAAGCTGTGCCCCTGGCTGTGCTCGCCACACCGTACGGACCCAGTCCTGGACAAGAGCTGTATCCATCCATCCTTTCTCTTGAATTCGTATATGAATGCCTTTGGGGAAACTTCACTTTAGGCACTGATTTTCTTTTAAAAATAACACGTGGTGGCAATTTTCTTCAGTGTACCAGATGGGTAGTATTGAGCATATTAAGACAGAAGAGTGAGAGGGCTGGCTGATGTGACAGACTGGCTAGGAATGCAGCCTTAGGGCAGGGGTTTGAGAGTTGAGCTAGCCTCAGCTGTTCTACAGGCAGAAAGAAATGCATCTTCTTGTATTGTCACGTACAAAGTACCGTAACAGCAATTGGTAGTCCCAATATTTAATGTAGGCACATCACGCAATACCCAAACTTAATTTAATGTATGTGCCATATGTCTTTATGCTGTCAGAAATTAATGTGAGTTATGTGTGGGGATTTTTTTCCCCTGCAATTTCAAATGTGCTTTGGAAGCAGTCCCTTGGTTAGTACTACAGTTTCTGGGAAGGTGAGGCATTGTGGGTCAGATCCACGGATTGTTTTAAATTCACATTCATCCATTTGTTCATGTTTTGAATTCTGGTCAGTGGATGAATTTTGGACTTTAAAATTGTGATTGCATTTTGTCTCGTTTTGTACCATTAGGAGCCGATGGCCTAAATGTTAGGCCCGTTTAAACAAGCATCATCATGTTTACTATTTTGGCATAAAGTTGTGAAGATCAGTGAAATGGTTGATTCCAATTCAGATAGTGACGAGGAACAAGTGAAGGTCCTCACCATTTAATAAATGTTCGGCCAAAAACAGTCTGTACTGGTATGTAACAAACATATGAATACAATGAGAGATTTAGGTTAGATTACACAACTTTTGAGTATTTGCTTGATAGGATTGGTAGTAGAATGTTCCACTGCAAGGAATAAAGCATAACCTCAAAACAGCAGCTTCACGTTGCACTCCGCGGGTTGGTAGTGTTGCTGTGTATCATTGTTTCCCTAGCGCAGTTCTGCTCGGAGAGACAAATTATCCTTTAAAATCTTGGCCTGTATCACCAGTAAAGCAAGGTGGTGGTGATTGTTTTACGAGGAAATACAGCTAGGCAACCATCCTCTATTTAACACTAATCAGGTAGGAAAAAAAACGAAAGGGTGAGACACTTCAAAAAATGATGGTATCGGCCAAAGAAAGAGAAGGGTCGTGAAGGGCGTGAAAATAAGACTCGCCTCGCAAACTAATACCATCGGAATTGGAAAAGAATAAGAGTTGAACAAGTGAATTTGGATAGGATAGATGCCAGGACTCAGCTGAGGGCTCTGTGGTTGCCAACCCTCACTTCCAAGTTGACCACCCCTGGTACCCCTTTTAGTTGCCTTGTTCGACAGGCAGGTAATACCGTGGGTGTTATTCTACCACACCCACCCAGAAGAGTAGTAAACAAAGATTCTGCTAGTCCATCTCAGATTTTTAAGAGCACATAAAATTTAAAAAAGTAAAAAGAACAAGGAGGGTTAAAATGTGCAAAAGGCTGCGAAAAGTTGATGTTTTAACTCAAAACCCTTTCCGTAAAGAAACTTTTCTTATAATTGTTTTTATCCATTCCCATATGTATCTGTCACTACAACGAAAATAACAGGTGAGCCTATTGTATGTATGGTTAATAGCCAGTTGTGATCAAGCACTGGCCTACTGCTAGGAACAAACAAACAAACAAAGAACATACACAACACAGTTTCTAACCTCCATTTGTATCAGCTGACTAATCTTATATTATGAGTAAAGATATTTTATTAATTAGTCACATGTAAATATTTATGAAACAGAATTTGGTTAACTGATGATTATTTGTATGAGCTCTAATATTCATATTTATATGAAATAGGGCCCTGGAGTAAAATAATTATTTTTCAATAATTACAACTTTTGTTTCATTTTCCACTTTGCATTTTCTCTTAATTTTGTTTTGAAGACTTGTCAAAACTTTTATAGTGTATTGTGGCTTGATCTCAACAGCGGGCAATAAAGGCCACGACTCACACACCGAAAGAGTTAAAAGCAGCTATGTTAAGCTATGCTAGGCAGCCATTTAAAGATGGCAGATTAATTAAATAATTATTGGCCGCTGTCATGGAAAACTAAGAGAGAAATGGAAAGAAGAGGAGATTCTATATATGTGAAATTGGAGGCAGAACAATTCATGCTAAATTCCATAATTTAATTCAAACATTGAATGGAAATGAATTAAAAATCACCTTCGTCGAAATCAGTAACAGCTTCATGAACTTCTCTATTAGTGAGGATGATATTTAAAAAAATGAATATGAAGTTCCCAAATTATAGAATGTAGAGTAAAAATGTATGTAAAAGCAATGAAATAATTATACGTACAATCCAATTCCAAAGTTTAATTTATTTGTTGCCAACAGTTGTCTTTCATGGTTATATTTCTTTAATAATTTGACAGACGAGTATATTTTTATCTCTCTTCAGTCTTTTATCATTTGGTCTGTCTTCCACGATAATTAACAAGCTTAGAAACAAAAAAGCAATATAACAGATGCTGTATTGAGGTAATTCACGAAAGCTGCATACATAAACTGTTCGCTAGACGCCGGGCAAAAGTGATTGTGTGCATGCGCAAAGCCAGTTACAGCTGTGAAAATCTCCTTGGCGATCTGTAAAATTTAGCTTGGCATTGCTTAGGTTAGCATAGCTTAGCATAGCAGTGTGTGTGCCATTCCATGTAACTTCATTGGAGCATTTTTTTTTTCCATTGGGTTGCGTAGCGTAGCTTTTCTGTGTAGTGGTCTTAACCTCTTCAGTGACACGCCCGAGAAATTGTAGTATACAATCTCTGGCCAGCTGACGAGGTAAACATAAATGGCGAGCGCGAAATTCTTCGGATTCTTCAGATGACCTTAGTAATCTTAGTGAAAGTGAAGAAGATATTACGTCAGAAGCTAAGGTGATGGTAGATGTTGAATATACATTTGTGTGGAAAAAGTGTAAACCTGGGGATAGTGGGCGACTTAATGTATTTACATTTATGGGAAATCCCGGTGTGAGGCTTGGATTATTACCAGAGGTGAGTGCGATTGACTGTTTTGAACTGGTTCTAATGGATGAAGTTGTAAATTTGTCATCATAATCATCCTAAACCATCTCCAGTTTCCCGGGTGTGGTATATGAGCCTCCTCCATCTCATCCTGTCCTTGTACCATTCTTCCTCCACCAACTTGTCCCAATCATGACCTCTCAGCATTACATCGCTCTTAACTAAATCTATCCATTTCCTTCGTGGCCTTCCCACGGGTCGTCTTCCTTCTACCTTTCTGTCAAATTCCTTCCTTGCAGTTCTGTTTACTGGCATCCTCTTCATGTGACCAAACCACTTCAGTCTTGATATCTGAATCTTATTTAGGAGAGAATTGTCTATTCCTACTTCTTCTCTAATTTTCTCATTCCTAATCTTGTCTTTCCTGGTTTTCTGGGTCATAGTGCGTAGGAATTTCATTTCAGCTGCCTGAAGTTTCGAATTATCTCTGTTTGTATGGCTCAAAATTACCCAGGCAAAATTGAAATTTCACTTATTTCTAATGTGCTCTTCAGGCCACCTCTCTGCAACTTTCGAGTGAACCCTTCCAAACATAATGAAATTTGATCAGCTGCACGGCTTTGTTAGTTCCGCTCATGGTGCGAGAGAGAGAGAGAGAGAGAGAGAGAGAGAGAGAGAGAGAGAGAGATGGACTGGGTAAATTTCACCTGTGTGTACGCCCATACTATCCAGAATGACATTCTTGTTTATTTTCAAAAGAACTACCTTGTTCGAATTCTCATTTTGTAAACAAATGAATTAAGGAAATGACTACATAATAAAACAATAGGATTTGTATAATAGCAAATATTAGTGTAATAATTCAAATAACAATAACAAATGAAAATTAAATATATAATCATAAAATATGTAATACTATTGATGCTCTAAATTTACATTTGTATATTCCTTTTATATAAATTAGTTATGATGCGAGACAATGAAATTGTTCTAAATGCCTCTATATTTTGACAGTCATTGCTGTTGCTGTTGATAATTTATATACCAAGCTCGATAGCTGCAGTTGCTTAAGTGCGACCAATATCCAGTATTCGGGAGATAGTAGGTTCGAATCCCACTGTCGGCAGCCCTGAAAATAGTTTTCTGTGGTTTCCAATTTTCACACCAGGCAAATGCTGGGGCTGTACCTTAAGGCTACGGCCGCTTCCTTCCCACTCCTAGCCCTTTCCTGTCCCATCGTCTCCTTAAGACGTATCTGTCGGTGCGACGTAAAGCAACTAGCAGTGAAAGATAATTTATATTCTCTGCTGCTTTCTAATTTTGGCAGTATTAAATAAAATTGAAGCCATAATCAAAATACTTCAAATATTCAAAAATAATGATATGCACTCCAAATTGCAGAGCATTTTACAGAATGTATTGTTGTAGCTAATTTCCTGTTGCCCTCATGCCCTGAAAATAAAACAAATGTAATAAATTTAATATAGAATCTGCCTTTACACCCAATCAATCAATACTGATCTGCATTTAGGGCAGTCGCCCAGGTGGCAGATTCCCATCTGTTGCTTTCCTAGCCTTTTTTCAAAATGATTTCAAAGAAATTGGAAATTTATTGAACATCTCCCTTGGTAAGTTATTCCAATCCCTAACTCCCCATCCTATAAATGAATATTTGCCCCAGTTTGTCCTCTTGAATTCCAACTTTATCTTCATATTGTGATCTTTCCTACTTTTATAAACGCCATTCAAACCTATTCGTCTACTAATGTCATTCCACGCCATCTCTCCGCTGACAGCTCAGAACATACCACTTAGTCGAGCAACTCTTCTTCTTTCTCTCAATTCTTCCCAACCCAAACATTGCAACATTTTTGTAACGCTACTCTTTTGTCGGAAATCACCCAGAACAAATCGAGCTGCTTTTCTTTGGATTTTTTCCAGTTCTTGAATCAGGTAATCCTGGTGAGGGTCCCATACACTGGTACCATACTCTAGTTGGGGTCTTACCAGAGACTTATATGCACTCTCCTTTACATCCTTACTACAACCCTAAACACCCTCATAACCATGTGCAGAGATCGGTACCCTTTATTTACAATCCCATTTATGTGATTACCCCAGTGAAGATCTTTCCTTATATTAACACCTAGATACTTACAATGATCCCCAAAAGGAACTTTCACCCCATCAACGCAGTAATTAAAACTGAGAGGACTTTTACTATTTGTGAAACTCACAACCTGACTTTTAGCCCTGTTTATCAACATACCATTGCCTGCTGTCCATCTCACAATATTTTCGAGGTCACGTTGCAGTTGCTCACAATCTTGTAACTTATTTATCACTCTATAGAGAATAACATCATCCGCAAAAAGCCTTACCTCCAATTCCACTCCTTTACTCATATAATTTATATATATAAGAAAACATAAAGGTCCGATAACACTGCCCTGAGGAACTCCCCTCTCAACTATTACACGGTCAGACAAAGCTTCACCTACTCTAACTCTGAGATCTATTTTCTAGAAATATAGCAACCCATTCAGTCACTCTTGTCTAGTCCAATTGCACTCATTTTTGCCAGTAGTCTCCCATGATCCACCCTATCTAATGCTTTAGACATGTCAATCGCGATACAGTCCATTTGACCTCCAGAATCAAAGATATCTGCTATATCTTGCTGGAATCCTACAAGTTTAGCTTCAGTGGAATAACCTTTCCTAAAACCGAATTGCCTTCTATTGAACCAGTTATTAATTTCACAAACATGTTCAATATAATCAGAAAGAATGCCTTCCCAAAGCTTACATACAATGCATGGCAAACTTACTGGCCTGTAATTTTCAGCTTTATGTCTATCACCCTTTCCTTTATACACAGGGGCTACTATAGCAACTCTCCATTCATCTGGTATAGCTCCTTCGACCAAACAATAATCAAATAAGTACTTCAGATATGGTACTATATTCCAACCCATTGTCTTTAGTATATCCCCAGAAATCTGATCAATTCCAGCCGCTTTTCTAGTTTTCAACTTTTGTATCTTATTGTAAATGTCATTGTTATCATATGTAAATTTTATTACTTCTTTGGCCTTAGTCTCTTCCTCTATCTCGACATTATCCTTGTAACCAACAATCTTTACATACTGCTGACTGCATACTTCTGCCTTTTGAAGATCCTCACATACACACTCCCCTTGTTCATTAATTATTCCTGAAATGTCCTCCTTGGAACCTGCTTCTGCCTTAAAATACCTATACATACCCTTCCATTTTTCACTAAAATTTGTATGACTGCCAATTATGCTTGCCATCATGTTATCCTTAGCTGCCTTCTTTGCTAGAGTCAATTTTCTAGTAAGTTCCTTCAATTTCTCCTTACTTCCACAGCCATTTCTAACTATTTCTTTCCAGTCTGCACCTCCTTAGTCTCTTTATTTCTCTATTATAATAAGGTGGGTCTTTACCATTCCTTACCACCCTTAAAGGTACAAACCTGTTTTTGCATTCCTCAACAATTTCTTTAAAGCCATCCCAGAGTCTGTTTACATTTTTATTTACTGTTTTCCACCGATCATAGTTACTTTTTAGAAACTGCCTCATACCTGCTTTATCAGCCATATGGTACTGCCTAACAGTCCTACTTTTAAGACCTTCCTTTCTATCGCATTTATTTTTAACTACTACAAAAACAGCTTCATGATCACTAATACCATCTATTAATTCAGTTTCCCTATAGAGCTCATCTGGTTTTATCAGCACGACATCCAGGATATTTTTCCCTCTGGTTGGTTCCATCACTTTCTGAATCAGCTGTCCTTCCCATATTAACTTATTTGCCATTTGTTGGTTATGCTTCCTGTCGTTCGCATTTCCTTCCCAATTTACATCTGGCAAATTCAGATCTCCCGCTACAATCGCATTTCTTTCCATGTCGTTTCCCACATAGCTGACTATCCTATCAAATAATTCCGAATCCGCATCAGTGCTACCCTTTCCCGATCTGTACACTCCAAATATATCAAGTTGCCTATTATCTTTAGAAATGAGTCTTACACCTAGAATTTCATGTGTCTCATCTTTGACTTTTTCGTAGCTTACAAATTCTTCTTTCACCAGAATGAAAACTCCCCCTCCCACCTTTCCTATCCTATCTCTACGATACACACTCCAGTGCTGTGAGAAAATTTCTGCATCCATTATATCATTTCTCAGCCATGATTCAACTCCTATTACAATATCTGGTAAATATATATCTATTAAATTACTTAATTCTATTCCTTTCTTTACAATACTTCTACAGTTCAACACTAACAATTTTATGTCATCCCTACTTGATTTCCAGTTCCCTGTTCCCTTATCACCGCTCCCTAGGCCATCCTGTTTCCCTGAATGTACCTCCCTATTACCCTTCCAAACAAATTTCCTAACTTATATGTACCACGGCGGTTTAAATGAAGGCCATCCGAGCGCAGATCCCTATCTCCTACCCACCCATTAGGATCTAGAAATTTCACTCCCAGTTTCCCACATACCCACTCCATAGTCTCATTTAAATCCCCAATCACCCTCCAGTCAGTATCCCTCCTACACAGTATTCCACTAATAACAATCTCCGCTTTCTTAAACTTCACACAAATAGTAAGTTAAGTTTTATTGTGATACAGTGTGTCAGATACTTCTCCAAGTTTGCCATTATGATATTTTGGTGTTGGTCCGATAAAAATTCTCTTGTACGCTGTCGAGGAACGTTTAACATTGCACGAAGTCGCCGGTGCATATTTTAGAAGATAAAACGAGCTTGGTGAAAGGGTCCTTTACAGGGTCCCCCACGAGGTGCTACAAAGACTAGCTTAAGAGGCAGCCGGAGCTGGAACGGCCGGCCACCAGCTCAGTAGTTGTTGTAACATGGGTCAAAAGTTTGTAAGAGTTTTTATAAGGAAACGGAACACGGTAAAATTATTTTGTTTTTATAGTGCACGGTAGTCTGTGATGCACTTTTCATTAGTGCAAAATCATTTCAAAAAGAAATGCAAATATAGTTATAAAATGGTAATTAAAATAACGAATCTCCATATGAAATTGAGCTCTGAACCGTGGTTTTCCTAAACTTGTTTTAAGTCAAGATGGTGTTCAAATTGGAAGCAAACTATACCGTAGCGAAGTTTATATTTGTCTCTAAGGGGCTACTTTAACATACTTCAAAATTAGGGTTTCTTTATATATTTAATCGTGATTTTAATAAAGCTCTGCTTATTGACTTCCGAGTGTCGGCCGAATTCTAGTGCTGGTAGTTCAGCCAGTTTCCGTCAGATGCCGCAGCGCCTTGTCCTTGAAGAGGGATGATGACAGATTAGCTCTTACCCACGCAGGGATGTGGTGAGCGAGATCTTCAGCTGCTATCAGTCGCTTCCTCACCCTTGCTTCATAACAAGCGGCAGTGGACACACTGACAATACTTTGTTACTCGCTAGTTGTGGTATGACCTTTCAATAGCATGTTATATTTTGTCATGTTTTATTATGCCGTATCTTTTTACCGAGTGCAATGGAATGGCAAAATGCTTGATTTGTAATAAGACATTAAACTTTATTAAAAATGTTAACACTGGGCGAGCTGGCCGTGCGGTTAGAGGCGCGCGGCTGTGAACTTGCATCCCGGAGATAGTGGGTTCGAATCCCACTGTCGTCAGCCCTGAAGATGGTTTTACGTGGTTTCCCATTTTCACACCAGGCAAATGCTGGGGCTGTACCTTAATTAAGGCCGCGGCCGCTTCCTTCCAACTCATAGGCCTTTCCTATCCCATCGTCGCCATAAGACATCTGTGTCGGTGTGACGTAAAACCACTAGCAAACAAAAATAACATTCATCGACATTATTCTTTAAAACACGCCGAAGAATATGACAAATGTTAGTGAAGAACACCATGAAATTGCGAATGAACTTAGAACATCTGCCTTATCTGAGGTAGGTGTTATCCGACTTTATTGAATTGTCTGTTATATTAGTGACGCAATGATGTTTACTATTCAAACTAAGACAACTTATTTTTATTGGTAATTGTAGGTCGGAGGTGAATCGTCAGTTCGAATAAGCTACAACATATCTCACTAAAAGAATGGCTAAATGGCGTAACGTTACAGAAAGAGATGTAGTAATGGTTGAGAATCCGCATACTGAATAGTAGTTGCTACTAATGTTTCTGTATTATCTCTGTGTGTATACATTTATAAAACTATTTTAAGGTTTAGTAGAATAAGAATAAATTGCTATAAGTATATGTTGTTCCTCTTTCAGTTGTGGCCTATTACAATATGGGCAGTGGCGGTTCTAGATACTTAAAACCCGAGCTCGATAGCTGCAGTCGCTAAAGTGCGGCCAGTATCCAGTATTCGGGAGATAACAGGTTCGAACCCCACTGTCGGCAGCCCTGAAGATGGTTTTCCGTGGTTTCCCATTTTTACACCAAGCAAATGCTGGGGCTGTACCTTAATTGAATCGATTATTTCAGAAACAAGTCAAGCGCCAAATCTGTCATTCTTGGGAAAATGAAAGAAACTGTCTAGCATCAGACAATATGTTACGGTCGGTAGGAGTTTTAATATTTTAGCTTGAAAGTATTATATCCCTTAATAATTTCTATCTAAGGAAAAATGTTGTGCTTATTAACTTTGCCGTAAAAAAAAAACGGAACAAATTTCCACTTAACTGGTTTCTGAAATAAACGAGTGTTGCAAACATATTTTTATGGGATGGTTCTTGAATTTTTGAAGGGATTTTGTCAAACCCCATATTTGTTAAAAAAACATATTTTGATAGGTTTAGCCCGCTGTCACACAGGGCATCGAACGATCAAGAGCGACCAACTGGCATCGAGTACTAACGACTAAATTCATTTACCTTGTCACACTGCTCATCGATCGAGAGGGATCGACTGCACGGAAACAGCTGATATTCCCGCCCAGTACCGTACAGGCTACAGACGTATTCATATTCACGGGAGAAAAAGAATGTGTTGTGAAAGCGATAATTCGGGTGGAAATATGATTCTAACCTATGAATATATTAGGAGAAAGGAAAGAACCAGACGATCGCAGTGGACAAGGTAAAGAGCCATGGAGAATTCCACCAAAGTGTGCCTTCGTTGTGGAATGACGAAGAAAAATTCAGGAACTAGTACCGAATGTTCATCAATAATTACGGTATAAGGAATTAGATGAAAAAATGTAGTCACTAATAAATATCAGGCAAACAAATCACAGGAAAAGTACAAGTTCTGAGGAAAGGCTGACACTATCGTTAAATTCAATTTTCACAACGATTTTTTTAGGTTTAAAGTCAGAAGTGATGTTCACCTCCGAAACAACTATTGTATGTCCGTGGCAAAATAAGATCAAATAAAGGATTAGTGGCAGGTACATTTCTTTGCATTCTGTAGGATTCTAATAAAGTATTGATAAAAAAGGACTGAAAACGGTTATGTAGCCTACATCAATTTGAATTCATAATTTGAAGGTGCTACAATGACCAGTGGAAATATATTTATTTAGGCCTACACGTTTCTGGACATTGGTGACTCATACAGATTTAGGATTGCTCACAATACATCAGTGGATTTGTTCCTATTATATGTGATGCCATTCATAGAGCACTACAGCCAGAATTCTTGACAGGGTCAAAGTTCCAACAAAAGCCTCACAACAGTGGCTCATTGTACTTCAAATATAAGACTAATACCATTTATGCTTATTTGTTTTAATGATGCTGGATCTTGGAGCATAATTACTGTCTTTTCAAATGATATTTTGAGGTGTTTATTAGATGGAGGTTAACAGCTTTTTTTTTTCATACCACTTGGTGAGATCCCACCTACCAAAACAATAGACATATCAAGAAATGCTTCCAGTCAAAATTTACATTACCTAATGTAGAAATAATGTGTCAAGTTTCATTACAATCCTGTAAATAATTTTGAAAGAAAAAAAAAATGCACATATGCTCTGAATATTGTGAAAATGATAAAAGTATTGGAGTTCCTTACACTGTTTCTCTCCCTCATGATCCTCTGCAAATCTCTTGTTGCCTCTCCTCTTCTTTGTTAATGTGCCATGTTCAGAATAGTATCATATTGCTTTCATGACAAAGATGTTGCTGAATTTCTGTAGGCCTACTGTGTTTTGTTCAAAGAATCTAGGTCCATATCCAAACTTGTCAAGAATGACAATCCTGTCTTAATTTATATCATTGAAGACTACAGCAGCTTCAAAAGCAGCTAATTTTACCAAATGGCTGTGAAGAAAGGTTGTCTATGGACATCTCTTCCAAAGTAAATTCTCTTTGGAGTTCTGTGTATTCACATATGTGTACATTTCTTGAGGAGTTCAGGTGAGGCTAGTGCTCTACACTAGCTTAATAACTATAGGAAAAGCTTCTGGAATATTGTTCTAATAAGTTGGCAGTGTAATAGACTGATACTTGTCACAACTACATGTAAATTACACACAAGGTCTTGTTTATTACCCACATCACTAAGCATAAAGTACTGTCCCCCCAAACTTCGCACTGGCAAGCTGCTCTAATTGCTCGCTTGACAATAATAAACCAATTAATATAAATCCTGCACTTCCATCCAAGTTACTGGTAAACTCCTTGGTACAGAGTAACAACTTTTTCCGCAAAGGTCTGGTAGGACTCTCTTTCTTACCTCAATGTTGATTTTGCCTTTCTGTGTATTGTTCATATGTAACTTCTTTACTGATATGAACAATACCAAGCCTATCTATCCATCCTGAAATACTTTCCTTATGAATCAGTTCAAGGAAAATGAAAACTTTGCCTTCAATTTAACCCAAAATGAGAACCAAACACTGCAAAAAATAATAGGTGCTAATAACAAGCACCTTGCCTTCTATTTTTAGAAGTGAAGAGTGTGCCTTTCTAACAACTAAATACTATTGCCATCTACAGTAAAATGTTATTTAGGCCTGTTGCTCAGGTGGTAAATGATTTAATTTTGCTATATCTTACATTGCCTGTCAAAACTGTTTGTAAATACCAATTATATAAATTAATGTTTGACAGAGTAGGGTGTATGGGTCTTTTAAGATCTTGGATTGACTTACAGGGTAATTAATCTACTCAACCTTTTATTACAAGCATGTAACTGTCATATGGATATGCTTTTTATAAATATGTACATGTTCTGCCATCATATCCCCTTAATATCACATCCCACAAAATACAGTTTTTTTTATGTTGTAGATTAAAATCTACAAAACTTTGGTAGAAACACCTGTCAAAATAGTTACAAATGAATTTTTCATCTTTGTTTTTCATTGTTTATATGGATCTACAGCACAAGAAATAAAATAATCGGTCTACTTTGATGCCCCCTGTAGGCCTATATGTTATTAATAAATTATAAGTACGGTAACAGACATGAAAGTAGCGATTGCTGGTGCAGACAGGTACCAATGGCAGGAGAGTACTTGGAATGAGGAGATAAAGGCTACCTAAGTTACAAAGGTATAAGGTGGCAGGGAGGGATTCTGTCAGGTATAACTCTAGTAAGAATTTTGTCCTATGCAAACGACTTGGTCTATTGAAACTGTGCAATCTAATATCTTGCAACTTCAAAACGGATGCAATGAATATGACATGAAAATTAGTAGTTTCAATTCTAAAGTGATGGCAGTAGGGAAGAGTAGTAGAACTGAATGTCAGGTTGAGAATACAAAATTGGAACAGGTAGATAATTTCAAATAGGTATTTAGGATGTGTATTCTTCCAGGATGGCAGTATAGTAGGCAACATTGAATATAGATGCAGTAAACCCAATGCAATGAGCTTGCAGTTCTGTTCAACAGTATTCTGTAAGAAGACAGTTAGCTCCTGGACAAAACTACTCATGTCTTTACACTGGTCTGGTTTCAGACCACCTGTGCTGTACATACCTAATGCAATGAGTTTGCAGTTGTGATCAACAGTATAGGTACCAAAAGAAGGAAGCCAGCTCTTGGACAGAACTATCAATACGCCGGTCTGGTTTCAGACCACCTGTGCTGTACAACTGCTTACTACATACACACAGAAGGGACCTACTACATGTATTTCAAAATACTCCTTTCCTTGTAAACCATACATGTTCTACCACATAAAATATACAAATTAAGATGTTGTAATAATGCTAATAATTTAAAAAAATTGGAGTTAAGGTTCTTTCCCATCAGGTGCTAATACACATAACTCACTGAGGATTCAAATAAATATTGATAGATAAGTAGGCTATAACAAAAACTGATTTAATTTAAAAAGTAGAACATTTCTCAAGAACATAAATTTTATTTGATTCTTTCTTGATCTAACACTGTATACAACAGTTCCTGAATTTTAACTTTGAAAACCCTTCGACCTAGTACACTCATTCTTTCCATGTCATCACAAAGACACTAAAAATAACACTGATTACATTTTCTTTTCAGTTTTCAGTATCTTTTCTAAATATTCACTTAACACATCACTGTCACTTTCACATTTCTGTTTTTTATTTTTAACTGCTGGCTGAGCTGTTTGTGGAAGCAGAAGCCACTGGACTGGAAGTTGAAGTCCCTTCAGTAATTTCTGATCTGTAGGAGTAAGACCCCTCCAACACAAATTATTTCTGCTTCCTCCTCCTCTATTTCAGCTTGGTGAAAAGGCTCTCACAGATCAGGTGCCACTTCCATAGATGTGTTTGTTACAGAACTGAAAAAAATGAACAACATATTAATGCAGTTCTTCTAAATTGGAGCTATATTTTAGTCTGGACACAAGCCTTCTGCTTAAGAAATTGTTACTTTCAATAATTATTTTAGTAAGATGATTGTTAGGTTGGATTATATTATATTACTTTCAGTTATATCTGATAAATTAATGAACAGATGGGTGGAACTTATGGCCTACAGACTGAATCTTCCCCTCACTCTTTCACAACTATAACACTGGTCTGTAGTCTAGGCCTACTTTTAAAAATAAATATTACAGAATTGTACCTTTTTCCAGCAATGAAGAGTTCCAGAAAGTTGAGAGCATTGAAGTAGACCCATTTTATGTTTTCTGTACAGCAGAACCTGGGAGGAGAGGGAGGATGTTATCTCTCCAAGTTCGATATCCAGCCTTCAGAATTTGCCTTGTTTTGGCACAACTTTTTCCTGAAACAATGAATCAGAATATTGTGACATATACATGTAGTAGGCCTACTTATGGCATAGGCCTACACTTATTTGTCATTAAAGCGAACAATGGTAGGCCTATTCATTTCATTAGGTACCGGTACGAGATGGAGGTTAGGAAAGCACTGCTTATGTTTTCCAAACATTTCTTCAATTAAGTTACAAGAATGATAGTTACTAGTTCTCCTAGTATAACTTTTTTTACCAATCTATTCCGTATAATATATTTTATCAATAAATAATCTAAGATAACACTATTCATAAGATAATCGTAAAAATATAATAATTACTTACCAGTTTTTGTCCCAGTTCTCGACGCTATAGAATGCCATACAAAATTCACGGTCTCCCTATTACTATATCCAGGGAGTCTAGGATTATACACCACTTTGTTTTCATACACTAAGCAAATTAATGTTTCGATTTCATCAACAGATGACTATGTTGCGTCCGCCATCATCGAACGACTGCGACTGAAAAACGGACACGTTTGTTTTCACAAACCAGTCGATCTTCATCGCTCGTAGTTGATCGCTGACGATCGATGCTGTGTGACTGGTGCCACTGCCCTCTGTAGGTTTGTTTTCTTAGTCGGTTGATCGCAGTCGTTCGATCGAGCCTGTGTGACAGCCCCCTTAGACTGTATTGCTGATACAAAAGGATGAAATCAGCAATGCCTGCTCATCATGACAGGAGGTAATCAATCCGCATAAACAAACTCCACAGCACATTCTGTCTCTGTAGTAGGCCATTGTAAAATGCTGTCATAAAAGTATTCATATTCCATCAGGTAAGGTTTTAAGGCATTTAGTTCACGTATCTTCTTGATATTGATGGGCACCTAAAACAAACAATAACAAAGAATAATGTAGGGCTCAGACCAGGTACTACCTTCTCTGAGTAAGAAAAATAACCTTCTCCTTTTACCCTTGCATTCCGAATAATATTACGCGTGTGAGTTTGTTTGTCTACCACTCCTCGTTTCTTTTTTAGATAGAGGTTAGTCTTCTGATTTTTTGCTACAGTAGTGGCTTTACGTTGCACCGACACAGGTAGGTCTTATGGCGACGACGGGATAGGAAAGGCCTAGGAGTTGGAAGGAAGCGTCCGTGGCCTTAATTAAGTTACAGCCCCAGCAATTTCTTGATGTGAAAATGGGAAACCACGGAAAACCATCTTCAGGGTTGCCGACAGAGGGATTTGAACCCGCTTCTGAATTTTCAGACATATCACTTCTTCTTAATCTGTTTACCCTCCAGGGTCGGTTTTTCCCTCGGATTCAGCGAGGGATCCCACCTCTACCGCCTCAAGGGCAGTGTCCTGGAGTTCCCGACTTTGGGTCGGGGGATACAACTGGGGAGAATGACCAGTACCTCGCCTTGGCGGCCTCACCTATGCTCAACAGGGGCCTTGTGGAGGGATGGGAAGATTGGATGGGACAGGCAAGGAAGAGGGAAGGAAGCGGCCGTGGCCTTAAGTTAGGTACCATCCCGGCATTTGCCTGGAGGAGAAGTGGGAAACCACGGAAAACCACTTCTAGGATGACTGAGGTGGGAATCGAACCCACCTCTACTCAGTTGACCTCTCGAGGCTGAGTGGACCCCGTTCCAGCCCTCGTACCACTTTTTCAAATTTCGTGGCAGACCCGGGAATCGAACCCGGACCTCTGGGGTTGGCAGCTAATCACACTAACCGCTACACCACAGAGGCGAGACATATTACTAAGAATATAAAAACCACTGCACTGAACAAAAACACTTTTTGAATCAGTTGTTCACAAAACTAGGAACATGCGATTCCAGAAACACAACAATGACAACAAAAACAGATGAACAGCTGGTTATTCTGGATTCAGAACAGCAGCGCCAACTGGAAAGGTACCAGCAGTTTATCACAGAAACCAACCAAGCGGTGTCACTTAACTGGTTTCTGAACTAAATACGAAATTCAACGTAATGCCTGACTATTATAGGACGACGTTTCTTGACTGGTTTCAGCACTAAAATGTGCGTATAACTCATTTTTCCATTTTTTGGCACTTGACTGCTTTCTGAAATAATCGATTCAATTAAGGCCACCGCCGCTTCCTTCCCACTCCTAGCCCTTTTCTGCCCCATCGTCGTCATAAGACCTATCTGTGTCTGTGCGACGTAAAGCAACTAGCAAAAAAAAGGAGATGTCACTTGAAGGATATATGAAAGTGAGGAGCCCGGCACAAGTAAGTGGAAATAAAGCTAGGACTCAGCTAAGGGCTCCGTGGTCGCCAACCCAGACTCCCAAGCTCAGAGCCTGTGGGGCCCGCTTTAGTCGCCTCTTACGACAGGCAGGGGATACCGTGGGTGTTATTCTACTACCCCCACCTACAGAGGGAAGTTGCAGTGCCCCTCAGCTGTTGCGTTCTTTACCAGCACCGTTGCAGAGTTTCATAACGGGTAGGTATACAAAACCGTCGTTTACAGTCCTTGTATTTCTTGGAAATTGGATTATCCAACGTAACTGGAATAACTCACAGGTTGGATAGGTCATTCCGGTGAGCAGCGTTGCTATTGGCTAAAGCGCCTGACGTCATCGAGAGCGAGAATGAAGTGGTATATTTTTGAGCTTAGTAGTTACTCTAATTACACTCCACTCAAGTCATGAAATACAGAACTAATGGATATTTAGATGCTGTAACATTTATTATTTAAAACTTATACGAAAACATACGACTTCAAATTCGTCTTTGTAAAGACAAAGAGACTCTCACAACGGCTCGGGAACGCAGGCCTTCTGCCCCTTCGCAGATTCAATCCTGGCTCAGGGCGGTGGTATTGGAAGGTCGAGACCTTAAAGAACTCTTGCGGGACAATATTCCGGCACCTCTGTGTCTCCGAAAAAAGTTATTTGATCGAATTCAAATTTTAACACAATATGCAATGGGATGTTTTATACATTGTTTATATATTTCAGAACTGTTTGTTTCCAAGAGGAAAAAACTGTTATAAATTTGTAAGGCTCTTTTTTTTACTCACGGTTGTTGGAAAATTCCGTTCTTGGTCGCGTTACAATATTTATCGTATGTCCAAAGTATCACTGTGTGACTAAAAAATTCGTAAATGAATTAACTTCTGTTATATCAGTTTGTATTTTCATTGGATAGAATTATATTATGTTTCACTGACTGGCTGGTACAGGGAAAGACGTGAGGCGGGGACGGGATTGATGCTCTACTTCATTTCATCATCGGAAACAGTGTCCTGCGTGCTGGCCTTTGGTCACAGGGGTCCCGGGTTTGATTCCCGGCAGGGTTGGTAATTTTAACCATAATTGGTTAATTTCTCTGGCATGGGTGCTGGGTATATGTGTCGTCTCCATCATTTCAACCTCATCACAACGCGCAGGTCGCCTACGGGTGTCAAATCAAAAGGCCTGCATCTGGCGAGCCGAACTTGTCTTCGGACACTCCCGGCACTAAAAGCCATGCGCCATTTCATTTATATTTGTCGGAAACAGTACCTTATTTTGACTGTTCAGCACTAACCCATGCTCAATAATTTCCTGGAATGTTTCGCATTCCGTACAAATGTCAACACCATCAGCTCCGTGCAAGTACTGTATCGCAACTTCCTGGTGACAGACTATGTGATGCTGGAGGGTGAGAGGGGAATCGCTCGTTCGGCCTTGGCCTTTCGTACTGCCATCTATGCACCTGCGATGTAACTATCAGTGGAGTTGTCGACATCGAGACTAGTGGCGATATTTTGAAATAAAATGTGAATCTAGAACTGACTCCGGCCGCCTCTTAAGCGCACTATGAACATGGCATGTCTCAGTCCACAAACCTGAGACACGCTTGAAGACCGTACAATTTCGCGCTGCACCATGCCTGCTGCTGTCAATCTGAACAGGAATGATGCAGATGTGAAAAGAGGCCAGCAGGGAAGCACAAAAACTCCATGCAGCACAACCATGCCCTTCTCTCAACAATTCTGTGCAATCCGTGTGGATGCTTATTCCATGCTAGAATTGGTCTTTTTAACCATTAAAAGTACATCTGCAGACAGAAGTGAATTTATTGGAAGAAGTTAATTACTCGGAAACAAGTTAAGGCGCTGCCGATCACTCATGATTAGACTATTGTTGGCATTTCCAAAGGCATTTTAGAGCTACTGCCAGCAATTATTCAGGCTGCCCCTTACATGGGGAACAGACTCCCTTGCAACTGCCCCCAACATGGGAAACAAAAACTGCTTATGAATATTGTACTCGTACTATTCCCAGAGTACTGGGCTGCTGCTTCCGAAATCTCCACTGTTCCGAAGTCCGCTGTAGATTCCATCGAGGTCTTCACTTGTAATCCTGAGTTGGGACCCTTACCAGATGCTACGCTGGGAGTGTGTGCTCTGGGACTCGCATAGGCTGGGGCTGCCTCCAAAAAGGGTCCCTCCCTGTTACCTGATGCTCTTTGATATATAATCAATCATTCAGACTGCAGTATCAACATCAGACCTTAATGTCAACTGATATTTTGTGTGGCTCAGTTTCATCTGTATCTATTAATATGTTGCTGACAGTGTCTCTCATTGTATTTTACAGATTGTTGGCATTTCCTTGCTCATACAACAATCTATAGAAGCAGATTATTCCGATAGCTATTTTGCGGGCAAGAAGAACATGACAGATTCAGAAGTGGTGGACATCATGAAGCATAGAAATGGTAAGATCACTAGCACTGTTTGTACCAATTAACTTCAATGTATACAATCCTTCCTCAGTACAATGTAAAATATCTTGTGTAATAAGTGTTTACGGTACTTGTAGTTAGTTAATCTGACAGTGGGTACAGGTACTCCTTGATATATGCTTTCAGCTTATTAGCTTGTCTAGTACCGAGCTCGATAGCTGCAGTCGTTTAAGTGCGGCCAGTATCCAGTAATCGGGAGGTAGTGGGTTCGAGTCCCACTGTCGGCAGCCTTGAAGATGGTTTCCCGTGGTTTCCCATTTTCACACCAGGCAAATTCCGGGGCTGTACCATAATTAAGGCCACGGCCGCTTCCTTCCAACTCCTAGGCCTTTCCTATCCCATCGTCGCCATAAGACCTATCTGTGTCAGTACGACGTAATGCAAATAGCAAAAAAAAAAGCTTATCTAGTACATACAGTATGTCTTGGCGAGATATTACAATAAAAAATGGTCAAGCAGGCACCAATGGGAGCCAAACCCACAACCTTTGTATTTTTGAGCTAGTTGCCTCTGTCACTCTTGTTCTGTTGGTAAGTATCTGAGCTACAGGTGTGGCAGGGACTAGACAACTGTGGAGTGTTAGAACAAGAATGACAGGCCACCGCACCAGTCGGGAGAGCATCGGAAATTGGAAGGTTCCGTATGGTTTCTGGTTGACCCTGGGCCTTTTTTATACTGTAATCAGGGTGACCATAATTCCTCCTCCTCTAGGACACGTCCAACATTTCAACATTTTATTAGAGGTCTAAAAGAATTTTTCATTAATTTAAAAATGTCTTCTATTTTAAAAAAGTAGATTCACATACTGTCAATTTGACAAATTAGTGTTATTTGCTTTAGATCATCTTGAAGTAATTTTGGATTTACCAATTTTGCTGTAAAATGAAATGCTAATAATTTTGTCTGAAAACAGTTATTTACAAAATTTTGGAAAATAGTTTGCATTGATGTATCACGTGATAAAATTACTCTTCTCTATTTGCACAAATTGGAAGTAGTCTCATTTTAGTTTTACTTGCTACGTGAGGTCATTTGTGATAGGTTTATTAGTTTTCCATAAATCTGGAAACTTGGAAGAGTGGTGAAATGTAAAAACCAATTTGGTGAAACTTCGGCAAATTAGTGCACGACATTCAGATGAGGAAGAAATCTGAAATAAGTTGAGGGGTTTGTCCAGTGGGAACAAAGGTTTCCATAGCCAGTAAAGATAAGTATAAATTACTGAAAAACATGTTTGTTTTATGAGCACATTAGAAAAGTTTGCAGGTATTGCTTTTGCAGTGGCTCCACTGTGGCAGAGATAAAGTGAGGTAAAAAGAAAGGACTGACAAATTACGATCAAAAAGAAAAACAAGAAAGAAGGTGGCAGTGTCTTGCAGGATGAACAGTTCTTACGGGGATCACTGTTAGTATTATCCGCTAAACTTTTAGTGATACTTTGGCTCCCTAGTGCTGAATCGGTAGACCTCGGTTATCTTCCGACATTCGTATTGTCAATTTCTGACACAAAAAAATATGAATAGATTATGCATTGTCGTGAGTCATCTGGGGGTATAATTGCAACATTTTAAATACTGCTATTTACAAAGCAAAGTCAAAATGTAGGCCGAGCTTGAACATGATTGAGGAAAATCAAAGTACGTCACAAGATCAACCTAGAACTCCTACACGGAAACAACAGTTTGGAAAAATTCATATCGATCGATCATACTATTGACTCAATTCAGATTTCGTTTCCATTCAGTTGGCATTATTACCGGAACTGTTGTTGCTCCCTTTGTACTCCTCATCCCCGTAAAAGGAAGTGTCGCTAAAAGTTTTGCGGATAATATTAGGAAAGATCTTCCTTAGTGTAATCACGTAAATGGCATTGTAAATAAAGGGTATGTACCTCTGCATATGGTCATAAGGATATTTAGGAATTGTAAGGATGTAAAGGAGAGGGAATAAGTCTTTTGTAAGACCCCAACTAGAGTAGGTTTCCTCACCAGGAATACTTGATTAGAGAACTGGAAAAAAAAATCCAAAGGAAAGTAGCGTGATTTGTTCTGGGTGATTTTAGACAAGAGTAAGATTTAAGAAAACGTTTCAGAGTTTCGGCTGGGGAAGAATTCGGAGAAAGAAGTGGTGCTCGACTAAGTGGTATATTCTGAGCTGTCAGTGAAGAGGAGAGATGGCGTACCGTTTTCATCGTCCTGATAATGGAATAAAGGTTGCCATACGACATTAAAAGTTTGCCATGCACGGTAATGAGATCGCGAAGATTACGTAATTGGGCCATACATCGGAAAAGAACGCATATATCAAGTGGAATAGGCCGTGATTTCGGAATTATATATATATATAGACGAACGTATAAAATCAAGGAGGCCATGCACGTGACGGCAAAGATGTTTATTTGGCGAATTAAGTGTGCCTAGATCACGGACTGAGACGGAAAGTTATAAAGGATCCATGCGGCCGTGATAAAATAATAGGTTTTTAAAATTGTTAGAAAAGAAGTAGGTGAACAATAAAAAAAATCTGTTACGCAAAGCTACGTAAATTTATCCACGAGAAAAAAAACAATCCTAGCATAAAGAAGGGAGATATTGCAGTTATTACGGGCTAAAGAACCTACAAAGCGAAGAAGTATTTGAATCACACCTATATTTGAAGAAATATCGTGACGGGAAATCAGAGAAAGTTGAAAATTACCCGAACAGTAGTCGGATTATAGACCGAAGGCCGTTACGAGAAATCAAGTCGAGTTTAACGCATTATAGGTTGATTAGCTGGACAAAAGAAATTTTTAGAAAGCTAACTTTATGATTTTTACCTGTTAAACTGCCGAAAGAAATTTACATTTAATTACTATCTTAATAACCTGTATCAGAGATAAACTAGATTATCATTCTCAAGAGTATGGACGTGAAATTAATTCCCATTTTGGAAATGTTTCTTTCGCATATGACTGACGGCTACAACATGAGAGGCTAAATCGGAGATGGAGCCGACTTTCCGACGGAAACCGCCCAGCTGTTTCTACTATCCCGGGTCCCAAAACTTCAACCTGATGGTGACGTAACGGAGGATGGAGACGACCAACGCAGTCCTAAGATGACAACGTAATAGATAAGAAAAATGTTCCACCGATCAATACATTTATTGTGGATGAATTATTACGCTAGTACCGGTTTCGACCTATCTTGGCCATCAGCTAGCACACAAATTTACAGTCATGGGATATATTACAAAGAAGTTACTTAAGAGCTTCCGGATGTCTGATAAAAAAATTGAAGTAAAATATATTGCAGTATGTTGCGTTAAAATAGCTCTGATTAAAAGTAGTGATGGTTAGAATAAACTAAAACCTATTGATTGGGCATGGACATGAGTACATAAACACATTAAAATATATATGCCACATCATAAGACACTAAAAATATATAGCACATTAAACACATTAAAACATGGTATATTTTAAAAACGTCTATTAAAATTTGAGTTCATGTTGCGTTGCATTCGTTCTTCAATCCTCTTGTAGTTCTTGTGTTGATTAAGTTGAATATCAAGAATGTTCTATGGTTGATATACTTTGTATTGGTATGTTATAAGAACTCTTGGCAGTAAAATTTGAAAATTAAGTTGATGTAGCAAGATAGGTTTTAATATCAGAGTAGTTGGTGGTGACACTTCTCTCGTCTATGCACGTTATATGGTCGTTATCTGTAAAGAAAAGCTAATGAGTATAGCGTATGTATGAAGGAATGCCTGGATGTATGTGTGAAATGAAAAAAGTACTTACTGTTGTTGCTGTGGAGGTTGTGTACTGGCTGTTGTGAAGGTAGGGGCATTCCTGCAATAAAAAACGACTATCTCAAATTAGTAAACACACGTCATAACAAACCGACGAATCACAAACCTAACCCGCCCCTACCTTCACAATAGCCACTCCTCCATCCCCTCCACCAACATCCATCCACACAGCTCACATGAGCCCCAGACGTACTCGCAGCAGAGCACAACAAATATCCAAACATATCGGTACACAACCTCCACAGCAACAACAGTAAGTACTTTTTTCATTTCACACATACATCCAGGCATTCCTTCATACAAACGCTATACTCATTAGCTTTTCTTTACAGATAACGACCATATAACGTGCATAGACGAGAGAAGTGTCACCACCAACTACTCTGATAATAAAACCTATCTTGCTACATCAACTTAATTTTCAAATTTTACTGCCAAGAGTTCTTATAACATACCAATACAAAGTATATCAACCATAGAACATTCTTGATATTCAACTTAATCAACACAAGAACTACAAGAGGATTGAAGAACGAATGCAACGCAACATGAACTCAAATTTTAATAGACGTTTTTAAAATATACCATGTTTTAATGTGTTTAATGTGCTATATATTTTTAGTGTCTTATGATGTGGCATATATATTTTAATGTGTTTATGTACTCGTGTCCATGCCCAATCAATAGGTTTTAGTTTATTCTAACCATCACGACTTTTAATCAGAGCTATTTTAACGCAACATACTGCAATATATTTTACTTCAATTTTTTATCAGACATCTGGATGCTCTTAAGTAACTTCTTTGTAATATATCCCATGACTGTAAATTTGTGTGGTAGCTGATGATGGCCAAGATAGGTCGAAACCGGTACTAGTGTAATAATTCATCCACAATAAATGTATTGATCGGTGGAACATTTTTCTTATCTATTACATTGAATCCAATCAATACGGAATATGAAACTTATAAATAATAATACTAAGATGACAACATCGAAGCCAAAGCCAGTCATCTAACGTCAGTGATCGCAAGATAAGTTCCAAAGAATTAATTTATTACCTTGAAATTAATGTGCAGTAGATGTAGTATTCATATTTAAAGTGAACATTGGTATGTTGTTTTTACATAGTTCTTAGTGATAAAATCTAAGTCGTTGCCATCTTTGCAATGAGATTGTCCTTGTTAAATTATTATTTTAGGAGTAGGTAGTTCTTCAGAGTTTACAATCAATGTCATAATATAGGAATGTTTATAAATGAATAAGGAGAGATTTAGAATGTGATTTTCAACCATTATGGGATTGAAACATCGTACATAAAGAGACGTATCCCTAATTTAATATTTTTAAAGAAGGTAGTTGATTTCTGAGTAACTAATATCTGGTTGCTGATACGACGCGATGACATGTGAGTAAATATTAACTTGTTTGGTTTATATGTGTTTCCTTTTCGGGATTACATGTTTATGTGTATTATATGTGAAATCTAACCCAAAAGAGTACCGTTGCAGTACATTGAGAGGTTAAGATGATTTGCCGCCGTGTTGGAAATGATAAATGTTTACGTTGGGAAGTTATGGTTTGGGTGGCATGTTTATGTGGATTTACGAGTAATTATTTGCTGAGATATATTTATGGGAATTAATGATATATTATGGTAATTAATATTGGTAAATGGAGAGATAGATATACTTATGGTTAATTTTGGCGGTAAATACGGCGTATTACTGGCCAATGGTGATGTTTGACATATGCGGCAAGATATTAGTATGGAAATGCGAGATATATTGGGTTAGTGGTACACGAATACAATGAAATACATCGCAGATTTCGTATATGGGTTACCGTAAACTGTCTTCATATTAAATATCCAAATAAGAAATAAAAGTAGGGAAACTTGTTGTCTTCATAGATAATATATCAACGTTGAACTGAATAATATTTGGAGTTTGGTGTCGAATGTATTTAATTCATAGAACAATTCCATAATTTAAATCTCTACCACAATTGGATAAAATAGGTTACCAGATGCATTCCTACGGAGTTTTTGACATCTGATTGAATATTGGTAAAACCATAAATCATGTTAGGTATAATTTCTATTTGAACTACAATTATAATTATTCTTTACACGATACCTACATTTAATTTTAAGGTGTTATTTGAATATTTTAACCAAATGACATGGTCAAGGTGACCAATATTTCTCATTTAATGAACGATATATATTTGAAATAGCTATTTTGAGCTGATATATATTTGGAACTTACTTGCGATTGCTAACGTTATAACATCGAAAGAAATGCATTATAGGGACAGAATATCAATTTGATGATGATGAAAATAAGCATTAAAAAAAAAAAAGAATGAAACAAGAACTGATGGACTCGCATTATGCATATTTATTATGAAGTTTCATAAGGCTTAGGGACTTAGTTTTATTTTTAACCCAAAAATGTTATACTACGTTTTCAACAGTTAGAATATGTACTTTCAGTGTATGTAATTAAGAGAATTAATCTTTTATTTTTGTGATACGCATAATGGATGCAAGAAGAATAATTGAATCAGATCGAAGATAGATTGAAATTTATTTTTTTTTATAGAGAGAGGAGGAAGATAATTGATATTGATAAATATTATCAGATTTTCTTTTATGAATCTGGAATCATGAAATAAATTATAGATTATCCAATTTAGATGTTATTATTTTAGGAGTTAGGCTAATATCATTATGATATAAATAATTTTGGATTAATTCATTTAAAAAATATTTTATTTATTTTCTTTCTTTTCTTCGAATGATTTGGACTTGAAAACTTGATACTGATTCTGGAGGACGAATGGTATCGATGGTAATTTGTTAAAAAAGAAATGTGGTATCTCAGTTGATCTCACGTAAAAATAGTACGGTTCGCATAAACAATTTAATTATCCCTGAGAGGTGTCGCGTGGCAATTTAAGGATTATCATATCAATAAATGTGATAGGAAAAATGAAGGTTACGAGATCGCTTAAATTCTATGATGCGATAACTGTTTCTTCAATGAATAGTAGAAGCGAGCATAGCTACCGACACATAGCATCGTTTATATTATATGCATTCATCCATTTAATGATCTGTAAAAGTGATGGATGGTTGAGGGGAAAATAGCCGGAGCAATTGATAGGTCGCCCAATATGGTGCAAGAAAGAAACCCCCTCAGGATGGTGCAGAGTGGAATGACATTAGTAGACGAATAAGAGTGGTGTTTTTAAAAGTTGAAAAGATCACAATATGAAGATTAAGTTGGAATTCAAGAGGACAAATTGAGGCAAATATTAGTTCATAGGAAGAGGAGTTACAGATTGGAATAATTTACCAAGAGAGATGTTTGATAAATTTACAAATTCTTTGCAATTGTTTAAGAAAAAACAAGGTAGACAACAGATAGGGAAACTGCCACCTGGGCAACTGCCCTAAATGCAAATGGATCCAACATACATTTTTTTTTGTGTGTGTGTGTGTGTGTGTGTGTGTGTGTGTGTGTGTGTGTGTGAACTGTGTGATTAAAGTGAGTCAGTTTTCAAGTGATAGCGATTTACAGTTAATAAAAGTGATAATGCTATCACATCGGGGTCGCTGGTGTTAGTCTTGGTGTACAAATACATTTTAATTGATTTTCACTTGTACAGGAACAAGTTTTTGTTTCCCATAATGTCTTGGAAGTTAGGTCACAAAAGTATCTGAGCAATCCTTCTTCGAAGCTGGCACACTTAAATTCACTTGGCAGCTCCATGGTTTTACCATACACCATTTGAGATGAATGCAGTGCATTGCCGCGAGCTGAGCTTGTCATTGGATTCATACGCTACGAATAACTTTTGCGAGCTGGAGTCGTCAAATAATGCGATTGGGTTAATAAAATATGCATCCAAAGCTATTTTCAGTATTCTGTGCAGTCTTTCGATTTTTCCATTACTCTGAGGGTGTCTTCTTTGGAGCTTAATGCCGCAAAGCATTCTCGGGTGTTTAAAAGAGATGCTTCAAATTGTCTTTCTTGATCATTAGTGACAGAGGACCGTACTCCAAAGTGAGATACCAGGTTTTCATAAAATGCTTTGGCTACTGATTCAGCTGTAATGTAAGTTAATGGAACTGCAAAAAAATCTAATCATATTGGTTGTGGTCAGTGATCATTTTAAGGGGAAGTACAACTGGACAACAGCCTGTGGTCATGAACTCAGTACCTCCCTTAAAAAAAAACGGTGTTATTGTTATTTTTAAATTATTATTATTATTATTATTATTATTATTATTATTATTATTATTATTATTATTATTCAAATAGATCCATCCTATAAAATAAACTTTTTCTTCAGCTCATCACGGCCTCAGTGTCACAGCTGCAGTAATTGGTGCTATGCAGGTGTTCCTGAGTGCTCTTCTTATATATGGAGCAGAAAAGGTGAGTTAAAATTGAATTTTGTTAAATCTGTTTATAAATAAAAATTATCAATTGGTTGCCACTGATCTGCATTTAGGGCTCTCGTCCAAGGCGCAGGTACCTGATAAAATTGCTTACCTGTCTTTTCTTAACCCTCTTGCACTCAGAGCGCCGATCTATCGGCATGAGAGGTTATGTCACAGATTGTCATGAATGTTTACTGATAACCACCTATTCAATACAAAGTAAAGTTTTTAAATTAAGATTTACATCTTGCCATAATAACTTTTAGGGACATGTTTTGCCCGTTATATGGGCATCACCATCCTTTATCTCGTACCTTTTGGTCATTGATCAGGATCCTGATTTACCTTATCCAATATTATTATATGGATACTACTTTATACAAAGTTAAAAAGTCTTATTGTATGCTCTATTTGACATTTTAATGATTTGCACAATAAAAAGAATCTAAAAGTGTGGATGAGATGGATGATTGTTGTTGATATCTTATGAATAAAGAACTTATGAACTAGTTGATCGTTATGTCCGTATTTTCAATGTTGGTTTGAATGTCTATGGCTAAAACTGTGATCCTAGTTTATATATCAAGTTCTACTTGAATATGTGTGTGGGTTTTTTTAGCACGTTAAATGGAATATGGTTGGATTTCTTTTTTAGCTGGTTGAAGTCATAAAATATTGTTTTCTAGAATTAGGCAATCTTGTTCAAAGGTGATAAGTTGAATTGTAATTTTTTAACCACTCTTAGATGAGGTTTTGTTTCGAGTAAGATTGTTTAAATATGTAGGTAGTGGCCTGTTGACATTATTTTAGCTTATGTAGTTTGGATCCGGCATTCTTCTCAATCCCGTTGCGTAAGTGAAGAATGGTTCTCGATTAGCGATGCTGGCAGTGTCTTAGCTTGAGAATGCAACTGCTGCCTCTTATGTTAATAGTCTAAAGGGGACGCTCAGTCTTGGTATTAAATGTTGCTTCAGTGTTGGCTCTGAATAACTGAGAAGTGTGTAGATAATGTCTGTAATGAGAGGATAGAGAAATTATACTTAGAATTGAAGACAGCTGAATTTGAGGAAGTCGCTGTCTACATATTACTTACCCCTCGACTGTTGTGGAGGTAACTAACTGCACTGGCAGTGCCGGATTGACTGACCTTTGTGCTTCCTCTGTTGTATCTGTGTGAGGGTAGGGGTTGGGGGGGAGGATGAGGGGATAGGCGTAGCCTTAAGTGTGTGCGCTGTTGGCTGCAGGGAGTTTGTATGGGGTGGATTGGGAGGGAGTTGTTTGTTGAAGTAGTGGGCTTTTTGAGGATGAAGAATTTAATTTTTTTATAAAGTTGTTTTGTTCTAAATTCAATATTTGTATAAATTAAGTAATCTCATAGGGGATTTTTAATTTCTAATATATCGTTAAGATTTTGATTTTTGTTGTAGTGCTGGTCTGAATAAATGTAAATGTTTTCCAGCTCATTCATTAATTTACCTTTGCTTAATCGTTTGATAATTTCAAGAACCAGTTCTATAGTTGTGAATTGATACCCAGATTTTTCATATGAGACCTCATTGCTGAAAACTTACTGTTCTTGTTGGCGTTATAGTGCTCCATGTATCTTCTGTAAAAATTTCCTGCCTGTTTGCCCAATATAAGAGACGCTACATTGCAAGCATGCAAGCCTGTATCGTACCTGCTAACTTTCCCGATTTAGGCGGGAGACTCCCAATTTTCGACAGTTTTCCCGCCTCCCGATTATTCTATTATTTCTCTCTATTTTAGCTTATGTTTTGGTGAACTTAAAAACATTTGTTTTCAGATCCTGCCATTTCAGCTTTTTTAACCCAGTGGCCGGAAGTCCTTCGCTCATTGGCCGCTTTCAATCGAAATATCTACCTTTATTAATGCAAGAACTGTGCGCGAATGTGCGATGTTTATTAAAACCTGTATATCGTGACGCATATATCAATCGTCAAGCTCTCGTTCTTGCATGCTATGTTCATGTTCGTTCACATCAGTCTAGTCAATTCTAGACTAGTTGCTAGATACGCAGTCTTTGTTAGTAATTTAGTGACAGAATTCCAATGATAATGACTAGGGAGCGGATTTTTATGTGCTAAAAATGTGAAAAATATTTATTTTTTTATGTGCTGAAAAACTTTAAAATATGTGATTAAAAAATTGAAATTATTTTCCTTTAAATATCACATAACTACTCGCGCTCAAGAAGTAAATAAGTATAATGTTTTGTATTAGAATATGGTGCTACCAAACATGCTCCTTAAGGCAAAATGGTGTCTGTGTATGGAAACGTGCTGTATGGTATATTAATTTTTGATATGCCAGAGTAGATATTATGAATGGTTATTTTTTAAAGGTAATGTTTTGTTTAAATATGGCAAAAGCAACCTATCATCATAGTACTAGTTCGTACTCACCCATCACACGCTGGAATATTAGTTGCTAGAAGTAGTCTCAGAATTGCAGTGAATAACAAAGGTCATCTCCAAATTGTCCATCACAAATGCATGCCGATTATCTCTAAAGAACGCCTTATACTGAGAAAACGATCGCTCCACATCACAGGAAGTCAGACGAGCGTAGTTAAAGAGAGGAATGTCACCAACAATAACGCTGTCAATTTCGCCAACATGAGCACCCTCTAATACAATAGAAATTTGGCACATTGTTTGAAATCCTCTGCTTTTCCTGAACTTGACCTTTAACAGTCCCTGTACCTGCGAAGCCGGGAGTGAATCTAATTTTCAACAGCGCACACTTCCTTCACCGTTTCGGACAATAGGTTAGTGGATTTTTCAAGTATGTCTATAGTTTTACACAAGAAGCTTAGATTGCCAGATATAAACGCCAAATCATTTTTCAAAGAGCTGTCTTTTAGTATCTCTTGAAGAATCTCAATTGACGCGTCGTTTTTATCTAGCACGTTCACAACGGATGCAAAACTTTCAAAATTGTCTGCGTAGTATACCACAGCGCTAAGCCAGGTACCCCACCGCGTAACAATAGGCAGAGGAGGAAGCGCAAGATCCGGGTTTTTCTCTTTAAAGATCGATTCTTGAGGGTGCTTTTACGAAGACTTTTTTTGCATTAGACACTAATTTATCCACTTGAGGCTACTGAGCCCGCACAGTTTCACTAACCTGTGTAGAGCATGAACAACGCAAGTTACGTGTATCATTTTCGGAAAGCTCACAGAAAGGCCTTCGGCTGCCTTTTTCATGTAAGCTGCACTGTCAGTAAGGAAAAGCAATACATGGTCATATTTTATACCTTTTGGCCAAAGTAAGTGCATGGCTTCATTGAATAACCTAGCTACAGTGACATGGTTTGCAGTAAGCATTTCTTTACACGGTAGCAAATAAGAATGTTCGCAAGCAGTTTTGTTATTCTTCAACACACCAACTACAATATTTCCTACTTTTCTGCCACTTGAATCAGTGGTTTCGTCAATGCTCACCCACAGTTTTTCACTATCACATACTGCCCGAATTCTCTGTAAAGTTTCTTCGTAACATTTTGGGAGATAGTTTTTCCTTAATGTGGATTCGTATGGAGGCTCAAAATTAATGTACTTTGTTAGGAAATTTCTCAGTCCCAGATTATTTATTTTACCAAGAGGAATGTTGGCGCAAACAAATGCTCTGCACACATAAATAATACTGGGAATATTCAGATGGGCCTGCATTTGAAGTAGCTGGTTCAGCTATTAGTAATTGTCGCGAACGCATACGCGAAGCAGCCGCAGTATGCTTATTTCCAGACAAATGCTGGGTTAGTTGAGAACGTTGATCTGCACGTACTGTTTTACCACACGGTTGGCAAAATACCACTTTTCCATTGGTAGTGAAAATGCTTTTAAATTCTACTACATATTGTTGGAGACGCGACCTTGTACTCAACTTCCCTTTTGGCATTATTTTGCAGGTTACGACACGCATTTACGGTGAATCACTGTTTCAATAAAAAGAATAGCAGCGGACACTGAAGGAAATATTTCTTATAAATCCATACAAAATCACACGACCACGGGAATGATATATGGATCCGAACAGCTAACCTTACTCTTAGGAGTGATAAAATTCCACTACCTAATGGTGGGGCAATATTCTTCAGAGTCTCCCACGTCATAACGGAATTACGTCACCATATCTCTCTGTGATTGCCTTTCGCTGATATTCTATAAACAAAACCCGAGAGGGCCGACTCATAAAGAGTTGGAATGGCATCATGCAAGGAAACATCTTGTGCAGCAAATCAAATCGGTGTCTAAATGTAACGACGTAGCCAGTGACCAGCAAGTTTTAAAACTTATGGAGGGAAGTCCATAAATAGGCGAAACATTCAGACACATTATGTTAAATACACTGTTAAAAACAATACCATAATCGTAAAATGAAAATATGAGCATTATTTTATAACACAGAAGCATTTTAAATTTTATTGATCAACAAATATTGCCGATTTATGTGCTTATTATAGATTTTCTTAAAATATGCATTTACATTTAAAAAATTTGAAAATATGTGTTTTTATGTGAAATAAGATTGTTTTTACACTTGGGGAAGCACAATAGGAATAATGAACTTCATAACTTGCGTTAAAACTTACACAAAAAAAATATGTAATTACATAAAAATCCGCTCCGTAATAATGACTAGTGACTTTTCTAAGAGATTTTAGGAGGCATTTGGAGACAATTCTGACTCATTTTAATTTATCTCAATATAAATAAAATGAGTGTACATTGCTCAGAATTTAAAAAGAAAGATGTTTCTCTACTGGTCGCGACCATAGTAACAAGGAGAAATGCACGTTTTAATTTTCTGTAATGTACATATGTATGTATGCACTGAGAAGAATTTAATGAAAATCGGTATATAAATTTGGGGAATAAGTCGCTACAATCTAGGCCATAAATAATTGTGTTCACGCTGAGTGAAATGGTAGTTCAGGGGAAGGCCTAAAATTTTATTCTCATATATTTATTATTAACCCTATCAATAAATACTACATAATTAGTTATATATTATTAAATTTCCTGTCATTTAAGTCTTATACATTTTTACTGTACTGGCTATGATAAGAGATACCGTATTTACTCGCGTATTAGACCCCTTTTTTCCCCCACTTTTACAGCCAAAAATAATAAAGGGGGGTCCAATATGCGATAACCTCAATTTTGTGCTGCGAACACATGACTTCTAGGTTATAAAGAGCTATAAATTGTACGTGTAAACATTCTATACTATTATTTAACAAACTTAGAATGTATTTAAGTTATACTGGCTATTTTCGTCGGAAGGCAGCGTTTCTAAACGTAAAGACAAAAAATGGTGTACACGAATTTTAGGCCTACGGTACGTATAAGTCCGTTTTAGTTACTCATATCACGTCATTCAATACATCTCGTTAATTCCTCTGGTGAGGTTGATGTCAGGAAGGGCATACGGCCGTGAAAACTCGCTACGAAGATTCATCTCGCTTCATACTCGATCCCGTAGAAGAAAGGGATAAGGGTATCGTGTTATCATATAATTAAATATTGATACAAAAGAACTTAATGGCCAGTCATTTGTCTCTCAGTTTGGCAGTAGGCCTACCACACAGTAAACCTGATCACTGCTTTCATTTGAATTATTGCCTTGCACCTCCAACTTCCATGCCTTGCTACCGGCGTGTCGCCATTCTATGTGACGTCATCTTCACTGGTATCTCTCGTCAGTCGCGTCAGCCATGCTTCATTGTTCATTCTGTTCGAGCCATGCACTGCAATCAAGAGCATGCGAGGTCCCGTCTTTTTGAACCTTTTAAAAATAATTTCGTTCCCGACTATAGAGTCTAAACAGTGTAAATCTATTCCCAGAAGGTGTATATGTAGCAGAAGCCACTCCTTCCAAATAAAGCCATACTGTAGAAGGCATGCCAAACCATCAGCTGATAACTAGCGTATGTTAAGAGTTGTACTTCCGAATGTAATACATGTGTTGTTGTTGTTTGAGTCATCAGTCCATAGACTGGTTTGATGCAGCTGTCCATGCCACCCTATCCTGTGCTAACCTTTTCATTTCTGCGTAACTATTGCATCCTACATCTGCTCTAATCTGTTTGTCATATTCATACCTTGGTCTACCCCTACCGTTCTTGCCACCTACACTTCCTTCAAAAACCAACTGAACAAGTCCTGGGTGTCTTAAGATGTGTCCTATCATTCTCTCTCTTCTTCTCGTCAAATTTAGCCAAATCGATCTCCTCTCACCAATTCGATTCAGTATCTCTTCATTCGTGATTCGATCTATCCATCTCACCTTCAGCATTCTTCTGTAACACCACATTTCAAAAGCTTCTATTCTCTTTCTTTCTGAGCTAGTTATCGTCCATGTTTCACTTCCATACAATGCCACGCTCCACACAAAAGTCTTCAAAAACATCTTTCTAATTCCGATATCAATGTTTGAAATGAGCAAATTTCTTTTCTTAAGAACAGAGCCTTATTTTTGAGTATATTTCATGCTTGTTCTCTACATTTATTGCATCAGGTTTTGCGTAAACAGCTGTCCATGAGATAAGACGGACCAATTATTATTAACGCATACCCTAGTATGTTTTGTTTGGCGTCTCTGAAAATCATTTAAAGTACGTCGGGACATAAAATTATTATTTGTTAGGTACGTTGGCGAGTAAAACGATCGTTTGAATTGGATAGCTTTTATCACGTTTTAAACTTCTCTCCAAATAAATGCCTATAATGGCCCGAGTTACGAGATATTAAACGACCACTTTGTTAATGATCTCGCCTGCTGTATAAATAGCAACAACCGTGAATATTTCTAAACTAAAGTAAACTTGTTTCCTCATCCCGAGGTGATACAGCTCTTTTTAGACACGCCAAGTGGAGGGGAGTTACAGGTACCGCTTTTACCGCATATCAGCCTTCCTGCCATTCGTAAATCTTTGGCAGTACGGTACCGGGAATCGGTCAGACCCCCGAAAACAGCAACTAATTGTGCTAGCCATTACGCTGGTGGACATTATTAACTACAAAACAGACATATAGCATGACTGATGCATGCTTGCAGTGCGGGTTGGACACGAAGCTAGGCCAGTTCATCTATTTGTGCGACGTCATCAGAGCTGCAGTAGACGTACGCTACAGAGGCGGACATTTCTTAACTACGAAACACAGATGTACCGCATGGATTCGACGCGTTTTTTCATTGCGTAGGTCGTACGGACAAAACTATTCACAAATTTGTGCGATGTCATCAGAGCTGTAACAAGACTTGTACCCGCTTCGAAGCGGAATCGTCATCGTTCTCTGGCGAATTACGTTGGGGGGGGTCTTATAGGCGAGATTTTTTTTTTCATTTTCTTCGTCTCGAAAAGCCAGGGGGGTCTAATACAAGAGTAAATACGGTATTAATGTATTCAGCGCCGAGGTACGAGAAAATTGGTGAACAGAAATTAATGAAAATCGGGATGTAAAGTCAAGGAATAAGGAACTGCAGTCTACACTATAAAAATTTTTATTCACCCTGTTCGATATGGTAGTTTAGGGGAAGGTGCCAAAATTTAATTTTAATTATAGAGTACAATTTCTGATTAATGTCTTTAGTTTTACCATACCGACTATAATAATATTGTGAAGATGATTATAAGAATGAGAAGTCATGAAGGAACGATCGTTTGAATAACACAAGAGGGAGTCATAAGAGAGGACCACTCACTTTACATTAGATGCCCTAATATCAGTCAGAAGAAAACTAAATGTGAAGGCCTGCAATATAGACAGCTCATAAAATTGATCAACAATAACATTACATTGACCATTGTTTGTTGTGATGTGCTTTGTGTATTCTGCTGCCATTTATCTCCGATAGAAGGGAATACTGCTGCATACCTAGTGTAACAGCCTGCCTGAATATTGGCGGGAAGTAGTTGGGGAGTTAGATCTCTCTTCTTTAGCATGTTATTCCTCTGGTCCATAAATGTTCTGATACTACCGATACGTAACACACTGGATCATAGTATTCCAGCTATTCGATCCCTGCTCTGAGGCAGTGATTGGAATCAGCAGTGTGCACACTTAAATAGAATAACCATGGACCTACTACGCTGGTGTAGCAGGGGGAGAGGTGATACTCCCATGTTACGCGTTCCAGGTGGCGGATAAGGGGGTCCTACCCGGCTTGCTGGTGGACTTGAGCTACATAAAATAGCTCTCGCGTACCAAACGCACACCCTGTGGGTGGGGTACGCAGGCGAAGAATACAACCAGCGGTATCCCCTGCCTGTCGTAAGAGGAGACTAAAAGGGGCGACCTAGGGATGTTTGAATTAGAACCATGAGACTACTTACAGTATCACCATGTGGAGAACACCATTGGTCGCTTTTACTTGTGTGTAGTACCACTATGTTAGGTACACAATTGGTTTGTGATTAGTAGTGACTGTGTGAATCAGGGTGAGTTTTACACTGCCTTGCTTATTAGTACCCACTATGTAAGGAACACAACGGGATAGTAAGAGTCCCTGTGATTAGTACACCTATGTGAGGAACATCATAGGTTTGCATTACCTGTAAATGACTCCGCAATGTGAGAAACACCATAGGTCTGTGTTACGTGTGCGCATTATATTACCTGTGAGTAGTACCATAATGTGTAGAATACCGCGAGTCTACGCTACTTTTGATTAGTACCACAACATGGCAAATACCATGGTTCTACTTTCCTAGTGATAAGTACCATTATGAGGGGCCAATGACCTGGATTTTGGGACCCCGTTAGACTACAGCCGTCATCGATTCAGGGTTGTGGTCTAGAAGCAGTCCTTAGTCAGTAATACTATTGATTAACACTACGAGGGCAGATCAGAAAATAAGTTGCACGTCCCACTTATGGCCATTTATTACTCCACCTATACAACAGCAACACGACTAACGACATACACTGTAACGTCACTTTTCCACATAGTTTCCATGAGACTCCAAACATTTCTGGGAACGCACAACCAACTTGTCGATGCCGGATGCATAGAAATTTCCTCCAGCGTTCTGCAGCCACTCGGAGACAGCGGCCTTCACCTCATCGGTCTGGAAACTTCTACCACAGAGTTCCGTTTGAGCTTACCGAACATATGAAAGTCACATTTTACAAAAGAAAATATTTATAAAATCCTCCTATCAATACAGTTCAAGTCATCTGTTAGATGAAGCAAAGTCTATACATGTTTCAGCCTAATCTCAAGGCCATCTTCAGTAGTAGTAAAACAGTTTCAATGTAAGATACTCCGAACATCTTAATGCCCTAAAGTATAATCGCTACTCAGCCATGAGCGAACATTGTAGAGAGAAAAATCATAAATACACAATTGATCAAGATTTAAAGATCCTGCATTACGAACAGAAAGGTCCCTTAATATACTAGAGAATATATATATATAGATATCGACCAATATAACAATCCCGTCTATAACTTAAATGAAATCAACGAAAAGAAAAATATTTTATTGGAAACCTTTGTCCCGCTCATCTGCGAACAGTTCATTAATAGAGAGTTTCACTACCGACATTCTAGAACAAGACCCGCCCTTCCATCAACACCCTCCTTCCGCGAATCACAACGTCCCTCCCTCCCTGCCCCTCCTCCTCCATTACCCCTCCCAACCACATCAACACAGATACACAGTAAGCCACACACAGGCTTAGTTGTCAATATGACTTGAGACCGACAAGGTCATCTCCATTCGAGACGACAACTTTTAGTTACAAGTAAGTCATATGAGTTTTCTTTTCGTACATCATTTTTAACTTGTTCTTCATCCACTCATATATTCCTTTTTTCTCATTACAGATGTTACACGTTTTATACGTAGTATTGACGGTCTCACTACACTCCTCAGCATAGTGTTTTATTTAACAGTCGGCAAGATCTATTAGACGAGAGGACTTTGCACCTCAATGTGTTTTTAACTCACTAATCATGATCACTGTCACTTCACATCATTACGTTTTTTTAATTTGTTTGTATATTATGTATATCATTGTTTTACTACTGAAGATGGCCTTGAGATTAGGCTGAAACATGTATAGACTTTGCTTCATCTAACAGATGACTTGAATTGTATTGATAGGAGGATTTTATGAATTTTCTTTTGTAAAGTGATAACCGTCAATACGGAATGAGATTCATAACTTGCAATGGAAGTCACATGGCGCTAGGTTGGGCTGTAGGGTGGATGTTGCCAGACCTCCCACTTGAAACGCTGCAGCAGTCCTCTCATTTGGCGGGCCTTGTGAGGTGTTGCGTTATCGTGCAACAAAATCACACCGGTGCTCAATTTCCCCCGGCGCTTCTCTTTAATTGCTTTACGCAACCGGTGCAACGTTTGACAATACGACTCCGCGTTGAGTCGTTCCTTTCGGTATGAATTCCATGTGCAGCAAACCCTCCGTGTCAAAGAACACTGTCGCCATAACGTTACCAGCTGAAGGTTGAACCTTGGCCTTCTTTCGTTGTGGCGATGAGGGGTGCACCCATTCCGTTGATGTTCGCTTCGTTTTGGGGGTGAAGTGGTGGACCCACGTTTCATCGCTTGTGACGATTCACCGCAGAAACCCGTTGCCGTCTATGCGGCATAGCGTTGCAGAAATGCCAGGGAGGAATGGAAACATTGTCCCTTGTGCTCATCGGTGAGAAGATGTTGGACCCATCTTTGACACAGCTTACGATATCAAAGGTCCTTGTGAACAATGGCGAACACACTGCCATAAGACATGTTCAGCTGCGTCGCGATTTCTCTCAGTTTAATGTGCCGGTTCTGTCTAATGATCACATTCACACTGTTGACCTTTGCACGGGTCCTGGACGTTGCCGGCCTGCCTTCGCGATGGTTGTCCGTGATATCCGTGCGTCCGGCTTCAAATAGCTGACACCACTTTGCGATACCTTGCTGGGAAGTGGCCCGCTCCCCATACACAGCACTAATTTCACAATGAATGTCCATGCAATTCTTCCTTTTGGCCCATAGGAATCGGATAGTCACACGCACCTCATATTTGGCGTGAACGTCCAGTTGACGCGCCATTGCATTTGGCCGCTATTCACACAATACTACAAGAGACACCACAGCGACCTGCGTAACAGACATGTGGGCAGTGTCTGTCCCTCTTTCCGTTGTGCCCACATTTGGGACACACAGCGCGGTGCTGCGGAGCGTTAGTGCAACTAACCTTTTGATCCACCTACGTAGTTTCTGGAAATGTGTGGCATTGCGGGTCGGATCCACTGATTGTTTTAAATGTATATCCCTCCATTCATTCTTCATCACGTTTCCAATTCTGGTCATTGGATGATTTTGGACTTTTAAATTGTCATTACATTTAGTCTTTTGTACCATTAGGGGCCGATGACCTAGATTTTAGGTCCCTTAAAGCAACAAGAATCATCTTAAATGGAATAATGGCAGTGTTCACGGCTGTCTGCAGCCTGGTCATTCTAGCTCTGGAACTTTGAACTGTTAGATCGGCACTAGTATTTTTCTTTAAAAGTGAGAAAATGTGCTGTTTTTCATTTTATAGAATATTTCATATGGCAGCATTACTTTTAATCGTGACATTCATATACTGACGTCATTGTAATGACCTATGTTGACTTCAGTAGGGAACATGCATAATTTTCAAAAATATTTTTTTTGAAAAGTACACCAATGAAATAGTATGTAATCGTATTACTTTGTGGTAAGTTCCCTTGTTTTCTACCATTTAAAAAAAATATTTAAAAGTGCATTTCCGCAAGGCGAGTGAAATGGCCTCTGACATAAGCGGCGCGCTGTGCCATCACGATCCAGTACCGCATGCAGCTCTACCAGCCACTGTGCATCAGCCGTTACTAAAAGCCGATTGTTTATTATTCGTGATCACAAATAACTTCAAAATGACAGAAGAAAGGTTCAAAACAGCAGTCAGACAACCTACTATGTATAGATATCATTCATGAAAAATAGTGACTTCTGGCCGCAGAAATTCGTGGATAAAAAGCAAGTTTGTAAGTGGCATCTTTCATATACGTGCAATGTACTGTAACTCATAGTATTAGGATAACAACGAACCTGGATAGAAACCACATCACTTTCAACTTTTCCTTCTATACTGATTCCCATATTAAAGAATAACATTACATTTTCGGGCTTTCAGCATTAGTAAAGTAAGAAATCGGATTTCAGCACTAATATAAACATGTATGTAGCGTTGTAGTACCTGTCTGCCTCTGTGGTGTAGTGGTTAATGTGATTAGCTGCCCCCCCCCCCTCCCCCAGTCCCTGTTTCGATTCCCGGCTCTGCCGTGAAAGTTGAAAACAAATAGTATCAGGGCTGGAACAGGGTCTACTCAGCCTCGGGAGGTCAACTGAGTAGAGGGGTTTCGAATCCCACCTCAGCCATCCTCGAAGTGATTTTTCGTGTTTTCCCACTCCTCCTCCAGGCACCTAAGGCCACGGCCGTTTCCTTCCCTCTTCCTTGTCTATCCCTTCCTATCTTCCCATCCTCCAACAAGGCCCCTGTTGAGCATAGCAGGTGAGGCCGCCTGGGCGAGGTAATGGCCCTCCTCACCAGTTGTATCACCATACCCAAAGTCTCACGCTCCAAGACACTGTCCTTGAAGTGGTAGAGATGAAATCCTTCGCTGAGTCAGAGGGAAAAACCAACCCTGAAGGATAAACTGATTAAGAAAGAAAGAAAGAAAGAAAGATGATAGTACTTACTATAGATCTATAATCTATCATTCCCGAAAAAATATATATGGTTGAGGCAACTGGCCTACCCACTTCCGGGGCCCATGAAAGAGAAATATTAAATATCTTGGAGGGAAAAAGCCAAACATGATAAAGATAAAGATGACTTCATCTAGTTTTCATAAGTCGGGCTGAGTGGTTCAGACGGTTGAGGTGCTGGCCTTCTGACCCCAACTTGGCAGGTTTGATCCTGGTTCAGTCCGGTGGTAGTTGAAGGTGCTCAAATACGTCAGCCTCGTGTCGGTAGATTTACTGGCACTTAAAGAACTCCTGCAGGACTAAATTCCTGCACATCGGCGTCTCCGAAAACCGTAGAAGTAGTTAGCGGGGCATAAAGCCAATAATATTAATTACATTTGGCTTTTAACAAGCTGGAGCATATCACCCAAGAAAAGTCTCTTTGTGACATTTTAGTCGTTTAATACAGGAATGTCTTTGGGTGCTGTAACTTTTACTTCTTCTTTTTTTTTTTTTTTTGCTTTACGTCGCACCGTCACAGATAGGTCTTATGGCGACGATGGGACAGGAAAGGCCTAGGAATGGGAAGGAAATGGCTCTGGCCTTAATTGAGGTACAGCCCCAGCATTTGCCTGGTGTGAAAATGGGAAATCACGGAAAACCATCTTCAGGGCTGCCGACAGTGGGGTTCGAACCCACTATCTCCCGGATGTGAGCTCCCAGCTACGCGCTCCTAACCGCACGGCCAACTCGCCTGGTATTTTTAACCTTCGGTTTATTGACTTGGCTTGTATAACCTAAAACATAGGCTAAGTTGGTAATATTTTAAACACCAACATCACTATTTTCACCTGTTATTTATGTTATTTATTTTATTAATATTATTATAATTATTATAATTGAGCATTGTTAACTTATAAGACCCCAACAGACAAGCTTGGGTTTTGTGTAGAGATATACATTTGTTAAATTCACGTTGTTTTCTTTCATGCTGTACACGCCTATTTTTGTTATGTTATAGTATTTAGCTATAGCCTAATTTCTTTACAACCGGGCGAGTTGGCCGTGCGCGTAGAGGCGCGCGGCTGTGAGCTTGCATCCGGGAGATTGTGGGTTCGAGCCCCACTGTCGGCAGCCCTGAAAATGGTTTTCCGTGGTTTCCCATTTTCACACCAGGCAAATGCTGGGGCTGTACCTTAATTAAGGCCACGGCCGCTTCCTTCCAACTCCTAGGCCTTTCCCATCCCATCGTCGCCATAAGACCTATCTGTGTCGGTGCGACGTAAAGCAAGTAGCAAAAAAAAAAATTTCTTTACAAATGTAAGCTCTTCAATAAAGACATAAATAACTGTTGCATGCCAAGATAAAATGGTATAATTAGAGCTGTCAATATGGTTCGTAACCCCTTTGATTTATTACCTTGACATGGATCACCCAAAACATAGGTTAGGTTTGCAGAATACTTTAATAATCAGCATTAATTAATGCACTGTTTATTACTTTCATTTTCCAAGATGTAATTGAAGCATTTAATTAAAGCATCATACTTTAACATTTAAAGTTTTACCACTAGGAGAGCTGACATGGAAAAGTGATTGAAAATTCAAACAAATTCAACTTACGCTAAAATGATCTTCAAAAAATAAACTGTACACTTCTCCGATATATATCCAACATATCTCCGGCTCGCCAAAATCCATTTTTCCCTAGTTTTAGCGTCTTTGGAATATTTATAAACAATTTGTTTGGGTTGGTATGCGATTTGCTGTTGCACATCGGAACTATACACCATTTATAAGTTTTCTGCCGTACTGTCTGCGCAGGATTCATTTTAAGTCTAAAATATACCACTCAGATTATTATCCAATGTATAGACCTCGAATTTAACTATACCAGACGCTAACAAAGTAGAAATACGCAAAGTGTATCCTGCTTCTCACAGCACACTGTTATTTCATCTGCTAATTCAGTCAACCTGTACGATGGAGTCAGACCAATGAGATTGCGTACTTGCGTCACGTGACATTTTCGTACTTGAATTTAGATTTTTATCATGTTTGGAGTTAATTGTACATTCTGATCACATTTTTGAATTCTGCATGAAATTTTGAATCAGATTAGCATATTTTTAATTAAAACCCCGGATCATTCATGTTCCCTATTGGGAAAACTATAAGGGCAGTCTTTCTGAGAATTCCGTAGTGAAGCATGGGTACGACACCTAGTTATTTGACACAAATAGCATTGCGCTTCGCATAAATGCACGAGCGCTTGATGCAATATATTGATCTATACATTTGCTAAGTAATGGCATTTAAGTGCATGACAGATTCACACGTGTGGAGCCAGAGTTCATACTATTTTCGGAAGGCTTATCAGAGACCGATCATCTCGCTCGCATACTTCCTGTGATACCAATATAAATGGTCCGTTATTGGACATTATAAATTTTCCAGCTAGCTCATTCTTGGTTGCCAGCGTTTCGCCCTCGTGTGCTAGGGTGGGCTCATCAGTTGGTACCTAGCACACTTACCAATACGCTGGCTAGTGCATACCGTGGAGGCCACTGCGTAGGCTAACTGGAGCCACCGGCAGTGCCAATGCACTAAGAGACTTTGTCTCATCACTAAAAATTGATGCCTGCTTGGCCATCAGATGATATAGATGTTGATTCCCATAGGGAATCTGAAATATTTGTCCTGAATGAGCAAATTTATAATACCAATATAAATGGTCCGTTATTGGACATTATAAATTTTCCAGCTAGCTCATTCTTGGTTGCCAGCGTTTCGCCCTCGTGTGCTAGGGTGGGCTCATCAGTTGGTACCTAGCACACTTACCAATACGCTGGCTAGTGCATACCGTGGAGGCCACTGCGTAGGCTAACTGGAGCCACCGGCAGTGCCAATGCACTAAGAGACTTTGTCTCATCACTAAAAATTGATGCCTGCTTGGCCATCAGATGATATAGATGTTGATTCCCATAGGGAATCTGAAATATTTGTCCTGAATGAGCAAATTTATAATACCAATATAAATGGTCCGTTATTGGACATTATAAATTTTCCAGCTAGCTCATTCTTGGTTGCCAGCGTTTCGCCCTCGTGTGCTAGGGTGGGCTCATCAGTTGGTACCTAGCACACTTACCAATACGCTGGCTAGTGCATACCGTGGAGGCCACTGCGTAGGCTAACTGGAGCCACCGGCAGTGCCAATGCACTAAGAGACTTTGTCTCATCACTAAAAATTGATGCCTGCTTGGCCATCAGATGATATAGATGTTGATTCCCATAGGGAATCTGAAATATTTGTCCTGAATGAGCAAATTTATAATACCAATATAAATGGTCCGTTATTGGACATTATAAATTTTCCAGCTAGCTCATTCTTGGTTGCCAGCGTTTCGCCCTCGTGTGCTAGGGTGGGCTCATCAGTTGGTACCTAGCACACTTACCAATACGCTGGCTAGTGCATACCGTGGAGGCCACTGCGTAGGCTAACTGGAGCCACCGGCAGTGCCAATGCACTAAGAGACTTTGTCTCATCACTAAAAATTGATGCCTGCTTGGCCATCAGATGATATAGATGTTGATTCCCATAGGGAATCTGAAATATTTGTCCTGAATGAGCAAATTTATAATACCAATATAAATGGTCCGTTATTGGACATTATAAATTTTCCAGCTAGCTCATTCTTGGTTGCCAGCGTTTCGCCCTCGTGTGCTAGGGTGGGCTCATCAGTTGGTACCTAGCACACTTACCAATACGCTGGCTAGTGCATACCGTGGAGGCCACTGCGTAGGCTAACTGGAGCCACCGGCAGTGCCAATGCACTAAGAGACTTTGTCTCATCACTAAAAATTGATGCCTGCTTGGCCATCAGATGATATAGATGTTGATTCCCATAGGGAATCTGAAATATTTGTCCTGAATGAGCAAATTTATAATACCAATATAAATGGTCCGTTATTGGACATTATAAATTTTCCAGCTAGCTCATTCTTGGTTGCCAGCGTTTCGCCCTCGTGTGCTAGGGTGGGCTCATCAGTTGGTACCTAGCACACTTACCAATATGCTGGCTAGTGCATACCGTGGAGGCCACTGCGTAGGCTAACTGGAGCCACCGGCAGTGCCAATGCACTAAGAGACTTTGTCTCATCACTAAAAATTGATGCCTGCTTGGCCATCAGATGATATAGATGTTGATTCCCATAGGGAATCTGAAATATTTGTCCTGAATGAGCAAATTTATAATACCAATATAAATGGTCCGTTATTGGACATTATAAATTTTCCAGCTAGCTCATTCTTGGTTGCCAGCGTTTCGCCCTCGTGTGCTAGGGTGGGCTCATCAGTTGGTACCTAGCACACTTACCAATACGCTGGCTAGTGCATACCGTGGAGGCCACTGCGTAGGCTAACTGGAGCCACCGGCAGTGCCAATGCACTAAGAGACTTTGTCTCATCACTAAAAATTGATGCCTGCTTGGCCATCAGATGATATAGATGTTGATTCCCATAGGGAATCTGAAATATTTGTCCTGAATGAGCAAATTTATAATACCAATATAAATGGTCCGTTATTGGACATTATAAATTTTCCAGCTAGCTCATTCTTGGTTGCCAGCGTTTCGCCCTCGTGTGCTAGGGTGGGCTCATCAGTTGGTACCTAGCACACTTACCAATACGCTGGCTAGTGCATACCGTGGAGGCCACTGCGTAGGCTAACTGGAGCCACCGGCAGTGCCAATGCACTAAGAGACTTTGTCTCATCACTAAAAATTGATGCCTGCTTGGCCATCAGATGATATAGATGTTGATTCCCATAGGGAATCTGAAATATTTGTCCTGAATGAGCAAATTTATAATACCAATATAAATGGTCCGTTATTGGACATTATAAATTTTCCAGCTAGCTCATTCTTGGTTGCCAGCGTTTCGCCCTCGTGTGCTAGGGTGGGCTCATCAGTTGGTACCTAGCACACTTACCAATACGCTGGCTAGTGCATACCGTGGAGGCCACTGCGTAGGCTAACTGGAGCCACCGGCAGTGCCAATGCACTAAGAGACTTTGTCTCATCACTAAAAATTGATGCCTGCTTGGCCATCAGATGATATAGATGTTGATTCCCATAGGGAATCTGAAATATTTGTCCTGAATGAGCAAATTTATAATACCAATATAAATGGTCCGTTATTGGACATTATAAATTTTCCAGCTAGCTCATTCTTGGTTGCCAGCGTTTCGCCCTCGTGTGCTAGGGTGGGCTCATCAGTTGGTACCTAGCACACTTACCAATACGCTGGCTAGTGCATACCGTGGAGGCCACTGCGTAGGCTAACTGGAGCCACCGGCAGTGCCAATGCACTAAGAGACTTTGTCTCATCACTAAAAATTGATGCCTGCTTGGCCATCAGATGATATAGATGTTGATTCCCATAGGGAATCTGAAATATTTGTCCTGAATGAGCAAATTTATAATACCAATATAAATGGTCCGTTATTGGACATTATAAATTTTCCAGCTAGCTCATTCTTGGTTGCCAGCGTTTCGCCCTCGTGTGCTAGGGTGGGCTCATCAGTTGGTACCTAGCACAACTGATGAGCCCACCCTAGCACACGAGGGCGAAACGCTGGCAACCAAGAATGAGCTAGCTGGAAAATTTATAATGTCCAATAACGGACCATTTATATTGGTATTATAAATTTGCTCATTCAGGACAAATATTTCAGATTCCCTATGGGAATCAACATCTATATCATCTGATGGCCAAGCAGGCATCAATTTTTAGTGATGAGACAAAGTCTCTTAGTGCATTGGCACTGCCGGTGGCTCCAGTTAGCCTACGCAGTGGCCTCCACGGTATGCACTAGCCAGCGTATTGGTAAGTGTGCTAGGTACCAACTGATGAGCCCACCCTAGCACACGAGGGCGAAACGCTGGCAACCAAGAATGAGCTAGCTGGAAAATTTATAATGTCCAATAACGGACCATTTATATTGGTATTATAAATTTGCTCATTCAGGACAAATATTTCAGATTCCCTATGGGAATCAACATCTATATCATCTGATGGCCAAGCAGGCATCAATTTTTAGTGATGAGACAAAGTCTCTTAGTGCATTGGCACTGCCGGTGGCTCCAGTTAGCCTACGCAGTGGCCTCCACGGTATGCACTAGCCAGCGTATTGGTAAGTGTGCTAGGTACCAACTGATGAGCCCACCCTAGCACACGAGGGCGAAACGCTGGCAACCAAGAATGAGCTAGCTGGAAAATTTATAATGTCCAATAACGGACCATTTATATTGGTATTATAAATTTGCTCATTCAGGACAAATATTTCAGATTCCCTATGGGAATCAACATCTATATCATCTGATGGCCAAGCAGGCATCAATTTTTAGTGATGAGACAAAGTCTCTTAGTGCATTGGCACTGCCGGTGGCTCCAGTTAGCCTACGCAGTGGCCTCCACGGTATGCACTAGCCAGCATATTGGTAAGTGTGCTAGGTACCAACTGATGAGCCCACCCTAGCACACGAGGGCGAAACGCTGGCAACCAAGAATGAGCTAGCTGGAAAATTTATAATGTCCAATAACGGACCATTTATATTGGTATTATAAATTTGCTCATTCAGGACAAATATTTCAGATTCCCTATGGGAATCAACATCTATATCATCTGATGGCCAAGCAGGCATCAATTTTTAGTGATGAGACAAAGTCTCTTAGTGCATTGGCACTGCCGGTGGCTCCAGTTAGCCTACGCAGTGGCCTCCACGGTATGCACTAGCCAGCGTATTGGTAAGTGTGCTAGGTACCAACTGATGAGCCCACCCTAGCACACGAGGGCGAAACGCTGGCAACCAAGAATGAGCTAGCTGGAAAATTTATAATGTCCAATAACGGACCATTTATATTGGTATTATAAATTTGCTCATTCAGGACAAATATTTCAGATTCCCTATGGGAATCAACATCTATATCATCTGATGGCCAAGCAGGCATCAATTTTTAGTGATGAGACAAAGTCTCTTAGTGCATTGGCACTGCCGGTGGCTCCAGTTAGCCTACGCAGTGGCCTCCACGGTATGCACTAGCCAGCGTATTGGTAAGTGTGCTAGGTACCAACTGATGAGCCCACCCTAGCACACGAGGGCGAAACGCTGGCAACCAAGAATGAGCTAGCTGGAAAATTTATAATGTCCAATAACGGACCATTTATATTGGTATTATAAATTTGCTCATTCAGGACAAATATTTCAGATTCCCTATGGGAATCAACATCTATATCATCTGATGGCCAAGCAGGCATCAATTTTTAGTGATGAGACAAAGTCTCTTAGTGCATTGGCACTGCCGGTGGCTCCAGTTAGCCTACGCAGTGGCCTCCACGGTATGCACTAGCCAGCGTATTGGTAAGTGTGCTAGGTACCAACTGATGAGCCCACCCTAGCACACGAGGGCGAAACGCTGGCAACCAAGAATGAGCTAGCTGGAAAATTTATAATGTCCAATAACGGACCATTTATATTGGTATTATAAATTTGCTCATTCAGGACAAATATTTCAGATTCCCTATGGGAATCAACATCTATATCATACTTCCTGTGAGGTAATAGATGTGTATCTTTTAGCCTTGTAGCCTCATAACAAGTCTGATTTTGAGACAGTAAGTGTTATAAAAATATCATAGTACTGTATTGCACAAGACATGTAGAATAAGCAGTTTTGACCAATTGTATCTCCTGATTTCTCCTTGTTTTTCCTGATTTTCATATCAAAATCTCCTGATTTTTGGTTTTGTAAAGTTCGCAGGTATGCTGTATATACTGAATCCTGAATAAAGACTAGCCAGCTATATGCATTGACTGTGTTGTGATTGAAGAATTAAGTTCTGATTGGTGTTTATTGTTTTAAATGTGATACTGATGGTATGCTTTAAGGAGTTCGAAACTTGGTAAATCAATGGATTATTATAGGTGAAGGTGGCGAATTTAGATTTTTTTAGGTCTGTCGGGAATGAGATTTGTTGATAGTTTAAGTTTGACCTTGTTAATTAATCGGTTGATCATTTGAATTTTATATCCGCTTAGTTACGCCAATATACTTAACCTCTTAACTGGGCATGACGTATATATTCATACGCTGAATGCTACAGGGTAATGGGCATGACGAATATATACGTACTCGTCTTTTACTGCGAATATCTCCTGGGTATGACGAGCTACTTTGCCGCGTCGTGTATTGTCATCTTAATTGATGCTTTTCCTGCTCGATGACAGCAAATATCACGTCATGCTTCTTGAAGCTTTTGTTTTTATTTTACAACTGTGCAGTGCTACTTGTCCTGCAGTGGGCTGAATACGGCAGCATCTAATTCAAAGCATAAGTTCGAAACGCTCAAAGAAGAAGAGATTATTCAACACATAGAGAATGATTGTGACGATTTATCTTCTCAGAAATCCATAGATGAGTTTGATGCAGATAAAGGCGAGTCTGATAGTGAAAGTGGTTCAGAGAATGAGAATGAAGAACAAGATGAACAACATGGCGAATCGGATAAAGGCGAAGTGCTAGACATGTTTCAACCTTTCCCGCCACGTGGTGTTTTACGTCAAAAATTTGTATTTTCTGGTGCTAGTGGTGTAAATGTGGACTTCGACGATGAATCCAATATGTTGGAATATTTTGAACAGATCATAGATGATATGTTTCAACTTATTGCCGAACAGACCAACGTGTATGCTAAACAGATTTTAGAAGCCAATCCGAACGTGAAACCATGGTCACGAGTGAGAGATTGGGTGGATACAAATCCAACTGAGAAAAAAATCTAATTGGACTTCTAATGCTGCAGGGGATAGTTCATAAGCCAGAAAACAGTATGTACATCTCAAAACGGGAAAATATCGCAATCCCTTACTTTTCGAAAATTATCTGAGACAAATCATTGCAGTTCTAGTGAGGCAAGTGACGTAACTGACCGTGAAGTTAATGTAAAATCTTTCACAATGTCACTAGCATGATGTGTAATTCGTAAATGTTCCTTTCTTTTATTTATTTTATTTTTAGGTGCTAACATGAAAAAAACACTCAAATTTCAACCAGGTAAATGACCTTGCAGTTAATGAAAAGTGGTTCAGAATGTCACATGCATGATACGATATTTATAAATATCCCTTGCTTTTATTTATTTCAACTTTCAGCTGTAAAATATGGACCAAACTCTCAAATTCCAACCAGGTAAATGAACTTGCAGTTAATGTATAAATGGCTGAACATTTCTCTAACATTAAAATTAATTAATTCAAACTCCTTATTTTACTTTTTGTACCACATATTAATGATATTACTAACTTTTCTGCCATCCTGCCATGTAACAACAATCTGCTGCAAAAATACACAGGGCAGGTTACACCAAGCACATCAATAATACCCAGTTAAGAGGTTAAGTTCTATTTTGAGATTTTTGGGTGAAAGAGGGATTTTTAATGCTCTGTAAATTTAGCTGTAAAAAGTCTGTTTATGAGAATTGGGGTGTAATGAAGAGTTTTTAATTGTTATTGAAGAATGGGTAGGTTTTCTAAATATTTGGAAATCAAAACTATTGTTGATTACGTGTTGCAGTAATGTCTAGAAAATTTATGGAACCATTGACATCATCTTTGAACTTTATATTTTGATCAAGCATGTTTATAAAATCTAAAATGTTGTCACTTTTGAGCTCTTTATCGATTATTACGCAGTGGCCTCCATGGTATTTACTAGCCATGCGTCTTAGTGGGTGTGCTGGGTACCAACTGATGAGCCCAATGTAGCACATGGGGGCGAAACGCTGGCAACCAGGAATGAGTTAGCTGGAAAATTTATAATGTCCAATAATGGACCATTTATGTTGGTACTATAAATTTACTCATTCGGACAAATATTTCAGGTTCCCTATGAGATTCAACATCTATTAACATACGGGTTAGTCGAGCAGCTAATCTTACTCCCAAGTTTTCCCAGCCTAAAGTTCCCAATATTTTTGTAATTCTTTATTGTTTTGTCAGAAATTGTGCTGGTTTCTTTTGGGTCTTCCAGTTCTTGTAGAGTACTGCTGGTGTTAGTTATACATCCTATGCCAAGGGGATAGTCTCTCGCTTCCATATGCATTGCAGCACAGTACGACGACCCCAACCCTTGTACAATTTCCCGACTGGCACTTCTCTCCTTTAAAGCCATAAGTTCACTTGGGCTTGGCATTAAAAGAAACAATAGTTTCATTGGCATTGACAATATCGTTCGGTGCGTATGAACTTATTATATGAGGCACGTTTTTTTTTCTCCAGCTATCAGCATTGTCATTGTTTGCATATTATGCTTCTCTGCACACTGCCTGCTATGTGATACTGTGGAGTTCCTTACTACTCAAGTCTCCTATATCTTGCTAGAATCTAAAAATTGAGCTTCACTGAAATAACCATTTCTGAACCCCAAATCCTTATCAGACAGTTAATTTTGCAAACGTGTTTAATATAAGGGGAAGTCAAATAAAAACCGAACACCTGCCATAACTCTCTTTCTGCATGAAAGTTGGTAACACTGTTATGAATCAATACCACCATCGCTGTGGTAGAACTGCATAGTGACAATTCACAGGTGCACGCAGTTGTTGGATTTTGTCTTTGTTGCGCGGACTGGTCTAGTGTGTTCGTCCAGCTGTAGACGTGGAGGCAAGCAAAGAAAAGCCGAGAAGTGTGGTTCGTTTTCTGGTGGCAACCAGCAAAATATTTTCACATGCATTTCTAGGAAGATTAAGACATTGCAGGGCCTGTTCGGAAACCCTCATTCCCAAGGATAGATCTAGATGTCAATTGATAATAGTTGCCGGGCTCTTTCTGGCTTTTGTAAGTAGAAAAAATTTGTGGGGAAGGATACTGCACCCAAAGGAAAGTCTGGAATGCAGTAATAAACCATTAATGGGGGACAATGAATAGTAATTTCCAAAGGTCAGCCCAGTGGGAAAAATACAGGCATTCCTTAAATGAATAAATAAAAATAAGAATACTTGGTCTTCTGAAGTAAGAAAATGACCATTAAATGCCAAAAGCATACCTGCCAACTTTCCCGATTTAAGCAGGAGACTCCAGATTTTGGACAGTCTTACCTGCCTCCTGATTTCTATTATTTCTCCCAATTTTAGCTTTTTATTTGGTGAACATAAAACATTCATTTTCAAATCCTGCTATTTCAGCTTTGTACGCCAGTAGCCGGAAGTTCTTCACTGATTGGCCGCTTTCAAATGAAATATAGAAGTTTTTTTAATACAAGAAATGCGCGCGAATGTGCGATGTTTATTGAAATATGTATATCGTGACTCGTGTATAGATTGTCAATCTCTCGTTCTCGGAGGCTGTATTCATTCACATCAGCCTAGTCTATTCTAGACTGGTCGCTAGATTTTGAGTATTTTTACTATTTTAGTGACAAAATTTCAAAGATAACGACTAGTGACTTTTCTAGAGATTTTAGGAGCCATTTGGAGAAAATCCTGGCAAAATTTTATTTATTACTTGATAAAAATAGCATTGCGTTTCGCATAATTGCATGGGTGTGATGTAATATATTAATCTATGCGTTTGGTAAGTAATGGCATCTAAGTGCATGACTGATTAACACATGTGGAGCAAGTGTTCATACTATTTTTGGAAGGCTTATCATACCGATCATCTTGCTCGCATACTTCCTGTGAAAGAATAGAGATGTGCAATTTTTAGCCTTGTAGCCTCGAATAGCAAGTCGGGTTTTGAGACAGAGCGTTATAATATATACCTTTGTACTCCTGTATTGCACAAGACGTGTAGAATATCCAGTTTTGACCAATTGTATCACCTGATTTTCATATCAAAATCTCCTGATTTTTGGTTTTGTAAAGTTGGCAGGTATGCAAAAATAACAAGGAATTGTTGTCATACCCCTCCCCGCCACACAAATTAATCTTAAACCCTTCAATTTTTCACAAAACATGTAAGTACAAAAGAAATATTTCTGGCTTACCAGAAAAGTGTGCAATTTCATCAGAATCCTAGCCATAGTGATACCAGCAGTGGTGACTTTTCTGCTTGCTGAAAAGGTTATCAATTTGCTCATTAGCCAAATTCTTTTCTGTTACAGGAAAAGCCTCAGCTCCTCAGGCCATGGATTGTGTTCACTGTGACACTTCTGGTCACGGAGGCCTTTATAATGTTTGGAGTGATGATAGTCTTGGCTCTCTTGGATTTGACCTCCTTGGCAATCTTTCTTTTTCTCTTTATTCTGCCATCAACAAGTAAGTACAGAACTGACACTCTTCTTGACCTAACTTGATATTTTATTTGCTTTATGTTTTATCAGATGTCCATACCTATAACTCATTCCTGTGGGTTGCATAGTAAAATGTACTGGAGTGTCTCATTGTCTCCAAGCAGGTTGTGTAATTGAGCGTACTAGACTTTCAAACAGACTTCCCTGCCATGTGTCCGCTAAACATAACTTCTTGGAAACAGTGACTTCTCTACGCTTCCTAGATATGACTGACATGCACAGAATGCTAAAAATACTGTTTTTATACATTTACTTACATTCAGGCAGCTGTCTGTTCTATCTAAGCACATTGCAGCAACATGGCTACACCTAACCTGTTGAGTGAAGAGGATATTTAACAATTAGATTAATATATTGACAAATGTAATGGTAGTGAGCTTGAAGTTGTAGGTGTGATAACGAAAATGGTGTGGGAAGCAGTAGGGACAGATGAACCTGAGGGAATTTGCAATACAGTATATTGCACAGCACAGGAAATGCTCATTCAGATACTGTCTCTGCTGTTAAAATATTTGGCCTACTTGGACAAAAACTGAATTTTAATCCTCCAGTTAATTTTGTTTCGGACTATGGGCCTCTACGTAGTTACATTAATATTCCAACAAATGTCAGTTTACCTTCCAATCCCATTCAGTGAAAAAGTTAATAATTTGTATGTCAGAGAGGCAGTATAATTTGCTGTCTAAATATCTTCATCCAGCGGATCCTGAAAATGAAATAAATTGGGGATTCAAGGTGAAGTCCTGCCTTTTCTGCATTACCAAGAAAATGAGCCCCATCAGATTGAGCAATTCAGACAGCAATTTAACATTTACTTGCACCATGTTGGATGCTTCTTGATGTATATTCTGAACTGTGGGGTTGCTGCATGTAATTAGATGACCTCATTGTATATTTTAGAATAAGTATAGTGTATTTTCCCTTGTTGCAAAATTTGAAACCGATATCTTACATGGGTTTAAAAGAATAAATTATTTAGTGAAAGTACTCCACAACTATACCTTCCAAGCAAATTATTACTCTAGGTTTGCCAGACAGTGAGTCAGATAGTCCGTGGAAAGGGTTAACAGAGTAATAGAGCGGAATGTTGCAGGTTTTGTTCCTAACAATATCTGATATAACTTACTTCTGAGGCAGAAAAGAAAATCCTTCACTCCGTTTGAGCACTCTGAAGAATAATGGAAACTAACCCAGCCTTCTGGCATGCAGCCATACTTGAAGGCTGAGAAGAAATAAATGTAGAAAATTTGGGATTGATGATTTGGTAATGTAAAATGCCTAGTTTTGATTATTGATAAGGATTTGCCGGGCTGAGTGGCTCGGGCGGTTGAGGCACATAAAGGACCTCTTGTAGGACAAAATTCCAGCACCTCGGCATCTCCAAAAACCGTAAAAGAGTAGTTAGTGGGTCATAAAGCCATTAACATTACTATTATTATCATGATAAATTCTATAACCTTGTGATTCAAAAGGTACTTCCATCGTGTTTCTCATTTCTTGAAGGCCTAATATTCAATTTTTTGTTTATCTAATTCATCTGTAAAAGTCTTACGTCTTCCAGTTTTACAGAAAGAATTAATATTATGTGTTGCAGTGTAGTTAATTTGATGTTTAATCCTCTTAAGTTTAGTTGGTTGCAAATGCTCACTCATTGCTGTCTCTCAGTTGGCTACCCACCAAATCCAAAGTAGCCTTGTCCAGATTGGACAGGACAGTGGAATTATTTTCCTAAAAGACTTTGCCATATTGACTATCAAAGGTAATGATCATCATTATTACCAACTTCGGAACTTTCATCACCTTCCCACAAAACGTCATTGCTGCCATCCATAGCATTAGAAATGCTACATTTCCTGCAGCTCTTCCGTATGAGAGTCTCCAGGGATAAGATTATGCCGTGAAAATCCACAAACACAGTAGCTGAACTTTCGGGCGCTCAATGCGACCAGTTAGCGTCAGTGTGTGATTATTTTCAATTTCTGGAAACTGTATACTCAGTCCACAAAAAGCTCTATGATCACTACATGTTAATAGCATATTTTTCTTCTTTCTCCAATTGCGAATACACTACTTGTCAATATCGTATTTCCTACCGGTGGCACGATTTCTAATAATTTTGGCTTCCCGAACTACTTTCAGTTTCTCACTCGCAGTAAAAGATTGCAAACGCTTTGTGGAATTCATGTTGATACTCTGAGAACGTGCGCGAGACTGACGCCAAGCGTGGAGGTAGTGTATACTGAGAGCGGAGAGAGCATTGTTGCCAAGCCGTGCCAGCGGTGATGCCTGGTTTACATGCATTTGGAAAGATAAATTTTCCAAAAATTTTATACAAGACCCTCTCCCAATTTTGGAAGCGATATTTTTTGGGGAAAAAAATTCAGGTGGTATTCAAGATTATACAGTACTTTATGGGAGGAAATGCATACCCTGACAATTTCTTCTGTGTGGTAGTTCCCTAGCATAAACAGCTTTGAGTACTAGGGCATACGATTCATAGGGATAATAACCAAACCTCTTGTAATAAATATATCTTGGAAATTTTCTTTGGAGTTTCTCAACTAGACACTTTTCACTTTGTAGGGATTCCAAATAAGAGGCATATTCTAGTCTTGATCTTACATTCATGGCTGTTAACAGTAAATGAATTCTATAGTAAATGAACATGGTTCAGTTGTATGTTATTAATATTGTATTTTTTGTTTCAGTTGCAACCTATTACTACCTGTTGGTAGTCTACAGTTTCTACGTTCAGCTAGTAGAGATACCTAAGGTAATTGGCATATAATTACTAACCTTCGACAAATCAAGACTTAATATTTGTACTGAGAGTTGAGTACCTTTCATCACTTCCCAGGGAGGACAAAAAATTTCTATCTGAAAAGGATGACGAACTAGAAAACCTGATCAGTTTGGTCTCCAAAGTATCTCAGTGAGTGAAAATGTTGAATTTTTGTATTTGGTTTAGTTTTTAATCTAAGAGTGTAAAATAGAAAAATTGTCAAGTATTCAGTATAAAATTGTTAATGTATATAAAAGCTCATAATGACAGAAAATGTTCAGCCTACAAAAGTATGCAGATCTGAACAGCAAGAAATTTGAGGGTTTTTTCTTTCTTTCCCTGTAGTTAACATGGCATGTTAAAGGATATGAGTAAGTTGCCTCTGTCTCCAGGTCAGTTTTGATTGAACATTGTAAAGTCTCTCCTTCATTTGTTTTAACATTAATCTGCAAGACTTAATTGTTTTTCATCTCTGGTATGATACCATTTTTAAGATTCTTTTTAAGCCAAGAAGCACAGGAAGTGCTTTTTAGAAAGATATATTCATGCAGGAGATTGTCGGTCATTTTTAAAGATAGTGTAGAACAGAAACACCATGTTAGACGAGGTATGAGTGGCTGGATCTTAATTTAGTTTTTTTTAATACAAGGTATGAAATGAAGGTGCATTCATAGATGTAACTCCCTCTCTAGCTTGTATTTTTGGTGACTGTCAAATGGGGTATAAGTTGTTCAAAGTAGTGAGCCAGGGAAGTTCTTTTGCGGTGGATCTGCCCTGGAGAGTGCATTAGGAGCAAACAAAACTTTGTGTACTCAACCACAGTCATAAGGTGCTGGAAGTGTTGTCCTTAATGTTACAGGCGTACTTCAGTTTACACATTCTTGAAGACTTTTAAGACTTTTTTTTTACATAAGCGACTGCACATTAGTTATGACCTGTTAGTACATTTTGGTATTCTAAAATTTTTACTTTCAACTAACAGGAACCTAAAGCATTTGACATATAATTAATCAATTTTGACAAAGCAGCACTTAATATTTGAACTGAAAGTAGAGTACATTTAATCTCTTCAGAGAGAGAACGGATTTCAATCTGAAAAGGGTGACGAACTAGAAAACCCAATCAGTTTGGTCTCTCAAAAGGTATTATAGGGTTATTTTCATATATCACATTTTGACTGCACCCCAAAAAAGGTCATTATGAGAAGTCAAACTGGAGGATCTTGATGGCCAGATTTCCTTTAGTACTTTCTGTCCCATGAACTTGCTTAAAAGTGAGTGTGATTGGTGGGATATGCTGTGTAACATTTATGCTGAAACAGCAATCGCTCTAGCTTGCATTCAGCTAACCAAAAAATAAGTTCTCAGGAGACTAGACGTTCAAATTCACAGAACTCTCAAAGAAGATCGCCCCTATTATTTGCTCGTGTTATGGCAACCCCCAGACTGATTTTCTGTGAATGTAATGGAGTTTCTCTTGTGTTGGGATAGTCTGAAGACCAAATCCATGAATTTTGACAAGTTTGCTTAGTGGTACAAGCAAAACCATAATTTGTCCACGATTTTCATGTCGATTTATAAATCTCTGGATCCATCCATTCCTTTCCATTTATAGGGCTACAAAAGTTCTTTTCGCACAGCTTTCTTTACCCCCTTTAAGAGTTTTTGCTAACTTGCATGTTTATTTTGTAGTACTTTGCACGTTATATCAGAGAGATTACCAGTTTTTTTTGCGAGTTAATATCCCAGGCCTGCCACTTCTTGGCATGTCACAGACTGAACCATTCGCTAAATTTGCATATCAAATTATGTACAGTAAGCCTATTTGGACACCTACATGGCCTTAGTGAAAAGAAAAGGTTAAAGTTATTGGCCATAAATAAAAATGTTAGGAGGCGAACCCTTGCACTCCTTTGAAATTCACTTGAAAGTTCTTAAAAATCCTATGTGGGCTTATGGCCTGCGGATACAGAGGCTAAGCCTATACTACAGAGGTGACTAGATGGAGAGAGAATTTTAAATTCCGAAAGAGAAATTTTACATTTTATGAAATTGTAGTCACCCCAGTACCAGATTGAATGGGAATTGAAAGAGGGTTCACACTCTTTATTCCCTAAGTTAGAATAAAATCGTAGACTTGTTTGAAAGTTTACATTGACAGACTAAGTTTTTACATTAAGAAAGATTCCCCTCAAGTTAGCTTTCTAAGACTATTACATGATTAAAAGATGTCTGCCATTTCCTTGAGTTGGTGGGCCTTCTGACGATGGGCGAGACTTGCCCTCTGCCTCCGACACACACTAAACATTGAGACTGGAGTGATGAAAAGACAACATGGCCCAAAAAATCCCATCTTTTATAACGGAGAGGAAGGTTCCAGAACTATCTGGGTCAAAGCCCAGTACACGTCCATGATTTCTATTGGTTAGTGTTAAATACAAACATATTTTTGATTGGTGGAAAATTTATATGAAGGAAGGGCAAATACAGTAGTGACAATACGCGACACTTCCGGATTTAGCCTTGTTAACCCAATCGCTGCCAAACCCGTATATACACGTTTTGGTGCGGTGTATACTTCACCGATCTCGCAAATGAATGCGAGGTAATGTCATGCTTTGAGATTCCGTGGAAATGCTCAAAGAAGTTCTGTACTGCAGATATACCACTCCATTTCGCATGTTTTGAAAGCGATCTGGTTTTATTTCAGCTTCGTTTGAGTCACATCTTTTACAGCTTACGTGTAGCCATCATGGCGTCTTGAAGTATACTGTACATTCATCTCTTGTCGAAGAAATTGAATGTTTCCTCATAAATGGTGGTTCTGGAGAGCTATATTTTAATAATGAAGGTGGAGAATAAGTGGCAACATTGAACTACAAGAAAGTGCGAGACAAAGTAGTAACGATGAGTCTCGTGCGGAATTGTTACCCCTTCCTCAGATAAAATATTTTTTCCCCAAATGTAAATGATTGATATTACCAGTTCTTGGATAAAGAATTTTATATTATATTTCAGTAATAGTATCAGCGAGCGGAGTAGCCGCGCGTATTAACATGCTACGGCTATGGAGCCCAGCTCTGCACTTGGCAGGCGAGTGAGTTCGATCCTCATTGTTAGCCGTCTTGAGAATTTCTTTTCTTTGTGGTTTCCCTTTTGCACTCCCAAGTAAATGCCGGGACAATTCCTATTCATAAGCCGATTCCTTCCACTTCTGTACCCAGTTTCATTCATAATCATCTCAACTGAGGTTTGCATCGGGAAGGGCATCTGGTTGTAAAATGTGGTGGAAAATCTCACTTCATCCCCGACATCGTACTGGGCTGCAGGGCTAAGGGGACGATATGCATTCCATTAATAGTATCAGTAAATATCTGTCAAGGTGCTTCTTCCTTAAAAGAAAAACCCGGCCCACAGGGCTCGGCTGGTCATCAAAACTCGGCAGTGAAAAGGATAAAATGGGGGACAATTCGCAAGTGGCGCCCCTAGTCGCGTGACCTGAAAATTCACGCTAAATTCAAATATAATTGGAAATGTATATGCAGAAATGGATAAGTAAATTACGTCTAGAAAGCGTTGCTAAAATATTAACGTACAAGTTGCTAAAGCAATTCTGGATACATGAATTAAGAATTATTCAACAGGTTATTATTTAAAGACTGAAATTAGACATATAATCAAAATGTGAAATGGACTGCTGTGAAAGGGCTTGATCATTCATTTATGCACTACTTTTTTAGCTTTAGCATACCTGCCTGAACTTTCACGGCTAGATTTTTTTTCTCATTTAAAAGCATTGTACATCACATTAGGACACTTGTCAGTAAAAATATCGGCACATTCCTTACACACATGATTCAATGAATTTACATTTAAGAGCTGGACAATTTTCCTTTTAACTCGAAGCCTACTAACAGAAACTATAAATTTAGCTGCAGAAACATACAAAATTTCTCTATAAGCAATACTTGCCATTACATTAAGGCAGGGCCTCTAAGGGTGCATGCGCCCGTGCATTGCACGGCGCAAGGTGAAGGAGACGACTTCGCTAGGTTGACCAGAGTGCAAATCCCCACTCCATATCCCCTATACCTGTCTCACCCTTTCGGCCTGTCTTCGCCTTCTTCACCTTCCCCGTTGATTCTCTCCTCATTGCAAAATGTTTGTGCGGTGACACTATTGTATGGGACAATGTTACCGATGTTAACACTTCTGTTCATTTGGTTTGAGCAGACAATTTATCTTCTAGCTCTTCTTTTCCTTTATCTTTGCAATGATACCAGTTATGCCTGGAACAAGGGACCGGCTGACAACAATTTGAGAGCCTTCTTTAAATTACAATCAGAAATAGGCCTACTCACACGCAATCTAGTTTTCATAAAAGTCAAAACAGGAAAAAATAACTTTAACATATGCATGTGGAACCAAACATAGAAATAATCGTAGCTGCTTCTCGATGCAGGTTAGCAAAATCTTCCTTTGACGAACTTGCGTAGAATTTGAGCAAAGCCTTTGTATTGGAAAATTGATCTTTTTGATTAACTTATCACATATTATCCCATGGATTCAGCATTTGGCTTTATCGTCACGACTGACAAATACAAAAGTTCCCAGTTGATTGAAATGGACTTTCGGAAGTCTTCGCGTTCTTCGAAACAGGTTGCTCGATTATTATTGTCTTGTGCTTATCTATTTCACTGATAAACAAGCTGTCTTATCACCAAACGCTTCGTTGCTCTCAGCACGCTACACCATCGGAGTCGAGCAGAGTCAGACCGATGCACAGTGCATGGAGTCTCTGCGCCTCGATTTGCACACATGAGATTTTGGGAGTTTGAGAAGCCCTGCATTAGGGTAAAGCAAATTTGCATCATCACATTTCTTAAATCACCCATATTTTCTTCAGTGCCCGACAACGCATTACAGCATTCCAAATGGGGTAACTTGGAACACAACCTGCTGCACACGTGTGCATATGCATTTTCCTGAATTAAATCAAAACCCACAGATCACACCTACAACACCACATCGGTATTGAAGGTTAACTGCTGCACTAATACAATAAAATAAGCTTTTATTTTAAGCCAGTTAAAATATGGGTCATGCAGGTCAGAAGTTTAGGAAGTAGGCCTTCTATAAAAATATCTTTGTTACTGGAAGAATATATATGCAAACACAGTATTTACTTAAATTTTCTTGCCATGAGGGAAACGGAAGAAAGAACGCGAATCCTTCTACACTTCATAGTTATTTCAGCCAAACGCAGCATGTATCTTTCCACTCATATTGGCAGGAGATATAAAGGAATGATACGCTACTATTTACTTATGCCAACTTAATGCAAACGCATGAATAACCCCAGAAACTTCACAAAAAAATACACGTGCCCTTATGACAGAATCAGTAACTCTCAGGTCACTCCGCTAGACAGAGCTCTAATCGCTGTCCCTCGATATCTCGCCGAGTGTCTCTACTGTATTTGGGAAGGGATAGCAGTGCTAGTAACCTAAGAACACAGAAAAGAATCTACAAATATTACAGTTTTACAAACTTAGAAACTGCATTTCTTGGAAGATTAATTGTTCATCTTCCCTCCAGAGGGACACATAAGTAGACAGTACACACACCTGATCATAAAATAAGAAACTTCTTGTGCAAGAATTCACTGTGCATAATTGCAGATGGCCTTCTAAAAGGTGCTCACTTTAAATGATCCGGGGTACAGTCACAAATAATGAAAGTGCTAAAATTGAAAATACCCTGTAAAATATGAAAAAAGGACCAAGCTGCATGGGTGGTTTCGTCTCTTTCAAACCATTATTTCCATTTAATACTTTAAATCTGGCATGCAATTTTAGGTCAACTATGCCTCTGAGAGGTACTATTGTCATTCAACAGCAGCATGTCGATGAATTCATTCACCATTGCCAAGCAATACGTTTAAAAAAATACCTCGGTCTCATGGAATATGTTCTAAAACAACTTCCTAACAAATCAATATTTTTTAAAGACTTTTCAATAAAAATTTGTAGTCTAAGAGGACTGATTTAGTAGAATTAGTAATATGTAATTCTTGAAACTTGGTTTCTGGTTTTTGGAACCGAGAATTTACTATATACTCCGTAAGTCTCCTACAAATATTAGACCATGTATTTCAGACTGATCAAATTGATAAACATGCCTAATACTAGTTGTGTCAAATAGAGAATATGCATTCATCTATAAAATGCATGCTTTGATGAGAATGCTTTTAATCCGAAAGTTCCTGAAGGAAGTTGGTGTTATGGATACTCAGTGTTGTAGAGATAATGAGTACTCTTATCATGACTAATAGAATACCTAGCGAGATCACGGCGTTCAAGTGCGCTCCTGCAGCATGGCGCTAGTGGAGCCTAACACCAAAGTTACAGGATCAGAGCTTTAATGGAGGTTACCCCGACAACATTCAATTGTTGAGACTTTTGAGTAATAGTGTCACAGAATTTTTATTAATATTGTCCCCATGTATCTTTGGACTTCCACGAGATAAAATAGGACATTACATAATTTACAGACTTTTTAAACAGAGTACATAAAAACATTAAACTCATCATATTGCAAATACTGCTGACACTTTCTCAAATAAAGTAAATGAAGTAAATATCTCACCAAAACTTGTTTGAGCCTACTTTTTATAGTTTAAAAGTATGCTTACGAGATTGTCGTCACACCAGGCAAATGCTGGGGCTGTACCTTCATTAAGGCAACGGCCGCTTCCTTCCCATTCCTAAGGCTTTCCTCTCCCATCGTCGCCGTAAGACCTATCTGTGTCGGTGCGATGTAAAGCAAATGGCAGATTGTCGAGCCTGAAGATCTCTGCGGATTTATCTCTAGTTCTGTTGAAGAATCGATACTTTAAATAGTGGTCACCAGTTTGGGAATGTCCAAAGTGTGTTCAATACAAATTTACAATTTACAATCTTTAAATTGAAATTCCATGTTATTAATCTGTCCCTGTATGAAATTAGTCCTAGCTTTGGCTGAGGAAAGACCTAATTTAGCTCACATTAAATTAAGACTTGCGTTCTTTAGTCTCCTTTTGAGAGACAGTTAAGAAACCTTGTCCTTTCGGCTTTGGTAAGGGATTTAGAATGGCCCTGTATTTGACTATCGATACTAATACGCTGACCTTGAACTTCACCATTTAATGTTGCCATCACTGCTTCACTTGCCTGATTCTCGTTTCTCGTCTTTTTATTACTGGGTGCTTCACTTGCGCGATTCTTGTTTCTCGTCCTTTTCTTACGGGGTGCTTTCACAATTTTACCTCGGTGGATAGACATTTTGGTAAATTTGGGAAAATGAGGTACTGCTCACACGAGGAAGTTCCAGGTTTTCATCATTCACTACAAAAGTCTGCCTGTATAATTAAATCTTCCAAAAATGTAGGTCACATATTTTACTTTGGCTAATAATTGCTTATTTCTTCACAGTGTAACTCTCGCCCACTTTGCTAACAGGTTATTTTCTTTTGTCGGTGTTAAAGAATGTCTAGCATCCTGCTTCCTTCTGTAAACAGATTTACAGCCAGGAACAAAATGGTACATTTTCTTGAAATAATAGAAACACTGCACAGATCCTAACACAGACTTTCGGAAAATATTAAAACAAATGCCCTCGATAGGCGTTAAAATTATCACCATGACTTTGCACATGCACGCACGCTCATTACTTTAGTCAACAACTTGGCGGACATGATGTTGCAGCTGGTTCCTCGCGAGTACAGCACCAAACTCTGGCAGGACCACTAACGACAGTGCTGAGAGAGCGGAATGATCACACTAAGTATTATATTAGTCATGCTCCTACTATATACTCTTAGTACTGTGTAAATCCATGGAAAAAAAATAGGGTTAACCTTTTAATGTAGGAAATAGTGAATATAAAATGCATGGACTCACTTTTCTCTTAAATGCATAATTTTAATAGTAAAGAATGTTATGCCTTATAAAATTTGGCCTGCAAGCCTCAACAATCCTGTGGCCTCATTAGTTCCATACTTATCATGAAAACGGGCTGACCATTCTCGTCTTCGTTTCAGTCTGCTTCTCTTGCCCTCCAAGGCATTGTCCACTTTTCTCGTAGGTATCTTATCCTCCATTTACCTCATATCACCCCGCCACCACCGAAGATGTTTTATATGTAACCTTGATTGAGCATGTTATAATAAAAAGGAAAGGCATTTGAAACATGAAACAAATTTAGGATGGTTACAACACAATCATAAAATCAATATTAAGCAAAGTTTAAATACACGACAGCTGAATGGCAGGATGTTTGAAAGCGGTAGGAACCCCTATGAGGCAATGGATAGTAAGATTTTCATGGCCGAAACTTCAAATAAAGAGCACTATTTATTCAAATAACATATTTAAAAAATCAAGGTTAGTATGCTGTCATTTCTGGATGGATACAGTACTTTTGCATCCATCTCTTGGCACAGGCCAGAGTAAAGTGTAGCTTCCACCGAAGTCCCAGTCAACATCCATGGCTGTGACAATATGGAAGTTGCTGGGGTATGGGCAGTGCTGAGTAATGACATTCAGTGCATCTGAGTGTTATGAAAGGTGCTGCTCATAGGGTCAGTCGTGCTGCAATAGTACTTTCTGACCCAGTGAGGAAAGCAATTGCAAACTACCTCACTCCTCATATTACCTAGTACGCCTCATTTTGGTGCTGCCATTGGTTTTTGGGGTTTCCTTATAACCGCATAATCGTTGGTGGTGCTATTTGAGGATCCAACCAGCCTCTGGGCTGATGACCTAACAGACAGACATGTAACAGGTTGCCCAGAACAGGGCTTCAATTATGCTCGGTTATGACGTCAGCCAGTTACCCACCGCTAAGGTTAGGAACCTTGACCGCCAGTCTCACCAAGTCTGTGCAGTAATACTGTGAGTAGTGTGAGTGTTTCTATAATATGTGCAAGTGAGTTGCAGTTTTGATTTTACAGTTTCATAGTGCTTTCTATGACTAGTCCTTGTGATGAATAGCTGCTTTCTTTTGCCAGTGTTATTTTGTGTTTGACTTGAATTGGTACGAGGTGTATGGTTGCTGCGTGCAATAACAGCTGGGTGAAAAACCAGGAAAGATCCCTCCAAGTCATCAAATACTTCAGTTTTCCCCAAAAAATGAGGAACTGTCACAATAATTCTAATTACTTACCAGTGACAATCACGTGGAAGCAATACTAACCCTCTCATATTATGGGTAAAATCAAAAGGCCAGGACCTAATTTTTAAAATTACACTCCATCTCTTACCAATGCTTCATGAAATTAGGAAAATGATTTAAACCAAAATAAATTTAATAAATATACTCAGAAATAAGTAACATTGATCAATTAAGATGAAAAAATTAGGGTGCGAAATTTAGAATAAGAACATTTGAATTGAGGTACCTCAGTTTACTTAAACACACTAAGTTCTTGAAAATTTACTAAACAAATGTAAAAACATATTTTTCAGCAACGCGGAGTGGAGAATTATACCTGGTGTGAACAGCTACAACTTGTTCTACATTCAAACGGTGGGTTAATCCCATATCTTAAAAAAATAAGAAAACATTAAAGAAAATTTAAAACATGTAGGCTAGTTTACATTACAAGGAACCTGACAAACCAATGATGAAATTATATACTTCACAGTTAAAGGAAAAGGTGAAACAGAATTAAGGAGGCAGTTATGAGTTAAGTTAACTTTACAGTTTATATAATAAGATTAAAAAACTTTCCTCCTCACAATTTAGGATGGGGTAATTTATCAATTACTCTCATTAATCAGTTATGCCCATTGACATTTAAGAACTTGACCAGTGGACCTCAGTGGGGAAAACTCCTGCAGTTGAAATTAAATTAAGTTACTTTACCATACTAAGGAAAAAAATTAAGTTCGGAAAGAAATAAAAAAAACGTTGGACTCGCCCACTTGGGTGTCAGTCAGTCTTTTATGAGATCCCGATCAGAAAGAACTTGCTTATGCACGCACTGCAGCAGTGCGCTCGCAAGTCTGAAGACAGGAAATCGCCTCCTAAAGTATACAATTAAAAGTACAGGACTAACCCCTTTAGGATTTATTGGCTAATAACAAACGTTTTTGACCAATCCTGGTAAATCTTCTTTCTTGCTGATGCTTTCAGAATAAAATATTCTAAAAAGTACAATGTGATTAAACTGGATGAAACTCCTAGAATGCAGCAAGTGTACCATAGGGTGTTCTAAACATTTCTCATAAAACAAAATCTCAAACAGGGTTACATAAGAATGTTTAAAAAAAAAAACCTACAGCTGTAATTTTTTTGCCGTCACGTTATACATAAAGCTTAATCCATCACATCATGCCTAACTTGGATTACCGATTCCAAGTCCCCTCCTGCCATTGTTCCCTCCTGTTTGAACTAGCAATCATTTTTTTATACTTTCATGCCTGTTGGTTCTTACTTGTGAATAAGATATCCTGAGTCCACCCAGCTTTCACTCCTGTACAAATACAATCTTCAAGAGTGCTGTCAGAATACCATTGAATGCAACAGCTAGCTCACTGAATTAGCTGTACTACACATTTATTTGGCACTCCATGTTAGCATGATTGTTCATTGTTCAGCCAACACATCAATTTTTAAAAACTCAGCTAGGTCACCCAACAGAGATCCCGTTTCTCTCCTATTGGACTAAAATGCAATATCAAAATTGGCATGCAGGTAGCCTAAACGGCATTGTATTGAAATCCCTGTACACGGTAGCTGAAACTACGTAAAACTTAAAAAGAAAGTAATAATATTGATGGTTTGCAGTGATCATTTAACAAGGTATTTGAGCTTTCTTCATTCAACTGTATTGCATTTATACCTAAGGATTAAATACTTCAGTGCCAAATTAGGACATCTGGCCATATCTGGTAGCTGTAGGTCAATACCGAGACTGAATGAAATGGGTACATGGCATTTTCGTGGTAAGTTACTTTTTTGTTTTGTATTAGGACTCGGACAATTCTGCAAAAATGTTCCTCCACTGTGTATCCAGTTGGCAGTTACATCACTGGGACCTCTAGCAGATATGTTACTCAAATATTTGAATCTGCCAGACTTTCCCAAATTGCTTCCCTCCCATTTCAATGAACCGCTCTTGTCTGAATCATTTGAGTGATGTACAGCAGGGACATCATCCCTAGCTTCTCACCACGATGGTTGTGAAGGTTCTTACCCAGAAGGACGGCTAATATGACTGACCTAGTACTAAACTATGCAAAACCTCTGAGCATTGCCTGAAAACTAATGAATGAAAAGCAAACATACTAACTCACAAAATCCTTAAGATACTGTGCTATACTTAATCTCTAAATCCATGCATTCTTATGTTCATAACATTGCAATAACAATTTTACAGAATTAAATCTGCACAATCACAGTCTTGCAACAGTAAATGCATTACCTCATTTTGAACCACTTTTAATGTGATCTTCAGGAAAGACTTCCAAAACATTCTTCTTATTCTTGTAATTCAACGTTCATCACAGGAAGAGTCGGTACAAAACAGGATAGAGGTGATGACTTTGCAGTTCATCTCGTGCTCAGGAGGTACAAGCCTTGCAGCCTGGGAAGGCAGTACCCTCTCACAGCAAACTTTTAGTCCATTCCTGGATGGGGATAATCTGCTGAGGGTGGATGGTGGATTGGTGAACACTCAACGTACCATTTGACTAGAAACGCTCCACGATAATACCAGCTGAGCATCATGTAACCAAGCTGCTTATTTGGAATGGACATGTATGGTTTTGCATGCTGGGAGCAAACTTCTTTCAGCCATTGGATATAAACTTCATGGTATTTGATCTGTATTGAATTGTGATCACAATAATAAACTTGTTTTTATGGTCCACCTTTTCAGTACTATATCATGCAATGTTTACGTTACATTCTTAATCTTGGTTGGAACTAGTTTTGGCCTTGACTAGGCCATCATCAGCCATATACATCAAATGGCTAAAACAAATGCACAAACACAAATGGCATTGAAAGGTAATAATGAACTATGTGCACAACACACAAAATGAAATTAAAATAACTTTTAAGTCCTTTGATGTGTTGCATCACGTTAAAATGTTGGTGCTTCTTGTTAAAATATTCTTAAATGCTGATGGAGATTGACGAAGATATGATTAATTGGCAGTTTATAGAATGTAGCATTTTCAAGCATATTTTAACAAGAAGCACCAACATTTTAATGTAATGCAACACATCAAAGGACTTAAAAGTTATTTTAATTTCATTTTGTGTGTTGTGCACATAGTTCATTATTATCTTTTAATGTCATTTGTGTTTGTGCATTTTAGTCATTTAATGTATTTGTTCAATTTTCTGTTATGGTTGATGGCCTAGTCAAGGCCAAAACTAGTTCCAACCAAGATTAAGAACATAATGTAAACATTGCATGATATAGTATTGAAAAGGTGGACTATAAAAACAGATTGTTATTATTGTAACTTCTTTTAGCATCGCTGTAACTATTTTGGATTCCCAATGGCTGGTCAGTTACTAGACAGATGACCTGCAAATGCATCACATGCTTCAAGATAAGGGCCAAGGCTACTGCTGAACTCGTGGGACAGTTACCTGTACCTCGAGTCACACCTAGCAAACCATTCTCTCATTGTGGTGTAAACTATGCAGGACCTTTGCAAATCAAATACAGTAACTCCCCGCAGTACAATGCGGAAAAGATATGTTGCTTTCTTTGTATGTCTACTAAGGCAATTCACATTGAGCTCATAAGCGACCTAACCACAGTGGCCTTTGTTGTTGCTTTAAGATTTATATAGAGACGTGTTCGGTGCAGCCACATCTACAGCAACAATGGGACATACTTCAGTGGGGTGAAGAAAAAATTGAAGGAAATGTCTCGCAATCACTTTTCCCAAGGATTGCATATCTGCTGTAGCAAAGTTCCTGCAGGAAAGATTAGAGTGGTACTTCGTTCCTCCTCACTCCCATCACTTTGGTCTACGAGAAGCCGGCATAAAGTCCCATGAAGAGCCACTTCAGGGAAATAGCTGGGAATACGCTTTTAACCCTTGAAGAGACTATTATGCTACTCACTCAAATTGATGCTTGTAAGAACTATAGGCCCATTATTCCCACACCCACAACAATCCTGATGAGTATGCATTCCTTACCTTAGTGACTTCTTAATTGGAGAGCCTTTGATTTCTTTTCCTGAACCAGATTGTCTCTTAGGTCCATCACATCTGTCAAGATGGCAGCTGGTTAAACTAATCTGGAAATGGTGGATGGCAGACTACTTGGGCCAGCTTCAACAGTTATTTAAGTGGCTCCTCAAGCAGCCCAATCTTGTGATCCTGAATGAGAAGACATTCTGCTACTGATGTGGCCTACTGGATTCGCTGAAGAAACTCATCCTGGGATAGACAGTAAAGTTTGTGTTATAACTGCACGGACCAGCTTACAAAAGGCCTAATACCAATGTTTGCCTCTTTCCTGATGAAATGAACTAGACAGTTTATATACAGTAGTGTAAATCCTAACGTCATTGTTAGCAGACAGTGTAGTACAAGATAAGACTGTAAATATTGCTTCCCTTTGTTTTGATTTAGGTTATGCCCACTTTCAGACATTGGACTGATAATTTTTTACATATACCTTCTAGACCTCAGTGAAACTTATTAATTTTAATTTGTAAACAAATCGGATTGGCATGTTTGGCAAATCTGCCTCGGCCCCTTGTAGTCTGCAATCTGACTTAAGAGAACCGTATTACACCAGATAGCAGTACGCTCCAGTGCATATCTCGTGACGAGCCATAATGGGTGCTGTGCATTATTAGTTAAAAATGTCATCTTGGGTCCGTTCAACTGAGAATAACAAAGTTTTGAAAGGAACTTGTTGGTCCACCTTTTACAATACAAAACAATTTGTTGTTTAGATTAAATTACAACAATTATTCATTCGATACTAATTTTGATGCTGTTTGGCGTCGTCTTCAGTCGAACATAGATCATAGAAACGGGCAATCGTATAAAAATTACTTACACGATGTAAAATACATTATAAGTAAGGCTCGGAAGTTCATGCCCTAAAAAACTAAGAAATATGCATGCAAATATGCTCTTAAAACTTGAAAATATGCCAATAAATATGCACTATTAAAATGAAAAAATGGCAGTAGACAAGTCAAATTAGTATTGATAGTAATAAACTTACATTTATTCCTTGGAGGTTGAAGCAGAAATGGTCCCGCTGTCAATGCTGAGCTCACAACAATCACTTCGCACAAATTTTCAACTGAAAAACATAGTCTGTTGTCTCGCAAAATACTTTTGTAACATGAAAAACTTCTTTCCACATCGCAGGATGTTATTGGGGCATATTTAAATAACTGCTCCACAGAAAGAGGCAAGTCTCTTGGTGTGACACGGTTTTCCTTCAAGAATGCCTCTATCACAAAACTGGTTATAACCAGGATTTTTTGAAGTTACATAATTTATTCTTTCACTTTTTGTCCCATACTACCAGGAACAGAATATAGATTGGATATAGTTTTTTTGAAAATGGTCATTATTTCCTTTAAGGGAGATCTGCGGCTTCCAGTGACGTTATGGCGGTTGGCAAGAAAGAAAAATGGGCATTTATTAAAAAAATTCTCTTCTAACTCAATGCCTGACAATATTTTGTACTGTTTGTATTGATGCAGCTTCATTAGAGTCCAATGAATTAACCACTTTGAATACTTCTATATGCTGAGCATAATACAAAGCTGCATCCAGCGATGTTCCCCATCGTGTTAACAGTGGTGCAGGAGGAAGTGAGATATTGGGTGTCTGTTGATCTAAACAACTTGACTCTTGAAGATTTAACAAATAATTTCTTTGAATAGGCCACAAATTGATCTCCCAATGGGAAAGAATTGCGTATTGCTCAGCAGTGCGATTCAGAGCATGTGCCAAACAAATTATTTGAATTAAGGTAGGAAAAATGCTTTTCAGTGTTTGTCCTGATTTTACCATATAGTAAGTACCTGCATCTGTAACAAAAGTAGCTGGCCGTATTTGATTCCAGAAGGCCATAATAATTTCAATGAGTCCATCACACACTGCATTAGTTACATTGTTAATGGCCAGAGATTCACACACATTAAGGAAATATGGTATAGTCTTTGGTTCCTTATTGAAGGCGCCCACAAGTACATTAGCAAGGAATCGGTTTTATCAATAGACAACCACACAAACTGATCTGCTAATTCAATTTGTAAATTTGACAATACATTATTGCAACAACATCCTACGTAAGTCTTAAGCAATGTACTTGCTTCAGGCACATGTTGTAGAGTGTATTTGGCAAGAAAATGTTTTAATGTGGGGTTATTAATTTTATACAAGGGAATATGAGCAGCAAAAAGTGCTTGGCACAAGTCGTAAGAAAATTCACTAATCCAATTTCCTAAACACTCTAATAGTTGTTTTTGAATAAGATCTTTATTTGAGAGTTTGCTAGTTAAATTCTTGTGTTTTGTTGTGTTTGTGTTGAACTATTTTAAATCTTTTCTCACTCCCTATAGTTTTCTCACACGCTCCACCAGAACAGTACCCTACTAGCTCTAGATATTAAGTCACTTGAAAACTACTCCTGTAAATTAATCTACAACTCAGTTGCTCTTATTTTCGGCATTTAAAGAACTTTTTAATGGACACTTTATACGCGAAATACCGTTTGGTCACAACCAGTTCAAAACACAACTCAATGGACCCAGTCGACAGCTAAGCACAAAACGTGAGAGTAGATGATGAAACGGGGGATTTACTGCATGGCATAACTCCTCACCACATGAAAAGTTGCATCATGCACATTACTGCTAACATCAACCAGATGAAAAAAGCTGATTAAAAAAGATACTGTAAAAACCATTAAACTTACTAAAATATGCCATATAGGCACTGAAATATTAAAATATGATGCATTTATCAAAATCACAAAAATATGCAGTTACATGCACCATAGAAGCCTGTTCAGACTGAAAATTCCATAATTCATGCACATAATGCATAAGCATACATTTTAATCCCTAAAAAAACCATGCAAATGCATGAACTTCCGAGCCCTAATTAAAATAATTCCTGAGTAAAATGACTAGAATATTTATCTTCTTTTTTAGCAAGTTTAAGATTTGCAGGTCTAATACAATATATTAAGAAGACATAAAGAGTGAATTTCTGCCAAACTGGGATCTTGAGAGCCCTGGGTCTGACTTTTGTCACACTTCATATCTTAATAAACTTAACCATGTATTGATCAAGGCGGATTTAAATAAACTATTATAAATAGTTATATTATACACAGTTGATATCTGAAAAACAGTTTGATTTTAAGACTTGTTATCCTTTGAACAGAGTAAGAATAGTAATTCTGTGAGTAATGAAATCAATCTTGGACACAGTTGTGAACAGCTGCCAGCCAGTTTACCACCGGATGGTTGAACTGGCCCTAAGACTAGGAAGGTTCATGCCCAAAAAGCAAGCGAGGAATAAAATTAAGATTAGAAAAGCTTAAATAACAATAACGTAAAATGGACCAGGATTCAGTACTCATCCTTGTCTTAAAATATTCATAAGTTTTAGACTTTCACTTTGACTGTTGATGTACATAGATCTGATTAGGTTTATCACATGGTCTTGTACATACGTTTCAAGAATAATTATCTGCATTTTCTGCCATTGGACACAGTATAATGCTTTATTGTAATCAATGTAATCTCTCCATTTCTCAGTCTGACTTGTATTCAAGATCTGCTCACAAGCCCTTTGTTCTAGCATAAACCTTGTGATATTTGTGGTAACATGTTTGTTTTGATCCTTTCTAGGATTATTTACAGAATTACATTGTTGGGGTCGGATTTTAGTGCTTGTGTCCCATTATTGTGACATTAGAGAAGTTTGATTCCATGAAATTTTATATTCATGATTAGAATTACAAAACTGGTAGGCACATTCTTTTAGACTTATAAATAATGTATGGTATCATTAGCTAAATTGTTGTATATCTTCTACCTGTAAAGGCATCCGGTTGTTTCTTCCCTCATTTTACAGAAAATCATACAGATTTTCTTGAGAATCATAAAGACTGTTGTACTATTTAGACTGAATAAAGACTGTTTTACTGCTTAGACTGAATAAATGTTAAGTGTTCCAGAATAATACATTTATACTTTTAAATACTCATCACTGTTTCAGCCTAAACTATAAACTTGTTCAATTTATTACAGCTGTAGTAGAGTTTGCAATTCAAAAGAACTAAAGCTGTCATGAGGTAGTCATAAGAAAAACATTTTAGGCTTGTATGAGAACTTCTAGTTAGTGTGCTCGTGTGCATGAGCGTAGAAAATATTGACTATCCATTTGTACTGAAATTGTGTACTTTTGTAAATTTTATTCAATATTCACACACTCAGGGTACTTGAGCAGAGCCATGTTTAGAATCACTTTGCAGTGAGGAGTGACTAGGTGCAGCACATTCATGTGTTGTAACGCTGCCAAAGATGAACATTGTACTTTCTTTCAAAGAGAATTTCTAAAACAAAGCACAAGACTTTTACTGGTAGTCTTCTGAAATGTTGGTCTCAAATAACTCTTAAACCATTGAAGGTATTGAAAATCTGTTTTCATTTGTTACCTGGGGGCTCATCACATTTACAGTACTTTTCCAGAGTGTCAATATCTGCTGAGATAATGATGCTAACTTCACAAGTGCTTCTTGAGAAAACAGTTCTTCAAAAATGATTCATTCACCAGTCATGGGGCATCCTATCTAAACGAATCTCTCAGCAGGCAGCTAAGATATGCACCATGCAGAATTTCTTCACTTTATTCTTACGGCTTGGTGTTCACTCTAGTGCCTGGAAATACTCTGTGGCAACATAGTGTAATTTAAAACTTTTGATATGACTGTCGGGAATGTGTTAAGGAAAAATGGATACGCAAATACTTAGGGTGGCAGCCTTAATTCCAATAGGACTGCCTGCAGCGGGTGAAGGAAGCCCTTTTTGAAGGTTTACTTTTCTCAAGAAGTACCTGTTTTATTTGGAAAATCACATCTTCGAATATGAAATGCCCATATCTTTAATGATAGGTATAGGAAACAGCATAGTGCCATTTAAACATCAGAGTTGATACTGTTACATCTGTCTGGGCTTAGTGGCTGAGACAATTGGGACTCTGGCCTTCCAACCTCAACTTGGCAAGTTTCAATCCTATCTCAGTATGGTGGTATTTGAAGGTGCTCAAATAAGTCAGCCTCGTGTAGATTTACTGGCACGTAAAAGAACTCTGGGAAAAAATTCTGGTGCCTTGGTGTACTTGTACTTGCTCATAAAGTTTGGCATCTCCAAAAACAGTAAAAGTAGTTAGTGGTATATAAAATAATAATAATAATAATAATTATTATTATTATTATTATTTTTCTCCTTCAAGTAATCTCTGGAGTAGTGCCAATGTAGTGCTATATGATCATAATGGTAATCTCTCCAGACACTGTCACCCTGGAAAAGTATTTAAAATAAGATTAAGAGCACTTGGTAATATTACCTGTAGTGAAAGTTTTTTAAATACCTTTGTGTGTTACTTAAGGTGAAAATCTTGGCCTGTATTTGGTACGCAATGGATATGTTGTACTTTGTATAATTAAAAAATTTGTATTTAAATAAAATTGGATCAGTGCGTCAGTTCATAGTGTTTTATAAATCAGTGTATCTTTATTTACATCTATAACTATCACATAAAATAAATTTCATATTATAAACTCTGTATTGACAAATAATTCTTGTGAAATCAGGACAAAATGTGTATTAATGTAATTAGAATATACTTGTAGAGTGGAATTGCTAAATGATCTGAGTGCTAAAATTGTTTTGTTTAGAATTTCTCCTTGAATGAGGTAGCGCCAATTCAGTGCTGTATGATTATTCCAATTCTGACAGATGGCCGAACATGTTCAGAACTCGCTCGTTTTTGCCCTTGGATCATTTAGCACTTCCACTCTACAATTGTTTCCTACCCTGCCCCCTCCCCCCCCCCCCCCAGTAAATACATTATTAACATTGATGCTGTATACTATTTACTGTAAAATCGTCAGGGCAGTTCCAGGTGAATTATAGCTAGGGCGTGGTACAGGAGGATAGGTCCTATCTACAAGAAAATTTGAGAGTTCCTTAAAGAATGAAGTTTATTCAAAATAAATGCATGTTGAATTACATATTACCTTGGTGTAGATATTCGTAGTCTTCAGGTAACCCGTACTCCCAGGTCACCATGCTGAACTGGACTAGAATTCGTTGTGCAGGCCCCTTTCGTCACCATGGAATGGAGCTGGAACACCCAGGTCAGTCCAACATGGGGTCAAACTCGTACCTCTGAAGTTCTAGACGGTCCCTGATGATCTTGCAGGGTAATCACTTGTTTCTTTACTCACACGATTGTCCACATTTACAGTCGCCCGACACATTTGACATAAACGTTGGATTTAATATTGACGTAATATGAAGTCTATCTTCACTTGTCCCTTGTAGATAGAATTTAAATGTCAAAGATCATGTGGATAGCATCGAATTAAGACAATAAAATAAATCGCAGTTCATGGACGTTAGCTTCTAGAAATAAACTAGACTGTTCACATATTATGCACAGTTCGTGGTTGCTTTCCACAGAAATATTGTCGCACTTGACACTAAAATAAATAAGACTGCTCAAGAATTTATCCATCGGACACTGCTGTCAGTAACGCACTGATAAATTATTAATCACTTTGATGAAATAATAAAATTAGAAATTCTTATGCAGTTATAAATTCAACTCGGTTTGAATTGAGTACCGTTCACTTCAACCCAGAATCAATCACTTGTATCGAAGCACACTAGTATAAATTGCGCAACAAGCAATCGCCTGCATTAATTATAGTGAAACCATTTAAACACTTTCATGATCACTTCTATGTAATAAATGAAATAAGCTGAACTGAGTTTCAAAACTAGAAATTTCCACAGATAATATAATGTAGCAGTGTGTCACTTTGAAATTTACAAAACTTGTTGGCAACAAACTAAGTTCCACAATTGTAAAGACTTGGTCACATATCGAAGTTTCTACCCGCGCACAAATTCTTAGTTCTGATCCACTGACAGAACCTAAGTTCACTTCACTCGCAGAATTTTGAAGCTAGATTTTGGACAATACTTTATCGTTATTCTGTTCGTCGGGACATAGCATGGTGAGTCTGACTGGACTCCCAGCTATGACTGACCAGCTGGGCCTAGCGAGCTTGTCTTATATACGATTTGAGCTCCAATGTCATCAGATGTAATGATTCCTAAGGAGTCGAATAACGTGAGAATCCCTCGATGGATTTACTTGAAACTTATTATTAGAGACGTTTACATGATTCCCTAAGTCAAATTTTCTGGAAGGTATGAAGTTTCTTCTGGAACACGCTAGTCCGTGTCGGGTGGCATGTAGCTGAGCAGGCGGGTAGCCTATCTCACTCCTGCGCCCCACATAGCTTACACAGCTGTAACTGCTTCATGCTGGCTCGCTCCGCCAAGCATAGACATACCAAGCTCGCAGTAAATGTCTTGCGTGATCAAATATTCATCTTAAATACGTGTACAGTGTGTTCCTAGTACAATGCTTTGACAGCTCGTACTTGTAGACATGTGGGCTCATCGTGTCAAGAAAATGAGGTGAAACACTGTTTTGCTGAGAACTTTGCTCCACATCTTCAAAAGAAAATCTCTACTGTTCACGAGGAAGTCTTCTACAATGAGGGTTTGAATTTAAGAATGGTTTACTTTTGGAGAACTGTAGTGGTACACTCATTCATCGCCAGGTAGCTCACTGTATGATGGCACAGTTTTCAAAGTGGGAGCTGATGACATTAAACTCCAATTAAGATGTTCTATCACATGTGGATCGGAGAGGATATCTGATGAATCAAGGATGAACGTGCTAGAAGAAAATTGTAACATATAAAATAAATGTAACAAAAGACATCAGGATAGAATAGAACAGAGCTGAAGGTTGGAAAGAAACTATGTGGAGAAAACCAGAGGATAATGATGCGAGACAATAAGAGAGGGAGGGGTGATGACAAGCGTACGAATTTGGAAAACTAGTAAGTGTATAGAAAGAACAGGAAGAACTACCTACGAAAGTCCTTAATGGCTGACAACCATATATTACTCGATAGCCAGTGTCCCTGTTGAAATTGTTAGGATTTTTACATATTTCCACAGCTTCCTGTATAATCCTAGACCTGTATTGTTTAGTGTAGGTAAGAGCTCGAATATCTTGGAACACATGACCAGACGATAGGGCCTGCTCAGCTATTGCTGACTTGTCTGGCTGGTTGAGACTGACATTTCTGTGTGTTCCTTGATAATCATAATCATTGTACAGTTCCAGTTTCCCAGGTACTGTTAATGAGTCTCGTCCACTTCTTCCTGTCCACATACTTGTCATGGACATCGTCCACTGTACATCCTCTGGCAACTAGATCAACCTTGATCATGTCCATCCATCAGATTTTAAGTCTCCTTGCAAGTCTTTTCCCCTCCACCTGTCTTTCCAGATTTATTCTGGCTGTTCTTGTAGGCTCCATCCTCATCACATGCCCGTACCACCGTAGCCTGAATGTGCCAATTCTGTCTAATAGGGATGTCTTCATTCTGGCTTCTTTCCTCACCACCTCATTTCTTAACTTGTCCATCTTGGCCTTCTGGATGGTGGATCTGAGAAATTTCATCTCTGATGTTTGCAGTCTTGATGAATCTCTTTTTGTGAGGGTACACACTTCTATACCGTAGATCAATATTGGTATGAAATAGCTGTTAAAAATCATCAGTTTGGCCGGTGTTTGAATCTTGTCATCCCACAAGTGTTCTTACTTGTTGGTAGAATTCAGATCCCTTTTGCACTCTGTAATTTTCTTTCTGACCAAATTATCACTAGATTACACTTCCAAGGTAAGGAACACTATCCACACACTCTAGCTGGTGGTCTCCTACTGTAGTTTTACACTTGCTGGACGCCCTTCTCTGTTGACTGCCATCACCACTGTGTTGATCTTTATGTTGAGGTTATGTTCCTGAAACTGAGATTTCCATACAATGAGTCTGGTCTGTACTTCCTCTTCTGTTTCACCCCAAATCATAATAATAGTCAGCAAAGGCCACTGCATTTCCATGACGTTCTTCATTACATTGTCCATAACAGTGATGAACAGTAGTGGGGACAGTGCACTTCCTTGCTGAACTCCACTTTTGGTCTCAAGCCATTATGATCGAAATTCCTCAATTTGTACACAGCTAGTACAGTCTTCGTACAACATCTGAATTTTCCTTACCAGTCCTCCAGGCACATTTCTTTTCCTTAGGCACTCCCAGATCTTATCTTTTATAACGCTATTGTAGGGCTTTCCTATATCCAGGAATACAATGACCAGGTTCTTACCTTTCTCCCAATATTTTTCCGTCAGCATGCAGGTGCTAAAAATTAGATCCATTGTTCGTCTGTTACTTCTGAATCCATATTGCTCCTCTGTGGTTCATTAATGGTTCTCAGTCTCCTCTCACTGGAATTTTTAGCCCATGAGACACCAGTGTTATCCCTCTATAGTTGGTTGGTTTCAGTCTGCTGCCTTTCCAAAACGGGAATTATAATGCCCTTGCTCCAGTCTGCAGGTATTTTGCCTGTCCATACGGCATTTAGTACTCTGTGCAGCCATTGTATACCCTGGATGCCTGCTGCCTTTCTCATGTCTGCATTCATTTCATCTGCACCTGAAGATTTTCCTTTAGGCATACATTTTAAGGCTCTCAGTTTCTGTCCAGGTGATGGGAGGTTCCTCATTGTAGGCATGGATTTTCGGTTCTGTATTTAGTTCTTGAACTGGTCTTTTCAGTAGGTGGTCACTTTCTGTCCTAACCAGATTTTCATCTTCAAGTGCCTTTATGGCATTCATTGGTTTCCTTTTACCTCTGATACTACTATACAGTAGTTTCTTATTGCCTCTGCTGTCTTCGTCCAGTTTTTGAGTGAATATATTTCATGCCCTGGTCTTTTCTTCTGTAACTGTTCTTTTAACGTCCAGTATCTTGTTTCGGTATAATTGTTCGAGGTTTCTGATCTTTGCCTCGTCGATGAGTACATCTATCTTGGACACAAGATAAAACTTGGAAAAGACAACCAACGTGCAGAAATTCCTCGCAGAATAGGTATGAGTTGGACTGCATTCCGAAAACTAAGATTCATCCTCACTAACAAGAATGTTCCAATTAACCTGAAGACCAAGGTTTATAATACGTGCGTGCTGCCAGTTACAACTTACGGTCTGGAAACGATGACTCTGACGAAGGAAAGTGCTCGCAAGCTTCAGCGAACACAACGAGCCATGGAGCGACAGATGCTAGGGATCAGCCTTAGGGATAAGATCCGTTCAGAGGACATCAGGAGAAGAACTAATGTAACAGACATCCTAGAGATAGTAGCAAAACTAAAATGGCAATGGGTAGGACACGTAGCTCGACAAGACTACAACAGGTGGACCTCTAGGATTGTTCACTGGAGACCATGGGGACACAAGAGAGGCATTGGAAGACCCCTGAAGAGATGGCTCGACGACATAAAGCTGTTGGCTGGAACACGCTGGTTCCAAGTGGCTCAAGACCGAAGACGATGGAAGCACATGGAAGAGGCCTATATCCAGCAGTGGATTGAAATAGGCTAGAAAAGAAGAAGAAGAAGAAGAAGAAAGCCTCGTCTTCAGTAAGATCCAGTTTATTTTTCTCCCAATCCCTTTCTTTCCGCAAGAGATTTTTTTTCCCTGATCGCTGCTCTCGCTCTTTAATTCCACCAGGTTGTTTCCTTCTCCCTTGTTTTGATACAAAGGTTTTCTTCACGACCTCATGAAATGCATTTGAAAAACCGGTGTATCATAGCAGTAAATCACAATTTTGTTTTGAGAAGTAAATTACAAATAAAATTACATTTTGTAAAAGATAAAAATTACAAGTAAAATTTTTTTTTTTTTTTTTTTTTTTTTTTTTTTTTTTTTTTTTTTTTTTTTTTTTTTTTGTGTCGGTTACTTGACACTACAATCTTCCAACCGTCAGTAATGTACTCTCCTCCATCAATGACTATCTGCCAACGTTGTAGGAGTTTGATGCTACAACTGCAGATCTGCTGGGTTTTTGAGTTGAAGGAATCTGTCAGCAAAGTGTCAAGAGCAGCTTCATTAAGAAATACTTTTTCCCTGAATGTTATGAGAGAGAGAGAGAGAGCAGAAAAACGGTGACCAATGGGACAGAAAATGTTTTTCAATTCTTTGGGCTTATCCACTCTTCTTCATGATGTTGACATATGAACACCATATATGATTGCTGGTAACAATGGAACAATTTACGCTAATCACAAGCTAACTTGCAACAGGGATCATTGACACACATGCTACCAGTGCACCCAATTTTTGCTCCTTGCAAGTGACACACTATGGTTAAGTGATCACAATTCATAGCTTCTATTAATTCAAACTTTGATAGAAATTGACATGAATAACATCACAAGCAATAATTCAAATGGGTTTTCCTGGAAACAAGAAAACCAATTCATTGCCAAACTTACAGCTCCGTACACAGCACAAGTTGCTTATGCCACTGTTGTTGCATTTGATCTTCAGTTAAACTTGAAGAACAGAATGTGATGGAAATGTTCAACTTTTTCAATTTGACATGCAATCTCTCTTTGACTGCACACTTTTCCAGGTGTGCAGAATTAGAAGACACCTTTTTCACCAACAGGAAACTACAAACTAAGCAATAACAGTGAAGCAGTAAATGGAGAACCCTTGACCCAACCCTTAACCAAATGCTATGAAATTGTGCACTGATTCAGTAGATCTAATAATAATGTTAAAACGTAACACATTAAAAAATATTGTAAACTATGAAAACAGAACTGGTACAACAAGTCTTACGAGTTGCGTTCTCACAAGGCACTGTTACCATACTTGCCTTTAAAGTTCAATAAAGAGCATCTAAATTTTAAAAATACTAAGTCACAAGAATTTGTATGTTTACAAAAAATCTTATTTCCCATGTAAACCAGGGTTAGAATTTTGACTAGTAAAATAAGTTACATTTTAGAATAACACAAATTCATGCTCTAAAGCTTTCAAAGTCAAATTTACTGGGTTTATGCCAAGTAAAGCTAACCAAATATTGTTACACCTGTGATCTACTGTATAGAACCAAAAAAACTATCATTTATAACTGTGTTCGATTTTCTTAAAAGCAAATACTGTATGTATATTGACTTACATATTGCCAGTTTGTCATATATACTTTCTCAAACTGTTAAAATGCATGTGTGATCGTGTAACTTTCCAATTTGTTTTACTACATGCATACTATAATCATACAAGTAAGGTATCTGTAAAAACATGATGCTCAGGAAACTTTTTGATACCAAAGTAAATTTTTCCCTTTATTTCATTTTTTGCTAGACCTGAAGTTTAATATTGTATTCCAGTTTGATAACTTTTTTCATGAAATCACATTCCAAGAGTTACAGAAAAGTGCTGCATATTTTAAAGCAATTTTGCTGTTGATTTTGCAGTGTTATTAGCTCACTGTACCCTTAAAAACTTACCTGTGTGAACATTTTGATATTCTTAATAAATAAATGAATATATGTTAAAATATGTTTATATACTTAGGGAAGTGAATAATTATAGGCTACTCATTGCTTTAAATCACCTTTATATATACATTTATAAGCAGAGTTGCTGGATATCCCAAGATCATTCACTGCAACTACATGTGTATAGAATTCAGAAATATAATTCCTATAGCTTTATTATAGTTATTCCATACCTTGTACAAATTTATATCATTTATGTAAATAATTTTCTCTCCAACCCTTGTGTTTATACACTGTATAGCTGACTGTTGTAAGTTAAAAATATTAGTAATAAAGTATGTTTGAAAAGCAATGTAGTTTCTTTCAATTGATCGTTAATGTGCTTGATTATTAATTTCTCTTTTCTGAAAGTGTGTTTCATTGCAGGGCGGGGGCACACATGTTGCCACATAACTGACTTAGGAACACAGGTAAATATTTGAATTACAATCGTAGCTTATGAGAATATAAGAAAGATGTGTCAAAGCTCGGTGATCTATGGCAAGACTTCTATACAGTTTGGTGGGGCGGGAAGAACGTGTAATTTTATGTGTTTCACGGTATGAAAAGTAGACAGATTTTGGTTTCTGCTGAGAGCTATTGAATGGCATTTGCAATATAAATTTTGGCCATGGTAAAGATGTTTTTTAAATTCCTGCCCTTTATTTGGTGTGGCAAATCATCTGTCAATGTTCTATAGTATTTTTCTCTTTTTAACTGTTTTCTAAGAGATATTCCTAGTATAAAACATAAATTAGGAAAGTTTTTTCCCCTTTTGATGAATATTGAATTTTCATGATTTGCCATGAGATTGTTAATGTATTTTGTCTGTAAATAAGTAGAAGTGTAAATCCCATGATTGTGGTAGAACTTACATTTTCAGTCTGACGTTAGCTAGATCCACCTGTTCCGGTTGCGTCTGAACGACTAACCCTTCTACTTCTAGTGAAATACTGATGCAGGAGTGGGTGGGTGGAGCATAGAGGGGGAAGGAGAGTGGGTTGTGCTTTGTGCGCATGTGTTAGTGCTAAGGTGGTGTTGCCCAAACTGGTGTGGGCGGGTCTAAGATTAGGCGTGGTAATTGGAACATTTGAGTGCTGTGGTTGAAATATAATGGGGACCTTAGGATTTACAGTTTGGATCAACCTTGGAATTATGTAACGAATTTTTGTTGTCAATGACGTCGTTAAGATTAATTTCTTTATTATAGGTTTGGTAAAAAAAAAATGCTTAATGAAACACCGATAATATTAATGTAAAAAGCATCCAAGTAACACTTCATAGAGGAACAGCTGATTACTGTATGACATTCGATAAAGCACTCCATAGCAAAAATAAAATAAAACCTACTATGCTTCTTTCCTCACTGGATACTTCAAGCTTTGCAGGAATGACAACAAACTAGGATTCCTATTTTGTTGCTGCCAAATGAATGGCATAGGTGAACAAAAAGAAACTACCAACCCAACGGTTCATCCAATGATGAAGAGATCCAATTGTTGCTTTGTACAGTTTGTGAATTGTTAGATAATTTAAATGTATTCATGTAAGAAACTGCTACTTTATTTAAGCCTAATCTAATATTACCTGCATTACCTGACTTCGTACGACTGCACTCCATTACTTTTGTTTTCGACTTATTTGCTTTCATCTTGTACTCTTTACGCAAGACTGCATTCATACCAATCAACAATTTCTCCAGATCTTCTGCAGTCTCAGATAAAATAATATCATCGGCAAATCTCAGGGTTTGGAGTGATTTCCTTTTCAAATTCCTCTTTTGATTTCCTTTACTTCCTCTTCTCTATAAACATTAAAAAGGAGGAGGACAAACTGCAGCCGTGCCTCACTCCTTTCTGGATTGCTGATTCTTTTCCAAATCCCTTGATTGTTATCACTGTAGACTGATATGTGTACATTGTAGATAATTCTTCTCAGTATCTGATCCAGACTACCTTCAGAATCTCTAATAGCTTAGTCCAATCAACATTATCGAAAGACATTTCTAGATCTAGAATGCCATGTACTTCAGCTTGTCCTTAATTCCTCTTAAGATCAGACGTAAAGTCGGGATTGCTTCAAGTGTTCCTGAATTTCCTCTGAAGCCAAATTGATCTCCTCCCAAATCAGTTTCAACTTGTCTTTCCATTCTTCTGTAAATAATACGTGTTAAAATTTTGCAGGTGTGAGATACTAAACTAATGGTGCTGTAGTTTTCACACTTGTCAGCACTGGGTTTCTTGGGAATAGGTATAACAACATTCTACTGAAAATCGGATGGCACTTATCCTGTCTAATACATCTTACACATTAAATGGAATAACCTCACCATGGTGGTTTCTGCTAAAGCAGTCAGTAATTCAGAGGAATTGTCATCAATAACAGGTGCCTTGTTCCTATTTAGGTCTCTCAAAGCTAAGCTCTGTCGAATTCTGACTTCAAAATTGGGTCTTCAATTTCATCAGCATCAAAAGCCTCTTCTTGTTCCATCCACCCATTAAGATCTGAAAATCTCACTACCAATTTTCCCACATACCCATTCCATAGTCTCGTTTAAATCTCCAGTTGCTCTTCAGTATCCCACTGATAACAATTTCTGCTTCCTTTAAATTACTTCTGTGCTGTTGTAACCAGATCACACGTATCCCCTATGATTCCTTCAGATTTGCATTTTGATTTCAAACGAGTCCAATTCCTGGTAAGCGTCTGCTTTGACATGGCAATAAACAAAGCACAGGGTCAGGCACTTAAGTATGGCTGGAATTGATCTCAGTGGAGAATATTTTGACAGAAATATGTCTCACAGCTGGGGGTCATCCGAAAATGTAACAAAAGTGTCATGTAACAAAACGTGTGACGTGATATTACCTAGCAACAGTACCTTGAGGGCTGTACAGGCCATGGATCTGTATAAAGAGAGCTTCACAGGCTGTCGGTCTGTATGTCATGGCCATGCGTCAATAAATCACACCACAGCTTGCATGGATGGTAGGTAACACCACGTCCTACATTTTATTGTAGGACTTATTTATGATAATTTGACTTTCCCAAATGGGAATTTAATACAGTGACAACTTTTCTCATGAACAGCTTTGTGGTCCTTTTGCGTGTTACATCAAAATGAAATCTCTTCGTGTTCACTACTGGTGGATGGAGAAAAAACATGTTAATGTCGTATACAAGGAAATCTTATAAGTGGTCAGCTAAAACTACTGTCGCCTTAAATTAATAACTGCTCTCCTGCGTGGGTAGTTATACTTTGGTAATAGTTACGTAAAGAGGTCCACGTGATACATGATTGGAAACTGATTCCATTATTTAGTGTTTTCACTCCCTGAGATAAGTGATTCTCAAACTCCATTGGTGGCTGAACAACAAATATAAAAGTGAAATGTGGAAACAGCATCGGCTTGCCGACGGCCAAAGTTTTTAGTACGGTACTGCCGTCTCAATCCTATATACTGCCTTATCTATTCTTCGCCATGCTTAGTGTGAGCTCTTAGCATTACAAATCTCCGCTAGGGGCGCCAGCTAACGCACCCAGTTTATCTCCGTACCAACATTGTTGTTCCCGTGCGTTTGCATCGAGCATTTTTACGTGTGTGTCTGGTTGTAAAATGAATTGTTCCTCTCTGTATATCATAGCAAATACAGTAGAGACAATACGCGACACTACCGGATTTGTTGAAATGGGAGAAAATTCGCAAGTGGCATGTCCTGAAAATCCGCGCTAAATTCGAATATTAATAGAAATGTATATGCGGAAATGGATAAATAAATTACGTCTAGAAAGAATTTTTTTAACAGGTTAATATTTAAAGACTGAAATTAGTCATACAATCAAGATGTGAAATGGACTGCTGTGAAAGGACTTCATCTTTCATTTATGCATTACTTTTTTAGCTTTAGCATGCCTGCCTGAACTTTCACGGCTAGATTTGTTTGTATTTTCTCATTTAAAAGCATTGTACATCATATCAGGACACTTGTCAATAAAAATATTGGCACATTCCTTACACATGATTCAATGAATTTACACTTAAGAGCTGGACAATTTTCCTTTTAATTTGAATCCTACTAACAGAAAGAAAATCTATCAATTTAGCCGCAAAAAACATTCAAGATTTCCCTATAAGCAATACTTGCCATTACATTAGGGTAAAGCAAATTTGCATCATCATCACATTTCTTAAATCAATCCTATTTTCTTCAGTGCTTAACAACGCATTACTGCATTCCAAATGGGGTAACTTGGAACACAACCAGCCACATGCGTATGCATTTTCCTGAATTAAATCAAAACTCGCATATCACACCTACAACAACACATCGGTTTTGAAGGTTAACTGCTGCAATAATACAATAAAATAGTCTTACGGTATTATATTTTAAGCCAGTTAAAATATGGGTCACGCAGGTCAGAAGTTTAGGAAGTAGGCCTTCTATAAAAATATCTTTGTAACTGGAAGAATATATATGCAAACACAGTATTAACTTACATTTTCTTGTCACGAGGGAAACTGAAGAAAGACCGCGAATCCTTCTGCACTTCATAGTTATTGCAGCCGAACGCAGCACATATCTTTTCACTCATATTGACATGAGATATAAAGGAATGACACACGCTACTATTTACGTACGTCAACTTAATGCAAACGCATAAATAACTCCAAAAACTTCACAAACAAATACACGTGCTCTTATGACAGAACCAGTAACTCTCAGGTCACTCCGCTAGACAGAGCTCTAAGCGCTGTCCCTCGATATCTCGCAGAGTGTCACGTATTGTCTCTGCTGTATTTGATCATAGCGAGGAATCAAAATTTTTCAGGCGTTAAGTTTCATGAAACCCCATCAAGTAAAGAACTTCGGGGAAATTGGCTTAACGCTATTTCAAGGTAAGGATCAACCAAGTGTAGTCAGTGGATTCTATCCGATTATTCTCGTGTTTGTAGCCTGGATTTTAGAGATGGAGATAAAAGATAAAACTAAGAGAAATATATATTTAAGCCAGGGAGTGTGCCCAGTCGGTTTTCGAATTATTCCCATTATCGTCAAACCAGAAAAATAGCTCTACGAAAAACCAGACAGCGACAAGATATTTCTTCGGAACAAATCTATGGAGAAACAAGCTCTTCAACCGCAGGAAATACATTGGATGACGAGTACGAAATTCATGTGAACAACGATGTAGGCTATAAGTCAATACTCCAACGAGTAAGAATGACAACAATCATCAGAAAATCATACATTAGAGGCTCCGATCGAGAATTCTGAGACTGCGATAAAAGCTTATGACTGAACGTAATGAACTTAAAAGACTATGGAGGAAATTCGAAGATCAACCAGAAATTGATCATCTGAATAAAGTAAAAGAAGCAGCTAAATATAATGAACGAAAGGCCGTTTATCTTTTAGATTAAATCCATAATTTGTAAGGCAAAATCCGCGCCGTCAGAACAAATCACACGGTACTGAGTGGCGTGGAGAATAGTATCCCAAACGGTTACGAATATGGGAAGACACCTAGTCTAGTGACAGCTGCATCACAAAGTACTCTTGACAGGTAGTCGGAATGGAAAATGTTGAGTGTGTAGTCGGGATTTCCCAATTGCTGAAGGAAAGACTTAGAAATGAAAATCCACAGCCTGTTTCCAGTCATTCGACCGGGTCAGGAATGGAATGAAGCCCCTATCTGGTGGTGAGGTTAGGAATTGTGCCAGCTGCCGAAGTCTGTCGCACTCCTCTGAGGCAATGATTAATGAATGGCGGAAGAAATGAAATAATATTACAGTGTGTTGCTGGAATGAAATATGACAGGGAAAACCTGTACCGCGTCCACTTTGTCCAGCACAAATCTCACATGAAGTGACCGGGATTTGAACCACGGAACCCAGCTGTGAGAGGCCGGTGCGCTGCCGCCCGAGCCACATAGGCTCTAAGGAAAGAGCTGAATGTAAAACTCTCAGACTAACAGAGAGGAGTGAAACAGCGATTGCCTATTAAACGACTAATTAGGTACGGTTCCTCTACGACCGAACCAGTGATAAGTTCGTCTGCATGGTCAATGCTGAAGGTGTATGCGGCACAGATATTGGAAAATCTCCTGCTCTCGCCAATAAACTCTTGTGGTTTGTTGTAAACGGACTTTCAAAAAGTTCCCTATTCCTGCTGCCTACTTCCTCGTTAAAGGCTTAGAAATCTCCGATCTATTCCTCTTAGTTTAGAAATGGTTAATGCCGTTCACTGACAATCATAGAACCAATATTCTTATGTTTAAATAGTTTGCAGTTGGAAATGTGAGAACCTGTGTGACTCATCCATGTGACCCCAGTCGGAAACTTCTTTTCAGTTTTGACTAATACTATTCGATTTAAACAATGTGAGATCCCAGTTCCTAGACAGAGAAATGACAGCAATGGCATCATCGCCTCCAAATATGTGAAAGAAGTTTAGCGCCTCCAGAGAAATTTGACATTGGAGCCTGTTCGGTATTGCGAAATAACACATCGAACAGAGGAATTTGGAAACGATGAATGTTGTGCTGTTCAAATATTTCCCCAGCGGTTTATTGCTACTATTCGCTTCATGAAAGAAACCCATGCCCGCATATAAACACAAGTTTAGACACTGAATCGACAATGCGCTTTATGGAATCAATTAATAAATTTTTCATATTCCACGACGTCATTGACAGAACTCAGTACATTCGGCAAAACAATCCAGATTGTGAGCATTCCTGTTCACCAGCAGATAAAATACCGGTACTACAATGGTTGAATAATGGTTTCATCGAATACGTTATAATATTTCAGTTGGAATCAAAAGGTGAAAAACTGAAGTGTCTGACTAATGAGATGGCAGATGCTGTCTCGCTAATTGTGAAATCTATAGTGGAATATGTGTCTCAGTTGTTACAAAATGGGTTCTTTTATGTGTTATGTTCTCACTAGATGATTTTCTGGAGAAGCAATAGAAACTCTATTTAGTGCAGTGACTGACTCACGCACTGCGTTATGTGCTATAAAACGTATCCTGAAATCTGGTCATGAACAAAGGGTCAGCGAAATAGTGATAGAAAACTTTCTGCGTCCTCTGTTGGTAAATTACAGTAAGAAAAGTGCAGAAAAGGTGTTCCGTTACTTGTGTCGAGACAATTCTGCAGTTTTTGTGTACCCTGCAGCAGTGAGATTTTCGTAATATATCTACTGCAACTGGTAAGGTTTTATATATTTTACGTTTCTATATCTCAAGCTAAGCTCAAATGCGAAATGTTAGTTTCTGTATGTGCATTAGCTTCTCAATTAGTAACATGTTAAGGATTAGTTTTCATTTTATTTTGGTGTTACGGACGAACTCTCATTTAACCAACATGTGCTCTGGGTGCGTTTAGTGCTGCCATCTGCAATGGCGCTGTAAACGAAATTCTCGCCGCACAGAGCAGGTAGTTATAGAGATTGATACGGCGGTGGTTTTTAGTAATTATGAGTAATTACTGACGCTTGTGCCGATACGATAAAGTACGCTATAGCAAGACCAACTACAATATTATCAGACCTGAATGCATATATCGATGCGTGACAACATGGCTGCCACATTGGACCAAGTGCAGCTGGTGTATGGGGCCATGTTTGTACGCAGTTTGGTTTATACCGCACACGTGTGTGGTTGGTTGATGTTATCTTGCTACTGGAATTCGCTACCTAATCATCCACCGAATATTTTGTGTGTCAAATACACTACAGTTGCAGTGTCCTTTTATTGGTTATTTCGGTATTTTTAATGTGTTAGTGACGTTTTTAGTATTTAGAGGTTATTTCATTAAGTGGTGTGAAAGTGACAAAATTACAGATTTTACCTCATTCATCTGTGAAGTTCAAAAGAAATGCATTAAACCATTCACTGTAATAGTGAAGGAAAATTTGTGTTGTTTGTGAAAGTGGATGATGAGTCATTTAACGGTGAGTTTTAAAGTTTCAAGTTCATTTGAATTTCAAGTGTTTCACAAAAATGTGTGTTTGCCTACAGAGCATTTGAGGTTTATATTCGAATCTCATGCTTGTGAAGACCTGAAATGTGAGAGATGGACGAAGTTGTCAATTTGGTAAGTCGTCTCACAAGTTATTCTGATATGTACGAGATCGCATTGCTTTACAAGTACACAAAATATCTAATACCAAATGGAAATGTCCAAATTTGACAACCAGTCCAGAGCAGTCGGTGTCGTTTGGTTTAGAAGCCTCAGATAACCGTTAAATGCTCGAAGTGGGCACTCCTTCCATTATCTGCTCCGCAGTCGCAGTCAGCAGATGAACTTCTTCAACATGTGACTACACCTCCCTTGATCCGTTCTACTTTGTAATTCGGTTCAGCTTCAATCAAGTTTGACGCGGCAATTTAAATCCTTCCACCTTCTTTGTTGGATCTTGAACCAAGTGAGCGTTGTTGGGTGGATGTGCACGCCGACGTTGTCGCCACTCTGAGGTCATGTCGAAAGAATTGATACTTCTAAAATCAGTACAAGATGGTTTGCGTGATTTCAGACCAGTTAGAAGAGATCTTCTTGAGCAAGTTTACATTAGCTGCTTTCTTCCTTAGATCTTGCGGGGCAATATTAGCTAAGACAGGTTATACTAAATGGGAGTATGTCTGACAATACCATTGATAACTCTCACGACTTCATTAAGCTGTATATTAATCTTTGTTGTGTGAACACGTTTTTGCCATAGAGGAGCATAGTATTCGCCAGCAGTATACACAAGAACGAGTGCAGCAGAGCGTACGGTATTGGCGTCCGAAACACAGCTTACTTCCGGCAATCTTGCGGAGAAGATTCCGTCTGGAGCCAAGTTTCTTAGATAACTTGATGCATTGTTGTTTGAATGTCAAGGATCGATCCAGAATGATTCCTAGATATTTTGTACTGTAGTTATGCGGTACTTCGGTGTAGTGTATTTTTTAAAAATACAGTGAGTGCGCTAGTAACAACAGCGTAACGACACAGAGATATATACTATCAGGAGAGAACAGCTGTTCTTCTCAATGGGACTTTCATTGTAATGAATAGAAACGCCATGCTATGCAACAAATCCATATCCTAATAAAATAATGTTAAGTACTGAATAAATATATTTAGTAGAGTGTTCAGAATATAATATTTGGTTCCGTCGAAAGTCACATGTAGCTTCCTTTGGGCTTCCTTATTATTTAGATGGAATGCAGTAACCTCAGTTTTATTTGGGTTAGAATGAATTCTCCATTTATGGAAGTAATCACTCAGTTTCGTCTGATCACTTGTCAGTACTTTTTTCACAATGCACAAGATCTTTACTCTGGAAGACTAACGCTAGGTGTCTGTATACGGATTTTCAACGAGTGCGTGTCTGGCATATCATGGATATAAAAGTTAAACAGAATGGGGCCAGAACTGATCCCTGATGTTGGCCATTATCTAGAGTACCTCCATCTGCTGTATTGTCCACTCAGAAACACCTTAAAGTCTGTCAGAGAACATATTGTTCACAAGAACCGCCAGCTTTTGACATGGGATGATTCCAATAAACTTCGACATCAAGCCGTCCATCCACATAGTGTCATAGGCTGCTGTAAGGTCCACTAACACTGCAGTTGATCGGAGACCTCGTTGAAATTCAGCTTCAACTAGAGTTATCAATGTTGAAATCTGGTCGCAGCAGCTTCGATGTTTCCTAAAGCCACCTTGTTCAACAGGGATTATTTGATCAATGGCCTCTTGAACGCGATTTAGAATAAGCATTTGTAGTAACTTATGGGTTATGCCGAGTAGCGATACTGGTCGATATTGAGAAACATCGGTTCCGTCTTTGCCTGGTTTCAGGATGGCAATTATCTTCGCCTGTTTGGAAAGCTTTGGTAATCTTCCAGTCCGCAGAATTTCATTGAAGAATTAATTGAGCCACAATTTTGTTTTAGGTGCGACAGCTTTAAGAAACTCTGGATATACGCCATCAAAGCCAATAGCTTTATTTACATTTAGCATATTGAAGGCTATATCAAGTTCCTCAATGCCGAAGTCACCTGAGTAGTCAGGATGGGGTGTTAGATTGGATGTCTTTATGGACAATTCATTTCTCACGATTCGTGTATGTGCCTTGTCAATTTTAGCTTTTGAATTCTTCATTAGTCTGGATGCAACAGCATTGGCATTCGCACGTGGGGCTCTGCTTGACAGCTTTGGATTTGTATCAAGTTTTCTTATAAGGTTCCAGGCTTTACGACTAGAATGTGTAAAGTTAAGTTCCGCCACTGTTTTATGCCATTTTGCTCTTCTGTTCTTACTGAGAAAGCTCAAAAGTTTAACAGCTGTTGTATCATCGTGAGATTCCTCATATTTAGCATATAACTCATTGCATTCTTGAGACCATCCGGGGATGTATTCCTGCCGAAACCCACATGGAATATATATTTTTGGCATTAGCTTTAATAGCACGCACAAACCGTTCCTAATTGGATGGAACTGGAGGAATCCACCAGACGGCGTTATCAAGACCTTTCTGAAGCAGTTCCCAGTTCGCAGGTTGAAAATTCTATCGAGGTTATAGGATGGAGTTGACTAGTGGAATTTCTGTACCATAACGAATAATGACTGGCCTATGTTGGCTGTATGGGAAAGACTTGATGACATTTCGTTGTGTCATGTCGTTATTTCCAGATTTAGATACGATGCACAGGTCAGGGGAATAATCCTTTAACCGTCTACCAGATTGGAACGTTCCTGGATCTTTAGCGTTGAACACAAGCTGAAGATTGTACAGTTCCATCCATTCATTTAGAATTGCTCCATTGTCGTCGTCATTCTGATATCGCCACACATGACTATGGGTGTTGAAATCACCGACATACACTACTGGGTGACTGAAGGATCTTTCAGGAGGATTTGGCCAACTCACTTGTGGAGGTTTGTAATTATTTACAACAGTGTTGCCGGCAATTTCTACAGCCAAAACAAAGACATCTGCTGTTCTGTCTTGATAAGTTACTTTGTAGTCAGGGAGATGGTGTTTGGCACATGTAGCAATACCGTATTGTTCATCATTTATGGCTCCTGCAAGACCATAAACATTAATCTCTCCTCTTCTGTAAAGATCTGTGTCAGCCTTGGTAGCGATTCCTTTCTTTACTTACGGAGACAATACATAAACAAATGAACACAAACAAAGATGCTTCGTTCCCGGCGTAAAAGAAGAGAGATTGTATAAGATCCCCAACACCTCCACACCCTGGTCATTCTCCAGAGGGATGGCCAGTTGTATCGGTCGGCTAATTCTGGATCCACCTGGCTGACGCAGGATGATTGTTCTTACCAGTCCGTCTCTTCCTTGGAGAAGTTTCTCGATGCGAGCTCTTCTCCACATCAACCTGGGCAGCACGTCGTCTTGTAACAAAATATACCCTATTCGGAGTTTCGGATGTCCACTATGAGGGCACCTAACCTTGTGGTAGTTTCGCAGTTCGAGAAGGTACTCCTTGTTTCACCGCCACCAGAGATCATCCATGAATTTCATTATCATACGGAACTCCTTACTTAGGTCTTCTCTGGTTTCTGGTCCCGGTCCTGTTGGAAGAGTCGTAGTCTTTTCTCCTCTGAGGAAATGGGATGGTGTTAAAGCTCCGTTGTTATCTCCGTCACGCACGATGGGGAGTGAGTTTAGGGTGGATTCGATGTTCACTAAGACTGTATTCAAACCCTCTTCGTGAGGTCGTGCGCGGCCTTGCACTTTTCTGAGGCATTGTTTGGTGGAACCTATCATCCAAATGTCGTGAATCGTGATCGTGATGGGAGAGTGAGGTTATTAAACACACATTTACGTAGCAATTCCTTTCTCTACTTACAGAGACAAAACATAAAGAAATTAACACAAACAAAAATGCTTCGTTCACGGAGTAAAAGAAGAGATATTAGGTAAGATCCCCAGTTATTCTGATGATAATATTGGTCTCGCTGATAAACTTTCTCTTTTGATGCACTTTTTGAAAATTTGCACTTAAGTTATACTGTGAGCTTATGCAGAAATAAATAGTAAAATAAAATTTCTCCTGGAAATAATCAAATAAGATACTCTCCAGAACTACTAATATGGGCTGGGAATTCTCTTATTATATCAAACGTTAAGTAAGTAAAGTAAACTTGTGTCCTCATCCCGACGTAGTGCAGCTCTTTTCAGGCACACCCCCAATGGAAGTGAGCTGCACGTACAATTTTAAGCACATAACAGCCCTCCTGCCATTCTTAAATTTCTGGCAGTACCGGTAATCGAAGCCGGGTCCTCGATCTAATAACCGTTGCGCTACGGAGGCGGACATACCAAACGTTGATAACATATTTGCTGTTTTAAGTGAAGTGGTCAGTGTTGATGTTGGTACAGGTACAGAGTCAGTCTGTAAATTTACAGCTACTGAGGCCAGATCTTCAGACCTGAAAGAGTTATTTCATTCAGAAAAGAGATTGTTGCTAAAATGGCTTAAAATTTATGTAGGAAGGCTCTGTATCCAACAACAATAGAGACAGAATGTATCATTTGCAGCAAAGTCTTTGATCATAATAATAATAATGTTGCTGGTTTGGAATTGCTTAAAAGTAAAGGTGTGGATATTTTTGAAGGCACAATCTAGTTTTTAAAATTAATTCAAAAGTAGTGGTCAGTCTGTAATGTACAGCATCCCATGACATCTATATATACCAGAAATGAAGATGCTTTGACACGCACACGTATCACAGTGATAGAACTGTGTAAATATATTTTCAATAAGTACCACTGGTCTTATATGCTTACTGTCAAATTGCAGACAGGCAGTTTAGAGGGAAGATTTGGTGTCTACAGGAGATTGAGTGGTTGCACTTATGATGCTTCTGTAGAACAAATTCTTGAGTCTGAAAGAAAGCTCAAGGTGATGGCATTATTTTTAATTTAGATGCGTTAGAGCCTGCATCAGAAGAAGTAGTTGACATCAGAGTTCCCTTTGAAACACTGCGGATTTTGGTCTGCATTGCCAGCCAAACCATTTTGCAAGTGATTGAAATATTACGTAAAAATTGTAATGTCTGCGTTACAATTTTGCAGGCTGAAAATGAATTGCTTGTGGTTAGTAACAGGGAAATGATGATGTATTTCAATCAAATACACTATGGACAATACTGGACACTTTCGTATTCTCCCGTACTAAATTGAGAGACATGTTGACAGTGGCGCATCTGCTGATTGCTCTCCTTCGACCACGTAATGTGTCATGTGCTGCTTTGGTTTGGACTTACAAACTTTAACAATGTGACCTTTCTTGCAACACGTCTGACAATAAGCGTTGAGGAAACTGAACTGACTGCGTGGATGGTCCCCGCCACACCCAGCGCACGACGATGACGACTGTATGCGGTCCTTGTTGAGGCCTAGGTTGGTCAGACTTCTGTTGGCGATTGATCGATTTCTCACGTCGCCCTTTTCTGCCGCCCATCCCCAACTGTGGCTTTGCGTAGCCTGTCCGATTGGTTGAATCGGGTTTTGAGGTTATGTTCGGGTTCTTGACCTCGTCAGCTGTGTTCCGGGTGGCATCGCGTGTGCAAGCTACCTCGTACGCAGCTGTGAAGATGTCCGTTTTTTCTTTGCAATAATTTCGTCACACATGTCCCTCGACACTAAACCTTTGAGCAGTTGTTCAAATAGCATGCGGTGTAAAATTTTCCATGCTCACAGTGTGTTGCTGCTTGCCTTAATCTGAGAGTTAGGTTGGTGATCGTCTCCCGTGACCCCGTGTAGAAGTAGAAGAATAATTATTTTATGTATTTTGTTCTAATGTTCTTCGTGTGAATTCGTAATATTGGCTTTACGTCGCACTAACTGCTTTTTACGGTTTTCGAAGTGGCCGAGGTGCTGGAATTTAGTCCAGCGGGAGTTCTTTTACGTGCTAGTAAATCTACCGACGCCATCTGACGTATTTGAGCTCCTTCAAATACCACCAGACTGAGCCAGAATCGAACCTGCCAATTTAGGGTCAGATGGCCAGCGCCTCACCCGTCTCAGCCACTCAGCCCGGCCTTCATACAATTAATCTAAGACAAGAATGCTTGATGCCTTTGCTGGTAGGACCTAGTTTTTACCGTGCTTTATGTCTTCTGGTATGGGCTAGAGCAATTTTGCTACTTTCATTGATCTGTCTCTGGCTTATCCTTGGCTTTGATAATATGAAAGTGACTGAGGTATGAGCGATACTAGTAATGCCATTCCTTCTGCAGCCAGTCCCTGCTATGAATGGTGTGAAAATGTTACTCATAGGGTCAGTTGCTGCATGCATTTCAGTGGGCTTGGCAGACTGATATGTAATAGCATCTTCTGGCTCGGTGAGGAAAGCAACGGGAAACTATATCACTCCTCATTTCCCTAGTACGCTCCTTCAGTGATGCCTAGGCCATCTATGACAGCTGATGGCAGAGCTGCTGAGGATCCAACCAGCCTTAGGGCTGAAGACTGAACATACATACATACATACATACATACATACAAGAATACTTGTTGACAACTGAATGTTAAACCTAATGTTATGTGTACACTAATATTTTAAAATATTGGAATTTTCTTACTCTGTTTTGTCTCGAGGAAAGCGGAAGGACGCCATCCATGGTATATTTACCTATTTTGGTTGTGTGGCTTGTGTGATCAAAAGATCCTGAGAGCTATGTCGGCGGTAGCTTAGCTACTGGTTGGGCCTCGAAGGTGATGATCCAGACTAAAAGGGATACCCTGGTCCTCCAGGTTGGAGGTTGTGCATACAGTAGGGTTGACACCTCTATCCCGTAAAAAAAGCTTGTTGAGAAGCCGCAAGGAATAAGAATAAACCGGACGGATAAAATTGGAAAACGACCTAGGCGAGGAAATGATTATGGATTGGTATTGGCGACTTGGAATGTGAGAAGCCTACTCCAGCCAGGAAAAAGCAGAACACCAGAAGAGGAAGAAAGTGTAATATTAAAATTGCTGCTCCACAACAAATTAGATGGCGGGAAATTGAGATGGTCGATTTACTGGATTATAATTTAATCAATAGTGGAAATAGCGAGAACATCTGTGAAACAGGCTTCATTATATCTAAACAACTGATGCATACTTTAATGTCTTATAAGGCAGTAAATGAAAGAATATGTGTCATGGGTATCACAGGCCTCTTCTTCAATTATACACTTATAAGCGTACATGCACCTGCGGAAGTAAAGGAAGATGAATAACGGATAAGTTTTATGAAGAGCTTGAGGAACAGTACGATGAGGCACCTAGACATGACATTAAAACAGTAATTGGCGACTTCAATGCAAAAGTGGGCAAGAGGAAGAATTTAGACCCATAATAGGAGCGCAGAGTTTACATTTGGAAAGTAACAACAATGGGTTACGGCTTATTGACTTCACTGCAGTAAGGGCTCTCGTCCACTGGAAGCGGAAACCTGCGAAAAGCTGCGATGACGAATTCGCACGAACACGTACGAAAACGGCCGAAGGATCCAAACCACCGAATTCAAGCGAGACCGCGTCCATTGGAACCGGCGTTGTTCGTCAGTGAATGCTCGAACACGTGCGAACTGCGAACTATCCAAATTGGTTTGGATTTTTCGGCCGAAGAGCTGCGTTTTATCATCAATGCTGAAAAGCTGATACTTCCGGTACAAGATGGGAGGTATCTGTGGGACCAGCGGAGTCTAATTACCACATGCGGGATGTGTAGAAGTTGTTATGGAGTGAGGTAGCGAGAGAAATGTATGAGCCAGGTAGATTTAATTTTGTATTGTTTATTCATTTTATATCACTTTACTTTATTCTTATATCTGATGATTCTTTACAACACCAGTTCAAAGTGTAGATTTTCATTAAAGAAACTCTAGCAATGTTTATATATTCCCGTCCGACCACTTTATACCTACGACCGATTATTTTTTGTAAAATATGTTCCAAAAGTGTCGTATATAATAAATAATTGCCTCCAGTGTTCGAATTATAGTAAATAATGATTAAGTTTCACATTTAAGATAAATGTTATCATTATGTGACGTGACAACGAAACTGCACACACAGGCCTAGTCCCGAGTGCTGTGGCCGCTCGAGCCAAGCTTTATCACAGAGTCTCCTTTCCGCTATTTCTATTACCTCCCACTGTTACAAAACATACTCTGGCATAAGAGATTTCCTCTGCCTGGTTGGGAATTAGGAAAGAATGTTAAAATTGGAAAAAAAATAAGCAGAAGGGGAGAAATTCTCCGGCTTCCCATTTCAAAATGAACATTGCTTGAAACAGTTTCTCGAACTTTGCTGTGCTTTTAAAAACTAATATTGTAAATGTTGTAAAATGTATAACCGGGCGAGTTGCCTGTGCGGTTAGGGGCGCGCGGCTGTGGGCTTGCATCCGGGAGATAGTGGGTTCAAATTCCACTGTCGGCAGCCCTGAAGATGGTTTGCCGTGGTTTCCCATTTTGCACCAGGCAAATGCTGGGGCAGCACCTTAATTAAGGCTACGGCCGCTTCCTTCCAACTCCTAGACCTTTCATATCCCATCGTCACCATATGACCTATCTGTGTCGGTGCGACGTAAAGCCACTAACAAAAAAAAATGCAATATGTATCGAAATGCTTCACATGTCATGGGAACATAACCAAAGTACTGTCTTTCGTCCTTTTCCAGATCAGTCCATATGTATGAAAATACACCAAACATTTGTCTTTTCGATAACATCATTTACCCACTCCCGTCTCCTTTTCTGAGATCTTCTTCTCGCAAGCAGAAGTGTAGGCTATCTAATGCATAGTGATCAAACAAATCTTCAGGAGACGCCATCATCTCACACATACACCTACTAAATAACTCGGCCGAATGCGCAGCCAAAGGACGATAGGGTACGCACGATTTCGGACGAACAGACTTCGCACAGATTCGTCCGAACTCGCAGTTCGCAGGTTTCCGCTTCCAGTGGACGAGAAGCCTTAAGGATATGGTAATCATAGTAGCACTACATTTCAGCAAAAGAGATAAAGAAATTTGGGAGGCACCAGATGGGAACACCAAGAATCAAACTGACCATATACTGATTGATAAAAGACATGCGTCAAATGTACATTATGTGCGTACTTATAGAGGTGCGAATATAGGTCTAGACCACTATTTGGTGAAAGCTAAATTGAAACAAAAGCTTGCGGTAAGAGTCAGGGGTAAAGCAGAAAGGAGGAAAGGATTTAACCAAGAGCAACTTAGTGATGATGCAAGGAGGAAGGAATATGAAAGACAAGTTGCAAGCTAGTGAGCAACTGAAAAATGACATCGATAATATTATGGGATGGGCAGTAGGTAATGGTATGATGATAAACGGGGTTAAATGTCAGGTTGTGAGTTTCACAAATAGGACAAGTCCTCTCAGTTTTGATTACTGCGTTGATGGGTGTGAAAGTTCCTTTTGAGGATCATTGTAAGTACCTAGGTGTTAATATAAGGAAAGATCTCCATTGTGGTAATCACATAAATGCGATTGTAAATAGAGGGTACAGATCTATCTCTCCACATGTTTATGAGGGTATTTAGGGGTTGGGTAAGAATGTAAAGAAGTGGCCATTTAAGTCTCTGGGAAGACCCCAACTAGAGTATGGTTCCAGTGTATGGGACCCTCACCAGGATTACTTGATTCAAGAACTGGAAAATATCCAAGGAAAAGCAGCTCGATTTCTTCTGGTAGCGTTACAAAAATGTTGCGAAGTTTGGGCTGGGAAGACTTGGGAGAAAGAAGACGAGCTTCTTGTCTAAGTGGTATGTTCCGAGCTGTCAGTGGATACATTGCGTGGAATTACATCAGTAGACGAATAAGTTTGAGTGATGTCTTTAAAAGTAGGAAAGATCACAATATGAAGATAAAGTTAGAATTCAAGAGGACAAATTGGGAAAAATCGTTTATAGGAAGGGGAGTAAGGGATTGGAATAACTTACCAAGGTATATGTTTAATAAATATCCAATTTCTTTGAAATCCGTTAAGAAAAGGCTAGGAAAACAACAGATGGGGAATCTACCACCTGGGCGACTGTCCTAAATGCAGATCAGTATTGTTTGATAGAAGTCGAAGAAGGTTTGAAAAACCATAAAAATGCAGTAACAGTGGATTAATCCTGGCGAGTGATTAAAGAAGCCATCACGAATGCAGCCCATGAGGTACCAGGAGAAAGAAAGAAACAGCCGAAGAAGGATTGGTATGATGAGGAAGTAAGGATAGCCGAGGAGAAAAGAAATAAAGCAAGGATGTTATATATGCAAAGGGAACTAGAGCTACTCACCAAACTTTTGTGGAATGCAGAAGAGAAGCTAAGAATCTTTGTAGAAAAAGGAAAAGAGAAACGGAAAAAGATTTGATAAAAGAGATGCAACAAGATTATGAGGATAAAAGAAGTAGAAAGTTTTATAGAAACGTGAAGCAGAGGAAGAGTGGATTTCAACCAAGAGTAAGCTGCATTCAAAAAAGGGAAGGGCAACTACTTAGAAATACTCAGAAAATATTTGATAGATGGGCGGAATATTTTGAGACGATTTTGAGTCCTGTTCAAATACAAAATGAAGTTCCAAATTATGAAACTAATGATGATTAATCTGAGGAATGCAATAGTGAACCACCCACTTGGGAAGAAGTAAAAGGTGTCCTCTCATCGCTGAAGAATAATAAGTCACCAGGAGAAGATGGAATAACAGCTGAGTTGCTAAAATATGGTGGAACGATATTGATACAAACATTGTATAAGTTGATATTGGAAATCTGGTGAACAGAGAAATTACCAGAGAATGGTAAACAGCTTTAGTGTACACAATTCTTAAGAAAGGAAATAAATTGAAATGTAAAAATTGTAGAGGGATATTTCTGCTGTGCATAGGGTACAAGATCTTTACCATAATGATATCTAAGCGTCTAACGCACAACGCAGAGCAGGATCTTGGAGAATATCAGTGTGGATTTTGTGCAAACCGTTCAACAATAAATCATATCTTTACAATGAGGATCATCCTGGAGAGGTGCTACGAATATAACATGTGTTTACAGGTCTTATTCACTACAGAATTTCACCAGCGATTCTGAGTAGTATGAGCTAGGCCGTTTCAGAGCCACCGCGTCAGCATTTTTGCTGCTGAGTCAGCACCTGAGGTCATTGACCCCATGACGTCATGGCCACGTGACCGTGACGTCACCACCACGTGATTTTGTGTACAAACAATGCCATGTGATTTTGACAGCTGTCCTAGTCGTCTGTGAGACAGTGAGGTGAACGGATGTGCTGAGTAGAGCGCGGAGCAATGGGTAACACGTTGACACAATATAGGATAGCGATTGGCAGCTGGAACTGTAAAAAGAGAAGTAGAATGGAGTTAAAGGGTGAAAAAGGAGGATGGTGGCTACGTTACTGGTGGCGGCGGTGGTGATGGTGTTGTTGATAATAGGAGGAGTAGAGGTTAATCCTGGCCCAGGTCCAGTAGGTTCCATTGGATGGGAAGAATTCGAAGCGATTAGAGAGATGATAAGAGAGGCTTGTCCGACGGAGCAAATAAAAGAAATGTTCCGAGAGGTATCCAAGGAATTTATGGACCTAAAATTGAGTGTTAAGGAAGATGTAAAGAAAATATTGGAAGAGGAAGGGTGTAATAAAGATGAACTAGACCTATTGAAGCAGAAGGTAAGAAATTTGGAGCGGGACCTGAGAGAAACGAAGAGAGAAGTTGAGAAGAGTGTACAAGAAAAAGTAAGAAAAAATATCTTCATATATGGTGTCCAAGAAGAGGAAAGAGAGTCGAAAGTTGAACTAGTGTACAAAGTGGTGGAAGTGATCCAGAACAGGATGAAGATCAACTTTAGTGAAGTTGATATAGACGATGTGCAGCGTGTGGGGAGAATGAAAGGAAAGAGACAAATTAGAGTGAAATTACTATGACACTGATGGTGGATATTGTAATAAGAAATTCGAGTAATCTAAAAGGAGAGAAAGTGTGGATAAAAAGGGAGATGGACAGGGAAGTGAGAGAGAAGAACAGAATCCTGAATAGACATTTAAGAGAGGCAAGAAAACAAGGTCTTAAGGCATATATTAGAGGGCAGCAGCTTGTGGTTGGAAACGACAGATGGAATCGTGTATGGGGGGTGGGTAGGCTGAAAAAACTGGAAGTAGAACACCAACAGCAGAAGAACGAGTCCTTGGCAACAGAGGGAGTAGCAAGGAAGGACATAACGAGGAGTGACAGTGACGTAGAAAAGAGTGATATTACGGAAGTGAGCGAAGTCCACATCACATCAGGTGCGGGAAGTAGAGACATGCTGATCAGCAGTGCCAGCAACCAGATGGGCGGAAATGCAGAGTCCTTGAAGAGTGAGCACAACACAGAGATGGAGGAAGCAAGTAATGTGCCACAACTGGTGAGGAGTACAGTGAAGATTGTGAATGAAGGTAACAGTAGGTAGGGTAAGGATGCATCCTCTCCGAGTAAAAGGAATATAGAAAATAAAATGGAAAAAAGACAGGCGCTAAATAAGGAAAGATCATTAAGTTTGAAAGATTTATGGGGAAAGAAAAAAGGCACAGGTATGGAAAAAGGAAAGGGAGACGGGAGAAAAGAGGATGAGGAGAAATCTAGAGAGGACATACAGGGAAGAGTGACAAGAAGTAGAGGTGGAAGTGGCGAAGCACAGATGCAGAGAGTGGGAGGGAATAAATAACTAGATATGGCGATAGGGGTGTGGAATATTGAGGGGTTGTTGGGGAAGATAAGGAATAAAGAATTTGAGAGAATAGTAAAGGTGTATGAGATCATTGCCCTAGTAGAGACGTGGTTAGGGAAAGGGGTAGAAATTGAATGGGATGGGTATAAAGTAGTCAACGTGATAAAGAAAAAAATGGGGAAAATGGGAAGAAACCCGGGTGGGATAACAGTTTTAATAAAAAATGAGTAGAGAGAATACAAAATGAGGTAGAAGGGGTGGTGTGGTTGAGAATTAAAATGGGAAATGATGCGAAGGAGGCAATCTGTCTGGCTCTATTATACAACCATCCTGAAGACTCAACTTATGCGAATAAAACATTTTTTGAAGAACTGATTGAAGAATTAAACAAAATTAAAGGATTGTATGAGGAAGATGGAATGATATTGTAAGGGGATTGGAATGCAAGAGTGAGTAATCCGGTACCAGTTTATGGGAGAGAGGATAATGAAATGAGAGAGTACAGAAGAAATAGTAAAGGCAAAGATATAAATAGTTATGGTGTAATGCTGTTAGAGTTATGTGCTATAGAAAAATTATATATTTTAAATGGATGGATGAAGGGAGATAGTAAGGGGGAACTGACATTTATCACATCAAAGGGTGGGAGTGTAGTAGATATAGGAGTAAGCACGGAAATAGCTCTAAAAAAATAATAAGTTTTGAGGTGACAGAATGTGTGATAACAGAACATATGCCCATCAAGATAAAATTAAGAGGGGATAATGATGGAGTGAAGAGAGGGGTAGGAAAAAGAGACAGGTATAAGGAGGGATGGAAGTACTTTTGGAATGATACTACGATTGAGAAATTGAGAACAAAAAGAGAGGGAAGAAAGTATAAGGGTTGAAAGTGAAAGGATGCTGGAAGGAGGGGATGTAGATGAAGTTTTAAAACTAATAGAACGCCCAGTATGGAATGTGGGTAAGAAAGTGAGGAGAAGAGAAAGACAGAAACATAGGCACGGGGTGGTTTGATGAAGAGTGTAAGAGGAACCGAAAGATTGTAATGGCAGCTCTAGCGGACTTTAAGAAAGGAGGGGAACAAGGGAAAAGAGAGGAATATTGTAAATTAAGAAGAGATTACAAGAAGTTACTAAATGAGAAAAAAATGCTGGAAAGAGGCGGAAGCTGAAAGAGTGAACAGATATTGTAAAGAGAAAAGATTTGATAGGATTTGGGAAACTATAAATAAGATAAAGAGAACTAGATCGACAGGGGAAGAAGCAATGATAGCAGAAAATGAGTGGATAGGATATTTTGCAGAGCTTTTGATTGGGAGGGGGGAATGGAAGGGAGGTAGGGAAAAGACGTATATTGTAAAAGAAGTACAAATAGGAGTACAGTTACTAGATGATGAGATAACAAGCCAGGAAATAGTTAGAGTGTTAAATAAAGCAAAAACTAAAACAGCGGGTGGGGCAAATGGTATTACTAATAGGATATGGAAGGAAGTAGGAGCAAATGAAGCAATGCTGAAAGTGATGGTGAAATTTTTTAACAAGATATGGGAAACGAATAAATTTCCTAGCGAGTGGAGAAAAGGAGTACTATGTCCTATATACAAAAATAAAGGAAGTAGAAGTGATCCAAACAACTATAGAGGAATAACACTCCTGGATTCGATGTCGAAAGTTTATACAGGAATTCTATCTAATAGGATTAAAAATTGGGCAGAGAAGTATGAAAGGATTTCGGAGTATCAAAATGGGTTTAGAAATGAGAAAAATACTGTGGATAATGTATGGATTTTGGATACTTTAATTACGAAGTATGTGAAAATAGCAGGGAAGAGATTATATGTAGCAGCAATAGATTTAGAGAAGGCCCTCGATGTAGTAAATAGAGAGGCGTTATTTACTAGATTAAGAGATGTTGGGTTATCGAAGAAAATGAGGTTGGCGATAGAAGGAATATATGAGAAAGTATTGGTGATGATTAAATTACAAGGGGGTGGGTTGAGTAAGTGTATGGAATCGAAGAGGGGTGTGAGACAGGGTTGTAAGCTGTCACCGATATTATTTTTATTGTTTATAAATAATATATTAGATGGACATGGAGGTGAAAGATGGCAATGCCCTTGGATTGGGAATCGGGCGATACCGTGACTGCTATTTGCAGACGATTTATTGATCATGGCCCTTTTGCAAGAAGGGCTAAAAGAGGTAATGGAATATACGAGAAGGTGGGCGCTCGAAATAAATGTACGGAAGACGCAGGAAGAGAAAAGCCAAAAAAGAAAAGAAATTCTGGATAGTCGAGCAGCAAGAAATCAGACCAGAAAAATGGAGTATTTAGGAGTAATCATTACTAGTAACGGTTCGTGGGAAAATCAGAGCAGACGAGCCAAATATAAAGGGAGGGGAGCACTTGCAGTAGTGGGGATATTAGAAAATAAATTCCCGGATATAAAGTACAAAATCCAGAGAATGTTGTTCGAATCAATGGTTAAAGGAAAAATGTTATATGGGGTAGAAATATGGGGATTGGAAGAAATCAGAAAAGAACTAAACCAGGTGGTGGCTAAATTTAGTAAGATTATTATGGGGGTCCCAAACTGTACTGCAAATGTGGGGGCTAGAGTAGTATGTAAAGAATCGATAGACATTACTATAGCTAAGAGGGTGATGAAATATTGGATGAGTTTGGAAGAAGGGAAGGGAGGGGATTTACCACAAGAGACGTATTGTACCGGTTACGACCTGTACATAAGTATTTTTTGAGCATAAGTTACGTTTATTTACCACGCGTAAAGTTCCGAGCGCGGATGGTTTGTCTACCAACAGCGAGGACCAGCTAGCGAAGTGTATGACGACTGTGAGCTGTGACGTAGCCACAGGGGCTAGCTAGGCCGCCCGCTTGTCTCAACACGTGTTACCAGCCTTGACTGGTATTTTCTGGATTCCACGTCACTTGTTCTAGTGAGTTCGATGGAGAAAATTTGGAAATTTCTATAATAATTGTGCTAGCGAGTCGAGCGATATGTCATCTTGTTTGGGATCACCTAAACGTCCCAATGCTCGAGTTTCAAGCAAATCCATCGAGGGATTCGGGAGATATTCAATCAAACCGTATTATGACGTAGACATCCCGGATTGAATAAAAAGGGGACCTACTGTAGCCTATTCACACAGTCTCAGCTGAGTAGTCAGCGAGGACACTCTTGCTGCTACTATCATCGTGGAACTCTGTCATTATACAAGTGTGGGAAGACGATTCTTCCAAGTTTTATAAAGTGGACTCATAAGACTTCGAGTGTGGTAGAAATTTTTCTAAGTCTTCGTAATTGAACTTGGAATATTTACAAGTGTTCATTGAATGGACTTGTATTATTTACGTGTCATCGAAGTTGGAATTTTTCTAAGTGTTAACTAAATGGACTTGTATTATTTCCGTGGGTTCGAGACCCGAATTCTTCTAAGTGTTCACTGAACATTATTTACGTGTCTTCGAAGTTGGAATTTCTCTAAGTGTTAACTGAATGGACTTGTATTATTTACGCGTCTTCGAAGCTGGAATTTTTCTAAGTGTTCACTGAACGGACTTGTATTATTTACGCGTAAACGAGATTGGGACTTTTCTAAGTGTTCGTAAAATGGACTTGTGTTTTTACGTGGAATATTTGCAACTGTTGAGGAACTCATTCTTCTAATAGACAGTGATTGATTAACATTGCCAGTGATGAACTTTAACTTTCCAACGGCTCTAAACAAAGTCAGGATTTCACTTGCATTTACTCAAAGACTTGTACATTTGCCAGTGTTGGTCTAAAAGACTTATAAATTTCGTGAGTGAATTTATTTATGTGAATGGACTTGTGTTTTCGTCAGTGGTCACTCAAAGACTTTATGAATTTCACCAGCGATTAACTTTAAATATATTCAGACTTCCAAGTGAATGGACTTGTGTTTTTTCGTTCGAGTTTAGGCAAAGACTTGCACCTTCGCCAGTAATGTTTGAGTTTAACTATAATTTCCCAAGAAGGGACTTGTATTTTTCGTTGCCAAACGTTATTCAGAGACGAAGATTTTCCTAGTGATGAACTCTAAAATTATTAATACCACTCATATCATTTTAGGAGTGTTGAAAGTCTTGATGTACAATTATCAAGATCTCTGCTTATAAGTTGATCATCCAAGGTGTTCATGGACTCAGTGCTACTAGTGACCTTGGGAACATCAATCCTCTCAGTCTCATTGGGCTGAGGTAGTACGTGACTATCTACAACATCGCCTGGATCATCGGGGTTCAACCCGGGCCTCAGAGTTCGAGACATCTCTACTTGCCGTCAATCCAGACAGTCCAGCTGCCTCTGTCTGGAGTATCTGGAGTCCCTGGAATCCCTGGAGTCTTCTGGAACGTGCTTCAACCAGCTTGGCTTGGCGAGCTGGAGAACCCAAGCCATACTATTGGAATACGAGGAAGACAGTCCATTTCTACTTAGAGGTGATGTGCAAACTCATGACTTATTTGAATAAACTCTTATACAATCAGAGTCAAAGTTTTCTGTAGATAGGACCCTACCTCCTGTACCGAGCCCTAGCTACAATTAATCCAGTTTTCACCCTGAGATCTCTATTTCATGCCCCTATCAAATTTAATCTGAGAGTCGGGCTCTTTTACTGGTACAGTATAGATTCCAGAAAAATATGGAGAACGAGAAGTATTGGGTGAAGAAGTGCAAAAATAAATTACGAAAACTAGGGTTAGGAAGTATAGGGTATGAGAGATGTGGAGAGAGGAAAGAATGGGTATGGAAAAGAGTTACAAGGAGATTGGCCGATATAGAAAGAGTTTAATAATGGAATGTAGAGAAAGGGCCTCACTATCAGTATTAAACAAATTGGTAGAAACTATGAACCCGAAAACCGAAGGCGAGGACAGGAAGGGTAAAAGAGGTTTATACTAGTGGGTTTTGGGAATTCCAAGAAATAGAGGGTGGATAGCTAAAGAAAATGCGGGTAGATGTATTCTGTGTGGAGAAAGATGGTCGGACCTACATATATTAATCGAATGTAGGGAGTTAGAGGAGTTGAAAAGGAAAGTGTTGAGTAAGAAAGATATAGAAAAAGTAGAAAAAAGGAAAAGGGTGACGGTATGGCTAGCCAGAGAATGGGGAAGAGGAACAAATATTTCCAAATATTTAAATGTGGTTAGAATTAGATTTATAATGAAATTAAGAGAACAAGAGGTAGGAGAGGTAGAAGAGGATGCAGAGGAAGGGGAGGAAATAGGTAGATGAAACTGCTAGGCTATATATAATTTTATTACAATAAGAGGAGTTTGGAATATAAACAGATAAGGTTGTATGATATTTGGATATATTGGGAGAGGATTGCATTATATGACAGAACGTATAACATAATAGAAGAAACTCTAAACATTAGTTTAAGATTCTAATAAGTAATGAGTGGCTGTGAGGAGGAGGAACTGTTGGACTGTTTAGAAACATAAATAAGTGGTAAGAAATGGGAGGAATAAAAAAAGACAGGTTTGATTCGTTGGCAATTCGGTGGAATAAAATGTAATTAGAGAGTAGTTTCTAGTTTTAGTCTAAGAGACGTAAGAAAGATGAAAGAAATGTGAGGAAAAAGGAACTAGAGAATTGTCAACAAGTACGTTTGTAAATAGTGTTTACATTTAAGATTCTAATAAGTAATGAGTGGCTGTGAGGAAGAGGAACTGTTGGACTATTTAGAAATGTTGGACTGTTTAGAAATGTAAATAAGTGGTAAGAAAGGTGAGGAATAAGGAAAAGGCAGATTTGATTGTTGGCAATTCGGTGGTTTAATATGTAAGTTCAACTATAGGAAACAAAAATAGGGAGTAGTTTCTAGTTTAGTATAAGAGACGTAAGAAAGATGAAAAAATGTGAGGAATAAGGATATGGAGAATTGTCAACAAGTACGTTTGTAAATAGTGTTTAAATATTAACTATAGGGTGTAGTGGTTGAACATAACCAAGCAGTGTAAAAGTCAACGTATAAGTATTATAAGAGAGATAAACAGAGGCAAGGAAGAAGTGAGAGGGGAAGATTGGGATGGAAGGGGAAGGGGTATAAGATGTAGACGGGTGGGGTGGTACAGTCCCATCCCATGGTGAAAGATGAAGCATGTCCGCTCACAGAAGATCAAGTGAATCAAGATGGGGGAAGATATGAAGTAAGACGACTCGATTATAGGCGGAGCAGTAGATAAAAACGTGACGGATCGTATGATGGACCGTTCAACCGCCAATACGATTCGTCACGCAAAAGAGGAGGGAAGCACGAGCTATAGGTAGGGGTAACATCTGACCCGAGAGGAGTGGCTGATAGCGGTGCTGGGTGGGATGGTTCTCTCCTACTAGGGAATTCCGCGTGCAGCCAGTGTCTTTTTTTCTCTTGGTTTAGTTAGCTGTAGATAGTAGAATACGTGTTAGTACATTAGAATTGAGGTAGGGGATGTCCTAACATGCGGTAGGTGTTCCTCGCATGCCAGAGACATCTCAATAGTTGTAGGCAATGTGGTGCAGTACAAGGTACGGATTCCGCCGGTACTGTCACCATTAAATGAGTAGAGTAGATAGTAAATAGTTTTAGTGTAGATAGTAAGAAGGTTTACAAGATATATAGTAGTATGTTAGTTTATATTGTTTTGTTTTTGGGTTTAGGTGTATTTCACGGTCTTTATCGCCTTTAACCGATGGTGTAAACTAGGGTGGGCAATAAAGAGTTGTATTGTATTGTATTGTATTGTATTGACAGCTGTCAAGAGACAGCCTCACATTTTGAACAAGAGAAAGTCGCTAACCTCACTGCTTCCATTCTAACAGGGCCTAACCTCACTGCTTCCATCTTAACGACGTAGAGGACGCAGAATTTAAAATCCACGTGCTATTAACAGCTGCCAGCTTAACAGGTCCTAACCACGTGGGCGCAGATTTTGAAAAAGTGAACGTGAATAACCTCACTGCTGATATCTTGACAGGGCCTAACCTCACTGCTGCCATCTTAATTATGTGGGCCGCGGAATTTGAATAAGTAATACCTGACAAGATGACAGCTGCCATCTTGATAGGTCCTAAACACGTGCACTTGTTTGGCGCATAATTTTAATAAGCGAGCAACCCTAACCTCACTGCTGTTATCTTGACAGGTCCTAACCACGTGCATTTGTTTTGTCGTGGAATTTTCAAACATGCTTTTGCGTGCCGCGAAATTTTTTGAAAAAGGGAACGATCCTAACGTTACTGCTATTATCATAACGGGATATAGCCAGGGTGCCTCACCTCAGAGGATTAAGGCTAGCTGCCCTCCTTGACTTTACACCATTGTAGAGGGCGGCCTAACCTCAGAGGACTATAGTTTTAATGCTTGCTGCACTTCTCGACATATTACCATCTTAGAGAGGCCTAACACCAGACGATTATAGTTTAAAGGTAGCTGCCCTTCTCGACATACCCCTTCGCCGACACCATCTTCCTCCTCCTCCTTCATAGTACCGTTACGGCGGTCAGTTTAATTCTTCCTCCTCCTCACAGTTACGAAGGTCAGCTCATTCCCTCCTCCTCCTTACAGTTACGGAGCTGCCCTTCTCGACATGCTCCTTCCCCGACATCATTTACCACTCCTCCTGACGTTACGGAGGTCGGCTAAATCCCTCCTCCTCATCACACTTACGGAAGTCAGCACAATCCGTCCCCCTCCTCCTCCTCCTCCTCCTCCTCCTCCCAACAGTTACGGTGGTCAGCTCATTCCTTCCTCCTCCTCACAGTTCTGTATCCGACTGCGTGATGTCACGAAGGAGAGCTCAATCCCTCCTCCTCCTCCTCTTCCTTCGCAGCGATCACATCGTTATGCATGTTTAGTCATGTTCGTTAACAAGATTACTCTCTAGTAATCTCAAGTCTTTATGATAGGTGTAAAGAGAGGGAATGCAATAAGTAGAACATTTTAAATTTAGAGGGCCTCCGGTCACTGTCTTAGGTCCACTCCTCCTCCACTTTGTCATCTGGCCTAGTTATATGGATAGATGCCCTTCTCCTCTTCCTCATCGTTTTACGGATAGATTCCCTTCCCTCCTCCTCCTCCTCCTCCTCCTCCTCATCTGGTTATATCGTCAGATACCCCTTTCCACCTACTCCTCCTTATTAGGCTCAGTTTCACGGATAGTTCCCCCTTCCCTCCTCCTGATCTTGTTTACTTTTACGATTAAAAAAATACTTGATGAACATTATTAGTGATTTTTTCTTCTTCTTCTGCTAGTTGCTTTACGTCGCACCGACACAGATAGGTCTTATGGCGACGATGGGACAGGAAAGGGCTAGGAGTGGGAAGGAAGCGGCCGTGGCCTTAATTAAGGTACAGCCCCAGCATTTGCCTGGTGTGAAAATGGGAAACCACGGAAAACCATTTTCAGGGCTGCCGACAGTGGGGTTCGAACCTACTATCTACCGAATACTGGATACTGGCCGCACTTAAACGACTGCAGCTATCGAGTGATTTTTTATAATACTTACACACCAGAGGCGTGTGTTTAATTGACCGCTCTTAACAGAACAAGAACGGGGTCTACTCAACTACAGGTTAAATTCCTACACCGAGAGATAGTGGATTTAAAACTGATTTACTGTAGGCCAATCTATAATCTGGAGTGGACATATTGATCTCAGCGACCCCCCTAAAACTACGGATTACACATTAATATTGGTATCGTTAGTTAAATATTCTCTGCGATATACTTGTTCTATCCAAACACTAAAAGCATCTTCAAATTTGTATTTCGATTTACTCGTCATTGAGGAATGGAAATCTACGTTAAAAAGAGTTAGGTATGTAGAAAGGTATGATGCGCAGCTGCAGTTTGTCTCTCATTCGTTTTAATGTTTAAGTAGAAGAAATCGTACAAAAATCTTTTAGGAATTTTTAAAAATAAACACAATTCATGGAGAAGAAATCAACATTATAGAATTTGCAGGTGATAGTGTTACTGTGAGATTCTTTATACAGCAATACGGCTAGAATCAAGCAACATCAGCTACAAGACGTGAATCTCGAGAAAATATTCGGCTTACTCACAACTATCCTCATATCCTTTTAAAATCATCTTTATCTTCATCATCTGCATCTTCTTTATTACCTTCTTCTTCCTACAACTTGTGAGGTGGCAAGTACAAACTGTGTCTTACATGTGCACCTTTCCATGTATTAAGGCTGGCTGCCCTTCCAGACGCCAACCCTAGGTGGAGAGATGTAATCACAATTTCCTTTTTTTTCTGTGCTGGTTGGTAGTGTTGTCTGAATATGGAGAGAATAGTGTTGGAACAAACAACACAAACAGCCAGTCCCCGAGCCAAAGTAATTAATCACACGGGATTAAAATCCCCGACCCGACCGGGAATCGAACCCGGGGACCTCTGTAGAGAAAGGCTCAGCGCTGACCATACGCCAAGGAGTCAGACTTGCTAGAGCGTTGTATTAACTCTGTTAATGCAAGAATGAGAAGAGCATTTAGGAAACAGTTGCAAGGCCGCATCATCGCCCTAGTAATTTAATTATCATTCTCTTTTCTTCCCATGCAGTGCTCCGCGTGCGCCCTGGATAATGTTGTAAGTAAGTAAAAATGACAATGTTCTCTTTTACACTCGCGAAGAATGGAATACCACTTTGACAACACACTACACATAGCGACAAAATTCCGGCAGTTCGACCGAATTTGAACCCGCTATCTTGCAATCCCGTAATCCACAGAGGCAGGAATAATAATATTAATGATTGTTCAGCTGCACGGCGTAACCGCATGGCCAACCTGCCCGGTACATCATTATAAAATGTGTAATATTATACAGTCCACATCTCTAGGTTCGATTCCTGGCTAGGCCTAGGGATTTTCGATAGAAGGCCACCGTCTGAGCCACACAGCCTAGCAGAGTAAGGGAGGTGGTAGTATACGATTTCTTATTACTAGATTGTATACCTAAAGAGCCTTGACTAAATTCCAATCCTCACCGCAGTGCACATATGGAGTGAGGGCATATAACGCTGTTTTGTCCGTCGATAACCCTTAGTCAGCGTTCCGGGAGATAGTGGGTTCGAATCCCCACTGTCGTCAGCCGTGGCGTTCCCGGAGATAGTGGGTTCTCTTGTCCAGTTTTACGATCAAAAAATTCTTGATGTACATTATTTGTAATTTTTTAAATATATTTTCACACCAGAGGCGCACGTTTAATTCACGACTCTTATCAGAACAAGAACTACAGATTAAATTCCTACACCGAGGCTAATCTATAACAGAATTTATTTAATGTTGTTTACGTTTCCTATCCTCATACATACCCTCTGTTCTGCATAGTAGCAGAGATAATTCAAGGACATTGGGGCATGCATATAAACGCTGAGTCGACTTCCTGCTTCCGCTGCAGAAGAAGACTTTATTTCATTCCTTTACTGTGGGCAGCCGGCACTTAACGCGTTAGATATTACATTTATCATTTTTAAATTGAATAATTGTCTACATCTAAGTATATGGTACGTATAAAAAATGCAATCGACTTTATAATTAAGAAATGGGATTCAAATGTATGTCTTTACTACACTAGAAGATAGTGTTGCGTAATGCGTGTGTTGTGTTTTCCACGCGGTTAATGATGTGTAGCTGAAAATGTGTGTGTATTTTTCCATTTATATCCTCAGGAGCCTTGGTCTACCAAGCAACCGTTGTTCAGCGCGATCAGACAGAACAATATTGTCGGGTGCTGTAACATACAGTCCTAGCATTTGCTTGGTATTTACTATGGACGTAGTCCAATGCGTTGCAGGTCCCGGAGTTCGATTGGCCTGATGTGAAAATGCGAAAACACGGAAAACAAACTTTATTAATCAGTTATGTATAACAGTATACAATTCTTTTATCTTAGTCAGAGGCTATTTGATTCTGTTGTTTTCGGTAGCTAGCATTTGCCTGACGTGAAGATGTCAAACCACGGCAAGCCAACTAAAACTATTTTTATTGCACACATGTTCGATTCCCAGTCAGAACAGGGATTGGCTTGTAACAATATTCGTTAGAGGATAGTAAGTATACATACAGTCCTAGCATTTGCTTTGTAACCTCCCATCATTTGCATAGTAACATCGCTAATCCTTTTACCGAGGAGACGAATAAATATTGTTGGGTGATGTATCATACAGTCCTAGCATTTTCTTTGTATTTTGGCTCCTCGGCATCCTCCGATAGTCCTTAAAAGTAGATATTGGGATAAAAAGCCAATAACATTGTTATTATTATTATTATTATTATTATTATTATTATTATTATTATTATTATTATTATTATTATTACTATTATTGAGACGGAACAATATTGCTGTGTGCTGTAACATACAGTCCTAGCATTTGCTTGGTATTTACTATGGCTATTTCGTGTGTCTGGGTTCGATTCCTACCTCAGTCCGGTGGTATTTGAAGATGATCAAATATAACAGCCTAGTGTCGGTAGATGTACTACCACGCGATTAAATTCCAGCTTTTCTTTTCTGTATCCTTTCGAAATCTCTGAGTTTGAGATGGTCCCAAATTAATTCTACCGGGCGAGTTGGCCGTGTGCGTAGAGGCGCGCGGCTGTGAGCTTGCATCCGGGAGATAGTAGGTTCGAATCCCACTATCGGCAGCCCTGAAGATGGTTTTCCGTGGTTTCCCATTTTCACACCAGGCAAATGCTGGGGCTGTACCTTAATTAAGGCCACGGCCGCTTCCTTCCAACTCCTAGGCCTTTCCTATCCCATCGTCGCCATAAGACCTATCTGTGTCGGTGCGACGTAAAGCCCCTTGCAAAAAAAAAAAATTAATTCTAATCCGTATAACAAGACAGGTGATATTACTGTGTGGAAAAACATTATTGCCGTAGGTAAAGATAGGGCTGCGAGATCTTATCGCTGACGCAGTTCCAGCAACTCGACATCTGCCGAAATCCATAAAAGTAGTTAGTGGGAATGGTAACTAAAGGACAGTGCTGTGGTTTGTAGAGTTATTCCTAAGTACTTAAAGGATAGTGCTGTGGTTTGAAGAGTTATTCCTAAGTACTTAAATTTGTTGACTGTTATTAGGTCGTTGTTAAATAAAGAAAGAGTATCCCTTGCTGATGATCTCCCTCCTTTTCTAAAGGTAATTTGGACCGTCATCTGAAGATTGATCGTGAGCTGATTTTCGTTAACCCACTTCTCTAACTCTAATAAGGTGGCTTGTAATCTTTGTTTGATGATCCTAGTTCCATGTCATCTGCGTGGAGGATAACTGTCGTGTCGGGTGAAGGTTTTACTATATCCGTAATGTCCGCAGTGGTAATGTTGAACAGTAAAGGGCTCATCGGATCACCCAGCAGTTCTCCTTTCGTTTGTTTGTTCAGATCCGAAATGTCGACCCCATCTTCAATCTCTATGTAGTTCACCATTAGCAATGTAATAAGGGGATGAGCTTCGCTGATCATGTTTTTGATCGTTAGGAGAATTTCTCGATTTACTGAGTCAAAAGCCTTCGTGAAATCCACGAAAACTGCATAATACATTCCTTTGGTTAATCTTAATGCTACTTCTACATCCTGTAACAGATATTTTACAGCGTGAATTTTGTTTCTTCCGGGCATAAATCCAAATTGGCATTCCGGGATTATTACAGAATCTTGTAATTTCTTTGTAAGGATCTTCATAAATATTTTGAGGATGTTATTTTCCGATGCAATGCCTCTTTACCCTTGTATAGGATTTTCACTGATGATCTCCTCCGTTCCTCGGGTATAGTTCCAGATCTTAGGCAGGCATTGAATAAGTTCGTCCAGAAAAACAGTAACATTTTGGAGTTTCTTTCAGATGTTCTGTATGAATACCTTCTGGGCCGGGAGCTTTCTTGATTTTCGACTGATTTATAGTTACTATACAGTACTCTGACTTCATCAAATATAACCTGTATTATATTTCCGTCTGAAGTCGGATTGATTGCATGGAACGCCTGGGTTTTTTTTCAGATTAAAAGCGCCTTTGAAATGTTCTTCCCATTTATCCATTGGGATTTCTTGAGATCTTGAAATGGTATTTTTTCGAAGGACTATAAATGGGTCATTTTTGTCGCTGAAGCTAGCTTCTTTGCTTCGGCTTCCAAATATTTATATCTCTTGGAATTTAGGAGTTGATTGTACTCTCTTCTGCCTTGAGCATGAAGATGAAGATAATTGTCTGAGCCAACAGTGCGGGCAATGCGTAGCTGTCCTAGGGTTTTATTTCGTTTGATATAACACTCTTAGTCGAATCAAGGTTGAGCTATTCGCTTTCTCTTTGGTACTGAAGCTTTGTGTAGTTGGTCAGTTACAATTTCAAGGGCTTCATCTATATGTCCTTCAGGTGCAAGCTGTTCTCCCTTGACAATTTCTTCATGATTGAGATTTCTTGCATCTATTCTTCTGGATTACTTTGTCTTGTTATTGCTCAAAGTTGAGGTTTGTTGTGGACAATGGAGAATGATATCCGTTGCAATTGGTATATGTTTTCTTATCGGAGCTGCACCTGTGGTACACAGTCCTACTTGATTTTTATGACGATTCTACCCTCTTTATAGAAAACAATATCAGCTGTGCTTGAAACATTGTAGGCAATGTAGGACTTCTTTTCTCTCTTGTTTATTAGATTATAGCCTTCTTATGTTAGCATTTCAAGCACAAAATCGGATATTTGAAGTGGCTTATCAACACGACAGTTTAAATCACCTGCTACGATAATGTTGGCGTTATTGTTTGTTTTTGAGATACCAGTGGAAAGTTTCTCTGAGGTCCCCTGATGAACTTTCAGGACTCCAATCGTAGGATTCAGAAAGCATGCAACTCCTCTTTCTGGTCTGCCTTCAGTTGGTTTTGCGAGAGCATGAATTCCGTAGAAGTCTGGAATGTCTATTGGTTGAAGTCGGAAAGTCTCTGCAATTATCAGTGCATCCGCTTGTTTTATCGATTCGTGTGGTATCATTGAAAGTGCATTTTTCAGCCCTTCTGCATTCCATAACGTTATCTTGACAGCCTTCGTTTTATTCCAGGAGTTCCCATTCATATCTTCTCCGCGAGAAACGAAAACGTCTCACTAGTATTCCCTTAGGCGAGAAAAGTGGGTCCGATATATTTTTCTAAATGAGTGAAAGAAACACCAATTTTGAAGGCTTTCTTTTCGCCAAGCGTCTTTAATTCTTCACACACTATTTGAGGCTATTGGTATCAAAAGGAGCAATCTCCACTTTTCACTGAAAATGAGTTACTGATACCGTTGTATTGTAATAATAGCTGTCTATAAAACTATGTTGTTTGTCTTTTTCAAAAAGAACAAAATACCATCGTTTCAGAGCACGAAAGTACAGTGTGACTTTCAAACAGAACAATCTCCGCCAACGGTTGGTATCAAAAGGGACAATCTCCAGAACTACCAATCAGCTCTTTCTGCTCACGCCATGTGAGTGCCGCCATATTGGTTCAACTGAGTTATAAATTGAGACTGTCTTGCTTATGCATGCCTATTTTTCAGCTTTAGAGTAATACTAGATGTATTTTCGGAGTTTTGAAGGTATATGAACGTGCACGAACATATTATATTACCAAAATAAACTGTAGCTTTCTTCAGTGTGTTCTGTGATGGACATGCTACCCCAAAACGTGACACCTGTGTCACCCACAAAAGTGAGGGAATAGACTCACGATCATAGGAAATGGAAATCAGTTGTTGCAAAAACGTGGCAATAACATTCAGCCAGTAAATATTTTCTTACCAGGTAGAAATTCAATTGGGAAATGGACTTATATACTCTTGTATAGTCAATATCTATAGGAACTGATCATAACCTCAGGGCGCTTTATTATAACAGCTATCCGCCGCAGTCGCTTAAGTGTGGCCAGTATCCAGTATTCGGGAGACAGTAGATTCGAACCCCACTGTCGGCAGCCCTGAAGATGGTTTTCCATGGTTTCCCATTTTCACATCAGGCAAATGCTGGGGCTGTACCTTAATTAGGCCTAAGGCCACGGCCGCTTCCTTCCCACTCTTAGCCCTTCCCTGTCCCATCGTCGCCATAAGAGCTATCTGTGTCAGTGCGACGTAAAGCAACTTCTCTTCCTTCTTTTTACTGACTATCTGAAGGATAATGTTAATTTTTACATTTTATTGTCCCCTATATTGAATTTATGGTAATAAGATTGTTTGCAAATCTAAACTGGCAAATCTAAACTGATGTGTTTCTTGCTGGTGGTCTTCCGTTTTTCAGGCTAGGTAATATTATTCATCACTTTAGTAACTCTTAAATGAATGTACCGGTACAGTACATTATAGTGACATTCTTGACGTTTCAATCTAGTGTAAAGAAAAATAGTGTAGGTACCGGTATCACAATTCTGTAAGTTATTAGCAAAAAGAGCAACCTCCTTACATGTTGGTATCAAAAAGAGCAATATCCACGAAAATCTGAAAGTTAGTATCAAAAGGGACAATCTCCAAAATACAATTTAAAATGCCTAATTAACCATTAATTATATGGTAGGTTTTTTGATTACTCGCTCACAGCCTGTCTGTTGTGTATATAAGACAAAAATCACCCAGATAGAGTGAATAGAAATGCATTAGATAAAAAATCACTCCCCCTGTAATGTGCGGGAAGGTGGAGATTGCTCTTTTTGATACCAATAGCCTCATTTGTCCCTCAATTCCATTTTTGACGAGGCACGACTTCACTTTGTGTGTAGTGATATTATTCTTTAGTTTTCCCACGTATAGCCACGCAGTTTTGTCAGCTGCTTGTAAACACTCCTCACCTTCCTTTATTCTAACTACCGTACTGCATGTGTGCGGTATTTTTTCCCTCTTTTGGATTGGGCCACGGTCCAGAGTTGATTAACGTTTTCCATTACGTCATTATCAGGTTCATAAGATTCTTGGGATTTTTCCAGAATGATCACGTCCATGCCAGTATGAGAGGTGTTGATTGGTTCGCGTTGACTGATTTGAGATAAACGATTATTTTAGTTGTGCGGGGATGTTTTAATGTTACTCAAACATTCGGGTCTTTTAAGACGATCATTTGACATCAAATCGGCGTTTGATTTTGAGTTTTCTATTACAGTTTGGTTTGGTTTTATCGAGGAGTTTTCCATTTCCTCTCGGATACTGCGTTTAATTATTTCCTGAATATTAGAGTCATTCTTCATCACATGCTCTAATATAATGTCAATTTTCTAAGTTAGTTGTAGGATTGTATTTTCCATGGCGCCTATTATTTTTATCTTGAGCTTGCATATGTCACATAAGCAGGTGAGTTTACATTTGTCTCTAATTAACTGATCAAACTCACCTTTGGTTTTACAGCTCTTCCAGTGAGACCAAGAATTGCAAATTTTGCATTCAACTGAACTATCGTTATCGGTAAAGGGTTTACGACATGTATTGCACTCTTCCAAATCCTTGGGCTATATTTTATCTGGCTTAGTGTTATTAAAAATTGATATTTCAATATTTGCAGCGGTAAAACTTATAGCTTATCTTCTTTGGCAATCAAGATGTCTCTTCACTAACCTTAAAGATGTGAGGATTAAGTCTCCAGAATAGTCAAAATAGTTTAAACACCTTCAGGATAACACGTTTACACGCTCACTATAATACCACGCGATGTTTTGCAAGCAAAGGACCGAATCACTGACTATGTTATGTGCTAGAGTCAACTAACCGTGTATTGCCATTGATGCTTTCGCGGCCCGTACAACGATCATATAAGAGAAATAGATCCGTCACTCCTGTATAATGAAGTTCACTAAGAAAACAGGTCACGGTAGCTATAGTGGCCCCTGTTTCTCCACCAACATAAGGAAATAAATACCACGATGATACCTCGTAATAAACTTGATAATGACAGTTGTTACTTTGTTAAAATTTTAATTATGATACAGATAATAATTGCATTTCGGTAGGAAAATTGTATCTAAAACTTCTCTTGTGTCTTTTACTTGAAGAGTAAATTGTAATTACCGTATTTGTATGTTGGCAATCCTGTTATAATGCTAGATGTATCGTTGTTTCACCGTTCGCATTTTAATGTAAATTTACATGTATTAAATAATAAATGCAACATTGATTAATGAAAATGTTAATGCAATTCATACAAAACCCCAAAACGTCCATACTTGCCTAAATCACGATCTAACATAACCTCATTCTTTCGTTCGTAGGTTCGTTCGTTCGTTCTTTGAACCCTTCCCACGATTTTTATATATGGGAATGGAAAACACGAGAAATAAAGGAGGAAGTAAAACACAGCATAATGCACACAGTATATATTTTGAATTTATTTATTCCAAACAACAGGTAAGAAACACAATCACACACACGTTTATTCGCAACAGCTAGGTAGTTCAACGTGAAGTAAGTTCATGATTATAATACTATTAATTCACACTAAGAACGCGTGTAATTATAATTTCACTCCATACTCTCAAGAAAATGGATCAGAAATCTCGTTCAATGCGAAAGAATCTCAACAAATTTTAGTCTAACAAGCACTTTTCGCGCGCAATGATAACGGTGTTGTGTTTTGAATTTTCTGTACCGCGCAACTGAATGTGTAATGCCAACCACTGCCTTCTAAATTAACCCTCTAAAAGGGAATTTTAGTATTCACTAGTTGGCGGAGATTGAGGGGCCCATCTCGGAACTGCTTGGGACGCTTCCTATGAAGTGTCACCCCTCTGAGCCCATACTTATAGACATGATATTGTATAGGGTTTCAGGCTTATGCGGTGTCAAGATAATAAGGTGAAATTCTGTACGTTTCGCAGAGAACTATGCTTTGCGTCATCAGAAGAAAATCTCGACTGCCCACGAGAAAGGCTTCTTAAACAATGAACATTTCAAATTTAGACGTTATAATTGAAGTGGAAATGGTACGTTCATTCGTCACCAGATGACTCTCCGGGCGTGGCACAGCGCTAGCGTACGAAGCGAAAGCTGACCGAACCATCAGAATCAGTCTAAGAGGGTCATATAACATGTGTGTGTAACACATGACATTGACAGGTGTATGACATTGAGACAAGCCTGGAATGAAACATCTGGCGATGAGGAACGTACGAATTTGGAAAACACCGAGGCGAAATAAGAATAGTGAAAGGACAGGGAAGGGAACTACCTACAAAATCCTAATGGCCGGTGTCCGTGTTGAAATTGTTAGGATTTCTCCGTATTACCACAGCTTCCCGTATAATCCTGGACCTGTAGTGTTTAGCGTGGGTAAGAGCTCGAGCGTCTTGGAACATGACATCATGACCCGACGATAGAGCGTGCTCCCCTTTTGCCGATTTTCCTGGCTGGTTGGGACGAATATTACGTTCATGTTCCTTGATACGGGTACCAATGGACCGGCATATTTGTCCGATGTATACCTTACCGCAAGTACAGGGAATTTCGCATACCCCAGGATGTAAAAGTGGGGACAATTTGTCCTCGGTTTTTTCAGACTATGAGTAATTTTAGTGGCGGTACCAACAAACAAGGTTTTTATATCGTATTTGAGGAGGACGTTGGCAATACGATCTGTGGTGTTGTGAAGGTAAGGCAAGTAGGCAGTTCCCTTCACTTCCTCCTTCTGTGAGCTTTGCTTGGTGATTTCTCTGGGATGCAGGTCTCTATGAATCTGCAAATCGCTGCAACCATTACCCTTGAACGTGACTTTGAGCGTGTCCATGTCCACCTGGATATTTCATGGCTCATAAATTCGTTTCGCCTTCTTGACAACTGTCGTGAGAATGCCTTGTTTTTTTTACGAACAGATGGACGGAGTGGCTATGGGAAGTCCACTTTCGCCCGTAGTGGCTAATTTCTTTACGGAGCATTTTGAGGAGGAGGCTATTGCTTCGGCGCCCGTCAAACCTATGATATGGCGGATGTATGTTGATGATGCATTTGTGGTCTGGACAGAAGGTCCTGAGAAACTTCATTATTCCTAAACCACCTATATCAGCAAAATCCTTCAATTAAATTCACTATGGAGATGGAGTCGGACGGATGCCTTCCTTTCTTGGATGTTCTAGTAAGAAAGAAACCGGACGGCTCCTTAGGACATACCGTCTATCGTAAACATACCCACACAAATCACTATCTTCATGCAGATTCTCACCACCATCCAGCACAGCGTAAGTAAGGAGTCAGAAGTACTTACATGTTAAGCAAAATTCTGCTCTGCAATAGCATTTCGAAAAGCGACAGCTGTTCTATGTTCTGGGCCCACATTTAAATAGACATCTTGGTCATCATCTTGATTTCTTCTTTCTCCAAAAAGCTGGTGAAGCCTGATATTTTCTGGAGGAACATTGTTTGTGGTTCGAATAGCAATGTTATGAATAATTGCTGTTGCAATGATAATCCTAAGCGTTGTTTCCATTTTGGTACGAAGCCCAAAGCTCAGTATTGGAAATCGCCTGTTCCACACAGCCAACATTCTCTCAACACACTTCCTAGTCCTTTTATGAGCTCTATTATATCTTTCTTGAGCTCTTGTCTGTGGTTCCAAGAATGGTGTCAGTAGATTCGTCCTTAAAGGATAGCCACTGTCACCTAAAAGAACACCACTATTAATCCGTGCAGTCTCAAAGTCAATTCTAATTCTGCTGTTATTGAATATTGTACTATCATGCACAGAGCCAGGCCAAAGTACAACAAGGTCTCTTATTAACAGATCTGAGTCACAGACAGCCTGGATGTTTAATGAGAAATATCCCTTTCTATTTCTATATATTTCACCTCTGGCATAGCCAGGAGACTGAATTTCTATGTGTGTACAGTGTAAAGCACCCACCACACCAGGAAAATGTCCACTTCTAAAAAATCCACTTCTCACCTTTGCTTCTTCATCGCCTTGCGGGAAAGCAATGTAAAGAGGCCGTAATTTTGAAATTGCAGCAGAAACTCTATCCACAACCCTATTAACTGTAGCTTTGGATGCACCAGCCGTATCGCCCATAATGATTTGAAATGATCCTGTTGCATAATATCTCAGTGCAATTAGTAATTGCTGCATAGGAGACAGAGGTGAATTTCGCGCTGTAGGGAATTCTAACCTCTCTTCTATCTCTTCAAGCACTTTTCTCACGACGGGTTTAGGTAACCTGTACCGCTCCAAAAACTGCATTTCCAAGTGTTCAAGCAGGTCATTATTCCTCCGGGAAACTTCTTGTCTCTCAGCATTTTCGAGGCAATCTAAATAGAGTACCTAAGCACGAAACACAAATTATCTTCCAGCCATTTCTTTCTTAACATGACTTTAACGGGACGGGAGGGCCACGTTAACATAACAGAGAGGTTAACGTAGCGTTAGCGTTAACGAAGGTTGACGATTTTTTTGTAGTTGCTTTACGTCGCACCGACACAATTAGGTCTTATGGCGGCGATGGGACAGGGAAGGGATAGGAGTGGGAAGGAAGCGGCCGTGGTGTGAAAACCACGGAATACCATCTTCAGGGCTGCCGACAGTGGAGTTAGAACCTACTATCTCCCGAATACTGGATACCGGCCGCACTTAAGCGACTGCAGCTTTTGAGCTCGGTGAAGGTTGATGAAACAGCCATTCTGTTAACTATCCCGTTAAAGCATTTTAACGTGACGTTAAATCCTCAACGGGGTTTGATGAAACCGGCCCTTAGTGTTCTGTATAAATTTTGTCTTATCCTGCTGCTGTTTTGTTTTTCCCGGCATTGATTGTCTGTTTTATTTCTTCTTTTGTTATTTCTAAGCTTAGTGTAGATGTTATTGGTAATCGTGTTATCGTTCTTTCTTTTTTTCTCTGTTGAGCACTGTTGTGAAATGTTTTACCCTACTTTCCATGGGGTTTTCTGTGATTTTCACAGATTGTTTTCTTTTCAGAAAGGAAAACTGGTCTGTTTTAGCTTCCGATATAAGATTCTATTATTATTATTTTAATTGGAGAAGCAAGTAACATTCTCTGTTATATAAGTTCCCTTCAGTGGAACTTCCAAAAATTGGTTTTTGGTACATTTGTCCCAAATTAAAATACCTTAAAAACTTATGCATTAATTCATTCAAATGCTTTCATTCTCCACCCTGAAGGGATGGGGCGGGACACCTAGAGGACAACACCCTCTCTCTGGCCAGGAGAGATGGTGTGGTATGGGAGAAGTGATGGGTAGGTGAGATGGATGGAATGGTGTAATGATTTCTGGGGTAATTTTAAGGGGTGCGTAGTGGGGGTGGGGGAATTTCTCGCTCTCTTTCGTTTTTGTATTTTTTATTTTATTTATTTGTATTTTACTTATTATATTTTTGTTAAGATATACTACAACGTTTTCTGATTCAGCACATAGAATAAAGAAATATGTTCAGCAGATATCAACATACAATGATATGAAGAAATTTCAACGACAGGATGATGATGACAGTTACATACATTTTCAGAGAAGAATGAGCTATATGTACATATTAAGTTATGGATGAGTGTGATGGTACAGAGTTCAATTTTACAATAGTTAAAGATGAATTGTAAATGGTGAGACGGTAAGGTTAATGGTGAGTTGTGCCTCTGGTAAACATAGGACTGTATCGCCTGAGAATGATTATGTGGGAGGTGTATTGTGGAATGTGGGGGTGGATTGAATGCAAGTGTTTACCTCATTACAGTCCTTCCCCTTGGAGGTGGCTGGTCTGTGGGCTAAATGAGAATGCGGTGGTAGTGGAGTGGTGATAAGGTATGGTAGGGGGGAGGGTTAGATTGGTCTGTGGGAATTAGAATATGACCGGGTTGTTGGGATCAAGGGCCTTGGCGAGAAATCTCTGGAAGAGTGGGGAGGCGTGGGTATCAAGCTTGGGGAAAGGAAAGATATCATAAAGGTCCTTAGTATGAAGTAAGGGAGTGAGTCGGAGGCCTTTACGGACAATTCGTCGTTCTAGGGACAGGAGGGGACGGTATAGGTTGGGTTTTGTGTGGGCTACAGCTGCCCAGGCGGAGACCATAGGTAATGGCAGAGCGAATAAAGGATTTGTAGGTGAGGAGGAGTTTGGTGTTGAGATCCCAGCTGGTGCCAGCGAGCCGACTTACCAGACGAGATCTTTTGGAGGATTTGGATTTAAGGTTGAGGAAGTGAGGGCGGAATGTGAGGTGCTGGTCTATGGTGATGCCCAGGTATTTGAGGGATGTTTGGGTACGGATCAGGGTCTCATCAAGAGAAGATGGCATCATTGCGGAACTTCTGAAAAATCTTGGACCTAACTCCCTCAAGGAGCTCACTCAAATCATTACAGATATCTGGCAATCGGAAGAATTACCTCAGGACTGGAAGTGCGCCCTCATCCACCCATTACACAAAAAGGGAGATAAGACTGACGTAAATAATTACAGGGGCATTTCTCTTCTCCAAGTGACTTACAAAATTCTTTCAGCTTGCCTTTTGAAGAGAACGCAAGAACAACTTGAACAAAGTATTGGCGAATATCAAGCAGGCTTCCGCCCTGGTCGCTCGTGTGCAGAACAAATATTCAACTTGAAGACAACACTTAAATACAAAGCATTGAGGAACAAACCGGTCATCTGCATTTTTGTTGACTTTAGGAAAGCGTACGACTCGATTGATCGACAGTCTCTCTTCGTTGTTCTTGAGGAACTGGGGCTTGATTCCAAGACCCTCAATCTCATCAAGGCAACACTCACTGACACTATCTCCAAAGTTAAATTCATGGGGGAGATCTCTGAACCATTCCCGATTAAATCTGGCGTCCGACAAGGTGACGGCTTATCTCCGCTTCTTTTCAACCTTGTCCTAGACAAAGTCATCCGCGAGTGGGAAAAGGTATTGAAAGACATGGGATACTGGCGCCCCATACGACTAGGACGACCCAAAGACGGTATTGAGATATCATGCCTCGCTTTTGCAGATGATCTGGCCATACTTACAGATGATGTATTCACAGCCGTTAAACAAATTGAAACCCTTAGCGAATGTGCTGGAAAGGTTGGCCTAAAAATTTCCTTTGAAAAGACTAAGTTCTTCTGCTCAAAATTTGACATCCAAAATTTGAACACGATACATGGGCAAATCAACCGAGTACCACACTTCAAGTACTTGGTAGAAATACTTGAACCAACGGGAGGCGAGAAGGCTGCCCAGAAAATTCGCCTACTAAAATTTCGGAAAGCCTACGGTAGGGTTCACAACATATACAATAAAAAGTGCTTGTCCCGCCATGCAAAGATCAGACACTATAATACAGTAATAAAGCCCGAAGTCTTATATGCCAGCGAGACCCTTACACTAAACGGGAACGGTGACCTAGAAAACATTTTAAAAGAAGAAAGAAGAATCCTGAGGGAAATTCTCGGCCCCCGAAAAACAGAAGATGGATATAGACTGAGGTCACGCAAAGAGACAGAAGAGCATTCCAACATTGCCGCAGACATCCGCAAAAGACGTCTGAAATTCTATGGGCACGTCTACAGATTGCCGGCAAGTAGACTGACACACAAGGTTCTCACTTACATAGAACATCTAAAAAATATTCCATGGGTACTAGAAGTGAAGAAGGATCTGGGAAAAGCCCAGATAAACCCAAATGACACCGCGGACAGAAACCTTTATAGGAAAAAAATTAATGGATGGAAAGTGCAACCAGAGAACGAAGTGAAAAAGAAGACTGGAGCAAAGTGGACAGAAGAACGAAAAAAGATCCACGGATAAAGGATGAGAGCTGTTTGGCAACTCAGAAAGCAGAATCGTTAGAGCTTTGCGTGATCCATTGGGTCCATACGCACATAATAATAATAATAATAATAATAATAATAATAATAATAATAATAATAATAATAATAATAATAATAATAATAAATAACTAGTGAAGAAACCAGGTATCCCATAGACAAGTTGCATGAGACAGGCCTCCAAATATCGTATGAGAAGACTCATATCATGGCTAATGGACACCAGAATATCCAAAGATCCCCACTAGAGACAAATTATGGAATAATCACACAGGTCCCTTCCTTCAAATATCTAGGAGAAATCATTGTACATCCGGATTGGACAGAAAAGCTAATTTAGAAAGAGCCACCAAACTCCTGAAAGCATACCGAATAACATGGAACCACTAAAAAAAAAAAAAAAAAAAAAAAAAGGGTGATGTCACGAAATGCAAAACTTCGGCATTACAAGACTGTTGTTCTTCCGGAAGCCTTGTATGCCTCAGAAACCACATCTCTAGGAGGCCACTCTAAAATTGATGAAATTGAAAAACAAGAACGAAAAATTCTGAGGAAAATATATGGCCCCGTTCATATAAATGATATATGGATCAAAAGGAAAACTGTAGATTTGTACAAAGCAATCGACAAGTTCACCGATACCGTACGCAGGAGACAATTGACATTCTATGGCCGCATCTGTAGAATGGATGACACTAGATTTGCAAAAATTAATAATAATAATAATAATAATAATAATAATAATAATAATAATAATAATAATAAATTCAAAGAAGGTCATAATAAGCTGGTTTGAGGAAATAAAGCAGGACTTGAAAGAAATGAACATCACAGAAGATGTCATCAGGGATCGCGAGGCTTTTGGGAATCTGGTTGCAAAGCACACGTTCACGGAAAAGGCTAAAAGAACCACAGGGAAACAATGGACGGAAGAACGCAAGAAACCGTATAGCGAATTCATGAAGAGATTTTGGGAGGAGAAGAAGAAAGGAAAACCATCATCAAGCTAACAAGTTCCAACACGCTCTGTAAACGGGCATAACGAACAAAGAATAATAATAATAATAATAATAATAATAATAATAATAATAATAATAATAATAATAATAATAATAATAATAATAATAATAATAATTAGTAGAAGTCGATGACGGGGGCGGCAAAGACGGGATATTTTACGGAAAACAGTAAATTGTGTTTTAACAGGATTAACGGACAAATGCTAGGATTGAAGCCAGGTTTCGAGGGTAGTGAGGTAGTCTTGGAGTTGAGTAGTTAATGTGTTAGTCGTGGTGGAGAGGGCAAGAATAGCTAGATCATCTGCATATTGACACAGGTGGAGGGGAGGATCAGGATGGGGAATATCACGAGTGAAAAAGATATATAGCAAAGGTGAAAGTGGGGAACCTTGTTGAACTCCGGAAGTCATAGGGAAAATATAAGAGGAGGTGCCATGAATTAAGATACGAGCTGTGCGGGAGCGAATATAGTGATATATAAAACGAATACGAGTAAGAGGAAGCGGTAAATGGCGCAATTTAAACAGTAAGCCGGAGTGCCACACAATATCAAAAGCTCTATGGACGTCAAGACACACCAGAGCAGCAGTTTTCCGAGGGCGTAGAAATGAATTTAGGGATGACGTAATATGAAATAAATGATTCTGGGTTGAGAAATTTGATCGGAATCCGGCTTGGGAGATAGGGAGAGCTTTTAAATTCTTAGATAAGACGGGTAAAAGACTAATAGGCCTATTGGAAGAAATATCGGAAGGAGGTTTGCCAGGCTTGAGGAAGAGAAGTACGTTAGCTCGACCCCAGTGAGAGGGATCAATACCAGTATAGAGCATAGCAGTATAGACTGAACTAAGGAGATCGAAGAGTATGGGTGGAGTTTCACGGATGTGACGGTAGGTTATGGAATCAGATCCGGGGGCAGTATTTTTCCGATGTTTAAGGAAACTACGGATTTCATGAGGCGTGGTAGGGGAATTAGGTGGGTGAGTATAATCAGTATTACGATAATAATGAAAGGAGGGTTGAAGTTCTGGACGATCTGAATGACTATAATGGTTATAGTCCATTTTGGTTGAAAGCGTCCTGCGCGAGAAATGGTTGCGCTTGCAGTGGTGGGAGCTATCGTACCCCCACTCCTGCAGCAAGTTCAGTCGCCAGGCTAGCGCTGAAGTGAAAACGTCTCTCAAGCGGTGCATGTTACGCGCGGGCTAAGTTGAAATTACTGAAGTGACGAGGATGGCTTCTAAGTCCTCTTCTAAATCTGGGAGACCACTGCGAGGTCAGGCACGTGAAATTGTTTATAAAGTGAGTGAACATATGAAAGTTATGAAGTGAGAATACGACTTGAAATTGAATGTTGTGCAGACAGTTTCAGAAGCGACAGGAGTTGGAACAACACTGGTGAAGAAGATAATGAATGAGGGAGTGTCGAGTCAGACTAGGGGTGAGCTTAAGTTTAGCACTCCGACAGGAAAACAAGGTGAAATAAAAAAGAGAGTTCCAGTTGATGATTTTGTAAAAGCAGCTATTAGGAGGAAGATTCATGAATTTTACGCTGTAAGAAAACAAGTGCCCACTTTAAAAAAACCTTTCTGAAGCTTTGGAAGAGGATGACATAGTGCAGTGCAGTCGCTCACATCTGCATTAAATAATGCGTGACTTGGGATTTCGTTGGAGGAAATGCCAATCAAAAGGTAAGCTTTTAGTTGAGCGACCAGAAATTGTGGAATGGCGAGTGAAATACCTGCGACAGTTACGGATTTTCCGAAATGAAGGCAGAAATATTATATTTTTAGACGAAACCTATCTTCATGCTTCGCATGATATTTCTCGGTGCTGGCAAGGATCTGAAGAACTGGGGGTACTTTGTTCCATAGGAAAGGGTAACAGATTAATTATAGTGCACGGTGGAGGAGAGAATGGTTTTGTTCCCAGTGCCCTTTTAATTTATAAGTCTCGCTTAAAGACCGGGGACTATCATGGCGACATGAATTATAATAATTTTTCTGAGTGGATAAATGAGCGACTTACTCCAAATTTAACCCCACGGAGCGTAGTAATAATGGACAATGCAGCCTATTATTGTGTTCAGGAAGACAGAAGGCCTAATTCTACCTATCTGAAGAAGGATGTACGGGAATGGCTGCAGAAGAAAGGAATTGAGTTTGATCTAGGTATGACGAAGGCTGAATTGTTGGGACTCGTGAAAAGAGCTAGCGTGGAGAAGGTATACAAAATAGATAACCTATATAAAAGCTATGGACATGAAGTTCTCCATCTTCCTCCATATCATCCAGATCTCAATCCCATTGAGTTGGTTTGGGCAGACATTAAAAAAGAGGTATGTAATAAGAATATATTTCAACTAATAATAGGCCTAATAATGCATCATGCACTTCTAAGCTCCAAAAAGTGTGCCATAGCATCTCTAATGCTTTCACTGTCCATAAATGAGGCGCTCCTATTCCCAATATAAATAAAAGTGGTTATTATGTACAAAAAATGTTGCTCTGTCTTATAGATCGCCCATGACTTGACGGCAGACACGCTCGACAAAAAGGAAGCTCTTTGCCGGATATTGCTTGCACAATATTCGCAAGACAAATGGACAAAATGTTGTGACCACGTAAAAGGCATTGAGCAGGAATACTGGGAGCGTGACCACATAATGGATGAGGAATTAGAATTAGACCAGTTCATCATCAACCTCGGTGAAAGTTCAGATAACACTGATTCAGACGAGAGTGAAGATTGTTCTGAATAAATTGTAAGTAAGATCCCAGAACTCCGAATATTAAACAAACAAGCTTGATCATAGAACACGTAAGCAGGCAGATAATATTTTTGCTTTTATTTTATGCGACAGATTTGTATTGTCTATTGTTCCGGAGCATTTTGTTGCTGTATTCTTTGTTGTTGTTGTTGTAAGAAACCTGTCTCTCAATCATAACAATAGTAGGTTATTCAAGAGTATTATGTATTATTATATTTATTTTGGTGGACAAGAATGGTAGACATTGCTAATATTATTATTATGCAAGTAGCTGAGTTTTCTAATAAGGCCTTTTTCTCTGCATTTTCCTGACAAATTCGCATTAATTAATCTCTTTTATACGTATTTCACTGGAAATCAGCTTAAGTACTGTAGATTATATCTTTGGGCTGTCAGTGGAAACAACTTCCTCCATTTCGTTAGGCGATTGATGAGATGATAGCGCGTACCGATGATACGCCTTTCCTGGGCATACAGTACAGTGTCAAACAACCTTCCTTTATTCGCAGTATTACCAGTTGCAAGCTTCTTCCTCTTCTACTAAATGGTTCAAACCTTTCATTTTTATATAAGTGGTGACATATTTGTAACAATGCATAATCCGATATGAATTCTTTTAGGTACTACCCTCTGATTTCTTGATGTCACCAACATATACTACGGAATATACGAAGTATTTCCGTGCTCAAAGGCCTGTGTAGTTAATTGACAAGGTTTAACGCACGCAATCGAAATGTAAGACGCGATTTGTAAAATGTACAGTATTACTTTATTTTCACTAGTTTATCATATTAAATAATTCTTACACATTTGAGTTAGTGTGGTGTATGTACACCGATGTGCCATTGCATTATGACCATCCCGACCCGAGAACATTTTGGGCCTGGAGCGGGGAGAGTAACACATGACAAGTGTTGTGTGAGATCAGTTAGTGTAACCTCTTTGATTCTTGTTACTCCTGAGATTTGTTTACGAGAGCTTTGAAATAAGCAAAGAAACACACTTCAAGATTTAGTTTGGTATCATTTTTGTTGTTCGCAAGATGGCTTCCATGTATATATGTATATTAAAATAAATGTGTTCGATTATTGTGGAATTGTACCCGTGTTTTATCGTTTCCGAAGTGCATTCCCAACATTTGACGACCGTGACAGGATATTAGACAGTTATATATTCATATAAACAGTTTCATACGTACAGTAGTATTTCAACATGGAAGTGAATATAGCTGTGACAAAGAAATCAAGAGCGGTATTACGGCGATCAATAACCAAGATCTACAATGAGCTCGACGCGTTACTACAGATGCGGTAGAAAGATACGGAGAGTATTAGTGCACATATGGATCTATTAGAAACAAAATTTCATGAATTAACAGGTATGGTACTCTTATCTTCACTAATATGATTGAGAACGTGGAGGTTAGAGATGACGAGTTAGACAAAGAAATCAGTATGGCTGACGAGTATAAGTTCAAATTTTATAAGGTTAAGACTGTTGTTACGAAATTATTAAATGAAGACCGGAACTCAGAAGCTACTGCAGTATCAGTTCATTCTAACTCGTCACTCCAAGTTAAGCGTTCATAGAAACTGCCTTTGTTGGAATTGAAAAAGTTCGGAGGTGAACTAAAAGATTGGCTTCCTTTCTGGTCACAATTTAAGAAAATTGATGAGGACCCTCTTTTAGACCCTAGTGATAAATTCCAATACCTCATACAGGCTACCACTTCTGGATCCAGAGCAAGAGATTTAGTTGAGAGCTTTCCTGCTACCGGAGAAAATTACTGTAAAGCAATATCAAGTCTCAAAGCACGCTATGGGAAGGATGATTTGCTGGTAGAAGTGTACATTAGGGAGTTGTTAAGTTTAATCTTACAGAATGCTGTGAGCCCTAATAAGGTGTGTTTATCATCCCTCTATGATAAGCTTCAGAGCCATATAGGAGCCCTAGGAACCTTAGGTGTCACAACGGACAAGTGTAATTCCATGCTTTTACCACTAGTAGAGTCATGTTTGCCTGAGGACATTCTAAGAACTTAGGAGAGAACTTCTTCAATCGCGCTCATTGGCCAGTCTTCTTCAAATTCAGCTGTTGAACCATGGGGGGCTAGTGTCGGTGACCAGAGTGTGAATTCCAAGAATCGTTTAGACAGTTTGATGCAATTTCTTAGATGTGAAGTAGAACAGGAACAGAAGATTACTTTGGCTATGTCAGGGTTTTGCCTTCGGTAGCTGTCAAGGGAGGTCCAAAAAGAAGGAAAAGAGCTTGAATTACACCACTAATCCGAATGAGAACATTCCCACAGCAGCAGGTCTCCTTACTGCATCTGGTAGAGAAACAGCAGGGTGTGTCTTTTGTTCGTCTAATCACAAGTCTCAAGACTGTAATAAGGCCCAGAACATGACTTTGCAAGAACGTCGTCTTGCACTTGAGACTAAAAGATGCTGTTTTTCTTGTCTCAAGGTCGGACATCCAGCGAAGAAATGTAGAAATAGGCCTAGGTGCATCATTTGTAGTCGAGGACACTTTGTGGTTATGTGTGATAAGTTGCCACAAACCCAGGTAGACTCAGCCGTAGAGAGACCGAACTCAACAGGAGACAAGATGGCTTCTAGTGCGCAAGTCCAGAAAGATGAAGTTTTAGCTAGTTTGTCGAACCATTGTGGGGTGCTGATGCAAACACTAGTTGTCAAGTTTCGGGCCAAGGAGTTGAGCGGACTGTAAGAGCATTAATTGATTCAGCATCACAACGTTCCTACATTTTGAAGAGTACAGCCACGGAAATGGGATATCAAACTGGCAGACAGGAAAATATCCAACACTCGCTATTTGGAGGTACAACCACTGGAGTATACCATCATTGTGTGTACACTATTTATCTCTCTAGTCTGGATGGTAGCTACAACTGTCACTTTGAAGCATTAGACCAAACAAGAATTTGTGGTGCCATACCTTCAGTACAGCAAGGTCCTTGGATTGAAGAACTAAGTAGTCAGAACATTGTTTTGTGTGACATCGAATCTTATGGACCAATAGAAATATTAATTGGAGCTGATGTTGCAGGCAAATTGTTTACAGGAGGCCACAAGATACTAAGTACTGGACTAGTGGCCATGGAAACTCGTTTGGGATGGATTTTAATGGGCAAAGTACCTTCAGAACATAGGAATGAGGAAACTATGGCTATGGTGGTGACTGCTATGCTAACAAGAGAAGCCACCATCACACATTTGTGGACTATGGATACTTTAGGGATTAGCGATCCATCTGAGAAACGCAGCAGATCTGAGATTGAGTCTACTACACAGCAACATTTCCTTGATACAGTATCAGTCAATGAAGAAGAGCGGTTTGAAGTTCACCTCCCATGGGTTGAGAACCATCCTCCACTGCCTGATAATTACCAATTATCACTGAAGAGACTGATATCTACTGTTAAGAGATTGAAGACTGAAGGTTACTATGATGCTTATCAGGAAGTACTAGATGATTGGCTGAGGGAAGGGGTGATAGAAGAAGTGCCTCCACAGGAAATGGATGTTCATTGCCACTATTTGCCTCATCGTCACGTTGTGAAACCTGGATCAACAACACCAGTGCGCCCCGTGTTCGATGCCTCGTCTAAAGAAGATAAACAGCCCAGCCTCAATCAATGTCTTGAGAAAGGCCCTAATTTAATTGAGAAAATACATTCCGTGTTGGCTCGTTTCCGACTGAAGAAGGTGGGAGTTGTTGGAGACATAAGAAGAGCTTTTCTCCAGATCAGCATTCGTGAGAGAGACAGAAATTTTTTGAGATTCTTGTGGTTAGACAGAAATTGAAGTCTCAAGACATACAGACATTGTCGTGTTGTATTTGGAGTCTCTCCAAGTCCTTTTCTATTAGAATCATGCATCAAACTTCACCTTGAAAATACATTAGTACTGTGTGAGGAAGGGAAGTCACCATGACCCAAGTCATTTGTGGAACTTCTTACCCATAGCTTCTATGTTGATAATTGCCTTGCCAGTTTGGACGATGAAGAACAAGCTAAACAGTTTATTGATGTAGCTTCAGGTGTCATGAGGGAACGGCAATGTTGTCTTCGAGGGTGGGAGTTGACCGGAAGTAATGATGTTTCCGGACCTACCAATGTGTTAGGACTCCTATGGAACAAGTCCGACGATTCCCTAGCAATCAACATAGATAACCTTCTTTCGATTAGCTTCGAGAAAATAACAAAGAAAGTTATTTTGAGTGCTGCCCATAGAATTTTTGATCCGGTGGGTGTCACATGTAGTGTAGCATTAATACCAAAATTGTTGCTTCAACAGACTTGGAGAGAAGGTTTGACATGGGATGAAGAAGTCAATGAAGAGATCAAAATGAAATTCTTGAGTTGGCTTGAAGAAGTTCCTCTTTTAGCTCAAGTCAAGATTCCTCGTTGGTTGTCTAACTGCAACAGCCCAGACGACTCCTGGACACTTCACATTTTTTCAGATGCCTGTCAGACATCATATGCAGCAGCTGTATTCCTGCGTGTTGAGCAAGGGGGTGAAGTGAGTGTTCACTTGGTGGCTGCCAAGTCAAGAGTTGCACCAACTGGAAAATCAGGCAAGGGATTGACCATTCCCAGGTTAGAACTTTTAGCAGCTTCAATAGCAACGAGATTATATGCATCGATTGTAAAGGTTTATTGTATTCCCGATATTAAGGCAATTTTTTTGACAGATGCTTCAACTGTTCTCGCTTGGATTCAGCGAAGTGAAGCATGGGATGCTTTTGTCATGAACCGGATTAAAGAGATACGAGAACTGTCAGTTGGTTGCGAATGGCGACATGTTCCTGGAAAAGAAAACCCATCAGATCTTCCATCACGCGGATGTTCTGTGAAGAAGTTGATACTATGCCGTTGGTGGGAAGGCCCTGGTTGGTTGAGAGAAAATCCAGACTGCTGGCCACAAACTGACTTTTCTTATAATGAGGAAGAGATAAATTCGGAGGGAAGGAAGAATGTCGTTTCATTGATATCAAGTAATTCAGAAGACATCGGTAAAGATTGGTATTACCAACACTTTTCTCAGTACAAGAAAATTGTAAGGATGGTAGGCTGGATGTTACGTTTTCTGACCAACTGTCGCATCAGCAAAGCTCAACGCATACATTTTGACCTGACAAGTGAGGAATTTGTCACGGCAGAAAGGAAGATTTTACGGTGGGTGCAGGAGGAAGTGTTCATAGATGTTTTCAATTCCAAACTAAAGAGCTTACTTCCGTTTGTTGACGAACAGGGATTGATTCGTTTGATGACCAAGATATCAAACCGGGATGATGTCAGGGACTTTTGTCATCCAATTGTGGTCCCAAAGGCTGATCACCCAGTCGTCCAGCGACTGATTATGGACGCCCATCTTAGCAACTGTCATGCTGGTACGCAGATGCTTTTGTCAATTCTGAGGCAACAGTATTGGATTCTAGGAGGTAGACAAACAATTAGAGCTGTTATTAACTCCTGCATGATTTGTAAACGTCATAGTTCAAAGAAGTTGGCAGCTCATTCTTCACCTTTACCTGAGAGTAGAGTGCGTGACGCAAGGATTTTTGAAGTTACTGGAGTTGATTTTGCTGGTCCTCTCTACATCAAAGCCGATGATGGAACCTCGAAGAAGGCATGGGTTTGCTTATTCACTTGTGGAGTTTACCGTGCAGTTCGATTGGAACTGGTATCTTCGTTATCAACAGATAGCTTTCTACAAGCTTTCAGACGTTTCTGCAGCAAACAAGGAAGACCTGTCATTGTCTACAGTGACCAGGGAACAAATTTTGTTGGGTTTAAGAACTCCTGTCACAAACTGGACTGGAATGCAATCTCACAATACAGTTCAGCGCGGAAGATAGATTGGCGTTTTAATCCTCCAGCTTCGCCATGGTGGGGAGGTTGGTGGGAACGACTAGTAGGAATACTCAAAACTCTTCTCCGTCGAGTGCTTGGTCGATCATCTGTCAACTATGAAGAGATGCAGACAATCCTCTGTGACTGCGAAACCGTCATAAATTCTCGGCCATTAACCTATTTGTCTGACAACCCATCAGATCTGGCTGCTCTAACTCCAAACATGTTTCTACACGACATAGAAGAAGTAGGAGTACCTGAGTATGACCTGTTCGAAGCAACTGATCTTCGGAAAAAACTGCAGTATCGCCTTCAGTTGAAAAAGAATCTTAGAGAAAGATTCCGTACTGAGTATTTAGGTCAGTTGAAGTTATTCGCCAGCAAGGATAAGCCACATGATCTCAAACTGGGAGAAATTGTTTTGGTTGGCAATGATGACACTAGAAGAATGGCTTGGCCATTGGGACGAGTTGTCGAGCTTGTTAAGGGAAAGGATGGCAATGTTAGAGTAGTTCGTGTCGTCACTGCTTCAGGCGAGCTTATAAGGCCAGTTCAAAGAATATACCCACTAGAACTCGAGTTTCAACCACCTGAGGATACCCAGGAAATCCGAAACCACCTAAGGAAAGACTTTGTTCCAAGTGAGGAAAATATAAAGGATAATCACGAGGCCGGAGCATGTGACTCTTCTACTCCTGCTGAAGATGGTCCTCAAGTTTCAAAGCAGACAGTGAAAATAACTCGTCTAGGACGATTGATTCACACGCCAGAAAAGTTAAATTTGTGATATGTGTCAATGAACATATTTATTTGTGTTTATATTATTGCATTTTATCATTTTGTAATTGTTTCAGGACTATTTTATGAAATTGGCAATTTGTGCATAAAGGTGTAAGTCAATTCATGTTAACATTCATTTGACTTAGGGGGGAGGATGTTGTGTGAGATCAGTTAGTGTAACCTCTTTGATTCTTGTTACTCCTGAGATTTGTTTACGAGAGCTTTGAAATAAGTAAAGAAACACACTTCAAGTTTTAGTTTGGTATAATTTTTGTTGTTCGCAAGATGGCTTCCATGTATATATGTATATTAAAATAAATGTGTTCGATTATTGTGGAATTGTACCCGTGTTTTATCGTTTTCGAAGTGCATTCCCAACAACAAGCTTTCCACACTACTTCAATCAGCTCCCTCAGCTACGTCCGCTGCCTGAACTCGACTGGGTCAGCTGGAGGAAAGGATCAAGTCCTTCCCCCACTACCAGCGCGAACGCTCCCATAGTTCCTCGCACTCCAGGCCAGGCCACACCTCCGGTCGTCCAAAAAAGAGGCTTACTATAATATGAAGATAGACTATAATTATGGACTCATCGGGATGGTAGAGTGTAGGGGAGAAGGAGGGATAGAAGACTTTGGAAAAATGGTCAGCAAACAAATCAGCTTTTTCCTTATCAGTAGTAGGGGGGTGCGGAAGATGACGAATGGGGTAGTTGGGGTGGGATTTTGTATGCTGTGTCATAGGTTTGAATGTCTGAAAAAAACGTCGAGAGTTCTGTTCGTCGGAGAGTTCAGTACAAGCTGTAGTCCAGCGCTTTCGCTTAATAGCTTTGATATAGGAACGAGCGTAAGGTTCGGCGATGTTGAGTCAAAGTGGTAGGGTCACAGTTGGAAGATAGTGATGATAGAGGTCATGTGCTAAATGCAGTAACTGTAGGCCTAGTCCTTTTTGAGGAATAGGGGGCTTGTTAGGATGATAGGAACGGCGGGGAATGTGCAAGTGATCAGCTGTAATTAGTGCAAGTTCTAGGAGCGTTATGAGAGAGAGAAGATTCTGGGAGGAAATAAGGGAGGGGGAGTTCTGAAGCAGGTCTGTAATAGTGTGTCGATATTCTGTCCAGTTAGTCTGATTGTAGCGTCTAGTAGGAGGGGGCAGGGTGGGGGAGAATGAGGGTGGGGGAGGACACTGGGAATGGTAATAAGGGCAGGTGTATGATCACTACCGATTTCTAAACATTTATCAATAATCGGAGATAGGGAAAATGAAGGAGATAAGACAAGAACTTCTGGTGGTGTTGTATCGTGGTAGGGTAGGGAAGGGGAAAGGAATGCGATTACCCCGGATATTCGAGCAAAGACTATTAAAGTTAGTAAGGGCCGTATCGTCGCCATAAGACCTATCTGTGTCGGTGCGACGTAAAGCAAGTAGCAAAAAAAAAGTAAGGGCCGTAACGGTATATGAGGTGATATTAATATCACTGACTATAATATAATCATGAAAATGATTATCAATATACCGAATAAAATCAGGAGGAGGAGGGTTACCGGCTGTTAGATAAGTAGTAGCGACAGCAAAAGTGCGAGTAGACGAAAAAATTTCAATAATCAGATATTCATGGAGAGTAATAGGGGGGAGGAAGAAAGTGACATTTAGTAGTGAGAGCCCGCCTGACACCAATAGCTACACCTCCGCGAGCCTTATGGGGCCGGTCAGCGCGATACAATGTGTAAGTAGAAAAGTTAGGTCGTTGGCGCTGTGTCAGGAAGGTCTCATTAAGCTTAAAATATCCGGGGTATAAATGGAAAGGGAATTGGTGAACAGGGCACGGTTAGACTGAAGTGATCTTATTTTATCATAATAAACCTTCAAAGAACTATCGAATGGGGACGGTATTTAGGGGGAAAATACAAAATGCATTTTATTCCCCGTATAACCAACATCGACATGCGTATTCAGAACTAACCGTGCCGCTAATTGGATCTGGGTAAGGATGTGGGGACGCAGGAAAGGAAGGGTGTTTTGGAGGACCATCGTCATGAAGCGGACGATGTTCTCCACACTAGGGGAGGGGAGGGAAGAGGAAGAGGCGGGGGTTGGAAGATCCTGGGAAATGACGGGTACAACAGACTCGGTGTGAGAAGGTTCAGGAGCGGGTTTAACTTTACATTTATAACTATAGGCAGGGTGAGGTTCATTACAATTAATGCACTTCGGATTCTGACGTTTAGGACAAGAAAATGTAGGATGATCCTGCGCACATGTGGCACATACCTGATCTTGTTTGCAGGGTTCACTCGGCAGGTGGCCGTACCACTGACAGCGGTCACAGCGGATCCTCCTGAGGAGCGATGACCGGGATGGTTCGACGCGGTGGCGGCAGGCGTAGATCATGGCGCCGTCGCGGAGCAGGCAGTCAAGGGTGTTAACGTCCCGGGAGAGAATGTGTACCAGAGTAGTTGGTCCTTCGGCGTTCCTGCTGCGGAGGACGCGATATATTTGGTGGCCGTCTTGTTGGAGATGGGCCGCCACTTCGTCCTCCGTGTAGTCCCGTTCGACTCCATAAGCAACGACAGATAAGATGGGGGCGGGACGAGGGGGAGCCTCAGGTCGAGGGGCTGGTTGCTGCTGAGTAAGATTACTCGCCCGGGCGTGTTTTCCCAGTTGGTGGGCTCCAATCGCCGAAGTGAAATGCGGGTAGAAGGGCTTGGACGTTTTCAGGTTGAAGCCTTCTCTTGTACGTTGAATCTTCAGATCGTATTGAGAGATGTTGTGGGTAAACCTGGAGATGAGCTGGTATTGGCTAGATGTGGTTCAATATTAATCAGTTTGATGACGTAAAAAGTAGGTGGAAGCTGTGGTGTGGGAGAAATGGTACTGCGCTGTCGGATATTAAAAGGAAGAGCCGGATTTTTCTCAACCGTAGCATAGCTACGAATATTAGGAGGCATATATAGAAGAGGTGAGTGAGCTTGATACTCAGGTGGCGATGGTGGTAATTGTTGGATGCCCAAAACCGAGGACGGCGTACCTGTTCGCTCGGGCTGGGGACTGTCTCCAGTATATGTAGAACCAGTGGAACCAGAAGCTAGACTGTCCTCATCACGGTGTTTCTTAATTTGACGTTCAGAGCTAGAGTGGTGGTCATCGTCTTTTTCCAATGGTCGGGCTGATTTAATAGATTCGTCGTCCATAACGCGGGATTCAGAATGTTCTCGATCTGTCTCCTGGAGCTCCGACATGACACCGGGCGAAGTTTCCAGAAACTTCGGGAGATGGCGCTGATAGTGAAGAGTCGCCTCGATGAGTAGAAGGCTTGAAGAAACTGTCACCATATGGCGGAGATGGTAGATGGTCGCCGCAAATGCCTGAAGTTAGAAGTGAGCTTCGAATGCGTAGTTAGCTGGATAGAGTTGATGTTGCTTGCCTCACTAATTGCCGCCACGCTGCAGAACTATAATGTCCGATGTGTAACAACTTATGCAAATTGAAATCCAAACTTATATCGCAGTATTTATCATAAAATCGCACAGCACACTCACGCAACTCGAAACTTGTCTGCCCTATTCTCTGCGCATCTCCAGTTATTTTTTTTCGGCCTGGTGGCTCACCAACTCTAACTTTGCTGCCTCGCCGAACCCAAAAAAGCATATCAGGCTGACACCAAGATGGAAGTCGGCCTCCCCACTCTATATGCCTGTCTCGCCAGGAATGTCAACCCAGCTATCCCCGAAGAAGAAATTGAAGCAGAACTCCGTACGATTGGCATCCACCATGTCATACGATCTTCCGCCGGCCCAGGACCATCAACTGATGTGCTACTCTATACTCCATCTGCCGATCACTTCTGGAACGCTGTTGATAATGGTGTTAATATCCAAGGCAGGCTCCATCGAGTAGAAGACGTTCCGGTAACAACTACATCAGCCCAGCCAACTGCCTATACCACAGCCAAGCCTACAACTACGCCATCACAGGGACCACCACATCTACAGACTTCGTCAAATTTCTACACCACTCTCTTTACCACCACCACGACCCCCACCTTCACATCGACCACTCCGACATCTACGCTCCGTACTTCCCAGAACGCTGTTACAACATTTATCCCATGCCACCCACCTTCACTAATGACCTCTTCACTTCTCACTTCCCCCATCACTCCACATCACTATGTATTTCCTGGAACAACGAATACTACAGTCGACGCACCGCCTTCGCCAGCTTCACCCAGAACAGCAGCCTCCGCAACATCATCGACCTCGCACCCACCAACAACTTCTCACAGAATGTCCAGCTGTGTCATCTGTGGAGTGGACCCGGCTCTCTCCGAAAGGACCATACTTCACCAACTACATGCTGAAGACATCCCAGTCCGCCGAGTCTTCCGCATCAAAAATGCAACAGGGCCAACATTCATGGTACGCATCCACGTCCCGAGCGCCATAGATTATCAACACCTCATCGACCACGGAGCTTACATATTTGGCAAACGTCATAGAGTAGAACCGTCCACCCGCCCCCCCCCCCCGCAATTCTGCCAGACATCCCACCAACAATTCTCCCCGCCACCCCCAGGCAGCCAACTTCTCACCTCGTCAATCTGTCGGTCCACCTCCTCACCCATATATCTTCTTTCATTACCCACCTCCGCCACTCGATATCATCCGGTACTTAATATCTTCCCTTCATAATCTCACTACGTCCTTGCACCTCCTCACCTTTCAATACTATCCTAGTAATCCTCTCTAAATTTCAATCCTAGCGAAAATCCCCTAAAATTCGCATATCCGTAGCCCGCCTCATTAAATTTGTCACATCACTCTTCCCATCTCACTCATTCCTTGTTCCTCACAGTTCTCTTCGCTCTCCTTGGTCCGAGCGAGCGCATCACGCTCTAAGGGGCCCGCCTCGCCCTCCCGGCGAGGAATGAAAACGATCAGGCCAGACACCAAACTGGAAGTCGGCCTCTCCCACCATGCCAAACTATATACTACCAGGCGTAGATCTAACATTCACAGATGCAGCCCTTTTCAGATACCTCAAGAGCAAACGACTTTGGACCGGACCCGGGCACCAAGTCACCCCGACAATCACCGCAACCAGCAACAAGGCCACCTCCATATACACCACCACCCCACCCATTGACCCATACATACACCACCCCCATGACCACTATCACCACCACCGTTGCTACCACTCCCGCTCACACCTCCATCAATACTCCCATAACCACCACAGTAATGAACCACTCCTCCCCTATAATGATGTCTCCCCTACCCCCTACCCTGCCTAGTCCACTCAGACCACCGATCGAAGAAGAAGACGCCACCAGCATGACTATAGAAACGGGAAGACAGACACCACCACCACCACCAGCTCCCGAGTCCAACGGAACAATCCCGCCACCACCAGCGCCTCCGCCCAACGTCAGCTGCGTCCTCCGAGGAGTAAACCCGACCATACCATCCGAAATCATCACACAGGAAATAGGACGATCAGGACTCAACCTAAAGAAAGCATCTAGGATCCACAACACAGCCGAGCCCACCTATATGGTGCGGCTCCTTCTCCAGCAACCCGAAGATGTACAACGGCTCATTTAGCAGGGGATCCAGCTCTTCGGGAAACAACATCGGGTGGAACCATCTCGTTCTCCCCTACAACTACCCACCCGCCCTAACCCATCGCGGAACCACCCCGCCTCCCCCCCCCACCCTACCTAACTCACATAATAAGCCCCACCTTTTTCTCCTATTACTTACTTCCCTCGCCAATATCACCTCCTTCTATCAGCAAATCATCCACTTATTCCTTCTTAACAACCGTACCTCACTATAAACAACAAATTATAACTCAAAATTGCTGTAACTTGTAACCGACCAATGTTTGTAAGAAAATCATTGTAACCAGCCGTTGTATGTAATAAAAACTAATAAAAAGCACGAGAATAGAACTACACCTCTTAGGCAGGAGGCCAATCAATCAATCAATCAATCAATCAATCAATCAATCAATCAATCAATCAATCAATCAATCAATCAATCAATCAATCAATCAATCAATCAATCAATCAATCAATCAATCAATCAATCAATCAATCAATACTGATCTGCATTTAGGGCAGTCGCCCAGGCGGCAGATTCCCTATTTGTTGTTTTCCTAGCCTTTTCCTAAATGATTTCAAAGAAATTGGAAATTTATTGAACATCTCCCTTGGTAAGTTATTCCAGTCCCTAACTCCCCTTCCTATGAATGAATATTTGCCCCAGTTTGTCCTCTTGAATTCCAACTATCTTCATATTGTGATCATTCCTACTTTTATAAACGCCATTCAAACTTATTCGTCTACTAATATCATTCCACGCCATCTCTCCGCTGATAGCTCGGAACATACCACTTAGTCGAGCAGCTCTTCTTCTTTCTCTCAATTCTTCCCAACCCAAACATTGCAACATTTTTGTAACGCTACTCTTTTGTTGGAAATCACCCAGAACAAATCGAGCTGCTTTTCTTTGGATTTTTTCCAGTTCTTGAATCAGGTAATCCTGGTGAGGGTCCCATAAACTGTAACCATACTCTAGTTGGGGTCTTACCAGAGACTTATATGCCGTCTCCTTTACATCCTTACTACAACCCCTAAACACCCTCATAACCATGTGCAGAGATCTGTACCCTTTATTTACAATCCCATTTATGTGATTACCCCAATGAAGATCTTCCCTTATATTAACACCTAGATACTTACAATGATCCCCAAAAGGAACTTTCACCCCATCAACGCAGTAATTAAAACTGAGAGGACTTTTCCTATTTGTGAAACTCACAACCTGACTTTTAACCCCGTTTATCAACATACCATTGCCTGCTGTCCATCTCAGCTTCTCCACATCTCCCTAAAACAAATCTCCCCCATTTTCATCTACCAACTCCAACAAATCCCCAAACCCCGCTAAATCTCCTGGCCAGAGAGAAGGCGTAACCTTCTAGGTAGCCCGCCCCTCAGGAAGGGGAATGAAAACGTCCCCCTTGGTCCTTGGTCATTATAACATGAGTTAGAACATCGGGATAGCAGAGGAATATGAACCTTTCCATCAACTCAACCTTATCTTTCATTTTTATGTAAGAAAAGATTTTTTTCACCCACCATAATAAATGGTCGGTTTACTCGATAGATAAAGTATACGAACACAGATTTCTATAATCTAGTATACACGACACCGACACGAACGCTAAAATTAGAAAACAATATATGTATACTCTTTGATTGCTCTTTGACTTTACCCGTGCGTGCTCGATAAGGTTTACTTTGTGCCAAGTTTGACGTATGTTAGCTCGTGTTACTTATTAGGTTAAATGTCGGGATTAAAATCAGCTGTATTATCTCGTGTTGTGTCTATTTATTTTATGAGACATGTGCGGTAGTTATTGATAATTCTATGAGAAAATCATTCCATTATTATCAGTTTACTTACGTGGATTAGGTTATGTCAACGAAACTGCAGTGCTGTTTCCAATTTTTGTTTCTTGTAACCCTGTGGGTTTGTCAGAAGTCTTCTCTTCCTTCAGTAACTTGACGAAACGTCAGTTTTATTAGTTTGCTCTTCATTTTTATTACCTGTCAGTATGAGTGGAAAAGGAAAGCAAGGAAAGTCGAAAGACAGTAATAACATTGATGATGAGTTTGAAGTTTCGGTTCGTAAGCAAGACGTTGGAAATGCTGGGTAATACTTCAGTGAATATCCAATATCTACAAGTTAGGATTTGTTATAATTTACCGTGCTTTAAATGGTTATTTTTATACTTTTCAGATCATCTCCGAGTTTTACGCCAGTCCTGAAGGTTGAGATAAAGACCCTGCATCTAACCAAAGAATCTGAGGGGCTTATCATGGATACTCTGAAGCAAATTCACGGAAAAGTACTATTTTTTAAAAATATCTATCTAAATAAACGGTTGTCATTCCACTGCATGTGATGTTGAATATGTAGGAGTGAGTGATTAGTGCAGTAGAATGAGAGTTGTGTTCCAGTATGTGAAAATAAGAAAGTTTAGATCTTCATCGCATCAAAGGACCTATTGTTTATAGGAATTTGCATGCGATTTTGTAGCTCAGCTTAATATATTACCTAAAGAGAGCGTTACTTGAAATATCCACAAACATTCAACTACTGCAAGCAGAATTTTTCTGTTGATACTTTAAATATGTTTGACAACAGGGTTGTTAGTACAGAGAGCCAGGTAGTATATTATTGGTCACTTACTATACTTTGTGCTGTGTATGCACTAAACGAATGGGTCAGTATATTTCATGTAGGTTAATTTCTTTATAATAAAAATCTTGTGGGCTGTTATGACGACTGCCAGCGGGATACAGGAGAGAGTATCTACATGACGCCACAGAAGATGACTACCTCAGCAGTGGTCTAAACGTCTGGACGAAGTGAAAGGAGTGGACCACGGCATAATAGCCCGGAAGATTTTTATTATATTGACACCAGCTGTGAAAGCCTTCTTACTTTAGTTAATTTCTTTACCGTACATTCATTGTTTCATAACTTTGACATTAATGTATGAACTAATTGCGTTAGTTTCTCAAAATACCAGACTGAGTAGCACAGGTGGTAGAGTGCTCGTCTCCTGAGCTCAAGTTTGTGGGTTTGAGCCAGGATCAGACCGATGGTATTTGAAGGTGCTCAAATATGCCAGCCTCATGTAGACAGATTTACCAGCACTTAAAAAAATTCCTGTAGGACAAAATTTCTGGCAGCTTGGCGTCTCTGGAAACCATCAAGATAGCTAGTGGGACATTGAAACCAATAATGTTAAGGTAAAGCTTCCATTGAGCCTTTGCAAAAGATAGGTTCCAGATCCAACATGGTGTGGCTTTTACGATGTCACATAAGGTTGCCAGCTTAAGAACTTAGTTCCAGCTAGTGGCAAGACCACTGTTTAAAAGACCGAGCTAGTGGACCATTGGGCTGGGGGCAATCGAAGCGGCCAACAGGCCTCCAGCATCCCCTTGACTCCTGCTAAAATGTGACGGAAGTTGTAAAAAGTAAGTTTACAGGCGCACGTCGTGACAGTTTGAAACAGCATGGTTTTCTTATTTTCAATGAAGGTGGCAGGCTTGTGGGCACACCGAGCTCAATAGCTGCAGTTGCTAAGTGCGTCCAGTATTCGGGAGATAGTGGGTTCGAACCGCACTGTCGGCAGCCGTGAAGATGGTTTTCCGTGGTTTCCCATTTTCACACCAGGCAAATGCTGGGGCTGTACCTTAATTAAGGCCACGGCCACTTCCTTCCCAGTCCTAGCCTTTTCCTGTCCCATAAGACCCATCTGTGTCGGTGCGACGTAAAGCCAGTAGGAAAAAAAAAAGCTTGTGGCCTCTTTCAGAGGCAATAGAAAATCAGTCTTCATGACTGATGACCCAATCCGGCCAATAGTAACACAGAAACTGGTCACAAAACTGACATTTGTAGTGCCTCCGTTTTAATTCTTCTATGGCGGGGGGTGACAAGCATAAAGGATGGATCTCTCCTCTACATTACTTCAGGTATTGGTATAACTTCACATCATTTTTATATGCTTTTTTCACCTGCTTCAACTTCAAAGGCTCTGCGGAAGTACCACCAAAATTATTATTTATTGGTTTCTCCAAATGTATTTTGTGGAGAGACTCAGATTCATAGGCCTATGTATTTCTACATTTATAAAATGTTCCATTTTATGTTTCTACATTAATCTCCTGTTGTAAAGCCAGGCTGATTGGCTCAGATGGTTGAGGTGCTGGCCTTCTGAACCCAACATAGTAAGTTCGATTCTGGCTCAGTCCGGTGGTATTTGAAGGTGCTCAAATATGTTTGCCTCATGCTGATAGAGTTATTGGCATCTAAAAGAACTCCTGCAGGACAAAATTCTGGCACCTGGGCATCTCCAAAAACAGTCAAAAAGTAGTTGGTGGGATAAAAAAAACCAATAACATTATTTCCTTTTTTAAAAATCTAGCTATACTTCATTTTTCCAACCATACTGCCACTGAGGGGATGATTATTGTATATTTTCTTTGAAATGAAATTCCCACCACCTTCATCATATTATTGATACTTCTGGCTGGTAGGCTATATTTATGGGGTATTTCATTTTTTCTTATCTGGCACACTCATTCTGTAATGTGTGAACTAAGTTTGATACATTGTACAGTATCATGTCTATAAGTATGGGCCGTGAAAGCATCAATGGCAACAGTATTAAGTTTACTTTGTGGAATTCCTTTCAGAAGGGAAATTTGTTATTTTGGGCTCCATATTAATTTTACTCAACTCGAGTTGAGATTGTCAGAGTATAACTGCAGTCTCATCTTTCAAGGGAAATGGTAATGTCATATACTTGCTCATTTGTTTTGAAATGAGGACCCTTTTTTCAGTTTTTGTTATTGAAAGAGACAGTTAAATTCTGTACATGGAAAAAGAAGACTTTTGCACAGACATCCTCATAAATACCTGGTTGAATAAGAAATTAGCACGAAAGGAGTGGAATGCGTGAGGGAACATGACGTTCATGCTATGCGTTTGGCTATTGATTTAGAAGCAGGGAACGTGTCAAACCATAAGGTGGGCTCAGTGTTGCAATTGGGAGAATGAAGGATAGTTCTAAATGTTTGAGAATCTATTTGCACATAGTGACAAAACATTTTCTGAGCATGTTTTTATTATTTTTACAACATGACTAACCAAGAAGTCACAAAGTTTACACAAGGAGTAATTTTAATACCACCTATTCAATGCAATTTATTCCACATTGTGTGGTCAAATACACATAGAAATTATCAGAATTTTAAAGGTACATGCTTCGCCCACTATTCATTGGGCATCATCATCCTCGCTCAATCTTAAAAACACACATTGGTCTGAGGAATCTTAACAAATTACATAAAACATATTGATAAACACTTAATGGTGTTGATACTGTGGTTGCATAATGATTACAGCACAAAAAATATTGAATAAAATAAGTACATATACTAAAATCACTTCGAAAAATTAAAACGTTCGACTAAAAGTAATTGTGTCACATTGCATTTTAAAAAATAATCCATGTCTTTTTGGTAAAAATAACTTGAACAATATGTTTCATGCCTGAGAAACAGATTATCAAAATCAAGGCTTCACAGGATAAGAATAGTACAATTAAAAGGTACAGTATTTGATGAAGTTGAAGTCTAATATTTAAAATGAGGATGAAAATACGTAGTTGAATTGGAGGCGGTATAAATTAAGACATCTTGGAATGTTGGATAAAAATCGTATGTCGAGAAGTGCTAAAACACATTGAAGAATATGTCGAAAATGCTGCTAAAATTATCCAATAAGAGAGGGTGGGTCAAATGACAATTTCGTGTAACCAGAAAATGCCTCATGTAGACATGGATGTCCGTAGTAAACAATGTTGTGATTTCATTCTCATTATCTAACGTATGTCCTGATGTGTCTGCAGATACATAATTACCAGAATTACGGATAGGTGGTATTAAAATTACTCCTTGTGTAAACTTTGTGACTTCTTGGTTAGTCATGTTGTAAAAATAATAAAAACATGCTCAGAAAATGTTTTGTCACTATGTGCAAATAGATTCTCAAACTCATTTAGAACTATCCTTCATTCTCCTAATTGCAACACTGAGCCCACCTTATGGTTTGACACGTTCCCTGCTTCTAAATCAATAGCCAATGGTATTAAAATTACTCCTTGTGTAAACTTTGTGATTAGAATGACGAGATTAATGGTTTGTAACCAAGAAGTTTCTTTGATATTGGAGCATTTACATTTTACAGATTTCAGACTGTAGTATTGGAAACAAACCCGTTTTAGTTCTCACAACAGCTGTGAATCTTCATCGGTTGGTCAACCATATTATTATTACCATTGCCATTGTTATTATAAAGTTATGTTAAGCACATGGGAAAATGAAATGTGTTTCATAATGAAAATAAAAAGCTGCATACTATAATTTTTGAAAACAGTAGCCCAAGAGAAGTCAGATGCATTACACCAGAGTTTTATTATGTGATATGCTGATCTGCATTATGTACAGAGCGGTATGGGGACCCTCACAGCAATTTTAACTCACCTGCTTCCTCCTTGAGGCTAGTAGGGAGAAAGTAAAGGGTGTGAGTGCCGTCAGGCTCTGCCCTATCCTGAGTGATGTTATGTGCGACCATTTTTCACAGCTTCTGTGTACAGACTTTAGATGGTCATGTTCTCTGTAGCTGACCTACGTATGATGGGAATAATTATTATACAACGAGGGCAGTACAATGAAATAATCACCCCCCCTTACTTCTGTATAGTAAAGCCTGGATGACGCTAACTGGATCACACCTTTGGGGGCTACAGTTGAATAGCCGAGCTGGATTTTCTCTATGTCAACTGAAATGTGCATGGTGATGTCGGTGGTCATCATAGTTTTAAGGTGCACTGCATCTGATTTATACCCCTCTCCATCAAGTCTCTAATCACACTCTCTAATAATTTTGTTTTCAGTGTCTTGATAGCCTCATTTTTTCAGGCAATAAGCTTATTTCTTTCTTTTTGCTAAAACCTGCTGTAGAATGTGTTAGAACTTTGATATAGGACCCAGAGGCAAGTTACTGGGTGCTCCACTGCAGTGCATTGCAGGGTGATTTTCTTTTGTTGCTAGCAGCTTAGTTACTTCCTACCTACCGTTGTTAGCTGAGGCACCCTGTGCTGAAGACGTGCAGGTGGTCATTTCAACAAGTTTTCCACTTTCTTCATGTGTATTAATGTATAACCATGGATTTCTTTATAGCATAGCCTACATGACTAGCAAAGCAAGAGTTACTTTGTTCATGTGTGTGTATTAATACATCGCTATTGGTTTGGGTACAGCATTCATGCCGGGTGAACCGAGGCATAACGGGTTAAATTTCATTTAGTAGATTTAATTTGAAGTTGGTAACGACATCTGTGTTGAATTCTGCGAGTGATGCCACATTTCCATTGACAACGGTAGTTGCCGCGGGTGGTATGGAAAAATGTCAGTTGATTTTTGATATTAGGTTCTAAAGGTAAATATATTTCTAGCAATGGTTTGGTGCGTCCCTACCATAGCATTGAACGTATGAGATAAGATTTCCATTATTTACCTGTTATAAAAATGGCATTTATACTGTGGGTGTCTTATTCTAATGTTATCCTGTATGTTGTTAAAACAGTTCTTTTGTTCAAGCTCCCTTTGTGTATGAATGATACGCAAAAGATAGGTTAAAGATCCAACATGGTATGACTCAAATGGTCACAATTCAGCAAGCAAGGTAGCCAACATTGGTTCATTAACGTACTCAACACAGATATTGCACAGCAGCACATTGTATGTTTAAGAGTGGACAAATGTTGACTTAGACTTGCACACTAGAAAAGGGAATCTCCCAGGTGACAGTGACAGGACCATTGGATGGATAGGTTTGGTTAGGTCCCAGACTTGCCCCCATTTTGGCTGCTACGAAGTGGCCGTTGGCCTCTAGTTTCACCTGGACCAGACTATTGGTCTGCAGGTACATTTCCGGCATGAGAAAACTGATTTTGTTGTGTTACATTCACTTCCAGATCTCTGGCACACACTGCACAAATGCTTTGTTAACCCATGACTGATTGAAAAGTAGATGAATTTCATTTGGTTATTGTTAACTTTCCAAGGATTGAGCAGTCACATTCCTTTCACACCATGACAGTTTAAAACTGGGCACTTTTCTTATTTTGACCGAATGTGACAGTCCTGTGGCCAGACATGATGAGAGCTCTATTGGAGACAATATAAAACTTGCCTTCATCATGCTGGCTAATAGCAACACAGGATCTCATTTCACAGATTTTACACAGTCTCGCTTTTAATGATTCTATATAAAGTAGGGTGGGTTGGTGGAACACTGGCTAACATAAAGGAAGAATCTCTCCTCTCTGCTACTTCTGGCATTACTTCACATCATTTTTATATGCTTTTACTGTTTCCTAAAGTGTCTCCTAAGCAATCAAACCTGTACCCTAAATTTAATTTTTAGGGTGCTAAAAATCTACCATCTCTTAAGTATATGCTGGTTCTGTTTTAACATTTTTGGAGAATATATCATCAGGGAGTGGTGGTGTTAAAGTTAGTGGGCGTGAATCGGCAATGTGGATAACATTACACTCTGTGCGCAGTCAAAAACAGAAATTAATAAACTCTTAGACAGAATTAAAACTGAAAGTGAAAAACATAATATGATGGTCAACAAAGATAGTTGATTATGGATATTGATAGAGCTGGGTCGCTTTTATGAACAAACTTACTGTCAGAATGTGAGAGAGTGAATGTATGTCTACCCCTTAGTCCTGCCTGTTTTGTTTTTTACTTTTGTAAAAGGTCTTTCGATTCATGCAGCTTTTATGCTTGGCCATAGCACAATGCAGTTGCAGATTAAATCGCTTTACCACCGCTACCTTAACTTTGCACAGTTTGCAAAAAAAAAACAAAAAAAAAACAGTAGTAGTTCCATCAAAACTGAAGATCTCTTCACCAAACTCTTTCACATAATTTCCTAATTTTACACCTTCACTGACTTCACCTTAGGCATGACTGGTTTCACTGCAGTACTACAAGTGTGACCAATCAGTTGAAATTCATTGGTGGTGAAAGGGGAAGGAGACTGTAACTGGACCCATCAAGAATGAATTGGGTGAGAGATAACATGGAATTTTCATGTTTGCTAATTGCTTCTGAGCTAAATATATTTACTGTAGTGACATTCTACTCTATAAGACCTCCGTACAGCAGCTTTTTCTCGGAAACACATCTTGTAGACCTGCTATGTGTCTGTTCCGGAAAAGAAAGAAAATGTATCTACTACAGTATTTGGGAATCCTGTGTTTGAAGCTTGGCGCAGAGAACATATACCTTGCTAAAAAACAGTGCCTCAGAAATGCTTAAAATATAACCAAATATGACCTTATGTCACTAAACTGAGCAAAATATGACCAAAACAGTGGTCAAAATATGCTTTTATATGCATCATAAAATTGCTTAAACGTGGTCAGGGACCCATTCAAACTTTTTTTTTTTTTTTTTCAAATTTTGGGTGAAATGAGCTCAGGAACATCTGAACCTCACTATACACAGAAGGGATTACTCTCTCCTTACTATCTTTCTGTCATTGATTTATGTTTTTAATATCTTAGTTTTTCTCAGCATCCTACTAGATCTTTACTACCAACTGATAATGTAACGCCAATATTTACTGTTTTGGCATTTCTTTTCCTTCTCTTTCTAGAACTTCACTTTACGTGATCGTTCATCGTACCGAGATAAAGGTGAAAACTTAAGCCGTCAGTACTGGATAGATCGAGGGGAGCTGGTGGTTCAAGGAGGCACCGACTACTCTCTCCAGAAGAAGACACCAGTATTACTGCAGGACAGAGTCAATATGTTTGCACTGGCTAAACTTCAAAGGTAGGAAGTATTTTGAAAGGGTGGCAGAACTAGAGCCCCATCCCATCTAGTACCATGCTGAGTGCACTCCTCTAGGCAGGGAGACTCTTTTGTTCTTAGTGGTTACGTCACTTGTTTGGGGAATTTCTACTACCGGTTTAGGTAAATCTCTGGTGCGACTGGTTGGTGCATTAAATGAAAGTGCAGCGCATTCTGTGTTTGAGACTGGACAGAACTTGAATTAATTTCTTGCCTGCACAGAATCTTGACAGAAATTGGCCTGAACCCTTCTTCAAAGTGGTCGGGACAAACCACATTTATTTGCATGGCGAGCAAAAGGGGGCTGGAAGCATAAGTACTCAGGTTAGGCCATAAAACAACATACAGGCTTCTGGTATGCCCTGGGAACACAACCCCTATCACCATTTGTTTGTCCGCCCCCGTAGCGTAACGGTTAGTGTTATTAGCTGCCGTCCTCGGGGGCCTGGGTTCGATTCCCGGTACTGCCAGAAATTTAAGAATGGCAGGAGGGCTGGTATGTGGTTGAAGTGGTACATGCAGCTCACCTCCAATGGGGGTGTGCGTGAAAAGAGCTGCACCACCTCGGGATGAGGACACGAGTTTACTTACCATTTGTTTAAGATTTTTTTTATTGTGGCATATTTGGCAGTGGCATGCTTCTATGTTAAAATCTATATTGAATTGTGGGAATGATGCCATATTGAAGGATTCAACAGCATTCCATTGTCGACTACTTTCCAAAATTAGTCTCATTGCACTGAAAATCATGAATGGATACCTGCCAACTTTCCCGATTTAGATGGATACTCCCGATTTTTGACAGTTTTACCTGCCTCCCGATTATTCTATTATTTCTCCCAATTTTAGCTTATTTTTTTGTGAACTTCAAACATTTATTTTCAAATCCTGCCATTTCAGCTTTGTACCCCAATGGCTGACCGGCCCGCGGTGTAGGGGGCAACGTGTCTGCCTGTCACCCGGCGGCCCCGGGTTCGATTCCCAGCCAGGTCAGGGGTTTTTAGTTGTAATGATTAATATCCCTGGCCTGGGGACTGGGTGTTTGTGACGTCCTTAATCTTTCTTTCCTCACACACAACATTCCACACTACCGCCATTGAAGAGGAAGTGCGACATCTTCACAAGTTACTGTGGACCGCTGCACAGATGGCACTGCCATTCACAGTGATGACTGAGCGCAAGGATAACAGTGGCATTATCGGGACTACTACTTCAAAATCTACTAAGAAACTCAAGCATGCAACTTACGTTTGAAAATGATTTCATCTGCTGGACACTTTGGAATATTTCCTGAATGGTTTCGCTGCCTTCGAAGTAACCAGCTCTCTTATCTCCTTCGTGCGGAAGAAGAATTGACATTTCAAGTAGTGAAATACGAGTTTTGGTAGCAAACGCCAGCACATGATCTTCACAGCACCCCAACTGCGATGACTTCACTTTAATAACATCTCATTTATTCAAGCACTCGAAGAAAGTATCACTCCATAAACTATCCATACACGATAGCTTTTCTGCAACTACATTTTCCACTCGCAACAACACATTATAAACACTTTCCGACGCATACGTGAGATATGTGGCGCTTTGCATTGAGCCGTAATATTTAATTAGTTTTAGGGAAGCAGGCACATTATCACTCGGTTTACGGAAAAGGAAAGGACGACATAAATCACGCTGAATCACTTTTGCAATATTCCGCACCATGTAACAGGGTACCGAGGGAAAAGATGTTCGCCATACGGGGGGACTATGGAATTAAAGGTAGATTATTAAAATCAATCAAAGGCATTTATGATGACAATTGGGCTTCAGTGAGAATTTATGGCAGAATGAGTTCTTGGTTCAGGGTATTTACAGGGGTTAGGCAAGGCTGTAATCTTTCACCTTTGCTGTTTGTAGTTTTCATGGATCATTTGCTGAAAGGTATAAAATGGCAGGGAGGGATTCAGTTAGGTGGAAATGTAGTAAGCAGTCTGGCCTATGCTGATGACTTGGTCTTAATGGCAGATTGTGCTGAAAGCCTGGGGCCTATTCCACAAAAGTGTGGTCTTGTACATTACATGTTACTAGTGTGGGTTGTTGTAATGTACAGAGTTGTACATTTCTGTTCCACAAAAGATTGAAAGTCTCTTTTATATTACCAGTGAATTGTTACAAGTGACAACATATCAATAAACACACTACGTCATAGCATGAATCAAATGTTTATCTTTGTATTCCATTAGTTGAATTAGGTTATGTTTGCCTCATTTATTGTAATATCATATTTTAAGGTAAGTTATGCAGCAAAGATTCAAAGAACTGTAATATTTCTGTGAGTTTCTTGATGCTACAATGTTATTTCAGTTTATTTCTTTGATGATAGGAAATTACTCCGTTATTATCACCCATTCTGTTCTTCCGCGATCCTCGCATATGTTCCACGATAATCTGACATACCCACCTTGGTCTGTCATTAGGAATCAGGTGCGCTAATAACGATATTCTGCCGACAAACTTAATTGTTACGAAATTGCAAACTCTGTATGAATTGTTAAAATGGTGTCAAGAGAAAGGAAGTCATTCATTTTGAAGGAAATAATAAGAAGGAAAGATATTCTTTTCTCGGTGCATTCAGTGAGTGTCTGAAGAAACAAGATGGTTGGACGGAAATATTTGACTTGGGAAAATCTCGTGGAGCTTTTGAGAGGAAAAGTTGGATTAATGATTGGGATTGATTGGAATTAATGATTCCAGGAATATCCTTCTTGGAACATGTTTGTTAAGTATTTTCAGGCCAATGAACAGTTTGAGGAAATTTTATATCATTTATTGCAGCTACCACAGAATATATTGACCTACAGACCGAAGATTTTGTCATCCCATGCATATCTGCAATACCATGGTACTGACCACCATTTCCTAGCCAATGCAGTGTTGTTAGTAACTGTTGTTTAGCAGAGAGAGATTTATTTTTGTTCGTAGGATGTTTTAACCTAAGCCCAATATCCATCAAAAGTTCTTCCATTTGTATTGTGCTTAACCTAAAACGCTCATTGTATTCAAATACAGTGTTAAACTGGAAGTTTATTCTTTCCCTATACAGATGGTAGTTTTCATTTTTATCACCATCATTATCACTACTGCTAGACCAACAATTTATCAAAATGTATCTGAAATAAGTATATTTAAATAGCACTAGTAAATTTATATATTATTGTCCTTTCACTGGTAGAGAATGCTTCCCAATTCACTAGTAAGTTACAAGTACTAGTACTTTCGTGGAACATACCCATAAAAATTCACTGGTAATTTGTAAGTATGGAGTAGTAAAGTACAACTGTAGACAATTCTTTTGTGGAACAGAAACTCTGGTATTTGTACTAGTTACTAGAGAATTTACTTCTAATGTACAAGACATACTTTTGTGGAATAGGCCCCTGCAGTCTAATTTCTTGGAACTTGAAAAAAGGTGCAATGAGTATGGTATGAAAATTAGCCTTTTGAAGACTAAATTGATGTCAGTGGGTAAGAAATTCAACAGAATTGAATGCCAGATTGGTGATACAAAACTAGAACAGGTCGATAATTTCAAGTATTTAGGTTGTGTTTTCTCCCAGGATGGTAATTTAGTAAGTGAGATTGAGTCAAGGTGTAGTAAAGCTAATGCAGTGAGCTCGCAGTTGCGATCAACAGTATTCTGTAAGAAGGAAGCTCCCAGACGAAACTATCTCTACATCGGTCTGTTTTCAGACCAACTTTGCTTTATGGGAGCGAAAGCTGGGTGGACTCAGGATATCTTATTCATAAGTTAGAAGTAACAGACATGAAAGTAGTAAGAATGATTGCTGGTACAAACAGGTGAGAACAATGGCAGGAGGGTACTCGGGAGGAGATATAATTTAGGAATGAACTCGATGGATGAAGCTGTACGCATAAACCGGCTTCGGTGGTGGAGTGATGTGCGGCGAATGGAGGAGGATAGGTTACCTAGGAGAATAATGGACTTTGTTATGGAGGGTAAGAGACGTAGAGGTAGACCAAGATGACGATGATTAGACTCATTTTCTGCCGGGCTGAGTGGCTCAGACGGTTGAGGCGCTGGCCTTCTGACCCCAACTTGGCAGGTTTGATCCTGGCTCAGTCCGGTGGTATTTGAAGGTGCTCAAATACGTCAGCCTCGTGTCGGTAGATTTACTGGCACGTAAAAGAACTCCTGCAGGACTAAATTCCGGCACCTCTGCGTCTCCGAAGACCTTAAAATAGTAGTTAGTGGGACGTAAAGCAAATAACATTATTATTATTATTATTATTATTATTATTATTATTATTATTATTATTATTATTATTATTATTAGACTCATTTTCTAACGATTTAAAGATAAGAGGTATAGAACTAAATGAGGCCACAGCACTAGCTGCAAGTAGAGGATTGTGGCGACGTTCAGTACATTCACGGAGGCTTGCAGACTGAACGCTGAAAGGCATAACAGTCTATAATGATAATGTATGTATGTATGTATCCGGCTAAATGATATACTAAATACTCTTTGCTACAATTCCGCCCACTTAACTCGGGTAAACTGTTTTCCCAGTCTGGTATTTGAATGAGACGTCAGTGGGGATTCAGCTCTGTACTCTCACAGTGTCTGCCAGATAAGGCAAGTTTAGTCGGTACGTAAATAGACTGCAACGTGTGTAAATGTAGAAAGTCAATAGTGGACGAATGACCATCACCTTAGTGATCGCAGGATACCGAAATGTCGTTCTAGGGCAGGGATGGTGAACCTATGCCACGCGTGTCACGCGAACACGATTTCGGTGGCACGCCACATGACCATATTAACATTTTACACCTTGTACTGTACACTATACATATCTCGTGCATCGCATAATCATAGTGTTCACGTGTAAGAAATAAATATCGAAAATCCAAATTCTAGTTCCATTCCGACGTACAATATGGCAACACTGATAGGTCCGGCAGTCTAGTGAGATAAGTGTGAGATGCGGCCGGAGTCCCCTTTACTCATACACACAACTCAGTCAGTGAAGTTCGACTTGTGTGTGGTAGCCAGTAGCGCGGAATTATTCTTAGTGTGTAACTGTATATTGAATATCGTTTTCTGGTGGTTTTGTACACAGACCTCATAAACATGTTTTCGGTGCCGAAAAAACTTAACGAAGATAGTGACCGAATTTTTCAATAACAAGGAACGATAGTTTCATGTTGCCTGTGTTCGGAAACAGTTGTATCTCGAACATTTAATGTAAAGCGCCATTTCGAGACGAATCATTCAAATGTTTGTTCCATGCCAAGTGAAGAAAGAAGAGAGTTCATTTCACAAAAAAATAGAACAATATACAAAACAAACAAGTTTTTTGTATCATCTTTCATGTCAAGGAATAATATCAGTGCGGCTAGTTTCCACCTGTCTTTGCATAGTACAACATTGGAAACCGCTTTCTGACGTGAGTTCTTGAAGAAGGGTTTCTTATTGTAGTCCGACACATTATTTGAAGACTTTCCTAACAAACAACAAATAATTAACAAAATTAAAGAAATGCCAGTCTGCAGAAATTCTGTCAAGGATAGACCAATAAGAATTAGTGAAGATGTTTCGGAGCATTTGAAAGCTTATTTGGATAACTCCCAAAAGTATTCAATATGTCTTGATGAAAGCTCGGATGCGACCTTACAAGCAAGGTTAGCTGTTTTCTTCAGATTTTCTTGTGGAAATATGATGAGGGAGGAATTAGTTAATTTGCTGAATTTACGAACTACGACAACCGGGAAAGATATATTGAACGAAGTGAAGCCATAACTTGTATTAAAAATGATGTTTGACTTACAGAAAATTGTGTCCGTAACAACTGATGCTGCCCCAAGTATAGTGGGTATTAATAATGTGTTTGTGGAATTTCTTAAAGAAGAAGTTAAACACCCAATTTTACAGTTCTATTGCTTATTACATCAAGAAGTCCTTTGTGCGAAAGAAGGTATGAAGTCATTTGAAAGTGTATTCTCGGTGGTAACTAAAATTGGGAACTTCATATCTGCACATGCTCTAAATAATCGCCAGTTCTCGAAGATGTTACACGAAGTGGAATCTCATTATGGCAGACTTGTAATGTACAATAATGTTCGCTGGCTGAGTAGTGGGCAAGTATTCCAGAGGTTTGTCGAGCTCTTGGACGAAATTCGCTTCTTCATGACAGAAAACAGGAATAATTTCCGGAACTCATGGACCCTATCTGACTGTGCGATTTAATGTTTCTCTGTGATTTTACAGCAATATACAGTGATGTGAATAAGGACCTGCAAAGAAAGGGACATACTGCAGATAGATTGTTTGAGATCATAAAATTATTTCAAAGAAAACTTGAAGTATTCGTCAGGGATGTTGAAACAAAGACATTTAAGTACTTTCCTTAACTTGAAGTGCAACTTGAATTGATGTCAAATTTTTCAGATCAATTAACTTTTGAAGACACAAAGAAGTATTTGTAAGAAGTATGTGAACGTCGTACAAAATTCAAAACAAATAGTTTCCAAGAGATTTTCCGAATTTCGAGATTTGGAGAAAAATTTGCACTTTATTACAAAGCCTCATATTGTACAAATGAGTGATATTAAGGTCAGGTTAGATATTGACCATTTAGAAATAGAGTTGATTGAATTTCAAGAAAGCAATACATGGGTGAACAAATTCGTACAACTTGGTGAAGCACTGGTAAAAATTGAGTGTGCTGTTGATGGTGAATACTCTCTCCAGAAGCCATAGAACTTAATACTTGAACAGTGGAACAGCCTCGCACAAAAGTTTTCAGCCACGAATAAACTTGCTACAGCGCTACTTACTTTGTTTGGGTCATCATACGCCTGCGAGCAGCTATTTTCTACAAAGAACTTTGTGAAGTCAACAGTTAAAAACCGTCTTGGTTCAGAACTACGTGCATCGTGTGTGGTACGCACTGAAGACAGCAAGTTATGAACCTAATATAAATGACACGGCTACTAAGATTCAGCAACAAGTTTCACACTAAGTGTGAGAACGATATTTCACTTGAAGTCCATTGGCAAATATTAGTATTTTCGATTTTTATATCTAACTAGCAAATGTACCCGTGCTTTGCTACGGTATTCTGCATTTTATATGAATATTGAAGTAAATACTGTACATGCAGTAAATAAGATTGTTTTAAAATAGCATGTCTCTTAGCGTTATCCGAGAAACAGCATGGAGAAGTCCCCATACGTTGTTTCCAATGTAAAGTGCTTGTTATGGATTAGAGATGATAACGACAGGCTCACTTGCCTACTGCCATTCACAATCGAGTTGCGAAGATTACATTATAATTGCAGGCTCCATTGCCTACTGCGCGGTCACAATCGATTTGGGGAGTTTTCGTTACAATGGCAGCCCCTTTTCCTACTTCCAGACACATTACAAATTGAGGAATTTTTATTATAATGGCAGGAAACTTCCCTACAACCAGTCAAAATTGAGTTGTGCAGTTATCATTATAATGACAGGCCCCTTTTCCAACTGCCAGCCAGCTTACTGCCAGTCACACGAAGTTGGCGAGTTGCCATCAAAATAGCAGGCCAGTATGCCTAATGCCAGTCATATTTTAGATGGATACATCTGTTTATAACTGCGGGAACGCTTGCCTACAGCCAAACACAATCTGGTAAGGGGAGTTTTAAACAAAACTGCATGCTCCCTTGCCTTCTGCAAGTCAAGTGAATTATTCATTACAATGATAGGCCTGCCTTATTAATGCCAGTTACACAGGAATTGGAGAAGGACCCCATTCCTACTGCCAGTCAAAGTCGGTGTGGGGAGTACTGATTACAATAGCAGACACACCCTTTCTCGATCGCTACAAAATCAACATCAGTGAATAATTATAGTTCGACATACGAAAGTATGTGCTTGTTTACAATATTGCAGACCTTCATTTACAGATTAACTGCTGCTAAATGGTACATCATATCGAGAAAGGATTGTACCATAAGATGCCGGATTTAGCAGCCTAAATTGCTGGTCTTATGATATCTCATCTATTCATGGGTCAGATTGAGTTAGAAACGTGGAATAGGGTAAAATTTGTGTAAGATTATCTCACATTGCATTGCTTTTCGGATAAATAAGTGACAGCTACATACATAGCATTTGGCTCACATATGGCTACTGGGTGGACCAATTTTCTTGTAGAGTTTGATGATTCTATCTTTCCTATAAGTGATGGAAGGTATGAATTATGTATGTGAAAAGTCCAAATTTACTTAACATCGAGAAATAGAGAAAATCAAAAGTAAAAGGGATAGAAATACGACAAAAAGTCGTAAGATCAAGGTTGTAGATCACTCCAAATTGAACGGGGATTGTGCCATCCGTTATGTGATAATACTTCCCGAAGGTCTGCACCATCATTAAAATTGCCTCCATATTTCGATATTCTTCGGGATAAAAAGGGGAAAATTTAAAGATCTTGGAAGTTTTCTGTCTGTTACAGGCTAAAATGTATAATTTTGCCAAATTTCAATATCCTTCTTCGACTGGCAGATTATGCCGCAGTCTGGGTTTTCGGTGAGGAGTGTAAAAATTAGGACTTTTAAGAAACTAAACCAAAAATATGCAGATGGTCATTATTACCCCTTAAACGTGTAGCTGTACGAAAATTTCGCCAAAATAGTCAATGTACAGGCACACAGTCGTTACGATTTTATTTACATAGATAAGGAACCTGCTCCACGTACAACACCTTTTGGGCTATATCCGCTGGACTTAATCTGAAAAACAGACCGTTTATGATATCTCCCTTATTAATCCTCCTGTCGCAAAATGCACATGAAAAAAAGTTTTAGAAATGGAATTCCATCGTGTTTGGTCGATTTCCAGTCAGGTTGGTCTTGTACTGTATATATTGTGTAAGAGTAAAATCACCATTTCGGTTCCCTATAAACCGCCAGTCCATTCCGGGAACATGAAATGTTATTGGCGATTAACACCTACCGTTGGACAGGTGGATGTGGATGTTAATGTAAAGTTTGACTCAAATATCTTCAGTAGTTTTCAAGTTGTAAAAAATACGCTTTACAGGCACCCGCTCTTGAGTTAAGTCCGGTGGGACTTGTACTGGAAAACGGTCTGTTAATGCTGTCTCCCTTATTAATCCTCACATTAAAATGATGCACATGAGGAAAAAGGCTTAGGAATTAATTTCCATTAAGGCAGGTAAATTTACATTAAGTTTGGTTGTGTATATTTTGTGGGAATGCAAAATCATGGGTTTGGTTTTGTATAATCCCCCTGTCAGTTGAGGGATTTAGAAACAATATTTGCCCTAAAACCTACCAAAGGACAGGTGGATTCTAAATATCAAGTTTGGTGGAAATATATCCAGTAGTTTCCAAGTTATAGACAAAGAGACAAACAAACAAACAAACAGACACCAAAGCTGAATATATGAAGCTGTCATTATTACACCTGAAACGGATAACTGTACGGAAATTTTGCCACAATTGTCAATGTACAGACACACTCTAGAAGTGCAGACCTTTATTTCGATAGTTGCTGCTTTGAAACTGTACGACATATCTACAAACGGACTTCACCATCAGACGCCCCTTTCAGTGCTCTGCATGGTTGATCCTATGATATCTTCTCGTATCTCCTATATTTATGGGTTAGATTGAGTTAGTCATTGAATGGGGTGAAATTTTGTACAGTTTTCACATACTACTTTATATTTTTGATACTCATGTGACAGCCAGAATCATAAAATTTGGCTATAACATGGCCAATGGTCATGTCAATGTGCGTGCCGAATGTCATGATTCTACCTTTCCTATAAGTGTGTCAAATGATAACATATACGTGTAAAAGTACAAAATAAACTTGAAATCGAGAAATACAGCTGTATTAGGGATAGAAATACGACGAAAAGTTATAGGACAAAAGTTGTAGATCTCTCCAAAATGAAACGCCATTTGCTTTCTGACTTGTGATATGACTTACTGATTAGCCACCAATTACCCCGAAACGAAGGTCTGCACCGTCGTTAAAATTGCATCCATATTTCGGAATTTTCCTGGGCCAAAAGTTATACATTTGCATAGCTTAGAATATTTCCTCAAAGAAAAGTGTGTCCAACATTTGGGATTAGCACTCGTATACATACGTGGTAATTAAGGAAGAAAATAATACAGTTTAGTAAGTTGAAATTAATAGAAAATGGATTATAACTGAGGACATCCGGATGATGACAAATATGTAAATACCAAGTGAATGTATTGGAAAATCAAATGCTCCTCAATAAATGATGCCGGTGTGAGTTATGGATATAAGAAAGCGGTAATCGGAGAGAAATTTAGGCGCAGGGATTCTTAGGTAATCAGATAAGAAGATGAATATTTGTGTTATGACTTAAGCTATTTGAAGACGGTTATAACCTCCAATGATATTCCGCCAATATCCCGCAGAATGGCTGATTGACGACTCTCTTGCTTTCTACCCAAGGAACAACCACAAATTTAAAGGAATGATGAGGAAAATGGCAATATGTTACTTCCCTGCTGGCAAGCAGTCAGAGACGTTGCCATCGTAACCCATATATTCGTTGTCGGTCTGTCGGTCACTCAATGCAGAGCATGGTATCGACAGAAAATAGTAAATTTCTCCGTCATTTGAAGAGTATGGTAAATTATGAACATAACGAAAGTTGTTTATAATGAAGAAACGTTTCACGTACGGTCCACAGAGTTTACAGAAAATCAATGTATAAGAGAAAATGGAGGAAAACCGTTGTGGTTTTCCTATAAAACCCCCGTCTTTTCAAAGATTTTAAAATGATATGCATATCGAAACCTTCCCCGGGATGAGTATACTCTAAATATGAAGTTTGGTTGAGATCTTTCCAGCCGTTTCGACGTGATGATGGAACAGATAAACAGACACGAAAAGTAATAACCACAGATTCGGTCTTGAGTTGACCTAAAACGGATAAATATTTGAAAATTTGGCAAAACAAAAAGAATTACAGACAGCGGACCCCCTACAACTTTATTTATAAGATAATACTTAATGAGGAAGTGTGTTACAATGGGCGCTTATTACTGTATATGATTTTTACAAATAATGTTACGTATTCTTAAAACTTACAAAAATGTATTTTTGCAATATTTGCAAATTAAGACCACAGAACATACAATCAAATGCAATACTTTTATCTAATAAATAAATGAATAAATAATAATTAATTAATACCATATTATGAAACATATTTCGGAATTAGGAAAGTAAGTCGGTATTGGGGGGGGGGGGGGTGCAGTTGCCATTCCTTAAAGGAAAATAGCAGGTGGCACAGTAGACAGTTGAGAATAATAAACCAGACTTGAAATGGCACACCAGTTGGAAAAGGTTCGCCATCCCTGTTCTAGGGGATCTTGATTAAATTTTCCTGTCAAAACATAGCTATAATTGTGTCCCCACAAATATTCAGACACTTCTAAGGTACTTTCCATGGTAACTCTTAAAGACTCCAGTGTCTTTTGTGAAGCGAATGAATTTTTGGTATCTCTGAGAACATTCTGCCATTTAATTAAAGTTTCATGTGCCTGTGATCCTTTATACAGTGCTTGAGTGGGAATAGCCAAATTTAATGCGTCAATCAGAGAGTTTAAATCGCTTGTGAAAATTTCCGTTTGTTTAATGTCTTCTAAACCCTGTGTTTTAATACCCTGATAGAATGCCATACCATTAGCGACTGATCTACTCAATAGTTGAAATGCCAGTCTTACATTTATTCGCCGAAACGAATTAGGATCCAAGTGGGCAGAGGTCAGTTTGTAGCAGACTTTCAATCCGGAAAATTCAGGAGACGAGTCACATTCGCAAACTTTCCTGTAGAATGAATAATCAACAATGTTGCCATTATAATTAACCTGTCCATTGTCATGAAAATGATTTCTTACACATTTAAATATATGTGGCGCACCTGAAAGTGCCCATAATTTTCTGTTTCAGAGCTGGATTGGAAATATACTTCAGATTCTTTATGTTACCAGATATTCCTAAGCATTTCCACAACATTTTATTCGACTGGCTACCATCCGATATGAAACCAATGATTCGGACACCTACTTGCTCTAATTGTATAATGACTTGAATGAGAATGTTTGCAATTATATCACCAGGGGCGGCGTTCTGGCTACCATATTTCGCTATGGGTTGTATCCACTTATATAGAAAAGGAACAAACATAAAAACTAGAGCATGATTTGACAACTGACCCTTGCTTTTATCTTCAGTAAATTTCGCCAAATCAACAAAACCATTCACTTGCAACGATTCTGAGTTAAAGCAAATTTCGTCTCGTAACTTTACCTCATCAAATATCAACATCCCTAAGCGTTCATGTTACTCCTTTCCGTTAAAAAAATCTGCTATGGCAGCAGTAGCATGCTCATTTATGCCGTACAAACATTTTAGGCCCTTCACCAAATTTCTCAAGTGTTCAGAAGGCAAAGGCAGCAAGTCATGATGTAAACAGTGCCGATAACCCTTGGGTGACTTCATTTTAAAAAGAAGTGCATCAAGAAGAAATTTATCACTATATCTCATTCCTTTTTTACTTTTCGCTTGACATTTCTTTAACATTGTATAGACTATAATTTTCTGTTTTTTTGCTGAGAGAACCGAATTGTTTTGACTGAGTGAAATTTCTCTCTGATTTTATATCAGAAATATTGTTTTCAAGCAAATGTATCTTAGCTTTAGCAACATTAGTTGATTCTGCGTTCTAATGAAATTATGTTTTCAATCTCCTCTTTAATAGCGCAATTGTTTTCCTAGCATCTGCGACATTAGAGCTATCTTCAACTGCTGAGCATACAGGTTGATCACTATCACTGATATTTATGATCTGTTCAGGGCTTTTACAAAAGTGGTTTGAAAAGTCCGTGCAAAGTCCGAGAGATGGCACCATCAGCGCGTATCGAGGTCATGTTTAATTAGTAGCATCTCTTGAATGAACGCACACCAATTTTCAGCCATATTGGTCTATTTCTTTGTGTTTGGCATTCGTGTGAATCAGGGAAGTCGAGTGATTTTCAAAAAATGGACGAAAAAGTATTTCATGTGGTGATTAAACATTACTTTATGAAAGGAAAAACGCCTCAGGAGACTAAAGAGAAGCTTGATAAACATTATGGTGACTCTGCACCTTCGATTAGAACAGTTTATAAGTGGTTTCAAAATTTTCGGACTGGCCATATGGGCACAAGTGATGCTGAACGTTCTGGACAGCCTGTGGAGGTTACGAATTCAGAAATCATTGATCAAATCCATGATATGGTGATGGATGACAGAAGAGCTAAGGTGCGCGAGATGGCTAGTGCTGTGGGCATCTCAACTGAACGGGTACATAATATTTTGTATAAACATTTGGACATTAGAAAGCTATCCGCAAGATAGCTCACGCTTGACCAAAAACGGAATCGTGTGAAGTGTTGCAAGGTTGGTTTGCAGCTGTTCCAGAAGAATCCGGAGGACTTTAAGCGTCGTTTCATCACTGTGGATGAAATATGGGTACATTACTATACTCCTGAGACCAAACAACAATCTAAACAATGGGTTACCAAGGGGGAATCTGCACCAAAAAAGGCGAAGACCGTTCCTTCGGCTGGAAAGGTTATGGCGACTGTCTTTTGGGATTCGCAAATTACATACAAGGTCTTCACCAGAAAACATCTGCCCTACTGAAAAACTACTTCGATTTGTATGAAAGGGATCCTTTTAGTGCTGAAACTACTGCAAGCGGACAACAACTTCTCTCTGCTATTTCAGAGACTAAACGAGAACAGTGGTTAAAATTGATGGAAGAGGTTAACATGGATAGGAGTAGTCAGAAGGCCTGGAGGCTACTCGTGCGTCTCAATAATGATCCTAATAAAGCATCATCTCTTTGTAACGTATCTGCAAACCAAATTACTCATCAACTCGTCCAAAATGGCAACTCCAGTTCTAAAATAAAAGTGGATGTTAATAAGACAAAATTCATACCAGAGACCAGTATGCTTTCTAATCCCTTTACCATGGCAGAACTGAACGAGGCTATAAATATCAGTAAAAATGGAAAGGCTCCTGGTGTAGATGAAATCTGTATTCTACAAATCAAGAATTTTGGACCTGTTACTAGAGAATGGGTACTAAATCTTATTAACAATTGGATTCAAACTTGCAGAATACCCAAAATTTGAAGGAAATCTAGAGTTATTGCATTCCTTAAACCAGGAAACGATCCATATGATCCTAAAAATTACAGACTAGTTTCCTTGCTCTGTCATTTATTCAAGATCTTAGAACGAATGATTCTGGTAAGGCTTACAAAAATAGTTGAACCACTTTTGATCCCAAAACAAGCTGGTTTTAGAAGAGGGAAGAACTGTACATCACAAATCCTCCATTTGACCCAATATATTGCAGATGGTTTTGAAAATCGGAAAATAACTGGTGCAGTCTTCATCGACCTAACTGCGGCCTATGATACAGTTAGTCACCAAATTCTGTTCAGTAAACTTTATAAGATGACAAAGGACAACAAGCTGACTCAATTTCTTTGATGTCTTCTTGAAAATCGAAGATTCTTTGTAGATTTCCAAGGGCGACATAGTCGCTGGAAGAACCTCAGGAAAGGCCTACCCCAAGGTAGTGTATTGTCTCCAATATTATTTAATATTTACACAAATGATCAACCCTTGCCAAAAGGAGCAAAAAGCTTCATTTATGCAGATGATCGAGCTATTGTCACCTAGGGTGATCAATTTGAGAGTGTTGAACGGAGACTAATTGAAGCCTTAGATGAACTGAGTCCATACTACAGAGAAAACCATCTAAAGCCTAACACCTCAAAGACGCAAGTTTGCGCTTTTCACTTAAAGAATATGCAAGCAAGAAGAAAATTGAAGTTTTTCTGTGAAGGTGCTCTCTTAGATCATTGCTCGACATCTAAATATCTAGGGGTAACTCTGGATTGTGCACTCACTTATGAACAACATTGTGTTAACACGAAACACAAAGTATCTTCGCGAAACTCCATTCTTCTCAAGTTATGCGGCACCAGCTGGGGATTGCAAGCTCAAATAATGAGAACTACTGCTTTAGCACTGAGCTACTCTGCAGCAAAATATGTATGCCCGTTTGGTATAGATCGTGTCATGCCAAACATGCCTTAAATGAAACTTGCTGGCTTATAACTGGTTGCTTAAGATCTACACCTTGTGATCAGGTATATTGCTTGGCTGGCATTACTTCCCCAGATATCAGACGTGAAGTAGCTGCCAAACATGAAAGATCTAAAGTAGACATTTCCTAAACACATCCACTACATGATTATCAACCTGCTCAACGACGATTGAAATCGAGGAGTTCTTCATTCTACTGAGTGCCTTTCGGAGTCACCTCAATTATCAAGACTAACTTCTTGGAGATCCAGAAACCTCCATCTCAGTGGATGGACGGATCCATCTGAAACTCTTCCAGCTGGTTATGAAGAATCATGGTCTGCATGGAAGAGTCTGAACAGGCTGCGGTCTGGGGGTCGGTCGATCTAAGAACAATATGAAGAAGTGGGGTCTATCTGAAGAGTCAACCCTCTGTGCCTGCGGATAAGAACAAACCATGGCGTACCTCCTTATTAGCAACTGCTGCCCTCTCGTTTGCACCATGCAAGATTTAGTGAAGGCCACACCAAATGGTCGAGATCTTGCCAAATTCTGGTCCAATATGATATAATTGTTACTTTGAATGTATCTAGTATTTCTCATTCTTAACTAATAATTTATATGATGTATTGCTTCTGATACGAATAAACAAGTAAAATCTATGCTTTTGCTAAGTTACGACATCTAAGTGCATGACTGATTCACACTTGTGGAACAGGAGTTCATACTATTTTCGGAAGGCTTAACAGAGACCGATCATCTCGCTCACATACTTACTGTGAGAGAACAGAGATGTGCAATTTTTAGCCTTGTAGCCTCGAATAGCAACAGTCGGGTTTTGAGACAATAAGGCCGGTATTCATAGTCGCAATATGTAATACGTACGTTCAAGTCGAACTTAAATCTAGACTTTATTCCAGATTCCGGTACAAATAAGTCCTACTTAATAGTGATAAACTTCATAAAGTATAACTTCATGAAGCTGGACTTTTTGGAATTCATAGTCATTTAAGTGTTACTTATGTGATGAAATAAGTTGAACTTCAAGTCAAGCAGACCCTTGACTTATTTCGCATCTTAACCTATAAAATGGATGAAGATTTTGAGGAAGTGTTAGAAGAAATCTGTGCTCCAAAGCGATACGTGAAAAATGTTATGGACCCATTTGAATTTTACAATGAAGTGGAATTCAAAAGGAGGTTCCTGTGATGGCATTTAATATTTGCCCATACCTCCCACAATTTTTGGCATCTCGCTATAATAAATTATAACCAAATTAGTGCTAGGTATAATAATACTTATACAATCTTCGCTTATGAAATAGTATTTTTACCATTATAAGAACATTACTTACATTTTGTACAGTATGTATTGAGGAATTGAATTCTTCAGCAATACTTAACCAAGCATCTTTCTTTTGCTTAGAAGATACAGTGTTCATCTTCTTATTCTGTACTTGCAAATGAACCCGTGCTTTGCTACGGTATTCTACATTGTATACAGATTTCTACGTGAATTACTCTACACGCGGTGAGTGAGATTTTATTAAATAGCATGTCTCTTAGTGTTATCGAAGAAACGCTACAGGAGGACCCCATACGTTCTTTCCCGTGTAACGTACGAGTTGTGGAGTTGTGATGATAACAGCAGGCTCACTTGCCTACTGCTATTCCCAATCGAGTTGGAAAGTTTCATTATAATGGCAGGCCCCCTTTTCTACTGCTGGTCACAATCGATTTGGGGAGTTTTCGTTACAGTGGCAGGCCCCCTTTCCTACTTCCGGACACATTACAGATGAGGAGCTTTCGTTACAACGGCAGGTACCTTCCCTACTGCCAATCAATATTGAGTTATGCTGTTTTCATTATAATGATAGGCCCCACTTTCTAATGCCTGTCACCTTACTGTCAGTCACACTTGAGTTGGTGAGTTTCAATTACAATACCAGGCCACTTTGCCTAATGCCAGTCACATTTTAATGGGTAAAATTGTTTATAATGGCGGGCACCCTTGTCCACTGCCAGACACAATCGGGTAGGGGGATTTGAACAAAATTGCATGTTCCCTTGCCTTCTGCTAGTCAAACTGAGAAGGGAATTATTCATTAAAATGGTAGGCCTTCCTTACTAATGCCAGTTACACAAGAGTTGGAGAAGGACCCCATTCTTTTTTTTTACAAGTTGCTGTACGTTGCACTGGCACAGATAGGTCTTACGGCAACGATGGGATAGGAAAGGGCTAGGAGTGGGATGGAAGCGGCCGTGGCTTTAATTGAGGTACAGTCCCAGCATTTGTCTGGTGTGAAAATGGGAAACCACGGAAAAACATCTTCAGGCCTGCCAACAGTGGGGTTCGAGCTCACTATCTCCCGAATTCTGGATACTAGCCGCACTTAAGCGACTGAAGCTGTCGAGCTCGATGGATCCCATTCTTGCTGCCAGTCAAAGTAGATGTGGGGAGAATTTATAACAACAGGAAACGCCCTCCTGCTGACAGTCACTATAAATTTGTAAAGTATTAATAATAATGACAAACGCTTTCTAGATCGCTCCAAACTGACTTGCTTTTATACTGTATATAGATGACAGATAAACATGGGCACGTTTGTAAGTGCAGACCTTCATTTCTAGATTTACTGCTCCTAAACGGTTCATCATATCGACAAACGGTTTAAGCCATCAGGCGCCACTTTTATTGTTCTACATGTTTGGTCCTCAAACATTTTCTCGTATCTCCCATATTTATGGGCTCAGCTGAGTTAGAAAATTTGAATGGGATGAAATTTGGGTACATTTTTAACACTATATTATTTTTCGCATACTTACGTGGAACCTAGAATTTTGCTCGCATATGGCCAGCATTGGTCATGTCAGTGTGCGTGCCAAATTCGATGACTCTCTCTTTCCTATGTGTGTCAAAATATGAAATATACGTGTAAAAATCACAAATTATAAATACCATCGAGAAATACAGCCACATCTAACGTATAAGGGAGAGAGATACGACAAAAAATCGGGAGTAAAAAGTGAAAAATTTAAAATTCTTGGAATTTTGCCGTCGCTTACAGGCTAAAAGCTATAACTTCATGAAATTTCAATTTTCTAGCTCGTCTGGCAGATTGTACCGCCAGCTTGATTTGGGGGGGAAGGGGGATAAAACTTAGGAATTTCCTAAAAGTTTTTTAAGCCCACTAAACCTATAGGTTATCGCTTTGGGTAAATATATATGAGTGCGTTCTTATGCTGAGCCCAAAATTTGAAGCCTCCTCCACCCCCCAGCGTGCCCTCTGAGGGAATTTTGAGAATTTTCGATTTTACTAGTAAGTTTCTGAGATGCCTGGAACTGCCTCATTAATTCACGTCTATTTTCATTTTTGTACCTTTATATATAATTATAGACTGACTTGCTTATATAGATAGATAGATGATTTGAGAATGTTTCAATAAAATATCCTTGAAAGCCTCCTTTTCAACGGAAGTAAAATGCTTGCGACTGCATTTCATATCCATTTAAGAAATAGTAACTACAATTTTAGCCACAGAGGAGCAGGTAAAAGGACAAATAAATAAACAAATAAACTCGGAATAAGGAGCGCAGCGTGGATCTAGTTGGCCGTGTCTGAAGGATGACTCGCATATTCAGTTGTGATGATGGCTGTACTAATTCTCCTACTATAAAGTTCAACTTAATTGTGCAGAGTGTCTTCATAATAAGTAACGCTTTATCAAGTCCAGCTTAATAAAGTATAACTTGACCAACGACTATGAATACGAGAAACGTTAAGTCGACTTCAGGAATAAGTACAGCTTTGTTAAGTGGTTCTTATTAGAGAAATAAGTCGCTGACTATGAATACCGGCCTAAGTGTTATAATATTGTACCAGTAAAAGATAGCTCGTGCTAATTGATGATTTAAGAGTATGGATGAAAGTTCTCAAGGTGATTCCTAGGTAGAAATAGCTAGGGCTTGGTACAGGAGGATAGGTTCTATCTACAATGAGTGGAGATTTATTTTGCAAGTTTAATTTATTCAAAATATTGGCAAGTTGACATTCATATTACCTTGGTGCATTGAACCGCCATCTCCTGAATCACCTTCTCGAATGGTTCTCCTGGTAAACTCATCCTCTCGGGTCCTCTCGTCACCATGGAATTGGACTCGTACTGCAGGATCCTCTCGTTACCATGGACTCGAACCCGTACGTCGTACCTGAAGATCTCAAATTTCTCTAAGGTTTGCGGTGATCTTGATGCAGGGTAATCATTCATGATTTAACTTTATACGAGTGCCCACAGTCGTACATTCCCCCGACGCATTCAGAATTACTTGACACCAAAGACTGACTTTATTTGATGTAGGCGCTCCACTTGACACTTGCAGATAGAAATGATTGAATGTCACTTCAAAAGTTGAAAATGCGGATAGCATTGATTTAAAAAATGAAATGATGGAACACAGTTCATGGTTATTTACCACAGAAAATGATGAAACTAAATACCGTTCATTTGTAGTACACTGCCTGTGGTTACTTGCCACAACGAATAATAATATTGTCGCACTTGACACAAAAATGGCTGTTTAAGAGTTTATCCAAAAGACACTGCTAATAGCGATTAAATAAATAACTTGTCAGTCACCCTTAGCACAGTGAATCTCGTCAATTAATAAAGTCACTGAAGAATAGTTAGAAGTAATTATGTACAAGTATGAGCAGAAATAAATTCAAATCCATTTAAGACTAACACTATAATGGATTATCAGTTCATGTTGCTCACTTTTAACATTGCCGTTGGCACAGTTTATCGTACTCAAAATTTATCACCAGTTCATCATTAGTCGTTGTGCTTGTGACCTCATAACTCCATCATTTCCTTGTTGCAACCTTGACAAGATGTCTCCATCCCGAGCGGTTTTCACATTTTGTTAATATGACCTGAAGTGGTAGCCCAGTGATCTTCTTCGCCTGATCTATCCATCTGCTTGCTGTTCTTCCTCGTGGTCTACTGCCTTCAATTTTGCCTTGTAAAATTACCTTTTCCAAGTTCTCTCCATCTCGTCTTAAAATGTGGCCAAGGAACTGGAGGTAACGTTCACTCACACGGGAAGATAGGCGTTTCTTGATGCAGAGTTCATCCAGAATGGAAACATTAGTTCTTTTTTCTGTCCAGTATACACGTAGCATTCTCCGCCAACACCACATCTCAAAGGCATCAATGCGCTTTTTGTCTTTAGCATTCACGGTCCAGGTCTCACAGTTAAGGAGCACTTAAGTGTTGAACTGCAAGAATTGCCCAACACTTGTTATCATGATGAAATATTTTGAACACCTTTAAAATATCACTTGCATAGTAATGGAATAGGTTAAACACTTAACTTGGTTTCTGACCGAAGAAAAAATAAGTTACACGTTACAATAAGTTGCGTAGTTTGAGAATTACACTAAGTTGGGTTCTCGGCATAAGAACTTAGACGTCGCACTTGATAATTACTACGTTGTCACTTGCCTCTACTGTTGATGGACAGAATAACAGAGGGTCTGGCCAGACAGAGCCCTTGTCGAAGAATGCTTGTCTATTGCTGGGTAGTCTAGTCTTTTATATGTTCAAGGCCTACACGTTATCAGATAATGTGATTATTTAAAAGTGGATTTACTCGAAAATCCACATCGAAAATACCTGGTGGGTTTTCTTGAGATTTAATAGTGAAGACGTTCTTGTAATTGGCTACAGAATGGCATATCTCCCAAGATGATACGACCATTATTAAAGAAGTTTTATGAATCTCTAAATCGAAAGTTCTAGAATGCCTGACTCATTGTTCCATGTGTATCCATATCATGAAGCAAGTTGATGAGTTGGGCGGGTAGGCTTCCTTGCTCTACATCTACATCACTCACAGCTGTTTGCACACAGGCTCGCTCTTCCTGGTAGATGTTAGCACATCAAGCTTGTAGTTCTTGGCGCGTGTGATGATTATACAAAATCGCCCTTAAATACGGCATGTACCTTGCGTTCCTCGTACAATATATACCATAGTACTCGTGTATTGCACACGACATGTAGAATAAGCAGTTTTGACCAATTGCATCTCCTGATTTTTTCTGATTTTCGTATCAAAATATCCTGATTTTTGGTTTTGTAAACTTGGCAGGACCGGGCGAGTTGGCCGTGCGGTTAGGACTGTGAGCTTGCATCCGGGAGATAGTGGGTTTGAACCCCACTGTCGGCAGCCCTGAAGATGGTTTTCCGTGGTTTCCCATTTTCACACCAGGCTGTACCTTAATTAAGACCACGGCCGCTTCCTTCCCATTCCTAGGCCTTTCCTGTCCCATCGTCGCCATAAGACCTATCTGTGTCGGTCCGACGTAAAGCAACTTGAAAAAAAAAAAAAAAGAAAAAAAAAACTTGGCAGGTATGTTAATGATAACAGACAGTACAGACCAAAAATGCTCAAATTATTAAATACTTTCCAAAATGTTGTAGTTTAATTATAAAAATGAAGTAACCATTTTGGGCTGAGTGCTAGGTCCCTTCTCTCTCTCCTACTGTGTTGTTTGTATGGTAATAATCAGAGTTGTTGCGCTTTACGGTTCTCTGCACGGGTCTATTCGAGTTAAGGAATCGGTGTGTGCAAGTGAAAAAGTGAGTTCTCCTTTTGCATGGCTACTAGCAGAGAGAAACTACTACATTCCGGCGTTCTCTCTGACTGGATGCGCCATTTTCCAGGCTTACAGGCGCCTCCCTACTAGCTCTGAGCCGAACAAGCCTAGGCCTGGTCGCTCAGCGATTAGGGGCTTGCTTTGCCTCCTACTACTGGCTGGAGATGTTCACTTAAACCCCGGTCCCACCACTTGTGAAATGAAAACAGACATAAATATCTATTGTCAGAATGTGCAAAGCCTAAACAATAAGCTGTCTGATTGTGAACTATCCCTGCCAGACTTAAGAGAAGTTGACGTGATCGGACTTACTGAAACATGGCTCTCGTGGGCTAGTGACAGTGAACTACCACTCAGTGCTAATTACAGCATATTCCGTCGTGATCGCGCTACTCTAGGTGGTGGAGTGATGTTAGCAGTGAACAGTGCGTTACCGTGTAAACGGAGGACAGATCTCGAACGGAACTGTGAGTTAGTGTGGGTGGAGCTACTCTTTCCTCGACGCCCTGTACTTGTGGGATGTTACTACAGACCACCAAACAGCCCATTCTGTGACCTTGAACAGTGCCTGGACTCAGTCATTGCAGCTCTCCCTCATGGTGAAGTAATTTTAATGGGCGACTTTAACCTGTCTATAAAGTGGTCTTCTCCAACTACAGGACTGTCAGCTAACAACTGTGACACATACTTTATAGACAGTTTTATTAATGGCCTCGGACTGAAACAGTTTAATATGTACCCAACCCGTGGACCCAACACCCTGGACTTCATACTCTCCTCATTAGAACTTAAAACAATAACCCCAGGCAGAAACCTTTTCCTGTGCGACCACCAGTCTCTCGATGCTACATTCCTTCTTCCCCACCCCTCCTCAAAGCCTCACAGCAGGACATCCTACCGCCCTACCTACATCTGGCGACGTGCCGACTGGCCTGCAATGTGTCGTGCCCTGGAATGCCTTCCCTGGAGTCTGCTCGAAATAGCTGACATCGAATCGGCTCTTGACCTGCTGTACGACTGGCTGCAAGCTGCAATTAAAGACTTCGTACCTGCACAACGGGCTACTACCAGCAAACATCAACACTGGATATCACATGAGACCAGATTGATACTGTTTAATAAAAAGAGAGCTTGGCGCCTGTGGAAAGACTTCCCTAACCCACACACTCACAATACTTTCGTTAAAATCCGCCGCCACGCGAGGTTTATGGTCAGAAGAGACTACAAAACACACGTAGACACTGTCATTGAAAACGTCCGCAGCAATCCCAAGCGCTACTGGAGTCTCATCAACACACGAAGAAGGACGGAGCGGATTCCTGTCAGCGTGAACCACAACGATGCAACAGCAGACGGCGCCGATCGCAATGAACTGTTCAACAGGTATTTCTTCTCCAACTTCTCCCCTCCCTTACAAAACCAACCGCTCCCACCCATTGGTACAGCCTCAAACAGAACCCTATCAAGCATAACTACCACACCAAGTGAAGTTCATGACCTTCTTCAAACTCTTCGTATCAACAAAGCTACCGGTGCCGACACTATAGGTCCTCTTTTCCTAAAAAATACTGCCAGTACTCTTTGCGTCCCTCTATCTAAATTATTTAACAGATGTTTTGCCGCGGGCTATTTTCCTAATACCTGGAAACAGGCAAATATTGTTCCACTTCTCAAATCAGGCAACAAATTTAATGTTTCATCTTACCGACCAATTTCTATTCTCCCCACACTATCCTTTATCTTTGAAAAAATTATACACCAGCGTCTCCTCGCATTCACGTTGCCGTATATCTCAACCAAGCAGCATGGTTTTCTACCAGGTGGCTCTTGTCTAACAAACCTAGCCACTCTGCATAGCTTTGCATCACACGCCATTGCAGCTAAATCGCAGCTGGATATCTGCTACGTAGACATTTCGAAAGCTTTCGATTCTGTAGACCATACTCTGTTGCTCCATAAACTCTCCGAACGATTTAATATACATGGCAGTCTTCTGACCCTTCTTTCTGGCTTCCTACATAACCGTTGGCAGAGAGTGGTAATATCAGGCACTTCATCCTCATGGTTACCAGTCACGTCCGGTGTCCCACAAGGCAGTACTCTTGGCCCCTTGCTGTTTTCTTTGTTTATGGACGATCTGCCGTCCGAACTCAACGAAACAGCCAATACCCTACTCTTTGCTGACGACTGCAAGATATTTAGGGAGATCAGGAATCCAGGAGATGCAGCTCTGCTACAGTCCTCACTTAATGCCCTCTCGAACTGGTGCCGTACTTGGAAACTTATCCCCAATCCACAAAAATGCAGCCACATGACCATAACACTACGTAAATCTCCTCTACCGACATCATATTACCTACTCGACAAGCCCATCACCGTAGTTACGCAACAGCGTGACCTAGGTGTAATATTTGATACAAAATTACAATTTAAGACCCACATAGAAACATATACAACCAAGGCCATGAAATTACTAGGCATTCTCTATCGCTTCACAGAAATTTCTGACCCCATTGCTCTTCGTCACTTCTTCCTCACGATCATTCAACCTCTCTTAAACTACTGCTCTCCTATTTGGACAACAGCCTCCCCCTCCAATACTAAGCAGTTAGACAGAGCAGTGTCCTTCTTTGCTGCAATTGTAAGGAACAGAAACCCCAAGCTCAGAAATCTGTCTACGCAGCAGGTATTAATGGCAATTAATATGTCACCGCTGCACATCAGGCGACAGGTAGCTGACCTGAGTTTCCTCCACGGGATCTTAAATGGGCATTACCGCTCGGAACATCTTGTCTCACTCTTCTCTCTCCGCGTTCCTTCCCGCTCCACCCGAACCAAAGACCTTCTCCACATTCCCCACACTCAGCACTCAATACTTCAACGATCTTTCCTAATCCGCCTCCCGACACTCTTTAACAATATTAACAGGAGACAAGAACTCGATATAGCATCGAATAAAAGTGTATTCGAGAGGTGTGTAAATAGCCTCTTAAAGATAAGTTGATGTGAAGGGATTATACCGCCATCTTGACCCACGACGACTTGGCTATGAATATGGACATTCTTATGGTTTTCGATTTGGACAGTTGTTATTAGTAGGCTGTGTACCTGATCTTGTTATATTTTGTTATGTTTGTTATATTTTATTATGAAAGTTTACGTTGGTTAAATAGTCTGTTGGCAGTGCAAGTGAAATTTGCTCAGTGTAGCTGTATCTTGTGCTTTGTGAATAAATAAATAAATAAATAAATAAAGATTCTATATTTTAAGTTTCAAAATAAAGTGATGGGATGGTGCTCTAGTTCTACCGAGGGGGGTTGTAATCGGCTTTGTCAACAAACCTATTTTAGAAGAATGGAAATTTACAGTTTTTTAGAAGGTTTTGGAGGGACGTAGTCCATTCATAGAGCCATGCAGACTGAACCGTGAAAAACATTGCAATCTGCAATGTATATTTGTATATATGAAATCATTTTCAAAGGTCACTCATTTTGTCACTTTTATGGTCTTCCTCTCTCCTAAACTGATTTCCTTAATTGTCTTGTATCATTTGTGCTCTGTAATAAATACCTGTTTGATATTTATTCAGAAAAGATTATATTGCCTAAGTTGGATCAGTGGAAGTGTATCCAACTGTTGATACCAAGTTTGCTGGTTTGATCTCGACTGAGGTAGTAGATTTTTGTTGTTGGCATCTGAAAAAATCATATTAACTGAGGTATAGCGAACATCAGCACAATTGGAATGTTGAAATGAGGCCATATATTTATTTATTCATTTGGTTATTTATATGTATCAATATTGATGTTAGGATCAGCTTTGAATGTTGTTGCACAAATAAGAGAGAATATTGTCTCTGTTTTGGCCTTATTGTGCCTAATAGTGTAAAATTGTACTAACAGGGAATACTTCTCAACTCCACACTAGGGAACCAGTTACCCGAGGTCATATTTCTTCTTGTAAGGTACGCTAGTTCACCGATTCTTTTTATGACAGCAAGAGGAGAGTTCTTAGCTGCATACGGTCTCGGGGACTAAGTTTCTACATCATCATCATCATTATGTAACTCCTCCAGGAGGTTGGATAGGGTGTAATGACAGAGCCTTGAGCCTCCTCCAGAGTTGTTGATCTTGGAATGTCATCCTCTCCAGCATAGATCTCCAGTTCTCACATCTTCGCTCTAATATCCTTTCTTACCTGGTCCAGCTATCTCTTTCTTGGTCTGCCAATCAGCCTCCTACCAGATACCTGCATTTCTGTGTATGAAAGTAGAATTCTTGTATGTGACATCTTCATTAAATGTTCAAACTGTTTATTGGCTGGTCCACACATAAAGACTCTGCAAATAGATTGTTGCAAACAAGACTGTGCAAACAAAATGCGTCTAAATGGCACAGTTTTCAGCACCAATTTGACCACTCAGTTTTGTGGAAAAAATCACGGAGGGAATTTTACTTTGATCAATTTTTGCATTTTGTCTTGCAAGAAACTTACTTTCTTCAGCCTTTTCCAATTGCAGTAGAAGTCTGTTATAGCGAGAATTCATAGCAACGAAAAATTTACTCGCTATAGCGGATTGTCGTTATATCAGATTTTTCTGTAAAAGTTGGGGGAAAACCCTGCAAGCATTTCAATAGATGTGGAAGAGCAACCCATTGTTCAAAACTTACGTTGTCGCAGATTTCCATACTACGGCTTACTCGCAAGTTATTTTTCTAATTCTGAGACAACGTGAATGCATATGTTCAATTTCATTCTGAACAATTCTAGTAGTATCACTTCAGTGGCTTCTGTGGCACATGTTTCAGTTTTCTTATTCAAACAGTCACCTAACTTAACCCGTGCGGGGTCACGTCTGGTCGTTTCAACCATTTCTGTTTATTTTGATCCATCCTTCCGCGAACACCGTTTATTATACTTCCTACCCCTCAGTACCTTTCAATGGACTCGTCCACACTTCTGTCACACCACTGTTATCCCTATCCATTCCTTCAGTGAGTGACAAGCTGGCTATCCGGTCGTTTCGTTCACACTCGACTCCTCGTGTTACCTGTCTCTGCTCTATTCAACCATGCGCAACTCATGGCGAAGACTTATTTATAATGCGGAAAGTGCACTGTTATCATTCATTGTTGAGTAGAGGGAGAAGGGGCATTGTCTAGATGTGTGTTAAATGAAATTGAACATCATTTTAAAAGTATTTTCCATAAACAGAACTTGAATTTTTATTTTTTATTTCATCAGCAAAAGACAGTCTCATTATTATAATCATTATGTTAAAAAGTGTTTGTCTGTGTTTAAGTAGTATTATCTTATATTATTGTAACAATAATTAGCGTAGTAAGTAAGCGTTTGGTGTTTTATTGATTTCCGGTCGAAACGACCATACGCAACTCCTGACATTACACTCGGCACGCGACCTCTTGTGGGCTAACTTAACCTCATATGTTTCACGAAAATATATTCCAAGCACCAGTAGAGTAATGATAATCTTTTAGCTATAAATTACTCAGGAATAGCCTTTCCGAATTTAACCAGATGCGAGAAAATACAGTAAAATCTCGGAGTACTTTCCTCATTAAGACTATTTTTCGCTTAGCACATCGTAAATTCGAAGTCCCTATTCATGTCGTGTTTAAATCGCCGCCTTCTCAATCTTATATACTGCCTGCTCTATTCTATGCAGTTAACATGCTGCTTAATGTGGGCTCGTAGTGTCACAAACCTCCGCTAGGGGCACCAGCTAAGGCAATTTGACCACTCAGTTTTGTGGGAAAAACTTACGTTGTCGCAGATTTCCATACTACGACTTACTCGTAAGTTGTACCGACGTTGTGTTCCCGTGTATTTGCATCGAGCATTTATGTGTGTGTCTCTGGTTATAAAATGATGAATTGTTGTGTTCCTCTCTGTACATCATAGCAAGGAATCCAAATTCTTCAGGTATGAAGTTTCATGAAATCCCCCCAAGTAAAGAACTTTGGGGAAATTGGCTTAACGCTATATCAAGGCAAGGATCAACCAAGTGTAGTCAGTGGATTCCATCCAATTATTCTCGTGGTTGTAGCCTGAATTTTAGAGATGGAGATAAAACTAAAAGAAAAATATATTGAAACCAGAGAGTGTGCTTAGTCGGTTTTTGAATTATCCCCATTATCTTCAAACCAGAAAAATAGCTCCACGAAAAACTAGACAGTGACAAGATATTTCTTCGGAACAAATCTATGATGAAACAAGCTCTTCAACTGCAGGAAATACATTGGATGATGAGTACGAAATTCATGTGAACGACGATGTCTCAATCCAAATCAATATTCCAACGAGAATAGCAACAGTCATCAGAAAATCATACATCCGATCGAGAATTCTGAGACTGCAATAAAAGCTGATGACTGACCGTAATGAACTTAAAAGACTACAGAGGAAATTCGAAGACAAACCAGAAATTGATTGTCTGAATAAAGTAAAGGAAGCAGCTAAATATAATGAACGAAAGACAGTTTATCTTTTAGGCAAAATATACACAGTCAGAACAAATCACATGGTACTGTGTGGCGTGGAGAATAGTATCCCTAATGGTTACGAATATGGGAGGACACCTGGTCTTGTGTCGGCTCCATCACAAAGTACTCTTGACAGGCAGTCTGAATGGAAAATGTTGAGTGTGGTGTTGGGATTTCCCAATTAGTGAAAGAAAGACTTAGAGCTGAACATATAACTCTGACCAACAGAGAGGAGTGATTGCCTACTAAACAGTTAACTAGGTATGGCTCCTCTACGACCGAACCAGTGACAGGTTCATTTGCGTGGTCAATGCTGAAGGTGTATGCGGCATAGATAATGGAAAATCTCCTCCTCTCGATAAGAAACTATTGTGTTTTGTTGTAAACAGACTTTCAAAAAGTTCCCTATTCCTGCTGCCTACTTCATCGTTAAAGGCTTAGGAATCTCCAATCTATTCTGTTTAGTTCAGAAATGATTAATGCCATTGACTGACACTCATAGAACCAATGTTTCTATGTTCAAACATTTTGGAGATGGAAAAGTGAGAACCTGTGTGACTCATCCATGTGATCCCAGTCGTAAACTTCTCTTCAGTTTTGGCTATTACTGTTTGATAAAAAAATATGGGACCTCAGATCCTAGACAGTGAAATGGCAGCAGTGGCATAATCACCTCCAAATATGTGAAAGAAGTTTATCCCTCCGGAGAGACTTGACATTCAAGTCTGTTTGGTATTATGAAAAAACACATCAAACAGAGGAATTTGGAAAAGTTGAATGTTCTGCTGTACAAATATTTCCCCACCGGTTACTGCTGCTATTTGCTCCATAAAAGAAAACTATGCCCGTTTATAAACACAAGTTTAGACGCGGAATCGATGGTGCTCTTCGTGGAATCAGTTTATAAATTTTTCACATTCCACAACGTCATTGACAGAACACAGCAAATCCGGCTAAACAATCCAGATTGTGCGAATTTCTATTCACCAGCAGATGAAATACTACAATGATGGTTTCATCGAGTACGTTAAAATAATTCAGCTGGAATCAAAACATGGAAAACTGAAGTGTCTGTCTAATGAGCTGGCAGATGGTCTCTTGCTGACTTTGTAATCTATAGTGGAATGTGTGTCTTATCTGTTACAAAATGGGTTCTTTTATGTTCTCACTAGATGATTTTCTGGAGATGCTATAAAAGCTCTATTCAGTGCAGTGATATTGGGTGGTGAATATAATGGCACGACTGATGCACGCACTGCGTTATATGCTATACTGCTTTTCACAAGAGTTTAATCCTGATGCAAACAAATAGGCGGAGCACCTTGCCTTTGCGCTTGGACATAGATGTAGTTGATTGGAGAGGCAACCGTCGCACTCACTCGACTGTATGCAAGCTCGAAGAAAAGTAGTACATAAGCAAATTATCACAAAAATAATTTATTCTGTTATCACCACCTATTCAATACAAGCCACGTACTACATGGATGAAATCTACATAATACTATGTACACTTCCCAGGGACATATTTCGCCCCTTGTTAAGGGCATCATCAGCCTGTAGGTAACCTTAAGGTCAAATGTCTGAAACATTATCTGTTCATACATGGATTACAATGGTGTCAGCTGATCAAATCGAAGTTAGAAAATGGAGTTCTGTAGGCAGGTTTCTTCCTACGCTTTCTACTCGTTTTGATCCATCATATTCAGATGTTAGTGATAATCTCCATTTGAATGATAATGACAGCAATTCAAGACTTGAAGTGTCGATTTTCAAAGAAGTTGTTGATCGTAATATTATGAACTTGATAGTGTCAGGAATGAACTTATTTGTAACGGAAAATACGGTCGTAAAAGAAAGGTTGAAGTTACATAAATGGCAAGGCATAACCGTGGGGACACTTTATGTTTTTCTGGCAACTGTTTTGTTGATGGGCCATGTGAAGAAAAAATGCGATGAAAGACTATTGGTCAACAAATAAATTGATTGAAACTCCGATGTTCGGTAAAGTGACCTCTCTCGACAATTTCTCCCTCATTCTAAGACGGCTTCACTTTTTTGACAACAATCTACAACCCCAGTTGACAAATGGTTCAAAATTCGGCCCATAATAAACTATTTCAGAGAGAAATTCTGATCTATATTCTATCCCATCCAAAATATCTGTATTGACGAGAGCCTAGTTGCTTGGAAAGGTTGCCTAAAATGGAAACACTACATTCCATCAAAGCTACACAGGTCTGGTATAAAGGTGTTTATACTTTGCAACTGTGAAACTGGGTTTATCCCTGATTTTATTGTTTGCACTGGTAAAGATACCGAAATTGAATACAATGAAAAACTCGGAGTGTCTGGGTCAATTACTATACCTAGAGAAACTGTTGTAAAGTCAAGTCAGTATGTTGTGAAGGATACAAACTTGATCACACATAGAGAGTAATTATGTTTTTGTCAGTTTTACTGTTCCTTTCAGTTATTTGAGAAAAATATTTTCTCCACCACTGATTTCAATTAAATTGAAGATATAAGTTATATACCATAAGTGTAACTAATTACACTTTTATTAATAGAGAAATGTTAGAATCAAAATAACTTAAAATTAATGATTCAAAATTTTCAAGGGAAAAAACTCACTTCTGGTGGCCTGCAAGTGTCACCAAAAACTCACTTATCAAAAGGTTAAATGAGGAAAAAGCAACAACATGAGAAACAAAACGAAACTGAATCCATCTTTGTTAATACTGCAGTGTTATTACTGCTAACAACAAAGCTCTACGCAAGTCGTCGAACAGTATCTATCGCTTCTATGGTATTTGTCAGTGTAGACATCATTGTTGGTTCTGCTTTATACTCTCCATCATCACTTTTCTCTTGCAGCTCCTTGGACATGTGCTGATCCTGGATTTCGTCAGTCATCATAGACTCACAAACCATAACACTGTCATCCCATTCTCTGTAGTTGCTAATGGTTATGCTGTCTTCCTCCCCCACTACCTTGTGCCAGTCATCTGCTTCCATTATTTTCTCACTAGCGGATGTGACGTCATCAAGAGTGAGCTAAGGAACTGCATTGCAGGCAGATTTTACAGGATTAAGAGAAGCCAACTTCTATTGAACAAGCCTCTTTCTATAGTTTTGCTTTACTGTACACATTGTCGTAGAATTTGCCGCACACTGGTCAACAAACAAAAGGATTTTCTGGTTTTTCGCATCCAACGCATGTAAATAGTGCTTTTGGATTTGAAGTGTACTTGCTTGAAAATGGCTGCACATTTCTAAAACAACATAGACTCTTTGCCTTCCCTATTATTAGAGAAACCAAATTTTCTTTCCCACTTTCATTGCAACCTAATAGGACTGCCGGGCTGAGTGGCTCAGTTGGTTGAGGCGCTGGCCTTCTGACCCCAACTTAGCAGGCTCAGTCCAGTGCTATTTGAAGGTGCTCAAATACGTCAGCCTCGTGTCAATATATTTACTGGCACGTAAAAGTGCTTGTGCGGGACTAAATTCCGGCACTTGGGCGTCTTCGAAAACTGTAAAAGTAGTCGGTGGGATGTAACATTCTTAATCATAATAGGACCGTCAGTCTCACTTTACATGAGTTCCCAACATGATATTTCTTGCCCTTAAATTCTAAGGTTTTGTCAAGTAGAAGGTAAAAATATAGCCCTGTTTTGTCTCCCTTGAAAACCTTATTTGGGGAGTAAATCTCAAGAAGTGATTGCAGTGTAGTCTCTCTCTCTTTGTTTCTACACTCTTTGCATTCATACTAGCAGCCTCCCCTCGCACACTTCTGTACACTAGTTATGCCTGTTCCTAAATCTCTTGATCCAATTATTGGAAGATCAAAAATTGAGAGTCCCAGGCACTGTGCTAAATGAACCACCTTGGCTCAAACCATGGTTCCATCAAGTGGGATATTCAATGCATAGAATTGTTTAATCCACTACGATGACTAGGTAACCATTTTCTGAAAAAATAGGGAAAGCATGGAAAACGCCGGGAAATAAAAATGCAGAAAATATACAGGGGGAAAAACAGGGAAATCGCAAACGGTTAATGCGTTAATATGGATTCAAAAATGAGATTCATAGTCTGTAATAACAAAGCTCACGTCAACTGAAACAATTGCAAGCTGCTCTATGCAAGTATACTAACAGGGGAATTTGGTCAAAGATAGAGCCCATATACTGTCTAAAACTATGGAACAATTTTCCACTGAACGAGATGGGAGTAAATAAATTTTGAACTTAAGTCATCGATAATATCAAAATGTCTAGTCAAACAGTGCTATAAAAATTTGTTTATCTTATGCAGGAAGGGAAAACATGTTAATAAGTATATGTTAACATGTATTTGATTGCAATAGGACTAGGACCAACGTAAGTCGTGTTAAGGAGGAAAATCTGGTAACCGAGAACATACTGATGAGATTCCATTCTACTGTGATGAATGCAAATAATAGAACACAGTTTATTGACCTGGTCTTTCACACTGAAGAGGAAAGCAACGGGAAACTATCTCGCTCCTCATTTCCCTAGTACGCCTCTTCAGTGATGCCTAGGTCATCTATGACAGCTGTTGAGGATCCAACCAGCCTTAGGGCTGAATACCCAACATTCACATAATCTAAAACTCCAGAGTACCATCTCCCTCATTCTCCGAAATGACTAGCAGTCAGTAGACCTCGTCATCCATTTTATGAGGGATTGGTTTTAACAGCCAAGTTTTTGTTTTAGTGTTTTGTTCTCAACTTTTCTGTTATAGTAAACTATACTTGTAATCTTTTGAGTGTGTTTTAATCTATTTTTCTGCATATTTTAATTTATTTACAACTTTTATAGGTCTACATGATTTTGCTTGTATGAACAATGACTTAGGGCCGGTTTATTCAACCTTAGTTAACATTTAACTTCATGTTAAAATAATTTAACAGTGAACTTAACCACATTATCATTTAATCAACATTGGTTAAGACTAACAATCTGATAAACTCTCAGTTAATTTAACTACCCAGGTTCAAGCAGTTAAATTCTCTGTTAGTACAAAATATGGCAGGTGCGTTAGATGCAGAACTTCTGTATCTTGAATATTTGGAATATGATAGGCCTTTTCCAGAAAGAGTTAGCAATAATAATTAAGGTAATAATGATTAATTATTAATTATGGTTCAAGACAAAAAAACTCTAATAAATGTTGACTTCACGCACCTTGGTTTACAGCTGTATTCCAACAAAAATGCATCATAGCGTGCTAAAAAACTGCATGGTTTTGCCACTGCCTTCTAGATTCTCACTGATCGTGACTCTTGTGAGAGTTAACACCATGTTAGTGAACAGTTCCCAGGAAATGTTAGGATAAACGCAGAAATCTTAACATGCTGCTAAATTTTTAATGCTTTGTTAACAAACGGTGCGTTAGTGTTCTTTTAAGTGAGATCAAATCAAACTGGGAGTTTAAATTTGAGTTGGTATGTTAACTGATTTGAATTGTATATAGCTACTCCTGCTCCCACTGCTTCGTTGCTTGTACTTCCATCCGTATAGATTTGCCATCAGGTACTTTAATTTTCTTCTATTTTTTGGTGTCGAGTGCCTAGAAACACAGACAGGTAAAGCATTTTATTGAAAAATAAGGCATTGCAATTTAGATTAGCTGATGATTTTAATTTCATAATCATTAACTGATTTGATTTGTATATAGCTACTGCTGCTCCCACTCCTTCATCGCTTTTACTTCCATCCGTATAGATTTACAGTTGGGTAGTCTCATTTTCTTCTATTTTTTGGTCTCCTATGCCTAGAAACATAGCCGGGTGAAGCATTGTATTGAAAAATAAAGCATTTGCAAAATAGATTTGCTGATTATTTTAAATTCATAATCATTTTCCTCATCATTATCATTTTCATCCTAGTCAGTGAGTAAATTTTAAACTATCATTTAATTTCTTTTTCATCTCATACCGTGAAGGGCTTGATGTTAGACCGCTTTAAACAATCATCATAATTAACATCAGCATCCAGACATTATGGCACTATGTTTTGAAACAGATTGATATTTTATGTTTCCTGTAAATTAAACACACAAGAATTCATTATCAATTATGTTTTAATAATTCCTTCCCTAAAACTAGGATGTTCAAATTATTCACGTATGTACGGTATGTATGCAAATGCACATACAAGTACAAACACCAACAAGAAAGTGAAATTCTATTCTGAAGATTGTTCATGTTTTCAACTCTTTCATCTGTATTAGTATAATAATAATAATAATAATAATAATAATAATAATAGAGTAATCCTGTTCTTATTGTTTTTTCAGCTATGGCTTCCATAAATCTCATTGTGCTGAAGCCCTCAGCATAACGGAGGGAGACGTGGGTGTAGCATTGGAAATTCTTCTTTCACAGTACTTCAAGTTAGGTTTTAAATTCTCCTGTGTGAAGAAAATGAAGAGGAAAGCAGAACAGAATGGGTTACAGCATCAGGATAGTGACAGTGAGGATAATGAAATGTCTGCTGAAGAACGTGAATTAATCTTGAACCAACGCATGGAGGAGAAGGTGGCTATCGAAGCAATCTATGACAAAGCGTTTGAAGAAAGAATAGCTAACCGTGTGTGGGTTTTACATTTGAAGTTAGACTATATTTTAGATTTTTATTGTGGAAAGATTAGGCCTGAGAGGACAGAGAGTGATAGTGAAGACTGGGATTCTAATAAAAATAATTTATCAAAACAGCCTGTGGAAATGTGTAGATTTTTCCTGAAGGGAAGTTGTAGATTTGGTGCTAAATGTAGATTCTCTCATGTAGTAGTTCCTACTTCGCAACGATCTCAGAAGTCTGAAGAGGAAACTGAGAACCATCTCTTCCAATTAGAATTTAGATTTCCTGAAGGTAAGTGGTGAATCTATTTTTTTTCTTCCTTGGTATGTTTTCTGTTTTAATTTTATGCCCATAATGTGATCCATGGATGACTCTCTTAATAGTTTCATGTAATACTCTTGAATTAGGAGGGGCAGGGCAATTTTACCACTCCGTTGTCTTATACAAATAAACGTACATACATTCATACGTACCAGTACATACAGATACCTATCCAACATTCACTGACCATGTAGATCACCTGCTGTCCTGCAAATTCACCTTTATCGGCTACAGTTCTTTACTGTGTCAATCCCATTTGTATGTACAGTAGAACCTCATGTCTTTGGATCCTGTTAATCTGGATATCTGGTTTATCCATTATTCAGACTGATTATGTAAGTAGTAATTCTACATTAAACTCAATCATAAAAGTGATAATTTTAAATAAAAGATTTTTTAAATTCAAGACAATTACATTGACAAAATGAAAATGTTTCATTCCAAAGAATGATTATTTAGAAATACTCTGAAATAATTCATGTCAGCGCTTTCCGGGCTTGTAGGCCGTGGTCCAGGAGCGAGTGAATGTCCCGACGTTTCACCGAAGACTGCGTTCGGCATTGTCAAGGGTTCCGACTGACTTCGATAGCAGCGAAGCTCTCAGTGGAATGAAGTGCTGTTGTAATTCCACCTACTTATATAGTGCAGGATACGGTACGCTGCTCGCCTATTGGCCGCTATGGTGAGGGGCGGTCGCTGATTGGCTGTTCTTCGGCCAATGGTTGAAGCGGTAGGGAGCCCGATGTACACTGACCTGCCTTGGCGGAGACAGGCAGGCGATCACCCGTTGCTTTCTTCCGGTCTGCCGCGGCTATCGTGTCCTTCAGGGTTGGAGCTTTCAAGACTGGAAACCAGGCTTTGTTTACCCGTTCAGATTCCTCCTTACGGTTGAAGCTGTTGGTATGCTTTAGGATTTCAATGGCTTCCCTCTGTAGCCGGGCGTGATAAGACACAGTAGTTGACAGTACTTCGGTGTTGTTGTACTGTATGTCATGGCCTGCTAGCAGCGAGTGTTCAGCGACTGATGATCTATCTGTCTGTCCCAGCCGGCTATGTCTGTTATGCTCCTTCAGTCGTGTGGCGATGCTGCGTTTGGTAGTCCCTATGTATACCTGGCCGCAGCTGCACGGGATCTTGTAGACACCTGGTGTGGAGAGAGGATGGCGCTTGTCTTTGGCAGACCTAAGCAGTTCCTGGATTTTCTTCGTCGGCCTGTATATGGTTTTAACCCCATGGGACTCCAGTAGCCTCCCTATTCTGTCAGTTACTTTCTCGATATACGGCAGAAAGGCTCTAGCTGCCGTCCGCTCCTCTTCTTTTTTCTTGGTTGTTGGACGTCTGGGATGGAGTGCTCGCTGAATATCTTTAGGGCTGTACCCGTTAGTGAGTAGGGCCCTGTTGAGGTGGCTGATTTCTTCGTTTAAGTGCTGAGGTTGACAAATTCTCTTAGCACGGTCGGCTAGCGTCTTAATCACTCCGTATTTTTGTCGTGGGTGGTGGTTGGACGTCTTCTGAAGATAGCGGTCTGTGTGGGTCGGCTTGCGGTATACTGTGTGTCCCAAGTTTAAATCGGAAGTCTTCATTACCAGAACATCGAGGAAAGGGAGCTTTCCCTCGTTTTCTGTCTCCATAGTGAACTGAATACTGTTGTTAATACTATTCAGATGCTGTAGAAACAGCTGTAGTTTTTCCTTTCCATGGCTCCAGATCACAAAGGTATCATCTATGAAGCGCAGCCACACCTTAGGTTTCAGCGGTGCGGTCTCGAGTGCTTTTTCTTCGAACCTTTCCATATAGAAATTTGCTATCACCGGATTCAGAGGACTGCCCATGGCGACGCCGTCCACTTGTTCATAGAAATTGCCATTCCACAGAAAATAGCTTGTCGTGAGGCAGTGGTTGAACAAGTTGGTAATGTCCTCGGGAAAAATCCGAGCGATGTGGTCCATGGCCTCATTCACAGGTACCTTAGTGAAGAGTGAGACCACGTCAAAGCTGACAAGCAGGTCTTCGGCTTCTAGCTGGATGTTATTCAGTTTTTCTATGAAGTGGCCTGAGTCTCTGACGTACGACTGTGTGCCACCGATGTACGGTTGTAGCAAGGTGGCCAGATGTTTAGCAATATCGTAGTTTGGTGATCCAATAGCACTTACGATGGGCCGTAGAGGTACGTCGTCCTTGTGTATCTTGGGTAAGCCATATAGCCTCGGAGGTAGAGCTTCACTTCTGGAGGTTTCCCTCTTCACACTGTCTGGCAATGAAGAGGCCTTAATAAGGCTGTTGGTGTTACGAAGAATCCGATTGGTTGGATCTTTCGGTAGTCTGCGGTAGGTTTCTGGGTCCAAAATCTCTGACATCTTCGCAGTGTAATCATTAGTAGCCATGAACATGGACGAGAGTGTACTCATTCTTCCCGCGGACAAAGGGAACGCCACTGTCATCATGGCTACTAATGATTACACTGCGAAGATGTCGGAGATTTTGGACCCAGAAACCTACCGCAGACTACCGAAAGATCCAACCAATCGGATTCTTCGTAACACCAACAGCCTTATTAAGGCCTCTTCATTGCCAGACAGTGTGAAGAGGGAAACCTCCAGAAGTGAAGCTCTACCTCCGAGGCTATATGGCTTACCCAAGATACACAAGGACGACGTACCTCTACGGCCCATCGTGAGTGCTATTGGATCACCAAACTACGATATTGCTAAACATCTGGCCACCTTGCTACAATCGTACATCGGTGGCACACAGTCGTACGTCAGAGACTCAGGCCACTTCATAGAAAAACTGAATAACATCCAGCTAGAAGCCGAAGACCTGCTTGTCAGCTTTGACGTGGTCTCACTCTTCACTAAGGTACCTGTGAATGAGGCCATGGACCACATCGCTCGGATTTTTCCCGAGGACATTACCAACTTGTTCAACCACTGCCTCACGACAAGCTATTTTCTGTGGAATGGCAATTTCTATGAACAAGTGGACGGCGTCGCCATGGGCAGTCCTCTGAATCCGGTGATAGCAAATTTCTATATGGAAAGGTTCGAAGAAAAAGCACTCGAGACCGCACCGCTGAAACCTAAGGTGTGGCTGCGCTTCATAGATGATACCTTTGTGATCTGGAGCCATGGAAAGGAAAAACTACAGCTGTTTCTACAGCATCTGAATAGTATTAACAACAGTATTCAGTTCACTATGGAACAGAAAACGAGGGAAAGCTCCCTTTCCTCGATGTTCTGGTAATGAAGACTTCCGATTTAAACTTGGGACACACAGTATACCGCAAGCCGACCCACACAGACCGCTATCTTCAGAAGACGTCCAACCACCACCCACGACAAAAATACGGAGTGATTAAGACGCTAGCCGACCGTGCTAAGAGAATTTGTCAACCTCAGCACTTAAACGAAGAAATCAGCCACCTCAACAGGGCCCTACTCACTAACGGGTACAGCCCTAAAGATATTCAGCGAGCACTCCATCCCAGACGTCCAACAACCAAGAAAAAAGAAGAGGAGCGGACGGCAGCTAGAGCCTTTCTGCGGTATATCGAGAAAGTAACTGACAGAATAGGGAGGCTACTGGAGTCCCATGGGGTTAAAACCATATACAGGCCGACGAAGAAAATCCAGGAACTGCTTAGGTCTGCCAAAGACAAGCGCCATCCTCTCTCCACACCAGGTGTCTACAAGATCCCGTGCAGCTGCGGCCAGGTATACATAGGGACTACCAAACGCAGCATCGCCACACGACTGAAGGAGCATAACAGACATAGCCGGCTGGGACAGACAGATAGATCATCAGTCGCTGAACACTCGCTGCTAGCAGGCCATGACATACAGTACAACAACACCGAAGTACTGTCAACTACTGTGTCTTATCACGCCCGGCTACAGAGGGAAGCCATTGAAATCCTAAAGCATACCAACAGCTTCAACCGTAAGGAGGAATCTGAACGGGTAAACAAAGCCTGGTTTCCAGTCTTGAAAGCTCCAACCCTGAAGGACACGATAGCCGCGGCAGACCGGAAGAAAGCAACGGGTGATCGCCTGCCTGTCTCCGCCAAGGCAGGTCAGTGTACATCGGGCTCCCTACCGCTTCAACCATTGGCCGAAGAACAGCCAATCAGCGACCGCCCCTCACCATAGCGGCCAATAGGCGAGCAGTGTACCGTATCCTGCACTATATAAGTAGGTGGAATTACAACAGCACTTCATTCCACTGAGAGCTTCGCTGCTATCGAAGTCAGTCGGAACCCTTGACAATGCCGAACGCAGTCTTCGGTGAAACGTCGGGACATTCACTCGCTCCTGGACCACGGCCTACAAGCCCGGAAAGCGCTGACATGAATTGTAACGCCGGCCGTGAAAGCCTCAATTGCTACTCTGAAATATTCTGAAATGATAACTTATTCCATCATAGTTAAAATGAATTAATTTACAATTAAAACTGTTTATTTCATCGAAGAAATTGTGTTAAGAGTGCTTCTTTGTTATGTTTTTCTATGAAAAATAGGCATGGCAATGCAATCCCAATTTACTTTGGAACAGACTAATATTTCCTTTTAAATATACAATAAAATACAGTATATACAAACCAATTTCTGTTGTTAATGAATTTTTCGTATTTCCGGACATTTTCGAATTGTTCATTTGAGCTGGATAAACAATGTTCGACTCTACCCCTTGTTTATCTATATCCTTCTCCACTTTCATTCCCCATCTTATTCTAGGTCTTCCTCACAGGAAATCCTTCCAATGCAGCCTTTCCTATTAACCTTGCTGGCATATGTGACACGATCGGCCCACTGAATCCCTCTGCTTCTCATTAGACACATGTCTTTGATGTGTCTGCCTCCAAATCTCATTGTCTTTCACTGGTTGTATTAGCTTCTGCATTAGTTTTCTCTTAAGATATTCCTTAATAATAAAACAAAGTGCAGCTAGAAAATAACAGACTGGTTTTCTTTTGCCAAATCTCTATGCTGTCATCAACAGTGATCACACTAGCAAATTCGGCTCTGCCCTCCCCTCTGTCTACCACCAAATTTCCTAATACATGAAACCAACAGTTTTGTCACTAACCTTCACTATAGAAATATAAAAGTAGAGCAACATATCATATGTACATGAATAATCCGTGCACCCTTATTTTAGAAAGGAAAATTTTGAATTTTTTTGTAGTTGTATAGCATGAGACTGTCTATCGAGAGACTGACCCAGTTACCAGCATGATGAAGAGGAAAAGAATCTTATTTCTTTCACATCATATGATTGCCAGAAAACAGGATTTTACGACAACTAGTGATGAGAAATCTGGGAAAGAAGACACGAGGGCATTGGATTAAAGAAATTCAAGAGGATCTCAAAACAGTTGGACTCAAAATTATGGATACAGAGAACAAGAATAAAGTACCACCCTTCTTAAGAATCACAAATTTCCAACTGAAATGATGCACAGAAGGGCTGTAGAGATTTCAGACAAATTAAGAACACTGCGATCAGAACGAATGAAGTAGTTCTGGTCAGAAAAGAAAAATCAAACAGTACAACCTAAAAAGAAAAAGTGTACATGGATGACTCAAGTGGTCCAATGTGGCCAATAAATTTAATAATAATTAAATATTTATATTAAAAACCATAAATACTGGAGTACAATAAATACATTTGCTTTGTGTTAGCAATTTGCGAGGATAAATATGAATTTCTCGGGTGCAAACCAATAACAAATCTGTGGAAATTCACAATATTTTCTTCATAATTGCCTGGGAGACGTAACACAATGCTATTTTGCCTACGAAAACTGAAGTTATTTTGTTCAAAATCACTCATGAGTCTTCCAAACTATCCTTACAACCTGCAATTTTTTACTCTCTTGCTTTTAATATGACTTTCATTTGGCGCCTTTCACTCATGACTGTATATCCAAACTATATCCCTTCGGCCACATATTCACGTATCTTGATTTCAGCTTCTGGAAACTTCGTCCCCCTCCCACGAATGCTCTACGGCAGTTACTGTTAGTCTATTCAATACGAGCTTAATTTTTGAAAAAAAAATATGCAAGGATTATCATACATATGGTATCAATGTGAATTCTGGGGGTGATGCTGATTCCTCCCTGTGGTGCCCCTAGATAGGTACAGGTAACTGTGTTGCCAGTACTGAACTGAACGTCAGCTCTTGGTTGCCAGACTATCACTTGTAATCTCCTGGCTAATGGTACACGAAACGAACGATACTAGCTCTTTTCAGAGTCAATCTGCAAAGCCCTTGGGAACTGTTCTGAGAGTCCTTCAAATCAACATCAAAGAAATCAGTACATCTAAAAGTGACTACCTTTACAAACTGGCATTGGAAAATAATGTTGATGTAATATGCATTCAGGAAACTCATGCCCCTGATCAATCTCAGCTTCGTTCAAGAGGAAGCATTCGTAGATACAAGTTACTGGGAGCTACTTATCATCAGTCTTATGGAACTGCAACCTTTGTTCGAAATTCCATCATCTGCTCTTATTTAGTCTCGGCTAATTCTGATGCAGGCATTTTCAACATCACTACAAAAGTTAATGATGTATCAATCATAAATATTTATAAACCTCCAGGAATTCAGTGGCCTAACAGTGTTCTTCAAACAATCTCTCACCCATCTGTCTATGTGGGTGATTTCAATAGTCATCATACTCTGTGGGGTTATAGATATGGTGATCAGTGTGGAGGAAAACTTCTAGAGTGTGCAGAGCTTTGTAAAATGCAACTGATTTTCAATCCAAAAGACAAATGTACATTCAAGTCAGGAAGATGGGACTCGGAAACCAATCCTGACTTGTGTTTTGCTTCATATGATCATCAGGGATCCAGCTTGCCTGTGTTTCGTTAAGTTTTTATGAACTTTCCACATAGTCAACATCGACCTGTCCTTCTAGAAATTGGAATGCAGATTCCTATTATAAGATTTTCTCCACTCCCTCGTTGGAACTTTAGTAAAGCTAGTTGGGAGAGCTATTCAGCTGATTTTGACGGTACCATACGATAGATTCCTCCTGAGATTAGTAACTACTCTAGGTTTATGAAAGCAATTCTAACATGTGCTAAAAGACATATTCCCCATGGAGTGAGAAAGGACTTTATTCCAGGGTGGGATGAGGCTTGTGAAGTACTTTATGAGGATTTCCAGAGGAGTGGTGAAAAAGATGTAGCTGACAAGCTCCTTCATAAACTAGATGAAGCTAGATGAAGCAGATGGAAAGAAACCGTGGATACACTAGACTTCAGACACTCGAGTAGAAAAGCTTACTTACTTACTTACTTATCTGGCGCTACAGCCCTGCGTGAGCCTTGGCCTCTTCTACGATAGTCCGCCATCTACTTCGATCCTGAGCGGCTGCTCTACATGTGCGGATGTTCATTACCCTCAGGTCGGCTTCAACTTCATAGCTCCATCTATTACGGGGCCTTCCTTGTTGCCATCTTTTATCTACTCTGGATTTAACTACTTTTCTTGGGATTCGATCTTCCTCCATTCTTTCCACATGGCCAAGCCATCGCAATCTCTGTGCCTTAATAAATCTAACTATATCCTCCTGGTCTAATATGTTCTGTATTTTAGCATTCGTCCTTATCCTCCAACCATTCTGGTCTTGAATTGGGCCATATATTCGTCTAATAATCTTTCTTTCAAATATTCTTAACTTATGTGCATCATCAACTAAAAGGTTCCAGGCTTCTGAGCCATATGTCACTACAGGTCTAATAAGGGTCTTATATATTTTGAATTTTGTAGGCTTAGACAATAGACGGGATTTAAATAATGTAAGATTAACATAATGGGCTCTGTTTCCAGCTATTATTCTACGATGAATCTCCTCACTTATTCTATTATTGTTTGTCAACATGGTTCCCAAATACTCAAAACTTCATACATTCTCAAAATTATGCCCATTTATCGTCAGATTATCTTGACTTCTTCTGCTGTTCATAACAGTCACATGCATATACTTAGATTTACTGTCATTCACCTGCAATCCCATCCGTTTTCCTGCTTCCTCCATTTCAAGAAACATTTTCTTCAAATATCTATCATTCCTGGCCATTAACACTACATCATCTGCATACGCACAAATTTGTTTAGATTTATATATAATATTTCCAGTATCCATTATTTTTTCAAGGACTTGGTTAATTGCCAGATTAAACAAAGTAGCTGAGAGTGCATCACCTTGTCTGACTCCTGTATTAAGAGCAAACTCAATTCTTCCATCCACCATCACCTTTGCCCTTACTTCTCCTAAAGTGATTCTGATCATCCTAATCAGTTTCTGTGGTATTCCTATCATCTCCATATATTCATATAGCTTATCCTTGTATATAATGTCAAATGCTTGTCTAAAATATACAAATAACATATGTAGATCTGTATTATGCTCATAGCATTTTTCCATCGTTTGACGTACCACAAATATTTGATCTACTGTGCTCCTATTTCGCCTGAAGCCACACTGCACTTCATCCAATCTCTCTTCAGCATATGGAGTCAGATATTGTAATAGTATATTTGAAAATACTTTATAGATGATATTCAGTAATGTAATTCCCCTATAATTAGTGCATTCGTATTTTTTTCCCTTATATATTGGGAAATTATTCCTGTATTCCACACATCAGGTATCCGTTCTTCCTCCCAAATCTTAATAATCAGTTCATGTACCTCTTGTAGCATTTCTTTGGTACTATTTTTAATCAGTTCACTTGTTATTCCGTCTTCTGCTGCTTTTTGGTTATTTAATTTTGCAATAGCATTTTCTACATCTTTCACTGTGGGGACATTTATCCATTGTTCTGGCCCACTCTGCTCCATATGCCTTTCACTTTCTTCCACTGCTTCTCTTTTCTTGTTAAGGAGCTCTCGAAAGTATTCGGTCCATCTTTCACTTATTTCTTCTTCATTCTGTAATAGCTTGCCTTCTTTATTCTTACAGCCATTCAGTCTTGGCTTATACCCCTTCCTGAAATAATTTCATTATAGAATTCCTTTGTCCTCTTCTGTAACATTTGTGTCTCTATACTCTCTAGTTCTTAATCATCTCTCTTTTCTTCTTCTTACAGATGTTATTAGCTTCACGTCTGCATTTCTCATACTTTTTCCTATTTGACCTTGTATCTCTCTGTAACATTTTTTCTCTTCCTGCATTCTTCCTTCCAATCGCTTCCTCACACTCCATATCAAACCAAATATTTCTTTCCTTTTTAGATATACCCAGTGTTTCTTGTGCCGCATTTTGTATGCACTTTTGAACTTTTGCCCGCCTCTCCTCTATTCCAGATACTTGTCCAATCGTCTGTAAAGTATTATTCATTTTTGACTGGAATTCTTGTTTTCCTTCTGGTTGTTGTAGTTTTTCCAAATTCCATTTCCTTCTTTCCGTAGGTTGTCTCGTCTGTCCTGTTGCCAATTTTTGTCTCACTATTGCTTTTACTAAATAATGATCACAATCACAGTTTGGCCCTCTGCACGTCCTTACGTCAATAATGGATGCTGCATGCCTCATAGTCTCTAGTACATGATCCTTTTGAATTACTACTGTGCTTCCTGGCATCTTCCACATTTCTGTATGTATTTTCTTATGATCAAAGCAGGTACTTTTAATTATAAGACCACTCGTAGTTGCAAACTGTCCCAAGTGAAAACCATTGTCATTTGATTCTTCATGTAGTGTATATTTCCCTGCTATTGGTCTCATACACTCTTCCATTCCCACTTTGGCATTAAAATATCCTAAAATAATAATCATGTCATATCTTGGTCCCTCTTCAACGGTATGTACTAACTCATCATAAAATTGTTCCTTCCTTTCCTCATCCGCATCTTCAATTGGTGCATGTGCTGATATAACAGTTATGTTCCTAAACTTCCCCTTAATCCGAAGCTTACATATTCTATCTGAGATCGGTTCAAATCCTATTACACTCTTCTTCAATTTCCCATGTACTATAAATCCCGTACAGAACTGTCCTGTTCTTTCTTCCAGCCCACTGTCATAGAGTTATAATCTTTCTTTTCAATACATCCTTGCCCTTTCCATCTTATTTCCTGAATCGCTACTAAGTCGTATCCAAATCTTTTTGTTTCATTTACTATTTCTTGCATTTTTCCCGGTTTCAACATTGTTCTTACATTCCATGGTGCCATGTTTATATCCGCTTTCCTTACTCGTGTCCTTTTCCTAAGCGTTTGTCGTCTTAGATTTCCATCCTTTTTTCTCGTAGAAGTCTTCTGAACAATGCTTTTTTTACAAGGTGAGGCCGTTAACCCCACGCTCAACACTATCCACTGGCTGGGGACATTGATTTTGGAGCATCCTACTCCTAGACAGGTTGTCTTCACCACGACTAAGGAGTCCTGTCTACCCCGTTTTACGTTCTCAACTAATTAACCCCAGTGAGGATGGGTTGCGTCATCTGCCTTTTCCACCATTCCGAAGGTCTCCTTCTCTGCTGGATCCGCCGTTAAGGTCTTCACCTGTAACCCTGGGCGTGGGTTCCACGTTATACCCCGTGGGACTGGGTCCCCATCTGAACTTAGCCAACCTTTTACACTGGCCTACTGGAGTAGAGGATGCCCACCCGTGCAACGTGGATGCACCAGGCAGGAGTTACTCAAGTGGAGAATAGGGAAGGTGGCCCTATCTCCCTTAAGTCGGGTTAGTGGTTGTGTATGGAACCACAACCAAAGGCAAGTAGAAAAGCTTGGAGCCTTCTAAAGAAGCTAGGAAGAATACCTCACAGTCCCCAGCTGAAACCAGAGGTTTCACCTAATCATATTGCCAATCGCATTGCGAGTTTGTTCAAATCCAAACCAGACAAATTACACAAAAGATTTATAAAAAACGAACTGTTTCATTTGAGAAAAATGTACACTACTTCTTCCAACATTTCTGCTCCTTTTACTGAGCAAGAACTTTTGCTTGTCCTAAATGCATTGAAAAAAGGAAAATCCTCAGGTTTTGATGGTATACAACCAGAATTTTTGAAGCACTATGGAAAAAATGTAAGGAACTGGCTAGTGCAGTTTTTCTCAAAGATACTCCAAACAAGTCAACTCCCTTCAGAGTTTGAACGAACTAAGATACTAGCTATCTTAAAACCTGGTAAACCTACGGATTCTGTTGAGAGCTATAGACCAATTGCCTTAATGAGTGTCTGCTTTAAGATCTTGGAACGGCCTATCTACAATAGGATAAGTCCTCTAATTTTTAAAATCATTCCAATTGAACAGGCTGGTTTTAGACCTCATCGTAGTTGTGAAGATCAGTTGCTTGCTCTGACAATACATATTGAGACAGGTTTTGAAAAGCAATTAAAGGGTGGGGTAGTGTTTATTGATCTAACAGCTGCATACGATACAGTGTAGAGAGAAGGTATTGTGTATAAGTTCTTTAAACTGACAAAGTGTAGTCAAATGTTGTGTCTGATTAACAATATGCTCTCAAATAAAATTATCCAGGTAGTCATGCATACAAATCACAGCAAAATAAAGTTACTTAACAATGGTCTACCTAAAGGATCTGTTCTCTCTCCATTTCTGTTTAACCTGTATATTGCAGACATACCTGTCTCGAGCTCTCGTCAATTTGCTTATGCCAACGATCTGGCAATAATTACTCAGCCTGTGGATGCTAATGTGATAGAGAGAACTTTAAATGTAGACTAGGATGTTCTGTGCACATACTTCAAAATGTGGTGCTTGAAACCAAGCCCTAGTAAAACGGAAACCTGCTTCTTCCATTTAAATAACCGGCAAGTGAATATCACCTTGAAGGTGTCACTTAATGAAAGTCTTCTCCCTCACAATGCCAACCCCAAATATCTTGGAGTTGCTCTCGACCGAACGCTATCATACAGGAAATGTCTAACCAACCTAGCAGCCAAATAAGGTCACGCAACATCATCATCCACAAGCTGGCATCTACTTTGCGTACTTCAGGTATGGCGCTGGTGCTTTCCACAGCTGAGTACTGTTCTCCAGTTTGGATCAACAGCTCTCATGCTAAAAAGGTGGACACGGTCCTGAATGAAACAATGCGTGTCATAAGTGGCACAGTAAAATTTACTCCCCTTTTCTGGTTGCCAGTACTCGGCCACATAGAACCTCCTAGAATTAGAAGATTGAATAACTTGGTTAGAGAATACTACAAGATATTAACCAATCCTGATCTTCCCATCCATGAAGATGTTAACATCAGATTCAGCTGCCTCAAATCAAGTTCTCCTCCTATTCAAACAGCACAGGAACTTGTAAGGAGGGATTTCAGTCCAAAAACTGATTGGCAATGAGAGTGGAACAGCGTAGCTCCGACTCAATGGCAGACATTGTTCAATTATAAGAATCTTCCAGCTGGCTTCGATTTGCCCCGCAAGACATGGGTAGCCCTCAGTAGAGTCCGTACTAACCACGGGAGATGTGGATCAATGATGTTTAAATGGGGTATGAGATCTTCTCCAGCCTGTGACTGTGGTGCACTTAAGCAGACTATCGACCATGTTGTTACCGAATGCATTGGAAGGGCATTCGCTGGATCCATCCAGGACTTTATGGTGGCTTCTGCTGAGGCCATACAATGGCTAGACAATTTAGATCTAACTCTTTGAACCCTTTTGCTTGCATGGTTGTTTTCAATGTTATAATGTGTATATCTTGTAATTATGTATATAATATTTTTCTGCTTACCGTTCAGTGTTCATGTATATTTAATCTTTGTATTGTTTTGTGTATGTTACCAAATGCTAATAATAATAATAATGTGAATTCTGTGTAAAACTTTGAAAATCTGTGAGCCTAACTACTTGTTGACATATTTAAGTTGGCTTAAAGAATTCAAGGAAATGATTCTTCTATTGTTTTTCCTTTTGCATTAAAAAAAAAATCCTGTCATTTTAAAGTCAGTGAAGCTGATCGAACAGATTATCATTTAAGCAATCAAGCTGTTGCTAAATTATCTAAAATTGAAGAAGAAGCTGTTCAACAATTTTTGGATGAAAATTCTAACATAACGACAAAGATAGTTCTGAGATTCCTCACTCCTGATCCAAAGAAGATAAACATTCCTTAAAAGCATGGAGAAAGTTTTAAATGTTTTAGGAAGCCTTGTAATTTATGATGAATCATAGTTTTTTCTAGTGTAATCCATAAGATAAGCACCAATCTATATACTCTTTGTGTCCCAGTTCAAGTAAAACAGAAAGCATGGATGACCAAGTCCAAATTCAAAGCTTTGATGCTCTCTTTTTTTTCTTTTTCTTTTTTTTTAATGTCCATTGGATCATTCATGTTGTCTGAGTCAGGTTGTTATCCAGGCCTGCCATAGAGAGTTTTGACCAGAAGAGAAGACAACAACCTGAAATATGAACTAACAGCTTATGGATTCTACACCAAGACAACATGCTGGCACTAAACACATTGACTGTTGAGATGTTTCTGGTGAAACAAAGGTCCCCATGCTGAAATTTGCACCATATTCATTGTATTCTTAAAAAAAAAAGAAAAAAAAGAAACTAACTGAGGTTCTTCAGTCTGTTAAAACTAATTCAATATAACATACATTTAAAAAACATCTATTGATAGATTATACCTAAATTAATGAATTTGTTAATTACTGTTTTGGTTTTGGTTTCCACGTATTCATTTGTTACATACTTTTAGTAACTAATATGTCCTTTCTGTTTTGTAAGTTGCGTAACATGATTTGACATAGATTCTACATTGTTCTTAGTTCTTCGTCTGGGTGCTACATTCCAATTAGTTACTTTATGATATGTATTTTTGTGGGACATTCAAGTAAATATGCAATTCCAAAGTAAATCCCTCAAGCTCCATTGTAATTTCACAAAAATCACAAGAGTGTAAACGTTCCTGGTTATAACTAGTAAAGACATAGCTATCACAAATAGCTTCAATTTTAAAACTAAAACAGTACACCACTGATGGATGAGAATTGTGCAAATTAGCCCAAGATGGTAATGGTTTTAGATCCATAAGCAAGCTTGTAGTTGTACATGTCTAGATATTTCAGTCATAGCCACGGGCCTCCCGTTTTATGTACGTCATTTTTTGTTTAAATAATCACATTAGCTGGGGTTCAGACTGCAGCCAACAATGCCATGTAGCTATCACACTCCCAGGCCAGGAAGTGTCAACAGATTCCTCCAGATGGCTGTATGGTACTGCTGCCTAGCTGGCTCTGGCAGCCAGGTGAGCCACTCATTGCTCGCACAGTGAGGAAAAGTATCTGTGTATGCGTAACATAATTGGTGAATCCTCTACTAACGACCAAAACAAAGGTATTGTTCTTAAATAATGTATAATGTAAAGCACCATAACAGACAATCTGGACCCTAAAAAGAAATCAGATGCCATATTAAGATTTCGAGATCATCTTTCCAAAACATGAGGTCATTCCTTTGTGATGATAATCTAAACCTCAAACTCAGACGAAAGCTGTTGAGATGTTACATCTGGTCAACACTGCTTTATGGAGTAGACACCTGGACTGTCAAAGCTTCCTCCATGAACAAATTAGAGGCCTTTGAAATGTGGTTACAGAGGGGATTGCTCAGAATATCCTGGACAGATTTTGTAACCAATAATGAAGTGTTAAGGAGAGCTAGAGCTGGCAAACATCACCAAAACCAGGAAAACAGCTTATTTAGGCCATATTCTACGAGGTAGAAAGTACGGCCTTCTACACCTCATATTATAAGGAAAGAGGAGCTGGTAGACCACCGATGTCATGGTTCCAAAACATCAAAGACTGAACCACTCTTCAAGTTAGCTAAAGAAAAGGGTGCATGCTTTCTCCAGGATGATCACCAATGTTTTGTGGACCGAATATGGCACTTGAAGAAGATTATGTAAAGTGTTGACCGGTCGTGAAAGGTAGTTGATTTATGAATTTCTACCAACAGTAGCTCTGTCTTGTTTCCCGTGAGACAACAGCAGTGCTTCAGCACTCGATGTGAAGTCTTCTTCTTGTACCATATCCTCATTGGATGTTGACTGTCATGAGGGCGATCTGGTTCTTGTTCTCAGCAACTTGGAAAAGAGTGGGAGTACTAAACCTGTACCATTCTTGGAGATTCCGTAGCCAAGATATTCTCCTTCTTCCCCTACTTCTCTTTCCTTCAATTTTACCTTGTACGATAAGCTAAAGGAGTCTATATTTATAATTTTGAATGATATGGCCAAAGTACTCAAGTTTCTTTGTTGTGCATGACCTATAGCTCTTTGTTCAGGCGTCGGAGTACTTCAATGTTACTTACTCTGTCAACTCATTATTTTCTGAGCAGGTGTCTAGCACCGCATCTCAAAGGATTAAAGTTTTCTGGTGGTGTCCACTTTTAGAGTCCAAATCTCGACACCATAAATTAAGACAGAAAATACATGACACCAAAGTAAACGGAGACGGAGATTGATCTTGAAATCCCTGTTACAAAGAATTTTGCTCATTCTCTTGAATATATTTCTTGCCTGTTCAATCTGTGACCTAATTTCAGTATGTGAAGTTTAGGAGTATGAGCATAACTGGTGGTAGCGACACAGTTGACGGTCCCTTGAGCTTTCAGCTCAGAACTTCCCCAATCTTTGACTCCCTCACTATGTATAACCATCATTATTTAGCCCTGATCTGCATTTAAGGCTTTTGCCTAGGCAACAGATTCCCTATCGGTTGTTTATGTAGTCTTTTCTTAAATGATTCCAAAGAAATTGGAAATTATTTTATCAAACATTCCCCTTAGTTAATTATTCCAATCCTTAATTCTCTTTCCTGTATATGAATATTTGCTCCAATTTCTCATCTTGAATTTCAACTTACCTTCCTAAAATGATCCTACTTTAAAAAACTCCATTCAGACTTATTTGTAAACTGTCTTTCTGTGTCATCTCTCTACTGACAGCTCAGACCAGCTCTTCTCCTTAATTGCCAGTCTTCTCAGCCCAACTCGTTGCCTCGTTAGCCAAAGGCAAGCAACCTGAATCTCTTGTAGTAGAAATGTGTGTGTTTTCTTAAACACTTGTTAAGCAGTACTGCTGATCGAAAATACAAATTGTAGCATATATTATTCTCCATTTTATTTTCAAGTGAGAAATCGCCTCTGGAATGATAAAATACCCCAGAAAGCAAAATTGACCATGTTTTATACCTATTTCATTCCAATCCTCGCATATGGACTCAAAACATGTACTGTGCATAACAAGGCAAATAATAAAATCCAGTCAACAGAAATGGAATTCATCAGAATAATGAACCAAAAGACCAGGAAGGACAAGATTAGAACTGAAGCAAACAGGAAGGAGGCTGGCATCAAAATACCTGTTACAGAGTTTTTAGGAAGGCACAAGCTAAAATGGTTTGGACATGTTATGAGGATGGACGGAACAAGAACAGCAAGGAATTACTTTGACAGAGAAGTGAAAGGGGAGAGGCCAACGGGAGACCAAGGAATCGATGGATAGACACAGTGAAATCAGAGGTCAACAAGAGGAATACCAAGTGGGAGGACATAGAGGAACAGAAACGCTACTTTGACAGGAAGAAGTGGCGAGCACTTGTACACCACACTTGGGAAACTGGAACTGGAAAATGATGATGGTTATGATTAAATTCTTTCCCTTACTGTGCTGTTCATTTTCTGTTGATTTTTTAGGTTTTTACAACATTGGTCCATGCATTTTCTGAGCAATTTTTCTCACCCAATACTGGACTTTCAGACGGTCTGGGTCGTATGCTCAAAATGTTCCTTTATCTCACAAAAGTGCAGTTTTGTGGACAACTGAATTGCAAAGAGAATGCATTTGGACTGTTACTTTTTTTTTAGGGAAATTAAATCTAAATCATGTATGTATGCTTCTTTTGCTTGTAAAACTAACAGTTTACTGGTTATTTGGGGTTTTGCCAGACTAAAAAGTGTCAAAACAAAGAAAAGCAGATTTTCTAAGAAAACTGCTGCAGTTAGGAAGAAAATTGTTTTTGTGGAAAATTTATTTTCATTTACACTTGGTGATCACTCTTTGAAAATTGACTCAGAATTTTGAAATTTTATTTTGCCTGCTTTTAACATTTTTATAAGTTCAGTGTTATTATATTCCATTATGTTTCTTGTGATACAGGCCTTTAAATGGGTCATGTGACTGTTTAAACAAGCGCGTGCATGTGGACGTGGCTTTGAATAAGATTCGTCGGCATTTGTTTTGAATATTTCAAGTCCATATGTTTGAATTTAGCACCTAGTGATTTATAGTGAATTTGGAAGTTTTTAGGTTTGTGTTGGTCACTCTTGTGCTAAGTCCCAACTGACGAGCCTAACTTAGCACACGAGGGCGAAATGCAGGCAACCAGGAATGAGTTAGCTGGAAGATTTATAATGTCCAATAACGGACCATTATATTGGTATTATAAATTTACTCATTCAGGACAAATATTTTAGGTTCCCTATGGGAATCAACATCTACATCATTTGATGGCCAGGCAGGCATCTATTTTTGGAAATGAGACATAGCTCTCATAGTGCATTGGCACTGCTGGTGGCTTCAAATAGCCTATGCAGTGGCCTCCACTGTATGCACTAGCCTTGCGTCTTGGGTGGTGTGCTAAGTCCCAACTGACGAGCCTAACTTAGCACACGAGGGCGAAACACAGGCAACCAGGAATGAGTTAGCTGGAAGATTTATAATGTCCAATAACGGACCATTATATTGGTATTATAACATGAAGATGTGGTTAAAACAGATACATTGTGTCTGGTGTAAAATTTGCAATTCATTGCGGTGCCTATGAAGTAACCTGAATAAATTAGATAAAATTAAATTAATTAATTGAAGGTGAGAGTGTGTTAGATGACATAGGTTATATGAGACTTACCTCTCAATGCGGCATGTGGTGTGTGGCCAATTGTTATGTGTGCTGCAGACTAACTTTTGTGAGATTCAAAGGAGAAGGAAGGGGAGGGAGAGGCGGGGCAAGGGGAGAGGGGAGGGGCAAAGTGAGAGGTCGTGAAGAAGGGGGGAATTAAGGCGGGACTGAAGGATGTGGGGAAAAAGGATGGCTGCTGAGGAAAGGGGCTGTGAATATTATGAAAAACTGAATTATGACTTGTTGGTTTTATGTTTCTGAAAATGGGAATTAGAAGGTCAAAAAGGATATTTGGCTTTTATGAAATTTCATTAAGATTATTATTTGGGTTGAAATATTGATCTAAATGTATGAAGCAGCTTTCGGTAATGTTAAGGAGGGGTCCTTCGTTAATGATTTTAAGAATTGCCATATCTGTGAATTTGTGATTATAGTCATGCATATGCTGTCCTACAGCTTAAAATTTATTGTATTTCAGGGCATTGATGTGTTCCGAGTACGTTATATTAAAATTCCTCCCGGTCTGTCCGACGTAAGAAGAATTACAACTGTTGCAAATGATCCTGTATACTCCTGATTTTGAATAACTATTGAACTTGTTTATGGATGTGGCATTATGTAAGACTTGTGCGTTCCTATTGTTTGTTTTGAAAACTACTTTTACATCGTGCTTTTTAAAGATGTTGGTGACTGTGTAGATTGTTCGTTGAGGGTAGAGATAGAAAGAGAGGAGTTGTTTTTCTTATCTTTTTTCAAGGTGGTAGAAGGACGGTATTTATATTTATTTGTAGAAAAATAATCAATAAACATTTACCAGTTCCCGTTTACAATTGAATTAGTAGTGTTAGAACTAACACTTCTGTGAATATTAATACATGAAAGAGTCTTGATGATGAGCATACTGAAGATGCAAGAATTTAGAACCTAGTTATTTTCAAAATAACTTATAATTTCATCCCAGTTTTTAATGTCAATTTGTATATATCCGTTTCATTTATTTTATGTCAGATGTGTGCATGTACATTTGTTTAGTTATTAGATGTTTTACATTAAGGCTGAAGATGGCCAGCCCTGACCGAAACTGTTCCCTAGTTAATGTAATTTAGAATATTGCATATTATAGTATTGAAAGGTGGACCATTACAACATTAATAATTACATTGTGAAATGTAATGAGGAGTTTGGCCTCTGCCAATGATTTGGTATTAATTGGTAGATTGTGCCGAAAGCCTTCATTGTCATGTTTTGAAACTTTAAAATAGGTACAGTGAGTATGGTATGAAAATTAGCCATTGCAACACCAAAGTGATGTCAGTAGGTAAGAAACCTAGGAGAATTGAATGTTAAGTTGGGTTAAGCTGGAACATGTAGATTATTTCAAGTATTTATTGTGTCCGTTCTCCCAGGAAGTGAGATTGCTAGAAGGTGCAGTAAAGCTAATGCAGTAAGCTAACAATTGCAATCAGCAGTATTCTGTATCCTGTGCGAAACTATCTTTATACCGGTCTGTTTAACAGATAAGCTTTCCTTATTTGGAGTGAAAGCTGGGTGGACTCAGAATATCTTATTCATAAGTTAGAAGTAACAGACATGAAAGTAGTGAGAATGAGGAGATAAAGGCTAAGTTAGGAATGAACTCTACTGATGAAGCTGTACGCACAAACCAGCTTCGGTGTGGGATCATGTGAGTCTATTGGAGGAGGGGAGGCTACCTAGGAGAAAAATGAACTCGGTCTAGTCTACTTCTCTTATCCTCCATCACAAAGATGTCTGTGTTAGACTCAGTTTCTAACAATTTAAAGATGAGGTATAGCACTAAACAAGGCCATAGAGCTATTTATAAATAGAGGCAGCATTTAGTAAATTTACAGAGGCTTCCATATCGAACACTGTAAGGGGTAACAGAGTACATATATTTTGTTCTGTTAACAAGGGCCTGTCAGCATTGCTCTGGATTTACTGCAGTCTATAGGCTTATTGTACTATCTTGTTTGGAATTATCACGATTCCGTAATTCATTCCTTTTTGTAGACTGTACATTCCCAGTAATCATTCTGTATTTAATTCCTTTGGATTGATGATTTATTGCACTTACTTGCACTTGTTTTCATGTAAATTCATCAGAATAACACACTGAAACATCTTCAGTAATGCATTTGACCACAGACAGCAGCCCAAAGAGTTTAAATATGAAAGTAAAACATATTTCTGTACTGAATGTTTTGTTCTTTGTATAGATTTTGAATACCTCTGTATTTAATTTATTTACTTTTATTCACTTTTATTATCATTACTTATTTCACTTGTAGTTATTCACTAAATTGTCAAAATAAAAAATTCAAGGTCCAGATTCCTTGTAGATAAATTCAGCCACTGTCGTCATATTACAGCTTTTTCCTTTTGGTTGTGCTTGTGCTCGGAGACATAGAAATATTCAACCAATCTCTTTTTATATTAGGTATGTACATATCAGATGCAAAAAACTCTTCTGAAAGGGCCAAATCTCAGAAAAGTTTGTCAAAATAAAGAATTTTAGGCTTGCGGGTATTAACTTTACAAATGAAAATATTTATAAAATCCTCCTTATCAATACAAATCAACTCATCTGTTAGATGAAGCAAAGTACGAAAAGAAAACTCATTTAACTTACTTGTACATTATTTTTTAACTTGTTTTTCATCCACTCATAATTCCTTTTTCTCATTACAGATGTTACACACGTTTTAATCCATAGTATTGACGGTCTCACTACACTCCTCAGCACAGTGTTTTCATTTTAACAGCCAGCATGTTTTATTTGACAATTCAAGAACGATCTTTGAGACGAGAGGACTTTGTACCTCAATATGTTTTTAATTCACTAATAATGATCACTGTCACCTCACTTCATTACGATTTTTAATTTGTTTGTGTATTATGTAATTACTGTTCTGCTACTGAAGATGGCCTTGAGATTAGGCTGAAACATGTATAGACTTTGCTTCGTCTAACAGAGGACTTGATTTGTATTGATAAGGAGGATTTTATAAATATTTTCATTTGTAAAGTGATAACCGTCAATACAGAATGAGATTAATGACTTGCAATTGCGGATATTAACTCGTAGAATTAAAAAATAACCGAATTTGGCTGGCTCCACCTTGTTACATAGGCAACTTCTCTGCCTTGCTTGCATGGAGTATCTATTACCTATGGTCCCAGGCATAAGGGAAAATTTTGCTTAAAATGTTCTTATATTCTAGGAACTTTTTACATTTTGAATTCACTTTTGAGGGTTGATCTGTGACGTTGTTTGGCATCTCTGTGATGGAGTTCGACGTAACTGGCATCATTTGTGGCAAGGATGGGTTCTCAATCGCGATAACATCCCAGCACATTGGTCACTTTGTAACATACCTTTAATTCCTTGTCCTCCTGTTTCTGTAAGTCAAAGCCCTGTTCAAGGGTCAGAGGTTAATGTTGGCCAGAGAGGTGAAGGGGAATCTGACATGTGCTCTGCAGGAAGTGATGAAATGTGGATTGCTGAACTGTTTCAAAAATTGGTCTGGATGCTGGCAGAAATATGTCACTGTCCAAGGTGTTCGGTAAAAGGTTCTATGTCCTTTGTAATAAAAGTTGTAAATAAGGGTTACAGTTCTCTTCACGTGGTTATGAGGGTATTAAGGGTTTCTAGCAAGGATATAAAGGAGAGGGCATGTAAGACACCAATCAGAGTATGGTTCTGGTGTAAGGGACCCTCACCAGGATTACTGTCTGACTCATTGGCTGAATGGTCAGTGTACTGGCCTTTGGTTCAGAGGACCCTGGGTCTTAATGCTATCCCCAACATCCCTGCAACTCTCACACCACACACAACACTATCATTCACCACAATAACACACAGTTAACTCCACATGGCAGATGCCACCCACCCTCATTGGAGGGTCTGCCTTGCAAGGGATGGACCCGGCTAGAAATAGCCACACAAAATTAAAAAAACAGGATTACTTAATACGAGGGCCCAAAAGATCCAAAGGAAAGCAGTGCATTTTGTCCTGGGTGATTTCCGACAAAAGAGTAGCATTATGAAAATGTTCCAAATTTTTGGGCTGGGAACACTTAAAAGTAAGGGGACAAGCTGCTCAATTAAGCGGGATGTTTCGAGCTGTCATTGTAGGGATGGCTTTGAATGACATTAGTAGACGAATAAGTTTGAGTGGCATGTGTAAATGTGGGAGATATCATAAAATGAAGATAAAGTTGGAATTCAGGAGGACAAATTGGGACAAATATTCATTTATAGAAAGAGGAATTGGGGATTGGATTGGAATAATTTATCAAGGGAGATATTTGATAAATTTCAAACTAGTTTGAAATCATATACGAACAGACTAGGTAAAGAACTGATAGGAAATCTGCCATCTGGGTGACAGCCCTAAATGCAGCTCAGTGGGGATTGATTGAAAAAACTCCATGAAAAAATTAACGTACACGTACCAGACAGATGCACGAGGCTTAAGCGGATATTGTCCACAAATTGGCATAGAACTAGCTATGCATTCAAAGGGCCAGTTGAACGAATGTCATTATTTCTAAACAAAGTGGATATTGATATTTTATATTTTATATTTTATGAAATACTTCCTCTCATGCAGAGGCTGCCTTGCAACAAAGTATACTTCTACATTTATATTTAGAAGAGAAATAGATATTCTGTACTTGAGAAATGTTGAAGGTAACCTAATTGTAACAGTGATTTCTTAGAATTATCAGTGAGCCCCTTAAGGCTATGATGGCAATCTCCCGTAACGTTGTAACTGGCAGAGACATCTGTTTCCAGAAATTAGCGGCAAAAGCGGGAATCGCCCTTGCTCCAATCATCAGACCTACTATGTCGATTTCCTCTAACTGGTATTTCTCCCTGTAGTAAGGAATTGTTGGAAAGTATATATTCCTCTTCTCTAGGTTAACATCTGAGGGCTGTGACTTATGGCTTACTCGTACTAGGGCCTATAACCTGTGTATATATTTGTACTTCTTCTTATACTCCACCAACCTTTTTAGTGTGTTTTGTTTTGTTTACTTTTCTCTATTGTATGTGAAATGGTTTTACCATTAATAAAGTACTGTTATTATCCAATCTATTGTGAAGGTGGGAGGAGAGAATATAGCATTGTTCAGGTTAGAGAGCTGTCTTAGGCAATTCACCTCTATTGTTTATTATAGTGATGGACAGAGTACTTGATAGTATGGCTGGAAGGATTGGAGAAGATAAAATAAAGCAACATTGTTTGCAGATGATCTGGTGATATGGGGTACAAGAACATCTGGATGCATGTGGAGAAGTAGTCTCCATGTATGAAATGAAGTTCTCAGCAAAGAGGAGTGAAATAATCATTGTAACACAAATTAAAAATAGATGAGAGATGGAATTAGCATTAGGATGAGAAAACCTACCAAAATTAGGTAGATCATGGCCAAACAAATCAGCAAATAATGTAGCAGCCAGGTATAAAAAATCTTGCTCCCCTCTATAATATTAACCAGCACCCTTTAGCTGTCACCACTTGTTATTGACTTCTCCTAGTATGTCAGTATCCCATTATATGAAAATATCAGTGCTCTGCTGATTTTGTCAATTTCGAAGATCTCATTTTATTCTCTAATCGTTCCATAGTACTAAATTCCCTGTGATATGAAGCTGTTGATGTTTACAGTACCGCAACAATGCTGATGAGTTTGCCAGAAAAAGTTTAGGCTCCTAAACATTCCTTTCCACTGTCGGCAACCCTGAAGATGGTTTTCCATTTTCACACCTTAATTAAGGCCATGGCCGCTTCCTTCTCACCTCTAGCCCTCTCCTATACCATTGTCACCATAGGACCTATCTGTGTCGGTGCAACGTAAAGCAACTGAGGTGTCTTAATGTGTCCAGCCCTGAAGTAGACAGTTCGGGAAGCATTTAAGGGGGAAATAGGAGAAGTTGGAGTGAAATAAATGGACAATGCAGAAAAGCAGACCATTTCTTTAAGTGTGTGAGAGATATAATATGGAGGAGAGTGCCAGTGAGCTGTAAACAGATTATAAGACTTACCAGGTTTATGCATAAGTTTTTTCTGGTTTTTGTGGTAAAGAAAACAGGTAATTTTCAAGAGAAATTCATCTTTTGTTTACTCTAAATATTGGCCATCGGCTTCTACACACTTCGCCCATCTTTCAGGTAATTTATGAATACTATGGCTGAAAAACTGCCTGTCTTTTGCGGGAAACCATTCGTTGGGCCATTTTCCAACTTCCTCGAAATTGCTGAAGTGCCTATCAGATGGCACCAGGTCGGGGCAGTACGGCATGTCCCATCCAAGCGATATCAAGGTGTCTTCTCACTGGTTTTGCTGTGCGAGGTGGTGCATTGTCGTGTAACAAGATCACTTTGCTATGTCTTCTGGCCCATTCTGGTGATCTTTCGATCACTGCATGATTTAAGTTAATCATTAACCATTTGTTAACGGTTTCACCAGCCTTCAAGAGTTCCTAATACTCAATACAGCTCTGGTCCCACCCGACCCAAAGCATGGTCGTCTTGGCAAAGCGAACCATGTTTCACATGTTCTAATGTATGGAGCTGGTTCACTATATGTTTCTACTAGCAAACAATGACTTTTCACAGCCCTTTTCTTTTAATTAAATAAGAAAAGCAATGCATGCCGCAAATGTTCTTTTTCAGGTACAAATTTACACATGATCACTGAACGATACAACACAGATGCTAGTCTAGTGTATGGTGGACTCATCTTGTGTGTGTTGGTAGGTTCATGTCAGACGAACAAACTGACGTGTGTCAAATTCATGCACTGCATACTGTTCGCTAGCGCCATCTCTTAGCGAAACCAGAAAAGACGTATGCATACGCCTGGTAAACTGTGGTCACATACTGACTTATGTAACAGAGTTGAGAAGCAGTTGAATAAAAGTAATAGAATTGTTTGTAATTATTACATTCTTAGTCACTTTTACTTACTTATAATTGTTACTTTTTACAAAATGTAATTTTTACTTGTAATTTACTTCTTCAAAGGAAATTGTAACCGTTACATTACAGTAATAGGTACATCGCATGGAAGCAGAAACAGGGGGATGGGATGTGATGATGAAGATTTTTTTAACCCTCTTTTCAGTAAGATCCAATTCATTTAATTGCAAAGTAAATGGCAAGCTAAGTCATTAACTAAAATGATAATGATTGGAAAAGATCATTTTGTAAGGATCAAGGTATAATTTAGTCTCGCCTAGTGATGATAGCCACTTAATGTTTCTGTGCTAAAAACTGCACTAAATGAAGTAATATCTTTTCCTTGAATACTTTTATGTTATTCCAGCCTCATCCAAAGGAAAAATGTTGTTTTCTTAAGACTAGCGTTGTATAAAGTAATTGTAATTTTATTGATTACTCGTTGAAAAAGTCATTTTAATCGAGTAAAATATTTCTCAGGTAACTGTAATGGAGCCCATTTACCTTTTCCGTGTACTCTCTCTATCACTGCTTATGTATCAGACATAAAAAGGTAGGATACAGGCCTGTGAAATGAAGTTCTTTAATAGTAGGATAGGAAGGCCAGGAGACAGGTGGCTGCAGGCAGTTATGGAGTGCAGAAAGGTTGGAAGAGAGCAGAATGTGAGCAGATGGAAAACAGTGGAGAGGCTATGTTCCCACCGAGTGAGTTGGCCGTGCGGTTAGGGGTGCGCACCTATGAGCTTGCATTTGGGAGATAGTGAATTCAAACCCCACTGTTGGCAGCCCTGAAGATGGTTTTCTGTGGTTTCCCATTTTCACGCCAGGCAAATACTGGGACAGTATTTTAGTTAAGGCAAATTCCATTGTCGCCATAAGACCTATCTGTGTCGGTGCGATGTAAAGCAATTTGCTTATGTACCCAGCTGAAGGCTGGAAACTGTCCAAGATGATGATGATTTTCCTATCAACTCTGAATAGATAGGTTTTAAATCAAAACTTTGGTCATATATGTTCTGATTGATAGCCCTTAATAACAGTTATTAGTGTCATGGGCTGATACTGTGTGGTGTATAATACAGTCCCTGATGCTATATTGCACAAAACCGTTCATTTAATATTTCCTGCACCTCTTTTCATATTCTTATCAAGCTCTTCTTAATTCAGTGTCTGGTTCCTTGGCTGAATGGTCAGTGAGAGGGCATTCAGGTCAAAGGTCTCCGGGTTCGATTCCTGGCTGGATTTAAATCTTAAATGGTTCTACACCACACACATCTGATTCACATGTTTAATATACAGAGGTCTGTAAAGTAAGGGATCAATTGTTTTTACCTTTACAACTGACAGTAAGGTTTATAAAAACCTGTTCTTTTTTGTGTTATTAAACTTTAATATTAAGCACAATGTGCACATATGTTGTGTGAAATCTACACACGCATTACATACTTAATGTAATATCCATAGATATATATAGTAGATCATGTACATTATTCACAATTCTTTCACCAGTCCTGAGACCTTTAAACGAACCAACACTTTTCATCTCAAGAACAACAGAGGCATTCTGAGTCGTCTGCATCGTTAAGAATCCAGTGAAATGTCGGTAATGATGATGATATAAAAATTATTATAATTTTATATACACAAAATATCATCAAAGATAGAGTTACAAATTCAATTTAATCTTGTATATAGTTCCTCTTATACCCTTGTTGTTTCAAAAGAATTTTGTTGTTTTTGTACGTTTATTTTTGTGTCACAAACCCAAAGAAGAATAGTATAAATACAGTTTTTAATTCTGCAATATGGTATTAAAATTTATTGAAATTGTCTTCCAAAACAAAATTTATCTAGTTAGCTGTTCAGAAGCTTGAAGTTCTGTCAATCTTCCAGGCTCAGGAAACTAAAATGTCTTATATTGCAGGCACACTGTTCACTGGACTTAACCGTGGCCAAGATTAAACTTGGAAATTGGGAGGGACCCAGAGAACTAACCATAGGCTCTGCATATCTTCCATATGGCTCAACTAATCTTCCCCCATCAGAAGAAGTTGAGAACCTAATTTGCAATGCAAAGAGGAAAGGCAAACACCTAGTCCTTGGAGCAGATGCAAATTCACACCACACGGCATAGGGCAGCACAAATTGCAATGCAAGAGGCGAGTCTTTACTAGAGTTTATTATTGGAACTGAGTTGACGATATTAAACCTAGGAAACAAGCCTACATTATAAATAAAAATTGTAGGGAGGTAATAGACATTACACTAAGCACTTCGCATATTGCAAACTTTATTAAAGACTGGAGGGTGCTGGAGGAACCATCATTGGCAGACCACCAGTACATCCAATTTGCAATAGATGCGAGACTATGTGGGATTGAGATGTACAGAGACCCAAAAAGAACTAACTGGGATAGATACAGAGAAGTTGTAGGGAATGCTGTTTCAAAAAATTCCAACTAACGTGAGAGGACAGAAAGAATTGGATGAGGCAGTGGAACTATTAGAAGAGGCCATTATAGACTCATTCCATGACATCTGTCTTCTCAAAGAAAGAAGAACACTAAAAAAGTAAGGTCGTGGAACAACAAACTAGCCAAAATGAAAAAAGAGGTTAGGATGTTGTATAGAATATCATCTAGAAATGGTATATGGGACATATATCATAGGAAACTCACTGAGTATAACCTAAGAGATACGGAAAGCAAAAAGAAAATCTTGGAGACTGATCTGTGAGAAAGTGGAATCACACATTGAAACAGCAAGGCTACAGAAGGTTCTGAAAGCAACCCATATAAATCAAGTGGGGACACTGGAGAAACCAGATGGGTCATTTACTCAGGTGGGGAGGGACACGCTGGAGATACTAATGGTGGTCACTTTCCTGAGGCTGAGGAGATGACAGATGAAGAAATGGTTGGAACAGAGACCGGAGCTCGAAGAGCAGACTGGAACTGTGCTAACAGAATAATAAAACATAACCATGTAAAATGGGCAGTCGACATGTTTCATCCTATAAAGGCTCCAGGACCAGATGAGATACTTCCGATACTCCTACAGGAAGGACGGGAGATACTCATCAATGTCCTGACGGACCTTTTCAGAACTAGTCTAGCTTTAGGGTACGTGCCCAAATCATGGTCTGAAGCTAAAGCAGTATTCATACCTAAGCCTGGAAGGGCAAATTATGCCGAAGCCAAAGGATACAGACCATCATGTTTAACCTCCTTCATGCTGAAAGCAATGGAGAAAATTCTGGATAAATATATCAGAAGAACGGTGCAACTGAACTCAATGTTACATGAAAATCAGTTTGCATATAGACCTGGCAGATCCACTGAAGTAGCACTCCACTAGTTGGTTTGTAAACTAGAGGAAAGCCTAGAATATAAAGAAATTGCACTGGCAGTATTTCTAGATATAGAAGGAGCCTTCAGAAATACAACCTATGACTATGATCAAAGCATTGGAAAAGAGCAAGGTGAGTAAAACAGTCGTCAAATGGATTAAATCCATGTTAGACGGAAGGGAGATAAAAGCAACCCTGTTTGAAGAAACGCTGATGGTTAGGGCCAACTGAGGCTGTGCTCAGGGAGGAGTTCTTTCGCACTTGCTATGGAACCTCGTGGTGAACAAAATCATAGCTATGCTCAACAAACAGGGTTTTCATACACAAGGATACGCAGTTGATCTAGTGATTGTGGTACGAGGTAAGGTGATGAGTGTTATCCTGGACCTCTTGCAAAGATCACTTAACCTTGTGGAGAACTGGTGTTGGGAAGAACAACTATCAGTCAACCCGAACAAGATAACTCTGGTTCCTTTTGCAAGAAGGAGAAAATTAGATGGAAAGAGATCACTGAAGCTATTTGGACAAGATATATATATATATATATATATATGGAAGAAGTGGCACTGCACCTAGATGCAGTGTTAGACAAAAATCTAACCTGGAATCCACATATAGAAAGGAACATAACCTGGACCAAGAACTTGCTGTATGCATGTAAAAGAGCCGTCGGGAAGACATGGGGTCTCAGACCATCAGTGGTAATGTGGATATATGCAATGATCATTAGACCATTGATGGCCTATGCTGCAATCATCTGGTGACAGAAAGTAAGTCACGGAATAGTCAACAGTAGATTGGATAGCCTAAAGAGAACGGCATGCATAGCCATAACTGGGGCTATGAGAACTACACTGACAGAAGCCTTGAATACTTTACTAGACCTCCTATTACTATGCGATTTAATAAAATGACAGGCTAGAATGAGTTCATATAGATTGGCACAATCAGTGTGCTGGAATGCACGAAGACCCAATCTAGGACACTGTAAAATTAACAGAGTAATAACAGAGGAAGTTCTACACATGCCTTCTGATCATATGATACCAAAGTACAACTTTGAAAAACCGTTTGAGACACAGATAATAAAGAAAGAAGACTGGGATATTAACCATTAGAATACTGAAAAAAGAAGATATAGTGTGGTGGACTGATGGTTCCAAGACTGTGGATGGCACAGGAGGAGGGATCAACTGGGGAAGACCTGAGAGATCAATCCTGATGAGCCTGGGCAAACACACTACAGTCCTTCAAGCTGAAGTGATAGCTATCACAACATGTCTTTAAGAAAATCTGAAAATGAACTATAGGAATAAGAACATTTTCATTTTTACGGACAGCCAAGCTGCCATTAAGGCACTAGAGGCAGTCCGGATAATATCCAGAATTGTCTGGTATTGCCATTCACTTCTCCTGAAGCTCTCAAAGTACAACATTGTAAAATAATATGGGTACCAGGGCATGCAGGTATAGAAGGAAATGAAAAGGCAGATAAACTGGCCAGGAAAGGGGCAGAAACATATTTTGTAGGCCCAGAACCTGTATGTGGGATTTCCTAAGGACAAGCCCGACACTACATGGGAAGATGAGTACAAAAGAAACAAATGGGGAACTGGAAAAATGCTCCTGGATGCAGGCTTGCAAAGGAACTTATGAAAGGACCAAACAAGAAGCTGACTAAAGAACTGTTGAAACTCAGCAGAGAAAATATAAGATGGGTATTAGGGCTATTGACAGGATACTGCCATCTGAAAAAACACCTACATAGAATTGGAGTAATAAGAGACAATATATGTAGGAAATGCAATGAAGCAGAGGAATCAGCTGAACACACACTTTTCGAATGTGAGGTGCTGGGTAGAATCAGACTCTCCACTCTAGGACTACCAGGTGAAGAGAGAGAAAAAATCCAAGAAGACCCAATAAAAACAACCAGCAGCTTTGTGAAGTGAGCAGGTATATCTAGGTGAGAATGAAGGAAAAACATGGAAGCGAAAGCTTTTAGAGTTTGACGCTAATTGGGAATTAATATTTAGAAGCCCCATAAAGAAAAGAAGAAGAAGAAAAGATCTTCCAGGCCTCACTGTGAGACTTTTAGACAACTCTGTTTACGTTTGCAGGGAATGCAATAACCAGGTAGATGAAAGTTTCATCAATATCCTGTACACGATCTTCATGCATTTTCCTTGTTAGAAAGTCTATTTCCTTTTTTGAGTAACCTTATGTTATTCACAGAATGTAATAAAAAATAGTTTGCTTGGAATGCTACCATTGACTCAAATTTTAATGAAACATACGAATCTATAATATATAATAAAAAAGTGGACAGGGAGATTGACAAAGGGGTTTATTTATAAAGTTGAATGACTAACGGCACTCATATTTACAAATTATATTGTACCAGATAGTTTTCCTGCTGTGCAATCAGAGAGCCCGCTGTACTGATAATGTACGTTTTAAGTCTTAGATATCAAAAAATGATTGAAAACCATCACAGATTAGGGAAGTCTGAACTGAACACCATGCTGGATCAATGTATAATATTGTGCTGCCTCGAGGGGTTAACTGTGCTGACTAATGGAAAACTCAAACTAATCTAACATTTTCTGTTAACTTGTGTCAGAAATATGAACAAATCAAAGTATAGGGACTGTTTTATATGAAACCCAACTTCCTTGTTATATCATGTGGTATCTTCTTCTTCTTCTTCTTTTATGACCACATAGGATCACTTTAGTCAGTCCGTCATTCAGGTCTCTTTGAAGGGATTGTTCGGGCTTTGCGGTCTTCCCAGTACTTCTTCAGATGCTCCGATCTTCGTGCCCTTTCCTCAGTTGGAAATATGCGTGTTGTTGGTTTGTTTTGTGTAAGGGTAAAGCGGAGGTTTGTATTCTTGAGTTTTGTATTCAATTTTATCTTATTTGTGGTGTCTTCTGTTGTAAGGCCTATTTCCTTCAGATCTTCTCTTACTTCTCTGATCCATTTACATCCTGTTGTGGTATTTTTTGAGACGAGATTGTGTTGTATTAGTTGTTTCAGAAGTCTTGAATCCTGCATCCTCATGATATGTCCAAAGAATCCCAGTCTCCTCTTAACCATAAGACGTTATAAGACCATTCCCTTGCGATCTGTTAAAGGTCATTGACTATATTATTAAAACATGGTCACTGCTAAAAAGCAACAGAGGGTAGTTTATTATTAATAAAACCTCACTGCAACAGATTCCCTAATTATCCCCTCTATTTTTTTTCACTGTAGTGTCATCTTGAAAGTCTTTGAATGGGTATTGAAAAGTGTTTATAACTTTAAAAAAATTATGTTGTTCTATGTACATTTTCCATCATTTCTCCTAGCTAATATTCATATTCCTTTATTTCCATCACGTTTATTTAAAAAGAACAACATTAAATTTCAGGTTCCAAGTACCCCCTGGAACCTGCCTGTGTGTACCTGAGCACGTCGGCTCCCCGCGTGCCGGCTAGTGCCTGCCTGAGTCTGTCCCAGAGATTATTGGAGGAAGCTAAACTATGTGCCCAAGATGAACAGCCGTGTGTCTACATGGTGACCCAACTTCTTATCGACCAAACTCAGGAGATGTTGAGGATTATTAAAGGTAATAATTTGTACACTTACTCTCATCATATTCACTCATTTTAATCATGGTAATTTTGTGGGTTTATGCCAGTAGAGTCTAGAGTGCTTCACACCATGCAAATTAGCACAGCTGTACACCTGTGAATGCACAGTGCAGAGTCGGAGTAGGAGTGGTGCCCGTTCGGTCACAATAGACAACGGTGTGCGCGCTTTATGGGAGGAAGTATCCTGCAGTGCTCCTTGTGTGTTTCATTATCAGTCCGTTATAAGACCATTCCCTTGTGATCTGTTAAAGGTCATTGACTATATTATTAAAACATGGTCACTGCTAAAAAGCAACAGAGTGTCGATTTGCCTCAACAATTTAAGAAAGAATGGGAGTTACAGTATCTTTTTACTTCTGACGAAGAGAACTCAAAAGATTAACTCACAAAACCATGAATTATTGTAAATGAGAACAGCAATTAACATCATGTGTATCAGCAAACGTGTGGTACTAGTTTGTTTTTTTTTTGCTAGGGGCTTTACGTCGCTCAGACACAGATAGGTCTTATGGCGACGATGGGATGGGAAAGGCCTAGGAGTTGGAAGGAAGCGGCCGTGGCCTTCATTAAGGTACAGCCCCAGCATTTGCCTGGTGTGAAAGTGGGAAACCACGGAAAACCATCTTCAGGGCTGCTGATAGTGGGATTCGAACCTACTATCTCCCGGATGCAAGCTCACAGCCGCGCGCCTCTACGCGCACGGCCAACTCGCCCCTTTGTACTAGTTTTTAACCCATTCAACTGCTAAACCCGTATATATATGTTTTGGTGCAGTGTGTATTTCACCATTTGCACAAATGAATGGGATATAGTCTCATGCTTTGAGATTCCATGGAAATGCTCAAGGAAGTTGTGTACGGTACATTTACCACTCCATTTCACGTGTTTTGAAAGCGATCTGGTGTTATTTTAGCTTAGTTGGAGTGGAACATCTTTCCAGCTAACGTGTAGCCATTATGGCATCTTGAAGTATACATTCATCTCTTGTTGACGAAGAAATGTAATGTTTCCTCATAAATAGTGATTCTGGAGAGCTACATTTGGATAATGAAGATTGAGAATATATAGGGGGCAATATTGAACTACGGGAAGTGCGAGACAAAGTAGTAATGATGAATCTCGTGCAGAATTGTCACGCCCTCCTCAGATAAATTCTTTTTTTCCCCAAATGGTAATGATTTTTATAATACCAGTGCTTGGATCAACAATTTTATGTTATATTTCAGTAATAGTATCACAGAGCAGAGTAGCCGTGCGTGTTAACGTTCTACCGCTTTGGAGCCAAGCTCTGTATTTGGCAGGCGAGTGGGTTCGAACCACACCGTCAGTTGTCCTGAGAATGTTTGTTTCCCTCTTCACTCCCAAGCAAATGCTGGGACAGTTCCTATTCATAAGCCACAGCCGATTCCTTCCACTTCCTTACCCAGTTTCATTCACCATCATTTAATTCATATTCATTATCTTCTCAACTGAGGTTTGCATCAGGAAGGGCATCCGGCCATAAAAATATGCTGTAAAATATAATCTCACTTCATCCCCAACCCTGTATTGGGCTGCAGTGCTAAGAGGACGATATGCATTCCATTAACAGTATCAGTAAAAATTTATCTGCAAAAGTGCTTCTTCCTTAAAAACCATGAACCTACTACGCTGGTGTAGCAGGGGGAGAGATGATACTTCCACGTGGCACGTCCCAGGTGGCGGATAGGGGAGTCCTAACCGGCTTGCTGACGGACTTGAGGGAAATAAAATACCTCTCGCGGATCAAACACACAACTCCCTGTGGGTGGGGGACGCAGACGAAGAATACAGCCCCGGTATCCCCTGCCTGTCGTAAGAGGCGACTAAAATGGGCCCGGGGGCTCTCAACTTGGGAGTGTGGATTGGCGACCACAGGTCCCTTGGCTGAGTCTTGGCATTGCTTCCACTTACTTGTACCAGGCTTCTCACTTTCGTCTATCCTGTCCGACCTCCTATGGTCAGCTCTTGTTCTTTTCTGATCCTGACGGTATTAGAGCATTCGAGGCCTAGGGAGTCTCATTTTCATGCCCTTCGTGGCCCTTGCCTTTCTTTATCTGTTACTTCATTTTTCAAAGTGACAGATCCCTTCTTTCTTCTTCTTTTCTCTCTCTCTCTACCCCCTGTGGGTGGGGGACGCAGACGAAAAATACACCCACGGTATCCCCTGCCTGTCGTGAGAGGCGACTGAAAGGGGCGACCAAGGGATGATTGTCTTAGAACCATGAAACTACTTTTGATTAGTACCATCACGCGGAGAACACCATGGGTCGCCTTTACGCCTTTAGGTATGAAATAGGTTTGTGATGAGTAGCAGCAGAGAGTGGTTCCCCTGTGGGTTTCCAGTACCCGTGTGTCGTACTCATGTGAGCAGCACCGTGGGTCTGGGCGTTGCTTGTGAGTTGTACCACTATATGAGCGACACCGTGGGTCTGCGTTGCCTGTGATTAGTACCCACTATGTGAGGAACACTACGGGAATACCGGCGCCTGTGACTAGTACACCTAGGTGAGGAACCTCATCGGTTTACGTTGGCTATGAGTGCGCCATTGGGTGAGTAACACTATAGGTCTGCGTTACCTGTACTACGTACAATACTTGTGAGTAGTACCATAATGTTTGGAACACCGTGAGTTTACGCTACCTTTGATTAGTACCGCAACTTGAGAAATACCGTGGTTCTCCTTTACTAGTGATAAGTGCCATTATGTGGGATCGTTGACATAGATATTGACCCATTTAGACAAGCATCATCGATGCAGGATTGGGCTTTGGAAGCAGTCCCTTGGTCAGTAATATTGTTTCTGGGAATGTGAGGCATTGCGCATCTTTTCCACTGATTGTTTTAAATTCATATTCATCAGTTCATTCCTCATAATCACGTTTTGATTTCTGGTCAGTGGATGAATTTTGTACTTTTAAATTGTAATTGCATTTCATCTCATTTTGTACCATAGGGGCCGATGACCTAGATGTTAGGCCCCTCTAAACAACAAGCATCATTATCATCTTCCTTAAAAAAATCCTGGCCCAGAGGGTTTGTCTGGTCATCAAAACTCGGCAGTGAAAAGCTTAATTGGTGTGTAAAATTAGTTGAACGTTTGCCATTGTAGAAACATTAAGTATTTTGTTCTTTTGTAAAGCTGTTATTGTGTTATATATGTTTTCTTGTTCCCTTTTGCATAAGAAGGGAGAAATTTAAATGAATAAATATAAATTTTATGCGTGAAACAGTCCAGAGTTAACGTGAGCATAATTTTGAAAGGAAAATTTTTGCCATTCTTTCCTAGCCCCTCCCTTCATATAACAAGCATTTTGATTAATTGTAATATTTCATGAACAATAAGTTTGGTGTTCTCGCAACGTTTACTGCAAAATACATTCATCACCTAACACTTGACCTATAAATGTTTCTTGAACGAGGACACTCCCCCACCACAAGGAGTGGAGGGAAGGAAGGATGTACGGTGAGGGAGGGGATGCACAGCTGTTATTCTGAGACATACACTGTCTGCACAGTGCGGACTGACGTTGGACGCTGCTAGCTTATGCTATGTGGAACAAGAAAAACTGAGATATTCTTTGCATTTTTTAAAGATCTTGCTTTGCTTCCTTAGGAGTAAACTAGGACCAATGATGGCTGTTCCGATGGCACGGGATGAGACATCAGGGTTTGTATGAATGTGGTAATGTGAACTACTTTTCCATAAATACACTGTCATGCCAAAAGTCATAAGATACCAGTATGTAAAGGTAGTAATCGGTGGCGGCACAATACCATGACGTGCCCAGATCTGTATCAGTTGTGATCTGACGTCTCAAGAGTGAGTCTAAATACCATCTCTGCTGGTCGTGGCAATGCGACATGAAGAATTGACTTTTGAGCAGGACATGATAATGGGGGCCAAACAGATTGCCGAAGTTGTGCAGACATGTAACATTTCTCGATCACTTTTTTTGTGCAGTTGGCTTTACGTCACACAGACACAGATAGGTTTTATGGCAACAATAGGATAGGATAAGAAAGTTCACGGCTGCATGTCCCTAACTGCATGGCCAACTCTTTTAGTCATTTCTCGATCAATAGTGTCACATTTGGAATACTACATGGAAGGCATTGCAACCCATAGAGTACATCTCAGTGGCCATCTACAGATGGGTCATGATTGTGATCGGCAGCATTTGGCTAGAAATGTCTGTGGTGATAGACAAGCCACACCAGCTCAGATCACATCAGCATTCAATGCTGGAGGTACCAGATGCATGTCCAGCAAGTCAGTGCAGCGTTCCTAGGTGTTTATTGAACATGTGAACAGAAGACCTACCAGAGTGCCCTTGTCCCAACTGGGCATGTGACGTTGCTAATTTGAACCTGCTGAACTGGTGACGTGTTGCGTAGTCAGATGAGTTATGGTTCCATTCGTTTCAAGCTGATGGCAGGGTTCTCTGGCTTATCATCTAGGTGACAGCAGTTCAAACCCCAACCAGTCGCATGGGATTTTTGAAATGAAAAGTCGCTTCCTCTGTTTCGGATTCCACGAACCTACTGCGCTGGCGTAGCAGGGGGAGAGGTGATACTCCCACGTGGTGCGTCCCAGGTGGTGGATAGGGGGGTCCTAACCAGCTTGCCGGCGGACTTGAGGGAAATAAAATACCTCTCGCGGACCAAACACACTACCACCTGCGGGTGGGGGACGCACATGTAGAATATACCCGCGGTATCCCCTGCCCGTCGTGAGAGGCGACTAAAAGGGGCAACCAAGGGATGATTGAATTAGAACCATGAAACTACTTTTGATTCATACCATTACGTGGGGAACACCATGGCTTGCCTGTACTTGCGAGTAGTACCACTATATTAGGTACGAAATAGGTTTGTGATTAGTAGCAGAAGAGGGGGTTCTCCTGTGGGTTTCCAGTACCCGTGCGTCATACCCATGTGAGCAACACCGCGGGTCTGGGCGTTGTCTGTGAGTTGCACCACTATATGAGCGACACCGTGGGTCTGTGTTGCCTGTGATTAGTACCCACTATGTGAGAAACACCACGGGAATACCGGCACCCGTGACTAGTACACCTAGGTGAGGAACCTCATCGGTTTACGTGGGCTATGAGTGGCGCCATTGTGTGAGAAGCACCATAGGTCTGCGTTACCTGTACTATGTACAATACTTGTGAGTAGTACCATCTTGTGTGGAACACCGTGAGTCTTCGCTACTTTTGATTAGTACCCCAACATGACAAATACCATGGTTCTACTTTACTCGCGTGTGCCATTCTGAGGGTCCTTAGACCTGGATTTTGGACCCCTTTAGACATCAACTATCCTCAGTTCAGGATTGTGCTTTATAAGTGGTCCCTTGGTCATAATACTATTATTTTTGATTTTTTTTTGAGTCGGATCCACTGGTTTTTTTCATGTCCATCCATTTGTTCTTCATGACATTTTTTTATTTTGGTCAGTGGATTTTTTGAACTTTTTGTTGTCATTTCATTTCGTACCATTAGGGGCCGATGACCTCGATGTTAGGCACCTTTAAACAAGCATCATCATCATCATCATCCTGTTTCGGTTTCTGTATAAAACGTGACATCCTTTGACTGTAATTGCAATATCAACAGTCATGTGTAAAACTGCTGTACAAACTTGTGTGAAATATTTTTAAAATCCCAGTTTTTTAATTTATTTTCTCATGGCATAGACCTTAAAAACTATCCTGCTGAGAATTTTTGTTGAGGATGTTTTATTTTCTTTATTTAACAAATAATGAAGACTGTGTATGGTTCTCTGTTTCAGATCTTTGTGGCGCTATTTGATTTCTGGAAATGTATCTTGCTCACATGATTTGATGTATTTTTTCTTTTCTTGTTTATAAAAGGTGTATGATGATACTTTCTGTTTCAGGATATCATGAGGACTTCTTGGATCCCAATCAACCCCTCTTCCCCATTGAAGAGTCAGAGGAGAAACTGGATGAAGATACTAAACAGAATCTGTTAGGAAACCAAAGAATAAGCCTTGGAAACAAAAGAGAGGCCCGAGTTCCGCTGAGCGACTCAGAAATATCACGGTGAGTGCACGAAAATTTGTGGTAGGAGTGGATCTGTTTATATTTTGGCAATCTGAATTTATATGAATGTAGAACATGAACAGTTAGTCTGGGAGAGATTGTTTCCCTTATTGGTTGCTCAAGGAAAGAAATCACAGTGGTGGCATTTTTATACAAGAGGCAAAAACTGGTGGTCAGAATTGGTGATAGCTTCTCAGACCCAGCAAAAGTCTGCTAGGGCATTCACCAAGGTTGCTTACTGTCATCGAGATTCTTCAGTGCTTTGCTGATGCAATCGTAAATGATGTCTTGGGAGAAACAAGTACGGGTCTGAATGTAGCAGGTCGATTTGCAGGGACTCTGAAATTTGCTGACGATCGCGGTATTCTAGCTGGTAGCCGTGGTAATCTCAACAAAATTATGCTCTGGATATGCAAAGTAGGGGATGTGGTAGCCGAATGGCAAAGTTACCGGCTTCTCACCAAGGTGGCCACGGTTCGATTCCCGTTCAATGCACGTGCGATTTTTAAAATGAAAATTCACATTTTTGTGTGGTTTGGATTCCACGTAAAACTAGAGGACCTGTGGCTTTGCATGATATTGCATGTGTCATAAAACTACAAGCTTGATTGATATGCAAAGTGTCTGAAAAATATGGAATGAAAATCATTGTTGACTTTTGTAACAGAATCTATTAAAGAAACTATTTAAAATATTTTATGTTGGGTCCACCTTGCATATTGTTCCTGAAACCCGTATGAATGAATAAATAAATAATTTTCAATCATTAAAAGTGTATTGACAAGGTGGTTCCAACATAAACTATTTTAAATAGTTTCTGTAATAGATTTAGACAAGTCAACACAGGATCAAATCAAATACCTATTATGGTTAAGTTTATCAACAGTTTTCCAACAGAATCAAAGATGTCATCCTTGCCATTGCCTTTAGGGCATTGAAGAGATCCATCAGGATATTGAGAAATATATATTGATCCTCATGTTAATAAATTCAATGTGGTGTTATTCACAATTATTTTTTTGTAATTTTATTTCATTTCCTTAGTTGTTATACTCTGGATCCTTGTGATCACCTGTAATTTCAGGCAGATTAATACATTTAAAAAACGTTATGTTTATTGTTATCTATTTAGTGTATGGTATAAAATCTACAAATATACATTTGAATGTATTACACTAACAAGAAAACAATTTCATATCAGGATGTCCAGCCCTTCCATCCACTAATGCTGCAATACCCGAGTAAGCATGTACCTTGCAGCTGCCAATGATGTGAGCAATGGTTTGCTGTGGGTATCACAGTCGCATTTCGGTGATATTATGCAGTTTCACTTGTAGAGTGAGTCCCTGCATCTTCCATGGCCTGTCTGAAGCCTGTTTAGAGCGACTCGCTGTCAGCACGGTAGATGAAATCCACTAATAATTTGCTCACCAGAAAACATGTTGTGAAGGGAAAAGTCTGTTAAAGATTCCCAGCAGTCTTTCCAAACTTTCACAGCGTTAAACGTTGTTGCGGGTCATGTCAGCAGCATCACAAAAAGGTAGATAGCGTGACTTCAACCTACCTGAAAAAAATCTCCTGGCTATCATATGATGTCGAGAAAAGTTCTGTAGTATGTCTTTATCCCTTTCAGACCATGTACGCACAATTGCGCGGGTTCGTGTTTTATTTATGTCTGATTTTATTTGAAGTTTTCTTGGTGCTAGACCGGACTGCAGTGCTTGTGCGGGACACGTAGCTTGTACTTTAGCTGTTTTTATTTAGTACTTGACCACCAGGGGCAGGAAGAAGAGTTTAAAATTACAGTTCATTAGCAAGATGGCGGGAAGCAGTAATGCCTAAAGTAAGTATTTATTTATTTATTGCATTCATATTAATCTAGAAGCTTTACTAAATATCAGAATAATCAATGAAGTGTGTAAATTGTGTAGCAAACGTAAATTGTGAACTTACCACATCGTACGTAATACCGTGAGGTTTTGAATGTTGATACGCACATATGTGCAGGCTAGGTTTCCTTACAGGCAATGCATGCAGGAGTGCTGGGTGCTGTCACAAAAAGGACTTTGAAAGCAAAACTCGTACTCTACATGAGAAATGTAATGTATAAGATTTTAATTGTTTAAAATTGTTCCACACTGTAAAATAGAACATTTGATCATGTATATGTGCATATTCACATTTACCGAGTTGAATTTTTTAAATTTTTTATTTTTTACAAGTAGTGAATGAAGTCCTGACACGCACAATTGTGTGGGGTCTGTTTTTCAGCTGATAGTTCTTATTTTGTAAAATAAACTGTAAAAACATGTATTTGAGAGCATTTTAGTAAGTTTTTGGCATTTTGACACCTCGAGATTTCTTTCAGGTCTGACGACAGGTTGCTGCTGCCAAAAGGGCAGTAAAAGCAAAACTCTTCCTCAATGTAGAAAATGTAACGTTTACTTGTGTTTGAACGAAGATTTAATTGTTTTAAATTATTCCCCTCTGTAAAATAGAACATTTGATCATGTACATATGTATATTCACATGTTTTGAGGTAATTTTTTTTTTTTTTTTTTTTTGTAAGTAGTGAATTAAGTCCTGACACGCACAATTGTGCGGGTGCTTTTTATTTTTCAGATGTTAATTTTTATTTTGTAGAACAAAATAAAAATTTATGTATTTAAGAGCATTTTAGTAAGTTTAAGACATACAAACAAAAATTCACACCGCCAGTTTTCTTTCAGGTCTGAAAGGGTTATAGATACCATTTTACCATCCAGGATATTTTTGGACATTTAATCCTTTCCATCGAAATGATGCTATATGAAATCATAGTTTTCCTTCATCTCTTTAATTGCATTGGAAATTCTGTATAGTTTGTTAGGGATGTGTTGATGACCGGCTATTAAGTTAATATTTAAGATCCTTCAATTTGGTCTGGTTTTCGCCAATTTTGTGCTTACTAATTGAGGCTGAGTAAAGGTCTGGCAACACAGAGAGCTACCGGGTGAGTTGGTCATGTGGTTAGGAGCGCGCAGCTGTGAGCTTGCATCCGGGAGTAAATGAGTTCAAACCCTACTGTCGGCAGCCCTGAAGATGGTTTTCCGTGGTTTCCCATTTTCACACCAGGCAAATGCTGGGGCTATTCCTTAATTAAGGCCACGGCCACTTCCTTCCCACTCCTAGGCCTTTCCTATCCCATCGTTGCCATAAGACCGATCTGTGTCAGTGTGACGTAAAGCCAATTGTAAAAAAAAAAAAACACAGAGAGCTGTCTCTGCTACAGGGAGGGATTCAAACTATATTTCATAAGATTGCATCGTCCCAACCAGACAGATGTGGCTACAAGCTATACTCCGCACGGCTCTACTTCTAAATTGACGTTTTGGCAGATTTTGGCTCTGTCTGGTGATTATGCGCTGAAGCATAAGCATCCAACCAATCCCAATCTGCCATTCATATCGATTTATATCGGCAGAGCACGATCTCGAAACCCATTTGCCAACTCTAATATTTACATTCGCCACGTGGTTAACCTATCTCACGCGAAGCCCATCAAATTATCAAGACAAGGCAACCTATCTCGCTCAGCGTGTATGGTATTTGGTATGCTTCGCGATCTTTTGCATTTTCCTTCAGTAATTAGTGTGTTTTTCATATTGTTGGAGGGTTCTAGTGACTGAGATCAGTGGAGTGTTCCCTTTGTAGGCCATAACCTCCTTTCTGTGCCAGCCATTAGCGGTGAGTGATGTTTTATTTCCTCATTCTCATTTATTCTTATTAATATATTCTCTTATTAGTGTCAGATGTTGTTAGTAAGTGTAGTTTTTGTGAATTTGTTTTCAATCCATATTCATTAGTTTTTCTGAGTACGGTATTACGTTTTACAAGGGCTGTTTACCGCGGTCATATTGCATCAGCTGTTCTCGCGGGCGTAGCGCGCTGGCAACAGAGGAAAGGCGATGCTCATTTGTTTTGCGAAACTTCAATTTAGAAGTAAGGCCGTGCGGAGTATAGTACTGTTTACTAATGAACAGGATTATTTCTAGAATTGAATTGTTACATGTTCTTCCCTCAACGCTGTTTTTGATTCCGATGATGTGGCTGTGTAACATTGTCATTCAACATTGAGCTCCGTAGCATGAATAGACGTGGTCAGCATGAAGCGCCGTAGAGATGAACGCTTGTGGGTTAACAAAATATTTCACGATCTGTTTCCCAACAGGTTATGTGATGTTCCGAGAAGAAGTACAACATCCAACTTAAAAATTGGTCAGTTACTTGGTAGCAGGGGTGGCACCGGTATTACAAAATACACCTCAAATATTTTGAAAGAATTAGGTATTATCTGAAATACTCAACAATATCTTAATAGGCATTATCAAAGACTTGTTAACCTTTTCCGGTCCAACGTCAAGATGACCTCGACATCATGGTTTATTGTAACTGGTCCACATCGAGGTCACCTTAACATTATGTTTCTTTCTACTTGAGAAATTATTTATTGAAGTTCTTTGACCTGATTGAGGTTGATCAATAACCATGGAGTTCGTAGAGCAAATTTTTATGCAGAAAAGAAGCCGTTATGTTATCTGGATGGATATAATACGAGATACATGTAGCCGTGTGTCATCATGGTTACCCGTGGCCTGTCAGCTGTGTTTACATTGAGTAGTGCTGCACACGTGTTGTACTAGGCATGTTTATCTGTGAATGCGAATTGTCTCAGTTGAATTTGCGATATAAAATCGGCAAATATGAATGAAGAAGAAATAAGATAGCAGTGACGATGATTATTTATTTGAATTAGACGAAGAGAGTAGGGAACTGTCGAGTGAAGATGAAAGTGTAGTGAACTCCAGCATTGCAAGTGAAATTTCAGCGACTGGACCTGTGCGTAAAAAAGCGCGGAATGATTCCAGGCCATCATATGCTGTTTCTGAAGATTCAGAAGAGGAAGTTCCAGTGACTGCTACAAAAGGAAAAAGACATGCGAAGGTAATGGGCCGGGGTGGATGAGGGGATACGGCACACGGCAATGATCACGCTTCTTAGGTCAGTGTTGATATTTTAAGTAACAGTGATGCTGAACATACTTCCGCACACAAATGGAAATGCAAACGAGAATAGTGTATACCAGAATGTAGCATTTCATGATACCGTAGTGAGGCTCTTCATCGTCATCATCATCTGCAGTTTCCAGCTGTTGGCCAGGTCTGCTTTGCCTCTTAGACTAAGTTATTCATTGGGTCAGAAAACTAGAGGACCACAGGTTCTGCCTAGCTGCATCAATCCGCTTCATTTTTTTAAATGTTATTTTTCACTCCTGCACTGATGACGGAAATTATTATGGAAATTAATTCCTATGCAATAGAATATATGGTAATAATCATAATCATAATATTAATAATATAATTATAATTACTAATAAAAGTTCTGAGTTTAATCTGGCTAGGTAAAAATGTGCAAGATTAATTTGGACCACACTTTTGGAACATGTGACAGAAAATTGGCCTGCAAAGGGTTAAATATTCTGCACCACCATCTCTGTTTTTCATGATTGTCAATCTAGTCCATTTTGTGCAATGATCACCTTTTGAAACTGTTGCACTTTCCTCCCATGAAGTCCAAGCAGGTGTGTGTACATATATTTTATCTTCCTTTTCAAATTGTAACATTATCTTTATGGGTGCTCCTGTAAAATTCAGGATCCTTGTAGTCATAGCAGGTTCGATCCTGGCTCAGTCCGGTGGTATTTGAAGGTGCTCAAATATGTCAGCCGCGTGTCGGTAGATTTAATAGCACATAAAAGGACTTCGGCGGGACTAAATTCCTGCACCTTGGCGTCTCCAAAAACCATAACAGTAGTTGGTGGGACGTAAGAACAATGAGATTATTATTATTATTATTATTATTATTATTATTATTATTATTATTATTATTATTATTGTCCGACTCGTTGGCTGAATGGTCAGCGTACTGGCCTTCGGTTCAGAGGGTCCCGGGTTCGATTCCCGGCCGGGTCGGGGATTTTAACCTTCATTCGTTAATTCCAATGGCCCGGGGGCTGGGTGTTTGTGCTGTCCCCAACATCCCTGCAACTCACATATCACACATAACACTATCATCCACCACAATAACACGCAGTTACCTACACATGGCAGATGCCGCCCACCCTCGTTGGAGGGTCTGCCCTACAAGGGCTGTACTCGGCTAAAAATAGCCACACGAAATTATTATTATTATTTTATATATTTATACAGAGTATATATATTTATGTGTTGCATTTTTAAAGCCATACACTAAATAAAAATAAACCATAGTCATACCCAATGCTGGAAGTGTTATCTTCGTTGTTGATGGCATTGTTCAGTGCGTTTAAACTCATATTGTCGAAGACTAAATCTGTAAAGAAAGTAACTTTCATTTTGCTACCTATGGTCCCTGTTGATTCACAGTACAGTGATCTCTTCATGTGATCCTGTTTGTTTTAATTCCTGAACCACAGTGATGTTATAGGGGTGCATTTGAAATGTTTTTTCTTATAGCTTTATTTGCTTTCTGATTAGACATTCTGGACTGTGCTGACTTGCACGTTGATTTTGTAGGACTCGGTAACATTATGTCTGAGATTTGATCAAGTTTCTTGTCTGTTGAAATCGTAGACCGGCCACTTTTTGGTACGTCATGATGAATTAGACACACAAAATTTCCATATCTAATCATGTACATCAGGATTTAGACTTCTGGAATTAGAAACTCGTATGAAATTGTAGTTTTCCCTCCAAAAACTGTAAAAGTAGATAGTGGGACTTGAAAAACAAATAACATTATTATTTTAGTTTCTCACTTTCTGGAAACTGAAGTCCTATCTTTCTATGCATTATGTGATTTGAGATTTCTTCTTTCCTTCCCAATATTTTCCGTAAACTGATAACCTCCACGAAAACGGGCGAGTTGGCCGTGCGGTTAGGGGGGCACAGCTGTGAGGTTGCATCCGGGAAATAGTGGGTTCGAATCCCACTGTCAGCAGCCTTGAAGATGGTTTTCCATGGTTTCCCGTTTTCAGACCAGGCAAATACTGGGGGTGTACCTTAATTAAGGCCAGGGCCACTTCCTTCCCACTCCTAGGCATTTCCTATCCCCATCATCGCCATAAGACCTACCTGTGTCGGTGCGACGTAAAACAAATTGTCGCAACCTCCACAAAAAAAGTGCTTACCCAAAAGTATGCTCTCTTCAGCAGTGAATGTTATCACCAGTATTTTGTTTAAACACATGTGCACTACTCTGTTCACTGATCACTAACTAACTTCCCTTCACATTCAAGGCTGTCCTACCAATGACCCAGCCTGAAGACTTTACATAAAGTGTATTGACTACTGGACTTCCCCAAACCTCCAAACCTCCATTAGGTCTAACATTACTGACATAGCTGTGGAAAATTATTTATGATATTTTTTACTCCGTAAAATGCAAATAATAATAATAATAATAATAATAATAATAATAATAATAATAATAATAATAATAATAATAATAATAATGGTTACAGTGTTCTGTCCAAGGCAGAACATGCCAACTCCCCTGATTTAAGTGGGAGACTCCCTTTTTTTGGTCCTTCCTCCCTCTCTTCTGATCACACAGACATATCTCCCGATTTTGAGAGCAGATTTAGTATTCCTGTATTTTTTGAAAATCTCAGATATTTCCTTGTTTAAGTAGCTGGAGTGAATTAATGTTCAGTGGGCAGTGGCAAGACTGATGCAGATAGCTGGTGGCGTTCTTAAATATGACAGAATCTCTATCGTAATGCTTTGCCACATAGCAATGCCGACTATGAGACTATTTTTTAGCATATTTACAAGGACAGAAACTCAATTCAGATCAAAGCTTCCCGAAAAAGAATTCTGGAAAAAATTCAACCTTAAAACCTGTTCAACAAGGCCAGTGCTTTGAGCATAAATCTAGGTAGTTCAGAAATGCATGAAGAAGCCTAAGGCAGTAACAATGACGAGTCATGTGTTCTAAAGCTCAAATACATGCAGTATTTCAGTGTTTATAAAATACAAGCAATATTTCTGTATTTATAAACTAATTAATTATTAGGAGAAATTACATAGTTCAGTAGTACAATGTGTTAAATATTTTTCAACGTTACATCATCAGTAATGTGTTGTAACATGTCAGGATATGCCCCCCAAACAAATCTCCTGATTTTTGACTTCTGAAAGTCTGCCAAGGTTACTGAATTTTGTGCTCTAACTGGATTTATATCTTGCTGTGGTATGGAAGTAACTAATGGAGGATGATTATGATGTTACTGATCTATTTTCAGAGAAGACAACATCATAGCTCAGAAGTTTGTTGAAAAGCAAACCAGCCAACGGTACCGTAAATTTTTACAAGGACGCAAATTACTACCAGCATGGAGTAAATCGGGAACAGTGCTGAAGACCATCTCTGACCACCAGGTGGTTGTTATAAGTGGTGAGACTGGTTGTGGTAAGAGTACACAGGTGAGTTTAATTACAATACTGGCCAAAAATGTGTATCACTTAGCTGTTTTAGAAGAATTTGGGCATAACAAACACAAAATTAAGTTATGATTTAAAATAACTCATCATCTTCCACTGCTTTTCGCATACCCTGGGGTTCGTGGGAGCGAACTGTAATGTACAACTGGCTGTGGCTCTGTTCTATGGCCAGATGCCCTTCCTGGTGCCAACCCTATGTAGAGGAATGCATTCAGTATTGCATGTTTCTGTGGTGTTTTGTAGTGTGATGTATTGTGTATATATGATGGGGAGCAGGTGGCAGATAGTGGGGTCCTAATCGGCTTGCCGGCGGACTTGAGCGCAAAAAATAGCTCTCGCGGACCAAACACTCAATCCCCGGTGGGTGGTGGACATAGACGAAGAACACTCCCACGGTATCCCCTGCCTGTTGTAAGATGCGACTAACCAAGGGATGCTGAATTTTGAACCATGAGATTATCTGTGATTAGTACCATCACGTGAGGAACACCATGAGTTGACTTTTCTTACAGGTAGTACCACTGTGTGAGGAATACCATGGGTCAGTGGGTGCATCACTGTGGGTTCACAGTACCAGTGTATAATATCTGCCACTATGATGGAGGCTCACCCTCTGTCCAGATTCGGTGGAACGTCCCAAGGAGAAAAAGAGTCTATCCTCGCTGGGGTGTTTCAGCATCTGGTTATGGACATCGTGGGTCTGCGTTCCGAGGTACCACCCCACGGGTCTTGTGATTAGTACCCACTCTATGAGCGACACCATGGGTCTGTGTTGCCTGTGATTAGTACCCACTATATAAGGAACACCACGGGATTGTACAGGTTCCCGTGATTAGTACCACTGTGTGAGGGACACCATGGGCCTGTGTTGCCTATGAGTAGAGGCATGATTTTTTCGCATTAATATTTGAACGATTTCGGGAGAAGAATACTAATTTTCGCGTTATTTCGCAAAATAGATATTGCCGTATCGCTTTAATTTCGGTTTAATGAAATTCTAAAATTAATCATTAAAGGTTTAATTACTCTCACTGATCGTTGATTGTAGAGGTTTAATTGATAGACTCTACATCCATGGTACATTCTTTTGAAGCCATTTCCGGACTGCAGGGTCGTCTACCTTCTCCAGCGGGATGTTGGCTTTGAGTAGCATCGCTGTTGTTTCGTGAATAAATTCTATTTTTTTACTCTTAGCTTTCTTTTTCATATCTAATGAGAGTTCTATTGTTGCCTGCCGTTTCACTGTTGGAGTGCTAAATTTACATTCTGAATGTTCCTTATTTTTAAAACAATGTTTTGAGACAGTATCTTCTTTCTCCCACTCGATACGAACATTACAAAATTTACACATGAAAATATTGCTTTCCGAAACGTATAAACCTTCACTCGCAAACTGTTTAGCTCTGTTGTGCACCGTAACACTTGTCAAGCGACCCATCTTCACTACTGTCTGTGATCACTTTCTTAATTTTACCTGACCACGAAGGCAAAATACACCAGTCAATTGTGCTGCTTGTAGACGTCATTAGGGATTCCAGGATTGCACAATGCCGTGAGGAGACAAGTTGGAGTGGGATTACCAGCCACCACAAGAACAACATTCCAAACATTTTGTTTGGCAAGAAACCTGGAGCCAACCCCTTTTCTTTGATGCCATGTCTTAAAGAGATTTTCCAGAACGTTAATGATATCATATTTCTTTCCTGTTGATGAATCTTTCTTCGCTCTTCCTTTTCTTTCCATACATAATCTTGGAACAAAATGTCAAGTTCGTTATTCACTACAGATTTCGCTATAATATTATGCTTATTGCGAAATAAATGAATTTCGCTTTAAAATGGCCTTATCGCTTTAATTCGTGAACATAATATCCATATTTTCTTAACCAGAAATATAAGATTCGTAAAGATATAGCAAAATCGCTTCAAAATATTTTTTGTCGCGTTTATCGTTAATGCGAAAAAATCATGCCTCTACCTATGAGTTTTGCCATTACGTGAGAAACACCATACGTCTCTGTTGCCTTTGCAGAGTACATTACCTGTGAGTAGTACCGCAGTGTGAGGAACACCGTAAGTCTACATTACTTGTGATTAGTACTGCTACATGAGAAATACCATAGTTCTACTTTACTAGCGATAGGTACCATTATGAGGAGCCGTTGACCTGGATTTTGGTCCCCTTTAGACAACAAGTATCATCGATTCAGTATTGTGTTATGGAAGCAGCCCCTTGGTTAGTATATACCATTGATTTAAGTTAGTTTTTGGGAAGGTGGGGCATTGCAGTTCAGATCCACTGATTGTTGTAAGTTCATTGTAATTGCTCATTGTCGTCATGTTGAATTCTAGTCAGTGGATTGACTTTGGAATTATTTTAAACTTTCAGTATTGTGAATTGGATCTGCTGATTATTTAAAATTCATATTCATCCTATCATTCTTCATCATCAGCTTTTGAATTCTGGTCAGTGGATGAATTTTGGAATTTTAAATTTTCGTTACATTTTGTACCATTAGGGGCCGATGACCTAGATGTTAGGCTCCTTTAAACAACAAGCATCGTCATCATCATCATCATCATCATCATCATCATGATTTTGCCAATCTAATTCCAGTGTGTCTGTTTTGCCTGGACTTCATATAATTCGACTAGTTTTTTTGTAAGTCGTCTTTTAATACTTCCATAGAATCTTAACCTACGTTTCCTAATGTCACTGGGAATATTTGTGTATTGTTTGATTTCCTGTTTGCTTCCAAGTCAGTGTTGTCCATCTGCAAGTTTTGGGCCTAGAATTTTTCTTATAATTTTGTGCTCCTTTTTCCTAGTTTTTTTCAGAGTCTGCTTTCCTGTTCAAAATTAGCATTTCTGATCCTGAAGACATTCTGGTTTAATGACTGTATTGTTATTGTTGTTTCTTTATAGAGATGTTACATGTTGATGATCTTTGTTTCTCATTTGCTGGCTCGAAAGTTGTTAAAATTGAGTGGATGTTTATCGTTAAAATTGAGTGGATGTTTATCATGGTTTAACCAAGTATCTGTCTCATTGTTGATTAGGTTCCCCAGTTCTTACTTGATGAGTGGCTGTTACGCAGAGCTGATGGCAGCAACCAACATGTAGAAATCATTTGTACTCAACCGCGGCGCTTGTCAGCCATTGGCGTGGCCGAACGTGTGGCAGAGGAAAGAGCTGAGAAGATCGGCAATTCGATTGGATATCAGGTCTGATGCAAATTATTGTTGTATTGATTTTATTACAAATTTCAAAATAATATTTACAAATTTTACATTATTTATAGCTTAATAAGTTTTCATTTGTAGTTATTGGCTTGTTTGTTCCTGGACAGGAACTATGTCCAGTAACCGTCTCCCCATCCCTCTTCCTTTCATAAATGTGTGTTTCAGGGTACTGATTGAAGAAAGTGTAAGTAGCTGAAAAATGTAAATGTATGCAGAATTGTAATTTTTTCGTCAATAAAAGTGGATTTGCTATCCTTTTTTTTTTTTTTTTTTTTTCATCGCCGAAAACCACAACTTAAAAGAGATACTGTTTTGATAATAAAGCAATATCCTAGCATACTTTTTGCTATTTACATAAAAATACATTTTTAAATGTCTGTATCTTGTTAGTGCTTTCATTACAGGAGTCTTTCTCTTCGGCTTAGTGTGGCTGATGATGTAGATGTTAGGCTTCTTTATTCAACAAGCATCATCATCATCAGCTTAGTGTTTAGATTTTGCTTTATTGTGCCTATTATAGATTAGGTAATGCATCCTTGTAGACTGCATGAGAAGCGAACATGTGTGGGCTGGACATATCACATGTACGAGTACACATGAGTAATAGAAAGGAACAAACAAGTGTAAAGTAAATCATATATTGAAAGACAGGAATATCTTAACACACAGGGACCAACACCTAGAAATCTCATCGTACACTCACGAGTGGTTGGCGCCATGCCCTGAGAAATCTAATTTTTATACATATCACTTTTCTTGATCACTGCTACGATTGGGTGGCGAGATTGTACGTTTCAAACAGCATAGTCGTGGAATATACAATATAAGGGTAATTTATTGCTGCTTCTTTCTTTCTTTCTTTCTTTCTTTCTTTCTTTCTTTCTTTCTTTCTTTCTTCATGTAGTTAACTAAAAAATGTCGGAAATGTAAAGCTATTCCTATGTCAGCATGGCGCGGTGCCTGCAGCTTCTAACTGATACTGATATTTGTGATGAATTATGTGCGGACCTTTAGCAGATGTGCCGAGTGACAGTGAATTGCGTATTTCTAATGATGTTAGTGATTCCAAAAGTGATTTTCTTTCAAATCAGGACAATAGCAGTGGAATAGAGCAGTGAGTTCAATAGTGAGGTTTTTATTATTTGTTTAATAGTGAAACCTCATTAGGACGTTTCTGCTGGGGACAAAGAAAAAGAATGTATTAAGCAAGAAAACATACTACTGAGTATACAAATAAAAGCTAACGTCGTGTATCCATGGGTACAGTGAAAACTATATGTACAATTTCTAAAGATGAGAGGAAAGTATTAAAAGGTGTTAAAAAAACATGTGAGAACTAATATGAAAACCTTTTCCACTGACGCTTATAAAATAAGTGTACTGAAAGGTGTAATAAACACTAGACAACACGCATGAAAACGTGCAGGAGGGCCAATAAAAATATCAAGTATTATTGCAGATCACACTCTTTCTAAAACAAATGTTATTAGAAGCCTTTTATTTCGGAGCAGTGGGTTATTAAGCATTATTTTCTAGTCACACTCTTACACAATGAATTGTTGGTTATGCTCGACCATGTGCGACCAGGTGGAATGACTTCGACCAACTTGAGTGATCGAGACTAAACTCGACAGTGCAGTTCAACATTTGCAACTTCTGTGCACTTAAAGAAGTGGACGCCAGTTCACTTTCTGACGGATTTTAATTTTGTGTTCATTAGTAAGGAATTTCACGACTTTGTCCACACCGGTATGCGTAACTTGGCTATCACAAGACAAATATGAACCACGCTAGTTAGTTTCACACAATTATGTTCCTAATCCAGATATAGGCTACCGTATCACATGACAAATATTCGCTACACTTCCCTGTACCCCTCATCACGAAATAAATTTCTAACTTCTGAATAGAATGCGAAATACACCCACAAACAGGCTCACTGTTTTTCAGCCATCTCGCTGCTAACCGGCAAGCAAAACTGAAGATTCCTGAGACTAACGGCTTCTCCCTGAAGATGCAACTCATCCTGTGAAGTTCAGGAATTCAAGGCCTTTTCCCGTAATCCCACAACTGTGGCGACGACTATTATCCAAGTTGGAAATCACGTTTCTTTCACGAGGGATGTCAAATAACATTTTCAGGGCTAGGAAAAATGTCATCGTACTAAGCAGTAATTTTTTAAATTTTTTTTTACTTATAGTTATGAATTTCATTGGTTCCGTATTGAAGTGGGATTACAGTAAAATTAAATTCTTTCAAGGTCCACCTATTCAATACAATGACGTTTTATTGTGATTTAATCACATGTCAAATGGTACTAGTTTCGGCATCTATGTGCCATCATCAGCCTTGAGTACAAATTAAAACAAGATATATATTCCTAAAACATCTAAAACACATTTTAACACATTATAAAATAACATACAATTGATGTGGTGATACATGAAATACGATAAAATTGATACAATTGGTGTGATATAAAATTCTTAAAATTCCGGCTGTTCGTTACATAATTCAGTCTGTGTGCATCCGGGATAAGTGAACTTTTGCAGTTGTATACTGTCTATGTGAATGACATTTATTCCTTTAGATATTAGGTGGTTCGAGGGAAGTTTACTTTGATCATGTAAGATCGTGATGTAATTAGAGATGAATTCCCACTTCAATTTGAACCTGAAGGAGAAAATAGCTAAGTTAGACGTTGGAAGCAATGTATGGAAGTTACTAGAAACATTAGAATCGTTGAATGATGATTGACTCACCTTGAGCAGCATGTAAACATGTTGTTACACAGACGGAGCCGGATGAAGTGTGTGGGCAACGGTAAAGGAGGTGAGGGAAAGGAAGGAGGCGGAGCACTTGCGGGGGAATAGAACTAAGGCGGGGCGGAAGGATGGGGGTAGTGGGGGTAATTGACGGGAGTGTGTATTCCAGATTACTTGGAAAATTGAACTGTTTTTCGATAGTTTGGTATTTTTAAGCCAATTGATTAAAAGATCGAAAATTATTTAAATAATTTAAATGAGATTTACGAGAAACCCAATATCCTCCCGTCAATTACCCCCACTACCCCATCCTTCCGCCCCGCCTTAGTTCCATTCCCCCGCAAGTGCTCCGCCTCCTTCCTTCCCCTCGCCTCCTTTACCGTTGCCAACACACTTCGTCCGGCTCCGTCTGTGTAACAACACGTTTACATGCTGCTCAAGGTGAGTCAATCATCATTCAACGATTCTAATGTTTCTAGTAACTTCCATACATTGCTTCCAACGTCTAACTTAGCTATTTTCTCCTTCAGGTTCAAATTGAAGTGGGAATTCATCTCTAATTACATCACGATCTTACATGATCAAAGTAAACTTCCCTCGAACCACCTAATATCTAAAGGAATAAATGTCATTCACATAGACAGTATACAACTGCAAAAGTTCACTTATCCCGGATGCACACAGACTGAATTATGTAACGAACAGCCGGAATTTTAAGAATTTTATATCACACCAATTGTATCAATTTTATCGTATTTCATGTATCACCACATCAATTGTATGTTATTTTATAATGTGTTAAAATGTGTTTTAGATGTTTTAGGAATATATATCTTGTTTTAATTTGTACTCAAGGCTGATGATGGCACATAGATGCCGAAACTAGTACCATTTGACATGTGATTAAATCACAATAAAACGTCATTGTATTGAATAAGTGGACCTTGAAAGAATTTAATTTTACTAAGCAGTAATAGCGAAAATTTGTGACGTGATAAGTGAGTTATTTTATATAGAATTAATTCGATGAGAATCGGGACTTCAAATTTGCGACGTGCAAAGCGGGAAAATGTGTTAATGAGGAATGCACTAACGAGGATTCGCTGTGTGTGGTTATTTTACATGTATGTTATAGGGTTGTAGTTGTTATATTTGGTGTTCGACAGACTGGAGAACTTAAAGTTTCGTACAATAACAGCTGATGAAGACATAAACATAGGTAATGTAGGTCCCTCTTCACAAAGGGTATTACTTTGAAAGGTAACGCACTGTACAGAACTGCTAAGCAAACTCGTGAGAACATGTTCGACACTTGAGGTCGATATCTTGAATATTTTTTGAGAATTACAGTAGTTTGAGTGCAGAGGTGTAATTTTGTTCTTGCAAACTTGAACTATCTGGTCCATTCAGAGCCTGTTGCCAATGTGTTAACAGGGAAAAGCACAACGGCAGATCAGTGTGAGAAGAGAAACAAATAGACGCAGCAAGTGGCTGCACGGTTTGGTTCATGTAGCTCTCAGCTTGCATTCGGGAGATAATAAGTTTGAACCCCACTGTCTGCAGCCCTGAAGATGGTTTTTCTGTGGTTTCCCATTTTCATATTGTACAAATGCTGGGGCTGCACCTTAATTTATGCCTGGCTGTCTTTGCCACCAAGAATTAACCTGACACTGATAGTTGGTGTAGGCTGAGCAAAACTTTCTGGTGGGGAAATGAACTTGTATCCTTCTGCATGAACTGAGCGCATCTTTACCAGCCCCTTAGAAATTATTAGTGGTGTCTATTGTTGTTTTTTTGCTGTAATGAGGAACATTCTGTAACTTAGCATTTCATCCTCATGCTAGACCTTCCCTATTGCTCTATAGGACCTACATAAGAATGGTATAGAGCCTTCTGCCATAGCACCCATCTTCCAGTGCATGATACCTCCTTTGAGCCTTTACATGGATACTTAAAATGTTTTATATATTTTTAGATACCAGGACCAAGGACTAAACATATATATTTTTACTTCACCAGATTCGACTGGAGAGCAAAATGTCATCCTCTACTCGCTTGCTCTTCTGCACAACTGGTATTCTTCTCCGAAGACTAGAAGGAGATCCAACTCTGAAAAATGTGTCGCACATCATTGTTGATGAGGTCCATGAAAGGAGTGAAGAAAGGTACCAACAGTTCTGATGCAAAACTAACATTCTTAGAAAAGAACTTAATGATTTTTAATTTCTGTACATATGCGAATAAGCCCTGCACCCTAATTTTAAGAAGGGAAATGTTGAAAAAGTTTTAAAAAAATACTTGTATAGCTTTATTAAATATTAATATTCAAAACTAATTGATACAGTACAATAACTTATAAAATTATGAACCAACTTGTCACATCGTAATCTTCAAAATATACAGACATGTCTGCATCATAAGTTCTCGAAAGTAAATCCTAATTTGTCTGGCACATACCTATAGGAAATCTGTGAATATTCACAGTCATTTCTTCATAATTGACTGGGTGGCAGTGCATATTCTTACTAAAATGGAAGTAATTTCATTCAAGAACACGTGAGAACCATCCATGGAACTTTAAAACACGTTATTTTGAATTCTTTTTTTACTATTGCTTTCGAGTGACACATTTCACTCTTGACTGTAACGGCAGTTGTTTACATACAGTTAGGTTAGGTTAGGTTAATGATACACTATGACGGTGGGTTGTATATATAGTATGGGATCAAATTCAACACTGCGTCACTGCGCTTGTACTGGGGGAGTAATAATACATACCTATATGCCAAGTGGCGCACGTTTATACATGGGGAGTTATAAATACATCAAATAACGGCAGTAATCCGCAGCACATAGGGGACACAATTAAGTATAGACACAGTAACGTAGTAACGACCGGCACCCAATAGGTTTAATGAAATAAAGGCACAACGACCAACTGGGTGACAAACACAACTCAAGCAGAAGAAAGGGCCTCAGAGCACAGGAATCATTCAAGCCCCCAAACTTACAGAGTCACTCGACAGAAGCACTGTGACGTACTGTTATTCAAGGGCGAGTTATAATTAAAACAAAATCCGTGACGTGCCGAGTTGCAAGTTAACTTAAAAACACTGTGACATTAGGATCACTCAATTAAAAATACAACACAAACACACTAGCCCCAGAAAATTAAAATCAGGATATCACGATGGCTAGGTAAGTAAAACAAGATACCCAGTACTAGTCTCAGGTTAGGTTAAGAATGACACACCATACACTTACACTCACAAGACAATTTCCACAGTGGTGTCGTCAAGCACAAGGTATTTCAAACGCCAGTATTAAATTAACATGCAAAAACAACTTACCTCAAAGGGTAAATTAGTGGAGAGCGAGCTAGGAGTGGATCTTGCAACATGACCTTAATATCAGTACCAACTTACCAAATTCAGAGTATAATTACCAACGTTGTCACAAAGATAACACGGTATTAAGAGCATAAAATTTAATAAAGGAATATGAAGGTTACAAAGGTTAAATGATCTGCGTTGTCTTTTATGGAAAAATATTTGATAAGGAAAGGAACAAGTAATAGGTAAAATTAACAGGGAAATAAGGAGAGAAATGAAACCAGAACCCTAGTACGGAGTAAATACCTTAAAGTATCACAGGAGCAGAAATCCTTACCAGGAAGAGAGGGCAGAAATCCCGAAACTAATTACAGAAATCCAATGACTAAACAAGGACTGATCATATAGTCATTGACACCAAAGCACAAGGTCATGCAATGGAGTGAAAACTCCCAATTACTAAACTGCGTATTATTTCAAAATCAGCAGAAACAAATACTTGACACAAAAGGTCAACCAGAGGGGTGATATCCAATATCAACGGTATCGCCTTAAAATTACCAGGCCGAAGTACACAGGGAGTAGAGTACACTCCCTAATTCAATATTTTCATACGTAGAAGGTAAAGTTTACAACAGAGATTAAAGTAGATAATCCGAAACCAAACTGGGATGAAAATAGTAACAGGTAATTAAATATCAAACCAGAATATGCGGGGTAGATCTCACATGAAATCGAGACCTACGTGTCACACCACCAAATCCAATCAGTCCCAACTTCTTTTTTTCTTTTTAAACAAAACATCAAACAATAGTCACCAAGGGGACCCCCCAAAAAAACATAAAACATGCGGACAAAACATGTGACAAATCACTGCAATAAAGGTGGTTTTATTTTTCTCTTTACATACCGGTACTTCTTTACATTAAATGACATTTTCAATGTTAGCTTCCCCAACAGATGGGTAAAATACATGAAACCCCTTTCAGTATTTAAAGTGAAGATGAAATAATTCAATCTAAGAAATTGGGCAAGATTTCTCATAAAACATGATATAATACAAGTGGTATCTGACATAAGCAGAATTAAAACCTGCGTAATTAAAGATGCAGAGTTACAATCGTAAGGTACAAGTTTGAAAGCCTCCTAAACGGAAAGGCGTACAGAAAATGACTGACCTTGGTAAATTTTAAAATCCACAAACCAGAAGGAAAAGGTGTTTTAGAAAAGGGCCAGTAATGAAATTAAGAAAGAACACATCTTAGAATATGATATATACTAACCGGAATTCCGGAATAGGATGAGAGGTTGGAGGAGAATGCAGATCAAACCATAAAAGGATTAAATTTACATACCAGATAGATTAATAACTGTAAAATAAATCATAAACAAAATTCCCCAAAAGAGGGTGGAAACCGGGATAAACCCTGGAAAAAATACAGAAGACTACATGGCACGTCTGTCTCGTAGAAGGATCAGACAAAAACTCCAACATGGCTACCCCCAACACTCACCAAGGCCATCCGCATCCGCTCGGCCATACCAAGAATGGGAGGGGATAGAGCCATACATGCAGAGCACATTACAGGACTACACGGACAAGGTCCATACAGTTCTGTTTACATGTTGAGAGGGACTTGAATTAAGAAATTCGTATGTTAAATTATCCTCACATGACCACACATCCAAACTGTCTCTTTTCCATCGCATATTTACATATCCTATTTTCACTTTCAGGAAACTTTGCTGTTTGTCTGCAAAATGCCTGACAGTTACCGTTTGTATGATCAAACTGAGCTTTATTTTTCCTCCAATCATGTGCGGCAACTTTTGTCCACATTGTACTTATTTCCTGCAGTGTGATAACCAATTTGCTCTTCCTCGTCAGTGATGTGGAGTCTATTCTTTAGCTGTAAATTACTTTTAATGAGATCACACGCCAGCCATCCTGAACTTGTGCTACTTCTTAAATTGATGCCATGCAAATCATGAGATATGTAAGTGACATACTTCTAGCTTGTAGCAGGAACAGAGTTGGCAAAAGAATGGACGAAAATATCAACTTCCAGATTTCTGTATGTTAGGAACACTGTACCAACTTGACACAAATAATGCTTGCACCCCAACCTTTTGCCACCAAATTTTGAAGAAAAAAAATTATGCAGGGATTATTCGTATACATACAGTATTACTGTGGCTAGTGGTAGAGAGTGAAAAGCATGAATAGTCTTATTTTATCTAATAAATAAAGTTAAAGAAGCAGACAATAAAAATAATGGAATAAGGAGATACAAATTAATCAGAACAAGGTTTTTTAATTTATGATTTGCAAATGGTTGGCTTATTCTTAGATCCCACCCTTTTTATGCATCGTTGTTCATTGAGTGAATAGTAGTTGTTCTCTTTGATGATGTCCAGCTCCATGGTTAAAAGGTTAGCGTGCTGGCCTTTGGTCATAGGGGTCCCGGTTTCGTTTCCCGGCAGGGACGGGAATTTTAACCATCATTGGTTAATATCGCTGGCACTGGGGCTGGGTGTATGTATCATCTTCAACATCATGTCATCCTCATCACGACCCGCAGGTCACCTACGGACGTCAAATCTAAAGACCTGTACCTGGTGAACCAAACATGTCCTCGGACACTCCCGGCACCAAAAGCCATACGCCATTTCATTTCTGTGATGATTGTTTTAGGTTAAGAGTGCATCTATTACATGTGTTGTACTTTTGACGAATTGTGAAGTTCGTGTGAGATTCATGATCAAATTGCTCAGTGGCACAAACAGGTTGGCTCAATTTCATTTGAGAAAGAGAGAAACTGATGCAAAGAAAAAACCTACCGCTTTCTCTTCAGAAGAAGGAAATTAAATCCTAGGTTCACCGCTGTGGACTTGGCTCTCGAATTGTCGACAGGAAGAGCTTGAAGTCATCAAAATTGGACATTAAAACACAGTATGAAAGTTCTTCTCCTTGATGAAAGTCACTTAGAAGTGAAAGGGCTGAAGGTTCAACATGTGTACCAAGCAAAGAATGAACTGACAAATCCAGCACATTTGCAGCAGACCATAAAACACACCGTGTAGGTGATTTGGTGGTGTTTCACGTATGAAAGTCTGGGACCATTAATGCCAGCCAATGGCAAGATGAAAAGTGACCAGCATATTGAAATATTGGAAAGGAGTTCTTCTTGAGCTGCAGAAAAGTTTTTGAGATGGTGATAGAATTCTTCCTTAAGACTTGGCTCGTTGGTGCACTCGAAAGAAAGTGAAGACAATCGTTGGTGACAAAATTCGTGTGATAGGGTGGCCAGGGAACTCCCCTGACTGTAATCCAATAGAAAACATGTGGGTTATTGGCAAAAGTTGGCCCTCAAAACTTGAATGTTGAAAAACAAGTGGAATCTGTGCCAAATCATGTATGCAACTTCTTCTTCTTCATCATCATCCTTTCCCTTTATCCAGCGTCTGCTGGGTCGGGGCATTTATGTGCGCTTCTCCACCTTCCTCTCTTCTTCCACCATTCCTCTTCCATCATTTTGTCCCAATCCAGGTTTCTTCTTCTTGCAATAATCTTCATTGAATCAATCCACCTTGTTCTAGGTGTCTCTCTCGCTCTCTTTCCCTCAAACTTCATCTCCATCATCTGTTTTCGTATTCTTTTCCATCCTCTTTACATGTGCAGACTGCCTTAGCTTACTCCTGTTAGTTCTCTTATTTAGGTTTTCTGTTCTAACCTCCTTTCTCACATTTTCGTTTCTCAATCTGTCTTTCTTTTTCTTCCCTATCATACTGCTAAGGTATTTCATTTTACTGGCCTGAATTCTGCTCACCTCCCTACTTGACATTGATCAACATTGGAAAGACCGAGTTTATCACCAACATCAAAGATGCCCCTACAACAATGGGAGTCAGTGATACAAAGCATATCAAGAGAGTTAAAAATGTGAAGTACCTCGGAGAGTGGATATCGGAGGACCTAAGTAAAACTATGGCTCTTGAACAAAGGAAAATCAAATTAGACAAGGCCTACCATGCCTGCAGAAAACTGTATGCCTCAAAGCATTTATCAAAGAATGTAAAACTGAGACACTGTAATGCAGTAGTCAGACCATCAGCCCTCTACGCAGCAGAATACCTATCCCTAACTAAAAAGACCCCACTGAGAGCCTTGGAAGTGCAAGAACGAAAATTCTTGAGAAGAATAATAGGGCCAAGGATCCTACCAATGGAAGGCGATGGTACAAACCCAACAATGAGCTCTTCCAGCATCAAGAAAACCTCATAGATGCCATCAGAAGAAAACGTCCAACTTTCTATGGACACCTATACAGAATGGATCCTAATGGATTATCCCATAAAATGTGCAGGGTTGCTAACAAAGGCAAAGCTACTGCATTCCCCTGGACCAAGCAAGTGGACAAAAATCTTGCAGAGCTTAATATTAATCAAGCCGCCATTACTGACAGGAATGCATACCATTTAATGGTCAAAACAAAACCTTTCATAACATCCCTTACATCAGCTAGCTACAAAGGAGCTGGGAATTGGTCAGAGGAGCGCAGGAAAGAATTTAGCGAGAAAATGAAGGAATACTGGGCCAACAAAGAGGCCGCTAAGAACACAATCCAATACGCCAAAAGGGGCAGATGACGACAAAAACACAGCTAGAACACAAGCACCGTGGTCCGCAGATGGCCTAAACATAAAGAAGAAAAAAAAGGATATATTAGCTATTAAGAAAGGTTAAATGAGTGTGGTAGATGAACAAGTTAGAAAGAGAACCTAAAGTGTGTATGTTATTGTAATGTTGGCTGCCTCTGTGGATCAGTGGTAGAGTGTCGGCCTCCGGATCCCAAGATAGCGGGTTCAAACCCGGCAGAGGTAGTCGGATTTTTGAAGGGCGGAAAAAAGTCCATTCGACACTCCATGTCGTACGATGTCGGCATGTAAAAGATCTCTGGTGACACATTTGGTGTTTACCCGACAAAATTCATTAAATCTCAGCCATTGACGCTCAAGAGAGTTTCGGTTTACTCGGTCTGCTTTCTAGTGGGCCTAGAGTAAAACGGAACATCGAAATTGATGAGCAGACAGCCAGATGGCGTCAAATTGAAATGTCTGCACACGGTAGCTGAGGCCATACGGTTATTATTATTATTATTATTATTATTATTATTATTATTATTATTATTATTATTATTATTGTAATGTTGCAATTAATTTGCATGGAACTATACCAATTTATTTAATAGGCGTTAGACAGGAAATTAGAAGGGAGGATAGGAACACATACAGGGACAGGTGTGCGGGGGCAGAGTAAAGGACATAAATGTTGAAGCTACAACTAAAGCTAAGTAAAAGTTTGAATGTCTATGAAGATACAATGAGATTTACTCTCATAATTATGAAAATATCTGTTGCAGCTTCCTAATTTAAGATTTCTGTATATTAATATATACAGTTCCTCCTTGAGCTAATTCGACATATACTCTACATCCAGCATTAGCTCATTATATGCTGTACATTTAGCTCAGTGTGTTGTTACGCTGTCCCTTTCCTGTCATGTATGGATCATTTCTGAGCCTGCTGGAAATCAGATTGGCATCGATCACTGAATTTGAATGAAATCTAGTAGCATACATGGTCGGAGTGCATCCTGGTGTGTATCCAGTGAACTACTTTAAATATTTATAAGAAACATCATATTCATCTACTCCCACCTATTGTCCGCCTCCATAGTGTAATAGTTAGTGTTATTAGCTGCCGTCCTTGGGGCTCGGGTTCGATTCCTGGTACTGCCAGGAATTTAAGAATGGCAGGAGTGCTGGTATGTGGTTGAAATGGTACACACAGCTCACCTCCAATGGGGGTGTGTCTGAAAAAAGCTGCACCACCTCGGAATGAAGTCACGGGTTTATGTTACTTTTACTTCCACCTGTTGTAGGAATTGTAAACTGCTTATCTATGGTGATTTCTCACCACTGAGGGGAATCCCATGAATTACAGTGACTGGACCAATCTGTGCTCTTATGAGTGCTTCAGTTTGCAATCTTTTGTAGAAGTAATGGAAGTACCAATTCAGGAATTGATTAGAGGAAGAGAATCATGCATAAAATACCTTCTGCAGATCAACCAGGATGGCGATAAGACATAAACAGTGTGTTAGATGACTTTCTGTTCATTTTGACCACAAGGTTATAGGCCTAATTTTAGACCTTCATTACTTATACTCAAAGTAAAATAATTAAACCAAATTTTTAATAAATTGAGGATTTTCCCCATTATATTCAGATGGTTTAGAAGTTTTATTTACAAATTGCTACTAACTCCTTGTAGTTCAGCAGCTTGAGTTTTTTAAAAGATACATGTTACTGTTTTATATACATATATGGTATATAATCTAATATGTGTTAATTAACATATTTCATTAATTAGGGAAGGGTGAAACAGTAAAGTGTTTCCCCTCTTCATTGTGTCTACTTCCCATTTTTGAAGTTTGTAATTTATTATGTTTAGTTTGTTCTTTTATCTGTAATTAATATTTTAAATAATTTTAAGCTTTTACTTCTCATTATGTAGGTAATTGATGTAAGTGCAGGTGTACATGTCAGATCAATATTTTCATTGGTGGAGAGTAGGCCACCAGATCCCAAGAGTGCAGGTTCGAACCCAGTAGAGATATTTAGTTTTTGAAGGGCAGAAGAAAGTCGGTTTTGCATGTTCTGATGTTGGCATGTAAAAGATCTCTGGTGGGACATTCCAAATTGACATATTAGCAGTCTAAATGGCATCAAATCTTGAACAGAGTACCTGAGATCAAACATTATTGTTAATTACTAACGCAGAGTGTTTTGATGAATGTATTAAAAAGGTCCATTATCATGTAGAACATGTTTATTCTGATATAATCCTCATCTTGTCTGGAATCATTTCAGTGACTTCTTGCTGCTGATCTTACGGGACCTCCTTCCTCTGCGACCAGACCTCAAAGTGATCCTCATGAGTGCTACCTTGAACGCTGAACTCTTCTCCAGCTATTTCAGCCAGGTGCCTATAATAGACATCCCAGGTTGGTTTTGCTGTGTCGAAACACTTTGTGTTGTTTGGTTGCTTCATGTAAGATCTGGGATTACCATAGTCTTAAGCCCATGCAGGGAGCCTGTGGGATAGACTGTACTGTTGTAAATTTGTGGTCAGGTCACTAGAAAACTAGTCACAGTGTTTGTGGTAATGGTGATGGTGGTTTTTGTTTTTAAAGGCCAAATAATGTGATGTCCACCTCCATAACATAATGATTAGCACTATTAAATGCCATCCTCAGGTGGCCGGAGTCGATTCCCGGTGCTACCAGAAATTTAACAATGGCAGGTGGGCTGATATGTGGTTAACATAGCACATGCAGCTTACCTGCATTTGGAGTGTGCTGGAAAAGATCTACGTGAGGAAATAAGTTTATTTACTTATAAGATTATCCTCCCCGTCAAGCTTTAACCTTTGATTCCTTGAAGAATCAGACACTACCAAACTCAAACTTCTGTAGAATTTGTCTCCCCACAGACTAACTCAGGCAGTAGAGCAATGACTTCCTGAGCTCAAATTGGCGGGCTCACTCCCAGCTCAGTCTATTGTTATTCAAAGGTGCTTGTAGACCTTGTGTTGGTTGATATACCAGCATGTAAAAGAACTCTTGCAGGACAAATTTCCAGCACCTCCAAAAACCATAATAGTAGTTTGCGATGTAAAATCAACAACATTATTATTCATCTTCCCCCTTGCCATCCAAGGGACTGATATGGCCATCAGTTTGATTGACCACTGCTAGCTCGATGCTCTGGAGATATAATGCTGTAGATGGATTCTCCAGGTAACCTGAATATCGCAGTGCTCAAACCCTGCATCAGTACATGACTGTCGGCTGCTGTATGCCTACAATACCTCAGGTGTTAACTATTTTTTTAAAAAAATAGGGAAGGATAGGAAAGCCTGAACACTGTCATTGTTTGTAATTTGACTTAATTTTTAATTCCAAAAGCCAAGGTAGACACATTCAGTAAGTAGAGATAACCTCTCCTGTAGTGGACTGTCACTGCATTGTGCTTCAAAAAAGATTTGGAGATGGGCTGAGTGGCTCAGACGGTTAAGACGCTGGCTTTCTGACCCCAAATTGGCAGGTTCAATCCTGGCTCGGTTCAGTGGTATATGAATGCGCTCAAATATGACAGGCCCATATTGATAAATTTACCAGCACATTAAAAGAAACCTCCTGCGGAACAAACTTTCAGCACATCGGAGTCTCTGAAAATAATGAAAGTAGTTATTGGGACGTAAAACCAATAACGTTATTAATAAGAGATTTGGAGTGGTGACTCAGTGTACTAGCCAATGTCTTGAGTGGTGTGGTATTCAAACTGGTGACCCCCACTGCCACACTGGGACAAAACTCTAGCTTTTGTTAAGACTGAATTTTGTTTTGTTTTTGTATTAGTTGGTATCTGTGGAATCCAGGGGTCTAAAACGGACTCGCCCTTCCTGCAGCTTCAGCTTTACAAACTTCAACTTTCACCTTTGCCGCCCCAAAGAAGAAATCATAAGTTATGAATTTCATTATGGTCCGTATTGACAATTGATCACTATCAAAGAGTAGGAAGGGTCCACCTATTCAATACTATTAGTTTGCATATTGTCTTATAAAACTGGGACTAGTTTCGACCCCATATATATTGGGTCATTTTCAGCCACGCTCCAATTGGAAGACATAAGCAGCATATATAACCAATAATGATATAATCACTGATATGACACAATTTATAGTCTTAATTTAAACTATTAATGAAGTCTGAAATAACATATCTACACTTTAAACTAAATAACACATCAAAAATGTTGTGGTTGATGGTGAACTATTTTGTCGTTTCTACAGCAGCCATTGTTTTTGAGTTGACCTGGGAGTTGGTATCCTTTTCTGTGTAGAACGAGCAACTTGATTGATATTCATGTTTGTTCATAGTAATATGGGTCAAGACTTGTGTAGTTTTAAGAGGAACATTTGTACTTTGAATAAGTTTTCCTTATTATCAATGTAGTGATCTATTGTTTAATTAATTTGGAGGCGAATGTCTGAAAGGAAAATAATATGAAGTAATTGAGAATATAAGGGAAGCAAGAAGATCAAGATAAGTATTTATAGCTATATGAGACTCACCCCTATGTTGTTCGTAAGTTACGTGCACTTGGTTAAGTCCACCAATCAGTACAAATCTACCTACTTGCCCCCCACTGGCCCCCCACTCGCCCCTCCTCACACATTCCTCCTCCAATCCCTGCCATCATAAGCTATACTCCTGCTCCCTCTCAACAATCAGTCTGGTGTTGGTATCCATACCAATTAAATTGCCCATTGTACATTATATGAAACTAGTTAATATAAGGGACTTCATCAATAGTTTAAAGACTATAAATTGTGTCATATCAGTGATTATATCATTATTGGTTACAATGCTGCTTATGTCTTCCAATTGGAGTTTGGCTGAAGATGACCCAATATATATGGCGTCGAAACTAGTTTTATAAGACAATATACAAACTAATAGTATTGAATAGGTGGACCCTTCCTACTCTTTGATAGCCAGAGAAGAAATTCAAGAACATGCCTTCTTCTGGTAAAGTCAAGTATGCGCAGCAGGGAAAAAGTTTAAAGTCCTTCTTCCTGAAAAGGTTGGCAAAAGCTGCTCCTAACACTGTTGAACAGGACTCTTTACTGTGGCTCTGCTGCTTTGGAACTAACAATTCTGCAAGATAAGCAAGATAGGCCCTCATTATCATACCAAGTTCCAAAAAATTACGTTACATTCGCTCTCAGGCTGAGATATAATGTACAACGGGTGATTGTTTGGCCCACTCTGTCAGTATATTATCAATATCTGATTTTTTTACAGTGTTCAGTTTTCAGTGTTCAGTGTTCAATTATGCAATGTTCAATGTTGTATAAAATCAGATATTGATAATATATTGACAGGGCGGACCAAACAAGCGCCCATTGTACATTGTATGAAACTAGTCAATATAAGGGACCGAAAATGGTCAAATTTGTTGAATCTCAGGCTGAGACGTGCTCTTTTTCTCTTTAGAAGAGGAGCGGCTCCCAGAAAGAATCCCTGGTATTATGCTGTCTTCAAATTGGTCATGTTGTTGGAATACATTTCTGCTTGTAACATTGAGGCCCCCACCCAACTGAACCTGTGGCATGCATCTAACTGTGATGCATATTCTTATAGTACTTTTATTGCAGCCAGATAGCCATAGTAGGTTTGATGGTGTCTGTTGTGAATGGGAACAGGAAGATCCATGATATGGGTTTGGTAGGTGATGTGATGGCTGCATATTTATTTGGCTAAGACAATGTAGAAAGCTGTGGCTGTGGAGCTAAGCTCTGTATTCGGAAGATCATTGGATTTGAACCCCATAGTCGGTTGTCCTGAGAACAGTTTCCCATTTTCACTTCCAGCCAAATGCCTGGACAGTTCCTATTCGTGGACCACAGTCAATTCCTTCCACCTCCTAACCTAATTTCATTCATTTCATTTTCATTGGCTCCTTAACTGTTGTTGGCATCAGTTGGGCATTAAAACATGCCATATACATATATATATAAAAGTAAGCTCTGAAGCCATCTCTTTTCAGTTTTGACTCGGTCAATTTATAACTGTTAGGTTCGTCAGTCTGCTGAAACTTATTTTGATTAATACATTTATAAACTATCAGAAAAAGAGGACGTATGTTAATAGTATATGCTTGAGTGAAGACAAGCAGGACTAGGATAAGTTCCATATTTCGAGTTTCTAAATATTTAACCACTTCATTGCTAGGTATTTTATTTATTCTTACCCCCAATGTGCTGTTCCCCCACCCCCAAGAATATGCAATTATTGAAAAATAGCTTTAATAGTTATTTAACTAACATTTTAAAATTGAAATTAAGCATAAATTTACAGTGGTGATGTTCAAAGTCTAAAAACGGATATTACTTTGGTATTGTTCAAAGCAAGTTATAACTCTCAGCCCTACATCATATAACATTTTCTCAGCGTGGTCCCCCTGTGGGGAGGGGGCAGTCGAATAACACCCACGGTATCCCCTGCCTGTCATAAGAGGCGACTAATAGGGGTTCCGGGACAGTGGAACGTGGGTTGGCGACCATGGGGCCCTGAGCTCAGTCCTGACATTGCTTCCACTTTCAGCTATGCTATCAGGCCTCTCTGGGTCAACCCTTGTTCTTTTCTGACCCGACGGTAGTAGAGCACTCGAGGCCTAGGGAGTGTTTCCTTTTCACGCCCTTCGTGGCCCTTGTCTTTCTTTGGCCGATACCTTCATTTTTCGAAGTGTCGGATCCCTTCCATTTTTTCTCCCTGATTAGTGTTATGTAGAGGATGGTTGCCTAGTTGTACTTCTTCTTGAAACAATAACCACCAACCACCACCACCACCACTTTCCAAAAATGTCATTAGCCTTGTAAGTGCAAAATAAACACAAATTTTCATTCATATTCATATTATTTCACTTTTGAAGTCTACTATTCAAAGAAATTGGGTAAACTATTAAGACCTTCTTGTAATATTCACTAGTAGCCTCCACAATAAGCTGTACCAGTGCAGAACTGAACAAACACAAAATGAAATCTGTTTTCGGAGAATCATCACGTAATATTATTATTATTGAAAAATGCGCATATGCCGTGCAGAATACCATTACATTACATTTACATTACATACACATTACTTTTCTTTGCTATAAGCTACGAAGGATTTCTGCCTATTCCTGCATTTTACAATATGGTATCTATCACAGAATTCCAAGCACAACTCACACACACATTCGTCATTTGGTTCGTGAAATAATTTGTTGCAGCACACCTTGTGGTGGAAACCATGGCTCGCCAATCTCGTCGTCACGTGTCGCATATCATGATTAGCTTCCATCCAGGTCCTGTCTTGCATAGCAGATGTTGCATAGAAGTCCTCTGGTATGTTGTTTTTCTTCTCATGCAGATCCTGTATAAGCTGTTTGAAGCTGGTACTAGCTTGAAGTATGAGCTCGCATCTCAGATCCTCTATTAAGAAGGTCTCCCTGGTAAGCTCATACACTAGCCTCGATCTTGCAATCTGCGGGACTCCTAAAATTCTCTTCAGGTATCTAGCCTTTACTCGCTCCTATTCTTCCAGCTGTTTGTACGTGAGGTATTCTGCCACTAATTCTAGGCCATACGTCAGAACAGGTAGTATCTTTAACCTAAACAAGTCCATAGCTGTGCTGATCGATAGTTGTGTGATGTTCCTGATTTCATTCATAGCCCTAGTGGCCGCCACTGCTCTAGATCTTATATGTAAACTGAAACTCTTTCCCGTTGTTTGAATTGTGATACCTAGATATTAAAAATTGTTAGCCCTCTTGAGTAGTTTGCCATTGCATTGGATGTTCTCTGCTTCAGTGAGTCTTCCTCCTTTCCTAAATACTACCAATTCCGTCTTCTCTTCGTTTATCTGGATGTCGTTTCTCTCTGCCCCTTCACATAGTGTGTTTAGCGATACTTGCAGTTTATCTATATCTGTCGCTGCGATGGCCACGTCATCAGCGTATACTTATATGCTTGTTCCTGCCATTCCTTTGGTGACATTGTTCGTGAGAACATTAAACAGGATAGGGCTGAGTGGATCGCCTTGGAGGACACCGTTCGTCTGCGACAGCCAGTCAGATATGCCTATTCCATCATCTATCTGTATGTAGTTTTCTGCCAGTATATTCGATATCAGGGTCGTTATGCTCGTTCTTCCAATTAGTTCCTCCAGTTTATCTATTAATACCTTTCTGTTGACCATTTCGAAGGCTTTTGAGTAATCAACAAAAACCACATATAGTTTTCCTTTTGGTCTTTCTATCGTCTGTTTTATTTGTTCCAACAGGTTTTCTACTGCCAGAGTCGTGGACCTTCCCTTTCTAAAACCAAACTGTTCTTCTGGTAGAAGGGGTTCTAGCTTCTCTGCCAGCCTTTTGGCGAGGATTCCTGTTAGGAGTTTCAGTAATGTAGATTCCAACTCTATTCCTCTATACGCGTTAGGGTTCTCTGTGTCTCCTTTTCCCTTGTATAATAGCTTGATTGTTGACTTTCTCCATTCGTCTGGTATACTTCCTAATTCTAAACATTTATTTAGAAGGGAGGTCCATATCGGTAAGTATTCTTGTGCTGTCTGCTTTAAGTGTTCACTTCTTATTCCATCTACTCCTGGTACTCTGTTATTCCTCATTTTCTGTATCGCTTTCGCAATTTCATCCGTGGTGAAGATCTCATCAGCTTGTGGAGTCATAGGTGTCTTAATCATGGGTCTTGTTTCTTTTGAGCAAATTACTATTCTTATATGATCTATCCATGTTTCCATAGGTATGTTGGGCTGTATTTTCTGCCCTTTTGGCCTCAGTGCTCAGTAGGGGTCTTCTTCTGCCTCCTCTACCATTTTCTTATGTTCTTTTTCCAGGTGTTGCTTTTTCTTCTTTTTTAATAGGTCCTTGTATTTATTTCGTTCTCGTTGGTATTCTTCGGTGGTTGCGCTTGCCATTTGTCCTCTTAGTTTTATGTAGTGTTTTCAGTGTCAATTTTCTTTGTTCATAACATTCTCTGTCGAACCATGGCCTCGCCTTCCTATTTGAATCTTTTGTGGTGGCCCCACTTATTATAGTTGATTTCAGCCATGTAGCAGCCTCATCAATATTTCCTGCTCTTATTGCTCTTTCAACCTTATCTTTTTCTTTCATGATATTGTCTGCAACACCTGAATTGCGTGAACAGAAAGCGTGAAGTATTGGAGTAAACTGAGCAGTGATCCAAGCAAATTATGATTTATTTATTTATTTATTTATTTATTTATTTATTTATTTATTTATTTATTTATTTATTTATCTATCTATCTATCTATCTATCTATGTATCTATCTATCTATCTATCTATCTACTTTTTTTTTTACCTCCTTCTTCCTCACTGATGTCATTGCCATTGTCTACATCTTCATTGTCACTTTTTATCACAACACTTCCAACATCATATTCACCATCACTTTCACTGATCAACTAAAAACTCTTCAATTTCATCATTGCCAAGGCATCTTCTTTCGTGGTGCAGTCGGAAGCACAGAAGATATATATTTTATCATTGCTAGGAAACAAAATTCTGACATAAATATGAGGAAAAGTAGACTATCTCTCCTTTAGAACTTCCTTGAACTTCTGGTACAACATTTGAACCAATCGATTGCTGCACGTATTTTCATGGACTTTGCAAAGTGAGCACTGCAGGAAAACATAAAATTACGGGTTTAGCACAGGTGACTCGTCATTGCACAACGTATATATACGGGTTTAGGGTTTAGTATTGATTGGGTTAAACAGGAATAAACATAAATATTTGAGTGTGATTTGACAGAATCTGATGATGTTCTTTTAAGAATAAAACATGTCACCCTATTTTAATATCATATATATAAATTCATCTCGCCTCGCTCCAACCTTGTATCAAAAAAACAGGACTAAGGAGTAGATATACAAATATACAACATTTTATCTCTTCCTTATTTTGCTTTACGTTTTGCATTACTGGTATGCTTCTAGCTTGTATTAGAAATGCTTTGCACATTGTAATGCTTATTTTTTCTCATAGGGCGAACTTTTCATGTCGATCAGTATTTTCTGGAAGACATCATTGAGGCAATGAATTACACCTTGGAGGAGAACTCGCCCTACTCTCGTGAGATGAAGAAGAAGGGTTCGTTCGGAGACAATCTGGAGACAGAGTTGAATGTGGCGGAATTGAGGAGTGGCACAGTGATCGGTAACCCAGCCACCCGTGATGAACATCTCACCATCGAGCAGCTGTACCATCGTTATCGTGGTGGGTAAACTCACAAACTTCAAGGTGTATTCAAGGCTCTGGTTTTCTCCAATGCTTTTATTAGTTGCTGCAATAGTTTAAGGAGGAGTGTGAAGAGGAGTTGGAATACACTTGTTATATTTATTATTGTTACCGTTATTACACTAGTCAACAAATACTTTTTGTGTGCCACTTGCACAAAAAGTGGTCATTTCAACTAAATCAAACTTCCTGAATAAGAAAATGACAGTAAAATCTTTGTAACACTTAATGTTTTCGTTGGACAGAATTGAGATAGATTCTGGCAAACGTGACAAAAAATATTTCAGTATGTTAGCATATAATTCTATTATTGTCATTAATATACTTCTTAAACTATTCACTCTGGTCATAAAATGTCTTTATTTCCAATTTAATCAACATCAAAATTAAACGGGAACAGTGCCTGTAGTAGTAGCACTCTGAAATATGCGGCTGTAATAAAATATATCATGAATATGACAGTTATTTTAACACTTACGGTTCTACTTCTTCCTTTTGTAGCATCGATCACTTTTTCTAACTAAAAACCAGTGGTAGTCGCTCATCATGTAGGGATCCCATCTACCTTGGTACCTCTGCTCCATCTGCTGAATCTTGTGATGGATTCTCTGTCCGTGTTCATTACTCGGAGCTCCTTAATTCTCGAGGAAAAATTCCAGGTGTGAATGGAGAAACTAAATTTTTAGGGACATCCTACATCCTAGATTTTTGTAATTTTCAATAAGTTTCTGAACTCTGTCAGTAATTTTCTCCTTTATTATTTCCCAGGAATCCACTCACTACTTCATGAAACGCCTTCCAAGCCACTAGTTCCTTGTAAGGCTTTTCAGGCGTTTTCTCTATTAACCAGCGTTTCGTCTTAGGTCTGACTCTAGACTCATCAGAGTGGGATGTGTTAGACCCTACCCACTGACACTGGGGTGTATGCAGGTGAACTTATCAGAAGCTCTATATAAGAGGCACAATCTGATACTGCATATGGGAGAGGAATTATCTCTGTTGGACTGTTGGACATATCTTGTGGTAGACGATGCCCATACCACTCTTCAAGCACTAAACAACATTGATTCTCATATTAAATTTACCTTGGAGTCAGAAACAGATCAAACGAAACAGAAACAAAATGAAATGATAGTGGAGAGTGTTGCTGGAATGAAATATGACAGGGAAAACAGGAGTACCCAGAGAAAAGTCTGTCCCGCCTCCGCATTGTCTAGCATAAATCTCACATGGAGTGACCGGGATTTTAACCATGGAACCCAGCCGGGAGAGGCCGGCACGCTGCCGCCTGAGCCATGGAGGGTCATTTGAAATTCCTTACTAATGAAGACTAAATTAAAATCTGTCAGAAATTGGACTGGCGTCTGATTCTTTAAGCATTCGACATGGTCGAAGTTTTGTCGACTTCAGAATGGCAGCCAAAGTCATTCCTTGCAGTTGCACATGTTTGACTGTAATCTCCAATTCATTGTCTAAAAGTGTGACCAGAAAAATATGTTTAATAACCCGCTGCTCCAAAATAAAAGGCTTCTACTGACATTTGTTTTAGAATGAGTGTCATCTGCAATAATATATTTACTCGCTCCTGTGCACATGTTTTCATGTTTGTTGTCTGGTGTTTTTCACACCCTTCAGTGCACTTACTTTATAAGCCCCAGTGGAAAAGGTCTTTACATTTGTTCTCTTGTATTCTTCACACCTTTTAATACCTTCATCTCATCTTCGTCTCATCTTTACCCATAGATACACAATGTAACTGTCCTCATGCTGGCAGAAACGTATCTAGTGTTTCCATATCACAGTTGGATAGCTTTTATTTGTATATTCAGTAGTGTGTTTTCTCACTTAATATGTTCTTTTTCTTGTCCCCTGCAGAAAGTTCTTTACGAGGAACTCTGCTTAGCATTATCCTTATAAGTGATCCTTCATTATCATAAGATTTGTTTTGTATTTTCTTTTTAGATTACAGCAGAGTTACCAAGAAGTCACTGTATCTGATGGATCACGAAAAAATCAATTACGATTTAATAGAGGCGATCATCGTATGGATCGTAGAAGGTGACCATGAGCATCCCCGTACTGGTTCCATTTTGGTAATTAATACATTTCCTCTGTGTAGTTCTCATGCAGTCTTAAACTGTTTCCACTTCTATATCTGAAGAGGCTATATCCTGATCAATAGGTTTTCCTGCCAGGTATGGCAGAGATCACCACGCTGCACGATCAGCTCAGCGACCATCCCCTCCTTGGACCTCGAAATGGAAAGTTCATCTTGGTACCACTACATTCGAGTCTGACTAGTGAGGAACAGGCTCTGGTGTTCAGGTAAGTTAACCCTTGGTTTTTGTTGTGATTATTGGGATTTGATTATTTGGACTCGGAAGACAGCGATAAATTATGTATGTAAAGGATTTATTCAATTGTTTGTTTTGGTTTTCCTCAGTATGTGAATTTTGGAATTGTTTAATTTGTTTGAAGTCGATATGATTTTAAAATTATTTGATTGTCATTGTAATTCTGGTGCATCCTGTACCACACGCGCCACATCGGCGTGGGAGATTTCCGGTTTCGTAAAGTTGCACAAATTTCGTAATTTCTAAGGGCTTCCTAAATGTTCTTTGTCAGCACTATTTTTTCTGCGCTCCTATTGGAGAAAATAAAAGGAAATGTGATTGGTAGGTGAAGGAAAACATCGTACGCTCATTGGCCGTGGTAATATTTCATAATTTCCGGGGAGAAGCGTTGTCGCTGGAGCCTTGCTCTGCGAGGGCGTCTTTTCTGTTTGACCACTGAAGGGAACGGTCACCTTCCAAGGTACGGGTCTTCTTGGCCCCGCCATCCGGTAAGCACTGATTAATATTTTTTAACTTTTCTGGTATTCAGTTTCAGATGTAGTGTTTCATTTTATTTATCTTGCCGGAGCGTACCCGTATTTCCTTCTGCTTCCAAATGTTATAATTATGACTTAGCCGTTTCGGTAAGTCGCCTCACTTTGTTAAGAGATAGTACCCGTTTGTTGTTTTGTAAATTAATTGTTATACGCCTTTCGAAGTAATCCTTATCAGTAATATTTTTCTCGGGACTATCTCATTAATTCCGCTTCATCATGGAAAATTCATCTTTAGGTCGGGTACCCTTTCTCAGAAGTGTTTTTGAGGGGGCTACCCACTGAAGATGCTCTGCTCCACGATTATACGTAAATTATTTTTCCTCCTTAGATGTATCTCTTCACTTTAGTATAACGTTACCTTCCTTTATTGATTTCAAACTGTTTTGGGTTTTTAAAGGTAACGCCACGACAGTGGAACGTCATGTGTGATGTTCCGGTGTAAAATAAATTTAATTACTAAATGCTACCCTCATGTAAATTGTAATGGTTGTTGAAATTATGCCGTCATTATTTTAATTGTATCTTGGTTATTGCTTTATATATGAAATCGAATCTAACTTGTTAAGTAAAGTTTAGGATTACATTGACTTCGCTTCTTCAGTGTTACCAATACCTTCCACCGCCTGGATATGGTTCCCAGCCGTTTCCCGGTTATCCTTTCTTAATAGTCATGTTGGTTAAACTGTTTGTTTATTTCCTGTGATTAATGTGCTTGCAAATTTAATTTCGTACATGTTTACATGCCTAGTGAACAGTACTTTTGGTGAAAGCATTACGGTAGTAAACATTTTCGCTTCATTAAACCTATTAATTGTAACGAAATTAAATTTGCAAGCACATTAATCACAGGAAATAAACAAACAGTTTAACCAACATGACTATTAAGAAAGGATAACCGGGAAACGGCTGGGAACCATATCCAGGCGGTGGAAGGTATTGGTAACACTGAAGAAGCGAAGTCAATGTAATCCTAAACTTTACTTAACAAGTTAGATTCAATTTCATATATAAAGCAATAACCAAGATACAATTAAAATAATGACGGCATAATTTCAACAACCATTACAATTTACATGAGGGTAGCATTTAGTAATTAAATTTATTTTACACCGGAACATCACACATGACGTTCCACTGTCGTGGCGTTACCTTTAAAAACCCAAAACAGTTTGAAATCAATAAAGGAAGGTAACGTTATACTAAAGTGAAGAGATACATCTAAGGAGGAAAAATAATTTACGTATAATCGTGGAGCAGAGCATCTTCAGTGGGTAGCCCCCTCAAAAACACTTCTGAGAAAGGGTACCCGACCTAAAGATGAATTTTCCATGATGAAGCGGAATTAATGAGATAGTCCCGAGAAAAATATTACTGATAAGGATTACTTCGAAAGGCGTATAACAATTAATTTACAAAACAACAAACGGGTACTATCTCTTAACAAAGTGAGGCGACTTACCGAAACGGCTAAGTCATAATTATAACATTTGGAAGCAGAAGGAAATACGGGTACGCTCCGGCAAGATAAATAAAATGAAACACTACATCTGAAACTGAATACCAGAAAAGTTAAAAAATATTAATCAGTGCTTACCGGATGGCGGGGCCAAGAAGACCCGTACCTTGGAAGGTGACCGTTCCCTTCAGTGGTCAAACAGAAAAGACGCCCTCGCAGAGCAAGGCTCCAGCGACAACGCTTCTCCCCGGAAATTATGAAATATTACCACGGCCAATGAGCGTACGATGTTTTCCTTCACCTACCAATCACATTTCCTTTTATTTTCTCCAATAGGAGCGCAGAAAAAATAGTGCTGACAAAGAACATTTAGGAAGCCCTTAGAAATTACGAAATTTGTGCAACTTTACGAAACCGGAAATCTCCCACGCCGATGTGGCGCGTGTGGTACAGGATGCACCAGAATTACAATGACAATCAAATAATTTTAAAATCATATCGACTTCAAACAAATTAAACAATTCCAAAATTCACATACTGAGGAAAACCAAAACAAACAATTGAATAAATCCTTTACATACATAATTTATCGCCGTCTTCCGAGTCCAAATAATCAAATCCCAATAATCACAACAGTTTTTTAACTTTACTCAGTTAATTTTCTAGAAAAGTGTGGATGTATTGTTATCTATTCTTATGGATAGAAGGTGTATGCTAATTTCAAACTGAAATAAGATACTTTATGTGCTACATAAATGCTGGAAATGCAGAATTAGATGGTATACTTACCTTATTCCCCCTTACTGCATATATCAAAGACACACCTTGAAAAGCCTAGTTTCATTAACCGTCCCCCCTTTTTTTTAAATGTTATTTGTTTGGGGCGTCTTTTGATCTTTTGCCCCTAGTTGCACCATATGATATGAACCTGCATGTAATTGGAATTGCGGAAGTGTGGAGTGTTGAATGTGAGGAAAGGAACGTTAAGGACGACACAAACACCCAGTCCCCAGGCCAGGGAAATTAATCATTTACAATTAAAAACCCCCTGACCCGGCCGAGATTCGAACCCGGGGCCGCCGGGTGACAGGCGGACGCGTTTCCCCCTACACCGCGGGGCCAAACTCATTAACCCTTAGAGTGTCATTGAACAGATGGTGGTGGTGGTGGTGGTGGTGGTGGTGATGTTTGTTTATGAGGAAGTACAACTAGGCAATCATCCTGTATATAACACTAATCAGGGGGGAAAAATGGAAGGGTTCCGATACTTCAAAAATGAAGATATCAGCCAAAGGAAGACCAGAGCCACGATGGGTGTGAAAATAAGAGACTCCCTAGACCTCGCAAGCCTAATAGCGTCGGGGTCGGAAAAGAACAAGAATTGACCAAGAGAGGTGGGATAGGATAGATGAAAATGAGGAGCCAGGCACAGGTAAGTGGAAGCAATTCCAGGACTCAGCTAAGGGCCCCATGGTCGTCAACCCACGCTCCAAAGTCCAGAGCCCCTGAGGCTCCTTTTAGTCGTCTCTTGTGACAGGCAGGGGATACCGTGGGTGTTATTCTACAACCCCCACCCACAAGGGGGTGACATTAAACAATGTATTGCTTCTGCATATGGTTGCATAAAGTGTCACGTGATGTGTCACTCCTGATGCAGTGCGTTTTAATGGTTTGTAGTTTAGTGGTGTAGGAGAGAGAGCTGCACTGATCACTTGCTTTATGCAAAGTAAGCTATGTGGTGTCACCAGATATCTTCTGTGATATTTTTCCTGTTATCTGTGATTTTTTTTCTGTGGCTATGTGCTTCTCACGTGTTTAATTATGGGAGCTATCTTGGATATACACTGAGTGGCCAAAAGTCGCGGAAAGGGGTGTTCTATTAGAAAATGTTCCGTGTATGAACCCTGAGAATTGTGGCTATCTGCGGCGTAGCTGAGCAGTCTGTCACAGACATTAGTGTTGTGAAGGTGGCAACACGTGAGTTAACCGACTTTGAACATGAGATGATCATCGGCGCACGCCGCATGGGTCATAGTATTGGTGGAAATTACACGTGAATTTGGGTTTCCGAGGACAACAGTGTCGAGGGTGGATCTTCAGTATTGCAGAGAGAATGTTATCACCCGCATAAACCGCTGCACAGGAAGACCACTGCTGTTTAATGAACAGGCATCGCATCACATCCGCAGAACCATACTGGGCGCTCGACAGAATACTGAGAATCAAATCCCCGTCCAGTTGAATGTTGAGAGTCAGGAACTCATTTCTATCAGGACTGTTTGTTGTTTCCAGGCAGGAGGTGGCTCAGTTTCGGTCTGGGCAGCGTTCTCATGGTTGCAATTAGGCCCCATTTTCTGGCTGCAGGGAGCGCTAACAGGTGCATGTTATGTGGACATTCTTTCTGACCATCTGCATTCCTTTCTGGCTCTGGGGTACCCTAATGGAGATGCCATGTTTTAACATGACAATGCTCCATGTCACCACTCTGTGGAGGCATGCAGGTGGTTGGAGGAACACTCCAGTGAAGTTACGACCATAGATTGACACTCCAGATCCCCCGATCTTAATCCATTCGAACATTTATGAGATGCTGTCGATGCTGGTGTAGGCTCCATGAACCCCACACCAACTACACAAGACCAATTGTAGGTAGCATTGCAAGATGCGTGGGTCCATATCCCTCCAGAACAATTCCAACACCTTGTAGATTTGCTGCCTTACTGTATTGCTGCCGTTTTGGGGGCTCATGGAGAAGCAACTCATTACTAACATCACATTCAGTGTCTTCCCATGACTTTTGGCCATTATAAGCGATGATGATGATTTAACCGATTGCATGCATTCTTCTTGAGTTCATGATGACTGTATGATAGAGATGGGAAATCTGATTCATTTTGAAGAACCGATCCATTTGAATCGATTCACCAAAATGATCCATTCAGTCCATTACCACATGATGAGAGCCGAATGCGAAACCATGGACTCAGATAAACCATTCCGTTATGTTATTTATAACTGCTACTGCTTTACAAGCTACAAGAAGTGAAATGTTGTAGGTAATCGCTAGTATTTTAACTAGAGTAATATCCTTTTTAGAGGTTTATCACCATCATTTTTTCGATCTACCAAGCCGGGTGACTCCTCCAGTTTCTTCTATCCATCCACAGATGCTACTCATATATGTGACACCAGTTCACATCTCTAATTTCAAGGTCCTTCATTATCTGTTTTTCCCAAACACCACAAGGTCTTCCTCTTGATCTCTTCCCAGGAACATTGTGGTCAAAGTATTTTCGAGCAGTCCTGTGAGGATTCATTCTTTTCATGTGACCATACCATTGGAATCTCTTCACTTCTAGAGTCTCCAGCAAGCTTCTTTCCAATCCAAGCTGTTGTCGGATATCCACATTCCTTATTTTATCCATTTTTGTTTTTTGTAGACAAGAACGGAGGAACTTCATTTCTGTTGCCTGAAGACGACTCTTTGTTGGTCCAGTAACTGTTGCTGCTTCCAGGCCATACGTCAGTATAGGTACTAGATATATTTTGTACAAGCTGATCTTGGAAACTAACGGAAATGTTTCATCCCAAAGTATTTGATGTACAGCGTGATAGAATTTGGAAGCTTTCTGTATTCTGTTACTAATCTCTTGATGTATGGTATTGTCTGATGAGAGAACACTACCTAAATACTGGAAGTTGTCTACAATATCCATCTCCTCATCTCCAGTTCTTAGATGAACAGTTCGAGAGTTTCTACTCATCACCAAGCCAACTGTCTTCGTTTTGCTGATTTTGAGACCTAAGGTTGTAAAAGCTTCATGCCAGATCTAGTCTAGTTTGTACTTCCACTTCTGTCTCACCCCATACCATTACATCATCAGCAAAAAACAGGGCATTAGTTGTTGGATCCTTTCTCTTAACTGCTTTTAAAACTTCATCCATTATGATTATGAAGAGAAGTGGTGAAAGACAACTTTCTTGCTGGACTCCACTCTTCGCTTCAAACCAACCTGACTTTCCATCCTCGACCTGGACACAACACTTGGTTTCATCATATAATCGTTGTACTCGTGCTATGATGTTATTGGGCACTTATGTCTCAAACATTCCCAGATATGCCTGCGTGGTACATGGTCATATGCTTTCTCGAAGTCCAGAAAAACTTCTCATAGAGCATTCTGGTGGCAAAAATGAGGTCTATAGTTGATCTATGAGGTCTAAATCCATGTTGTTGTTCCTCAAGTGTAGGTTCAACATATTTTCTAATCCTGCTCTCAAGGATGGATTTGTTGATTTTGAGGCCATGTGACAGCAGAGTTATATCTCTGTAGTTGGTACATTTCTTTCTATCACCTTTTTTCAAGAATGGGATGATGACTCCTTGCTTCCAGTCATTGGGTATTACATTCTCTTTCCAGATTCTATTTAGTATCCTGTACATCCACTGTTGTCCTACCTCTCCTAGTGCTTTGATCATCTCAACACTTAATTAATCTGATCCAGTTGATGTGTTTTTTTTTTCAGCTTAGATATTGCTGTCTGTACTTCCAACCATGTCAGACTAGTGGTATTTGTGCTGCCAAAATCATAAGGTTCGTCGTCTAATGGAGTGACATTTTCATAACAGTTCAGCAAAGTTTCAAAGTGCCTTTGGATCTCTGTAATATTTTGGTCTTATCCCTAGTCTCCTCACCATTAGGAAGTTCTACAGATTGGATAGATTCATTCTGAGTTCTTCTATTCTTAACAATACTGTGTAACAGTTTTTTATTTCCATCCTGCGTTATTTTGGTAGCTAGATCTTCCTTGCATTTCTGCTTTTCAGCTACAACCAACTGTTTGACCTGTAATGTTTTCTTTCTGTAAAGTGACAACTTCTCTATTTCATGTTGATCTCCCCGCGTTCTTGCACAGTTTCTGTCATTGATAGCCTTTTTAATATCATCATTCCACCAGGCAGTTTCTTTAGGTTTTCTTATTTGACTGTCATCCACATACTTTTTCGGCTGTACCAACCACAACCTTCTTTAGAGTATCCCATTCTTCATCTACCAATTTCAGTTCTTACAGTCGAAAAATGCTACACCACTGTCCGACTAATCCTTTCCAAACTTAAGAAGCTACTATTTGAAATTATACGACAATCGAATTTGAAATTTATAGTAGATATGAACATTTTTTGTGGCAATTCGAAAGTGAATATTGACAGCCGCTCACTATCAGTTCTTTACTTCTAATTCTTTTTTACTGAAGAAATATTTTTAAAATATATGAAACCAAATGTAGACGTGATCACCTGACTGTGAAATAATCAACCGTGACAAAGCAACTGCTGCGTTACGGTTTTTTGAAATTCGATTGTTCTTAACAACATTCCTTACGATTTTCATTATGTTCACAAGCTATACTCACTAGATAGCAACTTTAAGCAGGTCACTCACTCTGTAGTAGGCAGTGAAATAATAGGAAACAAATCTGTGCCCACATGTAAGACTATGGATGTAATGTCATCCTCAAATGGATCATGGTCAATTTCGCAAGATAAGCAGTCCATAAACAGTAAATACCGGAAGACTATGCCGGGCTGAGTGGCTCAGATGGTAGAGGTGCTGGCCTTCTGATCCCAACTTGGCAGGTTTGATCCTGTTCAGTCCGGTGGAATTGGAGGTGCTCAAATACATCAGCCTTGTGTCGGTAGATTTACTGGCTCCTAAAAGAACTCCTGCAGGACAAAATTCCGGCACCTTGGCGTCTCCAAAAACTGAAAAAATAGTTTGTGGGACATAAAGCCAATAACATTATTATTACTGTATTATTATTATTATTATTATTATTTATTATTATTATTATTATTATTATTATTATTATTATTATTAAATACTGTAGTGCATTACTGCCAATAAGACAATGCATAGAGGCATTATTTTTTTGCATTAGTTTTTGAATAATTTCACGAGAAAGATACTAATTTTCTCATTATTTCATATAATATATATTGCCGTATCACTTTAAATTTGCTTTAATGAAATTCTAAAATTAATCATTGAAGGTTTCATTACTATCACTGATCGTTGATTGTGGAGGTTTAATTGATAGACTGTACATACCTGGTACATACTTTTGAAGCCATTTCTGGACTGCAGGGTCGTCTACCTTCTCCAGCGGGATGTTGGCTTTGAGTAGCATCGCTGTTGTTTCGTGAATAAATTCTATTTTTTCACTCTTAGCTTTCTTTTGCATATCTAATGAGAGTTCTATTGTTGCCTGCCGTTTCACTGTTGGAATGCTAAATTTACTTTCTGAATGTTCCTTATTTTTAAAACAATGTTTTGAGACAGTATCTTTTTTCTCTCACTCGATACAAACATTACAAAATTTACACATGAAAATATTGCTTTCCGAAACGTATAAACCTTCACTCACAAACTGTTTAGCTCTGCTGTGCACCATAACACTTGTCGAGCGACCCATCTTCGCTACTGTCTGTGATCACTTTCTTCATTTTACCTGACCACGAAGCCGAAATACACCAGTCAATTGGGCTGCTTGTAGACGTCATTAAGGATTCCAGGATTGCATAATGCCGTGAGGAGACAGGCTGTGGTGGGATTACCAGCCACCGCAAGAACAACATTCCAAACATTGTGTTTGGCAAGAAGCCTGGAGCCAACCCCTTTTCCTTGATGCCATGTCGTAAAGAGATTTTCCAGAACATTAATTATAACATATTTCTTTCCTGTTGATGAATCTTTGTTCGCTCTTCCTTTTCTTTTCGTACATAATCTTGGAACAAAATGTCAAGTTAGTTATTCACTACAGATTTCGCTCTAATAACACACTTATTGTGAAATAATTGAATTTCGCTTTAAAATGGCTTTATCGCTTTCACTTGCTTTAATTTGCGAACATAATATCCATATTTTCTTAATCAGAAACATACGATTCGTAAAGATATCGCAAAATCGCTTCAAAATATTTTTTGTCGCGTTTATCATTAATGCAAAAAATCATGCCCCTAACTATGCATTATCAAAGTAAAGCATCTGACTGTCTTTAAAAAAATACAATCTTCTTTACGTCGCACCGACACAGATAGGTCTTATGGTGACAGTGGGATAGGAATGGGCTAGGAGTAGGAAGGAAGCAGGTTTGCCGACAGTAGAGTTAAAACTATCTCCCGAATGCAAGCTGACAGGTATGTGAACCAAACCGTGCAGCCATCTGCTCGGTGACTTTATATATATATATATATATATTTTTTTTTTGTACGGTTGCCCCTTAATATACTGCCGCTCCTCAGAGTAACCATAGAAACCAGAAAGGTGAATGCCAAAGGGGGAAGTATGGAACAGTTTACGAAAATGCTTCAGAAATAATTTAGGTTATGTGTCAGATAGTAACTGGTATACATATCACATTCACAAAAATCTGTCACTTGGAATATTTATGCCTTGCTTCATTTGCTCCCTTCGTCATCATGATGAAAATCCTATAAGTAATATACCTTAATAGTCTTGTATTGCCTATGTACTACAAAGAAATCATGGTTAGCTATTGTCTGGCCGCGCGGTGTAGGGGGCAACGCAACCGCCTGTCACCTGGCGGCCCCGGGTTTAATTCCCGGCCGGGCCAGGGTTTTTTAATTGTAAATGATTAATATCCCTGGCCTGGGGACTGGGTGTTTGTGTTGTCCTTAACGTTCCTTTCCTCACATTCAACACTTTACACTTCTGCAATTACAATTACACGCAGCTTCATAACATATAGTGCAAGTAGGGGCAAAAGATCTTTCAAGGTGGATGCCCCGAACAAATAGCATTAAAAAAAAAATGTTTAGCTATTTCACTTCAACTTGCATATGCACTCCATGACGTGAAAAAAATATTGATTCTTACTAAGGGCTGAGAATGAGGTTTCCATGTTCCACAAGTTAGTTCACTGTAGTTCACGAGAATGAGAATAGGAACCTTGAAGTAAACTTAACCTAACATTTCGCAATGAGCTGGAAGTTGAGTGTATATTACAGTTCCATGAAGTGTGTGACTTGAAACGACGTGATAACTTCTTATTTTAAAAAAACATTTTCCTGTAAGGTTAGGTTAGGAGTGTTTGACTTGTGAAACGGACTTTTAGTTCAGGTTAAATAAAAAGTAACAGAGTCGTTCTTCACATGTTGTCATTGATTCAAAAATGATGGTAACCCGATTTGGCGATATGAATCAGAACGAATGAGGAACAAGGAACCAGGTCTTGGAGGAATCAAGGAACTAGTTGTGACTGCCATCTCTCAATTCAGATTTTGATTCACAAATGAGTCCATTCATTTCATTCACTGAATCGTGATTCAGTTGTTCAGTGCAATGATTCGTTCATTATGAATCACTAATTCAGAATCTCTCCATCTCTACTATATGACATCAGTTGATAGTGGGAAGTTGAATAATAATATGGTTGTTTTTATATCTCAGATACTGCATAACATAGGACTACGAAAATTTCCGTGATGATCATCAAGAAACTGTCATGTCAAGAAATTTAGGGCCGATTGCAGAAACGGTGTTTAGACGATGTCTACAGTTAAACAGTAAGTATGGCTGTCGCATTGCAGAGACGTTATTTATCACTTAGACACTATCTAAAACCGATGTTCAACCAGTCATGTTTAAACACTGCCGAGAGCGCTGTTTAACCTCAAGTGAGAGGAGTGAATCACAATCAGAGGTTATGTACCATGGAACATGTAATTTGTATTATGTTGAGACGATTCCAGGACGGCCTTTATGTGGGTCGCCCGCTGCTAAATCGCTGCAATTCATTTGACATGTACGGTGAGATAGATCTTAAAATAAGATTTCTCTTTTCAAGAGACTTGTTTCTTGAGACTGACAAAGGGACAGTCCGGTAACTGTCAACTTGAATACAATTCTTGGCAACCGATATTTTTTATTATATACATGGGGAAATTTCCTTGGAATTATAGGTCACTTCGACTACATACATATCAGAATTACGTGTTCTGATCGTCAGAGGGCTGTCACATACGTCAGCCGGGAGGGATTCACTTATACTGCCAAGCAAACACACATAATAGTGAAAACTAAAAGGTAGGTTGTATGTGGTTTTAATATATATATAATCATATAAGTTTTCGGCAACTATCAGATAGGAAAAGGCAAGTGGTGGTTATGGTGGTGATTATTGTTTGAAGAGGAGGACTGGGGAAGAAGAGCCATGGCCATAATAACAGCCCTAGTATTTGCCCGTTGTAAAAATAGGGAAACTACGGGCAAACAGTCTTCAGGGCTGCTGAAGATGCGTTTCGAACCTACGATCTCCAGAATGCAAGCTACATCTATATGGCCCGAACAACACACTCAGTTACATATTACTATTGCTTCAACTTCCTTTCGTCGAAGGTACGTATTTATGAGTAGATTACACTCACTGTAACAACACTATAATCAAAGCTACACTTCCCCGTACGGTGGAGTGTTGCTTTAGTGTCGATAATATTATGAGATTTAATTTCCACCGAAAGCGATACTCTTATCTGTAGTCAAACAGCTGACTGGCGTTCGGCGCACACGTCGACGAATTTCATTGATTGCGACAAGCAAATGAGTTGCATGAAGGATACTTCTATCTCCATTTTCAAACCAATATCAAAACGTTAAATGATGTCTAGTTAAACATTGGCTAAACATTGTTTATGCAGTGGAAGATCGTGCTTCATTTAGACGTTGTTTAGGTAGACATTGTCTAAGGCTTAAAACTAGTCATCGTCATGTGTTATTTGTTACATAAAATGAATGTTCATTCACTGGCAGTTTGGTAAAATTGAGGCAGAGTTGTGCTTACTTCTCTTCTCCTTTACATAGTGGTCTTTTCCCCTCTAGAATTCTTAGCACAAACACAGGTTCAGACGCTGGCGCTAAGAGGTGAGAAGAAGTAGGCTTCTCTTTATCTTGCTTCTTGTTGTCTGTTTCTACATTCAGCACAATCTGTTGTATTAGTCTGAGTGTTCAGCTAGATGAATTTGGCTTTCTGATCAGTGGCTCCTCATCTTTTAGAGGGAAAAATCTCTTCCATTGTGTGTAATTTATAGACATGCTATTGCCAAAGAACTTGTAAAAGCTTTAGGGCCAATTGCAGAAAGCCTAACAGTAGCGTAACAGTTAGTGTTATTAGCTGCTGTCCTCGAGGGTCTGGGTTCGATTCCCGGTACTGTCAGAAATTTAAGAATGGCAGGAGAGCTGGTATGTGATTGAAATGGTATGCAGCTCATATCTATTCGGGTGTGCCTGGAAAGAGCTGCACCACCTCAGGATGAGGTCACGAGTTTACGTTAGCCTTAGACAACGTCTACCTAAACAACGTCTAACTTACTCATGATCTTCCATTGCACAAACAATGTTCAGCCAGTGTTTAGCTACATGTCATTTAAAGTTTCAATATGGGTTTGAAAATAGAAATAGAAGCATCTTCTGTTGAACTCTTTGCTTGTCGCAACCAATGAAATTCAGTGTAAAACAAAAGCTAAAGGTTTCCACGTAATCAATACTGTTTGTTGTAACCTTAAAAAAGTTACATATATTTGTTGAAACTAGTTTACATAGAACTTAGTCAAGCAGCTCGTATCCTTCTTCGTAGTCTTCCCAATCCAAACTTTTAAGGTTACAACAAACAGTATTGAATAGGTGGAAACCTTTAGCTTTTGTTTTACACTACATTGCTCTTCAGTATGGATTAATATGAAATTTATTACCTATGAACAATGACATTTGTGCGCCAAACGTTAGTCAGCTGTTGACTTCCTACAAATTACTCAAATATGGCTAAGCATGAGCATGACTTGCCCATAGATAAGAATATTGGTTTCGGTGAAAATTAAATCTCATAATATTATTGACACAAAAGCGACACTCCACCGTATGAGGTAGTGTAGCTTTGATTATAGTGTTGTTACGCTGAGTATAGTCTAAATAGCTTCATCAGTGGGAAGATGAAACTATAGTAGTGTGTAACCAAATGAGTTGTGTGGGCCATTTATAGAGCGTTCCAACCTTAAATTGCAGTACAGCGTAGATGGAGCACGCTGTTGCGAAATCAACTTGTGAAGATCACGCTCGAGTGTGACTCAAACAGGGCGTCACATTTCCACATTTTTCGTTTGTAATTTTGTAATTTTAAGTTCATTCATTCATAAATTAATATTTGTAGGATGGTAAAATAAATACAACATACCTTAATCACTGGCGTTGCTCTCAGACATTGGACGTACACCTTCTAACATTTCTGCAAGGCCTGATGTTCCCGCTTTGGATGAAACGGTTTCGGGAGATGAACTTGAGGATGATCCGGATGATGAAGAAAGTCATATTAAAAACTTTTCATCGTCGACATCGTCCTGTAATTTGTCTGCTTTCCAGAAAACTCTTTCATTTTTCTTTACTTCCTCCACGTAATTTGCCCAATTGCTTTTGTTTTTATGGCATAAAAATTTTAGTTCAGCATTTGGAACAAAACCATGTTCATTACCCGCGTGGACTAAGGCAAATCACGGTCCTCGGCTTTCCGGTGGCCTAAGTCCTGAACTCACCCCTTCAATGGTGACCTGCCGTGCACTTTTCACTGTTGTATCCTTCCATTCTTTTGTCACTGTCTGCCCAATATTTACCCACGATTCATCTGTGTAAATTATAGCTTTATTTTGTGCCCTCAAACGTTTTATCTCCCTGAGATATCTGTGCCTCCAATTAATAATTTCATCGGTTTCAGTGAAAGCTGCTTTATTACCCCGTCTTAAATAACAGAAGCCCCTATATCATGTAAGAAGCAATACAACGTAGTTTTGGAAAATCGTGGCAAAGAATCTTCTCCATTTACGCGACTCAAAATCATGTTCAATGTCAGTGGTGTGTTAGGAAATAAAAGAGAGTGAACCAACCGATGCACTCAACTTCTAACAATTTCATCATATTTAATTTTTCTGTCGTCCTTCTCTTTTTTCGTTTTCTCTCTCTCTCTTTTTTTTTTGTTGCGAGAGTTCGCAAAGGACCATGTGTGTGTTCCTTCCTCGTAGCATAGATTGTTCTTTCGGAACAACCTGTAGCTTTAGCTGTTTCACTGATTGCGCTGCTCATATTCATAGTCTTTATAAAAAATAATCCAGGACACTCATTATAATATTGGGTTCTTTTCCCCTGAGTTTACCTACGGAACGTTTCTTTTTAATTTGACGATCCAATATACATCCTTCTGCACTTTTTCTTCGAATTAAGAACCCCCCGCACGAGCACGAGAACAAACTGACAACTACACAGACTACACAAACACAATCCACTTGTCCTCAAGAACTATACATTTATCACTGATCTTGTCCGACTCCATGGCTAAATGGTTAGCGTGCTGGCCTTTGGTCCAGAGGGCCCTGGGTTCGATTCCCGGCCGGGTCGAGGGTTTTAACCTTCATTGGTTAATTCCAATGGCTCGAGGGCTGTGTATGTGTGCCGTCTTCAGCATTATAATTCATCACAGGTAGGGCCCCATTCTTATAAATGCGCAGATCACCTATGCGGCGTCAACACTGGAAAGACCTGCACTCGGCCTCTTCGGAGGCCACACGCCATTAAATATTATATATACAGGGTGAAGCGTAATTCGCGCACTCGGGCGTCGCAGCGCGACTCCTCACATGCCAGCAATAAAAAAATGTCTCTTACAAAATTTCGTCTTGCGAGTATATCCGGCAGAAAAACGACGTTGAAAAGTAACAATCTGGCAACACTGTAACCACATGTAGGGTAACTACCTCTGTCAGCAGAAGTTAGTCGTACTGTACAGTTGGTGCAGTGGATAGAATTTTGGGTTAGCATGCAGGAGGTCGAGTGTTCGATCCTGGTTTGAGGCGTATGTTTTTTATTTCGTAAATGTAGTCCAGGTGGTATGGTACCTGGCATCTTAATCGTCAACAGCGATTGCAGTGGGTCCTCTAGAAACCATTTGCACTTACATACTACGATCCTAGAAATGGATGAACAATCGTTTTCATTGGTCAGCTTTGAAAGGCGCCCTTTCCACGTTGTGGGCGTGAATTTATTCGCACCACTTCATCTACTAGATGTGAAACCTGTTTTCTTTGTACCCTCCTCCAATGATACCATAGATTAGTCATCATCATCTGTTTACCCTCCAGGTTCGGTTTTTCCCTCGGACTCAGCGAGGGATCCCACCTCTACCGCCTCAAGGGCAGTGTCCTGGAGCTTCAGACTCTTGGTCGGGGGATACAACTGGGGAGAATGACCAGTACCTCGCCCAGGCAGCCTCACCTGCTATGCTGAACAGGGGCCTTGCGGGGGATGGGGAAGATTGGAAGGGATAGACAAGGAAGAGGGGAGGAAGCAGCCATGGCCTTAAGTTAGGTACCATCCCGGCATTTGCCTGGAGGAGAAGTGGGAAACCACGGAAAACCACTTCCAGGATGGCTGAGGTGGGAATCGAACCCACCTCTACTCAGTTGACCTCCCGAGGCTGAGTGGACCCCGTTCCAGCCCTCGTACCACTTTTCAAATTTCGTGGCAGAGCCGGGAATCGAACCCGGACCTCCGGGGGTGGCAGCTAATCACGCTAACCACTACACCACAGAGGCGGACCCATAGATTAGTACCAACTATTATTCTTGCCTCGTTCAGGTCCATTACATTTCGTTAGGGCCTTACGTTACCAGTAGGCCTAGCAACGTGCTCTGCGAATAATGTCCAAACTCGGTTACAATTTGTATGTGTTATCACCACGGTCTCAATGCATTATTATTATTATTATTATTATTATTATTATTATTATTATTATTATTTTATGACCACATAGGATCACTTTAGTCAGTCCGTCGTTCAGGTCTCTTTGAAGGGATTGTTCGGGCTTTGCGGTCCTCCCAGTACTTCTTCAGACGCTCCAATCTTCGTGCCCTTTCCTCAGTTGAAAATGTGCGTGTTGTTGGTTTGTTTTGTGTAAGGGTAAAGCGGAGGTTTGTATTCTTGAGTTTTGTATTCAATTTTATCTTATTTTTGGTGTCTTCTGTTGTAAGGCCTATTTCCTTCAGATCCTCTCTTACTTCTCTGATCCATTTACATCCTGTTGTGGTATTTTTTGAGAAGAGATTGTGTTGTACTAGTTGTTTCAGAAGTCTCGAGTCCTGCATCCTCGTGATATGTCCAAAGAATCCCAGTCTCCTCTTACGCATAGTATCTGTAATGGGTTCTAGCTCTTTGTACACGACTTTGTTAGGTATTAACCGCCACTGTCCATCTTTCTGATATTTTTTGTTGATACAGGTTCTTCCAATCCTCCTTTCAATTTTCTGAAGTCTGTCAGTCTTTGATTGTTTATTCAGGTAAAAGAGTGTTTCTGCTGCATATGTAGCTTCCGGTTTTATAACTGTGTTGTAGTGTTTTATTTTTGTATTTATTGATAGACATTTCTTTTTGTAGATATCCCATGTTAATTTTTGTGCTTTAGCTAATCTATTTGTTCTTACTTGGATTGAGATTTTTTCATTTAAGTTATGTGTTATTACTTCTCCAAGATATTTAAACTGAGTTACTATTTTGATTTTATTACCATTTATGGTGACTTCTTTTAGCTGTGTTGGTTTTTGGGGCATAATTTCTGTTTTTTCAAATGATATTTTGAGGCCAATTTTATTTGCAATGTTTTGAAGTTCTGATATCTGGGTTTTTGCTTCTTTTATGTCCACTGCTAGTAATGCTAAATCGTCAGCAAAACCCAGGCAATTTGTTTTGATTTTTCGGCCAATCTTTATTTTGGGGGGACATTTTCTAAACCATTCCCTCATTACCATTTCTAGAGCACAGTTAAATAATAGTGGTGAGAGCCCATCTCCCTGCCGTAGTCCAGTTTTAATTTCAAATGTCTCTGATGTTTCACCCCTAAACTTCACTTTTGACTTGGTATTGGTGAGAGTCAATTCTATCATGTTTATTAATTTGGGGTGTAGTCCAAGGTGTCTTAAAATTTTAAACAGAGATTCTCTATGGATGCAATCATAAGCTTTCTTGAAATCTACAAATGTTATCACCATATCTCTGTTTCTTCTCCTGTTATAGTCCATTATCAACTTAAGACTCATGATCTGTTCAGGACAGCTCCTCCAGGGTCTGAAACCTCCTTGATATTCTCCTAGTTCTTTCTCAAGTTGTAAACTTATCCTATTAAGGATGATTATTGAAAATATTTTGTATATTATGTCTAGGAGAGAGATTCCCCTGTAGTTATTAGGGTCGGTTTTGTCCCCTTTTTTGTGCAGAGGATGAATGAGGGCTGTTGTCCAGTGTTCTGGTAGTTCTTCTTTAATCCAGATAGAGACAAGTTGTTGATGGAGGGCAACTTTTGCTGAGGTTCCTGCATATTTCCAGATTTCCGCAAAGGTCTGATCTTCTCCTGGCGCTTTGTAGTTTTTTAATTTATTCAGAGCTTGGTAGACTTCCTTTATTGTGGGGGGATTGATGTTTTTATCGGGGTGTTGGTGTCCAAATGAAGGAGTTCTGTAGGTTCCTCACAATTTAAAAGCTTGTTGAAATGTTTAGCCAGAATTTCTGCATTGTCTTTATTGTTATGGGCCAGCTTACCATCTTCATCCTTCATCAGTAGGGTCGGGGGTTCATATTTTTGGAGCTGCTTTCTGAAGGTTTTGTAGTAGTCCCTTGATTTAGTTTTACTGAACTGTTCTTCAATTAACTGCAGGGTGTCCTTATGATGTTGTCTTTTTATTCTTCTTAAGACTTGGGTAGTTTCTTTTCTCTGTTTTACTAGCTTTTGATAGGATATTTCTGTCTTTTGGGACTGATGTAATAGCCATGCCTGATGTCTTTTCTCCACTGTTTCATCACATTCACTGTTCCACCATTGGTGTTTTTTACGTGGTTTAATTGGAGCTAGGTCTTCTGCAATTTGTTTAAGGCTGTGTACTAAGTCTTCAAGTTTGTCTGTGATTTTTATTTTTTCAGTTGCTTTCTGGTAATTTTTGTTGTTGATTAGCTGGGTAGGATCTATTTTTCTTTTAGTTTTAAGGGCTTGCTTTTGTTGTCTCCTCTGGGGAGTGAGTTTAATTTTAATTTTAACTACGTAGTGATCTGAACCTGTGTCTATTCCTCGGAGGACTTTGACGTTATAGATCTCTTTGTGGTGGTATTTGTCCATGCAGACGTGGTCCAGTTGCCATTCTCCTTTAGTGTAGTCAGGGTGTTTCCATGTTTTGAGTTTTTGAGGTTTCCTCTTAAAACATGTAGATTTTGAGATTAAATTATGGTTTCTACACAGGTCAACTAGTCTCTCTCCATTTTTATTTGTTTTCTTGTGTGCTGGCCATTTTCCGATGATGTCACGGTATTTTCTTTCTCTGCCTAGTTGAGCGTTGAAGTCGCCTATTAATAATTTTATATGGTGTTTGGGGATGTTATCTATGGTCTGGTCCAATAGGTCCCAAAATTCTCCTGTTTCCTCCTGGTCTTTTGAGGAGTTGTTTTTATCATTAGTGGAAGCATGGGCATTTATTATAGTATAGATTTTATTAGATGCCTTTAAGGTGAGCATTGAGAGTCGTGGAGACTGTGATCTGAATTCTTGAACTGAGTTTATTATTTTAAGGCTGACCAAAAATCCTGTTCCAAATTGTGGGACATTCTTCATCACTCTCTTCCTGGGTATACCTTTATAAAGTCTGTACCCTTGAGATTCCAAGGCATCCTGGTCAGTGTTTCTAATTTCCTGTAATCCCATGATAAGAATTTTGTGTTGGTCCATTATGTCGGTGATCACTTTTAGTTTACCGGTTTGCATGAGTGAGTTTATGTTGTGTGTAGAGAAGTATGTTATCTGCTTTGGTTTGATTCTTGATTTTGTCTCATTCGTGTATGTAGTACTGGGGTATTTCCGTGCCTCCGACTTCACAGTATCTTTCAGGTGGCAGCCCACCGTATCCGAATGCTGCCTTCTCTGAACTCTTGGTTCAGCCGGTGGAGTATTCCTTAAAAGACCTTCCATGGTTGACTGTCAAGGTGTCACCTGTGTGGGACTAGGTCCCGAATTACAACTCTGGATGTGATCCAGTGAGGTGATAATGAGGCCGCTCCTCTGGAGTACAGACGCCTTGTGCAGCCGCCCCTAACCTGGAGAACAGACGCTGCATAATGGATTCCAGTGGCATTTCCTCCACTGTGGGGACCATCACCCCACCCAAAGGGGCTCATTCGCCCGAAGCCGTTGGCCCCCTTAGGGAGTCAGGTTATTTCCCGCTGCCCAACACTCGGCGTATTATTATTATTATTATTATTATTATTATTATTATTATTATTATTATTATTATTATTATTATTATTATTATTATTATTATTATTATTATTATTTTGTTGTTGTTGTAAATGTAGGATACATATGACCTCAGAAACGGTGTCTTACTGTATTACAGTAGGTAATGTCAGATGGAAATCAGCAAATAAAAAATGCGCCTCAACCCAGGATCGAACCATCGACCTCCTGCATGCCAACCAAAAACTCTATCCACTGCACTAACTGTACAGCACGACTAATATGTGCTGACAGAGGTAGTTACTCTACATGTGGTTACAGTGTTGCCAGATTGCCACACTTCAATGTCCTTTTTCTGCTGGATATACTCGCAGGACGAAGTTTTGTGAGAGACATTTTTGTATTGCTGGCATGTGAGGAGTCGCGCTGCGACACCCGAGTGCGCGAATTACGCTTCACCCTGTATATATATCACTGATCTTTATTTAATCAATCTGATAATACTGATTAAATGAACACCACTGCACACGGCTGCCAGTATATTTAAAAGCTCAGCCAGCCGAGTCACTCGTGAAACGTAAACAAACGAGACGTTCTCCCTGTCATAAATTAAGAGATAACGAGATAGGGACTTGGAGTATGATTTAAAAATAACTTCCATATTCGAAGAGCGTTTGCTTTGCTTTAACCATGGCATGATCCTTCTGCACATTTTCTTCGAAATTAGATCCCCACGCACGAGCACGAACTCACGAATCACACAAACGAAATACACTTTCACTCAAGAATTGTACATGTGTCACTGATATGTATTTAATTACTATTATACATGCTACTGACGAAATGAGCACTGCACTGCATGCGACTGTCTAGAAATGTTAAAAGCGCATGTTTGGGTGAACACTACCGGTACTTCAGCCAGCCAGACAGACAGCCAGCCGAGTCACGCGCGAAACCAAAATTCAAGGAGATATTCTTCCTGTCACAAATTAATAACTAAGCAAGATAGGAACTTCGGGATTGTTTTAAAAATAACTTCCATATCTGTGGCCTCGCTTTGACCCCCGATGCAAATTCAATAGGAAAGAAGCTGGCCAGCGACTGACTTTTTCGTGCCTACACATACAATTCCCTGAACATGACTGAAAATAAACGTATATACTGCATTTTGTTATTATTTAAATTTAAAAATAAACTTATCTACATCGAGCTGAAATGTTTCTTTACCAGCAGTAAAAAAAATTAGGAAAATAATGAATATAAAATTGGAGTTATGCCATGATAAGTTCTATGCAATGAAGATTTTGCATTTGGCGAAACTTTCCATTATATTACCATTTTCACACTAATTTTTTTTTTTTTACATTTTTTGTTAACGGCATCAAATGCACCTTGAAATTCTGTACATAACACGATATTCACCCATTTTAACCGATAACATTCTGATTTACGGATATTTGGCAAACTCGCTGCATTAGAGTAGGACAGCGCTACTCGCAAAACATGGGAGAAGGAAAGAGATGGAATTATCCCATTACTGCTGTACTGCAATTTAAGGTTGGAACGCTCTGTAGATGCAGCTTGCATTCTGGAGATTATAGGTTCGAAACGCACAATCGGCAGCTCTGAAGATTGTTTTCCATAGTTTCCCATTTTTTCACCAGGCAAATACTGGGGCTGTTATTATGGGCACAGCTCTTCCCAGTCCTTGTCTTCTCCTGTCTCATAGCTTGCTGAAAACTTATCTGAATTAGCACAATATAACTGAATCCCTCCTGGTTGATGTATGTGACAGACCTCTGAAGATCAGGACAAGTTATTGTGATATGAATGTAGTCAAAGTAACCTGTAATTCCAGGGAAATTATCCCAAACATAATAAAATATATTGGTTGCCAAGAACTGTAGTCAAGTTGGCTGTTACCGGACTGTCCCGCGTGTCAGTCTGAAGAAATAAGTCCCTTATTATCTCTTAAAAAGCGAAATAATATTTTATACTGTATCTATCCGTACATTTCAAATGAATTGGTAGGATTGCACAACAGACGACCCACAGAGAGGCCGTCGGACTAACCTTTCTTCCTGGAATCGTCTCGACATGATAATATAAATTACGGGCCGATTGCAGAAACGGTATTTAGACGATGTCTACGGTTAAACAATGCCTAAGTATGGCTGCTGCATTGCAGAGACGTTATTTATCACTTAGACACTGTCTAAAACCTATGTTCAACCGATCATGTTTAAACACTGCCGAGAGCACTGTTTAACCTCAAATGAGAGGAGTGAATCACAATCAGAGGTTATGTACATTGAAATATGTAATTTGTATTATCATGTTGAGATGATTCCGGGAAGAAAGGTTAGTCCGACCTCTGTGTGGGTCGACCGCTGCTAAATTGCAGCAAGTCTTTTGACATGCACGGGGAGATGGATCTTAAAGTAAGGTTTCGCTTTTCGAGATTTGTTTCTTGAGACTCACAAAGTGATAGTCCGGTAACTGTCAACTTGAATACAATTCACCGGGCGAGTTGACCGTGCTCGTAGAGGCGCGCGGCTGTGAGCTTGCATCCGGGAGATAGTAGGTTTGAATCCCACTATCGACAGCCCTGAAGATGGTTTTCCGTGGTTTCCCATTTTCACACCAGGCAAATGCTGGGGCTGTACCTTAATTAAGGCCACGGCCGCTTCCTTCCCACTCCTAGCCCTTTCCTATCCTATCATCGCCATAAGACCTATCTGTTTCTGAGCGACGTAAAGCCCCTAGCAAAAAAAAAAATGAATACAATTCTTGGCAACTGATGTATTTTATTATATACATAGGGTAATTTCCACGGAATGATAGGTCACTTCGACTACATATCAGAATTGCGTGCCCCGATCATCAGAGGACTGTCACATACATCGACCGGGAGGGATTCACTTACATTTACTGCCAAGTAAACACACATAATAGTGAAAACTAAAAAGTAGGTTGTATGGTTTTTTTAATATATATAATCGTATAAGTTTTTGGCAATTATCAGATAGGAAAAGGCAAGTGGTGGTGATTATTGTTTAAAGAGGACTGGGGAAGAAGAGACAGCCCTAGTATTTGGCTGATGTAAAAATAGGGAAATTACGGAAAACAATTTTCGCGGCTGCCGATGATGGATTTCGAACCTACGATCTCCAGAATGCAAGCTGCAACTATATGGCCCGTACAACACACTCGGTTACACATTACTATTGTTTCATCTTGCCTTCGTCAAAGCTACCGTATTTATGAGCAGATTACACTCACTGTAAGAACGCTATAATGAAAGCTACACTTCCCCATACAGTGGAGTGTCGCTTTAGTGTCGATAATATTAAGAGATTTAATTTCCACCGAAAGCGATACTCTTATCTGTGGGCAAGTCATGCTCAGCCATATTTGAGTAATGTGTAGGAAGACAAACAGTTGACTGGCGTTCGGCACGCGCACCGACGAATTTCATTGGTTGCGACAAGCAAAGAGTCAAGGGTTATGAATTTCATTTTGTTGGTCCGTACTGAACTGAGAATAACATATGAATAGTAACACAGTAAGGTTTCCACCTATTCAGTACTAATATGTATTTATAACATTGTAAATACATATTAGTACTGAATAGGTGGAAACCTTACTGTGTTACTATTCATATGAAGCAAAGAGTGGCATGAAAGATACTTCTGTCTCCATTTTAAAACCAAAATTGTAACTTTAAGCGATGTCTAGTTAAACATCGACTGAACATTGTTTATGCAATGGAAGGTCGTGCTTGATTTAGACGTTGTTTAGGTAGACGATGTCTAAGGCTTAAAACTAGTCATCGTTTCTGCAATCGGCCCAATATGTTTCATGGAACATAACCTCTGATTGTGATTCACTCCTAAATTTGAGGTTGAACAGTGTTCTCGGCAGTGTTGAAACATGGCTGGTTGAACATCGGTTTTAGACAGTGTCTAAATGATGAATAACATCTTTGCAATGTGGCATGCATACTTGGACTTTGTTTAACAGTGAACATCATGTAAACACCACTTCTGCAATCGGCCCTAAATGTCCTGTTAATACCCTCTGTTCTTACAGTAAACATATGACAAAAGTATTCTGGCATGCAGGCACAAGAAGGGATTATTATATTGGAGCATATCCAACATATGACCGCAAAAGATTAACATTCTGGTTTCCATGTCCGTAGATTCAACGGGCTTCTGTTCTTTTGAAATTGTTCAAGGCTCTAATTTCTATAGGTACGAGAATAAGATTTAATTTAGAATTGCCGGACTAAGTGGCTCAGACGATTAAAGGACTGGCCTTCTGACCCCATTTGTGAAAACTGAAAACTGTAAAAGTAGTTAGTGGAACGTAAAGCCAATAACATTATTAAACATTAAGTTAGAGTCCAGCATTTGGGACCCTCACCAATATTACTTGATTTGAGGGCTGAGAAAAATCCAAAGAAAAACAGCTCAATTTGTTCTGGGTGATTTCCGACAAAAGAGTAGTGTTAATGAAAATGTTGCAAAGTTTGGATTAGGAAGACTTGGGGGAAAGGATATGAGCTGCTTGACTAAGTTGTATGTAAACCTATTAAAAACTTTAAAATAGTATTTAATAGGTTTAGACAAGTCAATACAGGAACAAATACCTATTATGGTAAAGTTTATCAACAGTAAGTGGTATATTTCGAACTGTCAGTGGAGAGAGGACATGGAATGACATTAGTAAAAGAATAAGTTTGGTGCTCAAATATGTTGGCCTCATGTCGGTAGATTTACTGGAACATAAAAGAACTTCTGCGGGACTAAATTTCAGCACATTGGTGTCTCCAAAAACCGTAAAAAGTAGTTAGTGGGACATAAACCAAAAACAACATTATTATTATTATTATTATTATTATTATTATTATTATTATTATTATTATTATTATTATTATTATAGAAATGAAATGGCGTATGGCTTTCAGTGCCGGGAGTGTCCGAGGACAAGTTCGGCTCGCCAGATGCAGGTCTTTCGATTTGACACCTGTAGGTGACCTGTGCGTCGTGATGAGGATGAAATGATGATGAAGATGACACATACACTCAGCCCCCCGTGTCAGCAAAATTAACCAATTATGGTTAAAATTCCCGACCCCACCGGGAATCGAACACGGGACTCCTGTGGCCAAAGGTCAGCATGCTAACCATTTAGCCATGGAGCCGGACATTAATATTATAGAATAAGTTTGAGTGGGGGTCTTTAAATGTAGGAAAGATCATAGCATGAAGATAAAGTTGGAATTCAAGTGGGCAAATTGGTGCAAATATTTGTTTATAGGAAGAGGAGTCAGAGATTGGAATAATTTACGAAATGGAATGTTTGATAAATTTCCAAATTCTTTGAAATTATCTAAGAAGAGACTAGGTAAACAATGTCTAAGTATGGCTGCCACATTGCAAAGATGTTGTTTATCACTTAGACACTGTCTAAAACAGATGTTCAACCAGCCATGTTTAAACACTGCTGAGAACACTGTTTAACCTCAAATTTTAGGAGTGAATCACAATCAGAGGTTATGTACCATGAAACATATAATTTGTATTATGATGTTGAGACGATTTTGGGACGAAAGACTGATAAGCAATCTGCCACCTGGATGACTGCCCTAATGCAGATGATTGATGGTTGATTGAACATCACTGTCAGCCATTTTGTAACAACTGCTTGTGTTCCCACAATCAATGCTTAATGACATCACAATACCTGAATCTTTTGTATAAAATCTGTGGATTGCATTGATATATTTGGTTCTACTACATTGATGATTTCTGATTTTTTTAAAGATTGTTGTACTTTAAATTCCAGTATGACTTGTATAACTTGGTAGAGTCCAATGATTTACGAATAGCACATATTTTTTTGAAAATTTGTTTTGCAGATTCAAAGTGTTTTATCTTGTATTGCATAATACGACTCAATGTACTGTACATCTATTTCCAGGAGGCCTAAGGAAGGTGTACGCAAGATTGTTCTATCCACAAACATAGCAGAGACTTCCGTCACCATTGATGACTGTGTGTTTGTCATTGACAGTGGCAGAATGAAAGAGAAAAGGTATTTTTTCAAATTTAAATATTCTGATCATCCAATAGTCATAGAAAATGAGGCCTGTTCAAGAAATTACTGCACTTTGAAAATAGCTCTGTACAGGTATCCTGCAGCCTAGTTAGCTTTGTTTCCTTCGAACCACTGTCCTCCAGTATTAATATAGGGTATGAAAAAAAAACTGTGCCCAGAAAATATTTATAAAACTGGTGCAGAATTGACTGTTGTTAATGAACAGAAGAACTGCCCATTACAGGAAATGCTCGAAACCATGATTTTGAATTGCCAATCGATTGCTGACACATGCCTGCACGTTCACATCTCCCAAGTACGTCACTTCATCATTATGTGTGAGTGGGTGAGAGGAGCAGACGTGTTTAGTGACCAGTAGAATGCAACACAAAATGGTGCTCATGATAAAACAGCATGTATACATGACATGGGCGAGCCACCCAGTGACGAATGAGTGTACCACTACAGCTCCAACGGTAATGGATTCTTAAATTCAAACGCTCATAATTGTAGAAGTCTTCCTCATGAACAGTCAAGATTTTCTTCTGAAGACACGGAGCAAAGTCTCTGCGAAACGTAAAGAGTTTCACTTTTTTTTTTTTGCTTTACGTCGCACTGATACAGATAGGTCTTATGGCGACGTTGGGACAGGAAAGACCTAGGAGTTGGAAGGAAGCGGCCGTGGCCTTAATTAAGGTACATCCCCAGCATTTGCCTTGTGCGAAAATGGGAAACCACGGAAAACCATCTTCGAGGCTGCCGACAGTGGGGTTCAAACCCACTATCTCCCGGATGCGAGCTCACAGCTGCGCGCTCCTAACCGCACGCCCAACTCACCCGGTCACCTTGTTTTCTTGACACGGCATAAGCCCAAAAGCCCACATCATGTCTACAAGTACAGGCCGTGTAAGCATCAATGTTAACAGCATGTGCATTCATTGGCGGGTGTTATGCGAAGCACAATTTGTGGAAAACCTGTGCGGAACTGTTTGCGCAGGAGGGCGGAAGTGTTTTGGTGAAACCTCCAGCAAAGTCTGCAATGCAAAACTTAGTGGCAAAATGGCACGAGACGGGCTCTGTAACGAACAAAAACTATACAAAAATATTTTGAACTCCAGAAAACATTGCTCGAGTGAAGGAAAGCCCGGAATGAAATCCGATGATGTCTCAACACAGTTTATCTGTGCAAGTGGGAATTACGAGATCGTCATGTTGAAACATTATAAACAAAGGACCTGCATCTGTATCCTTACAAATTTACCGTTGAGCATGCATTAAAGCATCGAGAGGTACCTTTGCGTGTTGAGTTCTGCCAGTGGTTTCTGAGTGAAGTGGAGCCAGGACTTTTGGATCCTCAGTTTTTCATTTCTTCAGATGAAGCCATTTCCAGCATTTTCTGTGATGTTGGCAAGGGTCAATCCCGCGTCAGTCATATTGTAAATATTTTCCGGGCTAGTTTTATTTTCATCAGCCAGTACAATGCTGTTAGGAGTTGTTTCTTCATAAGTTTAATCTTTTTCTGTTGACATTTTCTCTAAATAATACCAGCGGTTCACTGTTTGACTCTCGTGTAGGAATCTGTGGTACACAGCACTGTTGAAGTTGACAGGACAAATTGACAATCCACGAAATAGCAGAAGAATGTAACCTCTCAGTAGGATCTTGTCATGAAATAGAAAAATCAGAAATGTTAGTTCCAATATAATTGGACCGTTATTGAAACTAGCACACTTAGTGCATGTAGTGGAGGCCACTGCGTAGGCTACTTGACAGGACAATTATTTCAAGTTTCCTATGAGAATTACATTGGAAATTAACATTTCTGTTTTTTCCACGAGAATCTCTGACCTTTCCATGAGAATTTCATGACACACGATAAGGAGACACAACTGAACATCAGAAATGAAGATGGGTCATTGTCCGCTGACTATCGACCGTTCTTGAAATGCTGGAACAACTTGTAACACTGTGTACGAATCTTGCACCGATCTCCAGAAACTGTCATCATCCTTTGGTATGTCTCTGTAAACATTTTCTCTAGTTTGAAGCAGAATTGTTTGTTGATACTCATACATCTCAACAATTGTAACACATACTCCACACACTCGCAACCTAACAGTTGATTAGGGATAACTAATTGTTTCAGAAATGCACAGCAAATGGTTAGTTATTTAAGAAGGATGTCACTACAGAGCGTCACTCACTGGAAACTGTTTGGTTAATTTTTGAACAGGCTTCATATAGACGAGAAATCAAGTAATATAGGATTGACTTACGGAGAAATAGTGCTTTATCTAGATAAGGTCTCGCTGTAATGTCACTCCACTCAGGACTGTGCTACATCTTGGACTTAAGATTGCATGACATTGTTTAGTGTCAGAAATATGAATGTGCTTTTCTTTTCCTTACTTGCTAAGTTACTCTTTATTTCTCTAACATTTACATGTTTTCTGGAATAAAAAGCAACCTAAGATTTTTAAAATGAGAATATTTAGAAATATTATTTGTTTTCTATTGTTTACAGGTTTGATTCCAACAAAAACATGGAGAGTCTGGAACAGGTGTGGGTGTCACGAGCAAACGCAATGCAGAGGAAAGGTCGAGCGGGCCGTGTGATGCCTGGTGTGTGCATTCACCTCTTCACTGAACACCGGTACACTTACCACTTCTTGGCCCAGCCAGTTCCTGAACTCCACCGAGTGCCCTTAGAACAGCTCCTATTGCGCATCAAGACTCTGCCATCCTTCTCAAACATGAATCCTCATCAGGTTTTAGGTAATATAAATGTTTTAACCCTCTTAACTAATCAATAGTGCAAATTTGTTCTCAGCTGAGGCTCATTGATTTTTGCCCTTTAGAAAATCTGTAATTCACCATTTCTTAGATATCCATACCTAGAGAGTCCTGGTGTTCATGGTGCTCACATGGTGAAAGACTAGGAGCAGAGGATGGACAAAAAAAGAAAGAGAAAGGAGGACCGATAGGTCATCATAATTAAAAGTTAGAAACTTCATTATGTTCTGTATTGAACTGGGATTACAGCAAATTGAAAATGTTAAGGATCCACCTTTTTAATACAGTGACAATTTATTGATGGGAATTAGATCATGTGTCATTTTATACATCATCATAGGTCATCATAAGTCATGGAAAGAAACAAACAAGTGTTATTTCTAGTCATATATGCTGTTCTCCTGGAAATCATACCTTAAGCTGCTTCAAGAAGATTTTACAGGACAAGCAGAACGTGTGATGTGGGCAAGAAGTATTGATTTTTTTACTTCAGTGCCATCTATTAGCCTCCTCAACTATGTAAATTATTGTTGCTAAGATTGTGTCATCCCTCCCACTTGGAAGGCACAGTGAGCCATCTGGGGACAGATGAGAGTACCACTTACAATAAACCAAGGGTAAATAATTCTTAAATTCACACCTTTGTTCTTAGAGAAGTCTTCCTCAAGAACGGACAAAATTTTCTTTTGAAGACGTGGAGCAAAGTCCCCTGTGAAATGTAAAGAATTTCACCTTATTTCTCGACATGGCAAAAGCCCAAAAGCTTATTATCATGTCTATGTACGTTATGGTTACATCAACAGCATTGTCGCTGGGCTGAGTGGCTCACGTGGTTGAGGTGCTGGCCTTCTGACCCCAACTCGACAGGTTTAGTCCAGTAGAATTTGAAGGTGCTATATGTTTGCCTCGTGTTGGTAGATTTACTGGCACGTAAAAGGACTTCTGCAGGACTAAATTGCAGCACCTTGGCATCTCCAAAAACCGTAAGAATAGTTAGTGGGATGTAAAGCAAATAACATTATTATTATTATTATTATTATTATTATTATTATTATTATTATTATTATTATTATTATTATTATTATTATTATTATTATTATTATTATTATTATCAAATTGTTATGCCCAACTAAGGAGCGTGCTTGTAATTTTTAGCACTTTTTTTGGTTCTTTCTCTTCTCTTCCCAATATCTCGTCATCCTTTTTATGTTGTTCGTCCATCCTGTGTTGAGTCGGGTGGGCTTTACAGAAAATTTGTGTTTGTGAATTTTATTTTATCTTGAAAAGTTTGTTTGTTAATGCCAGTTTCATTTAGGTTTTCCCTAATTTCTTCAAGCCAATAATTGTGACTTTTCTCTGCTCTGGAAAGTCTGTAAGCAATCCTCATATATTTCCATTCTCTCCTTCACAATTATATCCATTACCATTTTGAATAACAGTAGCAACAGCACACTTGCTGCTCTTAGTTCATTTGCTTCAAACAGATGATCAAGATGATACCGACAATCAAATATTTTGTCCATAGGGCGAACATTAGAACCACCACCATGTGAGAGCATTGATTCAGCCCTTGTGAGACTCAAAGATGTTGGAGCTCTGGATCTTGAAAATCAGCTTACTCCACTTGGACGTCATCTTGCTGCTCTACCTGTTGATGTTCGGTGAGTTAATCTTTTCAGATTGTGTCAAGTCTCAGTAAAATTTTGTGTTCCACCAGTATGCCTGTGTATTTGGCAAACTGTTGGCAAACTTTTGTCATTATTATATTAACACATTGGAGACACCACCCATAGAAACTACTGGTGCATTATTTAATTGCTGCTGAAATTCAGGACGAGGATAACCATTATACTCCAAGTGAACATGAGGATTCTGACGTTTCAGGTGTGTCAATTATAGATTGAGATAATTTCAAATAGGTATGAAGTGGGTTCTGTGATATAGTTTTATACCTCTTCCTAAAAATTTGGGTTGTTTCCCGTGTACAGATGACAACCTTTAGTAACTTGATGTGAACCCATTGTCAAGTAACAAATGGCAAGAATTACCAATTGACCAATTAGATTAGAATCTATAAGGGGCAGTCAAATGAAAACTGAACAGCCGCTACAAAATAACTATAGAATGGTTTTATTCAAAAGTAATCAGGTAATCACCAAAAGCGTTAAAATGCATTTATCCCACTGGAAGACGAGACGATCAATTCCAGTTTTGTAGAAAGAAGTAAGTCGCTGACGTATCCACAACCACGCCCACTCTTGCACTTCCTCATCCAAATGAAACCGATGCCCACGAATGTCTTTCTTCAGGTCACTGAAAATTTAAAAATCACAGAGTGCAAGATCCGGGCTGTACGGAGGATGTTGAAGTGTTTCCCAACCAAGTTGCTGAAGCGTAGCCTTCGTCAGATTTGAAGTATGGGGTCGAGCATTATCGTGCAACAGGCTGAATTTGTCCAACAGCATTCCAAGGCATTTTGACTTTATGGTGTGTCGCAGTTTCTGCAAAGTGTCTTCATAGCGCTGTGCATTGATTGTGGTTCCACGCTCGAGGAAGTCGACTAGCAGAGAGTCCCTGAAGTCAAAGAAGGTCATTATGATTTTACCGCAACTTGTGTGAATAGCTTGGGATTTCTTTGACAGGGGAGAATTGCGATGTTTCCATTGTTGACTTTGCCGTTTGCTCTTGGACTTGAAATGGTGGCATCACGTTTCATCTCTTGTGACAATACGGGACAGAAATGCATACTCTTCCTCGTGGCATCGCTGCAGGTGACTCAGACATGATGCCGTTCTGTCAGCCTTTTTTCTCTCCGTCAGTTGATGCAGATCCCACTGCCCACAAATTTTGCGGAAATGCAAATTATTTTTGATAATGGCATGCACGGAGCAATGGCTAATGCCGACCTGAACACGAATTTTTCCTCTGTGATTCGTTCGTTTTTCCGGATAAGGCTATCAATCCACCCTATCACATCAGGAGTAATGGCTCAATGGGCCAATCCTGGGTGCGTATCATCGTGCAATGATGTGCACCCTTCTTGGAATCTCCTATGCCACTCGTGCGCTCGTCATGGACATGCAGTGCTCACCATACACCGCAGACATGCGACAATGAGTTGTGCATACTCCAGCACACTCAGCCTCGAGAAAACGAACCACAATTCTCTGTTCTTCTTTGCTTGCCTCCATTTCTACAGCTGGACGAACACACTAGACTAGTCCGCACACCAACAAAGACATAACCCAACAACTGTGTGCACCTGTGAGTTGTGACTATGCAGTTCTCCTACCACAGCGATGGCAGTAATGATGCATAACAACAGTTTTGCCACCTTACATGTGAAATGTGTGTTAGGTGGGTGTTCAGTTTTCATTTGACCGCCCCTTATGTAATAGTATGTTCTAGTAGATGTGTACTCAGTATTTGCCATATTTCAAAATATTAACCTAGCTGGCATCCAATGCTGCATCAGGATTTTTTTTCTCGTTTTTAGAACTTGCTATCTTCATAAATTTATATTTAAAATTCAATGCATTATTAAGATAATTAAAACTAATTTTTGTGGAGAGGAAGGTGTGATCTTTCTAAATATTCCATCCGTCTGTCTGTCCATCCATCCGGCAGATGCTGGGGCTGTACCTTAAGAAAGGCCACGGCCACTACCTTCCCAAACCTAGCCCTTTCCCACCCTTGTATTGTCAGAAACCTTCACTGTGTTAGTGCAACATTAAACCTGTAGAAAAATAATAAATAAAAATCACTTTATTACTTATCACCATCCTGGTAGAAAAAACATTCCAAATACTTGAAATAATCCATGTATAAGTTAATAAATTTCATTAATCGTCCGTATTGAACCCAGATTACAATTTATTAAAATTTGTATCCACCGTATTCAATACATTAAAATGTTGTTAAGATGAAATTACAACATACATTTTATCAGAACTAGTTTCAACGCCTTTTTTGCGTCATCATCAGCTGATATACATTTTAGGAAATATTGGCAAACACATAAGTTTATCTACGTCACATAAAACAAATTTTAAAAAACATATTGACGATCTAAAAACCGTGTTACAATTATATTGTTTCAAAGTCCATATTATCTGAGACTTGCGAGTATTAAACTGTAAGTTGATGAGGTCCGATGTAAGTTGGTTTGCTTCCTCATAAATTAACGTGGGTTCAACAAGAACAACCACTGAAAACACAATCTTCTTAAAGCAACATTAGCTCAGTTTAACACTTCTTAAACCGTGTTGTAGAACCGTATTAAAATAATTCAATAAAATCTTCAAGCCGTTATAATGGAGCAATCATAGTGAGGTGGAAACGAGCAGTCGGTGCTTTAAGATGTTAACAATTATCTCATTCTCAGTTCAATGCGGACCTCAAAAGATAGTTGTCCTTGCGAAGCACCGAGTAAGGTGGATACAAATTTTAGTAAATTGTAATCTTGGTTCAATACGGACGATTAATGAAATGTATTAACTTAACTGAAGAAGCCCACCAGTCAAAGATAGTGGCCCATCGGTATTTGGGCTTAAGAATCAAGGTAGGAAAGATAGGCAAGGATATACAGTTTATCAAAAAATATATGGATTTTAATTTGAGCCCGAATTTTTTAAAGAGGGTATTTAGAACGAACCAAGTACTTTCGCATCAACGTAATGTACAACAGAAATGTAAAAAAATTAATCTTAAAAATGAGTTAAAATTTCACAACACATCTAGCTAAGCTACTCGGTGCTTCGCAAGGACGACGATCTTTTGAGGTCCGCATTGAACTGGGAATGAGATAATTGTTAACATCTTAAAGCACCGACTGCTCGTTTCCACCTCACTACGATTGCTCCATTATAACGGCTTGAAGATTTTATTGAATTATTTTAATACGGTTCCACAACACGGTTTAAGAAGTGTTAAACTGAGCTAATGTTGCTTTAAGAAGAATGTGTTTTCAGTGGTTGTTCTTGTTAAACCCACGTTAATTTATGAGGAAGCAAACCAACTTACATCGGACCTCATCAACTTACAGTTTAATACTCACAAGTCTCAGATAATATGGACTTTGAAACAATATAATTGTAACACGGATTTTAGATCATCAATATGTTTATTAAAATTTGTTTTATGTGACGTAGATAAACTTATGGTTTGCCAATATTTCCTAAAATGTATATCAGCTGATGATGACGCAAAAAAGGCGTTGAAACTAGTTCTGATAAAATGTATGTTGTAATTTCATCTTAACAACATTTTAATGTATTGAATACGGTGGATACAAATTTGAATAAATTGTAATCCACGTATTTCAGTTTCTTCTTATATGATGTAATTTTAGTCTTGAGAAAGCTAATTTTCTTATTATACTCACTGCATTTGTTTTGAAGCTAAAAGATATTACATCGCAAACCATCGGTACAGTCTGCCGTTAACACTAATTTGTCAGTAAAGACAAATTGCCTAATTCATTTCCACCCAACTGAATTCCTCCTCATCATTTTATACCTTTCGGGAAATGATCTATGTTAACTATGAACAATAAAGGATGAAAAATTACTGTGTTGTCTTACCCTTGTAACTACTATAAACCAAGAACTCACTCAATCATCACTTCTCACTGTATCTGGTTGTCAACATAAATACTTTTGATTGTCTGTAATAACCTGCCCCTAATCCCTCAATCCAATATCCCTAACACTTTTCCCTTGGTACTCTGTCATATACCTTCTCTAGATCTACAAATCATAAACCTAACTGTCTTTTCCTCTTGTGGCATTTTTCAGTTACTTGACACATACTAACTGTTCCTTTGGGTTTGTCTAAAATCACACTGGTTTTCATCCAACTTTCACTCCACCAATGTTTGTACGGTATTCTCTAAAATGCCTCTGAACACCTTTCCTAGTATACAGATGAAATAAGTATTTTGATCATTACAATCCTCTCAGTTCCCTTGCTTATAAATTGATGCAATTATGGTGTTTGTCCAATCGAAAGATACCTTAATCAAATTCTGTGCTAGCCCTATCCCATCCTTCCGTTTCCGAAAACCTTCTGTGTGTTTGTGTGACAGTAAGCAAGTAACAAAACGAAACGGCAATTCTGTGCTAATCCTATTACCCGTGAATCCACTTTATTCCACCACTGGCACAATAATCATGATCACCTTCAACTATTTAGTAGTGGTGAATGAGTTCTTAGTACAAGATTTCTGTTATAACAGCCAAATTTTTGAACACTTTCTATATCAGCTACATGTATCTCTACATATGGTTTGTATGTAACTCTTGTTACAGGATTGGTAAGCTGATCATATTTGGTGCAATCTTCTGCTGCTTGGACTCTGTCCTCACTATGGCTGCATGCCTCAGCTACAAGTCTCCCTTTGTGTCTCCGTTTTCCAAGAGAGATTTGGCTGATTCCAAGAAGAAGGAGTTTGCTACATTAAATAGTGACCAGCTGACTGTACTTAAGGCTTACAAGGTACATGTTCTGCAATTATCAAGTGTACAATGCTGGTGTAGGCTGTTTAGACCCGCATCAACTGATAAGTGATTATCTCCTTTCGGAGATGAGTGGAGCAACTGAAAATACCCAAGACTGACAGAGCAAGTCATAACCTTTGTAGACTTCAAAAAAGCTTATTATTGTACGACTATCAACAGATCTTCAATGATGAAGATACTGAGGAATTTCGGACTTCATCCCAAATTAATAAAAATTATAAAATTAACCCTAACAAACACCATACCCCTGTGGTTGGGGGACACAGACGAAGAATACACCCGTGGTATCCCCTGCCTGTCGTAAGAGGCGACTAAAAGGAGCCACAGGAGCTCTAAAACTTGGGAGCGTGAGTTGGCGACCATGGGCCCCTTAGCTGAGTCCTGGCATTGCTTCCACTTACTTGTGCCAGGCTCCTCACTTTCATCTATCCTGTCCGACCTCCCTTGGTCAAGTGTTGTTCTTTTCCAACCCTGATAATATTAGAGTATTCGAGGCCCACACTTTCATCTTCACACCCTTCGTGGCCCTTGTCTTTCTCTCTGTCCGGTACTTCATTTTTTGAAATGTCAAATCCCTTCTTTTTTCCTCTCTCTCCCTCTCTCTGTGAGTGGGGTGGAGGATGCAGACAAAGAATACACCCGCAACATCCCCTGGAACCGGGCGAGTTGGCCGTGCGCGTAGAGGCGCGCGGCTGTGAGCTTGCATCCGGGAGATAGTAGGTTCGAGTCCCACTATCGGCAGCCCTGAAGATGGTTTTCCGTGGTTTCCCATTTTCACACCAGGCAAATACTGGGGCTGTACCTTAATTAAGGCCACGGCCGCTTCCTTCCAACTTCTAGGCCTTTCCTATCCCATCGTCGCCATAAGACCTATCTGTGTCGGTGCGACGTAAAGCCACTAGCAAAAAAAAAAAAACATCCCTTGGCTGTCATAAGAGGCAACTAAAAGGGGCGACCAAGGGATTAGAACAATGAGACTACTTGTGATTAGCACCATTACATGCAGAACAACATGGGTCGATTTTACTTGCGACTAGTACCACCATTATGCAATGAACACCCTTGGTCGACTTCACTTGTGATTACTATTTGTGTCTGGTTGTGGTCCTTTTAGAGCAATAATCTCTACTACCTAAGGAATGCAAACCCCTATGGCCTCCACATGGGTCTGTGATTAGTACCAACGGGGGAGGATTGCTATGGGAATAGTACCATTCTATGAGGAAATCTATGGGTCAGTGTTGCCTCTGGGTGGTGCCATAATGTGGGTCTACATTGCCTATGATTAGTACCACTATGTGAGCAACCGACACCCGTGATTATTCCCACTATGTACGGAACACCAGGGATGTGCGTTGCTTGTGTGTACTACTCTTATGTGCAAAATACCATGGGTTTGTGTTACCTGTGAGTGGTGCCATTGTGTGTGACATACCATGGGTCTACATTACTGTGATTATTACCACCATGTTGAATACAGTAAAATACCAGTAAAACAAAATTTTGGAGGCCTCTGAAATTAATTTGTTTTACTGAAATTTTGTTATACTGAAATAAGTCAATTCTTAAGAACTCATTAAGTATTATATCCGTTAGTTATTGTTGCTTTTAGGGGCGGAATTACGAGGTCATCTGCCCTGTTATTTCCGTTGCAGGATCAAATAACTTCAAAATACCATTATGTGTTACAGTATTGACAGATGTTTTCAGAACTAGCAAGTCTACACATTGTTCCAGAACCTAATTTTTTGAAAAAGTATGTGATTTTCTTCTGAACAGATCCAGACACAAAAGCTTGTTCCAAATAGTCACCAACCACTGCACATAAATTTAAAACAGATTCTGGCACATCACTTCGTGACACAAGAAAATCTTGAAGGCTATGTGCCATGTGCATTGCTTGTTGAAGAATCAAGCTCTGTCGATCACAATCATTTCCTCTTCCTCCTAATCACATGGATCTCTATCATTCATAATGTCCTCCACAGTTTCCTCACTGGTTATTTCTTTCTGGACTATTACATCACTGTCTACATTGATGTAGTTGGTAAGACTTACCGTAGATGGCATATCCATCATTGTACCCAAACGCTTGCAATTCTCCTCAGTTTCCACATCATCCAACACTTCACTTTCTGCAACATCTTCTGTAAAAAACCACTCCAGCTTTTCTAAAGCAGTTTGTGATAATGTCTGCATTCAGGGATTTCCATGCAGCATTAAAAATCTGCATTGCTCCCAATATGTTCATGTTAATGTCTCTATTCGTGGCAACGTTGCACAGCATTCGACGGACCACACGAGCTCGGTAATGCCACTTTACTACATGAATTATACCCTGATCCAGCGGCTGCAGAGTTGAAGTTGTATTTGGAGGCAAAAATAAAACTTTTACATGCTCCAAATGGCGAGGCACACAATTGTGAGAAGAGCAATTGTCCAATAATAGAAGAAATCTCCTCTTTTCGGCCTTCATCCGACGTTCCAAGTCCAACAACCACTCTCTGAATAGCACAGATGTCATCCGTGCTTTATGAGTTGTGCCTGTATTCACAGGGCCGATGTTGCACCCTCTTGAAGCACCTTGGCTTCCCAAACTCCCCAATTATGAGACGCTTAAGTTTGTCCATCCCTGTGGAATTGGTGCACAAAAGAGCTGTGATACGTTCTTTTGAACGTTTGCCCCCAAAACACTTATTTCCCTTGAAATCAAGGGTTTTGTTTGGCATTAGTTTATAAAATAACGCAGTTTCATCTGCATTATAAATGTCTGCCGGTGACTATTCCTTTGAGGCATCCATTAGAGTCTCCAGCCGCCATGAAGACGCAACTTCCTTCGGGGCATCGTTAGCTTCACCATTTATAATTTTGTGGAATATGCCATATTTCTCCCGGAACCTATGAAGCCAACCAGCACTACCCATAAACTCAGGTGACCCAAGCGAACGTGCGAAAGATCGCGCACGCTCTCATAACAGTGGGCCATTTATTGGAATGTTTTAACTCCGCATTTCCATAAACTATGTATAGACAGCTTGGTCCACTTCTAGTCGGCTGTCTGATCTTCTTACGCTGTGGACCTAGGGCATCACCATCAGTATTTTCCTCTATCTTACTTTTCTGTTTTAAAAAAAGTAGAAAGTGTTGACGGGCTAATGCCATACTTCTTCGCTACTTCTCCTTTCTTTCCGCCTTTCTCTACTTCCGCAAGTATTTTACATTTTTCATTCAATGAAAACTGCTGCCGCTTCTGCTTATCCATTTGTTATGATATGAACTTACTTATTTAACGAAATGCACATGAACTTTGCAAGTTTAATGATATAACCTTAACAGAAACACGTTGCTGTGCAAATTAAATACGAAGAAGAAACAGAAACACGTTGCTTTGCAAATTAAATACGAAGAAGAGACCTGCAATGCATGATGCGACGAAACCGTCGCGTTCATTGGTGGATTACAAACATCGCGATCCTACTCAGCCAATAGTGTGACGTCTTACATTGGTTGATGGGCGAAGCCTATTGATTACACAAAGCGTAGCGTTCATTGGTGGATTACAAACATCACGATCCTACTCAGCCAATAGTGTGACGTCTTACATTGGATGACGGGCGAAGCATATTGGTTACACAAAAGCGATTGCCTCCTCGATCGCGTACGGTGCTTATATAGAAAATGGCGATCATATCATCTGAATAACGAAATAATGTAACAAGAAAAATGTTGGTCATAAAACAGGATGAATTTTAGTTTTTATTTGAGAAAATATGGTCAGATAGGTAAAGAAAAGAGCTCAGTTTTAATTTGTTAAGCTGAAACTACAAAATTCGTAGAAATGAAATATTTATCACACAACATGTAGGGAAAAAGGAAGGGACCAAAAAAAAAATTAGTTACAGCGGAATTCTACTCTAACCCCATGAATCTACATTACCTGTGATTTGTACCACTGTAGGAGGAACACCCTGGTTCTGCTTTGCTAGTGATTAGTATCATTATGAGGGGCTGTTGACCTGGATTTTGGACCCCCTTTAGATAATAAAAATCATCCCAGTAATTTAGGCATTATGAATTTGATCGACTGATTAATTTTGTTTCACGATTATTTTTTCATTACCGGGCGAGTTGGCCGTGCGGTTAGGAGCGCGCAGCTGTGAGCTCACATCCGGGAGATAGTGGTTTCAAACCCCACTGTCAGCAGCCCTGAAGATGGTTTTCCGTGGTTTCCCATTTTCACATCAGGCAAATGCTGGGGCTGTAACTTAACTAAGGCCACGGCCACTTCCTTCCCATTCCTAGGCCTTTCCTATCCCACCATCCCCATAAGACCTATCTGTGTCGGTGCAACGTAAAGTGACTAGCAAAAAGAAAAAGGAAAAAAAACTTTCGTTATCATTCATTTTAAGTCCTAGTCAGTGGATACATTTTGAAGTTTTGATTTTCATTTCGTTGCACCTCGTGCCATTAGGGGCCGATGACCTAGCTGTTAGGCCACAACAGACATCATATAAAACAAAACAAAAAAAATTCCAAAGTAAAATTCTGAGGAGAAATATCTGAGCTATTTACAATTAAAACGGTTAAGACAGGGATGTAGTTTATCACTTTTCAACTGTAAAATCATAAGAACATGAACCAAGAAAGAGAAAATAAACTTAACTTCCTTCGGATTCGTAGATGACTTAGCATTCCTAGCTAATAACATTCAAGAAGCCGGAAATCTGTTCAAGACGGAAGTGGTCGGGTTCCAACATTTTTTCCCAATTCGAACAGGTTTCCATATTATTCAGGTAAATCAAATACAGTATTTAATGTGACGTTTGTTACACACTGTTATTATCTGAAAAGTCTTAAAAGTGAAATGCATGCTATACATTGTGTGGAAACTTTCACACTAGACAACTGTACTTACATTACAAAGAGCCTCCAGTGTCATATCTATCAGTGAATCTTGTTGTAATTCCAATTCACAGCACAAATTGTGTAAACACTTAAAACACTAAAAGTTTAATAACCACATTAAATTAAAAATGAACACTCTAAGGCTACTACAAAACTATTTGTTAGTACACAGAAATTTATTTCTTGCTGCTGGAGCTCCGAAAGTCATTTATCTTCACCTGCTTGGTGTTGTGCTAGATTAAACTTTTCTCGACACATTCTTTAACCCGGCATAAAGATTTGTATAGTTCAGGCAAATTCAGTTTGGCAGCGAATTTTTGTAGACCCCTCACGTGTGCGAGATCTTCACTCAAGTTAGAGATTTCTGGATAGTCTTCATCAACTTCTGTCTCCTCTTCCTCGTTACTTTCATCATAATTTTGCCCCGTTTTTTCCTCGAGCCTCTCATCAATGATTTCTGTTGCAAAATCAGCAGTTTGATATGGCGACACATCACAGTCGTCGTCGATATATTGGGTAGCATCCATGTCAAAGTTTCCAGATGAACACATGGATGATATGGCCTGCACATTGTCTTCCACTTCGTCCAAGAGTTTGGTATCTTCAGTGCTGGGAAGAAAATTAGCCTTCCTGAAGCATTTTGTGACAGTTTCTTGCTTTATTTTTTGTACTGCCATGTGGATCCAGTTCACAGCATCCAGCACAGAAATAGATTTTGCCATGTCACTGGCACTAGCTGCCCCTCCATCTTCGCAGTTATTGCCTGCAGAACTAGGCTCCTGTAGTGACTTTTAAAGGTGCAGATAACACCTTGATCCATGGGCTGAGGTGATACTTGTAGTGTTCGGTGGAAACCAGGCTAGTGTTATGTTGGACAATTTAATCTGTGGATGGCATGTAGCATTGTCAAGGAATAGCAACACATTACGATTTTCTCTCTTCATTTTGCATTGAAAGTAGCGTGTCATTCCTCCATCAGTGCAGATCCACACCTTTTTGTTTGCTCTCCATATGACTGGAAGATTACATGGATCTAGATGTATGTAGCACCGTGGCTTAGCTGATTTTCCTATCACCAAAGGTTTTTCAAGTTGTCCCGCCATATTCCCGCAAAGAAAATCAGTCAACCGTTCTTTAGACATTTTGCCGCCTACACATTTTTCCCCACGCAACGAGAGCGACTTTGAAGAAAGTGCTCTATAGAACAAACCCGCTTCATCTCATTGTAGACGTCGTTTGGAAGAAACCCGTCCAATAATGTTGTCAGTTTTTCCTGCCACTCACTAACAACAGTAAGGTCAACATCACTTGCTTCCCCACACATCTGATTCCAAATGATATTATGCCTATTTCTAAAGCTTTCGAGCCAAACATTTGAAGCCTTCAATTCTGGCTTATTCTATTTTTTGGCAAGTTCATTGGCTTGACTTTGAAGAATAGGTCCAGAAATAGGCATTTTCTTTGAACGAGCATTAACAAACCACTCCCACAGCAGCTCATTCATTTCTTCATACCCTGTTAGTTTCTGCTTCCTTTTCATGTCACCATTATTACCTCCCAGCCACTCGCTCATTATGTGATCTTCGTTTTTCAAAGTGTCATACACCTGTGTTTTACCGCAATTAAATTGTAACATTATATCCTGAACACTTCTTTGTTCTTTTTCCTTCATTTCTATCACTTTGACTTTGTCGTGTAATGACAGCACCACATTTTTACGAGACATCTTGCACAAGAATAACCATATTCACTCAACTCTTTAGAGGGACTGGAAAGCCAGACTGCTCCTCTGTAAACAATGCAATAAAACGGAGGTTCTTGCTGCGATTGTCGCCCTGAAACAAAGGAAGGTTGTGTTTACCTCTGCGGTCTAATGTTGTGAGTTGCTTGAAACTACACACTGTTTTAACATAAAATTTGCTTCAGCATAGCCTGTTAAAAATGTGAATTCTGTTTTCAAACATAATTTACTTCAGAATAGCATGTTAAAAATGTGAATTCCGTTTTGAAAACTCATAAACAATTTCCGTTTCCACGTTGAGCAGTTTCCGTTTTATTCAGACAGAATAACATGTAATACATATGATTTTTGTCGGGATCAGGAAAAATTCTGTAATAGATAGGATTCCATGTTATCCAGTGTCTGATTTGGACAGGTTTCACTGTACTGTATTTCTCCAAATCCAAGACGATGTTTGTTTTATCAGAATCTCATGTGAAAAATCAAGGGTCGTCTTGCATTCGCGACCTAACAGTAACGAACATCACTGACCTTTACCACAGTAACCACGCTGCTTCCCTTCACACATACACAACCCCCGTGCGCGCGCTTAAAACTCAACCTTCAACGTCCACGTCTTTATTAGGCTTATAGCGTATATCGCTAGCCATGGCAACCAGTTGCCTAGTGCCTTGGTGTAATGTCACTGGTTCTTGGGAAATAGTGAAGGGAGAATGGCATTCTATTTGGTGCGAGACAGGTTTGCAGTGTGGGTGACTGGGCGAGTGACAATCCCCTGAACAGATTTTTGAAAAAAAGTGTCCCCGAATTAGGCTTCTGAAATCGACAGAATGGTATTAAAACATGTGAATTCTTGTAAAGGCCTTGACTACTCTTTGGCAGAGTTATAACGTGTCTACTGTATCTGACACTTAGTAAAATTAACAGTTTTACAGACAGCAGAAATATTTTTGTGATGGATCATCATATTGTGAAGACATATGGAACAGGTATCACCGGCAAATTTTCAGTGGGTTCTCGTTGATATTATGAGGCCAGTTTTAAGTTAATGGTTATTTAATATGCGGAAATGAAGAATAATTATATAGCCGCAAGAAAATACGGCATAACTAAAGCCAGTGTTCTGCATTAGTGTGAAGACATATGTGTAATGTACAAAAAATGCATTCAGTGGCCCACAACGAGGATGCTTTACAGAAGTTGAAGATCAGATATTGAGGAAAGTGTGTCAAAAACGCAAGAGCGGAATGGCCATACCATGGCGCAATAAACTCGTTGACCTGCAATGTCCACGTTTTCATTACACATCGCTAGCTGCTGAAGTCAGCTGAAGCCAGCAAGCAAGAAGTACGTCTAGCGGCAGTTGGTTGTACCTGACGCTTAGTAAAAGTAACAGTTTTATAGATGGCAGGAATATTTTCCTGATGGATTGTCGTATTGTACAGGCGAGGAACAGGTATTGCCGGCAAATTTTCAAACGGTTTTCTTTGATATTATGATTCCAGTCTTAATTTAATGGTTATGAAACTCACAGAAATAAAGAATAATTGTGTAGCTGCAAGAAAATACGGCATAACTAAAGCCAAGGTTCGGCGTTGGCATGAAGACAAAGATAGTCTAAAAATGAATACTGTACAGGAAAGGCATTCGTATGATTTCACAAAGCACTTTTTAAGTCTGATTTAATTTTTTTTAAGGAGAAATACAGGAACAAGTCTACAAAATATAGCACAAACATTAGGACTCCAGATATTATTCTAAAAGACTGAGGTAATGGTAGCAGATCGTCTAGTAATAAACCACGTAACAGTAAACAACAGGGAAGTAAAAAAGGTGAAACAATTTAAATACCTAGGAGAAATAATAACATACAACTTGGACGAGAAGCCTGCATGGCAAGAAAGAACTCATAAAATGATAAAAGCTCAAAAATGAACATGGTCTACATACGGGAAAAATTTCCATCGATCAAAACCCAATTAAAATTTAAGATGGTGGTTCAACCAGAGGTGATATACTGAACCAAAACTCTTAAAGTCACTCAGAGAAACAGAATTGACAAAATCCTAAAAGTAAAGAAAAGAATAGTTGGAACATTCATAAATAAAAAATATAAAAAATGGACAATGGTGGATAGTGCCAAATGAAGTAGCATATAGAGAACTAGAGCCGATCACAGACACTATACGGAAGAAGAGGATTTCTCTTTTCGGTCACATTATGAGGATCCCAGAAACCAGATTATCAAGAACTAAGAGAAACTCTGGAATCTGAAGCAACAAGTAGGATGGATTAAGGAAATTAGAGAGGATATGGAAAAACTAGAAATAACTCTGGATGATTTGAAAAACAAAACAGAAAATTTAAGGGAACTAAAAAACATAAAAATAAGATTTAAATCATAAATAGACAAACAACGTACACTCAAAGGGGTATTTAAGATGAGGAAAGACAGAAAAGATCAGAACGAATGGAAAGCTACTGGGCAATTCGGAAAGAAAACTTGTCAAGAAAATGACCTTAAAATGATTGACTGAAGTGGTCCAATGAGGCCGTAAGACAGCCGAGGGAGTGTGGGGATGGCGAGAGGCAACAATGAGGCTGGGATCAGCGCCAAGCCCTGGTGTATTGTTGAGAATGTTCCTTGGAAGAAGCTGGAAGCCAGCTAACAATGGAGAAGGCACCCAGAATGATCTGGAAGTGGAAACTGCTGTAATCTTCCGCTGGCCCATATGAAGCGTGAAACCGACAAAATTTAGCCAGTCACGAGCAAGTGCAAGGCAGTTACAAAACAGTTTAAGGTCAGTGCATCAGCAAGGAGTAAGACATGTTGATTGTGTGAAGTGCAACTAGTTGTGAGTGAACTGCTCTGGAAACTACACTGCACTGTGGGAGGCCATGTTGGAGAACATGACTTCAGTGCACCGGAGGGCTGTGTGTCAACCAAGTTCATGAGTACAAACTGCATGAAGTGAAAAACTTGAATGCGAGTACAATAATAAATGATTTATTTATCTATGTCCTTGTTCTGCCATAACTCAGAAATGGCTGGAGATATTTTGGTTAAATTTGATGTAGATTTAGGTACTTTCTTAACTTAAATACTAGGCTATCTCTAGAAATAAGATTGTCATTTTATCTGTATTTGATGAAAAGGGATATTTTTTTACTACAGCCTCTCGTTGCTCATATGTAACAAAATGCAACTTTACAGGAGAGTGGAAACACTGTCCTGTAGTTGAAAATGGAAAATAAAATTATGCTAATTACAAATTAAAAATTAATTTTTTGTAATAATATTTTTGTTGCTACTGTTTTAACATTGCACTGACACACAAGGTTTTTGGCACAGAAAGATGGGAAAGGTATAGGATTGGGAAGGTAGTGTTCGTGACCTTAATTAAGATAAGCGAGGTGTAAAAATGGGAAACCGTGATAAACCATCTTCAGGGCTGCTGACGGTGAGATTCTAACCCACCATCTCCCGAATGCAAGCTCACAGTTATGTGACCCTAACCACATGGCTAACATGCTTGTTAATGATCATACTGGCTAGTTAGAAAATTAATTTTGTTCATTTTAAGATTTTCATTTTGCACTTCGGACGTATCTAGAGACAAATGTCTATAGGTGCTGTGTTAGTTCATTTTAAACAGTTCTGCTGGATATTTTGTTACCTGGTCTCTACATAATGATCTGGAAGCTTCATATAGCCACAACAAATTTTTTCTTCAAATCATAAAAATTACAGAATTGAGGTCTCCCATTCTTTAGTAACTTTTTCCATGTCATAAAAATACCTTCGACAACACCAGCTCATTCTATTTTTGGATGTGCATTTGTTCAAGTATCATGTGGTAATGACAGAACGTAGTTTTGTAGTTTTTTACAATTTTGTCGCTTTAGATAATAATAATATTTCTACGTCGCCCTAACTACTTTTGACAGTTTTCAGAGATGCCGAGGTGATGGAATTTTGTCCCACACGAGTTCTTTTACTTGCCAGTAAACCTTGTCGGGTTAGATGCTGGGCTAATGGACATTCTGATGTTGAAAGGTGGAGGAGTTGTTTAGAAGGGGATTGAAATTGTTTCTTGCTGATATTTTGTAAAACGTCATTTTATTTAGAAACATTTCAAGCAGAACTTACTTTAAATTTAATTTTGAACATTTTTAGGTCATGTCATTTTTGATAAGAGTCAAACCTGATTGACAATTGCATATAATGTAGAAAATGGTACCACTATTGGTTTTGAACATGTGATGTTAGGTTCAAGAGGTTGACACTCGCCCTCTAATCCCTTAAGTACTGTGCTAGAAAGGTAACTGAAACAAGATTTGTACTGTGAAAGAAAATGTTTAACAAGTCAGAAAAACAAAGAATGGTTGACCTTCACCATTAAAAGTTCTGGGGTTTCCAGACAATAGCAGGTAGAGCACAAAGGAGAAGGAAATCATTTTCAAATCTTAACTAGATCTACAAAAGAAAACTAGCGGAAACGTTATGCCTATCCAGTTGATAGCTCACAGTTAGTGCATTTACAGACCGGTGAAATGCTTGTATGACTAATGCAAAAAAATTTGAGACTTTTCATGAAAATAATCTACCCCATAGGTGAGTAAATTGAAAGATGCTGGAAAGGCTTTCCACGGGAAGTACTTCCGATCAGTAGTGTTACCACCTTTGAAGAAAGAAACATTGTAAATAAATCGCCCAACAACGATCGGGCAGATCCATGGGAGCATGTTCATTTAATATAACAATTTGCCATATTCGAAGGCAAGGCTTAGCTTTATAATGTGTGCACAGGTGCTCTAGGGTAAGGAGCCCATATATTCAGTTTCGCCTTCCGATCGGCCTGAACAGTTGAAGACTGACAGGCAAAACTGACATGTATGGTGTGACAAGCCAGTCAATCGTTTGGACTATTGGACTGTGAGAATTCCATCAGTTCTAACCGCAGGACGTGGCACCCAACAGATGAAACGGAGATGCGGGGGGAAATCACGCCGACCATCTGGGCAAATGCTCGGTGTCTATTTCCCACATGGACAGTGAAAATATTCTCCTTCTCCTGAATCGCAGTCATGGCCACCTGGTTGAAATGCATTTTATCTGAAAGTGAGGGGTTCAGGTATCTCACTTTGCTGTGAAAAATAAAAAGTAAAGGGTTCATCCATACGTAAATAATTGTGCCAATTTTTGTTACACTTGTACGTGTATTGGTGTGATTATTCCGGTCCAACTACTCTTTCCTCCACACTGTGCCTCGTTTCCGTTCCTTCTTCTTTAAGACGTGTGCAGTCACTGCATATACAAGCAGTTCATCGGCTGATGACATTTTCATCACAGTGTACATGGACGCATCTACACTTAACCAGATTAAAGGGCAGAATGAAGATGATAACCTTACAGTTCCATCTGTATGTGGTGGGGAGCTGAGACAGGTAGAACTGTCTCGGTTTGGCCTGTCACTTTAAACTAAAGCTGAAACTGTACAAGTATGGGAGCCTTAAGGGTTGCAAGAATCACTTTATATTTGCCCTCTGGGAATGAGAGACGCAATATACACACGTACCATCCGACTACAAACTTACAGCTGCACAACTTGTAGTGCATAATTAACTCTCTCAGAAATATCCCAAAAGAATAATAATGTTATTGCTTTTATGTTCCACTAAGTAATTCTATGGTTTCTGGAGATGCTGAAGTACCAACATTTTGCCTTGTAGGAGTTATATTGTGCAATGGTAAATCTTGGACTGAAGTGGATTCAAACTCGTCATCTTAGTCTCAGAAAGACAGCATTCTACCATCTGAGCCACTCAGCCTGCCAGTAAAATAAGGGACTAGGGTATTTGAACAGTGAGTCCGAGATAACAAATGATTAATTGAGACTCCTCTTTATATATTACAGATGTGGCTGAAGCATCATTCCCAGAACAAGTATGCAGCACAGAACTTTGCTGAGGAGAGCTTCCTCTCTTGGCGCACCTTAATAACTCTTGCAGATATTAAACATCAGTTCCTGGAACTACTGGCAAGCATTGGATTTGTGCCAACATGTAGCAGTTACCGCAGAACAGGAACAGACAAGGTTCTTGCTTTCACTGGAAATGAGGTTAGTGAAGCTTTAAATATAGCAGGACTAGCACTATTCATTGTGGCTTTGCCTGCAATTGTTTTAATTGAGCCATTCGTTATAGTTGCTAGACTAACACCTGGTTAACGCCGAGATGGTTAGAACATCTTAGATGCAGTTCTTTTTCATCTTCACTGACAAAATAAATTTTGTAAAAACTGAGGTTTCTCTTCTGAATCTAGCAGCAGCCTTCCATGTAAACGATAAACTTGGCCCTGCACTTTGCAAGTTGGCATAAAACAGTTTTCTACAATTTGATCATCATCTAAAGATGTAATCTGGAAACCACCATTGTATTGTTGAATGCGATCGACATAGTGCCCTCTTTATCGTATCGTGTCGTTCCTAGTGCCCTCTTACGGTTGTCCCGACTGTCACCATTAAAGAGGTAGTCTTACTAACAGTATGGATAACAATTTCTAAGCAAGAATGGTGCTGATATCTCCTTTCATTATGAAGTATTCGCTACAAATCTGATTTTGTGATAGAAAGTTTTATTGAACTCTTTGCACCCTTTGTAAGACGAATTTCAAAATAAAGAAATTTCATGTCAGGCATTTATACAAAAAAATGTTTTAAACAATGTTCCATTTTATTTTGCGGTCCAGAAAATTTAAATTACCAGTGTGTAAATTTCGAATATAACCCATTTCAGTTCTTTAAAATCAGAATTTTGTAAAATTCTTTCTTGGCACACCATTACACACTTATACGATCATATCGCTAAATTTCATATCTCTAACTTTAACAGACTCAGCTGGGCAGTTGTTCCACCCTTTGTACACTTTGTAAGTCAAATATACAACGAAGAAATTTTGTGTCAGGCATTTATATGAAGAATGTTTTAGTGCAAAAATGTAGTTCTATTTCATTTCTTGGCTGAGAAAATCGAAAAAAAAAAAAAAAATGTAAATTTCAAATATGCCATTGTTCAACCCTCTGCACCCCTTGTTAAGTCAAATTTTTTTAAATGCAGAAATTGTATTTTTGGCATTTATATGAAGAATGTTTTAATGCAAAAACAAAGTTGTATTTTATTTTGCAGTTGATAAAATTGAAAAAATGTTCATTTCGAATATAACCCATTTTTACCCTTTCAAATCAAATTTTTTGTAAAACTCTTTCTTAATACATGTTTACACACTTATACAAACATATCCTTAAAATTTCATCTTTCTTAACTGTAATAGTCTTGCATTGGGCATTAATGAGTGATTGAATCAGAGAAAGACAAATGTGAAAACACGAAAGGACGAGGACAATTTCCACACCTTTATACTGTTCTGTCTTCAAATAGATATGCTCTCTCATCATTCCCAGTTCCTTCACATCCATTTCTTCTCAGACCCTGATGAGTTTTTTTCTGTCTAGCTTCATCAGGAGGTTGGGTATCAACTCTCATTGAGGGGCCTTCATAACATATCTTCAGTCTTGATGTGAGAACTGTAGGGTAAGAAGAAAGCTGGATGAATACAGGAAAAGGGATGAAACATAACAGGTGGTATAACATTATGAACGTAAGGCCAAACACAAAAGGAGAAAAGGATCCCAACAGCATAATATCAAGTCCTATACAGTAGACTCCCTCTAGTTCGGCTACCTTGAGACTGGATCCTAGGCCAGACTAACTGACAGTATGCTATAAATACCAATATTTAGCTTCAGTGAAATACAGTACATAAAGAACCAATTGTAAGGCAAGTAGTATTAATGTGTCTTTACCTAGTGTACTCACCTGAATTGACTTGATGTTGTCTTTATGATGTCTCCATACACTATTGAAGTTTCACTCCCGATGAGAGATAAACACTCGAAGTGGAAAAATTAAATGCAGTAAAGCATATTACAAAAATTCAGAATTTAATTTATAAAGGTCCACTAACACTTCGTATAAACATTGACTATAATTATAAATTTACTCATTCGGAACAAATATTTCTGATTCCCTATGGGAATCAACATCTATATTATAAACATTGACTGTCGTAAACAAAAGGAACTCATATTATAGTATAGTACTGTGTCATAAACTCTGCAGAATTCAAAAAATAAAAGAAATCGGATATATATATATATATTTATTTGTTTTTTATTTTTTTTTTTAAATTTTTTTTTAAGAAGCAAAATCACACCCCTTTTTCATAAACATTACATCAACTGCTGTTGCTTCTGTCTGCTGCTTGATATAAGTTGCTGCTGATTGTAAAGCTGCACCTCCATCAGCGTGACTCATTTTTCCCTCTTCATTTTCTTCCTTTTCTTCTTCATCATCGACTTCTGCCGAATAACAGCTTGCACAATTTCTTCATGAGGGAAGCGTGACTCAAGGACAGGTGCCAGCCGGACTTTACGGCGACTGCACTAGGGGGAGTCTACTGTATAGAGATAAAGGAACATGAAAAGGAATGCACAGGACAGATCGGTGTGGGAAGAGGAAGCAGTAGAAAGAGGAGACCAGGATGAATATGAAAACACAAAAATACAAGGACAATCTCCACATCTTCATACACTGTCATCTTCAGATACAGAGGCTTTCTCCTCATCATTCCCAGTTCCTACCCATCTATCTCTTCTCAATCCCCAACGAGCTCACTTCTGCTTCCGAGCTTTATCACTCGTTGAGGGCTCATCTTGACAGATAAGCTGAAAGTCTGTTTCAGTACAAATCGGAGATCTACTGACCACCAGGTTCTACAGTATCAAGGAGCTTTGGTAGATTTCATATGCCAGCATTGTGGTAGGGCTTGCAATTCTAGAATTGATCTCTTTAGCCATCTGAGAACCCATAATTACAAAACTGATTCACTTGAAAGACAATCTTTATACCGTATTTCTCCAAATCCAAGACGACTCTAAATGCAAGACGACCTCCACTTGTTCCTTCAAAAAAAAGTCAAATCAAATTTTAAAATTGGATTGTGAACTCATATTTTATTTATTACACATTTCAAACTCAATTTGAGAAAGAAAAAATACACAAGTATCATGTAAATCCTACCTACTTCCCTAATCATTTTTATTAGAGGTATCTGATACTCCCTTTGAAAGTTCAAGGAATTCCTCTTCGCGAGTCCCCATTCTTATCACATCATGTTTTGGCAATTCTGACCTTGCACTTTTCGCACACATACCTCACAATTTCATGTTCGGCTTCTTTAAAGCATCCTAATTGTAGGCCACTAAATGCCTTTCTTGTACAGTTCGCATTTTTAGACTATGTTTGTCTTCACACCAATGCCGAACATTGGCTTTAGTCATGCCACATTTTCTTGCGGCTGCACTATTACTCGTTATTTCCGCGTGTTTAATAACCATTAACTTAAAATTGGCATCATAATATTGATGTGAACCCATTGAAAATTTGCTTGCAATGCCTGTTCCACGTGTATCTACAGTACGATGACCCATCATGAAAATATTCTTGTTGTGTATAAAACTGTTACTTTTACTAAACATCAGGTGCAACCAGCTGCCACTAGATGCACGTCTCACTTGTCGGCTTCAGTGGCTAACAATGTATAATAAAGATGTGGACGTTGAAGATCGAGGTTTGACGGCGCGCATGGGGAATGATGGGAAGCAGCATGGTTACTGTGATAGCTTTTAGGTCGCTGCAAGACGACCCTTGATTTTTCATATGAAATTCTGAGAAAAAACGTTGTCTTGGATTCTGAGAAATACGGTACTTGCCAGCATATGAATGCCAGTGATGATGACATGAAAATGTACATTTTGTCCTTGTCCTATTTTGTTTTTGTAATTGCTCATTGTTTGTCCTCGTACTTGCTTCCACAACCCACACTGGTCTGTCATTTTAGTTTATCCTTATTGTATTATTAAGAAACTATAGACTGACAGCTTATATCTAAATCATCATTTTTATTTCCTCAGTTGAACGCTAATGGTGAGAACCAGAACCTTCTTCGTGCTATTCTATGCGCTGCTTTGTATCCTAATGTGGTGAAGGTGTTGACTCCTGAGAAGTCGTACACACCCAGTGTTGTGGGCGCCATTCCCAAGCAGCACAAGGCGGGTCAGCTCAAGTTCAAGACACGAGATGATGGCTATGTAAGTGTGCCTTTTAAAAAAAAAATTAATGTGTTTTACTATTTTGAGTATTATCATCATCATCATCATTATCATCATTGTACAGTTCCAGTTTCCCGGGTACTGTTAATGAGCCTCTTCCACTTCTTCCTGTCCATATACAACTTGTCATGGAGAACATCATCCACTGTCCATCCTCTGGTAACTAGATCAGCCTTGATCATATCCACCCATCGAGTTTTAGGTCTTCCTGCAGGTCTTTTTTCCTCCACCTGTCTTTCCAAATTTATTCTGGATGTGCCGATTCGGTCTAATAGGGATGTCTTTATTCCGGCTTCTTTCCTCACCTCCTCATTTCTTAACTTGTCCATCTTGGTTTTCTGGATGGTAGATCTAAGAAATTTCATCTCTGATACTTGCAGTCTTGATGAATCTCTTTTTGTGAGGGTGCACGCTTCAATACCATAGATCAATATTGGTATGAAATAGCTGTTAAACATTATCAGTTTGGCTGGTTTTGGAATCATGTCATCGCATAAAAGTGTTCTTACTTGTTGGTAGAATTCAGATCCCTTTTGCACTCTGTAATTTCCTTTCTGACCAAATTATCACTAGACATTACACTTCCAAGGTAAGGAAAACTATCCACACACTCTAGCTGGTGGTCTCCTAGTTTTACACTTGCTGGACGCCCTTCTCTGTTGACTGCCATCACCACTGTCTTGGTCTCGCTGATGTTGAGGTTATATTCCTTGAACTGGGATTTCCATACGTTGAGTCTGGTCTATACTTCCTCTTCTGTTTTACCCCAAATCATATCATCAGCAAAGGCCACTGCATTCAGGTCACCTAACGTTTCCTTAACGTTCTTCATTATATTGTCCATAACGGTAATGAACAGTAGTGGGGACAGTGCACTTCACTTCACTTGCTGAACTCCACTCTTGGTCTCAAACCATGATGATCGACCTTCCCCAATTTGTACAACATCTGAATTTTCTTTACCAGTCCTTCAGGCACATTTCTTTTCCTCAGACACTCCCAGATCTTATCTGTTATAACACTATCATAGGTCTTTTCTATATCCAGGAATACAATGACCAGGTTCTGACCCAACGCTTTTCCACCAGCATGCAAATGCTAAAAATTAGATCCATTCTTGATCTGTTACTTCTGAATCCATATTGCTCCTCTAACTGTGGTTCACCGATGGTTCTCAATCTCCTTTCTATAATCTCTAGAATTTTTAGCCCATGAGACAGCAGTGTTATTCCTCTATAGTTGGTGGATTTCCGTCTGCTGCCTTTCTTAAACGGGGAAATTATAACTCCCTTGCTCCAATCTGCAGGTATTTTGTTGTCTGTTCATATGGCATTTAGTACTCTGTGCAGCCATTGTATACCCTGAATGCCTGCTGCTTTTATCATGTCAACATTTACTTCATCTGCACCTGAAGATTTTCCTTTCGGCATAGATTTTAAGGTTATCTCAGTTTCTGTCCAGTTGATGGGAGGTTCCTCACTGTAGGCTTTGATTTCCTGTTCTGTATTTTGTTCTTGAACTGATCTATTCAGTAGATGGTCAAAATGGTTCTTCAGGGCTTCTCTCATGTCACTTTCTGTCCTAACCATATTTCCATTTTCATCTTCAAGTGCCTTTATGGTATTCATTGGTTTCCTTTTACCTCTGATAACACTATAGAGTAGTTTCTTATTGCCTATGCTGTCTTCCTCCAGTTTCTGGGTGAATATATTCCATGCCTCGGTCTTTTCTGCTGTAACTGTTCTTTTAATGTCCAGTTTCTTGTTTCGGTATAGTTGTTGGGGGTTTCTGATCTTTGCCTTGTCTCTAGTAAGATCCGGTTTATTTTTCTCCCGATCCCTTTCTTTCCGCAACAGATTTCTTTCCCTGATTGCTGCTCTCTCTCTTTCATTCCACCAAGGTGTTTCCTTCTCCCTTGTTTTCGTAGTTGTCTTTCCACAAACTATAATCCTATAATGATTACTCTCTCTTTGCTAATAACTTTTTCAAGATCATCTAGAAACTGGTTCTTATCCTCTTGACAGCATCGAGTTTGAGGTGCATACACCTGTACCAAAGTTAGTTTTTCTTTCCCTAAATGCACAGTCACCTTTATTATTCTCTCACTAACATACTGAATGTCAGTGACTCCTTCTAGATCTTTACTCATGATGAATCAACACCATTCCTCGTCTCTTTGCCATTTCCATGCCAATACAGTGTATACTGTTTTCTTAATTTCTTCATTCCTTTCCCTCTCCATTTGGTTTCACTCAGCCCCAGTATCATTAATTTCCTCCTTTCCATGAGGTCCACTAGTTCTTCACATTTTCCTGTGAGAGTGAGTAAGTTGACGGTCTCAATCCGTGTTAGTCTCCTCCGGGATTTTTGCATTTTTGCAAGACCCTGTCTATTATCAGGTCATAAACCATCATCCCTAACATGAGTCTTCTCAAGCTGGCGTCTTAATTGATAAATGTATTCCAAGGCTCTTATGTGTTTTGGAAGCAACTACAAATAATAAGCTCTTTTACTGGCTTGCTAGGCCTAAAGGAATTAAAGATTTTCTTTTGGGGTTTACTCCCTTAGCCTCTGAGGATCCTCCTTATCCCACAAGGCAGTGGGTTCCATCTGTACTACCCCCAGAGGAATGTGTTGCTTCCTCCGCCAGCTCCACCACACCGAATCATATTCTCCTCTTTTGCTGCCGTTGAGGTCTTCACTCTTTACCCTGAGCTGGGACCCTTTACGAGATGTTACACACCGGGTCAGTGAGCTCTGGGACTCACATAGGCAGGGGGGCCACTTCCTGGGCAAGGCTGCCTCTAAGAGTGTCCCTACCTGTTACCTGGATTTTTTTTAGCATTATAAATAACATAAAACATGATAGTTATACTAGAACTCGTAAAAGAAAAAGTGTGTGTGCAGAAAATAAAATTACAGTAAATCTCGTTAAGACGTTTCTGCAGGGGACAAGGAAAAGAACAGGGTAAGTGAGAAAACTTCCTACTGAATACAGAAATAAAAACTATCCAACAGGGATATGGAAACACTAGATATGATTTTTTCCGACACAAGGACATTTAATTCACAATGATACAAAAGTTTATTGAGATCCACCTATTCAATACACATTGGGTTTTTTAAAATTAAGATTTACATCTTGTCATACTAATTTAATGGGACATGTTTCGCCCATTGTATGGGCATCATCAGCCGTAATCTCATGCCTAAAAGATAAAGATCAGGATCCTGATTATTCTAGTCAAAGTGTTACATAGAGAAACATATATATGTTATAAAAATGAGGAATTTAGGAACTCACAACAAAATTCCTCATTTTTATAACACATATGTTTCTCTATGTAACACTTCGACTAGAGTAATCGGGGTCCTGATCTTTACCTTTTAGGCATGAGATTATGGCTGATGATGCCCATACAATGGGCGAAACATGTCCCGTTAAATTTGTATGCCACAATGTAAATCCTAATTTTTAAGAACCCAATGTGTATTGAATAGGTGGAATTGAAGAAAGGATATAGATTATATTGGAGTGGAGGAAAGATGGCGGCAAATGGTGTTGGTTTTATATTGAGAGAAGACCTAGCACAATATGTGGACAAAATTGACCAGATCAGTGACATAATAATTAAAGTTAGACTTGGACTTGAGAGTGGAATCAAGGTTTTTATACAGGTTTATGCACCCCAATCAGCGAATGCAGATGAATGTTTAGAAGAGTTTCCAGAAGAACTGGAAAATTGTATTGAAGACAAAGAGGTTATAATAATGGGGGACATGAATGCACATGTTGGAACAGACAGAGAGGGAAAAGAAGAGATAATATTGGCCTCTATAATTATGGAAACCAAGATGGAGATTTGGTACTAGATTTTTGTAGAAGGAATGGATTAATTGTTGGCAATACTTGGTTGAAAAAAAGGAACTCTCAAAAATAACTAGATATGGTTGGGGAGATAGAAAGACAAAGACAATGATTGATCTTATTCTGGTGAAGGAGAAACGTAGACAACTGGAAGATGTGACAGCAATGCCAAGAGCAGATTTTGAAGGAGACCATAAAGTGGTGGTAGCCAAATTAAGACTTGGTAAAATAATGAAGTTAATAGAAAAAAGGGAAAGAAAAATAAAGGGATGGAAGTTAAAAGAGAAAGAAATAAGGGAAAAGTTTCAAGAGGATCTGAAGAAAGAAATTATCAAAGAATGTGCAAACAGTGTGGAAGAGGAATGGACATGTTTCAGAAATGGTTCTGTAAATTGTGCAATAAACACCTGTGGAAGACTATCAGGGAGGAAAAAGGAAAAGGAGACTCCTTGGTGGAATACCAGGGTAAAGAAAGCAGTTAAAGAGAAACAAATGGCTTGGAGGAAGTAGATAGACAGCAATAGCACAGAGATTTGGCAGAAATATAAAGAAGCCAAAAAGGTATGTAAGAAAATAGTACAAGAAGAGAAATGGAAGAGCTGGGTAAGTTTCACAGAAACTTTACAGGAAGATATAAAGGGAAGTAAAAAGGTTTTGTATGGTTTGGTGAAGAATAGTTTACGAAATAGGGAAGATACAAAATTTTTAAAAAATGAAGCAAGGCAGATATTGATGCAAAAAGATGATATACTAAAAAGATGGGAAGAATACTTCTCAGAATTGCTAAATATTAAATACAGTGAACGTGTAGATGTGAAGGAGCAAGAAGAAACAATGGGGAAAGAAGAAGAACAAGAAAAGGAGATATCGATAATAGAAATAGAGGAAGCCATACAAAAGATGAAGAGCGGTAAAGCAGCAGGAGTGGTTGAGGTAACTACGGAAATGATAAAAGCAGCAGGACTAATATACAGTGGCTGTATAGATTATTTAGAATAATCTGGAGGAAGAAAGAGATCCCAGAAGAGTCGGAAAAAGGTTTAATTATCCCGGTATTGACACGCATGTGTTGTGTTCATTTCCCTTCTCCTCTGACATTTTCGTTCCTGCCGATTTGCTGTAGAAATCGGTGTCACGTTTTAATTCCCAACCTGGCTTTTATCCTATATTTTTTTAAAGTCATCATATATCTTATGTAATTAATTTATTCCCTGGGACTTGCTCTTGATACTTAACTCTTATTCTGCTGTGTGCTGCCATCTGCTATGGTGTGGTCGAACTGTGGCATCGCCTCCGACCAATCAGGGAGCTCCTCGCCATCTTAGATGATCTGCTCTCTTTCAGCGGCGAGTTATCCACCATTAAGAGTGAGAATTGCTTGACCATGGTGGAGGAAGGACATGTTACTTACTCGCTCCGGGTTCTGGCCTTAGCCCACATTATGAATCCGGCATAATATATTGGTGTGATGGCATTCTGCCATCCTTAAAGGTTTTATTTATTTTATTTTGAAAAGCGTCCTCCTTTCCCGCTGTAATGTAATATTTGGTGAAATTATCATTACATGAGTATGGAGCAACTAACGCTTTGATGTTACTACAAGCCTGATGCTGCAACTATAAGTTTCTCCTTCATTTAAATTGAACCTTACCTTCGAAGACCGGAATGATATTTTGGAAAATATGCGCTCTTCTAGAACTTTGGTGTGTTTAAGACTTTTGAAATTGCCATAATCCTAATAGTTGGTTTAAAAATAAAAAAGGCAGTAGCTGTTCACGTTTTCGGGTTTCCTCTGTAAAAATTTATATATATTGATGTACATATCCTAAGTGATCAGGATACGTGTGGTATGAAGGCGTATTATGTTTCATCTAATTTGGGGAATTACGAAAAATTATTATTATTAATGTGGACTTTTGAGAGATAATCTGTATCCGCTCTAAATGTACTTCAAAGGAACTCCACCTGTTGGAAAGGTTTAAGGACGATGTGAGTTTTCTCCAGGATATCAGAAATAAAGCGAAGGATGTAAGTGAAGATAGCTCCCGGTTCTCTTGCGAAATAATCGGGAATAAATGTGGTGTAAACAGGAAGCGAGTGAAGAATGGTATCCAGTGTGAAAAGTGTTTAATTTGGTATCATTTTGAGTGTATATGTAGTGCTGGTTTTGCTAAAAATGAAGATACTTGGACCTGTGTTGGCTGTGGCGAGAGCAATTTGAATAGCGGTAACAAACCTAGGCCTACAACGGACAACGAATCGCTGGCGTCTCATTCCGTAGAGGATGGGGGTAATGATAATGTACTTGTAATTCTCTCTTTATTGCAACAGGATTTACAAGCATGAAAAGCGGAGAATGAGATTTTAAAGGAGAAGGTACGTTTACTGGAATCGAAAGTACCGGTACCAGTAAACACTCAGAACACAGGTGGCTCTGTGAATTCTAGCGCGTGGTGTCAAGTTGCTTCAGATTCTAGGAGGAAAAGTGTACACTTAAATAAGGACAATTTTGTAATTGACACCAAAAATAGATTTTCAGCTCTGAGGGAAGTAAGTGATACGCAAGGTATCCGTATGGGAAGCAGTCAAACGTATAGTGCAAAATCCGTTACGAGAAGCGGCAAAGTTAGGCCTAAAATCCCACACAGTGCACCGGCGAAAGTGTCGAACATTCTTATATTTGGTGACGCTAAGAATGTCATTCTGAACACTAGGTAAGCTGACTCACACTAACATCTTTATGGTGAACGTGCCCCACAGGCATGATTTGATTAGAGACTCGTGTGTGAACATTGAAGTGGACAAAGTTAATACAGATATGGTTAAAATTTGTAAACATTTTCGTAATACACAGGTAATTGATAACAGCAGTTTCGAGAGACATTGTTACACAAAGCATGGCCTTCATCTAAACAATTCAGGTAAATGAAAGATAGCAAGTATTGTTCTAGATTTTATTAATCTTAAGATATGTACTGTAAAAAAGGCAACTCCCTTGAGTGATAATACTGACCAGGAAAACTAGTAGAAAGAGCCAGCTGTACTTCAAGCTGGCTCAGCCAACTAGAAAATGAAACTCAGGAAAGTAAGGAATTTCAAGATACCCAATTGCAACAGTCAAGTTTTAGGGAGGAAGGGGGTCTGAGATTGCTCTTGGTAAACTGTCAGAGTGTAGTAAATAAACAATTAAAATTCGGTACATTGATGGAATCTTATGAGACTGATGTGGTGATAGGAGTGGAATCGTGGTTGAGAGAAGGGGTGGGTAATAGAGAAGTATTTCCAGAAGGGTACACAGTCTGTCGTAGAGACCGTGAAGATAAAAAGGGAGGGGGGTGTTTATTCTGGTGAAGGAAACTTATTGTTCACATGAATGGTTTACCGATGAAAGGGATGAAATTAGGGATAAAATTAATTTGTGACAATATGAAGGAGGTGGAAATTATAGAAACATACAGGCCTGGAAGAGAGGAAAGAGACATGGAAATATTTGAGAAAATAATAGATTATACTCATAAAAACAATAATAATGATGTGGTAATAATTGGGGGAGATCTAAACTTGCCGGAAGTTGAATGGAATGGAGCTGCAAGTGAAGCCCATGAACAGAAACTGGCAAATAAGTTAATTTGGGAGGGAGGATTTACACAAATAGTACAAGAACCAACTCGTCTCAATAACTTACTAGATGTATTCTTGGTTAAACCATGGGAAATTGTTGATAAAAATTAGGTAATTGAAGGAATAGGTGACCATAAGGCTGTAATAATGGATGTGGGACTGGTACCAAAAAGGCTTAATAAGAGGGTCACACAAGACAAGAAATTGTACAGAAAAACTAAAGTTGATGAATTTGGGACTTACCTTAAATCACAATTCTGTTGTTGGGTAAGTGAAGGGAGTAATGTGGATACACTTTGGGCTAAATTCAAAGGAATCATTTCGGAAGGAGAGAAGAGATTTGTACCTGTTAAGAAGGGTAAATGACCTCAGACCCTGTTTATTATACAAGGGAAATAAGAAAATTAAAAAGAAAATGTAGAATAGTAAACAGGAAAATCAAAGAAGGTAGGGAGAGTAGAGAAAGTAAAAAACATCTAATAAGGGAACTGAATAGAGTGAAAAAGGAAGCAAAAGAGAATTATATGAATGGCATTCTTCAAGAGCATAATGACCACAAAGGGAAATAGAAAAAGCTGTATTCATATATCAGGAATCAAAAAGGAAAAGGAATCCAAATTCCTACAATGGTGGGAGAAGGGGGTGAACACTATTTAACAGATACTGAGAAAGCAAACCTCTTCAGTAGGGAATTCAGAGATTCAGTAGATGATTGTCAGGAGTTGGAAACCGAAACAGAAGATAGAGAGGGAGAGACACAGAGGGAAACAAGAAGCTTCTCATTCACAAATGAAGATATTTTCAGAGAAATCCAACTGCTCCAGCAAGGAAAAGCAGCAAGAAGTGATCAAATTACTGGGCAGGTGTTAAAAGCAATGGGGTGGTACATAGTGCCTTATTTAAAATTTCTCTTTGACTATGTCATAAATAATAGTGTAATACCAAAGGAATGGAAGGAATCTATAATAATACCAATTTATAAAGGAAAGGGTGATAAAAGGAAACCAGAGAACTACAGACCAATCAGTCTGACCAGTATAGTTTGTAAAATACTGGAGAGTTTAATATCAAGGTACATCAGAGGGGTATGTGATGATAAAAATTGGTTCATGAGGAGCCAGTATGGATTTAGAAAGAAATTTTCTTGTGAGGCACAACTGGTGGGATTTCAGCAGGACATATCAGACCAATTGGATTCAGGAGGCCAGTTAGATTGCATAGCCATAGATCTTTCCAAAGCCTTTGATAGAGTGGAACATGGACTATTATTAAAGAAATTGGAGGGAATAGGATTGGACGTAAGGGTTACACGTTGGGTAAAAACATTTCTAAATTCAAGGGTTCAGAAAGTCAAAGTAGGAAATAATGTATCGCAGGAAGAGAAAGTTTGGAAGGGAATTGCACAGGGTAGTATAATCGGTCCGTTACTTTTCTTAATATACGTAAATGATTTAGGGAATAATATAACATCAAAAATAAGATTGTATGCAGATGTCATAATTGTTTATAGGGAAATAAATACCATTGAGGATTGTTCAGAATTACAAAGGGACCTTGAGAGTATCCAACAATGGGTTGAAGAGAATAATATGAAGGTTAATGGAGGCAAATCAACTGTTACAACATTTACAAACAGGAGTTTTAAAACTGAATTTGAATATACTTTGAATGGGGTAGTTATCCCAAAAGATGGCAAGTGCAAATACTTAGGTGTGAGATTTGAAAGTAATTTGCACTGGAAGGGTCATGTGGATGACATTGTTGGGAAAGCATACAGATCGTTACATGTCATAATGAGGCTACTTAAAGGATGCAACAAAGAATTAAAAGAGAAAAGTTACTTGAGTATGGTTCGTCCATTATTGGAATATGCAAACAGTGTTTGGGATCCTCACCAAGAATACCTAATAAAAGAAATAGATAGTGTGCAGAGGAAAGCAGCAAGATTTGTAACAGGGGATTTCAGAAGAAAAGGTAGTGTATCATAAATGTTAGAGGAACTAGGGTGGGAAACTTTAAGTAAGAGAAGGGAGAAAACTAGACTTATAGGATTATATAGAGCCTATACAGGAGAAGCAGCATGGGGAGATATCCGTGAGAGACTTCAGTTGGAAAATAATTATATCGGCAGGACTGACCACAAATATAAAATTAGAAGGAATTTTAGCAGAAGCGATTGGGGTAAATTTTCATTCATTGGGAAGGGTGTGAAGGAGTGGAACAGTTTACCAGGGGTAGTGTTTGATCCTTTTCCAAAATCTGTACAGATATTCAAGAAGAGAATAAACAGCAACAGAGAAAATAAAGGAAATGTTAGAGGGCATTCGACCAGTGCAGGTTAATATAAATAAAAAATGTGTGTGAATAAATTAATTCCATCTCCTGGTCTAAGGAGTTGGACAGCCAAAGTAGGGGACTGCCTGTAGGGGTGAAGTACAGTGGGGACTTCGAGGGCCCTGGGACCGCTACGGTAGCTTAAAGGCCCTTCAGGAACTCTGAAAAGTGGTGGCAAAAGGGGCTCTGGTTAAGACGCAGCAGGTCGTTATGCTACTTAGGTTCCAGAATGGGTAAAAAAAAAAAAAAAGTAAATAAATGCAATGTAAATTTTAATCTTATACCAGTTGTACAGTATCATTTGTAGTAATCCCACATACTGTATATCAGTTGAATATATTTGTAAGTAGTACAGGAGATATTATAAGTAGAATTTTGTAAACAATATAAATTTATTAAGGATGAGCTGTGTGTTTAATAGAAAAAATTGTTAGCATAAATTGTATAATATTGTATTATAGGAAAATTTTCTTCTCTTGTTAAGTTAATATTTAGTGCTTGACAATAATGTATTTAAGTGTACCATTTGCCACCGAGGTAGACACCTCATTTGCAAATAAAGAGATTTGATTTGATTGATGTTCCTTTTTCAATTATCTTGGGTTGGTCAACCACATTTATTAACGAGTTTTTCTGAGTTGTTAATTACCTTATATTATAGGTTTTTTTTTTTCTTTCTTCTCTTCAATGGACGGTTTTATATTTCAATGAAGTTGTTCTACTTTGGGTATCAAGATTAAATTATTTTAACCTTCTTAAGAAAATATTTGTTGTTCTTTCTTTCACTCATTTTATGTGTTCTGATATCCAGTACAGTGGTTTATTTAATTATCCACGGTTTGTTGTGACACTTCTCCACTTGTGAAGGTAAGTTTTTCTTGTTTTGTTGTTGTTTGTGTGGAGTGTATTGTGTCAGTTTGTGCTTCCACTTGTTACTGATGAACTGGGGCAGTAGTGTAACTGCTAGTTCATATTTTGGGCTACCGTTACGGTAGTAGTTGTGTGTTTGACTATGTAACGGGTCAGTATTTAAAAAAAGGTGATAAAAAGGAATGTAATAACTACAGAGGGATCACCCTTATTGCCCATGTAGCTAAGTTATCAATGTTAGACCTGATCTTTACATTAAGACATATGATGGAGAAAAGATGGCAGTTTGGAAAATAAATAGTGATAACATTTATTGACATTGAGAAAGCTTGTGACAGTGTGCCAAAACAGTTGGTTTGGGACACATTAAGGAAAAAGCAAGTTAACAGAGTGGAAGTGCAAATGATAAAAGCTATGTACAAAAATTGTGTTAGTAGTGTGAAGACTAGTGTAGAAAAAACAAAATGGTTTAAAGTTGAAACTGGCCTCCATCAGGGAAGTGTACTATCCCCCATACTATTCATAACAGTCATGGATGAAATTCATAAGAACATTAAGCAGAGATTGGGAAGACAGGCAACAAAACCATATTGTTTGCAGATATGGGGTGTGGATGAAATGGAAATGCAAAAACAAGTAGATGTATGGAATCAAGGGATAGAAAAATTTGGGGTCAAAGTAAACACAGAGAAAAGTAAAACAATAGTAATAACAAGGGGAAGGAAGGAAAGAAGGAAGAGGAAAGATAAAACTGAATGGTAAAATTCTGGAAGTGGTTAAAAGTTTCAAGTACCGTACATGGGAAGTGTGATCACTGAAGCTGGAAAGATAACCGAGGAAATTGGGAAAAGAATACAACAAGCAAACAGCTTCTACCAGAGTGTAAGGGGTATTTGTGGAACAAAGGTATCCTGAAGAAATGTAAGAAAGTATTATATTCAACCTATTGAGCCCATACTAACCTATGCAGCTGGATCGTGGACTACAACAAACCGAGAGGAGAGTAGAATACAGGCAGCGGAGATGAAATTCTTAAGAGGTTTCGAGGGCAAGATCAGAAAGGAGAGAATTAAAACTGAAGAGATAAGGAAAAGGACAGGAATCTTGAAACTTCAAGACAGGATAGAAACAACGAAACTAAAGTGGTACGGCATATGATAATGGGAGAAGAGATAGTGCAAACAAAAAAAAAAAAAAACCTTTTCAGAGAAGTTAACAGGACACAGACCATGAGGAAGACCCCGAAAGAGGTGGACAGATTCAGTGTGGGAGTGCATAGAGAAGAGGGGAGGAAAACAGAAGATGTACTTAAAAAAGGAGAAGAGTGATGGAGAGACAGGCAGTGATGGAGGTCCTTGATTTACAACCCGACCCAGGAAGCTGGAAATGAAGATGATGATGATGATGATGACTCTTAGACATTGAATTGGAGGTTACACTCGACCATGTGCGAGTGTGAGAGCCGCCATTTTGAATCGAACTAAACTTCGACCAACTCGAGTGATTGAGTCTAAACTCAAAGGTGTAAGTTTCAACATTCTCACCACCTCTGCATGCTTAAAGATGCTTAAAGTCAGTCCACTTTCTCAGAGATTTTCATTTTGTCTTCATTAATAAGGAATTTCACGACATTTTCTGTATCCATAACTAGGCTACCGCAAAACAAATATGCACCATGCTAGTCATCTTCACACGATTATGTTTCAGATCCAGATATGGGCTATCACGTGACAAATGTTTGCTACCATTCACTGTACCACTCAACACAAAATCAATTCCTAACTTCTGAATGGAATACGAAATCCAAGCAAAAACAGGCTAATTGTGTTATTCAGCAATCTCACTGCTAACCGGCAAGCAAAACTGAACATTCCTGAAGGCACTTTGAATTTACAAGTTGCGAAGCAGGAAAATGTGTTATTGAAGAACGCACCAGCAAGGTTTCACTGTATGTGGTACACTCAAAATAAAAGTGAGCTGGGAGAAGTGGTGTAGAATACTTGCCTTCTAAGCCTAAGTTGATGGGTTCGAGCAGCTTAGTAGATTTATTAGCAGGCAAAATAACTACAGGGGGACCAAATTCTAACAAAATTCTCTGAAAACCATAAGAGTAGTTAGTGGGACATAAAACCCAAACATTATTATTATAAGTAAGAATGAGAATCCTTTCTAGTTCATTATTATGGTAGTTGGGATATTGTATGCCATCTTCACTTGCATAAGTTATACAGTGTGGTGCTTGCGCTAGAACAGGTCACAAAATTCTCCTGTTGGGGATGTATTATCCTATGAAAAACAGGTGTAGTAGCATGGAGATCAAGAGGAGGATAGCATTGAACAAACAAATGGTCATCAACAAAAGAAATTTGCTGGCAAGAAAGCACATGGACATTCAATTCAGAGAGCGTTTTGCGAAATCCCGTGTCTGGAGCATGCTGCTATGTAGAAACAGCTCAAAGCTTTTGAAATGTGAGCCTGGAGACAACTCCTGAGGATTAGCTGGATGGGAAGGAGATACATTGAAGACATTCTGAACAAAATCAAAGGCATGAGAGAGCTACTTGCGATGATGAGGCAAATGACAGCCATATTCCTAGGGCAAAACTTGTGACATAACAGCTTCCTGACAAGTCTAATTGAGGGAGAGGTTCCAGGAGAGAGGGGGCGAGGAAGACCAAGGACCTAGTACTTTCAAGATGTGATGCTAACTCTTCAACCGAGCTCGATAGCTGCAGTCGCTTAAGTGCGGCCAGTATCAAGTATTTGGGAGATAGTGGGTTCGAACCCCACTGTCGGCAGCCCTGAAGATGGTTTTCCATGGTTTCCCATTTTCACACCAGGCAAATGCCACGGCCGCTTCCTTCCCACTCCTAACCCTTTCCTGTCCCATCGTCGCAATAAGACCTATCTGTGTTGGTGCGACATAAAGCAACTTACTTGCTAACTCTTCGGTATACCACCTGCCATGAGATAAAGTATGAAGGTGAAGAAAGGGAATTGTGGTTGTGTTAACAAGTCATCGCCATTAGAAACTAACGTGGTAGCATTGACAAGAAACGAATAATAATAATAATAATTTATTTTATATGCCTTTTTCCTTCCTTCAGTTATTTGTTCTTAAGATCTGTGTATATCATAAGAATTCATATCACTATTGCTAGCATGTCTTCTCAGTAACAAGAAATGTCTGTGCGTGTTCTCATACTGGGCCTGCTCCTCCTTAATATAAGGGGATTAGTGAGAAATGTTGCCGGCGAGTTGGCCGTGCGGTTAGGGGCGTGCAGCTGTGAGCTTGCATCTGGAAGAGGTGAGTTCGAACCCCACTGTCAGCAGCCCTGAAGATGGTTTTCCATGGTTTCCCATTTTCACACCAGGCAAATGCTGGAGCTGTACCTTAATTAAGGCCACAGCCTCTTCCTTCCCACTCCTAGGCATTTCCTATCCCATTGTTGCCATAAGACCTATCTGTGTCGATACAACGTAAAAAAATGTGAAAAAAATTGTGTGATCATAAAATGAGCAAAATTGTTTTGTTTTTAGGTATTCCTGCATCCTTCTTCTGTTAACTACTCGGTGACGCACTTCACCAGCCCCTACCTTGTATATCAGGAGAAGGTGAAGACATCCCGTGTGTACATAAGGGACTGCTCCATGGTCCCTATCATGCCCCTGGTGCTCTTCTCTGGTTGTGGACTGCAGGTGGAACTCAACCAGGGTGACTTCCTCTTGTCTCTGGCTGATGGCTGGATTAAGTTTCTTGTGGATAAACATGAGGTAAAGAACGTGACCCTGCACGATGTTAGTTTAATACTGCTGTAGTATAACACTTCCATGCTCACGTTGTATACAAGGAACTTGGTATACAGTAACACAACATAAAGTTTATTGCTTCAATAGTTTTATACAGTATTTACAAGAAATATAATGAAACTTGTCTTGAAGCTTGATTGATTGCATGCAGTTAATGCTGTTATTAAATGATAGACTGAAAGTCTGTGGCACAAATATATATTTACAGAGAGAGAGTCCTATATACACATTAACACCTATCTTGAGGAGATAGTCTATTCCACTGGGAAATGTCCTTGGATAGTCGAAAACTATCTGCTGTGGGATAACAAGGGTAACTTGTAGAGAGAGTCGCGTTAGTATAATGCTAGTATTGGACTTAGGCTTGCAAGGAACTTGCGTCAATATCTTAATTCGCAGAATGCTAAGATAATCGTCGGAGCACTGGTGAGGACTTGGGAGTGTAGCAGAATGCTTGACTCAGGGCTCGACGTGGCTACGGGAATCAGGGAAGATGAGGCAATGTCCGGAGGTGAGACCTCACAACCAGCAATCTGTCCACCTGTTCAAGAAACATTTTTAAGAGGAATGCCTCCGTGTTTGACTTGCAGTGTGGTCTGGTCGTTGGACACTGGGGTAGTCCTCGGTAAGGCGAGGAACGTCGCTCCTTATATAGCACTGGCTGACGTCACAGACGAGCATGCCAAGCGCAGTGCAGTCCTCTCGTAGGCTCTGGAAACATCGGTGATGCGGCGGGTTGCGGAGCTTGTAGGCGCGGAGCTTGAGCGCGGAGGACACACACAACACACATCTCTGTATTGTCAGTGCTGTATTTAAGTCATGTATAGAAAGATAGGAACATCAAAAGGAACATATAATAGAGAAAACACAATGAAAGATCAGTGTGGAAAGAGAAAGAAATGGAAAGAAAATGCAAGGAACCAGGACAATATCCACATCTTCATACACCGCCTTCTTCAAATAGATTTATTAATCTGTTCAGGACATCTTTCTCTGTGCTTCGAGTGTCCAGTGGAGGTGTTCCTTTGCCCGTGTCATACATTGTGCCTTGTGACGGGAGTTGCTTCTGTACCCCATTGGCGAGAGAATGATTCTGGATGGTATAGCTGTTACTCTTATGATCTGAGCTAACTGACGGCGACCCTTGTCCTCAACTCTTTTTTCTCCACAACTGAATCCCACTGTCAGCAGCCCTGAAGATGGTTTTCCGTGGTTTCCCATTTTCACACTAGGCAAATGCTGGGGCTGTACCTTAATTAAGGCCACGGCCGCTTCCTTCCAACTCCTAGGCCTTTTCTATCCAATCGTCTCTCTGTGTCGGTGCGACTTAAAGCCACTAGCAGAAAAAAAAGAACATGCCATGTCGTCCTATTACATTCACCAGACCAAGCACAGCATCATTTTCCCACTGCATCAGCTGTGTGTAATTTAATTGCTCACGAGTGTATTTTATGGAATCTCTATATACAGTATAACCCCAATCTTGCTCGGCTGCAGTTTATCATAAACTCACATTTAATGCAAGTAATTTCAAGTCTAGAATTTTTTTACTTAAAGGAAGGTAAAGAAGCGAGAATATAATTAAAGGAAATGGAAAAGAGGAAATTAAAATTTATTGGACATATCATAAGACACAACACTATCATCACTAACATTCTTGAAGGGAAAGTGCTTGGAAAGAAAGGAAGAGGAAGACCTAGGATGAAGTATTTGGACAACATCAAGAAGAGGTTAGGTTATGACAATTACATGGAACAGAAACAAATAGCCAATGAAAGAAGAGAGTGGTTGCATCGAAAAGGCATTAGCCTTTAGAATATTGATTGAAGAGCAATATATTTTTATACTTGATTCAACATAATTCACATTAGGGTGGAACCTGCATTTAGTGTAAGGAAATGTTGAAATGTTCAAGTATTTGTTACTATTCAATATGGTTATATAAAGTTAAAAATGTACAAGAAAGACATTATAAGCCGGTTAAGGATGAATAGAGAATTCTTTGTTCTTGAATAGCGACTGTCACAGATGGAGTAAGACTGAAGAATGACAATGTCAGATTGTTCAAACACACTGCTTTGCTTGCATGTACATCTGGGGATGTTGTGATACCACCTTCGAATTTCGATGTTCCAAGATTGGCACGTGCAATTTTATGAGCAGCCTTGTTCTTCACTTTCATCTGCCTTTCATCAATTTGAGTTGTAGGCGGCAAGGGTGGTAAGTGTTACTTCACAACTTTCCATACAGCACTATGTTTGCAACTAATTCGTCTTTGAGGTCTTGGTACATGGTGAGCATCGGTCAGTTTGCGTTGCCATTGTGCCATTGTAGTGCAGGATTAAACGTAAATCATTTTCTCCTTCTTTGTTTGTCCTTTGTTCCTAGATTTTATCATCTACATTCATCTTATTTCTCTTTTCTTGTGTTTATCTGACTTTTTTTTTTTTTTTTTCAATAACTGCTGGAGTGGAAACAAAGCAGGACTTAAAGTTTCTGAGTATTTAAACAAAAAATAAACATTCCTAAGCTGAATGGGAATAACACCCAGGACCTCCTGGTAACAGGCAGGCTCACTACCTAAAGGACAAGGACAATCTCCACAATTTCAAACAAATGGGATCTTTGTTCATCAATCTCAGTTCTTCCATATCCATTTCTTTTCAATCACAACGAGCTCATTTCTGGCGTTATTTTTGGTTCCCAGCTTCATTTTGTAATATCTGAAGCCATTTCTTTTCAGTTTTGACTTTGTTAATTTATAACTGTTAGGTTCTTCAGTCTACCAAAACTAATTACGGTGAACCTCGTTAAGTCGTTTCTGCAGGGGACAACAAAAAAGAACGTGTTACACAAAAAAACATACTGCTGAATATACGAATAAAAACTATGCAACAGGGATATGGAAAACTAAATACAATTTTTCCAACATTAGGCCTACAGTGTAAACTATGTCTACCATATCTAAAGATGAGAGGAAAGTATTAAAAGGAGTGAAAAACCTGAGAGAGCAAATATGAAAACCTTTTCCGCTGGGGCTTATAAAATAACAAGTGCAGTGAAAGTGGTGAAAAACACCAAACAAATATGAAGACATGTGCATGGGGGCCAATAAAAATATCAAAGTATTATTTCTTTCTGAAACAAATATTAGTAGAAGCCTTTTATTTTGGAGCAGTGGTGTTATTAAACATTATTTTTGGGTCACAGTCTTTGACAATGAATTGGAGGTTACATTCGACCATGTGTGACTGGCAGGAATGATTTTGAATCGAACAAAACTTCAACCAGCTTGAGTGATCGAGTGAAACTCGAAGGTGCGAGTTCAACATTCACGACCTCCGTGCTTTTAGGTGCGGACGCCAGTCCCCTTTCTGACAGATTTTAATTTTGTCTTCATTAGTAAGGAATTCCACGACTTTTTCCATATCCATAACCAGGCTGTTGCAAAACAAATATGCATCACATTGGTCAGTTTCACACGACTGTGTTCCTAATCCAGATGATAGTTATTTGCTACAGTTCACTTTACCACTCAACACAAAATAAATTTCTAACTTTTGAATGGAATCCGAAATACAAACACAAATAGGCTCACTGTGTTATTCAGCAATCTTGCTGCAAACAGGCAAGCAAAACTAAACATTCCTGAGGCTAACGGCTTGCTTCCTGAAGGTGCAACTTATCCTGTGAGGTTTAGGAGTTCAAGGTATTTTCCCGTTATCACACAACCGTGGCGACAGCTCTTACCTGAGAAATCAAGTTTCTTTCACAAGGGATGACATTTTCAGGGCTAGGAAATATGTGATTGTACTAAGCGGTAACATCGAAAAATTCGTGATCGATAAGTGAGGTATTTTTATATAGATTTAATACGACAAGAATCAGGACTTCAAATTTACGACGTGTCAAGCGGGAAAACATGTTAATGAAAAACATACAAATTAGGTTTCATTGTATGATTAATCAATTTTTGAATTGACTGAAAAAAAAAATCCATCAGATTCTATCATATCACAGTCAGGAACTTTTACCTGGATCTGAGGACTGATTCAAGGTCCACTCAGCATGTATAAGAACAATTTAGAAGCTACCGTATTTCACGGCATAATCGTCGCACTTTTTATACCAAAATTTTCGAAAAAATTGTAGGGTGCGACCATTATACGATGAATATTTAATACCAGTATTTGTATTACTCAAAAAATGTATTTATAACTAAATTGTATTTGATACAAATTTAAGATGCACGTAATATTTGCGTTTATACATCAAAATAATTAAAATAGTCTAAAACAAAATTTATAATTTTTCGCAACAATTCGGCGAACGTTTTTCCAACCTGAAAATTAAAATGAACGTATTAAGTTAATTGTCATTAATCTGAGTATTAAAGTTAAAATATTACACTTGCAAAAAATTATCGCTTTGTTGTGAAATGCGGACTTACCGGTACGCAATTTATTTCAAATCTACGGTGTCGCTATCGCTGGTTTCGCTATCTGATGCGCCGTCCTCACCTCTGTCAATACCAGTATCAGATTCTTCGTCTCCATGCCACACTGCGTCATCTTCGGAACCGTCTAGTGCATTCGAAATCCCAGTCCTTTTGAAGCTCTTGGAGACTAGTTCAGGTGGTATAAGATCCCAACTCTTCTTCACCCACGAGCATAACAAGTCCAAGGGTGGACGCCTGATATTTCCGGCGGGCGTCAATTGCTGATCGCCGCTCATCATCCACTCGTTGTAAAATCGACGTAAGTGGTCTTTAAAGGGTTTATTAACACATACGTCTAGTGGCTGCAAAGCAGATGTTAGGCCACCAGGAATGGCTAACTGTCGTGTCTTATTTGTAGTGAGAATTTGCTTCACTTCGTTCACGAGGTGACCTCGGAAACTATCTAAAACAAGCAGAGCTGGTTGTTTTAGTAGTGCACCAGGTCTTCTATTCCACACAGTTTTAACCCAGTCCAGCATGAGTTCTACGTCCATCCAACCCTTTGGTTGCACTCGTACATGAATTACACGGGGAAACTGTATATTCTTAGGCATCGTTTTCCTCTTGAAAATGACGTAAGGCGGCAACTTTCTCCCGTCAGCTGTAATGGCTAGCATTGCCGTGCATCGCAACTTCTCACTACCGCTGGTTTTCATTAATACACTCCGTGATCCTTTTAGCGCAATAGTGCTGTTGCGAGGCATATCAAAAAAGATTGGAGTCTGATCGGCATTACCGATTTGAGAAAGCAAGTACGAAGTTTCCTTGCGCAAACATATGACAAATCAGAGAAAATTTACAATCTTGTCCGTGTAATCAGCAGGCAACTTTTGGCTTAGTGTTGTTCTCCTTCGCACTGACAGATTGTGTCGTCGCATGAACCCCTTAATCCACCCACGAGTCGCCTTAAACTGAGTTACCGGTATGTTGTGTTTGCGCGCTACCTCCTGTCCCTTAATTTGTAACATTTCATATGATACACTGCAGCCATTGTTACGTATTTCACTGACGTACCTAAACACTTCTTCGTCAATTATAGGAAACTTCCCTGTTTTAGGACCTCTAAACGCGCGTCAAGAAGGGTTTGTGCTTTTTAGCTTGTTTTTTACTTTCCGCCAGTCACGCACCAACTTTTCACTTACTGAAAATTTTCTTTCTGCAGCTCTGTTCCAGTGCTGTTCAGCGAAGGCAATTACGCTTAGCTTGAAGCCCGCAGAATAGTTTCTATATTTACCCATAATCGCTTATAAATGCTTCACACGTTAATGTTTTGCGATATAAATGACTTTCCGTAATTGTTCACTATTAAAACAAATTATTTCTGCAAACACCCCAAACACAATTAAAAACTTAAATTCTCACGCACACATGTCTACAGTAATCACGTAAATCTGAAACAAATAAATGCATCTGTGATCTGTCCATTCCAGAGCAGCCAATACTGTTAGGCAGCAAGGAAGCATGCAGCAATTTATCAGTTTAGCTCGTTGGTTGCGACACACCGGAGCTCTAGCTAGCGCGGTGTAGATCTACTGTATAGTTGACTGTATTCCGAGACGTCAGTAACAAACATTCATTTTTTTCAATTTCTTTTAAACCTACGGTAATTAGGTTAATATTTCTTCCCAGTTATTGATGATTTTACATTACATTACTGACGAGTTTATAAAATAAAACTTTAATAGCATTGGATAATAATTATCTTGACTGCTTGGATAAAAGTTTTCATCCCATGCCCGGACACTTATGACGTAGTAGTAAGATAAGAGTCTAGCGATGACAACTGAGACATCGTAAATAATTCGGCTGACCGTGAGCTGAATAATTCCGTGGAAATCTGCGTTATCGTCTTGGATTTCACTTCGTGCGCAATAACACAGGAGCCGGCCCCATGGTGTAGGGGTAGCATGCTTGCCTCTTACACGGAGGCCTCGGGTTCAATTCACGGCCGGGTCAGGGAATTTTACCTGTATCTGAGGGCTGGTTCGAGGTCCACTCAACCTACCTACCCGGTATTTCCTGGCGACGTTGCCGATAAGCGATAACTTACAGCCTTACGTATTTCAAATGGGAACTCATAATATGTAGGTGGTGAATAAATAGTACACTGTCTCGCGACCACGTTGTCAAACTGCCGATAGCCTACCGGTAAGCCATGCATTGTACATATACCGGTATTATTTATTTATACGTTGTGCAACATGTCGCAAACGTGACTGTGTTGCCAAATTGCCCATAAACCATACACGTATTTAAATTGCGCATTCATGTGCAACTTACGTTGCAGTTCCATTTACCTTTTAACCAGATTAGTGAACAAAATTTGGACGTGCGACGATTATGTAATTAAAGGTTTAAAGTCCGATTTTTGTATTGAAAATAAAGGATGCGACGATTACGCGGTGGCGACGATTATGCCGTGAAATACGGTATTTGACAGCAAGGTAACAGCTGCAATCTGGTGGTGGTGATGGTTATTGTTTGAAGAGAAAGGATAACTAGGCTCACTTAATGCCAATCAGAGGAAGGAGTGAAAGAGGTCTGATCCTTGGCGACAAAGGGCAGGATAATGAGACTCCCTGGGCCTCGCAAACAGTACCAGCTGAATGCAAAACTAAGATGGTCCCTTATGCAAGTTCACTGCCGATCACTTTTCCAGTACTTGCTCTAATTATCGCAATGATGGGACGTTAACGCCAAGGTCCATAGACATGCCGTGGGCATTCTTTTGTGAGATACTCATCATCATCATCATTTCCCTTTATCCATCTGTAGCTGGGTAGGGGCAAATATGGTCCCTCTCCACTTTCTTTGGTCTTTCCACCATTCCTCTTCCAACACTGTGTCCCAGTCCAGGTTTCTTTCTATAATACTGCGTTGGATTGTGTCCTTCCATCACAATCGTGGTCGTCCACAGCCTCTCCTTCCTTGCATTTGCATTTCCATCACCTTTTTTGGCATTCTTTCGTTACTCATTCGCTTTATGTGCCCAAACCATCTTAGTCGGCTCTTCTCTATTCTATCATTAATTTTTTCCACTCCAGTTTCTTCCCGGATTTTCTCATTCCTTATTTTGTCTCTTCTACTCTTCTGTATCATACTCCTCAAGAACTTAATTTTGGCTGCTGTATTCGACTCTCATCCTTCTTTGTCATTGTCCAAGTTTCTGCTCTGTAAGTTGTTATGGGTACATAATACATCTTTGCTTCCATTGACACATCTTTGTCCCATAACATGTTTCTTACACTATGATAGAAACAGTTTCCAGCTTGAATCCTCTTACTAATCTCAGCATCCAGTCGAGCATTCTCCATTAACTCACTCCCTAGGTATTTGAACGTCTCCACTACTTCCAGGGGCTTGTCTGCAAGTCTTATCTGACATTTCCCTTCTTTCTCCCCTCTCGTGATAACAAGAGTTTACTCTTTTCTACACTTATTTTCAATCCACATTATTCGATCTTCCCATTCACCACATCCAATATTGTTCTTGAACCTTCATGTTGGATAATGTAAGCTACCCTTTGATAGTGAACAGATAATGTGTGACTTTTACAACATGATTTAATTTGGATGGTCACAAGACTATGCAATTTCAACTAATAACATGGGAAAACTATCAGTTGTGCTGACCTTACAAAACTTTTTTCCATGAAGGATAGCAATAAAGTATGTGTGTAAAGAGGATAACAGTGCACAGCATTTTAAAACAATGTGTAGTATTTATTGACGATGAAGAGAAATGGACCGAGTACTTGTGTTCATATTCAACTTAAATAACAAAGTGTGAAAAACTCTAAACACCATTAGTGTTGCCATTGATGCTTTCATGGCCCGTATTTATAGACATGATATAGGATTTTAGGCTTATGACATGTCAAGAAAATAAGGTGAAATTCTTTACGTTTCACAGAGAACTTTGCTCTGCATCATCAGAAGAAAATCTTGACTGTCCACAAGAAAGGCTTCTTAAACAATGAGCTTTGAACTTAGATGAAAAAAATGAAATGTCGTATGGCTTTTAGTGCCGGGATCTCCCAGGACGGGTTTGGCTCACCAGGTGCAGGTCTTTCTATTTGACCCCGTAGGCGACCTGCACATCGTGATGAGGATGAAATGATGATGAAGACAACACATACACGTAGCCCTCATGCCATTGGAATTAACCAATTAAGGTTAAAATCCCCGACCCGGCCGGGAATCGAACCCTCTGAACCAAAGGTCAGTACGCTGACCGTTCAGCCAACGAGTCGGACTTGAACTTAGATGTTATAATAGAAATGGAAGTGATACGTTCATTCATCACCAGATGGCTCCCCGAATGCGGTACAACACTAGCGTTTGAAGTGGAAGCTGACAGAACCATCAGAAACAGTCTGAGGGTCACATAACATAACAGGTGTATGCAACATATGACATTGACACAAGCCCGGAATGAAACATCTGGCGATGAGGAACGTACGAATTTGGAAAACACCGAAACGAAATAACAATAGTAAATCCTTAATGGCTGGCAACCATGTATTACTTAATTGATAGCCAGTGTCCCTGTTGAAATTGTTAGGGTTTCTACGTATTTCCACAGCTTCCCGTATAATCCTGGACCTGTAGTGTCTAATGTGAGTAAGAGCTGAAGCGTCATGGAGCATGACATTATGACCCGACATAGAGCATGACCAGCTGTTGCTGTTTTGTCTGGCTGGTTGAGACGAATATTACATTCATGTTCCTTGATACGGGTACCAATGGACCAGTATGTTTTGCCCAATGTATACCTTACTGCAATTTCGTGTATCCCAGGATGTAAAAGTGGGGACAATTTGTCTTTAGTTTCACCCAGACTGTGAGCAATTTTAGTGACGGTGCCAAACACGATTCTCATATTGTGTTTGCGGAGGATCTTAACAATTTGATCTGTGGTGTTGTGAATGTAAGGCAAGAAGGCAGTTCCCTTCACTTCTTCCTTCTGTGAGCTTTGCTTGGTTGTTTCTCTGGGATGCAGGGCTCTATGAATCTCGTGGACAGTCGAGATTTTCTTCTGATGACGCAGAGCAAAGTTCTCTGCGAAACGTAAAGAATTTCACCTTATTTCCTTGACACTGCGTAAGCCCAAAATCCTATATCATGACCATTAGTGTTGTTCAGTGCACCCAAAAAAAAAAAAAAAAAAAAAAAAAAAAAAAAAAAAAAAAAAACTCAGCAGCTAAAAGTCCAGTATTGCTAGAATGCAAGCAGTAGTCAGGAATGAGGTAAGCGTACGGGTCAATAGTAGCAGTAAGATATTCGTAATGTTCTTTTACCCATAATTACTGCTGTGCTTTATTTTCAGTTTTAAGTTATGGCATGCTTTATGCCATTGTTTCATTTCATAAGTTACTCAGCTGATTCTAGTTATCTGTCGATCAACCGATCAGTCGTAGACTATCTTGTAGCGAGACCATCAATGCATCGTTTAATGTTGCTACGGATTTCCTATATCGCTGTTGATGCTGTCAATTGTTTCACGTTCAAGTGGTGTGTGCTTTAACCCTTTAACCGCCAACGTCCGCTTGATCGGGCGTTCCGGAAAAAACTACTTTCCGAGTTATTTATTTGTTTTAATGATGTATAATACATGTTTTGAACTAGTATTGGATTAAATAAGACTATATACAACAAGTTTAGTTGAGGAACTTGCTTCCGAGTGGCTTGGTGCCCAAGTGGCAATTCAGCTCCCGCGGGCGGGTAACAAACCCCTTACTCTTTTACCAAGAAAAAAAGGGAACGCAACTGTTCCATATTCAGAAAGATTAGTACTAGTCAAGGTGGTAAATGGAAAAAAGAGCAGATAAATTTGTAAACAGTGTAAGAAGGGTGTACACCCTTTGTGCCTCCCTAAGCACATTTGCTAGAACACGTCATAAACATGTGTAAATATTAATACCTAGTTTCTTGTATCATATTTTTAAGGCAAAAAGTGAATTTTTGAGTGTTAAGTTTGTGTGAAATAGACATTAGTAATCATGTTTTTACTTAAAACGAACCAGAAACTGCAGCATTTGCATATAATGTAAGATTAGAAAATTTCACATTAATGTAGTAATAATAATAATAATAATAATAATAATAATAATAATAATAATAATAATAATATATTGTAACTGTAATGTTGTACATATGGCTCTATATTTTTATATGTGGCATAGGAAACACCACCTCTCTAAAATAATGCCATTTTTTATAGTAAAAATATTTTTTTCTTAACTTTTTCTGACCACGAAATACTTTTTTTTTCAAAGAAAGGAAATATTTATTTGAATTATCACTTCATAAAATAAAAATTTATAAAACAAAGGTGCAATAATTTACATCAATAAGATGCCCGAAGCATTACCTTCAAAACAAAAAAATGCCCATCCAATTTACATAAATTGAACAGAAGTTATTACGAATAATTTACTGCAAGGTAAAAAGTGCTCATTAGGTCTTGCCGGTATAGGACGTGGACACCGCGTATGAGGCTGGCAGTCAGAGGGTTAATATGCCTAATCTTTTCATTACAAATTTTTCCTCTCATAAAAAGACATACCCTAGATTTTTAACTGGAAAAGTATATATCTGTTACTTGGATATATATGGTATTATCTCTCTCTGTATTTGACTTCATTTCAATCTTTATTCAGCAGGAGTACCCAGAAACAGTTACTGTGATGCTTGTTGTTTTAAGGGGCCTAAAAAAACAGTTACTATCACTTCAAGAGAACCTGTACTCTAAAACCAAGTTTAATGTTACTTTTTCTTTTCCCCCAGGTTGCTGAGCTACTGCAGTGTATCCGTAATGAACTTGTTAAACTTCTGGAGGAGAAAATTGAGGATCCTGGTCTGAATTTGTTAACCCATGAGCGAGGCAAAAAGATCATCAATACTATTGTACACCTGGTAACACGTGAATAGCTTCTGTAAACCGTTAACCACTGGCAGAAGAACTGAATGGAATTTATTCATCATGCTGATGTATTGTTAAATTGAGATGTTTTACTCCTCCTTCCATTGTGGCAGTGAATTGCCAACGTGGGACTCTCTCTTCCTCCTCCCTATCACAGTTATTGAAAAATAAATTTTTAACTTGAGTGTTTTATCTGTGCTGGATATTAATTATTCTATCCCTCTCACATGCATCCTGCCTTGCCTTGAACTGTACCTTATTCTTTTCTTTTGCTAGTGGCTTTACGTCGCACCAACACAGATAGGTCTTATGATGACGATGGGATAGGAAAGGGCTAGGAGTTGGAAGGAAGTGGCTGTGGCCTTAATTAAGGTACAGCCCCAGCATTTGCCTGGTGTGAAAATGGGAAACCACGGAGAACCATCTTCAGGGTTGCCGACAGTGGGATTCGAACTCGCTATCTCCCGGATGCAAGCTCACAGCTGCGCGCCCCTAACCGCACAGCCAACTCACCCAGTGTACCTTATTCTAGGATGAAGTTTTTACCTTACAAGTATCATGTATCATATTAGCCCAATAACAGTATGCCAGTGTTTTCTTATGTTAAAATGTACTAATAAAAAACAGTAGTTGTCGTATATGTACATCCTAAAGACCAATGTTTGTGAAGGTCTATATTAGTGATATAAAGAATGCACCAACACCGTGCTTTGGCACGGAACGAACGGTGACAGCATTTTCAGTGCCAGGAGTACTGTGTGAAAAAGAAATATGCTAGGAGTTAAATATGAAGGTCTGAGCACATGAATGTTTTCCTCCTGAGGTGCCTTCTCCCAGTGAAGGTTGACAATCATTCTGGTGTTTTGAACTTTGATTGCCAGGCTGAGTGGCTCGGACGGTTGAGGCGCAGGCATTTCGACCCCAACTTGGCAGGTTCAATCCTGGCTCAGTCCGATGGTATTTGAATACTCAAATACGTCAACTTCATGTCGGGAGATTTACTGGCACGTAAAAGAACTCTTGTGGGACTAAATTCCAGCATCTTGGTGACTCCAAAAACCGTAAAAGTAGTTAGTGGGACGTAAAACAAATAACATTAATTACAGTAATTTAAAACAATTAATTCTTGTTCTTCTTTTTTTTATGATTGCGCAGGCTCACTTTAGTCAGTCCATCGTTCAGGTCTCTTTGAAGGGATTGTTCGGGCTTTGCTCCCAGCACTGGCGTAGCCCCCGCCCCCCCTCCCCTCCAAAATGTTCCCAGAAACTAGAGCGAGGATCAGCCGTTGTTTTTCGTACGGTACAAACAACTTTAAAACTTACACTGAAATGCTAAATTAACGTAGCGACAAAGAATCTACTAGCAAGGCTCAGTAGGGCCATACATAATTCTCCATATTTGTACTGCTTGAATGAAAGGAAACCATTTAGGATTGTGATGCGCAGGGATATTTCCCTGTAGAGGCCTCAATATTGGGTATATAACCGTGTGTTGACAAATGTCAAGAGATGAGGAAAAGGGCAATTAGCAAGGGATTACTCAGTAGGGGGCCGGAACGTGACCACCAAGATAACGGGGGCCACAGCCAGAAACAGTTGCAAGCTTACAACATCGTATCAGCGTTTTCACATCTGTTCCAGGAAACAACAATATCCTAGGAATCCTGGGCTTGTATCGTGGTTGAGAGATGTTCTGTATTTGAGTTGCAACGTTGGGAAGACTGTAACAGGATTGTGAGCTACACGTTAGTTCCTCATTTTGTGCCATATAAGTAACTTTTTTGAAGATGGAGCGTTTTGTTATAAAGAAGCCAAACTATATGCATTCTCAGTAAGTTATGATTTTTTTTTTAAAATTCTAACAGTAGCAAGACAGATCATGGATGCGTGCCTAATTACTATAGGTAGACCTATATATTTTGTCAAATGCCCAGGGACTGATTGAAACCTCAAATGGCACCATCAAAAGTGCGGGTAACTATTTTGTTATTAGCAAGCGTGATAACTCGGTTCCAATGGCTCTATCTTTTCATCAAGACGGCTGAGGTTTGAATCGCAGTTGATGCATGAAACGTTTTCAAAATGGGAAGTCACGTTCTATTGATTCGGATTCTACTTAAAACACTAGATCTCGTCCCTTACCTTTCTTTAGTACTTTTGAGCCATAACCGCATCATTTATGGTGGTTTTTAGTATACAACCATTCTTGGTTTTTAGTATACAACCATTCTTCGGGCTTACCTTGTACCTTAAATGGTGAGTGGATGCAGTGGCGTACTCACAAAATAATTTCAGGCCAATAGCGTGGATACAACTTTTCCTTGGAAGGGGTGGTGAAAAGATTTTTTTATTAGAATTTGCTTTACGTCACACCGTAGGTCTTATAGCAACGATGGGAAAGGAAAGGGCTAGGAGTGGGAAAGAAGCGGCAGTGGCCTTAAGGTGACACTCCGGAAATAAAAAGATATTTTTACCTAAAGCATGGATTTTCATGAAACTTTGTGGGAATGTCACCTACATCACCTACATAAAAGTAGAGAGATCACGAACATTTCTTCCATATACAATTAATAGTTTTCCCAAAATAAATTTTTCTTTTGACATTTTTAATTCCATTTTCTTCATGAAATTTAATTGACATGTTAATGTAAATCCGTAATTTGGTAGATAATACATCTTTTAAAAACGCTACGTATCGATTTTCCGCTACATAATGTATATAAGGAGATATATCGTACTAAAGTTTGCGTAATTTTTACGTTCTAAAATTTTGGACTTAAAAATTCCTACTACTTGAAAAATTTTGCAATAAAAAATTCCATATGCAGGATTCTTAACACATTCACTCCCGTAGACGCCTTACGGCGTTTAAAAGCTGCCTATGTGTGGGACCGTATCCGAGCTAAGGCATTTAAGGCCGCACGATGTAAACGTCGTTTGAATTTAGCGCAAAATTCGCATGAAGTCGTAGTTCATGATGAAAACCATAGATGGCATATAAATGACCAGTCCCTCGCCCTGACTACCTGACCAGAGGGTACAATCCAGTGCTTTCCTTCTTTTTTTCTTTGAGTAAACTCAGACCCAAGCCAGTCATGATAATCTTGTGAGGGTTTATATTGAAGTGAGTTTTTGTGTCGCGACAAGATGACGAGTTACAAAGACAGTATTCGAAGTGAGGAAATTGAAGACATACTACTGAACGATGATTCCGGTGATGAACTCATCCCCGATTTCAATGATAGCGATCGCAATTCCGATGATGACATACCAGACTATGGGCGAAGTGAAATTCAGCACATTCAAATAACCGATACGCATCCGTCTTATCGCCCACCTCCAATCAATTTCACTGGCCGGGTAGGATTAAATGTTGAGATCGAAGATAGCAACGAAATTATGTCTTTCGTCATTTATTTGTAAATGACGACTTCCTTGAATATATATGCGATCAGACAAATCTTTACGCGGAACAAGTTATTAGTGCAGCGCCGCGTCCTTTCACTAAACATTCTATATTTCAGACGTGGAAACCGGTCGACGTGAATGAGATGAAAAGTTTTTAGGACTAATGTTTGTAACGGGAATAATTCAAAAACCAGATTTGAAAATGTACTGGACAAAGGATTCTATTTTCGGGTCGCCGATTTTTTTGAAAACAATGGCACGAACCCGGTTCGAAAACATTTTGTCGTTCTTGCACTTTAGCGACAGCAGTCATTATGAGGAGAAGCACTACTAGTTATCATCCTAAAGGTATGTTGAAAATTTCAATATTGTACTTATGATAGTTTTCTTACAGTAACATTTCATATAACATAGTGCGCTATAGAGCTGAGGGGATTTAAAAAGGCTGGGCTGGAGGTTTAAAGCACCCACTGAGGAGCCGGTAGTGAACGTGTTAATATAGCTGTGATATACAGTGCCTGGACAACGAATTAGGAATTTTTAATTTTGATTCGGTTTCAAGACTTTTTATCAACTTCTTACTCACTTAGGTTATTTGTCCGGGTGGAAATGAATGTGAGGCTCTTCTCTTAGCTTGAATGTGGTAGTAACTCAATTCTCCACCGCTAGATGTCTTAGAGTTCTAAGTTTTTCTGGTAGATGGTGTAAGTGCTGCCATTGAGAAAGTGTGTCTAGTTTTGTGTCTCTTAGATTTTTTCAAAATATTGATGAAGGAAGTTGCTTTGTCGAACTTGATTAGGTGGGTTAGCAATTGTCAAAGTTTTCCAAGTGAATATAATATTAATTTATTGTTATTCCTGAGATTAATAAGGAAAAAATAACAACGGGTAAAAGGGGAGACCTGATCCAAGGAAGAAAAAGGAAATTGAGGTTATGTTGAAATGTTCAAACTTAAAAACATCTGAAATTGCCAGAAAATGTAATGTTTCTCCACAAAGTGTTGGAAGAATTAAAAGAGAGGTGGACTTATGTGAACCAGTTACACCAACAATGCGGCAAAACTGTAGGGGACTGAGAAAGACCACGCCAATACAGGAACGAATGCTTAGGAATCTTGCTTTGTGTAACCGAAAGATTACTGTTAAGAACATTAGAGATGCCTTGAGTGATGCAGGTTGTAATTTAAGCACAAAGACAGTTCGTAGGCGACTTCACGAGTCCAGTTCACGATCTCGCCGTCCAACAAAAAAGCCAAAGTTAACACCAGCCATGATGAGAAAGCGTTTATCTTGGACACTGAGGCATAAAGATTGGACTGCAAGTGATTGGTCAAAGGTAAGTTCATTTGTTCTATTGTTTTATGAATTAATTCAGTCCACTGACCATACTCTGTTGGCGGATTTATCAAAATTTTATCAAATTTCAAAAATAATTTGAGTTACTGATTTTTTAATACTTTTTACTCCATACGTTTCCTTGTTGCAGGTTTGCTTCTCGGATGAGTCGACAGTAGAAATTATGCAAGATCGTCAGCAGCATGTGTGGAGACGACATGGAGAGCAGTTTATGTCCGAGTGCATGAAGGAAACTGTTAAATACCCCGGTAAAATTATGGTATGGAGTGTGATATCTGTCCATGGCACTGGGCCGTTGTATTTTGTTGAGGGTACTATGAGGAAGGAACAATACAAACATGTCCTGGATACATGCCTAGTTCCTCAAATAAATGAGTGGTATCCAGAAAATGATGGAATTTTCATGCAGGATGGGACACCCTGCCATGCTTCAAAATTTGTCATGAATCATCTGCAGCAGGGAGGAATCACAGTGTTGGACTGGCCAGGGAACAGCCCAGACCTGAACCCCATAGAAGGGATATGGAATATTATGGAAAATAAGGTCAGCAGTCCCATGTACACTAATATTCCTGAATTAAAACAGCGTCTGCAGCGAGTATGGCAACATGATGCAGCTATTACTGAAATGGTGGCACGGAGTATTGAAAGCATGCCAAGGCGTGTTATGGCTGTTATTAAAGCTAAAGGTGGTACTACCAAACACCAACTGTCTCAAATGATGTGAAAATAAGTGCATTAGTTGTAAACTTATGAAACATGTTAAAAGCATTGTAAATATATTGTACAAATTGAAATAAAGTTATAAAATATAAGAATTTTTGGAAATTCCTAATTCGTTGTCCACTGACTGTATATACCGTACAAATTTTGTTACATTTGGCAGAATATTATGGGAAAAAAGTGGGATTTAAATGTAATATTACAATTGGCAAACAAAGCATTATTACAGTGATAAATTCTTTGAATTCAGCGGAATAATTCCATGACAAAAAAAAAAGAAACTCAATCCTTTCAATTTCAGTCATAAAAAAATTCACCAAAATGACCAAAATATCGATTTTTATCTCCGGAGTGTCGCCTTAATTAAGGTAGAGCCCCAGCATTTGCCTAATGTGAAAATGGGAAACCATGGAAAATCATCTTTAGGGCTGCCGACAGTGGTGTTCGAACCCACTATCTCCCAGACGCACGCTCACAGCTGTGCGCTCCTAACCGCACAGCCAACTCGCCCGGTGGATATGAAAAGAAAGCCGGTCGTACCGAGTGCAGTGACGGATCTTCAGTAGATATTTATGGTTTTGATTGTTGCTATGGAATTATATCTAACAGTCGAAATCATAGCTTCTATACTCTTAACATAAACTGGATGCATTACTGAAACTGTTCGTAAAATTGACAGTATCGTTCTTCGTTTGTGAGGAAGTAGAATCTTCATTTAATTTGTCTTCGTAAAAAAAGGAACCACTTTGGTACTACCACCCGTGAAGGTGACTACCTTCTAGGAAGTAGGTATTTCGATTATGGGAGACTCAAGGCACCCACAAACAAGGCTGTATCTTCCCCATCTCATGCCTTTCTTTTGCTAGTTGCTTTACGTTGCACCGACACAGGTAGGTCTTTTGGCAATGACGGGACAGGAAAGGGCTAGGTGTGGGAAGGAAGCGGCTGTGGCCATAAGCTCACAGCTGCGCGCTCCTTACCTCATGGCCAACTCGCTCGGTCCCATGACTTTCTTAACTTTGTCAGTGGCGGGATTCGAATGCAGGATGCCTTAAGCCAAATTCTAAAATAAGGAGACCTAAAAGTAAACAGCCGGCCTCGCGGTGAAGAGGTAGCCTGCCTGCCTCTTACCGGAGGCACCGGGTTCGATTCCTGGCCAGGACATGGATTTTTACCTGGATTTGAGGGCTGGTTCGTGGTACACTCAGCCCACGTGCTTATAATTGAGTGCTGTTGACTGTGAGATGGCGGCCCCGGTCTAGAAAGCCAAGAATAACTGCTTAAAGCATTCACTGTGCTGACCATACGACACCTCGTAATCTGCAGGCCTTTGGGATGAACAGTGGTCGCTTGGTAGGCGATGGCCCTTCGGGGCTGTTACATCATGGAGTTTGATTTGAAAAAGTAAACAGAGAAAGAAGCAACATCCCTGCCAGGCTCTTTAGCTTCCAGCTAATAATGTCCAATAACGGACCATTATATTGGTATTATAAATTCACTCATTCGGGACAAATATTTTAGGTTCCCTATGGGAATCAACATCTACATCATTTGATGGCCAGGCAGGCATCTATTTTTGGAAATGAGACATAGCTCTCATAGTGCATTGGCACTGCTGGTGGCTTCAAATAGCCTATGCAGTGGCCTCCACGGTATGCACTAGCCTTGCGTCTTGGGTGGTGTGCTAAGTCCCAACTGACGAGCCTAACTTAGCACACGAGGGCGAAACGCAGGCAACCAAGAATGAGTTGGCTGGAAAATTTATAATGTCCAATAACGGACCATTATATTGGTATTATAAATTCACTCATTCGGGACAAATATTTTAGGTTCCCTATGGGAATCAACATCTACATCATTTGATGGCCAGGCAGGCATCTATTTTTGGAAATGAGACATAGCTCTCATAGTGCATTGGCACTGCTGGTGGCTTCAAATAGCCTATGCAGTGGCCTCCACGGTATGCACTAGCCTTGCGTCTTGGGTGGTGTGCTAAGTCCCAACTGACGAGCCTAACTTAGCACACGAGGGCGAAACGCAGGCAACCAAGAATGAGTTGGCTGGAAAATTTATAATGTCCAATAACGGACCATTATATTGGTATTATAAGTGGTATGTTCCGAGCTGTCAGTGGAGAGATGGCGTGGGAGGACATCAGTAGATGAACAAGTTTGGATGGCATCTTTAAAAGTAGGAAAGATCACAATATGAAGATAAAGTTGGAATTCAAGAGGACAAATTGGGGCAAATATTCGTTTATAGGAAGGGGAGTTAGGGATTGGAATAACTTACCAAGGGAGATGTTCAATAAATTTCCAATTTCTTTGCAATCATTTAAGAAAAGGCTATGAAAACAACAGATAGGGAATCTGCCACCTGGGCGACTGCCCTAAATGCAGATCAGTAGTGATTGATTGATACCCTGTCATATGCTTTCTCTAGATCTACGAAACATAAACACAAACTGCCTATTCCTCTCATAGCATTTTTCAATTACCCGGCGCATACAGAAAATCTGATCCTGACAGCCTCTCTGTGGTCTGAAACCACACTGGTTTTCATCCAACTTCCTCTCAACGACTGATTGCACCCTCCCTTCCAAGATGCCAGTGAATACTTTGTCTGGTATGCTAATCAATGAGATACCTCCATAGCTGTTGCAATCCTTCCTGTTCCCTTGCTTATAGATAGGTGCAATTATTGCTTTTGCCCAATCTGAAGGTACCTTACCAACACTCCCACCCTAATTTTACTACTCTGTGAAGCCATTTCATCCCTGCCTTCCCACTATACTTCACCATTTCAGGTCTAATTTCATCTATTCCTGCTGCGTTATGACAATGGAGTTTATTTACCATCCTTTCCACTTCCTCAAGCATAACTTCACCAATATCATTTTCCTCCTCTCCATGAGCTTGGCTGTTTGCAAAACCACCAGGATGATTTCCTTTTACATTGAGAAGATGTCCAAAATATTCCCTCCACCTCTCCAGTGATTCCCTGGGATCTATTATTTCAACTGAATTACTCAAAACACTGTTCATTTCCTTTTTCCCTCCCTTCCTAAGATTCTTTATTACTGTCCAGAACGGTTTCCCTGATGCTTGACCTAGTCTTTCCAGGTTATTACCAAATTCTTCCCATGACTTCTTTTTGGATTCAACAGCTATTTGTTTCACTCTGTTTCTTTCATCTACGTACAAATCCCTGTCTGCCTCGGCCCTTGTTTGGAGCCATTTCTGATAAGCCTTCTTTTTACGTTTACAGGCTGCTCTCACTTCATCAATCCACCAAGATGTTCACCTTTTCCCATCTTTACACACAGTTGTTCCTAGGCATTCCCTTGCTGTTTCTACTACAGCATCCCTGTATGCCACCCATTCACTTTCTATATCCTGAACCTGCTTACTGTCTACTGTTCGAAACTTCTCACTAATCATATCCATGTACTTCTGTCTAATTTCCTCGTCCTGGAGATTTTCTACCCTTATTCGTTTGCAGACAGATTTCACTTTCTCTACGCTGGGCCTAGAGATACTTAGTTCACTACAGATCAGATAGTGGTCTGTATCATAGAAAAATCCGCAAAAAACGTGTACATTCCTAACAGATTTCCTGAATTCAAAGTCTGTTAAGATATAGTCTATTATGGATCTGGTACCCCTAGCATCCGATGTGTACCGGTGAATAGCCTTATGCTTGAAGAATGTATTCGTAACAGCTAAACCCATAATAGCACAGAAGTCCAGCAAACGCTTCCTATTCCCATTAGCTTCCATATCTTCCACACATTTACCAATCACCTTTTCGTATTCTTCAGTTCTATTCCCAACTCTTACACTGAAATTGCCCATTAGCACTATTCTATCCTTGCTGTTGACCCTGACCACGATGTCACTCAATGCTTCATAAAACTTGTCAAGTTCATCCTCATCTGCACCCTCACATGGTGAATACACGGACACAATTCTTGTCCTAATTCCTCCAACTGACAAATCTACCCACATCATTCGCTCATTTACGTGCCTAACAGAAACTATGTTGCCTGCAATGGTATTCCTGATAAAGAGCCCTACCCCAGACTCAGCCCATCCCTTTCTATCCCCCGTCAAGTACACTTTATAATCTCCTATCTCTTCCTCATTATCTCCCCTTACCCGAATATCACTTACTCGTAGCACATCCAGATGCATCCTCTTTGCTGACTCAGCCAGTTCTACCTTCTTTCTTCCATAAGCCCCATTAATATTGATAGCTCCCCATCCAATTCCATTTTGTTTGCCAAGTTGTTTCCAAGGAGTCCCTCACTTGTCAAATGGGAGTGGGACTCCATTACTCCCATAGGTCCGAGGCTTGCTTAAAATGTTCTGAGCTCGGTAAATTCATGAAGCAGGATGCTACCCTACTTGCACATAGTCCAAGTGAGGATCTCTCTTCTAACAGGTTATGGACCACTGGTGAATTGTATAGTCCTAGCCGCCTGAGCACAAGGAGGGCCATGACTCAGAATATGTCCGAGATGCCCACTCCCATTCCATAGCAACTGGTATCCCGACTCTCAGGACCACTTACTAGGCCACTCAGCCGTTGCCCATGGTTCACGAACTAGGACGTGACTACAGTAACCCACAAACATGAACCATTGAATCAATAAACATAATTATTTAAAAATATCAGCAAAATACCAGGTGAGTTGGCTTTGCGCTTAGGAGCATGCAGCTGTGAGCTTGCATCCGGGAGATGGTGGGTTCAAACCCCACTGCCGGCAGCCCTAAAGATGGTTTTCCCCGGGTTCCCATTTTCACACCAGGCAAATGTCAAGGCTGTACCTTAATTAAGGCCAAGGTCGCTTCCTTCCCACTCCTAGGCCTTTCTTATCCCATCGTTGCCATAAGACCTATGCGTGTCGGTGTGAGGTAAAGCAAGTTGCAAAAAATGATCAGCAAAATTATCTGCACAGCCATTCAATTTGCATCTGCCAAGACACTAGCTTCATGGATATCTGCATCCATGCAGGACTCTACCTATGATCCCTATTTTATTCACATTTTACAAAAGGCAGGGGATGGTGTGGATGTACAGTATTCTACTACCCTTACCTACAGGAGATAACTGAGAGTCTATTCTGGTTTTACAGGTTGCTTGGCTGTTTTACAGCAAGAAAGCAAGAAGAATGAAGATATGTACCGTTGCTTATACATTTTGTTCAGACATAAATGGGGAGCAAAAAGTTGCTTTACAGAACTTGGCTTTGGAAGTTTAAGAAAGCTCCTGATATATTCAAGGGATTTTCTGACTACGATTATCATAAAACTACTGTCCTAAAAAGTTATAACTTCAAGTAAGTGTACTGTTTCAAGTGAGCTTTCAATAACTGGGCAATCGTACTGTTCATGTAATAGTAACAGTAATCAGGAGGGAAAAAAAGGAAGAGGTCCTATCCAATCCTATCCTTTGAAGAATGAAGGAATTGGCAAAAGAAAGCGAAGGGCCATGATGGGTACGAAAATTGAAGACTCCTTAGTCCTCTCAAACCTAATACCACTGGGGCCAAAAAAGAACAAGAGTTAACCAAGGAAGGTTAGATTGGAAAGACGAAAGCGAGAATACTGGCATATGTAAGTGGAAGTAATGCCACACTCGACTCTGTATTGACGTGAAAGTACGAGACTTCCACCTATTCAATACTGCACAGTGAAGTATTGTAGTATTGTGCAGTATCGAATAGGTGGAAGTCTCATACTTTAACTTAGATACTGCAGTTAATACAGAACTTGAAATATGAATTTTGTTTCTTGCAGTAGGTGAACCATGGTTGCCAAACCATGCTCCCAAGTTGGGGAGCCTCTGGTTCCCTTTTAGCCATCTCTAATCACAGGCAGAGGATACCATGGATGTATTATACTGCCCCTACCCTCAGGGGGATGTCAAGGAAAAGCAATAAATATCATAAAATCTTAAATCTGTTGAGATGAGGATTTCTTAACATGCAACAGTGTTCTCCCTAGGACCTTTTTAATGGGCACACTGCCCTGCCATTTTTACAGACCGCCCAGCTAACATAACCTAGCTAGATGCTAGTTACATAATATTAATACATATTTGAGCCGTTGAGTGCTCCAAATTAAACGTAAATACTGTAAAACTGTTTATTTAATAATCCTTATTATTGTCAGCAAAATTTCATCAATTACATCGGAGTTTAAATGTTTAGCTTCACTATCGCGTAGTGTTGTATGCGAGTGGTGTAATGATTAGCGTGGAATCACATAAGAGCGCTCGATTCCGCATGATGCTGCAAACTTGTATGGCACTCCACAGCAACCGAGTGACAAGCCCCGGAGTTACATGATTGTGAACGAGCAGTAAAACACTAGTTCAAAATACTCTTATGTCTTGTTCGTGATAATAACACTAAAATAGTTCAATTTTGCAGTTAATGTTTACCTGTCTGATATTATTGTTAATGCCCTGAGGAGGATAAGTTGAGATTTTATCATACTCATTTTTAAGTAGAATTCCCCACCCAATTACTCATTCGTGCCACCCAGGTGATGAAAATTTCTGGCGAGATCACTGTGCAAGACAACAGCCAGCCCCTCAACTTCCATGGCTGAACGGTCAGCATCTTGGCCTTTGGTCCTCAGTGCCTCAGGTTTCAATTTCTGATGAAGTCAAATCTTAAACAGTTAATTCTCATGGCTATGGGACTGGTAGTTTTTGCTATCCCTAACATCCCTGCAACTTGCACACTACACGCAACAATAACATTATGGTCTCTCTATACAGCAGATGTCATTCACTGTCATCGGAGGGTTTGCCTTACAAGGGCTACACCAGGCTACCAATAGCCACATGAAACAGAAAAAGAGGAGGTGGTCTGATCCTTCCAATAATGAAGGTATGGTTTCAGTGTTCTCCCCAGAAAGTTTTGTTAGTTGAGTGGCAGGAATGAGTAACCGGGCAGGGAATACTATGTAAAAAATAAATATGATCAAATTTCAACTTATTCCCCTCAGGCCACTAACAATAATATTAGACAGGTAAATATAAACAGCAAAACTGAACTATTTTAATGTTATCACAAAGAAGACGTAACAGAGTAGTTTGAACTTCTAGTATTCTACTGCTCGTACATAATAACTCGGTTGCTGTGGAGAGCCAGATGAGTTTGTTACGTCCCGCGGAATCGAGTGCTCACATGCGATTCCACACCAATCCAGACACTGCTCGTGCACGGCACTATGTGATAAGCTGAACTCCAATGCAACTCGCACAATTATGTTGACAATAATGAAGTTTTTTCATTTAAATAAACAGTTTTACAGTGTTTACATTTTAATTTGGAACACATAATGACTGAAACATATGCGGCCTCTGTAGCTCAGGCGGCAGCATGCCGGCCTCTCACCACTGGGTTTGGTGGTTCAAAACCCAGTCACTCCATGTGAGATTTGCGCTGGACAAAGCAGAGGTGGGACAGGTTTTTCTCTGGGTACTCTGGTTTTCCCTGTTAACTTTCATTCCGGCAATACTCTCCACTATAAACCGAGCAAGTTAGGAGCATGCAGCTGTGAGCTTGCATTCAGGAAATAGTGGGTTCGAACCCCACATTCAGCACCACTGAAGATGGTTTTCTGTGGTTTCCCATTTTCACACCAGGCAACTTTACAGTAAGCCAATGAAAAATGTGAAAATAAATCACCCTCTAGATGGATGGTGGTGTTGTAAAGGAAATTAACAACAAAATAAACATCCAGGAAGTGCTATGAAAGGTGTGATAATAAAAGAACCCTTGGACCTCATGAACCTTACACCATGGAAATCGAAAGATGATATGAGTTCACCAAGCTGGCCAGGTAAGAAGGATATGTAAGTGCAAGGCCTGGTAAATATTAGTGGTTACAGTGCCAAAGTGGTGGTGATTTTTGTTTTCAGAGGAAGTACAATTAGAAAACCATTTGCTCAATACTAATCGGAGAAAAAATGGTAGGATGAGGATATCGGGGGAAAAAAAGGGGGGGCAGGGCTATGAAGGGTACAAAAATGAAAGACTCCCTGAGTCTTGCAAACCTGCTACTGTGAGGTCAAAAGAGAACAACAATTAACCAAGGGAGGAGACTTGCACAAGTAGGTGGAAACTACGAGTTATGTTAATTTTAAGCACACTTCCTCTAAAGCATTACTTTGTCAACTTATATATTTTTCATCTAAACAGTGTTATGTGGCTGAAGATGTTGATAATGTACGAAACATGTACCACTTTTGACCATTAAAAATTGCCTTAAGCAATCATTGTATCGACTAGGTGGAAAATAAATAAATACTTAATTGTGAATCTATTGAAGTGCGATACGTACCATGAAGCTGATTTTATGTAATGTGTCAGACTCAGCTTAGTTTCTTATTACTGGGAGGCGAAATGATGGATGTATTCTACACCTACATGGTGGAGTGTCGGATGGATCAGGGGGTCCATGAGCACTAAGGGAGAACTTTGCAGGGTAAGATAAGACTGTATCAAGACAATCCTTTCCACATTCTTAACAAAGTGTGTAAAACAATGTGATTCTCATACGGTATGTAGCAAATGAGAATAAAGTCTCCTTAAAATGCATTCATTATTTTCTTCTTGTGAATATGTAAGAATTATTGCTATATCGGTATTAATTCCTAGGGCCGTTTTCTCTGAATGAGTTTAAATTAGGTTTATTTTAAACGAGTTTAAGTCCAAGTTTAAACTGACATCCATTTTCCCCACTTTGTATCAAGTTTAAACTTGGTTCAAAATTAAACTTGCATATTGGAGGTTTAAACTGCTGTTTATGTTAAACCTTTGTGACGTGATATAAATATATCTGTGAAAATACCATGGAACGGGTTAGTTTTGTCTATGAGTATTACAATATTTAGTTTATACTAAATGTAGGCCTACTAAAATACAGTATTAGCATTAGGAAAATGGAAGAATTTATTGACATTTTCGATGAAATAGAAAATAACGATTTTGATATGCAAGTGAGGTTAAGAAGACCTGTTCGAAGAAGAATTTATCATTTTGAAAAATGGGATGAAATAGCTTTTTCATAGATTTAGAATTCATAAGCGAACAGCAAACATTGTCTTGTATCAAATAAAGGATGCAATTAAAACCTGAAAATGAAAATATACCTCCTGTTACTGATGACCAGTTGGATGCCATTAACATAGTTCACAAAGATACTGACAATCACCTAAATGAAGCAGAGAACAATATCAGAAGAACCCATCTTATTCATCAGTATTTTCATGATTTGCTGGTGAACCAGTGAAGGGAGAGATTAAAGTTACTGACAACATAAAATAATTAAGTATCCCAGTCATTCTTACATATCTGACATTGCTTATTACTCCTTTTGCAGTTGTATTTTTTATAAAAATTGGGTTAGGTACAGGTAAATTTCATTGTTAGCCCCATGAAACCAAGAACATTACATCATTTTAGGCCTAAAATTGTTTTCTCGAACCAAACAATTGTAGATATATGTATGTATACAAACAGTCTCCTTAACATTACATAGAATAGTACATAAATCACATAAAATACTGTTGGTGGCATGTGATGCATACAAAATATTCCTACATAAATGGTATAATATGTGTGATGATGAGTTGTTAAAATCTGACCTCATTATTATTACAGTTAGGTAACAAGTGGTGATGTTTTTACATTCTATTAGAATTACATATTTTCAGAGTTAAGTTTTAGAAATATTATATAATCTATGCTGCTGTATAAGAACATAGCTGTAGGGAATTAGAACTTTGCAGTTGGCATGTCATTAGGTCTGAGAGTTTTCCTTTGGCTATTATTAGGCTAAGTACAGTATAATATAAATCAGCCCTTATCATATCAGGTACAAATACAAATTTATGTGATAATAAATGCAGTAACTTCTAACTTCAGTTACAATTAAGGCACAGACTATTCACTCAGTTAAGAAAGTATAAAAATAATATGTAATGTTTTAAAGAAAAATAATAGCCTGATGGTATGTTGGTGTTCAGTATAATGCTAAGCAAGACCAATATACCTGCAGTCAATATCACTGACACTATTGTTAACAGTAATGTTATATAGGAAAATACACAAATCTTCTTCAGTATCCACTTTTGTTACATCATTTCACTCCATAAATAGATAGCGTGTCCGACTCGTTGGCTGAATGGTCAGCATACTGGCCTTCAGTTCAGAGGATCCCGGGTTCGATTGCCGGCTGGGTCGGGGATTTTAATCTTCACTGGTTAATTCCAGTGGCTTGGGGGCTGGGTGTTTGTGCTGTCCCCAACATCCCTGCAACTCACACACCGCACATAACACTATCCTCCACCACAATAACACGCAGTTACCTATACATGGCAGATGCCGCCCACCCTCATCGGAGGGTCTGCCTTACAAGGGCTGCACCCGACTAAAAATAGCCACACGAAATTAATAGATAGAGTCAACTGGGGCAAATATGAAACAGCAAAACATTGAGGTAAAAGCAGGACATCATCATAGCTCCTTACGAGTAAATTATCTGTAGGCCTGATTAGTGGCAATAGATTATTTTGATTTCATTGAATGGCAGAAAATGACTACATGACCAAAAATGACCATGTTATGAGCATCAGAAATAATGAAAAACTAACGCTGATTTTCAGGATAAAAAATTTGCTTTCTGGTTAGAAATATTTGTAATTTTAGAAAAAACTGTTGTAGATACAATTAATTTCTTTGAATCCAAATTTAAAGAGAGCATTGCAGAAATTGCCTCTAAAGCCATGTATTTGTAGGATCAGTATTAAGCAAAAAAAAAAGAATTCTTTTCATATTTGGGGCAATTGTGGGGCATTGTTTGGGGCAATTCGGGGACATTCATAGGGTAAAGTCAGATTTTGTTTTGGTGAAATTTGAAGTAGCAAGAAAGCAGAAAATCAATGAATGCAGGTATGCATGTATTGTGTTTGAATATTCAGGCCAGATGAAGATGATGTGACATTTATTAGTCATTTGAATATTAAGAAACTGCCACAACCTAAATTTGTGTGTATGGGGGATCGTATCCGTTATGAATTTACAGAGGCCATAGATGTAATGAAGAAAAAATAGGTCATTGCATTACTTTGACATATGGTAGACTATAATAAAAGCCTATTCTTTTTGTCCAACTTATATTTTATTACGTGCCCTATGGCATTTCACATCGATGATGTGCAGTGAGTGAAGTTTTTTATTTGAGAAGTATTTGATACCAATCTTGGCTTATATTTTAATTGAGCAATATGTATCATCATCATCATCACAGGTTGTTCTGCCATCCGGCAGGTCCAGTCATGGCTGTGACCTCCACATCTCTCGATCTTGTGCCCTTTTCTTCACTTCTGCATAATCTTCCTTTCTTTTCCTAATGCTGTCTAATAACTGATATCATCTCCTTCCTCTTCCTCGTTTTTCTTTTATCATTCCTTCAATTGTTATTCATAGTAAAGCATTGTGTCTTAGATTATGCCCTATCCAATTTTTCTTCCTATTTTGCATTACGGTCAGCATGCTCCTCACTTCTCCCACTCTCTTCAGAACTTCCTCATTTGATATTTTATCTTCCCACTTTACACCTTCAATTCTTCGCCAAATCCACATCTCAAATGCCACTATTCTTCTCTGTTCTTCTTTCCTTAACGTCCATGTTTCAGTGCCATATAGAGCTATACTCCATATGTAACATCTTGCAACTCTCTTCCTCAGATCTTTCTCTAGCGGGCCACAAAACAGATTTTTCTTCTTGTTGAAGCTTTCCTTGGCTAAGGCAATTCGAGCTTTTATGTCTGTTATAGAGTGAAGGTCTTCAGTCACAATACTTCCAAGATACTTCAACTTATTCACCTGTTCAATAATTTCTCCCCCTACCTTGATTGTCACTTTTTCACCGTTACCTCCAAGTATCATGAATTTGGTTTTCTTTTTGTTTATGCTCATTCGATACTCTTCACACTTTTTGTTTAATTCTCTCAGCATTTTGCAGAAGTCTTTCACATTTTCAGCTATTACTGCCATATCATCAGCAAATCTTATACATTCAATTCTTTTACCCCCAACGTTGACACCTCTCTTACCATCCAAGCATTCACAAATAATTTCCTCCAAGTAAATATTAAACAAAGTTGGTGATAAGCAGCAACCCTGTCTAACACCTTTCCCCAGTCTGATTTCTTCTGTTAATTCTCCTCTTATTCTCACTCTCGCTGTTTGGTTGTAATATAATTCCTTGATCAGTCTTCTCTCTCTCCATTCCACTCCATATTTTTTAAGGATCTCCAAGAGCTTATCCCACCTCACTTTGTCAAATGCCTTCTCTAAGTCTACGAAGACTGTGTATACTTTTCTAATCTTCTCTATGTACCTTTCTCTATGACTTCCAGTAAACCAATGGTATCCCTTGTGCCTACTCCATACCTAAATTCATATTGTTCTTCATCATCATCATCATCATCATTTCCCAACTCCAGTTTCCCGGGTGTGATGTACAAGCGCTCGCCATCTCCTTCTGTCTTCATACATCTTCTGATCCAGTACATCCTCCCATTTGTATCCTCCCTCCTCCACATCTGATCTTACAGTCTCTCTCCAACATTTTTTTGGTCTTCCCTGTGGTCTTCTTCCTACGAGATTAAGGTCGAAGTATTTTCTGGCAGGTCTTTCCCTGTTCATTCTCAATATGTGCCCATACCACTAAAGTCTGCGTTTCTTTATGACATATAATAGGAACCTCAATACCAGCTACTTTCCTATTCACTTCATTTCTGATCTTGTCCTTTCTGGTTGTTTGGTTCATGGTTCTAACGAATCTCATTTCAGTTGCTTGGATTCTACTGAAGTCTTTGTTTAGTAGGGTACATATCTCTAAACTGTACGTGAGAACTGGTACGAAGTAAGTGTGGTACATGATTGTTTTCGCTTTCTGTGGTATTTTGCAGTCCCAGAGAAGATTTCTGACTTGACTGTAGAAGTTTGATGCTTTCTGTGTCCTGCTGAGTATTTCCTGCCTAACAGTGTTGTCTTTCGAGATTGTGCTTCTGAGGTACTTGAAGTGGGAAGCTGATTCGATTTTTGCTCCTTCTAGAAATATATTTGAACTTGTTCCTACCGGGCGAGTTGGCCGTGCGTGTAGAGCGCGCGGCTGTGAGCTTGCATCCGGGAGATAGTAGGTTCGAATCCCACTATCGGCAGCCCTGAAGATGGTTTTCCGTGGTTTCCCATTTTCACACCAGGCAAATGCTGGGGCTGTACCTTAATTAAGGCCACGGCCGCTTCCTTCCAACTCCTAGGCCTTTCCTATCCCATCGTCGCCATAAGACCTATCTGTGTCGGTGCGACGTAAAGCCCCTAGCAAAAAAAAAAAAAAAAAAAGAACTTGTTCCTTCCCTGTTGATGGTCATTTCCACTGTCTTTGTTCTGCTCATCTTCAGTCCAAAATTTTTGAATGTGTTGTTCCATTCATTAAGTTTCTTCTGAACTTCAGCTTCTGTCTCTCCCCATAAAAGCACATCATCAGCAAATACCAGGGCGTTTGGTTCACTGTCCGTTTTCTTCACCAATATAATTCTCCATTCATCTGTAAATCCTTCTGTTTATTGCTCTATGTATGGACAATGTTTATTATTTATACCAATTTTTCTGTATTTTGGTAATAAATAAAAGTGATTATTTTTGCCTCAAGTATCAGGTAATTTTTATCAGTAAAAAACTATTTAATGAATAAAAGTAGTGTAATATTATGCCAAAGAAGTTGCTTTAAGAAATCAGTTACATACCATAATATGAATAAGCTCTGTCCCACTTTTGCCTCAGTATCTGTCAAACAATCTTTCTCATCCAAACCAAGGGGTAATTGTGGGACACAGTTTTTGTGGAATTGCTAAACAGTTATAAGATTTTAATACAATTTCTTCCTGGAAATGAACTGTGGGTACAAAATTACAATAATTTAACATCATGCCAAATTTCCACATTGAGATTTAGTACCCTAGAATTTGAAAGTTTTCTTTTCTGTCCCATAATTACCCCAGTTGACCTTACTAGGGCTATCATAAAATTGCTGTGATATACACTTCGGTCCAAAAAAATATCCCCACCTACAAATTTTACTTAATGCATGTCAAAACAACAACAAAGAGGCTATATTTCATTGGTTTATTAAACTTTCTTTAGTTTAAAAGTTAAATTAAGTTGTACAGAACATTTCAGGGCCTACATCAAAATCTACTTACATTAATATTTTGTGTGTCCACCTCGTGCCTTTTTAAGGACCTGAACTCGATGTGTCATTGACTCAACAAGTTTTTCACACAGACCAGGTGGAATTTCTTGGTACCAGACTTGAACAATTTTCTCAATTAACTCTACTCTACTTGTACGACAATATTTACTTTGTTTTTGAGACATAACTGCCCACAAATTCTCAATAGGGCCCACCATATCCGCTCAATACCCAGATCTGCGCAACACTCCTGGACAACCCTGACACGGTGACAGCTAGCACCGTCATGTTGGAAAATGAAAGGCCCAAGATTTTCTCCACTGAAATGATCCCTTGCTGTATTTAATACCTCATTTTTAAGGATATCACAGTATTTTAACCCTGTAATTAAACCTGTGCAAATCTTAATTCTTCCCACTCCTTTAGCAGTAATTGCTCCACACAGCATTACACTTTCACTGAACTTCTTCGTTTCCAATTAAAAAGGCATGAGGTGGACACACAAAATATTAATGCACACCGATTTTGATGCAACATATTCTGTACAACTTAGTTTAACTTTTAAACAAAAAAAGTTTTGTATACCAATGAAATATAGCCTCTTTGTCGTTGTTGTTTTGACATGCATTAAGTCAAATTCGTTTCTGGGCATATTATTTTGGACCGAACTGTATTGTTCCTTGACATCAATGTATCTGCGATTTGCTAGTAATAAAGGTCAGTTTTGACTACCAGTACTACACTATTTAGTGATAAGTTTAAACCTGGCATGTAAATGGTGAAACAATGGAGGTTGTTCCTAGTTTCATCTACTTGGGCTCCAAAATAACTGCTGACGGCGAATGCAGCCATGAAATTAAGAGACGCTTGCTCCTTGGGAGGAAGGCAATGGCCAACCTTGATAACATTTAAAGAGTAGAGACGTAACTTTAAGAACGAAGATTCATATAGTGAAGGCTATGGTCTTTCCAGTAGCAATGTACGGAAGCGAAACCTGGACAGTAAGAAAGGCTGAGCGTCGAAGAATAGACGCATTTGAACTATGGTGTTGGAGAAAACTCCTTAGAGTTCCGTGGACTGCGAAGAGGTCTAATAAGTCCATATTACAGGAAATCAACCCAGGCTGTTCACTGGAAGGTCAAATACTCAGACAAAAACTAAAGTACTTCGGTCATATTATGAGAAAACATGATTCACTGGAAAAGACCATAATGCTGGGGAAGACTGATGGTAACAGGAGAAGAGGGCAACAACGGATTAGGTGGATTGATGGCATCAAGGAAACCACGGCTCTCAATTTAGAAAGACTTCGGAAAACAGTTCATGACAGGAAGAAATGGCGTACTTTGGTCTATGGGGTCACGGAGAATTTTAAGCAACTAAACGACTAACAACAACAACACTACACTATTTACTTAATGTACCAAACGTGTAGTATTAACATTATAAAATTGAGTATAATAATGTGAAGGCTAATTATAAGATACCTAATACAGGTTTCAACAAAAATAAATACAGTAATTTGGCCAATTTCAGTATCCTGAGATTTAAGTCATCTGTTTGGATTTAACTTCAATGTCCAATTCCTTAATTTTTATATCAAGTTCTAGAAGTTTCATTTTTGCTGTATGTTCCTCCTCCATCTGCTTCATTTTAAGTTCATGCTCCACCCTTTGAAACTTAATTTGGTTCTCTATTGATTTCTTTCGCAGCTGCAGAAGTTTTTGTTTTTCCTCCAATAGTACTATTAATTTCTTTCCAGCCAAGGTACTGTCCAGTGATGATCTTTTTCTCTTCACTCGGATTGGGGTAGAAGTAGGTTTTCTTAAATCACTGGCACTGAATTGGCTGTTACACGGAACAGCTTCAGTTTCATCTAATTGTATATTATCTTGTGTAACTATGGGGATTTTTTCTATTTCTTCATTGATGGAACAAGGATCATCATTGGTAACAAGTGCTTGGGACTGAGAAAAATTTAAAGATGAAAAAGATGTGTTGTTATTTTGGAGTGAGTGAACTGGTACATTTGTAATGATGACAGAAGGTTCCCCTGTAGATGAGAGCAGTGATGGCTGGACGATTGAATCTGAGTCACATACTGATGGCAACCCTTCGATTGGCATGGTGCCAATAATTTCTTTTATTTTAATGTCTGTGGTAGTTATTAAATTGGGCTCATATGGGCCTCCACCTGTACCTAAAGTGTACCTTTTCCCTTCAGCAAGTTTTCTTTTGCAGGTCTTTTTAAGATTTTCATACTTCACCTTTAACACCTTCCAGTCCCTTAATACACTTCCGCTAATTTCATTGAAAGTATCTGCTATCTCCTTCCATGCCTTTTCTTTTTCTTTTACAGAAACGGCATCAGTTTTCTTACATTCCAACGTGTCTTTCTTTGCAGTCACTAAAGAAAGCAGTAAGTCGATTTCCGTGTGATTGAAATTCTTACTCCTTTTTACTGAATTGTCCATTATCAGCTGACGGTAAAGTGGAATCTGCAATAAATAATGTAATACTAATAGTAATCCCATAGAAAATTGTATTTTCTGAGGAAAGGAATATTACCGGTACTACGAAACCAGAATGTTTATGTTTATACTTAAATGGTTCCGCGTGTTTCGTAAGATAATACAGATATCACAAAATACTTATTAGGACACGGCACTTCTTTATGGTAACGCCTGTTAGAGAAAAATTATATACAATACTTACCAAGAAATTGTAGGGGGAAAAAAAATGGGTAAAATGATACTGCTCAACACTTCGCACAGATGTCAGTTTAAACGATGTAAAGGGCCGGTATTATAATGAAGGTTTAAACTAAAAATGAGTTAAACCATAACTTAAGTTTAAACCAAACTTGAGTCTTATTATGGCCGGCGAAAGTTAAACCATGGAGAAGAAGGAAATAACGATCGTGGAAGCAGTGACCTGGGAGAAAAGATGACACTCGATAATGTTTTACAGTGACTTCAGGACGAATAGAAGTACATAGTGTGACGACTTCTGCTGTTTGATATGTTCCTACACTACACGGCGCTGGTGTAGGTAAACAGGGATCAGCTGTCCCTGAACATGTGATTTTAAATGAGATTTGATGTGAATTAAATCGGAATTTATCGTTTAAATAAATTATTTAAAACCGTATGTTTATTATTGTTATATTTCAGGAATGTGCATTCTCTTTACTGACCGTTGACTGTGTTTATGTGCGATCTGTGTTTCGTGCAAATTAAGAACGTAATATGTGACAAATTCATAGGAAATATTTTACATTTAGTAATGATTTAATGACATTACTTCTGATATTGGTTTGTCAGTGTCTTAACGAATATGTCAAACGGGTATGTGTGTATAGAACTATTTCATTAATTCACCACAAAATCAAACTCAGTTGCAATTATCAGCTATAACCTTTAAAAAAAAAAAAAAAAAAAACACATGTTCGACTGTTAGTGTACATGCTGCGTAATATAAACACATTAAAACTCTGCAGGTACCCACATGATGTTACGTACCGGTATGTCATACATATGTAATTCCTACATAACTACATAAGTTAAATTATATATTAACATGCTCAAATTAATGAATCTTGTCAGCACTTCACCCCATCAGTCAGTTAACTGGACACCTTGAACATTTTCCGGGTATGTTTTGCGGTCGTACAAGCTTGCATTTCTCCCCCTACTTCTTTTGCTCGGAAATAAAATCGTCATCGTATGTAATGAAAAATTAATTTTGGTACCAAGTCCTGAGCATGTGCAGTACAGCACCCAAGTCTATAAGAAACAGTAATTGAAGGTAAACTATCCAGGCATTCTTGAAATATTTCACCCCGTATGCTTCTTGTACACTAATATTTCTCACAACAACTTCCTCTACATGAGAAAACATCAATAATAATTCACTCGAGGGATAAATTAGTTGGATGCGTTAAAATATTCTTCTAGACTTTTTAGGTTTCTTTCTGTACTGTTTTGCATAGAACCAATACATGCTGTACAGCCTATCACTTCGCTTGCATGTTTAACAATATACCCACAGAACTGATGAATGACATTAATTTTTGAACTGGTGAAAGGAGCTATTTGTTCATCTTCCCAACTTGATAATGGTGGACCGAGCTAGTTGGCCGTGCGGTTAGGGGCACGCGGCTGTGAGCTTGCATCCGGGAGATAGTGGGTTCGAATCCCACTGTCGGCAGCCCTGAAGATGGTTTTCCGTAGTTTCCCATTTTCCCACCAGGCAAATTCTGGGGCTGTACCTTAATTAAGGCCACGGCCGCTTCCTTCCAACTCCTAGGCCTTTCCTATCCTGTCGTTGCTATAAGACCTATCTGTGTCGGTGCGACGTAAAGCAACTAGCAAAAAAAGAAAAAAAGATAATTGTGGCTGATCAAAGGTAAGCGTGCTGTAAATTTTTTCCTGAGCTGTACTTGTGCTTTTGGCATTCTCTTTGACAACAGCTTTTGCCATGGCTCTAATCTGACTGAAAAATTATGTTAAGGGCACTATCACTTTAAAAGCAGATGTTGACGTGGGATATCTTTCGACCACTTTGAGAACAAAGTGGGATCTTTTGGGGGTGAAACAAAAATGACGCTTATCATTCGAATGTTTATTGTAACCCGAATTACAACCCGGGACATTGCAAGTTGTAGGCATATTCACATGCGGTAGTAAATTGAAGCATATGTCAAAGTATACGTCCTACTCCTCAAATGCATAATCTTTTTCACTTTTCAGTTCATGAAAAGTTAATGCCAGCTATTTTGCACTTATACAACTGGAGAATGTATAAAACTACTGAAAAAGACCACAAACTGTTTGCACATTTCCACAGTAAGCCGACGAAAAGCACGCGTACTTGGCCCTTTTATCGACAGCAGCGCTGCAGGTGGCGGAGAACATGTGCACCGTGTCTGTTAACATGTGATTCGGAAGGAGTCGTCACACTATTAATTTCTATTCGGCTTGGTGACTTGCAAGAAAGATGAATGTCGATAAAGTGGTGTTTACTTCTTCTAGGGAAAATGGCTGATAAAAACAATAAACGTTGTCTAATTTACATGGAAGATAATAGAATCGCTTGTGCAATTAGAACAGAAATAAATAGTCCGTGAAAGAGTGGCCTTATGAATCCCTTCGAAATCTCCCATTGTTATAAACATACTATCAGAGGCATAAAACCGCAATGCTATTAGTAACTGACTGAGGGGTTCTACAGCATGATTTCTGAAATATAAGGAAGTTACTTAATTCTCTAAGATTTACACTTTCGATATTCAAACCGTTCAAAAAGTCATTCTTACATTTCGTTGCATGTTTTATTCTAGCACCAAATTGCTGAAATACGGTTATGCCAGCCTGTTTTGTAAGCCTAAACCTATTTTAAAACTCTGTTTCATTCCATGTTTGAAAGTGACGTACCCTTGCTCGAAAAACTCATGGTGCCCGTGCTCGTTCAATAATTTGAGCCACTTCTTCATCATCGTTTAGTATTTCTTCAAACACCTCAAAAATATATACGAAATCTATTCGTTGGCGGCAGCGGCTAGTAATGTTTGTTCTCCGTGCGGCAAAAAAGTGAGAGATTGTGAGGAATTCGTTAATTGTGAAGGGGATTGTGGTCGTAACTTTCACAAGGAATGCACACGAATGTCAAAGAAGGCTTACGAGGCTGCAAGAAGTCATCCCGAAAAGGTGTGGAAATGTAAACGTGAAGATTGTTACCCGCCACCTAACCTAAGCGAATGTGACGTAGTTAAGGAGGTTACGGAGAAGACAAAATTATCCGTTACAGAACTGAAAACTTTATTCATGGTTGAAGTCAGTGCTATTAAGGAAGCGACAGAATTTATAAATGACCAGTTTGAGAAGTTCAAAACGCTCACAGATGAGTTGAAGAAAAGAACATCTGAATTAGAAGAATCTCTGGTGAGTGTAAGCAATGATGCCAGATAGGCTTTAGATGGGTCAGAAGACCTTAAACAGTACACCCGCAGGAACAATTTGCTAAATAGTGAAATGCCAGAAATGGCAAATGAAAATGTGCATTGGGGATTGATTTGGGTATTCAGTAGATTGACGTCGCTCATCGTCTGTCGTCAAGAGGTGGAGATGTTGGAGGAATTGTGGTGAAATTCACTAACAGGTGGAAGAAAGACGAAATAGTGACTACCAGAATACAGAAAAGAGTGTTAAACACCCAGGATATTGGACTAAACTGACCATCACACAAAGTATTCATTAATGACCATCTTTCGCCCAAGAATGAGAACATTGCAAGAAGGTGCAGGCTACTGAAGCAGAATGGCAAAATATTTGCCACATGGACAAGGGACTGCAAGATCTACGTCCGCGAAGCTAGGGATGGACCAAGGATGCTCATCAGCAACGAGGCAAAGATCGCACACCTCGAGAATAAACACGGCCAGTAAACACTGCAGGTACTATATTCACACGAATTTATACTGATTTTAAATGGTAGAGGACATTTATAGACACAAGGAAATAATAAGTTCTGTTGAGATCCAGTGTGATACTATAGAAAACTATAAATTACAAACTAGGAATCAAGCTCTAAATTTAAATGTATCTACATCAATGCACGAAGTGTTAGCAATAAGTATGAGGATATTATGCTTATTAGTGATGAGTTTACAGAAATTGACAATATAGTTATAACAGAAAATTGGCTATCATATCAAAAAACATCATATTATAATATACCTAGCTTTGAAACTTACACCTAGCTAGAGAGGGTACTGGAGGGGGACTGTCGTCATTAACAGTTATCACAGTATTCTCCAAATAGAAGTATTTAGCAATAACCGGAGATATAACGCAATTTCATATTACAACCCAAAGGAGAGTAATACTACTAACGTCATGACAGACCTTGAACTGGTTTTGTGCAATACACGAAAATCAAACTCATTTCTTATAGAAGATGACAACATAGATTTTTTAAAAGATAGCAATATTTATAGGAACTATACATCTTTATTGAACTTTTACAATTTTTATCCCTGCAATACAAGGCTACCTACCAACAAGAATAACACCCACATCCTCAACTTTAATTGATCATATACACTCAGACTTTGCCACTGCTGATAACTATTTATATAATGTAATAAGTGACCTTAGTGATCATAATATTCTAACTCTAGAAGTAGCAACACAAATTAAAGAGAGTACCGGTACTCCATTCAGTAGTGACATAAATGTACAAACAAACGTAAAAATAAATTACACTAAGCTAAATGATTTTTTCAATAGAAATACATGTACATGTCTATCTACTGACATGAACGAAGCATATGACCAGCTGTGTGCTTTTGTTAGTCAGGGACTTAGAGAAGCTAGTTCAAATATTGGGCAAAAACCACCACGAAAAGATACACATAAACCATGGGTAACACAAAAATTCCTAGAAGTAGTAAAAAGATAAAATATCCTATACGCAAAAACTAAAGCTAAAAACCCTTCAACTGAAACAATCGAAGAGTACACAAAATGTTGCAAGGACTTAATTAAAATGAAAAGACTGCTAAAACGGTCATATTATAATCATGTAATTAGAAAAGTGGATACTAATAAAGAAATGTAGAAGGCAGTAAACCAGATACTTGGTAAAGCAAAAGTTATAGGACTTGTGTATGAAAATGTTCAACACACTTCTAGTCAAGATATTTGCAAAGCTTTTAACACATTTTCATTAATGTAGTTGAAAACTTGGTTAAAAATCGTGGTCCATGTAACTCATCTTTGCTATCTAATAATACGATCTGCTACTCTCTGTACTTTAGGCCAACAGATGTTAAGGAAGTTACACAAATCATAAGAGCACTAGCCAACAAGATTAACTACACAGATGATGGAATAAATACGGTAACATACTCCTCAAGAGGTGTGTAAATCATCTGGCCCCCTTGCTCACTGAGATACTCAATTTGTCATTGCAAACAGGAGTAACGTCAGATAAATGTAAAATTGCAAGAGAGGTACCAATTCTTAAGAAAGGAACGCAGTCTGACCCCAGTAATTACAGGCCACTAGGTATTGTATCTTCACTAGCAAAAGTACTTGAAGTAGTAATAAGAAAAACAAGTCTTGAAAGTCTTGAATTTCTTAATTAAAAAAATTTTCTTCTTCAAATTTCAGTATGGCTTACTACCCAAACATAGTACAACTTCAGTTGCATTTGACATAGTGTCTCTTATACAGAATGCATTAGATAAAAATAAAATCGCAGCTGGACATTTCATAGATCTTGCAAAGGCATTTGACACAGTTAACAATATCATACTACTTAATAAACTAGCAAATACAGGAATTAGAGGAATAGCCTTTGAGTGGTTTCAAATTTACTTAACTGATAGGAAGCAATATGCTAATATCAATGAAACTAAAGGGCCCATCTGCAATGTATAACATGGTGTCCCACAAGGGTCAGTGCTGGGACCATTACTGTTTCTGATATTTATTAATGATGTAGGTTATCTTGGGTTTACTGGTAAGATATTCCTGTTTGCAGATGATGTATTTATATTTTATGACAGCAGTTGAAAACAAAAGATTGTGGAGTATACCCAAAAAGATCATGGCTGAACAAAAATAATCTAGTAATAAGCACCTCAAAAACAAAATACATGATATTCCGTAAACCAGCACAAATTATCAATACCTGTAATGTAGTAAAAATTGGTAATGAGCCCATTGAAAGAGTAAAGCAGTTTTCATATTTATGCTTGGCTTAAGACAATAACTTAAGCTGGAATGAGCATACCTCAAATGTAAAGAAAAAATATTAGTGTAATTGGAGTACTAACAAGATTGAAGAACTATGGAATAAACAACCAACACTTAAGAAACACACATACCTCCCTCATGCATTCACACCTTATGTACATGCATATAATATGGGGAAATTGTACACAGGAAGCTGTAAAGGTACTAGAAATACTCCAAAAGAGAGCTTTAGAAATTATGTATGGACATGATTTACTAAAACCACCTGTGGAAATTTTTAAGAAAAAAACATATTGCCGGTACAATGCCAGAATAAATACTCTCAAGCTTTATTTATGTTCAGGTATAAAAGTAAAATGATTTCTGTTAAAACAGAACTACGATACAGCAAAGATATTCACACCCATAACACAAGATCAGCAAATCAGTTTTACAAAGATTCCGCAAACAGTACCAAATATGGTGTTAAAAGCATTTCTTATTCAGCAAGCACAGCCTTTAACAATCTATCTCCAAATTTGAAACAACTCAATAAGTTGTACAGATTTAAAAAAGGAGTACGCAGGTACTTCCTTGAACAGTATGTTGGAGAATAAATTGATAACTACTTTGTACCTATTTCTCCACTTATGTTTAGTTTATTTTGAATATCTATTTGCGAATTTCTTTTTAATGTACTTTAGTATTCTTTGGTATGCGTACAATAGAGCATAATTTTTATTTCAGCGAAATCGCGTTAAAAGTTCCCATAATTTGGATATTCCATGGCTCCTCCCATTTACAATTTTTTTTGCTAGGGGCTTTACGTCGCACCGACACAGATAGGTCTTATGGCGACGATGGGATAGGAAAGGCCTAGGAGTTGGAAGGAAGCGGCCGTGGCCTTAATTAAGGTACAGCCCCAGCATTTGCCTGGTGTGAAAATGGGAAACCACGGAAAACCATTTTCAGGGCTGCCGATAGTGGGATTCGAACCTACTATCTCCCGGATGCAAGCTCACAGCCGCGCGCCTCTACGCGCACGGCCAACTCGCCCGGTTCCCATTTACAAGTGCCACGCCTTCCTCTTATTGCAGGCTGATATCTTTGATAACTTTCCAGGAATTGCAAATACATTAGTGAACTCCATAGACTATGTAGGGGCTTCTCATCAGTCGAAATCTTATGAAAAAAGTTGCCCACAGCAACAGAAATATCCAAAATAGCACAAACGGCATAATTACCGAAACTTGCCCAAGATTAGACACAAAAAAAGAATAAACCAGCGTGAAGTTTTCCAAGACATAATTATACCGTATGATGTACAGATAATATCTAGAATCTAAATAAGTTTAATCCAACTTCATAATTTTTTACAGATAGTCTCTTTAATCCAACTTCAGGTTATAGCCATATTAGATTTTTCTTCAAGGTTTATATGTTAGCTTATTATTTCAGGTTACCGAGTTGCTTGGCGTGGTTCTTGTTGCACGTATAATAAAGACAAGGAAACCTACAAACAGCATGGACTTCTTGAAGAAGTGATGCTTCTGATTAAGCCCATTTATAAAGATCTTGCCCATCCCGATTTATTGAAGAAATGTTTGCATGGGAAAACCCCAATATTGTAAACGAGTTTTTTAACAATGTTATTTGGAGCCGTGTACCTAAAAATATTTTTGTTGGATATATAACCTTAAAATTAGGAGTACATGATGCTGTTTTATCATTTAATATGGGGAACGCAGGCAGAATTAAGGTACTATAACAGCTGGGGATCCAACCAGGGTAGAATTTGCTCAGTGCGTATGAAGCTTTTGATGTTCGTCAGATCAAAATGGAGGGTAAAATGCTGTATATAGCGGAAGCCAAGATAAGGAAGTCAAGGAGATCAATAAAAAAAGAGTCTGGAGGACAAAGAGAATGGGAATATGCAGCAGGAGGATTCTAGACTACATCTCAAGTAAGATTTACAGTATGTAAGCTAAACTTTAAAGTTAATTTTCTCTGCTTTTGTTTTTTCTCAGTCAAAAAACTGTAAAAGGTATAAATCTGAAATAATCATCAGTGATATTCTCTCTGTAAAGCTACCAGTTTATTTTAGATATGTTAATATATGAGACCAGAAAAAATTTATTATTCCTCAAATTTTTCATGAACATTTTTTTAAATTTGGAAAAAATCCAAAAAATAACCGTGCATCTAATGCTAAAACAAAAGACAGCACTGTAAAGAACAAAGTTCATACAATAACACTATAAAGTTTCAAATCTGTAGGACAAAGGACCTTTTACCTGAGCGTACCTAAAAATGGAGAAATTAAAATTGTCAGCATAGGCAGTACGTACTCCCCTTAAGCCACTAGCTCACTGGGACATTCTATAACCAATAAATAAATAAATAAATAAATAAATAAATAAATAAATAAATAAATAAATAAATAAATAAATAAATAAATAAATGTTGTAAAGTTATAACTATTCTTAAACTTAAGTTCAAACGGTAGATGAGTGGCAGTAAAATTAATCTCTAGCTAAATTTAAGATTAAGTTTTATAATACGTGACTAACAGATAAACGGAAATTTAAACTGACACAACAGTTTATACCTCTACCAGAACGAATAGAAATGCATAGTGTGACGACTTCTGTTGGTTGATATGTTCCAACACTATGCGGCGCTGGTGTAGATAGAAGGTGATCAGCTGTCTCCGAACATACGATTCTAAATGAGATCTGGCGTGGCTTAATTCTGAATTTATCGTTTAAATAAATGATTTAAAATCGTGTGTTAATTATTGTGATATTTGAGGACTGTGTATTCTGTTTACTGACCGATGACTGTGTTTATGTGTGATCTGTGTTTCGTTCAAATTAAGATATAGTATTCCTTGTTTTGAAAGTAATAAGTGAAAAATACGTAGGAAATATTTTGCATTTAGTCATAATTTTAATGACATTACATCTGAAATTGGTTCGTCAGTATCTTAACGAATATCTCAAACAAGTATGTGTCTCTAGAGCTAAGTGGTCGTTCATTAATTGGCCCCGAAATCAAACTCAGTTGCAATTATCAATTGTAACCTTAAAAACCCATGTTCAACTGTTAGTGTACATGCTACGTAATATAAACATATTATAACTCTGCAGGCACCCACATGATTGTTACGTACCGGTATGGCATACACCTTTATTTCCCATATAACTACTTGAAAATATATTAACATGCTTAGCTTAATGAATCTTGCCAGCACTTCACCCCATCAGTCAGTTAATTGGACACCTTTGACATTTTCCGGGTTTGTTTTGCGGTCCTACGAGCTTGCATTTCTTTTCTTACTTCTTTTATTCGGAAAGAAAATCGGCATCGTAATGTAGTGGAGAATTAATTTTGGTACCAAGTCCTGAGCAATGTTCACTGTAGCACCCAAGTCCATGAGAAACAGTAACTGGAGGTAAACTATCCAGGCATTCTTGAAATATTTCTCCCCATAATGCTTCTTGTACACTAAAATTTCTTGCAACATCCTCCAGATGAGAAAACACAAATAATTAATTCGATGGGTAAATGGGATAGTTGGGTGAGTTACTATATTCTGGTAGACTTGCTAGGACTGAAAACAGACTGGCTTTTGCCTCCTCTCTATTAAACAAAATATAGTATGGCTTTTAGTGCCTGGAGTGTCCGAAGACAAGTTGGCTCGCCAGATGCTGGTATTATGATTTGACTCCCATAGGCGATCTGCGCGTCGTGATGAGGATGAAAAGTGGTCGCATACAACTAGCCCCACCAGTGCCAGCGAAATTAACCAATTCTGGTTAATTCTCTGCCGGGAATCGAACCCGGGACCCTTGTGGCCAAAGGCCAGCACGATCACCATTTATCCATGAAGCCGGACTCGACTGTATTGTATTGCAGAGAACCAATCCATACTGTAAAATCTGTCACTTTGCTTGCATGTTTAACAATATCCCCACGGAAGTGACGAATAACTTTCATTTTTCAACTGGTGAAAGGAATTATTTGTTCATCTTCCCAACTTGATAATAGTGGCTAATCAAACATAAGTTTGCTCTAATTTTTCCTGAGCTGTACTTATGATTTTGGCGTTTTGACAACAGCTTTTGCCATGGCTCTAATCTGACTGAAAAATGATGTTAAGGGTACTATCACTTAAAGGCAGATTTTGACGTGAGATAGCCTTCGATCATTTTGGGAATAGAGTGGGATCTTTTTGGTGTGATAAAAGACCGTTTTTCATTCGAAGGTTTATCGTAACCCGACTTGCAACCCGGCACATAGCAAGTCGTAGACATATTCACATGCGTTAGTAAATTGATGCGTATGACAAAGTATACGTCCTACGTCTCAAATGCTTCATCTTTTTCACTTCTCAGTTCACGAAATGTTAACACCAGATATTTTGCACTATAAAACTAAAGAATGTATAAAACTACCGAAAAAAGACCACAAACTGTTTACACACTTCCACATTAAGCCAATAAAAAGCGTGCGTACTTCGACTTTTATCGACGGCAGTGCTGCAGGTGGCGGAGAACATATACACCGTGTCTGTTAAAATACGATTCAGAGGGAATCGTCACACTATTCATTTCTATTCGTCCTGCCTCTACTATAATACCGGCCCTTAAGAGAACAGCTAGTATCCAAAACTGAGAAATGACCTCACTGTTAGGAGGCCACATTTATATTCTTCTTTGCAATATTGCGATTCTCTTTTTTGTATGGTATACTTCCAGGTAAAACATTTAAAATGACATCTACAGCATGTCATCAATAAAACATTGTTCTTCACAGCTGCTAAATTTCACAAGGATAGTACCTACTAAGTATTGAACCTTATTAATTTGTGTTACTGTTACTGGAATTTTAATTTCCGTTACTTTATTCACTTGCAGATAATTTATATGAACTGATAATCTTAAAATTTCTTCAATAATAACACTGCACATTACCTTACTATATGGCACTACTCTTAACAACCCACTCACTATGTAATTCACAATCACAAATCCTTTCAATTAATTCTTCAAGAGAACACAAAGGAATTCTCTTAGTATGAACTTGCACTTGAAAACTATCCATTATAGCTGCATTAAGATATTCATTCTTCAAACATTGTCTGCAATGTTTAGGATGATCTCTCGACGTTAAGGTTCTAGATACATATGCAGGACAACCAGGTAATTGACAAGGTACTGCATCTTAAAAATTAAGTAGGCCTAATGTTATATGAAATACGATTTAGTGTTAGGTAAGATTATGGTCAATTGGTATATATTACATTAATATAAGATACTACAAGATTTGAGGTTGAATTCGGTTAGGTCACATTCTCGTTTGGTTTAACTTTAGGCCCTACACCATATTTTTTCCGTTATCCACAATATTAGTGCTTTAAAAGCAAAACGCAGAAAAATATAACTAGTGACGAACCTTTCTTCAACCGTGGACGTTCCAGAGGTGCAGTAATCAATTTCCCTACATTTTCATCATACGCTGATATCATTATTTCAATATCACCTTGAAAATGTAGCTTAGAAACCTGTAAACAAAATGACAGTCATGCCATAATAGTTACAATACTAAATACCATATAAAAGTAAGCCCACTACATTCAACTGTTATTAAGCATCGATATAGGTTATGTTACTTGAAAATGTCATTACATGGTTACGAAAGCAACACACTATAATAAAATAAAGATACATACTATTTATAATCGTAACTTACCACTGAGTGATCAGAAAATGCGAAATTTTCTCAATGAATTGCCCTACTCTATTGCTGTCTGAAGTTTTCACCAGGACTAAAATGGAAAAATATTGATTTTCCGACCAATTATTTCCCTTTACAGACTGGCACTCAGATTTCCGTGTCATATTTAAGTAACAGTATCTAAGTACATATCAAGAGAGATATCTCTATTCACAAACATTCACCCAAAACGAAGCAAACTGCTTCCTGGACTAGAATGGAATTAACAGGATACAATAGTTTCTATTGCTTCACTCGGCCACCAGATTTCTCGGACTCCTGTTGATGTCATTATCTGTCTAATGCTCAGTGCAAAGGCCTTCTAGTTTCCCGTTGAATTTCATCTTTATTCACTACGTATGAACGCATTAAATCTCTACACACAGCTGATAACAAAACAACGATGACAGTCATTAGATTACTTAGCTCTGATTGGCTAATAGATATATGTACATTTATAAGGAGCACTCGAATGAGTATACATCCAACAATTGATGCATGGTTCTGGCTCCTGTACTTGGTGTTTTGGTGCGAGCCTGCTGGTTGTGTGGATATTCCTTCTCCGGGGCGCTGAATTGGTTACTCGTATCCTTTCACTCTCTACTGGGCAAGGCTTTGTCGTAAGCTGTGCTGTGTGGTGTGCATTTTTATTGCTGTTTTTCCTCGCAGGTGTACCAGTTTATTATAAGTGCATTGTCGATTCACGGTGGCCGGCAACCTCCCGCTGGGAGGTGGGGTGATAATTTATCGTCATGTGGGTCCACGGGAAGATCGGAAATGAGTGGATCCCCGTTTCAAGGCTCTTCCATAACCGTCTTGCGAACGATAACCGCTGAGATGGTCAGTGAGTATGCAAAAACAGGAAAGATACCAGCTAGTGTAGCCGCTATGTTTCCCAAGTAGCACCCCGCTGTAAAGGGTATGCGGAAGGTCATCGGGAAAGAAATTTTGGAAAGGAGACAGGCGAAAACCAAGGAAAAACCTGTCACAATCGCCAACCCTTTCAGCGTGCTCGCTTCTCTGCCCTCAGAAGGCAATTTAAGTAAAGAATATATCGTGTCTCAGCCGCAGCAACCCCGGAAAGCGGCTGAGCCACAACCCTCCACAAGTTTTGCCCCATCTCAGCCTTCTAGGCCATGTGAAACAACCACTGCGACCACGTCGCAAAATGATACAGGGCAGAAACCCTCCTCAGAAGGGGGAGGGGCGAGGCCATGGAGATCCAAACGGAAAAGAAAGTCTATGTGCACCCCATAGTGGTTGCTGATAAGTCGGAGTATCGGCGCCAATACAATTACTTGAAATCACGCTGCCCTTGCGACATTAGAGTCATTAACACCAGGGAAGTGTTAATTTCATGCCGCTAATGAGGAGGATTACCTACTCATAAGGCAATAGTTTGAGGAAAACAATAAGTGTTTCTGTACTCACCAGCTGGCGAGTTAGAGGCTGCATAAAATTATCATCAGAAATATTGTCTCTATGGTCGGCGTGGACTGGGTTACAGAGGAGCTCATGGCACTTGGATACCAATCTCAGGATGTGTATCAGTACCTTCGTGTATCAGTACACACCAAGAAGTTGATACCCCTAAGTGTCATGAGTGTCACGCTCCCTAAGGAAAAGAGCAGTGAAACAATCTTCTCCGTGAATTTGCGGGTCCTCGGTTAGGATTGAGGCTTTCAAGGGTCGTGAGGGCCTTTCTCAATGTTTCAGATGCCAGCGATGGGGGCATACGGCAAATTATTGCAAGATGCCCTGTGCTGCGTCAAATGGGGTGAAAACCACTCAGCTGCTGCCTGCCCCCTTACACCGGGGGCACCAGCTAAGTGCGTTAAATTGTCTACGCCAGCACACCGTCTCTTGGAAGGGCTGTCAACTGTTCCGTAATATCATGGAGCAGACGATGGTACGAGAGTACTTGAAATCCTAGAAGAACAAGACTCTCCTTGCCTCAAGAGAAGTCGACTCCAACTTCTCTTTCGCTGCTGCAGCTGGAGGCGCCCAGACTCCCTTAATCACATCGAACCCTTTACGCCAACCGGAAGCGTTGCCTATATCCGATATGTAGAGCATAAGCGATATTTTGAACGTCGTGAGACAAATTAATTTCTCCAGGCTCCTGCCTATTTTAAAAGATACTGCGACCAAGCTGAGGACATGTCAGAAATCAATTGAGAAGAATGGATAATGATAAGTGTTGCGATGCAGTACTTGTCAGAATCCTAATGTGATTGTCATTCTCTGACCATGGAACTTACAGTCTATGCCTGGAATTGTAAGGGTGTTACTGCTCAGAAATACGAACTTGAGTCTTTTCTTTCTGAACATAACATTGACATCCTCTTGCTAGTAGAGACGTGGCTTAAACTTCATATGCCCTTCATAATTAAAAACTTTGAGGTCTACCGTAAGGACAGAGCCAACAGAGATGGCGGGGGAGTGGCCGTGCTGATAAGTCTAAACTTACTCCTCATGTCATAGCCCCCTCCCTCTCGGCGTTATAGAGTCTGTCGGTATCGAGATTACAAATGCTATCATTATCGAACTTTTGCGGCCTATTTACCTCCAGAGCTTCGCTGCATACTGAGGACATACATGTTTTATTAAATAATTCAAGCTATATTTGTTCTATCATAGGGTGAGACTTAAATTTCAAGCACATTCACTGGAACTCCAGGACTATAAATCCTAAGGAGAGAATACTACAGCAACATGTGGGAGCTACCGACATCAGTGTATACGCCCCTTCTGAACCTACTTTTTATCTGGAGTTGGGTGGTCTACATGATGTCCCTAGATGTTTCAGTTACAAAATTTCATAATAATAAAGTTTTATTGCAGCCAATGGCCATATGTAAATTTTCTACTCTTTACTATATTCATGTAAGGACTTTTCTCTTTTGCTACACTTATTGAAGTGGTATCGTTCACATATTTTCTCACACAGTTTGCACACGCATTCGTCGCTTGGATCGTGATATGTCTCTTTTACGCATAGCTTATGATGGAAACCATGTACTGCCAGCCTGTTGATAGCGCTGCGCATGATCTTATTTGGGCCCATCCAGTCTCTGTTTGTCATAGCATCCGTCACGTAGAACTCCGGCCAGATTTCTTCTCTTTTGGTTAACCTCAGATTTAGGTGAGCAGTGGCTTGGGGTGTCGATGGCACAGAAAGATATCTAAGGTCCTCGATAAGAAAAGGCTCCTGAGCTAGTTCATAAGCTAGTCTAGATGGAGATGTCTTAGAAATACCTAATATTCTTTTCAGGAAGGTAGGTTTCACTTTTTCAAGGGTAGTTATGTCAGATGTTGATAATTTGTCCCAGATTAAATCTATGCCATATGTCAGAATGGGTAGTATCTTTGCATGAAAAAGTTTCATTGCTGAACCTATTGATATTCTGGTTGGGTCTTGTATATCGTAAATTCCTCTTATTGCTGCTGCTGCTCTTTCCCTCACATGTATTTTGAATGAGGATCCTGACGTTTGTAGAGTGATGCCAAGGTAGCGAAAATTATTTACTGTAGTTAAATCTACCCCTGCATATGAAATTCTATCTGTCGCTGCTATTCTTCCTCCTTTTCTGAAGACCATACAGACTGTTTTGTTCTTATTAACCTGGAAGTCGTTTGTTTCGGCCCATTCCTGTAGTCTGTCTACTGCGATCTGAAGGTCTTCTCTGTTTCTCGAACCTATTATCATGTCATCTGCGTAGGCATACAGCACTGTTGTCAAATTATCTGTTATTCTTGTGATGTCTTTTGTAGCTACGTTAAAAAGCGTAGGGCTAATGGGGTCTCCTTGTAACACACCGTTTGTTTGAGTGATGGGGGAAGAGAGTGATACCCCATCATCTATTCTCACGCTATTATAGGCTAGAAGGTTATTTATTATAATCTTAAGTTCGTTGTCTGCTCCAATCATGCCATCTTTTTTTTTCCATTAATTTTGATCTGTTGAGCATGTCGAAAGCCTTGCTGAAGTCAATGAATATAGCATAAAATTTTCCTTTTGGGTGCCTAAGTGCTTCTTGCACCTCATCTAATAAATTAGCGACAGCTTGTAGAGTTCCTCTGCCTTTCCTGAAACCGAATTGTTCTTCTGGGAGATGATCATCTATTAGTTCGTTAAGTTTTTGATTAATGATTTTTGTATATACTTTCATGATGTTGTTCTCTAGCGCTATCCCTCTATACGAGTTTTCGTCATCAGGTTCTCCTTTTCCCTTGTATAAGAGACGTCCTCCAACTTTCCGGAATTCTACCTGTTTCTAGACATTTATTGAATAGTTTGGTCCAATAAGGTGCTAGCAATTGTAGAGTGTCTTTTAGATTCTCGTTGTAAATTCCATCCGGACCGGCTGCTTTGTATTTTTTAGTATCTTGAATTGTTCTCGTCACTTCATCTATTGTTATTTCTAGATTTTTTGTAGAACATTTTGCGACTTCTAGTGCTAATGTTCGTCTTCCTGTATTTAGTACATTATTAAAGTGGGTTTCCCAATTATTCATGTTTATTTGATTCGTTGGATTCATCCTTTTCCTCTTTAGAGCTACAAAAGGATCTCTTAAAGCTTCTTGGGCTTTCTGTTGTGCCTGCATTTCGGTATAGTTGTTCCTTTTCGATTTCAGTAATTGTTTATAGTTTCTTCGTTGTATCGCGTACGCTTGTAAGGTGATTACAGTTTTAAGTTTTCTGGCTATATGTAGTAAGTTGAGCGTTTTTCTTCTTTCTATGTAGCATTCTTCGTCAAACCATTCTTTGGACTTCCGAGGTTTCTTGTGGAACAAAGAATCCCTTATTATTCCATTGATGGCATCTAGAGCTGTTTCGAGATTACCTTCCTCGATGAGCTGATGGGTCTCTTCTATTCTTTGGCTGTTTTCCCTGAGTTTGTTTTCGTCTATATTTCTTGATCTTATGCTTATATTCTCTGTTTCGTGTGGAACCTCTTGTCTGATTAAGAAATTTGTCGATACTGGTAGATGTTTCCTTTGTGCGGCAATACCTTGATTTCTCATAATCTGATGTCTTATCAATTTAATATTTCTTCCTCGGTAGAAAATTAAATCAATGGTACTGGAACCGTTTGGAGCCAAGTAGGTGACTTCTTCGCTTTTATTGATTAGACGGTATCCTTCCGTGAACAGCATTTCTAATACGATATCTGTTTTGCTAGTCTGTTTATCCAGACGACAATTAAAATCTCCAGCTAGTATTACATTTTTGTCCTTGTCAGTAAGTGCTAGAATTTTGGCTATTTGCTCGACAGTGTCTTCCACTTTTCTCAACGGACTAATATAAGTTCCTACTATAGTAATTTCTTCTGCTTTCAAGATTACTAAGTTTTCATCTATTAATGTGTCTATCAGTCTACCCATTTTGTTGTTGTACATGCAGGTCACTCCTCCTTCTGGCCTTCCTCGATCCTTCTTAATTGATAGTGCATGTTTGCTGTAGTAGCCTGGCGTATCCATCTTTTCTGTCAGCATTGTTTCTGTGATTATAATTATATCATGTCCTGCCCAAGGATTTTCTGGGATTGTTGAGAGCAAACCTCTTATTCCTTCTACATTCCATAAAATCAAGTCAAGTGTGAGGTTTCCTGAATCAGAGTTATCTTTTTTGATTAATGTGTTCATTAACCTATTGAAATTTTGCGCCTTCTTGCCTTCTGTTTCGAAAACGAAACTGTCTTACTAGCACGCCGGCTGGCCAGAAAACTGGTTCCATGGCTCGTTCTTTTTCCGCAAGCGGGATGGAGATTTTAAAGGCTTTGAAATATCCTTTAGTTTGTAATTCTTCACAAGTTACCTGGTTTGTTATTCCTTGTTTTTGAAGATGTTCCTTAATTTTTTCTTCCGTAGTATCTCTGTGGAGTTTTCCTATGTAAAACCAGGCCTTTCTTTCTCCAGCTTGGAGCTCGCTATTGCTCATTGTTCCAATTATTGTGGGCTCATTACCCATCCCTTTCATTTTTCTGGTTATATTATCTTGTCGGGGTGCTCCTGTGTTATTCACTTTTCCCATTTCCACATTCTTATTCGTTGTGATATCATTGATTTTGCAATGTGTATCCGTTTCTGCATCCTCTTCTGTTGTTGTTTTGTTCCTTTGTATTTCCAGGTGACTTCTTCCCTTTATAACTGATGATCTAGATGTTTGGGCAAATTCTGTGTTATTTTGCTGTGGAGTTGTAGAAGTTATTGTAGTTAGTAGGTCAGTTTGCATAAGTTGTGTCTCCATTAAAAGGGTCATTTTTGTCATTAATGTTTCACCTAGTTCTTCTATTTTATCCTTTAATTCTTTATAATTGCTATTATAGTTTCTGGCGATTTCTGATTCTTCTTGCGAAGTTTTGCATAGACCATAGTTTTGAAGCCTAAAACGACATGATTCGCACATCCATAGAAGGTTTCCCTTTCGTGAGTTTAGTGCCTTGATTTCGGTTGCTCCAAGTGATGTGCATGAATTGTGGTACCATGAATTGCAGCCATCACATCCTACGGAGTTATCATCTTGTGTAAGTTCTATGGCGCATTTTGCGCAATGTTCAGTGTTATTTCCTTGTGTTGCTGGCATAATTAAACCAAGGATATATCGTATTTTAAGTATTGCTCAGCAAAATTATCAATAATATCTCATTAACAGTAACAGCAATCCGAAACTCACCTTAACTTCGAAAGCAATGAGTCGCAATTGATATTTCAATATTTACAGCTGTATATTTTTCATAATAGGACTATAGATTTCTTAGTCCCTGATGAGTTAAATACGGACCACAAGACTATCATCTTTAATGTTACTTGGGTTAGGGTAGATGAGCCATCTTTTCCTAGAGAGAATTTAAAACTTAACTACCACAAGTTTACTTGGCATGTTAATAAAAATTTGACACTTTTCCAGTTACTAGCAAGAATGATGTCGACCGCGCTAATGCACGGAAATACATACTTAATGCTGGTAAAAATCCCGCGCACTTGCTCACGCGCGACAATGACGCTGGTTACATTGTCAACTCTGACAATAACGACAGACGTAATTTACAGCCAGATAGCGGTTTTACAGCTAGGCGAAGATTCCAGAATATTAATAACCCAAATAATAATAATAATAATAATAATAATAATAATAATAATAATAATAATAATAATAATAATAATAATAATAATAATAATAATAATAATTGTACGGGGATGTACACCTCAACTCCGCACATTCAAAAGATGCGCCTTAAAGGACTCTGTCTTTCTAACCAAACGTGAAACTGCTACTACATGAAGTTGGAACTTTAATCAGAAGATGTCACTAATGAAGTATTAAGTAATTGTGTAATTGTGAATTTGCCTAAACTGAGTGGATTTATTTGCTTTGTGTTGTTTACTCATCGTCGTCTCAGGGACGACGGTGGGCGTCTCAGGGACGGCGGTGTGTTTACTTCAAGAAGTTTAAACTTTCCTCCATAGATGTCATTTCAAAAACTCGGGACATGCACTCTGGTGCAGGGTGGAAGAATGTATAATTTAAAGAAGTTTTTTGTTTCTAGGTTTTCATAACTGAATCAACGTTCATTTATTTTCAGGTTGGCAACACTTCTTTTTTTCCCGCCAATTTTGAATCTGGCCAATTAAACAATTCTGATTTTTGTTCAGCCTATCACAGGCTCCTTGTTGCTGTTTGAACAGGGTGTGTCCGGACTAGTCCAGAATCCTCTCGTACCTCCCCTTCGGGTATATAAGCTCAGGGTTTTCTCGCGATCTTGTCTCATTGATCGGCGCCTTTCTGAGTGTGTGTGTTAAGGCAGGAGGCGTGGCGCCTCATTCTTCGCAGGGAGAACATCAGCCAGGTTATGGCGACATAAATTCTATCTTTCTTCCTGTCTTCACAAATTTATCCGAGGGGAAGTTCCGAATTTCTAATTATGTAACCAGCCTTCCTAAAATGTAAATTTTCTTTCAGCTAATGTAAAAGGGTCATAAAATCTTTAACTGCAATTCGGGGATAGAGAGTGCGTTAAACTCTCGAGTTCCCTTTCAACTTGGTTCGAGGTGACTACGGTTTTGTTACTGTTTTTCTTCTTTTCTGTAATGCTTTAAAGTAACTTTCATTCGAGTCACCTCAGTAGCTTGGGATTAGCCCCTGTGTCACTGGGTTGAGAGCCCAATAAGGATTTTATTCTTCATTTAGGAGTGCAAGTAAACGCCTCCATTAATTTTGTATTCGGGCCAGTAATCTAACCTGCTCTTTTTCTATGATGGCCCAGTGGGTTGGGTACTAGTTAGACTGTGTAAAACTATTTCTATTGTAAATAGTGCCTTGAGAGGCTAGAGATTGTAACCTTTTGATGTAATGTTGCCTTGAATAGGCTGTTTGCAATTGAGAGCATGTAAGCTCTTTTCTAAATCTTTTGCTATATTGAGGAGTGCCTCTGGAATGCTGTAAATTTGTTGGAGCAAAATGCTCTTGAATTGGGATATTCCTGTCCTTGTCTAAACACTGAGATTTTACAAAAGTTTGTAAACTGGATCCGGTATCTCAGAATTTGTAAACTAAGGTCTTGAAGCCCCAAATCTGTAAAATTCACTAATCTTGGATTTTACAAGTCTTGTTTCAAGATTGCTATTTTTACCTGTCATGTTGTTATGTTCACTCAGTGAAAAACTTGTTAAGATTGAAGTTCTGAAGGAAATATAAACTTTAGTTAAAGTTTTAACTCTATTTCTGATATCATAGTTAAACCCTTTCAACACCCGCACCTTCTTACACCTCTTTCTGTTCCACGGATATCTCCGTAATAATAATAATAATAATAATAATAATAATAATAATAATAATAATAATAATAATAATAATAATAATAATAATAATAATAATAATAATAATAATAATAATATGCCTTTGCTGGCAAGATCTAGTGTTTACAGTGCACTATGTTTTCTGGTATAAGCTAGAGCAATTTTGTTTATATTTTCTTCATATTACTTTATTTCACAATTGTTAAGAATTTTAAATTTCCACTTTTTATGAATAAATATCCCTGACCCACCACACCCTTGTGTACCTCTGTGAGCAAATAAACATGAATAGTTACTTAAATTGTAATATTTGGCCTCGTTGCTTTTAACCCAGGTTTCGGATATAACCAAGACATCGACTTCACCTAAGATATGGACCAGTATTTCTAATTCGTCTAGCTTATTTTTAACACTTCTACTGTTAATATGGACTATTTTGGCTTATTACAGTCGGGAAGAATGTTATTACTATGAATAGTGTAGTCATGCACACTCACAAATTTGAATTCCCTACAGTCGTAGGGATTAGTGTTGATAGTGACTTGTGTCTAGGGAATGATGAGGTGCAGCCAGAATCGGCTGTACTCGGAACTGCTCGGGTAATCTCGGCATTTGGCCCGTCCCACCAAGCATTTACGCGAGGTGCAGCCAGCAGCACTCACAATGGCCAGTATCATGAATCAATCAATTACTACTGACCTGCATTTAGCGCTGTCGCCCAGGTGGCAGATTCCTAGCCTTTTCTTAAATGATTGCAAAGAAATTGGAAATTTATTGAACATCTCACTTGGTAAATTATTCCAATCCCTAACTCCCCTTCCTATATACGAATATTTGCCCCAATTTGTCCTCTTGAATTCCAACCTTATCTTCATATTGTGATCTTTCCTACTTTTGAAGACACCATCCAAGCTTATTCGTCTACTGATGTCCTCCCACGCCATCTCTCCACTGACAGCTCGGAACATACCACTTAGTCGAGCAGTTCGTCTCCTTTCTACCAAGTCTTCCCAGCCCAAACTTTGCAACATTTTTGTAACGCTACTCTTTTGTCGGAAATCGCCCAGAACAAATCGAGCTGCTTTTCTTTGGATTTTTTCCAGTTCCTGAATCAAGTAATTCTGGTAAGGGCCCCGTACATTGGAACCATACTCAAGTTGAGGTCTCACCAGAGAAAAATATGCTCTCTCCTTTTCATCCTTACTACAACCCCTAAATACTCTCATAACCATGGGCAGAGATCTGTACCCTTTATTTGCAATCATATTTATGTGATTACCCCAATGAAGATCTTTCCTTATATTTATACCTAGGTATTTACAATGATCTCCAAAGGGAACTTTCACCCCATCAGCACAGTAATTAAAACTGAGAGGACTTTTCCTATTTGTGAAACTCACAACCTGACTTTTATCCCCGTTTATCGTCATACCATTGCCTACTGTCCATCTCACAACATTATCGAGGTCATTTTGCAGTTGCTCACAATCTTGTAACTTATTTATTACTCTGTACAGAATAACATCATCTGCGAAAAGCCTTATCTCTGATTCCACTTCTTTACACATATCATTGATATATATATATAAGAAAACATAAAGATCCAATAATACTGCCTTGAGGAATTCCCCTCTTAATTTTATAGGGGCAGATAAAGCTTCACCTACTCTAATTCTCTGAGTTCTATTTTCTAGAAACAGAGCCATCCATTCAGTCACTCTTTTGTCAAGTCCAATTGCACTCATTTTGGCCAGTAGTTTCCCATGATCTACCCTATCAAATGCCTTAGATAAGTCAATCGCAATACAGTTCAACTGACCTCCTGAATCCAGGATATCTGCTATATCTTGCTGGAATCCTACAATTTGGGTACAGCTGTTACTTTCTAGAATTAGGGACCGGTAATCAGTTTAATAGCCACAGAATCTCTTATTCTAGTGTAATTTAAATAAGTATATTTCAGTTATTCATATGTTGGTCTCGTCATTCTCTGGACACAAGTGAGAGAGTACATTCTATTTCACTTGACAGTTTACCTCGTGGGTCACCTGGAAATTTGAAAAGCGCAGTTGTTATTATCTTAAATAATAAATCATACTATATAAGTACATATTATACATTAGTCCAAATAGTGTGAATGTGATAGTATGAAACTTACCTAAACATAATTCTGGACCCCTTCGGCTGAATAGGGCTGGCTTTTTCAAGAAATAAATAGGCCTCCATAAAAAAGTGACTCTGACACAAGAGACTTTGGTATTTATTTCGAGGCCAATTATAAATAGTCTGCAGCTAGCTAGTCCTATTGTAAAAGTCTGAATCCCGGGCTCAACACTAACGTGCGTCTAGAGCGCATGCATAGAGTGATAAAACACATATATAGTGGGAGGGTAAGACGCCGAAGAGACTGGACATCGCAATCCATATCCTCATGTCATGCGATTTGTGAGAGATAAAATGTATGATCGCCTTATTTACATTAATAAAGGCAAACGTAACAAATAAGACTAAGGCATGTCAATTCATTATTATTACAACCATGAGAAATTACTTGCGGCATGGATGTATGGACCATTCCGCCCGCGAAGAGAAATGAACTATATGAGGTCCGAAGAAGGGTGAAACGAATAACAACTGTGACCTGAAGTGTGCAGAGTGCAATACCTGCATTCATTCGTATGTTTGTACATGCCACGATTCCTCTATTAAATTCAATATGTGCAAAAATATACACCTAGTGGTTAAATATATCGGTGGTGCTAATGAACAAAATTTAGAATCAGGCACAAATTTAGTCATTCAGGAAGCACCTTCAAACGAAGAAAAGGAAATTATTCTGAAGGAACTGCGTAACCCCCTGAAAAGAAAGCTATATAAGTGAGGACTTGTCCGGCCCCGCGGTGTAGGGGGCAACGCATCCGCCTGTCACCCGGCGGCCCCAGGTTTGATTCCCGGATGGGTCAGGGGTTCTTAATTGTAAATGATTAATATCCTTAACGTTCCTTTCCTCACATTCAACACTACACTTTCTCCATTCCAATTACACGCAGGTGAAAGTAGGGGCAAAATATCTGCATATGTCCACTCCCCGAACAAATAGCATTAAAAAGTGAGGACATAGAACAGCGCAATGCCAAGCTCGGAGAAAAATTTAAAAACATTATCGCAACAATAAAATCACCAGAACATGTAGATATAATTTAGAAACACCTCGAACAAATAATCCCAACTATACAAGACCATAGTACAAAAGCAATGTTCAGCACAGTACAAATACCGTCAACTTCAAAGAGGATAAAATTTGAAACACAGCGACGATTATTTTCCACGAACAAGCCCCACAAGAAAACCTCTTCGTCCTTGTCGAGGCCTGCAGAGAGCGAGCAAGAGGTAATTGCTGCAAATTTGTTACTCCGCTAAACAAAATGTATTGCAGGCCCTAATTCGGTACAATAAACTGTTTTATAGGAGCAATCCTAAATACTACAGCTACGATAACAACTACTGTATAGGTGAATTGTGTAAATATTTTGTGAACTGTATATATACGTTGTGGCAAAACTAAAGTATTCGTGAAAATGTGATGAGCTAACGATGTTAAACAGCAAGCATTGTTCAGCTGAAAGGGGCCCAGAATTATATTTAGGTAAGCTTCATACTATCACATTCACTCTATTTGATCTACTGTATATTATATACTGATATAGTATGATTTCTTATTTAAATGAATAACAACAGCGCTTTTCAAATTTCCAAATGACCCACGAGGTAAACTGTCAAGTGAAATAGAATGTACTCTCTCACTTGTGTCCAGAGAATGACGAGACCAACATATGAATAACTGAAATATACTTATATAAATTTCACTAGCATAAGATATTCTGTGGCTATTAAACTGATTACCGGTCCCTAATTCTAAAAAGTAACAGCTGTTCGCATTCATGCTATTGGCCATTGTGAGTGCTGCTGGTTGCACCTCGCGTAAATACTTGGTGGGACGGGCCAAATACCAAGATTACCCGAGCAGTTCCGAGTACAGCCGATTCTGGCTGCACCTCGTCCTTCCCTGGACACAAGTTTGATAGTGTGGTCTGTCAGTATCGCCCGTATCGTCCCTGTCGTCATCGGCGTTTTACCGCCAAGGCCATATTGAATGTCCACGGAGATGTTGTTTCTGGTTGCTGCTAATGCGGCTTCCATTGTCTTGATGAGATGTCTTGTTCGTTATTTCGGGTTGGAGTTTGTGGATGTCATCTATGCTGGTTATACGCGTAGTCCTTCCAGTGTCGTCCTTTTTAACATAAATTTTGCAGTCCTTCGTCCAAACATACTTAAATCCGTGCTGTCGGAGATCCCTTGCCTCTTTGTGCAGATATTTATTCTGGGATGTCAGGTGTTCGTTGATATATATATGCCGTGACTTAGCTTGAATCCCGGCATCCGTGGAGGTCAATCTTGGTTTGCTTCTCTTTGCTGTTAGTATTTTTTTCTTTCTTCAAGCATCTGCAAAATTTTACCAACAGAGGGGGCGGTAGTTCTGTTTTATTCTGAGGAAGTCTGTGGCATGCATCAATGTCATTGGTGTTTATGTCTACTCCTAGACACTTGGCAACATCTTTCACGATTTGGACAGGCTTCTCATTATTTATACCGACGGGTCAAACTCAGTACAGGTTCCAAGAAGGACATTCCAGGAATAATTAATTAACAAGGGGAGTGTGTATGTGAGGATCTTCAAAAGGTAGAAGTATTCAGTCAGCAGTATGTAAAGATTGTTGTTTACAAGGATAATGTCCAGATAGAGGAGGAGACTAAGGCTAAAGAAGTATTAAATTTACATATGATAACAATGACATCTACAATAAGATACAAAAGTTGAAAACTAGAAAAGCGGCTGAAATTGATAAGATTTCTGGGGATATACTCAAGACAAAGGGTTGGGATATAGTACCATATCTGAAGTACTTATTTGATTATTGTTTGGTCGGAGGAGCTATACCAGATGAATGGAGAGTTGCTATAGTAGCCCCTGTGTATAAAGGAAAGGGTGATAGACATAAAGCTGAAAATTACAGGCCAGTAAGTTTGACATGCACTGTATGTAAGCTTTGGGAAGGCATTCTTTCTGATTATATTAGACATGTTTGCGAAATTAATAACTGGTTCGATAGAAGGCAATTCGGTTTTAGGAAAGGTTATTCCACTGAAGCTCAACTTGTAGGATACCAGCAAGATATAGCAGATATCTTGGATTCTGGAGGTCAAATGGACTGTATCGCGATTGACCTGTCTAAAGCATTTGATAGGGTGGATCATGGGAGACTACTGGCAAAAATGAGTGCAATTGGACTAGACAAAAGAGTGACTGAATGGGTTGCTGTATTTCTAGAAAGTAGATCTCAGAGAATTAGAGTAGGTGAAGCTTTATCTGACCCTGTAATAATTAAGAGGGGAATTCCTCAAGGCAGTATTATCGGACCTTTATGTTTTCTTATATATATAAATGATATGAGTAAAGGATTGGAATCGGAGGTAAGGCTTTTTGCGGATGATGTTATTCTCTATAGAGTGATAAATAAGTTACAAGATTGTGAGCAACTGCAACGTGACCTCGAAAATGTTGTGAGATGGACAGCAGGCAATGGTATGATGATAAACGGGGTTAAAAGTCAGGTTGTGAGTTTCACAAATAGGAAAAGTCCTCTCAGTTTTAATTACTGCGTTGATGGGGTGAAAGTTCCTTTCGGGGATCATTGTAAGTATCTAGGTGTTAATATAAGGAAAGATCTTCATTGGGGTAATCACATAAATGGGATTGTAAATAAAGGGTACAGATCTCTGCACATGGTTATGAGGGTGTTTAGGGGTTGTAGTAAGGATGTAAAGGAGAGAGCATATAAGTCTCTGGTAAGACCCCAACTAGAGTATAGTTCCAATGTATGGGACCCTCACCAAGATTACCTGATTCAGGAACTGGAAAAAATCCAAAGAAAAGCAGCTCTATTTGTTCTGGGTGATTTCCGACAAAAGAGTAGCGTTACAAAAATGTTGCAAAGTTTGGGATGGGAAGAATTGGGAGAAAGAAGGAGAACTGCTCGACTAAGTGGTATGTTCCGAGTTGTCAACGGAGAGATGGCGTGGAGTGACATTAGTAGACGAATAAGTTTGAGTGGCGTTTATAAAAGTACGGAAGATCACAATATGAAGATGAAGTTGGAATTCAAGAGGACAACCTGGGCCAAATATTCATTTGTAGGAAGGGGAGTTAGGAATTGGAATATCTTACCAAGGGAGATGTTCAATAAATTTCCAATTTCTTTTAAATCATTTAGGAAAAGTCTAGGAAAACAACAGATAGGAAATCTACCACCTGGACGACAGCCCTCAATGCAGATCAGTATTGATTGATATTGATGTTGATTGATTGACTCGGGAACCTTTGTGTCTTTTGTTGTCCCAACCACGAGTTAACTCGTATTTTAAATTTCAGGCTCTCTCCCAGTCACGTGTTTAGTCTCTCCTTCTCGCCTTATTCTTTGACAGCTGCCTTTAGTCGATCAAGATGGCTGCGTCTACTAGTAAACAAAGTTAAATGGAAGATGATGTTTTAGGTACTGATGATGATTCTGACTATTACATGGATAGTGGAGGTTATATCTTAGTAAATGATTTTGTGGAAAGTTATAGTAGGAGTGATTTATCTGGAGGTGAGGAGGAGGAGGAAGCGAACAATCAGCCTCCTCATATGGTGTACACCCATACATGGAAATTTATCACACAGTCGTAAAATTTCGATGAAAATGCGAAGAAATAATGTTTTAATGTTATATTTGTCATAAAACTTCGTAAATAGTTGTAAACATCAGCCTATTTCATCTAGTGTCGAAATATCCAAAATAACCTGGGATGGTACATACATAAACAGGGGAGATAAGTGGGAGTTAAAGGGTTAATATGCTCACCATATATAGAGTCGGGTCCACTTGATTTGTTATTCCTGAGACTTGTTATAACCTGCGCCACTTCTTCCTCTGTAAAAGGTTCGACGTTCGTAGCATGTTCCTCTCATACATCTGTTGAAATGCTTCTAGGAAATGTTTTAGCGGCGTATATAGGTTCTGTTCTGCTTCACGTATCAGTTCACTTTCTTCACTTTGTTGATACTCTTTCTTTGCTTCCCTCACTAAGCGTTTATAGATTCTTTTTAGTTCCGCATACTTCATGTAGTTTATCTCCGATGGTTCACTCCTTGCTATGTAAAGCGTTCAGAGCCGTACGCCGAGCCGCATAACATGCCTCAGTGAACCAAATACAGGAGAGACAATACCTGACACTTCCGGATTTAGCCTTGTTAAAATGGGAGACAAGTCGCAAGTAGCGCTCCTAGTGGCTTGACCTGAAAATTCGCGCAAACTTTAAATATCAATGGAAATGTATGTATGGAAAAATTTCGTTTAGAAAGAAAGTGTTACTAAGATATTAACTTCAAATTTTCTAAAGCAATTCTGGATAAATGAATGAAGTATTATTTAACAGGTTATTATTTGAAGACTGAAATTAGACATATAATCAAGATGTGAAATGGACTGCTGTGAACGGGATTGATCTTTCATTTATGCATTACTTTTTTAGCTTTAAAATTCCTGTTTGAACCTTCACGGCTAGATTTTTCTTTTTTCTCATTTAAAAGCTTTGTATCATCATATTAAAACACTTGTCAACAAAAATATCGGCACATTCCTTACACACATGATTCAATGAATTTATATTTAAGAGCTGCACGATTTTCCTTTTAACTTGAAGCCTACGGACAGAAAGAAAATCTATAAAGTTAGCCTCAAAAACATTCAAACTTTCCCTAAAAGCAATACTTGCCATAATGCCACTACATTAGGGCAAAGCAAATTTGCATTATCATATTGTTTCAACAAAATATGTACATATCTTAAATCACCCATATTTTCTTCAGTGCTTGACAACGCATTACGGCATTCCAAATGGGGTAACTCGGAACACAACCAGCCATATTCATATGCATATGTATTTTCGTGAATGAAATCAAATCCACAGATCACACCTACAATACATCGGCATTGAATGTTAACTGCTCCACTATACAATAAAATATGCGTATTATATTTTAAGCCAGTTAAAATATGGGTCGAGCAGGTCAGAAGATTATGAAGTACTATAAAAATCTCTTTGTCACTGGAAGAATATATATATGCAAACACAATATTACTTACTCTTTCTTGTCACAAGGGGGACGGGAGAACGACCGCGCATCCTTCTCTACTTCATAGTTACTGCAGCCAAACACAGCACATACCTTCCCCCTCATGTTGAGAGGAGATATCAAGGAATGACACACGCTACTATTTAATTATGTCAACTCACTGAAAACACATAAATAACACCAAAAACTTCACACACAAATACACGTGCTGTTATGGCCTAATCAGTAATTCTCAGGTCAATCCGCTAGAGAGAGCTCTAATAGCTGTCCCTCGATATCTCGTTGAGTGTCGCATATTGTCTCTACTGTATTTGATTAAACCAAGGCTTTGTCTTTCTTTCTATAGGAAGGATCGACGATGCCACACTTCTTATTACCTTCTCTATACCAGCTGCTCCACTGTAAAGTTGTTCTGATTTTAACGACAATCTATTTTTTTGGTACTTCCACTCGAGGATGGTTATGTAGTTATCCTTCCACTTAAAAAGAATTCACGCCACCACCTCAGGACCTATATATAGTAATTGTGGTAGTCTTGTTTTCATTTTAATCGTACTATCAATATCGATTATCAATCGACGAAGCAGTAATCTGGACATGATGTAATGAATTTCGATTTATACCTCTTTGCCAAGACAGACTAGTTCGGTAGAATCCTGCCCGGAATTTGTAGTACGTTCCAAAGTACGTAACTCTATGCACGCAGTAGCAGGAAAGATGGCGGACATAGAATTAAATATAGATAGTCTTATTCAAAGACTACTTGAAGGTAATCAATTTCATTGGCATTAGTTGTTAATGCAATGTTGTTAAGTGAAATACTGAGTTGTACTGTACATACTTTTGTCAATGGGTTATTCGGAATGCAGTATATATTTTTATTTGGGCGTAACTACGGAAGTGTCAAAACGAATTCGAGCACAGGGAAATATCTGATTATAACTAATATTAATATATTATGTCATTAAAAGTGAAGCTGTTGGTTGTAATGTCAGTAAGGATTTAATAAGGTAACTTGTATCTTCTCGCTGTAACCCTATTTTTGTAGTTCGAGGATGTCGACCAGGCAAAACTGTGCAAATGTCCGAGGCAGAAGTTCGAGGACTGTGCCTGAAGTCCCGTGAAATATTTCTTCAGCAACCAATTCTCTTGGAGTTAGAAGCTCCTCTTAAAATATGTGGTAAGTTGTAGTTTATTTCGTATATGTTTAATTTATCAGAAAAGAATTGATTGCTTAGCCTATTTAGAATATCTCATTGCACTACTGTGATATCTTTATGATTCTGTCACATTCCTTATCTTTTGTAGGTGACATTCATGGTCAGTATACTGACTTACTTCGACTTTTTGAATACGGTGGTTTTCCTCCTGAAGCTAACTACTTATTTCTGGGAGACTATGTTGATAGAGGCAAGCAGTCACTGGAGACAATCTGTTTACTGCTTGCTTACAAAATAAAGTACCCAGAGAATTTTTTCTTGTTGCGTGGAAATCATGAATGTGCCAGTATAAACAGGATATATGGTTTCTATGATGAATGTGAGTATTGTCCTTGTATTCTACCGTCCATCTAAAGTGTATTATTTAAATGTCAAATACTATTCAATACTAACTTTTAACTCCTCAGAACTCACATTAGTCCTTTGCAGATGCATATTTACAGTGTGTAGTAGTTAATTTGAAAATTGCGATAAGCTGTTGCAGATTTTAAATATTAGAGTTAGAAGAGAACATATGGTTATGTTTCTATAGGCCCTAATAGGTTTTATGTATTTTATTAAGAATACTCTCTGTGAAAAATTGAAACATTTTATCATTTCCACAGTAGTTTTTCTATTTGTTATTCATTGCCACTGTTAATTATTGTGAACAACATTTACTCAGTTCAAAATACTGGACTTTATAAGTAAATATCAGGTTTTCTTTTCTTGGTTTACCATTGATCTCTGTGATACCTGAAATGATATTTATGGGATGTTCCTGTTTTGTGGTTCTCTGTAGTTTTGGCAGTGGAAAATTTTATTGTTTAAGTGTCTTAAGCAAACATTTGTCAGCTCTGCTAAATAGCTTAATGTGACATGTAAGGATAGAATGAACTTTGTTTTCTGAGTCCTGTTCACTGTCATGACTTACAACTAGTTAGTAAAAAAAAAAAACAACCTCTGTTCAACTTATCCCAGATATTTGGAGTTCAATAGAGCCACCCAAATTGTTGCGATTTTCACCTCAGTTTTTCTCTCTGCAATTAGTGAAAAATTCAGGTGATCATTTAGAATACAAATAATGAAATGAAATCTCAACAATTGACACATTTACCGTTCAGTCATTGTCTCACATTATCATTGTAGTGATACATTGAAGCAGGAGTTCAACAATAGATATGTGTACATTCATAAACAGTTACAGGAGGAAGTAGAATGACTTTTTTTTTCCCAAGAATGAGGGTTGTTTAATAAAGGAAGAGGCTATGAAAGATGGGTTAATGAATGACATCCTAAGCTCATTGGTCTCAAGAACCTGAATCAGCAATGGTTCATGCAATGCTTTGGAGAATAATATGTAATTCTGTGCAATGTCATCAGTTAAATGAAAATAGTAGGCTGATATATTTACATTCCACTATCATTTTCAATTACATGGTTAGTTGAGCTTCATTAGGTGATTGTGGTAAAGCTCCTCTGTCTGTGGGTACTAACTCACCACTCTTTGGGTCCCTTACCACACAAATAGGAGTGTAGGGGCTCTTCTCACCTCGCCTCCTCTGCCGAATGCAAGAGTGCTGAGTCTGTTGAAGAAGCGCGTGTTTTCCTAAAGCGATACTTATGATCAAAAATAAATACTGTATTGATCATTCCTAAATTCTGTTGCCCACTGTCGGCAACCCTGAAGATGATTTTCCATAGTTTTTCATATTCACACCAGGCAAATGCTGGGGCTGTACCTTAATTAAGGCCACAGCTGTTTCCTTCCCATTCCTAGGCCTTCTCTATTCCATCGTCGCCATAAGACCTATCCATGTCGGTGCGACGTAAAGCAAATAAAAAAAAAAAAAAAAAGTATTGCTTATTGTGTAGTTCATGTTCTGAAGACCTTGGAGGTGTTGCCAATATGGGACCGTAAATTTCGTGTACAGTTTTTCAGGCTCTGCGTTGGGCATATGGGCACCCTGGGCTGCAAGCTTGAAATGCTCGTTTAACACACAAAAGTAGCTCCCTTGCTAATCAGTGGTAGTGTCAATCTTCAAATCCCAAGGTTGAGGGTTCAAAGCCAGCAGAGGTGGTCAGGTTTTTGAATGGCAGAAAGTCCATTCGACATTGCATGTTGTATATTTAAGAGCTTTGAATGTTCAGTCATGCAGAAATAAACAGAAGTGGATATCTTATCTGAGTAAAGATTTATCATGTATTCATAGAAATGTTCCATGTAATATGCTTTCCTTTCATTGGAGAATTCAAGGTTGGCTACTAGAACAGAAAAATTTAGTCATGTAACAGGAAAAATAATCACATTATGTAACCAGAAAGAGTATAATAAAATTAAAAAGTCACTGACATCTAGACACTTGCCTAGCATTCTCTCTCGGTCCTGGCAGGTGAGTTACAATGTTATACCTGAGTTAAATTTTGGGCTGGAATATCTCATTTCCACTCAAAATTGTCTTTCTTTACAAAATATCTGTTTGTTCAAATGTTTTTGTCCTGACCTTAAGTAACATTTTCATAATCTTGCATCATATCCACAGGATCGTCCACTATTTTCTCTTGTGTCAGGATTATGGTACTCCTGTTACCTGTTCTACTTCACCTTCATTATTATAAGATATCTACAATTCAGTGACACAATCCTCATACAACCCATTTACCATAGGAAACACGGCTAATTCCATTAGAAAAGTAATTAATTGCCATCGGTTTTTGCTATACTCCGGTAGGCATGCAATCTACTAGCGTAGCCCTTCCAAATTTGCAAAAATATAACATGGACACACTTTTAGTGGTAAGTGCCAACTTTCACTAAATCGTGTGAAGGTGGTTAGAAGGAAGGCACTGCAAATCTCCCCTTGAACCACTAAGAACCTGGGAGTAGCAACAAAAACAAAATGACTGGGCTACAGCTGTAGTGTGTATGCCTGACAGAGAGTTAATAATGCTATAATAGATTACGTTGTGCATTTACTCATGTGTTTTCATCACACAATAAAGTAGTTTGAATCTATGTGCGTGTCATTAAAACATAAGAATGCTGTGTTAATATAAAGTAGGTTCTAGATCTTGGCCTATACAAAAACACTACCTGGCACTGGATAAATTTCCTCCTGCTCACTACCTCTTTACTGTTCCAAGGCTTTGGCATCGAGCATTCAGAGCGTGAGAGATGTATTGCATTATGTCACAGCGGTACTAGTTGGTTGAAAGAGATGTAGAGACAATACGTAGGAAGGCTGCTAGGTATATAATAGATCATAGAAGGAAGCTATGATCGGAAAATCTTCCAGAAAGAAGAGTAAAGGCTAGAATGGGAGGAATATTCCAGGCATACAAAGGGGAAGAAGAATAGAAGGATACAATAAAGAGGTCACACACTGGTGGGCATGTAATGGCCAACAGGTCCATGAATACAAATTATTAATGAGCCAGTGGAATAACAACTGGAGAAAGTATTACTATGTGGGAAGGGTGAGATAGATTGAAACAGTTTACCAAAAGATGTCCTTAACCCCTTACTCACAGATGTATTAAGTTTAAGGGAAAGGCAGACACCATACCGCCGAGCTGATTGGCTCATATGGTTAAGGTGCTGGCTTCAGAACCCAAGTTGGAAGGTTCATTCCTGGCTCAGTCCCATGGTATTTGAAGATGCTAAAACACGTCAGCCCCGTGTTGGTAGATTTACCGGCACGTCAAAGAACTCTCGCTATTGGTGTGCAGAAAATCCTAATGGTGTTTGTCAAGTCCCTCTTTATGATAGGAAGATCGGTGTTTGGTGTGCTGTTAGTGCAAGACGAATAATTGGGCCTATTTTTTTCGAGATGATAGTAAATGCAGTATGTGATTTTTACTTGTAGGTTGAACTGAAAGACAAAATGTATCAAACAAATCTTCATACATTGGAGAAACTGAAAGAAAACATGTCCTGCGGTACAAAATTCCGGTACCTTGGCATCTCCAAAAAACTGTAAAAGTAGTTAGTGGTACGTAAACCCAATAATGTTATTAATTATTATTTACTAGATTCCACACAACTTCATAAAGTTTTTTTTTTTAAAACCCATATGTGTAATGTTTTCCTCTTTTATATTGAAGGAAAACACTACTTACAAAAAAAAAAAGCAACATCTTCAACAAAAACTCGACCACATACCTTCTACCAATCTTGGTCAAATTTGCAAATTTCAAGTGGGTGTGAGCGAGTTGGCCATGCGGTTAGGGTTGAGCAACTGTAAGCTTGCATTCAGGAGTCGATTCGAACCCCACCGTCTGCAGCCCTGAAGATGGTATTCCGTGGTTTCCCATTTTCATACCAGGCAAATGTTGGTGCTGTACCTTAATGAAGGCCATGGCCACTTCCTTCCAATTCCTAGTCCTTTTCTATCCCATCATCACCATAAGACCTATCTGTGTCGATGTGATCAAGTGGGTGCTGCGATATATTACTCTGTTTTCCTTTCTTCGGTTGGTACGGTTTGATAGGAGGCACCCTGGTTGAATGGTCAGCATAGTGTTCTTCGGTGTAGAAGGCCCCGGCCTCGATTTCCAGCCGGGCTGAGGATTTTAACTGCATCTTATTAATTTATTCCTCTAGTTCAGGGGCTGGGTGTAAGTCGTAATACACTTCATGTATGTACAAGACATCTTGCTACAAACCGCCACAGAAACGTGCAGTAGTGAATACATCTGTCCATATGGGGTTTATGTCAGGAAGGGCATCTGACCGTAAGACCCAAACCCATACATAGTGCTGATTGGGAAAAGGCCAAGAAGGAGTAGTAGTGCATTGGACATGGAACACTCAAATATACACCATGATACATGGGCACCCGCAGGATCTCTCCGGGGGGGGGCACATTAACAATTTTCTTGAATATAAAACCAATATAATGTCAGCAACATTAAATTGTTTACAGAAATTTCCAGTTATAACAGATGCTAGATGACTGTCAGTAAGTTCAGTTTATGAAATAATCTGGTATGATATTAAACAATTGAACATCAACATTTTTAGAATTCCAGTGGGGGGGGGGGGGGAAGTGCCCCCCCTTGCGGGCGCCCATGCCATGATACAATATTCCTGACATCCCAGTACTTAAGTAGAGTATCGAGTTATCAGAATCTTAATACTCGTGGGGAGGCACTTTTGGTGCAGTGGCTTAATTGCTTGAGGGACAAGGTTCAAATTGCAGTTAATCCTGGGTTGGGATTTTTACCTAGAAAATCGTGGTGTCAGAAAGGGCATTGGACCAAAACCAAAAATGAGTCAGGATGGCTCCATCACTTCCAGAAATAGGTAGATAAGTAGATAAGCTAAAGAAAATTATAATATTTTACCATATGCAATTGGCAGCAGTGATAGGAACAGAATGGTTAGTAGACAGAGTGAGTGGCTGTACAGTTGGAGTTACGTTGCTGTCGGCTTGCATTCGGGAGATAGTGGGTTTGAACTCCACTGTCAGCAGCCCTGAAGATGATTTTCTGTGATTTCCATTTTCATACCAGGTAAATGCTGTGGTTGTACCTTAATTAAGATTCATCGCCACTTCCCACTCCTATTCCTTTCCTATCCCATCATCGCCATAAGACCTATCTGTGTTGGTGTGAGGCAGAAAAAAAATGTTTAGTAACCAGATTTTCGAATGTTCATTCACTGGGAAGCAGTCCAGGTTTAGTCATGAATTATTTGAGAATTTGTTAGTTGTTTGTTGTTTGTTTGCAAGCTCTTGTACGTAATTTTGACTCTAGTTCAGAAAATACTTTGGCAGAGGCGTGTTTTAGTTACGACTTTTTAAAATGTTATTTCATTGAAATCTTGATTGGTGAACTGCTTGTCCATTGTCAACCAAATTTAGTTGATGAATGTATTTCTTTGCAGATTTTAGGTATTGGCACTTTGCACAAATATCTATACGCCAACACCACAGCTACAACATTTGAGTCTGTAGCTTTTTTTGCGTTCATCTAATCAAGACTAAATACAGTTATAGGACTGTTTACATATAACTGATTTTCAGTAGCCAATGAGTAATGTTCCTGATCATAGTTTCTGTACTGAGTTAGGTCATGGATATATCAATTTTACTTGGGACTTTTACCCTTTATCATTCTTTACTGTTTTAATAACTTCTATGAAAGTCTGTATTAATGTGGGTTGGTTCTCAAATTATGATGAGGATTTGTGTTAACATATGGTTGGTTCTAAAGTAATGCTATGATGACTTTACACTCTCAAAATACACTCATCTATTCAGTAATGTGGTCTCTTAATTTTGATGTGAGCTGTTTGGTTCCAATACAGCTTCTTGATAATGTTCACATCTTTACTGTCAGTGCTGACAGGAATGATGTTTTTAGATGCTATGTTGGCTTTGGTGGTGATATTCCACCATTTATGCTGTTAATCTGTGTTGTGTTGGAAAATGGCAGATTATATGCGTTTGCTTAGAGCAGGAGTTCTGAAATTATTTTGGGTTCGTTGTTCATGATTTCACCTCGTGGAACATTGTGGCTCACCTGGCCTGCTTTAGAAGGATTTCCAACACTTGGGAGCAGTCCCAATAAATTGTGATCCCTAGCGGAAAACTATAAAACCCACATTTCTTACTGGATAGAACTAAAATGTATGATAATGACTAAAATAATAATAATAATAATAATAATAATAATAATAATAATAATAATATGGCCTCGGTTACAGTGTACAAGCAATAATTTGATGCCATATGGTTGCTTCCAAGTCAATTTTAACGTTCCGTTTTACTCTAGGCCTTCTAGATGTTAGAGCAAACCGAATCTTTTTTTGGGCGTCTATGGTTGAGTTTTAATGAATTTTGTCGGGTTAACACCAAATGTGTCATCGGAGAACTTTCACATGGTGACATCGTACGACATAGTGTGTCAGATGGACTTTTACCCGCCCTTCTAAAATCTGACTACCTCTGCTGGGTTTTAACCCACTACCTTGGGAAATGCAGACAGACACTCTACCTCTGATTCACAGAGGGAGCTATAATAATTACTGACAGAACATTTTTAATTTTTCAGGTTTGTGGTTTATATTTTTTATAATTTTTACTTTTCTCTAAGATTAATAAATAACATTACTAAAATATCTGTATACATGCTTGTTTTAGGTGTTCATATTTTTCCCCATGTTTTTTTTTTTTTTTGACCCTGCCCGATAATTTCAGGGCACACCCTTTGAGAACCACCTGCATGGAGAATAATATATATATCCTGTGAAACACTAGTGTCATTAGGATTGTCCATTACAGGTAAACGTCGCTACAACATAAAATTATGGAAGACATTCACAGACTGTTTCAACTGTCTGCCTATCGCAGCAATCATTGATGAGAAAATCTTCTGTTGTCACGGTGGCTTAAGTCCTGATTTGCAGGGCATGGAACAGATACGCCGTATTATGAGACCCACTGATGTACCTGACACAGGTCTACTGTGTGATCTGTTGTGGTCAGATCCTGACAAAGACGTGCAAGGTTGGGGAGAAAATGACCGTGGTGTATCATTCACCTTTGGCGCTGATGTGGTCAGCAAGTTCTTGAATCGACACGATTTGGACCTCATCTGTAGAGCTCATCAGGTAAGGAAAAATATTACTTCTTAATGACCTGCTTATCTCTTTTTCTCTCACTCGTGCTTTGGAAGTGTGCTTGATTGTCTGACCGAATGCCACATTGCTGGTTGGGCTTCGAATTGATAGCTTGTGTCGTGAGTTAGATGCGGCTTTCGGCAGTTACCTTGAGTTGACCCATAGCGAAGCACCTTGTGGCTAGTTCTGCAGCTGGATATATGGCTAGATCTACTCCATAGACCCAAGGTGAATACTGATGGCTCCGTTCCAGGACTTTCTTCACCAGTATCCGGCTGCGCAACATTTCTGTCCAGATGGTTCTCAGATCGGGGAAAATGTAGGATGTTCCTTCATCTTCGATAATATTAGCATGAAGATCTTGCTTTCCAATGTGTGTAGCATGTATACTACGGAGCTTTTCTCCATCTTAGGAGCTCTGCAGTTTGCACTGAGAGTGACGAAAGAGACCACTTTCTCGTATGTACCAACTCAAGTTCTCTGCAGGCTATTGACATATTCTATTTCCCACAAAACCCTGTGGTGTGATGGATTCATGACCTTGCAAAGCTGTGTGATGCCGGCACCAGAATCAATTTCACGTCGCTCCCAAACCACATTGGGATTGTGGGAAATGAACTTGCAGATGAGGCTGGAAAAGAAGTGGCACTTATACCACCTACACCTATGAATGTACTTGCTATGGATATTTGTTCTCAGCTACGTCAAACCATCTTGGTGTCCTGGGAATCAGAGTGGTCTACTGTCCGAACTTGCAACATGTGAGAACAATTAAGAAGACAACTGCTGTGTGGCGGTTCTCTTTCCAGCTATTAAGGGGAGAGGCTGTAGTTTTAAGTAGGCTGAGGATAGGCCATTGGAGATATATGCACTCTTACCTCCTGCAGAGGGAAGACCCCCCCCTCCAATTGTGTTCTTGTGGTGTCAAATACACTGTGGCCCACATTCTCACAGTATGTACCAATCTCTGTGGCCTGAGACAGAACCCCGGTCTGCAGGAGACACTCAAAATCATACTAGCCAATGGCGGGAATACTGCTGATCTCATGAATTTCTGTAGCTCAGGGGATGGCTGTTTGTCATCTAAATACACATCTTTATTTACATACAACTCATCACACTATCAAGCAACACGCAATTGTTGGGGTCGGAAAGGGCATCCAGCTGTAAAACTGTGTTTAATCTTCATCTAATGCTGACCTTAGGTAACTGGGAAAAAGCCAAGAAAGAAATCTCATTATCACACTGAGAGCACTTTTCTTCTTCATCTTCATCATCATCATTTCCCTTTATCCAGCTGTAGCCGGGTAGGGGCAAATATGGTTCCTCTCCACTTTCTTTAGTCTTTCCACCACTCCTCCTACAACACTGTCGCCCAGTCCAGGTTTCTTTCTATAATACTGCGTTGGATTGTGTCCTTCCATCTCAGTCGTGGTCGTGCACGACCTCTCCTTCCTCGCATTTGCATTTCCATCACCTTTTTTTTGGCATTCTTTCATCACCCATTCGCTTTATGTGCCCAAATCATCTTAGTCGGCTCTTCTCTATTTTATTTAAAGATAAAAATTTCATAATGTTCTGTATTGAACTGAATCACAATTAAATTGAAACAAGAAATAAAGTGGTTCAACCTATTCAATACAAGGAAAATAAGAAATGTAAAGTTTACATTCTTATTTGATTAAAAGCAGGACCGGTTTCGACCACTATTCTGGGTCATCATCAGCCGATTAAATAAAAATATAAAACAATGCATAGGAAAACAATAAGTAAAGGATAAGTCTTTCACTAAAAGCAGTTCAAGAAGCATTATAACACTATGGGGATTAGCTCTGCGTGTTGTGAGATCCTAAAATCCGGAAGAAGTCAAAGATCAGTCATTTAAATGCTTCTTTTTTTTTGCTAGTTGCTTTACGTTGCACCGACACAGATAGGTCTTATGGCGACGATGGGACAGGAAAGGGCTAGGAGTGAGAATGAAGCGGCTGTGGCCTTAATTAAGGTACAGCTCCAGCATGGAGAACCTACTATCTCCCGATTACTGGATACTGGCCGCACTTAAGCGGCTGCAGCTATCGAGCTCGGTGTAATGTAAATGAAGCAGGGTGCAAGTTCTTGACGAGCAGCATAACATACGTAATGTCTGGCACTGTGCTTCAAAATGTTAGTGAGAATTGGTGAATAGTTCAGTGAACAAGCCTGCAAATACTGCTAGGCGTGAAGTTGTAATACAATTTAATAAATTTGAAGTTCTAAAATTATATGGAGGTCGAAGATAAGTCACTTAAATGAAGTAAGATAAGGTTTTGAAGAGCAGCACAACATACGTGATGTCCAGCAATGTGCTTCTAAATGCCAATGAAACTCGGTGAATAGTTCAATGATCAAGCCTGCAAATGCTTCTAGGTGCAGAAATATATAATACAATTTAATATAATTGGAGTATATATTAATATTTATAGGATCTTGTATGATAAATTCTTTAGAGATGCAGAACAGTTGACATAAAAAAACAATTGTGAGGAGAAAAATGTTAAAAAGTGCAATATTGGAAACAAATGAAAAACGCATATGCATAGCGTGTTATTTCTTAAAGATAAAGAGTTCGGGTAGTATTTGAGGTAGCATAAGGTATGAATTTAAATTTGAATGTTGTAATGATCTGAACTGTAGGTAATAATAATGGCGCATGGCCTCCAAGTAGACGGCCTATTAGGCGACCTGCATGTCTGTGAAGATGAGGATGATTTATAATGTTGAATGCGCCACACACATCCAGCCCCCGAGCCATTGGAAGTAACCAATTAAGATTAAAATCCCCGACCCGGCCGGGAATCGAACCCGGGACCCTCTGAACCGAAGGCCAGTACGCTGACCATTCAGCCAACAAGTCGGACTGAACTGTAGGTGATATTATAGTATACAGTTCAATTCAGAATACTTTTTTTTTTCTGAGAGAAAAGATGAAAAGAAAATATAGGATATGGTAATAAATAAAGAGGATTAGTAGAAGATTAATATAACTGGAAGTTAAAAGAAGATAGGATAGGGAGATAAAGGAGGAATAGTTTAGGGTGGGTTAGGTGGATAGGTTATTGGAGGTAGAAAACGTGGGTAGGAAATGTGTAAGGCATGGAAAATTGAATTCCGGTTTAGAAATTTAGCATTATTAACAAAGGGCCCCTTTTAAACACTACTGAAAATTGTTTTATTCACCTTGACCAATACTTCAACTCTAATTTCAATTTAAACGACATTTCTGAAAAACCCAGTATTCTATTTGACTTTCCGGTTCTAATTCTTCTCAAAAATGCTAAATTTCTAAACCTGAATTCAATTTTCCATGCCTTACACAGTTCCTACCCACGTTTTCTACCTCCAGTAACCCATCAACCTAACCCACCCTAAAATATTCCTCCTTTATCTCCGTATCCTATCCTGTCCTTTCCTATCTTCTTTTAACTTCCAGTTCTATTAATCTTCTACTAATCCTCCTTATTTATTACCATATTCTAACTTTTCATCTTTTCTCTCAGGGAAAAAATAAATCCGAATTGAACTATATACTATAATATTACTACAGTTCAGATCATTACAACATTCAAATTTAAATTCATACTTTACGCTACCTCAAATACGACCCAAACTCTTATCTTCAAGAAATAACATGCTATGCATATGCGTTTTTCATTTGTTTCATATATTGCACTTTTTAACATTTTTCTCCTCACACTTGTTTATGTCAACTGTTCTGCATCTCTAAAAAAATCTATCATACAAGATCCTATAAATATTAATATATACTCCAATTATATTAAATTGTATTATATATTTTTGCGCTTAGAAGCATTTGCAGGCTTAATCATTGAACTATTCACAGAGTTTCATTAGCATTTAGAAGCACAGTGCCGGACATCACGTATATTGTGCTGCTCTTCAAGAACTTGCACCTTGCTTCATTTAAATGACTGATCTTCGACTTCTTCTGGATTTTAGTGTCTTACATCACGCATTGCTAATCCCCATAGTGTTATAATGCTTCTTGAACTGCTTTTAGTGAAAGACTTATCCTTTACTTATTGTTTTCCTATGCATTGTTTTATATTTTATTGTTTATTTTTCATTTTTTCCACTCCAATTTCTTCCCAGATTTTCTCATTCTTTATTTTGTCTCTTCTACTCTTCTGTATCATACTCAAGAACTTCATTTTGGCTGCCTGTATTCGACTCTCATTCTTCTGTCATTGTCCAAGTTTCTGCTCCGTAAGTTATGGATACGTAATACGTCATCTTATACATACTGTAGTTTCCTTTGCTTCCATTGGCACATCTTTGTCCCATAACATGTTTCTTACACTATGATTAAAACAGCTTCCAGCTTGAATCCTCTTATTAATCGCAGCATCCAGCCTAGCTTTCTCTATTAATTCACTCCCCAGGTATTTGAATATCTCCACTACTTCCAGGGGCTTGTCTGCAAGTCTAATCTGACCTTTCCCTTCTTTCTCCCCTCTAGTCATAACAAGAGTTTTACTCTTTTCTACATTTATTTTCAATCCACATTCTTCGATTTTCCCATTCACCACATCCAACTGTTCTTGAACCTTCATGTCCTCTTCTCCCCAAATCACAATATCATCTGTAAATAACATATTCATTTCTCTTCCTCTGTATGTTGCTTTCGCTATTCTCATGATGTCATCCGTTACTATTGTAAACAGGATTGGCGGTAGAACACTTCCCTGTCTCAGCCCACTAGTTAATTTGAACCAACTTCTCCTGCCAACTTGAGTTTGCATGCAACTACAACATTCCTTGTTCATTGCCATGATCATTTTTATTACTTTTTGCACCAGACTCCCAAACTTTTGTCCTGGGGACACTGTCATATGCCTTTTCAATGTCAATGAATGTCATCATATCATTCCCACACTCCCATTACTTTTCCATCTCATAATCAAAATGGGCTCTATTGTTGACCTTCCACTTCTGAAACCAAACTGATTTTCCTGTACCGGTATCTGATTTTCAACCCTCAACCTTATCCTACTTTCCAGTATTCTCTCCATTATCTTAGCAATATGGGATATCAGAGTAATCTCCCTGTAGTTCTTCAATACTCTATCGCCTTTCTTGAAAATTGGGATGAATCCTCAGGGACCTCCTTATTCTCCCAGACAATCATGAGAACTCGATATGTCCATTGCAGGCCTACAGTTCCAGGTGCCTTTATCATCTCCACTGAAATTTTATCTATTCCAGCAGTTTTTCCATTCTTCATCTTTCTTACTGCCATTTCAATTTCATTCATTGTCATTTCTTTATCCATTTCTTTATCAATTAATTGCCTTTCCTGGTCGTCCATTGAATGACTGTCATTAGTTCTCATGTTCACCAACTTCTGAAAATACTCTCTCCATCTATTTTTGTTTTGTCTGGCTTTGTTAATATTATGCTGCCTTCATCCTTCACAAATTCGCTGTTTACTTGATCTCTCTTTTTGTTTCTTAAGATACCATGGAGTAATTTCTTGCTGCCCTGCATATCATCTATCAATTTCTGGTTGAATAAGGCCCAGCTTTTCCTCTTTTCTTCCTCCACTACTTTCTTGGTCAAATTCTTTGCCTCCTCATATTTTCTTCTACTTCAGTCTTAGATGTTTTCCATGCTTTCCATGCCATTTTCTTTTCCTTCACTTTAATCTTTACCCTATCATTCCACCAGTGTGTGTCTTTGTCTTTCACATTTCCTGATGTTCTACCACATACCTTTCCTGCACATCCAACCAGTGCTTCCTTAAATCTTTTCCATTCATCTTCAGCATTCCCCATCTCCATCATGGGTACCAAGGGTATTATTTCCCTTTGAAATTCTTCTTGTATGCTTTTCTCCTTCAACTTCCATACTTTAATTCTTTTCTCTCTTCTTAATGGTTTTTTTTCAATCTTTCCCACTTTCAATTTTCCTATCACAACTCTTATGATCTCCACCGAAGGCTTCTTCAGGTATGGCTGTAACATCTAAAAGGTTCTTCCGGTGTTCTTTCTCTATGATTATATAATCAATCATGGTCTTTGTTCGTCTCTCTCCCCAACCAGACCTTGTAATCTTCTGACTACCGAGCTCGACAGCTGCAGTCGCTTAAGTGCAGCCAGTATCCAGTATTCGGGAGATAGTTGGTTCGAACCCCTCTGTCGGCAGCCCTGAAGATGGTTTTTCATGGTTTCCCATTTTCACACCAGGCGAAGGCTGGGGCTGTACCTCAATTAAGGCTACGGCACTTCCTTCCCAGTCCTAGCCCTTTCCTGTCCCATCGTCGCCATAAGACATATCTGTGTCGGTGCGACGTAAAGCCAATAGAAAAAAAAATGATCTTCTGACTGTTCTTCCTAAACCAGGTGTTTCCAACAATCATTTGGTTCCTCATGCAAAAATCCACCAACAACTCGCCTTCTGGATTTACATGTCCCTATCCAAAGGCTGCTACAACATCTTCCTTTCCTTGTCTTTCCATTCCAACTTGTGCATTTAGATCTCCCATCAATAGCACTTCCTTATCTTCTACTGTCTCTCCACTTCCTCTAAAAAGTCCTCTAGACGTTCATCTACGCAACTCGTTTGTGGGACATAGACTGAAATAGATTTTTCATGCCATTTTCAAACTGTAGTCTCCTCACCATCATCCTATCGCTGACGCATTTTGTATTTTCCACATATTCTTGGATTTCTTTTCTAAGTATGATGGCCACTTCACTTTTTGTTTCAGATCCTCGGGTGTAATACAGCCTGTATCCTTCTTTCAGAGGAATTTCTTCCGTACCCCTCTGCTTGGTCTCACACAGTCCATGTATGGTTATGTCATTTTCTTTCATGAAGTCAACCAGTTCTTCTGTCTTTCCCGTCAGTGTCAGAACATTAACCGTCGCAATCTTCATGTAGTTTGGTGCTGGTTGCCCACTTCTCACAGTTCCCCCAGCGCCCGAAGAGCTGCGCATCGCTTTTAGCAGGGGACGCCCTGAGATTTTCCGAGGCACATATTTGCTTTGTCCATATAGGCTAATGTTACCATGTGCTTTTCATACCCAAAGGCATTTTATACTTACTGCCAGGTTCAAAATTGGGCTGCACCTAACATTTATTTTCATATCTACTGTTATTTGGTGACAAATGCTGAGCATATAGTAGGTGTGTCTTGGTTAAGTGAATGTGATGTATTTCTCCAAATTTTGATGTCTTTGACTGTACACTATAAGAATTAACACTTGTTCAAGTGAAATCGATAAAGTGGGGTATCTGTTGAGGAGGAATTTTACTTTATTGTTGGTAAATATTTGACAGTTCTAACAGTAAAAGGGAACTGATAAGGTTTTATAGCTTATGAATATACTGTTTCTTGAGATAAGCCAGAAACCACATTGTACATCATAAAAGTGAATACAGCTAAATTAAAGCTTTGTGAGGGTGTAGATGCTATTCACTTACAGGTTCGTTGGGGTTCCTGTCAAGGTGCATAATAGTAAAACATGCATCTTAACCAGCAAGACAAATTGTCGGTAACTACTTTTATGTTCAGTTAAATTCATCTGCTTGGGCAAAGCCTGTGAGGAATGGTGTGGATCAGTGGTACTGTGTCGGCCTCTGGATCCAAGATAGCTGGTTCAAACCCGGCAGAGGTAGTAAAAGATTTTTAGAGGGTGAAAAAAAGTCCATTCGACACTCCATGTCGTACGATGTTGACATATAAAATATCTCTGGTAACACATTTGAACACATAAGAATTAAAACTCATAGACACCACCCAAGAGATCCGGTTTTATCTGGTATCTAGTAGGCCTAAAGTAAAACAGAACGTTGAAATTGAAGAGTAAGCAGCCAGATGCCATCAAATTAAAATGCTTGCACACGATAGCTGAGGCCATATGATTATTATTATTATTACTATTATTATATATATATATATATATATATATATATATAATTCGCTGGGGCCATCAAGGACCACGTTAAGTCTTGTTGCATTTGACACTGAACTTGGCCTTCTTTAGAGCCCAAATTTCCCTAATTCTTTGTGAGTGGGCCTGCTTACGCTCCTCTGTCCAAGGGGCACCGTGTCTTCTCTTCGGTTGCTCGTCTCAGTTTAGCCCGTTCGTCAATATTTTCTTGCGGAAGAGATCTCTGTTAAGGGCGTCTTCAGCTGAGATATGTAGCATTTGCAGGTCTTCTTTGGTATTTCTAAACCAGGGAATTGTGGTTTTGGGGTTTGAATCAAAAAAGTGAAAGATTTCTTTAGTTAACTTTCTTCCGTCCATTCTTTTCAGATGACCGTAAAATCGTGCCCATCTTTTTCTGATTGTGTCAGTAATTTTCTCTATTTTGCTGTAGACTTCCTTGTTGGATCTCTTTTGATGGATTCCATGTCTGTACTTTGATCCCAAGATTCCTCTCACAATTTTGCGTTCTCTTTTCTCCAGTTCTTCAAGGAGTCCTTTGTTGGCATTTAGAGACAGGGTTTCGGCTGCATATAGAACTACTGGTTTCAGAACTGTTTCATAGTGACGTATCTTGGTGTTTTGTTGTAGATTGTGCGGGATGTTTGGTAGGCTATTTCCAGTTTGCGTACTCGCTCCTGAAGTGCTTCTTTGTCCAGTCCATTTTTCATGATGATCTCACCCAGGTATTTGAATTTGTCTACTCGGGTGATGTCCCCGTATTTTGTATGGAGTTTTGGTGGAACCTCTTTGATGTTAGTCATTACTTCTGTTTTCTCAAACGATATCTGCAAACCAGTTTGTTCGGCAATTTCCTTTAAAATTTCAACTTGAGCTCTAGCGGTTTCTATGTCGTTTGAGAGAACAGCAATATCATCGGCAAATGCTAAGCAGTCTGTTGCGATCCCCTTGGATTTGGTTCCTATTCTCAATGGACTGTAGTTGGTTTCCTGTAATCTCACTCGCCAGGTTCTGATGATCTTTTCAAGAACACAGCTGAAGAGTATCGGGGATAGCCCATCACCTTGTCGGACTCCTGTTTTGATGTCAAAGGAATGCGAGAGACATCCGTGTAACTTCACCTTGGATTTTGTATCGGTCAGGGTGGCTCTAATTAATGCCAGCAGTTTCAAATCAACTCCAAATTCATTTAAGATGTTTAGCAGGACTTCCCGGTCAATGGAGTCGTACGCTTTCTTGAAGTCCACAAAGACAGACACATATTGCTTGGACCGTAGTGTACAATATCTGATGATCGTTTTGAGATTTTGGATCTGTTCAGCTGTTGAGCGACCTTTTCTGAACCCTCCTTGGTATTCACCTATTTGATGTTCGACTTGTGCTTCCAAACGCTCCAGGATGGCAAGTGATAGAATTTTGTAAGTCACGGGTAGCAAAGATATTCCTCTGTAGTTGTTGATGTTCTTCATGTTGCCTTTTTTGTGTAATGGATGGATCAAAGCTATTTTCCAATCTTCGGCTAGGGTCTCCTTGTTCCAAATTTCTTCTATTTGCTTTTGCAAGATATTATTATCAGCTGACTATATTACCAAACGAGTTGGCTGCATGGTTTGGGTCACGCAGCTGTGACCGTGCTTTGAAGAGATAGTGGGTTTGAACCCCACTGTTGGCAATCCTGAAGATAGTTTTGTATGGTTTCCTGTTTTCACACCAGGTAAATGTTATGTGTTAATTAACCCTTTGGGGTCCAATTGATTTTCTACCTGCATCCTGCACAGGTCCAATTTGACATTAGGCAAATATGGGAAGTACTCACATAAGTAAAAAGGTGAATTTTTACATTAATAATACAAACTTCAAATTTATTTATTATCAGTCAAGTTAACCACATTATCAGCGATATTTTTTCAAAGTATGGTACTTCCGGAAGCATTTGTTGGGGTGTAGTCCTGGGTTCCCTGGACAGGTCTCACAAAAAAATGGTCTCCTTTCTGCCCCCTTTTACTTTCTTGTCGGAACATACAGCACAGTCCTTGGTTTTTTTGTCCTGACGAGCATCTATGATGTGTAGCTTCCCCTTCAGTCGAAGTTCTTCATCACGGCTGCTCCGTCGGCCACGCTTACGGGCATTTTTGTTCCTAACGTCCCCAACAAGCCCCATAATAACTCGGTCCCTGAAAGTCTTGTGTTTCACCTCAGGCTTATTTTCTGCCTTTTGTTGCAAGTTATATAGGTGAAAACTGTTCACCAAAGCTACCTCCAACACCCAGAAGTACAATTTCCTCCACCACTTCAGACTTTTCACTACAAAACCATAAGATGAGCAGTAGTGATCAGCACGATCGACTCATCCCATTTTGCCTGTGTAATCTATAATGGCAACAGGCTTTAAAATTCTTTCTTCTCCTTACCCATTACGGTTGTGTCTGACTACCTCCACCATTGATGGGTTGTGCCATGTACTAAGAACTGACACAGTGCGCTTGTCTTTCCACGAAAATACCATGAATTTTTCTTCCTTCCACAGAGCACGAATTTCGTGCTTCTTCAGATTTAGTCTCCTATCTTTCAGCTGAGGTGGTAGTCCCTTCCAATTCAATAGCACAGTCCCAGTTAGATGAATTTTCCTTTTCAACAGTTCTCTTGCCAGTTCCATACTAGTGTAAAATCGGTCAGTAAACAAATGATAACCTACAGCTTGAGTAACTTGAAGTACGTCTGTCACCAGCTGCAAAACTATTCTACTGCCAAATGTGAAATCAGGGAAAAGTAAATTTATCGTAGTAAACGAGCCAAAGTAAGGAATCATGGACAAAACATACCCATTCAATGCATCAGCAATAACATATATCCTAATCCCCCACTTTGTTGGCTTTTGTGAATTATACATTTTGAAAAAGACACGCCCCTTGAAGCTTACAGTCGATTCGTCAGCTGAAAGATACTGACTTGGCCTATAAAATTCCAAGAATGACTTCCCTACACATTCTAAGACACTTCTAACTTTACTCGTTCTTGTTACCATTGTTGATGCACTTGATTGTGGAGGGGGTGAAACATGAAAGCCCCAGAATATCTGAAGAAATCGTTTCCGAGAAAAAATGTCCTTACAGAAGGTAGATGAATAGAGCCACAAGTCTGAAAAATGTTCTTTTAGAGTTTTCCTTTTTGTACGTGCCATATTCAGAACAACACCATGAAATGCCATCATTTCATCGACGGTAACATCGACCCAGTTCCACCATATCGAATGTTGCTGCAACGGCATACGTTTGGTAATACATTCTCTTACATACCTGTTAGTTTCCTTACATATTTCGGAAAACAGTGAAACCGGGAACAGCAACAAAAAGAAATCCAAAGGAGTTACCGGTTTCTTTCCTGTAGTAGGAGGTTTGTATCCCATAGCACTGTTGTGAGAATACTTGGAAAAAATACGGTCACCTTCTTCATAAACTTTCCATTCGTCACCCACTACATCAGCGCTTTCGCCACTATCTTCCATGTCATTTTCCTCCTCACTCGAAATATCATACTCAGATTCAGGAAAACTAATGTCACCATCAGAATCCGTCAACAAATCATCGTCAATATCACCACTATCACATAACTGTTCGTAAATATCATCAGGCTCCATGCCGCGGCTGGTGGACGCCATGTTGATAACGAAAGTAAACACAGCTGTGACAGTGAGGAACTATCTCCAAAGAAATCACAATTCAGTTTAAAGGAATGAACAGCAGATAGCAGAAGGCAAGAGAGAAATGCCAAGGCTGTATACTGCGTAAAGCTCGGTGCCATTTCTGCTCCAGCATACGAAATATATAACCTTAAAGTTGTGTCGGACTAGGTCCGACATAGGACCGGAACTGAAAATTAACGATGTCGGACTGAGTCCGACATTGGACCCCAAAGGGTTAAGGCCACAATTGCTTCCTTCCCAATCCTAGCCCTGTTCTCTCACATCATTGCCATATGACCTGTCTGTGTCAGTGCAACGTAAAACAAGTAGTGCTGTCCTCTTCTTTCTCTTGCTGGGCTGATTGGTTTAGACTTTAGACAGTACAGTGCTGGGTTTCTGAGCCCAACTTACTGTGCTTGTTAGTCTCATTCAGGTTTTTAAAGGTTCTCAAATATGGAAGTCTTGTGTCTGTAGGTTTACAAGCAGAAAAGAACTCCATGGGGTAAAATTCTAGGACCTTGGTATCTCCGAAAATCCTAAAAGTAGTTAGTGGATCAGCAGGACCATACCATCACCTCGTGCTCCTCCGCCCTACTATTTTGGGCTGTGAATATGCTCATGCTATTCCTTAGTGAATTCTTGTAAGTTAGTTTTGCTAAAAAAAAAAGCCCTTAGTATATTAGGATCCTCCTGTGGATGGGGGCATTCATTACGTCCACCTAAACTCTGCTTGTTGTAAAAGGTGACCAAAAGGAGTAATCCCCTGGAGCTCTCTACTTAGAAGCAGTGTTTAGCAACCACTGGGCCCCTAGGTGTGTCTGGCATTGCTTCCATTCATGCCAGGTTCCCCTTTTTTGTTTTTCCTATCCAGCCTCCCTTTGCCAACTCTTGTTCTCTTCCAATATTAGGTTTGCAAGGTCTAAGTAAGCTTTTATCTTCATCCTGTTTCCTTTCTTTTGCTAGACCCTTTTTGAATGGTCATAACTCTTCCCGTTTTATCTCTGTTTAGTATTAACAGAGGATGGTGGTTGCCCAGTTGTACTTCGCCTTAAAATTATAATCACCACCGCCACCACTACTAGGCTGTTGAGATGGTTAGTAATTAGAAAGCCAGCTTTATGGATTGAAGTGTAGTGGAGTGTGTTCCATGTAGCATACCTCATCATCATGAATTCCTTCCATTGAGCTGGGTAGAATGTTTTAGAACAATATGTGTCATCATTTGTTACAGTCTTGGTATCATGCTCCTCTCTCTAGAGCATCCCATGTTTCTCCTCTCTAGTCTTCTCTAATCTGATCTAACCACCTTTTTCTAGGGTGTCCAATTGGTCTTCATTCCAGAACAGTCTTCTCAAAATACTGCCTTGGAATTCAAGTTGGCTGCATCCGCTTAACGTGTCCTAGCCTCTTCAACCTTGCAACACTTGGTATTTCTTCCACGGTGATGGCTTATCTGCAGGGCTCTTCATATCTGATCATTCCTAAAAGCTATAATTTACATGTATTATCTTCATGAATATATTCATATTCTTGTTCTTACACTGCTTTCCTCGCACTGGTAGGGTCGCTAGTGCAAACTGTGCCACATGTCAATTTAGTCTCCGATATTAAAGGTTTCCTTCAGTGCTAGTCTTAAATACATTGAGAGTGCATAAACCAGTGCAGACACTACGATAATGTCATAAAAGTCATGGAGGAAAAAAAATCTGGCATGGTTTTACAGCCAGATGCCCTTCCTGACACCAACTGTATGTGAAAGGATTTATTCACTATTACATGTTCCTGTGGTAGATGGTAGTGTGGTGTGTTCTGTGTGTATGAAGAGACATGAAATGAATGGCCTATGGCGTTTCGTGCCGGGAGTGTCTGAGGATATGTTCGGCTCGCCAGGTGCAGGTCTTTTGATTTGACACCCGTAGGCAACCTGCCGGGAATCGAGCCCAGGACCCCTGTGACCAAAGGCCAGCACTCTAACCATTTAGCCATGGAGCTGGACGTATGAAGAGAAGTGTGTTGGAATGAATACAAACACCCAGTCCCTGAGCCATAGGAATTAACCATATGCAGTTAAAATATTAGCCTAGCCATGAATTGAACCCCTCTTTGAACCGAATGTCAGTATGCTGACCATTCAGCCCAGAAGCCAGACATTCATATCCTTGTAGTAGCATAAATTTATTTCATGAAATTGATATACTGTAAATTACAATTCTGATTTCCATATCATCTATTTCTATGAGGTGGGCTGTGGAAAATTCTAAACTAACCACCAAGTCTGAGATGTTCATGAAATGTTTCGCATTTTGTTTTCTAGGTGCAGCAGCCAATTTATAAATAATATTTACTCACAGTGAAATTGGTGCTAATGGAATAAGTGAGGATGCACTAATTGGTTGAGTTGTCTGCACGTCACTCGGCTGCTACGACCTTGAGGCAGCAAGACAAAGTGAATGAGTCACAGAACCTGACCTAATTGTCCTAACACAGTACAGGGTAGACTGACAGTTACTATATATCCTTTTTCTTTTTTTTAATTCCTTCATTAGGATAAGATTTTTAGTAGCCTTATTAGGAGTTTTTCTGTTAGAAAAATTAAACTAAAGGGATTTATGATGGAAGTGATTGAGCCCAGTTTACAGATGTTTGGGAAAGAGATCCATATTAGTAATATGAAAGGATATTCAGGCCAAAGTAGTGTTCTGACTTTCTACTGTCGTAGATATTCTTTTACCTTCAGTTTATGCCCAAATATCTATCAGTCTTCAAGTAGGAGTTTCGTGATTTCAGTTGAAATTTTCTGACTTCTCTTAACTGAATGACTCATTTCAAATAGGGACATTATGGAAAGATAGGAATGTGAACAGGAATAAATAATAGAACAAACATAACAGTGTATATATCATACATTTTATTAAATTATATACAAATACAAATCTGATTTAGCATAGAGGCTAAGGGAAGAAAAACTGACAGAAAACCAAGGATAGAAAGATCTGTGTAAGGTGTCAAGAAGCCAGTCTTTCTACAGGAGATGACCCTGAATAATGGTTTCTTTCTGGCTAACAACCTGAGTTGTACATGGGACAATAACCTGTCACTGTCCCCTGAAGTATCTTCAACTGAGAATGGAAGAAAAGTTTGGTAAATACACTACCTCAGGTGGTAATCATTCCACTGTTGCCCATCAGCAGACCTATAAGTCTTAAATTACAGATGTTTATTTGAACAAACCACCTATTCAATACATGTAATTACTTGTAGTTAGGACTTAATCCTTGTTACAGTTATCTAATTGGGACATATTTCGCCCATTTGTCGGGCATCATCAGCCATCAGTTGCACCTCAAAATTAAATCAGGATCCTGATTATGTTCAAAATGTACTATTGGATTCTATAATTACAGTCATAAAATCAATTTACAAATTCTTGTTTTGTTTGAAAACATCTATGGTTATAGAACATATAAAACTAACAGCTTGGCTGTGATAGTGACTTAACTAATTCTAAGTACATTGAATAAAAATATTTTACAATTTAATGAGAATTATGTTGGATTTATCTAAGCTTAAATGTCTAAAACTTCTTTCAGTTTGAGATTATTCGGTGGAGATTATTTGAAACATAGCACTTACTATAATTTGTACCTAGAAAATCTGGTTAAAATCATGTTATAAGTGTGATTGAGAACAACATAAGTATCCTTTAAAATTTTTATATCATGGAGAAACAGTATAGTAATATTGGTGTCTTATGTAGCTGTCCATCATTAAGAGTATAGTCCGGCTCCACGGCTAAATGGTTAGCGTGCTGGCCTTTGGTTACAGGGGTCCCAGGTTCGATTCCCGGCAGGGTTGGAAATTTTAACCATCCTTGGTTAATTCCGCTGGCACGGGGACTGGGTGTATGTGTTGTCTTCATCATTTCCTACTCATCACGATGCGCAGGTCGCCTACGGGAGTCAAATGTAAAGACCTGTGTCTGGCGAGCTGAACTTGCCCTCGGACACTCCCGGCACTAAAAGCCATATGCCATTTCATTAAGAGTATAATTCTGTATAAGATTAACTTAAAATCGAAAATGTAGATGTATTTGGCGATTTAGAATGTCGTAACTGGCATTGAACTCCACTCTCGTGGTTGTTATCTATAAGTGGAATACTGTATATCAGAGGGGCTAGTTAGCACACTTAGTTTTAAGCTGGAATGCTGTCACTTGTTGTGAGTTGGTCAAAGGGGAAGATTCAAACAATAACATCAGATGGTGTGTGGGTGCTGCAACTGGATATCAGGGTGCACGTTGAAAACGCCTGCAATGAAAAGAAGGCGTGTAAGTCGGACTGCAAGTAGTGTTAATTTAAATTAAAGGTTCACGTTGAATGTTTATCACTTACCCGCTTGACTGTTGTTAGGTTGACTAGCAGTGCTGACTGCGCCGGAACGAGTGATAGCCGCTGTGCTCCTGCTTCTCGTATTGTAACCATGTGAAAGTTGCGGCGGGGGGGTGTGTCAGGGAAGGAGGGGTGGGCGCAGCGTTGTGCTTGCGTGTTGTGTGCGGAGGGGAATTGATTGATAGAGGCGGATGAGGCAGGAGTTTTATTTGTTGGTTTAGTGGGAGTTTTTAAGTACGTGGAATTAAAGACTTTAAGCAAACTCCTTTCTTTCAAATTTTCAATATGGTTTTGATTAGTATTTTGAGTTTTAAAAGCAATTTTGTTTGTAATAATTTTGGAATTTATTCGTATAAGGGACTTTTGATTTCTATTATGTCATTCAAATTCTGGTTTTTATTGAAGTATTGGTCTAGATAGATGTAGATGTTCTCGAACTCAGTCATTAATTTACCTTTATCTACTTTTTTTTTATGATTTCTAAATCTTGCTCTATTGTTGTAAAATGATGTCCACTTTCCTTCATAGGGGAACTCATTGCAGAGAATTTATTGTATTTTAACGCGTTGAAATGTTCCAAATATCTGCATCCTGTTTGTCCAATATATGAAATATTACATTGTGAACAAGACAGTCTATATATTCCAGATCCTGAGCAACGGTTAATAGTTGGGTTAATGGTGTTATGGTTAAAAAATATATTTTGATTAGTATTTTGAGTCTTAAAAGTGATTTTGATGTCTGGTTTTTTTTAGGGGGTTTTTGAGACTTGGTAAATAGCTGGTTTAGTATGTGTAAAGGTGGCAAATTTGGACTTGAATTTGGACGTGAAAAAAGCTTATGATACAGTTAAGAGAAAACATGTATGGGAATAGTGATGGGACATTCAATTCATTTTACTGAATCGATTCATTTGATTTAGTTCACATTACTGAATCGATACAGTGATCTGATTCACGGCTCATTGGTCACCGCTCCTACTGCATCTGTGTAGTATGTGCTGGTAAGACAGCAGCAACAGCATTCAGTGCTCGCATCTGCCATCTGGTCTTCATACTATGAATTCCTTTCTTAGAAAAAATGCTAGTTACTCTAATACATCGAAGGTTTCCGGCGACGCACAGTGGGAAAGGTTAGGATTAGGAAGGTAGCAGCCATGGCCTGAATTAAGGTACAGTCCCAGCATTTCCTGGTGTGAAAATGGGGAAACTATGGAAAACCATCTTAACGGCTGCCGACGGTGGGATTCAAACCCACCATCCCCCGAATGCAAGCGCATAGCCACACGATATTAACCGCACGACAACTCGCTCGGTCATTTTTGAAAATATGTATTTTTCTATCAGCTGAGGATTTTTTAAATCGTCATATTTTGTATAGGCTACCAGAGATGTACAGTAGACCGCTCGTTTTCTGATTCAACATACTGTTATTGCGTCTGTCCACATATGATTGAAGTCTTGTGCAACGATGTGACATATGAACTGAGAGAATACTGAGCCGTTCTTCCTAATATAAAACAGGTACTTTTGAGTGGTCATGAGCATGACTCCTAGACCATAGTCATAGGGCAGGCTAGAGTCGAGTTTAATTGTCAAATGTCAACTAAGTTATAATACTAAGATTCATTAAACTAATAAATAGTATAACCTAATAGCCTACCTACTTACTAGCTACTTCAGAATTATTTTGTGACTACCTTTTTAACACTGCAAATAAATCCATCTATTATTTAAACCTCCCTGTAAGAAGAGGACAGTGAATGCAAATGGGTATTATTTTCAAATGAGCTGAGCTCGAGAGTCCATTATAGCATACGATTCTTTCAGTGTAGCATGGCTCACTGTATGTCTCGCTGCAGTGAGCCGATAAGGAGCCGTGCATATCTTGTGTCTCACTGAGCCGGCTCGTTCACGATTCTTTCCGTGTGCCATGGCTCACTGTATGTCTCGCTGCAGTGGAAGCTCGGCTCTCCACGTGTCCAGTGAGCCGATAAGGAGCCGTGTGTATCATGTGTCTCACTGAGCCGCGCTCGTTCACGATTCTTTCGATGTGCCATGATTCACTGTATGCCTCGCTGCAGCGGAAGCTCGGCTCTCCGCGTGTCCAGTGAGCCGATAAGGAGCCGTGTGTATCATGTGTCTCACTGAGCCGCGCTCGTTCACGATTCTTTTGATGTGCCATGATACACTGTCTCGCTGCAGCGGAAGCTCGGCTCCCCGTCAACGTCCAGTGAGTGCGCCACTCAGCACTGTCTGCTGGGAGTAAGCTGAATCGTGTGCCGTGAGCTCGCCGTTCCTGTGAATCGATTCACTCGGACACTTGAATGAATCAATACACTGCTTCGAATCATGCATTCAGTAGCCAACACTATATGGGAATGCGTACTGAAAAGGAATGTACCAAAATCATTAATTAACAAGATAAGTGTTGTATCATGAGAGTAAAAGCAGTGTACAAGTGGGGAGCAGTGACTCTGAAAAATTTTATACAACAAATGGTCTCGAGCAAAGAAGTGCACTGTCACCATTATTGTTTATTATATTGATGGATGAAATCATAAAACATGTAAAACAAAGTATCAGTAGTGTTGAAGTGAATGCTTTGGTATTTGCAGATGATGTAGTGATTTGGGGAAAGGGAGAAAAAGGAAGTACAAAGGAGACTGGACATTTGGAATGAAAATATGAAGGAGTTTGGAATGGTACTTAGTAAAAAGAAAACTGTAGTCATGCACTGTGGAAAAGAGAAGCCAAGTGAACATAGATAGAGAACGGTTTGAGAATGTAGAACAGTTTACATATGTGGGTAGCATTATTAATGGAAGTAATGATATCAACCCTGAAATTAATAACAGACTAAGTAAAGGTACAATATTTTATCATCAAGTCAGAGAGCTTTTATGGGATGACAAAGTACGCAAGAGAATGAAGTTAACATTATATAAACAGTATTTCATACCAGTTGTAACATACAGACTAGAAACGCTGGTAACTATTAAGAGACAAGATAGTAAGATCCATGCAGTAGAAATGAAATCTTTAAGAACATCGGTTAAAAAATCAAGAAGAGAGAATTCAAAATATTAAAATCAGAGAAGAGCTAAATATAGAATCGTTGGTACAGAACATACAGAAAGCAAGACTGAGATGGTTCAGACGTGTAAAAAAAGTGGGAAAGGAATGGGTAGCAAGAAGGGAATTGGAAAGTGAAGTTAAGGAAAAGAGACCGGTTGAAAGACCGAGAAGGTGGATGGATCAGATTTGGAAGGACATTAGAGAAGCTGGATTGGATGTGGTGGAAGTAATGGAGCAGGAAAAGTGGAAGGACAGAGAGGAGTGGAGGAGGCTTGTTAACTACACCCGGGCAACTGGAGTGGGACATTGATGATGCTGGGTTTATTTGGGATGAGATTTGTCGATAATTTAATTTTAACTTATTTTGTAACCATTGAATTTGGCTAGATCTTTTATTTAATTAATTCTTTGTCCAGGTTGTTGGGGGAGAGGGGTATTTTAAATGCTCTGTATACTAGGCTTTAAAAGGGAATGGGAGTTTGGATGTAGAGTTATTTTTTATTGTTATTGGGGCATAGGTTGGCTTTCTGTATATTTGAAACTCGAACTTAATATTGATGCGTGTTATGTTAATATCTAGAAAATTAATAGTCATTATTTTCATCTTCTTTTGTGAATTTTATGTTGTGATCTAGATTATTTAGAAAGTTAAGAATTTTATCACTATTGCTGTTGTTTGTCTATAGTTATAAAAGTGTCATTTACATACCAGAGCCATAAACAGAGCCCTTTTATTTTTGTCACTATTATGTTCTAAACTGTCTATGTATATATCTGCTAAAATTCCAGAAATGGGATTGCTCATAGCTAAACTTTTCTGAAGGTAAAATAATTGTTATTTAACACAAAACTTAATAATTTAATGAAATCTTCTGTTTCAAATTTACTGTGGTTGCTGTATGTAGAAAGATTACTTTTAATAATATTGATAGTTTCACTTGTTTGAACATTTGAATACATGTTTATAATGTCAAAAGAACACATGATGTGGTTGGGTTGTAAGTTGAATTTATTTAATCTTTTGCAAAAACCTATTGAGTTTCTAATTGGGCAGTCATTATTGACTTTATAATGCTTTTTAAGAAAACTGTGTATGAATTCTGAAGTTTTATATGTAGGGCTATTTCTACTATTGATGATTGGTCGAATAGGTTATTTCTTTTTTATGAATTTTAGGCAATGCTTTTACTGTGGGTAAATTTGGATGCATGTTAATTAACTTCTGATACTCTTGTTCCTTAAGCAGAAATGTTGAGTTTTTAAATTCTGTTGAATTTTAACTATGAATAAGACATACCTGAAATTTTTTTTTCGGTTTTTCTAATCTTTCTTGTTTATTAAAATGGTAGTCCCTCCTTTATCCGTTTTAGTAACAATTATATTATTGTTCATTTTGGTTTTTAGTTCATGGGTTAACTTTAAAAGGTTGGGATCAGAGTTGGTATTTATTTCCTTGACCAAGGTGGGGAGTTTCTTTTTTATTTCATATCTAGTGTCGTTCTGTTGTTCCAAAGGAAGTTTTGCTGTATTGAACTCAACCTCCGCTATTGCAGTGATTACATCGTTTTCTTTGCGTGAACTGGGCCAATTGAATTTTAACCTTTGTTGAGAAGAGATTCATTTCTTTATCTGAAAAACTAGGTTCTACAAATTAACTGTGGTAGGAATGTTATTTAAAGGTGAAATAGGTTTTCTTATTAGGCCTACTGTGTTTTGTTCAGATAATTTCGGTTTTGTGTCTTTAAGGTGAGCGAATTTGCTGTCTTGAATGTTTTTTTTGTTTCTTGCTTAATATGTCAATTAACTTATTAGTGTACTGTACATTTGGAAAGAATTCCATTCTAATGGGGGAAAAGTAATAGGAGATCGATAAATGTGTACAGTATAGTTGTAAATTAAGGAATGACTTCATTTTGTAAAGCAACTTGATCTCATTTTTTAACCAGATGTCATTGACTTTATTTTGAGTATCAATTAGATTGGAAGTTGGAATGCTTTTTCTTTGAAATGGTTTTAAGAATTTTGGAACTAATCTAAGTTTTAGGCACTCTTTTGGGAAACTTATGTCTTTAGAAATTTTGCTGATTTTAACCTTGAGGTTAAGATACTTATTTTTTTTTATATTAACCTGGTTGGCTTTAAAATTACAAGTAATCATTTTCATTGTGGGTCCATATTGAAATTCAATATAATTCTTAAAATACAGATGCTTATCTGAACAAACCATCTATTCAATACATGTAATTACTTATAGTTAGGACTTAATCCTTGTTACAATTGTCTAATTGGGGCATGTTTCGCCCAGGTGATTTTGACGTCTTGTTTTTTTTTTAGGGGGTTTGAGACTTGATAAATAGCTGGATTAGTATATGTAAAGGTGGCAAATTTAGACTTGTTAGGTTTATTTGGGGTGAGGTTTGTTGGTAATTTAATTTTAACTTTATTGATAATTCGGTTGATCATATCTATTTTGTATTTTTGCCCAGACGAAACATGTCTCAATGAGACAATTGTAACAAGGATTAAGTCCTAACTATAAGTAATTACATGTATTGAATAGGTGGTTTGTTCAAATAAACATCTGTATTTTAAGAATTATATTGAATTTCAATACAGACCCACAATGAATATGATTACTTGTAATATCAGCAGACAATCGGATTCTGGGGAGTCCCCTTCATCATCTGCTTCAAGGGTGAGTCGAAGCATCCCGAAAGCACCAGACGTATATTCAAAGGCAGTGAAGTTTCTTTGCAACACTTTATGCTAATTCATTGCCCAAAGTGGGTAAACTGAAACATCTGATTGGCACATTGACATGGCACGACATTTTTACTGACAGTGTTACAGGAAACCGCCAGCCCCGCGGTCTACATATAGCATGCCTGCCTCTTACCTGGAGGCCCGGGGTTTGATCCCTGGTGAGGTCAGGGATTTTTACCTAGATCTGAGGGCTGGTTCAAGGTTCACTCAGCCTATGTGAATGCAATTGAGCTTTGTCAGTGATATGGCAGCTGAGGATTCATCATGCTGACCATGCAGAACTTCATAATCTGCAGGCCTTGGTCTGTGCAAAATCAACCAAGACAACTGGTGGAACCTGGAAGAAATGGACAAATTTCAGGAATATCTGGAAGATATTCTTTAATTACTGAGAGATATACCACCATATTGCTGCACAACTTCAGTGCCCAGTTGGGAGGAGAGAAAAGTATAGGAATATAGTTGGACTTGACCACAAAAACTGAAGACTGATTCTACGAACTCTGACACATACTCCAAGGTTAAAATTAGGGGTGAGATCTCAGAAGCCTATGAGATCAAAACAGGTTTCAGACAAGGTGACAACTTTCCCATTCCTCTTTAACTGTGTCCCTGAAAAAAATTAGAGAGAATTGTACAGGAACTGGTCAACTTGTGTGTCAAGAGTTGGATCTACCTGGGTTGCAAGAGTGAAGGATTGACAGATTGTCTGGCCTGTGGAGGTGACATGGCACTGATTACTGAATCTCTGGAAATAGCAATAGTCCAAGTCAGTTGTCTCAGAAGACAGGCTGCTAAAGCTGTATTACAAGTGTAATAGGAGAAATGCAAGTAAGAGGCTAATAGTGATGTCATTAGAACAGGATAAAATAAAACAAGTGTAGGAATGTAAGTACCTCGACATCTGGATTGAACCCAACTTGTTAGCCAAAGAAGTCCTCTCCATGAGAGTGAACACGCTGAATCTGGCCATCGACTGGCTCAAAACACAGCACACCTGTCATACAGTCTGAAGATGAAACACTACACAACAGCCATCCACCTGGAAGCCCTGTATCATGGAGTGTCTGTCACTAAATAGAAAAGGTTTGATTGAAAAACTGGAATTCAGAAAGAGAAGAATTCACATAAAGGTCCTAGGCCCAATACTGGATGATGGGGAATACCAGAAATGTCACAATTCAGGGCTCTACTCCCAGACAGACGGACTCTCTAACTGTTCCAGGAAAAAGTCATGTGGCAAGATTGTCTCCCAAGAGACTGACCAGCTGCCTGTTCACCTTCTGGTGAAACAAGAGAGTCCATACCACTTGGCTCAGGGAGATTGAGGAGGACATAAGAGAAACTGGGTGTGGCAGATTTAAATGACAGGCTGAGACAAATTTGTGCTGACTGCACTCAACCAAAAGCAGCGCCATTTCCAACTGGACAGTGTACCCTGCCACACTGCTAGGATTGTGAAGGACTGGTTTAGGAAACATGATAGTCACTTTGCTTTAATGCCATAGCCCTGATATGTGGGTTCGTACTACATCACCACCGACCAGCAGTGTATGCCTACTGGAGAACCAGCTATTGCACTTGCGGTAACAGGTGCCCCAAGATAACCTCCACCACCTTGTTGAATTGATGCATTGCCGAGTAGCCGCAGTTCTGTGGGCAAAAGGTGGTCCTGCTTCATCTTAGGTAGGTCATAATGCACTGGCTCATCTGTGTAAGTGATTGGAACTTATACTTGATTATTCCTTTTCATGACTCTTGGGATCCTCTTTGTTTGTCTTTAACCACTTGTATTCATCGTGATCTTTTTGACTCTTCCCTTTTCCTATATTTAACCTGCTCTCTTCTAATCCTGCACTTCCTACATCAAGACTGAAGATGTGCCGAGCTATGTCCTCAGCAGCGTTGATGCTCACCCTCCTGATGAAGTTGGGGAGCAGAAACAAGCTCGTTGGGAGCTGTGAGTAACTTAAATAACAGCTGATGCAGCATGTTCAGTCATTCCTGTCCCAACAAGTACAATTGTCCTCAACATTTAAAAAATCTTGACCACACTTATGTTAATTTTAGTATATTTTTAAACATTTTAGTTTTTACTAGACTCACTGAAGATGGAACATACTTTCGAAAGCTGATTCTGGACTAAATTATTTTGACTAATTGTGCTGATACAGTCTGTGTTTTAATTCACTAAATTGTATCAATCCACCAGGACCGTGGCTTTAATTTTGTATGATGATTATGAGAGTTCATGTTTTTTAAAATATGTTTGTGAGGTTCTCCTTATTATGGAAACTGTCACAATATATAATTTTGAGGATGTTAGATCATGTAATACTTGTATAATGTGCTGATGCATTTGAAACCTGCTACTGGGATCATCTTCAGAGTAGTAACAAAGATTTCATTGGCAACTCTGTGACAAGGAGGAGAATCCCCAAAATTGTATATTATGTCATTTAGTGGTCATGAAAGTCTACGTCTTAAGAAAATTTCTGTGTTTCAGGTTGTAGAAGATGGCTATGAGTTTTTTGCTAAACGCCAGCTGGTCACACTCTTCTCAGCCCCTAACTACTGTGGAGAATTTGACAATGCTGGAGGAATGATGTCAGTAGATGAGACACTAATGTGCTCATTCCAGGTAAATATGGTGTGCATTTTTAAAATGAATGATCATCAAAGACCAATACTGTTTCTTTGAAATTACAGAATTGCATTTTTTGGTGCACCGTATCCACTTCTTTTCTTTGTTGAATTTGTTTTTTGCTTCTCACTAGATGGGTAGATGAAAGAACAAGAGTAAGAGTATGCATCCACAGGACCACTTACATGCCATGTTCTGTTACACTCACACAATAAACACAATTTGATGATCACTTTTGTTCATTAACCTTTTAAGTGCTACCTTATAACGTGCATTACCACGTGTCATTGCTAGGTCTTGGTGCTCATTTCCTTGCTCTTTATAAGCTTTGTAATTCTGAGAAATAGCCGTTTATAGTCTATGTCAAATGGGAAGCTGTTTCCATTGCAGTCATATGTATGAAGTAAAACTGTTACAAATGATATTTAACGTAGCGACACAACTGAGTAAGTGGAATAATGGGACATTATAGCAGCCGCTTGGTTGGACAATTCTGAGCTATCTTTTGAGGCCAGTACACTTCCCAATTGACACAAGACTACAGTTTCTGTACCTGAATAAGTTCATTGTCGAAGGTTTTATACAAGCCACTATTAACGTGAAGGAAGGCGCTCTGGATTGTACTCTTCCTCTTTCGTGGCAATTCTTCCATCAATGATGATGCAAAGGAACTAGTCGTGCTACAGAATATGACCATTAAATTTTATTTTTTTAAATTTTTTTATTTTCAGTAACCAGACTCTGCTTTTCTTCTGTCTCTCTCTAAGAACGTCAGTATTGCTCTTCGTTTTCAGTCCAACTATCCTTTGCATTCTCCTCCTTATCCTCATTTCAGCTGTCTCTGACCTTTCCTTTTACCGAGCGAGTTGGCCATGTGGTTAGGTTTGCGCAGCTGTGAGCTTGCATTTGGGTGATAGTGGATTCGGACCCCACTGTCGGCAGCACTGAAGAGGTTTTCCGTAGTTTCCCATTTTCACACCAGGTAAATGCTGGGGCTGTACCTTAACACAACGGCTGCTTTCTTCCCACTCCTACCCTTTCCTATCCCACCGTCGCCATAAGACCTATCTGTGTCGATGCGATGTAAAGCAACTTGTAAAAACCAAAAATAACCTTTTCTCTTCCTGTTCTAATGTCCAGCTTTCACAACTGTACAGAAGACCGCTCCAGGCAAAGGTTTTCGTAGCGGCCTTCCAAGTTTGAATATCTTTATTTGTTGGCCAGCTTTTTACCTTGTCAGGCTGAGTGCCTCATATGTTTGAGGTGCTGGTCTTATGACCCTTACTTGGCAGGTTCGATCCTGGCTCAGTCCGGTGGTATTTGAAGGTGCTCAAATACATCAGCCTCGTATCTGTAGATGTACTGGTACATAAAAGAACTCCTGTGAGACTAAATTCCAGCACCTCGGCATCTTGGGAAGCCGTAAATAGTTAGTGGGACGTAAAAACCAATATTATTCTTAATTTTAAAACACATATTAAAAACATTAAATATGTTTAAACTTAATTATATTAAAAAGTACATGTCATGAAAAAAGGTGGGAGGGGGGTCTGGCATTCATGGATGGAAAGGGAATATAGTACATTAACTAATTCACACTAAAACATCTTATTAATAAAAATAACTTAAACCTACAAAGTTTGCCATTGTCACTGTTCATGTGCTGTGTAAAAACTTCTTGATAAAATCTTCGAAGTAAATCTAGCTACAGGCCTTTAAGTGTATGATTATTTGGTGTCCTTCTTTAGAACACTACTATTTTGTTGTGTTGGAAAGGGACCTTCTAACATTGCCATTGTCCTGTTGAGAAATCTTGTGACTGTCCTATATTTGACTGCTGGCAATTTAGATGGTGGCTTGCAACCTGCTCTGCAATTGGGAAGAAAGTAAAGTGTATAAACACGTGTGTACAAAGAAATTATTTGTGTGAATGACTGTTGTAATATTAAGATGTGGCTTACCTTCTGATCTCCCTGAGTTTCAAGGGGTGGTTTCACGGTCTGTGCCTTAGCTCTCTGCCTAGTGTTGTACTGGGGCGTACAAGCAGAATCTCGTTCACTACATTAGTGAGGTGGAGAAACAGAAGAGGGGGAGGGCATGTCTTCAACTGTTTCATTATTTGCCTTTTCTATGACACATACTTTTTAGTATAAGTTTAAACAGTTGAAATTTTTTTAAACATTAAGATAGTAAGAATGTATCCTTGTTAATTAAACAATACGCCTAAACATACGTAGCTGAAGATGTCTACAAAGTAGACAAAACATGTTCTACAGTATTTAATTTGCATTAGGCAAATGGTATTAATCAGATGGAACCATTGTGTTTACTTTTTTTAACAGTGTACAACATAATTGCTTGCAAAGTAAAACAAGTTGTAAAAAAAATTAAAGTATAATTTCCTTCGTATAAATCTTAGATATATTCCTTTCAGCTATCACAAGCTTTTCATCCTTACAGATTGTGAGTTTACATTATATTAACGTAATTCAATCAATTGCTTTCTTGTAGATCCTGAAGCCCGCGGAGAAGAAGGCAAAGTACCAATATACTGGAATGAACTCTGGTCGACCTTCAACCCCACAGAGGAATCCCATCAAGAAGAAATAATTTCCTTGGTATGTATGTGTGGTTTGGCGGGCATCATGTTACGACTGAGTTTTTCACTCATCAGTTGCATTGATTGGGATGGGGATAAGAACGGACAGGCGATTTATTATTTCTTCAATAAACCTCTCTCTCAAAACTAAGAAGTTCATTATCAAATTCATTACAATTCTTTTGTTACAGACTTAAGCTACACTATCAGGAAAGTCATTTCTGTCTTGGACTGAACATTGTTAAAGCCGGTAGTCCTCTTTTTCATCTGCAAATTGCTCAGCAGAAACAAGCTCATTGGGGGGAGGACTGAGAAGAAATAGATGTAGAGAGCTGGTATTGATGAGGAGTGACCATATCTACACTGGCAAACAAAAAGTGGATCACTTTGTAAAAATGAAATTGTTAAATAAACATTTTTAGAGGGAATTGTTATATTAAGGAAGGTTTTGTAAGCATACAAATGTGTGTTTTACAGTTTTGGAGGGAAATATGATGCTAAGAGGTCATAAATAAACTCTGAAGGGCTTGGTGCTCATTTTATTGCATCGACCAGCAGTAAAACTTTTAAAGTTTTATGATAATTGGCTTAAAGCTATTGATGGTCTGTGTGTGGCACAATGTCTGTCACAGAGCATATTTCTTCAGTTTCTCTTTCACATTTGATAAGTTAACGTGCCTTTCGGCCCAGAAGACGCTGCAAGAGCATTGATGTTGGTCAATGATGGACGAAGCATTCGTCATTCGGCTAATGCCATTGATGCATCATGTGGAAGTGTTCAATGCACTCGTAAGATGATTCTGTGAACTCGGTATGTACCACAGACAACCTGGAACAGGCCGTTGGCGGTCCACTACAGCTGCTAGGGGTGATGGGTTTCTAGTCCTTTTAGTCTTGCGAGAACATCAAATGACTGGTGTCAGAATCAAAATTTGACTTGAGGCAGTAAGAAATATCACTGTGATTGCAAGGACTGTTAAGTAAAAACTCTGAGAAGCTAATTTGACCAGTCCACAACTTACCCCGCAGTATCGAGCAGCTTGATTACAGTTTTGTGGGTCAGCATTGGAATGGACTGTGGAGCGGTAGTCGGTGGTACTTTTCACATGTGAATCACGATTTTGCCTCAGAGAGAGAGTGAATGAGTGGAGAAGCCTTAGGGAGTGATATTCACCTTGCAACTTCTCTGAGAGGTCACCGTTTGGGGGTGGCTCCATCATGGTATGGGCCATTATCAGCTTTGAGGCCTGATCATTTTTTTTATTTTATTTTTTCATCGATGGAGGTTTTCCGAATGCACACAGTTTCCTTGTTGAGATGTTAGCAGAGCATGCAGTCTACCTATGCTCCCTTAATTGGCAAAAATTTCATCCTGATGCATGATAATGCATGCCCTCATGCCATGCTCTGTGCAACAAAATATCAAAATATCTTTGCGATGTCAGGATACGAACCCTCGACTGCCAACTCGCCGTCCAGACCTCATTTCCATAGAACACCTGTGGGTTATACTTATCCAAAATGACTGGCATCGCAACTTTGACGATGCCCTAAACGTAATGCAGCAGTGCCCAAACGCTGCACATTTCACAGAATGTACAGTTACCGCACACAGACCTCACACGTATGAAGAGCTTGGTAGGCGTACTTGCTCTCAGGAAGAGAGAGACGTTGTGTGGTAGGGAGCACTGACCGTAGAGTTGGCCAGCTGTATTCTATGAGTTTCACACTAGGGAACATGGCATACACGGTTCAGGACAGCGGTTTGTTGGAAGTGCTGTTGCAAACGCATTGCATTATAGAAAGCACATCAGAAAAGAGAAGTGGCAGAAATTTGCAATCCTTTAAAACGGACTGGAAATTGCAGTTCTTTTTCACTCCCGATGGAAACTATTCTAAATGCTTATTATGCCATCGGACTATCGGAGGACACCGGAAATTTACTGTCGAGTGTCACTATAATGCTCTCCACAAAAAAGAATGTGACACGTAAGTAAGCGAAGAACGCGAAGCAAGGCTTAGGGATCTGAAAACACGTGATCACAGTCACCAGGCATTCCAATGTAAATTAAACATTTAAAAACATATTTTAAGATCCAGTCTTCTGTGGCTCGCAACCGCAGTATATTCAACAGGTGTCCTTCTCTCCTACTTTCGGGAAGATGATCTTGAAATGCCTAGTTACAACATAGCGCTGAAAATAGCAAGACCTCGATTCTTCATTTTTGGAGGGAGCACGGAAAAAAAAGTACAACACAGGAAAAGGGAAAATCCGGGAACGAATGAACCATCAACAATTTGGCTAAACATCACAAAAAAGAAATATGTATACTTATAATCATACAAACACCCCTAAATCAAACCAAACAACAGCCCCAATGGCCTTCCGCCTAACAAGTGACCACTGCTTGGTCGGAAGGCCTGCATTTTTTGAGGGGACGCATGGTCAGTGTGACTAATCCTCTCGGCCGTTATTCCTGGCTCTCTAGATCGGGGTCACCATCTCACCATTAAATCGCGCCTCAGTTAAAGGCAGTCGTGGAATGAGTGCACCTGGAATCAGCCCTCATATCGAGGTAAAAACGCCTGACCTAGCCGGGAATTAAACCCGGGCCCTCCTGGTGAGAGGCAGGCAGGTTCGACCGTGGGGCCGGTTTCAAACATTAATTACCGGTACGCTACTTAAAAAGCTCGAAACTTTACATTCAGTTTTACCGGGCAAACTTCGCCAGTTTCCTCTGAAAACTTATTTCAGTTCAGCAACTTTCATCAGTCAAACTATTCGAAAAACCTAATAACACCAAGCCGAACAACAGTCGACCACAAGTAGTTTTTAATTCTCTGATCTAATAAAATAAAGCACATTGGATACAAAAGCGCCCGACATGATGGTGAAATCTTTTTTTTCTAAATCTTCCATTGTAATTTGGTCACCGATATACTGTTCATAGTAATTTTATGGAAATCTTGTACCGCGTAAATTAGGCCTACATCGACTTTTAAAGGTTATGTTGAACTCGAGAAAGTGGTTTCGATATGGCTGAAGATGACTTCTAAATAGGTTGAAACTAGTCCCATTAAATGTTTATGTAATAAACACTATTTAATTTATATTGAAAAGGTGGATTTAACTCGCTTATTATTTTAATTTGGTTTAGTCAAAGTTCAATACGGGCCCTTAAAATGAAATTAATTTCTCTAGATTTCTTATTCTACTGTAAAGGTGCATTTTTTATGTTTCAAGAGCAGAAAGAAAACAATTTCTCCCATTTTTTACTTAATATAGTTTCGAACTACTCACCATTATATTACTAGTCATTTCTCCATGACTCAAGCGGCAGTGCGCTGGCCTCTCACCTCTGGGTTCCGTGGTTCAAATTCCGGTCAAACTGTGTGAGATTTGTGCTCCGGGTACTCCAGTTTTCCCTGTCATATTTCATTCCAGCAACACTCTCCAATATCATTTCATTTCATCTGTCATTCATTAATCATTGACCCAGAGGAGTGCAACATGCTTCGGCAGCCGGCACAATTCCTATCCTCGCCGCTAGATGGGGGCTTCATTCATTCCATTCCTGACCCAGTCGAATGACTGGAAACAGGCTGTGGATTTTTATTTTTCAGATTTTTTTTTTTTACTTCTCTCAACCAGATGCGCTAAGTCAGAAGATCCATAGCTTTATTATGTATGTCCGAAAATGAGACATAAGAAATAACCTCAGCAAATCGTAATAATTGCCTGGGTGGAGGTGTACTGATAATATATTTTTATCAGGACTAAAATCTCGTGAAAAAGACATAGCACCAAGGTAAAATGTTGAGTATTATAGGCCTAATCTAATTATAAAGCTTGGATTATTAGTTATATAAAAATCATTTTCATGCGTTATTCTCAGTATGTTCATCTCTAACTCATCCTCATGACTTGAACTGTCCTCAGAAAAGTCACTGTCACCATCCAGATCACTAATTTTGATTACTTTCCTAAATCTCAGAAATGTAGGGTTATCTTACGACAAACACTCTAGTTTTCCAATGACTCTTCAGATGAAGTTATGCAGATTTTAGCGCACATGACCAGAACGTCTAGTTCTCGCGCTGGACCAAGAAACTCTTTCACTGGTTCGGAACTGTTCCAAATCAGTTTTGAAATATGTTGGAACAGCAAGCTGGGAGTTCAGAACCGGTTCTCGATTATGTTGGAGCGCCCTTTAAGTTACTGCGCACGAGCAGATAGTTCAGAACCGATTCAGAATTGTGTTGGAAGAAACCTAGTAATTGACGGGAATTAGATCAAGTACCACTTTACATTAGCCAGTAGGAATGCAAGTAGCTACTTCAGCAATGAAAATGGCGTGTAATACTCTCCATTAGTTATAGAGGTAATAATGTAGTTCTTGGGGCTTATCTCCTCTGAGGTGTGTTCCAAGTAAGATTTCATTAATTTCCACTTATAACGTTAGAAAAATCTTGTCTCCAGGGCTGGAGTTTTACCAAGGGTAGCAATAAGAGACAGATAACATTACTTACATAATTTTTCATGAAAATGATCACTGTAAATAATAAAACAAATGTTTCACAATTTAGCATGCTTTTTCCTTAGAAAATTCAAGTGATCCATTAATTTTGCTGGTCAGTGTAGTAACACACCTCTTAAACCATTCCGGTCTGGGCCTGAATATCCCTAACAAACGTTCTGACTGGGCATTTCTAAGGATTTGAAAAATATTATATCTCTCTACCTATAGGAGATATATATGCATGATTCTTTTTTCTTTGTGCATATTTGAGCTTCTAGTTTTGAAAAATGTTGTTTGTTTCATGTTAGCAATCACTTGATATTTTAAAATTGTTTATACAGTAGAATCCCGCTTAACCGAACTTTGCTTAACCGAAATGCTCTGACAAAATTGTATTTTAATATTTTGTTTTTACCCTTTCGTTCTTAGCCCTCGATATTAGTCATTCTTTTCCTATATGTGCTTAGAGCTACTACGTGAACCCTATTTTTATATCATGACTTATACCAGAATGCACGTGTAGCATTAAACAAAACAGTTTGTTTCTTACCATCTTTTTCATTCCATGATAAATTTTGTCTTGAACAAGCAGGAATTATTATTATTATTATTATTATTATTATTATTATTATTATTACTACTACTACCGTATTATTTGTCATGAAGATTATGTAGACTGTGGTTAACATTGCTGCAGTTGCGGGCGTTTCATCTTGTTTACTGCTCAGACTATACTGCAGCTTCTGTTAGGAAACCAGGGAAGTTCAGCGACCCTTCTCCATTCATATTTTTCTTTCACCCAATGTCATTCCACTGGCCTTGCGGTTTTATACTGTAATTCCAATGCTTTTCTTACCCCATTGCAAAAGAAACTGGTTCATAATTTCAGATTGCTTTGCGTTTTGTTGAACAAAGCGACGAATCTAGACAAGTTGATGTATTGTTGATTAAATGGTGGCGCGACATAGCTGCATGGCAGCGCTGCACCAAGAAAATTCAGAAGAAAATCACTGATTTTATGCAGTGAGTGACATTATGTAAAGATTTTATTAATATACAGTATGCACCTTTGCTTAACAGAGTTAATGCATTTTTATTTCGACATTTAACTTCAAAAAATATTTACCATGTGTCATCTGAAAAACGCGTCAACCGAAGTGGCTCCGCCCCCTTTACTTTGAATAAACTGGGTTCTACTGTATATTATACCATATTTTGGAAATTTAAAAAGTCTGACCGATTATTATGTAAGTACAGTTTTCTGAAATACTGTTACATTTTCCCTAGATTATGTAAAATGTGCATTGCAATTACAAAACAACAATAATGAAAATGATATAAAATAATAACTGTTCAATAATAATAACAGTAATAACTAGGGCTCGGATGTTTAGGAAAAGTCAGTTTTTCTTTGTCTCTATTTTCTTGTGTGATTGGATTTTGGTGCAAATCAGGTGATTGTAGTAACGATTAAGTGATTTTCATTTGTCATATAAATGCATATTTTGGCTATTTTTTTTGCCATAACGTTATATTTTGAGCTATTTTAGTAGAAACGTCATATTTCAGCGGTTTGACGACAGCTGTAGGTGTGCAAACTCATCTTCAACTTACCGAATGCGAACTAGTGTTCACAAAACTGCTTCTCACTATCATGCTGTTAATACAAGTGGAATACCCGTAATATACAATGAAGGTCATAGACCTCACTCTAACCAACTCGTACTCGGCAACCCGGTCTCCCAGGTAGAGACAGAAATAGTCTGGAAAATCCTGTCCCAACAGTGAACTAATTACTTCTGGTAATCGCTCACTTGTCTTTGTTCAGATATTAGAACCTCAACCTCCTTTCACTTACACAAGCGTTAGTTTACAGTAAATCGTATCCCAGCACACATTCCAGTATGTCTAAGGAAGAGTCTTCTGCTAGTGTTAAGTTTTGAAGCTTTGTTAAGGAATTTGGAGAAGAATATTTCTGTACAGACGATTTAGTTCTATTTTGCAAGTTGTGTGAAGTGAAAGTCGTGGCTGAAAAACGTTTCAGTGTGCAACAACATTGTAACACGGCAAAACACAGTAGCAATATCAAACGACAACATGTCGATAAGAAGAGGCAGCAATTGATATTCGATAAGGCAGTTACCGGTACATCTTCAGTGATGGATAGATGTTCGGATTTTTCAAAGGAACTTTATGAGATGATGGTGTCTGCAAACATTCTTCTAAACAAAGTGAACAATCCCCATTTCAGGAATTTCCTGGAGAAATGCACTAAAAAATCTGTTCCTACAGAATCAAGACTGCGAACAAACTATTTATCGCGTTGCTATGAAGATACTCTAAATCAAATACGACACAGAGTAGCAGACAATAAGATTTGGATATCTATTGATGAGACGACGGACACTGCATGTAGATATATACGGTAGGGAATGTATTTATTGGAACACTCCTTGCTGATCACCCTGGGGATATTTTTCTACTAATCTCAGAAGTTTTAGAAAGAGCAAATCATTCAACAATTACAATTCTTTTTGATAATGCACTAAAAATTTTGTGAAAGGATGAAATTAAGCTGGAAAACATTTTTCTGTTTGTTATTGATGCTGCTCCGTACATGGTGAAAGCTGCTGAAGGCCTCAAGATGTTTTATCCAAGAATGATTCTCCTCACTTGCCTTGCACGTGCTCTGCATAGGGTGGCAGAAGAAATTCGTGAAAATATTCCTGAAGTCGATAAATTAATATTTAACGTCAACATTTTTTTTTTTTTTAAAGCACCCCTATGGGTTGCGACTTTCAAGGAGTTAGCTCCTTCAAACCATTCCCTCTACAGCCAGTTCTTACTAGGTGGGGGACGTGGCTCTATGCTGCCGCGCATTATTGCGAAAACTACTCCACTTACAGTTAAAATTGAAATAATTGATGAATAGATTCAACCTATTCAATACAAAAGAATAAGAAATGTAGTAAATTGCATTCCCATTTAATAATTAGAAATGGTACCGGTTTCGACTCTAGTCCAGGTCATCGTCAGCCGATTAAAACATGAAAAACAATGCATAGGAAAAGGAAAAGATTAAGTGCACTCCGGATCAGTAGAAGAGGCGATATGAATGAAAGGGGGTAGACACTGTAAAAATCAGATGAAGTAAAATGAAAGTCAGTCAAAAGAAAACAGTGCGCAATTCTCTGAGCAGCAGCATGGTACACGCAGCGCTCGGCAAAGTCTCACAATGTTTACGATAGCGGAGAATGGTTAAATGAGCAAGTTTTTAAACACTGTCAGGCACAAAGTCACATCACAATCAAAGATCCATGATCGTGCAGGAGTTGAGGACAAGTAGATCCATAGAAGCAACTTGTCAGCTCCCGGTGATCAGCGCTACACATTCAATATCAGGCACTGTGGTTTCAGACGCCAAAGTAAAATGGAGAATAGCTTGAAGATCCAGTAATTTAGTTAACAAATATGTATCAGAGGAATTGCTGTTTCGATTTATAATTTATTTTAAAATGGCCACATTTTGATTAATCATTTTCGGGTCATATTTTGTAATTTTTACGTCATATTTCGTCACTTTTGAGGTCATATTTGTTTGATTATTTTGGCTATTTTTAGGTCTTAAACATCCGAGCCTTAGTAATAACAACGAAAATGGGAGATCTTATGAAATTTTATTTATATACGTATTTTTATGTGATAGTGGCTCAGATGGTGATGTTAGCGAAGATGATATTGAAGGCATGTAATTGTAATTTTATGCAGAAACGGAAATATTGACATCCAAATATGAATTTGAAACATCATCTTGCATTTCATTATGATTGGAATTCATTTTATAGTTTATCGTATGTTCCCGTGCGTTTCATAATTGCACAAATAATAAGATCTACATGTTAGTAAAATTTTCTGTGTTTTTTATATATGAAGGATTACGATAACATACAATACCAAAAATATAACTTCCATCAAGCACTTGCTTGCTGCGAAAAGCCATATTTTAGAGCACATTGAGTGACGACACCTACTAATGCACACTCATCAATAATATCGTAAATTCTCTGACTTAGATAATACTGCTATCTGTTGAAATACTCTCGTAACTAACACATGAAGAAACACAATGTAGTCTGCAGAATGTGTGCATAGCTCGTTCTCGTTTTTTAGCAAATTGTCTAACCTTACTACGGGCTATGCTCGCAGAGCGGCGTGAAGGTAATTTCAGTTAGACTGGAAAGGGTTAAAACTTTGTCTTCCTCTATTCTTCTTAGTTGGTTAAGAAATTGCTTTCCATGTTATTAATGGATATGTTCACTATTATTCCTGATCATGGTGAGTCGATGGTTAACCCGCCTTCCTTTTAACAGATTTTTGTCGGTGAATGCAAAATCACTTCAGTTTAAGGTTCTTATAACGTTGTACATGATTTTCTATAAAAGTCGGGATAGATATCAAACTCGCACAAAAACACATTAAAATCGGTATGAAACGGATCACTTTGTTTAAACATTTTCGTAAATGTTTTCCAAGCAGCGGCTTACTCATTAGCACGTATTTTCTCATTCCAACAGTGTGAACACGCACATTCAGTTTCATTCTTAAAATTCTGGAGTCTTGTGGAAAACATTTCAGTTTTCTTATTTCAAACGGTGTCATCTAACCTAGGTTTACCACGCACGTATTATGAAAACACATTTCAAACTTCTAGTAGAATAACCTTTTCACTATAAATTTACATGGGAACAGCTTTTCTGAAATTTAACAAGGTGCAAAAGTACATAACCTAACCTCTGAAATTAGTTATGCAGATTGCTGTATCTTGAGAAGTATCACATTCTTATTTTATTTCAGTAGATGGTATTAAAATTAAGCAATAATTTACTTCAGCCTTTATTTCTAAGGAGTTAATAACTGCTGTTATTTTACTTACTGCAAAAACATGTTCTTCCGATGTTTGTTTACACCAGTCGGAGTTGTGAAGAGAACTCTGTGGTTGGCTCGCTCAAGATCGACTTGCTCGTGCGTAGCGAGGAATCTATACGGAAGATGATTGATCACAGTCGATATAAACGCTGGAGTAGTGTATGTATATTGATAACGAATAAAAACTGACACTCCCAAATTTGTTCGTAATAATGGATGAATCGGTAAAAGGCTTCTCATTTTGACCAAATAATATTGCGCAGATTAATATAGGAAATTTCTAGGGGCATAATAATGTCATTGAAACGGGGGTTCTCTCTTGCTGTACTACAGCGGCCGTGGTTGGATGTGTATCCGAGTCCGTCACTTCTCTGTAGCCCTTAGTGCCTGCGCTCTAAATTCCTCTTCTACAAGCTTATGACATCTTTTTCATAGGTTCTTAATTTCCCGTAACCAAAACAAATAGAAATATATATTTGAGAATTATAACATTTCCTTAATGCTAAATGCAGGTTTTGCCCCATTGTGAATTACGTTAATACTATGAGCCCGGACGTTTCAAGATGGCGTCCCTACCCTGTGCCTGCGTATTTTAGACTCTCAGAAAAAAAAATCACAGTTCTGTCAGTTTTCGCATTATAAATTAACAAATTTATATACGTATTGCACAAGAGTGGGCTACCCCAAGAAATCAAACAAACAATGCTTACCTTCAGCATTGGAAAGAAACTTAGGCTACAATATTGGTCCATTCTGATATCCTTGTTCACGCACATGAATTTCTAATTCACTAGAAAAGTTCGATAGTTTTTAGTCAATGAATAACAGAATAACACATTGTTATTCCCAATACTTAGCTTTGATATGGTAACACTCAAAACATTCTCGTATGCAAAGAACTACGTCACATTTACAACAATATATGGTTGTCATTTTCTTCACAGCACGGCCGGTGTTATGTTTGGACTTGTAGCAAACCTTGCACGTACGCTGCGCGTGTCTTTCCTTTATCGCGCCTACTGCAAGTATTCTGTCTGGAAAGTGATCTCTACCTACTAGCTTTCCCTCAGTTGATGCTCGTGATACTTCAGTAATTTCGGCCCCAACACTACTCACCAAATCATCCGCTAAACGTTCACAAAATTTCGAAAGGGGAAGTTTTATGAAGAAGCCTTACGGTACAGTATATAGGCAATCACTATGGCAAGATCAAACAGATGGAAGAATAATTTTTTCCACCATTTGATCGATTTCCTTGTGAATGCATAATATGCCAACAATTGGTCAGACTTATCAACACCAATATTGAATTTGTAATAGTCTACTATTGCTGATGGTTTGGATTTCTCGTGGCTCCCTCTTGCTGCAGGTACTTCAATCATGTCATCATGTGTCACTTTATTGCTAGAAGCTGTTCTTTCTGCAATGACATTTTTTCACCCTTTTTCAGTTTTTTTGCGAACTCTGATTTTGGCACTCCTTTCCGATTTGGCATCACGGTGCCAGCTGCTTTAGTCTGACAGTCCCACAGATGGTCATAATTATACAGTATAAATCGACTATTTCAGAGATGATTGCAGACTGTTGCCTCACTACACTTTCATTCTAAATCTGTGAAGTCATATAATCTATCATTAGAACACACGCACATAAATTTGAGCCTATCTAACCGGAGCGCGCCAGGAGTACGTATGTCAGCAATTACGTAAGGTCTGAGCGCACGTGGCTACGAAACATCGTCCCTAAGTTGCACCACCAATCACTATTGATTGACAACACCACCTAACGATAGTAAAGGAAATGGACAACACTTCAAAGCAAAAAATTAATTAGATATCGTGAATAGCTTTCGAGTGGCTGAATTTCAAAGATCGTGGTAGTAATATTACTAACAGCGGCACTCAGGCACACGCCGCGTGGTAGTAATATTACTACTGGCGGGCGCATAGTGTTAAATCGAATATAAAAAATTTCATTGCTCTTATGGAATAATTTTTGGTACTTGAAATTTTTTCCGTTAAATGCGGGTTTACACTCAATTGAGGTCGTGCAAAATCGGGGTTATACTGTAATAATAAAAAATGTGCGGTGTGAAATTTTCGGTCTCGGAAAGGATGACTGCTACCACTAGAGGGCTGGGCTGATGTTAATCGGTGGGGGAGGGAAGCAGTATTCCCCTCCCGAATGGCTAGTCGAATCGGTCACGCTGGGAGGAGCAGTTCAGGAGGGGTGGTAACTGTACTGTGCAAGCATGAGGCCAGCTCATCACACAGTATAACAGTGTGCTGCACAGATGCGACATTCCTGGCCATCGCTGACATAATGCGAGCAATACTACTGGAAGAGTGGGCTTTCATCCCCCAGGAAACAATCCAGCACGTTGTAGCTAGCATGCTGCAGCGACTATATTTTCTGTGGTATGTTCATAAGTTTGTTTAGTGTAATGCAATGTAATGACATTTTCATAAATTACAGCATATTATAACTTTTTGGGAAAACTTAGAAAAGAACTTTGATAATGAGAATGAAGTATGCAAAGCATAGGATAAATTCCATTTTATAACAACATGTTGTGGGAATGAAGAAGAAACAAGGCTGAAGATAAATAAAATTTTTGCTTTTAAATTAAAGTGAAAATGATAACCTACAACCTGTTTTCCAGTCAATGACCGGGTCAGGGATGGAATGAATGAAGCCCCCCTCTTACGGCAAGGATAGGAATTGTACCGGCTGCCTAAGCCTGTCACACTCCTCTGAGCAATGATTAATGACTGACAGATGAAATGAAATGATATTGGAGAGTGTTGCTGGAATGAAAGATGACAGGGAGAACCAGAGTCCCTGGAGAAAATCCTGTCCCGCTTCCGCTTTGTTCAGCACAATTCTCATATGGAGTGACTGGGATTTGAGCCACGAAACCCAGCGGTGAAAGACCGATGCGCTCCCGCCTGAGCTCCTTTTAAAATAAAGTGATCCACTATTTTTGTCTGCCAGTGTATTAAAAGACAAAAGTGTATGTAGATGTGGAGTTTGTCCTCATCCTTGCATGTTTTCCTGTTTGTCATTGTGTTTAATCCTTACGTGTGTCCCTTTTTGTGTTCGTTATCTTTCTATATGTTACTTGAATTGGTTATTTGTGTGCAAACTTGGAGAGTAAGGAGACAAGCTGCACGACTAAGCGCTGCACTCGGAGCTGTTGGTGGAGAGACTGTATGGAATGGTGTTTTTAAAAGTAGGAAAGATCACAATATGAAGGTAAAGTTGGAATTCATCATCATTATTTTACAGTTCAAGTTTCCCGGGTACTGTTGGCGAGCCTCTTCCATTCTGTCTTATTGGGATACGTTTTGTTGTAATGATGTCCTTCAATGTCCTTCCCCGATCTGCAATGTGCATCTTTACGATGTCCATCCAGTGGATTCATGGTCTAGGGGTCTTACCACCATCCATTTGCCACATGTTGTCCTTGTTGGCTCCATTCTCATTAATGCCCAAACCACCGCAGTTTGGTCATGCTGATCCGATCTAACAATGATGTAACAATCCCAGCTTCTTTCCTAACCACATCATTCCTCTTCTTGTCCACTTTGGTTTTTTTGAATTGTGGACCTAAGGAACTTCATCTCGGATGCTTTGCGACCTTGATGAGTCTTTCTTAGTGAGGGTGCAGGTTTCAATACCATAAGTTGAGATTGGTATGAAGTACTGATTGAACATCACCAGCTTTGATTTTGTTGGTACTTTGGGATCCCAGAGGAGTGTTCGTACTTGCTGGTAAAAGTGAGAGCTCTTCTGCACTCTATTTGCCACCTCCTTTGTGGCTAGTGTATCTCGAGATATTACACTGCCGAGGTATGTAAAGCTTTCCACACTTTCTAGTGGATGGTTTTCTAGCATGATGTTTGCTGGGCATACCTCTCTGTTTATTGCCATCACTACTCTTTTGAGTTTGCTTATCTTGAGATTGAACTCCTGGAACTTAACCTTCCATTCATTGAGTCTCGACTGTACTTGTTCCTCAGTTTCTCCCCAGATCATATTAGCAAAGGCCATTGCATTTAGTTCACCAGAGGTTTTCTTAATGTTCTTCATTATGTCATCCATGATGGTGATAAACAATAATGGGGATAGTGCACTGCCTTGCTGGACTCCACTTTCGGTCTTGAACCGGAATGAATGTCCATCACCCAATCGCACACAGCTGATACAGTTCTCATACAGCATCTGAACTTTCCTCACCAGTCCCTCTGGCACATTCCTTTTTCTCAGGCATTCCCGTATCTTCTCTCTTCCAATGCAGTCATATGCCTTCTTGATGTCAAGGAAAACCACAAACAGATCTTTTCCTTTTCTCCAATATTTTTCCATTAACACACGGACACTGAAGATCAGGTCTGTTATGGACCTGTTAGGCCTGAAGCCATACTGTTCCTCTTCAAACTGTGGGTCTAAGATTACTCGCAATCTGCTCTCTAAGATTTAACTCAAGAATCTTAAACCCATGAGAAAGGAGTGTTATTCTCCAGTAGTTGGAGCATTTTTGGCGATTTCCTTTCTTAAACAGGGGGTTAATAACACCCTTGTTCCAATCAATAGGTATCTTTCCATCTTTCCAAACTGCATTGAGCACTCTGTGTAGCCACTGTAAACCCTGGACTCCTGCTGCTTTAATCATGTCCATGTTGACTTTATCAATTCCTGGGGATTTCCCTTGCGGCATCTTCTTAAGGGCTGCCTCTGTTTCTGCCCATGTAATGGGAGGTACATCTGTGCAGGTATCAACAGATGGTTCTTTTGTTCTCTTATCTGCTTCTGTCCTGTTCAGTAGGTGATCAAAATGATTCCTCAGAACCCTCTGATGTCCTCCTCTTTCCTGGTCAGGTTTCCATTAGAATCCTCAATTGCTTTGATGGTTTCAACTGAATTCCTTTTGTTTTTGATCACTCTGAACAATAGTTTCATATTGCCTCTGCTGTCTTCCTTCAGTTTTTGAGTAAATTTCTCCCAGCACTTTATCTTCTCTTCTACTATTTTAACTCTCAATTTCTTGTCCTGGTAAACTTGCTTGAGGTCTCTGATCTTCCCCTTGTCCCTTACCTGTTCGGCTTGGATTTCTCTCTGTCTCGTTCTTTTTGCGTCTTGTTCCTTTCCTTCATTGAGGATCTTACTCTCTCATTCCACCAGGGTGTCTCTTTTTCCCTTACTCTCACACTTGTCTTCCCGCAAACCTCTATTGCTTCTTTTATCAAGGTGTTTTTAAACCTTGTCCCGTCTACCTCATCACTCTCCACTTCTTCCATAGGCAGTTGTCTTCTTATAAGGTCCTGCTTCCAATCTGTTGTAGTTCCCACACCTTAATTTTAGGTAATTTCCTGGTTGTTGTCTTTGGTACATTGTCTTTCAGATCTGCTACTAATAACCAGTGGTCGCTATTGAGGTTCTCACTTGGAATCACCTTGACATCAGTCACTAGTCTACTTCTTTATCTGTGATGACATAGTCAATGACCGTCTTGCTCCCAGCTGTAACGGGCAATCTTGTGACTAGTCTCTTTTGTTGAACCAACTGTTTTTTAGTACCAAACAGTTTCTTATGCAGAAGTCTAGGACATGTTTGCCTTTTGAATTCCTTCTCCCATAGCTGTGTGGTCCCATCACCTTCTCATAGCCATTCCTGTCTGTCCTAAGCTGTGTGTCCTAAGATGATAATTGCCTCTTCTTTGTTGATGATCTCTTCTAGGTCTTCGAGAAGCTTGTTCTTTTCATCTTGATGATGATTGACCCCTCTTGACCGATGATCTCTTCTAGGTCTTCGAGAAACTTGTTCTTTTCATCTGAGGGGCATACACTTGCACCAGTCTCAGCTTCTCTTTCCCAAGGAGAACTGTTGCCTTTATTATCCTCTCATTGATGTACTGGATCTCTGTAATACCATCTAACTCTTTAGACAATATCAATCCTTCTCATCTCTCTGTTATTACCATTCCAGTAGAGGGTATAGTTTTCCTCAACTCTTTCTTCCCTTTACCTTTCCATTTAGTTTCACTCAGTCCTAAGATTGATATTTTCCTTCTCTCTATGATATCACTAACTCTTCACATTTCCCAGTCAAACTCAGTACATCGATTGTTCCTATTAGAGTGTGTTGTCTTCTCCAGGGTTGTTGTACAATCGCAAGGCTTGGCCTATCATCAGGCTGTAAGCCATCATACCTGGCGTGGGTCTGCAGGTGCTGTTGTCTACTCCGAGTTCTTTGTTTGCATCCGAGGCTCGAATAAGTGTTGAAAGCAATTGCAGTTACTCTCCAACTGACTTGCTAGGCCTAACGTTAGAGAAGATTTTCTGTCAGGGTTATCTCCCTTCGCCTTTAGCAGTCCCGTTCCGTCCCACATCTGCAAGGCAGCAGCTTCCAGTTGAATTTGTGTCATTTCCTACCCAATGGTTTCAACAGGCCCCCTAAGGCTGAACTCCTCTGCCCATAGCCATTGGTTCTCCCTTAGTTTGTAAGGTTTGGTAACAGCCGCCCAACCCTCGGCCAGACAGTCGCAGGTAGTACCGTCTACTGTTGCATATGGTAGCAGGATGTACCTGACCTGACACCTGTTGTACCTGACCTGCAATTCAAGAGGACAAATTAGAGCAAATATTTGCTTATAGGAAGAGGAGTTACAGATTGGAATAATTTGCCAAAGGAGATATTTTCAACTTCTTGAAATCATTTAAGAAAAGACCAGGTAAACAATTGATAAGGAATTTGCAACTTGGGCGACTGCTCTAGATGCAGATCAGTGGAGATTGATTGATCATAAGTACTTGAAACTAATATGCACATATCCTTAATCAAACTAATAATACACCCTGCTTTTAAGTTCCTGTATTCAACTTTTCCCAACATTAACATTTTTTTTTTGTTGGTCCCCTCAGATTTCCTATGCTCACAATGGATTAAAATTCTCAGATTTGTGTGTTCGTGACATTTTATGCTTCCCACCATTTATGCCACGTCAAGCTGTTCGAGAGGGGAGAAAATTTGAGGTAAAATGGAGTCTCAATTAACCTAAAATGCTTTGATTGACCACGGCATGACTACCAGATCAAACGGCTGTGGTCTAACTCTTAGAATGGAACTTCCACCTTCCCCGCAGTTGATGCTTAACCTGCACGTGTGTATTCCTTGACGAGCTACATTTGTGTAAAGTCGTGAAGTTATTTAGTGATTCAGCGTTCATCTTGCCTGAGTTCGTTATTTTGTACTTATTGTTTTACGCTTGCTTTTGTTGTTGCAGTTGTTATTGTTGCTGATTCTTCACATTGTTTTTGTTAATTGTTCCGTTTTTTGTTATCCGAGTCAAGTAGCCAAAGTAATTTGCTGCAGTCTTATTGTTGCGTCGTTTGTTTGTACATACTGTATTTGTTACTCCTTTGTCATTGGTTTATTGTTGGTGTTTGCTTTTCTGGCTAATAGTGGAAAAAAAAGGAAAGGAAAACTTCCTCTATGGATGAGCAGGTTCGAATCTCAGAAATAATTTATTCATTCCGCAGAACACACATTCAACTACATGCAAGTTGCAGCTTTCTGTATCCATGCTGAATATGATGGTTGAAAAACAGAGGAATTATAACATCAAATACTTCAGACTGCAGACCAAACTTAAAAAAAAGGAAATATGCCTCATATTCTAAATATGAGGAATTGGAAAAAAATAGTAAATTTCAACAGTTACAGGCATTCCAATTGATCGTGTGCTCTTGAGTGAGAAGGCTCGTAAAGTGGCGAACATTCTTGACATTGAAAATTTCAACGTGTCCTACGACTGGATCGACTGATTTGGGGAAAGGTAATAACGTAACTTATGGTTGCTGTAATCTCCTTGACATGTTGTTTCCTTATGTATATATATATATATATATTTCTTAATCCTTCTTTTTTTATTGCAGTAAGAGTGAAACTGTGGAAGAGTGAATCAATGGAAGTTTGCTGGAGCTGACCAACAAATGCAAACTCAGGAACATTTTTAACCTGGACAAAACTGTTGTGTTTTTCAGTGACTGTTTTGATATAAATATGTCTTATGGCTGGGGTTCATCTGAAAATTTGCATTGCGAAATTACAGTCACAGAATGTGTGACAAAAATGTAACCTAGCAACAGTGCAGACTGTCTTATGGGTGGTAGTCATCTGAACTTAACAACCGTTGATGGATAGCCATTACTGAGAGATATTTATGATCATTTGATTTTAGCAAAGGGAAAAGTTGTTTCATTATCTTTTTCAGTGTGTTGGCCTTCAAGATTTTCACTAAGTTTTACAATATTTAAAATTCTTCCACTGTTTTGATACTTTTTTTGCCTTTTGGCAAATGTTTTATTTGTCAACAGTACATGTTTCGTTCCTTAATTAGGAACATCCTCGGCTGTTATTGTAGCTTAGGTGAATTGCTAATATTTTAAACACGTTAATTTTCAGGTACATTGATTCACTTAAAAACTACTAAAAATACCAATTAAATTACATGATATTAAAAACAATGTAGGGGTTAGTGTGTTAATGATATGAGAACAGATGATTACATAGTTGGTCAGCTTAAAAACTATGTCTATTCATTTGAATAGTTGTTAGCCAATATTTTTCTTGATTACCTCGAACATACCAAAATAATAGGACAAATAGAAGGTCTCAATTTATGGATACGCTTTGTGGACAACACTTTTGCCGTAATAGATCGAAGAGAGAATAACAGTGACAATATCCTCAATAAATTAAATACACTTAATTCCAGAATAAAGTTTACATTAGAGAAAGAAAAAGAAAGCTCCATTAACTTTTTAGACATAAATGTAAGACGGAAAAAGGAAGAGTTTGTCTTCAAGATACACAGAAAACCCACTTTTATTCCCATTACAATAAAGAACTACTCATTGCACCCAGAATCGCAAAAAAGGTCACCTTATTACAGTTACATATATAGAGCGTTTAATATACCCCTTACACACACAGAAAGAGAAAAAGAACTGCTCTTTATTCGCAAACAAGCCCAATACAACGGTTTTGAACCAAAAATAATAAACAAAATAATCGGTAAATTCAAACAGAAATTACAAACTAACCTAAAGCCCGAAACAAAAAAGACAAATACGCCAAGTTCACGTTCAATAACCCTAACTTATACACAGTAACCAATTTGTTTAGAAAATATAATTATAAGATCGCATATTCAACCAGCAATAACACAAAGCATAAATTATTTAATTACAATAGTGTTAATTCCCTAGGAAAAAACAAACATTCTGAATCAGGAGTTTATAAATTGAAGTGTCACCAATGCAAAAAAAAGTTATATCGGACAAACAGGGCGCAGTTTTTCTGTAAGATACCAGGAGCATGTCAACGCTGAAAGACATAGAAAATTTTCCGCGATGGGCCAACACATGAGTTCAACCGGACATCAATTCACTACCATAGAGCAGGATTTAACTATATTGCATAAAATAAACAAAGGAGCTCTCCTTAATACATTGGAAAATCTATACATTTATTTAGAATAAAAAAGCAATCAGGACAATAGCCTAAATGAAACTATTGACATTAGAAACCCTATATTTGAAGGGACACTATCAAGTCTTGAAATTTTAGGCAAAAGACGCAATACAAATAGTAAAAGGATAAATAAGACCGAACCTCCGCCATTTTGTACACCCCCTCTCCCTAGCCCTTCTAAAGTTGGTGCCGTGACAGTAACCGACCCGCCCCCTCCCCTCTCCGCAACCTCACCTCCCTGTAAGGAGGTGCATACAACGGAACGCACACACCATTACTATACAAGACACAAAGCAACAACAAACGTCCCTCCAGGGTCACAGTAGAATTGGAGCCTAACAATAGCAAGGTAAAGAACTTTTTTATACATTTAGTTATTACGTGAAGACACATGTTTTTTTTTTAAAAAACAAATTCCCATTTCCTTATTTTATTTCATTTCAGAAATTGAAACGAAGCGCCCTTAACAAAAATTGATCAGCAATCAGCTTCAAAGTTCCACATTAGACTCAATCAAAGGCAACATAAGCAAACTCATAACATATAACAACTTACCTGGAAGGAACAGAAGATAAAACATTCAATAATTTGAACAGTGTTACGAAGTCAAACATTTTTTAAAACTTTTAACCGCAAACAGACATTTTAATGTAACAAAATGAAATTTTTAACAACTATTCAAATGAATAGACATAGTTTTTAAGCTGACCAACTATGTAATCATCCGTTCCCATATCATTAACACACTAACCCCTACATTGTTTTTAATATCATTTAATTTAATTGGTATTTTTAGTAGTTTTTAAGTGAATCAATGTACCTGCAAATTAACGTGTTTAAAATCTTAGCAATTCACCTAAGCTAGAATAACAGCTGAGGATGTTCCTAAATAAGGAACGAAACATGTACTGTTGACAAATAAAAAATTTGCAAACAGGCAAAAAAAGTATCAAAACGGTGGAAGAATTTTAAATATTGTAAAACTTAGTGATTAAATTTTGATACGGAAAATGAAGTTGATTGCTTGCAACTTCAAGATTTTGGCGTTCAAAGGGAATAAATGCCTTGATGGGAAACAGCAATGGTTTTAGGCCTTATTATTTACATGCCGTCATCTAACTTGCACGGAAATGTTTATGATAAGATTGAGAATGTGTATGAAAGTTGAGGTTGTGTAGTTAAACTCCCAAACGGTGAGGCGAGTGTAGTAAACATCAGTTTTGCAGTGTTTGACGTCTATGTACCGTAAATTATCACTGGCAAAACCATAAGAAGGTGCGGCCTCATGGGATCTGGACTACACGAGGATAGGAAACAACCCAGAGGGCGAAAACATTTGATACCCGTAGGAAATCAGCTTAAGTTTATTTAACAAGATAGATGAACACCGAAAAGAGTAAGGAAGATTAAATACCAAAATCACTAAGGTTACGTTGACACATGTCCTATAGTAAATCACAGGGGACCAGCCCTGTTCAGAATTGAATACCAGAGAACTAAAACACAATAATTCTAGATGCAGCTTAGCGATTATACGCCACTTCAAATTACTCAAGGGGCAGTGCAAATACCCCTAACATACAATACGCTAGGAGGTTTCAAGTACCGTATAACTTTCATTAAAAGACGCCTCTAGGTGCCTAAGGCTTCTAAGGAAGTTGAATACATTGCTCAACATCTATATTTACAACTACCAAGGGCACAAACTCCCAATAACTTCTTTTAAGCTGCAGTAAACATACCCAAGGGTTCACACATAACTTAACAAATTCTAATTCAAACATGTTAGGTTTCAAGCAGCTTGGCACTTATAATGCCTTAAAACAACATTTAGCGCCCATCAAGTGGCTTACAAGCGAAGGAATGTCCTTCCATCATCCGTGAGTTTTATCAAGAGCTGCTTACCTCCCATACCCCTAGCGGTCCTAGGCTCGAAGATGGAGCCGTGAAGTGCTCAGGTGATAGAGCAAGAAACTAATGCCTACTCCCAGCGAGCCTGCACGGCCTCGCCGAGAGTAGCGATGACGAAGGCCACGTGACGCAAAGCGACACACATAGGCTGCACTAGAGGGGCACGGCACCTCCGCAGGGGCAAGGGAGGGGAACCAAAGGGAGACAAGTACAGGACAGGCCGTTCCAGGGCGGATAAACTCCTTTACCCTGGGGCCATAATTTGGGAATGCTTTTTTACAATTTGCCCGAGGACATAACTCAAAGGGGCGAAATAACACAGTAGTACATAAAAAATGAGTTGAAAACCCATTAAAATACACACAGCAAATTTATAAAAGGGGGAGGGGAAACCAAATACATGGCTCAGTCTACACAATATTAATTTGAAATTTAAAGTTTTTAAAAGCCTATGAAGCATTGCACTTAACAACAGTTTACTAAATCCTGAACACCGAAACAGATTGGCCATTACTGTTTACCGAGTCTCGCAGATTATCTGAGACGGGTTGTAGGCAACAGCGAGAACCGCATAAAAATCTGTCCAACCAATATAATGGTTTACATTGGCCGTTTTTAGTTCTGTATTTGGAACAAATCTTCACCTTATACTGCAAGTACTTAGCAAGTCTTAAGAAGCTGAAATTCTATTTCAAATGCAATATAGTCATAAAAGATAAATATTCCAAGTATGTAATACTGTTAAGAGTGCCTGTTGAGTCCTACAGAATTGAGACTTCAGGAAAGGGTTGCGGGTAACCCGAATACATGTATTCTGATGCTCCAGAATATGAAAAATATTGTTAGAGGAGGAAATTTCATTTCGGCTATAAATTGACTTGCATTGTTTCTGAACTCGTATTACATATGCTGTATTTTAAAAATGCACTATTAATAATTTTCTGGAAATGTTTTGTTACATATTACTTTCCTTTTTCTTTCTGAAGTACTATATATATGTAAATAATTCCCATCATCGAATAATCCCCACACCTTAATTTTAGGAATAGAAAATTATTCTTTTTGTATTTGCATAGTTCTGTTAAATCTTCTTCGTTTTGCCTCGTGACTAGGCGTCGTGACTATCATAATATTCAGCCCTCTAGCCGATGAACCATACTCCGCCATTCTTCCCTATCTAAAGCTTTCAATGTGGTTGCTCTGAGAGAACTCTGTAAGGGGCCTTTCACCATGTCAATGCATCGTGTTGGTATTCGTCCTCATTGTCTGGTTCCCTGGCCTTTGCCCTCAACAATCAGCTTTTGAAGACTACCATCTCGGCGCATTATATGTCCAAAGTAGTGTATAATCCGCTGAGAGACCTTACACGATAGACAAACTTTTATCTGAAGTTGGTTCAGGATTGATGTGTTCGTGCGATGAGCTGTCCAAGGAATCCTTAACATTTTCCTCCAGCACCACATTTCAAAGCTTTCTATCCGTTCACGATCACGTTTGAGGATAGTCCACGTCTCTGCGCCATACAAGAAGATTGAGAAGACTAAGATTCAACGAGCTTCTTTTTTGTGTTGATGGTGATGTTATTATCTGTCCAGATCTACCACAGATGGATCATTGCTACCTTTGCTATTTCAATTCTTTGCTTTATTTCATCTTTGGAACCACCAGAATTGGATAGTAAGGAGCCTAGATATACATACTCATGTACAACTTCACACCCTCCAATCTGTTTGATATGTGGACGGTTGTTGTTCTTACGATCAACAATCATGACTTTGGTTTTCTGTAGATTTAGGCGTAATCCAATTTCTAGGCTTGCTCCCTCTACTGTCTTGATCAGCTCTGTCAACTCCTCTTCAGATGATGCTATCAAGGTGGTGTCATCAGCAAATCTCAAGTTGTTGATCTTGCATCCCCCAATGGAAAACCCTTTGTCCCAGCCATCTAATGCAGTTCTCATTGCATATTCACCATAAATACTACTGTACAATAAAATAATTAAACAACTTGTCACGTCGTAATCGTCATTAGTGCACCTAGAGTCCAACAGCATTTCAAAATGTACTGGCGTTTGATCTGCATTACCAATTTGTAGAGTAAATATGAATTTCTCTGCTGTAAATTGATTATAAATCTGTGGAAATTTATGATCTTTTCTTCATTATTAGCTGGGAGATGTTGCACAGTGTTACGTTTCCAACGAAAACTGAAGTTACTTCATTGAAAATCACATGTGAACCATTCACGACTAGTCTTGCAATCTGTAATTTTTATTCTCTTGTTATTGCTTTCAACCTCCATATTTCACTAGTGATCACATATCCGAACTGTTTTCTGTCACATATTCGCATATCCTGTTTTTGGTTTCTGGAAACTTACCTTTCTCCATGAAATGCCCAACAATTAGTGTTTCTGTTCAAGGCGAGCTTAATTTTTCCTCCAGTCTCATAGTCTATACAACTCCCGTCCATATAGTACTTTCTTCCCAAAGCGCAAATACCAATTTGTTCTGACTCTTCAATAATGTGGAGCTTTTCTTTATTACAGCGATCTATGGCAAGAACTCGCGTACTGCTTAAACTGACATTACGTAAATGACACTATAAGTCTTGTATGCAGCACACTTCTTGCTTTTGGTGGGAACAGAGTTGGGGACATGCGGTTAGGGGCACGCGGTTGTGAGTTTACATCCAGGAGATAGTGGATTCGAACCCCACTGTCGACAGTCCTGAAAATGGTTTCCATGGTTTCCAATTTTTCACACCAGGCAAATGCTGGGGCTGTACCTTAATTAAGGCCATGGCTGGTTCCTTTAATTCTCTAGGCCTTTCCTATCCTATCGTCGCCATAAGACCTATCTAAGTCGGTGCGACGTCAAGCAAATTGTGGTCAGAGTGGGTGGAAAAATACCAGCTGGCAGATTTGTCTTATCAGGAGCACTATACCATTCTTGATGCAAATAATACTCACCTCCAAACTTTTCAGTGCCAGATTTTGAAAAAGAAAATCTGGGAATTTATTCACATATGTACAGTAATTTCTGGATACTAGGATGACCACTTGGTAATTGGTCTTAGAGCTTAGTAGTCTGAAGGTTAATGAGATTGTATTTTCTCTTTTCTTACAGATGTTTCTCGTTCTCTTCGGAAGAAGAAAAATAAAGAGAGGACTTGTGTCACAACTCTATTTTCTAATTACAATCTGTGATGTTGATGAAGATATTTTGTTAAGAGTGAGACAAAGTGAAAGGCCAGCTTTACTCTCCACTCTATCCTACCCTCCTCTTCACCCCTCCATTCCTGTTTTCAGTGTTTCCTGCCCTTCTACTTATTAGTGAGTATTCCAGGAAGTCAGTAACTACCTCTTTTCTGCTTGCATTCTACTCTGGCAATTAGGAATATGTGGTGACTGTTGCTGCCATGTTAAGTTGGCTGTTGCTTCTTAGTTCTAGTTTTGGGAAACACTAGTTTTTGTTTTTTGTTTTGAAGAGGAGAATGTTTTTTTAAGAAGCAGTTAGTTCACAATGGCTTTTATTTGAACAGAAAATTGTAATTTGAGATCGTATTTATTTTGTCAGGTACTGTTTGTGAAGTTTTCATGATATATAATTCTATATAAATATATTATATATATAATATATTTTGCCAATAATTACGTATTTGCAGTGAGTTGATCTCTTTCCACAAAAGAGTTAAACTCAATACTGTTGCATAATGCAATGCTATGAGGTGTGTCTTAAAAAGAAATGTCTTTCTTTCAAAATTCATCTTGTTCATGTTATCAAAAATGTTCCTGTTTTATCACCAGTGTTTTACTTATTTTTTAATATTTTCCACATTCTTTGAAGAGAAAGCCAAAGAGGTTAATATTTATTGTGCTGAAAGTTTTCATTGACTTTGTGCTGTATTTACTCACGTAAACAGTGCTGTCACATAAAACATGCATGTTATTTTTGAAGGATTCTTTTCAGGAAATGCCAAGAAGTATTTTTCAAACTTTTGTCTAATTGATGTTTTTAATAAATATTTAAATGAATTATTACTCAGTAGTCATGTCTCTTCACTCCTTATAGCTTTACAATGCTGTTAGGTGATGCATCAAATGAGAGGAAATCCAAAAAGCATGGATTCCATTCCCAGTTTTTTATTTGCTTAGAAAACAATCTCCTTCATTCGTGATTCCATTACCTTAATCCTCCATTTTCCTGTGTGCAATCGGAATGAATTATATCTCTATCCCACTGCATGTCTAGTTTCTAAGAATCTTTGCCATTTTTTAGTTTTCCCTTTTCCATTGGCAACCGTTACTGCTTTCTGGGAAGATTTATTTACTTAAGCTGACTACATTAAAACATGACAGTCATGGTTCAGAGAAAGGGAGAGACTACTGAAATTTAATTTTTTTGTAATTTTCCTATTTACACCAACTTTGAGGAGTTGATTAGCATGACTAAAATTTGGCCCATATAGATCAAGTATTTCTGAAAGATCATGTTTACAAATGTTGTTAATCAGGTCATGCATGGTTTTTTGACCAGGTTTCGTAATTAGATATTTTCGACATAGCTATTGAAAATGATACATACAGCAGCCTTCGTGGCACAAGGCATTTTTTAATCAAATTGATTAAAATTCTGGTTCATTTGTTCCATGGTGGCCTGTGAATTTTCCATGAAGTTTTGCCATTCGTTCTGTGGTAATGTGGGAGGTGTGTGTTAGATCTTCATCCCCTTCTGCTGGCTTCCAATTCGGATTGGTAATCAATTGACCGAGCCAGTTGGCTGTGCTGTTAGGGTTGCACAGCTGTGAGCTTGCATTCGGGAGATAGTGGGTTCGAACACCGCTGTCGTCGGCCCTGGAGATGGTGGTCCGTGGTTTCCCATTTTCACACCAGGCAAATGCTGAACTTTGATTAAGGCTACGGCCACTTTCTTCGATGAAGTAAGTCGCTGTCATAATCATCCAAGGGCAATTGGTGGCAAATGCTTCCCAATTCTCGCTCATTTTCACTGGACAAGGTGTCCTTTTCCACGGTCTCTTATAACCTAAGGATTCATTATTCTTAATTCTTAGACTAATACTGAGCAGAATTGCATGTAGTTAGAAATATTCCTCTATTTTAAGAACACATTCTCTGGAATAAACTGTATTACTGAATTTAATTGCTGTACTTTGCAATTTATGGGTTACCATTACAGAATACATACAAAAGAGTCTTACGTGATTATTCTTGTATAGGAATTCATTATGTTGTGGTTTAGATATTCTACAAATGTGAAGTCCACAAATGATTTCTTAAAATCTGAAGGGTGCCAATAGACCTGCGTCTTGGACAAATTTTTTGCTCATGCCAAAGCGGGCTCAAAAACTAGAAAAGAATTTGGGGATTGTTCTCTTGCAGCCCAGCAAGGAGTTATGTGTAGTTGAAATGACCCGGTTGGGAAACAGTTATTGTGCTTAAGGCTTAAAGCCATCCAAGAACAACATTAATTGAAAACTGTTGTCGGGCCAATTAAGGCACTGGTCTTCTGACCGCAGCTTGGCAGGTTCGATCCTGCCTCAGTTTGGTGGGATTTGAAGGTTCTCCAATACGTCAGCCTCATGTTGGTAGATTTACTGGACTGTAAAAACTCCTGCGGGACAAAATTCTGGCACCTCGGCATCTCCATAAACCGTAAAAGTAGTTTGTGGGGCATAAACCAAAATAACATTATTATTATTATTATTATTATTATTATTATTATTATTATTATTATTGAAGATTGCTATGGAGGGCAGATGAATACATTAGAAGGTATGGAAAAGGACAGGGAGGTATTAGTTGTAAGAGGTCTTACATGGTTGAAAATGCAGTGGGCAATCTCTCCAGGGTTAAAAAGCAATTTGGTCCATATTCAAAATGTCCCACGTGCAATGGTATTTGGTTTGTTGTTTTGAAAATTAGTTACTTGAGATATAGAAGTCAGAGGAATAAATTCTAGTATCATTTCTAGTTTCAGTACAATCCTTATATTTTTAACATTTTTATTAATGTCTGATATTGCATCATTGTTCATAGTTCAACATCAAATATTTCTGAAAGTTAACATCTGTTATTAATATGGAGACTGTAAATTATGAATGCTATGTAAGTTCATATGGGTGCAAAATCAGAATAAAGCTGTTGTGCAGGGAACATTTTGAATTTCAGTAGTTCCTTTTGATTAATTTACACTGGAAGAAGACTGTACAGTAACATTAATTTGTGATCCAGAATTAAAATTACTGAAATTAGATGTCTCATTTCATAGTTTCTCAATATCTGAAAAAACTCGTTCATTTCTTTTATTTTTTCTGTCCTTAATTTTCTCTAGCAGTTGTTACTAAAATGCATTTTATATACTTAATCGTATTATAATACTGAAAACCAGGGATTGGGGGTTCAAGCCTGGCAGAGGTAGTCAGATTTTTGAAGAGCGCTGCTCAGTTTTCTGCGATGTTGGCGTGTAAAATATCTCGGCCATAGATTGCCCAACATGAGTCCATTCTTCTGCCGTCTAGTACAGTAAATGTTTAGATGGTGTCAGGTCAGAATGTTTGCACATGGTAGTTGAGGCCATACAATTATGATTAAACTAGCTGATGTACCCGTGCTTCAGTACGGAATTCTACATTGTATACAGAATTGTAGGTTAGGTAATGTAAACATTGTGAGTAAGATTGTATTAAATTGCATAGCTCTTAACGTTACCCTAGAAAAGCGACGGGGAAGTCACCAAACGTCTTTTCCCATATGACTCCTGCGCTAGGGAATATTCATTGTAATGGTAGGTCCGCTTGCCTACTATCAGTCACAATCAGATTGGGGAGTTTTCATTATAATGGCAGACTCTCACTCTCCACCTGCCTTTTTACATTCTCAGAAAGACTGTCTTAGTTGTTTTCCCCACTGAAATGAAAATAGTTCATTACAATGACGTCAGTAGGAATGGCGCAAGTAAAAGCAATGATTTCACATGAAATACTCGATCAAATGAAAAACCACACATTTTCTCACTTTTAACAAACAGTACTATGCTGCCGATCTAACAGTCCAAAGTTCCAGAGCTGGAATGACCAGGCCGCAGACAGTCGTGTTCCGTGAACACTCTGTCTTTTTTCGGGGGGGGAGTGGGGTCAAATGGTGGAGAGTCCGAGGGCAAAAACTATGTCCTGTTACTAATCTGTTTTCTAGGAGTACCCGATGAGTCGGAAAATGTCAATTCACTACACTGGCGGCAAAAAAATCTGTCTGCCTTGGAGGCAATTTTTTTCCTCCAAGCCAGAGGAGAAACCCCCTGTTCACTGCTAATTTGGAATAAAATGAATGTAGAATTTAATAGAAGTGAGGAGGAAGAAGCTCTTTATAAGAAACGGCTCTTTTCACAGTTGAATTTTGAGTTATTTAGTGAATTGTGGGGTTATAATTTGGAAAATGCCTAAATTGTAATTCTAGACCAGGTCATACTACTACTACTACTACTACTACTACTACTAAGTGAGCCTCTGCCACTGCTCATTCAAAACAGTGCATCGGAGTAGGGATCGAATAGGTGGAATACTATGATGAAACAGTGAGTTACGTACCACCAGTACGGTATCAGAAAATGTATGAACCAGAGGAATGGCATGCTAAAGAAAATTTTCTAACTCAGCTATTTCCTGCCAATATTCAGTCAGGCTGTTATACTCGGTACGCATCAGTAATCCTATCTATCGGAGTTGAGCGGCAGCATAAGAGATAAAGAACATCATCACAAACAATGGTCAGTGTAATGTTATTGTTGATCAATGTTATGCGCTTTCAATATTGTAGGCCTTCACATTTAGTTTTCTTCCGACTCTGAAATACCACTTTTATCATAGTCGGTACTGTAAAATTGAATAAAACATAAATGGTCGGAAATTGTATTCTCTATAACTTTTGCTATGTAGTACTTTACGATAGGACCAATAACATAGGTATTTAAAAATTAAATTTTAGGTGCCCTCCATAAACTACAATTTCATACAGGGCGAATAAAATTGTTTATAAATTAGACTGTAGTTTCTTATTCCCTGACTCTATATGCCAAATGATATCAAATTCTGTAAACCCATTTTCTCGTGACTCAGCATTTATATGGACTTGGCCAAAAAAATACAAATTAATGAATATGTGTTTTCAAAGCCGGTTCTGTGACAATGTATGACATAAATGATTGGAAATTTAATTCTGTATAACTTTGGTTATGTAGTATTTATCGATAGGACCACTAATAATACAAATATTTGAGAATTACACATACCGATTTTCATTGAATTCTCTTCAGCCGTTTTCTCGTGATGCGTGTACATACATACAGATAGACAGACGGAAATTTACGGAAAAATAAGTGCATTTCCTTGTTACTATGGACATGGCCAATACAGAAATACCATTCTTTTCAAATTCTAAGCAATGTACAAACAAAACTCTTATTTTATGTATATAGATTGAAAACTTTTGAAAGCACAAGTATTATTTAAACATCTCTGCATAAACTTTAAAAATGGCTGCCCGTGAAAAGAAATCGCTAAGTTCTTCAGGGTTTGTAGTATTTGCTGGTACTAAAATCTCATTTCACTTTTTTGGACAATTTTTGGGCAAGTATTTTTGTAGGGTCTTCCCTTAATATGAGTAGGGCATGAACTGAGTGAGAATTTAAAAATAAGAATCCCTCCCTTATGAAACATGCATAAATACTTTGAATTTGGAGGGAAAATACATCGCTGTTTATGCGAGTAAATACAGTGTTTTTGAGTTTTTTGTTGAGGAAACGATGGCACTTGATGAAAAGTATTATAAAAATCTAGGAATGATCTTTTTTTATGTTTTATCGTTAGGAGTTGGAGTATTGTTATTATGTCCTTGTAATGTAAATACCTGAGAGATTCATCTGTACAGTGAAGATTAGTTTCTTCATTAATGCATAAGGTTGTGTCAGTGTGACAAATTTTATTCACCACATATATTCTGTGGTTAAAAGCCCTTTTATTTATCATTATGTATGTGGATCTTTTAGTAATTTTTAGTTGATCTTTTTGTACAATTAAAATTAACATAAGATTGGGATTTGTATTTCTGTGTGATTTTATACAGTGAAAATTTAGATAGAATTATAATGTTGAACAGTGATCAGAGTTAAAAAATAACTAAACTAAACATAGTAAGAAATTTATTTTAATCATTACATTTGTGGTTGAAATGTTCTGTTTAGTGTCTTGGAAGAGAGATTGTTTTTGTTGTTGTCAAGAGTATTTGGCAGGATAAAGAGTATTAATTAGCTTTTTGGAATATTGATAAAAGAAATTTAACATTTTGGTCATGTAGTTAAGCAAAAATCTTGTTAATTCAGGGTAATTCAAAAGAATAGGAAAATTTCAAATGGAGATTAATGGAAGTGAATATATAATTTGTAAACATTAATGTACCTTCCGCCAGTTAAAAGTGCAAAGTATGCCATTGTTGAATTTCATACTGATAATGTATTTATTTCTTGGAGATAACATCTGATAAATTACTACTTTCTCCGACCCCACTAAAACAAGCTGTAAGGTTAGGCAGTCGTAGAGGCCATGCAAATGTCAGCATTCCTTGAAATGGCACAGTTGCCAAATGGCTGTTATGTTGCTGCCATCAATATTTGTGCTGTGTGTCCCGTTGCTCCATCTTGTTGGAACGAGATGTTGTCAATGTGTTGTTGAAAATTGGGCATGTAGCAATACCAACGGCTGGGAGAGACCTAACAGGCCCACAGTAATTTTTATTTTATTTTATGTAATTATCATAAATAATTCAGTACATGAGTTATTGTTAAATATGTTATAAATTATTAATTAATTACAGTGCGATTAAAGTAACTTTGTGCCTCTAAATAGTGCTGTGTAACAACGTCGGAGAAATACTGATCCGCAGCACATGTAACCTATCGTTTAGAATGAAAATTCTTTGATACAAGTCATGCAGTACTGAACCTTAGATGAGAGAACCTTTCTAGTCAGAGTTCTAAGCTGAAATATATTACATAGCGTTTTTTCTAGGCACAATGACTACATATCGATATTTTAGTCAGTCTTTCGAATTTCCAACTGAGTAAAATATCATATTTTTACATTGTTTTTACCTTCTGTTTTGAACACAGTATTTCAGCAATTGGTGACTATAATAGACTCTCATTATTCTTCCCTTGATATTTTATATAACATTGTTGCTATTAGTGGTATTGTGTTTATGGTTGGTAAGGAAGTCATGCCGCAAAAACGAGTTCGTGAAAACTCACTTCAGAGCGTAATTGAAGTTTTGGATGACTCGGATCTAATTAGTAGTGATGGGCAGTCTGAGACGAGGTCTCGAGATTTCTCAAGACTAGCGCAGGCATTATTTCTCGCGAGAAATTTCGAGATATCTCGAGCGTTGTCCCCACATTGTGCGGCGTGCAGCGTGTCGTAAGCCTACAGTTAGTCGGAGCTGAATGTTGTTTGTTCCGAATATTCGAATAGCCAACCTCGGGCCTTCTCATTTTTGTAAATACGTGTCAACAAGCGACTAGGGCGTTCATTTCTACCGAGGTCTATTATGACGCAGTATATCATAATTATAAAGGATACGCATTCGGGGATTGTATGCACTGGTAGGTACACGAATGAGTGGTTTAAGTACAGAACCTGACGGCTACTGTAGGTACACGTAACTGGATACTAGAGGCGTGCATTATTCGAACTCGAAACAAGGCAAGATGCGCCTTGCTGCATATGCAACCACCATTACGCATGAGTGAAATGTGCAATCTAAATTGCTTCAGTTTGCTCCAATTCTTCCGACAGGCAGGTGTACATCGTTATCACACCCCACATTCAATAACATATGACCACCGCTTGTGTTTACCGATATTTTGGTGACGAGGGAAACATACTTACAATGCTATAGAGTATTTGCGTCATAATTAGGTAGGTACTTCGAAATATGACTGTGCAATGTGAACTGCGTCTAATTGTACGCGAAAACTCGAAGACGATGTCCGAAACGCAATGTAAGTCGTGGATGTCAGTTATTTTTAAGAGATGTTACATAGCACAGCCTACTATGTTGCTTATTCAAAAGAAGTAAAATGCATCGGCAGAAATACTTCTGGGATGATCCGGCACTTACAAACGCATAATATCAATGAAGAGGAATCGTCACAGAACACCTCCGCCCCGGTCTGAATCACAAGAAACTACCCTGCCGACAACGATTGTGAGGCATCCAGGTAGGTTTACATCCTAATAAAAATTATTAACAAATCATACGGGTTATTCAGCTAAGAAGTCCACCTGACATAACTCGTGAACAGTTTAAGATACTGGTATTCTGTATTCACTTTCGTTAATGGTAAGGAGCTCACAGTATGCAGTGCTATCCTAGGATTTTTACAAAATTTATTAATTAACTTTTAGTTAATGGTATTAAGGGGTTCATAGTTGAACATGCAGTACTTTTCCAGGCGTTTCATAAGAGAGCGATATTTCACGCAATAACTGCCAGTGATATATTATCAAGTTTACAGTCGTAGTTACTGGTACATCCCACAGCTTGCGCTACAGGTGGATCGGTCTCGAGATTCTCGCGAGAGTCTCGAGATCTGCGACGTCAGTCTCGAGAGTCTCGAGCGAGAGCGTTGCCCATCACTACTAATTAGTAAAATAAAATATCCCTATACCTCACTTGTGTTTAAGAATAAAGGAAACAAATGAAAGAAAATAATTTTCTTAGTGAGCTTCTCTGGTCTCTCCCATCGGTAATGCGCAGGACATATGTCTTGGTATTGCTAGGGTTAATAGTGCAACATGGACCATGCCACCCAGTATTGAAATACTGAAATTTTCTACATGCTACACGCTGCTGTGTAATACGGTAAGACTGTAAATTGCTAGCTGCACACCACTACACTGCTCGTTGGTTACTAAATGGCATGATCTTTGTGTGCAGTGCTTTATATATCATTCAGTGATACCACCCTCTGTGTTGTCACAACATTTCAAAATTTCCCATGCTTTTGATTTGCACTGTTTAACTTCCCCAACATTTATCAGCAACATTTCTGATTATTGTATGCACTGACTTCAGTACAGAGTGTGTGTATTTCCATTTTTTTTTTTTAATATGAATATTTTAGAATGTCGTAATATAAATTTGAAATAGTGCTCTCATTATTGAATTTGTCAAAAGTTTCTCTCAACAATCGATGCTCTGTATTTAGCCTTTATAAAACACATTATAAGCTTGAAATCTGTAGCCATATTTTCAAAATGTAATGAAAGCCTGCTCTGCCATGAATTGAAATGTTCAGCCAGTTGTGATTTTTCCAATATTTAGCTCATATCCATAAAAAAATTTTTGTTACAATATTTTCTCATTTCAGTCGTTAATAAAAAAATATCCTAGATTAATTTTATTCTGGTTTCTGTTCTGTTCTGAAATTACAGTCACAATCAGTGGTTGTTAAGGGAATTTCCCCTTTGATATAACAATATGTGACATATTGAAATGCAATAGAATTTGCAAAATAGGCTAGATATCAAATGTGGTCAGATACAGATGATTATTCAGTTTGAATCAATTTCAATATTCAATAATGCGACCAACTTGAAAGATCATTCCTAAATGTAATAAATACATTTTGCATGAAGTAGAATAATCACGTAATTATCAAGAAAGTACACTTCCAATATTATTTGCTTCTAAATTTAGAGGAAAGTGTATAAATATTTGGAGAGAAGGGGTGTTTGTTACTGTGAAAGTATACTGTAGTTCCATATTGCAATTTGTTTGCTTACTAGTCGTTGAACATTGCACAAACACCTATGACACTGGGATGGGAATTGTCTAATATTGGAAAGGTAGCAGCTGGGTACAGCCCCAACATTTGAATGGTGTGAAAAATGGGAAAACAGAGAAAGCCACTTTTATGGCTGCTGACTTTGGGATTTGAACCTATCATTTATATTTCCCAATTACATTGCTGAGTTTAGATGTCTTAACATCTCGTGAACATGTTTTAATGGATTACGAAACTCTTCTAGTTGAATTCAGTTGCTCTGATATTTGGGCACTGGCCGTTTGAGCCCAAGTTAGCGGGTTTGATGGCAGCTCAGTCCAATAGTATTTGAATGTGCCTAAATATGCCAGCCTAATGTCAAACGATTCACTGGCTCATAAAAAAATTTCTAGATGGACAAAATCTCTGAAAGTAATCAAACAAAAAACCAATTACCTGATTATTATATTTAATCATTTTACCATGATTGGATAGGGGAAAATACACTTCTAAATATCAGTATTCTTTAGATGTTCTTTTTGAAAGTATTTTTATTACTACAAAACATCTCCCGTTTTGACATGTTCTAATGGTTGCAGATTGGGGTCTTATTTGCAGAAGAAGAATTGCTCTCTGCTTGTTTTCAGCTGTTAATACTTCATTCCAGAATTATTTGTTTCAGTCTTAGCATGTGCATGGAAACTCAAAACTATTAAAGGGCAGTATTTTATTTAACCCTTATACTCCTAGGTCATTTTTACTAGGCCTGTCTAAAACGTACAGTTTTATTATTTTAAAGCATAAAATATACGATGTTATGAAATCTACAGCTCTGCGTATACATACTTGAAAATTACCACACTTATAAAATCCATAACGTAGATTTCAGTTGTGAAGTACCGTATTTACATGAATAATCTCCGTGTGTATTTTTCAAAATCTGGCGTTAAAAAGTCAGGTTGCAGGTATTATTTGTGTTGAGGTTGTTAGTGTTCCTGATGTAAAAAAATCTGGAAGTTGATTTTTTCTGCCTGCTCTGTTGGCATTTCCATTCCTGCCAATGCCGAGAAGTGTGCCACGTACATGTTGCGTCATTTGTGCAGTGTTGGTTAAAGTAGTACCTCCTGTTCAGGTTTGCTGGTATGAGTTCTTTTTATACGTCGTTAACAGCTAAAGAAGAGCGCTGCGGGAAGGAAGTAACATGAGACGAGTTGCGATACGGTACTTGATGGGAGAAAAAAGTAAAGCTTGTCTTGAACAGACAAACAGTAACCTCTGGGTATTTCGCAGACAAAAAGCAAAGTTTCCAGAAAACAAAAAACAGGATATACGAATATGTGACTGAAAAGAGAGAGTTTGAATGTGCGACCACAAGTTAAATGTGTCGGTTGAAAGCTAAATTAAGGGTTGTAAGGCTACCCGTGGTTATCTCTTGCATGTTTTTGAATGAAATAACTCCAGTTTTCGTTAGTTTTCCTACAAGCACCTGAAATGCACATCAAAAGGCTTAGCATTTTCCAATGGATTAATTATTCCTTAACCGGGCGAGTTGGCCGTACGCGTAGAGGCGCGCGGCTGTGAGCTTGCATCCGGGAGATAGTAGGTTCGAATCCCACTATCGGCAGCCCTGAAGATGGTTTTCCGTGGTTTCCCATTTTCACACCAGGCAAATGCTGGGGCTGTTCCTTAATTAAGGCCACGGCCGCTTCCTTCCAACTCCTAGGCCTTTCCTATCCCATCGTCGCCATAAGACCTATCTGTGTCGGTGTGACGTAAAGCCCCTAGCAAAAAAAATGATTCTTTACACTTTTAATTTGCTTAAAAAGAACCTTGGAATCTTCACCTTTAACTTAACTGCTTACAATTTCTTTAAGCAATAACATCTGATTTTTTTTTGGTATAAATTATTTGAGTGAATTCATAGCTGGAGAAAAGATGATGAATTTTCCCATACACTTATCACTTTGCACCAGACCGAGCAAGTTGGCCATGCGGTTAGCGGCGCGCAGTGGTGAACTTGCATTCGGGAGACAGTGGGCAACCTTAATTAAGGCCACAGCCGCTTCCTTCCCACTCTTAGCCCGTTCCTATCCCATCATCACCATAAGATCTATCTGTGTCGGGGCGACGTAAAGCCAATTTAAGAAATACTTTGCACTAGGTTTAATGTCACACTAACATATCGAAAGTTTTCGGCGATGCAAAGTTCGGAGAGTGGTAGGATTGGGATGGTAGCCGTGGCCTTAATTAAGGCATTTGCCTTGTGTGAAAATGGGGGAACCACAAAAAACCTTTTTCAGGGCTGCTGACAATGGAATTCAAACTAAAACACCTTGTGCACACCACTGATGTATCGGCATGTTGGGTGTATAAGAGTTAAACCTCCCAATTATTATTTACCTGAGGGTCCAATATTTTTGTGCCTTATAGTGAGCATACTAATGTATGAAAGGTGGGTCCTGAACTCAGCATAACAGTTTTGGCAAATTTATTAGTTCATTATGGATGGTAGTCCTTAACTGAGCATACTAATGTATGAGTGGTGGGCCCTGAACTCAACATAGTAATCTTTACTGATATTCATGGATTCCTTTAATGATGGTTTGATAACATATTTTTTAATCTCATTGGACTCGGAATGGCACAGTAAATTTGAGGAAGACCTTAAGTTGATGTAAATGAAATTTGACTTTCACTGTACTGATTTAGCATTATTTTCATACTTAAATGAAGCATAATGTACCACCACTGGTACACTTTCCAGCTATGAATTCACTCAAATAATTTATACCAAAAAAATCAGATGTTATTGCTTAAAGAAATTGTAAGCAGTTAAGTTAAAGGTGAAGATTCCAAGGTTCTTTTTAAGCAAATTAAAAGTGTAAGGAATAATTAATCCGTTGGAAAATGCTAAGCCTTTTGATGTGCATTTCAGGTGCTTGTAGGAAACCCTCCCTATGCATTACTGGTACTACAACTTTCTGGATTCACACCTCTACTGTTTCTGTTTTCAAAATAGATATTAAGGTGACTTGACCCCTGGTATGTTGCACAGATAGTACTTACCCACACATCCAAGAATATAAGAAGTTGAGATGTTAATCTGTTACATGTTCATAACTTGGTCATTAACATATTCTTTACATATAGCAGTTCATATCATTCTCTTACTGTCCTTTCCTCTCCCAGAATCCTCTTTCCTAACTTATTTGAACAGATTTGTCAGACTATTTTGTGTTAGAAATTCTGGGGATGAAGGAAGGATGAGGGAAGACGTGGAGAGAAGAGGGTGGAATTGGAATCTGTCATGGACAACAAAATCTTTCTGAATAGGCAACCATATAAATTTGATCCTCCTAAAAAATCTATCCCGAGAAATTGGGTCAAAAGATCTCTGTATATAAAATATTATGTAGAGAGTTTGTGGGTTTTGTCATGTACTGTGAATACAAATCAAACCAATAACCTTTTAGGTTAATTATTCATAACTTCTGCATATTATAATTAGCTGTTTCAAATGATTGATATTTTAGAAAAATGGGTCATTCTGAAAAACAAAAAGTTTTTTCTTCAATTTATAAAAAATAAACCAATTATTTTTATTAGACTACCGTATGATGATGTAAAGATAACTTAGAAAAGAAAACTTACTTGTATTTGCTGAAATTTTTTAACGAAGGACCTATTTCAGGGCTCAGAATTTTACCGTATACATGACCAACATGAAATTTCTTAGAACTGCCCTCCAAAAGACACGACTTGATCACGTGAAAAATGATGAGGTCCAATCTAACCTAGGTCTAAAGGAGGAAAGACTTAGGTCATCTAGATTTAAATGGTTTGGGCATGTTAAATGAATGAATAGCACAAGGTTACCCTGTGCTTATTTGGAGAAGAGAATAACAGGTAGAGACCAGCTGGTAGACCAAAAAGATGGATGGACCAACTGAGGGAAGACGTAGAGAGAAGAGGGTGGAATTGGAATCTGTCATGGACAACAAAATCTTTCTGAATAGGCAACTTTGGAAGACGCTCATTTTCAAATACCCTACCCGGCTCCCTGGAAGGGCAAACCGATGATGATATGACCATTTAAAACTGTAGCATTTATACTTGCAGATTGACTTAGCTCATCACAGCTTTGTACAATGGAATGGTCCTCATTTCTTTTAAATGTTTCTGATTTAATAAATGACACCAGACAACAGTATTATTTATTACTACAGCACACAAAATCTTTATACTTGCCAACATTTTTACAAAATACTGAATTAAAAACTTAACTATAATGCAAACTTTAAAATTCAAAATTTGAATTAGAAATCCATGAACTCTCTTTATCATCAGTCTAGTGTGGACTGGCTGAAATTCAACTCCAGGCGGGTAATCAAATGTTACAGTAAGTATGATCCAAGCTTTTGTTGTTGTATTCCTTATGGTCACTAGTACAAGTATCCTTGTTAATCAAGTGTAGGAAACTGGAAAGGTTTGAGTCATCAAAAATGAAAATAAACTTTAGAAACTCAATTAGACAAGATAAAAATCCAAAAACTGTTGTAATCAAGTGACCTTCCTGCAAATTATGTTAATATTGATTGCTAAAAGCTTATTTGAAGAGAGAGGAAATAAGAATGAAATATCTTTAGATTTCTATGTCATAGACAAGGGCGCCCATACCCGGGGGCAAGGTGGGGCCGCGGCCCCACCCTAGCTCTCAGGGAAAGGCAAGAATCTAGTGTAGTCAGGTGTTTTCCTTTCAAGAAAATGATTTAAATTCAGTATTACGTAGAAGCAGTAGTACCGTCCCCCACCAACGGGCAGGGGATACCGTGGGTTATTCTACTGCAGAATACAAGTCCCCATTTATCTTCCAAAATATGAAAAATACTACGTACCCCCAGCTCTGCCCCCCCCCCCCCCCCTACAAACTGTCATATGGGCGCCCATGGTCACAGAGGCTATGACATCCAATGAATGGATGCTCAAACTACGAGCTAAGACACACAGTTACACAGTATGCATAAACAAATTTCACAAGCCATTGTCAGACTGCAAATGAGAATGGTGTAGGAAACCATGTGATAGATATCACTCCCTAGCTTCTGCAAAGAGGAATATCTCGAATCAACTGTGCAGTGAATAGTATCAATGACATTACATTTTTATAAGTTATTTCTATTAGTTTGATGTTGTATCATTGTAATGGCCATTGGCTGCAACACAGATTTTGAAAATTATTAACGCAATCATGCAATTTCCTATGCTACCCACACTTGTTAAAGGGTTTCCTTTACAAGGGCTGAACAAAGCTAGCGATAACCACACAAAATTGTTATATAAACTGAAAGCTTTGCAAGGTAATCTTTCGTATGGAAAATTAAGATCTTGTGAAGAAATGACTACTGGAAAATGAAGAAAAAACCCTGATGAAGTAACTCAAGAGAATTGTGCAGGGAATGCTACAATTTAAGCTTCCAAATCAACAAACCCTTAATCCCTTGGAAGAGCATGATGATGGGCTGTTCCACTCTTGCATGGACTTATTTTACTAATGATGTCCCTAACTTCAGTATACGTTTCTAATTTTACTCATTGATGAAACAGGGCTTTCTAAAGCAGTCCAAAATTGTTGTTATAATCGTATAAAATCTCATAGCAATTTATCCGACAAGAGTATGATTTCATTGAGAGCTGGTGGATGAAAAAATTAATGTACATTGTCTAGATCAGGCCCGCACAATTGGCTGGTTCCAGGCAACACAATCCTCGTGCTCTTCAGGGCAAGCTCAGGGCCATTTCTTTTTCACTGTATGTTTGCCTCTACTGCTATATCATTGACTTACAGCAGTCATAGCCCCTCCCTTTCTGCTGACCTAATGGTGCAAAGTCCATAACTCTACACAGTGACTGGCAAGTCCAAGAAAAATACCATGTGAAATTCTTTTTGACTTAAACTTTTCTTTAGAATGGTTTCTATGCTTCCATATTGGCTGCCAAAATCTTTTAATGTGTTGTGTACCTGTGTGAACAGCTGTTTTCAGGAATAAAATTGAGTAAAAAGTCAGATTTCTTCTTCCATGTCAGATATTCATGTCAAAAGAATAAAAATAAAAACTGTGCACAAAACCTGACTTTAAATATTGAGGAGCTTGTCCAATGAGAAAGATGCTAGACAGTACATAAATTGCTTGTAGTTTTGTTTTTTATTTAGTCTTTTTTGTAATGCTCAATGTATTGTTGAAATGTTCATTATGTTTGTTATTTACATGTTTTCTTCACAGAGTTTGACCTTACAATTCAATAACCTAATTCACTGACATAACTTCTATAGGCTTTTCTTCTTTTTGTATTATGTAGCACTCTTGTTACAAACATATGTTCTGCAATAATTTCCATGGTATGTTTGACTGCACCACCTCCTAGTGATTGGCAGTCTGCAATGGGGGAAACCATATCCTGTGTCTTCTTCATGCACTGAAAGCATAGCCCACTGTTCCCATAGGGCAGTTCAATTGTGCAGGCCTGATCTAGAGGTTACTTTTTTCGTACTCAGGTATACTTTTAAATGTTGCCAATTTTAAAAATAAAACTAGTGGTGCACTAGTTAAATAGTCTTGTTCATGATGGCAGATTTTCAAGCATGTTAGTGCAGTCTTCCCAGAATCCGAATGCCCGCAGGCAGTGGATTGTTAACACATAGGGCTAGTAGCTTCGCCTGAGATTTTCCTCCATGCTATTAACAGTTGAGAAACTGTATACTGAAGCCAAATATGTTTCATGCTGACGAAGTTTCTACCAAGTTTGTGAGCCTTGGAGACTCCAGCACAAATTGGCTTGTTGATCCACCTTCTACTGGGATTGATTACCCAGCCTTCCACTGGGGCACCTCTCTTGCTGGACTGTGATATGCTAGTTTGATTCTCTTTATGAATGTTATTTTCGCAGGTGGTCGCGACTATCCATTTCACTCCCATTCCCTAGAGCTTTGAAGAATCTTCCCAGAACCCATACATTTTCCTTACTCTTAGATGTTGCCAGTTTAAAAAATAACCTAGTGGTGAACTGTTACGAATCACACAAGTTAAATAGCCCTGTTTGTGGCATAAAACAGCATTGCCCTACCAATGTCATATCCCAAGCTTGTTTTGTTAGTTGCATCACTAATGACTGTCAAGCAAAATATTTACTGAGAATTACAAAGGGAGTTCAGTATATAATGCAACACATTCTTTTCTCTAAAAGTAGTTTGGTTTTATTGAGGATTCAAATACACCATGTTATTCCCCAAGCCTTTTGTTACAATACCCTACTTTTCAACATAATCTCCATTCTATGCTACGGCCTTACGCCACCATCATGCGAGAGCCTGTATGCCTGCATGGTACCACTCAACTGAACGATGTCGAAGCCAACGTTGTGCTGCATCGATAACTTCTCCATCATCCACGTAGTGCTTCCTGCGGAGTGTATCCTTCATTGGGCCCAACAGATGGAAGTGAGAAAGCGCGATATCTGGGCTGTATGGTGGATGAGGAAGAACAGTCCACTGAAGTTTTGTGAGCTCCTGTTGGGTGCACATACTTGTGTGAGGTCTTGTGTTGTTGTGAAGAAGGAGAAGTTCATTTGCACTTTTGTTGCTACGAACATGTTGAAGTTGTTTCTTCAGTTTCCTTAGCGTAGCACCATACACTTCAGAGTTGATCGTTTCACCACGAGGGAGGACATTGAACAGAATAAACCCTTCTAAGTCCCAGAAGACCGTAGCCATGACTTTCGTGGGAGATTTGGTGTGGCACCACTCCATGGTTTGCCAGTCAGCACGCGGGAGATGAGACAGGTTCACTCGACCTTGTTGTGATGATGAAACGCCTTGCCCAACAGCTCACTGTGCTTTTGTCCACGGCCAGGTCTCTGTAGACATTCTGCAAGTGACTATGAATATCTGTGATGCCCTGGTTCCGAAAAAGGAACTCGATAACTGCTCTCTGTTTGGTGCGCATCTCCGTTACGGACGCCATAAGGCTAGTTATAGCGCTGCCACTATCGAAAATTAATGAAACTCTATGGGACGAAGTGGGAATAATCAAAGATGTCCCAAGCAAAATTCCAATTTTTAAAGACCAAAATTGGCCAAGAAATAAAATATGTTGCATTATATATTGAACGCCCCTTGTACTTTTATGAAATAAGCTAAATGTTTTGTGTTACTTTCTAGGATGATATAGGAATGAACTATTCACATCATTTCTCTATTCTAATTTACAAATACATTTTTGTTGTGATTGAATAGCATAGCAGGTTATGATCATTTTTGGGAAAATCTTTTGGTTGAGCGGACTTTTTCACCCATCCCATTAGACTCGTGTAACCAGGGGTGTAGCCATCAAAAGTGGGGGATCATCTTGGAGGAGTAGGTACTTGGGAAAATAAAATGTTTATGGAGATTTTTGGCTTCTTGACTTGATTAATATTACTTGGTATGGAGCATAAGGCTTCCTGGTGGAATGATCTCCATCTGTCTTTGTTCATGGCCGTGTTCTTCACTTCTGTGGTACGTCTCCAGGTTTCCCTTCGCATTTCACACCGAGACCCTTGAGGTATCCAGTCGAGACACTTTTTCCATCTGGTTTCCACAGCATATGTGCTGTGCATTCCAACTCTGTTTTCTCTGTTTAATTTATTCTTCTGTAGATGATTGATCCAATTTCTTTTTTCCTAACTTGTCTCAGTCAATGTGGTTTTGAAAATTGGTTTGTGGAAAAGTTAGAAGTTCTATTCTTACATTACAATGAGTTGAACTTACCAAGTCTAGACCTTGCTGTTTCAGCAGTAAATGCCATTGCTAACTGTAGATACTTCATTCACATATTATTTATCTTATTTTTGAAATTACCGAGCTCGATAGCTGCAGTCGCTTAAATGCGGCCAGTATCCAGTAATCGGGAGATAGTGGGTTCGAGCCCCACTGTCGGCAGCCCTGAAGATGGTTTTCCATGATTTCCCATGTTCACACCAGGCAAATGCCGGGGCTGTACTTTAATTAAGGCCACGGCCGCTTCCTTCCAATTCCTAGGCCCTTCCTATCCCATCGTCACCATAAGACCCATCTGTGTCGGACGTAAAGCAAATATTAAAAAAAATTAGAAAGTACTCGATGATAACTTCTTGCATTAGTTGCTACATTGAGTGAGTGGTCAGTCAACTTAGAATTGTGATGGGCATTGGTTTTTTAAACAGTTGAACACATCTGGTATTAACAGGTCTTATTCTGAATTCGGAGAGGAGGATGTGTATTGGAGAGGATACTAAAAAACAGACTATGTCTGTAGTGATGTGTTTATATATGGAATCACATTTAACAATAGCTCTGGATGTCAGAGGTTAACTATCATGAGTAACATTTCATTAGTTTTACAGGAGAGCAGAAAGAAACTGCTGAGATGCATATTTTGCTACCTTTAAGGCAGGCTGAATCAACAGTTCTGACCAGGGTAAACTATCAGAACAGCCAATATGATAAGGAGTGCGGCGGATGGCATGAGCTTGAACGGTTGTATGATCACTTACCATTGTTTTATCACGGGTTCTCTTTGCACATACAATAATATCACATAGCTTATCTTCATACCGTGAAACATACAACAGTGTACCCATAAGAAGACACAACCACAAGAAGTCACGTATGATAAAAACCTCAAAAGTGTAGCTTTTGCATTTATGATAGTTTACTTCTGATTTTGAGAACTGTACGTGAAATCATGGGTTGGTCTGTTATAACAGAACATAATGATAGGAATGTAGATGTACTATCTAATCCATTTGAAGTAGCTAAATGTTACCAGATATTAGAAGTCAATGAAATAGCAGAAACTACCAAGAACTCTATGTTCTGTTTCAAATAATGTTCAACCCATAAATTGATTTGTAGGTTAAGAAGTTGTGATAGGACATTTTGTCTTCATCTCCCATTTTTGTATATCAATAGATAATTAATGTAGAAAACAATTAATTGATTTAGTTTTGATGTATCCCCTTTAAAATACATCAAGCTACAAAATTCTTCAACTTTGTACTGCAGATGGTGTGAAATTGTATACTATAAATTTATATTTCTTAGTAGTTTTTCTTTGAAACAAAATATTATCAGAATGTATGTAGACGTTTCTCCAACCATTGGAGCATGTAGAGTTATTACATAAATTTGTCCTTTTTAAGAAGAGAAGTTGTATATATCTGTATCTTTGAATGTGTGTATTTTTTTAAAGATGTCAGATAACTGTATTTGTGTAGGTTTTTTAACATGGTCAGGGGTGCCAGCCCATTATGTCACTATTTTCTGTATGTTGAACCAGGAATTTGTACTTGTCAGAGATCTTTGAGGCTAATGCTAAGAGTTTTTCTGGGATTTTTCTATTCGCTCTTGGTAAATCCTGGATTGATACCTTATTTTTGGTATGCAACTCCTATCCATGTTTTGGATACCCAATTTTCCGTTTTCTTTGTACTGACTTCAGTGATGCCTACCGTTATTATGATGCCTATTAAGTTTAATCAGACCTCTGGAAGGTGAGAGATTGAAGTATAACTCCTTGTTCTTACCTAAAATTGAACCACAGTTCTTGCAGTTTGTAGTTTTCTCATTAAAAATATTGATCCATACTTGATAACCTGTTCAAATCAACATGCTCACTGTATTGTATCAATTTACAGAACAGATTTTTATTGCATTAAAATTAGAGAGGTAATTGCTAGTAGTTTATAACTTTCGTTTACACTGAATGTTCTAGAAGGTCATAGTATTCTGTTCTGTACCTTTTATAGTCGACAGAAAATTGAAAATTAATCACATCATGAAGAACAAGAATAAGCTCTCTTCTGTTGAGATTGTCTAGATTTCCTCATTGGGCAAACTCTTTCTTTTAATCAAATTACCAGTGGGGAAAAATAGTACATCCGAATTGGGGTATAATTTTTTACACTCTGATTGTATTAAAGGATATCTTTAATCCAGGGTGCAAGTGCATATTTAGAACATTTTATAATTACGGTATGTATGAAATGAAATTGTTTTGTGTTTCGATTAAGCATCTTGTTTCATATCGTCACTTAAAAGCATTTAAAGATTCTTGCTATCACTTTGTGTATTCTATCTGTTGCTTTCATTGATAACTGGCGAACTGGGAGAACGTACGTAATGTTTTGGAGATATAAAAACTAATTTTGTAAGTAATGGAGGACAATCTTAGCTTTGAAAAAAATTGAAGTTTTAATTTCCTTGAATGTTTAGCCAAGAGACAAAATTGAAGTACAGTCTGATGTTTATAATATTGGTAGTACTTTTAAGTGGCCCCTTTGGCTATACTGCCCACTAAACAGTTCATCCTATTATTATGCATAACTTCCATTGATTATTCTGTAGACTGAATATAAGACTTATGTTTGGAAAATTGGGGGATATCCATTTGATTAATGGAATAAGTTGTATTGTTTAATATATAATAATATCCTTTCCCATACAAAACAGAAAAAAATAGTGTTAAAAGTTCAGTATTTTGTAGTTGCTACTCAGTTCGACCAGGAGGAGTGTTACCTGTATTATAATTATTTCAGCCATTGAAGCATATATATAGCTTCTGTTCGAGGGTGCTGTAATATCTAAGTTTGTGAAATCAAATCCTTGCATCTTATTTCACTCAAGCATCAGGCTGTACAAGTATGGGAACATTCAAAACTTGGGTTTTATACCTATGTATTTATACAAAGTATATTCTACATATGTGGCAAAACCTTCCTCACTCCATTAATTATTGTTACTCTCATAGTACGTACTCCTCCACCGTAGCATTTATCCTGCTTAATTCCAGGGTCCACTTTTCTGCACTTTGCTGTCAATCTTTGGCATCAACTGGGATGATACCCACCAAGCACATGTCTTCCTGTATGGCATCAGGCTGTCTCTTCCTCATACTTCGCCGATTAACAGGAACGATAGAGCCACTTCCTATCAGTGGCAGCGCATGATCCTTATCAAAGTGTTAGCACACTAGTTTGTAGAAACATGGATAAAAACAATGTATGGGTATTAAAGCTCAAATAGAATCATGCATTTTTAAACATACACAAATCACTTCTCTCCATACATCTACATATATTACATCTCATAACACAGCTCTATCTAGCAATTTTTGGCAGTAAAAATATCTATAACAGAATCATGGGACCCCAGATTCTTCCTACAGCTTTTCAGGAGGTTCTTCTCAATTGAAATGAATGACAATTTTAATAATCTTTCTTGTGCTTGCATACTTGTTAAATAAGTTTTTATCCGCTTCATTGCCTAGAAAGTTTGCTCGACAGACTCACTAGTAGCAGGAATAGTCAAAATTAAAAAACAGAGTTGGGTTACTTCAGGTAATGCCACACTTAATCCTGAACATTAACATAGTCTACATACAGACATGTCAATTTTTTAGTACATAATAATTGTTAACATCACAAACTTCCTGTGTTGTCCAAACATTCGTGTCTATTGAAAAATAAAAGGCAAGGCCAGTAATGCAAGGAACAGGACTTCTTACAACCACACAGCCATGTATCATGCACGTACCAGGAATCATTTTAAAATGATGGATTTTGCCTCTTCTTTCTGTTACCAAAGCTGATATACTAGGAGTGAGTCTATCATTGTCTGTTATTTATATCTAACAGCAAGAGTTCAGCTAGAGAATGAATGTGTTAATAAGTCTTCAATAACACAGCCCCATTTGTCCTCCATCATAACAGAATCTCCTTTTAAAAACAAGAAAGCCACAGCAAGCACAAGACATGCTCCTAACGATGAACACTGCATATGGTTACGGTTAAGTTAGCCTCTCGACTGAGGCAAACACGCATGCCTAGTTCCCAGCATGGTCAGCTCTGTGCAGTGTTTTCGAGTGCATCGAATGTGCAAGTGCGCCCCAACTAAATTCAAGCTCCTTGTGTTTGCCTTGGCGAAACGGCAAACAGAACACACAGTTAGCATATCTTTATTATGTGATAGATGCAAAGCTTTCGTCAATTTAAATGGTATTTATGCAGAAAACGATTAGGTTTTATGATTGTTATAATATAGTATGTGGTATTAAATAAACAATTTATATGCCATAATATTATGTAGTCATATTCGTTGGACTTTTGTTTTAGATGGTGTTAGGCTGGCTAACACGGCAAACATAGACCCGGCGAGCCTGCTTCTTATTCCTCAGCAAGATAGATTCAGGATGGGGAAAAGCTGTACATCACAAATGTTGAGGCTTATGCAGCACGTTGAAGATGGTTTCAAGAGACAGCAAATTACTTGGGAAGTATTGATTGATTTGTCGGCAGCTTATGATGCAGTGAACCACAAACTTCTGCAAAAACATCACCAAAAACTATCAGCTTACCTGTATGGTTAGGAATCTCTTTCAGAATAGAAGATTTTTTGTTGAATTTTTGGGAAAAAGAAGTAGGTGGAGACCCCAGAAGAGTGGGTTACCCCGAAGGAAGTGTGCTTTTATCATCCCTTTTCAACATCTATACCAGTGACCAGCTTTCACCTGAAGGAATGGAAACCTTCATCTATGCAGATGAATGCTTTTACTGCACAAGCTAGCTAGTTTTGTATCTATTGAACAAAAGCTGAATGATTCACAAATTACTACAGGGAAAATCAGTTGAAACCAAATTCTGTGCTTTCCAAATTAAGAACAGAGAGGCTGCTATATCACAGTAGGTCACCTGGGAACGAGTCACCCCAAAGTACTTGGAAATGAGTATGGGTCGTGCGCTCACTTTTAAAAAGTACTGCTCTCTAAGCAAAATATGTCAGCTTGCAACAATGTCGTACATAATCTGAGAGGCACCAAATGGAGGGCACAGACAAGTCATTGAGGTTATCCTCACTCCCATTGTGCTATTCTGCTGCTGAGTATGTGTGCAGTGTTGCCAACTCAGCGGAAGCTGCCTCTGTGGATCAGTGGTAGAGTGTCGGCCTCCGGATCCCAAGATAGCAGGTTCGAACCTGGCAGAGGTAGTCGAATTTTTGAAGGGCGGAAAAAAGTCCATTCGACACTCCATGGCATACGATATCGGCATGTAAAAGATCTCTGGTGACACATTTGATGTTTACCGGACAAAATTATTTCAATTTCAGCCATAGATGCCCAAGAGAGTTTCGGTTTACTCGGTCTGCCATCTAGTAGACCTAGAGTAAAACGGAATGTCGAAATTGATGAAAAGACAGCCATATGGCGTCGAATTGAAATGTCTGCACATGGTAGCCAAGGCCATACGATTATTATTATTATTATTATTATTATTATTATTATTAACTCAGCGGATTTTGTGCTAAATTTGACAGATTTTTAAATGAAACAGTGGATGCATTTTCCATTTAGCAGACAGCAGAATTTTTGACAGATTTTCAAACTTCTATTAATGGTTGTAAGCAGACTGGTTCTATAACAATATCTTTATTAATAAGGAGAAAATTACTAATCCTTTTGTTAATTGAACTTATGCTGCATATTCCACTTAAGAAAAATTATCCCTTTGATAACAAGATGGTGTTGAATTAATTCTCTCTTTGAAAAAGCTCTTACATGCTATTTTGCTTCAATTTGGAATTTAGTGGAAACAGATTTTCAACTAAAATTTAGTGGAGAAAAGATTTCTGGGTTGGCAACACTATATGCGTGTCCAGTGTGGGATAGATCTAGCCAACAAGATGAGTGGAACATGTACCTAATAAGACCTTTTGTTTCATCACAAGCTGCCCATGGCCTATGCCTGTGGATAAATTGCACCTCCTGACATCCTTTGCGAGATTGGAGCAAAAAGCGAGAAGAAAAAGAACTTGTCACATCTGAAGCTTACCCTCCGTAAGGCCACTAGCCACCATGTCCACATGTAGCTTCTAGAAAAAGTTTCCTCAGAACAACAGAGGCTCTTGGAAGGGCTGCACACCAGACTTGACTGTGTAAATGGTGAGGGAAACTCAGTAGTGCTGAAGAATGGATGACACCACGAGAGGAACTTCCTCCAGGTCATACAGAAGGATGGTTGACGTGGAAAGCATTCAACAGACTGTGCTCAGGTGTTTCGAGGCGCAAAACCTGTTGAAGTTGGGGGAGGATTCAAGTAGACTTAGTGTTGTGTGAATTTTCTTCAATGCAGACTGTGCCCAACCTCTTGCAAAATGGAAGAGTTCCTGAAAGTAACACCGGACTCTCTGAAAGTTGCTAATTTCTGGTTGGCAACTATACTATACCACACTGATCATCCACCATGCTTGTTGTCCTCATTAGATTCCTTCTGTCAGAATGGGACACCTCATATTAAGGAGTCAACACACCTATGCAGCATCTTCTCCAAGTGCTGCCTGGGAGACTGATTACCTCAGATGGAGTAGGGGTATTTCAGTTGCCTTGACAAAGAATGCTCCAGTGTATTTGAAACATTGGCAAACTGTATGTAATGTACAGAAAACAACAACACGGTTCAACTTGGAAAGAGAACTAAATAAATAAATCTTTTCCTCGACTGCTCCCATGATCGATGGCCCACAGGACTGAAATCAGTCGAACCTTGATATCTCGAACTTCCATTACTCGAATTTTCAGTACCTCAAAATATTTTAAATTTTCCTGCCATCTGTTCTATTCCTCACATGTATATCTGGAACGGGGTCACTTAGCCTCGGGAGGTCAACTGAGTAGGGGTGGGTTCGATTCCCACCTCAGTCACCCTCGAAGTGGCTTTCCATGATTTCCCACTTCTCCTCTAGGCAAATGCCGGGATGGTACCTAACTTAAGGCCACAGCCGCTTCCTTCCCTCTTCCTTATCTATTCCTTCCCATCCCTCCGCAAGGCCCCTGTTCAGCATAGCAGGTGAAGTCGCCTGGGCGAGACACTGGTCCTTCTTCCCGATTGTATCCCCGACCCCAAGTCTCATGCTCCAGGACACTGCCTTTGAGGCAGTAAAGATGGGATTCCTCACTGAGTCTGAGGGAAAAACCAACCCTGGAGGGTAAACGATTAAGAAAGAAAGAAAGAAAGAAAGAAAGAAGGAAAGTAACAATGTGATACAGCATTTAAGATTTGTGTGTTTTTGTTCCTTAACGCTAAACAAATTGTATTGTACAATTCCTGTGTGTGAGCCTTAGGCTCGTTGGAATTAATTAATAAAGTAAATAAATAAAAACTTACTACAGTATATCTTCCCATCAGATTTCGGTATGTTACATAGTGGCTTATTTGTCCACCCCAGGTGTGTTGACTGTAGGCTGTTGGAGCTGTATGAACCCTCTCCTGGATCGTCACTAGACCAGGTGTTAAGTGCACTGACTATTTATTCTTTGGTCCTACATACAGAGTCAGTCGAGTGTGAAGAACAGAAGAAACTAAGTTGTTAACGGAAGTATGCTTCATGTTTCTCTACTGTATGAATTCTGTTTTCAACGACTTGCTATAATAAGTGTTGTAATTAAAATGACAAGTACAACATTATGACAGTGTCAAGTCTAGTTACACATGATTTTATTACATGCAGTCCTCAAAGGTGGGAATTCTCTATATCTCAAAATTTTGATAACTCAAAACAAAATTCAACCCTCGAGGTGATTCAAGGTATTGAGGTTCAACTGTATATTAGCTAAAGGCATCCCATTCTGTAGTCACAAAAATTTCATTTGGTTTATGACATCCTTTCATTAAATCAGTTTGAGGTCTTGTCATTTTCTGCCACAAAATATATTATTTGTATTTACATTCCAAACATCATGGATATAAAATTGTTTATAAGCACGAATTGAGTGGAACTTGCAGTTATTCCTAATCATGCTATAGTTTCAAGTTCTGTATGATGCACAGTACAAATTTGGGGGCCATTGTTAACTTGTGACATGGAGCACAAAAAGGATCAAAATAAGAAAACTATGACAATTCATATGATCAGGCTTTCTATGTAGAAAAGAGGAAAAAGAAGCCGTTTCTATATTTCACAGTATCATAGTGCAGCAATGTCAGATTAGTAATGCATGAATGGCTGTAAAATTAGCTACACTATTTGAATAAGTAAGCATTAGACAAGCTAACTGTGTATTTTTATTTTAAAAATTATAATATAGATTTGATTCCCATAGGGAACCTGAAATGTATGTCCTGAATGACCAAGTTCATAATTCCAATATAAATGGTCCATTATTGCAAATGATAAATTTTCCAGCTAACTGGCAACCAAGAATGAGTTAGTTGGGAAATTTATCCTTTGCAGACTAAATTTTTTATAATAAGTACAATTATCCTAAATCAATTGAGATTTGCTTCTCGTGTAGAAAACTTAGAGAGATTGCATTCCAATATGTACATTAATGGCTTTTGAAATCTCTTGCTCATAAGGTATGGTAGTTGAGAGGGCATTAAACACCTACAGAGAATCTTGTAGCACAACATATCTAGACTGATTTTAGAGGTGGCTTGTGGTTGGTTCTTAATGTTCTCCCATTCCTATATTAACCCTTTTGCTCTCAGGCTATTTTCACCGGTCAAGCCCAAAACACTCAGGCCATTTTTCATGATTATGCATGTTAAAATGTAAAAAATTGCCGTATAAAGAAATCCCCAGTTACAAAATTGAAAAAAATTACAGTAGTACACTATTTAATATCGTTTTAGGAAAAAATATCCCAAAATTGTTCATGGCATATATTACTACAAAATAAATTTTGAAATTTGAAAATATATTACAAAAAATAAAAATCTGTTTTTAAATACTAAAAAAGTAATATGTTCTTTAGTGATATTGTTGTTCAGTCATTCTGAAAATAAGAGCATTTAATTCTGTATAACATGATATAATTTTGTTTTTTGTATTCTTATTTAGTCATGAGTTATAGCACCTGACGTAAAGAACTGTACACGTACCTTCCGGAGTCAGCATTTGTGTTTTGGAAAACATTCTCCTATCATCAGTACCTGTAAAATCCGAATCACTTCTTCTTTATCTACAGCTTTTCCCACACCTGTGGGGTCGCGGGTGCGAACTGTGTCGCACATGTGGATTTGGCTGGTGGTTTATGGCCGGATGCCCTTGCTGACGCCAACCCTATATTGGGGGAGGTAATCACTATCGCGTGTTACCGTGGTAGTTTGTAGTGTAGTGTGTTGTCTGAATATGAAGAAGAAAGTGTTGGGACAAACACAAACACACAGGCCCCGGGTCAGAAGAATTAATCAATGGCGATTAAAATTCCCGACCTGGCCGCGAATCAAACCCGGGCCCTCTGAACCGAATACCTCAACGCTGATCATTCAGCCAATGAGTCGGACTGAAATACGAATCACTATCGGCTATAACGTCACCGTCATCGTCTAAAGCATCTAAATAATCCAAAACATCGGAATTATTTAGTCTAGAACTTGGCCCAGCCATGTAAAAAAATTAGGCCTACTCGTGGCACGAAAATGTAGAATATAAACAAAATATAATTAACAATAATCTATTATTAAAATGGAAACAATAAAACGAAGGAAAACACGTATTTTGAAGCTTAAATGAGACTGTACGGGCAAGCAGCACACTTCAACTCGTCATGCGGTGAACATACGCGGTTTGATAACTTCATTTGTTCCAAACAGGTGAGCTTAGTGTCTCTATCTCTCGAGAAAAGTGTAAACTAAATCCAAAAGCTACTATTAATGTCTTTTCCTGACATCTGGGGGTCCATTAAGGTACTTATACAGCCGTCCGAACACAAAGCCGATAGATCGGCACGCTGAGTGTTTTAAGCAATACCACCCGAGCCGATAGATCGGCTCGCTGAGCGTATAAGGGTTAATACATTTTCTCTTCATAAACAAAATTAAAACAAAAGTAAATTTGTAAACCAAATATGAACGTTTTGGTACCTTTTAAGATCAACACAATTGTAATTCAGCTATTAATTTTAGCTGATCCCACTCATTTTCCACTTATTATTCATATTTTAAAAGTTTTTATATTACTGTTCTTGACAATCAAACATTTTCTGTCTTCTAAACACTGTACATAGAAACATTATCAGAACATCATGTATTGTACATCTTCCTGATCTTCGTTATGAATACCGGTTCCAAAGCTGAAACACGTATCTGTTAGTAGTTATGTTTATAGTTTTTTCAATAGCAATCCTTGTTAAGATTTGTATATTTAAGGGAATGTTTAAATGTGGTTTAAAACTAGAGTTCTCAACATGTTATTGGTAATTTTAACTGTCTATCTTTGTTTTATACTAAGTCAGGAGATTATATGAAATGTTCTAATATTTTGGTCAACAGAAATATGAAGCAGTTAGTGCAAAGTAACATATCTAGCGTAGTGTGTTTTCTTGTTGGATGTATGTTAGAAACACGGGTCTTTTCACTGAGAATTCACTCAAACAACTACTGTCAATTGAAAAAGTGAACTTACAATATCAAATCTTTATTTTTGTATGATAGGAGAGTATTTCTCAAACATGTTTTGGGCAAGAAGGAAATTCTTAGACATGATAAAGCAGTGTTTTGAAGTGGACTGGAACAGTGTTTAGTAACTGAAAGTAGAAAGAAGTGCAGTCAAAATGTATTTCAGAATATTTGTAAAAATAAATTAAGACACTACTGAAAATGGTTTTCTTATTGTGACTGCAGTGATCATCACTGTCTCGGCTCCTAGGCTGGTTGGTTAGCATTGAGACCTTCAGTTCAGAGGGTCCCAAGTTTGATTCCTGGCCAGGTTGAGGATTTTAGCCACATCTGGTCAATTCCTCAGACCCGGGGCTGGATATTTGCCCCAATACGCACCACACTACCAATCAACATGCAATAGTGAATATACACTTAGGGTAGGTGTCAGGAAGAGTATCTGGTTGTAAAACAGGGCCATGTCCACATGTGCCACACAGTTCACACCTACGACCCCACCAGTTTGTGGGTAAAGAGGCAGAGGAGGAAAAGAATGGAAATTACCATGATCATCCCTCAGGCTATTCCCTCTTGACATGAATTATCATTATTAGTGTTCATCAAGAGGACAAGTTAAGAAATGAAGAGGTGAGGAAAGAAGCCGGAATAAAGACATCCTTATTAGACCGAATCGCCACATCCAGACTACAGTGGTGCGGGCATGTGATGAGGACGGAGCCTACAAGAACAGCTAGAATAAATTTGGAAAGACAGGTGGAGGGAAAAAGACCTGCAGGAAGACCTAAAACCCGATGGATGGACATGATCAAGGTTGATCTAGTTACCAGAGGATGGACAATGGATGATGTTCTCCATGACAAGCTGTATATGAACAGGAAGAAGTGGAAGAGGCTTATTAACAGTACCCGGGAAACTGGAACTGTACAATGTTGATGATGATGATGATGACTGTTCTGCCCTAAGGTAGGTCTTCACATAGCAGCTCTCCGTGCAATCCTGTCACCTGCTACTCTCTTTGTTTTCTCATAATTGGAATCCATCCTTATACTGTCAGCCATCTGGTATCTTCTGCATCTTCTACTTCCGTTCACCATTCCTTCCATAGCATCCATCAGTAAACAATCTCTTCTCATTCATGTCCAAGCCATTGTCTTTCCTCCTGATTACCTTTAATATTTCTCTTTCTTCTCCCACTCTCCTCAGTATCTCCTCATTTCTTACTTTCTCTAATTTTATCCCAAATATCCTCCTCCAAATCCACATCTAAAATGCTTCCACTCTTTTTCTTCTTTCCTCAGTGTCCATGTCTCAGCTCCGTATAATGCCACACTCCATATACAGCACTTCGCCATTTTCTTCCTCAGGTCCCTGTCCATGCAGCCACAAAGAAGCCTCCTCTTATTAAATGCCTTCTTAGCAATTGTGATATAAGTTTTTACCTCCTGTTTGCATTTCATGTCTTCCGTTTTTATGCTTCCCAGATATTTGAAAGCACTTACTTGTTCTGTATCTTCCTGTCCTTCTTTATCTTATTGATCCTCATTCCGAATTCCTCACAGGTCTTATTTAAATCTTCTATCATTCCAAGCATAGTACTTTCACTCTCTGCTAATAATACACCATATCATAAGCAAATCGAATACATTCTATTCTCCTAACACCAACCCGCATTCATCTTTTACTTTCCATACATTTCTGAATAATATGCTCCAAATAAATGTTAAACAGTACTGGCAAGAGACAACAGCCTTGCCTTACTCCCCTTCCAATTGATTCTATAGATTTAATGAAGCTAATTGTTGGATCTGAGATAGAAAAATCTAAACTCTAATGATTATGTACTGATACCTAGTTTCTATTTCATGGAGTGATTTTGCTAAATAAATTATTATTTTTCTACATTATATATTAATATCATCTTCATCTGGAGCAGTTTTGAACCACAGGCTGGGTCTGCTTATGAAAAAAATGAAAATCCACAGCCTGTTTCCAGTCATTCGACCAGGTCAGGAATGGGATGAATGAAGCCCCCATCTAGCGGCGAGGATAGGAATTGTGCCAGCTGCCAAAGCCTGTTGCACTCCTTTGGGGCAATGATTAGTGACCGACAAATGAAATGAAATGATACTGGAGAGTATTGTTGGAATGAAAGACGACAGGGAAAACCAGAGTATCTGGAGAAAAACCTGTCCCACCTCTGCTTTGTCCAGCACAAATCTGGCATGGAATGACCGGTATTTGAACCAAGGAACCCAGTGGTGAGAGGCCGGCGAGCTGTCGCCTGAGCCACGGAGGCTCGGTCTGCTTATATATATTGTATGTATATACTACCTCACCGTCAGATAGCTCCTCAATTCTAATCACGTAGGCTGAGTGGACCTCGAACCAGCCCTCAGGTCCAGGTAAAAATCCTTGAACTGGCCAGGAATCGAACCCGGGGCTTCCGGGTAAGAGGAAGGCACGCTACTAGACCACGGGGCCGACATAATGTGTATAATATATATAATATTATAAAACACACCTTTACACATCTGAACAGACAAGAGAGTTAATTTTTCAAATTAATCTGGAAAAAAAGAAAGAAAGAAGTCATGTGAACATTTTTGGATCCTAACAAGAAATAATATTTCTGTGCAGGAGGTACATACAATTGTAAAAAAATATGTTTTTTTATCTATACGCTACTAACTTAAGTAACAAGTAGCCATTCTTTATATGGATTTGAAAAGGGATGAATGTAGTTAAAATAACATTTTTAATGTACCTATATTTTAAAGTATAATCCAAGAATTATCATATGACAAAAAGGCAACATAAAAAAGCTGTCAAGACAAACACTTACAAAATACAATTTTAATTAAGTTTTATTTGAAACATTTCTAAATAAAGCTGACCATTTTCAAAATACCAGTAAGAAACCGTTTGCGCACACAAACACACACACACACTCAAATAATATAATGCTGATTACCAGCATCTAAGTTAACAGAGTTATAAAATACAGAGTTACCAGGTGAGTTGGCCGTGGGGTTAGGAGCGTGCAGCTGTGAGCTCGCATCCAGGAGATATTGGGTTCGAACCTCACTGTCAGCAGCTCTGAAAATGTTTTTCCGTGGTTTCCCATTTTCACACCAGGCAAATGCTGGGGCTGTACCTTAATTAAGGCCACGGCCGCTTCCTTCCCATTCCTAGGCCTTTCCTGTCCCATCGTTGCCATAAGACCTATGTGTGTTGGTGCGATGTAAAGCAAGTAGCAAAAAAAATTATAGAGTTTATCAGAACTTTACCGACAAAAAAATCGGGGATGCTCTTCATGTTATGTTTAGAACGATGGTGCAATCAGGTTGGTGGAGAAAATGTTTCCTTTCGAGCAAATGAGATTACTTTCGTGCGCGTGATTCATATTGACACACTCGTATTTGCTATGTCAGACCGCAAGTTGCTGCTGTGCTTCAGGGAAGAGAAGAGAGGGATAGTGGGGCATATAATGCGCATGTGTACAAGTTTCCTCGTTTGACTCGCACACGATTGTCCTTGTCTCTTACAAGCAATATTAAACAGCTGTAACTGCACACACAGTAAGGGAACACACTGTATTTAAGATACACTTGTCAGTCAAGGACTGCACCAGATTATTTCTCTCCTCGTCTGTTGGTCACAGTAACATTCTTTATTATTTATCATGCTCGAAGGTGCAACGCTGCCGCCCTATGATTGTGTATTCCCTCACCTACAGCATTGTAAGTGGAATGAAATACTCATTGAAGGAAACTGTATGCCCAATTGTTTAATTACAGTAGATGTTCAATATTCCCCTTCCCCCCTCCTTTCCTACTTCAATGCACAGTTCACAACAGTGTAGTAGTGACCTTTGGACTCTGTTCAGGATGTGTGTTGTATTGCATATTACCTCTGTCGCCCTCTTCCCCTTCCATCCCTTCCCTCCTCTGATGCACAGCAACAGGCAGTGGCTGGCTCTCTGGCATAGGAAATATTGCAAGTTCATCAATTTGAATTGCACGCCCGGAAGTAACAGAGTAACCTCATTTTCTTGAAAAGAATAATTTTCTACGCCAATCCAACTGCACCATCGTTCTTAACATAACACGAAGTGCACCCCTGATTTTTTGTCAGGATAGTTCTTTTACATTCTGTATATGCTATTTTTGACATGATAGTTAAATAAACATACATACAGAACTTGAAAGTAAGTCTGTAAGTTTTTAATATGATATGAAAAGGTGTTTTAGTCACACAGAGTGATCATTTTTATAAGGTATAGACAAAATATACATTTTATTTAAAGAGATTTACACTTCATCTGGGACAAGCATTACTTTAGAACAGGGGTTTCCAATTTGTAAGGGCTCGAGGGCCATTTTGGAAACCTTAGTCATGTTCGCGGGCCGCACTTGAATAGGCCAATTTTCGTAAAATTCTACAAATAGTACATAAGCACCATTATGTAATAATATGCATAGTTCAATTGAAAGGAGGGTTTGATAATTTTAATTGCTTAAAACATTATTTTAAAATTGCATAAAAGAGTGAAATTTGGAGCCAGGCTGAGTGGCTGAGACGGTTGAGGCACTAGCCTTCTGACCCCAGTTTGGCAGCTTCAATTCTGGCTCAGTCCGGTGGCATTTGAAGGTGCTCAAATACGCCAGCCTCGTGTCGGTAGATTTACTGGCACGTAAAAGAACTCCTGCGGGACAAAATTTCGACACCTCGGCGTCTCCGAAAACCATCAAAATTAGTCAGTGGGACACAAAATTAACAACATTATTACTTGAAAATTGGATTTTAAATGTTTTAAAATCAAAAATAATCTATTGAGAAGAAGTGAATACTTGACAAGAGTAACTAGTATTAAAGAATAATTTGTTTTGACTTGGGTGTATAAGGTGTATAAATATTAATACCTTTTTGAACGAGCTATTAAATAATTTTGTGACATTTCTTCACATTATTTTTAGAGTGCTCTCGCGGGCCGCAAAAATGGCTTTGCGGGCCACATGCGGCCTTTTGGAAACCCCTGCTTTAGAAAGTGAAATGTTTGTATTTTGTATAGTTACATACCTGGTATCTAGTTGCTGTTTTAATTTTGTTGATTTCCTGAGTACCTGTAGAGTCTCACCTCCCAGCTGACACAAGTGATGTCCCAAAATATATATTCTCCACTAATAAAATGGGGGAGGAATCCTAACACTTATTTCTCATGCCTTGTGTAAGGAAGTGAAAACCAATTGAGAATACTTGCATTTTGGTGAAAATATACGTCATGTGTAATGCGAAAATTTTCCATTTTTTTCATGTCTTGTGAGAATGCACCAGTGTGACTCATGGTTAATCTCTGTAAACACTGTTATTGTACCACTTTAAGCACTGCAAAGAAAACATAATCAAAGTGCATGTTTCAGTAAAAGGCTTCCAAAAGTAGAAATTATAACTTTATATTGATCGTGAAATGGAATATATTTTTGTATCACTTTCAAGTAGATTGGATTGTGAAAATTGTAGGACTACCTGTACTTTATTGTAATATTTTTAATGCTTGTTTCCATATGTAAGTCTGATATAATCTTTGCTATTAAAATATCATCTTTTAATCTACAATGATAAATAAAAGGGACTCCAGACCACCGAATGTGTTAAAGTATGATGCAGAATGAATTCAGTGCTAGAGTTAATAGTTAATTCTTGTCTTGTAAATTACAGTGTTAGAATGCACAGATGTTTTATACTATATATTGCTGTATTATGCCTGAAGATGTTTCTGTAGATCACTGTATGATGATTTTTCTCAATGTATTTAATTATTTGATTCCGTTTAGTCGGTATTACTTTACTGACTTACCCTGTCATGAATATGACGTAGCAATGTCCCCCCACATGCAGTAACTTACATAAAACAAATGTTGCTTCCTTATTACACTTAATATTCTGTTAGTAAGAATTTCAAGTGAAAATGTGTATGTTGAATTGAAGATCCTGGCACAAGAATCAGACGGCTCCAAATTATTAAAGCTTGCAGACAACACAAAGTGGTGGTGGTTAATTTTTGTTTTCAGAGGAAATACAGCTAGGTAAACATCCTCTCTGAATAAATTAAGTGGAGAATAAATCATTTAAAATAAAATAAAGCTATTTATTCAATGGAGGAATTTGAAAAACAAAAGAATTATTATTATATTAAGCTGAAAAAGTCACAAACACATCAAAAGGGAATGTAAGTTTCCTGAGTAACAGAACACTTGAAATGTATACATGTATACACCCTTGATTAATTCACTCTCACACATAAAGCAAATGGCGAGATCAGCAGTTGTCACGTCATTGGCTAGTATGAGCTTGAGTGTTTTCTGCGGGCCTAGGTTCTGTCTTAGGCCAGAGAAATTGGTGCAGTCTGTGAGGATGTGGTCCACGGTGAAGTCATTATATAATAATAATAATGTTATTAGCTTTATGTCCCACTAACTAAATTTTTATGGTTTTCGGAGATGCCAGTGCCGGACATTCGTCCCTCTGGAGTTCTTTTAATGTGCCGGTAAATCTACTGATATGAGGTTCATGTATTGGAGCAGCACCATCAAATACCACCAGATTGAGCTAAGAATGAACATGCCAAATTGGGCTGAGAAGACAGCGCTGTACCGTCTGAGCTACTCACTTTGCCCTTTCTTATATATCTCTTCTTCTTTGTATTGTTATTGGCATTATTTCCCATCAGAAGGTGGGCTGCTATTCTGTTCCTCATCCTCCACTTGATGTGGTCTTTTGTGTCAGCAGAGTGGATGCCTGATGCTCACATATCCTCCCACAGGCAGTCCATCCACCACTTCTTGGATCATCTTAGGTGTGCCATCTATCTGGACTGAGGTTGTGCAGCTCTTTTCAGATACAGCCCCAATGGAAGTGAACTGCATGTACCTTTCAAGCCACATTACAGTCCTCCAGCCAATTTTAAATTGCTGGCAGTACTGAAAATTGAATCCAGGCTTCCAAGGATGGCAGCTGATAGTGCTAACTGAGGTGACATCATCATCATCTATCCATGCTCAATCAATTTCTGCACCATTAAGAAATGTTGAGTAGATCACAGACTTGATTTGTATTTTATATGTTAATAATAATGTTACAATTCAAATCAACACTGTGAATTACAGGATTTTAAAATGTTCTAATATTCCATTTATTTAACATACATTTTATCAGTTTTGAGCCTTCTTACAGGGACTGGCACAAATCTTTGTCTAGTTGGTGATTATTTTGATTGTTAGTTCATTTTGAGTCTTTTGAAGTATAATTCTGTTCACCAATGTCCTAATCTTTTTCATAAATTCTTTCCTCTGTTAATTCACCTCCCAATTTTGTGTTAGCAGAAAACCACAAAATATTAATATTTTTCTGTAAATAGATCACTTTATCGAAAAGTCCTCATCTCTCTCAGCCTTTGGTGTGGTGTCTCCCTCAGCTTAAGTTTGTAGCCTACTCCTTCATTCTGAACTTTGTGCTTATCAGCATGTTTGTGAGTGTTCCTGTAAAGCAGTATTCCATTGATTATTTTTGTTTTTTATTTTAAAATATTTCCTTCAGAGTGAAAGGAGGAAGTGCAAATTGTTGCGTTCATTAAGTTTTCTCATCCCCCCCTTTGATTTTAAGTATTACAGACCAGGTTATTCTTAATCAAGAGGAAGTACCTTTAAGTATGCTTTTACACAGCATTCACTTCACAAAACAAAATAAAAAATATATATAGAGCATGGAAGTGGATAAATAGTCATTGTTTTCTATTAAAAAATATGAAAATGGATGGTTTATATCACAAATAGATTGTATGCAGGGTCTTCATCTCCCAAGCAGTACTAAATCTAATGCTGATTATCCAAATTAGGTCATCAGCCCAGAGGCTGGTTGGATCCTCAAATAGCCCACCAAGTTATGTAGTTATGGAAATGAGGCGTACTAGGCAAATGAGGAGTGAGGTAATTTGCCATTGCTCTTCTCACCGGGTAAGAAAGTAATATTGGAACATGACTGCCCCTGTGAGTAACATGTTTCATCATAACAATCAGGCTAGTCATGCTCTGAATATCATTACTCAGCAGCTTCCATACTGACATAGCTATAAATGAGACTGGAACTTCAGTTGAAGCTACACTTTGCTTGGATTTGTGCACTGATTTCTCTCTCCCTCCCAAACAAAAGTGATTATAGAAGTTAGATATTCAAATGTGATGTTCTTCTAAACCTTCAGATTTACTGTTCTCAACTCGGTGTTAAATATTTAGATTTACAATGAAACGTTAATATTGCACTAAATTTCTAGAAACAGTGCTAATGAATTCTTAAAAAAGAATAGCTGATTTAGTACTGTAACAATAGGGATGGGGACCCTGGTTCCATTCTAGATCATAGTTCACAGAACTAACAATGTGATCCATTGTAAATTTTATTGCTATTTCTGCCATCTTCTCTTGTTTTGCACCCTAAGTATGTTCACCTTTCCTTTGCACCCATCACCACTTGGCTGCACAAAGCAACATATAAACTGTGTGAGTGATCCTGGTTTGTTCATGAATTTTTTTTTTCCTTTCTATAATGTAATGTTTAACTGAGGAAGAAATATGTACAACATCCTTGAACATAATATGTTGTGTATAATAAATTTAAAAAATCATTTAATGCATGCATTTTTTATTGCTAAAAGTTTTCTTTTAAAGCAAAGAAGATCCTACTTTCTTTCAGAATTCATGTTTAAAAGAGTTCATGGTGAGGTAATATTTGTCGTGATACTGAGGTGTCTGGTAGCAAGAACATTCCTAGTGTTTATCTTGAAGTTTTGATGCTGGATTTCAGTCTGAAATACCAGAATGTAATTTTTGACTATAAGTATGAAAGGAATATATACTAAATACATTTATCTTATCATATCCTTCCCTTACTTCTTATGATTAAAATTTTTCTGTGGCTTTGTTTGAACTCTATTTTAATGTAAACTTACGTTCCTCAACAACGGGTACATGGAAAGAAATTTTTTGATGATGATGATGATGATGATGATGATGATGATGATGATGATGATGCTGATGCTGCTGCTGCTTGTTGTTTAAAGGGGCCTAACATCGAAGGTCATCGGCCCAAGAAAAATGTTAAGAACTTTTTAGTGTTTGGGGAGAGCACGTATATCGCCAAGAGTATTTAACTTATATTTAATGTCTCAATGGACAGATAAAACAGGAGGCTACCTGTTGCAAAAAAAATGAAAATGCAAATCTGAAGCGTAGTTTTCATGAAATAATGCTTCAAAGTAAGGAAAAATTTGTGTTCAATATCTGATATCACACGCATACTCTGTTATAAGATGGCGCTGTGTTGACTCGCACTCTCAGTTGGAGGTTAGGTGTCGTGAATACATCGTGGTCAGTTATATAGAATAACGAAGGTAGTAATATAAAAGAAAGATTGACGCCTTAAATTATGTTTTATTTCTCATATCACAGACCCATACTACACCGAGTTATTGCTCACATTCCAAGTGTACCTCGTTCTATTGAATAAAATTTATTATGCATATAATATTTGTCTTTTATTTCTAATAAGTAAGTCTATGAATTCAAATACCTAGGTGAATGGATTACATAAAATTGTAATGAAAGGAAATCCATTTGTAATGAAAGGAAATCCATAACTTCAAGACTTCAAAAGATGGAAACTGAATTCCAACTAACAAGAACTGTTGATATTAAACAGTGTCTTTCATGGAACAATAAGATATGACATTACAATACAGTAGTTAAACCAGAAGCACTCTGTGCTGTGGAAACTCTCAACCTACAACAAAAGGGATTGAAGGAACAATTAGAAATTAAAGAATGAAAAATCATGAGAAAAATCTTAGGACCAAGAATCATAAATGGAACTCATTACCCCAAACCTAATAGTGAACATTTCCAAAATTACAGATGCAATTCGATTGTGATGAATCCAATTTGCAGGACATTTGGAACGAATGAATCCTAACAGATTTTCACATCAAATTTACAGATTTCTACAATTGGCACAAATTATTAGAGAAAGACCTCACTGAATTAGGATCGCCAAATCTACAATATTGAAAGGAAGTACAAAACATCATTCAAACATGGGGATGTGAGGAACAAGAAAGGAAACACACACAATCGGCATGGTTGGAGGACTGGAGACGTGCACAATCATTGAAGATGAAGAACTACTTGGCAAAAAAAGAAGGCCAAAAAATGTTAATTCCACGTGGTCCTATGTGACCCACTCGCGAAGAAGAACCCCTCATGAATATTTTTCTTTTCTTTTTGCAATGTAATGTTTAACTGAGGGAGAAATATCTACAACATCCGTGAACATAATATGTTGTGTATAATAAATTTAAAAAAATCATTCAATACATGCATTTTTTATTGCTAAAAGTTTTCTTTTAAAGAAAAGAAGATCCTACTTTCTTTCAGAATTCATGACATCCTATCGCCAATTTTTTTTTCACTAAAATCTGTCATCCATTCTCACAGTTGATCATGTTTTTCATTAATATGAGTAATAACATAATACATCTGCCTCGATGTCCGGCTCCATGACTAAATGGTTAGCGTGCTGGCCTTTGGTCACAGGGGTCCCGGGTTCGATTCCTGGCAGGATCGGGAGTTTTAACCATCAATGGTTAATTTTGCTGGCACGGGGGCTGGGTGTATGTGGCGTCTTCATCATCATTTCATCCTCATCACGACGCGCAGGTCGCCTACGGGCATCAAATCAAAAGACCTGCACCTGGCAAGCCGAACATGTCCTCGGACACTCCCAGCACTGAAAGCCATACACCATTTCATTTCATTTCTGCCTCGGTGTGTCAGTGGTCGAGTGTCCCGACATGTGATCCCAAATTTGTGGGTTTGAGACTTGCTGAGGAAACCAATTATTAAAGGATGGTCAAAGATCTTGGAACGCCATGCTTTTCTTAGTATGTTAAAGATCTTTCTGGTGTCTCATCCAGTGTCGCCTAACAGAGTGAAATTATTACGAGGAGCATTCATATATAATGCAACACATTTTATTTCTCGGCTAATTTTGGTTTTAAAAAATAGGAATTTTGTTTGGGACATCTTTGAATATTCCCGCTTTGTCTTGTAGAGTCTCATTAATTTCTGATTGGTGGCAGCGCTATAACTACCCTTCAAAATGATGTCTGTAACGGAGGTGCGTACCAAACAGAGAGCAGTTATTGAGTTTCTTTTGGCGGAAAACCAGGGCATCACAGATATTCATAGGCACTTGCAGAATGTCTACGGAGACCTGGCAGTGGACAAAAGCACGGCGAGTCGTTGGGCAAGGCGTGTTTCATCATCACAACAAAGTCAAGCAAATGTGTCTGATCTGGACGGTTCTTCCTCGTCCACCCTACAGCCCGGATCTCGCGCCTTCTGACTTTCATCTCTTTGGCCCAATGAAGGATGCACTCTGCGGGAAGCACAACGTGGATGATGGGGAAGTTATCGATGCAGCACGACGTTGGCTCCGACATTGACCAGTCAAGTGGCACCATGCAGGGCATACAGGACCCCCTCCTCCCCAATTACAGTGGCATAAGGCCGTAGCATTGAACGGAAATTATGGTATTGTAGCAAAAGGATTGGGGAATAACATGGTGTACTTGAATGCTCAATGGTTTATGGTTTCTTATATGTATTGTTGAATTGCTACAGTACACAGCCTGGCTTCAAGGCATATTGTGGAAGAAGCAATGTGTGCTTTTGAAAAGTGAACGGTATGATTATGCTAATGTTGAAATTAGTGAGTGGCTAGAAAAAATGTGTTGCATTATATATTGCACTCCCTACAACCACTAAATGACATAATATTGTTTTGGGTATATTAGGTTGTGTCATAATTAAACGCTGATGCATTACAATCTTGCAACCAAGACCACCTTCAGAGCAGTGACAATGTGGAGTGAAAAGTGTTAATGGCAATTGTTACTCCATAGTAACTGGGGCATAATGGGAGTGTGACGCATTGTTGCAATCCATCTGGCAGCAATAACATAAGGACTCGGCAAGTTTGAGTCCTCTAGCCTCTCACACTCCAACTCCAAGCACATAACCTACAAGAGGTGCCCCCTTAAGCCGAACAACCCAGTGGAAGGTTCGGATAACCAATCCCAGCAGGAAGCTGGGTCGGCGAGCCGATCAGTGCGGGAGGATCACCAATCCGTCATTGAAGCAGGCGTGGTGGTGATGCTTCAGTCAAAAGACAATGAATGACATTAAGATGAAATTCCTAAACTCCGGAGGTAAAATAGCCCCACATCAGATCTCCAGTGGGTGATGCTTTGATGTCTCATGAACGAGAAACAACCATAGGAAAAATCCAAATCTAACAGCTTTGCACGTACAACTGCCGTTCTCTATTAAGCAATGACAGATTAGAAGAGCTTGAAGATGAACTTTGGAAAGATCAACTGGAGCGTAATCAGTCCATCTGAAGTACGCCATAAAGGAGAAGGGTGTTACCTTTTGAATTCTGGTAATTTATTCTATTATTGTGGCGAACCAGAAGGAGGGCTTAATGGAGTAGGGTTCCTAATCAATTGACACCTTGTAAAGGTCTCTGTATTGGAAGGTACTTCAAATAGAATAGCACGATTAGATCTAAAACTCTCTAAGAGATAAAAAATGCACATTGTGCAAGTATGTGCCCCCACATCAAGCCATTCAGACGAGGAGTTAGAATCCTTTTATGAGAGTCTACATGAAACCTGTGTGAAGGGGAGTGACTGTCACTTTCAAATAGTAATGGGTGACTTCAGTGCGAAGGTTGGAACCTGTAAGACTGGTGAAATAGTTATTGGAAACTATGGGATAGATGAGAGAAATGACAGAAGGGAGAGATTGGTCCAGTTTGCCGAATACACCAACATGCATACAATGAATACATTCTCTAAAAAACATCCATGGCATAAATGGACATGGAGAAGTTCCAATTTTGAATTCACCAATGAGATTGATTTTGTTCTCTCTAACATTCCCCAAATCATTAAAGATATATCAGTCCCTAACAGATTCAATACTGGTACTTTATTTATTCGTATCAGAAGCAATACATCATATAAATTATTAATTAAGAACGAGAAATAATTAGATAGGTTTAACTGGTGAAAACACACTAGAGGTACATTCAAGTAACAATTATATCATATCGGACCAGAATTTGGCAAGATCTTGACCATTTGGTGTGGCCTTCACCAAATCCTGCATGGTGCAATTAGAGGGCAGGAGTTGCAATTAAGGAGGTGCACCATGGTTTGTTCTTCTCCGCAGGCACCGAGGGTTGACTCTTCATATTGTTCTTAGATCGACCGACCCCAGACCGCGGCCTGTTCAGACTCTTCCTTGTAGACCACGACTCTTCATAACCGGCTGGAAGAGTTTCAGATGGATCCATCCATCCATTAAGATGGAGGTTTCTGGATCTCCGGTAAGTAGCCTTGATGATTGAGGTGACTCCGAAACGCGCTCAGTAGAATGAAGTAAACTTCTCCTCGATTTCAGTCGTTGTTGAGCAGGTTGATAATCATGTAACGGATGTGTTTGGGAAATGTCTACTTTAGATCTTTCATGTTTGGCAGCTACTTCACATCTGATATCTGGGGGAGCAATGCCAGCCAAGCAATATACCTTGTGACAAGGTGTAGATCTTAGGCAACCAGTTATAAGCCGGCAAGTTTCATTTAAAGCAATATCTACCTGTTTGGCATGACACAATCTATACCAAACAGGACATGTATATTCTGCTGCAGAGTAGCTCAGTACTAAAGCAGTAGTTCTCATTGTTTGAGCTTGCATTCCCCAGCTGGTGCCGCATAACTTGCGAAGAATGGAATTTCGCATAGATACTTTGTGTTTCATGTTAACACAATGTTGTTCATATGAGAGTGCACGATCCAGAGTTACCCCTAGGTATTTAGGTGTTGAGCAATGATCCAAGAGAGCACCTTTCCAGAAAATCTTCCGTTTTCTTCTTGCCTGCATATTCTTATAAGTGAAAAGCACAAACTTGCTTCTTTGAGGTGTTAGGCTTTAGATGGTTTTCTCTGTAGTATGGACTCAGTTCATCCAAGGCTTCAATTAGTCTCCGTTCAACACTCTCAAACTGATCACCCTGGGTGACAATAGCCCGATCGTCTGCATAATTGAAGCTTTTTGTTCCTTTTGGCAAGGGTTGATCATTCGTGTAAATATTAAATAATATTGGAGACAAAACACTACCTTGGGGCAGGCCATTCCTGAGGTTCTTCCAGCGACTATGTCGCCCTTGGAAATCTACAAAGAATCTTCGATTTTTCAATACTGGTAGTGACCACCGATTAGTAAGGGCTAGAGCCGAGTTAAACATTAAGGAACATCGACATAAACTAGTGCGTGAGAATAAGATACAAATAAATCTTAAACATCTAGAAGAAAATAAAGAGAAATTCCATCAAGCCCTTTTACAAAGCCTACATGAAACAACTGGTGAAAATTTAGCAAAAGTGCTAATGCATACTGCTGAAGTAATTGGAGGGTTGAAAAAGAATAACACTCGGTATTAGAAACTCAGTGATGATAACAGGAACCTGCTAAAGAAGAAGAAGAGAGAAATGAAAATTCAGTCTGACTGTGACAAAATACAGTACTCTGAGCTGTGCAAAACCATAAGAAAGAGAATTAAAACTGAAAGAAATTCAATGAAGATACTAGAAGAACTTGATCCAAAAAGCAAGTTTAAATTCTGCTAAAAGGAAGCTACAGATTGGCAAGAAGCAATTAATTGCATTAGATGGGGACAATGGCCGAATTAATGATAGGGAAGAACTTCTTGAGTTCATCAGAAACTTTTATAGCAAGTTATACGCGAAGGCTGATGATAACCTGTCCTTACCTGACTTATCCAACATTTCCCAAGTCCTGGAAGTTCTCCCATCTGAGGTCAGACTTGCTATAAACGGTATGAAAAAGGAATCAGTCACAGGTAGCAATAACCTTTCAGTTAGCGTTCTCAAACTTGCTGGTGATGAAACTTTAAGTCACTTGGCAAAAATATTCACATCATGTGTACGCAATGCATTCATCCCCCTGTCTTGGAATAGAGCAATGATAATTTCCTGCACAAAAAAGGGAACATACATGACATCAGAAACTATCATCCTATTAAATTTGCTCTTTGTCCTATACAAGGTTTTCACCAAGGTACAGACAAATAGAATCAGTTCAGCGCTTGATTTTTCCCAGCCAATTGAACAAGCAGGTTTCCGCCGAGGTTTTGGAACAATCGACCACATACTCACCCTTCGTGAAGTTATCAGCAGAAGTAATGAATATCAAATGCCGCTCTGTCTAGTCTTTGTGGACTTTGAAAAGGCTCTTGACTTGGTGAGCCATGCTGCTGTTATGCAAGCTTTAGTCAAACACAGCGTCGATGCTGCCTACATAAGAGTACTCCAGCACATCTACAAAACCTCTTCAGCTTTCGTGAACATCAGTTTGCCAACCATGGATTTTCCCATTCAAAGAGGCATAAAGCAAGGTGACCCCATATTTCCCAAGCTGTTCTCAGCAGTATTAGAAACGGCCATATCAAAAATCAACTGGCAAGGTACATGAATCAAAATCAATGGGAAAAGGCTGAACAACTTAAGGTTTGCAGACGACATTACACTTTTGGCCAACGACATCGATGAACTACAAACTCTAATACAAGATCTTGTCTCAGCCTGTCAAAAAGTGGGAGTATCCATGAAAATTTCTAAAACCAAAGTAATGCTCAACAAATGGGCCCCAGCAGAAAAGCTACACGTGAGAAACTCCACACTAGAACAGGTCAATGAGTATGTCTATCTTGGCCAGCTTGTAAATATGAAAGGGGACCTAAGACCGGAAAACTTCTGATGTATCAAACTAGGATGGCAAGCCTACGGAAGAAATTCTTCAATCTTTAAATCCAGCATGTCAACCCACTTAAAGAAGATAGTCTTTGACCAAAGTGTTGTCCCTGTACTGACTTACGGCTGTGAAACCTGGACATTGAGGGAGTTTGTTAAGCAAAAACTCAGAACAGCCCAAAGAGCTATGGAACGGTTTATGCTAGGCTTCACGAAGGAAGACAGGAAAAGAGCAGATTACATCAGGTCAGTCACAAAGGGTCAGTCAGAAAGGGTGGCTACCCTAAAATGGCAGTGGGCAGGCCATGTTGCTTGGAGAACTGATGGTAGGTGGACAAAGTTTGTGCTTGAGTGGAGCCCGCAAGATCATCTGAGACCAAAGGGAAGACCACCGGACAGATGGTATAAGGATATCTGAAATATTACTTGGATCAATTGGCAGAACACCGTTCAAGACCATCCCAGATGGAGAGACCTCATGAAAACCTACCTTGCTTTGGACTTAAAGAGGCTACATCGCAAAAACGATTGAATATGGCTGATAGTGATAGTAACTGGATTCAAGATAGAAAGACCCTGTTAGAAATGTAGTTTGTTCCAGGGCCACAAAAGTCAAGGAAAAAGATGTTAAAAGACTTAACCATGGAGGGTAGCCATAGTATATAGTCATCCTGTTTATTAATGTTCTACATTGTCATTGCACTGAAGGAGGTCATGGTTGCAAGGTTGAAACACGTCAACATATAATAATTATAATGCGACCTGATATCCCCGAAACAATATTCTGTCAAAATGAAATTAATTATGGGTTGTCTGTGGTCCAGTATCTGTTGGCTATTGTCCATTGGCTGGTTTCTTGTATGTATTGTTGAACTGCTACAGTCCACAGCCTGGCTTCAAGTCATCTTGTGAAAGAAGCGACGTGTGCTTTTGAAAAGTGAACAGTGTGATTATGCTAATATTAAAATTAGTGAGTGGCTAGAAAGGTTCAGTATAACAAACATGATCTGAATTAGGATACCATGTGCCAGTGGAACTCGTTCCTGAAAATTGTTTACGTTGCATGAAGTATCGAACTGAATTTCCATTATCATTGTTTGCTGTTGTCTAAACAATTGCTACAAAGACTAGTACTATAGATCATAGTGCCTGATTTCCCATATATTTTAACTAGCTGATGTACCCGTGCTTCACTATGGAGTTCTATATTGCATACAGAATTCTAGGTTAAGTAGTGTACACGTTGTGAGTAAAATTGTATTCAGTTGCATAGCTCTTAACGTTACCTCAGAAATGCGACGGGGAAGTCACCATACGTCTTTTCTGATGTGAAGACTGGCTTAGGGAATTTTCATTGTAATGATAGGCCCTCTTGCCTACCATGAGTCACAATTGAGTTTCTATTATAATGGAAGCACCCCCCCCCCTCCACCTGCCTTTTTACATACTCAGAAAGACTGTCTCAGTGGTTTTCCCAACTGAAATCAACATAGATCAATACAATGACGTTTGTAGGAATGTCGGGATTTAAAGCAATGCCATCATATGAAATACTTGACCAAACGAAAAACCACACATTTTCTTACTTTTAACAAATAGTAGAGGGGAAGGTGGTAATACAGGCCGGAGTTGGAACATGGGACACATCAATTCCAGCTATTCTAATGGTGTGAACATATTGCGGCGGCGCCATTTTGTTTCTGATTCTATGCAGCCTTGTCAGAGAATGTAGCATACCAGTCACTTGAGAGCTGTTGTTGTTCTCTTTGTGTTGTGAGAGGAGGGTTTAGATTTTCAACGAGTTGAAAGTTTTTTCAGACGGATATTTCCACTTGTGTTCTTCAGCGATTAGGTAAGGTACAGTTATTTCATTTCTGCTATTGTACAGGGGATAGTAGTAGCTTTATAATTGTTACATGTTTTTCCCTCTGAATAAACGTACGTTGGAATATTTTAAGGTTAAATACTCCTAGGCTAATGGTGGCATTATGGGACAGACATGTCCCATATTACAACCACAATGTTTATGTGTGCAGGTTTCGACCGCTCGCTGGTTAGAGATGCCAAGGACAAAGTTGGGGCTTCACCGAAGGCAATCCATAAAAAGTGGAATGAAGATGACATGAAAGCCGCAATTACAGCCGTGAGAACAATAAAATAATAAGTGTGCGACACGCTGCTAATCATTACAATGTGCCAAGATCAGACAGGTGACATTGCTGTCAGTGGATTCAAAGTAACAGGGATTTATCATCTGGACAGAAGTGTCTTCATAGAATCTGATTTCATTGATTGCAAGGGCAAGGAAGAAGAAGTAGCAGTGACTTATTCAGATGATGATCTTAATCATAATGACCAGCCAACTCCAGTTCAACCAAGAATAGATCACAGTGGACAGAGCAATTATGTTAGTCCTCAGGATATTGCACCTATTGCAGGATATTGAAATTTCTCGACAAAAGAAAAGTCCCAAAGATGCCCATCAAAATGCAACACCTAGCACGTCAGGATGCCAGATAACTTCGAACAACTCTTCTTGTGCTTCAAACAGGCAAAAATCAACTTCAAATGGAACCTCTGCTACATTGAAGACGAGGACAACGAGTAGACCTAAGCTACAACAACAATCTCTACGTGCAAACAGAAGACTGCCATTCAGAGAAAAATCTTCTGACTCAGAAGACAATGACGTGTACATATCATCTGGGGAATCAGAATTATGCCTTCCTCCTGAAGACTCAACACCAGGAGAAGATAATGCAGAATGCATCTTGTGTAGTGAGATGTTTAAAGACTTGAAAGCGGGAGAAATGTGGATTAGATGCACAGTTTGTAGCAGATGGGCTCATGTGGATTGCTCAGCATGTGAACAAGCTGTTTTTATTTGTGATTTCTACACATAGACATTTTGTTTCTTTAAAGAATTCTGTTGTCTTTTCTTCTGATGACACTTCTTGTTATGAGAGTTGTGACATTTTTAAATGAAAAGAAAAAACCAGTCAAGGAAAGTTTGAAAGAGTAAAAAATGTGGTTTTATACTAGTATGTATACATTTTTAATGTTATAGACTCGTTAACTACAAAATTATAGTAATGCTACATTGAAATAGAATTTCACTCTCTGTGTCCCATATTTCAACCTCAAATTCTTAGTGCTCATCTTTCCAGCATGTTTACTTTTTTGGAAAAATGACTATAAATATTTGTAATTTGGTATTTATTATCTTGGAGGTACGAAGTAAAATGATATTTAGATTGGGATTTACTGTCAGTTACCTTGTATAACATAAATATTCGGAGATAATGACAGAGGAAAAAGTGTGTCCCATACTATTACCTTCTCCTCTACTGTGCTGCTAATCCAACAGTCTAAAGTTCCAGAGCTGGAATGACCAGGCTACAGACAACCATAAACACTCCTCTAGCACTACTAGCACTACTAATATTATTACTACTACTACTAAATGTTTTCATTCCTCCATGCCATTATTTCATTATGTGTGCACACTGCTCATTTCAATCAGCGCCTCAGTGTAGGGATCGAACAGCTGGAATACTATGATGAACCAGTGTGTTACGTAACAGCAGAATCAGAAAATGTATGAACCAGAGAAATCGCATGCTAAAGAAGAAAGTTATCTAATTCCCCAGCTATTTCCTGCCAGTATTTAGGCAGGGTGTTATACTCGGTATGCAGCAGTAATCCCATCTATTGGAGATTTAGTGGCACCATAAGACAGAAAGTACATCACAACAAACAATGGTCAATGTAATGCTATTGTTGATCAATTTTATGAGCTTTCGATACTGTAGGCATTCACATTTAGTTTTCTTCCGACTCTGAAATACCATTTTTATCATAGTCCGTATGGTTATGGTTATGAAAGAGTAAAGCAGTCTTAATATTTAGGTCTGGCTTTAGACAATAACTTAAGTTGGAATGAGCATATCTTAAATGTAAGGAAAAAAATTATTAGTGTAATTGGAGTACTAAAAAGACTGAAAGACTATGGAATAAACAACCAACACTTAAGAAACATATAAGTTATACCTCCCTCATACATTCACACCTTATGTAGATGAATATAATATGGGGAAATTGTACACAGGAAGCTATAAAGGGACTAGAAGTACTCCAAAAGAGAGCTTTAAAAATTATGTATGGATATGATTTTCTAAAACCATCTGTGGAAGTTTTTCAGGAAACAAACATATTACCAGTACAATGCCAGATTAAATACTCTCAAGCTTTATTTATGTTCAGGTATAAAAATAATATGATTTCTGTTAATACAGAACTACGATACAGCAAAGATATTCACAACCATAACACAAGATCAGCAAACCAGTTTTACAAAGATTTCACTAACACTACCAAATATGGTGTTAAAAGCATTTCTTATTCAGCAAGCACAGCCTTTAACAATTTACCTCCAGAATTGAAACAAATCAATAAGTTGTACAGATTTAAGGAAAAAGTACGCAGGTACTTCCTTGAACAGTATGTTGGAGAATAAATTGATAACCACTGTGTACCTATTTTTCCACCTAAGTTTAGTTTATTTTTAATATCTTCTTTTTTCCATGTAAAATAATGATATTATGATGTAAATCAATAATTGTAAATATTCCTTGTTATATATACAGTATAGGCCTATGCCATATCTGTTAAATGAAACTTAAAGCTGCCAAGCTGAGATTGTAAAGGGCAGTCCCTCCTTGAGCCACTAGCTCACTGGGACATTCTATAATAAATAAATAAATAAATAAATATATAAATATATAAATAAATAAATAAATAAATAAATAAATAAATGTTTATTATGTAGCACTTTTCGATAGGACAAATAACATGGGTGTTTAAAAATTAAATTTTAGGTGCCTTCACGTAAACTACCATTTAATCCTAGGTGAATAAAATCCAGCCTAGACTGTATTTTCATTAAATTCTCTTTATCCATGTTCTCGTGGCTTGGCATTGATATGGACTTAGGAACAAAAATACAAATTCATGAATATCCCTTTTATCATAGCCAGTATGGTAAAAATGTATAAATGATCAGAAATGTAATTCTATATAACTTTAGTTATGTAGTATTTATTGATAGGACCATTAATAACAAATATTTGAGAATTACATTTTAGGCCTTCCCCCAAACCACCATTTCACTCAGAGTGAATAAAATTACTTATAGCCTAGATTGTAGTAGCTCATTCCCCAACTTTACGTACCAATTTTCATCCAATTCTCTTCAGCCATTTTCTTGTGATGCGCGTACAGTGTCATGTCCAGGGACACGAACCTTCATCAAGTAGCAGCACATAAGTAATACATAGTGATTATTTTGGTAACTCAATCCACTGGCCTTGCTGTCGAAGCAGCCATGTGTTGGGGGTGATATAGAATGACAGTTAAAAACAGAGTTGTGTGAGGTCAAGAGGTCTCACGAGGAAGTCGATACGGACAAATCTAAAAAGTCACGTCCTGTCGTCTGGAGATGGCAAGAAAATGGGGGTAGTTTGAAGGATACCATACTTAAAATTAATGGGCGACCCAATTAAGTGAAACGGGACGCAGTGTCATGTTTATGATGACAAGTATTAGAAATGGGGGAGTTACTTTATGAGCATAGGTTTAAGGGCGAGAAGTCAAGTTCATGTTAATAAATATTGCCACGTGCATAGTGTGGGATTTGAGATACATGGGGGAGGTGGTAGCACCAATAGTAAGCCAGTAAGGCTTTATCTGAGAGGAGGGGAGACCCTCATATCATATTGCTAGTCCCTTTAAATACGTATGTAATTGAAGGAACAAGCGTCTTATTGCATTAGTCTTCGCTTTGGGAGCCTTGCCTTCCGCTCACGTTAGAGGGTTGCGATCAATTCTCCAAGCGGTCTCGCTACTTAGAATATTTCTTAGTAGATCAGGTTGAACGGTGGTGCTAACACTTGGTATTCACCATTCATACTTTGATTCTCGACTTAAGCCCGAGTTCTTCTGGGTTTTATCGTAGTTGGCAACTTAAAGCTTGAGGAATCTCTGTGAGATTTCACGATACTCTGTTTTTAACATCGCTTAGCATTTCAGTGGGACTCTAATGCTTTAGAGTCCACTTGCATTTACTTGGAGTAGCCGTTCTGAGGAAGGCTAGTTCCAGTACGTCACAATACGTGACCGACTTCAATTGTACGTGTATATTCTTTGTACATCATCTGTCAATATACGCACATATATAGGAAATCATATGAGTTTCAACTCTTAACAACCAACTTACCTTACGCCTATAAATTACCATCTTATATCCCTTTCGTTTTTAGTACTGTTGTTAGCCATCAGGTGATTCCACTCACCGCTCGGCGTCTCACCTGTTGGCCGGGATACGACAGGAGAAGAAAAACTGGTGTCAGTTTTGTGGGGTTGGTCCTGAGTTCGACGTCCATCCAGGGTTGTTTAACTCTTAACCAGGCGTTGGTGGTTTCCTAAGCGGCTGTCTATCCTAGTAGACTGAGGGGCGGTCGGAAGAAAGAAGAAGAAGTCCGGAGGCTGTCTATCCTAGTAGACTGAGGGGCGGTCCGAAGGAGAAAGAAGTCCAGCGGCTGTCTATCCTAGTAGACTGAGGGGCGGTCGGCAGGAGGAAGAAGAAGTCCGTAAGCAGACAGAGAGCAGAACCAAGAAGGCGCAAGGGCTGGCCCACGGAGTAGCAGAGGGATTCATAGGAGTCCAAGGAAGGAAGACGCAATCGACCCGGCGTACCTGCACGTCGTCAGCTCACCATCAGCACGCAGTAGAAGACCAAATATTGTAAGGTAAGCCAAACTCAAAATCAGTATGTCTAATTCTGAAGTGGGAAGTGCCAGTGATAATTCAGATAACAATTATATTAATATCAATCAAGCGTTCAAGTTAATCGGAGATCCTTTTGACGGGAGAAATCGGAGTAGGTTGAAAGAGTTCTGTGCAAATGTAGATTCAGCAATAGAATTTGTTCAACCAGATGAACATCCGCTGTTTTTTAAATATGTTCTTACCAGAATAACGGGCGAAGCTAGAAGCAAGTTATTAGTAAGACAGGATGTTACGAGCTGGCCAAAAGCGAAGGCAGCTTTGTTTGAAAATTATGGAGAGCGAAGGACTATTGATCATTACGCATGTAAAATGTTTTAAAGCACAGCAAAATAAAGATGAATCTGTAATAGCTTGGGGTTCGAGAATGGATGCAATGGTAAGCGAACTTAAAGAAGTTGCCACGGCAAGAGTCGAACCGGAGGCAAAAGTTCATAGAGCGAATTTAATAGGAGAGTTAGGGATATCATGTTTTGTACAAGGATTAATTGATAAAAGCATTCAAACGATTGTCCGTAGTAGGAACATTACGGATGATTTCGGTTTAGCAGTTGAGGTAGCGGCCCAAGAAGAGTCGGCCGTACTCTCAAGTAAGGAAAAGCACGGTGAATCAGTTAGGAGAGATAAATATTGTAGTAATTGCAATAAGAAAGGACATTCGGCATCCTCATGTTTTCTTAAAATGCGACCAAAGGAAGTTAAGGCAATAACGTGTTACAATTGTAATAAGGAAGGGCACTATTCACGAGAGTGCAGAGTAATAGTTTGTAAACGTTGTAAGAAAACAGGGCATGTAGAGAAAAATTGTAAAAGTAGTAAACCGCAGCAATTCACTAATTACAAGGGTAAAGGTTACGAGAACAAGCAGGCGGAAAACTAGAACAGGATCATGACGCAAGGCCGGTTATAGGTCCTAAAAGTGTTCACATAGGCCAAGTACACAATAAGTGTAATAACAATGAAGGGACAGTTTTACTATCTATAAATGATGTACACGGACCTTTTCGATTTTTAATCGATACAGGCTCAGAAATAAGTGTAATAAAGAAACAATGCGTACTGAAGGAAATAAAGATAGATACAAGTGATAGATTAAAATTGCTAGGAGTTAGCAAAGGAACACTATTCACGTGTGGAACCGCGAAGGTAACTTTGGGAACATCTCAATGCAAATTGCATGTAGTAGATGATGAATTTCAGCTGTCACAAGACGGATTGATAGGTAGAGATTTATTGAAAGATTCTGTAATTAATTTCACGGAGGAATTCATAGAAGTAAATGGTGATAAACATAAAATAGAAATTAGAGAAGCTAAAGCAATAACAGTATGTCCGAGAACGGAAACTATGTATAACGTAGGACAAGACGAAATTGCGCACGTAATGAAAGTAGAAAAAAGTGACGCACAGAAATGTTCACAATCGAGAACTCGAAGATTAATCGAACTAATTAGGGCAGATCATATGCTAAAGAGTGATAGAGAAAGGATATTTGAATTGTGCCCAGAATTTAATGATAGATTTTATTTAGATAGAAAATTAAACGAGATTACGATCGGTAGCATGTACCCTATACCAGGTACTACGGAGTTAAGTAACTCAATAGGGAAAGCGAATTATTTCTCGACAATTGATTTAGCCAGTAGCTATTATCAAGCTGAAGCAGAGAAAGAGATATTGAAAAGATCACATTTTCGGGATTAGATAGGCATTTGATATAAATTTATGCAAATGACGTTCATGAGATTAATTAGCGGAGTAAATGGAACTAAGTGTTTATGCTAATTATATTACAAAAAATAAAACACAGTATTTTCAGCATTAGATCGGAATTTTGAATATAAACGTATGTCAGTGACGTTCATGAGATTAATGACAAACGTATTAGCGGGAGTAAAGTGAATGAAATGTTTATTAAATGAAATTAAACTATGATTATTTTGAGATTCAGTATAATAATAATAATAATAATAATAATAATAATAATAATAATAATAATAATAATAATAATAATAATAATAATAAATGATCGACGTTTTTGAGAAGTTAAGAGAGATTTTTCTCAACCCACGACCACGAAACAACTTAAGGGATTTTTGGGATTATCGGGATATTACAGACGTTTTATACCAGATTATAGCAAAATTGCTAAACCACTGTATGAACTTTTAAAGAAAGAAGTAGACTATAAATGGGAAATTAAACAAGAGGAAGCATTTCAGACTTTAAAGAATAAGTTGATAACGTATCCGATTTTACAATATCCAGATTTCGAGAAGCCGTTTATTGTAACAACCGATGCAAGCAACGAAGCGTTAGGCGCAGTATTGTCGCAAGGGAAGGTAGGAAGCGATTTGCCAGTAGCATACATATCGAGAGTATTGAATAAGGCAGAAAGAAATTATTCAACAACAGAAAAGGAAATGTTAGGAATTGTATTTGCAGTAAAGTATTTTAGACCGTATGTCTTAGGACGAAAGTTCACTGTAGTGACGGATCATAAACCACTTAAATGGGTATTTAATGTGCAAGATCCAACCTCAAGATTGCTAAAATTTAGATTGAAGTTAGCAGAATACGATTTCGATGTTGTTTATAAACAAGGAAAGTTAAATACAAATGCAGACGCACTGAGCAGAATACACAAATTAGATGAGGTTGAACAAGAAGAAGTTTCAGAAATGGAAACAGATGAGAAATTCACAGAGAAATTAACAGAGGATGAAAAGAAAGAGATTATGAAAGAATTTCATGCATCTTTAGTTGGAGGACACCAAGGCATTACACGCACGTATGCTAGGTTAAAAGATTATATTGAGTGGCCAGGAATGAAGAGAGATGTAGAGCAATACATTCGATCATGTCATTCATGTCAAACTAATAAGTTTACGAAGCCAGATACGAAGGCGAGTATGGTAATCACAGACACACCGCGGATTGTGTTTGAGAAAATAGCGTTAGATGTGGTTGGACCACTTCCACTTACACTCGACGGAAACAAATTTATTTTAACGTGTCAAGATCAGTTATCGAAGTACTTAGTAGCAGTGCCAATGAAAAATCAAGAAGCAGAGACAATTGCAAGGGCATTGATGGACAATGTAGTACGAACATTTGGAATACCAAGTGTAATATTAACTGACCAAGGTAGCAACTTTTTGAGCGAAGTAATGAAGAAATTATGTAGATTATTAAATATTAGGAAGATTCATACTGCCGCATTTAGGCCACAGTCAAACGGAAGTTTAGAGAGGTCTCATGCAGTATTAGCTGAATTTTTGAGACACTATGTATGTGGAACCCAAGACGATTGGGATAAGTTCATTTCAATGGCAACTTTTGTATACAATACAACGAAAAGTACGTCAACTAATTTCACACCATTTGAATTAGTATTTGGAAGAAAGGCGAATATACCAGGGACATTGCAGAGAAAACCAAACGAGAAGAATTATAATGAACACGAAAGCTATGTGGAGGAATTAGCTCGAAGGCTTAGAGAAAGTCACGAGGTAGCACGTAAAACTCTAATAGAAACCAAGTTGAAAAATAAAGTCCAGTATGATACAAGAATAAACGAAGTAACGTTTAAGATAGGAGACCAAGTTCTTTTAAGAAATGATTCAGTAAGGCGAGGTCGTAGCAAAAAATTAAGTCCAAACTTTGTTGGCCCGTACACAGTACAGGAAGTTTCAGGAGTGAACTGCGTTTTGAATATGAATAAGCGAGGGAAGTGCGTTACAGTACACAGTAACCGATTAAAGTTATATATTTAAATGAGAAGGAAAATTGTATGTAAATACATTGTGAACAACCAGTAATAAATTATAGGCAACGCAAGGTAACACAAATCTGTTACTTGCAGGTCAATGGCGCTGATAGCAGCGGCGATCGCAGTGATGGCGATATTTACGAAAGGAGGAAATGCGATTGATTTCCAGCTCAAACCATATGAGTCCACCCCAGGGGTTTATTTCGACAAGCTAGGTGAAGTTCAACTCTATAACACTGAATGGAAGGTAGTAACTTATGTAAATTTAGAAGCGTTAAATGATGCGTATAATGTTGGTAAGAAATACATTCAGAGAACCATGAGATTGTGTTCAGAACTGGAAGTAAATTTAACATATACGTGTGAGAATGAGGTAAAGCTTTTAATTATGCAATTAAATAAAACTCAAAATTTGCGTGAATTAATAAGACAAACAACTAAGACTGAGGAGAAGGAAAATTCAGATCAAAATAGAATGAAGCGAGGAGTTCTTAATTTTGTAGGAAGTATTGCTAAAATTTTATTCGGAACCTTAGATTCGCAAGATGCAGCCTATTATCAAAGTCACATTAAGGATCTTGAATCAGAGAATTTGTCGATGTTAAAAGTCGCGAAAGAACAGATGATTGTAGTAAAAAGTACGTTACAATCAATGAATAGCTCCTTGTATGACGTCGCTAAGAACGAAAAAGAATTAAGCGATAATATAGCAACAATACGGGGATATCTGAAGGATGAGACTGAGCAAATAGAAAGCGCATTTAGGAGAACGGAGATTGAAATCGCGGTCAATAGGCATTTAATTGACATGCAAGGATTCTTAGCGCAATTAGAAGATCATTATGAGATTCTGTTAAATGGAATAATGTTGGCTCAAAAGGGAGTCTTACAACCTCAGATTATAAGTCCTAGTGATATAATAAAGTCGTTTTCAAAGGCACAGAATAATTTCCCACCAGGAATGACATTAGCTGTTGAGTTGAGACTGGCTTATGGCTATTTAATAACTAGAATAGCAGAGATTGAAGTGTTCATTACTAAAGAAATACTTGGTTACATTGTAAAGGTACCTTTGGTAGATAAGGTAAAATATGATCTTATTAAGGTTATACCATTCCCAACAAGAGTGAATGGTGAGGTAGAAAACTTTGTTTTTATTAATAGTGAAAATGAATTTATTCTTTTGGACCAGAACAGGCAAAATTATGTAATGTTAACTGAAAATCAAATTAATAATTGTAAGCGGTTGAATGATAAACTTAAGGTATGCAAACAAGAGTTTGCTATCAAACTAGCTCATTCACATGAGGAATGTGTAGTAAAATTGTTGACAGGGGCACAGGTTATGCCACAAGATTGTAAAAAAAATGTAATTAGAGTACAAGAAGTAATGTGGTTTCCCTTAAGAGAAAATAAATGGATTTATATCGCTCCACGGGAGGTAAAAATAACAGTAGTATGTCAAGAGTTGCACACAAGTGATGCTAAGTTAACAGGTACAGGAATAATAACAATGTTTAATAGATGTACGGCCTTTGGGCCAAAATCAAAAATTCAATCTTCAAATTTAATTAAAACAAATAGTACCAAAGATCAAGGGTTTGTACCTGATCTATTGTTACAGTATGACTGTTGCGATCATTTAGGAATTAACACTAAATTGAGTCAATTGCAGGATGAAGGAAAGATACCGTTGGTAAATGTGCTTCACCATGCAGAGGAATTAAAATTAGCAAGTCATAAAGTAGAAGCAGTTGAAAAATTAATACTTGAACAGGAGGATGAATTAAAGCAAAATCATAAATTGGATAAGTTGAATTTTCTGTCTTATATAGGCGGAGGAATAATTGCTGTTATTTTGTTATTATTATGTTCCTGCTGTTGTTGCAAAAGATGTTGCAAAAGATTTAGACTTGCTCATAAACTGTCAGAGCTAGGAGATGAGTGTTGCGGAAAGGTATGTATCCGCCAAACTATAATTAATATTCCTAACTCACATTGTTCAGACGAGGACGTCACAGTGCACTTTGATAGACAGGAGTATGTAAGAGGTAAGCGCGTAAATGAGCGCAGGGGTAGAAGTATGATAGATCTTACTACTTCCAGTATAGAGCTTAATGAAAGGTCTCTCATCAGAGAGCCAAGGAGGCAATAAAGAGGGAGCGTAACCACATTAGTAAAGTAAAAATTTCAATGACCATTGTATAAGTAATGAATCACTAGTAAGACAGTGTTAAGGCTGTAATGTAACAAATGTAACTTTAAAATTGTTAAAGTACGAAAAAAAAAGACTTGCCAAGGGGCAGAGTCGAACAGGCAACCTTATGTTAAGGTAAAATTTCATGAGACTGGCCTAACAGGCACAGTTCGGGCTTGTCGAGCGAGGCAAGACCCAAGCGTCCATTCCTATGAGTTTGGTTCGGGTAATGTATCAGTAATAACTGAACAAAAATTTGTGAGACTGGCCTAAGGAGGCACAGTTCGGGCTTGTCGAGGGTGGCAAGACCCAAGCGTCCATTCCTATGAGTTTGGTTCGGTTATGTGTCAGTAATGACTGCACAAAAATTTGTGAGACTGGCCTAAGGAGGCACAGTTCGGACGTGTCGAGAGAGGCACGGTCCAAGCGTCCATTCCTATGAGTTTGGTACGGATAATGTGTCAGCAGTGACTGCACAAGTTTGTAAGACTTACTCAAGAAGTATAGTCAGGGGAACCGAGTTGCTATTGCAATCTCGAAGCCGGCCATTCCAAGAGTTTGGTACGGAAGTAAAAACCGACCAGAGAAGGCTGGAAGGTAAAGTTGTATGTACTGTGAAGCATATAAATTGATATGTGTTAATTACTGTGAAATGTGAAATGAAAAAATGTGAAATGTAAATGAGTGATATTAAGTACTGTAAAATGAAAAAAATGAAGTGTTATATGTACTGTGACATATATAAATTGATATGTATTAATCACTGTAAAATGTGAAATGAAAAATGTGAAATGTAAAATGTAAATGAGTTATATCAGTACTGTGAAATAAAAAAATGAAATGTTATATGTACTGTGAAACATATAAATTGATATGTATTAGATGTTAAATCTAAACTGTGTTATATTAAGTACTACATGTACTGTGGAATATATGAAATGAAATGTATTAATGCAATATGGTTTACTGTGAAAAAAAAAAATATGTTAATTGTAATGTGAAATGTATTATGAACATTAATTGTATGAAGGGTAAAGAGAATTGTATTAATGTCAAAATGTAATAAGTTGAAGTGTATCTATGAAATGTAATGTAATATTGCTAAAATGTAATGTGCTATGTAAGGTACATGCGGTAATTAACCCTGTATGTACGTGTACTCAGGTGGAAACCAGTTGCATGTGTGGCAACTAGTTTCTTTCCTAAGGGGGGAGGTGTCATGTCCAGGGACACGAACCTTCATCAAGTAGCAGCACATAAGTAATACATAGTGATTATTTTGGTAACTCAATTCACTGGCCTTGCTGTCGAAGCAGCCATGTGTTGGGGGTGATATAGAATGACAGTTAAAAACAGAGTTGTGTGAGGTCAAGAGGTCTCACGAGGAAGTCGATACGGACAAATCTAAAAAGTCACGTCCTGTCGTCTGGAGATGGCAAGAAAATGGGGGTAGTTTGAAGGATACCATACTTAAAATTAATGGGCGACCCAATTAAGTGAAACGGGACGCAGTGTCATGTTTATGATGACAAGTATTAGAAATGGGGGAGTTACTTTATGAGCATAGGTTTAAGGGCGAGAAGTCAAGTTCATGTTAATAAATATTGCCACGTGCATAGTGTGGGATTTGAGATACATGGGGGAGGTGGTAGCACCAATAGTAAGCCAGTAAGGCTTTATCTGAGAGGAGGGGAGACCCTCATATCATATTGCTAGTCCCTTTAAATACGTATGTAATTGAAGGAACAAGCGTCTTATTGCATTAGTCTTCGCTTTGGGAGCCTTGCCTTCCGCTCACGTTAGAGGGTTGCGATCAATTCTCCAAGCGGTCTCGCTACTTAGAATATTTCTTAGTAGATCAGGTTGAACGGTGGTGCTAACACTTGGTATTCACCATTCATACTTTGATTCTCGACTTAAGCCCAAGTTCTTCTGGGTTTTATCGTAGTTGGCAACTTAAAGCTTGAGGAATCTCTGTGAGATTTCACGATACTCTGTTTTTAACATTGCTTAGCATTTCAGTGGGACTCTAATGCTTTAGAGTCCACTTGCATTTACTTGGAGTAGCCGTTCTGAGGAAGGCTAGTTCCAGTACGTCACAATACGTGACCGACTTCAATTGTACGTGTATATTCTTTGTACATCATCTGTCAATATACGCACATATATAGGAAATCATATGAGTTTCAACTCTTAACAACCAACTTACCTTACGCCTATAAATTACCATCTTATATCCCTTTCGTTTTTAGTACTGTTGTTAGCCATCAGGTGATTCCACTCACCGCTCGGCGTCTCACCTGTTGGCCGGGATACGACAACAGACAGACAGACAGACAGACAGACAGACATACATAGACAGAAATGATGGAAAATTAAAAAGTGCATTTCCTTGTTACTGTGGACACGACTGATACAGAAATACCATTATTTTTAAATTCTGAGCAATGTAGAAACGAAACTCTTATTTTATATACAGTATATAGATTCAACTTTAGATCTATGTTTATATGTTAATGTATTGGGGGAATGTTTTCCAGTCTTTGTTTTGTTTATTTGTTTATATATTTAGTTACAAGGTTGTGATGAAACAAATCTCCATGGATTAAGTCATTTAAGAATATAATTCATTCTGAGTAATATGGAGGTTTTATTTCAGCTAGATAAATGATAAGTAGTGAATGCTTCATGGTAGTGATGATTCAGACAAGGTGGTACTCCACATGCTTGTTTTTTTCTTGATAAAATATTTCTAATTCAATGAGTTGACATTGTTACTTTAGTGCAAGAAGCAACATTAATATCATCTACTGCAGTACTTATGATTGTTGACCCTATGTAAGTGGTATTCATAAGATATATTGACACATTCATTTCAAACTTTAAATTAATTTTCGTGTAGTAAGCCTCCGTGGCGCAGTCAGTAGTGCGTCAGCCTCCCACCACTAGATTCCATGGTTCAATTCTTGGTCACTCGTGAGATTTGTGCTGGACAAAGCGGAGAGGGTCAGGTTTTTCTCTGGATACTCTGATTTTCCAGTCATCTTTCATTCCAGCAACACTCTCCAATATCATTTCATTTCATCTGTCAGTCATTAATCATTGCCCCAGAGGAGTGCAACAGACTTTGTCAGCTGGCAGAATTCCTATCCTTGCCGCTAGATGGGAGCCTCATTCATTTCAATCCTGACCCGATTAAATGACTAGTAACAGGCTGTGGATAATATTTTTGCATAGTGATTTCGGTTGATAAACTTAACCATGATTGGTTAAAATGATTGTTTGATCCGTATTGACTAGTATGAATGTAGTACAGAAATATTTAAAATAGGTATACTTGAATCAGCCTTGTCAATACACTTATTAATGAAAGAAAATTATTTATTCAACCAAACATGTTTCAGGAATTCAGGAATTGACAAGGCTGATTCAAATATAACTATTTTAAATATTTCTGTACTATATTCAGTGATTTTGGTTGTCGAAGGCAGGCTTATACACTACCTGTTGAAAAGTACCTGGACACTTATTGAAATTACACTTAGACTTTTCATGTGTCACATTCCCTATTATTGGACATTAATGTGGGGTGGGTCCACCTTTTACCTTTCACTTTCATTGAGGTTTCTGAATGATGGCAACCCATTCTTCCTCAAGTGCGAAAACCAAAAAGGGTAGTGGTGTTGGACGTTGGGGTCTGGAGCAACATAGACGTTCTAACTCATCCCAAAGACGTTCCATTGGGTTTAGGTTGGAACTCTGGGCAAGCCAGTCCATTTCAGGAATGTTATTGTTTACAAACCATGGGCTTCACAAATGTGGCTTTATGACAGGGTACATAGTTATGCTGATGCGAACAATCTTAGTCTCCAAACTGGTCCTCTATTGTACGCAGTACACAGTGGCTTTAAATGTGTTCATATCTTTCTGCATTTTGAGTTTTGTTAAGCGCAATAAGGGGACCACATCCTAACCATGAAAAACACTCCCTTACCATAACACCACCTTCTCCGTACTTTATTGTTGGCACAACACATGATTGCAGTTAACGTTCTCCAGGCATTCGCCAAACCCAAACCCTTCCGTCATATTGCCACAGGGTATAGCATGATTCATCACTTCAAATCACTCGTTTCCAGTCATCCACTGTCCAGTGATGCTGCTCTTTACATCACCTCAAGCATCACTTAGCATTAAGTACAGAAATGTTTGGCTTATGAGCAACAGCTCAACCATTCTACCCCTTTCTTTTAACTCCTGGTGCACATTGTGCTGGCTGGACTGCTGGTAGCACTTTGGGACTCATAAGTGATTATTTCTGCTGATTTCTTTTGATTTTTTTGCAACCACCCTCCGCAATGCTTGGCGGTCCCTGTTCGTCATTAGATGAGGTTTGCCTGGTCTTGGTTTAGCTCCAGTTGTTACTTCGCGTTTCCACTTTACAATCTCATCCACAACACTCGACTTGGGCAGCTTTAGAAGGATTGAAATTCCTTGAATTGACATCACTGATGAAGGGAATGAATATTTTTCTCGAAACCTGTATGATAAGTAATTTTCAACCATTAAAAGTGTACTGACAAGGTGGACCCAACATAAACTATTTTAAATAGATTCTTTAATAGATTCCTTTTTTACTGGCAGGTCCACCTCTCGTGACATCTAGGGTTCAATTCCACATTACATGGGGTTATCTGGATTCTTTTGATCAGGTCATGTATAGTACAAGTTTTGTATATGCAAGTATGTCACAACATTTTACTATGTAAAATTTTCGCTCTCCTTTGCACTATGATTTTCTTAAATGTTCACTTTATTTATTTATTTATTTATTTATTTATTTATTTATTTATTTATTTATTTGTGCACAATTCCCTGAGCCAAATCAAATTGCACCTTACACGACATGCTACCATTCCAGAATCCAGAGGTTCACAGTGATTTTAGTAAAATAGAACAAAATACTCCCATCCAATACTCACCTGAAACTGTGAAAACAGCATTCATTTATTGCAATCCAAATTATTTTTTATACATGCATATTATTTTTCTTATTACATTTAGTTTGTCTATCACTAGTCTACATTAAACATCGTAATTAAACCTAAAAAGTGTTTATACTCACTTTATAAAATTGATACTTTTTTGTCTTAAATGTTAAACAGTGTTATATATTCTCAGACAAAACACGTATCCTACCCTTCAATAGTCAGAATTAGTGCTTATTTTATTTTCTCTTACTTTCTTTTGTCACATATTTAAAAACAGCTCTCCTTCATGGTGTGATCCACTCGTAGTTCAATAATTTTACAATTGTATAAAATTCCTTCTCTCTTTCTATTTTTGCTTTGGATTCACCACCCAGGTATTTGACCCTATTTGACTCTCAACTGAGGTGTATCCTCCGTTATTTCTCCACATTACTAACAACAGTTCTGATCATATTTCTCCCTTTGACCCTTATTTTAATAGATACCCATTGACCACCACAACAACCCACCTGGTGGCCATGATCGTTAAGGCGTTGATGTCTATACGATCTGACACACTGTGGTTCATGTATTCTGTTGGTCAAAAAAATTTTCACCATCAGAATGTTGGCCAGCAGTGATGGAGAGGTGGTGGTATACAATTTCTAATCACTAGATTGCATGCCAGAAACCTGGATTAAATTTCAAACCTCTCCGCAGTGCTCATATGAAGTGAGAGCATATGATGCTGTTGATGGTGATTCGTCCATCGGATGGGGACGTTAAGCTTTGAACAGGTGCCTTGGTGCTTTTCGACAGGAGTAGGCTATGTGCTGGCACCGGGTTTCACCCTCTCCCTTCCTACTATCATATATCATGTCATTCATTGCATTGTACTGGTAATATGTTTGTTTCCTGAGGTTGACATTAGGAAGGGCATGGTCATAAAAACTCGCTGTGAATGTTCATCTCACTTCATACCTGACCCCATAGAGAAACGGGACAAGGGTTGGACATACATACATTGGCCACCACAACCATACTTCTTACATCTCTATTCATAAGTCTTTCGTTCTTTGTTGGTAACTTCTTGCTAATTTTACAGAATTCCAGTAAGGTACTTTGAACAGATCCCTTGGTGCTATTCGACACGTGTAGGCTATGTGCCGACACCGGGTTTCACCCTCTCCCTTCTTACTATCATATATCACATCATTCATTTCACCTCATTAACTCGTCTCATGAGGTTGACATCAGGAAGGGCATCCGGTCATAAAAACTCGCTACGAAGATTCATCTCACTTCATACCCGATCCCGTAGAGAAACAAAACAAGGGTTGGACTTACATACACACATCGGCCACCACAGCCATACCTCTTATATCTCTGTTTGTCTTTCATTCTTTATTGACAATTTATTGCTAATATTACAGAATTCCAGTAATGTTCTTTTGGTCTGACATGATTATCTGCTTCTCAGTATCTTTCACCATGATAGTTATTTTCTTACTCACCTTCCTTTCTTTATTCTGAATATCTTTATCTGAGCAGTCTTACATTCCTATTCTATCTAGCATCCTTTTCACCTTAATTATCCAGTAATTATCGAGTAGATGCTCCATCTGATGTTGGTATGCTTAATCTGATATTTCTCTCCCATTTCTCCTTCTTAATATATTAACCAATATGTAACTGCCTTTTTTTTTTTTTCTGTATCTGCTTGTACACTTATATCTTCACATAGAATTCTAACACCACTATTAGCTGTACATTCTGGTAGACCTATTATGATTATATGGTGAACCAAGTGAGTTGGCCATGTGGTTAGGGGTGCGCAGCTGTGAGCTTGCGTTTGGGAGATAGTGCGGTTGAACCCCACTGTTAGCGGCCCTGAAGATGGTTTTCTGTGGTTTCCCATTTTCACACCAGGCAATTGCTGGGGCTGTACCTTAATTAAGGCCACAGACACTTCATTCTCACTCTTATCCCATCGTCACCACAAGACAATGTCAATGTGACATAAAGCCAATTGTAAAAAAAAAAAAAAAAAAAAAAGTTGATTTTTAGTACACCAAGATTGCAGTACTGCATTGCAGGCAATGGAATGTCAAGATCAGTCTCTAGTTGCTATGCTAGATACATTGATTCTTCCTTTTTAAAAATGAGATATAGAACTCTATCTTTGCAAGTATTGTCTAGAAATAATTTTGATTTTAAAACATTAAAATGAGATATAGAACTCTATCTTTGCAAGTATTGTCTAGAAATAATTTTGATTTTAAAACATTTATTGCATCCGGGAGATAGTGGGTTCAAACCCCACTGATGGGAGTCGTGAAGATTGTTTTCCATGGTTTCCCGTTTTTCACACCAGACAAATACTGGGGCTGTACCTTAATTAAGGCTACGGCTGCTTCCTTCCCACTCCTGATCGTCGCCGTAAGACCTATCTATGTTGGCGCGGCCTAAAGCAAAATTATAAACAAAAGTTAAAACATTGAGCGACACAGATGGTAAATTATAAAGCCTGAGCATAAAGGTGTAAATATATTTGTTGATTTTTAAAGTTTCCTACACTGTAACTTCTGCCCTGATCGTCCTAAGTTAACTGCAGTGTTATTGTTATGTTGGGCATAGGATTCTTTACTCAATTATACAATGCAGGTCATAATTTACATTCACAAGTTGATATGCAAATGAAGAAATTCTAACAATTTTGACCCTATGTATTGAACAATGCAAAATTAAATTAATATCTAAATCCAATTCATATTAAAAATTAACATTGTCCTTAAAGCTTATCAAAAATGTTGAAATAAAATTATGATGTTTAGGGTCTAACAATTAACGTTTTCTCTTAGTATTGCCCCGTCGCTGTGCAAAATGAGAAGAACTAAGACAAATGTAATTTTAGTGCATCACACTTTTAGCTCATTTATAAGGATTAATATTGTCATTCACAACCAATAAAATTGGAAAATATACTTTAGAGCATTTTAGACCAAATGATTAGAAAATGTAATCAGGCTGAGCTTGGGCCATTATTAGGCTCATGTTATTAGAACGTGATTTAATATAACACAAGGCATAGCTTATGTCCTGAAGCGGTACGCCTTAGGGCAGCTACATTAATGCCTCATTCTGCCCCTATTAGGCATACTCAATAAATAAAATTTGCTTTGACATAAAAAGTAAAATGTATGAAAAATCTTGGCACTGATATTTTGTTGAGGGGGTGGGATATCAGATGTTTGCCCAGAGCATCATAATGCCTGCTTCTATACCTTTGGGCTTGTGCTCTTCATTCCAATTGTGATCTATCGTGTACTGACCATCGCTTATACTGCCTCCCCCACATTGAATTTGCTCTATATATGCCTCAACACTGTGAACTTACTCTCTTCATTCAACTTCACTCACAAATGTTTCCAGTTTCTCAACTGCTTTTGAGATTGTGAAAGCAAAGCAAAGTCACCTCCATACAGGCCATGAAGGCCCTTGGAGGAGTGGAAGGTAAAGGCTTCCACCATTGTTAACCTCGGCACGTGATGGGGTAGAGTGGTTAGCTCTACGCCCGACCGCCTTTGCCCCCACGAATTGACTCATTTTTGGTGTAGGCTGAGTGAACCTCAGGGCCATATGCACCTCCGGAAGTGGAAATCTTGTTTCTTAAATTTTTGTGACTTCCTCATGGGGATTCGAACCCACGTCCTTCCGGGCGAACCGAGCACGCCTTTACTGCCTCGGCCAGGCAGCCCCTTTTGAGATTGTAGCCTAGTTTATTATGAATCATTTGATCCTGCTACCAAAGTTCTATCACTTTTCATTCTCGAGTTACAGAGCCTTGACAACCACGAGACCCACAAATTCGAGCCTCAAACCCCACCATTCGATTCCACCCACATATCACTAGATTATGCCAGCCGCTACAAATTGAGGTCACGTTAGATACAATGATTCTTCATCTCTCCATTATCGTTTATTTCATTGGAATGTGATACTGTTTAGGCTTTTGGGCTTATGCCATGTCAAGAAAATAAGGTGAAATTCTTTACGTTTTGCAGAGAATTGTGCTCTGCGTCATCAGAAGAAAATTGTTTAAGAAGCCTTTCTTGTGGACAGTCGAGATTTTCTTCTGATAATGCAGAGCACAGTTCTCTGATAAACAAAGAATTTCACCTTATTTTCTTGACATGGCATAAGCCCAAAAGCCTATACAGTATAATGTCTATAAGTACAGGCCGTGAAAGCATCAATGGCAACATTTATTGGAATGTCATGTAGTTTTGAAATTATAGGAGTGGCAAAACTAGCCTGAAAATATGTCAGTGGACTTACTGGAATTGCATCCTAGTACTGAACCGGTATTATAAACATATTTATGTCAAAAGCTTCAAATGCAGGAGAGGCTCACCAGAAGAATAGACAATGCCTATCCAAGATTATTTGGCCACATTTCACGAAGAAGTGGTTTCATGCAAAACATGATACGAATAAAGAACTGGAATCACAGATAAGGTTTCTTTTGCAGATGATGCTATACTGTATAAAACCAAACCAAACCAAACCCCATGTCACTACAGCCCTTGAAGGGCCTTGGCCTACCAAATGACCGCTGCTCAGCCCGAAGGCCTGCAGATTACGAGGTGTCGTGTGGTCAACACGACGAATCCTCTCGGCCGTTATTCTTGGCTTTCTAGACCGGGGCCGCTATCTCACCGTCAGATAGCTCCTCAATTCTATTTTATTTATTTATATATTGACTTGTGGCGTGGCTCAGGCTATGAAGCCTGCTGTTATGCCAAACCATCTCATATGTACTACATTGTACAAACTACAGAGTATTAGGATTTCTAGTTACATATAATTAATTATAAAATTAAACTTAAATAATAGTTATAAACCAAAGGTAAATTTCTGAGAGTCACTTTAAAAAAAAAACATTAAATACTAATTTCTTAAGTCTATGTACCATTTATAACATGTTTTTTTAAATACATTTCTACTATGTATGTATGTCTCTAATTACAGCCGGAAGGGAATTCCAAGAGCGTATGGTTGCAGGTATGAATGAGTTGCCGTACCCGGTCGTGCGGTAAATTGGGAAGCTCAGCAGGGAAGAGGTTTCTGACCTTGTAGATATACTGTTTGGAGATGACAAGTATTTAAGATCCATTCTCAGATAACTTGGTGTGTCTGTATGGAGAATCAATCAATCAATCAATACTGATCTGCATTTAGGGCAGTCGCCCAGGTGGCAGATTCCCTATCTGTTGCTTTCCTAGCCTTTTCCGAAATGATTTCAAAGAAATTGGAAATTTATTGAACATCTCCCTTGGTAAGTTATTCCAATCCCTAACTCCCCTTCCTATAAATGAATATTTGCCCCAGTTTGTCCTCTTGAATTCCAACTTTATCTTCATATTGTGATCTTTCCTACTTTTATAGACGCAATTCAAACCTATTCGTCTACTAATGTCATTCCACGCCATCTCTCCGCTGACAGCTCGGAACATACCACTTAGTCGAGCAGCTCTTCTTCTTTCTCTCAATTCTTCCCAACCCAAACATTGCAACATTTTTGTAATGCTACTCTTTTGTCGGAAATCACCCAGAACAAATCGAGCTGCTTTTCTTTGGATTTTTTCCAGTTCTTGAATCAGGTAATCCTGGTGAGGGTCCCATACACTGGAACAATACTCTAGTTGGGGTCTTACCAGAGACTTATATGCACTCTCCTTTACATCCTTACTACAACCCCTAAACACCCTCATAACCATGTGCAGAGATCGGTACCCTTTATTTACAATCCCATTTATGTGATTACCCCAGTGAAGATCTTTCCTTATATTAACACCTAGATACTTACAATGATCCCCAAAAGGAACTTTCACCCCATCAACGCAGTAATTAAAACTGAGAGGACATTTCCTATTTGTGAAACTCACAACCTGACTTTTAGCCCCGTTTATCAACATACCATTGCCTGCTGTCCATCTCACAATATTTTCGAGGTCACGTTGCAGTTGCTCACAATCTTGTAACTTATTTATCACTCTATAGAGAATAACATCATCCGCAAAAAGCCTTACCTCCGATTCCACTCCTTTACTCATATCATTTATATATATAAGAAAACATAAAGGTCCGATAACACTGCCCTGAGGAACTCCCCTCTCAACTATTACAGGGTCAGACAAAGCTTCACCTACTCTAACTCTCTGAGATCTATTTTCTAGAAATATAGCAACCCATTCAGTCACTCTTTTGTCTAGTCCAATTGCACTCATTTTTGCCAGTAGTCTCCCATGATCCACCCTATCAAATGCTTTAGACATGTCAATCGCAATACAGTCCATTTGACCTCCAGAATCCAAGATATCTGCTATATCTTGCTGGAATCCTACAAGTTGAGCTTCGGTGGAATAACCTTTCCTAAAACTGAATTGCCTTCTATCGAACCAGTTATTAATTTCACAAACATGTCTAATATAATCAGAAAGAATGCCTTCCCAAAGCTTACATACAATGCATGTCAAACTTACTGGCCTTTAATTTTCAGCTTTATGTCTATCACCCTTTCCTTTATACACAGGAGCTACTATAGCAACTCTCCATTCATCTGGTATAGCTACTTCGGTCAAACAATAATCAAATAAGTACTTCAGATATGGTACTATATCCCAACCCATTGTCTTTAGTATATCCCCAGAAATCTTATCAATTCCAGCCGCTTTTCTAGTTTTCAACTTTTGTATCTTATTGTAAATGTCACTGTTATCATACGTAAATTTTATTACTTCTTTGGCCTTAGTCTCCTCCTCTATCTCGACATCATCCTTGTAACCAACAATCTTTACATACTGCTGACTGAATACTTCTGCCTTTTGAAGATCATCACATACACACTCCCCTTGTTCATTAATTATTCCTGGAATGTCCTTCTTGGAACCTGTTTCTGCCTTAAAATACCTATACATACCCTTCCATTTTTCACTAAAATTCGTATGACTGCCAATTATGCTTGCCATCATGTTATCCTTAGCTGCCTTCTTTGCTAGATTCAATTTTCTAGTAAGTTCCTTCAATTTCTCCTTACTTCCACAGCCATTTCTAACTCTATTTCTTTCCAGTCTGCACCTCCTTCTTAGTCTCTTTATTTCTCTATTATAATAAGGTGGGTCTTTACCATTCCTTACCACCCTTAATGGTACAAACCTGTTTTCGCATTCCTCAACAATTTTTTTAAACCCATCCCAGAGTCTGTTTACATTTTTATTTACCGTTTTCCACCGATCATAGCTACTTTTTAGAAACTGCCTCATGCCTGCTTTATCAGCCATATGGTACTGCCTAACAGTCCTACTTTTAAGACCTTCCTTTCTATCACATTTATTTTTAACTACCACAAAAACAGCTTCATGATCACTAATACCATCTATTACTTCAGTTTTCCTATAGAGCTCATCTGGTTTTATCAGCACCACATCCAGGATATTTTTCCCTCTGGTTGGTTCCATCACTTTCTGAATCAGCTGTCCTTCCCATATTAACTTGTTTGCCATTTGTTGGTCATGCTTCCTGTCGTTCGCATTTCCTTCCCAATTGACATCTGGCAAATTCAGATCTCCCGCTACAATCACATTTCTTTCCATGTCGTTTCCCACATAGCTGACTATCCTATCAAATAATTCCGAATCCGCGTCAGTGCTACCCTTTCCCGATCTGTACACTCCAAATATATCAAGTTGCCTATTATCTTTAGAAATGAGCCTTACACCTAGAATTTCATGTGTCTCATCTTTAACTTTTTCGTAGCTTACAAATTCTTCTTTCACCAGAATGAAAACTACCCCTCCCACCTTTCCTATCCTATCTCTACGATACACACTCCAGTGCCGTGAGAAAATTTCTGCATCCATTATATCATTTATAATGGATGCATGGAGAATGTTGTGAACAAGCGAAACAGAGTGAAGGTTTCTTCTCTCCGCCAAATATAACCACGACAGCTGTTCAAGACAAGGTGATATATGGCAATACCTGGGCATATTTAATACAAAACGGATGCATGTATTATAAGCCCGCTGAAGTTTAGCGTTAAGTGTGGTGTTTAGGTTGTTGTATATTACGTCACCATAATCGAAGATGGGTAGAATTAAGCTTTGAACAAGTAACTTTCTCGTATTCAGAGGAAGGAGAACCCCCTAAACGTTTAAGAGAGTGCAAAGAAAAGAATACTCGTTGGCATATTTTCGTCGTGTGCTCCGTCCAGTTTAAGTACTTATCAAAAATGAGGCCAAGGGCTGTAGTGACATGGGGTTTGGTTTGGTTTGGTTTTATACAGTATAGCATCATCTGCAAAAGAAACCTTATCTGTGATTCCAATTCTTTATTCTAATCACGTAGGCTGAGTGGACCTTGAACCAGCCCTCAGGTCCAGGTAAAAATCCCTGACCTGGCCGGGAATCGAACCCGGGGCCTCCGGGTAAGAGGCAAGCACGCTACCCCTGCACCATGGGGCCAGCGGCTATAGTGTATAGAGTAGTAAATATGTTATAGGATTGTGAGTGACTGCAAGAAGACCTGGATGAAGTTGTGAGATGGACAGCAGATAATAGTATGATGGTAAACGGAGTGGAAAGTCAGGTTATGAGTTTCACCAAGAGGAAAAATCCTCTCAGTTTTAATTAGTGTTAATGGGGTGAAAATATCACATGGGGATCACTGTAAGTAATTGGGTATTAATGTAAGGAAATATCTTCATTGGGATAAACAGGATTGTAAATACAGGTTATGTCAACTTGCATTCAGCAGATAGTGAGTTTGAACCCCTCTGTCGGCAGCCCTGAGGATTTTAACGTCAGGCAAAGGTTGTACCTTAACTAAGGCCACAGCCAATTCCTTCCCACTCCTAACCCTTTCCTAACCCATCGTCGCCATAAGACCTGTCTGTTTCAGTGTGCATAAACCAAATTGTAAAAAGGAAAAAGTACAGGTTTCTGATCTCTCCATATAGTTTTGAGGGTATTTGGGGATTGTAGTGAGGATGTAAAGGAAAGGGCATATAAGTCTCTGGTAAGACCACAATAAAGTATGATTCAAGTGTATAGGGCCCACACCAGGACTACTTGATACGAGAACTGGAAGAGATCCAAAGGAAACAACACAATTTGTTCCGGGTCATTTCCAACAAAAGAGTAGTATTACAAAAGCATTGCAAACTTTGGGCTGGGAAGACTTGGGAGAAAGGAGACGAGATGCTTTGAGTGACCTTAACTTGTAGTGGCTGGCATAATCTAGTGATACGTGGGAGGAATCAAATGGTCGGGTTTGAGGCTGAAATTTGTGGGTCTCGAGATGTTTTGATTGGGAGTGGAGAGATGGCATGGAATGATATTAGTAGACGAATAAGCTTGAGCGGAGCTTTTAAAAGTGGGAAAGATCGTAATATGAAGATAAAGTTGGAATTTAAGAGGACAAATTGTGGAAAATGTTCATTTATAGGATGAGGAGTAAGGGACTGGAATAAATTATCAACGAAAATGTTTAATACATTTCCAAGTTGTTTGAAGACGTTTACGAAAACGTTAGGTAAACGACTGTTAGGCAGTGGCGACGCGTGACGTTTTGAAAAGTGTTACCACACACCTTCTGAGAGTATATCTATCTAAACCGCCCACACCATCTTTATTCCAAGTATTCTTTTTTTCAGAGGAAAATAGAATACATGGCGAACAGTACAGTTTATTCATGTTTGCACAACCACATAACCAATCCAGATCTATGTACCACGAGTCACTGTTGCGCCATCAAATGTCTCTGCTACTAACTTTTCACCACACTGAAATTCTTGTAACTTTCCGAAGAGATGTTTAGAGGGAGAAACAGCAGAACGGTCACCGCTTACATCATAGAATCACAAAAATTTCTTGAAAATTGCCTTTGGGACTAACATATCTAAATACAGTCGAGAGATGTGCTCTGTTAGAAACGTCTGTACTATCATCCAAATTAACGGAAATAAAGTTTGCTTTCTTAACCTCATCTTTAATTTTTCTGGTCATAAAAGTAGCTATGGCATCAATAAATAATTTTGAATGTCAGATGAAAGTCCTGAGAAAACTGTAGATGTTTCCAAGTGGTGCCGAAATACGTCATCTTTCTTAGTAATTAACATTAATAACTCCATGTAATTACCTCTGTTATCATTTTCTTCAGTTTCTTGACGACCATTCGAAGGTAATCCTTGCTTTGAAAGAAAACACACAGTATCTATTACAATGCTGATAATATATCTGTTTTTTTTTTTTTACTAGCTTATTATGCTTGTTAATTTTCTTTCTGTTAGCTGTACTCTATTCTGGACCTTCCAAACTGAATCATATCGGCATCAGCAACGGTGTGTGCTTGAGACATCTCATGGCATCTCTTTAAAACTCAAACTATATAAATTGTCCACCCCGTCTTTATTTCAAGCATCCTTTCCTGAGGAAAGTGGAACACATGGTCAACAATACAGTTTATTAATTTTAGCACAACCACGTAACCAATCCAGATTTATGTACCACGAGTCATGAAAATTTCATACTGTTCTTTTTGATTGCTCAACTAAACTTTTAAGAGAAGGCGTGGGTCTACCTTCTTCAATTATTATGTTTTTCTTTTCTTCAGAAGTTCTTAAAGAAAATGGTGTGTTCATTAAGCTTTCTATAATACATGAATATTCTGGGCCCATCAACTCACTTATTTTAGAGATGGAAGTGACAGCACTCATTTTAATGTTTAACACGTTGTGCAGTTCTATAGACTATCCTTACCTAACATAAATTCACACTTTAACATCGTATTATAATAGAAAACAATAATATAGTAATGCACTGTTGAGCGCGGCAGAAAGAACGGACAGTACAGCTCATCACCGACGTTACAAGCTTTTGTTTCCACTTTCCATTGTGGTAACACGACCAGAGAACGTAGCAGGATACATCTCTGTGTCGAGGGGAGAGTTGCCTTGCTCGGCGCAGTAATACTCGCCTAGCTGTTAGAAGAGATTCAAAGCGTAACCACTGCATGGAGTAGTAACAGCCTCTCGCTCAGCTTTGACGGTGACAATCTCCTGCAATAGAGTTCTCACGGCACGTCCAAGCAAAGAATCAAGAATATTAAATATTAGTATTAAAAGAATATTCAATTTTTCTGTTACCAGCCCTAAATGCAGATCATTGATGATTGATTGAACAATGGTGGCCATTGTAAACAATTTCTGTAGGACAACAACTGGTTTTGTATAAACCATTAATGCTACACTACACTATGCATTATCCGTTAACTGACTTTTGCTGCACCCTGCATAAATATTACATTTTCAGATATTTAAAAATGTTTTTTGTTCATTATTTGGTGCAAGAGAAGGATAGTGCCATTTTATTTTTGTGAATATCCCAATTTATAGCTGAAAAAAAAAAGGATTAATTTAAAGTAAGAAATTAAAAAATATAAGTTACATTTAAAACTTCAATTATTAGAGAACTTCAAATCAGTTTTTGCCTCTCCTGAAAGAAAGGGATAGAATGGGGTTAATTTTAGCTTCAGTTAATGAAATAATACTTTTTGTGTTGAGTAACATTTCAGTAATTTATGAACGATATAAACCAATAAGCGTTTTTCTTTACACTGATAAAATTTTCACAATTCGAAATGGAAACTTCAGAACTGACAGGTGGTAGGTTTTGAGTGGTGCTAAGATTTGTTTGGTACATAGATGAAGTGTGCGGACAACGGAGATGCTAGGCAATAAACCGTTATGTATATCTACTTTCTTTATCAGATAATGAGTACTGTTAACATCGGCATTAGTAATGCTATAGCTCATTCTTCACACTGGGAACTTTTCTTTTTCTTCTCCTCTTCCATGTTATGTTTAGTAAAGTCAGAAATTGGTGCCGTTGTCAAGTCAGGGCATTCCTTCGCAGCTAGACCACACAAGTGCATCTTTAACTCAGCAACATATCTACCGGGATTCAAGCCTTTCGGACAGGTCTTTGTGCAGTTGAAGATTGTGTGACAACTATATACAGCAAAAGCTCCTTTCAAGCGTTCTAGTCGCTCCTCGTGGGCTTCATCCCTTGAGTCTAGTATCCAGCGGTAAGCCTGTACAACACAAAACAGTTCAATTAATAAGACACATTGGATCACACAGTGAAAACAGAAAAAAGTTAGGAACACTCATAACTGTTCTAAATACACAAAATAATAATCAAAGTTTACAAACAAAATAAATAATAATATCCTAACTTCACAGCTTTTATGAAAAATGGATTTTATAATTTGGACTTACTATTAAAATAAATAAGACCCAATTTATGGAATTTGGTAGTCAACAGTATGGTTCATGGTCTGGGTTATTGTGGCCACGTCCTAGTTCATGAATCATGGGCAACGGCTGAGTGGTCTATTAAGTGGTCCTGAGATTCGGGATACCAGTTGCTACAGAATGGAAATGGGCATCTCGGACATATTCTGAGTCATGGTCCTCCTTGTGCTCAGGTGGCTAGGACTATACAATCCACCGGTGGTCCCTAACCCATTAGAGGAGAGATCCTCACTTGCACTATGTGTAAATAAGGGTAGCATCCTGCTTCACAGAATTTACTGAGCTCAGAATATTTTCAGCAAGACTGGGACCTATGGGAGTAACGGAGTCCCACTCCCATTTGACAAGCGAGGGACTCCTTGGAAACAACTTGGCGAACGAAATGGAATTCAGTGGGGAGCTAATGGGGCTTATGGAAGAAAGAAAGTAGAACTGGCTGAGTCAGCAAAGAGAATCCATCTGGATGTGCTAGGGGTAAATGATATTCGGTAAAGGGGAGATAATGAGGAAGAGATTATAAAGTATACTTGACGGGTGTTAAAAAGGGAAGGGCAGAGTGTGGAGTAGGGCTGTTCATCAGGAATACTATTGCACGTTCTGTTAGGCATGTAAATGAGCGAATAGTGTGGGAAGATTTGGCAGTTGGAGGACTAAGGACGAGAATAATAATAATTTTGTGTGGCTATTTATAGCCAAGTGCAACCATTGTAACGCAGACCCTCTGGTGAGGGTGGGCGGCATCTGCCATGTGTAGGTAACTGCGTGTTATTGTGGTGGAGGATGTGTGGTTTGTGAGTTACTGGGATGTTGGGGACAGCACAAACACCCAGCCCCCGGGCCATTAAACTTAACCAATGAAGGTTAAAATCCCCTACTCGGTCGGGAATCGAACCCGGAACTCTCTGAACCGAAGGCCAGTATGCTGACCATTCAGTAATGAGTCAGACAGGACGAGAATTGTCTCAGTGTATTCACCTTGTGAGGGTGCAGATGAGGATGAAGTTGACAAGTTTTATGAAACATTGAATGACATCGTAGTCAGGGTCAGCAACAAGGATAGGATAGTGCTAACGGGCGATTTCAATGCAAGAGTTAGATATAGAACTGGAGGATATGAAAGGGTGATTGGTAAATGTGGGGAAGATATGGAAGCTAATAGGAATAGGAAACGTTTGCTTTAGTTCTGTGCTAGTATGTGTTTAGCAGTTATGAATACATTCTTCAAGCACGAGGCTGTTCACCGCTACACATGGGAGGTGGTGGTGGTGGTGATTATTGTGTTAAGAGGAAGTACAACTGGGCAACCATCCTCTATATAACACTAATCAGAGAGAAAAAATGGAAGGGGCCCGACACTTTGTAAAATGAAGGTATTGGCCAAAGGAAGGCAAGGGCCACGAAGGGCATGGAAATGAAAGACACCCTAGGCCTCCATACGTAATACCGTCAGGGTCGGAAAAGAACAATAGTCGACCAAGAAAGGTCGATAAGTATATATGAAAGTGAGGAGCCAGGCACAAGTAAGTGGAAGCAATGCCAGGACTCAGCTAAGGGCCCCGTGGTCGCCAACCCACGCTCCAACGTTAATAGCTCCTGGGGCCCCTTTTAGTCACCTCTTATGACAGGCAGGGAATACCGTGAGTGTTATTCTATCGCCCCCCACCCACAGGAGAGCACATGGGATGATAGGTTTACCAGATCCATAATAAAGATAAAAATTTCATTGTTCCGTATTGAAATTATTGATGTTAAAAATTAAATATTTGAAAAGGAGGTTCAACCTATTCAATACTTAAAAGAAAGAAATGCAGTAATCACATTCCTATTTAAATGGGACCGGTTTCGACCTTAGTCCAGGTCATCATCAGCCGTAAAAACATGTACAATGTTTATGAATATTGGAGGTCAGTTTCACACTCTGATAGGCACAAAGACACGACACCACATTCTGTCACAACACTATCAACTAATATACGAAGATCAAAAACTTGAAGTCGCAGACGAATAGATTTGTAGTAGAAAGCCGCCAGCTCCTGGTGATCAGCGCGGCACATTCAAGGTCATGCGTCCGACCGCTGCGCATGACCTTGAATGTGCCGCGCTGATCACCAGGAGCTGGCGGCTTTCTACTACAAATCTATTCGTCTGCGACTTCAAGTTTTTGATCTTCGTATATTAGTTGATAGTGTTGTGACAGAATGTGGTGTCGTGTCTTTGTGCCTATCAGAGTGTGAAACTGACCTCCAATATTCATAAACATTGTACATGTTTTTACGGCTGATGATGACCTGGACTAAGGTCGAAACCGGTCCCATTTAAATAGGAATGTGATTACTGCATTTCTTTCTTTTAAGTATTGAATAGGTTGAACCACCTTTTCAAATATTTAATTTTTAACATTAAGATCCATAATAGACTATATCTTAACCGACTTCGAATTCAGGAAAACTGTTAGGAATGTACAGGTTTTCTGGGGATTTCTGGATTATACAGATCTGTAGTGAATTAAGTATCTCTAGGCCTAGGAAAGAGAAAGTGAAATCTGTCTGCATATGAATGAGGGTAGAAAATATTCAGGACAAGAACATAAGACAGAAGTACATGGATATGTTTAGTGAAAAGTTCCAAACAGTGGACAGTAATCAAGTTCGGGATATAGAAAGAGAATGGATGGCATACAGGGACGGTGTAGTAGAGACAGCATGGGAATGCCTAGGAACAACTGTGTGTAAAGATGGGGGGAAAAGTGAACATCTTAGTGGAATGATGAAATGAGAGAAGCTTGTAAACGTAAAAAGAAGTCATATCAGAAATGGCTTCAAACAAGGGCCAATGCAGACAGGGAATTGTACTTAGATGAAAGAAACAGAGCGAAACAAATAGTTATTGAATCGAAAAAGAAGTCGTGGAAAGATTTTGGTAATAACCTGGAAAGGCTAGGTCAAGCAGCAGGGAAACCTTTCTGGACAGTAATAAAGAATCTTAGGAAGGGCAGGAAAAAGGAAATGAATAGTGTTTTGGGTAATTCAGGTGAACTCACAATAGATCTCTGAGAATCACTGGAGAGGTGGAGGGAATATTTTGAAAATCTTTTCAACGTAAAAGGAAATGTTCCTGGTGACGTCGCAAACATTTGAGTTCATGGGGAGGAGGAAAATGATGTTGGTAAAATTACGCTTGAGGAAGTGGAAAGCATGGTAAATAAACTCCACTGTCATAAAGCAGCAGGAATAGACGGAATTAGACCTGAAATGTTGAAGTATTTGAGGGATGAAATAGCTTCATAGAGTAATAAAATTAGCACAGAGTGTTGGTAAGGTACCTTCAGATTGGATAAAAGCAATAACTGCACCTCTCTATAAGCAAGGGAACAGGAAGGATTGCAACAACTATTGAGGTATCTCATTAATTAATAAACCAGGCAAAGTATTCATTGGCATCTTGGAAGAGAGAGGAAGTTGGATGAAAACCAGTGTGGTTTCAGACCACAGATGGGCTGTCAGGATCAGATCTTCAGTATGCACCAGGTAATTGAATAAATGCTATGGGAGGAATAGACATTTATGTTTATGTTTTGTAGATCTAGAGAAAGCATACAATAGCGTACCGAGGGAAAGATGTTCAGCATACTGGGAGACTATGGGATTAAGGGTAGATTATTAAAATCAATCAAAGGCATTTATGTTGACAAATGGGTTGCAGTGAGAATTGGTGGTAAAATGAGTGCTTGGTTCAGGGTACTTACAGGGGTTAGACAAGACTGTAATCTTTCACCTTTGCTGTTCGTTGTTTATATGGATCATCTGCTGAAAGGTATAAAGTGGCAGGGAGGGATTTAGTTAGGTGGAGATGTAGTAAGCAGTCTGTCCTATGCTGACGACTTGGTCTTAATGACAGATTATGCCAAAAGCCTGCAGTCTAATACCTTGGAACTTGAAAATACGTGCATTGAGTATGGTATGAAAATTAGCCTTTCAAAGACTAAAGTGATCTCAGTACGTAAGAAATACAAGGGGATTGAATGTCAGATTGGTGATACAAAGCTGGAATAGGTAGATAATGTCAAGTATTTAGGATGTGTGTTCTTCCAGGATGGTAGTATGATAAGTGAGATTGAATCAAGGTGCAGTAAAGCTGATGCAATGAGCTAGCAGTTGCAATCAACAGTATTCTGTAAGAAGGAAATCTGCTCCCAGACGAAACTATCTTTACATCGGTCTGTTTTCAGACCAACTTTACGGGAGTGAAAGTTGGGTGGACTCAGGATATTTTATTTGTAAGTTAAAAGTAACAGACATGAAAGTAGTGAGAATGATTGGTGGTATAACAGGTGGGAACAATGAGAGGATGGTACTTGGAATGAGGAAATAAAGGCTAAGTTACCAGGTGAGTTGGCTGTGCGGTTAGGAGCGTGCAGCTATGAGCTGGCATTCGGGAGATAGTGGGTTTGAACCCCACTGTCGGCAGCCCTGAAAATGGTTTTCAGTGGTTTCCCCCATTTTCACACCAGGCAAATGCTGGGATTGTACCTTAATTAAGGCCATGGACTCTTCCTTCCCATTCCTAGGCCTTTCCGGTCCCATCATTACCATAAGACCTATCTGTGTCTGTGCGACATAAAACAACTAGCAATAAAAAGTTAAGTTAGGAATGAACTCGATAGATGAAGCTGTATGCATAAGCTGGCTTCCGTGTTGGGGTCATGTGAGGTGAATGGGGGAGGATAGGTTACCTAGGAGAATAATGGACTCTGTTATGGAGGGTAAGAGAAGTAGAGGCAGACCAAGGCAATGATGGTTAGACTCAGTTTCTAATGATTTAAAAGTAAGAGGTATAAAACTAAATGAGGCCACAGCACTAGCTGCAAATTGAGGATTGTGGCGACATTTAGTAAATTCACAGAACTTGCAGACTGAACGCTACAAGGCATAATGGTCTATAACGATGATGTATGTATGTAGTCAACAGTTTTTTTCTTTCAGATTGAATCAAGTGAATCACACTGGCAACTTTTCTTTTTCTTCTTCTTTTCCATGTTATGTTTAATAAAGCGCCACCTTTAAAGTGCATACCTGTTTTCACATTCTTTGACAACTGCTTTTTTGTAAATCCTCACACATACACTTCCCTTGTTCATTTGTAATTCCTGGAAAGTCTTAAAATACTTGAGTACCCTTCCATTGCTCTCTAAAATTCATATGACTGCCAATTATGTTTGCCATCATGTTATCCTTAGCTGACTTTTTGCTAAATTCTATTACTTGTAAGTTCCTTCAACTTTTCCTTACTCCCACAACCATTCCTAATTCAATTTCTTTCCTACCTGTGTCTCCTTCCAGTGTTTTTTCTTTTCTCTCTTAAAATACAGTGGGTGTTTACCACTCCTTACCACTTTTAAAAGTGCATACATATTTTCACATTCTTCAACAATTGCTTTAAACCTATCCCGTAAATTGTTTATTTTTTAAAAACCATTTTTCACCAATCATATTTACTTTCTCAAGTCTGTTTCATGTGCATCTTATCAACCCTATGGTTCTGCCTAACAATCCTACTTGTATAACCTTCCTTAGTATCATATTTATTTTTAACTACGAGGGAAAATGCTTCGTGATCACTTATACCACCTATCACCTCAGTTTCTCTACAGAGCTGATCTAGTTTTACCAGCACCACATCCAGAATATTCTTCCCTCTTCTTGGTTCCAACACTTTCTGATTCAGCATCCTTCCTAGTTTAACTTAATTACCATTTGTTGGTCATGATTCCTGTCATTCACATTACTTTCACAGGTGGCATTTTGGTAAATTTCGATAGCCCATTACAAACACATTTTCTGTGCTGTTTCCCACATAGCTGATTACTGTATTAAATAATTTCGCATCAGTGTCAGCACCACCCTTTCCAGGCCTGTACACCCACAGAACATCAAGTTGCCTGTTATCTTTAGAGATGAGCCTTACACCTAGAATTTCATGTTTCTCATGCAACTTTTTCATAGCTTACAAATTTTTCTTCCACTAGTATGAAAAACTCCCCCTCCTATCGTTTCTATCCTATATCACCTCGCAGCCATGATTCAATTCAGGGGCGTAGCCAGGAGGGGTGGGGTTACTGGGGCTTAGATATTCCACTCCACCCCCCCTCCCCATCCCGCTATTGGAATTTTTACTAAAGAAAATAAACAGAAACTGGCAATAAACTAGTGAAAGTTGACTTTTTTTTTGCTAGTGGTTCTACGTCGCACCGACACAGATAGGTCTTATAGCGACGATGGGATAGGAAAGGCCTAGGATTTGGAAGGAAGCGGCCATGGCCTTAGTTAAGATACAGCCCCAGTATTTGCCTGGTGTAAAAATGGGAAACCACAGAAAACAATCTTCAGGGCTGCCGACAGTGGGATTCGAACCCACTATCTCCTGGATGCAAGCTCACTGCCGCACGCCCCTAACCGCACGGCCAACTCGCCCGGTGAAAGTTGAGTCAAAGGGTTAGCTCATTTGAATATTCACAGAGAGAAAATTGTACAACCAACAGATCTCTTGAATCTATTTTGTAAGAAGCCTCGAAAGTTGGATTTTAGATTATAATTTTAATATACCATTCGCCGTATTCGCCGTAAAACTATTCATTTCGATCCTATTATTCTCGTTCTGTATTTTCATGTAATATTTTATAATGTAGCGGTACTGCAATCTGAATATCAACATAATTCACTTGTGTCAGTGCCCTTATGATATTCATGCGAGCGCATACCACACATGCATAAGCACCTTCATTAGGTTCTATCATTATTTTGAAACTATAAAAACCCCCATCCATCGATCCTGGCTATTTTATGTCATCCCAACTTGATTTCTAGCTCCCTGTGTTCTTATCACCGCTCCTTATAGTCCACATCGTTTCCGTCGTGCGGATGAAGAATTAACTTCTCAGGCTCATTGCGTATTTGACAGACGAGTTAGCTAATTCTGCACATTGTATTTTATATTTCACGATGACTGAAACCATAATTCTGTGTTTTTTTGTAATCTCTTTTAAAAATAAAGAAACATTTTTTTTTTTGTTTGTTTTTGACTTAAGAGAAGACTGTTTCTCACATGTACAGTTCTATGTCACATGGTCATCTTAGCCCCAAAAGGCAATATCACAAACGTGATTTACAAAGAGTTTCTGGGGTAAATGACACTCAATTTTTCGGTGAACTTAGGATATATTCTTTGGGAATTTTCAGATAATGTCTTAGTACAATACCTAGGAATGATTACTTTTAACAAATTACGAAATCCACGAGAGTGAAGCCGCGGGTAACTGTTAGTTATCTTTACATTATTTGAATATATCTTAACTGTTAACACATAATAAGAAAGCATGGAGATATTACAAAGGAAGGTGGTGGGGGTGGTGGTGGTGGTGATTACTGTTGTAAGAGGAAGTACAACTGGGAAACACTAATCGAAAAAATGGAAGAGGTACGACACTTCAAAAATGAAGGCATCGACCAAAAAAAGACAAGGGCCAAGAAGGTATGAAAATGAAAGACTCCATAGGCCTCAAATACTCTAATACCATCAGGGTCGTAAAAGAACAAGAGTTGACTTGGGGAGATCGGATAGGATAGATGATAGTGTGGATCCTGGCACGAGTAAGTGGAAGCAATGGCAGGACTCACCTAAGGACCCTGTGGTTGCCAACTTACGACCTCAAGTTAACCCTGTTCTTTGATACAATGTGAGAGGTGTGAGTGAAGTTGCTCTAATAGAAAAATTACTCATTTTTATGTTGATGTATTAGGTTTAATAACTCAATAGCATTATATTTTATCAAAAATAATTGTGTATATTCAATACTAATTAGCTTCAAAGCATACGAATGTTATAAAAGTAAAAACCTTGTCATGCACAGGAATAATCTTTATTCAACACCTTATCTTGCTGAATTCAGCTCACAGGCGTAGATTCTGCTAACTACTTAATGATATTCCTGCAGTATATCCCTGGGTGGTTGGGTGGGGCCATTCCAAAATAATTACGCTACTGGAAATAATTATCCTCTTCATGACAATCCATATTATGATAAATAATTCATTTGCAAATGTAGTTTCCTCTGACTGTTTCATTTTCCAGGTTTATACAGTTTAAAATGAGTTACAACAGATAATCATTCATGAAAAGTATGCTCCAAGCTTCTTCAAGTGATGATGCACTTCTTGCTACTAGTTTCACTGCTGGTAAATGAATGACAATGTTGTGGGTTCGAGTACGTGAGTTTTTAGGGGGAGGAACTTTGTCCATTTTGTAACAACATCCTTTCCTGTTATGGTCCAAAACCATTGAGAAAGAGGTAGATCATCATCACTGATATTTACTACTTATCCATTAGTGCACTATAAGCCTCCGTGGCTCAGACGGCAGCGCGTCGGCCTCTCACCGCTGGATACCGTGGTTCAAATCCCGGTCACTCCATGTGAGATTTGTGCTGGACAAAGCAGAGGCGGGACAGGTTTTTCTCCGGGCACTCTGGTTTTCCCTGTCATCTTTCATTCCAGCAACACTCTCCATTATCATTTCATAGCATTTATCACTCATTAATAAATCGCCTTGGGAGTGGCGACCCCATTGTAATAACAGCCTATAGATGTTTCATTCATTACATCCCTGACCTGGTCAATGACTGGAAAACAGGTTGTAGGTTTTCATTTTTCATTAGTGCACTGTACAGTATAACTTTTAGAGTCTACTACAGGGCCTCTCAGGCTGCATGCGCCTGGTGCATGCACTGTGCACGGTGCAAAAGACGACTTCGCTTGGTGGACCAGAGTGCAGACCCCCACTCCTCGATTTGGAGCAATAGCGCTGTCTCACTCTTTCCCCACGCCTGTCTCCCTCTCCCTCACTTGCTCCGTAGCGCTCCAAATCCGAGCCGAGCTGGGCTGAGCTTAGCCGAGTAGCCCAGAGACGAGACGAAGCGTTGGTCCGAGCCGAACCGAGCCGAGCCGAGCCGAGCCGAGCGGGACCGATGCACAGTGCACAGGGGCCTTGCGCCGCTGTTTGCACGCGTTAGATTTTGGGCGTTTGAGAGGCCCTGGTCTACTACTTCTAATTCATCCTCACTCTTACTAAATCATCTTCCTCTTCCACAGACTGTGAAGGAAATAACACCCTTGTCTTACACTCTTCATAACTCATTTCAGCGATAATGGACTGAATGAATCGCTAACATAATTACGCATGTAACTCACTGGGTACACTCAAAGTTGCTGCTGGTGTAAGTCCGACGAACAGGACTAGTGGTGTGGGGTTCAACGAGACACTTTATTGCACCGCTTGACAATAATCCCTCTTTCTAAGAATGAACACCCTTCTCTACAATGCCACTGACCTGCCACTGACCTCTGACAGAAGGCAAGGAATGTGGGAACAGGTATGTGGCAGCCAAGGCCTCTAAGTTTAAAAATAAGCGCAATTACATAAATTTGCACCAGGTCACAAAAGACCCTGCGCCACCATTCCCGGATTCTACAAGAATAAAGAGTAAAAGATATAAGGTAAATACTATTTTACATTAATTTATTGTTCTGTACCATTTGCACCAATTTCCCTTGGCTGGAGATGGGTCCAGCCTGATTATCTCTGTACATCTTCAAAACTTATTGTAATCATTCCAGGAATATTCCAACCCCTACCTCCTCACCAATCGGCTCTGCTCTGTAATATCTTTGTTAAAATATTCACCTGTCTCTGGGCAAAGGGCAACATGTTTTTCTTTCTAAGTTTACAATTTACTTTATGTAGTACCGACACAAACAGGTCTTATGGCGACGATGGGATAGGAAAGGCCTAGGAGTGGGAAGGAAGCGGCCGTGGCTTAATTAAGGCACAGCCCCGGCATTTGCGTGGTGTAAAATTGGGGAACCACGGAAAACCATCTTCAGGACTGCTGACAGTCGGGTTTGAACCCAACATCCCCCGGATGCAAACTACCAGCTGCGCGTCCCTAACCGCACGACCAACTCACCCGGTAGTTATTTTTTCATGCTGCTCATGAGAGTAAACACATTGAGCAATTTCACAACTTAATTTATTTTAAAATATTCAAATTATGTTACAAAAATTATTTTAACAGTTTAATCATGGTATTCCCATCTATCCAGTGAAGTGAAATGGAAGAGAGTGTGATATCATTTAACTAATGACATTTCTGAATAATCAGCTTGTTGTTCTCTTTTACTTTGACCATAGGAGGTCGGATAGGATAGATGAAAGCAAATACAGTAGAGACACTTACGGATTTAGCCTTGTTAAAATGGGAGACAATTCGACGGTGGCGCTCCTAGTGACTTGGCCTGAAAAGTAGCGCTAAATTCAAATACCAATGGATATGCATATACGAAAATGGATAAGTAAATTACGTCTAGAAAGAAAGTGTTATTGAGAAATTAACATCGAAGTTGCTAAAGCAATTCTGGATAAATGAATGAAGAATTATTTAAAATGTTATTATTCAAAGACTGAAATTAGACAGATAAACAAGATGTGAAATGGACTGCTGTGAAATGGCTTGATCTTTCATTTATGCATTACTTTTTTTTGCTTTAGCATTCCTGCCTGAAATTTTACGGTTAGATTTGTCTTTTTTCTCATTAAAAACATTTTATCATCGCATTAAGACACTTGCCAATAAAAATATCGGCACATTCCTTACACACATGATGCAGTGAATTAACATTTAAAAGCTGGACAATTTTCCTCTTAACATGAAGCCTACTAACAGAAAGAAAATCTATAAAACTAGCCTCAAAAACATTCAAAACTTCCCTATAAGCAATACTTACTATTATATTAGGGTAAAGCAAATTTGCATCATCATATTGCTTCAACAAAATGTGTACATTTCTTAAGTCACCCATATTTTGTTCAGTGCTTGACAATGCATTACGGCATTCCAAATGGGGTAACTTGGAACACAACCAGCCACACTCATATGCATATGCATTTTCCTGAATTAAATCAAACCCACAGATCACACCTACAACAATACATCGGTACTGAAGGTTAACTGCTGCACTATACAATAAAATATGCGTACCTATTATATTTTAAGCCAGTTAAAACATGGGTCGAGCAGGTCAGAAGATTATGAAGTACTATAAAAATCTCTTTGTCACTGGAAGAATATATATGCAAACACAATATTACTTACATTTTCTTGTCACGAGTTAAACGGAAGAAAGACCGCGCATTCTTCTCTACTTCATAGTTACTGCAGACAAACACAGCACATATCTTTCCCCTCATGTTGAGAGGAGATATCAAGGAATGACACACCTACTATTTAATTATGTCAACTCACTGAAAACGCATTAATAACACCAAAACTTCACACATAAGTGCACGAGCTCTTATGACAGAGTCAGTAGTTCTCAGGTCAATCCGCTAGAGAGAACTCTAATAGCTGTCCCTCGATATCTCGCTCAGTGTCGCGTATTGTCTCTACTGTATTTGATGAAAGTGAGGACCCTGGCACAAGTAAGTGGAAGCAATACCAGGACTCAGCTAAGGGCCCGTGGTCGCCAACCCACGCTCCTAATTCAGAGTCCCTGGAGCCCTTTCAGTCGCCTCTTACGACAAGCAGGGGATACCGTGGGTGTGATTCTACCGACCCTACCCACAGGGGAAAAACTCTGGGGCCTAGCACAGTAACAATGGAGGTAATACAATATACTGCACTACATATCATAAGCCATACTTAGAATATTAGCTGTGGAAAGTGATTCCAAAAATAAGTTTGGCTATCCAGTTCATGCAACCGTACGCACAACACATTATAATGGCTACAACACCAACTTAATATTAGCATCTCTTTTACGTTTTACTCTATCGAACAGTGTTCCCGTCTGAAAATTCCCGCATTTGCAATTTGCGTTCACCGTATTCACTCCAGTGAGCTGTGATGGGTTTCACCGTCAAAAAACAATATGCGTTCTCGCTCCTATATATGACCACGCCCCCAATGTAGAGCACTGTCACTGGGCTTCACTCTCAGAGCTCCAAGGCATTTCCCTGTCTTCTTTACTCCCTGATAATATAGCCGGATTTCTACTGCACGGATACCATGCTCAACAGAGAATGGATATAGTACGGTATAGGCTCAGGCATTCTGTAACGCTCTTTGCAGTTCACGGGTTTCACCATAAGTCAAATATGGATGTCTTACTTCTGAAACCTCATATCTGCCAATGCTCTTCCTGTCCATTATTTTCCTAAAGACTGGTCACGCCTCCCAGCCACATATGGGTATGCAGCCCATCAGAACAACTTTCGTTGTGTTCATTTTCCTATGCACATGTGTAAAGTGAAATGAATCTTGAATACATTATACTGTAGGAGAGCGTAATTGAGCCATGCAAACAATATCCCTACAATACGATACGGTGAGGTTAATTTTCCTTTACACATTAGCATAAGAAAACATACATACATACATTATCATTATAGACCGTTATGACTTTCAGCGTTTAGTCTGCAAGCTTCTGTGAATTTACTAAACGTCGCCACAATCCTCTATTTGCAACTAGTGCTGTGGCCTCATTTAGTTCTATACTTATTATCTTTAAATCGTTAGAAATTGAGTCTAACCATCGTCGTCTTGGTCTCCCTCTACTTCTCTTACCCTCCATAGCAGAGTCCATTATACTCCTAGGTAACCTATCCTCCTCCATTCGTCTCACATAACCCCACCACCAAAATCGGTTTATGCGCACAGCTTCATCCATCGAGTTCATTCCTAACTTAGCCTTTATCTCCTCATTCCGAGTACCCTCCTGCCATTGTTCCCACCTGTTTGTACCAGCAATTATTCTCGCTAAGTTCATGTCTGTTACTTCTAACTTATGAATAAGACATCATGAGTCCACCCAGCTTTCACTCCCGTAAAGCAAAGTTGAGCTGAAAACAGATCGATGTAAAGATAGTTTCATCCGGGAGCTCACTTTCTTCTTACAGAACACTGTTGATCGCAACTGCGAGCTCACTGCATTAGTTTTACTACACTTTGATACAATCTCACTTACTATATTACCATCCTGGGAGAACACACAACCTAAAAACTTAAAATTACCTACTTGTTCCAGCTTTGTATCACCAATCTGACGTTCAGTTCTGCTGAATTTCTTACCTACTGACATCAGTTTATTCTTCGAAAGGCTAATTTTCGTACCATAGGCCTACTCATTGCATCTATTTTCTCAAGTTCCAAGATATTAGATTGCAGGCTTTCGGCACAATCTGCCATTAAGACCAATTCGTCAGCATAGGACAAACTGCTTATCACATTTCCACCTACCTGAATCCGTCCCTGCCACTTTATACCTTTCAGCAGATGATCCACGTAAACTACGAACATTAAAGGTGAAAGATTACAGCCTTGTCTAACACCTGTAGGTACCCCGAACCAAGAACTCATTCTACCATCAATTCTCACTGTAGCCCAATTGTCAACATAACTGCCTTTGTTTCATTTTAATAATCTACCCTTAATCCCATAGTCCCCCCAGTACTATGTCGAACATCTTTTCTCTCGGTACCCTGTCATTTGTTTTCCCTATATCTACGAAAAATAAACACAACAGTCTATTCCTCTCGTAAGATTTTTTCAATTACCTGGCGCATACAAAAAATATGATCCTGGCAGCCCCTCTGTGGTCTGAAACCACACTGATTTTCTCCCAACTTCCTCTTAACCACTGATCGCACCCTCCCTTTCAAGGATGCCAGTGAATACTTTGCCTGCCCAATGAGATACCTCGATAGTTGTTGCAATCCTTCCTCTTCCCTTGCTTATAGATAGGTGCAAAATGCACACAACAAAAATTATTTTGATGGACTGCATATAAATATGTGGCTGGGAGGCGTGACCAGACTTAAGGAATATAATGGGTTGGAAGAGCATTGGGACATACGAGGTTTTAGAAGTAAACCTTCGATATAGTGGAGAAATACCACCGTATCGATTAGCAAACTATTTTCAAACTGTGGGAGAACTACTCTGATCGATATCACGCCCTAGAATGCGATAAAAGACAGTTTTCATTGACAAAATTATATCAATATTGAACGTGCATATTGTGCGCAATTCTTCTTCTTATGTATGTACTTAGACCTACATGAAGGCTTCCAAATTTTGTCACGCTGTACGTTAAATACTTTGGGATGAAAGATCAGCTTGTCCAAAATATAACTGGTACCTATATTGACGTACAGTATGGAAGCAGCAACACTTACTGGATCAACAAAGAATCGTCTTCAGGCAAAAGAAATGAAGTTCCTTTTGCTCTTGTCTACAAAAAAGCAAAAGGGGATAAAATGAAGAATCACTGTTCAACTATTAAAGCAAAAACCTTCCTAACATCCCTTACAGAAGAAAACCACAATGAGACCAGAAAATCGTCCGAGGAACGCAAGATAGAGTTCAGCAAGAAAATGAAGGATTACCGGGCCAACAGAAAAGCTCAGCAGAAAGCAGCAACCAAACCACCATCAAGAGCACTAGAAGCGGTAAATATCGACAACAACACAGCTAAAGCACAAGTACAGTTGTCCTCAGGAGGTCCAAACGAACCAAAAAAAAAAAAAAAGAATGTGGACATCCGACAGCAGCTTTGATTGGAAAGAAATCTGCTGGAGACCCTAGAACTGAAGAGATTGCAATTGTTTTGTCACTTGAAAATAATGGTTGCCCCCAGGACTCCTCGAGCATACTTTTACCGCAGTGTTCCAGGGAAGAGACCAAAAGAAAGACCTCGTGATGTTTGCGAGAAGCAGATTTTCAAGGACCTTGGTATAAAGTGGCGTCGCATATACGAATAACATCTGTGGATGGACAGTACACACTGGAGAATGATGATTATAATGATGATGATGATGATGATGATGATGACATACATACATAGGCCAGCTTACGTGCAATAATATGGCTGGTCCGAGGAATTTCTTTGAGTGCCACCAGTAAGGAGGACAAGCTTGGCTGCAGCAACCGCATAAAATACACTCATATAGGCCATCCAACTTTTCTCTATCTCGAATACTTTGCTGGTATTGACGTCCTCCAGGGTATACATCAGCATCGTCTCGTTGTAACCACGGCTTTATGGATTTGTACTGTTCAAAGAATGCAGTTTGATCTGGTACCAAGTCGCGCAGAACGTACATGTGAGGTAGCGGGTAAATTTTAGTCGTACCACCCTTCGATATGGGATGTGTACATGCTAAAGTATTAGTACCGTCAATGTTCATAGCACAAGAACCACAGATACCTTCACGACAAGATCTACGAAATGCAAGGCTCGGGTCTACTTCATTTTTAATTTTGAATAAAGCGTCTAAAACCATTCTTCCACACTTTTTAAGATCTATTACATATTCTTGCATATACGGCTTCTTCTCTGGCGTTTCTGGATTCCAGCGATATATTAGAAAGCGTTTTAACTGCTGAGTCGGTACTATGGATGCTTCTCTGAAACTGCTAACGAGTAACCGATTTCCTAGCCCTAGCAGTATTTGTTGACGATATGAGTGAAACAGAGATTTCATAATCGACATGAATGGAACCACTTGATGTAAATCATTAGTCAAATAATAATAATTGACAATATAATAATCTTCTTACACAAACTTCATTCAAAGATCTACAAATATATACATGTACTGTAGCTGTATACGCAATATTATTGTTAAACAAAGGAATAACCAAGAAACCCCATTTCAATTGCAAAGACTGACACATTCTTCTTCTTGAAAGGTGTGGTTGGACTGAAGACTGACACATAACTAGGACTTAAGATGCCGTCTCCGAGCTCTGATCTTGACAGCGCCATTTCTGAAGTACAGCAGTGCCATCTTCGAAGGTCTTTCAGCCATGAATTTCTTCTTCTCCCAACAGATCTCTTCCCCTGTATCTTCCCTTCGATAATAAGCTGTAATAACTGATACCTCTCACCTCTCATGATATGCCCTAGGTATTGCGTTTTCCTCTGTTTTATGGTGAGCAGTAGTTCTTTCCGATTTTTCATCCGACGAAGGACCTCGGCATTTGAGATTTTCATTATCCAGGATATCCGCAAGAGACGGCGATACAGGGACATTTCGAAGGCATCAATACGTTTTTCTATGATTGGATCCAGAGTCCAGCTTTCACATCCATATAGGAGAACAGAATATATATAGCAGCGGATCATACGAATTCGTAGTTGGAGACTGAGATCTGACCTCACAAAGAATTTCTTCATGGTAATGAATTGAAGGTCCCCCGGAATAAGGGTCTATGCCACAAAACTAAAATGTTCAGGAAACAGAAAAAACGTCTGAATAATGAGAAAATGAAAAATATACCTATATTTTGAAATAAATCAGAATGCTTAAAGACCACTTGAAAACCAAATGATCACAAACTAACCTTATTAATGTAGTAAAAAAAACACTTTCTCATTTTGAAATAATGGAATAAGGGTCTAAACCACATTTTCACGGTTTAATACAGTGTTACATATTGCGAGATGAATCACTTTACATCACTATAGAATCCTCTGAATTCTTAAGACTTAGAGACCGCACATCTTCAGTAGGTCATTCTGTTTTCTTTCTTAATGAGCAGTGTTGAGCCGTAGAGTTGTGGCAATTCTTGAGGCAGGAATAGTGGCTGATTCCGTCCTGACACCTTTAACTAAGGTAAATCTTTCCCGAGTAGCAATCAAATTGTGGCATCTTCTTTTAAGCACAGATGTGAGGTTATCTTCAGACAGCTTCAGTCACATTGCTTCAGTAACCTTGAATTTAGGGTCTTTGACCAACATTTTGCGTCTTTGAAATCAGAACTCTGGACAGACAGACTAAACATGTCTGAAAAAGTTATTTTACATACCTGCAGTGAACTACTGTCACTACCTTTTGCTGGAACGTGGTATTCGAAAGAATGTTTCCGACGTGAAGTGGCATCTGTTCTCTGATTACACCTCCTTTTCGGTTCAGAGATTTTGAGGCACTTATTCACAAGAAACGAAGACTGCTCATTAAGGTCCATGGTATAGTATTCTGTACACTCCTCCTCCTTCACACAGTCAGTGAGCTGAATACATCCATTCTTGTTACAGAACTCTGGATCATACACGCGGGCCAGAAACGACGAAGAAGCAGACAATTATGATAAAGTTATACCCTATACCATTTTACCGCAGTGATAATTAAATGAATGGTTTGTATAATGCATTATGTATTAAACAATGACCAAATTTATTCTAAGGACCTTCCTTAGCACAACATAACCCATTAATTATAAACCCCTATTCCACTCGCCTGTTGTGGCCTCGTTTTTGCTTCTTTTATAACGCCTTTCGTTGTTGTATAAGCCTCACCCCTATTTCGTTTCCTTTTACATTCATTATCCTTCCATTTACCCATATTTATCTTATTTTTCCTGGTTTTATTCAAGTTTTTATTTCGTTGGACGAAATATTCAACACACTGGCTGCCATCTTGAATGAGTGGCATATACCCTTCTTCCAGGCAAAGAAGTTTTTTAACAGACAAATGGCCCATTTCTGTTAACGGTATGACTAACATAGTTCGCATGCAATAACCTGAGATGATATAGACCCTTATTCCGCAAAAAACTCAACTTGCTGAAAAATGTGGCTTAGACCCTTCTTCCGGGGGGGGGGGCTTCAATTGTTTCCTGGCCTGTTCAATTCTAGATATTATCTCCCGTTTGGAGTTACATTGGTCATCCAAGATGGTACCCAGATATTTGAGAGATGACACTTGCTCAACCATTTTATCTTTTATTGTGAGATTTGTCCGAATTGTATTCTTAGAGAACACCATCAGTTTCGTCTTTGAGGGGTTAACATATAATCCAAACTCTTCACTGTGCTGAACTAAGGAGTTTATCATGCACTCTAGGGCAGGCATGTCATCAGTTATGACAACAGTATCATCTGCATATCTGATGTTGTTGATGATTTTCCCGTTAATTTTGATCCCACCATAGTCTGCCAATGTTTCTTTAAATATTGCCTCTGAGTAAATGTTAAACAACATAGGTGACAGTACACAACCCTGGCGGACGCCCTTGCTGATCGAAACAGTTTCTGAAGTTCCTTGATCAGTTTTGGCATTTGCAAACTGATTCCAGTACAGGTTACTGATTATACGTAAGTCACCGGAGTCGATACCTGTTGATCTCAGAATCTCTATCAGCTTATTGTGCCTGACACAATCAAAAGCTTTTTTTATAGGCTATAAAACAGGCATAGACATCAACATTAATATCTCTGCACCTCTGTAACAACACATTTAACGAGAAGAGTGCCCCACTAGGACTAGAGGCGGTAAACTATCGACTGTAATCGCCATCGACATTTTCCGATATTATGAGCTCTACTGTCAATAGTAATCGATAGTTTTCCGAAAGAGGAACGAATCATATCATTATGCCTGAATATAGGACATTTATTGAACACAATCCACAAAAAATCAGTAGAAAGTAACCTACAACTATTCCATGCTATGTCATTTCTGAAATTCAAATCGGAATCACTCATAAATCTCCTCAGTGGCACGTCCGAGACATTCTCGGGCTGCACGCGTTTGCCCATAACGTGACCGCCCGAGAAATTCTCGTTCAGCTGCAGTGTACATTTTGCTATCGCCCGACATTTTCTCGGGTGTTTGAATATCTTTGGAAAAATGTTTTACTGCATTCTCAACAGATGACAGCAGAGTTTTCAGTTGCTTTCATGAAGTCCTTGACCTAAAAATGTGCTTTATCTTCTCTCGCCTACATACAATCTCTGATAACTTGTAAATCCCATTTTTTGTCCCGTATTAACATCAATTCAACTAAGGTTATGTTGAATGGAGAATCCCACCTTCCAAAATGTCGGCACTGAAGTCGCAGATACCTAAATGCACACCTATGAATTGGAACAAACTCCTCACCGGTTAATTGCAAACAGCTGTACAATTTCTGTTAGCACGAAAAATAAGCCAATGAGAGAAAAAATCTATCGTTGACTACCGATAATAGGCAACTGACTATCGATGTCAGACGATAGTGGTCGCTCTGTCGATAGAACTATCGATAGTTTTCCACCTCTAAGTAGGATAAAACTCTATACGGCCAGGCCCATTTTAGAGGGATTTTCTCCTTTTACGGATAAATGTGAGGGGATAAATGATCCCTGGAAAGAGACTTTAATAAAACAGAAACAAATAACATGTTGCTAGGGACAAGGTAGTTCTGAAAGCTCTTCTTGTGTGGGCGAGTAGAAGTAGAAGCCATGTAGCGTGTGAGGCTGGAAATAGCGATCTCTAGAGGGCCCCATACACGCGCAGACTTAGTCGGAAGTAAGTCTGCGCAAACCAGTCTCTTCAGACATGTCTCTGTGTGTATGGCCGATAAGTCTGCCGACAAAAGTCTGCAGGCAAGTCTCTGACATTCTGGCGCTGCTTGAATTCACCCGGAGACTTTGCGACGAAAGCGCTATCTCTGAGTTGCGGCAGAAAATGTAAGTGTGGTAACGTGGTAACCTACCAGACCTTAACCGACGTATCGAAACTGTCCATAATGGCGGCAGCTGGAGTGCTAGCATGCGTTTGTTTTGATTTGTGAAAGTCGTGTTGTTACCAAATATTTACGGAAATTTGAATATTATTAATCGTACATTATATTTATTTATAGTCTTAAGAAGGTTATAGATTCCCTTTCAGTGCCGTAAGAAGCTGTTTGTTCCCAAAGAGCTTATTTATTCCAACAATATCGGTGGTGATTACCTACGTTAATGTTGATTCTCGTGTTCTTCGCTGAAAGTATTTTCTTTATTTTTAGTTACCTATGCAATATGTTTATGGTTCAATGTGCTGTGTGCCTGGATATAAGTAAGAGCTTAAGTGTTCCCGTTTCCAAAAGACCTAGTATTAAGACAAAATTGGGTTAAGAGCATTCGTAAGGAAAACTTCGAACCGAATCATAGGACTAACAATGTTGTGTGGATTAATCATTTTATCATTTTTGAAATAAAATTTATTATTAGGGAAGACATTATATAGCCTACCCATAGAAGGTGGTGATCTAATTCGAGTGCCGCGCAAACTTCCGAAGTTTAAACTAATGATGCCTATCCTAGCATTTGCCTTATCAGCCAACGTACCTTACTACAAAGAACATTAAATGTCCCAGAAATCATGACTAAAATTTATAATTTAGAGACTAAATTAATCTTAAACGGTGGCGCAAGAATGATGTACCGTAGTAAATTTTCAACGTTTTAAAATGAACATGCGAAAACTAAACCTAACCCCATTTCCCGTGGAGTGAACATGAGGATTGTGTTCTTTTATACAAAATACAATTATGCCATCAATTCTGGTGAGTTTTAAGCTGACGAGTGCTTTAGATGGTCAAGTGTATCATACAAATATCGCTTGTACCTACTCAACAATACATGTGATTTTGGAGGGTTGAATTTTTGTTGGAGAAATTTGTTTGCGTGTTTTACATAATGGGCTGTGGTTAATGGTGATGTTACATAGTATTCCATATAAGATTACCGTAATAATGTTCTTTGTTGACATCTATATATCGTATTTGCTGACCGGAGATTCATATGTGAAATATTTTTGTACTCTCTCTCTCTGTTTCAACCTGACGTTGATACAATAATTCTCCTTTCGTTATTTTCCCCTCTGAAATTTCATTTAGACTTACAATACGCTTTAACGCTACTTTTGGTGTTTAATTATTCATATTTTGAGTTAGTGAGTTGCATTTCATGACGTTCGACTTGTGATATTTTCTTTAGGTGACTCGGAATAAACATGCATAACCTTTCCCTCAACCTCTCATATCGCACGCCGATGTCCGCCATGTTTATTCTGGATTACGGTCTGATGTATATAATTGTAGTTGGTCTTGCTACAAATATGAAAACTGATTTTTTTTTTTTTTTTTTTTTTTTTTTTGCGCGTCATCATCGTGCAGGCGCTACATTGTGTCCAAATAACAACTCAACTTTTATACAGCTACCTAATTAATTTCAATCCGTATACATTTTTCAACCATCCGAGGTGCATAATCTTAAACAGAAAGCAGCCGAGCGCGTTGTATTCAACTTCCTCGGTAAATAATCATTAGTCTGAGCGTGTGTGTGCAACTGCATACTTCCGACTTACCTCCCGGAGGCAAGTCTGTGAAGCTAAGTATTCCAGAAGTCTGCGCGTGTATAGGGCCTTTAACATCGCTGTGAGGATCAGGTACGTGAGTGAACACATTTGTACAATAACGCCTTTCAGTGTTTGTATTCGTCGATTTCTTTTCAGGATTATTAAAATTATTATTGTTGATGTAATTTACATTTTTGTTACTATTTAATAACTTAATGCATAGCCGACTATTGTAGATGGCTCTGACTTAACATCTTATTTCTGAAGTTGGTATCTAAGATTTTAGTATTCTATGCTCCACATGTGCTTTCTCCATGTTATCAAGGTTAGTTTACACGAGTTTACACGATGACACAATGTTCCCCAACTACTATGGTCGTCTGCCGAGAAGTCGCGCGGTTGCGGGGTAGGAACTAGGGTTGGGCACTATGTCCCTGTTTCGGCACAAGGTGCCGGTGCACAGTTATGTTCCGCTGTTCCAGAACACCGAGTGTCAATTGTTCCGAAACATTCTCAAGCGAGCCGGAGACAATGACTCGCTGTCCCATCAGAAGCGCCACTATGCACTGCCCTTCGCCTACTAGCTGAACTGTGCAGCGGGCGCACGGCACGCGGGACTGTAACTGCGCAGTGTAGAGAGAACTTCGGGTGGCAACATTACATGCTCCGCGTCAGTGGGAACTGGGAGTGTGCCTGTACGGAACGTGCTGTGTGGTGTGTGCCTGTGTGTAGTTATGGCCATGGTCCAGCAAAAAAGCTGCAGGGAACGTGAACGAACAGTCGGACCACTGAAATTCGCGCCCAATAATCACGTTAAAGGCTGCTTTTAGGTTAAGATTTTTCCGGTCAATATAAAATACACATAACACGGTTACAGTGGCAGTGCAGGTGTTTAAAAGTAACCAATTCAAGACTATTTTCACAAGTTGAATGTATTGGCCTGTACTGTGAGTAATTAATATCTCTGATGGCAACGCGGTTATTCAGCTTAAGACAATCGCCAGTTTACAAGACTGAACAATATTTCTATGTTACCGATGTTCGGCGTTCATATGGACTAAGCAAAGAATTTAATTCATGATTATTTTTTATATTTTTTACGTCGCACCGACATAGATAGGTCTTATGGCAACGATGGAATAGGAAAGGGCTAGGAATGGGAAGGAAGCGACCGAGGCCTTAATTAAGGTACAGCCCCCCCCCAGCATTAGCCTGGTGTGAAAATGGGAAACCACGGAAAACTATCTTCACGGTTGCCGACAGTGGGGTTCGAACCCCCTATCTCCCGAATGCAAGCTCATAGCAAGGCGATCCTAACCGCACGACCAACTTGCATGGTAAATTCATTAATAGGATCACAGTGGGGGAGAGGGAAAAATATGTATTTACAAATGTACTGCTAGATTTTCATCTAGTTGTCACAAGACACAAGATACTAAAATCAATCAACATTGACAATCTGTTGTGAACGCGTTTGCATTTATATTTGACAAGACATGATAAATGATTTTCCGTATTTATCTCTTCACATAAATGTGATGATGGATGACGGCGACGGAGTCGGCGATGATGCTCTCCATAATCATTATTAGATCTTTGTCTTAAATTCTATATGTTGCGAGAACTTGGGTCACGGATTGTTTCATAGATATATGAGGATTACATTCTTTTGTTTGCTGTTTAACGTCGCACTAACATATCGAAGGTTTTCGGCGACGGAAGAAGGGTGGAAGATTGGGAAGGTAGCGGGCGTGGCCTTAATTAAGGTACAGCCCCAGCATTTGCCTAGTGTGAAAATAGGAAACCACGGAAAACCATCTTCAGGGCTGCCGACAATGGGGTTCGAACCCACTATCTCCCGAATGCAAGCTCACAGAGGCGCGACCCTAACCGCACGGCCACTTGCTCGGTGGATTACATTTTAGGCCTTTCTCTAAACTACCTTTTTATGCAGCGTGAATAAAATGATTTATAGCCTAGACTGTAGTGCCTTATTCCCCGAATTTACAAACCGATTTTTATTAAATTCTGTTCAGCCATTTTCTCACGAACATACATACATACATACATACATACATACATACATATATACGTACATACTGCATTGCAGTCCATATGATTCACATAGTACCTACAAAACATGGCGAGACTGAATGGCTGTGGTAATTTTCTCCTCCATTTCTTAACTAACTGCGTGACACGTGCGCAGGAAACTGTATTTCGAAGACTGCGCGTGGTAGGCGGAAGTAGGTTCAGAACCGGCCTGCTCTGCTCTGTCCTGCCCTGTCTGTCAACTTGCGATGGTGCAATGATTTGTGTGGATTACAAAAAGCTGCTCTGCGCTGCACTGCTTTAGCTGCTTCTTCTGCGTCCCAATGTGCGCCCCCGCCTTATGCTCTCTGCACTTCGAATTTCTTCCCTCTCAACTTCCATTTACTTTCTTCAATATCTCGAAAATTTCCCTCAACACTTTCTCGGGGACTGATGTTAAAAATTAATTTGGACTTTAAGGAAATTTTTAAGCCCAAGAAAAATACGGGTCATCGCTTTGGAATTAAAGATATAACTGGATGAAAAAATGTTGACACTCCAACACAGGGCGGCACACAGCCGGTATCGACAGGCAGACAGCCTAGGCCAACTAATCTATCTAGTGCGGCCTTGGCACAGCACGTTCGGTTCAGGCACATTCCAGCTGAAGCGGAGCATGTTGCCTCTCGAAGTTCTCTCTAGGACGCAGTTACAGTCCTGTGTCCTGTGTCCCGTGTCTCGGCACTCTGTACCGAAACACTCCGCCTCAAGTTCCTAATGTTGCGGAACAAGTGAATGTTCCGGTCTGCCCAACCCTAGTAGGAACATGGCTGCCGCGCATGTGCTTATCTCAAGTCTCAACAGTGGCTACCAAGGCTATCAGTGAAGCCCAAACCTCAAATGCGAGCGATAGAAATCTAAAGCACATTATATTGTAAGCATCTGACACATTCCATTTGCAAACCTTGAAAGCAATGAGAAAGCACGTCGCACGTATTTCTGAGAGCAAGGCTTCGGAGACTCATATTGCAGCCCAGACTCTCGTCCCTTCCCACCGACTCGCCTCTCGCGGCTTGCTGCTGTCTGCCTACAGGTGCGGGGACCGGCGGAGGATAGCTGTGCTAGGCTTCGGTCCGTCAGATCGCCACTGCTAACTATATAGTTCCTCATCTCATCCTTCTGTCTTAAATATATAGATAACGGAGTGCTGGTATTTCACTCCCGTTTACTTCTACATCCTTGTAGGAAGACACTGCTGGGCTGCTGTTATAGGAGTAATATAGTTTAGTTTTTATTGGTAGATCTGCTAAAATGAAACGCAATCTTTCAGGTTTAGTGTTCTCTTTTTTGGTTGGAATCGAACCCGTGATCATGGGTCGGACACCACCACTGATCTTCCGAGGAAGATAATTAACCATTGAACGATGGGTACGACCGCTGTAAAATTCAACATTGTTATTTAACGATAATAATAATAATAATAATAATAATAATAATAATAATAATAATAATAATAATAATAATAATAACAATAGTGGTGCATGGCATCTACATAGGCTTGGTGGTGACCTAATAATAACAGTATGAGGCGGTTGATTCTGAAAATTGAACCGGGGCCGTCGGACCAAAGGCAAGTATTCTATCCATTTAGCCTCAAAGCTGGACTTCAATTTGCTAAACCTTAGGCTACCAACTCGGTTGATCAGGTGTTGAGTATTGGCGGTGGCAGAGGCCAGGGCAGTAGCTTGTGAAGCAGCATAGACAACACAGCGGGCAGCTCCGTTAGCTGTTCGATGCAGCTCAAAATGCTCAAGGCTTGATGTTCCCTAAACCAGCTATCGAAAAGGGGTAGCCTAAGTCTAGTGGTAGCCCACGTCTTGATACCAGCATACGCCACTGAATCTCAGGGCCTCTCAATAAACATCCCCCTGTGGGTGGGGGCGGTATAACACCCACGGTATCCCCTGCCTGTTGTAAGAGGCGACTAAAAGGGACCGCAGGGGCTCTGAACTTTGGAGCGTGGGTTGGTGACCATGGGGTCCTCAGCTGAGTCCTGGAATTGCTTCCGCTTACTTGTGCCAGGGTCCTAACTTTCATCTATCCTATCTGACCTTACTTGGTCAACTCTTGCTCTTTTCCGACCCCGACGCTATTACAGTAGGTTTGCGAGGGCTAAGGAGTCTTTCATTTTCACGCCCTTCGTGGCCTTTGTCTTTCTTTGACCGATATCTTCATTTTTCGAAGTGTCGGATCCCTTCCATTTTTCTCTCTGATTACTGTTATATAGAGGATGGTTGCCTAGTTGTACTTGCTCTTAAAACAATAATCATCACCACCACCATCTCAATAAACATCTGTTCCGTCCTCGATTACGGTATTCTTGCGAATGAGGTGTTGCTGTGAAGTTTCAAAGTGGTAATGCAATTGTGCTTTAGTTACGCATTTAATGTAAGTGCTGCATGTGAACAAGTTAATAGTGAACATCCATCCTTTTCAGAGAGTTCACATTGCCTGTCACGACGAATGTTTTAGCTTAGAGTGTAGTATCTGTTACTCGTGCCGCGAGTTCTCGTGAAACGCAGATAGTAGGTTTCGCAACTGGATTTTATCTGTATGCGCACGCGTGAGCTGTAGTTGCGACAGACACTACATTACGAAACTAGCAATTTTTGGTTGCTTTCAACTTTTCGTGAAGCTAAACTGATAATTTTGAGGTTATAAATGTTTTGTTTGATCCGTTACTTGGTTTGCAAAATGAGGTGGGGATGTGAAGAAATACTGAAATATCTCGACTTGTACGCAGTCTAGACGTGTTTATGGGGTTTTAACGATGTTATTTTAAAAATAAAGTCGTATGTACTACCGTACTACGAGTATTCTACCTAGGGAATCTATAGGGAATCTATATGGATGGATTGACAGTTGAACTCAAAAACAAAATCCATTCCATTAGGAATACTTACACGAATGAACTCACCAACTAGAACAGTAAGAATATCCAGCAGGGGCACGGGATAAATTTGTAAGCTGATAATTTTCTAGTTCAACATTGTTGATTCCCTCCTGATGAAATTATAATTTTGAAGAAAAGATGCAACATGACATATCTTTAATTCAGACTTGGCTTTCTATCAACCGACTAAGAATCAATCATACTAAAACTAACTATATCATATTTCACAAACCATTATGTACATCTCCTCTGGACATCAACTTTAAGTTTCTACGACCAGGCGATATCTCGAGTTCAAACAAGAAAATTTCTAGGTCTTAGCATAGATGAGTCGCTAACTTGGGAGAATCACATCACAATGCTGTGTGATAGAATAACTCCTGCTATTGGTGTACTCAACCGATTAAAATACAAAGTTTCTCGTAGACTGTTGAAAAGTATTTATCATACTCTAATTGAAAGTCTAAAATAGAAAGAGAGAGGGAGATTTCTATACAATTGATAAACTATTAAGTACCGTAAGTAGTGGAGTACGTCGGGAAGAATAGCATTTTTGTATTCTAAAAAGTATGCGGTAAAAAGGAAACTAAACAATCGAAACAAATACGAACGAGAATAATGAAGGATACGGATAAGATGGATAAGAGGCCTGCTTGTCCTAGAATAATGAATATAATTACTAGTAGGTTAAATATAATATCAAATGTAAGTAATATATAAATTGTTATATTGTCGTATCATTATCTTGTATTCTTAATTCAGCCGTTAAGTAATCATAATCCAGGTATTCTGCCTTATGGTAGGCCTTGTCATGGGATGAACCTCTTCCACTTTTGCCTGTCCTGCGCCATATTTTTCATGCCCGAATATTTATTTCCTTTGATATTGTCCAACATTTGATATATTTTCCTTCCTCGTTTGCCTTTCATAATTTCTTCTATTTCTTCTTTCAGTAAACAGTCCCTTTTCAAACAATGTCCGATGCAGTTCATTTTTCTCCTTCTAATGATTTTCAACATACTTCGTTCTTCTCCAACTCTTCTTAATATCTCCTCATTCCTTACCCTGTCTTCCCATTTCACTTGTTCTGTTCTTCTCCATACCCACATCTCTACAGTGCCTCCAATCTTCTCTCATCTTCCTTTCGCAATGTCCAAGTTTCTGCGCCATACAGCGCTATGCTCCAAATGCACTGACTGACAGAGCAAATGCAACACCAAGGAGGAGTGGTTCGAAAGGGATGAAAGTTGGGGAAAAAACAGAGTCGGCACGGAAGAATAATTGATGTTTATTTCAAACCGATATGCAGGTTACACAATGCGCACGGCATCGACTCAGTAGGATGTAGGACCACCGCGAGCGGCGATGCACGCAGAAACATGTCGAGGTACAGAGTCAATAAGAGTGCGGATGGTGTCCTGAGGGATGGTTCTCCATTCTCTGTCAACCATTTGCCACAGTTGGTCGTCCGTACGAGGCTGGGGCAAAGTTTGCAAACGGCGTCCAATGAGATCCCACACGTGTTCGATTGGTGAGAGATCCGGAGAGTACGCTGGCCACGGAAGCATCTGTACACCTCGTAGAGCCTGTTGGGAGATGCGAGCAGTGTGTGGGCGGGCATTATCCTGCTGAAACAGAGCATTGGGCAGCCCCTGAAGGTACGGGAGTGCCACCGGCCGCAGCACATGCTGCACGTAGCGGTGGGCATTTAACGTGCCTTGAATACGCACTAGAGGTGACGTGGAATCATACGCAATAGCGCCCCAAACCATGATGCCGCGTTGTCTAGCGGTAGGGCGCTCCACAGTTACTGCCGGATTTGACCTTTCTCCACGCCGACGCCACACTCGTCTGCGGTGACTATCACTGACAGAACAGAAGCGTGACTCATCGGAGAACACGACGTTCCGCCATTCCCTCATCCAAGTCGCTCTAGCCCGGCACCATGCCAGGCGTGCACGTCTATGCTGTGGAGTCAATGGTAGTCTTCTGAGCGGACGCCGGGAGTGCAGGCCTCCTTCAACCAATCGACAGGAAATTGTTCTGGTCGATATTGGAACAGCCAGGGTGTCTTGCACATGCTGAAGAATGGCGGTTGACGTGGCGTGCGGGGCTGCCACCGCTTGGCGGCGGATGCGCCGATCCTCGCGTGCTGACGTCACTCGGGCTGCGCCTGGACCCCTCGCACGTGCCACATGTCCCTGCGCCAACCATCTTCGCCACAGGCGCTGCACCGTGGACACATCCCTATGGGTATCGGCTGCGATTTGACGAAGCGACCAACCTGCCCTTCTCAGCCCGATCACCATACCCCTCGTAAAGTCGTCTGTCTGCTGGAAATGCCTCCGTTGACGGCGGCCTGGCATTCTTAGCTATACACGTGTCCTGTGGCACACGACAACACGTTCTACAATGACTGTCGGCTAAGAAATCACGGTACGAAGTGGGCCATTCGCCAACGCCGTGTCCCATTTATCGTTCGCTACGTGCGCAGCACAGCGGCGCATTTCACATAATGAGCATACCTCAGTGACGTCAGTCTACCCTGCAATTGGCATAAAGTTCTGACCACTCCTTCTTGGTGTTGCATTTGCTCTGTCAGTCAGTGTATAACACTTGGCAAGCTTTTCCCTCAAATCTTTGTTTAGTGGCCCACAAAGTAATTTCGATTTTCTCTTAAAGCCTTCTTTTGCCATGACAATTGTTTTCTTAATTTCTGTCGTGCAATACATATCGTCTCTGATCATAAGTTGAGCTTCAGTGGAATAACCTTCCCTAAAACCAAACTGCCTTCTATCGAACCACTTATTAATTTCGCAAACATGTCTAATATAATTAGAAATAATGTTTTCCCAAAGATTACATAAAATGCATGTAAAACTGGCCTGTAATTTTCAGCTTTATGTCTTATCACCCTTTCCTTTATGCACAGCGGCCACTATAGCAACTCTCCATTCATTTGATATAGCTCCTTCAGATATGGTATTATATCCCAACCCATCGTTTATAGAACGCGTACATCGCCGAGAGTACTTTACTTAAGGTTATGTTTAATGTCCCAATTAACAGATAAAAGAGGAGGCTACCCGTTGCAAAAAAATAAAAAATCCCTTCAGGCAAGCAAATCAATGTTGAAAACTTCCTAGGTATATGAGCTACGAATTTTAGGTAAATATCTATATATATAAATTAGAGTTTTGTATGTACATTGCTCAGAATTTGAAAATAATGGTATTTCTGTATCGGTCATGCCCATAGTAACAAGAAAATGCACTTTTTACTTTTCCGTAATTTCTGTCTGTCTGTCTGTCTGTCTGTCTGTCTGTCTGTCTGTCTGTCTGTCTGTCTGTCTGTCTGTCTGTATGTATGTACACGCATCACGAGAAAACGGTTGAAGAGAATTTAATGAAAATCGGTATGTGAAGTCGGGGGATGAGCCTCTACAATCTAGGCTATAAATCATTTTACTCACGCTGAGTGAAATAGTAGTTTAGGGGAAGGCCTAAAATTGAATTCTCAACTATTTATGTTATTAGTGGTCTAATGAAAATCGGTATGTGAAGTTGGGGGTTGAGCCTCTACAACCTAGGATATAAATCATTTTACTCACGCTGAGTGAAATGGTAGTTTAGGGGAAGGCCTAAAATTGAATTCTCAACTATTTATGTTATTAGTGGTCCTATTTTAAAGAAAATGGGTATGCAAAGTTGGGGAATAAATTGCTACAATCTAGGCTGTCAATAATTGTATTCACGCTAGAAAAATGGTAGTTTAGGGGAAGGCCTAAAAATTAATTCTCAAATATTGTCATTAGTAGTCCTATCTTGATGAAAATCGGTACGCAAAGTCAGGAAATAAGTCGCTATAGTATAAGCTGTAAATTATTTTATTCACGCTGAGTGAAATGGTAGTTTAGGGGAAGGCCTAAAATGTAATTCTCAAATAATTCTTATTAGAGGTGTAATCGATGAATGCTACATAACTAAGGTTGTATAGTATTAGATTTCCTATTATTCATGTCTTATACATTGTTACCGTACTGGCTATGATCACAAAGATATTCATGTATTTGGATTTTTGTTACTAAGTCCATATCAGCGCCGAGTAACGAGAACATGGGTAAACAGTATTAAATGAAAATCGGTATGTATAGTCGGAGAATAGGAAACTACAGTTTACGGCATAAAATATTTTACAAATCCCAGAGTCGAAAGAAAACTAAATGTGTAGGCCTACAATATAGAAAGCTCATAACATTGATCAACAATAACGTTACATTGACCATTGTTTGTCGTGATGTGCTTTGTCTTCTGTTGCTCCTCATCTCCGGTAGATAAGATTACTGCTGCGTACAAAGTATTTTTATTTGATTTACGTCGCACCGACATAGATAGGTTTTATGGCGACGATGGGATAGGAAAGGGCTAGGAGTGCCTTAGGCCTTAATTAAGGTACAGGTCAAGCATTTGACTGGTGTGAAAGTGGGAAACCACGGAATACCATCTTCAGCGCTGCCGACAGTGGGGTTCGAATCCACTATCTCTCGGATGCAAGCTCACAGCTGCGCACCGCTAACCACACGGTCAACTCGCCCAGTCGTACAGAGTGTAACAGCCTGCCTGAATATTGATGGGAAGTAGCTGGGGAGTTAGATAACTTTCTTTTTTAGCATGCCATTCCCCTGGTTTATAAATTTTCTGATACTACTGGTACGTAACACACTGGATCATCATAGCATTCGGGCTATTCAATCCCTACTCTGAGGCACTGATTGGAATGAACAGTGTGCATAATTAGCGGAATAATGGCAGATGAGTATTCATGGCAATCTGCGGCCTGGTCATCCCAGCTCTGGAACTTTGGACTATTAGATTGGCACCGCAATCTAACCGCAACACTGTTCGTTAAAAGTGATAAAACGTGTGGCTTTCCATTTGATCGAGTATTTTATATTATAGCATTGTTTTTAATCGCTACAATCCTACTTACGTTTTTGTAATGACCTATGTTGATTTCAGTTAGGAACACCACAAAGTCAGTCTTTCTGAGAATCCCGTAGCGAAGCACGGGTACATCAGCTAGTGATATAATAAAGTATGCGAATATATTCTTTACTTATTCCTAAAAATTACAATCCGTTTCTTAATTATCGTTATCCGGTCGATTAGGTTAGCAGTTTGCCTTTTTCTACCACTACGAGCTCTAATGTGAGTCAATGCAGAGTTTCACTTAAGAACTACCGCGAGCGCTAATGTGAATGAATGCAGAGTTTCACGTAAGCCCTTTATAATTACATTCGGTGAGGACATTTCTTTTAAAAAGCCTGAGGGTATTGAACCAAGGAACACATTACAGAAAGGATTATGTAAATAAGTTAATTTGGTTAGAAATTTGAGTCAAGGAGAAAACGAGTAAAGAAACAAGCAATTTTAGGCTGTCTTTTTTCTGGAACTGCATTTAGGCAGTAGTTTCGAATCTTTTTTTGGCTTGATAGAGCTATCCAAGACTCACAGTTTGAAGCCTCTCCGAGCCCTTTAGTCCTTGAACTTTGGTACAATTGAGGAAATTGCTTAATTTCGTAGTAAGGGGCCTCTACTTTGTCTGCTAAGGTGTTTTCAACATTAAGCGCTCATATGAACATGCGGTCTATATGAGACGGTTGTCGAGATTGCCCTGTCTCAACGTAAACATTGATAACTTACGAAAATAAGTATGTTTTAATTGCTTTAATGTTTTCCTTTCTTCTGTAGCCAGTAATAATATTACAATACACTACCTTTTTTTCTTTCATGTCATATCATATTTTGGTCCAGTGACAATGATTTCACGATAAGTTCTCAAAGATTCCACCATTGACCTCAATGCATTTGTCAACTTGCTGAATAATATGACGTGCTGCACGTCGAAGGTCATCGTGGCGTTCCCGTACGCCAGCAAAATCATCCGTTATGCGAGCGAGCAGTTCTTTTCGTGTATTTTTCTTCTGTAGACTTCATTCTTCGTCCAACCCCATAAACAATAATCTAAAGGGTTGATGTCAGAAGACCTGGGTGGCCAGGGAATGGTACTACCACAAGCAATCCACCGATTAGGAAGTGTGGTACTGATATGTTCCTTACCTGGTGACGATAACGAGGAGGCGCTCCATCATGCGATCGTCTAAAACAATGGGGCCTATCTGCCGGGTATCCAACATACCACACCACACTTTGATTGAGCATCGTACTTGAAACGACTGTTGCGTGCATTGGAGATTCCGTTATGGGTGAACGTAACCTTATCCGCGAAGAGTATTACTGGCACCAAATGACGATTGTTATGCAACCGGTGATAGAATTCAAACAGGGCTATCTCGACAACCGTCTCATATTGACCCCATGTTCATATGAACTTTCGTGATCACAATGATCATTACTATTACATCCTAGAATATTGTCCTTTCCTCCCGGGTCAACCTCTATACGCAGACCATGTTGTGGCGAAAAATAGGTTATTTTGTATAATTGTTCCAGTTCTGACGTTAATAACTTTCCTATTCTGTTGTGTAGGTGATACCAAGGATAAGTTACGGAACCCTAATGACCATGCCATGGTGTGCAGTAATCACTTTATCGAATGTGACTACAAACCAAAATTATGGACAAAGATGTCAAAGTGTGATGCGGTGCCCAGCATCATAAGTGATTACCCACGAAGTAAGAAAGTTAAACTGTCAGTGTTATCAAGAACATTTTATCAGTCCTTAGCAAATGTGCTGATGGGTTGTGTTCTTTTCCTGCAGTCCATTAGGTGATACCTAGAGCAGGTCATGCCACGGAGGAGATATATACACCTTTCATCCGGAACATGGATTCTGCAGTTTAGACGTATCATTCCGTGGAATTCGTGGACACCAAATCTTGTGAAGACATGGCATAACTTGTAGTCTGGTCCTCTCCAATCGTTGCTTTTCATTATTTCTATTACTTAGAAGCCTTCAGGGTTCTGCTGGGCTTTCTGCCGTTTCCCTTCCAGGGCAACTATCGATGTGCAGGGTCAGAAAGTCCAAAAGTAAATTATATATCTTCTAGGATGAAAGGTTCATTTGCTAAAATGTATGCCAGTTGGTTCTCTGTAAAATTTGAGAGCTACGGATTCGCTTTAGGTATCTGGCCTTTGCACTTACAAGTCTTTTTAGATTTGTCACAGTTAGCTTGAGCCATGTTTGTTGTATACCGTACGAAGCAACTGAATTTTTTTTAAAGCTTGAATAGTGCCATGGCAGTGTCTACTGAGAAGTTGTGTGGTTTGGAGATTTCATGGATTGCTTTAGTTGCTGCTGCCACTTTTTCTTTTATGTGCAGGGTATATATTGCGCATGTGATCTTTAGTGCGATACCTAGGTATTTGAATGATGTCACAATCTCAAGTAGTTTATATTCCTTCCACACACACATGTCTACCCGACAACCTTCGAGAAGATGCATGTGAACAGAGCGGTGGATATTTCTCTTCAGATGTTATTTCGGCGCTCGAGTTCTTGAAACAATACGGATTTCAGTTCGGAATAAAATATTTTTAACATGCTGAAGGCACAATTGACTTATTGAAGTTAGTTAATAAATGGTTCTCCATCCTCAACGTGAACATTTTTGCAGCATACTCGCTCTTGGAATGAAGACGCAATGCATTTCTTTTCAGTGAACTATGAAAGACTCGAAGGGCTGGATAACGACTTATTTCCTATCTGGAACCCCGGGAAAAAATATCAACAAGCCCATCGGAATTTATAAGCAAAGACACATATGAAGCAAGTTTTCTGACGACAAGATATGGCATCCTGTGTGTCAAGTACATGCTTGAGAGTGGTTTCAATTTCATGCTAACCAGAACATGTTCTTCTGAAGAAGTAGAAAGCTCATTCAGTTGCATCGGACAACTTAGAGGTAGCAACGAGCAAACAAACGCTGCAAATGTTAAAGGTCTACTGACGACCTGATTTGTCGGCCTGACAGTCAGCCTGACCAAATCAGGTGTTGTCAACAGACGGCCTGACTAAGCGCCGGATCTCATCAGTTGGCTTTGGCTCCTGAACAGAACACACATATCATGCCTCCCGTTTTATCGAAGCGCCAAAAGGTTGGGATCGCGCTTGTAGCATCGTTAACCAATGTGAGAAAAAGAAAGAAAAATGTGGGCAAAGAGATTAGTGGAACGAAAAATATTTAATGATGTTAACTAAACTGGATTTTGACGACTTCCGTAATTATTTGAGAATGGGCTACGCAATAACTTCATTGCTGTCATTATTACGTACTGCATGAAGGCTTTTTCGCACCGAAGGTTGCTGGTCAACTGACGAGCCGACCTCCCTGACAACGCTCCAGACGATCTGATTTGGTAAGGTGGTCAGGCGGTCGGATGACGTGGCCACCCTGACTTCACCCGACTACCCGACAAGAGTTTCGTCGGACGACACAGTTACACACAACCTGATTTAGCGCCTGATCTGACCAAATCCACCTGACTACCTGACTTAATCAGGTTGCCTGTAGGGCCTTTTACATAGGCCTTGCATATATCTCAAACAAGCGCACTCGATAGTGCATCTTTCACGGGAAATGTAGCATCGGGATCTAACTGTGGTGACTGGATGGTAACATCTAACTCAAGACTAACGTAGATGAACCGGCAGGAACGAATCCAGAGTTAGCAAGACATTTTCAAACATAATTATTGGAAATCTTCGAAAAGGAACCTGAAGGGGCGCCATGCGTTGAAATTCCCTTGGCGGTTATCACAACATTTTATATTTTATATAGTTTTTATTTAATAATAATAATAATAATAATAATAATAATAATAATAAAAATAATAATAATTGTTTTTTGTCCCACTAACTACTCTTTTACGGTTTTCGGAGACGTCGAGGTGCCGGAATTTTGTCCCGCAGGAGTTCTTTTACGTGCCAGTAAATCTACCGACACGAGGTTGACGTATTTGAGCACCTTCAAATACCACCGGACTGAGCCAGGATCGAACCTGCCAAGTTGGGGTCAGAAGGCCAGCGCCTCAACCGTCTGAGCCACTCAGCCCGGCGTTTTTTTTCTTAATCCATTTACCTCCAGGGTTGGTTGTTCCCTCGGACTCAGCGAAGGATCTCACCTCTACCGCCTCAAAGGCAGTGTCCTGGAGCATGAGATTTTGGGTTGTGGGGGATACAACGTACAAGGAGAACCAGTAGCTCGCCCAGGTGACCTCACCTGCTATGCTGAACAGGGGCCTTGTGGGGGGATGTAAAAATGGGAAGGGATAGACAAGGAAGAGGGAAGGAAGCGGCCGTGGCCTTAAGTTAGGTACATCCTGGCATTTGCCTCGAGGAAAAGTGGGAACCATGGAAAACCATTTTGAGAATGGCTGAGGTGGGAATCGAACTCCTCTCTACTTAGCTGACCTCCCGATATTGAGAGGACCCCTTTTCAGTGCTCGTACCACTTTTCAAATTTCGTGGCAGAGCCGGGAATCGAACCCGGGCCTGCGGGCTTGGGAGCTAATCACACTAACCATTACACCACAAAGGCGGACAAATACTTAGAGGAACAATCTTACTTTTACCGAAGTCCTAGAATAACTCAATTAATCTGAGGAACGAGTCATCTCCAAGGTCGAAAGACGTACTAAACTCCCAAACATTTGTGTTCCTTATTTTCTGGCCCACTGAGGAGAGCAGTTATCAAAAATTCGAGTGGACTTAATGAGGTTCTACTACGTGGATTCTGTATGGTCTCCTCTCCTTCCAATCTCCTCTCTTCCTCTTTAGGATTTTCTATCAGTTTCTTCCCAAAAGTTCTTTTTCCATTGAGATTAATAATATAACGACAGTAGAAGTATCGAAAATATATAAAATATAAAAATGATACCGTTTGATACACAGGGTGCCCGATAGTAACCTAAATCTATTTTCCCTGTCTTTTCCCTGTGTTTTCCCTGGGATATTCCAGTTTTCCCTGCTTTAAATTTAGTGGGGCATGGTACTTAAGAATGACGCTCGAGTATATTTATTATACCCTGGAATCATCTAGAAACGCATTTTGCTTGAACACTTCCAATGGCATGTACGTATAAAGTGCCAATCTGTGAAGTGGGTTAGCAGTAATCCCAGAAACACTGCAACCATCAAAAATGAACTACATTAATCACAAAAAGCGATCAGTCAATCACTCTTCAAACTAACATCACTGTTCAGCAGGGACCTTATTCTTGAAATTGGCATGAGTAAGAGTGTCAGTTTCTAAACAGAAACGTATGGGTTAGTGTTCGGAAACTCGGGAATAAGATCCCAAGTCCTGTAGCAAATGGAAGTGTTGTTTGAATACATGTACTGGTCAAGTAATGTGCATAGAAATGAGCCTCATTGACATATTCCTTTCTTTGTAGATTTTTTCTGTGATAATGTCGCTTTTCTGTATTAATATTTCCTCAATAGTGAGGCAAAATCCATAATAATTATGGGCAATCCGTAATAATTAGCACATCTACGTTATGTAAATTACATGGGTAGTTTTTGAAACACTTGGCATTTTAAAAGGAACATTAAGAAATTAAAACCGAGCTCGATAGCTGCAGTCGCTTAAATGCGGCCAGTATCCAGTAATCGGGAGATAGTGGGTTCGAGCCCCACTGTCGGCAGCCCTGAAGATGGTTTTCCGTGGTTTCCCATTTTCTCACCAGGCAAATGCCGGGGCTATACCTTAATTAAGGCCACGGCCGCTTCCTTCCACTTCCTAGGCCTTTCCTCTCCCATCGTCGCCATAAGACATATCTGTGTCGGTGCTACGTAAAACAAAATAGAAAAAAAAGAAATTAAGAGGATTTTATTGATGTAGATTAAATAATTTCTTATTGTATTGACAAGACGGACTTAGATTTTTAACACTGACTTTCGGTGGTGTTGGCATATTATTCTACATATCAGTCTCGCTCATCATTCTGTTTGGGTACAGTCTCAGACAGAAAGCTTAATTTTGACGTGGCAAGTGATTTCCCTGTGTTTTCCCTGTATATTTTCTGCATTTTCTTTTCCTATGTTTCCCTGTTTTCCTTTTTTTCTCCAGAAAACGGATACTCTGATACAGTATTCAAGCTGGACGTAATTAAGTGCATAGTTCTTCGGTCGCAATACTTCACGATATGCTCTTTCCCCCCTCATATGAGTCACAGCAGACGGTGAAGGGCGGACACACACACACGGTCCAAGCGCGAGAATTAATTCCTGGGCACGATGTTCACCTCACGCACATACGTTGTTACTTTTACTTAATTGCTTGTACCATTAGGACTTCTCAAAAATGTCAGTCTACTTGTCTGTCTGTCTGTCTGTCATCGCTTACCTCGTTTCTTCAGGGATGCCTCTAATGACATGTCAGCATTACCATCGCCAACCACACACAAGATTGGGAATCACTTCATACTGTGTCACAAAAGAGGGAAAAGGAAATTATTAATCACTCAGCAAGTCCCACCCGAGTGCTATATTGAGGTCAGGCATATCTGGGCAACTGCAAAGCCTGGCATTCTTACAGGAAGTGACGAGGTGTAACTTAATACGTCGTTCTTATTTATTTATTAATTTAATTTTAAACCAATTAATGGGATCAGATTAACTGGGATTTATTCCACCCAGAATGATAAATTAAAGGTACATGAAAAGAGGAAAAGGAATTCGTTAATGCTTCATAGATCTAGAAAAACCTTTGACCGAGTGAAATGGAACTAGATGAGGATATCATAAAATCAAGAAAGGTGGACTGGAATGACAGAAGACTGATTAAGGAGTTGTACGAGAGGCAGAAAGCAGCCATGAAGTTAGGAAACGGTATGAGTAGGGTTACCATATTACCCGTTTTTACCGGAGACCATCCGCTTTTGAGACCCTCACAACTACCGTTCAGTTTTGCTGGACCCCCCGGGTTCTTCTTCTTCTATCATCAAATTATTTAATATATTCTATGTATAATTAAATTAATTTTGATCACTCGAAGTCGGTACATAGGATCGTTATGCTGGGAAAGATACCTAAGATACCTGTGGTTTTTTCACTGGTTAACTTTTGAAGAAAGGGCCAGACTGGCAAGCAGTGGAAAGAAGTGTGGTATTTTTAAAGGTTATTATTATTATTATTATTATTATTATTATTATTATTGTTACCGGGTTTTGTGGTAGTTAAGCATGAAAGAAGGTGCTGGGTGGTGAATAGGTCTCAAGCTACTAAAGAGAAATTAAATTTTAAAATTTAATTAGGTTATATTTTCTTTTCAAAATTAGGTAACAACAAATAGAACAGGTACTTAGTAGCCGAAATACAACTTGAAATGTACAATTACAGGGATTAAAGAATTTGGGCTTCGAGCCCTGAAAACACAATTCTTGAGCAACTAGCTCAACTTTACGATATACCAATTTCAACAAAAGGGGCAGAAGACCCCAATCAAACCCTGGAGCCCTTGCTCCAAATTACACAGCAAAGCCTCCTCGAGGCATACAACTCTCAGTCTTAGAAACGAGCCACTCGCTCTTAAAGTTAAGCCTCTCCCAGGCCACACCAAACTCAACTTTCAAGTTGTCCTCAAAGGACATATACACAGGGGTAAAATACCCAACCTACTGAGGTCTATTAGGTGAGAAAAGATTAATACATGACCTCAAAATACAACTTGAGAGGAGGCGAACTTGCACTCCTAATACACTTTGCTTAAGACCTACTTGGCACTAGGCCGTTAATACAAGGGCTAATCCCATACTACAGAGGTGACTTAATGGCAATTTACATTACATTACGGGAGAATTGGTTGAGAAAAATAAGTTCACCTCAAGACGATGTGAGTGGGAACTCGAGAGGGTTAGCACTCTCTATCCCATAATGTATCTTTACAAGAGAATAGAAGAAAAGAGTAGTTACATTTTAGGAAAAGGTTACATGATGGAAAACGCTTCGAACCCGCCGCGAGAGTTAAACTGCCGACCTAGCAAGAAAAGAAGATATTAATAGGCCATTACCTGATAGTAGATCGCTGCCGAGGAAAGAGGCGCTTCCCGCCTCCTGCTATGTACTTAATACACTGAAAGATGGAACAGAAGTGGCCCGGAGACCCCAAAATCAGCAGTTTATAACCTCTCGCGGAAGATTCTAGGCGTTAGGGGAAATAAAACACCCTCCCTCAAAGTTTTTATTGGTTCGGGAAAAGAAACCCCTACATAGAGGAAAAAGAAACACATTATTGGTGGAAAATTAATTAAAGAAATTCGGGATTGGCTAGATCCAAAATAAGGGGAAAAAGAGGGGTATACAGCCAACTTAAACCATGACAGAAAGAAATTTAACAAGAAACAAACTTTTGAAATAAAAATTTCTCCAACAAAATAGTTCTTTGATTTCGCACTAGGTCGCACTATTGTTGATCTTCAGTAGTGTCCTCTAGAAGAGAAAGTTCGCACTTCTTACTTCAAGCGGAACAAAAACACCTCAAAAGTGACACAGTTCAAAAACTCAAAATTTTCCATGTGGTGACATCTTCTGAGTAAGTAGAGAATTAATAGAATAGATAAAGTTCAACCTTCCTCCAGAAGAGGAGTTTCAACTGGCGCAACTTTTAAATAAACGGTGTAGAGGTGTACCGCCCGGTACAGACCTCCCCCCCCAAAAGTTCCTCCAAGGGGTAACACAGAAGAACATAAGCTTTGTTTCCAAAATAAGGTCCAAGTTTTGATGTGTATATTAAGATTAATTGCGGAAGCATTTATAAGATTTTAGTAATTTGGTTGGTTGCAATTTCAAAATTTTGTTGTTGCAGGTGCAGTAAAGTTTTTCTGTTGTAGTAGTTGAATTTCTGAAGATAAACCTTTAATGCTTAAAAGTGAAGAAAAGTTTTGCAATGTCCACCAAATATTGTTGTTAAATTCCCATATGTAGTTATCGCTTAAGGTGACTGTCCATGTAGTTGATGTAGATTGAGTCGAATGGCCGGACCGGCCATTGCAGCTTGCGTCCAACGGGGGCCGCTCGGACCCCTCAAGTACCCTGAGATACCGCTCGCCCGCACTATGAGGGGAGCAGAGGTGTTGAAGTACGCCGCGCCCGCGGTGAACAGATACAGGCTGCGGGCATGTAGCAGGTCGTGCGCCGCACATCAGCCTTGGCCGGGAGGTGAGCTCCGGCTCGCCGTGCACATGTCGTCCTCGCTGGAGAGGAGGGGGCCCATCCCCCTCCCCAGTCGCTGCACGGCGCTGCGCGGCTGCGGGGGCGCTGAAACATTAAAGCTAGGCGGCAGAATTGTGTTGGACAATCATCTTCTTTGAGGGTACAGGCTTGTGGAGAGGTTGAGGGGCCAGCGGCGTGTAGATATCTATGGCATTTACTATTATGAAGCCACAGTGTAAGGTGGAGCAGGAGACGGGATCGTGGTAATGGCCGTGGCAAGAACAGGATGGCAGTTTAACGGGTCGGGGCAGGTTTTACATAAGGCTTACATCTAAAACCAAAATATTACAGAAGGGGCAGAATGCCTTAAAAGTGAAACTCAAAAAAAAATATAACCTTCATATCCTTTCAAAATACTATGAAGCAAGTTAACACAGAAATTACACCGGTTTCACCTGGGACAGGTGAACTCTAAATATCCTCTCGGTGGCTGGATTACTTAACAATAAGGTAACCGGCGTAAGAAAATCGAGAATGATACAAGGCCCATGAAATCTGGGGGCAAGCTTGCCCGCGGGAACAAAATTTTTGACCATAACCTGGTCACCTACCTTCAAAGTGGTGGGTCTCCGTCCACGATCATACCTTTCCCTAACCTTTTCATGAGACACTTTAAGATTGGCTTTAGCCTTCTTCCAAAGATCTTTAATGTTATCCGGATCTATTGTCTCGGGTAGAATGTCATTCAAAGACCAGAGGTTAGAGAGCGGCGAGTTGGGAACAAACTTGAACATCAAGGAAGCTGGAGTAAACTTGTGAGATTCATGAACCGCCGAATTCAAAGCAAAAGCTATCCAATGCAGGGACGTGTCCCACCTGGAAGGATCTTCATGATGATAGGCAATGAGTGCGGACCTGAGATTACGGTTAACTCGTTCAGCCAGAGATGGTTGCGGGTAATAAGCAGAAGTAGTTACATGAGATATTGATAAGTCAAAACAGAATTTACGAAATAAATTAGATGTAAAAGCCTTAGCATTATCAGATACGATATATTGACACGGACCAAAAGAAGCAAAAATAGAATTTAAGCAGGTAATGGTGGACTGAGCGGTAGCCAGCTTAGTCGGAAATAACCAGGAAAATCTAGTAAAACCATCTACACATACAAAGATAAACTTGTTGGCATTACCCTTTGACTGGGGGAAGGGTCCCACATAATCGATATACAGGCGTTCCATGGGGCGCGACGCTTGATGAGAAGACAAAAGGCCTACTTTAGTGGACATGGTGGGTTTACTGATCAAACAAGATTTACAAGCTTTTACAAGTTCCCGAATTTCACCGTCCATACCTTTCCAGATGAACATTTCACGAATCTTTTCACGAGTTTTAAAGATACCCAGATGCCCCCCCAATGGGGTCTCATGATAGTATTTGAAGATCATAGGCACGAGAACAGCTGGAACGACAACTTTCATCATCTTGTCATGCCTCGAAGGGCAACATAAAACACCATTCCTCAGAACATAAGGGATGACATGCTCCCCAGAAGAAAGGGTTTCCATTATCGGAGCCAGCGTCGGATCTTCACGTTGGTATTTCTCGATATCCCTAAAGAGCATGGGGGCATCAGTTAAAATGGCATTAACATCAAATAGTGTGGACTCGGGAGGAGATGAACGGTCGACCGGTTCATGGTTCTCAACGTCGTTTGAAAACATACGGCTGAGTCCATCAGCAACCACATTTTCAGTACCTCTGATATGCCGTACATCGAATTGGAAGGCAGAAATACGGATGGCCCAACGGGCTATACGACCTGTACGACGCGGCCTACCTAAGACCCAGCTTAAGGCTTGATTATCTGTCTCCAGATCGAATTTGACGTGTTCCAGATAGAGACGGAACTTTTCTAAGGCGAATAAGACTGCCAAACCTTCAAGCTCATATATGGAGTACTTTGCTTCTTGAACCGATAGAGTCCTAGATGCATAGGCGATGGGACGCCTCCCTAGTTCAGTCTCTTGAAGAAGGACTGCAGCTACAGCTGACGACGACGCGTCCGTTTGGACGATGAATTTCTTCGAGAAATCCGGCATAGCAAGTACAGGGGCATTACAGAGAGCTAATTTAAGATCTTCGAAAGCGGCTTGTTGAGAAGGTCCCCACTCGAATTTGATGCCTTTCCTACGAAGAAGGTTTAAGGGCGCCGCTCTATTAGCGAAGTTAGGAATAAACTTCCTGAAGAAATTCACCATGCCAATGAACCTGGCGATACCTTTAATGTCCTTGGGAGGTTTAAAATCACGGATGGCCTGTGTTCTAGAATGATCGACTGCTACACCATCAGGTGACACAATATGCCCTAGGAATGACATAGAGGGCTTAGCAAAGGCAACCTTGGACAACTTAACAGTTAACCCAGCCTTACGAAGGCGATTGAGAACTTCTCGCAAATGATCTAGATGTTCTTCAAAGGTTTCGGAAAATACGACGACATCATCCAAGTAGTGATATAAGTACTCCAATTTGATGTCGGAGAAGACCCTATCTAGTAGCCTAGTGAGCACAGCTGCCCCCGTGGGGAGCCCGAAAGGCACGCGGTTGTATTCATATAAATTCCCGTCCGTGGCAAACGCTGTAAGATGTTTAGACTCTTCGGCAAGGGGAATTTGATTATAGGCCTGATTCAAGTCCAAGATGGTGAAGAACTTGGCCTTACGAAACCATGAAAAGCAAGAATGAAGGTCGGGAAGGGGCACAGATTGCAACACCACCTTCCGATTGAGAGCCCTGTAATCAATGACAGGCCTGAAGCCTCCTTGAGGTTTCGGTACTAGAAAAATAGGCGAAGAATACGCTGACTTAGAGGGCCTAATAATACCATCCTTCAACATCTGATCGATGATTTCTTTCAGAGCCTTCATTTTAGGTGGAGATAGCCTATACGGAGGAAAACGGACAGGAATAGAATCCGTGACCTCAATTTTGTATTCAATAAGGTCAGTAACACCAAGAGTATCAGAGAACACCTCGGGAAACGACTGACACAGTTTGCGAATACTATCAGCCTGCTCCTCAGGTAGATGTCTAAGGTCTAACAACATCTCATCCTGGGTAGGCGAAATAGATGAACATGACACAGAATTACACTTTAATAGTGGGATTTTACAACTAGAAGCAAATTTGAATGTGCACGACCTAGACTGCAGATCGAGCACAAGACCAGTGTGAGAAATAAAGTCAGCTCCCAATATAATGGGGCAAGACAATTGCTTAGCCACAAACAATTTAACTTTCCATGTAAACTTAAAAACACGAATTTTGACCAGTAAGGAACCTAGAATTTCTAATGGAGATGAATTAGCCGAAACGTATTGAACAGGAGAAGAGACATAGTCAGGGAGTTTACAAACAGATTTCAATTTAGAATACCAATCAGCCGAAATAATGGAACAAACACTGCCTGAATCTAAGAGAGCTGTTATAGGCTCGTTATTTAACTCAATCTTAAGAAAAGGAACAGGTGCGGGGGTATCCGCCGCAATCCTAAGACACTCTTTAGGGCATTCAAACGATGAATTTGAAGGCTGGTCGTTCTCTGCATTTACAACCTGTTTACTAGGGGCTGAGTCTCGGGAAGATGGATTAGTCGGCTCAGCCGACGCCACTAGTCACTTTTTATTATTGGCATAGCTGGAATTTGCACCAGAAGTTGAGCAGGAGGGGGTGCTATTTGAGTTTGGGCAATTCTTGGCGATATGTGAGAAGGCCCCACACTTAAAACAGCCTTGTGATGACCCTGCTCCATTCCTTGTCCCACTTGACTTGATCAGAGGACACTTATTCCGCAGATGGTCAGGCGACCCGCAAGCATAACATTTACGGGGATTGACTGGTCGGCGAGGTGGAGGCCGAGTGTTACTAAAGGAAGGCGGGGGTTCTTTCGCGACACGCAAAGAATCGGCGTATCTAACTCCTTCCGCTGAGACTGCCAATGCTTCAAGTTCCGAGAACGTTTGCGGGCACGCCGCGAAACACAAATATGACCTATAGGATGGTGAAATACCTTCCACAATAGCTTGTACAATTTGATCCTCAGGGAAGTGAAGAGCAAACACCCTAGTATAAAACTTAATGTCTTGGATGAAGTCAGCCAAGTTTTCATCCAAGCGCTGTACACGGTAATAGTACTTCTGAATCAGGGAGGACCTGGCCCTAGCCGGGATGAAGTTAGCTAGCAAATGGGCATGGAAATCCTCAATAGATGATTGCTCGGCAATGGCTCTTACGATTTTATCAGAGAGAATACCAATAGCATACGGATAGATAATTTGCAAAATTTGACATGGCGAAAGAGAAAAAACAAGAGCATGATCCTGAAATTCCACTAGAAATCTTAAAAATGAAATTACGTCACTGGTGGTATTAACGGAAAACTTGGATATACCTCTGAGCAACATTGCCAATGGATGAGGCAAGCTGCTAAACCCGGGCGACATAGTAGGTAAAGGTTTCAATGGCAAGGAAGTTAATTCAGCACGTACATTGTTCAACGATGTGCGGCGTTCAGACTCGTTGTCCAATGGGGCAGAGATAGTTTGAGCAGCAACGGTTATCCTATTGCCTTCTCCCTTAGCAGGATCTTCCTCACTACTTACATTCACAACGGTGGGCTGATCAGATTTGGGAGGAACTTCCCCAGTTAACAATTGAGTGACTTTACTAGACAATTCAGAGATAGTTTCAAGGAGCGTATTAGCTTGCTTCCTCTGAACGTCATTCACCTTCAGAGACAACAGATCATTAACTCTATTTGAAAAGTGATATAGCCTGCCTTGCACACGCTTAATTTGATTAGGAGACGGATCGTTTTCATCAAAAAAGCTGACTACAGATGCTAGCCCAGTAATATTCTCGACGATCGTGGAAAGAGAATCATCAATTTCTTTCTCTCCCAAATTGGGGATGGAAATGGGCAAATCAAGGGACTCTCTAAGCTTGTTGGTGTCGATTGCAACCGTGCCTCCAGATTGCACATTTCTGATAGTTAACTCGTATATCAACTCCTCTTTGCGCAAATAGTTAAGTAGGAGGACATCGCGAGGGCCGGGCATGATGACAGAACAATTTTGAAAACTCAAAAAATTCCAGCAACTGAGACAATTATTAGAGTTCGAATCAAAGCAATGTTTAGCCGTCAAAAGGGGCTAAATTGAGACCCATTCAACCACGCTCTGCTACCACTTGTTACCGGGTTTTGTGGTAGTTAAGCATGAAAGAAGGTGCTGGGTGGTGAATAGGTCTCAAGCTACTAAAGAGAAATTAAATTTTAAAATTTAATTAGGTTATATTTTCTTTTCAAAATTAGGTAACAACAAATAGAACAGGTACTTAGTAGCCGAAATACAACTTGAAATGTACAATTACAGGGATTAAAGAATTTGGGCTTCGAGCCCTGAAAACACAATTCTTGAGCAACTAGCTCAACTTTACGATATACCAATTTCAACAAAAGGGGCAGAAGACCCCAATCAAACCCTGGAGCCCTTGCTCCAAATTACACAGCAAAGCCTCCTCGAGGCATACAACTCTCAGTCTTAGAAACGAGCCACTCGCTCTTAAAGTTAAGCCTCTCCCAGGCCACACCAAACTCAACTTTCAAGTTGTCCTCAAAGGACATATACACAGGGGTAAAATACCCAACCTACTGAGGTCTATTAGGTGAGAAAAGATTAATACATGACCTCAAAATACAACTTGAGAGGAGGCGAACTTGCACTCCTAATACACTTTGCTTAAGACCTACTTGGCACTAGGCCGTTAATACAAGGGCTAATCCCATACTACAGAGGTGACTTAATGGCAATTTACATTACATTACGGGAGAATTGGTTGAGAAAAATAAGTTCACCTCAAGACGATGTGAGTGGGAACTCGAGAGGGTTAGCACTCTCTATCCCATAATGTATCTTTACAAGAGAATAGAAGAAAAGAGTAGTTACATTTTAGGAAAAGGTTACATGATGGAAAACGCTTCGAACCCGCCGCGAGAGTTAAACTGCCGACCTAGCAAGAAAAGAAGATATTAATAGGCCATTACCTGATAGTAGATCGCTGCCGAGGAAAGAGGCGCTTCCCGCCTCCTGCTATGTACTTAATACACTGAAAGATGGAACAGAAGTGGCCCGGAGACCCCAAAATCAGCAGTTTATAACCTCTCGCGGAAGATTCTAGGCGTTAGGGGAAATAAAACACCCTCCCTCAAAGTTTTTATTGGTTCGGGAAAAGAAACCCCTACATAGAGGAAAAAGAAACACATTATTGGTGGAAAATTAATTAAAGAAATTCGGGATTGGCTAGATCCAAAATAAGGGGAAAAAGAGGGGTATACAGCCAACTTAAACCATGACAGAAAGAAATTTAACAAGAAACAAACTTTTGAAATAAAAATTTCTCCAACAAAATAGTTCTTTGATTTCGCACTAGGTCGCACTATTGTTGATCTTCAGTAGTGTCCTCTAGAAGAGAAAGTTCGCACTTCTTACTTCAAGCGGAACAAAAACACCTCAAAAGTGACACAGTTCAAAAACTCAAAATTTTCCATGTGGTGACATCTTCTGAGTAAGTAGAGAATTAATAGAATAGATAAAGTTCAACCTTCCTCCAGAAGAGGAGTTTCAACTGGCGCAACTTTTAAATAAACGGTGTAGAGGTGTACCGCCCGGTACAATTATTATTATTATTATTATTATTATTATTATTATTATTATTATTAGAGAGAGAATCTACAAGTGATAGCCGCCCTAGAACAATAGGTACCGTTCGGTAACAGCATCAGATATATAATAATTTTCGCACTATATATCTTAGGATAACATGAGCTTATATATATATATATATATAGGCCCCTACACACTGAACCCATGACCTTTGTGCCCTAAGAACATTATGCATAAATTAACAATTAAACTAAAAGTTGGATTCTTGATAGCATGGATTTGACACGTGACGAGGGGGTGATTACCTTCGGTCCCACGCTCTGGGGTACGTGACGTCAGCTACACGTGTCGACGGCGGAAGAATCTCAAGTCATTTTTGTGAACTATTTCAAAGCGCGTGTACATGGCGTGACCCAAGCCAAGTCAAAAAAATATAGTGCCTATCAAAGGGGGTCAATCATCTCACAAATCGAACCCGTAAAAATTGTAAATGTCCATGAACACTACCGCCAGAAATGTAGCAAGCATGTAGTCACTTTCAAAACTCGTGAAATTACAGTTTAGTTAAGTCAGAAAATTTATAGAAATTTTCTTGGCGGCAAAGGGAGATATCCGAAGAGAGGGGGTAACTGCTATAAATATGAAGGGACGCCATGACGAAGCCTCCTTCTCCGGCATTTGTGATACAAAGCGGACGAAAAATTGTTGAGCTGCTCTGCGAAATCAAACAACGAAAGTAGACTGAGTTCAACTGCAGATTTTAGCCATTGTGGCTAGGTCTTGACTCCATGAGGAGATAGTTTTGAGTGAAATAATTGTACCAGATAGGACGGTCAAAGTACTGAATAAATTCTAATGTGATTAAGTAATTCGTGTGCGGAAATAATTATAGTCCATCGTGTGCGCTCAGCAAACAAGTGAAGGGTATTTTCTTTTTTTATGCCTTATTCCAGGAAACCTGAAGAAATATAAAAATGGTTTGTAAAGCCATGAATGTAAAAATGGCTAAATACAATGCCAGGGTCACAGGTGAGCCCTATGACGAACAATGGTGTGACTACATGAGGTAGGTGACTTTCCAACTTACTACCTCTTATATCTTGTCTCATGATCTCTAAAAGTGTATTTGAATGGGGATATACGACGCAGTGGTCACCCCTACTAAGTTTTGTAAATGTGAGAATACAACTAAAAGAGTCATTTGTTTCATTTTCCACTTGGATACATTTTTGAAGTCTTGCGAGTGCCGTATAATGTTGTGAAAAGTTATTGAATAGGGTTTCGAAGTGATATCACGTCCAATGTAGATCGCCATCCGTGTGAGTGTATTGCCTATATTTTGTGATGTCAAATTAAGATGTTCATTCGACGTAAATTTTTCCTGTCTGCAATTTGATGTTAATAAGGTAGGAATCCATGGTTACTCATTTTCAATCGAGTGGAAGCGCGCTGTCGGGTGAGAATCTAGGGTGATGAATTTGGTCACGGAGAGAAACGTTTTTCTAGGCCCATTTTAAACTGTGTCTGACTGACAACAAAAAGATCTAGTAGAATGTTTCAGTCATTTTTCATAAAAATCAAGTTATTAAATACGATATCATTTATGCGAAGTTATTCATGATTAATGCATTGTGCGATATTAGACGTCGAGATTTCTAGTAAGGATTTTATTCCAGTTCTTTGTCGATGATAATTGTGGAGCTGGGAAACAGAGGTTAGTTTTGTTGATATGAGATTTGTGAATCAGGTTGGACCTGTCATTGAAGCCGGGACATGGAAGCCCGAGGAATGTTTTATATGAGTTGAGATGAGATGTGCGAATCAGGTTAGAGTCCTCTCATTGAAGCCGGGACACGATAGCCCGAGGTATATTTTATAATGTTGGGAATGGAAAGAAATACATAGAAATCCATAGCAGTGTTAATTTGCGACGCGTATAATTAGTGTGGGCATCTTGAAGCATAATCTGTGCATTTTGTTGGATAGAATATCGTATTTGTTTAATTATGTCGGCAGAGTTTAAAAGATGAGCATTTTGAGAAGCCAGTCAACTGGAATAAACCAGGTGTTTCATGTTACTGCCAAGCGAACTTGGGGACGAGAGGCCTCAGCTGTGATAACGGGACAGGCGTGGAATTGAGATTGTACTGTATTCTCGGCCGGGGAAAACGTTAAAATGCTGGATTTAGTTGAAATTCATAGCCGGTAATGATCTGAGTATTGTGAAATACTGTAAAATTTGTTTAATTGGGGACGTAATGAACATTTGAAATCACGAACTTTGAGTATAAGGAACAGAGTAACCAAATTCAGGGTTGTCCAAAATATAGAGCGATGGTTGTGATGATCGGTTTGTCTGTGAGGGGTGTGCAAAATTCATAAATGGTATGACGAGAGATGACATCGTAATTATATGGCGAGTTGTTTGGTTTGTACGTAGATTATTAGGATATCCAAGTGTTAATAACGGTTAGGACTAGATTAGATTTTAAAAGTGTGAGATCAGGAGACAAGATATATAACTGGACACGAATTATGTAACAATTCTTTTCCAGCCAGATAAACATCACAAGTTTGAATTTACATCACAGCTGCGTAGGAATTTGTGAAGAAACCAAAGTCCGCGGAGATAAAATTTGTTGTTCGTTAACATTTAAATTTATTAAATTATTAAATTCAGTGAAACCGCATTTTGAAATAACTTTAATCAAGCGAATAACTTGGAGATGCATTCTGGAAATTTTAGTTTGTTTTTCTGGGGGAATATTTAAATGTAAAGTAACGATTAAGGGGACATATCCGAAGGAAATGGATTTTACTGCCACAAAGTTTGTGAGCATTGCTATTGTTGTAATTATTGAACTTTGATTGATTGAGCAGTGAATGTGCTGGGGATAATAAAGTGGAAACTTTGGTCATCAACCGATGTAACTTAATTGTGTTTAGCCTTCAGCCTAGAAACTTGGATGGTCAGGGGGTCATCAACCTCAGTGACTTAGATTAGGGCCATATGCCACTGTGGCATCATTTTCCTGGCGGTCATCATCCACAATGACTTTAAAGTAACTTAGAAGTTTAGATGTCGGTCTATGACATAGACGCAGGTCACATCGATTCAATTAAGGGTCCATGCCGTAGAACCACTGTGTGGCACACACCAATTGGACTGCCTTAATTATACCCAGAGTCCAGAGTTCGTGTTACGAGGGCTGGACCATAACGAATCACTATGATGGTACATGTGATCTCTCATGGAAGCCGAATTTAAGGATTTCCAGACTTTCCTTTCTTAAATGATTAATAATTGAGACAATGGTTTCTAGTATGAATGCCCGTCAGGCAGTTACGTTAAAGTCTCACACCAGTGTTCTGACCTTTATGTAAAAATGATGGTGGTGTCCAGTGGACACAATTGACTATGATGCCGTTGACATATCAGATTGCTTCAGAATTCTCCTGAATAAATAGGAATATTTTAAATAGACCTTTCATTCCAGTAGATAGATTAGAATTACTGAACCCTACCTTTACCTCAGCAAGTGACGAAGAACCCGACACGACCCAAGAGACAGATCTCATGAACTTTGCTGATAGGTAAGAGAGGTAGGTATCCCTCAATATGGACCAAAGGGTTCAACACATATATATTTAAATTTTGAATTTCCCCTGTTGTAGGCCTACAGCTATCCCCGATCAGGAAAACTTTATTTTTCTTTACACATACCGTACAAATGATGATTTACCATTGCCAATGAATCGCGTACAACATCTCTAAACAAATATCTTTTAGATACGGAACAGGAATACTAAAACGAAGGAAGAAATTCACCGAAAATTTTGTGACAGATTCTCGCGCACCGAAGAGTAACCCAATTACTTCCAAGCAACTGGCAGGTATTATTATTATTATTATTATTATTATTATTATTATTATTATTATAGACTGCACTTTTCGATGCATAATGCTTTAAGAACACACAAGACGAACTGTGCGTGGGTTGGCGACCATGGGGCCCGTATCTGAGTACTGGCTTTTCTTCCACTTACTTGTACCAGGCTCCTCACTTTTATTATCCCATCCGACCTCCCATGGTCAATTCTTGTCATTTTCGACCCCGACGGTATTATGTCACGAGGCCTAGGGGTTTTTCATTTTCGTGCCCTTCCAAGCCCTTGTCTTTCTTTGGCCGATACCTACATTTTTGAAGTGTCGCACTCCTTCCAATTTTCCCATTATATAGAGGATGGTTGCCCAGTTGTGCTTCCTTTTAAAACTATAACCACCGAGCTCGATAGCTGCAGTCGCTTAAGTGCGGCCAGTATTCGGGAGTTAGTGGCTTCGAACCCCACTGTCGGCAGCCCTGAAGATGGTTTTTCGTGGTTTACCATTTTCACACCAGGCAAATGCTGGGGCTGTACCTTAATTAAGGCCACGGCCGCTTCCTTCCCATTCCTAGCCTTTTCCTGTCCCATCGTCGCCATAAGTCGGTGCGACGTAAAGCAACTGTCAAAAAAAAAAAAAAAAAAAAAAAACTATAACCAGCACCACCACCTGACTCCACTAACATTAAATTAGTCCATATCACAAAGACAAGAAAATAATAATGTTATCTACTTTTACTTTTACGGTTTTCGGAGACGCCGAGGTGCCGAATTTAGTCCCACAGGAGTTCTTTTACGCGCCAGTAAATCTACCGGCACGAGGCTGACGTATTTGAGCACCTTCAAATAGGCTACCACTGGACTGAGCCAGGATCGAACCTGTCAAGTTGGGGTCAGAAGGCCAGCGCTTCAAACGTCTGAGCCACTCAGCCCAGCAAAAACAAGAACAAAAGTCAACACTGTTTTTCGAATCCCTCCGTCGGCAGCCCTGAATAGGGTGTTCCATGGTTTCGCATTTTCACACCAGGCAAGGGATGTACCTTAATTACGGCCACGACCGCTTCCTTCCCTCTCCTAGCCATTTTCCTTCCTTGCGTCGCCGATAACCTCAATGTGTTAGTGCAACGTTAAACCCATAGGTCATCAGCTCGGAGGCTGATTGGATCCTCAGATAACACCACCGGAAGTTCTGCAGTTATAGAGAAACTTCAAAAACACGACGGTTTACTTTTTATTTATCTGTCTTTCTTACACCAATGACAGAAGAAAGGGGAGGCGAAACGTTGTTCAACACCATTTACTTATGAGCGAAGAGGTCCTCTAGAGCTGGGATGGCGAACCCATGACACGCGAACACGAATTATGTGGCATGTCGGCCAACATACTAACATATTTTAATGTTTTTAGCATGTAATAATTAGCTCGAAAACAGTGGTGACGATAAGATCCCCACAGGCACCGCAGACCCCGCGGGTTGGGGGGGGGGGGGGCTGTTTCTTAATTTTTTGTAGCTGAAGAGTGATTTTACATAATGATAACGCTACAGCACACAACGCAGTATCATTTGTATCACAGAGGGTTATTATTCCAAACTTAGGCCGTCGTAGTGCAGAACTTCTTTCGTCAGTAGGAGTACGGTAGTTATTTCTGAGGGTTTTCCAACCTGTTCTAATAATAACCATCCCTTGCTGCTACTCACAACAATCAACACGACTTTTGAAGTAATTAGCCAGTTCTGAGAACTCAGTAGTCAGCAAAGATGCGAAAACAAAAGTATCCTCTTTATCTTAACTCTAAATACTGAAGTTTCGAGCCTGTTTATAACTCTCGGTAATACCCAACACAGTCAGTGTAGCTAATTAGGCCTACGATGGAAGGTTGAGTTGTAAATAGTAGTGAATTATTTGGTCCTGGGAACGAGATTATTTCTTAATATTGTGGCGGTGAGCGTGTTTTGGTTACTATTGGAATATGCATTTCTTGTGTGCGCGCGTGTGTATGTGTGTGAATTGAATTGAATTTATTGATCGTGATTTACATGCCACTGAGGCTGAAAAGCCCCTTTATGTAGCGTCTTCTTATAATACAATACAGGTTTATGAACACAGTAACTACATTTTTATAATATTAAAGTATTAAACTAAACATGAAACTTAAAAAAAATAAAAATACAGATACCAAATCCATACAATATATAATAAGTAAGAAAGTAAATCATTAAGCCCCTCTGTTATTTTGGACTACATGGATTTAAAGAATATGAGAGAGAGAGAGAGAGAGAGAGAGAGAGAGAGAGAGAGAGAGAGACAGTGTGTTGTCGTACCATGTAAGTGTAATACTTCAATTCCTTCAAATTTGAAAACTAAATTGTGTAGCATTATTATTATTATTATTATCGTTATTGCTGTTCGTTGTAATAATATACAACCTTGTACTACAAAATAAAATTGTAACTTGTCTTATCAAGAAAGAAGGGGCCCATTTTCAATTATTGCTGGAGGGGGGGGGGGGCGGCGAGCTTCTTAGCGTCGCTACTGGTCGAAAATCTATCAACATACTATATTTTAACAATACGCTTTAATAAGGAACTATGTCACAATTATTTCTTTGGCCATATTTTTTACAAATTTTATTGGGTTAAAGCAAAAATTTATCTCGTTCTTAAAATTTAACTGTTTTTGAAATATAATTTTCAGTGATGTTTGCAAAATACAATCGTGAAACACAGTCGAATGGATTTCTATGTAATGCAATCTAATACCTAAATGAAGTCGAATGACGGGGGGTTTCATGATGATTTTAACCTATGAGAGGTCGCAAACTGAGTTTTCGTCCGGGCTCTAAATAATTACGAATGTGTAATGCCATATGGTTGTGCTTATGGGCTGTCCATCTCAACACATTTCCCTTACACTGTTGGCTGGTGGTGAGGGGAAGTTTTAGCCTGGGAACAATCACGTCGTCAGTGAACGTCTGGAGGATTCGTCCGTGTGCGACCAAATACAGTAGAGACAATACGCGACACTTATGGATTTAGCCTTGCTAAAATGGGAAACAATTCGACGGTGGCGCTCCTAGTGACTTGACCTGAAAAAATCGCGCTAAATTCAAATATCAATGGAAATGTATATACGGAAATGGATAAATAAATTACGTCTAGAAAGAAAGTGTTATTGAGATATTAACCTCGAAGTTGGTAAAGCAATTCTGGATAAATGAATGAAGAATTATGTAAAATGTTATTATTCAAAGACTGAAATTTGACATATAAACAAGATGTGAAATGGACTGCTGTGAAATAGCTTGATCTTTCATTTATGCATTACTTTTTTAGCTTTAGCATTCCTGCCTGAATTCTTACGATTGGATTTGTCTTTTTTCTCATTTAAAAACGTTGTATCATCACATTAAGACACTTGTCAATAAAAGTAGCGGCACATTCCTTACACATATGATGCAATGAATTAACATTTAATAGCTGGACAATTTTTCTCTTAACATGAAGCCTACTAACAGAAAGATAATCTATAAAATCCCGGCTTTAATCTAAGAAGAGGGATAAAAGAAAGAAAAGTATGAAAATGTTGTCGATAGTGATGCTTTGAGGAATATTTACGTACAATTAGAGTAAAAATGTAACATACCCCTGGCTGTATAGTTGAGAATTTTTAAAGTCGCTTGCCTGGAAATGATCTGAACAGATCTTATAATTCTTATATAAGCGTAAAGTCTCTTCTTTCTTGTACACTTTAACCAAATCACTTCTGTGACATTTCAAAACCCACAGATCACACCTACAACAACACTTCAGTATTGTAAGTTAACTGCTGCACTATACAATAAAATATGCGTATTACATTTTAAGTCAGTTAAATTATGGGTCGAGCAGGTCAGAAGATTATGTACGGTACTATAAAAATCTCTGTCACTGGAAGAATATACAGTATATGCAAACACAATATTACTTACATTTTCTTGTCACGAGGGAACCTGAAGAACGACCGCGCATTCTTCTCCACTTCATAGTTAGTGCAGCCAAACACAGCACATACCTTTCCCCTCATGTTGAGAGGAGATATCAAGGAATGACACACGCTACTATTTAATTATGTCAACTCACTGAAAACGCATTAATAACACCAAAAACTTCACACAAAAATACACGTGCTCTTATGACAGAATCAGTAGTTTTCAGGTCTACTCGCTAGAGAGAGCTCCAATAGCTGTCCCTCGATATCTTGCCCAGTGTCGCGTATTGTCTCTACTTTATTTGGTGCGACCTCTAATGTTACGGAAATTATGCAAACATTTATGCTCAATGTGTGCTTTTTCTGACATTCTGCTTTGACATGGAAAATGGAAATTGTTGAACAGTGTAGAACGTGAACTGCCAAATGCTAATAGGGAAGGTTCATTTCGAAGGCAGTCATTCGCTGACGGGGCAGAAGAGACGCCATTTGATGGAGTAAATGTTGTTGATGATGATGCTGATGTGTTGGAAGACGACTCCCATTTCGAAATTTCTGTTGATGAATTACAGGAACTTGGTGAACTAGACGATGAAGTATATGTAATAGACCAACCCGTACTGGAAGAGATGGGAGAATTATTTGAATTATGTGAATTATTGAATGTTCACTAAAGCAAACGCAAAGCCATGAAGGCCTTTGGAGGGGGTGGAAGGTAAAGGCTTCCACTATTCGTAACCACGGCACTTTGTGGAGTAGAATGATTACCTCTACACCCGGCCGTCTTTGCCCCCAGGAATCAACTAGGTACTCATTTTTGGTGTAGGCTAAGTGAACCTCAGGGCCATGTGCACCTCCGAAAGTGAAAATTTATTTTCTTAAAATATGGGACTTCCTGTCGGGAAATCGAACCCACGTCCTTCTGGGTGAACCGCCTACAAATTTTAGGGATCTTGCTCGCAATAAAATAGGAACCCATTTACCTCATGTGCGGAGACAAGCCTTTGAAGCAAGCACTCTACTAGATGTGTGGAAACTGGTTTTCACTGACGATACGGCGAGTGACATAACCAAATTTACAAACATATAGATAACCGAGCTCGACAGCTGCAGTCGCTTAAGTGTGGCCAGTATCCAGTATTCGGGAGATAGTAGGTTCGAACCCCACTGTCGGCAGTCCTGAAAATGGTTTTCCGTGGTTTCCCATTTTCACACCAGGCTGTACCTCAATTAAGGCCATGGCCGCTTCCTTCCCACTCCCAGCCCTTCCCTGTCCCATCGTCGCCATAAGACCTATCTGTATCGGCGCGACGTAAAGCAACTAACAAAAAACATATAGATAGAGAAAAATCGAAGTAATTACACGCGGGAAAGAGATGCTCTGAACACGATTGCAGAAATTCAAGCCGTACTTGGTCTTTTGTATGTCAGGAATTCTGAAAGCTTCCCACCTGAATTTGAAAGATCTTCCGGCATCCGACGGCACTGGGATGAAATTCTTTCTAAATTGTATGGCTTTCAAGCGTTTCAAGTTCTTATAATGAGCTCTTAGATTTGACGATATAAATAACAGAGAGGAACGAAAATCGCTTGATAAACTTGCACCAATCCGCGAAGTGTTCAAGAAATTTGTGGAAATTATGTCATTAGTTACGTCACGCATTGTTACAGTAGGATATTATTGTGTTTTCTTTACTATTTATGTAAAATATGCATAGCTTTATAAATATTCTGTTGCCGTTAGAATGAATTTTAACAATTCTAGGTTTAATTTTTGAAAAAAAAAAAGGTACGAAAAATTTGGATTGACGCAGTCATATGAGGCCTATGTGTATTTATGTTACTGATATATTCCAGCTATAAAGAAACTGACACATATATATCATACGTGAAGCTCTATTTACTTTTATCATGATCACGGAGGAAAACTCCGTGAGCGATCTCTGACGTTCCAACATACTACGCACCCTCTCATGGGTTAAAGGAAAACAACCGATGGCACAAGAGACAATAAAAAGTAATAAACAAGGCCTTAATTGACTCGCTAGTCGGAAAAGATTTGCCGGCCATCTTTCTTTCTTAATCTCTTTACTCTCCAGCACTGCCTTCGTGATGTCCAGGCCGTACTGTAGGGAGCGCGGGAAAGCAATCAGCTGATCGTTAAGGAAGAAGTTAAACACGTGTGTTAGTTGGGTTACATGTGAATTCTTCGCTGTTTTATTGAAACTTTTAACGTTGGCCGCATGTTTACTCAGATATAGGCCTATATCAGACTGAGTCGTTATCGACCGCATTATTAAGTGAAAAGTCCTCAGTTATTGAAGAAAACTTAGTGTGAGCGTGTATTCTTGTGAGGTTCTAGGTTAAGAATATCGCTCTGCCGTGTTTTAATTATGTAATGTTATATCCCTAGTGTAAAATGAATTGAGTTAAAGCATTTAGCGTTTTATTATCAACGACGATGTGTATAAAGTTGAATTAAGGTTATCAGTGAGAGAAATCACCATGCTAAGAGTTGCTGTGTGCTGGCTGCAAAGCAAATTATAAAAGAGGAGAGTACACTCCAGTATTTGTGTTTCCTTCTGATGAAGAAAGAGTTAGGTTATGGAAGAAGGCTATTACTGGGGAGAAATGAATCGTTAATCACCACACAGTTGTGTGTATCTACCAATTTTCTGAAGACTAAATGCTGAGGGAAATAAGAGTGTATCGTCCAGATGGTGAGTTAAAATTCTTATTATCTCAACAACATGGGTAACATTAGATATATTTTTATGTAGTAAGACTCGGATTATTTGAATTCGGTGTACCGGTATATGGAAGTTCAAGACCAATTTATGCATTGTACCATTTCAGGTAGAAATGTATTGTGAAATAACACTGCTGGGATTTTCCTATCAAATTACATATCATATGCAATGAAACAGGGTTATTCCATGAAAATTTAATATGAAAATAATTGTATAGGCATTGTCTGCAGTTCAAAAAATCTACATTTTTAAACAATAACTGAATTTCATGACAGTGACAGTAAATGTGTTGTTATTGTTGGAGGTTAGATTTCTTGTAATCTTTCTTGTAGGTACTGAATCGGTGGTACAGAAATAATTTACATTTGTAGTATATTATATTGGTAATCTGTTGCTTGTTTTCTATCAGTTTGTATGATGTGAATGTTCCAGTTGACTAGAAAATGGATAGAAACCGCAAAAATTAGTCTCAAAGTGTTAGCCTGTATTCACGGAAACGGACGGATATGCGCGAGAAACAATTTTCAAACCTTAAAATTTCAAGAATTTTACAAAAAATAAACTTCAATGGTGGAAATAATTCCATCTTCAAAGTAAATAATACAATCTCAAAAACGATGTATCGTTCCATTTATATAAGAATAGGATACTAGCTAATTAAAGAAAAGTTATGCTATCTGGATCAGTTTGGCATGCTTGACTCTTAGAATATTTGAATAATTGGCTTATAAATATTGGAAAATAATATCTATGAGACTAGTAAAGATGCGTTGTTGAAATTTGGTACAGGTATTCATACTAACACATACGTTGTGCCAACAAAATATTAAGATGGTATCTTAATATTTACAGGAATTAGAAATGTCAGTCCCAGTGTCCCTTAAACAGAAAAGGACATGTTTCGTCCTACAAGAACATCCTCATATGTACAATACTGTTTACGTTGCGTAAACTTGTCACTGACTGAGAGTTGGTGATACGAGTACAATGACCAATCGACCACTGCTCCAGTTGACTGCCGTGTAGCTCTCCAAGTAGGCTATACACGTTGTACTTTCATACGTATGATGTAAGCGTCCCGACTGCTGCTGATAAACCGAAGAAAAAAAATGACAGTCATGATGCGGAGATACGAGTATAGAAGGTCGTTCGGGATCTCTGAGGACGATGTTTGAAGGGTAATTAGCTAATGAAAAGCCATGTCTCCACCAATGCTCATGTTCAGTTGGAAAACCAGCATTGCTAGCTATAGCCCGAAAACGTAATTTTTACTGCAGCAGACTTGTCTGACATGTCTGTCTTACCCCACTTCTCCTTCTTTACGTCGCACCGACACAGATAGGTCTTATGGCGACGATGGGATAGGAAAGGCCAAGGAATAGGAAGGAAACGGCCGTGGCCTTAATTAAGGTACAGCCCCGGCATTTGCCTGGTATGAAAATGAGAAAACACGGAAAACCATCTTCAGGGCTGCCGACAGTGGGGTTCGAACCCACTATCTCCCGATTACTGGATACTGGCCGCACTTAAGCGACTGCAGCTATCGAGCTCGGTAGAGACTTTCCAGAGGTCATTGATAGTGTGTAAACTTCTATATTTAAGGACCTTTTTAGATGTCCAAATGCAAAGAAGTCCACGGATGACCCATCGGATGCCATAATCGGAATGTCAGTAAAAGGAATTGCACGGATTTCAGTCTCCATCTCTATTCTCTCTAAGGACAGACGAGTCGAACGAGAGGTGTGGCTGGGTGCTTTATCTTGATGTACCCATACCTGATTTTTCACCCTCTCATACTGTGCTGGGATATCTGTGTTGTAAATGGGTGTTAAAACCTCTTGCTGATAGTGTGTTGAGTTCACATTCACATTATTAGCTACACGGGCGAATGGTTAACTTGTCATTGTAGCAGTATCCAGCGATGGTCATGAAACCCCTTAGAAAACCTTCCTGGCATTCTTTATACACTGTTTGATTTTTTTCTCTAGGGCGGTAGTAAATAGAGCGGGGTTCATTAGTCACTAAGGTGCACATACGCTTCGTCTAATATCACCGCATTTTTCCATCTGTCCCCAGCCAGAAGCCCTCATACAGCTTTCTTGCGTAAGTGCGACGTTCTGAAATGTGACGAGGCAATAGCTTGTAAACTCAGCACTTATGCCGCTTTTCTAATTGCAGGTCCGTAACATCCCCAACTTATTTGCGATACTCCTCTGGGGGGCAGGGTTACCTCCTGAGACATTTTCCTCACCTCTTCTGGTGTAAGGCTGGTGGCTAATTGTGGATTTGCCTGATTTTTCCACTCTGGAATTAAGCCCAGCCGGCCTTTGCCTTTTTATTCAGTACCGTGTTACAGGTGAACTATGTAATGCGAGTGGTATGTATTTTTTTGAAGACCTTGTTTGAAAAATACGATATGATGTTTTATTTTTATTGACCTAACCTTGTAAAACCCCTCAATGGGGGTATATGCATATATGAATATATTTATTCATAAATCCAGCCAAGGGAAATCCAAAGTATCGGTGACACCGAGTGCTTACAAACAATAGGGAATAAATTTACGCGATGAGAAAAATGCCAAATTGAGAATTGAGGCCGTGGGAAAAGGGCTTCTCCTAATAAACATTCCAGAGTAAACGCAGATAGCGCAGTGGAAACTATGCTAGATAATTTTCAAAAAAAATTAAAAGAAAACGGCAGGAGAAATAAGGGACATGACAGGTGAAAATTAGATGAGAAACCAAGATAAAAATTTGGAAATATATATATATATATTTTAGAAAAATCAAATCAAACTCTTACAATATTAGAAGAATAGAAGTCAGTACAAATACGGAATTTTCCCAACCAGAAATAATACAAATAATTACATCAAGAGTAAAATATTCAAGAAAATGAAAGCAAATAAGAGAAGGGGCCAGGAGAGGAAAGGGATGGACAAAAAGGGGATGAATACAGTTTAAAGAAAAATGTTGAACAACGAGAATAAGAAAGAATGTTCGCAGTTACCAGATTGAAGTATACCAACATGAAGTCTACTAAGCAAAGTCTAATGTCATGTGAAAGTTGCCACCTCTTCAATTAACACCCGAAATAGGCACAAATAAAGATTGTCCAACTGGCTTAAGTCACTGTATACAATAATGAAACAGTCTCCAAGTGTACCAAAACATACATGGTGAAGCATTAATTAACCACAAATGTGTGTAGGAGTCGTAGAGTTGCGGATATACCACACGCACATTTTGAAAGCAAACAGTCACTGGATAGTCAATAGAGGCTTTGAAATTGAAAAATGCAAGTAAAATCTCGGCCTGGAAATGCACTGCTCCCAGTCAAAATTTGCAAATAAAATAGCTCCAAATGCAACACAGCATTATTTACAATAAGGACATTTTTAGTTTGTCATACCTCATCTTGAACCAAGTAGTTCTGCCCAAAAATGGAGAGTCCAGGGCACATGTCGCTAAAGACGGAGATGATGTTAAAGGTTCCTCCCTCCACACAGGCCAAAGTCCATCTCAACACATTCAGAGGAAGGCCGGGTATTTATAGTGTGGAATAATGAGACATATGTCTGGAATATTCCAGAAGTTAGTGGAGCATGCGTGACAAAGCGGACGATGTCACGTGACGTCAGGCAGCGAAAGGGAGGTTAGTTTATCGTCGGTCGGAAAGGTGGATAAGGCAGAGTTCGCGCAAGGTATGATGTGTACAAATCCACATAAGTATGTAAATTCCAGTTGAAGAGAAAATGCGGTGTGTATCCAGATGAAGGTAAGTCCATATTAATTGTAGAACAAGGTTATGTGCGTGGCAAGGTTGATAACAGTAGTTGCCGGTGAGGTGAAGAGTCCGTTACAACCTGTACTGTATAATGTTGTAACATAGGCATTTGTAAATAGTAGAATTCTGTCTATAGTTCCTGGAAAGTTCCAAAAAGTTACATAACTTTGTACAGGGTGTGTTACTTTGTTGGTATGTGTTCTAGAAAGTGTGTTCTGTCTATTCTGAAAAAATACGACTTTCGCGATCATGCGTATTCTAGAATGTTAGTCAAAGTTCGCGATCGAAAGTAAGGTTGTGATTGGTGAGTCTAGGTGGCGATAGGGAACTCGTGCACGCTGATTGGCTGCCTCCAAGGCCAGTAATTCCTATATATAGTGAGCGAGGCAGTGTTCGAATGAATTTTGTACCCTGAATTCTGTCGGTCTCGGTTTATCTGTCTGCGAGCAGCCTATCTGGTTGACGTCCCCCGGTTTCCGCGATGGCACACTCCTCGGGTAAGCATTCTTGAATTCCTTTCCTGCTAAAATTTCCGTAATGTTCCGATTTGCTTTTCATACAGGAGTCTGCCCTAACCTCGCCTAGATTCACCAAATTAGTTACTTATGACGCCTTAGTTTTTCAGCTGGACTTACCTGTTCGTTTCCGAGGCATTCCCATTTCTTGTTTCACTAAAATATGTATATTGTAGTTTAACATTATTTCCCTTGGGGGTTGCCTCTGGTAGTTCTGTATCACTTGAGGTACGCTAGATTTTGGATAAACTGTAAATTGCATTGTACTACTGCATTGGTAACTGGATGTACAGTTGATTTGAAATTTGAATTTACACTGCTACGAATAACCTATGTATATCACTGAACTTATAGCTCATAACTTGGAATGTATTTGTAAAATTATCTTGTAAATAATATTTTTTTAAACTAAGGATCACGGTGATTCATTTTGGAATCCGCTATCTAAGCCATGTCCATGCCTTTGGTAGGTTCCCAGCCCTTTCATCTTCCCGGTCTGTTGTTCACTAGTTGGCCCTACTGATATTTCGTACATGTTTTGTTGGAGATCTGAGTAATGCCAGCTACTGTTTTTCCGAGTGTGTAGTGTTTTCTTATATTGTGTAGTTTGCTCTTACCTTCCCCTTTTAACTCTGTTTGTGCCTTGTTTGGTGTTACCCCTGTAGTAGAGGTAACAACCGCACTCATCTCGTTCTTTGATATCAAGAAATCACGCTTCTTGCACATTGCACAATAGTTATATTTAGTATCGGAAAGGGCTGTTATGTAGCCCTCCCAGTAGGGGCCAATCCGCTTCGGCATTGTTGCAGCTAATGTCACAGAACTCTACACACATGTTCTCAGTACTGACGTGAATCATCACTCCCAGTTTTCATGTGCTCAAACTGATAACAGCGTCGCTAGCGGCTTTGAAACTCGTCACTAGAGATACCAAACGACCTTCTGTAAGAGCGCAGCGAGGGATCCAGTAGGCCGTGGTTACAGTTTACGTTTTTAACAACGAAAAACATGTCTGAATAGTGATTATGTTATGTGTATTTATTTTAAGGTGTAAAAAAATATATTTTGTAAAGGTTAAAAATAATTCAGTGTGTGTGTGCCTCTACAGAACTAATAACATTCCTGTTCCACCAATGTCCAATTCTAATTTTTGTTTCCATTCCGTATATTATATCACATTAGGTATTTAAAACTCATATTTAACAGCTGAAATACAAGCACTGCATCATCTTCAATACATCTTTTATATATTCGTATGACAGACTTAACAAAAAAAGTGTAATAAAGGCAGAGATAGTTCTCAAAGAACACGCGTCAGGCTTCTCATTTTTTCTGTCTCTATTTTCTGAGCCGTATGATTGGCTGTGGGTTCCGAAGGCCATGACGCTCGTTAGCGGTGCAGACGGCTATGGAAATGAGCCCGTTACTATGTAAGGTCTCCAGTAATGGGCTATTAGAAGGCGGTGCTGACGACAAGGGGAGGTCGGGGAAAGGGAGGCCCACAACGTTCTAGTTGGAAAAATATATATACATGTACTAATCAGCGAAGAGGGGGCTGGATGGGCGAGGGGCTGCAACACAATGTAACCCGCTGGTCCTGGCGAATAACAAGTTGTCACACAGGGGGAGGGAAGGGAGAACACGCCGCTCCATTCAAGTTCATCTATTTTAAACAGAACTGTCGTTCGTCCTCGCTTCTTTTTTGTTGCCAACGAGGAAACGTTGTGTTTGTACGGCGTAGTTGGTGCATGTAGAAAAATTGAAAAAAAAAAAAGTTTATTAATTCCATCGATGGCACGACTTGAAATGTGTTTCGTTTCCAAATTTAGAACATATTTCATTGTCTCAGTAGCTTCCGTGGTTCAGGCGGCAGCGCGCCGACTTCTCACCGCTGGATACAGTGGTTCAAATCCCGGTCACTCCATCTGAGATTTGTGCTGGACAAAGCGGAGGCGGGACAGGTTTTTCTCCCGGTACTCCGGTTTTCCCTGTCATCTTTCATTACAGCAACACTCTGCACTATCATTTCATCTGTCAGTCATTAATCATTGCCCCAGAGGAGTGCGACAGGCTTCGCAAGCCGGTACAATTCCTATCCTCGCCGCAACTTGGGGGCTTCATTCATCCCATCCCCGACCCGGTCATTGACTGGAAAACAGGTTGTAGGTTTTCATTTCCATTTCATTGTCTCACAGATGGACAGGAGAGATACCTATTGAAGTTTTAATAAGATCGCGTTGATAAGTAAATTAAATTCTTCAGTGAGATTTATAAGATATGATTTATTAATCCATCAACTTCCCCTACGTAGCCTATGGGCTGCTAATTCACAAAGTGTACAATTCCAACACATATCCAGCTGTTATCGGAGATCTACATATAAACAGTGCAACAGCAAAATACTTGAAGAGAACTAACAAGAGTGTTTAGGCCTATTCCAAGTGTGATTTTCCTCCTTTTCCCCCGCTCTTTTCTAGGACCTCTCTGTTATTCTGTATAATCGCTGCTGTGCCAAATCCGCGAATGTGACAATGTCCATTATTTCCCTTAACACTGGTCACGCTCCCAGCCTCATGCTGATATGAACATCATTTGTCTATGCGTGTGTGTAAAGGAAAATGAACCTTACTATACCGTACTGTTGGAATGTATGTTATTTACCCGCTCCTAGAGTACGGTATGATGTATCCCTTTGCCCTCCAGGGTTGTTTTTTTCCGTCGGACTCAGCGAGGGATTCCACCTCTACAGCCTCAAGGGCAGTGTTCTGCGGCATGAGACTTTCGGTCGGGGATACAATTGGGGGCAGGACCAGTACCTCGCCCATTTGGCCTCACCTGCTATGCTAAACAGGGGCCTTGTGGGAGGATGGGAAGATTTGAAGGGATGGGCAAGGAAGAGGGAAGGAAGCGGTTGTGGCCTTAAGTTAGGTACCACCCCGGCATTTGCCTGGAGAAGTGGGAAACCACGGAAAACGACTTCGAAGACGGCTGAGGTGGGAATCGAACCCCCTCTAGTCAATTATCCTCCTGAGGCTGAGTGAACTCTGTTCCAGTCCTCGTAGGCGCTACCACTTTTCATACTTCTTGGCAGAGCCGGGAATCGAACTCGGGCATCCCGGGGGTGGCAGATAATCACAATAACCACTGTACCACAGAGACGGACGAAGTACTGAAATTTACCTTTGATAATAAATATACTTACGAAAATATACAAAAGCAAAAATTCCAAAGAGCCACTGGAACTGATAAGGTTTCTAGGCTTATAATAAAGGCAGTGGATTGCGATATACTACCGTAAGTTACCTGAAGTACTTATCTGATAGCTATTTTCACGAAGAAGATATACCAAACGAATAGCGAGTTAGTATACTGTAAAAAGGAAAGGATGAAGGGCGGATGACCTAGATGCTAGGCCCCTTTAAACAACAAGCATCAAGGAAAGGATGATAAACATAAAGTGGACAACTGCAGACCAGCCAGCTTGAACAAGTGAGCTCTGGGAAATCATTCTTTCTGATTGTACTAGAAATAGAAATAGACATATATTTTATTTAAAGTTTACAAGTAGGACCATAGGTCTCCTGCCACTTTAACCTAAATGTATCAATTAATGTACAAAATCTAATAAAAAGAATACAGAAAAAAAGCGTAATATACATTTTCCTACTGTGGATAAACAAAACATCTAGGAGATAACAATATTACTTTTACCACTTCAGAAACATAGACTATACGAACAAGGAAGAGAAGACATAAGAGAAACCTAAGAATTTTAATGCCGAGGATGAATTAAGAATAACACTGAGCATATAAAATGTATCTGGGAGATTATGATACTTCGTACCATTTAATTAATTTGGTGAAAATTCACTTACGTGGCTTAATATGTGGAAAGGTAGCAGTATTTAAGACATTTTTTTCTGAGTTCCTACACTACTTTGCTGTATTCCATATAGTTTAAAGTCATTGTATAAGTGAGAGGGAGTGACAAACGACTTACTGCACTTTACCGTACGATGCTGTGGAACCTGAAGGGTGTTTGTTAGCTGTAAACCTATTGTCCCGATCATACACTAAACACGTTTGCGAAATAACTAAGTGGTTTGAGAGAAGGCAGTTCGGGTTAAGGAAATGTTATTCCACTGAGACTCTACTTGTAATGATCCAGCAAGATTTAGCAGATACTGACATGGATGTGTTTTTGGTCTGGGGGCGGTCTATCTCGAATTAGTGTCATCAATTATGCGACACCATCGTAACCATGGCAACCACTGTTCGTCTAAGTATACTCGGTCAGTAGCGTCATCTTCTCACTGTGCCCTTTCTTCCTGTAACTAAGAGCTAGAGGAAATCTCGTGTCAAGTGAACGCCGTTCTACTTCTCAGTCCGGAATTAAAATTCTTGAACTGACCGGAAAAAGAACCCAGGGTCTTGTAATAAGTGACAGGCAAGCTACCTGTATAGCACAGGGCTAGCTAATAATAACTGTTGCGGAGTTATCCGTGGAAGGCAGAGGTGAAAGAAGGTGTGGGCTGGAATGGGTCTAACTACAAGTCCGAAAGATATTTCAATAAAGGTTATATTTTCAATAGACAACAAGATTTAACAAATTTTCACTAGGTGAAATAACAATGACAAATCAGGTACAATTATAACTTTACAAACGAAAGCACAAGTTAAGGGGTCTTTACAAATTCTGGGCTTCGAGCCCCAATTTCACAATCCTTGAGCAACTAGCCCAACTTTACCAAGGCACACATTTTATCCAAAGGGCAGAAAACCCCTTCATTCAAGGAGCCTTTGCTCCAAAACCATATCAGGCCTCCTAGAGGCACTTTTACCATATATGAAAGAACTGACCCGCTCTCAAATTTCCAAGCCTATTAAAGGCCATACCAGACTTTTACAATAAATTGCCATCAAGGCACCGCTTACATCAAAAGAAACGGGGGTATTTCGTGCCCAACCTACTGAGCCTCAGTGGAAAAGAACAGATTAATTAAATGGCGTCCAAAATACCAAGATGCACTCCTACATGAAACCTAATAAAACCTAGGGGCACTAGGCCGATGATACAGGGGCTATTCCCAAACTAGGGAGGTGACTCGTATAAGAAAATTTGAATACATTAAGAGGAGAAAATCGGTTATGAAAACGTAGTCATCTCAACTCAAAATGAAGGGGAGCTCGAGAGGGTAAAGCACTCTCTATCCCCGATTTACAGTTAAAGTAATAAGAAATTTTTACATAAGCTGGCACCAAGTTACATTTTTAGAGAGGTAGGTTACAATTGAAAAGGTTTCGGACCTTCCCCGAGGGCTAAACTGCTGAGCTAGCAAGAAATAAAAATGTTAAAAGGCCATTACTTTGTTGAAGAGCTGCTGCCCGAAGGAACAGGCGCTACCCGCCCCCTGCTATACTTCCATACACTAAGCTAGATGTTGTTGAAGTGGTCGAGAGACAAGAAAATCAGCAGTTTTTATACCCTCGGGGAAGATTCGAGACCTTTCATGACTAATTAAGACACACCCACAGGCGTTTATTGGCTAACTAAAATTTACACATCAAAAATTGGGGAAGAAACACTATTGGTTGAAAATTAATGACAGAAATTATTGATTGGCTAACTTCAAAACTGGCGGAAAGAAAAGATTTATATTGCCAACCCACAAATGAAAGAACGAAATTTAGTTATAGGAAAACTTATGAGTATAAAATATCTTCAAGAAAAGTTCCATTTCGCACCAGGGTGCATGATCATAGTTTTTGGTAGAGACATCTGTGAGCGAATGTCCATACTTCTTGATAATTAGTAAACAAAAACAATTCGAAATTAACACAGTGACATCTTCTGATAAACGGTTGAATTAATTCAGTTTTAAAGTTCAGAGTTTCAGCTGTAGAGGAGTACTTTAAGGTGGAACATTCAAATGTGCGGCGTATAGGTGTACCAACCGGTACAATAACAATGAAAATTCACAGCCTATTTCCAGTCATTCGACCGGGTCAGAAATTGTATGAATGAAGCCCTATCTAGCGACGAGGATAGGAAACGTAAAGGCTACCGAAGTCCGTCGCACTCCTCTGGGGCAATGATAATGACTGTCAGATGAAATGTTAATGGAGAGTATTGCTGGAATGAAAGATGACAGGGAAAACCGGAGTACCCGGAGAAAAACCTGTCCCGCCTCCGCTTTGTCCAGTACAAATCTCACATGGAGTTACCGGGATTTGAACCATGGTATCCAGCGGTGAGAGGCCGGCGCGCTGCCGCCAGAGCCACGGAGGCTTAATTAAATAATATATTTAAGAGGTCGCAAATATAGTAGTATTATTTTCTCACAAATGAAATGGCGTATGGCTTTTTTTTTTTTTTTTTTTTTTGCAAGTTGCTTTACGTTGCACCGATACAGATAGGTCTTATGACGACGATGGGATAGGAAAGGGCCAGGAGTGGGAAGGAAGCGGCCGTGGTCTTAATTAGGTACAGCCCCAACATTTGCCTAGTGTGAAAATGGGAAACCACAGAAAACACTCCTTCAGAGCTGCCGACAGTGGGGTTCGGACCTACTATCTCCCGAATACTGGATACTGGCCGCACTTAAGCGAGTGAAGCTATCGAGCTCGGTCGTATGGCTTTTAGTGCCGGGAGTGTCCGAAGACATGTTCGGCTCACCAGGTGCAGGTCTTTCGATTTGACTTCCGTAGGCGCCCTGCGCGTCGTGATGAGGGTGAAATGATGATGAGGACAACACATACACCCAGCCACCGTGCCAGCGAAATTAACCATTGATGGTTCAAATTACTGACCCTGACGGGAATCGAACCCGGAACCTCTGTAACCAAAGGCCAGCACGCTAACCATTTAGCCACGGAGCTGGTCTTTTGTGGATACACTCATTTTCCTTCTGATTTATCGAACCTTTTTAGGCCTATCTTCTCTTGTTTTAAGAGGAAGTACAACTAGGCAACCAACCTTTAACTTATATAATACTAATCAGAGAGAGGAAAAAAAAAAAGGAAGGGATCCGCCACATCGAAAAATGAAGATATCGGTCAAAGAAAGACAAAGGACACGAAGGGCGTGAAAATGAAAGTCTCTTTAACCCTCGAATGCTCTAATAGCGTCGGATTCGGAAAAAAAGAAAGAAGAGTTGACCAAGGAAGGTCGGATAAGATAGTTGAAAGTGAGGAGCCTGGCAGAAGTAAGTGAAAGCAATGCCAGGACTCAACTAAGGTGACCACGCTCCCAAGTTCAGAGTCCCTAGTACCCCTTTTAGTCGCCTCTTACCGGGGATACCATGGGTGTTATTATACCGCCGCTCCGACCCACAGGAGGACATGTGCCCCCTGCATATCGTAAGAGGCTAATAAGAGGGGAACAACGAGATAACCTGTAACTTACTCGCTCTTTCGTATTCTAAGTCCGAAAACATAATGATTCTATGCTTTTCCGTGTAGCGGAGAAAATCTACTAGTGCGATTGTTTTTTAGATTTCAAGAAGTCAAATGGGTTGGAACACTATTGACCTACCCAAAGCTTTCGATAGGGTGTGAACGGATGTCCAGCACGTTGACCACTCAGCCACTCGTATATTGTTATGTTTTATTCAGGGTGAATTTTGAAGTTTTTATGATAACATATTAAACGATTAAATATATTTAAAGTGTCAATAAATGCCAGTTAAAATGTAGCCTGCAAGTAATTAACTTACTTAGAAACATTTTTCGGACAAACAAAATTATCTGTCAAGGGGATGTGGTTAATGTCTACGGGATGTTGCCATTACTCCCACTTTGTTAAGTAGAGTTCTCTCACCTTTCCTAACCGCACTGCCCTGGGCAACTTGAGTTCCTTTCTCACTGCTGCGGCACTAAGCTTGCATAGCAAAGTTGTTCACCTTCAAGCTTTTCATGGATATTCCATTTCTTTAACATAATAGAGTGGTGGGAATCATCACCAATCATGATCTTTCTGTGGTTCAGTGCTGGATTGTCGGCCCAAAATAGCTCTTTCAAACCGTGCAGAGATAGTGGGATTTTTTAAGGTTGGAAGGAGTCCATTAGACTTTCCATGTCATACGATGGTGGCATTTAACAGATTTCCAGTGATTCATTTGGTGTTTGCACGAAAAAATAATAATTAAAATTTAGCCAAATATCGCCCAACAAAGCTCCAGTTTGTGTGCTATCTAGTAGAGTAACAAGGTATATCAAAATTGACATGCAGGCAGTTTAATGCCGACAAATATAAATGTCTCCAGAGGGTAGGTGAGGCCATACAATAATAATAATAATAATAATAATAATAATAATAATAATAATAATAATAATAATAATAATAATAATAATAATAATAATAATAGTTTTAAGAGGAAGTTAAACTGGGCAACCATTCTCTGTCCCCACTAATCAGAGAGGGAAAATAGAAAGGGCCCAAGTCTTCGAAAAATGAAGCTATCGACCAAAGAAAGAAAAAGGGCCACCGAGGGCGTGAAAATGAAACTCCCTAGGCCAGCGATGGCGAACCTTTTCCGATTACTGTGTCAATTTTATTATTATTATTATTATTATTATTATTATTATTATTATTATTATTATTATTATTGTGAAGTGTATAAATTTATTTATTTCTCTCAAATTAAAATGATAAAGTTTCATCAACATGTTAATGTCCAACTCCATGGCTAAATGGTTAGCGTGTTGGCCTTTGGTCACAGGGGTCCCGGGTTCGATTCCCGGCATGGTAGGGAATTTTAATCTTAATTGGTTAACTGGGTGTATGTGTCGTCTTCATCATAATTTTATCCTCATCAGGACGCGCAGGTCGCCTCCGGGTGTCAAATCAAAAGACCTGCACCTGGCGAGCTGAACTTGTCCTCGGACACTCCCGGCAATAAAAGCCATACACCATTTCATTTCAACATGTTAATTCCTGCCTTCATTTTCGCTTAAACAACTACAAAACACACTTCACTGAATTTTCGTAAGAAATGCGGCTCCGTGTTTCAACTTCAAAATACTTTTCGTAATTTACAATACGTAACGGAACTAATATTGTTCTTATCTCATGATCATAATACAAGACGAAATGCCTGCAATGGTAAGTAAATAAATAAATAAATAAATAAATAAATAAATAAATAAATAAATAAATAAATACAGGACATAAGTTAATGTTTTGTGAAAACGAGTTTATGTTGGTAAACGATTCTTTGGTGATAGACGCATCTTTTAGTTGGGGGTGGTGGTGGTGGTGGTGGCGATTATTGTTTTAAGAAGAAGTACTACTGGGCAACCATTCTCTATCAACACTAACCAGAGGGGGAAAATGGAAGGAGTCCAAGACGTCGAAATATGAAGGTATCGGCCAAAGAAAAAAGCAAGGGGGCAGAGAGAGCGTGGAAATGAGACTCCCTAGGCCAGCGATAGCGAACCTTTTCCGGCTACAGTAGTGTGCCATTTTAAGTCTGGTCTGTTAGCCTCAATTGTCTACTGTGCCACTTGTTATCTTTCTTTAACGATTTATCCTCTCCCCCTCCTCCATTCCTAATTTCGGATTGTGTTTTCACAACTTGATTTATTGATTTATTTATTAGTTGTATAACGTGTAAATGTTCCGTGGTCGTATTTTGCAAATATAGCAAAAAATACATTCTTACAAATGTTAGTTTTAAGAACACCTAACTTAATTTGTAAAAAAAAAAAAAATCCATACAATTAATTGTATCACACTTCGTCATTAAATAATATTAGATATAAAAGACAAAAACAGTGTGAAATATTGTCCCCAGATTTAGTGTGGAATCTTGTTTGCTGAATCTTAGTAGCAATGCTATTTATGTTAGGTTCATAACTTGGTGTCTTCAGTAACACACAAGGTGCGCTTTAAGTCTGAACCAAGATGGTTTCTAACCGTTGAATTCACAAAGTTCATTGGAAAAAACAGCTGTTCATCGGCGTATGATGATCCAGACAAAGTAAGTAACGCTGTAGCCAGTTTCTTCATGGCCGAAACCTTTTGTGGGAGGTTGTTCTAATGTTCAAGTATTAAGCCTCTGGCTTCTTTAGAGAGCATTCACCATGAACAGCACCCTCTATTTTCACAAATGCTTTTGATAGTTGTATGAATTAGTTTACCCATGTACTGTTATCTCGAAACCCTATCAACTTCATTTTTAAATAGTCAATGTCTAACCAGTGAAAAATATTGACCTTAAGTTCACTCATTTGTGCAATATGAGGTATTGATTAAAGTGCAATGCTTTCTCCGAAACTCGAAATTGGACAAATCCTGTGGGGAAACTATTCTCATATGTGGTATGAATAAAAGGGAGTACCTTCTCAGACTGATGAGTATATACTCACTTTGTTTTGAGTATGGTTGATAGTTGTCTCAAGCTTGAGTATATACCAATTTATAGCTTCTGAGGGGAAATAACATGGCTGAGTTTATTAATAATGTAGTATCTCGTGGGAAAATTTACAAGGAGAGATGTAAACATGTGTATTCTAACAATTTTAAAAGTCTGTATCGTTTTTCAAAAGTGAATGTGGACTGGTTAAACCGATAATTATTTGGACCGGAGAAACTGAAAACAAGAGGTGGTGCTGTTAAAAACATAGTTAAATTAAAAGCATTTTTAAGATTGGCAAGTGACCCAGCATTTCAGTGTGGCATAGGAGAAGATCTTGGAATACATCGAACAACTGTGACTAAAAATCTTGTTGAGGTTATAGACCGCATCATGGCTAAAGCTGCAGTGTGGATAAAATTTCCTGAAACAGATATGGAATTTGAAGTTGAAAAATAAGAGTGGCAGGAAAAGTACTACTTTCCAGCAGCAATAGGTGCTCTTGATTGCACTCATGTTGGAATTAATAAGCCTACACATTATGGTGATGATATATAAACAGGAAAGGTTATGCAAGTATTAATGTACAGGCAACGTGCAACGCCAAGGAAGTTTTCACCAGTGTCGATGCATCATGGCCTGGATCTGTTCATGATTCACGTGTCTGGAGAAATTCAGCTGTCCAGACAACAGTAAGTATGAATAGGGTAAATTAGCGGATAGTGACTATGGTATTGCACCATGGCTTATGATACCGTTTAGAAATCCATAAATACCTCAAGAAATTGCTTATAACAGGTGCATTACCAAAGAAAGAGTTGTGATCGAACGATGTTTTGGGCAACTAAAACAACGTTTCCCAATTCCTCAGCACAAAGTACGCATGTCTTTAAATAAAGTGCCATAAACTTACCATTTGTTGCTGTGTGTTGCACATTAGTGCTAAGTACTTACAGGATGAGGACCCTGAACTACAACCATTAGGTGGCAATGTAAGGTTTGAAGATGGAAATGAGGATGATATGGCAGCTGCTGCAAATATCAGGTGGGATGGTGAAGCTAGGCGAAATGAATTGGCAGAGATAATATATCAAGGTGTTTGAGTTGCAGCAAGTACCAATGTCACTCTTGCTTATTGTTCACTACCAAAAATCAAACATGTAAGCAAAACAAGTTGTACTTAGAAAAAAATACAAGTTTGTTATTCTACAATTCGAGATTTTCACTTTTTTCCTTCAAGTCCAACAATCTTAATTGCGTTAGTAGCACCAAGCGCTGAAGTACAGTGTTATCGAATTTTGTCGTCTCTTCAGTCTCGTATTCCATGAAAATACTTCGTTTCCTTTTAGGGGTGGATATGACTTCTTTAGGGCTGCTTCCTTCTTCCCCTTCCTCTAGTACTACGACTTCCATTATAGGTGGAGGAATGTGGTCTGGTTCTACTTCCTGCCATACATCCAGACGTACTCCAACCGCAGTTGCTCCTAAGAAAAAATGAAAAATCGTTTTAAGTTACTTATATAATTTAGAGTTATATGTAGTTTCCTCACATGCAATTAATGAATTAAATGCAGCTAATATCCCAGGACCAGGATTCGAACCCGGGTACACTGAACCAAAGGCTTGGGTGCAGTTCAAATTGGCCTAAAGCAAAGAGGATTTCATGGTCTGTACTGTAGAAATATTCTGCTATGGCAGACTGGCTTATGGCATTCTCCGTGGAGGATGAAAGAGCGACATTTTACCGACCTAATGTGTTCTTTCACCTTTTCAGCCTTTTCGTCATGCCAATATATGAGCAACCATGGTTGCTCTTTGACCAGGCGAAGGTCATCACGCCTGTAAAAGACTTCTATGCTCGACTGGTAAGAGAAGCCATAGAGATATAACTGCGCCCAAATAAAATCAACAGCGAAGACGGCTTCAAGTTATCAAATACATGGAGACCTGCACTGCAGAAATACATGCATAACACCACCATGGAACAGCGGGACGCACTCACGAAACCGTCGACAGGGGGCGGTGAATTACAGCACGATGGTCATGACTTCCACGTTTCTTTGAATTCCTTTGCTCACTGTCGGAAGCAGAACTTAATATGCCCTGTTGAAGGCCAATGCAATTTGGCTGAAAGCTCGGCTTCATTAAATAAATATAGTGGCTTTAATCCAGTATTCATTTATTTATTTACGTTAAGGAATATTGATGATTGTTGGACAGATCATAAGCTTCTCTTTTGTAAACTCAGGATCTCTATCAGACCTAAACCACCTACGCTTTTTCAAAAGTTGTCCAGAAGAAGGTTTAACACATTCAGACTTCAAGATGAAGCCATATCTTCAAACTTTGAGAATGTGATCAGTGCCCAACTGTCTGAAACTCCAGTTAACTCAAACGATGATTGGCAAGAATGGGCCACTCTGTGAAAGAAAATCACTAAGTCAGCTGAGGAAACCATTGGTTTTTTAAACCAGAAGAGACAAGGCTGGTTTGACGACAATAACGAAGACATTTTGAGTCTCACCAACGACAAAAGACCCATCATGCAACACAAAAAAGCTCAGTATTAGAACTAAAGAGTAAAGGTCAGGCACAGAAATGAGAGATCAAGAATACTTGGTGGCAACAGAAGGCTCACGAACTTCAGAATTGTCTGATGCTCGGGACCTGAGGAACTTTCATGCAGGAATCAAAGATCTGTATGGTCCATTTCGTTCATCAGGTACACTAAAAAGTGCTCACCCTTGACAGTAATGAAATATTGGAGCACTGGAAGGAGCACTTCTCCATTCTTCTAAATCGTCCTTCCACTACCAGTGAAGTCTTCCTTCTGGATGTGTCTCAACAACCTGAACAACCATGGATGGCAATACCATTCACTTTCCAAGAATTCAGTGTGGCTCTGAAACCCAAGAAAGGCACCTGGCCCAGATAACATCGCGCTGGAATTAATTGAAGTTGGAGGTCAATCCTTCAAAACGCGAACTTTCACTCTTTACCTCAAAATTTGGGAAACAAGAGAAGTACCTGTTGACCTAAAGAATGTCACTATCGTGACCTGCATATTTAGACTTTTCTCTGGAATCCCTCTATTTATCAGCAGCGGCTTGTGTGAAATATTTGACAAGAGATCTACAGTTATTCCAAACAGATTTCACAGTTCTAGCTCTTGAGGAAACCCATCTGATTGTAAATATTTTCCCAACTTTACTTAGTTTTCCGCCTAGATCTGCTGCACATTCTCTAAGCTGAGCTTCATTTCTGGAGACATGCTATGGGCGGAATATAGTTTATCAAAGGAAAAATGGAAATGAGTAAGACCTTGGACCTCGTCTCTCGTGTCATGTACTGCTAGTTCGAGTCTGTGGGTAACACAGTGCCAAACAATCAAGTGAGGAAACATGTAACGCTAGAGCAACTCCATTTCTCTTTCCTAACATCACCGAGGTTCCGTTACTTGCAAATCCAACAAAGTTGTTTTTGAGATAAGAATGAGGAGAAACCATAAGAACTCAGATTCTGCAAAATGGCACCCTTGATTGAGGTGTATTTCGTGTCTTTAAGTTCAATGATATCCCTCCTCCCCCCCAAAAAAGGAATGAACTACCGGTACAATGTTTTCTGACGTGGTACATCTCAAACATAACACAAGTACTGGTAAATTACTGAAAGTAGTGGACTCGTCTACCATAAAACTTATTTTAACATTTTCTTTTTATCAAGTGATTAGCTATTTCCTTTTTCATTTCTGTAGAGATATGATCAATAATGTTGGTGCAACTGAACTTAAAATGTAAGACTCTTCCCATATCCAAACCATTAAGTTCCTGGACTTGAATGTCTATTGGAAAATCAGTGAATGGTCTTCCTAACTTGCCTCTTTATATGCTGTCCTAAACAGTCTGCTGTTGTAGTATCACACTGAATAACTAACATTTTATCTACTCCTGTTTCTAAATGATTGCTATCAGCCTGCTCTGCGCTTTTATGACAAATATTTTGCATGTTAACGTATTTTCTTTCTTAAACTATTTTGCTGCCTTTCTTTAGTATTTCCAAAACAAGTTATGATGTGGAGTTTTTCGTTTGTCACTGTTTAACCAGTTAAGCAAGCTTATCACTTTGAAATTATGATGTATGTACTTGTACACGCGACGCGCTCACACATTTCACACAAACAGTACCAGGGTTGCCAACTCCTAGATACTCATTATCACCAGATATGGATTTGAAAAACACCAGAAATCACCAGATCTAGATTTGAAAACTCTATATAAATTCACTAGATTTAGTAAGATAAGGCATTAAAATTACACTTGCCTTCTTTCAGTTTTGCTGTTCTGCATCTGAAGTTTAGTAACTCTAATGGTGTCCTCTTGTGAAGATAGGTCTAGCCTATATTTTAGCCATATGATCAATTGAATACAGCTGGTTTTAGTCCTGAACCTTGCTGTGGTCCCAAATCATGGCTGCTAGCTTCAACACAATAAGAACAACCAAGGTTTTTGTTTTTTATTACTACAGTAGCTAGCTGTTTTCAGTTTTAAAGTAATTGTAGTGAGACTCCGACCAGCATTCTGGATAATCTATAATCACTGAGCTTACTTGACCAGAAAGAATAATTGAATTACCTCCTACATTCTTATGTTCCTCCTCGAAATCGTTGCCCTTTGAGATGATCGTTCTTTTCGAAAGGCTTGGTTGGTCACAGCTAGCACTGTTCTCTTCAACTTCCAAGTTATCATGTGGAGTTTTTCATTTGCCACTGTTTAACCAGTTAAGCAAGCTCATTATTACTTAGAAATTATGATGTATGTACTTCTACACGCGACGCGCACACACACTTCACACAAACAGTACAGTACCTAACGAAACGGACTCAATTCAAACAACGGGAGACTGTGGCACTGAAAAAATACAACCAAGCGTTTACCGCCAAAAGAAACAAAGCTGACAAAGTTGCCAACAGCTCAACATGTATTGTACGTCGGGCTGCGGTTGAAGAAGCGTTAGTCAAATATAATAATATTTCCTTCTATTTTAGATCCGAGTTGTGCCACGAGATAATTATGAACAAAAAAATAATCATTTCCGATTTTTCTTTCTGAAACCCATTCGACTGTTTACAGTTGGGCTATTTTTCACAGATTTAAAAAGGAAGTTTAACCGGCACGCTTATAACAAGTTTGGATTTTAGTAGGTTCGCCGTACCGGCCCAACTACTGCACTGAAGAGCATGGAATGCCTCTGGAGTTCTTGTCCACGACTCAGGCAGCGAACGTTATTGTAAATTACAAGTCCGCCATATTAAGATTCACTTCGTGTAATACCTTCGAGTAGAGGCGATTATTTAGAGCACATGCAGATACGAAGTTCACAATTCTAGTTACTATGAAGAGTAAATTTTCAAACGATGTCGTACCCTCTTTCGCACATAAAGCGTCCTGGTGTAGTACAGATTGGAACTGTATAATTCAGATCGTTCATGTGGCGTGCCACCGTGGATTAGTTTCGCCATCCCTGACCTAGGCTTAGATACGTAATACCGCCAGAGTCGGAAAATAACAAGAGTTGGCTAAGAGAGGTCGGATAGGACAGATTAAAGTGAGGAGCCTGGCACAAATAAGTGGAAGCAATGCCAGGACTCAGCTAAGAGCCCCGTGGTCGCCAACCAACGCTCCTAGGTTAAGAGCCTCTAGGGTCCCTTTTAGTCACCTCTTACAAGCAGAGGATACCGTTGATGTATTCTACTTCTCCCCAACCACAGGGATTTTTTAGTTGTGAAAAGATGTAGTGCAACACCCCCTAACAATTACGGTAAATGACGTTCGGCTAGTAAACGTCATAGGGAAGTGAGCAGACAAGAAAAGTCAAAAATAGAGCAAACCGACCAGAACAACCAGGTAATAATACATCAAGCATACTAGGAAGCAAGGAAGAGTGGAGTAAACCACCCATAATTAAAAAAATCAAGAGGAAAGGATCCCTAGGAATTACTGAGGAACTCATCAAAAAACGACACCAACATTTTCAAAAATTTAAGATAAAACTATAATTTGGTAAATAATATTTACATTCAATTTAAATTTGAAAAATTATTAAACTTTGGTAAAATAATAGTGAAGAGAAACTTGCAAAAAACAAAAATAAGTAGGGAGTATAATTAACATTCAGAAAATAAATAATTTAAATGTAAAGTAACCTAGTTCTGTAGTAATTAGTACTATTCTGTCACACCAGCCTATTCCGAACACCACAAATAATTAACATATTAAATGGAATTAAAATTTAAATAAAAAAGGGAAATGGGTTGGATGGCTAAATAGAGGGCTTCTGACAGAACCCAGTGGAGGATCGTTCCCCTTAATACCCACATAAACGATGGTCTCACAATACATCGCATTAAATTTTAAAACAGTGCACAAATACAGACCATAATGTCCGCACAAGCCCGCACAGAATGGAGAATATTAAGCCAAAAAATAATTATTTAAATCAAAAAGCCATAGTAGGCTAGGGAATGAATAAAAAACTCGATATTAATAAGTAAGAGAACTAGTCAGTTCAGTTAACATGACCAAGTCAAGCACACGAACACTGCACAAGATGAAACAATCCATTATTATATTCACGATGATACACACAAGTTAACGCTATCGCAGACAAGACAATAATGAATAATAATCAATTACGTAACTGCCAAGCACGAAGAGATAAGCAACAATAATAGGAAGAATAGATAAGAACCTAACTCCAGATTGCTCGCACTAGGGCTGTCCAAAAACCCTCAATTAAACCCAAGACGTTACATTTATATTGTTGAAATTAATGCGGGTTTACCAAAATAATTAGGACAATAATCTTATAAATCACCCGCAGTAGAGATGAAAATAAACCAATCTAACCCAAATTATATATATAATAAAGAAATATTAAAATTTACAAGACCGATAATAATAATAATAATAATAATAATAATAATAATAATAATAATAATAATAAATTAAAAGTAGTATTAGGTAAAACATGGGCACGAGAAGGCCGGGAAAGCGATCATGTAAATGTCGCTAGCTGAGGCAATTCGGGGCATGCGCACCAGCATAGGCTGCAGGACACCGTAATTACTTTCGGATTACATATTAACCTGTATCAGTTTTATTACATTATAACTTTAAATATGTGAATACTGTATATTGTACCGAGTAATATAGAAAAATAACTACTTTAAAGAATAGGTTTACATTAATTTACAATGAAGTGACACTAAGAATCGGTTTCTGGCTTCAAGGCAGTCTTCACTGTCATCACTCATCTCACTATCTGTCGAGTCGTCTTTTACACTGATGATGAATGGCTCCATTCTTTCGTCCCTTACTATTTCCTTGGCCCAATCGTCTATTTGAGCATTTTCCGCACGATTGAAGCACTTTTCCCAATCTGCAGCAGTCACACGGTCGATGGCTTCTGACGTGAGTTTTTCTACGCCCTTTATTTTGAATGTCTTGTTCCTCTCTGCCACTTCTTTCTTGACTTGAGCCCAAATCAATTCACATTCACTATCCATCTTTAACTGCACTTACGATGCGAGCTCAACAGCTGCATGACAGGGAATGGCTCGGGTAAGGTGGCCTGGAGCGGTTGGGCTTCGGTTTGACAGCACTGTATGATCAGCGTTGCCAATCCGTGCCCGGAGGTAAGCGACTCTCGACCATCTGTCGCTTCGCCGTTCCCATATCTGACGACAGCGCAGTTTTCCTCACCCGCCTAATTTGGTGGCCGCGACAATAGGTGGTACGTTCCGAACTGTCAGTGGAGAGGTGGCGTGGAATGACATTAGTAAATGAATAAGTTTGAGTGGTGTCTTTACAAGTAGGAAAGATCACAATGTGAAGATAAAGTTGGCAGTCAAGAGGACGGACTGGGGAAATATTCGTTTATAGGAAGAGGAATTAAGGAGTGGAATAATTTACCAAGGGAGGTGTTCAATAAATTTCCAAATTCTTTGCAATCATTTAAGAAAAGGCTAGGAAACAACAGATAGGGAATCTAGGGCGACTGTCCTAAATGCAGATTAGTAGTGATTGATTGAGGGGACGTAAAGCTTTGAGCAGACCCCTGAGTGTTATTTGACAGGAGTAGGCTGCGTGCCGACGCCGGGTTTCACCCTCTCCCGAACTCATTATCATAATCACCTCACATCCGGACGCGCAGGTCGCCTATGGGTGTCAAATAGAAATACCTGCACCAGGCGAGTCGAACATATTCTTGGACACTCCAGGCACTAAAAAAAATCATGCGATACTAAATAAAATAATATGAAAAATAGAAGATATAATATTCTTTTATCTTTTTAAAAAATGATATTTGTTTGTGGCGTCGACCTCTAGAGGATCTTTTACCACTACTTTCACCATTTTTTTTGCTAGTTGTTTTACGTCGCACCGACACAGATAGGTATTCAAGCGACGATGGGACAGGAAAGGGCTATGAGTGGGAAGGAAGCGGCCGTGGCCTTAATTGAGGTACAGCCCCAGCATTTGCCTGGTGTGAAAATGGGAAACCACGGAAAACCATCTTCAGGGCTGCCGACAGTGGGGTTCGAACCTACTATCTCCCGAATACTGGATACTGGCTGCGCTTAAGCGACTGCAGCTATCGAGCTCGGTTTTTTTCACCATTTGAGAGGAACCTGCTTGTAAATGGAATTGCGGAAGTGTAGAGTGTTGTATGTGAGGAAAGCAACGTTAAGGACGACACAAACACCCAGTCCCCAGGCCAGGGATATTAATCATTTACAATTAAATCCCCTGACTTGGCCGAGAATCAAACCCGGGGCCGCCGGGTGACAAGCGAATGCGTTGCCCCCTACACCGCGGGGCCGGACTTCTTTGATCTTAATGTCGTGAAACTTAACGTCAGTTACAATTACGTCTTTAAATATCCTGTGAACATATTATCGAGGTTTAATTTCTGTGTCTTTGTTTAGTCTTGTATTTCACGCTACCATCTTGTAGAGTGTTTACTTGCAAGCTCCTTGTTGATCAAAGTCGAAGAGACAATTGTTTAATGGTTACGCCAGCACAGTATCTTGTTCTCTATACCTGGATTCTTTGAAGCGGTAAATCTGCTCTGTGGCGTGCCATTAGCGCGGAGTTTATCACCAGCATATTATTACACAATATGATATTTAGAATGGATCTTACAAGGAAACCGTCCCAGATGCCCCTCAGCTACTGCAAGAACAAATTTATGCAAGCTCTTTTTTTAGGGTAAAACAACCGAGATTGATAGCTGCAGTCGCTGAAGTGCAGCCAGTATCTAGTATTGGGAAGATAGTGGGTTCGAACCTCACTGTCGGCAGGCCTGAAGATGGTTTTCCGTAGTTTCCCATTTTAACACCAGGGCTGTTCCTTAATTAAGATCATGGCTGCATCCTTCTAACTCCTAGCTCTTTTCTATCCCATCGTCGCCATACCTATTTGTGTCGGTGAGACGTAAAACAGCTTGAAAAAAGGGGTAAAACAGCGCGGCAATAATCGTTGATGTTGCTCTTTTTAATGTTGTTAACGATATTGATGTAGACATCCCACTTATACTGCAAGAAATCCAGCAAGCGGTACATTCAAAATCTTTAGCCTAATTTCCCCCCTTATTTCATTCAATACTTTCATACCAAACTGACCTAGTCTATTACATTCTGAATATATTTACTTAAATTCTTCAAGGTCCGCCTCTGTGGTGTAGTGGTTAGTGTGATTAGCTGCCATCCCCGAAAGGCCCGGCGTTCGATTCCCGCCTCTGCCACGAAATTTTAAAAGTGGTACAAGGGCTGGAACGGGGTACACTCAGCTTCGGGAGGTCAAGTGAGTAGAGGTGGGTTCGATTCCCTCCTCAGCCATCCTCGAAGTGATTTTCCGTGATTTCCCACTTCTCCTCCCGGCAAATGCCGCGATGGTACCTAATTTAAGGCACGGCTGCTGCCTTCCCTCTTCCTTGTCTATCCCTTCCAATCTTCCCATCCCCCGCAAGGCCCCTGTTCAGAATAGCAGGTGAGGCCGCCTGGCCGATGTATTGGTCATCCTCCCCAGTTGTATCCCCCGACCCTGAGTCTGAAGTCTGAGGGACACTGCCCTTGAGGCGATAGAGGTGGGATCCCTCGCTGAGTCTGAGCGAAAAAACAACCGGTAAACAGATAAAGGAAGAAGAAGAAGAAGAGAAGAAGAAACTCTTCAAGTCCTGTGCCTCAGACGTTGCCGATTACCCCGGAGAAAGCACCCGTTTCTTTAGATAACATGAAGAGTTGTTCGGTGTTGTTGATGTAAGTCCATTCTTTGATGTTTTGGAGCCTTGACATCGGTCGTCTACCAGCTTCTCTTTCCTTGTAATATGAGGTGTAGAAGCCCGTACTTTCTACCTCGTAGAACATGGCCTAAATAAACTGTTTTCTTGGCTTTGATGATGTTTGCCAGCTGACGCTCAGCTCTAGCTCTCTTTAACACTTCATTATTGGTTATAAAATCTGTGCAGGCTGTTCTGAGCATTCTCCTATGTAACTACATTTCAAAGGCGCCTAAAATGTTCATGGACGAAGCTTTAACAGTTCAGGTCTCTACTCAGCGGCGATTGGAAATTGAAAGTGTGGGAGCAAAGAAACGTACAGACGACAAATAGCAAACAGTACCCGGGTTTGTGGGACATAGCGGACCCGCAAAAAAGAAAGCTACAAAAAGTAAGTTTTTGATGCTCTCTGAGTGAATTTCGACAAAGAGGTAAAGGTTGACAGTTTACCAACTTAAGTACGGTATAATAGCTTTTTTTTTTTTTTTTTTTTGATATTTTGATTCAAACTATGCAATAAAACTTTCAGCAATGGAATAATAACTTATTACACATATATTACAATTAAACAGAAGTACGGAGTGATTATACAATTGCAGTCACTTAGTATTTGACTACACACTAAAAAGACTGCCACACTGACGAGTGCGCGCGGCAAGTGGGTGAATCATACCTCAGCGTCATGACCGTGGCAAAAATAAATAAATAAATAAATAAATAAATGAATGAATGAATGAATGAATGAATGAATGAATGAATGAATGAATGAATGAATGAATCAATCAATCAATCAATCAATCAATCAATCAATCAATCAATCAATCAATCAATCAATCAATCAATCAATCAATCAATCAATCAATCAATCAATCAATCAATCAATCAATCAATCAATCAATCAATCAATCAATCAATCAATCAATCCCTGATACCCTTCCTCACAGCACATGCAAAGTCTCCACTACTTGCTTTGGCGCTATACAAATCGGTTAGTCGGGACGAGCAATATTTTGTGCGTATTTCTGCTAAAAATTTTGTTAATAATAAAATTAAATAAAGAAGAGAATTAGCTGATAAGGCAAAAGAGCTTGTATAGATTGCTTTCTTTAACAATTCCTAGCTTTAGCCGGCTAAAATTGAATAAAATGGTAATGTTTTTTCCAAAAAGTGAGCCCCCTCGCCCGCCCCCTCGCTCGCCCCCTCGCCCGCCCCCTCGCCCGCCCCCTCCCCCCCTCCTTATCGCCGCTACTGTCTCTACTCCATAAAGCAGCATTGACCAGACATAACATCTCAACAGCTTTTGTCTGAGTTTGAGGCTTAGATTATCACCACAAATTAATGATCACATCTTTTGGAAAGATGATCTGGAAATCTCAATATGACATCTGATCTCTTTTTCAGGGTTCAAATTACCTGTTATGGTGCCCCCAAGGTATGTGAATGGGCTTACTTGTTCAATGTTTTGATTTTATGTAACGAAATGGAGACATCTTCATGTTTGCTTCTGCTAAATACCACGAACTTGGTTGTTGTGGTGGTGGTGTTTAGACCACGTCTGAATCCACTGAGGTGAATTCTACTGAGCTATACTTGAAGACTTTCTCTTACCTTAATAACGAAATTCAATTGTAAAATTACCGGCTAGTGGCTTTACGTCGCACCGAAACAGATAGGTCTTATGGCGACGATGGGATAGGAAATGTCCAGGAGTTGGAATGAAGCGACTGTGGCCTTAAGTAGGGTATAGACCCAGCATTTGCCTGGTGTGAAAATGGGAAACCACGGAAAACCATTTTCAGTGCTGCCGACAGTGGGATTCGAACCCACTATCTCCCGGGTGCAGCTCACAGCCGCACAGCCAACTCGCCCGGTGTAAGATTACCAGTGTTTCGCCAAGGTGAAGCATGGGTTCATTGGTTGGATACCGCAGCTTTCCGAGACACTGACCTTATCTACGATAGTGTAATTCGGACGCTATTCCCGACAGAGGATTATAATTGAAAGCAGTACAGAAAATTTGCGTGATAAATTTCTTATCCTCTTCCGACCCAACAATAAACGAAGTGACAAAAACACAGAAGGGTCAAATCAATTTATATTTAGCATTATTAAGAGTAGGCCTGTCCCGTTAAAAAGACTGTTGTTTTGAAAAATGTTGATAGATTATTTTTTCTTCACGTCTCACCGACACAGATGGGTCTTATGGCGACGATGGGACAGTAAAGGGCTATGAATGGGAAGGAAGCGGCCGTGGCTTTAATTAAGGTACAGCTCCATCATTTGCCTGGCGTGAAAATGTGAAACAAACCATCTGCCGACAGTGGAGTTGGAGCCCACTATCTCCCGAATGCAAGGTAACAGCTGCGCGCCGCTAACCGCACGTCCAACTCACTCGGTTTGATAGGGCTCCTAGGTTTGCAGATTCTGACGGGATTTCGCGATATTTAGATAATTTGTGGCATAGTTTCCCGCTTTCCGACTAAAGGCTACTATTTCCCGAATGCCCTCCCTTTATGTTGACAAATGGATGGAGTAGGTTGGGTAAAAGTTTTCATTCCCTACCCTGACAGGGTGAGGAGGGTCTCTTAGGCCGTGCTGCCGTCTCTCAGGCCAGGGATATTTGAATTGGTGATGTGATTTGTGGAGGAGGTGAGATGGGTACGCCCTTGGCCTATTCGCCTTAGTACAGGCCACGGAAAATCATTCTGAGGACAGTCGACAGTAGGGACCAGTCCCTTCGCCTTCTAGATGTAGAGCTTCAAGGCTAGTAAAACCAGCCTCTGTTAAGCTGAATACTATTCTACAAGAACAAGAGTTGGCCAAGGGAGGTCGTATAGAATAGATGAAAGTGAGGAGCCTAACACAAGTATGTGGAAACAATGCCAGGCCTCAGATAAGAGCCCTATGGTCGGCACCCCACGCTCCCAAATTTAGAGTCCGTGGGGCCACTTTTAGTCGTCTAGTTGCAATAAGCAAGTTACGTATACGAAGGCTGATCAACAAAGACTGAGACATTTGTTTACAGATGTTTATTACTCCATTTCAATGTTTACATGATCTTTTTCAAAGTCGTCCCCTCCTACTTCAATGCACTTTTTATAGCGTCTCTGCCAGTCCTTGAACACATGCTGCAGGCTATTCTTTGTCAGGTCCTTGAGAATCGCCTCACTTTTCTTGAGCACTGCTTCAGAATTCTCAAATCGAATGCCCCTAAGTTTTGCCTTTAGTGATGGGAATTAAAAAAATCACAGGGTGCAAGATCAGGGCTATAAGGTGGATGCGGTACACAGGTAATGTTAAATCGAGCCAGAAACTGCACGACTTGATTTGCGACGTGAGGCCGTGTATTGTCATGATGAAATCGCCACCCAGTCCGAGAGAGCTCTGGTCGTTTCTTTGCAATGTGCTTCCTCAGTGTAGCCAAATACAGTAGAGACAATACGCGACACTTACGGACTTAGCCTTGTTAAAATGGGAGACAATTCGACGGTGGCGCTCCTAGTGACTTGACCTGAAAAATCGCGCTAAATTCAAATATCAATGGAAATGCATGTACGAAAATGGATAAATAAATTACGTCTAGAAAGAAAGTATTATTGAGATATTGACTTCGAAGTTGCTAAAGCAATTCTGGATAAATGAGTGAAGAATTATTTAAAAGGTAATTATTTAAAGACTGAAAGTAGACATATAAACAAGATGTGAAATGGTGTGTTGTGAAATGGCTGTCATTTATGCATTACTTTTTTTGCTTTAGCATTCCTCCCTGAACTTTTACGGTTAGATTTGTCTTGTTTCTCATCAAAACATTTTATCATCACATTAAGATACTTGTCAATAAAAATATCGGCACATTCCTTACACACATGATGCAATGAATTAACATTTAAAAGCTGGATAATTTTCCCCTTAATATGAAGCCTACTAACAGAAAGTAAATCTATAAAATCCCGGCTTTAATCTGAGAAGAGGGATAAAAGAAAGAAAAGTATGAAAATGTTGTCGATGGTGATGCTTTGAGGAATATTTACGTACATTTAGAGTAAACATGTAACATACCCTTGGCTGTATAGTCGAGGATTTCAAAGTCGCTTGCCTGGAAATGATCTGAACAGATCTTATAATTCTTATATAAGCGTAACGTCCCATCTTTCTTGTACACCTTATCTAAATCACTTCTGTGACATTTCAAAACCCACAGATCACACCTACAAGAACACATCGGTATTGAAGGTTAACTGCTGCACTATACAATAAAATATGCGTATTATATTTTAAGCCAGTTAAAATATGGGTCATACCGAGCTCGATAGCTGCAGTCGCTTAAATGCGGCCAGTATCCAGTATTCGGGAGATAGTAGGTTCGAACCCCACTGTCGGCAGCCCTGAAAATGGTTTTCCGTGGTTTCCCATTTTCACACCAGGCAAATGCTGGGGCTGTACCTTAATTAAGGCCACGGCCGCTTCCTTCCCACTCCTAGCCCTTCCTTGTCCCATCGTCGCCATAAGATCTATCTGTGTCGGTGTGACGTAAAGCAACTAGCAACAACAACAAAAAAAATATGGGTCGAGCAGGTCAGAAGATTATGAAGCACTATAAAAAACTCTTTGTCACTGGAAGAATATATATGCAAACACAATATTACTTACATTTTCTCGTCACGAGGGTAGCGAAAGAAAGACCGCGCATTCTTCTTTCTTCTCTACTTCATAGTTAGTGCAGCCAAACACAGCACATACCTTTCCCCTCATGTTGAGAGGAGATATCAAGGAATGACACACGCTACTATTTAATTATGTCAACTCAATGAAAACGCATAAATAACACCAAAAACGTCACACACAAATACACGTGCTCTTATGACAGAATCAGTAGTTCTCAGGTCAAGCCGCTAGAGAGAGCTCTAATAGCTGTCCCTCGATATCTCGCTGAGTGTCGCGGTATTTTCTCTACTGTATTTGGTGTAGCTAATACTGACGTGTAGTAACAGTAGTGTGAGGGGGAAGTGCATACTGGTAAATCATTCCATTACAGTCAAAAGATGTGATCACCATCGCTTACCCTGCAGATGGAACAACTTTTGCATTTTTTTTTGGCGATTTCCACACTGTGCTGGCTTGTTTTCCTTCAGGATCATAATGATGCTTCCGCGTTACATAAATTTCAGTGGCTCTATGCTTTAAACGGCAACAGAATTTGATTGCGCTGTACTCTTGCGTCACCTCAATTGTCTGGTTTGCGAAATGCACGTAGCGTCACAAAACAGAGCATTACTACCAACCTACCGATACGAGAGTGCTGCCGCCTATGGACATTATACATAAAAACTCGCTCTTTTCAAATATTTGTGTTACAAACAGGTAACTATTACGGAAGCTACAGGAAAAAATCAGTCTCAGTCTTTGTTGATCAGCCCTCGTAGCATGCTGGGAAAGTTTACAGAAAGGCTTTCTTCTGTTGGAAATGTATGTCCCGTCTCTTGATAGCCTACGAGGTCGGGGATGAGATGAGATGAAATTATATGGCATGTTTTACGGCCGGATGCCCTTGCTGACGCCAACCTCAGTTGAGAAGCTAATGAAGATGAAATGAATAATGGTGAATAAAATTGGGTAAAGAGGTGGAATGAATAAGGAACTGTCCTGTCATGCCTGGAAGTGAAAATGGGAAACCATAGAATACCATTCTCAGGACTGTAGAGCTTGGCTCTTTAGCGGCAGCGCGTTAACACTCCACTAGGTGTTATTATTATTATTATTATTATTATTATTATTATTATTATTATTATTATTATTATTATTATTATTATTATTATTTTACAAGTGAATGGACCACTAATGGACCACACCGCTGGGTCCCGTGGTTCAAATCCCGGTCACTCCATGTGAGATTTGTGCTGGACAAAGCGGAGGCGGGACAGGTTTTTCTCCTGGTACCCCGGTTTTCCCTGTCATCTCTTATTCCAGAAACACTCTCCAATAGCATTTCATTTCATCTGTTAGTCATTGCCCCAGACGAGGGCGACAAGCTTCATCCGCCGTCACAGTTCCTGTTCCCGCCGCTAGATGGGGCTTCATTCATTCCATTCCTGACCCAATCAAATGACTGGAAACATACTGAGGATTTTTCAGGATTATTATTATTATTATTATTATTATTATTATTATTATTATTATTATTATTATTATTATTATTATTATTATTAGCCTATTATTATTCGTTCTTGGCCAGCTGTGGACCACGTGAAGTAACTTCATGCTTTTCTTCCTCTCCTTGCCTTCCTCTCTTTTCAGTATTTCTTCATTCTTTCACCATGTTCCTTCTTTCTTTCCTCCCTCACGGCAGTCTCTTTCTCCAGGAAACACCCCCCCCCCCAAAATCCTTAATCCTTTTTTGAAAAAAGCTTTATCACATATCTCATTTCTTGTGATACTCAGCTCAGCCATATCCTGTTCATCATCATCATCTTGATATTGTCTTGTGCATTTCGGGATTCTAAATATTACAGGAAATTACTTTTCAGAAGAAAATTTCTTTCGAGGTGAGGGCTGAATGAGATGTGATGTTCGCCATATCAGTTATTTCCCGTGGGAGCTTTAATACACTGTAGCAATCCCTGGTTAATAGGTTTAATTCCTTACCTTGCATTGTACGGTAACAATGGCGTGGCACCACATTCTCTATGCGGTCCGTCCTTAACTTTATAAGAGGCGGCAGCAATAATACACTACTTTGAAGGGGGTATGCTAAGTAGCTCCGTAGGGAAGAGCTTTTCCATGACTGGCCATCCACATGGGCGTTTGCAAGACTACCTTTCTTCCTATCCAAATCACTCTCGACTGCGCGCCAAAATTCTCGTTCATTGGCTACCTACTGGTAGTTTCATATTACTTTACCAATTTCCACCTAGCCCATTCAAACTTATTTCCATTTCTTTACCTATTGCAAAATCTAACCCGTATTTTAGGTATCTCTAAACATTAATATAATTATCTTTATGTGGATTGTTATAAGATCTTTCATACGTTAAATATTAAATGCTACTTTGCGAATTAGAAGAAAGGTGTGCTTATACAATGCTATTTTCAATCACAAGTATCACAAATTTTAATAAGTGTAATAATAATTTTATTCCACTAGACAACAGAGAAATCGGAGCAGAATTTTAATTTTGTTAAGTAAACACCGAATGTGTCAATACGACAGTGACCTAAAATTATAAGCTTGTATTTGGTTAAATCTTTTAAATCTTTTAAATTTATACAAATATTGCATCGGTTTTGGGATCCTTATCGCTAGAGCCCAAATGTTTGGCAAAATGACTTTTTTTTCCTGGTTTATATACGAGAGGGAGACAGAGAGAAAACGTGTTCTGGCATATTTGGGAATGGTAAAGCTAATTTTTGTTTCACCTACTTTCCCTATGTTGTATTTTATAAGTGTGTCTCTTTTAAGACTGTAAATAAGTACGTAATAAACAGTTTTCCCCGTTATTTCGGTATGATATAATTTTCAGAATATAAATGTACCATTCTAATTTTCTCTCATCCCTGAGCGTAATATTGACTACTTGTCATCGGCAGTAACGGTGAGAGGTCAGCACATCACAAGTTTTCCAACCATTGTAAATACAAACATAAATGTATAACACAAATAATTACACGATAGTAATACATGGAAACCATAGATATTTTGACACATATAACTAAGCAGAAACATCATTCCAGAAGTTGGTATTTGGTATTTAGTCGGGTAGCTTGTACAACTTCTGCACATCGGTTGGCATTAAGTCCACCAATTTCTCTAGGCATGAGACTGGCATTTTGGACCATTCTTCATTTACCATTGTAAATACAAAATCATGACCAGATTTCCAAAGGATCCTGAGCTCCTAATTGACCGGTATAATGGAATAGTAAAGAATAGAATAGAGTTATAAAGAATATAATATAATATAATATAATATAATATAATATAATATAATATAATATAATATAATATAATATAATATAATATAATATAATATAATATCCGACTCGTTGGCTGAACGGTCAGCGTACTGGCCTTCGGTTCAGAGGGTCCTGGGTTCGATTCCCGGCCGGGTCTGGGATTTTAACCTTAGTTGGTTAATTCCAATGGCACGGGGGCTGGGTGTATGTGTTGTCTTCATCATCATTTCATCCTCATCACGACGCGCAGGTCGCCTACGGGAGTCAAATGGAAAGACCTGCACCTGACGAGCCGAACCCGTTCTGGGATATCCCGGCACTAAAAGCCATACGACATTTAATATAATATAATATAATATAATATAATATAATATAATATAATATAATATAATATAATATAATATAATATAATATAATATAATATAATATAATATAATATAATATAATATAATATAATATAATATCATATCATATCATATAATAGTAAAGAATAGAATAGAATGGTCTCATCCCCTAGTTCCGTGTCGCCTGAAATTAGGGAGAGAATATTCATTTACTGCAGACAATTTATTTGATACATGCATTAGATTTTCCTTGTTACAGGTTTTGTCTATTACTGCATTACATATTATACTTAAACCTAATAGTACTTATATCCATTGTAGAAATTATCACACGTTTTTTCCTTGATGTTATACAGTGCTACATTTTCTACGACAAACATGTATCCCCCTCCTTCATCAGTTTTGTTAGTGCGTCTGTTCTTTTCTCTTATTTTCTTTTACCACATTTTTTTTAAAATACAGAAAAAAGCTCGCTGTTCTTCTCCGTGCAATCCGCTCTTTATTCAATCATTTTAAAACTGTGTGGAATATTCTTTCTCTCTTTCTATTTTTGTTTTGATAGAAATACGTCTTATGGCTAGGGTCGTCTGAAAATTTGCATTACGGAAGTTAGCCTGACGGAAGTATAACCCTAGCAACAGGTCATCTGTAGCAACCGTTAGTTGGTGGACGGCCATGACCGAGAGATATATTCATGACCATTTGATTTTCGAAAAGGGAAAAGTGGATTCTTTTATATTCACTACCCAGAGAGTGACAGTCACCCTAAATACTCTCAGTAGATGCCGCTTCTTCTAGCGGACTGGTAAATATGCTGCATTGTGGCGGCCACTGATCTTTTCCTGAAATCACCCCTTGCCCTCTGAGTCGCTGTTCTAAAATAGCCTGTCTGTCATACAATACGTTACGGTTCCATGTGTTGTAATTAGTTTCATTTTTCCGTATTGATGGTTTTCGACTCACGACTACAGAGTTTACTGACGTTCCCACCTAGTCAACACCATTTATTTTATAAAACTAATTTATTAACATCTAAATTACAACACTAGCTTCGACCGATGGATCATACTCAGTTGTTTACATTAACAATCAAAATAGAACACACAATCATTAAACACCACTTCTTAAGTTTGTCCTAAATCACGTCTTAAAAATCGAATAACCGTCCATGTTTCTGTTGAATTAAAACATTCTTCTTGAACTGTTACAAATTCGCTGTCTTAAAATCTAGTGAACTATCAGTTTAATTTGCTACACTGTCGATTGAAAGAGTACAATCAAAGTCATTAAAAACCCTTTTCTTTGAGTTATTTTTAAATAATGAAAACCTACAAACTGTTTTCCAGTCATTGACCGGGTCAGGGATGGAATGAATGAAGCCCCCTCTTGCGGTGAGGATAGGAAGTGTGTCGGCTGCCGAGTCCTGTCGCACTCCTCTGGGGCAATGATTAATAACTGACAGATGAACTGAAATGATAACGGAGAGTGTTGCTGGAATGAAAGATGACAGTGAAAACCGGAGTACCCGGAGAAAAACCTGTCCAGCCTCCGCTTTGTCCAGCACAAGTCTCACATGGAGTGACCAGGATTTGAACCACGGAACCCAGCCGTGAAAGGCCGACGCGCTGCCGTCCGAGCCACCATGAGCCACCATAAGTTCGTTGGAACTATGTAATTGTGTTGCCTCAAAATACTCTTCTCGGATTTTTAAATTTTACTATTTTGATTGTTGATGTAAACAACTGAGGATGATCCATGGATCGAAACTAGTACGGTATTGTAATTTAGATGTTAATAAATTAATTTTATAACATAAATTGTTGATTTGGTGGGAACGTCAGAAAAACTTTGTAATTGTGAGACTTTATGGTTTGGTTTTCTGTGAACAGGAATCAAGAATACTGTAGATGCCGAACAGAGAAGGACACAGTATGTTTAAGTTAAATAGATCAAAGAGCAGAAAACTCCTTGGCTGTTTGTTTTAAACAGACGGAATAGTTTTATTGAATACAACTTGTAAAAAAAAAAAAAAAAAAAACCCACCTTTTTTAACATAAGTTATTTACGGCCAAGCAAAATCTGTACATTGTTATGTCCTCGTGTAATTACACATAATAATTATTGCCATTGTTATAAATTGCTTTCTTAAACTGTAAAGTGACAATTTTTCATATTGCACCAGACGTTTTTCTTCCCTATTTTGATAATTTTGAGTTCTTAAATATCCGGGATCTACTTACCATATAAGGGAATATTTGTCCAAATTTTCTTGATTAATCTAAACTTAGGCTAACTTAATGTAACGTGTAACTGACGCAGTTCAATTTGTCTTTTTTCCGCCTGTTCCCATTTCTTGATGGATGCAGTATTTTTGTATCCGTCTCTTGGCACAGGCCAGAGCAAAGTGTAGCTTCCACCGAAGTCCCAGTCTTATCCGTGGCTGTGACAATATGAAGCTGCTGGTGTGTGATTGGTGCTGAGTAATGACATTCAGAGCACTGTTAGTGTCTGAGTGTTATCAAAGGTGTTGCTCATAGGGTCAGTCGTGCTGCATTAGCACCTTCTGGTCCAGTGAGGAAAGCAATGGCAAACTACCTCACTCCTCATCTTGCGTAGTACGCCTCATTTTGGTGCTGCCATTGGCTTTTGTGGTTTCACTATAACTGCATAGCCTTTGGTGAAGCTATTTGAGGATCCAACCAGCCTCTGGGCTGATGACCTAACAGACACGTATTTTTTGTGTTCTCACTGTCAGTTGATGTGTTATGTTCCTCCAGGTCTAGGCTCCGTTGTTGAACTATAGGTTTTCTGAGCCATCCTTCTCCCAGAGGCTGATAGCCTACAATTAGAAATGAATATAGCAAACAGTGGGCATGAGATGAATCTGACATAGCTTTTTGGGTGGCTTTCCTCCCTAATTCTCCCTGTTCGACCTGGCTTGATCATATAATTCCCTATCTTCACCCCATTAGATTTACGAAATCTAAGGGTCTTTGCTTTTCTCATATTTCATGACCCTTATTTTCCCTACGCCTTCTTCTTCTTTAAGATGAGGCCTGTTAGGTACCACGTGTCATTTTCAATTCATCCTTCTTTGTTGTCTCCTCTTCCGTTATTTCAACTATTCCTCCATCATTGCACTATGATTTATTCTTCTCTTCTTAGACCACTTTGAACTGAGTTTTCTTTTAATTATTCCTTGGAATCCTTCAATTCTTAGTTTCCTCTTCTCTTATTTTCTTTCTTTATAAATCTTTCTTGACGTCTTGTATCCAGGTTGTTGTTGTCTTTTTTTTTTTCCAAAGGTACTTGAATACCGATGGCTTACTTCTGAAACCTCGTATGTCCTAATGCTCTTCCTACCAATTATATTCCTTAAGACGGTTCACGCCTCCCAGCCACATATTTATATGCAGCCCATCAGATTCATTTTCCTTGTGTTCATTTTCCTATGCTAATGGGTAAAAGAAACAATATTATCGTACCGTATTGTAGGGATGTTGTTTGCATGGCGAATTTACGCTCTCCTACAGTATAATGTATTTAAGATTCATTTTCCTTTACAGATGTGCATAGGAAAATGAACACATGGATAATTGTTCTGATGGACTGTATATCCATATGTGGCTGGGAGGCGTGATCAGTCTTAAGGAAAACAATGGACACGAAGAGCATTGGGAGATATGGGGTTTTAGAAGTAAGACATCGATATCCATTTTGTCAATCATCCATTCCATAGATATGTCCAAACAGTAGCAATCTCTTCTTTCTTATTGTTTCTGTTATATTTTCTATGTTCTGGTGTATTTCCTTATTACTTATTATTTTCCACTGTTCTGTTGTTTCATTTTTCGAAGATACAGAGGTTTCTCTTCGTTAGACACGAGGCTGATGTTTTCGACCTAAATTCTCCTTTTCTCCTTCTTGCCTTTTTAACAATTTACTGGTGTCAGCGCCTAAGGGGATTTTGTCTTATTTTCAGGCCGATTGCCCTTCCTAACTCAACCGTGTATGAGGGATGTATTCAATATTGCATGTTCTGTGGCGGTTATTAATACGAACAAAATTATCCAGTTCCCGAGCCAGAGAATCACTCAATCAATACTGATCTACATTTAGGGCAGTCGCCCAGGTGGCAAATTCCCTATCTGTTGTTTTCCTAGCCTTTTCCTAAATGATTTCAAGGAAATTGGAAATTTATTTTACATCTCTCTTGGTAAGTTATTCCAATCACTACCTCCCCTTCCTATAAATGAATATTTGCCCCAGTTTGTCCTCTTGAATTCCAACTTTATCTTCATAATCTTTCCTGCTTTTATAAACCCCACTTAAAATTCGTCTACTAATGTCATTCCACGCCATCTCTCCGCTGACAGCTCGGAACATACCACTTAGTCGAGCAGCTCTCCTTCTTTCTCTCAGTTCTACCCAGCCCAAACTTTACAACATTTTTGTTATCCTACTCTTTTGTCGGAAATCACCCAGAACAAATCGAGCTGCTTTTCTTTGTATTTTTTTCCAGTTCTTGAATCAGGTAATCCTGGTGAGGGTCCCATACACTGGAACCATACTCTACTTGGGGTCTTACCAGAGACTTATATGCCCTCTCCTTTACATCCTTACTACAACCCCTAAACACCCTCATAACCATGTGCAGAGATCTGTACCCTTTATTTACAATCCCATTTATGTGATTACCCCAATGAAGATTTTTCCTTATATTAACACCTAGATACTTACAATGGTCCCCAAAAGGAACTTCCACCCCATCAACGCAGTAATTAATTTTATTTATTACGCTATAGTGAATAACATCATCCGCAAAAAGCCTTACCTCTGATTCCACTCCTTTACTCATATCATTTATATAACTTATATAAGAAAACATAAAGGTCCGTACTGCCTTGAGGAATACCCCTCTTAATTATTACAGGGTCAGATAAAGCTTCACCTACTCTAATTCTCTGAGATATATTTTATAGAAATATAGCAACCCATTCAGACACTCTTTTGTCTATCCGATTGCACTCATTTTTGCGAGTAGTGTCCCATGATCCACCCTATCAAATGCTTTAGTCAGGTCAATCGCGATACAGTCCATTTGACCTCCTGAATCCAAGGTATCTGCTATATCTTGCTGGAATCCTACAAGTTGAGCTTCGGTGGAATAACCTTTCCTAAAACCGAACTGCCTTCCATCAAACCAGTTATTAATTTCACAAACATGTCTAATATAATCAGAATCAGAGAATTAATTACATGCAGCTTAAACCCCTATCCCTGCCGGGAATCGATCCCGACGCTCTCTGTTCCGAATGCCATTACGCTGATCCTTCAACCAAGGTGCTAGACTTCCCTTTAAATAAATTCATCGGGACTATAATCGAGAAAATATATAGCAATAATGACAATGAAAAAATACTCAGATAGTTTTGTTCTTATAGGCACTTCTTCTATAACGAGTGAACATCTATTATTAATAGAACTGGGACAATTACAACGCAACCGTTCTGTGGCGCTCTGCTGTTGTGTTCTTCGCTAGCACTGATCAAGAGGCGTTTCACAGTTTCACAACCGGTACGTATACAAAACCGCCGTCCGCAATCGTTGCATTTCTCGACAATGGAGTTTTCTAATGTAACTGAGTAACTCACAGGTCAGGTAGGCCATTCCGGAGAGTTGTCCTGCTATTGGCTGAAGCGCCTGACGTCACCGATAGCGAGATTAGACAGTGATATCCCAGATTCAATGGTTTGAGTATAGCAAGGTACAGTTAGCTGCAGTAGCGGTGATTAGGGGGCGGGGAGGGAGGGTGCACTTTCTGGAGAAAATATTACATTTTTATTCCATTTTAGTCGGCTGAAGCTAGGAATTAAAGAAATTATTGTCCGACTCGTTGGCTGAATGGTCAGCGTACTGGCCTTCGGTTCAGAGGGTCCCGGGTTCGATTCCCGGCCGGGTCGGGGATTTTAACCTTCATTGGTTAATTCCAATGGCCCGGGGGCTGGGTGTTCGTGCTGTCCCCAACATCCCTGCAACTCACACACCACACATAACACTGTCCTCCACCACAATAACACACAGTTACCTTACACATGGCAGATGCCGCCCACCCTCATCGGAGGGTCTGCCTTACAAGGGCTGCACTCGGCTAGAAATAGCCACACGAAATTAAAAAAAAGAAATTATTTAAAAAACAATTTGTACAAGCCCTGTTGTTTTATCAGCTAATTCTTTCCTTTATTTTCTTTAATTATTTAAAATAATGTTTAGCGGAAATATCTACAAAATGCCGTTCGCCGCCAGTAGCGGCGCTAAGAAGCTCGGGGCCCCTCCGCAATAATTGAAAATGGGCCCCTCGTCTCCTGATAAGGAAAGTTACAAGTTTATTTTGTAGTACAAGGTTGTATATCATTACAATGAACAACAACGACGCAACGATAATAATAATAATAATAATAATAATAATAATAATAATAATAATAATAATAATTGTACCGGAGTTACACAAACTCCGTACATTCAAACTAAGCGCCTTTTAGAACACCATCTATAATACGAACAGTGAATCTTCTATTGGAAGAAGTTTGAACGTTTATCGTCAGATGTCTCTACTGTCGACTTATGGGAGGATGGGATGATGGACAATAAATTTTCAATATAATTGTTGTATTCATTGGTTTCCTAAACTTAATTGTTTGTAGATTGTTTTTGGTGTTCTAAGGTTGCTTGCCCCCTATCTCTTTCCGCCTACTTAAAAATTTAGCCAATCAGGGATGACGGTGGACAGAGCTTCGGCCCAGAGAAGTCTGGAACCTTCCTCTCCGCTATAAAAGCTGGGATCTTTTGGGCCATGTTGTCTTTACACCGTTCCAGTAAAGAGGTTTAGAGTGTGTTCATAGAGGAGGCAAGGGGCTTGCCTCGTCCATCTACGGAAGGCCCACCAGCTCAAGGTAATGTCAGACATCTTTTAATCATGTAATAGTCTCAGAAAGCTAACCCGAGGGGAATGTTTCAAAAAATTCTTTCTTAAAGTAAACTTTCAATGTAATTTTTCAATCAGGTCTAAGAACTTAGTCTAACTTAGAGAATAAAGAGTATAAACCCTCTTGTATTCCCCTTCAACCTAGTATTGAGGTACTATGATTTCGTTAACTTTACAACTTTTCTTTTGTAATTTAAAACTTCCTCTCCATCTAGTCACCTCCGCAGGCTTAGCCTCTGTAACTTGGGGCCATAAGCCCACATAGGCTTTTAAGAATTTTCAAGTGAATTTCAGAGAAGTGCAAGTGTTCGCCACCTAACATTTTGATTTTCAGCCAAAAACTTGAACGTTTTCTTTTTCCACTAAGAGAATGATAAAATAGTACTTATTGCCCCTGTTGAAGTTAACTGCTCTTATTCAATTTCCTATTTAAATGTAACTTAGACTGTCGAGCTGATAAGATAGTGTCTACTGTTTGGATTTTGTAAAACTTAGATTGTGCCTTGGAGAAGCTTTAATCTTGTAAAATTTGGAGGAGTAATTATTGAATGGAGCAGAGGTGCTCTTGTAAAATGTGTAACTTGGGTGCTGCAAGCTCAGTCTGTTAAATCGTTGTTGTCTGACTGTCCTAGGCTTTTCTAAAATTGTTACTCGAACCCACGAGCTAACCTTTATCTATTCTGTTGTTATTTGTTTATTGTTTAACAAAGTTTAAAATCTGAAAGGAAACAAAAAAAAAAAAAAAACAAGAAAAGAAATACAATTCCGAATTTTCGAATTTTAAATTATGCTGTGATATTTTCTCTGTCCACCCATTCATGCCCGCACCTTCTTACACCTCTGCGTTCCTCAGAATCCCCGGAATAATAATAATAATAATAATAATAATAATAATAATAATAATAATAAATACATAATTTAGTTTTCAAATCCGAAGAAATTAGAATAATACACTTTTATGGTAGGAACACACACACACACACACACACACACACACACACACACACACACACACACACACACACACACACACACACACACACACACACAAGAAACACCCTGACCGTCACAATATTAAAATATAATCTCGTTCCTAGAACTAAACAATTTACAACTCAACTATCCACCGTAGGCTTACTTAGCTACACTGACTGTCGAGAGTTATAAAGAGGCTCGAAACTTCAGTATTTAGACTTTAGATAAGGAGCATGTCTTTGTTATCGCATCTTCGCTGACTACTGGGTTCTCAAAATGGGCTAATTACTTCAAAAGCCTTGTTGATTGTTGTGAGTGGCAGCAAGGGATGGTTATTTTTGGAACAGGTTGGGAAACTCACATACTTTCAGATATAACTACCGTACTCCTTTGATGAAAGAAGCTCTGCACTAGGACGGCCCAAGTTTGGAATAACCCCCTGTAATACAAATAATACTGTGCTGTGTCATCGTTCGTTGCGGCTAACCGATTTCTATAGCGCCACGGCATGTAGTGGAGACTTTGCATGTGCTGTGAGGAAAGGTAGCAAAGGCATATTTTTTTTCCCAAGGCCATGGACACTGAGGTATTGTTCACTCGCTTGGCACGCGCATTCGTCAATCTGGCAGTCTCTTTAGTGTCAGTTAGTTTTTAGTGTGTAGCCAAATACTAAATGATTTTAAAAGTATAGACACACCGTACTTCTTTTCAATTGTAATAAACCTGAAAAATTGTTTCTTTGGCGAAAGTTTTATTGTGTAGTATTGAATCAAAATCTTAAAAAACTATTATTACCGAACTTAAGTTGGTAAACTGTCAGCCTTTACCTCTCTGTCGAAATTCGCTCAGAGAACTTACCATTTTTTAGCTTTTCTTTTTCAGTTTTGACCTTTATAAAGTCCCACAAACCAGGGAACTCTTTGTTGTCTGTATGTTTTTTTTGCCCCCGCACTTTTAATTCCCAAACGCTGTTACTGCTTAGCTGAATATTTTTTGAGTTAACCTTGTTAGTTATTGTAATTACCCTCCACTCAATACAGAACTAATGGATCTTAAGATGCCGTAACATTTATCATTTAAAACTAATGCGAAAACATATGACTCCGAATCCGACTCTGTAATGACAGGCACACTCGGAAAGGCGAGAGTGAAGTTGAGAATCAACCTTTTACGAACAACTGATGGCTTAATACTGTAACAGTTTGAAGAAGGAAGATTGTTTTTGGTGGAACAATGTTTCAGCATAGCTCTCAATAACACATAACATAATATCTAATATCTAATCTAATATCTAATATCTCAATAAGTTATCTAATAGCTAATCTAATATCTATCTAATATAACTTAATATCTGGAAAAATTACTGTAGGGGCAAGAAACCTCTAGCACCCCTAAAGGAAGGGGGTGAAATGTAAAAATCCGAAAAATGATCGATATTAGTGGCGAGTTCATAGCCTTTGGGGTAGCTGAGGTGAACCGTGACACTCTGGATGCCGTTTGAGCCAAAGCTCATCCCAATCGGGATGGGGGTTAGAGGGGGTGAAAGAAATGTCTAAAATGACCGGGATCATGGATGTACGTGTGCATATTCCAGCATAGCTCTCAACCAAACATGATACTCATATGACTTACTGTTTGGGAAAGAAAACTGTAGGGTGAGACATCCCTACGGGCGGAGGTTGAAACGGGGTGAAATATTAAAATAATAGAAAACGACAAACATTAAAAGTGAAAACGATGCATGTTAATAAATATAGCTTTTCTTTTTTTTCTTTCTTTCTTTTGCATTTAATTAAATGGTTTAGAAAAATCTAACGCGGTTGAATTAATAAACGCGAGCGAAGCCAGGGGCACCTGCTAGTATTGAATAGAATGATATGCATCACTGACTGGCCGGTACAAGGAAAGCGTGAGACGTTGCCACGGCAATATCCTACACATAGTTGGAGTACGTTATTTTGCAACCGTTTTGTAGAACGGTTCCCTGCGCGCAACGGTTTCGCCCAGCACTAACATGGACTTACAATATATTAGAGATGGCAAACGAATATCGATATAATGGAAATATCGATATTTTGAGATGGAAGTATCGATATATATCGATATAGATATTTTGAGGTCCGATATATTGTCGACATCGATATTTTGTGTCTAATATATCGATATTTCTGTCTAATACTTTTGGCTACGATTTGATTCTTTTTCAGACCCTTTCAATATCTGCATGCTACAGATACGAAATTTGAATTTTCATTTCTCAATTCACTTCGGTATATACAGTGATAATATCACAACTCATTTATCGTGCATACCTTGTATGCATAGCTTTACAGGTTAGCTAGGCAATACTTGAGCATTATAGCGACCTGTTCCAGCAGAGAGACTGTTTTCAAAGGCCGGTAACACCATTAGGGAAAAGAGAAGCCAATTAAATGGCAAACTGTTATCCAAGCTGCTTTTTGTAAATGGCTTACCTAAGAGGTATTGGAAATTGAACTAAGATCATCATCACTTATTTTTTCACGAACAAATGGAATTGCAGCGCTGAGGAAGAAATTGGGAAGAAAATGTTTTATTACTTTATAGAGCTCTGATAATTATCAGATATACTTTGTACACAAATTATACGTTTGTAGTTTTTTCATATGGTTTTTCGGTGTAAGTTATTAGCTCGTTACTAGACACCTTGCATATACTGTTTTTCTATGTATCGTAACATATTTCGGCTGTAAATGTTTTTATAATATTGTGTCATTGTAGTGAAAAAGTCATGTTACTTGCTCATTGTTTTAAGCTTGTTTTCTGATCTGTCAAGACTTATTAAACCTAAATGAATCCTTTAAACATTGTGGTAAATGTAAAACTAGACATACAGTAATGGATAATAGCACCAATATTTTAAAAACGAATATATCGATATTTTGAAGACCGATATTTCAATGACATCGATATTTTAACACCGATGTATCGAAAAACCGATATATATCGATATTTTGAAAAGTTTTGCCATCACTACTTACCAAGGAACTTAGAATACTCTACAGGTAGGCCATTCCGGGGATGTGTGCTGCCATTGGTCAGCGGCTTGTGACGTCATCGGGAAGAACACAACTGCGGTCTGTAATATTCTCTTGTATTAAATGCTGAATGCAAAGTAATATTTATCGTTTCTTTTGCGCTTTCAAACTGGAATGTTTTTCTTTCTTGACTTGGAACATATATTTAAATCATGAATATGTGTAATGAATGAGAGAAAAATAGAAAATATTTATCGTAGGGCAAATTATAGTGCATAATGTATGTGCCAGCCTCGTAAACCTTAGTTAGGCACGTTTTTTGTTAATAATCGTATTACAATGAATAGGCAGTTCTTAAAATTGTTTTAACACATTTCTTCTTTATCGGACAAGACGGATGTGGATTTCGCAAGGCTATCCTTCCACTATCTGCAGGCTACCACGACTTAGCAGGCTACGGCGCTCAGTAGGCTGTATTTGCCACGGTAGGTTTTAAATATCCTTCAAAATTTGAAGTTAGCGACTGTCACCGGCTAAAGCTTATTTTTTTAATGTTAAGGCAGGAAATGTAATCTATGGCTGTTAAGGAGATACAACCCAGAGTGGCTTCTTCTTTACTGCATTCTTCTTCATTGCTTCCCATTTGGCCTTTTTGTGCAAATGTCTCATACGAATGAAAGTCCTTGTCCTTCCATATAAGGCAATGATTTTCCTATCGACTTCGGGAAATTTCGAGTGTATAGTTGATGTTAATGTTTCCATTACTTTGCAGCACCTTGAAATACAGTGCCCGTGGAAGGAAGCAAAAATAACTTCAAACTCCATTGTCGTAGCCAACCACTCAGGGGAAGAAGAAGTGAGGCCACGTTTAGTAATGATAGAGATCCGGTCTTGTTCAGAGGATAGTACCCGATCAAGACGATATATATCCGTTGTTGTTCCCAACGCGCATTCTGTTTTTCACTTCGAAAGGAGTTGGATTGTTAAAAAATATTCCGAGACCCCGAAGTCTAGAAAAATAATTTTCCAGACAGTCTGATTCAGTCTGGAAGTCAAAATGTACTTTGCCCTAATGCCTTTCACATCTCCAAAGAGTCCAATAAGGGAGTTATGGATATAAAAAACCCTTTCTGGAACGGAAGGAGACAGCTTCTTTTCCCCAGCCGCATACTCGAGCAAATGTCAAAAAATCTTTTAAAAGTGTTTTCTTTACTTCGATGTTTGAGGCCATAACCACTTCTAAGGGGAGCTTTTCCGTCGTTAGGCACCCTTGAGTTCAAAACAACGAATACATCATTTATTAATGATGTTTGTGTAGAATATATTTAATGTCTGGTCTTTCATTATTATATCTGGATCAGGAGCGCGTTTTGTGTTGGTTGCCTGGTCTAGTTTCAGTTTCTTCGGAGATAAGGAGTCTAATACTGTTACGGCCCTTTTCCTAACTGATCTCATGTCACCGCGGTGTTCTCCGTGATAACCTAAACAGAAAAGAAAGGTATTGTGGTTTCTTAGTATGGTACTTTTTTCTACAATTGGCTTTACGTCGCACCGACACAGATAGGTCTTATGGCGACGATGGAATAGGAAAGGGCTAGGAGTGGGAAGGAAAACCATCTTCACGGCTGTCGACAGTGGGATTCGAACCCACTATCTCCCGGATGCAAGCGCACAGCTGCGCGCCCCTCAACCGCACGGCCAACTCGCCCGGTATATGTTACTATTAATAACAAGCATTTCAAGTCTGAATGTAATTTTAAATTTAAAAACATCAAAATAAAAGCCGAGATTAAGGAAAGTGAATATGACTTACTGCACTAGCCTCAGTTTCATTCTTCTTCTTCTTTTTAATCCCTTACCCTCCTAGTTTGGTTTTTCCCTTGGACTCAGCGAGGGATCCCATCTCTATCGCCTCAAGGGCAGTGTCCTGGAGCTTCAGACTCTGGGTCGGGGAATACAACTGGGGAGAATGACCAGTACCTCGCCCAGGCGGCCTCACCTGCTATGCTGAATAGGGGCCTTGTGGAGGGAGGATCAGAAGATTGGAAGGGACAGGCAAGGAAACGGGAAGGAAGCGGTCGTGGCCTTATGTTAAGTACCATCCCGGCATTTGCCTGGAGGAGAAGTTGGAAACCACGGAAAACCACTTCGAGGATGGCTGAGGTGAGAATGGTACACACCTCTACTCAGTTGACCTCCCGAGGCTGAATGGACCCCGTCCTATTCCTCGCACCACTTTTCAAATTTCGTGGCAGAGCCGGGAATCGAACCCGGACCTCCGGCTGGTAGTTAATCACGCTAACCACTACACCACAGAGGCGGACCTCAGTTTTATTTCCATGCCAATTCGGTATTTTCTGGGATGGAACAGCGTCCGATTTCTATATCTTCCGTATTGGGAGACCCAGTAATTCATTTTTCAAGTCTCGTTCAAAATCATCCGAAAGAAAATGTTCTGAACATATTCTTGCATTATCGATATTTATCTTGTCCATTCGCTTGCACCGAGCTACCTATGTATTTTGGAGTGCCTCATTCTTTGAGAATCGATGGTAAACTATGACCTCAGTTTTGTAACCAATATTTTTACACAGAGCAACGGCACAGTTAGTTCTATTTTTACTCATTTTACTTAAATACGTAGAACACTAAAGCAACCAATCGCCTGTTAAATGAGAAACGAAGTGTTTACACCGGCAAGTTAGATTTTATAACATATACTTTACTATTTATCACCCACAAACTCAATACAACCAAGACTTCAAAGCGAGTGGCGAGTTCAAAGCACACTGTATCTTCCCAGTGACGTCACGTTAGTCTTGACTCGTTTGCCACCAAATGCGCGGGAAGCCGGAATACACCCCCCTGACTACTTACAATATTACTGAGCATTCCTAAGCAAAGCTTACTTGCTACTATTCAGCATCAGTACAGAACACGGCAGACTACGCGAATGAGAAATAACAAGTTAAAAACCAATTCGAAATGAATGTAGAGTGCAATAAATTATATTTAAACATAATTTTATAGCAAAGAAAAATGTCTAGATGATTTTTCTTAAGCGTAATTCATATTCATTTTGTTATGGTAATCTATATTCATGTTGGCATTTATTAATACTTGTTAATATAGAAGTCGTTTGTGAATTCAATAGAACATAGTATGTGATGTTGATGCGATTCTTGTGTGCACCTTGTAGCCCGCCACCTTCTGCTATCTGTCGGCCACTCGACGAACTTCTCATTTTACAAGACGCAGCGGGTTGGTTCTTTGTCCAAACCGAAGCTCACGTAGTAATGTATGTCTCACGCCCTCTCATGCATGAGATGAAGCTTCAGGATTCGACATTTGAAAGAATATTAACCGGCGAAGAACTTTATGAACTGGTAATAATGAAACTGCGCTCAGAGGAGAAATGAATGAGGTAGAAAAGTTGCGTTTGTCTGACATATCTTGGCAATCACTTATTGTACATTGTCTCTTCGTCGGAAAAGTCAACGAAGTAAGAGGTCTGTGGAATATTGACAGAGTCTTATGTAAGCTTTTAGGATGGCAAACTGAAATATATCTAACAACGTCTTCCTCCCTCATTCCAAATCCAACAAAATATTCATGCGGGAAATTAAAATAGAATAAACGTAGAAATTAACAATCGCCTTAAAAACATTAATCTGGCGTTACATGTAACAAGCATTAACAACTTCATTTTAGATAAAAACCCGTATTGACTATGAAATCAAGTAGCGAATATTTACGATTAACTTAAATATTATATTTAAGTGGTCCGCCTATTCAATACATATATAATTTATTACATCTTGTAAATTTTTCGTCCCCTAAGGAACATCATCAGCTAGAATACATTACAATAATATATCAGAATACAAAAATCACATTATTAGATTGGAAAGGCAAATTAAAAACACTTTTATATGCAAGGACATCTATATATATAAAATAAGAGTTTTGTCTGTACATTGCTCAGAATTTGAAAAAAAATGGTATTTCTGTATCGGTCATGTCCATAGTAACAAGAAAATGTACTTTTTACTTTTCCGTAATGTCTGTCTGTCTGTATGTACACGCATCACGAGAAAACGGCTGAAGAGAATTTAATGAAAATCGGTATGTAAAGTCGGGGGATGAGCCGCTACAATCTAGGCTATAAATAATTTTATTCACGCTGAGTGAAATGGTAGTTTAGGGGAAGGACTTAAATTTAATTATAGAATATTTATATTATTAGCAGTCCTATCGATAAATACTATATAACTAAAGTTATATAGAATTCAATTTCCAGTCATTTATGTCTTATACATTTTTACCGTACCGGCTATGATAACACAGATATTAATGAATTTGTATTTTTGTTGCTAAGTCCATATCAACGCCGAGCCACGAGAAAATGGGTTAACAGAATTTAATGAAAACCGCTATATAGAGTTGGGGTTAAGAAACTACAGTCTAGGCAGTAAATAATATTATTTTCCCCGAGATGAAATGGTAGTTTAGAGGAAGGCGCCCAAAATTTAATTTTAAATACCGGTACCTATGTTATTGGTGCTATAAAAAGTACGGTACTACGTAACAAAAGTTATAGACAATACAATTTCCGATCATTTATGTTTCATTCAGTTTTACTGTACCGACTATGATAAGAGTGGTATTTCAGAAGGCCTACAATATCCAAAGCGCTTAACACTGATCAACAATTACTTTACATTGACCATTGTTTGTTGTGATATTCTTCGTTTCTTATGGTGCCGCTCAACTCCGATAGATGGGATTACTACTGCGTACCGAGTATAACAGTCTGACTGAACATTGGCGGGAAATAGCTGGGGAGTTGGGAAACTTTCTTCTTTAGCATGCCATTCCTCTGGTTCATACATTTTCTGATACTGCAGGAACGTAACACACTGGTTCATCATAGCATTCACCAGTATCCAGTAATCGGGAGATAGTGGGTTCGAGCCCCACTGTCAGCAGCCCTGAAAATTGTTTTCCGTGGTTTCCCATTTTCACACCAGGCAAATGCCGGGACTGTACCTTAATTAAGGCCACGGCCGCTTCCTTCCACTTCCTAGGCCTTTCGTAACCCATCGTCGCCATAGGACATATCTGTGTCGGTGCGACGTAAAGCAAATAGCAATTAAAAAAAAAATTGCATAGTAGCATTCGAGCTATTCAATCCCTACTCTGAGGCACTGATTGGAATGAGTAGTGTGCATTTTTAACGGAATAATGACAGAGGAGTGTTCATGGCAGTCTGCGACCTGGTTGTTCCATCTCTGGAACTTTGGACTGTTAGATCGGCACCGTAGTACTGTTCGTTGAAAGTGAGAAAGTGTGCGGTTTTTCATTTGATCGAGTATTTTATATGATAACATTGCTTTCAATTGCTAAATTCCTACTGACGTTTTTGTAATGACCTATGTTGAATTCAGTTAGGAAAACCACCAAGTCAGTCTTTCTGAGAATCCCGTAGCGAAGCACGGGTACATCAGCTAGTTTAAAATAAAAATTGGCAATATGAAATTTGCAAGTCATATAGTCAATGAAACTGGTTGAATTGTTCATTAAACTCTTGATGGTCCGGCTCTGTGGTGTAGTGGTTAGTGTGATTAGCTGCCACCCCGGGAGGCCCGGGTTTGATTCCCGGCTCTGCCACGAAATTTAAAAAGTGGTACGAAGGCTGGAACGGAGTCCACTCAGCCTCGGGAGGTCAACTGAATAGAGGTGCGTTAGATTCCTACCTCAGCCATCCTGGAACTGGTTTTCCGTGGTTTCCCACTTCTCCTCCAGGCAAATGCCGGGATGGTATCGAACTTAAGGCCACGGCCGCTTCCTTTCCTCTTCCTTGTCTATCCCTTACAATCTTCCCATCCCCCCGCGAGGCCTCTGTTCAGCATAGCAGGTGAAGCCGCCTGGGCGAAATACTGGCCATCCTCCCCAGTTGTATCCCCGAACCAGAGTCTGAAGCTCCAGGACACTGCCCTTGAGGCGGTAGAGGTGGGATCCCTTGCCGAGTCCGAGGGAAAAACCGACCCTGGAGGGTAAACAGGTAAAGAAGAATAAGAAGGATAAGAAGAAGAAGAAGAAACTCTTGATGATAAAGTTCGCGGGAACTAACAGTTGTATTCGTAAAATCGTAAAATAACCGTTGTTGTGAATAAAAACCTTAAGCGTTCTATCTTAAATAAAAATTAAGGAATGTCTATCGAAGATCTTATGGATCTTTTATCAAGATATATTTTAAATCATAGGTTTTTAATTCACAACAACGATCATTTTACGATTTTATGAATACAACTGTTAGTTCCCACGAACTTTATCCTCAAGAGTTTAATGAACAATTCAACCAGTTTTATTGACTATATGACTTGGAACTTTAACAATGTTTGTCAATATTTTATTTTAAATATTCTTGCATATGCAAGTGTTTTTAGCTTGTCTTTCCAATCTAATAATGTAATTTTTGTATTATGATATATTATTGTAGTTTATTTTAGCTGATGTTGTCCGTTAGGGGACGAAACATGTACTAGATGTAATAAATTACATACAGTATGTATTGCATAGGCAGACCACTTAAAAATAATATTTAAGGTAATCTAAAAATATTCGCTACTTGATTAATGTGGTGTTCAAAAATTACGTAATTCCAATTGTATTTCTTGTTAGATCAAGAAAATAAAATATTTATTTATTTATTTATTTATTTATTTATTTATTTTAATTAAGAAGTGGCGAAGTTAGCGTTCGGGGCTCTCTCTTACCCTTTACCACGTAAATTACAAGACTGGCCCGGGCCTTTAAGGTGCCCCGCAGATTCCGTGCAAAGACAATAATAATAATAATAATAATAATAATAATAATAATAATATACAGTGGGAGAAAGAACAGAGGTGTTGAAATAAACAGTCTAGCATTTGCAGATGATTTTTCCACACTTTCAGAAAACCTGAAACATCCAGCAATACAAGTCAACCTCTCGGAATAGCCAACAGAACAGGTTTAAGAATTTCTGTAGAAAGAAACCAAATTTATGACAAATATAAAAAATGCTCCAGAATTTCTAGTAACAGAAATTGGTCGAATAAAGAAGGTAGAAAAACTCAAATATTTAGGAGAAAAAATTCAAGAAAATGGTTTGGGAAAATCCGCTGTAGAAGAAAGGATACGCAAGAGGGAAAGAGCGTACGGTGTAACTACGAATATCTACAACAAGTGTTTATCTAAAAACCTCAAAATACAATGCAGTAGTCAAACCGGAATGTCTATCCGTGAGCAAATATCTAGTACTTAATTACAAGCTGAATAAAGGAAGAAACATTATACCGAAGATACTCGGCTCGCTGAAAACTACAGAACTCTGGAAATCGAGAAGCAATGATGAAATATACCGGAACATAGAAAACATAATAGATATCTTTTGGACATTTATAAAGAATGATGACAACAGGTTAACCAAACAGATCTTCAAATATATTTGGAACAAGAAGTCAACAACAACCTGGATTCATGAAGTCAAGAATGATTTGGCAAGAAACAGCACAAGGGAAGAAGAAGCAACAGAGAGAGATATTTTTAGAAAGAAAGTGTTACAAAATGGAAGGATTCCAAGGTCGCGAGGGAAAGAAAACAGGCTCAAAATTGTTTGAGGAGAGGAAAAGAGGCATAGTGAGCAGATGAAGGAGAAGAAGGAACAACAAAGGATGAAGCACTGAAATTTTTCTCGCGGTCCCTAGAAAACCCTAAAGGAAAAAAAGAAAAGAAAAATACATTACATAAAATAATATATCATTCTGGTGGATATTTAATTTATGACTTGATAAATTTGGTGAGTCAAGTAAACACTGTCATTGCGCTTCGCGTAATCGCGCGGGCGCGTGATGCAGTCGAATCTCGATATCTCGAACCTCGATATCTCAAACCTCGATATCTCGAACCTCCATTACTCTAATTTTCAGTATCTCGGAATAACTAATTTTTTCCCCGGCCGTTTGTCCTATTTTCCGCGTGTATTTATTTCTCTATTACTTGAAATTCGTTTACATGAATTTCTCGATTTCTCGAAGCAAACGTTTCCTCCCTTGAAGCAAAAAATACTGTGTAACTCGAATTTTGTAACAACATTGACTGTGCAATACAGCATTTGTAGTTTGTGAGGAAGAGTTAATAAGTAAAGAAGGGGTTACAGTGATGCTGGGAGCTAATATGTCGGGAACCGAAAGTCAAACTTCTAGTTATCAGACAATCGGCGAAGCCTCGTTGATTTGTGGGTGTGAATTCATTACCGGTCACGTACGAAAGTAACCCCGGAAGTCGAGGATGACAAGCTCCATTTACGAATCTTGCCTGCTAGGTTTCGAACCTATATACAGAGTCATTCGAATATAAATGACAGTATTTCTAAAAGCAATACATGTTGAAAAGTATGTGGAAGGAAAGAAGGCTCACAGTAAAAAACAAAAGGGACTAACGATTTTTTTTTCCAAAGGTGTCAACGGAGGTATGTTTCTTGTTTCCATATTGTATGTTCTGTATTTTATCTTCTAAAAAAGTTACTATAATAAGGGCTATAATTAGCGATGTCGTAAAATACGAGTTTGTTATTATATTTTTAAATGCTGTAAAAAATACTGTATTCAGTATAAGCCCGTAGATACATATGCGCTATACCGAGTGGCACAGCTGCTCCTATTCACTCAGTTTTATGCAACCTGCAGATTATAGCCTAACGTGAAAACATTTACCATGGCAACTCAAAGCGATGTCTGGTCTTACTATGCTTTCTATAATTTATCTCTTCGTGTCAGCGATATCAGCATTAAAGATAGAATACCGAATGATGATCAAAAATCGTGAAAGTTCTGTATCAAAGAAACTCCATGTACAGATAATATGATGGCTGAATGACTAGAAATAGTGTTGATAAAACGCTGAAAAACGACAGCTCGTGATAGCCTAGCGTGGTTGAAGTTAAGAGGAGCAAAGCGGTGCTCGGTGGTCGGAAGTTCGAGTCCGATATAGGACGATTTCTTCTTCTTCTTCTTCTTCTTCTTCTTCTACTTAATCTGTTTACCCTCCAGAGTCCGTTTTTCTTTCGGACTCAGTGAGGGATCCCACCTCAACTGCCTCAAGCGCAGTGTCCTGGAGCTTCAGACTGTTGGTCGGGGGATACAACTGGGGAGGATGACCAGTACCTCACCCAGGTGGCCTCACCTGCTATGCTGAATAGGGACCTTGCGAGGGATGGGAATATTGGAAGGGATAGACAAGGAAGAGGGAAGGAAGCGGCCGTGGCCTTAAGTTAGGTACCATCCCGGCATTTGCTTGGAGAAGAAGTGGGAGACCACGAAAAATCACATCGAGGATGGCTGAGGTGGGAATCGAACTCACCTCTACTCAGTTGACCTCCCGAGGCTGAGTGGACCCCGTTCCAGCCTCATACCACTTTTCAAATTTCGTGGCAGAGCGGGTCTCCGGGGTGTGGCAGCTAATCACACTAACCACTACACCGCAGAGGCGGACACGATTTTTTATTTCGTTGTTAAATGTTCGTGTGAGTCCCGTTGTTGAAGACAAATCTAAATCATGATCATTATCAGTTCTCATGTTGCATGTAACTTACTCTGTTATGTTCATTTCTAAGTAGCTCTTAAAAGAGCCATTTGCAGTAAAATAATCTATTACCGACAGAGGTTCAATGCGGTTGTGCATGGTCATTCATTAATGAGGGAAATGTTCAAGATGACCACCTCTTTCGTTAATGCATATCTGAGCACTGTAGAGGTGAGTCTTTCCTGCTTGCTGCAACGCATGCGGTGGATCCTATTGTTGGGAGATCAGAAGAATGCACATGCCCGGTGAGGCACGGGGCGAAGGGGTTTTCACCAGCGGAGCCAGTGACGCAATGGTTACCATAGCAACTCCGCTACTACCCAGTTGACTTTGGACTGAAATAGGGGTTGAATTCTTTTTATCAGGATACTGATATCTCAAAAACTGAAGATGTTAAAGACGTGAAAATTGGTATTTGGAATATCCTTCAAAAATAAAGAAGCACGTATTCTTTTGTTTTCGGATACCCACTTAAGAGGACGAAGGAATTGAAAAATTAGTTGAATTATTTGTATAAGGATACTTGCAGTATATCTAAAAAATCTAAAGATGTTACAGACGTGAACGTTGGTATTTTGAATCTCCTTTAAAAATATAGGAACAAGTATTTTTAAATTTATTTTTTCGACTTGAGGGAAGACTGTTTCTCACATGTACATTTCTATGTCGCATTGTCAACCGAACGGCTCAGGTCAAGGAAGAGCTTTCTCCATACAACTGAAGGCCTCACTGAACCACCATCGAACTTCAAAATGAATTCATGGCGTTCCAGATCCAGTCACCTTACATGATGGATGACGCCTTCTGAAAGATTTCTTCCAGGCCACGAGGAAAGCTGGTCAACTTGAAAGACGCTCAACAGGTTGCGTTCAGGAGTTGGAACAACAAAGACCAACATGAGAAAGTGGAGTTTTATCTGTGACTCCACTCTATGTGAATGTGGTGAAGAACAGACAATGAGCCATCTTCTTGTTTGTAACTTGTGTCCAACTACTTGCTCTCTCCAGAATGTGATCGACGCTACTAAGGAAGCATGTGAATTAGCCGCATGTTGGTCACACCACATTTAAATATATTTGTATTTATGTAGAGTTTAATCACGTCGTTACCTGCCATCATCAGAAATGATTAATGGTTATAGTACCAGATTTGTTATTGTCCTGATATTATTGTAAGTTATAATGTATGTTTCTGACACGATTAAATAAATAAATCTTAGCTCCAAAAGGCAATACCTCAAACCTAGTTTACAAAGAGTTTCTGGAGTAAATGAAACTCAATTGTTCGGTGAGTTTTTACATTTTAGCGATTTTCAGATAATGTCTTAGTAGAGTACCGAGGAACGATTACTTTTATCGAGTTATGAAATACACGCGAGCGAAGCCGCGGGTAACTGTTAATCTATACTAATATTATAAAGAGGAAAAATTTGTATGTTTGTTTGTAACGAATAGACTCAAAAAGTACTGAACCGATTTTAAAAATTACTTCACCTATAGAAAGCTACCTTGCCAGTGAGTAACATGGGATGTATTTTATTTTCAAAACAATTCGTGGTGAGGGGCAAGGGGGAGGGGTGGATATAAAAATAATAGGCTAATATAGGCAAAATATCGAATTTGTCGTATAAGGACGAGACAAAGCTCAATTTAATCCTCTTGACGCAAAGAACAAAACTCGGTAGGCCCTACGGGCCCGAAAACCATATTTTAAGGCCCTAAAGCCAACCGTTACGGAGATATTGGCACCCCATTACCCCTGCTCTAGGAATCGGATAAAGTAATGAAATGCCGTAACCATGGCAACGTCAGCTCCAGAATTCTACAGCAGCGAAATTATCTACAATAAATCACAAAAACCTAACATGTTACAGACATGAAAATTGATATTTGGAATCCCCTTTAAAAATAAAAGAACACAAATATTCGTTTAAAAAAAATCCACTTAAGGGTGGGGGTGGGGGGGGGGGGGGGTGAAAAGAAGTGAGGATGGAGTTGAATTATTTATATGAGGATACATATATCTCAAAAAATGATGTTACAGACTTTAGAATTGGTACTTGGAATCTCCTTTAAAAATGAACATACTTCTTTGGAAAATCCATTTAAGGGGGCGAAAAGAATAAAAAAGCGGGTGAATGTTTAAAATGAGTATCTTCTTCTTCTATCGCTTTACCCACACCTGTGGGGTTGCGGGTGCGAACTGTGTCGCACATGTGGATTTGATCATGTTTTACGGCTGGATGCCCTTCCTGACGGCAACCTTGTGTAGGGATGTAATCTATACTTCTATACTAATATTAAAAAGAGGAAAAATTTGTATATATGTTTGTAACGGATAGACTCAAAAACTACTGAACCGATTTTAAAAATTACTTCACCTGTAGAAAGCTACATTGCCAGTGAGTAACATGGGCTGTATTTCATTTTCAAAACAATTCTAGTGGGGGGGGGGGGGAGCGACGGGGGAAGATATAAAAATATTAAAATAATAGGCTAATATAGGCGAAATCGAATTTGGCGTACAAGGACGAGACAAAGCTCATTTTAAGCCCCTTGACGCAAAGAACAAAACTCGGTAAACCCTACGGGTCCGAAAACAATGTTTTAAGGCCATAAAACCAACCGTTATGGAGATGTTGGAACCAAACTACCCCTGCTCTAGGAATCGGATAAAGAAACGAACGGCCGTAACCATGGCAACGTCAGCTCTAGGATTCTACATCAGCTAGATTACGCATGAACGTTTGGGCATAGCTGCCAACCCAAATTGATACACATATGACTTACTATCTGGAAAAAATAAACTGTTGTGTAAGACGCTCATAGCACTCCTTTGGGCGGGGATGGAAAGGGAGTGAATTATAGAAATAATAGCCCCGGAGATTTCCGTAATACAGCGACCATCAGTTGCCGACGAGCCTCCGTTTTTACGCACTGGCTTGGGTTTCAGCATTTTGCGGAGTCTGTTACCTATAGTTTAAACTATTTTCTATCAAATGATGGAATAGTAGTATCACTGATGTTATTAGTGGAGATATTTTGGTCCACTTTTACGATCATTGTAACCATGAAAACAACCTATATACTGTACACAATTGTCAAGATGACTTGAAAAAATTTCTCAACATTTATACTCAGATTCATTATATGATGTGCGACATGAGTGACAAGCCTTGAGAATTATAATTCTCGATAATTATAGTAGTTTTTATGCATCGCGTATTTCCTTGATCATTTGCGACAGTTACGAAATGTCGGATCAAACAAATACATTCAATAATATTTATATTTGTGGTACTATCTACACTAAACCTGGAGCTTTGTGAAGGGAGCAGGTATGTCTAGGTGGGAATGAAGGAAAAACATGGTAGCAAAAGATCTTAGAGGTCGACGCTAATTAAGAATTAATATTTAGAGGCACCCATGAACAGGTATTGACTCCGGTGACTTACGTATAATCAGTAACCTGTACTGGAATCAGTTTGCAAATGTCAAAACTGATCAAGGAACTTCAGCAACTGCTTCGATTAGGAAGGGCGTACGCCAGGGTTGTGTACTGTCACCTCTGTTGTTTAACATTTACTCAGGGGCAATCTTTAAAGGAAGACTATGGTGGGATCAAAATTAAATCATCATTAATTAAAATCATCAACAACATCAGATATGCAGATGATACTGTTGTCATAGCTGATGACATGCTTGCCCTTCAGTGCATGATAAACTTCTTAGTCCAGCACAGTGAAGATTTTGGATTATATGTTAACCCCTCAAAGATGAAACTGATGGTGTTCTCTAAGAAGACAATTCGGACAAATCTCACAATAAAAGATAAAATAGTTGAGCAAGTGTCTTCTCTCAAATATTTGGATGACCAATATAACTCCAAACGGGAGATAATATCTAGAATCGAGCAGGCCAGGAAACAATTCATTACCATGAAGAAATTCTTTGTGAGGTCAAATCTGTCTCCAACTACGAATTCGTATGATCCGCTGCTATATATTTTCTGTTCTCCTATATGGATGTGAAAACTGGACTCTGGATCTAATCATAGAAAAACGTATTGATGCCTTCGAAATGTTCCTGTATCGCCGTCTCTTGCGGATATCCTGGGTAATGAAAATCTCAAATGTCGAGGTCCTTCGTCGGATGAAGAAGCAAAAAGAATTACTGCTCACCTTAAAACAGAGGAAAACGCAATACCTAGGACATATCATGAGAGGTGAGAGGTATCAGTTATTACAGCTTATTATCGAAGGGAAGATACAGAGGAAGAGATCTGTTGGGAGAAGAAGAAATTCATGGCTGAAAGACCTTCGAAGATGGCACTGCTGTACTTCAGAAATGGCATTCCATTCTGCGCTGTCAAGATCAGAGCTAGTTACGTGGATCGCCAACCTCCGCTCGGAGACGGCGTCTTAAGAAGAATGAAGAAAAGAAGAAGATGATGCACTATAATTCCAAACATGACAAACAATTTCTACGTACGTAAGTAAATACACCAGTGATATAAATATCTAATGAAGTCAGTCACACCGATAGTATGAGTAACTAAAGCCAGTTTCTGATAACCCGTACGAAGAACGGGTACTTCTTCTAGTTCTATGATAAAATCAAAGATAACGAAGCTAAATAACAGATTTGGAGATCACATAATGAAGAAGGAAAGCAAAGCTCAACAAATAAAATAAAATAAAAAGAAATCCAGAGCTTAAAAGTAAAATAAGAAAGAGAAAAAAGTCATAATGAACAAAGTAACATACAAACTGGAAAATAAAAGCAATGCATAAACAGAACACAATACATACTCAAGTAACTGAAATGCAAGTATGGCATTAAACAGCGATCTCTGTGCCTGAGTTAAAAGCTAAATGTTATGTACATTTACAATATAACAATAATAATCTAATATTAATTACAAGAAACAACAGTCTACCTCAGCTGTACAGTAAAATGGCAATGCTATTAGTCTACTTACCACAATCACACAAACTAACTTGTGACTAAGATTTTATTAATCACAATACCCTTATTTTGCTTCAATCTTCAGTCAGCAGTAGTGAATTGATTTAATTTTTTTAAATCCTCATAACCATGATGAAAATAGTGTCAACATCAGGGCTCTCATATTCATCTCCCTGTTGTCAGCCCATTGGTATTTTATAAGTGAAAGGGAAATTCATGAAGCTCCTAATTATTTGAAAACTGGAGACACACTTACATGTATTTTGATTAGCACAGAATATCGAAATTAGAAATTTGCAGAGTACTCAGCAAGTACAATGCTAACGTCTTACATTTACGAGTAGGTTTTCGACGACGTAACAACTGTCATTTTCCCATTAATAAAAATACTTATTTGCTAATTTAATTGACGTTACAACCACATAGAATAAAGCTCCTTCGAATAAAGACATGAAGTGAAAGAGTTACACAATAGCAACATCTCCTTCATCTTCGGCTTTATTGCCTTAGTCTCTTCTACATCCTTTCATTCGTCATTCTTCAATTCTCCCTTTCATTCTAAACATCTGCAAATCTGCCTCATAATCATCTACCAATATCTATTGTATATGACGGGCTGAATGGCTCAGTTGGTTGAGGCGCTGGCCTTCTCACCCCTACTTGGCAGGTTCGATCCTGGTTCAGTTTGGTGGTATTTGAAGGTCAGCCTCGTCTCGGTAGATTTGCTGGTACGTAAAAGAACTCCTGCGGGACTAAATTCTGGCACCCCGGCGTCTCCGAAAACCGTAATAGTAATTAGTGGAACGTAAAGCAAATAACATTATTATTATTATTATTATTATTATTATTATTATTATTATTATTATTATTATTATTATTATTATTATTATTATTTCGAATGGGCCACCAGAGGACCACGTGCCAATTTCAATTCCTTCTTCTTTGTTCTTTCCTTTCCTTCCAGTACGCTTTCATCTGTTCACTATGTTTCTTCTTTCTGTCTTCAGACCACTTTGAACCAGTCTTTTTTTACTTTCCTACCTTGGAATCCTTCTATTTTCAATACTTTTTCCCGAAATCCTTCTCTATTATTTATTTCTTCTGTTGTTATATTGTTTTTTTCTAAATCCTTTCTTACTTCATTGACCCAGCTTGTCGTTGATTTCTTACCCCACAAATATCTGAAAATCTTACTGGTTAATCTACTGTCTTGCATTCGATATAAATGTCCAAAAAACATAAGTCTCCTTTTCCTCATTACATCTGATATATTTTCTGTTTTTTTGATATGTTTCAGCATTACTTCGTAATTTCTAACCTTCTGCTGTGTTTTGTGGGCCTAATATTTTCCTCATGATTCGCCTTTCTAGTATTTCTAGTTTATCTAAATTATAGTTTAATGCCAGACATTCGCTTGCATATTATTATTATTATTATTATTATTATTATTATTATTATTATTATATTGTCTACCAACTTTACTATCGTAGCGCTTTCTTCTCCCATTATGTTGATATAATTTATCATCTAAAAGTTCTTTATAAACATTTCCTGGTTCTATTTCATGATCATTTAATGGTGCAAAGGAGAGGCCCTATAAGGTACTCGTAGAATATTGTTCCAATGTATGCGAGCCTCATCAGGATTACTTAATTCGAGAACCAGAAAAGATGCAAAGAAAAGTAGCTCGATTTGCTCTGGATGATTTTCAAAAATAATAGTACTTTAAACGAAAAGTTTGCTAACGAGTTTTGGGAGTAAGGAGACGAGCTGCCCGACTAAGTGGTATGTTACGAGCTGTCAGTGAAGAAATGGCGTGGAATGACATTAGTAGACGAATAAGCATGAATATAGTTTCATAATAATGTTATTTGCTTTACGTCCCACTAACTACTCTTTTACGGTTTTCGGAGACGCCAAGGTGCCGGAATTTAGTTTTTTTACGTACTAGTAAATCTACCGACATGAGGCTGAGGTATTTAGAGCAACTTCAAATACCACCGGACTAAGCCAGGATCGAACCTGCCAAGTTGGGGTCAGAAGGCCACCTGGAGAAAGAAGAAAGAACATTCTGAGAAAAATCCTGGGGAGGTTGAAATGGGAATGAGGATCAAGAGATGAACTGTACCGAAACATGAGAACGATCTCCGAAGAAATAAAACTCAGAACTCAAAAGAGCAAGATTTGCTGGAAATGTGATCAGGATGGACGAGGAGTGAATGACTAAAAGAGTATGGGCAGTGTTGCCAACTTATATTTTCAAGATCCGCTAAATACTACTAAAAATCCGCTAAAATTCCGCCAAGAAATCCGATCTCAAATAATAATAATAATAATAATAATAATAATAATAATAATAATAATAATAATAATAATAATAATAATAATAATAATAATAATAATAATCTGAGGAAAATTCTCGGCCCCGAAAAACAGAAGATGGATATAGACTGAGGTCACGCAAAGTGACAGAAGACCTTTCCAACATTGCAGCAGACATCCGCAAAAGACGTCTGAAATTTTATGGGCACGTCCGCAGACTGCCGGCAAGTAGACTAACACACAAGATTCTCACCTACATAGAACATCTAAAAAATATTCCATGGGTACTGGAAGTGAAGAAGGATCTGGAAAAAGCTCAGGTGAACTCAAATGACACCGCGGACAAGATCTTCTATAGGAAAAAAAAATAATGGATAGAAAATGCAACCAGAGAACGAAGTGAAAAGAAGACTGGAGCAAAGTGGACAGAAGAACGAAAAAGGATCCACGGAGAAAGGATGAGAGCTGTTTGGCAACTTAGAAAACAGAATCGTTAGAGCTTTGCGTGATCTATTGGGTCCATACGCACATAATAATAATAATAATAATAATAATAATAATAATAATAATAATAATAATAATAATAATAATAATAATAATTGTACCGGGCGGTACACTTCTACACCGTTTATTTAAAAGTTGCGCCAGCTGAAACTCCTCTTCGGGAGGAAGGTTGAACTTTATCTATTCTATTAATTCTCTACTTTCTCAGAAGATGTCACCACGTGGAAAATTTTGAGTTTTTGAACTGTGTCACTTTTGATGTGTTTTTGTTTCGCTTGAAGTAAGAAGTGTGAACTTTCTCTTCTAGAGGACACTACTGAAGAATTACAATAGTGCAACCTAGTGCGAAATCAAAGAACTATTTTGTTGGAGAAATTTTTATTTCAAGAGTTTGTTCTTTGTTAAATTTCTTTCTGTCATGGTTTAAGTTGGCTGTATACCCCTCTTTTTCCCCTTATTTTGGATCTAGCCAATCCCGAATTTCTTTAATTAATTTTCCACCAATAATGTGTTTCTTCTTCCTCTATGTAGGGGTTTCTTTACCCTAGCCAATAAAAACTTTGAGGGAGGGTGTTTTATTTCCCCTAACGCCTAGAATCTTCCGCGAGAGGATATAAACTGCTGATTTTGGGGTCTCCGGGCCACTTCTGTTCCATCTTTCAGTGTATTAAGTACATAGCAGGAGGCGGGAAGCGCCTCTTTCTTCTTCAGCCGTTCAACACCAGGTAATGGCCTATTAATAACTTCTTTCTGGCTAGGTCGGCAGTTTAACACTCGCGGCGGGTTCGAAGCATTTCCATCATGTAACCTTTTCCTAAAATGTAATTACTCTTTTCATCTTTTTCTTGTAAGGCTACATATTGGGATAGAGAGTGCTAACCCTCTCGAGCTCCCACTCACATTTGTTTTGAGGTGAACTTATTTTCTCAAACTATTCTTCGTTTATGTAATGTAAAGTGTTCTTCTCTAAGTCACCTCTGTAGTATGGGATTAGCCCTTGCGTTAGCGGCCCAGAGCCAGATTAGGTTTTAAAAAACAAAGTGTATTAGGAGTGCAAGATCGCCTCCTCTCAAATTGTTAGTTTAGAGGTCATGTAATCAACCTTCTTTTCATGTAATAGACCTCTGTAGGTTGGGTATTTTACCCCTGTGAATACGTCCTTAGAGGACAGCTTGAAGGTAGAGTTTGGTGTGGCCTTTGAGAGGCTTAAATTTTAAGAGCGGATCGCTCTTTTGAAAATGGAGTGTCATATGCCTCGTGGAGGCTTTTCTGTGTAATTCGGAGCCAGGGGCTCCTAGGGATGAATGGGGTTTTCTGCCCCTCTGTTAAAACTTGTGTTTGTGGTAAAACTGAGCTGATCGCTGAAGTCTGGGCGTGAAGCCCAAAACCTGTAAATATTGTAACTCCCCTTGTTTTGCTACATTGTACCTGCCATGTCTGTTATTGCTTTGTTTTTGAAAAGAAAATATAACCTTGTTAAATTTTAAATTAATTTTACATTAACTTTGATTCCGTAGTTTGAAACCCATTCACGCCCGCACCTTCTTAAGCCTCTACCTACCGCTAAAACACGGTAACAATAATAATAATAATAATAATAATAATAATAATAATAATAGTAAATGTCTGCACTCACCTGATCTGTGAGTTTCACTGGGATTAACCCCCTGCCTGCGAGCCGACGAGCTAAAACTTGTAGGCGTTTCACTGCCGGGTGCAAACTAGGTGAATCTCCTACCTCAAGGGCCACACACAAAACAGGCCAGTTCATTAAACGGCCTCCCTTCATAGCATAAATATAAATGCTACTCTCTCACAGTTTCATTATCTGTCGTCATTCGTCAACTAAGAGATAAGTACCCTTTCCCCACGCATTACAAATTTATGATACCACGATTTCATAACATCAAATCCAAATAACATGTTTTCCTCGTGTGACTGCTAGCTCCTGACAAGGAATACAGAATAGCTCGGAGACAGACTGGAGTACAATTTTTTTTAAATGTAATATAAATAAAACGCTAAATTCCGCTATAATAAATCTAGAATTCCGCCAAAAAATCCGCTGTGCGCTAAATGGTATATTTCTCCGCCGACAGTCTTCTAATTCCGCCAAATTTAGCGGAAAATCCGCTAAGTTGGCAACACTGAGTATGGGCGACCACAAAAAACAAAAACAACAAAAAACAAACGGTTACGGAACGCTGTTCTTCCTTGAAGCAAACAGAAAGTGGGGCGGCCATTTTTACGTCACAAGCTGTAGTGATCTGATAACGCTACTGGTGCTGTCTAGCGGCTGGTGAGCACACAACGCCATAGAGCCAACCTAAAGTCAATTAGAGCAAAACTGCAGATACTTAGTGACTTGCCTACGTACACCTTGGGGTATATCGCCAGGCTTCACAGCCGAACATTAGTACAGACCTAATGGTGGCTAGGCACATCCTCGTTTTGAGTCTAACAGGCAGATGCCTGTCTCTCAAGAGAGGGTACACAGCGGACTTCCGAAAGAGACATTTGAAGAAGGAATCACAATTCAAGGAGAAGAAATACACTGTCATGCCAAAAGTTATGAAGTACAGTAGGGAACTAGTATTGTGTAGGCTCTCCTTTAGCAACAACTCGTCCACAAGAGGAAACAAACACATGTGGATAGATCCTAACCCATATCGTTTGGATAGCTACCCATAGCTTTCTGGTATCTGTAGGTGCAGGATCTTGGGTGTGGATGGACCTCACCACCACGTCCCATATATGCTCGACAGGGTTCATATGAGGCGAACGAGGTTGATACACTCTCCAGAACGCTCCTCCAACCAGTTCTGGACAGATTGAGCCCAATTACTCGGTGCACTATCTGCTGGAATCTCCCATCGTTGTAGAGGTACGTGAGGTCCATGAAGGGCTGCAAGGGCTGCAACAAGTAGTTCAACGCAGCGGGCACTGGTCAACGACCTGTTCAAATGGATCAGCTGATCCAGCTCTTGCCACGTGAACACACCCCACACGTTCATGAGCTACCACCAGCCTGTATGGTACCGGTACCTTTTTGAAATCTGGGGTCTGTGGCTTCATGGGGCCTGCGTTCATATTCGAACGCTACCATCAGCTCGAAACAACATAGGCCAGGGCCTCTCAAGCGTGCAAACCGAGGCGCAGAGGTCCTGTGCACCGTGCATCGGTTCGACTCGGCTCGGTTCGAACCAGCGTTTTGTCCCGGAGTGACTCGGCTGAACTCTGCTCGGATGGTGGAACGCTGCAGAGCAAGTGGGGAAGGAGGAGACAGGCGGAGCGAAGGAGACAGGTGTGGGGAAAGAGAGCGAGAGAGAGAGAGAGAGAGAGAGAGAGAGAGAGAGAGAGAGAGAGAGAGCGCTATTGCTCGAAATCGAGGAGCGGAGAGTCTGCATTCTGATCAACCTAGTGAAGTCGTAGTTTGCACCTTGCACCGCGCTACGAACCGGTGCATGCACCGTGAGAAGTCTTGAGATAGGCTAAAAGTATGATTCGGACTCAAGGCCAGTTGATCTTACTCCGATGAGTGTAGATGTCTCAAAATGAGGATATATCCCACTGAAAGTTTTTAGATCCCATTCCACTAGTGCTAATCCCGAGGACTCTCATGATTTCCGCCACCTTTCCGGAGGGTGGGATCGTCCCCCTGACACCAATCATAAGACCCATCACCTGAATATCCCCTAGCTGGTATTTTTACTGTGTAATATGGTACTGTCGGCAAATATGTCTTGTTGGTTTAGAGGTGTGACATTTTCATGGCCCTGATATAAATGGACCTTTCCTGGCTGTAAGTGAACCCGAAATACAGTTGGTGATTTTCTTCTAAAATATACAAAGGGATGGAGAAACATCTTAGGGCCAAGAATTAAAAATGAAATACGTTACCACAAACCCAGCTCGGAAATATATTTTAAAATATCTAAACTTACTGACACGGTGAGGCTGCGACGTCCTCAATTTATAAGCCATTTGGAAAGAATGAATAACAACAGACTAACTTAGCAAATACACACATTTTTGCACATCAAACGTGCGAGATCAAAATAGTATAAGCAAGTAGAGAAAGACCTCACTGAATTAGGATCACCAAATTTGCAGGATAGGAATATAATCAGGAAAATTTTTCACACAAGGGGATTTGAGGAAGATGAGAAGACATCAACACGATGTACTGGTTGGAGGAACAGAAAGTACAACAATCGATGAAAATGAAGAACTATTGGGCAAGGAGGAAAGCTCAACAATTGTTAATTCCGCGTGGTCCTAAGTGACCAATTCGCGCAGAAGAAGAAGAGATGGAGCATTCTCATACACTTGATGGGTTCTTCATGAGATAGAAAAAAATGACATTTTGCTCTGAATCCACATATAACTACATCCAAAAGTGTACTTACTGGGCTGAGTGGATCAGACGGTTGACGCGCTGGCCTTCTGACCCCAACTTGACAAGTTCGATCCTGGCTCAGTTCGGTGGTATTTGAAGGTGCACAAATATGTCAGCCTCGTGTCGGTAGATTTACTGGCACGTAAAAGAACTCCAGAGGGGCTAAATTCTGGCACCTCGGCGTCTCCGAAAACCGTAAACCTCCAAACTAACGATATTATGTTTCTTTCGTCGTCAACTCCGGCTGGTTGAGTTAAAAGCGACTCGTATCTTATGGTAGGATCTAGCATATAGCCTGCTTTTCCCTTAATGGCCATCATATCCATTCTTCCTCTGCTGCCATTTGTTGCAAGACCATGAACCTCCTCGTGTGCTTGAATACCTTTGCCTGGGAAGGATGACCTGATGGTGTGGTGGCGGGTGTTTGTAAAAGGAAAGAAACTAGGGCGACCAACTGTTGAAGGGAGAAATGAGGGACAAGACAGTAGACAAAAAGGGGAAATATTCCGCAATTTTGGGGGCAGATACGTTTTTAGCTGTAATTTTTAAACGACATTATTTATTTATTTATTTATTTATTTATTTATTTATTTATTTATTAATGCTTTTTTTTCAGTGGCGAAGTTAGGGCTCATTTCAAGAGCATTGTTTTGTCAGTTTTCCTCTTTCTTTTTTACCAACAGCACTCGTAGTGAAGTAATGGCATAGAAATATACAGTATATTTCACTCATCGTTAGTGTACAATTTCTTTTCCAATCCGTGGATTGAAGACCCTCTATCTAAATGAAAACGTATAAAAGTCAATACATTACGAAATGACAAAATAAATATTGAACATTTTATAGTCTAAATGTTATCATCACAAGTTTAAAAATATTGAAAACAGGGAGTAAAATGACATATTCGTGGCATTTCTTAGTTTTGCCAGTTACAAGAAATACTTTCTAACAGCACTTGTTGCGCCGATGACCTAGATATTAGCCCAATTTAAACAACAAGCAAACGAGCATCGGGATTTGTTCTAAATTTCTATCTCTAGTTATAACTATACCAAGGCCCACGAGAGTTGGAGTCTGACGTTTAGCGAGAAAAAGTTGACTAACGCTGCTCGAAAATAGTCTGTTGCTATAGCAACGATAACAGCGATGCTACATTTAAGGAAGCAATCGCCACGTGGGTTGGTTTGCTCTCAGTCGCTTTTGTGATATTCGGAGTGGTCAGCTGTTTTCGTTTCCTGAATATATATCTATATTTTTTTCAAATTGAGCCACTATGGACTGCCAATCTCATTTTCAGTGTCAATGTCTTGTTCGTCTTCGGGCTTTGACATCCTGCCAGTATCTCTTGACCCCATAGATCAGCGCTTTCTTCCGCTCCTCTGGTAGAGAACCTCCCCGTCTTCTAGGTTCTCTCTTCATCATAAAACCCTGATAGCTTTTCACCACCCTTCTGAACCTATCCGTGTCATTGATTTTATCATCCGCATTGCCCACCTCTCTCAGATATTTCTCACACTCTTGAAATCATCTCAACTTAGATGCCTTTGGCTTTAGGGAATATTATTTTCGTTGTTAGTTTTTAATGTTGAAACATTTCTTAGCAGTTAAAATAGGGATCCCGATACTATGAAAAACGTAAAATTAAGCAATTTCCTGAATTGTGCCGAAATTTCAAGGGCTAAAGGGCCAGAAAAATTTCAAATTGTGAGTTTTGGATAGCTTTATAAAACAAAAAAAAAAAAAAGAAAAGAAATTTCGGAAATCACTTCCGGCCTAAATGCAGTTCCAGAAAAACGAGCCTAAAATCGATTGTTTCTTTGCTCGTTTTCTTTTTCGATTCAAATTCTAGCCAAATTAACTTATCTGTATAATTCTTCCTGTGATGTGCTCCTTGGTTCAATACCCTCAAGCGTTTTTTGATTTTTTGAAAAATATCACCACCGAATGTAGTTATAATTAAGTGAAACTCGGCATTGACTCGCATTAGCGATCGTAGTGGTAGAAAAAGGAAAAGTGCTAATCTAATCTAATTGACCGTATAACGATGATTAAGAGAAGGGTTGTATTTTTTAGGAACAAATAAAGAATATGTTCTCATCCTTTATTATATTTTATTTACCTAAAATTCGTAACTCATATATCTAAGATGTTTTCGACATTGAGTTGCTTACCCGAGGGGCTAGAACTGTGGATTACCGGGCCAGTTGGCCGTGCGCGTAGAGGCGCGCGGCTGTGAGCTTGCATCCGGGAGATAGTAGGTTCGAATCCCACTATCGGCAGCCCTGAAGATTAAGGCCACGGCCGCTTCCTTCCAACTCCTAGGCCTTTCCTATCCCAACGTCGCCATAAGACCTATCTGTGTCGGTGCGACGTAAAGCCCCTAGCAAAAAAAAAAAGAACTGTGGATTTTTTGTAAGTTAATCAGTGTATAGTTGTTACAGTTCTATTCTGTATTTAACGTGTGCATTTGTTGAGGTTGTTGTCAGAAACTGATAATGATTCCGACTTGAGGCCAGTTGATCGTATTCCGATGTGTACAGACGGTGTCTCAAAATGAGGATAGACCTCCTGAGAGCTTTTAGATCCCAGTCCACGTGTCGAAGACTCTCATGATTTCCACCATCTCATATGTATCGGCAATGGTGTGTTATGTCTTAAATGCTGGAATTATTAGCACGAGTTTAGGAACGGGTCAGAGTTTATTGAATTGGATCAGGCCAACATGTTTTATTAAATACTAACTCAGCCTGTATGAAAGGGTGATATGCCGCAGATGGAGATAACTATGGCAACGCAGCGTTCTTCGTAGTTACGGCTTTCGCTGCTCAAATGTCCGACTCCCAACTCTCGTGGGTGGTGGTGGTGGTGATTATTGTTTTAAGAGGAAGTACAACTAGGCAACCATCCTCTATATAACACTAATCAGAGAGAAAAAATTGAAGGGATCCGACACTTCGAAAAATGAAGGTATCGGCCAAAGAAAGACAAGGGCCACGAAGGGCGTGAAAATGAAAGACTCCCTAGCCCTCGCAAACCTAATAGCGTCGGGGTCGGAAAAGAACAAGAGTTGACCAAGGGAGGTCGGATAGGATAGAAGAAAGTGAGGAGCCTGGCACAAGTAAGTGGAAGCAATGCTAGGACTCAGCTGAGGGCCCCGTGGTCGCCAACCCACGCTCCAAAGTTCAGAGCCCCTGAGGCCCCTTTTAGTCGCCTCTTACGACAGGCAGGGGATACCGTGGGTGCAACTCTCGTGGGCCCAGCTATACTATGGATCATTCCATGTTAAGAAAACAGTATTACTCTTATGGACCTACAATGAGTGACCCCCCCCCCGTCTTGGATACCCATAATTCCTCGTGATTAAGGAATATTATAATTCTATTATGAAAGAAAAGGGATGCGGTATTTTTGTGCCCGTGAGTTATTGAGATAACTACTTAACATTCTCTATTTTCATAAATACATTCGCAGGGAGGCAGCACAACGCCGACAACAGTCATCGCTTTGTTGCCTTCCTTCATTTTCCTTCTGAGTTGTTTTGGCACATGTAATGCGTGATCCGTTACGCTGTGAATCACCAGCAGCTTGTTACTGTTGAAGAGATGTTACTTGTGTGTGCGTTTTTATAATATTCTCATAGTAGATGTTACTAAAGGTTTTGATGCTATGGTGTGCAGTGATACATCATGGCTTGACTTGTACTGATACAGAAATTCTCTCTGATTTTTATCTTTGCCTAGTTTTGTTATTTAGCTGTTGTTTCTAAAGGCATTTTAACCCTCTCCCCCCCTTTATCACACATTTCTCAAGTACATTTACCATTCTGTTCGTGGGGCAATATGACGGCCCAGTAGTACCCGGTGTTGCTTGGACATTTTTATTAGATGCATTTAATTGCTTCCCCCACCTCCCGAGCCTATAAAATATCTGTTGTCTATTTATGTACCCTAGATTTCAAAAAAAAATTGCAGCTTAGTTTCTTCCCTCTTTCATTTCGAACTTAATTACTGAGTTTCACGAATATACCTGCCGCCGTTTTCCCTTATGCTGTTGATCAGAGTCGTTCGATATGGCAACCCTGTTGTCATAAGAGCAATACTGTTATCTTAACATGGAATGACCAAATAGAAATATTGAAAACCTCAACATAAATAAAACTATTGCATCATTTATCTTGCTTGAAATGTCTTTATAGGCACTTCTTACACAAAGCGAAATTTCTTTGCCATTCAGTGGATCTGCAACGCTTCTCCAATGATACTGCAACCTGCTTCTTTGCACTTTCAGAGATCATACTGTTGGCAACGGTTACAGTAAACAAAGAAAATTCTTAATGAATCACTCTCATTACCTCATTTGATCATTGCGACTTATAGACATGATATAGGCTTTAGGGCTTATGCCGGGTCCAAAAAAAAAACAAGGTGAAATTATTCACGTTTCGCAGAGAACTTTGCTATGCGTTATCAGAAGAAAATTTCGACTGTCCACGAGAAAGGCTTCTCAAACAATGAGGTTTGAATTTAGACGTTATAGTAGAAGTGGAATTAGTACGTTCATTCGTCACCAGATGGCTCCCCGGACACGGTACAGTGCCCGCCAACATTTTCAACAAGTCCTTAGGCCCGAAATTCCGTTTCTCAACAAGTTTTACCGTTTCATAAAATAAATCAGTAGTGACGCGGTCTGGTCGAAATGATAGTAAATCGGCTGTTTCCATTTACCGGTTAGACTTCTTATTATAATAACCTGCATATTTACATGCAGCTCTCTAAATACATCTTCAACATTGTCGTAGCATATATCAGATTTAATTTTCATCTCATCAAAGCTCATCACGACATCTCATTTATAATTATCATTCATAATATTTGCTTGGCCCTTTAGTAGGTTAATAGTGATATCTAAAAACCTAGGTCGAATTGAAGATTGTGACAACTGGCCTGTTATTGTTGTTTCACTAGGGAGAGGGTACTTCAGAGTTTCCCAAACATATGACAAAGCTTCTTCTTCTTTTTTGAGGTACACCGAATTGAAACAGCTTTGACTACATCTTCAGGTGAACAGTTTGTACACATTCCCTTTAGTAAACTTTTTTTTTTTTTTACAATTAGAACAAATCCTCATAGTTTTTAAAAATTTCCTCCAGTTTTGTTATTTTGTGTTGGTATTTTTACATCCTTAGTAAGTAAATTGATTCTTTCTTTTAATTCTTCTTTTTCGACTATCACACCAGCTAGTTCACACTTCAAGGGCAAGTTGTCTTTGTTTTGGCGTAACTCTTCGTTAATTTGCCTTTCCTGAGAAAAAAATCATCAAGCTCACTTGATCCCTCTACAGATTTGTTTATTAGTGATTGCAGAACTTCTCTCTGAATTTTCTGTTGATACAGAACGTGTGGGTATATTTTAGAAAGGAACTGTTCCTTTCTCCACAGGTGCTTAGGGAGAAGGCCTAACAGTTCAGATTGTACATCTCTTTGAAAATCAGGGGGAAGATAATGTTCGGTGCATATATGTGCGATTTTAGGGTTAAAACATATTTTCTTTTTAAAAAAAATGTACCCATTGTTTGTGCAGGTTTGGGTCTTTTGGGAATCTATGAAAGAGTAACTTACGTTTCTTTGCGTCGTTGGAATGGTCTGTACAGCCTGCAACCGCACTGCACGGCATTTTAACAGAAGAAGCACGACATATACACTGGAATTCACATTACTCACCCACGATACGCACGGGGTTCACGACTTTCAAAAACATTCGCAAACCTCGAAGGTAATTAAATAATTACAGAAACATTGCGCAGATCACAGATGAACAGCGATGCACCGAACTTCAATGGTTAGAACGAAAATACTGACACCAAAGAGTATATAGACTGACATTAACGCGCAAAACAATGCGTAGTGTAATGGGAGGCAGAGTCCAGTGACGTCACGACCACGCCAGTCTGCTGCGCATCCGTCTCGTGACACCTACCGTCTTTCTTCTAGTTACCGTGGTGTGGAAGTCTGTTGTTCACTGACGCGTTGCACATGTGATCTTTGATTTTATTTCACGCTTGCTATGTAAAAATATCCATGAATCGTAAAGAAAAGTATTAAAATGGAAGAAAGAAAAAAATTCCCACGTTATGGAAATTTATTATAAGCCACAGAGAATGGATAAATTACTTTAATAAACTATTAAGTGGTGAAGATAGTTGGAAACAGGATGTTCAGAAGAGGGGAATATCGAGAGGAGTGCGGTGCTCCCTGCCCGATTTAGATAAGGAAATTTCAGCCGCTGAAGTAAAAGAAATATTAGAGAAAGGAAGGAAAGGGAAAGCAGGAGCAATTTCAGGAATAAACAATGAATTCTGGAAGGAAGTAAGCAAAAATAGCTTTATCCTAGCTAGTATAGTCAAAATATTTAACAAGATCTTCGAGGGAGCAAGATTCCCTAAATCATGGCAAGAAGGTATCATCTGTCCTGTATACAAGAATCGTGGAGAGAGATCTAACCCAAGTAACTATAGAGGGATTTCGTTGCTAGATTCTTTAAGCAAGATATACACAGGGATATTGGCAAAAAGATTAATGAATTGGGCAGAGGAGTACTCGATCCTGTCGAGATTACGTTATGGAAATTTATAGCTAAAAATGTAGCTAATAGCTAAACTCAAAATTTTATAGCAAATGACTTTTCAAAATAGCTGGAAATAGCTATAAAACGGCTAAATTGGCAACACTGATTATTCACCTCCAACAGGGTGCAGGTCATATTCTAACCAGTCCGATTCCGTTTTTACCACCACCAATGCAGCTCAGTAGATTTGATTCAGAAACAGAGCTAAAATAATCATTAGATTCGGCGAACCCGAATCCTGTTTGAGACTTCAGACATGGCCCTAGCACCTTACAAAAAGCAAAAACCATAACCATTCGCTCTGCGAGTGTTATCGATACTGAAGTGACGTCACAGTGACACCAAGCATAGAAATCCTTTTTTTTTTTTTAGAACTGAGCCAGATATTAGGTTAGATTATACCTGAAACTAGAGCCTATTTTTATTTGAATGAAAGGCTTTTAAAACAAGTATGACATGGCTGGAAATATTTTGTCACCACTCGGTCAATATTGGTAAGAACACATCTCTCTAAGTGAGCCTCCCCTCTCCCTCACACAAGCACTAAATGTTTCCTCCCTCCTCTCGTGTCCTTTGTTTCCAGCATGTCTCCCCCTGTCCTGTGTCTTAGACACCATTGTTCCCCGCGACGCTTGTAGGGGGAGAACTAATGTGTGTTTAGAAGTTAGGATATTTAAAATCTTATCAACTGCAACAGCTTCAGGCCACATCCATCTCACTTCTCAGCGCGATGTGCATTTTACGAAAACTCTCAATATAAACCTAACGCCACATTAAGAATATTACAGAGTAGAAATTGGGATGTAGATTAATTTGTTCTGGGTTACTGAAAGAAGGATTTTGACATAACTTAAAAATATCAGCAGATAAATGGTCCTTAAATATGTATTATTATTATTATTATTATTATTATTATTATTATTATTATTATTATTATTATTATTATTATTATTATTATTATTGTATGTTAGGTCATCGCTGGCCTCGCGGTGTAGGGGTAGCGTGCCTGCCTCTTACCCGGAGGCCCCGGGTTCGATTCCAGGCCAGGTCAGGGATTTTTACCTGCATGTGAGGGCTGTTTAGAGGTCCACTCAGCCTACGTGATTAAAATTGAGGAGCTATCTGACGGTGAGACGGCGGCCGCGGTCTAGAAAGTGAAGAATAACGGCCGAGAGGATCCGTCGTGCTGACCACACGACACCTCGTAATCTGCAGGCCTTCGGGCTGAACAGCGGTCGCTTGGTAGGCCATGGACCTTCGGGGCTGCTGTGCCATGGGGTTTGGTTTTGGTTAGGTCATCAGCCCAGAGACTGGTTGGATCCTCAAATAGCATCACGAAAAGTTATGCGATTATAGGGAAACCGCAAAAACCAATGGCAGCGCTAAAATGAGGCGTAGTAGGCAAGGTGAGGAGTAAGGTAGTTTGCCATTGCTTTCCTCAATTATTATTATTATTTCATTCATTCATTCGATTAGGCTACCTTAGGACCACATGAAACAGTTTACTTCTTCCGGTCTTCTTAAAACGTATTCATACCTTCTCGGTCTTGTTTTTTTTTCCGTTCATTTATAGCCTGATTTCTTCTTGTCTTTCTCAGGAATTTACCATCATATTGCATTTTATCAGATGCGTGCAATATATCGCTTTCTTAAATTATTTTCTATTTGCAATCTGTTCCTTTTTTAATGTTGAGTAGTTTCAAATCCTCCTCGGCTCCTTTGAAAAATGCTAGTTTGAGTTTTCTTATTTGCATAGTTTAAAAATTCTTTTGTTAATCTGTTCTTTTGTCAAAGACCTTACTCTTCTTTTTTCTGTGAGTATCACCTATTTTTTTCCTTAGGATTTTCTTCTGTTGTTTTGGATTTTTCTTCTAGGTGAGTAGGTATTCAAACACTGTGTTGCATATAAAGGATTAATAGGCCGTCTACTAGAAAAAGACCTGCACCAGGCCATACGCCATTATTACAGTTTTGTAGCGTCTCATTTTAGTATTCTGGATACTGACTTTCATAACATATTCATCGTTGCGTGATAAGCCTTTTCCATTTTGTGAATTCGTGCCTTGACGGTCTCCTTCTCTATCGCTGTTACTGTTATTACTTCACGGAAGTACCTGAATTTGTTGATTCTTTTATTACCTTTGTTTTTGGATATTTTAATTTATGCAAGTGCATTGCTGAGACTAGTGATTCATTCCGTTTTTCGCAGGAAACTTGTAATCCTATTTTAGCCACACATATTTCAAGGTCTTCTAATTTTTCCTTCCTGCTACTGTTTTTTTGCTAGTATGATTAGATCATGTCCAAAACGTTATTATTATTATTATTATTATTATTATTATTATTATTATTATTATTATTATCATCATCATCATCTATATATTTAAAAAGTTCATTAACACAGCCTTGTACAGTTCGTCCGGCCGTTTTACTGGACCGATTCGCTTCATTTTGTTTTTGTCATCATCATCATCATCATCATCATCTGTTTACCCTCCAGGTTCGGCTTTTCCCCTCGGACTCAGCGAGGGATCCCACCTCTACCGCCTCAAGGGCGGTGTCCTTGAGCTTCAGACTCTTGGTCGGTGGATACAACTGGGGAGTATGACCAGTACCTCGCCCAGGCGGCCTCACCTGCTATGGTGAACTGGGGCCTTGTAGGGGGATGGGAAGATTGGAAGGGATAGGCAAGGATGAGGGAAGGAAGCGGCCGTGGCCTTAAGTTAGGTACCATCCCGGCATTCGCCTGGAGGTGAAGTGGGAAACCACGGAAAACCACTTCCAGGATGGCTGAGGTTGGAATCGAACCCACCTCTACTCAGTTGACCTCCCGAGGCTGAGTGGACCCCGTTCCAGCCCTCATACCACTTTTCAAATTTCGTGGCAGAGCCGGGAATCGAACCCGGACCTCCGGGGGTGGCAGCTAATCACGCTAACCACTACACCACAGAGGCGGCCTTCATTTTGTTTTTGTTCTCTCCGGAATTACCTGCCGGTGAATCACAAGACATTGACAGGTCTCTAAGTTCCGTCATCTTTGAGTTATCCTAAAATCAAATCACTAAATGACCACTCAAATAATTGCAGGCGAAGACTTACGCTAACCCGCAATACATTCCGTACCAAGCGGGTTGCTAAGGGATACTTTCATTAACATTAGGATAAATGTGATTTTCATCCTTAGTGATGTCACTGCGTGCAGCCATGTTTGATTATCACTTGTCAAGCCGGAGTATGTATGTTAGGTATTCAGCCCGAAGGCTGGTTGGATCCTCAACAAGTTCACCATTAGCTGTCATAGATGGCCGGAGAGTATACATTTTCTCTGATCACGGAAGAATACTATTCTCTGCTAGATACACTTTGATTCTCTGATCTTCCCCAGTTTTTAAATATACTCAGTACTTATCTAACAATAACGTCGAACTAGTTTAGAAACACAGCTGGTGTTGCGTCTTAATACAATATTTGCTTCATCTTTGCAACTTGACGAATCAGCAAACGTGGTTGGTTTAGGAGTGTTACTTGATATTTCAGGTACGGTTTTGAAAACAAAATCGAGGAAGATCTGTCGTCCTACAACTTCTTTGTAAGTCGTACTACGGGAGAATATATTTTGAATGCGATTAATAGTTATAATATGCCATTGATAGTCTAGGAAATTCTCCTTCAACTGGATAGGATGGAGTCTCTTCAAAATTTTTGATAAAGTGGAAGAATGAGCTTATTATCCCATGAAAGTACCTTGTAACCTAAGCACTAATGAATGAATCTTCCCGGAATGTCTGAAAACCACCATCATTGAACCTCTTCATAAGGAGCAGTCGATGATATTAACAACTTCTCGTTTAGGCAAACTTCGGCAGCCCTGAAAATGGTTTTCCGTGGTTTCCCATTTTCACACCAGGCAAATGCTGGGGCTGTACCTTAATTAAGGCCACGGCCGCTTCCTTCCAACTCCTAGGCCTTTCCTATCCCATCGTCGCCATAAGACCTATCTGTGTCGGTGCGACGTAAAGCCCCTAGCAAAAAAAAAACTTCTGGAGATTTTTTCTTTTTTTGAAAACATTCACTTGTTAGAAAATTTCAATATTGGTTCAGGAAAGGTTTGTCAACTGTTACTGCTCTAACAACTTTTAATCGTAATGTTTTAAATAATCTCGATCGCAATAATTTTATTACCTCACTAATTTTATAGGGGCTGCCTGGTTGAGGGGGTAAAGGCGTGCTCGGTTCACCGGGAAGAACGTGGGTTCGATTCCCCGCCAGGAAGTCGTAAAATTTAAGAAACGAGATTTCCACTTCTTGAGGTGCATGTGGCCCTGAGGTTCACTCACCCTACATCAAAAATGAGTAACAGTTTAATTCCTGGTGGCAAAGGAAGCCGGGCGTAGAGCTAACCACACCACCAGAACAAGTGCCGAGGTTACGGATAGTGGAAGCCTTTACCTTCCACCCCTCCAAGGTCCTTCATGACCTGTATGGAGATGACTTTGCTTTTGTATTAATTTTAGACTTTTCTAAAGCCGAATTCCATGTCTAATTGCTAAAGAAACTAGAACACTATGGTGTCCATGGTGTCATTTTAAATTTACTTAAAACAGCGAAAACAGTGCGTCGAAGTAAATTATGAAATACATTACGATGTAAAAAAAGAGTTAGATCTTCCTCTGAAATCACAAATAGCGGTACTCCACAAGGTACTACTTTGGGACTTTTTCTGTATCTCCTGTATGTCAATGAAATGCTAGAACTTGGAAAACTCCGCCATTGTGGCCTATGCAGATGACACATCTGCTCAGCGCTGTAATCTCACAGGGTATACTCTAAGTCAGGGCATGACAAGTCCCGGATGACAGACGACTCTCGCGTTTGAAATTAGTGGATTACAGCTAGTTACAACAAACGTCCCTCAATTTGGCGTACATCAAACATATAGAAGACACTTTATTATGACAAAAATATAATGGCGAGGGTGCCGGGAGTGTCCGAGGACAAGTTGGGCTCGCCAGATGCAGGCATTTCGATTTGACACCCGTAGGCGTGATGAGGATGAAATGATGATGAAGACGACACATACATCCAGCCCAGTGCCAGCGGAATTAACCAATTATGGTTAAAATTCCCAACCCTGCTGGGAATCGAACCCAGGATCCCTATGACCAAAGGCTAGCATGCTAACCATTTAGATTTCTCATTTTCAGAAAGCTAGTACGAGCCATTTCTCTTCGTACACGGATCATTAAATCCGGGTCTAAGTCCTCAGTAATCGACCTGTCAAGGCACTTGTTGAAGTGGTTCCTCATAAATGGCCATAAGAATGTGCGTGTTACGTATTCTGGAAATGGCCATCACCTTGGTCTTCTCAGTGTTCATTTTGAAACCAAGTTTATCTCTTTCTGCTACGATTCTCGGAAGATCTGCTCAGAGTACAGATTATACGGCAGGGGAGATAATACACATCCTTGCCATACTCGCTGTTTCATCCTCATAGCACGAGTCTCAGAGTTTCCAGTTCTTACGGAAGCTTCTTGATGTTAATACAGCTTTTGACAAATGTAAGATCTTCAGTATCTTATGCCTATTGTGTTCAGAATTGTGGAGCTGGACACATTTTATGATGACAAAGAATAAATCCAAATTGTAATGTACTAGTTTGTAAATCTTAATTTGCTTACACAGTAGTTTTCTATTGGACCTACTTCCAGCTATTTATATATAAAAAGCAATCCAAGGTGCTTGTCTTGATTTGCGATCACACTTTTAACTGGAACAAACTGTGGAATTGGTGTACGTTGCAGTACGGCGGGTTTGCAGTCACGTCTTCATAAATTTCTCAACTGGTGAGGCATTTAAATATATGAATATAAGGCTGGAGACGTAAGCGACGAACTGTGAAGAACTTAAATAAGTGATGGCCGATAATTTTGTTCATCAAGTTGAACTTTTGTCCGCCTCTGTGGTGTAGTGGTTAGCGTGATTAGCTGCCACCCCCGGAGGTCCGGGTTCGATTCCCGGCTCTGCCACGAAAATTTTAAAAAGTGGTACGAGGGCTGGAACGGGGTCCACTTAGCCTCGGGAGGTCAACTGAGTAGAGGTGGGTTCGATTCCCATCTCAGCCATCCTCGAAGTGGTTTTCCGTGGTTTCCCACTTCTCCTCCAGGCGAATGCCGGGATGGTACCTAACTTAAGGCCACGGCAGCTTCCTTCCCTCTTCCTTGCTTATCCCATCCGATCTTCCCATCCCTCCACAAGGCCCCTGTTCAGCATAGCAGGTGAGGCCGCCTGGGCGAGGTACTGGTCATTCTCCCCAGTTGTATCCCACGACCAAGAGTCTGAAGCTCCAAGACACTGCCCTTGAGGCGGTAGAGGTGGGATCCCTCGCTGAGTCCGAGGGAATAACCGAACCTGGAGGGTAAACAGATGATGATGATGATGAAGTTGAACTTTTGATGTTCACGATTAAGAGCGTAGCTAGAGAGTTAAAACTCACTGATTGAAATCAGAAATCAGAAGGTATACTCTAATTCAGGGCCTCTCAAACGCCCAAAATCTCACGCGTGCAAACCGAAGCGCAGAGGTTCTGTGCATCGTGCATCAGTCCGACACGGATCAGTTCGGACCAGCGTTTTGTGTCGGGGCGATTCGGCTAAGCTCGGCTCAACTCTTCTCGAGTGATGGAGCACTGCAAAGCAAGTGAGGAAGGGGTCCGGCCTCGCGGTATAGGGGGCAACGCGTCCGCCTGTTACCCGACGGCCCCGGTTTCGATTCCCGGCCGGGTCAGGGTTTTTTAATTGTAAACGATTAATATCTCTGGCCTGGGGACTGGGTGTTTGTGCCGTCCTTAATGTTTCTTTCCTCACATTCAACACTTTACACTTCCGCCATTTCCAAATACACGCAGGTTCACAACATATGATGCAAAGTAGGGGCAAAAGATCTTCTTAGGTCGACGCCCCGAATAAATAGCATGTTAAAAAAGTGAGGAAGGGGTAGACAGTCGTACGGAGAGATAGAGACAGCGCTATTGCTCAAAATCGAGGACTGGGAGGCCTGCACTCTGGTAAACTTAACGAAGTCGTCTTTTACACCTTGTGCCGTGCAATGCACCCGTGCGTGCACCCTGAGAGGCCCTGCTGTAATGAGTGGAGTTAAGCAGAAGGCATAGACGTATACCCGCTTGTACCCTCGACTACAGCCCTGCAACTGCTATTAGTTGGGAAAAAAGATGGGGAATCAATGGTACATAACACTTATTGCACCCTTAAAACATTTTTGTAAAGAAGGAAGCCAGTGTTGTCCGACTCATTGGCTGAATGGTCGGTGTTGTGGAATTTGTTTGAGACGATCCCGGGTTCGATTCCCGACCGAGTCGCGGATTTTAATCGCCTATGATTAATTCTTCTGGCCCGAGAACTAGGTGTTCGTGTTTGTCCCAACACTTTCCTCTTCATGTTCACATAACACACTGCACTACCAACCACCAGAGAAACACGCAATAGTGATTACATCTCTCCATATAGGGTTGGCGTCAGGAAGGGCATTCGACCGTAAAACAGGGCCGAATCCACATGTGAGACACAGTTCGCATCCGCGACCCCACAGGTGTGGAAAATGCGGCAGAAAAAGAAGAAGAAGGAAGCCAGTGTTGGCTTACTTAATGCAACTTTACAGTTTTTCAGTCTGTTGAAAACACTAATTGTAACTGTACCGGGCGGTACACCTCCACGCCGCTTATTTAAACTTTGCGCCAGTTGAAACTCCCCTACTGGAAGAAGTCTGAACTTTGTCTTATGTGTTAATTTTCAAGTTACCCTGAAGATGCCACTACTTGGAAATTTTGAAGTTTCTGAACTGTGTTGTTTTCGATGTATTTTTGTTTTGCTTGTAGTAAGAAGTGTGAACATTCTCTTCTAGAGGACACTACTGAAGAACTACAACGGTGCACCCTAGTGCGAAGTGAAAGAACTTTTTTTTGGAGAAAATTTAATTTCAAAAGTTTGTTCTTTGCTAAATTTCTTCCAGTCATTGTTTAAGTTGGCAATATTAACCCTTTCTTTCCCCTTGTTTTGAATTTAGCCAATCCCGAATTCCTTTAATTAATTTTCCACCAATAATGTGTTTCTTCTTCATATTGTGTAGGGGTTTTCTTTATCCACCAATAAAATGATTGTGGGCGGGTGTTTTCCTTCCTGAAACGCCTCGAACTTTCCGCGAGAGTATATAAACTGCTGATTTTAGGGTCTCTGCGCCACTTCTGTACCATCTTTCAGTGTGTAAAGTACATAGCAGGGGGCGGGAAGCGCCTCTTTCTTCGGGGAGCAGTTCAACACCAAGGTAATGGCCTTTTAATAACTTCTTTTCTTGCTAGCTCAGCAGTTTAACTCTCGGGGCGGGTCCGAAGCGTTTCTACCATGTAACTTTCCCTAAAATGTAAAGACTCTTAGCCTCTATTCTCTTTCAAAACTACATATTGGGATAGAGAGTGCTTAACCCTCTCGATCTCCCACTCATATTGCATTGAGGTGAACTTATTTTCACAACCGTTTCTTCCCTTCTAATGTAATGTAAATTGTTTCCTTCTAAAAGTCACCTCTTTAGTATGGGATTAGCCCTTGCATTAACGGCCTAGTGCCAAGTAGGTTTTAAACAAATGCATTAGGAGTGCAGATCGCCTCCTCTCAAGTTGGTATTTTAGAGGCCATATAATTAACCTTTTCTCACTTAATAGGCCTCAGTAGGTTGGGTATTTTACCCCTGTGTTTATGTCCTTAGAGGACAGCTTGAAGGTGGAATTAGATGTGGCCTTTGACAGGCTTAAAATTTGAGAGCGGGTTGCTCTTTCTTGAAAATTTTGTTTTCTGCGCGCCTCATGCAGGCTTTACTGTGTAATTTGGAGCAAGTGCTCCTGGGTATGAATGGGGTTTTCCGCCCCCCTGTTGAAACTTGTGTTGGGGTAAAACTGGGCTAATTGCTCAAGAATTGTAAGGTCGGGGCTCGAAGCCCAAATCCTGTAAATATTGTAATTGTAACTTTTATTGCCTTGCTACTCTGTACCTGTCTTTTGTGTTATTTCTGAATTTTGGAAAGAGAATATAACCTTGTTAAATTTTACATTAACTTTAATTTCGTAGTTTGAGACCCGTTCACACCCGCACCTTCTTTCACCTCTACCTACCACAAAAATACGGTAACAGTAACACATATAACACTATAACATACCTGTTCATGATTTCTATTTCTAGTGATTTATATATATATTTTTTTCTAGGTGGTTGGTAGGAATAGGGGAATAGGGAAATAGGGTAATTTGTAGTGCGGTGCTTCCTGCACGTTTGCCGGCTATCCGCGTGCGTGTGGGAGGACACTGAGTAGATTTAGAGGTAAATAATTTTGCTAAGTAGTTTTAGGAGAGATGTAGTGCCTAGTGTTTGTTTGTTTGTTCTTTTTGTTTTTGGGTTTCGCTCTGTCTGTCTTTATTACCTGTAAAGCCGATGGTGTATTCTAGGGTGGGTAATAAAGATATGTATGTATGTATGTATTTCTAGTGATTTGAGTCTTAATTAGTGCTTCCGACAGACTGGAAAGCCTTAAAGTTACATTCCTCAAAACATATCAACAGATTTTCACTTCCAGTTTCCTTATGGTGAAACTTCAAAAAACCTAATTTAGCGAACTTTGATTATAAAAAGAATTGCAGTGATCATGTAAGTATTCAGCTAAATGGCACATAACTTTAAACAACAGACTGTACTAAATTTTTAGGCATTGTTCTAGATCAGGGATTTCCAGTTTGTAAGAGCTCCAGGGCCACATTGGAAACCTTAGGCTTGATCGCAGGCCGCACGTTAATAGGCAAAGTTTCGTAAAATTCCGCAAATAGAACGGAGGCACCAGTATGAAATAACATGCATATTTCAATTGAAATGAAGGATTAATAATTTTAATTACTTAAAACACTATTTTGCAATTGCATGAAACAGTGAAATTAAACACAAACAATATTATACCCAGGACAATCGAATTTGGAAGAAAAACATCCAACGATCTCAGTTCATTTGAATTGTTTGACAAATGACAAAAATAAAAAACCAAAACCTAAAGACAGACTTAAATTAATAATGCAGTCAAAACAAAACTTAAAGGGGGACAATTTCGTGGGAGTAGTGTGAAGGGAACAATGATATACCGCCGTAAGAGCCTAGAATCCCAGCAATGTACGTAGGCCATCCAGAAATTAAGTTTCCCTATTTTTTTTCTTGTAAAGTAAACGTACTTAGCCGAAAAATACGAGCATGCGCGACAGATCTATGACGTAGCAATCACATACCGGCCGGACAAGTCAGCCTGGTGTCAGTAGCGCCGCAGTAGTGGCTCGTAATCTTTCTCCCGCCACCTGCGAAGTTCAGTCTGTGATAAAGTTTCTACGGAAATTGCGATGGGCCATTCAAAACAATGGGCGTAGGATGCTCAGTGTAGGTGTTGTGCTGGTCCATGGCAATGCTCGGCGCTCAGTAACTGTTCTGCAGGAGTTTGACTGGGAGGTGTTTTATCATCCACCGTAAAGTGCTATCTTACTCCCGGTAATCTTCATCTTTTCTTGCACTTCAAGAAATTCCTGTCCTCCTGTTAGCATTTTAAGACGGACGAAGAGCTGAAGACGAATGTCACACGCTGATTCCATTCCCAGACGGCAGACTTCTACGACACCGGCATACATAAGTTGGTCCCACGATTTGACAAGGTTCTCAATTCTGGTGTTGATTATGTCAAAAAATAGCTCCAACATTGCTGTATCGGGCGTCAATAAAGCTTTTCATATAACTATGTTGTATTTTTTTAAATAAGGAAACTTAATTTTTGGATGACCCTCGTATTTCCGGGAGTACTTCCCTGAAAATTTCTTCGAGTGTGCAGCCCTGTGCACCAGTCAGTACTACCAATGAGAGAAGAAACCGCTTCTTACACCAATCGCAGTCAAAGTATTTCTTGGTGTTCATTGCATGCTACGTTGCATAAAAACGTCCACAGTGAGGTTGGCATGGAGTTAAAGAATTGGTATGGATCCCATAGCCATTTTTATAAAGGTTAAGACCCACCACTGGCATTTGTTGAGGGCTCATATTCCGCCGGGGTTTGGATTTTAATTTTTTAAATAAAAATAATCTATTCAGTCCAAGTGAATTCTTAAAAACAGGAATTAAATGAATTAGTCCTGACTTGGGTATATAAAGGGAATAAAAATTAATACTCTTTGAACGAGCTATAAAATATTTTTTGTAAATTTTCTTCACATTTCTTAAAATATTTTTTTTAAAGCCTTCGCGGGCCGCCATTTGGAAATACCTGTTCTAGATAGTCGTAAGTTATATCTTGGAGGAAACTTATTCATTATGTCTATTACCGCCCGAGTCACGTTCTGACTCCTATGGGATTGCGTAAGTATCAACTGTAACCTGTACTGCAAAGGAAGAAACAATCACTGTGATTGCTTGTATCAACACTGGTGGGACATTTGAGGAGTGTCGGTTAAAAGGCGCTATTTCCACCCTAAGAAAGTTGTGGAAAACGTAAGGAGACATATAATACAAGGCACATGCAACATACTCATGATCGGGTATGGATTGCTCATGGTATTGGATAGTATTCAACTGCTGCAATGTATGTGGACGAAATACTTTAAAAAAAGTGATTGAAATAGCACCTTTTGACCAGACACTTCTCATTTCTACCACCCGCTTTCACCATGGACGGAAAAAGTTGCAAACTCTATTACAAGGAAGGCATGGATATCGCATAGATCAGCGTACAAAAATGATGCCAATTTTGGAATGGTTGAAGACTCGATTTGTTCCCAGAAAACTAGCAGGAAATATTTTGTTGGTTCTAGGCGGCAATTCTATCCATGGCAGTTCGGTAAAATGGTTAAATATGCTGAAGATATTGCTATTACTCTGATTGCAGTGCCTTGTTATACTTGTAACTACTAGCAGCCTCTTGACCAGGCAGTTCTCAAATCTCTAAAATATGAAGCATGCCATATTTGGATTAGAAATGAAATGAAATGGCGTATGACTTTTAGTGCCGGGAGTGTCCGAGGACATGTTCGGCTTGCCAGGTGCAGGTCTTTTTATTTGACTTCCGTAGGCGACCTGCACGTCGTGATGAGGATGAAATGATGATGAAGACAACAGATACACCCAGGCCCCGTGCCAGAGAAATTAACCAATGATGGTTAAAATTCCTGATCCTGCCGGGTATCGAACCCGGGACACCTGTGATCAAAGGCCAGCACGCTAACCATTTAGCCATGGAGCCGGACATTTGGATTAGAAACCATTCTGCACGTCGCATTACGAAGCTGCAGTTTGGGGAAAGGCACGCAAGAAAACGCAGTCTCGGGTTTTAAGATGCGTGGTGGTGTATTACACTTGATTCCCACTACAATCCCAGATTACGATATTCTGAACAATACTAACCGCGTTATTCGAAGGAGAGTTCAGGAAATGATAAAAACTGAGAGGGTGATGACGACTCAGGAAGCTATTCTGATGTCGGCATTAATATCAATAATGGCAGTGTAAAGAATATTGTAAAAATGATTTCAAAACTAAACAACAGAATGATTCATTAAAGTGTAAAATTTGTTCTAATTGTGTGCACGAAACTTGTTCAAAATTTGATGACATGTAAGAATCTCGCGGGTTTTTAATGTGGGAAAGGGCAAAGGATACCTTTTGTTAACAAAAACCGACTTCAGGAAATACCACACAAAAATATTGAGAAAGTACTATAAAGTAAGAAATGTTTCTAAAATGCTGATAGCTATCAATAGATTGTAAAAATGATGCTACTCAGCTATTTCGTAAGTTTGATATATTATTATTATTATTATTATTATTATTATTATTATTATTATTATTATTATTATTATTATACGTGAATGGTCCCTTTTGGAACACACGAAGCTTTATTTATGATTTCGTTTGTGCAGGATCCAGGATGCTTTCATCTGTTGACTAAAGATCCTTTTCCGTTCTTCCGTCCACTTGGTACCTGCTCTTTTTGGTACTTCATTCTCTGGAGCAACTTCCCACTTGTCAATTTTCTTTCTATATATATTTCGATTAAAAATGTCTTCAGGTTGAATTTGTGCGTTCTTCATGTCCACTTTTGTTTGTTGTATCCAAGGGAAATTCTTCAGTTTATCAACACTTTCAAGAACTTGGTGGGTTAATCTATTTTCTGGAAGCCTCTTAACATGTCCATAAAATTTCAGCCTTCTCTTCCTGAGCTCTGCCGCAATATTACATAATTTTTCTGTGGATTTCCGGGTTTGGAGGCGGTACCCTTCTCCCGTGTGTCTTGGTCCTAAAATTTTCCTCATAATTTTTCGCTCTTTTTTTAGGATATTTTCCAGTTCGCTCTTTCTATGAAGCGTTAGAGTTCCCCCTGCATATAAAGCCTCAGGTTTGATTACAGTATTGTAATGTTTAATCTTAACGTGGAGAGACATACATTTTTTGTTGTAGATTTCCCTTGTTCTCCCATAAGCTCTTCTGAGTTTTTGGACACGGTTGTTTTGGGCTATTTTCTCTTGTCCGGTTGGTTCGAGAATTTCGCCCAGGTATTTGAAGTGAGGGACTCTGTTGATTTTTCCGTATTTTGTATCGAGACTATGGATGTCTAGTTTTGCACAGAAAAATTCAGTTTTCTGGAAGGAGATATGAAGTCCGACCTTTCTGGCACATTCTTGGAGAATTTCAACTTGCTTTATTGCTGTGACTTCATCGCTGGACAAAAGGGCCAAGTCATCCGCGAAGGCTAAGCATGGAATTTCAAGCTTGTTTTTTCGTGTCCCGATGTTTACTGGGTTCCAGCTATTTTGTGCTTTCAGTTCTTTTTCCCATTCCCTCATCACCTTATCTAGGACGAAGTTGAAGAGGAGGGGTGACAGTCCATCTCCTTGCCGGACACCAGTTTTTATCAGGAATTCGTCTGAGATTTCTCCCATGAGTTTCACTCTTGACTTCGTGTCAATGAGGGTCTGTTTGGTCAAGTTTAGCGTTTTAGAGTCTAGTCCCTGTTCTTTCAGGATGCTGAACAGAGATTGACGATCAATTGAATCATAAGCCTTCTTGAAATCTACGAAGGTACAGATGATTGGAAGGTTTCTGAGGACCCTGAATTTTAGAGCGTTTTTGAGGTTGAAGATCTGTTCAGTGCATGATCTGTGAGGGCGGAACCCAGCTTGATATTCACCAATCTTATGCTCTAGTTGTTCTTGTATTCTTTTCAACAGGCATGCAGAGAAAATTTTGTAGCCAACTTCAAGGAGGGAGATTCCCCTATAGTTGTTCACATCAGTTTTGTCTCCTTTTTTGTGAAGTGGGTGAATTAAGGTACATTTTCAGTCTTCTGGGAGATTTTCATTTTTCCAGATTTTCTGTATGATTTCTGTAAGTTCTTTGAGTGAATTTGGACCAAGATTCTTAAGGAACTCTGCAACAATCCCGTCTCTTCCTGAGGTTCTGTTGTTCTTTAGTCGTTTAATGTGGCTCTGAATTTCTTCCTGGTTTGGTGGAGGTGATTCTGGGTGAGTGAAACTGGATGCTTCTTCAAGAAATCTTTCAGTGGGTTCGGGGCAGTTAAGAAGTTCTGAGAAGTACCGTGCAAGTTCTTGGCAGTTTTCTTTATTAGTAAGCGCCAGTTTTCCGTCTTGTTTCCTGAAACATAAGTTCTGTGGAATGTATCCTCGGATTTTTTCTGTGAATGTTCTGTAGAAATCCCTTGTGTTGTGGTTTCTAAAGTTTTCTTCAATTGACTCCAGTTGTTCTTTCAGGTGCTTTCTTTTCTCTTGCCTGATGGTTTTGGATACTTGTTTTCTGGTCTCATAAAATTCTCATTGAGTTTTCTGGGATTTTCTACTGTTGTATTTCTGAAACGCAGATTTTCTTATCTCTAGGGCTTGTTTGCATGTTGAGTTCCACCAGAGGTGTTTTATATTCCTTTTTAAGGGTACCATTTCTTGTGCCTTCTGTATGATTTTGGTGTGGAATTCTTCCCATGTTTTCGCTGGCTGATTTTCCCATGCTTCTTTTAGATCCGTTACAGGAATCCGTTTTATGTCAAATTTCTGTTGTTGGATTTTCTTGAGGTGGTATTTTCTTGGAGTAAATTTTACTTTAACTCTTGTGAGATAGTGATCAGAGTCGATGTTTGCTCCTCTTCTCACTTGTACATCATGTACCTCTTTCTGTAGCTGATACGAGATGTGGACATGATTTTAAGGTTGCACTGTTGACATCGTTCAATGAGCCTTGAACCGTTTTTGCTGGTAAATTTGTGCGCCGGGTAGAGTTCGACAGTTTTCCTGTGTTCCTTTTCTCGGCCGATTTGTGCATTGAAATCGCCTAAGAGGATTTTAACGTCATCCTTTGGAATTTTTGACATTACTTTTTCAAGTTTGTTCCAAAATTTGTCCACGTTTCGGGGATTCTTCTTGTTGTCTATATTTGTAGGGGCGTGTGCATTTATTAATGTATATTTTTTATTGGCACACTGAATCCTCATGGTCATTAGGCGATTGCTGACGGAAATAACTTCCTGGATCGAGTTCAATATACTTTTATGTACTACGAAGCTCATACCAAATAAAGGGGTCCTATTTAGAATCTTTTGGTCTGTTTTACTTTTGAATATATGGTAATTTCCATAATCCATGGTGGCATCATCAGTAAATCGAGTTTCTTGCAGGGCAAGGATAAGAATTTTTTTTCCGATCAAGTTCTGTGACTAAATTGAGTAATTTTCCTGGTTCATTATTTAGTTGTTATTCCTTCTACTGATGGCAACGTGATCTAGCTGGTACTCTCCTAGCAAGGGATTGGGACATCTCAGGTCTTGGCTTTTCGGGGGAGGTGTCTGAATGCTGTAGATTTAAGAACAAGGTTGTGATTTTTACACAGATTGATCAGCCTCTCACCATTACAATTCATTCTCTTGTGGGCCGGGTATTCTCCGACTATGTTCTTAAACCTGCGCTCCTTACCAATCTGGGCGTTAAAGTTCCCCATCAAGATGATCACGTGATGTTCTGGAATCTTATCGATTGTCTCTTCCAGTTCTTTCCAAAAGTATTCAACACTTTCAATATCACTCTTATTAGTATCATTGGTAGGTGCATGGAACATAACAATCGTGCAGGCTTTGTTGAGACTTCTGAAGGCTATAGTGGACGTTCTCCCATTTGGTGATGAGAAGGAGATAATAGAGTTGATCATTTTGTTGTTGACTATGAAGCCTGTACCCAGGTGAGGTATATTCTTTATCACTCTCTGACCTGCCTGTCCCTTGTAGATCCTGAAGCCTTGTGACTCAAAGGGTTCTTCGTCCGTAAATCTTGTCCCCTGTAAAGCCGTTATAAGGATGTTGTGTTTTGTTAGGACGTCCAATGTATGTTTCAGTTTTCCCGTTTGTAGGAGGGAATTAATGTTTATTGTTGCCAGATAGTTGATGTGTTTCTTCCTCTTACATGAAGATGCAGGCTCCCCAGAATCCGATGGCCTGCTTGCCCCACTGTGAGTGGGGGTGGATTTGTTACCACCTGGGCTAGATTTCCAATTAGTCGTTTGCTCCATGTTTCCAGAGTTACGAAAAAGTTTAGTGGGGTTACCCGAAGGTAACGTGGTGTTTAACTATCAAGGTTGTAAGCCTTGAAGCCCCCAGCACTGATCGGTTCACTGACCCAGCTTCCCGCTGGGATTGGTTACCCAACCTTCCACTGGGTTGCTCAGCTTAACAGGAGAAACCTCGTGTAGGTTACGTGCTGGAGTTGTAGTGAAAGAGGCTAGTTGGGTTCTCTTGCTGAACCCAATATATTATTGTCGTAGGAGTTTGGCAACGACGCATTTCACTACCATTTGCCCAGAGTCACAAGGACTCTTCCCAGGTTGATTCATGGGACCCATTATTATTATTATTATTATTATTATTATTATTATTATTATTATTATTATTATTATTATCCCTTTAAAGGTCAAAATTCTATGATAGGTGTAATTAAATATTTTTTGCAGTTTTTAGTTCCTTAGAAGGTCCTCTTTGACATAACATGGTTTTCAAAATTTTGGATGGTCAATTCCAACAAATATTTGAAGTGGGACACATATGTCCCACCAAACGTGACATAGGCATGGTTGTATTTTACCAGTTCTAAATATTTTGGGAATAGTTTTCAAATAAACAATATAACATATCATACTTTTAGAATGAATTTATTACCAGTAAAAAAGCTGTAAAATAACAAAGAAAATCACAAAATACTAAGTACCATCAAATAAAACTGACTTCAATTTGCAAACAAAGATATGAAGCAAAATTATTCTAGCAAATGGAACTTTACTATAAAATACAATTATACTAGAAATACAGAGTTTACAACTGCAAGTACAAAGCACTTTTCTTCTTAGTAATAAGGTAGCAAAGTTGAAAATACACCTGGTCCTTGATAGTGAGGCGTCTTACACATTATGAAAATGTGCAAAGCATAGGCTGTCACACAAGGGTACATAGCAGGCTTTGCATAATATTTTAGTTTTCTTCTGTTTCTCTATTGTGCTGCACATTCAGTACCTCCTTCTTGTCTCAGATTGCTTGGGAACATGGTTGCCCACATTTTGGAGTAGAACTTCTTCAGAAACCCCTACATGACCAAACTTTTTTCGTACCATAAACTGAGATTTGACTCCCCTTTTCTTCCCTGGATGAATAGCCATCAATGACACAATGGAACCAGTTGCATGCAACAGGGAAGAATTGCCACTTGATAGGGTTTCATTATCTTCAGAATCGTCCCAATCATCTCCTTTGACATCAGAAAAAGTTTGATCATCTGGTAAGCCATGCAGGTAGTGCAAAATGTCTTCGTCCCGCAATCTCTGGAAGGCAAGCAATTTGTATAAATTTCTTAAAATATACTTGCCTGAATGCTATTCTTAATTAATTAATAATAATTCAACGGCATTTTTTAAATATAATACATTAGGAAACACCGCAAGTTCAGAAAGTTAACACTATCAAGTTAGCACCTGTTTTCGTCTACCAATTCACTATAGTACTTATTTCTTACATTTATGAATGAGTATAAATACTACTTGATTTGTATGCATAAATCTATCAGCAAAATTAACATATGTTTACTAAATGAAGAAGTTTAGCGATAATATTTTGCTCAATTATAGTACGAATTTTGAGGTTAGGGAAAGAAGTTCATTCACATTGAGGTTAGTGTTCCACATAAGGAACACTTGAAAAAACTGCCATTGAAATTATTTATATAACACTTGATTATCAAACTCTGGTTCATTTTACTTCAGAAACATTATTCAACACAGTGATATTGAATATACTCACTTCATCCATGATGAACGCCAGATAATAACCAATTTGTTCCAAAACAGACTTGTGTAGCCTCCATACTCTTGTGAATCAGCTGTTCTACAGAGGTTAGGCGCTGCCACCACGATCGACAGTGAATTTTCGCATATAACTTCCATGTATCATCATTATACAAGTCTTCCAGTAGATAGCAGCACCAGCTTCATGTGTTCCAGATAGATCCCAAAGAGTCTATGAAGGAAATACGGAAGTGTTCCACAAATGTCCCACCAAGCTATAAAGGGTTATTATTATTATTATTATTATTATTATTATTATTGCCACCAATACCTATCATTTATTATGATATCTTTATGAACAGAAGTCGGCGCCAAATGTTACTGTGCCTCACTGTAATAGCTTAATCTAAACCAACTATCACGTATTAAATATGTACTGCTTGGGGATCTAGTGACATGTTACGCCCGCCCACTTTACCATTTCGAACGTAGCTGAAATTTCCCCAAGACTGAGCAACCCGATCGGTCTCGCGTCGTTGGAAGCGGTCGTCGAAAACACAATTTTTTGTAACTACAATTAATTGTCAACATTTCTCAGATATGAATACCTATCGTAATAGTTTTTTTAACGTATTTATGCTGTAATTTAAATTGTTAATTTTATTTTAATATTTTAGTTTGGTAGACTGAATAGGTTCTTTTACACACAGTAAAGAGCTGTGTTGTGCAATCTGTGGTTACAGGTGGCGGCGCCATTCCTCTTATGATAGGCAAATATTGAGATTATTGTTCATAAAACTATAAATTGCCGAACCAATTTTGATGAGATTTTAAATGGGACCAATTGGAGAGAATACCATTTCAATAAAAAATGAACCGTGCACATTGATAGCGGAATCTCGGAGTGATCAGCGTAATGGTGCTATGGGCATAATAATAATAATAATAATGATAACAATACATTTAAAAAGTTAAAATGGGCAGCACTTCGACGTAATTAGAAGGTTACAGTAATGTGGAGAGACGAATACTGCCATTGAACCTTAGCTGGGCTACGCTGGGCTGTCACGATTCACAAACTTCAGGAAACGACTTTAGAGAAGGCAGTAATCAATCTACAGATTAGCATGACATTTTAAATGGACCAATTCGGGCGCATCCATTTCCAATAAAAATAAAAATAATCACGAAAATCAATCGCAAAATCTCAGAGTAATCGGTGAACATATATTAAATATGGAGGTTCTCAACGGGTAAATGCTCTTTTGCTGAAGTCGGTTAATAAAACGTTTTGGTGAACGCTTTCACCTTCATACCAATTTTACGTCATTTTTACGTTCACGTAACCATGATACTTGGCCTCGCGAATTTTCATTCTATCTGAGCGGAAAATATTGAGATTATTGTTGTGATGTAATAAAACCTACTACACGCATTTGATACAGTGTGACACCCTCTGTTATTATATAAAATGAACTTCGGTGTTCATGTGCCGCCAGACCAGACTCGTACTATAGCCAGTTTTCTGAGCAGAAGGTCGTCCTTCGTGAGTGTAGATAGAGAGAGCTCATCCGTTCGTGGAATAGAAGCGGGAGTACCCCAAGGCAGTACTCTTCCACCGTTGCTGTACAGTCTCATGGTGAACGATCTTCCCAGATTACCGCACCTGTGTATAGCACAATACGCAGATGATATTATGCTGTGCGGTATGGCTAGACACCACCTGAGCTTTGAATATCTGAACGTTAATGCGACTAAAACGGTTTCCACGATATTTATTAGGAGAAGACTGGACGTCCCGCTCATGACTTTAGTTTATACATCCCCCCAATACCATGGCTACCCAGGACTAAATATCTGGAAATGACCCTGGGTAGGAAGTTGCTGTGGCACGATCACATTGCTCAGGGTATCGCCAGAGCGAAAGTCTGCAAGTGTCCCTCAAGGCTCTGTACTTGGTCCTCTTCTTTTCGCATCTTTGTGAATGACATATCATCGAATTTAAGACACTGCAAATACCGTATGTACGCTGACGATCTTCAACTCTACACAGACTCTACAGCACGAGACCTTCAGGCAAATATCCACTTACTAAACATTGACTTACAGGCTGTTAGTGATTGGTCTGCTGCGCAGGGCCTGAAATTGAACCCTACAAAGTCGCAATTAATCCTTCTTGGCCATCAAAGTCAAATAACAAGTAAACTAAACGTACGTTGCCAATACTAATCCTTCAGGATTTTCCAATTCCTTTTGTATCACAAATGAAGAATCTTGGTGTTATCATGGACGAACGCATGACTTGGTCTGCACATGTCTTACATACCTGTCAAAAAGTTTACTCAGCCTTACATTCTTTATATAAATATAAACATATGTTTCCAATAAAGCTTAAAAAGAAATTAATCGAAGCTCTTGTAATGCCACATTTTGACTATTGTAATGTTGTTTTCAATGACGTGAGGATGCAATTTTCCCTAAGGCTACAGCGCGCTCAAAATTCATGTGTGAGATATATATCCAATTTAAGAAAATATAACCATGTGTCACCATCTTTCCTAAAACTAGAGTGGTCGCGACTCCATATTCGTCGTAACCATCATACTTCGTCTCTCCTCCATCGAGTTCTTACTACATCTTCCCCATCTTACCTTACTTCGCGTTTCCATTACTTCTCAAATGTTCATGACAGACGTACGAGGGCTCAAACATCCAACCTGCTCATCACCCCTCACCATCGAACTGCCGCATATACAGTAACAGCTCATTCTCGGTGTTCGCCGCGCGAGAATGGAATCGTTTACTGGACGACGTCAGAGGAATACCAACTGCAGTGTCATTTAAAAGAGCGTTAAGAGGTACAGCAGGATACGAATAAACTGTGCGTTTCTGATCTCTCATTGATCGTGCTACTACAATATCATTACTAGCTGCTATTATTATTATTATTATTATTATTATTATTATTATTATTATTATTATTATTATTATTATTATTATTACTGTTGTATGTATCTCTCACTGTGGTGGAATTTTATTTCAGTTATATTTTGATTGTGTTTAACTTGTGCCTTATCTAGTATTAATTGCGGTAGTGTTAATTATGACTTTAATGTATGCTAATTGGTTTAGTGTACGAGAAGGCCCAATGACCTTAACTACGCCAATAAAAGCATCTATCTATCTATCTATCTATCTATCTATCTATCTATCTATCTATCTATCTATCTATCTATCTATCTATCTATCTATCTATGTGCGCTCTATATCCTCTATTGAGGGACAGGCATTTGCCTGTTCGACTCAAAAAGAGATTCTACGTAGCCTGCATTATTTATTTATTTATTTATTTATTTATTTATTTATTTATTTATTTATTTATTTATTTATTTATTTATTTATTTATTTATTTATTTATTTATAATGCCTTTATCGGCGGCGAAGTTAGGGCTCTTGGCCCTCTCTTAAACTTAACCACTGTAGTGATACATCATTAGGAGCAGATCTTAAGGGCACATAATAATATATAGTAAATAATAACCTACAGAATAATACAGTACACTTTTCTAACTCATATTCATTCGATCATCCAGTCATACAAGTTAGTCAGCTGCATTCAGCAGGCAGTCTCGGCGAGCAGTCTTAAATTTAAGTAATGAGATGGAATTTCTGACACTGACAGGCAGGGAATTTCAAAGTCTAGAACCCGTCACAACAAAATAATTGCTATGCATAGAGGATCAGTGGACAGGAATAGAAAGAGAGGTTCCAGAGCGGGTATTACTGCTGTCCAAGGAGGACACATACTTAAGCTGGGACGAAATTTATAGTGGTGTGCCTTTAGAGAGCAGTCGGTATATCTGTATCGGTATATGCTAGTGTGATAGGATAGGGTGACATGTGTTTCATAACTCAGACTGTAAATAAACCAAAGGCATCAGTTAAGCGCTCGATGAAGTTTCGAAGTCTGCTCTTTTGTTGGGTCTACAAGAACGACGTCACAGTAGTCAAGGACGTAAAACACTAGTGTTTGTATGAGTTTGCATTATAAGGCAAAATATTGCTGTTTCTTTTAACCGAATGAAGTATCGAAAATACTTTTTTTAAAACACTTTTAATATATTTAGACCAACTAAAAGTTTCATTCATTGTCACTCCAAGATTTCTCACCGTTTGGCTTAATGGAATAATTTTGCCATTCAGTATAACTGGAGGAATTGTTTCGTATCGTAGTGTGGTCAACAATTTTTGAGAGCCTATAATGATTGCTTGTGTCTTAGAGGGGTTAAGGAGGAAGGCATTTTTCAAGGAATATGCATTAAGTCGCTGAAGGTCAGCATTGATGCCTGTTATGGCATGAGGCAAATCCGAGGTCTTACAATGACAGTATATATTTGTAAGTCGTCCGCATAAAGATGGTAGCTACACTACTTTAAATTAGATTAAATGTCGTTTATGTACAAAATAAAGAGCAAAGGGTCTAAAACAGTGCTCTGCGGAGTGCCAGCTCTCCTGGTTAGCCAGTGAGAGGTTTTATAAAGGGTTATAATCCGTTGTCTGCAAGTTTTGAGGTACGATGAAAATAAATTAATAGTTCGTTGATCGAAGTAGTAAGATTTCATATTGTTTAATAGAGCCTGGATGTTTATAGTGTCAAATGCGCTACTGAAATCGAGGAGAGTAAGTATTGTCACCAGTCTTTGGTCCATTGCGTGTCGTATTTCCAATTAATTAATTAAGCGTGTCCTGATGGATGGCTGCGAAGCCTGGGGATATATCCCTAAAACCTATGTGAGAGCACTACAAGTGATTCTGAACAGGGTCATATCCACAATGACAAACTCCCCACGATTCACGAATTTACAAAAACTGCACACATCCGTACAGATACCGACGATATGTCGCTACAGTAATAAGACAGCTCTAGCTCTGCTAGATGGTATCGTTGGCCGGTCTTCATGATCGCGGCATTACATTAATTAGGGGACTTTTTCAAATTTTAAAATTGACCACCAGGTGAAAAACTAGAAAAACAAGATACAGTGATGTATATTAAAGTAGGGTTTCTTCCATTCCAATTATGTATTTAATACATAAACGGACATTAAGTTTTCACCGATAGAGTATATCTTTAAGGTAAGTAATGGGACCAGATTTAGGTCCTGTAACATGCAGATCCATAGGAGAGATTTAACAGTGAAGCTTTAATGGGAACAATGGGAGTAGATATCTTCTTTCAATTAAATTAAGAATCACGCAAATCGATGGTGGGATCTCACAGAAATCGGTGTGAATACACTGAAATAATAATAATAATACTAATAATAATAATAATAATAAAAATAAAAATAATACCCGTGTGGGGATTTACCGGTTACCTCCATCGGGCGCGTCCCATTGGAATTGGGGAAGCTCGCTGGCTCTGCCGCCAGGAGAGTCAGAGGGTAGTAGGGAAATAAAATACCAGCGTGAAAAAAAAACTGGTCCCTTGCCAGGGTTACAGCGAAGACTGGTAAATGACCAGAAGCCAGAAAACATCTTGAGGCAACCTCTAGGGCTAACAACCCTAGTTGTAAAAGGATGGGTACCCGTCCAAAGCAATGTCAAGTCAAAAAGCATGATGGCACAACATTTCAAGAAACATACCCCAGGGGGTAAATCTTAGGATAAATCCCTCGTCGTGAACGCCACGGCGCACGAGTCTCGTTCGGATTCTGGGGGAGACTCGACATCATGCAAGAGACGAGTCGAAGCGTCTCGGTGTACCCCGAAGTGTCAAAAACTCAGGCCAAAATCTAAAACCTTTCTAGCAACTTTCAACATAAATTCACTTACACAAACTGGCAAGCTGAAAACCCTCACCAAAGCTCTTCACGAAAATCAGATATCCATAATGGCCCTACAGGAAACAAAGTACCCAGATGAAGAGATTTTTGAATCCGAAGGCTACCGATTTTTCAAGAGCAAAGCGCAAAGAGGAATCCTCAATGGAGCTGTGATGCTTGGAACCGCGTTTGCTGTTAGAACCAAGATCCTTAAATCGGTTGCAAATTTCGAACCTGTGAATGACAGATTGTCTATACTCACAATTAAATGCGCGAACAAAACCTACTTCCTAGTTAACGCACATGTTCCTACAAACGATAAGAACAAGTCTGATCCAGACGAAGTTGATAATTTCTGGGACCTACTGGATGAAAAATTAAACAAAATCTCCAAACACCATGTCAAGCTTCTTTTGGGTGACTTCAATGCCCAACTAGGTCGTGAACAGAAGTACAAGAGAGTTATAGGAAATTACCCTGCTCACAAAAGAACCAATCCCAACGGCAAAAGACTGGTGTCCATTTGTGAAAATCACAACCTGCAGGTCATGTCGACCCACTTTCGCCATCTAGCCAGAAAGCAAATGACTTGGCGTTCTCCCGTCCAAGCTATCGGAGAGTTCCAAATTGATCATGTTGCAGTCTCCAGGAGAAACAGCCCTGAGATTATGAATGTCAAGGTAAAGAAAGGCATCAATGTGGCCTCAGATCATTATACGTCTCTTATCAAATTCAAACCAATTCCCGCAAACACAAGGAAGACAACCAAACAGATCACACGCTTCGACAATGATAAACTTTGGCAAAGGGTCGAGGAGTTCCAGGAGAAGGCTAGACCAAATGACTGTGACTTTAACAACGCCAAAATTCTCCTTGTTGAGGCCGCCAAGGACGTTGCAGAAATCAAGAGAGGCAAAAAGCATGCCTGGTGGAATGGTACCTGCGAATCAGTCCTCCAAGAAAGACTCAATGCGTGGAAACAGTACTACTCTACGAAATCAGAAAATGATTGGGAAACCTACAAAACCCAACGTGCCCAAGCAGCTAGGGTGTTCAGAACTTAGAAACGTAAATACGAAAAATCTCTCATTGAAAAGATAGAACAAAACTTTAGGAAGAATGAAAGCAGAGAGTACTACAGAGCCTTCAAACGCAAACTCACTGCCTATAAACCACCACCTCTATGCTTTGAGCGAAAGGACGGCACACTGGCGACATCAAATGAAGAAAATTGCAGCATTCTGGCAGATTACTTCAAGAATTTACTTAATTGCTCTAAACCGCAAAGCGCCATTGCGACCAAGGAACCCTTACTCAGGTACCCAGATTCCAGACCACCCGACAGAGATGAAATCAAGCGCCACATTGCCCGTCTCAAAAATAACAAAGCGCCGGGGGAAGACTCAGTAGGAGCAGAACTATGGAAATATGCCCCAGAGGAATCACTTGATATCTTGCAAAAGCAAATAGAAGAAATTTGGAACAAGGAGACCCTACCCGAAGATTGGAAAATAGCTTTGATCTATCCATTACACAAAAAAGGCAGCATGAAGAACATCAACAACTACAGAGGAATATCTTTGCTACCCGTGACCTACAAAATTCTATCACTTGCCATCCTGGAGCGTTTGGAAGCACAAGTCGAACATCAAATAGGTGAATACCAAGGAGGGTTCAGAAAAGGTCGCTCAACAGCTGAACAGATCCAAAATCTCAAAACGATCATCAGATATTGTACACTAAGGTCCAAGCAGTATGTGTCTGTCTTTGTGGACTTTAAGAAAGCGTATGACTCCATTGACCGGGAAGTCCTGCTAAACATCTTAAATGAATTTCGAGTTGATTTGAAACTGCTGGCATTAATTAGAGCCACCCTGACCGATACAAAATCCAAGGTGAAGTTCCACGGATGTCTCTCGCATTCCTTTGACATCAAAACAGGAGTCCGACAAGGTGATGGGCTATCCCCGATACTCTTCAACTGTGTTCTTGAAAAGATCATCAGAACCTGGCGGGTGAGATTACCAACCAACTACAGTCCATTGAGAATAGGAACCAAATCCAAGGGGATCGCAACAGACTGCTTAGCATTTGCCGACGATATTGCTGTTCTCTCAACCGACATAGAAACCGCTAGAGCTCAAGTTGAAATTTTAAAGGAAATTGCCGAACAAACTGGTTTGCAGATATCGTTTGAGAAAACAGAAGTAATGACTAACATCAAAGAGGCTCCTCCAAAACTCCATACAAAATACGGGGACATCACCCGAGTAGACAAATTCAAATACCTGGGTGAGATCATCATGAAAAATGGACTGGACAAAGAAGCACTTCAGGAGCGAGTACGCAAACTGGAAATAGCCTACCAAACATCCCGCACAATCTACAACAAAAAATGCCTTTCCCAAAACACCAAGATACGTCACTATGAAACAGTTCTGAAGCCAGTAGTTCTATATGCAGCCGAAACCCTGTCTCTAAATGCCAACAAAGGACTCCTTGAAGAACTGGAGAAAAGAGAACGCAAAATTGTGAGAGGAATCTTGGGATCAAAGTACAGAAATGGAATTCATCAAAAGAGATCCAACAAGGAAGTCTACAGCAAAATAGAGAAAATTACCGACACAATCAGAAAAAGACGGGCACGATTTTACGGTCATCTGAAAAGAATGGACGGAAGAAAGTTAACTAAAGAAATCTCTTACTTTTTGATTCAAACCCCAAAACCACAATTCTCTGGTTTAGAAATACCAAAGAAGACCTGCAAATGCTACATATCTCAGCTGAAGACGCCCTTAACAGAGATCTCTTCCGCAAGAAAATATTGACGAACGGGCTAAACCGAGACGAGCAGCCGAAGAGAAGACACGGTGCCCCTTGGACAGAGGAGCGTAAGCAGGCCCACTCACAGAGAATGAGGGAAATTTGGCCTCTAGAGAAGGCCAAGTTCAGTGTCAAATGCAACAAGACTTAACGTGGTCCTTGATGGCCCCAGCGAATTATATAATAATAATAATAATAATAATAATAATAATAATAATAATAATAATAATAATAATAATAATAATAATAATAATAATAAATATTAGGTCCTCTAAGAATTGCAGAGTTTTGGAAATTAAGAAGTAACATTGAAATTTACCAGAACATAGAAAACATATCAGAAACAACAAGAAAAAGGAGATTGTTATTTCTTGGACACATTTACAGAATGGATGACAATGGACTAACTAAACGAATCTTCAAGTACCTTTGGGAAAAGAAATCAACTACCACCTGGATTCAAGAAGTCAAGAAAGACCTGGAAAGGAACGACATACGAGAAGAAGAATTATTGGAAAGAACGATTTTTAGGAAGAAAGTCTTACAAATGGAAGGATTCCAAGGGAGGAAGGAAAAGAAAACAGGCAGAAAGTGGACTGAAGACAGGAAAAAGAAGCACAGTGAAACAATGAAAGAATACTGGAAGAAAAGGAAAGAACTAAGGAGGAAGAATTGAAATTGTAACGTGGTCCTTAGAAGGCCGGAACGCAAGAAGAAATAATAATAATAATAATAATAATAATAATAATAATAATAATAATAATAATAATAATAATAATAATAATAATAATAATAATTTATTTAAGAGGTCTAATTTTCTCACAATTCATGATTCTTATCATTCTCTCGTGGATACACTCTCTTTTATTTCGATTTATCCGAACTCTTTATCCCCTCTGCGGGAGGATTCAAAGGATGCGTTATTTGTACCCCTGCATGTCGTAGGAGGCTACTAAGAGGGGAGCAAGCAAATAATCTATACTCGCTCTCTCATCTTCTAAGCCTAAAACATATCTATGATTCTATGCTTTTCCATGTAGCGGAGAAAATGTACGAATGGGAAGGTTTTTTGTGTGATTATATTTCCAATTAATTATATCCTGTATTGTTCGAAAGATTCCCCTCATGTCCCAGCACTGTAGTGATCGTAAATTCTGAAAATTATTGTTCTTCCTTACGGATTCGAAATTTAAAAAAAATGACAGTCGAGGGCGTATTAGATGTTTAGGACAGAGGACCTGTCAGTGTTATTGTGCTGGGGTTTGGTCCATTGGGACTGTCATTAAGGAACATCAAAGGGCCACCCGACTCAATCACGCTGAGAAACATATCCTACCATCTCCTCCGTCTTCATATCTTATAAAACATGTATATGACGCTGTAGAGATGTGCGACTGTAGAATTTTAACTATCCATTTCGCTATTGCATAGACCTCAATTCCATAAAATAAAAATGCAAAAAACAAAACATAGAAATAAAATAATAATATAAAATTGTAATAAAAACATGAATTAAACTGTCAGTGTTTAGTGCAGTACAGTACGGGCTGTAACGATCGTATGAGTCTAAAATTTCGTAGATATGCTAAATGAACAATGCGCTCGCGAATTATGAAAATAAATAGTTCCAAATATTGCCACCAGGCGAAAAATATGGCGCTGCAAACAGTCCGAATTGCAATTTTCCGTAACATTGACGTCTGAGCCGGCCCCCGTGGAGTAGGGGTAGCGTGCCTGCCTCTTACCCGGAGGCCCCAGGTTCGATTCCCGCCCAGGTCAGGGATTTTTACCTGGACCTGAGGGCTAGTTCGAGGTCCACTCAGCCTACGTGACTAGAATTGAGGAGCTATCTGACGGTGAGATAGCGGCCCCGGTCTAGAAAGCCAATAATAACGGCCGAGAGGATTCGTCGTGCTGACCACATGACACCTCGTAATCTGCAGGCCTTCGGGCTGAGCAGCGGTCGCTTGGTAGGCCAAGGCCCTTCAAGGGCTGTAGTGCCATGGGGTTTGTTTTGGTTTGTTTGAAGTCTGAATATTCTTCCTGTGGAATTCTATTTTGTGAATTCCACTGCATTCAGCTTACGTGACTGTTTGGTTTGGTTTTACAAGCTCTTTCATTCTCGATCCGTTTTTCTTTTAGCAGATGGCCTCTCGTGAGCCTGTTAGGTGTACAGTAAAATCTGCACCTTATAGGGACCTCCTTGTGTAACATGTAATTTCAGCTTTGCAAGAATGCAACACTGACCACACCGTTATTTTCATGTAAGATGGGGCAACAACATATGTCGCACGCCAGGTGAAAGATTGTTACCTTCAGTAACAACGTATCGTCTATGGGCATTTTCCAGATGCGTGGCCTTCAATATCCCCCGACCTAAATTCATATGACTTCTGGTTGTGGGGATATGTGAAGTATCGTGTCTATCAAGGATATATTCAGTCTCTGCCTGAACTAAAGGCATGTCCTCTGATTTCATCCAATATGCTGCGAGCAACTGTCTATGTCGCGTAACGAATGCAGCACGTTGCTGAGTTGGGAGGCTATATTGAACAGGGTTTGTAATCATAAATCCTAATAAACGTGCCAGAAACACCATTATCAGGTGTTTGATCTTTCCTGCCTCTTTCTGCGGCCCTAACACTGTTTATTTTCGCCTGATGGCAATGTTTGGAACTAGTACTTTTTGTGGGGATAATTCGCGAGTGCATGGCTTAGTTAGCATATGTACGAAAATTCAGACTCTTATGATCATTACAGCCCGCGCTGTATCTCTCTGAACACCGTCAGCTTATCTAAACTTAAGCTCCCAGAAGGAAACCATAATTTAATTTCATAGACTGCAAATGTTAAAAGAATGTAAGAGCCTTAGATCTTTTCAATCGTAAAATTACCAGCGTTGGGGTTGTCAGATTAATTGTACCTACTTGTACCCCCTTATTTATCATTTTAGTTGTCGATAAATTATGTACATGCCCATTCTTCTTTCCAACCTTTTGTTAACTGTAATATGTAAACAAATTACTGTTTGGTTTTGCACACGCCATTTATACATATAAACGTATCGTGTGTTGTCCGAATAGACACCTACAAGACACACCCCAGTTAGGCCTATCTTTCTCTTCACGTTGGACTGAGTGGCTCAGACGGTTAAGGCGCTGGCTTTCTGACCTCAACTTGGTAGGTTCGATCCTGTCTCATTCTGGTGGTATTTGAAGGTGCTCAAATACGTCAGCCGCGTGTCGGTAGATTTACTGGCACGTAAAATAACTCCTGAGGAACTAAATTCCGGCACCTCGGCATCTCCGAAAACCGTAAAAGTAGTTAGTGGGACGTAAAGCCAGTAATACTATAAACCTTCACCTCTTCTTAACCACTCCCTCTGTGGGTTGGGGCAGTAGAATAACGCCCACGGTATCTCCTGCCTGTCATAAGAGGCGACTGAAAGGAGCCTCAGAGGCTCTGAATTTGGGAGCGTAGGGTGGCGTCCGCGGGGCCCTTAGCTGATTCCTCGCATTACTTCCACTTACTTGTGCCAAGCTCCTCACTTTCATATATTCTATCGGACCTCCCTTGGTCAACTCTTGTTCTTTTCAGACCCCGACGGTTTTAGAGCATTCGGGGCTTAGGGAGTTATTCATTTTCATGCCTTTCGTGGCTCTTGTCTTCCTTTTGGCCGATACCTTCATTTTTCGAAGTGTCGGATCCCTTCCGTTTTTTTCTCTATGATTAATGTTAATAGAGGAAGGTTGATGATGATGATGATGCTTGTTGTTTAAAGGGGCCTAACATCGAAGGTCATCGGCCCAATAGAGGAAGGTTGCCTAGTTGTACTTCCTCTTAAAATAATAATCACCACCACCACCACCACACCTAACCTCCCGGGCAGACTGAGCAAGTGGCCCCGCGGTTTGAGTCACGTAGCTATTAGCTTGCATTCGGGAGATAGTGGGTTCGAAACCCACTGCCGGCAGGCCTGAAAATGATTTTCCGTGGTTTCCCACTTTCACACCAAGCAAACTGCTGGGGCGGTACCTTAATTAAGGCCACGGTTGCTTCTTTCTCACTCCTAGCCCTTTCCTGTCCCAGCTGTAAGACATATTTGTGTCGGTGCGACGTAAAACAAAATACAAAAGAACTTGTCTTCTGGCCAGAGAGATGGCGTTGCTCTTTAGGTGTCCCGCACCACCCCATCAGGGTGGGGAATGAAAGCTTAAAAAGTACAATGCATTTCTCTGGAGGACCTATCTGGTTAAAAATCGGCACACGTACAGCGTCACCGCGAACCGTATAGCGCATGCCTGTACTTTGCCGTGGTGATATTTTCCATAAACCATTGTTAAGTTTAACTTGAGGGTGTGTTGGTGGTTGTGATTATTGTTTTAAGAGAAAGTACAACTAGACAACCATCCTCTATATAACACTAATCGGAGAGAAAAAAATGGGAGGTATCTGACGCTTCGGAAAATGAAGGTATCGGCGAAAGAAAGTCAAGGGTCACGAAGTGTTTGAAAATGAAAGACTCCCTAGGCCTCTAATGCTCTAATACCGTCGGGGTCCGAAAAGAACAAGAATTGACCAAGGAAGGTCGGATAGGATAGATGAAAGTGCCGGAGTCTGACACAAGTACGTCGAAGCAGTGCCAGGATTGAGCTAAGAGCCCCATGGTCACCAAAGCACGCTCTAATATTAAGAGCCACTGTGGCCCCTTTTAGCCGCCTCTTACTACAGGCTCCAGACACAGGGGGAACTTGAGAGTGTGAAAAATAATTCTGTTTATACAGTACGTTTTCCATTTATCTCTTTACGCAATGAGAGTACTATTAGGGCAAATAAAAATTATTATTATCTTTTATTGTAAAATGGTACGGTAAAAGTAGTAACTGACCAGTAGAAATAAATAATTTTTGATATATTTTAGCCACCTGAAACTAGGAATTATATAATAAAAAGCAATTTGTACAAGCTCTATGGTTTTATCACCTGTGGATCAGTGGTAGAGTGTCGGCCTCCGGATCCCAAGAAAGCGGGTTCAAACCCGGCAGAGGTAGTCGGATTTTTGAAGGGCGGAAAAAAGTCCATTCGACACTCCATTTCGTACGGTGTCGGAATGTAAAAGATTTCTGGTGACACATTAGGTGTTTACCCGACAAAATTCATTAAATCTCAGCCATAGACACCCAAGAGAGATCCGGTTTACTCGGTCTGCCATCTAGTGGGCCGAGAGTAAAACGGAACGTCGAAATTGACGAGCAGACAGCCAGATGGCGTCAACTTGAAATGTCTGCACACGGTAGCTGAGGCCATACGATTATTATTATTATTATTATTATTATTATTATTATTATTATTATTATTATTATTATTATTATTATTATTATTATTATTCAGTGACGGCTCGTTTGGGAGACGCTAAGGCGCGCGCCCCCCACGGGGTTCCATTAAATTCGGGAATTTTAATCTTACATGTTAACAAGGGAAATATTTTATTATAAGATTATTATCAAGGGCGCGAGTTGCACTGTACTGCGGCCCGATGCGCTGCTGCTCTACGCAGGAGGGCGCTCTCTCATGGCGGACCAAATACTCCGAGTCTCGCTTGAATGGCCTTGAGGGAGCCAATAAGAGGCGCAGTAGAGATGTGCTGTTCTACGGAGATTCCGGCGCGTTTCTGCCGCGGCCTATCGTTGCAGCCAACCTACCCAAAACAGTGGTGATCTGATTTCTATTTAACAGGGGTCAGTTTATGCCATTTCTCTCCTAAAACTAGGAACTATTTTGCTGAGGCACTTACCTGAGTTAAATGTGCCGGTATATATTTAAAATAGTCTTGTAATTTTTAGGATTATTAACTAACGAAACGAGTAACGAATGTAACTACTGTCTCCTCGCACTTCATGTTGGCCATACTCACTGGAGAGCGCGATGTTTAACTTTGTGTTGATGAATGATCTCATGAGGTGACTGTGACAAGGTGAAATTAGGAGAAAGGTTGTGATTTATATGTAGGCGTAGTGTTATGTTTGCACTTCGTACAGTATGATTACCGTCGAACATATTAAATAACTAACGTTTTCTTCTCTTTCTATCGAGAAGAAAGTCGAACTGAAGGAGTGTTTTAGGCCGATACCAGACTTCTTGTTGAAAAAACCGGAGACCAAGAAAAATGAAAATAGGGCTTTCTAAAGACAAATTAATTCTTCTGACGTATATAACAAGAACTCGCGGATATGTGGAAGTGATATCTCTGAAACCTTTTACTGCTTTCCTGCTATTCCCCATTCTAGGAAAGGAGATAAATGGATCACCACAGGGGTGATATCAATAGTACCATGGACTTTGAAATGTTTGGTGAAGTCAATGTCGTGTCTTGTTTAAGTGATCACTACAATGAAACTATTCGTAAACATAACTCGATCGTGGACAAGAACAGGCAATTATTATTATTATCATTAATAATAATAATAATAATAATAATAATAATAATAATAATAATAATAATGTATATGTATGTTCTGTCTTCAGCCCTAAGGCTGGTTGGATCCTCAACAGCTCTGCCAACACCTGTCATAGATGGCCTAGGCATCACTGAAGAGGCATACTAGGGAAGTGAGGAGTGAGGTAGTTTCCCGTTGCTTTCTTCACTGAGCCAGAAGTTCCTGTTACATATCAGTCTGCCAAGCCCACTGAAATGCACGCACTAACCAACATTATGAGCAACATTTTCACACCATTCATAGCAGGGACTGGCTGCAGAAGGAATGGAATTACTAGCATCGCTCATACCTCAGTTACTTTCATATTGTCAAAGCCAAGGATAAGATAGAGACAGATCAATGAAAGTAACAAAATTGCTCTAGCCCATACCAGAAGACATAGTGCACTGTAAACACTAGGTCCTGCCAGTAAAGGCATATAATAATAATAATAATAATAATAATAATAATAATAATAATAATAATAATAATAATAATAATAATAATAATAATAATAATAATAATAATAATAATTCAAACAATTACATATGCATTGCACCGTATAGTGTTCGGTGTGTGTATCTTGATAACATGGTTTGAAGAACTTGAGATATTTGTGGAATTATGAAACTAAGGTGCGCCCCCCACTGCTGATATCCACGAGCCGCCACTGTTATTATTATTATTATTATTATTATTATTATTATTATTATTATTATCACCTAATTCTTTCCTTTTTTAATTATTAAGAAAAATACTTAGAGGAAATACATACAAAATGTCATTCGTCGCGGCTAACCGATTTGTACAGCGCCACAGCAAGTAATTGAGATTCGCCCAGCTATGAAGAAGGGTATAGCCCTAATACTTTGTAACCGAGCTCGATAGCTGCAGTCGCTTAAGTGCGGTCAGTATCCAGTATTCGGGAGATAGTAGGTTCGAACCCCACTGTCGGCAGCCCTGAAAATGGTTTTCCGTGGTTTCCCATTTTCACACCAGGCAAATGCTGGGGCTGTACCTTAATTAAGGCCACGGCCGCTTCCTTCCCACTCCTAGCCCTTCCCTGTCCCATCGTCGCCATAAGACCTATCTGTGTCGGTGCGACGTAAAGCAACTAGCAAAAAAAAAAAAAAAAAAAAAAATACTTTGTAAACGTCCTACGCGGGAATGTTTCCGTGGTTTCCCATTTAGCACCACACGCGAGAAACATTCACAGTTTTTACAGGTGATTTTATATTGTATACCAGTTTGTTTGAATTTATCTGGTGTATTGATTGTGAGTGTGGTAAAATCTGACCCATGTAGTTTATGGTTTACAGTTTATAATAATAATGTTATTTGTTTTACGTCCCACTAACTACTCTTTTACACTTTTCAGAGACGCCGGGGTGCCGGAATTTAGTCCCGCAGGAATTCGTTAGACGGACCCGGTTAATCCTAAAATCAGGCCCGAACAGTAAAAATATGACTAAAGCAATACCAATTCTTAGCTACTCCTTCGGAGTTATCAAGTGGAGCAAGAATGACATCGAAAATCTTGAAAAGAAACTGCGCTGTCTGATGACCAAGGAACGAAAACACGACCCAAAGTCAGCAGTTGAGCGACTGACTGCCACGCCGTCTGGATGGTCGTGGTATTGTGGACAATGGAGCTCAGCTATCAGGACAAGTAGTAGCACTGAGGGAGTATTTTCATACATCAGCAGAAATCTCAGACCTGCACCGAATGATATGTGATGTGGAGGATATAAATCCATTACTTCTTTAGCATCAAGACCTAGAGCGAGAAGTAAGAACTGATTTGCAGAAGTTGGACGCATGGCTAACAAAACCACTACATGGGAAGCATTTCTACTTAGTTAGACAAGAAAATGTCGAGTTAGAAGAATCGAACTTTTGACTGACTGCAGGGCAAATGTTTCTCGAAAAGGAAGGTTTGATGTTGGCTATACAAGACCAAGTCATTCCAACCAGAAGCTATCTGAAAAACGTGGTGAGAGACCCAACAGTCATGAGGGACTCGTGCCGATAAGGCTGCCAAATGCAAGAAACCATCCACCATGTTACTTCCGGATGCTTATACTTCTCAGGAATGGATTATAAGGAACTGCACGACTCGGTTGCCAAGATTTTGCACCAAGAACTTGCTATTAAATACAGACTGGTTGAGGAAAAACTTCCCTATTTTAAGTACAGCCCTCAAACTGTTCTCGAAAATTGCGAGATTAAAATGTACAGGGACCGAACATTTATCACGGATAAGACGACTATCCACAACAGCCCGGATATAGTGGTGTTGCAGAAGGGAATAAAACGATATAGCTGTCTCGAACACCGGGAACCTCCATGAAAAGTATACTGAGAATATGCACAAGTATACACCATTGGCAGAACATATTCAAAGACTATGGCAGTATGAAGAGGTGATAATTGTGCCAATCATCCTTTCGAGTATAGCGCTATACCTGAAACTCTGATGGAAGGTCTGAAGGTCGACACCAGCATCTACCAGACCATGTAGAAGACGGTGGTCATTGCCACGACTGGAATTGTTAGGAAATTTATGGGTTCAAATTCTACGTAAAAATGTAGTGTGAAATTAAGGTTTATTGGGCTTTAATTATCGTAAAATCGCTTGAATATCATTGCTGCGAAAGTGTGCAAAATATAATAATAATAATAATAATAATAATAATAATAATAATAATAATAATAATAATAATAATAATAATAATAATAATCATAACGATCAAACGGACTAGATAAAGAAGCCTTAGCAGCCAGAGCAAAATAAAAAATGGAGTCACTGTAGCTTTCCAGACCACCCGGAAAATATGCAACAAAAGGTGCTTTTCTATAAATACCAAAATTCACCATTACCACACTGTTGTCAAGTCGGTATCTCTCTGTGAGTCAGAATGCCATATCGTCTCTCAGAAACGTGCGCGTACTAAGTTAGAGCGAAAAGAGAGAAAGATTTTCCATAACATTCTTGGCGCAAGCTGCAAAAACGTGATGTACATAACAAATCTGCTCTAAGAGAAGATCGCGGACATAATGCGCAAACGCAGGGCCTGCTGCTATGGTCACCTACGACGGATGGACGACTCTCGATGGACAAAACACACTTTTAACACTTTTGATTCAAAACCAAAAACAGCAGTTCCCTGGTACGTTAACGTCAAGAAAGACCTCGAAGGGCATATAAGTCTCTGGTAAGACCCCAAATAGAGTATGGTTGCAGTGTATGGGACCCTCACCAGGATTACTTGATTCAAGAACTGGAAAAAATCTAAAGAAAAGCAGGTCGATTTGTTCTGAGTGATTTTTGACAAATGAGTAGCGTTACAAAACTGTTGCAAATTTTGGGCTGGGAAGAATTGGGAGAAAGAAGAAGAGCTGCTCGACTAAGTGGTATGTTCCAAGCTGTCAGCGGGGAGATGGCGTGGAATGAAATCAGTAGACGAATAAGTTTGAGTGGTGTCTTAGGGAAGATCACAATATGAAGACAATATTGGAATTCAAGAAGACAAATTGGGGCAAATATCCGTTTATAAGAAAGGGAGTTAGGGACTGGAATAAATTACCAAGGGAGATGTTCAATAAATTTCCAAATTCTTTGAAATCATTTAAGAAAAGGCTAGAAAAACAACAGATAGGGAATCTGGCAGCTGGGCGACTGCCCTAAATGCAGATCAGTATTGATTGATTGATTGATTAATTGATTGGAATGGGCCTACGACCAGAAGACGCACACAAACGAGACCTTTTCAGAGCAAACATCGTTACTTTTGGGACTTTCCGGGATGTGAAGTGGACAACTGGTGCAAATTGGTCGGATGAACGTCGTACTCGACACAGCGAGCTAATGAAAACCTACTGGATCAATGGAAAACTTAAGTAAACGCCTGAATGTATCATGAAACTTATCGTGGTCCCTAGTTGGCCGATTAGAGAATAATAAATAAATAAATAAATAAATAAATAAATAAATAAATAAATAAATAAATAAATAAATAAATAAATAAATAAATAAATAAATAAATAAATAAATAAATAAATAAATAAATACATAATAGAAATCATCATACTCATAATAATAATACTCAGTATCATCTCTCGGCAGTTGTCGTAACGTGACGTTAATAAATCTATTTACCTCTCGAGTGGAGAGCATCTAAACGTATTTATGTGGAGAAGAACCGCTTCTAACTCAATTTACCGGAGCTTCCTCTTGTAATAAGTTACCTCCGCCTCGCCGCCTCTAGGCACTTCCTGTTTAGGAGATTTTCTCGTCCAGATCTTCCCAATCTCGTTTTACCAATAAAACACGGAATCTTTCAGCTGAAGGCACAAATGACAAATCAATTTGTTTCCAGTATTGTGAATAGATTTAATTATTTATTCTTTGTAAAGATAAGCATTTCGTTTCTGTCTACAACTGACCAATATTTTTGCAGTTAAATTCCTGACTTGTCCAACAGATTTAAACATAGTTTTATTTTCATTCAGTTACCGGCTATGGTAGTTGCCATGCGAGCTCCGGGTGACCGGGACTGCGAGTGCGGTTCCAGGCGACGTCAGTGTATATTTAAAGATGTTTAAAATAAGGCTGTACACTAAGAAGCAAATATCGCCGCCCTATTCCCTTTTTTAATGGCTCGTAATTGCTGCCAACTTGACTAGTTACATACTGAAATCACGACACATAACCATAACAAACTAATCTCAGTGTAAGTACCCAAGTAAATCAATCAAGATATTCGCAATTAAGTCAGTTTTCAAGCTCAGTGAGGAATTAAGGGAATAAACACTCTCTCTCACGCTCACTCAATTTCTGCATTTATTACTATAACCGTGCATAGAAGAGGTGGCTCTGCGATGAATTCTTGGGGCCTTCGACCTTCTCCAAGCTGTTACTGTGGTGAAGAATTCCAGACATTGCGACACATCACCTTCAGATGCCCACATAGAGACTTGTGCCGAACTATGGACGACCTGCTGACAGCTTCAACAACGGCTATTCATTGGCTGCAATGACATTCTAGTTTAGTTTTCATTTGTTAACTTACGGTATGTATTTACTTAAAATTTACATTTTTGTGTTTTTGTATTTTTTGTATTTTTTTCTTTCTATGATTCTGTATTGTAGGCCCTACATATCTCTCTCTCGATATCTACGTTATATTATACCTTGAATTTTTTTATATTTATTCTGTTTTGTAAATTATTTGCTGCTTTCATAAATTTGCCGGCCCCATGGTGTAGGGGGTAGCGTGCGTGCCTCTTACGCGGAGGCTCCAAGTTCGATTCCCGGCCAGGTCAGGGATTTTTACCTGAACCTGAGGGCTGGTTCGAGGTCCACTCAGACTACGTGATTAGAATTGAGGAGTTAACTGACGGTGAGATAGCGGCCCCGGTCTAGAAAGCCAAATTTTTTTTTGCTAGTTGCTTTACGTCGCACCGACACAGATAGGTCTTATGGCGACGATGGGACAGGGAAGGGCTAGGAGTGGGAAGGAAGTGGCCGTGGCCTTAATTAAGGTACAGCCCTAGCATTTGCCTGGTGTGAAAATGGGAAACCACGGAAAACCATCTTCAGGGCTGCCGACAGTGGGATTCGAACCTACTATCTCCCGAACACTGGATACTGGCCGCACTTAAACGACTGCAGCTATCGAGCTCGGTAAAGCCAAGAATAACGGCCGACAGGATTCGTCTTGCTGACCACACGACACCTCGTAATCTGCAGGCCTTCGGGCTGAGTAGCGGTAGCTTGGTAGGCCAATGCCCTTCAAAGGCTGTAGTGCCATGGGGTTTGGTTTGGTTTTTTCATAAATTTGCTCAATTTGTGCGCGGCTTAACTTGTACCATAAGCTAAATAAATAAATAAATAAATAAATAAATAAATAAATAAATAAATAAATAAATAAATAAATAAATAAATAAATAAATAAATAAATAAATAAATAAATAACGGTTTTCTTCGGTGTTTGCCTGGTGTAAGTAATTCAGCTCCCTTCTTGGAAGTTGCTACTGACTGAAGTGAAACCACGCTGTAATAATGCACACTAAAGCCCCCTGCACACGGGGACAGTAGTGGCGCCTAGAAGTGGCAGCCAGTGAAATGGCCGGATAGTAGACTTACACACGAGGACAGTAATGGCTTCCATTTTTGTGTTCTAGTGGCAGCCAGTAGTCAGTTTTAATGTGGACGTGGTTATGGTGGAAGTGTGTGTCTAGGACGTCAGTGTATACTCAGTTGTCAGAGGATGTGTGAGAACATGGAGGGGGTTGATGAAGAGTACGAGGAAGCTGTTGATGAGGCTGAAAGTGATACTGTATATTGTTTAAGTGAAGAGCTGCAAGAAATATTAACCCAAAGTAGGGTGTGCTGGGTTAAAGACTGGGTGTGTCGTAGAGATCAGGTAGGAGCTTCGTCTACAATACTTCGGGAACTTGCCGAGGAAGATCTTTTGGAATACAAGAGAATTATGAGAATGAGTGTGGGGCAAGTTAACGAACTGTTTACTTTAATTGAACATAAAATATCAAAAACAGATACGCTAATGAGAAACGCAGTTCCCGCCCGTCCAAAACTGGAAGTTGCCTTTCGATTTTTAGCTCGTGGTGACAGTTACCAAATGTATATTACATGACTGTGTATATGCCGTAAGTCAATACGAATGCAGAAAGGGTAATTCTGCCAATCGTACAAAATTCTTGACAAGTCGAGGTTAGGTTAGGTTGATGACGAATTTTCCTTTAATTTCTACTGAATTGCTTTTTCGCAGAGGAGGTAACGTTGAATCCTTTTCTGGAGGAGTTCTTTCAGATTTTTCTTGCTTATTATACATCCTAATTGAATTCTATACATACGAATTGGACAAAATAAGACTGCGTTAATGAAATGCTGCGTTCATCATTTCACACCTAATAAATTATTAAATGCATTATTTGTACAGATTTATAATCCTGCAGGAAAAGAACATATGTTTTATTTATACCCGCAAATGTAACCCTAGTGATTTTCACAATACGGCAGTGGCAACATGTATAAATTTCGCAAGTCAAGAAAAAAATCATGATTACATAGCGCCAATATGCTAGATAACAGTAACTGTTAGAGTCGTATCTGCAGGTAGGGTCCCTAAACTGTATGGTTAGCGACACTGAATTGAACCGAACAATTAGAGAATAGCTATGAAGCACTGCCTTCAGTATTAATAGGGGAGAGAGAGTAAGGTTATACCCTTAGTGTATAGGCTTACATGACAGGCAGTCAGGGGCGTATTCTTCTTGAATGCAAGATATTCATTGCATGCGTTATGATAACACAAAGAACTATCTGATGTACGATTTTAGGTTGTTTCAAGTCAAATATTAACGATTTCATCTCTCAGAAGTTCAAAAGGTCAGCGTAACTGTACTAGTTCCGTTGCTTGACTACGCGTGGTGCTGGTGTAGTCTCGCCATCTATTCAACTCTAGAAAGAAAGAGACAGCAAATGGAGGCGTTAAGGATGTAAGGCATTCAATCTTAAAGTTGCATTCGGTGGCAGACGTAGTTCTGAAACCCTCCGAATGATGTCGCTGCAATTGAAATTTGGTCAGAATTTGTCACCACATACCCGTGCTACCCTCTGCCATCTGTTAGCAACTTGGAGAAAGTCGGTATGTATAAGTTTACAGCGAACGGGACCCACAGATTAACCCCCAGCGAGGACCCAACGTGACGAAACTGACCAATGCCACTGGGGTGACTTACCTCCAGTGCTTGAGTTGTGGCTAACTAGTGAGTTAATTCATTGTGTGTTTTGCTCATTAGTGAGTTCATTCTGTGTGTGCTGTTCCTGTGCTATTCGTCGTTTTCGGTGTTTTATTATATTTTGCGCACATGTGGTATTAACGATGGATGAGTCTAAAACGGATATAATTGTAAATCAGTTTGAAAAGCCATTTACTGGCTGTTCGTTTGATGAAAAGATTCAAATAGTTAAAGCCGGGAGACCTCTACCTTCCCTCGTGAATTTAAAAACAGAAAACAAGAATTGTGTAACCACGTTCAATCCAGAAATTTACAGTAAAGCTGTTTGGCTCGAATTCACCTACATGTAATTAGGGTGAGTAGAATTGAAATGTACTTAATAGATTGTGTTAACTGCATGGTTACTAGTTGCATGCTTCAGTGGGGATTCCAGGATACACCACTGCAGGGAGTATACAACATGCCAGTTTGACGTCTTCCACCTACCAATTAGTTCACAGATCGGTCAAGTAGCTGCCTGTGGAGAGTCAGACTAGAGGAATTGTTCACTCAACGGTAAACTGGGAAGGGTCAGATTGATGTGACAGCAGAGATTTAAAAACGGTGTGATACGTTCCGTAGTTACCGTCAGTCAGCATCTTATACCCTTTCATAAAGTATTATGAATCTCCGGAGCTCTTTTCCTGGTGGAATGCTGGAGGACACATACGCGAATAATACTCTAAGGTCCCAAAGAAGACAAATGGGAAAATTAAGCACAATACATTTCTTGTTTTTATATATCAACAGGGTGTATCAAAATTTTACTGTCAAAAAATCAGGAATGCTCTTCGTGTTAAGAACGATGGCGCAATCTGATTGGCGGAGAAAATGTTTCTTTTCGAGAAAACGATATGACTTTCTTACTTCCGGGCGCGCGATTCAAATTGATGAACTTACCAGAGCGCAAGCCGCGGCCTGTTGCTGTACGTCAGAGGAGGGAAGGGAAGGGAGGGGAAGTGGGAAGTGGGAGACAGAGATAATGCTCGGTGCGAATGCACAAGTTTCTCGTTCGTTTCGCATAGTTGCTTCCCAGCCCCAGTGGGCACTATACAGTTTGTCCTGTACCAATTGACTACTATGGGAATACTGAGAAAGAGAAGATGAACTTGTACCAAAAATAGAGGCAGCTTTTCAGGTCGTTCGCAACACACCACATGCCCTGAACAGAGTTCAAAGGTCACTAATACAACATTATGAACTGTGCATCGAAGTAGGAGGGGGGGTGGGGACATATTGAAGATCTATTCTAATCAAACCACTGGGCGTATTGTTTCCTTCGTTCAGTATTTCATTCCAACGGCCGTAGCCGTGTCGAAACACCGGATCCCGTGAGATCTCCGAAGTTTAGCAACATTGGGCGTGGTCAGTAATTGGATGGGTTGCCAGGCGCTGTTGGTGGGGGAAAGGGAATGGAGGAGCGGAAAGGAAATGGCCACCCTACCGTACGTAAACTCCGGCTCAGGAACACCTCTGCGGAGGTTCGGACCTGCCTTCGGGCAGAATAACCTTTACCTTACCCTTACAATGATGTGAGTGAAGGAATACACGATCGTGGAGTGGCAGCGTTGTATCTTCCAGCATGCCCAATAATAAAGAACGTTACTGCGACTAACAGACGAGAGAGAAAACGATTTAGAGCACACGTGTGTCTTAATTACATTATGTTCATGTACTGTGTGTGCGGTTATGGCTGTTTAATAAGAGAACTGTGGATATTGCCTGTAAGAGAGAAGGACAATCCTATGAGCTTGCATCCCGGATATAGTGGGTTCGAATCCCATTGTCGGCAGCCTTGAAGATGGTTTTCCATGGTTTCCCATTTTCACACCAGGCAAATGCTGCGGCTGTACCTTAATTAAGGCCACGGCCGCTTCCTTCCTATTCCTAGGCCTTTCTTGTCCCATCGTCGCCATAAGACCTATCTGTGTCGGTGTGACGTAAAGCAAATAGCAAAAAAAAAAAAAAAAAAAAAAAAACCTTCCCGTCCCTCCCCTTTTCTTCCCTGAAACACGGCAGCGCCTTGTGTTCTGGCATAGCAAATGCGGCGAGTTCACCAATTTGAATCACGCGTCCGAAAGTAAAAAAAATAACGCCAGTTTCTCGAAAAGGAAAATTTCCTCCGCCAATCTGATTCCACCATCCTTCTTAAGATAACACGAAGAGCATCCCTGAATTTTTTGTCAGTATAGTTCTGAAACATCCTGTAGATAGATAAATACAAGTTATGTATTGTTTATAATTTTTCCCTTTGTCTTTTTTGGAGCCCGCGGGAAACTGGCAGTTTTTATTATACAGGATGAAGCGAAATACGCGAACTCGGGCGCCGCAGCGTGACTCCTCACATGCCAGCAATAACAAAAACGTCTCTCACAAAAGTTCGTCCTGCGAGTATATCCGGCATAAAAATGACGTTGAAGAGTGGCAATATGGCAACACTGTAACCACATGTAGGGTAAGAATATCTGTCAGCACACATTAGTCGTGCTGTACAGTTGGTGCAGTGGATAGAGTTTTGGGTTAGCATTCATGAGGCCGAGGGGTCGATCCTGGTTTGAGGCGTATGTCCTTTATTTCGTTAAAGTAGTCCAGGTGGTATGGTATCTGGCATCTTAATCGTCAACAGTGATTGCAGCGGGTCCTCTAGAAACCATTTGCACTTACATACTACGATCCTAGAAATGGACGAACAATCGTTTTCATTGGTCAGCTTTGAAAGACGCCCTTTCCACGTCGTGGGCAGTATGTGCTGACAGAGTTACGTACCCTACATGTGGTTACAGTGTTGCCAGATTGCCATTCTTCAACGTTCTTTTTCTGCCGGATATACTCGCAGGACGAACTTTTGTGAGAGACATTTTTTTAATTGCTGGCATGTGAGGAGTTGCGCTGCGACGCCCGAGTGCGCGAATTTCGTTTCACCCTGTATATCTCCACACCACCTTAGCAGTATTCTTAAATCGTAGTGAACACTAAAGGAAAGGATTGCGATGAGGTATAATTTTATTTATTATTTCTGAAGTATTTTTCTTTATCTCCTGCTTTAAGTCACTAATGCTCCTTGTTTTGCGTTGTACCGGCTGAGAAAGGTCTCACGGCAACGATGGGATAGGGCAGAGCTGGGACTAGGAAGGAAGCGACAGTGGTCATAATTAAGGCACATCCCCAACATTTATCTGGTGCGTAAATGGAAAACCTCAAAATACCATTTTGAGGATTGCCGATAGTGGGGTTCGATCCTGTTATCTCTGAAATGCAAGCTCATACATATATGCGCAACGAATCGCTCGGTCCAGTTATCGAAATGTTTACTTGAAAGAAGCTCTGCAACCAGAGGAATGTGGTGAAGTGTTGGACTGTTCGACGATGCCAGATAGTTCTGGAATTACTTATTGTGGGACAGAAATACAATCGTCATGTAATCGATCTGAACTTCCTGATGCACAAATCCTTCGAGGCATCCGGGATCGTCTCATGGATAAGAAAATTCGGAAGTTCTTCTTTTGGTGTGGAACAGTGCACACATCAGAACACGTGCACCAACTTCCCTAGTCTTCATTCTCTTTGAGACAGAAATTGCCATGTATATCTCAGTGAGAAGACGATCCAGGGGATCAAAATCCTGGATGGTCTCTCATATAAGAAAGCGCGCCATAACTTCAATTCCATGAATGCTCCCACAAAACAAACAGATTTTAGCGTTGTATCACAGAGTCTTCTTAGTTCCTCGTTCATTCCTGTAACACATTATGCAAATTCCGCTGCCCCCAAGGCGGCAGTTGCTTCTATGAGCAACTTAAGCCGGCACATCAGGGGAGGAAGACAAACTCACCTTCCCACAAGAGGTCGACGAAAGCCGCGCCCAAGCTGGCGGAGGTAGCATCGTCAACCGGGGCCGGGAATCAATCTCCCAGCCCGTCTAAATCGAGAACAAGGGGTGGAGAAGTCAGAAGCCATTACCATTTGCTCCCCCGACACTCCTGCGGAATGGAAAACATGCCCTCCATCTGGAGGGTATGCATTAGTGCCAGCAGGTCCATCTAATGTGAAACGTGCGTTTCTCTCATAAGAGGAAATCCCACCACCGAAAAGTGTCGAAGAAGTTCTCAACGTTAATCACTTCGACCGCTGACGAGTGGACGGACATCCAGCATTCATCTACATCAACGGATGTAGGTTCCACTAAGAACCCAGCTGGAGACAGTAGCAGTGCGTGTTTCGTTGCCTGTCATGACTAGGGATGATGTTTATTTCCCACTGGGCCAGCCTCTAAATGTCAATGATGTAATTGATGATATAGATGAGCTTCCAACTCCTTTCCTCTTATTGGGTGATTTTAACGTCCATAACGCGTTATGGGGCTCTGAAATGACTTGCTACAGAGGAAGGGGTTTTGAAAAATTGACAGGAGAGCTGGATTTATGAGTTTTGAATACAGAGGAACATTTCAGCGTAGGGCATGGTACCTTCTCCCCCATTGACGTTAGTTTGTGCAGCCGTGCACTCGTTCCCCTGCTTCGGTGGGGTGCACACGATGACCTCTGTGACAGTGTTCATTTTCCAATTATTTTTACTTTGTTGAAACAGAAATTCATCGAGGCTCTTCTTCGATGGATTCTTAAACGTGCTGATTGGTCAAAGTTTACTGCACTTGCTGTCTTTTACTACGCAAATAGCCTGAGCGTAGACGATGATATGAGTAATATCATACAAGTTATTCTCACGTTTGCTGAGGAGTCCATTCCATCTTTTTCTGAGACTCCTCAACGAAAACTCATTCCATGGTGGAAAAAAGAAATTGCAGCAGCTGTAAAAGAACGATGTCGCATTCATAAACGCTATGTAGGCAACCTACTTTGTAACGTTTACAAAGCTTTGCGCTAAGGAAAAGCTCTTATTCGACAGAGTAGAGAAGCTTCATGGGAAAGATATGTGTCGTCCATGACGTCACATACACTGTCATCTCAAGACTGGACTAAACTTTGACTGTTTTTGGGAATATAAGGTCCATCCTCAGTACCGGGAATTTCCACTGCAGGCAGAATCGTCACTGATGCACTCACGGTTGCTTATCAACTAGCATATGTGTTGGCTCCGGGAATTAGAACCCTGATTTCCTGGCTCTGAAGCCGAGGGGAGAACGCCATCATCTGAGTTTTGCCAGTCAATCTTCAAGGGATTATAACGGGCCCTTTACGGAGTAGGAACTCCGAAGTGTGTTGGCGCTTTGCAAGGACGCGGCTCGCGGGCCACATAATGTTCATAACCAAATGTTGAAAATCTCAGTGACGATAGCCTCTTATATCTTCTTGGCGTTTTTAACCTAATCTGGGTAGAGGGTGAGATTTAGTCACAGTGGCGAAAGGTGATAGTAATTCCTCCCTCAAGCTTGACAAACATTTCAAGTATGCAGGATGTTATAGACCTATTTGTCTCACTAACTGTCGGTATAAACCATTTGAAAGGACGGTGAATTGTGTGGTGGTTTGGAGGAAAGATTACTTTTGTCCGAGTACCAATGTGGATTTCGAGCTGCTCGCTCCACCACTGACCTCTTGGTACACCTGCAGAGTTCAATTCAGGATGCGTTTCTCTGAAAATAGCATTTGGCACCTATTTTCTTTGATTTAAAAATGCCTATGATACCACATGGCGATATGGTATCCTTTCAGTTCTGCATCAGTGGAAATTCTAAGGTTACTTGTTGGTTTTTATTGCAAACTTTTTCTCCCTCCGTCTGTTTCGTGGGGGAAGGCATATTTGCAATAATAACGTGTTCGCGAAAATGGAGTCCTACAGGGATCAGTTCTCAGTGTCGCTCTGTTCGCGATTGCCATAAATGGCATGTCGCTGCTGCTGGTCCAGCAGTAGTACCGTCACTATATGTGGACCATTTTGCTCAGTATCATAGCTCACAAAGTATGGCAGTCGCCGACAATTATAGCAAGATATTTCGAGAGTGGAACAGTGGACTTTACTACATGGCTTTCGGTATTCAACTGCAAGGACCTCTACTGTTCACTTCTGCAGGAAGCGCACTCTTCACCCCCATCCTGAGCTTTATTTATTAGGGGGTGTCGTTTTTCCTGTAGTTGGTACTTACCGATTTCTTGGGCTACTTTTCGATAGTAAATGATCACGCGAGCCACATGTGCGTCAGCTGAAAGCCAAATGCGCTAAGAAGCTATTTTTTAACAGTTTTTGGCTGCACTTCTCGGGGGGGGGGGGGGAGGGGGGAAGACCGCACAGTGGTCCTACGCTTTTATACAGGACTTATTTTATCTAGACTAGACTAGACTACGGCAGTGCAGCATACGAATTAGCAGGGCATAGTGTTCTTAAACACGCCAATGTCCCTTACCGTTATATACTCATTTTTTTTATTTTTTATTTATTTCACAAGTTTGTGGTCGCTATTAAACATGCCATGCCAGTTACCGTTATTTACTCCCGAGCCCCTCAATCCGTAAGTCCACCAATTTTACAGATATCGAATTTTTCCACAGTTAAGGCCATCACACACAGAAAGCTCGGCTACGTAATCCAAGGAAAAAAGTCGCTCCGATGAAGTTGCATGGAATGGTTCACACAGACTGCAATGTCAAGCAAAATTTTACAAATCGCTAAGGAGACGATTTTCATACCTCACAATCACTTTTTTGCCCGGCATCTAGCAAGCAGTCGTTTCATATGTGTGATTATTGTTTTAAGAGGAAGAACAACTAGCCAACCATCCTCTATATAACACTAATTAGAGGGAACAAAATGGAAGGGATGATACACTTCGAAAAATGCAGGTATCAGCCAAACAAAGACAAGGGCCATCAAAGGCGTGAAATTGAAAGACTCCCTAGGCTTCGCAACCTAATTTTGTCGAGGTCGAAATAAACAAGAGTTGATCAAGGGAGGTCGGGTAGGATAGATGAAATTGAGGAGCCTGACACAATGCAAGGACTCAGCTCAGGGCCCCGTGGTCGCCAACCTGTGCTCCCAAGTTGGGACCCCTTTTAGTCGCCTCTTACGATAGGCAGGGGATACCGCCGGTGTTATTCTACTGTCCCCACACACAGGAAGAGGGAAAAATGACCCAAAGAAATAGGGTGATAGAGGCAAACACACTACTCCAGTGTCAGAGTACGGGCTCAATTGCGGAGAACAATAAGAGAAATTATCATACATCACAAGAGATCGCAAAATGGGGCGCTGTAGATGTACCAAATAATGCTGGTGAGAATGGCGATGCATTTACAGAAGTGATAGCGATATACAGAAGAAATCAAAGACGACGCACCTTAACTAATGAGGAGGCTAAAGAAGCAGACATTCATGAACAAAGTCAGTCGGAGAAACAAGGGATAGAAAGTAAAGGAAATGACCCAAAATGACCAGCAAGTTACTTGAAAATCTCAGAACAAACGGAAGTTTAGTTACCCACACGTCAAGAGCGCCAGGAACAAGCAATTGTAGATACGACAAAGGTTGAAGACGATTTAAGAGCTGCTGAAAAGACTCCTTGGCTCTATATTGAGAAGCTCAAGGGAAATATTACAACAGATATAGTCACTAATTACCTGGAAAAGAACGGGATCCAAGGAAGGATAACCTACGACGAACTACATACCCAAGGAAATGACAAGGCTTTTAAAGTAGGATTCGCTTTTAAACACGTTGAAGAGATTGGAAAACCAGAATTCTGGACAAAAGGAATAATAGTTTGAAGATTTCATTTTCAAAGAACCTTTCAAGACTAAAGAATGGAGCTTAAGTAAATGTATGTAGCCGTACTAAACGGAGTATAATTTAAGACTTCCCACTTCTGCTCCCATGCCGCGGGAAATCCCCAAGCGAGCGCCAAACGGCTTGTGTCAAGCTTGGCGTGATAAGAAATCTTGACTACTGACGCAGCAGTTCGCTAGTAACTATTGAACTTTTAAGGCGTGTTGTGAGGTTATTATCGCAATTTCAAGTACATTATAGCGCAGATAACATTTTTGGTCGAGTGTTATTTGCACAAGAAGAAGAAACCAGTTAAAAGGTGCCTTCAAAAATTCCGCAGACAGTTTCTCTGTTCTATCGTACCATCAAAACATTACGTGCGACAACTCGTTCACAAGTGGCGTAGTAGTGGTTCCTAAAACAATAAGAAAAAAAAAACAGCGAAGAAGAACAGCTCTCACACAGGAGAGATTAGAAGATAGACAAGACCGCAAGTCAGTCCACATTAGTCACTTTGGAGATTAGCTCAGGAAACTGCTTCTTTGCATTCGTCAGCACGCAATGAAAAAAAATACATTTATGATCTTACCGGACTCATTCAGTGATGGGTTTATTTTCATTTTGTTTGCTTTATTTATTTATTTATTTATTTATTTATTTATTTATTTATTTATTTATTTATTTAATTGTGTGTCCTGAGCATGTATATAGCTGATGAGTTCAGTTTCGTTTAGTTTCTATAACCCCTCAAAACCCCATGGCACTAGAGCCCTTGAAGGGCCTTGGCCTACCAAGCGACCGCTGCGCAGCCCGAAGGCCTGCAGATTACGAGGTGTCGTATGGTCAGCACGACGAATCCTCTCGGCCGTTATGCTTGGCTTTCTAGACCGGGGCCGCTATCTCACCGTCAGATAGCTCCTCAATTCTAATCACGTAGGCTGAGTGGACCTCGAACTCGCCCTCAGGTCCAGGTAAAAATCCATGACCTGGCAGGGAATCTAACTCGGGGCCTCCGGGTAAGAGGCAGGCAGGCTACCCCTACACCACGGGGCTGGCGTTTAGTTTCTATAGGCGTGATCATTCTGCTTCTTTGAGACGACTACGTCCGGTCGCCATTGCGGCCACTGCGCTCGCTGTCACCGCTTCTCTGCTCTTTTATGCCTCGGTACTCCGCTATGAAGTATTAAATTATACTCCCTGTATTATGGAATGTCGAAAAACAATACAATATCATCATACTCACAGAAACCTTCTTAACTGAAGAACACAATGTACAAGGATACTGTGGAATACACTCTTTCACTCGACCAACGGCGGGAAGGCCGCTAGGAGGAACAATTAAGAAAATTATCAAAGTCTAAGACACAATCATAATAAAAACCTCTGATACTGCTATTAGCAGTATGTACATTAGCCCACAAACGGCGACAAAATTTGCATTTGATATGATTTCCGATGTACTTCCCCAAACAGTTGTAGAAAAGGGGGTTATTCTCGTGAGCGACCTAAATTGTAGAATCGATAAACCAAACCTTAAAACGAAAATAATGCTAGATGCAACGATAAAGGAGGGTTTCACTCTCAAATGTAACCCTACTCTAAAAATGTAAATAGCACCCACTGGTTCCAGTTCCATAGATTTCATGTTTTCCAGAGGGGAAGGAATCAAAATAGACAAAGACACCTCCGTACAGGCCATGAAGACCCTTGGAGGAGTGGAAGGTAAAGGCTTCCACCATTGTTAACCGCGGCACGTGATGGGGTAGAGTGGCTAGCTCTACGCCCGACCGCCTTTGTCCCCAGGAATTAACATGGTACTCATTTTTGGTGTAGGATGAGTGAACCTCAGGGCCATATGCACCTCCGGAAGTGGAAATCTCGTTTTTTAAATTGTACGACTTCCTGACGGGGATTCGAACCCACATCCTTCCGGGCGAACCGAGCACGCCTTTACCGCCTCGGTCAGGCAGCCCCTAGGAATCAAAATAACAAAACAAAAAAGGACTTTGGACATCAGAAATTACACCGATACGAAAGCCTATTTCAATTGCAACTACAACATAATTAAAACAATCTACAACAACACCCGCACTGACAGGAAACTAGATGCATGCAAATTCAGAGAAAACCAAGGAAAACATTGATGAAGCGAATCTACTTCTCCGGCGAAATGAACCAGTGAAAGCAGTTGAACTCTGCACAGGCATTCTACAATCATGCAGTACGACGATCAAGAAAAGAAGAGCACAGCTCTGGTTCGACAAAGAATGCTACGACAGATGAAATGAAACTGTCGCATCTTTACATCGAACCCGAATCACCAACTGAGAAGACCACTTGTTACAATATGCGAAAGACAGAAAATATTATAAACAACTTTTAAAAACAAAAAGAGCAAATCACATTGAAGAAAAAGCAAAGAAGCAAGATGAGAATGCTAAACAAGACCGTCCTTTCGTTTCAAGAAAATCAAGACTATCGACAAGAAAGGAGATACCCATGGATCATGGGAAAACTACTTCCAAGGTATTCTAAATAGGAAGCAGAATTAGAGAACTTACGAATTACATAAAATGGCATTCATGGAACCTACTCCACCCATAACAAGTGAGGAAATATTAAACACAATATCTAAAGCAAAGAACAGGAAAGCACCAGGACCTGATGGTATATATGCCGAACACTTCAAAGACTCTTTGCATGTTATGAGAGACTTCTGGTTTCTTTCTTATGACAAATTTTTTGGCATAGGAACAATATCTGAAATATGGAGAGCAGAAACTATGAAATCCTCTTCAAAGGTAAAAGTTAATCCAAACAGCTCAGACTCTTACAGAGGCATCGCTCTTGAAAACGTCGCTTCCATAATCTTTACGAAAATTCTCACCACAGATTTGTAGAAGTACGCAGCCATACACCAGAATGTCAGCTTGGGTTCAGAAAAAAAAAAGTACTCTACACGCCGCGAAAAACTTAATGAATTTGATAGAACACTCATTGAGGCATGTGGATCATAAATATCATGTAGTTTTCTGTTGATTACACCAAAGCTGTCGACTACGTAAATAGGGAAATTCTAATAAAAACTTGGATGCATGATTGGAAAATTCCACTTCCTAATAATAATATTTATTTACATTATGGCTACACAATACAATTAGGCGTGTAAAATTAACAATACTTTCTTTGTATTATAAATACTACACTAAGGTATCTAAATTGGTGACATATTTTATGACATCATCAGTTGTCATCAGTAAGTCGGTGAAGTCCCCATTACAGGGCCTGGTCTTGCAGTCCTGTATAATGTGGCGGATGATCTACCTGTCAGCTCAACAGTCACATTTTGGAGATTGTATTTATCCCACTTATGGAGAGCATCTGCGCACCTGCCATGGTTGGTCCGCATTCCATTTAAGGCAGACCCAATTGTGAGAGGCTGTTCAAATGCAGGATGTTTCCTCGTGATGCAGGGCAGAGTTTGACAGCTTGGAGGGTAATTTTATTGCCATATTTTGCTTTCAGGAACTAACAAGTATGACGTTTGTCATAGTTAATTTCCTACCAGAGATCATTGGTGAATACCGAGGTACTAGCCGGTGTATTTGTAAACCCTCCATGTCATTATGTATCGGAGACTGAGGGCTGTCTAAAATTATCTTGTACTTCTGAAGAATAGCATTCTTCCGCCGAAGGTCCGGAGGAGGTATGTGACTCAAGATTAGCAACCAGAAGGTGGGTGTTGTTCTTATAGTTCCACTGTTAATTCGCATTGTGCTGTTTAGCCGAGTGTCAACTTTTCTTGTATGAGCGCCGTTTAGCCACACTGTAGAACAATATTCTGCCACTAAATAGATCAATCCAAGTGCAGAGATGCGCAGTTTGTCGACGGAGGAAACCCATTTAGTGACACATAACTTATGGAGGGCATATTATTTCTGGTTCTTAATTTGGCTGCAGTATTTTCCAGATACCTCTTGTAGAAGAGCGTTTTGTTTAAAGTAATCCCAAGGTAGTTGGAATGGATGTTGTGTTTGAGTTGTAGGCCTTAAAAGTAGACGAAAAGTTGTCTGTTTGCTAATATGCTACAGGGGTGGAAGCATGCCGTTTCTGTCTTTACATAATTCAGTTGCAATCTCAACTTTCGAAAATGTGTGCCGAAGTCTGATAGATCACACGTTAAAATAGCTTCAGTTGCCTCAAAATTTTGGTCTCTTGTGGTTAAGGCCCAGTCATCTGCAAACCCAAATTTTCCCAAGATGGTGTCTGCGATGTCAGGAATAAACAAACTGAACAGCAGTGGAGCCAACATAGAGCCTTGTGGTAAGCCGTTACTAAGATTTTTAGAAACACTATATAGTATACATTTATGACCTGAAAGGTCCTGCTAGCTAGCATACTGTTGATTAGTTGAGCTGTTCTTTTGCAAGGGAATACTTTCCTGAATTTGTATAGGAGGTCATGTTTCCATACCTTATTAACAATTATAATAACAGAGATCATGAAATACAACCTTATTCAGAGATCGGACGAAGTAATATTACAGAAGAAAATAGTGCAATGATATGGGTTTCTACAATGAGATCCCATCAGTCCGGTATTATTGAACGTCATGACGGCCGATATAACACAGATTACCAGAAACAGTTCAGCAACCTTGATCATGTACGTTGATGATATGGTGATTGGATCAACCGACATAAACGAACTCCAAAATGTCATAAATAATCTTGAGAAGTGGGCAGAAGAAAACAACAATAAATCACCAGAAAACGAAACAAATGATTGTTAGGAATAAACGATCGGCGAAAGACACGCTAACAATATCCGACCAACCATTAGAAACTGTGTCAAAATTCAAATCCCTAGGAATCACCCTCCAAACGAACCCGTCCTGGGATATCCCGGCACTAAAAGCCATACGACATTTCATTTACCCTCCAAACAACCCTCATATCTTTTAGTATTCAGATACAAGACAGAACAGCCGCAGAGATAAAAGCAGTCTACAATTTAATAACCTTCAAAGACGAACAACAGAAACGGCAATGCCCTATCTAGATTTATTATATTTCCTATAGCAACATATGGAAATGATTTAATCCGGGACAAACGGACAATGCTTAGTTCAGCAAAGTGAAGAATTTGGCCCATGTGTTAACCCTTACAAAAAATGATGGTGTTTTCTAAACATTCGGTACGAGCAAATCTCAGAATGAAAGGTTGTATAGTAGAGCAAGAGTCCTCCTTCAAATATTTGGACACCGTCATAAACGACCAATGTGATTCCAAACGAGAAATAACATTTAAAATTGAGCAGGCCTAGAAACAATTCATTACTATGAAGAAATTCTTTCTAAGGTCAGATCTCAATTTGCAGCTACGAATCCGCATGATGTGCTGTCACATATTCCCTATTCTTCTATACGGATGTGAAATAAGGACCCTGGAACCAAGCACTGAAAAATGTATAGATATCTCTGAAATGTATCTGGATGTTGAAAATTTCAAATGCCGAGGTTCTTCATCGGATGAAAAAGGAATAAGAACTGTTACATATTACAAAGCAAAAGAAAACACAATACTTAGCGCAAGTTATGAGGGGCGAGAGGTATCAATTATTGAAGGAAATATACAAGGGAAACGGTCCGTTGATCGACGGAGAAATTCATAGCTAAAGAACATTCGAAGATGGCACAGATGTACATCAAAAGCTTTTCATGTTGCGTTGTCAAGATCAGAGCTGGCTGCGTGGAACGGCAACCTCCGTATGGAGACGGCGTCTTAAGAAGAAGGAACAGAATAAGAAGAAGAAGAAGAAACCGAACGTCGGTGCATCATACAAGCTAGAAAAAGTAAAAGCGCGTTTCATTGAAACGGTATTAGGGGTGGGGTTAACATCACTGTCGAGACTAACCTACAAGCTGCTGAGGGAGAGTTTCTTCATTGCGGTTATCAGACATCAACTACAGCAGCCAAATACACACATTTAAGTTCATAATCATAATCATAATCGTAATCGTAATCATAATCAGAGTCATAATCGTAATAATAATAATAATAATAATAATAATAATAATAATCATCATCATCATCATCATCATTTCCGAACTCCAGTTTCCCGGATGTGGTGTACAAGCGCTCGTCATCTCTTCCTGTCTGCATACATCTTCTGTTCCAGGACATCTTCACAATTGAGACCTCTCTCCTCCACATCTGATTTCACTGTGTCTATCCAGCGTCTCCTTGGCCTTCCCCTAGGTCTTTTTCCTTCGACAGTAAGGCCGCTATTAGCCTTGGGTGACTAGTGGCGCAACTAGTTGCTCTGGCGAGTCACGGACCATTGGATCAAATGGAGCCTATTAGCTGCGGGCGACTAGTGGCGCAACTGAGCAACTAGTTGCCGGCCGTCATCTGAGCTGGCAACTGCTCTGTCGACTTTTAGTTGCTCAAATGCGTGACGGGGCATTGCAGTAAATGTAGCCTATTAGCCGTGGGCGACTAGTGGCGCAACTAGTCGCCCGATGTACCTCCCCACGCATACGGAAACGTCACCCAAGTTCGTGTTCTCACACCAGCTTGACGTAATGCGGGAGATGGAACGCAATTGAGTCAGCGATCCACCTAACCATCAACTTTCTTCGTTACCTTTTTTGGTCTCATGCTGTGGTAGAGTGAATATTTTACTTATTGTGATAGTTTATTAATTGAACATGGAGACATCAAATAAACTACAACAGCAAATGAAGGAGATGGCAAAATTATTTGAAAGTCAAATAAATACTGAAGATCATTTTTGAGGTAGAATGAACACCGATCACTTGGGATTCCAGAACTGAAGCTTACGCTGTCAAAATAGAAATGAATTCTTGGAACAGCATTTTAAAGAACTTTATTCCAGAATTCGAAGCAAAATCCTTAGGCGAGAAGAATACTCTAGGCGAGTATTATAATTATTTTGTTTCTAGTGGCTTTACGTCGCACCGACATAGATAGGTCTTATGGGGACGATGGGATAGGAGAGGGCTAGGAGTTGGAAGGAAGCAGCCGAGGCCTTAATTAAGGTACAGCTCCAGAATTTGCCTGGTGTGAAAATGGGAAACCACGGAAAACCATCTTCAGGTCTGCCGACAGTGAGATTCGAACCCACTATCTCCCGGATGCAAGCTCACAGCTGCGCGCTCCTAACCGCACGATCAACTCCTCTAGTATATGAGTATTATAAAACGTTTACTACTCTTATATGGAAATATGTAATACCCATAAAATTCTATAATCGTTTACATTTACAAGTACCATTGATCCATTATATGGCTATATTAGTGAATTACAGCTCAGCTGGGAAGCACTTGTTTAGTCCTGTGTCGTTTCTTCTTTTTTGTAGCCAAGCAATGCGTAAAATGACGACTTTGACATGCGCAGGTAATTGAAAAGTTTACTGTCATCCTTATTTAGATCGTCAAACAATGTATAATAAAATCCTCTAGTCAGCCGTGAAACAAATATAGGATGTTTCCTCATTTTCCTGAACCTTCGGTTTTTCCTTTTTAATAGAATAGCAAGAGGAAGAAGTTCTTCGTAGGACGCCATTCTCTCAACTAATTATTCCCCGGTATGAACCGAGCAATTATTCACAAGTTGCGCCACTGATCGCCCGGTACTTAAATCCTCTGGCAACTAGTGGCGCAACTAGTCGCCCACGGCTAATATCGGCCTAAGGTTGAAGTATTTTCTGGCAGGTCTCTCGATCTCCATTCTCATAATGTGCCCACACCACTGAAGTCTAAGCTTCTTTATTACACTGGTAATAGGAACTTCAATGCCAGCTACCCTCCTGTTCACTTCATTCCTGATTTTGTTCTTTCGAGTAGTTTGATTCATAATTCTAATGAAACTCATTTCATTTGCCTGAACTTTGCTGTAGTTACTGTTCAGTAGCGTACATGCCTCTTAACCCCTATGTGAGAATCGGTACGAAGTAGGTGTGGTACAGGGTTGTTTTTGCTTTTTGTGGTATTTTGCAGACTCAGAGTAGATTTATGCTCACGATCGAACCCTCAAAATATTGCACCGAAATAAGAATTACATCTGGAACGACTTTTGTTCAACTGACGCAATGATGACAGAAGAGTGGAAGAAATCAAACTATGAATTAAGACATTTAATGGCACGTTTGGTGGTGCACGGTTTCTACCACAAAGTTTGTATTATTAAAAGATTTGAAAACCCACGTGAGGACTGCAAGTGCGAGTTATGTGGAGAACACTGTGATCGATACCATGTCGGACAGTGTATGAAGAGATCAATAGCTTTAAATAGGTTCTGTTTAGATTGAAATATTGTAAACCTTTTAAATGGCCATTCGGATGAAATAATAATAATAATAATAATAATAATAATAATAATAATAATAATAATAATAATAATAATAATAATAATAAGAAGAAGAAGAAGAAGAAGAATAACATTAATAAATGCACATGTGTGATCAGGTTCGCAGGAAAGGAAAACGAAACAAAATTAAAGAACAAATGCCGTTCTCATTGCGCCTCTTGGAGTTACACGATCAGTACTTTTTTTTTTTTTTTGCTAGTTGCTTTACGTCGCATCGACACGGATAGGTCTTATGGCGACGATGGGACAGGGAAGAGCTAGGATTTGGAAGGAAGCGGCCGTGGCCTTCATTAAGGTACAGCCCCTCCATTTGCATGGTGTGAAAATGGGAAACCACGGAAAACTTTTTTTTTGCTAGTTGCTTTACGTCGCACCGACACAGATATTCCTTATGGCGACGATGGGACAGAGAAGGGCTGGGAGTGGGAAGGACGCGGCCGTGGCCTTAATTAAGGTACAGCCCTAGCATTTGCCTGGTGTGAAAATGGGAAACCACGGAAAACCATCTTCAGGGCTGCCGACAGTGGGATTCATCTCCCGAATACTGGATACTTGCCGCACTTAAGCGACTGCAGCTATCGAGCTCGGTCCACGGAAAACCATCTTTAGGGCTGCCGACAGTGGGGTTCGAACCTTCTATCCCCCGAATACTGGATACTGGCCGCACTTAAGCGACTGCAGCTATCGAGCTCGGTCACGATCAGTACCTGTGGTTGTAGAGTTCGCCTCCGTAGCGTAATGGTTACCACTATTAGCTGTCGACCTGGGAGGCTCGGGTTCGAATTCCGGTACTGTCAGAAATTTAAGAATGGCAAGAGAGGTGCTATGTGGTTAAAATGGTACATGTAGCTCACTTCCATTGGGGGTGTACCTGTAAAGAGGTTCACGACCGCGGGATGAGGACACGAGTTTCCTTTAGTACCCGCAGTCAAATGATGTGTAACTTCGTTGAACGAGACTGATGTAAGAAAGGAAAGCAAGACAATATATTTAAACAACTTTCCTAAGAACAGCTTTGTCCAGTTCATCCGTCGTTCTACTGGACCGATCTGCTTCATTTGTGTTTTATTTTTACCCGAAATACCTGCCGTAGAATCATCAGGCGTTGATAGGTCTCTAAGTTGAGCTGAGTGATCATAAAATCAAATAATTAAATGTTCAATCCAATAACTGCAGACGAAGACTTGACCCTAGTACGCAATACATTCTGTACTTAGCGGGTTGCATAGAGTTAAGGAGCAATATGTATTGTATGTACAGTATATATATGTATACAATATATATTTTGGTCATAAGTCTGTACAGAGTTCTCCTCCACATTCAACAGACACTATGCATGGACTGAATAACTGAATGGCTACATGAATGAATGAATGAATTGATTAATGAATGATTGCGTGCCTGAATTATATTCATCCATGCATGAATGAAAAAACACTTATCTCCCAGTCACGGATAACCGCCAACTGAGAAGAGAGCATTCCTAATTGAATGAGTCGATGGATGAACGCATGGATGAATTTATGAATGAATGCATAAATGGATGAATAAAATGCACTCGGCCTATAGCTACGAGCCACCAGCAGCTACTATCCCATTCAGAGTGAATGAATGGCATGCATGAATGAAAAGCAAAGGAAACGCTCCACTCCCAGTAACGGATACAAGGAGGTATATCTTTACGTAAGGATATCGAAGCTAAACGATTAAAAATGACGGCGACTACAGGAAACCCTGCAATTTCAACTAAACTTGGTACATATGTGACTTGATACTATCTGGAGAGAAACACGGTGGAAGAAAGGCACACCTAGAACCCCCAGGGGTAGAGTAGGGAGGGAGTGACATGTAAAAATAATCGAAAACGACCTATCTTAGTATTGAATCCATAATTTTGGGGGTCTCTGAGATGGCATTTAAAGTCCAAGTTCAGCCAGGAGGGAGGTGTCAAAAGGTGTTAAAAATATAATGTAGAATATGTGTATTTGTACCAGCATAGCTCTCAACCAAACTTGGCACACATCACATAAATATGACTTACTATATGGAGCAAAATACTGTGGGCAGACATATTATTTGACATGTTTGCAATGCACGCTGCGAAGCAGGTCAGGTCCTCTAGTTGAAATTAATTGTGTATTTTTCTGTGTATGTCCAGGAGGTCGGGGTGTATTCCAGCTTCCCGCCGCGCCGTTTGGTGGCCATCGAGTCAGGTCTAACGTGGCGCCACTGTGCAGATACGGTGAGCTTTGTAAGTCGTACTTCATTAACAAAGTGTTATGCAATTAACTTGCTCCACGAAACAGTCGACTACATTACATTGGCGACAAAGCATCGGTACGGATCCACAGCCATCGTAAGGTAAATCTTGTTTATTAAAAAAACAGCTTTGCCTGTCCGTCCATCGGTTCTACAGGACCGATTTTCTTCATTTTTATTTTATTCTCCTCAGAATTATCTGCCGGTGGATCATCAGACATTGATAGATTTCTAGGTTCAATCAGCATTGAGTAATCCTAAAATCAAATCACAAAATGACCACTAAAATCATAGCAGGCGAAGGCTTACCCTATATCGTAATACATTATGTACTTAGTGGGTTGCACACAGTTATCTTTACGTAATGATATCGGCGAAGCTAAACGATTAAAACGGCCGATGACCTAGATGTTAGGCCCCTTAAAACAACAAGCATCATCACCATCATCATCATCATCAAACGATTAAAACTGACGACGACTCTAGGAAATCTTGCAAATTTCAACCATATTTGGTACACATCTGACTTACCATCTGGAGAAAAGTACTGTGAGGGTAAGAGGGTTGGGAAGGAGACATTTAACTTTTCGGAAACGACCAATATTATTGTCAAATCCATACTTTTCGGTGCTCTGTTGAGATGGCGGATGACAGCTGGCGGAATCTTTCAAATTGCCCGCTACTACGGGCTTAAAGTAGTAGCCGTAAAGATAGCAGCACGGTGCTTTGATGATTAAAGATGGCGGATGACAGCTGTCAAAAAAGCACGTGGGTTTGTTTCCAAACAAGAGCACGTGGAATTTTCAAATTGCCGCCACCACATTTCAAAGGTTGTGCCTTAAAGAGGGTAACAGTAAGGTTATCGATGCAAGATGGCGGATGACAGCTGTCAAAAAGCACATCACTGTCAAAATAGCACGTGGCTTTGTTTACAAATTCAAATGTCGCGCTAGTGAGGTTTAGTGCCGTAAAGATGGCAGCACTGAGGTTTAGGCCCGTCAAGATAGCAGTACTGAGGTTAGCGTTGCGTTGTTGTTTAAAGATAGCGGATGACAGCTATCAAAAGGCACGTGGCTTTGTTTACAAATTCAAATCTCCCGCCAAAATTCAAATTTTCCGCGGGAGGAGGAGGCCTCTGCGGAGGGCCTGAGGAGGAGGAGGCCGCAGAATCCCCCACTTATACTACTAATGACATGTAAAGTAATCGAAAACGACCGATATTAGCGTCGAATCCATACATTTCAGGGTCTCTGGGAAAAATTGTGACATTGCGGATACCGTTTACGTCCACGTTATAGTTTATTTTTTGATTTCATAGGGGGTGCAACGTGTAGATAGCCTCCTCGTGGTGTACCGTAGGCAACGGACTGCTTATGCAGGACGGTTGATAGTCTACACAAATAGGCCACCGAGCTAGATCCTGGATCTCTCACGGTCGATCAAAGTTACATCAGAAGATGAAACCAAAGATGAAACCTACCAAAGGTACTTATCACAGCCAACTGACAAGGAAGCTTCGAACCAGCGTTCAGATTCTACGATAAATGTAGAAGGCCTGTCAAAGGACAAATGTGAATACCTTAGTTAACCAGCTGATGACCTGCAAATTGACATCCTAACAATACAAGAAACTCATTTGACAGAGGAAGATTTGGAAAGCAGGGGTAAAATTGCAGGATACAAAAATTATAGCGAGTCTTTTCTCACCTGACCATGGATCAATCATGTATGCCAGAAATAATGTTTGCAGCATTTCACAAGTGAACTCCCAAAGAATGAAAGATATAGAAATAATCACTGAAAAACTAGATCATTTGACTATCGCATCAGTTTACAAACCACCTCACTCCAACTCACCAACTCCACCGCTGCCTTCACTGCCCAATCATTGTATATACGTAGGAGATTTTAGCAGCCGTCACACATCCCGCGGCTACCCAAACAATGATGAAAATGGAGAAAAACTGGCTGCGTGGTGTGATAGCCAAGACCTGTATCTCAGTTTTGATGCTAAAGCAGAGAAGACATTCCACTCTGCTAGGTGGCAATTTGACACCAACCCTGATCTGGTTATTGTTTCCACAGATGAAAGAAAACTCCCCCTACACCACACAAGAAACGTCCTTCAACATTCAAACATAAACCAAGATGGAACTCCAGTAAGGCAAACTGGAACCAGTACAGATCAGAAGTAGATAGTAAGCTGAGATGGATTCCCCCGAAGGCAGAAAATAACAAGAGGTTTCTAGGCGTTGTCATCGGTGCATCTAAGCGAAACATTCCTCGGGGATTCAGGAAGCAGTATATTCCATGCTGGGATAAAACTACCCAAAAATGTATGATAGTTATCAGAAAACTGGAGATCCTGAAATGGGGAAAAGGATATTAGAAGATCTGAGTAAAGGAAGAAAAGAGAAATGGAGAGATCTAACTTCTCAGCTGAGCTTTACTCACTCCAGCAGAAAAGCATGGACCCTCCTTAGGAAACTTGGGGCTGTTTCAAACATACGCAAAGAGGAGCCAGGAATAACACCAAATGAAATGGCACTAGATATCAAATCGAGAGCTGACAAAATTCCAATAGATCCCACTACGAAGAAACATATTGAGAGAGAGATGAAGAAATTGGACAACAGCCTCCAAAATGTTTCTACTCTTGCTAATTCATTCAGACAAGGAGAAATTGAGAAAACCATCAACATGCTAAAAATGAGGAAGGCCACAGGTTCAGATGGTATTTTCCCTGAATTCATAAGATATCTTGGGAAGCATGGGAAAATCTGGCTCAAGAACTTCTTCAGTGACGTATTAGAGACTGGAATCATTCCCCCGGAGTTCAAGATGGCTCACACCATGGCAATCCTCAAACCAGGAAAACCAGCAGATGACCCCTCAAGCTACCGTCTTATTGCACTACAGAGTGGCTGCTACAAATTGTTGAAACGCCGCATCCTCAACCGAATCCAGGAAATAATAAATGACCTAACACCAACATACTAAGCGGGTTTCAGAACCAAACGAAGCTGCTGTGAACAAGTATTATCATTAACATCATATACTGAGGCAGGCATCCAGAAGAAGCTAAAGACATCTGTCGCTTTTGTTGCCCTGACAGCGGCATATGATACAGTATGGCTGGATGGACTACAATTCAAAATTGAAAAGCTTGCACGGTGCCGAAAACTAACAGCCCTTCTGAAGAACATGCTGACAAATAGTTACTTCAAGGTCACCATAGGACAAAAGACAAGTAAGTCTTTTACAGTAAAAAATTATGGACTGCCTCAAGGGTCTGTATTAGCCCCACTACTTTTCGACTTGTTCACCAGTGACATGCCTGACACCATCAGCAAAATATTCTGCTATACTGACGACTTAGCCATCGCTGTCCAAACTGTCACATTAGAAGAGGGGGAAAGCATTCTCTCCAATGAATTGGAAACCTTGAATGCATACTATACTAAGTGGAGACTTTGCCCAAATCCGGCTGAGACAGAAGTATGCTTATTCCATCTGTGTAACCAAATAGCTCAACGAAAGTTCAACGTTGTGTTCTGCCAATAAAGAATTAAACATAATTTCAACCCCAAGTACTTTGGCATCACCTTAGACCGTTCCTTAACATACAAAAACACCTGGAAAATACAAGTCAGAAACTTAAGTCAAGAAATAACATCATGAAGAAAATAGCTGGTACGACATGGGGAGCTGATGCATTCACACTTCGCACTACTGGCCTCACCATGGTTTATCCAGTGGCTGAATATTGTGCCCCGGTGTGGCAACGTGGCGCTCATACTAGGAAAATCGACGTCCATTTGAACGAATATATGAGAACCATAACATGCACACTAAAATCCACCCCAATCCCGTGGCTACATACTATCAGTAACATACCACCTCCGGAACTGAGACGACAGGAAGCAACTATACGCGAGTGGAAAAAGTTACACCATCCTGATCATCCACAGAATCTCCCAATCCATGAGGTCCTTACTGACCTACCTCCTTCTCGTCTTAAATCAAGGAACATAATATGGCATGACAAAACTGGCTTCAATATCCAGGAAAAATGGCGTCAAAGCTGGAGCTCTGCATGTGTGAAACACCAAGGCATCCAAGACCCCACTACTGGACTCCCAGGATTTCACCTGAAGAGACACCAATGGTCTAAACTCAACCGTTGAAGAACAGACCACGCTAGATGTAATGCCATGCTACATAAGTGGGGAATTCGAGTATCCCCTGCCTGTGATTGCGGAGCCCCTTTCCAGTCAGAGGAGTGCCCTCTGTCGAAGTATGGTGGACCAGCCCAAGATGCCATCAGTGCTACAACCCCTTCTTAGAATGGCTACAGCAACTGGACATTGATTTGTAAATGTGAACGCTACCAACATTCTTGTCCTTGTATATAGTGTACATTTTCTTTTTCTTTTGTATACTTGCCATACGATAAATAAATGATTGATTGCAAGGGATCAAATACTTCCGAGACAATATGGGTTGCAACAAGGACAAGGCTCGACGTGAAACAAAATAATCTGAAACTAGAACTTTTAATTAAACACACAATAACTCTAAAACTACAGGGTATCTTGTAAAATATCCATCAACATCACAATAAAGAAATCTACAAAAAGAGGTAATAGAGGCGCAATACAGGGCGTAAATACAATACAACAAGTGATCGGGATTTGAACCACGGAACCCAGCGGTGAGAAACCGGCACGCTGCTGCCTTAGCCACGGAGGCTTCTACCTCCTTTGAATCTGATATCGTTTTTGCCTAAGATCCGCGGATATCATTGAACGCACTGCTGTTTCTTACGATATCGCCGAACGGACAGGTCCCAAGGAGTCCAGTTACGAAATGTTAGGGTCTTAAGGCACGGGGCTTAAGGGGCCCGCAGACTTCCCCAGAAATAAATAATGAAATGAAAAGACACAGTACTGTATATGACAAACATCAAGGCAGCTCCTAGATGAATGGCAATAGGAGGAGGGAAAATTCAGAAGGTGGAGAGATTTTAAATACCTAGGAGATTGGATAGAAACTGGGATGACAGAAAAAGGAGCAATGGGAGCTCTAATAAACCAAATGAATTTAGCATACAAACTAACTGTAAACGTCTACAATAAGAATAACATTTCGATTAATGCAAACTTACCAGATATTTATTCCAATCTTTGCCATATAATTTTTTACTCCTTGCATTCACTGATTGCCTTTCTTGCTTTTGTAAACGGTATTAAACACTTATTTTGTCAATATGCTGTTATTCTTCCTAATTATGTGACCAAAAATTTCAATTCTCCTGTTTCTGATTGTGACTTACATCCTTTAATTTTCTTGGTCCTTGTGTAGATCTTAATTCATCCTATGTTTACACTATCCTTCCTCTGTTGTCAGTAGTCCAAAGATTTTCCCCAATATTTTCTTTTTTCTTTATATATTCTATTCCACCAATTTTCGTACAGAACATGCATTTTGTGACATACGGACTTTCTGGTTTGATTACTTTGTAGTGGTGTTTGATTTTATTTTTCCTTGAGAGATTCTTCTTATTGTAGGCATCTTCAGTCAGTTGGTATGCTAGTTCTAGTTTTCTTGCTCTTGACCTGTTTGCTCCATTATCGAGTCCATTAATCTGAATTATTTCACCTAGGTATTTAAATTTATTAACCTTGTTGATTTTTCCGTACTCTGTTTTTAGCGCTGCGGGCGATACTCTAATACTGGTGATGAATTTAGACTTTTCAAAAGATATCTGAAATCCAACTTTTTCTGCTATTTCCTTCAGAAGATGGGTTTGTTCCAACTCAGTCTATACTACCAGAGAGGATGACTATGTCATCAGCGAAGGCCAAACGGTAGTGCTTTGAACTTTTTTTGAGTCTTTCTTCCCGTACTATTATTCTATTTTACATGACGCTATAGAAAATAATTGGGGAAAGCCCTGCCTTACGTAGGTTTTAATTTCAAATTCATCTGTATTCTCTTCCAGAAATTCTGTCTGTCTGTCCGTCCGTCTGTCTATTCCTTATACAAATCCATACCGTTCCACTAACCTGAACCAAATTTTGTATACTTACCTTTTAGGAACCTGCGGGTAACCCCATGTACAAGGAATTTTAACATCCCTCTCCATTCCCTAGATCTAGGCCCTTTGGCATATGAACATAGGCTAATATAGGCGAAATATCGAATTTTTCGTACAAGGACGAGACAAAGCTCATTTTAAACCTCACGACATGTAGAACAAAACCCATGTTTTAAGGGCCTAAAACAAACCGTTATGGAGATATTGGCACCAAACTAAGAATCGGATAATGAAATGACCAGCCGTAGCCGTGGCAACGTCAGCTCAAGGATTCTACAATAGAATACGGGCCTGGTATTCGAAGTAGGCTAGGCCAAGGAGAAATTCTGCTCACATATAACTGTCTGGAGAAAAGCACCGTGTGGGTAAGCCATCTCTAGGAGTGAAAGTGGGGAGGGAGTGGCATATAAACATTATTGATAATAGTGTCGAAACCATAGGTTTCGGGGTCGCCGAGATGATCAGTGACACTTCGCATGTCGTTCAAGTCCAAGTTCAGCCCCTATAGGCATGGGGGTTAAGAAGGGGCGAGAAAAGTCCAAAATGGCCGAGATTATGGATGTATGTGTGTGCACCCCTCTGGGCGGAGATGGAAAGATCGTGGAGTATAAAAGTAATAGAAAACGGCCAATATTAAAGTAGAATCCATAAACAAAAGCGATATTCAATCAAATAAAAAGGCCATAACAACTGAACTTCTATTCATAGTTTTCGGGGTCGCTGATACTAATAGTGACCCTCCAGATGTCATTTCCGTCCAAGTTTAGCCCCATAGGCAAGGGAGTGAGGTGTGTAAAAGATATTATCCGAAATAACCAAAATTACGGATGAATGTGTGTATGTTCCAGCATACCCCTCAACTAAACTGGGTACGGATAAAATTACTATTTCGAAAAGATACCGTAGAGGTAAGACACCCCTAGGACAGAGGGTGACATGTAAAATAATCGAAAACGGCCGATATTAGTGTTGAATCCATATATTTTGATGTCAGTGAGGTGAATAGCGACACTCCGGATGTCATTACATGTAAGTCTGTCATCAGGCATTCTTGAAATATGTCCAAAAAATTTCTCTTCGCTTTCGAATGACATCTGAAACCCTACTGCATGTTTTATATATTTCTTTTTACTGCGTAATCGATATGTGTCAGTACATTTCTTTGGACCGAGGATTTTTCTTAAAATCTTTCTTTCCTTCTTCTCAATTTCTTCAATGTCTTTCCTGGTTGTTAATCCCAGGCATTCTGAGGCATACAAGCACTCTGGTTGAATTACTATTATTCACCCTAGAATTAATAATGGTACCCTATAGAAAACAAAACAAGCCTATAGTAATAACATTTGTTGACTTTAAGAAGGCATTACATAGAACTTCAATGTTAAAATTTTACGGAATCTTGGACTCCATCCTAAATTAATTAAACTGATAGAACTTACTTTAACTAATACCATATCAAAAGTAAAGTTTAGAGGAGAGGTTTCTGAACCATTTTTTATTAAAACAGGTTTAAGACAAGGAGACTGTTTATCACCAGTACAATTTAATTGTGCTTTAGAATTTGTAATAAGGTCAACCCTAAGAACACAAAATTTGGAAGCTTCAAACAAAATTTAAGTTTAAACTGTTTAGTATTTACTGATGACCTTGCTCTATTGTCCAACAATATTCTGAAAACTCGATACCAGATTAAATCCCTACAGGAAATTGCATACAAAATGGGTCTTACAATATCCTTTGAAAAAACTGAGATCATGTTTACACATCCCCCACTGGTAAACAAAATACCAACTGATGGGCAAGAAATCAAAATTATTTAGGAGAAATCATAACTTATAATCTTAATGGGAAACCAGCCTGGCATAACAGAATAAATAAATTAAAGAAAGCAAATTAAATTACCAAGACTACATACAATAAAAAAGCTTAGCGATAGCCGCAAAATTAAGATATGATAAAACAGTCACACAGCCAGAAATAACTTATGCTAGGGAAACCATTTTTAAAACTACTAAATACTTAAGACATAAAGAATAATAATTAGAACATGCATAAATAAACAGTGTCAGGTTAATGGGCAATGGTGAATAGCATCAAATAGAACAGTTTACAAGGAAATTGAACCAGTATTGAGTACGATTAAGAAAAAACGTATATCATTCTTTTAATATCTGATCAGAACACCTGACACCAGAATTAGCAGAAGAATAATTGTGCAATTGTGGAATAGCAAGACCAAGATTAAATGGATCATGGAAATTAAGGAGGATATAAAAAAACTACAAATAACAATAGACGATCTCAAAAACAAAACAGAAAAACTTAAGATACTTCAAGACACACACACCAGGCTACAGGCCAAGATCAATAAAAGGTCTAATGGGAGGGTATTTTCAACAGAACAAAGGAAGGCAGCATCTCTCAGAATGAAAAAGAAATATTGGACTGATAGGAAATCAAGAAATACTTTGTATAATTGAATAAAATTATTATTATTATTATTATTTTTGATTCGTTGTGCCCAACTGTGGAGCGTGTTTGAACTTATATTTTGCACAATGTTTCTTCTTCTATTCTTCCCAATATCTCTTCATTTTTTCACTGTCTTCCTTTCTGCGTGTTTCTGTGCAGCCTGTATTTTTTCTTGTTGGTTTCTCTGCAAATTTATGTTTGTTTACTAAGCTTCTAAATTTCATTTTATCTTGAATGGTTTCGTCCTCAATACCCATTTCTTGTAGATCTTCATGAATTTCTGCTAACCAATTGTTGCGGATTTTCAGGGTTAGAGCTAGATTTAGAATTTTCTTTGTCAGCCTGTTGTTATCCATTCTGTGAAGGTGTCCGTAGAATTTTAGTCGCCTCTTTCTGATGGTATCTGTGATTTTTCTGTGAATTTATTATTAGTATTATTATTATTATTATTATTATTATTATTATTATTATTATTATTATTATTATTATTATTACATCGATACAACCAAGTGTGGGGCACGTTTACACAATATACCTGCTCTTCTCTTTGCACCCTGGCCAAAGATCCTTAAGTCTTTGGCATTTCCTTTCTGTTACTTCCGCCGAGTATTTTCGTGACTTGCCCAGTTGCTTTTCCAGTGCATCCGTCACTCCCCTAAACGTTGTTCTGTCCTGTATATCTTCCTCCTCGACACCCACTTCAGCTAGGTCTCTGTGCACCTGAGTAAGCTACCCAGGCTGTGTTTTCCACGTTTCTTGTAGGAGTATTCTGTTAGCCAACCTTTCTTGGTTCATCATTTTAACGTGTCCATAACAGGCCAGTCTCCTTTTTTCCATAATCGTCGTATCAGTAACGTTTTCGATGATTTTACAGTAAGAGTAGGAGATATGATGAGTGAAGAATTTGAATTAGGAACTAATCTCGAGGCAATAATCAATGGAATTTTTAACAGAAAAAGTGGAGTTTGTATTGGGGGTCGGAGTGTAGAGTGTATAAGATTTGCAGATGATATGGTTGTGATGGCAGAAAGCGCACGAGAAATGATACAAATGTTAGATGAACCCAACACGAAGCTAGAAGAATATCGAATGAGAATTAAGAAGAAGAATAAGAAGACGAGAAGTATGATAACTGGAGGAAGAGGTAGAAGAGGTAAATCTCGAATAAAGATTATCGAAAAACAACAAAGGAAAACGGCAAAATTATGACATCACAACAGAGTAGTTAAAAGAGAAACACTTTATGCGTCTGAAACTCTTATAATTTGAGGCAAATCTCGAATAAAGATGATCGAAAAAACAACAAAGGAAAATCCTCAGAAAATCTTAGGTCGAAAATGCGAAAATTTATTTATTTATTTATTTATTTATTTATTTATTTATTTATTTTATTTATGTAGAGGGTGAAGAAACAGAGCAAGTCAGTAACTTTAAATATTTAGGAAGTATGTTCAGGGAAGATAAGTACTGCACACCAGAAATTAAGAAAATAATTTCAATGGCAAAATAAGGTTACAGGAGAAAACTTTGTGGGTCACTAAACGGAAGAAAGACGAAAGAAGATTAGAGGCACCGAGATGTGGGTATGGAGGAGAATAGAACAAGTGAAATGGGAAGACCGGGTAAGGAGTGAGGAGTTGGAGAAGAACAAGCTATGTTGTAAATCATTAGAAGGAGAAAAATGAACTGGATTGGACATTGTTTGAGGAGGGACTGTTTACTGAAAGAAGGAATGGAAGGAATGATAAAAGACAAGAGAATAAGAAGAAGGAAATATATTAAATTCAGGACAACAACGAAGGAAATAAATATTCGGAGGTGAAAACCTTGGCTGTAGACAGCCAAAAGCGAAAGAGGTTTATCACATGACAAGTCCTGCCAAGGCAGAATACCTGAATGAATGGTTCGAACTCAATCGTTAATTACGTTGCTCATTTTGCGATTTCTTTGGACCCAGGACTTTTCGAAAGAATTTTTTTCTCTCTAATTTTACAAGGTCTGAGTCTGTCACTTTTGTCAGTGTTTCCGATTCGCAGAGGCTCTACGTTCTGACCACTGTGCAGGAGTGTTTTAATTTGGCTTGAATGGAGGGGTCATGACGTAGTCTGAAGACATCCCCATCCTCCACGCCGTCTCTTTTAATGCCTCCTTTTCATTTTCGTTGGAAGTGATAATATCTCCCAGGTATTTTTTGCTAGTTGCTTTACGTCGCACCGACACAGATAGGTCTTATGGCGACGATGGGACAGGGAAGGGCTAGGAGTGGGAAGGAAGCAGCCGTGGCCTTAATTAAGGTACAGCCCCAGCATTTGCCTGGTGTGAAAATGGGAAACCACGGAAAACCATCTTCAGGGCTGCCGACAGTGGGGTTCGAACCTACTGTCTCCCGAATACTGGATACTGGCCGCACTTAAGCGACTGCAGCTATCGAGCTCGGTCTCTCCCAGGTATTTAAATTTATGAAAGCTATGGATGTCCCCAAATTGAGTCATAATTCTGCCCGTGTTATTATTATTATTTCGATTCGGTATGCCAAACTAAGGAGCGCCTTTGAATTTATTGTCACTTTTTTGTTTCTTCTTCTCTTCCCAATATCTCTTCATCCTCTCGCTGTGTTCCTTTGTACGTTGTTCAGTCCATCCTGTATTTAGTCCGGTGGGCTTTACAGACAATTTGTGTTTGTGAATTAAGATTCTGAATTTTATTCTATCTTGAACGATTTCTTCATTAATGTCAATTTCATTTAGGTCTTCACAGATTTCCTTTAGCCAGTTATTGTGGTTTTTCATTGATAAGGCTAAGTTAAACATTTTCTTTGTGAGCCTGTTATTAACCATTCTATAAAAGTGACCATAAAATTGTACTCGCCATTTCCTGATGGTGTCTGAGATTTTTTCTGCAACTTGATAGATTTTATGTGATTTATTTTTCATCTAAATTCCTTTTCGCATTTTCGACCTAAGATTTTTTCTGAGGATTTTCCTTTGTTGTTTTTCGATCATCTTTATTCGAGATTCGCCTCAAATTATAATAGTTTGAGATGCATTAACTACTCTGTTGTGATGTCATAATTTTTACGTTTTCCTTTGTTGTTTTTCCATCATCTTTATTCGAGATTTGTCTCAAATTATAATAGTTTCAGAGGCATAAAGTGTTTCTCTTTTAACTACTGTGTTGTGGTGTCATAATTTTGCTGTTTTTGATATAGTTCTTTTATTGCATCTCTTCCAAGTAATTTTGCATGCTCTTTGAAGTTTTGCAGTTTTTTGTTAGTTTGCTGTTGGTTCAATAATTTGACCTAAATATTTAAATTTGTCTACTTAAGCGATATTTCCACATTTGGTGATTCGCGGTATAGTGTCGAAACCTGATCTATTCCCTTCCATATATATTGTCTTTCCATAAGAAATTTGGAGTCCTGTTTTGGCTACTATTTCATGGAGTTCTTCTACAGACTGGATTGCTTCCTGTCCATTGTTGGATACGATAGCAATGTTACTATTCTCCTCCTTCTTCTTCTTATTATTATTGTATAATGGCCTTTGCACTCTAGACATAGACTAGTGCAGATCTTTCGAATGGACATTTATAGGCAACCTGTGTGTGTGTGAGAGAGAGAGAGAGGATGGGGTGAAGTCCTTCCTGTGGTGAATTCTAATGTAAAGAATCGAACCTGGGACCATTTGGAACAAAGGCCAGCATGCCTATTATTTAACCATGGAACTATTATGAATATAATTATCATATTAAATATTTTGTATCACACACGGAGGTGATTGTAAACGGAAAAACTAATATTACCGAGCGAGTGGCTGTGCGGTTTTGGGTCACGTAGCTGTTTATCTGACATGATAGCCATCAAGAGATAGGACAGTAAAGTGATGGTCTTAGATCCCACTATTTTTTTTTGCTATGGGCTTTACGTCGCACCGACACAGATAGGTCTTATGGCGACGAGATCCCACTATTCGCTTTGAAAGAAACTCAAATCAGACTCGGAACGTGGACGTAGAAAAGCAAGCTATTTATGTTCCATGTTTACCTTACCTGTCAGCAAAATATAAAATACATGTCGATCGGTGGATTTTCAGAGGCTTGCTGTTCGGAACAAGAGGCACTCTCCTTAGCAATCGACCTTTCTTTTAAAAAAATGCTATTTGTTCAGGGAGTCGACCTATAGAGATCTTTTGCCCCTACTTGCAGCATGTGACATGAACCTGCGCGTAATTGGAATGGAGGAAGTATAAAGTGTTGAATGTGAGGAAAGGAACGTTAAGGAGGATACAAACACCCAGTCCCCAGGCCATGGATATTAATAATTTACAATTAAAAACCCCTAACCCAGCCGGAAATCGAACCCGGGGCTGCCGGGTGACAGACGGACGCGTTGCCCACTACACCGTGGGGCTGGACAACAATCGACCTTAATACAAAATTCGAAAGTTCCATTCTGCGAAGTAGAAAAGTTGTTAACACAGGTACTGAGGGACTCTCTACAAATCATTCATTTCCATCCATACCTGAGAATGTGATACACATTGGTTCCCCACTAACTCTAGAAAAATAGAAGACAATAACACTATTAACAATTAAATTTCTACTTTTTGATGTTTTTAAACTCTATTAAAATTGTAACCTGGTTATATTCCGGATCTGAATGGTCATCCTCTTTGGAGGACGGACGATTTAATAAATCTCTCTCTCTCTATTTATTTATTTATTTTCCTCTGGTTTACAACAGGGTGAAATCATCTCAATTATAGTTAAGCTACGCTAATTACTATTGGTATCAGGTTAATTTAATTATAGTCTAATCTAAAACTATATCTAATATATTCGTACATATATTTCAAGAGTTCTAATTACAGTATTTACATTCTTACGATTATGAAAATAAACTATCATACAGTCATAAGGGGTGTCTTGTGTTACTGTGGTGAAAATATTCGTCGCTGTTCGGGCAAAAGGCTCTTATTTGGCAAAGCTCTTCCTATCCATTATTTTCTTTAAGACTGGTGACGTCTCCCAGCCACATAGAGTATGGATATGCAGTCCATCAGAAAAATATTCGTTGGATTCATTTTCCTATGTTTACGTGTAAAGGAAAATGAACCCTACCGCACCGCACTCCAGGAACGTATGACTTATTTACGCACTCCTACAGTACTTAAGGTTCATTTTACTTTGCACTGCCGCATGGGAAAATGATCATAACGAAAATTGTTCTGATGGACTGCATATCCATATGTGGCTGGGAGGCGTGATCATTCCAAAGGAAAATAATGGATACGAAGAGCATTGTGAGATATGACCTTTTGCCCGAACAGCGACCGTTTAAGAACTGTTAATATTGATGCTTTCACAGCCCGTTCTTGTAGACATGATATGGCTTAATGATGTGTCAAGAAAAGGCGAAACTCTTTACGTTGAGCGTCTTCAGAGGAAAATCTCGACTGTTCACGAATAAGTATTCTACAATCAGAAGAAAGCATGAAGAAGTATGGATTTCTTTCTCCTTAGTTTGCTGAGTTTAGAAGCCCTCATGAAATAATCCTCCCCGCAGATGCTTGTAGAAGTCTTCCTCGTGAACAGTGAAAATTTCCTTCTGAAGACACGGAGCGAAGTTTTCTGCGAAATGTAAAGAGTTTCATGTTGTTTTCTCTACATGCCATAAGCCCAAAATTCTATATCATGTTTAAGAACTGTTTGATAGGCAAAGCTAGGTCTAGTGTTTGCTCCTTCAGGACAACTCTGTTGTAGCTGTTACATAATTTGTAAAGTGGTGAATTATTGTGTGACTTACTGTATGCTTTCTCATACTTGAGTGTAGTATTTAGCCGTGAATGTACACGAGGTACGCGAAAATTTATCCTGGATAAAATGTCGGGGTTTTCTGAGATACTGTTAACAGTTTTGTGGAGAAATTTAGCATCACTAATTTTTCTATGGTCCTCCAGGCTAATTATTTTAATATTCTGTAAAAACTGATTGTATGACACCACGCAATGGTAAACAATGGTAACAGCTACTATCAATTTTTGAAGCATTTTATGAGTCTACCTAAATAAATATTCTTTACCACTCCGGTGTCAGGCTTTTCATTTTGCCTTTCAGCGCCCAACCTGGGTCAATTTGACCCAAGCTATGAAATGTTGGTGTAATGATTTTATAGCTGATAATATCATTTTTGAATTAGAATACTATTATTAATGAGCAGCAATATTTATTGGAGATCCAGCCATATTGGCAACAATGAGTATCTTCTTTCATAAATTACAATTACAACAATACAAATATATTAGAAATCCTATCAAAAATTTGAGATAAAGAGAAAAAAGAAACGTTCTATGAAAAGAGGGAGAGAGGTTTACTCATGTCTTTTTCAATTTATTTATAGATCTTTATCGTTCGAGATAGTCCTACACACATAATTTATTTATATTCATTTGTTGTGCTCTCCATTTCATCGCATTCAGAACCACTGGATACTTCGTCTGCTAGAAGGACGAAATCATCATCTGATTCAACCGATCAGATTCTCCCTCCATAATATTCTGTAATTCTTCCAGGATTTCATCCTGACGCAAATCGTTACGAGACATCTTTACAACACGCTCTCGAGAGAAGCAGGCAGTGACTACGTCATGTCAAACAACAACAAATAAATAGAAGCATTGTTGCTTTTCCTGCATTTAATGCCTTTGTTGACTGAGTAAATGCCGTGACATGAAGTATTTCAGAATCAGAGATGCCAACAGTGAAACATAATAAATCATTTACAAAGACTAGGTCAAAATGACCCAGGTTGGGCGGTCTAGTGTTGATAAGTAGGAATGGTCTCTATAGTGAGTGTAATATAACCCTCAACTAGGCCTACTATTGTTGGGTCAACCATGACCCGATCGACTTTCATGCAGTTATATTTTTGTGCAGTTTACTTCTAGATTGTTGTGGCCGCCGGTATTCCTCTTTGATTGTTTCCTTTATCTGTTACTAAGAGAATTCGGTCTCATCAAGTTGTGATTTGAGATCGAGATATACATCGGGCCACGAGTGACCCGAGGATAGTAAATAAATAAGTCCAAAACAAAAGTAATGGACTGCAGTCGAACGAAGTCAGGTGATGCCGGAAATATTAGATTAGGATATGATGAAATGAGGAAGTATTGTTACTTGGGTAGTAAAATAACTAACGATGGCAGAAGTAAGGAGGACATAACATGCAGACTAGCACAAGCAGGAAGAGCTTTCTTAAGAAAAGCAATTGCTCACCTCGAACATTGATATAGGAATTAGAAATATGTTTTTGAAGATTTTCGTCTGGAGCGTGGAATTGTATGGAAGTGAAAACTGGACGATAACTAGCTCAGAAAGAAAGAGAATGGAAGCGTTTTGAAATGTGGTCTTACAGAAGAATGCTGAAGGTGAGATGGATAGATCGAATCACGAGTGAAGCGATACTGAATCGAATTGGTGAAAGGAGATCGATTTGGCTAAATTTGACCAGAAGAGACAGAATGATAGGGCACTTCTTAAGACACCCAGAACTTGTGCAGTTGCTTTTTCATGGAAGTGTGGGCGGTAAGAATTATAGGGGTAGACCAAGGTGTGAATATGACAAGCAGATTACAGCGGATGTAGGATGTAGCAGTTACGTAGAAATTAAAAGGTTAGCACAGAATAAGGTGGCATGGAAAGCTGCATCAAACTACTCTGTGGACTGATGGCTCAGACAACAATAAGCTGGTCATAAAAAGTTTGGATAATATATTTTTAATAACGCTAAATTCACATAGGAGTAAATTATTGCCTGCATATTTGATATCGTCGCTTCACCGGTAGAAGGTTAAGGCTCTTCCTATCGATTATTCTCCTTAAGACTGGTCACGCCTCCCAGCCACATGTGGTTATACAGTCCATCAGAACAAATTTTGTTGTGTTCATTTTCCTACGCCCGTGTGTAAAGGAAAATTAACCTTACTGTACCGTACTACACGAATGTATGCTTGCATTACGTATTTACGCACTCCTATTGTATAATGCATGTTAGGTTCATTTTCGGTTACTCGTCGGCATAGGAAAACGAACACAACGGACATTGTTCTGATGAGCTGCATATCCATATGTGGCTGGGAGGCGTGACTAGTCTTAAGGAGAATAATCGATAGGAAGAGCTTTGTGGATTACAACCTTTTACCGGTGAAGCGACGATATAGTACATAAGAGATAATTTTGTCCTGAAACGGCACTTAATTTAAATATCGTTCTTTTCACGTAGTAGGGATTGCATATCGATGGAGTTCGAATGTTTGAATGCATTGACACCAAAACCGTAAATTCGATAGAAATGTACACGACGTGTGTCAAAACCCAGTGATGACATAATTATTATAAGTATAATTACTAACGTATTATAATTAGTAACTTATCCCACTCCCCAGCTACTTTCCGCTAACATTCAGGCATGATGATATTTCGGTACACAGCAGTTATCCCATTTTTCGGAAATGAGTGGCAACAGAAGAGACAAATAAAATCACACTGGTCAATGTAATTTTATTGTTGATCAGTTTTGTGTGCTTTTCTTCTTTCAAGACTCTCTCTTGTCTTATTCTTCAAGCGATCGTTCCTTTAAGCTTTTTCTCATTTTTTATCATCATGTTAACATTTTCCCTCATCGATAAGAACCGTTGGCCACGTGGTTTTACACCTTAGATAATCATGGCAAAATACCATCGCTACTTAACACGATTAAATAGTATTTCGGTGTTAGCAACGCTCGGCGTTCATATGGACTAAGCAACAAAAGTCTAAATTCATCAATTCTATATAATCATAGTCCGGCTCCATGGCTAAATGGTTAGCCTGCTGGCCTTCGGTCACATCTCGGGCACGATTCCCGATTTTAACCATCACTGGTTAATTTCCCTGGCACGGGGGCTGAGTGTATGTGTTGTCTTCATCATCATTTCATCCTCATCACGACGCGCAGGTCGCCTACGGGTGTGAAATCAAAAGACCTGCACCTGGTGAGCCGAACCCGTTGCGGAATCTCCCGGCACTAAAAGCCATACGCCATTTCATTTTTTTATATCATAGTTGGTATGGTATTAAAACTGTATAAGACATAAATGATTGGGACTTGTATTCTCTATAACTTTTATTACTGTTTGCAATACTTTTACGATAGGATCAATAACATAGGTATTTAAAAATAAAATTTAGGCACCTTCTCCTAAACTATCACTTCATCCAGCGTGAATAAAAATGCCTAAACTGTAGTACATTATTCTTTACGTACTTTACATACCAATTTTCATTCAATTCTGATTACCCATATTCTATTTTTTTATGCTATTTGCTTTTCGACGCACCGATACAGATAGGTCTTACGGCGACGATGGGAGAGGAAAGGCCAAGGAATGAGAAGGAACCGGCCGTGGCCTTAATTAAGGTACAGCTCCAGCATTTGCCTGGTGTGAAAATGGGAAACCACGGAAAACCGTCTCCAGGGCTGCCGACAGTGGGGTTCGAACCCAGTATCTCCCGGATGCGAGCTCACAGCTGCGCGCTCCTAACCGCACGGCCAACTCGCCCGGTTACCCATTTTTCTCGTGGTTCGGTGTTGAAGTGCTCTTAGGAACAAAAATCGAAATTCATGAGCATCTCTGTTATTATAGCCGGTAAGGTAAATGTATATAAGGCATAAATGATCGGGAATTTAACTCTGTATAACTTTAGTTATGTAATACTTATCGATAGGACCACTAATATGTAAGTATTTGAGAATTACATTTTAGACCTTCCCCTATACTACCTTTTCACTCAGCGTGAATACAATTATTTATAGCCTACATTGTAGTGCCTAATTCCCCGACTTTACATACCGATTTTCATAAAATTCTCGTCAGTAATTTCCTCGTGATGCCTGTACATACATATTGAGATGATGGGATATTAAAAGGTGCATTTCCTTGTTACTGTGGAAACGATCGATATAGAAATACCATTTTTTTAAATTCTGAGCAAAGTACAGACATGATCAGTGGGGCATGCTTTTCAAAATGAGATTAAAAATATATGTATTTTAAATTCGCGATTATCTGCCCTTATCAGAATTTACCGAAAAGTTTCGCACTAATTGACCTCGCATATTCAATTTTTACCACAGTAGGCTCGTGAGATTCTTCTAAAACCTATAGAAATTCGATATGGATTTCACATCTGTGGTATACGATCGTAGCGGCCTTGGTGGATTTACTTACCCCTATAAATAGTTGAGATGTACTTCATGTATTAGTATCGTGAAGAGGAATATTATGACATTTCAATTGAACACAACAATGAATGTAATACTGGCATATGCTGGAGCTGCAGGTAGAGTTCTGATTGTGAGAGTACAAAGATCTGCTCTACGGGAGCTGTCACTCGGACACAAATTGTTTACGACAGTTCACACGTCTTCACAATACAGGCAGGGCCCCTTTCTGCCCTCCTTCCATACAGACAAACACACCTTTCAAACAAACATGGCTGACATTTAGAGCACAAACGGTACCTTAAAAACAAGACGAAGTCCTTCTCGCTCTCTTACCCCAATAATAATAAAATATTTTCTGAAATTTTGAAAATGTTTCAATATTGTGTAAGATTGTACATTTTTAGAGATAAATTATAAAGACTTCATGCATTTGAATTGCTGTGATTTATACAAATTAATCTGGGAAATAGTTAATAATTATATTATCATTATAATATAAAGATAAATTTGGAATTTAAGCGGACAAATTGGAGCGAATATTCGTTTATAAGAAGTGGAATTAGGGATTGGAATTACTGTATTTACCAACGGAGATGTTCTATTAATTTCTAATTTCTGTGAAATCATTTAAGAAAAGAAAGACTAGGTATAAAATTAATATGGAATCTGCACCCTGGGTGATAGTCCTAAATACGGATCAGTGTCGGATTAATTTTTCACATCGTTGTGTCCAACCACGGAGGGCGATTGAACTTGTTTTGCAGATGAATTTGCTTTATCCTCTTTCTAGAACCTCTTCATCCTCTCGCTGTGTTTTTTCTTTCGTTCTTCCGTCCCTGCAGTGGTGGGTTTTTCAGCAAAATTATGTTTGTTTACCAACGTTATGCTGATTTCTTGAAGGTATTTTTCAACTTCGATTATCCAGTTATTCTTGACTTTTAGTGAGGAGGCATAATTAAATATCTTTTTAGTACTTCATTGTCCATTCTTTGAATATGACCATAAACATTCAGTCGTATTTTTCTAATAGTATCTGATATTTTTTCACAAACCGATGTAATTCAGGAGACTACCTTTTAGTCCACACTCCTTCTACGCATATTGGCCCAAAGATTTTCCCGAGGATGTTTCTTTCGTTTTTTTTTTCTACAGTTTTAGTTTGTGATGTGCCAGCGATGATCAAGGTTTCTGATGTGTATAATGCTTCAGGCTTACTTTTCAATTTAACGTTCCGAGATATTGATTGTTTGTTGTATCTGCTCCAAGTGATTCTATAGGCTTTTCGTAATTTAGAAATTCTCTCTTTGTTTACTTCACAATTTAATCCGGATGTTTGGATGATTTCCCCTAAGTATTTGAAATCAGATTATTATTATTATTATTAATATTTGCATTATACATACAATACGATTCTCGAAGTATAATCATCATTTTCGAAGAAATGTTGAGCCAAAATATGTCATGTATGTCCGTCCACGTCTCAATAGAAATTCGGCCACTTGAAAGCAGTGGTTTGATAAGCACAAACAGATAGAGAATGGTTTAGAAAATATTTTATTTCTTTTCTTAAATGGTCTTGTATTCCGTGTTGAATATATGTTGTGAATTCTCTACCGCTTTCATCATACATGTGCGTAGAAGCGATGTCAAGAATTCTTTAAAAGTATGTCGGGTAAGCTTTGCAAGAAATTGCATTTATATACTAAAATGAACCGTAAGAACATTAGTTCTTAGAACTGGTGTGATTCATACTGATTATTCTGAGAAGTTCGGCAATAAAAACGCAATATTGAGGTATTATTTGATTATTCTTTTGATTTGTACCTTTCTCACATGCATATAGCTTATACATATGCTGGCGGGGTGCAATGAGATGTATACACTTTTTTCCTCAATAACTTTGTTATAAATTAAGGTACGAGTCTGAAATTTAGTGAAGATGTAGGCCAACATATTTTAAGTTTACTTTTGTGATTTTTAGAATTTTTTGTCGGGGTAGAACTCCTTGGTATCTATAAATTATTTGTGGCTGCCGTAAAAATAAGTAGACATAACAATTGTCCCTCTAATTAGACATAATGAATTAAACAAAATGAAATTTTATAATGGAGAATAGAAATATATTTTGCACATTCAGATAAACGACGTATGTTGTTAGAAAATGTACAAAGATATTTGGTCTCGTTTTCAATATATTATTTTGTATTCCAACAACTCTGTTCCGTCAATTTATCTGATTAAATCATTTAAATCCGATAGCATCGCAAATTTCAATGTTCGAAAAATAACCAAAATGCAATTTATAAGCGATGGCAAGAAACATGAATGGGAAATAAAAAGTAGATAAGATTTCAATAGTGAAAAATACTCTACAGTGGACAAGCATGATAAGAACATGCGAACAAATTGTTCAATCCGTTATATTGTAATAATCAATCTTTAAAATTAGGAATTAATACATATCTCATAAATTAACAGCGGCTGCTTGTGTAGAATTACTTTTTTAATTGAAAATTAAGGAGTAAGCAAATCCTCATCATTGCATTCTCCATACATCTTTAGATTATCCGTGTCTTAAGTATTTCATATGTAAGCAAATGTTAGAGCTACTTTCCAATTGAGTATGTACTACGTTTCTTTCGGAACATGCTCAGTTGTTATTTCCAGAAAAATTATTACATTTTAACTTACTTCTATGTGCCTTCCCAAGAATTTCCACTAACTTCTCGTTCATATCTAAAACTCTAGTACGTCTTACTTTACATTCTAACGTATATGCGGCCTTGTTTGTTTCTAAAAGAAACCGTTCAAAATGTTGATAGAAATCTATAGAAGGAAGTAATTTTATAAATCAACAAATTATAACTATATATTATAGTATAACTATAATTGTAGGATTACTGAAGAGGGCTCTGCCATCTAAGAAAACCTATACATATTCCTTGACGTCTCAACTCTACTATAGCTAATGCTTCATTGTTTTGCAATCTCACAGATATAAAATAAAAGTTACATTGAAGTCTTAAAATTAAAAGGTTGTGAGGTACGGTATTTAATAATAAACCTGCAGAACGCCGGGTAGGCTTTAGATTTAATAATAATAATTATAATGAAGACATCTTGGTAAGATAGGTCCTGTCCTAGAAAAGGTTTCCAACTTGCAGCTGGTACGATTCAAGTCGACAAGCTTCAGTCGCAATAAGAACATTCGCACGTCATCACCTAATAATTATAAATTTATTAATATTAAGCAAAGCAAAACATTACCGGACAAATATATAGGGCGCTAAAGTTCTTCGTGTACTCGATACCTACAATGTTTTCTAATAAAAGTTCACCCTAAATTATATGGAGTCGTTTTAAAAATAAGAGAACATTCCATACGGAGTCACTTTTTATCACACTCGGTGCGCATTTAAAATGAAGCATGGACCTGCGACGATATGTGGCAATCAGTTAAAAAGTTCACATAAATCTGTTGTTATATGATGAAGTATTGTGTTCACGAGTCCGCTTAAAAACAGTTTTTCAGTCTAAAAAGTATATATGTAATGAGCTATTGCTAAAATCACATTATTAAGTCTGATGTGACTGTAAGTGAGATATAAGACCGTACCGATCCGTGTTACCTACATATAGTTCTTAATATTGAAAAGTCTTCTATCATTCATCATTTTATTTTTCATATTATATCCTTCAAACCCACCGTGTATAGTTATGCACATCGTTTCTGAAGCTCTTATTAGGTGTAGAAATCAGACCTTAAGACGTGTTGTACACAATTTTGCACACCATACAGACCAAATTTTGGCACTGGGTGAGTTCCCTAAGCTTAACGTTGCCATATTTTGAAATGCCGAAAAGAGAACATCTCTCTTGACAGTGAATATTTTAAATATGACAGTATCCATTGTATATCATTAATTATGGCAGTCTTTAGTAAATAATCACAAGAAAGTGTGTGCTTTATTATTGTGTATAAAACATGCTGCAAATTTATTATGAGACGTGATAAATATTAAATTGTCCGGCTCCATGGCTAAATGGTTAGCATGCTGGCCTTTGGTCACACGGGTCCCAGGTTCGTTTCCCGGCAGGGTCGGTAATTTTAACCATAATGGGTTAATTTCGCTGGTACGGGGGCTGGGTGTATGTGTCGTCTTCATCATCACTTCATCCTCATCACGGTGCGCAGGTCGCTTACGGGAGTCAAATCAGACCTGCATCTGGCAATCCGAACTTGTCCTCGGACACTCCCGGCACTAAAAGCCATATGCCATTTCATTACAATATTAAATTAAACCAGAAGACTACGGAAACAAAATTAAAATTGCAATCATCACCATAAAAAACCACAGCTACATTTACACCTTTGTATTCCAAGCATATTTTTCAACTGACTTGATATTTTTAGAACGTCTCAATAGAATAGCACAATCTATACACATTAGGTTTTAATGAGCATTTATTTTCGTACTTTAAATATTATTTCATAATGGTACCTATTTACCCCTCAAGTAACATCTAAAGACGGGTAACTTCGGTGAGATAATGTTTTGAATGTGATGGTTTTTGGATTGCATTTTATAAAGAACACGCAGGATGCACATTATGCAAACATATATCAAATTACTGTACTTGCTACTGGCGAAACTGGTAAGAAGATGATTCAATAGAGAGTACTGGAAGTTTAATGAGAACTGTACGGTTATTGCCTCCTAATGTGTGTTATATATTTAACATAGATAGATCGTGCATTTATTGGTGACGAAGTTAGTGCTCAAGGCCGTCTCTTACTCTTAACTATTATTATTATTATTATTATTATTATTATTATTATTATTATTATTATTATTATTATTATTGTTATTTAGGATCGCTTCAACCTCCTACGTATTACAATTACACAACTTCCTTGACTGTTGATGTTTTTTCTTTTTACGCCAATCCTCCTTCATTCTCTGGCTCGCTTTTGCTCGTTCCTCATCCGAGAACACCCTTCTTGTTCTCCTGGGTTTCTCTACGAACTGATCCGTCACCTCCACAATTCGTCGCAGTTCGGAAAAAAGGTATCTCAAAATGCTCTTCCTATCCATTAACTTCCTTAAGACTTGCGATGAGTTTTCTTTCTGAACCCTGTTCTGTTTGTAATATCGCCCTCCTCAATGCCACATTTTTTAAGATCCTGATGATCTTCTTTCAGCCATGGTACTTGGGTCTTTCTTCTTTCCTGGGAGATGAGGATCTTATTTGTTAAGCGTTCCGGTCTCATTCTTCTCAGGTGTCCATTAAAAGTCAGTCGCCTTTTTCTTATCGAGGTTGAAATGTTCTCGCATTTTTTCATACAGCTCTTGATATGATTTCAAACGGAAGGTAGACTCATTTCCTGTTGCTTTCTCGGGTCCCAGAATTTTCCTCACAAATTTACGCTATTTATTTTCTATTTTGGTAACCCCATTTCTGGCAATTCCTTCTTTCTTTTTCTTCTTCTTTTTTATTTTTTATTATCCAAGGAAGTTAGCCCTATTTTATTTAAAATTATGTTAGGGCTATTGTAAGAATACAATATTAAATGTTATTAATGCGTTATCTAGTAGAACAAAAGACTGCAAAGGATATTACAATGAGTTAAGAACATTATCTAGAAAACAGATAAAAGTTGAAGTGCAACACCTTTTTGCAAAGGTATATCAGAAACTGGTGGGCAAAAGTTTACATTGCAGTAACTCAGGTGTCCTAACAAATTGTTCCTTTTTATAACGTGTAGTGGAAAATAGAAAATTAAACGAGCTACTGTTTGTTCTGATGGGCACTTACAAAGGTATCTTCTGATGATTGTATTTTGAACTGTTGAAAATAACTTCTAAATTTACCATATCCAGTAAAAATGAAATGGCGTATGGCTTTTAGTGCCGGGAGTGTCCGCGGACATGATGATGAAGACGACACATACACCCAACCCCCATGCCAGAGAAATTAACCAATGATGGTTAAAATTTCCGACCCTGATGGGAATCGAACCCGGGTCCCCTGTGACCAAAGGCCAGCTCGTTAACCATTTATCCATGGAGCCGGACCATGTCCAGTGTGTAAGTGTAAAGGTGGGTTCGAAGAATTTGGAAGTTAAACGTTGATGAACGGATGGAAAGAACAACTCCCGCGTAGTATGTCCCTTCATACAGAGTTTCCAACTCTCTTCCATCTCACTTCTTAATGTCTTCTTCAAATGAGATACGGGATACGTGGAGAAGCTGAAATCTGTATTCCATCGAGCTGAGGATCTCATTTTCAACAGTTCCAGCATGACCTTTTATCCAACTAAAACAGATATACAAGTTGCTGGATAAGATTACATTCCTAATGTTTGTCACTTATGGTGCTGATGGAAGATTGAGAATCACTGGATATTTGAGCACTATAATTATTCTGTAAGCACCACTTTACTGCCTCTTGCTTACCTTACTACTCTTAACCATTAGAAGAGTATAAAACTACATAACTTATAATTACAATAATAACACAACTAATGTAGCAATAATAATAATAATAATAATAATAATAATAATAATAATAATATTAAAAGAATCCTTAATTTTAAAATACACAATGCAAAGTACACCTGGATGACGTAACTACGGAAATCTCTTCATTCATCTCATTCATTCCTTCATTCACTCAACAATTATCCAGCAAGTCAGCGGGATCTACCCAGCAAATGCTTGCGGCAAGCCACTTTAAACTTGCGATGAGAGGGATTGTCACTAACGTTCGCAGGTAGCGAATTCCATGACCTGAACGCAGAGATCATGAAAGAAGGTTGTAAACAGCAGTGCGGTTTATAGGTATAGCAAGAAAGGAGCCATATCTTGTAGGACGAGAGGTAAGAAAAAAGGTGAAGAAAGCTATTGGGAGTATTAGTGGAAGTTCTTTTATGCAGAAGTGATAACATGTGAAGTTCACTGCTCTGGTGCGCTCGAAGCCACGACAGCTCCCTGTAATAAGCTGATATGCCGTCGCTCGTATGCATGGGCGCCCACAGGATAGTTTGTAGGGGGGGGGGGCTAGACCTGAAGGTATGTAGTATTTTTAATATTTTGGAAGATGAATGTCGACTTGTATTCCACGGTAGAATACCACACACGGTATCCCCTATCGCTTATACGTAATACCGATTTTTAAACCATTTTATTTAAAGAAAAACAGCTGACTATATTAGAATTTTTACCTTTCCTTGAGAGCTAGGGGTGGCCACATCCCCACCTTGCCCCCGGGTATGGGCGCCCATGCTCCTATGCCAAAACCGCGAATGTGACAATGCTCTTCCGATCCGTTATTTCCCTTTAGACTGGTCACGCCTCACGGCCACATATTGACACGGAGTCCATCAGAACAAATTTCGTTGAGTTCATTTTCCTACGCTTATGTATAAAAGAAAACGAACCTTACTATTCCGTACTGTAGGGATGTATGTTTACATGACATACTCGTCTTTACCCGCTCCTAGAATAATATGATGTATTTAGGCTTCATTTTCTTTTACACACGGCCATAGGAAAATGAACTCAACGAAAATTGTTCTGATGGACTGCATATAAATATGTGGCCGAGAGGCGTGACCAGACTTAAGGGGAATAATGTGTCGTAGGTTATTTCTGTCAATACAGTGTCACAATAGCTGCCTCTGTGGATCAGCGATAGAGTGTCGGCCTCCGGATCCAAGGAAAGCGTGTTCAAACCCAGCAGAGGTAGTCGGAATTTTGAAGGGCGGAAAGAAAGTCCATTCGACACTCCACGTTGTACGATGTCGGCATGTAAAAGACACATTTGGTGTTTACCATACCAAATTAATTAAATCTCAGCCACAGACGCTCAAGAGAGATTCGGTTCACTCGGTCTGCCATGTAGTAGGCCTAGAGTAAAACGGAACGTCGAAACTGACGAGCAGACAGCTAGATGGCGTCAAATTGAAATGTCTGCAGGATTATTATTATTATTATTATTATTATTATTATTATTATTATTATTATTGCGTTCCGGCCTTCTAAGGACCACGTTACAATTTCAATTGTTACTCCTTAGTTGTTCTTTCCTTTTCTTCCAGTATTCTTTCATTGTTTCACTGTGTTTCGTTTTCCTGTCTTCAGTCCACTTTGTGCCTGTTTTCTTTTCCTTCCTCCCTTGGAATCCATCCATTTGTAAGACTTTCTTCCTAAAAATCTTTCTTTCCAATAATTCTTCTTCTCGTATGTTGTTCCTTTCCAGGTCTTTCTTGACTTCTTCAATCCAGGTGGTAGTTGATTTCTTTTTCCAAAGGTACTTGAAGATTCGTTTAGTTAGTCTATTGTCATCCATTCTGTAAATGTGTCCAAGAAATAGCAATCTCCTTTTTCTTATTGTTTCTGATATGTTTTCTACGTTCTGGTAAATTTCATTGTTACTTCTTAATTTCCAAAACTCTGCAATTCTTAGAGGACCTAATACTTTCCTTATAATTCTTCTTTCTAATATTTCTAATTTATCAAGCTTGTAGTTCAGTGCTAGACATTCGCTGGCATAAAGGCATTCTGGTTTCACTACTGTGTTGTAGTGCTTTATTTTAAGTTTTCTTGATAAGCACTTTTTGTTGTAAGTATTCTTCTTCTTATTATTATCACAATAGGCAAATATTTACAGGCTGCCGCTAAGAACAAGGTAAAACATATCAATTTTCTGTAAATATCTATTAATTAAAGAAAATACAAAATTAGATGTAGAGGTGGTGCCTCAGAATCTTGATGGAGCCTCGGAGGACGAGGGTCGCGATTTCGGGGATGAGCTTCATTGGGAGTTGGAAGCGCTTCCATGTGGCGACGAAGTGACGAGGTATGGTACCGCGAGCTCCGACCATTATCCCTATTATTTCAATTTCCTGAAGGTGGTATTTAGTTTTATTTTAAATCGAACCGGGTGTACATTACAGAACCGTTTCTGTGGATATAAGCGAAAGTGAATATTTTTCTTTCAATAACAAAATTGCTGATAAACAAATGAGTTTTCTAAATTGTTTTCTGCTCGAAATGAGGACCCTTCCTGGGCTGTATAATAAGGAACTACGATACACTGAAGAAAATACGGCTAACCAACACTCAGCTTGTCGAAGTAAGGATAAAAATTATCTTTATTTTTTATAAAATATACAACATTATAGACTGGAGTTAATGCTTGCGTAGTAAAACTTCGAATTAGCTGCTATCTATAATTTTATTATGAAACTGTATTATATGAGACCGAAACTCAACCTATTAAAATGATAATTACGTACATCAAAATTTTCTATTTTCCACTTTTTATATTATAGCACTATACAAATAAAACTTTATTGAAATAATTTCTTTTAGAGTACGCAAAATTTCAGCTCAGATGAGGTTAAAACAAAAATCTACTGTGTTCTCCAAACGGACTTATTTCCTTGCCATTGTACAGTAAATAGTTAAGCCCACAAGGACCAATGCAAAACGTAGTGGCAAGGTGAACCTACATAACCACGATCTCTCTATTGTTATTTATTTATTATCGTCTTGTTTTGTATGGACTCAGGCTATAGAGCCCAACCGTAATGTTTGTTTGTTTGTCCAGCCCTTGTCCCGTTTCCCTACGGGGTCGGGTATGAGGTGAGATGAATTTGTCGTGGCGGTTTTTTATGACCGGATGCCCTTCCTGACGTCAACCTCATCAGAGGAGTTAATGAGAGATGAAATGAATGACGTGATATATGATAGTAGGGAGAGGGTGAAACCCGGTGCCGGCACATAGCCTACTCCTGTCGAATAGCACCAAGGGGTCTGCTCAAGGCTTAACGTCCCCATCCGACGGACGAATCACCATCAACAGCGTCATATGCCCTCACTCCATATGAGCACTGCGGAGAGGTTTGGAATTTAATCCAGGCTTTTGGCACGCAATCTAGTGATTAGAAATTGTATACCACCACCTCCCCTACCCTGCCGGCCAACATTCTGATGGTAATACACTGTTTAATTTATATTAAATTCTACAACATACTTATAGAATAACTCGAAAACCTTATCGTCTAGTTCCTACGGTTGCTGCAATTTTCAGGTTTTCTGAAAGTATGGCAAAATAATTTGCAAATGCTAGACTGTTTATTCCAACACTTCTGTTCTTTCTTCCCAGTGTTACTGGTGATAGCTTGTCTTCGTTCATTTATTTAATTCCAAATTCTCACTACAATACTTTCTCCAGGACGCAATTAAATAGGAGTGGAGATAAACCATCACCAGTATGGTTTAGATATTTCACCAATAAATATTACTTTTGATATGGCATCTGTGACGGTTTCACGGATTAGTTTTGCCAGTTTGGTTTTAACTCCAAACTTTCAGATTATTTTATCTAGAGTTTCCCTATCAGCAGAGTAAAAAGCCTTTTAAAAATCTATAAATGTTACTACTGTGTCTTTGGAGTTCATGATGATGCTTGTTGTTTTAAGGGGCCTAACATCGAAGGTCATCGGCCCCTTTGGAGTTCATTAATCTGTGATGGATAGTGGATTTTGGTTTAATATCTGTTAACGATCAAGATCTGCCCTTTCTAAATCCACTCTGATATTCACCCAAATGATTCAAATTATTATTATTATTATTATTATTATTATTATTATTATTATTATTATTATTATGAAATGAAATGAAATGGCGTGTGGCCTCCGGAGAGTTCTAGTGCAGGTCTTTTGATTTGACTCCTGTAGGCGACCTGCGCGTCGTGCCAGGGGAATTAACCAATTTTGGTTAAAATTCCCGACCCTGCCGGTAATCAAACTCGGGACCCCTGTGACCAAGGGCCCGCACGCTAACAATTTAGCCATGAAGCCGGACATTATTATTATTATTATTATTATTATTATTATTATTATTATTATTATTATTATTATTATTATTATAAGATGAAATAAAATAAATCCGCAACAAATGTAATGGAATGCACTCGAACAAAGTCATGTGATGAAGGAAATATTAGATTAGGAAATGAAGTCTTAAAGGAAGTAAATGAATTCTGTTCGGAAGTAAATGAATTCTGTTCCTTGGGTAGTAAAATCACTGACGATTGTAGAAGTAAGGCGGACATAAAATGAAGACTAGCACAAGCAAGGGAGGCCTTTCTTCAGAAAAGAAATTTGCTCACTTCGAACAATGACATAGGTTCTAGCAAGACGTTTGTGAAGACTTTCGTCTGGGGCGTGGAATCGTATGAATGTGAAACATAGACAATAGCTAGCTCAAAAAGACACAGGATAGAAGCTTTCGAAATGTGGTGTTACAGAAAAATGCTGAAGGTGAAATGGGAATATCGAATTACGAATGGAGAGATAATGAATCGAATAGTTGAGAGGAGAAGAAGAGATTGAATGGTAGGCCACGTCTTAACACGCCTAGGGCTTGTTCAGTTGGTGTTTGAGAGAATAGACCACGATTTGATTGTAACAAACATGTAAGAGTAGATGCAGTAGTTACGTAGATATGAAAAGGTTAACTTAGGATAGGGTGGCACGGAAGGCTGCATCAAGCCAGTGTATGGACTGATGACTCAAACTGTTATTATTACCTAGAGTCTTGGCCGTGCAATTAGGGTCGAGCAGCTGTGTGTTTACATTCGGGAGGTAGTGGGTTCGATCCTAACTGTCGGAAGCCATGTAGAGGATTTCCGTGGTTTCCCATGTTGACACCAGGCAAATGCTGGAACTGAATCTTAATTAAAGCCATGGCTGCTTCCTTACCAGTCATAGCCCTTTCCTATCCCATCATCACCATAATACCTAGCTGTGTCGGTGTGACGTAAAGCAAGTTGTAAAAAATTATTATTATTATTATTATTATTATTATTATTATTATTATTATTAGTTGTTTGTGAAACGAATGAAAGCATGTGGTTAAATAAAGCCAATGAAATATTACAATGTGCTGAACGACCGTAAGTTATCAAGTTAGTTAAAATCTATTTTACTGCGTAGGTCTGTTAAGTTCAAACTGTAGACCGAATGGGTTATCCGATAGCTATAATCTCGAACAGAGCCCTTCCACGTATTAGTCCGAAGCTTATCATTATTACATGTCCCAATGGTAATCGTACAATTGGGAAACATTGGCATTGAGGATACATATAGAATACTACGCTTGCAGATCTTCGTGTTATAAGCGTGACAGAAAATGTATTTACGAATGTCTTCAATGCTGTATTAAGCTACGTACCGAGGCGAGGGCAGGGCATGCCTCCAAGTTGACGGGCTTGCATGGCGTTCTTCGCCGTGCAATCGATCCATAACTTGCCCGTAATATTTTAGGCCTACAGCTCTCGTTATGACACCAACACGCCTGAGACCGAGAGCTCCAGTCTTTGCTCAGGATTTAAGATTTAATTGAAGATGTATTCTGAAAGTGAAAAACCAACTTGTTTTTCTTTCAACATAATCTCCTCCACTGTCTAAAAACGCTTGGCAATAGAACTTTATCTTAGAAGTGTCTTTCATTCCAGTCAGTTGTTTAACACTTTGCTTTAAGGCTTGGAAGATTTTGCATTACCCCCATTGTAGATGGTATTTACAGGAAGGTGGATGTTCGGCTTGTTTTGACTCAGTTTTTAGGAACAAGCAGATTCTGAAAACTAGGAAACACCGACAACCTATACAAAGTCGCTCCATCTAGCAATATAAAGTTATGCGTGGAATTTGTATAACGTAGGAGTCCATGAAATTGCGTGTTGCCTTACAAACGAGATGAAAAGGATATCAAGCTGTCTATAATAAAAACCGTTCGAAAGAGCTAAATACACTTTTTTTACAAGTTGCTTTACATTGCACCGTAGGTCTTACGGCGACGATGGGACAGGAAAGGGCTAGGAATGGAAAGGAGGCGGCCGTGGCCTTAATTATACAGCCCCAGCAGTTGCCTGGTGTGAAAATGGGAAAACATGGTAAGCCACATTCAGGGCTGCCGAAGGTGGGGCTCGAACCCATTGTCTACCGAATACTCGATACTGGCCGCATTTAAGCGACTGCAGCTATCGAGGTCGGTAAATAAAAATAATTTAAACACGTATAATATATACATAAAATAAGAGTTTTGCCTGTACATTGCTCAGAATTTGAAAAGAATGGTATTTCTGCATCGGTCGTGCCCAGAGTAACAATGAAATGCACTTTTTAATTTTCCGTAATGTCTCCGTCTGTCTGTCTGTCTATCTGTACGCGCAACAGGGGAAAATGGCTGAAGATAATTTAATGAAAACCGGTATGTGAAGTCGGGAGATGAGGCACTATAATCTAGTTTAAAATTCATTTTATTCACGTTGAGTGAAATGGTAGTTCAGGAGGAAGCCTACAATGTAACTCTCAAATATAATTCTTTTAGTGGTCCTGTTGATAAATACTACATAAGTAAATACATATAGAATTAAATTTCCGATTATTTATGCCTTATACATTTTTACCGTACCAGCTATGATAACGGAGATAGTCATGAATTTCGATTTTTGTTGGTAAGTCCATATCAACGCCGAGCATTGCTAACATGGAAAATAATATGGTTTAGTAGTGTAATGCAATTACAGGTGTTAGAAGTAGAAGAAATGATCAGTTTTGATATGAAATTACGTTTCTTATTTTACTCTTGTAAGTATTAAATTAGATTAGATATGAAATATTGTTCCATTCTCGTAGTAAATACTGTATAATATAAGAACAGGATATTAAGTTAATAAACTAGTTTGGATACGAAATTATGCTTTTTATCTACTTGTTTCTTGTAAGGATTAGATATGAAATTTTACTTTTTCTCATTGTAAATATATTAGAATAGTTCAGTATTAGGTTATTAAACTAGTTTGGATACGAAATTATGCTTTTTATCTACTTGTTTCTTGTAAGGATTAGATATGAAATTTTACTTTTTCTCATTGTAAATATATTAGAATAGTTCAGTATTAGGTTATTAAACTAGTTTGGATACGAAATTATGCTTTTTATCTACTTGTTTCTTGTAAGGATTAGATATGAAATTTTACTTTTTCTCATTGTAAATATAATATTAGAATAGTTCAGTATTAGGTTATTAAACTAGTTTAGATACGAAATTATGTTTTTTATCTACTTGTTTCTTGTAAGGATTAGATATGAAATTTTACTTTTTCTCATTGTAAATATAATATTAGAATAGTTCAGTATTAGGTTATTAAACTAGTTTAGATACGAAATTATGTTTTTTATCTACTTGTTTCTTGTAAGGATTAGATATGAAATTTTACTTTTTCTCATTGTAAATATATTAGAATAGTTCAGTATTAGGTTATTAAACTAGTTTGGATACGAAATTATGCTTTTTATCTACTTGTTTCTTGTAAGGATTAGATATGAAATTTTACTTTTTCTCATTGTAAATATAATATTAGAATAGTTCAGTATTAGGTTATTAAACTAGTTTAGATACGAAATTATGTTTTTTATCTACTTGTTTCTTGTAAGGATTAGATATGAAATTTTACTTTTTCTCATTGTAAATATAATATTAGAATAGTTCAGTATTAGGTTATTAAACTAGTTTAGATACGAAATTATGTTTTTTATCTACTTGTTTCTTGTAAGGATTAGATATGAAATTTTACTTTTTCTCATTGTAAATATAATATTAGAATAGTTCAGTATTAGGTTATTAAACTAGTTTAGATACGAAATTATTTTTTTTATCTACTTGTTTCTTGTAAGGATTAGATATGAAATTTTACTTTTTCTCATTGTAAATATATTAGAATAGTTCAGATATTAGGTTATTAAACTAGTTTAGATACGAAATTATGCTTTTTATCTACTTGTTTCTTGTAAGGATTAGATATGAAATATTACTTTTTCTCATTGTATATATAATATTAGAATAGTTCAGTATTAGGTTATTAAACTAGTTTAGATACGAAATTATGTTTTTTATCTACTTGTTTCTTGTAAGGATTAGATATGAAATTTTACTTTTTCTCATTGTAAATATGTTAGAATAGTTCAGATATTAGGTTAGTAAACTAGTTTAGATACGAAATTATGCTTTTTATCTACTTGTTTCTTGTAAGGATTAGATATGAAATATTACTTTTTCTCATTGTAAATATAATATTAGAATAGTTCAGATATTAGGTTATTAAACTAGTTTAGATACGAAATTATGCTTTTTATCTACTTGTTTCTTGTAAGGATTAGATATGAAATATTACTTTTTTCTCATTGTAAATATAATATTAGAATAGTTTAGATATTAAATTATTAGACTCATTCGAACATTGACAAATAAGCACATGTAAACAATTGCTACTGTAACTGGGAGTATAAATCGCAGTACTACCTGTTTTCAGAAGTAGAGATATAAACCAGAGCCTAAAAGTTATACAAAACCCTTCGAAAAGAAAATCCTGAGGAGAATTTATGAACCCATATGCCTACAAGGGGAATGGAGAATTAGATATAACAATGAACTACAGTATATTCCCTGTATGGGAAGGCACCGCAGTCGCATGCTATTCGAATTAAGAGACTTAAATGGGCAGGTCATCTAATTAGGATGGAAGAACACCGAATTCCAAAGAAGGTATTCTTAGGAGACTTTGGAGGAGGAAGGCGTGTGGGAAGGCCACGTAACAGATGGGAAGATGGTGTACATCAGGACGCAGCACATATCCTCAAAATCCGGAGTTGGAGAGTTGCTGGGCGAGATCGACAAGTTTGGCGGGGAGCAACTGGGGAGGCCATGGCCTGAAAACGGGCCGTCGTGCCATAGGTAAGTTAAGATAAGGTAAGGTAAGGTAAGGTAAGGTAAGGGATTAGAAATCCTGTAGTGCGTAGTAAATAAATATATACATTAACTGGCGATAGTTTTTATCATGACTGCCTTTAAGTGTAAAAGTGCGTGTTCATCGGTCCATACCGACAAGGACAGGTAAGATGACAATAAAAATGAGAAAAACATCTTAAAGGAACGACCACTTGAAGAATAAAACAAGTGGGACACATGAAAGAAGAAAGGACTACCTTTGTATTAGATGCCGTAATATCACAGAGTTGGAAGAAAACTAAATGTCAAGGTCTATGATATCGAAAGCTGATGAAATGAAATAGCGTGTGGCTTTTAGTGCCGGGAGTGTCCGAGGATATGTTCGGCTCGTCAGGTGCAGGTCTTTTGATTTGACACCCCTAGGCGACCTGGGCGGCGTGATGAGGATGAAATGACGATAAAGACGACAGATACACCGCGCTCTCGTGCCAGCGAAATTAACCAATGATGGTTAAAATTGCCGACCCTGCCGGGAATCGAACCCGGGACACCTTTGACCAAAGGCCAGCTCACTAACTATTTAGCCATGGAGCCGGACATACAAATGATGGACAATAACATTACGTTGACCATTGTTGTGATGTGATTCGTCTCTTCTGCTGCCACTTATCTCCGATAGATGGGATTACTGCTGCATCCCGAGTATAACAGCATGCCTGAATATTGGCGAAAAGTAGCTGGGGAGTGGGATAAGTTTATACATTCTATATGAGTGTCCAATCAACGTCGGGTGCTTCAGTTAGTAATTATAATAATTATGTCGTCACTGCTTTGACACACGTCCTATACAGTATGTATGTTTTTGAATAGAATTTACGGTTTTGGTACAAATGGATTCAAACATTCGAACTCCATCGATATATAATCTCTACTTCGTGAGCAAAATGACATTTAAATGCCGTTTCAGGGCAAAATTATCTCTTACTAGCTGCAGTCTCGAAAGCTCATATAACTGATCAACAGTAACATTGCATTGACCGTTGTTGTGATGCGATTTGTCTCTTCTGCTGCCACTCATTTCCGATAGATGGGTTTCCTGCTGCGTCTCGAGTGAAACAGCCTGCCTGAATATTGGCGGAAAGTAGCTGGGGAGTTTTCTTAGTTTCTTAGTTTTCTTCCAACTCTGTGATATTAGAGCATCTAATGTTCATGACTCCCTCTTGTGATATTATTCAAGCGATCGTCTCCTTACGTATTTTCTCATATTTTATAATCATCGTCAGATTTTTCCTTGTCGATAGAGACCGATGATCATGCGGTTTTACACCTTAAGACGATTATGACTAAAATCATCGCCAGTAAACACTATTAAACAGCAACAAAAGCAACAAAAGTCTAAATTCATTATTATATTATCATAGTCGGTATGGTAAAAATGAAATGGCGTATGGCTTTTAGTGCCGGGAGTGTCCGAGGACATGTTCGGCTCGCCAGGTGCAGGTCTTTCGATGTGACTCCCGTAGGCGACCTGCGCGTCGTGATGAGGATGAAACGATGATGAAGACAACACATACACCCAGCCCCCGTGCCATTGAAATTAACCAATTAAGGTTAAAATCCCCGACCCGGCCGGGAATCGAACCCGGGACCCTCTGAACCGAAGGCCAGTACGCTGATCGTTCAGCCAACGAGTCGGACAGTCGGTATGGTAAAACTGTATAACACATAAATGATTGGAACTTGTATTCTCTATACCTTTTGTTACTGTATATAATACTTTTCGATAGGACCAATAAAATGGGTATTTAAAAGATTAAATCGTAGGCACCTTCCCTTAAACTACCATTTTATCCAGCGTGAATAAAAATTATTTACAGTCTAGACTGTAATATCTTGTTCCCAGACTTTATATACTGATGTTCATTAAATTCTCTTCATCCATTTTCTCGTGGTTAGGCGTTCATACGGACTTAGCAACAAACACCGTAATTCACGAAAATCTCTGTTATCATAGCTGGTACGGTAAATAGGCCTATATATAAGACATAAAAAACTGGCTGCTATCCCCGTATGGTACCCTATAGTGATATCCTTTTAAATTTCGGAGTGGAGAGTTTAGAAATTCGCAGACGGAAGGACGCAGTAAAATTTCTTTTTAAAGTTGTAAACTATGCTATTGATAATCCTGAATTACTTTCTCTCCTAAATTTTCATGTACCTCGCTTCAATTCCAGAAATAACATAATATTTTTAAATGAAAAAAACCACGACGTGTGCCCATGATAACTCGCCGGTAAACAGACTGTGCAGAATCTTCAACGATGCCATTCAGAAAAATAATGGCCTTGACTTCAGTTTGCCATTGCGTGAGTTTGTAACTGAACTTCATCGCGTTATTGTATGAAGTCCTAAAAATAGGGGAAATTGTGAGGTGAAGTTCTATGATATTATGCAATATAATGTATTGCTTCATTTATTTTATCATTTTACTTTGTCCACCGCATTAACATAAGGTTCTTTAGTCTTTAGAAAATACTTTCATATTTTATATCAATATTGTGCAATATAATATATTGCTTCATTTATTTTATCATTTTACTTTGTCGTGTGTTGTTCCACCGTATTAAAATAAGGTTCTTTAGTCTTTTGAAAAATACTTTCATATTTTATATCAATATTGTGCAATATAATGTATTGCTTAATTTATTTTATCATTTTACTTTGTCGTGTGTTGTTCCACCGCATTAACATAAGGTTCTTTAGTCTTTAGAAAATACTTTCATATTTTATATCAATATTATAGGAGATTAGATAAAATTGTAGAATATAGTTTAGATATAAGTTTCACCATGTTAATTGTAGCTTATCTGTCGTAGTTGCCACTGTAATTCGGACACTATGTCCTGTAGTGTGCAATAAATAAATAAATAAATAAATAAATAAATAAATAAATAAATAAATAAATAAATAAATAAATAAATAAATAAATAAATAAATAAATAAATAAATAAATTATCGGAAATGTAATTCCATATAATTTTAGTGTTGTAGTATTTATTGACAGGGCCATTAATAATATTTAAATATTTGAGAATTAAATTTTAGGCTTTCCCCTAAGTGCATCATTTCCCGACTTTACGTACTGATTTTCATTAAATTCTCTTCAGCCGTTTTCTTTTGATGCCTGTACACAAAAAACACACACACAGACAGAAATGACGGAAAATTAAAAAGTGCATTTCCTTGTTCCTACGAACACGACCGGTACAGAAGTACAATGACTTTTTGAAAATTCTGAGCAATGTACAGCAATACTCTTATTTTTTACATATAGATGTGCTATATCAAATAACCCCTAAGAGAATTTAGCTTTATTAAATATATATATAATCCACACTTTTTATGACCATCTTATTGAATGCAAATGTTTTGTAATAACAAAAGTTTCTGTGTTTGATTGCGAATTGATTTCTTCACTTTCGGAAAAGACATGCCATTTGTACATACAGGGTGAAGCCGAAATACACCGACAAACTTCCGGAGGTTGTTCAGGGATACCTGTTGAGTATATTGGTATAAGGGGCCCGTGGTCTCCAGTGGCTCGTTGCATATTAATTCTGTAATTATTAGACATCAGATTGTCCGACTCGTTGGCTGAATGGTCAGCGTACCGACTTCGGTTCAGAGAGTTCTGGGTTCGAATCCCGGCCGGCCGGGGATTTTAACCTTCATTGGTTAATTCCAGTAGTTGGGTGATTGTGCTGTTACCAACATCCTTGCAACTCACACACAACACTAACCTCCACCATAATAACATGCAGTTACCTACACATGGCAGATGATGCCCACCCTCATCGGAGGGTCTGCCCTACAAGGGCTGCACTCGGCTAGAAATACCCACACGAAATTAAAAAAAATTAAAGACATCGGATTTATATGCTATATAAATCACCAATATAAGCATGCAACTATGCTTCAAAAAGTGGTGAAATATGCGTTTAATCTTTGACAACACGCATCTATTAATATCCTAGTAATTACACGCGTCGTGTATTTTGTACACCAAGAGAATGAAGTCAAGAATTCACTTAAACATTTTGTCTTTAATAAATGGTACACATTAAATCAACTGTTCTACAAGCAGAATAGTTCACATTAACCATACTTATATTGGTTTAGGTCTATTGGTTAATAATGTGAAAACATTGAAGTGCATTGTCGGCAACATGAACAAATAGTGAAGTAGGCCTATCATTAGACTGAATTATGGAATGAAACTACTTGAAATATTGTTCATAAACATGGAAAATAGATTTCACTTATATCACTTCAGCCACATTTCAGTGTAGTCACTATGTCTTCACCACAATCTCCATTGCTGCATTATGGACAAGTGATCAGAGTAACCGCATGTTCTTCATATACTGATCTCTTACACTCACTGCATGTCATCGTTGTTACCCTGTTCTTCTGTCTGACACAAAAGAATCACTATTGCCGTATTTTTTGATGGAGGGTATTCCTCTTGCTGTTGCTCTTGCCTTTTGTATCTTTTTAGAAAGACCAGGCAGGTCCTTAAGTTCAGCTCTGTCTTCATGTTGTGGTTTCGGCAGAGACTGTTCATTCCCGTTATATACACCAACTGAAAAAACAAAGCCACTGTCTTCACCGCTATCGGAACTATCCCTTTCTTGTCCTGAGTCACTCGAATCATCTTCTGATTCTGTATCGCTTTCATTTTTTTCCTCTATAAATTCTTCGTCGTAAGTATGTGCGTCTCCTCCAACCTTTTCTTCCAATTCTTCTTGCGCTATGACCTGACAGATTTCAGTAAGTCGCTTCTGAATTTTAGCTCGTATGCAACCCCTACAAAAACAGAACCGTACGTGACGCGGAGATAATTTATGATTCTACTAGCATGTACCCGCGGTTTTGCCCGCGTTTATTAATTGAACTGTTTTATATAATAAAAACCTATTTTTTCCTTATAGAGCTTCCGGTTAAACCTATTTTTTCCTTATAGAGCTTCCGGTTAAACTATATTAGTGTCCTTCCAAATGGAGCTGAGATATATAGTGCGTTTGCCTTTCCAACTCTTGAACAAACCACGTACAGTTGACAATGGGAGAAGCAGCCTTTTCGAAGATGGAGTCCTACAACTTTAAGAGATTGTTCTTGTGCCTTGTTGATGTTCATAGCGAAACTGAAACAAACGGGGAACTTCAGACATCTAAACTTAAACTGTATATCGAAGAAATTATTCGAATCCGAGGAATGAATATTACTTCGCTCGCGGTATGCCCAGTCATGAGAATGGCTTCAATAATATTAGTCGTTAGTTTCAGAGTCGTGTTCATTGCAGAGGGCAGGATTCTTATTCTTAAGAAGGATAATCGGTGCCTCAATCGTCCGCTCTAAGAAGTTCGAGGGTACTTCAGGTGACTCCAAGTCTTTCAAAAGCTCTGCCGTGTAGTCGATAGACTTGTAACTTTGTAGAACATCGAATAATTCTTGTAAAAGTTGCTTGTTTATGACGTTGGCAGCTTCACTTCTTGGAGCGAGAATTGCTCTTTGACATAGCCATGCTGTGGCCACGAATGTTAAAAAATTTAGATCTATGTGTGTTTATTACAGTCTAATGTTTTCTCTAAATGAAATAAAATATGAGATTGAGTTAGTTGAAAGAAAACATGGTAAGCGGATAATTCTTGTGGGTGTTGCTTATTGATGACGTTGATAGCTTCATGTCTTGGTGCAAGAATTGCTCTTAGACACGTCCATGCGTCTTAGGTGAAGACCTGTGCCCACCTATGACAAACATTTCAGATCTTTGTTTGCCGTAGATTTGGCTAGGCATCGCACACAGACAGACAGACAGACAGACAGACAGACAGACAGACAGACAGACAGACAGACAGACAGACAGACAGACAGACAGACAGACAGACAGACAGACAGACAGACAGACAGACAGACAGACAGACAGACAGACAGACAGACAGACAGACAGACAGACAGACAGACAGACAGACAGACATCATGGACCGAAGGAAAATGCTTTCCTATTCCACGGACTTACAATGGCATATTGACTGATTTTTGTATTATTCCTTATTTATTCTTGTCGTCTATCTTGTGTCCTATATATTCCTCTAAATGTATACATGTCCAACCCCTGTCCCCTTTCTCTACGCGGTTTGGGTATGAAGTGAGATGAATCTTCGTAGCGAGGTTTTACGACCGGATATCTTTCATGACGTCACCCTAATTAGATGAGTTGAAAACAGTGAAATGGCGTATGGCTTTTATTGCCGGGAGATCCCAGGACGGGTTCGGCTCGCCAGGTGCAGGTATTTTGATTTGACTCCCGAAGGCGACCTGCGCATCGTGATGAATCAGATGAGTTAATGATATGAAATGAATGTGATAGTAAGAATGAAGAGGATGAAACCCGGCGCCGGCACATAGCCCACTCCTCTCGAATAGCTCAATACTTAACGTCCCCATCCGACGGATGAATCACCATCAACAGCGTCATATGCTCTCACACCATATAAGACCAAAAACGGCTTCCTACGCCATGGACGTAAAATGGTTCCTTGAATTGTGTTCTCTACCTATCTTATGTATGTTGCCTAGCGACGGAGACTCTATGCTTATAATCTTGGTGACGGCACGTTGGATTGTCATATCCCAATACACGTTTCTCGATGGTTTTTCGTTCATAACTTACCAACGAAAGCGAAAATAAAAATTCCGGCTTCGAGGTGCATTCGGATCCCCTTCCATCTACCTATATTCAAAATTTCAGATCTCTGTGTGTTGTAAATTTTGCTGGGCATCGCGCACAGACGGACAGAAAAACACTTCCTTTTATTTTTATAGATATATTAAAATATCATGTAAAAGCAGAGTTAAATAAGTGAATCAATATTGTAATTACATAACTACAGGCATGGTATAGTCTGTTCATAATACGCTACAGTCATTGTTTATTCCCATGTATCAGCACTGACGAATCCAACAACTATGACACTGCTTGTAGTCGCAACGAACATCTCAGGGTTAGGTTACAGGGAGCCTAAGAACCCAAAGAAACATTACAACAAAAATATTCCCTTCTTTAGTACGGGTGGTGTAAGATACTTTATACACAAGCGCGTGTACTTAAAAAGGTTAAGTATGCACGTATTTTCATGCTATTTAATACTTTGTATGAAATGAAGACGTAACATTATTTTACTAGACGCGCGCGATACATCCACACCAATTCATAAAATCACTAGCAGTTTCCAGCTGGCTCCGCCCGCAATGTACAAAGTATGGTGGTGTTCGTTACTGTCATCACGTATGTATTTGCAAAGCTTCGAGTTAATGAAATAAAGCACATGATCTCCTGTGGTAATAGAATATAATATTATGTCAACAAAACACTTGAAAATACATCACACAAAGAAATTGAATTAAACGTTCCTTGGAACAACACTAAGCGCCGAACTGTCAAAAAGCCCTTCAAAGATTTTCGTCATGGACACAAATGTACTCATACATTTTCTTAGAATCTACCAATTTAAGTAGTTATTGTCTCAAAACAAAGCGCTTGATCCTCTGAGTGTTTTTAGGCCCAAACGAACTGCGTACCACAATTAGAACGAAAGATATGATTGCTTCAATGAGAAAAGATGTTGAAGAAATGAGATGTCAAATTGAATGTGCACTCATAAATTTACTCAGAATCAACCAATTTGAATAGTTAAGAACTTAAATGAAAGAGCTTGATCCACTGAGTGTTCTTAGGCCAAAACGAACTCCGTACCTCAATCAGAACCAAAGATATGATTGCTTCAAAGAGACAAAAAATTGAAAAATTAAATAATTTGAGGAAGGCGGAAGTTAAGTGATCTATGGTACCTGATGACAAATCTGTGTATAAGTACCTTTCAGTTAAAAAAAACAATGAAGGAAATCGACCGGATAGAATGGCCAGACTGGACTTTAGTTTTCACAATTTTTAAAAATATATACATGATCATGAATAAACAGCTGAATGAAAAACGAAAGCAACCACACTACTTAGAACTGACAGAGTTTGTAGCACGGTCTTACAGACCGAATGCCAAATTGTCAATAATAATAATAATAATAATAATAATAATAATAATAATAATAATAATAATAATAATAATAAATCCAAACTCAGACTAATAATAACAATAATAATAATAATAATAATAATAAGAAAGCCAAACTCAGACACTATAATACCGTGATGAAACCTGAATGCCTCTATGCAGCAGAGACAATTTCCAGAAAGGGGGTTACTGAAATAGAAAAGAAAGCATGTACATTTCTGAGGAAAATTCTGGGATCCAAGAAGGCAACAGGAAATGAGTTTGCCTTCCGTTTGAGATCGAATCAAGAGCTGTATGAAAACTGCGAGAACAATGACATGAAATGGGATGGCGTATGGCTTTTAGTGCCGGGAATGCCCGAAGACATGTTAGGATCACGAGGTGCAGGTCTTTCGATTTGACGCCGGTCGTAATGAGGATGAAATGATGATGACAACGACACATACACCCAGCCCCGTGCCAGTGAAATTAACCAATGATAGTTAAAATTCCCAACCCTGCCGGGAATGGAACCCGGGACCCATGTGAACAAAGGCCAGCACGCTAACCATTCAGCCATGGAGCCGAACAATGCAAGAACGTTTCAACTTCGCTAAGAAAAAGGCGACTGACTTTCTATGGACACCTGAGAAGAATGGAACCGGAGCGCCTAGCAAATAAGATCCTCATCGTCCAGAAAAGAAGAAAGACCCAAGTACCATGGCTGAAAGAAGTTCATCAAGATCTTAAAAAATGTGGCATTGTGGAGGGAGATATTACAAAACAGAACAGTGTTCAGAAGGAAAATTGTGGAGGTGAAGGACCTGTTCGTAGAGAAATGCAGGAGAACAAGAAGGGTGTTCTCGGATGAGGAACGAGCAAAAGTGAGCCAGAGAATGAAGGAGTATTGGCGTAAATCGAAAGAACATCAACAGTCAGGGAAGTTGTGTAATCGTAACCCATAGGAGGTTGAAACGATCCTAAATACATAAATAGGCCTAATAAAAAGCTGCGCTGTTCCGCTGGTACAAACAATCCGTTCATAGACATGATACTGTATAGGCTTTTGGGCTTATGCCGTGTCAAGAAAATAAGGTGAAATTCTTTGCGTTTCGCAGAGAACTGTGCTCTGCGTCCTCAGAAGAAATCTTGATTGTCCACGAGAAAGGCTTTCTTCTGATGACGCAGAGCACAGTTCTCTGCGAAACGTAAAGAATTTCACCTTATTTTCTTGACACGGCATAAGCCCAAAAGCCTATACAGTAACATTTCTATAAGTACGGGCCGTGAAAGCATCAATGGCAACAAGCCGTTTATAGTTTGTAAGACGTATCAATCTGCCGGTGTTTACTGTTAAAACAATATGTACACTTCCCCTAGATAAGACACGGTGTGTTAATTAATACACCTGATAAATCAATTAGTAAGGTTTTAAGAAAACCACGCAGAAAACCTCAAACGTGAAGAAAACACACTTAAATAAACATTCCTCTCTCACTTTCCACTGCACACCCTACTTTTCCGGTTTATAATCTGCTTTAGAGTACGCTCCAAGTTTTCTGTTTTAAATCTATGGCGTTTGCATGTAAAATCTAGCTTAAATGCGGATAATTATCTCTCTACATTTACGGATGTAACAGGACAGTACTAGAATTCTGTTAGAGCCACATTTGTCCTTAGCTAACGTGATGTCGTATCTCGGATTTTGTTTAAGAACATCACCATATTTTGTTTGCAGACGAGGCCCGAGGTTTCCTGGGACACCTCCATTTCACGTTTCACGTTCTCCATAATGTCTAACGAATAACCAAGACACAATTCACGTGTATCTACCTTCTTGATTGATTCTGGTAAGATTTGGAAGTGTGTCTTGAAAAGTGCACATGGTATTAATTACTTTACATTTTATTAAAAACCGCTTCTAATACACGTTAAAAATATGCATAATAAAAGTAGAAAACATGCACAATAAACCCGAACTTATCTCAAATATATGCAAATATGCATATTATATGCACTATTACACTTAATAATTCGGCCAATTTCACCTTCAAACGCACTTCGTTGTCGGTTTTGGTGGTCTGCATATCGACAAATAAAATCCGATATTTAGTAATTATGATTTTTTCGGTTTATTTCTCCAACCATCTTTGTTTCTGTGAAAAGACGTTCACAACAGTGAAAAAGCCTGCAGTTTGCCTTTAAGAGGTGTTTTAAAGGTAATAACTCCATGTCGTTGACTTCCGGCACGATAAAGAGCTCCTGGGGGACAAAATTCAGACCTCCTGACGTCTGTCAATATCTAGCATTTAGAACGGACATAAAGCAAATAACATTATTATTTGATCTAGCAATTTTTTCTGATTCTTTAGACATGGCTAGAAAGCAAACTGATCACCTCAAGGCACAGGCGGTAAAAGCAGCCCTCCAGATCTCTTTGGAGAAAACTCAATTTATAACCAACATCAAGCCAGTAGAGAGAGAGCTAAAAGTAAACCAGGGGGCAATCAAACGGGCAGACAAGTTTGAATATATTGACGAGTGGATAGACCCAGAAACATCTCTGAAAAAGAAGCTTTCGCGTCGCGCATGAATAAAATGGAAATGGCTTATCAACTGATCAAAGACATTTACAATAAAAAGTCCATATCTTTGAAGGAAAAACTCAGACATTGCTGCACTGTCATAAGACCAGATGCTTTGTATGCAGTGGAATGCCTTGCTATGAACAAGAAAGGCCTGATAGAAAAATTGGAAATTAAAGAAAGAAAGATCTTAAGGAAAATTCTTGGACCAGTTAAAGACAAAGATGAATATCAACGTCGGCATAACCATGAACTGTATCCAAAAGATCTCTGATGTCATGTGGAGAAGGAGAATTACATTTTATAGCCACTTGCTAAGAATGAAACCCACACGATTATCGAACCAGATCTTTACCTATTTTAAAAATAAGAAGACCCAGCCAATTTGGTCAAGGAGGTGGAAAGGGACCTACAAGAGATGGGGATCACTATTGAATATATTCAAGAACACAATCCACTCAGGAAGAAACTGAAAGACCACCAAGCTTTTTCAAGAAAGGCTAAAGTCGAAGACCGGAAAGACGTGGATGGAGGAAAGAAAAAAGCAACACCCGCGACGAATGAAAGAGGACTGGGCAGAGATCAAAGCCTAGATCAGACAGCTGAAATAACGTGGGCCGGGCTGAGTGGCTCAGACGGTTAAGGCGCTGGCCTTCTAACCCCAACTTGGCAGGTTCGATCCTGGCTCAGTCCGGTGGTATTTGAAGGTGCTCAAATACGACAGCCCCGTGTCGGTAGATTTACTGGCACGTAAAAGAACTCCTGCGGGACTAAATTCCGGCACCTCGGCGTCTCCGAAGACCTTAAAAACTAGTTAGTGGGACGTAAAGCAAATAACATTATTAACGAAATAACGTGGTCCTTAGAAGGCCGATACGAACAAAGAAGAAAATTATTATTCTTATTCTTCTTCCTCTTATTTTCAATGTAATACAAATGCAAAGCTAACTGGGGTAACAAACCAAGCGAAATGCTTGTTGCTTGTTGTTTTAAGCGGCCTAACATCGAAGGTCATCGGCCCCAAGCGAAATGCAATTACTCTAAGGAGGCACCGGTGACTATGGGTCCCTTGTAACAATATACTGAGAAGGTATTCCTGAACAGCCTCCGAAAGTTTGCCGGTGAAGTTCAGCTTCATCCTGTAAATGTCACTCGTATTTTTGTGCATATTCGCGAAGACATTAAGAAAAATATGTATGATAATAAATCTATTGCCTTTACGTCCCTACTTTTACGGCTTTCGGAGACGCCGATGTGCCACATGAGTTATTTTACGTGCCAGCAAATCTACCGACACGAGGCTGATATATTCGAGCACCTTCAAATACCACCGGACTGAGTTAGGATCGAACCTGCCAGATTGGGTTCAGAAGGTCATTGCCTGAAACGTCTGAGCCACTCAGCCCGGCAAAGAAAAATATGGAGCCTCGCTATGAGGTACGGGTAAGTGTAACATTAAAACTACAGTTTTCCAGAAACTACTTTTTTCCCACCATTAGATAGCTTAGAAAATATTACTCGTATAAGATGCGAATTATTATATTATATAAATTCTGGCTCTAAGGGTAAATGGTAAGTGTGTTAAACTCTGGTCCAAGGAGTTCCGGCTTCGATTCCAGGTCGGGTTCAAATTTTAACCCTTCATTGGTCTTTCCTCTGGCTTGGGGACTGGTTGTGTGAGTGTTTGGTCTTCAACATCAGAGTTCATCATATCGTCCCTGTTCTGCCAAAACGGCGAATGTTACAATGCTTTTCCTATCCATTATTTCCCTTAAGCCTGGTCACGCCTTCCAGCCACCTATTGATATTCGGTCCATCAGAACAATTTTCGTTGAGTTCATTTTCCTATGCGAGTGTAAAGGGAAATGAACCTTACTGTACCATACTGAAGGAATGTATGTTTGCATGACATTTACACACTCCTAGAGTGTGATGTGTTTAAGGTTCATTTTCCTTTACACACGCGCATAGGAAAATGAACTCAACGAAAATTGTTCTGATGGACCGTATATCAATATATAGCTGGAAGGCGTGACCAGTCTTAAGGGAAATAATGGATAGGAAGAGCATTGTAACATTCGCCGTTTTGGCAGAACAGGGACGATATATAAGGCCCCAATTCTTCACAGACGTGCAGGTCCCCTATAGGGCGTCATTTAGAAAGACTTGCCCCAGCTATTTCCGGAGGCCGTACGCCGTTATTATTATTATTATTATTATTATTATTATTATTATTATTATTATTATTATAGTCCGACCCGTTGGCTGAACGGTCAGCGTACTGGCCTTCGGTTCAGAGGGTCCCGGGTTCGATTCCCGGCCGGGTCGGGGATTTTAACCTTAATTGGTTAATTCCAATGGCACGGGGGCTGGGTGTGTGTGTTGTCTTCATCATCATTTCATCCTCATTACGACGCGCAGGTCGCCTACGGAAGTCAAATAGAAAGACCTGCACCTGGCGAGCCGAACCCGTCCTGGGATATCCCGGCACTAAAAGCCATACGACATTTCATTTCATCATTATTATTATTACTATTATTATATAAAGTTATGGCACTGGATTACGGATGGGGATTAAAGCAGACAACCTGAGGATACCATGCCTAGCCTTTGCAGACGATCTGACTTTATTGGCAAATGACATACAGGAGGCTACTACTCAGCTCCAAACACTGCACTCAATAGCGGCTAAAACGGGTCTTTTGATCAACATAGGAAAGACCGAGTTTGTTACTAACATCAAAGATGCCCCTGGAAAGATGAGAGTGAGTGATAATATCTACATCAAGAGAGTCAAAAGTGTAAAGTACCTTGGGGAATGGTTCTCAGAGGACCTCAGTGAAACAATGGCTCTTGAACACAGGAGACTCAAACTAGATAAGGCTTACCATGCCTGTAGAAAGCTGTATGCTTCAAAAAATCTGTCGATGAATGTCAAACTAAGACACTACAATGCAGTAATCAGACCGTCAGTCCTCTATGCAGCAGAGTGTCTATATTTAACTAAGAAGACCCCACTAAGAGCCCTCGAGGTACAAGAAAGAAAGTTCCTGAGACGGATAGTGGGACCAAGAATTTTACCAGATGGAAGCCGATGGTATCAACCAAATCGTGAGCTATATAAACACCAAGAAAATCTCATAGATGCCATCAGAAGAAGGCGACTGGCTTTTTACGGACACCTATCCAGAATGGACTCAAATAGATTATCTCATAGGATCTTCAAGGCTGCTAACAAGGGCAAAGCTACTGGGTTCGTGTGGATGAAGCAAGTGGAGAAGGACCTTTCGGAACTCCACATAAATCAAAACGACATAGCTGATCGGAGTAACTATCATACAACTCTTAAAACTAAATCCTTTGTAACATCCCTCACAGAAGTTACCCACAGACCAAAAGACGAGACCAGGAAATGGTCTGAGGAACGTAAGATTGAATTTAGCCGGAAAATGAAGGACTACTGGGCCATCAGGAAAGCTCGAGGTACCAACAAGAAAACAGCTGCCAAACCAGCCGCTAAGAACACCAATTGTGGCAAACAACGACGATGACTTCAAGAAACAGCTAAAACACAAGCACCGTGGTCCATAGATGGCCCTAACGAATTAAAAAAAAAAACTGTGATATTTCTAAAACATTATATATTCTGAAATACGTATATTCTGTAATTAAATTCTAATTAATCAATGAAGTATAGTAAATATTTAAGTTATGAAGCTTCGCATAGCTATGAATATACTCGAGATAAACTTGAAGATATATTATGTATAGGACAACAATAGCATCAGTTGAATCCGAATCCTCAACTTTCCAATTTCGCGTCGGTAGCTCTTTCCAGTCGAGGTACGGTGAGTTAGATAATATTTTGTACAGTTGAAACGGATCTAAGTTACATGTAATGAACATGGCCTAATACGTTGAAAGTTGCTTTGGAGTACAATGCGCTCATTAAAATTAAAAATTCAACTACGAATACGCTTGATATGTGATCATATTTGGATGCATTGGTGCCACTACGCCAGGAGGAGCGTGTAATATACACGATTTAAAAAAAAAAGTGCTCAGACAAGACTAAATCTAATGAAATCAGTAATGCACTGACTTTACAAATAAAAATTTTAGCATTTCTATCGTTAATATTATGATAGACATGTTTTGGTAGTTTCAGTAATAATTCACTGAGTGCTCATAACCGGCTTCCCTAAAACCGCCATTGTCTTATTTGGTGGGGTTCATCTGAAAATTTATTTCATGAAATTAGTGATACAAAATGTTTGGCATGTTACTTAGCAACCGTGCAAGTTGCGATGTAAAGTATTGATGGATGGCCATGACTGAGCCTCATCTCGTCACACTCTAGAGAACTGATCACCTCATTCGCGGTAGTTTCATTGGCCCTCAGGCAGTTCACCCTTTCGATGCACTGAATCCTAAACTTATCGACTCTAAATTCCATACAGATACGCCTTGAAAACGATTCATTAGATGTAAATTAATTAATCATTATGAATTTTACTTTCATTTATTTATATACATATTTATGATCATTGGACTTTCAGAGGGAAATTCGACACCATTTTTTTTCTACTGGCACATGAACATATCAGACCAAGGAATACCCAGGTATCAGTTGTGTTTGAGTCATCAGTCCATAGACTGGTTTGATGCAGCTCTCCATGCCACCCTATACTGTGCTAACCTTTTCATTTCTACGTAACTATTGCATCCTACATCTGCTCTAATCTGCTTGTCATATTCATACCTTGGTCTACCCCTACCGTTCTTACCACCTACACTTCCTTCAAAAACCAACTGAACAAGTCCTGGGTGTCTTAAGATGTGTCCTATCATTCTATCTCTTCTTCTCGTCAAATTTATCCAAATCGTCAAATTTATCTCCTCTCACCAATTCGATTCAGTATCTTTTCATTCGTGATTCGATCTATCCATCTCACCTTCAACATTCTTCTGTAACACCACATTTCAAAAGCTTCTATTCTCTTTCTTTCTGAGCTAGTTATCGTCCATGTTTCACTTCCATACAATGCCACGCTCCACACGAAAGTCTTCAAAAACATCTTTCTGATTCCGATATCAATGTTTGAAGTGAGCAAATTTCTGTTCTTAAGAAAGCTCTTCCTTGCTTGTGCTAGTCTGCATTTTATGTCCTCCTTACTTCTGCCATCGTTAGTTATTTTACTACCCAAGTAACAATATTCATCTACTTCCTTTAAGACTTGCCAACTTTGTATTATGCAGGGAAAAAATTAAGTGATTTCCGTGTGTGTTCTGTAAAATAATTGACGCCCAACGATGGAAAAGGGTGAATGTGCCAAAATATGAAAAAAAGTTAAAAAAAAGAGGATGCATTAGCCCAGCCGCATATAGTGGTGAACAGTGCATGAGCCCAAGGTCATTATTTTAGTTGGTAGGAAGTTCAACAGGTAGAGCCACGGTCCAATTTCTGAGGCACTTAATTAAATAAATGAAAATTTTAAAAAGTAAATATTATTATGTAATGATATAAAATTTATTTGTTGGAGTATACTTGCACTTCGAAGACCGATCAGCCATTCCCCAACTGTGGTCCGCAGAGCGAAATTGTATTGTACGCACACAATTCATAGATCATTATTCTAAATTTGATGATGATGATGATGATGATGATGATGATGATGATGATGATGCTTGTTATTTAAAGGGGCCTAACATCTAAGGTCATCGGCCCCTATTCTAAATTTAGAAACATACCGTATGTCTTCACTGTTGTATAACTTGCATACAGTATATGTGATTCTTGGCTGATAAATTGTACAAGTTGGCAGTATCTTGTGTCACAACTCCACGTCTCTGATCGGCATTAGGATCCATGACGTCCCCTGTATCCTACAATTTCTAGAAAGAAAACACTGCGTTTAATGATTTTCGTGACAACATACCTGTGTGAGTGTACCTTTTGAGCTCTCTCACAAATGAGAACGAAGTGCAGAAACGGAACTAACATTGAGGCTGATCTTCGGTTCACCGAGCTCGATAGCTGCAGTCGCTTAAGTGCGGCCAGTATCCAATATTCGGGAGATAGTAAGTTCGAACCCCACTGTCGGCAGCCCTGAAAATGGTTTTCCGTGGTTTCCCATTTTCACCCCAGGCAAATGCTGGGGCTGTACCTTAATTAAGGCCACGGCCACTTCCTTCCCACTCCTACCCCTTCTCTGTCTCATCGTCGCCATAAGACCTATCTGTGTCGGTGCGACGTAAAGCAAAAAAAAAAAAACTTCGGTTCGGGTAGTACGCTTGTAAATCACTTGGTCTTTGTAAAACAGCACCATCCGTCCAATTGATCCAACAACTTAAACAAGTGAATTTTTTCAAGTAAATTGCCAGATCCAGACTGTTGTTATTAGTCAAGTGTCACAACGTTTTATAATTTATAGGCATATATAAAGTGTCTTTATGCACTGTAAATGAAGTTATTTTTAAATTTAAAGGAAATTAAATTTAGCCCTAAATTATACGAATAACATGGTGACATTACACAATTCTGCTTTTTGTTCACGGAATTTAGTATTATGCTCTGTGGCTAGGGGTCCTTGGACTTGCTCAGGGGACTCAGGGGGCTCAGGGGACTCAGGGGACTCACGGGGTTCAGGTACAAAAGTTTGGGAAACCCTCCCGTAGGTAGTTATTATTCCTGATCTCTTTTGGTAGAGAAGGGTGAAAGTCCCTGTTCCGTGGAATGACATCAGTAGACGAATAAGTTTGAGTGGTGTCTTTAAAAGTAGGAAAAATCACAACATGAAGATAAAGTTGGAATTCAAGAGGACAAATTGGGACAATTGTTCGTTTATAGGAAGGGGGAGTTAGGGATTGGAATAACATTGTGACACTTGGCTTATAACTACAACAGTTTGTGGGTTCGGATCCCACTGGTGTCCGGCTGGCCATTTTTGTTCTGTACTTAACATCTCTTCAACACGTACTAAATGTACGTAACACTAAATAATAATTGAAAGTCGGTTTCTATTACAATACGGTCGTAAAAATTCAATATTTATTTCAAAGAGCTTGGAAATGTTGTTGGTGAATTATTACAGTTCCTAATTGCTCTGCTTAAAAACGAATATTTGTCCCAATTTGTCCTCTTGAATTCCAACTTTATATTCATATTATAATGTTTCCTACCTTTAAAAACCCCATCCCAACAATTTTGTAACACTATTCACCTGTCGGATATCATCAGAAAAAATCGTGCTGCTTTACTGTGGAACTTTTCTACTTCTCATATCATGTAATCCTGTTGTAGGTCCCTTACAGTGGAACCATACTCTAAATGGAGTCTTACTAGTGACTTGTATGCCCTTTCCTTGATATCCTTAACCTAAATACCCTTACAACTCTACGAAAAATCTGTAACATTTATTTAAAACCTCATTAATGTGCTCACCCTGAATGAACATCCTTCCTTAGTTTAACGCCTACCCCATAAGGTACTATCACACCCTCAACACAGTAACACAGACTGAGAGTACTTTTCTTCTTGGCGATGTAGGGTTGAGGTAGGTTCGATCCTGCTCAGTTCGGTGGTATTTGAAAGTGCTCAAATACGTCAGCCTAGTGTCGGTAGATTTACTGGTGCGCAGAAGAACTCCTGCGGGACTAAGCCAGTAACATTATTGTTATTATTATTATTCTTGGTGAAACCTGACTTTTTCCCCTTTTACCATCATACCGTTGTCTGCTGTCCATCTCACAACTGTGTTGAGGTAATTTTTTGCAATGGTTCACAATCCTGAAACTTATTTATTAATCAATAGTACAAAATTATCCAGAATAAATCCTTATCTGCTTTTCTAGTTATTTACTCATATCATTTATACATTTAAGAAAACGTAAAGATCCGGTAATGTTGCCGTGTTGAAAGTTAAACAATATTAAACCTTGGGCATCTGTATGTAAGAGCGCCTGCTAAATTTGGTGATCCTTATTCCTCCAGGTCTTTTTCTGTCTGTTTGTACCAATTTAATCTAGTGGTTTTATTCTTTAAGAATGTGTAAATTCTGTGAGTCAGTCTGTTTGAGTTTGAGTCCATTCTTTCTAAGCGCCCCATGAATTGTATTCTTCGTATGCGCGTTGTGTCAGTAATTTTAGAGATTCTTTTATATTTTTCCGCATTTGGTTTTGGAAAATGTACTCCATATTTGATTCCCGATCCTAGTATTTTTCTCATTAAGTTCTTTCACTTCTAATTGTCTTTTTAGTGTTTTGTGTTGGAGATTGAGAGTTTCTGATGCCTCGAAAGCTTCGGATTTGATTACTGTAGTATAGTGTCTGATTTTGCACTTCCAGGAGAGACTTTTTTGTTGTAAGTATTTTTTGTTAACTGAAATGCAGTCTCAATTTTTAGAGTCGCTATTTAATAGATTTATTTTCATTACAATTTTCAGAAATCCATTCACCTAAATATTTAAATTCTTTCACTCGAGCGATGTGGTTGGAGCCAATTTGGGATTCAGATAGCGCAGTTTTGATGTCTGTCATAAATTTTGTATTTTCACATGAAATTTGTAACCCAATTTTCGCTACATCTTCTTGCAGGAGTTAAAGTTGGTTTTGTGAATAGGGGATGTCTTGGGCAATTAGTGCAATGTTGTCTGCAAATGTTAAACAGTACAATTCTATGCCTTTATGCTTTGTAATGGTGCACCGTTTTTTTTCGCCATTCTCTCACAACATTTTCATGCGCACAATTAAAGAGTAATGGGGTTAATCCATCTCCTTGTCATTCTCCTGTGTCTATTGGGAATTCTCTCCTCAATTCTCCCATAGTTTACCTTAGATTTGCTCCCTATGAGTGTTTATTTAATTACATTATTTCTGACATTTATTTCATTTCATAGACTGATGTTCTCACAGTACTGTGCATGGAGTTGAAACGAGGCCAAATTCATGAGAACTAAACGTTTTGCGAAGACTTTGCTTTAATTTATCATAAGTAAGACATCCTGAACACGACTCTTAATATTTTTCCTTTTACACGGGGAAAACGCGAAACAATATCACAGCTATTATTCTAGACCGTAAGAGCATCATAATAATTATTATTTATAAAATGGAAATTGCTTTTCAACACACAAAGAATGTTTATACAAAAAAATGCTTGTCCTCGAACAGTAAAATCCGCCGTTAATTAACAGTGATCGAACGTGAAACTCTTTATGCTTCAGACACGCTCAGTTTACAAACTTAAATGAATAATTTGAGGTAAAGAAAGGAAAATCATGAGAAAAATCTTAGGGCCAAAAATTAAAAAAAGAAATACATTACCGTAAAACCAACCCGAAAATATATTTAAAATATCTAAGGTTACTGATACAATGAGACTGCAATGAATTAAGTTTTATCAAATACACAAATTTCTGCAAATCAAACGCACGAGATCAAACTGTCATAAGCAAGTAGAGAAAGACCTCACTGAATTAGGATCACCAAATTTGTAGGATAGGAATATAGTCAGGAAAATTGTTCACACAAGGGGATTTTAGGAAGACGAGAAGAAACCAACACGACGTACCTGGTCGGAGGAACAGAAATTACAACAATCGATGAAAGTGAAGAACTACTGGGCAAGGACGTAAGTTCAACAAATGTTGATTCCGCGTGGTACTAAGTGACCCATTCGCGCAGAAGGAGAAGAAAGGGAGAAATATTGGCAGATTTATAAAATAAAAATTCACCTTGATTGCTTAGTTTTTAGAGATGACAACGCAATCCAGTATATAGAAAAACTTCATGAAATAACGGCCAAGCACGGACTCCAAATTTAATTTGAAAAGACGTTCCAATAATCTTAACATTATATTATGACAAGGGTGTTAGGAACAACACGCTTTTTGGCAAGGATGGTGATGAGAGGATCCATGAAGTTATCTATTACTATGAATGAGTTTACGGTAAATCGAATGACCTAAGATTTCATCGCATTTCCTAGAAACCAAACATCGAAGAACGGCAAACATCCCCTACGCTCAGGATAAGTTAAACGATGAACTTGAATTCCTAACCAGAACAGTTGTGAGTAATGGATAATCAATGAAACATTTTGACGAAGTGGTACATCGTAAGCTGAAAGACAGGTTGTCTCGGGATTCTCGTCGTTTGAGTCTGGCCTTCTTGCCATACGTACAATCTGGCAATATTATTAATATCAAGACCATCTTCAAGCCTGATATCATCATAGAGAATTGCTTGCGGTCTGTTCATGATCCCCTTGGTTTAAAGTGTGCTGGAATATATATGATTTCTTGTTCATGTGGATCGGTTTATGTTGGCTAGATATGTAGGAATGTAGCCACGAGGGATAAGGAATATCGCAGGCACTTACGTCTTTGCCAACCAGAAAAGTCAGCTGTGACGGAGCGTGCCATACATAATGGCTAGTGTTTGTAACTTTATAACCAAAAGAAGAACAAAATATGCAAGCGAATATGCCCAAAAACTAACTAGATATGACCAACAGAACGTAAAATATGAATTAAATATTTTAGGGATAAGTAGCAAGTATTAGAGTATAACTCAATCAATCAATACTGATCTGCATTTAGGACAGTCGCCCAGGTGGCAGATTCCCTATCTGTTGTTTTCCTAGACTTTTCTTAAATGATTTCAATGACATTGAAAATTTATTGAACATCTGCCTTGGTAAGTTATTCGAATCCCTAACTCCCCTCTTTTAAATGAATATTTGCCCCAATTTGTCCTCTTGAATTCCAACTTTACCTTCATATTGTTAACTTTCCTACTTTTAAAGACGCCACTCAAACTTATTCGTCTACTAATGTCATTCCATGCCATTTCCGCGCTGACAGCTCGGAACATACCACTTAGTCGAGCAGCTCGTCTTCTTTCTCCCAGTTCTACCCAGCCCAAACTTTGCAACACTTTTGTAATGCTACTCTTTTGTCGGAAATCACCCAGAACAAATCGAGCTCCTGTTCTTTGGAATTTTTCCAGTTCTTGAATCAAGTAATCCTGGTGAGGGTCCCACACACTGGAACCATACTCTAGATGTGATCTTACCAGAGACTTATATGCCCTCTCCTTTACATCCTTACTACAACCTCTAAACACTCTCATAACCATGTGCAGAGATCTGTACCCTTTATTTACAATCCCATTTATGTGATTACCCCTATGAAGATCTTTCCTTATACTAACAACCAGATATAGTACTTACAATGATCCCCAAAAGGAACTTTCACACCATAAACGCAGTAATTAAAATTGAGAGGACTTTTCCTATTTGTGAAACTCACAACCTGACTTTTAACCCCGTTTATCATCATACCATTGCCCACTGTCCATCTCACAACATTATCGAGGTCATTTTGCAGTTGCTGACAATCTTGTAACTTATTTATTACTCTATACATAATAACATCAACCACAAAATGCCTTACCTCTGATTCCACTCCTTTACTCATATCATTTATATATATAAGAAAATATAAAGGTCCAATAATACTGCCTTGAAGAATTCCCCTCTATTATTACAGGGTCGGATACAGCTTCGCCTACTCTAATTCTCTGAAATCTATTTTCTAGATATTTAGCAACCCATTCAGTCACTCCTTTGTCTAGTCCAATTGCACTCATTTTTGCCAGTAGTCTCCCATGATCCATCCTATCAAATGCTTTAGACAGGTCAATCGCGATACAGTACATTTGACCTCCTGAATCTAAGATATCTGCTATATCTTGCTGGAATCCTCCAAGTTGAGCTTCAGTGGAACAACCTTTCCTAAAACCGAACTGCCTTCTATCGAACCAGTCATTAATTTCACAAACATGTCTAATATAATCAGAAAGAATGCCTTCCCAAAGCTTACATGCAACGCATGTCAAACTTACTGACCTGTAATTTTCAGCTTTATGTCTATTACCCTTTCCTTTATACACAAGGGCTACTATAGCAACTCTCCATTCGTTTGGTATAGCTCCTTCAACCAAACAATTAGCAAGTAAGTACTTCAGATATGGTACTATATCCCAACCCATTGTCTTTAGTATATCCCCAGAAATCTTATCAATTCCAGCCGCTTTTCTAGTTTTCAACTTTTTAATCTTATTGTAAATATAATTGTTATCATGTGTATATTTTAATGATTCTTTAGCATTAGTCACCTCCTCTATCTGGACATTATCCTTGTAACCAACAATATTTACATACTGTTGACTGAATACTTCTGCCTTCTGAAGATCCTCACATACACACTCTCCTTGTTCATTAATGATTCCTGGAGGCATTTAATATGCCAAAAGGTGATTAGCAATAATACAGCAGACAGGTTTATCATACAAACTGACAGACCTGCAGTAGGTATGTTAAAATTTATACATTCGTTCAGTATCACAGTACTGAGGCACAAGGACCAAAAATGTCGAAGTATTAGAATTCTTTTTTGTATTGGTCGGCGTAAGTTCGTCCAACGTCAGCTTCTCGGAAACGTTTTCTAAAAAGAAAAAAAGAAAATATCTACTACATTGTTTGAAATCCTGTGTGTGAAAATCGACGCAGATAACGTGTACTCTGTTAAAAACGACGCTTCAATTTAAACAAACATGCTCAAAATATAATCAAATATGACCTTATATCACTAAAGTAAGCAAACTATGACCAAAACAATAGACATGGCCGAAATATGAATTTATATACAACATAAAATTGCTTTAAACGGAGTCTGGGACCAATAATTCGCCCTTATATTTCAGTTTTCTGGTAAAATGTGCTCAGGAAAGAAATGATTTTCTCCTTAACACAAGAACCTTAATGATGGCTATGAAATCATTTCTGATGCAAGGTGGTGGTGATTATTGTTTTAAGAGGAACTACAACTAGGTAACTATCCTTTTGATAACACTAATCAGAGAGAAAATTGTAAGGGATCCGACACTTCGGAAGATGAAGGTATCGGCCAAAGAAAGACAAGGGCCACGAAGGGTGGGAAAATGAAAGTCTCCCTAGGCCTCGAGTGCTCTATTACTGTCGGGGTCGGAAAAGAAGAAGAGTTGACCAAGGGAGTTCAGAGTGGATAGATGAAAGTGAGGAGCCTGGCACAGGTAAGTGGAAGCAATGCCAGGACTCAGCAAACGGCCCCGTGATCACCAACCCACGCTCCCAAGTTAAGAGCCCTCTGCCTCTTTTAGTTGCCTCTCATGACAGGCAGCGGATAGCGTGGGTGTTATTCTACCGCCCCCACCCCTAAGGGGATTTCCGATGCAACATCGATCATTTGCAAGGAGAAACGTTTTACACCTAGAATAATTCGTGAAGCGATAGAACTTGCTAAACGCCCGAATAATTTTGACAAAGGGGACGGCTATATACTGAGTAGATCATGGCTGCTCTCCATAGTCAACTCGTCAACATCTTTCTACTTGACTCTGGAGGCCCTGGAATGAACTAAATTTCTAACAGGATTTCTCTGTCTTGAGTGTTCTTACTATGGAGTGATAAAAGCAAAGCCATCTCCTTACAGGCCATGAAGTTCCTTGAAGGGGTGGAAGGTAAAGGCTTCCACTATCCATAACCTCGGCTCTTGGTGGCGTGGAGTGGTTAGCTCTCTGCCCGGCCACCTTTGCCCCCATGAATTAACCTGGTACTTATATTTGGTGTAGGCTGAGTGAACCTCAGGGCCATCTGCGCTCCCGGAAGGGAAAATCTCGTTTCTTAAATTTTTCGTCTTCCTGACGGGGAATAGAACCCACGTCCTTCCGGCATAAGAAAAATAAAATTTCAAATTATGTTCAAAACAAGAAGTAAACTACATCGTCTTCAATCATCGCCATCACTGTCACTATCATTATGAAAATTCCCAGCTAGAGCTGTTGATAAAACGGCATTGCAGGGTTGTCCTCTGTTATGCCGAGTTTGCTTGCAAGCGTTTATTTTTGGTCTTTTATCTTCTTCTATTTCACTGGGTGGTGTAAGGCTAGGCGCGCACTTGAGATTTCCGGTCGTTGCGACAGAAAAATCGCTATTTCAGTATTTAATTCTTATTCGCGCACTATGACTGATAAATCGTTGATAATTTGCAGTTGCAGATGTACTGATTTGGCGAATTTTGCTTACGTAAAATTGCACTGAATCATGAATTAAGTAAATAACTCTTAACCTTTTTATCTTTAAATTTATATCAGCTAAGGTTTGAATAACCAATCACTTAGGGAAAATCCGAGGAAGGGAGGCAATCCACCGAGGGATGGTAGAAGAAGGAATATACAAGATTTAGTGACCCGGTCGTTGGTTAATTTTAAGAACTTTTGATTGACGTGGTAAATGTGATGGCTGCTGAATACCAAAACGATAGATAAACTGAGGAATGTGTAAATAATAAAATACAGAACATTTAGAAACTTTCTTCTGTAGAATATTTTTCAAGTAATAAGCATGACTGTTGATCTCTTACTTCAATTATTCGAGTATCTTATGCATGATACATATTCGTACCTTGGAAACATAATAAATGAAGACTGGGATTGCTCACAAGAAGTCAAGGTACGCATTGGAAAAGCAAAAAGTGTGTTCCAGAAAATGAGTAATGTGTTTAAAAGCCACAATCTAACTTTAGGGACTAAAATCAGACTTCTGCACTGTTATGTATTTTCTCTTCTTTTATATGGTGTAGAGACATGGACCTTAAATAAAAACACAGAGAAGAAGCTGGAGGCCTTTGAAACATGGCTTTATAGGCGGATCCTGAGAAGATCTTGGATCCAGAGAATGACAAACGGGGAAGTAATGAGAAGGATCAACACAACACCTCAATTGATCAAGATAGTGAAATGCCGAAAGCTGCAGTATCTGGGACATATAATGCGCAACACAGATAGATAAAACCTACTCCAAAAAATACTCCAGGGGAAAATTGACAGCAAAAGATGTCCTGGAAGAAGACGAATATCTTGGCTTGACAATCTTAGAGGCTGGTGCAATATGTCATCAGTTGAACTGTCCGCGCTGCCACAAACAGGACGAAAATAGCCATCATGATCGCCAACATCCGAAACGGATAGGCACCGAGAGAAGAAGAAAAAGAATCTGTCAGTGTTGCAGTCGTACTAATCAATCAATCAATCAATCAATCAATCAATCAATCAATCAATCAATCAATCAATCAATCAATCAATCAATCAATCAATCAATCAATCAATCAATCAATCAATCAATCAATCAATCAATCAATCAATCAATCAATCAATCAATCAATCAATCAATCAATCAATCAATCAATCAATCAATCAATCAATCAATCACGACTGATCTACATTTAGGGCAGTCGCTCAGGTGGTAGATTCCGTATCTGTTGTTTTCCTAGCCTTTTCTTACATGATTTCAAAGAAATTGGAAATTTATTGAACATCTCCCTTGGTAAGTTATTCCAATCCCTAACACCACTTCCTATAAACGAATATTTGACCCAATTTGTCCTCTTGAATTCCAACTTTATCTTCATATTGTGATCTTTCCTACTTTTAAAGACACCATTCAAACTTATTCGTCTACTGATGTCCTCCCACGCCATCTATCCACTGACAGCTCGGAACATACTACTTAATCGAGCAGCTCGTCTTCTTTCTCCCAAGTCTTCCCAGCCCAAACTTTTCAACATTTATGTAACACTACTCTTTTGTCGGAAATCGCCCAGAACAAATCGAGCTGCTTTTCTTTGGATTTTTCCCAGTTCCTGAATCAAGTAATCCTGGTAAGGGTCCCATACACTGGAACCATATTCTAGTTGGGGGTCTCATCAAAGACAACTATGCTCTCTCCTTTACATCCTTACTACAACCCCTAAATACTTTCATAACCATGTGCAGAGATCTGTACCCTTTATTTACAATCATATTTATGTGATTACCCCAATGAAGATCTTTCCTTATATTAATACCTAGGTATTTACAATGATCCCTTGGAGTGCCCAAAAATATTGCAAACACCTCCGCCGATCACGATTATTATTCTTGGATCCTTTTATTCCTTTTAATGGTTAATATACGCTAATACTTAATCCATCATTTATCCTAACTATTGGTTTAATTTCCTTGTATCCAAAAAGTATATGTGCGAAGCGGTACTTATAACAAATGAAAGAACTTGATCCTAATATTATTTGCCCGAAAAGGTAATAATACCCCCTCATCTTTGAAACACTACAAGCATCCGGCATTACACGACCGCCACCGCCGTAGTAAAAGTAAAATAATTAAACTGTACTCAAACACATATTTATTCTTCATCTCTGCCCCGGAAGATTCATTCCAATATCGACAGACACGTAAACATACTTCTCCCCGAAGGTTTTATTTTATGCTGTGATCACCATATTCTTTGAGTTCTTTATTTTAAAGAGCTTTTATTTTCCAGTCTCCGTTATCAATCTTTAGGTATCGAACACACTATTTATAAGGTTGTCATCAGCGTTTGATTCGTTGGCCGATATTTCTGGCGCTATTCTAAAATTCATGCAGTCAGACAGTGAAGATAATTGCTTGAACTGGCCGACTCGTTGGCTGAATGGTCAGCGTACTGGCCTTCGATTCAGAGGGTCCCGGGTTCGATTCCTGGCCGGGTCGGGGATTTTAACCTTCATTGGTTAATTCCAATGGCCCGGGGGCTGGGTGTTTGTGCTGTCCCCAACATCCCTGCAACTCACACACCACACATAACACTATCCTCCACCACAATAACACGCAGTTACCTACACATGGCAGATGCCGCCCACCCTCATCGGAGGGTCTGCCTTACAAGGTCTGCACTCGGCTAGAAATAGCCACACGAAATTATTATTATTATTGCTTGAACTGCGAATTAATGGTAATTTGTGCGCGCAGATTCATTTCTTTCTATGTGGCTCATATAGGTACAGCGATAGTCGCGTCACCAAGAAAATATAGGTATTCCTCGCTTTGCGCGATTAATTCGTTCCGAGTAATCATCGCGTAATACGAAAACGCGTAAAGTGAATGTATTATACTATGGGATAGATAGGAGATAGGAGATGGGGACTATTTCAAGGAAAAATAAAACGCCTGTGAGTTTTATGCAAGTGGAAGTTTCTTTTCATGCCATTAGTACAGTATGCAACTCTACGTACATAACTTTGAGAGCCTTTAGTCATTTACTCCATAATTGTCCGGCTCCATGGTTAGCGTGATGGCCTTTGGTCAAAAGGGTCCTGGGCTCGACTCCCGGCAGGGTCTGGAATTTTAACCATAATTGATTGATTTCGCTGGCACGGGGGCTGGGTGTATGTGTCGTCTTCTTCATCATTTCATCTTCATCATGACGCGCAGGTCACCTGCGGGAGTCAAATCAAAAGACGTGCACCTGGCGATCCGAACATGTCCTCGGACACTCCCAGCGCTAAAAGCCATACGCCATTTCATTTCATTTCTCCATAATTGGCTCCCTTATTTGTGTTATCTTGGATGACGTCATTCTGGTCGCACTTTTTGCAGCTTTCCTTAATTTTTCTGCTTGACTTTTTATGGTTCTCAGGGTTGATTATGGGATTCATGTAGCTCTGAAAATGTCTACAGTGCGCTCATTGCGCTCATATCGCTTTATAACTTCCAGCTTTTCTTCAAGTGTTATTGATTTCCTTCGCTTTTTTGCTTTTCGAAGCATTTTGATCACCTTTTCACGTCCTTAGAAACAATAAAACACAGCTTGCTAACTCAGTGCTCTCTTTAATACTTACCAAACGTTGCCAGTCAACACTGAGACAACACAACACAGGTACTGATCGCTCTCTTTGAGACTGAATACACACCACTGTGCAGCGCCGAACACTCGGTAATGAAATCGTCCATAGGGTGATTGTAAATCCGCAACCGATCTTGTATACTTTTAAAAATATTTTCTATAATCTATATACATAAAATAAGAGTTTTATCTGTACATTGCTCAGAATTTGAAAGGAATGTTATTTCTTTATCGGTCATGTCCACAGTAACAAGGAAATGCACTTTTATTTTTCCGTAATGTCTGTCTGTCTGTCTGTCTGTCTGTACACGCATCACGAGAAAACGGCTAAAGAGAATTTAATGAAAATCGGTATGTAAATTCAGGAGATGAGCCACAAAAATCTAAGCTATAAATTAATTTATTCATGCTGAGTGAAATGGTAGTTTAGGGAAGGCCTAACATTTAATTCTCAAATATTTACATTAGTAGTGGTCCTATCGATAAATAATACATAACTGAAGTTATATAGAATTAAATTTCGGATCATTTACTGTATGTTTTGTACGTTTTTGCCGTACCGGCTATAACAACACAGATATTCATGAATATGTATTTTTCTTGCCAAGTCCATATCAATGCCGAGTCAGGAGAAAAGGGGTTAACAGAATTTAATGAAAATCGGTGTCCGGCTCCATGGCAAAATGGTTAGCGTGTTGGCCTTTGGTCGCAGGGGTCCCGGGTTCGATTCCCGGCAGGGTCGGGAATTTTAACCAACATTGGTTAATTTCGATGGTACTGGGGCTGGGTGTATGTGTTGTCCTCATCATCATTTCATCCTCATCACGACGCGCAGGTCGCCTACGGGAGTCAAATCAAAAGACCTGCACTTGGCGAGCCGAACATGTCTTCGGACACTCCCGGCACTAAAAGCCATACGGCATTTCATTTCAATGAAAATCGGTATATAGAGCCGGTGAATAAGACAGTGCAGTCCAAGCATAAACAATTTTACTCACCCCGGAAAAACTGTAGTTTAGGGGAAGGCGCCTAAAATTTAATTTTTAAATACCTATTGTTATTGGTCCTATCGAGACACACTACATAACAAAAGTTATAGAGAATACAATTTTCGATCATTTATGTTTTATTCATTTTTACCGTACCGACTAAGATAAGAGTGGTATTTCAGAGTCGGAAGAAAACGAAATATGAAGGCCTACAATATCGAAAGCGCATAACATTGATAAACAATAACATTACATTGACCATTGTTTGTCGTGATGTTCTTTGTTTCTTATGCTGCCGCTCAACTCCGATAGATGGAATTACTGCTGCGTACCGAGTATAACAGCATGGGTGAATATTGGCGAGAAATAGCTAGGAAGTTAGAAAACTTTCTTCTTTAGCATTCCATTCCTCTGGTTCATACATTTTCTGATACTGCTGGTACGTAACGCACTGGTTCATCATAGTATTCCGGCTATTCGATTCCTACTCTTACGCCTGTTTTGAATGGGCCGTGTGCACACTTAAGGCAGAGGCTCACTTAGTAGTAGTATGACCTGCTCTAGAATTACAATTTAGGCCTATTCCAAATTATAGCACCACAGTTCACGAAATAACTCAAAATTCAACCCTGAAAAGTGCCGTTTCTTAAGGAAAGCTGCTTCTTCTTCTTCTTCTTCTTCTTCTTCCAAGTCAAATATATTTTTCCGCCGCCAGTGTAGTGAATTGAGATATTCCGACTCATCGGGTACTCCTGTTAAACATATGAGGAAGAGGGCATAATTTTTGCCCGGAGACTCTACAATATTCACCCCTCCCCCACCTTCACCCCCTCCCCCCCCCCCCCGACCATCGAGATTAAAGAGTGTTCATGGCTTACGCCTACTATTACAATAAAAATTCCCTGACCCAGTCTTCACGTAAGAAAAGACGTTTGGTGACTTCCTCATCGCGTTTCTAGGGTAACGTTAAGAGCTTTCCAATGTAATACAATCTTGCTCACAAGGTGTACACTACCTAACCTAGAATTCTGTATACAATGTAGAATTCCGTAGCGAAGCACGGGTACATCAGCTAGTTATGTATATTTTTAAAATCGCGTTATAGCGAAAACGCGTAAAGTAAGAACGCGTATGACGAGGGATAACTGTAGGTCTGGTTGCATGTTTTTAATCACTGCAATTATGTGGTCACATGTACAGTACCGGTCAAACGTTCAGCACCACATAAATAAATTATGAGATGTCATCTAGAACGTAAAATTGTGCTACTAGACCTCTGTATTTTTTCCTGAGCTCTCGCATCTAGTATGATATACGTCGCCTGATTTCGTTGAGTTACGCCAAGTATTGTAGAAGTTGGAAGGTCACATCAGGAAGTCGACATTTTTAGAAATATTATGTACTATATACTCTAAATTGGTTTCAGGTATCACCATCAAGATTCTTTTGTAGACTTAGTAATAGGTGGGGGTTATTTTAGTATAAATATAAATATTCCGAAAAAATGCGGCATCGATTTCTGTGCGTTATTTTTTTTTGTCAAACCAGCGCTAAGATGGTGAGTTTTTCCATGTTCTTCTCATAGATCCCAGTGTGAGCTATCGGCATCAGAAATGTGTTCTTGGATGCCACCTGCAGAGTGCAACTGGAACTCTCAGGGTAGTTAAGTCTGATGCCGATAGCTCACCACGAGACCTTGGGCCATACATGACAAAGACAAAGAAAAATCAATCATCTTGGCGCTGCTTTGAAAAAAAATGAAACAACGCAAATAAATGTTGCCGTATATTTTCAGAATTTTTATATTTATACTAAAATGGACCCCAACTATTGCTAAGTCTACAAAAAAATGTTGGTGGTGATACTTGCAGCAACCAATTAAGAGTGTACAGTACATTATATTACCAACTTTTTATATTTTTTGCTGTCACCTTCCAAGAATTAAACATTCATACCTTCTACAGTACTTGGAGTAACTTAGTGAAATCAGACGACATATATCCTATTAGAAGTGAGAGTTGAGAAATAAAATTTCAGAGGTCTAGTAGCACAATTTTAGGTTCTAGATGATATTTCGTGATTTCTTCACGTGGTCCTAAACTTGTAATCGGTACTGTACATGCTTTCATACTTGTAGAAATAATGAGTTTTATTTTTGCGGCTAAACAATCTTGCGATTATAAATCGCAAGCACGCTCCTGCCTAACTATTCTTATCTGGGCTTGAGATATGACCATTTGTTTTACCCCTCTTCAACAATGTGCGAAAACATCCTCACAGCCCTGAGGATTGCAGAACACTTGCTTTGCACTTATCTGAATAGATTTCAATTGGCCCTTGTTACTGATCCAACAATAAGGTTTGAGAGTAACAGTTCACAGGCCAAAGAAGATGATTCTGAAAAGAAGAGACACTACGAACCCTGTTTTAAGTACTTTGAAGAAAAGTATCACATACCCGCCAGTTGCTGGGAAGTGATTGGGTTACTCTTCGGTGCGCGAGGATCTGTCACAAAATTTTCAATGAAATTCTTCCTTCGTTTTCGTATTCCCGTTTCGTATCTAAATGATATTTGTTTAGATGTTTTACGAGATTCTTTGGCAATGGTAAATCATCATTTGTACGGTATGCGTAAAGAAAAATAAAGTTTTCCTGATCGGGGATAGCTGTAGGGCTACAACAGGGGAAATTCAAAAATTAAAAAAATTTATAAGCTCACTTTATCCTAAGATAAATAGTGCGAAAATAGAAAATAGATAATAATTTGATGCTGTTACCGTACGATACCCCTTGTGGATTCTCTCTCTCAATCCAGTTTCGATTCTATATGTTCCCTAGCTGAGGTTTTCTACGTTTAGAGATGTCAATCTGTGCCAAGAACATGTACAGAGTCAACTTCTCCAAAAATATTGTTATACTCTAGGGCCAGTTTTCATCAACGTGAGTTAATTTTGCTGTTATTTTAGATTTCCAAAATTCGGATAATGTCATTATCTCGGATGACGCTCACTCAGAATTTATTATCTCGGTTTACCTAAACTAATCTTGAAGCTTAACGTTTTCGTACTGACGCACAGAAAACAAATGACTACGTGCTGCACTCTAGCAGATGAAAATGAAGCGTTGTGTCACGTGGCCACTGGCACACTCTCTGTCCTTAACAACACGTACAAAATCCACAAACCCAAGTCAAAGAGGCCTTTGTACAGTGTCTTATGTTCGGAAGCGGCTCCAGTGAGCTCTGACTCACGTACTCCGACAAGCGGGGTAAGAACGCATGCCAGTTTGCGTGCTCGTTCAAATGAAGGCAGAAAAACTGTTCTTGAGAGGAAAAGAATCTCATACACTAGTGATGCCATGGTGAAGCGACACTGCCTCACAGAGACCCCTGCAAATATTTCGAATATAGCATTGTATTCACACGTTAAGACAATTCCTTTCTTCTTGGCCAACTGACGTTCAGTATTATCTAACACCCATTCGGGTAATACAAGTCAGTGTTCGGGCACAGGAAAAAATAAAATAACTTTTTAATTGTAACTTGATGCTTCATACACGACAAAAATCATTCCTCCTCCAGAACAATATAGTAAGGAATAATGATAGAAAGATGATTTGAACTTACAAAATTTTGACCCAATACCACTAACTACTGTAGAAGGTATTTTGGACTTAGAAAGTTTTGACACAATAGCAGAAGAAGATTATAGGGATTTACAAAGTTTTGACATAATACCACTAACTACTGTAGAATATGTTAGGGACTTACAAAGTTTTCACACAATGTCACTAACTACTGTAGAAGATGTTAGGGACTTGAAAAGTTTTGACACAATACCACTAATTACTGTAGAAGATGTTACGGACTTGCAAAGTCCTGGAACCATTTCATACACCCAGAACTTACAAAGCTTTGGACTAGCTGAGGAATAGGTCTCACATAATTTTGTTGCAATACGGATTTTCAAACAAATATTTCTATGGTTTTTAACACATTTTGGAACAAACTAATTATGGCCTTGGCGCAAGGAATGTGTCAAGGGAAACTTAAAATTCAACTTTTGGACTTGCACTTGGGCAATCTTGAAATTAAGATGAAGAGTAAAGGGAAGATATATGATTCTTCGAAGAAAGGGAAGAAGAACGAAGGACATGAAAATGAATGGATCCCTATCCCTCGCAAACCTACTATCGTCGGGGTAGGAAGAATTGAGCAACGGAGGTGGGACAGGAAAATGAAAGCGAAAAATCTGGCAAAAAAAGTACGTAGAAGCAACATTAATTTCAGCTATAGGTGCCTTAAGCACACCTCCACACTCGTGAGTTAACACCTCCTGGGGAGCTGAAACAGGATCTTATTCAACTAAGGATTTTAATATTCTTCTTATTCTCCTTCCTAGCGATTTCCCGCTGGTGCAGGGTCCACTGTTTTATCTTGGCTCGCCATTTTGTACGGTCTTGGGTATCATGTGGTCTTAAGTCCAGAGTATTCATATCAGCATTGTCCGGCTCCATGACTAAATGGTTAGCGTGCTGGCCTTTGGCCACAAGGATCCCGGGTTCGATTCCCGGCAGTGTCGGGAATTTTAACTATAATTGGTAAATTCCGCTGGCACTGGGGCTGGGTGTATGTGTCGTCTTCATCATAATTTCGTCCTCATCACGACGCGTGGGTCGGCTACGGGCGTCAAATCAAAAGACCTGCACCTGGCGAACCGAACTTGTCCTTGGGCACTCCCGGCACTAAAAGCCATACGCCACTTCATTTCATATCAGCATTCACCGTGTCATGCCAGCGCTGCTTTGAACATCCACGGGGACGTTGTCCATTAATTTAAAAAGTGTGGGTGAAATTGGCAACTGTTCCAGGTGCAGCACGCACGACGTGGAGACGTTTTTCCTGTGTCTTCACAGTGATGGGTGCAATGCCCATTTGCTGGCGGACGGTGTTGTTTCTGACATGATGCAGGAGTGTGATGCCCATCGACCAACGGAGCTTACGCATTTTCATGTTCTGTAACTGGTATTCTGTAGCTTTGTCAGCTGGTCGACATTCAAAACCGTATATACCAACGGAACGTACTATCATGCGGTATATTTTGGGACTTCAGATGTAGTGGTATCCTTCTGTCGCAGAGACTGCCTGTGACTCCCCCCCATCTCATCCATGCTACCTTTATCCTACTTCGCAATTCATCACGTAGGAAAATGAAACCGCGTGCTAAGAGAAGAGAATATTACTATGAGACCGCGTCACTATGCTGGAAGCCCTAATTTTGTCGTAATCAGTGCTCTTACAGTGAAACCTCCCTAGTTCACTGAACACCATATGAGATCACTTACTTATTCACTGATCATATTCTTCTTCTGTAAGTACCATATCCTGATCTGATCCAGGCCTTTCTAATAACAGCTGCTCTGGACCACTGGTGTATGTTTCCCAACCAGTAAATGCGTCGTCGCCCAGGGCGTCTTCTTCCTTTTACTTTTCATTGAAGCATGAGATGTTGAAGGTGGTATTTCTCGTTACGCACTATGTGGCCAGAGTATGCTGTCTTTCTTCCTTTGATGGCCTTTGCTACTTTTAATTGCTTGCTCATGCGGTGAATAACGACTTCCTTTGTTACGTAATACAACCAAGATATTCTGAGCATACGACGATAACACTAGAGCTCAAAGGCATTTTACCGTTTAATTATTACGGCCGTGAGTGTCCACAAAGTGGAGAAGACATAACACTTAAAGTTTTAAGATGAAGGTTTAAGTTCAGATTACATAATAATTTCTCCATCCGATGGAATGCCGCCCGTGCTTTGTCAGTTCGGATTTTTATTTCTTGATGTTGGTCCCATCTCTCATTCAGTGAAGAGCCTAATCATTGATCATAGCCTGTGTTAATATATTGCAAAAGAACAAAAGATACATATATTGAATGCGGTCGATGAGTTTTCAGAATGCAGTTAGACGATGTAACACAGAGATATAGACTGTATTCAAGAAGGCAGTGGTCATGGTGTGATTAGTGGCTCTATAAAAGAGAAGTAGCTTGTGATATATCTACAACAATTACCACTTTCTTTGATATTCATTCTGTAAAAAGTGCCAATGTACACTATATGGGTGCATCTAACTGTTTGATCTTCAAACCTTTCCCGTACAAATTAGATGAAGTCTTCATGAATCACTGGTGTTTATGTTTATGTAATATAAATCTAGTAAAAAGTTTTGTGGTGGACGGACCACTTACGAGATTCTTTTGACTGATTGCCAACAACACACTGGCAAGTTTCTCGGCGACATCTACTTTGCTTTACACGCATGGGTCAGCTTCTTTTTTAGTTATGGATCGACAGTTAACACAAACACTTATCTAGCAAAGTTAATTAAGTTTACGGCATTCAAGAAAGCGTATTTCCATTTGTTACAAGTGAGTAAATTTAAAATACCAATATAAATGGTGCGTTATTGGACATTTTCCAGCTAAGTGTTTCCTAGTCGCCAGCGTTTCGCCCCAGTGTGCTAATTTTGGCTCATCAGTTGATAAATAGCACACCTACTAAGACGCATGCGGCATGACTAATGCATACCGTTATCCAGGAATTAGGTTGAGGCTGATGATGAGGAAGTAGAAGAAGAAGAGGAGGAGGAGGAGGAGGGAAAGGAGAAGGTGGTAGTGTTCCACGTTGGTACTAACAACGTAAGGCAAGAAGGTATAAGTACCAACATAGTTGGGGATGTGTGGAATCTGGTAAATGCAGCACGGGTAAAGTTTAAGGAAGCGGAGATTGTTATCAGTGGAATACTGTGTAGGAGGTATCCTGACTGGAAGGTGATTGGGGATTTAAATGAGACTATAGAGTGGGTATGTGGGAAACTGGGAGTGAGATTTCTAGATCCTAATGGGTGGCTAGGAGATAAGGACCTGCACTCAGATGGCCTTCACTTAATCTGTAGTGGTTCGTATAATTAGGCATTTTGTTTAGAAGGGTAATAAGGAGATACATTCAGGGAAACGGGGGGGGGGGGGTCTAGGGAGTGGTGATAAGGTTACAGGGATCTGGAAGTCAAGTAGGAATGACATAAAAATGTTAGTGTTGAATTGTAGAAGTTTTGTAAAGAAAAGAATAGAATTAAGTAATTTAATATGTATATACTTACCAGATATTGCAAGAGGAGTTGAATAATGGCTGAGAAGTGATATAATGGATGCAGAACATTTCTCACGGAATTGGAGTGTGTATCGTTGAGATACGATAGGAATGTTGGGAGGGGGAATATTCAGTCTGGTGAAAGAAGAATTTGTAAGCTACGGAAAAGTTAAAGATGAGAAACATGAAATTCTAGGTGTAAGGCTCATTTCTGAACAAAATAGGCATCTTGATGTCCTTGGAGTATATAGACCGGGAAAGGGTAGCACTGACGCTGAATTAGAAGTATTTGATAAGGTAATCAGATATGTAGGGAAACGGTATGGAAAGGAATGTGATTGTAGCGGGAGATCTCAATTTACCAAATGTCAATTGGGATGTTAATGCGAACGACAGGAAGCATGACCAACAATGGCAAGGGAGTTAATATGGGAAGGACAGTTGATTCAGAAAGTGATGGAACCAACTATGGGGAAGAATATTCTGAACGTAGTGCTGGTAAAACCAGATGAGCTCTATACGGAAACCGATGTAATAAATGGTATTATCGATCACGAAGCTGTTTTTGTCGTAGTAAAAAGTGAATGTGATAGAAAGGTCTTAAATGTAGGACTATTAGGCAGTACCATATGGCTAATAAAGGAGGCACGAGAGAGTTTCTAAAAACTAAGATCGGTGAAAAACGGTAAATAAAAATGTAAACAGACTCTGAGAAGGGTTTAAAGCAATTGTTGAGGAATGTGAAAACAGGTTTGTACCTTGAAAAGTGGTAAAGAATGGCAAATACCCACTATATTATAACGGAGAATTAAAGAGACTAAGAAGGGGTGCAGCTTGGAAAGAAATAGAGTTAGAAATTGCTGTGGAAGTAAGAAGACATTGTAGGAACTAGGAAATTGAATCTAGCAAAGAAGTCAGTTAAGGATAACATGATGGCAAGCATAATTGGCAGTCATACAAGTTTTAGTGGAAAATGGAAGGGTATGTGTTGAAAACTAGAAAAGCAGCTGGAATTGATAATATTTCGGGGAATATACTGAAGGCAGTGGGTTGGGATATAGTACCATAATCTGAAGTACTTATTTGATTATGTTTTGCACGAAGGAGCTGTACCAAACGAATGGAGAGTTGATATAGTAGCTGCTGTGCATAAAGGAAAGGGTAGTAGACATAAAGCTGAAAATTACAGGCCAGTCAGTATGACATGCATTATATTAGACACGTTTGCGAAATTAATAACTGGTTCGATAGAAGGCAGTTCGGGTTTGGGTAAGGTTATTCCAATGAAGTTTAACTTGTAGGATTCCAGCAAGATATAGCAAATATCTTGGATTCAGGACGTCGAATGGATTTTATCGCGATTGACCTGTCTACGGTATTTGATAGGGTGGATCATGGGAGACTACTGGCAATAATGAGTGCAGTTGGACTATTCGAAAGAGGAGTGACTGAATGGGTTGATATATTTATAGAAAATATATCACAGTGTAAGCGAAGCTTTATCTGACCCTTTAATAATTAAGAGGGGAATTTCTTAAGGCAGTATTATTGGACCTTTATGTTTTCATATGTATATATAACTGCCTGCTGTCATTTCTTGCTGGATGCAGTACTTTTGCATCCATCTCTTGGCACAGGCCAGAGTAAAGTGTAGCTTCCACCGAAGTCCCAGTCAACATCCATGGCTGTGACAATATGGAAGTTGCTGGGGTATGGGTAGTGCTGAGTAATGGCATTCAGAGCACGACTAGTGCATCTGAGTGTTATGAAAGGTGCTGCTCATAGGGTCAGTCGTGCTGCAATAGTACTTTCTGACCCAGTGAGGAAAGCAATGGCAAACTACCTCACTCCTCATCTTGGCTAGTACGCCTCATTTTGGTGCTGCCATTGGTTTTTTGGGGTTTCCTTATAACCGCATAACCTTTGGTGGTGCTATTTGAGGATCCAACCAGCCTCTGGGCTGATGACCTAACAGACAGACATGTATATATAAATGATATGAGTAAAGGAGGGGAATCAGAGATAAGGCTTTTTGCGGATGATGCTATTGTGTAGAGAGTAATAAATAAGTTACAAGATTGTGAGCAACTGCAAAATGACCTCGATAAAGTTGTGAGATAGACAACAGGCAATGGTATTGTGATAAACGGGGTTAAAAGTCAGGTTGTGAGTTTCGCAAATAGGAAAAATCCTCTCAGTTTTAATTACCGCGTTGATGTGGGTGAAGGTTCCTTATGGGAATCACCGTAAGTACCTTGGTGTTAATATAAAGAAATACCTCCATTGGGGTAATCACAGAAATGGGATTGTAAATAAAGGGTACAGATCTCTGTACATGGTTTCGAGGGTGTTTAGGGGTTGTAGTAAGGATGTAAAGGAGAGGGCATATACGTATCTAGTAGTACCCCAACTACAGTCCTCTTCCAGTGTATGGGACCCTCACCAGGATTACTTGATTCAAGAACTGGAAAAAATCCAAAGAAAAGCAGCTCGATTTGTTCTGGGTGGTTTTCGACAGAAGAGTAGCGTTACAAAAATGTTGCAAAGTTTGGGCTGGGAAGATTTGGGTGGAAGGAGACGAGCTGCTCGACTAAGCGGAATTTTCCGAGCTGTCAGTGGAGAAATGGTGTGGGAGGACATCAGTAGACGAATAAGTTTGAGTGGTGTCTTTGAAAGTAGAAGAGATCACAATATGAAGATAAAGTTGGAATTCAAGAGGACAAATTGGGAGCAAATATTCGTTCATAGGAAGGGGAGTTACGGATTTGAATAACTTACCAAGAGAGATGTTCAATAAATTTCCAATTTCTTAGCGATCATTTAAGAAAAGGCTAGGAAAACAACAGGCAGAAAGTCTGCCACTTGGGCGACTGCCCTAAATGAAGATCAGTGGTGATTGATTGATTGATTGATTGATTGATTGATTGATTGATTGATTGATTGATTGATTGATTGATTGTGGAGGCCACTGCTGTGTAGTGGCCAGTGGCCAGTGGCTCCTAGTAGCCTACGCAGTGGCCTCCACGGTATGCACTAGCCATGCGTCTTGATATGTGTGCTATTTACCAACTGATGAGCCCAACTTAGCACACTGGAGCGAAACACTGGCAACCAGGAATGATATAGCTGGAAAATTTATAATTTCAAATAACGGCCGAACTATCATGGGCAATATTTTCCTTCTATTTATGCAAATTCAAGAAAAAACAAACGACGCTATATAAAAAAAATATGCCGGAGACCCCGAAGAGGATGTTCATTGAAATCATACTACCATTTTGTATTTTTTTAAAACAAGTTGTACAGTATGACAAATACAAGTATAATAATATGATAGTACGTAGACTTTCACGACCACTAAATGGCATTATAAACATTTGGCGATATTACGCCGCCTAATATAAATAATCTGCTGACGCGTTTCGATCCTTCGACCAGGATCATCTTCAGAGCAATAACAAAGCATGTAATAGCAACTGTAGTTCCATAGTAACCAGGCCTCAAGGTAGAGAGACCCTGTTAGAAATAGAGTCCATTCCCTCCAGATCACGGAGAAAGATGTTGACGAGTTAACTATGGAGGATAGCCATGATCTACTCAGTATATAACCGTCACCTTTATTTAAAATTATTCGGGTGTTTAGAAATTTCTATCGCCACACAAATGATTCTAGGTATAACGTATTTCTCTTCATAAACGACAGAAGTTGCTTCAAAAATCATTTGATGGTCATTGTGCATGCCATGTTCTACCACAGCAGACTTCTCTGGCTGACAAAGACGTAAGTGCCTGCAATGTTCTTTAACCCTTGTTGGTACCTTACTAAATGTCTGGCCAACATAAAACGACCCGGAGGAGCAAGGAATCGTATATATTCAAGCAGTTTAAACCAATAGGATCTTTGACAGATCGCAAACAATTGCCTATGATGATATTAGGATTAAAGATGGTCTTGATATTGTGATTTCTGAGAATATTGTCAATCCTATCCGTGACTGATTGTACGTACGGCAAGAAGGCTAGACTCAAAGGACGAAAATCAAAGAGCGGTATGGTCTTAAACAACTGAAAATGAATAAGGACATGGTGGTGTTAAAGGCTGATAAAGGCAATGCTACTGTGGGTATGGCCAACGGCCGTAGCCGTGTTGAAACACCGGATCCCGTGAGATCTCCGAAGTTAAGCAACATTGGGCGTGGTCAGGAGTTGGATGGGTTGCCACGCGCTGTTGGTGGGGGGTAAGGGAATGGAGGAGCGGAAAGGAACTGGCCACCCTACCGCACGTAAACTCCGGCTCAGGAACACCTCTGTGGAGGTTCGGACCTGCCTTCGGGCAGAATAACCCTTACCTTACTGTGGGTACGAGGACCGTTGACTATAATGGCAAGATTGAGGAGCTCCTCAGTGATCCCACCTATAAGGTGTTAAGGAATGATCCTACCAACGCCATTGATAGGAAAACAGCATCTCTTGTTAAAGTTAGATCAATTTCGAGTGATGTTTCTCGTGGTTTGCGACTGCAGACTTCCACAGTTTCCTGTCTTTATGGCCTTCCTAAGATCCGTAAATACGGAGTTCACCTTAGACCTATTGACAACAGTACAGATTCCCCTACATACAACCTTGGAGAACTTCTCAATCTGTACATAGGTAATGGGGCATCCCTCACGAATTCCTCGCAGTTTATTGGCATTTTATCCTATCCGCATGTTTCTCCTGGCGATATCCTAGTCAGTTTTGATATTGTGTCTCTGTTCACTAGGATTCCAATCATGGACACTTTCCCTCTATTGTATAAAATCTTTGTTGGCGATATTGTTGCTCTGTTTCACCTTTTCCTCACCACCACATATTTCAGTTTTCATGGCACAATATATGAAAAAATGGATGGTGCTCGCCATTGGCACCAGTCATCGCTAATTTATATATGCAAGATTTTGAAGAGCGCTGTCTTCAATCTTACACGGTCAAGCCTTCCATCTGGTTGAGATATGTCTATGATACATTTGTCATCTGGCCCCATGGTGAACACGAATTATCCATGTTTTTGGATCACATGAGCAGCATAAAACCAAACATTAAATTTACCATGGAGAATGAACGTGAAGTTGTTTGCAGTTCTAGGATGTTTTGGTTTCTAGGAAATCAGATGGAACTTTAGGTCATTCGGTTTACCGTAAACCCACCCATACTAATATGTATCTTCATGGGTCCTTTTCTCACCATCCTTGTAAACAGCGTTCTGTGGTTAACGCCATTCAGCCGAGCAAGGGAGGTTTGTGAGGAGGATGAATTAAATGATGAGCTTGAGCAATGGCTATTCAAGGAGACAGATTGACGAAGTGCTACATCCTAAGCCAAAAGACAGACTGTCAGGTGATTCTCGTCCTTTGAGTCTGGCCTTCTTGTCATACGTATAACCTGTCACGGATAGGATTGGCAATATTATCAGAAGGCACGATATCAAGACCATTTTAAGCCTAATATCATCATAGGCAATTGCTTGCGATTTGGCAAAGATACTATTGGTTGAAACTGCACTGGAATTTATATGATTCCTTGCTCCTGTGGGTTTGTTTATGCTGGCCAAACATGTAGGAAGGTAGCAACAAGGGTTAAGGATCATCGCAGGCACTTACCTCTTTGCCAGCCGGAGAAGTCTGCTGTGGCAGAATATGCCATACCTAATGATCATCAAATCATTTTTGATGGAACTTCTGCCATTTATAAAGAGAAACATTTCGTACCTAGAATCATTTGTGAGGCGATATAAATTGCTAAATATCCGAAGAATTTCAACAAATGTGACAGCTATATACTGAGTAAATCATGGCTACCCTCTATAATTAACTCGTCAACTTCGTTCTCCGTGACTCAGGAAGCCCTGCAATGAACTAAATTTCTAATAGGGTCTCTCTATCTTGAGTCTGGTTACTACGGATAACAGTTGCCATTACATGCTTTGTTGTTGTTATGAAGACGATCCTGGTCGCAGGAACGTAACTCGTCAGCAGATTATTAATATTAGGCGACCTCATATCTCCAAATGTCATAATACTATGATCTTATACACTAGTCAAAGGACAATGACTGGAAAGGAGAAGGATCTCAGAATATTTTTATAGAAAAAATCAATGATATGTAAAGTTGTGAGTTGAGCGACTCCGAGGGTTTAGAACAGAGGTGCTCACACTGGGTATTTCGTCCCACGGGTGCCCAGGACTGTAAGCGGCGATGAGCGTATGCACTGCCTTCGTGATGTAGAGGCCGTACTGTACCTCTGATGACGTCACAGAAAGAGGCGAACTGTTTCCTCCGTCCGACCCGTGTAATGCAAGGACATGATGCGTCTGTACCTTTTGTAATTGTGAAGTATTTACAAATCTAGTATTAATATTACAGGTGAGAACACTAAAACCTGTAATCGCATCATAACTCGTAAATCAGGTCTATGTAACTTTAGGAGAAGTAAGTTTGAAGTGCGATCTTCGCGGTCAAAGCTTCAGTGTTTTGCTCGTCAATGTACCCAACAAATAATTATTATGAATTAATACAAATATGGAGACAACAAACGTGCAATAATAAACTTTACTTCCACACCTCTAGATTGCCATAAATACAGTAGCTTTCTTGGCTTTTTGTTATTGTTGACACTTCTGGCACTATCCTTCGAAGACTTTCTTGAGACCAATCAATCAATCAATCAATCAATCAATCAATCAATCAATCAATCAATCAATCAATCAATCAATCAATCAATCAATCAATCAATCAATCAATCAATCAATCAATCAATCAATCAATCAATCAATCAATCAATCAATCAATCAATCAATCAATCAATCAATCAATCAATCAATCAATCAATCAATCAATCAATCAATCAATCAATCAATCAATCAATCAATAATTCAATCAATCAATCAATCAATCAATCAATACTGATCTGCATTTAGGGTAGTCGCCCAGGTGGCAGATTCCCTATCTGTTGTTTTCCTAGCCTTTTCCTAAATTATTTCAAAGAAATTGGAAATTTACTGAACGTCTCCCTTGGTAAGTTATTCCAATCCCTAACTCCCCTTCCTATAAATGAATATTTGCCCCAGTTTGTCCTCTTGAATTCCAACTTTATCTTCATATTGTGCTCTTTCCTACTTTTATAAACGCCACTCAAACTTATTCGTCTACTAATGTCATTCCACGCCATCTCTCCGCTGACAGCTCGGAACATACCACTTAGTCGAGCAGCTCAAACCAAACTTTGCAACATTTTTGAAACGCTACTCTTTTGTTGGAAATCACTTGCTTTTCTTTGGATTTTTTCCAGTTCTTGAATCAGGTAATTCTGGTGAGGGTCCCATACACTGGAACCATACTCTAGTTGGGGTCTTATATGCCCTCTCCTTTACATCCTTACTACAACCCCTAAACACCCTCATAACCATGTGCAGAGATCTGTACCCTTTATTTACAATCCCATTTATGTGATTACCCCAATAAAGATCTCTCCTTATATTAACACCTAGATACTTACAATGATCCCCAAAAGGAACTTTCACCCCATCAACGCAGTAATTAAAACTGAGAGGACTTTTCCTATTTGTGAAACTCACAACCTGACTTTTAACCCCGTTTATCAACATGCCATTGCCTGCTGTCCATCTCACAACCATCTGGAGACTGCAGGGGAGCTTGGAGCTACTTGGTTGTGTTGTAGAGGACCCACATTTTTTAAATTTCAAGATGTGTGCCTGTATCTCTTTTACAAGTTGCATTACGTCGCACCGACAGAGATAGGTCTTACGGCGACGATGGGACACGAAAGGGCTAGGAGTGGGAAGGAAGCGACCGTGGCCTTAATTAAGTACAGCCCCAGCATTTGCCTGGTATGAAAATGGAAAATCACGCAAAACCATCTTCACTGTTGCAGGCAGTGGGGTTCGAACCCACTATCTCACGAATGGTGGTGGTGATTATTGTTTAAAGAGGAAGTACAACTAGGCAACCATCCTCTATATAACACTTATCAGAGAGAAAAAATGGAAGGGATCCGAAGCCTCGAAAAATGAAGGTATCGGCCAAAGAAAGGCAAGGATTACGAAGGGCGTGACAATGAAAAACTCCCTAGGCCTCGAGTGCTTTTATACCGTCGGGGTCGGAAAAGAACAAGAGTTGACCAAGGGAGGTCGGATAGGATAGATGAAAGTGAGGAGCCTGGCACAAGTGGAAGCAATGCAAGGACTCAGCTGATGGCCACATAGTCGCCAACCCACGCTCCCTAGTTCCGAGCCCTTGCGGCCCCTTTTAGACGCCTCTTACAGCAGGCGGGTGTTACAGAGGATTTATTTCTACTGCTCCCACCCACAGGGTGCTTATCTCCCCAATACTGGATACTGGCCGCACTTACGCGACTGCAGCTATGGAGCTCGGTCATTAATGTAGTACTGGTGGTCCACGTTTCCTTCAATAAAATTTCAGGCTCCCACACCTGCGGTGCTCGTACACCCCATATCATTACGGAGCCACCACCGTGTTTTACTGTGGGAGAGAGGTTCTCCTACAGTTCTGTGTTCTTCTTTCTTCACAACTTGCATCTCGCATCAGAAGCAAAAACATTCCATTTGCTCTCATCAATAAAAATAACCATATTCCACAAGTCCATGCCCTTTCTTCTATACATTCTGTGTCTTTTTTTGTTTAGGAATAGCCTATGTTTTCCCAAATATTAATGCACTGATCATCCAGATCTATTAGTTACTTCCCCCATTCACGGAAACTGCCGAGGAATGGTTTTTTTTGTTTTTACTCACAAAAAGAAAAGCAGCGCGTACTCAACATTACGAACCCAAGAAATAACCATATGTAGGTTCCATTGGTTACTGTCCACTTTTATTATTGTTCTGTACCAACAATAAAACGCTCTGTTGTAAATCTGTGAAACAAGAAAGTTAAAAGCAGAACTCATCACCAGGTCTGGAAAATTAGTGAAACATACACCTTTATTCTTCGTAACAGGTATTTTTTCGGTTGGGATTTTCGTTTTTCATAAAGGTAACCTGTCCCCATACGAAGTAAATGAAAATATTAATGTCTATTTACTTTATAGTTCTATTTTCGCCGTGGTACGGACAAGTTCTTAGCATTGTATTGTAGCACTGTATTTAAATTTGTAGCACATTATATCTCCACAAAACCGTGTTATACGATAACAATTAAATGAATAAATTACACGAGAAGTATTACGTCCCTTGAATTTACATTACTCACCACGTGAAGATACCATGCCTAACCTAAACAATGAGGACTCATTACCTTAATAACAGCTGTTTACGTAAATCCTGATGTGATAAATTTAAAGAAAAAAACATGCAGTATACTTAAATATAAAATGTTGTCTCTCAACGGTCACAATTATCCTAAGAATGCCCCCAATCCTTATGGATTACATTCACAAGTACAATATGTAACATTCGCTTAGCTCGCCTCAATTGATCAGCTGATTGGCTTGGCGCGCTTTCTACAGTACGGCCTGTATATTACGAAGGCAGTGGCGTATGCTATTCAACCACAATGACGTTGTGGTTACGTCACAGGCCGTGAAGGTTGGGTTAAGTTCTCCCTGTCACTCTCGATCACTGCGGCGATACCCGAGTTTGAAATGGAGGCAAACAATAATGAAAGAAAGAGGGCAGAAATCCACGTCATTTTCAATTTACGTTGTAAGAAATACGTTATTTATGTTCATTGCATTTTACATATCTTGACCGAATACAATAAAGAGTTAGGCATACAAGCTCAAATACTTTTGTAATGTACGTAATTAATTACAATTTTCACTATTGCATTTTAAGAGGTGCTTTAGAACCATTTATAATATAATACAGAGTTAATATGGATAATCTGCGGCTTGTAGTTGTTTGGGTTTAAATTATCTGATAAACTCACCAACAATCCAATCATGCTTACCGGAAATAACATCAGTTAGGTTATTTATTCGAACGCATACCGTACATCTCTGCCTACTGCCATTCCTTGATGGATGCAGTACTTTTGCATCTGTCTCTTGGCACAGGCTAGAGCAAAGTGTAGCTTCCATCGAAGTCCCAGTCTCGTCCATTCTTGTGAAAATATGGAAGCTACTGGGGTATGAGTAACGCTGAGTGATGACATTCAGAGCACGACCACTGCGTCTGATTGTTAAGACAGGTGTTGCTCATAGGGTCAGTTGTGCTGCAAGCAGCAATTTGTGGCCCAGTGAGGAAAGCAATGGCAAACTACCTCACTCCTCATCTTGGCTAGTACGCCTCATTTTGGCTCTGCCATTGGCTGTTGTGGTTTCCCTATAACCGCATAGCCTTTGGTGGTGCTATTTGAGGATCCAATCAGCCTCTGGGCTGATGACCTGACAGACAGACACCGTACATCTATTTGGTAGATACATTTACATTGTTGTTGTACTTTAATCTTGGGTAGTAAATATCAATATCAATGCCAATGCCAGTGAGGCGGAGATGTCGAATACCAGTCACTCATCATGTGTGAGTTTTGCATTCTCATGTTTCACAGCGTTGTAATTGTCCTCTCATATCTCAAATCGTCTCCCACCTAATGGTTCTTTCACTTTGGGGCATGAGGTCTCAAAATCACACGGCGATAGGTCTGGTGAGTATGGCGGCTGTTGATGTACTTCCCACCAACCTGCGCTGAAGTTGCCTCCGAACAACCTCTGTTGCATGAGTGTCGCGTTGTCATGGAGAAGGATGACTTGTAACTCAAGTAGTGTCCATCTTTTGCCCACATCCATGCACTGGGTAATTACTGCCCGTGACAATTTTCTCCGGACAATAACAGGTCTTACTGAACGTTGCACGTTGCTATTTGTTTCACGTCCGTGCTGAAATGCTGCCGTCCATCTCGCAACGGTTCGGTATGGAAAGACATTTTACCTCACAGTTTCCACAAACTCTCTAGAACATTCTTTGCATTGCGACACCGGCGAATGGCCAGTTTGATGTTCGCACGCTGTTCTTGCCCTGTCACATCCATTCTACTTGGAGCCTGACTCACTACTGCAGTCCCATCGCCCTATGTGTGGTACTTGTTTAACGTTCTTCCATCTCGTTCTGTGTATGGTGACTAGGTCAATGTCATTATCTTGATATGCCTTCTATATTGATTTGGCAAATTCGCTGGCTGGGTTCTACCGTCCATGCTGATTGGTCCTGAGAAGGACCTTTCGCGTTTTCGCTCTGTTAAATAGCGTCCATATGACCAAGAGCTCAGTTTAATCTAAAGACAATTGACAGTTAGGCTGCCTGAATGTGTAAAGTAGTTAGCCGCGACTATGTCACGTTGCCCAGGGTGCACCACGGGGAAGGTAATCTACTGTCATACCCCATCATCGACAATTCAAATGTAAGACTGAATTCAGCAGCGGCGGTTGGGAAAGTGAAAAAGTAAAACTAAAATATGGCAAGTTTTTGATGCTCTCTGAGCGAATTTCGACAGAGAAGTAAATGTTGACTTTTAAAAAACCATTTCCTTCATTTCGCAACGACACAGATATGTCTTATGGCGACGATAGGACAGGAAGGGGCTAGGAGTGCGCAGGAAGCGATCGTGGCTTTAATTAAGGTTCAACCCCAGCATTTGCCTGTGTAAAAAAAGGGAAACCACGGAAAACCATCTCCAGAACAACCGATGGTGGGGTTCGAACCCATTATCCCCCGAATGCAAGCTCACAGCTACGTGCCCTTAACCGCACGACCAAATCGTTCTGTTGTTGACAGTTTAACAACTAAACTGTGATTATATATTTTTTGAAATTTTGATTCAACCATACCATAAATTTCACAAAAAAGGAACAATTAGACATGTATTACAATTAAACAGAATTACGGCGTTATGATACATTAAAAAGTAATTTAGTATTTGACTGCACACTAACAAAGTAATAGACACTAGGCAGAACTAAACAGACACATTAAGCGACTGAGACTGCCAGGCTGACGAATGCGCGCGACAAGTGGGTGAATCTTATCTTATTTTCCAAATAAATCCCTGCTTTCTTTTCTCATAGCACATGCCAGAAGTGCGATGGTACAAACGTGCGTGAAACCCCGAGCTTGGAGGGGAAAGTAGGGGGAGGAACGTAGTGGTGGGATAAACTACTGTTGAGCTATTGGGAGCGAAATGAAGCCTTGTCACTCTAACGTAGTTGCTAGGAGCCAACGTGAACACTTTCGTAGCAACTAACGAAGTTTTCCCTCTCACTCACGCTGAAGAACATGGACTCGTCCGCATACAAAACTCATCCAGTGCGCAATAAAGGTAGTATTCGCGCCTCTACACGCTGCTACGCCAGTACCCTCTAGGTACTTGCTGTGGCGCTGCACGAATCGGTTAGCTACGACGAACGGTATTTTGTGCGCGAGTCCGCTAAGTATTTTTTAAAAATATTTGAAGACATTAAAGGAAAGAATTAGGTGATAAGACAGCAGGTTTTGTATAATTTTTTAACGTAGACTTATGTTCCTCGACAAAGGATACATGGAAGGAAAAAATTTAAGAAACTTTTAGTGTTTGGATAGAACACGTATATCGTCGAGAGTATTTACCTTACGATTATGTTTAATATCTCAATGGACAGATAAGAGAGGAGGCTACCTCTTGCAAAAACAAATTGAATATCTGAAGCGTTTTCATGAAATACCTTTTCAGTGTACTGTAAGGCAAAGATTGTGCTAAATATGTAACGTCACACGCATACTCTGTTATAAGATGGCGTTATGTTGCCTCGTGCGCGCTCAGCTGGAGGTTAGTTGTGTTTAGAATACATCGTGGTCTGTAGCATAAAACCAAACCCCATTGCACTACAGCCCGAAGACCTGGAGATTACGAGGTGTCGTGTAGTCAGCACGACGGACCCTCTCGACCGTTATTCTTGGCTTTCTAGACCGGGGCCGCTATCTCACCGTCAGATAGCTCCTTCAATTCTAATCACGTAGGCGGAGTGGACCTCGAACCAGCCCTCAGGTCCAGGTAAAAATCCCTGACCTGGCTGGGAATCGAACCCGGGGCCTCCGGGTAAGAGGCAGGCACGCTACCTCTACACCACGGGTGGTCTGTAGCATAGAATACCAAATTTAATAATGGAAAAGAAAGATTGACGTCACACGCATAGGTATTCCGTTATTATTATTATTATTTTTTTTTGCTAGTGGCTGTAAGTTGCACCGACACAGATAGGTCTTTTGGTGACGATGGGATAGGAAAAGCCTAGGAGTTGCAAGGAAACGGCCGTCATTTGCCTGGTGTGAAAATGGGAAACCACGGAAAACCATCTTCAGGGCAGCCGACAGTGGGATTCGAACCCACTATCTCCCGGATGCAAGCTCACAGCCGCGCGTCCCTAACCGCACGGCCAACTCGCCCAGTATATTCTGTTATAAGATGGCGCTGTGTTGTCTCGCGCATGCTCAGTTGGAGATTAGCTGTCGTTATGAATACATCATGGTCAGTTGAATGGAATACCAAATTTAATAATGGAAAAGAAAGATATGATTAGGATTCGGCAAAAACGTGCGGAAGTAAGAGTTAAAACGGGAGAAGTGAATGATGAAGAATTTAAAATAACGAAAAGAATAGGCGTTGCTCGGAGAAATCGAAACAGCGAAAACAATTTAATAAGTAGGTCTACGATATCCTTATTACAATAGTGACAGCTTACCGCCACTTTTTTTAAAAAAATCCTAGTTTTAGGTGGCTAAAATAGAATACAAATATACCGGGCGAGTTGGCCGTGCGGTTAGGGGCGCGCAGCTGTGAGCTCGCATCCGGAAGATAGTGGGTTCGAACCCCACTGTCGGCAGCCCTGGAGATGGTTTTCGTGGTTTCCAATTTTCACACCAGGCAAATGCTGGGCTGTACCTTAATTAAGGCCACGGCCGCTTCCTTCCCATTCCTAGGCCTTTCCTGTCCCATCGTCGCCATAAGACCTATCTGTGTCGGTGCGACGTAAAGCAAATAGAAAGAAAAAAGAATACAAATATTTTTTCTCCACCACTAATTGAATTACAAAAATACATTATACAGTACATCATTTCCAATTACTTCTTGTATAAAGTCACACCTTCAAATAAATGTGTTGAATGTACAACTTTCTGATTGAAAACCGTGAACATATGACAGGATGGTTAAAAGGAGATTTAATGGAGCAAACATATTAAGGTAGCGAGGACATCAGAAAACTTTCTCTGTTGGACCGATAAGTATAAATTTGAATTCTGGTCTTGAAATTTTCTATAAGCTCTGTGAATCAAATTTTATAAACCAAGGAGATAAAATACGTGTAAATGAATATACGCTTGAAGAGCGATAATAATTCCTAGGAAGGGAAAGTCTGCATTATTGTCCCTTTTGAAAAGAACATGCTGGTATTTCTAAGTCCCTCTCTTTAGTGGAAACTCAGCAATTACAGCTACACTCGTACTGATGAGCTCGACACAGCAATTCAAAGATACCAGCACTGAGTGAATAGCCTCTCACAACGGCCTCGCCATGTTGAAGGGAACGTGTTGCTGCAGGCCGCGTCCTACCTACAACATTTGAAAGAATGACGATAATACTCATTTCAAAAAGAAGGAAAACAAGGAGTAATAAAGACTTCACTTCAAGTTCCTCCTTGCGTAATGTTCATAGCTGAAAGTACGTTTGTCTAGTATTAAAGCTGTGCAATTGTTTTTAAATTTGTCCTCATTATTATTAATATTAGATTTCTACGACGTTATTATTTTGAGAGTATAAGCCGCAGGCCCTGCACTCTGATTAGGTTTCCCACTCATAGAACGTGACAAATTATTTCAAACAGTATCTTATAATTTTCGTCCGACTCTGTGTGTAGTGGTTAGCGTGATTAGCTGCCACCCCCGGAGGCCAGGGTTCGATTCCCGGCTCTGCCACGAAATTTGAAAAGTGGTATGAGGGCTGGAACGGGGTCCACTCAGCCTCGGGGGGTCAACTGAGTACAGGTGGGTTCGATTCCCACCTCAGCCATCCTCGAAGTGTTTTTTCGTGGTTTCCCACTTCTCCTCCAGGCGAATGCCGGGATGGTACCTAACTTAAGGCCACGGCCGCTTCCTTCCCTCTTCCTTGCCTATCCCTTCCAATCTTCCCATCCCTCAACAAGGCCCCTGTTCAGCATAGCAGGTGAGGCCGCCTGGGCGAGGTACTGGTCATTCTCCCCAGTTGAATCCCCGACCAAGAGTCTGAAGCTCCAGGACTCTGCCCTTGAGGCGGTAGAGGTGGGATCCCTCGCTGTATCCGAGGGAAAAGCCGACCCTGGAGGGTAAACAGATGATGATGATGATCTTATAATTTTCATTATAGACTGTACAGAATTAAGCCTGCAAGGCTCTGTAACTACAGCGTGAACAAAATAAAACCGGCCCGTAACAAACTATTTTTTTTTACAAGTTGCTTCATGTCGCACCGACACAGATAGGTCTTATGGCGACGATCAGAGAGGAAAGGGTTAGGAGTGGGAAGGAAGCGGCCGTGGCTTTAATTAAGTTACATCCCCTGCATTTGCCTGGTGTGAAAATGGGATACCACGGGAAAACATATTCTTTTTTTTTTTTGCTAGTTGCTTTACGTCGCACCGACACAGATAGGTCTTATGGCGACGATGGGGCAGGGAAGGGCTAGGAGTGGGAAGGAAGCGGCCGTGGCCTTAATTAAGGTACAGCCCCAGCATTTGCCTGGTGTGAAAATGGGCAACCACCGAAAACAATTTTCAGGGCTGCCGATAGTGGGGTTCGAACCTACTATCTCCCGAATACTGGATACTGGCCGCACTTCAGCGACTGCAGCTATCGAGCTCGGTGAAAACATATTCAAGGTTGCCGACAGTGGGATTCGAACCTACCATCTCCCGAATACTGGATACTGGCCGCACTTCAGCGACTGCAGCTATCGAGCTCGGTGGAAAATATTTATAAGACTGACGCGCAATTGACCCTTGTCAATGAACAGGAGGACCGCTTATCACAGGAAATGCTAGAAACTGTGATTTTGATGCATCAATCGGTTCCCATCACATGTCTGCGCTTGCGCATCTCCCGAGTACGTCGCTGTGTCATTACGTGTGAGTGAGTGAGAGGAGCAGACCAGCTGAATACAACACAAGATGGAGCTCACGATAAAACAGCGCGTGTTCATTGTCGAGTGTTATGCGTGAAACGGGCTCTGTGGCGAATAAAAACTGTAACTATCCAAAAAAAGAGTTCGAACACCAGAAAATATCGTGTCGAAATCTGAACACCGTTTATCTGTGCAAGTGGGAACTAAGAAATCGTCGTGTCGAAACATTATCAAACATGACCTGCATTTGTATCCTTACAAATTTACTGCTGTGCATGCATTAATGCGTCTCGACGAACCTTCATGCGTTGAGTTCTGCCGGTGATTTCTGAGTGATCATCAGTTTCAATGTTGAAAAGTCGGACTCGTTGGCTGAATGGTCAGCGTACTGGCTTTCGGTTCAAAGGGTCCCGGGTTCGATTCCCGGCCGGGTCGGGGATTTTAACCTTCATTGGTTAATTCCAGTGGCCCGGGGGATGGGTATTTGTGCTGCCCACAACATTCCTGCAACTCACACGCCACACATAACACTACCCTCCACCACAATAATACGCAATAACCTACACCCGGCAGATGCCGCCCACCCTCATCGGAGGGTCTGCCTTACAAGGGCTGCACTCGGCTAGTAATAGCCACTCGAAATTATTATTATGTTGAAACCATTTCTTATCCATACTACGAAAAAGTTAAACTAAGCTTTTTCCTTAATTATTCCGAAAGTTGAAGGGATAAAGGGTCCAGGAAGGTTTCACATTGTGAGTCTTGGATGACTCTATCAAACTTTAAAAAGAAAATTCGAAAATCACTTCCGGCCTAGATGCAGTTCCGGAAAAACAGCCTGAAATCGCTTGTTTCTTAACACGTTTTTTTCCTTTTTGATTCAAATCCTAGCCAAGTTAAATACCGTTAGGCATTTTTTTATTTTTTTGAAAATGTCCACATCGAATGTAATTTTTTTTGCTAGGGGCTTTACGTCGCACGCCAACGGCCGTAGCCGTGTTGAAACACCGGATCCCGTGAGATCTCCGAAGTTAAGCAACATTGGGCGTGGTCGAGAAGTGGATGGGTTGCCACGCGCTGTTGGTGGGTGGTGAGGGAATGGAGGAGCGGAAAGGAACTGGCCACCCTACCGCACGTAAACTCCGGCTCAGGCACACCTCTGCGGAGGTTCGGTCCTGCCTTCGGGCAGAACACACCGTGACCTTACCTTACGTCGCACCGACACAGATAGGTCTTATGGCGACGATGGGATAGGAAAGGCCTAGGAGTTGGAAGGAAGCGGCCGTGGCCTTAATTAAGGTACAGCCCCAGCATTTGCCTGGTGTGAAAATGGGAAACCACGGAAAACCATTTTCAGGGTTGCCGATAGTGGGATTCGAACCTACTATCTCCCGGATGCAAGCTCACAGCCGCGCGCTTCTACGCGCACGGCCAACTCGCCCGGTGAATGTAGTTATAAGGGCTTAAGTGAAACAGTTCATTAACTCACATTAGCGCTGGTACTGGTAACAAAAAAGGGGGGAAACTGCTAATCTAATCGACCCGATAACGATGATTGTAGTTTCTGGGAATAAATAAATAATATATTCTCACACTTTATTATATTTATGTAAAATTCGTGGCTCATATCTCTAGGATGTTTTCAACATTGAGTTGCTTGCCGGAAATGCTACAACTGTGGATTTTCATTTCTTCAGATGAGGCCATTCCCAGCATCTTCTGTGATTTTCATTATCAAGGGTCAATAGCGCGTCAGTCCCGCATCAGTCTTTTGCAAATATTTTCCGGGCCAATTTTACTTTACCCACCCGGTATGTGCCTCTACAATCCTCTGTTTAGAATTAGCTCCTTACTCTCGTTTAATTCCATACTCCTTAGACTATATTTAAAACGTTAAGAACGAGTTTAGCTCTCGTATCTTGATCTCCTTCCATCATTCTGCCCTATCTATTTCACATGACCCCCCCCCACCTCCGCAGGGACAACATAACCTTGACGGCGGTGTGAGTGCCTGAGTTCTCGTTGATATCGGAAAAGTAAACTCGTGTCTTCACCCCGAAGTGCTGCAGCTCTTTTCAGGCACACCACCAATGGAGGGGAGCTGCATGTACTATTTCAACCACATACCAGCCCTCCTGCTATTCTTTAATTTCTGGCAGTACCGGGAATCGAACCCGAGCCCCCGAGGACGGCACCTAATAACTCTAAACATTACTCTACGGAGGCGGACGATTCCGGATAATACCCTTTCATTCATTTTTCGAAATGTCGAACCTGTTCGATTTTCCAGTTGTGCTTCCTCTTAGAAAGACAGACAGATTAGATAGATAGCAGGACCGAGTGGCTCAGACGGTTAAGGCATTGGCTTTCTGAGTCCAAGTTGGCAGGTTAAATCCTGGCTCAGTCCGGTGGTATTTAAAGGTGCTCAGAAATGTCAGCCCGGTATCGATCGATCGATCGATTTTTTTTTTCTATTTGCCTTACGTCGCGCCGACACATAGGTCTTATGGTGACGATGGGACATTAAAAGCCTAGGAATGGGAAGGAAGCGGCCGTGGCCTTAATTAAGGTACAGCCCCCAGCATTTGCTTGGTGTGAAAATTGGAAACCACGGAAAACCATCTTCAGGGCTGCCGACAGTGGGATTCGAACCAACTATCTCCCGGATGCGAGCTCACAGCCGCGCGCCCCTAACCGCACGGCCAACTCGGCCGGTACAGATAGATTTACCGGTACGTAAAAGAACTCTCGTAGGACAAAATTCCGACACTTCGGTGTCTCCGAAAACCGTAAAATTATTTAATAATAAAAATGAAGGGTCCGAGGGTTTGTTCAACCTTAGGTCAAACAAGGAACTGTATGCGAGAGTAGAAGAGATCCACACTTTTACAACAAGAATTAAGGTTAGTCTTTTACGGTCATCTGAAGAGAATGAACCCGCCTTCGGTGGATGAAGTGTTGGTCTCGGTCCACAAGTGGTCACGGCTTGTTCGTGGTCCGACTGCTCTGCACTCCGACCGACCAACCGAGCAGAGGAGGAGTGGCTCTACGCCTCTGCATTCAGTACACGGAGAGGGGTTGGTCCTTACCGTCGGCTGTTCTGAGAATGGTTTTCCGTGCTTTTCTATTCTCCTGTACTAAGGCGAATGCCGGGACAGTTCCTAGTACTGTGTAGAGATGAGAAGAATGCAAGAATGAGGAATGTGGCCTGCAAGCACGAACTTCCTGTTCTGCCCAGACAGATCGGCGCTTATCTGCTCTTATCTGCTACACGAAAACATTGACTCACACTTCGCAGTTTGCTGGATTACAACTGGCAAGAGCGAAGAGCTGCCAGTAGAAGATAATGTAAATTCGCCTGGGTAGTAGCGGAGTTGCTATGGTAACCACTGCGTCACTGGCTCTGCTGGTGAAAACCCCTTCGCCCCGTGCCTCACCCAGCATGTGCATTCTTCTGATCTCCCAACAATATAGGCCACGGCCGCCAGCTCTCTCACTTTCTCCGCACGTCTCCTCTTCCAATACAAATATCCTGGCCTGAGAGACGGCGTCACCGTTTGGGAGGCCCACCTCTCCCTTCAGGGGAGGAATAAAAACATTAATAGTAGTAGTAATGAGCCCGGAGAGATTGGCGCACAAATTGCTCACGCACTGCGTATCCCCGCTGGCTGTAGGAGGTGCACAAAGACATGCGGGTAAATGATATAAGATCAGAGGACATAACGGATAGGAGCATCTTCAGGAAGAAGGTTGCGGGGTTGTGGGATGATCCCGAGAAAGAACCTGCTAAACCGTGGAACATGTGAATTATTGACTGGTGTTACAATTTGATTTAAGTCGTGCCGACACAGGTGGGTCTTAGGGTGACGATGGGATATTAAAAGCCTAGGAATGGGAAGGAAGCGGACGTGGCCTTAGTTGAAGTACAGTCCCAGCATTTGCCTGGTGTGAAAATGAGAAACCACGGGAAACCATCTTAAGGGCTGCCGACAGTGGGGTTCGAACCCACTATCTCCAAGACGCCCCTGACCGCAGGCCAACTCTCCTGTTGTCTGGTGTTCGTGAAGTGAAAATGCTTTTAATTTATAGTAATTTTTTTATCTTCCTATATATTTTACGGATGCATTGTACATTTTCTCAACGTTCTAAAATAAATAAATCAAGACTTGTTTTTCACAAGACACTATATACTTTTAAATTTATATCAAAGGCTCAAACTGCCGATTTTGGGATGTTGTTTCAATTTATTATTTATAAAGCTAATCTATTTTACCTTGTGTCAATAAAGCGAAGTAAGAGCTCAGAAAAACATTACTTCATTTAAAAAAAAATACGGGTGGACCTTATTGGGGGTCAATTATGGGCCTTATTTGAATCAGGTGTTCCTTATAAGACCCTTTATATATGCGTTGAGGTCTGATGATATTGTTGTTAGTCTCGGACTCTTAGGTTATCATTAACGATATATCGATATCGTTTGAATATACCGATATATTATGTGCAATAAATATCGATTATCGAAAATAAGTTTTCAATATATCGCAATATCAATATATCGGTATTTAAATTTTTTTTTTGCCATCCCTACCTTCGGTATTAGTTATTCATTTGTTTTATTGTGGATATACCACTTAAGTTAGACGACTTTTAATGCTTACAAACACCAGAGTACATTTTACTGCTTTTTTCAGAAATGTCGTATCCCTTAGAAGAGAAATAACAAGCGGCTAAACGTTAGGTGGGCCTTATTTGGTACAGGTACCTTAATAATATTGATAATAATAAAACAACACATTTTAAATGTGCAGAGGTCCAGTTAAATATAATTTACGGGTAGGGAGCGGGGGATGAAAAATGAAAATGAAAATCCACAGCCAGATTCCAATTTCAACTGGGTAAGGAATGAAAAGAACGAAGCTCCCATCTAGCGGCGAGGATGGGAATTGTGCCGGCTGCCGAAGCCTGTCGCACTCCTCTGGGACAATGATTAATGGCTGTCAGATGAAAAAAGATGATATTGGAGAGTGTTGCTGGAATGAAAGATGACAGGGAAAACCGGAGTACCCGGAGAAAAACCTGTCCCGCCTACTCTTTGTCTACACAAATCTCACATAGAGTGACAGGGATTTGAACGACGGAACCCAGTGGTGAGAGGTCGGCGCTCTGCCGACTGAGTCAGGGAGGCTCTTATGGGGGCAGATAATAATAATAATAATAATAATAATAATAATAATAATAATAATAATAATAATAATAATAATAATAATAATAATACAAGTAATAAAATACACTGGGCGAGATGGTCGTGCGTTTAGGGGCGCACAGCTGTGAACTTGCATCCCGGAGATACAGTGTTCGGGCCCCACTGTCGGTAGCCCTGAAGATGGTTTTCTGTGGTTTCCTATTTTCGCACCAGGCAAATGCTGGGGCTGTGCATAACTAAGGCCACTGCCGATTACTTCCCACTCCTAGACCTTCCCTGTCCCATCGTCGTCATAAGACTTATCTGTGTCGGTGCGACGTAAAGCAAGTTGAAAGAAAAAACACACTTTAAACGGATGTTTTTGTTACTTTATCATGTCTTAGTATCTATTTATAATAAGGAGTACAGCCCTGCTCGATGGCTAAATGGTTAGCATGCTAGCCTTTGGTCTAGAGGGTCCCAGGTTCATTTCCCGGCACGGTCCGAGTTATAGCCTTCATTGGTTAATGCAGATGGCTCGGGGGCTGGGTATGTGTGCCGTCTTCATTATTAGAATTTATCATAGGCAGGACCCCATTCTCATAGACGCTCTGGTCGCCTATACGGCGTCAACTCTAAGGACTTGCACCACGCCTCTTAAAAGGCAACATACCGTTATTATTATTATTATTATTATTATTATTATTATTATTATTATTATTATTATTATTATTATTATTATTATTATTTTCCTGCCGCTTTTCCCACACCTGTGGAGTCGCGGGTGCGAACTGCGTCGCACATGTGGATTTGGCCCTGTTTTACGGCCGGATACCCTTCCTGACGCCAACCCTCTATGGAGGGATTTAAGCACTATTGCGTGTTTCTGTGGTGGTTGGTAGTGTAGTATGTTGAGAGAATATGATGAGGAGAGTGTTGGGACGGACATATACACCTAGTCCCCGAGCCAGAAGAATTAATCAGAAGCGATTAAAATCCCCGACCCGGCCGGGAATCGAACCCGGGACCCTCTGAACCGAAGGCCAGTACGCTGGCCATTCAGCCAACGAGTCGGACATTATTATTATTATTATTATTATTATTATTATTATTATTATTATTATTATTATTATTATGAGTAAAAGCGCTTCATGGGTTCGGGCACATATCCCCTTATCCTTGCCCCAGTTACCTACGCCACTGCTACCAACCACCACAAAACAAATAATAGAGATAGAGAAAAAGGAAAGAAATTATTCTAAGAAAAATCCGGGGTCCATCAGAGACTGAGCATGGGGAGTTCAGACACAGGAAGAATGAAGACCTTTACCAAAGTAAAGAATGTCTGATACGATCAGGAAAAGGAGAGTGAAAATTTTGAATCATGTTTTCAAGAGTAAGAGTGGCAATCAGTGGATCAATCAGTCACTACTGATCTGCATTTAGGGCAGTCGCTCAGGTAGCAGATTCCCTATCTGTTGTTTCCTAGAATTTTTTTAAATGATTGCAAAGAAATTGGGAATTTATTGAACACCTCCCTTGGTAAATTATTCCAATCCCTAACTCCCCTTCCGATAACCGAATATTTGCTCCGATTTGTTCTCTTTAATTCCAACTTTATCTTCATATTGTGATCTTTCCTACTTTTAAAGACACCACTCAAACTTATTCGTCTACTATTGTTGTTCCACGCCATCTCTCCACTGACTGCTTGGAACATACCACTTAGTCGAGCAGCTCTCTCTTTTCTCCCAAGACTTCCCAGCCCAAACTTTGCAACATTTTTATAACGCTACTCTTTTGTCGGAAATCACCCAGAACAAATCGAGCTGCTTTTCTTTAGATATTTTACAGTTCTTGAAAACAGGTGTGAGTCCCATACACTGGAACCATACTCTAGTTGGGGTCTTACCAGAGACTTATATGCCCTCTCTTTTACATACTTACTACAATCCCTAAATACCCTCATAACCATGTGCAGAGATCTGTGCCCTTTATTTACAATCCCATTTATGTAATTTCCCGAATGAAGACCTTTACTTATATTAACACCTAAGCATTTACAATTTTTATTTATTTATTTATTTATTTATTTATTTATTTATTTATTTATTTATTTATTCATTTATTTATTTATTTATTTGTCTTTAGTAGTGGCGAAGTTAGGGCTCATGGTTCTCTCGTACACTTAATCACATCATTGTACAGAAAAATTTGGAGAATATTAAATATTTTAAAAGAAACTGATTTACAACATAAATTCAAAATACAGTAAATGCAACATAATCATTATACAAATATATACATATCATTAGTCAAACTGCTAAATGAAATTTAATACAAATAAATGTAAATTAATTTAAAGAAAATAAAACTAAGTTAGACATACACTCTCTGTCTCTCTCTCATACACACCATAATTCACTCATGAAAACTCACACCGTTGCTTTATGCACCTACGACGTACTTTCTGTAGGAAGACTTGAAAGACTCTAGGGAGTCACCGATGCGGATGTTATTTGGCACAGAGTTCCATAATCTAGTTCCTCTTCATTATAGGCAGCTGACCTGCTAAAGGGAATGGCAAGTGTAGTAACGGAGCGTGTATTATGCTCGTGAAATGAGGAGGTATGTAAAGTTTGATGACAGATACTGGGGAGTTTTCTCAGCAGTCTGAACACCAAACACGGTTACATGATGATTTCTGAGTTCTTCAAATTTTAGGAGGGAAAGTTGCTTCTAATAAGTTTAATAATAATAAGTTGCTTGTAAAAAGTTGCTTGTTGTAGCGTAACGAAAATATAAATCTGATACAAGAATTCATGGTCCCTTGTAACTTTCTAATTTATTCATTCGTAGCATCTATGAATACAGCATCACAATAATATAAAAATGTAGAACTGATGTTTTTATAAGCCTAAATTTCATATTTAACTGTAAAATGTTATCATGGTATTTGGAATGAGGCATATACTCTGTTTCAAAAGGAACTTTCACCCCCATCAACGCAGTAATTAAAACTGAGAGGACTTTTCCTATTTTTGAAACTCACAACCTGACTTTTAACCCCGTGCATCATCATACCATTGCCTGCTGTTCATCTCACAACATTATCGAGGTCTTTTTGCAGTTGCTCACAATCTTGTAACTTATTTATTACTCTATACAGAATAACATCATCCGAAAAAAGCCTTATCCCTGATTCCACTTCTTTACACATGTCTGTCTGTTAGGTCATCAGCCCAGAGGCTGGTTGGATCCTCAAATAGCACCACCAAAGGTTATGCGGTTATAAAGATACCCCAAAAATCAATGGCAGCACCAAAATGAGGCGTAATAGGCAAGATGAGGAGTGAGGTAGTTTGCCATTGCTTCTTTACACATATCATATATATGAGAAAACATAAAGGTCCAATAATACTGCGTTGAGGAATTCCCCTCTTAATTGTTACAGGGTCAGATAAAGCTTCGCCTACTCTAATTCTCTGAGTTCCATTTTCTAGAAATATAGCAAAACCCATTCAGTCACTCTTTTGTTTAGTCCAACTGCATTCAGTTTTGCCAGTAGTCTCCCATGATCTACCCTATCAAATGCCTTAGATAGGTCAATCGCCATACAGTCCATTTGACCTCCTGAATGCAGGATATCTGCTATATCTTGCTGGAATACTACAAGTTGAGCTTCAGTGGAATAACCTTTCCTAAATACGAACTGCCTTCTAACGAACCAATTATTAATTTCGCAAACATGTCGTATATAATCAGAAAGAATGCTTTCCCAAAGCTTACATGGAATGCATGCCAAGTATAATGAATGTAAAGTATAAAGAGTGATGTGGCAGGGAGATAACACAGGACAGAACATCTTTTTAGGAGGATTGATAGAAAATTTCAAGGGTTTCTGAGAGAAATAAAAGAAGGAATGGAATAACATCTGATGGAAGAGAGGAGGAAAGAGTAGTGATTACATCCCAGGAAGGGCATCCCATCGTAAAAGAGGGCCAAATCCACATGTGGGATACATTCTGCACCCGAGATCCACAGATGTGGGAAAAACTGTAGAAGAAGAAATATAAGAAGAAGAAGAACTCCATTTGGGCTCCGGAGAACCCTGATACAGGATGTTGCTGGTTCAGCTTGAAAGCCTTCAATTCTTTTCTTTTTCTATTCGTTATGCCCAACCAAGGAGCACGTTTGAACTTATGAGCATTCTTTTGTTTTTCTTCTTCTCTTCCCAATATCACTTCTTCCTCTCGCTGTGTTCCTTTATACATTGTTCACTCCATCCAGTATTAATCGGTGGACTTTACAGAAAATTTGTGTTTGTGAATTAAGGTTATGAATTTTATTCTATCTTGAATAGTTTCTACATTAATGCCAATTTCATTTAGGTCTTCACCGAAATCTTTTAGCCAGTTTTTGTAAGTTTTCATTGATAAGGTTAAGTTTAAATTTTTCTCTCAGAGCCTGTTATTATTCATTCTACATAAGTGACCAAAAAATACTAATTACCATTTCCTGATGGTATCTGTAATTTTTTCTGTAACTGGATAGATATCACGTGATTTCTTTTTCGTCCAAATGCGATTTTCATATTTTGGTCCTAAAATTTTTCTGAGGATTTTCCTTTCTTGTTTTTGGATCATCTCCAATTTAGATATTCGTCATAAATCATCATCATCATCATCATCTGTTTACCCTCCAGGTTCGGCTTTTCCCTCGGACTCAGCGAGGAATCCCACTCTACCGCCTCAAGGGCAGTGTCCTGGAGCTTCACACTCTTGGTCGGGGGATACAACTGGGGAGAATGACCAGTAACTCGCCCAGGCTGCCTCACCTGCTATGCTGAACAGGGGCCTTGTGGAGGGATGGGAAGATTGGAAGGGATAGGCAAGGAAGAGGGAAGGAAGCGGCCGTGGCCTTAAGTTAGGTACCATCCCGGCATTCGCCTGGAGGAGAAGTGGAAAACCACGGAAAACCACTTCGAGGATGGCTGAGGTGGGAATCGAACCCACCTCTACTCAGTTGACCTCCCGAGGCTGAGTGGACCCCGTTCCAGCCCTCGTACCACTTTTCAAATTTCGTGGCAGAGCCGGGAATCGAACCCTGGTCTCCGGGGGTGGCAGCTAATCTAATCACGCTAACCACTACACCACAGAGGCGGACTATTCGTCATAAATATTCAACTCAATGATGAAAACATCCTAGGGATATGAGCTACGAATTTTAGGTAAATAAAATATCACAAAATATGAGAGAGCCTCCGTGGCTCAGACGGCAGCGCGTCGGCCTCTCACCGCTGGATACCGTGGTTCAAATCCCGGTCACTCCATGTGAGATTTGTGCTGGACAAAGCGGAGGCTGGACAGGTTTTTCTCCGGGTACTCCGGTTTTCCCTGTCATATTTCATTCCAGCAACACTCTTTATTATCATTTCATAGCATTTATCAATAATTAATAATCACCTTGGGAGTGGAGACCCAAAGACTGGAAAACAGGTTGTAGGTTTTCATTTTCAAAATATGATAATATATTCTTTACTTTTTCGCAAAAATTACAGTTCTTAATCATCGTTATCCGGTCGAGATTTGATTAGCAGTTTGCCTTTTTCTACCACTACGAGCATTAATGTGAGTCAATGCAAAGTTTCACTTAACGCCCTTATAACTACATTCGGTGTGGCCATTTTTCAAAAAATCAAGAAAAGCCTGAGTGTATTCAACGAAAGAAGACTTTGCAGAAAGAATTATGTAAATAAGTTAATTTGGGTAGGATTTGAATAAGAAAGAAAACGAGTAAAGAAACAAGATATTTTAGGCCGTTTTACCGGAACTGCATTTAGGCCGGAAGTGAATAACTATGAATGAATTAATCGACTGAATGACTGAATTAGAGAGAGAAGCATTAAAATCGTGTAATTCTCGTCAAGTGGAACGTCAGAATAAGTGCATTCCTTCACCAGCAAGTGGGAAGTTACAGGCTATCAAACACAGCTCGGAGCTCCTTGGCTATAACAATGCTGTTTTGAGAACTGCATCTGCAGGCTTTTAACACATCGTACCAGGTGAGGCCTCACACAATTATAATTCCGGTTAGTGTTTTGACCTTGTCCTGACGGAACTGAAGTAAACCACGAGGGGTACTAATTGGCTACTTGTACCCCACTCCAGCCTCCTTCCCCCTTTTTCTTCTAGTTCACTCCCACACCTTTCAAGGTACCAACCGCAGGCACATTGAATAGCAAGGACCTCCGTTCCTTCATTCATTTCAGCGTCATTTCAATGGCTATGTTTGGACATTTTCCAAACTCAAATTCAATCATCCTATACGTTCACTACATAACAACAACAACAACAACAAAAATATATTTTCCCCTCAGGTTATGTGCGTATACAAAAGAATAGAGAGAAGGTTTTTGTCCTCGGATGTCATACGTACACTCGAACGTGTGGTGCAAAGACTCAAGTTTCCATGTCTTCTTGAGTGACAAGTGCCAAATAAAGATCACGAATGATTCATCCAGCAATAACAACAAGCGTCTGCTGTATTCTCATCGCCTTCTACCGTCATTGTAGTTTCCTCTGTGGGCCAGCCTCTGTATCCGAAAACTGCGAGTTCAAGCCCGGCAGCCAAATGAAGGACGATCTACACAGCATTCATTGTCAATGGTGGTGATTATCTATATATTAAAAAAAAATGAAAATGAAAGTCAGTCAGTCCGGCCATTCTATCCGGTCGATTTCCTTACTTTTGAAAACTGAAATGTCGTATGGCTTTTTTAGTGCCGGGATATCCCAGGACGGGTTCGGCTCGCCAAGGAGCAGGTCTTTCTATTTGACTCCCGTAGGCGACCTGCGCGTCATGATAAGGATAAAATGATGATGAAGACAGCACATACAACCAGCCCCCGTGACGTAGGAATTAACCAATTAAGGTTAAAATCCATGACCCGGCCGGGAATCGAACCCGGGACCCTCGGAACCGAAGGCCAGTACGCTGACCGTTCAGCCAACGATTCGGACTTTTTTTTAAACTGAAAGGTATTCGCGCACAGATTTGTCATCCGGTACTACAAATCACTTAACTCCTGCCTTTCTCAAATTGTTAGATTTTTTCAATTATTTGTCTCTTTGAAGCAATCATATATTTGGTTCTAATTGAGGTACGCAGTTCGTTTTGTCCTAAGAACACACTCAGTGGATCAAGCTCTTTCATTTCAGCTCTTAACTATTCAAATTGGTTGTTTGTGAGGAAAGTTATGAGTGCACATTCAATTCGACGTCTCATTCCTTCAACATTTTTTCTTTTGAGGTAATAACTACTTAAATTGATAGATTCTGAGAAACGTTATGAGTGCATTTGTCTCCTGACGAAGATCTTTAAAAACTTTTTAACAGTTCGGCGCGTAGTGTTGTTCCAAGGAACGTTTAATTCAATTTCTTTGTGTGATGTATTTTGACGTGTTTTGTTGACACAATATTACATTCTATTACCACAGCAGAACATGTGCTTTATTTCATTAACTCGAAACTTTGCAAATACATCCGTGAGGTTAGTATCGAACAACACCATACTTCGTACATTGCGGGCGGAGCCAGTGGGAAACTGCTAGTTATTATTATCTAGCTGATGTACCCGTGCTTCGCTACGGAATTCTAGATTGTATGCAGAATTGTAGGTTAGGTAGAGTACACGTTGTGAGAAAGACTGTATTAAATTGCATAGATCTTTCTGTTACCCTAGAAACGTGACGGATAAATCACCAAACGTCTTTTCTCATATGAACTGCGTTAGGGAATTTTCATTGTAATGGTAGGCCCGCTTGCCTACCATAATTAACAATCAGGTTGGGGTTTTCTCTATAATGGCAGACACTCCGTCTCCATCTGCTTCCAAGCCAGAGGAGAAACCCCCTCTTCACTGCTAATTTTGAATAAAATGAATGTAGAATTTAATAAAAGTGAGGAGGAAGAAGAAGCCATTTTTAAGAAACGGATCTTTTCAGGGTTGAATTTTGAGTTACTTAGTGAATTGTGGTGCTATAATTTGGAATATGCCTAAATTGTAATTCTAGACCAGGTCATTCTACTACTACTACTACTACTACTACTACTACTACTACTTTTTTGCTAGTTGCTTTACGTCGCACCGACACAGATAGGTCTTCTGGCGACGATGGGACAGGAAAGGGCTAGGAGTGGGAAGGAAGCGGCCGTGGCCTTAATTAAGGTACAGCCCCAGCATTTGCCTGGTGTGAAAATAGGAAACCACGGAAAACCATTTTCAGGGCTTCCGAGAGTGGGGTTCAAACCTACTATCTCCCGAATACTGGATACTGGCCGCACTTACGCGACTGCAGCTATCGAGCTTGGTCTCTACTACTACTACTACGTGAACCTTTGCCCTAACAGTGCAGACTGCTCATTCAAACCAGCATGTCAGAGTAGGGATCGAATAGCTGGAATACTATGATGAACCAGCGAGTTACGTACCAGCAGAACGGTATCAGAAAATGTATGAACCAGAGGAATGACATGCTAAAGAAGAAAGTTCTTTAACTCCAGAGCTATTTCCCGCCAATATTCCGTCAGGCTGTTATACTCGGTACGCAGCAGTAATCCCATCTATCCGAGTTGAGCGGCAGCATAAGAGACAAAGAACATCACCACAAGCAATGGTCAATGTAATCTTATTGTTGATCAATGTTATGCTCTTTCAGTATTGTAGGCTTTCACAATTAGTTTTTTTCCGACTTTGAAATACCACTCTTATCATAGTCGGTACGGTGAAATTGAATAAAACATAAATGGTCGGAAATTGTATTCTCTATAAGTTGTTATGCAGTACTTTTCGATAGGACCAATAACATAAGTATTTAAAAATTAAATTTTAGGTGCCTTCCCCGAAACTACAATTTCATACAGGGCGAATAAAATTGTTTATAACTTAGTCTGTAGTTTCTTATTCCCCAACTCTATATACCGACTTTCATTAAATTCTGTTAACCCATTTTCTCGTGGCTCGGCGTTGATATGAACTTGGCAACAAAAATTCAAATTCATGAATATCTGTGTTATCAGAGCCAATACGGTAACAATGTATGACATAAATGATCGGAAATTTAATTCTATATAACTTTAGTTATGTAGTATTTATCGATAGGACCACTAATCTATATATATAAAATAAGAGTTTTGTCTGTACATTGCTCAGAATTTGAAAAGAATGGTATTTCTGTATCGGTCATGTCCATAGTAACAAGGAAACGCAATATTTTCTTTTCCGTAATTTCTGTCTGTCTGTCTGTCTGTCTGTCTGTCTGTCTGTATGTATGTATGTATGTATGTATGTATGTATGTATGTATGTATGTATGTATGTATGTATGTATGTATATACACGCATCACGAGAAAACGGCTGAAGAGAATTTAATGAAAATCGGTATGTGAAGACGGGGGATGAGCCGCTACAATCTAGGGTATAAATTATCTCACTCACGCTGAGTGAAATGTTAGTTTAGGGGAAGGCCTAAAATTTAATTCTCAAATATTTATATTATTAGTGGTCCTATCGATAAATACTACATAACTAAAGCTGTCGGAAGTGTAATCTTGGAACCTCCCAATCCTAGCCCTTTCCTACCTCATCGTCGCCATAATTCCTATCTGTGTCTGTGACGTAAAGCAAATAGTAAAATAAGGAAGACAAAAGAAAAATCAGTCTGCAGTCAAAAGAATCGAAGGCAATGAAAACGTAGCAATCCGGAAGGGAGTGAGGCAAGGTTGCAGTTTTGTCCTCTCTCCTTATATAGCACACATGTGGTAATGAAAATCAAGTAGGAATTTGGGAAAGGAATCGCCATCCAAGGAGAGGAAATCAACACATTGAGATTTGCCGATGATATTGTTAATTTATCTGGTGGAGCCTCCGTGGCTCAGGCGGCAGCGCGCCGGCCTCTCACCACTGGGATCCGTGGTTCAAAGGTGTCGTCCTGATTGTGAACAGTCCAGATTGCGAACAAGTGGGAAATACTAAGTTGCCCAACCCGCTTGACTAGAAATGTTGACTTGGATATGAACAAAATTCTAATTTGACGGGCTGCAAAAAAATTAACCCTCAGTTGGTACACCATGTTCTGGTACACAAAATTGTACTACTGGGTAATACACAAAAAAGTTAAAAGCATGTAAGAAAAAAGCACTTGTTTACAAATAAACTGACTATTTCACTTATGAATTATTTTGAATAATAATAATAATAATAATAATAATAATAATAATAATAATAATAATAATAATAATAATAATAATACCGGGCGAGTTGGCCGTGAGCTTGCATCCAGGAGATAGTGGGTTCGAATCCCACTATCCGCAACCCTGAAGATGGTTTTCCGTGGTTTCCCATTTTCACACCAGGAAAATGCTGGGGCTGTACGTTAATTAAGGAAACGGCCGCTTCCTTCCAACTCCTAGGCCTTTCCTATCCCGTCGTCGCCATAAGACCTAAGACCTATCTGTGCCGGTGCGACATAAAGCCACTAGCAAAACAATAATAATAATAATAATAATAATAATAATAATAATAATAATAATAACCTATTAATAATACAACCCTCACTAATCCACCATAAACAGCTATCCCTCTAGTTATGTTATACAATAAAAAGATAATCTTCTAAATGTTAAGTTTACCTCAGACTAAATTATTAAACATTTTCAATAAGAAAAATATTTAAAAAAAATATGGTTAGGTTATCTAAAACATCCCAATGAAGCATTTAATGTTACCACTACTAGAACAAAAATTACATATGAGACTGTTTTGAAAATTGTATCTGTTTTATGTATCTCACGTCAACACGAATGAAGGGTTACTGAATCGAATTGGTGGGAGGAGAACGATGCGGCGAAATTTGATCAGAAGAAGAGATAGAATGATATCTTAAGACACGCAGAACACGTTCAGTTAAGTTTTGAGAGAAGTGCAGGCGTTAAGAACGACAGAAGCAGACCAAGGTATGAACGTAACAAAAAGATTAGAGAGATGCAGGATGTAGTAGTTACGTGGAAATGAAAATGTCAATACAGGATAGGGTGGCATGAAGGGCTGCATCAATCCATCAACCCCCAAAACAACAATTGTTATTATTATCCGTCCGCCTCTGTGGTGTAGTAAGTGTGATTAGCTGCCACCTCCGGAGGCCCGGATTCGATTTCCGGCTCTGCCACGAAATTTGAAAAGTGGTACGACGGCAGGAACGGGGCCCACTCAGCCTCGAGAGGTCAACTGAGTAGAGGTGGGTTCGATTCCCACCTCAGCCATCCTGGAAGTGGTTTTCCGTGGTTTCCCACTTCTCCTTCAGGCAAATGCCGGGATGGTTCCTAACTTAAGGCCACGGCTGCTTCCTTCCCTCTTCCTTGTCCATCCCTTCCAATCTTCCCATCCCCCCACAAGGCCCCTGTTCAGCGTAGCAGGTGAGGCCATCTGGGCGAGGTACTGGCATTCTCCCCAGTTGAATCCCCCGACCCAGAATCTGAAGCTCCAGGACACTGCCCTTGAGGCGGTAGAGGTGGGATCCCTCGATAAGTCCGAGGGCAAAACCAACCCTGGAGGGTAAACAGATAAAGAAGAAGAAGAATAAGAAGAATAAGAAGTTATTATCCTCCATCCGTCCCACATTTACAGTATGTACAAACATGTTGCTATATATACTAACATAACCATTTTGTGTTCAGTACGAATTCCTTCCAACCATGGTTTCCATTTAGGCCTATATCTACCAGCGATCATTCTCGCTTCTTCATGTCTATTACCATCACCAGCTTGTATATAACATATATGAAGTCCACCCAGCTTTCACTCCTTTGAAGCACAGTTGGTAATTTACAAATTAAATACAGATTTGAACATGACACCACAGTTTAATCATAATATTGTCCGACTCCATGGCTAAATGGTTAGCGTGTTGGTCTTTGGTCACAAGGGTCCCGGGTTCGATTCCCGGCAGGGTCGGGAATGTTGACCATAATTGGTTAATTCCGCTGGTACGGGGGCCGGGTGTATGAGTCGTCTTCATCATCATTTCATCCTCATCATGACACGCAGGTCGCCTACGGGGGTCAATTCAAAAGACCTGCACCAGGCAAGCCGAACTTGTCCTCGGACACTCCCGTCACTAAAAGCCATTTAATTTTTTCAATAATAATCTTACGTCTTCCGGATTACGGTTGTGAATATACATTTAACACTTAAAAATAAGGTTTTATATGACGAGATATGAGTACGTTAGACTAGGATAATATACAAAGAGGATCAGGTTCTTAGTGGCTTTGGATTAAGAAAATTATACAGCGATATGGACGATGTTTTATGGGTAAGTTAATCTGCGAATTACCACGTAATAGATACGTGAAGGGGAGAGGCGAATTGTATGATGGTTTGTGTTGGTGGTAGGTGGCCGGTTGGTGCTGCCCTCTACACGAATATCTCCCGCTACGACTGCCTGTATAGCAGGCGTTTGATTCTAATACTTCTGCCATGAAATTAAGTTTCAGTGCATTGTTTTTAAAACATACTATTTTCATTGACATTTCTTTCTTTTTTAACGTAGACTTACGTTCCTCGACAAGGGGTACATGGAAAGAAAAGAATTAAGACGCTTTTAGTGGTTGAATAGAACGTGTATATCCCCGATAGTATTTAATTTACGATTATGTTTAATGTCTCAATTGACAGATAAAAGAGGGGGCTACCTGTTCGAAAAAAAAAGTCCACAGTTCTAGCCCTTCAGGCAAGTAACTCAATGTCAAAAACATCCGAGGGATTTGAGCAACGAATTTTAGGTATTAGACGCGAACCTTTTCCTGAGCCCGATTTTTACGGGGTGAGGAGTAAGGAGGGAGCGCTGCCGGTTCCGGTTATACTGCCAACTGGATGGAAACAAAATCTGAATTAAATCGATAATATGGTCGATCGATATGAATTTTCTAAACATTTATTATCTTACGTCAACAACTGTGTCACTCATACATTATTTAACATTATATAACATTTCTCGATGCGAATCTTGTTCCTAGCATGAATTATATAGTTTGGCTTTGCTGTGTAAACAACATCAATACTAGTTCGTAAAGTGTACGCCAGATGTCGCACAGCGATAGTTTGTGTTTCAAAGGTTGCCAATATGGATGTCGAAGAAAACCGAGGTCTACCGATTCAGCACTAGGGAGCTCAAGGCTTAGGAAAAGGTTCGCGTATAGTAAATATAAAAGATAATAATGTATGAGAATATATTCTTTATTTATTCTTAAAAATTACAATCTTTTTATTAATCATCGTTATGCGGTCGATTCGATTAGCAGTTTGCTTTTTTCATAGCACTACGAGCGCTAATGTGTGTCAATTCAGAGTTTCACTTATAACTACTGTATTTCGGTGTGGACATTTTTAAAAAGTCAAAAAAATGCGAGATGATATTGAACCAAGCAACACATTAACAGAAATAGTTATGTAAATAAGTTTAAAAAAAATGCTATTTGTTCGGGGCGTCGACCTATAGTGATCTTTTGCTCCTACTTGCACCATAGGATATGAACGTGCGTGTAATTGAAATTATGGAAGTGTAGAGTGTTGAATGTGAGGAAAGGAACGTTAAGGATGACACGAACACCCAGTCCACGAACCAGAGATATTAATCATTTACAATTACAAACCCCTGACCCGGTCGGGAATCGAACCCGGAGCCGCCGGGTGACAGGCGGACCCGTTTCTCCCTACACCGCGGGAACGGACATGTAAATAAGTTAATTGGAATCAAAAAGAAAACGGATAAGGAAACAAAGCGATTTACGCTGCTTTTCCGGAACTGCATTTAGACCAGAAGTGATTTTCGAATTTGCTTTTTTGTATATAGTTTGATAGAGCTACCCAAGAAACCTTTCCGGGCCCTTTAGACTTTCAACTTTCGGAACAATTGAGGAAATTGCTTAATTTTACGTTTTTCGTAGTATGGTGACCGCTATTTTGACTACTTTTTCAAACTTACAAATAAAAATGACTGAAATGTAGTTTTCATGAAATAGCGCTTCAAAGTAAGGCAAAATTTCTACTGAATATGTGACGTCACACGCATACTCTGTTAAAAGATGGCGCTGTGTTGACTTGCGTGCACAGTTGGAGGATAGTTGTGGTGAATACATCGTGGTAAGACGTATAGAATAAAAAAGAATACTAATGGGGAAGAAGGATTTGGTTAGGATTCGCAAAAACGTGCAAAAGAAAGAGTTGAAACGAGCTATTATTTGTAATAATTAAGTGTATGGAACCGAAAAACCCTGCGGCCATTACAATAGTGCCAGCCTATCGCCAATTTTATCTACACATACGCACAAGTGACGCGTGAATTTTAACAGCGTAATTAACATGAACATGTTTTTTGGAATTAGCGCCATAAATTTCCCAACACAAAAGAGTGTTCGTCTATGTATAGGCCCTACTAGTTCAGTAGCGGCACCTTCTCACAGTGAGCTTTCTTCCTGCAACTAAGAGCTTGAGAACATCTCGTATCAAGTGAACACCCTCAATCAATCACTACTGATCTGCATTTAGGGCAGTCGCCCAGGTGGCAGTTTCCCTATCTGTTGTTTTCCTGGCCTTTTTTTAAATGATTTAAAAGAAATTGGAAATTCATTGAACATCTCCTTTGGTCAGTTATTCCAATCCCTAACTCCCCTTCCTATAAACGAATATTTGCCCCAATCTGTCCTCTTGAATTCCAACTTTCATATTGTGATCTTTCCTACTTTTAAAGATACCACTTAAACTTATTCGTCTACTTATGTTATACCACGTCATCTCTCCACTGACGGCTCGGAACATACCACTTAATCGAGCAGCTCCTCTCCTTTCTCCCAAGTCTTCCCAGCCCAAACTTTGCAACATTTTTGTAACGCTACTTTTTTGTCGGAAATCACCCAGAACAAATCGAGCTGATTTTCTTAGGTTTTTTCAGTCTTGAATCAAGTAATCCTGGTGAGGGTCCCATACACTGGAACCATACTCGTTCTAATTCTACCCAGTTCTACTCCTCAGTCCAGAATTAAAATCCCTGAACTGGCAGGAAATCAAACACAGGGACTTGAAATAAGAGACAGACAAGTTACCGCTACACCACATATCTGGTTAATAATAATAATAATAATAATAATAATAATAATAATAATAATAATAATAATAATAATTGACTAAAACATTCTATAATAAGGACATGCTGAGTTTCAGTGTCAGATTCAGACATTACAACACTGTTGTTAGAGCAGAAGGCTTATAAGGTCCGAAAATCCTGTGCGTGAATCGAAAATGACAAGTCAGTCAACTACTTAAAAGAGAACTCAGGCTAATACGGAAGATCTTGGGCAACATATGGGATGACGGCGGGCAGTTTCGACTGAAATCCATTAAAGAAGTATACAGCTAGGTGAAACGATAACAACAATTAGAAAGAGAAGATTGCTGTTTTATGGGCACATCTTTCATATGAATAATGACCGGCTCACAAAGAAAATCGGGAATTTTCTAAAACCAAAGGCATCTAAGTTGAGATCTGAGAAAGGTGGGCATTACGGAGGATAAAATCAATGGCAGGGTTACTTTCAGAAGGATGGTGAGAAACTATCAGGATTTTATGGTGGAGACAGAGCCCAGAAGACGGAAAAACCCTTTACCAGGGGAGCGGAAGAAGGCGTTGATCGATCGGTTCAAGATATACTGGCAGGATGTCAAAGCCGGCAGACGAACAAGACACAGACACGGAAAATGAGATTGCTTGGTGACACGCAGTCCATAGAGGCTCAATTCGAAATAACAAACAAACCACAAACCTACTACGCTGGCGTAGCAGGGGGAGAGGTGATACTCCCACGTGGCGTGTCCCAGGTGGCGGATAAGGGAGTCCTAACCGGCTTGCCGCGGACTTGAGCGAAATAAAATAGCTCTCACGGACCAAACACACAACCCCTTGTGGGTGAGGGACGCAGACAAAGAATACACCCAAAAATACACCCACGATATCCCCTGCCTGTCGTAAGAGGCAACTAAAAGGGACGACCTTAGGGATGATCAATTTAGAACCATGAGACTACTTGTAATTTGTACCATAACGCGGGAAACACCGTGGGTCGCCTTTACTTGGGAGTAGTACCACTATGTTAGGTACACAATAGATTTGTGGTTAGTAGCAACAGAGTGTGGATCAGGATGGGTTTTACAGTACCAGTGATTAGTACCAATACATGCGGAACAACATGGGCTTAAGTTGTCTGTAATTAGTACCATTATGTGAGAAACACCACCGGTCTGGGCGTTGTCTGTGATTAGTACCACTATATGAGCGACACCGTTATTCTGCGTTGCCTATGACCTGGATTTTGGACCCCTTTAGACCCCTTTACGTGAGGAACATCATGGGTTTGTGCTGCCTGTAAATGGCGCCGCAAAATGAGAAACACCATAGGTCTGCGTTACAAGCGCGTATTACATTAACTGTGGGTAGTACCATAACGTGTGAAATACCGCGAGTCTACGCTACTTTTGATTAGTACTGCAACATGACAGATACCATGGTTCTACTTGACTAGCGATAAGTACCATTATGAGGGGCCGATGACCTGGATTTTGGACCCCTTTAGACATCAAGCATCATCCATTCAGGACTGTGCTTTAGAAGCAGTCCCTTGGTCAGTAATACTATTGTTTAACGCTAGTTTCTGAGAATGTGGGGCATTGCGGGTCGAATCCACTGACTGTTTTAAATTCATATTCATTCATCCGTTCATTCTTCGTCCTCACGTTTTGAATTGTGGTCAGTGGTTGATTTTTTGAAACTGTCATTACATTTTGTACCATTAGGGGCCGATGACCTAGATGTTAGGCCCCTTTAAACAACTAGCATCATCAAAAAATAGGTCTAGTATATATACTACATTTCATGAGCCTTTTGTGGATATGCTCATATTTTTTTCGATTTATCCCCTGTGGTTGGAGTCAAAGCCGGCCCCGTGGTGTAGGGGTAGCGTGCCTGACTCTTACCCGGAGGCCCCGGGTTCGATTCCCGGCCAGGTCAAGGATTTTTACCTGGACCTGAGGGCTGGCTCGAGGTTCACTCAGCCTACGTGATTAGAATTGAGGAGCTATCTGACGGTGAGATAGCGGTCCCGGTCTAGAAAGCCAAAAATAACGGCCGAGAGGATTCGTCGTGTTGACCACACGACACCTCGTAATCTGCAAGCCTTCGGGCTGAGCAGCGGTCGCTTGGTAGGCCAACGCCCTTCAAGGGTTGTAGTGCCATGGGGTTTGGTTTTGGTTTGGTTGGAGTCAAAGGATGCATTATCTGTATCCCCTGCATGCCGTAAGAGGCTAATAAGAGGGGAACAATGAAATACTCTGTACTCGTACTCTCGTCTTCTAAGGGCCAAAATCATATCCAGGATTGTCCGGCTCCATGGCTAAATGGTTAGCGTGCTGGCCTTTGGTCACAGGGGTCCAGGGTTCGATTCCCGGCAGGGTCGGGAATTTTAACCTTAATTGATTAATTTCGCTGGCACGGGGTCTGGGTGTATGTGTCGTCTTCATCATCATTTCATCCTCATCACGACGCGCAGGTCGCCTACGGGAGTCAAATAAAAAATACCTGCATCTGGCGAGCCGAACTTGTCCTAGGACACTCCCGGCACTAAAAGCCATATGCCAATATAATATATAATATATCCAGGATTTTATGTTTTACCGTGCTATGATTTCCTCTCCCTTCCGCAATGTTCAAAATTTTAATTAGTGTTTTCCCATTAACATTATTCGTCATTGCTTCGTTTACAGCCTCTCTTCATGCGTCCAACATTAACATAATCCAAAAACATGCCTTTACGTCCACCAAATGGCGTCGTTCTTCCATCCATATGACGTACACTGGTTGTCTGGTTACGGTGTCTGCTGTTTGTCGACGCTAAATTGAGTAGCGAATATTTAAGAGTAACTTAAATATTATATTTAAGTGGTCCGCCTATTCAATACTTATATAATTTATTACATCTAGTACACCTTTCTTCCCCTAAGCGACATCATCAGTTGGAATAAATTACAATAATATATCAGAATACAAAAATTACATTATTAGATTGGAAAGACAAATTATAAACATTTTTATATGACTTGCAATCCTGAAGCGTTCAATCTTTAATATAATTTAAGCAATGTCTGTCAAAGATCTTAACACACTGAATCCCAAGGTCTGGCTCGTAAAACTTTCCCCGGGGCCAAATGTATTTTTTAAGTGATTTGTATTATTTTGCGCATATGGATTGCTACCTTGAGTTTTATTTTTATCTGCAACAGTTTATGGCCTTATTTTCATGATTTTCACTGTCATGCACATATGAATGACGTGGCCCTGTGTTAATTTGGAGGCATTCTTTTACATATGGTGGCCATGTCATTTATATATGAATGGCACTTTTTAATGTTCTTTCATTTTTATCTTTTCAGAATTGATTAACATTTGTTAAAAGTAAGAGACGTCGCACAGAAAGGCTATCTGAGATAGGACTGAGGCGAGAAAACATGCAAAGATGGTTTTCACCTATTGCAAGACATGTCCTGGCATGCCTCAACTGTGTCTAGACTGTTTCAGTTCTGTGCACCAGTGATTTCTGTTCTGCAAAATTTTTATTCAGGTTGTTTTAGATAAGTAGACATTTTTATTTTTGACCAAGGCACAGTGGGAAATTCAAATACTACAAACATGAAAATAAACCATTACCAGAGTCGGATCAAGTCCAGCCTGCGTGCCCCCAGTTTGAATAATAATTTTAAAATTGTAAAATTTGTAAGTCTAGAGCCGTCACTGTTCATTGCTGGTGTCATTATATATTATAGGATATTAAGAAAACGTTTAAAATACAATAATTCAGAATAAGTGTGTTTGATAAAATATTTCGTATGTTTTCAATTAGAATAAATAACACATTTATTCGTGCATACTATGTTTACATTCAGCATGGTAAACCCAATTCCATTACAGGTACGGCCGAACCAAACATACCAAAAAGTAACCCGTGGGCCACACTTTAAGGCTACCATTTGATTTTACCGTAACGTCGTTCGTATGCGAATGACGAAGCCTGATACAGCTCATCTGCACGCCATTCATATATGGATGACGCTGCAGTAGCGGGAAGTTAAGTGTCATTCATACATGAATGACGTGGCATTCAATGTGTTAAGGATCTTTTATCAAGAAATATTTTAAATCGAAGGTTTTTATTCACAACAACGATCATCTTACGATTTTATGAATACAACTGTTAGTTCCCACGAACATTATCATCAAGAATTTAATGAAAATTTCAACCAATTTTAGTGACTATATGACTTGCAACTTTAACAAAGTTTGCCAATAATTTATTTTATATGTCCTTGCATATAAAAGTGTTTTTAATTTCTTTCCAATCTAATAATGCAATTTTTGTATTCTGATGTTTTATTGTAATTCATTCCAGCTGATGTTGTCCCTTAGGGGGAGAAACATGTACTAGATGTAATAAATTATATATGTATTGAATAGGCGGACCACTTAAATATAATATTTAAGTTAATATTTAATATTCGCTACTTGATTTTATAGTCAATACGGGGTTTTATATAAAATGAAGCTGTTAAAGTGTGTTACATGTATTGACGCTAAATTGTTTACGCTAATTCCAAATGCCCCCCTTCCCCCAGCACAAAACCAGATCTATATTAATATTGTGGAGGTTTGACACGAGGACTCCAGATGAGGTTGGCAGTACGGTATTCAAATTCACTACAGAAGAGTACAGATGATCCTGTTGTTCAGAGTACTTCTTACATGAAATTAGGATGTGGTTCAAGTCGGGTTTCACCAGGGCCTTCTGGGCAGTGAGGGGTGTCTAGTACCTTGATCCCGTAGAGGGGACTTGGATAGCATCCATGACTGAGACACATTCTAATTAAGATGTAAGGTGTTTTCGTGTACTACAAATCTTGAACCAGGCTTGTCTTGGGATGGTGGGCTGAATTGTAGCGTAGTGCTTTCCAATAGTAAGTTGTGTCGTGTTCACCCCCTACGGGTGGGGGTGGTAGAAACACAACCACGGTATCTCTACCTGTCCTAAGAGGCGACTAAAAGGGCTCCCAAGGGCTCTGAACTTGGGAGCGTGGGTTGGAGACCACGGGGCCTTCAGCTGAGTCCTGGCATTGCTTCCACTTACTTGTGCCAGGCTTCTCCCTTTCATCTATCCTATCCGACCTCCCTTGGTCAACGCTTGTTCTTTTCCGACCCCAACGGTATTAGAGCACTCGAGGCCTAGAGAGTCTTTGATTTTCACGCCCTTCGTTGCCCTTGCCTTTATTTAGCCGATACCTTCATATTTCGAAGTGTCGGATCTCTTCCATTTTTTTCTCTGATTGGTGTTATATAGAGGATGGTTGTCTAGTTGTACTTCTTCTTAAAACAATAATCATCACCACAAATCTGAACATTTCTAATAATAAAAAATTTACAACTTTGGCAGAACCTTATATAACGCTTACGGTTTGGCATTCGAATCGTAAACCGTACATTGTGTGTTGAAAACCGTAAATGCACGGTTCAAACCGTACGGTTGGCAACGCTTCATGCCTAGATGTACTTCCACCTAAAACAATAATCAACACTATCGGTGTCGTGTTCCAGTAGTAAGACTAAGTTTATTAAGTTCTCTCCCGGTTCAAATTATTGTAGGCCTGTATCTGAGGCAACTCTGATATAGTATGTATAAGTAGTAAGGGGAGATTTCAAAATAATAATATTGTTTTATTAGTATTGTTTTTTTGTTGTAATATTACAATTTGTGCCCATGACATTTGCATTTCACCCCAGTTAAACTTGATATCACACACGGAGGAGAACGGATGGATTCAATACCGGTACGAAGTGGTTTTCTTGACAATGCTTTCGTCAGAGAAAGTTGTACTGTATCATGAGAAACTATATAGTATACTGTTGTTTTGTAGACCACGGAGTTGGTGTCGTTATCCTCTCGATTATACAGTATTAGACCATCTTCTAACGGGTTTTCACCAGCCTTTAGGATTGTGCATAATATCAGTGGTGATTTTTTCCGAATGAAAGATACATATTTGACAAAAGCGTATTGGAAAGCCAACTTAGAAATTATTACAATTTTTGTCTTTTAAAAGGTTTTCTCCTTTTAAGAGGAGTCGTGAATGAAACTAGAACATCTACAATTTACCACTTACCGCAACCAAATTTAAAACAGAAGCATATATTAATAAGACAGAGCACCACACAAAATTTGAAGTTGATTAGTTCATTTTACTCACACTAATTTACTAACAAATATTATTTAATTTTTGTATGTTGTATGGAAAATGCTACTTGAGGGACAGTTTTCATTATTTTTGGGTTATAATTTGACAGACGTGTCAAAAATACTCATATGATTAATAATTTGGAATGAAACTGAACATTGGCAAGACCAAAGTACCGAGCTCGATAGCTGCAGGCGCTTAAGTGCGGCCAGTATCCAGTATTGGGGAGATAGTAGGTTCGAACCCCACTGTCGGCAGCCCTGAAAATGGTTTTCCGTGGTTTCCCATTTTCACACCAGGCAAATGCTGGGGCTGTACCTTAATTAAGGCCACGGCCGCTTCCTTCCCAGTCCTAGCCCTTTCCTGTCCCATCGTCGCCATAAGACCTATCTGTGTCGGTGCGACGTAAAGCAACTAGAAAAAAAAAAGACCAAAGTGATGAAAAGGGGACGACGCAATTAATATATCAATAGATGGAATAGTATTAGAGCAGGTTCAATCATTCCAGTATTTGAGAAGCTTAATAACTTACAACGGAAGTTGTACAGAGGAAGAGAGACGCAGAATATCGATGGGAAAGAGGGCTTTCGGGAGAGTGAAAGGTTTGCTGACAGCTAGAAGCATACCAGTTAAACTTAGGAAGAAGTTTGCCAAATGTTTTGTGTGGAGTGTGGTGTCTTATGGTTCTGAAACGTGGATAATAATTTCCTGTGGCTATTTCTAGCCGGATGCAGACCCTCCGATGATGGTGGGCGGCATCTGCCATTTGTAGGTAACTGCGTGTTATTGTGGTGGAGGATAGTGTTACATGTGGTGTGTGAGTTGCGGGGATGTTGGGGACAGCACAAACACCAAGCCCCCGGGCCACTGGAATTAGCCAATTAAGGTTAAAATCCCCGACCCGGCCGGGAATCGAACCCGGGACCCTCTGAATCGAAGGCCAGTACGCTGACCATTCAGCCAACGAGTCGGACTGAAACCTGGACAGCCAGACAAAGCAAACATGTTTAGAAAGTTCTGAAATGTGGTTATGGAGAAGAATGGAGAAAGTGAAATGGACCGATAGAGTGAGAAATGAGGAGGTGCTGAGCAGGGTACGAGAGGATAGGAACTTCATGATGATGATACAGAAGAGGAAAACATCCTGGATTGGTCACATATTACGTAGAAATTTTCTACTCAGAGAATCATGGAGGGAAAAGTTGAAGGAAAAAGAGGAAGAGGAAGAAGAAAGTTTGGAATGCTGACAGATGTGAAGAGAGGGAGAACTTACAAGCAAATGAAGGAAGATGCTCAGGACAGAGAGAAATGGAGGACATCCAGTTGTTACCTGTCTAAGGTCAGATTTACTGAAGAAGAACTTAATAATAGCTCTAGGTTTTGCAGCCGGGTATAAAATAGTTGAGGTATGAGTTTTCAATATTCAATAATTATTCATACAATAGACAAAACTTTAATTTGGTGCTATTTCAAGAAGAAAAATATGTAGGTAATATTAAACTGACAATAAAACGCAGAACTACTTTCAATTCCTATATTGAAACTTTATCAGTCAATTTCAGGTGAATGTGATAAGAACTCTGTCTCAAGGAACATGGCAATGAGCTGATAATACTTTCACGCTATAAAAATGCAACTGACAGTTTTAAGAAACATACTTGAATTAAAACTTGTCTGGACTGTAAGTTACTCCCTTTGACTTCCGTCTCCTCTGTGCGTAGGCCTATTACAAGCTAAATATATTCCAGGGGGATTATTGAAATGGTAGTCCGAGAGAACTTTGAAGCCAATGACCGGCTCTGTGGCTAAATGGTTAGCGTGCTGGCCTTTGGTCACAAGGGTCCCGGGTTCGATTCCCTGCAGGGTCGGGAATTTTAACCATAATTGGTTAATTTCGCTGGCACGGGGGCTGGGTATATGTGTCGTCTTCCTCATCATGATGCACAGGTCACCTACGACCGTCAGATCAAAAGACCTGTATCTGGCGAGCCGAACTTGTCCTCGGACACTCCCGGCATTAAAAGCCATACGCCATTTCATATTTTTGGAAGCCAATATTTTCTGGCACGGTGAGAGAAAGGGCGTATGCTTGCTCTATATCCACCGTGCCACTACCCTTGAAATCTGGTAATAGAGCTTTAAAAGGGCAAACGTGATGACGGGATTTCAAAGAGGAACAATTAGGATATTTTTAAGGTTAACACTTAAAATTCTACTTTCTGCTCAAAAATTGCAAAATTTCACTCATGACTCACCTTAAAAGCATTCGAAAGTAATCTTCAGTTTCAGAATAGAATACGAATAGGCAAGTACATATAATATTTCTTTAGATATTGGAAGAAATCAAGGATCTATGTTTTCATATAAAATAGCATGACGACTTACGTCGAGGAATTTGCTAGATCAACTGTACTCATAAGATTAGATTCATTTAGTCTATCAGTGACGATAGCAAATTATACAGGGCATAGTAAAAATGTCTAATTCTTAGTGGTCGTGATAAAGGGAATGAAGGCAATTAAAATTAGGATGAGAACCAACCCTCCCAAGTTTTATCCAGAATCAACTGGGCCCAGTAAAGTAATGTAACTTAGTTTTACAACTACAATTTATCACTAATTAATTAATTTACTTTTTACTTCTTCTTTCTTTTCCCGTTGTCTTCTTCTACGGACCACGTGACAATTTTAATGCTTCATCCTTCATTGTTCCTTCTTCTTCTTCTTTCAAAAATCACTCACCTTCTCACTGTGTCTGCTTTTCCTCTCTTCGAACCATTTTGAGCCTGTTTTCTTTCCCTCCCGACCTTGGAATACTTCCATTTTTGACCCCTCCTTTCTAAAAAAGTATCTGTCTGTTGCTGCTTCTTCTCTTATATTGTTTCTTATATTGTTTCTTTCCATGTCTTTCTTCACTTCATGAAACCAGGTTGTTGTTGACCGCTTGTTCCGAAGATATTTGATGATCTGTTTTGTTAACCTGTTGTCATCCATTCTGTGCAAGTTATATGTCCAAAAACATCCATCGCTTCTTTCGCATTATTTCTATTATGTTTGTATGTTCCGATATATTTCATCATTACTTCTTGATTTCCAGAGTTCTATAGTTCTTAGCGGACCGAATGTTATCGTATAATTTTTCTTTCCAGTACTTCTAATTTGTTCAGCTTGTAATTCGGTACTAGACAATCACTTGTGTATAGGCATTTCAGTTTGACTACTGTGTTGTAGTGTTGTTCTTTTTCCGGTTTTTAGATAAACACTTTTTGCTATAGATATTCCTAGTTACCAGGTGTATGCATAAGTTTTCGCAGGTTTTTGCGCTAAAGAAAACACGTAATTTTCAGGGAAATTCATTATTTGTTTATACAAAATATTGGCCATCGGCTTCTACACACTTCTCCCATCTTTCAGGTAAGTGATGAATACCATTCCAGAAAAACTGCTTCGTCGACCCATGATAGTCAGATGGGGCTAAGTCGGAGCAGTACGGCGGGTGCGGAAGGATGTCCCTTCCAAGCGATTTCAAGGTGTCTTTCACTGGTTTTGCTGTGTGAGACGGCGCATTCCGGTCGTCTTTCGATCAATGCGTGATTTAAAATAAGCATTTGTTGGCGATTGCGTTGTGCATTAACGGTTTCGCCGGGTTTCAAGAGTTCATAATACACAATACCGCTCTGGTCCCACCAGACACAAAGCACTGTCTTTCACATTGAAATCACCACGTTTAAATTATCGAAACCATGTCTCACATGTTGTAATCTATGGAGCGTGTTCACCAAATGTTTCTACCAGCAAACGATGACTTTCCACAGCCTTTTCCTTTTGATTAAATGAGAAAAACAATGCGTGCCGCAAATGTTCTTTTCCTGGCACAAACGTCGACATGATCACTGAACGATACAACACAGACGCACAAACTGACGTATGTGTCAAATTCATACGCTGCGTACTGTTCCCTGGCGCCATCTCTTAGTGAAACCGGAAAATATTTACGTAGACCCCTGGTATACCGTATGTTCTTTCCATCTCTTGTATCCTTTCTTCTAAAGCGAATTTTTTCCAAACCGTTTTCTTGATTGTGTCTTTCAAATATCTGAATTTCGTTATCGTCCTTATTCGACTAATTAGAAGTTCTGGAGCATTTTTTTATATTTGTCATAAACTTGTTTCTTTCTACATAAATTTCTAAATCTTTTCTGTTGGCTCTCTCTTCCAAGAGACTGACTTGTATTGCTGCATATGTCAGGTTTTCTGAAAGTATGGCGAAATCATCTGCAAATTCTAGATAGTTTATTTCAACACTTATGTTCTTTCTTCTCAGTGTTATTGGTGATAACTTGTGTTCTCTCAGTTTATAATTCCGAATTCTTACTATTTTCTCCAGGACGCACTTGAAGAGGAAACCTTTACTTATATATTATAATTTGTAATTTTCTTTTTGTCTTTCTAGTTGATGTTGGTTCTATTTTTACTTACGAATGACGGTGTGAGTAAAGCAAGTATTTTATTCGTGCTAAAATTCAACCACCAGTCGTTCGTAACCATGAAGCACCGAAAATTCGGGTTTCGCAACATAGGCCTAACAGTGATTTAAAACATCACACATTGTCGTATCTAATCGACGAAAATAGAACTATCGAGTGCGCCCAAAAATGGTTCAAAAGCTAATAGATGTTGTCCACAAACAGTAAAGCGATGCACACACCCAAGTGTTCCGTCGCGGATGCAGTGGCACCACTCGTCAAAGTCACTCAAGAGTGTTGGCGCAACAGGAGAAACAGAGTTATATACAGAATTATATTTTGATGTGTCTACTTACTAATCAATATTAGTGATGAGCGATAATTCACGAACTGTGATTTCTTCACTGATATCTAAAAATCACGTGTAACGACTGTTACTTCCTACGTTGTCATGGTGATCAACCGTGATTTTAAGGCTTCTCTACAGTGTGATTATCGCGTACGCTCACAAACATTCATATACCGGACTAGTGAATGTTACTATACCAACTGTGACTGTGATCAGTCGTGATATCACGACATGTGCTTCCGTAATGGTATTCACCCATCATGTGATCAAGGAAGGCGCATCACCATGATTGCCAACCGTATGGACATTTGTAATTTATTTTTCAAATAAAGTAAACTTATTGTCATGTACCATTACGCTATAGTTAAAGTGAAAATATAAAGGACTAGCAAATGTACCCGTGCTTCGCTACGGTATTCTGCCTTGTATACGAGTATTGAAGTAAATATTGTACATGCAGTAAATAAGATTGTTTTATAATAGCATGTCTCTTAACGTTATCCGAGAAACAGCATGGAGAGGTCCCCATACGTTGTTTCCAATGTAAAGTGCTTGTTACGGATTTGTGATGATAACGGCAGGCTCACTTTCCTACTGCCATTCACGATCGAATTGGGAAGTTTACATTATAATTGCAGGCCCCATTGCCTACTGCGCGATCACAATCGATTTGGGGATTTTACGTTACAATGGCAGCCCTCCTTTCCTACTTCCAGACATATTACAAATTGAGGAGTTTTTATTATAATGGCAAGAAACTTCACTACAACCAGTCAAAATTGAGTTGTGCAGTTATCATTATAATGACAGGCCCCTTTTCGAACTGCCAGCCAGCTTACTGTCAGTCACACCAAGTTGGTGAGTTTCCATAAAAATAGCAGGCCAGTTTGCCTAATGCCAGTCATATTTTATATGGGTACATCTGTTTATAACTGCGGGAACGCTGGTTTTACATTACTTTTGCATACTTATGTATAAGCTAGAATCATGAAATTTGGTCCACATATGGCCCTTAATCGTGCCAATGTGCGAACCCAACTTGATGATCCTATCATTCATATAAGTGTGTCAAACCATGAAATATACTTGTAAAAATCACCAAATTTACGAACAATCCATAAATACGGCCAAATCTAACGTATAAGGGAGAGAGATACGACAAAATGTCATAGGTCCAAAGATGTAGATCACTCCGAATCGAAGACAAATTGGCCATCCGTTTTGTGATACGACTTACCGTTTAGCCAACAAATAGCTCAAAAAGAATGTCTGCTCAGTCATTAAAATTGCCTCCATATTTCGATATCTTTGGGGGTAAAAAGTGAAAAAATTGAAAATTTTGGAATTTTTCCATGGGTTAGGGACCAAAAGCTATAATTTCACCAAATTTCTATTTTCTACCTCGTCTGGCAGGTTGTGCCGCCATCTTGATATGGGGGGACGGGGGATAAAAAGTAGGAAATTCCCGAAAATTGTTAAGCCCACGAAACTTATAGGTTGTCGTTTTGGATAAATTATGCGACTGCGTTCTTATGCTGAGCCCAAAATTTGAGACCCCCCAGCGTGCCCCCTGGAGGGAATTTTGAGAATTTTCGATTTTTCTAGGGATCCTGGGGTCATCAGCTTCTCCCGTACCAAGTTTCAAATTTCTGAGATTTCTCGAAGTGTCTCATTAATTCACGTCTTTTTTCATTTTTAAATATTTATATATACACCAGACCGACTTGCTTTTATATATATAGATATCGAGGCAGATAAAATGGCCGGCGGCGACTTCGAACAGAGTAAATGAACGTAAAATGTCACCGAAACCCAGATTGACATCATAGTAGAAGGCGATGGAATCGCGAGGGCCATGTCAAAAAAATCTCGAAACGGAATCTGGATTGTTTAAAAAATGAATTCTGAATCATGCTTTTTGCAGAAAAATATAGCACGCAAAAAGCTGAGAGGAAAAGATATCGTATCAAATCATCGTGATAAATCAAGAGGACACTTTTAAAAGAAGATTGAAGAGGAATTCTATGCCAAACAGCATTATAAACAGTGGCAAATACGGGAAGAAAACCCGATATTTCAAAAAGGAATAATAACAAAAAGAGCTAACTGAACCGTGACATCGGGAAGAAACAAGAGGGCTATTCGCACCTTTAGGCAATCCGCTATAAGAAGAGAAAGAACTGAACCAACTACTTAATATTTACATTAGTCGAGAGAAATTATAATTAGTAGTCAGAAACCATATACATATACATTCGTCATAAATAGCTGGAGAAATAAGAATATTAGAAACTAAGTGAACAGTATAAACATGTATTGTGTCATTCGAATTGCATTTTATGATTTGATGAGCGAGCTTGACACCATGGAGTCTTTCTAAGACGTGGGAGTGGATTGCCCACGTTTGCATAATTTGGCTCAAGATGACTCATCGTGACCAGAGATGACGTACTGTACAGAGGACCAGTTACCGGCCGCAAGGATCGCATGAAGCATCTGAGAAGAAGAGGCCAACTCAGAGGGGTGAAGGAAGCGAGTTAAGTTTCTTGTTTTCAAAATTCTATGTATCATTAGGTAGAGTATGATTACTTTAGCTAAATTGCCAGTTACGTATAACCCAAGTGCCAAACATGACCGACAGAACTAACCTATTTCATGTAAACTGACGAATGATATTTGTGCTAGTCAATATATATATATTGGTGTAGGAACTGACATTGTTATAAGTGAATTCTAACCTTAGCCATAGTTTTTGCTAGTGCCATATGAGAGTTTGTTACGTATAGTTATAAGATCCCAAATCATACGGAAGGGCTATGTTGTTGTAATTCAGACAGTATTAGGAAGAATACATGCTGTGTGAAATTTAGATGGATTCTAGGAGGTGATAATATTGATAGACAGGTTACATCGCGCATTCCTATCTACGAAATGTCACTGCAAAATTTGTCACAAATGGAACATAATAATTGCTTTTACTTAAATGAAGTGAAAAATCTGCGGTAAATTAAGAAATACCGTCGTTATTAGAGAAATATGAGTACATACTTAAGGCCTGTATACAGGGCACCTTTCTGTCGTATTTCGCTGCTGGTGCCGTCTTTTGTTACTTTCTTGAGGTCCAGGGCTAGCACCGAGAAATGGAAGTGCTATGTCTGTGGACTCTCATTATCTTTGTCCATATGACTAGAGCGGCCAGTTGAAACAGCAAAATGGAGATCAATTGCATTCACGATAAGAAAAATAGCATGATCCCTGGACCAATAAATATGTTTTTGTTCGAACGAAAATAGCATGATCCCTGGACCAATAAATCACTAGTCCACAGAATTCTTCTTATGTACATGGGCCATAGCTTTTTGTCGCCTATTAAATCTTGCATATCGCTATACAATTCAGGAAATGATGTCATTGACACCTGAAGCAATAAAACGAAAACAAAGAACTTCAGTGAAAACAGACATCACACACGAAATTGTTGAAAGTGTAAGACAAACAAAAGACATACGTGTGTTACTGTGAGCGTAGTACCAAAAGTACTTGTAAAGTAGTAAAGTAGGTATACATAATATTCACCAAAATAGAATATTTCTTAATTTACCGCAGATTTTAGACTTCAACTATGTACGAGCAATTATTATGTTCCATTTGTGACAAATTTTACAGTGACATTTCGTAGATAGGAATGCGCGACGTAACCGCTTAGACCTTACGACGGCTATATAATGTAAAGAAGAAATAGATTTATACGAATTATGGGTAAATGCATAAGCAATATCGTCGAGGGAAGTTCAAAGTTATGATGAATGAAAGGTTAGTAAGAAGATTTGAAATGAGAAAAGCAGTGACTACGAAGAGATAGAATTGAATTGAATATAGGCTATATGGAAATGTAAAGGATACGAAGGTGCATGCGTCGGTAATTTTGAAGAAAGAAGAATGTATTGTGAGATTAAATGGCACATGAGATTAGGATCGTATTGAATAATCACTGTACGGCAAGGTTTATATCCAGAAGAGTGTATAAAAGTACGACCACAGCGTATTCCCATCTTAAATAAGAATTCATAGTAATGTACCATAGTCAGCTAGAGGCGGCAAACTATCGATAGTAATCACCATCGATATTTTCCGATATTATGAGCTCTACTATCGATAGTAATCGATAGTTTTCAAAGAGTGGAACGAATCATATCATTATGCCCGAAAATAGAACATTTATTGAACACAAACCCCAAAAAATCAGTAGAGAGCACAACTATTTCATGCTATGTAATTTCTGTAATTCAAATCGGAATCGCTCATAAATATCTTCAGTGGTACGTCCAGACATTCTCGGGCTGCACGCGCTTGTCCTAAACGTGACCGCCCGAGAAATTCTCGTTCAGCTGCAGTTGCGATCGCCCGACATTTTCTTGGGTATTGTAAATATATTTGGAAAAATGTTTTAAAGTATTCTCAACAAAAGGCAGGAGAGTTTTCAGTTGCTTTCATGAAGTCTTTGACCTAAAATATGCTTTATCTTCTCTCGCCTACACACAGTCTCTGACAACATATAAATCTTATTTTTTGTCCCGTATTGGCATCAACTCAACTAAGGTTAGGTTGAATGGAGAATCCCACCTTCTAAATTGCTAAATAGTCTTTCTGCCGGCACTGAAGTCGCAGGTACGCAGAGATACTTAAATGCACACCTATGAATTGGAACAAACTCTTCACCAGTTAACTGCAAACATCTGTACAATTTCTGTTAGCGCAAAAAATAAGCCAGTGAGGGGGAAAAAAACCTATCGTTGACTATCGATAATAGGCAACGGACTATCGATGTATGACGATAGTGATCACTATCGAAAACTATAGCGCTATCGATAGTTTTCCGCCTCTATAGTCAGCTGATAGCCTCCATACTTGAAATAGATATTGATATAAAGAATTGTAATAGAATTATTCGACACATTTAAAGTTTCTCTTTCCTAAGCCAAGTTAAGACTGTCATGAAGCAATTCAGTAAAATGGCATGACAGAATACATGCAGAGATCATTTTATAATAAAAGTCAGAATAAATCACATTACATATTTGCACATATTTGAACTCTAATGCTAATTTATGGTTAATCTAATATAGGTTTGCTATACTGAAGTTTGCTAATGTGACATATGAATTTAATACGTAAATGATATGTGTAAATTAATTTCATTTGGCATAATAAACAGATCAGTACAATATTAGACCGTCTTACTTAACCACTTAGGCCCGGTTTCTTCAACTCTATGTTAAATTTTACCTAACAAATGTTAACTAACAATTGTTATTAATTTAACACTTTGTTTAAAAGTGCCCTGTTTCACGAACACATTTCCAACATTTGTTACGAAACAATTGTTAAAGACAAATTAACACATTTCCGTGAGATTTCTGAACGCGTTTGGCAGTGAGCGTCTTTTGTTTCTTTACATAAAGCGCTCCTAGTGGTGTGTTGAAATAGTATTTTGTCACACAGATACATGGTTGACATTATTATAGGTTATGGTTAGCAGAGACCGATAAGACGTAAACATGTCAAGTAAGAGGCAACAAAAGCGTTATTATGATGAATGCGAGAAAAATGTGGTAATAGCTTTAATTTAAAATTATGCGAGTGTGCTTTAAAAATGAAAGAACGGACTGTTATATCACAACATTCGATATAGCCTATTCTTATAGGCTGTACTTATATTCTTATCACCGGGAAAATGTGATAATTGATATGTTTTGAATGACTTTCGGGCATTTTTTTTATTGCGGGGAAAATAATGTAGCCTAATGCCTTGTTAATGCTGCAATGGCAGCAGGAATTCTTTGCAGGATTCTACACACACTTTTCTTCCACTCGTGAACATAGTCGCCTACAATAAGTTTACATGAAAAATGTCTCAAGCATAATATCTAACAAGTAGAGACCAGACCCTGCGGTCTACCGATTTCACCGAGCTTCAATGTACCTGTGGTAAGACACTCAACGGTAACTCGTGTATAAATGTTTTAGGCAATACGCTTTCATTTTCGGAAAAAAATGAGGTCAGATGCCATTACACGGAATACGCTTCGGACAAAGTGGAGGTGACAGAACACTGAAAGGCGAATACATTTTAACTTAAACATGTCAGCCCCGCAACCTAATAACTTCTGAAAAATTGATGAATCCCCGATTCGAATGCAAGGCATAGGTATACTTGGAAGTTACATCACAGCGAAACGGAGTGGTGGCCAAGTGGTCACCATACTTGTCTGCGAACCTCGTCGATGTGAGTTCGAGTCTCCTCGCAGCTATAATTGTTGTACAAAATAAATTATTTGTCCGCCTCTGTAGTGTAGCTACTACCCCTGGAGGCCCTGGTTCGATTCCCGGCTCTTCCACGGGGTCCACTCAGCCTCGGGAGGTCAGCTGAGTAGAGGTGGGTTAGATTCCTACCTCAGCCATCCTGGAAGTGGTTTTCCGTGGTTTCCCGCTTATCCTCTAGGCAAATGCCGGCCGCTTCCTTCCCTCTTCCTTGTCTATCCCTTTCCCTTCCAATCTCCGCATCCCACCGCAAGGCCCCTGTTCAGCATAACAGGTGAGGCCGTCTGGGCGAGGTACTGGTCATCCTCCCCAGTTGTATCTCCGACTAAATGGCTCACGCTCCACGGCACTTCCCTTGAGGCGGTAGAGGTGGAATCCTTCGCTGAGTCCGAGGGAAAAGCCAACCCTGGAGGGTATACGGATTAAGAAACAATAAAGAAAGAGTAACTGGAAAGCCTTTTACAACCCGTTCATTAGATGAAAATTTTAAAAACAGAAAACAAGAATTATGTTCGCACGTTCATTCCAGAAACTTACAGTAAAACTGCTTGGCTCTCAGATACGTTCATGTTGTTGAAAGATTGCTTGGTTCCTATAATGCGAGTTCTGATAGAACAGTGAATACATTGGTGAGACTTGCGACTGAGTGTCTGGATAACTTTGACTGCCGTGAAAAATTAGTTGCGGAGACTTTCGATGGAATGGCGGTGCTTGCAGGTCAGCTGAATGCGTGCAAGCTAAATTAAAAGAAATGGTTCCTGAGGCTGTATTCACCCACTGCTACGCGCACAAACATAATTCTTTCTCAAGCCGTGTCATGCACGAAAGAATGTCGTATGTTCTCGATGAGTGATTTTGCGACATTTTTTAGCAGTCCTTCTAAGAGAACTAACCTGCTGGACAGAAACCTCAAGAAAAGCTCCAACAAGGTGGAACTATTCCAGCCGATTAGTACAGGCCATCGCGGAATATCGTGCTCCTCTTCAAGAGCGTTACGAAAGTATTTTGGATGAACTTGGGAACTGGGATAACATTGCAATCAATGAGGCAAGCGGGTTTCTTGCGAGGTTAACGGAATTTGAGTTCAATTTTCTTCTGAATATTTTTAATGAAATGTATTCATTGACTGATGTCACGTACAGGCCTAACATCCTTCAATCTAAGACCCTAGACATTGCATTTTACACCAGCGAGGTGAATTCATTAGAAACTAAAGTGTCAATAATGCGAAACAGTGGATTTGCTAATGTCTGGGACAGAAGATAAATTTGATCCACCAAGGAAAATAAGAAATGAAAAAGCTTCATTTTCGATTAAAAATGAGTATAGGAGGGTTTAATATTATTTTAGCACAGTTAAAATACCGCTTCTCTTCATTAGGAGATTTGTTCTTCATTGAAATGCTTGAGTGAAAGGAATTTTTAATCTTCTGGCGATTTTCCTAAAGAGCAATTCAGTAAATTGATTGAAGTGTATGGGAAATATTTTAATATAGGACGACTTAAATCCGAACTGAGCGCAATGTTCATTTCTGAACACTTCAAAGATAAGACTGTGGCTCAAATCCAGACCAGTGGTCTCCACAACGGTCTTCTCAAACTTTATAAGTCAGAGTCGTCTCTCTGCATTAGGTATGGAAGATCTATAGACATCATTCTATAGATCTTCTTGTTTAAATGAAATCACGTGAGGACTTCTGCAGTGGCGTCACCGAAGAATTCTGGAAAGAGAATCGCAGGGTCGAGTTCACCTATATGTAATTAGGGCGAGTAGAATTGGAAATTATTTACGGTACTACATTGTGCTACTGCATCGGTACTAGTTGCATGGCTCGGTAGCGAATCCAGGATACGCCACTGCTAAACGTTCACTAAACTAACTATCGAATACGGGTAACCTAAGTCTAGCGGCACCTCACGTCTTAATCCTAGCATACGCCACTGAAGAAGAACCAAACTGTGTATGTTCCGGATCAGTGAGTCACATTAATTAGGACGAGAAAAGTAAACGGCAAGCCACAAACAGTGCATTCAATGAATCAGGACTTAATATACGACTTAAAGAAAGTGGTGCAGAAGCAAACGTGGGTGCACGATGTGGAGTAAAGTACGGGAAATTTCTGTCTTAGAAAGTCTACCATTCGAAGTATAATTTAAGTACATTTTTGAATTTTGAATTTTTGTATTTTTGAACACAAGAGATCTAGAGGAAGGAAGGCATCATCTTGCGACATTTTTGAACAGGTACATCATAGCTTCCTGCCGATCAACAAGCAGAAGTTGAATGACCTGTTGTTCTTATGCGATAGCAAATGCAACCCTTCTGATTATCACTTTTATCAAAGCTTAGTTTCAAGACAAACTGGTACAGCAGAGCACAGTGACAGTGATGTATCAAGTGCTAATGAACGAGCGTGTTCTTGTGAAAAAGTGGACGTCAACATCTAACAGTAACAGAGTTTTTATCATATGAGAAACAGGAAACGGATATGGCACTACTTACTATCTAAATACTTTTTACATTTTTTCAGACAACATCATCGCCGCTAAGTCCATTTTGAAAATTATTGGAGCCAATGCTTACAGACTATTTAAATCCCTTCCTTTGTAAATATTCATGTGTGAAATTTCAATAACAGTGTGGTATAACTGGATTTACAGTGTTATAATTTATGATTTTCGCGTTCCCATTCCACCAGTTATATTCAAGCCTCACACAGTAGAAAGCAGTCAGTCATCTTGCAACACATCAGCAAGAAAAAAGTCAACACGAGAGAGGGAAAGTCCCGTTCAATTCAAAAAATACTTTCGGAAAACCAATGATAAAAGTTTTCTTTTTTCAATTTCAAGCTGGTGTATTTGACTCATAAGAACAACAAGGAATTTCTTGAGGACATCCACCTTTGACAACATTCAGCTGCTTTCCATTCAAACTAATGTAGCTAAGTTAAAACAAGGATATTTAGGTAGTTAACTACCTCTCAGATACCTGATAATAAAAATAATTGTTTTTTGCATATATTCATACTTATTCACCGGTAGAATTACATCGTAATCAAGAGGCTACATTCATAGGAAGATACAATTGGGGAGCAAACATTTTTAATAGTATTTTTCATGTTAGTATGAAGTTTGACGAAGATAAAGTTTATTAAAATTGTATTTTATTGTGTTTTAATGTATTTAATGTGTTTATTTACAAAACTGCAGACAAAGCAAAGTGTTTACAATGTTGCATAATGGACACATAAATGGTATTCCTAATCCATGAAGACTCAACCAAAAAAGGAATGTAATTTATAATATAGAGCTTTATCATATTTTAAAGTTTGTGATGTCTAGTTTTTAAGTTTATCTTTTTAGCTGAAGATGGTGTTACTAACAGACCGAAGCTAGCCCTACTCTAAATGAGATAGAATCAAATTCTACAATACAATTCACAAGTGTTGATTAGGCGGAGGTGTCCAAACTAAAGTTAAAGCTACTGATACTGGATTTACAGTGTTTATTTAAACTTCCTTTGTTTCTCCTGTACATGTGACAAGTTGTAGTTACGATGCTAATACCGTGGAACTGTCGATATATTAGCGCAAGTAGGGACGCTTATGGTGCACAAGTGCTGTCGCAAATATTAAGTGAAAGTGAACTGAAGTGAAGTCACTAGTAATACCCAAACTAAGTGAAAATTTCAGTGATTATACCATATGAGTGCCACAAATCGTTTACATGAAAGTGATCAATATTACTAGTACCATTATTATTATTATCATTGCTATTCAAATATTATTATTATTATTATTATTAGTCTATTATTATTATTATTTTTATTATTATTATATTAAGGTTATTAATATTAAATTAACAACATCCCTACGTACAGCAATAATAATACTTAAAAGGACAACGTAAACATTTGATTAGTATAATAATAATAATAATAATAATAATAATAATAATAATAATAAATTATTTACTACTATTATCGATGCTAAACATTATTATTATTATTATTATTATTATTATTATTATTATTATTATTATTATTATTATTATTATTATTATTATTATCCCATCCTATACAGAAGTTTGAATGCAATAATAAAACGCCCCCACGACGAGACCAAAACTCAATGAACACATACTTACTACTACTGCATTGTTGACAACACTGACTGACCCACTAACAGAGTGACCACTACGACTATGAATGACATTCCAAACACATGACTAGTAGTATTACCACAGATGTTTACAAACAAACAATTAACGCTAAGAAAAGACAGACCATACCTAAATAAGAGACCTACTAAGTACTGTAAATCACTGTATGAATAAATATAAATAATGTAATTTGTGCATTGATATATAAGTGGATTGTATTACTTGACACATATGTTGCAAATATAAAAAGCAAAAATGGACCTAAAGACTCTAGCCAAAGAAGAGGCTCAACAAAACAACAAAATAATTAACAAAATTGTAAATATATGTAAATGTAAATATGTACAAAGAAAAGAATTCAATAAAGGGGGGTCTAGCGGGGGAAAACTATGGGGTGGGGGTGGGGGGTGCGGTTCGGGTCCTCTCCCTGGGTTGGTTCCCCTTGGTGGTCCGGCGATCTCTGCGCCAGAGTCAACAACAATTAAAACGTATGTACAACCACGGCCGACTTGATGCGTCGCTCTAGCTAGCTCCTTACCGGCCTTGACAATCGGGTCCACGCACTGTAATGGGAGTAGTTACACAGCTCGACACGTGGCGCTGGCGGCCGACCTATTTGCGGTAGAAATGCATACTTCTTTATGGAAAATATACCTACTTTGATTGCCGATTTATCGTAATTTAGAGTTATGGAGAATGTTACATAGGTTAATACTGTTAAAATGATTAATCCTAAAGGTTACTTTCGTTGATATTTGCCAAAATGATGTCGTGAAATGAAACTGCGGGGAGATGACTTAGTCCAGCTGACTTTCAGATATTGACTCTGATTGTCGATGTATCTTAATTTAGGGAATAAAATAGTACGTTACATTGACTATTATTGTTAAAATGATTAATCCTAAAGGCTACTTTCATTGATATGTGCCAAAATAACGCCGTGAAATGAAACTGCGGAGGATGGAGTAGTCCAACTGACGTTCCGTTCCTTAATTGTGAGGAATAATAGTAATCGTTTTTATTATCATGGCATTTAGATACATAGCAGAACTTACTACAATGCTTTTGTCTTCTGATGTTAATATTGAGATTAAGAGTCATTGGTCAATTAGAGTTTTAAAATTCTTCAAGCGCTGCTCTCAGGAAGAGGGCTGGACAAAACATAAAAGTCTTACTTTTTCCATATTCTTTGTAAGTTATGCATAACATAAATATGTTGACTCAAACATGTTTAAATTTTAATTTCAATATATATATATAGTTTCAGATTACCGGTACATTTCGTACACACCTTTCACTAGAATATTAAACACCGGGCAAGTTGACCGTGCTAAATTCAGACAATAAATTTTACTTGAAATGCAGTAGGGTGGAATAAGTTGGCCGCGTGACGTGCAGCTGTGAGCTTGCATCCGGGAGATGGTGGGTTCGAACCCCACTGCCGGCAGCCCTGAAGATGGTTTTCCGTGGTTTCCCATTTTCACATCAGGCTGTACCTTAATTAAGGCCACGGCCGGTTCCTTCCCACTGCTAGCCCTTTCCTATTCCACCGGCATCATAAGACCAATTTGTGTCGGTGCGACGTAAAACAAATAGCGAAAAAAGAAGATTTTAAATAAAAATTCCGTGAGAGAAAAGTATTTTGAGTAAATAAATTGTAAACTGTTCTCTGCTCGATGATGATGATGATGATGATGATGCTTGTTGTCTAAAGGAGCCTAACATCTAGGTCATCGGCTCCATTGTTCAGGTAACAACACTTCATACGTTGGCCTTACCGTCATAGTAGCAGTGTCAATGTTTAAATGTTAAAGTTCAGATTATCTTGGATACAAGTGTGTTGTGTTGCTGTCATATGGCAAATACAACACCGCCTACAGGATTATTCTATGAAAGAAAATTAATGGGTAAAAATACCTTATTAGCGTGATTAGCCACCACTCTCGGAGGTCCGGGTTCGATTCCTGGCCCTGGTACGAAATTTCAAAAGTGGTACGAAGGCTGGAACGGGGTCCACTCAGCCTTGGGAGGTCAACTGTATAGAGGGGGGTATCGATTCCCACCTCAGACATCCTCGAAGTGATTTTCCATACTTTCTCACTTCTCCTCCAAGCAAATGCCGGGATGGTAACTATCTTAAGGCCACGGCTGCTTCCTTCCCTCTTCCTTGTCTATGCCTTCCAATCTTCCCATCCCCAACACAAGGCCCCTGTTCAGCATAGAAGTTGCGGCTGCCTGGGCGAAGTACTGGTCATCCTTCCCTGTTGTATCCCCGACCCACAGTCTCACGCTCCAGGACACTACCCTTGAGGTGAAAGAGGTGGGATCCTTCGCTGAGTCCGAGAGAAAAGCCAACCCTGGAGGGGTAAACAGAGTAAGAAATAAATAAAGAAAGAAGGTAAATACCCGAAATAGAAACGGAAAACTAAGAGTGAGAGTGCTACGTGCTTTTAGCCACTCCGTAGTTTTGTCCTGGTCTACAGAGAATTCATGAAATGATAGTGTCCCTTTGCTCTTTTTTTCCTGTTCGGAATACAAACAAGGCACACAGCAATATATATTCGAATATTTCCTAACACAGTTAAAGGAAAGCAAATCACCAAACCATTAAAAAACGAATTAGCGCATAAATTAAAATCCTTGTTCAGGACGAAGTTACAGCAAGAAATCACTTTGTTCTTGTTTCCATAAAATTTCTGCTCGAAGTACGGAAAGGTGCACAAGAATATCACAAATACCAAGATTTGTAAACACAATATAAAAAATATTATCAGCACACTATACAATAAAAAATTAACTCATTAGAGCATAACTATCAGATCCCAATATCAAGCCAACAAGCACCTCATTGCGAACACATTGCAACATTTACGACAGCAAAACCATATAAATAAAACTGGAAATGCGGCAATTTGCGGTATACAGCTTCCTGTCAATGGGTAGTAGGCCAGCGCTCCAGCGGCATTACGGTGAAACTTTCCAATTACAGCTTTATGCTGGGCTTCACAAGCGATTGTCAAGGCCGGTATAAGGAGCGCAGCGAGGGATCCAGTCGGCCGTGGTACAACACATACAATCACATTTAAAGTCAAATTATCAATAAATCAACAATAAAAGGCCTAAGAGCTACTGGTTTAGCTGACGGCCCGCCTGTCAAAGGACAGGAATGAAATAACTTCATTAGTTAGTTAGTAGCTTATGGTGCCAAAATGCGTCTGGAATATCTGGAAGGGTAATGTCATAGTGGTATCATGCCACTCGTTGTTCCGCGCTGTCAATTGCTGTCGACGATACTGGAAGTGTGGTGTATGTCTGTTGGCCTTCAGTGGCAGCTGATCGTGCTGTTTTGTCTGGTAGCTCTTTGCCTGAATTCCAATTTGGGCTTTTACCCACACAAATGAAACTTTCGCAGTTCGATGTAACACGAGCGCTTCTCTTGGAGTATTCGGTTGAGGGTTACATTGTAAGCTGGGCCGATGACCTAGTTGTTAGGCCCCTTTAAGCAACAACACTGTAAGCTGTTTTTTTTTGCTAGTTGTTTTACGTCGCACCGACACAGATAGGTCTTACGGCGACGATGGGACAGGAAAGGGCTAGGAGTGGGAAGGAAGCGGCCGTGGCCTTAATTAAGGTACAGCCCCAGCATTTGCCTGGTGTGAAAATGGGAAACCACGGAAAACCATTTTCAGGGCTGCCGACAGTGGGGTTCGAACCTACTATCTCCCGAATACTGGATACTGGCCGCACTTAAGCGACTGCAGCTATCGAGCTCGGTACTGTAAGCTGTTAACACTGATATAACGACAAAATATATTATTTTTCTTCTTCTTCTTCTTATTATTATTTTTTTTTTTTGTTAGTTGCTTTACGTCGCACCGACACAGATAGGTCTTATGGCGACGATAGGACAGGGAAGGGCCAGGAGTGGGAAGGAAGCGGCCGTGGCCTTAATTAAGGTACAGCCCCAGCATTTGCCTGGTGTGAAAATGGGAAACCACGGAAAACCATTTTCAGGGCTGCCGACAGTGGGGTTCGAACCTACTATCTCCCGAATACTGGATACTGGCCGCACTTAAGCGACTGCAGCTATCGAGCTCGATATTATTATTATTATTATTACTAAAAAAAAGTCAAGTTGTAAGTTTCACCAACGAAAAGTCCTCTCAGTTTTAATTATTGTGTTGATGGAGTGATAGTATCCCTTGGGGAGTAGTGTAAGTATCTAGGTAGAAAGCAGTCAGCAAGAAAGTCAACACGAGAGAGAGAAAGTCCAGTTCAATTCAAAACATACTTTCGGAAAACCAATGATAAAAGTTTTCCTTTTCATTTTCAAGCTGGTGTATTTGACTCATAAGAACAACAGAGAATTTCTTGAGGACATCCACCTCTGACAACATTCAGCTGCTTCCATTCAAACTAATGTAGCTAAGTCAAAACAAGGAATGATCTTCATTGGGGTAATCATATTAACGAGTTTTTTTAAGAAGGGTTACGGATCTCTTCACATGGTTATGAGAGTATGTACGGGCTGTAGTTAGGATGTAGAGCAGAGCGCGTATAAGCTTCCGGTACCGGTAACATAGTCCGGCTCCGTGGCTAAATGGTTAGCGTGCTGGCCTTAGGCCACAGGGGTCCCGGGTTCGATTCCCGGCAGGGTCGGGAATTTTAACCATACTTGGTTAAATTCGCTGACACGGGGGTTGGGTGTATGTGTCGTTTTCATCATTTCAGCCAACCTGAAACCATCTGAACTTCTGCAATGGCACTATGCTATTCTGCGGCAGATTATGCGTGTCCTGTTTGGTATAATTCAACATATGCCAAACAGGTGGATATAGCTCTCAATGAAACTTGCAGAATTATAACAGATTGTTTGAAATCCACTCCAGTTGAATGGCTCTACCACCTTGCAGGAATAGCACCTCCTTCTGTTCGAAGAGAAATAGCTGCGAACAAGGAAAGAAAGACAGTTGAACAGGAAAGGACCCATCCTCTGTATGGGCATGAACCGCATCTGCAACGTTTAAAGTCAAGGAAGAGTTTTCTCAGAACCTCAAAGGAACTTAGAACCACTACTGAAAAAGCCAGGTTGCAATAATGGAGGGCTACATCCTACCTTCCTCCTGGCTGGATAAGATTTTCTGAAACTCTACCTCCTGGCTACGACGAAGAATGGATGACCTGATAGTCCCTGAACAGACTGAGATCTGGAATTGGCAGATCCAAGGTTAATTTGGCAAGATAGGGCTACTTAGATAAAAAAAAAAAATCCAATGTGACTGTGGAGAAGACCACACCGTCCAACATATGCTCCAGTGTCGACTATGTCCAGCCTCCTGCACAGAAGATGAACTATATCAAACATCAAAAAATGCATTGGAAGTTGCCAAGTTTTGGGCAAGTGTAATATAGTACTGTAATTATAACTGTGTACAACATGTATGTTCTGATACGAGAATAATAATAACAATCATTTCATCCTCATCACGATGCACAGGTCGCCTACGGGTGTCAAATCAGAAGAACTGCATCTGGCGAGCTGAACTTGTCCTCGGACACTCCCGGCACTAAAAGCCATACACTATTTCATTTTTTTTACCGGTAACATCCCAATTAGTGTATGGTTCCAGTGTATGGGACCTACACCAATGTATAGCGTGTTTTAACCTCTACAACCTCCGAACGTGTTACTCCTCGTCCTATAAATGAATATTTGCCCCAATTCATCCTGTTGAATTCACTTTATCTTCATATTATGATATTTTCTACTTTTAAACTCTCCAGGCAAGCTTATTCTTCTACTTATGTCATTCCATGCCAACTCTCCACTGACAGCTCGAAACATACCACATAGTCGAGCATTTCGTCTCCTTACTCCCAAGTCTTCCCAGCCAAAAAATGTTTGCAACATTTCAGTAACACTACTCCTTTGTCGGAAATCACCCAGAACAAATCGTGCTGCTTTCCTTTGAATTTTTCCAGTTGTCGTATCAAATTGTCCTGGTGATAGAATTCAACTACTGCGATAGGTGTGGACGAAATACAAAGATTTATTTTTAAATTGTACCTTTTGAACAGAGTTCCTCATATATAGCGAGATATATCTATCTTCTATCTTCTTCTGCATATGCCGTAAAATAAGAGTCTGTACATTGTAATAATTTGTGAATACCCATAAATAAAATCACGAATAAAAATATATAATCGAAATGTCCGTAGTATGGGCGCCAGAGTTCACCAGAATGGATCCCTCGAATTTTGATAGAGCATTATAATTCTTTATATCCCAGGGCGTGTACATAATGCTGCGTACTGTTACATCTGCTGCAGGCCTTACCTAACCTCCTGAAAACGACTAAATAGGTAGGAACTGCACCTAGGTTCATCAATAACTCCACTGATTCTAAAATAGCTAGCTAACTATATTCTTAACAAAATCCGTGCATGAGCACCTCATCAACACACAAAATTATACATATAATATACACACAAAAGATTGCTGGAAGACTCCATATTTACAACATCAACAATAATGAAAACAGTGGGAAAACGAAAGCGAGAACTAAGCTACCATTTGTAGATAGTCCGATGAACAATGTACATATATGTAGATAAATACCCTTCCCTGTCTCTGTATCAATACGACTTGTCGATTCTCATAATTGGCAGTTACAACATCACACAGATAATGTACCACGTAATACAGTGTTCACAGACTTGTTGTAAAGATATTATATACATTTGAGTAACACACGCTTGTCGATCCTGAACATAAATTATGGAAAGTCTGAGATAGCTTTCACCAACATATAATGCCAAGCCGCCACAAGTGCTACAATACTTAATGCGTAAACACTCCACAATTTGTCGATCAGCCACTTTCCACAAACATAACAAGACTACGTTCCACGAACATTTGAAGTCCAGTTCATTGTAGCCGTGTCACTCCAGTACCGTGTATTAGCACTACTTCCTTCCCGTAGAGTCTGTCCGCACTACTTCCTTCTCGTACAGCGTCAGCACTCCTTCTTGTCCGTACCGAGTGTCTGTTGTAGTTACTCTTCGCTGTGATATCGCCGTATATATAAAGACCTCAGGTCTCACATGATTCACCGAGATTGATCCTTGCCAGCCAATCATGAGTGATCCTCTTGTCAAGATCATGCCCTGGACTTCTTCTTGCTCCCAAGACATAAACAAACTCCCGGGTGTTTTACATGAGTCATATAACTTTCCTAGTACAACAACAAGCTCAACTCATCAGACTGGGATGCCCGCATGAGTCATCCAAATTACCAGAGTCCAATATAGCAATGTTTTCCCACTTGTGCAAAACAAATTACTCATACTACATATATGGATACCTTCCAGCTTACAAAGATTAATGACAAAATATACAAATGAAATACTGATAATAATAATAATAAATCGAATACTGACAATAATATCTCTCACTTCTACATATAGTGCGAGGGTGTGATATATATACTATCACAACATTGATCAGAATTTAAGAATAATGGTATTTCTGTATCGGTCGTGTCCACAGCAACAAGGAAATGCAGTTTTTACGTAATGTCTGTCTGCCTGTCTATCTGTCTGCCTGACTGTCTGTCTGTCTGTCTGTCTGTCTGTCTGTCTGTCTGTCTGTCTGTCTGTCTGTATGTCTGTATGTACGCGCATCACGAGAAAACGGCTGAAGATAATTTAACCAAAAATCGGTATGTAAAGATTGGGTATAAGTCGCTACAATCTAGAACATAAATCATTTTATTCACGCTGCGTGAAATCGTAGTTTAGGGGAAGACCAAACCCAAACCCCGCGGCACTTAACGCCCTTGAAAGGGCCTTGGCCTGCCCAGCGACCGCTGCTCAGCCCGAAGGCCTGCAGATTACGAAGGGTCGTGTGGTCAGCACGACGCATCCTCTCGGCCGTTATTCTTGGCTTTCGAGACCGGGGCCGCCACCTCACCGTCAGATAGCTCCTCAATTCTAATCACGTAGGCTGAGTGGACCTCGAAAAAGCCTTCGGGCCGAGAGAAAAATATCTGACCTGGCCGGGAATCGACCTTGGGGCCTTCGGGCAAGAGGCAGGCACGTTACCCCTACACCACGGGGCAGATAGCTCATAAAATTGAGCAACAATAACATTACATTGACCATTGTTTGTTGTGATGTGCTTTGTGTCTCCTGCTGCCACTCACCTCCGATAGATGGGGTTACTGCTGCGTACCGAGTACAATAACCTGCCTGAATATTGGAGGAAACTAGCTGGGTAGTTAGATCTCTCTCTTCTTTAGCATTCCATTCCTCTGGTTCATAAAATTTCTGATACTACTGATACGTAACACACTGGTTCATCATAGCATTCCAGCTATTCAATCCCTGCTCTGAGGCACTGATTAGAATGAGCAGTGTGCACATTTAACGAAATAATGGCAGAGGAGTGTTGTCGGCGAATGTAGAATGGGTTTCGGCCCACAAGTCACCAAGGCTGCTACGTGGTCCGACAGCTCTGCACTCCGACCGGCCAACCGGGCAGAAGAGGGGTGGCCACGGCTCTACCTTGGTTCTACGCCTCTGTATTCGGGAGACGGGACAGGTCTGGACCTCACGCTCGGCTGTCCTGAGAATGGTTTTCCATGGCTTAGAGATGGGTAGGAGTAGTCCACCGGAAGGACTGGTGTCAGAACTGCTCAGTCCCTGAAATGAATAGTTCTTTGTGAGCAGTTCTTTTAATTCCTACCTTTCTCTCTCAGTAACTTCGCTCGCAAGTCCCAGGTGGCTGTGCTGCCGACAATGGCCCGCGACCATCACATGGGTACGTTAAACCTGCTCAAGCTTCACGCCACAGCAGCCCATGTACCTTTAAAAATTAACAATCATGACTCTTTTAAAGGGATGGCAATGAGGTTCGGTGATTCCACATTATTAATATTTTGGTTATGAAATTCGGGCTATGATTTCAAACCCTCTAAATATCGCAAAACGTGCATTTGAATTAGACTCATTTTAGCTCTGAGTACATCATGAACACCAAAATGTAAAAAAAAATAAAAAAAAAATGTGTCGATACTTACACCAATTTAGGCCAAATTTTATGGTTTCCCTACTGCTGTTTCGTATTGCAATCAATCTGCACAAATACATTTACATTTCAGTTCTCCCCGCGCACTCCTGTAGAAGAGTCCCGGGGCAACCTTCTTGTTGGTCTTACTCCAACTCCTACTTCTAGTCCCATCACGTTCCGTTCAAATCGAATACAAGCCTCTCATTGGTCGGTTAGCTGCCTCTGTGGATCCGTGGTAGAGTGTCGGCCTCCAAGTCCCAAGACAGCGGGTTCAAACCCGGCAGAGGTAGTCGGATTTTTGAAGGGCGGAAAAAAGTCCATTCGACACTCCATGTCGTACGATGTCGGCATGTAAAAGATCTCTGGTGGTACATTTGGTATTTACCCGACAAAATTAATTAAATCTCAGCCATAGACGCCCAAGAGAGATCCGGTTTACTCTGTCTGCCATCTAGCGGACCTAGAGTAAAACGGAACGTCGAAATTGACGAGCAGACAGCCAGATGGCGTCAAATCGAAATGTCTGCACACGGTAGCTGTGGCCATACGATTATTATTATTATTATTATTATTATTATTATTATTATTATTATTATTATTATTATTGGTCGGTTGGAACTAAAAGAACTACAGCTTCGTAGCTAGTCTCCCGACACGAAAACGTAACCGTTATGTCGATAGTTACATAAATATACGCCAAGTTTTATGATTTCGCAACTGGTGTCACATAATACAATCAATCTACACAAGTAATTTTACATTTCACTAATCACTGGCCAACCTTCTGTTCTAATAAGTCTTACTCCTACCCTTAGTTCCACCATCTCCCGCTCATATCGCATGCAAGCGTCTCATTGGTCGGTTGTCCATGGCTAAATGATTAGCGTGCTGGCCTTTGATCACAGGGGTCCCGGGTTCGATTCCCGGCAGGGTGGGGAATTTTAACCATCATTGGTCAATTTCCCTGGCACGGGGGCTGGGTGTATGTGTTATATTCATCATCATTTCGTCCTTATCACGACGCGTAGGTCGCCTACGGGAGTTAAATCAAAAGACCTGCAACTGGCGAGCCGAACCCGTCCTGGGACCTCCCGGCACTGAAAGTCATACGCCATTTCATTTCATTGGTCGGTTGGGACTTGAAGAACTACAACTCCGTAGCTAGTCCTTCCTTGAAGAGTTACTCATCCCGACGAGCAGTTCTTTAGGAGCAGTTCAGTCAGGAACGACACACCTCTACATGGTTTTCCATTCTCTTGCACTACGGCAAATGGCGTGACAGTTCTTATTTTAGACCACAGCCGTCAACGCTCTCACCTTCTCAGCACATGTCCTCCAATACAAATCTCCTGGCCTAAGAGACGACGTCACCGTCTAGGAGGCCCGCCTCCCCCTTCAGGGGAGGAATGAAAACTATTTAGTGGTAGTGAGGAGTGTTAGTGTCTGTCTGCGGCCTGATCATTCCAGCATTGGAACTTTGGACTGTTAGATCGGCAGCGTAGTACTGTTCGTTAAAAGTGAGAACATGTGCGGTTTTTCATTTGATCGAGTGTTTTGTGTGATAACATTGCTTTTAATCCCTACATTCCTACTAACGTCATTGTAATGACCTATGTTGACTGCAGTTGGGAAAACCAAAAAGACAGTGTTTCTGAGAATTCCGTAGCGAAGCACGGGTACATCAGCTCGTAGACTACTATTCATACAATAATTTACCAGGTGAAATCTCAACTTTTAGCTAGAAGCTTTCGATTTGAATATTAATGTATTTAAAACATTCAGAATTTTAATAGCACAAAAAAGCCATTAAAACGTGAAGATCAATTAAATAGTTGAATATTAAATTCAAGAGAGTTAGGTGAGGCAGCTCACAATGTATTCCATGTGACGTGTACATAAATGACACGATCTTATACATTCCTTGTTTGTTAAAACAGAAGTCCTCAATCACGCGTCCAATGGTTGTGCTGCATCAAGTGGCAACCCTCCCCACTTTCTCTCCCCTTAATTAAAGCTGACGTTGATTAGGTGACGCTGTCTTAATTAACGACGTCATCGATCCGACGCTTACTTCCGTGTGGACAAGAAGCCAGGCAGCGCTCAGGGAGGGAAGGCGCGTGGTGGACTGGTTGGAGTCTTTCTTTCGGGCGCATAAAATATCTCCAGAGAATAGACAGAGCTGGGGAGAAAGTGGGAATTTAAATAAGATTCTCAGTGCGCTAAAGGGGATGGTGGAGGAGAGAGGGCCTCATTATCATTCTCCCTTATCGTGGTGACGTCAGGTTTGATGCCAGGTGCTGGAACAATAAGGCAAGCTCGATTCCATTGGGTTTGTACATGTGCAGGCAGCGATGTTACAAGGAGAGAACGAAGCGGGGAGGATGAATTGTTTGATCGTACTTATTAGGGAAGTAGCACAGCTCGAACGGGTAAAACCGAATAAAATTTGGTTTAAAGTGTGAAATTACGCTTGTTCTAACGCACGTCAAAGTTATTTATCTGTAAAACTCCGCATTTGTTTGCTAGCTATGTTAGAATGATAACGAATCAAAAAACTAGATAATCAAAAAAGTCACAAAAGAAACAATATCCTGTAACTGACATTTTTTGGCAAGCAGATCAACACGAGACATACGAAATATAGAAATTTGGAAATAAAAGAATATTTGAAAAACAGCTATAAGATATTTACTTGAAATAATAGACCATGTCAAAATATCTACTACTTAACAGATTTCCTATTTTCCAAACCAGAAGTTGCTGTGCTGTGGCACTTTACCTCTTTAATCATCAAAGTGCAAATACTGAGTTTCAATGAAGTGATTATACCACAGCGGAAATAGACAGCATGCACACTCGACAAGGGCAACGTTTTGACTTACTATAGTTGAGCCCACGAGAGCTGAAGTCTGTCGTTTAGCGCCACCGGCGAGAAAAAGTTGACTAACGCTGCTCAAAAATGGTTTGTTGCTATGACAACGATAACAGCGATGCTACATTTAAGGATGCCACGTGGGTTGGCTTGCTCTCAGTCACTTTTGTGATATTATTTGGAGTGGTACTGTGTAAGCTGCGTTAGTTGTTACTGCTTTATATATTTTTAAATATTATTTTCGTTGTTAGTTTATTTTTTGTAAGTTAATCAATAGATAGTTGTACAGTTCCATTCTCTGTTTAACATGAGCATTTGTTGAGGTTGTTGTCAGTTTAGTGAGTATGAAATCTCATATTTATCGGCAATGACGTGTTCTGTCTTAAATATCTGAATTATTAGCACGAGCTTAGGAATGGGTCAAAGTCTACTGAACTGCATTAGGCCAACATAGTTGGTTAAATACTCGGCCTGTAATGAAGAGTGAAATGCCGCAGATGGAGGTAACTATGACAACACAGAGTACTTCTTAGTTACTGCTTTCGCCGCTCAAATGTCAGACTTCAAATCTTGTGGGTCCAACTATACATCTTATCTAATGTATCTGCACTGCAATAGACCTATTTAAAAAATCACAGCGTTCACAGTATCAAATAATGTTGATGCAGTTGTTTTAACTTCGCAACCACACTTTTGCCACGTACATGTTAACATAGGTTTGTACCTTGGTGCAGGAAGCTGGTTGTGGACGAAAGAGTGAAATCTGATGATGACATATCGATTATGTAACTAGGCTTTTATTTTGTCAATTTGCAATGCTACAAAATGAACAGTTCATCTGGTGCGGGTTTTGTACTGTACGTCGAGAAATTGCAGTACGTCGAGAGTTTGGCAGTATTTGGTTGTCTTTGGTGGCAGTATCTTTATCATAATATCCTTGTTGGGAAAACATTCTCCTAGCGAACCATATTCCTTGTGCTCTCACCAGGAATCACAAAGCAACAGACTTTTCTTACCCAAATGAAAAGTTTTCTTGTGCTCTTTGGTCACATTTCAAACTTTTACTCGCTTCAACACAAATGATTCTTGGACACATTGCAACTATTTGCTTTGAAACGCGATAACTAAATTGGAATTCAAGAGGACAGATTGGGGGCAAATATTCATTTATAGAACGGGGAGTAAGGGATTGGAATATGTTATCAAGGGAAATGTTGATAAATTTCCAAATACTTTGAAAATGGGGAATTTGCCACCTAGGCGACAGCCCTAAATGCAGATCATTGATGACTGATGATGACCAAAGGTGCCCGCAGAACCGTAAATTGACCTGTGTTTCTTGAAAACAGACTACCATTCACGGATACAGCGCTATCTATTGCGTAGCTCTGTGAGGAGCTATTAACAGACTGAAATATATTGAACCCATGACCTTTACCTTAAATGGTTCAATATCCATTGTTGATTTCCCTTCTGTGTGATAGCGTTGAAAAATACGATAGTCTATATAAAGCAGAATGTCTGTCCGTCTGTCTGTTCCGTATACTAATCCATATCGTTCCACCAATCTTAAATAAAATTTTATACACTTAACTTTTACGATCCCGCAGGTAAGCCTATCTAAAAGAAATTTTAACGTCCCTCTTCATTCCCTAGATTTAGGCCCTTTCACACATTAAAATAGGCTAATATAGTTGAAATATCGAATATGTCGTACAAGGAAGAGATAAAGCACATTTTAAGCCTCACGACGCGAAGAAAATCTCGAGAGTTCCAGTCGGGACCGAAAACGATATTCTAAATACCTAAATCAACTGTTATGGAGATATTGGCTAGTGGCTCTACGTCGCACCGACACAGATAGGTCTTATGGCTACGATGGGATAGGAAAGGCCTAGGAGTTGGAAGGAAGCTGCCGTGGCGTTAATTGAGGGATTCGAACCCACTATCTCCCGGATGCAAGCTCACAGGAGCACGACCAAGTCGTCCGATGAAGATATTGGCACCACAATAACCCCCGGTATAATGTTGCCATCCATCCCAATATTTCGGGACCGTCACCGTTATGGGCCTTCTTCTCCCGACTAGACCCAATTTTGTCCCGATTTTGAAAAATACTGTTAAGAGTTTGCTTCAAGTACCGAAGTAACGCGATCTGTTGGCGCAACATGTAAATGCAGCCTCAGTTTGTTTTATTTGTGAACAACAGGCCGACTGGGTCCCTCGCTGCGCTCAGCTAGCTAGAGCGACGCATCAAGTCGGCCATGGTCAACAAGTTTATGTTGCATACTTATCCTGTGTCGATGATGCAAGCACCTTCCAGATCTAGCGCCATCATTCGAGAAAATATCAGACTTCTCCAGTAGTATTGGGCTTGAACTATTTATGCAGCACCACGCGGTGAATACATTTTAGTAGTAGTAGTAGTAGTAGTAGTAGTAGTAGTAGTAGTAGTAGTAGTAGTAGTAGTAAAGAATCGGGCAGTTCCCATTTGAATAGCGATCTGATGAGACGATTCTTTCTAAACGTAATACGAACAATGACTGCAAGTTAGTAGTCTTAGTTAGCTTACGAAACTGCCTAAGGATATAAATAGAAAGTGTCACTTTTCGGGTGATTACACAAAAGAGTAGTCTTTTTGTTAAGAAAGAACGTATGGACCAGGAAGCATTGTGTGAGAATTGTAGCTGTTTCATCTCAGTAACTCACGGAGGTAAGGCAAATGTGAGGCATCACATTTCTAGGAAGAATCATACAAATAGATTCGCGGTAACATCGAAATCAAAGCCTATTTCTACAATCATGATTAAAGAAGATACCTAGGAAGAATTGCTCGTTGTTGATACAGAGCTAACAATAGCATATACAGTTGTCAAGCATCATCAATCCTTCATGTCTCTTGACTGTACCGTAAAGCTAAATGCCGACTCCAAAGTCGCCGCAAATCAGTCAACAGCCAGGACCAAGGCTACAGCGATTGTTAAAAGCATTCTCGCACCACACTCCATGTCCGAATACATAAAATAATTGCAAGAAGTTTCATTTTACGGCATAGGCGCCGACGCATGGAACCAGAAGGCTGAAAAGGTGTGTCCTTTAGTTGTTCAATACTTCACTGAAACCGAGGGAATCCAACAGCTGCTGTTGAAGTTTGGTTCGCTGAATAACGAAATATCGGAGGCAATTGCAAAGTTTTGTATAGACACTTTAAGACAACTGCAAATTCCATTAGATATATTAATAGTTTTTTGTGGAAACAGTGCCAATACCAACTTCGGAGGGCTTCATCGACGCAGCCAGCGGAATGTATTTCACCAAATTAAATAAGAACTAGGGAAAAACCTAGAAGGAATTGGATAACCTACCCATATTCTCCAGCGCTGTTGGAGTCTTAAAACTGTCAACATTGAAATAATCGTCATGAAAATATTTCATTATTTTTCAATGTACACGGCAACGACAGAGAGACTGAAAGAGTTCTGCTTATACGTTGATGTTAATCATCAAACTCTTCTATCTCACTCAAAAACAAGACGGTTGTCATTAATGTCCGCAGCTGAGAGAATTCTTAAGCTTTGGATTCCATCAAAACAATTTTTGGGCGCCGAAGATTTTTTCAGTAGTCCGAACAGTGAAATTTACTTCATGTTTATGTACTCAAACTTGGCTCTGTTTGAAAAAGAAATATAAAAAGCGAGGAGAAGAGTAAAGTCTCGATAATTGAAGTAAGAAATATATTTGTACCGGGAGGTACACCTCATCCCCGTGCATTTAAATGAAGCGCCTTGAAGAACGCTCTCTATCATATAAAACTTGAAACATCTAGTACAAGAAGTTGGGGCGTTGATCAAAAGATGTCACTACTAAAATGATAAGAGTAAGTTTCCTAAACTGACTGGATTTCTTTTGTTTTGTTTTGGTGTATCACTGGTTGCAACAACTATTTCAAGAAAATTGGACTTTTCTCCATAGATGCCTCTATTAAAGAACTGATGTCATGCACTCTAGTGCAAAGTGGAATAAATAGAAATTTAAAGAAATTTTGTGTTTATAGGTTTTCTAAACTGAATTGACTTTCCTTATTTTTGATACTTCAAGGTTTGCAACACTTCTTACTCATTCCGCCAGCGTTGGTTTCTGACCACTCAGAAATTTTTTGTATTTATTTTTGAGCCAATCATAGGCTTCTTGTAACTTTTTGTCTGTCCAATAAAATGAGAGGGGGAGTCCGGATTTAGTCCAGAGCCTTCTCGAACCTTCCTCCCGGGTATAAAAGATGACGCCTTTTCGAGCTAACTTATTAATCGTCGTATTACTGAGTGTGTGTGTGTTAAAAGAGGAGGCGGGGGTCCTCATGCTTCGGCAGGCAGAACACCAGCCCAGGTAATGGCTACCAGTTTTCTATATCTGTTGTTACCTCCGCAAGCTGAACTCGAGGGGAGGTTCCACTCTTTAAGTATGTAACAGTAAATTTCCTAAAATGTAACCTTTCTTCCTTCTCATGTAAACTTTCATGTAAGTCCTAAGGACTTAGACTGTAAACCGGGGATAGAGAGTGCGTTACCCTCTCGAACTCCCCTTCAATTAATCTTGAGGTGTAACTGTTTTCACTTGTAAATGGTAAATTAACTTAACCCCAGTAGTTTGGGATTAGCCCCTGCATCATCGGGCCGCGACCCCAAGTAGGGTTTTAATTTCTGATTTCGAGGAGCGCAAGTGTACGCCTCCATACATTTTTGTGTTTGGGCCAGTAATTTAACCTGTTCTTTTTCACGAAGGCCCGGTAGTATGGGTACTCGATACCCCTGTGTAAACTTTAAAGGTAATTAATATGGTATATTGTAGGTTGTGCCTAAAGAGGCCTGTATTGAGCAGAGCCGCTCTTTTCCCTCTGGTAATAGTTAATCGTTGCCTTAAGTAGGCCGTAAGAGTTTGGGAGCGCAGCCTCCTTGGCAGATTTGCAGAGCATGTAAGCTTTTTTCTGGTAATGTAATATATATTTGTGTAATAGTGAGTGATGCCTTTGGAAGGCCGTAAATAGTAACCGTTGGAGCAAAGTGCTCTTGAAAATAGTGTTTTGGGAGATATCTCTCCTTGTCTATCTAACTAAACGCAACATTAGCGATGTTTGGAACTTTGTAAATTATGAGCTTGAGGCTCAAAATTCTAAATTACCAATTCTTGTTTTTTTTTTTCTGTTTTGTACCAAAATTGCTCTGTACCTGAAATCTTGTTCTTTCACCAATTGAACAGTTTTGTTAAAATTTAAGATCTGAAAAGACATATAACCTTTATTTTAAAGTTTTAAATTAATCTTTGACTATCGTAGATAGACCCATTCCAGCCCACACCTTCCTTCACCTCTGCGTTCCACGAAAACTCGGTAACAATATTAATTGACACTCAAAAATATATGAATGAAAGGAAGACTGCCAATTTCACTGGCATGCAAACCAAAAAGAATGTGAACAAATTAAAGAATGAGAACCCTAATCAAGAAGTAATTAACCCTTTGTTGCATTGTGTAACATATATGCAACATAGATTAACAAACTCTTTTGCACAACTCTGGTGGGCACTTCATGAACCAATGCATGTTCCACATGTGTTCCAAGATGTTTATATAATATATTTGACCTTAGTTACTCATAGGTTGGCTGTACTGTTGCCTTAGAATAGCATATGGTATGAGATGGGAGAGCCTACACCCATTTGTTGCATGACGTAGCATATATGCAACATAGATTAACAAATTGATTTGCACTCTTCTGGTGGGCATTTCATGAATCAGTGCATGTTCCACATGAGTTCCGAGTTGTTTATAGAATATCTTTGACCTTAGTTACCCATTTGTATATATTTTATGTAGGAACTAGTTGATTGACAACCGTATCAAAGAGAATGTTTATTCATGATGTAGCATGTATGCAGCATTATTGATATTTTTTCAATATGTTTCCCGTTCTATGAACCTTATGGAAAGTCCAAAAATAACTTTTAAACAGGAAAATAAAAAATCATGCATCAAAGGGTTAATTTGATTCCGAAATTTGAGGAAGAGACAATGGCTTTCTATACCATAACATTTGATTATTGAGAGAAATGAGCTATTTGTTTTAATAAATATCAAGTATTTGAAACTCCAGATTGGGTGATGATTGAAAACACTATTATATATCCGACTGAAAATGCTGTGAAAATTTCAGGCGACAAATGTTTTCAGCAATTTATGTATCTGAAGAGCTTTCCAGAAACTAAGCGTGACCCGAAAGAATGGAAGTCTGAACACTCCGTGGAAGAAAGGTGGATTTTTTTAAATTAAGAAAACCGAAAATCCTGAACGCAAATGCCAACTGCTAAAATTATGCGAGTATTTGTTTTCTATCCCTGCACACAAGGCCACTATGGAAAGAGTATTTTGCTTGCATGATTTTTATAAATACGTAAAAGAAAAGAAAGACTTGCTGAAAAAGGTGAATTTTTCCGAAAAATATGGTGTAGCAACTAATTCTGCCGCAACAAGTTCCATGTAACTGTGTTCTAAATAAAAAGTAATTATATGAAATACATTTTTTACTTCATTTCTACAATCCCATCTCACAGTGGTCCGACTCGTTAGCTGAATGGTCAGCGTACTGGCCTTCGGTTCAGAGGGTCCCGGGTTCGATTCCCGGCCGGGTCGGGGATTTTAACCTTAATTGGCTAATTCCAGTGACCCGGGGGCTTGGTGTTTGTGCTGTCCCCAACATCCCTGCAACTCACACACCACACATAACACTATCCTCCACCACAATAACACGCAGTTACCTACAAATGGCAGATGCCGCCCACCATCATCGGAGGGTCTGCCTTACAAGGGCTGCACTCGGCTAGAAATAGCCACACGAAATTATTATTATCTCACAATGTCCCGACGAGGTCTCAGTTAGGTATAGTAACCCTACCCCGGTATAGGAATTGGATGAAAAATGACCGGCTGTTCTTTTTTTTTTTTTTGCTATTTGCTTTACGTCGCACCGACACAGATAGGACTTATGGCGACGATGGGATAGAAAAGGCCTAGGAATGGGAAGGAAGCGGCCGTGGCCTTAATTAAGGTACAGCCCCAGCATTTGCCTGGTGTGAAAATGGGAAACCACGGAAAACCATCTTCAGGGCTGCTGACAGTGAGGTTCGAACCCACTATCTCCCGATTACTGGATACTGGCCGCACTTAAGCGACTGCAGCTATCGAGCTCGGTGACCGGCTGTTTAACCATAGCAACGCCAGCTCAAGGATTCTACAGTAGAACACAGGCCTGGTGTTCGAAGTATGCACGTGCGTGAGAGTAGGCTAGGTGAAGGAGAGATCATGCTGAGATACTTATTGTTTCTGGAAACACATTTCCATATTCTTATCAAGATAAGATTATGAATAGCGTCAAAAGTATTTTAAAAATTACTGACAGCGTTAATCTGCAGAGATAATCTTTATGGTTACTGAATCCATATTTCCATTCAAGAAAGTACCCGGGCAGAGCCGGGCATTACAGCTAGTTCATAATGAAATTGGCAGTGGTGATTATCCCACACACACGTCCCCTAACAATGGCTTTGTTTTTAGTGATCATGTTCACATCTTCCACAAATGTTTGTGCCTTCTGTCGAATATTATGGTCTTTTGAATCTCTTTGTGAATTAAGAAAGTGTTAATTTGAATTGATGATATTTAATATTCTTCTTTGAATCAACTTGTGAAATCCAAAGACGCTTTAAAGTTTTCCTGACCACCTGCTGTAGCAGCTTCCAGAGGACTACTGATCCATAGGCTTTCTTTTTTTTTTTCTTTTTCTTTTGCTAGTGATTTGTCGCACACTACTCACCGAAGGTTTTCAGCAATGATAAAGGGTTAGGATGGGGTAGGCAGCGGCCGTGGCCTAAATTGAGGTACAGCCTGGTGTGAAAAGAGGAAACCACGGAAAACCATATTCAGCACTGCCGACGGTGCGATTCGAATCTACCACCTCCGAAATTCCCCTGTCGTAAGAGACTAAAAAGGGCCCCAGAGGTTCTCAACTTGGAACCGTGGATTGGCAACCATGGGGCCCTCAGCTGAGTCCTGCCATTGCTTCCACTTACTTGTATCAGGCTCCTCACTTTCAACTATCCTATCCGACCTCTCTTGGTCAACTCTTGTTCTCTTCCGACCCCGACGGTTTTAGAGCACTCGAGGCCTAGGGAGTCTTTCATTTTCACGCCCTTCGTGGCCCTTGTCTTTCTTTGGCCGATATCTTCATTTTTCGAAGTGTCGGATCCTTTCCATTTTTTCTCTCTGATTAGTGTTATATAGATCATGGTTGCCTAGTTGTACTTCCTCTTAAAACAATAATCACCACCACCACCACTCTTGAGTTATATAATCAAATTTTAACTTGCAGTTCGATTTCAAATGAATGCAGCTGTGGTGGTTAGTTATTTTCCTGTAAGAATTGTAACCGTGGTTATAATAATCTTCGTATATATTTTCTAATATTACCCCATCAGTACAACGCATCACATCGAGTCTTGATATTTTTGGGGTGATGGTTCGTATTCACTTTGACTTGTAAGTCCTTCTTTAGCTGGAGATGATGCTTTATTTTCAGAACTGTCATACTGAAGTGTAGTTTCATCATCGCCGTCATAATCACTATTCCTGTCCAATGTGTCAGTGTGCGTTTCCTTTATGTCTCAATAGTAGTTTTACATTATGATGCCACGTAACATGTATGCGAACTGTTCATCATCCACTCCAATGTCATTTTCAGATTCAGGTGTACGAATTCGACGTACCTTTTTACCCAGGACCTTAACAACGTTCACAGAATTAATTGGCTCGGTCCACTCATTGCCTACCGCATATCAGAATTACTGCCTGCACAACTTTGAAACAGTGAATCTGCTATCAGATGCCGCTAGCGGGCACAAACGTAATTTTACGTATTAGTTGTAATAGGTATTGGAAGAACCATAAAATATATATTTTAAAGATATTCCCAGTAGGTTTTAGCTGTTAGAGTTCAGGTATTCCACTTGTTAGTAAAATTAATCATTTTCAAGGAGAGGAAAAAGTATCTGATTCTGTGATTATTAAGGAGGGAGTTCCTCAAGGCAATGTTATTGGTCCTTTATATTTTCTTACTTATATAAGTATCTATAAAGCACTGGAATCGATTTAAGGCTCTTTGTGAATGGCGTTATACTGCCTAGAACAATAAATAAATTACGCGATTGCGTGTAAAAGGACCTCGACAATGTTCTGAGATGGATATCAGACAATGGTATGAAGGCAAACCGGGTGAAATATCAGGTGTGAATTTAACCAAGAGGAAAAGTGCCCTCAGTCTTTATTATTGTGTTTATGGAGTTAAAGTATCTCATGACGATCACTGTAAGTACCTAGGAAGATCTTCATTGGAGTAATTAGATAAACAGATCCGTATATAAAGTTTACCGATTCCTTCATACGGTTTTAAGGGTATTTAGGGGCTGCAGTAAGGATGTAAAAGAAGAGGGTATAAAATTCAATTGTAAGATCCCAATTAGAGGATGGTTCCAGTGTATGGGATCCTGACCAGGATTATTTTATTCGAGAATGGGAAAAATCTGAAAAATAGAAGCACGATTTTTTCTGGGCGATTTACGACAAAAGAGTAATTTTGCAAACTTTGGTCAGGAAAGGCTTGGGAGTAAGGGGAAGAGCCGCTTGACTAAGCGGTACAGTACTGTATATTCCGAGCTGTCAGTGGAGAAATGACGTCGGTTGATATTATTACACGAATACGTTTGAGTGGTGTTTTTAGAGGTAGGAAAGATCACAATATGAAAATAAAGTTGTAATTCAAGAGGATAAAATGGGGCAAATATTCGTTTATAGGAAGAAGAGTGAGGAATTGGAATTATTTATCAAGGGGAATATTCCATAAATTTCCAGGTTCTTTGAGATTATTTTAAACGCCCGGTAAACAACTGGTCTGCCACCTGCGCGACTGCCCTAAATGCAGATCGGTGGTGATTGGTTGATTTAATGATTGAAAAATTGCTAATAATATCGTTTGTTATGTAAAAGGTAGAGGTGTGTTTTAACCATGATAGAGTAAGATATTTTACATTTTTCAGTATTCACAAGCCAACATTCAATTTCTATAAAATATAAAATCATGTCTTAAAGGAGAAGAACTTCATCCAGCTCTTTACCACGTGATAGTGTCCAGAGAATTGATGTGACATTCTCACTCTGCAGAGCTATCCTGATGCGCTGAATAAGGAAAGTAGTTGATCGAATATCACCGGAAATCCGAGCAATCCGTTGGTCAACCTCTTTGATAAAAATGGGGCCATCATTGCCCCAGGTGGCACTGGATTCAATGTCTACTGGCACGAAGAAGAATTTGTCCCGCAAATCTCTTTATTTTCTTCTTTTATCATTTTCCCTACTCGCGGCTGCACCTCCAGCACTCATTGACGAAAGGGGAAGGTTGGACTAGACGATTGTGTCTGCACAGGTAGAATCCATCGCACAAGTGTCATTCAGTCTGGCCGTTTACCTTCTGAATGGCAGCAGCCAGTAGGTTGTCGTATGGAAGGAACTTCTACTGGAACGAGAGCCCGCAAGATGACATCATCTATAGTGGAGTGACGGATGTGTCTGCCTTTACTTTTCTCACAAGAAAGGCCATGGAGGTCACGACGATCAACGTAGGCACCACAAGCTGATCATCGGTGAGGCTCGCAGATGGCTGCTCTCAAATGTAGAGCTAGAACGATACGGAAGTTCTCATTGGGAAGATGGGAAAGATGGCGACAAAGAGAAGGCGAAGCCATGCGGCAGATTCATGAAAAGCAGCGAAGAGTCGGATTTCGTCCTAGGGTAGGGACATGTAGAACGCTGGTCGCCAGCGCAGATGAGTCGGCGCTGGTAAGCGGCAACAAGCCAGAGGAAATATCGCCTCGCTTTCAAACGTAGCCGAGCACAAAGGAAGTGTTTCCGAGCTTGTCGGAACTTGCAGTCGGCGCCGACTAGCGAACAAGAAAGTTTGAAACATTTGTTTGCCAGCTTCCAGCGCGCTGGTAGTCGCCTGGCGGAGTGCGTGTTTACCTTACGTTGTGACAGTTTGTTTCCTTTAATTCAGAGACATGAACGCGGTTGACAGCGAGGAACTAACAGTTCTCGGGTATGAAAGACGTGCTATACGGGACAAGAGAGTCAAAGAACATTCCAATAGAAAGTACGTCGGAAAGGAAGAAAATTCAAATGAAAATTAAAGGTAAGTGCCTTGAAGCCGATTTCTTTTGTCTGCTAATTTTCGGAATAGCTTTTTGTATTAATAATACAGGATGGGGCGTAGAAACTTCCTGTTTTGAACAATTTGCAGTGATGGTCGAGGAAAGGGAGGGTGTGGGGAGTGGTTCAGTTGGAGTGGAGTGGGATATTTGCGTTCCCGCCCGTCTTAGTCGCAAACATGATTTGGTCGAAGCATCAGCGCGTTTTTGCAGTGGAGGCGTATTTCTCTAACGGTCAGCCAGTGATTACTGTGCAACTTGCCTTTCGTCGTCACTTCAATATTCCTCCGCGAGGTCGTGTTCCTGATCGGAAATGTGTTTGAATGTGGGTGGATGCCTTCAGAGAATCGGGGAGTGTCTCCAAAGAAAGGAAAGGACCTCCGAAGACCTGAAAATTTGGGCAGAGTTCGTGTGTCTATTCTGCGCCACCGAAGCGCTCTGCTCGTAAATAGGCAGTTACCCTTGGAACATCGTCCCGTTCTCTTCGTCGAATTCTTCGCTATGAGTTCCATTTTCACCCGCACAAAATGACTGGGGTCCAACAACTTACGGGGCAGGATTATGTAACCCGACAAACATCATGTGAGCAGCTGCGGGACACCTTGCCGAATGACGCAGTTGTATTCTTCTCTGACGAGGCACATTTTCACATCATTCGCAGTGTGAATAAACAGAACCTGCTGTATTGGAGTGCAACAAATCCCAAAGAACTTTATGAGGGGCCCCTTCATTCGGATCGTGTCACAGTATGGTGTGCCATATCAAGAGTAGGGATCATGCTCCATACTTTTTTCAAGAAAACGGTCGTGCTGTTACCGTCAGTTCAGACCGATATGTGACAATGATTCAACAATTCTTTTTACCTGCTCTCCACGAAATGGATCTTGACAACGTATGGTTTCAACAAGATGAGGCCACAGTCCACACCCCTCCAGGGTTTCCATCAGTGTTTTGAGAGCAGCCTTCCCCGAACGACTGACCTCTTTGTGAGGGGACGTAAACTGGCCTGCGTGCTGACCTGATTTAGCCCCTCCTGATTACTTCTTATGGGGTTATCTCAAGTCCCTAATTTACAAAGATCGTCCCAACACCCTGGAAGACCTACGGAACAACATCCGAGACGAAATTGACAATGTCCCGGTCGATATGCTTGACAAGGTGACGCGAAGTTTTCGAAGTCGACTGAATCAGTGTATTGACAATGGAGGGCGACATTTAACAGACATTGTGTTTAAAGCTGTCTAAATTCAAATTTCCAATGTTGTGTGGTAGGGAGAAAATAACAATAAAGTTGAATGAAATATGTAGTGTATTTTATTGCATTTTCAAAACAGGAAGTTTCCACGCCCCACTCTGTAGCGTATTATTACAGTGGAGTGGAATGTTTTCCGAGAGATCCGCTTATCTCCTTTTTAAGGCGACACCACGGAGATAAAAGTATATTTTTACCTGATGCGTGGATTTTCATGAAAATTTGTGGGAATGTAACCTACATAAAAGTAGAGATATCACGAACATTTCTTTCATATACAATTACTAGTTTTCCAAATTAAATTAAATATTTGTTTTTGAAATTTTTAATCCAGTTTTTTCATGAAATTTTATTAACAGACAGAATCCGGAATTCCGAGGTGTTGGATCGACTTGGAAAGAAGACTGAAGCCATGCTGACCATTAAAAGGCGGAAGCTGGAATACTTCGGCCATATAATGCGGAATGATAAGTACAGAATCCTGCAGCTTGTTATACAAGGAAGAATAAAAGGACGTAGGAGTCCTGGTAGACGACGAACTCTATGGATGAAGAACCTCGTAGACTGGTATGGGTTGGACACGATATCTCTGTTCCGTGTCGTTGCATCCAAATTCAAGATCGCCATGTTCACCGCCAACCTTCGCTAGAAGATGGCACATTAAGAAGAAGAAGAATGTAAATTCGTAATTACGTAGATAACACTTCTTTTAAAAGCACTACGTATCGATTTATCTGTACATAATTTATATAAGGAGATACATCGTATTAAATTTTGTGTAATTGTTACGTTCTAAAATTTTGGACTTAAAAATGCCTGCTTCTTGAAAAAAATTCTGCAATCAAAAAGGTTATACACAGGTTTGTTAATTTAGCTGTGAAACGTATACCACACAAATGTTGTTACATTTGACAGGATATTATGGGAGAAAATGAGGTTTAAATGTAAAATTACAATTAGCAAACAAAGCATTATTACAGTGATAAATTGTTTGAATTCAGCAGAATAACTTCGTGACAAGAAAACATAAACTCAATCCTTTCAATTTCAGTTATTAAAAAATCACCAAGATGACCGAAATATCGATTTTTATCTTCGGAGTGTCGCCTTAAACGCCAAATTATTGGGGTTAATAATTATTGACCATCGGCCATCAATTTTTAAAACGCAGTGGTATCTTTCACCACGGCCGAATTGATGCATCGCTCTAGCTAGCAGGAGCGTAGCGAGGTATCCAGTCGACCGTGCTTTCACCATCAGAAGTTCCAAGGAAACTAGCGCTGGTTTCCAGCATTTGACGTGTCCACCGTTAGCGCTTCCAAGCGCAGGAAACAAGCGCTGACCGGCACAAGCAACAATCGCGCTGATTTCCCAGCGTTCTACATGTCCCTACCCTTAAAGACCACTAGCTGACTGCTGCAGAAGCAAGTGGAGATGATGATAAGAGGAGCATCCCAAGCAGCTTGAATACTTCTTTTACCAATAGCAGGGGAAACTACGCAGACTAATCTTGACCAGCGAGATGTACTCTCTTGTACGGCACTATATAAGTAAAATTATGATTACCTATGTGTGTAAATTGCCATTTTTTTCCACACACGTAGTTTTATATCGGATTATTTGTAAAATCCGCCTGATGCCATTTCTTGATAGATGCAGTATTTTTATATACGTCAGGCCAGAGCAAAATGTTAGTTTCCACTGCAGTTTCAATCTCGTGCTAGGGCTCCCAAGGCAAGACGGCCGCTATACATTGAATGTATGTGACAATATGGAGTCTGCTAAAGTATGGGTGATGCTGAGTAATGACGTTCAGAACACGACTAGCGCACCTGAGTGTAATAAAATGTGTTACTCACACGGTCAGTCATGCTGCAATAGCACTTTCTGATCCAGCGAGGAAAGCAATGGCAAAACACCTCACTCCTCTTCTTGCCTAGTACGCCTCGTTTTGACATAAATAACTCTACCGGTGGTATCTAGTACATACCACAACGTTTTTTTCTTTTAACGTAGACTTACATCCCTCGACAACGGGGATATGGAAATAAATTTTAAGACGCTTTTAGTGCTTGGCTAGAACGCGTACTTCGCCGAGAGTATTTAACTTAATAAATTGTATAAATGTTTAAATTGACACATGAAGTCCCGCTCCATGGCTCAATGGTTAGCGTGCTTGCCTTTTTTTTTTTGCTAGCGGCTTTACGTCGCACCGACACAGATAGGTCTTATGGCGACGATGGGAGAGGAAAGGCCTACGAGTTGGAAAGAAGTGGCCGTGGCCCAGCATTTGCCTGGTGTGAAAATGGGAAACCACGGAAAACCATCTTCAGGGCTGCCGACACTGGGGTTCGAACCCACTATCTCCCGGATGCAAGCTCACAGCCGCACGCCTCTATCCGCGCGGCCCGTGCTGGCCTTTGGTCAGAGGAGTCCCGGGTTCGATTCCCGGCATGGTCGGGAATTTTAACCATCATAGGTTAATTTCGCCGACACTGGGGTTGGGGGTATGTGTCGTCTTCACAATCATTTCATCCTCATCATGACGCGCAGGTCGCCTACGGGTGTCAAATCAAAAGACCTGCACTTGATGAGCCGAACATGTCCTCGGACATTCCTGGCACTAAAAAGCCATACGCCATTTTTTTCATTGGCAGATAAAAGAGGAGAATACCGATACCTGTTGAAAGAAAATGAAAATAGAAAAGTAGTTTTCATGAAAGAGTGCTTCAAAGTGAGGCGAAATTTGTGCTAAATAAGTGACTTCACATGCATACTTTGTTATAAGATGGCGCTGTGTTGACTCGCGCGCTCAGTTGGAGGTTAGCTGTCGTTGTTAATACATCGTCCGCCTCTGTGGTGTAGTGGTTAGCGTGATTAGCTGCCACCCCCGGAGGTCCGGGTTCGATTCCCGGCTCTGCCACGAAATTTGAAAAGTGGTACGAGGGCTGGAACGGGGTCCACTCAGCCTCGAGAGGTCAACTGAGTAGAGGTGGGTTCGATTCCCATCTCAGCCATCCTGGAAGTGGTTTTCCGTGGTTTCCCACTTCTCCTCTAGGCAAATGCCGGGATGGTACCTACCTTAAGGCCACGGCCGCTTCCTTCCCTCTTCCTTGTCTATCCCTTCCAATCTTCCCCATCCCCCGCAAGGCCCCTCTTCAGCATAGCAGGTGAGGCCGCCTGGGCGAGGTACTGGTCATTCTCCCCTGTTGTATCCCCCGACCAAGAGTCGGAAGCTCCAGGACACTGCCCTTGAGGCGGTAGAGGTGGTATCCCTCGCTGAGTCCGAGGGAAAAACCGAACCTGGAGGGGAAACAGATGATGATGATTATGATGATGATGATGATGTTAATACATCGTGGTCAGATTTATAGAATAACACATTTAATAATGGAAAAGGATACTGACGCCACACGCATACTCTGTCATAAGATGGCGCTGTGTTGACTTGCGCGGTTAGTTGAAGGTTAGCTGTCATTGTGAATATATCGTGACAGTTGTATTCTTTCAGTCTTACCGGGCGAGTTGGCCGTGGGCGTAGAGGCGCGCGGCAGTGAGCTTGCATCCGGGAGATAGTAGGTTCGAATCCCACTACCGGCAGCCCTGAAGATGGTATTCCGTGGTTTCCCATTTTCACACCAGGCAAATGCTGGGGCTGTACCTTAATTAAGGCCACGGCCGCTTCCTTCCAACTCCAGGCCTTTCCTATCCCGTCGTCGCCATAAGACCTATCTGTGTCGGTGCGACGTAAAGCCCCTAGCAAAAAAAAAAAAAAATCAGTCTTATTTCTCAAATCACGGAACCATACTGCACCGGATTATTTCACGTGTACCACGTTGTACTGAATAAAATGTATTATCCATATAATATTTGTCTTTCATTTCTAACAACTAATTCTACGAAACCCTCAAAACCCTGCGACAGTTACAATAGTGACAGCCTAGCGCCAATATTTTTTGTATGCAAAATATCTGACATATTTTCCTTCATTATTGTTGACCATTTGAACATATGACAACAGACTGCTATGAGATTAGCTTTCGCTGCTAACTCAATGCTTGCAAGTTGTTCAGTAACCAGTCAGCGACGGGTTGTATGAGATGGATTCTCTAAAGTCATGTAGTGCCTTTCTCAAAATATACCAAAACTCTGAAACTTGCTTCATATCACCGGCTAGTTTCCCTCTACACGTGCAGATATTTCACAACGTCCCCGCCATGATAGTATTGCTGCTTGAAAGGCCTCCTCAGGGATCTGTCTTACTTTCTGTAATATTGCTGATGCAAGACAAGCACGACGATCCTGCAGTGAAACTTTCAACATTGGGAAGATCTAAAATCTTTGAGTACAAGGTCAGATGAGTAAGGAGGATGAGGAATCACTTCCAAATTTTCGTGCCACTGGAGGAAACATTCCGCATGTTCACATCACTACGAAGGATCGTGCCCACCAAACCTTAGGAAATGCCAACTTTGCAAGCAATCTCTGCGAGGATCTTCAGAACAGGACCTCTTGATTAATTCATGGTTCGTTCGCACAAGAAGTTCTGCATTGTTTGAATTTTTATACCCCTGAACGCATGTTTTGACGAAGAATACGCCTATAGTTTCGAATTCGTAATTAGGTTCGTGTGCGTCATATACAGTATAATGAACATTCACATATAATGAACGTTTATATATCGAAATTATAAATAAATAAATAAATTATAAAGTAGTCATTGAAGGACCAAAGCTTCAGGAATCTGACTGCAGTATCTATCTATCTATCTATCTATCTATCTATCTATCTATCTATCTATCTATCTATCAATCAATCAATCAATCAATCAATCAATCAATCAATCTGTCGCCCAGGTGGCAGATTCCTTACCAGTTGTTCTTACAGTAGTCTTTCCTTAAATGATTTCAAACAACTTGGAAAGATATCGAACATTTTTATTGATAAAGTATCCCATTCCCTAGTTCCAGTTATTATAAAAAAAATATTTGCCTCAATTTGCCCTTTTGAACTTTTCCTACTTTTAAAAGGTTCACTCAAGTTTATTCTTCTACTAATGTCATTCCACGCCATCTCTCAGCTGACAACTCGGAACATACCATTTAGTTGAGCATGTCGTCTCCTTACTCCCAAGTCTTCCCGGCCCAAAGTTTACAACATTTTCGTAACACTACTCTTTTGTCGGATATAATCCAGAACAAATAGGGCTGAAGTTTCAGTTGTCGTATGAAATAGCCATCGAATGCAATAGTGGCGTAAATTTGGGGAAGTAAAATAGCCGTGCCGCGTGGCTAACAATGTAACTCTGGACTCCGGTTTGTTCGCGCGTCCTGTGGTGAGGTGTCGTTTAATTGATCTCAGTGAGTGCTGCCAGTATACGGTGAAAATAAAAATATCTCCGGATAGTTTCTCTCTACACGTGCAGATATTTCATAATGTCGCTGCAATGATAGCATGGCTGCTTCAAAGGCTTCCTCAGGGGTCTGTCTTACCTCCTGTATCTTTTGGAGAATGTCACGACAAATGGGCAATAAATGGCTTCAAAAATTGTTGACCTGATCTGCTGCATCCTTTACAGAACCTGTGGTCATTAGCTTCGTGCACTGCCTTCGTTATGTACAGGCCGTACTGTAGCTCCGATTACGTCACGCAAAGAGGCGAACTGTTTCCTTCATCCGACCCGTGCAATGCATGGATATGATACGTCTGTACCTTGTATTCTGAAATATTCACAAATGTTGTATTTATATTACAGGTGAGATCACTAACACCTGTAATCACATTATAACTCATAAGCCTGGTCTATGTAATTTTAGGAGAAAGGATAGAGAGAGACTTGTCAGAATTCCATAAACCAGCCAATGTCCTGGAAACTTCTCATCCAACCATTTCCGCACGACATGTGCAAAGCGAGGCGGTGAGCCGGTATTTTCCCATCCAGGTACCGTGGGCCTAACGTAATCCTGAAGCACTTGAAGGTAGCGTTCCCCGTTCATTGAGTTACGCAGGAGCACCGCCGTCTCAATCTCTATATACTGCCTGCTCTGTGCCGCGAGAATTGCGTTTACAGCGACATTGCAGATGGCAGCACTTACCGCACCCACAGCACATGTTGGTTAAATGAGAGTTAGTCCGTAACACCAATATAAAATGAAAAATAATCCTTAACATGATACTAATTGAGAGGATAATGCACATACAGAAACTAATATTTCACATTTGAGCTTGGCTTAAGATATAGAAACGTAAAATATATAAAATCTTACCAGTTACAGTAGATATATTAGGATCATCCTATGCTGCATGGTACATACATTTTTCAGAATTTTCTCGACACGAGTAACGGAGCAACTTCTCAGTCCTTTTCTTTCTGTTATTTACCAGCAGTGGACGCAAAAAAATGTCTATCACTATTTCGTTGACCCTTTGTTCATGACTGGTTTTCAGGATACGTTTTATAGCACACAATGCAGTGCGTGCGTTCGTCATGTCATTAAATCCACCATCCAATCTCACTGAACTAAATAGAGCTTCCATTGCGTCTCCAGAAAATCATCTAGTGAGAACATTAAATTACTGATTTTTTAATAGGTAAGACACACATTCCACTATAGATTTCACCGTTCGCGAGACAGCATCTGCCGTCTCATTAGTCAGACACTTCAGTTTTTCACGTTTTGATTCCAACCGAATTATTTTAACGTACTCGATGAAATCATCATTCAACCATTGTAAGTATTTTATCTGCTTGCGAATAGAAATGCACACAGTCTGGATTGTTTTGCCGAAAGGCATTACAGTAATCATTTCTGAACTAAAAGGGATAGATCGTAGACTCTACGCCTTTAATGGAAGTAGGCAGCAGCGCTAGAGAACTTATTTGAAAGTCGGATTACAAGAAAACACAACAGTTTATTCGCGAGAGCAGGAGATTTTACAATATCTGTGCCAAATACACCTTCAACATTGACTACGCAAAGGAACTTGTCACTGGTTCGGTCGTAGAGTAGCCGTATCTAATTAGCCATTTAATCTGCGATCACTGTTACACTCCTATCTGTTGGTCTGAGAGTTTTACATTCAGCTCTAAGTGTCTCCTTCACTAATTGGGAAATCCCGACAAACACTGTCAACATTTTCCATTTAGGCTACTTGTCCAGAGTACTTTGTGACGGAGCTGACACTAGACCAGGAGTCCTGCCATATTCGTAACCGTTTGGGATACCATTCCCCCCGCCACATAGTACCGCGTGATTTGTTCTGACTGCCCGGATTTTGTCTTGCGAAAATTATGGATTTGATTTTTAAAAACGGTCGTTTTTCCTTTGTTTGGCTGCTTCCTTTATTTTATTCAGACGATCAATTTCTGGGTTGTCTTCGAATTGTCTCTGTAGTCTTTTAACTTTATTATGATTAGTCATCAGCTGTTATCGCAGTCTCAGAATTCTTGATCGGAGCCTCTAATGTCTGATTTTCTGATCACTGCTGTCATTCTTACTCGCTGGAATCGTTGTTCAAATTAATTTCGTACTCGTCATCCAGTGTATTTCCTGCGGCTTATTTCATCACAGATTTCTTCCGAAGAAATATCTTGTCACTGTCTGGTCTTTCGTGGAGCTATTTTTCTGGTTTGAAGGTAATGGGGATAATTCGAAGACCGACTATGCACTCTCTCTAGCTTCAATAACTTTTTTTCTTTTAGTTTTTATCTTTTATCTCCATCTCTAAAATTCAGGCTACAATTTTCTCGAAGTCTTTACTTGCAGGGATAACAAGAATCCTCACACCTGAAAAATTTGGATTTCCTGTTTTCATATACAGTGAGGAACACAACAATTAATCATTTTACAACCAGAGACACACAAATAAATGCTCGATGCAAACGCACTGGAACAGAATAACGTGGGTACGGAGATAAGTTGGGTGCGTTAGCTGGCGCCCCTAGCGGAGGTTCGTGACACTAAGAGCTCACGCTGAGAAGCATGTTAACCGCATAGCATAGAGCAGGCAGTATATAGGATTGAGACGGCGGTGCGCAGGAGAGATGTGCCGATGACATTTGTAGCCGTTATTCCACACCACACGGTCACTTTTGGACGAGACTGCATCTTCTCCACCGTAATTCCAGGATCCTGTGCCGCACAGTAATGGTAATTGTGCCGATTGATGAAACCTCCCACATGGAATACAGCCTCGTCACTCCAGAGGATGTTGTGAAACAATTGAGGCCAATCTTCGTTCTAATCCAACATCAACTCCCCATACTCCATTCTGCGATCACAGTCTTCTAGGTGTTGGCTACTGAACGTAATGAGATTTCCATGTTTGAAATTTTAATTCTTTATGCAACACCTGACGCACAGCGTGCCTTGGCGAGTCGTGAGCTGCCTGGCGTGTTGCTCTCCCCGGGCTACGATTGAACATGTTCCGCACAATCCCTACATTCTCAGGACACGGATGGACGATCTGATTTGCTGCATCTTTTACAGAACCCGTGGTCATTAGCTTCGTGTGACAATTCTTTATTGTCTCGGAGGACGAATTGTGGCATGGAATTCCACAACTCATAGTGCGAAGCAACCAGTGCTCGCCCGCTGACTTGAAGGCGATCGGCCATCTTTGTTATTAATGAGTGTGTCACCTCTCGCGGCCACCGTCCGTACTACGCGGCATGAAACACGGCCGACTGGATCCCTCGCTACGCTCCTGCTAGAGCGACGCATCAAGTCGGCCGTGCATGAAAAGTCACTATCCTGTTCAATGTTCTGTTTGCGCTATTTCCAATATTAAAAACTTTACACTCATTTAATAATTACCTAGTTACTTCCCGCCCACCCTGTACATGACGTAGGCCTACACTGGTTGCTTTGTCACGTGTCTGTTGTTTGTCGACGCTAAATTGCTTACGTTAATTATTCTAGATAGATAGACCCTCTGCCCCAAAACATATCAAAATTTGAAGTCTACGAAGAAGTATACTATATCTCTGTCGGTGGATACAGTAAACGTACCGAGCTCGATAGCTGTAGTCGCTTAAGTGCGGCCAGTATCCAATATTCGGAAGATAGTGGGTTCGAACCCCACTGTCGGCAGCCCTGAAAATGGTTTTCCGTGGTTTCCCATTTTCACACCAGGCAAATGCTGGGGCTGTACCTTAATTAAGGCCACGGCCGCTTCCTTCCCACTCCTAGCCCTTCCCTGTCCCATCGTCGCCATAAGGCCTATCTGTGTCGGAGCGACGTAAAGCAACTAGCAAAAAAAAAAAAAAAAAAATAAAATAAATAAATAAAAATACAGTAAACGTACATATATTGTCGTGACTGACAGGAAGAGAAAAATCGGCGTTGTTGTTGATCCAACAATAAGGTTTGAGAGTTTGTGAGTAACCGTTCACAGGACAAAGAAATTGATTCCGAAAAGAAGAGAAACTACGAATTCATGTTTTAAGTACTTACAAGAAAAGTATCATATACCCGCCTGTTGCTGGGAGGTGGTTGGGTTGTTCTTCTTCGATGCGCGAGGATCTGTCACAAAATTTTCGGTTTATATCTTCCTTCGTTTTTACAGGATATTTAATCAGATATTTTTGTAATTCATATTCAGTGGTAAATCCAATAAAGTAGTCCTCGTGGGGGATAGCTGTACAGCAGGGGAATTTCAGAATAAAAAAAAGTATATGCTCTTTTTATCCTATGAATACTGTCAGGCAAGCAACTCAATGTTGAAAACATCCTAGGGATATGAGCTACGAATTTTAGGTAAATAAAATGTAATAAAGTATGAGAATATTTATTTATTTATTCCTAAAAATTACAGTTCTTTTCTTAATCTTCGTTATCCCGTCGATTAGATCACGGCCGACTGGATCCCTCGCTGTGCTCCTTATACCGGCCTTGACAATCGCTTGTGAAGCCTAGCTTATACTTTAGCTGTTATTGGAAAGTTTCACCACAATGCAGCTGGAGCGCTGGCTCCTAGTCACTGACAAGAAGCTGTTTACCGCAATTTACCGTATTTCCAGCTTTATTTATATTGTTTTGCTGTCGTAAAATGTTGGCAGTATGTTCGCAATGATGTGCTTGTTGGCTTGATGTTGAGAACTGATAGTTATGCGCCAGTGAGTTAAATTTTTTATTGTGTAGTGTGGTGATTATATGTTTTAAATTGTGTTTACATATCTTGGAATTTGTGACATTACTGTACGCTTTTTTGTACTTCGATCAGAAATTTTCTGCAAACAAGAACAAATGTAATGAGTGGCTCAAAGCGATTTCCCCTGTAAACAATAATTTTAATTTATGCGCTAATTCGTTTTTCTTAATGGTGTAGGGATTTGCTTTTCTTAAACTGTGTTTCGAAATATTCGAATATGTATTGCTGGGTGCCTTTTTGTATTTTGAACAGACTGAAAAAGAGCAAACGGCACTATCATTTCACGAATTCTCTGTAGACCAGGACAAAACTATGGAGTGACTCAACGCAGTTAGCACTTTCATCTTAGTTTTCCGTTTCTATTTCGGGTATTTATATTCTTTCTTTCTTTCTTTCTTACTTTCTTAATCTGTTTACCCATCCAGGGTTAGTTTTTCCCTCGGACTCAGCGAGGGATCAGACCTCTACCACCTCGAGGGTAGTGTCCTAGAGCGTGAGACTTCGGGTCGGGAGATACAACTGGGAAGGATGACCAGTGCCTCACCCAGGTGTCCGCAACTACTATGCTGAACAGAGGCCTTGTGTTGGGGATGGGAAGATTGGAAGGAATAGACAAGGAGGAGGGAAGGAAGCGGCCGTGGCCTTAAGTTAGGTACCATCACCGCATTTGCCTGGAGGAGAAGTGGGAAACTATGGAACACCAGTTCGAGGATGGCTGTTTTGGAAATCGAACTACCCTCTACTCAGTTGACCTCCCGAGGCTGAGTAGACCTCGTTCCAGCCCTCGTACCACTTTTGAAATTTCGTAGCAAGGCCAGGAATCGAACCCGAGCCTCCGGGGGTGGCAGCTGATCACGCTAATCGGGCATTTTTACCGCTAAATTTTCTTTCATTGAATAATCCTTTAGGCGGAGTCGTATTTGCCATATGACAGCAACATAACACATTTTTATCCAAGATAATCTGAACTTTAACATTTAAACACTGAAAAGTAAGAACCACGGTTACTAGACTAGACGGTAGGGATCATCAGTTGGGTGCGCAGTAGCAAGTCACGCCTCCTGACGTCACTCGGTCCCCATGTTCGCTAAACGAAGCAGAACGCCATTAGTCTAGTGATGGTGTTTACCTTGTCAACAGTGTAAGAGTTTAATTTTTCTGTGTTGTGCTGTGCCATGGTGTGTTGTGCTGTCGCCGGTTGCTCTAACCACGATAGACACCAGAAGAATTTAGACATGAAATTTCATCGTTTTCCAAAGAACAGTGACATTAAATTAAAGTGGATTAATGCCTGCAAACGGGCTGACTCGTTTACTATTGAGAATGCTCATGTGTGCTCTGTATACTTCGACAACTCGGACTACATAAGGGAAGAGTGCGTTGTTAAACCTTCCAACTAGATGTGATTCAAGGCCTGACGCAGTACCACATTTAAATTTGCCACTGAGTAGTAATGATTTAGCGAGTCAGTCCTGTAAAAATCGTGAAATAAGAGCAAAAAAGCGAAATCATCGTGAGAAGATACGGCAAATTTTACAATCGCAGGCGCCAATTGAAGCAAAAAAATATTAAAAATGCAATCTTGAGGAAGAGATTAGATGACAAAAGTAAACATCAGTGTTCCTGAATGAGAAAATTGCTGAAGTAACTGCAGAATTGGAGTTAATTAGACTAGAAAATATTGACTTAAAACAGCAAAAATAAGGATCTTCAGAACCGTCTTAGCGCAGCTAATACCTAGATAATAAAATTAAAAATAATGTACGAGTTTTTGAAGGTACCTTTTTCTAAAAGTCAACAGCAAGCTTTAATAAAAGGCAGATGCTCAAGCTGGTCATCCGAGGACATTGCTAAGGCGGTAACCTTACGGTCTATATCATATAAAGCATAAACAAACTTAGGCACATGAATTCTTACAAGAGGTGTAAACGAACTCCAAATGAAAAAAAGAAAAGTGTGAAAAAATTAAGAAAGTTGTTGGATAGACTGATTTCAAAGTAATGTAAAACAACCAAATAACATCTAGATGTAAATATTTTGTGTGGTACCTATATAGTGTAAATATTTATATAGTTTTACCACCATAATAATAATTAGGTGTTTTTAAATATTGAACAGTTGATTGCATTTTCTGACTGTGAGGGTTTTCTCCATACCACAGGTCTAAATGGCGTAAGCCTGTGGAGCCTCTTTCCCCCCAAAAAAAGAGTGACCCCTGATATGGTGGAAGAGGTTGACGTCTCTTCAGGGGCTTTTAATCAACATTCCACCGGTCAATACACACTTATAAATAATTACTTATACATAAATATAATATTAGGTGTTTACAATACTACTTAACACCAACAATCCGCCAAAACAACGGTAAAAGGCATACCGTGCGATTGATCATGTTTCTTTAATTTTAGTAACTAGTTTATAAAAAAAAATCTACGTATAAAATCGTTCTAATTCACTGGATGGATAGAAAATACAAAAAGCGAACCGTAAATACTTTATTTGCGAGGCGAAAGATAATTTAATACTGAGAAAGCTACTGGAATAGTTCGTTAAGCACAGTGTTATTATATTACTTGTAATGTTCTGAAAAATATTCAAATAAATTACAACATAATTATCTACACATAACAACTGGCAATTATATTTGACAAAATTGAAACATATTAAGCAAGTGGTAAAATAGAAACAAGGAAATCATTAACAGAAACGCACAATTACAATGGGTCGCGTTCACTGCAAGCCCGGCAGTGGAGACCAGATGATGTCATCAGCCAAAGACAGCCTGCGCGTGACCCCTACCGTCTAGTCTAGTAACAGTGGTAAGAACCATTAGTCTGCTGTTATGACGGTAAGGCCAACGTATGAAGTGTTGTTACCTGAGCAATGAACAGTTTACAATGTATTTACTCAAAATACTTCCCTCTCACTGATTTTTGATTTAAAATCCTCCTTTTTTGCTATTTGCTTTACGTCGCACCGACACAGATAGGTCTTATGGCAACGGTGGGATAGGAAAGGGCTAGGAGTGGGAAGAAATTGGCCGTGGCCTTAATTAACGTACAGCCTGGTGTGAAAATGGGAAACTACGGAAAACCATCTTCATGCCTGTCGACAGTGGGGTTCGAACCCACTATCTCTGGGATTCAAGCTCATAGCTGCGCGCCCCTAACCACATGGCCAACTCACCTGGTATTTAAAATTCTAGTGCAAGGTATGAATGAAATGTAATCTGAAACTATATATATGTAAATTAAAATTTAAACAAGTTTGAGTCAAAACATTTATGTTATCCATACAACGAATATAGAAAAATTAAGACTTCTATGTTTTGACCACCCCACTCCCTGACAGCAGCACTTGAAGAATTTTAAAACTCTAATTGAACAATGACTCTTGATCTCAAGATTAACATCAGAAGACGAAAGTATTGTGGTAAGTTCTGCTATGTATCTAAACGCCATGATAATAAAATTGATTACTATTATTCCTCACAGTTAAGGAACGTCAGTTGGACTACTCCATCTCTCCGCAGTTTCATTTCACGTCATTATTTTGGCAAATATCAACGAAAGTAACCTTTAGGATTAATCATTTTAACAGTATTAACCTATGTAACATTCTCCATAACTCTAAATTACGACAATCGGCAATCAAAGTTAATATCTTTTCCATAAAGAAGTATGCATTTCTAACGCAAATAGTTAGGCCGCCAGCGCCATGTGTCGAGCTTTGTAACTACTCCGATTACAGTGCGTGGTGTTCTGTCGGAAGTACGAACCCGAACCCATAGATATTAAATTGTACAGAGAAATATTGTAAAGGCACAAGGAAACGCACGAGGAGATGTTAGGGCGTAGTTATTATTGCTGTAACCGGCAGCAATACCAGTGTGTATTTAGGCAATATAGAGGGAAAGTGATATGAAGTCACGCGGCCCGCACCATGCGTGGAACCTACTAGAAAACAAGTGTATCGCAACTATTGGAAATAGGCGGCACTTGAGAAATCATAGAAGTTCTAGAAGGAATGTTATCGTATTTACAGACAAGAGAAATCATAGGGAAAACAGGATGTTTGTGACATAGGCGGTCACGTACGCAAGATAAGGAGTATAAAAGAGGACCGGCCGAAAGGGAAAGAACTCAGTCAGTTAGTTACTCATAAGTAGACTCAGTAGTTAGTCGGAGTTGCCGACAGTCGTCATAGGCAATTATAGTCAGTCATGTAATTGACAGGGACTCTGCAGCGTAGCGCTCAGAAGAGGAGATTCAACCGTGAATCTGCAACACAATATACGTAAGGCTGACCTATTCTTCTAATTTAATAAGACCATTAGTAAAGTAATAAGTCTTGGTCTTTGAGCATAGTGAAGTGTTAGATAGAACACTAGTAAAGGAACGGTAGCTCGTGATTTCCTGTGCCTAGAAGAGACAATTAACTTCAAATGTAAATAATTGTAAATACAGCAAGTAAGATATAATATATATATTGGACGGAAAAGAGGAACAGTTGTCTCTCAACTTAGCATTCACTGGGAAACCTACCCACCTGCTCCTAAACGGTAGCTGACCACGAAAGCGCCATCCGCTCGGCCGCACGACAGTGGAACCGATTGTCAAGGCCGGTAAGGAGCTAGCTAGAGCGACGCATCAAGTCGACCGTGATTAGATTAGCAGTTTTCCTTTTTCTACCACTACGAGCACTAATGTGAGTCAATGCAGTGTTTCACTTCTGCACCACTATGAGCGCTAATATTAGTCAATGCAGAGTTTCACTTAAGCCGTTATAACTAAATTCGGTGTCGACATTTTTAAAGAAATCAAGAAATGCCTGAGGGTATTTAACCAAGGAACACATTACAGAAATAATTATGTAAATCAGTTAATTTGGCTATTGGTTTGAATAAACAAGGGAACGAGTAGAAAAACAAGCGATTTTAGGCTGTCTTTCCGGAACTGCATTTAGGCCGGAAATTATTTTCTAAATTTGTTTTTTAGTTTGATAGAGCTATCCAAGACTCACAATTCGAACCCTTTCAGGGCCCTTTAGCCCTTCAAAGTTCGGGACAATTTCCCTTGTGAAAATCAAATGATTATAAATATGTCTCCCGGTCATGGCTATCCAGCAACGGCTGCTAATTTCAGACGGTAACCAACCACAAGACATATTTATGTCACAATGAACGAATGGCATTACAGCTCATAAATATATTAACAAAAACAAAAATATAATTGAGAACATTAAACATAAGACGCAGTAAGATGTACCGCCGTTGTATGTTATACAAACCCAAACTTAGCATAACAAAGCGCAATTCCTTGTACTTCATTCCAAAATTCTTTAATGTCCTTTCCGGTTCTTTACAAACTACTTTATTAAGTCAGAAAATGAGTCTGAAGTGTCTTAAATCCTTTGTCAGGGATAATAAAACTGTTATTGAAGAAAAAACTAAATGAGAATATCACGTCACCATATACAATTTATATTCGATGTGCTGTTGATCATACCTATAATTCATTCACACCCATACTCGTACTTCAGACATCATTTTAAAATATATTTCTCTCTATGTAATTAATATTCTAAATTACCACACACAAGGTTTCACCTTACGTGGTATTTTACTGATATCTACTCGACTCTGTTGAGGTTGGTGTGCTTCTGTTATGTATAATAATAATAATAATAATAATAATAATAATAATAATAATAATAATAATAATAATAATAATAATAATAATAATAATAATAATAATAATAATAATAATAATAATAATAATAATAATAATAATAATAATAATAATAATAATTTATTTAATGTTTGCAAGAGATAGTTACAAGTTAAATTTATTTTAAATATTAATATGTTAATAATAATACTACTTCTGTAATATATGTGGTTTAGTTACAAGATTAATTTTTCTCAAGTAATAATGTTATTAGAAGAGTTATGTCACTTATATAAGAAACATAGTCCTGTAAGTATGTAAACAACATAATGAGTGAATAAATACTACTACTACTACTACTACTACTACTACTTTGAATACTGTTATCGTACGGTGCCATTTGTTCTAGGTCAACTGTCCCTTGTGGATTTTCTCTGTCTTTAGGAATGATCCTCATTGGGGAAATCACATAAACAGGACTGTAAATAATGGTCACAGATCTCTTCATGTGGTTATGAGAATATTTAGCGGTTGTAGCGAGGATATGAGGGAGAGGACGTATACGTCTCTGGTAACACCCAATTAGAGTATGGTTCCACAGTATGGGACCATCACCAGATTAGTTAATTCGAGAAGTGGAAAAGATCCAAAGGAAAGCAACACGATTTTTACTGCGTGATTCCCGACAAAAGCGTAGTTTTGCGAAAATGTTGTAACCTTTGGGCTGGGAAGACTTGGAAGTAAGGAGACGAGCTGATCAACTAAGTGATATGTCCCTAGCTGTCAGTGGAGATATGGTTTGGAATTGCATTAGTAGATGAATAAGTTTGAGTGGAGCTTTTAAAATAATGACAAATCATAATATGAAGATAAAGTTGGAATTCAAGATGACAGATTGGGGTATATATATTCATTTGTTGGAAGAGGAATTAGGGATTGGAATAGCTTAAGCAAAGGCTATGTAAACAGCTGATAGGGATTCCATCCACTTGGGCGACAGCCCTAAATGCATATCAGTGATGACTGATTGGTTTGCGTACCAGGTGATGGCTCCGTTTGAGTGTTTTCACATCTGTAATAGTTACCACATGTCTCACTCAAACGACACCACACAATTAGAGAAAACGCTGCTCCTGGAACATGAAAGTCACCATTCCTAAGTAAATGTAACTACTGCCGAATAGGTGCTGCGGAGTTATACGAAGCTCAGCGAAGTATCTACTCGACCGTGCTATAACGTCTTCCACCTGTGGGTGGGGGGCGCATATGAAGAATACACCCAGGGTATCCCCTGCCTGTCGTAAGAGGCGACTGAAAGGGGCCCAAGGGACTCTCAACTTCGAAGTGTGGGTTGGCGACCACGGGGCCCTTGCTTCCACTTACTTGTGTCAAGCTCCTCACTTTCGTCTATCCTGTCCGACCTCCCTTGATCAACTCTTGTTCTTTTCCGACCCCGACGGTATTAGAGCATTCGAGGCCTAGGGAGTCTTTCATTTCCACGTCCTTCGTGGCCCTTGGCTTTCTTCGTCCGTTACTTCATTTTTCGAAGTGACGGACCCCTTCTCTTTTCTTCCTTTTTCTCCTGTCTACCCCCTGTGGGTGGGGGATGCAAACGAAAAATACACCCACGGTATCCACTACTTGTCGTGAGAGGCGACTAAAAGGGGCGACCAAGGGATGATTGCATTAGAACCATGAAACTACTTTTGATTAGTACCATCTCGCGGGGAACACATTGGGTCGCCTACGCTTCCGAGTAGTACCACTATATTAGGTACACCAGAGGTTTGTCATTAGTAGCAACAGAAAGAGGTTCACTGTGGGTGGTATGCAGGGCTCACCTCTTTCTCCCTGTCTCTACAATCTAGCGACAGATCATATTTTAAACGAACTAACTGAAGACTCTCTCACAAGCCAACATGGATTTTCTTTAGTACCACATCTTCCACGTTTAACGATTATGGGTTTCGCTGATGACTTGGTTGTCATAGGAAATAGTCGAACAGCAGCAGTTGAGCTCTCGAAAATAGTCACAAGGAGATTTCATGAAATAGGGCTTTATATCAACCCAATGAAATCTACGGCAATCTGCATCGAACGCGGAAAATTAATCGAAGACCCAGCTGATTTTAAGAGCTATGATATATCGAGTTTGCGACGTGCGGAAACAATCCGCTATCTGGGAGTTAACTTTTCAAATGAAATAATTTTTCAACCTACACAGGAGCTTAAAAAACTACAGAATAAAATGGAGAAATAGGTTTCTTCTCCACTATTACAGGCTGACCAGAAATTTAAAGTAATAAACACAGTTATATGCCCATCTCTCATATACCCTTTCCAAACTATCAAGCCAGAGAAGATTCCGAAAAAGTTCCTTGCTGATACAGACATACTAATTCGAAGTGCTCTTAAGGAAATTCTTCAAATACCTGCAGACATTCCTAATGGAATGGTCTACACTAAGAAAAAATATAAGAGGTTGGGACTCTTCTGCGCCACTTGGGAAGCTCATCTTCAGCACATTAACATCTGTAAGGTACTATTAAGCACAGGTGACTAATACATCCGTGCTACAAGAAAACTGAAAGAAGAAATAACTCTCTCACTACAATCTCTCAATGTCCCTCCATCTGACAATTTGCTACATCCACGCCTAGAAATAACAGATGTCAGGAAAGTGAGAAGAGTACTGAGAGAAAGGGCATTCAGTGAGTGGAGTAACTTGCAGCAGAAAGGAAGAGGTGTATGTTTGTACAATGAATATACTCCTGCCAACTCCTGGATTCGAGACCATCAAGGCTTATCATGTAGTGAATGGCGTGAAGCAATTAAGATGACAGCAAACATTTCAGCAGTTAGATCGGTACCAGGAAGATCTCAGAACGATTCCCTTTGTAGGCGCTGACTCAAGGAGATTGAAACTCTTGCACATGTTTTGGGATCTTGTCCTCATGGTGAACTTTTAAGGAATACGCGTCATCATAACATTCGGTCGTTAATTGCGGCAACGCTAAAAAGACCATGGTTTCCAGGTATTTGAAGAGGTTCATGGCTTAGCGGACAACGGAAGCCACAGAAGGATTGACATCATTGCTTTCAAGAATAAGAAGAGAGGTTACATCATCGACCCCACAATTCGCTTTGAAAGCCATAAGTCGCAGCCCTCAGATGTTAACCTAGAGAAAAGGAATATTTACTTACCAACAATTCTTTACTACAGGGAGAAATACCAGATAGAGGAAATCGACATAGTAGGTCTAATGATTGGAGCAAGGGAAACGATTCTCGCTTTTGCCGCAAATTTCTGGAAAAAGATGTCTCTGCCAGTTACAACGTTACGGGAGATTGCCATCATAGCCTTAAGGGGCTCACTGGTAATTCTAAGAAATCACTGTTACAATTAGGTTACCTTCAACATTTCTCAAGTACAGTATATCTATTTCTCTTCTAAAAATAAATTTAAAGGTATACTTTGTCGCAAGGCAGCCTCTGCATGAGAGGAAGTATTTCATAAAATAAATAAAATGTGAGAAACACCACGGGTCTGGGCGTTGCCTGTGATTAGCACCCACCATATTAGGAACACCACGGGAATACCGGCGTCCGTGATTAGTACACGCAGGTGAGGAACACCATCGGTTTGCTTTGCGTATGAGAGGCGTCATTATTTGAAAAATACCGTAGGTCTGCGTTACCTGTGCGACGTACAATACTTGTGAGTAGTACCATAATGTGTGGAACACCGTGAGTCTACGCTACTTGTGATTAGTACCCCGACATGACAAATACCATGGTTCTACTTTACTAGCGATACGTACCATTATGAGGGCCTGTTGACCTGGATTTTGGACCCCTTTGGACAACAAGCATCCTCGATTCAGGATTGTGCTTTAGAAGTGGTCCCTTGATCAGTAATACTATTTTATGGCAGTTTTTTTGGTTGGATTCACTGATTGTTTTAAATTCATATCCATCCATTCATTCTTCATGACATTTTTAATTTGGTCAGTGGATGATTTTGAATTTTTAATTTGTCATTACATTTCGTACCATTGGGGGCCGATAACCTAGATGTTACGCCCTTTAAACAACAAGCATCATCATCATCAACATCCACGATATCCCCTGCCTGTCGTATGAGGGATTAAGAGGGGCTCCGGGGTCTCTTAACTTCGGACTTGGGTTGGCGAGCATCAGCTGAGTTCTGGCATAGCTTCCACTTACTTGTACCAGGCTCCTCAGTTTCATCTCTCTTATCCGACCTCCCTTGGTCAGCTCTTGATCTTTTCCGACCCCGACGGTTTTAAAGCACTCCAGGCTCAGAGAGTCTTTCTTTTTGCGCCCTTCGTAGTCCTTGTCTTTCTTTGGTAGATCTCTTCATTTTTTGAAGTGTTGAATCCCTTCCATTTTTTCTCTCTCTGATATATAGTGGATGGTTGCCTAGTTGTACTTCCTCTAAAACAATGATCATCATCACTCTCACTCAAAATTTCAATTGGTGCGACATCACGCTATTAGAGAAGACGCTGTTCCTGGAGCATGAAAGTCACCATTCTTAAGAATACGTTGTAACCACGGCCGACTAAATGATGCGAAATTATGCGAAGCTGAGCGAAGCATCTATTCGGCCGTGTTATATAACGTCTTTAGTTCCAGGTGCTGCCACATGTCCGATGCTGCCATCAAAGTTCTCACGTGTGTTTCAAACTGTGTTCCATGTTTCTGCCTGCTGCCATTGATAGGAAACATAATATAGGAGAACTTATAAATTGAATGCACCTCTTTCGCTGATCTGCTATAGAGATAAAATTATAATTTTGCCTGTAAACGTGAAATATTTGTCTTTTAGTACGATTTCTTCTCGCATTAGATATAGAAATAATTTCTTCTCACATTTACCCAATGTAATTATTTGTATAAATAACTTCAAAACATGCTTATAAATGTACTTAACCGCAAAATTGACCACCATCCTCTATGTGCCTAATAATGACTGTCATATCACAGGGACGGGCTTACCAGTTATTTTTGGTTTTCTATAAGGGGTGATCAGAATATTTCCGTGCTGAATCAGGATGTCAATCAGGCAAAAACGCCGTGAACTAGAGGTGTGGTGACAAATTGTTATTTTTGTGTAACTGCTACAATACGGTAACTGTGAAAAGTAACAGTTAAAATAACGTCCAACGTTACTCACCTGTTATTGGTCACAGCCTGGTCACGGCTTCAAGCTTGTCTCCTTAAAGCTGTGTTGCCAAGTCCCATTCTTTCACTCGCACATGCGCGCACACATCACTACACTGTTGAAAGTCGGTGCAGCAAAACACGCATTCCTATCTATATATATAAAATAAGAGTTTTGTCTGTACATTGCTCAGAATTTGGAAAGAGTGGCATTTCTATATCAGTCATGTCCACAGTAATAAGGAAATATACTTTTTACTTTTCCGTAATATCTGTCTGTCTGTCTGTCTGTCTGTCTGTCTGTCTGTCTGTATGTATGTATGTATGTATGTACACGCACCACGAGTAAACGGCTGAAGAGAATTTAATGAAAACTGGTATGTAAAGTCGGGGGAGGAGCTACTACAATCTAGGCTATAAATAATTTTATTAACGCTGAGTAAAATGGCAGTTTAGGGGAAGGTCTAAAATTGAATTCTCAAATATTTATATGATTAGTGGTCCTATCGATAAATACTACATAACCAAAGTTATATAGAATTAAAATTTTCTATCATTTATGTCTTATGTATTTTTACCGTACCGGCATAGATAACGCAGATATTCATGAATTTGTATTTTTGTTGCTAGATTCATATCAACGCCGAGCCACGAGAAAATGGGTTAACAGAATTTAAGGAAAACCGGTATGTAGAGTCGAGGAATAAGAAACTACAGTCTAAGCTATAAACAATTTTATTCACCCTGGTTGAAATTGTAGTTTAGGCCTAGGGGAAGTAGCCTAAAATTGAATTTTTAAATACCTATGTTATTGGTACTACATAACAGACGTTAGAATACAATTTTCAATCATTTATGTTTTATTCAGTTTGACCGTACCGACTATGATACGGGTGGTATTTCAGAGTTGGAAGAAAACTAAATGTGAAGGCCTACAATATTCACCATTCTTTGTTGTAATGTTCTTTGTCTCTCATGCTGTCACTCAACTCCGATGGATGGGATTACTGCTGCGTACCGAGGATAACAGCCTGACTGAATATTGGCGGGAAATAGCTGAGGAGTTAGAAAACTTTCTTCTTTAGCATGCCATTCCTCTGGTTCATACATTTTCTGATACTGCTGGTACGTAACACACTGGTTCATCATAGTATTCCAGCTATTGGATCACTACTCTGACGCGCTGTTTTGAATGAGCAATGTGCACACTTACGGCAGAGGCTCGCTTAGTAGTAGTAGTTGTAGTAGCAGTAGTAGTAATTTATCCCTATTACAAATTATAGCACAACAATTCACTAAATAACTCAAAATCCAACCCTGGAAAGAGCTGTTTCTTAAGAAAAGCTTCTTCATCTTCACCTTTTTTTTAAATCCTACATTCATTTTATTCCAAATTAGGAGTGAAGAGGGTGTTTCTCCTCGGGCTTGGGAGAAAAATTTGCCTCCAAGTCAGGTAGATTTTTCCGCCACCAGAGCAGTGAATTGAGATTTTCCGACTCATCGGGTACTCCTAGGAAACAGATTAGTAAAAGGGCATAGGTTTTGCCCTGGGACTCTCCACTATTCGACCAACCCCACCCCGCCGAAAAGAGATGAAGAGTGTTCACGGATCACGGCTGTCTGCGGCTTGGTCACTGACTGTTAGATCGGCAGCGTAGTACTGTTCGTTAAAAGTGAGAAAATGTATGGTTTCTCATTTGATGGAGTATTTCATATGGAGGCATTGCTTTTACTCGCGCCATTCCTACTAACGTCATTGTAATGAACGATGTTCATTTCAGTAGGGAAAATCCACAAAGACAGTCTTTTTCAGGATGTAAAAAGGCAGGTGGAGGGCGAGTGTCTGAAAACTCCCCAACCTGATTGTAACTGACGGTAGGCAAGTGGGCATACCATTGCAATGAAAATTCCCTAACCCATTCTTCATATGAGAAAATACATTTGGTGACTTCCCCGTCGCATTTCTAGGGTAACGTTAAGAGCTATGGAATTTTATACAATCTTGCTCACAACGTTGACACTACCTAACCTAGAATTCTGTATACAATGTAGAATTCCGTAGCGAAGCACGGGTACATCAGCTAGTTTGCTACAAAGTTCACGAGAGGCAGACAGCGGATGAAATGAGAAGACAACATACTGTAGCGTCTTTTCTAAAATCTAGATGAGTGACTTTGACAATACCCCGATTAAGGATTGAAGACAAGAAAACATGATGATCTGTCCGCCAAAACCTCGACACAAACCGGTACAAGAGGATCGATTAAGTAAAATGAAGTAATGTCATGTTATCTATAATATCAATATGGAAAGTTAGCATACTAATTTATTTATGGTACAAGAAAAATTTATAGGGTGACATTTATAATAATATTATAATGTAGGAGCAATGAGGGAATAACAGAGAGGATAAACAAGATGCGATCAGCCTTCTGTATGACCAGAGATATATTCTATACAATAAAAAGAATATATCTACAGACGCAAAGATTAGACATTACAAGGCAACGGTGAGAAATGCTATATTATATGTTGCTTAGACAATAGCACTAGGAAGAAATGGTGCGGAACAACTAGAGAAAGAGGAGAGAAAAATATTGAGGAAAATACTAAGCCCTAAGAGAGGAGGTGAGAGATGGATGAGGAGACCCAGGGAAGAACTATACCGGAACATGAGGACAATCTCAGAAGAAATCAGACTGAAAAGAGCAAGGTTTGCGGGACATGTAATCAGGATGAATATGGATAGAATGACGAAAAGAGTATGGGAAACAACAGCGAGGACACGAGGAAAGACAGGAACCAAGTGGGTAGTTGAACTCCGGAAAGATTGGTCGGAATTGGGGATCAAGGTGGAAGAAAAGGAAAATTGGAGAAGCAAGTACATACCGACTAATATGCCAGAGATCAATGATAGGGATGGATACAGGAAAAAGATTGAGAGTCACCAGTGGAGTAGACAAGAGAAGAGGATACTGAATATCTCGGAAGAAGAGCGGGAGAGAAGAAGAGAAAGGATGAAGAGGTTCTGGGAGGAGAAGAAGAAAATGCAATCCATAAAGGAGCTGTCCGTGGTCCTACAGAAGCCGTAACGCAAGAAGAAGAAGAAGAAGAAGAAGATTATAATGTAGGAAGCCCTGCGCGATATCTGAGTCAACAATTACCCCTGATCAGTTGAATATGTCATAACAGTTTACACTTTAGTTACCAGATAAAAGTAGTAACTTAAACAAATACACTATAGAGTATGTTGTACACTATTGTGTACTTGACTTAAAGCAATCTCCTGCGAAAGCGCTCTCACTTGTAAGGCATGCGTACTATCTGAACTCTGAAGGTCACATTCTGTGTCTGTAAGCTGATACTAGTGACAGTTACCACTTCCCAGTTACCGTTTTCACTAGTACGTTATTCTGTTGTCGTTACTCAGTAACTTGTTATTTTTATCTTCGTTACATTTGTAACAGTGACAGGCATGTAACTGTGACAAAGTAACTGCTACTTTATTTTTCAGCCATCTCTATCATGAAGATTGAGGTGCTCATCCTACCGACGCACCAGGTTGAAGATCCCCGTGTGGTGGAACACCGTGTTCTACTGCGTGAAGAAGTCCGGAATCGCCTGCTACACATCCTTCCGACAGGAAGCGCCGACCCTTCAAGCTACCGAATCTGATGTCGAGATCCATAGCGCACGAATGGCTATGCGCCGGTCCGCCCCAATCACCTCATTCACCGCCCGCTTGTTGTTGTCAGTAACGGACTAGGCTGGCCTCCCGGATCGACCGGGGTCTTGTGTCGAAAGCGATCCGCACGGAACTTGGTGCACCATTCCACAACGATGGTTTCCGACAGACATGCTGCTCTATACATAGTCTTCATTCTCCGATGGATATCCACCGGTGTTTGTCCTTCGGCATCTGAGAACAGAATAACAGCACGTTGGTCCTGTTCGGACGTATTTGGTAATAACGTCGCCATAATTCACGTGGCCGCATTTAATGCACGACACGACTGTACGACTGCCTACATTTCCGTACTAATATACCCGCATCAGATTCGCGCTACGTTTCATGTCCGCTGCCCGTAAACGGAAACTGTTTAATTACGCCTTATATTGTTATTGTAACAGTTGACCCAAACATGCTCTTTAACGATAACGATCAAAAATAACTAATAGTACACACGGGGGGTGGAGGGGGGGATGTTATTAAAGGTGTAATATTCGATGGACTAGGGAAATATCTAATAGTACATCAGGGGGTCCATTATTAAAAGTGTCTAAAATTCGATTGAGTAGGGAAATACAGTGCCAATTCTGGTGTAGGAGTAGCATGTCTGCCATTTCCCCACAGGCCCAGGGTTCGATTCCGGGTATGGAAAGGGAATTTTACGTGGATCTGAGGGCTGGTTCGACGTCCCCGTGACATCATGATGTTTACTGGTTTTACGTCCCACTAAGGTGCTGGAATTTTGCTTTGCAGGAGATATTTAATGTGTCAGTCTACCGACATGAGGCTGACGTATTTGAGCACCTTCAAATACCACCAAACTGAGCCAGAATCGAGTTTGCCAACACAAGGTTTACCGACTGAGCTACTCAGACCGGTAATTAGATACCGAGAAAGCCAAGAATAACGATCAGTAAGATTCGTCACGCTGACCACGCGTCATCTCCTAATCTATAGACGTTCGGGCTGGGCAGCGGTCGCTTGGCACGCCAAAGACCATTCACGGCCGATAACTCCAGGGGACTAGGGAAATATAGTACCTGTAACGACTACAATCACAATTTCCTGATATGCAAAATTCACTCCACCGGCAGACAGTTCACCCACGGAAAAATACTTAAAGCCGAACGGTTTAAAAATAACAAAATATACAATAAAATTAACTCTAAATACGACATGAATAAATGCTTAAATAGCTATAAAGTAAATAAAGCTTCACTAACAGTGAGGTTCTGGTAATGTCAACATGGCACGATTGCAGGCGCATCTGACGCCCTCTCTCACGACAGCTCGTTTTATACCGTACACGGGTCTCATCCGGCATCACTGACGTGTTGCTGTCCAGCGCCATCTGTTGGACTGTTTGTGCACTCGTTGTGCACTCGTTGTTGATATTTAAAAACCCATGTCATGTCAAGCCGTTGCCTACGCTATAATAGAAGGCCTGGACAAGCCGACACATTTCTGGGCGAACAAAGTAGTTCAGGCAATGGCCGCTTGGATCGCGTTTATGTTCTGTTGTTCTCATGTTCTGTCTATATCCTTATATTGAAGATTCATACAATAACGCGAAACAATATATTTTTATTATCATTATGCCCGGTGTGAATCAGATATAAATATATAAAACAACTTAGAACACACTACACTTCATAGATTTCTTTCATTTTGCACTTGTTTCTTACACATGAATAAAGAACAGGGAAATAGGCCTAAATAGAAGTACTCACCCGATTTTTCCCTATTTCTATAATTTCAACACTTTTCTCCTGAGAGGCTTGCTCTTGAATTTGTTTAATTAATCACAGTCATTAGTCACTTGCTTTGCATTATTATCAAGAACAGGTCTGAAAAATTCTGTAAGTATAACGTATGTAATGTGTGCTTGATCACAGTCGCGGCACTGAAACGCTTCTTTAAACTTTGCAGCGGTAAGGAATTTCAGCTTTCGGACAAGGTTACATTTTCCGAGAAATCCTAACGCCCGCGTTGTAGATATTAATACGTTTTATGAAGAAGACGAATTTGCTCGGTACTTTGTCGGGGAGCAGAATTCCCCTCACAATACTTACACTGTAATCTGATTCGACAAAGTGCAAGCTACATATTCTGGAGTTATCATTAGGAGCCCAAAGAGATCCTTTTCTGCTGCCCTGTTGAGAAATAGCAATCCTCCATTTCTCCGGTAAACTCGGATCTTTAGGAAAAAGATTAAAATATATTTCTTTGCTGTGTCAGCTGTGCAGTTAGGCACGCAAGAATAAACCATCTTAGCCTACAGAATGGAAAGAGAAACTTGACGGTAATTGGCCCCAGGGGCTCTGAACTTTGGAGCGTGGTTTGGCGACTACGGGGCCCTTAGCTGAGTCCTGGCATTTCTTCCACTTACTTGTGCCAGGCTTCTCCCTTTCATCTATCCTCTCTGACCTTCCTTGGTCAACTCTAGTTCTTTTCCGACCCCGACGCTATTAGGTTTGCGAGGGCTAGGGAGTCTTTCATTTTCACGCCCTTCGGTGGCCCTTGCCTTCCTTTGGCCGATACTTTCATTTTTCGAAGTGTCGGGCCCCTTCCTGTTTTTCTCTCTGATTAGTGTTATATAGAGGATGGTTGCCTAGTTGTACTTCCTCTTAAAACAATAATCACCACCACCACCTTGACGGTAATTTGGAAGCACATAACTAAACAAATGTTAAATGCATCTCAGCAACCATCAATATATTGCAAATCGTGAGAGCAAATAAATAAAATTAAAAAAACGACAAAACTCTTCATATTTCATGTTAGATAAGGCCTTACCTTATAAAATGAAGTTTAATATGTTATTTCTCCTCATAAAATATGTTGCAGTAACACACGTCATCGTAGAATTCGCGTCAAACAACAGAACATAAACGCGAACCTAGCGGTGGAAAAGAGATAAACTATCACCCCGCTTTTAATGCAAGAAATTGGCTTTCTGTTCAGGCCTTCTAGTATCTAGTAGGCTTTGGTCAAGCATATGTGGCCATTTTACCTGATGTGTTGCTGTCCAGCGCCATCTGTTGGTAATTTTGTATACTTTTCTTGGTGTCAATAAAACCTCATGTCATGCCAATCATGTGTGCCAATTATTACCTCTCTACCTCTAATATCCCGTGAAGTATTGCCTCGTCACCCTGTAGAAACGCCATGGCAATAGTTTAACAAGAACATGACGTTTTAACAAAAGGAGAAATGCAGCAACAAATAACTCTACGTAATTAAAGAATAATGTAAATTTCTAACTTTAAATAACTTATATGAGCACTTCTTCCCACACATACTGCATTTCGCGAACTTGGTATAAAGATAATATCCAGATAGGGGAGGCGACTAATACTGGAGAAGTACTGAAATTGAACTATGATAATAAAGCCATTTACAAAATGATATAATACAAATGACTGATAAGACTTCTGGGGATGTATTAAAGGCTATGTGTTGGGATATATTGGTATATCGACTTATTTGATTACTCTTTGCATGAGGTAGCGATATCAAATTAATGGACAGTTTCAATAGAAGTCCCATAAAGTGGATAATTACAGGTCAGTCAGCTTGACATGTGCTGTTTATAAGCTCTGGGACAGCATGCTTTGCTATTATATTAGACACGTTTGCGAAATTACTAACTGGTTTGAAAGAAAGCAGTTCGGGTTTGGGAAAGGTTATTCCAGTGAAGCTCAACCTGTAGGATATGCCAGATATTCAGGGAGTCAAATGGATTGTATCACTATTGACATATCCAAGGCTTTTGATAGGGTAGATCATGGGAGACTACTCACAAAAATGAGGGCTATTGGACTAGACAAAAGAGTGGTTGAATGGGTGGCTACATTTCTAGAAACCGAGCTCGATAGCTGCAGTCGCTTAAGTGCGGCCAGTATCCAGTATTCGGGAGATAGTGGGTTCGAAACCCACTGTCGGCAGCCCTTGAGGTGGTTTTCCGTGGTTTCCCATTTTCGCACCAGGCAAATGCTGGGGCTGTACCTTAATTAAGGCCACGGCCGCTTCCTTCCCACTCCTAGCCCTTTCCTGTCCCATCGTCGCCATAAGACCTACTGTGTCGGTGCGAAGTAAAGCCAATAGCAAAAGAAGCAACATTTCTAGAAATCAGAACTCATATTTTAGGGCAGATGAAGTGTTACCTGATCCTGTAATGATTAAGAAGGGGGTTCCACAGGGCACTGTTGTGGGACCTTTATATTTTCTTATATACATGAGATGAGTAAAGAACTGGAATGACAGAGAAAGCTATTAGCGGGTGATGTTATACTGCATGGAGTAGTAAATGAGTTGCAGGTTTGTGAGCGACTGCAGTGGGATGTAGACAATGTTGTGAGATGGACAGCAGGCAATGATATGATGGTAAATGGCACGAAACGTCAAGTTTTGAGTTTCACAAGAAGAAAAGTCCTCTCAGTTTTGATTACTGTGTTGATGGGGTGACAGTAACTCATGGGGAACACAGTACGTACCTACTGTAGGTGTTAGTATAAGGAATAATATTCATTGGAGTAATCATATTAACGAGGGTGTAAAGAGATATTACAGATCTCTTCACATGGTTATGAGAGTTTAGGAGTGTAGAAGGATGTAAAAGATACGGCGTATAAGTCACTGGTAAGACCCCAGTTAGAGTATGGGACCCACACCAGGATTACTTGATAAGAGAACTGAAAAATATCCAAAGAAAACAGCACGATTTGTTTTGGGGACTTCCTATAAAGGAGTAGTGTTATGATAATGTTGTAAACTTTGGGTTGGGAAGATTTGGGAGTAAGGAAACGAGATGCTCGAAAAATTGGTATGTTCCGCGCTGTCAGTGGAAAGGTGGCGTGGAATGACATTAGTAGAAGAATTAGCTTAAGTGAAGTTTCTAAAAGTAGGAAAGATCATAATATGAAGATAAAGTTGGAAATCATTGTCATTTATAGGACGAGGAGTAAGTGATTGGAGTAATTTATTAATAGATCAGAGTGTGTGCTTAATTGACAGCAACGTTGTGGCTACGTCAGAGGCCGTGAATGTCAGTGGACGGTGGAAGCTAATTTGAGTATTAAGGGAAGAGTGTTACATTTATATTTCCAGTGGACAGAAATTCAGTTCTTAGTAAATATTTAAGAAAAGGCTAGGTAAACAACTGATAGGGAATCTGCCACCTGCCATTCGTTAGCGGGTATATTATTGTTTTCCATTAGTGTTCTTTGTTGGCTAAGTCATTGATAGGGCCTTCTCTTTCCGTTTACGAGTCTGTTTCAGGATGAAATTTGGACTGTCTTGGTCAAGAAGATATTAGATACTTTCGTACATATCTCGAAATAATTCTTCGTAGAATGTTCATGTTTTGATTACAAATTGAGCTTGTCGAGATGCAAACTAGTTCGAAAAAAATAATTTTTAATTGAAGGAGATGGACAATATAATCTGGTAAGACAACGAAAGCAATACAAAAATGTTCTAAAGCAGATATACTGGCATGCCAGATACGTACAACAGACAACTGGCTGATTTTTGGCCTAATGTTTTATTGTCTGGGCACTCGTGTGAGGATTGACTCGGAAACTGTCGAAACCCATCTTAGCAGTTTCACCGGACGTAACAGATGCCTCTCTAACAGGGACTGTTGGGGAAAGTGACGAAGTTATACCCAAACATCGCTACACCCTCCTAAACGTATTAGCGATTTGTTGTCGTCCGTGAGGATGGTAGCATGTGCGTTCTGTCTTGCTTCCCCGTAGATGAGGAGCACGTCAATATACTCATCTGTTGGATAGCCTGCCTAGCGAAGAAATGACCAGCACTGCTAGGCTACACCAAATGGCAGGCCAGTACACATAGGACATGCATGCTGAATGTTGAATGTGGTACGAATGACCTTGTATTTGATCCTCAAAGCTTAAATGTGAATAAAACTGTTTAGCACTCCTGGGATTCAAACCCACTTACCAACGGCATATGCATCAGCATGTCTGTGCATAGTCCATGGCACCAAGGTAACACTTCCCGCGCGTTCCCCAGAAAGCTTACTGGATGTCCACACACTTCTGCTTCTCTAATTCACTCACATTTTCTATCAGTACACTTTTGTTTTTAGCGTTAATTTCATATTCTAGAGGTGGCGTGGAATGACATTAGTAGCCGAATAAGATTGGGTGGTGTTTTATAAAAGTAGGAAAGGTCATGAAGATAAATTTGGAATTCAAAAGGACAAATTGTGGCAAATAATCGTTTATAGGAAGAGGAGTTAGGGATTGGAAAAATTTTCCATGGGAGATGTTCAATAAATTTCCAAATTCTTTGCAGTTATTTAAGAAAAGTCAAGGTAAACAACATATAGGGAATGAGCCACTTAGGTGACTGCCTTAAATGCAGATCAATAGTAAAGATTGATTGATTGATTTATTGATTGATTGATTGATTCTACACGACAAAATGTCTGCACGATGGTCCTTACTAATTTTATTCCGCTTTCATCGACACTTGCTAATAGTTAACAGTTTTAAAAACTCTTCAACATTAAAAAATGACTGTTCCTGCATTAAATATTAACGTGAATAATTTGTTATACTACGTGTTAAGTTAACATCGTCATTTCCTCATATTTAATGTCTAACATTTATTGTCATTGCTATTGTTTGTTTGGAAAATAGTCGTTGGTACTCACACTCTAGGTAGTATTACAGCAACTTCCACACTTGTAACATAACACTCCGATTTACCCTCGCCGTCACCATCTACTCATTTCTCTCATAAGAGCCATTCCTTTGTAAACGTGTCCAACGGTCTGGGCAGTCATTATCAGAATCTGTTTTTATTTTTGAACCCGTGAATCCTCTACCTTGGTTTTGTGATCCTCTTCACCGCGTGTATTTTGGGTGCTAGATTTTTGTTTTACAGGATCACAAGTAGAATTGACAATTTATACATCTTCAGACTTACTTCTGTTACTCCTTGGCATCAAGTAACTACATATTTGACTTATTTTGAATCACGATTACACTGATTTAATTTACAGTAGATATATTCAAAACTCAGGTTAACACTTGAATGTTGCAGACAGGAAACAGAAGTGATAGATTGACATTGGAAACATACGAAAAGTGAACACATCTTCCTGTTTCCAGTTGCGTTACCAACCTATTAAACCTATAAGAATAATACAAACTTGCGAGAATCAATAATGGAAATTCAATTCGTGAACACAGTACTAACTGCTTGAATGTTTATAAGAAATCTATCTGCTAATAATTCACAGTTCTGTTTTAAAAACGTTCGGAAAATAAGTTGAAGGGACTGCGTACCATGGCGTACCGGCAGAAAAAAGCACAGATTATTGTTAACGATTCGGCTGCTGTGAACCATGCTTTGGATGTGAAATTGTTATATTTATATCTTTTAATCACATTGCGGACAGAGGAAGTGTTTTAGCGTAGGGTTTTTCCTTTAACATTTACGTTTATCCGGATATTCTTCGCTTATATACTTTCATTTTCTTATGTTTGTTCCAATTTTTTCAATCCACTGACTGAACATTAAATTTGCTTGTTTTTCTATACTACGGTATCAATTATCCTAGTTTATTGTAGAATTAGGTTCTCCATTTTCTGAATATATTTGTAAGCTATCAAGTTATTTGGTAAGTGTGAAGCTACCGCAGGTAGTCAAATAGTACTTGTGTATGATTATGTAAAACACAATCAGAGTTTCCCTAGCTTACACCGTAGGACCAAATTAGCAAAATCAGTGTTTTATAATTCAGAAGTTCCAGCAAATTTATCTTGTGGAAGAACTATATCAGAGGCGTAACTTAAGAGGAATCCTAATCCATAAGAGTGTCAGTGAATTTTTGGACATTTTAAAATGCCCTAAAGAAAGCAGCCAGTTTTCGCTCTTCCTAATTTTGTTTCAAATGAGGGGAAGAGGAAACTACTTCTTGTTTGTGTTAAGTACTTTGATCGTAGAAAAGAGTAAAATCAAAATATTAAACTTGGTAGAATGTCCCGATGAATGTCCAATTACCATTCAAAAATTGCTGCTGGAGAACCTCAAATATAATTCTTTCGACATAGAATATTTTATTTATTCAATGATGAACATAAAAGGCTTTCGCCCAATTACAATGTTTACAATACACAATGCAGTACAATTAACAGTTACACTACTAAACATTAACTGAAAAGAAGACAATACAAAGAATACAGTGAACTATCCAAACAATACAAGGTTGGTAATACAATTAAAAATATACAGTTACTACCAAACCAAACCCCATGGCACTATAGCCCTTGAAGGGCCTTGGCCTACTAGGCGACCGCTGCTCAGCTCGAAGACCTGAAGATTACGAGGTGTCGTGTGGTCAACACGACGAATCCTCTCGGCCGTTATTCTTGGATTTCTAGACCGGGGACGCTATCTCACCGTCAGATAGCTCCTCAATTCTAATCATGTAGGATGAGTGGACCTCCAGCCAGCCCTCAGGTCCAGGTAAAAATCCCTGACCTGCCCGGGAATCGAAACCGGGGCCTCTGGTCAAGAGACAGGCACGCTACCCCTACACCACGGTGCCAGCCATATAGTTACTACATTAACAATTAATTTACAGTGGTCCTAACAGAAAGTAACACATTCAGTTATACAGTTAAATTATTGAGTCTTAGTCTTAAAACATGACACATTATGCAAAATAATATTCTGAAAAGGGAAATAAAGTGTTTAATTTATAGGCCATTTGAAACATGTGAATTCAAATAGAAGAAGAACAATAAAAGAACAACTAGAAGAAGGAAATCAGACATGTACAGAAAACGGATTTAATATTCAACAGTATGTGTATTAAAGGAAAGTATCACACGCCAATTCAAAGTTGATTTGATTCATGAAAAAGGTATCCAAATTATATGTGTTTAATTAATTATACAGTTTCAGTATTTTATTAAGAGGAGAATTCTTATGGGCTTCTGTGTGGCATTTTTAATGGAATATAAATTCTTGAACCTGTCACACTTCTGAGGAACGTAAAATGGTATACTTTCAAGTAACTCTTCATCATTAATTTTACTATTCAATATTTTTTACAAAAATTATATCATGGACTTTTTACGTCTTTCTTCCAAAGTTTTAACACCAAAGTGTGATAAAATTGTGAAGTAGGACAGAAATGTCGGGTACTCGTGTGACTGTTTCCAGTACACATACTTTAAGAACTTCTTTTGTACTGTATCAATTAATTTGAAGTACTTAGTGTCTGAAGGACTCCAGATAATAGAACCGTATTCTAGTTTCGGTCTTACTAATGAGTTGTATAAAATAAATAACGTTGTACGTAGAAAATTTAAAGAATTTCTAAATATGAAACCCAAGTTCCTATAGGCTTTATTAAATATATATCAATATGACTTCCAAATTTCAAATCAATTTCGAACTGAATGTCTAAATACATCTTTTGTTTGACTTATTTCAAGACGGAACCCTTGATGTTATAAGTATACCCGATGTGCTGGCGACATCTTGTGAAAGACATTTTAACACATTGTTTTACATTGAATGGTAATTTTATTTTCTTTACTCCACAATGATATAGCATTTAGATAATTTTGTAAATTCTTACAGTCATCAGTGGATTTAATTGAAGAGAGTACTTTCAGATCATCGGCAAAGAGTAATACTTCAGACATGGACACGACATGTACAACATCATTAAAATAAATTAGAAAGAATAAAGGTCCTAGATTTGAGCCCTAAGGTACACCTGAACTGGCTATAAAATTGTGAGATGAATATCATTTATAACACACATATTGTTTCCTGTTAATTAGGTAAGATCTTAACTAGGAGTAAAAGCTCTGAGAGAAATTCAAGGAATCGATTTTCTTCAAAAGTATATCATGATCTACTTTGTCAAAAGATTTTTGAAAGTCAGTAAATACAACATCGACTTGGCTTATATCATCCAAATGCTCTGAAATATACTCAGAAAATTGGATTAAATTTGTGGTGGTAGAACTCATTGGCATGAAACCATGCTGACGAATATAAATAATAGGTTTTACATGATTCATTATACGTTCAAAAAGAATACTTTCAAATAGTTTTCCAGGAGTTGACAATATAGTTAATGATCTATAATTACTGATTAAGCTAAGATCATAAGTTTTGGGCATAGGAGTAATTTTCGAATATTTCCAAGCATCAGGAAAAATCGAAGAGTTAACAATCATATTGAACAGTATTGGCAATGGATACAGTAATTGATATTTGCATCCCTTGTGTATGTATTTGGTAATGATAATGTAAATGTTAATTTTGGACACCATCATTCTTTATTTCCATTCCTCGGAGCAAAGAACAGTAACATTGTCCAAAAAACCTGTTCAAACCACATCTTTAATGACGCAATGAAATTTTCAACTGACAGTTTGCAATTAGAAATTCATATCAAAGTGTTGTTTTTGGAAAGTGTTGAATATGATATCTAAATAATGTTTATTGGAGGTTTCAAAATCATTTCCCAGTGTCTACAATAAGAGTTAACAATTGAAATTCTTTGAGTTTGTAGGTTTCGAGTGGTGAAAACTTTTAAGGCGTGTGCCGACGAGATGATTGTAATTAATCACCTGGGACAGATCCAGGATGCTATAAAAATTATTATACAAACATTGATGATTGCTCCAAATTCGTTTTCAACATGTTTTTAACAGCCAGTGAATACGAAGAACAAAATGTCTTATTGTATTTGCATTTCTTTGTTAATGTGAGGAACATCTCAATAATCCAATAAAATGTCTTGAAAAACACGATCTATGTATTTCAGAATCTCGGAAAGCAATGTCATCGCTCAAGAATAAAGTCGAGTAAAAGTTTAATATTTTGGAAACTCCGTGAACTCACTATAACAGCATTTGCAAATTATAAATTCCAGTGATTTCTGTGAATTTTATCACAGTTTTTATAGTTATCTTGAAAAGTTAATAGTTATCGACACTTGCTAGACTTTTGATTTTGCTAGAAAATTGAATGTGCTGTGGAGTTTTTCAGTTTAGAAGATAAAGTTTATTTGGACAACTTATATGAAGAATTTTGTGAGGATAAGTGTGGTTTATTTGAGAGCGTTACGTTTGTGGGAAATAACGCTTGTAGGTGGGTTATATTCTCTTCAAAATTTCAGCAAAAATTGTACACAATATCCTGGATGTAGTTGGAATTTTATTCAGCATTTAGGGCTCGAATGCTTTCTGTTGAGCGGCTTTTTCATTAATGCATCACAAATGAGCTGATGTGAGGAACCAAAACTCATCGGAAGTAATAGAAACTGAACTGCTGATGAGAGCATGTCCTTAAAGGAATTCTATGAAAGTGTAAAAAATGACTTAAAACTATTGAAAGGTACAAAAGTCACCAGCAAAAGTGCAATTAAAACGTTCGTTTCAGATGGTATTATTTCTCTTTTGAGTTATTATTCTTGATGTGTTAAAATGTTTTGTTTTACAACTACTAATTTTACTATTGCAATGTGTGGTATAGATTTCGTGTTCCCCAATTTCTATGTAAACAACTAAAAATATGATCTTTTTCTGTAAAATATCTGGGATGTTATTTTCAGTGCAACAGTCATTAGTAAAGTAGTTGATGAAATTCGAGAGGGACTGCAATATTCGATGGATAGTTCTGTCTGATCCTGTATAAAAGAATGGATCCTCTCATCCATTTTCGACATACGGTGGTTACAATCCGTTTCTTATCTTTCTATTCATCCTTCACTGTTAATTTTCTTCGCAGATCTTTTAGTAATAATACAAATTTTCGCCAGTCGCTTTGTATAAGTACCTGGAAATCACGTTGACATTAGAATTTATCTCCTCGCGGTTTTTTCCCCATGCTTCACCTTTCCCATCTCTTGGCGTATTCTTTCGTCCTTTTCAAAATGAGAAATATTAAAACCTCCTATTCCTTATCGTGTTCAGTTCACGCGCCATATTTTAAAGGTGTTATTAAGAAAAGCGCAGCGAATTATATCCAAAACCTTCAAGTCCCGTCACTGTCTTCTTGATGTTTATGATTCTCGGAGGAGTTAACAATGTGTAAGCTGACATTTCTTAGGAAACGCTTTACGATACGCAACAACTTTTCACGTTGTTCAATTTCTAACATAGTGCCAACAAACAATTTGTTTGTTTTCAACTAAATTGGCATTAAAGTTTCTCGTCAAACATAGTACATCTGTGTACATATTTCATCTTTTCATCCAATTAAGGTCCCTACGGCCATTACCTCTTTTTGAGGATGAAAAGAAGCCTGTAAAGACATCATTTTGGGTCAGTAAATAAGGTAAAAAGTGGCGTCATAGGAGGCTACAACAGATGGTCTCCAGAATATTTACTAACGCTGGTTGCCCAATCGTAACGTGTCTATGCATCGTTGTTTCAAAGTACTCACGGAAAGGAATGATATAGTAAGTCACAGAAAATTTTGATCCTGCCTGGTGTATATATTAGTTAGACTCCGATACATTTGTCAACGTGGAACAACTGAACAATCTCCGTTAAGCGGACGACGCAGTTGATGCTAGCAGACAACGCAGAGGACCTTCAGTTGAAGATAAACATTAAGAAAACCCACTTCATAGTCATCAGTAAGCAGAAAGACGTCCACGCGCAGCTCACTCTCGTAAACGAGACCATCGCTAAGGTTCACCTAGGATGCTACTGGGACTGCAGCCAAGATATTTGGGTTCGCATCAAACGTGGGAAAAGCATCTTCTTGCCGATGATGAAATTGCTCACCAAACGCAACCTACGACACAACCTAAGGCTAGGCGCTCACTTGCGATTACTGATCGCTGCGACAAAAAAATCGTTGTCGCAGGACTTTATTCTGATACGCGTATTGCGACTGATAATTCGCTGATTCTTTGCAGTTGAACAATGGATTTCATTGAAACCACTCACTTGATTGCTCTTTTGCTCCGTGCGAGAAATAAGTAAACGGCGACGTAGAAGGCGCTATTCGGTTCAGCCGATTTCATACCAAGGCATATTTCTACAAGTTATATGAAGACTTATGTGAGCATCCTCGTGAATTTTTACGGTATTATCGAATGAGTAAAACTAGTTTTGAGGATTGGAGCAAAAATTATATACAAAAACGCAAGATGGAGAGAGAATATTCCACATATTTCTCCCCAAACTGTTTCCTTTAAGTTAAGATCGCTACATTCCTTACGTCCCTTACTGTAGAGAGCTGGTCTCTTTTCCATCTTCATTATCAATCTGCCCGTTTCAATCACACTATTTATGAGATCATCGCCACAATTTGATTCGTTGTCAGACATTTTTGGCTCTATTTTAAATTCATGCTGTGAGAAAGTGTAGAAAAATTACTTCTATCTCCCGTAATTGAACTGCAACTGAATGGTCACTTATGCGCTCAGGTTCGTTCCTTCCTATGTGACTCATTTCGAGAGCGTGACAGTCGCGTCGCCAAGAAAATAGGTCCGGTTGCGTGTTTCTAATCGCTGCGATTTTACAGTCGCATGTATGTGCATTCGTATTTGTAGCAACGAGTTTCATTTTTGTGGGGAAACAACCGCGCGATTTATATATCACAAGTGCGTGTGTAGCCTAAGGCTCCGTCTGGTCCGTGCCCACTTCTTTCCCAGACTGAAGGCATTCGAAATCTGGGTGTGGAGATGGATGCTTTGAATGTCGTAGATGGACAGAATATGGAATTCCGAGGTGTTGAATCCACTAGGAAAGATGTTGACAATCAAAAAGCGGAAGATGAAATACTATGGCTATATAATGCGGAATGATAAGTAGAAAAATCCTCCAATTTCGTATAGAAGGAATAATAGAAGGACGTAGGAGATATAGGAGAAGACGAACTCTGTGGCCGAGAATCTCATGGACTGGTACGGGTTGAGCACGCTGTCCCTGTTCCGTGTCGCTGCATCGAAATTCAAGATCGCCAACCATCCCTAGAATATGGCACATTAAGGAGGAGGAGGAGGAGAAGAAGAAGAAGAAGAAGAAGAAGAAGAAGAGGACATTAGTCACACAATAAAACGAGGAACGCTTCATTCTGAAATTTGAACAGCTGACCAATCTCCCCGTAGGAGTCTTGATATTTAGATCTCCAACCGAGAGGCATCCCCTGCACAGTTTCGTGCAATTCCATTGTCTACATTGAGACGGGAAACAGATTTTGAAAATTCATTCCAAATTCTATTCGTAATTTAAAGTCTATAGCCTCCTTTTTCCCCATATGGGTGGGGGCGGTAGAATAACACCCACGGTATCCCCTGCCTGTCGTAAGAGGCAACTAAAAGGGGCTCCAGGGGCTTTCAACTGGAGACCATAGCATTGCTCCCCCTTACTTGTGCCAGGTTCCTCACGTTTTGCCTGTTCTATCCGACTTCCTTTGGTCAACTCTTGTTCTTTTCCGACCCTGACGGTGTCTTTCATTTTCATGCCCTTCGTGGCCCTTGTCTTTCTTTGGCCGATAGCTTCAGTTTTCGAAGAATGGGACCCCTTCAATTTTCTCTCTCTCATTAATGTTATATAGAGCCGGGTTGCCTAGTTGTACTTAAAAAAACAATCACCACCACCACCATGTGGCCTCCTTTATGTCTCCATTAAGGAAGTACTTTTAGATGCAGCAAATCAGCACGTGTGAATCGTGAATTATAGAATATATGTGAATTGTTTAATTTTCATAAAGGTCATATATTAGTATTTTAATTCATGGTATATACTGTATATATTACTTTAAGGTAATTGTTATGCCAGTGTGTTATGAATTCTTATGTGTTTATTTCCAATATATTTTCCATGTTTACAGTTCTTATATACATATTGTAATATGATTAAGGGGATCATGAGTCGTGACTTCGCCATAAATAAAGGCAAGCATCTACGGTTAGCAAAAAAGGGAAAAAAAGAAAGGTTTTTCGTCATATCTATAAGAAGTCACAGGATGTGCTATGTTGGACGTTTCTGTGTATAAAGGACGACCGACCTTCCAGTTTATTTTTTGTAAACATAACCATATTTCTACGCAGTTCTACCCTCAGACAGAACTGCCTCTTTCATGGCCTTGAACCCACTTATCTGGGGTCGGTACTTATGTTGATTAAGTCCAGGTGTTACGACCTGGTGCTCTTCCTGATGCTAACCCTATTGCGTGTTTCTGTGGTGGTTTGTAGTGCGATGTGGTGTGTGTTAAGACGTCACAAACACCCAGCCCCGAGTTAGAGGAATTAACTATACTCACTTAAAATGTTCCCGACCCGGCCTGAAATCGAACCCGTGGTCCTCTGAACCGAACGCAAGTACTACGACCTTTCAGACGAGCGGTCGGAATATCTATAAACTAAACGTCAAACTTAAAGATTTTGCAGCAGTTTTTAGTTGAAGTTGTATCATCAGTAAGAACGTATTAGAGTCGTGTTCTGAACAGTGCAGCGATAACAAGAAAGACAAATATAGATATTTGGTATTAACTGCATTATCATTTCGTATCAAGAAGGACTGTCAACATGGGAAGTTGTTTGAGTACATGGAAATGATGTAGAATGGATATGAGACAGTGTCAGAACAACAGGCTGTGCTGATGACCTAACACCTCTATGTTCTTAAACTGCGGCCGATGACCATTATCTCCTCTGATAGTTTGCTCGGTGGAACCCCGAGCTGAATGCTACAGGACTCAATTTCTGTCATCATGGTGGTTATAAGATGTCGTGTGTCCAGGCAATCTGTTAGGAGTACCTTGCATAATGTCAATCTGCATTCATGACAGCTATGATGAGTTACAACTGGACAACACGGGATTCGAACCAGAGAACCGAGTGACCAGACTAGTAGGTTAAGAAGGAATAAGTGGAAGCATTACATAACTACTTGGCAGATGTCTGAAGCGATCATTGCTCAGAATCTAATGATGTCGGAGAAGAACTAGATAGTCCAATGATTCTCAAGAATGAGCTGAAGAAAGTGTTATGCCAAGCAAAATCCGTCAGTGCCGATGGATTCGATCAAATCAACGCGGAACTGCATAAACTGATAATTATTAAGAATAATAATGATTTCTTTCTGAAATTGTTGAAACACGTCCATGACACGAACAACTGCAGTTGTGGAATATGAGGAAGTTGTTCACGAACCGTAATCTACAACTGAACTTAAGGCTCCGTTTGGTCCGCGCCTACATCTTTCCCACGTTACTCTATGGGGGCAAAATCATCAACACATCCTGTTGTTCTGCCTCAATTTCATATCCAAACCGTGTTACCTCCATTCACTCGCAAAAGTTGAAAACTTCCCTTGTTGAAATTATAGAGATACGTCCGGATCCATGGCTGTCATTAGCGTGCAGGCCTTTGGCCAGAGGGGTCCAGGGTTCGATTCCCGGTAAGTTTGGGAATGTTAACTATAATTGGTTAATTTCGCTGGCACGGGGGCTGGGTGTATGTGTCGTCTTCATCATCATTTCATTCTCATCACGACGCGCGGGTGGCCTACGGGCGTCAAATCAAAAGACCTACATCTGGCGAGCCGAACTTCTCCTCGGACACTCCAGGCCCTGAAAGCCATACGCCACTTCATTTTTCATTATATTACGAGATATTGTATTTCCAATTTCTTGAAATAATTTAGGAGAAGATTAGGAAAATAAGAGATAGGGAATGTGCCACCTGGTAGACAGCCCTAAATGCAATTCAATGATTATTGATTGATTGATTGATTGATTGATTGACAGGGAACATATTAACTTTAATCAACTTGCCAAAGAAATCGAATCCTAAGGGATGCGGTGGCAGATAGGAAAATAAGCCTAATGATTCACGTTTTTAACAATTCTAATATCTCAATCATGGAGAAAAATAGGGAAAAACATCGGAGAAACTCAGTTTGGGTTAAGAAACGGTCTTCTTATTGGGGACGCCCTAGTGTCTGTGCAACATTTAGTTAAAAAATGTTTTCACCAACAACAAGCGATATTTGCTTGCTTGGTCAATTATGAACGGGTTTTTGATAAAATTAAACATGATGCGTGAGCTGAATCATATTGGGCTTGACAGTCAAGGTGCGAATATCATCAAGAAACTGTATTTGGAACCAAAGATCTCACGTCAAAATTGAGCAGAACGTTAATGAAGAGATCGTAAAAAGGTGTAAGACAAAGTTCTACCCCTTTAACAATACTTTTTAAATTTTTTACTCTGAATCCATTTTTTGGAATTGCCCTCGATGAAGTTGATTAGGGAAGGGAGATCAACGGGGTGCAAATTAAAATCAGATATACCGATGAGACCGGAATACTTGTTGACAATTTAGTCCTTGAATTCCTTTTGAACAATATCAAAGAAGTAAGTAGTTAAAATATATTGAAATAAAATTCATAGTAATGAGCAAAGGAAAATTCATCCTGGTCGGAAACCCCACTGTTAGGGTGACACGTCTCAGGTATCTAGGATATTGGATAACACTTGAATGGGACCTTCGATGCGAAACTCGTTGTGGGTTATCGGCGCTGCTTCACAAAAATCTATCAAACATCACTGACCTGCATTTAGGGCTATCGCCCAGGTATTCATTGTTTTTATAGCCCTTTCTTAAATGATTTCCAAGAATTAGGAAATTTATTGAACATTTCCCTTGATAAATTATTCTAATCCTTCATTTTATAAATGAGTATTTACCACAGTTTTCCTCTTGAATTCCATCTTTATCTTCAAGTTTGTTTAGAAGGGTTAACATTCAGGGAAACGGGGTGGACCAGGGAACTGCAATAAGGGTACAGTGATATGGAAGTCAAGTAGGCATGACATAAAAATGTTAGTGTTGACACAATTCTGTTTAGAATACGTTGTAATGTACTCCTATGCCAACTGGTCGCACCTTCCTTATTATTATTATTATTATTATTATTGATTTGTTATGCCCAACTAAGGAGCGGGTGTGAACTTATTTAGCACAACATTTCCTCTTGTCTTCCCAAAATCTCTTCATCATTTCGCTGTGCTTCTTTTTGTGTTCTTCCGTCCATCCTGTAGCTTTTCTTTTAGGTTGATCGGCAAATTTGTGTTTGTTTATGAGATTTAATTAATTTTCTTCTGTCTTGCAAGATTTCTTCATTTATACTAAAGATCTTTGTTTATTTCTTTAAGCCAGTTGTGATATTTTAGAGATACTACGAGATTTAACATTTTTTGTTAGTCTATTGTTATCCATTCTGATCAGATGACCATAGAATTTTAATCTTATTTTACTAATGGTGTCTGTAATTTTCCTGTTATTTGATAAATTTCCTGTGATTTCCTTTTCATCCAAATAACATTTTCGCATTTAGGTCCTGGAATTTTCCTGAGAATTTTCCTGTCTTGCTTTGGATGTTTTAAATTTGTGATTTCCCACCAATTATCAGAGTCTCTGATACATAAAGGGCTTCTGGTTTGACAACTGTTTTGTAGTGTCGTAATTTTGCATTTTGGGATATAGATTTTGTTGTTGTATCTGCTCCAGACAATTTTGTATGCTTTTTGTAATTTTGTAATTCTTTCTTTCTTTGCTTGAAGATTTATCCCGTTTGGTTGTATAATTTCGCCTAGGTATTTGAATTGATCTACTTACTAACTTACTATTATTATTATTATTATTATTATTATTATTATTATTATTATTAATATTATTATTATTATTAAACATGTTCGTATTTAACAGTAAAGAATTGAAAATAAAGTGATTTAATTAATTTAATAGATAAATATTTACCAGACACTGCAATAGAAGCCGAATCACGGCCGAGAAATGACACAAAGGATGCAGAAATTTTCTTACGGAACCGGAGCGTTTATAGCAGACACAGGACATGAAGAGAAGGATGGGGAACACTCATTCTGGTGAAAGAAGAACCTGCAAGCCACGAAAAAGTTAAAGATGACAAAAATGAAATTCCGGCTGTAAGGCTCATCTCCAAAGATAACAGGCAACTTGACGCCCCCGGAGTGTACAGACCTGAAAAGGGTGGCGCAGACGCAGATTCTGAACTATTTGATAAGACAACTAACCAGCCATGTGAAAAACGACACGGAAAGGAACGCGACCGCGGTTTTGAAGGATGGACACTAAAGGCTTCGTCAATGAACCGGAAGCAGGCATTTTTTTGAAATATGGATGGACCGTAAAATGTTCCAAGATCCCTTGTGTAGACCACGTCACCAATGAGCAGATGCTCGAATATGCTAAGAAGTGTTAACCGTCACAAAACACAGTAAAGCAGCCTGTTTCGATCACATCTTACGAAATGGCAAATAAAGCCTGATACAATTGATCTTTCTTCTTCATTTCGATTTTTTTCATCTAAGTGCCACGGAAAGTAACCATTGTGCATTGATCTTGACCCTTCATTTCTTAGCTTCCAATACTTCGTCATCCTTTTACTTTGCTGTCTCCTCCTCTCTAGTGCCCGTATGTTATTTCTTTTCTTCTTATCCTTCTCCTTCTCCTGGAAACCCCTAACATTTTGTTTCAATCTTCTGAAAGTTGTCCTGGCTTGTGTTACATGATACTACTAATCATTGAAGATAAGGTGGAAGGAAATTTGAACGTTGGTATAGCACACTAACCTGGACTCAGAATGTCCGGCACGATACGCCAACTTTAATGTGAGCAATACAAAACGGTAAATAATTACTCCATGATGGTCTGTGAGGAGAAGACATCAAGGAGGAGAAAAGATTATGAAGAAGTAAAAAAACAAGAATTTTTAACAAGTCGTTTTACGTCGCACCGACACAGATAGGTCCTACGGCGGCGATGGGTTAGGAAAGGGCTAGGAGTGGGAAGGAAGCGGCCGTGGCCTTACTTAAGGTACAGCCCCAGCATTTGCCTGGTGTGAAAACGGGAAACCATGGTAAACCATCTTCAGGGCTGCCGACAGTGGAGTTCGAACCCCCTATCTCCCGAATACGGTATACTGGCCGCAGTTGAGTGAATGCAGCTATCGAGCTCGGTGGGAGCAGCAGCAGAAGAGGAGGAAGAAGAAGACCTCGAGCTTGGTCAAGATTCACTTCTAGGCACTGGGCTACAGTCTTCGTAAAACACAGAGCGAGCTGGCCGTGCGGTTAGGGGCGCACAGCGGTGAGCTTGCATTCGGGAGATAGGGGGTTCGTACCCCACTGTGGGCAGCCGTTAAGATGGTTTTCAGTGTTTTCCATTTTCACACCACGCTAAAGCTAGGGCTGAACCTTAACTAAGGTCACGGCCGCTTCCTTCTGACTACTAGTCCTTTCGTATCCCATCGTCGCCTTAGGACCTATCAGTGTAATTGCGACGTACGGTAATGCAAATTGTAAATATATATCTTGGTCCAAACAGAAAAAAAAATGAAAATGGATGGAGGAAAGGAACAAGAAAACTTTATTTGAAGAAATAAACGCTTCCAGAGGGTATCGAACTAAGGAGACCATTTGACCTGGATAAATCCAGAGATACTTATCATATCGATAAAAATCCCAAAACACAAATCCGATGGTTCATGAAGTTAAATAGGACATGGCTGAGCTGGGTATCAGAAGAAACGAGATATTAAATAGCACCATTTCTAGAAAAAGTATAAAGGAGTTTGGAGATTTCCAGGAGAAGTAGAAGAAAAGAAAATCCGCCTGCAGCTGGGAAAGAGGAAGGAATACAAAGAAAAATGATGAAATACTGAAAATACAGCAATGCAAAGGGAGGAAGAAAATCATGAATTTCTGCACGTGGTCCACAACTGGCCAAGATCAAAGAAATAAATAATAATAATAATAATAATAATAATAATAATAATAATAATAATAATAATAAATCATATGGCCTCAGCTGGTGGCGTATTTAGATATTTGCCACTCCTAGGTAAATGACGCCCCTCATATTTTAAGAACAAAGTGATTTGCATACCTTAAATTTAAATCGCGTAAATCTATATTGAGAGAAGGGGTGGGTAATACAGAAGTATTTCCAGAAGGGTATACAGTCTATCGTAGAGACCGAGGAGATAAAAAGGGAGGAGGGGTATTTATTCTGATGAAGGAAACTTATTGTTCGCATGAATGGTTTACTGATGAAAGGGATGAAATATTAGGGATAAAATTAGTTTGTGATAATATGAAGGAGGTGGGAATTATAGGAACATGTAGGCCTGGAAGAGAGGAAAGAGACAGGGAAATATTTGAGAAAATAATAGATTATACTCATAAAAACAATAATGATACAGTAATAATTGGGGGAGATCTAAACTTGCCTGACGTTGAATGGAACGGAGCTGCAAGTGAAGCCCATGAACAGAAACTGGCAAATAAATTAATTTGGGAGGGAGGATTTACACAAGTAGTACAAGAACCAACTCGTCTCAATAACTTGCTAGATGTATTCTTGGTTAAACCATGGGAAATTGTTGATAAAACTGACGTAATTGAAGGAATAGGTGACCATAAGGCTGTAATAATGGATGTAGGACTCGTACCAAAAATGCTTAATAAGAGGGTCACAAAAGACAAGAAATTATACAGAAAAACTAAAGTTGATGAATTTGGGACTTACCTTAAATCACAATTCGGTTGTTGGATAAGTGAAGGGAATAATGTGGATACACTTTGGGCTAAATTTAAAGGAATAATTTGGGAAGGAGAGAAGAGATTTGTACCTGTTAAGAAGGGTAAAATGACCTCAGACCCTGTTTATTACACAAGGGAAATAAGAAAATTAAAAAGAAAATGTAGAATAGTAAACAGGAAAATCAAAAGGTAGGGAGAATAGAGAAACTAGAAAACAGCTAATGAGGGAACTGAATCGAGTGAAAAAGGAAGCAAAAGAGAATTATATGAATGGCATTCTTCAAGAGGGTAATGACCACAAAGGGAAATGGTAAAAGCTGTATTCATATATTAGGAATCAAAAAGGAAAAGGAATCCAAATTCCTACAATGGTGGGAGAAGGGGGTGAACACTATTTAACAGATACTGAGAAAGCAAACCTCTTTAGTAGGGAATTCAGAGATTCAGTAGAAGATTGTCAGGACTTGGAAACCGTAACAGAAGATAGAGAGGGAGAGACACACAGGGATAAAAGAAGCTTCTCATTCACAAATGAAGATATTTTCAGAGAAATCCAATTGCTTCAGCAAGGAAAAGCAGCAGGAAGTGATCAAATTACTGGGGAGGTATTAAAGACAATGGGGTGGTATATAGTGCCTTATTTAAAATTTCTCTTTGACTATGTCATAAATAATAGTGTAATACCAAAGGAATGGAAGGAATCTCTAATAATACCAATTTATAAAGGAAAGGGTGATAAAACGAAACCAGAGAACTACAGACCAATCAGCCTGACCAGTATAGTTTGTAAAATACTGGAGAGTTTAATAGCAAAGTACATCAGAGGGATATGTGATGATAAAAATTGGTTTATGAGGAGCCAGTATGGATTTAGAAAGAAATTTTCTTGCGAGGCACAACTGGTGGGATTTCAGCAGGACATATCAGATCAGTTAGATTCAGGAGGCCAGTTAGATTGCATAGCCATAGATCTTTCCAAAGCCTTTGATAGAGTGGAACATGGAATATTATTAAAGCAATTGGAGGGAATAGGATTGGACGTAAGGGTTATACGTTGGATAAGAACATTTCTAAATTCAAGGGTTCAGAAAGTCAAAGTATGAAATAATATATCACAGGAAGAGAAAGTTTGGAAGGGAATTGCACAGGGTAGTATAATCGGTCCGTTACTTTTCTTAATATACGCAAATGATTTAGGGAACAATATAACATCGAAAATAAGATTGTATGCATATTACATAATTGTTTATAGGGAAATAAATAACATTGAGGATTGTTCAGAATTACAAAGGGACCTTGAGAGTATCCAAGAATGGGTTGAAGAAAATAATATGAAGATTAATGGACGCAAATCAACTGTTACAACATTTACAAACAGGAGCTTTAAAACTGAATTTGAATATACTTTGGATGAGGTAGTTATCCCAAAAGATGGCAAGTGCAAATACTTAGGTGTGAGATTTGAAAGTAATTTGCACTGGAAGGGTCATGTTGATGACATTGTTGGGAAAGCATACAGATCGTTACATGTCGTAATGAGGCTACTTAATGGATGCAACAAAGAATTAAAAGAAAAAAGTTACTTAAGTATGGTTCGTCCATTATTAGAATATGCAAACAGTGTTTGGGATCCTCACCAAGAATACCTAATAAAAGAACTAGATGGTGTGCAGAGGAAAGCAGCAAGGTTTGTAACAGGGGATTTCAGGAGAAAGAGTAGTGTATCAGAAATGTTAAAGGAACTTGGGTGGGAAACTTTAACTAAGAGAAGGGAGAAAACTAGACTTATAGGATTATATAGAGCCTATATAGGAGAAGAAGCATGGAGAGATATCCGTGAGAGGCTTCAGTTGGAAAATAATTATATTGGTAGAACTGACCACAAGTACAAAATTAGAAGGAATTTTAGCAGAAGCGATTGGGGTAAATTTTCTTTCATTGGGAAGGGCGTGAAGGAGTGGAACAGTTTACCAGGGGTAGTGTTTGATCCTTTTCCAAAATCTGCACAGATATTCAAGAAGAGAATAAACAACAACAGAGATAATGAATTAAATGTTAGAGGGCATTCGACCAGTGCAGGATATTGTAAATAAAAAATGTGTGTGATTAAATTAATTCCATCCGCTGGTCTAAGGAGTTTGGACAGCCCAAGTAGGGGACTGCCTGTAGGGGCGAAGTACAGTGGGGACTTCGAGGGCCCTGGGACCGCTACGGTAGCTGTGAAGGCCCTTCAGGAACTCTGAAAAGTGGTGGCAAAAGGGGCTCTGGTTAAGACGCAGCAGGTCGTTATGCTACTTAGGTTCCAAAATAGGTAAAATATAAATATGTAAATAAATTCAATGTTAATTTTAATCTTATATCAGTTGTATATTATTATTAGAAGTAATTTCACATACCGTACTGTATATGAGTTGACTATGTTTGTAAGATATTATAAGTAGAATTTTGTAAACAATATAAATTTATTAAGGATGATGTGTGTGTTTAATAGAAAAAATTATTAGCGTAAATTGTATAATATTGTATTCTAGGAAAATTTTCTTCGTCTCCTGTTAATTTAAAATTTAGTGCTTGACAATAATGTGTTTTAGTGTACCATTTGCCACCGAGGTAGACACCTCATTTTCAAATAAAGAGATTTTGATTTGATTTGAAAATGAAGTGTTTGTCCGTATGAATGTGTGCGATACCCAGACAAATCTGCGGAAAGCGAAGATCTGAAATTTTTGTCATAGTTAGGCACAGCATTTGAGCGATCACGCACAGCTGTGTCAAAGTGCATATCTTGCTCCAAGAAATAAGCGTCAGCGTCATCAGAAAGCGACATCTACAAGAGTTACTCGTTGTTCTACAAATTTACAAGTCTACCGACATGACATGAGCCAGGAAAGGCCCATTCAGAAAGCTGGAGTTAAAAGAGAGGAAGATCCTGAGGAGGATGTTAGGACCAATCAGAGAGGAAGGAGGCATTTACAGAATCCGCCATAATGATAAACTGTACGAACACCAGGAGGACATCGTCACGCCTATAAGGAAAAGGCACCTGACCTTTTATGAACACTTGGCCCGTCTGGATTCCAGAAGACTCACCAACAGCATATTCACAGTAACAGGAAGAGGCAAGGCTTCTAAGAACAAATGAATCACGTCATTTAAGTCGGATATGGTAGAACTGGGTATCGCACTGGGACAAACTCATGACCGAATACTGTTCCATCAAGCCATCCGACACGGTGCTTTCCGAACGTCCCTTACAAGGAAGAAGACTATAGGAACTAAGTGGACAAAGGAGAGAAAGCTGGCTCATAGTCAGCAAATGAAGGAATATTGGAAGAAGAAGAAAGCAACAACTTTACCAAACTGTAGATACGAGCCCCGTGGTCCTCAGTAGGCCTAAACGACAAAGAAGAAGAAGAAGAAGAAGAAGAAGAAGAAGAAGAAACCTCCTGATGATTATTTATTGACTTAAGATTAATTAAAAATTGACTCATAAGAGAAAATGTTATTTTTCCTCCATTCAATGCACCATTAAGGAGGAATTTACACCAATAATAAATAACGAAAATACATTTTTATAACACCAGAACATGTTTCGGTCCCCGTTGGATCATCAACTGGCTAACAAATAGATTAACAATAGAAATTCTAAAACATTTCTAGAAAAATATGACACATAAATGAAATGGTTTGTTGTGAAAACTAAAAGTGTATTAAACTACAGCGCGACGATTTTAAAAAATCCATTTGTTGTGAGTCTAAATGCTAAATTATAACTTACTGTGTTATTACATACATAAAAATGAAGTCATCTTGTTATATCCCTGTTGTCATGTTAAAAGGAATTGTTATTGTTCCATTGGTAAAATGGGCCGATATGCGAGTTGATTATGAGAACTCCTCTTATTTCATCTGTGGTGGACTCTATTTAATAAAGGATGGAGGCTATATGGCAGAGTGTCTATACTCCTGCCATGTAAACTTACGCACTAGGGGTACAATCTTTTGAAATTTGAAATTTAAATGCTATTTATTCGGGGCGTCGACCTAAGAAGATCTTTTGCCCCTACTTTGCAGCATATGTTATGAACCTGCGTGTACTTGGAAATTGCGGAAGTTGAGTGTGGAAAATGAACGTTAAGGACGACACAAACACCCAGTCCCTAGTCCAAGGATATTAATCATCTACAATTAAAAATCCCTGACCCAGCCCGTAATCGAACCCGGGGCCGCTAGATGACAGGCGGACGCGGTGCCCCCTATATAATTTTACTCTTTCTACCCTGTCAATACTGAAGGTGGTGATTTATAGTTTCTTCTAACTGTTGGGTTCGATTCAGTGTCGCTCACAATACAGTTTATAGACCTACTTGACGATATGACGTCTTACAGTTACTGTTAATCTTAGAGGTTGGTTTTTCATTTTTTTTCTCGTAACTTCTGAGATTTAGATTTTGCCACTGCCATATTATGAAAATTATTAGTTTTACATTTGCGGGTATAAGTAAAGCATATTTTCTTTTTTTTCTGTAGGATTGCAAATCTGCTTGGGTAATGCCAGGTAAACAGAATAGTGGCATATAATAGCGTAGTTGGTGTTAAATGACCTCCCCGCTTAACTCCCTTTAAAATGCCCCGTTCGTCATTTAACACCAACTACGCTATAATACAGTTTTCTTTTGTCCAATTCGTATGTATAAAATGCAATTGCGATGTATAAGAAGCAAGAAAAATCTATTAGAATTCATATGAAAAGGAAAGCAACGTTACCCCCTCTATAAAGATCAGTTCAGTTGAAATGGAAGGACATTTCGTTAACAACCTAACCTAACCTAACCTAACCTTGTCTTGTCACAACTTAACGGTTTGCATACATAGCCTTTGTGTATTCTTATCGACTTACGGCATAGGCCTATGCACATCTAAGATATTGCTTGTGTGTAATATTACAGAGTGGTTTTTCGAAGTCCGACAAGTAATAGCAAATTCCAAGAATGGAGCTGGATTATTTACACCAGATGAACACCGAAGAATGCAGTTTTAGCAATGCGTCTATCAAAATAAGGGCAAAAATATATAACATGGAATCGAGTGAGGGTGATAGAGAGAGAGTGTTTATTTCCTTAATTCCTCATTAAGCTTGAAAACCGACTTAATTATGAATATCTTGATCGATCATTTACTTAGGTAGGGGAACCTCCAGTATTGATACTTACATTGAGGTTAGTTTGTTGATGGTTATGTCTCGTGATTTCAATATGTAACTAGTGAAGTTGGCAGCAATGATGAACCATTAAAAAAAAAGAGAAAAGGGCGGTGATATTTGCTTTTTAGTGGATAGCCTCACGTGCCGAGTACTCTAATACGGAGAAATCATTCGTTCAGATTGACTCGTTGTTTTTATTGTCTGTAGGAGTTCCCTGTCCTTCGGCCCCTCTGAGCTGTCTCCGTCCTATATGCGTTAACGCGACGTGATCAACGGGTACTGGGCTAAAGAAGATGAAAGGAGATGCAGGATCTGTGGAGAAAGTGAGGAAATAGTGAGACACCCATTATACGACTGTACACGGACAAAGAGGAAAGAAAGAAATTAAATCCTCAACAGAACTTACTGAACGGAAGAGGGGGTGGAGAAATGTGGATGAGAAAAATCTTAAATCAACTGAAAAAACCCACATAAATTATTGAAAGAACTTAGCATGGTAAATGTCGACAGCTTGATTCACTGAAACTTATCTCCACTATATTCATAAAAAAATCAGACTCATCATCATTGCCTAATATTTCTAAAATATGATATTTCGCTATGCTTTCTTTACACTCCCGTGCACCCATCTCAGAAGACAGCTGTGAAAGAAAAACACAAGGCACATAATTATCGTCAAAAAACGGTAAGGCGATTTATGAATCGTCCGTCGTCTGAACAAAGCATGTCAACAGCGTTGGACTGAAGTCGGAAGTGAACAAGAGCGCATTGCTTTAAATCCGAATTAACTCGTGTTTGGGGCAGCGGGAGAAATGTTGACATCCGAGTTAACTCGGGCATGGAATGGAAAAGGTTAAAGATTTGCCGAATTGTATTCAGTGTATGCTCTGTTAATATTGTTACTGGAATATTTTCAATGTCGAAAGGCAAGAAATAAAACTACCACCATAGAATCGTACTATGACCACATAACTCCTTCATAGAGTCCGGCTCCATGGCTAAATGGTTAGCGTGCTGGCATTTGGTCACAAGGGTCCCGGGTTCGATTCCCGGCAGGGTCGGGAATTTTAACCATCATTGGTTAATTTCGCTGGCACGGCGGCTGGGTGTAGGCCTATGTGTCGTCTTCATCATCATTTCATCCTCATCACGACGCGCAAGTCGCCTACGGGAGTCGAATAAAAAGACCTGCACCTGGCGAGCCGAACTTGTCCTCGGACACTCCCGGCACTAAAAGCCATACGCTATTTCATTTTTCCTTCATAGAACCACCACATATCTCGGCCCCGACTAGAAATCCGTCGCTATGCCATCTTCATATAAAGTCCTTCATTCTTCACAGCCATTTTACCTTACTTCATATTTCAAAGAACTCTCATCCTGTCACAGTCTTAATACTAGATCTTCGAGGCATGCTTTTTAAGTAAGTACCGTTTTGATGCAGAAAAAAAAGTAATGCAATTTTTTAAACAGTTATTTTTTTACGTGTATGCCTGTACCTTAAACTACTGCTCACCATAAGTTCCAAGCATATTAAGGTACTTGTAGTATCGTGAAACCACTTTCTGCATTCCATACTCACATAAATCTGCCACCAGATGTGCCATACACTGCAACACAATTGTTTTTAGGTCATCATCATCATCATCCTCATCGTGGTGCTGACCTTCTAAATGCAGGAACAAGTGGTAGTCACCAAGACGGTCGTCCAGTAAGCTTCTCTTCGTGACATTAGTACGGCCTTGTTTGAATGCTCTATCCCATTTTCTTAGCATTTTTTTGCTCATAGTGTATTCCCATAGATTTCACTAACCTGCCGATGAATTTCAACAGCTTTCACGTCTTTTGGATTTAGAAAACGAGTCACAGAGCGTACGCCACACTCGGCAGGACCGTTAATTCTCAGAGGCATTTTCAATACGCACAAACAAACGTAAATACGGGCGAATGCTTCCATAGCGGTGTCTGTGGCTAGGGTACAGATAGACGTACTGAGCGCGCATGCTTTGAAGACGAACAAAATTCTGCAGCCATCATATTTAAATACGGTACTTATTTAAAAAAACGTGCTTCGTACTAAAAATTCCGTCCTTGGTTTACCTACGTATAGAACTGCCATTTACGAGAATTCGTTCACAGTAACTGCCTACCGTTAGTGAAACCTCCTTCCTGAAGGTATTCAGAGGGTTAAGCGCTATTCGCACTTTCAAAAAAAGCACTTTGGAGACATTTTATACATCAATAAGTATCACATCGATGGTTTACCTCGTATATCCCAATGCTCTTCCTACCCATTATATTCCTTAAGACTAGTTACGTCCGCCTCTGTGGTGTAGTGGTTAGCGTGATTAGCTGCCACCCCCGGAGGCCCGGGTTCGATTCCCGGCTCTGCCACGAAATTTGAAAAGTGGTACGAGGGCTGGAACGGGGTCCACTCAGCCTCGGGAGGTCAACTGAGTAGAGGTGGGTTCGATTCCCACCTCAGCCATCCTGGAAGTGGTTTTCCGTGGTTTCCCACTTCTCCTCCAGGCGAATGCCGGGATGGTACCTAACTTAAGGCCACGGCCGCTTCCTTCCCTCTTCCTTGCCTATCCCTTCCAATCTTCCCATCCCTCCACAAGGCCCCTGTTCAGCATAGCAGGTGAGGCCGCCTGGGCGAGGTACTGGTCATACTCCCCAGTTGTATCCCCCGACCAAGAGTCTGAAGCTCCAGGACACTGCCCTTGAGGCGGTAGAGGTGGGATCCCTCGCTAAGTTCGAGGGAAAAACCGAACCTGGAGGGTAAACAGATGATGATGATGATGATGATGAAGACTAGTTACGCCTCCCAGCCACATATTTATATGCATTCCGTCAACATAATTTTCGTTGTGTTCATTTTCCTATGCTAATGTGTAAAGGAAAATGAACCTTACCATACCATATTGTAGGGATGTTGTTTGCACTGCGAATTTACGCTCTCCTACAATTTCATGAATTATTGTAGGGATGTTGTTTGCATGGCGAATTTACGCTCTCCTACAGTATCATGCATTATAAATTGTAGAGATGTTATTTGCATGGCGTATTTACGCTCTCCTACAGTTTCATGCATTATTGTAGGGATGTTGTTTGCATAGCGAATTTACGGTCTCCTACAGTATCATGTACTATTGTAGGGATATCGTTTGCATGGCGTATTTACGCTCCCCTACAGTATCATGCATTATTGTAGGGATGTTGTTTGCACGGCGAATTTACGCTCTCCTACAGTATCATGTATTATTGTAGGGATGTTGTTTGCATGGCGTATTTACGCTCCCCTACAGTATCATGCGTTATTGTAGGGATGTTGTTTGCACGGCGTATTTACGCTCTCCTACAGTATCATGCATTATAAATTGTAGAGATGTTATTTGCATGGAAAATTTACGCTCCCCTACAGTATCATGTATTATTGTAGGGATGTTGTTTGCATGGCGAATTTACGCTCTCCTACAGTGTCATGTATTATTGTAGGGATGTTGTTTGCATGGCGTATTTTCGCTCTCCTACAGTGTCATGTATTATTGTAGGGATGTTGTTTGCATGGCGAATTTACGCTCCCCTCGGTGTTATTATAGACGAACATCTTTCCTGGAAGCAGCAGGTTACCAGCATCTCCAGGAAAGTATTTGCGACACTTAACTCACTTAGAAGATTCCGCAACATATTTTCTTGAGTATTAAAAGAACGCCTCATTTGCACTCTTGTATTACCTCATTTCGACTACTGTGACACCCTATACAACGATCTGATTGCTACTCTTAACGACAAACTACAACGCGCGCAAAACGCCTGCATTCGCTACATATGTGACCTACGTTACTTTGACCATGTTACACCTGCCTACGATGAACTCGGTTGGTTAAAACTCAAACAGCGCCGTAATCTTCATGCTTTATGCCTTCTTCATCGTATACTCTCCTCATGCTCACCTCCATACTTGTACAGTAAATTTCACCACCTCTCATCCAATCACAGTTTCGGAACACGGTCAAAATCTGATACACTCTTATCTATTCCACCTCACCGCACCATACGATACACAAACTCATTTGTTATTTCTTCGGCACGACAGTGGAATACACTACCCGTCTCTGTTAGAGGAGCCTCACCTGCTAGTTTTAGGCAACTTTGTCACCGGTACCTAATAAGTAATAGATGAAGTCCTATATTGTTATTTGTATGTTATGGAAATTTTGTAGATTTAGCCTTCCTCAAACTATAGACTTTATATAATCTCACTGTTATTGTCAAGGTTAATTGAAATTAGGTAATAATGTCATAATTGTGTAAATAATAATAATAATAATAATCATCATCATCATTTTCCTATTTTTCCTATTTTTAATTTTTTGCTTTTCATCATAATATTGCATTGTTTAGTAGTTGCAAGATGTTTCAATTGTAGGCCTAAGTCTATTTATTTTAGTTTGCACATGTAGATACTGTATTTTCTGGTTAGATGGAAGAGAGGGCCTAATGGCCCTAATCTTGCCAGACAAAATAAATCCATTGTATTGTATAATGTATTTAAGATTCATTTTCCTTTACACATATGCATAGGAAACTGAACACAACGAAAATTGTTCTAATGGACTGCATATCGGTATGTGGCTTGGAGGCGTGAACAGTGTGAAGGAAAATAATGGAGAAGAAGAGCATTGGGAGATACGAGATTTCAGAAGTAAGACATCGAAATTTAAACTTGATGCTGCTACTCACAACCATTCTATTTTCACGGATACCCTGGTAGAAGATTGGTTTAAAATACTTAATGGTTTCATCTTTCAAACGTTATTAAATTCAATTTTTATTTGTTAATTCATTTCAACTTAATTTGATTTCATCACTTATCATTTTTATATTATTAATTTAATTTAATGCGTAGTTAATCTAATTATTTTAATTTAATACAATCATATACCCCTTTGTACGTATATTCCAGTGCCTGGTTAGATGGAGAAGGCCTAAATTCCTTAACCTTGCAAGATAAAATATAACTGGCTAACTAAATAACTAACTAACCAACTACTACACAACTACATCTTTACGAGAAAGAAAATGTTAATTTTACAGCATTCTCTGGTGCTCAAAACGTGGGTCCTCGCCAAGCACAATGGAACTATTCACGACTCATTTTCATGACAAGGACTAATGTTTGAGGAACACACACAGTATAAAATGTCTGTCAGCGTACTCGGAGTTGAGAGGTTGAAGTTGAGTGTGAGACAAATAAGAAACTAGTACTTTTGTCGAAATGTGCCTCAAGTACAAGGGAGCTCCCCAATGTGCTGCATAAGCACGACCCGGGGCTGTTAGGCCACTTTGCTGCCAAGGCTACTGCAGCCCTTCTCAGCAAATATTGTCGAGTTCTTTTCTCTTAAATACTTCATTCACTTCTTATCATGCTGAAGGCGTGTTACCTCGTACAGTCTCTCCCCGAAACAAACGTATACCTTTCGGACAGGGTTTTCAATGAACTAAAACGTCACACACTGGGACAAGTCGGAAAAATCGAACTGCATGAAGGTGAAAATTTTATCGTAAAATTAACGTAAAATTAAGCAATTTCCTCAATTATGCTGAAAGTTGGAGGGCTAAAGGGCCCGGAAAGGTTCCAAATTGTGAGTCTTGTATAGCTCAATCATTAATGGTTATGAATTTTCAGAAAACCCACTCAAACAGCCTCCACCATTCGCCAAGATTCAGTGCACCCCCAGTCCCACAAACGAGCCACATACAACAGCCTAGTTCACCGAGCCTTCAGCATACCTATGTCCAATAAAGATCTAAAAAACGAACTCAACACAATCCGCGGAATCGCAAAATTCAACGGCTTCAGCAATCATTTTATAGAAAGGATAATCAATAAACACAAACATCGCCCAAAAACTACCCTCAAAAAAGAAATAACCAAACCTCTAACATTTTCCACCTTCACGTTCAACAATGATATCTACAAGTTAACCAACATCTTTAAGAAACAAGGCGTTAAAATAGCCTTCAAAACCAACAATAAGAACATGAACGTTTTATACAATACTTCACACATCAACAAGACCAGCAGTTTTTTTAAAATCAGAAGTTTATAGGATCAAATGTACCACCTGTAAAAAAACCTACATCGGGCAAACCGGGAGAAACTTCATTATCAGATACCACGAGCACACTAACGCAATAAAATACAACAGGTTTTCAGCCATCGGCCAACACATGCAAGATTATAACCATAATTTTACCAATATTGAACAAGACACGGACATCCTCGTATTAGCAAACAAGGGCCCTTTACTCAACATAATGGAAAATTACTACATACACCTAGACCAATACTTTAATGCCAGTCACGATCTCAATGAAATCTCAGAGAAACCCAACATACTCTTCGATCTATTTATCACTTTCCTCAGAAACAAAAATGCAGCCAACCTAAACTCAATCCTAAATTTAATCAAAGGTACTTTTCCAAGACAATTACACTTTCTCCCGCACCCTTCAGCCCCACCTTAAGCCCTCTTCCTAAGCCATATATAATTTTATATATGTCATTTCAACACAAGAACTTACTGATTTCCATGATTATAATTTTTACAACACCCCATTTATACTTTATTCTTTGTTAAAAACCTCTCAATAAGTATATTCCTTGTATTATTAACTATTACCATAATATCTCATTTCACTTGTTATTCTTTAAAATAACATTTTCTTAGGATTTCGCCAAAAGTGATCTTTGCTCCAATACGGCTGATGATGACCCCTAGATGGGTCGAAACTAGTACCGTGTAATTTATAATTTTGTGAATATATTTTAGTATTGAAAAGGTGGAAACGTTTACGTTGTTATTATTATTACTTATATATTATAGCTCAATCAACCTAAACAAAAATTCGAAAATCACTTCCGGCCTAAATGCAGTTCCTGAAAAACAGCCCAAAATCACGTGTTTCTTTACTTATTTACACAATTCTTTGTGTAATGTGTTCCTTGGTTCAACACCCCCAGGAATTTTTGAAGTTTTCAAAAATGTCCGTACCGAATGTAGTTATAAAGGCTTAAGTTAAACTCTGCATTGACTTACATTAGCGCTCGTACTGGTGCTTAAGTGAAGCAATGCGTTGACTTACATTAGCGCTAGTATTGGTGCTTAAGTGAAACAATGCGTTGACTTACATTAGCGCTCGTATTGGTGCTTAAGTGAAACAATGCGTTGACTTATATTAACGCTCGTATTGGTGCTTAAGTGAAACAATGCGTTGACTTGCATTAGCGCTCGTATTGGTGCTTAAGTGAAACAATGCGTTGACTTGCATTAGCGCTCGTATTGGTGCTTAACCCTCCAAGTGGCAAACGCCTGATATCAGGCGTTTTGGCATGTTCTTTATTTTATTTCGATAATCGAATTATTATTTATCGAAATGTGCTAATTACTAATCAATTGAAGGAGAAATGTTCGGCCTTAATCAATAAATAGTTTGTATAATAGCATCTTACACTAATCTAGTGTAAATCGTTGCCAAAGTAGCATCATAATTCCGCTGTCTTGTGCTACCTGCTACATACTCAGCGGCCGGCCAAACGTATGTCTCAGCTGAGCCAGCTATATTTAGCCTCCTTAGTTTTTAATTTCTTTCTGATTAGTGTTAATAGAGGATGGTTGCCCAGTTGTACTTCCTCTTAAAACAATAATCACAACCACCAGCACCTGTCAAGACTAGCTCAGTGTCTCAGCTGAACCAGCTATATTTAGTCGCCAGTTTTCCTTCTGGTATCAATCGGAAGTGTTGATATGCACTCATTTCAGAAATAAGGAATCATTTCTTCACAGGAACAGTGAATAAATCTTCAAAGGGACTGTCTCAGATTGTTTTAGGTACAAAACTTGAACCTAGGAAAATCGTTTACTTTAGGCAAGGTGACGTTCTACTGGTTGCTTATAAAGAGACGAAAACACGGAAACCAGTTTATTGTCTCACAACGGGATGTCACGCAGAGGACAATGTTGTAAGGAGTCGAAAGGGAAATGAAGGGTTGAAACCACTACTGATTCATAAGTACAATATCTTCATGGGAGGTGTAGATAATAAACGTAAGTGCATTCTCCATGCCACTTGTTCCACACGCACTAGAAGGTACTGGAAGCAAATTTTTCAAATCTTCTAGATATGACATTTGACGCATACATCCTGCACATAAAGAACACTGATAAGCCTTTAGCAAGATGAGACTTCATGATCAGTATAGTTAGGGGATTGCTAAATGAACAGTTCCCAATTCCACTTGTGAGGCCAACAGGTCATGCAGGAGGCCCCTCTCATGCTCTCGAAATATTGCCACAGAATAACAATCGCCTATGTGGTGTGTGCTTGAAAGTAAAGAAGAAGAAGGAGAAGAAGTCTACATTCTGGTGTCGAGGATGTAATGGTGGTCTTCACCAGGAGTGTTATAAACTAGTGCACTTCTGGAGGCCTCACAATTATGGAGTAAAAAGAAAGATCCACCCAAGTGACTCTGAGTGAAATGTACAAGTGGTAGCATATAATTATTGTATATATTGTTGTATAATTTTTCCAGCTAAGAACAGTTATTATAAACTATATACCGCTATGCACCTATTTACTATGAACTGGTGCTCCTTTGTATATGTCATTTTTTAAATTTACCTAAATGTAAACATATTATATATAGCAAAACTTTTGCAAAAATAAATAATATAAACAAATTCAATATATTTTTGATCTTACACTTTGTGGATGATAAACAACGGCTTTAGTATCGTCATCATCTTATTCCTTGTACTTTTGAGGATAAAAGGGTGTGTTGTTTATGTATGTATAAAATGTCAACGATTTTTAACACAATTTATACTAAGAGTCTGCAACACCGGAAAAATATCGCTGCCATTACAGGATGAATGACCGCCACTTCGAGGGTTACGTGAAACAATGCATTGACTTGCATTAGCGCTCGTATTGGTGTTTAAGTGAAACAATGCGTTGACTTACATTAACGCTCGTATTGGTGCTTAAGTGAAACAATGCGTTGACTTACATTAGCGCTCGTATTGGTGCTTAAGTGAAGCAATGCGTTGACTCAAATTAACGCTCGTAGTGGTAGAAAAAGACAAACTGCTACCGGATAACTATGATTAAGGAAAGGATTGCGAGCTTTCGGAATAAATAAAGAATATAATCTCATACTTTATTATATTTTATTTACCTAAAATTCCTACTTCATATCCCCCCTTTTTTTTTTTTTTTGCTAGTTGCTTTACGTTGCACCGACACAGATAGGTCTTATGGCGACGATGGGACAGGGAAAGGCTAGGAGTGGGAAGGAAGCGGCCGTGGCCTTAATTAAGGTACAGCCCCAGCATTTGCCTGGTGTGAAAGTGGGAAACCACGGAAAACCATCTTCAGGGCTGCCGACAGTGGGGTTCGAACCTACTATCTCCCGAATACTGGATACTGGCCGCACGTAAGCGACTGCAGCTATCGAGCTCGGTACTTCATATCCCTAGGATGTTTTCAATATTGAGTTTCTTGCCTGAAGGGCTAGAAGTGTGGATTTTTTGTAATGGGTAAACTTCATTTAAACTTATAAAATTCTATATAATGGAGTTTACTGTGGTTAATTGAAAATTAAAATACTGTTTTACATTATTTGTTAAGAAGGAAGCCATACTTTCTAGTGTCGACTTAAAAGAACGTTTCAGTGTATCGATCACATTAGTTCAAAACATAATATATCACTCACCATGAGAAAAAACATTTTTTTTTTGCAGTAATTCACTAAGGTCAATGCTCTCTATCCTTTGACACTAACAACATTACTAATTTCGTCATAATATTGAAGAAATAGCCAAATTCTACTTCCAAATTATTGAAGAAAACAAAACAGTCTCCGGTAAGAACTAGATAAGTTGAGTTATGTTGTTAATATTCTCAATATTGTTAATAATAGTGGCTTCAACCGTTTAAGTCAATTTGTCTTGTGTGTAATCTATTTTCTGTTGGTATTGTGGACGTGAACATTATTGTCTTGTAAAATGAATTATTGGTAGTGTATTTATACAGCTGCCTTTGTCAAAGAGAGCTGTTAAATCTTACTAGTTAACAATACACTAGAATACAATGTGACTTACATCTATTTGGTTTTGGCTCGTCCACATCAGAATATAATGTCCGGCAAATATAGGACAAGTCACTTTCATTTAAAATCAAAAGCAGATACTTCATTAATATTTTGAATTAAGCAAAATCAAACCAAAATCATTATTTAAAAGGATGATTCGTATATTGCAATAAGGGTTGACAACATTTGGTGAATCGGTGATTTCGTATTTTTTGAAAACACTAAATGCTTTTCCTGAGTTTTGTAACTTATCTTGTTATTTCCTAGGATGAGTGACATAACACTCCATCCATCCCACGGTCTTAAGCAGTCCTTTTCATCGTGACATAAGAAGCAAAACCCAGCTGCGTGATTATGTTCCTAAGGTATGATGATGATGATGATGATGATGATGCTTGTTGTTTTAAGGGGCCTAACATCGAAGGTCATCGGCCCCTACCTAAGGTATGAGAGACGCGGTCTTCCTCTCGACTTCTTCCCTAGGACCTTGCCTTCGAAAACATCCTGGAGAAAGGTGTCATGTCGTAGGACGTGTCCGAGAAATTCAGCTTTCCTCTGCTCTATTGAATAAATTAAGGTTCGTTTCTCATTAACGTCATTCAAGATTTGGATGTTAGTTTTCTTTTCTGTCGAGCTCGTCTCTGTCAGTCTTTCGCAGTTTGTAGTATTGATTGTGCTTGTTTTCTCAAAGTCCAGGTCTCACAACCGTAAGTTAGCACACTGCAAATACAGGTTTTAACAAATTTCTTCCTGGTTTCAATTCCTATGTGTTTATTTAACAACACATTTTTCCTGCTTTGAAGCACTTGATTTGCCATAGCAATTCTTCTTTTGACTTCTGTCAGGCACTGATAATAATTGTAATAACACTACCCAGATAAAAAATTCTTCAACCTGATCTATTTTTGCACAGCCGAATTTAATGTTTGTTTTCAATTCAGTCTTCTCTTTTGAACGGCCATCAGCTTCGTTTTCTTTGTGTTTATTTTTAGCCTGAACTTCCCTAATATGTTGTTTAGTATACTGAGCATCCTAGTCATTCTTTACTCTGAATCAGCTATCAATGCAATATCATCTGCCAAGCGAATACTATGAATTTGTTTACCATTAAAATTTATTCCATTGGCTTTTACCTTTTAGTGCTTCAATAGCGAATTCAATGAAGATATTAAATAGATAAGGCCATAAGGGACAGTCTTGCCGCACTCCTCTTATTAAAGGCTTCTATTGTCGTTCCATTGATGCTTATTTCTCTGCTTTGGGCTTTATACAGGTTGAAAAGCAAACATCTATCCTTCCAATCAAGACCAAACGTACTTAGAGTTTGAAATAATAATTTCCAGTCAACCTTGGCGAATGCTTTCTATAAATCAATGAAAGCTACATAAGTTTTCCTGTTAACTTCCAGTCTTATCTCCACGGTTTGACGCAGAGCTAGAATTGCTTCACTAGTACCCTTACCTGCTCTGAAATCATATTGGTCGTCATTTAAATTCTGCTCGATTTTTCTGCTGATTCATCCTTTAGATTTTAGAAGAATGGGATAGAATGGTTATTGTTCTGTAATCTGAACAGTTCTTGCCATTTTCTATGTCTGGGAGTATAATACCAGTAAAAATAATAAACACTATTAAACAAAGAATGACATGTTTCGTTCTAAGAGAACATCCTCAGATTCAATCAAATCACTTTAAATCATGACCGTGTGTGTTGAGTAAATTAGTGAATGATTATGAATGAGTGATGTTATGGACAGATAATATATTAGTCCTAAGGGACGACAGGAGCTAATATATGTACAGAAACATCCGTAATTTACTAAACTGACAATAGAGGACTAATACATTAATTATTTGTTCATAACATCGTAAGTTCATAACCATTAACTAGTTTCCGCAACGTAAACAATATTGTACATATATGCGCATGATTTGAAGTGATTTGAGAGAATCTGAGAATCTTCTTATAGAACGAATACATTAGTTAATATTGTGAAGGCGGCAGATTATTTGAGATGGGTACAATAATAGAAATTAATGCAGCCAATGGCCAAGAAATAAATACAATGCCGTACATTGATCATTCACTACAAAATGAGGTCAACGACCTTGTTCTTTCCGTACACTCCCGAAGATGGTACCGATCGCATTGTTTCTTGCACAGTTTGCAAGTACAGTCATTAATAGGGTCGTGATGTCTTGTCTTGTCTTGTCGCATATTTTGTGATGGAATCCATGGACAGCAAATCGCGTCATGATATGTCGCAGGTGACGTAATTTCGACGTTGCCAGCCTGAGTCATCACAGCATCCTTGGTGTAAAACGTGCTCCATATTTCTTTCTTCTTGTCGTGTAGTTCTTTTAATGCACTGTGATACACAGGTGTAGAATATAATAGCATCCATTCTCAAAGATCCTCTACTGTATAAAGAGCCTTTCTCTCACCAGCTCATATACGAACCGTGAGGGGGTAAATTTAGGTACGCTGAGCACTCTTTTTAGATAACTTGCCTTGATCTTTTCCAGTTCCAAAAGATAGCTCTTAGAAAGATGGTCCCATATTAGATGCAATCCGTAGCTCACAATAGGCGAAATCTTCACTCTGAATAGCTTTATTGCTGTATCCAATGAGATGTTCCTTTTGTGTAAGAAATCGTGTATTGCTATTATCCCAGTTGCGACCTTGTCCTTGATGTGAAGTGTGAATGTGATTCCTGTAATCTGTAGCGTCATTCCCAGGTATTTAAAGGATGGGTACAGAACCTCAGTGCTGCAATCAGGCGGAGAAACAATGCAACAAAATTAAGTTTTTTTACGTTTTATTATTATCTCTCCTATGGATATGCATATACCAGAACCTAAACCTAGTCCCTTTAAATGTATGTATCAAAGCTAGGCACTTGTTAAGGAAAGTGAGACTCACCTAAAGATACATTAAAGATATTCTCAATAGGAGAAAAATTCGAATCCGTTTATGTATAAAATATATAAGCAGAATGAAAAATCATACCTTAACACACATCGATTTATTTTTTATATGATGACCACGGTCATCTAGTTCTTGCCTGGTGAGAAATTTTGAAATTTGAAAAAGTCTCCTAATTAATGTAATGCCGCGATCATGAAGACCGGCAGAGATACGATCTAGCACACCTAGAGCTCTCTTATTAATGTAGCGACGTATCGTCGATATCTCTAGGGATGTGTGTAGTTTTCGTAAATTCCTGAATATCTCCTCCATATCTACATCTCTAGGTGTCTCCAATCTTCTTTCGTCTTTCTTCCGCACTATTCAAGTCTCTACACCAAAGAGCGCAATGCTCCAGATATAACACTTGACAAGTCTTTTCCTCATATCTTTGTTTAATGGCCCACAAAGTAATTTAAATTTTCTCTTGAAACCTTCTTTCACTTTGGCAATTATTTTCTTAATTTCTGTTGTAGGGTACATATTATCTTCCCTGATCATACTTCTTAAATATTTAAAAGTTATTGACTTGTTATATTTCTTCACCTCCTACATTAATACATTCTCTATCTACCTCTTCCTTCAATTGTACTTTTGGCCTTCTTCTTCTTAGTTATCATTCCATATTTTTCTAGTTTCGTGTTGAGTTCATCTAACATTTGTATCATTTCTCGTCTACTTTTTAACATCACAACCATGTCATATGCATATCTTATACACTCTACTCTCAAACTCTCAGTACAAACTCCATCTATTCTTTTAAAAATTTCATTGATTATTTCCTCGAGATAGATGTTGAACACCTCTTCCTAATTATATTTCTTCACTCATCTCATCTCCTATTCTTACTCCAGCTCTCTGGTTTAAGTACATGTTCTATACTAGCCTTCTGTCTCTCCAATCGACTCAATGTTTATTTAGGATTGTCATCAATTTGTCCCATCGGACACAGTCAAAAGCATTCTAAATATCAATGACTACACCGGAAACCTTTCTGTTTTTCTCTATGTATCTCTCTCTTATCACCATCAGCAGTCCAGTGGCTTCTCTTGTTCCACCTCCTGGTCTGAAACTAAATTGTTCTTCACCTACAAAGTTATTTAGCTTTCCATATCTCAGTAAGATTTAGAATGCATATGAAATGGGACTCATTACCCTATGCTCTTCGCATCTGTTGCTGTCCTTTTTCTTTTCCATAGGAATTAAGATGATTTCACTAAGTACTCCGGTCATTTTCCTGTCATGTATATTTGATTACATAATTCCAATCAACTTCTTCCTTCCTTCATTACTTAACGCTTTTTAAAAGCTCAACAGGAATCTTATCTACTCCCATTGCATTTCTATGTTTCATCTCGTTCATTGATGCCTTGATCTCTCTTCTCAGAGAGGAAAACGAACCTTACTGCACCGTACCGTAGGAATGTATGTTTTCATGACGTATTTACGCACTCTTCCAGTATAATATATTTAATGTTCAATTTCCTTTACGCGTAAGCATAGGAAAATCAACACAACGAAAATTACTCTGATGGACTGTACATCCGTATGTGGCTGGGAGGCGTGATCGGTCTTACGGATCATAATAGACAGGAAGAGCATTGGGAGATATGCGCATCACTCTCACAGCGACAATATGATTGATATGATAAAATAATGAAAATAATAAAATGTGTCATGTATTTTAGCAAACATTCAATCTTATAGGACAATTACTTATGTTAAACCTTTATTATCTACGCATGTCTTTGACTATAAAAATATGAAATGATTTCCGTTCTTATTCTAGTACGTAAATGTCAATGTCACCCCGTCGAATAGCGGACAGTTCATATCAAGGACATTCCGTACCATATGAATGAATGGGAAGAATTCCGGCTACATTACAGGTGTATTTACGTCTTTAATAACTGCTTACAGAATATTAATTTAGTTAACTATACGTGAAAGTTAAAAGCCTCCGTGGCTCAGGTGGCAGCGCGCCGGCCTCTCACCGCTGGGTTCCGTGGTTGAAATCCCGGTCATTCCATGCGAGATTTGTGCTGGACAAAGCGGAGGCGGGGCAGGGTTTTCTCCGGGTACTCCGGTTTTCCCTATCATAATTCATTCCAGCAACACTCTCCAATATAATTTCATCTCATCTGTCATTCATTAATCATTGCCCCAGTGTCCGACTCGTTGCTGAATGGTCAGCGTACTGGCATTCCGTTCAGAGGGTCCCGGGTTCGATTCCCGGCCGGGTCGGGGATTTTAACCTTAATTGGTTAATTCCAATGGCCCGGGGGCTGGGTGTTTGTGCTGTCCCCAACATCCTTGCAACTCACACACCACACATAACACTATCCTCCACCACAATAACACGCAGTTACCTACACATGGCAGATGCCGCCCATCCTTATCGGAGGGTCTGCCTTAGAAGGGCTGCACACGGCTAGAAATAGCCACACGAAGTTATTATTATTATTATTATTATTATTATTATTATTATTATTATTATTATTATTATTATTATCATCATTATTGCCCCAGTGCGTCAGGCTTCGGCAGCCGGCACAATTCCTATCCTCACCGCTAGATGGGGCTTCATTCATTCCATTCCTGAGCCGGTCGAATGACTAGAAACATGCTGTGGATTTTCATTCAAGTGAAAGTTCCTGTACACCATAGGGATATAGTGAGTGAAATTAACATTTACCCAAGTTCCGGAGACAAACAGAAATAGTGCTGTGTTGAGTTGAGCGTTGATATTTGTTGTAACCTTTTGATGACGTCATCATCATCACCACCATCATCTTAGCATTTGTACCCCAACGGAGAAGGGTCCGCGGTTTTGCAACTCCATCTCCGCTTGGTTCTATTAAACGCATCGTTTGGAACAAGATGAACATAGCGCATGTCTTCTTGAAGGCGATCAAGCCAGCGTTTCTTGCGGACCACGTGGCCTTTTTTCCAGATGCTGTGATGCGTAGTACCGTCTGTACAACAGATGTACCTTCTCTTATGCCTTACGTGGCCATACCACTGAAGTCGCGTCCTACGCATTTTGTTTACGATCTGGGCAACTCCCATGCTTTTCTGGATTTCTAGGTTGGTGACATGATCTTGCAGGGTCAGTCAAAGTGACCTGAGAAGCATGCACATCTCCATGACATGAAGTGCTTGAGTGTTGTTGGCCAGCATTCAGAGCCATACAGAGACGACTGGACGAGCAACATTCCTGTAAATCTGGAACTTCAGGTGGACTGGTATCCGACGACCGCAGAGAACACCAGTAGTTTGCCGTATTTACTCGTGCACGGGCGTCTGAAATAGTGTCACACTCAGCACTGAGTGGTACTTAAAACTGTTCTACTTTATTGAGACTTTTTTTGGTGACATGAGAAGTGTTATATTATTTCTTACGAAAACGGCTTAAGACACTATTGTTAAATTGTTAAATTTTTGAAAAAAGTTAACTAGTTGAGAAATAATGATAAAACACCTGGACTTGCTGCTAACAAACATTAAAATAACCACTTATTATAAGCTGGACATGGATGAAATTGGCCTTTTAAAGAATTGTAAGTAACCCCCGTACACCATATACTGTGACGGGAATACATGACGCATAGAGTTGGCTGACTTTAGTTGGAATTGCCATCCTACATTTTATACTAATCATCTGACATCACGTGGTAGGGATTGACCTGGCGTAAATATTTGGGGATTGCGGGAAAACCCTTCGCAGATAGTTAACGACCTTGAGCAACGAGAGCAGCTTAGTGAGCAAGTAGGAGAAGAAGTAGGGGAAGTGCATGACGTAGTACGCACTGACGGTCAGTGGCGCAAAGTTACAGGCACATCTTTCTGAACCGCCACGGTATGCAAACCCGCCTATCCGCTGCTCTCTTCTCACGTGACTGCGGAGCAAGTAACTCCGGCTCCCTAGAGCAACTACGTGTTGACGTCTGACCTATAGGTCATTTCATGTTAAGAAAACAGTAGCCTATTGCTCTTATAACAGCAGGGTTGCCATAATGAACGGATAAGCTCAACATCATCACGGGAATACCTTGGCATATATATATTGGTGGAACTCAGTACGTAAGTTCACAGTTAAAGGAAGGAAGAAGGTAAGCTGCACATTATTTTTTGAAAGCTAGGGTACAAGGGCTGTAGGGTGGTGGAGGGGGGTAAACTACAGCACATGAAAAAAATCATTATTGAAGTTCAAGGCAAACTGGGAGCAAATAGACAACAGATAAATTTTATAGACTTTATAGACTTTACGCAGTTACTTGCATTGAATAAATTTGCCCAGTCAACGCCAGCTACTACTCTGCCATCATGTTACCCCACGAAAAGAATGGTAACAATTAAATGCACTTGTGAAAAGAAGTGGTCAAAATGTGGCAAAAATAAAATGCGCTTAAGAAACAAAAACTAAATAGTAAAACCAAGTACAGATAAAAATCATCGCGAATTTCTGAATCAGTACAATTCATGCCGTCATATATTTCGCTGCACATCACAGAATCAACATCTTCAGTAACAACCGCTGTACAGTACACGAATATTAGAACACACGTGCAAATAAACAGATGACTTCTCTTCAAAAGTGATAATCTCCTGGCGTAACAGATTACGCTTTACATGTAACAGAGTAACTCAGAAGTAAAATGAAGGAAAGCAACAATGCGATGGCTGTTTGCGCCATTGTGCCTCCTCCCTACGAATGCATTTATTAAATATAAAATGTTAAGTAGTTATTTTAATAACTCACGGGCAAAAACATGCTTCATCCATTTTGTTTCTTTCATAATTCAATATAATAGTACATTATAATATTACTTAATCACGAGGAATTATGAGAGTGTAAGAGGGTGTGTGTTCAATCCTTGTAGATTTATAAGAACAATACTGTTTTCTTAACATGGAATGAGCTAAGTTATAGGAAGTACGGAATCAAGTTGTAAGTTACGAAATGTTCGAACACCCTAGTCGGCCATCTACCTTGTCTATTTTAGTTTGACAGACCGTGGTCAGACTGTTGTTTCACTTCCCTTTCGAGTTTCCTCTCCCTAAGGCTAGGACGACACTTGCGTGATTTCACGCTGTGTTACTGCGTGAAATCTCGCGTCTAAAGTACACAACACTAATTTGGACGGGACCGGCACCACAGCGTGATTACCCGCCGCGAGACACGAGACAAGGCGCGTCTTCAAGGTCGCCCGCTCGAGAATGGACCGAGGTCCATTTTGTCTGAGTGTTTTGCCGGCCATTGCCTGACCACACTTGAGGAATTAAGACACTGCGGTATTGTGCTGAATATTGCGCGTGGTCCATCTGCGTTCGTTTTGTACTTTCACTTCGAAAAATGGAATTAGACCGTGAATTAATAATTTTGGAGGCACAAAAGTACCCATGCCTTTACGATACAGAGGATCAAGAATGTAAAAACAGAGACATGAAGAGAATTGCGTGCTTTTAAGTAAAGAGCGCTGTGTTGGGGTGGAGAGGTTGTGTTCATTTTACTGATAGAATTTTTCAACAAACAGAAAAGGCATTTCCAATGATGTCACGGACATTCTGTAATATTCAAAAAAATATCTTGTTTGTCTTTTAGTTTCTTCTTCTTGCTTCCGAATTTGGCCAACTGTGGATCGCATGAAACTTAATGCTTTCTGGCTAGCCTTCTTCTTTTCTCTTTCCAGAACTTCTTCGTTCGTTCACTCCTTATTTTTCTCTGCTCCTCAGATATTACAAATTTGGGCCTGTTCTTCCGCTGCTCTTCATGGAATTTGTGGTCATCTACTCGAGTTCTGAACTTCTTTCTGTTGAGGATCAGTTCTGATGTTATTTTAATTTCTTCTGCGTCCTTCTTAACCTCCTCCACCCATTTCGTTGTCCTCCTCAATCCAATTATATATTTAAATATCCTTTTAGTTAGGCGGTTGTCATTCATTCTGACGAGATGTCCGTAAATTTTCAGTCTTCGTTTTCGCTTTGTGTCCGTGATCTTTTCGGAATACTTGTAGAGATCCTCATTTATCCTTTTCCTCCACGTACCATCCGTCGTTTTCTGAGGTCCAAGAATTTTCCTCAGAATTTTTCTTTCCTTCTTCTCAATTTCTTTAAGTTCCCCTTTTTAATTTAATATAAGGCATTCTGAACCGTACAGCCCCTCTGGTTTTACAACAGCGTTGTAGTGTTTAATTTTGGCTTTGTAGGATATTGCCCGTTTATTGTACCTGTTCTGTGCCAGTCTGCAGGCCAGTTCTAATTTTCTAGCTCTTTCCCTGTTTGCCTCCTTGTCTAGTCCATTGGGTTGGATCAGTTCTCCCAAATACTTAAACTTTTCTACTCTTCTATGTCTTTTAGTTTATTGTGCAGGAGCACGACTTATTATAAGGTGATCCAATATTTTCTTCGATGATGACGACGAGCAACCAATGCAGCACGTAACGCAACAACGGTGTTATTATTTAAAGGAATTCCTTCCATATGCAGAACAATGGCGGTGCTTTGCTACTTGGCAATATATGACACGATAATAAAATATCGCCGTGGAAGCACGCGAGTGTGGCCACGCGCCCTGTCGTCCAGCTGCATGAAAAACACGCATAAATCCAGCGCAACAAAACCCAAGTGTGGCCAAACACCTCGCAGGTCGTCCAGCTGCGTGAAAAACACGCATAAATCCAGCGTAACAAAACGCAAGTGTGGCCAAACACCTCGCAGGTCGTCCAGCTGCGTGAAAACACGCATAAATCCAGCGTAACAAAACGCAAGTGTGGCCAAACACCTCGCAGGTCGTCCAGCTGCGTGAAAACACGCAGTAATGCAGCTTGAAATCATTCAAGTTTGACCCTAGCCTTAGACAGCTCGTCTGATGGCCATGATCGTTAAGGCAACATAACACCGTGGTCATTCGGTTCGAGCCCCGTAGGTGGACAAAGTTCAAATTGGGGCAAATGCTCGTTTACTGGATGAGGAATTAGGGTTGACGACGATGGGATAGGAAGGAGCTACGAGTGGGAAAGACGCAACCATGGCCTTGATTAAGGTGTGAAAATGGGAGACCATGAAAATCATCTTCAGGGCTGCCCACAGTGGGTTTCGAACTCACTGTTTCTCGAATATAAGCTGATAGCTGCTTGCTAGGTACCATACTAATGTATGTAACAGCTCAGCGCTATGCTATGTTAATGCTATACATGGCCGCTGCTTGTATCAGGTCACATATGTTTCGTAGCATTGACAGTATGTCGAGGTTGGCTGGATTCCTAACAGTTCCACCATCAGCTGGCATAGACAGCCTAGATGTAAAAGAAAAGTCGTAGAAGGAAAATGAGGGATAGGAAAGTCTCCAGTTTCCTTCGTCACTGAACCAGAAAATGATTCAGTCCCTTGAAATGTCCGTATGTACTGACTCTGGGAAGAAAATTTTGACATCGCTTATCACAGGGACTGGCTGCATAAGGAATGCCATTACTAGCAATGCTCATACCTCGGTCACTTTCATGTCGTCACAGCCGAGGTTGAGACTGAGACAGGTCGATGAAAGTAAGAAATTGGGTCTAATGAGGAATAACATCTGGGTTATTAGCACTGAGTAGGAAGTCTCTTTTATTATTATTTATTTACATCGAGACGCGAACTGTAGACTACGGGTACACAATCCTACCAGCCTCTCTTTCTTAGGCTGATACATTTTTGTTTACAATGTAACTAAACGTTTTCCAGTTTCACACTTCTTTGCAGCCGTTCTTCCGCCGCGGTTTAGCAGGTTCTTTCTCCTGATCATCCCTGCATCCCGCAATTCTCTTACTAAGGATGGTCCTCTCCATTATGTCCTCTGGTTTTATAACACTTACCCGCATGTCTTCGTCACCTTCTACAGCCAGCGGGGATTAGATTTCGATTTTTCCTGTAAAGCGAGCAATTTGTGCACCAATCTCTCCGGGTTCATTCTCTTCAGGTGTCCGTAAAAGGTTAACCTTCGTTTCTTCATAATAGTGGTGATCTTTTCGACTCTCGCATACAGTTCCTTGTTTAACCTCAGGTGGAAAACAAAACCATCGGACACTTTCTTAAGACTTCAGAAACTTCCTTTCCTTTTTCTCAATCGACATACCTTCCATTTTTGTTAGTGTTTCTGCAGCGTAAAGGCACTACTATGGAGGTAGTGTCTCAATTTAGCCTGGTAGCAGATGGATATGGATCTGAATGTATCATGGCTCATTTTAAATGGGAATTCCGTATTCCTTGCTCTCTCCCCCCAAGCGCTTCCTTTTCATTGTCATTCGAGGTAATAATTTCGTCAAGGTATTTAAATTGCATGGTCTGCGGACAATCCCATAAGCCATAATCACATGCTGTGAGTGCAGTCTGTATTTTCCGAATCCATATACTCGATCTTTTCAAAGCTGATCCGTAAGCTCGTTTTATTGCTGTCTGAGGATTGGTAACTAGGAGTACATCATCATCATCATCATCATCATCGAAAGCCAAACAGTTAAAACTGATGCCTGTGTTTTCGCATCCCACTCTCACTCCATTTTTAAGATCACTTTCAGTCAACGTTTTCTTCTACTCCCTGATTACGTTCTCCAAAACACAATTGAAAATGAGTGAGGAAGGACCATCCCCTGCCTCAGGCCTGTTCTTATCTCTTTCATTGTTAACATAATTTAATTACACTATCAGCTAAGCCGGAAGTTACCACCTTTCGCCTAAGCAACAGGCTGGACAACAAGAATATTCCAGTTAATTTTTTTTTTTTTTTTGAACATTCATGTTTGTGGGTTACTGTAGTCACGTCCTAGTTCGTGAACCATGGGCAACGGCTGAGTGGCCTAGTAAGTGGTCCTGAGAGTCGAGATACCAGTTGCTATGGAATGGGAGTGGGCATCTCGAACATATTCTGAGTCGTGGCCCTCCTTGTGCTCAGGCGGCTAGGACTATACAATTCACCGGTGGTCCATAACCCGTTAGAGGAGAGATCCTCACTTGGACTATGTGCAAGTAGGGCAGCATCCTGCTTCATGAATTTACCGAGCTCAGAACACTTTAAGCAAGCCTCGGACCTATGGGAGTAAAGGAGTCCCACTACCATTTGACAGGCGAGGGACTCCTTGGAAACAACTTGGCGAACGAAATGGAATTCGATGGGGAGCTATCAATATTAATGGGGCTTATGGATGAAAGAAGGTAGAACTGGCTGAGTCAGCAAAGAGGATGCATCTGGATGTGCTAGGAGTAAGTGATATTCGGGTGAGGGGAGATAATGAGGAAGAGATAGGAGATTATAAGGTGTACTTGACGGGTGTTAGACAGGGAAGGGCAGAGTCTGGGGTAGGGCTCTTTATCAGGAATACCATTGCACGCAACATAGTTTCTGTTAGGCACGTAAATGAGCGAATGATGTGGGTAGATTTGTCAGTGGGAGGAATTAAGACAAGAATTGTGTCCGTGTATTCACCATGTGAGGGTGCAGATGAGGATGAAGTTGACAAGTTTTATGAAGCATTGAGTGACATCGTGGTCAGGGTCAACAGCAAGGATAGAATAGTGCTAATGGGCGATTTCAATGCGAGAGTTGGGAATAGAACTGAAGGATACGAAAGGGTGATTGGTAAATGTGGGGAAGATATGGAAGCTAATGGGAATGGGAAGCGTTTGCTGGTCTTCTGTGCTAGTATGGGTTTAGCTGTTACGAATACATTCTTCAAGCATAAGGCTATTCACCGCTACACATGGGAGGCTAGGGGTACCAGATCCATAATAGACTATATCTTAACAGACTTTGAATTCAGGAAATCTGTTAGGAATGTAAGAGTTTTTCGGGGATTTTTCGATGATACAGACCACTATCTGATCTGTAGTGAACTAAGTATCTCTAGGCCTAGGGTAGAGAAAGTGAAATCTGTCTGCAAACGAATAAGGGTAGAAAATCTCCAGGACGAGGAAATTAGACAGAAGTACATGGATATGATTAGTGAGAAGTTTCGAACAGTAGACAGTAAGCAGGTTCAGGATATAGAAAGTGAATGGGTGGCATACAGGGATGCTGTAGTAGAAACAGCAAGGGAATGCCTAGGAACAACTGTGTGTAAAGATGGGAAAAGGCGAACATATTGGTGGAATGATGAAGTGAGAGCAGCCTGTAAACATAAAAAGAAGGCTTATCGGAAATGGCTCCAAACAAGGGCCGAGGCAGACAGGGATTTGTATGTAGATGAAAGAAACAGAGCGAAACAAATAGTTGTTGAATCCAAAAAGAAGTCATGGGAAGATTTTGGTAATAACCTGGAAAGGCTAGGTCAAGCAGCAGGGAAACCTTTCTGGACAGTAATAACAAATCTTAGGAAGGGTGGGAAAAAGGAAATGAACAGTGTTTTGAGTAATTCAGGTGAACTCATAATAGACCCCAGGGAATTACTGGAGAGGTGGAGGGAATATTTTGAACATCATCTCAATGTAAAAGGAAATCATCATGGTGTTGTTGCAAACAGCCAAGCTCATGGGGTGGAGGAAAATTATGTTGGTGAAATTATGCTTGAGGAAGTGGAAAGGATAGTAAATAAACTCCATTGTCATAAGGCAGCAGGAACAGATGAAATTAGACCTGAAATGGTGAAGTACAGTGGGAAGGCAGGGGTGAAATGGCTTTATAGAGTAGTAAAATTAGCGTGGAGTGTTGGTAAGGTACCTTCAGATTGGACAAAAGCAGTAATTGCACCTATCTACAAGCAAGGAAACAGGAAGGATTGCAACAACTATCGAGGTATCTCATTGATTAGTATACCAGGCAAAGTATTCACTGGTATCTTGGAAGGGAGGGTGCGATCAGTCGTTGAGAGGAAGTTGGATGAAAACCAGTGTGGTTTCAGACCACAGAGAGGCTGTCAGGATCAGATTTTCAGTATGCGCCAGGTAATTGAAAAATGCTACGAGAGGAATAGGCAGTTGTGTTTATGTTTCGTAGATCTAGAGAAAGCATATGACAGGGTACCGAGGGAAAAGATGTTCGCCATACTGGGGGACTATGGAGTTAAAGGTAGATTATTAAAATCAATCAAAGGCATTTATGTTGACAATTGGGCTTCAGTGAGAATTGATGGTAGAATGAGTTCTTGGTTCAGGGTACTTACAGGAGTTAGACAAAGCTGTAATCTTTCACCTTTGCTGTTCATAGTTTACGTGGATCATCTGCTGAAAGGTATAAAATGGCAGGGAGGGATTCAGTTAGGTGGAAATGTAGTAAGCAGTTTGGCTTATGCTGACGACTTGGTCTTAATGGCAGACTGTGCCGAAAGCCTGCAGTCTAATATCTTGGAACTTGAAAATAGGTGGAATGAGTATGGTATGAAAATTAGCCTCTCGAAGACTAAATTGATGTCAGTAGGTAAGAAATTCAACAGAATTGAATGTCAGATTGGTGATACAAAGCTAGAACAGGTCGATAATTTCAAGTATTTAGGTTGTGTTCTCCCAGGATGGTAATATAGTAAGTGAGATTGAATCAAGGTGTAGTAAAGCTAATGCAGTGAGCTCGCAGTTGCGATCAGCAGTATTCTGTAAGAAGGAAGTCAGCTCCCAGACGAAACTATCTTTACATCGGTCTGTTTTCAGACCAACTTTGCTTTACGGGAGCGAAAGCTGGGTGGACTCAGGATATCTTATTCATAAGTTAGAAGTAACAGACGTGAAAGTAGCAAGAATGATGCTGGTACAAACAGGTGGGAACAATGGCAGGAGGGTATTCGAAATGAGGAGATAAAGGCTAATTTAAGTATGAACTCGATGGATGAAGCTGTACGCATAAACCGGTTTCGGTGGTGGGGTCATTTGAGACGAATGGAGGAGGATAGGTTACCTAGGAGAATAATGGACTCTGTTATCGAGGGTAAGAGAAGTAGAGGGAGACCAAGACGACGATGGTTAGACTCGGTTTCTAACGATTTAAAGATAAGAGGTATAGAACTAAATGAGGCCACAGCACTAGTTGCAAATCGAGGATTGTGGCGACGTTTAGTAAATTCTCAGAGGCTTGCAGACTGAACGCTGAAAGGCATAACAGTCTATAATGATGATGTATGTATGTATGTATTTTTTGAACACATTTTTGTCTATCTATGGGGTTTCCCTGATGGAACACTTAACTTCAAAAGGCATTTTACAAGAACAGCCGCCAGTATCAGTACTAGGAATAACATCTTACAGAAACTCTGTGAGATTGCATGGCGCTGACTGCTTTAACACTGATAACCTTTGCTCTGGTGCAGGAAATCAATCATCAATAAGTCACCACTGAGTCGCCCTGGTGACAGATTCCCTATCTGATCTTTACCTAGATTTTTCCTAAATAATTCCAAAGTATCCTGTGTCAGAATACTGCACTGTAGCCTGGAATAACTGTACTCCCGCCAGGCGTGTTGACACTTTACTAAACCAGGAAATCAATCATCAATAAGTCACCACTGAGTCGCCCTGGTGGCAGATTCCCTATCTGATCTTTACCTAGATTTTTCTTAAATAATTCCAAAGTATTTGGAAATTCATTGAACATCTGCCTCTGTAAATAATTCCAATCCCTAACTCCTCGTCCTATAAAAGAATATTTGCCCCAATTTGTCCTCTTGAATCTCAACTTTATCTTCCTATTGTGATTGTTCCTACTTTAAAAAATACCACTCAAAATTATTTGTCTTCCAATATCATTTCACGCCGTCTCTCCACTGACAGCTTGGAACATACCAGCTAGTCCATCAGCTCGTCTCCTCTTTCCCAAGTCTTCCCAAACAAAATTTCGCTACTCTTTTGTCGGAAATCACCCGGAACAAATCGAGCTGCTTTTCTTTGAATGTTTTCTCCAGTTCTCGAATCAAGTAATCCTGGTGAGTGTCCCATACACTGGAACCACACTCTAGTTCGGGTCTTACCACAGACTCTCCTCTACATCCTTTATACAACCCTTAAATACTCTCAACAGCATTTGCAGAGATCTATAAGTTACCCTTTGTTTACAGTCCCGTTTATGTGACACGAATGAAGATCTTCCCTTATTTTAACACCTAGGTAGTTACAGTGATCCCCATAAGGGGTTTCACCCCATCAAGCCAATAATTAAAACTGGGAGGACGTTTCCTATTAGTGAAACTCGTGTACTATGACGGGAGCACACAAAAACACACCAACCGTCTGCCTGCGAATGCATTTAGTACCCACAACTCTGCGATATGAATGTGCTCTCATAAACGAGTTTACAAGAACAACTGCTGACCCTGACCTTCCTCCCCATGAAGACACTCTTACTATCAATAGGAATAGGCTTCGATCCCGCAGCCCTCCACTGCTAATCACTCAGGCTATGAGTAGCAATGGAGCTGGCGTAGAGGACTGATGGTCGAACTATGCAAGGCTAGTGCTACGCTAGAGCCATTCAAGTTGCCTTCTATCTCAACCAGGTCACCAGATATCCAAGAACATGGGAAGATCTAGCTCGTCTTTAACAGAAGACGGATAAACTGTGGAGGATGCACTGAATCTTTCTTTAAATGAGGTATAACATCTCCACTTGGTTGCAACTGTGTGCTGAACATCAAACTGTTCAGCATATCATCCAGATGTGCCCACTATGTGCATTTTCTGACGACCCGCTGATGACAGACGATGCGATCAGTGGAACTCAGATACTATGGTCGACTGCCGAGAAGTCTCGTACATGCGGGGAGTTAACATGACTGTGCGCATGCGCCAATCTCAAGCCTCAAGGCCTGACAATAAACATCGGTTCCGTCCGCGGTGATTCTTGTGAACTAAAGTGCTGCTGTGAAGTTTTATATTGGTAGTGCAATCGCGCTTTAGTTTCACATTTACTGTAAGTACTGCACAATGAACACGCATCTTTTTCAGAGAACTCGCACTGTTTATCACGACTAATGTTTGTAGCTAAGAGTATAGTATCTGTTACTCGTGCCGTACCTACAAGCTGCCGCGACTTCTCGTGACACGCAGATAATAGATTAGAATACAAACTAATTTTGCTAGGAGTATGTGCCGTCTATCCAGCGCTTCCGTAATGTAGCGAGAGTAACATTACTTTTAGGGTTTCTAATAGGTCTAGCCCCTAATGTTTACGCAAATCTCAAAGCAGAACTGTTGTCCGGGTTAGGTAAGCGTAAACATCCGGATTTTGAAGATTAACCTTTTCGCTGCTGAATTCTCGGACAGGCTGGTGCGACCCCATCGTCAATTTAAACATAATATACAAGCATTAACTACAGAATAATATTTTGAGACGATATTTAACTCACCAGTTTGTTCCTACAGTGTTGGAGACAGTCCACGTTTTGGATCCAGGCTTCGATTCCACACGAAGTGGCGAAAATTTTGTCCATTAGGAAGGTGCTTTGAAATTTTCATTTGCATATTGGGCTATTCCTACTATATTAACGCAGAATAACAAACCGTACACAAGATTAACAGAAGAAAGATTAAATTAAACACACAATATTCATAAATGTAGGGCGGAACTGGTCATAAATTTAGCATCAATTTTCTGTTTATAGAATCTGTTTGCTTTGTCTGATACCCTCACCGACGTCTCTTCTTTCACAAATACCCTGAAATAATCCATTTCAGGGCGTTCAAGGGTCAAATTATTATTTGTCGCTTGAAATACATGCGCCTTCGGCGTAAAATAGTCATCCGACTACGTGGGCAGGCGAAAGTCAGTGTCATTTCTTCCTGTCTCTGGCAGCAAATCATCATCTCTATCAACATGATTATCACTCTCTATCACTTAACTGACATCCTCAATATCAATACCGCCAATGCCGTAATCCACATCACACTCAATCTCCTTAAGATTTCCTTTGAACGCATCTTACGTTCGTAAGCGGTAGCCATCATTCAAACACGATGTTTACAACTGTGACAAAAGAAAAACGGTTTACTGCAGAACAATTCACAGAAGAAGTATAAAATACTCAGTTTAAAGTGAGACTAAGAGATGACAAAATAATGCAACACAGTTATAAGGCAGATCGAGTATACTCGATCGCAGCAGTGAAAAGCTTAAATACCTTGTCTCTGATCGTTCTGAGCACTGTTAAATGGACACAAACTTAATTAGTGCATTTACAGTTCATGGTGTAATGCTATCTGCGAAAAAAATCCACAGCTTTTTTTCAGTCATTTGACCGGGTCAGGGATGGAATGAATGAAGCCCCCATCTAGCAGTGAGGATATAAATTGTGCCGGCTGCCGAAGCCTGTCGTACTCCCCTGGGACAATGATTAATGACTTGAGAGATGAAGTGAAATTATATTGGAGAGTATTGCTGGAATGAAAGATGACGAAAACAACCTGGAATACCGAGAGAAAAACCTGTTCCATCTCCGCTTTGTCCAGTACAAATGTCACATGGACCGACCGGGATTTGAACCATGGAACAGCAGTAAGAGGCCGACGTGCTGGCGCCTGAGCCACAGAGGCACTATACTAGCCACGTTAAGTAATAGTACTGTATGACGTCGACCTATGAATAAAGATATACAGTAGAGTCTCGATTATCCGACCTAAACGGGACCTGGAGTACGTCGGATCACCGAAAATGTCGGATAATACAGAATAACTTTGAAATTGAACTGATACAAACAGGAAGGCTATACTCTAGTACTAAAACAATGACATGTTTTACGGTACTCTGTGTATTGAATTATCAATTCAATTGTACAGTACATGCAGTACTGAACGAAAACATTCCAGATGTCTTACGAAAAGAAACTTTTCTCCACAGATATTAAGCTGCCTAATGCCGTACCGTTTTTGCCACCGATCAAGCCACCCAGCACTGGCAGGAAAATTAGGGTCCCCTTCATTAAACTCCTTCTGGAAATACACAGCCTTTTCCTGCAGAATAGGGCCAGATATTGGCAGGCCCTTTTCCCGGCGTTGAGATAACCAAAGAAATAGTGCTTCACTTACTTTTTTCGTACTCAAATTTTTCATTTTTTCTCTGCTCTGGTAGAGCACCACTTTTCAATTTCTTCCCTCTGTTTTTTCCAGTCTCCCACTGTAACACATCCAACACTATAATCTGAAGCCACATTTTGAAGAATTTCCCCTTTGTCCAGTCTCTTTAATGCACTCAACTTGTCTTCCATAGAAACAATCACTTTCTTCCATTTACTCGCTATACTCACAGAGGATATGAAAACTAAAACATCCTCACCCAACCAATACTACAATGAACAATGACTAAAAGACTCACTGCACCTGTCCTTAAGAAGAAAAAACTGTCCTACCGCCAGTGGTCAGACCAGTGCTTGTCCCATGGTCGCACCCTCCACAGCGGGTGTGCCTGAATTTAGTCTCCACCAAAAGTTCAAATTAAGTCTACCAATGTCGGATAACACGGAATGTCGGATAAGCGAAGGTCGGATGAGCGAGACTCTACTGTAATTTAATTGTTTTCCAATGTATTGGCTGACCTTTACGAGAGAGTGCCCCATACAAGAAGTCAGATATAAATTACCGAACATGATTCGGCTTACTGGCAGGAAATTCAGAAAACACAGAATTGTTTTTCTTTACATTTTTTGCAATGTTTGGGATCTATGAGCTCTCTTTTAGAGTCAATATGACTAACTGTCGAACTGCCTCATTCATTAAACTGAAACAAGCGATAGGCATACACGAAAAATAATAGTGCCTTATTAAACCCAGCACAACCAATGTGTTTGATATGAATTGATTTATTTGTCATATACGAAAGTGATATTATTCCAATTGGTAATAACATTAACAATAATAATTATATTAATGCATAAAATAATAAGTTTAACACTTAAAACTGGGACGACTTGTAAATAAAACGGAGACAGAAAACGTATTATAACGGCAACTTTTTGAGGTAAAGCATTAAAAGGTGCCTGATATTGTGTATCACACATATTTAAGCGAATTACTAATTCATATTAAACAGACGTATAAAAAATGATCAAAAATACCTCCATAGAGTTATCAATAATGTGGTAGATAACAGTTACTTTCTACAACAATTCTCGTTCAATACCCGGAAAGGAAGTTTAAGACACAGACATCTCTTGTTTCTTCCGATTTCTAAAACAGTATTTTATAGAAGCTCACCACTGTTCAGAATGTGCACTACTTATAACGTCACAGTTCAAAAATTTCCTGATCTTGATCTAGACTTTGCTGTTAGATACAATTATTATGTAAAATTATTGAAGAAGGCACACAGTTGAAGTAATGGTCACACTATGCTGGGCACTTTGAGTTCAGTTCACTATTTCTGAAGGTTTACCCTATAGGTGTATATATGTACTATATTTATACTTATTTCTTGGTTAATTTGTGTTTCATTTTTGTGTTTTATTTTATTTAAATTCATATAATTTAATATAGATGAAGAAAATGTAGGGAAAACTGCAAACAAATTATCATTACTAATGTCTATTTGCACTTAAGATTTAATGTGATGTTCATACCTATTGCTACAACTCATCTCTCACCAAACACATATATTTCATGCGTTACTTTCTATGATTTTCTTTTTGTATGCCAGTTTCTTTAACTGGTGTCAGTCTAACATTGGAGTTATTTCTTTTGTAGATCCTAATTCCTAATTTATTTTATGTTTCTGTTTTTCTAATTTTCAATTCATTTTTAGATATTAAGTATTTTAGGTCATAAGTCCACTTCGAACCTGAAAAAAGTCTACTTTTAAAATTAATTTTTAGATATTACAGTAAGTATATTTAAACTTGAAAAAGTATTAATGTGCTGTAAATTCCGTTTGCTACTGTACTTGTTAATAATGTTGTATATTTTTATTTTTAGATATAAAGTTCTTTCTAACAATTGTTATTTTTAATAATTAATGCATAATGACTAAGCCACCTGTAATTGGAGAAACATCTCTGTTGGTGCTTAGCCTACAAGGAATACAAAGCCTGCCCAATAGCCACTCATAGCTGTCCGCCTTGTGGATACAATGCTTGCCGCTAGAGGCGCTGCAATTCAACCTCAAATGAACATCTCGGTTGGCGGTATTTCTACACGTTGTATGCTTACTGGTGACGTTTACTACGAAAGTTGAATGTTAATACTGATAGAAATAATGAAACTCAATAATGATTTTGTTTTGTCCGAATCCTTGCCTGAATGGTCAGCGTTGAGGCCTTCGGTTCAGAAGGTCCCGGATTCGACTGCCGGCCGGATGGGTGATTATAATCACGTCTAATTAATTCTTCTGGCTCGGGGACTGGTGTTTGTGTTTGTTCCAACACTTTTCCTTTCATATTCAGACAACACACTACACTTCCAACCACCACAGGAACTTGATATAGTGATTACCGGACCTCGGATTTTTAGGTGCTAAAATATTATTTTTAGCTGCCTAAAACAGACTCTCAAATAGGCTCCACAATATTTTTAGACAGCTGCCGTTTTACGTATCTTAATATGCATTATTTAAAACACCATGTTGATTTTGCTAAATTGATTATAATTCGATATGGGGAAATATAAAACAAGTTCCACTCACCTCTTTGCTGCAAACGTCGCAGAATATAATTTTACCATCCGATGTGAAACGGGTAAACTCTTATAAACTGAGGATGACTTGGAACCTGACACTTTCGGCTTTATTCATACACTCACCAAATGGGAACAGGGTATTGTTAAAATACGTCAATCATATTACAATGGTGTACTGTTTCGTACCGTGTTGTAAACAAGGCTCCAGAAATAAAGTTCCTGGAACGAGTTTCCATGAATTCCCTTGCCAAAAGCCAACTAGGAAATAATGGATTAAAGCAAGAAGCAGACAAGGTATGGTACAGTAAATACGCAGACCATGTGACGCCAAAAATTAGGTTAATTATTATTATTGCTCCTGTTCTGATGATGATAATTTCCTTATTCTGTTGTGTAAGTGGTACCAAGGATAAGTTATGGAACCCTAGTGACCGCCCGTCGAGTGCTGCAATGGCATATATTGGAGGGTATTTGGTAATAGTTGTCGAAGACCACATGCCATGTCAAGAGTGTGTTGATAAAATGAGTAGTATCCAGAGCCCATCTCCACTAACGTCATTAATAAAAATCAAAGACAGAGGTGTCTCACGTCTCAGATATCCAAAGCTAAGTTTTGTTTCACTGCTGATGAAACTGGGGCAAGTAAGGGACGAAATGTTATCGGTAACGCTAGGCAGTCCAAAAATAGCACAAATATTAACCGAAATACTGTTGCCACGTGTTGCTAAAAATCCTATTCTACAGTGTGGAAAAAGTGATCATCCTGAGGAACTAAGCAGAATAATACTGCAGAAGTTTCTGCACCCCTCTGTCGTAATTACGCTAATGGCATGACAGATGAGTATCGCCGAGATTACTTCTCGAGAAGAAAAACAATTTATGATATAAAAATATCAAGGAAAATAGTTAAAGTCGTTCCTTTTCATTGAAAATCTATGGTGCGGTAGTAAAAAATCTAGTGCAGACCTTATATCCTTTTAAATGCCAGACATAGATTTCGACAGTTATATGTGTTATCTGAAATGAAAATCCACAGCTGAATTGAACTCCTAGGGGTAAAAGGTGAACATTTACTATGTTCTACTTCATTCTGATCAGTAACATATATAATATACATAAAGTATAGTGTAGAGATAAGTTTGTGTGGGTTTTTACTCCCGGTAGCAATGCTAGTAAGTGCTGATGTAAGGGGGTATACTAGCGCTGCAGCGGTCAAGACGCGCACTGCCAGGCGGACACTGTTTCTGAAGAGAGCACTGCGAGTGAGCAGGCTTTTTATTCATTGTAGGCTAAGGTTGGTGGTATGAAATAAATAAATATGTACTTACAAAAATTGGACAGTCAAATAAAATATGATGAACAGTTTGTGGCATTCCACAGGTACAAGTGTAGGGATTCTGGATATTGATTCTAAACCTCTCAAGATATGATCCAAGTTTTCCATGTCTTGACATAAACTGTGTTTAAGTGTGGTCATGTGTTAATCTACTTTTCAGTAAGTATATCTTGATTTTTCGGGGAGAACAAATTCCTTGTAAGCTGACCTCTTGAGCTAGTTATCCACTCATTATTCCATGTACCCATTCTTCGCATACGTTTTCAGTTCCTTCTTTTTTTTTTTTTTTTGGCAAATGACATACGGCACTTGCCATACATTAACAGAGAGTCGGGGGTGCTTGCAGCTACTTTCGCAAGTTCATCAGCTGTCTCATTCCCTTTATGACCTCGTGCCCAATTCATGCAGATCTTCTTGTTGTAGTATATAAATGTGATCGTATATTAACAGCAATCGGATGTAAATTATATTTGTCTTGAATTGCATTCAAGGCAACCTGAGAATCGCCCAATATACGTGCATTACAATTGTCACTCTTTGTCCATTCAACTGCCTGTTGTACAGTGCAAGTTAATTCCATCATGCTAGTAAGTAGATTTTTAAGAAATTTTAAATATGAATTAGTATTGGATAGGTGGAAATTTTTAATAAATTCTTTAAAAAAGTTAAATTCATTACGGTTACCCTACCACTTCGACTTACTTTTCTTCCACTTACTTTTGCCAGGCTTTTCGCTCTCAACTATCCTATCCTACCTCCCTTGGTCAGCTCATGTTCTTTCCTGACCCAGACGGTATTAAGTTTCCGAGGTTTATGGAGTCTTTCATCTTCATGTTCTCTGTGGCCTTTTTCTTTCTATTTTCATTTTTAGAATAGTCGGACCCCTTCGAATTTCATTCTGATTAGTTTTAATGGAGGATGCCTGCCGAGTTGTACTTCCTCTTAAAACAATAATCATCACCAACACCACTGTGATTCAAGGTGCATTAGACGTAATGTCGATATGTTTATCCTTTTTTACATTTTAATACGTTGTATTTGTTTTTGAATCACTGTTTAGTCAACATTTAATGATGGACGTAACTCCTAGGAAGCGCCAAACTATTGTAACAATAAGTGGAGAGATTTATTTAACTTGTCCGGCTCCAGTGGCTAAATCATTTGCGTGCTGGGTTTTGGTTCAAGGGGCCCCGGGTACGATTTCCGGTCGGGTCGGGTATTTTAACCTTAATTGATTATTATAATTGCCTCGGGGCTGGGTGGGTGTGTATGTGCCGTCTCTGAATAGAAAGTAAATGAAAAACAGGAGAATGATAAGAAAAAATAAAATATTAAAAAGGGCAATATGATATTCTTCTTCCTTCGATTTTGACCTACTTTGGATCACGGTAAACAATTGACTTGCTGGTTAGTCCTTTTTCCTTCTTCCAGAAATTCTTCATCATTTAACTGTCTTCCTCTCCCCCTCACCATATGATCTTGGACTTTTCATTTTGCTTTTCGGTAACCCCTTCAAATTATCAATTTTAGCACGAAACATATTTCTATTAAAGTTTTCTTTTGGATTGATGGAAACTTCCTCCATGTCCTTTCTTGTTACTTTGATACCGCAAAGACGTACACACGAAATGCTATCAATTGTGTACACTCTTTTATTTACAAATTATATACATCTTGACAAAACACTACTACGAAGAAGGAGAAGAAGAAGAAGGAGACTGCAACACTTGCATGTCAACCAACTACCAACGCAACGAAATCACAACCTGAATTCACATGCTCGATTAACGACTTGCACTCACAACTCTCGCTAAAACAACTCTCACTCCAACTCACAAGACTGCCTCTTTATATACATTGCCTGGCCAGGCTTCTAGAAGAATATGACATAACATTCTTTCTCGTAGTTTCGAGAGTCTCCAATAACCTATTTACAATGAATGGAATTTTTGTAACTCTATAGTGTCAAAGGTACGTTGTTATGGACTATTACCGTTGCACAACATTACTCTGGATTTATACACCATATTTACAGGTAATCATAAATTATATACTATTAATTGTGTGTTCTTACATTAAATAAACATATATTAATATACGTACAGCAGACGTGTCGTGACATAACCTCATATACAATTCTCAAATAGTAAGATCATGATTTGTACCAAAAAAAGTCTGTATATAACTACGTAAATAATAATTCTAATGTCAATAAACGTAAACAACTTCATAGCAGCACCTCACAAGTCATAATAAAAATCGTACTTATAATCATCGAGCTCGATATATCCATTATTTGCCCATGGGTTAGAGAATCGTTTCCAAGTTATAGTAGTCCATTACAGTTGCATCGACTTCTACCCAAGATCGAACCTGTGTTCAATCCACGAGGTTTGGCATGGAGAAGGTTGAAAGTCAGCCCGTGCTTCTGGTAGAATTAGGAATAGGTCTAACCTTTGCCATATTTTGACAGTCAACTATGTGTAAACCTTGTTTATAGCAATTATAGTTCGTCATAGTTATATTTCAGTTGCCATGGCCTCCGAAACCTATTCCAATCAAAGTAGTAAGCCGTTATTGCCGGTAGCTTGACATGACGTTCATACTAATTCTTTGTTTTTATAACTGGGTAGGTACTACATGTGTCCATCAATGGTCCCAGAAAATGTTGCGGAAATGATCAACGAGGCTAAATACTTTCAATTATTTCATGTAATCATGATGACGCCTGGGGATTTTTGTGACTTTTCCATGGAAAGCGAGATATATTTAAATACTCAACACCTTAAGATTACCACTGTGAGCTGGATAAAGATGTCAAGAGCTGAACTTTCATCAGTCAAGACAAGGCAATCATTCAAAGAGAACTGAGGAAGGAGCACAACATCCTCTAAAGAATGCGGTCCAATCACGCCATCAGCGAAATGAAGTAAAAGGACTTATGCTGCATTCCTTCGATGAACAATATCTTGCGTTTTACCGTGGAATTTGTGCGTGAATTATGCTCTTCAACTGACAAACTGATTAAGGTGATTTATCGCAATGTGTTTTATCGCATCTGTTGTTTAAGTAGACTTTCTTAAACAAATTCTGAACATCTCCCTCGGAAAAATTTTCCAATCCTAACTCCTCGTCGAATAAAAGAACATTTGCTCCAATTTGTCCTCTTAAATTCCAGCTTAATATTCCTGCTGTGATTTCTGTACTTTTAAAATACCACTTAGACTTCTTTGTCTACTGATATCATTCCACGCCATCTCTCCACCGACAGCCCCGAACATACCACTTAGTTTGCAACGTTTTCGTAACGCTACTCTTTTGTCAGAAACCACCCAGAACAAATCGAGCTGCTTTTCTTTGGATTTTTTCCAGTTCTCGAAGCAAGTAATCCTAGTGAGGGTCGGTCCCATACACGGGAACCATACTCTAGCTGGGGTCATACCAGAGAAATATGTGCTCTCTCCTTTACATCCTTGCCACAACCTTTAAAATACCTCCATAACCATGTGCAGATATCTGTACCCTTGATTTACAATACCCTTTATGTGATTACACCAATGAAGATCTTTACTTATATTAACACCTAGGTAGTTACAGTGATCCCCATTAGGAATTTTCACCCCCTTTACGCAGTACTTAAAAGCGGGAGAACTTTTCCTATTTGTGAAACTCACAACCTGATTTTTAACCCCGTTTATCATCATACCATTGCCTACTGTTCATCTCACTACATTGTCGAGGTCTTTTTGCAGTTGCTCCCAATCTGGTAACTTATTTATTACTCTATACAGTATAATATAATCCGGAAAAAGCTTTATCTCAGATACACTCCATTCCCTTTGCGAGGTACTCCCAATCTCTTCTTCTAAAACAGTAAAACATGTACGCAACGGAATCTCATGGTACCACGTTTCTTGTCCGCTGTCCATGGGTTTCCGTTGAGAACAGGTTGATATCATTGCACTCGCGTGTTGGATACTGGTGTTCTATACAGCAGTCTGAGATGTGTTCTAGTCATTTTAATGCATTGTGGACCTCTCACGATAAACAATAGACTACTGTACGAGGTATGCTGTAACACTGCCTAGCTTATTGATCGTTACAGAAGACATTACAATAAATTTCTTTTCACTGCAGTCAGTCAATTGACAAACTGAATAGACAATGATTTTTTGCGATGTGTTTTATCGCATAATTTGTGCCTGAAACATAATTAGCATAACTTTGTACAAAGTTTTCATGACATCATGTGGCGAAGTCTCGAACTGCAGCGTAACTTTTGTTAAGAAGATCCATAGGTAGCACAAGAAAAGCGTAGAGATGAAATTTTTACACCAAAGACACTTTAGTTCAGCTTTGCTCTGAAACTTCCATTGCCGACTCTTTGGCTCACTTTATGCGCAACGGGTCACATATGGAAATGTTTTTAGACTGTGCAACTATCTAAACTTAGTTTTTTTATCTCTCCTCTCTCAAAGTTAGGGACCTTTTAGGAAACAGAAATCACCTAAGGTAAGTCTCTACTTATCTTAAAGATATTCTCTATCGGGGATAAATTCGTATCCGTTTACGTGTTAAATACATAATCGAAATGAAAAAAACCCTACTTTAGCACACAACAGTTTATCTTTTATATACAAGCCACGGTCCTCAGGTTTTTCATCCGTTAGGCAATTTTGAAATTTGAAAAATTCTTCCAATTAATTTAAAGCCGCGATCATGAGGAACGGCTGGGGTACGATCTAGCAGGGTATTGTCGGCATCTGTAAGGATGTATGTAGTTTTCGCAAGTTTATGAATCGTGGGGTGTATGTCATTATGGAAATGACCCTGTTCTGAACCTCTTGTAGCGCTCTCACATCAATCAATCAATCAATCAATCAATCAATCAATCAATCAATCAATCAATCAATCAATCAATCAATCAATCAATCAATCAATCAATCAATCAATCAATCAATCAATCAATCAATCAATCAATCAATCAATCAATCAATCAATCAATCAATCAATCAATCAATCAATCAATCAATCAATCAATCAATCAATCAATCAATCAATCAAACAATCAGGTGGAAGATTCCATATCAATTATTTACCTCATTAAATTTATTTGTAATTGTTTACCTAGCTTTTTGTTAAATGTTTCCAACGTACTTGGAGATTTATCTACTACTACTAAAAACGTTTTCATGCCTCCCCTGAAGGGGGGGGGGAGGCAGCTCACTTAGACTATATCGCCGTCTCCAAGGCCGGGAGATTTGTTACGGTGATCGAGATGAACGGAAAAGGTGAGTGGGTTGGCGGCCATGGCCTATCGTAGGAACTTTGCCTGCATTCGCCTCAGTGCAGAAGATTGGAAAACCACGGCAAACCATTCTCAAAACAGCCGTGAGACCCAGCACTTTCCCGTCTCACGAATGCAGAGGCGTAGAGCCACGGTAGAGTCGTGGCCACCCCTCCTCGGCTCGGTTGGCCGGTCGGAGTGCAGAACGGTCGGACCACGGACCGGCTGTGGCCACTTGTGGGCCGAAACCCACTCTGCATCCAAAATTGTATCCAAACTTTTAGGTTTGTTTCCCCAGGCTTCGCAACCGTACATCAGGTCAGGCGTAATGCAAGCTAAATACAACCTCTCTTTGAGTCGAATAGGCAAATGCCTGTCTCTCAATAGAAGTACAGAGCGCACATACGGACTTTCGCTCTGGCGATACGCTGTGCAATGTGATCGCGCCACAGCAACTTCCTCTCCGGGTCATACCCAGATACTTAGTCGTGGGTTGGCATGGCAAGTGGGCATCATCTAAAGTCAGGAGAGGGCCGTCCAGTCTTCTTCTAGTGAGTATCATGGCAACCGTTTCCGTCGCATTAACCTTGCACCAATTCACAAAAAAATATTTAAAGAAAAGTATTTAAAGATCAGGTGCTCTGTAGCCATAGCATACAACTCAACATCATCAGCATATAGTGCTATACGCACGTGCGGTAATCTGGGAAGATCAATCACCACGAGAACCGGTGAAAGAGTACTTCTAGTGTTAGTGTCTTCATTTCTGCGTGGGCAGAAAATCGGGACCGTGGTGACCTGGCAACCAGAGTTCGCTGTCTATCCATACCAGCGAGCTAGAAAGAAGATCATAGAGTGGCTATTGCACCACCATATTTGAATCCATTTGAACGCCGCGTCTGCCAAATTTTTAGCGGCCAAAAACAAGTGGGTGTGGTGATGAACCAAGACACAGGCTGCAGCAATAAAGACCGTTACATAGTTTTGTTAATTAGGAAACCACTCAAAGGTGTAGAATGTCCATTTTAAAGGCCAATGAAACACGAGATTTTATAATTGCATACTGCATGAAGAAGGAAAAGCATCACATTTCCTGTAAATACAAAATGAATCACAATACATTGACACAAAATACATTAAGCAATACAGTACCGGTACTTACGAGATGACGGATAAGGAAACCTCGAACAAAATAATATGACAACATGGAGAAATTATTTATATCGCTGGAACTGATGCAATAAAACAATGCACTGAAATTTCTCGTAATAAAATAACAATAATATAATTACGATTATAGTAATAATAAAACAATACAGTACCATAGTGAAAACTGTTCATATTCCATAACCCTTTAAAGCTCACATTTCTTTCTGCCCTTTTTGCATAGATGCTTCGTGACTGCGTATGTGGATTCTTAGTCCACACATATTTGACAATCTTTCGCTTTCCGAACCTGGATGATAAGTAGTTAAATATTTAGCCGCCCAATGCTGGAAAAACCGTGATGATAAGTAGTCCATACACAATGGTCTGATCAAAATTACACCCCTACAAATTGCAGTGACACAATATCTTGCAGACTAGGGAGAAAAATTAAGTAGAGCGTACAGGGAAAAGCAGTGGCTACATATTTAGCCACTAACCTATATGTGGTTAAATAATAAAAATAATAATCCGATTGAAAACATTATAGATTGTTTAGCACCGGGCTGAGTGGCAAACTTCCGGCACCTCGGCGTCTCCGAAAAACCGAAAAAGAAGTTAGTCGGACGTAAAGCAAATAACATTATTATTATTATTATTATTATTATTATTATTATTATTATTATTATTACATTGTTTAGCTTTCGAAGATGACATGGCTTTAATTACAAACTCATTAGATAATTCTCAAGAACAAATACGAGAATTACAGAAACAAGCAGTCAAAATAGGATTGCAAATATAAAAGTATTGTAAGAAAGTTCGTGACAAACTTCATGAATGCCCCACAAAATATCACAATTAACAATAACATAATATCTCGGACAGGTTGTTTTAAATACCTGGGAGAATCGATAACAAGCAACACAAAAGAAAAAAGGTAGTTATACTATAGATATAGGAGTAAACAAAATGGAAAGGATGTTTCATGTGAGAAACAATATATACAATAAGAAATCTCTATCCTGTAACTTAAAATTAAGACATTATTAAACAGTGGCCCAGCTAAACATTTTATATGCGACAGAAACTCGTAAACTTACAAGAATTGGAGATCTTGAGAAAATATAAAAAGTTGAAAGAAGAATTTTGAAAAAAAATAATACTGGGACCTATAAGAAACTACAATGCCGAATTTAGACTACAATCAAGCAGAGAGCTATATTTAAAATTTGAAAAGCTGACAAGTGTAATGACGAAAAGAAGACTCCAGTTATTTGGACACATTTTTAGATTGAATAACAATAGACTAACTAAACAAATCTTCAACTTATTGAACAGTTACAAATCCAAGCCAACGTGGTTCATTGAAATTGAAAAGGATATGAAAAACGCTGGAATTCAAATAGATACGATAGAAAACAGAACACGTTTCAGAGAAGTAACACGAAAGGCACGATTTCAGGAGAGAAAGAAATTAACAACTGGAAGAAAATGGACTCAGGAGGAAAAGGAACAACATTCTCAGCAAATGAAGGAAGTTTGGAAACGAAGAAAGTTAGATGCAATGAAAATTAACCTTAAGTTGATTTATCGTGCCCTCAAAAGGTTTATTCGAATAATAATAATAATAATAATAATAATAATAATAATAATAATAATGGCGCATGACTTCTAGAGAGGGCTAGTGAAAGTCTTACGTGTTGATCTGAGCGTCTGTGACAGAAGAAAAAGTTGTTGTAGATGGCACAAATGCCTAGTCCCGGGGCTAGGGTAATTATCTAATTGATGTTCAAATATCCGACCCGGCCGGGAATCGAACCCGGGCAAAAGGCCATCGGTCTAACCAGTCATCCATGCAGCCTGATATATTAGTAATAAAACACACAACAAGTATTTATAGGATAAAGCGTTAAAACTAATTATTTAAAAACGGAACAGTTCTTGTGTTAATGATGTTAAATATATTTTCCTGAATGATTCAATAACATGTTTTTGAAGGAAGATTCTGGTAGTGCCAATTCTTTTTATTTGCCTTGTGACGCACCAGTCAGACACGTCTTATGGCTACAAAGGAATAAGTCAGGGCTATACTTGCAAAGGAAGTGGCCGAGGCCTTAATTAAGGCACAGCAGCGCGGGCAATTGTCTGGTGCGAACAAGGGAAACCACGGTAAAAACATCCATCAGGCCTGTCGACAGTGAGATTCAAACCTACTATCTCTCGAATGCAAAGCTAACAGCTACGCGTCTCGAATCGAATTCACTCAGTGGAAGTGGTGATGTAAGACTGAAAGTCCTCGTATTACTCCGTTTCGCTGCGATAGGTGATGAGGTGATCAGGAAATTCGGAACGTTGTAGGTATGGTACTGGACATCAAGCAGCTTGTTCATTACATATTTATCTTCAAAATGCGGTGAACCCAAGAAAATATGCTCTGTAGGATACCATTTAATAATAAATGACGTTATCGGTTTCTCGTCCTACCAACTATTTTTACGGTTTTCAGAGATGCCGAGGTGGCACAATTTTGTCCCACATGTGCCTTCTTACGTGCCGTAAATCTACTGCCATAAGACTGACGTATTTAAACACCTTGACATACTACTGGACTGAGTCAGGATCAAACCTACCAACATGGGCTCAGAAAGCCAGTGTTCTACTGTCTGAGTGACACTGCTGGCCTATTCGGATTATTGCGTTTCACTGTTTCGTCGGTTCCTTATTTTTCAAAGGGAGCCTACAAGAAAAATGGGCCTATTGCATATATGCTGGATTCTGTTACAAACACAGACAATATAACTTTGCTTATCACCAAAAATTGTGTGCTTAACTGAAAATCTTATCTGAAATATCATACATTCTTTATGTTTTATCTACGGTTTGTGCAGTTGTACTGTATGCCACACACACATACGATATAATTTATGCAGTTATTTAGTACGATACGTTCTATTAAAAGTAACGCACTATAAGCGGACGAATCTACATGGAGGGCGCTTAAAGTATGGCGTCGCTATTTCGGCTTGGCACCACGCAGAGCGCTGTATCAGACATGCTAGCCACTCTCCTTTCTAGCTCGTTGATCTATACTAAGTACTCGTCATCTTCTTCCTTACATTGTTACCGTGTACCAGAACTCTGCGTTCTACATACAGTAGGTACAAATGGCACCGTGTTTTAAACGAGTTTCCAATCTTTGACTGGCGTTTCGTCTAGGTCACGCAAAGCCCCTTATATACGGTAAAGTCAATGAAGGCAGCAGAATTCCTATATCTTGTGAATATTTATGGCCATAAAATCAGCCACCATTTTGTTGGACGGACATTTTGATAGGTGGGCCTATCTTATGTGTTGGATCAGCTGTCATATTGGTGGACATAGATCTTGATGCTACATATTTCAATAGATTTATCGGAACACTTCATCTCCCCCTGTGGGTGAAGTCAAAGGATACATTATCTGCACCCCTGCACGTCGTAAAAGGCTACTAAGAGGGGAACCACCAAAGAATCTATACTCGCTCTCTCGTCTTCTAATATCAAAAAACACATCCATGATTCTATGTTTTTTGTTTCGTGAAGAGGAGACTCATTTATTTATTCAACCCATTTATTCTCCATATGTGGTGACATTTTGCGAAAGCAATAATTCTGCCCAATTCTTCGCACCATAATTTTCTCTTACTGAGACAAGTCAAACGACACCTCACACGACTGCTACGACCTTCATTATTTAGCCGCGTAACACGGCGATTTTGTACCTTAAAATGGCGGAATTATTACATCATCCAATGCCCTATGTTTCGTCCAGACATTATTTCTATTTGGAAAAAAAAATGTCACGTTTTTGTACCACTCACAGGGCCAAGCACGGTTTCGAAACTAGAGAAGAATTCTGCATCAAAACATAACGCAATTTAAGCAGAATGTACTCACCAATGAAGCCTTGTAGCATGAAGACAAACACACAATAATTACTGAAGCGTGAATCACAAGCACGAGAACACAACTAAATGTTAACATACAAGAAACGGACGCGGATATGATCTAACATGGTCGATAGTTGACGTTCAACTGTCTTCAAGTATGGCGTAACACAATAATAGTGTGGTAGGCTAATAGAAAGAGCGGCCATGTTGGTACGACAATGGTTTGACCGCACCCCGTATTGAGGGGTTCTTTGTTTTAACCCTGAGGCTATTGATACTGCGAACCTCCCCTAACTGTACTGGCAATAAAAGTACTAAATGATCTCCAGCAGATTTCTTTTATTCCCATAGAAAGGGGAAGGAATAAAGACTTGGGAAGGTCTCTTGTGATTGGTTTATTAATAAGCTAATTACTGAAAGGCGTGCGATATTGCCTTCTATGATAATGATCTCATAGTTTTGGGAATGACAACGTGCCAATACGTGCAACGTGGGTTTTAGCTCGTTTATTTATTTATTTATTTATTTATTTATTTATTTATTTATTTATTTATTTACTACCGGGCGAGTTGGACGTGCGGTTAGGGGCGCGCAGCTGTGAGTTCGCATCCGGGAGATAGTGGGTTCGAACCCAACTGTCGGCAGTCCTAAAGATGGTTTTCCATGGTTTCCCATTTTCACACCAGGCAAATGCTGGGGCTGTACCTTAATTAAGGTCACGGCCGCTTCTTTCCCATTCCTAGGCCTTTCCTCTCCCATCGTCGCCATAAGATCTATCTGTGTCGGTGCGACGTAAAGCAAATAGCAAAATATTTACTTATTTAATTAATTATTAGATACACCCGATGGAGGGCCATTTTACACAAAATATGTATCAAATTTAAGTAAGTTTAATAAGATAACAATCGGTATAAAAAACAATATTAAGTATCAACAGTAAATTACAAACAATAATAGCGTAATTAGAATGGTAACGATAAGTTGCGAGGGTCGGTTACAGAATTAGCAAAATAAATTTCATGGGTTGGAAGGACGAAAGAAAATGGAAAACTGGAGAGGACTTCAAAGGAATCTTTTAATTTTCTGTCTGAAGGATGCGAAGAGTGTAAATATGTCAGTATCAGGTAATGAATTACCAAGATTAGAGAGACGGTGGAAGATATTTTGTTTTTCTAGAGCGTTGTTGATTAGGCGTGGACGGGACACATGATGAATATGCACGTTGGTGATGAGCGGTGGTTTAACATGTATAGGGGCACATGATGAATATGCCCGTTGGTGATGAGCGGTGGTTTAACGTGTATAGGGGCACATGATGAATATGCCCGTTGGTGATGAGCGGTGGTTTAACGTGTATAGGGGCACATGATGAATATGCCCGTTGCGTGTTGAGCGGTGGGGTAACGTGTATAGGGGTACATGATGAATATGCCCGTTGTGTGTTTAGCGGTGGTTTAACGTGTATAGGGGCACATGATGAATATGCCCGTTGCGTGTTGAGCGGTGGGGTAACGTGTATAGGGGCACATGATGAATATGCCCGTTGTGTGTTTAGCGGTGGTTTAACGTGTATAGGGGCACATGATGAATATGCCCGTTGTGTGTTTAGCGGTGGTTTAACGTGTATAGGGGCACATGATGAATATGCCCGTTGTGTGTTTAGCGGTGGTTTAACGTGTATAGGGGTACATGATGAATATGCCCGTTGTGTGTTTAGCGGTGGTTTAACGTGTATAGGGGCACATGATGAATATGCCCGTTGTGTGTTTAGCGGTGGTTTAACGTGTATAGGGGTACATGATGAATATGCACGTTGTATGTTTAGCGGTGGTTTAACGTGTATAGGGGTACATGATGAATATGCCCGTTGTGTGTTTAGCGGTGGTTTAACGTGTATAGGGGCACATGATGAATATGCCCGTTGCGTGTTGAGCGGTGGGGTAACGTGTATAGGGGTACATGATGAGTATGCCCGTTGTGTGTTTAGCGGTGGTTTAACGTGTATAGGGTCACATGATGAATATGCCCGTTGCGTGTTGAGCGGTGGGGTAACGTGTATAGGGGCACATGATGAATATGCCCGTTGCGTGTTGAGCGGTGGGGTAACGTGTATAGGGGTACATGATGAATATGCACGTTGTGTGTTTAGCGATGGTTTAACGTGTATAGGGGCACATGATGAATATGCACGTTGGTGATGAGTGGTGGGGTAACGTGTATAAGGGCACATGACGAATATGCACGTTGGTGATGAGCGGTGAGGTAACGTGTATAGGGAAGAACGTTTATTTATTTTTATTTTATTAATGTCTTTCTGTACATGGCGGGGCTCAGGCTATGAAGCCTGCTATTATGCCAAACCATATAATTATGCACCTGTATAAACATAATATACTGAACATTATAACTACTTAAAAAATAAGTTAATTATAATTTAAAGTTAATGTGAAATGTAATTTGTATGAAATGTAAAGCATCATAAAAATCATTTTAACATTTTAAAATTAATTTATAATAATTACTATTATTAGAGCTATATCTCGAAAAATATAAACTATAATGTTTCTAACCTTACATTGACATTTTATTCATTTAACTTAATAATCTAAAATTTAAGGGTACTTCTAAGAGTAAATCAATCTGAGTGTAGGTAAAATTTCCAGCACATTCTTCTGAATAGCTTTAGGTTGCTTATGTCTCTAATTTCAGCCGGGAGAGAATTCCAGGAACGTATGGTCCCCGGTACAAATGACTTGTTAAACGTACTACTGTGATGAGTGGGGATGGACAGCAGGGTTTGTACTGATGACCTTGAGGGTGTTCTGCTTGAGGGAGAGAGGTAGTTGAAGTCTGTTCTCAGATAATGTGGTTTACCTGTTCGCAGTATTTTGTGAAGAAGAGAAACAGCATGGTATTTACGTCTATCACATAATCTTAACCAGGACAGCTGATGGAGGAATGGGCTGATGTGGGAATGGAGCGGAACATTTAGAATGAATCGAATGCAGGCATTATGCGCCCGTTGAAGTTTAGAACCAAGTGAACAACTTATGTTATTATAGACTACATCACCATAATCAAATATTGGTAGTATTAGTCCTTGAATGAGCAGTTTCCTGGTTTTGACAGGTAGAAAATCTCTCAGTTTGTATAGTGAGTGTAATGAACCGAATACACGTTGACAAATTTTTGTTACGTGCTCTGACCAACTTAAATACTTATCAAAAATTATTCCAAGGTTCTTAACGGAGTCTTTCAGTGCTATAGGTGTTTCATTGATCTTGACAACCGGTACGTTGATGCTTTCTAACTTGGCATGCGCTTTTCTAGATCCTATTATGATGGCTTGCGATTTTAATGGGTTTACTTTCAGGCAGTGGCTACTAGTCCATTCGTTAATGTTAAATAAGTCTTCGTTTAATTTCATGGTTGCTTCTTGTATGTCATTCGGCTTGGTATGAATAAACAATTGGATATCGTCAGCGTATAAGTGATATTTACAGTTCGTCAGTTGTTCTGATAGGTCATTCATGTATAGGGAGAACAGAAGTGGTGATAACACCCCACCCTGTGCTACCCCCATCTCAGTATTTCGCCACCTAGACACATTGTCTCCCACTGACACACATTGTTTACGTCCACTGAGATAGGAACGTACCCAGCATAATACATTATTAGAAAATTTCATCATTTCTAATTTAGCAAGTAAAATGTCTTTATCTACGCAATCAAATGCCTTTGTAAGGTCGAGAAGAGTAAGAATTGTCATTTGTCCGTTATCCATTGCTAGCTGAATGTCGTTAGTTACTTTTACTAATGCTGTGCTGGTACTGTAGTTCGATCTAAACCCTGATTGATATCTGTCGAGTAAGTTATGATGTAAGAGATAGGCTGTCATTTGTTTGTGTACTAGTTTCTCCAGTACTTTTCCTAGTACAGGGAGAATACTAATAGGGCGGTAATCGTCAAGGGTTGTGGGGGTACTGTTTTTCTGCAAGGGTCGGATGATGGCATTTTTCCAGTTCCCAGGAAAGATTCCCGTCATAAGAGAGGTGTTAATAATATGCGTTATTGTAGGAAGAATGATGTCTAGAATTCTTCTTAAAAGGGACAGGTTTATTCCATCGTGTCCAGTAGACTTTGATTTTATGTCATTAAGGGCGCTCTTTACATCACCTGGAGTCACGTGAGAGAAGTAGAATGTTTCACCACCATGCTTTCCCTTTGAAAATATTCTGTCAATAGTGGCTCTCTTGGTATTTCCGTTCGTCTGGACGTTTCTTGAGCTAAAATACTCATTCAGATCATCCAAAGGTACATTACAGTTACTGTCCTTTGTCTTCGTTTTACTTAGACCCATATCTCGGAGAGTCTTCCATGCAACAGCAGAGTCATGTGTATTTAAAATTTCGTACGAGTAGCGTATTTTAGCGTTTCTTATCATCTGCGTGGTTTTATTTCGAAGTTTTTTATAATTCTCAAAATTTTCCTGCGCTGGATGTTTCACGTAGTAGCTATAGGCTGAGTCCCTATCTTTCATTTTATCACGAAATTCTTGATTGAGCCACGGGTTAGAGGGTCGCTTTACTCGAGCAGTACGTAATGGGGCATGTCTGTCGTATAAAGTTAAGAAAAGTTCGTTAAAATGAGATACTTTGTCGTCAATGTCCTTTATATACTGAATTGTGTGCCATGGTGTGCTCAGAGCGTCCTCAATGAGAGCTTCTTCGTTCAAATTTTTGAAATCCCTGTATTTGATTATCTTAGGCCTGTATTTTGGACATTTTAAAGAGTATGCAGCGTAAATCATGTCATGGCGGGAAAGGCCTGGCACAGGCATCTGTCCATGTGTCAATATACGGTCATTATTGTTTGCAATGATTAGGTCGAGGAGTGTGTGCGAGGTTGCAACATGGTGTGTGGGTTGCAAGGGCAGAATTGTCATATTAATTGATTCAAACATGCATGTCAGTCGCCTAGTCTCAGTGGTTTCATTTTTCAGGTCAGTGTTGAAGTCTCCCATTAAAATCATATGTTCATACCTGAATATTAAATCCTGTAGCGCTTCTTCTAAATCTGTGATGTTTCCAGTCTTCGGTGGGCGGTACACTACACCGAGTAAACACTTCGTACCACGAATTTCAATTTCTACAAACAAGAACTCCGCTCTGTGAGAGTATTCACTTGGCGATTTAAATATTACTTTGTATTTCAAATCATCGCGTATAAATATTCCGACTCCGCCTCCAGGCTTTCCCTCTCTGTCGTTCCTAATTAAAGTGTATCCACTCATTTTAACCAGCGCTGAAGGTATAGATTGACGCAGCCATGACTCTGAAATCATTATAGCATGCAGATTACAGGTTGAAAATATTTCGGAGAATTCTGAGAAATGTGGGACAATGCTCTGTGTATTGACATGTGCTATTTGTAGAGAAGTAGGGTAGGGCGCAAGAATGTCTTTGAGACGGTTAGCGGTATTCTGCGAGGGGGCTGGCACGACGGGGTAATGACCTGCCTGGGACAGTGGTGAAAGGAGGCTGAAATTAGAGACATTTGTTTCCTGGTTGCTAAATGTTGCCAACTTGAAAGTTAAATGATGACAACTGATAGTAAGAGGTACCTACTACAACTATAAGATTATCACCTAATCAAAACTACAACTATGTGGAAAATTAACTTAAGTGAATTAAAATAACTATGGCGGTCCTTATATTACACAGAGTCTGCTCGTGACTAGCGAATACTGTTCAAATCTGAACGATTAGTTATGGCTATTTTACGGTTCCCTTGTTTTACGTATACGATCCCATCTCTAGACCATACGTTCTGGACGGTAAATTTTGCGACAGCGTCCTGAAGAAGTCGGAGTCTTGCTGGAGTTAGGTCCTCGCGGATGGTTTTATTCGTGCCCTTAAGTTTCTTTTTGTTCGTGAACATAGCGTTCCTCTTACGGTATGACACAAACTTGACGATTATAGGTCGCGGACGCCCATTCTGGTTTTTCCCAACCCTGTGAGACCTATCAATGTCATCCACAGAAAGACTGACCCCGATTTCTTTCGCAATGTCAAGAACTAAATTGTCAGTGTTCTCGTCCGCAGTTTCCGGTATACCGAACACACGTAGGCACTGCCTTCTCTGATACTGTTCTAAACAGTCAGTTTTATCCTGCAGTTCAGTTTTTAAATCACTGATTGTTTTGTCCCGCTCCTCTAGAGCCCTCCTAAGTTCTTCAATTACACTCGTATTAAAATTGATAGTTTCTTTTAATTGGTCAACAACTGACTTTGTTACCTGGTCCTGGATAAGGTTGGCAAGCGTGCCAAGTGTCTCCTTGCTGCTCAGCGCTTCCTGTACGGCCTGCTTAACTATGGCTTCCATTGGCACTTGCTTCACCTTGCGTGGCATTATTAATTTATTGGATTTCTTGCCTTTTACTTTCACCAATCACTTCACTAACACTCACTCAGAACCACTGCACTAGTAGAGATAATGTTATACACTCTGAGCTGCCACACTACGAATATTCACCTGCTAAATCCACGTTCGCCACGAGCCTCGTATTCTGCGTCTATGCACTGTCCGCCATTTTATCAGGAGCGCTGTAACAGTATTGCATTTGATATAGCCATTGATTATTTATTTACCTTGCGAGGTATTCGCAATCTCTTCTCTTATACTACAGTGAAACCTGCACCCAACGGAATCTCATGGTACCACGTTCCTTTTCCGCTGGGCACAGGTTTCCGTTAAGAACAGGTAAATCTGACATCATTGCACTCCCGCATTGTGTACTGGCGTTCTATACACCAGTCTGAGATGTTTTCTAGTCATTTTACTGCATTGTGGACCTCTCACGATAAACAACAGACTACTTTATGTTGTAACACTGCCTAATTTAGTAATCGTTACACAAGACACTACAATAAATGAATCGATTCATGCAGAAAGGGCCTTAGTTCAAAATAGAAATATTTCGTTAAAACGTAATATTTGGGAATAATATATCATCCGCGGGAGCCTCCGTGGCCCAGACGGCAGTGCATCGGTCCCTCACCGCTGGATACCGTGGTTCAAATCCCGGACACTCCATATGAGATTTGTGCTGGACAAAGCGGAGGCAGGACAGGTTTTTTCCGGGTACTCTGGTTTTCCCTGTCATCTTTTATTCCAGCAACACTCTCCACTATCATTTCGTAGCATATCAGTGGCGACCCCATTGTAATAATAGCCTATATATGGTTCATTCATCACATCCCTGACCCGGTCAAAGACTGGAAAACAGGTTGTAGGTTTTCATTTTCAATATATCATCCGAATCACGTTTACAACAGTGAATTAGGCAGGTTGCAGCTCATTTATGGATTGTGTAAGAACATGTCGATATGCAACTACACCATTTTCCATTTAGGGGCTCTAAAATTCACTGGACTGAGTCCCCTTCTGCACAAATCCTGAGCAATTATAGGTAAACTGTGAAAATATTACAAAATATAACGTTAACAAAATCATGTATTTTAAAATGCTAATGAGATACATTAAATATATTTCATAGTTACAATCGTTTATAACTGTAAGCTCTCAAGTTTTTTGAGTCACTGAAGTGAGGCCCCTTCTGCACAAATCACCGATTAATAGCATCACCTTGGTTTTATGGAGAAGAGGCCAGACTCTGTGACTGAGGGCCTTTTTCCTTGAATAGTGCTGACCGACTCTTCGTTTGTTGAATGTTATGAAGTCGGACTTAAGTCTTTTCAGCTAGAATACATCCATGTAGCAGTGTAGAACACGCTAATATCAAAATGTCATTTTCGTAAGAAATGGACTGAGGCCCTTTCCGCATGAAGCGATTCAAATTTCCTTTTCACTGCTTTTCAAGTTCTCTAGGAAGTTACATTTCTCGCAACAATTAAAATTTGTTAAAAATACAAGAATTGATTTATGGATATAACTTGCATAACATAATTGAGAGTGCAGAAGATATGGAGAAATTGCTGAATGCTATGGACACATTATTGGAGGAGGAGTACAAGATAAAACTAAATAAGTCCAAAAGAAAAGTAATGGAGTGCAGTCCAACGAAATCAGGTGATCCAGGAAATATTATATTAGGAAATGAAGTCCTAAATGAATTATATGAACATTGTTACTTAGGTAGTAAAATAACCAACGATGGCAGAAGTAAGGAGGACATAAAATGCAGAGCTAGCGCAAGCAAAGGACGCCTTTCTTAAGAAGGGAAATTTGCTTACTTCAAACATGATATAGGAATTAGAAAGATGTTTTTGAAGACTTTCGTCTGGAGCGTGGCATTGTATGGAAGTGAAACATGGTCGATAACTAGCTGAGAAAGAAAGAGAATAGAAGCTTTTGAAATGTGGTGTTACAGAAGAATGCTGAAGGATAGATCGAATCAAGAATGAAGAGAGACTGAATCGAATTGGTGAGAGGAGATCGATTTAGCTAAATTTGACGAGAAGAAGGGATAGAATGATAGGACACATCTTAAGAGAGACAGGATTTGTGCAGTTGGGTTTTAAGGGAAGTGTAGGTGTTGAGAACTGTAGGGTAAAACAAGGTATGAATATGACAAGCAGATTAGAGCAGATACAGGATGCAGCAGTTATGTAGAGATGAAAACGTTAGCACAGGATTGGGTGGCATGGAGGGCTGCATAATACCAGTCTATGGACTGATGACTCAAACAATAGGAAATTGCAAGATTGTCAACATTATTTATTTCCTTAAAGATTCAATGAAATTCAAAAACTAATACCGCCCTGAGTAGCTCAGACGGTAGAGCACTGGTTATCTGAGTCCAAGCTGACAGGTTCGATTCCTGGCTCAGTCCGATGATGCTTGAAGGGGCTCAAATACACCAGCCTCATGTCGTAGATTTACTGGCACGTAAAATAATATCTCAGGGACAGAATTCTGTCACCTTGGCATCTCCGAAAACCATAAAAAAGTACATCGTTAGTGGGACGTATAAATAATTGCGACGTTGGGATAGGAAAGGGCTTGTAGTGGGGAGGAAGCGGCCATTGCCTAAACTCGTAAGCAATTTAGCTTTCATCACGAATGAAAAATCACACAGATAAAATGATATAGTGTATACTATCCGCCGTATACTGACAAACTGTCTCCGTTTCCGCATTGTGCAGGTTCCGCCAGGTACAGGTACATTTGTATATGTTTTAGTGTTAATCTCATGGGGCCTTGGAGTATGTCCGTTAACACCAGGTTTCCGCTATGTACAGGGTCCATTATAAAGGGGTTTCACTCTAGTAAGCATTTTTTTTCCCGCTTCTGTTTGAGGTCGCCATTTCTAACTTTTCCTCCCCTCCATTCCGTTCAGGACTTCCTCTTTTGTAGAGTCACTTTCTCCCAGATTTACTGCTATTTCGCCTGTCCACATTAACCCAGTCCTCCTCCAAAACTGTCTTTCCTGGGTAATATTCTGGTCTTCTCTCCTCATAGCCAAACAAACTCAGTCTACGTTTTTTAATATTTGTACTCAACGGCCCTACCAATAAGGTCCACCCTCACATTGGCAAAATTCCGCACACTGATTCTTATTTGGGCAGTACAACCAGAGTGCGAGAGATTTTCTTTACTTCAAGCATATGTTTTCACATTAGGAAGTTCTTTCCGTGTGGAGTATGGTATGGGCAGTAACCTATGCTGATAGAAAGAGAATTAAACTGAAATGTGCCGTTATAAAAAATTGTTCAAAGTTAACCTTTTGAGAACCAAGGGACACGCGTGTCCGCTACAGAAAAGCTTTCTTTTCCTCACTTTCACTATGAGAGAAATTGATGTTTTAGGAAATTTCTAATCAATCGTGTTTGTAACTATCTGACTACAATTATATTTCCGCTATCAAATACCATTAAGAAAAATCTACTAGAAACGTAAATTTCCCTTTTCGGCTGATATCATTCAATTAATTCATACTTCTATAATTTACAATACTTGCTCTGTAATCTCATTATTTGTTCTATAAAAGTACATACTTTAGAATTACAAGAAAATGTATCGACAGAACATATTTTCATAATTCTGGAGCATAAGAAAACTGTAGTAAATTACTGGATAAAACCATTATTACCTCTTTTTTAAATATTCCCAATTACCGTGTGTTCATTTTTGGATTGTTATATATTGTTTGATCTACTGATGTTGCTAACTGTTCTAAAACTTATCCGAAAGATTGTTTTTGATGAAAGAGAGTTTGACAGCAAGTAGAAACGACGATGAAGAAAACCTTGTCCTTGATGAAGAGGACTATGTTTTCATCATAAGATGTTTATGCTGTTGGACAGAAGGTTATAATATTGGAAAGCCGAACCTGGACACCTTAGACAAGGAAGTGAATAATGCTTGAATTATTTACAATCAGCATTTAGAGGAACATTCATAACTTTTAAGTATCGACACATATTTTCCAGAGGGCTTATTAGGGAGTATACTGGCCAAGTGATCACTTCTCCAAACAATCATTTCAAAACGAGAAATATGCGTGCTTCAAGAAAACCAGAGCATATCATATCGAAAATACCAGTTCGATGTGTATGTGTAGAATATGCCAAGAGCAAGGTTGAAAATCGTACAGATGATCTGTATGCCACAGAATGCATGTTCTCTATGAAAACTGATGAAATAGAAGAGATAGAGAAAAAAGAAAGGAAAATATTGAGGAAAATTTAGGGACCATTGAAAACGAAGGAAGGAGAGTTTAGACATAGAAGGAATAAAGATCTATACAAGGATGAAGAAAATTAAAGGCTGTTAGACACAATCAGAAAGAGGAGAATTAAATTTCTTGGTCACATAATGAGGATGGATAACAGTAGAGTGTTTAACCATGGTTACAAGAGCAAGAATGGCAACCAGTGGATCAAAGGAGTAAATATATTGCACCCGTCCACCTCCCGAGTCCCAGACTAGCATTTATCTCAGGGGTGTCGGTTCATTATTTAAGTTATCAAATATATATATAACGGCATAATAGAACACGGGGATGAACGGAGCAATTAAAATTAAAATAGGGAAGGCTCGATTGTAACTTGAATTTAAGGACTCCATGATAGGACTAGGAAGTGACTGTTAACTTTAAAAAGGGCCTCATCTAACTACAATAAAAAGATTATGAGAGTGGTTTCCTTTGAAATAATCGCCAGAAGGAGCGGTTTGTTACGCCATCTGACGTATGAAACTTTGATACATTTGGCAACGACATTTAAATTTCCACACATGTTACATACACAAATCACTTGCCATACCGCAAGTGGTATCAATATCTTGCTGGGTTGCTTCTGAAATAAAATGACATTTTGGAGGTATAATTTACGGATCGATTCCATTTGAATCGAACCGTTGTTCAAAGATATAGCTTCCTTCTATCGGGAGCCCGAGCATAACCCATGTTACGGTCGGCTTCCCGATTTAACTAAGATGACGTACTCCGGCTATATACATTTTTCCGAGACCGGTGCTCGGACTGGGTAATGTTTCTCGTGAAATGCGAAAACTGGATTCCACGGACAGTTCCTATCTTACGATATCCAGCTGATGCCATACCACTGAATTAGCATTTATATTTTATTTACATGTGATTTGAAATGTTGCAAAGTAGCCTCAACAGACTACTGACACAGATGAGATAACGAGAAGCGGTTGGGAAATACCGTGGCAATGGCCCCCCTCGCATCGCAAGCGAAGTAAACAAACACGCCAAGTATTACTGTAACATCGTCCCATACGGAAACCGTACGATAACGAGGTACCAAATGACTCTAAATTCTCATTCTCATTATTCAACATACGAATAGAGGGATGTTGTCACCAAACAATTTAACCCACGATCGTCAGAATATTCATGAAATTATTATCCTTGAAATTATTATTATTATTATTATTATTATTATTATTATTATTATTATTATTATTATTATTATTAACGGTTCCTGGCACTGTCACGTTGGATTAATATCGTCATTATTATGCGGGATGCAAACACAAATCGTTATTACTGTTATTATTATTATATCCCTCTTGTGATTATTATTATTATTAATGAATAGGTGACTCAAGATATTATTATTATTATTATTCACGTCACTTAAGAGGTTATTATTATTAATGAACCGGTCACTTCCGCCAAAATATATACAGATATCGGTCGCAATTACAAATATTTCACTGATCAACCAACGACATCATTACTGTTATTATTATGACAATTATTATTAATCTGACCGCGATGATTTAACATCGTCCTTACATTATTATTATTATTATCGGTTGCATATTATCATTTAGATTCCCGTTTAACATCTTTATCAACGCTCATTTAATTAAGGCGGTCCAATCCTTTATCTGCAATATTTATTATTATTATTATTATCACGACATCATGATTGTCCTCGCTCGTCATTACAATGAATACAATATACGACCATTTATGTGGAATCTGAACTCTCATTATCCTTAGATCCGTTGTATCTCAACGAATAGCTGTGCAGTCAATTTATTTCGTACATGCTGTCACGGGTTCGAATGCTACCCGCTGCGTAACTCAGTATATCTCTGTGACACTGCCCGTACATTTTACACTCATATCAATATCCTAAGTGTCTCTCGTACGGAATTTATTTTCCTCTCTATCTCAATATTCCTCGATTCATTTATTTCTCACAGAATTATCAACTGACTTATTTATTCATTTCTGACATCATACGACCTTCTATTATCTGACTGCAGATTCTCTCACATTTTTCTATCTCATTTTGATCTACGCTTTAGTTCATTCTCCACAAATAATCGTAACATCTTGAAATTATATTTACCAAAATTTGACAATCATGGTTTCGTAATATTAGTCCTACGTGTTCCGGCTAATGAATCGCAACTTTAAGACACGACATTTATACGTAAAAAAATATTGGACCGTAATTTAAACCACACGTTCATAACATGTACGGATTATTAGCACCGATCTACATTTCAATATTATTAATTGATCAAATTAAATTACCACGCACTTTAATTCCGAATTAAAAACGACCTCCCGTCATTAAATGATTCCCAATAAACTCAACACCTGATCACTCAAATTTATTATTACGCACTGCTCAATAAATATTCCAATATCACATGAATTATTATTATATCCAAATTATATTTAAAAAAATATCTTCACAAAAAAGTAGTTATATTATTTATTTATTATTATTATTAATTTAAAAAAATAATAATTTTCGCCTGTTACACGGTAGTCCACTCTTAATATGATTAACGCATAACCCCTTTCACAAACTCGATTTATTCTGGCACTAAACACTCCAGATATGATTTACTTTGAATATTATATTAATCGCATCTCACAAATTTAACAACTTCACTATGAAATATGACCATATTAATTACAACAAAACACAACTGGTATGGCGAAGCTGGATTTTCCTTCCATGTCATTACATAGCTCGTTAAAATGATAAAACAGAAAACATATATCGGGTCTTATTAAACTACCATAACCAAAATCAAACGTAAAGAAAATTATTGACTACAAAGAAATATGAATGCATGCATGACTTAACGTACTACACTATATATACAAATTTACATCTCCAACAAACTGAATACATAAAAGACCCGATTATTTACATTATTATTATTTACTACTGTCCGTGCTACAAATTTAGGATGGGGTCGTTAAGCGACCCATCTTGTTACAGAAGGTAACCAAGTATAATCAAATTATTCCCATTTTTCCCATCACGATAACATTTCCCAAATATTATTTACAGTTTAGTACTCATCTTAGTTATCGGTATTCCATTACAGCTTTGCAGATGAGAGGCTCCTCCGGCCCCTCTCTGCGTTTTACTCCTCCATTCTTGATGGCGTAGTTCCACAAAAGATTTCCTGGCACATTACCATTTTACACTGATATCTTGATTACCACAAACCTTCACCATTTACAACGTTAACACTGAATACTTTAACTTGGATACAACAAATTACTATCCTAGACCCAAGAATTTAATATTTACACTATTTAATCTTCGTCCAACTACCGCACACTGGACCTGGACACGTACGACGAGGTGTCAACTTTTACGCCCGTCGCGATACGCCCGATTCATACGGCATTCTTGACGTGTTCATGATATCGGTTCGATATAGCAAAGTACAGGCTACTATTCCCTGAAAGTACTGTTCGTCACACAGTCTGTTATGTACGTACTTATGGTGATATACTTTATACTACTCTCTTGCAGTGTAATTACTTTACATCACTGATATTCATAAATGACAAACACTGTCCTACGTTAACTATTTCCCTTGCGATCACATTTTACAAACACTGGCGGATGCTCGCGCCATTAAATGACTGTACGTCCGTAGAATTCTAAGTTATCGGCGACCAACAGTTCAGCTCCCGATATTCAATTCAAGTGTACCGCGACCGTCAATTCAGCTCCCGAGATTCACTTCAAGTGTCTTGGCGAGGAACCCTTGCCCCGTATATATGGATGAAGCCCTTTTCTCGCGGATTCGTTGACGTCATACCCCTGAGGGAGGGGGTGGATTTTTAATATCGGTACTTGCACTCCGAATTGGAAGTTAAAATTTACATCAAATTAATCCACTCCGCTAGCATATCTGCTGGATTAAATATGAACTCCTGGTGATCACAGATTTAGGAGATACGGGTGGATTTAGCTCCTCACATTTCGCGCCTTCGTAAGCGTCCCTTACAACGTGGTCTTCTTTCAGCCAATGACATTCAAGCTGTCTGGTTTCCAAGAAATCCAGCCTTCAATTTATTTAATTTGCCAATAATTATTGATTATTTTTCCATGCGTGACATCTAATAAATTCATTACATCCATCCGTGTACTCACAATAATTTATTACTGAATACTTTTGTAGTTACGAAAATATCTCATCCATCATTCCTTAAGATGGTATCCCTGAGCCTTCCATTAAATTTTTACGATTGGCCGGCAAGCGGTCACGTGATTTAACTCTCCACCTGCTCGAACTTAGGCCAGCGAACGTACACGCAGCCGCTGTAATTTTCCACGAGCTCCCGGAATTTCCGTCCTGCCAAAAATATCCCAAGGTATTACTCATGTGGTGAGTTTCCTTTGTATGACTCTCCCCCTTCCTCTTTCTGACCAAGACTTATTTGTGGACTCTGTATTTCCTTGTTCGCCAACTAATGATATTCCCTGCTGTGAAGTAGCTAAAAGTTGTCGTGTCGAGCTAATCCGTCAGGCTCCAGTCTGTCGTCCTTCCTTCGCTCTGATTTCGACATTACATAAACGAAATATTTTCAACTATACTTCTGTATTTCAATAAATGTACCATATATTATTTTACCGATCAAATCATGACTGACTATGGGCCTAAGTCACTCGGGTTCAATATATATATATATATATATATATATATATAAAACAAGCATTACAACAACAGACGATGTAATACAAGACACAACACCTTGCAGAAGATTGATACAAAATTTCAAGGGTTTCCAGGAAAAAGAAAAGAGGAAAGGTAATAATATCTGGACACAAGAGAGGAGGAAACAGCGAAGTGAAAGGATGAAGAACTATTGGAAGTCAAGAAAAGAGGTTACTTTCCGTGGTCCCTTCATGGCCAAAATCGAAGAAAGAAGAAGAATCTGTGTGAAGGGCGTAATATGTATTTGAGCTTTACAAACGATAGGAACTGCTTTGAATAGTTTCATGGAGTACAGTGAACTTGAATATCCTTGCTGTTAAGAACTTATACAAATATAACATCGTGGTAATTTTATGGATAAGCTGCATAAAACCGTTGATCAACTGAAATACTTGTGTACTTCCATGCAAATACTTGCCTTAATCCAAGTATTTCATCCTTAATATCATTTATCTTACGGAACAGCAGCATATTTTTAGAAATAACAATGTCTTATCCATAATCGCAGTTGACACTAAAAAGTAATGTGGGAAAATCGAGGTCTTTTATGCACCACAGATACACATATTATGTCCCATACAATTCTGATTAGTCTAATCACGACAGCTTAAAATGAATTCATAAAATGCTCATTAGAGACCATGAAGACTTAAACTATGCTAAGAAATCACTAAAACTCTGTCAGAATTCTTATTGTCCCGAAAGGATTACAGTGGCTAGATCGGATTACAATTGGAAGTATATTGAACTATGTTGCTGTGAGTAATCAAATATCAAGTAAGTACTTCAGATATGGTACTATATCCCAACCCACTGTCTTCAGTATATTCCCAGAAATCTTATCAATTCCAGCTGCTTTTACAGTTTTTAAATTTTGTATCTTATTGTAAATGTGTTATCGTAGGTAAATTTCAGTACTTCGTTAGTATTAGTCACCTCCTTTATGTGGACATTACCCTTGTAACCAACAATCTTTATATACCGCCTTCTGTAGATTCTCACATACACTCCCCTTGTTCATTAATGAGTACTGGAATGTCCTTCTTGGAACCTGTTTCTGCCTTAACGTACTTATACGTACCCTTCTACTTTTCACTGAACGTTGTATGACTGTAAAATATGCTTGCCATCATGTTATCCTTGATGATGATGCTTGTTGTTTGAAGGGGCCTAACATCTAGGTTATCGGCTTCCATCTTATACTTAGGTGACTTCTTCGCTAGATACAATTTTCTAGTAAGTTCTTTTAATTTCTCCTTACTTCGACAAATATTTCTATTTCTTTCTAAAACTGCACCTCCTTTATAGTCCCTTTACTTCTCTGTTATGGCATAGTGGATCTTTACCATTCCTCACCATCTTTAAAGGTACATACCTGTTTACACATTCCTAAACAATTGCTTTAAACCCAACCCACAGTCTGTTTACATTTTATTGCTGTTTTCCACCGATCAGAATTACTTTTTTAAAACTCCCTAATAACTGTCTTGAGACAAATTAGGAAAGTTAGACCGAAAGAACAAATAGATATGGAAATTTGTTGAGTCACCCAATACTTGTTTAGTTAGAAGGAAGCCAAGATATGAATGTATCAAATAGATCAAACTAGATGTTTCGTACAGAGTGTTGCGATTTCTTGACGGATGCACTCTTTTAAATCTGAATCTCGGCACAGGCCAGAGTAATATGTAGCTTCCACTGAAGACTCGGTCTCATTTATGATTAGACTTTGTAATTTTAGGCAGTATTAGGTTAGAATGCATACTAATTTTGTTATTAGGAAGTGTCGCCTAGCCTATTCTTCCGTTGTGTAGCAAGAATAACATAAATTCTAGGGGTTCTGATGGGCAGTACCCCTAAAGTTTATGCAAGAATCGTAACATAACCGCTTCAATAAGTTTGCATTACTAGACATCAGATTTATATGCTGTTTAAATCACCAATATAAGCATGCAACTCTGTTGCAAATAGTGGTGAAATATGCATTTAAGTATGCACTTATTTTCATACTATCAAACACTTATAAGAGATGCAAACGAAACATTCCTTTACTAGACACACGTGATTCACGCACATCAAGAGATACAATCGTTATCATGAAGAAACAACTGAATGAAAAACAGAAAAAGTCACACTACTGACAGCAGCGGCTGTTGCAGTAGTACAAACAATCCGTGCATAGTTCGTGAGACGTATCAGTCTATCAGTGTTCACTGTTAAAACAATACGCACACGTCTCCTCGATAAGACACAGTGTATTTCATTTTATACTGCACACTCTACTTTTCCCGTCCATAATTTGCTTTGCTGTACATTACAGCAGTCTTCTCAAAGTTTTCTGGTATAAATCTATGGCGTCTTTCTGTTAAAAACTAGTTTCAATGTGCAAAATGATCTCTCTCTACATCTATGGATATAACAGGACAGCACTTGAATTCAGGAGCGAGAGTAGGTGTTAAACATTCGGGTAGATCCACATCATCACTACCATAGCTACCATTATGTCGTTTAAGGACATGTCTGAGGTTTCCAAGTTCACCCTTCACGTTCTTCATAATGTCTAGCGAATCGCCAACCTTCTAAATTCTTGATTGATTGCAGTCTGATTTAGTAGGTGTGTCTCGAGAAGTTCCAGTTCCCTTTGAACCGTTTCATTGCTGAAGAAGTTCAGACCATTAACTACTTTACATTTTCTTGAAGACTGCTTGTAAAACTTGTGAAAATATGCAGAATAAAAGTCGAAAACATACACGATAAGTTCGAAATTTGAAATATATGCACTAATCTCAAATATATGTAAATATGCATATATATATATATATGTATGTATGCATATTAATCTTAATAATTCGTCCAATTTTACCTTTAAAAGTACTTCCTTGCCGGTTTTGGAGGTCTACACATCGGCAAATAAAACATGCATTTGTATACAAATCCGATCTTTACTTATTGCTGGCTAGGAATTCGAACTCTATTTATGTTTATGGCCGGTTCCGCGATGTAGGGGTAGCGTGCCTCGTATCCGGACAACGGACAGACGCACCCGACGTTTCACCACATCTCACACATTTTGGTTTGGCGAGAAGTCCGGTGATCGGGTGGGCCAGGGGAACAGTCTAATATCCTGTGACAACAAGAAGGCACGAATTCGTGAAGAAACATGTGGTCGTTCATTGTCCTGCTGAAATATGGCGTCTGCGGTGTCGTGCAGATAGGGTATGGCTACTGGTCGCAGGATGTCACTAACGTACCTCAAACTGGTCACAGTGCCACGCTTGGGCAGTCTAGATAAGTACAGAAGTATGTCATTATGTTAATACATGTTCATATTATCATCTAACTCCTATCACTGACAAGTTTATGCAACGTAAACAAAACTGTACATACACTCATGTTCATAAAAAAACAGAACACCTTTAAAAACTAGAGATAGGAAGTTCATATTCACAGGGCATGTTCATTAGTATATTATGCAGAAACGGTTAGCATTTCACTCACCAAGGTTCAGCTTGTGTCCTGTTGCCTAGTAGGCACTGGGTCCTCCATGGGCACTGATAACTTTTTCCATGCGTGATGGCATCAACTCGTATAGGGCGCGAATGGCATCCTGGGGTATAGCCATCCATGCTGCATTCACCTGGTTCCACAGTTCATCTTTGGTGGTTGGCATTGAGTCAGTGCGCCGCACCCGTCGTTTCACCATATCCCAGACATTTTCGATTGACGACCAGTCCGGTGATCGGGAGGGCCAGGGCAACAGTCTGACATCCTCTGACAACAGGATGCCACGTGTTCGTGAAGCAACATGAGGCCGCGCATTGTCCTGCTGAAATATGGTATCTGGAATGTTGTGCAGAAAGGGTATGGCTACGGGTCGCAGGATGTCATTCACGTAGGTCAAACTGGTCACAGTGCCCTGGACACGCACCAACTGTGATTTGTGGTTGTACCCAATAGCACCCCACACCATAAGTCCTCGAGTTCGCGCTGTATGTCTTGTGCAAATGCAGTCAATGTGATGGCTCTCCCCCTGTCCGCGGCGAACCAAAATGCGCCCATCATTTTCAAACAAACAGAACCTGGATTCGTCCGAAAACACTATCTGCTGCCATTCCTTCCCCCGAATGACGCCGTTCCATACACCATTGCAGTCTAGCATGTTTATGCGCATTAGTCAAAGGTAGGCGGAGAAGTGGACGACGCGCCGGTAATCCAGATCGTAATAAATGACGACGGACTGTCACTTCTGATAGTGTACGATGTGTTACACTGTTCCACTGTTGCGCCAGAGCCGAGGAGGACGTAGATCTGTCCTGCAATGCCATTCAGATAAGGTGTCGATCTTCTCGGCGGGGGGAGGGGGGTACTCAAGGTGGTGCAACCAGACCCATCTCGCCGTGTTCTACGGCTTTCTATGAACCATTCTGTACACACCCGTTGCATTTCCTATACACTTCGTCCCACACGAGGCAGCAATTTCCCGGATGGATTCTTCACGTTCTTTCATGCCAATAATGTGCCCTCTTTCAAACTCACTCATTTGACGGCACGGTTCTCGCATACGTCTGCGAGGCATCCTGCACGTCTGCTCAAGTCACACTGCTATACCTTAGGTTTATACCGACAACGAGTGCCGCAGGCACATTTTACCGGTCGGTAGTGGTGCCCCGAGATATGGATGTGGACTATGAACATGAGGGCCGACATGGTTCAAATGCTAACCATTCCTTCAGAACATACTAGTGCACATATCTTGTGAATATGAACTTCCTATCTTTAGTCTTTCAAGGTGCTCTGGTTTGTATGAAGGTGAGTGTACATACGCAGGATTTAAGTGATTTGCTGAGAATGTTCTTGTAGAACGAAATACGTTATTTTTTGTATAATAGTGTGTATTTTTACAGGGATATTTATAGTGTTAATATTGAATTTTGTGTGTATGAGAGACTGGGAAGTTTTTATGTTACATTTTACTAAGTTGACGCTGGAAAGTATGGCTTCCTTCTGTTAAAAGAAGAGGAAGTCAAACCGCTGAGATTTGCCGATGTTATTGCAGATAATCTGGAGAAATTGCTAAATGGTGTGGACTCTGTCTTGGAGAAGGAGTAAATGATGAAAATAAATAAATAAATCCAAAACAAAGTTAGTGAAGTGCAGTCGAATGAATTCAGGTGATGAAGGAAATATTAGATTAGAAAATGGTTTTAAAGGAAGTGGATGGATATTGTCACTTTGGTAGCAAAATAACCAACTATGGCAGAAGTGCTATTTGCTTTACGTTGCACCGACACAGATATGTCTTACGGCGACGATGGGATAGGAAAGGCCTAGGAATTGGAAGGAAACGGCCGTGGTCTTAATTGAGGTACAGCTCCGGCATTTGCCTTGAGTGACAATGGGAAACAACCGAAAACCATCTTCAGGGCTGCCGACAGTGGGGTTCGAACCCACTATCTCCCGATTACTGGATACTGGCCGCACTTAAGCGACGGCAGCTATCGAGCTCGGTATGGCAGAAGTATGAGGGACATAAAATGCAGATTAGCACAAGCAAGGCAAGCCTTTCTTAAACCAAATAAACTGGCTCACTTCGAACATTGATATAGGAATTAAAAAGATAGTCCTGAAGACTTGAGTCTGGACCGTGGCTTTGTTCGCAAGTGAATCGTGGACGATAACCAGCTCAGAACGAAAGGTAATAGAAGCTATTGAAATGCAGTGCTACAGGCGAATGGTCGAGTAAGATGGGTAGATAGAATGAAAAATGATGAGATAGTGAATAGAGTTTGTGAGAGGAGACCGATTTAGCTAAATTTGACCAGAAGAAGAGAGAGAATGATAGGACATATCTTAAGACACTCAGGATCTTTTTCTCCTTCCCTCCGCACCTTACTCCTCAGAAACTTCGTCTGACTGGCCTCAAATTTACTCTCATCTCTTGCTGTCAATGTCCAAACCTGTGATGCATACGCTAATATATGGATATAATACATCTTACACATAATCCCATTACATTTCATAGGAACTTCTCCATTCCAGATCAAGGTCCTTACATTCTGGTAGAACGTATTTCCCACGTTATCCTTCTGTTTATCTCCTGATCCGAACTTGCATCTTGCACTATTTCAACAGAAAGTAGAGACTCCTTTGCTTGGAGTGTGATGCTGTATCGAGCCCAGATCTGAACTCTGACGAAGGAAGATTAGGGGAGACTGAAGGCATTTGAGATGTGGTTTTGGAGGAGGATGGAAATAATGTCCTTGGTGTAAAGAATACCCAATGAGGAGGTGTTGGAGAGAGCTTTTCACTCTTTGAAGCATGGTGGTATGTTATATATACCACCTTATTAATTCATGCAGAGGATGCTGCATGATGGTAACTTTCCACTACTACAACTTTGCGCTTTTCTGCTAGTTCTTGATCGAATTGTGACTCTAGAAACTTAACTTTGTACTGGTTATGTACGGCTCCATGGCTAAATGGTTAGCGTGCTGGCCTTTGGCCACAGGGGTCCCGGTTTCGATTCCCGGCAGGGTCAGGAATTTTAACCTTAATTGGTTAATTTCGCTGGGACGGGGGGCTGGGTGTATGTGTCGTCTTCACCATCATTTCATCCTCATCACGACGCGCAGGTCACCTACGGGTGTCAAATCAAAAGACCTGCATCTGGCGAGCCGAACTTGTCCTCGGACACTCCCGGCACTAAAAGCCATACGCCATTTTTTTTTTTGCACTGGTTATTCCTGCTGAACAATTCACTACATACCAGAGCTAACGTAAGTGATAATCACTTTGTTTTACTTTAGAATATTTATGTATCTCGCTTGGTAAAAGTGGTTGGTATGTTTTGTCTACCACCATGCTAACTTTTCTGTATTTCCTTGTGATGGATGTTATTTCAGTCAATTTTTGCACAAAAAATTACCTAGTTCAGGTAAATAAACATAAAGCACATGTTCTACAGAATGTACAACTGCAGAGTTCAACTCAACAACCAGAGCACTCAACAGCACGGCGCTGCGCCAAATGCAACACCAAGAACAAAGATGTGCTCCAAATTGCGTTGTAAAACTTAAGTAAGAACGAAACATACGTGCGAAATTTTCGCAAAATGTTACGATTAGTGTTGCTTGTAATTAGAGAACCATTGCAATATTTTTATGAATAGTTTATTTTTGTGTTTGATATATTTCATTATGTATTTTGTTGTCATTCTCTTTACAATAAATGAATAAAATTCAATCAAATTCATTATTACATTAACATTCACTAAGGTTTTGAACAGGGAAAATAATACTGAAAGGTGACATATTTCTAAAATTTAGCACGTATTGCTTGAAAATGACACAGGCCAACTGGCACAGTGGTATGTCATATATACCACTTCTTTTTATACAATTTGCTTTACGTCGCACTGACACAGGTACGTCTTATGGCGACGATGGGACAGGGAAGGGCTAGGAGTGGGAAGGAAGCGGCCGTGGCTTTAATTAAGGTAGAGCCCCAGCCTTTGTCTGGTGTGAAAGTACGGAACCACGCATAACCATCTTCAGGGTTGCCGACAGTGGGATTAGAACTCACTATCTCCCGGATACCAGCTCCCAGCTGCGCGCCCCTAACCGCACGGGCAACACGCCCGGTACACCAGTTTATATCACCCATACCAAAACACACACACACTCACAAAAAGAAATTATTATTTGTAAAAGGCAATTAAAAGGGAACACATGTACTTTCAACTTAGAAGCTTGGGTTGGCAACCACGAGTCTCCTAACTGAGTCCGGCATTCTTTCTTCTGATTTGAGCCAGGCTCTTCATTTTCATCTATCCTATCCGACCTCCTTTGGTCAACTCTTGTTCTCTTCCGAACCCGACGGTATTAAAACATTCGAGGTCTACGGGGTCGTTCAATTTTACGCCCTTCGTAGATCTTGTCTTCATTTTGCTGATACCTTCATTTATAGTTCCGTTTTCCTTTTTGTTTACGAGTTGCTTTACGTCGCACCGAGGATGTTATTAAAATGTTCGGATAAGGTGTCAAAAGAGGAAATAGAAATTGTGAGGTAGGATTGTCAATTAGCACGCAAACGTCTTATGACGTCGATCGGACAGGAAGGGGATAGGAGTGGGAAGGAAGCGGCCGTGGTCTTAATTCAGGTTAAGCCCCAGCATTTGCCTGGTGTGAAAATGGGAAACCACGCAAAACCATTTTCCAGGGCCGCCGACAGTGGAATTCGAACCCACTATCCCCCGAATACTGGATGCTGGCCGCACTTAACCGTCTGCAGCTATCGTGTTCGGTCTCCCATTTTCCTTCCTCATTAGCGTTAACAGTGGATTGTTCTCCATTTGTACTTCCACTTAAAATATGAACCACTACCGGCGCCGCTCTTCTAATTGAAAGTCAACAACTCGACATGCCGCATGGAGTTTATTTGCTTCTGACTGATCCGGCTTCCTTTATCATCTTCATCAATGGCATTTCACATATCTTTCAGTTCCTTAATCTCTTCAGCAAAGTGATCATCAACTTTGACGTGCGCTATCTCTATCATGTACAGTTTCTTGATGATGTTCACATCTTTATTGTCAAGTCCAATTTCTTCCAGCTGACGGATAAGGATATCGTGTTGTCCAAAGAATTCTCATAAATAGAGCCCGGAATTCCATGCAAATGCATGTTTTTAAATAAGCTAGCTACACTTCTCAAACTTTGCAAATATTCGTTTTACGGCTTAACAATTCCAAACAACCGTTCTTTTTCCGTGCATGTTTGCATGTTTTAGCATTTTTCGGAGAAAATTCATGCATAATGCATATTTGGAAGATTTTGGATTTAATAGCGCATATTTGGACGTTTCATATTGCATAATATGACTTTTATTCTGACTTTGACGCATATATATTGTTAACTTGCAGTTAGTTTGCAGAATTTGGGAAAATTTTTCACGTTGTAGGCTAGAGTATGTCTATTACTGAGAGACGGAGAGAATGTATTCCTGGCATCCTATGTGACAACCATAGTTAGTAGCCTACATACGGTACAGGTCCTACAGTATAATGCAATTAACCAAACACTTTCTTATCTGTTGCTTGAGTAAACAATGACGTAAGTCGGAAGGCCCCACGTCGAAATCTAATTCTTAGGAATAAGGTGTCCCAGTTTTACAGTTGTACATTGCTATAAATTGAACCGTAAATTGTGCATTAATCATTGACGGCTCATTTTTCGTCTGTTAGACGAACAAAATAAACCTTGTATCGCACTTCTGTGGCGCCGCGTTACTGGGATAGCAGCTTACAAATTCTGGTTTTCATTGAACCCTCTACCGTTGTTATCCTGGAATGTCCTACCCGGAACTCTCAATCGTCACACGTCTGTGTTATCGCTGCAAGCAATCGCCCACTTATTGAGGACATTCAAATGTGTCTGCAATCATCGCCAGAGAAGCAGCTGCCGCAAAGACGTATTGTGGTGAAAATGCAAAAGACGTACAATTTGACCTCACTTTGTCCAAATGTCTTCATTGAATTATGCATCTATCACTTCTCGTGACGTAAAAAGATAATTTTCTGTGCTTAAGTATGTGCTGAATGATAAACGGATGAGCTTAAATCAAGAAAATTTGGAGAAATTAGGGTAGTTTTTGTTCATGTTTCAAAAGGAACTGAATTTTGATAGTGCATATTTTCCAGTTTATTGTGCATGTTTTGCCATATGATAGTACATGAATGCATGCATATTTTGAGATTTGATAGTGCATGGAAATCCGGGCTCTACTCATAAATAATGAAACGAGCAAATCAAATTTGTTGTTCGAAATCCAAACTGAGTTTTATTAATGTTTTCATTTCAGGGTGCTTATCCAGGCCGGGTACTCCTTGGAAAACAACTTGGTGAACGAAATGGAATCCGATGTTGAGCTACAAATTTTAATGGCGCTTATGGGAGAAAAGTAGAACTGGTTGAATCAGCAAACAGGATGCGTCTGAATATATAGGGATGTCAAAAGAGGAACGGGAGAGTGTGGGGTAGGACTGTTAATCAGCAGGCAAACATAAGTTCTATTAGGCACGTAACAATTTCGCGTCTCAGACCTCCACGTTAACTCAGCCCAGTGTTCCATTTGAAAAAGTATTCTTTTCCTTCTCCATCCTCTTCTATGGCACTGCAGTCTTATGGTCTTGGCTCCCCCAAAGATCTTATTCCACTTCACCCTCCTGGAAGCCGTGTTGTTCCATCATTCCACTCCCACAATTTTCCGATCTATCCTTACATCTATTAAATCAGTGTAGTTCAAATCTTCCTTTTTGCTGTATCTATAGGACGGAATTCCAGTTTCCTTTGACAGACCAGGGTCTCCTTGGAAACAACCCGGCGAATGAAGTGGAATCCGAAGAGGACCTATACATATTAATGGTGCTTGTTACCGAATTAAAATAGAACTGGCTGCGTTAGCAAACAGGATGCGTCTGAATGCGTCAGGAGTTAAAGATATTCGGGTAAGGTGAGATAGGCAGGGAGTCTTACATGAGATTGTAAGATCTTAATATGTTTAAAGAGGAAACGACAAGTGTGGGGCAGGTCTGTTCATTAGGAAAATGATATCACACAAGCATAGTTTTTGTTAGGCCTGTAAATGAATAAATTGTATGAACAGATTTAGCAGTTAGAGGAATTAGGACGAGAATTGTTTGTGTGTATTCACCATGTGAGGGTGCAGATGAGGACGAAGTAGACAAGTTTTATTTAGCACTGGGTGATATATTCCGGATTAACAACAAAGATAGGTAAGATAGGTAATTGCTAATGGGTGATTTTAATGCAACAATTGCAAGTATAACTGAAGGATATGCGAAGGTGATGGGAAAATGTCGACAAGATATGCACATTAACAGGAATGGGAAGCGTTTACTTGACCTCTGCTAGTATGGGATTAGCAGTTCCAAATTCATACTTCAAGCGTAAGGGGTGAGTTTGCAGTTGGGATCAGCGGTATTTGATAAGACGGAAGCCAGTTTTCCGACAAAGCTACCTTTATACCGGTCTGTTTTTCAGACCGATTTAGTTTCACGGGACTGAAAGCTTTTTTTTCTAATTTATTATTAACAAACATGAAAGCGTTGAGAATGACTGTTGGTACGAACAGGCGGTAACAATGAGGAGATATATATTTAAGTTAAGAATGAACCCAGTGAATGAAGCTGTGCGCATTAACTATCTTCGATGGTAAGCGATAACTCTTATTGGTATTATAAACTCTTCTTTTAATTTCTGAACTGATATTATTATCGAATGTTATGTAAGGACCGAAATACTTCAAGTTTTCACCACTTCGTTTCTCCGTTACCTTTGTTAATAGTAGACTGAATCGTAGGCTTTTCCACAGTTTCCATGCATTTAATATTCCATCCATTCACATAATCCTGCTGTCTGCAGAGCTGTGTAGCTTTCTTTACCGAACTTGTCCTACTAATGAAGTCTGCCTCATCTGCACGTTTCAGTTACATTTTTTAATAATCTGCTTTACGTCGCACAGACACAGATAGGTTTTATGGCGACGATGTGATAGGAGAGGGCTGAGAGAGGGAAAGAAACGACCGTGGCTTTGATGAAGATACAGCCCCAGCATTTGCTTGGAGTGAAAACGAAAAACCACGGAAAACCACCTTCAGGGCTAGCGACTGTGGGGTTCGAACCCACTATGTACCAATTGCAAGCTAATAGTTACATGATCCAAACCGCGGAGTCACTTGCTCGCTAATTTTAGTTAGATTATTTTTTCTCTCCAAGAATGTTCCTCGAATTGCCTTCTCCAATTCGAGAATGAAAAGTAGACACGGCAGCCCGTCTTATTTTTATAGTGATCAATATGTCAGAAATGAGGTGTTGGTACTCACAGCTTAACACTGTATTTCATGTTCCTCATTGTATCTTTAGTAGTGAGATTAATGAGTTTAAACTGTATTCATAATTCCACGTGGTGTGTGCAATTCGCTTTTTCGTATATTGTGACAGTCGATATCCTAGATGTTAGGGTCGATTAAGCAGCACTCATCATCATTTGCTGCCTTAAAATCATGCAAGTACTGGTACCAAGTTGTGCAATCTACATGTAGAAGTCGTCGTGTATCATCAGCGCATTCGTCTCTTACTCCTGCGTGAGTGGTGATGGAAGGTAGTGCAATATCCACCGTATTCACCGGATTAGTGCCCGTTTGATTAAAATATCTTGTTTGTTTGTTAAATCTTTAGTCCAAAGGTTGAATGGATCCTCAAAGTAGCATCATCAAAGGAGAGTTAGGTTTCCTTTTCTCCTTTTTACAATTTGCTTTAAACCGCGCGAGTTGATCGTGCAGTTAGGAGCGCGCAGTTGTGAGCTTGCATTCGGGATAGTGGATTCGTACCCCACTGTTGGTAGCCCTAAAGATTATTTTCCGTGGTTTCCCATTTCCACATCACGCAAATGCTGGTGCTGTAACTTTATTAAGCCCACGGCTGTTTCTCCACTTCTAGCCCTTTCCTATTCCACCGTTGCCATAAGACCTATCTGTGACGGTGGAACGTAAAGCCAATTGTAAAAAGAAATACTTTACGTCGCACCGATACAGATAGGTTTTATGGCGACGATGTGATAGGAGAGGCTGAGAGAGGGAAGGAAGCGACCGTGGCTTTGATTAAGGTACAGCCCCAGCATTAGCCTGGTGTGAAAATGGGAAACCACGGAAAGACATCTTCAGGGCTGCCGACAATGGAGTTAGAACCCACTATCTCCCGAATGCAAGCTAGCAGCGACGTGACCCAAATCACGCTGTCACTCGCTCGATGATTCATTTATAGAAAATCACAAAAACGAATGGCAGTTCCACAATGAGGCATAACGAGGTATGAGGTAGTTTGCTGTTGCCTACCTCACTGGGCCGGAAAGTCGTGTTGCAGCATGACCAGTCTTATGAGGAGAAACTTTTGTAACAATCAAACGGGCTGATTCATGGCTACATGGTTAGCGTCCAAGGGGTCCCGAGTTCGATTCCCATCTACCAGATGCTAGAGTAAATCCAATCTCTGATGGGTGATCTATGTTTGAATTTTGATTTTGTCGGGTAAACACCAAATGTGTCACCAGAAATCTTCTACACGCCGACATCGTACGACATTTTGTCCGCCCTATAGAAATCCGATTATTTCTCTACCACCGATCCGCAGAGATAAAAGCAATTACCTACGTGTTATCTTGTTGTTTTACTAATTTGAGAGATACAGGATGCATCTAAAACAAAAAAAAAAACCCATGGCACTACAGCCCTTGAAGGGCCTTGGCCTACCAAGCGACCGCTGCTCAGCCCGAAGGCCTGCAGATTACGAGGTGTCGTGTGGTCAGCACGACGAATCCTTTCGGCCGTTATTCTTGGCTTTCTAGACCGGGGCCGCTATCTCACCGTCAGATAGCTCCTCAATTCTAATCACGTAGGCTGAGTGGACCTCGAGCCAGCCCTCAGGTCCAGGTAAAAATCCCTGACCTGGCCGGGAATCGAACCCGGGGCCTCCGGGTGAGATGCAGGCACGCTACCCCTACACCACGGGGCCGGAATATATATGACATATTTTCGAACCTGAAAACTTTAACCGTCAATATCTCTATTTCAAGTTTTTGAGTTTAGGGGCTTATTGCAAGGAGCACCGTAATTGAAGGAACATTAAACAGGTGTAGCGTTGGACATCCATTGTTCGTGTAGCCAATCCTGGATTGGGGAGCAGCCGCATGAGACTCATACCAAAGGGTTCATCAAGAGTCTAGGAGTGGTACAGAGGAAGGCTGAACGGTTCGTCCGGAATGATTAGATCACTGATTTTTAGGCAGGAGTAAGTTAGAAAGCAAATTGATTTGCTCACTAGGAAATGTAGTAGCCCCCGTGGCTCAGGCGGCAGCGCATCGGCCTCTCGCCGCTGGGTTCCATGGTTCAAATCCCGGTCATTCCATGTGAGATTTGTGCTGGACAAAACAAAGGCAGGACAGGTTTTTCTCCGGGTATTCCGGTTTTTCCTGTCATCTTTCATTCCAGCAACACTCTCCAATACCATTTAGTTTCATCTTTCAGTGATTAATCATTCCCCCAGAGAAGTGCGACAGGCTTGGGCAGCCGGCACAATTCCTATCCTCACCGCTAGATGGGGGCTTCATTCTTTCCATCCCTGACCCGGTCACTGACTGGAAAACAAGTTGTAGGTTTTCATTTTCATTAGGAAATATATCGGCTAGCCCTTTCTTCCGCAATGTAACGAGGGTAGCATAAACTCTAGGGGTTCTAATAGGCCGTGCCCTTTCTGTTTATGCAAACCTCATAGCATAACTGTTACGCGGTCAAGAGTATATGCCTGAAATTGCGGGCTCTAATAATGAATTTCAGACCTGTAACAAGAACGACAAAGAAACTTGAGTAGAAAAACTCTGGAATCTGGGAGGAAAAGAGCAAGATTATGTGCTATGTAGAACGTGTAAACGAATAAGCCAGCCTGAGGAAAGAAGCATTCGCTTGAGAAAAAGAGAATTGCTAATAATTAGAGTGCGTTACCTGCAGCAGTCATTTCCAAAAACTGTTAAAATTTAATGTTTCAAGTAAAAACTGCAATATACTCTGAATTATATATATAATCAACCGCATAATATTGGCCGTTGTGGCAGATACTCGCCTTCAAAACCCTCTTGTTTGAAATAGGATGAACACATTGTTCGCATGGTAGGATTCCAAGTATCATCTCTTCGGCTGTCCACAGATGTTTTGGGAATGTATAAAATGAAATATTTCTTAACTGGACATTTTTTTTGTGTGGCCGAGTGTACTTTACTATGTAACTAGTTATGAATTTGCATTGTACTGCTCTTTATACTGTACGTCTTCGTATCGAAAATATTTAATCCTACCCTGCATATTTTTATTTTATAACACCTACTTTAATCCAGAATAACAAAAAAGTTTTAAAATTCTTAAAATCGTTTTGGCAGATTTCTAGCGTGAAAACTCACATGGGACTAATTAGCCTTACCGTGCACTGACGACAAACACTCAGTAACATACTGAATATTTACTGAATACTGCATATTTATTTTGAAAATTCAATTCCCATTTTCAGTTTGCTCGCTTGAGGTGAAAGTCCTTGAAACAGTTATTTTTGTTTGTGATACACAATTGTAAATCCCATTTTTTCATAAAATATCAGGGTTTTCCCTTTGCATGAGGGAAAATTTACTGTTGTTGAGTGACTTTGTGAATTAACTAGTGTTCCAAAGGATCTCGACGTACTGGTTGTGGAGGTCAAACTGCTGCCGGGACCTTCTTTCTCTTCTTTATGATCTCTCCTTCAACTTTAAAACTCGGTCGTCTTCGTTTTGGGGTGATTGATAACACCATTTCATAGAAGATATTTATAATACCCAACCGAGCACTAACTTGTCATTACAAAATCCAAGAATTCACACTTGTGACATCTAAGAAATGGTAGAAGAGTTTGATGCACCATTTCTTAGTTCTCATGACGATTTTATATCATGCCATGATTGAGGTCAATAGGTCAACCTAGCTGCAGTCGCTTAAGTGCGGCCAGTATCCAGTATTCGGGAGATAGTAGGTTCGAACCCCACTGTCGGAAGCCCTGAAGATGGTTTTCCGTGGTTTCCCATTTTCACACCAGGCAAATGATGGGGCTGTACCTTAATTAAGGCCTCGGCCGCTTCCTTCCCACTCCCAGCCCTTCCCTGTCCCATCGTCGCCATAAGACCTATCTGTGTCGGTGCGACGTAATGCAACTAGCAAATAGGTCAACCCCTCCTCTATCATACCACTGCATGACCAGACTTCATAATGGGACGAAATAGTCACATCGTCAAGTTTTAAAAAACTTCACGCAAGCAACTCAATGTTGAAATCATCCTAGGGATATGAGCTAGGTATTTTAGGTAAATAAAATATAATAAAGTATGAGAATATATTCTTTATTTATTCCTAAAAATTACAATCCTTTTCTTAATCATCGTTATCCGGTCGATTAGATTAGCAGTTTGCCTTTTTCTCTCACTACGAGCGCTAAAGTCAGAAAATGCAGAGTTTCACCTAAGCCCTTGTAACTACATTCGTTGTGAACATTTTCCAAAAATCAGTAAACGCCTCAGGGTATTGAACCAAGGAACACATTACAGAAAGAATTATGTAAATAAGTTAATTTGGCTAGAATTTGAATCAAAAAGAAAAGGGTAAATATCAAGCGATTTTAGGCTGCTTCTCCGGAATTGCATTGCATTTAGGCAGGAAGTGATTTTCGAATTTTTAAAAATTTTGATAGAGCTATCCAAGACCCACAATTTTAAACGTTTTATGGATCTTTAGCTCTTTGGCACAATTGAGAAAATGGCTTAATTTTACGTTTCCCGTAGTATGGGACTCCTACTTTGTCTACTAAGAAATGTTTTCGACACTAACATCTACACCAAATACCAAACCGCCCGTTCAGTGTATTTGAATATGAGCAGAAAACTTACCGGTAACAGTATGATCTTTCTTACTGGCATAAGAATTCAGTTCATGCTGTTATTGCAAATATTGGACACCCTCCTGTTCTCGAGGACATTCATATATTTCCCTCGAAAAATAAATCCTACCCGCTTACTTACATGTAGATGTTCCTCCTTCGACTCATTAAAGACGAAGGTTCATTTTATCTTGCATAACTATAATTACATAGAAAGTTTCATCATGAGCCTGAATCGTCCCACGATCGGTGTAAGGAGTTACGTATGAATTTGTATAACATGAATGCGGTATACAGCTACACCATTTGAAACAGAAAATTTTATAAATTTTGAGAAAATTTCTGAGTGGCCGAGTTGTTATTATACAGTGAGTTTCATCGGTTGGCCGGTGAGCGCGCCGAGCTTATTTGCATCCCGTTGACTCATCACTACCCGCTCTGCGGCACTTCGCTAACTTTATTCATGCATGACATGAGATAACAATTAAAATTAATAATTAAGAATTAAGAACATCAGCTCGTATCTTATGACAATTTTAACATTTTCATAGTTCGCGATGCTGAACTGTTCGAAACCCCTGCTTCTCGTCCAAGTGGCCTGAGGGATTTTGTAGGCGAATTTCATTTACTTTTCTTCGTTAAGTGCACGTTTTTTTAACACTTCCCTTCTTATCGAGTAAAGAACCAGTTCCTCTCATTTTGTTTACAGTTCCCACACGGTCTCTCTATGTGGAGGGCGTACAACTGGAAATTGTGTTAAAAATCGCCTAACGACTTCCCTGCAAGACTCTGTTTTCACATAATCATCGTACATAAATACCCTTTCCTCTACCGTGTACACAGGTGGAAGTATTATGAGAATTATACCCCGAAGTAACACTTCACTACCCTACAACAGCTGGAAAGACAGATCAACACTTAGTACATGTTCTAAGCACGGACCTGAACTGCGAAGTGCGGGCATTCCCGTGCTGTCGCTGCGCTGTGTAACGGGAAGTGATGAGTCAACGGGAGGGAGATAAGTTAGGTGCGCCTGCCGGCCAACCGTTGAAAGAAACTCACTCTATTATTATACTTGTAAGGATTTTTTCCCGGACTGAGTAGCTCACACTATAGAGCGCTGGCCTTCTGACTCTATATTGGCAGATTAGAGTCTGGCTCAGTCCAGTGACAAGCTCACCGCACAAAAAATTAGTCACACTAGTTCGCACGCACAGATGTATCGTTAAGCCTGTACAGATGGAGCAGCGAACGAGTCCCGTGCTCAACAGCACGCGCACTGCCTCTACGTGAGCATAATGCAGTAGTGATCAGTGAGATATTGATGTTTCAAGTGGACAGTGGACGTCAACAGGGGTAGATGTAAAGATGCGACAGAGTGGCAACAAGGGGCAATCGTGTTTGGCTGTGTCCACGGCCATAAGGTGTGTGAAGTTGCTGGATTTGTTGGTATTTCGCAGCGGACTGTCCAACGTGTCTACAAGCAGTGGAGTACTACACGTGGTTACGAAACATGACTTCACAATTGCGGTCGGAAAATAATCGTAACTGAGAGGGTGCGGAGACCCATTTCACGGCTTGTGAATGAAGATCGCTTCTGAACCCGACAGGAATTGCTGCAGTCAGTGAATGAAGATCGCTTCCGAACCCGACAGCAATTGCTGCAGTCAGTGAATGAAGATCGCTTCCGAACCCGACAGCAATTGCTGCAGTCAGTGAATGAAGATCGCTTCCGAACCCGACAGGAATTGCTGCAGACAGTGATTGAAGGCCCATCGCAACATATTAGCGAGAGAACATTGCGACGAGAACTGTATGCGATGGATATTTGGAGTCGGTCACCTCGCTAGAGGTCACTGCTCACACAGTAAAGTACAGCTGCACGTCTTCAATGGGCTAGAAATCATCGAACGTGGACAGTATCCGGAAGAACGTAATGCCGTCTGACGAATCACATTTCGCCTGTATTCCAATGACGCACGTCATCGAGTGCACCGAAGGTCAAATGAAGCATTTTATCCTGGATGTGTGCTAGGTGAGGTTCAAGCTGAAGGAGTGTCTGTAATGTTTTGTGGGTGTTCCTCGTATTATGGACTGGGTCCGTTCACTAAGGTGACAACTAACATGAACCAGTATGTTTATTTAAACATTCCGGATGAACGGGAGTTGCCTTTCACTCAACGTCTGCATGATGAGTATGCTATACCCCGATTTTTGGGATGACAACAGCATAGCACATCGGGCTGGACGCATATGTGACTAGTTTTATAAACACTCCCCCACCCTATTACATCTCGATTGGTCTGCAAAATCACCTCACCTGAACCCCATTGAAAATCTGTGGGAAATGGTGGATCAGCGGGTAAAACGCTGACATCAGCATCCCCGCAATTTTGTGGAATTGAGCGATCAAATCCTTAGCGAGTGGATTAACCTGGATGCGATGTACCTGCACGACCTTGTGGACTCTTCCTAACCTAATCCAGGCGGTTATCAAGTCCAGAGGCGGAGTTTCACGGTATTAGATGATGCTTGTAATGATTTCTACAGGGGTGACTAACTTTTTGTCCGGTTGGCTTATTTGAAACAGTTCAAAATCGTCGGACTCATGTAGGTAGATTTATCGGCACGTAAAAGAACACCTGCGGGATAAAATTCAGGTACCTAAGCATCTCCGAGATAGTAGGTTCGAACCCCACTGTCGGCAGCTCTGAAAATGGTTTTCCGTGGTTTCCCATTTTCACACCAGGCAAATGCTGGGGCTGTACCTTAATTAAGGCCACGGCCGCTTCCTTCCCACTCCTAGCCCTTCCCTGTCCCATCGTCGCCATAAGACCTATCTGTGTCGGTGCGACGTAAAGCAACTAGCAAAAAAAAAAAAAAAAAAAAAAAAAAAAAGCATCTCCGAAAACAGTTAGTGAGACGTAAAACCGATAACATAAAGTATTATACGGAAAGCTGAAGATAGATTTCCGTGGTTTTCGATTTTCTATACGTAAAAATCCTAACAATTTCAACAGGAACACTGGCCATCAATTAGGTAATACGTAATTGCCAGCCATTAGGGATTTCCGTAGGTAGTTCTTCCCTGTTTGTTCCCTATTGTTATTTCGTTTCGGTGTTTTCGAATTTCGTACTCTCCTCAACTCTTCATGGTTCACTCTAGATTATGTGTCATATTTTCTTAACCTGTATATATCTGTTAGCCTGTCCTGTGGTGTAGGGGTAGCGTGCCTGCCTCTTACCCGGAGGCCACGGGTTCGATTCCTGGCCAGGTCAGGGATTTTTACCTGGACCTGAGGGCTGGTTCGAGATCCACTCAGCCTACGTGATTAGAATTCAGGAGCTAACTGACGGTAAGCTGACGGCCCCGGTCTAGAAAGCCAAGAATAACGGCTGAGAGGATTCGTCGTGATGACCACACGACACATCGTAATCTGCAGGCCTTCGGGCTGAGCAGCGGTCGCTTGGTAGGCCAAGGTCCTTCAAGGGCTCTAGTGCCATGGGGTTTGGTTTGGTTTGGTTTGGTTTGGTTTGGTTTGGTATACATCTGTTACTGTTCTTACTTCTTTTCACTCTCGTGTCTTCAATCTCATGGCAGTACGTGCTTCTGCCCCCCTTCCCACGGCACACACATTCGTTTCCACTTCATTTCCCTTCCAATGATACAGACTTTTTTCCATTTTCATCTCTATTCTCTTCTTGTCAGTCATTCGTTGCGCACTATGTTATTCATTTTAGGGGCACGCAACTGTGACCTTGTACTCGGGAGAGAGTGGGTTCAAATCCAACTGTCGGAAGGACTGAAGATAGTTTTCCGTGGTTTTCCATTTTCCAACCAGGCAATAATTAAGGCCACGGCCGCATACTTCCCACTCTTATCCGTTTCCTATTCTAGCGTCACCGTAGGTAAGACCTATCTTTGTCGGTGCGATGTAGGTAACTTGTAAAAAAAAAAAAAAAAAAAAGTATTTCATCTACCACTTTCGTCTTTACTCCATGATGACCTTGCTGTTCATTTCGCAACGCACATGCGTACTGAAACGTCTTAATTGGAGCTAGGATGGCGTCGTCACTTTCCACTCGGAAGGCCAGCGCACAGTGTGACGAACGAGGGTAAGGTGAAGTATTCTCAAATCCAAACCTTTATTATTAGAGAAGTCTTGGCTGTGAACAGATGAGATGTTTTCCTGAAGACTCAGAGCAGTCGGCCTTTGTGGTATAGTGATTAGTGTGATTAGCTGCCACTCCCGGAGGCCCAGGCTAGATTCCAGGCTCTGCCACGAAATTTGATAAGTGGTATGAGAGCTGGAATCAGGTCCACTCAGCCTCAGGATGTCAGTTGAGTAGTGGTGGGGGAGGAGAGGTTTTCTATGCCCACATCAGCCATCCTCGAAGTGGTTTCCCACTTCTCCTCCAGGCAAACGCCGGAATTGTACCTAACTTAAGGCCACGGCCTCTTCATTCCCTCTTCCTTTTCTATCCCTTCCGATCTTCCTATCCTCTACAAGGCCCCTGTTCAGCGTAGCAGGTGAAGCCACCCGGGAGGATACTGGTCCTCCTCCCTAGTTGTATGCCCACAATACAAAGTCTGACGCTGCAGGACACTGCCCTTGACGCGGTAGAAGTGGGTTCCCTCGTTGAGTCCAAGGGTAAACGTATTAGGAAGGAAGGAAGGAAATAAATAAATAAATAAATAAATAAATAAATAAAGAAAGAAAGAAAGAAAGAAAGAAAGAAAGAAAGAAAGAGAAGATGCGGAGCAAAGTTCTCTGGGAAACGAAATGAATTTCACCTTTTTTTTCCTTTACAATGCAAAAGTCCAAGAGCTTTGTCATAATCTCTGTTATTATTATTATTATTATTATTATTATTATTATTATTATTATTATTATTATTATTATTATTATCATTAATTATGAATTTCTTTTACAATCAAATTTAGTACCTATGAAGTGCGTGATAACAACCAATCTCATTTTCAGTGCCTAGTAGATCTTGTTCGTCTGCCGGCTTTGACGTCCTGCCAGTATCTCTTGAACCCATCAGTCTGCGCTTTCTTTCATTTCTGTGGTAAAGGCGCTCTGCGTCTTCTGGGTTCTGACTCCACCATAAAGTCATCATGACTCTTCACGATCCTTCTGAAATTATCCTGGTCATTGATTTTATCCTCCGCAATACCTACCTCTCTTAGATCTTTCTCAAACTCTCGGATGCCTTCGGATTCAGAAAATTCCAGAGTTCCTTCGTGAGGCGCTCGTTATTTATACAGAAGATGTAGAACAGCTGTCTTCTCTTTTTAATTGTGTTAGTTATTGGTTCTATCTTGATGCTCTCTTCTTTGTTGGACCGAGCTCGATAGCTGCAGTCGCTTAATTGCGGCCAGTATCCAGTATTCGGGAGATAGTAGGTTCGAACCCCACTGTCGGCAGCCCTGAAAATGGTTTTCCGTGGTTTCCCATTTTCACACCAGGCAAATGCTGGGGCTGTACCTTAATTAAGGCCACGGCCGCTTCCTTCCCACTCCTAGCCCTTCCCTGTCCCATCGTCGCCGTAAGACCTATCTGTGTCGGTGCGACGTAAAGCAACTAGCAAAAAAAAAGCAAAAAAAAAAAATCTTTGTTGGACCTTAATCGAACCTACCCGTCAAAGCAAGGAAATAGTTTAAATCATTATCTGTAAATTTTGCATGAATTCTTATGCGACTTATTTAATTCTGTTGGTTTTACATCCATTTATTCCATGTTAAGAAAACAGTATTGCTCTTATGAGAACAGGGTTGCCACATCAAACGGCTCTGTTCATCACCATCACGGCAATACGGCGGCAAATAAATTTATGAAATTCAGTATTTCAGTTCAAGGCAAAAAGCGGAAGAAACTAAGTTGCAAAGTATTTTTACGAACTGAAGGAACGGGGCGTTTACAGGGGCTATTTTTGGTTTGTACAGAATCAGAGGTAAACTAAGGCACACAAAATTCCTCAGCATTGAAGTGTAAGGCAAATTGGTGGAGTGAATAGACAAATAATAACTTTTATGGGCTCCAGGGGTGAGGGATGCATTTAGTTGCATTTAATAAATTTCCCCAGGCAACATGGGTACTACTGTGCTGTCGAATCGTAACGTTCTCAGCCATAACGCAAATACATTACGGTATTAACGTAAAACGAAAGAAATCACACGCGTAGGCTAATCACATAACACTCACTCAACACAATACAAATAGGCTTCTGCACTGATATGAAGGCTAAAAAACACACGTAACAAATAAATACTGTAGATGGCTCTACAATAGTTCACAGTATTAAAGAAAGAATCCCACACGTAGGCGTATCGCATAACTCTCACTCAACACAAGACAATTACGCACTGACTTACAGCCTAAACACAGACACGCAACAAATAAATAACTGTAGATGACTTCACTACAGAAGTGAGCTGCCGACGGTTCACAGAGTGAGGGACTAAACGAGGCTTGTACCAGAGCAGCACAGAAGAAGGAAAATGAAGGAAGGCAACGAAGCGATGGCTGTTCCCGCCATTGTGCTCCCTCCCTATGAATGTATTTATAAAAAAGGAATTGTTTTATAGTTAAAAAAAAAAGCCTCATACTTTTTATCTATCTTTCATAATACATTACAAAGTACAGTATAATATCCCTTAATCACGAGGAATTATGAGTGTCTCACCGGGCGAGTTGGCCGTGCGCGTAGAGGCGCGCGGCTGAGAGCTTGCATCCGGGAGATAGTAGGTTCGAATCCCACTATCGGCAGCCCTGAAGATGGTTTTCCGTGGTTTCCCATTTTCACACCAGGCAAATGCTGGGGCTGTACCTTAATTAAGGCCACGGCCGCTTCCTTCCAACTCCTAGGCCTTTCCTATCCCATCGTCGCCATAAGACCTATCTGTGTCGGTGCGACGTAAAGCCCTTAGCAAAAAAAAAAATGAGTGTCTCAGAGGGGGTGTGTTCACTTCGTGTAAGAGCAGTACTGTTTTCTTAACGTGGAATGAGCTATAACTACATTTTAAAATATTCTTTTCGTAATTTTGTCCTGCAGGAGGCTGTCGTATTTGAGCATCTTCAAATAGCCAGGGTAGAACCTGCCAAGTGACTCTACCGAGCTACTTATCCCGGCGTGGAATTGCTTTAAATTATTACGGTATATGAGTAGCGTGCCTACCTCTTATCTGGTTCGGTTTCCGGCCAGGACATGGATTTTTACGTGGATTTGAGGGCTGATTCTAGGTCCAGTCAGATTACGTGACCAGAATTGAGGAGCTATCTGACGGTGAGATATGGGTACCGGTCTAGAAGGCAAAGAATAACGGCCGAGAGGATTCGTAATCTGCAGGCCTTCGTGCTGAGCAGCGGTCGCTTGGCAGGCCATGGCCCTTCAGGGCAGCTGCGCCATGGGGTTTGGTTAAACTACTTGAAGTAATTCTTTACTATCATATATTTTGTTTCGTGTTTTCATGATTTCATTTTTCTCCTTTAGTGATTATGAAATTTCTTTTTTTTATGCACTTCCTTGTAATATTCTTCCACGAACCTGCTACGCAGGCGTAGCAGGGGGAGAGGTGATACTCCCACGTGGCGCGTCCCAGGTGGCGGATAGGGGGGTCCTAACCGGCTTGCCGACGGACTTGAGGGAAATAAAATACCTCTCGCGGACCAAACACACTACCTCCTGCGGGTGGGGGACGCACATGTAGAATACACCCGCGGTATCCCCTGCCTGTCGTAAGAGGCGACTAAAAGGGGCGACCAAGACTGACTGAATTAGAACCATGAAACTAATTTTGAATCGTACCATCACGCGGGGAACACCATAGGTTGCCTGTACTTGCGAGTAGTATGACTAAATTCGGTACGAAATAGGTTTGTGATTAGTAGCAGTAAAAGCCTGGCCTGGTGGATTCCAGTACCCGTGCGCCGTACCCATGTGAGCAACACCGCGGGTCTGGGCGTAGCCTGTGAGTTGTACCACTATATGAGCGACACCGTGGGTCTGCGTTGCCTGTGATTAGTACCCACTATGTGAGGAACACCACGGGAATACCGGCGCCCGTGTTTAGTACACCTAGGTGGGGAACCTTCTCGGTTTGCGTTGGCTATGAGTGGCACCATTGTGTGAGACACACCATAGGTCTGCGTTACTTGTACGTATTGCAATACTTGTGAGTAGTACCATCTTCTGTCGAACACCGTGAGTCTTCGCTACTTCTGATTAATACCCCAACATGACACATACCATGGTTCTATTTTACTGGCGACATGTACCATTCTGTGGGGCCTTAGACGTGGATTTTGCACCCCCTTTAGACACCAAGCATCATTGTACTTTGTAAGTGGTTCCTTAGTCGGTAATAATGTTATTTTCGATCTGTATTGAGTCCGCTCCACTGTTTGTTTTTTTTTTTTTTTTTTTTGCTTTTTGTTGGGTTCCTGTCCATCCATTCATTCATTCTTCATGACTTCTTATTTTGGTCAGTGGATGCCTTTGAATTTTTTATTCTTTCATTTCGTACCATTAGGGGCCGATGACCTTCGATGTTAGGCCCCTTAAAACAACAAGCATCATCATGTAATATTCTTTTCATGTAACTGTTAGTTTTTGCTACAATTTGCTTTACGTCCTACCGGCACAGAGAGATCTAATGGCGACGATGAGATGGGATAGAAGTGGGAAGGAAGCATCCTTGGCCTTAATTAAGTACAGCCACAGCATTAGTGTGGTGTTAAAATGGGAAACCACGGTAAACCATCTTTAGGGCTGCTGACAGTGGAATTCGAACCCACCATCTCCCGAATTCAAGATCACCGCTGAAAAGCCCTAACCGCACGGCCAACTCGCTCGGTAATACTCAGAGTACTGATCAGTTATAACAAATAACAATATCGTCGTTTCTACATCCATTATCATCTGAGGTTTTAGATTTGTACTCCAGAGACTTCTAGTAAGCTACAGTAAATTTTACAATGTACGAGAATCGATCCCTGGTGTTCAGAATGTGTTAGAACCAAGGACTGTCCACCGTACTAGACCTGTCTACAAATATAACCTTAAAAGTAACATAGTGTTTTTGTTGCACACAAATATTTTAGTTCTCATAGATGTGGTGATTGATAATCTTGACTCAATCCACAAGTAGGCCTCTACAAATAGTTATCAATAGTAATAATAATAATAATAATAATAATTGTACCGGATGGTACACCTCCACGACACACATTTAAATCTTCCGCCTTAAAGTACTCCTCTACAGGAGAAACTGTGGACTTAAAACTGGACCTGCTTAAATCTTTCCTCTGAAAATGTCACTGTGTGGATTTCGACTTGTTTTTTTTCCATTGATCAAGAAGAGTGGACATTCTCTCCTAGATGTCTCCGCTAAAAAACTATGAGCATGCACCCTGGTGCGAAGTGAAGGAACTTTATTTGAAGAAATTTTGTTTTCACAAGTTTGTTCTTTACTAAATTTTGTTCATTCTTTTGTGGGTTGGCAATATTAATCTTTTCTTTCCGCCAGTTTTGAACTGAGCCAATCCAGAATTTCTGTAATTAATTTTTGACCAATCGTGTCTTTCTTCTTCTTCTTCTTCCTTTTCTTATTCTTATTCCTCTTCTTCTTCTTCTCCTCCTCCGATTTTCAGTGTACCTTCCAGACTGACCAATAAAGTAAGAGGGTGTGGCTTGGTTATTTCATGAAAGGTCTCGAACTTTCCCGGAGGGTATAAAAACTGCTGATTTTCTTGTCTCTCGGCCACTTGATTAACATCTAACCCAGTGTATGGACATGTAGCAGGAGGCGGGAGGCACCTCTTTCATCAGGCAGCAGTTCTTCCATAAGGTAATGGCCCCGTAACATCTTTATTTCTTGCTAGCTCAGCAGTTTAACCCGCGGGAAAGTTCCGAAACCTTTACTATGTAACCTACCTTTCTGTAATGTAAATTTTGCCGGCTTATGTAAATATCTTTAACTGTAAATCGGGGATAGAGAATGCTTTACCCTCTCGAGCTCCCCTTCATTTTGGTTTGAGGTGACTACATTTGGTAACTGATTTTCTTCTTTTCCTTTAAGTTTTAAATTTCTTCCTTATACGAGTCACCTCCATAGTTTGGGAATAGTCCCTATTTCATCGGCCTAGTGCCTTTTAGGTTTTAAAATGTGCATTTAGGAGTGCAGTACTCGCCTTCATTTTGATATTCCGGGCCATTTACTTAACCTGTTCTTTTCCAGCTAAGGCCCAGTAGATTGGGTACAAGATACCCCCGTGTCATTGGTGTAAGTCGTGCCTTGATGGCAATCAATTGAAAAGTCTGATATTGCCTTGAATAGGCGTGAAAAACTGAGAGCGCGTCGGCTTTTTTCTGATGTTGTAAGAATGCCTCTGGGAGGCTTAAGGTTAAAAGTTGGGAGCAAGTGCTCCATGTGGTAGTGCTTTTCTGCCCCTTTGAACAAATTGTGCTTTTGTAAAACTAGGGGCATGTAGCCCGAGAGTGTAAGTACTGGAATCTTGGCTTTTCCTGGTCTTGTACCTGATGTTCGGGTATTTGTTGACTTGTTGTTATTTGTTAAATTTTGAAATTCTATGTGAAAATTGTTAAGTTTTGTCAGTTTCGAAAATATAACCTTCAATGAAATTTTAATTCATTTCTCGGCTTTGTAGTTAGACCCATTCATCCCGGCACCTTCTTTCACTTCTGCTAATCCACCAAACCACGGTAATAATAATAATAATAATAATAATAATAATAATAATAATAATAATAATAATAATAATAATAATAATGTGCCCGTTCGCATCTCGTTGACCAGTTTCAAAATGGCGGCGTAGGATGGTATGGCCCATGCGATCTACTAAGGCAATGAACTTCATATTAATACAGCGTATAGAAGGCTACGTACGTCACGGAACGGATTAATTTGGAAGACACACCAGAACAGTAGAGGCTCATTTTGAATTGTTTTAAAAAAATATAGCAGCGGAAGGATTGTTTAAGAAGATACTCAAAAAATTACATTCGGATAAGCAAGACGCAGTTACGAGCGAAGCTACATATTTGAAGAATATTCTTAATTACTGAGGAGAATATTAACTATTTACAATCGGCGATAGCACACGATTAAATTATTCACCGGTGTATGCTAAGAAAAGAGGCGAAAAATTATATAAATAATTAATTTGTGGTGAGATACGACTGACTTGGATTCGTGAGCAGCCACTCTACGATTATAGGAAAAGGAACTCACCATTTTACAATACTGATTATTTCATACGAGAAGATAGTTACTACTGTGGCAGTAAAGTTAATAACTATTTACGGAGAAATTTTTCCAATCAAAGAAAACTTCGACGATTACCATAAATAATAGAAATATGGAATATATCATGACTGATTGCTCCGCAAAAGGAATTTTCTTCGTTGTCTACAGATTCGAAATGATGACTAACTGCTAAATCAACATGATGGACTGAACTGGGGATATGCACCGTCGAGCCAGATGACCAGCTGAGGATGATTGGACCGGCCAACTAGTGGACGTGATGACGTGGATGAGCACCGGCCAGCCAAAAGACCGGACGATAAGGAGTGGACCGGCGAGCCATGTGACCAGCTGATGACCATGAACATGCAATCCAACCAGAGATCCAGATCCGATCGGAGGGCCTAACTACAACCGAGGGATGGAGCAACAACCAGTCCAAACGTAGCAACTGACGAGCTAAGTCCATACATTTCTTTAGTAGAGTAGTTTCTTATAATCTGCACCCTCAATCTAACTCGGCATGTGCTGAAGATTTGGTGATATTTATGAATTATTTAAGAACGCGTGTGAAATATGAAGTGATGTGTGAGATATTTAAGGCTATAAGATAAGATGGAAGTGTAGAATTAGAATGCTATTATGACATATACAGGTAACCGCACCTGCATACATACAGTGGAAACTAGTTTGGATAAAAGAAAGAAGTGTTACTTGTGAAGACCTAGTAGCTATGAGTCTAATTTACTAGTGAAGTTTCGATTAATCTCGCTTACCTATACATAGATTACGTCACGAATTACCTGCGCGATACTATGAATATTGTCAAATTAAGTATTCCTTTCTTTATAGAAAGAGGGCATTGAACTCGTACTACTGTTTTTAAGATAAAGATTATTAACTACGTATTTTACAAGGCAATTCAAGAATGTTTAGCATATAGTTTTGGGAGTAATGGCTATATGCATTCGGCTATATGTAAGACGGTGTTATGTTAAAGTATATGTGGAATGGCGTTGAAATGTGATTAGTTATTGGAGTATATTGATGAATAGTTAAAGTATAGAGGTTTGTATATGTTATACGGAAAGAGTAAGAGTTGCCATTCGATGAGGAAACGTGTATTAGAATTACAAAGTGAGTTTCTGTGCCATATTGGAAAGATTATACTAAAGTGTGGACATCGCGCAGATGACCATTTTAAGGTAAGATTGACATGTATTATGGTAGAATTGTGTATCGTGACAGTTATATTTATGTCTGATTTTGGTGAATAACGGGTACTGAGTATATGTGAGTACTGTAATATGCAGTTCGCTAGACTCATGACTGAGTATACATCGGATATTCTTTAGTGCGGTGACGTTACAATATATACGTAATAATTTCATTTTATACTATCCATACGAGTTGAGTAGCTCGTATACATATGAAATATTGAGAAAGAGCATATTGCTAGAGCACATCGAGCCGTTAATAGAGGAGTGTGTGGATTTGAAACTACTTGAATAGTTAGTTAGATGTTTATTTCTTTTCATGCTATAATGATTTCAATTGAAGTATTTTAAATATGAAGAATATGATAATGGTTAGTTAGGAGCCATATGTCGTAGGCTTTAGGGAGGTATTGTCTTAGCCCGTAAGTTGTTACTTGTGCGTACTCGAAATATGTTACCAAATAATCAGAGTTCAGATCTATGAATGATTATAATTTATGAATGGAAAATTGGAGAACACTTTTACAACTTAATATTCACGCAAGAGTTTGTTTGGGAAATAATTACGTGAAAATATGAGCAGTTTCACATTTACAATCTGACTTTTTCCCATTTAATTTTACTACGTCTCAAGTTAGCAAACCGTTCATTTTATCTCAGCGAGATGACTTAAATGTTGTGAGAATAATTTAAATAATTAATGTGACAATATTCACAATGTGTATTTTTATTGATTCCGTGATTGCTCAGTGATTTTTTGAATATAATTTGAGAAAATGAAATACTTTTCGGAACATGGCTACGAATATTGAGATATATATTAATATGAATTTGAACATTAATTAAGAAACAATGTAAACATTTTAAGCTTTAATTATTTTATTTTATTTGAGCCAGCGCTGACTCTAATCCTTCATGTTTAAATATTACTCTAATAATACTACCCAAATTTCACTTTATCTTACATCGAACATTATTTATTCAATAAATAATCTTATATTTTTCTTTAGTAAGTGACTGTGTCTTAATTTCTATTTGGGTAACGGCTAGTTTGTAAGTTAGTTAATAAGTTTTGTAGATATAAGCAATTGATTAGTTCTACAAGCGGTAAGAGATTCCTTTGAACTTATCGGCCACAGGTTCGTACTTGTGCGTGTAGGTACTCCCGTGACGCGTATTCCAGCGGACTGATTCTCATCCGAAACCACGTAAAATAACTATATATAAAATCACAGATTTTATGAGCGGAAAAAGGATACCCTGAGAAGAAATCAAGAGCTACCGGGATAACTTGGCACTGACCGCTGCATGGGCGGGTGCAATAATAATAATAATAATAATAATAGTAATAATAATAATAATAATAATCCATCTCGTACCATGCTAAACTGAGAAATTTTTCTGCGTAGCAGTCGGATCGACACGCCTTTACGCTGCAGAGACACTAGCAAAACTGGAAGATATGTCGATTGAGGACAAGGAAAGTAGGTTCCTCAAAAAGCTTCCGAGGCGAAAGAAAGTGTCCGAGGGTTTTATCTTCCACCTGAGGTCAAGCAAGGTACGTTGTGCGAGAGTCGAAATGATCACTGCCGTTACGGTCACCAGAAGAGAATGAATCCGGAGAGACTGGCGCACAAATTGCTCACTTTGCAGGAAAAATGGAAATCTCCTCCAAGGTGGCTGAAGGAGGTGCAAAGACATGCGGGTAAATGATATAAGACCAGAGGACATAATGGAGAGGACCATCTTTATTAAGAAAGATTGGTCCAGAGAAAAAAGCTGGTAAACCGCGGAACATCCCGGGGGAAAAAGAGTGTGAGGATGAAAAACCTTTGGTTATAATGTAAACAAAAATGTGTAAGAATAAGAAAGAGAGGCAGGTAGCTCGGGTAACCATAGTATAGTGATGGCTGTATCGATGTAAACAAACAAACAAACAAACAAACAAACAAACAAACAAACAAACAAACAAATGAACGAATGAATGAATGAATGAATGAATGAATAAATAAATAAATAAATAAATAAATAAATAAATAAATAAGTAAATAAATAAATAAAGATCTAGGGCCACTTTCTATGAATCTACTTCACCAAATAACTATCACACGTATGGTTTGTCAATATTTATCCATTTAGTTTCAATTTTTTCCATTCACAAATCACGTTTTGCAAAACTGGTTTGAATCTGTAGTGGGAATAATCGATCTCCTTGTCGGACATCGGCTCTCATTTCAAATGGTTAAAAAAAATTCTCCCATAAATTTTACTTTTGACATTCTGTTGGTTAGATTTTGTTTGATTAATTCCTTTGTTTCGTTATTGTTATTGTTACCGTGTTTTTGTGGTAGTTATGCGTGAAAGAAGGTGCGGGGTGGTGAACGGGTCTCAAGCTACTAAAGTAAAATTAATTAAAATTTAACCAGGTTATATTTTCTTTTCAAAAACAAAGAAATAACAAGCATGGCAGGTACAAAGTAGCAAGTCCAAGGGTAGTTACAATATTTACAGGATTTGGGCTTCGAGCCCTGAAAACACAATGCTTGGGCAATCAGCGCAGTTTTACCTCCAAACACAAGTTTCAACAGAGGGGCAGAAAACCCCATTCATGCCTAGGAGCCCTAGCTCCAAATTACACTGAAAAGCCTCCATGAGGCATACAACACTCAATTTTCAAAAGAGCCACTCGCTCTCAAATTTAAGCCTCTCCCAGGCCACACCAAACTCCACCTTCAAGTTGTCCTCAACGGACATAAACTCAGGGGTAAAATACCCAATCTACTGAGGTCTATTAAATGCAAAGGAGGTTAATTAAATGACCTCTAAAATAACAATTTGAGAGGAGGCGAACTTGCACTCCTAATACACTTTGATTAAGACCTACTTGGCACTAGGCCGTTAATACAAGGGCTAATCCCATACAAAAGAGGTGACTTAAGAAGAGAACAATTTGTTTTACGTTAACGAAGAATAGGTTGAGAAAAATAAGTTCACCTCAAAACAATATGAGTGGGAGCTCGAGAGGGTTAGCACTCTCTATCCCAGTATGTAGCTTTAAAAGAGAATATATGAAAAGAGTAGTTACATTTAGGAAAAGGTTACATGGTGGAACGCTTAGAACCTGCCCCGAGAGTTAAACTGCTGAGCAAGCAAAGAAAGAAGTTATTAATCGGCCATTACCTTGTTGTTGACCGCTGCCGAGGAAAGAGGCGCTTCCCGCCTCCTGCTATGTACTTAATACACTGAAAGATGGAACTGAAGTGGCCCGGAGACCCTAAAATCAGCAGTTTATATACTCTCGCGGAAGTTTCTAGGCGTTAGGGGAATGAGAACACCCTCCCACGAGGATTTTATTGGTTCATCCATAAACCCCCTACACAATACTAAGAAGAAACACATAATTGGTGGAAAATTAATTTAAGAAATTCGGGATAGGCTAGATTTAAAACAAGGGGAAAGAAGGGGTTAATATTGCCAACTTAACCAATGACTGAAAGAAATTTAGCAACGAACGAACATTTGAAATAAAAATTTCTCCAACTAAATAGTTCTTTGACTCCGCACTAGGGTGCACTATTGTTGATCTTCAGTAGTGTCCACTAGAAGAGAAAGTTCACACTTCTTACTTCAAGCAAAACAAAAACACATCAAAAATGACACAGTTCAAAAACTCAAAATTTTCCACGTGGTGACATCTTCTGAGAAGGTAGCGAATTAATAGCGTATATAAAGTTCAGACTTCCTCCAGCAGAGGAGTTTCAACTGGCGCAAATTTTAAATTAGCGGCGTGGAGGTGTACCGCCCGGTACAGACCTCCCCCCCAAAAGTACCTCCAGTGGTGACACATGAAATCTGTTTGAAACAAGGTCCAAGTTATGCTGTGGATATGAAGATTGATTGCAGAAGCATTTATAAGATTTCTTAATTTGGTTTGATTCAGTTTCAAAATTTTGTTGTTGCAGGTGAAGTAAAGTCTTTATATTTGTAGAAGTTGAATTTCTGAAGATAAACTTTTAATACTTAGAGGTGAAGAAATATTTTGCAATTGCCACCAAATATTGCTGTTGAATTCCCAAGTGTAGTCATTGCTTATCGTAACTGTCCATGTAGTTGATGTTGATTAAGTTGAATGGCCAGACCGGCCGTTGCAGCTTGCGTCCAAAGGGAGGCTGCTCGGACCCCTCAAGTACCCTGAGATACCGCTCGCCCGCACTGTGAGGGGAGCAGAGGTGTTGAAACACGCCGCGCCCGCGGTGAACAAATACAGGCTGCGGGCAAGTAGCAGGTCGTGTGCCGCGCATCAGCCTCGGCCGGGAGGAGAGCTCCGGCTCGCCGTGCACCTGACGTACTCGCTGGAGAAGAGGGGGCCCGTCCTCTGCCCCAGTTGCTGCACGGCACCGCGCAGCTGCGGGGGCACTGAAACATTAAAGCTAGGCGGCAGAATTGTGTTGGACCATCATCTTTTTGAGGGCACAACCTTGGTGAAGAGGTTGAGGGGTCAGCGGCGTGCAGATATCCATGGCATTTAATATAATCCAGCCACAGTGTGTATTGGAGCAGGAGACAGGAGCGTGGTAATGGCCGAGGCAAGGACAGGATGGCAGTTTAACAAATCGGGGGAGGTTTCACACAAATGCTTACATATAAAACAAAATATTATAGAAGGGTCAGAATGCCTAGAAATTGAAAACTCAAAAAAAAAATATATAACCTTCATATCCCCTTTCACAATAATATGAAGCAAGTTAACACAGAAATTACAGCGGTTTCACCTGTGACAGGTGAACCCTAAATATCCTCTCGGTGGCTGGATTGCTTACTAACAACGTAACTGGCGTAAGAAAATCGAGAATGATACAAGGCCCATGAAATCTGGGGGCAAGCTTGCCCGCGGGAACAAAGTTCTTGACCATCACCTGGTCACCTACATTCAAAGTGGTGGGTCTCCGTCCACGATCATACCTTTCCCTAACCTTTTCATGAGATACCTTAAGATTGGCTTTAGCCTTCTTCCAAAGATCTTTAATATTATCCGGATCTATTGTCTCGGGTAGAATGTCACTCAGAGACCAGAGGTTAGAGAGCGGCGAGTTGGGAACAAACTTGAACATCAAAGAAGCTGGAGTAAATTTATGTGATTCATGAACCGCCGAATTCAAAGCAAAAGCTAACCAATGCAGGGACTTGTCCCACCTGGAATGATCTTCATGATGATAGGCAATAAGTGCGGACCTGAGATTACGATTAACCCGTTCAGCCAGAGATGGTTGAGGGTAATAAGCAGAAGTAGTTACATGAGAGATGGATAAGTCAAAACAGAATTTACGAAATAAATTAGATGTAAAAGCCTTAGCATTATCAGATACAATATATTGGCACGGACCAAAAGAAGCAAAAATAGAATTTAGGCAAGTAATGGTGGACTGAGCGGTAGCCAGCTTAGTCGGAAATAACCAAGAAAATCTGGTAAAACAATCTACACACACAAGGATGAACTTGTTGGCATTACCCTTTGACTGGGGGAAGGGTCCTACATAATCAATATACAGGCGTTCCATGGGGCGCGATGCTTGATGCGAAGACAAAAGGCCTACCTTGGTGGACATGGTGGGTTTACTGAGCAAACAAGATTTACAAGCCTTTACTAGTTCACGGATTTCACCGTCCATACCTTTCCAGATGAACATTTCACGAATCTTTTCACGAGTTTTAAAGATACACAGATGCCCTCCTAATGGGGTCTCATGATAATACTTGAAGATCATAGGTACAAGAACCTCTGGAACAACAACTTTCATCATCTTATCATGCCTCGAAGGGCAACATAGAACACCATTCCTCAGAACATAAGGGACAACATGTTCCCCAGAAGAAAGGGTTTCCATTATCGGAGCCAGCGTCGGATCTTCACGTTGGTATTTCTCGATATCCCTAAAGAGCATGGGAGCATCTGTTAGGATGGCATTAACATCAGATGGTGTGGACTCGGGAGGTGATGAACTGTCGACCGGTTCATGGTTCTCAACGTCGTTTGAAAACATACGGCTGAGTCCATCAGCGACAATATTTTCGGTACCTCTGATATGTCTAACATCAAACTGGAAGGCAGAAATACGAATGGCCCAGCGGGCTATACGCCCAGTACGACGCGGCCTACCTAAGACCCAGCTTAAGGCTTGATTATCTGTCTCCAGGTCGAATTTAACATGTTCCAGATAGAGACGGAACTTCTCTAAGGCGAATAAGACTGCCAAACCTTCGAGCTCATATATGGAATACTTGGCTTCTTGAGCCGACAAGGTCCTAGATGCATAGGCGATGGGTCGCCTCCCTAGTTCAGTCTCTTGAAGAAGGACTGCCGCTACTGCTGACGACGACGCGTCGGTTTGGACGATGAATTTCTTCGAGAAATCAGGCATAGCAAGTACAGGGCCATTACAAAGAGCTAATTTAAGGTCTTCAAAAGCGGCTTGTTGAGAAGGTCCCCACTCGAATTTGATGCCTTTCCTACGAAGAAGGTTTAAGGGCGCCGCTCTATTAGCGAAGTTAGGAATAAACTTCCTGAAGAAATTCACCATACCAATAAACCTGGCGATGCCTTTGATGTCCTTGGGAGGTTTAAAATCACGGATGGCCAGTGTTCTAGAATGATCGACGGCTACACCATCAGGTGACACAATATGCCCTAGGAATGACATAGAGGGCTTAGCAAAGGCAACCTTGGACAACTTAACAGTTAACCCAGCTTTACGAAGGCGATCGAGAACTTCTCGCAGATGATCTAGATGCTCTTCAAAAGTCTCTGAAAATACGACGACATCATCCAAGTAGTGATATAAGTACTCAAATTTGATGTCGGAGAAGACCCTATCTAGCAGCCTAGTGAGTACAGCTGCTCCCGTGGGGAGCCCGAAAGGCACGCGGTTGTATTCGTATAAGTTCCAGTCCGTGGCAAACGCTGTAAGATGTTTAGACTCTTCGGCAAGGGGAATTTGATTATAGGCCTGATTCAAGTCCAAGATAGTAAAGAACTTGGCCTTACGAAACCATGAAAAACAAGAATGAAGGTCAGGAAGGGGCACAGATTGCAACACCACCTTCAGATTGAGAGCCCTATAATCAATTACAGGCCTGAAGCCTCCTTGGGGTTTCGGGACTAAAAAAATAGGCGAAGAATACGCTGACTTAGAGGGCCTAATAATACCGTCCTTCAACATCTGATCGATAATTTCTTTCAGAGCCTTCATTTTAGGTGGAGATAGCCTATACGGTGGAAAACGGACAGGAATCGAATCCGTGACCTCAATTTTGTATTCGATCAGGTCAGTAACACCAAGAGTAACAGAAAACACCTCTGGAAACGACTGACACAACTTACGAATACTATCAGCCTGCTCCTCAGGTAGATGTCTAAGATCTAACAACATCTCATCCTGGGTAGGCGAAATAGAAGAACATGATGCAGAATTACACTTTAATAAAGGGATGTTACAATTAGAGGCAAATTTGAAAGTGCAAGACCTACTCTGAAGGTCGAGCACAAGACCAGTGTGAAAAATAAAGTCCGCTCCCAATATAATGGGGCAAGACAAGTGCTTGGCCACAAACAATTTAACTTTCCATGTGAATTTAAAAATACGAATTTTGACCAATAAGGAACCTAGAATTTCTAATGGGGATGAATTAGCCGAAACATATTGAACCGGAGATGAGACATAGTCAGGTAGTTTACAAACAGATTTCAATTTAGAATACCATTCAGCCGAAATAATCGAACAAACACTGCCTGAATCTAAGAGAGCTGTTATAGGCTCGTTATTTAACTCAATCTTAAGAAAAGGAACAGGTGCGGGGGAATCCGCCGCAATCCTAAGACACTCTTTGGGACCTTCAAAAGATAAATTTGAAAATTGCTCGTTCCCTGAATTTACAACCTGTTTACCAGGGGCTGAGTCTCGGGAAGATGGATTAGTCGACTCAGCCGAAGCCACTAGTCACTTTTTATTATTGGCATAGGTAGAATTTGCACCAGAAGTTGAGCAGGAGGGGGTGCTATTCGAGTTTGGGCAATTCTTGGCGATATGTGAGAAAGCCCCACATTTAAAACAGCCTTGTGTTGAACCAGCTCCATTATTTGCCCTACTAGTTTTGGCCAATGGACATTTATTGCGAAGATGGTCAGGCGACCCGCAAGCATAACATTTACGGGGTGTGACTGGTCGGCGAGGTGGAGGCCGAGTATTACTAAACGAAGGAGGGGGTTCTTTTGCCACACGCAAAGAATCGGCGTACCTAACTCCTTCCGCAGAGACGGCCAACGCTTCAAGTTCAGAGAAAGTTTGCGGGCACGCCGCGAAACACAAGTATGACCTATAAGATGGTGAAATACCTTCCACAATAGCTTGTACAATTTGATCCTCAGGGAAGTGAAGAGCAAACACCCTAGTATAAAACTTAATGTCTTGTATGAAATCAGCCAAGTTCTCATCCAAGCGCTGTACACGATAATAGTACTTCTGAATCAGAGATGACCTCGCGCGGGCGGGAATAAAATTTGCAAGCAAGTGTGCATGAAAATCTTCAATAGATGACTGTTCGGCTATGGCTCTTACTATTTTGTCAGAAAGAATACCAACTGCATAAGGATAGATGATTTGCAAAATTTGACATGGAGAAAGAGAAAACACAAGGGCATGATCCTGAAATTCAACCAGAAATCTTAAAAATGAAATTACTTCACTGGTGGTATTAACCGAAAACTTAGAGATACCTCTGAGCAACATTGCCAATGGATGAGGCAAGCTGCTAAACCCGGGTGACATAGTAGGTAAAGGTTTCAATGGCAAGGAAGTTAATTCAGAACGGATGTTACTCAACGATGCACGGCGTTCAGATTCGTTGTCCAATGGGGCAGAGATAGTTTGAGCGGCGATGGTTTTCCTATTTACTTCTCCCTTAGGAGGTTCTTCCTCACTACCTACATTCACTATGGTGGGTTGATCAGATTTGGGAGGAACTTCCCCAGTTAACAATTGAGTGACCTTGCTAGATAATTCAGACATATTTTCAAGCAGCGTACTAGCTTCCTTCTTCTGAACGTCATTCAACTTTAGAGACAACAGATCGTTAACTCTATTTGAAAAGTGATATAGCCTAGCTTGCACACGCTTAATTTGATTAGGAGAAGGATCATTTTCATCAAAAAAACTAACTACAGAAGCTAGTCCAGTAATATTCTCCGTGATCGTGGAAAGAGAGTCGTCAATTTCTTTCTCTCCCAAATTGGGGATGGAAATGGGCAAATCTAGGGACTCTCTAAGCTTGTTTGTGTCTACTGCAACCGTGCCTCCAGATTGTACATTTCTAATAGTCAATTCATAGATCAACTCCTCCTTGCGCAAATAGTTAAGATGGAGAACATCGCGAGGGCCGGGCATGGTGACAGAACAATTTTGAAAAACTCAAAAAATTCCAGCAACTGAAAAAATAGTTAGAGTTCGGAACAAAACAATGTTTAGCCGTCAAAAGAGGCTAAATTGAGACCCATTCAACCACGCTCTGCTACCACTTGTTACCGTGTTTTTGTGGTAGTTATGCGTGAAAGAAGGTGCGGGGTGGTGAACGGGTCTCAAGCTACTAAAGTAAAATTAATTAAAATTTAACCAGGTTATATTTTCTTTTCAAAAACAAAGAAATAACAAGCATGGCAGGTACAAAGTAGCAAGTCCAAGGGTAGTTACAATATTTACAGGATTTGGGCTTCGAGCCCTGAAAACACAATGCTTGGGCAATCAGCGCAGTTTTACCTCCAAACACAAGTTTCAACAGAGGGGCAGAAAACCCCATTCATGCCTAGGAGCCCTAGCTCCAAATTACACTGAAAAGCCTCCATGAGGCATACAACACTCAATTTTCAAAAGAGCCACTCGCTCTCAAATTTAAGCCTCTCCCAGGCCACACCAAACTCCACCTTCAAGTTGTCCTCAACGGACATAAACTCAGGGGTAAAATACCCAATCTACTGAGGTCTATTAAATGCAAAGGAGGTTAATTAAATGACCTCTAAAATAACAATTTGAGAGGAGGCGAACTTGCACTCCTAATACACTTTGATTAAGACCTACTTGGCACTAGGCCGTTAATACAAGGGCTAATCCCATACAAAAGAGGTGACTTAAGAAGAGAACAATTTGTTTTACGTTAACGAAGAATAGGTTGAGAAAAATAAGTTCACCTCAAAACAATATGAGTGGGAGCTCGAGAGGGTTAGCACTCTCTATCCCAGTATGTAGCTTTAAAAGAGAATATATGAAAATAGTAGTTACATTTAGGAAAAGGTTACATGGTGGAACGCTTAGAACCCGCCCCGAGAGTTAAACTGCTGAGCAAGCAAAGAAAGAAGTTATTAATCGGCCATTACCTTGTTGTTGACCGCTGCCGAGGAAAGAGGCGCTTCCCGCCTCCTGCTATGTACTTAATACACTGAAAGATGGAACTGAAGTGGCCCGGAGACCCTAAAATCAGCAGTTTATATACTCTCGCGGAAGTTTCTAGGCGTTAGGGGAATGAGAACACCCTCCCACGAGGATTTTATTGGTTCATCCATAAACCCCCTACACAATACTAAGAAGAAACACATAATTGGTGGAAAATTAATTTAAGAAATTCGGGATAGGCTAGATTTAAAACAAGGGGAAAGAAGGGGTTAATATTGCCAACTTAACCAACGACTGAAAGAAATTTAGCAAAGAACGAACATTTGAAATAAAAATTTCTCCAACTAAATAGTTCTTTGACTCCGCACTAGGGTGCACTATTGTTGATCTTCAGTAGTGTCCTCTAGAAGAGAAAGTTCACACTTCTTACTTCAAGCAAAACAAAAACACATCAAAAATGACACAGTTCAAAAACTCAAAATTTTCCACGTGGTGACATCTTCTGAGAAGGTAGCGAATTAATAGCGTATATAAAGTTCAGACTTCCTCCAGCAGAGGAGTTTCAACTGGCGCAAATTTTAAATTAGCGGCGTGGAGGTGTACCGCCCGGTACAGTTGTTATTATTATTATTATTATGTCCGACTCGTTGGCTGAACGGTTAGCATACTGGCCTTCGGTTCAGAGGGTCCCGGGTTCGATTCCCGGCCGGGTCGGGGATTTTAACCTTAATTAGTTCATTCCAATGGCACGGGGGCTGGGTGTATGTGTTGTCTTCATCATCATTTCATCCTCATCACGAAGCGCAGGTCGTCTATGGGAGTCAAGTCGAAAGACCTGCACCTGGCGAGCCGAACATGTCTTCGGACACTCCCGCCACTAAAAGCCATACGCCATTTCATTTTATTATTATTATTATTATTATTATTATTATTATTATTATTCTCCACGTTGATGTCAGCTAGGGATGACACATGTCAATTTCAATTCATTCTTCCTTGTTGTTTCCTCGTCCGTTTTTTTCCAGTATTCCTTCATCATTGCAGTATTCTTCTCTCCTCAGACCACTTTATACCGATTTGCTCTTCATTTTTCCATGGAATCCTTCCATTCTTAAGACTTTATTTTTTTAATTTATCTTTCTATAATTTCGTCTTCTCTTATTTCTTTCTTTCTTTCGAAGAACTTTCCTGAACCCTTGTATCCACCTTGTTGTTGACTTGTTCGCTCAAAGGTACTTGAATATCTATTTTGTTAACCTGTTATCATCCATTCTACAGATATGTCCAAAAAGTAGCAATCTCCTTTTTCTTATTGCTTCTGTTATATTTTCTATGTTCTGTACACTTCCTTATTACTTCTCAATTTCCATTGTTCTGTTGTTTCCATTTGACTTCAGATTTTGCTCATGATTCTTCTTTCTTTGACTTCAAGTTCAACTAAACTGTACTTCAAATCTAGACATGCAGTTGCGTGAAGATATTCTGGTTTCACCACTATATTTTAGTGCCTAATTTTGAGATATCTAGTTTTATTATTATTATTATTATTATTATTATTATTATTATTATTATTATTATTATTATTATTATATATAATTCGCTGGGGCCATCAAGGACCACGTTAAGTCTTGTTGCATTTGACACTGAACTTGGCCTGCTTTAGAGCCCAAATTTCCCTCATTCTTTGTGAGTGGGCCTGCTTACGCTCCTCTGTCCAAGGGGCACCGTGTCTTCTCTTCGGTTGCTCGTCTCGGTTTAGCCCGTTCGTCAATATTTTCTTGCGGAAGAGGTCTCTGTTAAGGGCGTCTTCAGCTGAGATATGTAGCATTTGCAAGTCTTCTTTGGTATTTCTAAACCAAGGAATTGTGGTTTTGGGGTTTGAATCAAAAAAGTGAAAGATTTCTTTAGTTAATTTTCTTCCGTCCATTCTTTTCAGATGACCGTAAAATCGTGCCCGTCTTTTTCTGATTGTGTCGGTAATTTTCTCTATTTTGCTGTAGACTCCCTTGTTGGATCTCTTTTGATGGATTCCATTTCTGTACTTTGATCCCAAGATTCCTCTCACAATTTTGCGCTCTTTTTTCTCCACCTCTTCAAGGAGTCGTTTATTGGCATTTAGAGACAGGGTTTCGGCTGCATATAGAACTACTGGCTTCAGAACTGTTTCATAGTGACGTATCTTGGTGTTTTGGGAAAGGCATTTTTTGTTGTAGATTGTGCGGGATGTTTGGTAGGCTATTTCCAGTTTGCGTATTATTATTATTATTATTATTATTATTATTATTATTATTATTATTATTATTATTATTATTATTATTATTATTATTATTCGTTATGCCCATTCAAGTATTGCGTTTGAACTTGTTCGTTGGTCTGATGGTTTTCGCCTTCTTAACCTCCAAAAATTTCTTCATGAATGCACTATGTTGCATCTCACGTTCCGTGGACCACTTCCTATCAGACCGGGTGAATTGGCCGTGTAGTCAGGGGTGCGCAGCTTTGCAGCCTTGAAGATCGTTTTCCGTGGTTTCCGATTTTCATACTACGCAAATGCTGGGGCCGTACCTTAATTAAGGCCACGGCCGCTTCCTTTCCATTCCTAGGCCCTTCCTATTCCACAGGCACCATCGTCGCCATAAGACGTACCTGTGTCGGCGCGACGTAGAAAAGAAAATCTTTCTACCAGTTTTCTTTTTGGGTTTCTGCTTGCTTACTATTGTACTAAAGGCTCCACGATCTTCTATGATATCGTCCGTGATCTTCTAGCCGGTTTATTTTGATCTTTGTTGAGCTGATGACTTTAAATAATATTTTGGTGGGTCTGTCGTTGTCCATTCTATAGATATGGCCATAGAAGTCCCCTGCGTAAGGCATCAGTGAACCTGTCTGTTAATGGGTAGAGGTCCGCTGTTCTCTTAATCCACATTCCATGTTCTTTCGTGGGTCCATACATTTTCCGCAGAATTTTCCTTTCTTGCTTTTCAATTTCTATAACTTTAGGATGACCTCTAAAGCATACGGTTTCTGAGGCTTCCGGAAAAACAATGTCTTGTAATGTCGTAATTTTGCATTACGTGATATGACTCTCCACAGACCAGCCAGAAGACGTTGATAGGGAAAATAAGCTTATGTATGAACCTACCAGTCCACCTCTGTGGTGTAGTGGTTAGCGTGATTAGCTGCCACCCCCGGAGGTCCGGGTTCGATTCCCGGCTCTGCCACGAAATTTGAAAAGTGGTACGAGGGCTCGAACGGGGTCCACTCAGCCTCAGGAGGTCAACTGAGTAGAGGTGGGTTCGATTCCCACCTCAGCCATCCTCGAAGTGGTTTTCCGTGGTTTCCCACTTCTCCTCCAGGCGAATGCCGGGATGGTACCTAACTTAAGGCCACGGCCGCTTCCTTCCCTCTTCCTTGCCTATCCCTTCCTATCTTCCCATCCCTACACAAGGCCCCTGTTCAGCATAGCAGGTGAGGCCGCCTGGGCGAGATACTGGTCATTCTCCCCAGTTGTATCCCCGACCAAGAGTCTGAAGCTCCAGGACACTGCCCTTGAGGCTGTAGAGGTGGGATCCCTCGCCGAGGGAAAAGCCGAACCTGGAGGGTAAACAGATGATGTTGATGATGATGATGATGATGAACCTACTACATTTTATTATAAACATAAATTTGGGTTGAGGGACATTAAAGTGATATAATTTATGATAGGAGCCCGATCCATTGTGAATTTTAGGAAGCAGTTTAATTTGGAGGTTTCAGACTTACAAACTATGGCTTTGTTAGGTTTACGAAGTTTCATTTTATTACTGAGAAATGATTGCTACGTGTTACAATTCTTATAGTTTATAGACATTATGAGAATAAAGTAATCAACAAAATTTTTGTAAACCAAAATTATAATTTCATTCGTTTTATTATGCTTTGTCCATTGTGGCAACCTTTAAGTGAGGGAAGTTTTGTAAATAAATTATTATTATTATTATTATTATTATTATTATTATTATTATTATTATTATTATTATTATTATTATTATTATTATTATTATTATTATTATTATTATTATTATTATTATTATTGCTGATGGAGATTATTATACAGAATTAACTTATGCATTAAGCTCATTTGTATATTGATCACGGTATTCAGAGTGTATTTTAAAGAAATAATATCGTAATTAATAAAACGTAGCTACGAATGTCGCCGCCAAGTTCAGCGGGAACAGCACAGGCGAGTGACGGGTAGGGACTGCGTCTCAGCCGGTGGTTGGAAGGCGAGAGCTCCCGCGCTTCCGTCAGCAAGTTACTACAGTTTGTACGTCCCTGTTCGACAAATATTATTATCATAATACTCTGCTTTTCTAATCAGTGATAACCAGTGACTAGAGAGGGAATATTCACTAATTGCAATCCTCAATGATTATAATAATTTCGAGTGGCTGTTAGGTCCGATTGAGGTGGAGGCGTCTGCCGTGGATGAAAAACGATGCGTTATTGTAGTAGAGGATAGTTTTGTTATGTTAACAGCAGGAATGTTGAGAACAGTATAAATTCTCAGTCCCCGAGCGAAGAGGGAAAGCAATTTACTATTAAAATAGCACAATCCGTTTGGGAATCGAACACGGTGCCCCGAGGTCATACAGCTGGACGATAAACTCAATTAAGATATATTATTTGCAGGAGAATATTTATTTATTCAGGTTTAGTACACATGACCGGCTCCGTGGTGTAGGGGTAACGTGCCTGCCTCTTACCCGAAGATCCCGAGTTCGATTCCCGGCCAGGTCAGGGATTTTTACCTGCATCTAAGGGCTGGTCGAGGTCTACTCAGCCTACGTGATTACATTTCAGGACCAATCTGACGGTGAGATAGCGCCCCTGGTCTAGAAAGCCTAGAATAGCGGCCGTGAGGCTTCGTCGTGCTGTTCACACGACACCTCGTAATCTGCAGGCCTTTGGGCTGAGCAGCGGTCGCTTGGTAGGCCATGGCCTTTCGGGGCTCTTGCGCATTGTTTTTTTTTTTTCAGTAAACTTTGTTAGAAGCAGAGTTGTTGCATCAAGAAGCATTTTATATTTCATCATCATCTGTTTACCCTCCAGGTTCGGTTTTTTCCTCGGACTTAGCGAGGGATCCCACCTCTACCGCCTCAAGGGCAGTGTCCTGGAGCTTCAGACTCTTGGTCGGGGGATACAACTGGGGAGTATGACCAGTACCTCGCCCAGGCGGCCTCACCTGCTATGCTGAACAGGGGCCTTGTGGAGGGATGGGAAGAGTGGAATGGATAGGCAAGGAAGAGGGAAGGAAGCGGCCGTGGCCTTTAAGTTAGGTACCATCCCGGCATTCGCCTGGAGGAGAAGTGGGAAACCACGAAAAACCACTTCCAGGATGGCTGAGGTGGGAATCGAACCCACCTCTACTCAGTTGACCTCCGAGGCTGAGTGGACCCCGTTCCAGCCCTCGTACCACTTTTCAAATTTCGTGGCAGAGCCGGGAATCGAACCCGGGCCTCCGGGGGTGGCATCTAATGACGCTAACTACTACACCACAGAGGCGGACAGCATTTTATATTTGCGGACGTTTCACTTAGTAGTAGGCATTGTCTGGAAACTGTTGAGTAGAAGATTAGTCAAGGCTGTAGACGAGAAAATAATTTTTACACTTCGCTTTACGTCGCACCGACACAGACAAGTCTTATGGCGATGATGGAACAGGAAACATATAGCAGCAACTGCCTGGTGTGAAAATAGGAAACCACGGAGAACCTGTCTTCAGTTCTGCCAACAGTGGGGTCCTAAATAGAACGGATAAGTCATGATAGGTAAATCACTACAAAATCTACTGTAGAATTGGGTAAAGCATTATTTACTATAAGTCTTGACCAGATTAGTCAAGGTCTGTTCTAGAGGATATAATTTGCTAATGACTTTTACGTCGCACCGACACTGATAGGTCGGCGACGATGGGATAGGAAAGGCCTAGGAGTTGGAAGGAAGCGGCCGTAGCCTTAATTAAGGTAAAGCCCCAGCATTTGCCTGGTGTAAAAATGGGAAACCACGGAAAACCACCTTCAGGGCTGCCCACAATGGGATTCGAACCCACTATCTCCCGGATGCAAGCTCACAGCCGCGCGCTTCTAACCGCACTGCCAACTCGCCCGGTAGAGGATACAAAAGGTTCTTTAAATCTTGACAGAAAATTAATCAAGGCTTGTTGTAACACACATATAATCGTAATGTTATTGGTTTTAAGTACCACAAAGTACACTTTTATGGTTTTTGGAGCTACCGGGGTACCGTAATGTTGTCCTGCAGAAGTTCTTTACTTGTTTTTTTTGCCATTAAATCTACCGACACGAGGTTGACGTATTTGAGAGCCTTCAAACAGAACAGATTAGTGTCACTTTACGTCTAGACCAGAAGATAAGTACGGGCCTGCTGTAGTGTAGGTAACTGTTCAGATACTTGGCTGAATGGTCAGCGTATTGGTCTTCGGTTCAGAGGGCTCAAGGTTCGAATACTGGCGGGCCCGAGGATTTTTACAGTGAACAGTTCATTCCTTTGGCTCGGGGACGCGGTATTTATGTTCGTCTTAATAAACTTCCCTGCATATACACACATTGCCCTACTCTTCACCACCACAGACAAACGCAATAAGGAATAAATCCCTCAACAAAGGTTTGGAGTCGGGAAGGACATCCAGCTGTAAAACTGTTCCAATCCATATCCAGCACCGACCCCAATAAATTATAAAAAATGCCCCGAGGAAGGGGAAGAAGAAGGTGTCATGAAAGGTAAATCTAGACAAAGCCTGCTCTGGCGTAGATAAACCATTGACGGTCGTGAAAATGTGACCGCAGCCTACCGGCCCAGAATACACCTCCTTCGTCATGAGAAGTGGCGGTGAAATGTGCATTATCACAAGACAAATACAAAAAATACGTTACATTAAGTAAGAAACTGATTCAATAATAATAATAATAATTGCTATTATTATAACAAAGAAAGGCCAAGTCATCTCCGTACAGGCCACGGAGGCCCTTGGACTGGTGGAAGGTAAAGGCTTCCACTATCCGTAACCTCGGCACTTCTTGGAGTAGAGTAGTTAGCTCTACGCCCGACCGCCTTTGCCTCCAGAAATTAACCTGGTACTCATTTTTGGTGTAGGGTGAGTAGACCTCAGGTCCATGTGCACCTCCTTAAATGGAAATCATATTTCTCAAATTTTTCCACTTCCTGGCAGGGAATCTAACCCACGTCCTTCTGGTGAACCAAGCACGCCTTTACCGTCTCGGTAAATATAATTAATAATACTAATAGTGAAAGGATGAAGAAGTTTTGGGAAGATAAGCAGAACAAGAAGATGAATAATACCAGTGCTATTTAATGGTTCCACGTGCTCCTTAAGGGGCTAAACGAATATATATATAATATCCAACTGTGTCACTGCCGTCGATCAATAAACGTGCAATTACTCGTAAATATTCAATGGATCTTTCCTTGGAAGTATGTTAAAATATTTAATCATACATGAAGTATTTTAATACACTGACTGACAGAGCAAATGCAACACCAAGAAGGAGTGGTTCGAAAGGGATGAAAGTTGGGGAAAAAACAGAGACGGCACGGACGAATAATTGATGTTTATTTCAAACCGATATGCAGGTTACACAATGCGCACGGCATCGACTCAGTAGGATGTAGGACCACCGCGAGCGGCGATGCACGCAGAAACACGTCGAGGTACAGAGTCAATGAGAGTGCGGATGGTGTCCTGAGGGATGGTTCTCCATTCTCTGTCAACCATTTGCCACAGTTGGTCGTCCGTACGAGGCTGGGGCAGAGTTTGCAAACGGCGTCCAATGAGATCCCACACGTGTTCGATTGGTGAGAGATCCGGAGAGTACGCTGGCCACGGAAGCATCTGTACACCTCGTAGAGCCTGTTGGGAGATGCGAGCAGTGTGTGGGCGGGCATTATCCTGCTGAAACAGAGCATTGGGCAGCCCCTGAAGGTACGGGAGTGCCACCGGCCGCAGCACATGCTGCACGTAACGGTGGGCATTTAACGTGCTTTGAATACGCACTAGAGGTGACGTGGAATCATACGCAACAGCGCCCCAAACCATGATGCCGCGTTGTCTAGCGGTAGGGCGCTCCACAGTTACTGCCAGATTTGACCTTTCTCCACGCCGACGCCACACTCGTCTGCGGTGACTATCACTGACAGAACAGAAGCGTGACTCATCGGAGAAAACGACGTTCCGCCATTCCCTCATCCAAGTCGCTCTAGCCCGGCACCATGCCAGGCGTGCACGTCTATGCTGTGGAGTCAATGGTAGTCTTCTGAGCGGACGCCGGGAGTGCAGGCCTCCTTCAACCAATCGACGGGAAATTGTTCTGGTCGATATTGGAACAGCCAGGGTGTCTTGCACATGCTGAAGAATGGCGGTTGACGTGGCGTGCGGGGCTGCCACCGCTTGGCGGCGGATGCGCCGATCCTCGCGTGCTGACGTCACTCGGGCTGCGCCTGGACCCCTCGCACGTGCCACATGCCCCTGCGCCAACCATCTTCGCCACAGGCGCTGCACCGTGGACACATCCCTATGGGTATCGGCTGCGATTTGACGAAGCGACCAACCTGCCCTTCTCAGCCCGATCACCATATCCCTCGTAAAGTCGTCTGTCTGCTGGAAATGCCTCCGTTGACGGTGGCCTGGCATTCTTAGCTATACACGTGTCCTGTGGCACACGACAACACGTTCTACAATGACTGTCGGCTGAGAAATCACGGTACGAAGTGGGCCATTCGCCAACGCCGTGTCCCATTTATCGTTCGCTACGTGCGCAGCACAGCGGCGCATTTCACATCATGAGCATACCTCAGTGACGTCAGTCTACCCTGCAATTGGCATAAAGTTCTGACCACTCCTTCTTGGTGTTGCATTTGCTCTGTCAGTCAGTGTAACTATTTACTCGGATTCAAGTGAGATCTATCTTCTAACGATAAGCAAACTTATTCCGCCGGAGCGTTTTCAACTGTTATAGTCATCTTTCTCAAACCTGTGATTTAAGCTGGGCCTCACTGTCAATAAATTGTTTACTAGGGTAGGTTCCTAGCCGAGAAGTTAGAAAACAATAGCTAGGTCCCAGGTCAAAAGCGAATCACTAGTAATTGAGTGGATCGTATATTGAAATCACATGTTTTTTTTTTTACGATTAGCTTTACGTCGCAGTGACACATATAGGTATTATGGTGACGATAGGTTAGAAAAGGGATAGGAGTGAGAAGGAAGCGACCGTGGCCTTAATTAATGTACCGCCCCAGTTTTTGCCTAATGTGAAAATGGGAAACCTCGGAAAAACATATTCAGGACTATCGACAGTGGGGTTCGAACACACTATCTCCTGAATCTCGAATGCAAGCAGACAGAAACGTAACCCAAACAAGCAGACATTCGCTCGGCCACATGATAATTATCAACAGAGTTCTCCCCATTTTGATTCTATTGAACACAATTGCTCTTATACACAAACATATCATCGAATCATCTGTTCACATTTCTGTAAGCTTAGAAAGAAGCGATAATTGCCCCATCAAATTTACCTCCACCGTTCCTAAGCTCCTCCTGTAGGTGGGGACTGTAGAATAACACCCACGGTATCCCCTGACTGTCGCAAGAGGCGATTAAAGGGGCTGAATGGCCTCACAATTTTGGAGCGTGTTTTGGTGAACACGGGGCACTGAGCTGATTCTTTTCATTGCTTCAACTTACTTGTTGCAGGCTCCTCACTTTAATCTAACCTATCCAACCTCCCTTGGTCATCAACTCTTGTTCTTTTCCGACCCCGGCGGTATTACATGACAAATCCTAAGGAGTCTTTAATTTTCACGCCCTTCGTGGCCCTTGTCTTTCTATGGCGAATACTTTCATTTTTCGAAGTGTCAGACCGCTTCAATTCTCTGTCTCTCTCTCTCATTAGTGTTAATAGAGGTTAGTTGCCCAGTGGTACTTTCTCATAAAACAATAATCACCATCACCAGCACCGCTTCTAAGACTTTCTTAAAAATGTTGATTATCATTTACAGTATGTACAGGGCAAGCTGGGAAGCTTGCGATTTGCTTTACGTCGCACTGACGCAGAGAGGTCTTACAGCGACGTTGGGAGAGGAAAGGGCTAGGAGTTGGAAGGAAGCAGCCTTAGCCTTTAATACAGGTTCAGCCCCAGCAATTGCCTGGTGAGAAAATCGGAAACCAAATGATCTTCCGATCAGCATATAAACAGCTACAGCGTTCTGAAATGGGAAGGGGACCATTATATTGAAGCTACTATAAATTCAGACGAAGAATTTGGCAGGTGTTTAACTGATAAAACTCAGGATATGAAACGGTGAATATGACACCAAGAAACTGTGAAATAATTTACGAGAAACTGAATTTGACGAATGGTTCCAGCCGAGAAGTAAAGGTCAGGGAATAGGTCCGTACAAGGTCTTCCCTCCTGAAAATAGCCTGGTTAAAAACCACGATGGCCTTTCTAGCACGGAGAGGAGAGACACCAGACATCACAACATCAGGTCCTCCATCGCTCAGTGCTGTATTTCAAATGCAGTATGAGGAAGTCCATAGCATGGGAGTTAATGGCAGCACGAAAAGAATAGACGTGGTCGCCATTAAAGGAACAATAGTATATATTTTATATTAGTAAGATTTGAAACACACTCCGACCAACCAGACGAAGAAGACAGACAAAAGAAGTCTATCTACCTGCCCACAGTGCGCTGTTATATAAATAAATACGAAATGGACGACATAGAAGTGAGGGATGCGAGAGGGACGGTCCCTAAGAGGGCGACACAGCTGATGAAGACCTTCAACATTATATCAAGGAGTTCATCGACCGGAGGCTGAAATCGGACTAAGATCATGGACTTAAAATTATTTATATTTAACAAAGTTTTTTGGTGTATTTTTTTTTCAGGCAGCCTCAAGTGCAGGAAGAGATTGAAAATGATTAGATTAGATACCCCAGGGAAGCACATTCATACTAAACTATGTCTTATTATTTTCTTGGGAAAAATGAGCACGACAGCAGTTTCATACAAAATCAGTACCAGAGTAGCTCCCTCCGAATCCCAAGATAGCGGGTTCAAACCTGACAGAGACAGTTGGATTTTTAAAGGGCGAAGAAGAGTCCACTCGATACTCCACGTCGTACGATGTTGGCATGTAAAAGATCTCTGGTGACACATTTGGTATTTACCAGACAACTCCTCCATCTAGTAGCCTACAGTAAAACGGAACGTCGAAACTGACGAGCAGACATCAAAATGGCGTCAAATAAAAATGCCTGCACACGGTAGCTAAAGCCATAAGATTCGTATTTTTTAGTACTAGAGTAAATTTTTAGTACCAGCGTACATAATACTAAACATGAGAGTAGAGATAATACAGTAAAATCGACAGTAAAATTTAGAAAAGTAATATCCCTTTGCGAAAATCAAATGATCATAAATATGTCTCCCGGTCATGACCTTCCATCAACGGCTGCTAATTTGCGATGGCAACCAGACATAAGAGAAAACCTGCACGGTTGCTAGGTAACATTATCTGACCATCCATCCATACCTTACATCACTGCCTGCACGGTTGCTAGGTAACATTGTCTGACCATCCATCCATACCTTACATCACTGCCTGCACGGTTGCTAGGTAACATTGTCTGACCATCCATCCATACCTTACATCACTGCCTGCACGGTTGCTAGGTAACACTGTCTGGCAATCCTTCCATACCTTACATCACTGCCTGCACGGTTGCTAGGTAACATTGTCTGGCAATCCTTCCATACCTTACATCACAGCCTGCACGTTTCCTAGGGTTACACTTCTGTCACACATTTTGTCGCTTTACGTTACAGAAATATTTCGAATGACCCCCACACATAAGACATAATTACATAAATTTACACACCTATTCTTCGTCTACATTCTGTACCCCTTTTAATCCTGGATGCAAGGAGTACTTTGGGTGTGCAGATGTCTGAACAGACCCAACTATAGTGCTGAAAAATTAGTTTTTCATATTAGGATTTCACACGGTAAAGTCACAGTACCTCAGATACGTTTACGGTATGCACTGTAGGTCAATATCTGACACACACAGATCAGGTTCAATTTGTCCAATAGGAGGAATTAGTCGTGTCCACTCGTTCAGAAAACCATCTGCAAGATCGGATGTGTGTAGAAAACACGTGTTGGACTGAGATAAACTCGGCAAGAGTACCCATTTCTGCTACTGACGGCATTCGTATTGTGACATTGCTGCAGGATGGATGACAATAAGTGGACATGACCACTCATAGTGGAGAGAGTCGGAGTGATGTCTCCAAAAATGGGAATAAGTTCAGGGAGTAACAAACGTTTGCTGATCGCCAACGGACGGGACTTCCGCGCAAAACAACTCGCAGGGAGGATCGGTATTTGTTTCTTTCAGGATTGCAAAGGCCTAGTGCTACAGCCACCTCGTTCCGTCAGGATCTTCGGAGTTCCACCAGACTGAACACTTCGGATCAGACAGTGCAAAATCGGCTGCGTGACCGAGGACTGGTATGAAGGAGACCAGTGCCAAAAGCTGGTCTTAAACCGCACCGTAGGGCAGCTTGTGTGAGGTGAGCAACAACTCATAGTCCATGGAACCAGGAACATTGGAAGTGTTTCTCAAGAGGTTACCTTTGCAACCATACAGCAGGTGCATAGTATTTTGGAGACGATCCGATGAAAGATGGAACGAGCTCTTCATCATTGAGCAACATAAGCAGCAAGTTTTAGGGTAGGATCATGTTTGATCGATGTTCGCATACACCTCTAATTCCGATCCAGGTCTCGAATACCAGTAATAGGATTCGCTGCCACTGTATGCATCGAGCCGGAGTGGTCAGTCAATTCCTTAAGACACACAGAATACGGGAAATGGTGTGACCGACATATTCTCCGGACGTGAAACGTGTTTAACGTGCATGGCGTAAACTGTTCAGAGCAATTTCCCTACTGTATTGATCCTCCAGCAAGGATTGAGGAACTGACATAAGCTGCTATCCAAGAGTGGGATTATCTGCCCCAGAGCAAGTTGTATTCTTTGGTGCTAAGCGTCCCACGTTGTGTTCAAGCATGCCTCGTGGTACTCAGGGCAATTATGGTACCGAACTTTCACATAATAAACGATAATATTGTCCTCAAAATCCCACATTACCAACTTCTTTTTGATTTTGTTGAGTTACTGTTGCTTTTGCATGGCTGATTGCATGCTGCTTTTCTTCGTAATTTATAATTTAAAAACCGCACACTGAGCAAACTAAAAAGGAGGGGAACTTTTTCCTTTGCGAAAAGTTAATAATCATGAATATATCGCTTGTAGCCGCAGCATCTTTGGCGACCAATTTCTACGGTAGCGACTAACGTGACGTCTGTGAGGGTACACTTTCTATTTCAACACACACTATTCATATAAATCCACAGCCACATTATCTTTGGCGAGCAAGGCCTGCGGTAGCGACTAACGTGACGTCTGTGAGGGTACACTTTCTATTTCAACACACACTATTCATATAAATCCACAGCCACATTATCTTTGGCGAGCAAGGCCTGCGGTAGCGACTAACGTGACGTCTGTGAGGGTACACTTTCTATTTCAACACACACTATTCATATAAATCCACAGCCACATTATCTTTGGCGAGCAAGGCCTGCGGTAGCGACTAACGTGACGTCTGTGAGGGTACACTTTCTATTTCAACACACACTATTCATATAAATCCACAGCCACATTATCTTTGGCGAGCAAGGCCTGCGGTAGCGACTAAAGTGACGTCTGTGAGGGTACACTTTCTATTTCAACACACACTATTCATATAAATCCACAGCCACATTATCTTTGGCGAGCAAGGCCTGCGGTAGCGACTAACGTGACGTCTGTGAGGGTACACTTTCTATTTCAACACACACTATTCATATAAATCCACAGCCACATTATCTTTGGCGAGCAAGGCCTGCGGTAACGACTAACGTGACATCACTTCCGTTACATATTTTGTCGCGTTACATTACCCACACCTCCAGCCATAAGACAATGTCATGCCAAAATGCACTAAACCAGATTATGAAAACGTTTTTTTAGGAACGTGATGGTGGTAGTTATTATTGTTTTAAGATGATGTACAGTTGGGCAACCACCCTCTATGAATCACTAATCAGAGAGAAAAAATGGAAAGGGTCCGACACTTCGAAAAATAAATGTTTTGACCAAAGAAAGACAAAGGCCACTAAGGGAGTGAGAATAAAAGACACCCGAGGCCTCAGGAACCTAAAACAGTCAGGGTCGGAAAAGAACAAGAATGGACCAAGGGAGGTCAGGTAGGATAGATGAAAGTGAGGAGCCTGGCACGAGTAAGTGGAAGCAAGGGCCGCGTGGTCGGCAACCTATTCTCCCAAGTTGAGAACCCCCGAGGCTTGAGCATTGTGGTATGCATCCTCTCAACCCACACTTTATCAGTGATCATCATAATCTAATACATGGACACATTAAAGAAGCCTGCTCAACTGAGTCGAAGATTCCACGTTACTTCCAAAATTTCCACTTAATCTTCCGAATATTTTTTAGCTCTGTCTTCCGAATTACTATTTTTGAATCTGGCAACATTGTTCTCCCTGTTGCTCCCATTCTCTCTTTTGTTAAATGAAAAATTGTGTGAAGTTCAAGTAACGTAACGGCCTCTGTTATATGCAAGTATTTTGATTTAATTCCATATAGCTCTCTCTTTGGGTAAGTGGTTATGTGCCGGCCTTAAGATGTTAGAGGTTATGGGTTCAGGCTCGGCAGAGTTAGTGGAAATTTTTAAGAATGGGAGAATGTGCATTCTCCATGTCATACGATATCGGTTTGAAAAAAGAAACTCTGGAGATTTATTTATTTATTTATTTATTTATTTATTTATTTATTTATTTATTTATTTATTTATTTATTTATTTCATCTGTGGTTACATTAAGGCTCACGGCCCTCTTTTGCACTTAAACATACAATATCACAAATAAAATTCAGAAAAAAGAAAAATGAAGTAATAAAATAAATTAAAATAAAATAAAATAAAATAAAATTAAATTAAATTAAATAAAATAAAATTCCTCACCACCTCCATGTACACAAGCTCGTTATACTGTACAATTTAATAGGGAATGTCGGCAAGACCACTTGAAAGAAGCTTAAGAGGTGCAATTGCTAACACTGCCCGGAAGGGAATTCTATAGCCTTGCACCAGGCACTTGAAATGAGCGGTTATATGATGATAAGCGATGCACAGGTATTGGGAGTGTAGTAGTCGATCGTGTGTTATGTTCATGAGAGGAGGAGAGTAAATTATACTTTGAGGATAAATACTGGGGTTTATAATCATTCAACAGACCAAATACGAGAGTTAAAATGTGAATATATCGTAGTTTATCGATTTTTAACCAGGAGAGTATAAAAATTAATTAAAGTTCAGCCACTGGTCTACCAATACTCTGTCGATTCCTCTGTCGTCTGTTGCAGCTAAATGGAACTTGTAAATGTACGGGAAGACAGCGTAAATTGTGTCCAATCAAAGTGCTCGTACCAATAATAATAATAATAATAATAATAATAATAATAATAATAATAATAATAATAATAATAATAATAATAATAATAATAATAATAATTATTATTATTATTATAATAATAATAATAATTTTTATTATTATTATCTATATATTAAAAGTGTTTACTAAAACGAGCTTTGGCAAATCCGTCCGTCTGTTCTATTGAACCGATTTGACTAATTTTTATTTTTTTCTCTCCGGAATCACCAGCCGGTGAATCGCGAGACATTGATAGGTGTCTAAGTTCAGCCAACTTCCAGTAATCATGAAATCAAATCATTAAATGATCACTCCATTAATTGCAGGCGAGGGATTATCCTGACCCGCAGGGTCACGTTGCTAAGCTACTAACACTTACACTATTAATATTCTGATATTTGATTTTCATCCTTAGTAATGGCATTGCATGCAGCCATGTTCGATTGCTACCTGTCAAGCCAGAGAGCATACATTTCCTCTGATCATGGAAAAATACAATTTACAGCTAGATAGGCCTACTCTTTGATTCTCTAACATTTCCTAGCTTCTAAATAAATAAATAAATAAATAAATAAATAAATATATTTAACAGATGGCAGAGTGTTCCTAATAACTTACATACTGCTAAGAGAAAAAAGTCTACGTGCAAACAGACCCCATCATGACATATGCTTACTCTTCATTGTAAGGTCCTCATTGATATTTGGGGTTATCTATTCTCCAAGGTATTTGAAGGAGTTTGTCCCCCAAACAAATTAAGTCGGGTGCTTCTCTCATGCTGGTCAGAAACTCAGTTTTGTTGACAGCGATCTTCAGCCCTACTTTAGCTGCTATGTGTTCGAGGGAGGGTAGCTGGTACATATCTTCTTCCGTACTTGAACCTAAGAGTGTGAGGTCATCTTCGAAGGCTAAGCAAGCGAATATTAACTTGTCTTTCTTTTTGTAGCCGATTTTAAATCCAGAGTTGTCAGATAGTGTATTCGTCCATTCCCGAATGACCTCCAGCAGACAGTTAAACAGGATAGGGACAAACCATCTCCTTGTCTAACACCTGTTTTGATCTCGAAGCTTTTTGATAGTACCCCTATGAATTTGACTTTGGACATGGTGTTCATTAGAATAATAAAAGAATAATAATGTTATTTGATCTACGTCACTCTAACTACTTTCACGGTTTTCAGAGACGTCGAGGTGTCGTAATTTAGTCCCGCAGGAGTTCTTTTACGTGCCAATAAATCTACCGACAGGAGGCTGCGAATTTGATCATCTTCAAATACCACCGGACTGAGCCAGGATCGAACCTGCCAAGTTGGGGTCAGAAGGCCAGCTCCTCAACCGTGTGAGCCACTCAGCCCGCAGGTGTTCGTTAGAGAAGCCTTCACAAGACTCAAAATCTTCTTATCTAGTCCCAGTTCAGTTATCGTCTCAAAGAATTACTGGCTGTCTACCGAGTCGTAGGCCTTCTGGAAGTCAACGAAAATTGCTACATGGGGTCAGGCGCTGAGGTTTTTGTAGGTAAAGATAGATTTGAGGTTCAGAATATGCTCTGTGCATGACTTTGACTTGCTAAATCCAGCTTGGTAATCTCCTATGCAGGAGTCAATTGTACCTCCACTTTATTTTAGCAATGATTTCGAGAAGGTTTTGTAAGTCACTGATACGAGAGAGATCCCTCTATAGTTGTTAGGGTCTAACTTGTCTCCTCTCTTGTGCAGCGGGTAGACGATAGCTGAAGTCCAATCCCTTGGTAGTGTTTCCGTCCTCCAGATGTCAGTTATGATCCTCTGGATACTTTCAATTGACTCTTCATCTGTATGTTTCCATAATTCTGCAACGATGCCATCTTCTCCTGCTGCTCTGTTGGATTTCAGTCCAGATGTGATCTGCTTGATTTCGTTTTTGGTAGGAGGAAGGTAGTCAGGGTTAATAACATTCTTGGATTGAAATTGTAGTTTTTCCTCTGGTTCTTCTGCTTTGAGGAGGTCATCAAAATATTCTGCAAGGAATGTAGTGCAATCTCCAATGTTCATTTTCAGTTTTCCAACTGGTCCTCGAAGATGAAGTGTTGGGGCTGAGTGAGCGTTTGTCTAAGATTTTAGAGTTTTGTGTAGGTTACTGGTGTTGTTCGTCTGAAAGTCTTTCTCTGCCTGATCTCTGCTGTCGTTATTATATTACCTCTTAACATTTCTGATGGTTTTGGTAGTATTCTTTCTGATTGTTAGGAAGGCTGTATGATTTTTTCGTTCTTTTGTTTTTTGCTAGTGGTTTTACGTCGCACCGACACAGATAGCTCTTATGGCGACGATGGGATAGAAAAGGCCTAGGAGTTGGAAGGAAGTCGCCGTGGCCTCAATTAAGGTACAGCCCCAGCATATTCCTGGTGTGAAAATGAGAAACCACGGAAAACCATCTTCAGAGCTGCCGACAGTGGAATTCAAACCCACTATCTCCCGGATGCAAGTTCACAGCCACGCGCCTCTAACCGCATGGCCAACTCGCCCGGTTTTTTGTTATTTTATAGAAGTTGCATTTCACCTATGCCTGCCTTCTCTCGTCTATTGCCTTGTCACATCCTTGCGTCCACTATCGGCGTTTACTCCTTTTGGTTGCAAGTATGGTTTCTGTTGCTGCATCTATCAGTGTCTTCTGTAGAATTAGCTATTTTTTAAATTCTGATTATTACTTAGGACCTTAGTAAACTTTTTGTTGTCTTTCAACTGGGCTGGATTAAATTCTGGGACTCTGGACCGGGTGTAGTTCTTACCTCTGCACTTCGTCATGGAATGGCATTTGCTTCGACCAAAGATAGGTAGTGGTCTGAATCTATATTGGCACCCCTCAATACCTTGACGTTCATTATTTCCTTGCTATTCCTTCTACTGGTGGCAAAGTGATTTAGCTGGCACTCTCCTAGCAAGTCTTGGTTTTTCTGGGGAGGTGTCTGAATGCTGTAGATTTTAGAACAAGTTTGTGATTCTTACTCAGATTGATCAGCCTCTCACCATTACAGTTGGTTCTTTTGTGGCCCGGGTATTCTCCGACTATGTTCTTAAACCAGCGCTCCTTACGTCCGGCTCCATGGATAAATGGTTAGCGTGCTTACCTTTGGTCACAGGGGTCCCGGGTTCGATTCCCGGCAGGGTCGGGAATTTAACCATCATTGATTAATTTCTCTGGGACGGGGGCTGGGTGTATGTGTTGTTTCCATCATCATTTCATCCTCATGACGACGGGAAGGTTGCCTACGGGAGTCAAATTAAATGACCTGTACCTGGCGAGCCGAACCCGTCCTGGGATATCCTGGCACTAAAAGCCATACGACATTTCATTTCAGCGCTCCTTACCAATCTGGGCATTGAAGTCCCCAATCAATATGACCACGTGATGTTCTGGATTCTTATCGATTTTCTCTTCCAGTTCTTCCCAAAAGCATTCAATACTTTCATTATCACTCTTATTAGTGTCATTTGTAGGTGCATGGAAGATAACAATCGTGTAGGCTTTCTTGAGACCTCTGAAGGGTATAGTGTACGTTCTCCCATTGGATGATGAGAAGGAGATAATGGAGTTGATCACTTTTTTGTTCACGATGAAGCCTGTACTCAGGTGAGGCATATCCATCACTCGCTGATCTGGCTGTCCCTTGTAGATCCTGAAGCCTTGTGACTCAAAAGGTTCTTCGTCAGTAAAGCTTGTCTCCTGTAAGGCCGTTATAAGGATGTTGTGTTTTGTTAGGACGTCCAATGTATGTTTCAGTTTTCCCTTTTGTAGGAGGGAATTAATGTTTATCGTTGGAGATAGTTGATGTGTTTCTTCCTCTTACATGAAGATGCAGGCTCCCCAGAATCCGATGACCTGCTTACCCCACTGTGAGTGGGGGTGGATTTGCAACCACCTGGGGTTGATTTCCAATTAGTCATTTCCTCCATGTTTCCAGAGTTACGAAAATGTTTAGCGGGGTTACCCGAAGGTAACGGGGTGTTTAATTATCAAGGTTGTAAGCCTTGAAGCCCCCAGCACTGATCAGTTCACTGACCCAGCTTCCCACTGGGTTTGGTTACCTAACATTCCACTGGGTTGCTCAGAATAACAGGGGCCACCCTCTTGTAGGGAAACATGCTAGAAACCTAGTTGTGTGAATGCGATTGAAACCATTCGTATTTCTTGCCATACCCCTCGCCCCGACCCCTAAGGGGACTGAATTCGAACTTATACAAAATCCGGAGTGAAACTAATTATCTCAGCATCCCCGAAAACTATCGATTCGACACTATTTTCGATTATTTTTATATATCACTCTTCTCTCGCTCCTGGGCATTGATTTTAAAAAAAAATCCGGAGTGTTGCTATACATCTCAGCGACACCGAAAACGATGAATTCGCCACAATTTTCGATTATTTTTATAGTCTAACCATCTCAATCACACCCCTACCCCTAAAGATGCTAGGTGTGTCCTTCCACCACGCAGTTAGTTTCCTGTTAGTAAGTCATAAGTGTACCACGTTTGCTCCAGTTCACTCCGTTAGTCCCATAACTATGGATTTCATGCTATTATTGATCTTTTTTAAAATCTATATTTCACCCCATTCCCATATGATTTCAAGGGGTGACTTTCCCACATGGCATTTTTCAAAGATAGTAAGTAATATTTGCACCAAATTTAGGTGTTAGCTTTACTGGAAAATACACAGATACATCCATAATCGCGGTCACTTTGGTCATTTTTTAAAGTCTTTCTCACACCTATACGAAAGGGGCTTCACTTGAACTTATAAAAAATCCAGAGTGAAATTAATTATTCACCTTTCCGGAAAACAACCGATTTGACACTATTTTCGACTATTTTTATATATTACTCTGCCCTTGTTTCCTCCCCAAAGGGGGCTGAACTTGGACTTTAAAATGTCCAGAGTGTTACTAATCATATCAACGACCCCGAGAACTACCGATTCGACACTATTTTTGATTAATTCTTTATCTCACTCTCCCCTCACCTCCACCTAAAACGGGGCTGAACTTGGACTTATAAAAAACTCGGAGTGTCGCTATTCATCTCAGCGACCACGAAAAGTATGTATTGGACACTATTTCTCCTTGCCCCTACCCCATAGGAGACTGAACATGGAATTTAAAAAGTCCGGTGTGTCACTATTCATCTCTATGACACTGAAAAGTATGGATTCGACATTATTTTCGGTTGTTTTTACATATCACTCCCCCCTCGTCTCCCGCCCAAAGGGGGCTGAACGTAGACCTTAACAAAATTCGGAGTGTCACGTCTCTGTGACACTGAAAAGTACGGATTAGACACTATTTTCGAACATTTTTATATATCACTCTCCCCTTGCCCCCCCCCCCCACCCCAACCAATAGGAGACTGAACTTGGAATTTTTAAAAAATCCGGAGTGTTACTATACGTCACTGTGACACTGAAAAGTATGGATTTGACACTATTTTCGATTATTTATATATATATAAATGAATATTTGCCCCAATTGTTCCTCTTGAATTCCAACTTTATCCTCATATTGTGATCTTTCCTACTTTTAAAATCTCAGCTCATGCTTATTCGTCTACTTACAGTATGTCCTTCCACTCCAACTCTCCACTGACCACATAGTCGAGCTTCTCGTCTCCTTACTCCCAAGTCTTCCCAGCCCAAAGTTTGCAATATTTTCGTAACACTACTGCTTTGTTGGAAATATCCCAGAATAAATCGTGTTGTTATTCTTTGAATATTTTCCGGTTCTAGTATCAAGTATTCCTGATGTGGTTCCATACGCTAGAACCATACTCTGCGTTGTTACCAGAGCCTTATACACTCTTCCTTTACACCCTTAATACAAACCCTAAATAGTCTCATAATCAAGGGGAGACATCTTTAACCTTTCTTAACTATCTCGTTAATATGATTACCGCAATGAACATTTCTTATCTGAACAACTAGGTACTTACATTTGTAACGCTCACTCACCTATTTTCGGCTACCGTCATCTGGAACTCCATCTATGTTCATATACTCGCCGATACTTCATTCATCTAACCGGCCTTGGACTTTCTCTGCTGCCTCGCCGTGTATCCGTCCTGGTGAACTGCTGACTACACACTGAGTCTCCTCTGGGTTACGTCATCCGCTACGTCAGTGTCCGATATTTCTCGACGTTTTGTGTACTTTTTTCCGGAACTTTCTGCAGCGGTATAAAGGCTTCCCCCACATACTCGGTCTTCAGTCCAGCACTGATTCCGAGTGTGGTTGGAGGGTCGTCTGAGGACTTCCCAGTATTTGCTGGGAAGCTCCACTTCTTTTATTTGCTGTATTGGGTGAGCAACAGAGTATTTATTTTATAATTACCACTATTATTCTTCTCCTATGGATTTTGGAGTTATCTTCATTTCTGTGGCCGGTTTTCTTTTAAGCCTGATATGAGTGATATTGTTCCTTAACAAATGAACATCGAGTAATATGCAATTTCAAGAGTTGGTGAGTGATTGAACTTGTGGCCTGGACGGTACAACTTATCACATAAAACTGTTCCTGCATTTGGCAATGTTTATACTCAGGCGACTCCCATTATTGTGATCCCCGTCCTTGGTCCTTCCCGTGCCTTTCTTCTCCCTTTGTTTACTTTTTTGGAAATCTGTGTCCATATTCTCCGAGGCTTATAGGTTACCATGTTCATTTGATTAGTCACATATTATAACTTGTAAATGGTCTAGGGATTCTATTCTAATGTACGTCATTCACGATGAATGTTTTCTTTTGTGTGTCAGGTTACAAAATTTTTGAGTTGTAAAATTTAAAATTGATTTCCTTTGTAGAAACAATATACTGTTTTGATTAACCTTTTTTCTTCTTATTATTACATCCACTAACCTCCCATTGGTCCCAGCTCTTTTCTCCTTGAACGTCTTGTCAAAGAATCTTAATCAACCAATACGTTGTTGCTATAAATCGTCACACATTGTTCTCCATGAAGTACCATGGCACAAATTAAAACTGTGAAACTTACAACTTGAATTTACATCCCACCTACATTCATACCATTGTCTGCTGTCCATCTCACTCGATTGTTTAAGTCCCCCTGCAGTCACTCTCAATCCTGCAACTCATTTGCTACTCTATTTGATAGTAAAAGAAATAAACACAAAGTATTTGAGTTGTCGAATTATAGAATATAATTCTTTAAAAAGACTGTGTGGTTGCCGAATTTCGAGTTGATCAGGGATAAATCCACTGAGTAAGGGAAATATGTCTCATTCAGAATGGAATAGGAAGGATGCTACTCCGTTGCTGGCAAATAAACCTCACATTATGGAGAAACTTGAAGAGTCACGACTTCCTGGTTAATACAATCTGCTCGCAGAGCGAGATTTAAAAATAAACTTAACGTCGTCTTACTCCTAACGATGTCAATTCACAGCCGCCAGCGTCTTGAGACGTTCCCGGCATTACCGCATTAGCAGCGACAAGCGCAGTAATTCGTAAAGTCCTTATAAACATATTACGCGACTGTATTGTGCTTCTTGGCTGGCGTTGTGAAGAGCAACTTTCCTCTCACTACGTACAACGAAAACTGAGTCAACTCTTGAACGGATCTTTCATAGACTCTAACAGTAACATATTCCTTGCCTTATTTTTTAATATTCAAAAAAATGACAAACAATTTTTATGACAACTTACAGCGAAAATTATCATTAGACCATGGATTTTTAGGTAGGAATAGATTAGAATGCAAATTAATTTCCTTAGTAGGAGGAGCCGTATAGCAAGTCTTCTGCAATGCAGCAAGAGTAACATAAATTCTAGGGTTTCTAATACGCCGTACACCTAATATTTGTGCAACTGTCATAGCAGAACCGTTGTGCGGGCAAGAGAATACTTGTTACTCACTGCAGAATGTTTGCGTAAAATTTCGGGTTTTATTTACTTATTTATATATATTTATATATACATACATACATGCCTTTGCTGGCGGGACCTAGTGTTTACACTGCACTATGTCTTCTGGTATGGGCTAGAACAAATTTGTTACTTTCATTGATCTGTCTCTGTCTTATCTTTGGCTTTGACAATATGAAAGTGACTGAGGTATGAGTGATGCTAGTAATGCCAATCCTTATGCAGCCAGTCCCTGCTATGACTGGTGTGAAACTGTTGCTCATAGGGTCGGTTGGTGCATGCATTTCAGTGGGCTTGGCAGACTGATATGTAATAGCAACTTCTGGCTCGGTGAGGAAAGCAACGGAAAACTACCTCACTCCTCATTTCCCTAGTACATCTCTTCGGGGATGCCTAGGCCATCTATGACAGCTCATGGCAGAACTGTTGAGGATCCAACCAGCCTTCGGGCTGATGACTAAACATACATACATACATACATACATACATACATACATACATACATTATCATTACAGACTGTCATGCCTTTCAGCGTTCAGTCTGCAAGCCTCTGTGAAATTACTAAACGTCGCCACAATTCTCGATTTGCAACTAGTGTTGTGGCCTCATTTAGTTCTATACCTCTTATATTTAAATCGTTAGAAACCGAGTTTAACCATCGTCGTCTTGGTCTCCCTCTACTTCTCTTACCCTCCATAGCAGAGTCCGTTATTCTCCTAGGTAACCTATCCTCCTCCATTCGCCTCACATGACCCCACCAACGAAGCCGGTTTATGCGTACAGATTCATCCATCGAGTTCATTCCTAAATTAGCCTTTATCTCCTCATTCCGAGTACCCTCCTGCCATTGTTCCCACCTGTTTGTACCAGCAATCATTCTTGCTACTTTCATGTCTGTTACTTCTAACTTATGAATAAGATATCCTGAGTCCACCCAGCTTTTGCTCCCGTAAAGCAAAGTTGGTCTGAAAACAGACCGATGTAAAGATAGTTTCGTCTGGGTGCTGACTTCCTTCTTACAGAATACTGCTAATTGCAACTGCGAGCTCACTGCATTAGCTTTACTACACACACAACCTAAATACTTGAAATTATCGACCTATTCTAGCTTTGTATCACCAATCTGACATTCAATTCTGTTGAATTTCTTACCCACTGACATCAATTTAGTCTTCGAGAGGCTAATTTTCATACCATACTCATTGCACCTATTTTCAAGTTCCAAGAATTAGACTGCAGGCTTTCAGCATAGTCTGCCATTAAGACCAAGTCGTCAGCATAGGCCAAACTGCTTATTACATTTCCACCTAACTGAATCCTTCCCTGCCATTTTATATCTTTCAGCAGATGATCCTTGTAAACTACGAACAGCAAAGGTGAAAGATTACAGCCTTGTCTAACCCCTGTAAGTACCCTGAACCAAGAACAATAAACTGAATTAATTAATTAGTTAATCCGTTTATTTATTTATTTATTTATTTATTTATTTATTTATTTATTTATTTATTTATTTATTTATTTATTTATTTTACTATTTATTTTGGTCGTTTAGCCCTCCAGTTCTCGCGTGGTGTTTTGTCACGCCAGTGCTCGCGCGGGGTAAAATATTACCTCATTCTTTCGTGAAAACTTATCATAACGTAAAACTAAAATCGTGTTGTTTTCGTGATGTTTCTGTATTAGGACACAATAAATGAAGAAAGCACAATTGAAATAAGTCCTAGTATTGCCAATAACAATACACCATACAGAAAATAGATCTCTCACATAACTTCAAGGCGGATAAGTATCGTCCACAATAACGCTTGAGTTCATGTAGTCGTAAAAACTAAAACTAAGAAAATCGTTTACACTTCATTACAGTTTGAACACGGAAGTTCCATCTGTTTTACCACCTTTCGGTTTTCTGGTTGAGGCATTCTTCTCAAACGGTACTGAAATGGTCTTGGCAGACATACATTTTACCTAGCGCACAATATTTTCTACTTTTTCTATCCTGATTTGTAGGAAATACAGCGCATCATTCAGATGATCCAGGTTTTTTTCTTTTCAAGCATGGCGTCGGAGAATCCTGACGTCTCCTGAGCTTGGTTTGGCATCTCTGTCTCTCGTAAAATTTATCACCATTCGTTGTATGAAAATGTGCATTATTCGTATAATGCTTTCATCAAAAATAAACAATGTCATTGGATCTGTAAAGCCAGGAGTTTTCAGCTTGGAGCAAAGAAAGTAGGATGAGACTTTATCGTTAGCATGACTAAAAGAGTTACGTCGCACCGACACAGATAGGTCTTATGACGATGATGGGATAGGAGAAGGCTAGGAGTGGGAAGGAAGCGGACGTGGCATTAATTAAGGTATAGCCCGAGCATTTGCCTGATGTGAAAATGAGAAAGCACGGAGGACCATCTTCTGGGCTGCCGAGAGTGGGATTCGAACCCACTATCTCCCGGATGCAAGCTCAGAGCCGCGTGCCCCTGACCGCTGGGCCTACTCGCCCGGTTAGGTCACGTTTGCCGAATATTCAAATCTCGCTGCTGTTTAAATTAACATTATATTGAGAATATACTTTTAACATCTAGAACATGCAATAATAAAAAATTTAAAAAAATAATTTTAATAATATATTTCGAATTTATTTGATTACTCAATCCAGAGGTAACTCTCGATTCTTCAAAGAATGAAATAAATGTTTGAAGGGCTATCAGAAAGAGTTTCAGTAAGAAATTATATATAATTTAGACTTTTCAAATAGGTACAATCTTCTGTTTTCACTTGTAAGCGGAAAAAGACAGCTCAACATCGCAGGATGGTCTAGGGCAGGGATGGCGAACCTATGCCACGCATGTCACTAGGTGACACGCGGACACGATTTCGGTGGCACACCACATGCATATTAACGATTTTATGTACGTCTTGTACTATAGATTATACATATCTCGTGCATCGTATAGTCATAGGGTTTCAGGTTTAAGAAATAAATGCCGAAAATGTAAATTCTAGTTCCATTCGGACATGCATTATGGCAACACTGTTAGGTCCGGAAGTCAAGTGAGATAAATGTCAGATGCAGCCGACGAGCCATTTGTTCACCCACAGCAGTCAATTAGTGAAGTTTAACTTGTTTGTGGTTGCTAGCATCGCGCAATTTTTCTTAGTCAGTTACTGTTTACTGTTTTGAATTTTGAAAGACAAATAGTTGCCAAGGGATTATCCCAATTTCGAGATTTGGAGAAACTATCGCACTTTATTTCAAAACCTCATACTGTATTGCACAAATGAGCGATATGAAGGTCAATTTTTTGAGTGGTTCACAGTTTAGAAATGGACTGAATTTCAAGAAAGCAGTAGGTACATGGCTGAACAAATTCGTACAACTTGGTGTAGCATTGATGAAAATCGAGGTTTATGGTGAATACTCTCTCCAGAAGCCGGAGAACTTAATATTTGACCAGTGGAACAGGCTGCCACAAATGATGTTTTCGGCCATGAAGAAACTTGCTACAGTGCTACTTACTTTGTTTGCGAGCAGCTGTTTTCTACAATGAACGTTGTGAAGTCAACGGTTAGAAACCGTCTTAGTTCAGATCTAATAGTTTCTCGTGTGTTATTGAGACAAAAAGTTATAAACCTAACATAAATGACATGGCTACTAAGTATATTTGCGATATTGGCAAAATACGACCATGAAACATGCAATGAAAAGTATTATTTTTACAATGTATATATGTATAAGTAATAACGTATTAAGAAACACAATTTTGAATTAGGGATGAAAGTCGGTGTAGGTGGTGGTGGTGGGGGGTGGATGGTAGCAATTACGAACGAAAATAACAAGTGACACAGTAGACAGTTGAGAATAATAAACCAGACTTAAAATGGCACACTAGTTGGAAAAGGTTCGCCATCCCTGGTCTAGGGGAATATATGAAGTACGTCAAATCATTAGAGTTCAATTGAGGCTCATCTTTATGTCTTTTTCTGTAGAGCTTACCCTCCTAATTCACATAAACATATATTTCTAAGAAAGATAATTGTAAGAAATTACAGACAACACTTAGGAGATGTGAGAAATCCGTCTTTGAGACGACTGCAAACATGTACGCAAAATGGAATAAAAAGAAAAATATGACAAAAATACGAAAATTCACGACGAAATGCGACCATAATATGAAGAATTGCCGATAAATGAATAAAAACGTTAAAAGATCCAAAATATGATTCTGTATGACTCGTGAAAATTGCATAATTTTAGTCACCATAGATAATATCATGCATAACTTGTATTTTGAATGGAAATAATATAAAGGAAAAAAATGACATTTCATAAACGTCCGGGCCGTAATGATGAAGTTGGGGAAGGCTTAAACCCGGTGTCGGCACGTAACCTACTCCTGTCGAATAGCACCAAGTTGACCAAGAATTAACGTCCCCGTCTGATGGACGGGTCACCATCAACAGAGTCTTATGAAAACTGCGGAGAGTTTTGGCACGCAGTCTAGTGATTAGGAGTTGTATACCACCACCTCCCCTACCATGGCGGCCAATATTCTGATGGTGAACATTTTGTTCGACCAACAGGACTCGAACTGGCTAACCACGGTGCCAGACCATATAGACTTCATGCCTTAACGATCATGGCCACCAGGCGGACTGAACGCTGAAAGACAACACGTGAATGTGAAGCTGTCATTTACACTAATTTAATATTTTGTTTGAAAAATGACAAAAAAACATTTAAAACAATTTATATTGAATGTTACCCTTTAAACTCGTTTAAACTTACGTACCTACTTCTAATGTTCTAAAACAGTGACAAGTGACTACAAAAACGCCATGGGACATGATTCTTTCTTAACACTTCTGATTATGAATTTTTCAAACAATAACTCTACAGATGAAAATAATATCATTGTGCTGAAATACACTTCTAATAATAATGTTATTCGATTCACGTCCCACAAACTACTTTTGCGGGTTTTCAGAAACGACGAGGTGCCGGAATTTAGTCCCGAAGGAGTTGTTGTACGTGCCAATAAATCTACCGACACGGGGCCGACGTATTTATTTGAGCACCTTCAAATACCACCGGACTGATCCACGATCGAACCTGCCAAGTTGGGGTCCGAGGGTCAGCGACTCAACCGTCTGAGCCACTTAGCGCGGTTTAACATGCCAGTATGGAAGAACGAGTACGGTGACCAATCGGACACCGCTCCGTTTGACTCCGGTGTAGTTCTCCCAGTAGGCTATATACGTGTTACATTGGAATAGCGGATTCATCAATTTTTCGGAAATGATTAGGTTGCGGACTTGACATGTTTAATAAAAATTGGTTCGCCTTTTAGTTTTTCTATCACCTCTTCTTGGCCCAAAACGGCTCCAGCGTCATGACATTTGACCTCATTTTTTTCGAAAACGAAAAGGTGTTGACCCAAATCCTTCTATACGAGTTGCTGTTGAGTTTCTCCCAACAGGTACATTGAAGATCGTTGAAATCGGTTGGACGCAGGGCCGCTCCCTATAAGACGTTGATGTAAACAATATGAATCAAGAAGACGACAGACGCTTAGACTGAACCTTTGTTGATGCTTGTCTTGTATTGCAGGGGTGTTATCCTATAACCATTATATTACACGTGTAAGACCAATGGGCGTCCCAAAAGAAAGTTTACTCTGTACATTACACAATACAGTTGCATCTCACTTTACGCGATTAATTGGTTCTGCGAAAAATTCGCGTAATGCTAAATCATGGAAATTGAGTTGAAATTGGTATACGCGCAGCTCCTCTGGTCGGTCTGGGCCTCCAAGATATTCTGTGAAAGCCACAGAGAGATGAAAGACACTTTTCTGTCATGCCAAATGTTGTGGATCTGCGACTCGGCACACAGCCAGTTGCTGTCGTTCTCCCGGTTCGAAATTCAAAGCACAGTTTTGCCGCACTCCGACGACTCTTCACACTTTCGGCATAGACTTCCGCAAACTGACGGTGAATTTCTCCAACTGGCACATTCTTCACTTTGACAAACAGCCCGAAAGTCCTGCTTGGAGCTCTGTACCAACTGGACATAAGCAAAGTTCTGGTGCAATTTCAGTCAGTCTAACATCGCGGTCTCTGGTGGTGCACGTCCTTGTAAAAATTAATTCAAGGGTTCCACTCGTAACGAAAGCTATGCAATGTTCAATTTGCAGCCTTCAGAATCCGTCGTACTTTCACGAGCACCCTGATTCACAGATTTTTGAGGTGACCTAGTAAAATGTTGCGACCCAGCAGCGCTGGAAGTTGGACTTGTTGATATTTTTGGTTGGCCATACCTTATCTTATGCACATCCTGAACAGTACCATCGGTTTCAAATTTATCCCGAATGCGATAAATTTTTGTACGTGGCTGAGTTCCGTACACATTATGCCATTTCCATTGTCGCGCCATTCATGTGACCATCGCCTGTTGAGAAAACAATGGACTACGCTACCGCGCAAGAATTGCAACGATATATAATTGTGTTCCAAAGATATTAACAATCAAAGAGTGTGTACATTTTTCAGAACCCCTTTGTATATGCTTTCTCGATCCGGAATACTAGAAGAGGTAGATCTGCTCACGTCGGTGGCATGTCCCTCCATATCCACTCAATCAGTTATTACCGATCTGCATTTAAGGGTAGCACTCACATGGCAGATTCCTTATCTGAAAGAAGTTGGAAATTCATGGAACAACTCCCTTGGTAAATTATTCCAGTTCCCAATTCCTCTTCATATAAAAGAATATTTGCCTCAATTTTCCGTTTGAAATTCCAAATTTATTTCTATATTATATTCCCCATTTCTTTATAATATCCTTTCAGCCTTCCTCTTCTTCTTGAGGAGCCTTCTCCTAGCGGAGGTTGGAGGTCCACATAGTCGTGCGTGATATTGCAGCATGCAAAGCATCTTCTGAAGTGCAGTTGTGCCATCTTCGGATGTCCTTCAGCCATGAATTCCTCCTCCTGCCTACAGACCTTTTCCCCTGTATCTTAGCTTCAATGATGGTACTTCTTGCCTCTGATAATGTGCCCTAGATAGTGCGTTTTCCTTTATTACAGTAATTAATAGTTCTTTTTGTTTCTTCATGCGATGAAGGACTTCGTCATATGAAATTTTCAGCACCCAAGTTATTGGGAGTAGGCGGCGATATAGATGCATTTCAAAAACATAAATTCTTATTAGTCTACTAATATTGTTTCACGACATCTCTCCACAGACATCTCAGAACGCAACACTTATTCGATCAGCTCGTATCTTTACTCCCAAGTCTTCCCAGTCCAAAGTTTGCAACATATTCGTAACTCTAAGCTTCTGTCGGAAACCACCCAGAGCAAACCTTGCTGCTTTCCTTTGAATCTTTTCCAGTTCTCGAATGAAGTAAACCTGGTATCGGTCCCATACACTGGAACCATACTCTAATTGGGATCTCACGAGTGAATCATGCGCCCTCCCGTTTACATACTCACTACAACCCCTAAATACCCTCATTACAACATGAACAGATCTGTAAATCTTTTATTTACTAACTCGTTTATGTGATAATCCGGATGAAGATCTTTCTTTATATTAACACCCAGGTACTTACAATGATTCCCATGACACACTTACACTCCATCAACACAGTATTTAAAACTGAGAGGACATTTCCTATTAGTGAAACTTGCGAACTTCGTACAACCTCGCTTTTCATCTATTTTATCCTCATACCGTTGTCTGCTGTCCATCTCAGCTATTCCCCGAGGTCATTTTGCAGGCGCTTACAATTCTGTAAGGCATTTGTTACTCTATATAGCATGATAGAATAACGGCCGAGATGATGCGTCGTGCTGACGACACGGCCCCTCATAATCTGCAGGCCTTAGGGCTGAGCAGCGGTCGCTGGGCAGGCCACAGCTCTTTCAAGGGCGTTAAGTGCCGTGGAGTTTGGTATATAGTATAATATTAACAAAAAAACCTTATGTACGATTCCACTGCTTTACGTATATCTTCTTTTCGATTTTGAGCACCTCACGACCACGGAAAATAACACTGCGCATTCATTTTGACCCTTGTTTTCTTAACTTCCAATTGTTTTTCATTCTTTAACTTTGCTGCTTCGCCCTCTCTTGTGTCGAGATGTTATTTCCTTTCCTCTTCTCCTTCTACTGTAAACCCTTGAACTTTTGTACCATGTACTTGCCAGGGCTGTTCATAAAGTAATGGTAACGTAGTCCAGACACTCGCAGGAGATCTGACATGCATAAATAGGATATGAGAGTTCAGGTGGCGCTGTTGTCCACGTGTGCTGTGCAGTTGACGGGCATCCAGTTAGGAGTGTTGTTGCTGTGTGGCGTTGAAGGGAAGAGTGTCGATTACACAGCTCCAAAGTATGTTTTCGAAAGGTAATATCAGCGTTCGTGGGTTAAAATAGAGGTTTTCCTGGGAAGAAATGTATCAGAATGCTATTGGGGATTACGCGAAGCCTGCAACGAGAATGCAACACCATATAGGATGGTTGCACGGTTTGTCAAGGCGTTTCGTGCGGGTCGGATGAGTTCTTGGAACATCCTCCGCACTCACCAGACATGATTCTTTGTGACATCGACCTCTTTCCGAAACTGAAGGAACCCCTCCGACGTCGCCGATTTCCTGACGTAGCATCTGTACTCCGCGCAGGAAAGCGCTCCGTCGCTGTCACCAACAGAGACCGCCTTGCTAACGGTCCCCAACCGCTTCCCGACGTTTTCGGCTGTCTATATTGAAGGAACGTACTTGTCAGCTCATTACATATTGCGTTCTATTAACATTGTCACTACTTTACTGACAACCCCCGTATGATAAAGCATAAAGGTCAAATAATACAGCCTCGAGAATCCGCCTCTCTTAATCACATCTAGATCAGATAAATTAATTTTCTGACTTTTGTTTTCAAGAAATTGAATCACCCATTCAATTACTTTTTTGTCTAGTCCAATAGGCTTTATTTTCCTCAGTATTCTCCCATGATCTGTCCAGCACAATTCGTGGGGAGGTCAATGGCGATTCAATGCACTTGATTTCGTGAACATAACATCTCTGCTATATTTTGCTGAAATCCTGCAAATGCCAAATCCGATTTGCCTTCTATCAAACGAGATATGTACTACGGTACATGAGCAGAAGAGTTTGACTTAGTCTATCTATCCGCAGGACCTCTTGGAAGTAACGTGAAAGTCATAGGTGTCTTGCTTTCATTGCGATCATCATTTGGTGAAGGTGAAACTGAATGTAAGTTTGGGCTGCAGCGTTCTGCACCATAACTGAACTGAAACAACACCTTCTGAACTCAGCTCAAAGGCTGAGAAAACGTAAAGCCGAGTTCATGAAGTGGACGAAAACACTACCCATTCGCCATGCAGTCGTGATGACTACCTCGTGTCTGCCGTCGGTAATGGGAGTGGGGCGTACGTGCACTCGAAAAGACGGTTTGTGAAGTCTCCAACTGGTAGCGCACAGGTGATGAAGATTGTCGAGCTGCATAGAGAAAAAGAATGTTTGTGCAAAATCCACTAAGCGATCAAAAGTATCCGGACACCCACAAGAAAGTAACGTTTTTCATCTTAGGTGCATTGTGCTACCACCTACTGCCAAGTACTCAGTAGTCATTAGACATCGTGAGAGAGTAGAATGGGGCGCTCCGCGGAACTCACGGACTTCGAACGTGGTCAGGTGATTGGGTGTCACTTGTGTCAGAAGTCTGTACGCGAGATTTCCACACTCCAAAACATCCCTAGGTCCACTGTTTCTGATGCTATAGTGAAGTGAAAATATGAAGGGACACGTACAGCACGAAAGCGTACAGGCCGACCTCGTCTGTTGACTGACAGAGACCGCCGGCAGTTGAAGAGGGTCGTCAAGTGTAATAGGCAGGCATCTATTCAGACCATGACTCAGGAATTCCAAACTGCATCAGGATCCACTCCAAGTACTATGACAGATCGGCGGGAGGTAAGAAAACTTGGATTTCATGGTCGAGCGGCTGCCCATAAGCCACACATCACGCAGGTCAATGCCAAACGACGCCTCGCTTGGTGTAAGGAGCATACACATTGGACGATTGAACGGTGGAAAAACGTTGTTTGGGGTGACGAATCACGGTACGCAATGTGGCGATCCGATGGCAGTGTGTGGGTATGGCGAATGCCCGGTGAACGTCATCTGCCAGCGTGTGTAGTGCCAACAATAAAATTTGGTGGCGGTGGTGTTGTGATGTGGAACCGGAACTCTTAGCATGCACATTCTTATGAATATTTATGGGTAACTATTTGTGCAAGTGTGGAAGTTTAAGTACCTTGGCAGCTGGATTACTGAGGACTTAGACCCAGATTTAAAGATTTAAAGATTTAAAGCAACCTTCCAGCACCTGATTGAGTGGAAGCTGTCATCAAGGCTAAGGTTGGGCCAACACCATATTACCGGAACTCCCTTTTCATGGAAGGGGCTTGCACCCCTTGTTGTTTTCGTGGCACTATCACAGCACAGGCCTACATTGTTTTTTTAAGCACCTTCTTACTTCCCACTTCGGGGATGGCGATTATATCTTTCAACACGATCGAGCACCTGTTCATAATACGCGGCTTGTGGGGGAGTGGTTACACGACCATAACATCCCTGTAATGGACTGGCCTACAGCGAGTCCGTACCTGAATCCTATAGAACACCTTTGGGATGTTTTTGAACGCCGACTTCGTGCCAGGCCTCACCGACCGACATTGCTACCTGTCCTCAGTGCAGCACTCCGTGAAGAATGGGCTGCCATTTCCCAAGCAACCTTCCAGCACCTGATTGAACGTATGCCTGCGAGAGTGGAAGCTGTCATCAAGGCTAAGGGTGGGCCAACACCATATTGAATTCCAGCATTACCGATGGAGGGCGCCACGAACTTGTACGTCATGTTCAGCCAGGTGTCCGGATACTTTTTATCACACAGTGTACATAGCATCTGACGAAGTTGTAACGTGTCTTCAAGCTGAGGCTTCGGTCACACAGTAGGTTCCTCATCATCAGAAAGCTAGCACGGGCCGCAAATGGATCCACAATACGGGCTGACATTGTTGTCGAAAGGTACGGGCAAGTTGATTGACCCCACTGTAAGATTCGAGGAGGAAAGCTCTTACATGACCCATACCTTGAGGATCTCTGAGTGGCTCAGACGGTTAAGGCGCTGGCCTTCTAACCCCAACTTGGCAGGTTCGATCCTGGCTCAGTCCGGTGGTATTTGAAGGTGCTCAAATACGACAGCCCCGTGTCGGTAGATTTATTGGCACGTAAAAGAACTCCTGCGGGACTAAATTCCGGCACCTCGGCGTCTCCGAAGACCTTAAAAAGTAGTTAGTGGGACGTAAAGCAAATAACATATATATAGGATCTCGGAAGAAGTATGAAATTACCAAATGGTTAATCATTGGCCTTATGATTGGTGCTAGAGGGACAATTGCTACGGAGATGTGGAACTCGTAAGAATCATTATCCAGACCTTTAGCAAACTCTGCGTTGAAAATTTCTTTGGCAATTTTTAGACACCATTTGTATTCCTAAATTTGAAGTACCATCCATTGGATTTTATTTTTGAAATAAAATTTGGAAGAGACAATCTGCCTGATGGTGGCAATTTTAATCTTGAGTTATGAATTAAACCGTGTTTAATCCAAACATATAAATAAAATAAATACTGTTCGTATGACCTGATTAGGAGGCCTATCTTTTGACTCCCTAATAGGGGCGAATAGGAGCCTCCTTGGCTCAGACGGCAGCGCGTCGGCCTCTCACCGCTGGATACCGTGGTTCAAATCCCGGTCACTCCATGTGAGATTTGTGCTGGACAAAGCGGAGGCGGGACAGGTTTTTCTCCGGGTACTCCGGTTTTCTCTGTCATCTTTCATTCCAGCAACACTCTCCATTATCATTTCATAGCATTTATCACTCATTAATAATCACCTTGGGAGTGGCGACCCCATTGTAATAACAGCCTATATATGTTTCATTCATTACATCCCTGACCCGGTCAATGACTGGAAAACAGTTTTTAGGTTTTCATTTTCAATAGGGGCGAATATCAGGTGGATTATCTCTCTGCACGGATCTTTAAATCCGGGTCTAAGTCCTCAGTAATCCAGCTGCCAAGGTACTTAAACTTTCACACTTGCACAAATAGTTACCCATAAATATTCATAAGAATGTGCGTGTTAAGAGTTCCGGTAATGAAAGGCTTTAATAGTTATTCAAAACAGGTTAAAAGTACTTAAATTTGGCCTCTAATTGTACACAGTAATGAACTTCAATTGGTTTGAATTAATATTATTAAGGATTTGCTGATCTAAAGAATTTAACGGAATTGAAGTACCAATAAATTCCAGATACAAAATGGATAATTACTTATAAGATTGTCATGAGAATTGCATAGTTACCAACTGTGTGGAACATCTTTGCTCTTTCAAAACTTCCACTGGTCCCAGGAGACACTCAGCCCCCACCCTAGCAGTCTCGCTGCCTCGTACGTCAGATACATTTTAATAGCATTACTTTGCCAGTTTGAATGCAGAAGGCAAAATTTCATTTATGAAATTGAATTTATGTATGAAGTCTTATAATGCGAATTCAAGAACGGAATGGAATTAGAATTTGAAATGTAAAAAAAAACGGAGAGTGAAAGAGTTGTATACCTTGCATATGAGGCAGAGAAAGAGAGAGATTTGCATGCCTGTAGTCATCCTGACCGAGTCTTTTTTTAAACTCTCGTTCGCATTTTCCATCCCTTTGTAGACTCACCGAACTGTACAAACCCTTACAACGATTTACATTTTGACTGTCATATCAGAGAAAGAGAGAGAGGAATAAAAGCGACTACAATATCTACTGCGATAAAGAAACGTGTTCGCTGGTTATGTCGTTTCTGTAGACTCTTCTACAGGATCATCCTTGACTCAGAGGCGGTTTTATAATCTACTGGTAAACTAGATGTTAACATCTCTGGTGATAAACTAGACTGCGAATTTTTGGCAATAATAGTTTAGAATGCAGACCAATTTTGTTATTAGTAAGTGTCGTCCAGTCCGTTCTTCCGAAATGTAGCAAGAGAAACAGAAATTCTAGGGGTTCTGATGGGCACTACCCCTAAAGGTTATGCAAGACTAATAACACAGCCGTAGTGTGGGGTAGCCTATACTTGTTACCCGCTTTAATAATTTGCTCACTCTAGTGATAACTCTTCTCCCCAATCACGAATGACCAGCAACTGGGGCGAGACTTGCAGGTGTACATCCTTTAGCCCTTTAACTTGTATTCTTCCACTTTCATGTAAGCTTTAGTTTATTGCCTTTTCTTATATGGTGTGGCTCAGGTTCAATGAACCCTGCTATTATGCCAAACCATATTATGACACAGTTATACAATGTATAGGGTACAGTACCTGGTAACATTATTAGACTCAAGGACTTTTAAAATAATTAACTCCTCTTGAAACGCTAATTCTAGGATGTAAGTAACAGCAAACCTAGTGTTGCTGCTTGGATTGGAAGACATGATATTCCTGATTGTAATGTGACTTCTGGAATTTTTATCTCTACATATTTCAATTTTTGTTTGGTTCAGTACCTTAGTGCGTATCTTACTATAAACCTATGGGGTAAATGAAATGTCCTGTGGCCTCCGGCGAGGCCTGGTGTAGGTCTTTTGATTTGACACCCGTAGGCGACCTGGACGTGGTGATGAGGATGAAATGATGATGAAGACGGCACATACACCCGGTCCCCGTGCCACGGCAATTAACCAATTATGGTTAAAATTCCCGACCCTGCTGTGAATCGAACCCCGAACCCCTGTGTTATCAGTTCTGCACGAAGTACTTCTCCCTAATACTCCCGACTATCTGTCTTCATCTTTTTATTACCTCTCGTACTGTCATGAGCATAATACAAGATCTGGCTCCTCTCTTGCCATACCTGTAAACCGCACTGCTGTGTACAACCGCTCCTTCATAATGTCTGTGTCTAGGTCATGGAAATCGCTACCTGCGAACATTACAGACAATCCTTCAAATCACAAGTTTAAAGTAGCTTGCCGCGAGCATTTACTGAGTAGACTTTCTGGATAATTGTTGAGTGAATGAAGGAATGAATGAGATGAATGAATGGATTACTGTGGTTACGTCATTTGAGTGTACTTTATTTTGTGTATTTTAAAATTTATTATTATTGCTGTTGCTATTAATATTATTTGTTTTAGTTCTATCCGATATTATAAGTTATGTAAAAATTCTACTGATTGAGAGTAAGAGAGGGCCATGAGCCGAACTTCACTACTAATAAAGGCATTATCTATCTATCTATCTATCTGTGACCGAGCGCCAGCACGCTAACCATTTAGCCATGGAGCCGGACGAACTATGAGGTAATGATCGCCATGTATTTTGTATCAAATGTAAGTATGTTCGGTTTATCGCTAATGACTTTAACAGTTTGTCTTGCTATGTTTTAGATATTTACGCAAAATCTGTGTAGGTAACAGAAACTTTAAAAGGTCGCAGTGGTTTCAAAATTGTTACTAGGAAAATCAGGTAGTTTATTGAGAAAATAGTTATCGGAAAGTTTCAGGACCTTTCTTCTCACAAAATTGAGTTTCTGAACGGACTTTTACACAATGAGAAACAGATTCAAATTCAGACCTTTCCCAGACTTCTGTGCCTCGTACAAGTGATGAAAATAAAACTGGGAGAGATAAACCAAAGAACAGACGAGAGAAATGTGGTAGGAAGAGAATTCTTATTCCGAGAGCTGAACAATTGCTCGTCAAAATTTTGAAAGGGAATAGAAGGGTATCGTATACTTTTACAACACAAGAACTGAATAACAGAGTCAAAGTATCCGAGAGAACTTCCAGCTTGGGGTACCGATGTCGTCCACACCTAAGAAAGCCAAACTCACTGAGTGAATGATGAAACACGGGATATAGTAGGCAAGAAACCATCAACAATTCACTCCAGAAGACCGGGAAATGTAAATTCCTTAACAAGCCTAGGATAATTCCAACGACTATTTATAAATTTAAATTTCACACACATCATCATTTCTAGATTTGCTTCAGTTATGAATCCACTTTTGAAGTTTCAAGCGGTACGTCTCGGTTTGTAAGTTTACGTTCTAGTGAAATGTATGACAAGAATTGAGTCCATCAGACAATAAAACATCCAACAAAGGTCATGATTTGGTCAGTGAGAAGTGATCTACTGGAATGTTTCTCTCAAAGCTCAAAGGCTCCTCAAAATATACTACAGGGATCTCAGAATTACAGTATATTCCACCTATACAAGATCCAGATAGCACTGATAGGGAAGCAAAAATTGGAATCAAGTATCTCTAAAGCAGTGAAGCAGGGATGTAGCATCACAAGTTCTGTTTTACAGCTATATTTTGCATGAAGGGTATCAGGCCGCAAAACTGCGCTGGTGCTGAACCCTTATTGTTGGGAAAAGGCAATCAGAAAGAAGGAAGATAATGACAGCTGTTAAAATCACTAAAGTTTCTCTTGTGGATGGGGGCGGTAGTAGGCTATACGTCCACGGTATACCCTGCCTGTTTTCGGAAAAAAACATTTGAGGATCAGGGGTAAAAATGACTGCCTCGGCCAGGCAACCCCTGAACTATTTTTATAAGGATACATATATCACAAAAACTGAAGATGTTAGAGTCATGAAAATTTGTTTTTGGAATCTTCTTTAAAAATTAAGAAACATTTTCATTAGGATACTGCTATCTCCAAAATATAAGGATATTACAGACATGAAAAATGGTATTTTGAATCTCCTTTAAAACTAAAGAAACACGTAATTTTTCGTTTTCCGAAAATTCACTGAAGAGGGGCCTAAAAAAGGGGTTGAATTATTTTTATAGCAATGCAAAGCAAAGTCATCTCCGTACAGGCCATGGAGGCTCTTGGAGGGGTGGAAGGTAAAGGCTTCCACTATCCGTAACCTTAGCACTTGATGGTGGTAGAGGCTCTACGCCCGGCCGCCTTTGCCCCCAGGAATTAACCTGGTACTCATTTTTGGTGTAGGCTGAGTGAACCTCAGGACCATATGCACCCTGGAAGTGGAAACCTTGTTTATTATATTTTCGACTTCCTGACGGGAATCGAACCCACGTCCTTCCAGGTGAACCGAGCGCGATTTTACCGCCTCGGCCAGGCAACCCCTGAACTATTTTTATGAGGATACTTATATCTCAAAAACTGAAGATGTTAGAGCCATGAAAATTTGTTTTTGGAATCTTCTTTAAAAATTAAGAAACATGTACTTTTTTGTTTTCGGAAAATCCACTTAAGGGAGTGGGGTGGGTGACACGAAGTGACGAAAGTATAGAATTCGTTTTGTTAGGATACTTGATGTATTAAATACTGAAGATGTAGCACACGTGAAAATTGGCATTTCGAATTTCCTGTAAGAGTAAAGGAACATGCATAATTTGTTTCCTGGAAACCCGTTTAAGGAGAATTGTTAAAAGGGGGTGAATTTTTTAAATTAGTATAACCACAGAATATCTCAAAAGTTACATATTGCAGACGTGGAAGTTGGTATTTTTAATCTCTTTTAAAGATAAATTAATAAGATTTTTCTTCGAAGAAAACAGTTAAGGGGTGGAGAACTGAAAAGGGCTTGAATTATTTTTATCAAGATACTTATATCTCAAAAACTGAAGATGTTACAGACATGAAAATTTGCGAGGAGGATAGGAATTGTGCTGGCTCCTCTGCGCCAATAATTAATAACTGACAGATGAAATGAAAAGCTATTGGAGAGTGTTGCTGGAATTAAGGAGACACTCCGGAGATAAAAACATATCTTTACCTAAGGCATGGATTTTCACGAAATTCTGTGGGAATGTTACCTACATAAAAGTAGATATATCACGAACATTTATTTCATATACAATTCATATTTTTTCCAAAATAATTCCTTGAAATTTTTTATTCCGTTTTTTCATGAAATTTTATTAACATGATAATGTATATTCGTAATTAGGTAGATAGTACTTATTTTAAAAGCACTGCTTATCGAGTTTCTGTACCTAATTTATATAAGGAGATATATCGTACTAAAGTTTGTGTAATTTTTAGGTTCTAAAATTTTGGACTTAAAAATCCCTACTACTTGAAAAAATTCTGCAATTAAAAATTATATACGCAGGTTTCTCAATATAGCTGTGATGCATATACCATACAAATGTTGTTACATTTGGCAATATAACTTATTATGGGAGAAAAATGGGATTTAAATGTAAAATTACAATTGGCAATAAGCATTATTACAGTGATAAATTGTTTGAATTCAGCAGAAATGAAATGAACTGGCGTATGGCTTTTAGTGCCGGGAGTGTCCGAGGATATGTTCGGTTCGCCAGATGCAGGTCTTTCGATTTGACACCCGTAAGTGACCTGCGCGTCGTGATGAAGATGAAATTGATGATGAAGACAACACATACACCCAGCCCCATGCCAGAGAAATTAACCAATGATGGTTAAAATTGCCGACCCTGCCGGGAATCGAACCCGGGACCCTTGTAGTCAAAGGCCAACACGCTAACCATTTAGTCATGGAGCCGGACAATTCAGCAGAATAACTTCGTGACAAGAAAAAAGAAACTCAATCCTTTCAATTTGTCATTTAAAAATTCACTGAAATGACCAAAATATCGATTTTTTATATGCGGAGTGTCGCCTTAAAGACGATAGGGAAAACCGGAGTAAACGGAGAAAAACCTGTCTTGATTCTGCTTTGTCCAACACAAATCTCGCATGGAGTGACCGGGATTTGAAACAGAACCTAGCGGGGAGAGGCCGGCGTGCTGCCTCCTGAGGCACAAATTTGGTCTTTAAGTACCTTTTTTTTTTTCGCTAGTGGCTATACGTCGCACTGACACAGATAGGTCTTATGGCGACGATGGGACAGGAAAGGCCTAGGAATTGGAAGGAAGTGGCCGTGGCCTTAATTAAGCTACGACCCCTGCATTTGTTTGGTGTGAAAATGGGAAACTACGGAAAACCATCTTCAGGGATGCCGATTGTGGGATTCGAATCCACTATCTCCCGGATGCAAGCTCACAGTAGCGCGCTCCTAACCCCACGGCCAACTCGCCCGGTGTACCTTAATTAATGTTACGGCCTCTTCCTTCCCACTCCTCTGCATTTCTTATCCCATCGCCCCCATAAGACCTGTCTGTGTCGGAGTGACGTAATGCAAATTGTAAAATACGATGCGTACAGCAGATAATTAGCAAGAATAATAATAACAATTTTAGATTCCTCTTCACGAGTTTGAGGAACAGTTCTCTGCCTTGTAGGCCGTGCATGTCGCTTGAGTCGTTCTTGCTCTGCACGCCGTCCTGTCATCAACTAAACCAACACCTCCAGGCTAAGTGGAGCATGGCCTCCTGGCTATTGTGCTGTCCGTCAGGAGGCTTTGATTGACCGCGACATTACGTGTAAACAGAGTACGTTGCAACGAGTCCTAATTCTTAAGGGCTGTCTGTCCCTCATCAATCTTAGTGGATGAGTTAATTCTAGCAGCCAATGAACGGACATAGGAAACAGGGTCGATTCTCATCCGGTCATTTGAAGACGATAAAGGGGTTTATTTTACCGTGAATCTTACGGCCCTTCAGTATATTTCCGGAATCAGAGAGCATCTTGTCAAACATAATTACGGAAAAAGACATCATTGAGGGAGGCGATTCAGTGGCGTATGCTGGGATCCAGACAAGGGCTACCAATAGACCTAGGCTACCCCTTTTCGGTTAGTGAACGTCAAGCCTTAATCGTTTTGAGTTGCAGCCAATAGACAACGGACTACCCTGCTGTGTTGTCATTAGTGTTTCACAAGCTACTGCCCTGGCCTCTGCTACTGTCAATACTCAATCTCCAATCAGTGCAGATGGTAGTTTAAGGTTTAGCAAATTAAAGTCCTTAGTAAATTAAAGTCCGGCTTTGTGGCTAAATGGATAGAATGGTAGCGTTTGGCACCGTTCAGTCCTCAAAATTAACCCCCTCGCACTCTTAATTCTCCTGATTTGGGGACTAGGTATTTATGACATCTTCGCCATTTATTTCATCCTCATTAAGTCACCACCAAGGCTACACAGATGCCATGCACCATTATTATTATTATTATTATTATTATTATTATTATTATTATTAAATTTTTCAATCTTCAGCATTACCAGCGGTCGTACCCATCGTTCACTGAATTATTAGCTTCCTCGGGAGATCCGTGATGCTGTCCGACCAATGATCACCAACAAAAGGGAACACTAAACATGAAAGATAGCATTTCTTTTTAGCCACCGCCTTCGTAATGTACAGGCCGTACTGTACCTCCCATGACGTCACACAAAGAGGCGAACTGTTTCCTCCGTCTGACTCGTGTAATGCAAGGACATGATGCGTCTCTACCTTTTGTAATTGTAAAATATTTACAAATGTTGTATTAATATTACAGGTGAGATCACTAAAACCTGTAATTGCATCATAACTCGTAATTCAGGTCTATGTAATGTTGGGACAAGTAGGTTTGAAGTGCGATCTACCCGGTCAAAGCTTCAGTGTTTTACTCGTCAATGTACCCAACAAATAATTATTATGCATTAATACAAATATGGAGACAACAAACGTGCAATAATAAACTTTACTTTCATATCTCTAGATGGCCATAAATACAGTAGCTTTCTTGGTTTTTGTTGTTGACACTTCTGGCACTATCCTTCGAAGTCTTTCTTGAGATCCCTTCTTCTATACAAACATCTGTGTCATTTTTTGTTTAGGAATAGGCCATGTTTTTCCAAATATTAATGCACTGATCAGCTAGATCTATTAGTTACTTCCCACATTCACGGAAACTGCCGATGAATGGTTTTTACTCGCATTAATTTTGGGGAGAAAAGGCAGCGAGTACTCAACATTACGAACCCAAGAAAAACCATATGTAGTTTCCATTGGTTACTGTCCACTGCTGTACTTGTTCTGTGTTAACAATAAGACGCTCTGCTGTAAATCTGTGAAACAAGAAAGTTAAAAGCAGAACTTATCATCAGCTCTGGAAACTGACTGAAACATACTCATTTATTCTTCGTAACAGGTATTTATTCGGTTGGGATTTTCGTTTTTCATAAAGGTAACCTGCCCCCATACGAAGAAAATTAAAGTATTAATGTCTATTTACCTGTATAGTTATATTTTCGCCGTGGTAGGCACAAGTTCTTAGCATTGTGGCAAATGCGAACTTTCATACACTTTATTTAAATTTGTAGCACATTATATTCCCACAAAAATGTGTTATACGATAACAATTAAATGAATAAATTACACGAGATGTATTACGTCCCTTGAATTTACATTACTCACCACGTGAAGATACCATGCCTAACCTAAACTACGAGGTCTCATTATCTTAATAACAGCTGTTGATTTGATAAATTTAAAGAAAAACTGCAATATACTTAAATATAAATTTTTGTCTCTCAACGGTCACAATTTTCCTAAGAATGCCCCCAGTTCTTATGGATTACATTCACAAGTACAATTCGTAACATTCGTTTAGCTCGCCTCAATTGATCAGCTGATTGGCTTGGCGCGCTTTCTTCAGTACGGCCTGTATATTACGAAGGCAGTGTTTTAGCAGACCTCCCTACAGGCTCCGTGCGCTGATGGGAGAAATGCACCGTTGCGCTGCGAGTGGCGAACATTGCAAGTTAATGCGTTTCACCGCGCACATATCCGCTGTCATCTCACCGCGTGCTGCCATGGCCGACTAAATAATAACAGTGGGATTTCAGAGTGTTTTATACAACAACAATCGGACACATTATTCCAGACTTGCAGAAAGTGGTCATGTAATAAATTTATAAGAAGAAAAAAAAAAAAAAAAAAAAAAAAAAAAAAAAAAAAAAAAAAAACAGTTCGCAGGAAATAGCAACAGAGCAATAACTGCAAATGTGATCAGAAAGAAACATTGGTTCCCTAGATACCCTACCATTTCACGATACAGGCAACGTAGTAATTTATGTATTCGTAATAGTGATAACGAGATTAGTGTTCATAGACACACTCAAAAATGCTGTTTTCAGAAAAATATGCTTGGACTATTTCTAATACGATATCATGTTAGCGTTGGTTAATGCTCCTAGGGAGGCGATTCATTTTAAATTTAAATTTTAATTAACCTTAAACATAAGCACGTTTCCTAAGGAAGACCTTGGTAACAATCATTATTTCATGAAGGCGAATAATTGTTTCCATGAAATGTGACCATACTTCAGCTGTTGTTTATGCATTTTTTTTTTTTCCACAACATGTCACCTCACGTACTGATCGAGCATGTGAATGGTCTCGAACTCGTCCCTCAAACGTAGGGAAAGAGAGCAAAGGAATGTTTTCTGATAAAAAGGCTCACGCTTGATGTTGGATCTACTGAAATTGAAACCACTTTTACACTATCAAAAATTATGCATGAGACGAAAATTTCAGAATTACTTAAAGTTGGCAATAATTGATTATTTATATTGTGTGTCTCTGTTTATAATATGATCAAGTCCACCTTGGTAATATAACGGTTGGCGTTACTAGCTGTCTTCCTCGGGGGCGCGGGCTTGAATCCTGATACTGCCAGAGACTGGTACGGGGTTAAAACGGTGCATGCAGCTCATTTCCATTTAGGGTGTGCTTGAAAAGAAGTGCACCACCTCGGGACGAGGATATGAATTTACGGATGTAAAATACGGTATATCTGTGAACTATTGATATCGCGTAATGGAGGCCTATTTGTGCAATTAGATTTGTCTACTGTCTTTCCAAATCCATTTCGTTAGGTTGTAACGGAATAATGTAAAATTTCACACTTTGGTCTGTACTACAGTACGGCATATTATTATTATTATTATTATTATTATTATTATTATTATTATTATTATTATTATTAATGTTATTTGTTTTACGTCCCACTAACTACTCTTTTACGGTTTTCGGAGACGCCGAGGTGCCGGAATGTAGTCCCTCAGGAGTTCTTTTACGTGCCAGTAAATCTACCGACACGAGGCTGACGTATTTGAGCACCTTCAAATACCACTGGACTGAGCCAGGATCGAACCTGCCAAGTTGTAGGATTATTATTATTATTATTATTAATAATAATATTATTATTATTATACCGGCTATAATTAAGACTATGGTAATACAATACAATGTGTATCTATTATGATGTGTGTGCTCTAAAAACGATGACCTACTGCAGCTTGCTTTGCAAATATAACATTGCTATAATCATTTGTTTCTAATTGTTAATCTATTTGCAAAATGGTTAAAATACATGTTGTAAAGAGTTATTTTGTATTAATTAAAATGTATAAATCACGAATTACTTCTTGCGATTTAGTGCTATGATCCACCGTCTTTTCAAATGCATTTTATGAGGCCATGAAGGAAACCTTTGTATCACACTATCTATTAATGCAGCCAACAAGCATATACTGTAGTTCAGTCCGAAAGTTTTGACATTTAAAAATATTCATCTGAAGACAGAATTGTAAACCGATTCTTCTTCTTCTACTTATTCTCGTTATTAATTTATTTATTGGGTTCCGGTTTCGCGTTATATCCAGCCACTAGTCGTTTTTATCGAGTAAAGCCTAAACTATGAAGGATGATACTGTATATTAATTGTAAAGGAGGAGAAGATAAGAAATTAGCTGAAATACAAACGTGGGCATCATATACTGTGTCAAAAACAAAATAAAACAAACCTTGGGATAGAGAATGTACAGGGACACAAGGTTCTCCTCTTCACGCCAGTGTGATCCATCACAGCGGCTACCTACATCACAAACATGACCGGATCAATGTGGTCTTAGATTCTAATAATGGCTTTAGACAAAAACATAGAAAGGGATTCAGCGATGGGGGGCCACTGTAAAATTATTGTATATATGTATGTAAACATCACACATATTCCAGCTTCTTATGGTCAGCTGTTGATGAAGGTGTCCCTAAGTAGTTCTCGTAATTTCCACCCGCTGCAGCACATTGTTATACGCACGGAGCCTTTAGAAAGAAAACTATGTTACTCCTATAACAGCAGCCCTGCAGGGTCTTCCTACAAGGATGTAGAAGTAAACGGGAGTGGAATACCAGCACTCTGTTATCTATATAATTAAGTCAGAAGTAAGAGGTGAGGAGGTATATACGATGAGTAACGCAAGGTTGATAGTTAACAGTGGTGATCTGATGGAGCGAAGCGTAACACAGCCAATCCCCCGGTCCTCGTACCTATCGGACATTCTGAAGCACGCCGCGCAATATGAGGCGAGGGGAAAGGGACGTAATGACTGGGTTGGAAGATGTCTCCGATGCTTTGCTCTCAGAAATACTGCGACCTTTTTTCTCATTACTTTCAAGGTTTATAAACGGAGCAATGTGTCAGGTGCTTACGTTTTAACGTGCTCTAGATTTCCATCGTTCTCATTTCAGGTGTGGGCTTCACCGATAGCGTTGGTAGCCCTGAGTATAAGTCACTGCTAAACACAAGGACATCTTCCCAGTCTAAAAATTGACCGCTCAATTTATGGAAAATTGAAGGCCTTACTTGGACATAAGCCCGCTACTAACTTCATGGTTTTCAAAGTACAACGTACATCTCATTCTAGAGTAAGATTTATTCGTCTCCTTGGCCTTTTCCTTATTCCATGGGGTCGCCATTACATGAAGAGTTGGCCCAGCTTTACGGCCGGATGCTTTGCATCTCCCTAGCGTTATTTGGAGGGTTGTAAAGTAGACTAAATTTGCGTCGAAAATTTTTATTTATTTATCATTGTATTCTCAGATGTGAAGTCAATTGCTATTTAAAAGGATACCCCATTTCCCATTGCGAAAATCGAATTATTATAAATATGTCTCTCGGTCATAGCCATCCATCAATGGCGTCTAATTTCAGATAACCACCAGCCATAAGAGACAGCCTACACGGTTGCTAGGTAACATTATCCGGCCTTCCATCCATACCTTACATCACAGCCTACACAGTTGCTAGGTAACATTATCTGGCCTTCCATCCATACCTTACATCACAGCCTGCACGGTTGCTACAATTCGGTCACACTAACTTCTGTAACGCAACTTTTCAGGTAACCCCCAACCATAAGTCATATCCCTGTCAAAATTATACTCTTCATTGGCTACCATGGCCGTCTGAGCTAATACGAGTAATTAAAGTCTTATCTCAGTCGGTCATGTTCGTTTCTTGTACGTTTACAAGAATGATGATGACTGTGTTAATTTGCTCGTGAACTTTTTTTAAAATACTAGAAAGGATCCAAATGTCTGTCATAACGTGCGCTTTGGACAGTATATAACAGGTATCTTCAATTACCTTCAGGTCAACATTTAAAGTACTAAATAAAGGCGAGGCTCGGTACTACGATGTGGTAAATAATATTTAATATGTTTGACCACTTATCGCCAACAGCCGTAGCCATGTTGAAACACCGGATCCCGTGAGACCTCCGAAGTTAGGCAACATTGGGTGTGGTCAAGATTTGGATGGGTTGCCACGCGCTGTTGGTGGGGGTAAGGGAATGGAAGAGCGGAAAGGAACTGGCTACTCTACCGTACGTAACCTACGGCTCAGACAAACCTCTGTGGAGGCTCGGACCTGCCTTTGGGCAGAATACACCCTTATCTTTCCTTACCACTTATTCAGCGTGAAAAGTGACTTTTTTATTGTTGTAAGAATTTTTTTGCAGTCCGAATCTAAATTACTCTCAGCTTTTTTTAGCAAGTCGTTTTTAATGGTTTGATAGTTAATTGTGATCTAAATTTGTTATCAACAAAATTACTGGTCAAAAAATAAAATGTTTTACTCTATGTTGAACGAAACAGTGCTACTGCACATGTATATATACCAAAATGGTTCTTAGGTACGTTTTTGAAAGTCTCTTTCAAAACCCCCTATTATTGGAACTGTTTTACTGATCAGTACATGTTCATTGTCTCTGTGGCTCATTTTCCAAGTTAAAGCAAAAGTTTATTTTGCATTTTCGTTCTAGCTTTCTGTCCATGATGTAATCGCACTCTACCACCCACACACGTGTTGACAAAAACACTACAATATTACTCCCGGCGTTAAGACAGCGATATTTCCTGGTACACTGCCTTATCAAGACTGAAGGTCGCTATAGCTGCTAGCGAAGCCCTGTGTACCGAGCGGTGGGTATAGGTCGCAGCCTGACCAAGCAGGCACCCAGTATACCACTCGATGATCTAAATTCTCATTTTTCGTCGCCATAAGACCTATCTGTGTCAGTGCGACGTAAAGCAAATAGCAAAAAAATAAGTCATTTTACGAAAGCAGCTTATACTAATAATGATATTAGTAATAATAATGGCTATGATAATAATCATCATCCATGTGATGACCTAATTGCTGTTGATGATATTAACGCCATAAATACTCATTTCCGAGTAAATCAAGTAAAATTTACAGTCTAAAAAGTTAGTGTGATGTGATGCGTATAATTTGCCCCCTCAAGTCAGATGCTCCGGGTAATGACAACACAACCTTATCTTTCATAAAAATATTGGTGCAATTTTACCTATTTTGAGAATTATACTTAATCATTGCCTCGTAGAGGGATATTCCAAACTGTGTGAAATTATTTATTTGTGTCTTTATTAAGTGGCGAAGTTAAGGCTCTTGTCCCTCTCCTACACTTAACCACATACATTTTTTTATTTTTACAGTATTAATCTAAAATATCATTGTAATCAAGTACTATTACTGAGATATGTAAGTCAGATAAGGAATTACAATAACTCAACGAATTAAGATTACTACTAACGAAAAATTATGGGATAAATAGAGAGTGGATAATAACAAAAAACTATCAGCTTATAACCTAAAGAGTATATCTACAACTAGCTTAAATGAGAACTTATTCAAATATAAGGTAACATAAATTAACTGAATATTACAACCTGAGTATGCTAAAATTTATGTTACTACGTAGTCTATTCCTAGGAACAGTCTGTAGCCTTAAATCAGAGTAGTAAGAACGCAATTGGATATCCTAAGAACTTAGACCTAGTACGTAATTTTTGGTTTTATTCACACGTCATTCACTCTTACATTCATTCGAGTCAACTGTATGTACTCCGAAGGAATTTACGGTAGGCTGTTTTAAATGTCCTTCCCTTTCCTAAGAAGAATTCTCCTAGTTTACCAACAGATTATCACCCTATATCCATTTTTCTACCCCTTTCCAAAGTACTAGAACGCTTGGTACACGAATAAGCCCTTGCTTACGTAACTAACTACTCACTGCTTGACCCTTACCAATCTGGTTTCAAGGAAGGACAAAGCACAGCGACTGCCTTCCCGAAAGTAACTGATGATATCCGACACGCAATGGACACTCTTAAGTGACTGTACTTGTTCTACTCGATTTTCCTACTGCTTTAGATATTTTTGTTCCTCAACTACTACTTTCGAAATTGGATTCATTACATTTCAGCATGCCGGCAATAAACTTTTTCAGTTCATACCTCATAAAAACGCCGTCAACGTGTTACAGTAAATAATAACAGATCTGAGTGGCTTATCAAACCCCTCGGCGTCCCCCAAGGGTCTGTACTTGGACCTTTGCTGTTTGGAGTTTATATACACGATGTTGCCAAATCGATTATGCATTACAAGTAACATCTTTATGCTGATGATATTCATATCTACTACCACTCAAGAACTGATAAAATTCAGAGTGCTGTACGAAAAGTTAACGCAGAGTAATTTTGCACTGAGTAACAATCTAAGACTTAGTCTCTTAAAACGCAAGCAATAATCATCGGCACTTAGAAAAACTTACACGTCTTGAAACAATACGAAATTCCTCCTGTAGCATTAAACAGTACTATTATTCCAGATTGTGAAACAGTTATGAATCTTGGTGTGGCGATAAGCGAAACACTGAACTGGTCACAACATGTGACGAAAGTATATCAAAAGATATACAAAAGCCTGCATCCCCTGATGCAGTTTCAAAATATATTTACTTGGTCCCTGAAAATAAAGCTCATTCATTCAATTTTGATTCCAATTCTCGAATATTGTGGTACAGTTTTTATTGATATCAGTAATGAGCAAGGCATGAGGTTGCAACATACCCAAAATGCATGCATCAGGTATGCATTTGATATACGACCATATGCTCACGTATCCCCATACTATAGACGACTGAATGACAGACATAACCTCCATGCATCTACTTTGGTGTATCACTATGCCTGTTCAATACCCGGTCAGACTGTATTCTAGAAATTCCTGTTCATAGAACCCCAACCTACAACAGATCGTTTACGATCACCGCCACGAGCTGGTGGAATGAACTCCCCAATGACATCAGGGAAGCTAAATCTAACACAAAGTTTAAAATCCTCTGCCAGCTTCATCTTATAAGCATTTACAATCTTTCTTGAACGTGAATGTGATGCATGAATGAGAGTGAATATGATTGTTTATTGTAATGTGTTCCAGTTTATAATTTATACTTAAATTATACTTTACTTACTTTAATTAGTTTAGTTAGTGATACTTTAGTTTAGTGATACTTTAGTTAGCTTATCTTACACTTTATGTTGTAAAGATTTGTTGTGTTTAAATTGGGCCACTTCAGTTTTTATACTGTTACCATATATTAAAATGTAATTGTTGAAATTCTTACATTGTAAAATTGTAAAAGTTGTATTGTAAATTAGTATTTATATACATGAAGTGGTTAAGTATAAGAAAGGGCCGGGAGCCCTAACTTTGCCACAATAAAGTCGCTTTAATAATAATAATAATAATAATAATAATAATAATAATAATAATAATAATAATAATAATAATAATAATAAAAATTTATGATGGTCTCCATTGAATTATTCTTGTAGCCCATATCAGGTACCTGTTTAACTCTCAAACGTTCCTATTTTCTACATATAAAGTATCTGTGGAAGTCAACAGAAATCACTATGTATGTGACAGTTGCCTGCTCTTATAATAAAATCACAGTTTTTTTTTTTTTTTTCATTGGTCCTCAAGACGGAGCTCTGCGGTTCAGATTTCGAACGTTCAACGCCAATAGGTGACAATGAGTCTGTAACATGGCATTTAATGTACCGTGAAAATCTTGGGAATTATCTACACAACAAACCCGTCAATACTTGTAAGGTAATTCAGCTTATACTGTAACTCAATTTAAGTATAATATTATCGTAGCTAGGTGTATTTCACGGGTAAGATGGTGGTCTCAAGAGCTCCCCCTCTAACTCAATAGGAAACCTCATCTCGACATCTGACATCCCTCATATCGTTAATGTGATTGTACGGAAGGTTTGCCTGAGGGGGGGGGGGGAGGATGGTGTTTCCTTCAAGTACCAATCACAAACATTTCCTAATCAATCCCCCAAGAACCCTCCCTCATGTCATACGAGGGCTGAAATCTAATAACCGATGGGCTGATTCCGTAACATTCAAAATACGAGGAAATGACAAAACGAAAAATAGCAAATTTGATCCAAAATTTATCGAAACATTTCTGTCCGTGAAGCTAATTTTTGTGATTTAAGAAACAAGGCTTTTCCGTTATTATGTGCGGTTGGTGTAATGGCCGGGCACAGTGTAGGATTTGGGTGAGGATGCTCGTCCCGTCTCCACATTGAAAATCCTATCCGAAATTTCTAGGACGACTGGCCAACCACCACCAAGAATTATTATAGAAGAGTTGTTCATGAATAGTCGAATAATTATTAGATGTGCAGATGGAACGTCTCCTGCGTATCCTGTTAGAGTCCACCAAGGTTCCGTACTCGGTCCCTTACTTTTTCCTATTTTTAAGGATGTATTGAACGATAATTGTGGAATATGTTCGCTGATGATGTGCTCTGTACAGATATAAAGGAGAAAGTGGAGAAATGGTTGGAATAATCCAGACTGAGCCATGAGTTAAGTCTCCCCGCCGCATTCCAATAGTGCTGTTCTCTATTCAGAATTTAATTGAAATATCATTGTAATGCAGAAGTTTTAGCTTTTGAGACTAGTTGCACCTAGTATCAGTTTTCTAGTGTTACCTTGTATGCAGAAACTCTAACTACGATGGAGAATGTTTGTATTTTGAAGTTGGGTACTTAATCAACATTCAATTGTTCATTTGGCTTTCGGGAGTTATCAGCACTGTAGTTAAACTGATCCTCCAATAATATAGGTTGATATCAAAATCCTATCAACTTATCAAAATTGATTTTACTTAATTTCTTCTGAAACTCTTTGCCAGTCCGCTATGAGAGAGGTGTACTGTTTGAACCAAGGGTCTTTATGCAGTGGATGATTGAGTGTGCTACGTGACTGAAAGATCTCCTTGGAGGAGAAGCTGGCGTAAAGGCATGAGAAGGCGGTTTTAACAATGTGTGGCAGAGGCAGAATTTTAAACATGGGAGCTCTTTGCGTGGGGATATAAGGAAGATTTGAGGGTACCCCTTTAACATGTAACTGTTAGGTCGTTCGGATTTTAATTTTAATACAGGATTTTCTCTTTTTCGACTTAAATTAAATGTAGGTTTCTTTATCAAGTGTTCATACTTGAATATTTGTCCCCTAATAGGAGTGTGATAAATGTAAGTACGCACAAGTTTTACCTTCGTTTCCCTTCTTCTAATTACATTTTGGGTGACGAAGTTTTCCTTTCTTTCAAAATTTATCATTCTCATTTCGGCCTTTAATATATTCTTCCCTTGGTCACCTTGTAGCATGGCTAAGCCTCTGTGTCAACGGCCCTCATGCCCAATTAGGTGTTAGCGGTTGAATTTAGAATTTGGAGTACTTGGTGTCTCAGCCTCTATTCTCACTTTTTTCTCCGTCTTTCAAGTGTAACCTTCTCTGTGCTTTTCTCTCTTTTGTGGCCGTGTAGTACGGGCCTTATGGCTCTGATTAGATCTTTCGATTCTATTTCGAGGGTAACAAAGGTATTAAATTATTAACTTATTAGAGCAGAGTGTAATTGCTGTTTCAAGTGTCTGCGGTGTGAATATTGTAATCCACTGGCCCAATAAAGGAGGCTTTCTAAAACTAATTGTAAATTGAGCTCCAGGATTCGAGACCCATGTTATGTAAATTGTTCTTGAAGCTGAGGCTCCTTTCTCTGAAGTGTACCTTCGCGAATATAAAAAAAGGCTAGCCTACTCTTTCTAAAATGTAAATTATTTTGAGACCTAGGGGTCAGAAGTCCTTGTCTGCTTCTTTCGAGAAGGGAGTTCTTACGAGCTCCTCTTGTGTAAATATGAGAGATTTTAAGCTCTTAAGGGAATACTTTCCTTTGTTATACGGTTATTGCTGTTGTTTGAAAATATGATCACTAGATTGAACAAATAGACTATGAACACAGTATTTATGTGTGTCACTGTTAACAGCAGGTTATGAGTGCCTTTAAGGGTTGTAGTAAGGATGTAAAGGGGAGGTCATATAAGTCTCTGGTAAGACCCCAACTAGAGTATGGTTCCAGTGTATGGGACCCTCACCAGGATTACTTCATTCAAGAACTGGAAATAATCGAAAGAATAGCAGCTCGATATGTTCTGGGTTATTTATTTATTTAGAGTATGGCCCATACAATCAAGTTGAGTTCAGATATAAATTATATACATATTTACATAACAAGAAAAGGCTCCCTACAACTGAATGTCAAGATGACTGATCCACTATATTGCTTCTGGAGTTGCCATCAGGAAATCCACTTTGCTGCCTGTGTATGCCCGCGTTTCACACTCTCTGACAATATGATGTGTGGCTTGTCGTGCAGCTCCACAGTCACACGCGGGTGTCGGCAACTTGTTCCATTTAAACAGCATGTCTCTGCATCTGCCATGCCCTGTTCTTATTCTGTTCAGAACAGACCATGTTTTACGTGGTAGTTGGAATCCACTTGGAAGTTTGGCATTCGAGAAGATACTGTGCAGGTGCGTCTCCGTTGCAGCTTCCCATCGTCTTTTCCACTCTGTACTTGGGTTGTAGCTTCTAGCAACCATGTGTAAGGCGTTACGTAAAGTTGGATGGCGTGAACGTAATCTGTTTTGATTGATAGTTCGTAGATCTTCATGTACAGGTAGATCGGGGTTCCTTAAGATTTTATTGAATTCCTTGATAAGAGCGGTGGATCTGCGTAAATCAGATGGCATTATTCCAGACAGAAGCGGGAGCCAGTGTGTTGGTGTAGATCGAATTGTGCCAGTTATTATGCGCATAGTGGAATTCAATTCAGCATCAATGAGTTTTGTGTGATGACTGTTCATCCATACTGGAGCACAGTACTCAGCACTTGAATATACCAAGCCTAAAACTGAAGACCGTAAAACGCTTGCCGAAGAACCCCAGGTAGTTCCACAAAGCTTATGAATGATGTTACGTGTTTTCAGTTTCTGTGCAGAGCCCAGCAGATGTTGCTTGTAGGATAGTGTTCGATCCAAGATTACTCCAAGATATTTTGGGTTCCAGTCGTGGTGAAGTATCCTGCCACAGAAACTTACATTCAATTTATAATTTGCTAACTGATTGTTTAAATGGAAACAAGACACCTCCGTTTTATTGTTTTATCGTTCTGGGTGATTTATGACAAAAGAGTTGCGTTACAAATGTGTTGCCAAGTTTGGACTGGGAGAAAGGAAACGAGCTGCTCGATTAAGTGGCATGTTCTGAGCTGTCAGTGGAGAGTTGGCGTGGAATGACATTAACTTAGTAGACGAATAAGACTGAGTGGTGTCTTTAAAGGTAGGAAAGATCACAATATGAAGATAAAGTTGGAATTCAAGAGAACAAATTGGGGCAAATATTTGTTTATAGGAAGGGGAGTTAGGGATTGGAATAACCTACCAAGGGAGATGTTCAATAAATTTCCAATTTATTTGCAATAATTTAAGAAAAGTCTAGGAAAACAACAGATAGGGAATCTGCCACCTGGGCGACTGCCCTAAATGCAGATCCGTAGTGATTGATTGATTGATTGATTGATTGATTGATTGATTGATTGATTGATTGATTGATTGATTGATTGATTGAACAGTCTTGCTATAATAATGAAAATATCTATTATGTTGTGAAGTATTGTTACTGAACATAGCACTTTCAAGAGATATAAAATAACCGTATTCGTGTGACTGTATCTAAATTATACCGACCTAAAAGTCAGGGATGCTGTTCGTGTTTTATAAAGAACGATGGCGCAATCGGATTGGCGGGAATAACTATTCTTTTCGGGAAAGTGGTTACTTTTTACGTGCAGACACGCGATTCAAATTGACGAACTCATCGTATTTGCTGTGGCAGAGCGCAAACCGCTGCCCGCTTCTGTGCTTCAGCGAAGGGAGAGGAAGTAGGGTGTATGATAGACGGAGACAGAAATAATGCTCCGTGCGAATGCACAAACGTCTTCGTTCGACTTGCGCAGAACTGTCCTTGCCCCATACAAACAATATCCACAGTTTGTTTATTAAGCAGCCGTAATTGCGTTCATAGTACAAGAACACACTGTAAGCAAGAAACACTTGTCAGTCAAGGAATGCACCCCTTCATTACGCTTCTCGTCTGTTGATCTCAAAAACTTTCTTTATTGGTTAACATGCGTGATGATGCAACGCTGTCGCATTCCTTTACACACAACATTATAAATCAGGGCCTCTCAAACGTCCAAAATCTGACGCGTGCAAACCGAGGGGCAGACGTTCTGTGCACCGTGCATCGGTTCGACTCGGCTCAGTTCGGACCAACGTTTTGTCTCGGGGTGTTTCGGCTAAGCTCAGCTAAACTCGGCTCGGTTTGGAGCGCTGCGCAGCGAGTAAGGAAGTGTGAGGCAGGCGTAGAGAAAGAAAGAGAGAGAAAGAGAGAGAAAGAGAGAGAAAGAGAGAGAAAGAGAGAGAAAGAGAGGGGGAGACAGTGCTATTGCTCAAAATCGAGGAGTGGGGAATCTGCACTCTCGTCAACCTAGCGAAGTCGTCTTTTGCACCTTGCGCCGCGCAAGGCACCGGTGCATGCACCCTGAGAGGCTCTGTTGTAAATGGAATGAAATACTGAACAAAAGAAACAATACGCCCAATGGTTCGTTTCTAGTTCGAAAATTCTATGGGAGTTAAATCGGCCCAAGGCCATTTAACTGGTCTACCCATCTCCCTGGATAATAATTGTCTATGTGCTTACGTGCTGCGTGACACGGCAAGTAAATTCGGTGCAGCGTCATTATTATACGGACACATTTGCTGCCGAATACCCAGGCCATCATCTTCCAATATTCTACCAAGAAAGCGTGGTATTCCTCACCGTTTAAGAAAGGGAGAAGGACTCATGGCCCAAGTAAATTATCACCAATAATGCCGTCCCAAATACTGACACTAAACCGATGCTGAAATGTGCGTCCTAGTGTCAACTAAAGGATTTCTTCCACCTTATTTCACGCAGTGGCTGCCAATAGACACGAAGGTTCAGTGATGAGGTTGGCGACAATTAAGGGTGCCATTCATCATAAACCGGTGTGGATTCTCTGCTGTTGCCGTTTTCTGAACCTTAGGCTAGGTATGCACCAGTCATTTCATCGTTGATGTACTGAAACAGAGCTATTCAAACAAATTTATACCACAAACTTTCTGTAGTAGCTAACATGTGCAAAACAAACTGCATACTGCCTTCTGGGGATGGGAAGCGACTTCGCTAAGCGAACGAGAAACTTGTGCATTCGCACCGAGCATTAGCTCTGTCTCCATCTATCATACACCTCACTTCCCCTCCTTTCCCTAAAGCAGGCCAACAGGCAGCGATTTATGCTCTGGCGGAGCAAATACGGCGAGTTCGTGAATTTTAATCGCGCAACCGGAAATAATGTAAAACCTTATTTATTCGCAAATCCGATTGCACCATCGTTTTTTGCATAATACGAAGAGCATCCCTGATTTTTATCGGTATAATTAAGGTACTCCATTTTTTACAACCTACCACAAAAGTTCATAAAAGCTACAAAATGTTCACACACTTTAATAACAAAGATCTAACATCATAAACCTCTCTAAAGAACCAGAGAAACAAGCAAATGCCATTTGGTCCTTGTTTCAATGACGGCAAAATCCTGACATTCACCTCCCCGCGGTAGAGAGGGGACAACGACTGCATATAAAAATAATATTTTACATGCAGGCGGCCAACGAATGAGGGGACCGATTATCTCCCGGTATAAGGAGATCCCCTATACCAAGTGCCAACAGTCTCTTTGAGAGTGGATGGGCGGGTATGGGTAAAGGCACTCTATTGTCCTGGAGACACGAAATTGTTCCCAAAGGCGGAGGAACCAGTTTGGTCAACGGCATTAGGATACAGAAGACAACGGAAAACCACTGCATTAAAGATCCTGACAACGTCAAGATCGGAGCAGGTGGTGTGGATCGTCTACCTCCGTTTGGAGACGACGTCTTAATAAAATCATAATAACGCCTTTATTTCCACAATGTGTAGTCTTCTGCTGGAACTAGAGGATGACACGCAATGCAACTTTTCAAAACGTGGCACATTCTGGAGCGCAGTAAGGATGTCAGTGCTGCTCGTACACGACGCTGTCTGCTATTCCTCTGAAGTTCATCTTTCGAGGAGAATCCCAGTACGTGACCAAGGGTTTCGTTCAATCTTTCTACAACCTTCATGGCTTTTTTCAAAAGGAGAACACCCTGAATACATTTTACAAGTCGACGCCTCTGACCAGCATTTTAAATAGAAAGGAGGGGATTGGAAAAAGTTGCTATCGAGGAAAAGAAATGCACTGCGTCCTGTAAACCTTATACAACCATATAGAACCTTATACAACCTCATAAAACCTTATAGAACCTTACAGAACTTTATAGAAATAGAAACGTATAAAACCTTATAGAAACTTATAAAACCTTATATAACCTTATAAGACCTTATAGAACCTTATAGAACCTTATGTAAACACATGATAGAACCTTATAAAACCTTATAGAACCGTATAAGACATTATACAACCTTATAGAACCTTATAAAACTGTATAGAACCTTATAGAACCTAATAAAGCCTCATAGAACTTAATAGAACCTTTTAGAAACTAATTCAATCTTATAGAACCGTATTGAACATTATAGAACCTAATAAAACCTCATAGAACCTTATAGAACCTAATACAATCTCATAGAACCTTATAGAACATTATAAAACCTAATAAAACCTCATAGAAATTTATAGAACCTTATAGAACCTAATAAAACCTCATAGAACCTTATAGAACTTTATAAAACCTCATAGAACCTTATATAACATTATAGAACCTTATAGAACCTAATAAAACCTCATAGAACCTTATAGAACCTTATTGAACCTAATAAAACCTTATAGAACCTTATATAACCGTATAGAACCTGATGGAACCTAATAATACCTCATAGAACCTAATAAAACCTCATAGGACCTTATATAATCTAATAAAACTGTATAGAACCTTATAAAACCTAATAACTCCTCATAGAACCTTACAGAACCTAATAGAACCTTATCGAACCTAATAATACCTCATAGAACCGTATAAAACCTTATAGAACAAGAGACTTAACATTATATTATTATTTTTATTAGTGTTCCGGGGTTTCCGTGGTTCACAGATGAATAGAAAGCGCCTCAGTTGAATGGTGGACAGGGGATCACTTATAACTACTTTTAGTTTAACAAATTTGGAAATTTTATTTCTTTCCTTTAATAAAAATGAGAGATAGAAAATCTAATAGAATAACAAAGAACAATTGAAAAGGTTAACAACGAGCTCGTCAGCTCTCAATGCCTTGGACTTAGAAGTCCTCAACCAGGTACAAGAAACTTGAGATAAACATCCAGTCATTAAATTATATAGAAAAAAGCATTACTGCTCCTGACAGGTACAATATTTTGAAAGTACAAGGTTTGCTCCGAGCAGGTACACTTCACAGGAGTCTGAACTCCAAAACACGAGAATCTAGTTTCTTTTGTCACACTTAAATTACACTAGGCAACCCATCGGCTGACCCCACTTAAAAGTTTTCACTGTTCCCAGAGGGAACTTAAACGAAGAAACAGTTACTCTTTGAGTAGTACAGAATAAGCAGGGCATAATTACCCATACTACATGGCCTTAAGATTAAAAAGAAAAGGTTACATGTAACCGGCCATCAACAAAAGGCAACGAGGCGAATCACTAGCCCACTCCTCATTGGATTTTCTGGAAACTTAATTGGGCTTAAGACCCAAAGATACAGGGGCTAATCTTATGCTACAAGGGGGTGACTAGAGGAGGAAGATTTAAAGCCGAGAAAAGATTTTTAAAATTTAGAGGTTGCAAATTTTAGTCACCCAGTTGAAAGGTTGAATGGGAGACGGTAGAGGGTCACCACTCTTCGTTCCCTTACATTATATATTTTCCGATAAGGAATAGAACTATGTCCTCAGATTTTGCCAAAAATCCTACATTTAAACCAGCAGTCTACAAAATTACATTAAAATAAAACGGTTTAAGCCTTCCCCTCATACTACCCGCAGGCACTATCACATGTTTAAGTAAATTCTACCAGTACCTTGTATCGCTAGATGTTCTTCAAGTAGGCCGCGCCCCTGCCTCCCTCGGCCTCCGTCAAGTCTTCCTCTCGAGCACTGGGGTAATTCAGACCAGACGGCCCTGAAGTGCCCTGCTTGTATAGTTCCTTGGGGGAAGCTTCCAGATTAAATTGTAACTATATTTTTCTGATTGGCTAGAGAACAATATTTACAAGCATCTAATAGGTAGATTACAACAAAGGAGGAACCAGCTGAAGTGTTGACAACTTCGATACATTTATAAAAAACAGCCTTCAGGAGAAGGTTTACCAGTAACAAAAATGAAATTTTCTAAGCTGTTAGTTTGTTTCTAGCCCGTGAGAATGCGCTAACAAATTGATGGTAGAACGTTCTAACCGTAGAAGACAAAATTCTTTGGGAGTTTACAAGTTCAAGTCCGTTGACAAAGATGGCCGTAGAGAAGGCACGCAGTTAAATAGCCGGGGAAGTTGTAACCTATTATTATTATTATTATTATTATTATTATTATTATTATTATTATTATTATTATTATTATTAGGCGAGTGGATAGTACCTAACAACTCTGAGAAAGAAGCAATCATGTGCAGAATCAACAAGATGGTGGTGGCATATCAGCTGACTAGGAATGTCTACAACAAAAGATCAGTGTCCATCAACGCCAAGCTTAGGCATTATTGTTCGGTTGTACGCCCTGAAGCACTGTACGCAGCAGAATGCCTTGCAATGAATAGAAAAGGTCTGATGGAGAAGCTAGAAGCTAAAGAAAGAAAACTCTTGAGAAAGATTCTTGGACCAATCAAAGAAAATGGTGAGTACAGAAGACGACACAACATCGATCTGTACCAGCATACGGAGAGGATAACGGACACGATTCGGAAAAGGAGGATTAATTTTTATGGCCATATAGCACGCATGAGCACACAGAGACAGACCAATAGGATCTTTTCCTACTTTCTTAACAAGAAAACCAAGGGACCCTGGTTTATCGAAGTTGAAAAAGACCTTCAAGAAATAGGAATCACACTCGAAGACATCCAGAAACGTGCTCCTCTCCAGAAAAAGCTCCAGGGATACAAGAGGTTCCAAGAAAGGCCAAAGTTAAAAACAGGCAAGAAGTGGACTGATGAAAGAAAGGAGGCTCACAGAACGAGAATGCGTGAGTACTGGGGAAGAATTACATCTCAAGGATGCAAACGGTTGAAATAACGTGGTCCACAGCAGGCCGAAACAAAGAAAGAATTATTATTATTATTATTATTATTATTATTATTATTATTATTATTATTATTATTATTATTATTATTATTATTATTGTTTTCGAATGGGTCTACTATGGACTACGTTAAGCATCATTCATTTACGGTTCTTCCTCTTTCTATCGGACCAGTACTTCTTCATCCTTTCGGAGTGGGCTTCTTTACGTTCTCGTGACCAGTTGTTGCCAGTCCGTTTTTTGCTACTTTGATCTTGGAATCCCTTAATTTTGTTGATGATTTTTCTGTATTCCTGTCTGTTGTATACTACCTGCTGTGATATATTATTTTCCTCGATATCCTCCTTGACCCCTTTAAGCCAGCTAGTTTGTGTCTTCCTGTTCTCCATGTATTCCAGAATTCGCTTGGCTGTTCTCTCTGGTGGCATTCTTTTAATGTGTCCGTAGAAGCAGAGTCTTCTATTCTTGAAGGATGTTGTAATTTTTTCGGTCCTTTTGTATAGTTCCTCATTTGGTCGCAGTCTAAATTCTTGACCCACTTTCCTGGGCCCTAGTATCTTCCTCAAGATCTTCCTTTCTGTCTTTTCCGGGATTATCTGTGGAACGCAGAGGTGAAAGAAGGTGTGGGCTGGAATGGGTCTATCTACGAAAGTCAAAGGTTAATTTCAAACTTTAAAATAAAGGTTATATTTCTTTTCAGATCTTAAATTTTAACAAAATTCTTCACTTGGTGAAAGAACAAAATTTCAGATACATTTTGGTACAAAATAGAAAACCCAAGGATTGGTAATTTACAACTTTTGAGCTTGAAGCTCCTATTTTACAAGTTTTCAAAGTCACTAATGTTGCGTTTAGTTGGATAGATAAGATGAGATATCTCACAAAACACAATTTTAAGAACACTTTGCTCCAACGGTTACAAAAGCGGCCTTCCAAAGGCCCCATTCAATAGTAAACAGAAATCTATTACGCAACTACAAAGGAGCTTACATGCTCTACAGCGCTCCCAAACTCTTCCGGCCTACTCACGGCAACCAACAATTATTACAAGGCCGAAAAGAGCATCTTTGTTCAATACAATTCAACCTTGAGGCCTCTCTAGGCACAACCTGCAATTTACAATACCATATGAATTTTAGTTGACACAGTACCCATTCTACTGGGCCTTCGTTAAAAAGAACAGGTTACGTTACTGGCCCGATCTAAAAAATGTATGGAGGCGTACACTTGCGCTCCTATAAAACCAAGTTTTAAAACCCTACATGGGCTTGCAGCCCGACGGTGCAGAGGCTAATCCCACACTACTGAGGTGACTAGAAAGACAAGTTAATTTATGATTTACAGGAGAAAAACCGTTACAAAATTTTAGTCACCTCATGATAAATTGAAGGGTAATTCGAGAGGGTAACGCACTCTCTATCCCCGATTTACAGTATAAGCCACTATGAAATTTTACATGAGAAAGAAGAAAGTTTACATTTTAGAAAACAGACGGTTAAAGATTAGAACTTTCCCCTCGGGTCACCTTGCGGAGATAACTAATTAGATGGAAAAAATTTGGCCATTACCTTAGCTGATGTTCTGCCTGCCGAAGATTGAGGCCCCCACCTCCTGTCTTAATACACACACACTCAGAAATTCGACGATCAATAAGACAACTTAACTAGAAAACGCGTCCGCTTTTACACCCAAGAGGAAGCTTCGAGAAGGGTCTGGCCTAAATCCGGACACACCCTCTCATTTTTTTTGGCAGATAAAATATGTACAAGAAACGTTTAATTGGCTGAAAAATAAATACAGAAAATTTATGATTGGTTAAAAACCAACGCTGGCGGGATGAGAAGGAAGTGTTGCAAACATTGAAGTATCAAAAATAATGAAAATCAATTCAGTTGAGAAAACCTATAAACAAAAATCTTCTTTACATATCTAGTTATTCCACTTTGTACCAGAGTGCATGAACTGAGTTCTTTAGTAGAGACATCTACGGAGAAAAGTGCGAACTTCCAGTGATACACCAAAACCAGGCAAAGAAATCCGGCTAGTTTAGGAAACATTAAAATGACATATTACTCTGTCATTAAGTAGTGACATCTTCTGATCAACGTCCCAGCTTCATGCACTAGCTGTTTCAAGTTTCGTATGATAGCGTTCCTTAAGACTCTTCATTTAAATGCACGGGGATGAGGTGTACAATTATTGTTAGGCTCTATGTAACGGATTGAAGGCCTTATCTTCCTTTAATTCTCTTGATCAGTTAAGTTTGCCATCACCCCCATCTTCTTCTGCCTGCATTAAACTGTCTCATAATGGTCCTGTGTTTTGGATAGAATACATATAATTCAATGACAGATAAATATTGTCCTCAGCACTAAAGATAGGTGAGTGACATTAACAATTTTCAAGTGTCACTTATTTCTTTCTTGGTACTAATTTCATTTCCATTGCTTTTCTAACAAGGGCTCAATTAGTCCAGTTTCGCCCTCCGTTTTCAATTACTACATAATTTTAATTAACATTCTTGGTGACATCTGATTCACTCTTGGCCTTCTAACTTGACGTAAGAGTTCCGTTCTCTAAGACGTCTTCCTTTTTGGTAATTATCTAAATACGATCTCAGTCCTTGCTCCTTCGTAATTGCTACTCTAATCACATTTTTGTCTCCCTTCTTATGGAAGTCCCTAGCGAAAGAAGAGAAGAAAATGAAGTTTGGACCGTGGTAATCACCTTCCCTTGTGGGTGGGGGTGGGAAACTTCCACGGCATCCCCTACCTGTCGTAGGAGGCGACCAAAATGGGGACCATTGGTTATCAACTTGTGGAGTGCACGTTGGCAGCCACGGGGTCCTAGCTGAGTCTGGCATTTCTTCTACTTACATGTGTCAGGCCAGGACGAATAGAATACCTAGTCTGATCAGTCCGCTCTCTCAACATTGTCGTTAGTGGCCCCGCCGGAGTGTGGCGCTGCAGTCGCAACGAACCAGCTACACCAACACGTGCGAAGGTAAGCGTGCGTGGAGACACGGTAACAATTTTAATGCCTACCGTGGGAATTTGTTTGTTTTGACATTTTCCGAAAGTCTGTATTAATATCTACGTAGCGCTTTGTGTATGCAATTAATTAGTTTTCTATAATTTATGTTTCATTCCTGGTTGTAAACCGGGTTACAGAAGGAAGCCTGATGTTAGGCGATTTTTTACACTGCCAAAAGAAAATAATTTGTTTGCAAAGTGGACAAGAGTCCTTCCGCGGAAAGATAAGCAATTGTCGGCCAAAAGCACAGTATGTGATCTGCATTTTTCGGCAGATTGAATTATAAAAATGGACTGTTTCGTTGTGAATGGTGAAAACGCTGAACTTTCTCGTGTGAGGTTGAAAGTAAAACTAGGAGAGATGCCTCATATGTTTTCAAATTTACCGAAATACCTCTCCATTGAGGTAAAATCGCGAACGACACCCAGTAGGAAAAACAAAGAAGACAGTATCTAAAAGATAAGGAACAACAATCACGATGTGGACCAGTGATAGCAACAGCAAGCGGTGAAGTTCAAGTTCAAGGTGAGCCTAGTTGTAGTCAAATTCAAGGCCACTCTAGTTCTCTTACCGATGCCCAAAAGCCAATAGTGTTTCTCAAAAGGCGACTAAAAAACGCAACTAGTATTTTAATTCCAGCTAAATGTCTCTTTCCACAGCCAAAGCTAGGATTAATTTCCTACAGGGATAGGTTAAGAACACGGAATGTTTAATGTTTTATGTGTTACGTTTAAAAAGCCATTTTAAGTAAGCTATGTGAAGCACAATATTGCTTTCGCTTTTCGTAATGTTCCGTTTTATCTAGTATGTTCCCTTATTAAAGTCCGAAGGTATTTCTTCGTGGGGACTGAGAATGTTATTGACAACTCTGACAATGTTATTCCTAAGTCTAAACAATTGGGTGTTGTATTTGTTGTAACCTCCACTAAAACAGCTGACTGTGTAGCGTTGGTAAATGGCTCCACTAGCACCGCTCTGCGGACACGCGCTTGAACTCGGTGAGTGATCTCACTAGATATTCTGTTCCTCATGGTCAAGATCCTCACTCTCCTGTCCGACCTCTTTTCGTCAACTCTTGTTCTTTTCCGACCCCAATGTGATCAGAAGCCTGGCACAAGCAAGCTGAACCAATCCCAGGACTCCTCTAAGGACCCCGCGGTCACCAAACCACGCTCCCAAGTTAAGACCTCCTGGGCCCTTTTAGTCGCTTCTAACGACAGATAGGGGATAGCGTGGATGATATTCTACGGACCCTACACATAGCGAGATGACAGTGCTTGAGGAGACCTAGACAAAAATATGACAATGACCGTGGGACACCTAGACAAGAATGTTACAATGATGATAGGGATCGAGACATGATTACAACCGTTGTTCTAAGAAGCAAGAAGACAGGAATATGAAACAGTTTAAGGTAGATGTCGGCGGCAACATTTAAGAACGATAGCGTATAATAGGCTACTACTCAGGCAAAAGATTGACTGAATGGGTGAGTATATTTTTAGAAAATAGAAATCTGAGTATGTGAAGCTTTACCTGACCTTGTAATCATTGAGAGGGGAATTCCTCAAGGCAGTATTAGTGGACCTTTCTTCTTCTTCTTCCTCTTCTACAGCTTTTCCCACACTTGTGATGTCGCGGGTGCTAACTGCGTAGCATAAGTGGATTTGTCCCTGTTTTACGGCCGGATGCCCTTCTTGACGCAACCTTATACGGAGGGATGTAATCACTATGGCGTGTTTGTGTAGTTTTTGGTAGTATGGTGTGTTGTCTGAATATGAACAGTAGAGTGTTGAGACAGACACAAACAGCCAGTCCTTGGGCCGCTAGAATTAATCAGAAAAGATTAAAATTTACGAACCGGCCGGGAATCGAACCAGGAACCCTCTGAACCAAAGGACAGTACGCTGACCATTCAGCCAACGCGTTGCACATTATTAGACTTTTATATTTTCTTATTTATGTAAATGGTATGGGTAAAGATTGGGAAGCTTTTTGCGGATTATGTTATTCTGTGTAGAGTAATAAATCAGTTACAAGATTATAAGCAACTGCAAAATAATCTCAACCATGTTGTGAGATGGACAGCCGATAATGGTTTTATAATACGCGGGGTTAAAAGTCACCTTGTGAGTTTCACTAATAGGAAAAGTCCTCTCAGGTTTCATTACTGCGTTGATAGGGTGAAAGCTCCTTATGGGGATCACTGTAAGTACCTAGGTGTTAATATAGGGAAAGATAATCACATAAATGGCATTGTATATAAAGGGTGGAGATCTCTACATATGGTTATGAGGGTATTTAGTTGTTGTAGTAAGGATGTAAAGGAGAGGGCTTGTAAATCTCTGGTAAGACTCCAACTAGAATATGGTTCCAGTGTATGGAACCCTAACCAGGATTAACTGCTTCAAGAACTAAAAAAATCCAAAGAATAACAGCTCGATTTGTTCTGGGTGATTTCCGACAAAAGAGTAGCGTTACGAAAATGTTGCTAAGTTTGGGCTGGAAAGACTTGGGAGAAGGGAGACGAGTTGCTCGACTTAGTGGTATGTTCTGACCTTTCAGTGGAGATACGGCAGGAATGACAGTAGTAGACGAATAAGTTTGAGTGGTGTTTTAAAAAGTAGGAAAGATCACAATATGAAGATAAAGTGGGAATTAAAGACGACAAATTGGGGCAAACATTCGTTTATAAGCCGGGAGGTTAGTGATTGGAATAATTTACCAGGGGGGATGTTCAATTAATTTCCAAATTCTTTGCAATCATTTAAGAATAGGAAAACAACAGACAGGGAATAGGCTAACTGGGCGACTGCCCTAAATGCAGATCAGTGGAGATTGATTGTTTGACTGATTCAAGCAAAACAAAGGTATGGTCCGTATGTTATGAATGACCTTACTGACAGAGCAAACTATCAATTCTCTGTGTGATCCCGTCGGAAGTCGAGGAAGGAATGGTGGAAATGTTAAAGCCCATTATGGATTACAATCTTTTTTGCTGACAATCGTCTCGAGAAGTCGTCTTGGAGCTGGGATATTGGAGTGAGGCGTAAAAGCCATTAGATGGCGATAGGCTGCAAAAATGATTCGTAATGAGTAAGATGAGGGGTGGGGGTGAAGAGATTGGGAGATATGTTCGGAGCTGCACCCCATAATGAGTCATGGCAATTTGGTCCATTAAGGAAGAAGATTGGGTGTTGGTGGGTTGAAGGGGGGCGAACTTAGGTGGGGAGGGGTGCTTATTCCTTATTGGAGGACAGTTAATAATGGGTGACATAATCATTAGAGTTTTGAATTGTCATGTCAGGTGTCCTAGGTTTCAATAATTATTTTAATACAGCAATAAGGAATAACTTAAATGTCTTACTTTTGTGTACCGGGCGAGTTGGCCGTGGGTTAGGGGCGCGCGACTGTGAGCTTGCATTCGGGAGATAGTGGGTTCGAATCCCACTCTCGGCAGCCCTGAAAATGGTTTTTCTTGGTTACCCATTTTCACATTAGGGAAATGCTGGGGCTGTTAATTAAGGCCACGGCCGCTTCCTTCCAACTCCTAGGCCTTTCCTATCCCATCGTCGCCATAAGACCTATCTGTGTCGTTGCGACGTAAAGCAACTAGCAAAATAAATTACTTTTGTGTGGTCCAGATGTAACGAGCCTGTCTGTTATCCGGAGGTCCTGGTTTGATTCCTGTCCCAGGTCAGGCAATTTTACCCGGCTTTATGGCATCGTTCGGCCCCGCGGTGTAGGGGGTAACGTGCCTGCCTCTTACCCGGAGGCCCCAGTATCGATTCCTAGCCAGGTCAGGTTTTAAAAATCTGGATCTTGGGGCTGGTTCGACGTCCACTCAGCCTACATGATTACAATTAAGGAGCAACTGACGGTGAGATGGAGGCCCCGCTATTGCAAGCAAAGAATAACGGCCGAGAGGATTCATTGTGCTGACCACACGACACCTCATAATCTGCAGGCCATCAGGCTGAGCAGCGGTCGCTCGGTAGGCGATGACCCTTCGGTACTGTTGCGCCATTGGATTTGGATTTTTGATGGCATAATTGAGATCCACACAGACACAGCTGTGATGTGATGTGATGTAGTGTACCCTGGTGAATGTTGACGCTCACGAGCGACTTGCACGTGTATGTGCGTGTGATGAGGTAGGAGGAGGTTGAAAACTGGTGTCGACACTTAGCCTAATCCAGTCTAATACAATGAGATCAAGTGGTCTGCTCAAGGCTTAAGGTCTCCATCTGACGATGAACATCAGCAGCGTCAAATATGCTCACTGCATATGTACACTGCGGAGAGGTTTGGAATTGAACTCAGGACTTTTGCCACACAATCTAGTAATCAGAAATTGTATCCCAGAACTTCTCCTACATTGACGGTCAACATTCTGAGGGTAATTTGTTAGCGTAGACTTACGCTCCTCGACAATGGGTAGCCTATATGGAAAGAAAAATTTTCGATTTTAGTGTTTGAGTAGAACGCGTATATCGCCCAGAGTATTTAACTTACGATTATGTTTAATGTCTCGATTGACAGATAAGGGAGGAGGCTGTTACAAAAAAAAAAAAAAAAAAATCTGAAACGCAGTTTTCATGAAAGTAAGGCAGAATTTGTGCTAAATATGTGACGCGCACACTCCGTTATTATATGTCCCGGTGTTGACTCGCACGTTCAGCTGGAGGTTACCTGAAGCGGCGAAAACAATTTAATAAGTAAGTTTACGAAACTCTCAAAACCCTGCAGCCCTTGCAATAGTGACAGTCTACCACCAATTTCTTTTGACCAACGGGGTTCGAACAGGCTACCCTTAGTGTCAGACCATATAGACTTGAAGGTGGTGGTTGTGGTAGTGGTGATTGTACCGGAGGCTCCATGCATTTAAAACTAGTGCCTTGTAGAAGGCCATCTAGATCAAGAAAACTCAGACTCATTTTGGAAATAGTGTGAATAATTCTCAGCAGATGTCGCTACTATCAACTTATGTCGCGCCCTCTGGGGTTAAAATGAACTATTAAAATTCTTTTTTTTTTTGCTAGTTGTTTTACGTCGCATCGACACAGATAGGTCTTACGGCGACGATGGGACAGCAAAGGGCTAGGAGTGGGAAGGAAGCGGCCATGGCCTTAATTAAGGTACAGACCCAGCATTTGCCTGGTGTGAAAATGGGAAACCACGGAAATTTATTTTCAGGGCTGCCGACAGTGGGGTTCGAACCTACTATCTCCCGAATACTGGATACTGGCCGCACTTAAGCGACTGCAGCTATCGAGCTCGGTCTATTAAAATTCAAGATAAATGTTTTGTATTAAGGTTTCCTAAACTAGAATGTTTAGTGTTTGTTTTTGATGTTCAAAAATTATCAACACTTCTATCTCTTCCCGCCAGCTTAAGGCGTTGTCCAATCAAAAATTTTGTACATTTATTTATTTACCAATGATAAAATGTTGATATTTATTTGATCATCCAATGAAAATTGGGGGTGTGTCAGGACCTATAAAAGATGGAAAATTTCGGACCAGGTTGTCTTAGTGATCGCTCCAGTCTAGAGTGTGTACGCAACGGAGGTAGGGGAAAAGGCTGCCTCGTCCATTTTCGGGAGGTCCGCCAGCTCAAGGTAATGGCAGGCTAGCTCGAGGGGAAGGATTCAAATCTTTAGTATTGTAACTTTTATTTTCTCAAATGTAAATTTCAAAGTTTAAATGCAAATTTCAAACATGCCAAAAGAACTTAACTGAAATCAGGAAATAGAGAGTGAGGTACCCTCTTGTATTCCGTCTCAACTTGATCTTGAGGTGACTATGATTTTTGCAACGGGAAACTACCTCACTCTCATTTCCCTAGTACGCCTCTTCAGTGATGCCTAGACCATCTATGACAGCTAATGGCAGAGCTGTTGAGGATCCCACCAGCGGAATCGCTGACGGACTGAACATACATAAATACAACAGTAGTATATGTCAGGGATTCTGCCGCCGCCACTGCCGCAAGCCACTCCGTAGCGGCCTCCTCCGCCTTCAACACATGCGACTGCTGCACGCTCTAGCAGAAGAAGTTTAGTACGATAGTCGATATGTGCATCATCGATAGGTGATGTGTACACGCATTTAAACATTGCTATTCCTACTGCTGCTATGTTCACAAGATTTTTAAACATAGCTATTCTTTGTGCTTTAAGTTCGTGCACATAGATCATGCGAAGATAACAGTGCACACATGCAATTCCTACAAGCTCTAGCAGAAGAAGTTTAGTACAATAATCGATGCATGCATAATCGACAGGTGATGTGTACACGCTTTTAAACATAGCTGTTCCGCGCGTATATCGTTAAGTTCGTGCACATAGGTTATGCTAAGATAATGGCACACAATTGCGTTCGTTGAACACTCTAGCGGAATAAGTTTACTACGATTGTTGATGCATACATCATTGATAGGTGATGTGTACACGTTTTTAAATATCGCTATTCTTACTGCTGCTATGTTCACAAGATTTCTAAACATGGCTATTCTTTGTGCTTTAAGTTCGTGCGCATAAGTCACGCTCAGATAGCAGCACACACACACACACACACACGCGAACGTTGTACATTCTAGCGGAATAAGTTTAGTACGATAGTCGATGCATGCATCATTGATAGCTGATGTGTACACGCTTTTAAACATCCTTTTTCTTACTGCTGCTATGTTCACAAGATTTTTAAACATGGCTTTTCTTAATGCTGCTCTTAACGACGTAGAGCATAGAATTTAAAATCTTCCTGCTTTTTGACGAGTTCTAACCACATGGGCGTGGATTTTGAACTTCGCGTGCTGACGTAGCATACCACGTGACCGTAACGTCACGACCATGTGCTCTTGTTTGTAAACAAAGCCACGCGCTTTTTTGACAGCTGCCACCTTGACGGACCCTAACCTCACTTTTAAGGACAATAGAGCATCGCTAACCTCACTGCTGCCATCTTCACGGCGCTAAACCTCAAGGCTGCCAACTTATGCATGTCGTAGGGCGGAATTTAAAATCCAACAACAGAACATCGCTAACCTCACTGCTGCCATATTCAAAAGTGCAGTGTTCCAAACACTAAAAACTATCAAGCAGATACTGATTTCTGTTAGGAAACTCATTGCTCCACTAATAGGTCGGGGATTTTATTCTTTATTAGGTAATTCTGATAAGACGTGACCCCTGGGTTCCATTCCCTGTTATGTGTGGTATAAATTTCTTCGGTTCTGAACACAAAACCATTTACCAATAGAGATTAATTTGCTACACTTAACAAAGCAGAAGCGTACTTTCTGATAACAATCGATGAGGGTGTTGCTGCTGTTAAAAATGTACCAACTTCAGCTAAGTCCTTCTAGGAGGAGGAGGTCGCGGTGAGGTAGACGGGGAGGAGGACGCGGATGGGAGGAGGACGCGGATAGGAGGAGGACGCGCATAGGAGGAGGAGGAGGAGGAGGAGGAGGAGGAGGAAGAGTCCTTTCATCCTTTTGCCCTTCTGATAAGATAGAACCCTTAGGTCCTATTCTCTATTATGTGTGTAGCACAATTATTTTTCTGTTCAGCATTTTGCATAGTAGCCCTCTCCTGCACAAGCTACATGCTTGTAACCCATGCTAACAGATTGAAATAATATGTTTCCGAACCGAAATTTCAAGTTAGATGTTTACCCGATAATTTGTTCGACTGCTAGTGACTGAAATGTAAGCAGTGTATTTCTTATAGCAACAGCGTTCTGTTTAATTTCCTTTTCCGTGTTTGCGAAAAAGAGAACAGGGTTTGAATCTATGTTCTTCTATTGTAACTAAATCAGAGTTCGAAATATATACAGATTGTTTTTTTCTGTTGCATGTGTTCGAATCCCGCAAAATTTACCTTCTTAAGACCAGAGTATCCTCTGCAAAGTAGTAAAATGAGTTTATCTGCAGTGAATAAGAAGAAGTATGTCAGTTAGAGATATACAGTACAACATTTGCAATTCTATGTGTGCGCGCTGAGTGCGACTGCATCAACAGAGAGATTAATCTTATAACATTTATGTTCTGAACACTGATAGCCAACATGTTTCGTCTCGTTCTACAATCAATTCTAGTAAGAGTTTGTCTTGACGAAAAAGCTTCCTCCTCTGCCTCCTCCTCCGACCGGACATAGCCGTGTTCCTCCTCCTCCTCGCAGTTACTAAGGTTAACTTAATCCCTCCTCCTACGAAATAGTCCTTTACCATCAACATTAGTGTGTGCTTCGATATCGTGCGCTATGGAACAGAACAACAAACAAAACTGTCGATGCGCATGCTGTTCGCATGCTCATACGCAACATCTTATTTATCTCCCACGAGTAAGTAAGGCTACCAAGATGTTTTATAAACATGGAACCTTGATGCCAAAGCATATGGTTCAATGTTCACCACCAGGATTTTCATCTACGTACGCTGCTCCTTTCGTAAATAATTTTCGAGACATTCTTCCTCTCCATAGTAAGATGTTAATCGATATAGATTTATGCAGAACCTGTCAGCGTCATTACAAGTATCGAGGGGAAAATGGTGATGATGATTGGGATGGAACAAATCCAAAGATTGAACACTTTATACAGTGTATGGATAAACTTTTCCTAGTACATGATGATGATGATGATTCAGAAAAGGAGTAACAACAAAGTAGGAAGTGCATTATCTTCTTTTTAAAGCATAACATACTTAGTATAATACACTGACTGACAGTGACAATGCAACACCAAGGAGGAGTGGTTCGAAAGGGATGAAAGTTGGGGAAAAAACAGAGGCGGCACGGACGATTAATTGATGTTTATTTCAAACCGATATGCAGGTTACACAATGCGCACGGCATCGACTCAGTAGGATGTAGGACCACCGCGAGCGGCGATGCACGCAGAAACACGTCGAGGTACAGAGTCAATAAGAGTGCGGATGGTGTCCTGAGGGATGGTTCTCCATTCTCTGTCAACCATTTGCCACAGTTGGTCGTCCGTACGAGGCTGGGGCAGAGTTTGCAAACGGCGTCCAATGAGATCCCACACATGTTCGATTGGTGAGAGATCCGGAGAGTACGCTTGCCACGGAAGCATCTGTACACCTCGTAGAGCCTGTTGGGAGATGCAAGCAGTGTGTGGGCGGGCATTATCCTGCGGAAACAGAGCATTGGGCAGCCCCTGAAGGTACGGGAGTGCCACCGGCCGCAGCACATACTGCACGTAGCGGTGGGCATTTAACGCGCCTTGAATACGCACTAGAGGTGACGTGGAATCATACGCAATAGCGCCCCAAACCATGATGCCGCGTTGTCTAGCGGTAGGGCGCTCCACAGTTACTGCCGGATTTGACCTTTCTCCACGCCGACGCCACACTCGTCTGCGGTGACTATCACTGACAGAACAGAAGCGTGACTCATCGGAGGACACGACGTTCCGCCATTTCCTCATCCAAGTCGCTCTAGCCCGGCACCATGCCAGGCGTGCACGTCTATGCTGTGGAGTCAATGGTAGTCTTCTGAGCAGACGCCGGGAGTGCAGGCCTCCTTCAACCAATCGACGGGAAATTGTTCTGGTCGATATTGGAACAGCCAGGGTGTCTTGCACATGCTCAAGAATGGCGGTTGACGTGGCGTGCGGGGCTGCCACCGCTTGGCGGCGGATGCGCCGATCCTCGCGTGCTGACGTCACTCGGGCTGCGCCTGCGCCTGGACCCCTCGCACGTGCCACATGTCCCTGCGCCAACCATCTTCGCCACAGGCGCTGCACCGTGGACACATCCCTATGGGTATCGGCTGCGATTTGACGAAGCGACCAACCTGCCCGTCTCAGCCCGATCACCATATCCCTCGTAAAGTCGTCTGTCTGCTGGAAATGCCTCCGTTGACGGCGGCCTGGCATTCTTAGCTATACACGTGTCCTGTGGCATACGACAACACGTTCTACAATGACTGTCGGCTGAGAAATCACGGTACGAAGTGGGCCATTCGCCAACGCCGTGTCCCATTTATCGTTCGCTACGTGCGCAGCACAGCGGCGCATTTCACATCATGAGCATACCTCAGTGACGTCAGTCTACCCTGCAATTGGCATAAAGTTCTGACCACTCCTTCTTGGTGTTGCATTTGCTCTGTCAGTCAGTGTACATTTCTAAATGTTTTGTTTAATTTCAATGTTGCAGCAGGCATTACAATTTCGGAAGCATGCCGCAGAAAGCTGTTAAGAAGCATAGCAACCTTGTCAGCATCAAAACGAAAACTGTTGTAGTACATTGTAAATAAATATTTTATTGCATTCAAATATGTTGTACTTATTGTACTTGTTGTTCCTTACACCTACTCATTCTTGAGGAAAACGATCTAGTCTAAATATTCACAATAACGTCATGGTTGCAGCATGTGCTCACTCTTGCCTTCGCGATGCATGTTCGATAGAGTTATGCCTTGACAGAGGAGGAGGTCATAACAGCCTATGCATAGCTGCCATCTTGTTCTGTAGCCTCTAAGCTACGTTTCTTCATAAGAACCTGTGTATAACCGCCATATTGCGTGGTAGAATGCATGTTTAAACTTGTTTAATAGAGAGATAAAGCTATGCCTTGACAGAGGAGAAAGAGGAGGAGGAAATCATAACAGTCTATGTATGGCCGCCATCTTGTGCAGCAGCCTGTAAGCTAGCTTTCTTCATAAGAGCCTGTGTACAGCCGCCATCTTGTGTAGTAGGCCTCCTCAACCAGCTTTCTCCGTAAGAACAATCTATACGAATAGAGTATAGCAGTTATCCTGCATAATAACCCTTGCCTCATTTCTCGAATTTCAGGCTGATCAAACTAATAAGTTACAGGTTGTGAGCCCCTGAGGCAGGCGTCTGTACAAATAGAGTATAGCAGTTATCTTGCATAGTAGCCCTTGCCTTATTTCTCCCTATGCCTTTGCAAGAACAGATCAAGTTATAAAAAGTTGCTCCAGACATAACAGACTCATCATTAGACTACTTTTTTCCTTATGCTATCATGTTCCCGACACAGCGTACGTGGGTAATAGGCAGAACAATTTTGTCCGTTTTGCTCTACGACGCACCGTTTTCGAGATATTTAACATTTTGCATTTAAGTCCCAAATTTAATGAGTCGAACCGTTGTTTCTAGCACGGCACGTTATACTTTATACCATAGCAAGACCTGATCAAGTTACGAAAACTTGCTCCAAGACACAACATAACAGGCTAAAACAGACCAAATGTCAAAGGGCCTAAGTAGGAACCGAACCGTTGATCTCATCATTAGACTACTTTTTTATTATGCTATCATGTTCCTAATACAGTGAACCTGGGTATTAGGCAGAAAAATGGTGTCCGTTTTGCTCTACGACGCACCGTTATAGAGATATTTAACATTTTGTATTTAAGTCCCAAATTTAATGAATCGAACCGGTGTTTCTAGCACGGCACGTTATACTCTAAGCTGGCTTTCTTTATAAGAGCAGCAGCCATCTTGCGCAAGCACCCTTAAGGAGTCTCATAAGAGCCTATGTATAGTAGCCATCTTGCGACCGCCATCTTGCGCAAGCACCCTTAAAACGTCTCACAAGGAGCCGTGTTTACCCACCATCTTGTGCAACTGGCGTCGGGAAGGGCATCCGGCCGTGTAACTGAGGTTAGGCCCTTCCATGAGGTTAGGCTTGCTGTCTTGCGCGTAAAAGTTAGGTTAATCCCCTCTAAGATAGCGAATGTGAGGTTAAGCTCGCTCTCTTAGGCGCCAGGAAGGGCATCCGGCCGTAAAACTGAGGTTAGGCCCCTCCATGAGGTTAGGCTAGCTCTCTTTCGCATACAAAGTTAGGTTTAGCCCCACCAAGATGGCGGATGTGAGGTTAGGCTCGCGCTCTTTGCCAGCGCAGTCAATGCGGCGGAGCCCTCTCCCGAGAGCGTGTGGAGGTGGAGGCGGAGGAGGTCGCTGCGGAGGGGCCTGCGGCGGTGGTGGCGGCGGAGGCCTCCGCAGAGGGGCCTGCGGCTGTGGCGGCGGCAGAATCCCTGACTTATAATACTCGTAATTTCTGTAACTTATTTTTTTTTTCTCCATCTAGTCATCTCCGTAGTATAGGCATGGCCTCTGTAACGTCGGGCCATAAGCCCAGACAGAGTTTTAGGTAGTTTATGTAAATTTAAAGCAGTACCAGTGTTCGCCTCCTAACATTTTTCTTTTCGGCCAGTTTTGTTTTTACCAAAGGCCAGGTACAATGTGTACTTGTTACCCCTGTTACACTTAACCTTACTCATTTCATTTTAAATCAAATCAGACTGTTGAGCAGTTAACACAATGAATACTGTACTGTTTAATTTTGTTAAATGTAGGTTGTGCCTGGGCAGGCCTGGAACTTGTACATTTTTATAATAGTCTACTAACATGTGAATTTGTAGAGCAAAGAAGCTCTTCCACTGATGTAAAAAATTGGGAGATCTGTCTCCTTGATTGTTGATTGAATGGAGCAGTAGTGCTCAAGTAACATTTGTAATTAGGGATCTTCTAGCTGGTTATTTTAGACCTCTCTAAAAGTGTTTTTCAATCTTACGAGCTAAATTTCTGTAACTGGAGAAAATCGACTATAAAAATGCTGTGTAAAGGAAATGGTGATTCAACGAACCCCAACAATTACAGAGGAATAGTACTTGAATGCTCGCTATTTAAGATATTCACACGTCTACTTACTAGAAGACTCACGGACCTAGTTCATACTTACCTACCTGAAGAGCAATTTGGTTTCCGGAGAGGAAGAAGCACTACGCAAGCTGTTCAGTGTCTTCAAAGGGACATTGAATATGCGTTATCAAAACCGAAAGGGAAACTACACCCGATTTTCGTTGACTTCTCAAAAGGCTTCGACACCATCAGTAGAGACATCATTTTAACTAAACTAGAAAATTTACTTGGCCAAGATAATCCCATATGCTGCATTATAAGAAGCATACTAAGCGAAAACTATATAGTGATAGACGATGGAATCTCCCGATCAAGAACCATAAAGCAAACAGTAGGGGTGTTACAAGGTGACCCACTTAGTCCCCTTTTATATACAGTGGCAAGAGCGGACGTAATAGAGGCTATATACTCAGAGAAAGTTAAAATATATATCTATGCAGATGACATTGTGATGGCCTCAACATCGAAAGAGGATCTGCAAACCTCTTTCGATCAATTGGCAGACTGGGCGGAGAATAATGAGCTATGTATTAATAAAGAAAATGCAGTGACTGTGACATTTAGAAGAGGTGGGAAACAGGCGACTTTCTTCCATAGAACAGTTCCTCTAGCAGCAGTATCACATGTAAAATATTTGGGAGTGATCATGTAAACAGGTCGAGACAAATTTTCTTAGCACATTAAGGACAGAGTCAGCGCATCATTTAGAAGCGCAAATAGCATAAAACATCTGAGGAAATTATCACTAAAAACAGCAGTAAAATTGTTCAACGTCAAGGTTTCACCTGTCATCACCTACGGAATAGAAAACATCTGGCCATACCTAACTAAAGCTCAACTGTCAAGCATAGAAAAAGTTAAAGCATCATTTTTGAAGAAAGCTTAATGTGTCTCCAAGAACACTCCATCGCGCTTGGTTTACGTATTGGCAAGGGAACTATTCTACTTAGAGGAAATAAGGCTAAAATTTCTACTTCTAGCCACACCCGCGTACAAATGTACCATGATGGAACTTGCATCAAAGAGAGAAGAAATCTGGGAAGTGTTCTATGCCACCGACGCCATGATCATACAAGATTGGAAACAACCAAACTATGACCTTAGACACGTGACGACTCGGTTTTCAGCACATGGTTTTCACCACCTATTATGCCAGAAAGTAGGTTTCCATTCTCCAGGACAAGAATGTGTATGCAAGCGCTGTGGTGGGCTATGTGACAGATATCATGCGATGTTTTGCAAGCAAAGGACCGAATCACTGTCTTTATTCTGTACTAGAGTCAACTAACCATATACTGACTGTACCATATATGCACATTGTGCGAATTTTCTTTATTAATTTGCTTGGCAAAGTAAAAATTTTGAAACAAAAGGGAAAGGTTAAGAAAGGAAATAAAACTGGCAATTTTAAAGTTTTAAATCAATCTTTCGACTTTCGTATATCCACCCATTCATGCCCGCACCTTCTTTCACCTCTGTAAAATACAAAATTTCCGTAATGAGTGGTAGCAGAGCGTGGTTTCGATCCACGGACATTTGGGTTACAGGCCCAGCACGCTTTCCACCTTCGCTAATAGGGTGGAGCGCCTAAACCTACTTTGATCTAAGAGGAAGTAAAACTGGGCAAGCATCGTCTGTTAACACTAGTCAGAGGGGAGAAATAGAAGGTGTCCGACACTCCGAGAAAAATGAAAGTATGAGCCAAAGAAAGGACTCCCTAAGCCTTGAATGCTATAATACCGTCGGGGTAGGAAAATAAGAGTTGACCATAGAGGCGGCAAAGTATCGATAGTAATCGCCATCGATATTTTCCGATATTATGAGCTGTACTATCGATAGTAATCGATAGTTTTCAAAAAGTGGAACGAATCATATCATTATGCCCGAAAATAGAACATTTATCGAACACAGTTCACAAAAATCAGTAGAAAGCACAACTATTTCATGCTGTGTAATTTCTAAAATTCAAAACGGAATCACTCATAAATCTCTTCAGTGGCACGTCCGAGACATTCTCGTTCAGCTGCAGTGTTCATTTTGCGATCGTCCGACATTTTCTAGGGTATTGTAATATCTTTGGAAAAATGTTTTACAACATTCTCAACAGACGGCAGAAGAATTTTCAGTTGCTTTCATGAAGTCTTTGACCTAAAATGTGCCTTATCTTCTCTCGCCTACATACAGTCACTGACAACATCTATATCTCATTGTTTGTCCCGTAATGGCATCAACTGGACTAAGGTTAGGTTGAATGGAGAATCCCACCTTCCAAAATGCTAAATAGTCTTTCTGCCGGCACTGAAGTCGCAGGTACACAGAGATACTTAAATGCACACCTATGAATTGGAACAAACTCCTCACCAGTTAACTGCAAACAGCTGTACAATTTCTGTTACCGCGACAAATAAGCCAATGTGGGGGGAAAAAAAATACTATCGTTGACTATCGATAATATGTTACTGACTATCGATGTATGATGATAATGGTCACTATCGATAACTATCGATAGCACTATCGATAGTTTTCCGGCTCTAGTTGACCAAGGGAGATCGGATAGGATAGATGAAAGTAAGGAGCCTGGCACAAGTAGGTGGAAGCAATGCCAGGATTCGATTAAACGCCCCGTGATCGTCAGTCAACGCTCCTAAGCCCTCGGTCCATTTTAGTGGACTTGACGCCGTAACGATCTTGGACACCAGTTGGGCTAACCAAAAACACAGTCAGTTGCACATTGGTGGATGTTGTTTTTGGTTGAGTCATCAATCTATTGATTTGATGTAGCTCCCCTTATCATCTTATCTCGATCTAACTTTTTTCTACTTAACTAACTCATCGACATCTATTTTAATCCGTTTTCCATATACACTTCGTGGTCTACCTCCACCATTCTTACCTTCTACACGAAACCAGTAGCGCAACAATCAATCATCATTGGTCAACATTTTGACGCCAGGCTCTGCCTTAAGGCCAGAGCCAGTACCTTCGCAATCCTAGCCCTTTCCTATCCCTCCACCGCCGAATACCTTCGATGTGTTATTACGTCGTTAAACAAGTAGCAAATAAATAAATAAATAAATAAATAAATAAATAAATAAATAAATAAATAAATAAATAAATAAATAAATAAATAAATAAATAAATAAATAAATAAATAAATCTTCAAACTATGAACATTCCCACCTTTCCCACCTTTATAAGCACTACTAACCTTATTCGTCTACTAATGTAATTCCATGTCATTTCGCCACTGATAGTTCGGAACTTACCTCGCAGTCGTGCAGTTAAGCTCAGATTTTCCCAGTCCGAAGCTTGCAACAGGCCATTACAGGCCTTGATCTGCCACGACGACTGCTGCCCAATCAGATGGCCTACGAATTTCGTAGGGCTCCTGGTCAGCATGGCGACATCAACAGTCATACTGCTTCGATTTTTTTTAAACGGGTACGTTACCTCTCATAGCAAACAGCTGCGATTCTCAGTCACTATTCCCTAGATGTGTCTTTTCCGACATATATTTTCTCTAATATCTTTCCCGCCCACCACAATTTTTGCGTAGGTATACTCTGATAAAACAAACACTAGGCTACTGAAATTATGAGCGTGCATTGAACATTAAAGTACAGGGTGGTCGCAAAAAACGTGAACCAGGTTTATGAGAATTAACGGGTTGGTCATACTGATATAAATTATTCGAAAAAATAACTCGATATGTCGCACCATTGTCACTTTATTAGAGGTTGAAATTAGCCAATCAGGTCGCTTCCCAAGTAAATTCAAATGGGCTCAACGATGCGGTGTTGCTAAATCTGCACCTGGCTTCAGACTGCGGTTAGGTAACAACTAGCGGCTACATGCGCCAGCTAGCACCAGCTAGCGCAACTAGTGCCGAAGCGTTTGAAAACCTCATTTTAGCACACGCGAACTGGGGCTATCTAGCGTCAGTAAAGCGTTTGAAACGTTCCGCTGTCGGTTCCCTCACGCTAGTTGAACCTTGTCAGCAGAGTGGTAATCATGGATTGTGAAACATTAATAAACGAAGACAATCTGGAGCCTCCGTGCCTCAAATGGCGGTCACTTCATGTGAGATTTGTGCTGGGCAAAGCGGAGGCGGGACATGACTTTCCCCGGGCACTCCGATTTTCCCTGTTATATTTCATTCCAGGAACGACTCCAATATAATTTCATTTCATCTGTCATTAATTAATCGTTGCCCCAGAGGAGTGCGACAGGCTTCAGCAGCCGGCACAATTCCTATCCTCGCCGCAAGATGGGGGCTTCATTCATTCCATTCCTGACCCGGTCGAATGATTGGAAACAGGCTGTGGAATTTCATTCCAAGACGATTTGATTTCATTCCATTCCAACTCAGATTTTAACTTTTTTTTTGTAATATAAAATAAAATATTATTATATGATATTCCAAAATATTTTAAATTTATCAATTCCCTTACCTCAGTGTTACTGCGAATTTCTCTTCTGCTGAAATATAATGTTTCTTTTCCTGTGCCTTGTATAACCTAAGATAATGATGATAATGCTTGTTGTTTAAAAGGGCCTAACATGTAGGTCATCGGCCCCATTATCTAAGTTTATAGTAAAATATAACTAGCCCCATTCGATAATATTCGATAATTTTTTTGTATGTCGTCTTTAAGTGAAAAAACCTACTACCTGTTTTCCAGTCATTGACCGGGTCAAGGATGTAATGAATGAAACATATATAGGCTGTTATTACAATGAGTTCGCCACTCCCAAGGTGATTTATTAATGAGTGATAAATGCTATGAAATGATAATGAAGAGTGTTGCTGGAATGAAAGATGACAGGGAAAACCGGAGTACCCGGAGAACCCTGTCCCGTCTCCGCTTTGTCCAGCACAAATCTCACATGGAGTCGCCGAGATTTGAACCACGGTATCCAGCGGTGAGAGGCCGACGCGCTGCCGTCTGAGCCACGGAGGCTCCTCGTCTTTAAGTATTCTATGTAAAAGATGGAATTCACCGAGTTCATGTCCATTTTCATAAATTGGGTGCACCGTGTCTATGTAAATATCTAGATTTCAGGAGAACTAATTTCATATTAAGAAACTCTTCACCTGTAGAGAACTCTATCGCTTGAAAAGAACTCTCTGAGACTGGTATCCAGTCAACTATCCAGAACAAGCACGAAAGCGTCTACCAGCTACTAGCATGTTAAAGCGCTAGTAGAAGCGAGTTATTCCGTAACTGCAGCTTGACAGCACCAATGGAATAAAGAAATTCGCCAGGCAAAGGATGTGAATACAGAGCTTCGGGCAGATAGGACCGCGCCATAGCAAGTGCGCTACGGTGACACTGGCTGAAATCCATGGTGCTTTTGTGTTTGACGCTAATTTCTTGTTTGGCTCTCAAGCCAATCTTAAATCACGTGCATATTTAGCAACGCCGCCTCGCAAAGACAATTTGAATTCGCCGGCAGAGCGATCTGATTGGCTAATAAAATGATAACGTTGTGAAGTATCGAATTATTTCTTTCAAATTATGTATCGGTATGACGAAGCCTCTAACGCTCATGTACACGGTTCATGTCATTTCCGACCACCCTGTATAACATGTAAGTTGATATCTAACTGTGGCTGAGGTATGGTATTCCCTGCATATCCTGAGAGGTGACTTGCATCCTGAGGCTCCATATTTTAGAGAATCGTTTAGCTCCCATTGGTAGTCTAGCTGAGTCTGCAATGACTTCCCTTTACTTGTGCCTGTCTCCTCCCCTTCGTCGTTCGAATCTGACCTCCATTGGCCAATTTTTTTCTCTCTTCCGACCCCGACGGTATTAAGTTTGCGAGGCCTAGGGAGTTTCTTCACCCCGTTTACCGATATCCTCATTCTTAGAAGAATCGGGCATTTTCCATTATTTTCTATAAGACAGAATTGCTGCCCCATCGTATCTCTGTTAAAACAATAACCATCACTGCTATTCCTGTTTGTTTGACGTAACATTACGCGCTCAACGCTCGGCGATATTCAGGTGTTTTTCTAGACGAAGTGATATTTCTGTGCCTCATCTTTTCAAATGAGCCCTTCTGTCATTGGGGTTCTGACGTTTCTTCTTCTTTCCGTACCTCATCTAGGAATGTGTGTTTGCATGACTTATTTACAATTCAATACAATATAATGGATTTTTTCTGTGCAAGATGAAGGCCATTAGGCCCTCTCTTCCATCTAACCAGAAAATACAGTATTTACACGTGCAAAATTAAAATAAATAAACCTACAATTGTAACATCTTGCTACTACTAAGCAATTCAATATTATGAAAAAGAGCAATAATAAAAAAATGATGACATGATTATCTAATTTCTACTAACTTTAATAATAATAATAATATTTTCGTGTGGCTATTTCTAGCCGAGTGCAGCCCTTGTAAGGCAGACCCTCCGATGAGGGTGGGCGGCATCTGCCATGTGTAGGTAACTGTGTGTTATTGTGGTGGAGGACAGTGTTATGTGTGGTGTGTGAGTTGCAGGGATGTTGGGGACAGCACAAACACCCAGCCCCCGGGCCATTGGAATTAACCAATGAAGGTTAAAATCCCCGACCCGGCCAGGAATCGAACCCGGGACCCTCTGAACCGAAGGCCAGTACGCTGACCATTCAGCCAACAAGTCGGACACTTTAATAATAACAGTGTGATTATATAAAGTTTGAGGAAGGCTAAATCTACAATATTTCTCTAACATACGAATAACAATTTCGGACTTCATCTATTACTTAGTAGGTATCGGTGACAAAGCAGCCTAAAACTAGCAGGTGAGGCGCCTCTGACAGGGACGGGTAGTATTTATGCACTCCTATAATATAATGTACTTAAGGTTCATTTTGCTTTACACGTTAGCATCCTTATGTGGCTGGGAGGCGTGACCAGTCTTAAGGAAAATATTGGAAAGGAAGAACATTAGGAGCTATGATCGTATGCCCGAACAGCGACGAAATACAGAGAGATAGAAATGACGGAAATTTAAAGAGTGCATTTCCTTGTTTCTGTGGATACAACCGATACAGAAATACCATGTGTTTTAGATTCCGAACTATGGACAGACAAAATTCTTATTTTGTATATAGACATAGACATATAGATTTTCTATACAATGCTGTTTACAGTTTCGTTACAAGGCAATTTAAAGTCGAAGAGTAGGATGGTGTAAAAGCAACGTCTTCACCAGACTGGAAAGAAAAAAAGACCCAACACTTTTTCAACCCACAGTGTGAGAAACCACGACAGGAGGATGGACATCTCAAATATGATGACACAATAGCAGCGGAAGCCCCTTGAGGTAACAAACATGTCAACCAATCACATGGGACAGCATTGTTAAGCTTTATACAATTTACGAGTTTATAAAATGGCTCTTGATAAGAATGTCTCTATAAATACGAAATGTCCCATCTAGAGATGGACGGAGGTTTGCTGAATGTCAAGGAATTGACATTTCTTTTGTCAGCCAAAGAATTCCTCCTCCTTAGTGGTTCTTCAAACTTATAAGAATTTATTATCAGTGATCGGCGGAATAGAGACAGCTGGGACACTCTTACGAAGTACAGTGTTTGCTGGAGCGATTCGATTGGCTACAAATACATTTGTCACGAGTGTGAAAGGACTTGTACAAGCATTTCTCCCGTTTCTTGACCGGCTCTGGAGCGCAGTTGCCTTCTGAATTTATAGCTGTGAGATCGAATATCAGAACATTCAGTAATCAATCTAGAAAGTTTAATTGTCAGAAATGTGACATTTGATTAGCTAATAAAGACGATGATAAGGTAGTGGGCCAAATTCCGTCCCCGCACCTAATTTCGTCCCTGTAGGGATTTCCAGTTTGCATGGTTGGTACGTCGCACCTACGCAGTTAGGTTGTATGTCGAGGATAGGATAAGAAAGGGCTAGGAGTGGGAAGGAAGTGGGTGTAGCTTTAATTAAGGTACAGCCTCCGCACTTGCCTGGTGTTAAAATGGGAGACCACGGAAGACCATCTTCAGGGTTGCGGACAGGACAGTGGGGTTCGAACCCATTTCCCCTCGAATGCAAGCTGATAGGTACGTGACCCAAAACTAGCAGCTGTTTGCTCAATTCTTCCATTTTCACAACAGGCAAATGCTGGGGTTGTACCTTAATTAAGGTCATGATCACTTCTTTCTGTGTCGGTGCAACTAAGAACAAATTATAAATAAATAAAATAATAATAATAATAATAATAATAATACCGTATTTACGCGAATAATAGCCGCATACTTAAAAATGAGGCATGAAATTAGGGTGCGGGTTTTATTTGAGTCAATGTTTTTAATGTTTTCAAAATCAGCATTCCTAAAGTTAGGGTGCGGGGATTAATCGGTGGCGGGTATTATTCGCGAAAATACGGTAATAATAATAATAATAATAAAAATAATAATAATAATAATAATAATAATAATAATAATAATAATAATAATAATAATAATAATAATAATACAGCTCTGGAGGTCACTCTAAAATTATAGAAATCCTCCAGAAAATTTATGGCCAGACAAGAGAAAACGGAATGTGGATTAAGAGGAGAGCAGCAGACCTCTATTCACTACCAGACAGATTCGGTGAGGCCGTACGCAAGAGACGCCTGAAATATTATGGCCATATCTATAGAGTGAACAGCGACAGACTTAGCAAAAGATTATTTAAAGTAATCAACTCAAAGGAAGTCAGAATAAACTGGCTTGAAAAAACTAAGGCGGACCTCCAAGAAATGAATATCACAGACGACAACATAGAAGGACGTGGAGCATTTAGTACAATAGCAGCCAAGCACAAATTCGTGGAGAAACCTAAAAAGAAAACTGGCAGGAAGTGGTCCAGAGAACTCAAGATTCAACACAGTGCATTCGTGAAGAGATTTTGGGAGGATAAGAAGGCGAAAACCATCGGGCCAACGAACAAGTTCAAACGCGCTCTTTGAATGGGCATAACAAATAAAGAAGAAAAAAGAACAGGTTTTGAAGATGACTTTACAATAATTTCCAACAACGGACGAGAAGGAATTCCAGCCCATAGAAAAAAAGCGGCAAAAAGCGGATAACAAATTTAATTTGAAAAGGCGCAGGATATGGAAGGAACTACAGTAGATCAAAATTCAACAATCGACCATTAATCACCAAATTTGGAACAATCTTCCAAGTGGTATCTAGGCGAAATTATTCAACCAACAGAGCTAAATCAGGAAGAAAACAAACACTGAACAGGTAAACTCCTATGAGTTCACAAAATCACCTGGAACAGATCCAAACAAAATACCTATTTCACTGCAAAATCACGGCACTTCAACGCAGTCATCAAACCAGAAACACATTGTTTGGTAGAGGATTTCTAGGCACAAGCAGCTTAGAATACAAACATATCTGAACAAGGCGCAAGTATCAACTAGCCACTCTACAAGTATGTAGGTGAGTTGCATACATTTTAGGGGTTCTGATAGTTCAGATCGCTCATAGTTATACAAATCTCACTACAGACCCGTTGTGCTGGTAGAAAACTCTTTGCGCCTTGGTTAAATACGTTTGCATTCTAAGCTGCTAGTGCCTAGAAATTCTTTCCCCACACATTATGCATACGAAGCCCTAATGACTAGTGCCAAGTCGAAAATGAAAAGAAAAAACAAGAGAGGGGAAATTCAAAAATCCTGGGATCAAAATACGAAAACATAACGTCGTTGCCGGAACAAAACCTCCTATGTGGTAATATTTTTGGAGACATACTGATCCGCAGCACATACATTATAAAGAGCGAGAATGCCTTGACGACATTCACACAATATAGATGACAGAACCTTACCGGCCAAAGTTCTCAGCTACAATATTTCACATAGGAGGGTTTGTTCCGGTTGCGACGAGAATTTGGATGAAAAAGAAACCACATGAATGTTATCAATGTTTTTTATACCTCGCAGATACGATTAGAAAAAGGTGATTAAAATTCTACGGACACCATCACAGAATGAATAATAACAAGCTGACAAAGATATTTGTAAACCTAGCACGACCCCTGAAAAACCACAAGATTTGATTAGTGGAAATAAACGATGATCTGCGAGAAATTGGTATTACCGAAGAAACCATTCAAAATAGAAAAGGATTGGAAGCTGAGAAAGCAAACATAAATTTGCAGAGAAACTTGAAAGAGGAACGCAGGAAGGAACCCAGTGAACGAATGAAGAGATATTAGGAAGAAAAGACGTTCAAGCTAGCTACTTGGTTGGTCGTAACTTGGGCACGGAAGTTGAGGAAAAATCTTTTTTTTTTTCTCGAGTGTCAGAATACGAGACCCAACATAATGTATGTTCATTCTGGGTCATTATAGGTCAGAAAATAGTGAGTTTATTTGTTCTTCTTTGTGTATTTTTGGCGTTTTTGGATTATTGGTCCTGTTTAGCCATTCTTAACCTTTTCCATCCTATGCCCGAGTTAACTCGGATATCAAGCAATGCGCTCTTTTCCTTTTCCGAGTTCAGTCTAAGCGTACGTCCAAGATGCACGCTGGTTTTCTGAGTCAGACAGTCGGCGCTGAGTCGACATAAGTATGTCCTGTGTTTTTAAGCGGGACTGGCCATAATGCACCTGCGCGCAGGAAGCCTGCGCACTGGTAGTCAGTCTGACTCAGATATTTACCGGAATGATTCGTTCATTCTGGTTTCAGACAACCTGCCACGCAGGCTGTTGATTTTCGTGTTGAGTGTGGTAATTCGCCCAGTTCTTCGTTAGCCTGTGTTCAAATTTTAACAAAATAAAACAAAACGTATCCGAACTCATTCTGAAATATTCAAAAATCTGTTTTCGTCGACAAGTAACTGTGGAAAAAGGTGTTTGTACTCCCCGTAAATAGATCTTAATTCATTAATTGGATGTATATCACTTCTCATTCGTTTTGTAACATTGTCACTTAGCAGCAATAGAGCTGCAGCCTGTTCTCTTGTTAGTTCCATGCTACATTGATCACTTGTATTTCATATCTTTCCTTTTGTGGCAGCTCTGTCTGCGCTGACAACCAGCTTTCATAATGGCCACATCCCACCTGCCACTCGGAGTCAGACATTCAGCGCCGACTGTCTGACTCAGAAAACCAGCGTGCATCTTGGACGTACCCTAAGGCTGTAATTTTGTTGTTCATCACATGCTTTATTCAAACGACGGACGATTCATAAATCACCTCACCATAGTTTGACGATAATTATGAGCCTTGTGTTTCGCTTTCACAGCTGCCTTCTGAGATGGGTGCGCAAAAGTGTAAAAAAAAAAAAAAAAAAAAAAAAAAAAAAAAAAAAAAGAGCTTGAAGGAAGGTTACATTTTTAACATTTTAGGAAACGATTATGAGCCTGACTTTTATGAGTATAGTAAAGACAAGTTGCAGTGAAACAAACTGTAGATATTTATCACACTATTGTCAAGTTGTGGTAAAAGAACAAAGAGAAAACTATTGCTAATGTTGTCGTTCTTTAGCTGTTCAGTAGCTGTGTAAATACAAGGTGTGTTTAGCATATTTAAAACATTGTCGAAACAACCTGAAAAATCTGGCATGAGACATGCATACGGCTGAAAAGAACTCGGGAGTGAAGAGATTAAGACCTTATCGGCTCTTTTTGCTACTTCGCAGACTTTGTACTACATTTTACTGCCCATTCAACCAATCAATCACTACTGATCTGCATTTAGGGCAGTCGTCCAGGTGGCAGATCCCAAATCGAATCATCATTAAGTCATCCATTACCTCTTAAATATTTTTTATCTAGTAAATACATATGCCTGAACCTTTTAAAGGGAAAGAAATGAAAATAAATTGAAATGAAAAAATGAAACTAGTGCTTGAAAAGATCACTGGTATCAAATTATGTGCAAGATGAGCGAAATATTGAAAGGAAAATGTTTGACGTGAGTGTTTTTGAAGAGGAAGTAGAAACCTTTAACATCCGTTGATGTAGAGAGAAGTTTCTCGATGGTTCCCAACGTGCTATCTGAAAACCGATGATCATTTACACCTAAGAACCTGGAGATGACTGTTATGATGTACTGCAAAGCCAATTATAGTTCACCTGGTTATCACGGGACTCCTACGGACGGTGATCATTGAGGGGGGACCCCACTATTCTTGTTGTGAGCAGCCACACGGCATTGGGCTCCGCCGGGTCGTGACCACCGCGTGGGGGTCCTACACACTTGTAATAGCTTATATATTACTAAAAACTGTATTTTAGTTCCTTCGGGCTAGCGACACTCCGGTAGTGAGTTGACCGTGAGCCATTTTTTTACAATTCTAATTTAACTATTATTATCATTGTGATTAATATTCAGTTCTTGCTTGGTTGTTGTGGATTTGAACATTGTAATGGGCGTGGCCTGTAAAGTTCAAATAAAGTTCAATAGTTCGATATACACTGACTGACAGAGCAAATGCAACACCAAGAAGGAGTGGTTCGAAAGGGATGAAAGTTGGGAAAAAAACAGAGACGGCACGGACGAATAATTGATGTTTATTTCAAACCGATATGCAGGTTACACAATGCGCACGGCATCGACTCAGTAGGATGTAGGACCACCGCGAGCGGCGATGCACGCAGAAACACGTCGAGGTACAGAGTCAATAAGAGTGCGGATGGTGTCCTGAGGGATGGTTCTCCATTCTCTGTCAACCATTTGCCACAGTTGGTCGTCCGTACGAGGCTGGGGCAGAGTTTGCAAACGGCGTCCAATGAGATCCCACACGTGTTCGATTGGTGAGAGATCCGGAGAGTACGCTGGCCACGGAAGCATCTGTACACCTCGTAGAGCCTGTTGGGAGATGCGAGCAGTGTGTGGGCGGGCATTATCCTGCTGAAACAGAGCATTGGGCAGCCCCTGAAGGTACGGGAGTGCCACCGGCCGCAGCACATGCTGCACGTAGCGGTGGGCATTTAACGTGCCTTGAATACGCCCTAGAGGTGACGTGGAATCATACGCAATAGCGCCCCAAACCATGATGCCGCGTTGTCTAGCGGTAGGGCGCTCCACAGTTACTGCCGGATTTGACCTTTCTCCACTCCGACGCCACACTCGTCTGCGGTGACTATCACTGACAGAACAGAAGCGTGACTCATCGGAGAACACGACGTTCCGCCATTCCCTCAACCAATTCGCTCTAGCCCGGCACCATGCCAGGCGTGCACGTCTATGCTGTGGAGTCAATGGTAGTCTTCTGAGCAGACGCCGGGAGTGCAGGCCTCCTTCAACCAATCGACGGGAAATTGTTCTGGTCGATATTGGAACAGCCAGGGTGTCTTGCACATGCTGATGAATGGCGGTTGACGTGGCGTGCGGGGCTGCCACCGCTTGGCGGCGGATGCGCCGATCCTCGCGTGCTGACGTCACTCGGGCTGCGCCTGCGCCTGGACCCCTCGCACGTGCCACATGTCCCTGCGCCAACCATCTTCGCCACAGGCGCTGCACCGTGGACACATCCCTATGGGTATCGGCTGCGATTTGACGAAGCGACCAACCTGCCCGTCTCAGCCCGATCACCATATCCCTCGTAAAGTCGTCTGTCTGCTGGAAATGCCTCCGTTGACGGCGGCCTGGCATTCTTAGCTATACACGTGTCCTGTGGCATACGACAACACGTTCTACAATGACTGTCGGCTGAGAAATCACGGTACGAAGTGGGCCATTCGCCAACGCCGTGTCCCATTTATCGTTCGCTACGTGCGCAGCACAGCGGCGCATTTCACATCATGAGCATACCTCAGTGACGTCAGTCTACCCTGCAATTGGCATAAAGTTCTGACCACTCCTTCTTGGTGTTGCATTTGCTCTGTCAGTCAGTGTATAATAAATATCTTGACAACTTTAATAATACTGCATAGGCAACTGAGGTAAGGTGTCCGAATTCCAATTTCTGTAACCCTAATATGGTTAACCCAAACATGATTCCTGTTTCAATTTCTTTCTCCAGAATGTCCATCACAGTTTCACTGAATTCATTCTAGGAGGAAAAAATATTTTAAATTCTGCAAGTACCCTACCTACTTTTTTGACAAACACGGACTTTTCAAAAACTGTGTTAATCTAAAAAATATACTGTTTGAAAGAAGACGTAGGCCTATTTCAATAATATATCTTTGCATTGTATGTTGCATACCACCAGAAGTTTTGCATTTTTAAACATCATTCCTTCATTAAATATGTGATTAAAAGTAAAATTATGAATGAATTTGAATAGAATTTTTACGTCTTTTTCTCATTTTTAGACCCTTTTCCTGATATGTTTAGATTTCGACGGGTATTTTGTAGGCAATTTACAGGTCTTCAGCGTTCTGCCCTGGTCATAACTAACCAGGAAAAAAAAAATCATATGGACTCAACGTATGGATGCTTTTTAATGCTACTCCATTTAGACTGCTTGCTTGTGAATTTAAAGTTTCCTATTTACTCAAGAAGATGGTGTAGTAAGCCGAAGCACTCTTGGCATATCTGTGGGTGTTTTAATTATTTTTGAAAGTAAACACCAAATGTGTTACCTGAGATACGTAGGCCATGCAGAAATTAAGTTTCCCTATTTCTTTTCTTGTAAAATAAAGGTATTTAGTCGGTAAATACGAGCAGATCTCTGACGTGGCAATTTTATACTGGCTGGACAAGTCCCGCCTGGTGTCAGCAGCGCAGTAGCAGTGGGTCGTGTTCTTTCTCCCGCTGACTGTGAAATTGCCCCGGGCCATTCAAAACATGAGGCGTGGATTGCTCCGTGCAGGCGTTGTGCTGATCCATGGAATGCTTGGCGCTCAGCAAGTTTGGTTGGGAGGTATTTGACCATCCATCGCACAGTCCTGATGTTGCTCCCAGTGATTTTCTTCTTTCCTTGCACCTCAAGAAATTCCCGTCCTTCTGTCACAATTTTCACACGGACGAAGATCTGAAGACGAATGTCACTTGCTCGTTCCATTCCCAGACGGCAGACGTCTACGACACTGGCATACAAAAGTCGATCCCACGATATGACAAGTGTCTCAATCCTGGTCGTGATTATGTCGATAAATAGCTCCAACATTGCTGCATCGAGTGCCAATAATGTTTTTCATGTAACTATGTTGTCTTTTTTAAATAGGAAAGCTTAATTTATGGATGGCCCTCGTATATAACATACCGATATCGTACTTCATGGAGTGTAAAATAGACTTTCTTCCACTCCTCAAAACTTGACTTCATGTGCCTGGTTTCAACCCAATTAGCGTTCTAGAAAAGGTGGCTTGCCATTATATAATAATTAAAACTCCCCAAACTGACAGTGGCTGTCAGCAAAGGTGGGTCTGCAATTGTAATCAAAACTCCCCTCATCGACTGTAACTGGGAGTAGGAAAGCGCGCTACCACTATAGCGAAAATTCCCCAACTCCACTGTAACCGGCATTAGTAAATGCGGCGTGCCATTCTAATGAAAATTCCCCTTCACAATTTGATTGGCAGTAGGCAAGGAAGTCTACAATTTTGGTCAGAACTCCCCTACCCGATTATATCCGTCAGTAGGCAAGGGTGACCGCCATTATAAACGAAATTCCCCAACTCATCTGTGACTGGCAGTATGCCTGCCATTGTAATATAAACTCCCAATCTCGATTGTGACTGGCAGTAAGCAAGTGTGCCTGCAATTATAATCAACACTCCCAACTCGATTGTGTCTAACATTAGCAAAAGGGGCTTGTCATAAAAATGAAAACTCCCCAACTTGATTGTGAATGGCAGTAGGCGAGTGAACCTACCGTTATAGTAGAAACACTCGAACTCGATTGTGAATGACAGTAGCAAACGTAGCCTGCCATTATCATCAAAACTCCCCAAGAACGTATATGGTCCTCCCGGTGGTGTTTGCCGGATAACGCTAAGGGCCGGTATTATAGTGAGGGTTTAAACTGAAGATTGAGTTAAACTGTAACTTGAGTTTAAACTGATGTTGAGTCTTATAATGACCGGCCTAAGTTAAACTGAGGTAAAGAAGGTAATATACGATCTTGATAGCAGTGACTTGCGAGAAAAGATGACTGTTGATAATGTTTTGTTTACTTCTTGTACGTAAAATGGCGGATAAAAGCAATAAAATTTGTGCGAATTTTACTTGTAAGGAAACAGAATTGCTTGTGCAATTAGTACAGAAATATTTATATAGTCCGTGAAACAGTGGCCTTATGAATTCCTCTAAAATCTCCCATTTTAATAAACATACTACGGGAGGCATAAAACCTCAATGCCATTAGTAGCATGATTTCTGAAGTGGAAGGAAGTTACTTTATTTTCTACAATTGACACTTTTGACATTCAAACAATTCAAAACATTTTGCATTCTTACCTTTTCCTTGCATGTTTTATTCTAGCACCAATTTGCTGAAATAGAGTTATGAAAGTCTGTTTTGTAAGCCTAAACCTATTTAAAAATTATTTTTCATTCCATATATGAAAGTGACGACCCATTGCTCGGAAAACTCGTAGTGCCGTGGTCCTTCAATAATTTGAACCACTTTTTCGTCATCGCTTAGTATTTCTTCAACACACCTCAAAAGTATCTTCGAGATCCATTCGTTCTGCCATGTTGTTAGGTTATGTATTCTTAAACTTCAGTTTAAACGGTGGATGAGTGGCAGTAAAATTAATCTCTAGTTAAACTTAAGATTAAGTTTTATAATACACGGCTAACAGATAAACCTAAGTTTAAACTGAACCAACAGTTTAAACCTCTATTATAATACCGGCCCTAAGGGACATGCAATTTAATAAAATCTTACTCACTGCGTTTACAGTAACTTACATAGCTATCAGTATACAATGTAGAATCAAGTAGGGAAGCACAGGTACATTTGCTATTCTTGAAACCAACTTTAGGTCGTGTTCAGTAGGCCTACCTATAGCACAAACCGAAGATATATTCAGTTAAAAAAAGAAGAAAAAATCGCTCAACAGCACTGAAGAGCCATGGCCTACAAAACGACCGCTGCTCAGCTCGAAGGCCTGCAGATTACGAGGTGTCATGTGGTCAGCACGACAATTCCTCTTGGCCATTATTCTTGGCTTTCTAGATCAGGGCCGCCATCTCACCGTCAGATAGCTCATCAATTGTAATCACGTAGGCTGAGTGGACCTCGAACCAGACCTCAGATCCAGGTAAAAGTCCCTGACCTCGCCCGGAATCCAACCCGGGGTCTCCAGGTGAAGATAAGTACGGAACAGAAAGAAATCCTGGCAAATTTCCCTGCGTCCGCCACTGTGGTGTAGTGGTTAGAGTGATAAGCTGCCACATCCGGAGGCGGTGGTTCGATTCCCGGCTCTGCCAGAAAATTTGAAAAGTTGGTCGAGGGCGGGAATGGGATCCACTCAGTCAACTGAGTGCAGGTGGGTTCGATTGTCATCTCAGCCATCCTCGAAGTCTTTCTCCTTAGTTCCCACCCCTCCAGGCAAATGCCGGGCCACGGCCACTTACCTCCCTCTTCCTTGTCTATCCCTTTCGATCTGCCCCTGTTGAGCAGAGCAGGTGAACCCACCTGGGCGAGGTACTAGTCCTGCACAACTGTTGTATCCTCCGACACAAAGTCTCATGCTCCAGGCCACTGCATTTGAGGCGGTAGAGGTCGGATTCCTCGCTGAATCTGGGAGAAAAACCAATGCTGGAAGGTAAATGTATTAAAGAAAGAGACACATTTCTCTGCTACACTGAAAAGTATAGACCGGGCGAGTAGGCCGTGCAGTTAGGGGCGCGCAGCTGTGAGCTTGCATCCAGGAGATAGCGGGTTCGAACCCCATTGTCGGCAGCCCTGAAGGTGGATTTCCGTGGTTCCCATTTTCACACCAGGCAAATGCTTGGGCTGTACCTTAGTTAAGACCACGACAACTTACTTCCCACTCCTAGCCCTTTCCTATCCCATCGTCGACATAAGACCGATCCGTGTCGGTGCGACGTAAAGCAACTTATTATGAATAGCTTAGAATTAGCTATTTGACTTTGAGGTTAGAAGACGAGAGAACTAGTACAGATTCCCTGGATGTCCTCTCTTAATAACCTCTTACGACGTGCAGTGGGTACCGACAATGGATCTTTTGACTGCACCCACAGGGCAGATAGAGAGTACCCACAAAATAATGATAAGGCTCATTAATTGTGAGAAAACGAAAAACGTTCTAGAGATTATTATTATTATTATTATTATTATTATTATTATTATTATTATTATTATTATTATTATTATTATTATTATTGTACCAGGAGGTACACCTCAAGCTCGCACATTTAAAAGGAACACTGTCTATCGAACAAGTCTTGAGGAGCTAATGCATAAAGTTGGGACATTGACCAGAAGATGTCACTACTGAAAACTGAGTAATAGGTTATTTTAAAGTTTCCTAAACCGATTGGATTTATTTGTTTTTGTTTTGGTGTACATCAAGAAGTTTGAACTTTTCTCCTTAGTTGTCTCTACAAAAAACTGAGGTCATGCACTCTGGTGCAAAGTGGAATAATTAGTGATTGGAAGAAGTTTTTGTTTATAGGTTTTCTCAACTAAATTAACTTTCATTTGTTTTGGTACTTCAAGGTTTTCAACACTTCCTTCCCATCTCGCCAGCTTTTGATTCTGGCCAATAACAAAGTTTCTGTAATTATTTTTCAGCCAATCACAGGCGTCTTGTAGGTTTTTGGTTTAACCAATAAAAATGAGAGGGTGTGTCCGTATTCAGTCCAGAGCCTTCTCGAACCCTCCCTCGGGTATAAAAGCTGCAGCTTTTTCAAGCTACCTTGTTTTATAGACCGTCGAGTTATTGAGTGTGTGTGTTAACACACGAGGCAGGGTGCCTCATTCTTCGGCAGGCAGAACATCAGCCCAGGTAATGGCCACCAGTTTTACATCTCTGTAGCTATCTCCGCAAACTTACCCGAGGGGAAGATTCTAATTTCTAACTATGGAACCATCCGTTTCCTAAAGACGTAAACTATTTCTTGCTAATGTAAAAGTTCACTAAGACTTAAACTGTAAATTCGGGGATAGAGAGTGCGTTACCCTCTCGAGTTCCACTTCAATTTGTTCTGAGGTGACTATGATTTTACAACTGTTTCTCTTCCGGTAAAGCATTAATTAACTTTTCTTTCGAGTCACCTCAGTAGTGTGGGATTAGCCTCTGCATCATCGGGGCACAAGCCCAAGTAGGGTTTTAAAACTTGGTTTTTAAGGAGCGCAAGTGTACGCCTCCATACATTTTGAGTTTGGGCCAGTAATATTAACCTGTTCTTTCTTTCCACGAAGGCCCAGTAGCATGGATACTAGATACCCCTGTGTAAACCACATGGTATCGTAAACTGTAGGTTGTGCCCAGAGAGGCCGAGTAATGTAATTCTATCCTTTATGTAAACTTAAAAGTAGAGCATGTAAGCTCTTTTGTTGTTAGGTAAGAGATCTCTGTACCACTGAGTGGGGCCTTTGGAAGGCTGTATTTGTAACCGTTGGAGCAAAGTGCTCTTGAATTGTGTCTTGGGAGATTTCCTTCCTTATCTAACTGAAGCAACATTTGCGACGTTGTAAGATTGTAAATTGTAGCTGGAAGCTCAAAACTTGTATTTCCAACCCTTGGGTTCTATTCTTGTTTGCTATTTTGTACCTGGCATTTTGTTCCTTCACATAGCGAAGAATTTTGTTAAGTTTGTGATCTGAAATGAAATATAACCTTTAATTTAAAGTTTTAAATTAATATTTGATATTGTAGATAGACTCATTTAAGCCCACACCTTCTTTCACCTCTCTGCGTTCCACGGATAATCCCGGAACAAGTGGAAGCAGAGCGTGGTTGAAAGGGTCAAGATTATTTATTATTATTATTATTATTATTATTATTATTAGCCAGCCGTGTGGTGAAAGGATAGCATGCCTGTCTCTTATTGAAAGGCACTGGGTTCGTTTTCCGACCAGTTGAAGGTATTTTAATTCTGGACTGAGGACTAGAACCGGGTTCACTTGATACGAGATTACCTCAAGTCTTAGTTACAGGAAGAAAACGCGCAGTGAGAAGATGTCGCTACTGACCAAGTACACATAGACGAACACTGGTTGCCATGGTTACAGTGGCGTCGGGAAATTGATGACGCTAATTCCAGATAGAGTGATGGTGATGATTATTGTGTTAAGAGGAAGTACAACTATGCAACCATCCTCCATTAACATTAATCAGAGAGAAAAATGGAAGGAGTCCGACAATTCGAAATATATCGGCCATTGAAAGACAACAGCCACGCGAAGAGCGTGGAAATGAAAGACTCCCTAGACCTCGCAACCTAATAGCCTCGGGGTAGGAAAAGTACAAGAGTTGACCAAGGGAGGTCGGATAGGGTAGATGAAAGTGAGGAGCCTTGCAAGTGGAAGCAATGCCTGCACTGAGCAAATGGCCTCGCTCCCAAGCTGAGAACCCCGAGGACACTTTTATTCGCCTCTTACGACAGGCGGAGATACGACTCTTCGAAGAATGAAGGTAAAGTGAGGAGAGTGGCCAGGAAGGGCGAGACAATTATTAATGACTCCTTACACTTCACAAACCTATTACACTAGTCTGAATGACATCAAATGACTGAAAACTAATACGTGATATTACGTCAAATTCTTATGCTGATTCCAGTACTGTTTTCATTTTCTCCTCTAACGTACAGTTTTCTGCAAACTGACTTCAAAGATCAATGTAACGAATGTAATGAATATTCTCGGAGAGAAATTTCTTAATACAGATCTGTAAACCGCCTGTGTAATGTGGCCCATTCAGTTCAAGCGAAAGAGACTTATGAGAACTTAAAGATACTTTTAACAAGTATCCAATATGAGGAACACAAATGGCTTAATTGCGCCGACTTCAGAGTTATCGGTATACTAGTAGGACAACAAGCTGTGTTCACGAAAATGCCTTGCATTCTATGCGAATGGGACACTTGGGCAAGGCAAAGATATTGGAGTGTGAGAGTTTGGCCAGAGCGGAGAAATTTTGTGTCTAGAACTAAAAATATCCTGCATGAACCGCTTGTAGAAACAAAAAATGTTCTTCCACCGCTACACATAAAATTCGGTTTCATGAAGCAATTTGACAGAGCTATCCAAAACTCGCAATTTGAAATATTCCCGGGCCGTTTATCCTTTCAACTTTCGGCTCAAATGAGAAAATTGCTTATTTTTATGTTTTTCGTAGTATGGGGACCTGTACTTTGATTTCTAAGAAATGTTTTCGACCTTACAAATTGATTCAAAAACACCTACTTTTAACAAATCATCTGATAAAAGGAGAGGAAAGAACAGGTGTTGTCAACAGGGTGTGGACCCTCGTCCAAGTATATTTCGTTCTTTTCATCACACAACATAAACTGAAACCTGGAATTTTTGTTGGTCCTCAGATAAAGAAATCGATGAAGGCTGAAAATTTTGATAAAGCACATGGACCGCCTACCGATCAGTTTTTTTTAAATTCCTATTTGTTCGGGGCGTCGACCTAGAAAGATCTTTTGCCCCTACTTGCACCATATGTTATGAACCTGCGTGTATTTGGAAATTGCGTAAGTGTAAAGTGTTGAATGTGAGGAAAGGAACGTTAAGGATGACACAAACACCCAGTCCCCAGACCAGGGATATTAATCATTTACAATTAAAAGCCTCTGACCCCGACCGAGAGTCGAACCCGGGGCCGCCGGGTGACAGACGGACGCGTTGCCCTGTACGCCGCGGGGTCGGACTTCCAATCAGTTACTCAGAATTTTCTAGGGAGTAACAAAGAACTTTTACAGGATCATAGTTGAAACAATGTTAAAAAATTTCAAGAAGATGGGTTGTAACATGAGTGTGAAAGCCCACTTTCCACACTCACATATCGACTACTTTCCGGCAAATTTGGGACATTATAGTGAAGAGCAGGGTGAAAGTTTTCACCTAGAAATTAAGGATATGGAAAGAAGGTACTAGGGGAACTGGAATGCAACTAAGATGGTCGACTGCTGTTGGATGTTGAAGACGGAATAGTCATCTTCAAGGTTCTGCAAGAAAGTCAAAGAAGAGAAAGTTTAAAATTTAATGGAACACTGTTGACTTCTTGTTCGCATACAAGGTAGTCACGAATGAAATTAGGGGAGTTCTGTACAGTGTTGCCAACCCATAAATCTTTTCTCCGCCAAATTTTAGTTGAAATTCCGCTAAATTCCGCTAAATTTCGAACTGAAGCAAAATAGCATATACCAGCTGTTTTAATTAAAGAGATTAACTCAACACTCACCAGTTTCAGAACAGGACTTCATCATCATCTCCTCCTCGCACTATATGCTCTGAAGCAGATGTGCTGGGTTGAGGTCCTGTGGTTTCATATGAAGCTACATGGTACCATTCTTTTTCGAAGTATATGCTGGCAGTTCACAGCAGCAAAGCACATACGGAAATTTTCAAATCTATTTCGAAAGTTATTTTCACTTTCATTACTGTTTTCATTGTTATTGATAAGTGCGGAAAAAAATAATGTCAAAAAATCTCGCATTTATATTGCACTGCCAATGGATGCACCGTCGGTATTTGGGATCACTGGGAAACTCAACCAACTAATCCTTTAAAGTTTAATTATATAACCCCTTTTTAAGAAATATCTGACTACTTTTTAACCTATTCTTTGGACATACAGTATTGGCGCACCAAAAAGAACCTGACTGAAAAGAAACACGTTATACTCATCAAGAGTATAGTAACGTTTGTAACAAATTCTGATGAGGCTGTGGGCCAGAGCTGGTCTAGAAAACGAGCCGTCGTATGCAGCATAAGTTCAATACAACGGGAAAAAGTAGACTATTATGCCGTAGTAAGTTCTATATTATTTTTTTCTCAGGGTGATGAACGGTGATAACGTTACCGCTGAAAATCGCTAAAAGAAGTTTGAAAATCTGTCAAAATACCGCTGTCCGCTAAATGGAAAATTAATCCGCTGTTCTATTTTAAAATTCGCCAAATTTGGCGGAAAATCCGCTGAGTTGGCAACACTGGTTCTGTAGAGTATTTTCATACGTGTTTTGAATAAAAAAACTCATCTTATGTGAAATGGAGTTTGAACATATTTGTGCCCTCAAAATTTAAAATCGTCAAAACATAACTTTTGATTTTGTGTAAAAACGTGACGTGATAGACAAAAAGTGAAGTAATTTATATAATCCGCATAAATAACCACAGTTCTAGCCTTTCAGGGACCCAACTCAGTGTTGAAAATATCCTAGAGATACGTGTTACGAATTTCAGGTAAATAAAATATAATAAATTATGAGAATATATCATTTCTTTATTCGTAAAAATTAAAATCCTTTTGCTAATCATCGTTGTCCGCTCGATTAGATCACGGCCGACTGGATCCCTCGGTGCGCTAAGGAGCTAGCTAGAACGACGCATCAAGTCTTCCGTGATTAGATTAGCAGTTTGCCTTTTTCTACCACTACGAGCGCTAATGTGAGTCAATGCAAAGTTTCAGTTAAAGCACTTGTAACTACATTCGTTGCGGACATTAAAAAAAAAAAAAAAAAAAAGCCTGTGGGTATTTAACCAAGAAACATATTACAGAAAAAATATGTGATTAAGTTACTTTGGTTACGATTTGAATAAAAAAAGAAAATGAGTAAGGAAACAAGCTATTTTAGGGTTCTTTCTCCGGAACAGCATTTAGGCTGGAAGTGATTTTCGATTTGTTTTTTTTTGGTTTGATAGAGCTATCCAAGACTCATAATTAGAAACCTTTCTGGGCCCTTTAGCCCTTCAACTTTCGGCATAATTGAGGAATTTGCTTAATTTTACATTTTTGGTAGGATGAGGACCAGTACTTTGTCTGATAAGAAATGTTTTCAATATTAAAAATTGTCCGGCTCCGTGGCTGAATGGTTAGCATGCCACACGAAATTATTTATAACATGAATAATTGATTCAAGAACACATACTTTTAACAAATCATCTGACAAAAGAAGAGAAGAGAACAGATGTTGACCAAGGGAGGTGGGCACGACTAAGTGCAAGTAATCCCAGGCTCAGCTAAAAGCCTCATGGTCACAAACCACACTGCGAAGATGAGACACCTTGGGGAGTCCCCTAATACGACAGGTAGAGGATTATACCACCACCACACATAGGATGTACGTCTAGCTGGCTAAGAAATATCTATATGTTCCTTGCATTTGGTCACGCTGTTTCTTCAGAATTTAAACTTTTTTGTGTGTGTCTGGAAGTGGCTCGTCTGAGAGAAGAAGTGTGGCTCTAGAACTCCCTGGCACACTCATGCGTGCGTGCTGACTGACGCTAAGGGCGTCCTTCACTAATAAGCACTGGGCAACAGTTGTCTTCTTCACCAGCTCTTGTCTGAAGCACTTGATGGCCTTTCTCCTGCCTGGCCTCTCCGTCCCTTCCCGTCTCTCACGAACCGCCGGGCAGACATCAACACTCCCTCTGTTAATCTGGGCCTTCAGCCCATAGGCACTGGTTTGATGCCCGTCATTCTTATTAGATTCACGGCTACGCATTTCATATCTAGATCCCGGATATTTAGACACTAATAAGTTATAATGCAAACAAATTTGGCTAGTAGGCAGGCCCGTCTAGCCAGCTCTTACGTAATGTAGCAAGAGTAACATAACTTCTAGGAGTTATATTACGCTGGGCACCTAATGTTAGTAATTACTAAAATCTGTGTATTTACTCGAGTCATAAGCAATAACACTTCTAGCCATTGCATTTAAGTGAAACAGCTGTTTTTACCAACTGGCTTGTTGCTGTAACACTGACGTTGAACCCTCCGCCTTTATCCGGGCTTGGGAATGGCATCAACAACTACTGAGCTACTCAATTCACTCAGCAGCAAACTCACCAGACTGGATCACATCAGAAATGAGGATGTTCGGATGGCATTTGGTCTGGCTGCAATCCCTGAGAAAATGCGAGAGAATCGTTGGCTGAATGGCCTTCGGTTCAGAGAGTCCAGGGTTCGATTCCCGACCGGGTCGGGGATTTTAATCGCTTCTGATTAATTCTTCTGGCTCGGGGACTGGATTTATGTGTCCGTCCCAACACTCTCCTCATCATATTCAGACAACATACCACACTATCAACCACCACAGAAACACACAATAGTGGCTAAATCCCTCTATATAGGGTTGGCGTCAGAAAGGGCATCCGGCCGCAAAAGAGGGCCAAATCCACACGTGCGACGTAGTTAGCACCCGCCACGCCACAGGTGTGGGGAAAGCGGGAGGAAAATAGAAGAAGAAAAATAGTTTGTGATGTTAAGGCCACATGCTACGCAGAAACGGTCCTTCAGTTGCGAGAAGGGCATTACACTTAAGTTCTGAGGGCCACTGAACACGACCAAAGAAGCGCTGGTTCAACACTCTGCGGGGGGACATGCATGTGGTGAAAATCTCTCCTAAAGATGCACAAGAGCACATTAAGTGGAAGAGAAAGTGCACAACAGCAGGCCCTGCAATTAGGCGGGATAAATACAAAGAGGAAGAAGAAGAAGAAGAAATAACACACGATGATATAGAGGAATGTTACAATTATGAATTGTAAATTGAAAAAGAAGGTCAATAAAAAGTATCAAATTATATGATATTCGCCCTAAAATTTGCCACGTTTATAGCTCTATCCCAGCCTACCAACAACTTTTGCGTTGTACAAGAGTAGAGCACAGTTCACAAGTACGAAGGTGTAACATTGTCTGTCCACACTAGCAGAGATCTGAACCCTGTAGCTGTCCTCAACTCTACATCTTCCTACACCACACCGACGTCTGTTGAGTGATCGCCAGATTTCCCATTTGAGGTCGTGGCTTACAGGAAGGTTTCCTCTGGCCTGCATCCAATCTGGTCGTTTAGTGGATTGCCACTGTTGTGTCCTGGCTAGCTCAAGTTTTGCAGTGAGCGTTGTTGTTGTTGTTGTTGTTGTTGTTCACACAAAGCTTTCCCTTGACTTGAGCCGTCTCCTTGGAGGTTGGTGACCAAAGACTGGATGATCTTGGCCCTCTACCGACTTTGTTTATAGACAGGTGAAGATTTCAGATAGCCAAAAACTATTCCGTGAGACCCACTGAGAGCAATATTCACTTGTATTGCGAAAATTAAAAACAGTCTATAACAGCACTGTGTTCCCACTTAATTTCACACCTCTTATCATTAAGAAATGATTGTTCATCGGAAAAAAGTAGTAGTAAAAATTAATAATAGTAATGTTATTTGTTTTACGTCCCACTAACTACTCTTTTACGGTTTTCGGAGACGCCGAGGTGCCGGAATTTAGTCCAACAGGAGTTCTTTTACGTGCCAGTAAATCAACCGACACGAGGCTGAGGTATTTGAGCACCTTCAAATACCACCGGACTGAGCCAGGATCGAACCTGTTAAGTTGGGGTCAGAAGGCCAGCGCCTTAACCGTCTGAGTCACTCAGCCCGGCAGTAGTAAAAATTATAAACATTGTTAATAGTTATGTAATTGAATAAAACAATAACGTCTCAGCTTATCCATTTGCTACATCAGACTTGGAAAAGGTAAAGTACCTCTAAAAAAGAAACCACTTTTCCCTTTGCAAAACTCAAATGCTCATGAATATATTTCTCGGTTAAGGCAATCCAGGAACGGCTGCTAATTTGAGATGGCAACCAGCCATAAGGCATAGCCTGCACGGTTGCTAGGTAACTTTGTCTCAGCATCCACCAATACCGTACATCTCAGCCTGCATAGTTCCTAGGTAACATTGTCTGACCATCCATCCGTACATTACATCACTGTCTGCACAGTTCCTAGGTAACTTTGTCTGTCCATCCATCAATACCTTACACCACTGCCTGCACGGTTGCTAGGTAACTTTGTCTGTCCATCCATCAATACCTTACATCACTGCCTGCACAGTTGCAAGGTAACATTGTCTGACCATCCGTCCGTACCTTACATCACTGCCTGCACAGTTGCTAGGTAACATTGTCTGACCATCCATCCGTATCTTACATCACTGCCTGCACAGTTCCTAGGTAACATGGTCTGACCATCCATAAATACCTTACATCACTGCCTGCACAGTTGCTAGGTAACATTGTCTGACCATCCATCAATACCTTACATCACTGCCTGCACAATTGCTAGGTAACATTGTCTGACCATCCGTCCGTACCTTACATCACTGCCTGCACAGTTGCTAGGTAACATTGTCTGAGCATCCATCAATACCTAACATCACTGCCTGCACAATTGCTAGGTAACATTGTCTGACCATCCATCAATACCTAACATCACTGCCTGCACAGTTGCTAGGTAACATTGTCTGACCATCCGTCCGTACCTTACATCACTGTCTGCACAGTTGCTAGGTAACATTGTCTGAGCATCCATCAATACCTAACATCACTGCCTGCACAATTGCTAGGTAACATTGTCTGACCATCCGTCCGTACCTTACATCACTGCCTGCACAGTTGCTAGGTAACATTGTCTGACCATCCGTCCGTACCTTACATCACTGCCTGCACGGTTGCTAGGTAACATTGTCTGAACTTTCACCAATACCTTACACCACTGCCTGCACAGTTGCTAGGTAACATTGTCTGACCATCCATCAGTACCTTACATCACTGCCTGCAGAGTTGCTAGGTAACTTTGTCTGACCATCCACTCATACGTTACATCACAGCCTGCACAGTTGCTAGGTAACATTGTCTGATCATCCGTCCGTACCTTACATCACTGATTGCACAGTTGCTAGGTAACTTTGTCTGACCACACATCCGTACCTTACATCACTGCCTGCACAGTTGCTAGGTAACTTTGTCTGACCACACATCCGTACCTTACATCACTGCCTGCACAGTTGCTAGGTAACTTTGTCTGCCCATCCATCCGTACATTACATCACTGTCTGCACAGTTGCTAGGTAACATTGTCTGACCATCCATCAGTACCTTACATCGCTGCCTGCACAGTTGCTAGGTAACTTTGTCTGACCACACATCCTTACCTTACATCACTGCCTGCAGAGTTGCTAGGTAACATTGTCTGACCATCCATCCGTACCTTACATCACTGTCTGCACAGTTGCTAGGTAACATTGTCTGACCATCCATCCGTACATTACATCACTCTCTGCACAGTTGCTAGGTAACATTGTCTGACCATCCATCAGTACCTTACATCACTGCCTGCAGAGATGCTAGGTAACATTGTCTGACCATCCATCCGTACCTTACATCACTGCCTGCAGAGTTGCTAGGTAACATTGTCTGACCATCCATCCGTACATTACATCACTGTCTGCACAGTTGCTAGGTAACATTGTCTGACCATCCATCCGTACCTTACATCACTGCCTGCACAGTTGCTAGGTAACATTGTCTGACCATCCATCAATACCTTACATCACTGCCTGCACAATTGCTAGGTAACATTGTCTGACCATCCGTCCGTACATTACATCACTGCCTGCACAGTGCTAGGTAACATTGTCTGAGCACCCATCAATACCTAACATCACTGCCTGCACAGTTACTAGGTAACATTGTCTGAACTTCCATCAATACCTTACACCACTGCCTGCACAGTTGCTAGGTAACATTGTCTGACCATCCATCCGTACCTTACATCACTGTCTGCACAGTTGCTAGGTAACGTTGTCTGACCATCCATCCGTACCTTACATCACTGCCTGCACAGTTGCTAGGTAACTTTGTCTGACCACACATCCGTACCTTACATCACTGCCTGCACAGTTGCTAGGTAACTTTGTCTGACCACACATCCGTACCTTACATCACTGCCTGCACAGTTGCTAGGTAACTTTGTCTGACCACACATCCGTACCTTACATCACTGCCTGCACAGTTGCTAGGTAACTTTGTCTGACCACACATCCGTACCTTACATCACTGCCTGCACAGTTGCTAGGTAACTTTGTCTGACCACACATCCGTACCTTACATCACTGCCTGCACAGTTGCTAGGTAACTTTGTCTGTCCATCCATCCGTTCATTACATCACTGTCTGCACAGTTGCTAGGTAACATTGTGTGACCATCCATCAGTACCTTACATCGCTGCCTGCACAGTTGCTAGGTAACTTTGTCTGACCACACATCCTTACCTTACATCACTGCCTGCAGAGTTGCCAGGTAACATTTCAGTCAGATACTTTGTCGCGTCACGCTAGGGAAATTTTCGGATGACTCCCCCCCCCCCCCCCTGGCTATAAGACATATTTATGTCAAAATGAGTCTAACAATCATTGCCTTGGTCTCTCTTTACTTCTCCTACCCTCAATAAACAGGTACAGTAAAACGTGCTCAAAGCGGAACTTGAATAAAGCGAAAACTTGTCCACTACCAAATATTTCCTCAGTCCCGGCGAAGCTTACTTTTGTACAAAGCGGGATCTCCTCAACGCCAAAATGGGAACGGAAAATGAAAGAATTCTACTTGTACAATGCGGAAAATTATAGGAACTGATTTAATCCTACATAAGATATCTGTGCATTTCTGGTGCTGGTATGACGTCATTGTTTGGAGAAACGTACGCACATGTTTGGAGAGAGTGATAATGCAGATGGTGGAACGAATGAAGTACTTGAAAACGCATCGGCAATATCCAACTTGCGTCAAGCAAGAAACGTTCCCTGCTAGGCAGAGAACTTCATTCGAAGTGATGAACAACTTACGACACACCACACTTTCGAGTCACCTAGAGCCCTTCTAGCAGTAAGAAGGTTCGAGAAAGAGGAGGACGCGGAAGAAGAAGGAGACGAACAAGAAGATGAAGATTAAAACAAGATCCGAACCCGCGAACAGTCCCACAGGGCTTTTGTGTCGTAAAGCAATTTGCCATTATATCTTCCACTCTTCTTGAACTAATGTAGTCAGCTCAGGACTGCATTAAGGAAGACACGATCAGAAAGAAGATGAAACAAATTTGTTTGGTCTGTGGAAAAACCTTAGTGTTGCGAAATACTGCAATATAGCGTTGTGATAGTGCCAAAATGGTACACTGTTTATCATGCTGCATATAATAAAGCGCAGTGATAATAATAATAATATTAATAATAATAATAATAATAATAATAATAATAATAATAATAATAATAATAATAATAATAATAATAATAATAATAATAATAATAATAATAATTGTACCGGAGGTACTCCAACTTCGCAAAATCAAACTAAGCGCCTATTAGTAGGCCATCTGTAATACGAACAGTGAACCTTCTAGTGGAAGAAGTTTAAACGTTTATCGTCAGATGTCTTTACTGTCGACTTGCGTGCCCCCTCTGGTGCGAGGATGAATAATGAACTTTCAAAGTAATTTTGTTGTGTCAAAGTTTTCAAAACTGAATTGTTTGTAGATTGTTTTTGGTGTTCTAAGGTTGCTAGCAATTCTATCACTTCCCGCCTGCTTAAAATTGTAGCCAATCAGGATTTTTTTGAAATTTATTGAATCAACCAATAGAAATTGTGGGTGTGTATAGGGCTTCTGCCTAGAGAATTCTGGAACCTTCCTCTCCACCATAAAAGCTGGGACCATTTGGACCATGTTGACTTTCGATCGCTCCAGTCAAGAGCTTTAGAGTGTGTTCATAGAGGAGGCATCTCGGGAAGGCCCACCAGCTCAAGGTAATGGCAGACATCTTTTAATCATGCAGTATTCTCAGAAAGCTAACCCGAGGGCAAGGTTTCATGTAATCTATCAATGTAAATTTTCAATCAGGTCTAAGACCTTAGTTTGACTTAGGGAATAAAGAGTGTGATGCCTCTTGTATTCCCCTTCAAATTGGTATTGAGGAGACTATAATTTCGTAAACTTTTAAATTTTCCTACTTTTTCTCCATCTAGTCACCTCCGTAGTATAGGCTTAGCCTCCGTAACTTCGGTCCATAAGCGCACAAAGGGTTTTAAGTATTTCCAAGAGAATTTCAAATGAGTGCAAGAGTTCGACTCCTAAAATGTTGATTTTCGGCCAGTAACTTCACCTTTCCTTTTTCTCTAAGGCCATGTAGAATGGGTACTTATTGCCCCTGTTAAAGTTAAGTACTCTTATTCAGTTTTCTATTTAAATGTAACGTAGACTGTTGAGTTGATAAGAGAGTGTCTGCTGTTTGGATTTTGTAAAAGTTAGATTGTGCCTTGGACAGGCTTTAATCTTGTAAATTTTGTAGAGTGGTCTCCTAATTAAGGGTGTGCAGCAAAGACGCTCTTTGAATGTAGTAAATTTTAGAGGAGTAATTATTGAATGTAGCAGAGGTGCTCTTGTAAAATGTGTAACCTGGGAGCTTCAAGCTCAGTCTGTTAAATCGTTGTTGTCCCATTGTTCTAGGCTTTTCTAAAATTGTTACTCGAGCTCACGAGCTAACCTTTATCTATCCTATTAAAACCAAACCCCATGGCACTACAGCCCTCGATGGGCCTTGGCTTACCAAGCGACCGCTGCTCAGCCCGAAGGCCTGCACGAAGAATCCTCTCGGCCGTTATTCTTGGCTATCTAGACCGGGGCCGCTATCTCACCGTCAGATAGCTCCTCAATTGCAATCACGTAGGCTGAGAAGACCTCGAACCAGCCCTTAGGTCCGGGTAAAAATACCTGACCTGGCGGGCAATCGAACCCGGGGCCTCCGGGTAAGAGGCAGGCACGCTACCCCTACACCACGGGGCCGGCTATCTATCCTATTGTTATTTGTTTATTATTTAACAAAGTTTAACATCTGAAAAGAAACAAAAAATTAAGGAAAGAAATACAATTTCAATATTTAGAGTTTTTAAATTGTACCTTGATCTTTTCTCTATCCACCCATTCACGATCGCACCTTCTTACACCTCTGCGTTCCACGAAATCCAAGAAATAATAATAATAATAATAATAATAATAATAATAATAATAATAATAATAATAATAATAATAATAATAATAATAATAATGTATAAAGGTAAGGGTTATTCTGCCCGAAAGCAGGTCCGAACCTCCGCAGAGGTTTTCCTGAGCCGGAGTTTACGTGCGGTAGGGTGGCCAGTTCCTTTCCGCTCCTCCATTCCCTTACCCCCCACCAACTGCGCGTGGCAACCTATCCAACTCCTGACCACGCCCAATGTTGCTTAACTTCGGAGATCTCACGGGATCCGGTATTTTCAACACGGCTACGGCCGTTGGCAATAATGTATACGTGGTCTAGAACACCTTTCGTTTTCTCACGCTTCTAGAGTCCAACCATTCTCTTGTCGATACACTCATTTCCCCTTCAGTTTACCGGAACTCTTTATGTCCCATGTGTGTGTGTGGGGGGGGGGTATAATGCATCCTCGGTATCCCCTGCCTGTCATAAGAGGTGATTAAATGGGGCCCCAGGGGCTCTTTAAATTGGGAGCGTTTCCGTGGTTTCCCATTTTCACACCAGGCAAATGCTGGGGCTGTACCTTAATTAAGGCCACGGCCGCTTCCTTCCAACTCCTAAGCCTTTCCTATCCCATCGTCGCCATAAGACCTATCTGTGTCGGTGCGACGTAAAGCCCCTAGCAAAAAAAAAAATAATAATAAAATAAAATTGGGAGCGTTGGTTAGCGTCCACAGAGCCAACAGTTGTCTCCTGGCATTGCTTCCTGTGCCAGGCTCCTCACTTTCCTCTACCTTATCCGACCTCTCTTGGTCAACACTTGATCCCTACCGGGTATTACGTACGGAGGCCTGGGGACTCGCTCGTATCCACGACCTTCGTGGCCCTTGTCTTTCCTTGGCCGATATATTCATTTTTCGAATTGTCAGAACCCTTCCATTTTTTTCTCTTTGATTAATAGTAATAGAGGATGGTTACCCAGTTGTACTTCCCCAAAAATGATCATCATCACCACCACCACCACCACCACCACCACCACCACCACCACCACCACCACCACCACCCCTTGCATGTCGTAAGAGGCTACTGAGAGGGGAACATCCAGACTCTATACTCACCTTCTCGTCTTGTGAACCCAAGAACATATTCATGATTCTATGATTTTCGATGTAGTGGTAAATATGTACGAATGCGGATTTCTTAATGATGAATGAAATGTTATTGACTTTTACGTCCTACTGACTACTTTTACGATTTTCGGAAACGCTGAGGTGACGGAATTTTGTCTCGCAGGAGCTTTTTTTGAAGTGCCAGTAAATCTACCGACTCGAGGCTGACGTATTTGAACATCTTCATATACCACCGAACTGAGCCAGGATTATTATTATTATTATTATTATTATTATTATTATTATTATTATTATTATTATTATTATTATTATTATTATTATTATTATTATTTATTCCAACAGCCCTAGCCGTGTTGAAACACCGGATCCCGTGAGATCTCCGAAGTTAAGCAACATTGGGTGTGGTCAAGATTTGGATGGGTTGCCACGCGCTTTTGGTGGGGGTAAGGGAATGGAGGAGCCGAAAAGAACTGGCCACCCTAGCGTATGTAAACTGCGGCTCAGGCACACCTCTGCGGAGGTTCGGACCTGCCTTCGGGCAGAATACACCCTTAAATTTTATTATTATTATTATTAATTTATTTATTTCTTAATCTGTTTACCCTCCAGGGTTGGTTTTTCCCTCGGACTCAGCGAGGGATCCCACCTCTACCGCCTCAAGGGCAGTGTCCTAGAGCGTGAGACATTGGGTCGCGGGATACAACTCGGGAGAATGACCAATACCTCACCCAGGCGGCTTCACCTGCTATGCTGAACAGGGGCCTTGAGGGGGGATGGAAAGATTGGAAGGAATAGACAAGAAAGAGGGAAGGAAGCGGCCGTGAACTTAAGTTAGGTACCATCCCGGCATTTGCCTGGAGGAGAAGTGGGAAACCACAGAAAAACACTTCCAGGATGGCTGAGGCAGGAACCGAACCCATCTCTACTCAGTTGACCTTCCGAGGCTGAGTGGACCCCGTTCCAGCCGTCGTACCACTTTTCAAAATTCATGGTAGAGCCAGGAATCGAACGCGGGCCTCCGGGGGTGGCAGCTAATCACACTAATCACTACACCACAGAGGCGGGCATTATTATTACTAATATTTTTTTTGCTAGTTGTTTTACGTCGCACCGACACAGGTAGCGGCCGTGGCCTTAATTAAGGTACAGCCCCAGCATTTGCCTGGTGTGAAAATGGGAAACCACGGAAAACCCTTTTCAGGGCTGCCGACAGTGGGGTTCGAACCTACTATCTCCCGAATACTGGATACTGGCCGCACTTAAGCGACTGCAGCTATCGAGCTCGGTATTATTATTATTATTATTATTATTATTATTATTATTATTATTATTATTATTATTAAGTTAGAAAAAATAGGTGGTAGGCTATCACTATTGCAATGGTCGTAGGGTTCTGAGGGTTTCATAGATTTAATTATTAGAAATAAAAGATAAATATTATGTGGATAATACATTTTATTCAGTAGAACGTGGAACGCTTGGAGTGCGGGTAATAACTCCGTGTAGTACGGGTCTGTGATACGAGAAATAAGAGACATAATTTAAGAGTTCTCGAGTAATATTACAAGTAAAAGTAAGATCAATAAATGAATTGCCCAATTTGCTGGTATAGTGGCTCGGCGCAACATTCAAATTAAAATGATGTTTGAGAAAATCAACCTCAAACTGAACGCGCGACTGAACACAGCGCCATCTTATAACAGAGTATGCGTGTGACGTCACATATTTAGCACAAAGTTTGCCTTACTTTGAAGAGTTATTTCATTAAAACTACGTTTAAGTTTTTCAATTATTATTTTCTTCAACAGGTAGCTTCTTCTTTTGTCTGGCGATTGTGACGTTAAACATAACGGTAAGTTTTATACTCTCCGCTATATACGCGTTTTTTTTGCTAGGGGCTTTACGTCGCACCGACACAGATAGGTCTTATGGCGACGATGGGATAGGAAAGGCTTAGGAGTTGTAAGGAAGCGGCCGTGGCCTTAATTAAGGTACAGCCCCAGCATTTGCCTGGTGTGAAAATGGGAAACCACGGAAAACCATTTTCAGGGCTGCCGATAGTGGGATTCGAACCTACTATCTCCCGGATGTAAGCTCACAGCCGCGCGCCTCTACGCGCACGGCCAACTCGCCAGGTATACGCGTTTTACCCAAACAGTAAAAATGTCTTAATATTTTTCTTTCCATGCACTCGTTGTCGAGGAACGTAAGTCTACGTTAAAAAAATACATTCGGAAGAGAGAGATGGTATCCAAGCAACACTACCTTTCTCTATCTCCCGAGACATCAAGGCTCATGACATGAGAACAGTTACAACAGATGTAAGAAGTCCAAACTTGACAGGGTGATTCATGGGCCTTTTCACACACATTCACAGAATATATTTTACTTCAAACAGTCGAGTATTTTTCATCAACATGGTATTTCTGTGAAGAGACCTTTTCAGAACGGAACTCCTCGAATTTCCCTCGGGATTGTAGCTAATTTGTGTCCACCCCCAGTCCCTCTTTTAGCGATAACAATACCACCTTCCTCAGCTGAAGACAGCCTTCCCACTCTTCACGTCCGTGTCTTTATTAAACGAGCCTACAAACACATCGACGTTTATCGATACAAACAAGATGCGAGATCCGCTGTCTCTGATAGTGTTCTGCGGCTTCGCACGAGACGAGATGATGACAGGTAAGTAATAAGGGATAAGAAATTGAAACATGTGGTTTTCTCTCCTTTTTTAGTTCGTTAGATAGGCGTATTGGTGAAAAGATAAGATAATACTTGATGATGTGCTCTTTTCTTTACCAAATTGCTCTTGATTTTATTGAATAATCGTACCTTAATTTTATTAAACTAAAATATAATTTAGTATTGGAAACATTTCCTTGGAGAAATTAAGCAATTTCCTCAATTGTGACGAACGTTGATGGTCTAAAGGGCTCGTAAAGTTTTCAACTTGTAAGTCCTGGATAGCTCTACCTCCTTCCGGCCTACATACAGTTCCGGGAAAACAGCCTAAATCGAATTTTTCTTTACTCGTTTTCTTTCTGATTTAAATTCTAGCCAAATTAGTAATCTATTCCTTGGTTCAATACCCCCAGGCAATTTTTTATTTTTTTAAATGTCCACACTTAATGTAGTTGTAAGTGAAAATCTGCAGTGACTCACATTAGCGTTCGTAGTGGTAGAAAAAAGCAAACTGCTAATCAAATCGGCCGGATATTATTATTATTATTATTATTATTATTATTATTATTATTATTATTATTATTATTATTATTATAATTCTAGCCAAATTAGTAATCTATGTAGTAATCTATTCCTTGGTTCAATACCCCCAGGCAATTTTTTATTTTTTTAAATGTCTACACTTAATGTAGTTGTAGGGGCGTAAGTGAAAATCTGCAGTGACTCACATTAGCGTTCGTAGTGGTAGAAAAAGGCAAACTGCTAATCTAATCGGCCGGATATTATTATTATTATTATTATTATTATTATTATTATTATTATTATTATTATTATTATTAGGAATTGAACCAAGGAATAGATTACTACATAGATTATTAATTTGGCTAGAACTTAATAATAATAATAATAATAATAATAATAATAATAATAATAATAATAATAATAATAATAATAATAATATTCGTATGTCCTCTGCAGACATTTCAATTTTTCGCCATCTGGTTGTCTGCTCGTCAATTTCGACATTCTGTTTTACCCTAGGCCTACTAGATGGCAAACCGAGTAAACATAACTCTCTTGGAGGTCTTCTTCTTCTTAATCTGTTTACCATCCAGGGTCGGATTTTCCCTCGGACTCAGCGGGGGATCCCACCTCTACCCCCTCAAGGGCTGTGTCCTGGAGCTTCAGACTCTGAGTCGGGGATACAACTGGGGAGGATGACCAGTACCTCGCCCAGGCTGCCTCACCTGCTATGCTGAACAGGAGCCTTGTGGAGGGATGGGAGAATTGGATGAGATAGGCAAGGAAGAGGGAAGGAAGCGGCCGTGGCCGAAAGTTAAGTACCATCCCGGCATTTGCCTGGAGGAGAAGTGGGAAACCACGGAAAACCACTTCCAGGATGGCTGAGGTGGGAATCGAACCCACCTCTACTCAGTTGACCTCCCGAGGCTGAGTGGAACCCGTTCCAGCCCTCGTACCACTTTTCAAATTTCGTTGCAGAGCCGGGAATCGAACCCGGACCTCGGGGGTGGCAGCTAATCACGCTAACCACTACACCACAGAGGCGGGCTCTTGGGAGTCTACGGATGAAATTTAATGAATTTTGTTGGGTAAACACCAAATGAGTTACCAGAGATCTTCTACATGCCGACATCGTACAACATGGAGTATCCAATGGACTTTTTCCCGTCCTTCAAAAATGCGACTACCTCTGCCGGGTTTGAACCCATTATCTTGAGATCCCGAGACCGACACTCTACCACTGATGCACAGAGGCAGCTATCGACCGGATAACGATGATTAAGAAAAGGATTGTAATTTTTAGGAATAAATCAAAAGTATATTCTCATAAATCATTATATTTTTATTTACCTAAAATTCATAGCTCATATCCCTTGGATATTTTCAACATTGAGATTCATGCCTTTATTGACTTTATAACTCTGCCCAGTTCCTTAGCTGAAGGTTCAGTGGATTGGCCTTTCGTTGAGAGAGTTCTAGATTCGATTCCTGATCGGGCCAGTTGTTTTAGCCCCATCTGATTAATCTCAGGGGCGTTAGTCACGGTTATTACCTATTCCTTTTGTAGTTCAAATCATACCTGGAGGAGATTATTAGAAAAGTTTAGATGGAAAAAGAGGAGGATGTATTAGAGGAAAGAGAACAGAATGTATAAGGTTTGGCGATGACATGGTACTATTAGCCAAAACCGAAAGAAAATGCTAAAAGATTTTTATTTATTCTTGACTTACATTTTCTCTTACACTTAACCGATGCCGGGCTGCGTGGCTTATACGGTTTAGGCGCTAGCTTTCTGGTCCCAACTCGGCAGGTTCGATCCTGGCTCAGTCCAGTGCTATTTGAAGGTGCTCAAATACGCCAGCCTCATGTCAGTAGATTTACTGGCACGTTAAAGAACTCCTGCGGGACTAAATTCCGGCACCTCGGCGTCTCCAAAAACCGTAAAAGTAGTTAGTGGGACATAAAGCAAATAACATTATTATTATTATTATTATTATTATTATTATTATTATTATTATTATTATTATTATTAAACAGTCCACCTCTGTGGTGTAGTGGTTAGCGTGATTAGCTGCCACCCCCGGAGGTCCGGGTTCGATTCCCGGCTCTGCCACGAAATTTGAAAAGTGGTACGAGGGCTGGAACGGGGTTCACTCAGCCTCGGGAGGTCAACTGAGTAGAGGCGGGTTCGATTCCCACCTCAGCCATCCTCGAAGTGGTTTTCCGTGGTTTCCCACTTCACCTCCAGGCAAATGCCGGGATGGTACCTATCTTAAGGCCACGGCCGCTTCCTTCCCTCATCCTTGCCTATCCCTTCCAATCTTCCCATCCCCCTACTAGGCCCCTGTTCACTGTAGCAGGTGAGACCGCCTGGGCGAGGTACTGGTCATACTCCCCAGTTGTATCCCCCGACCAAGAGTCTGAAGCTCCAAGACACTGCCCTTGAGGCGGTAGAGGTGGGATCCCTCGCTCAGTCCGAGGGAAAAGCCGAACCTGGAGGGTAAACAGATGATGATGATGATGATGATGATGATTATTAAAAAATTAACCACTTTAAACAATAAATGTAAAAATATCAACATCATTCTACAAGAAAAATTAATACTACGGACAGGTACGCTAAGACTAGGCTACAAATCAGTAGGGCAATTGGAGTAATAATACTACAGTGATAATACGAATATAAAGAGGAAATACAGTAATAATAATAATGACGGAAGTGCATAATAGATAACAGAATACCCATTCACACAACATACACACGATGACTTACACAATTCAGTTATATGTTCCCAGGAAAAACTTTCGGCAGGCAGATTTGAATTTATGAGAGGAAGTAGCGTTCCAAATGTCCATTGGGAGTGTATTTTAGAGTGTCGATCTAGTAACTAAAAAAGAATGATTGCAGGAATTCGTTCGATTTAGTGGAATTTCAAGTAGGGTACTCATTTCATGGAACAAGGAAAGGAAAGGAAAATTAGAAAATAAGTAAGTATGTGTAACGAAGCTAGCAAGGAGTATGGGATGAGAATAAACGCATGAAAAAAACTAAGAGCACGGTGATCGGTAAAGGATGAAAACCAGAAAAAATCAAAATAGGGCAAATTGACATCAGCGAAGTAAGAGCTTTCATATATGTAGGAAGTACAATGAATCAAGACATGAGGAGATGAAAACTCGTATTACTATAGCGAAGGAAACGTTCAGCAGGAAGAGGTGATTATTATGCGGGAAATTTGATAAAGATTTGAGGAAAAGACTTGGTAAGTGCTTTATTTGGGCAGAGACGTGGACATTGCGAAGCGAAGAAAAAAGAAATTTGCGGGAGGCTGTAACTATTGTAACTGCCGTATGGTTTTCATGGTTTCGTAGACTTACTTATTAGGAATAGAATACAAATATTATGTGAATAATAAATGTTATTCAGTAGAACATGGTACACTTGAAATATGGTGTTATATGTATCTGTGATATGAGAAATAAGAGCTATAATTTAAGAGTTCGCAGTGATATTACGAGTAACTTGAACCTTGTTACTTACTGATAATTATTTTCATTATTTCAGTTTCAGTTTCGCCTATTACGTTACTTTCGTTTTATTTATTTTATTCCTTCATCATTCAATTTTCATATTTCTTTTTTTTTTTTTGCAGAATCTTAATCAAAATTTTCTTTTCCATAATTAAATTTGTTATTCTATACATCTGACTACGATGTATTCACGACAGCTAACCTCCAACAGAGCGCGCGAGTCAACACAGCGCCATCTTATAACAGAGTATGCGTGTGACGTCAAATTTATTTAGCACAAATTTTGCCTCAATTTGAAGGACTATTTCATGAAAATTAAATTTCAGATTTTCATTTTTTTAATTTATTTTATTTATGGTATGGACACACATTACAATTAGGCATGTAAAATCAAAATTGGTGACATATTTTATGACATCTTTAGTTGCCATCAGGAAGTTGGTGAAGTTCTCATTACAGGACGTGGTCTTGCGGATGATCTGCCTGTCAGCTCCACAGTCACATTTTGGAGATTGTAATTTGTCCCACTTATGGAGAGTATCTGCCCATTTAAGGCAGAAAAAATTCTGCGAGGAAGTTTCCTGATGATGCAGGGTGCAATTTGCCAGCTTTGCTTCCTAGGAACTAAGAAGTTTTGTCGTACTTTTATTCACTCCCACTGATCGTTGGTTGATGCCTAGATACTAGCTGATGTCTTTGTAAATCCTTCAAGTAATTATGTATCGGAAGCTGGCGGTTGTTTAAAATTTTCTTATATTCCCAAAGAAAAGCGTTCTTTCGCCAAAGTTCTTTTTTTTCTTTTTGCAAGAAGTGGCCTTTGTCAATTGAGACAGGCATCATCACGTAGTTGCTCTAGGGAGCCGGTATTACTTGCTCCGCTCGGGACGGGTGTTTATCACGGAGACAAGAGAGCAGCAGTCTGGCGGGTTGCATACCGTGGCCGTACTGTACTTGCGCCACTGGCCTGCAGTACATACTACGTCATGCACTTCCCCTACTTGCTCGCTAAGCTGCTCTCGTTCCTCGAGAGCGGGGAGCAAACTGGCTCCGAAGGCATTTCGCTCTCGATTGACGATGCCTGAATTGAGACATCTATACGGTATGTATAAAATCCCTATTCCGTCATTGACAGCGATTATGAAGAAACGAGACGGTTTCAATAGCCGAAATTCGCACGATATATATGTTTACAAGAAAAAATGCTATGAAACATTCACAAACAGAAATTTGGTACTTTTAAAAGTGCCTGAGGCTTCGCTGTAGATGATTGCCAATGAGCACAGAATGACATAGTCTTGGCGACTTATGCCTCAATGCATTCGCTCGCTGAGGCTAAGATTTGTTCCTGTGCACGATTATCAACATCGTCTGAGCTAGTCAACGAGCATCAAATGAGACAGAGCACCTTACAGCCAGAATTGAAGCCAACGGGCACGTGTGAACGCGATATTGCTTGTTGCTTCTGTTATTGATCAAGTATTTTTTCAGTATTATTATTTGAGTTTATTGAAATGTTGAAAGGAGATGCAACAAAAATGAAGGCAGGGACTTGGGGAAGAAATCAGAAATCTTCTTATAAATGGCGGGATGAGTTTGACCATGGTAAAGCAAGACAAAAGTATTGTTCATGCAGAAATTCTGATAGGCTCAGCTTCACAAAGAACGTGTTTTATACTAAAAATATAAATTTTGACCTACAATGCATAGATTCTTAAACGGTCCGACTCATTGGCTGAATGGTCAGCGTTGAGGGCATCAGTTCAGAGGGTACCGGGTTCGATTCCCGGCCGAGTCGGCATTTTAATAGTGTTTGATTAATTCTTCTGGCTCAGGGACTGGGTGTTTGTGTTTGTTCCAACAATTTCCTCTGCATATTCAGACAATACACTACACTACTAACCACCACAGAAGCACGCAATAGTGATTTTATCCTTCCATATAAGGTTGGCGTCAGGAAGGGCATCCGACAGTAAAACAGGGTCATATCCACATGTTCGACACAGTTCGCACCCGCGATCCCACAGACGTGGGAAGGGCGATAGAATAATAATAATAAGAAGAAGTAAAATAAGATTTATTCTTAACCGGAGGCAATTTCCTCTAAATTTAGCCTTCTGAGTCCCAGACGACAAGGCACAGGGACAACTTTACAAAACTTTACATAGATTTGGGATGAATTCTTCCACTCTAATGTTTACCCGTGGATAACTGTACGCCTATGGGGTAGCTCAAGAGTTTCCAGAGCCGTAAACGTCAAAATACAACTCCCATCTACAACTTCACTCAATATGGTTCATGAGGAAATTTCATAATTCCTGTTACGATTCTATAAAACTTCCTTCCATGTACCCATTGTCGAGGAACGTAAGTCTACGTAAGAAAGCTAGAATCGTTTGAGATGTGGATGTTGAAGGATTAGTTTGCAGAAGGAGACTGAGAGAAAGGAGAAAATATAAGATGATAGTTGACATCAAAGAAGGAGAAACTTACAAGCATGGCAGAAGACAAGAGAGCATGGACAGCTGCCATGTGAAGACACGTGGTGATGATGATGATGATGATGGTGGCGGTGATGATGATGATGATGATGGTGATGATGCTGTTGTTGATGATAGTGATGGTGATGATGGTGGTGATGTATGATGATGATGATAGCGGTCATGATTATGATGATGGTTTTGATTGTGGTGGTGGTGGTGGTGATGATGATGGTGATGATGGTGGTGACGATCATGATAATGGTGGTAATAATGGTGTTGCTGATGATAATGGTCATGATGATGGTGATGATGGTAATGAAGATGATGATGATGAAGGTGATGATAATGATAGTGATGATGGTGATTATAATGATGATTAAGATGATGATGACGATCATGGTGATGATGATCATGGTGATGATTATGATGAGTGTTTGTTTGTTTCAATACGTATCTCTTCTTATTCATGCGTCACACTGTCAACCTCCACGCAGTAGTGAATGTGTGCCTCGACATATCGATGACTTACTTCTAAAACCTCGTTTGTTCCAATGCTCTTCCTAACCATTATATTCCTCCCATCTCCCATTCACATATTTATATGCAGTGCATTAGAATAATTTTCGTTGTGTTCATGTTCTTATCCTAATGTGTAAAGGAAAATGCACCTTATCGTACCGTGTTGTAGCGATGTGGTTTGCATAGCGAATTTACGCTCCTCTACAGTATAATGCATTTAGGATTCATTTTCCTTCACACATGTGCGTAGGAAAATGAACACAACGAAATTTGTTCTGATGCGCTGCATATCCATACGTGGCTGGCAGGCGTGACCGGTCTTAAGGAAAATAATGGACAGCAAGAGCATTGGGACATGCGAGGTTTTAGAAGACGTAAGCCATCGATATGGGATCTAGGATCATTTATGGGCCGGGGGTGTAAAATTGACCCATGATAAGAGGAAACTGAAAGGAGACTGGAGCTGACATTCCTTCCATTAACTTGTGTCAGGCTTCTCACATTCATATTTCCAATACGACTTCCTTTGGTCAACTCTTGTTCTTTTCCGACCCCGACGGCATTAGATTTACGAGGCCTAGGGTGTCTTTTTTGTCGCGCCCTTCGTCGTTCTTTCCTTTCTTTAATCGATATCTTCATTCCGCGACTTTCCTTCTGATTAGTGTTAATAGAGGATGGTCGCCTAGCTGTACTTCCTCTTAAAACCACCACCACCACCACCACCACCACCACCACCTTCAGGATTTACGTAAACAGCTCTTATTGAGATAATGAGACCTCATCGTTTGAGTTAGTATGTTGTTTTCACTTCGTGAGTAATGAAAATTCAAGTGACGCAATGCTTCTCGTGGAATGTATTCATTGAATTGTCATTTTATGGCACGTTTTTGTGGAAATATGTGTTGCGAATTTAAATAAATTGTCACAATGCCAAGAAGTTGTGTACACCACGACCAAAATCCAACGGACAGCAGACCATGGTATGAATGCAAATGGGATAAAATGTGAAGTTTGTAAGTTTCACCAAGCTGAAAATTCCTCTCACTTTTAAATAATGTGTTGATGGGTACCTCATGGAGAACAATGTAAGTACTAGGTCTTAATATAAGGAATGATCTTCATTGTGGTAATCATATTAACGAGGTAGTTAAGAAAGGTTGCAGATCTCTTCTCATGGTTATTGGAGTATTTGGAGGTTGTAGTAAGTTCTTGATACGAGGACCGGAAAACATTCAAAGGAAATCAGCACGATTTGTTCTGAGTGATTTCCGACAAAGGAGTAGTAATGTTGCAAACTTTGGGCTGGGAAGACTTGGGAGTAAGGAGACGAGATGTTCGACTATGCGGCATGTTTCGAGCTGTCAGTGGTGGGTTGGCGTGGACTGAGAATAAGCTTGAGTGGAGCTTTTAAAAGTAGGAAAGATAAATTTGGATTTCAAGAGGACAGATCGGGGCATATATTAATTTATAGCACAAGGAGTAAGGGATTGGAACAAATTATGAAGGGAAATGTTGGATACATTTCACGTTCGTTGAATATATTTAAGAAAAATCTAGGTAAACAATTGATAGGAATCTGGTACCTGTGCGACAACCCTAAATACAGATGATTGATTGATTGATTGATTGATTGATTGATTGAAAATATGCTTCAGAAATAAAAACGTAGATTTTATTCTGTGGGTTCGATGGCCACCTCTCTTCTCCACCTTGGACTACCTTCTTCTTCTTCTTCTTCTTCTTCTTCTTTCCTGATCATATATGTACCCATAATACGGACACGCCCCACCTCACTCAGGGTCGGCTCGTCTGACACGGAGAGAATATGTCTGACGTTCTTGAGCCAGATCTAATGGCACTTCACCTTCCCTTAAGGTAGCCTCAGCAGTTCGTCTGCCTTAGGACGTACTCTTCTTCTCTTCAGCTTTTCGATGGCAAGAACTTTCTATACTGCATGGTATTCATCACCTCTTCTGATGCAAACATACCAACGGACCTGCATTGCCTCCATCTTGTCGCTCATGGGCACGACTTTAAATGATCGTTGCACAAGCTCATTGCGCACTTTGTCCTGCAGAGTGACGTCCGCCGACCAACGCAGCATCCGCATTACTGTGACATGCATTCGCTGGTCATGCTTTTTCTGCCTTGCCCAACATTCTGAGCCGTACACGAGGGCAGACCGGGCAGTGGTTTTATATACTTTGCCCTTCAATTTGACTGACGTCCGCTTATCACACAGAACACCAGTAAGAGAACACAATTTTGTCCAACCAACACTGATGCGGTGCTTGACGTCTGCGTCGATATTATTCAAGTCCATTTCAAAGCCCAAACAAAGATGTACTACTTGCAGAAAGCATCTTTGTATCAGACAAAGTGCCGGGTTTATGACTTAAATGTAGCAGCTCATAACACTCTAAGTATTTTTGAGGAAGAGTACATTGCTAGCATTATTATATACTAGCAAATGTACCCGCGCTTTGCTACGGTATTCTACATTGTATATGGATTACTGTGAAGGCAGTGAGTAAGATTATATTAAATTGCACTTCCCTTAGCGCTATCCAAGACAGAAAACAGGAAGGATACCACACGTTGTTTCCGATGAAAGGTTGGCTATTGAGGAAGTTCCGTTGATAATGGCAGGCCACATTTCCTGCTGCCAATCATAATTGAGTTCCGGAGTTTCTACTATGACGGCAGGCTCACTTGGCAACTGCCATAAACAGTAGAGATGGAGAGTTTTCATTATAAAGACAGGCCATTTTTCCTAATGCCAGTCACAGTCGAGCTGGAGAGATTTGATTATAATCGAGTGATGATAGCGAACCCTCGTAATCGAGTAGGTTTGTCTTCGAGACAGGATGCCTCTTCATATATGCGTTCGGACGTGATGACTATACAGTCCAATGTGGGAGTTACACAATTTGCCACAGTGATTACAGGTAGTCCCGGTTGGAGCAGTCATGTTGTTTCTATTTCTCCTAGGGGCCGATGACCTAGATGTTAGGCCCCTTAAAACAACAAGCATCATCATCATCATCATCATCATCATCATCATCAATTTCTTCTCAGCACTTATCTTTCTTTCCTACGTTGCATCTTGTCATTCGCTGTACGTTGGCGGTTTTCTTCAAAATATAGTGTGCCATGATCTCCATGATGAACGGTTAAGGGTTAAGTTCTCCCAGTTATCAACATCAATGTTACATCTCTTCAAGTTAGCCTTAATTACATCTTTAAATCGCTTCCTCCGGCCGCCTACAGAGCGTTTACCTACTGATAGCTCAGAGTAAAACACTTGTTTGAGAATGCGATTATTGGGCATGCGAACTACGTGCCTGTCCATCGTCTTAAAACCATCAATTCTATACTGATGAATGTGTGCCTCTTCAAGAAGGCTGACATTTGTGCGCCTGTCCTGCCAAGTTACTTGTAGTATTCTCCTCAAGCAACGCTGATGATATTGTTCCAGCTTCTTAAGGTGTAATCGAGTAATGTAGCGCTATGTAACGTATCAACAATCGAGACACAACAATAAGTCAAAATTAAACAGCTATCTGTTTTGTAATAAGACGTACCGTTTAGCCACCAACTACCCCGAAACGAAGGTCTGCACCGTCATTAAAACACATCCATATTTCGATATTTTCCGAGGAGAAAAGTTATACATTTGAACAGCTTGGAATTTTTCCTCAAAGAAAACAGTGTCCGGGTTTCGTGATTAGCGCTCGCATACATACGGAGTAATTAAGGAAGAAAGTAATACCGTTAAGGAAGTTGAAATGAATAGAAAATAAAATTATAACTGAGGACAGCCGGATGGGACAAAAATGTAAATACCAAGTGGATGTATTGGAAAATATAATGTCCCTCAATAAATTGTGATGATATGAGTTACGGATATTAGAAGGCGGTAACAGAGAAGAAATTTAGGTGCAGGGATTCTTAGGTAAACAGATAACACGATGACTTATGGTGTTATCATTTAAGCCTAAAAAGGCAAGGCAGAGGCAAGAAATTAAAGCGGAAAACAGAAGTAGAATAGAAACACAGTACGGTGTGAAATAACTGGCTACACTATGCGGTACTGTTCGAATATTAAGTGCTATTCCAGGACGATTGTAACCTCCAATGGTATTATGCCAATATCCCGCCGAATGGCTGGATGACGTCTCTCTCGTCTTCTACCCAAGGAACAACCACGAATTTATAGGAATTATGACGAAAAAGGCAATACGTTACTTCCCGGTTGACAAGCATCCAGCGACGTTGCCATGGTAGCCGGTAGGTTCCTTGCCGGTCACTCAATGCAGAGCATGAAACCCGCAGAAAGTAATTATTTTCTCCGTCATTTGAAGAGTAAACGAAATTATATACATAAGGAAAGTTGCTTATAATGAAGGCACGTTTCACACATACTTCACGAATTTTACAGAAAATAAATAGCATAAGAGAAAACGTAAAAACTGTTCTAATTTTCCTCTAAAACCCCTGTATGTTCAGAGATTTTTAAATAATATCCATACCAAAACTTTTCCCGGGGTGAGTACTCTCTAAATATGAAGATTAGTCAAGATCTATCCAGCCGTTTCGCCGTGATGGCGGAATAAACACACAGACACGAAAAATAAAAACCACAGTACGGTCTTGAGTTGACCTAAAACAGATAAATATCTGAAAAATTGGCCAAGCAAACGAAATTACAGACAACGGACCCCCTACAACTTTAATTATATAGATTATAATGGTCCACCTTATCAATACCCACACATGTAGGAGTTTAACAATGAAATATTATTCACATATTTATTTCAGGTACATGTTTCGGGACTTTTCGAATCCCTTCATCAGGGTGCGGCAGAAATACCTGACGAATTTCAGACATAAATAACTCAGCAACGCAACAAGCCAATTTTGTTGTGCAGTATAAAAGAGCAGGGGTTTGCCATTTATGTCACATACAGTAGATTGGAGCGAACTAAAGGTCGTGTTGGCCACAGCTTTAGAACAATTGTTATTGTCGTAGTGGGCGCGGTCTTGGCCTTGAAGAACACGTGCATCGTCTCGTCTGGACTAGTCAGTCAGCCAGCCAGCCAGCCAGTCGTTAGCATGGCGTAGAGTGGTGAACACCGATGTTTCGTGATTGAGACTTATTTCAAAAATCCCGACTCTGTTACAACAGCACGGCGTTTGTTTCGCAGACACTTTGGCTTAGGTCGACATGAGAAAGTTCCCAGCAGGAACACCATTCTGCTATGAGTGAACAGTTTGAGAAAAAGTTGTTCTAGTGTGAAAACGAAGCCGCCTGGTAGACTTCGTAGCGTCCGAACACCAGAGACCGTCCGTGCAGTGAGACACACCGTTACGCAATCTCCTCAACGTTCGGTGCGTAGGCATTCACGTGCTCTGGGACTCTCGGATCGCATCGTAAGGAGGATTTTACACGCAGACATGACATTCCATCCGTACAAAATTGTGGGTGTTCAGGAACTCAGTGAACGTGATTGGGTCAACCGCAGAGCGTGTTGTGAGACTATCCTGGAAGCTGTAGCAGCAGACACCAGTGTCCTGGCAAGTGATAAAGTGCATTTTTATTTGTCAGGATACGTCAATAAACAAAATTTTCGGTACTGGTCCGCAACCAATCCTCAACATATCCATGAGCGACCTCTCCACAGCGAGCGTGTTACTATTTGGTGCCCTGTCGCTGATTTCGGAGTTGTAGGCCTTTGCTTTTCTGAAGGGAAGGACAGAACTGTAACAGTAACATCGGATCGTTACGTACAGCTGTTACGCAACATCTTGCAGCCGACACTCACCGACTTAGGTAATCCTGCTGTGTGGTTCCGACAAGATGGTGCCACTGCACACACAGCCAGGGCGTCGATGGGTCTCCTCAGAGAAATGTTTCCAGGACATCTCAACTCCTTACGGGGTGACGTTCTATGGCCAGACTGTTCCCCAAACCTCGGCCCGTGCCATTATTTTCTCTGGGGATATTTAAAGAATCGCGTCTTCCGACGTAAGCCGCGAACACTACATGACCTGAAAGCTGCCATCCGTGAAGAAATCGAGGCAATACCACAAGACACGCTCAAGCGAGTCATGCGGAACTTCAGGGAGAGGCTTCAGAGGTGCATCGAACAGGACGGGCAGCATTTGGATGACATTATTTTAAAAACCGCGCGTGTGTGTGTAAGTGATGCAAATGGCAAACACTACTCTTTCCAACTGAGTAATAAATCTTTAAACGGCTTGTTGCGTTGCCGAGTTATTTACGTTTGAAATTCATCAGGTATTTCTGCCGCACCCTGTACAATGTCAACATGACATATCAAAGAACCTTTTCACTCTACATTCTTCTCAAAATATATAAAACCATAGCTGCGGTTTTAAAATATGTTATGTTGATACTGTATAATACCTATTGTATGGACTAATCAGCCAAAAAAAAATGGTCAAAATCATAAATTAATTGCCAGCAAGTTAAATCCACATTTATTTGAATTTCACAGTTATTAACAAATAAGGTAAAGACTCGGATTACGAGCATAAATAGTTCCAAAGCACTCGTATATCAAAGCGCATTTCCCCATAAGAAATCACTGAAATGCAGATAATCCGTTTCACAACCCAAAAATATATATCGATATGAACTGATCCACACTACTCGAGAAGCTACTTGTCTATACCTTGTATAACAAGTGGCCGTTGCCTTGAAACTCGTTTTTCTGCGTTAAGACCCTTTAGTTCTTCTTATTTAATACTATGGAATTAGTTGATTCCGACTTTATGTAAACTCCCTCGATATCGGGCACACGCACATCTTGTTTGTGGACTACTTCTCGATGATTTCTTTCTGAACTTCCACCGTATTCATCTTCTTCCTCTTACTATATTCCTCTTCAACATTCTTCCTTCCGGAAACCTATTACTGTAGTAATGTTAGGCTACTAAATAGCGGCCACTACACTTTGTAACGGTTCAAATCCCGTTACAAGGTGATATCTGTATTATTATTATTATTATTATTATTATTATTATTATTATTATTATTATTATTATTATTATTATTATGTCCGTACTATTCTTATTTTATCTGTGAAATTACTATTATTGAATTATATATATAATTCAATTCTGCAATGCTTGTCGCTTGCGTGATTGTATTTAAATGTATGCATATATGCGTGTGTGTAGATTAACACTTAAAACATGTACAGTAAGAATTGCTATATATCAGATGTCGGATGTAACATTGCTACATTGTGCAATACTGCTGGCGTTACTGCCAAGTCATCGCTACGTCATCGTGCTTATTTAGCGGTGAGCTCACGTTCTTGGAGATAACTACTGGGTGCTGCGGCCGATTTCACCATAGGGTGTAATATTTGTCGCGTGGTGGGAGTAGATCATAGTTATTTCTGGAGATTACGTAGGTGTGTCAACCAACGTCTATAAAAGCTGGGTGTATCTTGTAGCGTCAGTCAATATTCAATTGGAAACAGAGGCCACAGTTGGTCGGAGTGTGAACGAGATGGAGAGGCCTCAGTCGGTCAGTCAAGGAGAGTCAACGAGAGTGAACGAGCTGGAGAAGACTCAGTGAGCCAAAAGTCATTGGTCATTGAGGGAGTGAGGCCACAGTTGGTCTGTCACTTAGTTGAAGATACGGACGGAAAGGCTTACTATGGAGTCATAGAAGGATACACTTGCAATGAAGTCCTACAATACAGACTTACCAAGAAGTCATATGATATGGAGAACAAGCAGTCACATGGATACATCACCAAATTAGGCGTGACACATCCACAGTAAACACCAGATAAAAGGAATACGTCGTAATTACACTCAAAGTGTTGAAGGTACAGTCAAGTGAACAAGTGAGGGATATATTTCGTGTACAATTGTTAAATGTCCGGTCAAGAAGAATTCAAATTCGTGCCCAGTTTCTTTCAATTGCAATGTCAAAATTTCATATTCTCATCTACCTTATCGCAGCAAGACTATTTTTTCTATACCATTTAAAGAATATATTTTGTTCTATCAAATTAATTTAGCTTTTCATTTCCAGATAGAATAACATGACCTCAAAATAATGGGGAAACCGAACGCCAGTCTCCTTTTCCCAGAACTTATATGGTATGTTGTCAAAAGTAAGCTTATTATCCCACACCCTAGAGATATTCAAGTTTCTCATTCTATTATTGCTGCACTGAGTTGTAGCTGGCGCCCTTCAAATAACGTATGTGTAAGTAAGCAGGTAAGAACTAAGTGTGAGTACAAGGTCCGCGATTGTGTATTTTATTTTATGAATATTAATTTTTATATTTTTCAGTTTAAATTCAGATTAGTATGTTTTCAAGTAAGTAAGGAGTTAGGAAAAACTACAACTTGAAGACAAATAACTTTATGCACATACGCGATTTCAATGCTATAGTATACAGTAGACTACGTATACTCTCCTATGAATGCTGACAATATCGTCGCTTGAAACCTTGTATCACACAACGCTCTTCCTACCCTAAGCAAGCGGGATATGCTGCGACAGATGATGATGGTTAATATTATTTGACAACAATCATTTATTATTTATGGTATAATCGCGATGTACTCATACTTCAGGGGTACAAAGGTTAAACAATTGGATTTTGGGGGTACGCCAACCAAAATGTTTGAATACCACTAATCTAGTCAAGAGCATGTGGCCGAAGTGATTGCAGTACTCAATGTAGTTTAACTTAGTAAATCTCACGGGTTCTATTCTTTCGTTACGGTTACGGTGAATCACCCCTTATGGGTCCTTATGGATGGGGGCGGTAGAATAACACCCACAGTATTCCCTACCTGCCTTAAGAGGAAACTAAAGGCAGTCCCAGAGGCTCTTAACTTGGGAGCGTAGGTTGGCGACGACAGGACATTTTGCTGAGTCCTTGCATTGCTTCCACTTACTTGTGCCAGGCTCCTCAACTTAATCTATCCTATCCGACCTCTCTTTGCCAACTCTTGCTCTTTTCTGACCCCGACGGTATTAGGTTGCGAGGCTTAGGGAGACTTTCATTTTCACACCCCTGTGGCGATTGTTTTCTTTGACCGATACCTCCATTTTTTGACGTTCCGGAGTTCACTTCTTCTTGAAATAATAACCACCCCTTTATGGTAAATCTGCCAACATGAGATGAGTACATTTGAGTAGCGAGTTGTAGGATCACGACTATTAATCTTGTATATAGGATCAGCTAACAAAGACAAGATCTTGTTACCACGCGACCGACTCAAATGCGACCGTCAAATTAGTCAAACATTCTTCTATTCCTGAAGCTACGGCGAAGACTCTCCTTCCAGGGGATGCTATTCCACACACTTCATTGAGAAGTTAAAAGCTGTATCACTTCAGCGAGGTGATATCTTAGTAAGTCTTGATGTGGTGTCTCTGTTTACGAGAGTACCTATTGATGGTGTTATGTCTCTCAGTAATGAATTTTTAACTAAAGACATCGCAAGGCTTTTCTATCACTGCAGGACCTCCTCGTACTTTCTGTGGAATGGGGAATATTATGAACGGACAGATGGTGTGGCCATGGGAAGTCCTCTCTCTCCTGTTGTGGCTAATATCTTCGTGGAAAACTTCGAAGAGAAAGCACCTTGCAAATCGAAGGTCTGGTGGCGATATGTGGAAGATACGTTTTGTTTGGACGAAAGGTGAAGACAGTCTTGGTCTTTTACTACATTACCGTCATCGCCAGAACCATTCCGTTTGTTTCACCGTGGAAATGAAATTTGACCTCAAAATACCATTTTTAGATGTTATCGTCACCAAGAAAGAGGATGGATCTTTAAGACACAGCGTTTATCGTATGCCTACACACACCAATATACTGCATATCTCCATGCAGATTCTCACCATCACCCTGCCCAGAAACACGGTATCTATACTTACATCTCTAACTACCAGGGCCAGGAGGATTTGTGAAGTGTCAGCTCTTCAAGAGGAAATTAACAACTTGAGAACCACCTTTGAGAGCAACGGTCACAGCAAAGCTTTAACCTCTACGGTTTTGAAATCGACGCATTATCTGACGTCTGTTAAGAAAAAAAGATGTAAAAAACCTGCTTACCTACCTTACATACATAACACGTCGGATCGTTTGGTTAAAATCTTACATAGGTACCATGAACGAACTGTTTTTGGAACATCAATTAAGATTAGGCAACTCCTGCGGCCAACTAGGGACAGTTTGTCCAAATTGCAACAACCTGGTATGTACAGAGTACCCTGTACTTGTGACATGGTTTATATTGGGCAGACGAGAGCGATATGTACTCGCATCAAAGAACATACCAGGTGTATCAGACTCAACCAACCTGATAAATCACCTGTTGCTGATCATGCCGTAACACCCGGTCATGATGTCTTGTTCCAAGGAGTGGATGTTTTTGACCGGATAAAACAGTATTGCCCTAGAATTATCAAGGAGGCGTTTGAAATACGTGAACACCCAGATAATTTCCACCCGATACAGGGTACAACCTCAGTGAATCACGGCTACCTATTATCAGAACCATTAGAACATGATGCTTTACTGTTTCCTTTCGTTGTCTCTATCATGCGGCTAAAATGGCGCCCCTTTTACATCTTAGGGCAACATTTTCAGTTCCTTATTGCATTCTCCTAACAACTTTTGATGCGTCATATTTCATTTCTCTGTTTTCTCCTAATGAAGAAAGGCAAGGTTACTTTTGAAACGCGTTGAGTTTGTTTATATAGTTCATTCCACGGCATAAACCCAAAATATACATCATGAATAGTTACGCAGACCGTGAAAGTTTAAAAGATAATAACACTTTATTCTTTAACAGGGATGGTACTTATAGACTGCCAAATAGCGAATAGTATCCTATTTGAACGGATCCAGCTTTGTAATTCTAGAAGTTCTAGGCCTCTGCTTTCCAGGCGTCGACAGTTTAGATGAGCCCCCCCCTTCTGAGTTGTTGTATTTCTCCATCGTAACACTTGTCACAGTACTTTTGCTAATTCCAAGAGCTTTGGCAGTGCGTTCCTGGACTCTCTGAAATAGAATTAAAGGAATAATCCTTTCCGAAACTGTACTAGCTTTCTTTTCAAAGAATTCCGTGCGGCACATATCATTTCACTTCCTTGGTGATGAATTGTTACTCCACGGGCGGCGGTACGTTTTTCAGGAGGTGGACAAGTCCTGGACCTCCCTCTCCCTCGAGAAGTATTCATCATGCTCGAAATATGTATGAAACTAAATAATTGTACGGAATTTGTATTTAAAATACCGTTAATAAGGGCCACAAAACAAAAAACAGATATCTCCATGGCAACCGCAGTGCGTCCGCCCACGTTGCCGTGGCAACCATACCCCCCACTCCCCTTCTCCCTCCCACTGACTTCCCTGTAGGAACTGTCAGAACTGATCTCTCAGTATTACGGCCTTACAACTGAATGAGATGGGAAGAGTTGTCAGTTTTCTTTCTGAAATGCAGTGTTTATTTGTTTCAAGTTTTCTGCGCAATTAATATGTATTTTATAGTTTAATCAATAGAGGTTCACGTTGCGAGTTCCTCAGTACCCAACCTGTGAATTAAATATGTAAAAACGCTACAAGATATCGCAACCCAGCGCGCCACTCCACGTGGAGTTGACAAGAAACTGTCAACTAAGATTCTTAGGTTTTCATTGGATAGCGCAGAGCTCTTCACTGTTGTGGCTTGAGCCATTGGCGTGGCACAAGGCAAGTAACATCATTGCTGCGCCGCGTATTAACAAGAAGTAGAATAAAAACATTTGGCAGTGTTTCCTACTGGCCGGACAGTTAAATCAGTAACAATCAAGCCGAATTGAAGCATTTTTAATGAAGTTCTTCCGGGGAATGAATTATATTCCGTAGGCATCTCAAAAATCCAGTATTAAAAAATAAGCGTACGGCCTCAGCTGGTGTCTTCAAGCATTATAATTTGACTCCATCATGCTATCCGCACGTCAATTTTGACGCTTCGTTTTACTCTAGGCCAGGGCCTCTCCAACGCCCAAAATCTCACGCGTGAAAACTGAGGCGCGAAGTTCCTGTGAACAGTGCATCGGTCTTAATCGGCTCTGCTCGGACCAGCGCGTCGTCTCGGGGGGACTCGGCTAAGCTCGAATTTGGAGCGCTACGGAGCAAGTGAGGAAGAGGGAGACAGGTGGAGCGAGCGAGACAGGCGTGGGGAAAGAGAGTAAGAGAGCGCTATTGCTCCAAATCGAGGAGTGGGGGTCTGCACTCTGATCAACCAAGCACCTTGCGCTGCGCAATGCACTGGTGCATGCACCCTGAGAGGCCCTGCTTTAGGCCTACTAGATGGATGAGTAAACCGAATCTCACTTGGGCGTCTGTGGCTGAGTTTTGATAAATTTTGTCCGGTGAGCACCAAATGTGTTGCCAGTAGCGGCGATTGGAGGGGAAAGGGGGGCAGTCTCCACCTCCCAGTTTGTGCCGAAAACATTACATTTTTATACAATTTTAGACAGCTGAAACTAGGAATTATAGGAATTAAAAAATGCAATTTACAAGCTCTGTTGCCTTATTAGCTAATACTTTACTTTTTTTCTTTGCTAGTGGTTTTACGTCGCACCGACACAGATAGGTCTTATGGCGACGATGGGACAGGAAAGGGCTAGGAGTTGGAAGGAAGCGGATGTGGCCTTAATTAAGGTACAGCCCCAGCATTTGCCTGGTGTGAAAATGGGAAACCACGGAAAACCATTTTAGGGCTGCCGACAGTGAGGTTCGAACCTACTATCTCCCGAATACTGGATACTGGCCGCACATAAGCGACTGCAGCTATCGAGCTCGGTTTATTTATTTTCTTTAATTATTAATAAAATAATTGTAATAATATATAATAATAATAAATTAATAAAATTATTAGCGGAAACACACACAAAATGTAGTTCATCGCAGCTGATCGAGTTGTACAGCGCCGCAGCAAGTACAGTAGTATAGACTTCGCATGAACTGTGAGGTGTTATCCACCCGCTTGGTCACTCTTTCGAGTCTGTTTGTTTGTTTGTTTGTTTGTTTGTTTGTTTGTTTGTTTGTTTGTCAGTGCGTAGTCAACTACTAAATAATATTTAATTGTATAATCAAGCCGCGCTTCTATTTAATTGTAATACTTGTGTAATATTGTTCCTTTGGTTATTGAATCAAAATCTCAAAAAAATTATTATTACCGCACTTCCGTTAGAATATTGTCTCTCAGAGAGCATAAAAGCTTACGATTTTGTAGCTTTTTGTTTTTCACTTTTTATGTATATAACCACCCCCACCCCTCCCGCTATATTCCTCAAACTCGGGTACTTTTTATTGTCTGTAAATGTGTTTACTGCCCACTTCGAACTCCCAATCGCTGCTACTGAGGTTCACCAGAGATATTTTACATGGCGACATCGTACGACATGGAGTGTCGAAGGACAATTTTTTCCGCCCTTCAAAAATTCGTCTACCTCTGCCGGGTTTGAACTCGCTATCTTGGGAACCGGAGGCCGACACTCTATCACTGATCCAGCGAAGTTGTACTGTATGCTGGGTATTCATGCCGAAGGCTGGTTTGATCCTCCACAGCTCCGACAACAATTGCCATAGTTAGCCTAGGCGACACTGAAGAGGCGTACTAGGGAAATGAGGAGTGAGGTAGTTTCCCGTTGCTTTCCTCACCGAGCCGAAAGTTGCTATTACATATCACTCTGTCAAGCCCACTGAAAACCATGCATCAGCCGACACTATGAGCAACATTTTCGCGCCATTCATAGCAGGGACTGGCTGCATAAGCAATGATATTACTAGCATCACTCATACCTCAGTCACTTTCATATTGTCAAAGCCAAGGATGAGACTGAGACAGGTCAATGACAGTAACAAATTTATTCTAACCTATACCAGAAGACATAGTGCACTGTAAACACTACGTCCTGCCAGAAAAAGCATGGAGTAGTACTAATGAGAGCCAATTCTGGACGAGAACTTCTAACCTCAGTAGAATTAGTATACTTAGGGCGTATACTGACAGGTAATCAGTACCATCTTCTGAAGTTAACCTTATAAGGAAAAATAGAAGTTCCTAAATGTGTTTGAAGAAGATGAACTTCCTCTCAAGACTGAACTGGTATGCGGAACGCTGAGAAGCTATTCCACCTCACAGAAAACAGAGACGAATACGTCAAATTGATAGCCAACGGCACATTCATAAATAACATTTAGCAACATCCCACCGTTAGAGCATAGCCAACAATTCGCATAGCTGTCATGTGAAGAGGTTTGAGCGGACCACTGAGGAACCATTTGTATCAACCCTGTCAACTCTCGTTTCATTCCATAGGAGCAGAAATGTAAATGAGTTTTCTCATATCCGAATTTCGCTCTCTGCCTTTCAACCATACCCAACAAACAACAGATCTACCAATCGCACCTCCTCCTTGAAGGTGTCAATCACTTTTGTATAAGACCTGCCTTCACCCCCCCCCCCCGCCCCCTGTTTATATATTCGTGGCCACCCTTTATCACAGTGACTTGGTAATCAAGTCCCTTTATTTTTTCTTTCTTAAATACAAGTATGGCTGCCGTTTGATGACGTCATATTAATGGCTGACATAACGCTTGGTTGATTCACTAAGGGCTTAGCTGAGACTAAATATGTTTTGAATAATCATAACCATAATAATAATAATCATCAAAATAATAAATCAAAAAGAAGAGAATATACTATTGTATGTATGTATGTATGAAGGGAGCGACTATGGGGGTGGATATTGAAGGGAACGACTGTATACTTTTCCCTCCTGTCAACCACGTAATTTTCAGCATTACCTCTTCTCCCCTTACTGAGCTGACGTGGGGAGAAGAGTGGTCTATATCCACCCTAACGATGTCATTAAGGAGATGAATGAGAATACAAGAGGCCAACATATTATTGGATCAACGTCAAGTGTCGTATGTTTCTGTATAACATGCTAGCTCATTCGACCAGCTATGTAGGTCTATGCCTGATGCCACCCAACGATATTCGGTAGTAAGTGTGGGTGGGAACAACTGATAATAATAATAATAATAATAATAATAATAATGATAATAATAATAATCTTCTTTTCCTTCTTTTCCTACCGCTTTTCCCACACCTGTGGGGTCGCGGGTGCGAACTGCGTCGCACATGTGGATCTGGCCCTGTTTTTCGGCCGGATGCCCTTCCTGACGCCAACCCTATATGGAGGGATGTGATCACTATTGCGTGTTTCTGTGGTGGTTGGTAGTGTAGTGTGTTGTCTGAATATGAAGAGGAGAGTGTTGGGACGGACACAAACACCCAGTCCCCGAGCCAGAAGAATTAATGAGAAGCGATTAAAATCCCCGACCCGGCCGGGAATCGAACCCGGGACCCTCTGAATCGAAGGCCAGTACGCTGACCATTCAGCCAACGAGTCGGGCAATAATAATAATTTGGCCGTGCGCGTAGAGGCGCGCGGCTGTGAGCTTGCATCCGGGAGATAGTAGGTTCGAATCCCACTATCGGCAGCCCTGGAAATGGTTTTCCGTGGTTTCCCATTTTCACACCAGGCAAATGCTGGGACTGTACCTTAATTAAGGCCACGGCCGCTTCCTTCCAACTCCTAGGCCTTTCCTATCCCACCGTTGCCATAAGACCTATCTGTGTCGGCGCGACGTAAAGCCCCTAGCAATAATAATAATAATAATAATAATAATAATAATAATAATAATAATAATAATAATAATTTTAGATGCAATTGCATGAAATTGTTATAATAATAATAATAATAATAATAATAATAATAATAATAATAATAATAATAATAATAATAATAATAATAATTTCATGCAATTGCATCTAAAATTTGACTCCAAATCTCATATGAGAATCCTCGATACATGGAAGAATCTGCTCGACAAACAACCTGTGGTAACCCCCCTCCCATGATTCTACAGCCCTTGAAGGGCTTTGGCCTACCAAGCGACCGCTGCTCAGCCCGAAGGCCTTCAGATTACGAGGTGTATGGTGAGCACGACGAATCCTCTCGGCTATTCTTGGCTTTCGAGACCGGGCCGCTATCTCACCGTCAGATAGCTCCTCAATTCTAATCACGTAGGCTGATTGGACCTCGAACCAGTCCTCAGGTCCAGGTAAAAATCCCTGACCTGACCGGGAATCGAACCCGGGGCCTCCGCCTAAGAGGCAGGCACGCCACCCCTACACCACGGTGCCGGCGCTTCTGGTAACTGAGTGTGGCAAAATCTCTCAGATAAATAATTTGAGATAGGCTACTTAAGGGGGAAGTCATCCAACTAACCGAATTAAATAGTGAAGCAATCAGAAAGAGAATTTCCAAATTATAAAAAGCCTATATAATCACATGGAACAGGTACAACAAAAAGTAAATCCGTCGGAACGCTAAATTATAACACTATAACAAAGTAATTACGCCTGCAACATTATACGCTTCAGAAACCTTCATTATTAGAGGCAGATCACTCAATCTATAGGAAAACCAGAAAGAAAACTCCTCACGAAAATCTTCGGCCCAGTATGCAAACAGGGAGTGCTGATAAAACGGAGGTCTCCTGAATTATACTAGCATTCTGAGAAAATATCAGATACTATTGGAAAAACACGACTGAAATTTTGTGGCCATATTCAAATAATGAACAATGAAAGAGTTACTAAAAACACGTGTAATTATGTCTCCTCAATAAAATTCAATATTAATTGGATAATCGACATTGAAAAAGACCTTCAAGAAATCAGCAAAATAGGTGAAATTATATGGGACAGGCCTAGCTTTAAAACGTTGGCGGACAAACAACAATTTGCTTAAAAACTCAAGATGAGAACCAATACTGCATGAAGAGAATCTGGGAAGAGAAGAAAGTCAATTCATATGCTAAATAAGTTCAGTCACGCTCCTTAGTTGGACACAACGTTGTGAAAAAAAAAATCAGTCATGTTTTAAGCCTCCCCGGCTGTTTAAATCTACCGCTGAGCCTCTAGCATGATGTTATCTGTGTTCTACTAATTGAACTATCATATCGCAAACGTTTCATCTGTAGGGATCAGATGTCCCTAGTTTTAACTTACTAATAATAATAATAATGTTATTTGCTTTACGTCCCACTAACTACTTTTACGGTCTTCGGAGACGCCGAGGTGCCGGAATTTAGTCCCGCAGGAGTTCTTTTACGTGCCAGTAAATCTACCGACACGGGGCTGTCGTATTTGAGCACCTTCAAATACCACCGGACTGAGCCAGGATCGAACCTGCCAAGTTGGGGTTAGAAGGTCAGCGCCTTAACCGTCTTAGTCACTCAGTCCGGCTGTTAACTTACTAGCGATGTCTAGAGTTTAGAAACTCCAACTACCATCGATAAAGTTGTTGCTTTCAGGTTGGTCATTTAATCTGCCTTCAATTGTTTTGCTGTTACACTCGCTGTAATTACATTGATCCACCAATCATAAAGCTTGACACCTAAATCCTACCCTCCAACCACAATTATTATTTCTGGAAATCTCTGCCGGTCTGCTGTATAAGGAGGGACTTTTTCTGAGACTAATGTCTTGCAGCAGTGGATCATTGATAAGGAGAGATCTTCTGAGGAGGAGATGCTGGAGGTGGGAGACCGGCAAGCCGGCAAGAGGAGACAATTTTAACGAGGTATGGCAGAAAATGAAACATGTGAACTCTGCGTGTGATCGGCTTCTTAAATTAAAATGTAGGCTTTTCCACGTTTCGAACTTAATTTAAACGCAGGTTTCTTTGCTGGTCTTTCGAATTTAAAATTGTCTTCCCTAATGAGAACTTGTAAAATGTAAGGAAGCAAGAGTGGTGATGATTATTGTTCGGGAGGAAGTACAAGCAGGAGTGGGTACCACCGTTCACATTATTCCTACTTCGATTTTGGTGACTTAAGTGTTTTCCAACCTTCTAAAATTGTTATCATCTGTTCGTACTTTTATATTTTCCACCACTTAGTCACCTTGCAGCATGGCTTAGACTCTGTTTCAGCGGGCCTTATGCTCCATTACCTCTTGTGCCGTTTAAATTATTCTTTGGATTGCTTGATTTCCGCCTCTGGTCTCATTTTGGTTCACGGCCTTTTCTATTAAAAGTCAATTATTACTTTTCTGTTCATGGCCGAGTAGTATGGGCCTTCATCCCCTGTTTATTATGGATATTCCGATCATTTTGTGTGTAGTTCCCCTAACAAAGAGGGTACCAAAGGTAGTAATTTACTCTGTGGGTATGCTTCAAGAGTTGTGCTGACAGACAATGGTGGTTATACTGATTAACGTACTCAATTACGAAACAAAAGTATGTTTGTAAAAACAGTTGTAAATTGGACTCTAGGGTTTGGAAAACCGTATGATGAAAATTGTTGCAAAAGCTACGACTTCTTTTTTGGTACCGAGTGTACTTATTAAATACTGCACAGGCTACCCTCCTTTTCAAAATGTGATATGTTAAAGACTTGCAAAGTCAGAAAAAGTCGACTGTAGTATTTAAAATAGGAGTGTCCTCCCCTTGAAATTGTAAGGTTTCTGAGTTCTTGTGCTCGCCTATTGTAATTCATCCTGAGTTTCGGAGCTCTCTTTTGTAAATTATTCAAAGCTGACAAGCTCTTTTAATGTGAATATTTTGAAATTACAAAACTACATAATTGTAAGTTTACTGAGCATTAATGCTGCTCTGGTTATTATCTGAGCTTTCTGCTCTCTTTTCTACTCTGTTAACTTGTTGTAGTCGTGTTTAATTGTCATCCGTTTTTTAACAGAGAAAATACATTTTTACCATATTATTTTAGTAATACTTAAATTCTGGTTTATGCTTTGTCTAGCCATTCACCCTTCACGCTTTTTTCCCTCTGCGAACCGGGCAAATAACTGTAACAATAATAATAAAATAATTACAGAAATTGGAGTCGACGAAAAACTACTAGTGGTAATACGAGCATCCCTGACTAATACCATCTCCAAAGTAAAATTCCAAGGATGTTTCTCTGCCCCCTTTGAAATTGAAACGGGTGTTGGGATGGAGATGGTCTCTCACCGCTCTTTTTTAACTGCATGTAGGAGAAGTAATTAAGGATAGGCGTCAGTTACTACAAAATAGAAACATGTTCAGACCTTTCAGGATTGGGATGAAGAAGAACGGATTGGAAATCGACTGTTTAGCTTTTGCGGATGATATAGCAATAATGGCAGAGGATTTTGAAACTGGGACAGAGGAATGTAATATGCTGAAAGAGGTAGGAAAAAAAACAGGCTTCGGATATCCTTTGAAATGACGGAAGTAATGTCAAACATCAAAGACAACACGACCCAAGTAAACACCAAATATGGAACAATAAACCGCGTGCGTAAATTTAAGTACCTTGGTGAGTGGATTGAATCAAACGGACGAGATACAGAAACCTTAGCGATGGGAGCAAGGAAAGAACTCCAAACCACCCAGAACATAAATAACAAAAGGCGCTTTACTGTAAATACCATAATCCATCATTACAACACTGTCGTCAGGCCGGTATCTCTGTATGCCTCAGGATGCCTTATTGTCTCTCAGACCTGTGCGCATGCTAAGTTAGAGCAAAAAGAGGGAAAGATTCTCCAAAACATATTTAGCTCAAACTGGAAAATCGAGACAAGAATTGTAAGATAAGCTCGCGGACATAATGCGCAAACGCAGGGCTCTACGGTCACCTACGTTGGTTGGACGACTCGCATTTTTAACCCTTTGGACTCAAAACAAAACAAACAAAAACAATTCCCTGATACGTTATCGTCAAGAAAAACCTTGAAGAAACTAACCTGCCACCAGAATATGTGTACAAACGAGACCTTTTTTTCAGAACAAGCATCGTGACTTTTGAGACTTCACGGGATGTAAAGTGGACAACTGGTGCAAAGTGGTCGGATGAACGTCGTGCTCGACAGAGCGAACTAATGAGAACCTACCGAATCAGTTGAAAATTGAATGAAGTGTAGAATGTATGATGAAACTTATCGTGGTCCCTAGTTGGCCCAGTAGCGAAAAACAAACGAACAATGGTAGTAAAAATAATAATAATCCTTTTCCAATTTGACAGGGCCTGCTAGCGGTTACGTTATTGCTGAGCAGATTTGGTTGTTGCATGTCTCGCAGTCTTTCATTATAAGGGTGGCCTCGTGAAAAGATTTCCCTCGTCCACTCATTTGATTGGGTACAGTAGCAGCCGGACGGAGTCTTCCCCAGAAAACGAAAAGGGTTTTTCTTATTTTCTTTCGACATTTAAAGTCAAATACTGGACTCGAATAATGCTAAGAAAATTACTTTTTTTTGTAAAACTGTAAAGTCTAATTGATAAGGAAGACTGTTCGGCAATAACTTATCTCCTAGTAGCAGGATTTAGCAGGTTTTATTGAACCTTACAGGCCTTCGCCAATGCAGTGTTCAAATCCATAATAGACTAAGCAAGTAAAGAATGAATAAACTCCTCTGCTTAAGAACAATGAAAACATAATAATTAGATTAAACAAAACGGTCAACTCACCTCCGGAGAGCCGTTGGCCCTGGGAATAGATCTAATCTACAGTTATAAGAAATGAACAATCTATGATAGGTATAGTGGGCCCTCCATGCAGTGATCACTGCTCGGTGGAGCCTATTGTATTCGGCGATTGCAATAGAATCGAGGTTACTCACGATAATAATAAGAATTTGTAATGATAAAGTGATAATTTCTGGAAGGAGCCTGGCGATTGATAAATTGATAAATGAATAAACTGTAGGAATCTTGTGATTACCAGATGTTCGACGGGCAATAACTTATCAAACCTAGGTGACTGAATTACACCACGCAGTTCACTGGTAAGTGTTTTCAGGTTGAAAATAAGGCACGGACTCTCGAGCTTCCGTCCCAGGATATAGTGTTGGTGAGAGGGTTGAGATGAAAGGGGGGAGCGGGCTTGTGGACGGTTTCGGGTGAAGGAAGGGTGCGGGAAAAAGCTTCCACGTTGGCAGAGTCCGTAGCAGTGTAGTAGTAAAGATGTCCTCACAAACCCGTATACGAGCATGCGCCAGCCAAATCTCCATGGTTGCATACAATAATATTAAATAATAATTTATGACCTTGTTTGCCGTTATATTTATATTTTAAAAAGAAAAATAATTATATTGAAATGTAACATTTGAGACCAGGAATTTTGATTCACGTTTTGTGAAGGTTGGCAGCAGTGTTTCCGCACAGAAGACTTGAATGAGTGCGGTGGTATTGGTCAGTAGCAAAGAAAGATTTGTGAAGAAAAGAAGTACTGTGGCCGTTCACCAGACCTCAGAGTCCACTGGCCGCCACTGATTGGGTGTCTTGCTCGGGGTGCTTTCCATTAACCTTACTCTTAACTAAAAGCTTCTGTAGGATGCCTGCCCTTCTGCCGATCTGTCCGAAGTAAGCCTGGTCGATCTGCTTGAGAAGCCTAATCTGAACGTTTAGTTTTTCGAACACGGACGTATTGGTAAGGTATTCAGTCCAAGAAATGCCGGTAAACCCACATATAAAAGCTCTCTATTTTCCTCTTATCTATCGGTAGGATTCTCCAGATATCAGTTGCATATGTTTGGATCATCAGTCCATAGACTGGTTTGATGCAGCCCTCCGCACCACCCTATCCTGTGCTAACGTTTCCATTTCTACATAACTACTACATCCTACATCTACTCTAATTTTTTTGTCATATTCATACCTTGGTCCACCTCTACCTATTTTACCGCCTACACTTCTCTAACGCCAACGGCCATAGCCGTGTTGAAACACCGGATCCCGTGAGATCTCCGAAGTTAAGCAACATTGGGCGTGGTGAAGATTTGGATGGGTTGCCATGCGCTGTTGGTGGGAGGTAAGGGAATGGAGGAGCAGAAAGGAACTGGCCACCCTACCGTACGTAAACTCCGGCTCAAGCACACCTCTGCGGAGGTTCGAACCTGCCTTAGGGCAGATCGGCGTGTATTAATAATGTGTGCCCTATCATTCTGTCTCTTTTTTGGTCAAATTTCGCCAAATCGTTCTCTCTCCTATTCGATTCGGTATCTCTTAATTTGTAATTCGATCGATGTTTTACATTCATACAATGCCACGCACCAGACGAAAGTTCCTATATCAATGTTCGACGTCAGCAAATTTCTTTTCTGAAAAAGGCCTTCCTTGCTTGTGCTAGTCTGCATTTTATGTCTCCTCTACTTCTGCCATCTTTAGTGATTCTACTACCCAAGTTAAAACATTCGTCTACTTCCTTTAAGGTTTCATTTCCTAACGTAATATTTCCTGCATCACCAGACTGCACTCCATTACCTTTGTTTTGGATTTATTTAGTTTCATCTTGTACTCCTTCAGATGCACATGCGACAATAATAATAAGGAAAAGACCTTAAGATAGTTGCACGCATAAACCGGACACAAATTCCCCAAATTAAATTCACGATGGAAATCTCAAAACACTTCAGAATCAAAACAGAATTACGACGGCAGACGGAATTCGTCTGTGACATATCAACTGTGTCCTTGGAAACATAATGCAAACTAAAGTGAATCCTCAAAATTAATCACCCAGTTGCAATCGATTGAGTTCCGGCTCCATCACTAAATGGTTAGCGTGCTGGTGTTTGGAACAGGGGTCCACGGGTTGGATTTCCGGCCGGGTGGGTGATGTTAACTTTCATTGGTTAATTCCAAAGGTTCGGCACCTGGATGTGTGTGTGTTGTCTTCATTAGAATTCTTCATAGGTAGGGCTATATCCTCACAGACGCGCAGGTCGCCTATACGGCGTCAACTTGTAGTACCTCGAGCAGGCCTCTTTGGAGGCCATGCGCCATTAGAACGCCTGAAAAGTATGCATAACCGCATAACGGCGTGGACGAATAAGTAGCCGTTTTAACTCCTAGCCATTCCAGTGCAAGGAACCTTTAGTATGTTATTGCTGTTGTAGAGCGGGTTGTAGCCTACGCAGGGTGAATATTCCGGCTGTACTGATTGTAATGCGAATGGGCTTAGGCTATGTCCCCACCAGGTACTCTAGATTGCCTAGTATTTATTAGGCTATTGGATATTGTAGTATAAGTTTGATGAGTTTCTACTGGTTCAGTTGTAGTAGTAGACCTGCTGAAAAATGTTCCACGCTATTACTGGAATGTAACGATTAACCTACAATTCCATTTCAAGGAGTAAATCACGAGTAAAAGCTACATGTAGTAAAAAGTAAGGATGATAAGTTAAAATTTCGTTACAAGTAATTCGATTACTTTTATTGAATTACTTCCCAAATCTGTTAAGTTTACAATAATACGTTTCCTTGCACCAAACCCCACACCACACGGGGTTTTCCAAATTCGTTCGTTCCTCATCGCCAGATGTTTCATTCAAGGCTGTGTCAATGTCATACACCTGTCAATGTCATATGTTACGTACACATGTTATGTGACCCTCCCAGACTGATTCTGATGGTTCGGTCAGCTTCCACTTCGAACGCCAGCTCTGTGCCATGTCCGGGGGCCATCTGGTGACGAATGAACGTACCATTTTCACTTCTATTATAACGTCTAAATTTCAAATTGTTAAGAAGCCTTTCTCGTGGACAGTCTAGATTTTCTTCTGATGACGCAGAGAACAGTTTTTTCACCTTATTTTCTTGACACAGCATAAGCCCAAAAGCTTATACAGTATCATGTCTATTAGTACGGGCCGTGAAAGCATCAATGGCAACATTTTTTCATGAAGTTCTTTTTAACTTAACAACTGGAGCTAGCTCAATAATTCTAGTACATATTCTTCTTCTCTGCGAAATATACATGCATGAAAAATTTCATTTAACATCTTAAAAACATTCAGAGTTATCAGGGAAACGGTTCTGAAAAACAAAATTTAAGGGAAACAAGCAACAAACATACCGATAAAGGGTTTGCCTGAGTGACATGGATTCATGTTTGTGGCCATAACTTCGAAAGTATTGGAGATATTAACAAAAATGTTGCACCGTTATAGAGAGAAAGGTTCAATTTCAAATGAAAAATAAAATGAAAAATCGCATTTTTGGTCGTTCAAATGTGTTGGTAGCCCCTTAATGCAGCTACTGAGCCAGAAAAAGTATTTCGCTTGATTAGTTTCTAATTTAGAGCAATTTTTAACGACATTCTTTGGCTAAAATATGGAGCATTAAAAAATCCAATCCACTTAATTCTAGTTCAGTTCCTAGAGGGAGGTTGTATTTACCAGTGGTAAAAATTGTAAACCTTTAACCTTATTAGTGTCTGCGATATTGGGATATCTTTACTGTCAAATGAACATTGCAAAGATAGGGCTTATATGTGCTTGTGTTTAAAATTTGGTTTTGATAAGTGGTAAATTGTTGAAGTTAAAAGTTTCAGTCTTGAATTCTCTTAATTTTTGGATTAGTTTGGCTGATGAGAGAAAACTTTTTTTTTTGCAAGTTGCTTTACGTCGCACCGATACAGATAGGTCTTATTGCGACGATGGGACAGGAAAGGGCTAGGAGTGGGGAGGAAGCGGCCGTGGCCTTAATTAAGGTACAGCCCTAGCATTTGCCTCGTGTGAAAATGGGAAACTACAGAAAACCATCTTCAGGGATGCCGACAGTGGGGTTCGAACCTACTATCCCCCGAATACTGGACACTGGCCGCACTTAAGCGACTGCAGCTATAGAGCTCGGTAAGAGAGAAAACTAGGATGAATTGAATGAATTGGTAATCTTCAACATACGATCCAGTACTTCATGGGCAGAGACGTTGAGCATATCTGCGTTGAGGCTTTGTTTCGCTAGCAATGTCTGCAAGCTGAAAGGCCATCTGCTGTTTCTAAATAAGTTGATATTACTTCACACCCGCTTGTCACATCTCTGCTGTGGATAACAGGCCATGGAAATTGACGTTTGAATAAATTCAAGTTTAATTGTTTGATAATGAAGATCAGTTGTATAAACACACACCTACAGTACTATTTGCTAGATTGGCTCTTATCCACCACACGCCAGTGCTCAAATAAATCACTACCATCAATTATGACTTTCCTAACAGCGTCGCTCATCATCAAAGCGGGACAATGCAGGCTTATTACTTAAACCGCCGAGTGTGTTTTGAGTTAGCGTACGTGTTGCGCCGGCTGTTTAACAGCTCCCTGCACGTAAAGTTACTAACAGACAGAGCGGCTCACAAAGCTTTATGATTTATTTTTGTCAATGTTCCCATACGTACGGAAAAACCTAATCACCACGTGCACACTGGAGCAGCCATTATCCACTGTGAATTTCAATTTATTAGTGACAATTTACCAGTGAGATTATTATTATTTTATTGTTTTGCAAGTTGCTTTACGTCGCACCGACACAGATAGGTCTTATGGCGACGATGGGACAGGGAAGGGCTAGGAGTGGGAAGGAAGCGGCCGTGGCCTTAATTAAGGTACAGCACCAGCATTTGCCTGGTGTGAAAATGGGAAACCACGGAAAACCATTTTCGGGGCTGCCGACAGTGGGGTTCGAACCTACTATCTCCCGAATACTGGATACTGGCCGCACTTAAGCGACTGCAGCTATCGAGCTCGGACCAGTGAGATTAAAGGGCCACTTTCTTTAGCGCATGTGTCGAACATAATACAGTAGCCTATACAACTAGTTCAGGACAACGTGAAGAATAAGCTTAAACTAAGATCTTCAATACTGTATTTTTATTAGCTACCTGAATAGGGAGAAGATGAAATGGAAGTACAAAAACAAGTTATTCTATGAATTCGAGATATAATAATAATAATAATAATAATAATAATAATAATAATAATTTCGTGTGGCTATTTTTAGCCGAGTGCAGCCCTTGTAAGGCAGACTCTCCGATGAGGGTGGGCGGCGTCTGCCGTGTGTAGGTAACTGTGTGTCATTGTGGTCAGTTGCAGGGATGTTGGAGATAGCACAAACACCCAGCCCGCGGGCCTTTGGAATTAACCAATGAAGGTAAAAATCCCCCACCAGGCCAGGAATTGAACCCGGGACCCTCTGAACCGAAGTCCAGTACGCTGACCATTCAGCCAACACGTCGGACATTCAGAAGATACAGGAATATGATATGAAAATAAGTGTGGAGAAGAGCAAGACGAGAAGTAATAGACAACGAAGACGGAATATTAAAGTAAATTGAAGACCATTAGAATTTGTGGAAAGCTTCAAGTATTTGGGGAGTTTACTTGAGTACGATGAGAAAATAAACAAAGAGATTGGAAATAGAATCCAACAAGCCAATGGTTTTACCAATGTGTGAGAGGTATAGTGTGGAACCGCGACGTCCCAGCGAAATGCAAGAAAATCCTGTACACATCAATTTTGACATACGCGATGGGCGCATAGACAACACTAAAACTTGACAAAAGTAGAATCCAAGTAACCGAGCTAAAATTCTTTGGAGGAATAATTGGGAAGACAGGACGGGATACGATCAGAATATATTTGTTTACGGCCATTAGAGACCACGGTTGATTCGTCATAGAATCCCTGAAATCTGTCGATCACTGACCTAAACTTCGTTCGGTTTGATGTCTTCTGAATTTAGTCGCATCTGTTTGAGATCCTTTCTCACCTCCCTGAACCATTTGTTGACACTTTAGGTCTGCCGTCTGATATTGTGAAAATCCTTTTCGTTAGTCTCTTCGCACCCATTCTAAATAAATGCCCATAGAATTCAAGTCTCCGTTTTCTCATGGACTCAGTTAGACTTTCATTGTCACGGTAAAGTTCTTCACTTCCTCGCAATCTATACTGTCAATCCACAATCTATTGGACCCATTATTTTGCGAAGTATCTTTCTTTCGGATTTCTCGGATTCTCTCAGTCCCGCTTTCCCTGTCAGCGTACAGACATTCCATTTTAATCAGTGTATTGTAGTGCCTTACTTTAGCTCGTCTGGAGATGGTTTTATTCTTGTATATAGGATATGTCCTACGAAACGCTGCAGCCATCTTCTCCCGTCTGGTGCTGTTTGCTTCTCTCCCATTAGTTTTCAGTTCCACTATTTCCACCAAGTACTTAAAGCTATCAACTCTTTCTATTTTACCGTTTCTTCAGGTACCGAGGGGATATTTTGATGTTTGTAGATATCAGACAGAGAATTGCATTCCCTAAACTGCAATAGATACAAGATAAAGACCAGTAAGCTGAAATTGTATCGACATATGACGAGATTGGAAGAGGATGGAGTTCCAAAATGAGTATTTACAGAGAAAATAATAGGAGGAAGACAACGGGGAAGGCCCAGAAAAAGGTGAACAGAAACGGTGAAGGAGCGTCTAGGGAAGAGTGGAGTAAAAGTAGAAGAAATAATGAACGAAGGAATGAAGTGGTGGAGAGATAGAAAACTGTGGAGGTCCTTGAGTCACAACCCGAACCAGAAGACTGGATGCGGAAAATGAAGAAGAAGAAGCTTCCTGAAATTATCAAGGTTGCCACAAGGACAAAGCATAACAAAGACAAATAATATGGTTAGATAACTGCTAATAAAAGATAGGAAACTAGTTCAAGAGATTAAGAACAATAAGGCATTATTATGTAATAAATAGGCCTTCGTGAGTTCGGAAAATCACGACAGATCCCTTAACTGCCGAGATGGCAATTTATGCAATGCAAGAATATATTTAACTAATCCTTAGAAAACTTAATTCAAACATAAACTATCGTATTTTGAGCGAGAAAAGATAGCCTACATAAACTAAGTTAAATATAAAATAGTTTACAAGTTGTTAATATCACTTATGACGATACTTACGGAAATTCATATGGTTTAAGTTGTTTGTAAAACAAGAAGTATATTGTGGTCTGATTTTCATAATCAAATGTTACAAAAGTCTATTTTGAAGGAAAGAATTCTACGAACATTTTTAAAATCACTGAACTATAGAAAAAGAGATGCTGTACGAACTTAGTAGGCCTATATAGCGCCGGCAATAACAGTAATAATCCTTCTTCACTAATTAATGCCATGGATTGAAATACAGATACAACATTCAGTTAATTAATGTAGTTACTAAGAGATGTTGATTTCATCCATGAAGAAGGTTATGTGGTTTTTGCGAGATGAGGTTTTAGCAGAATCCATAAGTCGCTGAAGATTAAAAGTATTAAAAAGCCATGATAGGCCTACTGTGCACAGGAAGTATTCCTTTCTTAATCCGTATACCCTGCAGGGTTGGCTTTCCGCTCGGACTCAACGAGGGATCCCACCTCTACCACCTCAAGGGCAGTGTCCTGGAGAGTGAGATTTTTGGTGGGGGGAACAACTGGGAAGGAGGACCAGTACCTCTCCCAGGCTGCCTCACCTGTTATGCTGAACAAGGGCCTTGTGGGGAGATGGGAAGTTCGGACAGGAAGCGGCCGTGGCGTTAAGTTAGCTACCATCCCTGCATTTGCCTGGAGCAGAAATGGGAAATCACGGAAAAACACTTCGAGAATGGCTGAGGTGCGAATCGAACCCACCTCCACCCAGTTGACCTCCCGTGGTTGAGTGGATCCCGTTCCATTCCTCGAACCACTTGTCAAGGCAGAGCCGGGAATCGAACCCGGGCCTCTGGGGGAGGCAGTTAATCACACTAACCATTACACCACAGAGGTGGCCAGAGGATATATTTACTAAATTTAATAGTTCGATGTAAGGGAATCTGTAAATTTTGTGTTTTGGTTATTACTGTCATGGATGATGGTCATTAATCTGAGTATTAAATATATCCAGATAAACACATTAAAAAGTTATTGTGGGAAGAGAGAACAGAATAAGGACAATCTCCAAACACATGATGATCTGGAATTGATGGGCTAAGAAGACGAAAGTGTATGGAGATAAGTTATGGCCTTGTTCTTTTATGTAATAAAATGATCTTATTGGGTTTCCGTCCCACTGAATACGCCTACTACTTCCTAAAGATCTTTTATTTTTATTTTTTTGTTTGTGTTTTCTAGCACAACCTGAAGGAAACTTAATCTAAGGATATTACCTACATCAAGCGCTGTAATAATGTCAAAGACCGCTGCTTTAATTTTAAATTAAAATAAGGGTTAAGGGATTTCTGGTTCGAATTTCAGTCGATGTACGTTTAATTTTCGAAGCTATACAAGATTAGCAGTCACTAAGGACTTCAACCTTGCTTACTCTAGAATTGATCTTTTATCATGGTTAAAGGAACACAGGAAGGAGCTTATAGACGTCGTAATCAATTATTGATTAAAATTTGCTGTTTATGAAATCCTTAAAAGAGTGGAAGAGACACGGAATAAAACCCAGGATATAGCTGTTTGCTGTAATGATATCATCTAGATCTGACACATCCATAAATACGATACTCAGCCTTTTGTGTTGTGATATAATCATGGCCGGCTGCGATAATATCAATGGGCCTGATGCCTGCCGTCGGCCATGAGTGCTGTCAACTACCATCACGCTTTGCGCGATGCATTTGTTTTGACAGCTCCGTCCTGTCTAGTAGCGGAGGTGGGGGGGAAGAGAGAGAAGCCAGCCAAGTCTTTAAAGGCCTTGAGAGGAACAAGGGTTCATCTCCAACGTAAACACAGAGCTGTTATTTTCAAATTGCTTAATGCCCAATTTTGTTTCAATTGCAGGGAACAACTGTCAGCGTGATTTGTAAAGGGCGGTAGAAAGCTTCTTCCTTCAAGGCATAAACTTCTCCAGTACTAGGCCAAGCTAGAAACGAGATGTTGAGGGGAAATGAAGACTCAAGGGCAGGGAAACAACAGGTTCGCAGATTACAGGACAAGAAGTTCAAAGAGAAGTGGATGTCAAATGTCGCGCGAGTGCATCTTCTCTGCTAAACGGAAAAGTATAGCATCATGGATATGCTTTTGGGCTTCCGTCTTACTAGCCTCTTAGAACATGCACAAGGTACAGATTGTATCCTCTTCCACCCACAGAGGAGATAAAATTGTACCGATAAAACGAAAGAAAAATGTGTATGTCCACAAAAGAACAGTAAAGATGCGTCCACATCAAGATGTGTTCGATAACTTTGTTAATAAACACTGTTAATGAACAAAATAGCATGTTCGAATATTTTTGGAACATGTTGATAAACAAAATTTCTTTAACTTTTGTGAATGGAACTTTTCATTAAACGTTTCGTTAATAAATAGTATAGAGTATTCGTATAGAGTAATAAATAAGTTACAAGATTGTGAGCAACTGCAACGTGACCTCGATAATGTTGTGAGATGGACAGCTGGCAATGGTATGTTGATAAACGGGGTTAACAAGTCAGGTTGTGAGTTTCACAAACAGGAAAAGTCGTCTCAGCTTTAATTACTGCGTTGATGGGCTGAAAGTTCCTTTTGGGGATCATTATACGTATCTAGGTGTTAATATAAGGAAAGATCTTCATTGGGGTAATCACATAAATGGGATTGTAAATAAAGGTTACAGATCTCTGCACATGGTTGTGAGGGTGTTTAGGGGTTGTAGTAAGGATGTAAAGGAGAGGGCATACAAGTATCTGGTAAGACCCCAACCAGAGTATGGTTCCAGTGTACTTGATTCAAGAACTGGAAAAAAATCCAAACAAAAGCAGCTCGAGTTGTTCTGGGCGATTTCCGACAAAAGAGAAGCGTTACAAAAATGTTGCAAAGTTTGGGCTGGGAAGACTTGGAAGAAAGGAGACGAGCTCCTCGACTAAGTGGTATGTTCTGAGCTGTCAGTGGAGAGATGGCGTGGAATGACATTAATAGACGAATAAGTTTGAGTGGTGTCTTTAAAAGTAGGAAAGATCACAATATGAAGGTAAAGTTGGAATTCACGGGGACAAATTGGGGCAAATATTCATTTATAGGAAGGGGAGTTAGGGATTGGAATAACTTACCAAGGGAGATGTTCAATAAATTTCCAATTTCTTTGAAATCATTTAGGAAAAGCCTAGGAAAACACCAGATAGGGAATCTGGTCCCTAAGCGACTGCCAAAAATGCAGATCAGGATTGATTGATTGATTGATTGATTGGATTGATTGATTGATTGACAGCCACATGTGCAAGGACGCAATTAGAGCACTCCAATTCGTAGCGCGGAATACGACGAATTCTTATTTCTTCTATAGAGTGTCATATCGCAAGCGGAAGTTCTAATATACAGCACCTTTAATTCTGTACGTTATTCTTTTTTTTTTTGCTAGGGGCTTTACGTCGCACCGACACAGATAGGTCTTATGGAGACGATGGGATAGGAAAGGCCTAGGAGTTGGAAGAAAGCGGCCGTGCCCTTAATTAAGGTACAGCCCCAGCATTTGCCTAGTGTGAAAATGGGAAGCCACGGAAAACCATTTTCAGGCCTGCCGATAGTGGGATTCGAACCCACTATCTCCCGGATGCAAGCTCACAGCCGCGCGCCTCAACGCGCACGGCTAACTTGCCCGGTCGTTATTCTTTTAGCTGTGTTCTAATTTAGTCTCATTTCTAGCTTGGCTCCTCGCTGAATAACCTAATTTCTCTTAATCGCTTCTAGGATCAAAATAATACTATCCTAACTAGGTAGGCCTAGGTTAAATGAAGATTTTCTTTATTTCGTTCCTTGATATTGTTGTATAAAACTATAAACACCTCAAACACAATAACTGACATTACTTGTTTTGATACTCCAGAAAATAGGTATAGCCTAAAAGTGAAATGTCACCAGTTGCTAGGAATGTTAGTTATAGCTTACCTATAAAAAATTTAAAAGAACCCTGTCATTAATGGAGCCTGCTTTCCGATAATCCGTATCATTACTTGCAATTTCAGACCCAATTGCCGTTAACAAGAACTGAAAATCATGTGGGGGCATTCTCAAGAAAATGTTGAAAGCCTGCTGCATCATTAATTAAAAGTGCTGACATAAGTGTTCTTTCCACACTTAATTCTACTCGCCTTTCCGGTATTTTTCTTTGCCACACATCGCGCCTGCCCTTTTCTCTGATTGTACTCACTAAAATAATGAAAGCTGCAGCTGCATTTTCTTCTTCCTGACCCTATCCATTGTAACCTCACAAACAGGTATGTTGGTGTGGACACAACGTTGAAGAAGTTTGTTAACAAAAGTTTATTAACATGTTGAGAAATATTTTCAATAACATTGTTTATTAACTTTGGTGTGGAAAATTTCAGTTTTCTGGACGGAGATATGAAGTCCGACCTTTTTGGCACATTCTTGGATAATTTCAACTTGCTTTATTGCTGTGATTTCATCGCTGGACAAAAGGGCCAGGTCATCCGAAGGCTATGCATGAAATATCAAGCTTTTTTTTTGTGTGTCCCAATTTTACTGGGTTCTAGCTATTTTGCGCTTTCGGTTCATTTTCCCGTTCCCTCATCACCTTATCTAGGATGAGAGTGAAGCGGAGGGATGAGAATCCATCTTCTTGCCGGACACCAGTTTTTATCAGGAATTTGTCTGTGATTTCTGCCATGAATTTCACTCTTGACTTCGTGTCAGTGAGGGTCTGGTTGGTCAAGTTTAGCGTTTTAGAGTCTAGTCCTTGTTCTTTCAGGATGATGAACAGAGATTGACGATCAATTTCATTATTATTATTATTATTATTATTATTATTATTATTATTATTATTATTATTATTATTATTATTATTATTATTATTATTATTATTATTATTATTATTTCCAAGGCCTTGGGTTCGCTTTTCGGCCACTTCTAGGATTTTAATTCTGTACTGAGGAGAAGAACGGGATTAACTTGATATGACATTTTCTCAAGCACTTAGTTACAGGAAGAAAGCGCTCAGTGAGAAGATGACGCTACTGACCTAGTGTACATAGAGCAAAGTTGGTTGTCATGGTTACAATGGTGTTGTAAAGTTGATGACGTTAATTCGAGACAGATCCTAGCCCAAATCATATAAGCTACGTTTTAATGATAATAATATTAATAATAATAATAATAATAATAATAATAATAATAATAATAATAATAATAATAATAATAATAATAATAAGAAGAAGAAGAAGAAGAAGAAGAAGAAGAAGAAGAAGAAGCCCTAATAATAATTTTCTGATTCACTTGACACAGCCAAAATCCAAATAAACCAACTTCAAACGCAAGCGGCTAAGACAGACCTCCAGATTTCATTCGAGGAAACATACGTTCAACTCCAAGCTTAGACATTGCTGTAGGCCTACAGTAATTCGACTTGAAACTTTACATACAGAAGAATGCCTCTCAACGAATAAAAAAAGGTCTGGCAGAATAAGTAGAAGCCAAAGAAAGGAAGATTATAAGGAAGATCTTGGTCTCAGTAAAGGAAAATGGAAAACATAGGAGAAAGCGCAATCATGAACTACATCTGCATATGGAGAAAATAACAGACGCTATTAGGAAAAGAAGGATATTTTTCTATGGTCGCTTAACACGAATGACACCAGGAAAATTGTCCACTCGAATCTTTGCCTACTTTCTGAATAAGAAAACTAGAGGGGACTGTTTCACAGGTGGAAAAGGATTTACAAGAAATGGGTACCTTATATGATGACATTCTGCGACGTTATCATTCAAAGAAGAAACTTGAAGGTCTACAGAGTTTTCGAACAAAACCTAAAACGAAGACAGACACCACGTGGACCGAAGAACGGAAGGAAACTCCCCGAAGAAGAATGCGGGGGTAATGGGCATGTGTTAGAGCTCAAGACAGGAAACTGTTGAAATAGCGTGCTCCATAGCTTGACGAAACGAAATAATAATAATAATAATAATAATAATAATAATAATAATAATAATAATAATAATAATAAAAATAATAATAATGTTATAGGTCTTATGTCCCAGTAATCTATTTCCGGATTTCATAGAGACTGAAATGCTGGAATTTTATTCCGCAGGAGTTTTTTATGCCAGTAAATCTACTAACCGGAGGTTAAAGTATTTTGGCACTTCCAGATGCTACGGACCTGAGCTATAGAACACCATCGAAGCGACTCAGTGCAGTGATAGCATACACTGATCGTAAACTAATTCTGTACATACATCCACAGCCAATAACTGGTCTGATCGGTTATCTAGTAAATCATCCATCAAGACACTATACTGCTAATAATAAGAGTTGATCTCAGACATTTCTTAGAGGGAGGTCCGCTTACTGCCTGCCGAAGCGGGATAAAGGGAGCGGTTGTGTGGTTGCCATGGAAACGAGGGTAGGGCGACTGAGGTTGCCATGGAGATAAAACTTCAGGGCAGCTCGTCTTGCTGGGAGTTGCCAAACCTGTCACTGTCACTGATAAGAACCTGATTGTTTGTATAAGAGTGATCGCAAATGGGACGACACCGCCTGGCCAGGTAGTCTACAACAGATCACAGCGGTCAGAATGAAGGAGGTAACAAGTGAGCCGGAAGCGAGGGGTAAGAGCATGTAGAAAGGAATGCTGGAATGTGGCAACATCGTGAAATGGCACGTGTAGTGCTCCTCCCTCCAACTTTACCTGTTAGACACCAACTTTAGTTAAGTCTAGTATAGATATTTTGAAATTACCAACCAAGCCTTACATTTTTAGCAACAAGACAAAAGGAATCTTAAAGGAACTTACTAAATATAGAATATATGTAAATAGGCTACCGGAAATGATACAACCAAAATTAACCCTAGATTCCCTCATTAAAATATTCCAAAAATACTGTTTGTACAGTCATGTCGTATTTTGCTCCTTAAGATCAAAATGAACAAAAAGAAATGAAGTTAATGTTAAACTCTCCCCCCACAGAACTCTCAAAAGCACCCATGGCCCTCCTCCACCTAAAATATTATTTTTACAGACTCGTCATATCGATATCTTACTTCTAAAACCTCGTATCTCCCAATGCTCTTCCTGTCCATTATTTTCCTTAAGACTGATCACGCCTCGCAGCCACACGTGGATATATAGTCCATTAGAACAATTTTCGTTGTGTTAATTTTCCTATGCACGTGTGTAAAGGAAAATGAATCTTAAATACATTATACTGTAGGAGAGCGTAAATTCGCTATGCAAACAACATCTCTACAATACGGTACGATAAGGTCCATTTTCCATTTGAGTTTAGACTTGATTATATTTTTCTTTTTGTGTATTTTAACTTCTGTTGTTAATTCTAAAAACTAAAATAAGTTACATAAGGAAAACATTCAAAAGATAAAATGGGAATGCATAATTAGCACACTTACTCTATATTTGTATGTATAACATATGACTGATTTCAACAGTAGATCGGTGCAATTATGTTACTTGCCCCCCGTAACTTTTATATACAAGAATAAAACCGAACCCCATAGCGCAACAGCCTCTAACGGTCATGGCCTACGAAGCGAGCGATGCTCAGCCCGAAGACTTGCAGATTACGAGGTGTCGCGTGATCAGCACGCCGAATCCTCTCAGCCGTTATTCTTGACTTTCGAGACCGGGTTCGAATATATCAAAGAATACGTTTATATAATGCCTTTGCTGGCAGGACCTAGTGTTTACAGTGCACTATGTCTTCTGGTATAGGCTAGAGCAATTTTGTTACTTTCATTGATCTGTCTCAGTCTTATCCTTGGCTTTGACAATATAAAAGTGACTGAGGTATGAGCGATGCTAGTAATGCCATTCCTTCTGCAGCAAGTCCCTGCTATGAATGGTGTGAAAATGTTGCTCATTGGGTCGGTTGGTGCATGCATCTCAGTGGGCTTGGCAGACTGATATGTAATAACAACTTCTGGCTTGGTGAGGAAAGCAACGGGAAACTACATCACACCTCATTTCCCTATTACGCCTCTTCAGTGATGCCTAGGCCTTCTACGACAGCTGATGGCAGAGCTGTTGAGGATCCAACCAGCCTTAGGGCTGAAGACTGAACATGCATACATAGGCCTACATACACGTGAATATAAATGAAATTATCTTTGGAAAATGCTAATACCGATATAGGCCTACATAACTTGACTTCCTGTTTGTAGAATTCTGGAAAAGAAACAAATTATTAATTTCAACACTACAGTAAAAAGACGCAATTAACTTATGTAACCCGTTATAACTATTTCATACAAGAATACGTAGGCTCTATCATCCTTATATTCAGTCTATTATTTCCAATCTAAAATGCTAAGCTGTACTGAATTCAATATATTAAGCCTACTTCTTCTATTATTATAGGCCTCCTTGTACAGTATTGTACTGTGCAGCACGCATATAAAGTAGGCCTGTGTAAATTTATATAAGTATTATGAAACCTTACGTCGTTACGAGACACCTTAATAATGTTCTGATCTCAGGTTATACGTACATGATTCGGCGACCCGGAGGTGCCGGAGTTCTTTTAAGTGCTAGTAAATCTACCGACACGAGGCTGACGTATTTGAGCATCTTCAGATACCACCGGACTGAGCCAGGATCGAACCTGCCAAGTTGGGGTCAGAAGGCCAGCGCCTCAAGCGTTTGAGCCACTTGGCCCGTTAATGCATATTGATAGGGTTATATCTGGGGGAGGGCTTGTTAATTAATGCAGCTGAGTTCTTCTAAGAGTTAGGAACCTGTGATTGTTTTGGCAGCTGTAGCCATACTTATCCCATATCAGAGATTATTTAGGATTGTGTGTATTTTGATGTTCTCGAATATTATATAGGCTAATAAAATTATTATTGTCCCTTTGTACCTCATATTTCTCCCTCAAGAATATAATTATAGTCTGTGTATATTTTATTTCATGAAAATCTGGTATAGGCCTAGTTCCTTCTTGCTGCTCGCGTGGATTTAAACAGTTAATATGAACAATTAACATTAAACCTATGCCCATTAGCTAATGATGATTACTGTGAATTGTTTGTACAGCACTGAGTATATACTCGTATACCAATACGTCATTATTTATATCACACTTCATCTGTGTGTTTAATAATAGTGTTTTAGCTTATTAATGTCCCGAAGATGGTTTTCCGTGGTTTCCCATTTTCACACCAGGCAAATGCTGGTGCTGGACCTTAATGAAGACCACGGTCGCTTCCATCCACTCCTAGGCCTTTCCCATCCCATCATTACCATAAGAGCTATCTGTGTCGGTGTGAGCTAAAACAAATTTTAAAAACTTTTTAGTGCAACATTAGTTGAAGTTTGGAAATTATATGTGTGGAATGTCTTAACTTATGTATCCTAATAAGTTTGTTTGAATTTGAAAATTATATGTAGGCTATGAAATTTTTAAGTTTTTAGCAATCTTTAGCAGTTTACAATTAAGTGCAATGGTATTTAATGTACTTATCACTTCTATTGGGTCCGTACCTGTCAGGATCACAATAAATAAATAAATAAATAAATAAATAAATAAATAAATAAATAAATAAATAAATAAATAAATAAATAAATAAATAAATAAATAAATAAATAAATAAATACATTTATTGTGCGTAAATTGAAGCCTAACTAGATAAGTGTTCTATATTAATTAAAAAAATGTGAACCATTGGATTACCTCGAGAGATAGACACCTGCCAAACACTGCACATCCAAAACCAAAAGACAAAACCAAATCCTATGGCGTAACAGCCCCGAAGGGCCCGCTCCTCAGCCCGAAGGCCTGAAGATTATGAGGTGGTCAGCACGACGAATCCTCTCGCCCGTTATTCTTGGCTTCCAAGACCGGGGCCGCTATCTCACCGTCAGATAGCTCCTCAAATGTAATCACGTAGGCTGAGTGGACCTCGAACCAGCCCCCAGATCCAGACAAAAATCTCTCACCTGACCGGGAATCGAACCTGAGGTCTCCGGGTAAGAGGCAGGCACGCTACCCCCTACCCCCTACATGTAACTCGAACAAATTTTTTTAAATTCACGGATACAAGAAACAGATAGTTATTCGCCATAAAAGTAGTAAGCTTTTGAAAAATTAGTTCTGTGATCTACTTTTGAATACAAGAGTAGTAAAATAAAGCATCTTTTCCACGGATTAGTTTTGCTTTCACCAGCCTTCAAAAGATTTGTTTCCGAGTGGCTTACAGAGATGTTGTCGTTGGGAAAAAGAAATCTAAATTATACTTTTCTTTGTGCTTGATTTTACGTGCCATGCTCAGCACCTAGAGTTAAATTACTATATGAATATGCATCATTTTCATACAAAGAAAGTGCAGAAGGAACACACAGAGAAGCATGTGCATGCACTTGGGTCGCTTTAGCGCGCAGCGGCCAGCAGGCGTGTACTTGAGTCGAGCAATTCTCAGGAGGCCCTGCCCAGCCCCGCTTGTTTGATTAGAGAGAGAGGAAAAAAGTAGGGCTGGCTTTGCTTGTTTCATTCCTCCCCAGTATTTCCTTTTGAGGTCTCCCATGTTCGGTGGGGAGGTCTTTACATCCCACATGCTCCGCCCCATGTGTGAGGGACGTAGTTTGTATACGTACCTGGATATATATATATCAAGTACGTACTCTTTGTCTACTGCGGATGTAAAGCCTTTTAAAAGTAAACACACGCTACCACATAATGGCCCCTCTTCCAAGAATGTTTAGAATTGTTGAACAATATGAAGACGATGCGATTCTCTTCTCCTCCACAACAATAGACCGAACGATGCTATGTTGTCATTGTATAGAGCTTCTACTATTTTTTTTAAAAAAAAGAAAGTTTCAATTTATTAACGGAATGATAGCAGAAATATATTACAGCATTACTAAGTCAGTGCTGATACAACATTATTAATATTACTACTATTATTTATTTATTTATTTATTTATTTATTTATTTATTTATTTATCTGCTCACGCTCCATGGTTGGGTTTTTCCTTCGGACTCAGCGAGGGATCCCACCTCTACCGCCTTAAGGCCAGTGTCCTGGAGCGTGAGACTTTGGGTTGGGGGATACAAGTGGGGAGAATGACCAGTACCTTACCCAGGCGGCCTCACCTGCTATGCTGAACAGGGGCCTTGGTGGGGGATAGACAAGGAAGAGGGAAAGAAGCGGCCGTGGCCTTAAGTTAGGTACCATCCCGGCATTTGCCAGGAGGAGAAGCGGGAAACCACGGAAAACCACTTCGAGGATGGCTGAGGAGGGAATCGAACCCCCCTCTACTCAGTTGTCCCCCCGAGGCTGAGTGGACCCCGTTCCAGCCCTCGTACTGATTTTTCAAATTTCATGGCAGAGCCGGGAATCGAACTCGGGCCTCCGGGGGTGCCAGCTAATCACACTAACCACTACACCACAGAGGCGGATCATACCAGCACAGATTGTCTTATGGCGACGATGGGATAGTAAAGAGCTAGGAGTGGGATTGAAGCGATCGTGACCTTAATTAAGGTAGGCTACAGCCTCAGCATTTGCCTGGTGTGAAAATGGGTAACCATGGAAAACATCTTCAGGGCTATCGGCAGTGGGGTTCGAACCCACTATCACCCGAATGCAAGCTGACAGCTACCTGACTCAACCTGCGCAGCCTGTTGCTCAAATAATAATAATAATAATAATAATAATAATAATAATAATAATAATAATAATAATAATAATAATAATAATAATAATAATCTAATAATAATAATAATAGTAACAACTTCAAGTTTGTCTATAGTTCAAAACTAGATATTCACTTTCGTAAAGCATTCAGGTTCCTACACTGTTATGTGATGCTTTATTTTAAGATAAGTGGAGTTAAAATATTTTTTTTAACGTCACAACTAATTCTTCTTCTTCTTCTTCTTCTTCTTCTTCTTCTTCTTCTTCTTCTTCTTCTTCTTCTTATTCGCTCCATGGCTAAACAGTTAGCGTGCCTGTCATTGGCCAAGGGTGCCCAGGTTCGATTTCCGACCGGGTCGGAGTGTTTGACCTTAATTGTTCAATTCCGATGGCTTGGGGGCAGTGTGTTTGTGTGCTGTCTTCACCATTAAAATTCATTCTCAGAAACGCGCAGGTCCTCTACAAGGCGTCAACGGGAAAGACCTGCACCAAGCCTCTCTGGACACCACACAGGATTAAAATGTTATTACCGGGCGAGTTGGCCGTGCGCGTAGAGGCGCGCGGCTGTGAGCTTGCATCCGGGAGATAGTAGGTTCGAATCCCACTATCGGCAGCCCTGAAGATGGTTTTCCGTGGTTTCCCATTTTCACACCAGGCAAATGCTGGGGCTGTACCTTAATTAAGGCCACGGCCGCTTCCTTCCAACTCCTAGGCCTTTCCTATCCCAAGGTCGCCATAAGACCTATCTGTGTCGGTGCGACGTAAAGCCCCTAGCAAAAAAAAATATTATTATTATTATTATTATTATTATTATTATTATTATTATTATTATTTTATCCGTTTAACGCCAATAAAGACCATGTTAAATAACTGTTACAAATTTTTTGAATTCTTTTCTGCAGTCCAGAATCGCTGCATTCCTTCCTTGGCAGCCTGCCGTCTTTCCATTGCCCACCACTGTTCTGCTTTTCTTCTTCATGGAAGCACTTGAAGTTGTTCCGGGACTGTGTTTGATTTGAGATGTCCTTTCGCCTTAGTCCAGCCTTGATGAATTCCTACCTCACGTCCTGGAACCACCTGTCACGAACTTTAGGTCTAGGCCTGCTATCAAGTATCTGAAATATTTGTTTCGTCAATCGCTTTCCATCCATTCTGAAGAGGTATTAATATAATTTCAGTCTTCTTTTATTATTATTATTATCATTATTATTATTATTATTATTATTATTATTATTATTATTAGTGGTTCGAATGAGCCTACTTTGGACCACGCTTGTTCAACTGTTGGGCTTTCGTCTTTGCCCAGTATTGTCACATTTTCTGCCGGTGTAAATCCTTTCTGTCATCTGTTCAAGAGGTTCCTTTCTTCCGGGATTTTCCTGAAATCTATGAACTTCTTTCAGGGTATGTCTTACAGACCCTCTATTTTGAAGACCTGATATTCCCAGTTTTTCAATGTCCTTCTCAGCTTCTGTCAGCCAAGTGGTACGAATCTTCTTGCTCTGCCAGAAGATGAACAGACAATTGGTCAATCTTTTGGGAGGCAGTCTTACTATATGGCCATAGAAGGCTACTCTCCTTTTCCTAGCACGATCAGAGAGCCCCTCTGTATGTTCTTAGAGCTCGGAATTGTGCCGTCTACGGAATTCTTCATCTTCCTTTACTGGACGTAAGATCTTCCTGAGAATTCTCCTCACTCTGACTTCCAGTTTCTCCATCAGATCTCTTCGGTTCAGTGAAAGACACGCCATGGAATTATTATTATTATTATTATTATTATTATTATTATTATTATTATTGTACCGGGCGGTACACCTCCACTCCGCTAATTTAAAATGTGCGCCTGTTGAAACTCCTCTGCTGGAGGAGGGCTGAACTTTATCTACGCTGTTAATTCTTTACCTTCTCAGAAGATGTCACCACGTGGAAAATTTTGAGTTTTTGAACTGTGTCATTTTTGATGTGTTTTTGTTTCGCCTGAAGTAAGAAGTGTAAACTTTCTCTCCTAGAGGACACTACTGAAGATCTACAATAGTGCAACCTAGTGCGGAGTCAAAGAACTATTTTGTTGGAGAAAATTTAATTTCAAGAGTTTGTTCTTTGTTAAATTTCCTTCTGTCATTGTTTAAGTTGGCTATATTTACCCCTTTCTTCCCCTTGTTATGAATGTATCCAATCCCGAAATTCTTCTATTAATTTCTGACCAATCTGGTGTATCTTCCCCCAACTTGTATCGGTTGCGGGGTCCTACCCAATAAAATTATTGTGGGCGGGTGTTTTCATTCCCCTAACGCCTAGAACCTTCCGCGAGAGGATATAAACTGCTGATTTTTGGGTCTCAGCGCCACTTCTGTTCCATCTTTCAGTGTGTTAAGTACATAGCAGGAGGCGGGAAGCGCCTCTTTCTTCGGCAGCGGTCAACAACAAGGTAATGGCCGATTAATAACTTCTTTCTTTGCTAGCTCAGCAGTTTAACTTTCGGGGCGGGTTCTAAGCGTTCAACCATGTAACCTTTTCCTAAAATGTAACTACTCTTTTCATATATTCTCTTTTAAAGCTTCATACTGGGATAGAGAGTGCTAACCCTCTCGAGCTCCCACTCATATTGTTGTGAAGTGAACTTAGTTTTCTCAATCTATTCTTCGTTAACGTAAAACAAATTGTTCTCTTCTTAAGTCACCTCTTTAGTATGGGATTAGCCCTTGTATTAACGGCCTAGGGCCAAGTAGGTCTTAATCAAAGTGTATTAGGAGTGCAAGTTCGCCTCCTCTCAAATTGTTTTAGAGGTCATTTAATTAACCTGCTTTTCATTTAATAGACCTCAGTAGATTGGGTATTTTACCCCTGTGTTTATGTCCGTTGAGGACAGCTTGAAGGTGGAGTTTGGTGTTTCCTGGGAGAGGCTTAAATTAAAGAGCGAGTGGCTCTTTTGGAAATGGAGTGTTGTATGCCTCGAGGAGGCTTTACTGTGTAATTTGGAGCAAGTGCTCCAGGGTTTGATTGGGGTCTTCTGCCCCTTTGTTAAAATTTGTATATCGGAATGTTGGGCTAGTTGCTCAAGAATTGTGAACTCAGGGCTCGAAGCCCAAATTCTGTAATCCCTGTAATTGTACATTTCAAATGGTGTTTCGGCTACTAAGTACCTGTTCTTTGTTATTACTTAATCTTGAAAAGAAAATATAACCTTGTTAAATTTTACATTAACTTTGATTCCGTAGTTTGAGACCCATTCACGCCCGCACCTTCTTACACCTCTACCTACCACCAAAACACGGTAACAATTATTATTATTATTATTATTATTATTATTATTATTATTATTATTATTATTATTATTATTATTCTTTCATTTCGTCCAGCTTAAAGTGACTCTATATGTACAGTGTTGCCAAGGCCAGTCCAGCCGCCATGTTTTGGCCAAGTACTCAATCAGCTGATAGTTGAAGGAGAGTGATATTATAATTATTTCAATAAAATATAGACTAGGTCAATGTTTTAAGATGTTATTTATTTTGCTTATGCTGTATGTATATAGGCCTATCAGTATTTGTTATATTCAAACTCTGACTACCTGACGTTAGACTTCAAAATTTAGAGTTATACGTGGTATAGGCCTACAAGTCACAATTATTGAAGAGGTTAGAAATTCTGTATTGGTAGCTAGGCCTATAACAACATTTATATTATAATGCATGTGGCATATAATAGTATAGTCATTGTCTTGAATAATGTATGTGATCACTGTAAAGTTAGCCTACATTTAATTTTTTTCTATTTGCTTCACGTCGCACCGATACAGATAGGTCTTAAGGCGACGATGGGACAGGAAAGGCCTAGGAATGGGAAGGAAGTGGCCGTGGGGTACTTGCCTGGTGTGAAAATGGGAAACCACGGAAAACCATCTTCAGGGTTGCTGACAGTGGGGTTCGAACCCACTATCTCCCGGATGCAACCTCACATCTGCGCGCCCCTAACTCGCCCGGTCATTTACATTTTTTTAAAATTATAACATTACCATATATCAGGTTACATGGTTTTAACATACCAGAATTATACAACGCAGTATCATAAAACTATACGTAGAAATGTACTTTTTATATATGACTTATCGGTATCATTACGTAGGCCTATATAATCTGAACACACGCAGAAGATAGAAAATAATATGACTAGTTAACCGATGGATAGACAAAACTGTATTACCTAGCTCCATATTTATGTTAACGTAATAGGTAGCCTAAGTTAACATAATACACTGTACCATTTTACCTATGGTACTAATAGAAATAATAGCGAAAACCTGCTACTTTTTAGTGGCAAAAACAAGCAACTGCCATGGCCTCCGGGTTGTGTATAGTGCTCCTTTAATGATGGCTACGGTTTGATCCCCGCAACTAGGAATTAAATATTAGTATCACTATATAACAGGCCTGTCGTTTGAGAAAATACTACTTGTTGCTTGGTGAAAACAAGCAGTTTTCCTGGTCCCGGTGTACTTGTATTCAGGACTCAACTATCGACCACCCGCTGTTCGAATTCCGTGATGTGCGACTAAGTCGGTTAGTACCGGTAGATATCCGCTGTGTTTTAAACATTCTATTTGCTACTATCGGTTTTGCTAATGCATTGTTATCACTGTTGTCAATACCTTCTTCTTTTTCTACCACTCTTCCCACAGCTGTAGGGTTGTGTGTTGGAATTGCGTCACACATGTGGATTTGGTCCTGTTTAACGGCCGGATGCTATTCCTGACGCAAATCATATATGGAGGGATGTAATCACTATTGCGTGTTTCTGTGGTGATTGGTAGTTTGGTATGTTGTCTGAGTATGAAGAGGAGAGTGTTGGGACAAACGCAAACACCCATTAAAGTACCCCACCCGACCGGGAATCGAACCCGGGACACCCTGAACCGAAGGGCAGTACTCTGGCCATTCAACCAAGGAGTCAGACTATTGTTGTTATCATTATACTGTGTGGGAAAACTCAACTTGATGATAGGCGGCACTTATAACCACGTCCTTTAATTGATGAATAGCCATAAATGTTTGAATTCGAGAATATATCAATACGGTAAAAATGAATGAGACTACAGTGAATGATTGGGAGTGACCTTTCCTGTAAGTTTTGTTAAGTGAAGGTTTCAGATAAAACAGATATTTTCGGGGATAGGGCCTACTTGAAAATATGTGAAAAAGAATATAATCGTGAAAATCTCTGTTATTTTCCTTACAGGGTGAAATCGCACAAAACGTAAAATGTCGGAAATTATATTCTAAACATCTTTCCTTATGTACAGGTTTTCGATACGGTGAATATTAACGGAGGAATCTGACATTTACAGTCTTGGACTCTATACTATTAATAACCCATTTTGTTATTATTGTTATCATTACAATGCACGAAACAACTCTACTCGTTGTTGGTGTTGCTGAAAACAAGCAATTGCCTAATTGCATTTTAAAAACCTTTCCTGATCTGTTACTGCAACCATAAGCATAATAGCCTGGCGTAATTTTCTTCAAAACACAGACCTCAGAAATACGTAAAATCACACACATTTCTTAACTAATAATACTGAATAATCTTCCATGTTTAATAAGAACATATTTTCAGTGTATTAAGGTTAAACAGGTAGCTTGTACTTCGCTGAAATTGCATAAAGAGTGATCTACCCTGTGCTAAATACATACGTTTATATCAGCTGACGGGACATTTGGCTAAAACATGGCGGAGCCAATCAGAATGAAGCACTCGTTGGCCACACAGTACATATAGAGTCACTGTAGTCCAGCTATTTCAACCGTTTCCTGTACTTCGGTGAGCTTCCTTCCGTTCTTCGGTCCACGTCTTGTCTGTCTTCATTTTAGGTTTTGTTCTAAAACTCTGTAGACCTTCAAGTTTCTTCTTTAAAGGGTCATGTTGCAAAATATCGCCACGTAAAATTCCCAATTCTTGTATTTGTAAATCCTTTTCCTCTTCTGTGAACCAGACACCTTTAATTTTCTTATTCAGAAAGTAGGCAAAGATTCCAGTCGACAATCTTCCTTGTTCCTTCTGGTCTCATTCGTATTACGTGACCGTAGAGAGAACTCCTTCTTTTTCTAACAGTGTATGTTATTTTCTCCATACTTCGTGATTGTCCCTTCTCCTATATTCTCCATTTTCCTTTACTGGGACCAAGATCTTCCTCAGAATTTCTTTGGCCTTTAGTTATTCTGCCAGACCTTTCTTATTCATCATTATTATTATTATTCCTCGGATGAAATTATCTTTATATCAATCTGTTTTCAGACCTACTTTGCTGTACGAGAATTAACGCTGGGTGGACTCAGGTTATCTTATTCATAAGTTGGAAGCATTCTAATAGAGAAAAGGAATACAATGCAAAACAAGAGCTTATGATTTTGACTGATGATGGTCTCTAGCAAGGCCGAAACTAGTTTCAAATATTGTAACTATTTTAGGTTAAGTAATGAGTATTCAATAGGTGGAAACCTTTTAGCTGTTGTTTAACAATATATTGCTCTTTAGTACAGAATGATATGAAACATATTACCTATGATAAGAAAAAAAGAAAGAAAGAATTATTATAACCATCATAATTGCAAAAATTTCAGATCAATCTGCACCTATTATGAATTTGAACACAGGCGCAAGTTTCCGAACCAGGGACTCGTTTTCCTTTTATTTTTCCTTGCAGTATCAGTTGTTGGAGTTGGCATTTCTCGTTACGCAAAATATGGCCAAAGTATGCTACCTTCCTATCTTTTATAGTCTTTGTTACTTGTAATTCTTCACTCAAGCGCTGCAGAACCACGACGTTCCTTACGTGACGCAGCGAAGATATTCTTAGAATACGACGATAACATCAGAGCTCAAAGGAATTTAACCGTTTAATTATTACGGTCGTGAGTTTCCAAGTCTCTGCACCGTAATACAAAGCGCAGAAGACATAACACTTAAAGGACTCAGCTTCTAAGATGAAGGTTTAAGTTCAGATTACATGAAACTTTCTTCATCCGATGGAATGCTGCCCATGCTTTCCCAATGCGGAGTTTTACTTCTTTTTACATCTCTCATTTAGTGAACAGCCTTAACAATCTATCCTCTGCACTCTTAGTAGTTGTTTTCCACTAACATAGATGAGATTATATTTGCCACAGCTCTTACTTATGACCATCATGTTTGTTTTCGGTGTGTTAAGATTCATTCCATACCATTCACTGACACTCGATCGACTATTCTTTGCAGTCCTTCTGCACTATCAGCAGATTGTACCGGGTTATCAGCATATCTGAAGCTATAAATAATACCCCATTTATAGGGATGCCATCCTCTACTTTTTCCAGAGCCTCCCTGATCAACTCCTCGAAGTAGAAATTAACAATAATGGAGATAATATACATCTTTGTTGAACCCTTTTACATATGTGGAATTCTTCCGATGTTTGGTTCTCTATTCGTACTTCAGCTCTTTTATACCAGTAAAGATTAGTAATAATTCTTACATCTTTGTCAACTATGCCAGATATTTATGGAATTTCCAGGAGTTTCCCTTTTTTACCTTATCGAAAACTTTTTCAAAGTCTACAAAACAAACGAACACATTCTGGTTTACGTCTCGGCATCTTTCTACCGATACACGAATACTAAATAAAGCCCTCTTTTATGCCAAATCCATTTCTGAAACTAAACTGGATGTCTCCAATACCTCCTTCTAATTTCCTGGCTTTAAAATGTGGCTCATCAAGCAAATGGTTCATATTCCTCACATTTCTCTGAGTTATTTTTCTTCGGCATTGGTACAAATGTTGGCATCACCCAATCATTTCTCATATTACCTGAATCGAATATATTATTAAATATATTTTTCTGAAACATCTACGAGTCATTCATTGAGTAGTTTAAGAATTACACCTTGTGTTTCATCCGTACCAAAGACTTTACTATTCTTTATTTGTTTGATTGCCTTCCTTATCTCTTCATTTGTAAAGGCGAGACAAGTTGAAGCATCGATCACTTCTGACACCCCTTTTTGTTGAGCCGTAAACAGATCTTCTGCGTATTGCTTCAATGTTCTTATTTTGTCTTCTGCATGAAGTATAGCTTTGTCTTCATGGTCTGTAATCGCACTCATGGTTCTTACTTTCCATAGGCCTGCAGAATCTTTAATCTATTTTATGTAGGTTGAACATATCATGCTTGCTTGTTAGTTTTTCTGTTTCATGACATTGTTTTGTTAATAAATTATTCCTTTGCCTCTTTAATTTTTCTCTTAATTGTGCGGTGATCTGCTTGTTTTGTATTTCGTTATTATTCTTACATTTTCTCCTTTCTTCCATAAAATCCAGACTTTTGTCCTATAGTTTGACGTTAACTTCTCTCTCACTGTGGATAACAGTGATTCTTTTATAGCTTCCTAATTTTGATTTCAACACATTACTTGCTTCTTCTTTTATTCTGGCGAATTTGTTACTCAACAAACCTCTTATTTACTGCTGCACTGTCATGTCCGTAAATGTTTGTACATCAATTCCATTTGATTTCAGAGGCTTTGTTATTTCCTTGAACTTTAGCTTTGGCACGGTTTACAAGAGAATGTGATCTGCCCCAGGGTTGTCCTTGGCACTTGTAATAGAATTATGAAATCGTTTGTTCATTAGAATATAATAGTCAATTTGCTTTCTGATTATATTTTGCTTACTCTCCGCTGGTGATATCTATGTGTGTAATCTTCTTAGGGGTTGTTTAAAATGTGTGTTCATTATTGTGAAGTTCTTTTCTTTTGCAAATTAAGCGAATGTGTCACCTATTTCGTGTATCTCCTCTTTCTAGAACTGGAAAAAATCTTAAGAAAAGCATCTCGATTTATTCTGGTTGATTTCCGACAAAAGAGTATTGTTAAGAAAGTATTGCAAATTTTGGGCCGGGATGATTTGGGAAAAAGGAGACGAGCTTGCTCTACTAAGTGATATGTTCCGAGCTGTCTTTGAAGAGGTGGCGTGGAGTGACATTAGACATTAGTACACGAATAAGTTTGAGTGGTGTTTTTAATAGTACGAAAGATCACAAGATGAAGGCAACGCTTTAATTTAAGAGGACAAATCGTGGCAAATATTCACTTATAGCATGAGGAGTTGGGGATAGGAATAATTTACCAAGGAAAATGTTCAATAAATTTCCAAATTGTTTGAAATTATTTAAAAAATGAGGTAAACAACAGATAGGGAATCTTCCACTTAGGGGGGCAGGGGGCAGTCAATCCCCCAGTTTTTGTAGCAAATATTACATTTTTGTTTGCATTTTAGCCGGCTGAAAGAAGGAATTACAGGAATTATTTAAACGAGCGACTTGTACAAGCCCTGTTGTCTTATCAGCGAGTTCCTTTCTTTATTTTATTTAATTATTAACAAAATTATTAGCGTAAATACGCACAAAATGTCGTTCGTCTCGGCTATCCGATTTGTATAGCGCCACAGCAAGTAGTGGAGTTTGTGTGTGCTGTGAGGAAGGGTAGCAGGGCTATTTTCCTCTTTCTTATCACCCTCTTTGGGGTACGTTGTATCAATCTGTGTGTTGTTCTTTTCTTAGTGCCCAGTATTTCCTCATTCTTTCTCATCTTAGTTTCCTCTCATCTTCCGAGATGATAGACTTGGTTTACAACGTAGATTTGTCTTGGAATCTTACGTTTTCGTCTTTAGTCACTACTTTAGTTGTTCAGTCGAACAGTGAATTTTCTGAAATTTTCAATTCTAGCAGGTTTTTCTCAGTTTCTTTACACCAGTTGGGTTTTGTTTTGCAGTTACGGAAAACTTCAAAGAATCAGGGGTACATTAATATATATATATATTGCCAAAGTTATGGACACTGAGGTATGATTCACCCGTTTGCCGCGCGCATTCGTCTCTCTGGCAGTCTCTTGAGTGTCTCTTAGTTTCTTAATGTGTAGTCAAATACTAAATGATTTTAACTGTATAATCACACCGTACTTATATTTGATTGTAATAAATTCGTAATATTGTTCCTTTGGTGAAAGTTTCATTGCTTAGAATTCAATCAAAATCTTTTTTAAAAAAAGCTATTATTACCGCACTTAAATTGGTAAACTGTCAAACTTTACCTCTCTGTCGAAATTCATTCAGTGAGCACCAAAAAACTTATCATTTTGTAGTTTGCTTCTTCAGTTTTGATGTGTATAACCCCCACCCTCACCCCCGTCCTCTATGTCCCGTATATTTTTATGCCGAGCACTATTAATTCCCATTCGCCTCTACTGCAAATGCAGATCAGTGGTGATTAACTGATTGATTGATTGATTGATTGATTGATTGATTGATTGATTGTTTGATTGATTGATTGATTGATTGATTGATTGATTGATTGCGTGTATCTCGTATAATCACAGTAACACCTGCTTGTTTCGTAATTTTCAGTGCTACAATAATGTCTTCTTAAAATATTCCAAGATCTGCTTCTTCACTGTCTCCAGCGGTGCATGCGTCTGATTAATATTCATGTTACAATATTTTGTATTATCTGTAAAATACGAAACATTGTAACATGGCCGAATTACAAAAAACAGTCTCTTTCAATTAATGCTGAATTTCGCCATTATATCCCCGTCTTCAAACCAGAAGCGACGTATGCAAGTGAAACATTATTCAAGCTAAATACCCAAGCAAAAACAGACAAACTGCAGAAAGTGGATAGAAGAATTCTCGGGACAATTATTAATAAAAAACATCAGGTTGATGACCAGTGGAGACTTAGTAATTCAGTAATTTACAAGGAAAGGGAATCAATTATTGACACGATAAGAAAACGGAGGATTGCATTCTTTGGACACCGTCTGTCAAATTTTAGACTCCTAAAACAGCTTTCTGATTTCTTTTGGAATAGTAAAACAAAAAACATTTGGTTTAAAGAATTACTAATGGATTTGGATGAATTGAAAATAACTTCAGAGCAAATTGAAAACAGAGAAGAGAAGAAGATTCTAAACAACAAATATACAAAACTATCATTAAAAAACTAAAAAACGTAAGCAGTATGTTATATCAGCAGAACTGGCGGCAAGATCGTGTAGAATGAAGAAGTTTTGGGAAAAGAAGAAATTATCAAGTGTTAAGAAAAGAACTTATTTTTTGAAGATTTTATTGTATAAGGTTGATTTTGGTGCTACAGTGTGGGCGTAAACAGTGTAAATAAATATCTGCAAAATGGCAACTCTGTTACAAATCGTCTCTCTATTTTCTCCACTTCTCTTTAGCTCTCAATTTCTTTAGCCAAACAGTCTCCCATCCCTATTATGTCTAGCATCCTTTTCGCCTTGTAATCACCAAGTGGATGTTTTATCTGATGTTAGTATGCTAGATTCATTATTTATCACCCGTTTCCCTCTTCTTAATATTAACTGACATTTTATTACATTTCTAGCAGTATCTGCTTGTATGCTTATATCTTCACATATGACTCTAACTCCACTATTAGCTGTACATTCTGGTGGACCCATTACCCATTATTATTTTGCAGAACATATTAACTACTATATTTAGTTCTTTACTGCCTTCTTCATTGACCCGTACTTCTGCCCCCATACAATGATCTAGATTTTACAAGCGAATTTAAAATATATTTCTGCATATTATATTTAATATTTCGCATCTTCCTCCTAAAGCATCTCGTGCTAGATGTAGCGGCCAGCTCTTTCATTTCTGCTCGTTTTGTTTTTTCATTCCACTTACCGTTAGACGTCAGTATAATTCCTAAATATTGTATTTATAATTCTACACTTTCTATCCATAACTTAAGATTTTTCCTTAAATTATTTCCATTTTTTTACATACAAATACTTTTGCTTTAATTTTTGTTTTTCGAATTGTGCCTCGATGGATTGCGTGTTAACAAATATCACATTTTCAGTGTCTGTGTCTTGTTCGTCTGCCGGCTTTGACATCCTCCCAGTATCTCTTGCGCCCACTGATCAGCGCTTTCTTCCGCTCCTCAGCTAAAGGGCCTCTACGTCTTCTGGGTTCTGTCTCCACCATAAAACGCTGATAGCTTTTCACCATCCTTCTGAAACTAACCCTGATCTTTCTCACACTGTTGGAACCATTTCATCGCAGATGCCTTTGTTTTAGAAAATCCCAGGTATTCTTTGTGAAGCGGTCATTATTCACATGGAAGGTGTGCCCATAAAACCGCAATATTCTCTTTGTAATATTGTTGTTATTATCGGTTCCATCTTGCTGTATCTTTTTTACTGGATTTCAGTCGAACCTGCCCGTCAACCTGTCTGTTGCCCCAAATCTTCCGTAGTAGCCCGCGTTCTCTTTTAAGTAGACGATTGACTTGTCATTTTCGGTTCACGAACACGGTCTCCGAAGCATATAAGCCTTCTGGTCTAACAACACTGCTGCAATTTCTTAATTTGACTCCGAAACTCAGCATCTTGTTATTACAGATTTTTAAGTCAATATTAATGAAATATTAATTTTTAAATTCGATTTTATGCAACATTTAACAGTTTTCGTGGTGGTGCTTTGCGTAACAGGCAAAGTTCGACAGAGCAAGAAGTTGTCGTCTGCTGAAACCAGGTCAGGAATTGCTTTACTTTTAAGACATGGGCTTGTCATGTTCTCCTTCCCTTCATTATCCAAAATATCGTTAGCAAAAAGTAGGAACAGTATTGGTGATAGCTTGACTCCCCGATTTAATCAAATATTTGACTATCTCTTTCCTACAGTTAAGTCTTCTTTTAAGTTAATCGCGCATTTAACTTCTGCATACAGTTCTTCAATGGCATTGATCATTTTATTTGACACACGTATTCCAGCCAGCTTCGCAGCGACCGCCCGTCTGCTGAAAGAATCAAAACCTTTCTGTAAATCCATAGCAGAAATATATAATTTAACACCTCTTCTCTTTAATTTTCAAGGCCAACCTTTTAACATCACAGTCATACAAATTTACGCACCAACCACTGAAGCTGAAGAGGAAGATATTGACCAGTTTTATGAAGACTTACGAGAATTGCTACAGTTAACACCAAAGAAGGATGTCGTCTTCATTATTGGCGATTGGAATGCCAAAGTAGGAAATCAAACTGTAGATGGAGTAACGGGAAAATTTGGCCTTGGCACAACAAATGAAGCTGGACAGAGACTCCTAGAATTCTGTCAAGACAACTCACTGGTCATTACCAACACACTGTTTCAATTGCCCAAACGACGCCTATACACCTGGACCTCGCCAGATGGTAAATGTCGGAATCAGATCGACTACATACTCTGTAGTCAAAGGTGGAGGAGTGCTGTACAGTCATCCAAAACAAGGCCTGGGGCTGATTGTGGATCAGATCACGAGCTCTTAATTTCCAAATTCCGGCTCAAATTAAAGAGGATTGACAGAGCTAAACCATCAAGCAGATATGACCTAAATAGCATACCTCTTGAATATACAGTAGAGGTTAGAAACAGATTTAATGGATTAGATTTAAGAGATAGAGTCCCAGAAGAGCTATGGTCAGAAGTACGTTGTGTTGTTAAGGAGACAGCGGAAAAGCATATTCCCAAGAAAAAGAACAAGAAGAAGGCCACATGGTTATCGGGTGAAGCACTACAAATAGCAGAAGAAAGAAGGAATGCAAAAATCAAAGGGGAAAGATCGAAAATGTCTAAATTAAATGCAGAGTTTCAGAAACTAGCTAGAAGAGATAAGAATGCCTTTTTGAATGAACGGTGCAAGGAAGTTGAGGAAAATAACAGACTGGGTAAGACAAGAGATCTTTACATAAGAATTGGAGATATCAGAGGGAAATTCCAGGCTAAGATTGGAATGATAAAAGATAAAAATGGAAAAGATCTTACTGAAGCAGAGGAGATTAAAGAAAGGTGGAGGGAATATGTAGGCAATTTGTATAGGAAAGATGGGAATACTCCTGATGATGAAGTTACTCTGTTGTCAGAGCCAGAACCAGATATCTTAGAAAGTGAGGTCAAGTGGGCCCTAGAGAGTATTGCAAACAATAAGGCAAGTGGTTATGATGGAATCCCTGCAGAACTGTTCAAAATCCTAGGAGAGGATGCTGTGAAAGTGCTACATTCAATATGTCAGCAAATATGGAAAACCCAGCAGTGGCCAAAAGATTGGAAAAACTCAGTGTTCATCCCAATTTCAAAGAAGGGCAGCGCTAAAGAATGTTCAAACTACCGAACAATCGCACTTATATCGCATGCTAGTAAGGTTATGCTCAAGATCCTGCAAAATAGGCTTCGGCAGTATGTAGATCGAGAACTACCTGAAGAACAAGCCGGTTTCCGCAAAGGCAGAGGAACCAGAGATCAAATTGCTAATATTCGCTGGATTATGGAGAAAGCAAGAGAATTCCAGAAAGACCTATACTTATGCTTTATTGACTATGCTCAAGCCTTTGACTGTGTCGACCACAATAAATTGTGGCAAGTACTCAAGACTATGGGAGTACCAGATCATCTTATTTGCCTTATGAGAAATCTCTACTCTGATCAGGAAGCTACGGTGAGAACCCTATATGGAACAACTGAATGGGTCAAGATTGAGAAAGGTGTACGTCAAGGCTGCATATTGTCACCTTACTTATTCAACTTATATGCAGAGTATGTGATGAGGAATGCCAAATTAGATGAAACAGAAACTGGAGCTAAAATTGGTGGGATACATATAAATAACCTTAGATATGCTGATGACACCACCCTGTTGGCAGAAAGTGAAGAACAACTTAAGTATCTACTAATGAAGGTGAAAGAAGAAAGTGCAAAAGCTGGACTAAGGTTGAATGTCAAGAAAACAAAGATCATGGCAACTAAACCTATCACCTCCTGGCATATAAATGGTGAAACAATGGAGGTTGTTCCTAGTTTCATCTACTTGGGCTCCAAAATAACTGCTGATGGCGATTGCAGCCATGAAATTAAGAGACGCTTGCTCCTTGGGAGGAAGGCAATGGCCAACCTTGATAACGTTTTCAAGAGTAGAGACGTAACTTTAAGAACGAAGATTCGTATAGTGAAGGCTATGGTCTTCCCAGTAGCAATGTACGGAAGCGAAACCTGGACAGTAAGAAAGGCTGAGCGCCGAAGAATAGATGCATTTGAACTATGGTGTTGGAGAAAACTCCTTAGAGTTCCGTGGACTGCGAAGAGATCTAATAAGTCCATATTACAGGAAATCAACCCAGGCTGTTCACTGGAAGGTCAAATACTCAGGCAAAAACTAAAGTACTTCGGTCATATCATGAGAAAACATGATTCACTGGAAAAGACCTTAATGCTGGGGAAGACTGATGGTAACAGGAGAAGAGGGCGACAACGGATGAGGTGGATTGATGACATCAAGGAAGCCACGGCTCTCAATTTAGAAAGACTTCGAAAAATTGTATACGACAGGAAGAAATGGCGCACTTTGGTCTATGGGGTCACGGAGAGTCGAAAGCGACTAAACGACTAACAACAACAACAACAACATTTTAATGACAAATGTATTACCTGAAGTTCTCCTTTCTTTCCTCAAACTGTGCTGGTATACTGAGGGTATAGATTAATTCTGTACTCATCTCATGGGTCCATTTTGCTAATATGCCAGTACAGTACCGGTCAAAAGTTTAGGACCACATTTAAAAGTCATGAAGTTCCATCTAGAACCTAAAATTGTGCTACTAGACCTCTGTATTTTTTTCCTGGGCTCTCGCATCTAATATGATGTACGTCGCCTTATTTCAGTGATTTACGCCAAGTAGAGTATAAGTTATACATTTTTAACTGTTGGAAGGTCACATCAGAAAGTCAACATTTTTGAAATATTATATACTATATACTCTAACTGTTTTCAAGTATCACCACCAAGATTCTTCTATAGACTTAGCAATAGTTGGGGTTATTTTGGTACAAATAGAAAAATTCCGAAAAAATGCGGTACCGACTTTTGTGCGTTTATTTTTTGTTTCAAATCAGCTCCAAAATCGTCATTTTTTCCTTTTTCTTGTCATAGGTCTCAGTGTGAGCTATCGGCATCAGAAATGTGTTCTTGGCTGCCAACCGCAGAGTGCAAATGAAACTATCAGGGCAGATAAGTTTGATGCCGATAGCTCGTCCTGAGACCTTGGGGCATACATGACAAAGGCAAAGAAAAATCAACCATTTAGTCCTGGTTCGAAAAAAAAAATAAAACACGCAAAAAACGGTACCGCATATTTTCGGAATTTTTATATTTATACTAAAATGGCCCCCACCTATTCGTAAGTCTACAAAAAAATCTTGGTGGTGATATCTGCAACCAATTAGAGTATTCAATACATTATATTATCAAAATTTTTCGGTATGACCTTCCAAGAGTTAAAAATCCATAACTTCTACAGTATTTGGGCTAACTCAATGAAATCAGGCGACATATATCCTGTTAGATGTGAGAGCTCAGAAAGAAAATTACAGAGGTCTAGTGGCACAATTATAGGTTCTAGATGACATTTCGTGATTTCTTTACGTGGTCCTAAACTTCTGACCGGTACTGTATAAATCTTGCTAAGTGTGTCCAACCGAGTAACGCCCTTATAAATATTTTTATTAGATTTCTCTCCCTTCCTTTTGTATACAGGACATAGTATTTCTTCTTTACAAACTCTTGGAATAATCCTTCGATCAAAAATTGTTATTTTGTAAAATTAAGCAATTTCCTGAATTATACGTAAAGTTTAAGGGCTAAAGCGCCCAGGAAGGTTTTAAATTATGAGTCTTGGTTAGCTCTTATCAAATTTAAAAAGCGAATTTCGAAAATCACTTCCGGCCTAAATGCACTTCCGGAAAATCTGCCTAAAGTCACTTGTTTCTTTACTCGTTTTCTTTTATTCAAATCCTAGCCAAATTAACTTATTTACATAAGTCATTCTGTAATGTGTTCCTTCGTTCAATACCGTCAGGCGTTTTTTTTATTTTTTAATAATGTCCTGACTGAAAGTAGTTAGAAGGGCTTAAGTAAACCTCCGAACTGACTCACATTAGCGCTCGTTGTGGTAGAAGAAGACAAACTGCTAATCTAATGGATCGGAAAATGATGATTACGAAAAACATTCTAATTTTTAGGAATAAATAAAGAATATATTCCCATAATTTATTATATTTTATTTACTTAAAATTCGTAGCTCATATCCCTAGGATGTTTTCAACATAGTTTTGCTTGTCTGAAGGGCTTGAACGGAGGATTTTTTTTATTCGGAGCATGACTGTTATTATCTAACTCTTTTTAAACTTCGTAAGTGATTTCACTAGTAACACCTGATTTTCCTTTCCTTTGTTTTTTCATTGTCGCTAGTATTTCATCCGTAGTTACTAGAAAGTCTAATACGGACAGAGATGTCTGAGAATATTAGTGTCATTTTTATTAGCTCTTCGATTATTATCTCGACCCCTACTAATCCATTTAAATACTTAACCCACTCATCGTTGCTTATGTTTTCTTAGGTTCAATTTTTATTTTCTTGACAAATTTTGTTTATTCTGATCCATACTTAGTTAGTTTCAACGTTGTTAAGAACAAGGTCTACATGGGATTTCCGCGTCAACATTCCATCATTGTGTGATTTCTCTAGGTATTGCGAAAATTGATTTTTTTCTTTTCTTTCTGTAAGGTTGAGTTGATAGCTTAAGAGTTGACGGGAGTCGGACCAACATCGACAACGCACATCAGTTATCCTCTCTTCCGCCATGTCGCGTCAATAGTCTCAGTTGTGACGACCTTGACAACTGACAATAGCTGAATATTTTATCTTTATTATTATTATTATTATTATTATTATTATTATTATTATTATTATTATTATTATTATTATTATTATTATTAATAGCAAATACATCGCAATTGGGAAATATCCCTGTGGCAATGGTCACTTACAGTACTGTAGTGTGATAGTGAAGTTAAAATATAATTACCCAATAATAACAACAATAAAATCAACTACTACAAGTAGTGGTGGTGGTGGTGGTGATTATTGTTTTAAGAGGAAGTACAACTAGGCAACCATCCTCTATATAACACTAATCAGAGAGAAAGAATGGAAGGGGCCCGACACTTCGAAAAATGAAGGTATCGGCCAAAGGAAGACAAGGGCCGCGAAGGGCATGAAAATGAAAGACTCCCTAGCCCTCGCAAACCTAATAGCGTCGGGGTCGGAAAAGAACAAGTGTTGACCAAGGGAGGTCGGATAGGATAGATGAAAGTGAGGAGCCTGGCACAAGTAAGTGGAAGCAATGCCAGGACTCAGCTAAGGGCCCCGTGGTCGCCAACCCACGCTCCAAAAATTCAGAGCCCCTGAGGCCCCTTTAAGTCGCCTCTTACGACAGGCAGGGGATACCGTGGGTGTTATTCTACCGCCCCCACCCACAGGGGGGCAACTACTACAACAAGAACACAACAAGGAATTCCATGGAAAGGAAATATTACAAGAAATATTACTAGTGTAACATTCTAAATCCAGCATCAGCATATAAAAATTCACACACGACTTAAGTATTTCCAGTCTGTAAGACTACGGCTTACAATATTATAGGGTGAGCTTACTACAAGCTTAACATTACAAGTGGTGATAAAACTACTACTACAACAAGCAATTCCATGAAAAGAAAATATTACAAGAAACACTACTAGTTTAAGAATATTAATTCTTGAAGCATTTTGGATGTATTTGTGATTTCTATTCAGGAATTTTTTGACGAGCTTACTGATGTAGGTATGTGTCTGAAATGTCATGAGGAGACTATAATACTTCCATTTAGTGTGATTATTAAGGACTCAATGGAAAGAAGGTTAATGATTTTGGCGTATGCTACGTTTAACACTACTCAGCTGCGTTTACAACAGGATCCTTGGTGCGTCCTCCCTGCCACCAGTTTAGGAGAGTGAAAGGATATTTATTGATGGGTATAAGACATCGTGATAATATTTTTTAATAAATTATTGTGCTGTACTGTATTGTAATGCCGGCCCCGTGGTGTAGGGGTAGCGTGCCTGCCTCTTACCCGGAGGCCCCGGGTTTGATTCCCGGTCAGGTCAGGGATTTTTACCTGGACCTGAGGGCTGGTTCGAGATCCACTCAGCCTACGTGATTAGAATTGAGGAGCTATCTGACGGTGAGATAGCGGCCCCGGTCTAGAAAGACAAGAATAACGGCCGAGAGGATTCGTCGTGCTGACCACACGACACCTCGTAATCTGCAGACCTTCGGGCTGAGCAACGGTCGCTTGGTAGGCCAAGGCCCTTCAAGGGCTGTAGTGCCATGAGGGTGGGGGTAATTGTTTAGTATTGTTTAGGTAGGCCTACTTCTGCTGGTCAATATGTTATAATTAGGGATCGGAAGTTGAAGACTTATAAATTGACCAAAAATACCTGAAAATATCCAAAAGAGGACCTAAAGAGTGGCAAAAATGACATAAAAATACAATCCGAATTCATTCATAATTTTAAATTTAATTACATATTTAATGAAGGAATAATGTTTAAAAATACACAATTCTGGTGGGAAGCAACATACAGTGCAAACATATATGCGTAAAATAATTTTTCTTTAAGACATTTAATATTTTTAGATTAACATAATTTAAGTTTTTTTTTTTTTTTTTTTTTTGCTAGTTGCTTTACGTCGCACCGACGCAGATATGTCTTATGGCGACGATGGGACAGGGAAGGGCTGGGAGTGGGAAGGAAGCCGTGGCCTTAATTAAGGTACAGCCCCGGAATTTGCCTGGTGTGAAAATGGGAAACCACGGAAAACCATCTTCAGGGCTGCCGACAGTGGGGTTCGAACCTACTGTTTCCCGAATACTGGATACTGGCCGCACTTAAGCGACTGCAGTTATCGAGCTCGGTAACATAATTTAAGAGAGAATTCAGTGTTTGTTAAGAAAAGTACTTATATTTTCCACTAGAATGATTTCAGCGAACCCACAATTTCGTGAAGAAGGAAATTAGTATAACTGGAATCACATCTGGCTTAACCACACTAGTGTAACAGAAATTGGAATTCGGAAACCTCACGTCCGTTGACGTTGCAGTAAATCACAACACACTGATCAGCCAGAACATTATGACCACCTACCTAATAGCCAGTATGTCCACCTTTGGCACGGATAACAGTGGCGACGCGTCTTGGCATGGAAGCAATTAGGCCTTGGTAGGTCGCTGGGGGGAGTTTGCACCACATCTGCACACACAGTTTACTTAATTCCAGGAAATTCCGGGGAGGGGGCGATGAGCTCTGACGCCACGTTCAATCACATCCTAGATGTGTTCGATCGGTTTAAGCTCTGGCGAGTTGGGGGCCAGCACATCAATTGCAACTCGCCACTGTATTCCTCAAACCACTCCATCACACTCCTGGCCTTGTGACATGGCACGTTGATAAATGCCACTGCCGTTCGGAAACATGATCCTCATGGTCTACAACCAGTGCACGATACTTCTCGGCCGTCATAGTGCCTTGCACGAACTCCACTGGACCCATGGATGCCCGCGTGAATGTTCCCCAGAGCATAATTGAGCCGCCGCCAGCTTGTCTCCGTCCCGCAGTATAGATGTCAAGGAGCTGTTCCCCTGGAAGACGACGGATTCGTACCCACCCATCGGCATGATGAAGAAGGTATCGGGATTCATCAGATCATGCAACGCTCTGTCATTGTGCCAACGACCAGTGACGATGGTAACGTGCCAATTTCAGTCGTAGTTGCCGATGTCGTGGTGTTAACATTGGCACATGCATGGGTCGTCGGCTGCGGAGGTTCGTCCTTTGGAGTGTTCGGTGCACTGAAGTCTGAAGTCTGATGTTAGTTCCGCCACAGTTCACCTCCTGTCCAGTTTAACCAGTCTGTCCAGCCTACGACGTCTGACTTTTGTAATGAGGAGCTGCCGCCCAACCCCTCGACGTTTGGACGTGGCTTCACCTTGGTTTCGCCACTTGTTGAAGTGACTCACCACAGCACTCCTGGAACACCCGACATGTCGTGCAGTTTCCGAAATGTTCGTGCAGAGCCTCCGAGGCATCACAATCTGCCCTCGGTCAAACACAAGATAGATCGCGAGCCTTCCTCATTCTACACACGGTCATCACGCTCACGACATGCAGTCATTCCTTGTCAGGTGACGCTGCTATTGTCTGGAGGGGTTTATATCGACAGTAGGTATGTGATCATAATGCTGCCTGATCAGTGTAGACATCTCCAGGTTCTTAGGGGTAAAGGATCGTCTGTTTTCAGACAGCACGTTGAAACATCGAAAAACATCTCTCTACATCAAGGGATGTTAAGAGTTCATACTTGAAGCAAAATTACTCACATTAAAATGTTCTCCTTTCAGTATGTCACTTACCTTGCACATAATTTTATACCCCTGGTCTTTTTAGCACTAATTTAATTTTTTATTTCATTTCATCTTCACATTCTCTCTTTTTAGATGTGGCTCAAGTACAAGTATTTACTAGAGAAATGTTTAAGAAATGAAGGACGAGCTAATGATGATTCGGATTGAGAATGGGCAGTCACAATATAGTTGAAAGAAGATCAAGTTACAGGGAAAAGCCGCTAAGACCTAAATAAGGCTAAGAAAGGACCTATAAGCCAAAAAGGCAAAAAAGTACAAATAAAATGACCAGGAATGAACATTTATTATGTTGTACCTCATTTTCGGACATTCGAGGAAAAAAATTTCCTCAACGTCGGATCCCTAGTTATAATGTATTCTTCTCCTTCTTTATGTGTCATGTCCTTGCAGAACGTTGGCGATCAGTAGCATGATATGTTGTTTGTTCATAGTTGTTCTGAACAGAGTAAACTTTGTCACCCCAAACCACTGGCTCAAGTTGCCGAGCCAACGATGTCCTACTTCTCCCCGCACCACGTTTTCCATTAATTTCCCCTTGGGGTATTACTTGCAGAAGGTGGTATTTGCTGTTCCGCATCATATGACAAAAGTATTCTAGCTTCTTTTCGCTTGATGGTAGTGAGCATTTCTGGTTCTTTGTTCATACGGTACAAAACTTCTATATTAGTCATTTTAGCTATCCAAGGTATCTTCAGCATCCTTCGGTACGTCCACACTTCAAATGTCTTGCGCATGGCCTCAGTTAGTGTCCATGCCTCAACGCCGTATAACAGAATGCTGAAAACGTAGCATCGGAGTAGTCGTGTATGTAGTGAAATGGAAAGGTCGCGGCTTGTCAAAAGTTTTCTAAGTCTCTGAAAAAAAGTTCTGGCTTGCTCAATTCTGCATCGGATCTCGTGAGCAGGGTCTCAGTCATCATTGATGTGACATCCCAGGTATATAAATGTTGCCACTCTTGCGATCTGGTCCTTTGCTGCTGTGAGCAAAGGTCGTTAAGGGTCTCAGTCATCATTGATGTGACATCCCAGGTATATAAATGTTGCCACTCTTGCGATCTGGTCCTTTGCTGCTGTGAGCAAAGGTCGTTAACTTCATGAAGTTAGAAAAACATTTTCATGAAGCATCTCCCCTACCACTATCGCGTCATCTTACCTACCAAAGGAGGAGAGAAGAGACAAAACGTAGCTCTTTTGAAAACTGTTCTAAAAATTTCGATGTAATCTTCTCTTCTTATAGGCTATATGAGATACACGTAGATTATTTAGTCCCTCTACCATAAATACAAAATTAAGATGAAAAACCCGAAAGAACTTCATGAAACAGTAAATTATATGTTTTGGGAAAATAAAGGGACATAGTTAGATACATGGGAACTGCAAACTATTAGTTTAATGGAAGAAGGCCGGGCTGAGTAGTAGCTCAGACGGTAGAGCGCTAGGCTTCTGAATTCAATTTGGCAGTTTCGATGCTGGCACAGTCCAGTAGTATTTCGTCGCTACCGGGACAAAACCTCCTATGTGTAATATTTTAGCTTAGAACTTTGGCCGGTGAGGTTCTGTTATCTAAGGTGCAATATTGTGTGAATATTGTCAAGGCATTCTCGCTCTTCATAATGCATTTGCTGCGGGTCAGTATATCTCCAAAAATATTATCACATAGGAGGTTTTGTCCCGGTAGCGACGATTTGAAGGTGTTCAAATACGTCAGCCTCGTGTCAGTAGATTTACTGGCAGGTAAAGGACCTCCTGCGGGACACATTTCTGGTACGTCGACATCTCCGAAAAACGTAAGAGTAGTCAGTCGGACGTAAAACTAATAACATTATTATTGCTGGGTTTTAGATGTAGATTTTATCACGAATTACTTCAGGGACTTGAATTTTAACTTTATTCAAAGTCATCACCAGCCTGCAAATACAATAAAAATAGCATGCTAAGTTTTGTTACAGAAGTACAGACCCTATATAGGCCTTTTTAAAAACTAAGATGCGAAGAAATTATTATTATTATTATTATTATTATTATTATTATTATTATTATTATTATTAGGGGTATGGATAGGGCTGAGTAATGACATTCAGTGCATCTGAGTGTTATGAAAGGTGCTGCTCATAGGGTCAGTCGTGCTGCAATAGTACTTTCTGACCCAATGAGGAAAGCAATGGCAAACTACCTCACTCCTCATCTTGCCTAGTACGCCTCATTTTGGTGCTGCCATTGGTGTTTGGGGTTTACTTATAACCGCATAACCTTTGGTGGTCCTATTTGAGGATCCAACCAGCCTCTGGGCCGATGACCTAACAGACAACATTATTATTATTATTATTATTATTATTATTATTATTATTATTATTATTATTATTATTATTATTATTATTATCATCCAGGGTGTTAGGTGATTGTAAATTGGTTTTTTTGCTAGTTGTTTTACATCGCACCGACACAGATAGGTCTTACGGCGACGATGGGACAGGAAAGGGCTAGGAGTGGGAAGGAAGGGGCCGTGGCCTTAATTAAGGTACAGCCTCAGCATTTGCCTGGTGTGAAAATGGGAAACCACGGAAAACCATTTTCAGGGCTGCTGACAGTGGGATTCGAACCTACTATCTCCCGAATACTGGTTACTGGCCGCACTTAAGCGACTGCAGCTATCGAGCGCGGTGATTGTAAGTTATAAAAGGTTACATTTTGTATATGATTTTAGGAAAGTGAAGATGTATTCGATTTAACGAAACATTCCACGCTGTGTTTAAATAACATTCTATTTATATTACAAATTATTGTGTTCAAATGAGTAAAAAATATATTTCACATTTTCCCTGTTAACAAGGTGAAACGGAAAATCAGATCTAAGTGGATGATGCATCATACGGAATGTTGTAACAAACTTCAGATTAATTAAGTGACTAAGATATGGTTAGGGATTAATTATACTAACGAAAAACAGTCAAGCATCTCCGTACTTGCGTTTCTATATTTCCATTTTTAAAAATACTTCATCACAGATATATTATGTGCATACAAAAATATCAGCAATAGAGAAGGTCGCTGTATTGCTGGGATTATTTTGACCGGGATGATATTTGCCCGGTTGTAACTCAGGATGATGTACTTCCTTCTAAAATGTTTTAATTTTGAATTTAATTGCTGACCTTAGTGTACTTACTTTTGCTTCAAGGTCGTTTTCGTTAGGTGAAAATTTTAAAGTGTATTTTAGAAATAAAATACAAATTTAAGTTAATAATTTTGTAGTCACATTAAGAGAGGATCCAGATAATATTTTAAAAATTAAATGCCTTTCAACTTCCTCTAAAGTTTCCCAGTAGATAAAGCATTCGAAATATATGGATCTTATAATCGAGATGGTGAGGGACGTGTTCCAGGATAAAGTGTTATTTATGTCACTTATAACTGTTATACAAATGGTTCCTCAGAAGCGCAATTAATCCATTTACAGCCAACAGTACCACTATGTTCGTTCAATCCGAACAGGTTACAAAACTGTCCAAATCTGGCTCTTAATATGTTTCCCAAAGATAAATCTCATGAAAAATAAAGCGTACACAATCGTAAAGTCCATACGTAGAGGCATAACTTATATCCGAAACGGTCCTACATTTAATGCCCTACAGTAGATCAGTTAAACTCAGGAAAGTGCCTGACAAAGAGGCAGCCCAGCACAAATTAAGGTTCAAAATCCAAGGAGGGAAAAAGGTAAAAAAATACGTTATTTACACCCTTGTTTTTCTAACAGCACCACAGCTTGAAATAATAGTATATCACTACTACACATTTGAAATTTATGTCAAAAGTGGTCTGTGTAAGTATCATTCATAACTGGTCATTCAGCAACAGGAAAAAAAGAGCAGTTCTCCTCTAATTTCGACGTGACTCCTGGAATGTTTACGGGTTAGTTTTGAATGGAAGATAAGGGACAAACGATGCTGTGGAGGAATTGCATTCAAAGTTCCAAAGGCTCATTGTAGCTCACCATGTGAACATACGGCGTTTCATTCAGAATCTAGAAGAATAACAGCCATATACAGAAGGATTGGTCTCGTGTAAGTGTTGGCAGGTCATACTTTAAATTGAAGATATCTAATGGACCAAATTAAAATTTTGAACATAGTCGGATATTACCAATGTTATGTTTTATTTCATATAATTCCAAGCTCAGAGAAATCCTCAACACATTGAGTGAGTTGGCCGTACAGTTAGGGTCGATTACTGCGAGCTTGCATTAGGGAGATGGAGGGTTTAATTCTCACCGTCTACAGACCTGAAGGTGGTTTTCTGTGGTTTCCCATCTTCACACCAGGCAAATCCTTGTACCTTAATTAAGGCCACGGCCGTTACCTTTCCCATCCTTACGTCACCGAAGAGTTTCAAAGTGTTAGTGCAACGTTAAAACACTAGCAAAGAAAGAAAAGAAAGATCCTCAACAATATGTTCCAAATGAACGATCTGTGTATTAAAAACCTTCACAAGAAACAGCTTTGTCCAGTCCGGCCGACCGTTCTACTGGACCGATGTGCTTCATTTTTGTTTTATTCTCCTTGGAATTACCAGCCGGCGAGTCAACAGGCATTGATAGGTCTCTAAGCTCAGTCAACGTTTGGTGTTGCTAAAATCAAATCACTAAATGACCAATCGAATAATTGCAGGCGAAAGCTTACCCTAGCCCTCAATACATTCTGTACTTAGCGGGTTGCACACAGTTAAGGAGCAATATCAATACCGGTGAAGCTAAACTATTAGATATGACGGTCACTGTAGACAAACCTGCAATTTCGACTAAACTTGGTACACATAGTCTATGACTAGCTGGAGAGAAATACAATACTGTGGGTCTAGGACGCCCCTCCTGCAACAAGGACAAAGTTCCACGCGAAACAAAGTAACACAAAACTAAAACTTTACATTAAAAATTACTGACCTTGTTTTACGACCGGATGCCCTTCCTGACGCCAACCCTTCATGGAGGGATGTAATTACCATTGCGTGTTTCTGTGGTTGTTGCTAGTGTAGTGCGTTGTATGAATATGAAGAGGAAAGTGTTGGGATGAAGACAAACACCCAGTCCCCAGGACAGGAGGATTAATCAGAGGCGATTGGAATCCCCGACCCGGCCTGGAATCGAACCCGGGATCCTGTGAACCGGAGGCCTCAACGCTGACCATTTATCCAATGAGTCGGACTACATTAAACACAACAATAATTGTAAAACTACAAGATAGTTCGTAAAATATCTGTCAACTTTACTTCTTCTTCTCCTACTTCTTCACTTGTTTACCCTCCAAGGTCGGTTTTACCCTCTGACACAGCGAGGGATCCCACCTCTACCGCCGGAAGGGCAGTGTCCTGGAGCTTCAGACTCTGGGTTGGGGATACAACTGGGGAGGATGACCAGTACTTCGACCGGGCGAGTTGGCCGTGCGCGTAGAGGCGCGCGGCTGTGAGCTTGCATCCGGGAGATAGTAGGTTCGAATCCCACTATCGGCAGCCCTGAAGATGGTTTTCCGTGGTTTCCCATTTTCACACCAGGCAAATGCTGGGGCTGTACCTTAATTAAGGCCACGGCCGCTTCCTTCCAACTCCTACGCCTTTCCTATCCCATCGTCGCCATAAGACCTATCTGTGTCGGTGCGACGTAAAGCTCCTAGCAAAATAAATTTTAAAAACCAGTACTTCGCTCAGGCGGCCTCACCTGCTATGCTGAACAGGCGGGATGGAAAGTTTGCAAAGGATAGACAAGGAAGAAGGAAGGAGCGGCCGTTGCCTTAAGTTAGGTACCATCCCGGCATTTGCCTGGAGGAAAAGTGGGGAAACCATGGAAGACCACTTCCAGGATAGCAGAGCAGGGAATCGAACCCGCCCCTCTACTCAGTTGAGCTCCCGAGGCTGAGTGGACCCCGTTCCAACCCTCGTACCACTTTTCAAATTTCGTGGCCGAGCCTGTGATGTAGTGGTTAGTGTGATTAGCTGCCACCCCTGGAGGCCTTGCTTTTGTCCATTGTATTTTGGAACATCGTTGTCCTTTTCTGTTTATTAATGCTCTGTCTGGTAAATAAATTTTAAAACATCAATCGTTCTACACTCATTGCACAGCAAAGGGATATGACAATTAGACGCGAAGCAATACAAATCCACGCATTGATTCATAATCAATTGCAAGCACGGATTTTTTGGAAAAATGATGTCTTATGTGTGGTTTGTCGTAAACTCATTGTTTACACGGGAAATATTTTCAGCAATATTAACGACGTTTCTTTCCTGAGTGACATTACCACCAAGAGATATAACTGTGGCAAACCTTCCCCCGTGCGGTGATCGTCGTGTACGATGTTCCTATATTTCGAACTAGCAAGATACCCGTGCTTCGCTACGGTATTATACTGAAATTTATAATTGAATGCTTATTGTTTTAGATATATAATCCGCCGAAATTCGCGATCTGACCAGTTTTCTGCGAGAATCCGCCAAAATTCGCGATCTGACTCGTTTTCTAATAGATTACGGCAAGTTTCCTCCCATTTTTCAATCTTTCTTTCCAGCAAACGATTTCGTACTTCCCGGGCTAGGTCCAGGTATTCCACCCAGTTAGTTGGGTCCCTAAATTTTTGCCATCTTTTCCTATAAGCATTTTTAATATGAATCAAATCCTTCAGGGGATCTGTCGTGGTGTCGTCTTGGGTGCCTTGGCGGTAGCCTACTGAACCCGCGGCCGGACTGCATTCTTAGTCATTAGCCGTCCAGGACCCGTTTCCAGCGTGGTCCGCACATGTGACGACGGTCCAGAACATTATTATTATTATTATTATTATTATTATTATTATTATTATTATTATTATTATTATTATTATTATTATTATTATTATATCTTCTGGACCCCACAGCAATATGCAAGACCGCTACTTGGCGGTAAATTACATCTGCTGCCATTGTCATTGTTGACAATGTGGCCAGCACCATTGTCGCGCGTAGGCAAGTGTGCGGGATTTCTGGCGATACGAATGACATACCTCCGTGTATTAGTGACCTTATTATAGAGATGAACAATTTGACGGTCAATATCATTCCTATCGTTTATTTCAAATGTGTTTAAATTTTTATTTATATGCCAGGAGAATCTACTCTAATCTAAGAACGTTCTCCGAAGGAAAAGATGGCTCTTGAAAAAGAACCCAGGAAAGATTAAAAATGATCGGTTTATGATCAGAATACGTACATCGAAAGTCAACAGCCTGTTTCCTATCATTCGACAGGATCAGGGATGGAATGAATAAAGCCCCATCTAGCGGCGACAATATGAATTATGACGGCTGCCGAAGCTCCCCTCTGGGGCAATTATCGATGAGTGACAAATGAAATGAAATATTGGACAGTGTTGCTGGAATGAATGATGACAGGGAAAGCCGGAGTATCCGGAGAAAAACCTGTCCCGCCGCCATTTTGTCCAGCACGAATGTCACATGGAGTGACCGGGATTTGAAACACGGAACCCAGCTGTGAGAGGCCGGCGCTCTGCCGCCTGAGCAACGGAGGCTCCTTATAAGTACATTATGAACAGTAAAATCAATTGGTCTCACCGCCTTTTACACCCCACCGCCGTTAAGTTTATTTACCCCCACCCCCCAAAAATTAAAAGAAGGTGTGTTTCTTTATGTTTAAAGGAGATTACAAATACCAATGTTCACGTTTATTACCTTAAGTTTTGAGATATAAGTATCCCCTTAAAAATAATTAACTTTTTTTAACTTCCTTTCACACTCCCCCCCTCCCTCACAAAGTGATATTAAGGCAAAAAATACTTGTTCCTTTAATAGTAAAGGATCTTCTAAATACCAATTATCACCACTCTAACCTCTTTAGTTTTTGATTTATGTGTCCTCATGAAAGGAATTCAGCTCCTTTTCACTTCCCCCCCCCCCAAGGTTATTTCCCCCCCCCACCCAAACGCGCTTTTCTTTGTTTTTAAAAGAGATCAAAATACCAATTTTCACGTCTGTAACAACTTTAGTTTTTATTAGATGTATGTATTCTCATACAATTAAGTCAATTAATTTTTTCAATCCTTTAACCCCCCAAACCCTCTTCATTGGATTTTCCGAGAATACATGTTTGTTTACGTTTAAAGCAGATTCTAAAAATCAAATTTCACGTGTGTAACATCTTCATTTTTGAGAGATCAGTAGCCTAATTAAAAGAATTCAACACCATTTTCAGTCACTTTTACCCCCCACCCCCACTTCCCAAGTGGTATTTCCGAAAACTAAAAATACACGTTTCTTTATTTTTAATAGAATTAAAAAATTACCATTTTTCACTTCTGTATCATGTTAAGTTTTTTAAGATATACTGTAGAAATTCTCATTTTAAAATTTCACCCCTTTTTAGTTCCCCTTAAGTGGAGTTTCCAAAGACAAATCACCTATGTTTCTTTTCACTTACAGGAGATTCCAAATACCCACTTTTTACGTCTGTAACATTTTACGCTTCTCAGATATTCTGTAGATATAGTCTTTCAAAAAATTCACCCCAATTTGCCACTCCTGTTTAACCGCCATTAATTGAATTTTCCAAAAGCAAAAATATACGTGTTTCTTTATTTTTAAAGGAGATCCCATTTACAAATTTTCAGTTCTGTAATATCTTCAGTTTCTGAGATATATGTATCCTCATTAAAGGCATTCAACCCATTATTCACCCTTTTACACCCCTCCTATTGGGATTTAGAGAAAACAAAGAAATATGTGTTCCTTTATTTTTAAAGGAGATTCTAAACACCAATTTTTACATCCGTAAACGTTTAAAGTTTTAAGATGTAGACACACTCATTTTAAAAATTCACCCCCCTTTTCACCCCCCATTATTTGGATTTTCCAAAAAAGAAAAAAATACCTGTTTCTTTATTTTTAAAGTAGATCCCAAATACCGATTTTCAGGTCTGTAATATCTTCTGGTTCTGAAATATAAGTAGACTCATTAAAGGCATTCAACCTCTTTTTCACCCTTTTCCACCCTTCCTATTTGGATTTTCCGAAAACAAAAAATACGTGTTTCTTTATTTTGAAAGGAGATTCTAAATACCAAATTTTACATCTATAAACTTTAAAAGTTTTGAGATATAGATCACTCATTTTAAAAATTTCATCCCCCTTTTCACCCCCCATTATTTGGATTTTCCCAAAACGAAAAAGTACCTGTTTCTTTATTTTTAAAGTAGATCCCAAATACCAATTTTCAGGTCTGTAATATATTCAGTTTCTAAGATATATGTATTCTCTTTAAAGGCATTCAACCCAATTTTCACCCCTTTTCACCCCTCCTATTGGGATTTTCCGAAAACAAAAAACTACGTGTTACTTGATTTATAATGAAGATTCTAAATACCAATTTTTACATCTCTAAACTTTAAAACTTTTGAGATATAGATGCACTCATTCTAAAAATTCACCCCCTTTTCACCCTCGCATTAATTGGATTTTCCAAAAACAAAAAAAATATGTGTTACTTTATTTTTGAAAGCGATCAAAAGTACCAATTTTGAGGTCTGTAATATATTCAGTTTTTGAGATATAAGTAATCTCTTTAAAGGCATTCAACCCATTTTTCACCCCTTTTTAACCCTCCTATTGGGATTTTCCGAAAACAAAAAAATACGTGTTCCTTTATTTTTAATGAAGATTCTAAATACCAATTTTTACATCTCTAAACTTTAAAACTTTTGAGATATAGATGCACTCATTTTAAAAATTCACCCCCCTTTCACCCTCGCATTAATTGGATTTTCCAAAAACAAAAAAAGTATGTGTTTCTTTGTTTTTGACAGCGATCGAAAGTACCAAAATTGAGGTCTGTGATATCTTCAGTTTCTGAGATATAAGTAGCGGTATCCTGATTAAAGGCATTCAACCCCTTTTTCACCCTTTTTCACCCCTCCTATTGGGATTGTCTGAAAACAAAAAAATACGTGTTTCCTTATTTTTAAAGAAGATTCTAAATACCAATTTTCACATCTGTAAACTTTTAAAGTTTTGAGATATAGACACACTCATTTTAAAATTTCACCCCCCTTTTCACGCCCTTAGGGACGGAATATCCAAAAATCCTCTCTTAGCGAGCACCTACATTATAATATGAATATATCTCCAGAATTTCATTTCTTTATGTCCAGTAGTTTTGGCTCGGCGATGATGAATCAGTCAGTCAGTCAGGACAAGCTACTTTATATATATACTAGCAAGGTACCCGTGCTTCGCTACGGTATTATACTGAAATTTGTAATTGAATACTTATTGTTTTAGATATATAATCCGCCGAAATTCGCGGTCTGACACGTTTTCAGCGAGAATCCACCAATATTCCCGATCTGACTCGTTTTCTATTAGATTACGCCACGTTTCCTCCCATTTTTCAATCTTCCTTTCCAGCAATCGATTTCGTACTTCCCGGGCTAGGCTCAGGTATTCTTCCCGGTCAGTTGGGTCCGTAAATCTTTGCCAGACCATATTTTATTTTAATCATTTTTAATCTGGATAAAATCCTTCAGGAGATCCGGCTTGGTGTCATATTGGGTGCCTTGGCGGCACTGAACCCGCGGCCGGACTGCATTCTAAGTCATTACCCGTCCAGGAGCCGTTTCCAGCGCGGTCCGCACATTTGACGACGGTCCGGAACATTATTATTATTATTATTATTATTATTATTATTATTATTATTATTATTATTATTATTATTAATGTTATTCTTCTTCTTCTTCTTCTTCTTCTTCTTCTTCTTCTTCTTCTTCTTCTTATTATTATTATTATTATTATTATTATTATTATTATGTGTTGCTGGGATGAATGATGACAGGGAAAACCGGAGTATCCGGAGAAAAACCTGTCCTGCCTCCGTTTTGTCCAGCACGAATGTCACATGGTGTGACCGGGATTTGAACCACGGAACCCCAGCTGTGAGAGGCCGGCGCGCTGCCGCCTGAGCAACGGAGGATCCTTATAAGTACATTAAGAACAGTAAAATCAATTGGTCTCACTTCCTTTTACACCCCACCGCCGTTAGTTTTTACTGCCAACCCCCCCCCCCCCAAAAAAAAATAAAGAACGCGTGTTTCTTTATGTTTAAGGGAGATTCCAAACACCAATGTTCACGTCTATTACCTTCAGTTTTGAGATATAAGTATCCCCATAAATATAATTTACTTTTGTCACTTCATTTCAAACTACTCCCCCCCCCCCCCTTAGTGAATTTTCCCGCAAAAAATACTTGTTTCTTTAATAGTGAAGGATCTTCTAAATACCAATTATCACGACTCTAACTTCTTCACTTTTTGATTTATGTGTCCTCATGAAAGGAATTCAACTCCTTTACACTCCCGCCCCCCAAGATGGTTTCCCCCCAAAAACGCGTTTTTCTTCGTTTTTAAAGGAGATCCAAATACGAATTTTCACGTCTGTAACAACTTTAGTTTTTATTAGATGTATATATTCTCATACAATTAAAGTCAATTAATTTTTCAATTCTTTCACCCCCTCCCCCCGCTTTATTGGATTTTCCGAGAATACGTGTTTCTTTACTTTTAAAGCAGATTGCAAATATCAAATTTCACGTCTGTAACATCTTCATTTTTAAGATATCAGTAGCCTAATTAAAAGAATTCAACACCATGTTCAGTCACTTTCACCCCCCCTCCACCCAAGTGGTATTTCCGAAAATTAAAAATACACGTTTCTTTAGGTTTAACAGAGATAAAAATACCATTTTTTACTTCTGTAACATGTTAAGTTTTTTTAGATATACCTACTGTAAAAATTCTCATTTTAAAATTTCACCCTTTTTGGGTTCCCCTTAAATGGAGTTTCCAAAAACAAATCACCTATGTTTCTTTACCTTTACAGGAGATTCCAAACACCCACTTTTTACGTCTGTAAACATTTTACGTTTCCAAGATAATCTTTCAAAAATTTACCCCAATTTGTCACTTCTGTTTAACCGCCATTAATAGGATTTTCCAAAAACTAAAAAAATACGTGTTTCTTTATTTTTAAAGGAGATCCCATATACAAATTTTCAGTTCTGTAATATCTTCCGTTTCTGAGATATATGTATCCTCATTAAAGGCATTCAACCCATTTTTCACCCTTTTACACCCCTCCTATTGGGATTTACAGGAAACAAAAAAATACGTGTTCTTTTATTTTTAGAGGAGATTCTAACTACCAATTTTTACATCTGTAAATTTTAAAGTTTTAAGATGTAGACACATTCATTTTAAAAATTTCACCCCTCAATATTTGGATTTTCCAAAAACGAAAAAATACGTGTTTCTTTACATTTAAAGTAGATCCCAAATACCAATTTTCAGGTCTGTAATATCTTCAGGTTCTGAAATATAAGTAGCCTCATTAAAGGCATTCAACCCATTATTCGCCCTTTTACACCCTTCCTATTGGGATTTTCCGAAAACAAAAGAATACGTGTTTCTTTATTTTTAAAGGAGATTCTAAATACCAATTTTTACACTTATAAACTGTAACAGTTTTGAGATATAGATACACTCATTTTAAAAAATCACCCCCTTTTCACCCCCCATTAACTGGATTTTCCAAAACAAAAAAATACGTGTTTCTTTATTTTGAAAGGAGATCCCAAACACCAATTTTCAGGTCTGTAATATCCTCAGTTTCTGAAATATAAGTAGCCTCATCAAAGGCATACAACCCCTTTTTCACCCCTTTTCACCCCTCCTATTGCGATTTTCCGAAAACAAAAAAATAATTGTTTCTTTATGTTTAATGAAGATTCTTAATACCAATTTTTACATCTGCAAACTTTAAAAGTTTTGAGATATAGATTCACTCATTTTTAAAATTCACCCCCTTTTCACCCTCCCATTAATTGGATTTTCCAAAAACCAAAAAATACGTGTTTCTTTATTTTTAAAAGAGATCAAAAGTACCAATTTTCAGGTCTGTAATATCTTCAGTTTCTGAGATATAAGTAGCGTATCCGGATTAAAGACATTCAACCCCTTTTTCACCCTTTTCACCCCTCCTATTGGGATTGTCTGAAAACAAAAAAATACGTGTTTCCTTATTTTTAAAGAAGATTCTAAATACCAATTTTCACATCTGTAAACTTTTAAAGTTTTGAGATATAGACACACTCATTTTAAAACTTCACCCCCCTTTTCACCCCCTTAGCGACGGAATATCCAAAAATCCTCCCTTAGCGAGCACCTACATCTTAATATGAATATATCCCCAAAATTTCATTTCTTTATGTCCAGTAGTTTTGGCTCGGCGATGATGAATCAGTCAGTCAGTCAGTCAGTCAGTCAGGACAAGCTACTTTATATATATAGATAGATGACGGATAAGCATGAGCACGTTGAAAAGTGCAGACTTCCACTTCGAGATTCATATCTCCTAAACGGTTTATGATATTAAGAAACGGTTTGCGCCATCAGACGCCTCATTTATCGCTCTAAATGTTTGTTGCTAAACCATATCCTCGTATCTCCCATATTAAGGGGGTAAATTGAGTTCAAATTTTGAATAGGCTGAAATTTGGGTGCATTTTTAACATTTTACATTACGTTTTGCCTACTTATGTATAAGCTAGAATCATGAAATTTGGTACACATATGTCCCTTAATCGTGCCAATGTGCGCACCTAACGCGATGACCCCATCATTCTTATAAGTGTGTCAAACAATGAAATATACTTGTAAAAATCACCAAATTTACCAACAATCCAGAATTACGGCCGAATTTAACGTATAAGGGAGAGAGATACGAAAAAATGTCACAGGACCAAACTTGTAGATCACTCCGAATTGAAGCGACATTGTGCCATCCGTTTTGTGATACGACTTACCGTTTAGCCAAAAAATAGCTCAAAAGGAATGTCTGCACAGTCATTAAAATTGCCTCCATATTTCGATATCTTTGGGGGTAAAAAGTGAAAAATTTGAACATCTTGGAATTTTCCCGTCGGTTAGGGACCAAAAGCTATAATTTCACCAAATTTCAATTGTCTACCTCGTCTGGCAGGTTGTGCCGCCATCTTGATTTGGGGGGATAGGGGATAAAAATGAGGAAATTCCCGAAAATTTTTAAGCCCACGAAACCTATAGGTTATCGTTTTGGATATACTATACGACTGTGTTCTTATGCTGAACCCAAAATTTGAGCCCCCCCAGCGTGCCCCCTTCAGGGAATTTTGAGAATTTCCGATTTTTCTAGGGATCCTGGGGTCATCAGTTTCCCTCGTACCAAGTTTCAAATTTCTGAGATTTCTGGAAGTGCCTCATTAATTCACATCTTTTTTCATTTTTAAATATTTATATATACATCGCTCCAGCCCGACTTGCTTTTATATATATAGATGTTTCTACGATCGGTATCATCCACCGTATCTCCCTGAAGCGTTAGTATAAGAATGCACTTTAGAAACATTGTAAACGCTCAAAAATACCATATGAATACACTGCTGTGTAAAACTTAACGACGAAAGTAACTTTCGCATGTTTGTTGTTGTTAGTTGCTTTACGTCGCACTGACACAGATAGGTCTTATGGCGACGATGGGACTGGAAGGGGCTCGGAGTGGGAAGAAAGCGGCCGTGGCCATAATTAAGGTACAGCCCCAGCATTTGCCTGGTGTGAAAATGGGAAACCACGGAAAACCATTTTCAGGGCTGCCGACAGTGGGGTTCGAACCTACTATCTTCCGAATACTGGATACTTTCGCATGTTGAGCCACCGCCAAGTAACATAGATCGATGAAACTTGAAGCACACATAGGAAGAACTGCTACAGTATGTTTCGGTAGGCAACTGAAAGGAATCTGCGATGAGACGAACAGAAATGACACTTTTACACAGAGACAATAAATTAGATGTAAGTCACTGCGACTCATGATGGTCCTATGGACATCACAAAAGAAGGCACATGGACCTTAAAGGGGTGTGTGTTCACCACGAACAGCGATGTATGCTCTGCAACGTGTTCCCACGCTGGAGTTCTTGTGGTAGGGCTTTCCATTTCTCCACCAGCGCGAATGACAACTGCTGGATGGTCGTTGGTGCATGTAGACGTGCTGCAATACGTCTGCCCAACATGTCGCACACGTGATCGATGGGATTTAAGTCCGGAGAGCTGGCAAGCCATTCCATTTGCCGAAGATCCTCTCGTTCCAAGAGCTATTCCACCTGCGCTGTTAGATGCGGTCGTGCAATTTTCATCCATAAAAATGAAGTAATGGCCGAATGCACTCCTGAAAGGACGAACATGAGGAAGGACTACACTGTGGTAATAACGGTGACTGGTGAATGTACCCTGTTCAAAGATTTTGAGGTCGGTACGCCCATGCAACATTAGCCTCCCAACCCTTTAACATTTGGACCACCAACATTATCATATTCGACAATGTTCCGGGGTGCATTACGTATTCCCACCTCTCACCAGATGAGGGTTTCGTAGAGAATCACTACTCAGATTAAATTTGCTCTCCTCTGACAAGAACACGCGACCCCACACCTCGGCGACCCAGGCCTAATGTTCTTGGCACCATCGCAAACGGCTCCGCCGATATGTGGGTGTCAACACGATGTTTAAGGAGGGTCCCTTCTTGACGGCTGCATAATGTAGCGGTCATCTGCTGCTGTTGTTCACCATTGTCGACCACCTCCTCTCCTTCGGGCAGCAGTGCCTTTAGTTCGGAACGTTCCCCATGCGCGTAAAACAATGCTGTGAACAATACCAAACTCCTGGGCTACACTCGTCACTCTTTGTCCTTCTTCCAGTTTTCCGATGATTCTTCCCCATGTGAAGTCATCCAAATATGGTCTTCGGACCTACTTGTAATGCATAACACAAACATAGTGCACCCTAACAGCTTGCTGATTGACACCCACTGCCTTGTCCCGTTCCTTCTACAGCCTCATGCTGCGGGGCCAGACCCATTTGACGATATAGACGCCAGCTTTCTGAGTACGTGTGCTAGACATCTGGCAACATGCTCCCGCACTTTCACTCATTTCCACCAAGTAGTCAGTATGTTGCAGACATGTCTATAAGTATGGGCCGTGAAATCACCAATGGCAACAGTTAATATGTTACTTTGTCTATCTCGGCCTTAAGTTTTGCACAGCAGTGGATATATTAATGGCACATTCTGGCGGGCAACTAGATCTTATAGGACATAACAGCAACAATTACACTAACAACCAAAATATTACGTATCATTGAAAGGAATGATAGTCCTATGGGTTTTTAAAGGCTGGAGGTTACTGCCAATGTAAGAAATGGTATTAAAAAGGAAGAGACGGTACTTAAAAGTGGCTCGTGATATATGAGTCGTTGTGACCATGGTGACAATCCAAAAATTGTCATCAAAGAGAAAAAATCGGTTGCAAAATTGTATAAGTAACTGTTCTCCAGACAAGTACTAAAAGTAAAGGACAAAGAAACGCTCAGAGATATAAGGCTTGATCAAAAATTTCCGTTTAAGTGCGCTGCCGCAGCGGATATGCAACGTAGCGTGACTCCGATGTGGACATGAAGGTAAAGGGATCAGTGTGGCAATCGTGTCGTGCCGACTTTCGTGCGTTAAATGCGGCCAAGTGAACTATGGCGAAGTTATTACCAAATGTGTTGAAACTGGACGAACGTGCTGTTATGCTGTTCTTGGCTGCCGAAGGACAAACACCGGTGGGCATCCATCGGAGAATGAAGACTGTGTATAGGGCAGTATCTCTGTCGAATATCACAGTTGTGGAATAGTGCACCAAGTTGCGTTTCGTCACATGACGCCGGTCGATTTGGGAGGCCACCCTCATCCATTACGGACAACAACAAGCTGGCAGTGAATGAGGTGGTTATGGTGGACCGGCGCATAAACATTCGTGCGCTAGCAGTGGATCTCGACATCAGCTTCGGTAGCGTGCAACACATCGACGCTTCTTGTCGGACGAGGATATGCAGCAGGCGGTTACGGTGTTCTTCACGCAGCAGGACACGGTGTTTTACCACACGGGGATCTTCAACCTGGTACTCGTTGGGATGAGTGTCACAATGCTGACGGTGACTTTGCCTGATTGGCATCCAGATTCAGGACTGTACGGCCGTCGAACGGAAACTTTTTGATTGCCCATTACATCTTAGAAATATTAAGTATAGGAGAAAAGAAAAGCTCTTCTGTACGTATCAACACTTTACAACTTAAGGGTTGTGAAAAAATTAAGACAAATTTGAGTCATACTGATGTCTATGAAAATGGCCTTTTGAACTCAATACCAGAAAAAAAAATAATGCCAATATGATGATTTTGATCTTAAATACAGCCTTCTTGGTACTGCAATCGAAAAAGAATTTGTGTTCTGAGATGTGTTCTATTGCTGATTACTGCATTTAGTGAGAAAGAACCCGCCTTGTTCCTGAATTAGATACGTGTGTGTTCTGATAGGCACAGTGGTGTAGGAGTAGCGTGCCTACATCTTAGCCGGAGGCTCCGGGTTCGATTCCCAGATTACCTGGATCTGAGGTCTGGTTCGAGGTCCACTCAGCTTATGTGATTAGAATTGAGGACCTATCTCACCATGAGATAGCGGCCCCGGTCTACAAATCCAAGAATAAGGGCCGAGAGGATTCGTCGTGCTGACAACACGACACCTCGTAATCTGCAGGTCTTCGGGCGGAGCACCGGTCGCTTGGTAGTCTGAGGCCCTTCAAAGGCTGTAGTACCATGGGGTTGTTGTTATTGTTATTGTTGTGTTGTGATTGTTGTCTATGGAAGGAAGGAGAGGGGGATGATAGGTAAGTGATTCTTACGGGTACGTCCGATCTGTGGACTATGTGAGAGCGCGGAAGTGGTGGATAGTGGTGAAGATTCGTTAAGTGCGTTTGAGGGGAATTTCGAAGAGTTGCATTATGACGAGATTTACTTGGTCAATGGATCGCTGGATGAAACGTTGGAATAGTTCTGAGAAGTAGGTGTCAAGATTGGGGAGAGGGAAGATGTTGGAAAGTTCACGCGTGTGGTAGAGCGGGGGAAGGCGGAGGGCATTTCGGACTAGTCTTCTCTCCATGGATAGATGTGGATGGATGAGATTGTGGTCGTTGATAGATGCAGCAAGCTAGGCTCCATGTCCATATGTGACGAAAGAGAGAATAAAGGGTGTGTATAAGGAGAGTAGGAATTGGGAGTTGAGAATCCAGCAGTTCCGGCAAACTGGCGGAGCAGCTATGATCTCTGTTGGACTCCAGTTTTGAAGTGAAGTGTGGGCGGAAGTTTATATGTTCGTCTATGATAATGACGAGATACTTACGGGATGGTTGGGGTAGATAACGGTTTTGTTGTTGGTGAGCTTGAGTTCCTCAGAATATCATGAAATGGAGATGTGACATTTGCGGGGACGGATAAAGGTGGACTGTGTTTTAGTAGGACTGAGCCTAAATTGTCAGCGATCACACCATAGTACAAAGGATTTAAGGAAGAGTTGGAGACGCTGGTAAATGCTTTGAATGATTGGAAACGGAGCGAGAATAGCTGGCGAACTCTAGTAGATGTGTGGTGGTTGGGGGCTTAGGAATGTCCGCGACGAATATAATAAATAGCAGTGGTTACATTTGGGAAACTTTTGGTACGTCAATACTCATGTGGAAGGATCGAGAATAGTGGTGTTTGATGTGCATGTTTGTGGAGTGGTCAGTGAGGTATCATGAAAGTAGACGGATGTAGGATTGAGGAGGATGGAAATGGTGTAACTTGAAGACGAGAGCCATATGGAGTTAAAAGCTAAATTAAAACCACAGGTGATCATGGGTGCAGGACTGCCTTGATTATAGATTTTGGAGTTGAACTGTATGAGACGGAAGAGTTGGTGGTGGATGGAGAGGCCATGTTGTAAACCGCACTGGGAGGCTGTGATGAGGTGCATAGAGTGGATATAGTTATAGAGACGACGGACGAGGATTTTGTCAAAGATCTTGGCTAAGATGATGATAATGTAGATGGGGCGATAGGGATCAGGGTTAGTGGGGTCCTTACCGGGTATAGGGAAGAGCATCATGATGGTCTGTTTCCAGGACAAAGGGTAGTAGACGGAATTGAGAAGGAAGGTGAAGAATTGGGCTGCTAAGGATATAAAGGCGGTCGGGGCTTCGATGAGTTGGCGGTAGTGGGATATATCGGATCCTGTGGCGGTGTTCTTCGTCCGACGGGGGGCTTCTAGTATGCCGTGGTTTGTGATAGGAGTATCGTGAATGTGATAAGTTTTTTTTGCTAGTTGCTTTACGTCGCACCGACACAGATAGGTCTTATGGCGACGATGTGACAGTGAAGGGCTAGGAGTGGGAAGGAAGCGGCCGTGGCCTTAATTAAGGTACAGCCCCGGCATTCGCCTGGTGTGAAAATAGGAAACCACGGAAAACCATTTTCAGGGCTGCCGACAGTGGGGTTCGAACCTATTATCTCCCGAATACTGGATACTGGCTGCACTTATGCGACTGCAGCTATCGAGCTCGGTGAATGTGATAAGTTATGGCGTGAGTGGAAGAAGGGGAACGCGTGGGTGATGTGCGGGTTGTTTGATATAGTGAATCCATCGTTGGTCTAGTCGAATTTCTGTCCCTTGAGCGCGTGAAACGTCGGTCGTAGTGGTCTGCAAAAATCTCCATTTTCTTGGGTGTTACTGGGAGAGCTGCTTTGGTGAAAAATGGGATATTATGAATAGCTTGCCTGTCCGAGGTGCGAGGTTAGTCTTCTCCAGAATTGGGGTGGGGTGGCATGAAGGTAATTCAAAGATGAACAAGTGGTTCTCCAAGACCGTCGTTTGTACGTTTGCAGGTAGTTCTGAATGGTCCGTAGTGTCTGTCGGTGAAGGTGTAGAAATTAGGTGTCTCTAGTCCATTGGTATTCGGTTAGATAGGATTAGGGGAGATTTTGGCGATGGCGAAACTTAGGGGGTAGTGTGGATTTGGAAGAAGTATAGAAGATGATGGGAATATGTATCTGAGCTGCTGTGGTGATAGTGTTTTAGGATGAATTCGGCGTAGGTGTCCGTAGAGGCAGTGTCTGCTCTAAGCTAGGGTTTTTGTAAGGACAGAATCAATTGTATCTAGATAGGCGGGCCAGTTGGCTAGGGAGTAATTAGGTCTTCTGAGAGGAGGAATGTGGGGTTGGACGAAGAGAGTAGGTGGGGATTTGGAGTAGGATGCGGAGGTGGTCGCTCCAAATGTTTGGTAAATAGGGGATGGATGAGAGTGTTATGTGTGATAACTGCATCGGGTGGCTTTGGAGCTGAGGTGGAATGGTCCATATATGAGAATTAAGGAGGAAGGGATATGATGCATGAAGGTGGAATGGTTATTCTTTTCACGTTGGGTATTGCTATGGAGGGTAAGATCTGCTAGTAGAATGAAGTCTGGGAAGGTGCTGTTAAGATGCGCAAGGAATTCAAGGGGAGTGGGTGTGCTTTACGGTTGTGGATGGTGGCGATATGAAGGATCCTGAATGAGAAGTAGATTGTAGCAGTGATAGATTTGGAAAAGTGAAAAGTGTGCGGAGGGTGATGTAGGCGAATAGGAAGAGCGGAGGGGATGGCGAGGGCACCTACCCCCGACCAATGTCATAACTGTGGTCTGATATGTATAGGATGATGATGGTGATGATGATGATGATGATGATGATGATGATGATGCTTGTTGTTTAAAGGAGACTAACAGCATGGTTATGGGCCTTTGATATGTAGAGGGTCAAACCTGGGAGGTGGGTCGATTGGTATGGACGGAGCATGGTTTCGTTGAGGAGAATGGCGTGTACTCGGTGCTGGGAGGTAACGGCCTGAAGACGTAAGCGCTTACGGTGACAGGACTGGATGTTCATAAAGAGTATGGAAATAGGAGAGGCGAATGGAATTCTTTGTAAACTACCTGCCGTGATTATACCAGGTTTCTAATGGTGTGAATAAAACATGAGTATTTATTCCGGCGTGGAAGGTTTTGAAATGAATATTAAGGGCCTGGTTCGCTGCAGTGCAGAGAGGACTAAATGGCGATGGTGGGGGTAGATGTTGAGGAAGGAAAGGATTATAAAACGAATGACTTCTTGGACTGTCGGTGGGGGGAAAGAGAATTATTGGGGGGTGCTGGGGGATCGAAGATCCGAATGGGTAACTACTAGGTCAGGGAAATTTTCGGGAAGAGCGGGTCGAGCTTTGATTAAGCCGGAGGAAGTACGTCGGGTGGTTCTGTCCACAGGTTGACATTGGAGAGGAGCTTAGGTGTTACGGAATTTTGGGGTGGGTTGGAGCTGGGTGCTGTGACCGCAGACCGGCCTTCGAGCTTTACATTGTGAGGTACTGTGATCGTTATAGGTCAGACACCGTTCGCATTTCAATGTCTACGGGGGCGAGGCATTGTACGACTCTACGCGGTATGAACGATGTTATATGGAGACCTCCGTTGAAGGCAGGCGAGCCACATCATCGGCCGTCGGGAGCAGAACACTCACCATGTAAGTCGGCCCGTACTCATTTTTGATTCGGAAAGATTTCCGGACAGGTATGTCTTTTAAGTTGAGTTCAGTAAGGATTTCTTCTTCAGTTATGTCCGGGTCGACTCCCTGCATCTCGAAGCTAAAATGGCTGTATCGACGGGCTGGAGGAGATTTTTGAGAAGGGATGCTGAGCGGTTTGAACGGGGTAGTGGAGCCAAAGTGAGATAAGACAATGGAGTTAATTAATTTGAAGGCAGCTGCTTCCCCATTAATCTTGATAATCATGTCGTTGGTAGTTGATCTGATGCCCGCTACTTCTTGGCGCTGTATGTTGAATCTTGTAAGGACCCGGAAGATTTTCCTGGCGGATCTCAACTCGGGGGATTGTTTTAGAGAAGGAAAGAGTGGGTGCTAGGTGGGTGCTGCTGGATTTCTCAAATGGAACATTGGAGCGACGAAATGCTGAGAGAGGAGGGAAATCATTATGGGAAGAGGTGTTTGGGGGGAGGTTTTGCTGTGTCCATGGGATTGTTTCCCTTGATTTCCGGCGAAGTGGCATTTAACGATGGTGAAAATGAAGATAGTGTGACTGCCAGACGGCGTGATGGTCGTTCTGGTTCTAGTGGACGTGAAGAAGAAGGGCTCTTACGAAGGGCGTACTATATTGTTTATCACATTTTTTCTACCCAAATGAAATACATTACTCATCAGTTGTTACTTCCACCTTCTCAACATAATCTTCTCGTAACTGTATGCACTTTTGCCATCGATGTGTTAGTCTCTCTAGACTTTCCTGAAACCATTCTTTCGGAGTGCTGCGTACGCATGTTCTGACAGCTTTGCCCAGTTCTGAAAAATCCGCAAAACCGCGACCACGCAGAGGTTTCTTCGTGCTCCCGAACAGGTGATAATCACTGTTCGATATTTCTTTGGAGGTGGACTGCCCCTATGCTTCCATTCCATCGATTGTTGTTTCATTTGTGGCTCATGGTAATGGGGCCATATCTCACCCCCAGTCACAAGCCTAGCCTAGAAGTCGGCTAGATCTTGATCATAGCGTTGCAAAAGTTCTCTGCACACGTCGACACGCCTCTGCTTTTCGTCTGCAGACAAGAGCTAGGCACCCACTTGGATGGCACCTTCCGCAACTGTAAGTGGCTGTGCACGATGCGCTGCAGGGTATTTCGGCTAATTCCCGTGGCTGCCTCTATTTCAGTAAATATGATGCATTTGTTTCCTTGGATGGCCTGTTCGACCCGGGCAATGTTGGCTGGTGTTAACACCGTCACATTCCTTCCAGAACTCGTGGCCTTGTCCACAGATGTGCGCCTGTTTTCCAACCTTCCACCCAGTTGTAAACTGTTTTCTGTGACGGCACATGTTCTCTACAGATTGTCACCAAGTGCCGATGTATTTCTGCAGTGGTCACACCTTCTTCCCATAGGAACGAAGTCGTATAGCGCTGTCCGTGACGATTGCATTCCATGTTGTCTGCTCATTCGCTGACAGTGTTGTTATGAAATGGCTACGACGAGTGCATTTTGGCCCATGTGCGTGTGCTACTACCAAACGGTGGAACAAGACACTAGTTACAAGTCACCACCTTCAAAAGTGAAATGTGAATCATGCCCGGACGTGCAAGAAAATAACGTGTAAAACAATATAGTACGCCCCTCGTGTATATTGCACTCGAGAGTCCTGAACTGGGGCTGGAAGCACGGGAATATGACGACCAGTACTGAGATTGGCCGTAGTGGCTGATGTCACAGGGCCATGGAAGGTGGCGGTGGCGGTTCGGACAGTGTTTGGCGGTGTGCTGGTGGAGATGTGCTTGATGAAACTGTAGTTGGTACGTCGGACATGGTTACGTGCTCTGGCGCTTGGAAGGTAGCACCAATTAAGGTATCCATACACACACTAATTCTCTCACAGAAATAGGCGGGATCGAACCCTGGAATGTCCTCAACTGTTGGAGCGGTGCCCTTCCGAGTGCGAGTTCTGACGTCAGGAAGTCATCGTCGCAAACCGTACAAAGATTCCACTCCTTACCAAGGTAGAAATATATCTTCGTGTTCCATGGCGTTAGCCGTTGTAATGCCGAGTCGTCTGAAGCTGGTATCCTGGAGTGAAAGTCTGCGACAATTACTCGGTCCATCTGACGGAAGACAAATCAAGGGCAATGAAGCCAGTCTCTGTGCTCGGTGTAGAAACAATCGCTGGATATATCGTGTAAGCAGTTTCCAAATCTCACAATAGAGCGCAGGGACATGAAAGGATGCAGAGTGTCTAAAAATCTCATCACCTCAGTGAATAAGGATTGGTAATCTGCTAAAAGAGAAAAGATTATCCATTAACAAAATTTCGTCCTCGTCCTTGAGATACAATGCCAATTAAGATCAAATTATAGAGGTCGTATATCCCTTAATTGACATCTCCATGTCTTGCTATCAAGTTTCAATACTGCGTGTAATATTATAGACTTCCAACGGTGGAAAAGAAAACATACTATTCTCTTCAACCTGTATATAACACATATTCCAAAGCAAACGCACGAGAAGAGATCTATATGTACGCCGACGACACAGCTATATCCTTTGTCTCTTGGCAACAATCCAGAGCAAAACAAAAATCCTCAGATTGCCCTCTCCACTTTCGAACGTTGGCTTCGAAAGTGGACAATAAAAATCAACGTCAATAAAAGTAGCGCTATCTTCTTTTCTAAAAGATTAAGGACAGACATCCCTCCTCTAATATTTTTTGGCGAAGTGATTACATGGACAAGTACAACCAAATACCTGGGTGTTGCCTTGGACAGAGGCTTGACCTCCAAGCATCATCTTGCCTAAATTTCTGCTCGGTGACGCAAGCACCTTTCAGTCATTATCCCTCTTATGAAGACAGATAAAGGCCATCATCTAGAAAACAGATTAACGCCTTATAAGTCCTCCTTAAGGCCAATTATCTAGTATGCGAATCGGTTTGGGGTATTGAAGCAAAAACACATATATACAAAGTCCAGCGCATTCAGAACCACGCGCTGCATCTCACCACAGGAGCCCCCTAGTTCCAACGAAATTGCGACATCCACGAAGAACTCAGAATTAATGAGATTAGTACCAGAATAAAGAAGAATTCCCGAAAATTCTATTCTAGAGTGAACTCTGAAGCCAACACCATAACATAATCTTCGGGTTAATTAAGATACTGAAGGCCTCAAATAAAAGAGGCCTAAGGTTGTAATAGCTGCCAAATGCAAGATATAGCGTGGTGTAAGAGCATCAAATATCTACATATAAAGGGAACTGTGCCTTGTTAGCGGCTTCCTGGCAGTATTTATGACACTGTGTGAGTGTTGTCTAGTGAATTTCTGATCATTTGATATTGATTTTTAACGTAAATCTATTGAGTTATATCAAATACTTTGGTTATATGCCATAGGCGATAGTCATCTTGTTTTTTACTCAATCCATAGACAACATTACTAAGAGAGGCATTCGATATAATTATTTACTATATTTGCATTGCCCTAAGTGTCAGCCATTTTGTTCTATCTGCCATCATTGCCATGGAAACTATGACAAAGACGGAGACTATGCATGCTCTCGTCGAAGTTGCCAAGGAACTGAAGTCTACACCTGTTGGCACCATTACAATGGACGTATTTTTGACGGTATGGAGTAGACCGTACAGCCAGCGACTCCACGCTGAGTGTTAAGCGGCGAGAAAAAACCTGACACTCGCAGGGAGCCAACGGCTTCGGGTGGATGAGCTCCTTGAGGAAGGACGGTGGTCCCTCAGTGGAGGAAATGCCACTGGAATCCACTGAAAACCTGATGTCGGGCAGCAGCGCCATCAGTATCGACTTGATGCACAGAGCAATTCATGCTCGAGATGGGTCAAGAGCGGGGAGCCTCAAGCGTCACCAGAATGACTGGTATGTCGGTTGTGGTTCTGCGATGTGGAAGAGAGAGGGACCTCACTACACTACTATTCCCATGAACACTATCACGATACCTGCTTTAAATGGATCTAATTCGTCATGCGACCCGGTTGACAACCGGCGCTTTTGCGGTTCCAGGCTGCAATGTGTGAAATGTGCTACTGGGCATGAGCATGTAGGCAACCAGGCTGCATATGCGAAATTTGCGACTGGAAGAACAAAGCAGAATATGGCTACTTGGAATGTGAGAGGACTTTTAGCTTCAGAGCTGAAAAGGTATAATATAGGAGTGGCTGGGCTAAGTGAAACTCACTGGAAAAACAATGGCCATTTTAGTAGTGGTAATCATTGGGTCTGCTTTTCTGGAGATGAAGAAAAAAGCAGCAACGGGGTTGCAATTGTGATCAGTGACAAACTGAATGGCCTAGTGAAATGATATAAACCTATTAATGATCGCATTATAACACTAAGTCTCAAATGCAAGCCACTTTCAATCAACATCATTTACGTTTATGCCCCAACAACGGATGCGACTGATGAAATAATCGACCGCTTCTATCAAGATCTTGATGCTACTGTTTCAGATTTTCCAAGCAGAGAACTAACTATTGTTATGGGAGACTTCAATGCCAAAATTGGTTCAACACAACATGCTGAGCATGTCAGAACATCGATAGGAAGATATGGAATTGGAGAAAGAAATGAACCGGGAAACAGGCTTCTTGAGTTTGCAATTCAAAACAGGTTCTCTATAACTAATACAGTCTTCAAGCATCACATACGGCACATGTACACATGGATTTCGCCTGATGGTCAATATAAAAATCAGATTGACTACATCCTGATCAGTTCAAGATTAAGGTCTTCTGTAATGGCCACCAAAACCTGTCCAGATGCAGTATGTGGCAGTGATCATCAGCTTATTAGAACAGAAATAAGAATAAAACTTCAAACACCAGTTAAAAGATCACACAGGATACCACAAGTAGTTAATATGTCGTCATTCAAGGAATCGTTGGCGCGAAGATCCTCCATATTACAGGATCCAGTAACAACTGCAGAAGGGCTGTGGAATGTGACTAAAAACTGGATAGAGTCCTCTTTGAATGAATCTCGAGTATCAAATACTAGAAGGCAACAGTGGATCTCCGACTTGACCCTTCAGCTTGTAGAAGAAAGAAGATGTCTTAAAAAATCTGGCATTAACACTAAAGAAAAAAGAGAGCAAATGTCTGATCTGATAGAAGGTTTCAGTCTTCTTGTAGAAGAGATGAGACTAATTTCCTTAGTAACATTTGTTTTGAGATTGAAGACCATGCAAATCAAACCCATGGCAAGGATCTTTTTGACAAAATTTGAATAATCACTCGAGAATTCAAGCCATATTCCTGGAATGTACAGAACTCACAGGGTGATGATGTTGTGGGTATAGAGAATGTTCTGGAAACATGGAGATTGTACTGCCAGGATATGTACAGTGAACAATGTAATGCACAAGACCAAGTGAAGATAGACAAACAGTCAGATCCTGAACTTGACATCCTCCGAGATGAAGTAGAAATGGCTTTGAAAATGCTGAGAAATGGAAAAGCGTGTGGACCTGATGGAATAAATGCAGAAGTCTTGAAAGCTACAGGCGATGCTGGAATTGAAATGCTGTTGAAAATCTGCCAAGTAATATGGAATTCTAGAAGTTGGCCCGAGGAATCGGTACAGTCAATCTTTGTCCCATTCCACAAGAAAGGATCGAGGAAAAATGTGGAAATCATCGCGTAATTGCTTTGATTTTACATGCCAGTAAAGTTATGCTTCCTATCTTGCACAAGAGATTCCGGGCATTCCTAGAGTGTCAAATTCCTGAAGTCCAGAATGGATTCATGAAAGTAAAAGGCACTCGAGAACAGATCTTAAGCCTAAGACAAATCATAGAAAAGGCTAGAGAATTCAATGTTCCGGTATACCTGTTCTTTATTAACTACGAAAAGGTCTTCGATACTGTCAAATGAAACCATCTTTGGAAAATTTTGGATGACATGGGTTTCCCACTCCATTTTATTGATCTCCTGAAGTCCTTGTATGAGGAAAATACAGCCACTGTAAAGATTCAAAACAAACAGCCTCAGCAGTTTCGTACGAGGGTTGGAGTTCGTCAGGGATGTATCCTGTCACCGTTACTTTTCAATCTCTATGGTGAATATGCAATGAGAACTGCATTAGATGGCTGGGACAAAGGATTTTCCATAGGGGATGCAATATCAACAACTTGAGATTTGCTGATGACACCACCTTGATAGCATCATCTGGAGAGGAGTGGACAGAGCTGATCAAGAGAGTAGAGGAAGCAAGCCTAGAAATTGGATTACGCATAAATCGACAGAAAACCAAAGTCATGATTGTTGATCGTACGAACAACAGTCCACATATCAAACATATTGGAGGGTGTGAAGTTGTACATCAGTATGTATACCTAGGCTCCTTACTATCCAATTCTGGTGGTTACAAAGATGAAATAAAGGGAAGAATTGAAATAACAAAGGTAGCAATGATTCGTCTGCGTAAGATCTGGAAAGATAATAACATCACCATTAAGACAAAAAAGAAGCTCGTTGAATCTCTAGTCTTCTCAGTCTTCTTGTGTGGTGCAGAGACGTGGACCATCCTAAAACGTGATCGTGAACGGATAGAAAGCTTTGAAATGTGGTGCTGGAGAAAAATGTTAAGGATTCCTTGGACAGCTCATCGCACGAACACATCAATCCTGAACCAACTTCAGATAAAAGTTCGTCTATCGTGTAAGGTCTCTCAGCGGACCGTACGCTACATTGGACATATAATGCGCCGAGATGGTAGTCTTCAAAAGCTGATTGTTGAGGGCAAAGTCCAGGGAACCAGACAACGAGGACGAGTACCAACGCGATGGATTGACATAGTGAACGGCCCCCTACAGAATTTTCTCAGAGCAACCACATTAAAAGCCTTAGATAGGGAAGAATGGCGGAGTATGGTTCATCGGCTAGATGGCTAAATATTATGATAGTCATGAGGCAAAACGAAGAAGAAGAAGGTCATACTGTATTATTTGTCACCCATAGCGGGGGCAGGTCTCACCCTGACCACTGCGATTTTGTTAACTAAGGCCTCCACGTCCCACATCGATACATCTTAGGTAACACTTTGCAGAAGCTGCACTCAAAGTCCTAGTGGATTGAAGGTCTACAATGCTTGATGGCGATAAAGAAAACTAGTTCATAATAGTCAACAAGCAAGAAATATTCATACCAAGCTCAGACTGGGAAATAAAAATATTTTGGTTTAACGTCCCACTAATAACTTACTTTTACGATTTTCGGAAACGCCGAAGTGCAGAAATTTCGTACTCTAGGAATTCTTTAACACGCCAGCAAATCTTAGAGACACGAGGCTGATCAATTTGAGCACCATCAATTATACCACCGGACTAAGCCCGGAACGAACGTGCCAAGATGAGCTCAGGAGGCCAGCTACCCAGCCCGTCAAAAATAATGAGGAGATAGAACGTGTTGGATAGTACAGATACCTTGAGTACGTTATGAACGAAAAGTGAGAATATCGCCAAGAGATCAATATCAGAACTGAGTACGTCAGAAGCGTATTTGTTAAAATGAAGAACCAACTCAGTAACCACAAATGAAATTCGAATTTTAGGATGCGAATTATCAGAGCGTATGTGTTTTCCACGCTATTGCTTGAAAAGGAAAGGGCGGACTTAAAGCCATAATCTTACCAGAATTAAACATTACAATACAGTGGTGAGATCTGAGTCTCCTTATGGAGCTGAAACACTCAACTAATTTGGAAAGGTGAAATATACAAAATTATGAGCATAGAAAGAAGACTGGTTTGAAGTACACTTAGCCCAAAGGCAACAAATGCACAATACAACAGGCCACGATTTAAATAAAGAACTTTACGTACACGTGGAGAATATAGTACACACCATGCGTAAAAGAAGATTGTTGTTTTTCGGACATTTGAACAGAATGAATAATGACAGACTGACAAAACAAATTTTTAATAAAATCATAAAAGCATAAAGTACGACCATCATGGTTTACATAGACATTAAATTACCTCAAAGAAGCAAACATTGACATTAAGGATACAAATAATAGGAAGTTCTTCAGGATGATGATGGTGATGTTTGTTGTTCAAAGGGCCCTAACAGCCTAATGGTATGAGGTGAACGAAATGAAAATGAAAACTTCAAAATGTATCCACTGGCTGGAGTCTGAAACGAATGACGATGAAAAAAATGATCGTGAAACAAAAACAACCAGTGAATCCTATTCACAATGTTTTAATTACTGGGATGATACTTGTCTAAAGGGGTCCAAAATCCAGGTCACCAGCCTCTCATAATGGTACTAATTACTGAAAAGCAGATCCATGGTGTTCCTCCTATAGTGGTACTAATCACAGCGAATGCAGACCCATGGTATGTCACACACAATGGAACCACTCGCAGGTAACACAAACCTATGGTGTTTCGCACATGAGGGTACTACTCAGAAGTAACGCAGAACCATGGTGCTCCTCACATAGTGGGACTAATCACGGGCGCCGGTATTCCCGTGGAGTTACTCTCAGGCAATGCAGGCCTATGGTTTTCATCACAAGAGCGCTAGTCAAACCCGTGTTTTTTCTCATAAAGTGGTGCCAACCACAGGCAACGTAGACCCATGGTTTTCCTCGCAAGGTGGTACTAGTCGCAAGTAACATCGACCCATGGTGTTCCGCACATAATGGTACTAATCACAAGTAATCACATGGTTCTAATATAATAATCCCTGGTTGCCCCTTTTAGTCGACTCTTACGACAGGCAGGGGAGACCGTGGGTGTATTCTTTGTCTGCGTCCCCCAGTTCAAAAAGTGATCTTCCGGAATGATTAAGAAAGAGAAAGAAAGCAGCCACACAAGAGAGAACAGCTCCGGAAACACAGATCAGAACGAGTGACACAGATGTGGGCGGAGAGGAAGAAGAAACGTAGGAAGAATTGGAGTATTGATTTAACGTGCTTTGTAAAAGTGCTATTCGATTAAATAAAAAATAATAAAATGGAAAACTTTGAAGTGTGGATTGAAGGGTGGAAAGAAGAAGTGAGCAATGCCAAGATGATGATAGACTGCGTAAAAGGACCATTAGAAGAAATCTTGAATACTTTGCACACGTGGAGTGTAAAAAAAAATAAAAAATACAGATTTCTACAAGAGGAAATACAAGGCCAACGGAGACCTGGCCAGTAGTGACGAGATGGCCTAATCGATTCATTTTACTGAATCGATTCATGAGTTTCCGTTAACTAAGACCAACTACAATAATTACATCAGACCGTAATCCAGAAAAAAACATGGCGGACATCGGTGGGCGATATGAGAGGTTGAGGGGAAGGTTATGCATGTTATGATAATTATTTGGGGATAATAGGTCGTGTAATAATAAATAAATACCAGCTGACGCGTTTCAATCCTGCGACCAGGATCGTCTTCAGAGCAACAACAAAGCAAAATGGCTACGGTCACTCCATAGTAACCAGACTCAAGATAGAGAGACCAGTCATCGCTAATTTCTATATGCAAGATTTTGAAGAGCGTTGCCTTCAATCTTGCACGCTCAAGCCGTCCATCTGGTTGAGATATGTCGATGACACATTTGTTATCTGGCCCCATGGTGAACACGAATTATCCATATTTTTGGATCACTTGAACAGCATACATCCAAACATTAATTTACCATGGAGACTGAACGTGGAGGTTGTTTGCCATTCTTGGATGTTTTGGTTTCTAAGAAATCAGATGGAACTTTAGGTCATTCGGTTTACCGTAAACCTATCCATACTAATAGATACCTTCATGGGTCCTCTCATCACCATCCTTGCCAAAAGCGTGCTATGCTTAACACTCTTATCAGCCGAGCAAGGGAGGTTTGTGAGGAGGATAAATTAAACGGTGAACTTGAGTTCCTAACCAGAACATTTCTGAGCAATGGCTATTCAGGGAAACAGATTGACGAAGTGCTACATCCTAAGCCACAAGACAGATTGTCACGTGATTCTCGTCCTTTGAGTCTGGCCTTCTTGCCATACGTGCAATCTGTCACGGATAGGATTGGCAATATTCTTAGAAAGCACAATATCAAGACCATTTTTTAGCCTAATATCACCATAGGCAATTGTTTGCGATCTGTCAAAGATCCAATTGGTTTAAACTGCGCTGGAATATATATGATTCCTTGCTCCTGTGGATCGGTTTATGTAGGCCAAACATGTAGGAAAGTAGCAACGAGGGTTAAAGAACATCGCAGGCACTTACGTCTTTGCCAGCCAGAGAAGTCTGCTGTGGCAGAACATGCCATACATAATGACCATCAAATAAATTTTGATGCAACTTCTGTCATTTGTAAAGAGAAACATTTTATTCCCAGAATCATTCGTGAGGCGATAGAAATTGCTAAACGCCTGAATAATTTCAACAAAGGTGACGGCTATATACTGAGTAGATCATGGCTACCCTCCATAGTTAACTCGTCAACATCTTTCTCCGTGACTCTGGAGGCCCTGGAATGAACTACATTTCTAACAGGGTCTCTCTATCTTGAGTCTGGTTACTATGGAGAGACCGTAGCCATTTTGCTTTATTGTTGCTCTGAAGACGATCCTGGTCGCAGGATTGAAACGCGTCAGCTGGTATTTATTTACTATTACACGACCTAATATCCCCAAATAATTATCATAATGTCATTTAGTGGTCGTAAAAGTCTACGTATTAAGGTTATGCATGTTTATTCCGAGTCACCTAAAGAAAATATCACAAGTCGAACGTCATGAAATGCAACTCACTAACTCAAAATATGAATAATTAAACACCAAAAGTAGAGTCATCGCGTATTGTAAGTCTAAATGTAACTTCAGAGGGGAAAATAACAAAGGGAGAATTATTGTATCAACGTCAGGTTGAAACAGTATAAAAATATTTCACATATGAAACTCCTGTCGGCAAATAAGATACCGGTACCTATAGAGATGTCAACAAAGAACACTAGTAACCTTACATGAAATACTATGCAACAGCACCATTAACCACAGCCCATTATGTAAAACACGCAAAAAAATTCTGCAACAAAATTTCAACCCTCTAGTAGCCATCTGTATTATTTTTAACGTTGGAAATTAATTACATCATTCTTGCACCATGTTTAAGATTAATTTAGTCTCTAAATCACAAATCTTGGTCATGATTTTCCGGATCTTTTCAGGATTGATTTAATTTTCTTTGTAGTAAGGTACATTGGTTGAGGGGGCAAATGCTAGGATAGGCATCATTAGTTTTAATTTCGGAAGTTTGCGTGGCACTCGAATTAGATCACCACCTTCTGAAAATGAAAACCTACAACCTGTTTTCCAGTCTTTGACCGGGTCAGGGATGTAATGAATGAAACATATATAGGCTGTTATTACAATGGGGTCGCCACTCCCAAGGTGATTTTTATTAATGAGTGATAAATGGTATGAAATTATAATGGAGAGTGTTGCTGGAATGAAAGATGACAGGGAAAACCGGAGTGCCCGGAGAAAAACCTGTCCCGCCTCCGCTTTGTCCAGCACAAATCTCACATGGAGTGACCGGGATTTGAACCACGGTATCCAGCGGTGAGAGGCCGACGCGCTGCCGTCTGAAACACGGAGGCTATCACCACCTTCTATGGGTATATAATATCTTCCCTAACAAACACATTTGAATTCAGAAATTATAAAATGATTAATGCACACAACACTCTTACGCCTATCATTCGGTTCGAAGTTTCCCTTACGAATGCTCTTAACCCAATTTTGCTTTAATACTAGGTCTTTTGGAAACGGGAACATTGAAGCGTGTGCTCTACCTCTTACTTACATCCAGGCACACAGCACAATACACACACAGCACAATACACTATAAACATATTGCATAGGTAACTAAAAATAAAGAAAATACTTCCAGAGAAGAACACGATAATCAACGTTAACCTAATCACCACCGATATTGATGAAAAAAATAAGCTCTTTGAGAACAAACAGTTTCTTACGGCACTGAAAGGAGATCTATAACCTTCTTAAGATTATAAATGAATATAATGTACGATTAATAATATTCAAATTTCCTTAAATATTTGGAAACAACACGACGTACACAAATCAAAACAAACTCATGCTAGCACTCCAGCTGCCGCCATTATGGACAGTTTCGATAGGTCGGTTAAGGTCTGAGATATTGTAGTTGGTCTTGCGTTAACGTTACTGAATCGATACAGTGATCCGATTCAGGGCACATTACTGTACAGTCACCTGGAGTCACCGTTCATATTACATCTATGTGCTGATAGACATCAGCAGCAGCATTCAATGTTCGCTGCTGCCATCTGGTCTTCATTCTATGAACTGTTTTTCTATGAGCACGGCCAATTTGATGCGTCGCTCTAGCTAGCTAAGGAGCGCAGCGAGAGATCCAGTCGGCCGTGCTATACGTCATCCATCTTTAATAATAATATTTTATTGCAGCCAATGGCCAAAAGATATTTACAGTAATACACAACATTAGTCATCTCTGCAGAAGGCTATCATCGATTCGCGCCGACAAGTACAAATCATGGCATGATATCATTCACAGCTCTTACCACAACGTTCACATACACAGTCCGTGTCTGGTTGATGGAATTTCTTTTTTTTACACAGCTTATAATGAAATCCGTGTATTGCAAAGCGTGTAATCAAGTGTCTGAGTTCATATCCTCCTCCTTGCCAGTCTTTGTAAACCATTGCGTCCGTCGAGTAAAATTCGCTCCATATGTCTCTCTTCTTTGCTCGTAATTTCTCTAGGAACTGTAGATATGTTGGTGTAGTTGGTAGCGGTAGGTGACAACGGACATCTTCTACATAGAAAGGTTCGCGAGTTAACTCATATACAAGCCTTGAAGGCGTATACTTCGAGATACATAGTGCCTTTTTCAGAAACGTAGCTTTCACTTTTTCCATATTTCAGATCCAGGTTTCTCCTGCAGCCACCTCTTCACATCGAGTTTTGATGTTACAAAGCCTTTCCCCCACAGTGACAACTCTATTAAATAAGTAGCCTATGTAGAATTAGACAAAAAATGTCTGTTCACAAAATCATCAATGATCTGCATATAGGGCTGTCACCCAGAAGGCAGATTCCCTATCAATTGTTTGCCTAGCCGTTTCTTAAATCATTTCAAAGAACATGAACATTTTATTTTATTAACGGTTGTCTGTTTCAATGTCTTCCTTGGATGAGTTATTACGTCAGTCGTCTCATTTACTCACTGTCCACGTAGTTCTTTCCCAATATAAAACAGATAATTTTGAGTGGTCATGAACATGACTTATAGCAGGGCCTCTCAAATGCCCATCATCTCACGTGTGCAGGTCGAGGCGCAAGAGTTCCGTGCACTGTGCATCGATGCCGCTCGGCATGGCTCGGATCAACGCTTCGTCTCTGGGCTACTCGGCTAAGCTCGGCTAAGCTCGGCTATACTCGGCTCAACTCAGCCCGGATTTGGAGCGCTACGGTGCAAGTGGGGCAGAGGGAGACAGGCGGAGCGAGCGAGACATCAGTTCCGCTTTAGCCTTAGCCCGAGCAACACGTATCTCGAGCAAGTGTGTACAAGTGTGGAGCCGTACAGTGAAGTGGGGAAAGCCCGTTTGGTTTCAGTGTTTTGCGTATTATACGCTTAGGGAACTAACGACATTACCGAACGATGATAGTTGAAAGGAAAAATACAATCGTCATCACTTTCACAGAACGAGATATACCACGACCAGCCCCCTACGAAATCCACGAGTGGATTTTTGAAAATTTGAAACTTGATGAAGCCGACATCGAAACATTACAGCTCAACGGAATTTCCCGACAAGTCTTCATTAAGTGCAGGAGGCAAGAGACAGTTGATCATCTTCTCAAGCACTATGCAGGTGAGCAATATTTTGTTCATAGCAATGGCTATCGTAGTAAAATAACTGTTGATTCGGCCGGCCTAGGGATTAAACTTGTTAGAGTTTTTAACCTGCCCACCGAAACATCTCATGGACACATTTCAGACGTTTTGCGTCAGTACGGGACAGTACTTTCAGTAAGTGATGAAACGTGGAGTTCCAATTTTCGATATAAGGTGCACAATGGCATACGTGCAGTACGCATCATGCTTAAAAAACATATCCCTTCCTACGTAGACATAGCAGGAAATAAGGCTTTAGTAAGTTATGATAACCAACCACCAACCTGTGCCAGCTGCAGTAAGATAGGTCATTACCGTAGTGAGTGCCCAACGCGCCGTTTACCAGTTCAAACACCTGCTACACCCGACAAGCCAACCTGGGCGACCTTGACTTCAGCCTTGGGGAAGCTACCGACGCAACGTATACCTCTCACAACAACACAACTCACCCCAGATTTTCCAGAGGTGGACACACGATCAGCTGATACACCAGACTCACGTGTAAACACACCGTCCGCACAACAGGCAGAAATAACCACAGAAGAGGAAGAGACACAAGTAGTGCAGCCAGCTCACAACCACCTTGAGGAGACAACAGAACCTGTTTGCGATAGAAATTCCCCAGTGGAACAGTCGCTCAGCTTATCAACCTACCAAAATAATACCCAGTTAAATGATGTACCGGTACTATCAGAACCACCCTCACAGCACCAGACACAACCTTGTGAACCTGTCAGCGAACCGTCCCCGACACCTACCAGTGACATGAATGGCTTAAAAAATGACACCACCACACAGTCTGTGCAGACGCATTCCGCACAGTGCACAAATAAAGTAGGCGGTGACGAAGGTAGTTTAATGGAAACGGAAACCACCAATTCAAAATCCAACCAAGCAGTTAGTCACAGGGATCCAAGATTAAAAAGATCGGTTGAGGGGAATGATAGGAAGAAAGTAATAAAATTAAGTAAATGTCTTTCACAAACCTAATCTGAAGAATATTTACGTGCTGTTGGGTAACGCCAAACGAGTATGGAATGTGCTAATGTTTTTTTCTTGGTAATCTTAGCTGTGACGTCAGTAGTTAGCTGCTACGGTACTCTGAATGTGAACTGCCTCCGAAGTCAGAGCAAGCAGGTCTTGCTAAAAGAATTTATTAAAGATTATGATTTAGACGTAGTTTTCTTGCAAGAGGTTAACGTCACGAACTTAGCTTTCCTTGGATCTCAATACAGTTATATAATCAATGCCGGAGAAAATTTAAGAGGAACTGCCATCGTCTATAGAGCTGGGATAAATATAAAACTTAGTGAATGTCACCCGAGTGGAAGAATTTCATGCATACTTACCGAAGATAATACACTGATGATTAATATATATCTACACTCAGGAACACACAGACGCCAAGAACGGGAAGATTTCATTCAGAAGGAACTGCCTTATTTTCTGCGTCACAATTATGATAATATTATTCTCGGAGGTGATTTCAACTGTGTATTAAATGCAAAAGATCAGACAGGTGAATTCCATCCCTCCCTGGCATTAGGGAGAGTATATCGCGAACTTCGGCTTTGTGATGTGTGGGAAGTTCTTCATGGTAACAGAGTCGAATATACTTTCTTCCGAGGTACGGCTGCTTCACGTATCGACCGCTTTTATGTAAATAAAGAATCAGAGAATAATATCCGAGCAGTAACTGTTAATGTTGCACCATTCAGCGATCATCATGCAGTAGTGATGAAGACTGCGGGGCATAGACCGGCGGCACAGATGGGAAGGGGTTACTGGAAAATAAACAGCTCCTTACTGTCTGACGACGATATACAAAATGAATTTTCACTCCTGTGGAATGATCTGGAAACTCGAGTGCGAAGAGGTGGACAACTTTCGATCAAATCTTGGCTATACAAGTTTAAGCCAGCTATTCAGAGCTTTTTCAAACGAAAGGGAGTAGAAAAGGCCATCAACAGACGCCGTACGCTGCATTCTTATTACGTGATTCTTCACGATCTTGTCACCCGTCAGCAAGCCGGAAATGACGTATCCAATCATTTGACCGCTGTTAAACGCCGAATCAAGTCAATACAGGAAACTATTCTCCGAGGAGCAATCATTCGCTCCCGTGCAACATCAGTCATACACGAAGAGAAAGCACAGTTGTACCACCTTGCCTCCGAAAAGAATAAAGCGAAAAATAAATACATTCACTCGTTAATTACAGATGACAATAGGAGTCTTACCACTACAAGAGACTGCATTACTGAAGCCGAAAAATTCTTCCAGAGAACATGTAGTGAAAGTGAGATATCGATACCCGACCAAAACAAAATACTCTCTTACTTAGATCAACGTTTGCCTGAGGAAGGAAAACAGCAGCTGACCCGTGAGATCACCGAGGAGGAAGTTCTAAAGGCCCTGCGCACTGCCAGTGACAGATCAGCTCCTGGCCCAGACGGTCTCAGCTTCACCTTCTACAAAAAGTACTGGCCAGTCATTAAACATACGCTCGTAGAATTGATGAACATTCTATTAAACAACTCCGAAGAATCAACTGGATTCAGCGAAGGCATAATCATTCTTATTCCAAAAGTGTCAATGCCCCGAACTTTATCAGACTATCGTCCTATAACCTTACTAAATGCAGACTACAAATTATTTATGAAAATTCTGGCCAACAGGTTACGGCCGTTTCTGGCAACCATCATTCAGCTAGGGCAGACGTGTGGCATTCCGAACAAGAAAATCACTTTTAATCTCCAAGCAATTAGAGATGCTATATTATTATGTGAACACTACCCTCACAATGACGCAGCAATACTTAATCTTGACTTTGAAAAGGCTTTTGATCGAGTTCACCATGGTTATTTGTTTACGATTCTCGATAAGTTTGGTATTCCACAGTCAACATGTAGTATCATTAGATCTCTATACACTCATGCTCATTCCCGAATTCTCCTCAATGGTCATTTCTCCAAGCCTATTCCAATACGAAATTCAGTGCGACAAGGATGTCCTCTATCTATGATCCTCTTCGCCTTAAGTATAGAACCCTTCATTCGAGCTGTCCATCACCTCCTAAAGGATGTACCAAATCCGCACAAGATGTTTACCGTCCGAGCGTATGCTGACGACGTAACACTTTTATTACGGAACCGAGCCCAAGCGGATCAGCTGATTGGCATAATATCTGTGTACGAAAGAGCCGCCAACGCGAAAGTGAATTATCAGAAATCTGTCTTGTTACCTCTCGGTGCCTGGCCAAACCACATCACAATTGCTGGAATCCCTGTCAAAGAAGAAATAACAATTCTCGGTTTGAAATTTACAGGCAAATTTCAGGAGACAGTCGAAAAGAATTGGACTGCAGTCATCAACACTGTCCGGAACACAATGACGAAGGATCTCAGCAGAAATCTTAATCTAATACAGAAAGTATGGCACATTAACTCATTCGCTCTGTCCAAGATATGGTACGCGGCTCAGGTCTTCCCCATTTCAGAGAAACATGCACAAAGAGTAGAACTTGGAATTAGTTACTATCTATGGAGAGGATACATATATCGCATATCAAGAAATCAGCTCCGAAGGCCAGTTGATCAAGGGGGCCTAGGTCTCATCGCCGTCTCCGCTAAATGCCAAGCTCTGCTTCTGAGGTCAATTCTACTGGCAAAGAACGGATTCGGGGATATTAATGATATGCATTTTTGGACATCACCTCGAACTGGAAGCTTTAAACGAGTACTGCATACTATTGAATCTTTCTATCCTCATGTGAATCAACAGTGCATTCCACCCACGCAAATCATCTACCGTCGTCTTTTAAACCGTCAACTTGTTACCCCACAGATCATGGAAAAATTCCCCAACAGAAATTGGAAAAACATCTGGAAGCAGTTCACAACACAAGAGATCCCAACAGACTGGAAAAGTTCAGCATACATAGCCATCCAAGATGCCATACCAACCGAGGAGAAAAAATTTCGCCACAACTTGGTCCAGTCACCCTTGTGCCACAAATGTGAGATTCCAACTATTGATACACAACTCCACAGACTAACTCGATGTGATGGTATGATGGACGTTTGGCGATGGACACTGACTTTGGTGCAGCAGCTAACATCTTCCAATAACCCTAACGATATATATAGTATCTTGTTAGCTTTGGACGTACCCAACAGGAACAACAAGTTTGCCCTAGTATGGCTAGCAATGGGCTTTCTTCATTATGCGCAGACCAACGAGAAATGCTCTGTACAAGGTTTTAGGCAGTTTCTCAAGACAGCGAGACAAATACTGAAAGTGTATAGTGCTTCTGGAGGTCAGGAGAAATTCAATGAACTTTCTGTTCTTAACTTGTGATGATACAGGTTGTGTAAATAATACTTTGTTTCTGTTTGCATTTATTTGTTTCTTCATTTAATAATCTAAATTAACGATGTAATTGTATAGTGTATCGGTGACCGACGAAAGTGGATCGCCTTCCCGTTCCTCAGTAAAGTGATGGATCACGTGTGTTAATTATATATATATATATATATATATATATATATATATTTTTTTTAACAAAAACAAGATATCTTAATGGTCGTGATATCTCTCAAGATTTGTTTGGTGTTTTTTTTTTTGTTGTTGATTTGTATTTGAAGTTTATCTGTAACAGTATGTCTAATTTACGCAGCACTGTAATTAATTATGTATCCTTTACTTTGCTCTAGAAAATAAAATAATTATTTGAAAAAAGAAAAAAAAAAAAAAGACAAGCGTGAGGAAAGAGAGAGTAAGCGCTATTGCTCCAAATCGAGGAGTGGGGGGTCTGCACTCTGGTCAACCAAGCCAAGTCGTCTCTTGCACCGTGCACAGTGCATGCACCACGCGCATGCACCCTGAGAGGCCCTGACTTATAGGGTAGGCTAGAGAGCTGAGTTGACTTATTTGTCGAATGCCAACTATGTTATAATACAAAGATTCATTAAACTAATGATAGAATAACCTAATAGCCTACCTACTTACTAGCTACTTTGGAATTATGTTTTGACTACCCTTTTAACGCTGAAAATTAATCCAAATAATATTTTAAACCTCCCTATAAGAGGAGGACAGTGAATGCAAGAGGGTATTTTTTTTTTCAAATGAGCTGAGAACGAGAGTCTGTTATAGCGTACGATTCTTTCAGTGAGCCAAACAAGTTCGACTCCCTGCGAATGTCCAATGTTCCGATAATGAACTGGGTATGTGTTGTGTCTCGCTAATCCGCCATTTAGCACTGTCCGCTGCAAGTCAGCTGAATCGTGTTCCGTAAGCTGGCCCTTGCTACAATTCGGTTCACTCGTTCAGTTGAATAAATCATACACTCAGTAGCAAACACTATTGGCCAACGGAGGACATCATCGTTTAAGAACCAGAGGGACTGCTTCCAGAAGAACACAGACGGAATTTCCCATGCTGTTGTATCCACTCACCAACGATCGACAGTAAGTGGAATTCTTTTACATGGCAATGAATCTACGAAAGGAGTCGGTGGATGCTGAGTGGCTCCGGCTGGTCCGTGGTCCAACAGCTCTGCACTTTGACCGGCCTACCGAGCAGAGGAGAGGTGGCCACGGCTCTACCGTGACTCTACGCCTCTGTATTCGGGAGACGAGACAGGGTTGGACCTCACGGCTGGCCGAAACCGTTGGCTGTCCTGAGAATGATTTTCCGTGGTTTGCCATTCTCCTGCACTAAGACGATGCCGGGACAGTTCCTAGTATAGGCCACGGCCGCCAACCGCCTCTCTTTCTTCAAGCGTCTCCTTCACCGTAACAAATCTCACGTCCTGAGAGACGGCGTTACCGTCTAAGAGGCCCGCCTCCCCCTTCAGGGGAGGAATGAAAACATTTCAGTAGTAGACTACAGAACACAAGACAGGCGTATTTGAACTCCTTCAAATGTCTCCGGACTGAGCGGGGATCGATCCCGGATGATAAACAATTGATAGGATATCCGCCCTCTGGACAACAGCCCTAATCGCAGATGATTGAAGACTGAAAAGATTGAAAGGAAAGCGACACGACTTGTTCTGGAAGATTTTCGACAAAAGATACGAAAAAGTTGCAAACCGAGCAAGTCGCCGCGTGGTTTGGGTCACGTAGCTCTCAGCACGCATTCGGGAGTTAATCGGTTCGAACCCCACTGTCAGCAGACCTGAAGATGGTTTTCCCTGGTTTCCCATTTTCACACCAGGTAAATGCTGGGGCTGTACCTTAATTAAAGAAACGGTCGCATCCTTTCCACTCCTAGCCCTTTCCTATATCATTGCTGCCATAACCCCTAAGTGTGTCGGTGTGACGTAGCGTGCCTGCCTCTTACCCGGAGGCCCCAAGTTCGATTCCCGGCCAGATCAGAGATTTTTACCTGGACCTGAGGGCTTGTTCGAGCTCCACTCAGCCTACGTGATTAGAATTGAGGAGCTATCTGACGGTGAGATGGCGGGCCTGGTCTAGAAAGCCGAGAGGGTCGTCGTGCTGACCACACGACACCTCGTTATCTGCAGGCCTTCGGTATGAGCAGCGGTCGCTTGGTAGGCCAAGGCCCTTCAAGTGTTGTAGTGTCATGGGGTTTGTTAATAATAATAATAATAATAATAATAATAATAATAATAATAATAATAATAATAATTCTTTTTCTAACGCCATTCCAACACCTGTGTGGTCGCGAGTGCGAACTGGATCGCACATATGGATTTGGTACTGTTTTACGGCCAGATGCCCTTCCTGACGCCAGCCCTATATGGAGGGGTGTAATCATTATTGCGTGATTCTGTGGTGGTTTGTAGTGTGGTGTTTTGTCTGAATATGAAGAGGAACGTGTTGGGACACACACACAAAAACCCCGTCCCCGAGCCAAGAGAGTTAATCAGGTGCGATTAAAATCCCTGGCCCGGCCGGGAATCGAATCCGGGGCCCTCTGAACCGAAGGCCTCAACACTGACCATTCATCCAGGGAGTCGGACTCTAATAATAATAATAATAATAATAATAATAATAATAATAATCCTGGAGGCCCGGATTCGATTTCTGGATCTGCCACGAAATTTAAAAAATCCACTCAGCCTCGGGAGGTCAACTGAGTAGAGGGGGAGTTGGATTTCCACCTCAGCCATCCTCGAAGTGGTTTTCCGTGGTTTCCTAATTCTTCTTCAGGCAAATGCCGGGATAGTAGCTAACTTAAGGTCATGGCCGCTTCATTCCCTCTTTCTGTCATTGGTCCTCCTCCCCAGTTGTATCCCCCAGAGCCAAAGTCTCACGCTCCAGGACACTGCCCATGAGGTGGTAGAGGTGGGATTCCTCGCTGAGTCAGAGGGAAAAACCAACCCTGGATATGGTAAACGGATTCAGAAATAGAGAAGGAAAGAAAGAAAGAAATAATAACAATACTGTTATATAATTTAATGGAAAACAAATTTTCATAATTTCCACCTGATAAGGAAATATTTGCATACGTACCCCTACGCTAAGCTGCCGATCAAAAGACCTTGAATGGCGAAGGCCTAATAATTTGTAAAAGCCAGCGGTTTAAGGGACTTGCAGCCCTTTCAACTCTCTGTCGTAGGCTATAACATATTAAGTATACTGGGAGGCGGAGTCTTTGCACATCTAAGTACGGGGCGTGAAATTTTATATCACCACTCCCCCAATTACTTTTCCCACCCATATTCTCTGTATTCCACCCTTTATCCGTCCAGATACTCACAGCTTATTCTTTTATTTTGATAACAGACACCCTTCTTCCTTAAATCGCTTTCCAGTTCTTCATAGGCGTCTCGTTGTAAATAAGCTCCAGGCAAAAACATTCTTTTGCGTTTTTAAAAGTTTTGACTTGAAGACAACAAGAATTAAATAATGATGACTGAGCGCCTTTAGGCGGTTTTTAACCCCCGTGTTCTTCTGCTCACTACCCCTCTTAAGGCACCCTTTTCTCTACCTCCAGAAACTCTAAACACCCTGACACTTCAGCTATTGTAGTATCTTCATTTAATTTTTCTTGTCTGGCCCGCTTTTGCTGCTGCTGCTTAAAGTCCTTCACATTTAAAAGAAGAAAAGACTTTTGAAAGAAAACGTATTTGTGTAGATCCTGTCAAACGTGTGAAGCAGGGTGCTCTGAAGTTCAATTGTGCATCCACACTGCTATTGAAATGTAACAATAATGCATCAGACAGGGTAATGGGCGCTGGGAACCCGCCATATTTACATCGTGGAGCAAGACGAGGAGACCATGGAATGAATGTTAAATAGTGGATATAGGAGGCTTGGACACAAGAGAGTGTGAGTGGTTTGTATACATACCGTATTTTCCGTGCCTCCTAAACACTGCTGGGCAGAGTAAGATTATGGCTGGATGTGGCCGACCCACGTAACTGGATTGAAATAGCGTAGGTTCCCAAATAATCCATAACGTTACAGACTATAAATCTCATGTCAGATCCGTATTAACGGTTGAACTTCTTAAAAATTGTACAAAATTGTAATGACTATCCTCCTAGTCAGTACTACAATATTATTAGGCTATTATTTTATATCCAAAAACAATACAGGAATCCTATTTTACCAAATTATTATTAGGGCTAAAGTTTAAAATCATAAAAAGGAGAATTCTTATAAATTGTCTGTTTGTCTGTTAGGTCATCAGCCCAGAGGCTGGTTGGATCCTCAAATAGCACCACCAAAGGTTATGCGGTTATAAGGAAACCCCAAAAACCAATGGCAGCACCAAAATGAGGCGTACTAGGCAAGATGAGGAGTGAGGTAGTTTGCCATTGCTTTCCTCACTGGGTCAGAAAGTACTATTGCAGCACAACTGACCCTATGAGCAACACCTTTCATAACACTCAGGTGCACTAGTTGTGCCCTGAATGTCATTACTCAGCACTACCCATACCCCAGCAACTTCCATATTGTCACAGCCGTGGATGTTGACTGGGACTTTGGTGGAAGCTACACTTTACTCTGGCCTGTGCCAAGAGATGGATGCAAAAGTACTGTATCCATCAAGAAATGACAGCAGGCAGTCTTATAAATTAAGTTTACAAAACAAAAGAATGTTAATGAATGTGAGAAAGTGCGCATAAAAGCATTGTCCCTTGAGTACATGTCACAGTGGTTTAGAAATGTCCAGGTTACAACCATTCACGAGGCATTGTAAAATATCTTCTCATTTCAAAAACTGGACACTCAAATATCATATGATACACTGTCGGAAGTGATTCACAAAAGCATAAGAAGCCGTCTGTAACGTTAAGTTTAAAGCGTTCCAAATAAGATTTAAATTTTCCATGACCAGTTCAAAATTGAGTTAAAACAAAGTTCGGAACTAATTCTTTACACGACAGTTTATTTTAAACTTCCGGCAAAAATATTTCTCACATAAAGATCCTTTCAAACTATATGCCCATAAAAGATTCCAGTGATATAATTGTACATTATGCAACAGGCCTATAATGGCTCGTATGGAAATTATAAAACTCGCTTCGTTCGTTTTATAAACATATTCTTATCTTAATTACCATTATAGGCGAGTTGCATACGACTGTTTATGCTCGACGATAATTATAACTCTATTTTTTAAATATTCATAAATTCCTGTCAAGATGTCGCTTGACAGTTGAGTTAACTGAACAGAGCGCATGCGCTGGGTTATTGATTTTCCGTGAGTGGATCAGAGACCTTGACGATGTCATATGTTTTCAAAGCTTTGTTAGAAGGTTATCATAACCTAGCTTTATTTCAAATACAAATTGTTTATTGTGAAGCGAATTTGCGGGAATGTGCCGTGTGGTTGTGGAATATTGTAAGTTGAAGGAGCATTGATGTTAATATATGTGTCCAACAAGTTTGATTTTGGAAACAATTGCGAAGCTAGTGCGTTGAGCACAGATGCGGTGCTATCCATACCTAGCTGGTCAAACAGTTGTATCATAATGAAAATCTGAACTCTGATTGGTGGAGAACCTGTATCATAATGAAATTTGAACTATAATGAGCCTTATTAATATATATATATATATATATATATTTACGTCGCACCAACACAGATAGGTCTTGGGGGATAGGAAAGGCCTATAAGTTGGAAGGAAGCGGCCGAGGCCTTAATTAAGGTACATCCCCAGCATTTGCCTGGTGTGTAAATGGGAAACCACGGAATAAGCATCTTTAAGGCTGCTGACAGTGGGGCTCGAACCCACTGTCCCCCGGATGCAAGTTCACAGACGCGCGCTCCTAACCGCACGGCCAACACGCCCGGTCATTAAGATTCAGTTTTCTGGCATATATTATTCATATTGCGGTATTGTCGAGCATAAACTATATTGCCTGATTTGTCTTTGAACATAGCATATTGGAGATTCATAGTATGCAGTATCCAAAAGAGCCGTAGCAGCTCATTTAGCTAATGAGTGCTTTTTCATTACCAGTAAACCCAGTGTGACGTCTAATCCAAGATGTACAAATGTGGGAACACTCCCGAGCTATTGCTCTGATATTGACAGCTATTGGATTTAAGTCATATTTATCTTTTACTGAGTGAATCACTGAAGATTCGTACTCTTCCGTTGTTAGTTTTACACCAATGTAACGCGCACTTTGTTTTCTATTCTTTTTTTATTTTTTTATAATCTGCCTTATGTCACACCGACACAGATAGGTTTTGTGACGACGATCGGATAGGAAAGGGCTAGGTGTGGAAAGGAAGGGGCCATGACCTTAATTAAGGTACAGCCTTACTGATGCAGCACTAATAATTGTTGGAAGAGAACCGCTGTTTTTAACAGGAATTGGCAAAACCTGGTGTGAAAATGGGAAACAGCGGAAAACCATCTTCAGGGCTGCCGACAGTGGGGTTCGAACCCACTATCTCCCGGATGCAAGCTCACAGCTGCGCGCCCTTAACCGCATGACCAACTCGCCCGGTTCGCGCACGTTAAGGCCCAAAGTTCTGCCTGAAAAAATTGAGCAGTGGGGAGAAAGTTTATAGTGCGCTGCAAATATTTCAACATCATTCTCATAGACTACAAATGCACAGTCCGCACTATCAATGCCATCAGAACTTGGTGTGATAGAGTCAAGGGTGTTAAAGCAATTATTACACATAAGTTTCTTGAATTGACTTGAATGAGCAGATTCCAAAAAATGACACTATGCTCTATAATGATGTTGAAAATTGGCAGAGGTGATACTGTTTTTTTCTTCAGTAACGACAGCTCGGCTTTGCCAATTCCTGTTAAAAACAGTGGTTTTATTCCAACAATTACTAGTGCTGCATCAATAGATATAGTGCGATATGCACGATAAATTCTATATTTTTTTTTGCTAGGGGCTTTACGTCGCACCGACACAGATAGGTCTTATGGCGACGATGGGATAGGAAAGGCCTAGGAGTTGGAAGGAAGCGGCCGTGGCCTTAATTAATGTACAGCCCCAGCATTTGCCTGGTGTGAAAATGGGAAACCACGGAAAACCATTTTCAGGGCGGCCGATAGTGGGATTCGAACCTACTATCTCCCGGATGCAAGCTCACAGCCGCGCGCCTCTACACGCACGGCCAACTCGCCCGTTTTTTTTTTTTTTTTTTTTGCTGTTCGCTTTACGTTGCACCGACAGAGATAGGTGTTATGGCAACGATGGGATAGGAAACGCTTAGGAATGGGAAGGAAGCGGCCATGGCCTTAATTAGGTACAAACCCAGCATTTGCCTGGTGTGCAAATAGGAAACCACAGAAAACCATCTTCAGGGCTGCCGACAGTGGGGTTCGAACCCACTATCTTCCGGATTCAAGCTCACAGCTGCGCGCCCATAACCTCACGGCCAACTCGCCCGGTCGAGAAATTCTTAGAGGAAACCCTCTCTGGATTTGCAACAGCTTATCCTGAGCCCATTTCTTTTCCAGTGTAGTACGGAAAGAGGACACACAGTACAGTATTAAAGGTACAAAAGCTGTATGATATATTCTTTGTAAAACCTCAGAGTTAAGTCCCCAAGAAGGGCTCTACAAGCAAATACTACAATATTTGCATCCAATTAATATGAAATTTTACATACACATGTGTAGACCCGGAATAGGGTCATCCCCATTAAAATGAAAAATCCACAGCCTGTTTCCAGTCATTCGACCGGGTCAAATGGAGCCCCCATCTAGCGGCGAGGATAGGAATTGTGCCGGCTGCCGAAGCCTGTAGTCCCACTCCTCTGGGGCAATGATTAATGACTGACAGATGAAGTGAAGTGATATTGGAGAGTGTTGCTAGAATGACAGGGAAAACCGGAGTATCCGGAGGAAAACCTGTCTCGCCTCCGCTTTGTCCAGCACAAATCTCACATGGAGTGACCGGGATCTGAACCACGGAACCCAGCGGTGAGAGGCCGGCGCGCTGCCCCTGAGCCACGGAGGCTACTTCCTCATTAAAATAAATGTAATAAATTAAAATCCCTAGACACACATTATGAAGTGCTTGTTAAAAGTGTTTCCTTAAAAAACATGATGAAAATTAAAAATATTGAAACAAAAAGGTTTTCAGATCAAAACGTGTTTTAACGGTCACCACCTCATATTTTTAATTGCCATCATGTTTTTTTCTTCTTCTTGCTATTTGCTTTACCTCGCACCGACACAGAGAAGTCTTATGGCGACGATAGGACAGGAAAGGCCTAGGAATGGGAAGGAAGCTGCCATGGCCTTAATTAAGGTACAGCACCAGCATTTTCCTGGTGTGAAAATGGGAAACCACGGAAAACCATCTTCAGGGCTGCTGACAGTTAGGTTCGACCCCACCATCTCACGGAAGCGAGCTCACAGCTGCGCGCTTCCAACCGCACGGCCAACTCGCCGGTCATCATTATTCTTTCAAGGAAAAACTTTTAAGAAGCACTTCACATTGTGTGTCTAATGTTTTTCATTTATTATACTCGTCTACATTTTACTGAGGATGACTCTATGCTGGGTCGAAACATGTCTATGTCAAATTTAATCTTAATTGGATGTAAATGTTGTAGTATTGACTCGGAGGATGTCCGCCTCTGTGGTGTAGTGGTTAGTGTGATTATCTGCCACCCCCGGAGCCCCGGGGTCGATTCCCGGCTCTGCCACGAAATTTGAAATGTGGTAAGAGGGCTGGAACGGGGTCCACTCAGCCTCGGGAGGTCAACTAAGTATAGGTGGTTTCGATTCCCACCTCAGCTATCCTGTAAGTGGTTTTCCGTGGTTTCCCACTTTTCCTCCAGGCAAATGCCGGGATGCTACCTAACTTAAGGCCACGGCCGCTTCCTTCCCTCTTCCTTGTCTATCCTTCAAATCTTGCCAAACCCCCCGCAAGACCCCTGTTCAGCATAGCAGGTGAGGCCGCCTGGGCGAGATACTGGTCATCCTCCCCAGTTGTATCCCCCGACCCAGAGTCTGAAGCTCCAGGACACTGCCCTTGAGGCGGTAGAGGTGGGATCCCTCGCTGAATCCGAGAGAAAAACCGATCCTGGAGGGTAAACATATAAAGAAGAAGAAGAAGAAGAAGAAGAAGAAGATGATGATGATGAATAATAATAAGAAGAAGACTAGGAGGATAATCCACACATTTTTGTACACTTTGAAATAGTCCATGACGTACAAGGCGGAAATTTCAGGAGGCGTAGCTTAATTAAAATAATTTGTCACTACTGTAACGGGCGCAGGGTTTGGAGGTTTCGTAGACTTACTTAATATAAATGTTATGTGGATAATAAATAGTATTCAGTAGAACGTGGTATACTTGGAATTTGGCTAATAATTCGGTGTAGTATGGGTCTGTGATACGAGAAATCATTTAAGAGATCGGGAGTAATGTTACGAGTACAAGTAAGACCAAGAAATGAATTATCCAATGTGCTGGGATAGTGCTTCAGCACAACATTCAAATTAAAGTGGTGTTCGAGACTATACACTGACTGAGCAAATGTCATGGGATATCGGAGCACTGATGCACAGGTGTGTTGTCTGCGCACCACACGCCCCCTGAGCCAGCGGCAGTTGTATAGGAGACCTTGTGAGCAGTGGCTGTGCATATGACAGGTGTAATTTGGAACGTCGTCGTGAGCTGACACCATTCGAACGGGATATGGTGGTCGATACCCGACAGATGGGAAGTGCGATTTCGGAAGTGGTGCGGGAATTTGGCTTCACACGATGAACCGTGTCCAGGGTGTATCGTGAATGGTTGAATATGGGTGTCACCGTCCACAACAGACGAACGACTGGCCGTCCAGCCACCCTCGATGACCGTGACCGGCGACATTTGAGACGGATTGTCAATAGTGACAGACGGGCAACCGTGCAACAAATCACGGCTCAATTCAACACAGGCCGTGCCAGACACGTCTCCCAGTGGACAATCCGTAGGAACATGGGTTCTATGGGGTATGGGAGCCGGCGCCGCACACGGGTGCCACTGTTAACCCAACGTCATCGGGCACAACGACGCGCATTTGTCGCCAGTCGCCAGGGATGGACACTGGAACAATGGCGTAACGTGATATGGTCGGACGAATCACGATTTCAACTGCCTCGAAGGTGTGGTCCAGGGCGCTGGTGTCTTCCTGGTATGGAATGGGCCCCCTATTTTTTATGGAAGAGACTTTGAATGGTATCCGGTATGTTGAGCTGCTCGAAGACCATCTCCACCCCTTCCAGCGCCCAGACGGTTCTGCGGTGTTTCAAGACGATAACGAGCCGCCACATCGCTCCCACGTCGCCCGGGAATGGTTCCAGGAACATGCAGCGGAAGTCCAACGACTGCCATGGCCACCCAGGAGCCCCTATATGAACCCTATCGAACATATCTGGGATGTCCTGGAACGCAGGCTCTGTGCCATGGATTCTGTACCCACGAATAGACCAGCATTGGCGGCCACTCTGCAAACGATTTGGTGACAGCTGCGTCCAGAGGACTACCAGGGACTTGTCGACTCACTTCCACGGCGTCTCACTGCAGTTCGCAGGACCAGCGGAGGCCCCACACGCTGTTAGGTGACTATCCCATGATATCTGCTAAGTCAGTGTACAACTGACCACGATGTACTCACGACAGCTAACCTCCACCGAAGCGCGCGAGTCAACACAGAGCCATAGTTGCCTTATCTTGAAGCGCTACTGCATGAAAGCTATGTTTCAGATTATCAATTTTGTTTTGTAACAGGTAGCCTCCTATTTTATCTGCCAATTGAGGTATTAAACATAATCGAATAATATATATATATTTTTTTTGCTAGTTGCTTTACGTCGCACCGACACAGATCGGTCTTATGGCGACAATGGGACAGGGAAGGGCTAGGAGTGGGAGGGAAGTGGCCGTGGCCTGGTGTGAAAATGAGAAACCGCGGAAAACCATCTTCAGGGCTGCCGACAGTGGGATTCGAACCTACTATCTCCCGAATACTGGATACCGGCCGCACTTAAGCGACTGCATCTATCGAGCTCGGTTTAAAATTTATTGGACGTATCATCAGACACAACACTTTCATCACTAACATTCTTGAAGAGAAAGTGCTGGGAAAGAAAGGAAGAGGAAGACCTGGGATGAAGTATTTGGACATCAAGAAGAGGTTAGGTTACATGGAACTGAAACGAATAGCCAATTAAAGAAGAGAGTGGTTGCAGCGACAAGGCAGCCTTTAGAATTTTGACTGATAAGTTTCAAAAAAAGTTGAGGTGTAGAAACATATCGTCGCTCGACCGGTAAAAGGTTGTATTCCACAAAGCTCTTCCTATCAATTATTCTCCTTAAGACTGGTCACGCCTCCCAGCCACGTATGGATATGCAGTCCATCAGAACAAATTTTGTTGCGTTCATTTTCCTATGCCCATGTGTAAAGGAAAATGAACCTTACAGTACCGTACTGTAGGAATGTACGTTTGCATTACGTATTTACGCACTCCTAGTGTACAATGCATGTAAGGTTCATTTTCGTTTAATCATCGACATAGAAAAACGAACATAACGGACATTTTTCTGATGGACTGCGTATCCATATGTGGCTGGGAGGCGTGACCAGTCTTAAGGAGAATAATGGATAGGAAGAGCATTGTGGGATACAACGTTTTACCGGTGAAGCGACGATATTAATCAAGTATACTTCCAAGGAAAAGATACTTCATTACTTGAATGACAACTAAAAATAAAAAAATGGATCTGTATACCATGTCCCAACTTTTGATATCAAACTTATATTTGTAATTTTGACACAGTCACTATTTTAGTGTATCCAAAACTGCAAACCTTCCCCGTCAGATTGTGTAATTGCATTGTTTGAGTTTTTTTTACAAATAAGGGATCGTTTTTCTAAATTTCCTTTTCTTGTCACCTGTGATGTGGTTTATTCACTCAAGTTGCTGTTTATCCATAGTTGCCAGATTTAGTTTTTGCAATGTTGCAGGTGATCCAGGTAGAAATATTTAAATGACTTCATTACAGGAGTCTACGTGGCTCAGGCGGCAACGCGCCCGTCTCTCATCGATGGGTTTCGTGGTTAAAATCCCGATCACTCCGTGTGAGATTTGTGCTGCACAAAGCGCAGGCGGGACAGGGTTTTCTCCGGGTACTGCGGTTTTTCCTGTCATCTTTCATTCCAGCGACATTCTCCAGTATCATTTCATTTCATCTGTCAGTGTCCGGCTCCATGGCTAAATGGTTGGCCACAGGGGTCCCGGGTTCGATTTCCGGCAGGGTCGGGAATTTTAACCATCATTGGTTAATTTCTCTGGCACGGGGGCTTGGGTCTATGTGTTGTCTTCATCATCATTTCATCCTCATCACGAAACGCAGGTCACCCACGGGAGTCAAATGGAAAGACCTGCACCTGGCGAGCCGAACATCTCCTCGGACACTCCCGGCACTAAAAGCCATACACCATTTCATTTCCTCTGTCAGTCAATAATCATTGGTCCAGAGAAGTGCAACAGCCTACAGCAGCCGGCTCAGTTCCTATCCTTGCCGCTAGATGGAGGCTTCATTCATTCCATTGTTGACCCGGTAAAATGACTGGAAAACCGGATGTGGATTTTCATTACAAGCAGCTGGCAACGATTTGGGTTTATCATTTTAATCCAGGAACCTAGAGAAATATTTAACTTCCCAGTTTTCACAATAAACTTTGAAATCCGTGTACACCATATTTACAAGAACATAAGAATGTTTTTGCCGCTAAATGTGATTAACGCTTCTAAATGTTAAGTAGTAATAGTTTCGGCACAAATATTTTTTTTGCGTTGTAGAGTTATCAACAGAAATCTTTTGTGAGGATAGCTGTATCTAGTGAAAGAAAGTAATATTTCCAGTCGTTTTTTATTACACGTACTAATGTTCATACAAACGGCTCTTTCACACCAGGCTAGAGGTGTGACAAACGGTTATTTTTGTGTAATTGCTATATCTGTCACTGTTACAATAAAGTAACTATGAAAAGTAACAGTTAAAAATAACGTCCAACGTTACTCATCTTTTATTGGTCACAGTCTGGTCACGGCTTCAAGCTGGTCTCCTTACAGCTGTGTTGCGAAGTCCCATTCATCCACTCGCACATGCGCGCACGCATCACTACACTGTTGAAAGTCGGTGCAGCAAAACACGCATTCCTATTTGCTATAAAGTTAACGAGAGGCAGAGAACGGATGAAATGAGAAGACAACATAGCGTCTTTTCTGAAATCTAGACGAGTGAGTTTGATAATGCCCCGATCAAGGATAGAAGACAAGAAACCTCGAAACAAACCGGTAAAAGAGGATCGATTAAGTAAAATGAAGTAATGTTATGTTATCTATAATCATCATCATCATCATCTAAAGGCTTCGCCTTGTCGCTGCAACCATTGATCTCTTCTCTCTGCGATCTTTTTCATCTCTCCATAACCTTGGCATCCCATCATCTCAACTACATCTTCAATGATCTTCTTCCGTGGTTTCCCTCTGCCTTTCTTTCCCATCACCTTGCCTTCGAACAAGTTCTTTATGAAGTTGTTTTGCCGGAGAATGTGACCGAAAACTGATGCTTTTCTCCTTTTTATCATTGTTATTAAATGTCTCTGGGTGTTTATTTCTCTAAGCAATACGGAAAATTAGCTTACTAATTTATTTACGGTACAAGAAAAATTATACGGATATAACTTACAATACAATTCTAATGTAGGTAGCCCCGCGCGATGTCGGAGTCAACGATTACCCCTGAGCAGTTGAATATGCCATAACAGTTTACACTTTAGTTACCAGACGACAGCAGCAACTTAAACAAATACACTATAGAGTATGTTATACGCCATAGTGTATTTCAATTATAGCAATCTCCTGCGAAAGCGCTCTCACTCTCTGCACTTCGAAGGTCACTTTCTGTGTCTGTAAGCTGCTACTAGTGATAGTTCCCACTTCCCAGTTACTCTTTTCACTAGTACGTTATTCTGTTCTCGTTACTCGGTAACCTGTTATTTTTGTCCTCGTTACATTTGTAACAGTGACAGGCATGTCACTGTGAAAAAGTAACTGCTACGTTAATTTTCAGCCATCTCTACACCAGGCTGTATCTTAATTGAGGACGCTTCCTTCCCTTTCCTACCCCATGGTCGCCATAAGACCTATCTGTGTCGGTGCGACGTAGAGAAAGTTGTAAAGAAAATACAAAACAACCATGTCCATCTTCAGGTTGTTCTAAAAATTATTTCCTCCAACTTTTAAGTCTAAAAATCCCTTTACATGCATTGAACTTGTTACATAGAGTCTTTTTTAATTGAAAAACCTGAGATTTTCAATTTTGGCACGTAGACCATTTTTAATTGTTCGTACTGATTTAAAATGGCAGCGTAGGACACTGTCTCCCAGTGCTTGTCCCATTGAGCCGAGCCGCTTGTTCTAGGATGGGAAGAACTGGAACCTACGGGCTGTTCTCAGGTTAGGCTAGGTTAGGTATCCAATACAACCAGTGACCTCAGCCAAGACCAACTACAATTACATCAGACCGTAACCCAGCAAAAAACAGGGTGCACATCGCTGGGCGATATGAGAGGTTGGGGGAAGGTTATGCATGTTTATTTTGAGTCACCTACCGAGCTCGATAGCTGCAGTCGCTTAAGTGCGGCCAGTATCCAGTAATCGGGAGATAGTAGGTTCGAACCCCACTGTCGGCAGCCCTGAAGATGGTTTTCCGTGGTTTCCCATTTTCACACCAGGCAAATGCTGGGGCTGTACCTTAATTAAGGCCACGGCCGCTTCCTTCCCACTCCTAGCCCTTTCCTGTCCCATCGTCGCCATAAGACGTATCTGTGTCAGTGCGACGTAAAACAACTAGCAAAAAAAAAAAAATTTGAGTCACCTAAAGAAAAGATCACGAATCGAACATCATGAAATGTAACTCGTTAACTCAAAATATGAATAATTAAACACCAAAAGTAGAGTCATCGCGTATTGTAAGTCTAAATGTAATTTCAGAGGGGAAATTTACGAAGGGAGAATTATTGTCTCAGGTTGAAACAGATACAGAATATAAAAATATTTCACATATGAAACTCCGGTCAGCAAATAAGATATACAGATGTCAACAAAAAACATTAGCGTTACATGAAATACTATGCAACACCACCATTAACCACAACCCATTATTTAAAACACGCAACAAATTTCTCCAACAAAATTTCAACCCTCCAAATTCCACCTGTATTGTTGAGTAGGTACAAGCGATATTTGTATGATACACTTGACCATCTAAAGCACTCGTCCTATCGGCAGCCCTGAAAATGGGTTTCCGTGGTTTCCCATTTTCACACCAGGCAAATGTTAATTAATTAAGGCCACGGCCGCTTCCTTCCAACTCCTAGGCCTTTCCTATCCCATCGCATCGTCGCCATAAGACCTATCTGTGTCGGTGCGACGTAAAGCCCCTAGCAAAAAAAAAAAGCACTCGTCATCTTAAAACTCACCAGAATTGATGGCACAATTGTATTTTATATATAAAAAAAGAACATAATCCTCATGTTCACCCACGGGAATTGGGGTTCGGTTTAGTTTAAGTACCGGTACGTTCATTTAAAACGTTGAAAATTAATTACATCATTCTTGCACCAGGTTTAAGATTAATTTAGTCTCTAAATCATAAATTTTGATCATAATTTTCCGGATCTTTCCGGGACTGATGTAATTTTCTTTGTAGTAAGGTACGTTGGTTGATAGGGCAAATGCTAGGATAGGCATCATTAGTTTTAACTTCGGAAGTTTGCGCGGCACTCGAATTAGTGCACACAACATTATTAGGCCTATCATTCGGTTCGAAGTTTTCCTTACGAATGCTCTTAACCCAATTTTGCCTTAATACTAGGTGTTTTGGAAACGGGAACACTGAAGCTTGTGCCCTACCTCTTACTTACATCCGGACACACAGCACATTAAACTATAAACATAATGCACAGGTAACTAAAAATAAAGAAAATACTTTCAGAGAAGAACACGAGAATCAACATTAAACTAATCACCACCGATATTGTTGGAATAAATAAGCTCTTTGAGAACAAACAGGTTCTTACGATACTGAAAGAGGATCTATAACCCTCTTAATGTACGATTAATAATATTCAAATTTCCGTAAATATTTGGTAACAACACGGCTTACACAAATCAAAACAAACACATGCTAACACTTCAGCTGTCGCCATTATGGACAGTTTCGATAGATCGGTTGAGGTCTGAGGTATTGTAGTTGGTCTTGCCTCAGCACTATCTATCGATAATTGAGTGGTTCGGAGTAGTAGCCCAAGAGGGGCCCAGAATCGATTGTTTAGTCGAAATGTAGCCCAGGAAATTTTAAATAATCATCATGAACGACCCAAGGTATTCACGATATCCTTTTTTACAAACTGCTTTACATCGCACCGACACAGATACATCTTATGTAAGGTTAGGAACGGGCTAGGAGTGGGAAGCAAGCGAGCGACAGTGGACTTAATTAAGGTACAGCGCCAACATTTGCCTGGTGTAAAAACGGGAAACCACGGAAAGCCATCCTAAGGGGACTTGTATGTGAACATCGTAGAAAACGCTCCAATATATGCTTATATTCATGGCACTCCTGTTACTAAAGTTTAGAATGCACAAGGTTATAATTATTATGATAATTTCACTATACCTTGTGCTTTCCCAAAAATTTCGTTTTCATAAGTTTTTAATGAGATTTTGTAACATTCAATACATGTTGTCACTTCATGGGTTGGCACATGTATCTTAGAATCAGAAAACTTTTCTGGAGTTAGAGTTTTCATAGATGTTCACCATAATCCGGTCTTCAAAGTAGACCATTATATCATTTGTAGTGAGTGAGAATTCTACAGTGTGAATATTTACAAACAAAAAATATTGAAAATTTCCAGTGATTTGTCCTAACTAAATATGGGAAATATTTCAGCTAGGACCCTAAAAATGGTCTACATCAATCTAATTTCTGCCTAAGAGTTCTGCACAAAATTTCAGCTCACCATCTTCAATAGCTTCTGAGATGTATGTACCAACCCACGAAGTGACAACATTTATTGAATATTACAAACACTCATTAAAAAATGATAACAAAAGTAATTTTGGCGAAAGAAAAACTTTTATGAGTTTAAATTACTTCTAAATATATAGTGACATTATTTATCATAATAATTATAACCTTGTGCATTTTGAACTTCAGTAGCCGGAGTAGCTGAAATATTTCCCATATTCAGTTAGGACAAATCACTGGAAATTTTCAATATTTTTTGTCTGTAAGTATTATTTATTTATTTATTTATTTATTTATTTATTTATTTATTTATTTATTTATTTATTTATTTATTTCATGCCTTCATTTGTGGCGAAGTTAAGGCTCACGGCCCTCTCTTACACTTAACCACATATCTAATAAACTTTATAAAACAGAATAATAAAATAATTTAACACTGTAGAATTCTCACTAACTACAAATGAAATAATGGTCTACTTTGAAAACCGGATTATGGTGAACATCTACGAAAACTTTAACTCCAGAAAAGTTTTCGGATTCTAAGATACAATTAACTCCAGAAAAGTTTTCGGATTCTAAGATACATGTGCCAACCCATGAAGTGACAACATGTATTGAATGTTACAAAATCTCATTAAAAACTTATGAAAACGAAATTTTTGGGAAAGCACAACTTTTACTGGTTTAGAGAATTTCCTATGATGTTCGCGTAAAAGTGCCCTTAAGGGCTGCCGATAGAGGGGCTCAAACCCACTATCTCTCGGATGTAAGCTGACAGTTACGTGACTTAAACCGGGCAGCCGCTCCCTCGGTCACGATATCGTTGTGATGAGCCAAGATAACCACGACCTCACAACGGGAATGGCGAAAACTATCACGGGACGAGCTCAGCGAAAATAAGACTGATGTTAAGATTCAAAGCAAGACCAGACGGAGTGGACTTCACTCAGTGCATAAATTCAAGTGCCTAGGAATGAAGTAGACGTCGATGTCCAGGAGAGGATTCAGACAGGAAATTTAGTTTACAAAATGCACTTTTATGTCTAATGAGATCAACATAATTAATGGCCCCATTGCAGTGGCACCCACATTTTTTCTGGGAGGGAAGGGACAAGGCGTCTCCCCCCCCCTCCCCACACCCTCAAAATGATCTCCTCCTAGATGTTACGTCCACTTAAAGCGGGGAGTTTAGTAGTCTTCGAAGGCTGCTAAGGTGTTAAATCTGGAGAAGGTGGTATATGGTTTTATATCAAGAAATGAAATTAGAAAGCGGGCATTCCTTCAGAGAACTATATTTCCCAACGGAGACAGTTTATGACTTACATTTGTGGCGAAGCTAGGGTTTACGGCCCTCTCTTACACTTAACCACTATAAACAATAAAATTTAAAAATTTAAACTTAAAAGTGTTTGTCCAATCCTTGTCCCGTTTCCCTACGGGGTCGGGTATGAGGTGAAATGAATCTGTCGTGGCGGGTTTTTATGACCGGATGCCCTTCCTGACGTCAACCTCATCAGAGCTATTAATGAGATGAAATGAATGACGTGATATATGATAGTAGGGAGTGTGTGAAACCCGGTGCCGGCACATAGCCTACTCCTGTCGAATAGCACCAAGGGGTCTGCTCAAGGCTTAACGTCCCCATCCGACGGACGAATCACCATCAACAGCGTCATATGCCCACACTCCATATGAGCACTGCGGAGAGGTTTGGAACTTAATCCAGACTTTTGGCACGCAATCTAGTGATTAGAAATTGTATACCACCACCTTCCCTACCCTGCCGGCCAACATTCTGAAGGTGAATTTTTTTCGACCAACAGGACTCGAACCGGCTAACCTCGGTTAGACTTTAGCGCCTTAACGATCATGGCCACCAGGCGGGCTAAAAAAAAGTGTAAACTTAAACGTAAGACATAGAAACTCTACAAAGAAATAATACTTTTGCCACGGGCTTTACGTCGCGCCGACACAGATAGGTCTTATGGCGACGATGGGATAGGAAAGGCCTAGGAGTTGGAAGGAAGCGGCCGTGGCCTTAATTAAGGTACAGCCCCAGCATTTGCCTGGTGTGAAAATCGGAAACCACGGAAAACCATTTTCAGGGCTGCCGATAGTGGGATTCGAACCTACTATCTCCCGGATGCAAGCTCACAGCCGCGCGCCTCTACGCGCACGGCCAACTCGCCGGTAAGAAATAATACTACGGACAGGTAATTCTAAATTACATATCAGTACGACAATTAGTGTGACAATAATAATAATACTATAAATAGGAAATATAGTAATAAGAATAATAACTGAAGTGCATAATAGATGAAGAAAAGCCATTCACACAACGACTCACACAACTCAGTTATATGTTCCCAGGAAAAACTTTCGGCAGCCAGATTTGAATTTATGAGAAGAAGTAAGGTGCCGAACTTCCATTGGGAGTGTTTTTCAGAGTCTCGATGCAGTAACTAAAAAGGAATGATTGCAGGAATTCGTTCGATTTAGTGGAATTTCAAGTAGGGAAGCAGAACGGGTACTAATTTCATGGAATGAGGAAAGGGAACGAAAATTTTGTTTTTTGTTTGCTAGGGGCTTTACGTCGCACCGACACAGATAGGTCTTATGGCGACGATGGGATAGGAAAAGCCTAGGAGTTGGAAGGAAGCGGCCGTGGCCATAATTAAGGTACAGCCCCAGCATTTGCCTGGTGTGAAAATGGGAAACCACGGAAAACCATTTTCAGGGCTGCCGATAGTGGGGTTCGAACCTGCTATCTCCCGAATACTGGATACTGGCCGCAATTAAGCGACTGCAGCATAATCTACAGCAGTAGGACATACATTAAAAAATGTATTTATGAAGCAAGCTCTATTATTGCTCTGTTTTTGGTTTGTTTGTTTGTTTCTTTGTTATCATATGGGAATATTTACATTAATAGTTGGCCCTTATTTCACATTCCTGTGTTCGTGTTTTTAGGGTCTGCCTGGCCGAGGAGGCAAAGGCGTGCTCGGTTCACCCGGAAGGACGTGGGTTCGATTTCCCGCCAGGAAGTCGAAAAATTTAAGAAACGAGATTTCCACTTTCAGAGGTGCACATGACCATGAGGTTCACTCAGCCTACACCAAAAATGAGTACCAGGTTATTTCTTGGGGGCAAAGGCGGCCGGGCGTGCCGCTAACCACTCCACACCACTAAGAGCCGAGCTTACGGGTAGTGGATGCCTTTACCTTGCACAACTCCAAGGGCCTTCATGGCCTGTTCATGTTAATCATGCCCCCCCCCCTAATAATTACCCGAAGCCTGTCCCGTTGTACTGTATTTCTTCCAAAATTGGGCAGCTAGTAAGACCGACCGAGACAAGCTCGATGTCTTCCAATGAGGAGTGATGCGAAGAATTCTAAGGCCTATCAAAGATAAAGGAGAATGGAAACAAAGGGCAAAGTGCCATACAGTGTGATGGGCGGATATCGGATCATAAACATCTTGAGAAGCAGACGAATGTTGTGGGTTGGTCATGTGGCGAGGATACCAGGAAAGGCAGCTGTGATGAAGGGAACAAAAGGAAAAATGTGCCGCCTTGCTAGACCAAGGCTGGGATGGCAGGATGAGCTGGAAAGAGACCTTTTTTCGCTTTCTGACAAAGAGAACGACGACGACGATGACGATGATGATGACGATGGTGATCTAAGTTGCAACATCATTATTCTCATTTTCAAGGCTGCCTCTAACAATATTATAGTTTCTTAAGAGTGTTACTAAGCTTTTGGCTATATGATAACGCCTCAGTTTCTTTTTCTTGATTATATTGCTACCTACTCTTCACTGGCTAATGTGAATAATTAAATTTAAAATATACTGGTCCGCCTCTGTGGTGTAGTGGTTGATGTGGTTAACTGCCACGCCAGGAGGCCTGGGTTCTATTCCAGGGTTTGCCACGAAATTTGAAAAGTGGTCCGAGGACTTGAACAGAGTTCACGCAACCTCGGGAGATCAACAGAGTAGAACAGGTTCGATTCCCGCTTCAGCCATCGTCGAAGTGGTTTTCCGTGGTTTCCCACTATTTCGCCAGACAAATGCCGGCGTGGTATCTTATTTAAGGCTTCCTTCCCTCTTCCTTGCCTATCCCTTGCAATATTCCCATCCCCCAACAAGGTCCCTGTTCAGCATGGCAGGTGAGGCGGCCTGGGCGAGGTCCTGATCTTCCACCCCAGTTGTATCCAGGATCAAATGTCTCAAGCACCAGGACACTGCCCTTGAGGCGGTAGAGGTGGGATCCCTCGCTGAGTCCGAGGGAAAAACCAACTCTAGACGGTAAAGTGACATAATAATAATAATAATAATAATAATAATAATAATAATAATAATAATAATAATAATAATACAGTCATCAAATCAGAAGCACTTTATGCACCTGAAACACTGATCATTGGCGGCAGGTCACAAATGAAAAGCATTGAGAAAGAAGAGAGGAAAATTCTCAGAAAAATCCTAGGACCAAAGTTCGAAAATGGAATTTGGATGAAAAAGAAACCACACGAAATTTTTCAATTCACAGAAAAAAATCACAGATGCCATCAGAAAGAGACGACTAAAATTCTACGGACACCTACACAGAATGGATAACAAGAGGCTGACAAAGAAAATTCTAAATCTAGCTCTAACCCTGAAAATTCGCAACAATTGGTTAGCAGAAATTCATGAAGATCTACAAGAAATGGGTATTGAGGACGAAACCATTCAAGATAGAATAAAATTTAGAAGCCTAGTAAACAAACATAAATTTGCAGAGAAACTAACAAGAAAAATTACAGGCTGGACAGAAACACGCAGAAAGGAACACAGTGACAAAATGAAGAGATATTGGGAAGAAAAGAAGAAGAAACATTGTGAAAAATAAGTTCAAACGCGCTCGACATTTGGGCACAACGAATCAAAATAATAATAATAATAATAATAATAATAATAATAATAATAATAATAATAATAATAATAATTGAAACACTATAATACTGTAATTAAGGCTGAAGCACTATACGAATCAGAATCCTTGATCATTGGAGGCAGATCACTAAGTCAAACTTTAGAAAAACAAGAAAGAAAAATCCCCAGGAAAAATCTTTGGCCCAGTCTTCATACAGTAGAAGGCGTGTGGATGAAAATGAGGTCCTCTGCATTATACGAGCATTCTGAGAAAATATCAGATATTCTTAGAAAATGATGCCTGAAATTTTATGGCCATATCCAAAGAATGGACAATTAAAGATTTACTAAAAATATATTTAACGATGCCCACTCACTAAAAGTCAAGAATAATTGGATAACCGAAATTGAAAAAGACCTCGAAGAAATCAGCATAACAGGTGAAATTATATGGGACAGGCCTAGCTTTAGAACGTTGGTAAACAAACATCATTTTGCTGAAATACTCCAGATGAGAACCACCAGTGCATGGATGGAAGAACGGGAGAAAAAGCGAGAGGACGAAGAGATTCTAGGGAGAGAAGAAAGCAAATCCACCTGCTAAGTAAGTTGAATCACACTCCTTGGTTGGGCACAATGATGTAAATAATAACAAATAGGACGGTGTGATTTTCTGGTAAAAGCCCATCTTTCCAATTCATTCCTTAGGTCCTCGTAATGGCCTTACTGCTAACACTTTAATGAGAATATGGTTCATCGTTTTCGAACTCGAAGTATTTGCTCATCAGTCCAACAAACATTTCAAATCAATAAACTAGAAACTGTCTGAGTCCATTGGAAGAATAATGGAAGGCCGAGAAATATGGATGTCAGATTGTCAATATGAAACACACCTCTCTGCGAGACGTCGCTTAACCTAGACATTTGTTTGTCATTATTCGGAAGACTTTTGTCATAAAAACGTCAGCGCTGACAGCGGCATTAGTCGACAATTCTATTTCTGACATATTGAACAACATAAGGTCAGGTACCACTTAACAAAATAGAATCGAACTGAACAGGTACTTTCTGTACTAAAGAGGTTGGAACAAAACTTCCCTTTAATAACAACAACAGGCCTATATAAAGAGAATAGGACCAATTAAAATTAGGAGACATTTGTAGGTGCTGTAGTGCGAAAATCCAGTCGTTGGATTCTGGAGTGTTGGTTTCTTGCGCTTCTTAAAATCTTCAGCAACTGAAGAGGCAGTTACGATATTTACATCATTCCACTAAATGTTACATTATTTTCCTTCGAATTAATCGTACTGAAGTTTCAAAAAAGGTCACTATTTAATAATAATAATAATAATAATAATAATAATAATAATAATAATAATAATAATAATAATAATAATATCTTCATCATTATTTCCGTGTGAAGTGAGTGTACTCGATTGTATACATGAGAAGTGTCTGTTCTAAAGGCTTTATATCCACCTTAAGAAAGTTGTGGATGAACGTAAGGAAACCTATAATAAAAGGGACTCGGAACGTACCCATGATCGGGTGTGGTAGCCTACTATAGTCCATATACTTAGTAAACGTCCTTCTGAGTGACTGGTGGGGCGTGGCCATGTAGGTAGTGTGGGAGATCACCTTACCGCTCTTTCTCTTTCCCCGTGGTTTCCCATTTTCACACCAGGCAAATCGATGGCCTAGATTGAATACCTCGTATCTCACAAAGTTCTTCCTATCCATTACATCCCTTAAGAGTGGCCACGCCTCCCAGCCACACATGGATATGCTGTCCATCAGAACAATGTTCGTTGTGTTCTTTTTTCCTATGCCGACATGTGAAGGAAAATGAACCTTTCCGAACCGTACTATAGGAAAATATGTTTGCGTGGCGTATTTACTAACTCCTAGAGCATAATTTTTATAAGGTTTATTTTCCTTTACTCGTAAGCATAGGAAAATAAACCCAACGAACATTGTTCTGATAGACTGCATACCCAAATGTGGCTGGAAGGCGTGACCAGTTTTAAGGGAAATAATGGATAGGAAGAACTTTGTGAGATACGAGGTATTCAATCTAGGCCATCGAAATGCTGGGACTGTACCTTAATTAAGGCCACGGCCACTTCCTTCCAATTCCTAGCCCTTTCCTGTCTCATCGTCGCCATAAGACATATCTGTGTCGGTGCGACGTAAAGGCAATAGCTTTCTCTTCCCGGTTCGCTATCTTTTATCTACACGTTGTGTTCAGTCACTGCGTACAGTGCTTAGTACGATGTGTAGACGAAGACTAGGCAGTGAGAGAAGTGGGAGACGAGGCAGACCTCCTCGAGTGCCCCTCCCACATGCGCGAACGATTTCCGCGCAGGACGTTTACTAAGTATTTGGACTATACTTTTATATAATTACATCTTTCTGGTCTGGATTGCTCATGGTATTCGATAGTATTCACTTACTGCAATGCATGTGGGTGAAATATTAAAAACTTTTTGAGGTGGACATAGCAGATTTTGAAAAGACACTCTTCATATGTGTATATTTCAATAGCCTAGAATTTCGTCTATTCCAAATTTGATACAGATATTCATTTCCATAATTCACAGGCGTAAAAATATTGAAACTGCATCCAAATTATACATACACACACATTGTTTGTACGTGGGACATAAACTTAATTACTTTGTGTGTTGATGAACTGACTCTAGGGGAAGATTCATTTTAAAAATCTTCCTCATTTATTTTTCTACAGTTTTCAAATGCTCAATAATCCTAAGGTTTAACTATCCCCAGAGATTTGGCTTCGGACTGTGTTTTTGTTGCTTAGTCACGGATAAAAAAGTGGAAGTCATTATATTTTTAACCCGCATTCCATTATATCAAGGGATTAGTTGTATTAAGAAATTCTAATCTCTTAAACACAGTATGATAGGACGAGCGAAAATGAAGTACAAAAAGAAGACAATCGAAAGTGCACGTTAACAGCAATATGTACACTGGGTATGTATGTGCATTCTTGTACATTACATTGAAGTCGTCCGCCTCTGTGGTGTAGTGGTTAGTGTGATTAGCTGCCACCCCCAGAGGTTCGGGTTCGATTCCCGGCTCTGCCACGAAATTTGAAAAGTGGTACGAGGTCTGGAACGGGGTCCACTCAGCCTCGGGAGGTCAACTGAGTAGAGGTAGGTTCGATTCCCTCCTCAGCCATTCTGGATGTGGTTTTCCGTGGTTTCCCACTTCTCCTCCAGGCAAATGCCGGGCTGGTACCTAACTTAAGGCCACGGCCGCTTCCTTCCCTCTTCCTTGCCTATCCCTTCCAATCTTCCCATCCCTCCACAAGGCCCCTGTTCAGCATAGCAGGTGAGGCCGCCTGGGCGAGGTACTGGTCATTCTCCCCAGTAGTATCCCCGCCCCAAAGTCTGAAGCTCCAGGACACTGCCCTTGAGGCGGTAGAGGTGGGATCCCTCGCTGAGTCCGAGGGAAAAACCGACCCTGGAGGGTAAACAGATTACGAACGAACATTGAAGTCACCACCTATTCCAAGGATTTTTTTTTTTTTTTTTTTTTGTAGGAGGGTCGTGTCTTGACGCCCACGGAGTTACTAGCTGAGTCTGTCGCTGCTTCCATTTATATGTGGCAGCCTCCCCGTTTTCATCTTTCTTATGCGAGCTCCGTCACTCAACTATCGTTCTGTCCGACCCCGAATGAATTGGGTTGTGTGAGGCTTAGGGTATGTTTCACTTTCACGTCCTTCTTTGCGGCCCTGAGGATGGTTGACCTATTGTACTTCCTCTTCAAATAATAATCAACACGAATCGGAGCAGTATGCAATTATTTAGCACCAAGCCTACCAGTAAAAATATATTTATCTCAGTTAGTGATTTTTCTGCATCGAACACAATATAGGTTTCATTTTATTTTCATAATTAACACTGGACTGTCATCCAGGTGGAGGATTCCCTATCAATAGTTAAATCTTTTCAAATAACTTGGAAATTTATTGAAAATTTCGCCTGATAAATTATTCTAATCCCTTGCTCCTCGTCCTATAAATGAATATTTGCCCCAATTTGTCCTCTAGTCTGCCAACTTTATCTTCATCTTCATCTTTCCTACTTTTAAAACATCTAGTCAATCGTATTCGTCTACACCATCTTTCCAGTGACAGTTCGGAACATACCATTTACTCGAGTAGTTCATCTCCTGTCCGCCTCTGTGGTGTAGTGGTTAGTGTGATTGGCTGCCACGCCCGGAGGCCCGGGTTCGATTCTCGTTCTGCCACGAAATTTGAAGAGTGGTACGACGGCTGGAACGGGGTTCACTCCGCCTCGGGAGGTCAAATGAGTAGAGGTGGGTTCGATTTCCACCTCAGCCATCCTGGAAGTGGTTTTCCGTGGTTTTCCGTGGTTTCCCACTTCTCCTCCAGGGAAATGCTGGGATGGTAGCTAACGTAAGGCCACGGCCGCTTCCTTCCCTCTCCCTTGTCTATCCCTTCCAATCTTTCCCATCCCCCCACAAGGCCCCTGTTCAGCATAGCAGATGCGGCCGCCTGGGCGAGGTACTGGTCATTCTCCCCAGTTGTTTCCCCTGACTCAATGTCTCACGCTCCAGGACACTGCCCTTGAGGCGGTAGAGGTAGGATCCCTCGCTGAGTCCGAGGGAAAAAAAACCAACCCTGGAGGGTAAATGGATTAAGAAAGAAAGAAAGAAAGAAAGAAAGTTCGTCTCCTTAGTCCCATGTCTTCGCAACCCAAAGTTTGCAACCATTCGTAACACTACTCTTTTGTCGGAATTCACCAAGAAAAAATCGTGCTGCTTTCCTTTGGCTGTTTTCCAGTTCTTGTATTAAGTAATCTTGGCGAGAGTCCCATGCACTAGAACCACACAATAACTGGGGTGTTACCACAGACGTATAGGCCTACCCCCTTTCCTTTTACATCCTACTACAACCACTCAGAACAGTACATCCTCGTTAGTAATGAAGATCATGTGCTGAAGAACCCAATGAAGATCATTCCTTATATCACCTTACAGTGATCCCCATGAGGTGGACTACTATCACCTCATCTACAGTCCGGCTCCATGGCTAAATGGTTAGCGCCGGGCTGAGTGGCTCAGACGGTTAAGGCGCTGGCCTTCTAACCCCAACTTGGCAGGTTCGATCCTGGCTCAGTCCGGTGGTATTTGAAGGTGCTCAAATACGTCAGCATCGTGTCGGTAGATTTCCTGGCACGTAAAAGAACTCCTGCGGGACTAAATTCCGGCACCTCGGCGTCTCCGAAAACCGTAAAAGAGTAGTTAGTGGGACGTAAAACAAATAATATTATTATTGTATTAAATGGTTAGCATGCTGGCCTTTGGATCAGGGGTTATCGGGTTCGATTCCCAGTTGGGTTCGGAATTTTAACCTTCATTAGTTAATTCAGATGGCTCCGGGGCCGAATTCATCATAGGTAGGGCCCCAGACACGTCGGAGCACAGGTCGCCTATACGGTGTCAGATAGAAAGACCTACGCCAAACGCCATATATATATATATAACGCTAATGTGTATGTTTCACAAAACTAAAGCTCTTAAACCAGAAGGTGTTAAAACGTGTGGTTTGTACCTACATCTTCCAAATAGTCTCAGTAGTAAAGGAAAATCTTGCATTCCTTAAAATATCAACGGAAATATATTTATTTTCAAGACCAAATCATTAAATGATCACTCTAATAATCAATCAATGAATATTCAAGATAAACTTAAATATTGTAATTAAGTGGTCCGCCTATTCAATATAATATATAATTTATTATATATAGTACATGTTTCGTCCCCTAAGGGACATCATCAGCTAATAATAAATTAACATTAATATATCAGAAATAAATATTATTAAAATTGGAAAGACATATTAAAATTTTTTGACATTAAAAATAAGATCTTCGTAATTTTGTTAAAATTGCAAGTCTTAAGACAGATAAAACAGTTATATTGTCCATATTTCTCTTGTTGATGTTCTTGGAAAATACCAGTTTTGCTTATAAAATCTTAAAATATTATTTGTTGTAAATAGCACACTTGATGTGTATCTCTTGGTAGAAGATTTGTTAAATAAGCATTCCTTTGACGGTATAATACAATTTAAATGCTTTGGAATTTAAAGTCAGATTGGGGCTGTGATGGTAAAGTTCTGTGTGGTAATGGATAACATTTCTTTTCTTCCTTATTATTGGCCCCGATGTGCGGAGAAGGACTAACTTCTACCGAGGTAAGTGTGCATATTTTAATAACTTGAAATGAAGCTGTTAAAGCTTATCACTTGTAACTCTAATAATTGCAAGCGAAGGCTTAATAAATTCTGTACTTAGCAGGTTGCTAAGCGACTAACACTTTCAATAATATTATGATGTGGTTTTCATTCATAATAATGCCATTGCATGAAGCCATGTTTGAATGTACCTCTCAAGCCAGAGAGTACACACTTCCTCTGATGATGGAAGAATACTGTTATCTGCTAGATACTCTTTGATTCTCTGACCTTCACCAGCTTCTGAATATACTCAACAGATGGCAGAACGTTCCTAATAACTTACATGCTGCTAAGAGAAAATAGCCTACTACCTACAGACGGGAAAGTATCAAGTCGACTAGCCTTCTGTATGACCATTAATAAAACGCAGGGACAAACTCTTGAAAAAGTGGGTGTCTACTTACCCGAAGCAGAATTCAGCCACGGCGAATTGTATGTTGCACTATCTCGGGCAAGATCGTTTTTGAAATCTTCAGATCCAGATACGGCCGAATATTCGAAGCACAGTGTATATTGTATGGGAAAAAGTTTATAAAATAAATTACGAAGGACTTAATTGTTATGTAACGGTATTAAATGTCCATAAGACCATTGAAAAAGGCAGGCAAAACAATATTACTGCGACAGGCATTTCAAGACGAGTTGTCTGAGGAACGCTGTTGAACAGCACAGGTCCGCAAGTTATTATTATACCCCATCAACACAGTAATGACTGTAAAACTGAGAGGACTCTTGGTGAAACTTACAACTTAACTTTTCATCCCATTTATCATCATGCCAGTCACTGTCTGACGTCCATCTCACAACACTGACTAGGTCTTTTCGTAGTCGGCAGGGCCGAATGGCTCAGACGGTTGAGGCTCTAGCCTTCTGACCCCAACTTGGCAGGTTCAATCCTGGTTCAGTCCGGTGATATTCGAAGGTGCTCAAATGCGGTGGATTTTACAGGCACGTAAAAGAACTCCTGCGGTACAGAATTCCGAAACCTTGCCGCCTCCAGAAACCGACAAAAGTGAAAACAATAACATTGTTCTTCTTCTTTCCTTCTTCTTTATGCCCATTCAAAGAGCGCGTTTGAACTTGCTCGTTAGCTTGATGGTTTTCACCTTCTTTTTCTTCTTTAACTGTTTACCCTCCAGGGTTGGTTTTTCTCTTGGACTCAGCGAGGGATCCCACCTTTACCGCCTCAAGGCAGTGGCCTGGAGTTTCAGACTCTGGGTCGGGAGATACAACAGGGGAGGATGACCAGTACTTCGTCCAGGCGGTCTCACCTGCTATGCTGAACAGGGGACTTGCGGGGGAATGGGAAGATTGGAAGGGATAGACAAGGAAGAGGGAAGGAAACGGCCGTAGCCTTAAGATAGGTACCATCCCGGCATCTGCCTGGAGGAGAAGTGGGAAACCAAGGAAAACCACTTCCAGGATGGCTGAGGTGGGAATCGAACCCATCTCTACTCAGTTGACCTCCCGAGGCTGAGTGAACCCCGTTCCAGCCCTCGTACTACTTTTGAAATTTCGTGGCAGAGCCGGGAATCGAACCCGGGCCTCCGGGGGTGGCAGCTGATCACACTAACTACTACACTACAGAAGCGGACTTTCACCTTGTTATCCTCCTAAAATCTCTTCATGAATGCACTGTGTTGAATCTTGCGTTCTGTAGCCCACTTCTTACCAGTTTCCTTTTTTAGGTGTCTCCAAGAATTTGTGCTTTGCTATTGTTGTACTAAAGGCTCCACGATCTTCGATGATGTCGTCCGTGATATTAATTTCTTGGAGGTCCGGCTTAGTTTCTTCTAGCCAGTTTATTTTGACTTTCTTTGAGTTGATTGCTTTAAATAATCTTTTGGAGAGTCTGTCTTTAACCATTCTTCTTCTTCTTCTTCTGCTTATTATTATTATAGTCGCTCAACATCCTGTAACTTACAGTACCTGAAAAATGTTTAAGACTACCAGCGAAAATCAGTTAATGAATTCCTGGTCCTACATTTATTGGCACCCGGAAGGACGCGGGTTCGATTCCGCGTCAGGAAGTCGAAGAATTTATGAAATGATATTTCCACTCCCGGAGCTTCATATGGTCCTGAGTTTCACTCAGCCTACACCAAAAATGAGTACCAGGTGTATTCCTGGGGGCAAAGGCGGCCGAGCGTATAGCTAACCACTCTACTCCATCAAGTGCCGAGGTTACAGATAGTGGAAGCCTTTATGTTCCACACCTCCATAGGCCTTCGGAGCCTGTACGGAGATGTCTTTGCTTTTTTTTTTTTTGCTTACATTTATTGTACGAATTGACCTGGAAGATATTTCATGGCTTATTTGTGTTAATATACATATTATGAAAACCCACCGTTGGAATATCGAATGAAGTTTAAGAGTTATAATTTTTCAAGCATTTTGTGGAACTACAAATATACCCCATTTTTGGGTGTAAAGATCATCTTGTTCACTAAACTACAAAAGGTACGGTATACATATGGCTACTTCACATTTTTTTTCTAAATAACTATCCTAAAGAGTGTATAGATGTCAAGAAATGAAAGTATCACAGGGTTGAGTTATTTCTGAAAATGTTCTTTTTGAAATTTTGCACTTAAGGGGAACGTGCACGAAAATTCATTTATTTTCTAAACTCTCTGTAACTAGGAAATTATTTTAGTTAGAATCATGAAACGTTGCACACTGATTCAAAATACATTGTTCATAGCTGTAAACATTTGACAGTGAATTTAGGTACAATATTCTTACTGACAGGACCTAGTGTTTACAGTGCACTATGTCTTCTGGTATAGGCTAGGGCAATTTTGTTACTTCCATTGACCTGTCATAGTCTTATCCTTGGCTCTGACAATATGAAAGTGACTGAGGTATGAGCGATGCTAGTAATGTCATTCCTTATGCAGCCAGTCCCTGCTGTGAATGGTGTGAAAATGTTGCTCATAGGGTCGGTTGATGCATGCATTTCAGTGGGCTCGACAGACTGATATGTAATAGCAACTTCTGGTTCGGTGAGGAATGCAACGGGAAACTACCTCACTCCTCACTTCCCTAGTACGCCTCTTCAGTGATGCCTAAGCCATCTGTGACAGCTGATGGCGGAGCTGTTGAGGATCCAACCAGCCTTAGGGCTGACGACTGAACATACTTTCTTGTAGAATTTTTCTTTTTGAAATTTGGATTTTGTTCATATTCAGGTACCTTTTCCTCATCAACCCCAAGGTCTTGGACCTTGTAATTTGTTTCATTGATTTGTAAGATGTTGGTGATTCAGTGTCTGCAGGCGTTTTAAATTTCATGCCTGTTTCGATTTTTAAAAATAACTTTTCAATTTGAAAACTTCACAAAAAATACATAGGCTATACATTAAACTCTTAAGTCCATAAAAGGATGTATTTTGTAATTTCCTTGCAGGAAAATATGTGGAAGTGTTTAGCCTTCCTGTCTATCAAGTTTCAGATTGATACCTTCAGTAATCATAGAGAAAAAGGTACATTTGTCATGGAAAGTGGAAGTCTAAGAAATGCCAATTAAATTTCTCAACACGCAACCTCACACTGTATCTCAAATCAAACTTTCCTGGGTGATGGCCATCCTTGACCAACCGGAAATGATGCTTCACAGCCTTCTTCAATACTTCTAATTGCAATACTGTTAACTGCCTGAGTAAACAGACGTAAAGAGTTCAGAGAAGACAAAAATGCAATGCAGGAAAAAAAGCGTGCGTGGCACCTAACGCGTATGTGTTAGGAATTGAGTGCACTTAGGAACTGAATTCAATTAAATAAATTATTTTAGAACTAGATTCCCAACAGAATAAGATTGTAACCTCAGCAACAGAATATCATAGTTCTGTACGATGCCATGCACGTGCTCCCGTAAATAATAAAAAAATAACACTTTATTTAGAGATACTTAAAAAATCTTTGGAATGAGCTACTGTCACCCAACTTGCACTCCTCACTGAGGTTACAGTCACCTTCCGAATTAGGAAATGAGTGTAGTGAGAAATGCAGAAAAAAGGACTCTGAGATACTTTCAACTTTCGGATTTCACGGAAATATGCACTCTATTAGATAGGTATTAAGAAAAAACAGCCATAATACCTGCCGTAGTTTATTGAACAGGGTGGCCTTTACACCCAAAAGTAGGGTATTTTTATAGGTTCTCAAAATGTTTCAAAAATCTTAACTCATGAACTTCATTCGATATTTCAACGGTCCGTTTTCTTAAGTTGTATATCAACACTATTAAGCCAAAAAATATTTGGAGACCAATTGGTACTGTAAATGTGGGCCACGAGATCGTTAACTGATTTTTTCTAGTGGCCTTAAAATGTTGTTAGTTACTGTATTTACTATCTGCTCTATAACTTATAACATCATCCGCAAATAGCCTTATTTGTGATACCAATTCTTTACAGATATCATGCGGGTTCAATATATAAGAAAACAAAGGTCCAATAGTCTTGCCCTGTGAGAATCTCCACTTAATCTCTAAGAACGCTCCTGTGAGGTTACTGATCCACAGATCATTGAACAAACTTCATATAACGTGACCATTAGGAAATTTTAATATCTCAACAGAATCAATTCGGGATTCAGGAAACTATCACTGAAATGTGGACAGGTGGGAGCCCTGTACTGGAAATAAGGTGACAGAGAGGCTGAACATTATATTACTGAATGCTACCAGCGAACAAAATAAGAAACTGCAGAGAGCTTTAAACTCCAGCATTAGATTTACTTTATGATCGGGCTTTGCCTCACATGTAACCCCTTTTCATGCACAACTTTGTTGGTTAAAAGTAGAGCAGCAGAGAAATCAGTATCGACCCTGATCTATCGACTTTTGACTGAAAATATACCTGCAAATCTGTCCAGTAATTTCCGTTTTCTACCTTCCTTTCACAACCGTGACACGCGATCTGGGCCAATAAATGCGATACCTCCACATCATACATCTGCCTTCAGTAATACTTTCCTTGCGTCGGCCGCTAGAATATGGAATGCTTCACCTCCTGAAATTAGAAATTGTTCCTCATTAATAGGGCCCAGATATTTATGACCTAAACATGTTAGAAATATGCGAGCATTTATGTCCTAAAATGTATTAAAATATGACAATAAACATGACAAATTTTTTGGTCACATGTTCGAAATCTTCAAAATCTTGCCGCTGTTCAATGTAAGTAAGTATAATATAATAATATTAAAGTTATTATTATATTTTGAATTTATTTAATTACTAAATCCAGAGGTAATCCTCGACTCTGCGCAGAATGAAATAAATGTCACATTTTGATGGACGAACAAAAAGAATTACAATAGCAAATTAAATATATTTTAATTTTTCAAGTGGGAGCGATCTTCTGTTTTCACGCAGCATTGACTTGTAACGGGAAAAAGACCGCTCAAGGATGTTACTGGGCCATATTTAAAATGCGTCAAATCATTAGAGTTCAATTGAGGCTACTATTCTGCCTCTTTCTATACATCTTATCCTCCTAATTCACATTAATATATATTTCTAAGAAAGATAATTGTAGAAAATTACAGACAACAATTAGGAGATATGAAAAAATCCGTCTTTGAGACGACTAAAACCTGGTATGCGAAAATGGAATAAAAGGATAAAAACATATGTCAAAAACACAAAACTTCACGGGGAAATATGACCATAATATGAAAAATTACCGGAAAATAACAGAAAACCGTTAAAAGAGCCAAAATATAACTTTATATGACTCATGCAAATTGCATGATTTTAATGACCGTAGGTCAAATCATGCTTAACTTGTATTTTCCATGGAAATGAAAATGAATGGCATATGGCTTTTAGTGCCGGGAGTGTCCGAGGACAAGTTCGGCTCGCCAGATGCAGGTCTTCTGATTTGACGCCCTTAGGTAACCTGCACGTCGTGATGAGGATGAAACGATGACGAAGACGACACTCACACTCAGCCCCCGTGCCAGCGAAATTAACCAATTAACCTTGCCGGGAATCGAGTCCGGGACCCCTGTGATCAAAGACCAGCACGCTAACGATTTAGCCATGGAGCCGGAATGGAAATCATATTTAAGAAATAAAATATTGACATGTCATAAACATCCGGACCCTACTCATTAATTCATTCAAAAGACAGTGTAAATATTTCCTCTTGAATGCGTAGGCTATATTATATAGTTGTTATGTGTGAATGTGCGAGTGAATGTCTTGAGTAAATGGTTCCAAAATGTTCATATAAATTACTTTTGAGTTATATGAATACCACGTAGAGTAATTACTATTGAATTATTCATGCTCATTTTGGACGTAAGACGTAGATCTTTTAGTTTTAGCCACGATTAAGTTATAGGCCTATGTATTATTATATTATATACAGTATATTATGTTTGAACATATATAATATATTCGGTATCAAGCTGCATAATGTGGTTAAGTGCAAGAGAGGATCAAGAGTCCTAATTTCGCCACAGATAAAGATATCAGAAATAAAATAAAAATATTATGTGAGCGTTGTTTTCTCCTCATGCTGACTGTCAAGCGGCTTCCCAACAGAGGAACGACGCCGTGCCTCGTCTGTCTCTACAGACCAGACGGTAATATTCCCACCCCCGCACAAAATTGTGTCTCATTAAAACCGTAATAATGCAATCGTACAAGAATTACTCTCGGTGAATACGTCAATTACAAGACCTCAATCAAAATAGCTTTTACGATAAGTGGTGGAATGGGTAATGGGGAGGAGAGCGAAGGGGGCTTTGGAAATTGGGAACGGTGTAACGGGCTGAATGCGGCTGCATTAGCTGAAGGCGGTGGCTGCAAAGCCACGACAAAAATGGAGGCACAAATATTCCCTGGGGAAGAATGCAGAAGGAGAAAAAAAAAACAAAAAAGAGGTGATTTAACAAAAATCTCTTTGCAATATTAATTAACATCTTTACATGACAATTACGGCAGAATTTTATTGATGAATCACCCAAAGTTTCTTTCAGCAAGACGATTACTTGTTCGACTTGCAGTCATGAATCATTAACTAACCCATTTATACAATAATGGCATGAGCTTGTTCATCAGAAATAAATCGCATGGCTTAGTTCTCGGTGATCAAGTATTTTCGCTTCGCTGTGCATTATTATCGCTTGCGGTTTTCAGAGACGCCATATTTCCTAACTCCTTTTTTCTAACGATAAAGTTATCCTCAGCCTATGAATACAAGAGAAAAATATGCTCAGTGTTTCTTAGTTATAATAAATACAGATTTTTAAATTTTCCCCACAAAGGTTTTCGACACACCTGCCGGAATTCCGCTTCATTATCTGCAGGAGGCATTGACATAGGTTACCATTTGACAGGATGAAATCCTCCACGAATCTAACAGCACTGAAATAAAACATGAAAATCCACGTTTAAATAATAATAATAATAATAATAATAATAATAATAATAATAATAATAATAATAATAATAATAGCGATGAAGTCACAGCGATAAAGCAAGTTGAAATTCTCCAAGAATGTGCTAAAAAGGTCAGACTTCATATCTCCTTCCAGAAAACTGAATTTTTCTGTTCAAAACTAGACATCCATAGTCTCAATACAAAATACGGACAAATCAACAGAGTCCTTCACTTCAAATACCTTGGCGAGATCCTCGAACCAACCGGAGAAATAGCCCAAAACAACCGTGTCCAAAAACTCAGAAGAGCATATGGGAGAACAAGAGAAATCTACAGTTAAAAATGTATGTCTGCGCACGTTAAGATTACAATACTGTAATAAAACCTGAGGCTTTATATGGAGGGGAAACTCTAACGCTCCATAAAAAGGGCGAGCTCGAAAATATCCTAAATGAAGAGCGAAAAATCATGAGGAAAATTTTAGGACCAAGACACACAGACGAAGGGTACTGCCTCCAATCCAGAAAATCCACAGAAAAAATCTAATATTGCGTCAGACCTCAGGAAAAGGAGGCTAAAATTTTATGGACATGTTAAGAGGCTTCCAGAAACCAGACTAACACACCAAATTCTTGAAAGAGTTAAATAATAATAATGTTATTTGCTTTACGTCCCACTAACTACTTTTACGGTCTTCGGAGACGCCGAGGTGCCGGAATTTAGTCCCGCAGGAGTTCTTTTACGTGCCAGTAAATCTACCGACACGAGGCTGTCGTATTTGAGCACCTTCAAATACCACCGAACTGAGCCAGGATCGAACCTGCCAAGTTGGGGTTAGAAGGCCAGCGCCTTAACCGTCTGAGCCACTCAGCCCGGCTTGAAAGAGTTGATCCACTGAAGAATTTCCCTTAAACATAACAAACAAAAGCGGACATGAACAACGCACAAATTCAACCTGAAGAAATTTTGAATCAAATTATATGTAGAAAGCAAATTGACAAGTGGGAATTTACTCCAGAGAATGAAGTACCAAAAAGAGCAGGTACCAAGTGGACGGAAGAAAGGAAGAAGATCTTTAGTGAACAGATGAAAGCATCCTGGATCCTCCGCAACCAAAATCACAAATAAAGCTTCGCGTGTTCCGAAAGGGACCATTCACGCATAATAATAATAATAATAATAATAATAATAATAATAATAATAATAATAGTAAACATCATCATAATAATAAGAATAACGTCCTGCACAGGGAGAAAATAGAGAGATGGTCTAGTAAAGAAATTCATGGCAGATACTAGAACTAGAGTAATGACGAGGATATTGACAAACAACTTCCAAACTCATGGCTGTCTGGGGGAGAGTTATTTCCAGAAACTGAAGGATTCAACCAGGTGATCGAAGACAAAGTGATCTCAACAAAGAGTTCCAGGAAACATAACCTTAAAGACCCACTACTAAAAATGAAGGGTGCAGGAAATGCAACAGCAACCCAGAAACCATTGAACACATCATCAACACTGACAGACATAATGATGAATCCAATGTTATACACCAAGGTATTATCCTAATCCGATTCTTGATCCATAACAGGGTGCCTTACCCCAATTACACCCCATAAAGTGTACTCTATTGGGATCGCATGATACAAACAGACAAAACAACTCCGCATGGTAGACCAGACTTAACATTAACAGACAAAAAGAACCAACACGCATGTCATTGAAATCGCTATGCTGAATGACTATACTTTACTACAGAAATACAGGGAGGCTACATGTCTGGCTATGGATGTAGCCAGGATCTGGAAATAAGAGAAAATGAGATTTTTTCCTTTCTGCCATTGGTCATGTACCAAAATCATTGCCAGAAAGCTCCCTGCCTACACTCGCAATGTGGCATAAAAGGCTGCAATTTTAAAGATCTGCAACATCGTAAGAATATTCCTGAATGCTCAGTACGGGTCATGTCTAGAAGATCCTGCAAGCTCTATAGCGACCAGAATAATGAAGTCGTAGGCCTATATTGTAAATTTATGAAAATTGCGATTAAGTTCTATTTATTATGCTTAATGCACCAAATACGAGCTATATTACTAACTATAAAGTTGTGAAATAATAATAATACTAGTTATAATAATAATAACAATAATAATAATCATCAGCTAGAACTTGAAGATATCAAAAAAGAAGAGAGGAAGGTCATTAGGAAAATCTTAGGAGCAAGATACACCCAAGACGGTTGCAGGTTATAATCGATCAAAACAACAGGAAAGTTCTCAAACGTAAAAAATGACATTAGGAAAAGACGAATGAAATTCGTCGGCCATCTGACTAGATTACCAGAAAATCGATTGACAAGAAGGATAGTATATTATGTAACCTCGCTTAAGAACTCAACACCCTGGCTTAATGAAGTACGGAAGGGCCTCAAAAACGCAAACGTAAGTTCAACAGACATTCTAGAAAGAGACAACTTTAGGCACAGAGTCAACAATAGGGAAGTTACATCGAGCAACCACGACAAAAACGGTTCAGACCAAAGTGGTCGGCAGAACATAAACGAGCCCTTCTCGGAAAGAATGAAAACCTATTGGAGAAATAAGAAGAACCCACAGGAGAGATGATTGAGTTATTTGCTTAACGTCTTCCAATATCGGGAGAATTCGCTAATAATAATAATAATAATAATAATAATAATAATAATAATAATAATAATAATAATAATAATAATAATAATAATAATAATAATAATAATAATAATAATAATAATAATTTTCGTTAAAGCAGGCAAACGGTGATTACTTTTGTGGACTTCAAAACGGCATTCGACTCGTTAGATAGACCGACACTTTTCCGTGTATTGGAAGAATTCATATTAGACAGGAAAACAAGAGAATTAATCATGCAAACACTAACAGGCACCACTTCAAAGGTTAAATTCTTTGGGGATTTATCTGAACCATTTGATATTAACACAGGAGTCCGACAAGAAGACGGATTGTGCCCTTTATTGCTTAATATTATTTTGGAAAAAAGTTATTAGGATTTGTTAAAAAGAAGTTAAAGCAATAACCATTGGCGGATTACGTGAAAACAAAATATATTTACAGTTAGCAGTTTTGTCCAATAACAGACAAGAAGCGATTGCATCCAACGAAAAACTCCATGAAATTGCATCCAGAACAGGAATCCAGATCTCATACCAGAAAATCCAGTAGCCCTATATGGAAGGATATCTTCGGTACCTAGATGGACAATCAATGAAAACTCAATATACCAAAGTATCCCAGATGTCTAAATTCAAATACCTGGGAGAAGTCATCCAACCTTCAGGACTGAAGCAAATATAGAAAGGGTCTCTAAACTACAAAGAGCATACAGACTCACCTGGAAGAGTAAAGTTATAAAAAACAAGTCCACATCCCAAGATGCAAAATTAAGGCAATAGAACACTGTAATCAAGCCTGAAGCACTATATGCATCTGAAACACTGATCATTGGGGACCGATCATTGATTAAAGATGTAGAAAAGCAAGAAAGAAAAATATTAAGGAATATTTTTGGACCAGTCTGGACGGGTGGAACATGGATGATAAGAAAATCTCATGACCTGTACCAACACTCAGACACATTTAAGTAAAGACGGTTGACATTTTTGGACATATTCTCCGAATGAATAATCAGAGATTGATCAAAAGAATTCTGAACCTTGCCCTATCAATGAAGGTAAAAACAATTGGTTGCTCGAAGTTGGAAAAGATCTTCAGAAAACAGGCATTACAGATGACTTTGTATTAGACAGATCTAAGTTCAGAATATTTCAGAATATTAGTCAACAATCACAGCTTTTTAGACACACACACACACACACAACAACAACAACAACAAAACCTGGTCAGAAGATTGCAAGAAAAGCCACAGCGAGAAGATGAAGATATTTTCGGAGAAGTAACGACGTCAGTTAAATAAGTCCAATCGCGTTCCTTAGTCGGGCATAAAGAAATAATAATAATAATAATAATAATAATAATAATAATAATAATAATAATAATAATAATAATAATAATAATAATAATAATTGTCAGATTTAGGTCAGATGACTGTCAATTTAGTTCACCAGTGTATACGTGATGTGTTAAAAGTGCCCAAATAAAATGAAGAAGCAATTCAGGGAATTATGTACTATCACATTACTGTGCAATACGAGACTTCAAAATATTGCATAGTCTAGCCTATTTACTTACATAGTTTCCGTGAATATGCCCTTCATGGGTACATCTTGCTGTTTATTTTTCTTCTTGGATACTAATTAGACACGAACCGTGATCACAGAACCGACAGGGCCAATAATAATAATAATAATAATAATAATAATAATAATAATAATAATAATAATAATAATAATACTTGAGGCAGAAGGAAGTTACTGTATTTGTGCTTCCATGATTCCGACAATAAATTTGTCCATATTTCCTTGCAAATTTAAATGAAAATTCCTGCGATGGCTTTCAGATTGGTAAGTTTCTCTACGTTTTCTTAGAAACTCTGTCCATATTTTACCGTTCCCTTTGATAGACTATTAAACAACATTCAAATGCAGCATATTTGCGGAAGCCTGGTTAATTTATTAAATGTCCTCTTACAGTGTGTTTTATATTTTAGGTGACTGATAGTTGTTCAACAGATCCCATCACACGTGAGCCGTCTGCTGCGTTCACTTCATGGCCTCCTGCTAGCCCTAACGCAGAGTACTCCCGGCCCGTCCGCCATTGCTGTTCGCAGGGGATTGTCGGCCGGCAGAGGATCCGCGGAACAAGGCGGTGGCTGGCTCCCTGGGGAGAGATGAGCGAGCGTGCTGGGAAAACAGCGGCGCTACGTAAGATATGGAGGAATCCATGAAATATCTATGTACAGGCTATTGGCTTTAACCGTATTTCTACCAGGATAATGTGTCATATTCCGCTACAAAGGCGATAACAATTTGATAGTATTCATTTATAGATAGATTGATCATGAGGATTTAATTTATTTCTTAATACATCCATAACAGGGTATATCCCCAATTACAATGGATGGTACAAAATATATTCAATATATAAATGGTACCTATATGTACAAAATAATATATAGAAATTAAAAAACCAAGATTGCCATGACTAAATTAAGAATAATTTAAACATATTTTCAATAAAACATACAAACATATAAAATATCAAAGTTAAAGAAGATAAAACAAATAAGCAGAGAAAAACGAAAAATATCCATAAGAATACCAAATAGGGTAAACACTTATAGGCCTACATTGGAAAAATAATAGTGGCATTACATACGTCATATTTGAGTGCTGAATTTATTTACTCCAATAAATTATTCATTATAATGTAAATATTGTTTTAAAATTTTTGAAAATAGAGAAAGTGATAAAGCAAAATCTATTTGTCTGCTGTCTGAAGATATTCTGTTATATACTTAACACATTTTTACAACAGGTGAATTTTTATGATGTGAGGTGCTTGAGAAGGGTCAGAAAAATGTTTGTCTCAAACGTAGAGTTTGGTATTGAAGTTGATTCTTTTAAGAAACTCTTGGTTATGTTAAGTCATGTTATTTCCTGCTCTGTACAGCTTATGGATCATGGATAGGCTGCAGTTGATATCTTAATTTTCAAGTTTGGTACACAGCTGCATGCAGAGATGTCTGACTGTATACCGCTGAATACTTCGTGTGACTGGTGAAATAAGGTAGGATGTGTCATTAGACTACGCTGGAATCGTATGTAGGATTGCGCCATAGTCATACAACAATTATAATACGCTATATATTTCCTATTATTAATTCTTCTTTCTCCGTTAGGGTCTTCTAGAGACCACATAACATTTACAATGTTTCATCCACAGTGCTTCATCCTTTGTTGTTCCTTTTTCTTCCTCCAATCCTCTTTCATCTGTTCACTATGTCTGGTTTTCTTGTCCTCGGCTCATTATGAGCCTGTTTTCTTTCCTTCCCGACCTTTGAACCCTTCCATTTTTAACACCTCATTTCTAAACAATCTCTCTGTTAGTTCTTCTTCGTATTATTATTATTATTCTCTTTATTGTTTCCTTCCAGATCTTTCTCGACTTCATGAATCCAGGTTGTTGTTGACTTCTTGTACCGAAGATATTTGAAGATCTGCTTGGTAAACCTGTTGTCATCCATTCTGTATAAATGTCCAAAAAATAACAATCACCTCTTCCGCATTATTTCGTTTTGTTCTCTATATTCCGATATATTTAATCATTACTTCTTGATATACACAGCTCTGTAGTCCTTAGCGGGCCGAATATTTTTCGTATAATTTTTCTTTCCAAAAATTCTAATTTATTTCAGATTGTAATTCAGTAGGGTCTGTTAGAGATTCAGTCACATATAAGCATTCCGGTTTTATTACTGTGTTGTAGAGTTTTATTTTGAGGTTTTTAGATAGTAATAGTAATATGTTTTATTTATCCTGGCAAAGTTAGGGATGTACTCCCTTTCTTACACTTAACCAGTCTTAACCTAGAACACTTAATAATAACTACTGATGACAATAATATGATAATATGGACAATAGTAATAGTAATAGCATTAACAAAAGTAACCACACTTTAAAAAAAAACGATCATATCATCTATATAATATAAATCGTACGTTAAGTGCAGAATATAATTATGGATAATGAGTACTAAGAATATAATTATGAATAATGAGTACTAAGAATATAATTATGAATAATGAGTACTAAGAATATAACTATGAATAATGAGTACTAAGAATATAATTATGAATAATGAGTACTAAGAATATCATTATGAATAATGAGTTATATAACAACTACTTAAGAAAAAGTTTAGAAAATATATACATTTCTACAGTGCACCGAAATATCGCCTTCAATTGAGAGGGGAAGAGAAGGATTAGTAAGAAGTAGAAGAAGAGGAAGAAGAAGAATATCTGTGAAAGGAAGAGGGAAATGATGATGAAGAGGCGGTAGGAGTAGGTGTTTTCAGGTCATAATTTGATGATTCATGCATGTTTACCTAGTATTTCGACACAGGCATGTTTAAAAGCTAAGCTGCTGGACATGCTTCTGACGTCCACTGGTAAGAGATTCCATTGTCGGGCTGCGGTAACGGTGAATGATTGCGTGTAGATTGCTGTTCTGTGTACAGGAAGGGATAAACACATGGTGCTGCAGGATCGGGTATTTTTGTTATGGTCTGTGGAGAGGAGCTTCATTCGATCACGGAGATAGGCTCGTTGAGAACTTTTAAGAATAGTATGCAAGAAGCAAAGAGTATGAAGTGTGCGTCATTCTTGCAGGCGAAGCCACCCGAGCCGCGTGTAAGACGGTGTGACATGGTCAGCGTAACGAAGTCCACAGATGAATCTTACACAGGCATTCTGAGCACACTGTAATTTCCTTCCCCAGTCTACTCCTAGGTTGTTGTAAACTATGTCGCAATAATCAAAATGAGATAATGCGAGTGATTCAACAAGAATTTTCTTTAGTTTAAAAGGGAAAGTGAATTTGAATTTACTGAGACAGCGTAGCGTTCCGTATATTTTCCTACACACAGATATAGTTTGGGCAGACCAGGACAGATGTTCGTCAAATATTATACCAAGATTTCTTACATTTTGGCTATACTGTAAGTTATGGGAGTAACACTTATGGACAACTGTGGTAACGCTGTTCGATTGAGCTTGCAAAGTAATTTAGGGTAACCAATAATTATTGCCTGGGATTTTGATGGGTTTAATTTTAATCCGTGATTTCTGGCCCATATATCTATGGTCATCAAGTCTTCATTCAGGTGACGTGTTTCTGAGTGTAGGTTTTCGGGTTTGCTGTGTATATATATCTGTAGGTCATCAGCGTATAAGTGGTATTTACAGTGTTTTAATCCGGAAGATACTTCATTTATATACATTTATATACTTTTTGTTGCAGATATTCCTAGTTATGCTATATGCTCTGTCCACCTTGTGTATCCTTTCTTCAGCGGATTTTTTGGAACCATTTTCTTGAATTGTTTCTTCCAAATTTCTGAAGTCCTTTACCTTCCTCATTCGACCAACTTCTGTTATGCCTATTAGAAATTCTGGAGCATTATTATTATTATTATTATTATTATTATTATTATTATTATTATTATTATTATTATTATTATTATTATTATTATTATTATTATATTATCATTATTATTATTATTGTAAGGATGTAATTTATATTTTCCTTCATTTTAAATAATAGCCTATAATTGTTTCCTTTTGTTTTTCTTTATTGTGTATTGTGATTGTTATGCTCACGTTTTCATACTAACTTCACTATGCTTACATTATTTTTATTATTACTATAGCCTACTCTTTTTTGCCGGGCTGAGCGGCTCAGACGGTTGAGGAGCTGGCCTTCTGACCCCAGCTTAGCGGGTTCTACCCCGACTCAGTCAGGAGTCAGTGTCGTGTCGGTGGATTTACTGATAAGTAAAAGAACTCCCGTGGGGCAAAATTTCGGCACATCTGTGTCTCTGAAAACCGCAAAGGTAGTTAGGGAGACGTAAAACTAATAATATTAAGTAATTATTACATTTTTTTCTTTTCTGTAGAACCTTGATTCTTTTTTCGGTATTAGTCTATTTTTTCAATCTATTTTTAGTGTAGTTCTCGGTACCGCTATCTATCGCTTCATAATTGAATGATCTTATTCGTTTTATATTCTGGTAATTGGTGTGGTCAAGTGAAAGAGGGGCGTAATGAGTTCCGAATTAAATACCGTAAATAAATAAATAAATAAATAAATAAATAAATAAATAAATAAATAAATAAATAAATAAATAAATAAATAAATAAATAAATAAATAAATAAATAAATACTTGGGTCCTAAAAAGTAGATAATACCTACAGATTTTATAAATATAGGCCTATATTTTGTATTATCATTATTTACATTTTATGGCCTTCACTGCACCACTCGAGCCAACTTTAAAGCAAAGCAAAGTCATCTCCGTACAGGCCATGAAGGCCATTGGAGGGGTGGAAGGTAAAGGCTACAGAGTGGTTATAGAGTGGTTAGCTCTACGCCCGGCCGCCTATGCCCCCAGGAATTAACCTGGTACCCAATTTTGGTGTAGGCTGAGTGAACCTCAGGGCCATGTGCACCTCCGGACTCTAGCCAACTTTACCACAAATAATTTTTCAGTTTCCTGTCAGCCCAGTACTTCTTCATTCTCTCGGATCTTCTTCGGAAATCACCCTTCCTATTGTCACTTTGTTGATTCTGGATTGAAGTCTGGTTTGTTTGTCTGTGAGTTTCCTGATTTTGTCGGTTTTGTTTCTTAGGTCTTCCACTGTAAATTTGTAGTTCATCCATATCCTCCTTGATTTCTGCAATCCACTTAATGTTGCACTTACTATTCCATAATGTTTCTATTATTCTCCTCATGATCCTGTTCTCTGGTGTCTTGATTAGATGTCCAAGGAATGAAATGCGTCTCTTCCTTATTGTGCTCATTGCTGGTTCTATTTCCTTCTAGACTGCTTCATTACAAGCTGCTCTCCAGTGTCCATCTTTTTGGTGTATATACATTATAATAATCGAGGACTATGAAAAAAGAGCAGCAATCCAGAAAGGAGTGAAGCAAGGTTGCAGCTTGTTTACTCTCGTTTTCGACATGTAAGCCTATAGGCTATAGAACAGGCGGTAGAAGAAATCATAGAGGAATTTGTAAAGGGAATCACAATCCAAGGAGAGGAATTCGAAACTCTCAGTTTGCTGATGATATTTTTATATTATCTAAGACTGCAGAAGATCTGGAGTAACTGCTCAATGGTAAGGCACAGTTTTGGAGATGGAGTACGAGATGGAAATAAATAAATCCAAAACAAATGTAATGGATTGAAGTCTAAGGAATCAGGTGATGCAGGAAATACAAGAAGAGGAAATGCATGAAAGAAGTAGAGGAATATTGTTACTTGGGTGGGCAGAATAAATGGCGTACGGCTTTTAGTGCCGGGAGTGTTCGAGGAAAAGTTCGGCATGCCAGCTGCAGGTCTTTTAAACTGACTCCCCGTAGGAGACTTGCGCGTCTGATGAGGATGAAATGATGATGAAGACGACACATTCACCCAGCCCCCGTGCCGGCGAAATTAACAAATAATGGTTAAAATTCCCGACGCCACCGGGAACCAAACACGGCACCCTTGTGACCAATGGTCAGCAAGCTAAACATTTAGCCATGGAGCCGGACTGTATGGAGGTGAGACATGGAGAACAACTGGCTCAGAAAGAAAGAGAATATAAATATTTTGAAATGTGGTGTTAAAGAAGAACGCTGAAGGTCAGATGGGTAGTTCAAACTTCGAATGAAGAAGTACTTTCTCGAATTAATGAGATGAGGACAATTTGGATAAATCTGACCAGAAGAGGAAACAGAATGATGGGACACATCTTAAGACTCCCAGGGCTTGTTCAGTGCTGTTTTGACGGAAGCGCAGATGTTAAGAATGCTAGGGTTAGACCAAGGAATTAATATGACAAGCAGATTAGTGCAGATGTAGGATGAAGTAGTTACATAGAAATGGAAAGTTTAGCACAGGATAGAGTGGCATAGAGAGCTGCATCAAACTAGTCTATGGACTTAAGACACAAACAACAACAGGTTCAATTATTTTCCTCCAATATTTTAATACTTGTGTTTTTGTGACACGAAAAAAAAAATCATTAAAATATACGAATACAAAATGTTTCAATATGGTGGAGAATCTCACAAAATAATTGGTCGGTAACAATCCTCTGGTGAGTGCTATTGGAATACTGCACTCATGCGTATGCATTGTCTCATATTTTGAAGTGAGGAGGATGGGACAGAAGAGGTACGCACTTAAAAATATGTATGGATAAGAAATGTGTGCGTGATAAATATACAGCAGCCCCCTGCCACTCATTATTGTACTAGACACTCTGATCAAAATTATAGCGTGTGCTGGGGGTTTCTCTTCGATATTCCTTGTGATGGAGAGTGGGGTGTGCCTTACCTAGCATTTTAACTTTGACATTGTCTGAAAGAAAGGAATTATGCATGATTGGAATGATTTTCTTGCCTGTTCCTTACGAAGCATGTTCAGAGGAGCTGGAAATTCCATCTTACCATTGTCAAACTTGGCAAACTTATGTCGCAGTGAAACCTCCATAGAAAGAATTCTGAAATATTTATATCTGTATTTATCATCAATTGTAAGTTCACCGAACCAAAACTTGAATTTTCTTGTGCAACAGAAAATATTAATTCAGTATAACATAGTTCTATTCACGTAATTCTATAAAATAATTACTTTGTGAGAAAGTGTCATAGAAAAAAACAAATTTTTCATGGGCATAATTATAATTTTAATAGGTGTCCTGCTCTGAACGTTACTGGCTCACATGTTGCCTTTGATCCAAGGGTTACCGGATTCGATTCCCGACCGGGTACGGGATTATCACCTTCATTGATTATTTCCTCTGACTCGGAAAATCTGCACGAGGACAGTCCGGAGGCCATACGCCAATATTACTTTAATAGGTTGAGTTTTGGTGCCATATAATAAAATTTGATATGCCGGGCTGAGTGGCTCAGACGGTTGAGGCGCTGGCCTTATACCCCAACTTGGCAGGTTCGATCCTGGCTCAGTCCGATGGTATTTGAAGGTGCTCAAATACGACAGCCTCGTGTCGGTAGATTTACTGGCACGTAAAAGAACTCCTGCGGGACTAAATCCCGGCACCTCGGCGTCTTCGAAAACCCTAAAAAGAAGTTAGTGGGACGTAAAGCAAATAACATTATTAAAATTTGATATTGCAGTCATACAAAGAGGGGCTGCCTGGCCGAGGCGGTAAAGGCGTGCTTGGTTCGCCAGGAAGAACGTGGGCTCGAATCCCCGTCAGGAAGTCGTAAAATTTAAGAAACGAGATTTCCACTTCCGGAGGTGGATATGGCCCTGAGGTTCACTCAGCCTACACCAAAAATAAGTACCAGGTTAATTCCTGGGGGCAAAGGCGGCCGGGCGTAGAGCTAACCACTCTACCCCATCATGTGCCGAGGTTAACAATGGTGGAAGCCTTTTCTTTGCACTCCTCCAAGGGCCTTCATGGCCTGTACGGAGGTGACTTTGCTTTGAATCGTACAAAGAAGTTACAATAGAATTTTACGATACAGTCGGTAGCAGTAAACGTCCAAATACGCAGTTTAATATGCTATAAAATGAACGATTTTGTACCCTTACCTAGACGAGATGAATGATGCTAACCATGTTTCCTTCAGTATGTTGTAGTTTTGTATTATATCGATGGATTACTTCTAAAACCTCCTATTCCCCAATGCTCTTCCTAACCATTATATTCTTTAAGATTGGTCACGCCTCCCAGCCACAAATTTATATGCAGTCCATCAGAATTATTTTTTGTTGTGTTCATTTACCTATGCTAATGTGTGAAGAAAAATTATGTTCGCGAGACGGACTAGTGCCATCAAGGTCACCTCTCCTTCACTGCAGCGGACAGCGCACGTGTTTAATTTTATTACGTTGTATTTGTGTTGGTCCGCCTCTCTTGTGTAGTGGTTAGCGTGATTAGCTGCCACCCCCGGAGGCCCGGGTTCGATTCCCGGCTCTGCCACGAAATTTGAAAAGTGGTCCGAGGGCTCGAACGGGGTCCCCTCAGCCTCGGGAGGTCAACTGAGTAGAGGTAGGTTCGATTCCCACCTCAGCCATCCTGGAAGTGGTTTTCCAGGCGAATGCCGGGATGGTACCTCACTTAAGGACACGGCCGCTTCCTTCCCTCTTCCTTGCCTATCCCTTCCAATCTTCCCATCCCTCCACAAGGCCCCTGTTCAGCATAACAGGTGAGGCCGCCTGGGCGAGGTACTGGTCATACTCCCCAGTTGTATCCCCCGACCAAGAGTCTGAAGCTCCAGGACACTGCCCTTGAGGCGGTAGAGGTGGGATCCCTCGCTAAGTCCGAGGGAAAAACCGAACCTGGAGGGTAAACAGATGATGATGATGATGATGATGATGATGTATTTGTGTTGAAGATGACAGGAATTAAGGAAAAAATAATTAATACGATACGCAACGATCCCGCAGTATGGGACAAAAATAAGGAGAATCAGCAGAAGGTACGTTTTCTGCAACAACAACAACAACAACAACTACAACAAATTACGAGCTGAGTCTGCAGGCAGGTTAGTTTACAAATTTATTACTATGAACGCACACACGACAAAGTGCAAATAACATACGTTTTCAATGTCTTAAAATTACAGCGGAATACACTTTAGTAAGCTGTAAGGAGTCCCCAAATACACATCACTCTTCGCTTGCCTAGAATTGTTCTGTTATGTTCTAAGAAAATTGTTTCGAAGCGTTCTCTAATACAATTTGCTCTGTTTGAACAACGATTGTTTGATCTTAATAAAGTTCAGGAAACTCAATCGTCAAAAATTACCAGTGTTTCGCCCCAATGTGGCATGGGCTCATCAGTTGGATATCGCACCTTGAACTTTATTTAGACTAGATATCTCAATCGGAAGCGATATTTTTGGTTATTGTTTTATCTCGTCATAGACAATGTGCTGGAACTCGAGGGAGGTCCTACCCTCCTTATCAATGAGGATATTGTAATGCAACATTTTCGTAGACTCGACAAAACAAGACAGTTTGCGACTAAAGCTGTAAGCAAATTGTTAGGCCCTCTACACACGGAGCTACTCATTAGAAACGTGACTGGTTTGTAACCGGGGTCACAAACTGGTTAGTAACTGAACAGTAACTCGGCTTCACACACGAAGCTACTGTACGGAGACGGACACAGCGCTCGTCCGTCCTGTTGACACGTATTACCACCACAGTCTAAAACGGTCATAACTTCTGAACCATTCATGAAAATAATGTCCTGATAAGGTTGTTGTAATCCTTATAAAATACTGGAGGAGGTCAAACAATTTATTTTGATGAGGAACTCGAGGATAATATTGAAATATTTATTTAATTTTAAGGAGTTATATTTTTTACCGCGGACTATAGCATAAAATCGCTTCTAGAGGGCAGCCGGTTGGAAATAGATATGTGCCATCGTCGACTTTTTTGTAGAGGTTTCTATGCTCTACATTTCATCCGCTTACACTTGGGGTCTGTCGTTGATAGTTCACGCAGCGTAAGCCAAGAAAGCAAGTGACTTACCGACCGACCGACATTTTTGTCTCTTTCTACGTATTTACTGTATATCGGATCACGGATACATAATATTTTTATAGTGGTTCACTACGTGAACAGTGTTCGTGTTGTCAGTATCTGAAGTAGAACCACTGTATTGATTAAAATGCAGTCAACATATTATGGAAACGTGTGTGGCGCTATAAATTGTTGGCACGTGAAAGAACTCCCGTGGGACAAAATTACTACACCTCGAGTGTGAAAATGGTAAACCACGGAAAACCATCTTCAGGATTACCGACAGTGGTATTCGAACCCACTATCTCCCGGATGCAAGCTCACACCTGCGCGACTCTAACCGCACGGCCAACTCGCCCAGTGGTGCCATTCGACAGCGAAATACAAATGTAAGAGAATGTGTGAGTGCTGAGGAAAGTGTGCTAATAACTCTCAGGTAAGAAAATTGAACTTCATTTTTACAAACAAACAAAAAAAATTAAAAGCTTAGAAAATAATTCTATGCTTTCTCCGTAATGTCCTTTCTTGCGTAATCCTTCAGCGTACAATTGTACGGTACGGGGTGTTTTTCATACTCCCACTAACTTTACGTTGAAAACTTGTTCGCTCGCCATCGTAAACAGGCACTTGATCACTGGGAACTGAGAAACTAAACTCGCTGGTGACTGGTTCCGCGAGTCTCTTGGAACTGATTACAAACTAGTTACTAACTGGTGGCTTTCCAGGAAATACTCACGAAGTGTCACTCAAGTACGCGGCCGGAAACTTCAGTTACCAATCAGTTACTAATGAGTAGCTCCGTGTGTAGATGGCCTTATACGGCTGGCAGCGATAGCGAAGTGAACCATGTTATTTCTGTTCCTTCGTTTGGGCAGGCGGGCTGTCAGCCAAACCAGTGGCTCTTGGGCCATTGTGATGGAAGTATTGTTGTTTAGTTACTGTTTGATATTTTGCATGTTTGTACATAGGCCTACGTAATGCCTTCTTATTTGTTGAGTTTATTTTAACCTCTGCCGCAGAGATCAAAACCCCCGCAACCAAGGGGCACCCCAGTGCAAAACTGCGTAACACCGCACCCCCACCATAGTGGACTCCGCTACCACCACCCTCCCGTTTATTGAGCAAAAATTGATAAACGTTTTACAGTTTGTTTATATATACAAAGGATATGTACAGGTTTGTATTTATTATTTTTGTTCTTGTGGGAAAGTCTTTTGCCTCTTCATCGGCTATTTCACGTTAATCAAAATTTACATATGTACACTCTTGTTGTTGAAGTATATATGCACACTTTTTAAAATTATATACATTGTGGTATTTGATTAGGTATTCTGAAACTAAATCTTTAGTGTCCATCCACATCGACATCCGTACCGAAAGCGTAAGCGACCCACTTGGCAGGGTTGCAGCCTTACATATCCGATAGAAGGTACGTTGTGAACTTCTTCATGAAGTTCCCAAGCTGATTCCCGTATTGTAGAATTGATCGATGGATCTTGTGCCTTCCTAAACCTAAATCTCCAGTATAGATTGTCGAATATGAGAAAAATATTAAAAGTAATCCTGAATATTTTTTTGGAATTTCATTAAATTCCGAATGAAGAGCAATATGCTTCCATATTCAGTGACGTTTAATGGAACATAATCAAATAGTGCCAACGGCCGTAGCCGTGTTGAAACACCTGATCCCGTGAGATCTCCGAAGTTAAGCAACACTGGGCGTGGTCAGGAGTTGGATGGGTTGCCACGCGCTGTTGGTGGGAGGTAAGGGAATGGAGGAGCGGGAAGGAACTGGCCATCCTACCGCACGTAAACTCCGGCTCAGGAACACCTCTGCGGAGGTTCGGACCTGCCTTCGCGCAGAATAACCCTTACCTTGAATCAAATAGTAGGGAGATTGCAGATAACTTTGCCGAGTTTTTTCCTCGACAAGGGGTACATTGAAAGAAAAATGTTAAGACTCTTTTAGTGTTTGGACAGAACGCGTATTTCGCTGAGAGTATTTAACTTACAATTGTGTTCAATATCTCAGTTGACAAATGAATGAAGAGGCTACCTGCTGCAAAAATAACTGAAAATCATGAACGTAGTTTTCAAGAAAATAGCGCTTCAAAGTAAGGCAAAATTTGTGCTAGATATGTGACGTCACACGCACACTCTGTTATAAGATGGCGCTGTGTGGAGGTGTAATCGGATAAAAACTGTAGAAATTTCAAAATTCAGTCCTGACTCCTCTTAAATAGTGTTTACTTAGACCAAGCATCTTCTTACATTATTACCGAGTTAGATAAATTGGAATCATCTCACGTCTTGCAAATATAGGCTCTATGGTATGGAGGATGTCTATGTTGGCGATGTATGCTTAAAAAAATAAATACATAAATGAGCAAATTGTTTGTCCGACCCTTTTCCCGTTTTTCTACGGGGTCGGGTACGAGGTGAAATGAAACTGTCGTGGCGGATTTTTTTGAGCGGATGCCCTTCCCGACGCCAACTTCATCAGAGGAGTGAATGAGATGAAATGAATGACGTGATGTATGATAGCAGGAAGGCAGAGGATGAAACGCGGTGCCGACAAATAGCCTACTCCTGTCAAATAGCACTAAGGTTTAACGTCTCCACCTGACGGACGAAAACGCCCTCATTCCATATGAGCAATGCGGAAAGGTTTGGAATTTAATGAAGGCTTTTGGCACGCAGTCTAGTGATTAGAAATTGTATACCACTACCTCCACTACCCTGTCGGCAAATAAATAAATAAATAAATAAATAAATAAATAAATAAATAAATAAATAAATAAATAAATAAATAAATAAATAAATATTAGCTCTGCGGTTCGATTAGTGAACTCTATTGTAAGGATTTGGCCTTATATGACAGAGAATGTTATTATTATTATTATTATTATTATTATTATTATTATTATTATTATTGATTTTATGCTCCATTAATCAATATTACGCCATTAGGAGACAGCGAGGTGTTGGAAATTTTTACCATACGAGTTACTTTACGTTCCAATAAATGTACCGAAAGGAGGCTGTTTATTTTTTTGGGGGGGGGGGTCCTTCAAATATCACGGACTGAGCCAAGGGTCGAACTCGCCAACTCTGAGCTTGGCAGGCCTTCGTTTTTACAGTCTGAGTCACTCAGCCCAATTATTATTATTATTATTATTATTATTATTATTATTATTATTATTATTATTAAAGGAAATTTTACACCTAAAGGTTTTTCAGAGCAATGAGAAAGGAAGTAAGGAAATAAAAATGTAATACCATCTGTTCCATTTCTAATATACGAGCTGACTTTAAAATTAGGTTTCAAGGAAAAAATAACCTCTATAATTGAATCTGTGTGATTAACTCCGATCCAAACTATATGGGAAATTAAATCGTTTCCTTTCAGCGCGAAGCACTGCGACGCCAGCCCAACCCGACGCCTGTCAATCGCAAGCGTCGTCAGGAAGGCGCGTCGTGTCGCTCCCCGGAACGAGCAAGAAAATGGATTTTACTCCAACGTAACAAAATTCTTTTTATAGTCAATTTCTCCAACCGGAAATTCGCCTTGGGGCGCCTTTCGTTATTCAATTGATTTCGTTACGAGAGAGGTGGTTTTTTTTTTTCTTTCCTTCCTTGCTTCATCCTTGTTCGCCCTTTTTCTTCCTGGTCTATTCTTTTCTTATCGTTCTTTTATCCGTTAAAATGGAATTTGTGCGAAGAAGAGTCGAAGAGGTTTCTACACGGGCTTTTAACAGTCCTCCCCGGCAACGAGCTTATATGTTCCATCTTACTTTATTGGGGACGCAATTTTCCAAATGGGAGTCACATTAGAAGGAACGGCTAATACAGCCAGTAAAAGAGATCGAGAACTCTGAAAAATCAATACGTAACAGAACGTACAATTGTTTAATGAAACGAGCACTGTTCAATAATAATAATAATAATAATAATATAAAAACCGCAAAACACAACGCTACAACACGGTAGTCAAACCGGAATGCCTATACGCGAGTGAATGTCTAGTACTGAAATACAAGCTCAGTAAAACAGAAGTACCGGTACTGGAAAGAAAATTTATACAGAAGTTACTCGGTCGGCCAAGAACTTCAGAAGTTTGGAAATCAAGAAGTAATGATGCAGTATACCGGAACATAGACAAAAATAACAGGAACAATGTGGAAGAGAAGATTAATATTTTTTGGACATTTATACGGAATAGATGGGAAGAGGTTAACCAAACGGATCTTCAAAACATATCTTTGGAACAAAAAGTCAACAACAACTTGGATTCATGAATTCAAGAAAGGTTTGGAAAGTAACAATAGGCCTATAAAAGAAGAAGCAGCATCAGAGAGAGATATAAATTTTAGAAAGAAAGTGTTAAAAATGGAAGGATTTCAAGGTCGAGAAGGAAAGAAAACAGGCTAAAACTGGTCCAAGAAGAGGAAAATGAGACATAGTGAGCAGATGAAGGAGTATTAGAGGAAGAAGAAAGAAAAACAAAGGATGAAACACTGATTGTCACGTGGTCTCTAGAAGACCCTAACAGAGAAAGAAAAGAAATAATAATAATAAGTTAATAATACGTAATAATAGACTATAATGCTAAACTCAAGAGTTAAGTTTCTAAACGAGCTTTCGACACCTTCAGAATCAAGACTGCAGTTCGATAAGGTGATGGACTTTCACCAATTCTCTGTACTTTGGTATTAAACAAAATCATGAGGGACTGGGAAATTAGATTTCCTAAAAAAATATTCAAGGTTTCTATTTGTAGCAATAAAAAAAGGAAGATTTGAGGTGAAATGTCTTGCTTGCCCTTGCTGATGATACAATAATTTCAGAAAACAAATTAGAAGCACAAGTAGTGGTGGAAACCCTACATGACATAGCCATTAAAACTGTTGTTCAAATTTCATATGCAAAATCTGAATGTATTGAACATTGACAGAATGGAGAAGAGTACCTAACAACACAACATGGACATATTCAAAGAGTTGATAAATTTGAATATGTAGGAGAATGGATCCATTTAACACAGCCTGCAAAGGGAGATTGACTTACTCAACGCCGTTACCACAAACGGTCGACATCGTTCCATTCAAAATTCAGGTACTACACAACTGTAATTAAAACAGGGATATAATGTGGATCAGAATGATTATTATTTATTCTCCAAGGAAGTTAGCCCTATTTTATCTAAAAGAATGTTTATAAGAATACAATATCAAATGTTATTAATCCACGACCTAGTAGAATAAAATACTGCACGGAATATTACAGTGAGTTAAAAACTTTATCTAAGAAGCAGATAAAACCTGAAGTGCAAAACGTTTTCACAAATATATCACAAACTGGCGGGGAAAAGTTTACATTGCAATAACTCAGGTGACCTAACAAATTGTTCCTTTTCATAGCATGTAGTGGACAGTAGAAAATTAAATGAGCTACTGTTTGTTCTGATGGACACTTACAAAGGTATCTTCTGATGATTGTGTGTTAAACCGGTGAAAATAACTTCTAAATTTACCGTTTTCATTAATAAACTGTGTAACCATAAAAGTGGGTTGGAAGAATTTTGAAGTTAAACGTTGATGAACGGTTGGAAAGAAGAACTCCCGCTTGACTTGTCCCTTCATGCTATTTGTCCAGAGTTCGAATTCCCTTCCACTTCACTTCTTAATACCTTCTTCACACGAGATACGGGACACGCGGAGAAGCTGAAATCTGTATCCCATCCCATCGAACTGAGGATCTTGCTAACATGTCCACCCTCTCATTTCCAACAGTTCCAGCATGACCTTTTATCCGACTAAGATATCGATGTCTTACTTTTAAAACCTCGTATCTCCCAATGTTCTTCCTATCCATTATTTTCCTTAAGACAGGGTCACGCCTCCCAGCCACATACGGATATGCAGCCTATCAGAATAATTTTCATCGTGTTCATTTTTCTATGCCCATGTGTAAAGGAAAATGAATTATATATATTATGCTGTAGGAGTGCGTAAATTCGCCATGCAAACATCCCTACAGTACGGTAAGATGCATTTTTCTTTACACATTAGCATAGGAAAATTGTTGATTAAAATTATAATTAATAAATAATAAATAATTCATTAAAATTAAAATTATTCTGATGGACTGCATATAAATATGTGGTTGGGCGCGTGACCAGTTTAAAGGAATATAATGGGTAGGAAGAGCAAAGGGACACACGAGGTTTTAGAAGTAAGCTATCGATATGCAAGTTGTTGGATAAGATTAAATTCCTAATGTTTGAGACCAATGGGTGTAGATTATATTTGTCACTTATGGCGGTGATGGAAGATTGAGAATTACTGTACATTTGAGCACCATAATTATTTTGTAAGCACCATCTTACTGCCTGTTTAAAGTTTAACAAAAGAGGTGAACAAGAGGAGCTGAAAAAGAAGGAAAGGAAAATCATCATCTGTTTACCCTCCAGGTTCGGTTTTTCCCTCGGACTTTGCGAGGGATCCCACCTCTACCGCCTCAAGGGCAGTGTCCTGGAGCTTCAGACTCTTGGTCGGGGGATACAACTGGGGAGTATGACCAGTACCTCGCCCTGGCGGCCTCACCTGCTATGCTGAACAGGGGCCTTGTGGAGGGATGGGAAGATTGGAAGGGATAGGCAAGGAAGAGGGAAGGAAGCGGCCGTGGCCTTAGGTTAGGAACCATCCCGGCATTCGCCTGGAGGAGAAGTGGGAAACCACGGAAAACCACTTCCAGGATGGCTGAGGTGGGAATCGAACCCACCTCTACTCAGTTGACCTCCCGAGGCTGAGTTGACCCCGTTCCAGCCCTCGTACCACTTTGCAAATTTCGTGGCAGAGCCGGGAATCGAACCCGGGCCTCCGGGGGTGGCAGCTAATCACGCTAACCACTACACCACAGAGGCGGGGAAAGGAAAATACTTAGGAATATTCGGAACCCCAAAAGAATAAAGATACTTGGACGAAGAGAAAAAAATGAAGATCTCTACCATAACATAGAGAATATTACAGACACAATTAAAACACGAAGATTACAATTTTATGGCCAGCTTCACAGAATGAACAAGGACAGGCTAAGTAAGAAGAGTTTTGATTACATCTCCAATTTAAATCACACCACCGGTTGGCTTGACGAGATACGTTGGGATATACTAAGACTGAAGACTGCAGACGACATAATAAATAACAGGATGGAATTCCAGCAGCAGATCATTTCGGCGGATTTTTCACTTTTGCAAATTCGACGTCAACCTCAGAGTGTGTTATCGGAGGAGCAAAAGACAGGCGAGCCGACGTATGAAGGGAGTTCTGGGAAGAGAAAAAAGGAAAGAAAAATACTTTACCGTACTTTTAGGTTCTAAGTGGTCTATAATTCGCCCAATTCTTTAATAATAATAACAATAATAATAATAATAATAATAATAATAATAATAATAATAATAATTGTTCTTTTGTCCTATCGCTTGTCCCACAGGTGTGGGGTTGCGGGTACGAACTGCTTCGCACATGTGGATGTGGCCGTGTTTTACGACCGGATGCCCTTCCTGACGCCAACCCTATATGGAGGGATCTAATCATTATTTCGTGTTTCTGTGGTGGTTGGTAGTGTAGTATGTTGTGTGAATATGAAGATGAGAGTGTTGGGACGGACACAAACACCCAGTCCCCGAGCCAGAAGAATTAATCAGAAGCGATTAAAATCCCTGACACGGCCGGTAATCGAACCCGGGACCCTCTGAACCGAAGGCCATTACGCTGACCACTCAGCCAACAAGTCGGACAATAATAATAAAGTGCAAGAAAGATAAAATGAAAATGGCATATGGAACAATTTCACAGGTGTCTCCTTGCAAAATACCTTGGAGAAATAATTGTTCCTTCGGGATTAGACAGTTTGGCCAATACAGGAAAGGCTTCAGATCTTCAGATGGCATTTAGTCTAACATGCAATCACTACAATTAACACCGGGCGACTTGGCTGTGCGGTTAGGGGCGCGCAGCTGTGATGGTGGTGGTGATTATTGTTTTAAGAGGAAGTACAACTAGGCAACCATCCTCTATATAACACTAATCAGAAGAAAAAAAAGGAAGGGGTCCGACACTTCGGAAAATGAAGATATCGGCCAAAGAAAGACAAGGGCCACGAAGGGCGTGAAAATGAAAGACTCCCTACCCCTCGCAAACCTAATAGCGTCGGGGTCGGAAAAGAACAAGAGTTGACCAAGAGAGGTCGGATAGAATAGATGAAAGTGAGGAGCCTGACACAAGTAAGTGGAAGCAATGCCAGGACTCAGCTGAGGGCCCCGTGGTCGCCAACCCACGCTCCAAAGTTCAGAGCTCCTGAGGCCTCTTTTAGTCGCCTCTTACGACAGGCAGGCGCAGCTGTGAGCTTGCATCCGGGAGATAGTGAGTTCGAGAGTCACTGTCGGCAGCTCTGAAGATGGATTTCCGTGGTTTCCTATCTTCACACCAGGCAAATGCTGGGGATGTACCTTAATTAACGCCACGGCCGATTCCTACCCACTCCTAGGCCTTTCCTATCCCATCGTCGCCATAAGACCTACAGTATTTGTGTCGATGCGACGTAAAGCAAGTTCTAAAACTACAATGAACGAGTAAAGTCACGTAATGCTAAATAGATAGGGTAATTCCGGGAGAGTTGCCGCACTTTTTATGTCTTTTGTTATATCTCGGTATATTTACTTTAAAAATTGTTGCAAATTCATCGAGCATAATTTGAAAACATGTACATTTGATCAGGGATGAACAAAATACTGGCAATTGAAAGTAAATGGGAGAAAGGAGTGAACAAAGGAATTGTTGCATCTGCGGCGTCTCTCCCTGGATCCCGGTATAGATGCCGACTTTGCTCGGGAGAGATGCCGCGAGTAAAATAATTAATGACAAAATCAAATTTAAGCCAATTTCTTCAACTTTAATATAACCGAACACTAGAACGTACTACAAGACAATTATATCCACATAATATAATCATTCAATGGAAAAAAATCTATCTGATAATTTACAACATTAAAATCATATTTTAATTCCGATTTACTATAAATATGCATGTGAAATGGATTCTTCACTGTGTTATATAAAACCCCACGGCACTTAACACCCTTGAAATGGCTCTGGCCTGCACAGCGACCGCTGCTCAGCCCGAAGGCCAACTATCAGGGAGAGACGCCGCACCCTCCTGTTTTCATACCTCAAGGCTATCATGGCCCAAAATTAGCTTACTCTCAACTACAGTTATGTTTCTGACGTCTACTGTACTAAAAATGTCTGATTTAAGCATTTGAAGCCAACTTCATATACAATAAATTAACACACGCAAAAACTTTGTCAGGAGGAAACATGTACTCGCCTCATGATATCGGCTATAATTGGCGTAATATACGAGCAAATTTCGTCACACTCGCAGACAGTAGTTCTTCCTTAGAAACTGAAAAACCACACATATTGCCATCTAGCTGTAACGATGGGAACCTTTAGCTACAGTGTATGCGGCATCTCTACCGGGGCGGCATCTGTCCCGGATTTACCTTACATTACAAAACAGTTATTCTATCGGAAGCTCTGTATGCATCAGAAAGCTTAACTTTACGTAAAATGTTTAGGAACATTTTCGGCCCCAAACAACAAAATGGAATTTGGATCAAAAGAAGAACTGCAGACCTCTATAGTTACAAAGATAGTTTAAGCAATACTGTACAGAAGACGCGTTCGAAATATTTTGAACACATTTTTAGGATGGATAATAATAGTCTCACAAAAAGGTTATTCAATGTAATAAATTCCCAAACCAGGAGAATAAATTGGATGGGGGAAACAAAAGGGGTAAGGAATTAATTGAACATCAGGGAACTCATCATAAAAAATCGCAAAGTCTTCAGGACCTCAGTAAATAAACACACATTTGTGGTCAGAACTAGCAGGAGGACTGGCATAAAGTGGTCAGAAGAACGGATGAGGCAACACAGTGAGTTCATGAAGAGATTTCGGAATAATAGGAAGGCGAAAGTCATCAAGCCAATAAACAAGTTCCAGCGCGCTCTAAGAATGGGCATAACGAAATAATAATAATAATAATAATAATAATAATAATAATAATAATAATAATAATAATAATAATAATACAGCATAGTAAATCAAATGCAGAGGTGAAATAATCTCACAATAATTTGAGATTAAAACAGGGGTAAGCGAGAGGATGGACTGTCACTCGTAATGAGTCCTAGAAAATATTATCAGGGAATGGAGCACATCCATGCGCCTCCGTGGCGGCAGCGCGCCGACCTCTCACCGCTGCGCTCCGTGGTTCAAATCCCGGTCAATCCATGTGAGATTTGTGCTGGACAAAGGGGAGGCGGGACAGGTTTTTCTCCGGATACTTCGGTTTTCCGCTCTCATGTTTCATTCCAGCAACGCTCTCCAATATAATTTCATTTCATCTATCAGTCATTAATCATTGCTGCAGATGGAGCCGACAGAGTACCTATCATCGCCGATAGATGGCGTCTTCAGTCATTACATTCCTGACGCGGTTTAAACAGGAAACAGGCTGTGCAGCACATCCGCACAAGAAATAAATGGCATTAGGAAAGGTAGTATTAATATCACATATCAAGACTTTGCAGACGGTCGCACCCTGATGGCCAGAAATATGGATGAGGCTTCTATACAATATTATCCACCTCAGAAAAGATTTAATGCAAGGCAGAATTTAAGATAGACATCAACAAAAGTGAATTTATAACAAGCACGTCAAATTGTCTTTAGATATCACACTAGGCCTATAACAGGTTTCTAAAAGAGTAGAGATGCGACAAACCGTTATTTTTGTGTAACTGCTATATCTGTCACTGCTACAATAAAGTAAATGTGAAAATTAACAGTTAAAAATAACGTTCAACGTTACTCACCCTTCATTGGTCAGAGGCTGGTCACGGCTTCAAGCTTGTCTCCTTACAACTAACTTGCGAAGTCCCATTCATTCTCCCGCACATGCGCACACGCATCACTACACTATTGAAAGTCCGTCCAGCAAAACACGCACTCCTATCTACATAAGAGTTTTGTCTGTACATTGCTCAGAATTTGAAAAGAATGGCATTTCTGTATCGGTCATGACCACAGAAACAAGGAAATCCACTTTTTACTTTTCCGTAATTTTTGTCTATCTGTGTCTGTACACGCATCACGAGAAAACGGCAGAAGATAATTTAATGAGAATCGGTATGTAAAGTCGGGAGATGAACCACTTCAATCTAGGCTATATATAAATAATTTTATTCACGCTGAGTGAAATGGTAGCTTAGGGGAAGGCCTGAATTTCAATTTTCATATATTTATATTATTAGTGGTCCTATCGATAAATATTACATAACTAAAGTTATATAGAATTAAATTTCCGATCATTTATGTCTCATACATGTTTACCGTACCGGCTATGATAACAGAGATATTCATGAATTTGTATTTTTGTTGCTAAGTCCATATCAACGCCGAGTCAGGAGAAAATGGGTTAACAGAATTTAATGAAAATCGGTACATAGAGTTGGGGAATAATAAACTATAGTCTAAGCTATAAACAATTTTATTCAACCTGGATGAAATTGTAGTTTAGGGGAAGGCACCTAAAATTTAATTTTTAAATACCTACAGTATGTCATTGGTCCTATCGAAAAGTACTGCATAACAAAAGTTAGAGAGAATACAATTTCCGATCATTTATGTTTTATTCAGTTTTACCGTACGGGATGTGATAAGAGTGGTATTTCAGAGTCGGAAGAAAACTAAATGTGAAGGCCTACAATATCGAAAGCGTAGGCCTATAACATTCATCAACAGTAACATTATATTGACCATTGTTTGTTGTGATGTTATTTGTCTTATGCTGCCACTCAACTCCGATAGATTGGATTACTGCTGCGTACCGAGTATAACAGCCTAACTGAATATTGGCGGGAAATAGCTGGGGAGTTAGAAAACTTTCTTCTTTAGCATTCCATTTCTGTGGTTCATGCATTTCCTGATACTGCTGGTAGCCTACGTAACACATTGGTTCATCATAATATTCCTGCTATTCGATCCCTACTATGACGGGCTGTTTTGAATGAGCAGTGTGCACATTTAAGGCAGAGGCTCATTTGGTATTAGTAGTAGTAGTAGTAGTAGTAGTAGTAGTAGTAGTAGTAGTAGTAGTAGTATTACCTGGTCTAGAATTATAATTACCGAGCTCGATAGCTGCAGTCGCTTAAGTGCGACCAGTATCCAGTATTCGGGAGATAGGTGGTTCGAACGCCACTGTCGGCAGCCCTAAAGATGGTTTTCCGTGGTTTCGCATTTTCACAGCAGTCAAATGCTGAGGCTGTACCTTAATTAAGGCCACGGCCGCTTCCTTCCCACTCCTAGCCCTTTCCTGTCCCATCGTCGCCATAAGGCCTATCTGTGTCGGTGCGACGTAAAGCAAACTAGCAAAAAAAAAAATTATAATTTATTCCCAATCCAAATTATAGCACCCCAATTCACTCAATAATTCAAAATTCAACCCTGAAAAGGGCCGTTTCCTAACAAAAGCTTCTCCCGCTTTAATTTTATTAAATCAACATTCATTGTATTCCAAATTAGCAGTGAAGAGGGGGTCTCTCTCTCTCTGGCTTGGAGGAAGAAAATGCCTCCAAGTCAAATAGTTCTTTCCGCCGCCAGTGAAGTGAATTTAGATTTTCCGATTCATCGGGTATTCCTAGGAAACAGATTAGTAAAAGGGCATAGTTTTTGCCCTGAGACTCTCCACTATTCGAGCCCCCCTCCTCCACCCTTGCCGAAGAAAGACTAAGAGTGTTCACGGATCACGGCTGTCTGCGGCCTGGTCATTCCAGCTCTGGAAAGTTGGATTGTTAGATCGGAAGCGTAGTACTCTTCGTTAAAAGTGAGAAAATGCGTGGCTTTTCATTTGATCGAGTATTTCATATGAAAACATTTCTTTTAATCGTGTCATTCCTACTGACGTCATTGTAGTGACTAATGTTCATTTCACTTGTGGAAATTACTAATACAGTCTTCCTGAGGATGTAAAAAGGCAGGTGGAAGTTGAGTGTCTGCCATTATAATGCTCCCTAATTTGATTGTGACTGATGGTAGGCAAGCGGTCCTACCGTTACAATGAATATTCTCTAAACCAGTCTTCATATGAGAAGAGACGCTTGGTGACTTCTCCGTCGCGTTTCTAGGGCAACGTTAAGAGCTATGCAATTTAATACAATCTTGATCACAACGTGTACACTACTTTACCTAGAATTCTGTATATAACGTAGAATTCCGTGGCGAAGTACGGGTACATCAGCTGATAATATTATAATGTAGGTAGCCTTGCGCGATGCCTGAAACATTTGATATTTTTTCCTTTCTCTTCCTCGTTTGCCTTTCACCCTTCCATTCTTATGTCTCATACATGTTTACCGTACCGGCTATGATAACAGAGATATTCATGAATTTGTATTTTTGTTGCTAAGTCCATACCATCACTGTGAAGGTACCTGGGTTTGGGGATTTGGTCCAAGCTGAACAGAATTTAGACCAGTGATGGTGTTTGTGCTGAGTCGCTGTACAAGCGGAATAAACTGCCTTCTCGTCACTGTTATTATGATGCCTAAGGACACACTGAGAGACTACAGGAGAATTACCGTAGAAGAATTGAGGATCTTGTTTCTGCAGTATCCGTGGGAGTGGTTTATAGTCGATACAGAATTTGAACGTTAAACTGCAAACATTCTATTCTTTGTGTGTTGATGTGGTGTTTAATTCCCTATATTTAGTAATAATATTGTAGCGAAGGAGTTCGCATTTTTATTTAATAAGCAATTTCCGACTTGAAAAGGTCAGTTGAGTATCCCTGACTTCAATACAGTGAACTTCCGTAATTAATTCGTTCTAAATCCGCTGTTCATAGTGCGATGGGATCATCCATAAAAAACGTTCACGAAAATCCCATAAAATGTAACCCAGTTCCCCCATTTTAACACGTTGTAACAATTCTTAATATCCCCTCCCCCATCAAGTGAACGTGCATAATAAATAACCCCCACTTCCCGTCCGGGAAAACATAAAAAAATATGACTGAGAAAGTAGTGCCAACTTCACAACAAAAACTAACGAGAACATAACCTTAATGCTAGTTTCGATATGCTTTCGGAAAACTTCTTTCAGTAAACGGTCCCTCCTCAAACAATGTCCGATCCAGTTCATTTTTCTCCTTCTAATGATTTGCAATATACTTTGTATGCCGTGGAATTTTGGGAATTTTGAAGGAACGGAAAAACTTCGTTCTTCTCCAACTCTTCGTAATATCTCCTCATTCCTTACCCCGTCTTCCCATTTCACATGTTCTATTCTTCTCCATACCCACATCTCTAGTGCCTCCAAACTTCTCTCATCTTTCTTTCTCAATGTCCAAGTCTCTGCGCCATACAGCGCTATGCTCCAAATATAACACGTAGCAAGTTTTTTCCTCAAATCTCTGTTTAGTGGCAGACAAAGAAGTTTCAATTTTCTTTTAAAGCCTTCATTGGCCACAATTTTTTCTTAATTTCTGTTGTGCAATACATATGGAGGATAATAATTGCTTTCACACAAATCAACAGTAAAATTAGCAGTAAATTAAAAAATACCATAATAATTATAATTTCGCGTGGCTGTTTCTAGCCGGGTGCAGCCCTCGTAAGGCAGACCCTCCGATGAGGGTGGGCGGCATCTGCCATGTGTAGGTAACTGCGTGTTATTGTGGTGGAGGATAGTGTTGTCTGTGGTGTGCTAATTGCAGGGATGTTGCGGACAGCACAAACACCCAGTCCCCGAGCCAAGGGAATTAACCATTTAAGGTTAAAAATCTCTGAATCGAACCCGGGACCCACTGGACCAAAGGCCAGCACGCTAACCATTTAGCCATGGAGCCGGACATACAGTATATACCATTATTACTAGAGAAATATAGCTAAGTAAATACGGCGATTATTTCGCTGTAGACACGACTCTCTTCTGTGGCATTCCGCTTCACCGTGCCGTCTTTTGTTTCCTCTCGAGGTCCAAGGCTAGCATGGACGAATGGAAGTGCTATGTCTGTGACATCTCAATATCTTTGTCGATCATGACTAGTGCGGGCAGTTCAGACGGGAAAATGGAGGTGATAAGGAAATCGTAAGCAACACAAAAATTATTTTGTTGAAAGAAAAATAGCATGAACCCTGGACCAATAATTATATTAAATAATGGGTTATGACAAAGACAAAGACATCTCCGTACAGGCCATGAAGGCCCCCGGAGGAGTGGAAGGTAAAAGCTTTCACCATTGTTAACCGCGGCACGTGATGGGGCAGAGTGGTTAGCTCTACGCCCGGCTGCCTTTGCTCCCAGGAATTAACCTGGTACTCATTTTTGGCGCAGGCTGAGTGAACCTCAGGGCCATATGCACTTCCGGAAGTGGAAATCTCGTTTCTTAAATTTTACGACTTCCTGACGGGGATAATGGGTTATGAGCACAAGTCAACAACTCGCCCCACCAAGTAACATCAAGAAAAGCAAAGAACTTCAAAGAAGACTTCACACACAAAAGTGTTACATGAACAAATGACATACTATTATTAAGCGTATGGAATTTACAGAATGGGCAAGTATATACAATATTATACAAAAGAAAAACCTGCAAAGAATACATGGTAAGTAGGGAACAGTTACACATGGATATCTAAATTGTTTATCCACTGCACTAGGGATTCTGAGACATCAGCAAAGTCTTTCCGGTCTCCACCATAAGCACGCAGAGGGCATTCGTCCATTATATGATGCATGGTCTGGACTAAAGCACCACAATCACACGCTGGAGAGTCCCTGAAGCCCCACTGGTGAAGGGAGAATGCAGATCTTCCACAATTTGTGCGGAAGCTGTTTAGTGATGCCCACGTTCTTCTTGGCAAACTGAAACCAGCTGGGGCGTAGTTTGGATTAAAGAGGCTTGGCCACTCTGGAGCTGTACGAAACCATTTCTCTTTCCATTCCTCTTTTAAATTGAAACCAGCATCCATTAGATTCTTAGCTGTTTTCATTGGTAGCTTACGGGATTTCAGCCTTTGTCTGCAGAGATCTGCAACATCTCTGTGGATAGGTAGAGTTGGATTGGACATGATCTTATCATATTCTTGAACAAGGGCTCTTGAACGTCGCAGGCTTGGTGGAGCAATGTGGGACAGGACTGGCAGCCAGTGCGTTGCAGTAGGCTTCAGAGTACCAGAGATGATACGCATGGTGGTGTTAAGTTGTACATCGACTTTCTTCACGCGGCAACTGTTAAGCCATACTGAAGAGCAGTATTCAGCTGCAGAATACACGAGGCCAAGCCCAGTGCGTCGTAATGTGTCCGCTGAAGCACCCCATGAAGTTCCACACAATTTAAACAGAATATAATTACGTGATCTCAACTTAGATCCGAGGTTTTCAAGATGCTTGCTATAAGATAGGGATGAACGTTGCTCACGTCCGCAGGATTTACCTCCACATTGCCCTGCACGTGTTACCCGGGTGGTGCTCAGCGAGCAACAAAAAACCGGCGGCCAAACTATCAACAGACGTTGATCTCCTGGCCAAATGAACTCAGAGAGAACTTCTGCAAATGGTCCTTCTCAGGACCAACCTGCAAAATGACATACTGGAGCGCTGTGACGTAGTGGAATTCATAGTCGTAATGTAGCAAACTATGTATATCGGTATATTTCTCCAGTAATAATCGTGTTTATTAATTTACCGCTAATTTTACTCTTAATTTGCTTAAAAGCAATTATTATCTTCCATTTAGGACAAAAATATGATGACATTTCATGGATTCGTTCACCTATCCAAAAAATGTTTTAATACTTGGAGTTGAGCTACCGGGAAAATTAATATAGGTATCATTTTAAAGAATAAATACTGGAGTATTTCATTTCATAATAAACCGAAAATCCAAAATTTCTTCACTTTCAGGGTCCGGGTTCCTTTAAATCTGCGGAAGAAAGTAAGCAATCTGATGCATATACAAATAAGTTTTTCCACAGCGTTCTTACGGCAGAAGTTTAGTTCTGGGTGGCACTTCATGATATTTGAACGTAGTCTAATACTTTTGACCGGTACTGTAGCGTGGGATTATCTATTATGGTTGCACATCTTCACCGCTGCGCTGCCGCTCACGTTAACGTCTAGCAAGGGGGCACTTGATTGGCTCCGACCGAACAAACGAAGAGCTCATTCCGGGCCACAAAAGCTCCTGGACTGGTCGACCTGCAGGCAGGCAACATTTAATCCAATTTATTTGTCCGCAGGGCTGAGAGCACTAGAGGTGAGAGAATCCATCAAACACGACAGAGCGGCTCGGAAAACACGAGACACCCCAGGGCTCAGATGGAAATACCGACTATATCACAACTCGTTCATCTAGAGAAATAATAACATTAATTTATACTTTCAGCCAAATGTATTTTGAACAAAGCGATTGATAAAAGTCTTGTAAAAATAAACAGGCTAGAAAAGATGTCCACAACAACTTATTTGATTAAAAACATTCACATTGTGAACACGACTGAAATTTTGAATTTCTAAAATTTACCACTTATAAAAGCCAAATTTAAAACATAGGCACATATTAACAAGAAATAGCCATTCACAAAATTTGGAGTTGATTAGTTGCTGCAAAATGGTTGACAAATATTTTTATGGTTTAATGGAAAATTCTCCATGTATCTCAGTTTTAATTTTTGGGGGGTTATAATTTTGCCGACTAGTTAAAAATGCTCATATATTTAATAACAACTCCTGGTTTTACAGTCAGGTATAAACTCTTAGATATATGACTTTTCCGTTTCCCATTATTCATTCAATAAGCCAACAAATAGTCTCGTGCTATTTCAGGAGTAAAAATATTGAAGTAAAAATCAGTTGATAATAAAATGCAAAACTAATTTTAATTCCTGTCTATATTCAAACATTCTCTGAAAATTTCAGCTGAATCTGATAAGAATTCTGTCACAAGGAACATATCGATGTCTTACTTCTAAAACCTCGTATGTCCTAATGCTCTTCCTGTCCATTATTTTCCTTAAGACTGGTCACGCCTCCCAGCCACATATTTATATGCAGTCCATCAGAAGAATTTTCATTGTGTCCAATTTCCTATGCTAATGTGTAAATACCGTACCGTATTGAGGGATGTGGCTTGCGCGCTCCTACAGTATAATGTATTTAAGATTCATTTGCCTTTACACACTAGCATAGGAAAATGAACACAACGAAAATTGTTGTGATGAATTGTATATCCATATGTATCTGAGAGGCGTGACCAGCCTTAAGGAAAATAATGGACAGGAAGAGCATTAGGACATACGAGGTTTTAGAAGTAAGACATCGATATCTATGTTCTTGTTGATAGATAATGTATTAGACATGTTTGGAATAGGTACATAGAGTGAGAGAAAGCCGGGAGTAAGGAATATGGAAGAAGTTCTTTAGTCTGGTGCTACGGGATGTGACAAGGAGGGGAAATTAGGAAACTAATTCTGGTGACCTAAACAAACCATTAGCTGATTTGTATAGCAGCTTTAGGCAGACTACTTTTCTCCGAGCAGAAAGAGTTTTGAGGTTTAGTTTCTCAAGCATTTGGTTAGTGCTCAAATTGCGACAGGCAGGGACCCTGGCTCTGACGATTGCACAGAAGAATGATTGTACACGGTCAAGGTGGCTGAGATTTGAAGAAGAAATTTACCAGAGTGGAGAGGCGTATTCAACAATCGGTAAGATATAGGAAACATAGAATGCTCTGAGGGCATTTACATCTCTGATGTCAGAAAACCTGTGGAGTAAACCAAGGAGTGATATAGCACGTGAGGTGACTTTGTTTGTGTGTAAGACAAACAACAATTCATTGATAAAGTCCATTCCCAAGCCTTTTTGATTCTCAACAATTGAAATCGGTTGGATTAGCGTTCCTCTCTCCTGGAAAATATTATGACCAGTCTGCCAAATGCAAATTTAAATAGTAATAAATTATGAAAAATAAAGTGGATGTACATTTATTTTGACAATTTTTTGTCATTAATAAATTCGCACCATTACACGTTATACATTGCCCATGGCGCCTGTATAAAACCTCACAGTTATACTTAAGTTCATGAGAAGTTTTCCGAAAGCATATCGAAATTAGCATTAAGTGTATCTCCTCGTTAGTTTTTGTTATGAAGTTGGCACTACTTTCTCAGTCATAATTTTTTGTTTTCATGGACGGGGAGTGGGGGTTAATTATTATTATTATGCACGTTCACTTGGTGGGGGAGGGGGTATTAAGAATTGTTACACCGAGCTCGATAGCTGCAGTCACTTAAGTGCGGCCAGTATCCAGTATTCGGGAGATCGTGGTTTCGAACCCCACTGTCGACAGCACTGAAAATGGTTTTCCGTGGTTTCCCATTTTCAGACCTGGCAAATGCTGGGGCTGTACCTTAATTAAGGCCACGGCCGCTTCCTTTCCACTCCTAGCCCTTTCCTGTCCAATCGTCTCCATAAGACCTATCTGTGTCGGTGCGACGTAAAGCAACTTGCAAACAAAAAAAGAAAAAAGAAATTGTTACAACGTGTTACAATGGGGGAATGGGGTTACATTTTATGGAATTTTTGGGAATGTTTTTATGGATGAGCCCATCACTTGCACTATGAACAACGGATCTAGAACGAATTAATAATGGAAGTTCACTGTATTGAGGTTAGAAATATTCAACTGGCCTTTTGAGGTTGGAAATCGCTTATTAAATGGAAATGCGAACTATTTCGGTACAATATTATCGCAAAATGTAGGGAGTGAAACACCACATCAACATACAAAGAACAGAATGCTTACAGTTTAACGTCCAATTTCTCAGTCGACTATAAACCACTTCCACGGATACTGCAGAAACAAGATCATCAATTCTTCTACGGTAATCCTCCAGGAGTCACTCAGACTCTATGTTCTTTATAGTCTCTCCTTAGGCATCATAAGTGAACATAGCCACCGGGATATTTCCCAATTGCAATGTATTTGTTAATAAAATATTATTATAATAAACATGACAGTATGAATCGGAGTGACCACCGAAGTACCGCTGAAGCTAGTAATTTCATTGACGGCTTCCAGTTGCACACCTTCAATATAAGTCACAAGTGCACCGTATCTGTTGATATTCCATTTGTTGACGCCTATCATAACTGTTTCTTTACCGGGCGAGTTGGCCGTGCGCGTAGAGGTGCGCGGATGTGAGCGAGATAGTAGGTTCGAATCCCACTATCGGCAGCCCTGAAGATGGTTTTCCGTGGTTTCCCATTTTCACATCAGGCAAATGCTGGGGCTGTACCTTAATTAAGGCCATGGCCGCTTCCTTCCAACTCCTAGGCCTTTCCTATCCCATCGTCGCCATAAGACCTATCTGTGTCGGTGCGACGTAAAGCCCCTAGCAAAAAAAAAATAATAACAAACTGTTTTTTTCCCCATTCATGAGAAGAGAATGAAGGAATTACAGAAATGTCTACCGTATTTACAAGAAGATGTTCAGCTCTTTTACCAGGAGATTTTTGCATGACCAACCTTTAGTAAGGAATCTGCTACCGAACATGAGATGTTAGGTTGCGAGTAGAAGTGATGTTCACATGTTTTTTTAGAAATCAACACTATGTAAGGATCTTGAGAATTTAATAAACTACCTGAAACCATCAACTAAATTTATGAACGCCATGTCAACATTGTGAAAAGCATTTTTCTCTTAATAATAAGTAAACTCGTGTCTTCATCCTGATGTGGTGCAGTTTTTCTTTCAAGCACACCCCCAATGGAGGGAGCTGCATGTACCATTTTAAGCACATACCAGCCCTCCTGCCATTCTAAAATTTCTGCCAGTACCGGGAATCGAAACCCGGCCGCGGAGGACGCGAGCTAATTGTGCTAAATGTTCCGCTACGAAAGTGGAGTTTCTCTTAATTAGAGCAGAGAATTGCTTTGTAATTCATATTGTACTTAAGGTAAAGTTATGAAAGGTTCTTTGATCTATATATATAAAGTAGCTTGTCCTGACTGACTGACTGACTGACTGACTGACTGATTCATCATCGCCGAGCCAAAACTACTGGACATAAAGAAATGAAATTTGGGGGATATATTCATATTAAGATGTAGGTGCTCGCTAAGAGAGGGTTTTTGGATATTCCGTCGCTAAGGGGGTGAAAAGGGGGGTGAAATTTTAAAATGAGTGTGTTTATATCTCAGAACTTTAAAAGTTTAGAGATGTGAGAATTGGTATGTAGAATCTTCTTTAAAAATAAGGAAACACGTATTTTTTTGTTTTCAGACAATCCCAATAGGAGGGGTGAAAAAGGGTGAAAAAGGGGTTGAATGCCTAATCAGGATACCGGTGCTTATATCTCAGAAACTGAAGATATTACAGACTTAAAAATTGGTACTCTTGATCTCTTTTAAAAATAAAGAAACACATATTTTTTTGTTTTTGGAAAATCCCAATAGGAAGGGTGTAAAAGGGTGAATAATGGGTTGAATGCCTTTAATGAGGCTACTTATATTTCAGAACCTGAAGATATTGCAGACCTGAAAATTGGTGTTTGGGATCTCCTTTAAAAAGAAACACGTATGTTTTTGTTTTTGGAAAATCCAGTTAATTGGTTGGGGGTTGAAAAGGGGGTGATTTTTTAAAATTAGTGTATCCATATCTCAAAACTTTTAAAGTTTATAGATGTAAAAATTGGTATTTAGAATCTCCTTTAAAAATAAAGAAACACGTATTCTTTTGTTTTCGGAAAATACCAATAGGAAGGATGTAAAAGGGTGAATAATGGGTTGAATGCCTTTAACGAGGCTACTTATATTTCAGAACCTGAAGATATTACAGACCTTGAAATTGATATTTGGGATCTACTTTAAAAGTAAAGAAACACGTATTTTTTCGTTTTTAGAAAATCCAAATATTGGGGGGTGAAAAGGGGGGTGAATTTTTTAGAATGAGTGTGTCTACATCTTAAAACCTTAAAATTTACAGATGTAAAAATTGGTAGTTAGAATCTCCTCTAAAAATAAAGGAACACGTCTTTTTTTGTTTCCTTAAATCCCAATAGGAGGGGTGTAAAAGGGTGAAAAATGGGTTGAATGCCTTTAATGAGGATACATATATCTCAGAAACGAAAGATATTACAGAACTGAAAATTTGTACATGGGATCTCCTTTAAAAATAAAGAAACACGTATTTTTTAGTTTTCGGAAAATCCAATAATTGGCGGTTAAACAGGAGTGACAAATTAGGGTGAATTTTTTGAAAAACTATATCTACAGAATATCTTGGAAACGTAAAATGTTACAGACGTAAAAAGTGGGTGTTTGGAATCTCCTGTAAATGTAAAGAAACATAGGCGATTTGTTTTTGGAAACTCCACTTAAGGGGAACTCCAAAGGGGTGAAATTTTAAAATGAGAATTTTTACAGTATATCTAAAAAACTTAACATGTTACAGAAGTGAAAAATGGTATTTTATCTCTATTAAACATAAAGAAACGTGTATTTTTAGTTTTCGGAAATATCACTTGGGTGGAGTGGGGGCGTAAAAGTAACTGAAAATGGTGTTGAATTCTTTTAATTAGGCTACTGATATATCAAAAATGAAGATGTTACAGACGTGAAATTTGATACTTTCAATCTGCTTTAAAAGTAAAGAAACACGTATTCTCTTAAAATCCAATGAAGCGGGGGGTGGGGGCGAAAGAATTGAAAAATTAATTGGCTTAATTGTATGAAAATACATACATCTAATAAAAACTAAGGTTGTTACAGACGTGAAAATTCGTATTTGGATCTCCTTTAAAAACAAAGAAAAACGCGTTTTGGGCGGGAAACCATCTTGGAGGGCGGGAGAGTAAAGGAGTTGAATTCCTTTCATGAGGACACATAAATCAAAAACTGAAGAAGTTAGAGTCGTGATAATTGGTATTTAGAAAATCCTTTACTATTAAAGAAACAAGTATTTTTTGCGGGAAAGTTCACTTAGGGGGGGGGGGGGGTGAGTAGTGTGAAATGAAGTGAAAAAAGTAAATTACTTTTATGGGGATACTTATATCTCAAAACTGAAGGTATTAGACGTGAACATTGGTGTTTGGAATCTCCCTTAAACATAAAGAAACAAGCCTTCTTTTAATTTTTTTTGGGGGGGGGGGGGCGGTAAATCAACTTAACGGCGGTGGGGTGTAGAAGGAGGTGAGACCAATTGATTTTACTGTTATTAATGTACTTATAAGGATCCTCCGTTGCTCAGGCGGCAGCGCACCGGCCTCTCACAGCTGGGTTCCGTGGTTCAATTCCCGGTCACTGCATGTGACATTCGTGCTGGACAAAACGGAGGCGGGACAGGCTTTCCTCCGGTTACTCCGGTTTTCCCTGTCATCAGCCATTCCAGCAACACATAATAATAATAATAATAATAATAATAATAATAATAATAATAATAATAATAATAATAATAATAATAATAATAAAAATAAAAATAATAATAATAATAATAATAATAATAATAATAATAATAATAATGTTCCGGACCGTCGTCAAATGTGCGGGCCGCACTGGTAACGGCTCCTGGACGGGTAATGACTAAGAATGCAGTCCGGCCGCGGGTTCAGTGCCACCATGGCACCCAATATGACACCACGCCGGATCTCCTGAAGGATTTTATCCAGATAAAAAATGATTAAAGGAAAAGATGGCAAAGATTTACTGACCCAACCGACCAGGAGGAATACCTGAGCCTAGCCCGGGAAGTACGAAATCGATTGCTGGAAAGGAAGATTGCAATATGGGAGGAAACGTGCTGTAAAATAATAGAAAACGAGTCAGATCGGGAATTTTGGTGGATTCTCACAGAAAACGAGTCAGATCGCGAATTTCGGCGGATTATGTATCTAAAACAATAAGCATTTAATTATAAACTTCAGTATAATACCGTAGCGAAGCACGGGTATCTTGCTAGTATTTTAATAAAATTCAAAATGGATTTGATTTTGTTGAGGGGGCGGGGAGGGATGTCTCTCTGGAATTAGCTTGGACAGAAATCCGACACCCTGGTAACCAGGCAACCAGTGTTCGTCATCATCTTCCTCCTCACATTATTACCGAGTGCCAGATCACTGCCTTCTATATACAGTAGGTACAAATGACGCCGTGTTTTAAACGAGTTTCCACTGTCTTTAACTGGCGTTTCGTCTACGTCACAGTAAGCCCCTTACACATGGCAACGTCACCGAAGGCAGCAGAATTTTTATATCTTGTGAATATTTACGGCCATAAATTTTGTGCTAAACCAGCGACCATTTTATTGAACGTAGATCTTGATAGGTGCAACTATCTTGTGAGATGACATGGGAATGTTGTGTGCTGCATCAGCCGCCATATTGGTGGACGTAGATCTTGATTGGTGGTGCGATTTTGTGACATGACATGGGAATGTTATTTACTGGATCGGCTGGCATATTGTTGGACGCAGATCTTGATAGGTGGGGCTACCTTGTGACATGACATGGGAATGTTGTGTGCTACATCAGCGGCCATATTGTTGGACGTAGTTCTTGATAGGTGGGGCTACCTTGTGACATGACATGGGAATGTTGTGTGCTATATCAGCAGCCATATTGTTGGACGTAGTTCTTGATAGGTGGGGCTACCTTGTGACATGACATGGGAATACTGTGTGCTGGATCAGCTACCATATTGTTGGACGTAGTTCTTGATAGGTGGGGCTACCTTGTGACATGACATGGGAATGCTGTGCGCTGGATCAGCTACCATATTGTTGGACGTAGTTCTTGATAGGTGGGGCTACCTTGTGACATGACATGGGAATGTTGTGCGCTGGATCAGGTGCCATATTGCTGGATGTAGATCATGATGTTACATATTTATTTTCATTCATCGTCATGCAGGATGCATTCTCTGTATCCCTGCATGCCATAAGAGGCTACTGAGAGGGGAGCAGCCAAATAATCTGTACTCGCTCTCTTGTATTCTAAGTCCAAAAACATATCCATGATTCTATGCTTCTACGTGTAGCGGAAAAATTTACTTATATCTTCTTTTATTAATATTCATTTTACTATCTGCTTTACGTGGCATCGATACATACGAGTAGCCTACATCTCTTAAGGTGACGATGGGATTGTGCAGGGTTAGGTTTAAGAAGGAAGCGGTCGTCGATTTCATTAGAGTACAGGCTCAGTATTCACCTGATGTAAAAATGGGGAAGCAGGGCTACCAGCACTAGGGTTCGAACCCACCATCTCCCGAATGCAAGCTTACAGCTACATGGCCCAAACCGCTTAACCAACTCGCTTGGTTTTCATTTTTTTGTTGCGCTCATTAGCCGAAGTATGTGTAGCATATTCTACATTTAAAAGAAAATTGACTTCGTACCGAAGAATACACGCGGGCAGTGTCTAGAGACATGAGACGATACAGAATGTTATGCTGGGTTATAATGAATATCAAACTCATCCTTTCTCCTGTATAACGATAATAATTAGCGCAGCAGTGTCGTACTTCACACCAGGCAATGTAATTCACTCCGGCTGTCGCCTCCAGAATACTGTATCTGAGTGGGTAGTCTGTCGGCCGAGTGCGATAGTCGCAGTCTGAATTACCCCTGTCTTCTTGCCACAGCCATCGCCTTCTGGTTTTGACAGTTCCAATCAAAAAAAGCTTTTAGCTCTCCCTCTTCTCCTTATTCCTCTACTTCTTTCGCCAGCAGCTACGCTATGTCCGGTCTCCTCTAACTTGATACCGCAACTGAAGTGTGAAATCCTCCTTCGTGGGACATTACGGCTCCAAGACGTGTTTATTGTTACGAGGTCAGGAAACTAGAGTTGAATGTTTTGATGATGATGATAGTGGTGGTGGTGATAATTGTTTTAAGAGGAAGTACAACTAGGCAACCATCCTCTATATAACACTAATCAGAGAAGGGATCCGACAGTTCGAAAAATGAAGATATCGACCAAAGCAAGACAAGGGAAGGGCGTGAAAATGAAAGACTCCCTAGCCCTCGCAAACCTAATAGCGTCGGGGTCGGAAAAGAACAAGAGTTGACCAAGAGAGGTCGGATAGGATAGATGTATGTGAGGAGCCTAGCACAAGTAAGTGGAAACAATGCCAGGACCCAGCTAAGAGCCCCGTGGTCGCCAGCCCACGCTCCAAAGTTCAGAGCCCCTGGGGCCCCTTTTAGTCGCCTCTTACGACAGGCAGGGGAAACCGTATGTGTTATTCTACAGCCCCACCCACAGGGGGATGATGATGATAATGATGATGATGGTGATGATGATTATGCTTGTTGTTTAAGGGGCCTAATAAAAACCCCTAATGGTAGGAGATGACCGAGCAACTGGCTCTACGGTTTGGGTCACGTAACTATCAGCTTGCATTCGGGAGATAGTGGGGATAGTCGTCAGACTTAAAGATGGTTTTCCATGTTCACACTACGCAAATGCTGAGGCTGTACGTTTATTAAAGCCACGGCCGCTGCTTTCCCACTCCTAGCCCTTTCCTATCCCATCGTCGCCATAATACCTATCTGTGCCGGTGCGACGTATCGCACATTGTAAACAATTACAAGATGAAACGAAGTGTAATAATAGTTCAATTTTAGAATTTATCCACTCACAATAATTTAAAAGATAATGATGAAAGAAGGTTATGAACTTAAAATAATTAATTATAATCAGTGAATCTAATTCACAATAATTTAACTCCTTATAAAATGATTTGAAAGTAAATTACAATGTATTAAATTGGAATGGCACATTGCCTTTTGAAATCAAATCATATATGTAATCTTTATTCTTCCTTTCTTAATCTGTTTAACCTCCAGGGTTGTTTTTCCCTCGGACTCAGTGAGGATCCCAACTTACCGCCTCAAGGGCAGTGTCCTGGAGGGGAAGACTTTGAGTCGGGGGAAGGAGGACCAGTACCTCGCGCAGGCGGCCTCACCTGCTATTTTGAACAGGGGCCTTGCGGGGGGATGGGAAGATGGAAATGGATAGACAAGGAAGAGGGGAGGAAGCGGCCGTGGCCTTAAGTTAGGTACCATCCCGGCATTTGTCTGGAGAAGAAGTGGGAAACCACTTCGAGGATGGCTGAGGTGGGAATCGAATCCACCTCTACTGAGTTGACCTCCCGACGTTTAGTGGATCCCATTTCAGCGCTCGTACTGCTTTTCCAAATTCATGGTAGAGCCGGGAATCGAACCCGGGCCTCCGGTGGTGGCAGCTAATCACACTAACCACTACACCACAGAGGCGGACACATATTTAATTCAAATTAAATGTTTAAAAATCATTAAAATACACAAAGATAAACTAAAACGGAACTAATAGAATAAAAACCGTTAATATAAGAAAACTTAAAAAGAAGCAGACAATTTTAAACACTATAAAACAGGCCACTATCCCTCAAAAAAGGAATGACGAGGTCTACTTGACTGCTGGTCGTCTCGTAAAAGGAGGGAGTGAGAGGTCGTGTGGTCAGCACGACGGATCCTTGCAATCACGTAGGCTGAGTGGACCTTGAACCAGTCCTCAGATCCAGGTAAAAAAACTGACATGGCCGTGAATCGAACCCGGGGCCTCCGCGTAAGAGGCAGCCACGCTACTCGTACAACGCGGGGATTAATTAGATTACGAACACATGACCATATTTTAACACAATTTATGTGAAGATTTGGAAAATTTTGGTCCCATTTTGGGAGATTTAGAATCAATATCCAGAAGCCCTACACTTGTACCTGTGAAATGCCACTTTTATTTGACTATCCCATTTTTGAAAGAAGTGGATATTTATTTATTTATTTATTTATTTATTTATTTATTTATTTATTTATTGCACACTACAGGACTGTGTCCCAATTACAGTGGGAACTACGTCATATAAACTACAATTAACATGGTGGTACTTATTTCTAAACTATATTCTACAATTTCATCTAATCTAATCACCTATAATATTGTCCGACTCGTTGGCTGAACGGTCAGCGTACTGGCCTTCGGTTCAGAAGGTCGATTTCCGGCAGGGTCAGGAATTTTAACCTTAATTGGTTAATTCCTACGGTACGGGGGGGGGGTGGGTGTATGTGTTGTCTTCATCATCATTTCATCCTCATCACGACGCGCAGGTCGCCTACGGGTGTCAAACAGAAAGACCTGCACCTTGGGGAGCCGAACCCGTCCTGGGATATCCCGGCGCCAAAAGCCATACGACATTTCATTCACCTATAATATTAGTACAAAATTTCAAAGTACTTTTCCAGAACTAACGACCCTTATATTAATATGGTGAAACAACTCACGCCAAAATAAAGTTACAAAAGAAATTAAACAATTTACGTACAAGCATAATATTATTGCACTTCACCTTACGATACATAACGTAGTTCTTAGATTTCCCCTACTGAATTAGTAATTCACTTAAATATGTGTGATATAAAATATCAAATATATTTAAAAAGTCTATTTCAGAAAAGTTGCTGTTCTGAAGTGCTTATTAAATTTCTCCATTTTATTTCCAAGTGCTTGGAGTTTGACGTTTTATTTTTTATTTCATGTATTCATTTAGTTTTGTTTTCTATAGCCCTAATATATCATGTGTAAAATAGAGTTTGTAATTGGATAAGTAATAATAAGAATATGAAATGATAAGAAAGGTCTTGCAGTGCAACTAGAAGCCAAATAAAGGAAAATGGAGAATATATAGTAGGAGAAGGCGCATTCATGAACTATATCTGCATATAGAGAAAATAACAGACACTGTTAGGAAGAGAACAATTTCTTTCTATGGTCAGAGATCAGAAAGACTGTCTACTCGAATCTTCGCCTACTTTCTGAATAAGGAAACTAAAGGGATCTGCTTCACCGAGGTGGAAAAGGGTTACAAGAATTGGGGATCATAAGTGATGACATCTTGCAACGTGGACCTTTAAAGAAGAAACTTGAAGTTCTACAGAGTTTAGGAACGAAACCTAAAATAAAGACAGACAAGACGTAGACCGACGAACGGAAGGAAGCTCACCGAAGAAGCACGCGGGAGTACTGGGCGAGTGTTACAGTTCAAGACAGAGAACAGTTGAAATAGCGTGGTCCATATCTGACCTAAAATAAGCAATAATAATAATAATAATAATAATAATAATAATAATAATAATAATAATAATAATAATAATAATAATAACTCTAACGCTTCATAGAGAGGGCGAGCTGAAAAATATCCTAAAAGAAGAGCGAAAAATCATGAGGAAAATTTTAGGACCAAGACACACGGGAGAACGGTACCGCCTCCAAACCCGGAAATCCACAGAAAAATTATCTAATATTGCGGCAGACCTCAGGGAAAGAAGGCTGAAATTTTATGGACATGTTAAGAGGCTTCCAGAAAATAGATTAACCCACCAAGTTCTTGAAAGAGTTGATAAACTGAAGAATTTCCCTTGGATACAACAAACATGAAGAACGCACAAATTCAACCTGAAGACATTTTGAATCGAAATATATATAGAAAGAAAATTGACAAGTGGGAAGTTACTCCAGAGAATGAAGTACCAAAAAGAGCAGGTACTAAGTGGACGGAAGAACGGAAAAGGATCTTTAGTCAACAGATGAAAGCATCCTGGATCCTCCACAAACGAAATCATAAATAAAGCTTCGTGTGTTCCAAAAGGGACCATTCACGTATAATAATAATAATAATAATAATAATAATAATAATAATAATAATAATAATAATAATAATAATAATAATAATAATTGTTCCGAGGTATCTGTGGAACAGCAGAGGTGAGAGAAGGTGCGGGGATGAACAGGTCTCAGGCTACGAAATTAAAGCTAATTTAAAATTTAACAAGGTTATATTTTCTTTGCAAAATCAAGAAATAACAAGCATGGCAGGTACAGAGTAGCAAGGCAACAAAAGTACAATTACAGTATTTACAGGATTTGGGCTTCGAGCCCCGAACTCACAATACTTGAGCAATTAGCCCAGCTTTACCCCAAAACAAGTTTCAACAGAGGGGCAGAAAACCCCATTCATGCCCAGGAGCACTTGCTCCAAATTACACAGTAAAGCCTCCTTGAGGCGCTCAGAAAACAAAATTTTCAAGAAAGAGCAACTCGCTCTCAAAATTTAAGCCTGTCAAAGGCCACACCAAATTCCACCTTCAAGCTGTCCTCTAAGGACATAAACACAGGGGTAAAATACCCAACCTACTGAGGCCTATTAAGTGAGAAAAGGTTAATTACATGGCCTCTAAAATACCAACTTGAGAGGAGGCGATCCGCACTCCTAATATATTTTATTTAAAACCTACTTGGCACTAGGCCGTTAATGCAAGGGCTAATCCCATACTAAAGAGGTGACTTATAGAAGGAAACAATTTACATTACGTTAAGGAAGAAAGGTTATGAAAATAAGTTCACCTCAATGCAATATGAGTGGGAGCTCGAGAGGGTTAAGCACTCTCTATCCCAATATGTAGTTAAACAGAAAGAATTGACACCGAGTGTCTTTACATTATTAAAGGAAAGTTACATGGAAAAGGCTTCGGACCTGCCCCGAGAGTTAAACTGCTGAGCTAGCAAGAAAATAAGTTATTAAAAGGCCATTACCTTGTGGATGAACTGCTGCCCGAAGAAAGAGGCGCTTCCCGCCCCCTGCTACGTACTTTACACACTGAAATATGTTACAGAAGTGGCCCGGAGACCCGAAAATCAGCAGTTTATATACTCTCGCAGAAAGTTCGAGGCGTTTCAGGAATGAGAACACCCTCCCACAAAATCTTTATTGGCTAGGGTTAAGCAAGATATTCAAGTTGGAGAAGATACACCTGATTGGTCATAAATTAATTAAAGAAATTCGGGATTGGCTAAATTCAAAACAAGGGGAAAGAAAGGGTTATACAGCCAACTTAAACAATAACAGAAGGAAATTTAACAAGGAACAAACTTTTGAAATACAAATTTCTCCAAAAAACAGTTCTTTCACTTCACACTAGGGTGCACCATTGTAGTTCTTCAGTAGTGTCCTCTAGAAGAGAAAGTTCACACTTCTTACTACAGGTAAAACAAAAACACATCGAAAACGACCCAGTTCAGAAAGTTCAAAATTTCCAAGTAGTGACATCTTCTGAGAAACTTGAAAATTAATACAGTTGATAAAGTTCAGACTTCCTCCAGCAGAGGAATTTCAACTGGCGCAAAGTTTGAATTAGCGGCGTGGAGGTGTACCGCCCGGTACAATAATAATAATAATAATAATAATAATAATAATAATAATAATAATAATAATAATAATAATAATAATAATAATAATAGTACCAGTGAGAAATAATTCAAGTAAATGGTTTAGAGAATTCCGCTGTATAAGAAAGGTTACACCAGATGGAAAGATCGTATGGCAACAATGAGAATTCTTACAACAAGAAATGCTTATCTAAAAATCTTAAGGCACTAAAATACAGTGGTGAAACCGGAATGTCTTTACGCAAGTGAACGTCTAGTTTTGAACTAGAGTTTGGATGAACTGGAAGTACTAGAGAGAAGAATCATGGGAAAATGAAAACAACAGAACAACGGAAATCAAGATGTAATAAGGGAATATACCAGAACATAGAAAATAAATAATAGAATATCCACAGCCTGTCAATCGACCGGTTCAGGAATGGAATAAATGAAACTCCCATCTAGCGGCGAGGATAGGAATTGTGCCGGCTGCCGAAGTCTGTTGCTCTCCTACGGGGAAATGATTAATAACTGACAGATGAAATGAAATGATACTAGAGAGTGTTACTCGAATGAAAGATAACATAGAAAATAGGATTACCCGGAGAAGAAGCTGTCCCACTTCCGCTTTGTCCAGCACAAATCTCCCATGGAGTGTCCAGGATTTGAACCACGGAATCCAGCGGTGAGTAGTTGGCACCCTGCCGCCTGAGACACGAAGCATCAATAGAAAAGATAACAGAAACAACAAGGAAAAGGAGATTGCTACTTTTCGGACACATCTATAGAATGGGTGATAACATATTGACAAAACAGATATTCAAGTATATTTGGGAGAAAAAGTCAACAGCAAGTTGAATACAAGAAGTCAAGAAAGGTTTAGAAAGAAATAAAATGAGAGATGACCAAACTATAGAAAGAGAAATTTAAAAAAGATAATTTCAAGAATGGAAGGATTCCAAGGAAGATTGAAAGGGAAACACGGTCCAAAGTGGTCTGGAGGGAGAACAATAAAGCAGAGTGCAATGATGAAGGAATGGTGGAAAGAACGGAAAAGGAAACAACAAGGAAGGATGAATTGAAATTGACACGTGATCGCTAGCAGGCCTCATTGTAAAGAAGAAGAATGTGTGAGGCATTGACATGGGAAGGGTAGTAAGTAAAGAAAGAAAAAAAAATTGAAATTTCGCTTGTTCATGCCAATGGCATAGAAAAGGTAGCGAGCCAACTGGTTCAGTAGATTAGTTTCTACCGAGCTCGATAGCTGCAGTCGCTTAAGTGCGGCCAGTATCCAGTATTCGGGAGATAGTAGGTTCGAACCCCACTGTCGGCAGCCCTGAAAATGGTTTTCCGTGGTTTCCCATTTTCTCACCAGGCAAATGCTGGGGCTGTACCTTAATTAAGGCCACGGCCGCTTCCTTCCCACTCCTGCCCCTCTCCTGTCCCATCGTCGCCATAAGACCTATCTGTGTCGGTGCGACGTAAAACAACTAGCAAAAAAAAAAGAAGATTAGTTTCTACGATTGGCCTAAGACGGAGTCTCTGTTAGGTCCACGAGGTTTACATGGAGAAGGTTGTAAGTCAGCCCGTGCCTCTGGTGGAATTATCACCTTTGCCATTTGTTGATAGTCAACTGCTTGTAAACCTTATTTATAGTGATACTTCAGTTGCCAGAATGCCTCCAAAATCTACTCCATTCAACATGGTGAGTCGTTATTTCCAGCATCTTGACATTACGTTCATACTAGCTCTTTGTTTTCAAAATTAGGTAGACTACTACCTGTGGCCCGGCAATGGTTCTAGAAGTAGATACATAAATATTCAGAGAAGCTAAACATTTTCTACCATTTCATGTGATCCTGATGACGCCTGGGGATTTTTGTGACTTCGCCATGGAAAGCGAGATATATTTGAATACTCAACGCCTTGATATTAGCACTGTGAGTTGGATACGGATTTCAAGAGCTGAACTTCCCTCAGTCAAGACAAGGCAATCGATGAACGAGTTAGAAGCGTGAAAGCAGCATAATATCCTATCACGCGTTCAGCAACATACAGACCTTACAACCATTTGGAAGCGAACCGGAAAAAAGGACTTATTGGCTAGGCCGGATTTCTTGGATTAAAAAAAATGTAATTTGTTTTATCGTGAAATTCTCGCTTGAAACCTCCGTGGCTCAGACGGCAGCGCGTCGGCCTCTCACCACTGGATACCGTGGTTCAAATCCCGGTGACTCTATGTGAGATTTGTGCTGGACAAAGCGGAGGCGGGACAGGTTTTTCTCCGGGTACTCCGGTTTTCCCTGTCATCTTTCATTCCAGCAACACTCTCCATTCTCATTTCATAGTATCTATCACTCATTATATATATCACTTTGGGAGTGGCGACCCCATCGTAATAACAGCCTATAAATGATTCATTCATTACATCCCTGACCCGGTCAAAGACTGGAAAACAGGTTGTAGGTTTTCGTTTTTTTCATTTTCTCGCTTGAAACTTACACGTCACCTGACACAATGATTTTTCACAAACGTATTTCATCGCACAATTTGTGGCTGAATCAAAATTAGCATACATTTGTATATTAAACTGATAAATGGATTACTCCTTGATTTTACATGATTTATTATCAGTAACATCTGATTCAGAATGTTGGAAAAACTGTTTTTCTTCTCCTGTAAAATTCACATTGTATGATTTAAACTTACTACCTTTCCCATACCATGAGTATAAGAGACAACCATATTATTTATTTATTTAATACCCCAAAACAATACAGAAACACTATTTTACCATAGGTATGTTAGGGTTATAGTTTAAAATCACAACAAAGAGATGTTCTTATTAATTTAGTTTACAGAAAATTTTGTTAATGAATGCGACAAACATTGTCTTTTGAGTACATTATACAGTGGTTTAGAAAATTCCAGGTTACAACCATTCGGGTGACATTGCAAAAAATATCTTCTCATTTCAAACAATGGACACTCAAATATCAAATGATGCACTGTCTGAACAGATCCGCAAAAGCATAAGTAGCCGTCTGTAATGTTAAGTTTAAAGCGTTCTAAATACGACTTAAATTTTCCATGACCAGTTGAAAATTGAGTTAAAACAAGGCTTGGCACTAAGACTTTACACAATAGTCAATTTTGAACTTCCGAAAAAAAAAAAAATTTCACGTAACAGATCCTTTACAACTACATGTCCATAAAATATTCCAGTGATGTAAAATGTATTGCCTGATTTGTCTTTGAACATAACATATTGGAGATTTATGATATGCAATATCCAAAAGAGACGTAACAGCTGATTTAGTTAATGAGTCTGCTTTTTCATTACCAGTAAACCCAGTGTGACCTCTAATCCAAGATGTACGGATGTGCGAATACTCCTGAGCTATTGCTCTAGTATTGACAGCTATTGGATTTAAGTCACATTATAAGGGCACAAATGAACACAACATAGTAAAGTTACTTCATGATGATCACCAAACTTCAGTGAAGAGAGGGCACTAGAAAAAGCTTGTGGCTTTACGTCGCACCGACACAGATAGGTCTTATGGCGGCGATGGGATAGGAAAGGCCTAGGAGTTGGAAGGAAGCGGCCGTGGCCTTGCCCCAGCATTTGCCTAGTGTGAAAATGGGAAACCACGGAAAACAATTTTCAGGGGTGCAGACAGTGGGATTTGAACCCACTATCTACCGGATGCAAGCTCACAGCCGTGCGTCCCTAACCGCACGGCCAACTCGCCCGGTCGCTAGAAAAAGAACAATCGTAGTCGTAATACGTGATTGTCCTACGAGTTTGTATCTCGTGTGGTTGTGAGAGAACTGATAGTTACAAGTTATGCTCGCCCGGGATATAGACGCCCGGAGGCGTACTTTAGTACTAGACACACAATAGCCACCTTGAGGCTGACAACCAGCCATGGACTGGCTACTCGCTAGGTGGTGGGGTGGGGGAGCTTCTGCTCAATTTGGGTGGCGTAATGTAACGGAACTGTAGCTGATTTAATTATGAGCACAAGAGAACCAGCTAACCGGACGATATAGGCCACGAGCAAGAGAGCCAGGCTCTCCCTCCACACAACGTGCGTCCGACATCATCAAAATATTTACAACATGATTGTGGACATATTTAAGATGAACTTGGTTAATTCGAAATAGAAGGATCCAGGAAAATTCGAATTAGGCTGATATTACATTATCAAAGAGTCCGACTCGCTGGCTGAATGGTCAGCGTGCTGGCCTTCAGTTCAGAGGGTCCCGGGTTAGATTCCCGGCCGGTCGGGGATTTTAACCTTCATTGGTTAACTCCAGTGGCCCGGGGGCTGGGTGTTTGTGCTGTCCCCAACATCCCTGCAACTCACACATCACACATAGCACTATCCTGCACCACAATAACACGCAGTTACCTATGCATGGCAGATGCCGCCCACCCTCATCGGAGGGTCTGGGTTACAAGGGCTGCGCACGGCTATAAATAGCCACACGAAATTATAATTATGATTATATTATCAAAGAAATTTGTCAAAGATCCTTTGTAAAGTATATTTTATACACTGTATGTGAGTGTAATGGGGTGATATTTTATTAAGAATTCCTGTTGTAATATTTCTTTGATAAAAGATATGAGCATCGTGCTATCGTTTGCAAAAGATTTGACTTGTTACACCCAAATTGGCGGATTGTAAGTTCAGTTACAATATTGATCAGGAATATAAAAACAGAAATTTAAGACAGACAGCAAGTGTATTTAATTAAATACTACACAGGGAGGATGCACAGTTTTGGACGCGAAAAAGAAATTGAATGGATTACGTAGCCAGTGCTTGGCTGAAAAAGTAAAATTGAATATGATGTTTACATTATTAATTATATTTCTTCCATTCATTTAATTTTTTCATTGTAAAGAATTTATTTTCTGAGAAGTCACGTGAAATAGGTCTAACCTAAAACCATGTTGTGGGTTTTAGACTTGTAGTAAGAACAAGCAGACAGATCTTGTGGTGTAGGCCTACTCTCCTTAGACAGTTTAATTTAAAATATACCGGTACATTTTATGAGAATTTTTGTCATTAACAATACAAATGCAAACCAATAGTAACCAAGCATGCGAACAACCCTTCATCCATTTTTGCTGAACTATGAAAAGTAATTCTTTAGACTTCTGTGTACCTCTAGACCTGTTTTTACAGCAATTCACCATCTCCGTGAAAACTCTGTAATGCTGATTTGAACAAAAACTGTATTATAAACATTCTACATTAAGCCCTAGAAAAAATAATAGTTTAGATATGAAATTAGGATTTTTGTCTTGTTCCTTTCTCATTGTAAATTTAATATTAGAATAGTTTAGGTATTAGGTTATTAGACTAGTTTAGATACGAAATTATGTTTTATCTACTTCTTTCTTGTAAGGATTAGATATTGTCGCTTCACCGGTAAAACGTTGTATTCCACAATGCTCTTCCTATCGATCATTCTCCTTAAGACTGGTCACGCCTCCCAGCCACGTATGGATATGCTGTCCATCAGAACAAATTTTGTTCATTTTCCTATGCCCATGTACTATAGGAATGTATGTTTGCATTACGTGTTTACGCACTCCTAGTGTATAATGCATGTAAGGTTCATTTTCGTTTACTCGTCGGCATAGAAAAACGAACACAACGGACATTGTTCTGATGGACTGCATATCCATACGTGGCTGGGAGGCGTGACCAGTCTTAAGGAGAATAATGGATAGGAAGAGCTTTGTGGAATACAACGTTTTACCGGTGGAGCGACGATATGTAATATTATTTATTTCTCAACGTAAATACAACATTAGAATAGTTTAGACATTATTGAAACATAAAAAAACACGTGTAAACATTTACCACTGTAATTGGGATTAGAAATCCTGTAGTGCGCAGTAAATAAATAAATAAATAAATAAATAAATAAATAAATAAATAAATAAATAAATAAATAAATAAATAAATAAATAAATAAATAAAATGTTTTATGTATAGTAATACAGTGTACACCTTTATAAAAAATAACCTCCACAAATTATTTTACAAAACATCTTTGACAAATTTCTTTGATAGTGTAATACCAGCTTCAAACCTTTAAACAATATCATGTCACACCATACCAGGTGTATGCATAAGTCTTTTCTGGTTTCACTATAAGAGATGGCGCCAGCGAACAGTACGCAGCGTACTGTATGATTTTGACACACCCTATGTCAGTTTGTTCGTCTAACATTTCCCTGCCAACACACACAAGATGAGTCCGCGTTTGTGTTGTATCGTTCAGCCATCTTGTCGACGTTTCCGCCTGAAAAAGAACATTTGCGGCACGCATTGCTTTTCTTATTTAATCAAAAGGAAAAGGCTGTGGAAAGTCATCGTTTGCTGGTAACAACATATGGTGAACACGCTTCATCGATTACAACATGTGAGACGTGCTTTCGACCATTTGAACGTGGTGATTTCAATGTGAAAGACAGTGCACTCTCGTAGACCACAAAAGTGCGAAGACGAGTAATTGTAGGCGTTACTGGATGATGACCCAACTCAAACTCAACGCTATCCCCAATAAATGATTAATTTAAATGACGCATTGATCGAAAGACGACCGGAATGGGCTACAAGACATGGCAAAGTAATTTTGTTACACGACAATGCGCCGTCTCACTCAGCAAAACCAGTGAAAGACACCTTGAAATTGCTTGGATGGGACATCCTTCCGCACCCGCCGTACTGCCCCGACCTGGCACCATCTGAGTATCACCTCTTCGCATCAATGGAGCGCACGTTCTCAGAGCAGCACTTCAGCAATTTCAAGGAAGTTGAAAAATAGCTCGACGAATATTTTGCCGCAAAAGACAAGCAGTTTTTTCTGGTATGGTATTCATAACTTACCTGAAAGATGGGTTAAGTGTGTAGAAGCCGATGCACAATATTTTGAATAAACAAAAAAATGCATTCCCCTTGAAAATTACGTGTTTTTTACAACGAAAACCGGCAAAAACTTATGCATATATCTGGTATTTCAAAACATTGGGAACCGAGCTCGATAGCTGCAGTCGCTAAAGTGCGCAGAGTATCCAATAATCGGAAGATAGTGGGTTCGAACTCCACTGTCGGCAGCCCTGAAGATGATTTTCCGTGGTTTCCCATTTTAAGACAGGCAAATTCTGGGGCTGTACCTTAATTAAGGCCACGGCTGCTTCTTTCCCATTCCTAGGCCTTTCCTATCCCATCGTCGCCATAAGACCTATCTGTGTCCATGCGACGTAAAGCAAATCGCAAAAAAAGGACTTATTGTATCTGTCCGTAGCATCATTTCTTTGTAGAATTGCTATGTCTTACTTTTATGTATAATTTTTAAATTTTATTGTTTAAAGCGGTTAAGTGTTTTTTTGCTAGGGGCTTTACGTCGCACCGACACACATAGGTCTTATGGCGACGGTGCGATAGGAAAGGCCTAGGAGTTGGAAGGAAGCGGCCGTGGCCTTAATTAAGGTACGGCCCCAGCATTTGCCTGGTGTGAAAATGGGAAACCATTTTCAGGGCTGCCGATAGTGGGATTCGAACCTACTATCTCCCGGATGCAAGCTCACAGCCGCGCGCCTCTACGCGCACGGCCAACTCGCCCGGTACGGTTAAGTGTAAGAGAGGGCTGTGAGCCCTAACTTAACCACAAATGTAAGTCAGGAATAAGTAACGCATTGCAATTACTACGTTTTCTTTTCCTGTAGTCGGAATAATTCACACACTTAGGCAAATTAGTATGAGGAGTTAACTACTTAAAGTCTAAGTAGCATTCATTAATTCACAGTCATCATACTTACATGAAAAATCATGTGGAGAAATAGTAGAAAATACTTATTACATGAAATTGAGGTAAATAAATGTACAGCTGTTAGAATTATTTCGTCACTGTTCGGGCAGAAGGTTATATTTCAGAATGCTCTTCCTATCCATTATTTTCCTTAATACTTTTCACACCGAGCTCGATAGCTGCAGTCGCTTAAGTGAGGCCAGTATCCAGTATTCGGGAGACAGTAGGTTCGAATCCCACTGTTGGCAGCCCTGAAGATGGTTTTCCATGGTTTCCCATTTTCACACCAGGCAAATGCTGGGGCTGTACCTTAATTAAGGCCATGGCCGCTTCTTTCCCACTCCTAGCCCTTCGCTGTCCCATCGTCGCCATAAGACCTATCTGTGTCGTTGCGACGTAAAGCAAATAGCAAAAAAAGAATACTTGTCACGCCTCGTAGCCACAAATGGATATGCAGACCATCAGAACAATTTTTCTTGTGTTCATTTTCGTATGTTAACGTATAAAGTAAAACGAACCTTAAGTACATTCCTAGAGTGTAGTACGGTAAGGTTTATTTTCCCTTACAGGTAAGCATAGGAAAATGAACACAACGAAAATTGTTCTGATGTGGTGCATATAAATATATGCCTGAGAGGCGTGATCAGTCTCATGGAAAATAATGGATGGGAAGAGCATTGGGATATAATATAACCTTTGGCACGAACAGCGACGATTTATAATCTTCCACATAATACCATTGGGATCTTTACATTATTTCAGAAATTAAGGCTATGTTTGAATCTATTAACATGGACATGGTCAGTTGCCTGCGCTCTGTTAAAACAGTCTGATAAAATCAAATACAATGTTAGTCAAGTGTGAACACTTATCACACGAGTTAAGTCAATGAAATGAAATGAAATGTCGTATGGCTTTTAGTGCCGGGATATCCCAGGACGGGTTCGGCTCGCCAGGTGCAGGACTTTCTATTTGACTCCCTTAGGCGACCTGCGTGTCGTGATGAGGATGAAATGATGATGAAGACAACACATACACCCAGCCCCCGTGCCATTGGAATTAACCAATTAAGGTTAAAATCCCCGACCCGGCCGGGAATCGAACACGGGATGCACTGGACCGAAGGCCAGTACGCTTACCGTTCAGCTAACGAGTCGGACAGTTAAGTCAATCATTTTCTTGTAACACACAAGAAGTGGTCAATATTTGGTTTGTAATGCCATCAAGTTATATCATAGTGTAGTATTAACAGTATTATTTTACGACAGTTTAAAGGAAAGGCACTGGAATATTGCTTGTCTAATTATTTTGTGGAATAGAGGATTGCCTACTACGTTTCCATAATATTTGTGTGTTGTAACCATCATGTATATGGATTTGTTTTATGTTAATTACATGCAGTATATAAGAAACCCACCTGGTGCCTATTTAATTCGCAGTAATCTTACATATTTGAATATCATGCGGGGACATTTTAGGAATTTCTTTTTTTAACAATGTGCTTTACGTCGCACCGACAGAGATATATCTTATGGCAATGAAGGGCTAGGAATTAAGGTACAACCCCAGCATTGCCTGATCTGAAAATGGGAAACCACGGAAATCCATCTTCAGAGCTGCCGACAGTGGAGTTCGAACGCGCTATCTCCCTAATGCAATCTCGGAGCTGTGTGATCCTAATAACTGACCAACTCGCTTGGCATTATTTTATTATTTATTTATTTATTTATTTATTTATTTATTTATTTATTTCCTTTATTAAATATTTGTAAAGAACTTGCAAATTTATCGCACATTTCATTTGATACATTATTCCAATCCCTTATTCTCCGTCCTATAAATGAATATTTGACCCAGTTTGTCCTCTTGGATTCCAACTTCATGATCTTTTCTACCGTAAAAGCTCCATTGACCTTATTCGCCTACTAATGTGATTCCGCGCCATCTCTCCACTGTCAGCTCGGAACATATAGCTTAGTCTAGCAGCTCGTCTCCTTACTCCCAAGTCTTCCCAGCATAAAGTTTGCAACATTTTCGTAACACTACTCATTTTGTCGGAAATCACCAAGAACCAACCAAGCTGCTTGGACAAATGGTTGAAGAACTCGAATACTAAGCTAATCAGCGACGAAAGTAGAAGAACTGAATAATACTGCTTCCCAGTGCCAATTAGCAAGCCACGTGGCTTATATTTGAATAGACAGACTATAATGTGAATTACCCATTGATAATGATTATACATTTTAGATTTCTTTGCCCCTATGTAATAATTATTATTGTATACAATAACTAACGAAAGATCACGTTGTCAAATTACATGTTGCAGTCAGCTAAATTAAGTAATATGTTCAAGTAATTGAATTACTTACACCTTTCATGCAATATGAGTTACAGTAGTATCTTTGAAAATGTACTGAAATATAATGCAAACCTAACTGCGCAAGTATCAGAAAGTAACAGGCGTATTCAGTAAATTAGTGAAAGCAATTACTGCACGAATATTTTCGTTTTTGGTTTCTATTTTTGTTCACAACATTTGTGTTTCTAGTTTCATACAGTTACTATTATGAAAAAGCTTTTCTTGATTGGAGAAAGGGCGTTGAGACTTTCTAGAAATGCAGTATTACAAACGAAACCATTTTTACCTTTGCGAAAATCAAATTATCATAAATATGTCTTCTAGTCATGGACTTCAATCAACGGCAACTAATTTCAGGTGGCAACCAGCCTTAAGATATAGCCTGCACGGTTGCTAGGTAATATTGTCTGACCATCCATCCATAGGCTTACCTTACATTACTACCTGCACGGTTGCTAGGTAATATTGTCTGACCATCCATCCGTACCTTACATCACTGCTTGCAGGTTGCCAGGTAACATTGTCTGACCATCCATCCATAGGCTTACCTTACATCACTACCTGCACGGTTGCTAGGTAACATTGTCTGACCATTCATCCATACCTTACAACACTACCTGCACGGTTGCTAGGTAACATTGTCTGACCATTCATCCATACCTTACATCACTACCTGCACGGTTGCTAGGTAACATTGACCATCCATCCAGACCTTACATCACTGCCTGCACGGTTGCTAAGTAGCATTGTCTGACCATCCATCCATAGGCTTACCTTACATCACTACCTGCACGGTTGCTAGGTAACATTGTCTGACCATTCATCCATACCTTACATCACTGCCTGCACGGTTGCTAGGTAACATTGTCTGACCATCCATCCATACCTTACATCACTGCCTGCAGGTTGCTAGGTAACATTGTCTGACCATTCATCCATACCTTACATCACTACCTGCACGGTTGCTAGGTAACATTGTCTGACCATCCATCCGTACCTTACATCACTGCCTGCAGGTTGCTAGGTAACATTGTCTAGCCATCCACCCATAGGCTGACCTTACATCACTACCTGCACGGTTGCTAGGTAACATTGTCTGACCATTCATCCATACCTTACATCACTGCCTGCACGGTTGCTAGGTAACATTGTCTGACCATCCACCCATACCTTACATCACTGCCTGCACGGTTGCTAGGTAACATTGTCTGACCATCCACCCATACCTTACATCACTGCCTGCAGGTTGCTAGGTAACATTGTCTGACCATTCATCCATACCTTACATCACTACCTGCACGGTTGCTAGGTAACATTGTCTGACCATTCATCCATACCTTACATCACTGCCTGCACGGTTGCTAGGTAACATTGTCTGACCATTCATCCATACCTTACATAACTGCCTGCACGGTTGCTAGGTAACATTGTCTGACCATCCATCCATAGGCTTACCTTACATTACTACCTGCACGGTTGCTAGGTAATATTGTATGACCATCCATCCGTACCTTACATCACTACCTGCACGGTTGCTAGGTAACATTGTCTGACCATCCATCCGTACCTTACATCACTGCCTGCAGGTTGCTAGGTAACATTGTCTGACCATCCATCCATAGGCTTACCTTACATTACTACCTGCACGGTTGCTAGGTAACATTGTCTGACCATCCATCCATAGGCTTACCTTACATTACTACCTGCACGGTTGCTAGGTAACATTGTCTGACCATCCATCCATAGGCTTACCTTACATTACTACCTGCACGGTTGCTAGGTAACATTGTCTGACCATCCATCCGTACCTTACATCACTGCCTGCAGGTTGCTAGGTAACATTGTCTAGCCATCCACCCATAGGCTGACCTTACATCACTACCTGCACGGTTGCTAGGTAACATTGTCTGACCATCCATCCGTACCTTACATCACTACCTGCACAGTTGCTAGGTAACATTGTCTGACCATCCATCCATACCTTACATCACTACCTGCACGGTTGCTAGGTAACATTGTCTGACCATCCATCCGTACCTTACATCACTGCCTGCAGGTTGCTAGGTAACATTGTCTAGCCATCCACCCATAGGCTGACCTTACATCACTACCTGCACAGTTGCTAGGTAACATTGTCTGACCATTCATCCATACCTTACATCACTGCCTGCACGGTTGCTAGGTAACATTGTCTGACCATCCACCCATACCTTACATCACTGCCTGCAGGTTGCTAGGTAACATTGTCTGACCATTCATCCATACCTTACATCACTACCTGCACGGTTGCTAGGTAACATTGTCTGACCATTCATCCATACCTTACATCACTGCCTGCACGGTTGCTAGGTAACATTGTCTGACCATTCATCCATACCTTACATAACTGCCTGCACGGTTGCTAGGTAACATTGTCTGACCATCCATCCATAGGCTTACCTTACATTACTACCTGCACGGTTGCTAGGTAATATTGTATGACCATCCATCCGTACCTTACATCACTACCTGCACGGTTGCTAGGTAACATTGTCTGACCATCCATCCGTACCTTACATCACTGCCTGCAGGTTGCTAGGTAACATTGTCTGACCATCCATCCATAGGCTTACCTTACATTACTACCTGCACGGTTGCTAGGTAACATTGTCTGACCATCCATCCATACCTTACATCACTACCTGCACGGTTGCTAGGTAACATTGTCTGACCATCCATCCATAGGCTTACCTTACATTACTACCTGCACGGTTGCTAGGTAACATTGTCTGACCATCCATCCGTACCTTACATCACTGCCTGCAGGTTGCTAGGTAACATTGTCTAGCCATCCACCCATAGGCTGACCTTACATCACTACCTGCACGGTTGCTAGGTAACATTGTCTGACCATCCATCCGTACCTTACATCACTGCCTGCAGGTTGCTAGGTAACATTGTCTAGCCATCCACCCATAGGCTGACCTTACATCACTACCTGCACGGTTGCTAGGTAACATTGTCTGACCATCCATCCGTACCTTACATCACTGCCTGCAGGTTGCTAGGTAACACTGTCTAGCCATCCACCCATAGGCTGACCTTACATCACAGCCTGCACGGTTGCTAGGTAACATTGTCTGACCATCCATCCGTACCTTACATCACTGCCTGCAGATTGCTAGGTAACACTGTCTAGCCATCCACCCATAGGCTGACCTTACATCACTACCTGCACGGTTGCTAGGTAACATTGTCTGACCATCCATCCGTACCTTACATCACTGCCTGCAGGTTGCTAGGTAACATTGTCTGACCATCCATCCGTACCTTACATCACTGCCTGCAGGTTGCTAGGTAACATTGTCTAGCCATCCACCCATAGGCTGACCTTACATCACTACCTGCACGGTTGCTAGGTAACAATGTCTGACCATTCATCCATACCTTACATCACTGCCTGCACGGTTGCTAGGTAACATTGTCTGACCATCCACCCATACCTTACATCACTGCCTGCACGGTTGCTAGGTAACATTGTCTGACCATCCACCCATACCTTACATCACTGCCTGCAGGTTGCTAGGTAACATTGTCTGACCATTCATCCATACCTTACATCACTACCTGCACGGTTGCTAGGTAACATTGTCTGACCATTCATCCATACCTTACATCACTGCCTGCACGGTTGCTAGGTAACATTGTCTGACCATTCATCCATACCTTACATAACTGCCTGCACGGTTGCTAGGTAACATTGTCTGACCATCCATCCATAGGCTTACCTTACATTACTACCTGCACGGTTGCTAGGTAATATTGTATGACCATCCATCCGTACCTTACATCACTACCTGCACGGTTGCTAGGTAACATTGTCTGACCATCCATCCGTACCTTACATCACTGCCTGCAGGTTGCTAGGTAACATTGTCTGACCATCCATCCATAGGCTTACCTTACATTACTACCTGCACGGTTGCTAGGTAACATTGTCTGACCATCCATCCATAGGCTTACCTTACATTACTACCTGCACGGTTGCTAGGTAACATTGTCTGACCATCCATCCATAGGCTTACCTTACATTACTACCTGCACGGTTGCTAGGTAACATTGTCTGACCATCCATCCGTACCTTACATCACTGCCTGCAGGTTGCTAGGTAACATTGTCTAGCCATCCACCCATAGGCTGACCTTACATCACTACCTGCACGGTTGCTAGGTAACATTGTCTGACCATCCATCCGTACCTTACATCACTACCTGCACAGTTGCTAGGTAACATTGTCTGACCATCCATCCATACCTTACATCACTACCTGCACGGTTGCTAGGTAACATTGTCTGACCATCCATCCGTACCTTACATCACTGCCTGCAGGTTGCTAGGTAACATTGTCTAGCCATCCACCCATAGGCTGACCTTACATCACTACCTGCACAGTTGCTAGGTAACATTGTCTGACCATTCATCCATACCTTACATCACTGCCTGCACGGTTGCTAGGTAACATTGTCTGACCATCCACCCATACCTTACATCACTGCCTGCAGGTTGCTAGGTAACATTGTCTGACCATTCATCCATACCTTACATCACTACCTGCACGGTTGCTAGGTAACATTGTCTGACCATTCATCCATACCTTACATCACTGCCTGCACGGTTGCTAGGTAACATTGTCTGACCATTCATCCATACCTTACATAACTGCCTGCACGGTTGCTAGGTAACATTGTCTGACCATCCATCCATAGGCTTACCTTACATTACTACCTGCACGGTTGCTAGGTAATATTGTATGACCATCCATCCGTACCTTACATCACTACCTGCACGGTTGCTAGGTAACATTGTCTGACCATCCATCCGTACCTTACATCACTGCCTGCAGGTTGCTAGGTAACATTGTCTGACCATCCATCCATAGGCTTACCTTACATTACTACCTGCACGGTTGCTAGGTAACATTGTCTGACCATCCATCCATACCTTACATCACTACCTGCACGGTTGCTAGGTAACATTGTCTGACCATCCATCCATAGGCTTACCTTACATTACTACCTGCACGGTTGCTAGGTAACATTGTCTGACCATCCATCCGTACCTTACATCACTGCCTGCAGGTTGCTAGGTAACATTGTCTAGCCATCCACCCATAGGCTGACCTTACATCACTACCTGCACGGTTGCTAGGTAACATTGTCTGACCATCCATCCGTACCTTACATCACTACCTGCACGGTTGCTAGGTAACATTGTCTGACCATCCATCCATACCTTACATCACTACCTGCACGGTTGCTAGGTAACATTGTCTGACCATCCATCCGTACCTTACATCACTGCCTGCAGGTTGCTAGGTAACATTGTCTAGCCATCCACCCATAGGCTGACCTTACATCACTACCTGCACGGTTGCTAGGTAACATTGTCTGACCATCCATCCGTACCTTACATCACTGCCTGCAGGTTGCTAGGTAACACTGTCTAGCCATCCACCCATAGGCTGACCTTACATCACAGCCTGCACGGTTGCTAGGTAACATTGTCTGACCATCCATCCGTACCTTACATCACTGCCTGCAGGTTGCTAGGTAACACTGTCTAGCCATCCACCCATAGGCTGACCTTACATCACTACCTGCACGGTTGCTAGGTAACATTGTCTGACCATCCATCCGTACCTTACATCACTGCCTGCAGGTTGCTAGGTAACATTGTCTGACCATCCATCCGTACCTTACATCACTGCCTGCAGGTTGCTAGGTAACATTGTCTGACCATCCATCCGTACCTTACATCACTGCCTGCAGGTTGCTAGGTAACACTGTCTAGCCATCCACCCATAGGCTGACCTTACATCACTGCCTGCACGGTTGCTATGGTTACACTTCCATCACACATTTTGTCGCCTCACGTTGCACAAAATTTTCTGACGACCCCAAGCCATAAGACATATTTTTGTCAAAATGTTAAAGTTGTTAACACATACATACAATCTATTGAGAGAGAGACCGTGAAATCTAAATTATTGCTTCTCCTTTAAAATTAGGTAAGTCGGATATACGAGGCCTTAATTATTCATATATGAAATTAGCAGGTGTATTTGGGTAATAACCACGTTAGCTCCAGTGATAATCTCATTTAATGTCACAATTAAACATTATGGAACTGGATTTTTTAAACTTGGAGAAAAGTTTGCGTTTTAAAAGGGGAAAGCGTACTCTACAACACAATTTCTTGGTGCTGATTCCCAAGATACTTTAGTCGACCATTTTACTGGTTCTTCTGCCCTGAAGATAGGAGTGTGTGACCCCTCCCCTATGAGCCATCCCTTGCTCACCCCATCAACCCTCCTCTTCCGCTGGGGGGGAGGGGATAATTCCAAAACGAATTTACTTACCCTATACACGAGCACAACGTGATAAAGAATGAGGACAGAGAGAGAGAAAACTTCAGGAAATCCCTCACTACATCGCCAAAGTACTTCCCTTGAGGAACTCCTTCCGCCAAGCATTTCTTTCTAGGACCAATCAGTAAAATGTGTGACTGCGAGAAGGAAAGGCCAGGAAATTGAACGAACGAGAGAAATTGCAGCTGATGTGACGGTACTGAAATAAAATAAGTTATATTCGCTACGAAATGAGGAACGAAAGGGAGAGGAAAAGGTCTTGTGTGTTCATTTTTAAAGGAACTGTCCGGTAGTTTATGATTAACCTAAATGCCTTCGTCTATATCGTAATGAGTTTTAGGAAGATAAGTTAAATACACATCCTTATTAAGAACGCAATGGACCGGGGTTCCTAATAATATCATGTTTGCATCTCGCCTCCGGGTGGAGTGAAAGGAACTGGTTTACGTAGCTGTCAACTTGCGTTCGGGAGATACTGGGTTCGAAACCTACTGCCGGCAGCCCTGAAGATGGTTTTCCGTGGTCTCCCATTTCCACACCAAGCAAATGCTGGGGCTGTGCATTAATCAAGGCCATTGTAGTTTCCTTCCCACTTCTAGCCCTTTCCTATCCCATCGTCGCCTTACGATCTATCTGTGTCGGTGCTCTGTAAAGCAAATTGAAAATGGCCAGTTAACACCAAGACGGTCCTGCAAGAAATGAACAACAACGGACAAAGAAGACTTTTACGACAGAACCACATTGAAGAACGAATCGGTCATTTTAGGCTATGATTTACGAAGGAACGTGTAAGAAAGACAAATCGATGGCTTACTCCTGAAACCTCATATATCCCAATGCTCTTCCTACCCATTATACTCCTTAAGACTGGTCACGCCTCCCAGTCACATATTTATATGCAGTCCATCAACGCAGTTTTCGTTGTGTTCAGTTTCGTATGCTAGTGTGTAAAGGAAAATGCACCTTATCGTAACGTATTGTCGGGATGTTGTTTGCTTGGCGAATTTACGCTCTCCCATAGTATTTAAGATCCATTTTCCTTTACACATGTGCAAAGGAAAATTGTTCTGAAGGACTGCATATCCGTATGTGGCTGGGAGGCGTGACCAGTCTTAAGGAAAATAATGGATAGAAACAGCAGTGGGAGATACGAAGTTTTAGATGTAAGACGTCAAAATAAAACTGTCTATACACCATCAGATTGGAAAGGGAATTACGTCATTATCATCACCATCGACTATCTGCAGTTGTCCGGGTGTGGTGTACGAGCCCCCTCCATCTTTGTCCATGAACCACTGTTCTCTCGTATCCGTCTCCCAATCTTGTCCTCTCTCCTCAACATCTTTCTTCACCAGATCGGTCTATTTTGCTCTCTGTCTGCCACTGATCTTTTTCCTTTTACTTCTCTTTCATATTATTTTCTTGCAGACCTGTTTGCATTCATCCTGCTTACATGGCCAAACGACTTCAGTGTTGCTTGGGACAGGAAATTACATCAAATGTAAGGTCTAGGCCTATAATTAATAATTAATGGACACATTGCTTTCCTCCACGTTTTAATCCGTTTTGCTTCCTAGTACAAGAATCCAATAATAAATTTATTTACACCATAAATGCATTTTCAAATGACTGATTCATAACAAGATATAAATACCGGGTGGGCGAAATAAAACAAAAATATACTTAAAGTGATGACTCCAGAAATAATACGACCCGACCCAATATGCATATAAAACAAAAATATACTTAAAGTGATGACTCCAGAAATAATACGACCCGACCCAATATGCATATAAAACAAAAATATACTTAAAGTGATGACTCCAGAAATAATACGACCCGACCCAATATGCATATAAAACAAAAATATACTTAAAGTGATGACTCCAGAAATAATACGACCAGACCCAATATGCATATAAAACAAAAATATACTTAAAGTGATGACTCCAGAAATAATACGACCCGACCCAATATGCATATAAAACAAAAATATACTTAAAGTGATGACTCCAGAAATAATACGACCCGACCCAATATGCATATAATACAAAATATACTTAAAGTGATGACTCCAGAAATAATACGACCCGACCCAATATGCATATAATACAAAAATATACTTAAAGTGATGACTCCAGAAATAATACGACCCGACCCAATATGCATTCGGATACGACATTTGTTACAAGTGATAAATAATAAATCGGGGTTGACAACATCATAATCCTTGATCAAGGAGGTCGATGTAACAGTAGGCCTATACTACATGAGTGTCTTCCGCTAACAGGTCAGTTCATTGACTATAATAACACCTCACCTAGCGGTCAACTGGGGAAAGGGGCGATGACCTCAGATGTTAGGCCCCTTTAAACAACAAGCTTTTAACAACAAGCAACTGGGGAAGATCAGACTGATTTGACAACTGAATTTTGAAAACTGTAAGGAAATGCTCATAGTTAGCGCCAACCAGAACTGCATGTCCTTTCAGTATCAGGTACGTCATTTATTATAAGTTGGACCCTTCGCAAAATTTCGCGCCACTCTTCGCAATCGTGGATTTAAATCCCACGGGCACTTAGGACTCGTACGAATAACTGTACTTAACCTCGGGTCTAGTCCCATCAGCAGTTTTTTAAGCGCTTTTTGATACTTTTTGGCATAATCATAATTATGTCCTCATGGCTGGGGGCCATTTGAAATATCACCATCACAGAATGTGTACCGGAAGCCCCTGAGGTTCTTAACTTGGCTGCGTGGGTTGGCGACCACGGAACCCATAGCTAAGTTCTGGCACTGTATTTACTTACGTGCGCCAGGCTCCTCACTTTCATGTGTCCTATTCGACCTTCCTTGGTCAACTCTTGTTCTTTTCCAACCCCAACGGTATTAGGTGTCAAGTCCTACGCAGTCTCCTATTTTCACGCCCTTCGTTGCCCTTGTCTTTCTTTCGTCGGCACCTTCATTTTTCGAAGTGTCGGGCCTAATCCATATTTATCCCTCTTATTAGTGTTAATAGAGGAATATTGCACAGTTGTACTTCCTCTTTAAACTATAATCACCACCAGCACCACCACCACGACTATGTAACGGAAATGTAAGCCTAGAAATCGTGCAGGCTGTGATGTAAGGCATGGACGGATAGACATTGTTACCTAGCAACCGTTGATGGATGGCCATGACCGTAAGATATAGAATATAACTATATTTATGAACATTTATTTTCACAAAGGGAAATGTTGCTACTGTTTATTATTTTCATTTTTGCATCTATTCGTAATAAATGAAAGTAATTGATTTTTAAAAATCGTAACACTTCTGTTATAATATACGGTGGGGTCATAAGTCCGTTCGTATTCTAATCCATACAACAGGAATACTCATCCTATGTGGGCCTTAACCCGCTCTTAACTCAGCGAGAACACAGAGATGTCCTTGCACCGAAATGGCAAGGAGTTAGGTCGGCAACTTGCCCATCCTCCCCGTTAAGTGGCTATGCATAACTTCCCGGCGTTCTAAATGGCGATACGACCGGAGATACGTAGTTGTCATGAGTCCTCATCCGGCTCTATGGCTAAATAGTTAGCGTATTGGCCTTTGGTCACAGGGGTCCCGGGTCCGATTCCCGGCAGGGCCGGGAATTTTAACTACCATTGGTTAATTTCTCTGGCACGGGGACTGGGTGTATGTGTCGTCTTCATCGTCATTTCATCCTCATCACGACACGCAAGTCACCTACGGGAGTCAAATCAAAAGACCTGCACCTGACGAGTCGAACATGTCCTCGGACACTTCCGGCACTAAAAGCCATACGCCATTTCATATCATTCATTTTAAGGACAAAGAAAGGACAACATTTGTAAACATTTCGTGACATCTTTACTACATTCTTTCTTGAAAATTTTCTGATCATTTTCATCTTTTATTCCTTTTAACTCTTTCAAATTTCAAATTAATCTCTCTTTAATAAAAAGAACATGATTTTTAAAATATCATAACAAAGACAAACAACCCCCAACCTACGGAACGTAGGTGTTGACCAGCTCATAACCGTCGATATTTGCTCTTGGAACAAACCCAAGAATTATTTATTGTTGTCCGGTCAGTGCACCATTTTTGACTTGACCGTCCCTTTGACCATTTCTTCTACATGAATGAGATATAGCGGAGAGAACTGTATTTCTTTTCCACGGGTGTTAAAATTACAGCTTTGTACCTTCGACGTAACAAAATATCAGACTGTGATTTATCGGCCATCTCTATGTAACTCACTTTTACTCCGCCCTACGCTCTTCCCCCTCTGATATCTCAGCTCCTCTTCTGCTGGAGCTATTTGCAATTGAAAGAGAAATGAAAATGTAAGTAGGTTCCCATCCCAGACCCGCTCTAAACTGCGAGCACCTCAAGATGATGGCTGAGGCGGGAGAGATCAGACCAGCTCCACTACCTACAATATGGTGGAGAGGGTATGACCATTTTCAAGAGAAGACAAAGGTGACGGTATACAGCTATACAGAAAATCACACACTCTTCTTCTTCTTCTTCTTCTTCTTCGACTCAGGTGGCCAAGGAATAATATACTTTATCTACTTGCTCAAAGCGGAATCACAAAGGACCAAATTTGTTTCCGAATTAGAAAATTTCCTGCATTATATAAAACATAGGGTTTTTGCCTTAAAGCAGTAATTTTAAATGTTATTTAGAGCTTACCTGTATCTGGTTACGCATGACGCTCGGGTATCCAGATTGATGTTCGTAATATACCGTTTTGTTAATTTTTACTATTACTGTGCTTTATTATTACATACAGAGGGGCCTCCGTGGCTCAGACGGCAGCGCGTCGGCCTCTCACCGCTGGATACCGTGGTTCAAATCCTGGTCAGTCCATGTGAGATTTGTGCTGGACAAAGCGGAGGCGGGACAGTTTTTTCTCCGGGTACTCCGGTTTTCCCTGTCATCTTTCATTCCAGCAACACTCTCCATTATCATTTCATAGCACCTATCAGTAATTAATAAATCACTTTGGGAGAGGCGGCCCCATCGTACTAATAGCCTATATCTGCTTCATTCATTACATCCCTGACCAGGTCAATGACTGGAAAACAGTTGTAGGTTTTCATTTTCATTATTACATACAGAATGATACACAGTATATCACTTCGGCACTATCACAACACTCGATTATATTATTTCAGAACACTCGATATACGCTCCTTAAACGTAAAATGAAATGAAATGACTTATGGCTTTTAGTGCCGGGAATGTCCGAGGACAAGTTCGGCTCGCCAGGTGCAGGTCTTTTGATTTGACTCCCGTAGGCGACCTGCGTGTCGTGATGAAGGTGAAATGATGATGTAGACGACATATACACCCAGCCTCCGTGCCAGCGAAATTAACCAATGATGATTAAAATTCCCGACCCTGCCGGGAATCGAACCCGGGACCCCTGTGACCAAAGGCCAGCACACTAACCATTTAGCCACAGAGACGGACTCCTTAAACGTATTTGAATGATATAACTTTATGCAGTACTTCACAACACTAAAGCTTTCTTCCACAGATGAAACAAAGTAACTTGTTTCCTCTTCTTTCAAATCAAGTCTTTCTGAACCGAGCTCGATAGCTGCAGTCGCTCAAGTGCGGCCAGTATCCAGTATTCGGGAGATAGTAGGTTCGAACCCCACTGTCGGCAGCCCTGAAAATGGTTTTCCGTGGTTTCCCATTGTCACACCAGGCAAATGCTGGGGCTGTACCTTAATTAAGGCCACGGCCGCTTCCTTCCCACTCCTAGCCCTTTCCTGTCCCATCGTCGCCGTAAGACCTATCTGTGTCGGTGCGACGTAAAACAACTAGCAAAAAAAAAAGTATTTCTGAATGCAGTCCTGAGCTGAGTACATTCGTTCAAGAAGAGTAGATGAGTTAGATCTAATGACAAATTGCTTTACGACACAAAAGCACTGTGGGCCTGTTCGTGGTTTCAGATCTTGTTTTACCGAGCTCGATAGCTGTAGTCGCTTACGTGCGACCAGTATCCAGTAATCGGGAGATAGTGGGTTCGAGCCCCACTGTCGGCAGCCCTGAAGATGGTTTTCTGTGGTTTCCCATTTTCACACTAGGCAAATGCCGGGGCTGTACCTTAATTAAGGCCACGGCCGCTTTTTTCCAATTCCTAGGTTTTTCCTATCCCATCGTCACCATAAGACGTATCTGTATCGGTGCGACGTAAAGCAAATAGCGAAGACCTTGTTTTCATGTTCATCTTCTTCCTTCTTCTTCCGTCTCCTCTTTCTCGGCCTTTCTCTCTGCTAGAAGGTCTCTAGGTGATTCAAAAATGTGGTGAGTCGTAAGTTGTTCATCACTTCCAATGAAGTTCTCTGCCTCGCAGGGAATGTTTCTTGCTTGACACAAATTTGATATTGTCGACGCGTTTTCAAGCACTTTTCTTTCCACCGTCCGTATTACCACTCTCTCCAAACACGTGCATAAGTTTGTCCAAGCAATGCCATTCATCATACCAGCACGAGAAATTCACAAATATTGTACATAGGACTACATCACTTCCTAATATTTTCCGCATTGTACAAGTAGGTGTTAAACAATTCTTTCATTTTTCGTTTCCGTTTCCACGTTGAGGACATTCCGCATTATAAAAAAGTAAGAACATTATAACACCGTAAACTTCGCCGGGACCAGAAAATATTCCGTAGTGGACAAGTTTCCGCTTTATTCAAGTTCCGCTTTGAGCAAGTTTTATTGCACCATGAAACATTAGGCGCTTTCTGAACTGTTTTAGTTTCAAAGGCAGGCCTGTACTAGATCACTACCTTCATAATGTATACTCGATTACAACTTATCAACTTCATTGAATTGAAATGGCGTATGGCGTTTAGTGCCGGGAGTGTCCGAGGACAAGTTCGCCAGGTGCAGGTCTTTTGATTTGATACCCGTAGACGGCATGCGCGTCGTGATAAAGATGAAATGATGATGAAGACGACACATACAACTAGCCCTCGTGCCAGTGAAATTAACCAATGATGGTTAAAATTCCCGATCCTACAGGGAATCGAACCCGGGACCTCTGCGGGCAAAGGACAGCACGATAACTATTTAGCCATGGAGCCGGACATAAACTTCATTGTGGGTTCCGTATTGACTTTACATGAATCAATTTTATTGCCTAACAATATAATACTAGATTTCACCTCTTCAATACACTATTCTAATTAAATAGTCAGTCTACAGTTAGGACATTTGTCGGCCCAAATTTGGCCATCCTCAGTTAACAATTACAATTTAAAAATATATAATGTCGCCAAACTAGCACTCTAACACGGGGTTCTGAGGATGATGAGAGAGAGACTAACCAACATGCATGGTCCATGCAACAAAACCCCAACCATTTACTACGTACGAGGGAATACTGGGCTGAAAGGAAAAGCCAACACATGTTTAATTCGCGTGGTCCTAAGTGACGCATTCGCGACGTAAAAGAAGAAGTTGAGGAGGAAGAAGAAGAATATGTCGCCATTGATTGTGACATGTTTTGAAATGATGTTTGTTGACATAGTTATTAAAAACATTATTCTTAAAAAAGTCTTTGAAAAGATCTTCATTGGTTTGTTGTGAAGGCGGAAGACCATGCACGACTTTAAATGTTAATTTTGACAGAATAAAAGACTAATGGTACTGAAAGACTTCAGTTGTGAGTATTCATTGTTTGCGGATATTAGTAGTCATGAAGGTGTTAAGTTGTTCTAGGATGAATTGGTCTTCGAAGGAAATGCATGTTAAGAAACAATGAATATTGACAACTGACATTTTTCAGCAACATGAGACTTTATCCTATCAAGAGGAACTTTTACAAGTGTGCGGCGTCTTCCACCTACACAGCAAGCCAGTGTTTTTCAATGTTAAAAAATCTTTTTTCTATTTTCTTTACGTCGCACCGACGCATATAGGTCTTATGGCGACGATGGGATAGGAAAGGCCTAGGAGTTGGAAGGAAGCAACCATGGCCTTAATTAAGGTACAGCCCCACAATTTGCCTGGTGTGAAAATGGGAAACCACGGAAAACCATCTTCAGGGCTGCCGACAGTGGGATTCGAACCCACTATCTTCCGGATGCTAGCTCACTGCCGCGCGCCTCTAACCGCACGACCAACTCACCCGGTGAAAACATTTCTTAAGCAGACAAAGTATGGGTCTCAATACTGCGAAAAGTGTTAAATTAAGCAAATTCCTCAATCGTGCCGAAAGTTGAAGAGCTAAAGGGTCAAGGAAGGTTTTAAACTGTAAGTATTCGATAGCTCTACCATACTTTAAAACAAAAATTCTGAAATCAATTCCGGCCCAAATGCCCTTCTGATAAAACAGCCAAAAATCGTTTGTTCTTTACTCTTTTCTTTTCAGTTAAAATCCTAGCCAAATTAACTTATTTGCATAATTCTTTCTGTCATGTGTTCCTTCGTTCAATACTCTCAGGCGTTTTTTTATTTTTATGAAAAATATCCACACAGACTGTAGTTATAAGGGCTTAAGCGAAACTCTGCATTGACTCACATTAGCGCTCGTAGTGGTAGCAAAAAGCAAACTGCTAATCTAATCGACCGGATAAAGATGATTAAGAGAAGGATTGTAATTTTTAGAAATATATAACGAATATATTCTCATACTTGATTACATTTTATTTACCTAAAATTAGTAGGATGTTTTCAACATTGAGTTGCCTGTCTGAACGCCTAGAACTGTGTTTTTTTAATTGTAATTTTTGTAAAACTGGTAGTTTTTCAGTCTGCCGAAACTAGTTTTGAATAACTTACATAAATGTATAAACCATCTGAAGAAAAAACAGCTGATAACAGAATTATACCTGAAAAGAAACAACTTAATTGAAATAGAATGAAATGCTTCGTTCATGAAATAACATCATCCGGTTATATCAGACCACACTAAAATATTTATAAATGTATAAAATTTACGTTTATATCTATTTAAATACTTAGGAATTTGAAACATGTATTTTCTTAGTTAAGTCCTCTTTTCTCTCCACTCAAGCATAGAATGCCTATCAGTTATAAATTAACTAAATCGAATATGAAAAAAAAAAAGAGATGGCCTCAAACATTACATTTCTTAAATTCGTCATTTTTAGCTGAGAATGGACAAAATGGGGGCGAAATATTTACTAACTGCACGTTTACTATTTAATTAGAATAGTGAAAGAAGAAGTGAACAGGTGGAATCAAGTATTATATTGTGTTAAGGAACAACAATTGATTCATGTGTAGTGGTTCAAATAAAGGAAGAGCGTATGGTATTAAAATATTCTTTGCATTAAATATTTTTAAATATATTTTATTGTGTAAATATAATTCAACTCTAAAGTAGATACAAACCCTGTGGATACCCACAGCAAACATTATACCTATATGTACAGGTTGATTTGTTTCTGAGAAAATTGTGCTTGTGAGGAAGTTAAACAATACCATGCATTCATTATTTTCTGAGCGACTATACATTAATTAATTTCACATCAAAATCATGAAGTTGGTGATTATTTCTTGTGCAAATACAAAGAAAATGTAAAATGGTCTAATGTGACCATTTTTTTATAACCGTGATTTTTATAGCCTGAACAACCTATTCAAGTCGCAATTTGATATCGCGGAGAAATAAGATCCAGTTGTACATGACATTAGTACGGCCGGTACTTATGTACGGTTGCGAAACTTGGGTGAATCCTCCAAAAATGAGGAGAGAGAAAAGAACTTACAATGATCTGTGCATCTGTTTACAATGTCGCGGAAGGAAGGTGGGAGCGAAGACCAAAAGGAGGACCTGTACCAACGGTTTGGGAAGCCAGATACCGGTAGAATATTAGGAAAGGATAGAATGTAATCAGAGCAGATGGGCTGAGTACTTCACTCTCAGCCAGATGGTCAAGAGGACGCCTAAGGACGCACTGGATAGATCGCATCATGGTGGCTTCGAAGCAGGTGGAGCGAACGGATACATGATATAGCGTGAAATCAAACGAGGAAAATGATGGTGTTCTTGAATTCTCTGTAGACCTATTGGTTATTTCATAAACAACCTCCAAACTCGAGTAGCCTGTACACATAATATTTCGGTCGATTAGACTGATGACCGCAGTATTCCAGAGAGAGATACCTCTCGCACCTCGGCGGACACAACCCGGGCACAAACACATCTCAGTGACTGCAAATGTCCGTGATTTTGTGGTGACCGCAAATGTCCGGACACCATCTTGAATGGTTTCTTCGCTAATACCAATTTCTTGTAGTTCTTGGTTTGTTTCCACTAACCAAATGTTGCGGTTTTTTAGGGACAGTGCTAGGTTTAGAAGTTTATTTATCAGCCTGCGGTTATATCCTATGGATCTGCTGCCAGTTATCAGGGTTTCCAATGCGTAAAGTTTCTCTGGTTTGATGATTGTGTTATAGTGTGATAATTTTTCATTTTTTGATATATAGCAAGATATTTCGTTACATAAGTTTCAGGTGACTTTGTAAGCTCTTTGCAATTTGGATATTCTTTATTTGCTTCCTAATAAGTTATATAGGCTACCTGATAGTTGAGGAATTTCTTCTAGAAACTTGAAAATACTTGAGTTTATCTACTTGGAAGATTTTTTCGCAATTCGTGATTAATGCTTGATAGTGGAATACTAATTTAGTTCAGTTTTTCCCACACAGCGTTTTTTCAAATTAAATTTCGAGTCAGATTTTGCCGCTTTTTCATGAAGATTTTCTATGGATTGGATTGTTTCTTGCCTGTTGTTAGAAACGATTGCAAGATCATCTGCAAACGTTCAGCGATAAATTTAAATGTTGTTTTTAATAAATTTGTCGATATGTATCCTTCTTGTTTCTCTTTTCTATTCACGAATACCTTTTTTCAACACAAAAGTAGATTGAATGGAAGTGGGGATAACTGATCTCCGTGCGGACATCGGTTCTGATTTCTAGCGGTTCAGAAATGCTATAATAATAATAATAATAATAATAATAATAATAATAATAATGAAAGACTTAATAAAAATATTTAATTAAGCCTCCTCACTAAAAGTCAAGAATAAGTAGACAGACTTTCTTCAAGAAATCAGGTGAAACTATATAGGACAGCGCTAGCTTTAGAACATTGGTGAACAAACATAGTTTTGCTGAAAAACCCAAGATGTGAACCACCAGTGCATGGACGGAAGAACGGAAGGCAAAACACAGCGAGAAGACGAAGAGATTCTGAGAAGATAAGAAAGCAAATTCGTCTGCTAGATAAGTTCAATCGTGCTCCTTAGTTGCACACAACGTTGTGAAAATAAATAAATAATAATTTATTTAATACAGGAGCTGTCACTAAATAAAACACTCGATCCACTACACTTCTTCGCATCATATCATTAGTAAAGGTGTTAAAGCGTGCAAAGTGGCGAATCATTTCTAATATTGAAATAGAGCAATATCAAACGTCCAGACCTACTCTAAGAGATACTTCACAAATTAATTTGTGCTTCTGAAGTAGGAAATATTTAAACATTAATTTTAAAAGCATAGATAACATTGCAGAACGAATATTATTTGGCAATTCATAATAAGTAGAACCCAGAGTTTTGGCAATGATGGTTTAGAATGCAAACTTACTAATGCGATTAACAAGTAGGCCCTATAGTCTATCTTGCACAACGATTATGTCATGAGTTTTGCATAAACATTAGGGGTTCGGCCCATCAGAACCCCTATAATTTATGTTGCTCTCGCTACACAATGGAAGAACGGGCTAGACGACACTTCCTTATAACCAAATAAGTTTGTATTCTAACTTAATACTGGTTAAACATTCGAAATCGAATAACAAGAATGAACAAAGAAAGGACAAGGCAAGAAGACTTCGCTGTTCGCAGCTCTCGGATTCTGAACTGCGTCATCAGACATATAAGCAATACATATTTTTATAAAACCATACAACTTGTTTCTCTAGTGGGATTTAGTTCTGATTATGATGATGTTTGTTATTTAAAGGGCCCTAACATCTAGGTTATCGGATTTAGTTCAGTAGCAGTCGTGACCACAGAGTTGATAAAACTACGGGAGAGAAAGCTAAGTGTTACTTCGGATGGAAAATGAAGTTCGTATCAGCTAAAACTAATGTCCAAGAAAATGGCTTGTTAGGAAAGAACGCAGTGTAGAATCAGTTTAAATGTAAATTTAAAACTTTCCAGTTTTCCGAACACAAAATTTCAATATAAATATTAAACTATAACATACCTGTAAGTAAACACATTATTAACCCTGGAGAGGGCGCGTAAAAATATTCCCGTAAGGAGGCGCGCACGGAGTTTTGGACCGGCTCATGAAAAAATAGCACAAATTAAGCAAAAACTATTTGAATGTTACATAACCAGTAAATAATTTTGCACGAACTTGTAAATAATGTTCAAAGGCATTTTGACAATACAAAAATCGGATGTTGAACAATTGACGTTCATTCTCCGTCATCACTAAATTCGTGAATTTGCGTACTGCACCGAACACATATGTCACTGCCGAGTGTTCTTTGTAGATGTCACTGGCTTACACGGCATCTAGCCTTGGTATTTCTGTTCGTTATTTTTCTATTGCAGAGGACTGCTCTTCTTCAGACAATCCTAACATTTAGCGAATGTTCCTCTTTTAGCCCTGGTGGGAGAGTTTGAATACCGGTCTTGCAAATATCTCACACTTAGCTGTTGATTTAGTTCTTCCAAGCAATTACGACTTTGAATGTTAAAGTTGCCTTTCGCATGCTTGTAAATAATTTACGAATTAATTCGAATAATGTTCAAGATAGTAAAAAACAAAGTAATTGACCAACGTTTGTTTGTGCGTGAAACTGACTAACGCTAAGTCTTTCGATTTATCTTTCCCTGTATGGATTTAACTATATACAAAGGCACTATTTTATACGAAACTAAAATCAAACTGGCACATTATTGGTATATTCACTGAAAAAATAAAGTAAAATTGAATTCATAAACACGCATACGTCATAGGGCGCGCCAGAAATTTTAGACCTGGGCCGTCAAGTAATGGTCTTAGGCTGAAACTGAGGAGCATGAGGGGTAAATTGTTTACGCACACTGATAGAAGACGAGTCAAATGTTTGGTACTGAGGGGATGGAAGCTAGCGGCCCGCTACTTTAAGAACTATAAACATTTATCTCCGAAACCCGGTGGAAAAGACGGTGACGCGCCCTCTCCGCGGTTAAACAAAGAATGACATGTTTCTTTCCTAAAAGAACATCAGTTCCAAATTTCAAATTCACAGATGAATATTTCCAAATATTGAATGTGACTTGATAGAACCTGATGATGTTCTTTTTAGAACGAAACATGTCATTCATGTTTAAGAGTGTGTATATTTATTCCTTGTTTAATAGGTAATGTGCAGGTATGTTAAAGTGTCATATTTATATTGAAATTGTGTGGAAAGCTTTTAAGTAGATCATACATTCAAGAAAATGGCTGCTTGATATTCGTCCAGAGTGATGTGTGTGATTTGTAAGAATACTGTGTCCGGGATAAAACATTCGACTACCAACGAAGGAAATTAATAGCTTTTTTACAATTGGCTTTACTTGGCACCCCCACAAATAGGTCTTCTGGCGACGACGGGACAGGAAAGGGCTAGGAGTGGGAAGGAAGCAGCCGTGGCCTTAATTAAGGTACACCGAGCTCGATAGCTGCAGTCGCTTAAGTGCGGCCAGTATCCAGTATTCGGGAGATAGTAGGTTCGAACCCCACTGTCGGCAGCCCTGAAAATGGTTTTCCGTGGTTTCCCATTTTCACACCAGAAAAATGCTGGGGCTGTACCTTAATTAAGGCCACGGCCGCTTCCTTCCAACTCCTAGCCCTTTCCGTCCCATCGTCGCCATAAGACCTATCTGTGTCGGTGCGACGTAAAGCAAGTAGCAAAAAGAAAAAAAAATTAAGGTACAGTCTCAACATATGCCTGGTGGGAAAATTGGAAACGACGGAAAAACATCTTCAGGGGTGCCGACAGTAAGGTTCAAACCCACTATCTCCCGAATGCAAGCTGACAGCTGCGCGCCCCAAACTGCCCGGTAATTAATAACTTAGTTTAGGATTAAAATACCACAATCCGTTCAGAAATCTTACCCAGGAACCATTGACCGTTCTGCCAAGCAGACGGACAGTACATCATCATCATCATCATCATCATCATCATCCTTATTTCCTTAAAAGCGAGTTCATATCCATAATAGACTTGCTAGGCCTGTGGTGACTTCACCAGAACCCCGTTAGCCGCGATCTTTTTCTGGATTCCTGAAGGGCCTTCACAACTACCGTGGCGGTCTCGGGGCACACGTGTAGGCTACTTCACTGTACTTACCCCCACTTTATGACGTTGACCTTCTCCCTCGACGTGGACGAGGGGTTGGACTTGTGGGAGACGCATAGTCCATTAAAGAATCCGAAACCACTTAAGAGCTAATGGTGTTTTTTTCAGTCATATAATTCCAGTATAAATGGTCCGTTATTGGACATTATCAATTTTCCGGCTAACTCATTCCTGGTTGCCAGCGTTCCCCCCAACAGTGTGGAATTTGTGATCATCAGTTGGTAACTAACACACCTATCAAGCCAGATGGCTGTCGTATACAGTAGAGGCCACTGCGTAGACTGTTTGTAGCCAAAGACAGCGACAATGCACTATGAGACACTTAGTTTCTTTTACGAAAATTGATGCCTGATGAGATGATATCCATTTATGTAATGTTTTATTAAAATAAAATATTGAAATTGGCCTAATAATCAACATGCTGATGATTAAAAGAGTTCTATGTTATCGTTTATAAAGTAAAACAAAAGTCCGCCTCTGTGGTGTAGTGGTTAGTGTGATTAGCTGCCACCCCAGGAGGTCCGGGATCGATTCCCGGCTCTGCCACGAAATTTGAAAAGTGTTACGAGGGCTGGAACGGGGTCCACTCAGCCTCGGGAGGTCAACTGAGTGGAGGTGGGTTCAATTCCCACCTCAGCCATCCTCCAAGTGGTTTTCCGTGGTTTCCCACTTCTCCTCCAGGCAAGTGCCAGGATGGTACCTAACTTAAGCCCACAGCCGCTTCCTTCCCTCTTCCTTGCCTATCCTTTCCAATCTTCCCATCCCCCACCAAGGCCCCTGTTCAGCATAGCAGGTGGGGCCACCTGGTTGAGGTACTGGTCATTCTCCCCAGTTATATCCCCCGACCCAATGTCTCACGCTCCAGGACACTGCCCTTGAGGCGGTAGAGGTGGGATCCCCCGCTGAGTCCGAGGGAAAACCAACCCTGGAGGGTAAACAGATTAAGAAAGAAAGTAAAACAAAAGCTAAGGTTTCCACCTATTCACTGCTATTTATTGTATGTAACCTTAAAAAACAAACAAATGGAAACAAATGAACATCTCGACACCTTGTTATCAACATTATTCTGTTCACACTTGTTTCAGCTGAACTGAATTCAAGAAGATTCCCTGGCCGAGGCGGTAAAGGCATGCTCGGTTCGCCCGGAAGGACGTGGGTTCGAATCCCCGTCAGGAAGTCGTACAATTTAAGAAAAGATATTTCCACATCCGGAGGTGCGTATGGCCCTGAGGTTCACTCAGCCTTTACCAAAAATGAGTGCCAGGTTAATTCCTGGGGGCAAAGGCGGTCGGGCGTAGAGCTAACCACTCGACCCCATCACGTGCCGAGGTTACGAATGGTGGAAGCCTTTACCTTCCACCCCTCCAAGGGCCTTCATGGCCTGTACGGAGATGACTTTGCTTCAAGTGCTAGTATTTTAAGCATTTCACCTGGTCTTCTGTGAAGCTCATTCTTCAAATTGAAAGAAAACTAAGGACTTACATAAGACAAGTCATTGTAAGGAGTGTTTAACATCGAAATCTTTAGTTGCCTTGCACTGAATATCAACAACACACGCTTGCTTCATAAATTTTATCTATAATTAATGTCTTGCCTTAAATTTATTGATTTGGACTGATGATGGTCTCTGGCAACACCGAAACTAGTATAATCAAATACATGTAACTGTTTTATGGTCACAATAAAGGAGTATTGCAGTTTTGTTTTACATTATATTGCTCTTCAATACGGAATAATGAGATTTATTACCTATGATTATTGTTTATAGTCAAAGTTTTGTCAATATGTCTAAGAAGATTGCAGACATAACTAATATCAGGTCGTTTACTAAACACGCAGAAGAAATCCGGTTACGCTAAAAATGCCCACTGTAACTTAATACACAAGCCGTGAGTTTCGCAGAATTTTAAATGTGTATATGGGCTCATAAGAATGTAAGAAAGTATAACTAGTAGCTAATAATAATAATAATAATAATAATAATAATAATAATAATAATAATAATAATAATAATAATATTTCTCCGTTAGTGTCCTCTAGGGACCAGGAAACAATTTCAATGCTTCTTCCTTTGCTTTTCCGTCTTTCTCCTCTATGAACCCTTTTTTCCTCTTCAGACCATTTCGAGCCTGTTTTCTTTCCCACGCGTCATTCGAATACTTCCATTTTTAACACTTTCTTTTTAATAAATATCTCCCCCTATGTTGCTTCTCCTTCTCTAATGCTGTTTTTTTTTTCAAGTCTTTCTTGACTTCATGAATCGAGGTTGTCGTCGACTTCTTGTTCCAAATATATTTGAAGATCTATTGTTCTCATCCATTCTGTATAAATGTGCCAAAAAATGTCAGTCGCCTCTTCCGCATTGTATCTGTTATATTTTCTATGTTGCGGTATGTTTCATCATTGCTTCTTGATTTCCAGAGTTCTGTAATTCTTAGTGGGCCGAGCATATTGCATATAATTGTTCTTTCCAGTACTTCTAATTTACGCAACTTGTAACGAAATACTAGACATTCACTCGCGTGTAGGCATTCCGGTTTGACTACTGTGTTGTAGTGTTGTATTTTGAGGTTTCTAGATATACACTTTTTGTTGTATATATTCCTAGTTTTACCGTATGCTCTTTCCGTCTTGTGTATCATTTCTTCTACAGCGGAATTCTCCAAACGATTTTCTTGAATTTTTATACCAAATATTTGAATTTCTTTACCTACATTATTCGACCAGTTTCTGTTACTAGAAATTCTGGAGCATTTTTTATATTTGTCCTAAATTAGTTTTTTCTACAGAAATTCTTAAACCTGTTCTGTATGCTATTTCTTCCAAGAGATTTACATGTATTGCTTCATTTTTCAGGTTTTCAGAAAGTATGGCAAAATCACATGCAAATACTAGGAAGTTTATTTCAACACCTCTATTCTTTCTTCCCGGTGTTATTGATGATAGCTTATTATTATTATTATTATTATTATTATTATTATTATTATTATTATTATTATTATTATTAATCTGTGTAGACTTATCGTTTAACTGAATTTCGACATGCCTAAAGTAAAGTTTTAGTGTTTCATTCGACGCTCGTGAAATCCCTCGAGGTTTAATGCAATTTGCTGAAAGCATTGAGAATATGTAGCCTAACGGGCATTCCACGTCAAGTTGGCAAAAGAACTGAAAAAGAGAAAACGTACCGAGGGAGCTGGCCATGAGGTTAGGGGTGCGCAGCTTGCATTCGAGAGATAGTGGGTTCGAAACCCCTCTGTTAGAAAGTATGGCAAAATCACCTGAAAATGCTAAAGATGGGTTTCCCGTGGTTTCCCATTATCACACCAGGCAAATGCTGGGGCTGTACTTTAATAAAGGCCAGAGTTTTCCACTACCACTCCTAGCCTCTTCCTATCCCTTTGTCACCGTAAGACCTATCTCAGTCGGTACGACATGAAGTAAATTGTAAAAAAATGGAAGGGAAACTTTGCAATCGTTCATTTTCTGTGCTACACGGGAAAGCGTAGAATCATGGGTATGTTTTTGGGATGCAGGGGTTACATCCTTTGATATCTCTACTCACAGAGGTGCGTAGGGGGATGCAGAGTTCCAATAAATCTAAAGAGAAATCCAAAGAAACATGTTAAGCGGCTTATGAATTGCGAGAAAATATAAGACATTTTAGATCTCTTAAATATAATACTAATCTAATTACTATTATTACTAGTGGACTCGCGCTGCTCGGCAATATTCGTCAGATAACTCGTCTTGATGTTCCTGTCGTAGTCACAACGTTTTGCCTGCCATTTTCAATGGTTTTATCAACATTTAATAAAAACCGCAGTTCGTAGTCAGAATTCATCGATTCCGACGTCATTGTGGCGTCTGTTTGGTAAGAAATCCATGTATTCGTTTTTTTATCCTGCAGTTCTTGTCGTAAAGCTTGGTATTGTGTCGTATAAGGGCATGGTATTTTTAATAACAGTTCTATATAGAATGGTTGTCTTGTCAGCTCATATGTTAGTCTAAAAGGGGGGGGGGGATTCCAGTCATCAGGGACGTAACCAGTGAGGGGGAGGGTACTGAGGATTAGAAACCCCCAGTTCAATTTTTACTTAAATAAAATGAACAGAAACTGGCAATAACATATTATATTAATAAACATTTACAGAAACATAATTGTAAAATAAATAGATATGCCGAATCTATTGTCTAAGAAGGCTCGAAAGCCTCGAAGATCATTGGATTTTAAATTTGAAACTGAACACAAAACATGCTGTAAAACTGTTCACCTTGATCATATGCACAACCTGTGACAATAAAGTTCGGTGAATGAAGTCAGAACGGTCGATCCGGCAACACTGGCAACACACAACAATGTACCTGCGTAGCAGCAGGTTTTGACCACCTGCTCCCAACGTTGTTCAGTAAAGCATCGTGTGTATGCCTTGTAAGGCCAGTTTGACAAAGTGCGTGTTCAGTGCGTTGGTTCTGAACTGCCAACAGGAACATGAACGACTAAAAGATCAATGCACAGTTTTGTTTTAAGCTTGGCAAAGCCCCGAAAGAAACGCATGCGATGCTGGTACGTGTTTATGAAGATCAAGCACTGTCTTTGTGAACGAGTGGTTCGCCCGATTTCGAGCAAGTCGGGAAAGTGTTTCTGACAACCCCCGTAGCGGAAGACCGGCGACCGCCGTCAGTGACGAAAGCATTGAGAAGGTGAGGGCACTCATCACGAACGATCTGCTATTAACTGTGCGCATGATAGCGGATGAACTGCAGATCAACTGCGAGTCCGTGTAACAAAAGTTAGAGAAGAAGAAAATGTGCTCTCGTCTTGTGCCACATCACTTGACTGACGTTCAGAAGCAGGCACGTTTAGAGGCTTCACGGTGGATGCGATACCAAATTTCTTGAACTGTATCGTCGCTAAGGAAGAAACCTGGTGTCTCAGGTACGACCGCGAAACGAAATGGCAAAGCACGGAATGGCGTTCTCCGGGATCCCCTCATCGGAAAAAGGTCCGAGCCGTAAAGTCACGCATCAAAACGATGCTCATCACTTTTTTCGATAGTCAAGGCATTATCCACAACGAATTTCTACCTGAGGGAACGACGTTGAATGCTGCACGATACATTGAAATTTTGACCCATTTCATGAATCGTCTACGCAGGGTACGACACCAGTACGGACAATAAGGTTCATGTTTTTATTTTGTCTCTGACAACGCTCGCCTACACACAGCCAATATCGTCAAACAGTTCATGGCAAAAAGGGGTGGTGCAACTTGAACATCCCCCATACTCGCCAGATCTCAATCCTCCAGACTTCTTCCTATTCCCACGACTCAAACTCATTTTAAAGGAAAGAGATTTAACGATATTCCTGACATCCAACGAAACGTGACGAAGCTTTTGAACACCATCGCAAAGGAAGTCATTTTGCAAAGTTTCCAGGACATGTATCGTCGATCTCAGCAGTGCATAGTTATGGGAGGGGACTACTTCGAGGGACGGTAAGGTCACTGTCATGCATTGTACATCTATGTTGATAGTACAGGAATATTCACAGAACTTTATTGTCACAGGTTGTATAGTTCTTGTTCTGTATTTGAATGTAAGATTTTGTCCTCTATTGCAATCTGAATATCAACATAAATCACTTGTATCCATGGTCTTATAATGACACTCATGCATGCGCGCGCCACTCACGCACAAGCACCTTTAGTATGTTCTATCATTATTTTGTAAATATAACCAACCCATCTGTCAATCCTGGCTACGCTATTGCCAGGAAGAGAACTTTCTTAAGATGCACGCCATTCACTCTTTCTAGTGTAGCTAGGTTAATCTTCGATAGGTCTCCCCAGATAATGTCTAAGGTGTATGTCATGATGGGGTCTCTTTTTACCTAGACCTTTTTCTCTTAGCAGCATGCATATTATTAGGAACGCTTTGCCGTCTTTCGAGTATATTTGGAAACTGGAAAATTTTAGAGAGTCAGAGAGTATCTTAGCAGGGAATAGTATTCTTCCTTGATCAGAGGAAGTGTATACTCTCTGGCTTGACAAGTAGTAATCAAACATGGCTGTTCGGCCCAGCGGTGTAGGGGGAAACGCGTCCGCCTGTCACACGACGGCCCCGGGCTCGATTCCCGGCCGGGTCAGAGGTTTTTAATTGTAAATAATTATTATCCCTGGCCTGGGGACTGGTGTGTCATCCTTAACATTCCTTTAGTCTATCCCCGCGATGTAGGGGGCAACGCGTGCACCTGTCACTCGGCGGCCCCGGGTTCGATTCCCGGCCTGGTCAGGGTTTTTTAATTGTAATGATTAATATTCCTGGCCTGGGGACTGGGTATTTGTGACGTCCTTAATCTTCCCTTCCTCACTCACAATATTCCACACTATCGCCATTCCAATTACACGCAGGTTCATATCATATGGTGCAAGTAGGGGCAAAATAGCTCTAAAAAATCAAACATGGCTGCATGCAGCGACATTACTGAGGATCAAAATAATATACAGTATATCAGAATATTAATGAAAGTGTTCTCCGGTTCCATGGGTAAATGGTTAGCGTGCTGGCCTTTGGTCATAGGGGTCCCGGGTTCGATTCTCGGCAGAGTCGGGAATTTTAACCATAATTGGTTAATTCCGCTGGCACGGGGGCTGGGTGTATGTGTCGTCTTCATCTTCATTTCATCCTCACCACGACGCGAAGTTCACCTGCGGGCGTGAACTCAAAAGACCTGCATCTGGCAAGCCGAACTTATCCTCGGACACTCCCGGCACTAAAAGCTATACGTCATTTCAATGAAAGTGTTAGTCACATAGCAACCTGCTAAGTACAGGATGTATTGCGGGTTAGGGTAAGCCTTCGCCTGCAATTATTGGAGAGATCATTTAATGATTTGATTTTATGATTTCTGAAAGTTGGCTGAATTTAGAGACCAACTAATGTCTCATAATTCATTGGCAGGTAATTCCGGACAGAATAAAACAAAAACAAAGCAGATCGGTCCAATAGAACAGGCGGACGGACTTGCCAAATCTGTCTCTATTAAACGCTTTTAGTATATATATTAACCAGGTCTGTGATGTAGAGGTACTGTGCCATTCTCTTATTCTAAGGTGCTTGTTTCATTTCCCGGCAACTTCAAGGATTTTAATTCTGTACTGAGAAGCAGAACGGGGTTCACTTGATACGAGATTTTCTCAAGCTCTTAGTTACAGGAAGAAAGCACCCTTTTGACGCTAATGCTTTAGTATACGTAGACGAACAGTGTTTGCCATAGTTAGAATGATGTCGGAAAATTGATGACCCCCCACTGTCCATGTTAAAATGAATTTGGACTCTTTAAGACTTTCGAGAATTTTAAAATAAGCACAAAATGCGCCACAATCAGGATTATGTACAAAAAATCCTAACTGTAATATCACTCAAGGAAAAGTAATTAAAACGATGGAATAAATAACATTATTTATCATAATTTCCTCGACCCGTACCGCAGTAAAATGTTTGAGATTATTGAGAACCTCGTGTCTTCTTGAAGGCGATCAAACCGGCGCACAGTGGGGCAGGAGGCCTCCAAAGTTGATATTAAATAGTTCAAGGGAACTGAAGAAGAGTACTGGACTGAGTTAATAACAAATTACCATAGATAACACAAATAACGCAAAATAAAACGATATTTGTACATTGATCTTCAAATTATAATGCGTTATAGCTTCTTTGATCTCGTTGTATGAAGATAATCTATTTCTGTCTTCAGATCTCACAACTTCATGCTGATGTCTTGAAAGTTTGACTTCTATAATCATGGAAAGACCTTCCTCTCTAGTCAAGGTAGAGATTTTTGTTGTTACGAATCCCGAATAGCTTTTCTATATTGCCTTCCTCGGGAAGGAGATGCATTAACAATGTTTTCCTTCACTAACGTTGAAGCCTCTATGTCACCAATTGCTCGCAAACTCATCTGAGTGGCATATGCTATTTCTTCTGATGAATACGTCTGCCGCAGATCTTGGGCCTTCTTACGTTTAGTGCAGTCAGAAGCTTCCGAAAAAGGCATTGACGGACGACTTCTTTTCTTTTCTCCACTGCCTTTATATATAAGAACGCATAGTGTTGTCTGAAGCCATCTTTCATTTATATTAATAAATCTATCATAAATTCTATGTGATTAGGATTATTTCTGCTTATATTGCGACACCAATTAAGAAATAAGGCGATTGAGTTCATTCTCAGAGTATTCGGGACAATTCGTTAATACTATATAATTTATTCGTCTACTTGTGCCATTCCAGGACATCTCTCCACTGACAACTCGGATGATATCACTGAGTCGAGTAGCTCGTCTCCTTTCTCCCAAGTCTTCCCACACCAAACTTTGCATTATATATTTTTGTAACGCTAATCTATTCTCGGAAATCTCTGAGAACAAATCGAGCTGCTTTTCTTTGTATTTTTCCCAGTTCTTGAAACAAGTAGGCCTATTCCTGGTGATGGTCCCCTCTCTAGTTGAGGTCTTACCAGAGACTAGTATGCCCTCACCTTTACATCTTTACTACAACCCCAAAACACCCTCATAACCATGTGCAGAGATCTGTACCCTTATTTTACAATCATATTTATGTGATTACCCCAATGAAGATCTTTCCTTATATTAACACCTAGGTACTTACAGTGATCCCCATAAGGAACTTTCATGCCATCAACGCAGTAATTCAAACTGATAGGACTTTTCCTATTTGTGAAACTCACAATCTGACTTTTAACCCCGTTTATCATCATGCCTGCTGACAATCACACAACATTTTGCAGTTGCCCACAATCTTGAAAGTTATTTATTACTCTATTGAGAACATCATCCTCAAAAACGAGAAAGAATTCTATAGAATTGTTAAATTATTAAACAAAGAAGGGATAACATCAGGAAGATTAGCAATTCTTTAAAATATGAGGGAAAAGGAAATGAAACATGAAAAGTACTAACTAAAAGAATAAAGGGTCGGATACACGTTTATTCTAAACTAAACAATACTGTACTACATCTACGAAAAAAATGAAACGAGAATAAAAGAAAAGAAAATAAAAGAAAGGAAAAGAAAAGAAAAGAAAAAAGAAAAGAAAAGGGATGATAATTTGTGGAATGAATATAAACAATATCAGCTTTAAGTATAATATTTCAAGTAGTGAAAATCCACAGTCTGTTTCCGATCAGTGACCGAGTCAAGAATGGAATGAATGAAGCCCCCATCTAGTGGCGAGGATAGGAATTGTGCCGGCTGCCGATGCCTGTCGCACTCCTCTGGGGCAATGATTAATGACTGACAGATGAAATGAAATGATAATGGAGAGTGTTACTGGAATGAAATATGACAGGGAAAACCGGAGTGCCCGGAGAAAAACCTGTCTCGCCTCTGCTTTGTCCAGCCCATATCTCACATGGAGTGACCGGGATTTGAACCACGGAACCGAGGGTTGAGAGGCCTGCGCGTTGCCACGTGAGCCACAGAGGGTAATATTTAATTTAGTATAATCATATAATTGGCTTCCAATAAACGAATGCCCTCTCCTCAGTTTGAGGGGATCCAGAACTAGAGGATGGGAATATTCTGTTCTATTCATAGATTACGCTTTGGAGACTGTAACATCTCATGCAGGATTTCCCAAACATTTTGTGTCTGAGACCCCCTGAGCATATCGCAACTATTTATAAGACCTCCTAGACACAGAACATAATACTGAATTCAGTAAACATAGGATATATTTTTTAATGTTATCATGTTTGATCGTATTCATATAATTTAGGACTAATATTTACTTTCCTTTACATTTAAATACAACTTCATTTACATAAATATACAACCTGTGACGATAAAGTTCCGTGAATAGTCCTGTACTATCAACAGAGATTAACAATGCACGACAGTGACCTTACTGTCCTTCGAAATAGTTCCCTCCCATAACTATGCACTGCTGAGATGTCCGGGAAACTTTGCAAGAAGGATTCTTTTGGGATGGTGTTCAAAAGCCTCGTCACGTTTCGTTGGATGTCAGGAATATCGTCAATTCTCTTTCCTTTCAAAGCCAGTTTGATGCGTGACTTTTCGGCTCTGACCTTTTTCCGACGAGGGGATTCCGAAGAACGCCATTCCATGCTTTGCCGTTTCGTTTCAGGGTCGTACCTGAGACACAAGGTTTCATCCTCAGTGACGATACAGTTCAAGAAATTTGGTGTCGCATCCGCCGTTTCGCAAAATCCTGTGAAGCCTCTAAACGTGCCTCCTTCTGATCGTCAGTCAAGTGATATGGCACAAGACGACGACACGCTTTCCTCTTCCCTAACTTTTGGGTAACGATTTGTCGCACGGATTCACGGTTAATCTGCAGTTCATCCGCTACCATACGCACAGTTAATCGCCGATCGTTCGTGATTGATGTCCTCACCTTCTCAATGTTTTCGTCACTGACGGCGGTCGCCGGTCTTCCGCTACGGGGGTTGTCAGAAACACTTTCCCGGCCTCCTCGAAAATGGGCGAACCACTCGTACACACACTTCAAGGACAGTGCTTGATCTTCATAAACACGTACCAGCATCGCATGCGTTTCTTTCGGTTCTTGCCAAGCTTAAAACAAAATTGTGCATTGATCTTTTGATCGTTCATGTTCCTGTTCGCAGCTCAGAACCAACGCACTAAACACGCACTGTGACAAACAGGTCTTACACGGCACACACACACGATGCTCAACTGAACAACGTTGGGAGCAGGTGGTCAAAACCTGCTGCTACGCAGGTGCAGCGTTCTGTGTCGCCAGTGATGCTGGACCGACCGTTCTGACGTCATTCACCGAACTTTATGGTCACGGGTTGTATTTCATACATTCGTAGAAATTATAAGACAATGCGACTCTTGGCTAATAACAACAGTCTGGATGTTGAAACTTACTTGAGAACATTCGCCGGTTGTTGGATCAATTGGACGGACGGTGCTGTTTTACAAAGACCAAGTGTTTTACAAGCGTACTTACCCGAACATAAGTTCAGCCTCTACATTAGCGCTGTTTCTGTACTCCGCTTTAATTTGTGAGAGAGCAGAAAAGGTACATTCAGACAGGTATGTTCTCACGGAAAACATGAAATGCAGTGGTTTCTTTCTAGAATTGTGGGGAACAGGGGATGTCGTGGACCCAAAAGTCGATCAGAGATGTGGAGTTGTGACACAAGGTCTTCACAAGATACTGCCAAATTACCATTTATCGGCCAAGAATTGCATATACTGTATGTAAGTTATTCAGCAGTGAAGATATTTCTTCCTAATTGTCGAATAATGATCTATGAATTGCGTCTGTATAATTAAATTTTACTCGTTAAAATCTTACTACTTAGATTATTATTGTGGGACACTTGGATTATCGTGGCGGCCCATAATCCGCAGAGCACAGTTTGGGAATGGCTGCTAGTGGATAATTCGTCCATAATTATAGTTTGTAGTGACTGTTCTTGGGAGCCGTGTTGTCCCCTTTTATTGACATGAGACTGTTCCCGTGTCAACGACACCTTACATTGTTCCATTATTTGTTGGCTCTTTATTAAATCGAACTGTTTAACATGAAGCAGACTCGGTCGAATCTGACGCTCCATCATATGAGTGGAAATAATGTTTCAGATAAATACATCCTCCTCTTTTGTGAGGAATCACTCCAGAAATCAACACAAGACTGTATTCACTTCTTCCTCCTCTTCTTCATCTTCTTTCGAATGACCCATTTGGAGAGTACGATAAATCAAGTTTGGATATTTTTCATTATATTCGATTTCCTTTGCTTCCAAATTTCCTTCATCCTTTGAGATTTGTCGTTCTTTCTCTTCTTGCGTCCATGTTCTTCTAGTTGTCGGGTTCTTCCTCTCCTGAAATCCTGCCTTTGAGTTACTTCTCTAAACAGTTTTATTTTTCCTATTGTGTCTGTTGTAATTCCAGCGTTCTTCATATCTTTTCAATTTCAACAAACCATGTGGGTATGGATTTGTAAATGTTCAATAAATTGAAGATCTGTTTAGTTAGTCTTTTGCTTTCCATTCTATAAATGTGTACAAAAAACTGTGGTCTTCTCTTCCTTATTACGTCAGTTAATTTTTCAGTTTTCAAATATAGCTCTCTGCTTGGCCTCAACCTGTATTCTGCATTATTGTTTCTTTTAGCTCCTAGTATTTTTCTGAAATTCTTCTTTCAACTTTCTCTAGTTTTTCGATATCTCCAGTTCTAGTTATTTTAAGTGTCTCTGCCGCATATAGAATTTCGGAGTCCGACTCGTTGGCTGAACGGTCAGCGTACTGGCCTTCGGTTCAGAGGGTCCCGGGTTTGATTCCCGGCCGGGTCGAGGATTTTAACCTTAATTGGTTAATTCCAATGGCACGGGGGCTGGGTGTATGTGTTGTCTTCATCATCTTTTCATCCTCATCACGACGCGAAGGTCACCTACGGGTGTCAAATAGAAAGACCTGCACCTGGCGAGCCGAACCCTTCCTTGGATATCCCGGCACTAAAAACCATATGACATTTCATTTCAGAGTTTCGAATCTGACCACTGTTTGGTAGCGTCCCAATTTCGTGTTCCAGGATAAGGATTTTTTGTTACATACACTTTTTATCATACGAAACATCCTTTCCATTTCGTGTTCTCTGGTTTCTATGGCTGTCTTTCCTTTTGTGTTGTTCGTTGTCCATTCTTATGGGTATTTAAAGCAATTTGTTTTCCATACTGTGTTATTATGAAATGTGGTATATTGTGGGGCGTCACTCATGTTTATCATGAACTTCATTTTATCAAATGAAATTTGTAATCCTACATTTGGTACTTGTTTTTGAAATTCTCTGATTTGTTCTTGAGCATTTTCCAGTGAGTCAGTAATAATGCCATCCATCCATTATCTAAAGGCTAAGCCTTGTCGCTGCAGCCACATCTCACGGTCTTCAGCAGTCCTTTTCATCGTGACATAGGAAGCAAAACCCAGCTGAGTGATTATGTTCCTAAGGTATGAGAGACGTGGTCTTCATCTCGACTTCTTCCCTAGGACCTTTCCTTCGAAGACATTCTGGAGAAAGGTGTCATGTCATAGGACGTGTCCAAGAATTTTAGCTTTCCTTTGCTCTATTGAATAAATTAAGGTCCGTTTCTCATTAACGTCATTCAAGATTTGGGTATTAGTCTTTTTTTCTGTCCAACTCTTCCCTGTCAGTCTTCTCCAGAACCACATTTTAGCAGCTTCTAGTGTTGATTGTGCTTGTTTTCCCAAAGTCCAGGTCTCACAACCGTAAGTTAGCACACTCCAAACAAACGTTTTAACAAATTTCTTCCTGATTTCAATTCCTATGTGCTTATTTAACAATAGATTGTTCCTGTTTTGAAGCACTTGTTCTGCCGTAGCATTTCTTCTTTCGACTTCTGTCAGGCACTGATTATCATTGGTAATAACACTACCCAGATAACAAAATTCTTTAACCTGATCTTTTTTTTCACAGCCTAATTTAATGTATGTTTTCAATTCAGTCTTCTTTTTTTAAACGACCATCATTTTCGTTTTCTTTGTGTTTATTTTTAGCCTGAACTGCTCTAACGTGTTATTTAGTATACCGAGCATCCTAGTCATTTTGTGCTCTGAATCAGCTATCAATACAATATCATCTGCAAAGCGAATACTATGAATTTGTTTAACATTTGGAGGGTACGATCAATCAACTTTGGATATTTTTCATTGTATTCGATTTCCTTTGCTTCCAAATTTCCTTAATCCTTTGAGATTTGTCGTTCTTTCTCTCCTTTAGTCCATGTTCTTCTAGTTGTCGGCTTCTTCCTCTCCTGAAATCCTACCTTTTGAGTTACTTCTCTAAACTGTTTTCTTTTTTCCTATTGTGTCTGTTGTAATTCCAGCGTTCTTCATATATTTTCAATTTCAACAAAACATGTGCGTATGGATTTGTAACTGTTCAATAAATTGAAGAACTGTTTAGTTAGTCTTTTGCTTCCCATTCTATATATAAATGTGTACAAAAAACTGTGGTCTTCTCTTCCTTATTACGTCAGTTAATTTTTCAATCGCTTTGGCTTTTTCTTTTACTGTTCTAATAGCGAATTCTATGAAAATATTAAACAAAAGTAAGTGCTTCGTTGCTAGGGAAACGTCGTCAGTAGATGAACAATTATTTCAATGTAGTTTGTTTTGGTGCTCGGCTTGAGTTACGGAGGGCGTTTGTTACATGATGCCAAGACGAAACGCTTTGCTTTACCATGGCCACCGTAACTCAGTCACTGTGTTTCAACTCTGTAAATCTTTGTCATTTAATAACTCTGGCAAAGATCTGAGCTGTGACATTGAAAACTTAGGGTTACTACAGCGTTGAAGTGCTATTTTATCAAAGTTAATTCTGCTCCAAGTGTTTCTCGAACAGTCCTTCTCGTTTAGCACTCTCTTTTGATAATGCAAGTTAAGAAAGGAAATGTTTTTCGATTACTCCATTTACACGCACTCTTAAAACACCCACCTAGATTCTGTCTTTCTTTTTCCAGACAATACATCTGAAGTGGACTTACCATGACGGTCGTAAGAAGGCTTCTTTTGTTTGAAGTCCCACACTTGTTCTTACCCCTCGTACACTTGCTACAAGAGTACAGAGATCTTAATCTGAGCTACTTGTTCTCTCAGCGCGCCTGATTGCCAACTTGTGGTTCTCAGGGTGAAGGGGAAAGACTGTATCTACTTAACCAATCACCCGAGAGGGTTAAAAGTCACTCTGTGCCCCACAAGAAAAGCGGCATACCCAAACCAAATTAGAGTGCTAGATGTAGACGTGGCCAATTTATAAGATGACGGCGTACACTTTAAGCTGTAAGGAAGCTAAATATCACCATTTACGCAGAGTTAGTCAGCTATGGTGATCACATCAAATAAATCTGCTTTTTATTTTCAGTAATGTGCTCGTAGTTAAACTTGTATTTTCCAGGAGTCAATATTTGCCGAGGTGTTTATACTAACCTTATACAGGGTGTAACAATAAAATAGGCCAAATTTTCAGGCCTCTCTAAAGAACCAGAGAAACAAGGAAATGCCATTTGGTCCTTGTTTCAATGACGGTGAAATCCTGACATTCACCTCCCCGCGGTAGAGAGGGGACAACGACTGCATATAAAAATAACATTTTATATGCAGGCGGCTAACGAATGAGGGGACCGATTATCTCCCGGTATAAGGAGATCTCCTATACCAAGTGCCAACAGTCTCTCTGAGAGTGGATGAGCGGGTATGGGTAAGGGCACTCTATTGTCCTGGGGACAAGAAATTGTTCCCAAAGGCGGAGGAAACAGTTTGGTCAACGGCATTAGGATGCAGAAGGCAACGGGAAACCACTGCATTAAGGATCCTGAGAGATATTCCAATAAATTCACATGGCATGGCTGCAACGTCAAGATCGGAGCTGGCCGTGTGGATCGTCTACCTCCGTTTGGAGACGACGGCTTAAGAAGAAGAAGAGGAAACTTTCAGGACACATTCCTCTCACGTAGAAGAAAATGTGTTTAATGGACATCGGGCCGGAAACGCTTTATTTCCATGTTAGAACTCATTTTCTGTCGAGATGATTATAGATACTAACGTTATACATGGTGTAACAATGAAGTAGGCCAGACTTTAGGGACACATTCCCCTCACGTAGAAGAAACTATGTTTAATGGACATCGGGCCGGGAACGCTTTATTTCATGTTAGAACTCATTTTCTGTCGAGATGATTATAGATACTAACGTTATACATGGTGTAACAATAAAGTAGGCCAGACTTTAGGGACACATTCCTCACACGTGGAAGAAGAAAATGTGTTTAATGGACATCGGGCCGGGAACGCCTTATTTCCATATTAGAACTCATTTTCTGTCGAGATGATTATAGATACTAACGTTATACATGGTGTAACAATAAAGTAGGCCAGACTTTAGGGACACATTCCTCTCACGTAGAAGAAACTATGTTTAATGGACATCGGTCCGGGAACGCTTTATTTCATGTTAGAACTCATTTTCTGTTGAGATGATTATAGATACTAACGTTATACATGGTGTAACAATAAAGTAGGCCAGACTTTAGGGACACATTCCTCTCACGTAGAAGAAACTATGTTTAATGGACATCGGTCCGGGAACGCTTTATTTCCATGTTAGAACTCATTTTCTGTCGAGATGATTATAGATACTAACGTTATACATGGTGTAACAATAAAGTAGGCCAGACTTTAGGGACACATTCCTCACACGTGGAAGAAGAAAATGTGTTTAATGGACATCGGGCCGGGAACGCTTTATTTCCATATTAGAACTCATTTTCTTTCGAAATGATTATAGATACTAACGTTATACATGGTGTGACAATAAAGTAGGCCAGACTTTAGGGACACATTCCTCACACGTGGAAGAAGAAAATGTGTTTAATGGACATCGGGCCGGGAACGCCTTATTTCCATATTAGAACTCATTTTCTGTCGAGATGATTATAGATACTAACGTTATACATGGTGTAACAATAAAGTAGGCCAGACTTTAGGGACACATTCCTCACACGTGGAAGAAGAAAATGTGTTTAATGGACATCGGGCCGGGAACGCCTTATTTCCATGTTAGAACTCATTTTGTACAACTTCGCTTTTTACAAGCTGCTTTACGTCCCACCGACACAGGTAGTCCTTCTGGCGACGATGGGACAGGAAATGGCTAGCTGTGGAAAGGAAGGGGCGGTGACCTTAATTAAGCTACAGCTCCAGCATTGTCTATAACTCTACACACTACAATGATCATGAGAAGCACACTGGAACAGAACGTACCAGCATATCACATGAAATTCTTTTTTTCCTCATGAAATGTTAAAAATGCCTTCCGTTGGCATTAATACACGTTTGCGCCCTTCAGGGACGCATCAGCGCATTCGGCATTCAATACGACGATGGGTTGATGCATGGAGATATGGACATTGCAAATTATGAGGCGTGATTAGTTCCTAAATCCGGCAAGTAGCCTACTTCTCAAGAAAATATAATGTTTTATGTATGAGAAAAAGGCTGTATCTACAAGAAAAAAGTCAGCACAGTGTTGTATGTACAATGAAAGTTTGTAACAAATTTGCGCCCAACTCGATAGCTGCAGTCGCTTAAGTGCGGCCAGTATCCAGTATTCGCGAGAGAGTGGATTCAAACCCCACTGTCGGCAGCCTTGAAGGAGGTTTTCCATGGTTTCCCAATTTTATACTAGTCACACTGTACTTAAGGCCACGGCCCCTTCCTTCCCACTCCTAGCCCCATTCTATCCCACCGTTGCCATAAGACTTACCTGTGAAAGTGCGACGTAAACCAACTTGTAAAAAACATGTATCTACAAGAAAAATCACCACAATGTTGTATGTACAAGAAGAGGTCTGTACGATGTTGTATGTACAAGAAAAGGTCTGTACAATGTTGTATGTATAAGGAAAGGACTGCGCTATGTTGTATGTACAAGAAGAGGTCTGTACAATGTTGTCTGTATAAGGAAAGGACTGTGCTATGTTGTATGTACAAGAAGAGGTCTGTACGATGTTGTATGTACAAGAAAAGGTCTGTACAATGTTGTATGTATAAGGAAAGGACTGTGCTATGTTGTATGTACAAGAAAAGGTCTGTACAATGTTGTATGTATAAGGAAAGGACTGCGCTATGTTGTATGTACAAGAAAAGGTCTGTACGATGTTGTATGTACAAGAAGAGGTCTGTACGATGTTGTATGTACAAGAAGAGGTCTGTACGATATTGTATGTACAAGAAGAGGTCTGTACAATGTTGTATGTATAAGGAAAGGACTGCGCTATGTAGTATGTACAAGAAGAGGTCTGTACGATGTTGTATGTATAAGGAAAGGACTGCGCTATGTTGTATGTACAAGAAGAGGTCTGTACAATGTTGTATGTACAAGAAAAGGTCTGTACAATGTTGTATGTACAAGAGGAGGTCTGTACAATGTTGTATGTACAAGAAAAGGTCTGTACAATGTTGTATGTATAAGGGAAGGACTGCACTATGTTGTATGTACAAGAAAAGGTCTGTACGATGTTGTATGTACAAGAAGAGGTCTGTACAACGTTGTATGTATAAGGAAAGGACTGCGCTATGTTGTATGTACAAGAAAAGGTCTGTACAATGTTGTATGTACAAGAAAAGGTCTGTACAATATTGTATGTATAAGGAAAGGACTGCGCTATGTTGTATGTACAAGAAGAGGTCTGTACAATGTTGTATGTACAAGAAAAGGTCTGTACAATGTTGTATGTATAAGGGAAGGACTGCACTATGTTGTATGTACAAGAGAAGGTCTGTACAACGTTGTATGTACAAGAAAAGGTCTGTACAATGTTGTATGTATAAGGAAAGGACTGCACTATGTTGTATGTACAAGAAGAGGTCTGTACAATGTTGTATGTATAAGGGAAGGACTGCACTATGTTGTATGTACAAGAGGAGGTCTGTACAATGTTGTATGTACAAGAAAATGTCTGTACGATGTTGTATGTACAAGAAGAGGTCTGTACAATGTTGTATGTACAAGAAAAGGTCTGTACAATGTTGTATGTACAAGAAAAGGTCTGTACAATGTTGTATGTATAAGGGAAGGACTGCACTATGTTGTATGTACAAGAAGAGGTCTGTACAATGTTGTATGTATAAGAAAAGGTCTGTACAATGTTGTATGTACAAGAAAAGGTCTGCACAATGTTGTATGTACAAGAAAAGGTCTGTACAATGTTGTATGTATAAGGAAAGGACTGCGCTATGTTGTATGTACAAGAAGAGGTCTGTACAATGTTGTATGTATAAGGGAAGGACTGCACTATGTTGTATGTACAAGAAAAGGTCTGTACGATGTTGTATGTATAAGGGAAGGACTGCGCTATGTTGTATGTACAAGAAGAGGTCTGTACAATGTTGTATGTACAAGAAAAGGTCTGTACAATGTTGTATGTATAAGGGAAGGACTGCACTATGTTGTATGTACAAGAAAAGGTCTGTACGATGTTGTATGTACAAGAAAAGGTCTGTACAATGTTGTATGTATAAGGAAAGGACTGTACGATGTTGTATGTACAAGAAGAGGTCTGTACGATGTTGTATGTACAAGAAAAGGTCTGTACAATGTTGTATGTACAAGAGAAGGTCTGTACAATGTTGTATGTACAAGAAAAGGTCTGTACAATGTTGTATGTATAAGGAAAGGACTGCGCTATGTTGTATGTACAAGAAGAGGTCTGTACAATGTTGTATGTATAAGGGAAGGACTGCACTATGTTGTATGTACAAGAGGAGGTCTGTACAATGTTGTATGTACAAGAAAAGGTCTGTACGATGTTGTATGTACAAGAAGAGGTCTGTACAATGTTGTATGTACAAGAAAAGGTCTGTACACTATTGTATGTACAAGAAGAGGACTGTACGATGTTGTATGTACAAGAAAAGGTCTGTACGATGTTGTATGTACAAGAAAAGGTCTGTACGATGTTGTATGTACAAGAAAAGGTCTGTACAATGTTGTATGTACAAGAAAATGTCCGTACGATGTTGTATGTACAAGAAGAGGTCTGTACAATGTTGTATGTACAAGAAAAGGTCTGTACAATGTTGTATGTATAAGGGAAGGACTGCACTATGTTGTATGTACAAGAAAAGGTCTGTACAATGTTGTATGTACAAGAAAAGGTCTGTACAATGTTGTATGTATAAGGGAAGGACTGCACTATGTTGTATGTACAAGAAAAGGTCTGTACAATGTTGTATGTACAAGAAAAGGTCTGTACGATGTTGTATGTACAAGAAGAGGTCTGTACACTGTTGTATGTACAAGAAAAGGTCTGTACAATGTTGTATGTACAAGAAAAGGTCTGTACGATGTTGTATGTACAAGAAGAGGTCTGTACACTGTTGTATGTACAAGAAAAGGTCTGTACAATGTTGTATGTACAAGAAAAGGTCTGTACGATGTTGTATGTACAAGAAGAGGTCTGTACACTGTTGTATGTACAAGAAAAGGTCTGTACAATGTTGTATGTACAAGAAAAGGTCTGTACAATGTTGTATGTACAAGAAAAGGTCTGTACAATGTTGTATGTATAAGGAAAGGACTGCGCTATGTTGTATGTACAAGAAGAGGTCTGTACAATGTTGTATGTATAAGGGAAGGACTGTACTATGTTGTATGTACAAGAGGAGGTCTGTACAATGTTGTATGTACAAGAAAAGGTCTGTACGATGTTGTATGTACAAGAAAAGGTCTGTACGATGTTGTATGTATAAGGAAAGGACTGTACGATGTTGTATGTACAAGAAGAGGTCTGTACACTGTTGTATGTACAAGAAAAGGTCTGTACGATGTTGTATGTATAAGGAAAGGACTGCGCTATGTTGTATGTACAAGAAGAGGTCTGTACAATGTTGTATGTATAAGGGAAGGACTGCACTATGTTGTATGTACAAGAGGAGGTCTGTACAATGTTGTATGTACAAGAAAAGGTCTGTACGATGTTGTATGTACAAGAAAAGGTCTGTACGATGTTGTATGTACAAGAAGAGGTTTGTACAATATTGTATGTATAAGGAAAGGACTGTACGATGTTGTATGTACAAGAAGAGGTCTGTACACTGTTGTATGTACAAGAAAAGGTCTGTACGATGTTGTATGTATAAGGAAAAAGTCTGCACTATGTTGTATGTACAAGAAGATGTCTTAGGTCTGCATAATGTTGTATATACGAAAGAGGTCTGCATAATGTTGTATTTAAAATAAAATATCGTAATTGAGTGTACACGAAATGGTCGTAATAATGTTGTGAGCACGGGAAGAAATCCTAACAACAAAAGGGGCGGTTTTAATATTTGGAACCAGCATCTGTAATGTATTTGGAGAAAAGACTGAAAAAAGTTCTACTCTAGAAATTTCTAAGAATAAGTGCTGATGAAATCGTCCACTCTTAAGTGGATTTATCACCACATAATTCCATGTGCAGTCCCTCCAAGATGCACAGATTCCTATTTTATGGTAATAAATATATAGGCAAAATGAGCATTAATATAGTCTAAATATTTTAAGCTCAGTGAATGTCACTGAAGCAATTTACATGACAATCATATTGCGATTCGAACACGCTTACTGAAACATGAATAAGCGATGTAAAACGGAAGCTCCCACAAAAACTGAAAGAGACGAAAATTCCTACCACAATTGTGACAGCCAACTCAGAGCGGTTAATTGTGACGGCGAAGTATCGTGCGCTCTGCAGTCATGCTCCGCGGTCAGTGTGGCTCGGGTAATGGGGGCTGCATCATTTGAAGGGGACGCTTCCTTGTAGCCGCGTAAAATACCAGTCCAAGTACCATGAAGTGTGGTGTAACGACATCCTGGTACGAGGTCACACACACACACATCAAGTATTATACACCGAGAGAATTGGCCGTGCTGTTCGCAGTTGTGAGCTTGTGTTCTGGGTTCCAACCCCTTCATTGGCAGCCTTGAAGATGGTGTTTCCATTTTAACGCCAGGCGAATACTGAGACTGTACTTTAATTAAGGCCACGGTCACTTCCTTCCCACTCCTAGCCCTTTCCTATCCCATCGTCACCATAAGACCTATCCGTGCCCACGTAAAGGAAATTGAAAAAAATAAAAAAAATATTATACAGGCTACAACAATAACGTATGTCAAATCTTCAGGACACAACGTAGAAGAAGTTAGGAACCTCAATAACTCGAACCACCTCGGGAGTTAAATTTATTTCTAGTTATGGAAATTTCGACATATAGAGAATATTGAACATATATTGAACATAATTAAATCATATGTATCTACGGAATTATACTGAATACACTATTATTAACAGTATTTAAAAAATTAAAAACTTTTTTTCTTTGCGTTTAGGCCATCTGTGGACCACGGTCCTTGTGTTCTAGCTGTGTTTTTGTCGTCGTCTGCCCCTTTTAGCGTACTGGATTGTGTTCTTAGTGGCCTCTTGTGCCTTCCTGTTGGCCCAGTATTCCTTCATTTTATTGCTGAATTCTTTCCTGCGCTCCTCTGACCAATTCCCGACTCCTTTGTGGCTAGCTGATGTAAGGGATGTTAGGAAAGGTTTAGTTTTGACCATTAAACGGTATGCATTTCTGTCAGTAATGGCGGCTTGATTAATATTAAGCTCTGCAAGATGTTTGTCCACTTGTTTGGTCCAGGGGAATCCAGTAGCTTTGCCTTTGTTAGCAACCTTGAAGATCTTATGGGATAATCTATTAGGATCCATTCTGTATAGGTGTCCATAGAAAGTCAGACGTTTCCTCCTGATGGCATCTATGAGGTTTTCTTGATGCTGGTAGAGGTCATAGTTGGGTTTGTACGATAGCCTTCTATCTGGTAGGATCCTTGGCCCTATTATTCTTCTCAGGAATTTCCGCTCTTGCACTTCCAGGGCTCTCAGTGGGTTTTTTTTAAGTTAGGGATAGGCATTCTGCTGCGTAGAGGACTGATGGTCTGACTACTACATTGCAGTGTCTCAGTTTTACATTCTTTGATAAATGCTTTGAGGCATACAGTTTTCTGCAGGCATGGTAGGCCTTGTCTAATTTGATTCTCCTTTGTTCAAGAGCCATCATTTCACTTAGGTCCTCCGAAATCCACTCTACGAGGTACTTCACATTTTTAGCTCTCTTGATGCGTTTTGTAACACTGACTCCCATTGTTGTAGGGGCATCTTTGATGTTGGTCATAAACTCGGTCTTTCCAATGTTGATCATGAGGCCCGCTTTAGCTGCTATAGAGTGCAGTGTCTGAAGCTGCATAGTGACCTCATGCATGTCGTTTGCTAATAAAGTAAGGTCATCAGCAAAGGCCAGGCATGCAATCCTCACTCAGGTTGTCTGATTTTAACCCCATTCTTAATCCGGTGTTCTGAGGTAATGACCTGGTCCATTCTCTTATGATTTTTCCAGGACAGAGTTAAGGCATCACTTTAATTATAAAACTTATTAAAGTCACTTTTTAGAAGACAGGATACAGTAGTGAAACAAGAGACATACTTCCGTTAACACCTTTATAAAAAAATCGTTAGTCTCCTCTGTTTGTTACTGTTAACCTTTCCTCCCTTCACGTTGAAACTTATCGTCAATACCACGCAGCCGAGATTCGTAAATGGAGCTTGTCATCCGCGACTTCGTGGACTGCTTTCGTAAGAGACCGGTAATTAATTCACACCCGAGGAAAATCGAGGATTCACCGATTTTCTGATCATTAGAAGTTTGAGATTTTCCGTTCCCGTTATATTAGCTTTCTTTACTTGTTAACTGTTCCTCAGAAACCACAAATGCCGTATTGCGCAGTTAATATTGCACAAAATTCCAGTTAGAGAGCATGTTTAGCTTGAAAGGAGGAAATGTTTGCTTCGGGAAATCGAGAAATTCGTGTAACCGAATTTCGAGTAAGTAATAGGGACGTAAATACACGTGAAGAATAGGGCAAACGGCCGGGAAATTTAAGTTACTTCGAGATACTGAAAATTAGAGTAATGGAGGTTCGAGATATCGAGGTTCGACTGTGAAAGATTTCCGGACGCATGTCCCTATAATATAGTCTATTTTCTTTTTTCACGTGTAAGGGATGTGTCCTGGAGATTTGACCTACACTACGTTATTGTTATATCCTACATATTTTTGGTTAAAACGAATTAAATAATTTCTCCGAAAACTCTCAAAGTAGTTAGTGGGACGTAAATTCAACAATAGTAAAGTAAGAAACAATGTTCGTTATGTTATGACTAGGCATTCTTCTTCTTAAGACGCCGTCTCCGAGCGGAGGTTGGCGATCCACGTAACTAGCTCTGATCTTGACAGCGCAGAATGGAATGCCATTTCTCAAGTACAGCAGTGCCATCTTCGAAGGTCTTTCAGCCATGAATTTCTTCTTCTCCCAACAGATCTCTTCCCCTGTATCTTCCCTTCGATAATAAGCTGTAATAACTGATACCTCTCACCTCTCATGATATGCCCTAGATAGTGCGTTTTCCTCTGTTTTATGGTGAGCAGTAGTTCTTTTTGCTTTTTCATCCGACGAAGGACCTCGACATTTGAGATTTTCATTACCCAGGATATCCGCAAGAGACGGCGATACAGGAACATTTCGAAGGAATCAATACGTTTTTCTATGATTGGATCCAGAGTCCAGTTTTCACATCCATATAGGAGACCAGAAAATATATAGCAGCGGATCATACGAATTCGTAGATGGAGACAGATCTGAGCTCACAAAGAATTTCTTCATGGTAATGAATTGTTTCCTGGCCTGCCCAATTCTAGATATTATCCCCCGTTTGGAGTTACATTGGTCATCCAAGATGGTACCCAGATATTTGAGAGAAGACACTTGCTCAACTATTTTATCTTTTATTGTGAGATTTGTCCGAATTGTCTTCTTAGAGAACACCATCAGTTTCGTCTTTGAGGGGTTAACATATAATCCAAACTCTTCACTGTGCTGAACTAAGGAGTTTATCATGCACTGAAGGGCAGGTATGTCATCAGCTATGACAACAGTATCATCTGCATATCCGATGTAGTTGATGATTTTCCCGTTAATTTTGATCCCACCATAGTCTTCCAATGTTTCTTTAATGATTGCCTCTGAGTAAATGTTAAACAACATAGGTGACAGTACACAACCCTGGCGGACGCCCTTGCTGATCGAAGCAGTTTCTGAAGTTCCTTGATCAGTTTTGACATTTGCAAACTGATTCCAGTACAGATTACTGATTATACGTAAGTCACCGGAGTCAGTACCTATTGATCTCAGAATCTTTATCAGCTTATTGTGCCTGACACAATCAAAAGCTTTTTTATAGTCTATAAAACAGGCATTGACATCAACATTAATATCTCTGCACCTCTGTAACAACACATTTAACGAGAAGAGTGCCTCACGTGTACCAACGCCATTTCGGAAACCGAACTGATTCTGATCCATTACTAGGCATTACTAGGTTAGAATGCAAGCGTATTGAAGCGGATAGCAAGTATAGTCCACCCTACATAACGGTTGTGATATGAGTGTTGCATGAACTTTAGGGGTACGGCCCAACACAACCCCTAGAATTTATGTTACTCTTGCTGCATAACGGAAGAACGGGCTAGTGGACACTTCCAAATAACCAAATTAGTGTACATCCTACCAAGTTACTGCCTAAAAGTCCACAGTGCAATTAAGACGAATGCGACGAGTAATGGAATGTGTGGAGTCCGATGTTGATTGCCTCCTTCCCTCCTTTATTGCCAACTAAGACTTTTTAACCTACTGATCGCGCTATGTGTCACATCCTGCTATGTACCCTGGGGTAAATAACTGCAGGCCCAATGCGTCACATCATAGGAGGCGTTTTGCTATGAGAATGAGTCAACCAACGTGGTGAAGATTTCCTTTCAATTTGCTTTACGTCGCACCGACACAGTTAGGTCTTATGGCGACGACTGGATCGGAAGGGCTAGGAGTGGGAAGGAAGAGATCGTGCCCTTAATTAAGGTACATCCCCAGCATCTTCCTGGTATGAAAATGGGAAACCACGGAAAACCATATAAAGTTTTACTGAAGGTAGAAATAATACTGCAATATGTTCTTGTAACTTACATAACTCCTTCAAAATAATAAACCAAAATATTTTGAACATCACCTCAGTGGCTCAGGCGGCAGCGCACTGGCCTCTCACTTCTGGGTTCCATGGTTTAAATCCCGGCTATTCCACGTGAGATTTGTGCTGGGTAAAGTGGAGTCAGGACAGGATTCTGCCCGGGTACTCCGGTTTTTCCTGTTATCGTTCATTCCAGCAACACCGTACAGTATCATTTCATTGCATCATTAATCATTGCCCCAGAGGAGTGCGACAAGCTTCGGCAGCCAGCATAGTTCCTCTACTTGCCGCTGGATGGGGCTTCATTCATTCCATTCCTGACCTGGTTGAGTGACAGGAAACATGCTGTGGAATTTTATTCTTCATAGGCCTAGCTGTTTCAAAATAATAAAAAAATTATAATATGGATGCCATCGCTTTTGAAGAATTACATTATTTCGGAAAGATTTCATCTACATAGGCAATATTGAAAGGTTTGTTGATTACAGTAGAGTCATATTAATAAACTCCTAAAATTTCAGTGAGGGTTCCCTTTTACTCTTCTTTCTTTTCTTTCTTAGTCCGTTTACCAGGGTTGGATTTCCCTCGGACTCTGCGAGGAATTCAACGTCTATTGCCTCAAAAGCAGTGTCCTGGACTGTGAGACTTTGAGTCGGTATGATAGAACTGCGGAGGAGGACCAGTGCTTCCCCCAGGTGGTGGCCTCACCTGCAATGCTGAACGGGGGCCTTGTCGTGGGGACGGGAAGATTGGAAGGGATAGACAAGGAAGGGGGAAGGAAGCGGCCGTGACTATAAGTTAGGTACCATCTCGGCATTAGTCCGGCTCCATGGCTGAATGGTTAGCGTGCTGGCTTTGGTCCAGGTGTTCCCGCGTTCGATTCCCGGCAGGGTCGGGGATATTAACCTTCATTGGTTAATTCGAATGGTTCGGGGGCTGGATGTGCTTGCCATGTTTCTCATTAGAACATTCGTCATCATCATCATCATCATCATCATCATCACAGACGCGCAGGTTGCCCATATGGTGTCAACTCGAAAGACCTGCGCCAGCCCTTTTCTGAGGCCACGCGAAATTAATAATAATAATAATAATAATAATAATAATAATAATAATAATAATAATAATAATAATAATAATAATAATAATAATAATATTACTATGCCACCGGCCATGCCATGTTGAATACACAGATTCTCGTCCGATCACCGCAGTTAAGTAACATTGGGTGTGGTCAGTACTTGGATGGGTGACCGCTTGGGAACACCACGTGCCATTGGTTCAATTCCATCTGCCACGCAGATTTTTTATGCCCGGTCCCGCGGTGTAGGGCGCAACGCGTCCACCTGTCACCCGGCGGCCCCAGGTTCGATTCCCGGCCGGGTCAGGGGTTTTTCATTGTAAATTATTAACATTCCTTGCCTGGGGACTGGGTGTTTGTGTCGTCCTTAACGTTCTTTTCCTCACATTGCGCAATTTCCAAATACACGCAGGTTCACAACACATGGTGCAAAGTAGGGGGAAAATACCTTCTTAGGTCGACGCCCTGAATAAATAGCATTAAAAAAGGGAAACCAAGGAAAACCACAGAGGTGATTTCTCCGGCCGGTCTGTATAACTCACACGGTTGAGGCTATGTTCCTAGGACCCAAACTAGGCAGGTTACCGAGCTCGATAGCTGCAGTCGCTTAAGTGCGGCCAGTATCCAGTAGGTTCGAACCCCACTGTCGGCAGCCCTGAAAATGGTTTTCCGTGGTTTCTCATTTTCACACCAGGCAAATGCTGGGGCTGTACCTTAATTAAGGCCACGGCCGCTTCCTTCCCACTCCTAGCCCTTTCCTGTCCCATCGTCGCCGTAAGACCTATCTGTGTCGGTGCGACGTGAAACAACTAGCAAAAAAAAAAAAAAAAAAACACTAGGCAGGTTCGATCCCGGCTCAGTCCAGTGATATTTGAAGATGGTCAAATACGTCAACCTCGTATCGGTAGATTTACTGGCACGTAAAAGTACTCGTGTGGGACGAAATTGCGGCACCTTGGCATCTCCGAAAACCGTAAAAATAATTAGTGGGACGTAAGGTCGATATTATTATTATTATTATTATTATTATTATTATTATTATTATTATTATTATTATTATTATTTCTCCGATCATCTGGACCGGTCCTTGTATGAGTTTCTGGTTTGGATTAGACCAAAAACCACTGACGTGGGCAACCTTGATCTCTTCCCTCTGACCGTAGTCTAGTGTAAAGGACTTACTCCGTGTTAGAATTCCTCAGTTCCGAGATGGATCCTTTTTTGTATTTAGAGATATTTTTACGTTAACAATCCAATGTTTAAATTGACGACACTGGATCGGCAGCAAATTATTGTAATGCATCCGCCCCATTGTTTCCCGTAGCCGTATGAGAGTGCTCTTTGTGCCTGCTTATCGTGGAGATGATGTTCCGCCCCTGATTTCAAGTGAGAGGGTGGAGAGGTGTGCGGTGAAAGCTTACGTTATTTTTGATACACCGTAATATAACTGTTGTCTTTCAATGATAAAGACGACCGCATGTTGTAATGGTGGTTGCACACCATGTGGTGTGTGTATATACACCCCTCCTCGCCCTGTAGGGCTCCACCCTCCCTGCCGCAAGCCTGTAATGTATGCAAGCCCCACCAGGTGTGACAGGCCTGCCCAGCCCGCGGAACAAGAAAAGTCGTTCAAGTCGCCCCGCCCCTACATCTTTTAAAAAAGTAAACCCCCTAGCCGGCTTACCTAATGCTATTGGTGCTTACTCATACTTACATGCTCAAGCAGAAGGCTTCTCATTGGATGATCATAAAAAGGAAAGAGAGAGAATTTATACGCCTGGTTGAAAGCTGTAGGTCTCTTTAATGCACACAGCAAGTCCCTCGGCGCGGGAATCACCACAGTCCGGGACGCACCACGATAGACCTCGCGGCTCCAACGATAGTCACGTCCACTAATCACGTAGCTTTCCTCACACTCAACAGATTCATCAGTCCACAGACTAGCTTTATGAAGCTGTCCATGCCACCCTATCCTTTGCTAACCTCTTAAATTCCACGAAACTCTTGGAGGGTAATCTATATTCACATCAATCCTTTTGGCACATTTATGTCTTGGACACCCCCAACCATTGTCTATGTCTTAGCCTTCTAGTACTATCCTCATATCTGCGTCTTGTCCGACTCGTTGGCTGAATGGTCAGCGTACTTGCCTTCGGTTCAGAGGGTCCCGGGTTCGATTCCCGGCCGGGTAGGAGATTTTAACCTTCGTTGGTTAATTCCGTTGGCTCGGGACTGGGTGTTTGTGCTGTCCCCAACATCCCTGCAACTCACACACCACATATAACACTATCCTCCACCACAATAACACGCAGTTACCTACACATGGCTGATGCCGCCCACCCTCATTGGAGGGTCTGCCTTACAAGGCTGCATCCGGTTAGAAATAGCCACACGAAATTATTATTATTATTATTATTATTATTATTATTATTATTATTATTATTATTATTATTATTATTATTATTATTATTATATCACCAATGCCTTGGCCTTTAATTACACTTGCTATTTTAATATTCATGCCTCATATAGCCTATATGTCCCAGTCTTCTAGTACTAATTTCATATTCATGTCTTGGCCTTCTAGTAGGTACTATGCTAATGACATTCTAGTACTTTCCTAATATCCGCGTCTTGGCCTTCTAGTACTATCCGTATACCCGCCTTCTAGCACTATTCTCATACCTATGCTTTAGCCTTCTAGTACTATCCTCCTTTCTGTGTCTTGGCTTTTTGGTACTATTCTCATGTCAATGATTTGGCCTTGTAGTACTATTCTTATTCGCCTCCGTGGTGTAGTGGTTAATGTGATTAGCTGCCACCCCGGAGGCCCGGGTTCGATTCCCGGCTTTGTCACGAAATTTGAAAAGTGGTACGAGAGCTCGAACGGGGTCCACTCAGCCTCGGGAGGTCAACTGAGTAGAGGTGTGTTCGATTCTCACCTCAGCCATCCTAGAAGTGGTTTTCCGTGGTTTCCCACTTCTCCTCCAGGCCACGGCCGCTTCCTTCCCTCTTCCTTGTACATCCCTTCCACTATTCCCATCCCCCCTCAAGGACCCTGTTCAGCATAGCAGGTGAGGCCGCCTGGGCGAGGTACTGGTCATCTTCCCCAGTTTTATCCCGACCCAGAGTCTGAAGCCTGCGCTTGAGGCGGTGGAGGTGGGATCCCTCGCTGAGTTCGAGGGAAAACCTACCCTAGATGGTAAGCAGATAAAGAAGAAGAAGAAGTAGGCTACTATTCTCATATTCACGCCTCATATGCAGTGTGATTCAGCAGCCTCTTCCAACATCGTTTACTGCAGCCTAACTAACGTGCACATGGTTATAGGGGTGCTATTACCCTGCAGGCGTACTGTATGGTACTAATGTTCAGTGAGCACATTTTGCATGCGATTCTGAACACTAGCGAAATGTTATAACTTATTATCCGATCGCAAAACATGACGCCTTAAAATCATGTAGCAACATTCTTTTACCATATAACTATGTGAATATGTCGTGCCTCGTGACCGGGTGTAACGAAGAGGGGAATCATGCATAAAACTAGGTAACAGTGCAGTAATTAATGTCTTTAACACTGAACCGTATGGAGTATGTACTCTGCTTTCGTCGTACTACCAGCACGTTTCCAGCAGTGCAGCGTAGCGGATGTGGTTAGGCGTTCGCCTAGCAGTCGAGGGAATGTTGCAGTGGTGGTTCGAATCCTGCATCGTTCAAGTATCTTCGCATAGGTATGATGTTTGAATACGTAAGCACAGGCCCACGTTTGCCACATTCGAACAGTGGAATGACGCTGTTTATTGGGAAGCAAGGCAAACCGCGTGCGAGACACTATGTCTGTACCAGGTACGGTATCCCTACAGGTGACACCCGGCTACTACGACATTCCGCCGTGTTGAAAGACGCCTAAGGACAACAGGCGGGATTCCAACCAGCCACCAGTCCGCGGTAGGCCCGTTACAGAAGATGAAACAGAAGAGGCCGTTCTGGAGGCAGCTCGTAATAATCCACACATCAGTACAAAGGCGATTGCACGACAGGTGAACACCAGCCAGCCGTCCGTCTGGCGAATACTGCATGTACATATATTTCACCCATACCATCCTGAGCTACACCAAGAGCTCCGCGGGCGGGATTTGGAAACTCGAATGGAGTTCTGTCGGTAGCTATTAGGCAGGCGAAAATGATGCTGCATTCGTATAGCATTTCCTGTTCGCGGATGAATCGAGCTTCCAGAAAAATTGGAACGTCAGTCGCCTCAACATGCACTACTGGAGTCCGGACAATCCTCACTGGGTGTGACAGGCAGCCCATCAAGTGCGATGGGGAGTGGATGTTAAGTGTGGAATCTTGGGAGATCGCCTGATTGGACCTTATTTCTTTGAGGGCCATTGGACGGGCCCACGCTACATGTACTTTCTGCGTCAGGAACTCCCACTGCTGCTGGAGGATGTGCCCTTGCACGATCGTTTGACGGTGTGGTTGCAACAGGATGGAGCTCCACCACATTCGACTTTCCCCGTTCGTAACCATCTGAACGAGGAACTGCCAGGGAAATGGACAGGACGAGTGGGCCCTGTTCCTTGGCCCGCTAAATCACCGGATTTAATGCCGTTAGACTTCTTCTTGTGGGGTCATTTGAAGAACGTCGTTTACACTCAAGCGCCGGAAAACCCCGACCAGCTCCGGCAACTAATCACGGACGCCTGCCAAGCAATACACCTGGAATGCTTCAGCGCGCAAGATGATCTATTGGACACCGGGCCCGAATGTGCATAAACCAAAACGGCCATCACATCGAGCATTTGCTGCGATAAAACCTTGTCAGGGCAGTTGTGTTTCAATTATTCCCGGCCTGTATGTATCCGGCCTGCTAACTAATCGATCCTTCTTAGGGCCACAAACACATTCATTCACACACGATTTGCATGAAAGCGGGTATTGAACTTACATTGCGAGCGGTACGTAATAAACGAATATTTCAAAAATTTGTAAATTTCGCCCCGTACTCAACCTTCCACCCGACATGCAAGCTCGCTCCGATACGCCTTTACCAATTACACTAGGGTTCCGTACGGCACACAGGGCAGCTTATTGCAACTATTAGGTTCACTGCGGTCACAATATCAATTTAGTGTTTCGCCGGCGGCGTTTTAGGTTCATTATGATCTAGAAGAGACACGCACACACATTACGGCGTCCTATCAAGGTGAAGCGATAAATACCAAGATATCCGATTGTGTTGTCTGAGCATACCGGCAGGGCAAATGTTTTCAGGACGGAATGAATATTGTGGGTTGCATAAAACTACATTGGAAGGGGCGGCTGAATCGCGCTGTATATGTCCTGGTCTTTTAGTTCTAATTTCATATTCATGTCTTGGCCTTCTAGTACTATCCTCATCACCGCGTCTTGGCCTTCTAGTATTATTCTCATATCTATGTCTTGGCCATCTAGTACTATCCTCATGGCTTTCTAGTACTATCCTAATATCCGCGTCTTGGCCTTCCAGTACTTTCCTTATATATACGTCTTGGCCTTCTAGTACTATCCTCATGTCTATGATTTGGCCTTCTAGTACTATCCTCATGGCCATCTAGTACTATCCTCATATCCGCGTCTTGGCCTTCTAGTACTATTCTCATATCTGTGTCTTGACCTTCTCGTACCATCCTCACATCTATGTCGTGGCCTTCTAGTACTATCCTCATATCCATGTCTTGGCCTTCTAATAGGCCACTTATTCTCATATCTGTGTCTTGGCCTTCTAGTACTATCCTCATATCTATGTCTTGGCCTTCTAGTATTATCCTCATGGCTTTCTAGTACTATCCTCATCGCCTTCTACTACTATCCTCATATCCGCGTCTTCTAGTACTATCCGCATAGCCTTCTAATACTATCCTCATGGCCTTCTAGTACCATCCTCAGTCCCGCGTCTTGGCCTTCTAGTACTATCCTCAAATCTGTGTCTTGACCTTCTAGTACTATTTTCATATCTGCGTCTTGGCCTTCTAGAACTACCCTCATATCTATGTCTTGGCCTTCTGTTCTCACCGAGCGAGTTAAATACGCGGTTTTCAGCACGTGAAGTGTGAGCTGTATTTACATTTAGGAGATAGTAGGTTCTAAACCCAGTATCGGGAACCCGGAAGATGGTTTTCCATAGTTTCCCATTTTCATATCAGGCAAATGCTGGGATTATAGGCCTATGTCATTTAAGTCCACGGTCGCTTCCTTCCCAATCCTGGTCCCTGTCCTCTCCCATAATTTACCATAAGACGATGTAAAATAAAATAAAATAAAATAAATAAATAAATAAATAAATAAATAAATAAATAAATAAATAAATAAATAAATAAATAAATAAATAAATAAATAAATAAATTGTCATATTTGTGTGTGCGTGTGTGTGTGTGTGTGTGTGTGTGTGTGTGCGCGCGTGTCCAGCTCTTGTTCCCTTTCTCTACGGGGTCAGGTATGAAGTGAGATGAATCTTCGTTGCGAATTTTTTTTATGAGTGGATGTCCTCAGAGGAGTTAATGAGATGAAAGTATGACATGATATATGACAGTAGGAAGCGAGAGGGTAAAAGCCGGTGCCGCCACATGGCCTACTCTTATCGAATAACACCAAGTGGTCTGCTGAACGCTTAACGTCTCCATCCGACGGGCTAATCACTATTAACTCTACCATAGGTACATCCAGTGTGGAGAGGTTTGGTATTGCGTTTAGGCGTTTGGCACCTAATCTTTTGATTGGACGTTAAAGGCCTAGTATATACCACCACCTCTCCTCTTCGGCCAACATTCTGATGGTGAAATGGTTTTCCATCAAAGGTACTCAAACCGGATAACCACAGTGTCAGATAGTCATTGCCATCAGACGGGTTTTTCTCGTACCTTTGTCAAATCTACAGGATGTATTCTATCCAAATTCATTTATACATTTCAAAAATGTGTGGGAAGAGCCGAGGAGGTAATATTTTCAAATAGGAACTCGTGTTACACGCGAAACAATATCACGTATTACAAGAGCTCTTGGGAGATGTGCCATTGAACATCCGGCAAAACATGTGGTTCAACCTGAGGGTACACCACCTCAATTTAATACGTTGAAAGTCTGTTTCGATTACAATGCGGTCCTGAAAATTCAATATTCATTGACATGCCCCACAACGGGTGACTTAAACGCACTCTACAGTGTGCTAGCTGCAGTACCAGACCTGTAGCTCAGATCCTTTCAAACAGAACAAAGATGGCCTTGGCCACCATAGCTCAATTGGTAGAGCAACCGACGCGAAATCGGGAGGTTGTGGGTTCGGATCCCACTGGTGTCCGGCTGGCCATTTTTGTTCTGTACTTAACATGTCTTCAATACGTACTACATGTACGTAACACATAACACGACCTAATACGTTGAAAGTCTGTTTCGATTGGAAATGTTTATCTCCTGTTGGAATTATATGCGGCTACTTTCCAGTCAGTTGGGATATAAGGATCTTTCAAATTTCTCCAGGTATCTTTCCATTTCGATATACAGACTCCAGACAGGAAACTTGAATGGGCATTAGCTGAAATGGAGAAGAAGAAAATGTTGATATTTGCACTACAAGAGACATGCTTCACAGGATCGGATACTTTTGATTCAGGAAATTAGAGAATACTCAAAGGAAAACATGGGAGGAGAATCGGAAGAAATCTGCAACAGTTCGGTACAGCTTGCTGTGCAAACAAGTGAATAATTGACTCGATAACAGATTTCAGTTCCCCCTCTAACAGATTGTCCACACTGACACTGAAGTGCACAAACAGACGACACACATTATTCAATGCACATGCTCCCACAAATGAACACATCCGAAATATCCCTGAAAAGGGGGAATTGTTTTGGAACCAACTCGAGAACGAACTGCATAAAACTCCCTATAACAATTAAAAAATGTTAATGGGTGAATTCAATGCTCAAGTATGGAAAGAAACTTCAATTTCGAAAGATAGTGCGCTATTATACTACCCACAATAGAACAAACACACATGGTAAAATATTTGTCGAATTGTGTGAAACTTTTCATCCTAAACGTATGTCTACATAATTCAAAAGATTTCCCAAGAAAAAGCAAACGGCGCTCTCTTCGGGATGACTTCGAGGAATTTTAGCTAGATCATGTTGCAATCTTGCAGACGAATATTAGAGAAAGCATGACTGTGTAAGAACGGAAAACAGCCAACCCTGACACAGACCACTTCTTAACTCGCATAAAATTTAGGCCTATTCCATAAAATAAGAAAAAACTAAACCAACAGAGAGTAATCCAACAAGTTGAGCTTCAGAGGAATAACCTTTCCTAAATCCGAACTGCCTCTATCGAACCAGTTGGTAATTTTGCAAACGTATCTAATATAATCAGGAAAAATCATTTCCCAGAGCTAACAAACAATACATGTCAAGCGGATTGGCCTGTAATTATCGGCTTTATGTTTATCAGCCCTTCCCTTTTCAGTGGACTACTGTAGCAACTCTCGATTTATTTGGTATAGCTCCTTCATGCAAAAAGTAATCACGTAATTACTTCAGATATGGTACTATATCCCAACCCAGTGTCTTAAGTATATCCCCAGAAATCTCATCAATTGCATCTGCTTTTCTAGTTTTAAACTTTTGTATCTCGTTGTAAATTCTCTTGTTATCGCAGGTATTTTTACAATTGGCTTTATATTGAACCAACACAAGTAAGTCTTATGGAAACGATATAGCTAAATTTCAATTTTAATAGTATTAGTCTCCTCCCCTATCTGGAAATTATCTTTGTAATAAACAATCTTTGCATGCTGCTGACAGAATACTTCTGCTTCTGTAGATCCTCACATTCACATTCCTCTTGTTCATTAATGGTTCATGGAATGTCCTTCTTGGAACCTGTTTCTCCCATATGTTAGTTATACATACAATTCAATTTTTCAATTTTCTATAGAGCTCAGCTGGTTTTACCTGCACCACGTCCAGAATATTCTTCTCTCTAGTTGGTCCATCACTGACCAGAAAAACAATATCACGTATTGCAAGAGCAGTACGTATTGAAGACATGTTAAGTACAGAACAAAAATGGCCAGCCGGATACCAGTGGGAGGTTGTGGTATTGCTGTTCTAACTTTTTCTACTAATTCTTGTTTACGGTGTTCTAATAAGATGTTAAAAATTAGGAGATGCGCTTCTTTTTAATTGTGCACAATACTGGTTCGATTTTCTTACAAAGTGTATTACAGTATTTGAAGCTATTCTCCAATGGCCATTAACTTGGTATTGTTTCTTTATACAAGTTCTAATCATTCTTTCTATTTGAATTATTTCAACTATTTCATCAGTATTATTAGTTTTGAAACTAAGTTCACTTGCATAAGTCACCTGTGGCTGTGTGCCTCTTTCAAAAAGCCTGAATTTTGCTGCATTCGATAAGCTTTTTTTGTTGTACTGGATGTGTTTTGGTGACATAATTTGCTTTCTTTCATTTATTTACTATATTTTGTTAGGTTGGTTTTTCGTTCCGATTATAAGTTATAATTTCACCCAAATACTTAAATTTATGAACAATTTCGATTTCATGTTCATTAACATTAAAATTATTTTTGAGTGGTGGATCAGTTAACATGATTTCAGTTATTTCAGAAGAATTCGAAGACCAATTTTCTGTGCATTTCCTAAATGTTGTTAGATAATAATTAAAGGTCATCAGAAAATCCCAAACAGTTTAAGCTAATTTTTTCTTTAGAACATCCGATATTGATGTTTTAAGATTCTTTTTTGAACCATTCCATTTCTCAATTAATTAATTAATTAATTAATTAATTAATTAATTAATTTTCAGCTCAATATATTGAAATAAATGATAATTATTCAATCAGTCTGTCATGTGAAATTTCTCTCAGATTAGTCCGGCTCCATGGCTAAATGGTTAGCGTGCTGGCCTTTGGTCACAGGGGTCCCGGGTTCGATTCCCGGCGGGGTCGGGAATTTTAACCTTAATTGGTTAATTTCGCTGGCACGGGGGCTGGGTGTATGTGTCGTCTTCATCATCATTTCATCCTCATCACGACGCGCAGGTCGCCTACGAGTGTCAAATAAAAAGACCTGCATCTGGCGAGCCGAACATGTCCTCGGACACTCCCAGCACTAAAAGCCATACGCTATTTCATTTCATTTCTATCAGATTGATGTTTCGACAGACAGACAGACAGATATTTCATTTTTATATAGATATACTAGCAAATGTACCCGTGCTTCGCTACGGTACTCTAAATTGTATACGGATATCGAAGTAAATTACTGTACATGCAGTGAATAACATGTTTTTAATTCCATGTCTCTGAGCGTTATCCGAGAAAAAGCATAGGGAGGTCCACATACGTTGCTTCTAATGTAAAGAGCGAGTAGCGGAGTTGTGACGATAACGGCAGGTCCACTAACCTACTGCCATTCACAATCGATTTGGGAATATTCATTATAACGACGGGCCCCATTGCCTGCTGCGCGGCCACCATATATTTGGGGAATTTTCGTTGCAATGACAGGCCCCATTTCATACTTCCAGACAGATAACAATCGAGGAATTTTTATTATAATGGCAGGCACCTTCCCTACAGCCAGTCAAAATTTAGTTGTGCTGCTATCAATATAATGGCAGGCCCCTTTTCTTAATGTCAGTCAGCTTACTGCCAGTCACACCGAGTTGGTGAGTTTCAATTATGATAGCAGGCCACTATGCCCAACGTCAAGAATATTTTAGATGGGCAAAAATGTGTTTATAATGGCGAGCACCCCAGCCTAATACCAAACACAATCGGTTATGGGAGCTTTAAAAAAATTGTATGTTCCCTGGCCATCTGCCAGTCTAATCGAGAAGGAAAATATTCATTATAATGGTACACAGGAGTTGGAGATAGACCCCATTCATACTGCCAGTTTAAGTCGATGTGGTGAGTACTGATTACAAAGGCAGATGCCCTCCTGCTGAGAGTCATTATCGATTTGTAAAGTATTAATTACAAAGGCATGCAAACTCCTTCTGGATCGCTACAAATCGATTTCAATGAATAAGTAGAGATCAACATACGAAAGCAAGTGCATTTTTACCATCATTTGAAGATTAACTGCTCTAAAAGGTTCACCATATCGACAATAGGATTGTAGGCCTACGATAAGACGCCATATATAACAGTCTAAATGGCTGGTCATATGATATGTTCTCATATATCATATATTTTGGGGTAAGATTGAGCTAGAATATTGAATACGGTGAAATTTTGGTAAAGTTTTCTCACATTGAATTACTCTTCGTACATATATGTGACAACTACATCATAGAATTTGGTACACATGTAGCTACTGCGTGGGGCAAGGTTTACGTAGAAGTTCATGCTCCTATCTTTCGGATAAGTGAATCAAACAACCAATTATACGTGTAAAAAGTGCAACAAATACGTACAATCCAGAAATCCAGTCAAATTTAACGCATAAGGGATAGAGATACGACAAACAGTCATAGGACCAATGTTGTAGATCACTCCAAATTGAACCGAGAATGTGCCATCCGTTTTGTGATACGACTTACCGTTTAGCCACCAAAGACCTCAAAAGGAAGGTCTGCACTGTCTTTAAAATTGCCTCCATATTTCGATATTTTTGGGGGGTAAAAAATAAACATTTTTAACATCTCGTAATTTTTCTGTCGATTACAGGCTAAAAGCTATATTTTTGCTCAATTTAAATTTTCTAGCTCTTCTGGCAGATTTTGCCGCCATCTTGATATGGAGGAGAGGATTAAAAATTAGGACTTTCAGGAGACTTTTAAGCCCATGAAACCTATAGGTTATCGTTTAGGATAAATATATCTGACTGCGTTCTTATGCTGAGCCCCAAATTTGAGACTCCCAGCGAGGCCCCTCAGGGTATTTTGAAAATTTTCTATTTTTCTTGGGTTCCTGAAGTCACCAGCTTCTCTGGTACCGGTACCAAGTTTTAAGTTTCTAGGATGCCTGGAAGTGTCTCATTAATTCACGTCTATTTTAATGTATATACCTTAACTTATATATACAGTACAGTATACTACGTATATAGATAGTTCCAAACCGACTTCCATTTTTTAATATGGGTTATATCTAACCCCGTTCCCTATGTGTTCTAGGGGTGTCCAGCCCCCACAGTATGTTTTCCAGATAGTAGGTAATATTTGTATGCCTCCCACCCCAAAGCGGGCCCAACTTGTACTTTAAAAATATCCTGAGTGACACTATTCATCTCAGCAACACCGAAAAGTATGGATTCGACACTATTTTCGATTATTTCCATATATCACTAAAAAATCCCCCCCCCCCACACCAAAGGGGGCTGAAGTTGGACTTTAAAAATTTTCAGAGTGTTACTATTCATCTCAGCGACCCCGAAATCAACGGATTCGACACTATTATCGATTATTTTTATATATCACTGCCCCCTCGCCCCCCTTCACGAAGGGGGCTGACTTGGACTTTAAAAAATACGGCGTGTCACTATTCATGTCAGCGAACCCGAAAACTATGTATCCGACACTACTTTCTATTAATTTTATATATAACGCCCCTGATCCCCACCCCTAAGGGTGCTAGGGATCGCTTACCCCCACAGTGCTCGTCTCCAGATGGTAAGTTATGAGTGTACCAAATTTATTTGATTTTTCTCCAGTGGTTTAGGAGGAGATGTGTCATTTACATACAAACATACAAACATACAAACATTCATTTTTATATATATAGATAGATGATAGATAGATTTTTATCTTCCTGGCACCCAACGTGTATTTCGTAGTGTCATAATATATTGTCCACTCGCTCGCTACTGGCGCGGTAGCTTGGTAACCCCTGCCCATGACATGCCATGCCCCGGGGGACACCATCCCATTTCTCTTTGAAAGTGTAATTGCGAGAAGGAAACGAGCAGAAAAGACAGAGGAAGACATCATCACTGCAGATATCAGGCAGGAATTGTTAATGAGTTCTAATGCAGAGACGAGTCTTCCCGGGCACATCCCACGAACTGCTGTGGGGCTTTCCAAGTAACTGCGAATTTGTACTCTGTGAATGTGATCTACCCTCGGTGGGCAATGAATTAGGATTTTCATTAATTTATTACTAAGGCTTACTCCTCCACTGTTTACGACCTACTTACAGGCCTGTTTTACGCCCAACAAGAGAAGACAGGGTGCAGAAAAATTTATTTCGTAAATTAATTCTATTCAAATCTATCCTAGAGAAAATTGTAAGAATTCAGAATGAAAAGTTTGGAGAGAAAAACAAAGGTGTTGAAATTAATTGCTTGGAGTTTTCAGATGATTTTGATATACTTTCAGAGAGCGTGACAGATGCAACAACACAAATCAATATCTTGGAAGAAATAGCTAAAAAAGACAAGTTTGCAAATTTCTGTACAAAAAACAAATTACAAACACAAAAATCGCTACAAAGTTTTTGACAATTATCTTGGCTGAATAGAGAAAGTAAAGACATTTAAATATCTGGGAGAAATAATTCAAGTAATTTAGAAATATATGTTGTAGAGGAAAGGTTACACAAGATGGAAAGAACGTATGGCATAATTAAGAATTTTTACAAAAAGGAGTGCTTATGTTAAAACAAGGCACTACAATACAGTGGGGAAACCAAAATGTCTTTATCCAAGTGCATGTCTAGTTTTTATCTGTAGGTTAGATCAGCTGGAAGTGCTAGAAAGAAAAATGAAAATGAAAATCCACAGCCTGTTTTCAGTCATTCGACTATACTGCTAATAATAAGAGTTGGTGTCTGACATTTCTTAGAGGGAGGTCCGTTTACTGCCTGCCGAGGCGGCATAAAGGGAGTGTCTGTGTGGTTGCCATGGAAACGAGGGTGGGGCGACTGAGGTTGCCATGGAGATAAAACTTCAGGGCAGCTCGTCTTGCTGGGAGTTGCCAAACCTGTCACTGTCACTGATAACAGTCTGATTGTTTGTATCGCAAATGGGACGACACCGCCTGGCCAGGTAGTCTACAACAGATCACAGTGGTCAGAATGAAGGAGGGAACAAGTGAGCCGGAAGCGAGGGGTAAGAGCATGTAGAAAGGAATGCTGGAATGTGGCAACATCGTGAAATGGCACGTGCAGTGCTCCTCCCTCCAAACTTACCTGTCAGACGCCAACTTTAGTTAAGTCTATTATAGGTCACGTACGGAATGAAAGAAGCCCCATCTAGCGGCGAGGATAGGAACTGTGCCGGCTATCGAATCCTGTCGCACTCCTCTGGAGCAATAATTAATGACTGACAGATGAAATGAAATGATATTGGAGAGTGTTGCTGGAATTAAATATGACAGGGAAAATCGGAGTACCAGAAGAAAAGTCTCGTCCAGCACATTTTCACATGGAGTGACCGGGATTTGAACCACCGAACCCAGCGGTGAGAGGCAGGCGCGCTGCCACCTAAGCCACGGAGGCTCTAGAAAGAAGAATCATGAGAAATTTTTTTGTCGAATGAAAACAACAGAACAATGGAAAAGAAGAAATAATAATGATATATACCATAACAGGGAAAAATATAACAGAAACAATGAGAAAGGTGAGATTGCTACTTTTTGGACATGACTACAGAATGGATGATAACAGACTGAGACGAGAATAAGAGAGGAGGGAATTATAGAAAGAGATTTTTAAAGATAATGTTTTAAGAATGGGAGGAATGAAAAGTAAAGCCGATCGAAAGTGGTTTGACAGATGCAAGAACACAAATCAATATCTCTTGAGAATCTCTGTAGAAAAATCACATTTATTACAAACACAGAAAACGCTCCAATATTTTTGACAACACATATTGGTTGAATAGAGAAAGTGAAGAGATTGAAATACCTGAGAATACCTGACTGAAAAAAAATCAAGGTGGTGGTTTAGAAAAAATCTGCTTTAGAATAAAGGTTACAAAGGAATTTTTACAACAAGAAATAAAAAGAGCAAAGCCATCTCCGTACAGGCCATGAAGACCCTTGGAGGGGCGGAAGGTAAAGGCTTCCACTATCCGTAACCTTGGCACTTGTCCGGCTGCCTTTGTCCCCATGAATTAACCTGGTACTAATTTTGTAGTTGAACTTCAGGACCATGTGCACCTGCAGAAGTGGAAATCTCGTTTTTCGATTTCCTGATGGGGAATCGAACCCACGTCCTTCCGGTGAACCGAGCTCGCCTTTATCGCCTCGGGCACGCAGCCCCTACAACAAGAAACACTTATCTAAAAATCTTAAAATAAGGCACTACAGTACAGTGGTGAAACCAGAATGTCTTTACGTAAGTGAGTGTCTAGTTTTGAACTATCGTTTAGATAAACTGGAAGTAGTAGAAAGAAGAAACATGAGAAACATTTTAGTTCGAATGAAAGCAACAGCACAATGGAAATTAAGAATTAATAATTAACTATACTAAAACATGTAAGATATAACTGGAACAATAAGAAAAAGGAGATTGCTATTTTTGTACCCTGTTTTCGCCTTATGGATGCAATAGAATGGATGATAACAGATTGACAGAACAGATATTCAAGTACGAGCTGGATACACGAGGTCAAGAAAGATGTAGAAAGAGTAAATAATAGGAAAAAATTATAGAAAGATATGTTTTTAAATAATGTTTTAAGAATGGGAGGATTCCGAGGAAGAATGAAAATAAACCCGTTCCAAAGTGGTCTGAGGGGAGAAGATTGAATCGTACTGCCGTGATGAAGAAATAATGGTATGAACGGAGGAGGGAGAAACAAGGAAGGATGAATTGAAATTGACATGTGTGGTCCCTAACAGGCCACATCGTAAACAATAATAAGAAGAAGTGTTAGAGTGTACAAATATTAGTATTTTGAACATAGGAACAACAGGTTAGTTGTGATTAATGTCAGCGCTACCCACGCTTAAATATCTCAGATCGGCTGACAACCTGCCAGGAGCTCGATCGTAAACACGTTGCACACTATTTGATTTTGGACTACGTAGTAGATGCAGACAATAAAAAGGGACAAACGTACCGTACATCAGAGTAGATCTTCGGAATGTCTCTAGAGTTAACAACCAGGTACATTTACATTTAAAAGCTTCTTAGCTTTCACCCACTTGACTCACTGCCCTTATTATGAGGGAAAGGAACAAAACACAATAAGAATCCGAAGGAATCGGAAAAGCAGGAGCAGAAATTCATACTACATGGCCGAAAATGACAATAAAAATGGATAAATATAAAAGTCCGAAAATAAAACAGAATGGGATGCTGAACCCACTGAAGCAAGCCCGTGACAGGACTTGCATAAAACCGAATGGGGCAGAAGGTCCGGTGGCACAGAGAATAAGCCATACTACGTTGGTGCTGAGAAGTATGAAAACAATTTAGAAATTTAGGAAACCTTAGTCACTAAAAAGTAACGTGAACAAAGGAAACGAGGGTTCACACTCGTACATCCTTTATAATTAGATCACATTCACTAGGATGGTTACACTCTGTCCTCAGACACAGTAGAAACCTAAAAATTACAAAACTAATCGAATTTAAGAAAACCTACATTATAAAATTAAGGCTAAAAGGAAGCGCTGGTATTTTCTCATCGCAAAACACTCAAGTAAGTTCACATGTTAGAGGAAAGGATTATCGCTTACCTTAAATGCTGTCCCATTCGCCGATTGTCTCGTGTCAAGAGAACTTCACATGTCGCTGCACTGTTCAAGATCCAGATTACCAAGATTGCCAGTATTTACAGGTGCGAGCTCGGCGATGATTGGCTGGTTTAATTAGAAATGCCAGTAGTGGCAACTTAGAAACAGAAGACTTAAGCTTTCTTGTGCCAACCCCTAAACAGTTACATAACTCTGGTAAGTCGTACAAAATCCAAGTCCCTAGGTGGCACTCCAAAATCAAAATTATAAACTTTAAAATGAAGTACTCTTCAGAAATTCAGCATATATCCATACGAGTTCACCACCCTCAGGCGTTTAAAATATTGCATATTATTAGGGAATTATTATTATCACCAAGGAAGGAAATGTGAAGGATTTTTTAGGCCTTCGCAATCTAACAACGTCGGGATCGGAAGAGGAGTTCGGATAGGAAAGCTGAAAGTGAAGAACCTTACAAGTGTGGAATCAATGTCAATTCAGCTCCAGGGTCCTTGGTCACCAACCCACACTCCCAAGTGAAAGCCCTTGAGGATTTCTCCGGCAGGCGTGGAATAACATGAATGTATTCTAAAGCCACCATACGGATGATTCGTTTTTCATGCGCGGTAAATGTGAGTAATATTGAGGTAATGGATAGGTTACGTATTGCTACCTAACAAAAGACGGATGCTTGGTTATTTCGGACACTTGAAGTGCAACGGACAGTACACTGAAAAGAAAATTGGAGATGTAACGGAAAATACAAGGACATCGGGGAATTGGTTGACAAAAAACATTTTGTGTAGGCTTTTGGGCTTATGCCGTGTCAAGAAAATAAGGTGAAATTCTTTACGTTTCGCAGAGAAGAAAATCTCGACTGTCCACGTGAAAGGCTTCTTAAACAATGACTTTTTTAGATTTAGACGTTATAATAGTACGTTCATTCGTCACCAGATGGCTCCCCGGACGTGGCACAGCGCTAGCGTTCGAAGCGGAAGCTGACCGAATCATCAGAATCAGTCTAAGAGTGTCACATAACATGTGTACGTAACATATGACATTGACAGGTGTATGGCATTGACACAAGCCTGGAATGAAACATCTGGCGATGAGGAACGTACGAATATTGGAAAACAGCGAGATGAAATAACAAGAGTGAAAAGACGATAGTAACCAGCCAGACAAATCGGCAATAACTGAGCACGCTCTATCGTCGGGTCATGATGTCATGTTCCAAGATGCTCGAGCTCTTACCCACATTAGACACTACAGGTCGAGGATTATACGGGAAACTGTGGAAATACGTAAAATTCCTAACAATTTCAACAGGGACACTGGCTATCAATTAAATAATACCTGGTTGCCAGCCATTAAAGATTTACCTAGGTAGTTCCCTTCCTTGTCTCGTTGTTGGGGATACGGAATGGGTATTTTGCCGAAAATTTGTCATTTTTATATTATTGTTATTTCTTAATATGTCAAATGTCCTCTTTAAAATGGTGTGTAAATTATGATGATATGATAACTACAAGTATGCTTTTTGAAATAATTTATATGATGATGCACGCTAGATTTCTGTTGACCGGGCGAGTTGGCCGTGCGCGTAGAGGCGCGCGGCTGTGAGCTTGCATCCGGGAGATAGTAGGTTCGAATCCCACTGTCGGCAGCCCTGAAGATGGTTTTCCGTGGTTTCCCATTTTCACACCAGGCAAATGCTGGGGCTGTACCTTAATTAAGGCCACGGCCGCTTCCTTCCAACTCCTAGGCCTTTCCTATCCCACCGTCGCCATAAGACCTATCTGTGTCGGCGCGACGTAAAGCCCCTAGCAAAAAAAAAAAAAAAAGATTTCTGTTGTGAGTAGACATAACGGTCTCTTGCAAGTGGTACAATGTTAGGTATTTATATTACTTAGAGGATGGTGAATCTAAGGCTTTCAAAGTGGTTCAGGATTCTAAACCCTATGGTAATGATGTAAATATAACCAAATCGGAATGTGTTGGTCACGTTCAGAAACGTATAGGGACAAGATTGAGGCGACTAAAATCAAGAATGAAGGGAAATAAATGTGGTGATGGTAGAAAATAGAGGGTAAGAACAGATTGATTGATTCAGTTATTGATACTCTCCAGAATTACTGTGGTCTGGCAATCAGGCAAAATAGCCTACTAATAATGTGGAAGCAATGAGGAAAGCTGTTTTGGCATCATACCTAAGTATTTCCACATTTATTCCAGTAATGAAAATCCTGTACATGGCTTGTGTCCTTCAGAGACAGACAGCTGGTGCAAACATAACAGGAGCAAAGTAACAGGGGAGAAATATAACCATCCTCACAGTTTGCCACCAGCCATTATGGATGAGATCAAACCAATTTTCAGGGATCTTTCTGACAAAAGTCTCCTGAGAAAATGCCTGCACGATAGGACACAAAACCCAAACTAATGTGTCAAAAGTGTCATCTGGAACCGCCTACCCAAAACAGTGTTTGTGGGTTTCAGCACACTTCATTTTAGTGTATACGATGCTGTTTCAAGTTTTAACCAGGGAAACATCACAAAGTGCGAAGTTATGCAAGTGTTAGGGTTGAATGTTGTGTGTCGAACTGTTGATGCAATGTTGCGTAGTGACCTGCTAAGACTAAGGCCTGCTGAAAATGTCATTAAAAAATAGCCATTCAAGCCAGAAATGACAGAAGAGGTGCTAAGAAGAGACTACAAGAGGAATTTAAAGAAGATCCAGATAATCCGAGCTATGGACCTGGCATGCATGGATGTGTTAACTTTGAAGCCCGTTTCCCGTAAGTTTACTTTTTTAATGCATAAGGTGCATTTTCTCAGCCAGTTTTGAATATATGAACTTGAAATTTGTAGGCCATACTGATAAATACCTCTTTCAACTACTGAAACAACAGTTTTTAATTTGTCTGTATATTACAAATTTTATTAGCAAAAATACATTCTAAAAATACCAAAAATATCTAGTTTCAAAATAAAAAATAATATCTTTCTTAATTATGTCCTTATAAAAATTACGTTCATTTCAGTAGAAGACCAAGATATTCAACTATAAGCTGCAAAAATTTGAAGTGTCTACCTTCAGTGGATTCAGAGAAAAAGTACAATATAAACAGCCGATTTTATCATTGGCAGCATAGGGCATTCCGTACCCCCTTAATAAGCCTTTCTTATGGGCAGTCGAGATTTTCTTCTGATGACGCAGAGCACAGTTCTCTGCGAAACGTAAAGAATTTCACCTTATTTTCTTGACACGGCATAAGCCCAAAAGCCTATACAGTATCATGTCTATATGTAGGGGCCTTGAAAGCATCAATGGCAACAGAAAAATATTTTGGCTTAAGAATCTGGGAGACTTGTGCAAGAAAAACACATTTTTGTGCGGCAGTATCTAGAGTACACGTAGCTGTTATGGGCTCCACCTTTCGGCAGACGAAGAAGATACAATAATTATTCCAGGAAAAGTTGACTGAAATCATTTATCCTTAGAGTCTATAGAAAGTCGAGTCTTCAATTATTCTACCATTATTCGTATCGAAAGATTTCCTACTCTGAGAATCTAGTTCTCACAAGTCTGAATCATATTGCTTCTATCGTTTTCTGTTTTATTCTTCTTACCAGCTGGTGGTAGAGCTTTCTGATTCCGGTAATGATTAAGCTGTTACACAATATTTGAGAATTCAATATCAGTTTTCAATATCTCGATAATGAGTGTCAGAAAAATATTGTAACTCTTAGCGTGAAGGTATCGCGTGTCGCCCTCTAATGAGATGTTTTCTTTAAGTAATCTAGAAGGCGGTGGTGTGCAGCCTCTCAGGTTTCTGCTTGACGCCGCAGTTGTCGCTACAAGCAGCTTAAGAACATTAACATTGTTATCATAATGATGTTGTGTTTCCTAACGAGACGATGAGCTGTAAGACGTTATTAAGGACGCGATGTCTTTTGTAAGTTACGACACGGGCGTCTAACAAGCCCACAAGTAAAGTTTTAATATGAGTAATTCTTTTCTTTCAGGAGAAGTTTAGTTTTAGATAAAGCTCATTACTACCGTCATTTTGAAGAACTCTTTAGCTAGCAAAGTTTCTGTGGGATGAGTACGTTTGAAATGAAATTAATTAACATAAAATGAAATGTTAATAACACAGTCCTTATATGGCATGAGATGTGATGGTAGCGGTCGTAATCATTGTTTTTTCAACGATAATTAAAAAAGAAATGGAAGAAATATAACTCTTCAACGTATGGTGGATTTAAGAATAACTACAACTAGGAAGCCATCTTAACTTAAAACAAATTAGAGGAAAAATGGAAGAGTTAGGATCTTTCGAAGTATGATGGTGGTGATGATTATTGTTTTAAGGGGGATTGTACAGTAGAAAATACAAAACAAGTCCATTTCTTCATTTCATATGAACTTAATGATAATAACGACTTAAAATTATACTTCGTCTCTTATGTTTTATTGACTTCTCTTCTCCTATTTAGTCCTCATCTGCTATGACAAATATATCTCAACTGAAGAGTATGTTTAACTTTATCGCCGTAAAAAGCAGCCATTCGCAATTTTTCTTATCTCCTAAAGTTTTCAAGGAACTTTTTTGATATTTTCTAGTGATGTTTAGGAATCCCTAATGTAAGATTATGCCTTTGCTGGCAGGACCTAGTGTTTACAGTGCACTATGTCTTCTGGTATAGGCTAGAGCAATTTTGTTACTTTCATTGATCTGTCTCTGTCTTATCCTTGGCTTTGACAATATGAAAGTGACTGAGGTATGAGGGATGCTAGTAATGCCACTCCTTATGCAGCCAATCCCTGCTAAGAATGGTGTGAAAATGTTGCTCATAGGGTCGGTTGGTGCATGCATTTCAATGAGCTTGGCAGACTTATATGTAATAGCAACTTCTGGCTCGGTGAGGAAAGCAACGGGAAACTACCTCACTCCTCATTTCCCTAGTACGCCTCTTCAGTGATACCTAGGCCATCTATGACAGCTGATGGCAGAGCTGTTGAGGATCCAACCAGCCTTAGGGCTGAAGACTGAACATACATACAATGTAAGATTTCTTTCAATTTTATTATGAAAAAAAGCAAAACCAAAGTCACCTCCGTACAGGCCATGAAGGCCCTTGGAGGAGTGGAAGGTAAAGGCTTCCACCATTCGTAACCTCGGCACGTGATGGGGTAGAGTGGTTAGCTCTACGCCCGGCCGCCTTTGCCCCCAGGAATTAACCTGGTACTCAGTTTTGGTGTACGCTGAGTGAACCCCAGGGCCATATGCACCTCCGGAAGTGGAAATCTCGTTTCTGAAATTTTATAACTTCCTGGCGGGGATTCGAACCCACGTCCTTCCGGGCGAACCGAGCACGCCTTTACCGCCTCGGCCAGGCAGCCCCTTTTTTATCAAAAGCTGAACAAAAATTTTTATGGACGTTTTTATTGGGGAAATAATTGAAAACTTAGACATATATTTGTACCATTTTCTCATTATCAACTACTGGAATTAAAATGAATGTTCTATTATAAGTTCAACAGTTCTTGCTAATTTCTGGGAACTACAATAAATTGTCTACTTTTTTCTTGTAGTAAGATACGATTTTTTAAAATTTATTACATTTTTTCCAAATTTTTGCAGTGTGTGAATTTACAAAATTCTGAAAATTATTATGGTACTTAAACAATTATAGTTCCTAGGCATTATTGTAAACTAGATTGTACGTGTACAAAATCATCAAGATTGGTGCTACCAGTCTGGAGAAAATGGTACATTTATATTCAATTGTTTTATAGGAAATAAAGAAAATGAAAAATAGTAGCGAAATGACGTGACGTTCTTATATCCCAGGGCAATAATCCTCCTCAATATCCTCATCTCCCTCTTTTATTCTTCTTAATGCAATCTTCTTTCTGTCCTGGATCACTTTGTCATGGCCTCAGTTGCACGATTGGCGTAGATTATCCGAGCATTGTCAATGGAGCGAATAGGCTTATTACATTTACTTCCAGGTAATATTCCCATTGTTTTTAAGACTCCAATTATTGATACTAAACTATCATTAAATGTCAGTACAGCATCATATGCACCTATCCTACGTGTCTGAATGCTCACAAAGACATTCTTAGGGACGCTCTCCCAGATACAGTTGTTCATTACATTCTGCGTTTTTCCATGAATACATTTTTTCAGAAGAGAGGGTTGGCTGAGGTCTCGATACATTTGTTTTGTACCTTGGATTATTGGTATTGGTAAGGCGTGTCTGTAGGTTCCACTAACTGCTACAGATTTCTTGTACTTACACCATGAGTCAGCCCCCGTTGGACAAAGATAGTGAATTTGATTTTCATCTTCAGAGCACGTAAAAAAGGTACGTATGTGAAATACCCCTTCATTTTAAATAATTTTTGTTATGTGCATAATTTCGCTTACTCTTCAAATGACGGAGTAAATTACAATTCTTACTATTTACTACGGACTTCACGCTCTGCAACCTGTGTCGGGCACCCTCGCAGACGTACAGTAATTTAAGGCAACCCTAACAAGAGAAAATCATATTTGTCTCGGGTTTAAATTTATCCCAACCTAATATATCTGAACACCGAGGTAATATTAGATAGAACTTTTCCTTTTGGTGTCTGTCTGTCTATCAGGTTGTGTTATACATAAAAAAAATAATTTTCGTTCATATTCTATAGATTCAAAAACTACTGCACCGATTTCGCTGAAAATTTCTTATTTTGTTCTTAATGCTCCTGGGAGGGTTATGGAAGTGGTTTTACATGTCAAATCCTCACCATTTCCTAGATTTAGGCCCTTTGGCACATCACAATAGGCTAATATAGGCGAAATATTGAATTGAGCACCATCAAATACCACCGAAGAGAGCCAGGATCGAACCTACCAAGTTAGGGTCCGAAGGCCAGCGCCTCAACCGTCTGAGCCACTCAACCCTGTGTTTACAGTCCACCGTCCTTTGTTACCTGAATAAAATTATCATTGGCTATACCAAATGTAATACTCTCTCAATGGACTTCCCTGTACCCGTTCCCCACTGCCCAACACGCGCCATACTCATCATGTGTGCCGTCCGCGTCTAACCTTACCACAACGTTCTCCCTACTCTTGGTAACTCTCTACCCGATATTGACATATACACACCCTATGCATCCTTCAAAGAAGAAATTAAAAGATTCCTCTGAGGTTCTCTGCATTTTTTCCATTTACTTCCCTCCTTCGAAAACGTTATCTTTCCTCTTGCTACTATCTGCGTCTGACGAGGAGTTGCGGAACGAGTAACAAAAACTACTCTCTTAGCTACAAACATCAGTCGTGACAGACATTGTGAGCTCTCTGAATCAATGAAAAAAAATCCACAGCCTGTTTCCAGTCATACGACCGGGTCAGGAATGGAATGAATGAAGCTCCCGTCTACCGGTGAGGATAGGAATTGTGCCGGCTGCCGAATCCTGTCACACTCCTCTGGGGCAATGAATTATGAATGACACATTATGTGAAATGATCTTAGAGAGTGTTGCTGGAATGAAAGATGACAGTGAAAACGGCAGTGTCCGGAGAAAAACCTGCTCTGCTTCCGCTTTGTCCAGCGCAAATCTCCCATGGAGTAACCGGGATTTGAACCACGGTACCCAGCGATGAGAGGCCGGCGTGCTGCCACCTGAGCCACGGAGGCTCTTCTGAATCAATGCATATTCCTCATTATACAGTGCACACAGTAAATGTATAACTAAGGCACAATTGCTCTAACACTTTGAAACTTCACACCACCACCTCAATTCGCAAGAGTCATCACGTGCGGAAGAGATGTTTATTGTCAGGCCTTGAGACCTGAGATAGGCGCATGCGTAGCAGCCATGTTTACCCCTCGCAGTTCTTACCTCGCAACCACGTGCCTTCTTGACAGACGAGCACAGTAACCCTGTGAATGCCAGTTATTGTCATTCTTGTTAGGTACTCTCCTATTGTTCTTAACATTTAATATTGTTGTTTATCACGATTTTTACCTTATTATACTTATTTAAATTTGTTTTATTATTAGTGTAATATGGACGTCCATCGGCAGTATCTACTAAATAAATAAATAAATAAACAATATATAAGTGAAATTTAGAGGAGAAATTTCAGACAGCTTTCAGATTAAGACAGGAGTGACACAACTGTGTTCTAGAGAAAGTTATTCTGAGTAATGAAGCCTTCGTGGATGATCCGGCGATTTTTCTGATTCACTTGACAGAGCCAAAAGCCAAATAAAACAACTTCAGATGAAGGCAGGCCTCACGATTTCATTTGAGAAACCACAGCTCATAACAAACGTCAAGATAGCTCCCAGAAATCTACAGATCAAACAGAGCAAAATAAAAGGGGCGGAGAAATTCAAATATCAAGGCGAGTGGATAGAACCTGATATTTCTGAGAAAGAGGCATTTAAATAAAGAATCAACAAGATGGAAATGGCCTACTGCCTCACGAAAATTATCTGTAACAAACGGCCAATATCTTTCAAGTTCAAAATTATACATTACTGTACAGTAATTCGACGAGTAGAATACCTCTCAATGAATAAGAAAGATCTGGCAGAACAACTAGAAGCCAAAGGAAGGACGATTCTAAGGAAGATCTTGGGCCCAATGCAGGAAAATGAAGAACACAGGAGAAGGCTCAATCATGAACTGTATCTTTATATGGACAAAATAACAGACACTATTAGGGGAAGAAGGATTTCTTTCTGTGGTAACTTAACACGTATGAGACCAGAAAGATTGTTCACCCAAATCTTTGCCTACTTTCTGAATAAGAAAACAAAAGGGGTCTGGTTCATCGAGGTGAAGAATTGGGGATCTTACGTCCTGACATCCTGCAACGTGACCCTTTAAAGAAGAAACTTGAAGGTCTACAGAGTTTTCGAACAGAACCTAAAATGAAGACCGCCAACACGTGGACCCAAGAACGCAAGGAAGCTCTCCGAAGGAGAATGCGGAAGTTCTGGGCGTGTGTTAAAGCTCAAGATAGAAAACGGTCCATAGCTGTCCAAAACAAAAGATGAAATTAATAAAAGTTGATGCCTTTCTGTTTGTACTTATATGTACGTTTTAGTAACAGGTTGCACACTGCAAATGGGTGTGACAATGGATGTATGTCCAGTCTTCAGCCCTAAGGCTGGTTGGATCCTCAACAGCTCTGCCATTAGCTGTCATAGATGGCCTAGGCATCACTGAAAAGGCGTACTAGGAAAATGAAGAGTGAGGTAGTTTTCCCTTGCTTTCCTCACTGAGCCAGAAGTTGCTATTACATATCAGTCTGCCAAGACCAATGAAATGCATGCACCAACCGACCCTATGAGCAACATTCTCATACCATTCATAGCAGGGACTGGCTGCAGAAGGAATGGCATTACTAGAATCGCTCATACCTCAGTCACTTTCGTATTGTCAAAGCCAAGGATAAGACAGAGACAGATCAATGAAAGTAACACAATTGCTTTGGCCCATACCAGAAGACATAGTGCATTGTAAACACTAGGTCCTGCCAACAAAGGCATTGACAATGGATAACAATGAAAGAAACGACTTATTTTTTTGTCAAGTCAGTACAGAAAAAGGCAGAAGAGCCATCAGAAGACGACTTAAATTGGAAGAATATTCAAAGCGAGAGGTTTAACTATGCCAATGGCGCCTTCTAGGATAACATGTGAGTGAAAATGTGTTACACCTTTATAGTCTTTTTTTACTCAAAAGTAACTTTTCTCACGCAAGAAACATGGCATCCTGAGAACTATTTGTCTGATTTCAATGAAACTTTGCAAAATTATGTATAATAATTGAAAAAAACGAAATGTATGTCCAGTATTATGGACAGTCAATTTATGTTAAAAACAGCAGAGGTGATGGTCAAAAGGTTGAAACTTTCAAATATTCAGGATAGTGTATTGTATTGTATCGTATTGTATTGTATTGTATTCTTTATTATTTTCCTCCAGATCTACAGTAAAAAATACCCATTTAACCTGTTAAATGAGAAAAATAATAATAACCAGCCTATAAGCCAGAACAAACTACAATGAAATGAACAGCTGATACGGATATATGGCCCTTGAACAACTCCTTCTCGGAGGCCCAATGGCCATGGAATTGCGACAAACGGCATATGAGATGAACAATGACAATCAGGCAAAATAGAATGGCCAAATTAATAAGGCAAACTATTTAGGGTATTGGCTAGATACGAAGAACAATTAAAAAACAGGGTGTGGAGGAAAACTTAATGAAAATGAAGGCAGCGTACATGAAGACTCTTGAGGCATACAGTAAGATAGCATTATCGAGAGGAGCTAAGATCCGATACTGCCAGACAGTTGTAAGACCAGACATTTTATAAGCATCAGAAACACTGAGCTTGAGAAATAGAATAGCAAAACTAGAACTGGAGAAACTAGAACGAAGGATAGGGAGAAAGATCTTAGGACCCATTAAAAAGGGAGGAACATGGTACGGTTGGGGAAAAACATGACTGCCTCAGTTCCTGGAAGCGAGCTGGAAGCCAGTAGTCAATCACACCCTGCACCCTGCTGAGTTAACGAGTTCTGAGTGATCCTTGTTTGTTTTGGAGAGGCTGCCAAACCACTTTCTTCCATACTCCCTGTAGTATTTACCCTTTCTTCGTGTAGAGTGCAGTAGCCGATTTGGCAACTCTGGCTGCAGTAGAGGTAGTAAATCCTATAAGTCGCTAATAGACACCGAGCTGCCGCTGGAACGAAGTAGTGTGAGGCGAGGTCGTCATGATTTGTCTCCAACTATAACGCAAGTTCGATAACAGGTATAACTTGAAAACAATATTCTCTCACTCATGGGTAACTAATGCAAATATCGAGGTCGAATCATTATTATGATTATCATTACTTTACGATTATTATTATTATTATTATTATTATTATTATTATTATTATTATTATTATTATTATTATTATTATTATTATTATTATTATTATTATTATTATTATTTGCAGGTATGGCTATGAAGTAATGTATATCCATTTAGTGTTAGTATTATTATTATGTACGTAGTTGAATGATCGTATTGTGAGTGAGGTTATGTCATGAAACAGGTGTTGTACTTAGACATTTATATCAGTTTCGTTAATGTAAATACCTGTAAATTAATATCATAATTTATTCTTGCCTGTAATGAATTGTAATCCATAATTGTGAAACACAATGCAACTTCTAGAATGGTAATAGGCACGAGAACGATTGAGAATATTCCATACATTATAATCTATGTATTATGCGCTCTAGAATTTTCACGAAGGTAGATTTTTTTTGTAATGTAGATTTATAGAAGCATGACGAGGCACATATCGTCCCTGTTCTGCCAAAACGGCGAATGTTACAATGCTCTTCCTATCCATTATTTCCCTTAAAACTGATCACGCCTTCCAGCCACATATTGATATTCGGTCCATCAGAACAATTTCCGTTGAGTTCATTTTCCTATGTGCATGTGTAAAGGAAAATGAACCTTACTGTACCATACTGAAGGAATGTATGTTTGCATGACATTTACCCACTCCTAGAGTGTGATATATTTAAGGTTCATTTTCCTTTACACACGCGCATAGGAAAATGAACTCAACGAAAATTATTCTGATGGACCGCATATCAATATATAGCTGGAAGGCGTGGCCAGTCTTTAGGGAAATAATGGATAGGAAGAGCATTGTTACATTCACCGTTTTGGCAGAACAGGGACGATATATAAGGAGGTGGTCTTGACGGTAACAGAGAGTTATTGTTTAATAGGAGTTTCATTGGTGAATACGTGTTGTGGTTAGGCTAACATGCCGATGTAGGCAGTAGGTAGTCATCTGTTTCAACTGTGGTTCAAGGTTGTAACCTCTATGTGTTGTGTTATTCAGGTGTTTTAAAATGGCGGCTTTGTTGGTGTTCTGGGAATGAAGTGTTTTGTTTGTGATACTTTGAGTAAGGTTATGTGTGCTCAATTTGTAAATACATGTACATGTAAGCATCATACATGACAGCATCTCGTGTGCGTCTTTGTGGATACGTTAATGGATGTTCAGAAAAATGAAGATATGCATAACTAGACGGGCAAAGAAACGGACGTCATCAGGAAAAGGCGGCTGACTTTCTTCGGTCAGGTGCTCCGCATGTCTGACGAAACAGAACCTAACACAAGTTTGGAATCTCAAAGGTAAACCTAGATGACCCCAAGGAGTGGTTGATGATCTGAGGCTGAGTGGGATAACGGAGCAAAATGTCCTAGATAGACGCATTCTTAAACACAAATCCAGGATTGAAGGGTACCTGAAGATGAGATCAAAGCAGCAAAACTACTTCCCTGGTGAGAAGACAGAAGAAAACGCTCACATTAAGAAAATGAAGGAAATGTGGGCAAGGACACGTAAACAAGGTTGTAAACCTAAATAAACATGGCCCAGTGAGGCCGTAAATGCGTTAAAACAAAATTGTGTACACTGTGATGGATATGATGCAAAATTTAGACTTTTAAAAACAGATTTTTTAAAAATATTATGTAATCTTGGACACCAAATCTTTAAAATGAGTCAAACTATTCTGCATTTCCTAACAGAGTTCATAATAGGTCATCCTCTATAATATCATTTGTATTCCTATTTAAAAAGTTATGAAGATTCTCTACAATTATTGCTCTTACGTCACATCGACACAGACAGTTCTTACGGCGACAATGGGATAGGAAATGGCTAGGAGTGGAAGGGATAATAATGTGAGAATTTTCTATTCAATTTTGAAGTATGGCATATCAAATAATACGTCATAATGTTATTTAATAACGTGCAAATTCTCAAAGCAACATATCGTCGCAGTTGCAGCAAAACCTCGTATCTCCCAATGCTCTTCCTGTCCATTATTTTCCTTAAGGCTGGCAGCGCCTCAACAATGTTCGTTGTGTTCCGTAAAGGAAATTGAAGCTTACCGTACACACCGCGCTGTAGGATTGCGTGTTTGCATTTACGCACTCCCACAATATAATGTACCGAATGCAACGCACCTTTAAAAATCCTAAAATCTACAATTTTCATCATTTCACCTTAGAATTTTGATCATTTTATGCCAGTATCGCCTGCCCCGTGGTATAGAGGTAACGTGCCTGCCTCTTACCCGGAGTCCCAGAGTTCGATTCCCGGCCAGGTCAGGGATTTTTACCTGGACCTGAGGGCTCGTTCGAAGTCCACTCAGCCTACGTGATTACAAGTGAGGAGCTATCTGACGGTGAGATAGCGGCCCCGGTCTAGAAAGCCAAGAATAACGGCCGAGAGGATTAGTCGTGCTGAGCATATGACACCTCGTAATCTGCAAGCCTTCGCAGTCGCTTTGTAGGCTAAGGCCCTTCAAGGGCTGTAGTGCCATGGGGAGGGTTTATGTCAGTATCAATATGATACAGCATACAAAGTTTCAAGTTTTTATCAACAACAGTTTTTGAGAAATTCAAAAATTTAATAATTTTTTTATACTTTTTGATGTATTTATAAAATGATCCTCAGGCCAAACGGTTAAACAGATCTGGCTGAAAATTTTACCTCAGTTTTAAAATACTAATATAAAAGAAGTGGTATGTGCATTTTGACAAATGTTAATTACACTAAAAGAAAAAATGATTTCACATTGTCATAATTCAATGTTTATATTTTATGATGATCACGATGGGAAAAATGGCAATTGCTTCTGATCTATTCCATAATTGTAAAATTTGCACATCAATTTGTTATTCTGTTGTATCTGAAACTATTCTAAGAATTTCAAGTACATTGATTGCAAATTGTGACATGAGGAACATTTTAAATCTTGAAAAATGCCGGGGAAAAATCTTGAGAAAAATGAGACTGATGTTTTAGATGTGAACAATAGTCAAGTACCTGACTGAACCTACTTGATTTAGAACTCCCCAGAACCATATGCTGAGCCGGGCTGAGTGGCCTTCTGACCCCTGCTTGGCAGGTTTGATCCTGTTCAGTCCGGTGGTATTTGAAGGTGCTCAAATACATCAACCTCGTGTCAGTAGATATACTGCCACGTAAAAGAACTTCTGCGGGACTAAATTCCGGTACCTCGGCGTCTCCTAAAACCTTAAAAATGTAGTTTGTGGTACGTAAAGCAAATAACATTATTATTACCATATGCTGGATCCACTGCTGACTTCCTTTTGGTCTCACTAGCAGTCTTTGAGAATTTTAGATTCCTTCGGGCTCTTTTGAACCCTTGTCGACCGGACACTCCGCTTGTCCCTCATTACACTAATTTTCTGTCCTGAACTGCTAACTTAACACTCCTAACACTAACTTTTAGCCTCGCACTTGCTTCACAACCCATGCTGAATTCAGCAATTGCTGATATTACAGCCTTCTCCATTTGTTTTCTTTGACACAAACACTTCCTTCGGGCACTTAGCCCAAATTACACCATGCAATGACTCATTGGCATTCTGTGTTTTACAGTATCTACTGTGCAGCGATTTAAAATCTCATCCGAAGAAAGTCTTTGATACACAGGAATTATTATTTACGTACTACCTGTAGAATAATAATAATAATAATAATAATAATAATAATCGCATGGCCTCAGCTACGGTGTGTAGACATTTCAATTTGACGCCTTCTGGCTGTCTGCTCGTCAATTTCGACGTTCCGTTTTACTCTAGGACCACTAGATGGCAAACAGAGTAAACCGGATCTCTCTTGGGTGTCTGTGGCTGAGATTTTTAATGAATTTTGTCGGGTAAACACCAAATGTGTCACCAGAGATCTTTTACATGCCGACATCGTACGACATGGAGTGTCGAATGGACTTTTTCCCGCCCTTCAAAAATCCGACTACCTCTGACGGGTTTGAATCCGCTATCTTGGGATCCGGAGGCCGACACTCTACCACTGATCCACAGAGGCAGCTACTACATGTAGAGATAGAATACTTTGCAATTGTTTTTGTTAATCTACGAAAAACAACACTAAAGATATTTATGAGAATAGTGACAATGTAAGGAAACGCCCACTTGCGCCGGGTCATTTAAATGGCAGCTAAGGGCTTTAAATGGATGATATTTAGATAAAACAAAGCGCAAAAAGAAAATACAAGGTATGAACATAGTTGTACCGGGCGGTACACCTCCACGCCGCTAGTTCAAATATTGCGCCAATTTAAACTCCTCTACAGGAGAAGTTTGGAACCTTGAAAACTGAACTAATTCTACTATTTCTTTAAAGATGTTACTACGGTAAATGGTGTAAATTTGAAATTTTCTGAACTGTGTCCATTCCGACGTGTTTTTGTTTACTATCTAGCAAGAAGTGTGGACGTCCTCTTCTAGATGTCACTGCCTAAGAACTATAATTATGCACCCTAGTGCGAAGTGAAGGAACTGTTTTTTGAAGAAATTTGGTATTCATAAGTGTGTTCTTTGTTAAATTTCTTTCATTCATTTTTTGGGTTGGCAGTATAACCCTTCTCTTTCCGCCAGTTTTGAATTTAACCAATCAGTAATTTCTGTAATTAATTTTCCTCCAATCATAGCTTTCTTCTTCAGGTTTCCATGTGTAATTCCTAGTCTACCAATAAAGTTGAAGGGGTGTGTCTATTCATTCTTGAAAGGTCTTGAATTTTCCACGAGGGTATTAAAACTGCTGATTTTCTTGTCTCCGGGCCACTTTATCGACAACTTGCTTAGTGTGTGATTATGTAGCAGGGGGCGGGAAGCGCCTCTTTCTTCGGGCAGCAGTTCATCAACAAGGTAATGGCCTGTTAACATCTTTATTTCTTGCTAGCTCAGCAGTTTTAACCCGCGGGGGAAGGTTCGAATCCTTTTCAATGTAAACCTTACTATATTCATGTAAATTAAACGCAATTTGGGATAGAGAGTGCTTAACCCTCTCGAGCTCCCACTTTTGTTGTTTTGAGGTGACTACGTTTTCATACCCGATTTTCTTCTCTTCTTAGTGTAATAAATTATTCTTCTACGAGTCACCTCCCTAGTATGGGATTAGCCCTTGTATAACTGGCCGAGTGCCACCTAGGTTTTAAGAGGTTTCATGTAGGAGTGCAAGCTACGCCTCCAGTCAATTTGGTTTTTTGGGCCATTTAATTAACCCAGAATTTGTTTTCTTCATGTGAAGGCCCTGTAGGTTGGGTACAAGATAACCCTGTTTCACTGTATGTGTGCCTTAAGGGAAGTTAGGAATGAAGTTTGTTGTAGTCTTTGATAGGCTTGTAAAATTGAGAGCGGGTCTGCTGTTTTTCTCTTAACATTGTAATTAGGAGCAAGTGCTCCTCGTACTTAGGGGTTTTCTGCCCTTCAGCTATGGTGGTTGTGAGCTGAGAGCTCAGGAATTAAACTTGGGGCTCGAAGCCCAAATCTTGTAACGACTGTAATCTGTAAATTCTTAAATTGTTGATCTGCTACTTGGTACCTGTTACACCTTTGTTATTTGTTGTCATTTGTTGATTTTGGAAAAAGAAAATATAACCTTTGTTAAAGTTTAAAATTAGCTTTAATTCTGTAGTTGAGACCTATTCCCGCCCGCACCTTCTTTCACCTCTACCACGGATAACTCCGTAACAATAGTAAAAACGTAAAATAAATGGACTTTTGGCATTATTTTCACCAAATTTCACCGATACATTGCCTGGTTCATTTTCCTTTACATATTAGCATAGGAAAACGAACACATCGAAAATTGTTCTCATAGACTGCGTAAGCTTTCCATATGTGGTTGGGAGGCGTGAGCAGTCTTAAGGAGTACAATGGACAGGAAGAGCATGTAAGAGATACGAGATTTTGATGTAACGGCGACGATATAATTTAAAATAGGTAATATTTAACACTGCGTTGCTCGCGCTGTGAATTCAAACGCGAGTTTTCACTGGGATGACACATGTCATTAATTTTAATTCTGTAGTTCTACCGTAAGTATTGACATGTGCATTTAACAGGTAATTAAACGATCTTATTTCTTCAGGAAACTGCATGGTCTCATTCTGAAACTTAGTATCAAGTGGTAGAAACAAACTGTAAAAGAATATGACAGAACTTCGAAGAAATTTCCAACTGCATACATCTCTCCGCCTACTCAGCCACTTTCATTGTTTGTTAATGAAATAAAATATCCGCATAATTCACTTGCGATTGAAAATAAAATAACCAAACATTTCTTAGTGGTTTTCTCAGTCCCAAACCCCCACACCTCTTGCTAATGTAGGAACAGAAATACCTTGGTATCGTCACGGTGAAAAATTGTTTTTAGGGAGTGTTGGGCTCCACCATTACATTTTATTTTTGGTGGACGTTGCTGCTCGAACATCGTAGCACCCCCGCAGTCAGCGCCCCTGTCTGGTGGGGAATAATAATTAACACTACAGTAGCTTTGTATTTCCAACTTGCTGAAACTTTCTGGACACACCTCGTATCTCCCACTCGCATTGGTTACGGTCACAATTCCCCTCCATCTCCGTGGTATTGTTATTGTCTACCTACAACCCCTAACGAGTGCCCTTAAGAAGCCACCCTCCTGTCAATTACGGAAGGCTTTCTCACTCCCGAGAAACACGATCTTATCTCAAAACCACAAACGTCTTCCTTGGTAATGATGATATCAATGACTCAAAGATTGAGAGGTGAACCTGTATTTTTACGAGATGATACATCGCAAATGTCACTCATCAATATTATTACTGTACTATGTTGATTGTTATTATTCATTGTTTGTCCATCATAGGAACATATGAAACAGTTTTCTTATCTTGTCTTCCCAAAACCTATTCATCTTTTCTCGGTGTTCTTTATTTCTTTCTTCCGTGCATTTACTGCCCGATTTCATTTTGGAATTGTCTGGAAATTCAACCTCAAATATTGCTTTCCTAAATTACTTTCTATTTGAAATTTGTTATTTTTTAATATTGTGTAGTTGAATCTTATTCCGCCTCTTTCAAAAATGGTGGTTTGGTTTTTAATTTGAATAGTGTTTAAAAATTTGTAAAAGTGTGAATAATATAGGGAATATTTTTTTTATAAACTACTGCAGCTACAAATATATATTTTTGACATTGATGCAAACATATAGGCCTATGTTGTCTGCACAGAAACAAGAGTTTCTTTTTGTGCTATTCCTATGTGATATATTATTTTATTTTGTGTATATGACATTTTCAACACCTTTTAGAACAATTACCCCCCCCCCAAAAAACTTTCATCTATATATAAAAAATAAGAGTTTTGTCTGTACATTGCTCAGAATTTAAAAAGGATGGTATTTCTGTATCAGTCGTGCCCAAAGTAACAAGGAAATGCACTTTTTACTTTTCCGTAATTTCTGTCTGTCTGTCTGTCTGTCTGTCTGTCTGTCTGTCTGTCTGTCTGTCTGTCTGTCTGTCTGTCTGTCTGTCTGTCTGTCTGTCTGTCTGTCTGTCTGTACACGCATCACAAGAAAACGGCTGAAGAGAATATAATGAAAATCGGTATACAAATTCAGGTAATAAGTCGCTACAATCTAGGCCATAAATAATTTTATTCACGCTGACTGAAATGGTAGTTTAGGGGAAGGCCTAAAATGTAATTCTCAAATATTTGTTATTAATGGTCGTATCTTAATGAAAATCGGTAGGGTAAGTCGTGGAATAAGTCGCTACAATCTAGGCCATAAATAATTGTATTCACACTGAGTAAAATTATAGTTTAGGGGAAGGCCTACAATGGAATTCTCAACTATTTATGTTATTAGTGGTCCTATCTTAATGAAAATCGGTATGCAAAGTCGGGGAATAAGTCACTATAATCTAGGCTATAAATAATTTTATTCACGCTGAATGAAATGGTAGTTTAGGGGTAGGCCTAAAATGTATATTTCCGATTATTTATGTCATATATTGTTGCCATACCGGCTATGATCAGAGATATTCATGAATTTGCATTTTTGTTACTAAGTTCTTATCAGCACCGAGTCATGAGAAAATGGGTAAACAGGATTTAATGAAAATCGGTATGTTAAGTCGGAGAATAAGGAACTAGATTCTACGCTATAAATAATTTTATAAGACGCCCTAATATCACGGAGTCTAAAGAAGACTAAATGTGAAGAACTACAATATAGAAAGCTCATAAAATTGATCAACAATAACATTACATTGACCATTGTTTGTTGTGATGTGTCTTGTCTTCTGTTGCCACTCATCTCCGATAGATAGGATTACTGCTGCATACCGAGTATTTTTTTAAAATTTGCCTTACGTCACACCGACACAGTTAGATCTTATGGCGACGATGGGATACGAAAGGGCTAGAAGTGTGAAGGAAGCAGCCTTGGCCTTAATTAACGTACAGCCCCAGCATTTGGAAAATGGGAATGCACGGAATAACATCTTCAGGGCTACCGATAGTGGGGTTCGAATCCACTATATCCCGGATGCAAGCTCACAGCTGCACGCCCCTAACCACACGGCCAACTCGCCTAGTCAAACATGTGCAACAGTCTGCCTAAATATTGGCGGGAAGCAGCTGGGGAGTTAGGTAACTTTCTTCTTTAGCATGCCATTCCTCTGTTTCATAAATTTTCCGATACTACTGGTACGTAACACACTGTTTCATCACAGCATTCACGTTATTCAATCCCTGATTGGAATGAGAAGTGTGCATATTTAACAGAATAATGGCAGAGAAGTGTTCACGGCTGTCTATGGCCTGGTCATTCCAGCTCTGGAACTATGGACTGTTAGATCGGCACCGTAGTACTGTTTGTTAAAAGTGAGAAAATGTGTAGTTTTTCATTTCATTGAGTATTTTACGTGATAACATTGCTTTTAATTGCTACATTACATTGTAATGAGCTATGTTGACTTCAGTTAGGAAAACCACAAAGTCAGTTTTGTTGAGAATCCCGGGTACATCAGCTAGTTATGATATATTTTGAAATAAAACTGTTTCAGTACATCTAGAGTACTTAAATGAACATGTCCTGAAAAGTTCAGAAGAATAGAGTCAGTAGAATCTGAAAAAATTTACCTTGAGTATGAAGATTTTAAATGTACAGAAAACCGAGCTCAAAGTTAGAACATCCGTGCCATATAATCTCCACTTCCTTCGTCATCTCCAAATACATCCTTGAGGCTTCTATTTGCATTTCTTCTAACTTATCTTGCTTTTCTGACTGAAATCTTGATTGCACTGTATCCATTTCTGAGTCTGAGCTTGTCTGATGCCAGAATAAGCATCAAATGTCTTAGAAGCAGCATATAACCCTAACGTTTCAAGAACGTGACACTTCGTAATATTCTCTTGATTGTATGTTGCCACTGCCTTGAAAATTGCTTTCTTTTCTCTTATCCTGCCAGTTCACGTGCCTTTTAAAAATTCCCCGCTAACTCGAGGCATTTCCACAGAAAGATAGATCACTAAACTACGGATACGGATTCGAAACAATTGAATCGTTTGCAAAATCCAAGGAATATATAAATAAAACAGAAGAGCATCACATGCATGGCACCAACTGTTGAAATCAACCTTTCTTTTACCACAGACTAATATCCAATTGAAAAGTAGAAGCTTTGAAATCACGAATGAAGTTTGACAGCTATGAAGTCAGCCATCGCGCCACGTCCCCTCCCCCCCCTCCGTCTCAGATAAATGGAAAAATAATATAGTTACAATTATTCTAGAGTCATGTTCAAGGTGTAATTTTAAAGAGGAAGATTCAGAGAACAAATTAAGACAAAAAAGCGAAATTTGATTTTTTCACTCAAAATTAGATTCCATTTCCCCTTAATCTCTCTTTGTCCATTCTGTACAGGTATCCAAGGAATTTTGATCCTCTTTTGATCCTCTTCTAGTCTGATGTTTAGTATAAATTTTGTTCTGGTCTCAGTTTGTATGCGCAATTCTCCCAAGTAGGTCCCGTAATTTTCCTTAGGATTCTCTTTTATGTTTTGCTTAGGCCTACTCTTGCATCTGTTTTTTCTGCTACACATTTTTTCTTCTTCTTCGATCTTCTTGTGTACTCTATTAATTCATTCTATTAATCTTTCTTTGCACTTGATTTTGCACTTATTATTTTTTCTACCGCATTCGTCCTTGATTCCTCTGACCTTGCCGTTTACTTCGCACGCACATACGATGGAGCAAGGAACATATTTATTGGAGCTCGGAGGGCTAGCGCACAGTGAGCCATCTATAGTCGTAAATTGAAAAGATGCGTTCTGACACTTTTTAGAGGGAGGTCCGTTTACTGCCTGCCTGGGTGGGGAGAAGGGAGTAGGAGGCATGGTTACCGTGGAAACGCGGGTGGACCCATTGCGGTTGCCTTGGAGATAAGCCTGCTGGTCGGCTCGTGTTACTTGGAGTTGCCAAACCTCTCACTTCTGAGTTACGTACAACAGAACACAGCGGTCTGAAGGAACAAGTGAGCCGGAAGCGAAGGGAAGGAGAAAGAAATGCAGGAATGTGGCAACAACGCGCAGTGCTCCTCCCTCCAGCTCTATCTGTCAAAATGCTTCTTTTTATATTACGGTTATAGTGACGAACGAAGAACCACTTACCAAAGACCAACGGTAAAGCATTATTAAATTCAAACCTTCATTATTAGAGAAATCTTGCTCGTGGACAGACAAGAATTACTTCTGAAGACACGGATCAAAGGTCTCTGCGATACGTAAACAATTTCACCTTGTTTTCTTGACAGTGGAAAATCCCTAAAGCCTATGATGATGTCTACAATTATACGACGTGAAAACATCAATCTAAATCTAAGGGATGCTTATGTAAAAGTCTTAAAATAAAGCATTACAATACAGTAGTGGAACCAGAATGTATTCACACAACTGAATGTCTAATTTTGTACTATAGTTTAGTTAAACTGGAAGTGCTACAAAGAAGAATCATGAGAAAAATCTCAGATCCAATGAAAACAACGGAACAATGGAAATTAGGAAGTAATAAGGTAATATTGCAGAACATATAAAATGGAACAGTAACAATAAGAAAAAGAGATTGCTCTTTTCTTGGACATATGTATAGACAAATAAAAATACACACAACAGTACTAAGACCTATAGTGATGTATAGCTCAGAACGATGGATGATGACCACTAGAGAAGAACGGTGGCTGCTACGGTGGGGAAGTAAGATACTGAGAAACATACTTGGAGCGGTTAGAAATCAGGATGGATGCAGAATGAGACAAATGCAGAGCTGCAAGGATTGTTTGGCCAGCCAAATATTGTTGTTAGAATTAAGAAGGGAAGAATTGGATGGGCTGATGTTCAGAGAATGGTAGAAACCAGTACTGTCAAAAATGTCTTTATAGAAAAACCGGAAGGAAGGAGGAGGAGGAGAGGAAGGCCCAGGACGAGATGGATTGGTGATGTTGAGGTCGACCTTAGAAAGATGGGAGTTAAATGCTGGAGAAGAAAAGCCGAAGACCGGGACGAATACAGGCAGGTGATTAAGGAGGTCAAGGACCTACATGGACTGTAGCGCCGACCAGTAAGTAAGTATAGATTTGATAAGAACAGATTGACAAAACACATATTCTAGTACGTTTGGGAGAAAAAGTCAATAACGAGCCGGATACAAGAGGTCAACAAAGATTTCGAAAGAAATAAAAATGAGAGAAAAAGAAACTATAGAAGGATACTTTTTTTAAAAAAATGTAAGAATGGAAGGAATGTAAGGAGGAATGAAAGGGAAACGTGGTCCCCAGTGGTCTGATGGGAGAGGAATTAAAGCTTAAGTTAGTGCAATGATGAAAGAATAGTGGAAAGCACAGAAGAGAAAACAACATGGAAGGATGAATTGAAATTGCCATGTGATCCCTAGCAGGCTTCATCGTAAAGAAATTTAAAATTGCGTCCTTTTAAGTTTTAGTGCCTATTTTCCATGTTCTGTTTACCTTTCTTTCACCAGCCTATTTCAACAATTTTCAGTGCCAAAATACCCGGACTCTAATTATTATTAACGAAGAATACGTTTTACTATTTGGTCAAAAGCGACACACAAACCGTGTTATCAATGGTCTTCATAAGTTTTCTCCGTACAGCCTGAGGCCTACACGTAGCGGACAAGTTCATATTTGCTTACAAGGAAAGCCACCTGCATGTCTTTGATCTGATTGAGATTTGGTACCACTTCAGCCATATCAAAATTAGATGCCAAGTCGTATATTTAGCACCTATTTTGGGGTGTCAAGGTTTGCTCATTTGAGCACCGCGTACACAGGAGTGAGTGGCGGGGAGCAGGTAGAGGTGGGGAAGTAATGTGTGTGCGAGAGAGAAAGAATGAGAGCGAGACACATGAACTGGCCGGCGCCCGCATCTACCGACTTCCCACCGCTCACTCCTGTCTACGCGGTGCTTAAAATGAGCAAATATTGACACTCCAAGACAGGTGTTAAATATACGACTGAGCGTCTAATTTTCATATGACTGAATAAATCATTCCAACTGAATTTGTTGTACCAAATCATAATCAGATAGGAAACTTACAGATGGAAGGATTTCCTTGCTAGTGTTGTTCTCAAACATAAGTGATTATGCTAATTGAAAATGAAAATCCACAGCCTGTTTCCAGTCATTCGACCGGGTAAGGGATGGAATGAATGAAGCCCCATCTAGCGGCGAGGATAGGAACTGTGCCGGCTGCCGAAGCCTGTCGCATTCCTCTGGGACAATGATTAACGACTGACAGATGAAAAGAAGTGATGTTGGAGAGTATTGCTGGAACGAAAGATGACAGGGAAAACCGAAGTATCCGGAGAAGAGCCTGTCTCACCTCCGATTTGTCCAGCAATAATTTCACATAGAGTGACCGGGATTTGAATCAAGGAACTCAGCGGTCAGAGGCCGGTGCACGGACGCCTGAACCACGCAGGATTAGCGCAAATAATAATTTTGAGAGTAAACTGGGTACAAACCAGTGTGATTTCAGGATCAGATTTTCAGTATGCGGCAGGTAATTGAAAATGTTACAAGAGGAATATACAGTTAGTTATGTTTACATTTCGTAGATCTAGAGAAGGCATATAAGAGAGTACTGAGGGATAAGATATTCGCCTTACTGGGGCCTGTGGGATTAAGGGGAGATTATTAAAAGCAATCGAATTCATTTATTTTGACAATTCGGCTGCAGTGAGAATTGATGTAAAATTAGTTCTTGGTTCAACGAACTTACAGGGATTATCAGAGATAAGGCTTTTTGCAGATGATGTTATTCTGTACAAGATGTGAGCGGCTGCAGGGTGACCTCGATAATGTTGTGAGATGGCCAGTAGGCAATAGTATGATGATAAACGGGGATAAAAGTCAGGTTGTGAGTTTCACAAATAGAAAAAAGTCCTCTCAGTTTTAATTACTACGTTGATGGGGTGAAAGTTCCTTTCGGGGATCAATGTAAGTACTTAGGTGTTAATATAAGGAAAGATCTTCAGTGGGTTAATCACATAAATATGATTGTAAATAAAGGGTACAGATCTCTGCACATGGTTATGAGGGTATTTAGGGATTGCAGTAAGGATGTAAAGGAGAGGGCATATAAGTCTCTGGTACGACCCCAAATAGAGTATGGTTCCAGTGTATGGGTCCCACACCAGGATTACGTGATTCAAGAACAGGAAAAAAAAATCGAAAGAAAAGCAGCTCGATTTGTTCTGGGTGATTTCCGACAAAAGAGTAGCGTTACAAAAATGTTGCAATGTTTGGGCTGGGAAGACTTGGGAGAAAGGAGACGAGCTATTCGACTAATTGATATGTTCGGAGCTGTCAGTGGAGAGATGGCATGGAATGATTTTTGCAGACGAATGGTGTTTTAGAAAGTAGGAATAATGAAAATATGAAGATAAAGGTGGAATTCAAGAGGACAAATTGGGGCAAATATTCGTTAAATAAATAAATAAATTTCCAATTCCTTTGCAATCATTTAAGAAAAGGCTAGGAATACAACAGATAGGGAATGTGCTAACTGGGTGACTGCCCTAATTGCAGATCAATATTGATTGATTGATTGATTGATTGATTGATTGATTGATTGATTGATTGATTGATTGATTGATTGATTGATTGATTGATTGATTGTTCACCTTTGTTGTTCATAGCTTAGCTATAAAATGGCAGGTAGGGATTCAGTTAGGTGGAAATGTAGTAAGCAGTTTGGGCTATGTTGACGACTTGGTCTTAATGGTAAATTGTGCTGAAAGCCTGCTATCTAGTATCTTGCAACTTGAAAACAGGTTCAGTGAGTATGACATGAAAATTAACCTTTCCAATACTTAAGTCATATCAGTAGGGACGAGACCTAACGGAAATGAATGTCAGTTTGGGGATACTAAACTGGAACAGGCAGATCACTTCAAGTATTTAGGACGTGTGTTCTCGCAGGATGATAGTATAGTGAGATTGAATCAAGTGCAGCACAGCTGATGCATTGATCTCGCACTTGTGATCAACAGAAGAAAGAAGCCAGCTCCCGGATGAAACTTTCTTTACAGCGGGATGTTTCGACAACAACATGCTGCACGGGAGTGAAATCTGGGTTGACTCAAGATATGTTAATCGTAAGTTAGAAGTAACAGACATGAAAGGAGCGAGAATGATCGCTGGTAAAAGCACGTGGGAAGAATGGCAGGAGGTTGCTGGGAATGAGGAAACAAAGGCTAACAGGGAAAACCTTCCATCTGCAAGTCTCCGATCTGATTGAGTTTTAGTACGTTCAAATTCAGAGGAGGGGCGGTCGGCACCTCTTCCTCTCTCGCACACACATTATTTCCCCACCTCTACCTGCTTCCCGTCACTCACTCCTCACTACGCGGTGCTTAAATGAGCAAACATTGACACCCCAAAACAAGTGCTAAGTATACGACTGCGCATCTGACTTTGATGTTGCTGGATGAAGCATTCCTACTGAAGTCATTGTACCAAATCTTCCTTCTAAGTTAGGAATGCACTCCATTTATGAAGCTATACGCATAAACAGGTTTCGATGATGGGGTCATGTTTGGTGAATGCAGCAGGATATTTTAACTAGGAGAATAGTGAACTCGGATTTTTACAAGTTGCTTTACGTCGCACCGACACAGATAGGTCTTATGGTGGCGATGGGACAGGAAAGGGCTAGGAGTGGGTAGAAAGCGGCCGTGGCCTTACTTATGGTAGAGCCACAACATTGGCCTGGTGTGAAAATAGAAAACCACGGAAGGGACACGATCATGGAGGTTCAGAGAAGTAGAGGGAGAACAAGCCGACGACGGTTAGATTTACAAGAGGAGGACGCCCTGTGTTTTTCTAGAAAATTGTTCAAATTTCGAGGATTTGCCCTTCATTAACAAGTGTTGTAGTGTTTTTGCCAATAGGCCTTGTTTTGTTAAAAATTTAACGTTAAAATGCATCCTCAATGTTTTGTAGTCTTATTTTCGCAGATATTTCTGACTTGTCTCCGTGACATTGGGATTTCGAATCCGATGTTGATCTTTTTTTAAAAATTTCTGAACATCATCTGTTCTTCGTTGAGGTCAAAGTCTTATTCTTGCTCTGCACTTGCATTAATTAAATGTGCTCGTTGACGCGAAATGCTTTGTTTTCGGTGCTTCTGTGGAAAATACCACACAAATTATGTAATAATGAGTCAAGTTCGAGAGATTCATTGTCAGACGAACAGTGAAAATATGACAAATGTTGTAAATTATGTAAACAATAATAACAAATATTTATTAATATTGCAAATAGAAAAGAACAACAACAAATAATAATATCAGACACCATCCGAAAAAGGAGAGCCATGTTCATTGGACACATCTACAGAATGGACCGGGGAAGACTGACCAACCAGAGAGTAAGGTTTTTGAGACCAGGAAAACTGTGCTACGCTGGCATCAGGAAGTGAAGAAGGACTTGACAGAAATGGGAGTACAAAGATCGGAAATATGCAACAGGGAAACTTACAAGTTGAAAATAAAGAACACAAAGAGTTTCCAAAAAAAAGTTAGTTTTCGGACCAAAACACCAACGACGGAAAAGAGAAGAAGGTTGCAGAGTGAAAGAATCAAGGATTACTGGGCGCAGATCAAAGCCCAGAAGCAGCTGAAATCGAATTAACGTGGTCCACATTAGGCCATACGAAAGAAAGAAAGAAAGTAAGAAAGAAAGAAAGAAAGAAAGAAAGAAAGAAAGAAAGTAAGAAAGAAAGAAAGAAAGAACGTATTTGGTGCAACCTAAGCCGGGCTGAGTTTCTCAGACGGTTAAGGCGCTGGCCTTCTGACCCCAACTTGGCAGGTTCGATCCTGGCTCAGTCCGGTGGTATTTGAAGGTACTCAAATACGTCAGCCTCGTGTCGGTAGATTTACTGGCACGTAAAAGAACTCCTGCGGGACTAAATTCCGGCACCTCGGCGTCTCCGAAAACCGTAAAAGAGTAGTTAGTGGGACGTAAAACAAATAACATTATTATTGGTGCAACCTAAAAATTTAACAGTGTACCGTAAACATAAAATGAAGGACAAAGAAAAAGAAAGGATAAAATCAAGGTCGGATTGGAACGCAGAAACTTCATTTCCTAACGTCAATCCGCTAGCGACTGCACTACAGAGACAAGTCTGAAATATGTGCGGGAATAAGACTACAAAAGTTTGAGGGCACATTTTAAACCTTACATTTGAGGCCTATTGGCAAAAACGCTAGAACAGAGCTTAAATATTTTTAATTAGACTAAGAGAAAATTCTCAAAGTTTGAACACTTTTCTAGAAGAGCACATGACGACCTCTGCTTGTTAGATTCAAATGATTTAACGACAAGAGCTACAGACAAATAGAGGGTTGTAAAGGCGTATAATAAATTCACAGAGGCTTGCTGATCGAACGCTGAAGGCATGACGGTCTATAATGAAGGTGTATGTACAGGGTTTCTCATATAAACTCCGACCGAACGCAATGTGTTTGTACTCTGCGCTACGGCAGCTGTAGTATGGGAGGCGCGCGCAGCCTGCACGTGTTCGACCTGGCAAGCATGAGTCGCCATTCTGAATCTCAACTGTTAACATGGTGAGAGAGCTACAATTCAAACACCATATTTTTCTATATAAAAGTTCTCGTTTCATCTTAATGGTCGTGTGAACAGCCATAACTCTTGCTATTGGTAAGTTTATGCAGAAAATCCCAATGGTGTTCATGAAGTCCCTCATTATGATAAGAAGATTGCTGTTAGAGCAAGACGGAGACAGCAGTAAATTAAGAGAGGTATCAAGATGATATTTTTACGCCGTTCTTCCATCAATTAACGGAAGAGGAAAAATAGCGTGGCTGATTTTAATAAAATTCAGCCTCCGCTCATACAGCAGAAGATTCCCTTCTTGCACTTTCGGAAGTGTTAGCAGACAGAGTGATCAATGCTGGTCTATTTCCCCCACGTTCTCCAGAGCTAACAGTGTTTGATTTTTACTTGGGGGTAAACTGAAAGAAAAAGTGTATCGGACAAATCGTCACACAATGGAGAAACTGAAAGAAAATACACTTAAGAAAATTGAAATTACAACACCATGAAGGCATTGGTCGTTTGAATTGATTTTAAAGATATGGAACGATGCCATGTAGGTATATAAACGATCAAAATTTCAGACCCATTGCATTGTTGCTACAGGTCTCCCCACGTGATTGATCGCGGAGGTAGCGTGTTGACTTGCAGTGAAGTGTTCGCCGTCAAACATGCCTCGACGACAAAGAAGAGCACGCTATCAACAACTGTCGCCGTTTGAGAGGGCTCGGATAACTGGGCTGTGTGAGGCTGGATTATCGGTAAGGACTGTCGCTGCACGTGTTGGCCGACAGGCATCTACGGTACAACGTCTATGGCAGCAGTGGTCAAATGAAGGTACCTACACTCGTAGACCTGGCACAGACCCAGCGCGACAGGCAAGTGTGAGAGAGGATCGCCGCATCATTCGGATGGTCCGGATGGAACCCCATGCAACAGCAGCGCAAATTCGAGCAGCTGTGGCACCCCGCGTTACACAACAAACAGTTGGTAATCGCCTGCGTGCAGCTGGCTTACAAGCCCGTGTCCCTGCAGAAGGTGTTCCATTGACCACACAACAGCGACGTGTAAGGCTGGCCTGGTGTCTAGAAAGATCGACGTGGGTCGACGAATGCCATAGGGCCGTCTTTAGTAATGAATCGCGCTTCTGTCTTGCCCGCAGTGATCGCCGGAATCGTGTGCGCCGACGTACCGGGGAGAGGGGCCGCCCAGATCTTATTGTCGAGAGGCACACAGGGCCAACACCAAGCATTATGGTCTGGGGAGCTATTGGCTTTAATGTGAAATCACAGTTAGTGCTGTTGAGGGCACTATGACTGCTCGACAGTACGTTGATAGGGTACTCAACCCAGTGGTTGTCCCTATGATGGCGAGCATTGCTAATGGGATGTTTCAGCACTGCACGCACCTCCAGAGAAGCTCTCCACGATATCACAACCTTAGAATGGCCCGCCAGATCCCCGGACCTCAGTCCTATTGAGCATGTGTGGGACATGATGGGTCGACAACTGGCCAACCGTCCTCAGCCACCCACAACTCTGGAACAACTGACCCGTGCAGTGCAGCAAGCATGGGCCACAATTCCTCAGGAAACGATCCAGGGCCTTATTAACTCCATGCCTCGACGAATTCATCAATGTATTGCAGCTCGTGGTGGGCACATCCTGTATTGATTGTTGTCCAAACTTGCGGTCAGAGGGACCTGAAAGTGTAATCATCGAAGCACAACTGAACACTCGTCCTGTATGTTCAATTTCAGCAATGTAGCACCACTCCTTCTGGGTGTTGCAATTTCCATTTTCTTCAGTGTATTACGAATGAAATCAGAAACATTGCAGTGGAGAAATCACTCGCGGCAGCCAGAATGTGGTTACCAGATACAATGCCTGTATAACCCAGGAAGAACGACACTTCCAGCATCTTTTATAAGGTAAGATTTCATATAAGACTGTATACACGCTTAAAGCAGGGCGGCGGCGCGCGACTCAAGTTCGGCTGAGGCAGCTGCCTTAGCGCAGGGTAAAAACACCGGGCGTTCGGTCTGAGCTTATATGAGAGATCCTGTATGTGCAATGAAATATTATTAGGCGTAATAACTAAAGTTACATAGCAAATAATACATGTAAGATTAATAAAATCAACTTGAGGCTTAATACGTCGCTAGCTGATACTGGAGGTAGTTGAGAGTTTTTCTAATGAGTAAAGACGCATGATAAAATATTATAAATAAACCGTTTTATTCACACCGTCAAGCCATTCATTTGTTAAGACTAATTATAGTCTACTGACGACATTTTCAAGAAAAGGGTTTAATGATTCGTCTCTTATCTTCCTGTATTGATTTTTGAATGCAAATTTAGTATAGTATTGTGGTCATAATCATCACCACTACCTGAATAAGTCAGGCATCGCTTCCGCTTACTTGTATCAGGATCCTCACTTTCCACTATCCCGTCCGACCTCCCTTGGTCAGATCTTGTTCTTTTCCAACCCCGGTGGTATTCCCTGTGGAGATCTTCCCACGCCCTTCGTGGTCCTTGTCCTTATTTGGGCGAAAACATCATTTTTCGAAGTGTCGGACCCCTTCCATAATTTTTCTCTTGTTAGTGTTATATAGAGGATGGTTGCCCAAATGTACTTCCTCTTAAAACAATAACCACCACCACCACCACCACATCCACTACTTTCTCTATTTTCCCCTGAGATTATTTTTAATAGAGTATGGTTGCCCAGTAATTGTACTTCTTAAAACAATAGCCACCACCACCACCACCACCACCACCACCACCACTTTCATATTTTTCTCTCTGATTAGTGTTAATAGAGGATGGTTGCCCAATTGTACTTCCTCTTAATAATCATCATCACCACCCCTATTTTTTTAATTTTCCCCTCTAATTACTGTTAATAGAGGATGGTTACACAGTTATACCTCCTCTTAAGACAGTAATCACCATCGGAAGGCATGTAAAGTGAAGCTGTAGCGAAGAAATGAGCAAAGTGGTAGATTGGCAAAACTAAAACATTGCCCCATTATAAACAGAAGAAGACTCTTGGTACAGTTGCCGTAGGGGTGTTGTGAGCTGTGCTCTCGCTAACTAACCTAATCAGGACCCCTCACCCCTCACCCCCTACTACCCCTGCCACTTAATTATCCCCCATTGTCCTTCACAACGCTAATGGCTTATCCTGAGCTTCTCCTAACTCTGTTCGACATCATGCTCTTAGACTCGGACCTGCTCCTTGTTTTTGTTAATTAAATAACCACTTTGTACCTTATATAATCTTCTGACAATAATAATAATAAGAAGAAGAAGAAGAAGAAGAAGAAGAAAAAGAAGAAGAAGAAGAAACCATAAGATAAAGGATATTGCAATTTTGCGGACATATTTACAGAATGGATTATTCCAGATTAACAAAAAGGATTTTCAAGTACCTTTGGGACTGAAAGGCAACAACTAGCTGGATTCAAGAAGTAAAGAAAGATTTACAAAGAAATAATATAAGAGAAGAAGAAATAATGGACAGAGAAATTTTTAGAAAGAGCGTAGTAAGTATGGAAGGATTCCAAGGAATATTGAACAAGAAGCCTGGTGCGAAGTGGTCTGCGAACAGAAGAAAACAGCATAGTGAAAGGATGAAAGAATATTGGAAGGAGCGGAAGAGAAAACAACAAAGTATGAAGAACTGAATTGAAATTGGTACGTGGTCCTTGGCAGGCCTTACTACTACTACTACTACTACTACTACTACTACTACTACTACTACTACTACTACTACTACTACTACTACTACTACTACTACTACTACTACTACTACTACTACTACTACTACTACTACTACTACTACTACTACTACTACTACTACTACTACTACTACTACTACTACTACTACTACTACTACTACTACTACTACTACTACTACTACTACTACTACTACTACTACTACTACTACTACTACTACTACTACTACTACTACTACTACTACTACTACTACTACTACTACTACTACTACTACTACTACTACTACTACTACTACTACTACTACTACTACTACTACTACTACTACTACTACTACTACTACTACTACTACTACTACTACTACTACTACTACTACTACTACTACTACTACTACTACTACTACTACTACTACTACTACTACTACTACTACTACTACTACTACTACTACTACTACTACTACTACTACTACTACTACTACTACTACTACTACTACTACTACTACTACTACTACTACTACTACTACTACTACTACTACTACTACTACTACTACTACTACTACTACTACTACTACTACTACTACTACTACTACTACTACTACTACTACTACTACTACTACTACTACTACTACTACTACTACTACTACTACTACTACTACTACTACTACTACTACTACTACTACTACTACTACTACTACTACTACTACTACTACTACTAATAATAATAATAATAATAATAATAATAATAGCTAGCAAAACTACTATATTACATTAGACAAGAAAAAGTCGATTTTTCGGCAGCCCTGAAAATGGTTTTCCGTGGTTTCCCATTTTCACACCAGGCAAATGCTGGGGCTGTACCTTAATTAAGGCCACGGCCGCTTCCTTCCCACTCCTATCCCTTTCCCGTCCCATCGTCGCCATAAGACCTAACTGAGTCGGTGCGACGTAAAGCAAATAGCAAAAAAAAAAAAAAAAAAACTTCTATTCAACTGCGTCGTGGACAAGGTCATCGAAGAGTGGGAAATGGTACTTGCAGAAAATGTATTTTTTTTTTTTTTTTTGCTAGTTGCTTTACGTCACACCGACACAGATGTCTTATGGCGACGATGGGACGGGAGAAGGATAGGAGTTGGAAGGAAGCGGTCGTGGCCTTAATTAAGGTACAGCCCCAGCATTTGCCGGGTGTGAAAATGGGAAACCACGGAAAAACATCTTCAGGGCTGCCGACAGTGGGATTCGAACCCACTCTCTCCCGGATGCAACTGCATAGCCGCGCGCCTCTAACCGCACGGCCAACTCGCCCGGTGAAAAAAGTATTAAGGACCAAGTAAGGATAGGGTACAAGAAAGAAAACTTCACTAGCAACTGCTTAGCATTCGCTGATTACCTTATCTGCTGACAGAGAACATCGAATCAGCTATAATGCAAGTTCACATTTTGGAAAAGATAGCAGTGGAAACCGGTCAGCAGATATCGTTTGAAAAGATCCATTTTATGACGAACATTAAAGAATCCCCAAAATACATAATGACGACGAAGGAGAATAAGGTAAATAAAGTACCTTGGTGAGATAGTACAGTCTAACGGGTTCAATCAAGAAGGAAACCGTGGGAGTGCCAGAAAAATGGAGCTTGTATTCCACCTTACGAAAAACACATACAACAAGAAAGCGATTTCTATTAGGACTGAACTACGACACTATCAGACAGTAATCCTACGAGGGCGCCTGCTATATGCTTCAGAATGTCTAGGATTAACAAACAGAAAGAAGGAATGGAGAAGAAAGAGAAGAAGATTTTAAGAAAAATTCTCGGACCAAAAAAATGTGCTGACACACACCGATTACTCAGTAACAAAGAAGTATATAAAACATGTAGCAGGATTTCAGATACGATACGCAAAACGAAGCGTTAAATTACTTGGATATATTTCAAGAATCCCTGACGACAGACTCACTAAAATTCTTTTTAACCACTTCAACAAGCCCAATCAGAAAGGCAACTGTTTGTTAACACCAAGAAGGATCTGCAAGAAATGAACATCATGGGTCAAGACATCCACAACAGAAACAAGATAGACACATTTGAGGGGTTCCTAAAGCCAGAAACAGCGACCAAGAATAAACAAAATAGCACGTTTGAAGAGAAAGAAACTGTAAACAAGAGAATGGAGGAACACTGACGTCAAAGGAGATATATGGCGTTGGACCAATTCAAGGCAAAATGTGTGGGAATCGTCTACGATAGTTTGGACATGTACTGAGGACAGGGGCCGATACTATCGCGAAGACGTGTTATGTGTTAGAAGTCGTTGATAGGAGACCAAAAGGACGGCCGTTATACTTCACAAAGATACGAAGAGTATCAATCTCTACCCTGTCATGGCCCAGGACAGAATTGAATGGAGACAACGAATCCATGCAGCGGACCCCGCCAGCAGGAGGGACAAACGCTGAAGAAAAGGAAGATGTCATTTCGTTCCAACTCGTGCCATTAGGGGCCGATGATGTAGATGTTAGGCACCTTTAAAAAACATGCATCATCATCAACATCACCTTTATGGAGCGGAAATACTGACAAGGGTGGCAGACTCAGTTCTTAAAGAAAGAAAAAGGAAATTATTTCGAAAAAATCTTGCTTCCAAAGAAATCGCATAATGACCAGCCTTCCGGTTGACATCGAAACAGTAACGCTGTTAAAACATGGACAAAATTACGACGACCATGAGGAAAAGAAGGTTGACGTTTTAAGGTCACATTAACCCTTAGTAACTATCATGGGTTTCTTGACAGTAACACTATACTCGGGTCCGTATTACCTGAAATATTTAACTGTGTGAATCCCAAAAATTAAATAGCAGAAGTATTGCAGAGTTTTTACTCTACAACTGTTGGAATATGGGTCCTAATATTTATTTAATGTTATAGAAGAATGACAACTTTCCCTTGAAGTAAATAGGTGAGAACATACCTTCGGACATTTTTTATTGTGAAGTTGCAGCATTTCTCTAAAGTTGTCCTTATATGAAGCCGTGAGACTACTTTGTAAAATAATGCACTTAGTCTGTAAATCAGACGTACAAAAACATTATTTGATTGAGTCATCAACAATACAAAAGATTTTTGAACAAAACTGCGGTCATCCAACACAGTGAAATACCAACTCTTTCGTCAATAATTTTCTCACTTGGAACTTCTAAAGGCAGCGAACAGTTCTTCTCCTGTTACTATTGTTGTAACTATTACAACACACCTCAAGAAAAATGTCCAATACTGTTTCTCATCCAGAAACCCCTCAAGCAGTTTTCCGTCTCCACTGTTTCTCATCCAGAAACCCCTCAAGCAGTTTTTCGTCTCTACGGTATCTTATCTAGAAACCCCTCAAGCAGTTTTTCGTCTCTACTGTTTCTCATCCAGAAACACATCAAGCAGTTTTTCGTCTCTACTGTTTCTCATCCAGAAACCTCTCAAGCAGTTTTTCGTCTCTACTGTTTCTCACCCAGAAACCCCTCAAGCAGTTTTTCGTCTCTACTGTTTCTCATCCAGAAACCCTTCAAGCAGTTTTTCGTCTCTACTGTTTCTCATCCAGAAACCCCTCAACCAGTTTTTCGTCTCTCCTGAAAAAAAATCGAAATGTGACACGTCCGACTTTGATACTGAAAATGAAAATGAAAACCTACAACCTGTTTTCCAGTCATTGACCGGGTCAGGAATGTAATGACTGAAGCATATATAGGCTGCTAGTACGATGGGGTCGCCACTCCCAAAGTGATTTATTAATGACTGATAGATGCTATTAAATGAGAATGGAAAGTGTTGCTGGAATGAAAGATGACAGGGAAAACCGGAGTACCCGGAGAAAAACCTGAACCGCATCCGCTTTGTACAGCACAAATCTCACATGGAGTGACCGGGATTTGAACCACGGTATCCAGCAGTAGGAGGCCGACGCGCTGCCGTCTGAGCCACGGAGGCTCTCCGACTTTGATACTACCCTACTGATATTTATTCAACATAGTCTTGAATTCAAATTAAGCCGAATGAAATGTCTAGCTAAGGTCCTGGAGGTAACTGTGATGTATCATCAGCATCTTTATCTGGTATTTCTTGTTCACTCTGTGTCATGTTCACCATCTCGAAGATAGTCTAGGTCTTCATCATTACGCCATTCACTAATTCCGAAATCATTGCACAAACATTCGGTTTAGCATCCACTTAGAAAATGAATAAACAAGTACGTTAACATATTCTCGGGTCGCTCGTGAACCAATGTATTTCTCCAGCTCAAATCACAACTTGCTGAAACAGAATTCTGTTAGTAAGTGATAAAGGAAACAATCGAAGAGGAATACCTGCGGCCACAGCAATATAGAAGTAAACTGCACTAAAATATAACACCATGAAGGTTAATCGGGTCATTGGTAACCCGACATAGTAGTTGAGGTTAAAAAGACGAATCAAGAGAGGTTGACCAACAGAACATTCCTTATACAAGAAAAGTGGAAAACACAGCCTGGGTGGTTTACACAGGTACACAAGGACCTAGCAGCAGGGGTGTCAGGAGGAAGATATACAGGACAGGAGTGGGGGATGCACAAGAAAAGCCACGGAACATCTCGGCGTAAGAACGAGAAGGAAGAGGACAGAGTATATTTAGTGAGAATGCTAAGAGAAGAGCATTAGTCTTCGTGACAGAAGGACAGGCTCACAGATGATTGCAAATGTTAAAAATATTGAAACTCTTTAGGCATTTATTTTCCGTAGATCTAGAGAAAGCATATGACAGAACACCTAGGGAAAAGATGTTGGCCGTACTGGGGGAATACGAGATTAAGGGTAGATTACGAAAGGCAATCAAAATTCCTGAGTTCTAGCCCTTCAGGCAAGGAACGCAATGCTGAAGACATCCTAGGGATATAAGCTACGAATTTCATGTGAATAAAATATAACCCTTTATAGGGCAGGAATTTTTTTGTTGGTTATGAGTATATTTTTATGTTTCTCTTAATCCTGAGTTGCAAACGAATAGGTTAGGACAGTTTTTAAGGCAATTTGCTCCTAAATTTGTTATATACGAATAAAAATAGGGTGGCTAAACATTTAGCCACCATCAATATATGAAGTCACAATTTTCTTTCATTGGTAGGAACTTTGAAACAATACCGTAGACAAATACAAATAGTCATTACAAATTTGGATGAACCTTGAAGACAGACTAGGAGAATTTTCAGAATCATCTTGTATGTCAATGTCATCAGTATCCATGGGATCAGCTGATTCAATCTCTGACACATTATCGTGCAATACAGAAACATTGATGCTTTTAGAACGAGTAGATGTATCCATCACCCGAGTTCAGTATGCAACAGAATCTTCAGCATCACTAACCCGACCTTCCTCGGAGTCGTATGCTTGATCTGCTGAAACACCATCTAAGTAAGTCGAATAGCTCAGCTCGTCTGCCGACATCTTATTTACGTCCACGTACTTCGTCATGACGTATCTTGAGACACAGATAAGAAAATACGATTAGACAGATGTTTTCTGGCAGCTGGACGCTGTTATAGTTATCATTCATAGAATAAAACCTAGGCCTAGGCCTACGGTTAAAAGTGAGATTATGTTTGTCACTTGCCAACTCGGATAAAGGCGATAATATTATCTGAGCGGATAATTTCCCATACCAAAGTCGCATATTGGTTACATGTATGTTTATTTCTACATGCATTTATACCTCACAATATTCTATAAGTGTTTCCTTTACAATGTAAAATAATTAGTTGGCAAGCGTAGTATAGTTTGGCGCAACTTCAACAAAATAACTTCATAAAATAATGTACTTGTAAAGAGATCTGCTTGCCCTTGGCAGAATAGACTGCCAGAATATCAACTGAAAACACTGATATAGCCACAACTGGCAATTCAAATTCTGTTTGTTAGAAAAACAACATCGAATTCTCTCCAATACAGCATAACCATGTTTTTCCATGGAGCATCAATGGATGGTGGCAATATCCTTAGCCACTTCGATCGTTTTCCAATCCCAGTTGCTTGCACAGCCTTCATAATCTTCTTTGTGGCTTACTATTTAGCAACTAATCCGTTCAGGCATGTGGCTTATGGCGATAAAGACCAAATTCATGGCAATTTTTTACAAATATGGACCTTTATGTGGGGTGGCTAAATATTTTGCCACCAACCTATAAGGGGATAATTAAGTATGATAATATATTCTTTATTTATTCCGAAAAATTACAATCCTTTTCTTAATCATCGTTATCCGGTCGATTAGATTACCAATTTGCCTTTTCCTACCACTATCAGCGCTAATGTGAGACAATGCAGAGTTTCACTTAGGCCCTTAAAACTACATTCGGTGTGGACATTTTTCAAAAAATCAAATCAAAATACATCCGAGGGTATTGAACCAAGGGTCATATTTCAGAAAGAATTATGTAAATAAGTGAATTTGGCTACGATTTGAATAAGCAAGGAATCGAGTAAAGAAAGAAGTGATTTTAGGCTGGTTTTTTTCGGAACTGCATTTCGAACTTATTTTCGAAATTTTTGAATATATTTTAGTTTGATAGAACTATCCAAGACTCACAATTTGAAATCTTTCCGGGTTCTTTATCCATTCAAATTTCGGCAAAATTAAGTAAATTGCTTAATTTTTCGCTTTTCTTAGTATGGTGACCCCCTATTTTGTCTGTTAAGAAATATTTTCGATATTTCAAAAAATCATTGATGTTGACAATTGGGCTGCGGTGAGAGTTGATGGTAGAATGAGTTCCTGGTTCAAGGTACTTACAGGTGTAATACAAGGCTGTTACCACTCATCATTGTGGTTCATAGTAGCGCATGGATAATTTTACTGAAAGTTGTAAAGGGGCAGGGAGGGATTCAATTACGTGGAAATGTAGTACTCAGTCTGGCCTATCCTGACGACTTGGTCGTAATGGCAGACTATGCCGAAAGCCTGCAGTCTAATATCTTGGAACTTGAAAATAGATGCAGTGAGTATGATGTGAACATTAGTCTTTCAAGTGATATCATTATGGAAGAACCCTAAGAGAATATTGAAAGACATCTTGGAAATACAAAGCTGGAATAGGTAGATCAATTCAAGAACTTAGCTTGCGTCCTCCCAGGATGGTAGTGTAGTAAGCGAAAGCAGTCGGCTCGCAGTTGCGACCAACAGTATTCTGTAAGAAGGAAGTCAGCTCCCGGACGAAACTATCTTTACATAGGTCTGTTTTCAGACCAACTTTGGTTTACTTGAGTGAAAGGTGGGTGGACTCAGGATATCATATTCATAAGTTAGAATTAACAGAAATTAAAGTAGCGAGAGTAATTGCTGGTACAAACAACTGGGCACAATGGTAGGAGGGCGCTCGGAATGAGGAAATAAAGGTTAAGTGAGGAACGAACTCGATTGATGAAGCTGTACGCGTAAACCGGCTTCGGTGGTGGGGTCACGCGAGGCGAATGGAGGAGGATAGGTTACAGAGGGGAATTATGGACTCTGATATGGAGGGTAAGAGAAATAGAGGGAGACTAAGACGACGATGGTCAGACTCAGTTTCTAATAATTTAAAGATAAGAGGTATAGAATTGAGAGCCCCCGTGGCTCCGGCGGGTCCTCGCCGCTAGATTCCGTGGTTGAAATCCCGGTCACTCTATGTGAGATTTGTGCTGGACAAACCGGAGGCGGGACAGTTTTCTCTCCGGGTATTTCGGTTTCCCTGTCATCTTTCATTCCAGTAACACTCTCCAATATCATTTCATTCCATCTGTCAGTCATTAATCATTGCCCCAGAGGAGTGCGACAGGGTTCGGCAGCCGGCACAAGTCCTATCCTCGCCGCTAGATGGGGGCTTCATTAATTCCATTCCTTACAGAGTCGTATGAATGGAAACAGAATGTGGATATTTTTCTACATATAGATAACTGAAACTGGCCACAAAGTTAGTTACAATTAAAGGATTGTGGAGACATTTGGTGAATACACAGAGGCTTGCAGACCGAACGCTGGAAGGCACAACAGTCTCTAATGCAGATGTGTCAGTACGATATTCGTCCTTAATTCCTCTGATGACCTTGCTGTTTACTTCGCAACGAACATACGATGAAACAAGAAACATATTAATTGGAGATAAGATAGTGTTGTCAACTGCCACTCGGAAGGCTAATGTACAGTGAGCCATCTGGTGACAAACGAGAGTACCACCTACTATAGGCAAAGGTAAAGCATTCTTCAGATCAAACCTTCATTATTTAGAGAAGTCTTGCTCGCGAATACACGAGATTTTCTTCTGAAGAAGCGGAGCAAAATTCTCTGCGAAACGTAAAGAATTTCCCGTTGTTTTCCTTGACACAGTATAAGCCCAAAAATGTATTATCATGTCTCCAAGTAGGTTTGTAGTCTAGCCCGGACAACAGTTTTGCTACGAGATTTGCATAAAAATTAGGGGCCTGGCCTATTAATACCCGTAGAATTTATATACCTAAATTCAATTCATATAACAGAATTTTATTATTGGGTCCACCTAGTTAGTACCTGTTTCTTTATAATAAAAAGGGTCGTCTCAATTGAGAGCATCAATTTCGAGGGCAGAAAGATATCATATTTGGCAAAAAACAAGAAGATTTTCTTTTTCAATGTGTCATTTAGTTCCGAATCGGCAATATAATCTTATACATTGCCACAGAAAGCTTGTGAAGGTCCTTTAAGTCAAATACTTCCAGTCTCATCACAACCGACACACACAACACGCCAGTATTTGATTTGAGTGACGTCTTTACATTGGTCATTTGATTTGATAAGAAGAAATCACTTGAATATTTTCCATCTTACGATCAACAATTCAACGCCCATTAAACAGGAAATTTTTATTGCAAAATCAATGTGTAGTTTTAATATATTCTCGTAACATATATCTTTGTAATTATTCTCACTTTTTAAGCACAATTTTGACAAAGCTTAAGATGGCCAAGTATGGTAGGCCGAAACATGAGGTGAGGTTTTAAAGAAATGTTTACCATTACAACACAGGTATTGAATAGGTGGACCCATTAAATAAATTATTTTATAAGAATTTAATTCATGTAGGTCTACACGGCAACCCAAAAGTCTGTTAACATTTGACGAGGCAATACTTCACGGAATATTGAAAATAGACAGGTAATCATTGAAAATCATGATTGGCATGGCATGGAATTTTATAGACACCAAAATAAAGTACACAAAATGACGAACAGATGGCGCTGGACAGCAACACGTCAGGTACAAATGACCACACGTGCTTGACATCACATGGGGTTTTACTGACACCAAAAATGAGTGCACAAAGACGCCAACAAATGGCGCTGGACAGCAACACGTCCGTGATGCCGCATGAGACCCGTGTACGGTATAAAAGGAGCTCTCGTCAGAGAGGGTGTCAGATACACCTGCAATCGCTGCATGTTGACGTTACCAGAAAAGGCACTGTTAGTGAAGCTTTGTTTTGATGTCAATAAAACCTCATGTCATGCCATTCGTTTGTGCCAGTTCTTACTTCTCTACCTCCAATATCCCTCTGTGGGTGGGGGTGGTATTATAACACACACAGTATTTCCTGCCTGCCGTAAGAGGTGACTAAAAGGTGTCCCACGGGCTTTGAACTTTGGAGCGTGATTTGGTGACCACGGGGCCCTCAGCCGAACCTGGCCTTGCTTCCACTTACTTGTGCCAGGCTCCTCACTTTAATCTATCCTATCCGACCTTCCTTGGTCAACTCTTGTTCTTTTCGGACCCCGATGCTATTAGTTTTGCGAGGGGTAGGGAGTCTTTCATTTTCACGCTCTTCGTGGCCCTTGTCTTTCTTTGGCCGACACCTTCATTTTTAGAAGTGTCGGATCCCTTGCATTTTTCCCTCTGATTAGTGTTATATAGAGGATGGTTGAATAGTGTATTTCGCCTTAAGACAGTAACCACCACCACCACTCTAGCTCCAATATTCCGTGAAGTATTGCCTCGACAAATGTCAACGTACTTTCGGGTCATCTTGTATATTATATTTATGTATATTTTATTGTCAGTACGGAACCAACATGAAATTTATAAGTTGTAACCCTAGGAGTTATGTTACTCTCGCTACATTATTGAAGAGCGGGATTGCCAATACGGAGCCAACATGAAATTTATAAGTTGTAACCCTAGAAGTTGCACCCGCTCTTGCAACGGTCAGTGCAAGATTATCCCGGTAGCTCATTAATTCTTCTCAGGGTATCCTTTTTCCGCCCATAAAATCTGAGATTTTATATGTAATTATTTAACGTGGTTTCGGAAGAGAAATTGGCCGCTGGGGTACTCGTGATGGGAGTATCAATTTCCACGAGAATGACGACCGATATCTAGAAATCATCTCGCATTTCGTTTGTAAGAACTTGTCGATTGCTTACATCTAGAAAACTTAACAACTAACTTAACTCTAAACGTTACCAGAACAGAAATCATAACTCAGTCACATACTAAAGAAAATATATAAGATTATTTATTGACAAAAATTAATGTTCGAGATATAGTGAAATCTGGGTAGTATTAATTCCGTGTTATCTCATCATTTGAAAATAAGTTAGAGTCAGCGCTGGCTCATTTAAGATAAAATAGTGGAACTTAAAAAAAAGTGCTAACATTCTCTCATTTATAAGTTCAAATTCCAATAAATACACATGTGATCCTTCGTAGCCATGTTCCGAAAGTATTACATTTTTTTTTAAATAATATTTGCGATCATTGAGCATTCAAGGAATCAAATAAAATTTTCATATTGTAAATACTGCTCTGTTAATTATTAAAGTTATCCTCACAACATATGAGACATGTTTCCCAAGTATACACTTTCGCGTGTATTAAATTGTGGCAGTGTTCACCGACCTTCCATTCATAAGTTAAAGTCTTTCATAGGTTTGAACTCCGAGCGTTAGGTAATATCTTTCTAGTGTGAACAAGTAACGACTTACGAGCTAAAGCAATACCACCCTCGTGCCTACGATATCTGGCTCCTAACTAACCATTGTAATATTCTTCATTTTATATATACTGAGTTAAAATCATATTTATCTGAGTAGAAATAAAAAAAATCTAACTAACTCTTCGAATAGTTTCTAATCTACACACTCATCTATTAGTGGCTCAATGTACTCTTATGATCTGCACTGTCTCAATATTTCATTTATATACGTGCTACTGAACGTGTATGGATAGTATAGAATGCAGGTATTTCATATCAACCTGTAAGATCACCGCTCCACGAAATACTAGATATATAATCAATCATGAGTCTATTGCATCATATATAAGAACACTCTTTCTTACGCAGTACCTGTTATTCACCCAAGTCAAACACAATATCACTGTCACGATACACAATTCTACATAATTCATGTTTACCTTACCTTGAAATGGTCATCTGCGCGGAATTCTCTTCTTGACGTATATTTTCAAACATGGCATAGAAACTCACCTTATATTACTAATAAATCATTAACACGTCAAATAGCAATTCTTACACTTCCCGTAGAACATAACTAAATCTCTTCACTTAAACCATTCATCAATATATAACCACATTTCAATACACTACCGTCGATACTTTAACATCCTATCGGCTTCCATTTAGCCGCATGCATATAGCCATAACTCCGAAACCATATGCTAAATATTCAAGAATTGCTTAGCAAAATACGCAGTCAATAACCTCTATTTTTAATAACAGTAATATGAATTCATATGCCCTCTTTCTCTGACGAAAGGAATACTTAATTTGTCAATGATCATCGTATTGCGCAGGTAATTCGTGACGTAAACTATACTCAGGTAAAACGAGATTAATCGAACCTTTACTAGTAACTTAGACTCACTGATTCTAGCTCTACTCAAGTAACATACCTTTCTCTTATCGGATATTATTTCCACTGTCGATGTGCTAGTGCAGTATCCAGTATATGTCATATTGTCATTCTAATTCATCACTTCCATCTAATTTTAAAATCTTAAGTATTTCACACATTACTTATATTACACACGCGTTCTTAATTACTTCATAAATCACCAAACTCTCAGCACATGCCAAAATAGATTGAGGGTGCAGATTGCAAGAAACTACTCTACTATAGAAAAGTATGGACTTAGCTCGTCAGTTGCTACAACTGGTCTGGTGGTTGCTCCGTCCTTCACTTGCTGCTAGACCCTCAGATTGGAACTGGATCTCTGTCTGAACTGGACATTCGCGGTCATCTGCTGGTTACATAGCTCGTCAGACCACTTCGTATCATCCGGTCTTTCGGCTGGCCGATGCTCATCCAACGTCATCATCTCCACTGGTTGGTCTGTCCAATAATCTCCTCCTGGTCATCTGATTCGACGGTACATATCCCCAGTTCGGTCCATCTTGATGAATTAGCAGACAGTCATCATCATGTATCTGTTGACAATGAAAAGAATTCCCTGTGCGCAGTAATTAGTCATGATATTCTGCATTTTCTGTTATTTAAAATAATCGTTAAAGTTTTTCTTTCTGTAAAAAGTTTTCTCCGTAAATAATTATTATTTTTTACTGCTACGGTAGTTATATTCTTCTCGTGTGTAGTTATTAAATATTTCACAATGGTGAATTCCGATTCTTTCGATCGTTACGTTGCTACTTGATATTCCAAATCCGTCGTATATCACCAAAATTTATATATTTATATTTTTTTCTCGGCTCATCTACTGGCATACAGCGATGAATACTTTAATTATATGCTGTCGCGAATATATATAATTAATATTCTTCTTCAGTAGGCAAATCTATTCTTGGAATATGTAGATCTGCTCGCATCTGCGTCTTGTCTACATGAAAGTAATTTTTTAGAGTCTCGTTAAACAATTCACCCGCTGCTATATATTTTTTAAAACAATTCAAATGAGCCTCTACTGTTCTCCAGTGTCTTCGAAACCTATCCTTTCCGTGACGTACATAGCCTCCTATACGTTGCATTGATACGAAGTTCATTGCCTTAGTATATCGCATGGGCCATACCTTCCTACGCCGCCATTTTGTTGTTGGTCTACGAGATGCGAACGGGCACATTTAATCCCCCTGGCATGAAGAAAATATATTGGTCACGATATATTTTCTCATTGTTAACTTGAATCTCAAATGTGACTTTGCATCTCGTATATTCTCTGCCATTGCGATATTATCTATTCGATTATCGAATATCAGCAGATTGATATCGATTACGTCCTAGTTGCATTAATTTGTTTACATGTCCCGTAACCATGTATTTGGCAACTGCTTTTTCTTCATTCTAGTGGTCGTAATAAAGATATTTATTCCTTCCTCTTTGCGCATTTCACAATGGTAGGTCATTCAATGGCTTTAGACTTTCTTATCTCTTAAGTTCTTATTACATTTGCTGATTCTCTTGGAAGTACAACTTGATATTGCATGCATTATGTACGTTACGATATTTGCCATTTAAACTTGCTATTTCGTACGCATTATTCCCAAGTACGCGTTCGATTCTGTAGGGACCATTGTATAACGGCAGAAATTTAGCACATATTTTTGCTGGTGCATTTGATATTGGTGCAGTCTTAACCAGAACTAGATCTCCTTGTTTGAAATGTGGATGGAACTTCTTATTCCGTAGTCTTCTTAACCGTTTTTGAGACTGATCCTTAAGTCTCTGTTGGATCTTTAGATTTATTTCTTGAGGATCTGGCTTTTTCTCTAGCTGCATAGTGAAAATGCTGTCCCATGTTCTCTGTGGGTGAACATTTTTATGGGCTACGGTAGGAATTTGGGCTATTGATTGATTAACCGTGTTGTTTAAACTTTCAGCTATGATATCTAGCATATCTATCCATTTCCAATGTTGTTGACTACAATATATTCTCCCGAATTTAGCGATCTCCTTCATATATCTCCCTACGGGATTAGCTGCTGGATGACGAACTGAGCATAACGTATGCTTGATGCCCTCATTTCTTATTCGTTCGCGGAACATAACTGAAGTAAATTGTGTTCCTCTATCAGTTAGGATCCTCTCAGGTTTTCCCATTTCAGGAAATGTCTTATTAATGAGGCCGTGTAAAACTTGTTTAGTATTGGCTCTCCGTATGGCTTGCAATGAAATATATTTAGAGAATATGTCGATAACCACTAGTATATATTTCTTTCCCTTCCTAGCAGTGGGCAACTTTCCAAAAATATCTATTGCATAAATTTCCTGAGCTCTAGATGGTATAATTGGGATCGGTTTATGTCCGCATGTGTAATTGTTATGCTTTACTCTCTGACACACATCGCATGTTTTTGCTATGTTTCTTACTGATCTTCGTAATCCATTCCACGTGAATTTCTCCATTATCGTCCCTATAACCTTGTCTATACCAGCATGTCCTGTCATCTTATGAGTATGCCAGATTAATTCTCTTTGTAGCTCTTCCGGTATTACAATTCTTTTGCTGTTACTGATCTTGTCCACTACTTTCAATAGTATTCCGTCTACGATTTCATATTTCTTTGTGAGTTCTGGCGTTGATTCCCTGTTAACCAAATTATCGATGATGATCTTTAATTTCTGGTCAGATTCTTGAAATTCTCTCAGATTCTCTAACTTTCTTAGTAGTTGTTCGTCTTGAGTATCCAGTTCGATTGCTAGCACATGTTCTTCACCTTCATGTGGGTTTCTACTTAACGCATCAGCTAAGATGCTTTCCTTTCCACTGCAATGTTCAATCTTTAGGTCAAACTGTTGCGTGAATAACATCCATCGCGTTATCCTTTCGCTGATCATGACGGCTTTTAACCCAAAAGTCAACGCCTTGTGGTCTGTCCGTATTGTTACTGGGTAGCCATAAATTATACGTCTCCAATGTTGTAATGCGTGCACTATTGCGAGTAGTTCAAGCTCAGTAGTAGTATAATGTTGCTCATGTTTTCTAAGTTTCCTACTGGTAAATGCCAAATAAGTTCGTCTTTTGGTTTCATTATCTTCTTGATATAGGCATGCTCCTACACCAACGTGTGATGCATCAGCTTGAATTATGAATCTCTGTTGATTATCAGGATATCCCAGTTTGATACTTTTCTTCATCAGCTCTTTCATGTTGATGAATGCTTCTTCTGCCTCATCATTCCACTTCCATTTATTGTTGACCTTTAGCAAGTTCTGTAACGGTGCAGCCGTATCTGTGTAACCTTCACAATGGTCTGAGAAGAATCCAGTCAACCCAAGAAATTGCCTTATATGCTTTACTTTAGTCGGCCTTGGGAAATCGCATATTGCCTTTATTTTTACGGGATTTGGTCTTATCCCTTCTCCATCGATCACGTGACCTACAAAAAGTACTTGGCTTTGGCAAAATTTAGATTTTGATAAATTTATTTTGAAGCCAGTTCTCTGTAAATTACTTAATAGCTTTTCCAATTTGACACAGTGTTCTTCGAAGGTAGTGCTCGCAGAGACTAGATCATCAACATAACAATTTACAAAGTCCTTTACTTCACTCGTTAGGCTTCTGTCTAGTGCCCTTATCAATACTGCCGAACTGACCTTTAATCCGAAAGGCAACCGACAATAGGCATATGTTTGGTTATTAAACATAAAACCTGTTAATAACCGTGACTTTTCTTCAAGTACAATATGGTGAAATGAAGCTGTGCAGTCCATACTCGTAAAATATTTCTGACCTCGAAATCTCTTCACAATGTCCTTAATTTTGGGGGCCTGACTATACTCTGGAATCAGTCTGGAATTTAGGACTCGCGCATCAAGGCACAAACGCAGTTTTCCGTTATTTTTCTTTACAATTACTATAGGATTCAGAAATGGAGTGGTAGTCTTCACGATCAATCCATCAGTTAACATTTCCTCGATGATTTGTTTAACTTCAGTGAAATACTTCTCTGGCACATCATATATTTTTCCCTTATATGGCGTCCAGTCAGTAACTATCAGTTTGTACTTGTAGTTAGGAATCTGCCCTGGTTTATCACTAAAAACTTCAATATATTTGTTTATGATGTTGTACAATATTCGTTTTTCTTCTGCAGATACCGCAGCTTGAATGATAGCCTCCCAAATTTCAGATTTTTCATAGCTCTCCTCTTCGATTGCAACGATTTCCTCAATTCTCATGATTAATTCCGGCTCTATTTCTGTGCTAAGATCTTTTTCTTCTAGTTCTTGGCTCTCTCCGTCCAATAGATCCACTTCTTTTCCCTCGATCTTCAACCATTCGTTTTCTTCAAGTGTGCTACTAATTTGAACTCTTTCTACAGTTCTATTTCCATCATTTTCTACCACTGGAAATCGAATTTCACCCTTATCCATATCAATTGTCATCCTAGAGCTTATCATGAAGTCTATTCCAAAAATGACGTTGTATTTTATTTTCTTCATAACCATGAATGGATGCTCAAATTCATATTTTCCGATCTTTATACTTAAGTAGGCTTGTATCTTGCATTCAACAGACTTGTCTGGAATTATGCCTCGGATTTTTACACCAGATACAGGTATGATTGGTATCTGTATTTTCTGATTTAGCTCTTGGAATAAGGTATATGACATTACACTTATGCTAGCTCCAGAGTCCACTAAACAGTAATATCGGGTGTTGAACACTCTCACAACTATTACTGGTAACTTGAATTTAGGTTGAGTTTCGTGACAAGTATCTTCTTTAATTAAATCTTCAGGTTGAATGTCCCAATGATCTATTTGTGCTACTACCCAACTGCGAATTTTGACAATATTCACTAACGGTTTAATATTTACAATTTCGTGTTTAACTAGTTCATCATCGGCGTTTTTTTTTCCGCTCAGATGTTTGGGAAATTTCTGTGTTCCCATGATTTTCATGCTCCTTCCAACCTTCTTCCTGTCTTCTTCGTTTATAATTCTGAAGTTCGAGACTTTCTGCGCCTTCGAGGTCGCCGTTTATATCCTTATTTTTGATGGCTTCCTCCCATCGGCTCCTATTTTGTCTCTCTTCTCTTAGCTCTTGAAGATATCGCCTATTCTCTTCATTTTGATTATATTGTGCAGGTCTTCTCCTCTCATCGTATCGCCTTCTGTTCCTCTGATATGGTCGACTTCTATTGTTCCCATATCGAATGTTACTCCTATACTGGAAACTATTTCTATTTCCAATTTGCCCACATCTTCCGTGCTGTTGACCACTATACTGACAATAACATTTTCTTGGTTCTTTGTTTTGGGCTCTAACACAATCTTCTGTCCTAATTTCATGACCCTTATCTAGTCCTTGGTTAGTGATTTCGGAGCTGAGCGTATTGACTGCTTCTATTTGTCTTATATTTCTGGGGTTCCTCTCTATTAAGCAGGATGACGTTAGGTCGATCTGTCTTAATCGTCTCTCCATGTCAATAGCAGTTTGTATATCAGAAGCTGCTAATAATCTTTGTATTTCGAGTGGTAATTGCCTCTAAATAGTTCTAATTGCCTCCAGTTCGCTAGGTGGAGAATCTAAGTCCTGAAAACGATGAAATTGTAGGGAGAAGAAATCACTAAAGCGAGTTTGGCCTGCAGTCGAAAATTTCCTTGAGTACAGCTCTAATCTTAGCTGTTGCTGGATCTCAGGATCCCAGAACTTCTTCAGGAAAGCTACCTTAAACTCGTCATAGTTATGGAATGTGTACTTGAAAGCCTGGAACCAAATATTTGGGTTCCCGTCCAGATGTTTTTCGATAATTCTCAATTTCTTTTCCTCCTGAATTTTTCCTTCCCTAAAATATTCCTCTATGTCCCTAAGGAATTGTTTCGGTGAGGTCTTAGCCGAACCGTCGAAATGTTTCGGGCGGTCGTCGTAATTTTTAATAATATTAATTATCGTGCTTCCTTCACTCTGATTACTACCGTTTAATATTTCTATATCTCTTCTACTTGGGTCGCTTATCCCTGAAGGTGTGTTCTCTCTCTCATTAATCTGTACCTCTACTGCTCTCTGCCTATCACTAGAGCTTGAGGCCATAGATTTCGCCGTGTGTGATTCCACCTTCATCTCCTGTATTTCCCTTCTGATCTGATTCACCACTTCTTCCGTCTCTTCGATTTTTCGTTCCGATTCCAGCTTGTCATCTTCTATTTTCTGCTTCAATTCATCAATTTTCTGTGCTACTTTGCTCGCCGCTTGGTCATATTTCTCATCTAAGTCTTGCTGTCTTAGATTTAATCCTTGCATACCAGCTGTTATATCATTTATTTTCTCTTCTTCCAATTTTTGGATTGTTTCCTGGCTCTCTGTTACCATTTCATTTATTTTATTTATTTCCTCGTGCATCTCTCTGTTTTTATTTTCCATGGTTTCAGTCAACCTCGTCTGCATGTTTTGGATTTCGTTCCTAACTTCATATACTTCCGACCGTGTTTTCGCTGTTTCTTCAGTCGCTTCTTCTTGTTTCTTGCGTAGCTCATCGATCATCCCTTTGTGTTCATCTTCTATTTTTCTAACGAATTCTTCTAAAGATTCTTTCTGTTTTAGCTGATCCTCTCTTCTTTCCTCTCTCATCTCAATGATGCATCTCTGGAATCTTGATTCCCGTTCCTGTTCTTTCTCTTCTTGTTTCTGTTGCCATTCTTCTTGTTTCTTGTGCAATTCTTGCATCAACTCATAATGTTCTTTCTTTCTTTCTTCGCGTTGTTCTTGTTGCCATTCTTCTTGTTTCTTTTTTTGTTCCTTTTGAAATTCTCTAAACAATTCTTGTTGTTTTCGTTCCTTTTCTATCCGTCTTCTTTCTTTTTCTTCTTCCAGCTTCCTCTCTTTCTCTTCACGCTCCTGTTTCTCCTTCTGTTTTTCTTCTTCCAGTTTCCTCTCTTTCTCTTCACGCTCCTGTTTCTCCTTCTGTTTTTCTTCTTCCAGTCTCCTCTCTTTTTCTTCACGCTCCTGCTTTTCTCTCTGTCTTTCTTCTTGTTGTTGTTTCAAATATTCGAGAAACCATAATGGAGCTCCTTCTTGTTTCTCTTGAGCTCTTCTCATCTCCTCTTCTTGTTCTCTTCTTGTCTGAACTCTACCCTGTGTTGCCATTTTATGTCGTTTTCTATATATTCGTTATAATATCTCAAAGTTTATATTAAGCTCTCTATTTTGTTAAAAATCACTTATTTGCCTAACAGTCCTCTAAGTTCACAAAATATTAAATATTATATCACACACACCACAATAACTTAGTCTACAAGGTTTAAAAATAGTTCAAGGTTTGCACTATATGCACTAGTTTGAAGTTTTCTCTTCAGTAAATAATAATATTGATGGACCTTCCTGGAGATCGGCACCATCTCACCAGATAGACCAACAACAACCAGACCAAGAGTTCAAATCTATGATTTCGTTCACATTTCGGAACATGTTACGAAATAAATAAATTACAATTCCGTTATGCTGCATTCCATATTTATATGTATGGCCATCAGCCTATACCATAATTAAAATTAACTAAGTTTCATTTCATATTGACTTAAAATCACCTTACCCTAAATTATTATTATTAAAAAGAAGCATTCATCTAATAAATACAATAATTCCTTATTAATATATCTTCACAAGTTCAGCCATGTGGTAATAATTAATAAATTACTCAATACATTAGTGACATGTTTTCTATACCCGATACCTACATTTCGAGCTTCGTCACATGATTGCCTATTAAGTAATATAAATTATCAGACTATTTTCATACACTCCCGCGATGTGTTTCTCTTCAGGCGCCAACCATTAATGCGACATTTAATTTATTTCAAAGTGAAGACCGTTTCCAATACATTTTTCACTTTATTTGGCGTTCCCACGGTGTATTTCTCTTCACTCGCTCCACTGTTGCGGCATTTTATTCTTTGGCAACCAACAGTTCCCACGGCATCTTTCTCCATTTTAAATCACGTTATGATGTCAAAAATTACCTCTGGCAACCAATATTCAATGATCCCGAAGGTGTCTTTCTCTTCAAATCGTCACACATTGCGGCGTCATTTTAATAACTTTCCCACGGTGTGTTTCTCTTCAATTGCCCCACAGTTGGGCAGCCATTTTAAATACTTGCACCCGCTCTTGCAACGGTCAGTGCAAGATTATCCCGGTAGCTCATTAATTCTTCTCAGGGTATCCTTTTTCCGCCCATAAAATCTGAGATTTTATATGTAATTATTTAACGTGGTTTCGGAAGAGAAATTGGCCGCTGGGGTACTCGTGATGGGAGTATCAATTTCCACGAGAATGACGACCGATATCTAGAAATCATCTCGCATTTCGTTTGTAAGAACTTGTCGATTGCTTACATCTAGAAAACTTAACAACTAACTTAACTCTAAACGTTACCAGAACAGAAATCATAACTCAGTCACATACTAAAGAAAATATATAAGATTATTTATTGACAAAAATTAATGTTCGAGATATAGTGAAATCTGGGTAGTATTAATTCCGTGTTATCTCATCATTTGAAAATAAGTTAGAGTCAGCGCTGGCTCATTTAAGATAAAATAGTGGAACTTAAAAAAAAGTGCTAACATTCTCTCATTTATAAGTTCAAATTCCAATAAACACACATGTGATCCTTCGTAGCCATGTTCCGAAAGTATTACATTTTTTTTAAAATAATATTTGCGAATATTGAGCATTCAAGGAATCAAATAAAATTTTCGTATTGTAAATACTGCTCTGTTAATTATTAAAGTTATCCTCACAACATATGAGACATGTTTCCCAAGTATACACTTTCGCGTGTATTAAATTGTGGCAGTGTTCACCGACCTTCCATTCATAAGTTAAAGTCTTTCATAGGTTTGAACTCCGAGCGTTAGGTAATATCTTTCTAGTGTGAACAAGTAACGACTTACGAGCTAAAGCAATACCACCCTCGTGCCTACGATATCTGGCTCCTAACTAACCATTGTAATATTCTTCATTTTATATATACTGAGTTAAAATCATATTTATCTGAGTAGAAATAAAAAAAATCTAACTAACTCTTCGAATAGTTTCTAATCTACACACTCATCTATTAGTGGCTCAATGTACTCTTATGATCTGCACTGTCTCAATATTTCATTTATATACGTGCTACTGAACGTGTATGGATAGTATAGAATGCAGGTATTTCATATCAACCTGTAAGATCACCGCTCCACGAAATACTAGATATATAATCAATCATGAGTCTATTGCATCATATATAAGAACACTCTCTCTTACGCAGTACCTGTTATTCACCCAAGTCAAACACAATATCACTGTCACGATACACAATTCTACATAATTCATGTTTACCTTACCTTGAAATGGTAATCTGCGCGGAATTCTCTTCTTGACGTATATTTTCAAACATGGCATAGAAACTCACCTTATATTACTAATAAATCATTAACACGTCAAATAGCAATTCTTACACTTCCCGTAGAACATAACTAAATCTCTTCACTTAAACCATTCATCAATATATAATCACATTTCAATACACTACCGTCGATACTTTAACATCCTATCGGCTTCCATTTAGCCGCATGCATATAGCCATAACTCCGAAACCATATGCTAAATATTCAAGAATTGCTTAGCAAAATACGCAGTCAATAACCTCTATTTTTAATAACAGTAATATGAATTCATATGCCCTCTTTCTCTGACGAAAGGAATACTTAATTTGTCAATGATCATCGTATTGCGCAGGTAATTCGTGACGTAAACTATACTCAGGTAAAACGAGATTAATCGAACCTTTACTAGTAACTTAGACTCACTGATTTTAGCTCTACTCAAGTAACATACCTTTCTCTTATCGGATATTATTTCCACTGTCGATGTGCTAGTGCAGTATCCAGTATATGTCATATTGTCATTCTAATTCATCACTTCCATCTAATTTTAAAATCTTAAGTATTTCACACATTACTTATATTACACACGCGTTCTTAATTACTTCATAAATCACCAAACTCTCAGCACATGCCAAAATAGATTGAGGGTGCAGATTGCAAGAAACTACTCTACTATAGAAAAGTATGGACTTAGCTCGTCAGTTGCTACAACTGGTCTGGTGGTTGCTCCGTCCTTCACTTGCTGCTAGACCCTCAGATTGGAACTGGATCTCTGTCTGAACTGGACATTCGCGGTCATCTGCTGGTTACATAGCTCGTCAGACCACTTCGTATCATCCGGTCTTTCGGCTGGCCGATGCTCATCCAACGTCATCATCTCCACTGGTTGGTCTGTCCAATAATCTCCTCCTGGTCATCTGATTCGACGGTACATATCCCCAGTTCGGTCCATCTTGATGAATTAGCAGACAGTCATCATCATGTATCTGTTGACAATGAAAAGAATTCCCTGTGCGCAGTAATTAGTCATGATATTCTGCATTTTCTGTTATTTAAAATAATCGTTAAAGTTTTTCTTTCTGTAAAAAGTTTTCTCCGTAAATAATTATTATTTTTTACTGCTACGGTAGTTATATTCTTCTCGTGTGTAGTTATTAAATATTTCACAATGGTGAATTCCGATTCTTTCGATCGTTACGTTGCTACTTGATATTCCAAATCCGTCGTATATCACCAAAATTTATATATTTATATTTTTTTCTCGGCTCATCTACTGGCATACAGCGATGAATACTTTAATTATATGCTGTCGCGAATATATATAATTAATATTCTTCTTCAGTAGGCAAATCTATTCTTGGAATATGTAGATCTGCTCGCATCTGCGTCTTGTCTACATGAAAGTAATTTTTTAGAGTCTCGTTAAACAATTCACCCGCTGCTATATATTTTTTAAAACAATTCAAATGAGCCTCTACTGTTCTCCAGTGTCTTCGAAACCTATCCTTTCCGTGACGTACATAGCCTCCTATACGTTGCATTGATACGAAGTTCATTGCCTTAGTATATCGCATGGGCCATACCTTCCTACGCCGCCATTTTGTTGTTGGTCTACGAGATGCGAACGGGCACAAAGTTATGTTACTCTCGCTACATTACAGATGAGCGGGATTGCCAATACGGAACCAACATGAAAATTATCAGTTGTAACCCTAGAAGTTATGTTACTCTCGCTACATTACGGAAGAGCGGGATTGCCAATACGGAACCAAAATGAAACGTGTAAGTTGTAACCCTAGAAGTTATGTTACTCTCGCTACATTACGAATGAACGGGCTAGACGACACTTACTAACAGCCAAATTAGTTTGCATTCTAACCTATTACTGTCCAAATATCCTAGTTATATGTAGGTATGAAATTTCTGAAATAGGATAGTCTAAATAATGGATCATGAAGGATATTTAGTTCTATAACGTATGAGAAGAAGTATTGACCTGGAGGTGAGCGTGTGTGCTTTTTGAAGTGTATTCTATCTCCCCCTTTTGTATCGAGCCAGAAGAAGATCACACTCTGCACCGTGGGAGACAGGCAGGCAGACGACGCTGCTGTTTCCGGTAATTGGGAGCGACGCCCAGCCTCTCAAGTTAGCAGCATTAGCGGCAAGGGAGCTGTGACAACGGTTTATAACAATTATTATTACATTGGGCCGTCACTCCGCTAACTAAACTAATCTGAACAGCGCATCTTGTGCTCTCTGGCGGCGAGCCCTAACAACACGTTCACAGCGTACGCACTCGATACAAAGAAAACTTTCTACGTGGCAGAAGAGAATAATATTAATAATATTATTATTATTAATAATAATTTATTTTATTTTATTTATTTACTTTACATTCTATGGCCTACATTGGAAAACTCTATTCAATTATACAAAGAATTTCTTGATTTCTTATCAGCCCAATATTCAAATAACACAGTTTATCAGGAAATTGAACCAGTATTGAGCACGATGAGGACCAAACGTATATCATTCTATGGACATCTTATCAGAACACCTGTCACCAGAATCAGCAGAAGAATAATTGAAAAATTATGGAACAGCAAGACCAAGATTAAATGGATCACGGAAATTAAGGTGGATATTAAGGAACTACAAATAACTATAGACGACCTCAAAAACAAAACAGAAAAATTAAGATACTTCAAGACACACACAGCAGGCTACAAACCAAGATCAAGGTTTGCGAAACCTAGGGAGTCTTTCATTTTCATGCCTTTCGTGGCATTTGTCTCTTTATGGCAAACTTCTCCTGTTTTCAAAGCGTCGGATCCCTTCCATTTTTTTCCCCTTTGATTAGTGCTGAGAGCTGTACTTCCTCTTAAAACAACCACCACCACTACCGTCAAGCTAGAGATGCGCGACCTTAACAGCATGCTCAACTCACTTGGTACTGGGTTTACTAGGTGAAAGGTAACTTTGTAAGTTACTCATTATGAACTCTAGCCTAACTTTAGATACGAATTCTACTCATATCTACAATAAATACTTCATAAACTTTACAAATAGCTGCAAGATACTGTTTTTACTATGCTTGGTGTACATTTGACTGAAATAGGCCTACATCAAACCAATGCCCAAACAGAAGACATAGAATGTGGTGAATCACATACCAACAGCAGATGGAAACAGAAGACAAACAGGTAGCCTACCAAGAAATACTCATTTATGCTATGTCAGAAAAAGGGAACATTATATATCATCATACATACGCAGCGTACGGCTGGCATTCTTGAAAGCGAGAATCAAACTTTTAATTTCTTAAAACTTACGAGGATCAATCGCCATGCACAATCTCCCTGACACCTGATCGTTATGTTCTCACGACTACTCGAAACATGGCTGCGCTTGATGAACTTGCCTCCGTCAGGAGCGCTGATGTCTGGCATACAACCCCTCTCTGTTATTCTAGCTCGTTGCTTGGTGCAAACAGAGAGTGGTGCGGCCATTTTTACGTCGCAACAGTGCAAACTGTAGTGATCTGATAACGCTGAAACCTACCACAGACGTAGACAACGGTGCCATCTAGCGACTGGTGAGCACACAACGCCATAGAGGAAACCTAAAGACAATTAGAGCAAAACTGCAGATACTTAGTGACTTGCCCTCGTACATTATGGCGTGAGGTGCTGTGCGAAACCCCCCTGACCCCTGAACTACCCCTAAACATATTAGTAATCCACACAACATCGACATTAACACTTTCGTAGGGATATAATTCGAGGTGCAGAATCTTCGATTAGGAAAGGCTGAAATACCTCCCCAAGCTGGAAACACCCCCTCGTAATTGGTGAACAAGGGGCAAGACTATGACTACTAGCAATAAAAGAAAAAAAGACTTAGAACTAGGGTTTATTATTAAAATTAAATTTAAACATTAAAACAGAAAACAGAATTCATGAGTGAAATCTAGAGAAGTGTAATGATAGTAAACATGGGCATTAATATACATCTCTGAATCATGGCGTGAGCTCAAGGCTAACACTCGTTTGAATACATTATCACACATTTTAAAATTCTCAGCGCCTGTCAAACACACCTTCATTACATCATTTGCAGTGTAATTACCGTATTCACATCTTAATAAGGTCGCCCGTTTTACGATAAAATGCCATTCCTTCACGACACTGCTTTACGACACCATTATGTAATCAACAATACGAATAGCTCACACAACAATCCGCCCATCACGGGGAACAAAAGACAGATAAGAAGTTATTATTATTATTATTATTACAACTTCCCCCATGCGGAGGCTGCCACAAGGACAAAGTATGTCGACTACACAGTATTTTGTCTTCTATGTTACTGTTGACTTTGCTAGTGTGCCAGGTAGAAGACTCATCAGCGCGAGGCTAAAGCCAGCCTCCATGGACCAAAACCAAGAATGATAAATCCAAAGAATACTACAGGCACGCCGAAAGCATAAATACGCAGCCAACATGGCGGCTACTCGAGCGAGTATCAGCCACGGATAAAAATAAATTTACAGATCTGTGCCGAGAACGAAAAGGGGCACAGATACAAACAAACAATGAGGCAGGTCGACCGACATACCACCTTTTTCACTCCTCCACACACCAGCACATACGCATCCGCATCCAGCATTCGCACGCACACATGAGGGTATCGGGAAATAAAAGGCGAACGGCCGTTCAAATAACACAGTCAAATGCAAATCATAAATTTATGACCCCACGGTCATTATCAACAGGTCTCCCATATTCCAAGTTTTTGCGTGCATCGTGCAATTATAGTATTAGTTCGGGGCGAACCATCGCTCTATTCACATCCATCAACATGGCGCGTCTCTTGCGACCTGGATGTAGCTCCTTGGTCGAGACGAGGGGCATATATATTTTGGGATTACGAAGTATGGAAGCACGCACAGCACCAAAACGTAGCCACACAGAGACCCCTTTTGCCATCATCACAGGATCACAGCCACACCCACACGGAACATATCATACGACGGAGCGGAAAAGATGCATGTCAATCAACCGTGACAGTTGGGAATGAATCATCACCAAAAACAAATATTAGAAAAAGTATCAACATACCTGCAGTTACCAATAGTTAAAATAAGAGAAGATAAGCGTAAATAATCCAATCTCGAAGACGTTAAATGAATATTTATGACACAAAAACACCACCTCAACCATTGTGTCTTGTGTTGTAAACAAGGTTGGGTTTACAAAAAGCACAACTTCTTTATTTGCTTCACACGTAAAATTACAATATTTACACTAACAAAACTGAAAGTTATCTCGAAGCAAATTGAACTATGAATTTGGAGAAAGAGTCTGTCGTTGTACACTATATGCACGTTGGAGTATTCACGTTCACTACTATTTCGGAAAGATAGTCTTTGTGACATGAAAAGTTCTTGATAGTCGAAAACTATCAGAAGCACTGACGTAAATATCTCAGAGAGTCCTTCCTTGTTGAAGTGTCTGAGTTCATTAACGTAAGTTCAATGACTGAAGAGTTCCTACTTAGCGAAACTAAGTTGATAATGGGAGCTTGCATTAGCTAAGGAATGATAGTGGCATATAATGGTAAGACTGGGCATGGACAGCGGAATAGGCAAGAGGAGCGGTGACCCGAGGTGAGACCTCTTACTGCCAGAAATTCAGTCCACCTGGCCGAAGCACATTTTCAAGAGGAGTAGCCTCCGTGCTCGACGTAGGGTGTATTCTGGAGCTGGACACCGGGGTCAGTGGGCGTCTGGACAGGCTAGGAGCTCCTTTATATAGCACACACGACGTTCCAGGCACGCGCACTGAGGGCTGCGCGTCGAGGCTCGAAGAATAACACACTGGCACGCGTGTGGCTGGCTGGCGGATCGAGAAGGGAGCGACGGACATACAACATCTTGCATTGTTCTTACCTGCCACATACACACAGAGAAGATGAGCTTCAAAGAAAAAAAGGTCACCGCTATCGTAAAACGAACGACCTCCCAGTTTAAACACAGAAGGTGATGCTCTCTACTGGTCATTGCTAGACATACGTAAGTAAATATGGGAAAATGAGACTGATAGAAGCCATTTGCACAAAAGCGTCAAATAAATGAACATGCAACAAGCATGGTTCAGTGCTTACTAAATCATCATGTGAACAGACTCCCGAGACATGTGAAAAGTTTCGAATTATCTGTGGCAACGCCAACAGAGGCTACTCTTTTGTCGGAAATCACTCATAACAAATCGTACTCCTCTGCTTTGGATATTTTCCAGTTCATGTATCAAGTAATTCTGATTTATTTATTGTTTTATTCGTGCCAGAAGTACAAAATAAGAAACACGAAAACGTAAGAAAATGTAGCATGAAGTGGACACGGGTACACAAATATGTGTTCATCAAGTGACATCAAAGAGTTCCCGCCCAAAACTAAGCCACTTCGAGAGCACTTGATTTAGCTTAAGTCAAATCATTCATCGTACATCTAGATGGCACTACGGAGAAAATAACAGATGTCGTGTTGTTTAAAATTCGCCACATTCACATAGAACTGACACTGTCTTATATAGGTTGTCCCTTCAGCTCGCAGTCTGTTCAGGGACTTGCAGATTGGCCAGTTCTCTGTGTCGCCAGGGGGTGAAGATTCCTTCGGTTCCATCCATTCAACAAATTACTAGTTCTCTTCTTCCACATGGCAATTCATGCTTTTGCAACTGTTCCTTATAACGGTTGAGTAGTTTCCAGGAATCTTTATCTTGATTTTAATCACCTTTCAGTATGTTGATATCCATAGAGTGGGTGTAAGGACATAGCAGATACTTTTCTCCTTTCATTGTTGGCAGCCACTTCTCTTCTGATATTAGATGGAGCAATCCCAGCCAGATCGTTCACTTTATTGATGGGAGTTGGACTCATACCAGCTGATATAATCCTGCAACTCTCGCTTAGGCAAAAGAAATCTGTTTTGCACGGGCTGACTTATACCAGACAGGAAAGGCATATTCTTATGCTGTTGCTCTTAACGTTTGGTGATGGGTGCCCCTGTTAGTCCCAGCCAATTTACGAAGGGGCAGTTCCGTGAAGAGATCTTCTGCTTCAGCTTAATGCACTGCTCCTTGTATGTAAGTCGACGGTCCAAGATGACCTCTAGATATCTAGAATGGAAGCAGTGAACCAATAACGTACCATTCCAGAATACTTTAAGTATTCCCGTACAGTGGAACCATGCTGTACTTGAGGTCTTACCAGAGGCCTCCACGCGCTGTCCGTTACATCCTTACTACGATCGCTCATAACTAAAGCCCGGATTTTTATGCAGTAACAGGTTAGATTGCAAACTAATTAGGTTAGTAGGAAGTGTCGGCCACCCACTCTTCCATAATGTAGCAAGAGTAACATAAATTATAGGGATTCTGATGGGCCGTACCCCTAATGTTCATGCAAACCACATGGCATAATCATTGTGAAGGTAGACTATACTTGCTACTCGCTTCAGTTAGTTTGCATTCTAACCTATTAATGCATAAAAATCCGGGCTCTACTCATAACCATATGAAGAGTTCAGTAACTTCTATTTAAAACTTTGTTAAAGGAATTACCATAATGAAGATACTAACACCTAACAACTTACAGTGACCCCTTTGTGCTACTGGCACCCCAGAAACACAGAATTAAAATTTAGAGGACTTCTCCTCTTCGTGAAACTTACATCCCTTATTGTATCAACATATTACGTGTTCAAAATACTTAATATATAAATGAAAGTGAAAATACACAGCCTGTTTCCAGTTATTCCAACGGTTCAGGGATGGGATGAATAAACTGTGCCGGCTGCCGAAGCCTGTCGCACTCCTCTGAGACAATGATTAATATCTGAAAGATGAAATTATATTGTAGAGTGATTCTGAAATGAAAGATGACAGCGAAAGCCGGAGTACTCGGAGGAAAGCCTGTCCCGCCTCCGCTTTGTCCAGCACAAATCTCACATGGAGTGACCGTGATTTGAACCACGGAATCCAGCTGTGAGAGGCCGACGCGCTGCCGCCTGAGCCGCGGAGGCTCTTAATATACAAATAATCCATATATTAAAAGAGTTTACTAAAAATGCTTTGCCAAATCCGTCCGTCCATTCTACTTGATCGATTTGCTTTATTTTGTCTGGAATTACCTGCCTTTGAATCATCAGGCATTGATAAGTAAATCCAACTTTGAAAAATCACAAAATAAATTAAAGGATCACTCCAATAATTTCAGGCGAATGTTTACCCTAACCCGCAATACATTCTGACTTAGCAGGTTACTAAGCGGCTAAATCTTTCACTAATATTCGGATATAACTAATATATGACTTTCGTCCCTAGTAATTTAACTGCATGCAGGCAAGTTTGATAACAAAACCAGAGAGTAAATAATTACTCTGTTGATGGAAGAATACTATTCTTTGCTAGATACTCTTTGATTCTCTGACTTCCACAGCTTCTGAATATACTCAACAGATGGCAGAACTTTCCTAATAACTTACATGCTGAAGAGAAAACAGTCTATGTACGTACAGACAGGAAGGTATCATGTCAACCAGCCTTCTGTATGACCATTAATAAAGCGGAGGGTCAAACTCTTGAAAAAATAGGTGTCTACTCACCCGAACCTGTATTAAGTCACGGCCAATTGCATGTTGCAACATCCCGGGCAAGATCGTTTGAAAATGTTAAGATCCAGATACGGCCAAATTGTCGATACACAGAGAATATTGCATGGATAGCAGTGTTATACATTACATTACGAATGAATCAGTTATTACGTATTGGTATTAAGTGATCTTTAAACTATTGAAGAGGCAGGCAAAACAATATGACTGTGACAGTCATATCAAGAAGAGTTATCTGACCTAAATATAAAGAATTCTGCGGAGCAGCACAAGTCCTCTATACTGCTAATAATAAGAGTTGGTGTCTGACATTTCTTAGAGGGAGGTCCGTTTACTGCCTGCCAAGGCGGGAAAAAGGGAGTGGCTGTGTGGTTGCCATGGAAACGAGGGTGGGGCGACTGCGGTTGCCATGGAGATAAAACTTCAGGGCAACTCGTCTTGCTGGGAGTTGTCAAACCTGTCACTGTCACTGATAAGAACCTGATTGTTGGTATAAGAGTGATCGCAAATGGGACGACACCGCCTGGCCAGGTAGTCTACAATAGATCACAGTGGTCAGAATGAAGGAGGGAACAAAGTGAGCCGGAAGCGAGGGGTAAGAGCATGTAGAAAGGAATGCTGGAATGTGGCAACATCGTGAAATGGCACGTGCAGTGCTCCTCCCTCCAACCTTACCAGTCAGACGTCAATTTTAGTGAAGTCTAGTATAGTAATAATTTAAGTTATCAAACCGGGTGAGTTGGCCGTGCGGTTAGGGGCGCGCAGCTGTGAGCTTGCTTCCGGGAGATAGTGGGTTCGAACCCCACTGTCGGTAGCCCTGAAGATGGTTTTCTGTGGTTTCCCATTTTCACACCAGGCAAATGCTGGGGCTGTACCTTAATTAAGGCCACGGCCGCTTCCTTCCTATTCCCAGGCCTTTCCTCTCCCATCGTAGCCATAAGACCTATCTGTGTCGGTGCGACGCGAAACAAATTGCAAGTTATGAACATTGTTCATAATAGCAGTGAAACACCGATTCTTAATGTTTAAAATGCTTATGATTAATGAGAATCATCAGAATCGTCAGTCTGTGCTTCTGCATGACGATGAGCCGTGAATTGTTTGTCCTTATCGTCAGTTTTAAAGTATATACACCTAAAATATAGTCCGGCTCAATGGCTAAATGGTTAGCGTGCTGGCCTTTGGTCACAGGGGTCCCGGGTTCGATTCCCGGCAAGGTCGGGAATTTTAACCATGGTTGGTTAATTTCGCTGGCACGGGGGCTGGATGTATATGTCATCTTCATCATCATTACATCCTCATCATGACGCGCAGGTCGCCTACGGGAGTCATATCAAAAGACCCGCACCTGGCGAGCCGAACATGCCCTTGGACACTCCCGACACTAAAAGCCATACGCCATTTCATTTCACCTAAAATGTAGTTATAACAGGATATTGTTGGTTGTACATAGGTGAAAGTGGTGATTATCATTTTAAGAGGAAGTATAACTAAGCACCATCCTCCATTAACACTAACCAGAGGGCAAAAATGGAAGGGGTCCAACACTTCGAAAAATGAAGGTATCGGCCAAAGAAAGACAATGGCCACGAAGAGCATGAAAATGAATGAATCCCTCGACCCTAAAACCGTCGGGTTCGGAAAATAACATGAATTCAGCAATGGAGGTCGAATAGGATAGATGAAAACATTTGATCTGTCTTCTTGTGTACAAGGGCAGGAGTGTACTTGGAATGAGGAGATAAAGAATGAAATCGAAGGATGAAGTGATGATATGCATAAAATATCCTCGGTGGCGAGGTCATGTGAGACGAATGGAGGAGGATAGGTCACCTAGGGGAGTAATGAACTCGGTCGTGGAGGGTAATTTAATTTTAATTTCGTGCGGCTATTTCTAGCCGAGTGCAGCCCTTGTAAGGCAGACCCTCCGATGAGGTTGGGAGGCATCTGCAATATGTAGGTAACTGCGTGTTATTGTGGTGGAGGATAGTGTTATGTGTGGTGTGTGAGTTGCAGGGATGTTGGGAACAGCACAAACACCCAGCCCCGGGCCATTGGAATTAATCGAACCGAATCGAATCGAATCAAACTGAAGGCCAGTACGCTGACCACTCATCCGACAAGTCGGACGGGGAGGGTAAGAGAAGTAGACGGAGACCAAGAACACGATGGTTAGACTCTGTTTCTAACCATTTAAAGAAAAGAAATATAAAGCTAAACGAGGCCACGGAACTAGTTACAAAGAGAAGATAACCTGTAATGCAGTTAGTATTCATCATGTTGACGTTTCCTTCTCGAAATATAAAGGAAAAGGGCTTCATAAATTTCTCTTTCAGAACGCTGAATGCGATATTAATGATAAGGGGCGATCAAAAGGTTTCCGTTCGACGGCCGTACAGTCCTGAATCTACCTGCCAATTACCAAAAATCATCGTGAACACTGAGGCGCTGATTCCACCGACGCACCAGGTCGAAGATCCCCGTTAGGTAAAACACTGTGACCTGATGCGTGAAGAAATCCGTGACCGCCTGCTGCACATCCTCGTCCGACGGGAAGCGTCGACCCTTCAAGACCTTTTTGAGGGGACCGAAGGCGTGATAATCGCATGGGGAGAGATCAGGACTATAGGCTTCATCCACAGCCCGATTGTTGTTGTTCGTAATGGATGAGGCTTGCTTCCCAGATTGACCGGCTTCTTATGTCGAATTTGGTGCACCATTCCGCAACACTGGTCTTCGACAGATATCCTGCCCCATATACAGTCTTCATTCTACAATGGATGTCCACCAGTATTTGTTCTTCGGCAGCCAAGAACAGAATAACAGCGCGTTGGTCCTGTTTGGACGCATTTGGTATTAATGTCCCCATATTTCACGTGGCCGCATTTAACGCACGCACCTCGGCATGACACGGCTGCAACACCAATCTCTTTGTCTATATTTCAGTGCTTATATACCCGCATGCTATGTTGCACGTCAGATGCAACAACGTCCTCAACCGGAAACGTTTTGATTACGCTTTATATTAAGAATATATAATGTTGTAAAAGTCCTGTGTTGCCGAATCATTCCCCTTTATATCTCAATATTTTACTGTTTTGAAAATGCGTACGCCGAGTGCGAGATCTCTCAAATGGGCAATACCGGGTATGACTCTATTAGCAGCTCAAACTAATCAACTCCCACAATTGTAAGCAAAGTTGCCTTGCATGAATGTGGAAACTGTCCGGCTCCATGGCTAAATGGTTAGCGTGCTGGCCTTTGGTCACGAGGGTCCCGGGTTCGATTCCAGGCAGGGTCGGGAATTTTTAACTTAATTGGTTAATTTCGCTGGCACTGGGGCTGGGTGTATGTGTCGTCTTCATCATCATTTCATCTTCATCACGACGCGCAGGTCGCCTACGGGAGTCAAATCAAAAGACCTGCATCTGGCGAGCCGAACTTGTCCTCGGATACTCCCGGCACTAAAAGCCATACGCCATTTCATTTCATTTCATTTTTCAATGTGGAAACTATCTAACCTCCAACGCGGATGATTTAAAATTTACAGAATTATCTGTTATATTATTTACATATAAGAACCTTCTGCTTTGTTTCTAGTATTATCTAGTATTAACAACTGCAAGTCAATGGCGAGCGTCGGTTAATTTTAACAAAAATAAGGACTATTTTGCTTGAAAAAAATGCAAAATTTTCATTTAGTTCAATAGAAATTAATTTTCAGTATTAACATATATAATTCTTGTTATTATATTCAAGTATTCTACTTTTTTTTCATTAATTCACCATTTTTCAAAGACGGCAGTGAGGAGCCATATTCATTCGCCAGAGGGAGTATGCAGCCCGCAACTTCAAAGTGTACGGCGTGTTGCTCCTGCTTCACTGGTGCCACGTATGGCGTGATCAAAACGTTTCCGTCTGAGGGCGTTGCTGCATCGGACATGCAACGTACTGCGACATCGATGTGGGTATATAAACACAGACATGTAGGCAAAGGGACCGGGAGCCAAGCCACCCCGACAGCTTCAGCAACCAACAACAAGGCCACCACCTCCATACACCCCACCACCCCACCCGATAACCTACCCACTCACCACTACCATTACCACCATCACTACCACCATGATTACTACTCCCACCCACACATCCCTCAATATTCCCATAACCACCTCAGTAATGACCCACTCCTCCCCTATAATGATGTCTCCCCCCACCCCCTACCCAGCCAGCCCATTCAGGCCACTAATTGAAGAAGACGACGCCGCCAGCATGACTACACAAACAGCAAGACAGACGCCATCACCACCTCCAGCTCCTGAGTCCAACCGAAAAATCCCGCCACCGCCCGAGTCCAACGGAAAAAATTCGCCACCGCCACCACCAGCGCCCCAGCCCAACGCCAGCTGCGTCGTCAGAGGAATTCATCCAACCATACCATCAGAAATCATCACACAAGAGATACGAAGCTCAGGACTTAACCTCAAAAAAGCATCCAGGATCCACAACACAGCTGGGCCCACCTACATGGTGCGGCTCCTTCTCCAGCAACCCGAAGACGCGCAAAGGCTCATACAACAGGGGATCCAGCTCTTCGGGAAGCAACACCGGGTGGAACCATCCCGCTCTCCCCCTCAACAAGCCACCCGCCCTAACCCATCTCAGAATCACCCCCGTCTCTCCTCCCTACCTATCACACAGAATAACTCCCATCTCCTTCTACTGCTACTCACATCCCTAGCCAATATCACCCCTTTCTATCAACAAATCATATTCCTTCCTAACATCCGCACTTAACAATAGTTTACTACTTTCCATGTAACTGGTAAGCAACCTATGTATGTATAAAAACCATTGTAATATGTATGTAACAAATTTAAACCAATAAAACGCAAGAGAGCAGAACTACACCACTGAGCCAAGAGGCCCCATCTCCAAATCCCCAAATCAAAAGCTCCCCCTTTTTATCCTTCCAACATTACAAATCCCCAAACCCCGCCAAATCTCCTGGCCAGAGAGAAGGCGTAACCTTCTAGGTGGCCCGCCCCTTCCCTTCGGGAAGGGGAATGTTGGTCCTTGGCAAAGGGATTAGTGTGGCAGTAGTGTCGTGCTGAGGTGTGTGCGTCATAATGTGGGCATGTGAACCATGGTGACGCTATTACCAAATGCGTCCAGACAAGACCAATGTGCTGTTATTCTGTCCTTGGCTGCCGAAGGACAAACACCGTGGGACATCCATCAGAGTATAAAGTCTGTGTATGGGGCAGTATGTCTGTCGAAAACCACCGTTGTGGAATGGTGCAAAAGTTTCGACACACGACGCCAGTTGATCTGTGAGGACCGGGCGAGTTGGCTGTGCGTGTAGAGGCGCGCGGCTGTGAGCTTGCATCCGGGAGATAGTAGGTTCGAATCCCACTATCGGCAGCCCTGAAAATGGTTTTCCGTGGTTTCCCATTTTCACACCAGGCAAATGCTGGGGCTGTACCTTAATTAAGGCCACGGCCGCTTCCTTCCAACTCCTAGGCCTTTCCTATCCCCTCGTCGCCATAAGACCTATCTGTGTCGGTGCGATGTAAAGCCCCTAGCAAAAAAAAAATGATCTGGGAGGCCAGCCTCATCCACTACGGACGACAACAAGCGGGCGCTGGATGAGGCCTATAGTCCTAATTTCTCCCCACGCAAATATCACGCCTCCGGTCCCCTCGAAAAGGCCTTGAAGAGTCGACGCTTCCCGTCGGACGAGGAAGTTTTTCGCTAGTGGTATTATGTCGCACCTACACAGATATGTCTAATGGCGACGATGGGATAAGAAAGGGCTAGGAGTTGGAAGGAATCGGCCATGGCCTTAATTAAGGTACAGCCCCAGCATTTGCCTGGTGTGAAAATGGGAAAACACGGAAGACTCTGTTCAGGGCTGCCGAAGGTGGGATTCGAACCCACTATCTCCCGGATGCAAGCTCATAACTGCGTACTCCTAAGTGCGCGGCCAACTCTCCCGGTGGACGAGGATGTGCAGCAGGCGGTTACGGACTTCTTCACGCAGTAGAACACGGTGTTTTTCCACACGGCGATCTCAACCTGGTGCGTCGATGGGATGTGTGTCTCATTGCTCACGGCGATTTTCTCTGATTGGCATCCCAATTTAGGATTGTACGTCCGTCGAACGGAACATTTTTGATCTCCCCTTATATTTCAACAAAATTTGGTAGTTGTTTTATTACGGGCAACCTAAACGCCATTGCTGACGGAATAAGAACACACTGTAACTTTGAGATCTTGGTGACTTGTTCATTCGAAGTGCAGTGCTTTTTGCAAATGCTTGTGTCCATCGTGGCTTTGCAGTCACATGTCTAGCGGGTAGTTCTAACAGTATAATAGTACACTCTTTAATATCTAATCCAATCAACATCATACTGGAGTAAATAACACAAACCTGGGAAGAAGTTCTGAAATTAGATGGGATAGGTGGAATACACCTGGGGAAGAAAGGACAGAACCTAGAAATCAAGTATTTAGCTTTCGCCGATGACCTTGCCTACTTAGCCCAAAACGAGAAAACGTTCAAAAGATGCTGGAGAGCCTGCAAAAAATCGCCTAAACAGCGGATCTTAAAGTCTCTTGCGAAAAGACGGAATATGTGGAGGTTAAACTTGGGAAGATTGGAAGAACAGAGAAGTTCGTATACCTGGGAGAATGGATCCAACAGACTGGATAAAGAGGCGAACAAGACAATAGCCTGAAGATTAGATATAGCCTACAAGCTAACACGGAACAGGTATAACAAACGGGCATTAAAACCGGAAGGAGAGGGCGCTTCAGAGTGTATATTTTAAATTTTTAAAAAGGGGAGCTGCAAGAACTCGACAAGAAGGAAAGGATGATTGTGAGGAAAATTCTGGGACTGCAGAAGACTACGGACGGTACTTGGAAGAAAAGGAGAAATGAGGAACTCTACAAGTACACGGAAAAGATCACGGACGCAGGGCTGAAATTCCACGGACACCGAGTAAGAATGGGTGACAAACGACTGACCAAGAAGATCTTCAGATACATCTTGCGATTAAAGTACACCTCCAAGTGGGTAGAAGAGGCCAAGAGGGATGGGGAAGAAATTGGAATTACACTAGGGATGATCCGCAATAGAAGAGAGTTCAGAAGAAGAGTCGACAATCTAGAATAATTCGAAGCGAAATCACTGACACGGAAACACAATGGATCATTTCAGAAGAGGAGATAAACATGAGAAGCGAAAGAATGAGGAGGTTTTGGGAAGAGAGGGGAAGAAAGGCCAAGAATCTTTAAAGTTCTATGCGATCTATAGTCAGCCAAAGACAGAAAGAATAAACTATACAAAATCGATGGTGGTTCATTAGCATGAACCCAGCGGAAGCATACTAATTTATGCGGGATAGTACATATATCACACCCCCGCTTTATTTATCATAGGGCATTAACGTATATGTTATTTCAGTAGTATAGATCCCTTTTACGGCGCTCACAAGTAACCGGTCGTGACAAATGAGTATTCAAAAGAAAGAGAATATACATTAGCAGTGACGAATTTTGCACTCACTTCATAAATATCGATAATTTCTTTTAAAAAATGAGTTTTAAAACTCGTACGAAGTGTGCGATTTGCAAATACTGTTGCTGTAGGAAAATATGCGCCATCATTGTTGTCCACTTCATATTTTGACCACTGGGACGCCTAATTTATGTCATTATAACATGCTGTAATTATCAGTTGTGAAAGGAATGATAGTAAAACCAAACATTACTTCCGGAATATTCGTCAGTATTATAATGCACTTCCATGTGTTTCCATTCAGTTGTTACCATAAATATTTAAAAAATCAAAGATTACACTTAGTGGTGAGTACTACTGATTTGTGTATTCCTTAGTTTACCAGGGGGCTACTCCACCACATACTTTATGAATCTGCGAGATTTCTCGCACGTGGCCCTAGTATTTATTATTATGTTTATCTGTGTATTAATTTTGTAGTATTAGACGCTGAAAGGTCTCCATATTGGAAACGGTACCTAATTTATTTTATACAGTAGATGGAAAAACAGTCCGCCTCTGTGGGGTAGTGGTTAGTGTGATCAGCTCCCACCCCCGGAGGCCCGGGTTCGATTCCCTGCTCTGCCACGAAATTTGAAAAGTGGTACGACGGCTGGAACGCGGTCCACTCAGCCTCGGGAGGTCAACTGAGTAGAAGTGAGTTCGATTCCCACCTCAGCCATCCTGGAAGTCGTTTTTCGTGGTTTCCCGCTTCTCCTCCAGGCAAACTGCCGGGATGGTACCTAACTCAAGGCCACGACCTCTTCCTTCACTATTCCTTTTCTATTCCTTCCAATCTTCCCATCCCCCTGCAAGGCCCCTGTTCAACATAACCGACGAGGCCGCCTGGGTGATGTACTGGCCATCCTACCCAGTTGTATTGTGGCTACTCCAACCACTACTCTTATAATTTCATATCTTCCACACAATATAAATAACATTTGTTTGAGCGCCAGTTGCTTTTTTAAGAAAAACAACAAAATTCGGTAGAGCATACCTCTTATATCAATTATCTCAAGGCGTGAGGTGATAAACTCACATATCTGGCAATATACAGGGATATGGATCAGGACAATATTAAATTACTGTTGCATTTCCACAATTGAGGATTGTACATGGAACTGGAATCACTTATTATAATTAAAATAAAACTGAGTTTATGACTATAATTTACGTCACAATGAACAATCATTGACGTCTTTTAATTTAACTAAAGAAATATATTGTGAGATTTGCGGTACTAAGAAAAGGAAAATTTAATCTAAACAAAAAAAGCTATTGGCATGAACTTGAAGTGAGATGTGATATCGCCGCTGATTACACTCTTCTTCATGTTATGAATGCATAACATGTCTGATGCTTTAATTACCTGTTGTCTGCATACACCGCTGTTGAACTTGAAAATTCTTGGGAAAACCTGTGAGCTGAAGTCAGGAGCCGTCTGTTGTTATCTTCTTATATAACAAGGAGTTGGCCTACATACCATGTACGCGTGTAGGGAGCTCCAATGTAATTACGTCCACTCAATATATTATAAATAATTGGAAAATATTATTGAGACATCTTGTGAAGTCCATCCTCACAAGAAGATGATGTTTCTTTATCAGCATAGTACCCGTCTCTGCTCGGATACAACCACCACTTGTAGACCTCCTCGATTATTACTTCTTCAAACACAACTCTTAGCTCTGACCATCACACTAAGACCACTTCTTCCATTTGATACCTCTGACTGTAACATATGATCTGCACGATATCAACTGCTTATGAACTGAGTAAGAACAGAATACCTCTCCCCACCGTCGCCTTGACTTTATATAACCTCGCGATGACGACTCCTCTCCCTACTCCTGTTCATCCCTTCCACTTCCACATACAGTAGCTGGCGAATACTGACACTTGGTCGCAATCACGTGTCCACGCACTGATGTCATCTAAGCGTACCCAAGCGGTCCGAGAATGACTATGCCGAATGCGTCACCGGGAAATCTCCTTGCACAGTTAAACATAGCCTCGATTGCAAAATACTATGCCAGCTCATCTAGCCAAAGTTACAAGCCACAGCATGACAATATGAAACCAACAAATCTCACTTACTACAATACAGAATAATCACAAACATATTCACTTAACCTATGATTAAATACAATAATATACGCGATACCTAATTATTACAGTCTAAATGATGAGAAACAGAATATATAAAATCTAATGAATCTGGTTAATAATAATAATAATAATAATAATAATAATAATAATAATAAATACAGAATGGAGTCTGTAACCCTGTTGTACGGTTACAGAACGCCTCCCTCATGAAATAATCGATTAAATGAATCGATTGATTCATGAAATATCTACACAATCACCTGAAATCGAGTACACCATAGATACATGTATAAAAATGCCCTTTACAAATTTGGTACATAGTATCATCCATCTGGATGTTCGTTGTTACACATATAAAACATTTATCAATTATCATTTTCACTTTGATTATACAGTATTATTTACATACAGATTACATTTCTTTCTCACTTCTGTCGTTTCAAACGTTCATTGAGTGTTCAAAAGTAATTCTCGAAGACATTTCATTATATACAATGTCTCCAAGCACTGGAGTTTATTGCACTGCCGTGCCTCACTTATTATCACAACACACGCTAATTTCACTGAAGTCCTGTTCGCAATGCCAGCTTCATAAACTATGGTGAATTAACATAATAATGAAAATTAATCAACAAACTCACATGATATATTTCTTAAGATTTCTTATATTGTATGTGCCTACGATATTTCCTTCCTTGTCTTCTAATGAGTAAGCACATTTCCCAATCCGTTTCACTACGGTGAAGTATCCCTGATATAACAAGAAAAACTTAGAAAATTGACCAGCTTCTGCTGATGACGGGAGTGGCACTCTGAGTAAAACCTTGTCACCAAGCTCAAATTCATCCAATGTAGTCTTTTTCTGCTGGCGAATACGTTTATCTCCTGCTTTCTTTAAATTCTCCCTAGCCAGCTGGATATAAAAATCCTTAGTTTTCTCCTCTCCCAAGTCCAAGCCTAACATACTCGCAATTTCATCAGTAGGCTTCCTGCCGTGATGAATTTCATAGGGCGTAAATCCAGTGGACTCGTGCAACGTGATGTTACACCAACGTTCGACATTACCCAACTGTGAAAACCACGAGTTGTGTTTGTCATGCACATATGCCCTAAATATACGTCCTATTTCACGCATCGTTCTTTCAACCATATTGCTTTGCGGGCAACGTACCGATGAAAATATAGTTTTGATCCCCAGTTCATTTAGTTTGGTATTCCAGATCTTCGAAATAAACTGGCTGCCATGATCAGATAATATTCTGAGGGGACATCCGATCTCAGGAATATATCTGTCCACGACCTGTTTGAGACAACCCCTCCCTGTAGCTTTCCTCAATGGGTACATCTTGACATATTTGCTGAAGGCATCAATCAAGACAAAAACAAATTGGTAACCATATCTGGATTTAACTAACGGTCCAAACAGATCAACACTAATAAGCTTCCCGGGTCTGTCAACAATAACAGCCTGCCTGGGCCCCTCTAGAAGTCTAGTCGGGTGCTTAGAGCGTTGGCAGAGATCACACGTAGCGAGTACTTTCCTCACGTGCCTTCCCATATTTCTCCACACAAAGTTACCCTGAATAGCATATAAGACCTTATTTGCTCCAAAATGACCCAGCTCCTTATGATAAAACCAAATCATATCCTCTTGCAGGGCTTTAGGTACACATACATTGAACTTCCCAGAATAACATTTCCGAGTGAGAAAACCATTACATAACTTATACGTAAATTTACCGTTCACAAGAACAGTACCTGGTTCCTTATCTCTAAGCGAGGTCAACAGTCCCGCCAACTCTTCTTCTCTTTCCTGCTCGGACAACAGATAACGAAGTCTATCTCTTTCTGCCGTATTATCAGTCATCGAGCCAACACAAATCAAAATACCTTCTTTCACCTCTAAAGAGACAGTATTTTCCTCCTTAGGGAGATACCTGCTGAGAAAGTCAGCCATAACATTATCTTTCCCTTTAATATGACGTCTCTTAAAATCATATTCACTTATGGCTAAAATCCAACGAGTCATACGATTACTAGTTAATTTATAAGTATTTAAGAATACCAAAGCCTGATGGTCAGTCCATATCTCGAATTTATTACCTAAAACATACATTTTAAACTTACTTAATGAATACATGATTGCAAGAAATTCAATCTCAGTGATCGTATATCTCTTTTCTGCCATACTGAGCCCACGGCTTGCCAAGGAAACTATGCCTAAATTGCCGTTATCATCTCTCTGACATAAACATCCAGCAACTCCCTTCTCTGAACCATCAGTCATGAGAATAAATTCACGATCTGACATAGGATATCTCAACATAACAGCTTCATTAAATCCATCCTTCAACTTCTGGAAAGCCTCATCATGTTCTTTCCTCCACTTCCACTTCGCACCTCCTTTCAATAGCTCACGAAACGGCTCTAACAGCGCAGAATATTTACCCACAAAACGTCGAAAGTAATTACACATTCCCAGAAAAGATTTCAATTGCTTAACATTACGTGGAGTAGGAGTGTTGTTTATCTTGTCTAATCTCGTCTGTTCCGGTTTTACCCCCTGTTCAGATACAGTGTGTCCCAAAAATGTGATCTGTTGTGAACACAATGTCGATTTACTCAGTTTTAATGTAAATCCCCCTTCCCTGATTTTCTGTAGAACAATCTGTAAGTGTTTCATGTGTTCCTCAAACGTGTGGGATGCTATAACAATGTCGTCGATGTACATGGTCACAAAACTATCCGTATCTCTCCCTAATACTTTATTCATGGCTCTAACTAATGCTGCAGAAGAAGTACGGGTCCCGAAGGGCACCCTGGCGAACTGATACAAGCAATTCTTGTATGCAAAGGCCGTAAGTGGACGGTCACTTTCTCTAAGTGGAATCTGCCAGAAAGATGACGACAAATCAAAAGTAGAAAACCATTTTCTACCTTCAAAACGTTGAATAAGTTCCTCTACCGTCTCCGCCCTTTGCTGATCGGCTTCTATCCTCATATTCATTAATCTGCCATCAATGCACAGTCTTACCGTGTTATCCTTCTTAGGTATAATAACAAGTGGATTTAAATTAGGACTACATGATGGTTCAATTATATTATAATCTAGCATAATGTCAATCTGCTCTTCAACAGCGCTAGCGTATTTTAACGGAATGGGATATTTCGGTCCTAAAAAAGTTGAGTTATCAATAACATTAAATTTGTGTTCGTAAAGATGTGTTCTACCAGGCCGGTCACTAAAAACACCACTCTGTGATATCAATAATTCACACAATTCGTCCTTCTGACTTTCCGCTAAATTACATTTCTCCACTGTCTCATACAATTCATCTCTAGAATCTCTCTGTATAGACACATGACAGACATCAATATTTTTCCTAATATTAGGAATTTCACAAGATCCTTCCGTACTAGAACACACTTTATTCGCACTAATTTCTGACAAAACATCATATGGTAAACTGACTTCCCTGCTACTCTTTCCCCAAATAAGATTGACATTACACAGATCAAAATTTAATTTAGCCTTGTGACACGTTAACCAGTCGGTACCTAAAATAACGGCATAAACTAAATTAGGCACAACTAAGCATGGTTGGAAAATACATTCTCCACTTATGTTAATGGGGACAGCTATTTGTTTATTCACTCTATGAGACTTGTTTCCAACAGCTGTTACGATGAACGTATTCCTCACTGGAATTTCCGCTACCTCATACTTCTCTCTCAAAACTTCCTCATACAGCTTGGAATTTACACATGACTTCTCACTATCAGAGTCCAACAAAATCTTAACTTTTCTGCCCCATATCAGCAGTTCAATCGTCGGTGTAACAGTAACACTACTTAAATTATCCTCATTACATAATATAAGATCACTTAACAAATCTTGCCTTATATCTAAATTTAAATTACACTTATAAAATTTATTGTCTACGATTAAGTCGTCACTTAAAACATTTGAATTATTGCTACTTAGGTCACAATCATGTTCACTTACAACTATAGGCTGGTCGACATTGTCATACTTATCTACCTTATACGTGAACTCATCATTTACGGACTGTTTCAGTGACCTGTTTATACAGTCCGTTGCGCGTTTAAAGTACTTGGTTCGGTTACGACTTGTTGGTTACACACCTCAGTCGGCCTCCCCTGTTGCCTATTTCCTCTAGCGTCATTATTATTATTATTATGGCCTGTATTCTCCCGCCTCCCAGCTTCTGGTTGATTACCGTAATCACGCCTCCCAGTCCTGAAATTTTCCGAACTATTCTGATAATTTCTCTCCCTGTGGAAATTATTATTAGGTCTCTCCTGATATTCTCTTCTGTAGTTACGATTATTCATAGTCCTGTCCTGATTATTAGATTGGTTACCCCTTCCTTCTACATTCCTATTTAGTGTCCTACGATGATTCAAGCTACTACCTAAAGCATCAAAACTTTCCAACAAAATCTCCATTTCCTTAATAGTCTCCACTCTTTGCATACAAACAGCTTCTCTTATTCTATCGGGATAGTGCTTAGCCATAAGTCTAACTATATCAGCCTCAGGTCCAATACATTCTAAATTTCTCCACACCAAAACATGAGCCAAAAAGTATTCAGTCATTCTAACACCCTCGTTAGAATTATACCTGCCAAACATTACTCTCTCTCTCTCTCTACTCTGAACACCTTCACTCCAAAATTTAGCCACGAATTTCTCCTTAAATTCAGTTAGACTAGACATCGAGCTTTTATATACTTGAAACCAAGACTTAGTCTCTCCTACGAAAGCATTAGGTAAGATCTCCAATACAGTTTCCCAGCTAATGATATTGTCTCTTAATTGAACAGCAAATTTCTTCTCTACTACTCTCATAAATTCCATCGGGTTAAATTCTTTCCCAGAAAACTTAGGTAAATCATGATCTCTAGTGATTAAACCATTATTTACAATTATCTCACGTACATTCTTACTATTACGCACTTCTTGCTGGAGTACTCTCTGGCAACTCAGAAATTTTTCTTCCACTGTTTCCTCAGTCTTTTCTTGAATTTTTCTTAATTCCTCCAACTTTTTTTCCGATTCTCTCACCTTCTGTGATAATGATTTCTGCTCACTCCCTAGATCACCTACTTCTCCAAGTTTTCTTTCCACCTGTTCTACCCTACTAATACATTTCCTAGTTTCTTGCCCCACTGTATTGGTTATCTTTTCAAACCTTTCTTCTACTAACTCATTGATTTCTCCTTTATTGGACTCGATCTTGGCGCCTAATTCATCAATCTGTTTGATGCATGTCTCACTAATTTGCTCTATTTCCGTATGGAGATTGCTCCGACCCAATTCCATCTCAACTCTGATGTCACTACACTCCCTATTTACCTTACTTTCTAAATTATTAATTTGCTTACTTATTTCTAACACCTTATGATCTATCTTATTACTAACATCATCAATCTTCTTATTAATACTATTTATGACATTACTCTGAGCTTCAATTTTCCCACTCATAATATTATTCTGAGATTCAATTTTCTCACTCATAATATTATTCTGAGATTCAATTTTCTCACTAATGACCGCTTCAATTTTCTCACTCATAATATTATTCTGAGATTCAATTTTCTCACTAATGGCATTATTCTGAGATTCAATTTTCTCACTAATGATATTATTCTGCTCAGTCATTTTGGACATCAGCAAATTAAATAAACCCAGGTCAATCACCCCTTTACTTTGATCTTGCGTGACAGCGTTTTCCTCACTTTCTACTATTTTCTGACTTTCAGCAGGTCCCAACTTAGTCACCAACTTCCTATTTATGTTACCACCTTGGATTTCCTTGGACACAATAACCTCAGCCTCATCACCTGACTGCATATTGCTATCCTTGTCCATCTTCGGTTTCCTACTAATTTTTCGCGATCTCAAAGCTATTTCCCCTTGCACTTCCTCTGACATTACCCCTTAAATACAAACTTCAACAAAATGACCTTCCTAACATTACTCGGTGAATTTAACATGTGCGTACTCATTAAAAGAACTGATCCATGTATATTGCCATTCAGAAACACTTTTTCTGAACCTTTCGAGTCCCACGTTGCTGGCGACACTTTGTGGCTACTCCAACCACTACTCTTATAATTTCATATCTTCCACACAATATAAATAACATTTGTTTGAGCGCCAGTTGCTTTTTTAAGAAAAACAACAAAATTCGGTAGAGCATACCTCATATCAATTATCTCAAGGCGTGAGGTGATAAACTCACATATCTGGCAATATACAGGGATATGGATCAGGACAATATTAAATTACTGTTGCATTTCCACAATTGAGGATTGTACATGGAACTGGAATCACTTATTATAATTAAAATAAAACTGAGTTTATGACTATAATTTACGTCACAATGAACAATCATTGACGTCTTTTCATTTAACTAAAGAAATATATTGTGAGATTTGCGGTACTAAGAAAAGGAAAATTTAATCTAAACAAAAAAAGCTATTGGCATGAACTTGAAGTGAGATGTGATATCGCCGCTGATTACACTCTTCTTCATGTTATGAATGCATAACATGTCTGATGCTTTAATTACCTGTTGTCTGCATACACCGCTGTTGAACTTGAAAATTCTTGGGAAAACCTGTGAGCTGAAGTCAGGAGCCGTCTGTTGTTATCTTCTTATATAACAAGGAGTTGGCCTACATACCATGTACGCGTGTAGGGAGCTCCAATGTAATTACGTCCACTCAATATATTATAAATAATTGGAAAATATTATTGAGACATCTTGTGAAGTCCATCCTCACAAGAAGATGATGTTTCTTTATCAGCATAGTACCCGTCTCTGCTCGGATACAACCACCACTTGTAGACCTCCTCGATTATTACTTCTTCAAACACAACTCTTAGCTCTGACCATCACACTAAGACCACTTCTTCCATTTGATACCTCTGACTGTAACATATGATCTGCACGATATCAACTGCTTATGAACTGAGTAAGAACAGAATACCTCTCCCCACCGTCGCCTTGACTTTATATAACCTCGCGATGACGACTCCTCTCCCTACTCCTGTTCATCCCTTCCACTTCCACATACAGTAGCTGGCGAATACTGACACTTGGTCGCAATCACGTGTCCACGCACTGATGTCATCTAAGCGTACCCAAGCGGTCCGAGAATGACTATGCCGAATGCGTCACCGGGAAATCTCCTTGCACAGTTAAACATAGCCTCGATTGCAAAATACTATGCCAGCTCATCTAGCCAAAGTTACAAGCCACAGCATGACAATATGAAACCAACAAATCTCACTTACTACAATACAGAATAATTACAAACATATTCACTTAACCTATGATTAAATACAATAATATACGCGATACCTAATTATTACAGTCTAAATGATGAGAAACAGAATATATAAAATCTAATGAATCTGGTTAATAATAATAATAATAATAATAATAATAATAAATACAGAATGGAGTCTGTAACCCTGTTGTACGGTTACAGTATCCCCGACCTAGAGTCTGAAGCTCCAGGGCACTGCCCTTGGGGCGGTAGAGGAGGGATCCCTCTCTGAGTCCGAGGGAAAAACCGAACCTGGAGTGTAAACAAATTAAGAACGAAAGAAAGAAAGGAAAGAAAGATGGAAAAACAGAGCTATTTATAGAGCTAGTGATATCACGGGAAGCATTATTAGTCACATCTGTGTCAAACACGCAGCCAGAAGAATGACATCAGTTCGGGAGCCACCAGGTGCGGCTCCATAGTACGATATGCAGACCCACCAGAATGAAAGATATAATATACAACCAGCGATCTCATCCTTCATATTTAGTGTTGATATCGGGCCAAAGATCGATATCTACTGGTGATCTGGCAACCCTGTTTAGATCTGTGAACGATAGAACTTTGGGATAGCCACTGCCATCTCAATCTCTGCCTTCTCAGTCTCTATATACTGCCAGCTCTGTGCCGCGAGAATTGCGTTTACAGTTACATTACAGATGGCAGCATCCAGAGCACAATGTTGGTCAAATGAGATTTCGACCACAACACCAATCTAAAATGAAAAATAATCCTTTATATGTTTCTAACTGAGAAGATAATGCACACACAGAAACTAACATTTCACACTTGAGCTTGGCTTAAGACATAGAAACGTAAAATGCAGAGGGACGGGGATCGTCACCTTCCCCTGGTCCCTCTGGCTTACCAGTCTGCAGTGCACGACGCCACAGGATCTTCTCCAGCGAGGACGCCATCTGAAAGAGAACTGCCACTTCCGGTGGATTTGCGGTACGGCCAGCCTGAAGACCATCCTACCCCGACCGATAGGTACTAACTGGACCTAACAAGGAGACCGAAGGATGTGAGCGCCGCTATCAAGAAGAATTCGAACATAGGGAGCGACCGGGTGAAGATGCGCCACGACCAACGAGCGGACACCACAGGAAATCACGAGGGCGACCAACGATGGCTATATAACACTGTAAGGAATAAATGCTTGCCTTTCAATCTCCAGAGGACGTGGAAACCCTCTTACCATGTTCTGAGTGGAATAAAGTACGTCAGCTACCAAGTACGACGGAGGGCAAGGTGCAAAATGAAGGTGGTACATCTATACGGACGGACGGATGCCATACCAAAGAACAGCTAAGAAGCTTCCTGGTCGGGAAATTTTACGTGCTGCCAGCTTCGTGGTAGCTCCTTTCGGTACTTCCAGGAAGGGGCTGGTGACTCAGAAGACATGGAATCTCCCAGCTGGTTTGTGGGTTGGGGCCGGCCTTTCCGTGTATTGTTCTCGACGACCGACTTACCTGTGAGTCTCTTGGAGATTCAACGCGAATGTTCTACCTCTAGTGACATCGCGAAATTTCGGGTCCAAATCAAGCGAGCTATAAAAATGGAGGCTAGCCGCGGACAGTCAGGCAGTTTTGAACTCTGAATCAGTGTTGGACTCGGAGTGACAGTTGGGTTCCTAGGTGGAGCCAGTGTGACACTCAGTGAGTTGGGGTTCGGTGGCTGGGCTGAGGGCTACAAAGGTGTTGGCTGTCACTAGTGTCCCACCGAGGTCTGAACCAGGAGCTGTTGTTGTGGTATCGGATAGACCAGTGAGTGCTTGAACTGTAGGCGACAGAATGGAGTGTTTGTGTAATTCTGTGGACTGAGGATCAGCGTGAGCCAGCCAGGAAACGATTTATCGTGAGTGCGAAGATAAATGGACCTGTGTTAATGTTCGCTGTTGTGAGTATCGTCCTGCTGTTGAATACTGTTGAGCTGTTTATATGTTCATAGTGGAGTCGAATCAACGAACAGTCGTCGTGTGTTGTATAGCCAGTATTCAAATCCAGCTGTCAACACACAGCGGCTGTAGGTGGTGACAGGACTTTGGGAAAGTGAAAGTAAGGATTATAGCCGTTCCCAGGCAGCAAACGGCCGGGACTCCCGGGTGTATGTACAGAAGAAAAATTTGTAAATAGACTGGTAATTAGTGTGGCCATTCATAACTGGTTAGAATTGTTTGTGTTTAAATATATGTGTGTGAATTTATTAGGCCATCCTGAAATGAATTACAGTAATGAAACGGATGGAATTTTATTCGTAATAATAATATTAATAATAATAATAAACTTAAATCGTCTTTGTTCTATCCATGATACATAGAAGCCTAGTGTTGTATGTATTTCGTCAAATCTATATAATAAACATGTTTACTAAAACAGTTTTGTCCAGTCCGTCTGGCCGTTCTACTGAACCGATTTACTTATTTTTTTGTTTATTACGATCTCCGGAATAACCTTCCGGTGAGACATCAAACATTGATAGGTCTCTGAGTTCAGTAAACTTTCAATAGTCCTAAAATCAAATCATTACATGACCACTCCAATAATAGCAGGCGAAGGCTTACCCTAGCCCGCAATACATTCGGTACTTAGCGAGTTGCTAAGCGACTAACACTTTCGTGAATATTCTTATATATAACATGTGATTTCCATCGTTCTTGTTGCCATTGCATGCAGCCATGTTTGATTACTATCTGTTATGGCTAATTCGGCTAATTGCTTTACGTCGCACCGACACAGATAGGTCTTATGGCGACGATGGGATAGGATAGGCCTAGGAATTGGAAGGAAGTGGCCGTGGCCTTAAGGTACAGCCCCGGCATTTGCCTGGTGTGAAAACGGGAAACCACGGAAAACCATCTTCAGGGCTGCCGACAGTGGGGATCGAACCCACTATCTCCCGATTACTGAATACTGGCGCACTTAAGCGACTGCAGCTATCGCGCTCGGTACTACTATCTGTTAAGCCAGAGAGTACACACATCTTCTGATGCTGGTAGAATACTTTTCTCTGCAAGGTACTCTGATTCTCTTAACTTCCCCAGCTTCTAAATATACTCAACAAATGGCAGAACGTTCCTAATGTCTTACATGCTGCTAACAGAAAAACAGTCTACGTCCGTTCAGACGGGAAGGTATCGAGTCGACTAGCCTTCTGTATGACCATTAATAAAGCGCAGAGATAAACTCTTGAAAAAGTGGGTCTCTACTTACCCGAACCAGTATTCAGTCAAGGCCAATTGTATGTTGCTCTATCACGGACAAGATCGTTTGAAAATGTTAAGTTCCAGATACGACCGAATGATCGAAGCACAGTAATATTACATGGACAGAAGTGTTATAAACTACATTACCGGTATTAAATGTTCATAAAACTGTCGAAAAGGGCAGACAATACAATATGACTACGACAGGTACCGATAAATCAAGATGAGATATCTGACCTATTTATAACGAATGCTGCGGAGTAGTACGGGTCCACTAGTATCATGTTATTGGAGGATTTTCATGCGGTAATAGGTTAGATTGCAAACTAATTTGGTTACTAGGAAATGTCGGCCACCCGCTCTTCCATAATGTAGAACGAGTAACATAAATTATAGGAGTTTTGATGGGCCAAACCCCTAATAGTTATGCAAACCCCATAGGATAATCGTTGTGAAGGTAGACTATACTTGCTTCTCGCTTCAGTAAGTTTGCATTCTAACCTATTAACGCATAAAATTCCGGGCTCTGGAGATCATATTGTGCCTTCTTTATTACAGCAGGGCTTACCTCGGTAGACAGCATGTTACCTATGGATAGCAGTAACTAGAGGTGTGTAGGGGTGTAAAAATGCTTAATAATCTATAAGGCCCGGTTCCAAGCTGCAGATAAACAGTGTGTATTTCTTGGAGTGAAAGTATAATTAAACCAAGTGATAAAATTACTGAATTAAAAAAGGTAGGCCGTACCGTTTAAGTGAATGAATTAAACAGAAGAGACCACGTGTCGGTGCCTTCGCTGGCAAGACCTAGTGTTTACATTGCACTATGTCTTAAAGTGTGGGCTAGAACAAATTTGTTAATTTCACTGATCTGTCTAAGTTTGAGCCGGATAATATGGAAGTGACTGAGGTATGAGGGACGTTATTACTCCCAATCCTTATGAGTAGTATAATGGGAGAGTTCTGCGGCACCTCCGCCGCCGCACGCCTCCGCCCGCCTCCTCCTCCGCCGCCGCCCGCGGGAAATTTGAATTTTGGCGGGAAATTTGAATTTTGGCGCGAGATTTGAATTTGTAAACAAAGCCACGTGCTTTTTGACAGCTGTCATCGACAACAACGCAACGCTAACCTCACTGCTGCCATCTTGACGGGCCTAAACCTCACTAGTGCCAACTTAACCTAACTAGCATGAGGTAAACAAAGCCACGTGTTTTTTGACAGCCACGTGCTTTTTGACAGACAATAACGCATCGCTAACCTCAGTACTGCCATCTTGACGGGCCTAACCTTAGTGGTACCAACTTAACCTCACTAGCATGAGGTAAACAAAGCCACGTGCTTTTTGACAGCCACATGCTTTTTTGACAGCTGTCATCCGCCATCTTTAAACTACAGAGCACCGTGCTGCCCTCCTTCGTCACCTGTCATCGGCAGTGCTGCCATCTTGACGGGCCTAAACCTTAGTGCTACCAACTTAACCACACTAGCTCGAGATAAACAAATCCACGTGCTTTTTGACAGCCACGTGCTTTTTTGATAGCTGTCATCCGCCATCTTTAATCTATAGAGCACAGTGCTGCCCTCTTTAGCTACTTACCTTTGAAATGTGGTGGCGGATAATTTGAAAAATGCTTTTCGAAAAGCAGCCATCTTTAATCCAGAGAGAACAGTGCTGCCCCGGTGACGGCAAATTCCACGTGCTCTTGTTTGAAAACAAACTCACGTGCTTTTTTGACAGCTGTCATCTGCCATCTTTAATCTATAGAGCACAGTGCTGCCCTCTTTAGTTTGAAATGTGGTGGTGGTAAATTCCACGTGCTCTTGTTTGGAAACAAAGCCATGTGCTTTTTTGACAGCTGTCATCCGCCATCTTTAATCAACAGAGCACTGTGCTACTATCATGCGGGCAATTTCATCACCTGTCATCCGCCATCTTTAATCCACAGAACACCATGCTGCCCTCTTTGTGGCTACTACCTTAAGCACGTAGTAGCGGGCAATTTGAAAAGTTCTGTTAGCTATCATCCGCCATCTTTAATCAAGAGAGCACTGTGCTGCCATCTTTAGCTAGATACCTTTGAAATGTGGTGGCGGCAAATTGAAAAATTCCACGTGCTCTTGTTTGGAAACAAACTCACGTGCTTTTTCGACAGCTACCATCCGCCATCTTTAATCAATAGAGCATAGTGCTACCCTCTTTAGTTTGAAATGTGATGGCGGCAAATTCCACGTGCTCTTGTTTGGTAAACATAGCCATGTGCTTTTTTGACAGCTGTCATCCGCCATCATTAATACAGAGAGCACCGTGCTGCCCTCTTTATCGTAGTAGATGTAAATTCGTCACCTGTCATCCGCAGTGCTGCCATCTTTAGCTAGATACCTTTGAAAAGTGGTGGCGGATAATTTAAAAAGAAAAATTCTACAGCAGCCCTCTCTCGACGCTAATTGCATAAGATGGCGGCTATACATGACTCCTTAAGGGTGCTTACGCAAGATGGCTGCTATACACAGGTTCTTATGAGACGCCCTTGGGATGCTTGCGCAAGATAGCGGCTGCTCTTATGGGACGGCTTAAGGGTCCTTGCACAAGATAGCTTGAGACGCCCTAAGGATGCTTGCGCAAGATGGCGGACACAAGATGGCGGTTATACACAACTCCTTATGAGACGCTTTAAGGGTGCTTGCGCAAGATGGTTGCTACTCTTAGCTTAGAGGCTAACGTGTCGTGATAGTTAGATTCATTAAATTTAGGGCTTAAATGCAAAATGTTAAATATATCGAAAACGGTGCACCGTAGAGCAAAACGGACAAAATTTTTCTGCCTAATACCTAGGTTCGCAGTATGAGGAACAAGAAAATCATAGTCTAATGATGGGATCAACGGTTCGGTTCCTACTTAGGCCCTTTGGCATTTGCTCTGTTTTAGCTTGTATTGAAGCGAGTCTTCGTAACATGATCAGGTCTAGCTATGGTAGAGAGTATAACGTACCGTGCAGGTTCGATTCATTAAATTTGGAGGCTTAAATGCAAAATGTTAAATATCTCGAAAACGATGCATCGTAGAGCAAAACGGACAAAATTTTTCCGCCTAATACGTAGGTTCGTAGTATCAGGAACAAGAAAAAACATAGTCTAATGATGAGATCAACGGTTCGATTCCTACTTAAGCCCTTTGCCATTCGCAGCTATCTATTTCTACAAGATGGTGGCTGCTCTTATGAGAAACAAGATGCCTTGAGACGTCCTAGGGATGCTTACGCAAGATGGCAGACACAAAATGGTGACTATACATAGCTCCTTATGAGACGGCCTAGGGGTGCTCGCACAAGATGGCGGCTACTCTTATGAAGAAAGCTAGCTTAGAGGCTACTGCGCAAGATAACAGCTGCTGTTATGCATGTGGTGGAGGGCAATTTGAAATTCTATGTGCTTAATCAACAGAGCACCCTGCTGCCCTCTTTAGCTGAAATGTGGTGGTGGATAATTTGAAAAATTATTTTGACAGCTATCATCTTTAAACAAAGGCGACTATACATAGGCTGTTAAGGCCTTATCATTCTCCTCCTCCTCCTCCTCCTCCCCCTCCTCCTCCTCCTTCTCTACCTCCTCCTCCGCCTCTTATGTCAAGGCATAGCTTTATATCGAACAAGTTTAAACCTGCATCGCGAAGGCAAGCGTGTGCAGCGATAACATTATTGTGCATGTTTAGACTTTCGAAACATAAGAAGAGTAGAATCAAACGCTGTACTCGATACGACATGTGATCAGAACATTGATTGATGCGTTCAGAAAACAAAATAAGTGATCAAGACTAGAATCGAACAATGTACTCAATACATCATGTGTTTAGAATATGTCAGGGGATACGCTTGTTCTAAGAAGATCAGATTGAAACATAACAAGACTAGAATAGAACACTGTAATCGATATTGTTAACTTCAACATGTGATCAGAACATTGATTGATGTGTTCAGAACACAAAATAAGTGATCATGACTAGAATCGAACACTGTACTCGATACAACATATGATCAGAACATTGTTTGATGTGTTCAGAGCAAAAGTACAATTTTGATGATTTGCGCAGCTAACTCGCTCGGTAAACGATATAGCCAAAGTATATCTTCAAATTACTTACCTTCCATCATTCGTCTTGTGTGTAAAAATCAGTCGAACAAGTTATCGCATAAACATGGCTGAAAAAAAATCGTGATAGGGTATGGAACCCAGGGGTTACATCTTATCAGAAGGGCAAAAAGGATGAAAGGACTCTTCCTCCTCCTTACCGCACATTCCTTGGCTAAAGGGCTAATGGGCTAAAGGGCTAATGGGCTAAAGGGCTAAAGGGCTAAAGGTGCAACAACCTCATCGATCGCTATCAGCAAGAACGCTTGTACTTTGTTAAGTGTAGAAAATTAATCTTTATTGGTAAATGGTTTTATGTTCAGAACAAGGAATGGAACCTAGGGGTTACGTCTTACCTAATAAAATCCCCGAGGTGCGATGAGTTACGTTTTTCGAACTAGTGTTTGGAACACTGAACTTTTCAAGATGGCAAGAGTGAGGTTAGCAATGTTCTGTTGTTGGATTTTAAATTCCACGCTACAACATGCATAAGGTGGCAGCCCTTGAGGTTTACTCCCGTAAAGATGCAAGAGTGAGGTTAGCAATGTTCCGTTGTTGGATTTTTAAAATTCCCCGCTATAACATGCAAAAGGTGGCAGCCTTGAGGTTTACCGCCGTAAAGATGGCAGCAGTGAGGTTAGCGACGCTCCATTGTCCTTCAAAGTGAGGTTAGGGTTCGTCAAGAAGACAGCTGTCAAAAAAGCACGTGGCTATGTTTACCAAACAAGAGCACGTGGTCGTGACGTCACGGTCACGTAATCAATCCTTAGCTCGACGTCGCTAAGAGCAGCATTAGGATTAGCTATTCTTAAAAGTCTTGGGAACAGAGCAGCAGTATGAATTGCTATGTTTTAAAGCGTGTACACATTACCTATCGACTTTACATGTATCGACTCTCGTACTAAACTTCTGCAGGTAGATTGTGCTGCTATCTTAGCATAACTTATACGCATGAACTTAAAGTACAGAGAATAGCTATGTCTCAAAGCGTGTACACATTACTTATTGATTTTGCATGCAACAAATATCGTACTAAACTTCTTCCTCTAGATTGTACTGCTATCTTAGCATAACTTATACACATGAACTTAAAAGTAGAAAGAATAGCCATGTTTCAAAGCGTGTACACATTACTTATTGATTTTGCATGCATCAAATATCGTACTAAACTCCTTCCGCTAGATTGTGCTGCTATCTTAACACAACCTATACGCATGACCTTAAAGTAAAAAGGTGTGTACACATCACCTATCGATTTTGCATGCATCGAATCTCGTACTGAACTTCGTCCGCTAGATTGTGCTGGTATCTTAGCATAACTTATACACATGAAATTAAAAGTACAAAGAATAGCCATGTTTCAAAGCGTGTACACATCAACTATCGAATTTGCATGTATTGACTCTCATACTAAACTCCTTCCGCTAGATCGTGCTGCTATCTTAGCATAACCAATACGCATGACCTTAAAGTAAAAAGAATAGCCATGTTTCAAAGTGTGTACACATTACCTATCGACTTAGCATGCAACAAATATTGTACTAAACTTCTTCCGCTAGGTTGTGCTGCTATCTTAGCATAACCTATACCAATGAACTTAAAGTACAATGATTAGTCATGTTTCAAAGCGTGTACACATCAACTATCGAATTTGCATGTATTGACTCTCGTACTAAACTCCTTCCGCTAGATCGTGCTGCTATCTTAGCATAACCAATACGCATGACCTTAAAGTAAAAAGAATAGCCATGTTTCAAAGTGTGTACACATTACCTATCGATTTTACAAGCATCGACTCTCGTACTAAACTTCTTCCGCTAGATTGTGCTGGTATCTTAGCATAACCTATACGCATGGCCTTAAGGTACAAAGAATAGCCATGTTTCAAAGCGTGTACACATTACTTATTGATTTTGCATGCATCAAATCTCGTACTAAATTTATTCCGCTAGATTGTGCTGCTATCTTAGCATAACCTATACCAATGAACTTAAAGTACAATGATTAGTCATGTTTCAAAGCGTGTACACATCAACTATCGAATTTGCATGTATTGACTCTCGTACTAAACTCCTTCCGCTAGATCGTGCTGCTATCTTAGCATAACCAATACGCATGACCTTAAAGTAAAAAGAATAGCCATGTTTCAAAGTGTGTACACATTACCTATCGATTTTACAAGCATCGACTCTCGTACTAAACTTCTTCCGCTAGATTGTGCTGGTATCTTAGCATAACCTATACGCATGGCCTTAAGGTACAAAGAATAGCCATGTTTCAAAGCGTGTACACATTACCTATCGATTTTGCATGCATTGACTCTCGTACTAAACTTCTTCCGCTAGATTGTGCTGGCATCTTAGCATAAGTTATACACATGAACTTAAAAGTACAAAGAATAACCATGTTTCAAAGCATGTACACATTACCTATGGATTTTGCATGCATTGACTCTCGTACTAATCTCCTCCCGCTAGATTGTGCTGCTATCCTAGCATAACCTATACGCATGACCTTAAAGTAAAAAGAATAGCCATGTTTCAAAGTGTGTACACATCACCTATCGATTTGCATGCAACAAATATCGTACTAAACTTCTTCCGCTAGATTGTGCTGCTATCTTAGCATAGCTAAGATGCATGAACTGAAAGTACGAAGAATAACCATGTTTTAAAGCGTGTACTCATTACTTATCGATTTTACATACATCGACTCTCGTACTAAACTTCTTGCGCTAGATTGTGCCGCTATCTTAGCATAACCTGTACGCATGAACTTAAAGTACAAAGAATAGCCTTGTTTCGAAGCGTTTACACATTACCTAATGATTTTGCACGAAACGACTATCATACTAAACTTTTCCCACTAGATTGTGCTAAAATCATGTAAGTGTGCTGCTATCTTAGCATAACCTATCGATTTTACATGCATCTACTATCGTACTAGACTTCTTCCGCTAGAGCATGTAGCAATCGCTTTTGTGTATCCCTAACCCATGTGCACGAACTTAAAGCATAAAGATGAGCTATGTTCTAAAGCGTGTACACATCACCTATCGATAATGTATGTATCGAATATCGTACTAAACTTCTCCTGCTAGAGCGTACGAGTATCGCTTGTGCGTGCACGAACTTAAAGCATAAAGAATAGCAATGTATAAAAATCTTGTAAACAAAGCAGCAGCATTACGTATAGTCAAGATTAAATGCGTGCACACATCATGTATCCATGACGCACACAGTACTAAACTTATTCCATTAGAATGTACAAAGTTCGCATGTGTTTGTGCTGCTATCTTAGCATAGCCTATGTGAATGAACTTAAAGCATAAAGAATAGTGATGTATAAAAATCTTGTGAACATAGCAGAGTGTTAACTACGTAGGTGTAGACATTGAACTTTGCATGCTGAGGCAGCATACTACGTGACCGTGACGTCACGACCACGTGCTCTTGTTTGGTAAACATAGCCACGTGCTTTTTTGACAGCTGTCTCCTTGACGAACCCTAACCTCACTTTGAAGGACAATGGAGCGTCGCTAACCTCACTGCTGCCATCTTTACGGCGGTAAACCTCAAGGCTGCCACCTTTTGCATGTTATAGCGGGGAATTTTAAAAATCCAACAACGGAACATTGCTAACCTCACTCTTGCCATCTTTACGGGAGTAAACCTCAAGGGCTGCCACCTTATGCATGTTGTAGCGTGGAATTTAAAATCCAACAACAGAACATTGCTAACCTCACTCTTGCCATCTTGAAAAGTTCAGTGTTCCAAACACTAGTTCGAAAAACGTAACTCATCGCACCTCGGAGATTTTATTAGGTAAGACGTAACCCCTAGGTTCCATTCCTTGTTCTGAACATAAAACAATTTACCAATAAAGATTAATTTTCTACACTTAACAAAGTACAAGCGTTCTTGCTGATAGCGATCGATGAGGTTTTTGCACCTTTAGCCCTTTAGCCCTTTAGCTCATTAGCCCTTTAGCCCTTTAGCCCATTAGCCCATTAGCCCTTTAGCCAAGGAATGTGCGGTAAGGAGGAGGAAGAGTCCTTTCATCCTTTTTGCCCTTCTGATAAGATGTAACCCCTGGGTTCCATACCCTATCACGATTTTTTTCAGCCATGTTTATGCGATAACTTGTTCGACTGATTTTTACACACAAGACGAATGATGGAAGGTAAATAATTTGAAGATATACTTTGGCTATATCGTTTACCGAGCGAGTTAGCTGCGCAAATCATCAAAATTGTACTTTTGCTCTGAACACATCAAACAATGTTCTGATCATATGTTGAGGTTAACAACATCGATTACAGTGTTCGATTCTAGTCTTGTTATGTTTCATTCTGATCTTCTTAGAACAAGGGTACCCCCTAACATGTTCTAAACACATGTTGTATTGAGTACAGTGTTCGATTCTAGTCTTGATCACTTATTTCGTGTTCTGAACACATCGATCAATGTTCTGATCACATGTTGTATCGAGTACAGTGTTCGATTCTAGTCATGATCACTTATTTTGTTTTCTGAACGCATCAATCAATGTTATGATCATATGTCGTATCGAGTACAGCGTTTGATTCTACTCTTCTTATGTTTCGAAAGTCTAAACATGCACAATAATGTTATCGCTGCACACGCTTGCCTTCGCGATGCAGGTTTAAACTTGTTCGATATAAAGCTATGCCTTGACATAAGAGGCGGAGGAGGAGGTAGAGAAGGAGGAGGAGGAGGGGGAGGAGGAGGAGGAGGAGGAGGAGGAGGAGGAGAATGATAAGGCTTTAACAGCCTATGTATAGTCGCCTTTGTTTAAAGATGATAGCTCTCAAAAGAATTTTTCAAATTATCCACCACCACATTTCAGCTAAAGAGGGCAGCAGGGTGCTCTGTTGATTAAGCACATAGAATTTCAAATTGCCCTCCACCACATGCATAACAGCAGCTGTTATCTTGCGCAGTAGCCTCTAAGCTAGCTTTCTTCATAAGAGTAGCCGCCATCTTGTGCGAGCACCCCTAGGCCGTCTCATAAGGAGCTATGTATAGTCACCATTTTGTGTCTGCCATCTTGCGTAAGCATCCCTAGGACGTCTCAAGGCATCTTGTTTCTCATAAGAGCAGCCACCATCTTGTAGAAATAGATAGCTGCGAATGGCAAAGGGCTTAAGTAGGAATCGAACCGTTGATCTCATCATTAGACTATGTTTTTTCTTGTTCCTGATACTACGAACCTACGTATTAGGCGGAAAAATTTTGTCCGTTTTGCTCTACGATGCATCGTTTTCGAGATATTTAACATTTTGCATTTAAGCCTCCAAATTTAATGAATCGAACCTGCACGGTACGTTATACTCTCTACCATAGCTAGACCTGATCATGTTACGAAGACTCGCTTCAATACAAGCTAAAACAGAGCAAATGCCAAAGGGCCTAAGTAGGAACCGAACCGTTGATCCCATCATTAGACTATGATTTTCTTGTTCCTCATACTGCGAACCTAGGTATTAGGCAGAAAAATTTTGTCCGTTTTGCTCTACGGTGCACCGTTTTCGATATATTTAACATTTTGCATTTAAGCCCTAAATTTAATGAATCTAACTATCACGACACGTTAGCCTCTAAGCTAAGAGTAGCAACCATCTTGCGCAAGCACCCTTAAAGCGTCTCATAAGGAGTTGTGTATAACCGCCATCTTGTGTCCGCCATCTTGCGCAAGCATCCTTAGGGCGTCTCAAGCTATCTTGTGCAAGGACCCTTAAGCCGTCCCATAAGAGCAGCCGCTATCTTGCGCAAGCATCCCAAGGGCGTCTCATAAGAACCTGTGTATAGCAGCCATCTTGCGTAAGCACCCTTAAGGAGTCATGTATAGCCGCCATCTTATGCAATTAGCGTCGAGAGAGGGCTGCTGTAGAATTTTTCTTTTTAAATTATCCGCCACCACTTTTCAAAGGTATCTAGCTAAAGATGGCAGCACTGCGGATGACAGGTGACGAATTTACATCTACTACGATAAAGAGGGCAGCACGGTGCTCTCTGTATTAAAGATGGCGGATGACAGCTGTCAAAAAAGCACATGGCTATGTTTACCAAACAAGAGCACGTGGAATTTGCCGCCATCACATTTCAAACTAAAGAGGGTAGCACTATGCTCTGTTGATTAAAGATGGCGGATGGTAGCTGTCGAAAAAGCACGTGAGTTTGTTTCCAAACAAGAGCACGTGGAATTTTTCAATTTGCCGCCACCACATTTCAAAGGTATCTAGCTAAAGATGGCAGCACAGTGCTCTCTTGATTAAAGATGGCGGATGATAGCTAACAGAACTTTTCAAATTGCCCGCTACTACGTGCTTAAGGTAGTAGCCACAAAGAGGGCAGCATGGTGTTCTGTGGATTAAAGATGGCGGATGACAGGTGATGAAATTGCCCGCATGATAGTAGCACAGTGCTCTGTTGATTAAAGATGGCGGATGACAGCTGTCAAAAAAGCACACGGCTTTGTTTCCAAACAAGAGCACGTGGAATTTACCACCACCACATTTCAAACTAAAGAGGGCAGCACTGTGCTCTATAGATTAAAGATGGCAGATGACAGCTGTCAAAAAAGCACGTGAGTTTGTTTTCAAACAAGAGCACGTGGAATTTGCCGTCACCGGGGCAGCACTGTTCTCTCTGGATTAAAGATGGCTGCTTGTCGAAAAGCATTTTTCAAATTATCCGCCACCACATTTCAAAGGTAAGTAGCTAAAGAGGGCAGCACTGTGCTCTATAGATTAAAGATGGCGGATGACAGCTGTCAAAAAAGCATGTGGCTGTCAAAAAGCACGTGGCTTTGTTTATCTCGCGCTAGTTAGGTTAAGTTGGTACTACTGCGGTTTAGGCCCGTCAAGATGGCAGTACTGAGGTTAGCGATGCGTTGTTGTCTGTCAAAAAGCACGTGGCTTTGTTTACAAATCTGTCGAATAGCACGTGGCTGTCAAAAAGCACGTGGCTTTGTTTACCTCATGCTAGTGAGGTTAAGTTGGTACCACTAAGGTTAGGCCCGTCAAGATGGCAGTACTGAGGTTAGCGATGCGTTGTTGTCTGTCAAAAAGCACGTGGCTGTCAAAAAACACGTGGCTTTGTTTACCTCATGCTAGTTAGGTTAAGTTGGCACTAGTGAGGTTTAGGCCCGTCAAGATGGCAGCAGTGAGGTTAGCGTTGCGTTGTTGTCGATGACAGCTGTCAAAAAGCACGTGGCTTTGTTTACAAATTCAAATCTCGCGCCAAAATTCAAATTTCCCGCCAAAATTCAAATTTCCCGCGGGCGGCGGCGGCGGAGGCGGAGGCGGCGGCGGAGGCGGAGGCGGCGGCGGAGGCGGAGGCGGCGGCGGAGGCGGAGGCGGCGGCGGAGGAGGAGGCGGGCGGAGGCGTGCGGCGGCGGAGGTGCCGCAGAACTCTCCCATTATACTACTCTTATGCAACCGGTCACTATTATGAATCGTGTGAAAATGTTGTACATAGGGTCGCTAGGTGCGGGCATTTCAATGGGCTTGGCAGACTGATATGTAATAGCAACGTCCCACTCAGTGAGGAAAGCAACGGGAATGCGAATTTATTTATTAAACAGAGAATGTTACGTAATTATTTGTTACGTAATTGTTTTAATAACTCACGGACAAAAGCATGAATAAGGAATATTATAATGTACTTTGTATTGTGTCCGCCTCTGTCGTGTAGTGGTTAGTATGATTAGCTGCCACCCCCGGAGGCTCGGGTTCGATTCCCGGCTTTGCCACGAAATTTGAAAAAGTGGTACGAGGGCTGGAACGGGGTCCACTCAGCCTCGAGAGATCAACTGAGTAGAGGTGGGTTCGATTCCCACCTCAGCCATCCTGGAAGCGGTTTTCCGTGGTTTCCCCACTTCACCTCCAGGCAAATGCCGGGATGGTACCTGACTTATGGCCACGGCCTCTTCCTTGCCTCTTCCTTGCCTATCCCTTCCAATCTTCCCATCCCTCCACAAGGCCCCTGTTCAGCTAGCAGGTGAGGCTGCCTGGGCGAGGTACTGGTCATTCTCCCCACTCGTATCCCCCGACCAAGAGTCTGAAGCTCCAGGACACTGTCCTTGAGGCGGTAGAAGTGGGATCCCTCGCTGAGTCCAAGGGAAAAGCCGACCCTGGTTGGTGAACAGATGATGATGATGATGACTTTGTATTACTTTATGAAAAGTCGGAATCGTACCACTTTTCAAAATGTTAAAAACGTACCTAGATATTTCATCAGTACTTGTAAAAGCTAAACATTTTCTTGGCTGAAATAACTACTTCTTAGTACACTTACCTGTTACTCACTTCCAGGAAGAAAGCTACCCCCGGTTGTTTTTCTGATCTTGCCTCAGACAGGGGGTGACCAAACTTGGAAATACAAAAAATATTCTCGGTCCAAATTACACGCAGGTCCATATAACATGGACTTCCCCTATGTTACTTTTGCTGCATAACGGAAGAACGGGATGACCGACACTTCCTAATAAGCAAATTAGTTCGCACTCTAACGGAAAAGAAATTTCGTATGGCTTTTAGTGCCGGGAGTGTCCGAGGACATGTTCGACTCTCCAGGTACAGGTCTTTTGATTTGCCTCTCGCAGGTGACCTGCGCGTCGTGATGAGAGTGAAATGCTGATGAAGACGACACATACTACCAATCCCCGTGCCAGCAAAATTAACCCATAACGGTTAAAATTCCCGAACCTGCCGGGAATTGAACCCGGCACCCCTGTGACCAAAAGCCAGCACGCTAACCATATAGCCTTGGAGCCGGACTCCAATCTAACTTATTACTGCCTAGAAATGCCCAGTCTAATAATAATCTAATATTAGTCCATCATACGCCTTTTCTATACCTACAAATGTTTGTTTGTCCAACCCTTGTCCCGTTTCTCTACGGGGTCGGGTATGAGGTGAGATGAATCTGTCGTGGCGGGTTTTTATGACCGGATGCCCTTCCTGACGTCAACCTCATCAGAGGAGTTAATGAGATGAAATGAATGAAGTTATATATGATAGTAGGAAGGGAGAGGGTGAAACACTGTGCCGGCAGATAGCCTACTCCTGTCGAATAGCACCAAGGGTTCTGCTCAAAGCTTTACGTCCCCATCTGACAGACGAATCGCCATCAACAGCGTCATATGCCCCCACTCCATATGAGCAATGCGGAAAGGTTTGGAATTTAATCCAGTCTTTTGGCACACAATCTAGTAATTACAAAATGTATACCACCATCTCTCCTATCCTGCCGGCCAACATACTGGTGGTGAATTTTTTTTCGACCAACTGGACTCAAACCGGCTATCCTCGGTTTCAGACCGTTTAGACTTCAGCGCCTTAACGATCATGGCCACCAGGCGGGCTTTTTCTAGATCTACAATAATAATTTCGTGTGGCTATTTCTAGCCGAGTGCAGCCCTTGTAAGGCAGACCCTCCGATGAGGGTGGCCGGCATCTGTCATGTGTGGGTAACTGCGTGTTGTTGTGGTGGAGGATTGTGTTACGTGTGGTGTGTGAGATGCAGGGATGTTGGGGACAGCACAAACACCCAGCCCCCGGGCCATTGGAAGTAACCAATGAAGGTTAAAATCCCCGACCCGGCCAGGAATCGAACCCGGGACCCTCTGAACCGAAGGCCAGTACGCTGACCATTCAGCTAACGAGTCGGACTCCAGATCTACAAATGAAATAGTAAAAAAACATTGTATCGAAATATAATACGAATCTTCTGTTCCGTGAAAATGTCGTTCTGAAAATTGATTTTCATACATTAGCGACTGCTCGTTCCCAGACGGTGCCACTAACAAGCGGCCCGCAGCCTGAGGCAGGAGCTAGCCCCATAACGAGAGCTGCTGGAGGCACGTTCGTGGTAGTAACGAGCGAACAGCAAGCATCAGTTGCATCTTATTGCTTCTTGTAGGTCACACCTGTGGAATATCCAGTACTTATCTCTGATTTCGCCGTTTCTTCATTTATTTATAACTTTGTATTTCAGTTAACACTTTTTCATCCGAAAGAAAATGACATGGAGGAATTTAAGACAAGTAAAAATATTATATGAAGAATTTCAGAAGAGGAATGGATACTGGGTGGGACAATGCCGGAGTTGACAAACAGTGAATAATATGATAATACTACAAAGAATATAAAATTAAGCAATTTGCTAAATTGTGCGGAAAGTTGAAGGTCTAAAGAGCCCGGAAAGGTTTCCAATTGTGAGTATTGTATAGCTCTATTAAACCAAAAAAGTAATCGAAAATCACTTCCGGACTAAATGCAGTTTCAGGAAAACAGCCCAAATTCGTGTTCTCTTTGATTCAAATCATAGCGAAATCAACTTATTTAAATAATTCTTTCTGTAATGTGTTGCTTGGTTCAATAGCCTCAGGTGTTTCTTTTATATTTTGAATAATATTCACACCGAATGCAGTTATAAGGGCTTAAGTGAAACTCTGCACTGACTCACATTAGCGCTCGTAGTCATAGAAAAAAGACAAACTGCTAATCTAATCAACGGATAACGATGTTTAAGAAAAGGATTGTAGTTTTTAAGGTTAAATTAATAATATATTCTTATACTTTAATATATTTTATTTACCTAATATTCGTAACGCATATCCCTAGGATGTTTTCAACACTGAGTTACTTGCTTGAAGGGCTACAACTGTGGATTTTCGGCATGTCAGGTAACAAGGTGAAATTGTTCAGGTTTTTCAGGAGAAAATCTCACCAGTTCACGAACACGGCACAGGAACAGTAGCTTATTATCACGTCTACAATTACGGGTAGTAAGAACATCAATCTAAATAGTGAAGTTTATACTAGGCCGCACCTAAAATGTATCCTTCAACCGTCATACCTGAGACAGAGGCAATCCCAGATTGGACTAGCTGCTGGGATAAATAATCACACTAAACGCAAGAATAATTATGGATGGTAGGCTAATGTATACGCTTTCCAAATGATGCAATGTAGTAGGATGAAAACCAACCATTAATTTTAAAAAATAGCAGCCAAATTTCAAGTTAATAAGAAAGTCGGAATGCTGAATTTTAATGAGCTGATAAAAACGAAACAATGTGACGTCAGTTTCAGGTGAGTAAATATAGGTATGTGTGCGAAGGCGGAGGATACTAATACAATGCAAAGGATCATACAATTGAAAAGGAAAAGCTTTTGGTGAGAATGAAAGCAACACGATTATCGAACCTAATCTTCACCTATTTTAAATATTTAAAAAAATACCCAACCAACTACAGGAGATAGAAATCACTTACGTAGACATATAAGAACGCAACTATCTGAGGAGGAAACTAAAAGACCACCAGAGAGAAAGGCTGAAATTGAAGACGGAAACACATGGACGGAGGAAAAATTGAGCAAAACCGGCCACGAATGAAGGATCAGTGGGCAAAGATCAAAGCCCAGAGAAGGGCAAGTAAGGAGGTTATTATCAGGACGATACGAACAAAGAAGAATCGAGGTAATTTAAATTTCAAGTCCTTATCAAGGAAAAGGCACTCTTTAAGGAAAATTGTCAAAAATAAGTTGAAGCTGTGCAAAATCGAAATATCGTAATGTACAAAATCACTTGAATTGGGTCTCGATATCTATATTACAGACTACACAAGTTAAGGCACGAAGGAATTTAAAGCGGTTAAGTCCAACCAATAGAGCTCAGAATGACTACTTCAGAGCAGTACTGAAAGCTGTTAGCTTGACTTTAGTCAAATACCCCTGGAATCATAGTTCAAATTTAGAGAATATATATTATTAAAAATGACTGTACTCACTTTCACTGAAGTTATACAATACTAATATAAAATGGTTAAAACTTAACTCCGGAAGAAGCGTCGAAAGTCCTGGTGCGGGCATCGATACCCGCTTAGCAAGAGCGATGTATTTAAGTAGTCGTCTAGATGACAGCTGTTAACTAAAAAATAAACAAAGTCATAGCCGCCCCAGGCGGTCCAAGAGATGGGTAGCAGGTTAGGCATTTAACGTCACCGTGCGAGTGATGAACTCATGTGTAGAGTATGTCCACGAGATGTGTGGTGTTTGCTTTCTGGCAGACTGCCAGAGACTGGCGACGAGGCACTCAGTGCACGAGGACTATGGAAGAGTGGGCATTGCCATGATAAACTTACATTTAAAGTATTCAAAGAAAATTTAGAAAAATATTTAATCGAAAATGTATAATCTATTGTGGGAATTTTAATAAACGCATAGTGTTTACAAAATACGTTCATATTATTGATGAAAAATGTTCATGAAGGTGGACACACCACCAACGATGTCACGCAAAACATCACAGAATTAGGTAATGTCTCTCCAATAGGATTCAAATAAGGTGACATTCTAGAAACAGGTAATACCAATACAATTGGTCCGTTATTTGACGTTATAAATTATCCAGCTAACTCATTACAGGAGTCCAGCGTTTCGCCCCAGTGTCCTAAGTTGAGCTCATCAGTTGATAATAGCACACCCACCAAGATGCATAGCTAGTTCATAACGTGAAGGCCAATGCGTAGGCTACTTGGAGCCACCAGTAATGCCAATGCACCATGAGAGACTTTGTCTCATTTTCAAAAATTGATGCCTGCCTGGCCATCAGATGATATAGATGTTGATTCCCATAGGGAACCTGAAATATTTGTCCCGAATGAGTAAATTTATAATACCAATATAACTGCTCCGTTATTGGACATTATAAATTTTGTAGCTAACTCATTCCTGGTTGCCAGTGTTTACCAACTGATGAGTCCAACTTAGCGCACTGGGGCGAAAAGCTGGCAACCAGGAATGATTTAAGTGGAAAAATTGTAATGTCTAATAACGGACAAATTATATTAGTATTATAAATGTACTTATTTGAGACAAATATTTCAGGTTCCATATGAGAATCAACATCTATATCATTCTAGAAACAGGTGTTAGTATGGTATCAACCGGGCGAAAGTGTCGTCGGAACTTGGAACATATAAATTTTAAAATGTGCAAAATGAAACATGAATACTACAAATGATAACAAATTATTAAAGCCATTCTAAATCAAAGGAAAAATATTAAGGTGCTGTGACGTTTGAAATAACCATATACTAAAATTACTCATACTTGAGCGACTAAATTCATTTAAAAACTTATCAATAATTGAAATAGTAATTTCGCGATTAAGTACAGACATACATGATGAACGTTACATTATATATGACTAGAGCCCGGATTTTTATGCATTAATAGGTTAGAATGCAATGTTTCTGAAGCGGGCAGCAAGTATAGTCCACCTTCACAACGATTGTGCTATGGGGTTTGCATAAACATTAGGGGTATGGCCCATCAGAACTCCTATAATTTATGTTACTCTTGCTACATTATGGAAGAGCGGGTGGCCGACACTTCCTATTAACCAAATTTAGTTTGCAATCTAACCTGTTACGGCATGAAAATCCGGGCTTTGTATATGACTGTGTGGAAATGGGCAGGTAGTGACGAAAGAAGCCAGATCGGTCGCGTAACAGTGAACGGAAGGCATCGTAAATATGTCGATCAAGTACGAAGATTCCGCGGGGCTGATATAAGTTCGGATCACCTCTTGGTAATTCTGAAACTGCCTCTCCACCAAAAGGCTATAGAAACTTAAATAGATGATAAAGTATGGCAAGAAAAGACTCACATATGAACAAATGAGGAAGTCTTTACAAGACAGAAGAGCAGACATCCTTGTTCCTTCGGAGGTGACAAACACTCTAGAAGGGGAATGGATATTTTTACTTGATGTAGTTACACAGAGATCAAATGAAGTTCTGCAACTTAAACGTAAATGTTGCTATGACAAACAATTAAAAATAACGGTGAAAACTGGAGTTTCGAAAAGATTGGAATGGCTGAAGCATCCTCAGGGAACACAAGGCCAGCATACCTAGAAATGAGTCGGTTGACCGAGAGGCTCGTAAGGAGGAATAGACAAGAATACAGATTACAGTCCGGAAGTTTAGGCGGTAATAGGTCAAAATGCAAACCAACGTACCCGTTAGAAACTGTCGTCGAACCGCTCTTCTTTAATGTAGCGAGAGTAACATAACTTTCAGGGGTTCTAATAGGCCAGGACCCCTAATGTTTATGCAACTCTCAAAGCAAAACTGTTGTCCGGGCAGAGTAAACTTGTTATATGCTTTACTGATGGTGGAAACAGGAAATCGCCGGCAACATTAGCAAGAGGCACGTACAAACAATAAAACTTGATCTTAACGGATGAGAATGGGAAAGAAGTACTGAGATAGTACCTCACAACGAACAGGCAGATCTGTTTGAAAAGTAAGCCATTTTACCATAAGTTATCTACTTCCAGGGGATTCACTGGAGCACTGAACTACTGTAGTAGAACGAGCCGTGCCTGAATGCAAAACAACTAAAATAAGGAGACGAAACTACAGCACAAGATGTGAGGCAGGTAATTTCCAATAACTGGTCGATCGAAGAGATTCCTGCGGAATACAAGAAGAAAGCCGTACATTCACTAGGTGAGATTATACTGGTGGATGACTAGAAAAGTATCTCCATGCTTGAAACAGGCTAGAACATCTTCACATCTCCGATACTGAGCCGCCTTCCTAGAGTGACACGATATTTCAAGTGCTTTCCAGAATAATGATGTAATTATTCAGGAGAGAGGAAAATTGTTTTGGGGGTTTATTTCATGTTATACACTACCTCAACAAATTGCATATGCAGGTGTACAAATGAGTTCATCTATTAAAACAATATTTTATTATTATAACTTCAGGTTTTAAAAATAATGTATGAATTGTAAATGTTACAATATATAATAATAGTGTAATAATTACAGTCAGGATTTTTATGCATTAATAGGTTAGAATGCAAGGTTTCTGAAGCGAGCAGCAAGTATAGTAATCGTAAGATATAAAACTCCGTTGACTATCTTAGGCTGATGACACACGGAGCGGTTTTCGCCGAGTCGGCCGCCGCGTCGGCGCATGTTGCTATTGTATCAGATGGGATGAAACAGACACAGCGGTGCTCGCCGACAGGCGGCAGATTTGCCGACTCGGCCTGTCGTGTAGCTGGCGGTGCAGCGAGCGTTTTGAAGACTTTGTGCGCGCTCTAGCGCCATAGATTTAATACATTCAGCTGAATCACGGCCGACTTGATGCTTCGCTCTAGTCGGGCGTGGCTGAATTTACGCGGCGATTGCATCATTGGTAGGTATTCTTGTATTAGATATCATGAAGTATCTTTGAAATTCAATAATATACACGTAAAAGGACATATAGAGTAATTAGACTTTTGGAATAAGAATAAGAACAATCCTTTATTTTTCGGTAATTTTAGCTAGCTTCCTCACCTAACGTCACGCTCGCTAATGTGTTTTGTCCACTGCCTGCTCGATACGCACCCGATGACTGCTTATAAGCAGTTATTTTAGATGCAGTTCGAGCAGGCAGTGGTTTCGTCACAGTCGGCAAAAACCGCTCTGTGTATCAATCACAGGCGGCGGCCGACTCGGCAAAAACCGCTCCGTGTGTCATCAGCCTTAGAGTTCATAATTATTCGTGACAATTAACGACATCTATCAGCCATAAAGCGTAGCGTCAAGGATACGAGATCTTTTCCAACTGAAAGTACCCGAGACCAAGAAATATCCAGCTAACTGGTATATTACTTCCACATATATTATCTAGGGGAGTGGACATTGGATTGTGAATTGAGAGTGACATTGAACTTTTCTTTGCGGATAGCAATAAGTCGCCATTTTGACGTCTTGACAATGACAAGCAGCAAAGAGAATACAGAGTCAGGAGCGGAGCAGGTAACGACTGAGATGCAGTGTGACATCTTTACGAAACCAGTGGGAGATGAAGACCACGCCATTGAATGTGAGAGTTGCAACAAATGGCAGCACCAGGAATGTAGCGGCATGATCAGGGGTGAATATGATATGAAGAAAAGAAAGAACTGCAAGCTGACTTGGTTATGCAGTAGCTGCAAACCCCACGCGCTAAAATGGAATGACGACAGAGACCGGAAAATAAACGAAATAGATCAGAAGTTGAATTTTCTCATAAAGTATCCGACAGATCGCATCCCGATGATAATCAAGGAAACGGTGGAAGAAACAAATAAGGAATTAGCAGATATCAGAACAACCGTCGCCGGAAAACATACCAGAACCTTCTCAGTAGTATAGGAGACATAACAACTCCGGATACCAACAAAACGAAACATAGGGGAAGAAATCCCGAACAACATTGCGAGGAACCAACAGGCCCGACCGGCCCAACCAATTCCACGAAGAGCTTCAGAGAGTTGGCTAGTCAAGGAAAACATCACGGGCAGGAAATCCAACAAGCAACACAACATGAAGCAAAGGTATACCCCAATGGGGGAAAGGAATCGTCCATACTGTAGAACATACCCGATCATAGAGACAGAACAGATCGAAAACGGAAGGATCACGAAATATTACCCGATATGCATACTGTTGGACGACAAGGTACAGACAGCGATGAAGAGCACCTTCAGTGGAGAATAGTAGATAAAATTAAATACAAGAAATCACAATTTATCATTGGAAATAGGACACCTGAAAACAATCAAGTAAGAGCAGGAGATAAATCAGCTTGGTTATATGTCGGCCGAATACACGAAACTGTCAAAGATGCAGATCTTGTAGCGTACTTAATGGTATTGCCGGGAAGATTGAGTGTGCTCAGCTAAAAGCAGTCTGTAACAATAAGTCATTCAGAGTAGGTATACCGTTCGAACAGAGAGTTAGTAGAACAACCACACTTCTGGCCGAAAGGTGTCTTAGTAAGGCGATTTCTTTTTCGAGGACACCAAAGAGAAAGCATACGGCTATAGGAAGGAAAGTAACACATTGAAACTGATGACATGGAACGCTGCAGGTGCAGTAAATGCATTTGATATGTTACCAAACGATGATTTAGCGGACTTTGATTTGATCATTTTAACAGAAACTTTTCTAACTAGAGAGTGGAATATTCCTACTTTTTATACGATGCATGTTTTTGCCACTCAAGGACAAACGGGTAGACCAGTGGGAGGAATCTCATGCCTTCTCAAACCCAAAATGGCCCCCTTTAAATTACCGTACCGGAGATGATAATAGTCAAAACAAAACTATGCACAGTGATAGGCGTATACTTCCGACCACGATACAAGGCAGAATACATTGTGGATATTATTAGTGCTGGGCTTCATAGAATACAATCACAGGATCTAGTAATACTCACGGGAGACCTGAATTTCAGGATAGATATTCGCAACTCTAAAACAGAGGTACTTCTGGAATACCTCAAGACAGAAGGGTTAAGCCTTATTAACGAACCAAGTGAAAAGACATATATATGCCATAAGGGAAGTAGCGCTATAGATTTGTTATTTTCTAATATGAAGGACGTCGAAATGATTTCCCAGACAGTTCTACGCACAGCAACGAGGAAGCACTTACCAGTGGCAACAACACTGATGCTGCGAGAGAGAACCAGAGCCATCACTAAAACTACAGAAGTATCGAGGACAATCAACATGCTGGTAATATAAAAGTCTAACGCACTAATAGATATGGTGTCCCTACATGTTCAAGATGGTGATATTGATAGTGCAGTATCGAAACTACAAAACATTATCCTAAATTCCGCTATAAAATATAGTCAAACCGAGAAAAGAGCAAAACCATGGTTCAACGGGTCCAGTTACCAGGCTAGATATGAAACAAACTCCTCCATACTGCTGCAGATATGCTAGAAGAAGAATCACTAATAATGTACGCCTGGAAAAGTAGGGAATACGAAAAGCTAATAAGGGAAACTAAAGCGAAATACTATGAAGAGACAGCACTAAGACTGATAGAAGAGGAAGAAAACAACCCTTACATGGTTATCAAGCCGAAACGACCAACATTCCCTTGGAATATTCCCATAAGCACGTGGACGGCTCATTACACACAGGTTTTGACATTTAAGGACACGAGACCACGCATAATCAACGATAGCACCGAAATTCACGGACCGACAGATATGTTCAGCGCACAGGAGATACAGGAGGTACTCTTAAATTTGAAAAATAGCAAAGCTCACGGGCCAGACATGATCTAAAATGAACATTTGAAGAGTTTGGCTCCTATTCTCTTTGAACCCCTTACTAGCCTATTCAACGAATGTGTTAAACAGGCAAGAATACCAGATCTATGGCGGACTTCAACGATAAAGACCCTTTATAAAGGGAAGGGAGACTTAAGTGACCCTAATTCATATCGAGGAGTAGCACTAGAATGCACATTACTGAAGATATTGACTAAACTGTTAACGCAAAGGCTGAATGCTTTAATAGATCAGTATCTCCTAGAAGAGCAATTTGGATATGGGAAAAACCGGTCCACAATACAGGCTATAGAATGCCCTCAGAATGATATTCATGAAGCCTTTAGATTAAAGAAGGGAAAGCTACATGTTATATTCGTGGATTATTCGAAAGCCTTTGATACAATTAGTCGAACACAAGTCATATCAAAGATTGAGGATCTCATAGGAAAAAATAATCCATTATTGCAATTAGTAAAAAACATCCTGGCAAAGAATGAGGCGCAAATAGACGATTCGATCACAATATCCGATTCAATAGACCAAACTACAGGTGTACTACAGAGTGATCCTTTAAGCCCTCTCCTTTTTAACGCCACAACACATGATGTCATTCAGGCAACGAAGACAGAAGGTACGAACATTTATATGTACGCAGATGACATGGTTTTAGTATCGAGATCAATACCTGCTCTGCAGTTGGCATTTGATCGACTCGTAGAGTGGGCTAAAACAAATGACCTTCATGTTAACAGAAGTAAAACTATGACTATGACCTTTAGGAAAGGAGGCAGACATGCAGCAAGTGATGTGATATATTTGGATGGAGAACCATTAACCAGTGTGAATAAATTTAAATACCTCGGAATAACACTGCATATACAAGGAACCAATTTCACAGCGCATATCAAACAAAGGTTAACAGCAGCAGTGGTAGCTATTAATGACATCAAATATTTGTATAAAATATCCCTTCAGACAGCGTTGAAGTTATTCAAAGTGAAAATAGCACCTGTAATAACCTACGGCATCTCCAGCATCTGGCAGCATCTGTCGGTAAGAAACTTAAAGGATGTGGAGAAGATAAAAGCAACATTTTTTAAGAGAGCCCTATATTTACCGAAATTCATCTCTTCGAGACTGGTGTATGAGCTAACTAGGGAAATGATGTTTTTGGAGGAAATACGGGACAAATCCTCTCTCCCATCAACTCCAGCGTACAAAAGTTTATTTCGCGAACATCAGAGAAAGAAATCTGAAATCTGGTTGGACTTCTACAGTACGGAAGCGATGATGAATGACAAATGGAAGGAAGCCAACTACGACCTACAGCATGTATCAACAAGGCTTCCTGTGCATGGTTTTCACTTCAAACTATGCTCCACGACGAAGCATCACTCGCCAAATGAGGGATGCATGTGTACTTTGTGCGGGAAGCAGTGTGATCGCTATCACTTACTAAGGTGTGAAGGAAAGAAAATTTCTCTAATTAAATTCTGCATTGAATGATTTTGTTTATTCTTTGTATATGGCAATTAGCTGCAATAAATATATTATTATAGTCTACCTTCGCAACGATTATGCTGTGGGGTTTGCATTAACATTAGGGGTACGGCCTGTCAGAAATCCTATGATATATGTTACTCTTGCTACATTATTGAAGAGCGGGTGGCCGACACTTCCTATTCACCAAATTTAGTTTGCAATCTAACCTGTTACGGCATGAAAATCCGGGCTTTGGTAATAATAAACGTAAAAACAATAAAAGAGCAAGAAAACATTTCAAAGTATAGATGTGATTTCGTCTATGCTATTTAATTAAACGATCTATTACACCTGGTGATGACCGGGAGAGTTGGCCGTGCCCGTGCGGTTAGCGGCGCGCATCTATGAGCCTGGATCCGGGAGATAGTGGGTTCGAACCCCACTGTCAGCAGCCCTGAAGATGGTTATCCGTGGTTTTCCATTTTCACACCAGGCAAATATTGAGGCTGTACCTTAATTAAGGCCACGACCGGTTCCTTCCCTCTCCTAGGCCTTTCCTATCCCATCGTCGCCATAAGACCTATCTGTATCGGTGCGACGTAAAGCAAAAATTAATAATAAAATAATAACACCTAGTGATGAACCAACACAAATACTGTCCACCATACTGACTGACGTTCCATCCTTACACCACGGAGGACAAAGTTCTGATGGCTGCAAAGCAGTTTGAAATTCAAATGAAAGACATACGATGACACCACAGCATAGAGGCGTGATTGTACACCCTGTTTCCAGTGAAATCTAATTTTTCAAAAAATTCTTGGTTAAATGATTATTCCGGTGAGGTCTTCATTTCTTATTAACGATTATAACATGTCTAATGAACGTGCGCATTCATAACCCAATTTAATAATAATAATAATAATAATAATAATAATAATAATAATAATAATAATAATAATAATAATAATAATAATAATAATAATAATAATAATTTCGAGTCATTGCCTCAATGGTCAGTGTTGAGGCCTTCGGTTCAGAGGGTCCGGGGTTCGATTCCCGGGCGGCTCGGGCATTTTAATCGCCTTTGATTAATTCTTCTGACCCATGGACTGGGTGTTTTTGTTTGTTTCAACACTCTCCTCTTCATATTCAGACAACACACCACACTACCTACCACCACAGAAACACGCAATAGTGATTACATCCCTCCATATAGGGTTGGCGTCGGGAAGGGCATCCGGCCGTAAAAAGGGCCAATCAACATGTGCGACACCGTTCGCACCCGCGAATCCACAGGTGTAGGAAAAGCTGTATAATAATAATAATAATAATAATAATAATAATAATAATAATAATAATAATAATAATAATAATAATAATACAGAGCGAAATAGTTGCTCATATTAACACGCTAAGGCTTTGGAGACAAACTCTTCATTCGGGAGACGTAGTATGGGTTCGAACACCTGTTCTGAGAATGGTTTACTGTGAGTTCCACTTTTTACTGCCAGGCAAATGCTGGGACAGTTCCTATTCAAAGACCACAGCCGATTCCTTCCACCTCTTTAGCCAATTCCATTTACCATCATAATTAATTTCATCTTCATTAGCTCACCAAGTGAGATTGGCAGCAAGAAGAGCATCCAGCCGTAAAATACACGCCATAAAATTTCATACCACATCTTCGCCCACACAGCATCAAGAAACGGGTCTAAGTGGTAGACACGCAAAAAGCAACAATAATAATAATAATAATAATAATAATAATAATAATAATAATAATAATAAGAAACTGGGAGATATTTCTGAACAATTCGAATGCAGAACCGGTGTCCGAACAGGAGATGGATTATCTCCATGAGAATTCACTTTAGCTTTAGAAAAACTGATTCATGGATGGAGAAAAGAAATTAAAGTGATAAATATTGACGGACTTCTTAAAAATCAAGTTTAATGTTCATTGCTTAGCTTTTGCAGATGACCTTGCCAGACAAGAAGCAATATAGTCCATGGGTATTCTTCATGCAAAAACGGCATATTTCATTTGAAAAGACGCAATACATGGAAGGAACTAAATCAGGACTCGCCACCAGTTGGCTGCCCGGACGCGGCACAGCGCTAGCGTTCGAAGCGGGAGCTGACCGAACCATCAGAATCAGTCTAAGAGGGTCACATAACATATGTACGTAACATATAATATCAGCAGGTGTATGCTATTGACACAAACCTGGAGTGAAACATCTGGCGATGAGGAACGCACGAATTTGGAAAACGCTAAGACGAAATAACAATAGTGAAGGGACAGGGAAAATCCTTAATGGTTGGCAACCAGGTATTACTTAATTGATAAGCAGTGTCCCTGTTGAAATTGTTAGGATGTCTACGTATTTCCACAGCTTCCCGTATAATCCTGGAACTGTAGTGTCTAGTGTGGATAAGAGCTCGAGCATCTTGGAACATGATATCATGACCCGACGATAGAGCGTCCTCAGCTATTGCCGATTTGTCTGGCTGGTTGAGACGAATATTAAGTTCATGCTCCTTGATACGGGTACTAATGGACCGGTAAGTTTGGCCGATGTACACCTTACCGCAAGTACAGAGAATTTCGCATACCCCAGGTTGTAAAAGTGGGGACAATTTATCCTTGGTTTTACTCAGACTGTGAGCAATTTTAGTGGAGGTGCCAAACACGGTTTTTATATTGTGCTTGCCGAGGACCTTGGCAATTCTATCTGTGGTGTTGTGAATGTAAGGCAAGTAGGTAGTTCCCTTCACTTCTTCCTTCTGAGAGCTTTGCTTGGTCGTTTCTCTGGGAATACAGGGCTCTATGAATCTGCAAATCGCTGTAACCATTATCCTTAACGTGACTTTGAGCGTGTCCATCTCCACCTGGATATTCGATGGCTCACAAGTCGTCTCGCCCTCTTGGCGAGCGTCGTGAGAATGCTTTGTTCTTCTGCTGGATGGTGCTGAGAATGTGCATGAAGATAGCGATTTGTAGAGTAGGCTTACGATAGATGTTACGTCCTAAGGAGCCGTCCGGTTTCTTTCTAAATATAACATCATAGAAAGGAAGGCATCCGTCCAACTCCATCTGCATAGTGAATTTAATTGAAGGATGTTGCTGATTTAGGTGGTTTAGAAATAGATTAATTCTCTCAGGACCTTCTGTACAGACTACAAATGCATCATCAACATACTTCCACCATATCATAGGTTTGACGGGCGCCGAAGCAATATCCTCCTCCTCAAAATCCTCCATATAGAAATTAACCACTATGGGCGAATGTGGACTGCTCATAGCCACTCCGTCCGTCGGTTCGTAAAAATTCCCAACCCTCAAGAAATATCTGGAAAACATGCAGTGGTAAAATATCTTAGCAATGTCCTCAGGGAACAGGTGTTCAACGAGAGACATGGCTGAGTCAATCGGCACTTTAGTGAACAAGGACTCCACATCGAAACTCACCAAAAGTGTATTAGGTTGAAAGGTTATGGTTGACAGCTTGTTGACAAAATACAGAGAGCCCCTGACGTATGATTCAGTACGTACTATGTGTGTCTGAAGCTATTTGCTTAAGTATTTAGCCAGAGCACACGCAGGAGAACCTATCGCACTAACAATATGTCTGAGGGTAACATTTTTTATGGATCATAGGCAGTCCATATATTCTCGGTGGCACTGCATCCCCCGGGGATAGATGTTTAGCCTACTCTTTTAGAATTGAAGATTGCCTTAAGAGCTTCACGGTGGCGTCAGACACACGAGTGGTGGGGTCACGCGAGCTCAGTCTGTAAACAGGTTCTGACAATATAGCCGAGATCTTATTGTTATACTCGTCAGTGTCCATAACCACTGTCACATTACCCTTATCAGCTGAAGAGAATGGTCAATTCAGATCATCTCTAAGTTCCCTCAGAGGTCTCCTCTGGCCTTTTGTTAAACTGGGTGCGGGTACAACAGCGGACCCTATGAGTTTCACACATTTCTGCCTTAACTCTTGAGCCTCATCTTCATGCAGATTCTCACCACCATCCAGCAGAAAAACAAAGCATTCTCACGACACTCGCCAAGAGGGCGAAACGAACTTGTGAGCCATCAAATATCCAGGTGGAGATAGACACGCTCAAAGTCACGTTAAGGATAATGGTTACATCGATTTGCAGATTCATAGAGCCCTGTATTCCCAGAGAAACGACCAAGCAAAGCTCTCAAAAGGAAGAAGTGAAGGGAACTGCCTACTTGCCTTGCATTCACAACACCACAGATCGAATTACCAAGGTCCTCGGCAAGCACAATATAAAAACCGTGTTTGGCAACGCCACTAAAATTGCTCACAGTCTGAATAAAACCAAGGGCAAATTGTCCCCACTTTTACATCCTGGGGTATACGAAATTCCATGTACTTGCGGTAAGGTATGCATCGGTCAAACATGCCGGTCCATTGGTACTCGTAGCAAGGAACATGAACTTAATATTCATCTCAACCAACCTGACAAATCGGCAATAACTGAACACGCTCTATCGTCGGGTCATGATATCATGTTCCAAGATGCTCGAGCTCTTACCCACACTAGACACTACAGGTCCAGGATTATACGGGAAGCTGTGGAAATACGTAGAAATCCTAACAATTTCAACAGGGACACTGGCTATCAATTAAGTAATACCTTGTTGCCAGCCATTAAGGATTTTCATAAGTAGTTCCCTTCCCTGTCCTTTCACTATTGCTATTTCGTCTCAGCGTTTTCCAAATTCGTACGTTTCTCATCGCCAGATGTTTCATTCCAGGCTTGTGTCAATGTCATACACCTGTCGATGTCATATGTTACGTACATATGTTATGTGACTCTCTTACACTAATTCTGATGGTTCGGTCAGCTCTGGTGCGAACGCTAGCGCTGTGCCGCGTACGGGGGCCATCTGGTGACGAATGAACGTACCGTTTCCACTTCTATTATAACGTCTCAATTTCAAAAACTCATTGTTTAAGAAGCCTTTCTCGCGGAAAGTCGAGATTTTCTTCTGATGACGTAGAGCAAAGTTCTCTGCGAAACGTAAAGAATTTCACCTTACTTTCTTGACAAATTATTCAACCAGCAGTGAGAAATAACGAAGCAAACAAAGACATGCCAAACTAAAATTAGCTTGCAAGCTCACCAGGAACAAAACAAAAAGAAATACTTATTTAAAAAATGCAAAATTACGACACTACAACAGTCATCAAAAGAGAGGCACCTAATGTATCCGATACCCCGATAGCTGGTGGCAGGTAATCAACTGTCAGAAAAATCCTGGAACCTAAATACGAAAATGGAAATTGTATGAAAAGGAAAATATGGGAAATTTAACAAATTCCAGAAAATTCATAGATATAATTGAGGCGTGTGTGTTTAAAAGTCGCTACTTCCATTGTACGAAGGTTGTGGGAAAAGCTACATAATTTAAGAGTTTGGGAGTAATACAGTATTGCGAGCAAAAGTAAGATCAATAAATGAATTGTCCAATGTGCTGAGGGTAGTTGGTCGACACAACATTCAAATTAAAGTAATATTTAAGAAAATCAACTTCCAACAGTGCGTGCGAGCAAATACAGCGCATTATTATAACAGAGTATGAGTGTGACGTCAATCGTTCTTTCACATTATTACATTAGTTATTCTATACAACTAACCATGATGTATTCACAGCGACAGTTAGTTAATTAGTTAGTAATGTTTTATTTTACCTGGCAAGATTAAGGCCTTCAGGTCATCTCGTCCATCTAACCAGGCTCTGAAATATAAATAGATAGATAAAGCCTTTATTTTCTGTGGCGAAGTTAGGGCTCTTGGCCCTTTCTTACACTTAACCACACACATATTGTTATTATTCCATACAATGACATTGATTAACTTAAAATGCCAAGAACTACAAATAACACTAATTTTTAAGTAAAAAATATGAATAGATACATGCAAAGAAGAAAGAAAAAGTAACTGCCTACATAATACAGGTTTGAGGGGAAAAAATCAATACACAACGAAAGAAATACGAATGTAAAATGCTAATAAGCTTAATAAAAATACTAAATGAAATTTAACTAATTGTATCCTTGCAAGACTAGATCTAAGTTAAATACTGTACTTACTACTAGCTATTTTTAGACTACTTCGTAAATACAATATGGTTGTTTTTAATTTAATTTAAATTATCATATTAAACCAATATTTAATTTATTGTGCAATAATCTCATATCATATTCACACACAATCACTCATTCCACTCATACAGGTACTGCACCTTGCTGGAAGCACTTAACGAGGAAATGCTGGTAGGAGGTTTTAAATATACTTTTTGATGCAGCATCCTTGATGTCTTTGGGAAGAGCATTCCACCATTCCGAAGCGGTGATAGTAAATGATCAATGGTATGTGGACAGGTATTTCTAGGAGCGAGTTCATGGAGACGTAAAGAACCAAGGTGATGGAAATTGCTGAAGAGATAAGCAGGGATGTCTTCCGAAAGTACATATATTACATTGTATCACTTTACAATAATAGATTTTGTACCGGGCGGTACACCTCCACACCGCTAATTCAAACTTTGCGCCAGTTGAAACTCCTCTACTGGAGGAAGTCTGAACTTTATCTACTGTGTTAATTTTCAAGTTTCTCAGAAGATGTCACTACTTGTAAAATTTTGAAGTTCTGAACTGTGTCAGTTTCGATTCATTTTTGTTTTCTCTGTAGCAAGAAGTGTGAACATTCTCTTCTAGATGGCACTACTTAAGAACTACTATTGTGCACCCTAGTGCGAAGTGAAGGAACTTCTTTTTTGAAGAAATTTAGTATGTATAAGTTTGCTCTTTGTTAAATTTCCTTCAGTCATTGTTTGTGTTGGCAATGTTAATCCTTTCGTTCCGCCAGGTTTGAATTTAGCCAATCCCGAATTTCTTTAATTAATTTATGACCAATCAGGTGTATCTTCTTCAACTTGGATATGTTGCTTAACCCTAGCCAATAAAGTGACGGGGGGGGGGGGGGGTGTGGCTTCTCATTCATGAAACGTCTCGAACTTTCCGCGAGGGTTTATAAACTGCTGATTTTAGGGTCTCTGCGCCACTTCAGTAACATCTATCGGTGTGTAAAGTACGTAGCAGGGGGCGGGATGCGCCTCTTTCTTCGGGCCGGGCAGCAATTCAGCCACCAGTTAATGGCCGTTTAATAACTTCTTTTCATGCTAGCTCAGCAGTTTAACTCTCGGGGCAGGTCCGAAGCCTTTCTACCATGTGACTTTTCCCCTAAAATGTAAAGACACTTCGTATCAATTCTATCTTTTGAACTACATATTGGGATAGAGAGTGCTTAACCCTCTCGACCTCCCACTCATATTGCGTTGAGGTGAACTTATTTTCTCAACCGTTTCTTCCTTAATGTAATGTAAATTGTCTTCTTCTATAAGTCACCTCTCTAGTATGGGATTAGCCCTTGAGGTAACGGCCTAGTGCCAAGTAGGTTTTATATAAAGTGTATTAGGAGTACAAGAACGCCTCCTCTCAAGTTGGTATTTTAGAGGCCATGTAATTGACCTGTTTCTTTACTTAATAGGCCTCAGTAGGTTGGGTATTTTTACCCCTGTTTTCATGTCCTTGGAGGACAACTTGAAAGTGAAGTTTGGTGTGGCCTTTGATAGGCTTAAATTTTGAGAGCGAGTTGCTCTTTCTTGAAAATTGAGTTGCTGTATGCCTCGAGGAGGCTTTACCGTGTAAAGAGGAGCAAGTGCTCCTAGGCCTGATTGGGGTTTTCTGCCCCTTTGTTGAACATTGAATATAAGTAAAGTTGGGCTCATTGCTCAAGAATTGTGTGTCTGGCTCTCGGAGCCCAAATCCTGTAATCACTGTAATTGTACATTTTCGAATTGTGTTTCGGCTACTGAGTACCTGTTCTATTTGTTATTTCTTAATCTTGAAAAGAAAATATAACCTTGTTAAATTTTATCTTAACTTTAATTTCGTATTTTGAGACCTGTTCACCCCCGCATCTTCTTTCCCCTCTGCTAATCCACCAAACCACGGTAACAAGTGGTAGCAGAGCGTGGTTGAATGGGTCTCAGTTTAGCCCCTTCTGACGACTAAACATTGCTTTGATTCGAACTCTAACAATTTTCTCTGTTGCTGGAATTTTTTGATTTTTCCTTTTTCAAAATTGTTCTGTCATCATGCCCGGCCCTCGCGATGTTCTCCATCTCAACTATTTGCGCAAGGAGGAGTTAATCTATGAATTAACAATTAGAAATGTGCAATCTGGAGGCACGGTTGCGATAGACACAAATAAGCTTAGAGAGTCCCTTGATTTGCCCATTTCCATCCCCACTTTGGGAGAGAAAGAAATTGACGACTCTCTTTCCACGATCACTGATAATACTACTGAGCTAGCATCTGTAGTTAGTTTTTTTGAAGAAAATGATCCTTCTCCTAATCAAATTAAACGTGTGCAAGCCAGGTTATTTCATTTTGCTAATAGAGTTAACGATCTGTTGTCTCTGAAGTTGAATGACGTTCAGAGGAAGGAAGCTAGTGTGGTTCTTGAAAATCTTTCTGAATTGTCCAGTAAGGTTACCCAATTGTTAACTGGGGAAGTTCCTCCCAAAACTGATCAACCCACTACGGTGAACGTAGGTAGCGAGGAAGAGTCTCCCAAGGGAGAAGTCAATAGGAAAACCGTTGGAGCTCAACAAATCTCTGCCCCATTGGACAATGAGTCTGAACGCCGTACCTCGTTGAATAACGCACGTTCTGAATTAGCTTCCTCGCCACTTAAACCTCTACCTACTATGTCACCAGGGTTCAGTAGTTTGCCTCATCCATTAGCCATGCTCCTTAGAGGTATTTCGAAGTTTTCTGTTAACACTACCAGTGAAGTTATTTTATTCTTAAGGTTTTTAGTTGAATTTCAGGATCATGCCCTTGTTTTCTCTCTTTCTCCGTGTCAAATTTTGCAAATCATTTATCCCTATGCAATTGGTGTTCTCTCAGACAAAATTGTTAGGGCAATAGCGGAACAGTCATCTATTGAAGACTTTCATGCACACCTTCTTGCAAATTTCATCCCTGCTCGTGCGAGGTCATCCCTGATTCAGAAGTACTATTATCGTGTACAGCGGTTGGATGAAAACTTGGCAGATTTCATCCAAGATATTAAGTTCTATACTAGGGTATTTGCTCTTCATTTTCCCGAAGACCAAATCGTTCATGCTATTGTGGAAGGTATTTCACCATCCTATAGGTCATATTTGTGTTTCGCGGCGTGCCCGCAAACCTTCTCTGAACTTGAAGCATTGGCTGTGTCAGCCGAAGGGGTTAGGTATGCGGACACATTACGTGTTGCCAGGGAGCCCCCTCCGCCATCAAGTAACTTTCGGCCTACAACTCGCCGAACCATCACGGTCCGTAAATGTTATGCTTGTGGGTCCCCTGACCATCTTCGAAACAAGTGTCCATTAATTAAATCTAGTGGAACAAGGAATGGAACAGGGTCATCGCAAGGTTGCTTTAAATGCGGCGCGTTTTCTCTTATTGCCAAGAATTGCCCTAATGTTAGCAGCACCCCCTCCTGCTCCACTTCGGGTGCAACTTCCACCAATGCCAATAATAAAAAGTGACTAGTGGCTTCGGCTGAGTCGACTAATCCATCTCCCCGAGGCTCAGCCCCTGGTAAACAGGTCGAAGATTCAGGGAACACTCAGTCTTCAGATTTATCTTTTGAATGCCCCAAAGAATGTCTTAGGATTGCGGCGGATTCCCCCGCACCTGTGCTCTTCCTCAAAATAGAGTTAAATAATGAACCTGTAACAGCTCTTTTAGATTCAGGCAGTGCTTGTTCAATTATTTCGGCTCAATGGTATTCGAAATTGAAATCTATTTGTAAACTTCCTGACTATTGCTCATCTCCTGTTCAATATGTTTCGGCTAATTCTTCTCCATTAGAAATTTTAGGTTCCTTAAATGCCAAAATTCGTATTTTTAAATTTACTTGGAAAGTTAAATTCTTTGTGGCCAAGCACTTGTCTTGCCCCATTATATTGGGAGCTGACTTCATTTCTCACACTGGTCTTGTGCTCGATCTTCAGAGTAGGTCGTGCACTTTCAAATTTGCGTCTAATTGTAAAATACCCTTATTGAAATGTAGTTCTGCAACATGTTCATCTATTTCGCCTACCCAGGATGAGATGTTGTTAGACCTTAGACATCTACCTGAGGAACAGGCTGATATTATTCGTAAGTTGTGTCAGTCGTTTCCAGAGGTGTTCTCAGATGCTCTTGGTGTTACTGACCTTATTGAATACAAAATTGAGGTCACGGATTCGATTCCTGTCCGTTTTCCACTTTATAGGCTATCTCCACCTAAAATGAAGGCTCTGAAAGAAATCATTGATCAAATGTTGAAGGATGGTATTATTAGGCCCTCTAAGTCGGCGTATTCTTCACCTATTTTTCTAGTCCCGAAACCCCAAGGGGGCTTCAGGCCTGTCATTGATTATAGGGCTCTCAATCGGAAGGTGGTGTTACAATCTGTGCCCCTTCCTGACCTTCATTCTTGTTTTTCATGGTTTCGTAAGGCCAAGTTATTCACCATCTTGGATTTGAATCAGGCTTATAATCAAATCCCCCTAGCTGAAGAGTCTGAACACCTTACAGCGTTTGCCACGGACTGGAATTTGTATGAATACAACCGCGTGCCTTTCGGGCTCCCCACGGGGGCAGCTGTACTCACTAGATTGCTAGATAGGGTCTTGTCCGACATCAAATTCGAGTACTTGTACCACTATCTTGATGATGTCGTCGTATTTTCGGAGACTTTTGAAGAACATCTAGATCATCTGCGAGAAGTTCTCAATCGCCTTCGTAAGGCCGGGTTAACTGTGAAGTTGTCCAAGGTTGCCTTTGCTAAGTCCTCCATGTCATTCCTAGGGCATATTGTGTCACCTGATGGTGTTGCAGTCGATCATTCTAGAACACAGGCCATCCGTGATTTTAAACCTCCCAAGGACATCAAAGGTATCGCCAGGTTCATTGGTATGGTGAATTTCTTCAGGAAGTTTATTCCTAACTTCGTTAATAGAGCGGCGCCCTTGAACCTTCTTCGTAGGAAAGGCATCAAATTTGAGTGGGTACCTTCTCAACAAGCCGCTTTTGAAGATCTTAAATTAGCTCTCTGTAATGCCCCTGTCCTTGCTATGCCAGATTTCTCGAAGAAATTCGTCGTCCAAACAGACGCGTCGTCGTCGGCGGTAGCTGCAGTCCTTCTTCAAGAGACTGAACTAGGGAGGCGACCCATCGCCTATGCATCTAGGACTCTATCGGCTCAAGAAGCCAAGTATTCCATCTATGAGCTCGAAGGTTTGGCAGTCTTATTTGCCTTAGAAAAGTTCCGTCTCTATCTGGAACATGTCAAATTCGACCTGGAGACGGATAATCAAGCCTTAAGCTGGGTCTTAGGCAGGCCGCGTCGTACTGGTCGTATAGCACGTTGGGCCATCCGAATTTCTGCCTTCCAATTTGATGTTAGGCATATCAGAGGTACCGAAAATGTTGTCGCAGACGGACTCAGCCGTATGTTTTCCAGTGACGTCGAGACCCAGGAACCGGTCGATAGTTCATCCCCTCCCGAGTCCATACTATCTGAGGTTAATGCCATCTTAACAGATGCTCCCATGCTCTTTAGGGACATTGAGAAATATTAACGTGAAGATCCGACGCTGGCTCCGATAATGGAAACCCTTTCTTCTGGGGAACATGTTGTCCCTTATGTACTGAGGATTGGTGTTTTATGTTGCCCTTCAAGGCATGATAAGATGATGAAGGTTGTAGTTCCAGCTGTTCTTGTACCTATGATCTTGAAGTACTATCATGAGACCCCATTAGGGGGGCATCTAGGCATCTTTAAAACTCGTGAAAAGATTCGTGAAAGGTTCATCTGGAAGGGTATGGACGGTGAAATCCGTGAACCAGTAAAGGCTTGTAAATCTTGTTTGCTTAGTAAACCAACCATGTCCACCAGGGTAGGCCTTTTGTCTTCTCATCAGGCTTCGCGCCCTATGGAACGCCTGTATATTGATTATGTAGGACCCTTCCCCCAGTCAAAGGGAAATGCCAACAAGTTCATCTTTGTATGTGTAGATGGTTTTACAAGATTTTCCTGGTTATTTCCGACTAAGCTGGCTACCGCTCAGTCCACCATTAATTGTCTAAATTCAGTCTTTGCTTCTTTTGGTCCGTGTCAATATATTGTGTCTGATAATGCTAAGGCTTTCACATCTAATCTATTTCGTAAATTCTGCTTTGACCTGTCCATCACTCATGTGACAACTTCTGCTTATTACCCTCAACCATCTCTGGCTGAACGGGTTAATCGTAATCTCAGGTCCGCGCTTATTGCCTATCATCATGAAGATCATTCTAGGTGGGACACGTCCCTGCATTGGTTAGCTTTTGCTTTGAACTCGGCTGTTCATGAATCTCATAAGTTTACTCCAGCTTCTTTAATGTTCAAGTTTGTTCCCAACACGCCGCTCTCTAACCTCTGGTCTCTGAGTGACATTTTACCTGAGACAATAGATCCAGATAACATTAAAGATCTTTGGAAGAAGGCTAAAGACAATCTTAAAGTGTCTCATGAAAAGGTTAGGGAAAGATATGATCGTGGACGGAGACCCACCAATTTGAAGGTAGGCGACCAGGTGATGGTCAAGAATTTTGTTCCCGCGGGCAAGCTTGCCCCCAGATTTCATGGGCCGTGTACTATTCTCGATTTCCTTACTCCCGTTACCTTATTGCTAAGCAATCCAGCCACCGAGAGGATATTTAGGGTTCACATGTCACAGGTGAAACCGGTGTAATTTCTGTGTTAACTTGCTTCATATAATTTCGAAAGAAATATGAAGGTTATATTTTGTTTGAGGGGTTTCACTTTTAAGCCTTCTGCCCTTGGAATCTGTTTCCTTTGTGTGTAACCATTTATTGTAAACCTTCCCCGACCAGTTAAACTGCCATCCTGTCCTTACCACGGCCATTACCACGCTCCCGTCTCCTGCCCAACAAACACACAGTGGCTTTCAAGTGAAATAAATATTTCTACGCCGCTGGCCCCTCAGTTCCACCACAATGAATGTACCCTAAAATCATTCTGGTCAAACAAAATTCTGCCGCCGAGCTTTAATGTTTCAGTGCTCCCGCAGCAGCGCGGCGCCGTACCGCGACTGAGGTAGGGTATGGGCCCGCCCTTCTCCAGTGAGTCCAACCAGTGTACGGCGAGCCGGAGTCCTCCCCCCGGCCAAGGCTGATGTGCGGCGCACAGCCTGTAACTGGCCCGCGACCTGCATGTTCGCCGCGGGCGCGGCGTGCTTCAATTCCACTACTCCTCTCATAGTGCGGGCGAGCGGTATCTCAGGGTACTTGAGGGGTCCGAGCGGCCTCCTCTGGACACAAGCAGCAGCGGCCGGTCTGGCCGTCTAACTTAATCAACCTTGGATATATGTAATCAGCTACAGGGATATTTAATATCAACATTACGACAGTTTTAAATCCAACTGCAACATCTGGCGGACTTAGAAAATTTTTCCTCAACTTTAAAAACTAAAAGTTTCCTTCTGAATTCCACCTCTACAAGCATAAAGACTTTACATCTAAAGTTACTATAAAGAATTCTGAAACTGAATCAAACCAAATTTAGAAAATTTTTACAAATACTTCCGCAATTAACTTCTATATCAACATCATAACTTGGACCTTATTTTGAAACAAAAGTTTATGTTCTTCTGTGTTACCCCTTGGAGGAACTTTGGGGGGGGGGGGGAGGTCTGTACCGGGCGGTACACCTCAACACCGCTAATTCAAACTTTGCGCCAGTTGAAACTCCTCTACTGGAGGAAGTGTAAAATTTTGAAGTTCTGAACTGTGTCAGTTTCGATTCATTTTTGTTTTCTCTGTAGCAAGAAGTGTGAACATTCTCTTCTAGATGGCACTACTTAAGAACTACTATTGTGCACCCTAGAGCGAAGTGAAGGAACTTTTTTTGAAGAAATTTAGTATGTATAAGTTTGCTCTTTGTTAAATTTCCTTCAGTCATTGTTTGTGTTGGCAATGTTAATCCTTTCGTTCCGCCAGGTTTGAATTTAGCCAATCCCGAATTTCTTTAATTAATTTATGACCAATCAGGTGTATCTTCTTCAACTTGGATATGTTGCTTAACCCTAGCCAATAAAGTGAGGGGGGGGGGCTGTGGCTTCTCATTCATGAAACGTCTCGAACTTTCCGCGAGGGCTTATAAACTGCTGATTTTAGGGTCTCTGCGCCACTTCAGTAACATCTATCGGTGTGTAAAGTACGTAGCAGGGGGCGGGAAGCGCCTCTTTCTTCGGGCCGGGCAGCAATTCAGCCACCAGGTAATGGCCGTTTAATAACTTCTTTTCATGCTAGCTCAGCAGTTTAACTCTCGGGGCAGGTCCGAAGCCTTTCTACCATGTGACTTTTCCCCTAAAATGTAAAGACACTTCGTATCAATTCTATCTTTTGAACTACATATTGGGATAGAGAGTGCTTAACCCTCTCGACCTCCCACTCATATTGCGTTGAGGTGAACTTCTTTTCTCAACCGTTTCTTCCTTAATGTAATGTAAATTGTCTTCTTCTATACGTCACCTCTCTAGTATGGGATTAGCCCTTGCAGTAACGGCCTAGTGCCAAGTAGGTTTTATATCAAGTGTATTAGGAGTGCAAGAACGCCTCCTTTCAAGTTGGTATTTTAGAGGCCATGTAATTGACCTGTTGCTTTAGTTAATAGGCCTCAGTAGGTTGGGTATTTTTACCCCTGTTTTCATGTCCTTGGAGGACAACTTGAAAGTGGAGTTTGGTGTGGCCTTTGATAGGCTTAAATTTTGAGAGCGAGTTGCTCTTTCTTGAAAATTGAGTTGCTGTATGCCTCGAGAAAGCTTTACCGTGTAAAGAGGAGCAAGTGCTCCTAGGCCTGATTGGGGTTTTCTGCCCCTTTGTTGAACCTTGAATATAAGTAAAGTTGGGCTCATTGCTCAAGAATTGTGTGTCTGGCTCTCGGAGCCCAAATCCTGTAATCACTGTAATTGTACATTTTCGAATTGTGTTTCGGCTACTGAGTACCTGTTCTATTTGTTATTTCTTAATCTTGAAAAGAAAATATGACCTTGTTAAATTTTATCTTAACTTTAATTTCGTATTTTGAGACCTGTTCACCCCCGCACCTTCTTTCACCTCTGCTAATCCACCAAACCACGGTAACAGATTTAATACTAATTAAATTTATAGTAATACGGGAATGATGAGTGATAAAGTTAAATGAAGATGAAATAAATTAGATATCATAAAAGGATAAATTCTTAAAACTAATATATTACATGTAAAAAGATGTACGGTAGTACATAAAATTTAATAACACTTGAAAAACAGATTGGGTAAGAATTTTAGACCAATCTTCTACCATAACATCCATGACAATAGAATGGTTGTATGCAGCAGCATCAAGTTTACATGTGAACCTTACTGGTGCCTAGAATGTCTCCACAGAGCTTTCTTGAAAGTGCGAATAGCGCTTAACCCTCTGATACTTTCGGAGCGCGCGAGTCAGTACAGCGCCATCTTGATACAGAGTATGCGTGTGACGTATTTTGAAGTGCTATTTTCTTTACGTTCTACACTTTTCTCTGTCCATTGAGACTTTAAACATAATCGTAAGTTAAATACGGTCAACGATATACGCACTCTACCCAATTACTGAAAGCGTTTTAAATAATTTCCTTCCATGTACTCGTTTTCGAGGAACGTAAGTCTACGTTAAACGGCGAATAAAATTCTGCAGACACCTGCACAGAACAACAGGCTGGCAAGGAAACGTCGTATTTCTTTTACATTCGCCATATATCCAACTTTTTCCTCGTTTAAAGATGAAACCCCTATAAGTTATGCTACTCTCCTTACGTTGCAGAAGAGCAGGCTAGAAGACACCCCCTACAAGCCAAATTAATTTGTATTCTAATCTATTACTGCCTAAATATCCGAACCATGGCCGTGAAATAAAAATAGTCTTAAATACAAACCTAAAAATTATCGTCATTATTATTACTACAAAAGTTAAAGTCAATGATTTCCCTCGAGTTCAGCAGTAGTCTATGCAGAACGTAATCGTGCGATGGTGGCTTGTGTGGAATGCTTTATCTTATATCCGTAAGCATTTCCCCATCTCCACCTCATCCTGTATCTCAACGGAAATATCTGAAACCAGCTCACTGCATGGTATAAAAAAATAAATAATCTCTTTCAGTTCGTGCAAACCTGAGAAAATTGAATTAATTTACACATAAAAATTTCAAATAAAACAAAATTCGCCCATTTAGTTTATTGTAGCAGTCTCGCAATGCACAATACCATCAGAGTATGCCCTGTATGGGATACGTTCAACAAAGCGTTAGTCACGCAGTAGGACAATACATTGGACATCACAGGGAGTGGCGTATCTCTTTCTGTCTGATGCCCACACATATGAAACCCTCTAATGTGTCAAAAAGTCCTCCTGGGATTAACAAAACAAGCACATCATTGAACTTGTCGCTTAATTAGTAGTATAGTGCTATTAAGGAACAAATTTGCTACCGGTTCCTCGGTTATCACGGAAGTGATCGAGACAAATAGGACAGTATTTCATGACACCCTCAATACAATGTAAGAATTTGAAAACAGAACGCATGTATCTTTAACGGATCAGAAGATATTCGAAGTGGACAACTTAGCTTAGTTTGTATCTTACTTTTTCATTATGACTTTGTCTCCTTCTTTTTACCTTTCAATCCGGATTTATTTGATTTTATTTAGTGCTATTCTATTTGTCAAATTTTACTTTCTTTCGTCATTATATGTTGGCCAAATCTGTAATTACTAGCTTATTTTTCATCTTATAATAGAATAGTACATTTCTTTTATACAGGTATTTTCTGTAAATTATGTGGTTAAGTGTAAGAGAGAATCACGAGCTCTAACTTCGCCAGTGCTAAAATAAATAAATAAATAAATAAATAAATAAATAAATAAATAAATAAATAAATAAATAAATAAATAAATAAATAAATAAATAAATAAATAATGTATAGTAGATAATAGTAAGGACAGTACAGATGTAAACCTATAAGACTAGGGTTCTTTTATTAGAGGCAAGTTTCAGAAAGGAAATATACAACACATATTTTCCTAATGCAAATCTAAGCATTTGTCTAGAATGCACCTGACGAGATTATATAATTATTAGAACCAGTATGTCTAGATATTTATAGGATACAACGCAAATTTACTGAAAGAAGTAACAAGCCCTGATATGAGGTTTGCGTAAACATTAGGGGTCCAACCTTTTAGAATCCCTATAAGTTAAGCTACTCTCCTTACGTTGCAGAAGAACGGGCTAGAAGACACCCCCTACAAGCCAAATTAGTTTGCATTCTAATCTATTTCTTCCTAAATATCCGAACTATGGCCGTGAAATAAAAATAGTCTTAAATACAAACCTAAAACTATCGTCATTATTATTACTACAAAAGTTAAAGTCAATGATTCTACTAGTCATTGTCCTAAAAACGACAACATGCCCAGAGGTAGTGTCCATTATGAGAGGACAGATTATGACAGCTCGCTGGTGGTGGGATGAGCAATTGCTTCAATCAGGGAACTGAGAAGTGTTTCTCTTCTCGTTGAAGATCATCACCACGTCATACACTGGTTGCGCTAATTATTCTACAAGTTCCCTCCATCTCCTCATCTTGCTCTCGATTATACCATTTTATTTTTTGCTTCTAGCTTCTACGCGTTTGATCACGTTTCAGGCTTCTCATTACTCCACAGTTAAAATTATTCGCCTTCCTTGCTGGTGCGTTGTGCCCTGCGGCACAGCAATTTGTAACGCGGAGGGAAAAAACTTTTTTTTTTTACTCTCTCGTTCTATCTGCTGTTAGAGTTCATGCATAGTTTTTTGTTTTTCCTCTCCTGCATATACAGTATATATGTGTGTGTGCCGCAGTTCCCAATTTACAAAATTGAGGAGTTCGTTGATATATTTTTTGGATGTTTAGTTTTGATTTTCTATAAAAGATCATGCGGTCGTTATACGAATGGTGGCGACTATACAGAATGCCTTATAAATTGTCGCCCCGATGTTTAAGAAGGCGAAGTAATTATGGTTATTGCACGGTGCTATTCTATATTTATGTGCCTGCTGAAATGTATGGCTGCACTTTTCAGTAGTTGATGGTAGTGATTATTATTTGAAGAGAAAGTACACCTGAGCAACCAACCTCCCTTATCACTGATCAGTGTGAAGAGAGATAGTAAGGTGCACAACGTAAAACCGCTAGAAGTATGTACGCGAAACGTCATCTCGCGAATTCAAGCTCAGAGCTGAGTGCCTCTAACCGCACAGCCAAGTCGTATGATGTTTAATAATTTAACCATTTCTGGCTTTCTATTTTTGTTTTATATTCATTAACCAGATATAGTTTTACTCTAAGTGCATCAGCTCCTCTAGAAAAGACTCTCAATAAATGCCCGTCTTCCATTATTTCTCCACAAAATTAACAACGATTTTCGTTACGTTTCTCTCACTGGCTATTATCCCCCCCATTAGTTATCACACCATACCTCTTACTTCTGTACCTGGTAGCATTATTTGGATAATTTTTCAGAATGCTGATAATGTTCTTTCACTCTTACATTCTGACATTATCATCTGCTTCTCACTCTCTTTCATTCTAATCGCTACTTTCTTGCACAATTCGTTTTTCACTCTTATTAGCAACTACCCAAATTTTATTTAACAGTGGTTAATGATATAAGTAGTATGAAATCATCATCATCATCATCATCATCATCATCACAAATTGATTTTGTCATCTCTGAATGTCTCTCTGGTTACATCTCTGCTTTAGCTTCGCCATACCGGACATTCTTCAGTTTACCACGCGGCACATTTGAAAGATAAACAGGTGATAGTTTTCACTTGTCCCATCCATTTAGTTGCAGTCGTTCCTCGTAGTCTATTGGCCTATTAGAATCTTCAGCACCGGAAGAATGTGCACATTGGTTCTTCTTGCGGTTCAAGGACGCGTTTTCTTACCAAAGCTCTTACGGTCCAACTCTCACGGCCGTATGAGAAAACAGTGAATACAAGAGTTTATACAAAAATGGATCTTTGTATTATGAGTAATTCCCTTGTTCTTCCATATCTTAGCCTTACACTGCATGAATTTATTTACACCCACAACTCTGACGTAAAAATATATTACAGGGAAATTAGATACGTAACAACATATTGACAACATTTTTGATGTTTTTGATCATACTGGTGAACAAAAAGGGTAAACTTCGTGAGTGTGCAAAAACTCTACATCATGCATTGAAGGCTTCTTATGCACAAATGTTATCCCGTACAGTATACGAGATTAGGTATTGTTTATTACTCGTAAGAACATAGAAAACTAATAAAACTATTTTTTAAACTAAACGAGATTTATTACACCGGTTTCTTTTTCAAACAGAGTGCTGTTCGGTCTTGGCCATCCACCAACGGCTGCTAATTTCAAATGACCACCAGTCATAAGACATGAATAGCATCGTTGCTAGGTAAAATCGTTTGGCCATCCATCCATACTTCACATCACAACCTGCATGGTTGCTAGGGTTGCACTTCTGTCAAGCTAATTTCCGTAACGCATACTTTCAAGTGACCCCCAGTCATAGGATATTTATGTCATATTAGCAAAAGTACCCGTGCTTACACGGATATCGAAATAAATTACTGTACATGCAGTGAATATCATCATCATTTTAATTGCATGTCTCTAAGCGTTATCTAAGAAACATCAGGGGCAGGTTCCCATACGTTGTTTCCAATGTAAAGTGCGAGTTCGGACCGGTGATGATAACGGCAGACTCACTTGCTTGCTGCCAATCGCAATCGAGTAGAGAGGTTTACATTATAATAGCAGGCCACTGTGCCTAATGCCAGTCACACTTTTAATGGGCAAAATTGTTTATAGTGCCTACTCCGAAGCACAATTGGTTAGGGGAATTTTGAACAAAATTGTATGCACTCTTGACTTCTGCCAGTCAAATCGAGTAGGGAATTGTTTATTACAATGGTAGTCCCTCCTTACTAATGCCAGTTACACAAGAGTTTGGAAAGGATCCCATTCCTACTGCCAGTCAAAGTCGATGTAGAGAGTAATGATCACATCAGCAGACGTCCTCCAGCTGAGAGTCACTATCGATTTGCAAAATATTAATTATAATGGCAGATATACCCTTTCTACATCGCTACAATGAATATATATAGATCGACATACGAGTATATGCATGTTTACAATATTACAAAGATTCACTTACAGTTTAACTGCTGATAAACGGTACGTCATATCGACAAACGGATTGTGCCATAAGATGCCTCATTTAGCGGTCTAAATGGCTGTTCTTATGAGATTTTCTCCTGTCTCATCCGTTTATGGGTAATATTGAGTTAGAAACGATGAATAGTGTAAATTTGGGTAAGGTTTTCTTACCGTATGTGACAGCTGCAAATATAAAATTTGGCTCACATATGGGTACTGGGTGGACCAATGTTTGTATAAAATTAGATGATGTATATCTTTCGTATAAGTTATTCGAACTATGAATTATACCTCTAAAAATTGCAAAATGTACGAACAATCGAGAAAAAGAGACAAATCTAACGTATAAAGAATAGAGATACGACAAAACATCATAGGACCATAGTTGCAGATCATTTCAAATTTAATAGAGATTGTGCCATCCGTTTTATGATACGACTTACCGCTTAGCCACGAATTACATCGAAACGAAGGTTTGCAACTACATTAAAATTGTCTCAATATTTCAATACATTTCCGAGGTAAAATATGAAATATTTAAAGATCTTGAAAGCTTTCCATCAGTTAGATGCTAAGACATATCCTTTTTTCCAAATTGCAATATTCTAGCTCGTCTGGCAGATTGTGCCGCAATCTTATAATAATAATAATAATAATAATAATAATAATAATAATAATAATAATAATAATAATAATAATAATAATAATAATAATAATGTTATTTGCTTTACGTCCCACTAACTACTTCTTCGGTCTTCGGAGACGCCGAGGTGGCGGAATTTAGTCCCGCGGGAGTTCTTTTACGTGCCAGTAAATCTACCGACACGAGGCTGGCATATTTGAGCACCTTCAATTACCACCGGACTGAGCCCGGATCGAACCTGCCACGTTGGGGTCTGAGCCACTCAGCCCGGCGCCGCAATCTTGCTTTTGGGGGAGGGAGGGGGTAAAATGAGGATTTTGAGGACACTAAAGCTAACAAATATGCATATGGTCGATTTTACACCTCAAACGGATAACTGTGCGAAAATTTCGCCAAATTAGTCAATGTACAGACACACGGTCTTTACGATTTTATTTACATAGATAAGTAGTCTGCTCCACGTACGACACCTCTTGGGCTATGCCCGCTGGATTTCGCTTGCAAAACCGATCGTTCATGATATCTCCCTTATTAATCTTCCTATCGAAGTGATGCACATCAGAAAAAAAGGTTTAAAAATTGATTTGCATGAAGGCAGGTAGATTCCCATTAAGTTTGGTTGTGTATGTTTTGTGGGAGTGAAAAATCACGGTTTCGGTTTCGTATAAAAACCAGTCAGTTCAGGTATTTAGAAACAATATGGGCCCTAAAACCTACCCAAGGCACGTGGATTATAAATATGAAGTTTGGTAAAAATATGCCCAGTAGTTTTCAAGTTATAAGAACTCAGACAAACAGACAGACAGACAGACAAACAAGCAAACAAAGAAACAAACAAACAAACAAACAAACAAACAGGCACCAAAGCTAAAAAGTATGAAAATGGTCATCATTACACCTGAAACGGAAAACTGAATGAAAATTTCGCCAAAATAATCAATGTACAGACACACGGTCGTTGCGATTTCATTTACATAGATGTCAAAATGAATTACGAATATATTTGCTAAAGATAAACAACTCAATCTTGAGAAAACACAATACATATTACAATACAATACACATTATTATTATTATTATTATTATTATTATTATTATTATTATTATTATTATTATTATTTGAACTTAAATCTTGCATTATTAATGAAATAATCATCAAATAAAACACTAGTACTTAAGTACTTAATGTCATTCTTGGCCATATCCTTCAAACATGCATCTGATAAGAAAAGCTTTAGCTGCATGATGTAGCATAAACGCTAAATTCATATTTCATTAATTTTTAGAAAAAAATATTGCAAATTGCTCATTATTAGACATTTATGCTAAAAGATAAATATATTGTGGGCAGGGCAGTATTTTTAGAACTTCAATCTTCACAAATCACCTAGAATTATATTTCAGTGTTACCCATGCATGTCCATCTACCTGAGGCAAAGATAACATAGCACATGGATGGAGAAAATTATTGCCCCTAGCCCCCGGTGGCATCATTTCTGGAAGTACAGATGTCAAAGATTTTATGTACGTAGGTAGGTTTGCCATCTTTTAGCATTTTACTGAGCTACAAGAAGAAGAATATTATGTAGCGAAAACGCTACACTATGCAATTTTGATCAAGAAGACTGGTCCTAGCAAAATTCTTCTCCTTATCTCTTTTATCAGAACGTCCCGTATCATTGATAGTTGACGCAAGATATACGATGACGTGCAGTACAGCCAACTCTTTCAAACGATCTGTGAGCGCGGACTGTACTGCTCTATCAATCACCATGAGTTTGGACTTTCTTAAGGTAAGAAAACCGAGAAGTAAGACTTGTATTATTTACAATAGCACTTGATTTGCCATTTGTTTCTACAAGAGGTCAGCACTGCAAGCTCAAGTTATCGACGCACCCGTGAACATCTCACTTGTTCCACAGATGTAGGCCTACTTGTGGTCTTATTAGACTGTTTACTGACTCCAGTTTACTCCCGAATACGTTTACTATTGGCTTTTACCCGCATATTAGTCATATATATGGGCATTTTTGTAGAGTCAATTTTCAGTCACGAAACCTTAGTTTAAAAAATTATGGTGCAACTCTAATCTGTTTTATGATAGATCTCATCGAGATGGCACCCCTACTCGTTTCTTTGTGACATCTAAACGTCAAGCCATAAGGCCCAGTAAGTGACTTTTGACTGCGAAAAGCACAGCTTAAATTGGCGGCCATCTTGTGATGACGTCATGCGCAATACGTCAGCTACTGTGCCATGTCTTGTGCTTTCATCCTTGTACTTTAAAATAATATACACACCATTTCAGTATATGTAATACTATTTGAGTTATAACCACTAGTTTTAATTCATAAAATGCTTTTCATAGACTTTTTGCCTGAGAATCCCCGCCCCATTTTGAAAGGCGTTTCTCGTAAAGCATGGGAAAATGAAAATCAAGGTATCGGCAAAAGGAAGGGATGAACTCCTAGGCCTCATAAACTTAATACCAGGACGCTGAACAAGAGATGATCTGAATCTAAAGTATTTGCTATATCTTGCTTGAAGCCCGCAAGTTGAGCACATCTCGAATTACCTTTCCTAAGCCCGAATTCCCTTCTATCAAACCGGTTACAAAATTCTTAAACGTGTCTAATTTAATTAGAAGTAGTGCCTTCCCAGACCTTGCATGCCACACATGTCAAGCTGACTAGACAAAATTTATCCCCTTTATGTTTATCAACTTTTCCTTTGTACACTGGAGCTACTATAACAACTCTCCATTCATTCGATACAGTTCCTTCATGCAAACAATAGTTCAGTCACTAGAGCCCAGATTTTTAAGACCTTCTGTTGCTATTTCTTGATGGATGCAGTACTTTTGCATCTACCTCTTGGCACAGGTGAGAGCAACATGTAGCTTCCACTCAAGTCTCAGTGCGTCCAGTGCGTCTGATTGTTATGAAAGGTGTTGCTCATAGGGTTAGTTGAGCTAAAATAGCACTGTCTTGCCCAGTGAAGAAAGCAATGGCAAACTCCCTAGCATTACCAATTTTGGTGCTCCAGATGGTTTCCTTCTAAACGCGTAGAATTTGGGAGTGCCGATGACCTAGACATTAGACCCCTTTAAACAATAAGCATCATCAAGCAAGCGTCATCCAGTGCTATTTGAGGATCCAACCAGCCTCTCTGCTGATGAACTCGCAGGCAGGTAGAAGAGGTTAGAATACAAATTTATGTAAGCGAATAGCAGGGTACAGCCTAGCCTGCACAACGGTTCTGTAGTAAGATTTGTATAAATGTTAGGGATGCCTGCAATTAGAATCCCTAAATTTTATGCAACTCACCTGCATAGTGGGCTAGACGTTATTCGCTAAAAGGTTTGCACGCATCATATTAGTGCTTCAAAGTCCGGATCCATGGTTAAATGGCTAGCGTGCTGGCCTATGGTCACAATGGTCCCGGGTTCGATTCCAGGCAGGATCGGAAATTTTAACCGTGGTTGGTTAATTTTGCTGACACAGGGGCAGGGTGTAGGTGTCGTCTCTATCATCATTTCATCCTCATCACGACGTGAAGATTGTCTGCGACAGTCAAATCAAAGATCTGCATCTGGCGAGCCGAACTTGTCCTCGGATACTCCCGACACTAAAAGCCATACGCAATTTCCATTTCAGTGCTTCAAAATCTGAGCTTTAGTAATTAGATAAGGTTTAGAATATCCTCAGGAATCTTATAAATATCAGCAGCTTTTTTTATAGTTTTATAATTTTGTGTCTTTTTTATAAATGAAGGTTGTGGTTGAACAACTGGACAAACGCCAATTTGAGCAAAGTCGAAATTTCAGTGAAATATCGAGATTGAGATTTTTTCTATCGTGATTCGTAGTCTGTTAAAAGAGAAATCCACTAGAAGGCGAGGGAGACTCGATTTAGTTGAACAAGCCGTATTTCGTGTCTAGTGGAACACCTTTATTCAACTCGTTCATGTTCGGTGCCTAGGTATGTCGGATACCGTAAAATTATCGCAAAGTGATGAAAGACGACTAAATAAAACACGTAAAAGGCTTATCAGTCCTTCAGAATGTGCTTGTAATGAAAGGAAACAACTGCGGGATCTTCTACTTATTAATACCTAACGGTTACTTACCTAATTAACTAAAAATCGTTCTTACGAAACTATATTATTTCTTCGATGAAAAGTGAAATGTCGTATGGCTTTTAGTGCCGGGATATCCCAGAATCTGAGACTGCAGAAGATCTCGAGAAGTTGCTGAATGGTATGGATGAAGTCTTGGGTAAGGAGTACAAGATGAAAATAAAGTCCAAAACAAAAGTAATGGAGTGCAGTCGAACGAAGGCAGGTGATGCGGGAAATATTAGATTAGGAAATGAAGTTTTAAAGGAAGTAGATGAATATTTTTACTTGGGTAGTAAAATAACTAACGGTGGCAGAAGTAAGGAGGACATAAAATGCAGACTAGCACAAGCAAGGAAGAGCTTTCTTAAGAAAAGAAATTTGCTCACTTCAAACATTGATATCGGAATTAGAAAGATGTTTTTGAAGACTTTCGTGTGGAGCGTGGCATTGTATGGAAGTGAAACATGGACGATAACTAGCTCAGAAAGAAAGAGAATAGAAGCTTTTGAAATGTGGTGTTACAGAAGAATGCTGAAGGTGAGATGGATAGATCGAATCACGAATGAAGAGATACTGAATCGAATTGGTGAGAGGAGATCGATTTGGCTAAATTTGACGAGAAGAAGAGATAGAATGATAGGAAACATCTTAAGACACCCAGGACTTGTTCAGTTGGTTTTTGAAGGAAGTGTAGGTGGTAAGAACGGTAGGGGTAGACCAAGGTATGAATATGACAAGCAGATTAGAGCAGATGTAGGATGCAATAGTTACGTAGAAATGAAAAGGTTAGCACAGGATAGGGTGGCATGGAGAGCTGCATCAAACCAGTCTATGCAATAATGACTCAAACAACAACATCGCAGAATGGGTTCGGCTCGCCAGTTGCAGGTCTTTCTATTTGACTCCCGTAGGCAACCTGCGCGTCATGATGAGGATGAAATGATGATGAAGACAACACATACACCCAGCCCCCGTGCCATTGGAATTAACCAGTTAAGGTTAAAATCCCCGACTCGGCCGGGAATCGAACCCGGGGCCCTCTGAACCGAAGGCCAGTACGCTGACCGTTCAGCCAACGAGTCAGACATTTCTTCGATTATACACAGACACGTCAAGCTACATCACTCCCATTACCAGAGGTGAACACGTACAAAGAAGTCATGGGCCATATTCGTCTTATCATTCGACACTTCACCTTTCATTAAAATAAATGAAACGTTGCACAATCTAACATGTTAGATTGTGCTTCTCAAACCTTGTTTTACCGCGCGAAGTCAAATGGAACATTGGGATACGTGCAAAGTCAGTCCTAGGTGGAAGCAGCATGAGCTGAGGTGTTTTCATCTACTTACTTTTGCCTCTCCTGCAAAAAGTGCTCAATGGCATTTGTCCCGTTGTTCGGCCGCACCCTTCAAATATCTTTATTATCACAGATACATTTCAGTACTTCTCCGGTATTATTAAACTCCTCTACCTGGACATTAGCCGTATGCCCAACTATCTTTACAAAATGCTGACTGAATAATTCTAAAGCCTCACATACATACACCCCTTGTTCATGTGTGATTACTAGAATGTCCTTCCTGAAATGTGCACGCGTTTTGCCAGACTACACTTCGCTGGACATAATCAAATAAGAACCTCTCTCGCCCAGGTCCTCAGAAGAACCGGATACATGATTTGGCGGAGAAAGGGAGTGCTCAGATGATTGATATGATTGCCCACAAAGACAACAATATAGTCTATATCTAACTGAACCAACTGTCCACTCTTCAAATACTGTACAAATCAAGATGGCGATGTTGATCGTGAGAAGGAGGGAATATATGAGCCCACAATTTGATTCTACTAGTAAGCATACCACCTGAAAAAAGAGCGATATCATACGCCTGCTGATCAGGAGTAGGAACATAATACCTCTAACATTCGTTCAGTTCTACAAAACATTCAATCAACCAAAATATTTGATGAGTGACTTTGCGCTTCCTGCCATATAATCAGTGTTGCCAACCCGTAAATCTTTTCTCCGCTAAATTTTAGTTGAAAATCCGCTAAATTCCGCTAAATTTCGAACTGAATCAAAATAGCATATACCAGCTGTTTTAATAAAAGGGATTAACTCAAAACTCACCATTTTTAGAACAGGAGTTCATCACCTTCTCCGCGCACTATATGCTCTGAAGCAGATGTGCTGAGTTGAGGTCCTGTTGTTTCATATGAAGCCAAATGGTACTATTCTTTTTTCAAAGAATATGCTGGCAGTTCACAGCAGCAAAGACCATACGAAAATTTTCAAATCTATTTAGAAAGTTATTTTCACTTTCATTAATGTTTTCATTGTTTTTGATAAGTGCGGAAAGAATTAATATTAAACAATTTCGCATTTATATTGCACTGCCAATAGATGCACCGTTTGGGATCACTGGGAAACTCAGCCAACAAGTCTTTTAAAGTTTAAATATTTAGCCACTCTTTACGAAATATCTGACTACTTTTAACCTTCTATTTCGACACTACCCAGCTCATCACGAGCACAGTAACGACTGTAACAAATACTGACTGAGGCTGTGGGCTCGAGCTGGTCTAGAAAACGGGTGGTAGTATGCAGCATAAATTTAATACAACAGGAATAAGTAAACTATTAGGCCGTACTAAGTACTATTTTTTTTCTCCTCGTGTTGAAAGGTAATGTTGTTACCGCTGAAAATCGCTAAAATAAGTTTGAAAATCCGTCAAAAAAATCCGCTAAATAGAAAATTTATCCGCTGTTCCATTTAAAAATCCGCCAAATTTGGCGGAAAATCCGCTGAGTTGGCAACACTGGTCAACTATCTTAGTTATTTTGTTTATACTGTAATCCAATAGATTGCTTTTCTTCGTATTTCCGTTAGGCATTTCAAGAAAACATATTTTCTTCAAAATCTAGTATATTGCTATCGGGCAGAAAAGGAAATCAAAGAGGAATTTGGAAAGAGAATCACAATCCAAGAAGAGCAAATCAAAACCCTAAGATTTGACGATGATATTGTTTACTGTCTATGACTGCAGAAGTTATGGATAAATCGCTGAATGGTACGGACCGGGTCTTGAGCAAGGAGTACAAGATGAAAATAAATAAGTCCAAAATAAAAGTAACGAAGTCAGGTGAAGCAGGAAATATTAGATTAGGAGATTAAGTCTTAAAGGACGTAGATACATTTTGTTACTTGGATAGTAAAATAACTAACGATGGCAGAAGTAAGGAGGACGTAAAATGCAGACTAGCACAAGCAAGGAAAGCCTTTATTAAGAAAAGGAATTTGCTCACTTCGAACATTGATATACTAATTAGAAAGACGTTTTTGAAGACTTTCGTATGGAGCGTGACATTGTACTGAAGTTCAACATGGACAATAAGTTGCTCAGAAAGAAAGAGAATAGAAGATTCTGAAATGTGGTCTTACAGAAGAATCCTGAAGGTGAGATCGAATCACGACTGAAAAGATACTGAATCGAATTGGTGAGAGGAGATCGATTTGGCTAAATTTGACGAGAAGAAGAGATGGAATGATAGGACACATCTTTAGACATCCGGGAAGTGAACTCTAGGCTATACGAGCGGTAGGAGTAGATCAAGGTATGAATATGACAAGCAGGTTAGAGCAGATGTAGGATGTTGTAGTTGCATAGAAATTAAAAGTTTAGCACATGATAGGGTGGTATGGAGCGCTGCATCAAACCAGTCTATGCAATAATGACTCAAACAACATATTGTTATAAAACATATATTTATTTATTCATTTATTACTAAAACAAAGTCGAAATTTCCGCCAAATTGGATTGGCCTTCATCAGACCATGTGAAGATCTGCTTCTGACAGTGGTCATGGAAATTCTTCAATGCACGTGGAAGTTACCAGCCTAGAGCAAAGGGCGATGATACCTGAGTCCAGTTAGTGGGGAGGCCGTGGACAGTCTGGTCGTGACTTCCACATTCCTTGAAGAAGAACTCTTCTTATCACTATCAGAAACAGATCTTCATTTGCCCTGACGAAAGCCAATGTAATTTGGCGGAAATTTCGGCTTTGTTTTAGTAATAAATAAGTGTCTTTAATCCAGTTTATCCTATTTTTTATATATTTCAATATAATGAGCCATGAAAACCTACGTTCATTAACATATTGTTATTTATTTTTCCATTTTTCTCTGTTATCTATTAAAAAGAATGCTTTGTCTTTTAGGAAGCCACTAAATTGAGGGATCCTTCCATTCTTCACTAAAATTCATATGATTGCCAAATTATACTTGTCATTTTCCCATCCTCAGATGACTTTCAATTTTCTAGTGAAAGAGTCAACTCATAATAACGTCATGGCAAGCATAATCCTTTTTTTTTTTTTTTTGTGACACTGTGAGATGTACTGCACCCTTGTAGAGTCGATCTGATGGGCGCAATACCTCGCCAAGCAGTTGACTTATGTGTTTAAAGTACAGACCCTTATTAGTGAAGAAGATATACAGAGCAAATTTCTACGCGGTAAGAGCCACGATGAAGGCCACTCGGGAAATCGTGGGTTTGGACCCCACTGTCGGTACCGCTGAAGATGGTTTACCGTAGTTTCCCATTTCAAACCAGGCAAATGCTGGGGGATATTCCTTAATAAAGGCCACGGCCACTTCCTTCCTAATCCTAGTCGTTTCCCATCCATCTGATGCTGAAAACTTTCGATCTGTTAGGGAGAGAGCCTCCGTGGCTCAGACGGCAGCGCGTCGGCCTCTCACCGCTGTATACCGCGGTTCAAATCCCGGTGACTCCATGTGAGATTTGTGCTGGAAAAAGCGGAGGCGGGACAGGTTTTTCTCCGGGTACTCCGGTTTTCCCTGTCATCTTTCATTCCAGCAATACTCTCCATTATCATTTCATAGCATTTATCACTCATTAATATAAATCACCTTGGGAGTGGCGACCCCATTGTAATAACAGCCTATATATGTTTCATTCATTACATCCCTGACCCGGTCAATGACTGGAAAACAGGTTGTAGGTTTTCATTTTTAGTGCGACGTGAAACCACTAGTAAAAAGATTTGAATTTACACGATATTATTGAACTTATCTTGAATTAATTTTGTATTTTACTAATTTGTTCACATACGTCATCTTCAGATTGTCCAGCTCTATGGATAAATGGTTAGCGTGCTGGCCTTCGGTCACTGAGGTCCCGGGGTTGATTCCAGGCAGGGTCAGAAATTTTACCCTTCATTGGTTAATTTCGCTGGCACGGGGGCTGGGTGTATGTGTCATCTTCATCATCATTTCATCCTCATCACAACTCGCAGGTCGCCTACGGGTGTCAAATCAAAAGACCTGCATCTCGCGATCTGAACTTGTCCTCGGTCACTCCCGGCACTAAACGCCATACGCCATTTTATTTTTTTCATCTTTAGGTTCAATATTGGAACACAGGAAATATCCACATTTTGCTTGTGGAGATACAAAATAGTGCCCCGGATGGGAAATTTTGAGCAACCGTCTTAAATGTACTGAAGACCTGAAACAGAAAAACAAACACACTAACAAAGAAAAAAATTTAAAGCTATGTCTGTTTGATCACGAGCAGTATTCTAGAATTAATGAAAAAACCTACAACCTGTTTTCCAGTCATTGACCGGGTCAGAAATGAAATGAATGAATCATATATATAGGCTATTAGAACGATGGGTAAGGCGCTGGCCTTCTGACCCCAACTTGGCAGGTTCGATCCTGGCTCAGTCCGGTAGTGTTTGAAGGTGCTCAAATACGTCAGCCTCGTGTCGGTAGATTTACTGGCACGTAAAAGAACTCCTGCGGGACTAAATTCCGGCACCTCGGCGTCTCCGAAAACCGTAAAAGAGTAGTTAGTGGGACGTAAAACAAATAACATTATTATTATTGTTATTAGAACGATGGGGTCGCCACTCCCAAAGTGATTTTTATTAATGACTGATTGATGCTATGAAATGAGAACGAAGAGTGTTGCTGGAATGAAAGATGACAGGGAAAACTGGAGTACCCGGTGAAAAACCTGTCCCGCCTCCGCTTTGTCCAGCACAAATCTTACATGGAGTGAGCGGGATTTGAACCACGGTATCCAGCGGTGAGAGGCCGACGCACTGCCGTCTGAGCCACGGAGGCTCCTAGAATTAATATGGGTGAAATTTATGGAGTCCTAGTTAAGCCAGTGAAAATCAATTTACAAATATTCAGGATGTTGGAAGGGCACTGCAAGTGGAAATAATAGAAGAAGAAGTAGATCGATGACACCAACCAACTACCCGAGCGTTCTGACACTCAACTTCCTCCCATAAATGTGAAATTTATTCTTATAACGCTGAAAAATCATGATAAACGTATGTATGTTTAGTCCTCAGCCCGAAGGCTGGTTGGATCCTCAACAGCTGCGTCATCAGCTGTCATAAATGGCCTAGGAATCACTGAAGAGGCATACTAGGGAAATGAGGAGTGAGATACTTTCCCGTTGCTTTCCTCACCGAGCCAGAAGTTCCTATTACATATCAGTCTGCCAAGCCCACTGAAATGCATGCACCAACTGACTCTATGAGCAACATTTTCACAACATTCATAGCAGGGACTGCCTGCATAAGGAATGACATTACTAGCATCACTCATACCTCAGTCACTTTCGTGTTGTCAAAGCCAAGGATAAAGCTGAGACAGATCAATGAAAGTAACATACCAGAAGACATATAGTGCACTGTAAACACTACGTCCTGCCAGCAAAGGCATTCATGATAAACAAAGGCGTGTAAAACTTAATCTGTCAACGTTGATCTCGGGTATATTTTCAGTAATCCTACATATGTTAATGAAAGTCTGTGCGCTGAAAGGAGGAAACTGTTGTCTAAGGCGTGGGAACTCGGACGAAGTGAATACGTTAACATTTTATGGACTCGTACTATGAAGATTTTTTTTGTTGCTAGTTTGTTTACGTCGCACTGACACAGACAGGTCTTATGGCGACGATGGGACAGGGAGGGCTAGGAGTGGGAAGGAAGCGGCCGTGGCCTTAATTAAGGTACAGCCCCAGCATTTTCCTGGTGTGAAAATGGGAAACCATGGAAAACCATTTTCAGGGCTGCCGACAGTCGGGTTCGAACCTACTATCTCCCGAATACTGGATACTGAGAAGATGTTTTTACGAAGGGGTTGAGGGGTTGATTGTTTTCGTACTAGGCCTAATTCACTTTTATCATGTAATTTATCATGAGCGGCACTTAATGATTTTCCTAAATCCTTTCTAGTCTCTTTATTTTTTATTTTTTGTTCCCTCATCTCATTTGTTAACACAACCAACGATTGGTAAACTTCTTCTATATTCGTTATTTTGTCCGAGATGTTCTCATCCAGTTCATGCATGCTTCTCCTGCGCCACGCCGAACATGAATGGCAATGCGTCGGCTGAGATGACGATTTAAAATATGTAATATCCTCTTCTTTTACATCAACACAATTGTTATGAAACCAGTTATTACATATATTACACTGAATTTTAGCGTTAATATGCGCACTTTGCACAGTTTGAATATTGAAAGCATTGCCTAGCACACAATGTAGGGTTCCCCATAATTTCCGGAAAAGCAGAAAAAATTGTTTCTTCACTCGTTTTCTTTTTTATTCAAATCCTAGCCAAATTAACTTATTTACATAATTCTTTCTGTGATGTGTTCCTTGGTTCAATAACCTCGAGAGTTTCTTCGATTTTTGAAAAAACTGTACACCAAATATAGTTATAAGGGTTTAAGTGAAACTCTGCATTGACTGACATTACCGCTCGTAGTAGTAGAAAGAGGCAAACTGTTAAACTAATCGACAGGACAACGATGATTAAGAAAATAATTGTAATTTTTAGAAATAAATAAAGAATTTATTCTCACAATTTTTAATTTTTTATTTATCTAAAATTCGTAGCTCATGTCCCTAGGATGTTTTCAACATTGAGTTCCTTGCCTGAAGTACTAGAATTGTGGATTTTTCACTCAAAATAAACACTCATTTTAGTGAAGACACGGAGCAATTAATTCAAAGAAGTTGTCCATATCGATGTCTATGTATGGAAAGCTCGACCTTACTTTCACATGTGCAGCTACGCGAAATTGATACTGGACAAACAAGACTCAAATTACTTTCGTCGACTACAATCAAAGCATAAAGTTTTCAACAGAAAATGAGTATTACACACGTTTGTAGGATATGCAATACTTGCTGAGCTTCAAAAATACTCACTGCGTTAACAACACTCACACTGCCATGACGTCACGACTATTGATAATGTCTCTATTTCTCTGACGAAACTTCTGTATTCATTTATATCTCCCAGCATTACGGTGTCACTTTTAATTATTATCAACACATAATTCACATCCCATGTTGATACAATCTCTGTCGCTAACCACAACAAACATTATTATTATTATTATTATTATTATTATTATTATTATTATTGTACCGGGTGGTACACCTCCACGCCGCTAATTCAAACTTTGCGCCAATTGAAACTCCTCTACTGGAGGAAGTCTGAACTTTATCTACTATGTTAATTTTCAAGTTTCTCAGAAGATGTCACTACTTGTAAATTTGGAAGTGTTCTGAACTATGTCAATTTCGATTCATTGTTGTTTTCTCTGTATCAAGTAGTGTGAACATTCTCTTCTAGAGGACACTACTTACGAACTACAACTGTGCACTCTAGGGCAAAGTGAAAGAACTGTGTTTTTGGAGAATTTTTTTGTACATAAGTTTGTTCTTTGTTAAATTTCTTTCTGTCATTGTTTAAGTTGGTAATATTAACCCTTTCTTTCACCTCGTTTTGAAATTAGCCAATCACGAATTTCTTAAATTAATTTTCGGCCAATCGGGGCCTTCTTCCCCAACCTGCTCTGTAACTGTTCTGTAACCAATAAAATGATTGTGGGCGGGTGTTTTCATTCCTGAAACGCCTCGAACTTTCCACGAGGGTATATAAACTGCTGATTTTCGGGTCTCTGCGCCACTTCAGTAACTTTTTTCAAAGTGTAAAGTACGTAGCAGGGGACGGGAAGCGCCTCTCTCTTCGGGCAGCAGTTCAAACACAAGGTAATGGCCGTTTAATAACTTCTTTTCTTGCTAGCTCAGCAGTTTAACTCTCGGGGCAGGTCCGAAGCCTTTCACCATGTAACTTTCCTCTAAAATGTAAAGACACTTAGTTTCAATTCTATCTTTTTAAACTAAAAACTGGGATAGAGAGTGCTTAACCCTCTCGAGCTCCCACTCATATTGCATTGAGGTGAACTTATTTTCTCAACCGTTTCTTCCTTAACGTAATGTAAATTGTCTTCTTATATAAGTCACCTCTTTAGTATGGGATTATCCCTTGCATTGGCGGCCTAGTGCCAAGTAGGTTTTAAACAAAATGTATTAGGAGTGCAGCTTCGCCTCCTCTCAAATTGGTATGGTTGAGGCCATGTAATATTTTTGTTTCGTGACTGAATAGGCCTCAGTAGGTTGGGTATTTTTACCCCTGTGTATATGTCCTTGGAGGACAGCTTGAAAGTCGAGTTTGGGGTGGCCTTTGATAGGCTTAAACTTTAAGAGCGTATTGCTCTTTTGAAATTGAGTTTGGTTCTGCGTGCCTCGAGGAGGCTTTACTGTGTAATTTGGAGCAAGTGCTCCTGGGCATGATTGGGGTTTTCTGCCCCTTTGTTAAACCTTATGTATAAGTAAAGTTGGGCTAATCGCTCAAGAATTGTGAGTCCGGGGCTCGAAGCCCAAATCCTGTAAATACTGTAAATGTACTTTTGTTGCCTTGCTACTCTGTACCTGCCATTCTTGTTATTTCTTGATTTCGCAAAGAAAATATAACCTTGTTAAATTTTATCTTAACTTTAATTTCGTATTTTGAGACCTGTTCATCCCCGCACCTTCTTTCACCTCTGCTGGTCCACGGGTAACCCCGTAACAATTATTATTGTTATTATTATTATTATTTCAAACATTAATTTCGCAGAAGGACCCCATAATATATCTTTATCGACTGAAAATGTTAAAAAACAGTGGGCTCATCAGTTGGATTGCTACACCTTTCCAAGACGCTGGCGTCTAGTACGCCGTTCAGACGCCACTACAAGCCCGCTACACTGGGGCGAAATGCTGGTAATTTCACAATTGATAAGGCGTAAAGAACTTAAATATTACTGTAGGTGAGAATATATCATACAGCCTAGGCCTACAGCATAATAAAACTGTGGGGGACAAAGCACAACTCGTGCAGAAACTACGATTCACGGCCAAACGACTTATGAGAAGAAGAACCTCTCGAGGAACGCTAAACTGCGACACTATACGATGACCGTCCGGAACGCTGCATTGTACGTTATTGAAACCATGGCAGTGGGTAAAAGAGCTTGTATTCGATTGAAAAAGCCGGATAAAAAGATCCTGAGAGGTATATGGGGGTACCAAAAATCAGTGTGAAATATGGGTGCATAGATCAAGGAAACAGATATTATAGAAAGTAGAACCAATTTCATGTGTGTTACGGAAAAGAAGGTTGAGTTTTACAGGATATTTGATGAGGATGGACGACAGCAAACTGACAAAGAATATGTAGAATGCGACATGTTTATCTGGAAATGACTGAAATAAGGAAGTTAGGGAGGACTGAAAGGCTATTGACATAATAGATAAATATCCACTAACCACTTTGCACGATAGATCTGTTTACAAAAAGCTCGTCGAAGGACACCATTGGATCGATATTAGATCAAGTTCCAAATCACAGAAGCAGAGAAAAACAGGAGGAGTGAAAGAATGAAGAGGTATTGGGAAGAACAAAGTTGTGCTGAACAAGTCTCTCGAGATACTAAGGGTCGAAACTCATAAAATGAATATTGAATGCAAATATACAAACGCTAGTCCAATTACAGTATTTGTTCTTAACTTCCACTGTTATATAAATAAAAACAAGAACACATATAACGAACTGGATACAAAAACGAATAGAGGATTAAATAAAAATTACATAATCTATTACGTAACAACAACAAATTAACAAAAATTATGATCACCAAAGAAGACAAGAACAGACAACATGGGACCGTTAAGCTAATTAATTACCTGTAATAAATGTCTGCACGATTTCAAGAAGCCAGATTTTTATCTTGAAGTACATCAATAATCAGAGGATGTAATTTATTATAAAGTGACTTCATTCTACATAGGGATGATTTTTTGTTTTTGTTTGTATTAATTCTTGGCAAGAAAAATAAGTTCCAAATTTACCTGCCGGTTTTCTAGGTGCATATAATAGAAGGAGACAAGTTCGTTCCATATTGTCTATGTCATTGTTTACAATCTTATGGAGCAATATCATCAATTGACATTTCCTTCTGGTATCTAGCATTTGAAACAAAAAATTTCATCAGTTCATGATAAGGTAAATATTTGCAAAAACATCCGGTTTGTCTGAAATATATGTATTTTAAGAACTGTTTCTGGATCTTTTCAACAAAATCTGTGCGTAACTTCGTTTCTGTATTTCAAATAATACAGGTGTATTGCGAATTTCATCGAACTAATGCAAAATACAAACGAAATAAGGAGTTAATACTTAGGCCATAAGAATTTATAATTATAAATCCAAGGTTTCTGTACCCTTTATTCACAATATTTTCTCTATGAGAAATGCAAGTTAAATCACTAGTCAATATTATTTCTAAACCGTTAATTTAATTTACTTGTTCGAGTTTGGTATCATTGACTGATGTACGTGAAATTTATTTTATCCCTTATCGTTGAAAAGGAGATGTCCCTGAATTTATTGGTATTAAAAGGAAGTTTAAAAATTTTGTTCCATTCGGCGATGACATTTCTAAGCAGTCGTGTTCAATTGAAATGGATTTATATGTTTTAATACAATGAAAAATAATACTTTATGAACCGAATTTTACTATTGATGTCGTTTACAAATAAGAGAAACAGCAAGGGACCTAAATTAGAGGCTTGTGGAACTGCTGATTTTACAACGAAATTATAGGATGAGATTTTTCTCTAGTTTACAAACTTTCTTCTGTGCTGAGTTTACGAAACCAGAAGAGACCAGGAGCGGATCTAAATTAGAACATATTAATTAACTAATTAAACTATCGTGATCTACTTTATCGAAAGCCGTTTAGAAATCCGCATCAATATTATTATTATTAAATGGAAAGCACACAATGTGCAAAAACCATTTTTGTACAGATGGTCAACTATGCTAATGCCATTGTTATCATTGAGGTTGTCCTCATTTTTGCAGTTTTGTGCATGGTATCTTTTACAATGATCGTTGCGCAGGTTACATATACAGTCTTCGTTCGGCTGGTGGAAGTTTTTGGTTTGGCAGAATCTGTGGTGAAATCCAAGAGTGGTGTAACGTGTAATAAACGTGCCGTAGCTCGTACTTTGCATCAATAGCGTCTACTTCGGAACGAATACCCATCTCTGCAGATACATACACACATACAATACAAAGTTACTTAAGATAATAAAATTTTTAATTTATTTTTTATTTAATAGTAGAACTCATTAACTAAGAGTTCACAAAGTTCACGAAGTGCTATTTAAAAACAAAATGAACGCCCGGCACGATCATCCTGCCACACGTACTTTTTGAAGTAACTATCATGGTAAACAGAGTTCCCGTCTATTTTCTTCATGGAAACTTACATGGGATACATCTAGAAGGCTGTGATGTATACTCCTGGGTCACAGAACAACATTAGTTTCGTAGACCTTCGGTGACTTGGTTTCGTATCTTAAAAACAATAACAAACCAGTTGCTCTGTTTATAAAGTATGAATTGTTTTTTGCCCTGCAGTAATGGTGGGTTATTAGCAAAGTGCTTAATTATTTTGACATCTAGTAATGCCACGCTCACAATGAGTGTACATAAAACTGAATAATCTGTGTGTGTAGAAGTTGTGTAACGCAAGACTTGAGAAAAAAACTGGTAATGAGATTAGTCCCGAAGTAAGAACACGTTCCAAAAATGTGAACTCGACTCCCGGCATCTCTGGACGAAAAATTGGTCAAGTGAACAGCAATTATAATAGCGACGAATGACAACAATACAGTGGATTTAGATTTTTCACATTGAAGTGTTAACTACAATAATGAAATTTTCTTTTGTCTTCAAAAAGTGTGGCGATGTATGGTGCAAGATGGGGCTTGGTGTCCAATCTGCATGTTGAGTAAAATGTCCAAAAACCAAAATGGTATCAGCCACAGTTATCAAATTTGCAACTTATGATACAGCTCGAAAAATGAAGGCATCGGCCAAAGGAAGACAAGGGCCACGAAGGGCATGAAAATTAAAGACTCCCTAGGCTTCCATACGTAATACTGTCGGGGTCGGAAAAGAACAAGAGTTGAACCTGGAGATGATGAAGGTATTGGAGAAAATGGGCTTCAGGATATCTGCATTCACTCAAAACATCTTGACTAAAGTCAACCCACAGCGCCTCGTTGCGGCTGAAAATTCAGCTGAAGAAATTGTAAAAAGGTAAAAGGCAGAAAGGAAGTTGTCAGAGGGGAAGCCTTGGAGGGAAATAGGATACTAAATAGAGTTCTGGGGCTTTCTGAAGAAGCACCATGAGAGAAAAGAACATGGTTTGATTTTAAATTCCATTTCCTGAAAATTTAATTTTTATGTACCTTTGTCTCTGAATTTATGAAGGCTAGAACTGTGAAATTTTGCACAATTATTTCTGTAAGCACACTTAACTTTGTCAAAAGAGAAAATATTTAAGGTTCTATGTGTAAACTGAAGTATGGGGCTGAGTACTTAAAATTTTGCGCATTACACATGGAAAATTGTGCAGAAATCTGTACATTTATGAATTCAAAAAATAAAATTAAAATTGGGTGACAATTTTTACAATTACACCTAAAATCGTGGAAACTTCACAGGAAGTGTGTTGATGCAATATCAAGAAAGATATAAAATTGCATTTTCCTTTCTTCAAAATTGTGGGTTCGGTACATCTTTAAATAAGTGTGTGTATTTCTTGTGCGTCTCCCCATAAATTAGTTACTTAGATTTCTTCGCCATAAACCCATGCTAATAATAATTTCGTGTGGCTATTTCTAGAAGAGTTCAGCCCTTGTAAGGCAGACCCTCCGATGGGGGTGGGCGGCATTTGTGATGTGTAGTTTAACTGCGTGTTATTGTGGTGGAGGATAGTGTTATGTGTGGTGTGTTAGTTGCAGGGATGTTGGAGACAGCACAAACACCCAGCCCTGGGCCACTGGAATTAACCAATGAAGGTTAAAATCCCCGACCCGGCCGGGAATCGAACCCTAGACCCACTGAACCTAAGGCCAGTACGCTGAGGCGGTGGTGGTGATTATCGTTTTAAGAGGAAATACAACTGGGCAACCATCCTCTATAAAAAACACTAATCAGAGAGAAAAAAATGGAAGGGGTCCGACACTTCGAAAAATGAAGGTATCGGCCAAAGGAAGACAAGGGCCACGAAGGGCATGAAAATTAAAGACTCCCTAGGCTTCCACACGTAATACTGTCGGGGTCGGAAAAGAACAAGAGTTGACCAAGTGAGGTCGGCTAGGATAGGTGAAAGTGAGGAGCCTCGCAAAAGTAAGTGGGAAAGAAATGACTCAGCTAAGGGCCCCATGGTCGCCAACCCACGCCCCAAAGTTAAGAGCCCCTGGGGCCCCTTGTGACTTCCCCGCTCGGAGAACCATCATCAAATGAGAAATGCAACCAAGCAAGCAAAGGGCGCCAATCTTTAAGTTGAGGACTTAAAGATAAAATTTATATTCAAGCTTGGACAGACTCTTATCACAGGGGTGAGGTGATAGTGCACTAATCATTAAGCAGGAGAATTAGAAATCAAAAGGCTAATTAAGGCAGATTAATGAAAGTGAACTAGAAAAATACTATTTATTATATTTAATATGAATGACGACGGTTTAACGAGAACTGAATTTAACATCGAAAATGAATTTAACAAAAAAATTGAATGACTCTACTTCGCGAAAACTTGCAATATCTTTAACTCGCTTGCTCACCATGTCGTCTTGTTCTGCTGGTCCTTGGAAAGCTTCCATCCTTGTAGCGGGAACATCAACGGTCGTCTTGGGTATCTCTTCATCTGCAGCTCAGTACCATTCCTGCCTTACAAATTGCACCCACCACTAATTGGAAGATGACTTCAAAACTAACACTCCCTATTATGCTTTATCCCATAGATTGGAGATAAGCCCTATGTCACAGTTAGAAGAACCACCTTGGGTTATATGGAGAGGATACTCAATTAAGAATCCTTCCAACTTTACTGATAATGTTCTCTGAAGTTTCATTTCTATCTAGATTAAAACTATCTATTGACTTAGACTGGTTCAAACCGGTCTTGTAGCCGTACTGTACGTACTTCCTCATGAGAGTGGCTATACACCCCTCATTCAGAATTTCTAAGTATCGAGACGCAGAATCAAGTAGAAAATCAAGTATAAGCCTCGTAGAAGATCGTAGAATAATGTAGAGAGACTCGCAGAAGCGAATAAGACGTTGTAGAGAGACCCTCCAGGAGCTCCAACACGCCCTCTTATAACCTTCTCTCGCGCTAATTACAGGCCGCTACACGTGGTCCAATCAGATGACACTTCTCTCCCCACTCTAGATTTTAGAGTAGATGGGTCCCACACAAGATATCAACTGTTCTTCTATTCGTCCTTTCAATCAGTATCCATGGCAACATGACGCTCCTTTGAAAATATAGGCGGTGAACAGTTCGAATAATTCTGGTCGAAATACGGTAGCTTACGTTAGGACGCGTGAACACGTGCTCGCTTTTCCCAGAACTTGGTGTCTAAATTTGTCCTTCCTTCCTCCTCGGTGATGTGGCAAGATAACTGAAATCTACTGCAAGTTAATTTTAACCAACTGTCGCAAGAATCTAAGTGAATATTAGGATATTCAGCCCTCGTTTATAAGTCGTAGTTACAAAGTAATGAAATGATAGTGAGCAAATGATTAAACATGAATTATAATACAATTACATACCAAATAAATATCATGACGTTAAATTCCTGAATTAATTACACATAATAAAATTAACATAATTACACTGTAACGTCTGGAACGTTACATACGCCCCCATGAGTTCTTAACAAATATTACATGAGTTGAGAACTCACACACTTACTCCCACATTGACTTGAAATACCTCTATTACCTGCCCATAACGAGCGACATTATTTTCATACACTTAATTATATCTCACTCTTTCCATATCTCTCTTAGACTGCTTCCCATTGCGACTGTCTGTTATTTCAGTTCATCTTGAGGTTTAGATGCTAAATTATACCCATCATAAGCAACTTTTCACTTTTGTAAAAAAAAAAAAACAAGATTATCCTAGAGAATATAACATAATATATACAATTCAGATTACAAACTCTGCCGAGTGTCTATCTGTCCTTTGACTCCCCATCTTTCCGACATTCTGTGCTAGATAGCAGTAACACGTTCTCTTCCAATCTTTTACATTAAAAAAATGGAAAACATATGATACAAACAATTTACACTTTTATCACTCTTTCGAATGTTTCAGCCTTATCTTGAAGCCTGATGTAAGACACTTCACACAAATACACACGTGATTTAAGCTCACGGTAAAACTATTGCAAGTTAGAAATGCACATACGGGAAAATTAATTATTTGCCGTCGTCAGCTTTAATTAGCCTTCTGTAACATCTCAGAAAACAAATAATATATCTAATTTCATGGCCTCACATACGGAAAACAGATGATCTATCGTTAATGAACGAGCGTAAATCTACCGCTACACACAAAACATCTCCCTTGTTTACAAACACAACTAGGAAATACCACCACAATTGAGACGTAAACACATACCGCTCGTAGTCTGACATAACAAGTAGCAACTTCCCCGAGTTACTGACCTATATCTCACAATCCGGTTCAGCCACCTCACACGACAGGTATCTCCTTAAACTACTAATGTTGTACGAACCATTCATTACGCTCTCGCCATCCGCTAACTTGTAAGCACAGGGTCCAAGTTTTCTATGTACTTTATAAGGGCCTTGATATAAAAGAAAAAATTTCTTTGTTACCTTATCCTCACTATTTGACAACATTGGAACTCTCACCAAAACCATATCACCTACCTCAAAGTTATCCAGTACCTTACGTTTTTGTTGCCTTTTACGTTTATCTCCAGATTTAATCAGGTTCTCCCGTGCCAGTCGGACGTAAAATTCAGCATTACGAGGGGGTTCCTCAGGCAAACCTAATGCTCTCACTAGTTCATTCTGAGGCTTACAACCAAAATGAACTTGTGACGGCGTCAATCTCGTGCTTTCATGTTGAACTGCATTGATCCATGTCTCTATGCGGGATAAATGAGCCACCCAGGCTGTATGCTTATCGAACACTAAGCATCTAAACATGCGAGATAACTCTTTCATAACGCGCTCACACATATTGCCCTGAGGGTATCTAATAGATGAATGAACCTGTGTAATACCTAGCTCTCTAATTATGGACTTCCATTTTCTCGAAATAAATTGCGGTCCACTGTCTGATAATATTCTAAGAGGAGTACCTAATTCAGGGATATACTTCTCTTTGATTATACGACTACAAGATTTTCCAGTGGCTTTTCTCATACCGTATAATCTGACCAATTTCGAGAAGGCATCAATAATGACTAAAATATATTGGAAGCCGAACTGTCCCTTTACCACAGGTCCAAATAAATCAGTACACACCAAGTCACCAGGTCTTTCTGAGATTACTGCTTGACGAGGTCCTTCTAAATAGCGGTTAGGAACTTTGCTACGCTGACACAGATCGCAAGTGGAAAGAATTTTTCTTATATCTCTTCCCATCTTGTCCCATATAAAATTCTGTCGGATCTCATACAGAACTTTATTAGCTCCATAATGTCCTAATTCCTTGTGGATAAACCAAATCAATTCCACACGTAGCGCTTTGGGTACACAAATCCCCCAGAGATCCTCGCCACATTTCCTGGCTAGAAACCCGTTAACCAGTTTGTACATGTGCCTACCATGCGACACAGTGAGCTGCTCTCCTCCCTGAAGTACAGACAAAGGTTCCCGACATTCTTCGTCTACCGACTGTTCAACCAATAGGTTACGTAGTCTATTTAGAGCAGTTTCATTTTCCTTAGACAGACATGTACATATAATAATGCCCTCACGTGGCTCTAGAAGGCTACCTTCTTCGCACAACTTCGGATCACGTGACAATAAATCAGCAAGGACATTATTCTTTCCCTTAATGTGAGTTACTTTAAAATCATACTCTTGTAGGGCGAGTATCCATCTACTAACTCTGTTAGACGATAATTTACACTTGGATACAAAAAAAAAGAGCATGATGATCCGTCCTAATTTCAAATTCGGTACCTAAAACATACATCCTAAATTTACTGAGGGAGTATACGATAGCTAGGAATTCAAGTTCCGTTATAGTATAACGCTTTTCAGCAGCACTTAAACCTCTGGAAGCTAAAGACACAATCCCTAAATTACCATCATCATCTACTTGACATAGTGCACCAGCGATACCACAGTGAGATGCGTCTGTCAGCAACAAATACTTCCTATCGGGCACGGGGTATCTCAACACAACCGCCTGCCTGAATCCTTCTTTTAATTTTAGGAAAGCTCTATCATGATCTTGTGTCCATTCCCACTTACTGCCAGCTTTCAATAGTTCTCTAAATGGCTCTAGTAAGTTACCAAATCTCACTACAAATCGTCTGAAAAAATTACATACACCAATATACGATCTGAGCTCCTTAATATTTCTAGGTGTCGTAGTATTCAATATTTTTTCAATTCTTGTGCTCTCAGGCGTCACTCCCATTGCCGATACACGGTGCCCCAAAAAAGTCACCTCTCGTCTACTGAAAACACATTTGTCAAGTTTCAGAGTAAAACCAGCATACTCTAATTTAGAAAAAATCCTCTCCAAGTGGTCCAAGTGCTCTTCAAAGGTACTAGATCCTATAACCAAATCATCGATATAAATAGTAGCATAATCTCCAGTATCATCTCCCAAGGCAATACTAAGTGCGCGAATAAGAGCTGCCGAACTCGTACGGGTCCCAAAAGGAACACGCCTAAATTGGTACAAACTATGCTTATAGCTGAAAGCAGTAAGAGGCCTGTCTTCTGATCTCAAAGGTATCTGCCAAAAACTACTCCTAAGATCTAACGTAGAAAACCAACTCTTACCCTGAAAATTCTGTATCAACTCTTCAATGGTTTGTGATCTCAACTGATCAGCACCAATACGTCGGTTCATCTCCCTGCCATCAATACACAAACGTATTGATCCATCAGACTTAGGCACAACAATTAAGGGATTAACATATTGACTGTTTGATAATTCAATCACATCGTCTGCTAACATAGCTTGAATTTGATCCTCTACGGCTTTTGCATATTTGTGTGGTATCGGATATCGCGGTCCGCTGAATGGAGTCTTATCCAGCACAGAAAAAGAATGTTCATACAGATGGGTAACACCAGGTTTCTCGGAGAAAATCTCCACGTGTTCACACAACACTTCAAATAACTTGTCCTTCTGGATTTCATTTACTTCACTTCTACTTACGGCTTCTTTCAAGCCACATATTTTATCCTCATGAATCCACAACTGACACAACTTCAGGCCCTCACTAGCCTCTTCATTTACTTTAGAAACCTCTTTCATTCTCCACACTGTACTAACTTCCGTTTTCCTCTGAATTTCCTCCTCAAACTTGACCTTAATATCCTCATTATTCCACCTCAAATTTAGCACTAGATCATTGTAATTTAACTGAGCCAATTTTAACGTTAACCAGTCAGATCCCAAGATAAGATCAAATATTAAATGCGGAATTACCAAACATATCTGAACGCTAATAAAATTATTAATACTGATCGGGACAGCTACTTGTTTACAAATTTGCTTAGACCTCTTTCCAACAGCCGTAATGATGAAAGTAGACTTAACAGGCATTTCCTCCAACTGAATACCCTGTTTCACTAATGACTCATACCACTGAGAACTAATACATGATATTTGGCTACCAGAATCAATCAAAACTTTAACCCACGCCCCCCAAACTTTCAATTTAACAACGGGATTGACTACTTTATTACTTGAATCTCCATTATTCTGCTCGGGTTCATACAACAAATCGTCTCTAACATCGAGGTCATATGGTAACACTTTCATGGCAAGACACTTCGCTACCTTCATACTAGGCTGGAATTCTGACCTAACATTACAGCCTCTAGTTAGTTTAAAGGTTCCCTTTGTGTATTGACGTTGGACTCATTAGTACATTGCTCTGGCCTCCGTTGGGAATTTCCTGTCCTATATTCCTGTGCTCCGCTCCTGCTGTTCTGCTGAGGTCTGAACTGATTGCGAGCTTCGTGATTCTGTGTTCTACCGTTATGTCTCATTCCGTTGTGATGACTAAAGTTCTGAATATTCTCCGTTCTACTCCTAAGGTTACCTAACGCATCAAAACTGCCTAGTAGGTTCTCCATCTCCTGAATAGTTCCAACTTTTTGCATGCAGGCTGCTTCTCTCACCCTGTCCGGAAAATGTCTTAAAAGTAGTCTTACTACATCAGACCCCTCGGTTATACCATCTAAGTTCTGACAAATCATGACATGTGCCAGGAAGTACTCGGTCATAGTAACTCCCTCATGTTGTTTGTACCTCCCAAATACCACCCTTTCTCTCTCCCGAGCTTGTATCGCTTCATTCCAGAATTTCTCTCTAAATTTATTTCTGAATTCTTTCAGGTTCGTCATCGTCTGCCTATATACCATGAACCAAGACCGTGTTTCTCCTACAAAAGCATGGTCAATATTTTCCATAACGTCTTCCCAGTCCATAGACCCTTCCTCTAGACGCTTTTCAAATCGTTTTTCTATCATCTTAAGGAAATCTAGCGGGTTCGTTTGTTTCCCATTAAATTTAGGTAGTTCAATTTCCCTAATGTAGCTATTTCCTAGACATTGCCTTCCCGTGAAAACCTGTTTATCCTTTGCCACCTGTTTTAACTTATTTTCTGCTTTCTCCATCCAGCATTCTACATCTCTGTCTCTCCTATCAATTTCTCTCTCCAAATTAACCTGCTTCTCTTTCAATGTCCTAATTTCAATCTTATTCTCTTCAGCTATCGCAAACCTTTCTTCACTTGCCCGGGTCTCATCTTCTATTCTAAGCTTTACCGTGTCAATCTCTTGTTGGACGTGGTCTTTAAATATCCGTATTTCCCCTCTTTGAGTCTCAACTCTCTTATCAATACTAGTGACCTGCCTCATTACTTCCTCCCTAGTAGAGTTGTTTTCCTTCCCCATTAATTCCAGGAATTCACTTCTCTGTTCCGCAAACTTTTCTTCTACCTTTTTCCCTTGCCGTACATATTCACTTTTCTGGTCTTCTAATCGCTTATTAAAATGTTCATTTTTTACCACCAGATCGCGTAACTGCCTACTGTGTTCGTCCATTCTCCGATTCGCTTCCTCCTTATTTTCCCTCATCTCCCTGCTTAATTCAGCTTTAGTTTGCTCTAACTGTTCTTTAAGTTCATATTTAATATTCTCAATTTTAGTGTTAGTTTGTTCTAATTCACCTTTAAGCTCAGATTTAGTTTGTTCTGCATCTGTTTTAATTTGTTCCAATTCATTTTTTATTTCAGATTTACTGTCCTCTATCTTACTTAACATTAACTGCATCATTCCCATTAACTGATCATTATTATTACTTTCATTGTTAGTGTTTACTTCCGCTTCGCCCCCCATCCTACTATCATCTGACTCCATACTGACTTCTTTCTGTTTGCCTTCACTCTCCATACTACTTACACTTCTATCTTCAATTTCCTCTACAAGACTACACAACTCTTCCTCTGAACTCAATACATTATTGCCTTTTATCGCCCGTCCACTGCGCAACATCCTCTCCTCTTTCGTCTGATCAGCCATGACCCTTCCCACAATCAAACACTCTTAATGAAACGTGGATATCCAAATTTTGCCCATAATACGAATTCTGATATTGTTACTGTTATTAACTGCTCCGTACTTAATGATTTTCTCGCCACACGTTGGAGCGGCATTTCTGTGACTTCCCCGCTCGGAGAACCATCATCAAATGAGAAATGCTACCAAGCAAGCAAAGGGCGCCAATCTTTAAGTTGAGGACTTAAAGATAAAATTTATATTCAAGCTTGGACAGACTCTTATCACAGGGGTGAGGTGATAGTGCACTAATCATTAAGCAGGAGAATTAGAAATCAAAAGGCTAATTAAGGCAGATTAATGAAAGTGAACTAGAAAAATACTATTTATTATATTTAATATGAATGACGACGGTTTAACGAGAACTGAATTTAACATCGAAAATGAATTTAACAAAAAAATTGAATGACTCTACTTCGCGAAAACTTGCAATATCTTTAACTCGCTTGCTCACCATGTCGTCTTGTTCTGCTGGTCCTTGGAAAGCTTCCATCCTTGTAGCGGGAACATCAACGGTCGTCTTGGGTATCTCTTCATCTGCAGCTCAGTACCATTCCTGCCTTACAAATTGCACCCACCACTAATTGGAAGATGACTTCAAAACTAACACTCCCTATTATGCTTTATCCCATAGATTGGAGATAAGCCCTATGTCACAGTTAGAAGAACCACCTTGGGTTATATGGAGAGGATACTCAATTAAGAATCCTTCCAACTTTACTGATAATGTTCTCTGAAGTTTCATTTCTATCTAGATTAAAACTATCTATTGACTTAGACTGGTTCAAACCGGTCTTGTAGCCGTACTGTACGTACTTCCTCATGAGAGTGGCTATACACCCCTCATTCAGAATTTCTAAGTATCGAGACGCAGAATCAAGTAGAAAATCAAGTATAAGCCTCGTAGAAGATCGTAGAATAATGTAGAGAGACTCGCAGAAGCGAATAAGACGTTGTAGAGAGACCCTCCAGGAGCTCCAACACGCCCTCTTATAACCTTCTCTCGCGCTAATTACAGGCCGCTACACGTGGTCCAATCAGATGACACTTCTCTCCCCACTCTAGATTTTAGAGTAGATGGGTCCCACACAAGATATCAACTGTTCTTCTATTCGTCCTTTCAATCAGTATCCATGGCAACATGACGCTCCTTTGAAAATATAGGCGGTGAACAGTTCGAATAATTCTGGTCGAAATACGGTAGCTTACGTTAGGACGCGTGAACACGTGCTCGCTTTTCCCAGAACTTGGTGTCTAAATTTGTCCTTCCTTCCTCCTCGGTGATGTGGCAAGATAACTGAAATCTACTGCAAGTTAATTTTAACCAACTGTCGCAAGAATCTAAGTGAATATTAGGATATTCAGCCCTCGTTTATAAGTCGTAGTTACAAAGTAATGAAATGATAGTGAGCAAATGATTAAACATGAATTATAATACAATTACATACCAAATAAATATCATGACGTTAAATTCCTGAATTAATTACACATAATAAAATTAACATAATTACACTGTAACGTCTGGAACGTTACACCCTTTTAGTCGCCTCTTTCGACAGGTCGGGGATGCCAGTCCGCTGACCATTCAGCCAACGAGTCGGACAACCCATGCTGATTACGTGGGATAATTAATTTAACATTAATACAAATATGAACATATACTGTAAAGTGCTTCGAAATATTTTTGCTGGAGACGATAGAATTGTAACTGATCTGTAGTTATTAGTTAACTGTTTCATCCCACATTTATAAATTGGCATGGCTTTGTTATATTTTTGTATTGTTTAGGAAGTGTAGAACTAGCAAAGATAAAATAATGTCTGGAGAGGTTCAGTTAGTATTCCCCTATAACCCTTAAATATGTATCAAGGTACCCCATCGGGTCGTACTGATATTCTATATTTCAAATTCATTGTAGCTCTGCCTATTTCTTCAGTCATTATACTGTACATTTAACCCGAAAATTATTTTGTATATTTGATTCCACGCTTTTATTTTTATAAACTGAGTAAAAAATGAAGAAACGTGTTCTTTTTTCGACTTGAGAGAAGGCTGTTTCTCACATGTACAGTTCTATGTCGCATGATCATCTTAGTCCCAAAATGCAATACCACAGACGTTGTTTACAAAAAGTTGTTGGCGTAAATGAACCTTTTCTTTTTTTTGCTTTATGTCGCACCGACACAGATATGTCTTATGGCGACGATGGGATAGGAAAGGCCTATGAATGGGAAGGAAGTGGCTGTGGCCTTAATTAAGGTATAGCCCCGACATTTGCCTGGTGTGAAAATGGGAAACCGCGGAAAACCATCTTCAGGGCTGCCGACAGTGGGGCTCGAACCCACTTCCTCCCGATTACTGGATACTGACCGCACTTAAGCGACTGCAGCTATCGAGCTCGGTACTCAACTTTTCGATGAGTTTTCTATACTTTAGGGATTTTCAGATAATATCTTAGCACAGTACCGAGGAGTGATTACTTTAAACAAATTACGAAATCCACGCGAGCAAAGGCGCAGGTAACTGTTAGCCTTGAGACATTTCATGAGTAAATACAAAAATTCCGTAAACTTTTAAATTAAAGCATACGCTAGGAGTAGGAAGGTAGCATCCGTGGCCTTGATAAATATACAGCCCCGGCATTTGCCCGATCTGATGAATGTGAAACCATGGAAAAACCATCATCAGGGATGCCGACAGTGGGGTTCGAACCCACTATATTCCAAATGCAATCTCGCAGCTTAGTGACCCAAACTTCGCATCCACTCGCCCGGTGTTATAATAAAAATAGTTAACTATTATTATGAATAATTATATCAGATTCGATTAAATGAAAACTTAACTAAGGCTACGGCAGTTTCCCCTCACACTCGTAGCGCTTTCCTGTAGCACGTAATTGTGCCGGTGTGACGTAAAGCAAATTGAAAATAAGTCATAATAATTAATGATAATAATTTTACAATTTTTGTTTTGACTATGCAACATCTTACCGTTAGGCTATTCTGTGCAGTGCCAAGACTGAAGGAGAACGTGCAATCTAAACTGTCCCGTCATATTTGTCTTTAGCCTGCTCATTCACTGCATTAAGTTCGACCTCTCACCGATAGAGCGTGTTCAAACTCCCGATATCAGAGATCTCTGGCGAGCGGCTGGAATATCAATCACATGTCATAACGGCAAGTGAACGGATGTGTAGAATCTCTCATCGTGCGATTGATTTGAACTCGTAAGAAGTGTGCAATGTTCAGTATAATTATTAAATAAAGTTCTATATGTTCTGATAAAGTTATCATATCTACTGTCTGTCTAAGATATTCATGGCAGAATATTTAAGTTTATCACAAATTTAAGTCGTAATATCTCCCGTAGAAAAATTCGCAGGCACGAATTAAACCTCATGTGGTGAAAACTGTTAACATCTTGGCAACTCTGATGATCATTATTAGCAGTCGGAAAGTTCAAATGAATGCATTTGTTTTTACTATGTGAGTAGTAAAATAAAGATAAAAAACATCCGTCTTACTGTTCTTAACCAGGCGTCACCGATTTACTCGTCTACCAGTAGTAGTTACTTATTCGGGTGATGACAAGTTTGCTCGTCTAGTGCGTCCGGAAAGTGCTCTGAAAATACGTCGCATACCCTTGATTTTCCTTCCCTTTCCTTTGTCGAACCCCCCGCTTAACCAAGGATCATCATCATCATCATCATCATCATCATCATGCCCGACCCGTTGGCTGAATGGTCAGCGTACTGGCCTTCGGATCAGAGAGTTCCGGGTTCGATTCCCGGACGGTTCGGGGATTTTAATCGCTTCTAATTAATTCTTCTAATTCGGGGACTGGGTGTATTTTCCGTCCCAACACTCTCCCTATCATATTTAGACAGCATACCACACTACCAACCACCACAGAAGCACGCAATAGTGATTATATCCCTCCGTATAGGGTTGGCGTCAGGAAGGGCATCTGGCCGTTAAACAGTTCGCACCCGCGACCCCACAGGTGTGGGAGAAAGCGGTAGCAAAAGAAGAAGATCATCATCATGTACTAAAGGCAATGCCATGTCGCTGTAGCCACATCCGACGATCTTCTGATAGCCTCTTCATGTTGCTATATGAACCACATGCCAGTTCACCGACGGAGTTTTTTATGTATGACATGCTTGGTCGTCCCCTGGGTCTTCTTTCCCAGTACTTTACCTTCGATGATGGTTTCGAGAAGAGAGTCACGTGTCAAAGGAACATTATTTTCCTCTTCTTTATCGTATTTAATAGACATCGATCCTCTTTTTCGTTGTTTAAAACAAAGTCATTTGTTAGTTTTACCTGTCCAACTTGTTTTTGCAATTCTTATCCAACACCACATTTCAACAGCCTCAAGTTATGTTTCTTCCTGTTACCGTAATGTCCAGGTTTATCACCCATACAGTAGCACACTCCAAACAAAGGTCTTTAGAAATGATTTTCTGGTCTCCTAAATGAGACAGTTGTTTAGCAATAAGTTTTTCTTATTTTGGAAAGCTTGTTTTACTGCTACTATTCTTTTCTTCATTTCTGAAAGGGACCTGTTATCAGGGGTAATTACACTATCCAAATAGGGGAATCCTGTGACTTGTTCTATCGGTGTGTTATTTAATTTTAAGTTTTTTTTCTGTCTGGAGGCTTCTTTTTGTCCACTATCATGAATTTTGTTTTCACTATATTTATTTTTAGTTTAAATTTTTCTAAGGATTTGTTGAATGTTCTTAGCATCTTAGCTAGTCAGGCGTGTTAAAATGTCTTCCTCTGTTAACGAGAGTTAAGATTGAAATTTGTACTTACCGAGCTCGATAGCTGCAGTCGCTTAAGTGCGGCCAGTATCCAGTATTCGGGAGATAGTGAGTTCGAAACTCACTGTCGGCAGCCCTGAAAATGGTTTTCCGTGGTTTCCCATTTTCACACCAGGCAAATGCTGGGGCTGTACCTTAATTAAGGCCACGGCCGCTTCCTTCCCACTCCTAGCCCTTCCCTATCCCATCATCGCCATAAGACCTATCTGTGTCGGTGCGACGTAAAACCACTAGGGAAAAAAGGGGAAATTTGTACTTTCTACAATTAACCACTTATCACAACCAAATTTAAAACACAAGCACATATTAATAACATAGAGTACCAGACAAAATTTGAATTTGATTAGTTAATTTGTTGCAAAGTTATTAACAAATATTATTTATTTTTATATGTTCCATGGGAAATGCTCCTTGTGGCACAGTTTTAATTATTTGTGAGTCATAATTTGACAGACGTGTCAAAAATACTCAAATACTTAACAATAGTTCAAGGTTTTCCAGTGTGGTATAAATTATAGGATATTTAAGATTTTTCATTTTTTTAATATTCACACAACAGGCAAAACTCTAGTTTGGTGCTATTTTAGGAACATAAATATGAATGTAATATTCATCTGATAATAAAATGCAGAACTATTTTTAATTCCTGTACATACTGAAATTTTAGGTGTAGTGGTTAGCGTGATTAGCTGCCACCCCCGGAGGTCCGGGTTCGAATCCCGGCTCTGCCACGAAATTTGAAAAGTGGTACGAGGGCTGGAACGGGGTCCACTCAGCCTCGGGAGGTCAACTGAGTAGAGGTGGGTTCGATTCCCACCTCAGCCATCCTGGAAGTGTTTTTCCTTGGTTTTCCACTTCTCCTCCAGGCAAATGCCGGGATGGTACCTAACTTAAGGCCACGGCCGCTTCCTTCCCTCTTCCTTGCCTGTCCCATCCAATCTTCCCATCCCTCCACTAGGCCCCTGTTCAGCTTAGCAGGTGAGGCCGCCTGGGCGATGTACTGGTCATTCTCCCCAGTTGTATCCCCCAACCCAAAGTCTGAATCTCCAGGACACTGCCCTTGAGGCGGTAGAGGTGGGATCCCTCGCTGAGTCCGAGAGAAAAACCGACCCTGGAGGGTAAACAGATTACGAACGAACATACTGAAATTTTATCAGAACATTCCAAGTGAATATGATCGCATATTATACATGGGGGGGGGGGGCTCCGTGGCTCAGGTGCCAGCACGCCGCCCTCTCACCGCTGGGTCCCGTGGTTCAAATCCTCGTCAGTCCGTGTGAGATTTGTGCTGGACAAAGCGAAGGTGAGACAGGATTTCTCCGGGTACTCCGGTTTTTCCCGTCATCTTTCATTCCAGCAACACTCTCCAATATCACTTCATTTCATCTTTCAGTCATTAATCATTGCCCCAGAGGAGTGCGACAGGCTTCGGCAGCCGGCACAATTCCTATCCTCGCCGCTAGAAGGGGGCTTCATTCATTTCATTCCTGACCTGGTCGAATGACTGGAAACAGGCTGTGGATTTCCGTTATACATGGCAATGTGCTGATAATATTTTAGGCTGGAAAGATGCAATTGAGGCCGCCTCTGTGGTGTAGTGGTTAGCGTGATTAGCTGCCACCCCCGGAGGTCCGGGTTCGATTCCCGGCTCTGCCACGAAATTTGAAAAGTGGTACGAGGGTTGGAACGGGGTCCACTCAGCCTCGGGAGGTCAACTGAGTAGAGGTGGGTTCGATTCCCACCTCAGCCATCCTCGAAGTGGTTTTCCGTGGTTTCCCACTTCACCTCCAGGCGAATGCCGGGATGGTACCTAACTTAAGGCCACGGCCGCTTCCTTCCCTCATCCTTGTCTATCCCTTCCAATCTTCCCATCCCCCTACAAGGCCCCTGTTCACCATAGCAGGTGAGGCCGCCTGGGCGAAGTACTGGTCATACTCCCCAGTTGTATCCCCCGACCAAGAGTCTGAAGCTCCAGGACACTGCCCTTGAGGCGGTAGAGGTGGGATCCCTCGCTAAGTCCGAGGGAAAAAGCCGAACCTGGAGGGTAAACAGATGATGATGATGATGAAGATGCAATTGAATGTTTTTTTTTTTTTTTTTTTTTTTTTGCAAGTTGCTTTACGTCGCACCGGCACAGATATTTCTTACGGCGACGATGGGACAGGAAAGGGTTAGAAATGGGGAGTAAGTGGCCGTGACCTTAATTGAGGTAGAGCCTGGTGTGAAAATGGGAAACCACGGTAAACCATCTTCGGGGCTGACTACAGTGGGGTTCGAACCTACCATCTCCCGAATACTGGATACTAGCCGCACTTAAGTGACAGCCGCTATCGAGCTCGGTGCAACTGAATGTTTTAAGAAACATACTTGCATTAAAACTTCTCTGGACTGTCTCCTTTTATGCACAGTGCAGTCCGGGTCCACGGTGTAGGGGGCAACGTGTCGGGCTGTCACCCGGCTGCCCCGGGTTCGATTCCCGGCCGGATCAGGGGTTTTTAATTGTAAATTATTAATATCCTTGGCTTGGGGACTGGTTGTTTGTGTCGTCTTTAACGTTCCTTTCTTCATATTCAACACTTTACACTTCAGCCATTTACTTAATACACGCAGGTTCCTCACATATGGTGCAAGTAGGGGCAAAGGATCTTCATAGGTCGACGCCCCGAACAAATATCAATTTTTAAAAAAATGGAGAGAGAAGGTCTACTACAAGGTAAAGATATTCCAGCGATATTATTGTAGCCTGAAAGAACTTTGAAGGCAATATTGTCTGACAACGGGAGAGAAAGGTGCGTCAACTTGCTCTGTACACTAACCTCTAATCCGACATTTAGAGCTTTAAAAATGGCGATAGGGAGAACTGATAACGGGATTTAAATGAGGAAAAATTGGGGATTTTTAAGGTTAAAATTAAAAAATTCTATTTCTTTTTTGTCAAAAATCGCAGCATTTAAGTTATGACTCTCCTTAACCAAGGGTCAGACATCTTAAATTTCTTCCTTCGTTAATAGGGGTTGGTCGGTCAGATATAATTCCTCTTAAAACAATAATCATCACCACTACTTTCACTATTTTACCAGTGGAACTGGTAGAAAGACTGAGTCGTTTATTTTCGAAACCAGGTGCATCAATTCTTTTCGAATGCGAAATTTATTGAATTTATCACTTGCAATTATGATCCCACAATTTTTTTTAAAATTGTGATCTTAAATTCTAGAGCTATTATTCAATTCCATTACCAACATACTCACCATATTTACCATATTTTAGGACTAACATGGAAAATAATCCTTTTAACATTAATATGTTCTTAGGCTTGGGGTCTATCTGGAATTAGCATCATCAACTTAGCGTGGACAGAAAACCGACACTGTGGTACTCAGGGTTCGTCATCCTTTTTCTCGCGTTATTACCGTGCGCCAGAACTACAACTAGTACTAAACGTTTTCATTCCTCCCCTGAAGGGGGAGGCGGGCCTCTTAGACGGTAACGCCGTCTCTCAGGCCGGGAGATTTGTCACGGTGAAGGACATGTGCGGAGAAGGTGAGGGGTAGGCGGCCGTGGCCTATACTACGAACTGTCCCGGCATTCGCCATTCTCAGGACAGCCGACGGGTGGGACCAGGTGTGAAGTCTGGCACTGTGCTCCAGGCCCGTCTCCCGAATGCAGAGGCGTAGAGCCACGGTAGAGCCGTGGCCAACTTTCCTCTGCTCGGTTGGTCGGTCAGAGTACAGAACTTATGGGACAACAACCCACTCTGCATCTACCGACTCGCCAGAACTCTGCCTTCTATATACAGTAGGTATAAATGGCACCGTGTTTTAAACGAGTTTCTACTTTCTTTGACTGGCGTTTCGTCTAGGTCACAGCAAAGCCCCTTACAAACGGTAACGTCACTGACGACAGCAGAATTGTTCTCATAATACGTTTCTTGCGAATATTTACGGCCATGAAATTGTGTGCCAAATCAGCGACCATTTTGCAGGATGTAGATCATGTCATGTGGGGCTACCTTGTTACATGACATGAGAATGTTGTGTGCTCGGTCAGCTGCCATATTGTTGGATGTAGATCTTGACAGGTAGAGCTACCTACCTTGTGACGTGGCTTGGGAACTTTGTGTGCTGGGTAAGCTGCCATATTGTTGAACGTAGATCTTGATAGGTAAGGTTACCTTGTGACATGCCTTGGGAATACTGTGTGCTGGGTCAGCTGCCACATTATTGACGTATAACTTGACAGGTAGGGCCACCTTGTAACATGCCTTGCGAATGTTGCGTGCTGTATCAGCTGCCATATTGTTGGACGTAGAACTTTACAGGTAGGGCTATCTTGTGACGTGGCTTGAGAATGTTGTGTGCTGGGTTAGTTGCCATACCGTTGGACGTATATCTTGACAGGTAGGGCTACCTTGTAATGTGGCTTGGGAATGTTGTATGCTGGTTTAGCTGCCATATTGTTGGACGTAGATCTTGATAGGTAAGGTTACCTTGTGACATGCCTTAGGAATATTGTGTGCTGGGTCAGCTGCCATATTATTGACGTATATCTTGACAGGTAGGGCCATCTTGTAACATGCCTTGCGAATGTTGCGTGGACATGCCTTGGGAATGTTGTGTGTTGGATCAGGTGCCATGTTGTTGGACGTAGGTCATGATAGGTGGGGTTATCATGTGACGTGGCTTGTGAATGTTGTGTGCTGGATCAGCTGCCATATTGTTGGACGTAGATCGTGACAGGTAGGGCTATCTTGTGACGTGCCTTTGGAATGTTGTGTGCTGAATCAGCTGCCATATTGTTGGACGTAGATCTTGACAGGTAGGGCTACCTTGTGACATGCCTTGGGAATGTTACATGCTGGATCAACTGCCGTATTGTTGGACTTGGATCATGATGATGATAGATATTTCTTTCAGTTTATCGGAACTCTCTTTCTCCACTGTGGGTGGAGCGAAGTGGTGCATTATCAGTACCGCTACATGTCGTGAGAGGCTACTAAGAGGGGAACAGTCAAAGAATCTGTACTCACTGTCTCGTCTTCTAAGCCCAAAACCATAATGTAATGATTAAGAGGAGAGTCCCACAGGGCTGTGTTATTGATCTTTTAAGTTTTCTTATATATAAATGATATGAGTAAAGAACTGGAATCACAGATAAGGCTATTTTCGGATGTTGTTGTAAATGAGTTGCAATATTTTCAGCAACTGCATAGGGACACAAATGTCGCGAGATGGACAGCAGTCAATAGTATGATGGTAAACGGGATTAGAAGTCAGGTTGTATGTTTCACCAAGAGGAAAAGCTCTCTCAATTTTAATTAATGTATTGATGGGGTGTCATTACCTCATGGGTGATCACTTTAAGGTGTTAATATAAGGAATGGTCTTCATTGGAGTAATCTTATTAACAAGGTTGTAAATAAAGATTACAGATCTCTTCACATGGTTATGGGGATAATTAGAGATTGTTACAAGGATGTAAAGGATAGGGCGTTTAAGTCTCTCGTAAGACCCCAACTAGACTATGGTTCCTGTGTATAGGACCCACACACACGTCCTTGACAATGTTTGATTACCGAACTGTGCAGTCAATCTCTGGCAAATTTCCACCGCTGTAACACCTTCACGAGTTTGGCAGCTAAGAGGTGCACCTATTATTCCGACATCGTGAGCGTTACTAGCGAAACAGCGGGATATATCTAAAAGCACGCTCTCCTCACTCCTAACGGTCCTGCCTAAGCATAGCAGAAGCGCGGGGCCGGTCCTACCAACTGTTGAGGTTCAGCAAAAAAAAATCCAGTTTATATTTAATCGACCTTCGTACGAGAATTGGAAAAGATCCCAAGGAAAGCAGCATGATTTGTTCTGGGTGATTTACGATAAAGGAGTAGTGCTACGAAAATTTTGCTAACTATGGGCTGGGAAGACTTGGGAGTAAGGAGACGAGATGCTCGAATGTGGTAAGTTCCGAGCTGTCAATGGAAAGATGACGTAGAATTACACTAGTAGACTAATAAGCTCGAACGGAGCTTTTAAATGTAGGAAAGATCATAATGTGAAGGTTAAGTTAGAATTTAAGAGGGAAAATAGGGACAAATATTCATTTATAGGATGAGGAGTAAGGGATTTGAATAATTTATCAATGGCGGTGTTTAACGAATTTCCAAGTTATTTGAAATCGTTTAAAAGAAGTAGGTGAACAACTGATAGGGAATCTGTTAGTTAGGAGACTGCCCTAAATGCCAATCACTGACTGACTGATTGATTGATTGATTGATTGATTGATTGATTGATTGATTGATTGATTGATTGATTGATTGATTGATTGATTGATTGATTGATTGATTGATTGATTGATTGATTCTGTGCTTTCGCCTGTGTGGGTATATTTACAGTACGTAATATATTTCATGGTGTATCTTGATTTTGAAAATAAGCGTCGCTGTCCCGTAGGAAAACACCTTGAATTTATAATGAAAAAGCATTTGATTTCTTCCTCCTATGACCACCTCTCATCTCATCCTTGGAGCGAAGCCATCATCCTGCAGAAAGTTTTTTAGTTTCTGAATACAAACTATTTTGGACAAGGCAGTGCCATAAGTGTGAATTAAACCATGGAATATTTTTTACTCCTTGCTTTCCTGGATATTCAGACAAGGGCCAAATAGGCTTATTATTATTATTATTATTATTATTATTATTATTATTATTATTATTATTATTATTATTATTCCACTACTGGATGTGTGTGATCACATGTCCGAATTTCATTCGTTCAGAATCTCCTTGATATCCATTTTCTATGTTTTTGAGCAAACTCAAGGATAATTTGCCTCATCAGGTGTGAGCTACACGAGTTCTGCAGTGGCATTTATCTCTCTCAGTGCAATTTGCATACAACATTAAATGCATTAGGACTGTAATAAATAAGGTAATGCTGTTGGAATATATTACAGATTTGGGATATTTTTTTCTAAGTGAAAATATATGGAATTGCGATTAATCAAATCTCATCGATAATGCAGAACTAAATAGGGTGAAGTCTGAGTGGTACAGAGTATCTAGAAAGATCTTTAATTCTCCCTAATCGACCAGTGAGTATGATTTTGTCAAGAAATATTCTTAATTATCCAGTCTTCTATGGCTACCCATTACAATGAGGCATCATCAGGAAGTTGGTGAAGTCCCCATTATAGGACCTGGTCTTGCAGTCCTGTATAATGTGGCCGGATGATCTGCCTGTCAGCTCCACAGTCACATTTTGGAGATTATAATTTATCCCGCTTACGGAGAGCATCTGCCGTGGTTGGTTCGTATTCTATTTAAGGAATATCAAATTCTGCAAGACTGTTCAAATGCAGGAGGTTTCCTCGTGATGCAGGGTAGAGTTTCATAGCTTGGACGGCAGTTATCTTGCCAGCTTTGCTTCCAGGCACACTAACATATCTTGAAGTTTGTCGTAGTTAATTCGCTACTAGTGATCATTGATGGATCGCTAGATACTAGCCGTTCCCTGTGTAAATCCTCCATGCCATTATATATCGGAAGCTGAGAACTGCCTAAAATTTCCTTGTATTCCCGAAGAAGAAAGTTCTTCCGTCGAAGGTCTAGAGGAGGTAACTAGAAGGTGGGCGTTGTTCTTATAGTTCCACTGATAATTAAGAGGAGGACTTTGTGGAATGTATAGAAAACTTATAATAATTTAGGATACTACCAACCTGTGATGCGAATATGCCTTATTATGAAATAAGTGTATCCTTGCTTCCCTTGTGATATGCTGTCTTTGGTCCAATCCTAGTGAAAAAAGTACCATTCCAGCTGGAGCAAAGTATCATCCCCTGTGGGAATACTATACACAAATGTAGTTTCCGGTACAGCTGAAAAAAATATCCCTATTCAATGCTATGTTTAATAGGGGTCCTTTCCTTGGTGTTTTTATTGTATACTTACGAAAAAACCATATCTTTTGATGATTATACGTAATTATGTTTGTTTCGAACGGACTATACCCAGTATGCGTGCGCATTTCGTAAGTACTGTAACTGAAACCGCTCAAGTAAGAGCCTGGCCTAATTTCTGAGCTAAGTACAGTGTAATATGACAGCGGGTGTCGTCGTAAAGTCAGGAACACATGGGGGCTCTGCCAGCATCATACACCGCTCATGTCGTCAGGGCGCTCGCGTGCCAAAATACGGGATTTCTAATTAAGACTTCATATAATAAAATTCAGATATTCGCTTCATGTAAGAAACATCTTCTGGTTTATATAGCTGCAGTCGCTTAAGTGCGGCCAGTATCTAGTATTCGGGAGATCGTAGGTTCGAAGCCCACTGTCGGCAGCCCTGAAAATGGTTTTCCGTGGTTTCCCATTTTCTCACCAGGCAAATGCTGGGGCTGTACCTTAATTAAGGCCACGGCCGCTTCCTTCCCATTCCTAGCCCTTCCCTGTCCCATCGTCGCCATAAGACCTATCTGTGTCGGTGCGACGTAAAGCAACTAGCAAAAAAAAGAAAAAAAAAAAAACATAGGTAGGAAGAAGAAGAAGAACTAGTGGACCCGCGCTGCTTCGCATCATTCGTTATAAAAAGGTCATATAACTCATATTGTTTATCCTGCCCTTTTCAATAGTTTTATGAACATTTAACTCCCTAATAATTTATGCATTCGTAATGTAGGCTAGTTTATTACACTTCTTCCCATACAATATTCCCTGTGCTTCAACAATTCAAACGATCTTGCCAGAGATAGTGCAAGGTACAATTGACCGTGACTGAATACTGGTTTGGGTAAGAAGACCACCAACTGAGCTTTATTATTGGCCTTCTTTTTACAAGTTGCTTTACGTCGCACCGCCACAGATAGGTGTTATGGCGACGATGGGACAGGAGACGGCTAGGAGTGAGAAGAAAACACCCGTGGCCTTTATTCAGGTACAGCCCCAGCATTTACCTAGTGTGAAAATGGGAAAAACGGAAAACTATCTTCAGAACTGCCGACAGTGGGGTTTCGAACGCACTATCTCCTGAATACTGGACACTGGCTGTTCTTAAGCGACTGCAGCTAACGGGCTTGGTATTATCAATGGTCATACAGAAGTCTAGTAGGCTTGATACCTTCCGGTCTGTGCGTACGTCGAGTGTTTCCTCTTAGCAGCATGTAAGTTATGAGGAATGTTCTGCCATCTATTGAGAAGGTGGGGAAGATCAGAGAGTCAAAGAGTATCTAGCAGACAGTAGTATTCTTCCATGATCAGAGGAAGTGTGAAGTGTATACTCTCTGGCTTGACAGGTAGTAATCAAACATGAAACCACAAGTTACAAAGGATGAAAATTACATAAATATCTGAATATTTATGAAAGTGTTAATCGCTTTGCAACCCGCTAAGTACAGAATGTATTGCGGGCTAGGGTAAGCCTTCGCCTGTAATTATTTGAGTGGTCCGGTTACGTGAACGATGTTGATCTACGAAATATCACTGTAATATTTGTCACAAACGAAAGGTAATCATTGATTTACTAAAATAAAGTCTCACATCCCAGGTTGATTAAGAAATACCGCCGTTACTAGCAAGAAATATGTATGCGTATTTACTGGCTGTAGATAGGAGTCCATGGTGTTGCATTCCGCTGCTTGCGCCGTCTTTTGTTTCTTTCTCGAGGTCCAGGGCTGGCAACAATGAATGCGAGTGCTATGTCTGCGATGTTTGTTATCTTTGGCCATATGTCTTGCATTCCGCTGCTCGCGCCGTCGTTTCTTTTTTTTTTTCTTGAGGTCCAGGGCTGGCACCAATGAGCTCTCTTTCTAACGAATGGGAGTGTGGGTATTTTCTTGAAAAATAGCATGATCCCTGGACCAATACATACATATATATATATACACTGACTGACCGTGACAATGCAACACCAAGGAGGAGTGGTTCGAAAGGGATGAAAGTTGGGGAAAAAACAGAGACGGCACGGACGAATAATTGATGTTTATTTCAAACCGATATGCAGGTTACACAATGCGCACGGCATCGACTCAGTAGGATGTAGGACCACCGCGAGCGGCGATGCACGCAGAAACACGTCGAGGTACAGAGTCAATAAGAGTGCGGATGGTGTCCTGAGGGATGGTTCTCCATTCTCTGTCAACCATTTGCCACAGTTGGTCGTCCGTACGAGGCTGGGGCAGAGTTTGCAAACGGCGTCCAATGAGATCCCACACGTGTTCGATTGGTGAGAGATCCGGAGAGTACGCTGGCCACGGAAGCATCTGTACACCTCGTAGAGCCTGTTGGGAGATGCGAGCAGTGTGTGGGCGGGCATTATCCTGCTGAAACAGAGCATTGGTCAGCCCCTGAAGGTACGGGAGTGCCACCGGCCGCAGCACATGCTGCACGTAGCGGTGGGCATTTAACGTGCCTTGAATACGCACTAGAGGTGACGTGGAATCATACGCAATAGCGCCCCAAACCATGATGCCACGTTGTCTAGCGGTAGGGCGCTCCACAGTTACTGCCGGATCTGACCTTTCTCCACGCCGACGCCACACTCGTCTGCGGTGACTATCACTGACAGAACAGAAGCGTGACTCATCGGAGAACACGACATTCCGCCATTCCCTCATCCAAGTCGCTGTAGCCCGGCACCATGCCAGGCGTGCACGTCTATGCTGTGGAGTCAATGGTAGTCTTCTGAGCGGACGCCGGGAGTGCAGGCCTCCTTCAACCAATCGACGGGAAATTGTTCTGGTCGATATTGGAACAGCCAGGGTGTCTTGCACATGCTGAAGAATGGCGGTTGACGTGGCGTGCGGGGCTGCCACCGCTTGGCGGCGGATGCGCCGATCCTCGCGTGCTGACGTCACTCGGGCTGCGCCTGGACCCCTCGCACGTGCCACATGTCCCTGCGCCAACCATCTTCGCCACAGGCGCTGCACCGTGGGACACATCCCTATGGGTATCGGCTGCGATTTGACGAAGCGACCAACCTGCCCTTCTCAGCCCGATCACCATACCCCTCGTAAAGTCGTCTGTCTGCTGGAAATGCCTCCGTTGACGGCGGCCTGGCATTCTTAGCTATACACGTGTCCTGTGGCACACGACAACACGTTCTACAATGACTGTCGGCTGAGAAATCACGGTACGAAGTGGCCCATTCGCCAACGCCGTGTCCCATTTATCGTTCGCTACGTGCGCAGCACAGCGGCGCATTTCACATCATGAGCATACCTCAGTGACGTCAGTCTACCCTGCAATTGGCATAAAGTTCTGACCACTCCTTCTTGGTGTTGCATTTGCTCTGTCAGTCAGTGTTTATATTTTTAAAAGAGAAAATAGCATGATCCCTGGACCAATAAATCGTTTAATGAATCAGTTAATGCACATGAAGTGACAGCCCATCAAATTACATCGAATGAGAAAAATCAATAAAACGACACCAAAGAACTTCAGTGAGCAAAGACATCACAGACGACAGTGTTGGACAAACAAAACACTCACGGAAGCGCTGCGACATAGCAGAAATAGTTGTTCAAAGGCAGTAAAGTATGCATTCTCTAAATTAAATATTTCGTATTATTTCTTAATCAACCTGGGATTTGAGACTTTATTTGAGTAAAAGCAATTACTATCTTCCATTTGTGACAAATATTACGGTGATATTCCGTGGGTCAACATCATTCACGTAACCGAGTGGTCCTTTGGTGATTTGATTTTAAGATTGCTCTAAGTTGACTGAACTTACAGGCCTGTCAGTGTCTGATGATTCACCTGCAGGTAATTTTGGAGGGAATAAAAAAAGTATGAAGCAAATCAGTTCAGTAATAATAATAATAATAATAATAATTTCGTGTGGCTATTTCTAGCCGGGTGCAGCCCCTTGTAAGGCAGACCCTCCGATGAGGGTGGGCGGCATCTGCCATGTGTAGGTAACTGCGTGTTATTGTGGTGGACGATGTGTAGTGTGTGAGTTGCAGGGATGCTGGGGACAGCACAAACACCCAGTCCCCGAGCCAACCGAATTAACCATTTAAGGTTAAAATCTCCGACCCGGCCGGGAATCGAATCCGGGACCCTCTGGACCAAAGGCCAGCACGCTAACTATTTAGCCATGGAGCCGGACATTGGTTCAGTAGAACAGACGGACGGACTGGACAAAGTGGTTTTTAGTAAATATATTTAATATATAGATGCTGATAATATTAATGCTATTGATTTTACGTCCCACTAACTACTTTTATGGTTTTCGGAGACGCCGGGTGCGAATGCCGTCTCAGCCATCCTCAAAGTAGTTTTCTGCGGGTTCCCATTTTTCTCCAGGCAATGCACGATTGGTACATAACCTAAGGCTACGGCTGCTTCCTTCCCTCTTCCTTGTCTATCCCTTCCTCTCTTCCCATCGCCCCACGAGGACCTTGTTCAGTATAGCAGGTGAGGCCGCCTGCGACAGGTACTGGATCTCCTCCCCTTTCTATTCCCGACCAAAAGTCTCACGCTCCAAGAAATTGCCCTTGAGGCGGTAGAGGTGGTATCCCTCGCTGAGTCCGCAGGAGAAACCAACTCTGGACCGTAAACGAAACAAATAAATAAATAAATATATGTTTTTACAAGTTGCTTTACGTCGCACCGACACACATAACCTAGGTCTTATGGTGACGATGTGACAGGAAAAGGCTGGGAGTAGGAAGGAAGGAAGCCGTAGCATTAATTAAGGTCCAGCCCAGCATTTGCCTGGTGTAAAAATAGGAAACCACGGATAATACTACTACTACTACTACTACTACTACTAATAATAATAATAATAATAATAATAATAATAATAATAATAATAATAATAATAATAATAATAATAATAATAATAATAATTAATAATAAGGCATACAGACTAACGTGGAATTACAACAAAAAGAGTCATGTCACGTATTACAAAATTATGACATTACAAGACAGCTGTTTTGCCGGAACCTGTATACGCCCCAGAAAGCATATCCCTTGGATGTCACTCTAAAATTATAGAAATTGAAAATTCTCCGGAAAGTTTATGGTCCACGAGAGAAAATGAAATGTGGATTAAGAGGACAACTGTCGACCTCTACTCATTAACTGACAGGTTCACTGATGCTTTACGCAAGAGACGCCAAAATTCCACGGCCATCACTACAGAATGGACAGCAACAGACTCACCAAAATATTATTTACAGAAATCAACTCAAAGAAGGTCAAAATTAACTTGCTAGAAGAAACTGAGGCGGACCTCCAAGAAATGAATATCACGGACGACAACATAGAAGATCGTGGAGCCTTCAGTACAATAGTAGCCAAGCTCAAATTCGTGGAGAAACCTGAAAGGTAAACTGGTAGGAAGTGATCCACACAACACAACACAGTGCATTCATGAAAAGTTTTTCAGGAGGAAAAAAAAGGCAAAAACCATCAGGCCAAGAACAAGTTCAAACGCGCTCATTGATTGGGCATAACGAAGGAATAATAATAATAATAATAATAATAATAATAAACCAGGAGTCCGACAAGGTGATGGGCTATCCCCGATACTCTTCAACTGTGTTCTTGAAAAGATCATCAGAACCTGGCGGGTGAGATTACAGGAAACCAACTGCAGTCCATTGAGAATAGGAACCAAATCCAAGGGGATAGCAACAGACTGCTTAGCATTTGCCGATGATATTGCTGTTCTCTCAAACGACATAGAAACCGCTAGAGCTCAAGTTGAAATTTTAAAGGAAATTGCCGAACAAACTGGTTTGCAGATATCGTTTGAAAAAACTTAAGTAATGTCTAACATCAAAGAGGCTCCACCAAAACTCCGTACAAAATACGGGGACATCACCCGAATAGACAAATTCAAATACCTGGGTGGGAGCATCATGAAAAATGGACTGGACAAAGAAGCACTTCAGGAGCGAGTACGCAAACTGGAAATAGCCTACCAAACATCCCTCACAATCTACAACAAAAAATGCCTTTCCCAAAACACCAAGATACGTCAATATGAAACAGTTCTGAAGCCAGTAGTTCTATATGCAGCCGAAACCCTGTCTCTAAATGCCAACAAAGGACTCCTTGAAGAACTGGAGAAAAGAGAACGCAAAATTGTGAGAGGAATCTTGGGATCAAAGTACAGAAATGGAATCCATCACAAGAGATCCAACAAGGAAGTCTACAGCAAAATAGAGAAAATTACCGACACAATCAGAAAAAGACGGGCACGATTTTACGGTCATCTGAAAAGAATGGACGGAAGAAGGTTAACTAAAGAAATCTTTCACTTTTTTGATTCAAACCCCAAAACCACAATTGCCTGGTTTAGATATACCAAAGAAGATCTGCAAATGCTACATATCTCAGCTGAAGACACCCTTAACAGAGATCTCTTCCGCAAGAAAATGTTGACGAACGGGCTAAACCGAGACGAGCAACCGAAGAGAAGACACGGTGCCCCTTGGACAGAGGAGCGTAAGCAGGCCCACTCACAAAGAATGAGGGAAATTTGGGCTCTAAAGAAGGCCAAGTTCAGTGTCAAATGCAACAAGACTTAACGTGGTCCTTGATGGCCCCAGCGAATTATATAATAATAATAATAATAATAATAATAATAATAATAATAATAATAATAATAATAATAATTTTGCTGGCGTAATTAATGTCATTAGGCCTTCTCTTACACTAAACCAATTATTGTACCTTGGAGTCATGGTTGGTTATCGTAATTAACATTATATAAAGTAAATAAAATAATCCAAGAAAGTTGTTTGGAAAAATCTGCTATAGAGACAAGGATACACAAAATGGAAAGAGCATATGGTATAACAAAAAATGTTTATCTAAAAATCTTAAAATGAAGCACTACAACACAGTTGTGAAACCAGAATGCTTATATGCCAGTGAATGCTTAGTACTCAATTATAAACTTGAAAGATTGGAAGTATTAGAAAGAAGAATTATAAGGAATAAGAAACTGTAAAAACTACAGAATTTTGGAAATTGAGAAGTAATAACGAATTTTATCAGAACATAGGAAACATATCTATAACATTACGAAAGAGGGGACTGCTATTTTTTGGACATGTTTACAGAATGGACGGCAATAAACTAACGAAAAAGATCTTCCGTATCTTTGGAAGAAAACGTCAACAACCACCTGGATTCAAGAGATCAAAAAAGACTTGGAAGGAAACAACATCAGAGAAGAAGAATAAGAAGAAATGGAAAGAGAAATTTTCAGGAAGAAAGTTTTAAAGATGGGTGATTCCAAGGGAGGGAGGCAAAGGAAACCAGTACAAAGTGGTCTGAAGAAAGAAACAAGAAAGTGAAACAATGAAGGAATATTGGAAGAAAAGGAAGCAACAAGAACACAGGATGAATAATTGAAATCGGAACGTGTTCCCTAGTAGGTCCTAACGCAAGAAGAAGAAGAAGAAGAATAACTAGTAATAATAATATTATGCTAACACGATCAATGAAAGACTAAAAGTGCACAGTTCACTCGTATCCTGCTGTACCTCTTCACGCTGGCACTGGGATTTCTCTGACGTCGTCTGGTAAACGGCTCCATTCTCGGGCGGCAAACAATGATAATGAGTTGTTATATGCGGCTGTTCGTTGCTGAGAAATGACGAACAGGTTTGATGTTTGAGGCCCTCTGTTATTAACATTCGAAAAGTAATGGAAATGCGAAGAAAGTTAAGATGGGGGAAGATGTCGTAACAACTCGGTGGAGGAGTGACAAAGTATCATGGTTACAACGAATGTGGAGTCGAGATCAATCTAATTCTAGGAAAGATAGCGACACATGGTCTTATTTTTTAAAGTTGTATGCATATCTCACACACGTATTTTGAGCGCGCTGCAGGCTTCGGGGAAGATGTGGCCCAGCATTTGCCTGGTGTGAAAAGTGGGAGACCTCGCAAAATACATCTTCAGAGGAAGAAACATGCTGATCGGTTTCCTTCTGTACTCGGTGTGTCCGATATCCCTGAAGGTCGGTATGGTAAAACACATCTATGGTGACCTCTCCCCTTTTTAATAGGTGACTAAAAGAGTGACCACCGAGCTCGATAGCTGCAGTCGCTTAAGTGCGGCCAGTATCCAGTATTCGGGAGATAGTAGGTTCGAACCCCACTGTCGGCAGCCCTGAAAATGGTTTTCCGTGCTTTCCCATTTTCACACCAGGCAAATGCTGGGGCTGTACCTTAATTAAGGCCACGGCCGGTTCCTTCCCACTCCTTGTCGTTTCCTATCCCATCGTCGCCAGAAGACGTATCTGTGTCGGTGCGACGTAAGATGGATTGTAAAGGAAAAAGAGAGAGACATATTTCATCTTAAATTGAGCTCTCTATTACTTTTGCTATGGAGTATTTATCAATAAAATAATAATAATAATAATAATAATAATAATAATAATAATAATAATAATAATAATAATAATAATAATGTTATTAGTTTTACGACGCACTAACTACTTTTCGGTATTCGGAGACAACGAAATGCTGGAATTTTGTCCCGAAAGAGTTATTTTACGTACCAGTAGATCTACCGACACGAGGCTGACGTATTTGAACACTTTCAAATATCACCGGACTGAGCTAGGATCGAACCTGTCAAGTTGGGGAGAGAATGTTAGCGTTCTGAACTACAGAGCCCGCTGTAGTATTTATCTATTGGACCGCTAATAACATAAGCAAAGCAAAGTCACCTCCGTACAGGCCATGAAGGCCCTTGGAGGAGTGGAAGGTAAAGGCTTCCACCTCGGCACGTAATGGGGTAGAGTGCTTAGTTCTACGCCCGGCCGTCTTTGCCCCCAGGAATTAACCTGGTACTCATTTTTGGTGTAGGCTGAGTGAACGTCAGGGCCATATGCACCTCAGGAAGTGGAAATCCCGTTTCTTAAATTTTACGACTTCCTGGTGGGGATTCGAACCCACGTCCTTCCGGGCGAACCGAGCACGCCTTTACCGCCTCAGTCAGGCAGCCCCTAATATCATAAGATATTTGAAAATTAAATTTTCGGCCTTGGCTTCAACTACCATTTCACTCAGCGTGAATAAAATTATTTATAGCCTAAAATGTAGTGCCTTATTCCCCACCTTTATATACCGATTTTCATTAAATTCTGTTCAGCAATTTTCTCGTGATGCGTGTACGTACATACATATAGACAGAAAGAGATGATGGAACATTAAAATACCATTCCTTTTTAACTCTGAGCAATGCACAGATAAAGCTTTTACTTTATTTATATAGATTTGAAAGCACCAGCTGCTTCCCGGACAATCTCGGCTACCATAAAGTTTATCGCAAAACAAAAACAACAAAAAATAGGAATTAAACTTAAAATTTAACCCATAACAATAGCTCTAAGTCCACTAAATATTTCGTTAGTATCAATCAACGTCATAAAGGAATTTATAAATAATCACTTCACACATAATGAACAGTTAATACAAATCCGTCCGCCTCTGTAGTGTAGTGGTTAGCGTGATTAGCTGCCACCCCTGGAGGTCCGGGTTCGATTCCCGGCTCTGCCACGAAATTTGAAAAGTGGTACGAGGGCTGGAACGGGGTCCACTCAGCCTCGGGAGGTCAACTGAGTAGAGGTGGGTTCGATTCCCACCTCAGCCATCCTGGAAGTGGTTTTCCGTGGTTTCCCACTTCTCCTCCAGGCGAATGCCGGGATGGTACCTAACTTAAGGCCACGGCCGCTTCCTTCCCAGTTCCTTGCCTATCCCTTCCAATCTTTCTATCCCTCCACAAGGCCCCTGTTCAGCATAGCAGGTGAGGCCGCCTGGGCGAGGTACTGGTCATACTCCCCAGTTGTATCCCCCTACTAAGAGTCTGAAGCTCCAGGACACTGCCCTTGAGGCGGTAGAGGTGGGATCCCTCGCTGAGTCCGAGGGAAAAACCGAACCTGGAGGGTAAACAGATGATGATGATGATGATGATAATACAAATCCTTAAATTAACTATTCAAAAGTATTCGGATAGCGCCGGGTATCACAGGATGTATAAACTTAAAATTGGAGGCAATATTTTTAGGATTGATCAAATTTTCTAGCTAAACGTTCGTGTTACATTTAGTTCTGCCGTCTATTAGGCTAATGCTCTCTACAGTGGGTTTTTGTCTGATAGTGAGGTAGTATTTTCAATTGGGTATAGTTCTCCTTTTTCTGCGAATCTGTCACAGTTAAATGAAAGATATGTTAAACTTGTGGGAGCCAACCAACGAGCCGAGTTGGTTAGATAATAGAATCCACAGGCTCGCCTGTGTCTGACAGCTTGTAGCGAGGGATGTCAAGCCTACGGCACGCCTGTCAACTCTCTCATTCAGCACATTACAGCCCATGAATGGCTGATACAGAAACACTTGCCGTTTTCAACAATACACATTTATTTATCAACGGGTGGGTTTGGTTCCAGATATGAATGGCTGCGTAGAGAGAAGTATAGAGCCCAAAAGAGCACGCACAAAATATTTTGACAGAATGCACAACACCTTTTCATAAATGTATTTGCTAATACCACAATGGTCTCCCAAGAAATTCAGTAAATTATATTTTTGTTGTTGAACAGTGCGAAATTCTTCCTACCGGTAAACAAAATAGGGTGAACTGATTTTCACCCACACAGTATCTGGAGACCTGGTGACACTCATTCACCTATTATTTTAACCGGCTCCGTGGCTAAATGGTTAGCGTGCTCGCTTTTGGTGACAGGGGTCCCGGGTTTGATTCTCGGTAGGGTGGGAAAATGTTAACTATAAATGGTTAATTCCCTGGCACGAAGAATGGGTGTATGTTCCGCCTTCAACATCATTTCATCCTCATCACGACGCGCAGGTCGCCTACGGGTGTCAAATCGAAGGACCTGCATCAGGCATCTGCGGAGGCCACACGCCATTATGCTACACCTGCTATGCTGAACCGAGGCCTTGGTGGAGGATGGGAAGATTGGAAGGGATAGAAAAAGAAGAGGGAAGGAAGCGGCCGTGGCCTTAAGTTAGGTACCATCCCGGCATTTGCCTGGAGGAGAAGTAAGAAACCACAGAAAACCATTTCCAGGATGGCTGAGGAGGGAATCTAACCCCCCTCTACTAAGTTGACCTCGCGAAGCTGAGTGGACCCTGTTCCAGCCCTCGTACAACATTTCAAATTTCGTGGCAGAGCCGGGAATCGAACCTGGGCCTCCGGGGGGGCAGCTAATCACACAAATCCCTACACCACAGAGGCGGACTACATCTGTAGTTGATGGGTTAATTTCTGAATAAGTGAATCAATGAGGTAATGATTAATGACCGACAGATGAAATGGAATGATATTGGAGAATGTTAAAGATAACAGGGAAAACCGGAGTACCCGGAGAAAAACCTGTCGTGCCTCCGCTTTGTTCAGCACAATTTTCACATGGAGTGGCCGGGATTTGAACCACGAAATCCAGCGGTGAGAGGCCAGCGCGCTGCCGCCTAAACCACGGAGGCTCCATTTAATCAAGGAACATAATGCGATATATAGACCGCCTCTGTGGTGTAGTGGTTAGCGTGATTAGCTGCCACCCCCGGAGGCCCGGGTTCGATTCCCGGCTCTGCCACGAAATTTGAAAAGTGGTACGATGGTTGGAACGGGGTCCACTTAGCCTCTGGAGGTCAACTGAGTAGATGTGGTTTTCCGTGGTTTCCCACTTCTCCTCCAGGCGAATGCCGGGATGGATCTAACTTAAGGCCACGGCCGCTTCCTTCCCTCTTCCTTGTCTGTCCCTTCCAATCTTCCCATCCCTCCACAAGGCCCCTGTTCAGCATAGCAGGTGAGGCCGCCTGGGTGAGGTACGGGTCATTCTCCCAGTTGTATCCTCGACTAAGGGTCTGAAGCTCCAGGACACTGCCCTTGAGGCGGTAGAGATGGGATCCCTCGCTGAGTCCGAGGAAAAAACCGAACCTGGAGGGTAAACAGATGATGATGATGATGACGATGATGATGATGATGATGATATAATGCAATATATGCAATATTGTGACGGTATGCAACATACAGTGCAAACATTTGAGTGAAATCAACATAACAAAAAAAAGGAATTCCGTGTTTGTTATAAAAAGTACTTGCCGAATTTAGAATGAATAATTTTTCCCGCATGGAATGAGTTCTGCGAACCCGCAATGGACGTCCTGCAGAAAGGCATTGAAATTAGTATAACTGGAATCATATTTGGCTTAACCACACTTTTTTTTATTCATTTCAGTATATGCACCTGAGCCAAGGTTCTTTTTGGTGCAATGCAAACCAATTACAATGGCGGCTATATTCACAATGTAATTACAAATTAAAATGCAGTAAATATATAATGTAACAAGATGTAATACATAAGGTAGGACAAAGCTTCCTAAACATAACTACCATACTACTTTAAATATTAGTTACATTACTCTTGAAAATAGATAAAGTTGGTAACATTCTTATATTTTTTGGAAGCGAGTTATACATAGTTATATAAAAACGCTAAATAAATTTCGCCAATAACTAGTAGAATTAATCTGACTGTAGTGAACGTTATAAATAATTCTTGTTTCATAATTATAAATCTGTGAATTGGTAATTACTGATGTGTTTGAGCGGACCAATTTGTTTTGAATGTTATAGATCATAATTGTAGAAGCCTTTATGCGGAGGTTTGGAAGTGATAATATATAGCATTGCTTATACAAATCTTTAGTCGGTGTCAGAATGGGCAGTTTGAAAATGATTTTTAGTGCTCTCTTCATAAGGACCTGTACCTTTCCAAATAATTCCTTATTACTGCATGGAGACATGCATCATCTAAGAGATGTGGATTTCAATAAGAGCACAGTAAATATCCCTCAACAACCCACGAGAGAATTTGATCTCAATCTACTAAGGATACCAATCACAGGGATAATTTTATTATATATAATCCCCACCTGATTACTCCACGAAAGATTTTCATCAGTCCTAAGAATTTACTACTCTGCACTCTCATCAATTACCCTATGATTTTTTGCTATTTGCTTTACGTCATACCGGCGCAGATAGCTGTTACGGCGACGATGGGACAGGAAAGGCCTACGAATGGGAAGGAAGTGGCCGTGGCCTTAATTGACGTAGATCCCCAGCATTTGCCTTGTGTGAAAATGGGAAACCATGGAAACCCATCTTCAGGGGATACCGACTCTATGATTTAATAAAAGCATATAAATGCAAATAAAGGTTTGTGAATAATTACGTAGTTTGTTTTTGTTACGTTAATACTTATTCGGTTAGAATTAAGCCGTGTTTCAAGTAATAAAATATTCTAATTGGGTCAAAGGAATTGGAATTCGGAAACCTTACCTCAGTTGGCTTTGCAGTATGTGAAAATAATCATCTCCAGGTTCTTATGTGTAAAGGATCGTTGGTTCTCAGACAGCAAGTTGCAAAACATCGAGAAGCTTTTCTCCATTACAATGGATCTTAAGGGTTCACACTTGAAACAATTGAAATCTCATTCAAGACAACTCGCATCAAAATTTTCTCCTTTCAATATTTCACCTATCTTGCATATAATGTGACAACCCTCTATTTTTTTCAAGCACTAGTTTTATTTTTCATTTCATTTCACATTCTCTCTTTCCAGCAATGTTTCACATATGTGTGTTTACTAGAGGGAATAGTTTAAAATGCGATAGATGAACCGATGTTTCGAATTGAGAATGGGCAGTAAAAATGTAATCGAAGGAAGGTGAGGTTGCAAAAAAGCCGTTAAGGCCTAAAACATTGTTAAAAAGACCAATGAACAAAAAAACGCCGAAAAAGACAAAAAATTCCACCATTTTCTGTCCTACAATGACCCGCGATATTATGTTGGGTCACGTCTTCGGACCTCCATAGGTAATACTTCAACATCAATATCCTTGACTCTGGAAGCCCTGCAACGAACTATATTTCTCTCAGGGTCTCTCTATCTTGTGGCTGGTTACTATAATGTGACAGTTGCCACTAAAATCTTTGTTATTGCTCTGAAGACGATCGGGGTTGCAGATTGGAAATGCGTCAGCTTATAATAAGAATTGAGTTTTAGTATGGTTTCCGAGATGTCACATGCGTCAGAGTGTTTGTAAACCGTCATATAATCTGTATAAATATGGTAAATAGGGGTTACAGTGACTTAGAAATGTCATTGATAAGGGTCGAAAATAATAAGGGGGCCAGTACAGAACCTTGAGGTAATTCACACGTAACTCCACTCCAAGAAGAAGAACTATTACCCAAATTCTCCCTGATACATATGTATAAGGTACGAACTAATCCATTGCACCGTTCCATTGGTCATTTTGAGCTTTATCAGCTCCTGAATCGGATATCATAATTACACTGTCAAAAGCCCGACTGAAATCGATTAGAAGCATGAAAGTTACTTTCCACTTATCAATAGCAATTATAATATCTTCTATGACTTTAAGGGCTTTTAAAGTATTATTATTGGGTCTAATACCAGGCTAGAGAGGTTCTAACAGATTATATATTATATATATTACTAGCTAGTGTACCCGTGCCTCGCTACGGAATTCTATATTGTATACAGAATTCTAGATGAAGTCGTGTTACATGCCGTGAATAAAATTTTGTTAAATTGCATAATAACATCGGTACTACCATTTCATTCAGTGTGAATATAGCTTTACGTACTGTCATTAAATCTGTGCACCCATTTTTTCGTGGCTCGGCATTGAGATGGACTTAGTAAAAGGAATCGAAAATCTTAAATATCTCTGTTATAATAGCCGGAACTGTAAAAATGCATAAGACATCAGTTATCGGAAAATTAATTCTTTATAACTTAAGTTATGTAATATTGATCGATCGCACCACTAATAACACAGATTTTTGTGAATTGAATTTTAGGCTTTCCCTTACACTACCATTTCACTCAGCGTGAATAAAATTATGTATAGCCTAGATTATAGTGACTTATTCCCCTACTGTACATACCGATTTTCTTTTAAATTCTCTTCAGCCATGTTATCGTGATGCACGCGCATACATACATGACAGAAAATTAAGAAGTGCATTTCCTTGATACTGAGGATACAGACATACGATCTTTTTAAAAATCTGACCAATATACAGACAAAACTCTTATTTTGTATTATTATATAATGCCATTTACCTGTTGTCAAATTCTAAGTTGATATGTTGGGGGGGGGGCAGTTTTATACCCGGCAGGACCCAACCCTCTCCCCCTCCTCTCCCTATGCCTTTGCGTGTGTGTGTCTCACATGAAAATGGCATGTATGAATCTGAGGTTCCTAAGGAAAACAGAGCTAACAGTATTACCGAGTTGAAGGACCTAATATGTATTACTAAAATAAAAAGACTCTTTACCGTTGCGAACTTCCCTGGAGCGAGTCTCACGGTGAGAAATTACCTGCCAGCGCGCCACACTTGACCGCTAAGTCAAGGGCCCCTATTATCTCTTTGTCTACGCGCCTCTTGCTTCTTGCAGCTCGAATTACGCCAAAACCCGGAACGACAGATTCGACCCAATTTCTTCACACAAAGGAGGTACAGCCCACGTGCGCTTGGCTGTAAACACGGACCATTGTGTGAAACACGATAATTGTGTTCTTCCGCAAATTTCTTAGAATTCCAGAAACGGAACTAGCGGTTTGCACTCATTCAACTGTCGTTTTGATTCATCGATTGATTGATAACATCTGCCAGTGGGGAAGATTGTGCTCTTTCAATGAGACGTACACATTTTCTTCAGAATATTGTTGTGTGATATTTTCTGTAGTTAGCTAAAATCAGTATGCGATGGCATTTTAACCATATTTTGTTGAATTATAAGAAGACTTATTATATGAGTGTTGTTTTGGTCACATTTCCTCACCTCTACCTGATGTAGCCTGATGGGGGTAAACAGAAAATTGAGAAGTAAAGAGGTAATCGTGTCTTGAGCTTCAACTAAAATTCTGTTTAAAAATCTTCCTGGAGTTCAGATGACATTTGATCGTACGAATGCTTCTTAACAGATTTCCTAATTTCACGCGAACAGACAGTGCAAAACCTAATCTATTCAATCAATGAATCAGTCATTCACAACTGATCTGTATTTAGGGCTGTCACGCAGGTTGAAGATTACCAAGTCTTTTCTTAAATTATTTTAAAGAAGCTGGAATTTCTTGGTAATATTGAAATCCCCAATTCTATTTACTATAAACGAATATTTTTTCCCAGACTTGTCCTCTTGAATTTCAACATACATATTCATATATTATCATCTTTTCTGTTTTAAACAAATCCAATCAAAATTATGCGTTTACTAATGTGATTCCTCCATCTCTCCACTAAGAGCTCGGAACATACCACTCAGTCGAACAGCTCGGCTCCTTACTCCAAAGTTTGCAATGTAACATTACTCGTTTGTCGGAAATCACACACATCAAATCGTGCTGCTTTCCTTTGGATTGCTTTCAGTTTTCCCTTCAAGCAATCCTGCTGAGGATCCCGTAATCTAATCTGGGTCTTACCAGTGACTTTTACCCCTCCTCTTTGCATCTTTTCTTTCTTTCTTTCTTTCTTTCTTTCTTTCTTTCTTTCTTTCTTTCTTCCTTTCTTAATCCGTTTACACTCCAGGGTTGGTTTCTCCCTCGGACTCTGCGAGCGATCCCACCTCTGCTACCACAAGCGTAGTGTTCTGGAGCGTGAGACATTTGGTCGGGGATACAACTGAGCAGGAGGGCCAGTACCTCGCCCAGACGGGCCTCACCTGCTATGATGAACAGGGGACTTGTGGGGAATGGGAGGATTGGAACGGATAGGCAAGGAAGAGGAAAGGAATCAGGTGTTGGTGGTGATTATTGTTTTAAGAGGAAGTTTAACTAGGCAACCATCCTCTATATAACACTAATCAGGGAGAGAAACTGGAAGGGATCCGACACTTCGAAAAATGAAGATATCGGCCAAAGGAAGACAAGGGCCACGAAGGGCGTGAAAATGAAAGACTCCCCAGCCCTCGCAAACTTAATAGCGTTGGGGTCGGAAAAGAACAAGAGTAGACCAAGAGAGATCGGATAGGATAGATGAAAGTGAGGAGCCTGGTACAAGTAAGTGGAAGCAATGCCAGGACACAGCTAAGGGCCCCGTGGTCGCCAACCCACGCTCCAAATTTGAGAGCCACTGTGGCCCCTTTTAGTCGCCTCTTACGACAGGCAGGGATACCGTGGGTGTTATTCTACCGCCCCCAAGGGAAGGAATCAGCCGTGGTCTTAAGTTAGGTACCATCCCGGCATTTGCCTGGAGGAGAAATGAGAAACCACGGTAAATTTCGTATTTGATTACACTTCATTTATTCTTATGGATTCCCCTTCCGGTTCTATGTTTCAAAATGGTAAGAAAATATAAAAAGAGGACGGAAAGGCAACAGCGGTCCAATGTATCCACGGAAAAAGCAGTTCAGGCTGTTGTGAATGGCTCTACGGGATGGTGCCCTAAGTATCTAGAGCGTCACATTACGAAAACAAGGGAGACTTCGGAGTACAAAGATCATAAAAGTACGGAACGTTTTATATGTATTTTAATGAAGAACAGGAAGCAGAAATTGAGCAATATTTAAAGAAAATGTAGCCTGCGTTTATCAAAAACAAGTCCCAAACTTTCAGGAAGAAAAATAAAATCCTAAGCTTAGGAAAAGTATTAATCAGAAGACTGGTTCTTCTCACCCTACGGGATTAAAAACTATTGCCATGATTTTCCAGAAGAATGATAAATTATATGCAAGAAATGGGCCCATTATTCGTATACAGGAGTTGACACAGGCGACGAGGACGCCTCTCATATTTCTGCATGATTATTCTTCTTCTTCTTAGCGAGCCTGTCCGCCTCGGACGTTGGCGATCAACATGGCTATTCGGGCTTTATCCATTTAAATTCGGAACCGTTCTGCAGATGTTTTGTTGAACCAGGTTTTAAGGTTGTCGAGCCAGGAAATTCTTCTTCGCCCAGGAAATATTTTTCCTTCTATTTTCCCTTGCAGGATAAGTTGAAGCAGCTCATACCTTTTCTGATTCCTCATGATGTGTCCAAAATATTGTAGTTTACGACACTTGATGGTGTTGATCAGCTCTGGTCTCTTGTTAGCTCGGCGTAGAACCTCAACGTTTGTAATCTTCTGAGTCCATGGTATTCTCAAAATTATTCTGTATAGCCAGAGTTCAAATGCTTCCAGTCTAGCAGTGGTGGCTTTTGTAAGCGTCCATGTTTCCACACCGTAAAAGACAACTGAAAACACATAGCACCTAAGGAGCCGCATTTTGGTATCCATGGTAAGGTCGTGATTCTTGAAGGTTGAGCTCATTGAATTGAAAACACTTCTCGCTTTTCCAATGCGACACTTTATCTCTTGCGAATTGTCCCATGCTTCGTTAATGATTATTAGACATGTAATTAACAAAAGAAAAACGGCGAATGACACTTTGTTGATAATTGATTGATTTTAAGATTTGAGAGGGTTGGGTCTCAATTCTACACATATTTTATACTTCCTGGCAATGTAATGAATGCATATGTATATAACAAAAGTAACTTTTAGATTATTTAATAAAAAATAATCAGTTCCTAAGATTAAGTACTCCGCTTTGTCCCAACTTCCCCTACCTGAAAGAGTCTGGAAAAGTTTGGATATATTCCAGTGAAACATATTGGGAGTCACAATTCTCAATTACGTCAACTAAGAGTTCTAGGAGGCAACACAGGACATTCAAATGAAATATAATGCATGAACCCTTTCTAACATTGCTTTCGAGAATATATTAAAAATAAAGTAACACTGGCTAGAAAATAACGGGTAGTTGAAGTGTAGGTCACACCTGTAACTATTTATTACAGAATTAATATTTCAGGTCATTAATTCATTACTGACTGCTACTGACATCAATACTGGCAAGACTTAGGTACATGCATAAAAATAATGGTGTCTTTCAAGTGGAAAGATACACAGTTGTCAAGCACTGAACTTGGTAGACACAAAAGTGTTGTATTTATTCTGTCACGCCCGTAACTAAGTGTAATTCATTTTTTTACTGTTATTAAATCGGTGGTAGGAAACAATTCAATCAGTTAGGTTAATAACTATAGTTTCCAGTTTAGTGAAATTTAAAAGTTATGATTTCTGAAGAATTATCACAAATTTTTCTGTTGTGACTTTCACACTCGTAACCATAGTTTAGCGTTAATAATAATAATAATAATAATAATAATAATAATAATAATAATAATAATAATAATAATAACATAGAAAGGGCCGAATGGACAGAGACAAATCTGTGAACACTTTGCGAACAAAAGATACAAAATCAGAATTTTTCAAAGAAGCCGAAGAAGATTCGGAACTATTCAACATCAAAAAACAACAAATTACAAACAAAAAATTATTTAGGAAAGCACTATCTGATGAAAAATTTCCAGAGAAAGGCAACCAGAAATCTGCAATAAATGGACGGAAGAAAGAAAACAACAACAATATCAAGAAAGGATGAAGAAATGGGAAAACAAAAAGAAGATAACTGTTTCACGTGTTCGTAAGATGGTCTAATGGAATGAATTAATAATAATAGTAATAATACCAATCGAGTTGGCCGTGCGGTTAGGGTCGCAGGACTTTGAGCTAGCATTCGGCTGATGGTGGATTCCAACCCCACTGTCGACAACCCTGAAAATGGTTTACCGTAACTTCCCCAGTTTCACACCAGGCACCTTAATCGAGGCCAAGGTCGCTTTCTTGTCCCTCCTAGCCCTTTCATGTCCCATTATCGCCGTAAGACCTATCTGAATCGGTGCGACGAAAAATAAAATAAAATAAAATAAAATAAAATTGAATCTAGCGTCATGCTGTCGGGTAAAGCACTGCACACATACTTTTTTTAATCTGGGTCAATGAAAACTCTAATTATTATCAAAAATTATTTAGAAGCAGCGGTAATCTGGTTGCCGGTACGTTGCTGCTGGGTGAGGTAGCGAACAGAGGAAGTGACGTCAGCGCGTTCGACATTCTGCGATTTATTTCCGAAACGCATGATCGAATTATTTATGCGGAAGAATCGATTCTGTATTATTTGAATGCCGAGTTTCGAAAAGTTCAGTTAAGCTGTATTCCTGAAGTCGCTCATATATGCCAGCTCCATGTCGATAGATTTACTGGCACGTAGGCCTAAAAGCACTCCTGCGGGACAAAATTCTGTCACCTCGTCGTCCCAACAAACCATGAAAGTGGTTAACGGGACGTAAAACTAATACCAGTATGGTACTACTACTACTATGTTAATTTAATTTACTAATTGTCCTTTTCTTATTTGCTTGCTTAACTTATTTATTTATTTATTTATTTATTTATTTATTTATTTATTTATTTATTTATTTATTTATTTATTTATTTATTCTTTTCTCCATTTTGGCTATCTTCATCATCATTAGTCGTTGTGTTCCTTGCTGAGCGTCGTGACTTCATAACTCTATCCTTTCTGTGTTACAGAAAGGTGCCTTAATCCAGAGCGGTTTTCAGTCGGTGCCCAGCGAACAATTTCACATCGCCGTAAAAGACCAGTAACCATGCATATAGTGTATAAATATTGTAAAAACTCTACGTAATTTTTAAACACCATTATACAGGTATTGTAATAACTCCTCATTAATAGTAAGAATACCGTTGTTCATGTACTAAGGCCAAGAAAGAGGAAACAGGATAAAATGTAAATTGTGAAACAACGCTGTAAAAAAATATGTAAAATCAAATTATAATCCCAAAGAACTGTAAGTTGAAAATGTAATTCAGAAATTGTAAAGATCAAAATTACAACCAACAGTGTAAAAATGGAAAACAAATGGTAAACAGAAAATGTCAACCATGTAATGACAAATTGTAAATTTTGAAGCAATCAATAAAGCACTTAGCAAAGAGGCAAAGAGCTCATTCACCGATTCAAATCTCTCCCTCCACCCACATCCTAACTCAATCAAATCTCCAAACCCGCCGAATCTCCTGGCCATAGAAAAGGCGTTACTTTTTCTTTTTGCTAGTGGCTTTACGTCGCACCGACACAGATAGGTCTTATGGCGACGATGGGACAGGGAAGGGCTAGGAGTGTGAGGGAAGCGGCCGTGGCCTTAATTAAGGTACAGCCCCAGCATTTGCCTGGTATGAAAATGAGAAACCACGGAAAACCATCTTCAGGGCTGCTGACAGTGGGGTTCGAACCTACTATCTCACGAATACTAGATACCGGCCGCATTTAAGCGATTACAGCTATCGAGCTCGGTGCGTTATCTTCTAGTTGGCCAGCCGCTCCCCTTCGGGGAGGGGAATGGAAACTTTCCTTAGGTCCTAGAGACCTCACATTAATACGTGGATATGAGTCGTCCACACCATCGTGTGCGTAGGACCTCCCCGATTGTAGCGGCGGTTGGGGGGATCAGGCACGGTTGGGAAACCTTTGTCCCGGAGGACGACACGATTCTTCAGGCGCCACCGCTGCCAGCGTCGATCTATGCAGAATAGTAGTAGCAGTAGTAATGTTTTATTTTACCTGGCAAGATTAAGGCCTTCAGGCCTTCTCTTCCATCTAACCAGGAACTGAAATATGCATATATTACATTGTATTACTTACAATAATTAGATCTAATACAAAATAAATTAATAATAATACAAGGATGGTGAGATTACATTAAGATGAAATAAATCAGATATAATAAAAGGATAAATTCTTAAAAATAATAACCTACATGTAAAAATGAGGCAGTACATAAAATTTGATTTTAAAAACAAATCGGATAAGAATTTTACACTCTCTACCAGGACATCCATAACAATAGAATGGTTGTAAGTAACAGCATCCAGTTTACAGATGATCCTTACTGGTGCATAAAATGTCTCCAAAGTGCTTCCTTGAAAGTGCGAATAGAGCTTAACCCCCTGATACTTTCGGGAAGGAGGCTCCACTCACGGCAGGCAATTACTGTGAATGATTTATCGTAGATAGCAGTTCTATGGGTAGGTAAAGCAAGGATGGAATTATTAGCAGATCTGGTGTTAAGACTGTGATAAGAGGATAGGTATTTGAAATATGAAGTAAGGTAAAATGGCTGTGAAGCATGAAGGATTTTATGGAGATGGCATAGGGTATGACAGTGCGACGGATTTCTAGTCGGGGCCAAGATAGGTGGTTATATGAAGGAGTTACTTCTACCAGTATTTTTTTGAGTTTTCAGGAAATAAGTATTTATACCCGCGCAGCATGTGCAATGCAGAGAATGTTTTCTGGGTGATGTTCGTGATATGCGTTTTCCATGACATGTCATAATCGAAAGTAACGCCTAGGACTTTTACTGATGACATGAATGGTATGTTAGTATTACACAACCTTATAGATGGAATCTCTGGTCGATTGACCTTCGCGAGTAGTTTCGGGTATCCAAGGATGATGGCTTGCGTTTTTGCTGGGTTTAACCTAAGACCACATCTCAAAGACCAAGAAGAAAACTATGTTAGATCCTGATTGATTTTGTCGGAGATCCGCCGGCGATCTGCCCCTTCGGATATATTGGAGGCACCCCTGGTTCTCAGCGGGACATCCCTGACACAGAAAACGAGGACCAGTGGATGACGCGCCAAGATTATTTCCAAACCCACCGCCAGATCACTTGCCGACGTGATCTGAAGAGGTAGGCCAGTGAACTTCTTCGCCTGATCTAACCATCTACTTTCTTTTCTTCCTCGTAGCCTACTGTCTTCAAGTTTGCCTTGCAAAATGGTCTCTTCCAAGTTCTCTTCTGAAAATGTGGCCAAGAATCTGGAGATAACACTCACTCACACGAGAAAGATAGACGTTTCTTGATACTCAATTCATCCACTGCATTCATTTCCATGTTTTCCTGCTTACTTTATTGCTTTCCAATAGTTCTTCATTATTTTACTATGCTTGTTTCTTCTCTCTTCTGTCCAGACGTTATTCCATTCCTTTTTTTTCTGGAAAATCTTGAAATTCTTCATCAGTCGCCTAAATGTTGTTCTATACTGCATAACATCTGATATTATTCCCATTTCGGCCATATCTCTCTTTAAAAGTGAGTAAGGATCCACTGATTGACATGCTTACCATTATAAACATGATTAAACATTTGTTTTGTGAGTCTGGCTTTATCCATCCTCATTAGATGATCAAAGAACTCAACTCTTCTCTTCCTCATCCTTACAGACATTCTTTAAATTTCTTTATTTTTGTAGAGATCTTCATTCTTCCTGTGTCTGAACTCCCAGTTTTCAGTCTTCAATGGGCCCCAGATTTTTCTTAGAATTTGTTTCTTTCCCATTTGCTCAAACTCATCTATTTCCCCTGTTTTCATGAAGATAATACACTCTGTAGCATAGAGACATTCTGGTTTAATTGAGGACGACCCCATAATAAGGATGTAATGAGCAAGACAGTAATTATTCAGGAGAGAGGATAATTAATTTTGGGGTTTATTTCATGGTATACACTATCTGAACTATGCAAGGGTGAAAATTAGTTCATCTATTAAAAACAATACTTCATTAATATAAATAAGAGTTTTCAAAATAGTGTACGGGCCGGAAGTGATACAACGGAAAATAATCTACAAGTGTGTCTTACGTTTGTACGTGTACTTGGGACAAAAATGATAGCAAGTAATAATAATAATAATAATAATAATAATAATAATAATAATAATAATAATGGCAATACCCGTGTGGGGATTTACCGGTTACCCCCATCGGGCGCGTCCCATTGGAATTGGGGAAGCTCGCTGGCTCTGCCGCCAGCAGAGTCAGAGGGTAGTAGGGAAATAAAATACCACCGTGAAAAAAAACTGGTCCCTTTCCAGGGTTACGGCGAAGACTGGTAAATGACCAGAAGCCAGAAAACATCTTGAGGCAACCTCTAGGGCTAACAACCCTAGTTGTAAAAGGATGGGTACCCGTCCAAAGCAAAGTCAAGTCAAAAAGCATGATGGCACAACATTTCAAGAAACATACCCCAGGGGGTAAATCTTCGGATAAATCCCTCGTCGTGAAAGCCCCCAGATTCCAGACCACCCGACAGAGATGAAATCAAGCGCCACATTGCCCGTCTCAAAAATAACAAAGCGCCGGGGGAAGACTCAGTAGTAGCAGAACTATGGAAATATGCCCCAGAGGAATCACTTGATATTTTGCAAAAGCTAATAGAAGAAATTTGGAACAAGGAGCCTCCACCCGAAGATTGGAAAATAGCGTTGATCCATCCATTACACAAAAAAGGCAGCATGAAGAACATCAACAACTACAGAGGAATATCTTTGCTACCCGTGACTTACAAAATTCTATCACTTGCCATCCTGGAGCGTTTGGAAGCACAAGTCGAACATCAAATAGGTGAATACCAAGGAGGGTTCATAAAAGGTCGCTCAACAGCTGAACAGATACAAAATCTCAAAACGATCATCAGATATTGTACACTAAGGTCCAAGCAGTATGTGTCTGTCTTTGTGGACTTTAGGAAAGCGTACGACTCCATTGACCGGGAAGTCCTGCTAAACATCTTAAATGAATTTGGAGTTGATTTGAAACTGCTGGCATTAATTAGAGCCACCCTGACCGATACAAAATCCAAGGTGAAGTTCCACGGATGTCTCTCGCATTCCTTTGACATCAAAACAGGAGTCCGACAAGGTGATGGGCTATCCCCGATAATCTTCAACTGTGTTCTTGAAAAGATCATCAGAACCTGGCGGGTGAGATTACAGGAAACCAACTACAGTCCATTGAGAATAGGAACCAAATCCAAGGGGATAGCAACAGACTGCTTAGCATTTGCCGATGATATTGCTGTTCTCTCAAACGACATAGAAACCACTAGAGCTCAAGTTGAAATTTTAAAGGAAATTGCCGAACAAACTGGTTTGCAGATATCGTTTGAGAAAACAGAAGTAATGACTAACATCAAAGGGGCTCCACCAAAACTTCATACAAAATACGGGGACATCACCCGAGTAGACAAATTCAAATACCTGGGTGAGATCATCATGAAAAATGGACTGGACAAAGAAGCACTTCAGGAGCGAGTACGCAAACTAGAAATAGCCTACCAAACATCCCGCACTATCTACAACAAAAAATGCCTTTCCCAAAACACCAAGATACGTCACTATGAAACAGTTCTGAAGCCAGTAGTTCTATATGCAGCCGAAACCCTGTCTCTAAATGCCAACAAAGGACTCCTTGAAGAACTGGAGAAAAGAGAACGCAAAATTGTGAGAGGAATCTTGGGGTCAAAGTACAGAAGTGGAGTCCATCAAAAGAGATCCAACAAGGAAGTCTACAGCAAAATAGAGAAAATTACCGACACGATCAGAAAAAGACGGGCACGATTTTACGGTCATCTGAAAAGAATGGTCGGAAGAAAGTTAACCAAAGAAATATTTCACTTTTTTGATTCAAACCCCAAAACCACAATTCCCTGGTTTAGAAATACCAAAGAAGACCTTCAAATGCTACATATCTCAGCTGAAGACGCCCTTAACAGATCTCTCTTCCGCAAGAAAATATTGACGAACGGGCTAAACCGAGACGAACAACCGAAGAGAAGACACGATGCCCCTTGGACAGAGGAGCGTAAGAAGGCCCACTCATAAAGAATGAGGGAAATTTGGGCTCTAAAGAAGGCCAAGTTCAGTGTCAAATGCAACAAGACTTAACGTGGTCCTCGATGGCCCCAGCGAATTATATATATATAATGGCAATACAAATGTCAAGAAAACATTTGAAAATACAGATGTGATTTCGTCTACGGCCTTTATTTAAATGATCTGTTTAAGGTTGCCGCCTGTCCCGTATTGTACGGGACATCCCGTATTAGAGGTGAAAATTTTACGTCCCGGATTATGAACTGTCGTCCCGTACAAACGAGCATTTGTCTTCTTTTTTTTCTCTAAATATTTTTAAATCCGTATTTGATTTGAGCACCATTGAAGTTCAAAGTAGATCCATTATTGTTTGCTCTTTGGAGCCTCAGAAGAAGGAAATCTGGTGATGTTTCACCATTTGCCGGTAAAGCTGAGCATGCTGGGTTATTTATCACGTCTTCCGCCGCGTACTTCCCTAGTTCTTCCATTCCAATTTTCAGCGTGACTGTTTATGCTGTTTGAGACTAAATCAACGTAAATTGTGAAGTTTTCAGTCCCTCCAATTTACTGAAATAATTGATATGGAGAAACTGTATGAAGAGTTCAGTCCTATTACGAAAATTCCTGCCTGTATTTTGGAGGGTATAGAAGATGCCTCAAGCAAGTGGTTGTCAGTGTTTACTGGTCATAAAGGACACCAGAAACTAATAGAATTAGGAAAAAAATGTGTCTTTTGTAATGAGTGTTCCTGGGTCAAATGCGTTTGCTGAGCGCATTTCTCCTTAATGTCTAATAAGTGGTCAGACAGTAGAAACAGGTGTTCAATAGATCTGATTAAAAGTGAACTACTAATTATTGTAAACATGAAAATGTCTTGTAGAGAGCTTCATGGCATGATTCAGTTAGACAGTGCAATTTTAAAGTCATCTAAGTCAAATGTGAAGTACAGATGGAAAAAATAAGCTAGTTCTAATATTAATATTTTTTCTGCGCGTTTTGTCAAAGCTAATGCATTGCACTGTACGTGCTGTTAAGAGAGTGTAAGTTAGTATCTTTTACGAATTTCAATAATTATGTTATTCTGTTATGAAACTAATTATACTCTGATTTAAATTGGTACCTAAGGTTTGATTTTCAAGTATTTATGAACTGTCCCTTATTTTTGTGAAAATCCCTTATTGTTAGGTGAATGTCCCTTATTTCTTATATCAAAAGTGGCAACCCTAGCATCTATTACACCTGGCGATGAACCAACACAAGCAGTGTCCACCACCTTGACTGATGTTCCATCCTCACACCACGGAGGACAAAGTTCTGCTGGCTCTAAACCAGTTTGAAATTCAAATTTAGGAAATAAGATGACACCGCAGTATGGTGACGTAATGATACACCTTATTTTCACTGAAATCTTATTTTTCAAACATTTATTGCTTCCGTCCTTATTTCGGAGAGATCTTGAATTACCGTATTCTAGTGCCTGATTTATTTATTTATTTATTTATGTATTTATTTATGTATTTATTTATTTATTTATTTATTTATGCATTTATGCATTTATTTATTTATTTATTTATTTACGTATTTTTTATTTATTTATGTATTTATTTATTTGTATATTTACTTATTTGACTAAGTGTTTTCGTTAATCTATCTCATGTTTAAAAAGTCGAACTCTATTGGCCTTTGTAGTTTCTTCCGGGAACTTAATTTTTAATATCTTGCTTTTTTTATTTAAACAATATATATGCTATAATGGATATTCATCTCACAATTTTATAGCCAATTCAGGTGTACCTCAGGGCTCAATCTAGTACCTTTACTGTTTCTATTTTATCTTAATGATGTTGTAGATGTCGTGTCTAAGTCTGAAGTATTGCTCTTTACTGAATATCTGAAAGCATTTTCTTCAATTATAACCACTGATGACTCCAATAATGTACAAAATGATCTAAATGCTATATTAGTGTGGCGTAAAGAAAATAAATTACAATTCAATGTAGAGAAATGTGTTAAAATGTCTTGGATTTGGGTACTCACTTCAATATTGATTTAAAATTTGGAAGTCATAATTAATATATACAGTAGTTAATAAAGCCTGTAGGAATTTTGTTTTCATATTTCGAAATTCGCTAAATTTTCAACGTACAACGTTATTTATCTTAAACAACTTATTAGTAAGACAGAAACTAGAATATGGTTCTATTATCTGGAATCCTTCTTACACTAAGTGCATCAAATTAATTGACAGAGTACAAATGCAGTTCTTAAAGTACGGTAAACTCATGTTCATAAAAAACAGAACACTTTTAAAGACTAGAGATAGGAAGTGCATATTCATATGACATGGTCATTCGTATGTTCTGCAGAAACGATTAGTATTTAAGTCACCCAGGTTCAGCATGTGTCCTATTACCTAGTAGACATTGGGTCCCCCATGGGCACTGATAACTTGTTCCATTGCGTGATGACATCGATTGACATAAGGCACGAATGACGTCCATCCATGCTGCATTCACCTGATTCCACAGTTCATCTTTGACGGTCGGCACTGGGTCACAGCGCCGCACCCGTCTTTTCTCCAAATCCCACACATTTTCGATCGGCGACAAGTCCGGTGATCGGACGGGCCAGGGCAACAGTCTAACATCCTGTGACAACAAAAAGGCCCATTTTCGTGCAGCAACATGTAGTCGAGCATTGTCCTGCTGAAATGTGGCGGCTGGGGTGTCGTGCAGAAAGCGTATGGCTACTGGCCACAGGATGTCATTCACATAGTTCAAACTGGTCACAGTGCCCTGGATACGCACCGACTGTGATTTATGGTTTTACCCAATAGCACCCCACACTACAAGGCATTGAGTTGGCTGTGTGTGTTTTGTGCGAATGCAGTCAATATGATGCCTCTCTCCCTGTCCGCGGCGAACGAAAATGCGGCCATCATTTTCAAACAAACAGATCCTGGATTCGTCAGAAAGCATTTTCTGCTGTCATTCCTGTCCCCAGTGACGTCGTTCCTTACACCATAGCAGTAGCCGGAGAAGTGGACGACGCGCCGGTAACGCAGACCGTAATAAACGGCGACGGGCTCTCACTCCTGATAGTGTACGATGTGTTACACTGTTCCACCGTTGCGCAAAGAGCCGAGGAGGACGCAGATCTGTCCTGCAATGCCATTCGGATGAGATGTCGATCTTCTACGGGGGTGGTCTGGGTTGTTTGACCGAACCCATCTCGTCGTGTTCTACGGCCTTCTGTGAACCATTCTATACACACCCGTTGCGCTACCGACACACTTCGTCCCACACGAGCAGCAATTTCCCGGATGGTTGCAACACGTTCTCTCATGCCAAACACTCGTTTGCCGGTACGGTTCTCGCATACGTCTGCGAGGTATCCTGCACGTTTGCTCAAGTCACACTGATCCATTATCTTCGGTTTATAGCAACAACGAGAGCCGCACGCACATTTTACCAGTCGGTGGTGGTGCGAGGAGATATCGATGTGGACCTTGAACCTGAGGGCCGACATGGTTCAAATGCTAATCATTTCTTCGGAACATACTAATGCACATGTCCTATGAATATGAAATTCCTATCTCTAGTCATTCAAAGTATTCTGGTTTTTATGAACATGAGTGAGTGCATATGTACTGGAAATAATCATACGAGTACCTGACATTTCTCTTCTACTCCAAAATTTGATCACGCTTTGGAAAAAAACGTAAAAAGTGCATGATATTATTTTTGTTTAAAATATTGAATAGTAAAATTAATGATGAAAAGTGACATGGAAGTATGCCATTTTATGTTCCTCAAAAGCCTGGCTGATGGAAGAATTTATTTTACATTAAGAAATGCTACACAGAAGCCCATACAAATTCTTCTCTTAATAAAATTCTGAAACTTTATAATGAATAAAATACAGTACATATAATTTGGACGTCTTTTTCATGAATCAAATTAATTTTGAATTGGCGTGATACTTTCGTATAAAACACATTCCGTTGATTGTTATCTCCATTTTCTGTGCATGCCTGATTTCATTCTTCTAATTTTTCTTTTATTTCTCTTCTTCTATTTGAATCTATAGTTTTTAAATGACCAATAAATTAAACACTTTATTGCTCTTTTCAGATTAAGCAGCAATGTGAAATAATAATTATTGTAGTAACTGTATATTTTTATTGTATTACTATCCTCCTCTTGTTTGGGTGCCAACGGCCGTAGCCGTGTTGAAACACCGGATCCCGTGAGATCTCCGAAGTTAAGCAACATTGGGTGTGGTCGGGAGTTGGATGGGTTCACACGCGCTCTTGGTGGGGAGTACGGGAATGGAGGAGCGGAAAGGAACTGGCCACCCTACCGCACATAAACTCCGGCTCAGGAACACCTCTGCGGAGGTTCGGACCTGCCTTCGGGCAGAATAACCCTTACCTTACCTTGTTTGGGTAGTTCATTGTATTCTTTGCAGTGTTCTGATTTTTTTTCAATTAATATTTAGTAGTGTATTCATTAATTGTACTGTATATTGTGAACGTTTTAATTGGGCGAAAGCCTGTTTTGTTCATCATTCAATAAATTCAATACGTTCAATATGTTCTATATGTTCATCATTGGATAAACAGTGTAAATAAAAAATAATTTTGATCGTGTGTTTCATAATTTCATAATAAATAAATAAATACAGAAGATCAAATTGCAAATAGGGAAAAAGAAACGTATGCTAAATAACAAGTACACAAGACTATCACTAAGAATATCGCAGCGTACCAGTAAGTTATGTCATATCTGCAGAAGAACGGGCCGCAAGATCATCCAGAATGAAGAAGTTTTGGGAAAGGAAAGAGTTGTCAAGTGTTAAAAGCTGAACTTATTCTTTGAAGACTTCGTTGTATAAGGTTTGATTTTAGTGCTCCAATGTGGGCTTAAACAGTGTAAATAAATAAAAATATATCATTCCGATCGTATATTTCATATTTTTTTTATCGGCACCTTAGGTTGCGTGATTTTTACATCATTGGTATCTATTGGTAACACTGGGTTGCAAAATCAGAGAGATCAATGGACGACGTTTCTCCACTTAATGAGAAATGAGTATTCAATCTGATGTCTCCGAAAATAGAACAAGATGTAGGGACTAATGTTCGGCTGATAAAATTAATATTCCGTAAAGGAGTTAAGTTGCGCTCTCTAAAGATGCTGAATGGCGGAGATAAATCTCAAGATATGGAATCTTTTCATCAGCACAGAAACTTGTTTCTTCTTAATCAGCAGATGGGATGGCCGACCCCTTGAAGCAGAAGATGATAATCTGGGACAGGAGTTCCGATGACTCTGCAAGTCAAATAAGATCTTAAAGTTCGTCAACAAAGGAGGAGGAAATGGGCTCTTCAAGAGATTGCGTATACATGGAGAGAAAGCAAATAAATGATTTGATGAGTCTGTCAAAACTGCTTAGCGTTTCAAGATTAGTTGTGGAGGGCAAAAAAGGGAATAAACAGGTACAGGGAGTTCGTCAAATTGGTTTACCCAATTTACATCGTACACAGTGCTTTGGTTTAAAAAGCAGACTTATGTTCGAAACATTGTAATAATTCCTTCCAGAGAGAGGACTTAATATGGGATAATTGTAGTTTTCGGACCAAACCAACGAAGTAATTAGCCCATTTTCTTAAATCATTAATTGTCCTTGGAAGTAATAATATAATTTCGTGTTGCTATTTCTAGCCGCGTGCAGCCCTTGTAAGGCAGACCTTCCGATGAGGGTGGGCGGCATCTGCCATGTGTAGGCAACTGCGTGTTATTGTGGTGGAGGATAGTGTTATGTGTGATGTGTGAGTTGCAGGGATGTGTGGGACAGCACAAAAACCCAGTCCCCGAGCCAAGGGAATTGACCATTTAAGGTTAAAATCTCTGACCCGCCTGGAATCGAACTCGGGACCCTCTGAACCAAAGGCCAGCACGCTAAACATTTAGCCATGGAGTCGGACTAATTGGAAGTGAATAGATTGTACATATTTTTATTATTATTTTATTTGCTATTTGCTTTACGTCGCACTGACACCGATAGGTCTTATGGCGACGATGGGATAGGAAATGCCTAGGAGTGGGAAGCAAGCGACCGTGGCCTTCATTAAGGTACAGCATTTGCCTGTTGTGAAAATAGGAAACCACGGAAAACCATCTTCAGGGCTGCCGACAGTGGGGTTCGAACCCACTGTCTCCCGGATGGAAGCCCACAGCCGCGCGCCTCTAACCAACTCACCCGGTACATATTTTTGACGAATCCATTAACCTATTAAGTGCTATTCCTTGCGTGTAATTAAACATATTTTCTGTTTCTTAAAGCATCTGGTAACTGTAAAACCCGCCCAGAAATCGAACCAGGAACCCTCTGGACCGAAGGCTTCGTCGCTGGCCATTGAGGCAAGGAGCCCGACAATAAGAAGAAGATGAAGAGCCAAAAGAAGAACAATAATAAGAAAACAATCAATAATTAGATGATTATTTGTCATTGTAAAGTTAGGAACAGCTGTCTCTGTCTTATACTTAACCAGTAACAGAATTAGATTGATAAATAACTGATTACAAATCTTAGCATACGCCAATCTTCAATGTATATATATCATTGCGGAACTGTAATTTGGCTTCTTTCTGTTTTGGTTACAAAAATTAAGTCCAAAGGTCTGACGAAAAGCATGGGCTCTGTCCGCGGTGATTCTTGTGAATTAAGAACGAATCATCAATCAATTAAAAAAAAAACTTGAAACCGATTTATACACCATCCGAAAGAGCACACTGAAATATGCAAAACCCTCGAATATTGCATCGTATCCTGTACGTATCTATGAGTTACAGGGCGGTAAAGATGTGCGGGTGGGGGTCATCAGTAGACGTATAACTGCGGAACTACAGCTAACAGTAACTACTTATACATTAAAAGTTATAAATATCAAGGAGCAAGAACATAATATTACAGATACATAGTACAGTTTTGAAAATATACATTAACACGGGAGTTATTAAAAAAAAGAGGAAAAGAGAATTGCGAAACAAAGTAGAATAATTATATTTGAAATAATATTTACTCTAGCACTGATTTTCCACTCGAGTTGAGAAAGGTACTGCTGGGAGATGAGAAGAATGCACATGCCCGGTGAGGCACGGGGCGAAGGGGTTTTCACCAGCAGGGCCAGTGACTCACTGGTTGCCATAGCAACTCCGCTACAACCCAGGCGACTTTATATTATCCTCTACTGGCAGCTCTTCGCTCTTGTCAGTTGTAATCCAGCAAACTGCAAAGTGTGAGTCAATGTTTTCGTAAAGCAGATACGAGCAGATAAGAGCCGATCTGTCTGAGCGAACAGGAAGTTCGTGGTTGCAGGCCACATTCCTCATTCTTGCATTCTTCTCATCTCTATACAGTACAGGGAAAGGAAGTAGACGGCGTGAAGAGGATAGAAGATGAGGACGAGGAAGTAGCTAAGTGATTATGTCTTGTTGTCTTGCTATTTGTTTCTTTCCATCAGATATTTTGTGCTTGCTCCTTTAACTTTCTTGGACACTGATACCCCTGTGACGTCTTCTGGCAGATTGTTAAACTCACAAAGTACAGCGACTGTGAAGGAATCGTCATATACTGTGAACTTGTGACTGGGTATTGTAAGAATGTGCATGTTCTGTGCTCTTGAGCTTTTCATGGTGTAAAGAGAGATTATAGAAACGTTCTTTAAGGCAAGAAGTTCCCTTATTTATTTATTGCAGCCAATGGCCATACACACAATAATACACAATGATTAAGGTAATTAAATTCCATCGGTAACAATGTACACAGTCATTGTCACGTACTCACTAGCAGTCATAGTGGGGATCGACATTCGTTCCGTTTGTGGGACCTCTTATAAAACTCCTTTGGAGCTCCTTTAGGTTAAATCCTCTCTTGGGTCGCGTAGCGTTACACATAGCGGGGGTAGGCCCATTGGTTGTTCTATTTGGGGGAGTGCGTTTAAGCGGTCGTTTTTTTTTTAGGGACATATTAATATTCATAATGACAGAAGGCTGTTCCATTGTCTCACGTGTGTGGTGGCTTTTAAGGGGCGAGAGAGATAGATGTCCTAAGTGCGTTTGCTGATCATACTGGGAGACGACTATTCTAGCTTTCAGCTTGTAAGCAGGTCCATACAGTGGTGTTCGTCTTTTAATGTGTTCCATCTGTGAGAGGACATTTAGGCTGCTCTTTGCCTCAGACACATATTGTAACGCACAGTGGTGTGAGGAGAAGTGAGATTTAAATTTCATTGCGAAGCCGAGTTTGGTGTAGGACAATGTCACATCGTCTGTGCACTTTAGGTTGCAGATGAACCTCACCTGTATGTATTTGCGAGCGTTATAACTTCCGTAGTGATTCATTAGCTCCAACCTTACAAACTGCATTGAAGTAATCAAAAATTAGCATAAATAGAGTAGCAAATTTGAAAAAAGATCTTAAAAGAAAATGCAAATTTGAGCTTGCTGAGTGTAAGCAGTGACGTAGGTACTCGCCTGCAAGTTGAAGCAGCATGCGCGGACCAGGATAGATGTTCATCTAGCGTTATTCCAAACATGTTTACAGTTTTACGGCTAGGTATGACTTTGTTCTGCATCCGTATCACTGGAAGAGATGCTCGATCTGCATCAGACAGTAGTCGTGGACTGGCTATAAGGATTGCTTGGAATCTGTCAGGTTGAGAAACAGTCCATAATTTACTGCCCAATTGTTTACTGATTTCAAAACTAAATTTACCGAGCTCGATAGCTGCAGTCGCTTAAGTGCGGCCAGTATCCAGTAATCGGGAGATAGTCGGTGCGACGTAAAGCAAAAAAAAAAAAAAAAAAATCCTTCGTTTCTAAACTGTCATCCGGTCTACAATGAATGTACAGTTGCTTGTCATCTGCGTGTATATGGTATCTGCTGTACTTAAATAAAACTATACTTAAATAAAATAAGAGTTTCGTCTGTACACTGCTCAGAATTTAAAAAAAGAACGGCATTTCTGTATCGGTCATGTCCACAGTAACAAGGAAATAATGCACTCTTTACGTGTAATGTCTGTCTGCCTGTCTGTCTGTCTGTCTGTCTGTCTGTCTGTCTGTCTGCGCATCACGAGTAAACGGCTGAAGAGAATTTAATAAAAATCGATATATGAAGTTAGGGAATGAGCCACTACAATCTAGGCTGAGTAAAATGGTAGTTTAGGGGAAGGCCTAAAATTTAATTCTCAAATATTTATGATATTAGTGGTCCTATCGATAAATAATACATAACTAAAGTTATAAAGAATTAAATTTACGATCATTTATGTCGTATATTTTCATCATACCAGTTATGATACGTATGTTCAGTCCTCTGCCCGAAGGCCGGTTGTGTCTTCAACAGCTCCGCCATCAGCTGTCAGAGATGGCCCAGGCATCATTGAAGAGATGTTCTAGGGAAATGAGGAGTGAGGTAGTTTCCCGTTGCTTTCCTCGCCGAGCCAGAAGTTGCTATTACATATCAGTCTGCCAAGCCCATTGAAATGCATGCACCAACCGACCCTATGAGCAACATTTTCACATCATTCATAGCAGGGACTGGCTGCACAAAGAATGGAACAGAGATATTCATCAATTTGTATTTTTGCTGGCAAGTCCATGACAACGCCGAGCCACGAGATAATGTGAGAACAAAATTTAATTAAAATTGGCATATAGAGTCGCAGAATAACAAACTATAGTCTAAGCTATAAGCAATTTTATTCACCCTGGATGAAAGGGTAGTTTAGGGGAAGGCGCCTAACATTTAATTTTTAAATATCTATGTTATTTGTCCTATCAAAATTTCTACATAACCAACGATATAGAGAATATAATTTCCGATCATTTATGTATAATTCAGTTTTACCGTACCGACAATGATAAGAGTGGTATTTCAGAGTCGCAAGAAAACTAAATGTGCAGACCTACAATATCGACAGCTCATAAAATTGATCAACAATAAGATTACATTGACCATTGTTTGTTGTGATATTCTTTGTCTCTTATGCTGCCGCTCGACTCCGATAGATGGGATTACTGCTGCGTATCGATAACAGCCTGCCTGAATATTGGAGGGGAATTGCTTTCTTTCTTCTTTAGCATGCCATTCCTCCGGTCCATACATTTTCTGATACAGCTGGTACGTAACACATGGTTTCATCGTAGTATTCCAGCTATTCGATCCCCACTCTGACGTGTTGATTGGAATGACTATTGTGCACGCTTAACGGAATAATGGTAGAGGCTCACTTATGACCTGGTCTAGAATTACAATTTCGGCCTATTCTAAAATATAGCCCCACAATTCACTAACTCGAAATTCAACCCTAAAAAGAGTCGTTACTTAAGAAAAGCATCTTCCCCTCCACTTTTATTCAGTTCTACATTCATTTTATTTCAAATTAGCTGGGAAGAGGGAGGCGGTTCTCCTCTGGCTTGGAGGAAAAATTTGTCTCAGAGTCAGATAGTTCCCCACTCCCCCACGCCAGTGTAGGGAATTTAGATATTCCTACTGATTGGGTACTCCTATTAAACAGATGCGTAAAACGGCATCGTTTTTGCCGTGGGACTCCACACTATTCGCCCCCCTCCACCTCCACCCCACCCCCGAAATTAAAGAGTGTCCATAGCTCACGGCCGTCTGTGGCCGTGTCATTCCAACTGTGGAACTCTGGACTGTTAGATCGGCAGCGTAGTACTGTTCGTTAAAACTGAGAAAATGTGTGTTTTTTTTCATTTGATCGAGTCTTTCATATGATAGCATTGCTTTTAATGACGACATTCCTACTGGCGTCATTATAATGACATATGTTGATTTCAGTTGGGAAAACCACTAAGGCAGTCTTTCTGAGGATGTAAACAGGCCGGTAGGGAGTGAGTGTCTGCCATTATAATAAAAACTCCCCAACTGGATTGTGACTGATGATAAGCAAGAGGGCCTACCATTACAATGAAAATTTCCTAACCAAAATAAGCGAACCGTTGCACTGTCGTGATCTAACATAACCTCTTGACTACCCAACCAATAAGCCCCTAATATCACAGGATATACTAAATTAGACACTAGCAAACATACCTAAAAAGTGTCTCACTGTCCATCGTAACTGGAATTGCCACTTGAGACTTAATTCTAGGTGATTTGCTGCCTACTGCAGACAAAATGAACGTGATACTAACTGGAATTTCCTCAATTATATTCCCTTTCTTCTTAATATCATTATAAACCTTAAGACGGACACAAGACTTCTCAGGTTCTTCCTGCTCACAAAACATTTGGTCACTCAATAATTCTTCTTTCACGTTTAAATCGTTTCATCTTGCGAACTGGAATGTTTGTGTCTGACTCCCTATCTGACTCAACTAAGAAATCGGATTCCAGTTTAAATTAACTGAAGTGGCTAGCTCACCATTCACAGAGAGTTACAATAATTGAAATTCTTCCACCTTTTTGATACTTTTTATTTGCGTTTTAGCAAATTATAAACAGTACATGTTTCGTCCTCACTTGAGAACATCTTCAGCTGTTGTTAAGCTTAGGTGAATCGCTAAGTTTCTGAATACATTATGTTCAGGTACATTGTTCCTCTTAAACACTATTTGAATATAAATTAAATTAAAATGATGTTAAAACAATGTGAGGTTTAATGGGTTGATGAAATGAGACAGGATGAATACATAGTTAGTCTGCTTAAAATCTATATCTATTCATTAGAATAGTTGTTAAAAGTTTTAACTCTGTTACACTAAACATATCTATTTGTCTTCCAGTTAAAAGTTTTTTTTGAAAAATGAATGGCTTCTTGACACTTTTCTTATTACTGCTGAATGCTCATTTCATTCACTCCTTCCAGGTAGGCTGTTATTTATTTTGAACTTGCTTAATGTGCCTCAATATCTTACTGTTGTTAGACTCCAATTCTACCGTGACCCTGACCGGCAATCAGCTTCAAAGTTCCGCATTAGACTCAATTTAGGGCACATTAAGCAAGCTCAAAATAAATAACATGCCGGCCGCACTGGGCTAGCCTCAAAGGGCACCCAGCTGATAACCTCTGGACCTTCAATATTCTGGCTCATCAGAACATGTACCAGCTCCGTCATAGACACATCTTCGTGCGGTCTGTAATTGCCAGACAGCACGCGATCATTTTCCTTCCCAGAAAGGCTTCAGTCCAAAATTTAGCACTCAATTTCTCCCTATATTCCCCCAAACTAGAAATACTATGTCTGTAGACTTGGAACTAAGATCTAGCCTATCCAACAAATGCGACACACATCATCTCATGAATCATATCCCGATCAATCAAATCATCAACTAGGTGCTTGGAAAACTTTTCCTTCACAGTTTTCAAAAATTCCATTGGATTAAACTGCCGACCATTTAACTTCGGTAATTCATAGTCCTTCGTACGAAAGAAGTCCTATTACACATACTACCACCTACTTGGATTTGACTGATCTCCTGCCTTAATTTTACATGAAAAGATTTAATTCCTTCTTCCGCTACCACTCTGACATTTTCTTCTACTGACTTGAGGTCTTTCTCCAATTTCTCTCTTTTCTCACAATTCTCTTCGCTAAAACATTCTGATTGGCTTTAATTCCATCTATTTCTTCGACTTTATCTTCCACTATTTTTTATTTTCATGAAAATGTGACTACCAAGACCTCGCAGAGGAAGTAATTAAGATATGACGATAAACTCGAACTTTTCCCCTTAAACCAGCAAAATGAAGTACAAAAACGCAATCATCCCCATAAAGCGAATGCCAATATTTCAAATTCCGTCACCCTTTAGTCTGTCGTTTGATCTATGAAATTCAAACTCTACTTCACTCTCCTCAACCATAACGCTGCTATAAATTCAAATCAATATCTCAACCTAATAATCATTGAAAATATTCGAAATAGTATTATGATCGAGATTGGAACTGTATCTTAGTAACAATTCAACAACACCCTTGATCATTATTAGAGGTAAACATCCTTCAACAAATACGGGACGACTTGGACTGACTAACCACAATACATTTATACAAGAGGCAAATGTATAAAGGCCTTAAGATACATATAAGTAAATCACACCCAGGGCAATACAGAGCCTGCTTGTTGAATCCATCTACGACTACACCTAGCCAGTCTAAAATTCCACCTTCAGATCCTATTCCTATTTGTAGTAAAAATGGTCAGTCAACGAAGTTGGAAATAACCTCTGATCAAAGAGAGCAAAAAAATAAACCTTACCACGAAGGACTGAGTAAATGGCTAGGTATTTTTCAGCATGAATTGAGTGATGCTGAATTCAATGAACAAGTTACTAATTTTGTAAACTTCGTTGCCACAGCTACAGACCTACTGCCAGGTCCAAAGAGTCCAGTTACTAGATATATTGAAGCTCGTAAACGTGGCACTTACAAAAATAACAACCAACAATATAAAACCTCCAGTAACCCACAGAGATCCTCTAAGAATGATCGTGAACGTCGGAAGGCTAAATTCGAGTATGAACTGACTCAATATGAATATTTTTACCAAAGGAGGAAAGCAATTAGAAAAATTTTAAGTGGCAAAAGAACTAACAATTTGAAACTAGAGAAAGATGTTGTTGAAGGATATTTTAGGAACAGATTTAAAACTCCTAATGATTGCATGAGAGACTCCTATATTGATTATACGAATGAAACCTTAGATGATACAATTTCAATATCTCAAGAGTTAGTTTTCTCTATTATCAAGAGCATAGCAATCGACACTAGCCCAGGTCCAGATAAGGTTTTATTGAAATCTGTTTATGATCCACTTGCTGCTAATATTTTAGCCCATATCATCAAAAGAATATTTGAAAGTGGGTTCATTCTTGAGGTTCTTAAGGCAGCGAGGACTGTTCTTATACATAAAGGCGGTGAAGAGAATGATCTGTCCAAATGGAGACCGATTAGTATTTGCTCCATTATTCGGCGCATATTAAGTAAGATCCTTGATAAAATTGTAAGGGAATGCATCCCTTTGAACCAGTTCCAAAGAGGTTTTGTCATGACCCCTGGCTCTTTCATTAACGTGAATATTGTTAATGGCATTTTACGAACAGCTGTAATTAAAAAAAATTCAGGCTGCGTAGTATTCCTCGACATCAGCAAAGCGTTCGATAGTATTGGACACAATCACTTAAAGGTGACAATAGAGAACTCTATACTACCCAGATCCATTAAGAAGTTACTAGTCAACCTTCTCACAGAAAACACAACACAAGTTCAAACTGCTTGTGGTCATACAGATAAGATAAACATAAAATGTGGAGTGATGCAAGGAGATCCCATTTCACCTTTCTTATTTAACTGGGGTATAAACCACATCCTTGATGAACTCACAGACATCAAAGTATCAGAAATGTATGGTTTTCAATTGAGTCCTAACACTGTACCTTTAACATCCATATGCTTTGCCGACGATCTGGTGATCATAGCTAAAGACCAAGCAGCAGCTTCAATCCTAGTCACTTCTGTCATAAATCTGCTTCAAGAAATAGGTATGCATATAAATGCAGACAAATCAAATGCCATTATTATAGAAAATGGTAAACTTCATTCTGATGATATCGTGACGGTCTCTGGAAACATTAGAAGTATAAATGATAGTGAAGAAATAAAATATTTAGGGGCAACTTTCAGACAGACTTTAGTCTTCAATGAACATCAGGTACTTGAAAAATTGAAAGCTAACTTAGATCAGATTACCGGGACTCACTTACTCCAACCGCATCAAAAATTGACTGTAATAAATCAGTTTATTGGCCCTACACTGATATACCCCTTCCAGACTGTTTCGGTTGAGAAAATTCCCAAATCAAGTCTGTTAAAAGCCGACAACATGATCAGTAGCACACTTAAAGAAATTCTACAACTTCCGAGTGACACACCGACAAGTATGATCTATTCGAGTCACAAATATAAAGGGTTAGCACTAATGCGCGCTACTTGGGAAGCATACCTTCAACAGCTGAACATCAATCTTAAGCTAGAAGCTGTGAACGATTCGCACGTAAATGCTGTTCGAAATTTCACAGCAATAAAAACTCGCTGCCTATCTGAACTTCAACTCAATGAAGAGACATCAGCGAAATCTGTTAGACAACTGCGCGATATACTTAGAATACGCGAATTTGAAGCTTGGTGTGCATATCCACAAAAAGGAAGAGGTGTTGAGTTATTTGCTCAAGTTCCTGCTGCTAATTCTTGGGTTACCAGAAGAGATGGTTTAACTTGTTCGGAATGGAGGGAGATGTTGAAGATGACCGCGATGGTTGCACCAGTACGTACTCTGCCGGGACGTTCTACCAGCACAGGCCACTGCAGACACTGCAGTGATTATGAAACCTTACCACATGTGCTGGGGAGTTGCCCTCAAGGAGAACTGCTTAGGATCAAACGCCATAACATCATCAGAAAGCTGATTGCTAATGCTCTTCGTCTCAAAAATCTAGAAGTGTACGAAGAAGTCCACTGCCTCGCCGAAGGAGGCAGCACTCACAGGATTGATATCATAGCGATTGACAGACGGAGGAACGAAGCATAAATTATTGATCCTACGGTACGCTTTGAATCGTCAGCCTCTCAGCCGACTGACGTAGACAATGAGAAAAAGGATATCTATAATCCAACCATCCCTTTCTTTCTTGAGTCGTATAACCTTAAAAAAATTACGGTGACTGGACTTTTCTTTGGCGCGAGGGGAACAATTCCCAAATCTTTCGTCACATGGCGACAAAAATATAAACTAGCGAGAAGCCTACAGGATGAGATAGTCGTCTTACTCATCAAATACTCCGTTTCGATTCTTCGTCACCATTTATATGGAGTTCATGCCATTTAACATGGTTAATTGTAACCTATCATTTTTAAACATTAATCTTTTTATCTTCCCTCAAAATTGTTATTGTGTGTTATTCTGTGTCTTATGGCAAATCTATAGTGTCCTGGATCAGACTAAATAAATAAATTTGACATAGATTTAAATAATGAGACATAGTTAGTACTCTGGTTTTCTCCCCCACGAGTGAACACGAAAACAAACACAGAGTTTCTGATGTAGACGCATACAGCGTAGTGAGTTATGCTTTTATTTACAATTGAAATTTCTCGTCTACGATCCAAAGTAGGATTTTGAGAACTTGAGGCTTATCCTCACCCTTGGTCTATGTACCTTGTTATGTTACTCTATAAAACGAACCAGAAATGCAAGCATTACATGAAGGATGCCGTCAGGTGGAGTCTCGTTTTCTGTGCGGTCCGCACTCACCAGACATAAGACGCACGTCCAATAATGTCCCTAGCGGAGGCGATAATGAGATTCATCAATAAGCCGAGAACTAAGGTGCAGAGTTTTCCTTAGCAACTGTGAGCACATGGACTCTTCCCGCATACGAAACTCATTTTAGTGTGCGGCTAATGTGTTATGCCATCAGACAATAATCGTGCTGAGTGGCTCAGACGGTAAAGCGCTGACGTTCTGAGCCCCAGTTAGTGGATTCGATCCCAACTCATTTTCAATTACGTTCTGAAATGACAAAATCCAAAATTACGTAATTTTTACGAATATTCTGTCTGATGGCTTCTAGTAAAATGTCTTAAAATAGTAATATAAATAAACTTGTAGGGGATTCGCTGTCTGTAATTTCGTCCATTTTGCCAATTTTTTCAGATATTTACCCGTTTAGGTCAACACAAGACCGTATAAGTGGTTCTTAGCTTTCGTGTCTGTCTTTCTGTTTGTTCCGCCATCACCGCGAAACTACTGGATGGATCCCGATCAAACATCATATTTAGAGTCTACTCATCCAGTGGGCAGATTTTATATGCATATTGTTTAAAAATCACTGAAAAGACTTGAGGAATATAGCGAGATCAAACGAGTTACTTTACATTTTCTCATACTGCATAGTGTGAAACGTCTCTTCATTTTAAACCACTTTTGTTATGTAGGGTCTACATCATTTCGCTTACTCTGCTAATGACGGAGAAAATTTCTATTTTCTATGGGTTTCATGCTCTGCGTGGAGTGACGGACACCATCGCAGTCCGATAACGACTCTACCTGTTACCATGGCAACGTCTTTGGCTGCTTGCCAGCAAAGAAGTAACGTAATGCAATTTTCGTCATCATTCCTGTAAACTCGCGGTTGTGTGTTGGGTTGAAGGCGAGAGAGTCGCCACGCTGTCGTTCTGCGGGATATTTGTGGAATACCATTGGGGTTAAAATTCTCTTCGAATAGTACTAATTGTAAGCGTGTTTGTCAATATTTGTCAATATTTCAACAGTACCGTGGGATGATTTCACTGTAAGGTGTTTTCTGGCATGTAATTTTAATGTACTTCCCTTCTATTTCCGTTTCTTCCTTTAATTCCTTGCCTCTTTAGGCTTTACATTATAACACCGTAATCATCTTCTTATCTGAATACCTAATAATCTCTGCGCTTTATTTCCCCTCTGTTACCGCTTTGTAAATCCGTAAGTAATATCATAAGAATTTAGTGAGGGACATTTCATTTTCCCAATACATGCACGTGGTATTTACACATCTTTCCTGCCTGGCTGTCCTCAGTTATAATCCTATTTACAATTAACGTAAACTTTCTTAACTCCTTAATTTCTCCATATGTATGCGAATGCTAATTTCGAAACGCGGACTCACTTTCCTTTGAGTGATACTATGCACTATTTCTTTTGTGCAATTTTTTCCTTCGCAGTCTATGATTTCGCTGATTAAGTCACGTAATATATCGTTACTCCATGGCGCAACAGCCCCTTAGGGCCATGGCCTACCAAGCAACCGTTGCTCAGCCCAAAGACCTGCAGATTACGACGTGTCTTCTGGTCAGCACGACGAATCCTCTCGGCCGTTATTATTGGCTTTATAGACCGGAGCCGCGATCTTACCGTCAGATAGCTCCTCAATTGTAATCACGTAGGCTGACTGGACCTCGAAATAGCCCTCAGGTCCAGGTAAAAATCTCTGACCTTGCAGGGAATCGAACCCGATGCCTCCGGGTAAGATGCAAGCACGCTACCCCTTCACCGCGGGGCCGGCAATGTACCGTTAACTGGGACTTATTCAGATGATGGTGGCGATTATTCTTTTAAGAGGAAGTACAACTAGGCAACCATCCTTTATATAACACTAATGAGAGGGAAAAATGGAAGGGATCCGACACTTCGAAAAATGAAGATATCGGTCAAAGGAAGGCAAGGGCACGAAGGTCATGAACATGAAAGATTCCCTAGCCCTGGCAACCTAATAGCGTCGGGGTCGGAAAAGAACAAGAGTTGACCAAGAGAGGTCGGATAGGATAGATGAAAGTGAGGAGCCTGGTACAAGTAAGTGGAAGCAATGTCAGGACTCAGCTGAGGGCCCCGTGGTCGCCACCCACGCTCCAAAGTTCAGAACCCGTGAGGCCCCTTTTAGTCGCTCTTACGGCAGACAGGGGATACCGTGAGTGTTATTCTACCGCCCCCACCCACAGGTTGGGACTTATTCAGTGTCAGTAGGTAGATTATGATACTTTTGAGAGTTTTGCGTCTTACTATGGCAACAAAAACACGAGCTACCCTTGAAAAATCTTCGTTCAAAGCCTAAAAACATCAGTCCACGTCTAGGGCGTGTAAAAATGCTTCTGAAAACGTCAGGCCGGTTTGAACGCGGGAGATTTAAGAAGTAGTTTGGAGAATGATGCTGAGAGCAGGCTAGGTTCAGACTGCAGAGAAAACGCCATTAATAATCTAGTTCGTCTGAGGCTGCTTTTAATAATGCTGCTTTAAATCTTAAGGTTTCCGAAGACACCGAAGAGCCGGATATTTTGTGCCGTAAGAGTACATTTATGTGTAGGTAGATCTACCGACACGAGCTTTGCAGATTTTCACTTCTCCACGAGCGACATCTCTTCTCACACTATCGAACCGAGACAGGATACAACCCACTAACTTGGGGCAGCAAACCAACGCTCTACTATGCAAACCATTTAGGACAACGAGACTGTTTCAGAGAACGAGGCCAAGCTCTCTGCGGACAGACTTGAACACTGCTCGATGTACAGTGTGTGGCACTGATCGTGAGCCAAACTTCTGCTCCCAAAGGATTAGATAGTAGACTTCCGTTTAAGTGAAACATCGTTGGATGAATCCAATAAAACTGGTAGAAAGGTCATTGAGGAATTTTGCAGGCGTTAGCAGAACGACGAATTAGCTATACGGGAGGGGAACGTGTCGAGAAGGGCAGCTTGCTTTAAAACTATAATCCTCCCTCCAAAATGGTTTCAGGAAGGGGCCACGTCGAGAAGGGCAGCTAGCCTTAAAACTCTAAGGTTAGGTCCCCCTGCCTATGTTCCCATTCAATTTTTCAAAAATTCCGCAACGTGGCTAAGTCCTGTCAAGATAATTTAAATTCCGCACTCCCACGTTGTTAAGGTGGCAGCAGTGAGGATAGGGTCTGTCAAGATGGTAGTATTGAGGTTAGCCACGTTTCACTTGTTCAACAAGTGCACGTGGTTAGGACCTATCATTTGACAGCTTTTAAAAAGCATGTGGATTTTAAATTGCGCGCTCCTACGCGCTTAAGGTGGCAACAATAAGGTTAAGCCCTGTCAAGATAGCAGCGGTGAGGTCAGCTGCGTTCACTGGTTTAAATTACGCGCTCACGTGGTTAGGGCCTGTGAAGGTGGCAGCTTTCAAGATGGTAAATATCAAAAAGCACGTGGATTTTGAATTCCGCGCCCTAAACGTGGTTAAGTTGGCAACAGTAAGGTTAGGCCCTGTTCAGATGGCAGCACTGAAGTTAGCCACGTTCACTTGTTTAAAATCCATGCCCACGTGATTAGGACCTGTCATCTTGACAGTTTTTAAAAAGCATGTGGATTTTAAATTGCGCGCCACCACCTGCATAAGGTGGCAACAATGAGGTTAGGCCCTGTTAAAATGGGAACATTGAGGTTAGCGATGTTCACTTGTCCTCAAATGTGAGGTTATGGTCTTGTCACGTTGACAGCTTTCAAACAGCACGTGGCCAAGCACTTGGCTTTTTTTACAAACAATAGCAACGGTTGTGACGTCACGGTCACGTGTTCCTGACGTCATAGGGTCAATGATCTTGGCCGAGGTCAATGACCTCGGGTGCTGACTCAGCAGAAAATATGCTGACGCCATGGTTTAGAACCCGGCTAGCCCATACTACTGGTGCCAATCAACAATTGTATGTGTAAGTAATCAGGTAAGTACTAAGTGTGAGTACATAGTCCGATGATTGAGTGTTTTGTTTCATGAATATTTTAATATTGTTTCATTCATTAGAAGTCACAGTACTTTGCCCTAAAAATCAAGACTTATCGAGGAGGAATCAATCATTTTGTAAAGTGAATAACAAATTGTTTGATAAGTCATTAAAATTCAAGTAAGGAAATAAATCACTTCAGGGTTTATCATGTTTAATCTCACTTGACGATGTCAACGTATGCCTCTATGATACAAGAAACACAACATGAAATAATATATTTTTTCTTTGCAAACTTTGATATCATTCTACCCCATGCGAAAATATAAAAATCAGTGATTTTCTTAAGGCAGCGTTCTCCTAAGTCACTGTTATTGTAATGTTCCATATTACTTGTTGAAAAAGTAATTTATAATTGAATCAGTCATTTAAGAAAGTGCACATGTACACATTATAGACTTTTTATTATTGCAGATTATCAGTCTTCTCGTCCTGGTGCACCTTTTTTACAAAAGAAACAACATTTATCCAACCAGTAACATGTTGATACTTAAAGTTGATTTGTTTGTGACTTGGAATTCATTTAACAAAGTGCACATGTTATCATTCACCATTACTTCCCTATGCGAGGAGACTCATCCAATGCCTGTGATAGTGATGTTGCTATCTTTGAATTATTTGTAAAAAGCATTGAAGTAAAGCAATCTTGTAAAATCATTTTACGGTCATCTAAACGTCATGACAAGTTCACCATCAGTCTGGTAAAGACTGGTGATGAACGTTTACCGCAAAAGGGTCGATGAAGGGGAAGGGGAGAGTCTACCAATTTGAAAATTTGCTTCCAGCCAGCATCATTCGTGCACTTCCTTTACTTCCCCAAAGATCCAAGGCCGTATGGACAACACAGTTCATTAACGGCGTTATTGAACACACATTTCGTCTGAAAGTACTCTACTATAGACAGCAACGCCCAGCTTCCTAACGAACAAGCCGACGAAGAACCAATTGCTTCTTCTTCTTCTTCTTCTTCTTCTTCTTGTACCGCTTTTCCCACACCTGTGGGGTCGCGGGTGCGATCTGTGTCGCACATGTGGATTTGGCCCTGGTTTACGGCCGGATGCCCTTCCTGACGCCAACCGTATATGGAGGGATGTAATCACCATTGCGTGTTTCTGTGGTGGTTGGTAGTGTAGTGTGTTGTGTGAATATGAAGAGGAGAGTGTTGGGACGGACACATACACCCATTCCCCGAGCCAGAAGAATTAATCAGAAGCGATTAAAATCCCCGGCCCGGCCGGGAATCGAACTCGGGACCCTCTGAACCGAAGGTCAGTACGCTGACCATTCAGCCAACGAGTCGGACGAAGAACCAATTGCTACTGACGGCAATAAAATGATTACCTAAAGTATCTAGAAGTGTGCTGTACATTCCGGGGGAGTACGAAGACTTCATCAACGAAATACTTGCGTGGCCATCTGTTCGTGTGACTAACGACGATTTTAATTGACTCTTATCATACAAATGTTTATTATTGCAGAATAACGACACAGAGTGTCTAACTTATCTGAGTAAACAATGTGTTTTTGCAGCAAAACTGATTTTAATTCGATCATTATAGAAAGGTCACATATCGATTTTTTTATCTGCCAATTATTGTCCTAAGTCTCCCGCAATAATTGCACGGTTATGTCGGGCGTAAGGATCTCTATTCAATGACACATCATAGGTCGGAATTTACAATCAGAAGTCGAGATCTAGCAAATAAAGAGATGTTGACAGAGTCAACTCGCGTAAGAGTCGTAGGGGAACCGTTGCGCTACCAACATGTGGGGATTATTATTATTATTATTATTATTATTATTATTATTATTATTATTATTATTATTATTATTATTATTATTATTAGTATCAATTTAGGAAGGCTCGTCTTGTGCCGGTAACATAATGGGCTGACTCGGCCTAAGTAAGGAGTCACCCTCTTGATTATGAAACTACAGGTACATATATGTACAAATATTTACAACAGAAATAATTACAACATATACATTTATACAATAAATACAAACAACTTCAGACTTCTTATGTCCCCGTTTTTGGAATCTGTTCTTCAGTATTACTGGAACTGCGGCCTGGAACTTCATGCTTGTTTGGCGTGAGTCAGAGGAAAAGTCGTTCCTAGGAACTTTCTCACAATGTGGCAAGTGCTCAGGAGGGTGGCTTTCTGTAGTTCTACGTATGTGTAATGATGCAGGTTTAATGCGGCCAGAGAGCTGTGCAAGCTTTTTGGAATAACACCGGTACATGATATTACTATTGGAACTGTGGTGACTGATTCTAGTTTCCACAGGCGTTGTATTTCTATTGCCAGTTCTGTGTATTTTGATATCTTTGCGGCTATTGTTGTTTGCAGATTGGAGGTGTTTGGACAAGCAGTTTCTATAAGGGATGCGGATCTTTTTGATTTATCGATTAGAATAATATCTGGCCTATTGTTGCTGAGCGTGACATCGGTTATGACTTCTCGGTCCCATAGTAGTTTATATGAAGAGTTTTCGAGAATGGGTGGAGGTGTATATTTCCAATATGCAGTTGATGACTGAAGAAATCCACATTTTACAGAAAGTTTCAGGTGAATGATTTTTGCTACCTGATCATGTCGGTGCTTATAATCGGTGTTGGCCAAGTGTGGGCAACCAGAGATGATGTGCTGTATGCTATCTGTAGTTCTGGAACAGCGGCGGCAGTTGACTGAGACAACTGTTGGATCATTCATGATAAATCTACGGTAGTTCCGTGTAGCAATTACTTGATCTTGGATGGCCAGAACAAATCCTTCTGTTTCTGGGAAAAGACCGGAGTAGGTCAGCCAAGCGTGCGACGCAGGTTTGTCGATATGAGGCTCATCCAGTTTATGGGGGTATTTCCCGTGAAGAGGATTTTGCTTCCACATGGCCATATTCATCTCTTTTGTAGGTGGGGTAGAAACAGGCATTTCTGGCGACGACAGATTGAGAGGTGTATAGTTTATATCAGCTCTGCAAACAGCATGATGAAGACACGATATATCAGCTCTCGAGTAGAAATATTCTCTTAGACTTAATATCAGATTGCTATGTAAATTGACAATGATCTCGGGAGTGTAAGACGTTCGGTTGCAGATTCTGGATGGTGCATATGGTACCGGGTGAGTGAAACTGCTGTTTTCGTGTGTAACTGCTGAAGTTCTGTTTCGGTCCATTTTATGATACCAAAGGAGAATGTGAGCAGTGGTACGGCGTACGTATTCACTGCTTTGGTAAGATGTTTAGCTGTCAGTTTTGATGATAGTACCTTGTTGAGACGTGTTATATATTGCTGCGTGACATTTCTCTTGATGTCGGCATGTTTCATACGAGTGCTCTGATGAAAACCGAGGTATTTGCACATTTCTTCTTCCTCCAGCTGTTGTATGGATTCGTCGCTTAAACTTGAAGGTGTCCCTTGTGCTGAGTAGGATCCTCTGATGACAGTTTGGGTTCTGCATTTGTCCAATCCAAACCTCATGCCTATATCTGAAGAAAACGTCTTGGTAATTGAGAAAAGATGTTGGAGATGGGGTTTGGTAGAGGCATACAGCTTGATGTCATCCATATAGAGTAGGTGGCTGATTTGGAATAGGTCTTCTCGCTTATTCTTAATGCTAAATCCATACCCACTTGTGTTCAGTAGGTAGGATAGTGGATTTAATGCCATGCAGAACCATAATGGACTCAGTGAGTCCCCTTGGAAGATCCCTCGTCGTATTGGTATGGGTCTTGTTGCAACACTGCAGTTTCTTAGAGAAACGTGAAGTGAGGTGTTCCAGTCTGCCTTTACCGTCTTCAGGAAGTGAATGATTGAGGGGTCAACTTTATATAGTTCCAGAACATGTATGAGCCAAGTGTGTGGTACAGAATCAAAGGCCTTTTGGTAGTCAATGGAGCACGTGTATAGGTTCCTGGATTTATAGTGTGCTTGTTCCAGGACCACAGTGTCGATAATCAGTTGCTCCTTGTACCCCTTGGTATTCTTCTTGCAACCCTTTTGCTCCTCGGCAATGATGTGGTTTTCCTCGCAGTGTTTCAGAATTCTGTTGGCTATTATAGATGTAAATATCTTATATAAAGTAGATAGACATGTTATAGGCCGATACTTCGCTGGATTTTGTAGATTTTCATCCTTTGGTTTCAGATATGTGATGCCAGTGCATAGGAAAGCTGGGAATGTTGCCGGGTTGTCTGAAAATTTCTGGAAATGTTGAGTCAGAAGGAAATGAGTACATGTAAATTTCTTGTAGTAATAATTGTGTATATGATCAATGCCTGGGGCCTTCCAGTTCTGCAGTTTCTTGATGCTCTGTTGTATTTCTCCGATCTCAACAGCCTTGGTTGCCATATGCTTCACTTCATTAGTTCTATCTTTCAGTTCACTGATCCAATGCGCTTCCGCATTGTACTCTATTGGGTTCGGCCATACTCCCGACCAATAGCTGTGAATTTTTTCTTCGCTGGGCGTATTTCCATCTTGTGCTGCATCTTGTGTTCTCTCGTTCAGATTGTTGTAGAACTGTTTCTCATTTCTTTCGAACATTGCGTTCTGTGATTTTCTCTCTGTGGTGTTTTGGTATCTTTTGAGGCGCTCGGATAATGCGGCCAACTTTTGCTTCATGGTTTCGAGGGTTTCTTGTAGTAGTGTGCTTCCAGGTTCCTCCAGACTCTGCCTTGAACTGATTTTCAGAATTCGAGTAATTTTGTTATTTAGGCGTTTCCCTCTTACTCCATTCTTGTATTGCTGCAGGCGATTCACGTCCTGGCGGATTTGGATGATGCGTTCTTTCAGGCGTTTTTCCCAAGGTGGTTCTCTCAATTTTTTCTTGACAGACTTATTGTTAGGCAAAAATGGCTTTCCATTGTTCAGTCGCACTGCGGCAAGTGCTGCACAGTATATAGCAGTATGTACTTCAGGGAACGTCTGATGCTCTTTCAGATATTCTGGCAAGACTTTCGAATTAAGATCTTCAATGATTTTCCCAAACTTTTTGGATGATCGCTGCCTCGGCTGTATGGGTCGTTGTGTAGGATCGGTACCAGAATATTCTATAAGGGCCTTGTAGAATTCAACATGTGTCTTGTCATGAAGGTCAGAGTTATCTGAAAGTATCACTTCGGGAGTACTTGTATGTACTGTTATATCAGTATCAGGTGGACTGTTAACCGTTGAGTCAGACTCGGTACTTTCAAGATGTGGAAGGAGTTCTTGTGTTACTTCTTGTCTGATTCTACTAAGAACAGGACCCGGGATCAAATTGTTCTTGATGATTGATCTTTGTTGATCTGCAATGCGCTGTTCAGTAACGTTCATTGTTGGGTACTGTTTTGTAAAGGCTGTGTGTAGTTGTTGCCTATATCCTGCAATTTCAGTTTCAATACGAGTTATTCGAAGATATGCCCGCATGATAAATTCATTCATATCATTGTTCCATTTAATGCGTTTTTTGGGCTTACTGATACTAGAGGTCGTACTTGGTATAAAAGCACTCGCACCAGGTGCGGTATGATAATCAGGTTCTTGTGTTCCGCCATGATCGTCTTGAGCTACTGTAGCTTGTTCGGATGACCCGATGGGAGGCCAGCAGCTTACACTCCCACCACCACCGGCTCGCATGCTGTCATCTCTAGCGGTGGCTCCAGAGATGCCCTGGCGCACCCCAGGCAGCGGCATTTTCCGAGGCACAGTTTTAGAACTCTTCATAGTTGATTTTTGCTTTTTATAACCTACAGCCAGGTGATGTGATATTCAGCCGCTCCATTGGAGACAGACGCTGACCACTTTGCCGCTTGCTGCAAATCAGACGCAAAGTGGATTTGGGTCGGTTCTTCCGCCCTCTCTGCCATTCGGATATGTCCTCTTCTGCCGTTGAAGCCGTTGACCATTTTTCCTGACACCTCAGTTGATCCGCGGGTGCTTATTTGGCGAAGCCTTATTCGCACCTATCCTGCATATCTACAGGAGCTTCCCCTGTCAGCCATTGGGACGCGCCGTGTCGGGGTTGAGGGCCCCCACCCCAGTGTCTTACGCAGGGTTATGCCTAGCTCTTACTAAATTCAGAGCTAAACCTCCACGTAAGCTGACCGGGCACGGTTATTATTATTATTATTATTATTATTATTATTATTATTATTATTATTATTATTATTATTATTATTATTGTACCGGGAAGTACATCTGAACCCCGTGCATTTAAATAAAGAGCCTTGAAGAAAGCTATCTATCACATAAATCTTGAAACGACTAGTGCAAGAAGTTGGGACGTTGGTCAACAGATGTCACTACTAAAGTGATAGGGTAATGTGTTATTTTAAGGTTTCCTAAACTGGCTAGATTTCTTTTGTTTTTGGTGTATCATAGTTGGCAAAACTTCTAGCTCTTCCCCCACCTTGGAATCTCAACCAATAGAAAAATTCATGTATTTATTTTTCTGCCAATCACATGTTTCTTGTAACTTTTCTATTGTCCAATGAAATGAGAGGGTGTGTCCGGTTTTAGTCCAGAGCCTTCTCGAACCTTCCTCTCGGCTATAAAAGCTGATGCCTTTTAGAGATAACATGTCTTATTGATCGTCGTGTTGCTGAGTGTGTGTGTTAAGAGAGGAGGCGGGGGCCTCATCCATCGGCAGGCAGAACATCAGCTAAGGTAATGGCCACGATTCTTCCATCTCAGTAGTTATCTCCATAAGCTGACCGGAGGGGAATGTTCCCAATCTTTAACTATCTAACAGTCAATTTCCTAAAATGCAAACTTTCTTCCTTCTAATGTAAAAGTTCAAGTAAGTAAAAAGTAGGCCTACTTAAACTGAAAACCGGAGATAGAGTGTGCGTTACCCTCTCGAGTTCCCTTTCAATTAATCTTGAGTTAACTTCGATTTTGTAACTGTTTTCAGTATTGTAAATTGTAATTTAACTTGTCCATCTAGTCACCTCAGTAGTTTGGGATTATCGTCTGCGGCGTCGTGCACAAGCCCAAGTAGAGTTGCAATCTTTAGTTCAAGGAGCGCAAGTGTACGCGTACATACATTTTTGAGTTTGGGGCCAGTAATGGAACCTGTTGCTTTCTATAAAGGCCCGGTAGAATAAGTATTTCTATACTCCTGTAAAAACTTTTCTGTTAAGTAGTTAAACTGTTGAGTGTTGAAGACAGTGATATCTGTGGGTTGTGCCTAGAGAGGCCTCAAAGTGTAAATTTTATTGAGCAACGACGCTCTGATCTCTTAACTGAAAGGTTGCCTTGAGCAGGCTGTAAGGATTTGGGAGCGCGGTCTCCTTGGTTGAATTATAGAGCATAGAGACTTTCCTTTTAATGTAATAGATATTTGTGTAAATATTGAGTGGTGCCTTTGGATGGCCGTAACTTGTAACCGTTGGAGCAAAGTGCCTTTGAAAATTGTGTTCTGAATATCCTGTAAAAGAAATTGGGAGATTCGTCTCCTTGACTGTCTGTCTGAGCGCTACACTAGTGTTGTAGGGACTTCTGTAAATAGGGAGCTCAAATTGTAACGAACCTTTTCTAGGTTTCTCTCTTTTTCTATTTTGTACCAAACCATCTCTGTACGTGAAATCTGGTTGTTTTGTTGAAATTTAATATCTGAAAAGAGATATAACCTTAATTTTTAAAGTTTTAAATTAATCTTTTGACTGTCATAGATAGGCCTATTCAAACCAGCATCTTCTTCCACCTCTCTGTTCCACGGCAACTCCGTAACAATTATTATTATTATTATTATTATTATTATTATTATTATTATTATTATTATTATTATTATTATTATTGTACCGGCTGGTACACCTCTACGCCGCACATTTGAATTTTCCGTCTTAAAGTATTCCTCTACAGGAGAAACTGTGAACTTAAAACTGGATCTACTTAAACTTTTGCTCTGAAGATGTCACTGTGTTAATTTCGTCGTGTTTTTTTGTTTATCAAGAAGTTTGGACATTGTCTCATAGATGTCTCTACTAAAAACTATGATCATGGATTCATAAGTTTTCCCTTTGCTAAATTTCGTTCTTTCATTTGTGGGTTGGCAATATTAATCTTTTCTTTCCGCTAGTTTTGAAGTTAGCCAATCAATTATTTCTGTAATTAATTTTTGACCAATCGTGTCTTTCTTCTTCGATTTTGTGTGTGACTGTGTACTTTAGCCAATAAACGCCTGTGGGTATGTATTAATTATTCATGAAAAGTCTCGAATCTTCCCCGACGGTATAAAAACTGCTGATTTTCTTGTCTCTCGGCCACATCATCAACATTTAATTTAGTCTATGGACGTGTAGCAGGAGGCGGGAAGCGCCTCTTTCTTCAGGCAGCAGTTCTTCAATAAGGTAATGGCAACCTAACATCTTTATTTCTTGCTAGCTCAGCAGTTTAACCCGGGGGGAAGGTCCGAAACCTTTACTATATAACCTGTCTTCAACCATGTAATTTACCGTCGCTTTTGTAAAACTTCATATATCTTTAACTGTAAATCGGGGATAGAGAGTGCTGTATCCTCTCGAGCTCCCCTTTATTTTTGATTTGAGGTGACTATGTTTTCGTAACCGATTTTCTACTCTTCCTTAATGTGTTAAATTTATTCTGTATACGAGTCACCTCCATAGTTTGGGAATAACCCCTGTTCCATCGGCCTTGAGCCTCTTAGGTTTTAAGAAGTTCCAGTCAGGAGTGCAAGTATACGCATCCATTCATTTTGTATTTGGGGCCATTTACTTAACCTATTCTTTTTCTGCTAAGGCCCAGTAGGTTGGGTACAAGATACTCCCGTTTCAGTGGTGTAATTTGTGCCTTGATGGCAAGTGATTGTAAGGTATGGTATGCCTTTAATAGGCTTGAAAACTGAGAACGGGTCAGCTCTTTTATGTATTGGAGATGTGCCTCTAGGAGGCTTGACATTGCTAGGTGGGAGCAAGTGCTCCATGAAATTAGGGGATTTTCCGCACTTTGGCAATGTGTGTTTGTGAGCTGAGAACTCAGGAAATGTAAAACTTGGGGCTTGAAGCCCAGCTTGTTAAATTGTCTCTAAATCTTGGCTTTTCCTGATCTTGTACCTGAGTGTCGGTTACTTCATTTGTTGTTACTTGTTAAATTTTCAAATTGTATGTGAAATTTATTAAGTTTTGCTATTTGCGAAAATATAACCTTTAATGAAATTTTAATTCATATCTCGGCTTTGTGGATAGACCCATTCCAGCCCGCACCTTCTTTCACCTCTGCATTCCATGGGTATCCCCGTAACAATTATTATTATTATTATTATTATTATTATTATTATTATTATTATTATTATTATTTCTTTTTATGCCCAACTGAGGAGCGCGATTGAACTTATTTAGCTGATGTCGTTGCCTTTCTATTATCCCAAAATCTCTTCATCTTCTCGCTGTGGCTTTTCTTGCGATCTTCTGACGAAGTTTTGTTGGTGTTAGTGCTTGGATGATGTTTAAAGCGGCGATTGTTGACTCATTTTCTGAACTTAGATCTGTCTAACACAATTTTATCTGTGATAGGTATTTCCTGAAGATCTTTTACAACTTCGAGCCGCCAATTGTATTCTTTTTTTTTTTTAAACTTTCATTGCTAGTGCTAGGTTCAGAATTCTTATAATCAATCTTTGATTACTCATTCTGAGAATGAATGAAAACCGACAACCTGTTTTCCAGTCAATGGCCGGGTCAGGGATGGGATGAATGAAGCCCCCAACTTGCGGAGAGGATACGAATTATGCCGGCTGCCGAGGCCTGTCGCACTCCTCTGGGGCAATGATTAATGAATGACAGATGAAATGAAATTATAGTGGAGAGTGTTGCTGGAATGAAAGGTGACGAGGGAAAACCGGAGTACCAGGAGAAAAAATCTGTCCCACCTCCGCTTTGTCCAGCACAATCTCACATGGAGTGACCCGGATTTGAACCACGGTATCCAGTTGTGAGAGGCAAGCGCGCTGCCGCCTGAGCCACGGAGGATTCTACTCTTTCTGCGAGTATGTCCATAAAATTTCAAACGTCTTTTTGCTAAATTTGTCTGAGATTTTCTCTGAGTGTTGGTACAGGTCATGAGATTTCCTTATCATTCAAATTCCCCCTGTACAGATTGGTCCAAAAATGTTTCTTAAGATTTTTCTTTCTTCCTTTTCTACATCTTTTATCGATGATCTGCCCCCAATGATGAGTCTTTCAGATGCATATAGTGCTTCAGGCTAGATTACAGTGTTATAATGTCTTAACTTTGCATTTCGGTTGATATATTTTTTATTATATCTGCTCCAAGTGAGTCTGTATGCTCTGTGTAGTTTAGAGACCCTTTCTTTCTTTGCTTCATGATTGAGTCCTGAAGGTATCTGAATTTAGGCACTTGGTATATGTTTCCATTTTGGTTTTTCATTGGTCGTCCATGTAGGTACCGAAGGCATCCTTCCATGTAGTGAGTTTTCTGATACGAGATCTGGAGTCCCGTTCTGGATTATTATATATATATATATATATATATATATATATATATATATAAAAATAATTCGCTGCGGCCATCAAGGACCATATTAAATCTTCTTGCATTTGACACTGAACTTGGCCTTCTTTAGAGCCCAAATTTCCCTCATTCTTTGTGAGTGGGCCTGCTCCTCTCTCGGTTGCTCGTCTCGGTTTAGCCCGTTCGTCAACATTTTCTTGCGGAAGCGATCTCTGTTAAGGGCTTCTTCTGCTGAGATATGTAACATTTGCAGGTCTTCTTTGGTATTTCTAAACCAGGGAATTGTGGTTTTGGGATTTGAACAAAAAAGAAGTGAAAGACCTCTTTAGTTAACCTTCTTTCGTCCATTCTTTTCAGATGACCGTAAAATCGTGCCCGCCTTTTTAGGATTGTGTCAGTAATTTTCTCTGTTTTGCTGTAGACTTCTTCGTTGGATCTCTTTTGATGGATTCCATTTCTGTACTTTGATCCCAAGATTCCTCTCACAATTTTGCGCTATTTTTCTCCAGTTCTTCAAGGAGTCTTTTGTTGGCATTTATATTATTATTATTATTATTATTATTATTATTATTATTATTATTATTATTATTATTATTATTATTATTATTATTATTTTCCTGAAATTGTACATGTACAATTTAGGAGTGGTAGATGGAGATAGAGCAAGCCCCGCCTATACGAAAGTGCCTTCATCCCCGCATAAACTCTGTTGAATATTTACAGATGTATAGACAATTTTAAATTTACATATTTACACTCCAAACACCGTACTATTAGAATAATTATTTTCTTGCTTTTTTCTATATATATTAAAGTAAGCTGACCATCTCATTGGTGAGTACCAAGCTGGTTTTCGAAACGGAAGATTATGCGCAGAACAAATATTTAACCTGAAGAGCTTTCTCAGAATAAGAGCTTTGAGAAGCCAGAACACCGTGCTGATATTTGTTGATTTTAAGAAAGCGTATGATTCAATTGACAGGCAGACTCTATTTAACGTCCTAGAGGAATTCGGAATTGACACGAAAACAAGAATGTTAATAAAACAAACCCTGACAGAAACTTTCTCAAAAGTCAAATTCTTCCGTGAAATTTCTGAACCATTCGAAATAAAAACGGGAGTCGGACAAGGGGACTGCCTATCACCAATTCTCTTTAACATTGTTCTAGAAAAAATCATTAGAACCTGGTAAAAAACCTTGGAAGGGAAAGGAATAAAGGGAATACATTTAGGGAGGAAAGGACAGAACTTAGTAATTAAGTGTTTGGCTTTCGCGGATGATCTTGCGCTCTTGGTTCATAACCGAGAAAATGCCCAAATTATGCTGAATACTCTAGATGAGATCGCTGAGAAAACGGGTCTCAAAGTGTCATATGAGAAGACGGAATACATGGAATATGGACATCAAATGGAGAGACACTTAGAAAGGAAGCATGGGACTGTAAAAACAACTGAGAAAGTTAAATATCTAGGGGAATGGATAGAACCTAACGGATTGGATAAAGAGGCGAATAGGGCAAGAATTAGAAAACTAGAATTGGCTTACAGGTTAACCCAGAACAGATACAACAAAAGAGCAATATCTTACAAGGCGAAACTTAGACACTGCAGCACAGTGGTAAAGCCGGAGGGTGTCTACACTTCAGAGAGCCTGACGATGAATAAAAAGGGTGAGCTTTAAGAACTCGAAAAAAAAAGAAAGAAAAAGGAGAGGAGAATTTTAAGGAAAATTTTAGGAGCACAGAAAAATGCTGATGGGGAGTGGAGGAATAGGAAAAATGATGACCTCTACAAATACACCGAAAAAATCACTGACACCATGCGAAAGCGAAGGCTAAAATTCTATGGGCATCTAGAAAGAATGGATGAGAAACGGCTAACTAAGAAAATATTCAAGTACATCACTGGACTAAAAGCTTCGACGAAGTGGGTGGAAGAGGTAAAAAGAGATGCAATAGAAAGTGGACTTACAACGGACATGGTTCACAACAGAAAAGAATTTAGAAGTCGAGTGGACAGCATCAAAACATTCCAGGAGAAACCACCAAAATGTAGACTCAAACTGGTCATATCTGAGAAAGAAAGGAAGATCAGAAGTGAAAGGATGAAGGTGTTCTGGCAGGAGAAGAAGAAGAAGAAGAAGCCTTAAGTTCTATGCGGTCCATAGGCGGCCAAATTCGGATACAAGAAAGAAGAGTAAGGAGACCCTCAATCATACCGCTGTATACACACTCATACCCCTTCGCCCACATTCAACTCTACTTGACGCACAATTCTTCAAATTCTCATTTATACAAGTTACATACATCCCGTATGGGTTCCTATTTAAATATACATTTTCTTTACTGAGTGGAGGTAGTGAAAAAGAGGAAGCACTTTTACTTCGAAAGCTTAGAAAAAATTTCGATGGTCAAATCGCCGATTATTTCTTATTTATTTTTATTGGTTATTTTATGAGTTACTTTGTTTGTTTAAGCGGAAATTGAGATTAGAATTGCTCTGATATAATGAGCCGTCCACTCCCTGCAGCGGTTCCAAGCGTGCTGAATCACTCGAAATCAGAGATTCGTGACGCAACTTCTCCGGCGGCCTAATGACATCATCGCGATCAAATAATCTATGAGACATATAATTCAAGAACAAAACTATGCAATGGTATATTTGCATTGGACGTAGTCTTTAATTCCTCAAGAATAACTGCCACGCACTCTAGAACAAAATTTCGTGACGGTTCAAGATGCGATCATGAGTGGTTGTAAAAATGTTTTCACAGAAAAAAGTCAGTCAGTCAGTCAGTCAGTCAGTCAGTTACTTGGTTGGTAATTAATCCGGTTTTCACTGTCATCCTTCATTCCAGCAACACTCCCCATTCTCATTTCATAGCATCTATCAATCATTAGTAAATCACTTTGGGAGTGGCGACTCCATCTTACTAATAGCCTATATCTGCTTCGTTCATTACATTCCTGACCCGGTCAATGACTGGAAAACAGATTGTAGGTTTTCATTTTCATATTGATTAGTAAAATTAATGACGAGCAGTTACTTGAAAGTATACCCATTTACGTTCCTCAAAGTGATGGCAGGTTCAAGAATGTATTTTACATCAAGAAGTGCCACACCAGTAGCATAGCCAGGATCGGCCGATATGGGGGTTATACTTACAAAATGATGACTGAAGATAATGCAGTAGCTTGTGCGTGTGTGGTGCGCGACTGTCTTTATAAGCCACTGATACAAGTGAAATTATGTTGATATTCAGATTGCAATACACAATAAAACCTTGCATTAAAATACAGAACAAGAACAGTACGATCATGGTCAACAGTTTTACAGAGAATGGTATGTTCAGATTACAATTTTCGAGACTTCTTAGAAAACACGCTCAACAGATATGTTGGTTTTACAATTATGTCTCTGTGAATGTTCAAAAGAGCCAACACTTTGAGTCGAATTTCACTTGTTTAATGTCAGTTTTCCTTCATTTTATTTTGTAAAACTTCCATGGGTAGGGTATTCTAACTCCCAGTATCCCCCCCCCCCCTCCCCGTTGGCTACGCCCCTTGTGCCACACAGAAGCTCATAAGAACTTTCCTCTTAATAGAATTCTAAAACTTTTTAATAAACTGAATAACGTATATAATGTGGATTTCTTTTCTACAAAAATCAACTTTGAATTGGCATGTGATACTTTCCTATACACCATATACCGTTGAAGGTTATCTCCGTATTGCCTACGTGTCTGATTTCGTTATTCCAGTCATTATTTTCTTTCTTATGCCTACATTCTACAGTTAAATTGCTCTTCTTCTATTTCAATCCACAGCTTTTTTTTAAATACCTATAAATTAAATATTCTGTTTCACTTCCTAGAATATTCATTTACGTTCTGTATCATGTTTATTTCGTACTCTCTATTCTAATATCATTACTATAATTTAACTGAATAACTAAATATGTTCCTTTATATTACGTACCACTGTAAAAATAATTTATTATAGTAGCTGTATATTTTATATTGTACGGTAGCCTACCACCAATGGTCTCTTTTTTGGAACCCTCAAATATAAATTGAGTACTACATTGTATTATTCAGTTTTAAGTACTGTATTCTGTTTTTATTTTTATTTGTTTGTATTTAATTAGCATTTAGTACTGAAATTCGTATTTGTATATTGTAAACATTGTAATTGGGCGAAAGCCAGTTATGTTCATCATTCAATAAAAAAACATGAGTAACTTAAAAATATGTACGAGAGAGAAAATGAGAAATTAAAGATAAGGAAGAAGAAGGAGAAGAAAAATAGACACACAGAGAGAGAAAATAAAAATCTGAATTACATTGAGGATTTTCCAAACTGTGAAAATACTGGAATGAAAACAAAGATATAACTAAATGGATAAGTGATTAAATTGATGCTGATGGTGAAGATGATCGGCTATCACTCGCAGACGAATATGATTGACTTCCTCAGATGTTACTAGTGAGTCTATGAGTGTTTAGGTGACTGTAGAGGCCAATTCTCGAGCCACAAATTCTTCTACAGTGGCGGCAAGCATTTCCAGCGTTGAGATCCAGTTACTGAGGTCTTAAAATTATCTATAAGTTAAACATTCTAGTTCTCTTCCCAGAATATTCCTTTGCATTTTGTACCATGTTTATTTCGCACTCTCTCTTTCCTCCCTTTATTATAATTATGTAACTTCTCATAATTGTACATGATTGAAGCGAAGTCGCTTATTTTGTACCTGTTCGGAGCTTTCAAACTCCGTTGTAAAATTCCCGAGCTTCCAAGGTACAGTTGAATTACTTTGTTAGGCCCCTAGGCTCTCTGCTGATTAAAACATACAGTATATATAAGGAAAGAAATAACATTTCTAAAATTTTGTTGGTGTAACTTTAACTTTGATTCCTTTCTTGTCTGCCCATTCAACCCAGGCATTTCCTTCGCCTCTGTGGATTCATCCTGAGGAAATCCTGCTCTTTACCGAGCAGTTCACTTCTCGATTTTAAATCGCCAGCGTTGTTGTTCGAAGTTCTTAGGACTTTCGTTGATAAGTCGACGCCATACCAGGCGATTAGCTGCTTTTGTTTCCCAATTAGTGGTGTTGATGTCGCTGTTCTTCATGTGCAACTTAGTACGTCCTTTAACCTTATTTGTTGTTGTTGTTGTCCACCCTCGTGTCGAGGGCCCCACTTCAGTTGAACATAAGCATAAAATTTGCTTTGGGAGGCGAAAATCAGGCATACGAATGACATGGTCTGTCCAACGAAGTCGATGTTTCCTGATCATAGCCTCTATGCTGTTGGTACAGGTTTCGTCCAGGATACTGATATTAGTTCCATGATCTTGCGATTTAACCCTAAGATCTTCCTCAGACAGTGCTGATGATATTTATCCAATCACTTTATGTGCCTCCTGTACGTGGTCCAAGTTTCACACTCATAAAGGAGTGTTGGTGTTACAATAGCCGGGTACACATGAAGTTTTGTCTGAGTACTGACGTTAGGTTATCGAAGACCCTTTGACGTAGACGACCGAATGCTGCATTAGTGTTTAAAGTACCACAGTATTAAATATCTTAAGGAGCACCGATTATAACAAAAAAAAAAAGAACAATATCTGCATGTATAACTTAGAAATTCAATCCTTTAATGTTTGTTAAAGGCAGTATGTGATTTTGAAATTAAATCTATTCTTGCAACAAATTTGTTGTAATAACAGAGCATTTTAATAAATGGTGAATTCAAGTGATGAGATGTTCCGGATCTTTGGATGCGAAATACTGCGTTCTTGCGAACTTTAACTTGTGGAACATGAAAGCATAAAAAGTCAATAGTCCTATGGAATCAAATTTATTGTTTGCAATTGTGTTTGGAATGAGGATAAACCGAAAGAAAACCAAATTCCTGATACTTGGAGGTAAAGGTGAAAAAGCAACAATCAAGATAAAGGGAGAAATTATTGAACAGGTAAATAAGTTTAAGCATCTTGGAAGTATTGTGACTGAAGACCTTCACTCTATAATAGACATAAAAGCTCGAATTGCCTTAGCCAAGGAAAGCTTCAACAAGAAGAAAAAACTGCTTTGTGGCCCGCTAGAGAAAGATCTGAGGAAGAGACTTGCAAGGTGTTACGTATGGAGTATAGCTCTATATGGCGCTGAAACATGGACATTAAGGAAGGAAGAACAGAGAAGAATAGAGGCATTTCAGATGTGGATTTGGCGAAGAATTCAAGGAGTAAAGTGGGAAGATAAAATATCAAATGAGGAAGTTCTGAATAGAGAGGGAGAAGAGAGGAGCGTGATGACCGTAATCCAAAATAGGAAGAAAAATTGGATAGGGCATAATCTAAGAATACTACGAATAGCAATTGAAAGGATGATAAAAGGAAAACGAGGAAGGGGAAGGAGACGATACCAGTTATTAGACAGCATTAGAAAAAGAAAGGAAGATTATGCAGCAGTGAAGAAAAGGGCACAAGATCGAGAGATATGGAGGTCACAGCCATGACTGGACCTGCCGGATGGCAGAACAACCTATGAAAATGAAGTTGTGTTTGACGTTTGTAACGAAATAATAATGCTTCTTTTGCGTAGCGATTTGAGTTTAAAATTACTTGAATCAGAACCCAAATATTTTATTTATGTTATAATACACATACCATAAAATGTATTTTGAACAATAGCATGCATTTCTTCCTTTGAACGCGTATAATTTTGTAACGGCTCCAGTAATGTAATGTAGATATATTTTCATAACTACTCGTACCTGCCTTTGCTATTGGTGTGATTGTTGACAATTTTCTACCTTTCACGAAAGTATGGCGTCTTTAATGAAAGCCGGGCTGAGTGGCTCAGACGGTTGAGGCGCTGGCCTTCTGACCCCAACTTGGCAGGTTCGATCCTGGCTTAGTCCGTTGGTATTTGAAGGTACTCAAATACGTCACTCTCGTGTAGGTAGATTTACTGGAACGTAAAAGAACTCCTGCGGGACTAAATTCCGGCACCTCGGCGTCTCCGAAAACCGTAAAAGTAGTTAGTGGGACGTAAAGCAAATAGCATTATTATTATTATTATTATTATTATTATTATTATTATTATTATTATTATTATTATTACTTTAATGAAAGATTGAAAGAAATGCTAACTGAGGAGCTAGTATTTCTAGACATCCCTTAATTATATAATGTGGGATGTTATCTGGATCGCTTGCCTTTGTGGATTTTAGTTTTCATTTAACGACGCTCTTTACTCCGCCTTCCGATATGGAAGTAATATTGAGTATATCCATAGTTGATAATACAGGAACATCATCCAAAGCCATCTGAATTATATTATAAGTTAAGTCCGCGCTTATACTATACTAGCAAATGTACCCGTGCTTCGCTACGGTATTCTACATTGTATACGGATATCGACGTAAATACTGTGCGTGCAGCAAATGAGATTGTTTTAAAATTGCATGTCTCTTAGCCTTATCCGAGAAATAGCATGGGGAGGTCCACATACGTTGTTTCCAATGTAAAGTGAGGGTTGCGGAGTTGTGATGATAACGCCAGGCTCACATGCCTACTGGCATTCACAATCGAGTTGGCAAGTTTACATTATAATTGCAGGCCCCAATGCCTACTGCGCGGTCACAATCGATTTGGGGAGTTTTAGTTACAACGGCAGACCCAATTCCTACTTTCAGACAGGTTACAGTTGAGGAGTTTTTATTATAATACCAGGCAACTTCCCTACCACCAGTCAAAATTGAGTTGTGCAGTTATCATTATAATGACAGTCCCTTTTTACTGCTGCTAGCCAGCTTACTGCCAGTAACACAGAATTAGTGAGTTTCCATGAAAATAGCAGGCCACTATGCCTAGTGCTAGTCAAATTTTAGATTGGAACATTTGCTTATAATGGCGGGCACCCTGGCCTAGAGCCAAACACAATAGAGTAGGGGACTTTCGAAAAAAACTGCATGATCCCTTGCCTTCTGCAAGACAAATCGAAAAGTGAATCATTCATTAAAATGGTAGGCCCTCCTTACTAATGCCAGTTACACAGGAGTTGGAGAAGGACCCCATTCCTACTGCCAGCAGTCAAAGTCGGTGTAGGGAGTACTGATTACAATAGCAGACACATCCTTTCTCGATCGCTACAAATCGACATCAATGAATATATACAGATGGACATACGAAAGTATATGAATGTTTACAATATTGCAGACCTTCATTTACAGATTAACTGCTGCTAAACGGTACGTCATATCGACAAAGGATTGTACCGTAAGGCGCAGTATTTAGCGATCTAAATGGCTGGTCCTATGATATTTTCTCGCAACTAATCTATTCATGGGTCAGATTGAATCAGAAACGTTGAATAGGTTGAAATTTGTGAAAGAATATCTTACATTGCATTACTTTTCGGATAATTATGTGACATAGCATTTGGCTCATATATGGGTACTGGGTGGGCCAATGTTCGTGTAGAGTTTGATCATACTGTAAGTGATTGAAATGATGCACATGAGAAGAAAAGGTTTAGTAATTAATTTCCATTAAGGCAGGTAGATTTCCATTAAGTTTGGTTGTGTGTATTTTGAGGGAGTGCAAAATCACGGTTTCGGTTTCGTGTAAACCTCCAATTAGTTCAGGGATTTAGAAACAATATTTGCCCTAAAACCTCCCCAAAGGACAGGTGGATTCTAAATATGAAGTTTGATGGAAATATATCCAGTAGTTTTCAAGTTAGAGAAAGACAAACAGACCAACAAACAAACAAACAAACAAAGAAACAAACAAACTAACTAACTAACTAACTAACTAAGTAACAGACACCAAGGAAACCTACCCTTGGACAGATGGATGCTATATATAAAATTTGGTTCAAATATCTTGTTAGTTTTCAAGTTGTACGCTTTACACGCACCCGCTCTTGCGCAAAAACGGTCCGTTAATGATATCTCCCTTACTAAATCCTGTTATCGAAATGATGCACATGAGAAAAAAAGGTTTAGAAATTAATTTTCATTAAGGCAGGTTGAGTGCAAAATCACGGTTTCGTAAACATCCCCACTCAGTTCAATGATTTAGAAACGATATTTGCCCTAAAACCTACAAAAGGAGAGGTGGATTCTAAATATGAAGTTAAGGTGGCAATATATATTTAGTAGTTTTCAAGTTATAGGACGACAGACAAACAGACAAACAAACAGACAAACAGACACCAAAGCTAAAAATGATGCAGATGGTCATTATTACACCTGAAACGGATAACTGTACGGAAATTTCGCCAAAATAATCAATGTACAGACACACGGTCGTAACGATTTTATTTATATAGATGACGGATAAGCATGACCACGTTGAAAAGTGCAGACTTCCACTTCGAGATTCATATCTCCTAAACGGTTTATGATATTAAGAAACGGTTTCCGCCATCAGACGCCTCATTTATTGCTCTACATGTTTGTTTCTAAACCACTTCCTCGTATCTCCCATACTAAGGGGGTACATTGAGTTCAAAATTTGAATAGGGTGAAATTTGGGTGCATTTTTAACATTTTACATTACATTTAGCCTACTTATGTATAAGCTAGAATCATGAAATTTGGTACACATATGTCCCTTAATCGTGCCAATGTGCGCAACTAACGTGATCATCCTATCATTCTTATAAGTGTGTCAAACAATGAAATATACTTGTAATAATCACCAAATTTACGAACAATCCAGAAATACGGCCAAATTTAACATATAAGGGAGAGAGATACGACAAAATGTCACAGGACCAAAGTTGTAGATCACTCCGAATTGAAGGGACATTGTGCCATCCGTTTTGTGATACGACTTACTGTTTAGCCAAAAAATAGCTCAAAAGGAATGTCTGCACAGTCATTAAAATTGCCTCCATATTTCGATATCTTTGGGGGTAAAAAGTGAAAAATTTGAGCATCTTGGAATTTTCCCGCCGGTTAGGGACCAAAAGCTATAATTTCACCAAATTTTAATTGTCTACCTCGTCTGGCAGGTTGTGCCGCCATCTTGATTTGGGGGGATAGGGGATAAAAATGAGGAAATTCCCGAAAATTTTTAAGCCCACGAAACCTATAGGTTATCGTTTTGGATATACTATACGACTGTGTTCTTATGCTGAGCCCAAAATTTTAGCCCCCCCCCCCAGCGTGCCCCCTTCAGGGAATTTTGAGAATTTCCGATTTTTCTAGGGATCCTGGGGTCATCAGGTTCCCCCGTACCAAGTTTCAAATTTCTGAGATTTCTGGAAGTGCCTCATTAATTCACGTCTTTTTTTCATTTTTAAATATTTATATATACATCGCTCCAGCCCGACTTGCTTTTATATATATAGATACGCCGACGATAAATATTAAGCAGTTACCTTGTTAGCGGCAATTATTAGACTATTTAAAAAGCAACCGAAACAAAATTTTCATCCCCTGTCAACGGTAATCAAATCAGAAAATAGACGAGATCCAGCAGAAGAAAAAAGAAGGGCCAAGTAGACTACGAAAAGTGAACGACACCGTAGGCCTCACTAGGACAAGAGTTGGTCAAAATAGATTGGACAGGTAGGATGAGTGACACAAGTGAATTAGGGACCGCGTGATCACCAACGCCCGCTCCCAAGCTTTGAACGCGGGGGATAACATAGCAGGGTAACAACAAGTAGAACAGGCAATGCTTCGAGGCGACAGGTATCGGCCTGCTATGATACATCATTGCTATGCCTCTTGGTAACGTTGATATCCGTGTAACTGAAAAAAGACTCCAGGGAAACAAGAAAAATTTCTAGGTAAATGAGCACAAGGTAGGCAGACGGTTCAATATTTGGGTTCATTGGTAATTTGTAAGAACGAGGTATATGAAGGAGATAAAAATAGAATCTAAGCTGGTAATAGATTTGCTTAATATTATGAGGACCATTTACCTCTTGACTCCAGCTATCATTCCGGTACAAGAAAAGACTGGAAAAAGGCCTTGACAACGTTGTGAGGTGAATGGCAGGCAATGTTTGTATAGAAATAATAGGAAAGTAAGGTTGTAAGTTGCACAAATAGGGAAAGTTCTCTCAGTTTTAATTACTGCGTTGTTGAGGTGAAAGTACCTCATGGGGTCCATTGTAGGTACCTAGATGTTAATATAACGAAAGATCTTCATCGAGGTAATCACATAAACGGGACTGAAAATAGAGTTTACAGATTTCTTGATATAGTTGTGAGCGTTTTGAGGGTATTTGGGGGTTGTAATAAGGATGTAAAGGAGACCATTGTAAGTCTCTAGTAAGATAACAATTAGAGTATGCTTCCAGGCCATGGGAACCTCGCCAGGATTACTTAATTCGAGAACAGGAAAAGTCCTAAGAAAACCAGCACGACTTAGGTAATATCCGATGAAAAAGTTGCGAAGTTTGGGCTGGGAAGACTTGGGAGAAAGAAGACGGTATGTTCTGAGACGTCAGTGGTATTATGGCTAGGAATGATGTTATTAGACGAATGAGGTTGAGTCGTGTTTTCAAAAGTAGGAAAGATTACAATTCGACGATATAATCGGAATTCAAGAGGATAAATTGGGGAAAATATTTATTTAGAGGAAGATGAATTGTTCTTCTTAAGAAGGCGTCTCTAAACGGAGGTGGGCGCTGCACGAAGCCAGCCCTGATCTTGACAATGCAGCATGAAAGGCTTCTTCTGATGTACATCTCTGCCATCTTCGAATGTCTTTTAACCATGAATTCCTCCGTCTCCTAACGAAACTTTCCCCTTGTATCTTTCCTTCAATAACATGTCTTAGGATCGCGTTTTCCTTTGTTTTTGCATTTTCGTCCCATTAAGGACCTCGACATTTGATATTTTCAATATCCATTGTATGCGCAAGAAATGGCGATAGGCCTACAAATAGATTTCAAAGTCATCGATACGTTTTTCAATACTTGGGTCCAGGGTCTAGCTTTCACATCCATATAGGAGAATTATACAGGAATGAATAATAAATAATAGTGATTTTGGATTTACGTTCCACTGACTACTTTTAAGGTTTTCTAAAACGCTGATGTTCCGGAATTTAGTCCCGCAGGAGTTCTTGTACGTGCCAGTAAATCTACCTACACGGGGCTGACGTACTTGAGCACCTTCGAATACCACAGGACAGATCCAGGTTCGAACCTGCCAAGTTGGGGTTAGAAGGCCAGCGCGTGAACCGTCGGAGCTACTCAGCCCAGATAATGGTGGAGCGGTTCATATGGATTCGTCGCTGCAGGCTGATTGTGAGATCTGACTTTGTAAACAATCTCTTCATTGTGTTGATGTTTTTGCTGACCTACTCAATTCTAAATTTTATATCTCGTTTGGATTCACGTCGGTCTTTCAACATGATGCCCAAGTGTTTGAAGTAGGACATTTCCTCAACGATGAGCTACGGGTTCGATTCCTGGACGGGTCGGGGATTTTAATCGCGTCTCATTAAATCTTCTGGCTTGGGGAGTAAGTGCTTTTGTTTGTTCCAACACTGTCCTGTTAATATTCAGAAAACACACTACACTACCAACCACCACAGAAACACGCAATAGTGATTACATCCCTGCACGTAGAGTTGGCGTCAGGAGAGGCATCCGGTCATAAAACAAAGACAAGTCTCTGTATTTGAGACAGTTCGAACCTACGACGCCGCAGGTGTGGAAAAAGCGGTAGTAATAATAGAATAAGAAGAAGACTTGTTCAACTACAGACTTTTTATTGCTAGATCTGCTCGTATTGTCTGTTTAGAGAACACCGTCCTTTTTTATTTTGGAAGACTTCATATGTAAGCCAAACCCTTCACTGTGCTAAACTAAGCTATTTCTTTCGATAATTTAATATTTATTAAGCACAATGTGCATACATAACGTGAAATGCAATATCTATACATGTAGCCTATAGCGGATCATGGACATCATTCACAGTTCTTTCACCAGTCTTTAGGAAATGCACTAAGAAATTGTGTTCCTTTGGAAGTGATAACGAGAACAGGTCACGCCACAATGTTGGCGGACACAGTCATCAGTAAGGCCGGATTTCCGTGCAAATGAATGTTTTTGAATAAGCTAGTTACTCTTCTCAAATTTTGCAAATATTTCTTTTATGACTTAATGGTTCTAAGTAATCGATCTTTTTCTCTGCATGTTTGCATGTTTTGGCCCTTTTACGATAAAATCCATGCATAATGCATATTTTGACGATTTTGGATTTAATAGCGAATATTGGGACGTTTATATAGCATAATATATCTTTTCTTCTGACTTCGCAGCAAATGTAATGTTAAGTTGCACGATAGTGCTTTTCGTGGATGTTGGTTTGCAGAATTTGGGATCGTTTAGTAAGGACCAAATTAAAATTAAGAATGAACATATAAAGTACTAAGAAAATAATGGTAACCAAAGGAAATCATAGACGGCAATTAGTAATAAGACTTGGGAAAAGAGTTCTGTTACCTTGCATGTATAACCACTAACGATAACCGAAGCATGAGGGAGGTTAGAAAGATAATAGGCTAGCAGTAACGAAGAAAAACAGACTAACAGAGATTGGCATGTGTCTCAATCTTCGAAAGACGAAATATTTGGAAAGTGGTCGTCAAACCCGTGGTACCATCCGCATCGACCGCCGGGATTTGTAGAAAACGACAAAGCTCAAATACCTTGGATCTCTAATAAAATAATTAAACAATACCACCCTGGACACTTGGATGAGAGTCATTGCAGCATGGCTAAAGTTCATTCAAGTTACTGATATTACCTGTGAGAAAAAAGATGCCTGTGCATCTGGAGGTGTCATCATCATCATAGGTTGTTTTGCTATCCGGCAGGTCCAATAATGGCTGTGACCTCCATATCTCTCGATCTTGTGCCCTTCTCTTCACTTCTGCATAATCTGGAGGTAAACAATTATAAAATAGTGGTGCGGCCAGTAGCCCACTACGGGGTTAGAATGGCAAAATCTGACAGGAAAACAGGGAGAGACTCTCCACACGATGAAGCTGAAAATTCTGCAATGGTCCCTTGTATTCACTAGCTACGTCCAAGCAACAAATGACAATGTGCATGAAACCCTTGGTGAAGCTCCAGTTACGGAGAAGCATGAGACGCCCGATTCCGGTGTTACGGTCACTCTTGGCCAAAACAGCACTACAATTTGATCCTGGAGGAAGTCGAACCCGTGGTAGACCCCTAAAGAGGAGAATGACAGGTATGGTGTGGATCTCAACCCCGATAACGTCTACAGCCCTGTGAGAGAGACGTAACAGGAAAGCACATCTCGTGTAATGGGATAAACTCTAGGAAACAAGCAGCTCTGCCGAAGAATACATTCCAAAATAAAAATAATTTGTTAATCAATAAAAACTTAAATCTTGAAACCATGAAAACGTTTGTTAAGTATTTTCTATATAGTGTATTAATTAGAGTCCAGATTTCCCTATAGGATACATACTGCGCAACGTTTATGCTATGAGGTCTGCAGAAACGTAGGGGTAAAGTTTATCAGACCCCCCTAGAAATTAATATAATATATTGCTGAAAGTGACAAAATAATTAGGCAAAATTGAAAAAGTGACCTGAAAGTTTTTAAAATGGCAAAACTGCTGAAAAAATGACATCATATGAACGCATTTCTGTAATCTGTAATTATATATTCTGTGATCAGGATTTCTGCACCAATTAAAAGATGACATATCATCAGAATCCGAGCATTGGTGATTAGACCTACAATAGTGTACGCTGCAAAAGCAAACACTGAAGAAATACTCTGAACATGGGAGAAAAAATCCAGAAGAACATATACGAACCAGTTCGAGATACCGGTGAATGATGTTGGAAGAATTAATCACGAATTACGCCGTAAATTCCACAGGTAGTGTTACCATAACAAAAATCATGACTCTGGAAAGGTAAGGAAATTCGACGAGAGTGTCTGAGGAAAGAGCTGTAAAAAGTAAGAGTAAGCTGGACAGTCAGAAAAGGAGAAGAAGACACATAATGAGATGGCAAGATGACGTACAGGAAGATCTCAGTGAAATAAGAGAAACAAAATTGACAGCGCTTGCTGTTGATCGAGAATAATGGGCTTCGATATTATAAATGTGCCATGTATTTATTTATTTATTTATTTATTTATTTATTTATTTATTTATTTATTTATTTATTTATTTATTTATAAAGTGTCCATATCATGTGCTTGGCCCTCACTTAAACACGTGCGATTTTTTAGATTTTGACACAGTATTCAAGATATCCTCAAGCAAGGATTTATGAAAGTCTGTAACCTAATGGTAATATCTTTGGTCACTTTCCAGGCGTCACTTCCGTACAGTAATAAAGTTCCAACATTTGAGATGAATATCCTTAGCTTCGTTTTTATGCTAATATGGGGTTAAGTTATCTCCATATTGGTCGTAAATCCTTGAGGTACATTATGAGAATATGATGGCCAAAGACCATCTCAAACAAAGACCTTTAAAACTCCAAAAGTCACTGTACCGAATAGCAACAGATAATGAGAAGAAAATGGAGAGGGATCGGCCATACCCTGAGAATACCACAAGAAAGTATCACAAGGTAGGTATTAAGTCGAAATCCGCAAGGTAGCCGCAGGCAAGGCAGACTGAGGATCGCCTGGAAAAGAACCATGGACAGGGAGATGGCTGGAGTCAACAAGACGTGGGAAGAGGTGAAAGCATTGGCAATAGATAGAACACGCAGGAATTAAAGGAAATAAGTCAAGTCGCTCAAGTTATAAAAATGTTTGGGCCTAAGTGAAATAAGGTATAGGCCCTAAACAATAATCAAATAATATCTCATTTAATAAAAAAGGCGAGGGTACATAAGTTAGTACTGAAGTGTCTGGTAATTAGGTTAAAGTGAAATTTTTAAATAATGAATCTGAAACATAAAGAAATGAAATAAAATTAAATGAAATGAATGTTACGATAAGTTATCTGTTCGGGAGGAACCATATTACTAATATGCTAATATTTTACTGCCTCTATTCACAGGAAGCACTCTTACAAAGAATATGAGAGCTGTGTTGTAAAGAAAAAAGGAAGATGGCGGTGTTGATAGGCCGTGGGCTGCTATAATGGTTAATTATTATGCCGCTGTCCGCCTCGTTGGCTGAACGGTCCGCGTACTGGCCTTCGGTTCAGAGGGTCCCGGGTTCGATTCCCGGCCGGGTCGGAGATTTTAACCTTAATTGGTTAATTCCAATGGCCCGGGGGCTGGGTGTGCGTGTTGTCTTCATCATCATTTCATCCTCATCACGACGCGCAGGTCGCCTACAGGAGTCAAATAGAAAGACCTGCACCTGGCGAGCCGAACCCGACCTGGGATATCCCGGCACTAAAAGCCATACGACATTTCATTATGCCGCTAGGGAAACAATTCGTGCGCACCTCCTCGTGGTGTTACTCTGAACATCCTAAGAGGAGAGCAAGATTTTTTCTAAATTTTTGTTAAACCGTAAAATACCTTTCGAAGGAACAGATAATTCCGTCGGTTTTCAGCAAATGGACATTCTTCCTCCATTTCAATAATAAAAGGATGAAAATAATATTACTCTTTATTGTTCCTCCTATTTTTGATAACGAATTATGAAGGTGTTAGCGATCTAAAAATACACCATGTGGTTAGAATTTAGGTCCGCATAAAAACCAGCAGGAAGGTGGGATTCGAAGCCTTGACTGGCAAGCACGTAGTGATGACATAAACCCCATTATAATTATTTCGTGCGGCTATTTCTAGCCTGGTGTAGCCCTTGTGAGGCAGACCTTCCGACGAGGTTGGGCGGCATCTGCCGTGTGTGGAAACTGCGTGTTATTGTGGTGGAAAGTACCGCAGTGTTATGCGTGGTGTGTGAGTTACAGGAATGTTGCTGACAGTATAAACACCTAGTCGGTGCGCCAGGGGAAATATCCAATTAAGGTTAAAATATCCGGGCCGTCCGGGATTCAACCCCGGGGCCCTCTGAACCGAAGGCAATTACTCTGACCATTCAACCAAGCATCCGTACATAAACCCTCTTGAACATGTAGGCCTATGGAATATGGTTGGAAGGAACATCAGACAACATGACAACACAGCCTTAGCACATTGCTGAAGGAATGCGATCCCATACAGGCACACGCCATCCAGCAACTTGTGAACAGTAGGCCTATCCTTGAGCATTTAAAATACATAGAAGCCAGAGGTGGAAACACCCAGTTTATTATTATTATTATTATTATTATTATTATTATTATTATTATTAACCCTAGTTTATAAAGTATTTTAGGGTTATATTTTAAACATACTGTTATAAGTTAAACATAATGATGGTAATTTACAGAACCAGTTCACGAAAGATACGATGAATGAAAATTAGGAAATGTTTGTAACAGCATTTCTGTATGAAAATATGGTATAGTGGTTGTGAAAGCTGAATATTACAGCAGTTCAAACGAGAGTCCAAATCAAGTCTCATCTTCATGAAGAACAATACAAAAATTAACTTTGTTTTGCTTGCTCATAAATTTAATAACAATTGACAAAAAGACTAAAAAACAAAAAATCTGAAGAACTGAAAAAAGTAAGTGAATTTGTAACTTAATCCGTGTTGTAAAACATGTTTTGGAAGGTTTTAGTAGTCTATATTTAAATGAATATTGGAAAATAATAATAAATAATAATGTCCGCCTCTGTGGTGCAGTGGTTAGTGTGATTAGCTGCCACCCTCGGATACCCGGGTTCGATTCCCATCTCAATCATCCTCGAAGTGGTTGTCGGTGGTTTCCCACCTGTCCTTCAGCCAAATGCCGGGATGGTAGGCTATCTAACTTAACGCCACGGCCACTTCCTTCCCTCTTCCAATCCCCGACACAGCCCCTGTTAAGAATAGCAGGTGAGGCCGCCTGGGCGAGGTACTGATCCTCCTCGCCAGTTGTATCCTCAACTCAAAGTCTCACGCTCCAGCACACTGCACTTGAGTCGGCAGAGGTGGGATCTCTCGCTGAATCCGGAGGAAAAACCAACCCTGTACAAGAAAGAAAGAGGAAGAAGTAACAATAATAATATTTGATTAACGTCCCACTAACTACTTGCACGGCTTTCGGGGACGCCGGGGTGCAGGAATTTATTCCCACAGGAGTTCTTTTATATGCCAGTAAATCTACCGACACGAGGCTGACGTATTTGCTCACCTTTGAATATTGGAAAACCGATAGACTACATTTTGGTGGAATAAATTTAGATTTAAGAAATTGAAGTTTTTTTCTATTCTTTTCTGGCAGTGTAGGAAACCAGTCTCACGAAGTTTTAGCATTTAAGGGGACCCTACTGAATTATTGGCCAAAAACCGAAAATAAGGGATTAAAACTACAAGATACTCAAAAACTTGGGGCATGTGATGATATTGTTTTCTTATGTGCGGCCATCTTAAGGGTCCTACAGAGACATGTTTAAATGACGGTTGTGGTTTAGAAAGCCTTCATAGTTATATTAAGATTAAGCCCTAAATAAAATGCATTCTATATAGTAAAATATGTAAATGTATTAATTTATATACTGAGAAACGATGAGATGAGTCAATTTAATTCTGAATCAGAAATTAACTATTCGGTTACAGAGGCGTTGTAACCACGGCCACATGGAGTCTCTGAAACGGACCCTGCGTTAGAGAACATCATAGTAAATACAGTCGAAACCGTCGCTTACTACGAAATATAGCATAAAACGACGTATTTTGATCATATTTTCGAGCAGATGTATTCGTTATAAGGTCTAATGATTTTTTTGTTTGTTACGTATTTGAGTATTGCTCATAACAATGCAAAGCTTATTATCGTGGACTTTAAATCAGTCTCTCTGTTAAGCAGTCAAGGCAAACATCGCTATGAAGATGTCGCAAAATAAAAGTGTTCAATGCTGAAGAAATGTCACACATTATATGGCGATTACAAAATGGGGAAACAAAGGTCAGCACAGCTAAAGAATTGTATCACACTAAACGATTTCTACAATTTGTCAGGACAGGGAGAAAATACACTTTCTTTTCGACGAAAATAATTTAAAAATCCAGCGGGCCAGAATATCTGAGTATAAAGATGCTGAAGAATCTTCACTTAGATGGTTTAAGAGCAAAGAACTAGTAATGTGCCGACCAATGGACCTTTCAGTCATTACTGATCTGCATTTAGAGCAGTCGCCCAGGTGGTAGTTTCCCTATCTGTTGTTTTCCTAACATTTTCTTAAATGATTGAAAATAAATTGGAAATTTATTTAACATCTACCTTGGTAAGTTATTCCAATCCCTAACTCCCCTTCCTATAAACGAATGAAAATGAAAAAACCACAGCATGTTTCCAGTCATTTGACCGGGTCAGAAATGGAATGAATGAAGCCACCATCTAGCGGCGGGGATAGGAAATGTGCCGGCTGCCGAAGCCTGTCGCACTCCTCTGGGGCAATGATAAATGACTGACAAATGAAATCTTAATGGAGAATGTTGCTGGAATGAAAGGTTACAGGGAAAAATGGAGTACCCGGAGAAAAACCTGTCCCACCTCCGCTTTGTCCAGCTCAAATCTCACATGGAGTCACCGGAATTTGAACCACGGTATCCAGCGGTGACAGGCCGGCGCGTTGTCGCCTGAGCCACGGAGGCTCCCTTGTAAACGTATATTTCCCCCAATTGGTCCTCTTGAATTCCAACTTCATCTTCTCAGGAGAGAGCCAATGAAATTCTTTGCAGTACAAACAAACTGTACTGTAAATACTTACAGATATGACATTTTCTAAACAGGTTTGTGCGAGTATCGGCTATAACGAGCTTTATTGGTGGTCGCTTCGGTGTCGTTTTAACCGATTTGGCAGTAAGTCCTGTCATAAAATACTCTCAGCACCCTAAATCGTCTACAGCGGTCACTGTACTTTACAGATTCTGATTTCTGCTATTCACAGTATTGTTGTGGACCATTTTATTCTATAGATTAGTATGTTTCCAATAATTTCGATTTCATTTAGAATTCAGGATCCCCGTGGTCACTCAAAATCTTTATGGCACTAAGAAACTCGCCCCCCCCCCCAGACGCAATAATTGAAAATAGGCCCCTCGTTTTCTGGTAAGGAAAGTTGTAAGTTTATTTCGTAGTTCAAGGTTGTATATTATTGCAATGAACACCAACGACGATAATAATAATAATAATAATAATAATAATAATAATAATAATAATAATAATAATAATAATAATAATAATAATAATAATAATAATCTAAAAGAAACATGGGAAAATAAACCAGCGAGAACATGGGAAGAACTCCGCACCAAAATCATACACAAGGCACGAGAAATGGTGCCATTAAAAAGGAATTAAAAAACACCCCTGGTGGAACTCAACATGCGACCACGCCCTAGACATAAGAAAATCTGCATTTCAGAAACAAATGTAGAAAATCCCAGAAAACTCAACAACAATTTTATGAGGCCAGAAAACAAGTAGGCCCTATCCAAAAACATCAGGCAAGAAAAAAAAGCACCTGAAAGGACAACTGGACTCAATTGAAGAAAACTTTAGAAACCACAACACAAGAGATTTCTACAGAATGTCCACAGGAAAAATCCGAGAATACATTCCACAAAACTGATGTTTCAGGAAAAAAAGACGGAAAATTGACACTTACTAATAAAGAAAAATGCCAAGAACTTACACGATACTTCTCAGAACTTTTTAACTACCCTGAACCCACTGAAAGATTTCTTGAAGAAGCATCCATTTTCACTCACCCAGAATCTACTCACCAAATCAGGAAGAAAAGCAGAGCCACATTGAACGACTAAAGAACAACAGAACCTCAGGAAGAGACGGGATTGATGCAGAATTCCTTAAGAATCTTGGTCCAAATTCACTCAAATAACTTACAGAAATCATACAGATAATCTGGAAAAACTAAAATCTCCCCGAAGATTGGAAATGTGCCTCGATTCACCCACTTCACAAAAAAGGAGACAACAACTATAGGGGAATCTCCCTCCTTGAAGTCGGCTACAAACTTCTCTCTACATATCTGTTGAAAAGAATGCAAGAACAACTCGAGCATGAGATTGGTGAATATCAAGCTGGGTTCTGCCCTCACAGATCGTGCACTGAATAGATCTTCAACCACAAAACCGCTCTAAAATTCAGGGCCCTCAGAAACCTCCCAATCATCTGTAACTTCGTAGATTTCAAGAAGGCTTATGATTCAATTGATCATCAGTCTCTATTCAGCATCCTGAAATAACAGGGACTAGACTCTGAAACACTAAACTTGACCAAACAGACCCTCACTGACACGAAGTCAAGAGTGAAATTCATGGAAGAAATCTCAGACGAATTCCTGATAAAAACTGGTGTCCGGCAAGGAGATGGATTGTCACCCCTCCTCTTCAATCTCGCCCTAGATAAGATGATGAGGGAATGGAAAAAATAACTAAAAGCGTAAAATAGCTGAACCCCGTAAACATCAGGACACAAAAAAACAAGCTTGAAAAATTCCATTCCTAGCCTTCGCGGATGACCTAGCCCTTTTGTCCAGCGATGAAGTCACAGCGATAAAGCAAGATGAAATTCTCCAAGAATGTGTCATAAAGATCAGACTTCCTATCTCTTTCCAGAAAACTGAATTTTTCTGCTCAAAACTAGACATCCATAGTCTCAATACAAAGTACGGAAAATCAACAGAGTCGCTCACTTCAAATATCTGGGTGAAATCCTTGAACCAACCGGACAAGAAAAAGTAGCCCAGACCTCAGGCTAAAATTTTATGGACATGTTAAGAGGCTTCCAGAAACTAGACTAACGCACCAAATTCTTGAAAGAGTTGATAAACTGAAGAATTTCCCTTGGACACAACAAACAAAAGCGGACATGAAGAACGCACAAATTCAGCCTGAAGAAAATTTGAATCGAAATATATATAGAAAGAAAATTGATAAGTGGGAAGTTACTCCATAGAATGAAGTACCAAAAAGAGCAGGTACCAAGTGGACGGAAGAAAGGAAGAGAATCTTTAGTGAACAGATGAAGCATCCCTGATCCTCCGCAAACGAAATCATAAATAAAGCTTCGTGTGTTCTGAAAGGGACCATTCACGCATAATAATAATATTAATAATAATAATAATAATAATAATAATAATAATAATAATAATAATAATAATAATAAGTTACACAATCTAGTTTTCAAATCCGAAGGAATGCAAATAATACACGTATTTTGTACGAACACACACACACACACACACACACACACACACACACACACACACACACACACACACACACACACACACACACACACACACACACACACACACACACACACAAGAAATGCATATTCCAACAGTAACCAAAACACGCTGACCGTCACAATATTATGAAATAATTTCGTTCCTAAGACTAAATAATTCACAACTCAATTGTCCACCATAGGCTTACTTTGCTACACTGACTGCCGAGAGTTATAAACAGGCTCGAAACTTCAGTATTTAGGGTTTAGACAAGGAGGCTAATTACTTCAAAAGCCTTGTTGATTGTTGTGAGTGGCAGGAAGGTATGGTTATTATTGGAACAGATTGGGAAACCCACATTCTTTCAGAAATAAGTAGCGCACTCCTATTGACGAAAGAAGCTCTGTACTACGACGGCCTAAATTTGGAATAACCCTCATTAATACAAAGAATAGTGTGTTGTGTGCTGTAGCTTTATCAATATGTAAAATCACTCTTTAGCTACTGATTTAAGAAACAGCATGGACCCCCCCCCCCCTTCCCGCCCCACCCTCTGGTGTCTGCGAGGTCCTTATCGCCACCACTGCTCACAATTTTATGAACTGATGTCATATTGGAATATAAATTAATCGGATATTTGAGAAACCGCACTGCTGTTAGTATAGAGAAAAGTGGGGAAAACCTGCCTACAGCTTCTAATGTTTGGAATGTGTGTCTGGGTTTTATATCAATTACTCGTCAAATATTTTTTTAAATTCTGATCATTTTTGAAAAGAATAAGTTCCCAAAAAAGAGTGATATGTAGACTGAAAGTTGTTGGATATGTGAGATTTCTCAAATCAGTTAAATAAACTCTTGATAGCAAAAAACATAACAACAAGGTTACTTAACTTGACAAACATCAAAGCAAACTACGTATCACAGTTTAATTTTGCAATTAAGTTTCATTTTTAAAATTTCCTTCTTACAACAACGCTAAGTCAAAATTCCTAACATTTTCCAACATTGTCCGTCCTAACAATATCACTTATTACAGATCAATCAGTCACTGCTGATCTCCATTTAGAGAACACGCCCAGGTGGCAGATTCAATATCTGTTGTTTACCTAGTCTTTTATTAAATAATTACAAATAATTTAAAATTAATTGAACATCTCTCTTGGTAAATTTTTCAAATCTCTAAAGCCTCTTCTTATATGCAAATATTTGCCCCAATTTTTCCTCATGAACTCCAACTTTATCTTCATTTTCTGAGCTTTCCTACATTTAAAAACACCACTCAAACTTATTCGTCTGCTAATGTCATTCCACGCAATCTCTCCACTGAGACCTCGGCACTCACCACTTAGCTGAACAGCTCGTCTCCTTTCTCCCAAGTCTTCACAGCTCAAGGTTTGCAACATTTTAGTAACGCTATTCCTTTGTCGGAAATCAACCAAAAAATCGAGCTGCTTTTCTTGGGATTTTTTCCAGTTCTCGAATTAATTAATAATCCTGGTGAGGGTCCCATACACTGGAACTATACTCTAGTTGGGGCCTTTCCAGAGACTTATAAGTCCTCTCCTTTACATCCTTACTACAATCGCTAAATACCCTCTCATAGCCATGTGCAGAGATCTGTACCCTCTATTTAGCCTACAACCCCATTTATGTGATTACCCCAGTGAAGATCTTTTCTTATATTAACACCTAGGTATGCTACTTACAGTGATCCCCGTAAGGAATCAACGCAGTAATTAAAACTGAGAGGACTTTTCGTATTAGTGAAACTCTCAACCTGACTTTTAGCCCCGTTTATCATCATACCATTGTTTGCTGTCCATTTACTCTGTTAACAATAACGCCGATAGAATTTCTTGTCATAACTGATATTCAAGTTCCTCAGATATGTCCTGTCTATAAACAGTAGGCCAGGAGAAAGTTTTCAAGGTCCCAGTAAAACCCTTACAATAAGGTGGACATGTTTGCTTTGTCACTGAAAGATGGGAATAGCCTACCATATAATTTTAACATACACGCATTAAACCTGTTTTGTCCGAAATTGGGCATTGTGTGGTTTCACAAATAACCAATACAAATGTAAATTATTTGAAGCTACCTTACTGAAGAATTCAAGAGGCTTCCCATGCGACAGTTTTAATCCGATTTTCTTCAGGACATGCATAATTTATTTTATTAGTTTTCCTAAAATGGTTGGTAACATCTTGTGTTGAAGTGCGAACACATGATGCAAGGTTTAAAATGTTTACACACATACATTTATTATCATTATAGGCTGCTATGCCTTTCAGCGTTCAGTCTGCAAGCCTCTGTGAATTTACTAAACGTCGCCACAATCCTCTATTTACAACTAGTGCTGTGGCCTCATTTAGTTCTATACCTTTTCTTTAAACGAATTCCATTTCGTTCGCCAAGTTGTTTCCAAGGAGTCCCACGCCTGTCAAATGGGAGTGAGACTCCGTTACTCCCATAAGTCCGAGGTTTGCTTAAAATGTTCTGAGCTCGGTAAATTCATGAAGCAGGGTGCTACCCTACTTACACATAGTCCAAGTGAGGATCTCTCCTCTAACGGGCTATGGACCACCGGTGGATTGTAGAGTCCTAGCCGCCTGAGCACAAGGAGGGCCATGACTCAGAATATGTCCAAGATGCCCACTCCCATTCCATAGCAACTGGTATTCCGACTCTCAGGACAACTTACTAGGCCACTCAGCCGTTGCCCATGGCTCACGAACTAGGACGTGACTACAGTAACCCACACCATGAAACACTAAAGTGTTTAAGATATAAATAATGCTCTGACAGAATGATTTTTATATACCCTACTCTAAAAGAACTGAGTGAACAGGACGACCAGAGAACTAATCCGACAAACTCTAACGAGTACGACTTCTAAGGTGAAATTCCTTGGAGAAATTTTTGAGCCTTTTGAAAGGTGGCAGCATCTCCCCTATTCTGTTTAACTTCGTTCTAGACAAAGTTATTAGAAAATGGGAACGGGACGGCAAAGGTGTGAGCATCGGAAATTTGGAAAGTAAAGTCAAGGTGAAATGTTTAGCCTTTTCTGACGATCTAGCAATCGTTACTAAGGCCAGAGATGAAAACAGATACGCCGTACAGAGATACACAATATAGCATCAAAGGCAGGCCTCCAGATACCGTACGAGAAAACACAGTAGCCTACATGGTAAATCTACATCAACATGGCTAAAAGAAAGAGAAAAGACTCCGCTAGAGATGGAAAATAGAATATTTTCACAGGTGTCCTCCTTCAGATACTTGGAGAAATCATACACCATCGGGACTAGACAGTAGGTCCAACATAGAAAGAGCCACAAAACTCTGTAAGGCGTATAAACTAATGTGGAATTACTACAACAAAAGAGTCATACCGCGTAATGCAAAATTACGACATTACAAGACAGTTGCTCTATTTGTGTAATATTTTAAAGCTTTTCATATTAGAGCCAAATGAATCAATCAATTACTAAGCTTCTGTGCAAATAGGACAAAAATGACAGAAAATATAACTTTTCCTATAAACACGATCAGATGTCACCGATCTCGGCTAGGATGGAACTTGGTGTCCTAGCAATGGAATTGCAACATCTGACTGAGCTATTGCGGTAGGTGTCGCAAACGGAAATACATTCTAATGTCGCCGCCTACCAACTTAACATATCCCAGCGGATAATAACAACAACTTGCCACATACGAATCACACACACTTTGTCAGTGGAGCACTTTTCTGAAGCAGTTTTGATCATGAATAAGGCATGTAATGGAATTAACGACTTCAGTGAAAGGGTTGCCTGCTTAATGACGGACCTTCAACAACCGAACTTAAAAAAGAAATCTACTTCGTTTGCGTTCGCTTTAATGAAGATACATGCTTACAAAGAAAAAAACAGGAAAATATCCCATATTGTGGCTGGTCCATCCTATATCCTTCCTCTCTTTGTTTCTTAAAAAATATATTTACGTATTATAAAGCACTGAAAATCTTTATATCGCTAGCCTCTTAATAATTATGCATTTCCTCGTCTTGAGAGGATAAAATTCAAACACACACACATCTACATCCATTACGTTCTTTCACACAATCTGAAGTGTGAAATAGAGTGAGAAGGAGAGAGAGAAAGTGCGTGTGTTAAGAGGGTAAGAACACAAGGAGGGGGGGGGATGGGACGAGGATGTTTTCTTTCCTTCTATTTTTACGAGACGACGATGGAGGGAGAGAAGGGAAGGATTATATGGAGAAGGACAGAGAGCGTAAGAAAAAAAAAAAGCTTTGTGAAAGGCAAAAGATCTAGCCGAAGAATTCCGATGGGAATTCGGAACTTCCTCCGAGTTAGAAAGCCAATGAGAGCCGTCGCGGTAGGCGGGTCCAAAGTCAAGACCGCACCCTTTCTTTCCACGTGGCTTGCAAGTTCGAAGAATCGTTACCAGATGGCGGGCACATCACTATTTGGAAGCGGAATCGGGAAGTCCTCTAAGTTTTAAGTGTCAGCAAAATACTTTTACTGGGGTGTTATTATATTTCAATTTGTTTACAGACATTGAAATAGACACTCGTAACTGAATAGTAAGTTTCCAGTGTACTTACAAGGATGCTGTTATAAAAATAAGGCCAATTTTACTAGGAATTCTGTATAATAATTATTTAAGATGAGTTTCTAATTTTGTTTAGTGAAAACCTACTTTGATGATTTCCTTAATATTATGAATTGGTGACTAAATTTCTAGAAAACAGAAGCAAGAGAATTAGAGTAGGTGAAGTAGTATCTGATTGTGCAATGATTAAGAGGGAGGTCCCATAAGGCAGTATTAATGCATCTGCATGTTTTCTTATATGTAAAATATTTATTTGAATAGGACTCGGAAATTCAAGACTATAAATTGCCTAAAATAGGACCTGTCGGAAGACCTAAAATATCCAGAAAAGGACTTAAAAACTGGCAAAAAACGCGATCCAAATTAATTCAACATTTTTAATTACATATTTAACGGAAGAATATAGGCAAATGTTTATAATGCAAAATTGTGGTTGGTATGCATCATACAGTGCAAAAACTATATGAGTGAAATACTTCTTCTTTAGGATTTTCAGATTTACATAATTAAGAAAAAGGAGTCCGTGTTTGTTAAAAAAAAAAAATACTTGCAAAATTTAGAATGAAATATTTTGTTAGAGAACCTGCAATGGGTCCACCTCTGTGGTGTAGTGGTTAGTGTGATTAACTGCCACCCCCGGAGGCCCGGGTTCGATTCCCGGCTCTCCCGAGAAATTTGAAGAGAGGTAGAAGTGGGTTCGATTCCCACCTCAGCCATCCTGGAAGTGGTTTTCCGTGGTTTCCCACTTCTCCTCCAGTCAAATGCTGGGATGGCACCTAACTTAAAGGCCACGGCCACTTACTTCCCTCTTCTTTGTCTATCCCTTCCAATCTTCCCATCCCCTACCAAGGTCCCAGTTAAGCATAGCAGGTGAGGCCGTCTGGGCGAGGTACTGGTCATCCTCCTCAGTTGTATCCCCGACTCAGAGTCTGAAGCTCCAGGACACTGCCCTTGAGGCGGTAGAGGTGGGATCCCTCGCTGAGTCCGAGGGAAAAACTGATCCTGGAGGGTAAGCAGATAAAGAAGAAGAAGAATCTACAATAGACATCCTGGAAAAAAGTAAATTGAAATTAGTATAACTAGAATCATATATCTGGATTGACCACACGAGTGTTACATAAATTGGAATTCGGAAACCTTACCTCAGTTAGCTTTCCAGTATAGGCCTATCACAATAGTCATCTCCAGGTTCTTAGGTGTACAGGTTTTCAGACAGCACGTTGCGAAATATAGAGAAACTCCTCATCAACGGATATTAAAAGCAGTAGCGGCGTTTGGGAATTAGAAATGGGCGGGGGGAATGTACACACACCATTAAGTAAACGGGTTTGTGAGATACAGCGGCCGGGGTAAGGTTATATACATCAAACCAGAAGTAAAAAAAAAAAAGCTGCAAAATTTTTTTTTATGCTCCCTGAGCGAATTTCGACACAGGTGTAAGGGTTGACAGTTTACCAAATAAAGTGCGGTAGGCCTAATAATAGATTTTTTGAGACTTTGATTCAATACTAGTCTATACAATAAAACTTTCATCAAAGGAACAATAGGCCTAATACACATGCATTACAATTAAATATATGTACGGCGTGAATATAGGCCTACAATTAAAAATCATTTAGTATTTGACTACAAAGTAATAAACTAACAGACACTAGAGAGACTGCCAGACTGACGAATGCGCGCGGCAAGCGGGCGAATCATACCTCAGCGTCCATGACCTTGGTGAAATAATATACCCCTGCTACCCTTCCTCACAGTGCATGCAAAGTCTTTACTACTTGCTGTGGCGCTATGCAAATCGGTTAACCGCCAAAAACGACTTTTTGTGTGTATTTCTGCTTATCCCTAACTTTTAATTTAAAAAATTCAAAAAAAGATATTGGAAAGAATTAGTTAATAAGACAACAGGGCTTGTACAAATTGCTTTTTTTTCAATAATTCCTATGATTCTTAGATTCAGTCGGCTAAAATATAATAAAATGTAAAGTTTTCCCGCTACTAGTTAAGAGTCCATACTCGAAGTAAGTGAGATCTTCCTCTTCAAAAACACTCACATCAAAATGTTCACTTTTCTATATTTCATTTATCTTGCACATAATTTGATAACCCTGGTTTTTTCAAGCACTAGTTTCATTTCATTTCAATTTCATTTCACCTTGTCATATAGGCCTACTACAGAAAAGATGTTTAAGAGGTGATGGGTGAAGTAGGCCTAACGATGATTCGAATTGAGAATGGGCAGTAGGCTACAGATGTAGTCGAAAATATATGAATTTGGAAAAGAAGAAAAAACGGTTAGACCTAAAAGTGGCTTAAAAGGACAAATAAAACCCAGCATTGCTACCCTACAATAACCCAGAATGAACATATATTTTTGTGCCTTGTCTTCGAACATTCGAGAAAAAATTGATTTTTTCTCAACTTCCGAGCCCTAGATGTGGGTAAAACACTGGAATCACAGATAAGGCTGTTTGCGGATGATGTTATAAACCTACCGGAAAGCATAAACTAGTAAATAAGTTACATGATAGTGAGAAACTACAAAAGGACCTTGACAATGTTGTAAGATGGATAGCAGACAATGGTATAACCTTAAAAGTCAGGTTGTAAATTTCACCAAGAGAGAGAGAGTCTTCTCACTTTTAATTACTGTGTTTATTTATTTTTATATCGTGTCAGAAGCACACAAAAGTTATTTTTGTTTTGCTAGTTGCTTTACGTCGCACCGACACAGATAGGTCTTATGACGACGATGGGACAGGGAAGGGCTAGGAGTGGGAAGGAAGCGTCCGTGGCCTTAATTAAGGTACAGCCCCAGCATTTGCCTGGTGTGAAAATGGGAAACCACGGAAAAACATTTTCAGAGCTGCCGACAGTGGGGTTCGAACCTACTATCTCCCGAATAATGGATACTGGCCGCACTTAAGCGACTGCAGATATCGAGCTCGGTATACATAACTTCTAAATTAAATATGAGGAAAGAACATAAAATATAATATAAATTCTTCAGTGACGAAGAGCCTCATTAAACTAAGGTAATTCCGGTAGAGTTGTCACACTTTTTATATTTTTTGTTATATATCCGTAGATTTGTTTAATAATTGTTGAAAATTGATAGAGCATAATTTTAAAATATTTACATTAGACCAGAGTTGAGCAAAACATAGGTAGTTGAAAATAAATGGGAGAAAGGAAAGAAAAAAATCGTTGCATCAACGGCGTCTCTCCCCGGAACCCGGTATAGATACAGACTTTGTTCGGGAGAGATGCCGCAAGTGAAATAATCAAGAGCAAAATCAAATTTAAGCTAATTTCTTCAACTTTAATATAACTTAACATTACAACACCCTTAAATATCGAAACATGGGGCATACATTGGCCTGAAGCAGAACAAAAAGCCAGAACAGTTACATTTTCCCCTCTCCAGAATTTAGTACATGGACAGATTTGGAACAGAATCAGTTTGGCTCTTAGCCTGCACTCCAAACTTATCCATGTTAAAAACACTCTCTGGTCTATCAAATACATTTTTATTTCTGAAAAGAATGTAATTGTATATAATAAAAACACTGTTAACAATGAAAGCAAATTATATACTTAAAGAATCGTGAGGCAATGAAATATTCGAACAAAATACCGATATCCTCTGAATAGTATTGAATATTTCCTGAGCGTTTTTAGAATCTGATAGCAATGAATCATTTCTATCGCACTGCTGTGCGACAACTCTCCCAACTATCAGGAAGAGACGCCGCACCCTCCTGTTGTCGTAAATCAAGGTCAACATGGCCGAAAGTAAGCTTATTAAAATTAGAGTTTTGCCTCTGACTTCTGCTCTACTAAAAACGACTGATTTAAGCATTTGCAAACAATTTAATATTTAATAAATGAACACGAGGGAAAACTTCGTTAGGAGGAAACTCCGCAAGTTATTGGCTATAATTGGCGTAATATACGAGCAACTTTCATCACACCCGCAGACAGTAGTTCTTTCTTGGAAACTGAAAAACCATACACATTGGCATCTAGCTCTAACGATGGGAACCTCTGCCTAAAGTGTATGCGGCATCTGTATCGGAATTTTTATGGGAGCCCAAAACCTTGCGACATGAAGTACATTTCACTTCGCTTTAACCAGGTCTTCTCTTGTGCAACTGAATGGGCATGAACTACAGTGGCCACAGAAAGTATTCGTACACCTATGGAATGTGATGGAACATCATTACGGCTTACGAGCTGAAGTCAGATTTATAAACGGCATAACGACAGACATCAGATATAGCCTACACGCTGAACTTATAAATCATTTTAAAATATAACCTGATCGGTGCGATACTGTATACAATTTGCAGATCGTACTGCCAAGGAAGTATTCGCACAGCTTTAGGCCGCTGTGCATGCAGGAGGGGTTGTTATATCTTCAGTCATCGCTGTGCTGGCGTTGCCGCAAGGTTATTTAGTATGGGGCGGAATACGACGGAACTTTCATTGAGTCAACGAGGAAATATAGTGTTACTGTATAGACAAGGTAAAAGTTATCGTCAAGTTGGAAAACCGCTCAGCATTAGCTTTACTACGGTGAGTTCAATAGTTAATAAATACAAACATAGCCGACAAACAGGAAAAAAAAACCCTAGATCTGTTCGTCCAAAAGTGTTGACATCACGGGAGTGACGCAAAATTGTGCATTCGGTACAAAACGAACCGCTCGGAAGTGCTGCACCGATCGCTACAGAACTCGCTTCAAGATGCAACAAAACGGTGAGTGTGCAAACTATAAGGAATGTATTCCACAGTACGAACTTGCGCAGTAGTTGTCCACGAAAGAAGCCACTTATTTATAAGAAATAGGCTGGAACGCCTCCAGTTCGCGAAAGAGTATTGTAAAACGACAATGGCCTTTGGAACACCATTATTTTTTCTGATGAAGCGAAGGTTATACAGTTTTGAACGAGCAGCAAGGTATGGCGGAAGCCAAACACCGAACTTAAACCTCAACACGTAATCCCCACGGTAAAACACGGAGGAGCGAATGTGATGGTTTGGAGCTGTATGGCTGCGAATAGAGTGGGAAACCTGTCATTTATTGGTGGTATTATGGATGCCAGGAAGTACATAGGCGTGTTACGCCATAATTTACACAGCAGTGCACACAAGCTTCGTCTGGAAGGAGTCTTCCCCTTCCAACAGGATAATGATACTAAGCATTGTGTAATGATAACCCGCGACTGGTGGTTGTACAATGCCCGAAGAAGACGTCTCACTCTACCGCAGAGTCCAGATCTCATTCCCATAGAGAATCTGTGGAGTCATCTTGGCAAAGAAGTGGGAAAACGCCATCCTACTACTAAAGAACGTCTTAAAAAGATACTCTCAGATGCATGGTCCAACATATCTGAAGAGTACACCAAACGTTTTGTTAGCTCAATGCCAAGTCATCAAAGCTAAAGGCATGCACTCAAAATATTAAGACTGTGTTTGAACAAAGACTTCGGCAAGTGTTTGAATTATCTAGTAGTGTACGAATACTTTTTGTTGTATTAAAGGACGAGTTGATTTGTTTATTACGTTGAGCGCTGTAAATAGCATTGCAATTGTACAGCAAGGTATCTTTTCCTTATACACTCGTCTCATTGGATGTGTTTATATTAATTCATGCAGTTTAATATACAAAGTATACGTTAAAGTGTTGGTGTACGAATACTTTCTGTGGCTACTGTACATTGCAGCAAATGCGCTGTGGTCTGCTCTTCTCCACATACACACAAGGTACTGTTCGAAACCCCATTTCTTCTGGTTGACCCTGCACCGCGCAACATCAGAGCGCAGTTTATTCAGCGCTCTCCAATTCACCCAATATGTAACATGGCCAGGAGGCAGTTCGTCTTTTGGGGTCATCCATTGACTGATACTCGTATGTTGACTCCTGGCGCACCATTATTTAATTCTTGCTCGCTGCGTTGTTCCTGTAAAGGCGAGAACAATATAACGGGATCGTCACGATTTATCGTTGCGTGTAAACAGGACATTGTAGCGATTTATTGGAGTTGGAATTGGATTGGATGGTTGGTGCCGGCCGGCATCAATTTCTACGAATCGTAACGACAAGTTGGAACATGTGAACATTTGCAGCCACATGTGGCTTAGCATTGGCCAGCAGGTATTCATCTCTGTTCGCGCGGAACTTGAAATGTCGCAACTTTTACGCCCCTTAGTTAACGCCCTAATGAATGACGGCACCCAGAATTTATGGTGACATCTTTTGTGCGTGTACCTCAATGTGTTTTCCAAGTTTCATCGTGATCGGAGACTTAACCATTGTCGATGTTCCCTCGTTAGATGAAATTTCTGTCGGAATTGACCGCACGCAGGAGCCGTTAATACCGCAAGAATTCGGGAGGGTTACAATGGGATGCCGCATTCCCGAGGTCTATGACAAAAGGTGACAGGAAACAGTTTGCCAGGTTGCCAGATTTCAATAAAATATTTCGTAAAATACTGGTTCTTGAACAATTTTATTCCAAACCGAGGTTGAAAATGACATTATATGCGAGGTAAACACACAATACTCTTGTCGTGACGTTATGGATGAGTTATCACTGAAACCGATGTTGTTATAACAAAGTTCATGCCTACAAAGAGATGGTGACCTGGAGGATGAAATACATCACAGGATATAATGTGTCTGGTTCAACTGGAGAATGATGAGGGAAGTACTCTACAGACTGAAAGGGAAGGTGTAGCCTGCAAGTCAGTAGAGCATTCGGCTATGATGTATGGTGTGGAAACGTGGCCGATTACTAAGGCCCATGAAAAGAAATTAGAATTGGCAGATAAACGGTTGTTACGTTGGATATATGGGGTCACCAGAGAGGATAATATAAGAAAAGAACGCATTAGAGGAACAGTAAAAGTGGGATGCTTAATTAAGAAAATTTCGGAAAGGCGACTACAATGGTATGATCAAGTGCAGCGACGAGAGGAGAAGTGGTCTATGTAGGGGAAATGAGTCCAAAAATTGGTGGTAAATGGCAGAAGAAAGCAAGGAAGTTGAGATGGAGGTATGAGACAACGGAATACCTCAGAGAGAAAGACTGGTACCGAGAGGAAGCTCGAGACACGAAAACCTAGAGAATAAAAATTGCAGAAACTACTGCCGACCCTTTGTGGCACAAGTAAAGGCTGAAATAAGGAAGAAGAAGACTTCAAATTTGATTTGATTTTATTTGATTTGTTTATTTATCATCAACAGAGTTATTGATTCACCAATTACAGATGATATTAATACATTCAAATAATAACAATATTAACAGAACTTACTACTACCACTAATTATAACTAAGCAATATATAATATGTACATATTTACAAAACACATAAGGAAGGGAAAAAAAAGACATGAAAACAGAAAAGTGTTTATACATTTGAAATGACCGAAGGAAGGAAGTATAACTTTCAGTTACTAAATGGGCAGAACAAGATACAAGGAACACTCTGTGCCTGCATAAACCAAGAGTGCCTGTATGATTCCGTTCTACACCTGGGTAAGTGAAAGGTGACAGTCCTCCATTTTTTCTTGTGTGTGTGGAGGCGGAGATGGGGAAATCTGTAAAATTGTGCCTAGAGGTTCAGAAATGTTCAACTCACTACTGGTTGACGTTTTCTTCCCGAACCATTTCCTCCACGTCTTCGTATAGTGAATTCACCCTTCTCTAAGATCTTTAGTCAATGCGTCCTTGTTTTTTCCTCTCCTGTTACTAGCCATGTTACCGTTCTCCCTCTCTTCTCTTTCCTCCCTTACTGAGCGAGCTGACCGCGCGGTTTAGATCGCATAACTGTAAGCTTGCATTAGAAAGATAGTGATTCAAATACCCCGCCGGCAGCCCTGAAGTGGTTTTCCGCGGTTTCACATTTTCAATCCAAACAAGTGATAAGGCTGTAAGAACACCTGTCTGTGAAATCAGAGTAAAGTAGTGGAAAATCACTATATTTTTCATTATAATTTTCACGGATATACTTATTCTAGGTGGTCAAAAATTATCAAGTGCAATGAATGAGCATTGCAGATTTTTACTAGCTTACTAATTACTCGCTACCTTTCATGATTAACTTTCTAAGAGAGTTCTGCTAGGACCTGACAATGCTTGACCTCTGGCTGTTCGAAACCTTCCATACCAACCATCGCCCATCATGGCCAAATGGTAAACTTTCAGCTACTTCTTTCCAGCCAGAGGTGACGTGGTTCTTTGCTGTCCACAGTTGCAGCCTGGCCTTCCAACTGATACCTTTGGTGTTCTTAAGAAACTCTTCCTGAACTTAAGTCTTTGCACATACGGTTTCGAGGCCATACAGTAGATGGGTAGGTGGGAATCGAACCCTCTACTCAGTTGACCTCCCGAGGCTGAGTGGACCCCGTTCCAGCCCTCGTACCACTTTTCAAACTTCGTGGGATAGCCGGGAATCGAACCCGGGCCTCCGGGGGTGGCAGCCAATCACACTAACCACTACACCACAGAGGCGGACATACAAGAAACATACTGAACACAATAAGTACTATTCTGGACGAATTATTTTTCAGGGAAGCCGAAAGACTCGAAATCTTCACAATTTCGAAAGTTCAGTTCTTTGCGCCATATTAATTTTTGGACTGTTAACTTTCCATTTCCTACAAAATCAAGAAAAAGAATATAGTTTACTAAAGACCACGTTAAAGTAATCAGAAATATTTATGATAAATATACTTAAAACAGAATAACGCCCATGGCTCAGACGGCAGCATGCTGGCCTCTCACCGCTGGGTTCTGTGCTTCATATCCCGGTCACTCCATATGAGATTTGTGCTGGACAAAGCGGAGGCGTGAAGGGATTTTCTCCGGGTACTCCGGTTTTCCCTGTCATCTTTCATTCCAGCAACACTCTCCAATATCATTTTATTTCATCTGTCATTCATTAATCATTGCCCCAGAGGAATGCGACAGGCTTCGCCAGCCGGCACAATTCCTATCCTCGCCTCAAGATGGGGGCTTCATTCATTCCATTACTGATCCGGTCATTGACTGGAAAACAGGTTGTAGGTTATCGTTTCATATTAAAACAGAATCACCACCGTCACAAGGTGGTGGTGGTGGTGGTGGTGGTGGTGGTGGTGGTGGTGGTGGTTGTGGGCAACCATCCGCTATTAACACGAATCAGAAGGAAAGTGGAAGAGGACCGAGTTCCGAGTATCAGGAAAAGAACAAGAGGTGAGCAAGGGAGGTGGGATAGGATAGATGACAGTGAGGAGCCTAACTCAAGTAAGTGGAAGCAATAGAGGATTCAGATTCGCCAACCCACACTCCCAAGTTGAGAACACCTGGTGCCCCCATTCACCTCGACCACAAGGAGAAGTCTACAACCACTATATTTACGTAGACACCGTTTAATATAATACATAGTCTACTTTCAGGCTAGTGGGTAGCATGTCTGCCACATATTCCTTCCATTTTACATCGCACCGTAACAGATAGATCTTATGACGACGATGGGAATGAAGCTAATTCTACATACAAATTTAATTAATTTTCATGCTGTCTACAAATAAACAAAATCCAAATCCCGAGTGTTGCAACAGGAAGATTAGAAGTCTTAAAAGGAAAGTAAGGAAAGGGCACAACACATTAGTTCGGAGCATAAGAATAGATTTCACAAACTGTCTAAAGAACTCGGTCTCGAAACTAAAGCTGCTCATGTTAAATACATGAAATATGTATTTCTACCAGGGAAAATCTGTGGAAAAATCTCGGTAATTAACTTATATTATACCCTAAGAGAAGGAAAGGAACCAGCCATTGTGTGTCAATTTTAATGTTCGGAGAAGGGAGGTTATTACTGACAATCTAGTTATAGATAATGAATTAAATGGGTGTGGTAACGTATTTTAACGAGCAGGGTAGCTTGGCAGTAGATATTTACATAACGCTGATTGCCCTTCTTTCCAAATTACCCGTAGAGAAATTCAGGAGAAATTAAACATTTAAACAAAATGAATTCGAAATGATCTGACAGTATTGTGGTTCTGAAAGTGCGAGGCAAAGCTAGCATACGTTAATTACAGATAGTGTTCAGTTTAATGAACTGAGCGAGTGGCTGTGTTTGGGTCACATAGCCGTCAGATTGAATTCGGAAGATAGTGGGATGGAATCTCACTGTCTACAGCCCTGAAGATGGTCTTCCGTGGTTTCTTTCTCATCCCATGTTCACTTTAAGACCTATCTGTATCAGTGCGACGTCAAGCAAATTGAAAAAGAAATAAAGGTAGGTGTCTATCAACAATACGCAAATTCCTTATTACTTGAAGAATGCAACTGCATTTAACTGCTGGTGGACAACTATAGACCATTATTATTATTATTATTATTATTATTATTATTATTATTATTATTATTATTATTATTATTAAAATCAAACAGTCGTATCAGCACAGAGGTATTCAATTGAAATTGGTTTTCGGACATTAAAGGTCCATCATCAGTGATTGAAACTTAATTAATACCCTACATAATGTTCCACATAGGCGAGTTCGGTTTCGAACTGAATACTTGTGTGATAATATGACTGTTTTATTTTACTACTACTACTACTACTACTACTACTAATAATAATAATAATAATAATAATAATAATAATAATAATAATAATAATAATAATAATACAACTAACAGCGCTGTTTTTAAAATTGCTTTGATATTTTATAATGATTATAATAGACGCATTAGTCTTACGGCTATATCATGTAAGAAACTGGAATGTCTAAAGGAGAAATGAAGTTCATCGATTAATATTATCTGTAAAATGAGTTTTGAAACGGATTGTACGGCGAGAGCCAGATGGCGCTCTTTTAGTCCCTAGAAAAAGATGTGCAAGTTGACGCTATCGCTATTCATTTTTTTTTTTTTTTTGCTAGTTGCTTTACGTCGCACCGACACAGATAGGTCTTATGGCGACGATGGGACAGGGAAGGGCTAGGAGTTGGAAGGAAGCGGCCGTGGCCTTAATTAAGGTACAGCCCCAGCATTTGCCTGGTGTGAAAATGGAAAAACCACGAAAACCATTTTCAGGGCTGCCGACAGTGGGGTTCGAACCTACTATCTCACGAATACTGGATACTGGCCGCACTTAAGCGACTGCAGCTATCGAGCTCGGTGCTATTCATTTTGCTGAAACATTTGCTGTAGTACCGCATGATATTCTGGTCTAAATAAGTTGATGGAAACAAATATTGATACAAGAGTGGTTCTTCCAGGCCACACGCGAAGAGTAAAGGTGGTAAGTAAATACTGCGACGAAGTTTCTATAAGGCCGATAGTACTACAGGGTAGTGTTCCTGGGCCACTTCTATTTATGACGTTTATAAACAATCTGCTTAACGAAATTCGAAGTGACTACAGATTGTATGGGGACGATTGTACAATGCAGTAAGAGCAGCAAAACCTCCCTAACACGAAGTTGCCAAAGAAAAACACTCGGTTGACAATCTCAGTTAATACGAACCACCGACTCTATCCATTGTGTTTCTTAAGGTGTTTCTCAGCAAGGAATGCAAGAAATTCGTATAGATGAAAGTTCCAATACTGTCTTGGATCAGACGCTTTTGTGGAGGGAGATTCTTGTGAATAACCTACGTAGGTGATCACGAAAATATCTAATCTAAAATGGGTTACTCAAGTAAAAAGTGAGTGTAATAAGTAGAGATGCCTTGCTGGCAGGACCTGGTGTTTACAGTGCACTATGTCTTCCGGTATAGGCTAGAGCAATTTTGTTACTTTCATTGATCTGTCTCTGTCTTATCCTTGGCTTTGACAATATGAAAGTGACTGAGGTATGAGCGGTAATGCCATTCCTTGTGCAGCTAGTCCCTGCTATGAATGGTATGAAAATGTTGCTCATAGGGTCGGTCGGTGCATGCATTTCAGTGGGCTTGGCAGACTGATATGTAATAGCAACTTCTGGCTTAGTGAGGAAAGCAACGGGAAACTACCTCACTCCTCATTTCCCTAGCACGCCTCTTCAGTGCCTAGGCCATCTATGACAGCTGATGGCGGAGCTGTTGAGGATCCAACGAGCCTTAGGGCTGAAGACTGAACATACATACAATAATTAGAGCTCAGGAGTTAAACAAAATGGCTTATTTGTTATCTTGGTTGTTACATCAAAATGTCAAGTAAAGAAGCATATTTCCGTATATCTGGGAACGGTAAGGCCAGTTACAATTTTTGACTTTCTTTCGTAGTTTGAAAGAGGAGCAAGACAATGCAGCTGCCTTTCACCAACTCTGTTTACAATATACAAGGGGCAGTCAAATGAAAACCGAACACAAATTCTGCGTGAAAGGTGGCAACACTGTTGTTACGTTTCGATACTGCCATCGCTGTGGTAGCAGAACTGCATAGTGACAACTCACAGGTGCACTAGTTTCTCGGTTTATTTATTCCCGCAGGGTTTCTTGAACGTGTCAGTAAATCTACCGACGCGAGGCTGACATATTTGAACACCTTCAAATACCACTGGAATGGGCTAGAAGCAAACCTGCCAAGTTGGGGTCAGAAGGCCAGCGCTTCAACCGTCTGAGACACTCAGCCCGGATCTCCTAAATCTGATTTTTTTCTCCTACATATGATTAAAAACAGGAAAGCGACCTGGATGGGAAATATATTGAGAGGAAAAGGACTTCCACAACAGTTCTTGAAGGTACAGCGGAAAGGGAAGAATGATAACGAAAGAAGTGAGAAGGGGAAGGAAGAGAGATGATTACCAAACAGTTGACCTGAGAAGGGGCAGATGGAGACAGCTATAGTATCAGGAACCTACCAATAGTCAAAAGACATTTAGATGATGATAGTGATGATGTTTAGGTTTCAGTGGTCCGTACCGTTCAGCAGCTTCTCGAGATCTTCAGCAGTTTCAGAAAAAAATAACAAAATCATCGGCAAATCTCAAGGTCTTGATTTCCTCTCGTTGGATTGTGATTCCCTTTCCAAAATCCTCTTCGATTTTCTTTACTGCCTGTTCTATGTAAACATTGAAAAGGAGGGGGGACAAACTGGAGCCTTGCCTCACTCCTTTCTGGATTCCTGCTTCTTTTTCGAAGCCCTCGATTCTTATGACTTCAAACTGATTTTTACACAGATTGTAGATAATTCTTCGTTCTCGGTATCTGATGCCAATCACTTTCAGAATCCTAAAATCTTGGCCCAATCAACATTATCTCGAATGCCTTTTCTAGATCTACGAATGCCATGTACGTGGGCTTGTACTTCAAATTCGATCCTCTAGGATCAGACGTAAAGTCAGGAATGCTTCACGTGTTCCTACATTTCTTCTGAAGCCAAATTGATCTTCTCCCAACTCAGCTTCAACTTGTCTTTCTATTCTTCTGTAAATAATACGTGTTAATATTTTGCAGGCATGGGATATTAAAGTAACGGTGCGAAAGTTTTCACAATTGTCAGCACCGGCTTTCTTGGGAATACGTATAACAACTATCTGCCAAAAATCGGGTGGCATTTCTCCTGTACCATACATTTTACACACTAAATGGAATAACCTTGCCATGCTGGTTTCTCCTAAGACAGTCAGTAATTCACAGGGAATGTCATCAATTCCAGGTGCCTTGTTCCTATTTAGGTCTCTCACAGCTCTGTCAAACTCTAACCTCATAATTGGGTCTCCCATTTCATCAGCATCAACACCCTCTTCTTGTCCCAGAACCAAATCATCTATATCTCTACCTTGAAACAATTGTTGGATATGTTCCTGTCATCTTTTCCTAGAAGTGGCTTTACATCTGAGCTCTTAATATTCATCACCTAGATTTCCTTTCTCCAAAGGTTTCCTTGATATTCCTGTATGCAGCATCTACCTTTCCTGCGACCATACAACCTTCGACATCCTTTCACTTCTCCTTCAACCATTCTTCCTTAGCTACCTTGCACTTTCTATCCACTTAATTCTTTAATCGCCCGTATTCATTTCTGGCCTCTTCATTTCTAGCATTCTTGTATTTTCGTCGTTCATCAATCAGAACTAGTATCTCCTGAGTTATCCATTTATTCTTAGTTGATATTTTCTTCCTTCCTAACGTTTCTTCAGCGGAACTAACTTCATTTTTCATGACTATATCCACTCTTTCTCTATTGTGTTACCTTCAGCCTTTTCATTTAGTCCTTGTGCAACATGTTCTTTGAAACAATCCCTCACACTCTTTTCTTTCATCTTGTCTAGATCCCATCTCCTTGCATTCCTTCCTTTCTGCAATTTCTTCAACTTCAGATGGCATTTCATGACCAACAAGTTGTGGTCAGAGTCCACGTCTGCTCCTGCTTAATTATGTAAATCCTAGAGGTAGTGTGATAATAATAAAGATAGAAAACTTAGGTGGGATTCTTTGGAGACTATAAGCGAAAGAATAAGGTACCATGTACAATGCATATAGCGCTTGGAAAGAGTTGAACAGTCGACTAGAAGAACTCTGTTACATAAACTTGACGGGACATCCGCGTAAAGTAACAGGAAGACCGCAGAAACTGGCGACATGTTCCGAAACCAGATTGTTTTCATTTTGGGGAGGCAACGTCGGCTGACTTCGTTCCTGGATTGCAAAACCTGTCCTGGAGCAGATCGTGGCAATGATCATGAAAATGCGGGTCAGACTGAAACCCATCCAGAAGTAAGGGACAAGAGAGGTTCCCATTACTGACAAAAATATTCTACATGAATATTGGTAAATAATAAAACCAATAACTCCAGCAAGTACACGAGGAAAGAGAATCCTCCCAAACATGGGACAAAGTCAAGGCAATACTTAATTCATTTGTCCCTGAACCAGTTACTAAGCCCCCTCCAGCGAAGTATCTCTGGATATCGAACACCACTCCATTGCTGGCAGAAGACAGTAGTATATTGAAGAATTGCCGTATTGAAGCCTCGTAAGGCGAGGAAGCATACTGCGCACTTTGCCACGAAATAGTAATTGCAGAACTGACAGTATCTCATCAGTGTTTGTGATGAAATAGACGAACATCAGAAATTGAATAAAACACGTGACCTTTTCTAAAATTCTAAACGGCATTGTCCGTTCGCTGAAGGATGGAAGTTGCGCTATTTGGGGCGGTATTGTGGGAAAGCAAGCTTAGGTGGTGCGGACACGTGATTCGCTGCAATGACGACTCAGTGGCAGTGACAACCTTGACCCTGGTGGCAGTAGACCTTGTGGTAGACCCAAGAAGCAATGGATGAATCGTATCAGGGATGATATGGAGTATGTGGGCGTCACTCATGTGTATGCCATGGATTGGACCAACTAGAGACGGATGTGCCGACAAGCGGACTCACCACAGTGCGGCAATAACGCTAGGATGAAGAAGAAACTGCATTACCCACGAGTTCAAACCACGAACGTCGGTGATTGAAGATGAAAACCTTATTGGTGATATGAAGGAAGCAATGCAGCGATGGAAACAGTATCATGAAACGATGTATATCAAGGAAAATAACGCCGTGCGAAAGGAAATTTACATGAGAGGCAACAAGAAACCTGATAATCTATTCAGTGAAATAAATAAATGCCATAAATTTTGTGAATAGCAACAAATCTTTCAACATATCCTTTGTCCTATACTTTGTCTCTGTACACCTGTATAAGACGTAAAACAATTCCTCTCCCTTGGTGATGAATTGTCGCACCACGGCCGGGGGTAATTTTTTCACGAGGTGGACGAGTCCCGGACCTCCCTCTCCCTCGAGGAATATTCATCGTACTCGAAACATGTATTGAAATACAATGGTTGTACGTAATTAGTATTTAAAATGCCGTTACATTCTTACTAACGGCCAAAAAACAGAAACAGAAGTAGAATTCCACTCACACTGAACTGCTTGCGACAAGATCTAACTCAGTAGTGAGAGGTTTGGCAACTGCAAGCAAGACGAGCTGGCCAGAAGATTTATCTCCATGGCAACCGCAGTCGCCCCACCCTCGTATCAATGGCAACCATACCCCACCCCACTCCGTTTACACGCCCCGGCAGGCAGTAAACGGACCTCCCTCTAAGAACTGTCAGAACTCAACTTTGAATATTAGAGGTATAATTACAGTAGTAATATCACTATTAAGTCCGGCTAGAGAGCCATGGTGAGGAATCAGCATCAAACACAAACAAGCACGCCGTGGGTTTCATCCAGAGTCACCGTAGCATACTTGCTTGGGCGCGAGCTTGTCAGCTCGGAGGTCCGTGTTCGAGTCCTTTTTCCTGGCAAAGCGTTTATCCTCGATTAATGGTCTCAAGCCAGTCTTAAGCCACGTGTAGATTTAGCAACACAGGCTCGCAAAGCTCATCTGAATTCGCCAGCGAAGCGATCTCATTGGGTAACTTCTAATAAAATGACAACCGTTCGAGATATATAGTTGTTTTTTCAAATCGTTGATCAGTATTACCAAACCTCTAGCGTTCATATAGCAAGTTCACGTTGTTTCCAACCAGCCTGTACAAACACCGCATCCCTGAGGCCTTCTTCTCTACGCGGATCATGTGGTACTTGCCCTAGAATCACGCCTCGAACTCCAACACCAGGAGCAAACTTGGACAGATCGACTGGCTGGGAATGGACTGTGCCTCAACATCCAGAAGACTGATGATGATGATGCTTGTTGTTTAAAGGAACTTAACATCTAGGTCATCGGCCCCTAATGGTACGAAATGAGACAAATGCAATGACAATTTAAAAGTCCAAAATTCATCCACTGACTAGAATTTAAAACGTGATGATCAAGAATGAAAGCATAAATATAATTTTTTTTTGCTAGTTGATTTATGTCGCACCGACACAGACAGGTCTTATGACGACGATGGGACAGGAAATGACTAGGAATGGGAAGGTAGCAGTTGTGACCTTCATTAAGGTACAGTCCCAGCATTTGCCTGGTGTGAAAATAGAAAACCACGGAAAACCATCTTCAGGGCCACCTCGCACGGCCAACGCGCTCGGTAAATATGAATTTCAAATAATCAGCGGAGCCAAATTACAATAAAGTTAAAAATAATTTCAAAATCGATCCACTGGCTAGAATTCAAGATGACGATGAACACTGATTATGAACTTGAGACAATCAGTGGATACGACCCGCAATGCCTCACCTTCCCGGAAACTATATTGGAAAATTAGTATTACTGACCAAGGGACTGCTTACAAAGCACAATTCTGAATCGATGATTCTTGTTGTCCAAAGGGTTCCAAAATCCAGGCCAACGGTCCCTCATAATGGCACTTATCGCTAGTAGAGTAGAACCATGGTATTTCTCAAGTTGCGGTACTAATCAAGAGTAGCGTAGACTCACTGTGTTCCAAACGTTATGCTACTACTCACAAATATTGTACGTCGCACAGGTAAAGCAGACCTATGGTGTTCCTCACATAGGCGTACTAATAATAGGGACTCGTGTTATCCCGTGGTGTTCCTCACATAGCGGGTACTAATCATAGGCAACGCCGACCCACAATGTCGCTCATATAGTGGTACCAATCACAGGCAACGTTCAGACCCGTGGTGTTTCTCACAGAACGGTACTAATTACAGGCAGCGTAAGCCCGTGATTTTCCGCGTGTAGTAGTACTAATCACGGGTACTGTAAACCCATATTGCTACTAATCACAAACCTATTGTGTACCTAACATAGTGGTACAACTCACAAGTAAAGGCGACCCATGGTTTTCCCCGCGTGATGGTACTAATAACAAGTAGTTTCATGGTTCTAATTCAATCATCCCTTGGTCGCCCCTTTTGGTCGCCTCTTACGACAAGCAGCTATTTTTGCTTTACGTCCCATCGACACGGATAGGTCTTGTGGCGACGATGGGACGAGAAAGGCCTAGGAATTGGAAGGAAGCGACCGTGGCCTTAATTAAGGTACAGCCCCAGCATTTGCCTGGTGTGAAAATGGGAAACCACGGTAAAGCATCTTCAGGGTTGCCGACAGTGGGGTTCGAACTCACTATCTCCCGAATGCGAGTTCACAGCTGCGCGCTCCTCACCGCACGGCCAACTCGCCCGGTTACGACAAGCGGGAGATACCGTGCGTGTAATCTTTACCTGTGTCCTCCACCCACAGGGGGTTCCAGAAGACTGAATACCTAGAACGTGGCCCCCAAACAAGTAATACCATGAGAATTAACGATCACGCCCTGCAGAAGACCATGTATTTTACATATCCAGGGTCCATTGTCACTTCAAACCGCGATGCCACTTCCCACACCCGGGCGAGGGTAAACGCAGCTTGGTTCAAGTGGAGACAAGTTACTGGAGTCCTCTGCGTTGAAGAGATGCCTCGGCATCTAGAAAAACAAACTTTACAGCACCGTGGTGCCTCCAGCAGCCAGTAACGGCGCAGAATGTTGCTCAACTAACGAGGGAACACATACATGTGTTACACTCGGATTCGGTTGAAATTTGGTAGGAATATTCGTGAGAGGCAGTACAATGCTAAGGTGAAAACTGCATGTGCCCAGCGCAAGTTTAAACGCCAAAATTGAACAAATAAATAGTCGTAAAATTAGAAGTGCCGCGGGAGTATCGGGGTGTGGCGGAGAGGTAGGGAGGAGCGAAGCAGCGGACGTGAACCAACCAGGCTGTAACGAGCTGCGCCAGCAGCCAGGCAGCGTATAGTTAGCGCGTTCTCCTTAACTTCCCGATCAGATGTGCAAAACGTAAATATGAAAACAGCACATGAAACAAGTGTACAAAGGACGATGTTTGAACAACGATGTCAATAAGGTTTGAAAATTTACAACGAGTAACAAGAACTCGGGCGTGAATTTTTCAAACCTTATTGGCATCGTTGTTCAAACATCGTCCTTTGTACACTTGTTCCATGTGCTGTTTCAATATCCACGTTTTGCACATCTGATCGGGAAGTTAAGGGGAACGCGCTAACTATACGCTGCCTGGCTTCTGGCGCAGCTCGTTACAGCCTGGTTGGTTCACGTCCGTTGCTTCGCTTCTCCCTACCTCTCCGCCACACCTATTCCCACGGCACTTCTAATTTTACGACTATTTATTTGTTCAATTTTGGCGTTTAAACTTGCGCTGGGCACATGCAGTTTTCACCTTAGTATTCTACTGCCTCCCACGAATATTCCTACCAAATTTCAATCGAATCCGAGTGTAACACATGTATGTGTTCCCTCGTAAGATAAAACATCAGCAGGCTCTTCATACCATGGAGATGAAATGCTTCGACGGAATCTTGGACTGATTCTTTGTGACGACGCGAGAAATGCAGACGTTCAAAGTTGTGGCGTTGCGCCAATTTGGAAAAGCTCTTCTCCGCTGGTCCGGTCACGTAATGAGAAGGCAGGATTACTCAATTGTAAAAAACAGCCCTCCAATTAGACCCGAGTGGAATACGACTACGTGGAGACCATTAAAGTGGTGGAGCGATAACATCCAGGACGACGTTGGCTTGAAACCTGAAGATGTCAGCAACAGACCGAAATGGCGGAGATATAGCAAAACAGCGGACTCCGTACGTTGGGGTAAACGCTGGGAAAGAGAGATATGATTTAGAGGCAAAAATGAAAAACACCAAACGAATGGTATTTATGGGGTGCCTAAAGGACCTGGAGGTATTACGGGAGTTACAATTGGTGTCAGTCATCAGTGGCTCTGGAAACTTTGAGAAAGAGATATAAAGATGAATTGTCCTAGTCGAGCTGCAGTGGATAAACTCCCTAAAATCTGATAGAATCCGGCAATATCGAAAGCTCCAAACATACATTTGGTTGATTCACTAGTGTTCTCCCTTCTTGTGTGTGGCTGTGAGACGTTGACGGTGAAAGCTAATGACAAAAATCGAATCGATGCCTTTGAGATGTGGTGTAGGCGCAGAATACTACGTATACTCTATACGGAAATAATAATATATGCTTCCATTATAGACGAACTAAGCATCAAGGAACGTCTATCTTCCCGTGTGAGTGTTACTTCCTATGGTATGTTATTACTGCTTACATTGAGGTTAGCTTCTTTTGGTGATGTCTGGTGATTTTAATATGTGATCAGTCATGTTTACAGCAGTGAAGATCCATACTTAGAGGAGCCATATTTGCTTTAAGATATGAAGCCTTTATTGGTGGTGAAGTTAGCGCTGACCTCTTGTGCACTTCACCACTATAGTCGTAATGTTGAAAGGTGCGTTCTGACAGTTCTTAGAGGGAGATCCAAGTACTGCCTGCCTGGGTGGGGAGTAGTTGGCGTGGTTGCCATGGAAACGTGAGCAGACCTCCTGCAGTTGCCATGGAGATAATCCTTCTGGCCGGCTCGTGTTGCTTGGACTTGCCAAACCTCTCACTTCGGAGTTACGAACAACAGAACACGTCAGTCTGAACGAACAAGTGAACTAGAAGTGAAGGGAAGGAGAAAGGAATGAAGGAATGTGGCAAGACTGTGCAATGGCAATGGCTCTAGTTGTCAAAACTCTTCTTTTAATATTACTGGTATAGAAGAGTATACATCTACATAACCAATAATTATAGATAAAAATAACATTAATGGCAAAACAATAGTAATAATAAAATATTATAATTCCTAATTTTAAAACACACAAAATGAAGTGCACTTAAATGATGTAAGTACAGTAATACATTCATTCATTCATTCATTCATTCATTCACCTTATTCGTTTATTCCTTCAACAATTATCTATCAAGTCAGGGGATCTGCTGAACAAAAATTCTCGCGGCAAGCCACTATAAACTGACGATGAGAGGGATTGTCTCTAATGTTCGCAGGTAGAGAATCCCATGACCTGGATGCAGAGATTATGAAGTAGCAGTTATAATGCATTTTATAGGTATGGCAAGAGAGGATCCACATCTTATATTGTGGTCTTGATAGGGTGAGAGGTAAGAAAAAGGTGAGAAAGGTGAACTGGAACTCTTCGTAACAGCGGAAAACTGCTGTCCGATGTGGACAGTCTTTCCCCAGAACATAAGTCATTCTTCCAGGCACTGATCAACAGTTAATCCACGAGCAAAATTGTAGCGGATAATTGCGCGGTATTCACCTTTAGACCACACTGACATCTTAACTTGCTTTCAGTCCCACTGCTTGGTAACAACTGGTGTAAAGGTCGCGCCTTGCCGTCTTCTAGACCGGTTTTCACCCCTATTTTCATCCCTCACCATAACAGGAGTGTCCAGCCAACCGTTTTAGCGTAGTGCAAAACTTTCCTAGTGCCCTTTGTAAATTACTTTATTACAATTTAGGATCTCAGTCATAAGTTAGTCACTGAAGTAGAGTAGGGTACTGTATGATTTTATTGTTTAAAATTATTGGAGAGATGTCCCGCTGCTTGAGGGAATATAGAATTTTACTGGTACCGATAATGAAAAATGAAATGTCGTATGGCTTTTAGTGCCGGGATATCCCAGGACGGGTTCGGCTCGCCAGGTGCAGGTCTTTATATTTGACTCCCGTAGGCGACCTGCGCGTCGTGATGAGGATGAAATGATGATGAAGATAACACATACACCCAGCCCCCGTGCCACTGGAATCAACCAATTAAGGTTAAAACCCCAACCCGGCCGGGAATCGAACCCGGGACCCTCTGAACCGAACGCCAGTACGCTGACTGTTCAGCCAACAAGTCGGGCGGTACCGATAATAATAACTTGAGTTTTATTCGGGTTTATTAATAAGCTGTTTTTATTTGCAAAGTAGCTAAGATGTTGTAGGTCAGAATGTATTTTAATAATTGCACTATCTATATCACTCGGTTTTGAATTGTAGTAAAGCTGTGTATCATCCGCATACACTTACAATTTGTAGAACTTAAGAGCTTTTGATATATCATTAATTTCGATGATAAATAACAGTGGTCCGAGTACCGACCCCTGAAGGACACCAACGATGTTATTTGCCACCCTGAACTCAAATTTCCCGCTGTGACACGTTGTCGGCGATTTTCAAGGTAAGAGGAAAAAAGAAACCGTAGGAACTCTCTATTAAAATTTGGTTCTTCAAGTTTCTGTTGTAGTAACTGAGGATTTACTGTGTCGAAGGCACTACTGAGATCTTATAACGTCCGTACAGTCAAGTCTCGTCGGATGTTTCAATCACTCGTAGTAAAGCTGGACCAACCTTACACGACTCCAAGTACATCAAATGTTAGTGCTCTATGAGAGCATGCCCCTGCAACCAGTCAATGGGGACGAAAGAGCGCATGATCAGCGGAGCTCGCCACTTAATATTTCTGGACCGACAGTAACGGACACGCAGAGCTGTTTCTCCACAGACATCTTTTTTCTCCAGAGACGAAAGCTGGATCACAGAGAAAGATTTCTACTTTTGCAGCCATCCATCAGTTTCAATTCCAATACGAGCGTGGGTCTGAGTTTGCCCTAAATTAACTTCAACGCAGAAACCCTATCTGGGTGCGTTCAAAGAAGCGAGGATCACTTTTCAACGGGACAAACAGTTGAAGGTGGGGTGGCGTGCATCCTCGCCTGACAGGTGTATTGTTCATCCCGCTGTTCATTCACGACCGTGTGAGCGACAGTTTTGTTATGATTCTGTTTGGACTTTCCAGCTAATTAGAGAGAGGCCTTTTTTTCTGGTCCAAGACGGCCGTTCAAATATTTACGTGTAAGTGGTGGGATGTGTTGCCCAGGATTTCCCAGCCTCCAAACAAGTTTAGGTTATAATTTTCGCACGACTTTTAAAATAAATAATATAATAATAATAATAATACCATAATAATCATAATAATAATAAAATATAAAAATGCTCCACCCGAACTTAACATTGATATGAATAAAATTTCAAGGGTAAAGGAATTTAAGAACGTAGAACTGAAAGTGACAATGAAAATAAATCAGTAGCTTCAGGAATTCAGAAAATGGAAATTGTTTTTCAACACACAAAGAATTTTTATAATAAAAAAATACTTGTCCTGCCAAAATTTTCAGCATTCATTTCAACATACTGAATTTGCATGCCATCTCGGACGCAATCCTCGTGAGAAAATATTACTGATTTAAGAATATAAAAATTATATTTTATGTTATTTTATCTTGACGGTTTTGAAATACAATAAAGTACAATCACAAGTTACAATTGAATGATTAATTAATGATATTTGTTTTACGTCTCACTAACTACTCTTTTACGGTTTTCGGAGATGCCGAGGTGCCGGAATTTAGTCCCGCAGGAATTCTTTTACGTGCCCGTAAATCTACCGACACGAGGCTGACATATTTGAGCACCTTCAAATACCACCGGACTGAGCCAGGATAGAATCTGCCAAGTTGGGGTCAGAAGGCCAGCGCCTCAACCGTCTGAGCCACTCAGCCCGGCCACAATTACTCTAAATGTGAATGCACACTTTTATAAAAATATAAGATTTTATCGCTTAAGAAACAATACCATGTATCTGACAATGCTCTTCCTATCCATTATTATCCTTAAGTCTGGTCGCACCTCCATCAGAAAAAGTTTCCTATGCATGAGCACCCCCTATGGGTGGGGAACGCAGATGAAGAATACACTTACGGTATCCCTGTCCTGTCGTAAGAGGCGACTAAAAGGGGCGAAAAAGGGATAATGGGTTTTGAACCATCATCTGCGGTGGATCACTGTGGGTTTACATTACCAACATATGCGGAACAACATGTATTTACGTTACCTGTGATTAGTAGCACCACATGCGGAACACCATGGGTCTACGTTAACTTGATTAGTATCACTATGTGAGGAACACCATGGGTCTGAGTTACCTGTGAATAGTACCACTATATGAGGAACATCACGGGCCTGGGCGTTGCCTGTGATTAGTACCACTATGTGAGGAACACCATGGGTCTGAGTTACCTGTGAATAGTACCACTATGTGAGGAACACCATGGGTCTGAGTTACCTGTGAATAGTACCACTATATGAGGAACATCACGGGCCTGGGCGTTGCCTGTGATTAGTACCACTATGTGAGGAACACCATGGGTCTGAGTTACCTGTGAATAGTACCACTATGTGGGGAACATCACGGGCCTGGGCGTTGCCTGTGATTAGTACCACTATGTGAGGAACACCATGGGTCTGAGTTACCTGTGAATAGTACCACTATGTGGGGAACATCACGGGTCTGGGCGTTGCCTGTGATTAGTACCACTATGTGAGGAACACCATGGGTCTGAGTTACCTGTGAATAGTACCACTATGTGAGGAACACCATGGGTCTGAGTTACCTGTGAGTAGTACCACTATGTGAGGAACACCATGGGTCTGAGTTACCTGTGAATAGTACCACTATGTGAGGAACACCATGGGTCAGAGTTACCTGTGAATAGTACCCCTATGTGAGGAACACCATGGGTCTGAGTTACCTGTGAATAGTACCACTATGTGGGGAACATCACGGGTCTGGGCGTTTCCTGTGATTAGTACCACTATGTGAGGAACACCATGGGTCTGAGTTACCTGTGAATAGTACCACTATGTGGGGAACATCACGGGTCTGGGCGTTGCCTGTGATTAGTACCACTATGTGAGGAACATCACGGGTCTGAGTTACCTGTGAATAGTACCACTATGTGGGGAACATCATGGGTCTGAGTTACCTGTGAATAGTACCACTATGTGAGGAACACCATGGGTCTGAGTTACCTGTGAATAGTACCACTATGTGGGGAACATCACAGGTCTGAGTTACCTGTGAATAGTACCACTATGTGAGGAACACCATGGGTCTGAGTTACCTGTGAATAGTACCACTATGTGGGGAACATCACGGGTCTGAGTTACCTGTGAATAGTACCACTATGTGGGGAACATCATGGGTCTGAGTTACCTGTGAATAGTACCACTATGTGGGGAACACCATGGGTCTGAGTTACCTGTGAATAGTACCACTATGTGGGGAACATCATGGGTCTGAGTTACCTGTGAATAGTACCACTATGTGAGGAACATCATGGGTCTGAGTTACCTGTGAATAGTACCACTATGTGGGGAACATCACGGGCCTGGGCGTTGCCTGTGATTAGTACCGCTATAAGAGGAACACCATAGTTCTACCTCACCAGCGATTAGTACCATTATGAGCGGCCGGTGAACTGAATTTTGGACCCCTTTTGACAACAAGCATAATCGATTTAGGAGTTTGCTTTGGAAGCATTCCCTTGTTCAATTTAACTTATACCATAGTTTTAAGTTATTTTATGGAAAGGAGGGGCTATGCGGGTCGGTCCACTGATTGCTTTAAGTTCATAATCATTGTTAATCGTTGTCTTTTTGAATGGATTTTGGATGGATTTTTGAATGATTGTAACCTTCAATATTATGCGTTGGGTCCGCTGATTATTTTAAACTCATACTAATTCATCCATTCCTCGTCATCATGTTTTTAATTCTGGTCAGTGGATGAATTTTGGAATTTGAATTGTCATTAAATTTCGTCTCATCTTGTACCATTAGGGAGCGATGACCTAGATGTTAGGCCTTTCAAACAACAATCATCATCAACATCATCATTATCATCATCATCATCCTATGTGTGTGTGTAAAGGAAAATGAACGTTACCGTACCGCACTGTATGTATGCATAAGTTATTTACGCAATCATGTAGTATATATTGAGGAAAGCAACGGGAAACTACCTCACTCCTTATTTCCCTAGTATGCCTCTTCAGTGACGCCTAGGTTGTCTATGATAGCTTTTGGTGGAGCTGTGGAGGATCAAACCAGTCTTCGGGCAGAATACCCAACATACAAGATACGTTCATATTCCTTTATACTTCAGTATATGAAAATGAGCACAACGAAAGTTGCTCTGATGGACAGCACATTCATATGTGGCTGGGAAGCGTGACCAGTTTTAAGGAATACAATTGGATAGGAAGAATATTGTCAGATACGCGGTATTGTTTCTTAAGGGAACAAGTACCATAGATGGCATGAAAAAGTCATTAATTAGACAAGAATTTGTGCATATTGGTACTTGCACAGAGCAATATCGTTTGATGCCCCAGCTGATGTTCCAATGTCTACTTAGCATCAGAAGATCCTTCCTCATGCATCTCAAAACCTCCTTGATCACTACGTCCACTGCCTTCGTCCTCAGTAAAGAAAAAGCTATTGAAAACCGGAACTGCGAATGTCTCAGAGTATGGGAGGGCCGTATTGCATGCAGCATGAGATCGTGCGTATGTCGGTTTTACCAGCCAATAACCCTTTGCATTCATTAGGCAGAGATAATTCACTACTGAGGTAGGGTTACCATATCCTCAACCCCAAAATGAGGACACTCTCAACCGGATTGATCAACACACTCTTAGGACTGCCGAATCCAGAATTAAACATTATTAGTTCAGTTTTTTGTTGTCGAATAGCTATATTTACATAAGAAACAAAACAATAATTACACACATCACCCGTATCTTCATTTTAGAGCCCATTGGATATTTCTCACTGGACTGAATCTTTTTGTCCCTTTAGTTGACATAAATTTTTGCAGTTCATATGTCCATTTTTATTCTACTTTTTGTCATTTAATGAAGATGTAGCTGGATGAATACACTAGTTCGCTCGAGTCTACACGTGCATCGCACAAAAGAAAACTGTTAGGTGAAAACCGAAAGGGAGGAGCTATCGCAGGTACCTCCAAGCTAGCTAAAAAGGTCGATACACCGATTGTAAGTAATATAAATAGATGTGTTCTGTTTTACTGGCAACAGACATCGAGAGAAAGCGAATAAAAAATTGTGTAAGTTAACTCAATGAACGATAGGCTATAAAAAATGTATAACTTGTTGACGATACGAGATGAATAATAATGTTATTGGCTTTACGTGCCACTAACTAATTTTGTGGTTTTAGAAGACGCCGAAGTGCCGAAATTTAGTCTCGCAGGAGTTCTTTTACGAGCCAGTAAATCTACCGGCACGAGGCTGGCTATTTGAGTGTCAAATATTACGTTTTGAATTCGTTGCTCATGTTGCCAATTAAAAGTTTGCTTTGATAGTCGTGTGTGTTTGGCTTCAAATACCACTGGACTGAGACAGGATCGAACCTGCCACGTTGGGGTCAGAAGACCAGCGTCTCAACCGTCTGAGTCGCACAGCCCGGCATACGAGATGAAAACGAAAATCAAAAGCTCTCTTACTTCCCCCAAAATAAACAAATTCGGACATTAGCAGAAATCGTAAAAATGTACGTGGACGCTACATTAAACGGCGAAAATACGGACATTTCCACATAAATGCGGACGTATGGTGGCCCTACCTAAGAGGTTCTTGGGTTCTCATCAAGCCATGAGTATAACAAAAGACACATCTTCGCGTTTATCTTTTGTCCAGTCATGAAGAATTTCGTCGCAGTTTCGACATACAATATGCGAAACCCATTTCTTGTCCAGATGGCCTAGGAAAATTTCAAGAGAGGTTCTACATGCACAAGTAATGAAATATTGCGCCTTTCACGCTGAAGTGTGTAGTAGGCAATATATATGGGACAGAACGCATCAGGATTATATTGACAATTATGCTTACTGAAAGAAACCATAACTTAATTCTGTCGAATATTATAAAATGAGGTGTTTTTATTCGGATTTTAAGCATTTGTTACATGTAAACAGGTGAGTGTAAACTATTAATTACCCTTTAGTTATCATAAATCTAGGTTCCTTTAACTACAGTGTAAAAAAGCAAAGGGTGCCTTTATCAGCAAAATATAAACATTCAAGTTAACAGAAAACTGGAGCATTCACGGGTTTCAGATTTTTAATCAACGATTCAGAAATATATACAATCCGCTGGAAAATATCATGCAACCGAAAATAGGAATAATGTTCCCCAGGGGAATAATAATTAGTGAATTTAATGCCCAGCTAAGAAAGGAGCTCAAGTAGCCTACAGACAGAGACGGACAGCCACTACTACTAGGGACTCTGCTTTGCAGAAGAAAGTTTTTTCTTGTCGGTGAAAAACTGCTTAGCCTATGCCTTCGTAATTCCGCTCTTCTTCCCCTGTACACCAGTTTGAAGACGCTGGTTCTCAGTCGCTAGGGAAGGTGAGAATTTTATATTTTTCTAGAGATCTTCGGGGTATCACGATCCTCGCTGCCAAGTTTTAAGTTGTTAGGGTACCTAGAGTTGTTCCATTAATTAATTTTCGTTTCCATTTTTATAACAAATTTTACCCAGTCGGCCCCAGGAATTTGGAAAAAAAGCCAAGAAGAAAAAGAAAAAGAAGTAACCTTTATACGCCGCTACATTTCGACTTTCACTCATTAGTATTGTTACATACAAATGTGACTGTCAGCTCTGTTGAAACCCCCAGAATGGAACGAGTGAGTCTCGCTCGGGTCGTACGGCCCGTGACGGCCTCTGTTTCTCTCATCTCTTTCGTCGGGTGAATAGACGTAGCCAAATTATTAGAGTAAACAAAACCATCCCAGTAATGGTTCTCACTGTAGCCACTATATGAAACAAATACATTAGTAAGGACAGGGATATCCCAAGGGGTAACTTTACCACCAAACAAGTTCAAGGATTAGGCTATAAAGGTCGAAAATTTACATAAAGATAGAAATATATCATTTACCTTTGCTCTAATAATTTGGCCACGTCTGTATTCGTGAATTTTCTGGAAAGTGAAACTACAACACTCGTATTCCGGCCATATCCCGGAGATACTAGAGCTTCATCATCAGGTGTATGAAAGCAGGCTCGCTTCGAAGGCAGGTTGTTGATTTTGTTCTCGTTGTTGAGTCTTAAGTACTCAGTTAAGAGTCGTGGGCTGAGAGTTCAGTGCGTTTAGTGATCACGTGAGTTGATTGTGCTAATTATCAGCCTTGTCTGGAGTCGAGCCAAATGGACAGCATCGTGCGTTGTGATGGATAAATTTATATCTGTCATTCTATATTATGGAGGGATAGGCCGTTCCAGGTAAAGACTGCCAGCTGAACACCAGCTGCGAGAACAAACGATAATTGTAAATAGGCATTAATTAGCGAATTGTTGTCATTAATCGTCGAGTACAATTTATTGTGTGTGTATTAATTGGGTCCTCCTAGATTAAATACGTTCACTACAGTCAGTGTTTTATTCGTAGAAGTACAGATAGAAGCGAGAAATGGTGGTAGAATGAGTTTTTGGTTCAAGGTACATACGGGGCTGGGACAAGGCTGTAACCTTTCACCTTTGTTGTTCGTAGTTTACATGGATGATCATCTGAGAGATACGAAGTAGCAGTGGGGGACTGCGACAGTGGACGGCTGGACCTGCCTCCTCTTAGTCCCTCTCCTCGCCAAGGCTAGTGCTTTTCAGGACAAGGAGGATTGTACTTCTATTTACAAACAAGAGAGCATTGTCTACTGCTTTGTACTTGTCAGTACACACAAAGAACATTTGTCTTGCACTTCTAAGTGCAAGTTATCTCAGAGAAGCAGCCATAAACTGCAGAAAGGGAAGGACGACCGCTTCTCCTTCAGGGAAGGATATGAGTCCCGTAGGGACATAAGATCCAGGGGAGCTACACAAACCCACGGCTTCTCGCACTCCTGGTGTACTATAAACCCCGACTCAGCAGATGATACAGAAGGTAGGTAATCCACACGATGACATCGGAAGGACGTCGGCATCTTCAAACATCGAGTGCTTCCTCCCAGGAGGTCTGATCATTACGCATTGAGGAGCTTCAGTCATATCTATCCAGAATGTTTCATTTAGTGCGGATAACAGAAGCTGTCGTGAATGACAGGCTCCCGCTAGGCACGACAACCACCAGCATGCATACAGCCAGGAAAGACCGAAGGCTAACTAACGAGTCGGTTGGTTCCGACCTGTGCCCCACAGCCACAGTGGAGGCCAAGGGCACGAGCTGCGAGAGTGGATAGGGACGCACCCTGGCATCACGACGGCGCGACTTAGGTCCTGCGACCCTGTTTCGCCAGTGGACGCAGACCTAGGCAGTGCAGGTCACCCAGGATGGGTCTATAATCCGGGCGCAAACCAAGGCAGCGCCCCGGACTAAGGACGGCAGCACCGAACTGGAGGCGGACGCACTCTGGCGCTCTTAGCCTGCTACCAATGTCTCCCAGATTGCCAGTATCCCCTTCACAATCCGGATATCCAAATGTGCCCTACAGGACAGGGACCACACCAAAACGCCTGCACCCACAGCAGTCTCCTGCAAGGAAGCAGACCGGGAGACTTGGCCGTGCGGTTAGGAGCGCGCAGCTGAGAGCTCGCATCCGGGAGATAGTGTCGGCAGCCCTGAAAATGGTTTTCCGTTGTTTCCCATTTTCACACCAGGAGAATGGTAGGGCTGTACCTTAATTAAGGCCACGGCCGCTTCCTTCCCATTCCTAGGCCTTTCCCGTCCCATAGTCGAAATAAGACCTATCTGTGTCGGTGCGACGTAAGGTAAAATAGCAAGGAAGCGGAAGATGATGTGGGGCTGCCTGCATCTTCACGGTCCCCAGACAGGCAGGAGTGTCCCTGCCAGGACGAGACCTCCTCTCCTGCCGAGAAGAGACCGACGCCAGAAAGGGGACGCTACCCATGCAACCGAAAGAAGAAAGGCACCACTCCAAAAGGAGAGGGATACCCAGTCGCTATTTGTAACTGCATCCAGTAAAGCATCCACGGATCAATCAGAAGAGGTCACAAGCAGGAGTCACGGTCAGGTTAGATGTGAGCTCTCAGTGCGATGCAATCTCTGTTCAAGTGACCACCACGACACAGCTTGCTCTGCGACTATAGAGGCACCGGTGTGCGTCAACTGTGCGGTGGGACTTTCGGCCTCTTATCGCCCGGAATATAGAGCCATGGCTCGAGCAGAGTGGCAGGAGTCCGGTCATCATGTGCCATCTCTGCGGGCGTAACCGCATTCTCCGGGACTGGACACTAGTTGTTAGGGACAACACACGGACCAAGCTGTGCAGCATGTCCTAGGATTTCTCGTGGCATGGCTTGGTAACCGCAGAGCCTATAAGAATTGATGTCCCAAATTATTGGACTGAGTTGGATATGGGTTACTTTGCATATGCTATCTACAGTTTTTCAGGTTTTCCATTCAGCCACCTTTATATTTCTACCTATAAGGTTTTCTTCCTGACCCTTCCTGTTGAAGAAATGGTAGTAGCACGGGGACAACAACCTGTGCAATGTAGCGGGGGCTGGTTACCTTGCCCTGCAGAAACACCAACTGTGACCGGGTGTTGTAACTCATGGCCCCCTACAACATGAAGCCTGATGTGGAACATGAGTGTCGTGGGCGAATGAACTCTAGAATAGGCCGCTCATCAAGTCTACGCCGTACACGTGTGCATCCATCACTTGCATACAGACAGAACCTACTCTCGTCTCTGAATACAACAGAGCGCCATTCCCCTCTCCATTTGACTCTTCCACGGCACCAGAGTAGCCGTGCTTAGCGATGTCGCGGTGTCAGTGGTAGTCTGGCAAGAGACACACGTGATCGTGATCCTGCTGATAGCAGAGGAACCCAAATGTCCTTGGTTACACAGGAGGTGCAACATGTGGCCGGATTTCACTCCTGGATAATGTTCGGTCGGCCACCGCTGCTCGCACAGTGCGTCGATCTTGACATGCGTCTGTACTACGCGGACGTCCGCACGTCTACGGGTGTCGGAATGTTCCACATAGCACTGTTGAAAGAAGCGGAACACCATCGATACATTGTGCCCAACATGTGCAGCAATCTGTCGATACGTTCATCCCGCTTCCCGCAGGCCCGCAATACGACCCCGTTCAAATGGTTGCAGTTGTTCAACAGGAGTACATACTCATCGGCTGGGCATGGTTGTATCCTGGAATGTATGTTGCAAGCATTGTTCACGTGTAACCTCAGCCACGGCCGACTGGATACCTCGCTGCGCTCCTTATACCGGCCTTGACAATCGCTTGTGAAGCCCAGCATAAAGCTGTAATTGGAAAGTTTCACCATAATGCCGCTGGAGCGCTGGCCTACTACCCATTGACAGGATGCTGTATACCGCAAATTGCCGCATTTCCAGTTTTATTTTTTGGTTTTGCTGTCGTAAATGTTAGCAATGTGTTCGCAATGAGGTGCTTGTTGGCTTGATAATGAAATCTGATAGTTATGCGCTAGTGAGTTTATTTGTTATTGTGTAGTGTGGTGATTATATTTTTTTAATTGTGTTTACAAATCTTGGAATTTGAGACATTCTTGTGCACCTTTTCGTACTTCGAGCAGAAATTTTATGGAAACAAGAACAAATTGATTTCTCGCTGTAACTTCGTCCTGAACAAGGATTTTAATTTATGTGCTAATTCGTTTTTTAATGGTGTGTTGATTTGCTTTTCTTTAACTGTGTTAGGTAATATTCGAATATATATTGCTGTGAGCCTTTTTTGTATTCCGAACAGGAAAAAAAAAGCAAAGGGACACTATCATTTTTAGAATTCTCTGTAGACCAGGACAAAACTACGTCTTAGTTTTCCGTTTCTATGTCGGGTATTTACCTTCGTTCTTTCTTTCTCTTTTCTTACTCTGTTTACCCCTCCAGCGTTGGCTTTTCTCTCGGACTCAGTGAGGGATCCCACCTCTACCACCTCAAGGGTAGTATCGTGGAGCGTGAGACTGCGGGTCGGGGATACAACTGGGAAGGATGACCAGTACCTCGCCCAGGCGGCCGCAACTTCTATGCTGAACAGGGGCCTTGTGTCGGGGATGGGAAGATTGGAAGGCATATCCAAGGAAGAGGGAAGGCATCAGCCGTGGCCTTAAGTTAGTTACCATCCCGGCATTTGCTTGGAGGAGAAGTGGGAAACTATGGGAAACCACTTCGAGGATGTCTGAGGTGGGAATCAATACCACCCTCTACACAGTTGACCTCCCAAGGCTGAGTGGACCCGGTTCCAGCCTTCGTACCACTTTTGAAATTTCGTGGCAGGGCCAGGAATCGAACCCGGGCCTCCGTGAGTGGCCGCTAATCATTTTTACCCATGAATTTTCTTTCATAGAATAATCCTTTAGGCGGTGTCGTATTTGCCATATGACAGCAACACAACACATTTTTGTTCAAGATAATCTGAACTTTAACATTTAAACATTGACAAGTAAGAATCACTACTGCTATGACGGTAAGGCCAGTGTATGAAGTGTTGTTACCTGAGCAATGGGGCCGATGACCTAGATGTTAGGCCCCTTTAGACAACAAGCATCATCATCATCATCGAGCAGAGAACAGCTTACATTTTATTTACTCAAAATACTTTTCTCTCACTGAATTTTTATTTAAAATTCTTCTTCTTTCGCTATTTGTTTTACGTCGCACCGACACAGATAGGTCTTATGACGCCGGTGGAATAGGAAAGGGCTAGCAGTGGGAAGGAATCGGCCGTGACCTTAATTGAGTACAGCCTGATGTGAAAATGGGAAACCACGGAAAACCGTCTCCAGAGCTGCCGACAGTGGGGTTCGAACCCACTATCTCCCGGATGCAAGCTCACAGCTCCACGCCGCGCGGCCAACTTGTTCCACCCTACTGCATTTCAAGTAAAATTTATTTTCTGAATTTAGCATGGCCAGCTTGCCCGGTATTTAATATTCTAGTGAAAGGTATGAATGAAACATAATCTGAAACTATATATATTGAAATTAACATTTAAACATGTTTGAGTCAAAATATTTATGTTCTGCATACAACGAATATGAAAAAAGTAAGACTCTTATGTTTTGTCCAGCCCCCTTCCTGAGAGCAGCGCTTGAAGAATTTTAAAACTCTAATTGAACAATGACTCTTAATCTCGATATTAACATCAGAAGACAAAAGCATTGTGGTAAGTTCTGCTATGTATCTAAATGCCATGAAAATAAAAACGATTACTCTTATTCCTCACAATTAAGGAACGTCAGTTGGACTACTCCATCCTCCGCAGTTTCATTTCACGACGTTGTTTTGGCACATATCAATGAAAGTAGCCTTTAGGATTAATCATTTTAACAATATTAGTCAATGTAACATACTATTTTATTCCCTAAATTAAGATACATCGGCAATCAGAGTCAATATCAGAACGTCAGCTGGACTAAGTCATCTCCCCGCAGTTTCATTTCACGACATCATTTTGGCAAATATCAACGAAAGTAACCTTTAAGATTAATCATTTTAACAGTATTAACCCATGTAATATTCTCCATAGCTCTAAATTACGATAAATCGGCAACCAAAGTCAATATATTTTCCATAAAGAAGTATGCATTTCTACCGCAAATAGGTCGGCCGCCAGCGCCACGTGTCGAGTTGTGTAACTACTCCGATTACAGTACGTGGACCCGATTGTCAAGGCCGGTAAGGAGCTAGCTAGAGCGACGCATCAAGTCGGCCGTGCCTCAGCACAGTTACTGCCTGCAGAGTCAACCAGAGTGCGCACGGACCGGCCTCCTGAGCGCCATCTGATCGCCGATGTCCGGGAATAGTGAATCAGTAACACAACCACCCGTCAGTATGGGCGTATTATACCCTGGTTCTACTGAATACAGTCCTAGGGGATGCTGCATGGTCTTTTTTCCGGCTGTTTACTTATAAAGGAACAGTATAGCGTATTTTCGAAACCCATCTAACAACAATTATGTCATCATATTTGTCGATTTCAAGGAAAAGCTTATGATAGTATAGATCGCATCTCATCACTTAGACTTGAACAAAAAACAAGAAATATTATAAATGACACACTAACTGAAACGAAAGCCAAAGTAAAGTGTATGGATGAATGTAGCGATGAGTTTGAAAGAAATGTAGATATGTACGTTTAACTGTGCTATTGAAAAAGTTGTCAGAGAGTGGAAAAAAAGCAGGTGCATCATGTCACCGACCATTAACTAAAAATGAAGGATGTTGATATAGACTGTCTAGGGTTTGCTGATGCTATGGCACTAATTGCCAAAGATATCTCTGATGCACAGATACAGATTGCTATACTGAAAGAGCAAGCAGCAAAAGTAGGACTTAAAATCGCATATAAAAAAACAAAATTTTTGACAAATATCAATTGAACTTACCGTTGATATGAATAAAATTGCAAGAGTAAGGGAACTAAAGTACTTATGTGAATGGATGACTGAAAATGGCAATGAAAATAAATCAGTAGCTTCAAGAACTCAGAAAATGGAAATTACTTTGCAACACCCTAAGAATGTTTGTAACAAAAAATGATGGTTGTCCTGGAACAACAAAATTCATCATTACTCAACAGTGATCAATCCTGAAGCTCGTTATGCTTCAGAAATGCCCAATTTACACCAAAAAAATTTATAGCAACAATTAGAGATTAAAGAAAGGAAAATCATGTTAAAAATCTTAGGGCCAAGAATTAAAAATGGAATACATTACCCCAAACCCAACTCAGAAATGTATTTCAAAATATCTAAACTTACTGATGCAATGAGGCTGCGACGAACCCCTTTCAGACCTGAAAGAAAACTGGAGGCGTGAATTTTTGTTTGTATGTCAAAAACTGACTAAAATGCTCCTCAATACACATATTGATAGTTTATTTTACAAAATAAAAACTAACATCCGAAAAAAAGGACCCACACAATTGTGCGTATCAAAATTCAAAACCTCGTTGTATCACATACGATGATTTATCTTCAAAATTTACGTTCACTAACCAATGTACACACTTCATTGAATATATTCCGGTATTCAGTAAAGCTTCTAGATTAATATAAACGCAATAAATAAATACTTACTTTTGGCACTACTGCTTCTCGCCATCTCGCCGATCAACTGTGCTTTTTAAACTCTTCTTCCTTCGCCCTGGCGGTCAAGCGCATACTAAAAATAACTGAAATAGACGCCACGTGTCCCGCACAATCACTGCAGTCCGGTCTAGCGCCGAAAAAACATCAAATACGGTCAGGGATAAACAAAATACGAACCCGCACAATTGTGCGTACTCGGTCTGAAAGGGTTACGCCATTTGTAAAGAATTAATAACAACAGACATACTTATCAAATACGCAAATTTTTGCAAATTAAACGTACGAGATAAAAATGGTATAAACGAGTAGGGAAAGACCTCACTGAATTAGGATCACCAAATCTGCAGGATAGAAATGTAATCAGGAAAATTATTCACCCAAGGGGATTTGAGGAAGATGGAAAGAAACCAACTGCATATATTTGGACGGAGAAAAAAAACTACGACAATCGATGAAAATGAAGAACAATTAGACAAGGAGCAAAGCTCAACAAATGTTGATTCCACGTGGTCCTAAGTGACCCATTCGCGTGGAAGAAGAATATGAATAAGAAGACAGAAATCTGTTAGGAGTGAGCAAGTTTTTGCGAAGTATATCAGAACTAGATGGAAGATAGCTGTCAAATAATGACTTGCCATTCTGACATTGCGCAGTACTTATTGGCTATAAGGTGATGAACCGCTTGATGTGATGGAGTTGTAAATTGGAGACGTTAGACTACAAGAGCTATGACATCACTGAATGCGATGAGCTCTGTTTAGTGACATTGTTGATTCTTCTTATCCTGGGATGGATATGATTGTATCAATGACGATTCGCATAGTTCGGTCAGCACTTTGTCAATCTAAATGACATTGGGGATGTTCAACAAACTGCATAACAATACTAAACTGAGTATGTGTGCGCGCGCGCTTATCATTTAGTCGATTCCACCTCGCAATGACCCCATAGACCAAAGAGCGCCAGTTCTTTCTGCCCTGTATTATTTTTCGAAGACTTTCCAGATTGAGATCCATGACTTCCTCGATACCATCAATCCACCTCATCCGTTGTCATTCTATTCTTTTTACCATCAGCCTTCTCCAGCATCTATTCAAGAAAAGCAGCTCGATTTGTTCTGGGTGATTTCCGACAAAAGAGTAGCGTTAAATAAATGTTGCAAAGTTTGGGTTGGGAAGAATTTAGAGAAAGAAGAAGAGCTGCTCGACTAAGTGGTATGTTCCGAGCTGTCAGCGGAGAGATGGCGTGGAATGACATTAGTAGACGAATAAGTTTGAATGGCGTTTATATAAGTAGGAAAGATCACAATATGAAGATAAAGTCGGAATTCAAGAGGACAAACTGGGGCAAATATTCTTTTATAGGAAGCGGAGTTAGGGACTGGAATAACTTACCAAGGGAGACGTTCAATTAATTTCCAATTTCTTTGAAATCATTTAGGAAAAGGCTAGGAAAGCAACAGATAGGGAATCTGCCACCTGGGCGACTGCCCTAAATGCAGATCAGTATTGATTGATTGATTGATTGATTGATTGACTGATTTAAGCATTTGCAGCCATCTTGGAGATCCATGAAACTGAGTATGCGTGGTGAATTCGGCACATGGTTTTCTTCGTGTTTCAGGATTTGAGTGAATTAGTTAATTGTTTACACATTCAAGGTTCATATGAGGTACTTAACTGTATAGGGTGAAACAAAAGTTGGCTGGTGTATCGGAGGTCAAATTTGGCCACATATTATATTTGTGAGGTGGAGTAAACCCAAGGACACGTGTGACCACTCCGACTGCCATCCCGTAATCCACCGTATTGAAGTCAACTGAAGTTTTTTTAAATGGAACGATAGGCATACAGCACATCATTTCCGCTTGCTTTTTCTTGGAGTTCAATGCCGCAAACCGGTTGGTTCTATTGTCAACCATTACCTAATTATTTACTACTACTACTACTACTAAAGGGGCAGGTGGACATCTTAGACGGCCACGCCGTCTTTCATGACAGGAGATTCATTAATGTGAAGGAGATGTGTGGAGCAGCTGGTGGCGTTGGCTGCCGCGGCCTATACTAGGACTTCTCCTGGCATTTGCCCTAGTCTAGGAGAATGGAAAACCACGAAAAATCATACTCAGGACAGCCGACAGTGGGGACCAGTCTCCCGAATACAGAGTGTAGATCCACGATAGATCCGTGCCCACTTGTAGGCCTATTCGGCAACCTGCAACCTGTATCCTGAGAACGGTTGTCCATTCTTCTGCACAAATGAGAATCCCAGGACAGTTCCTAAGGCCACGGCCGCCAACCCGCTCACCTCCGAGAATTTCCATCACCGTAATAAAACTCCTTGCCTGGGAGATGGCGTCACCGACTAAGAAGCCCGTCTCCCGCTTCAGGGGAGTAATGAAAACAATTTAGTTGCAGTAGTTCACTTGGTAGGCATATTATAGAATGTGCGCCAAATTTCTTTGCCTGAAGTGTTATGTTGCTTTGCTGCTTACCACTCTAAATATATGTAGCTAACTGTGGGGCCCATTGATATCTTGACTGAGACTAAGTTGAGGTTCTCTGTCTCTGTCATTGTTCCCTCAAGTCTGAGGACCGTGATCTCCGAGAAGGCCATTGGTCAGCTGTCTCTTTCTCTTGCAGTCCTCGGCCAGACAGGCTCCACCAAAGATGTTCAGCCCGGTCATACTACTGACAATGTTTCACCATTGAGTGGGAACTTGTCCACGATCTCTCTTTTGGGGAATATTTCAAGGATTGATCAGTTTTTCTACGTTGTCATTCCCACATCGCTTAGAGCAGGGCCTCTCAGAGTGCAGACCCCCCACTCCTCGAGTTTGAGCCTGTCTCGCTCGCCCAGCCCGTTTCCCCCTTCCTCACTCGCATCTGCAGGGCTCACCATCCAAGCTTGGCCGAGTCGCCCCGAGACAGAACGCTGGTCCGAACCTAGCCAAGTAGGACCGATGCACGGTGTAGAGAACCTCTACGCCTCGTTTTGCACGCAACGTTTGAGAGGCCCTGACATAGTGTGTCCAATGAATTGTAAAACTATTTTAATATTGATGATAAAATTATCCTGAGATTGAACTGATTTATAATGGAATCACTGGTGTGAATTGCTGTTCTTCGCCAACACCACATTTCAAACTAATTAATTTTCTTCAGCTCTGCAACATAAAGTGTCCATGTCTCGGCTCCAAAGAGGAAAATTGAAAATACCAGACTGTATACCACTCTCATTTTGAGTGGTAACAAGATAGAGCGATCCTTCCATGCAAAGGACAATATAAAGGTCCAATAATACTGCAATGCGGTACGCTGGTTGTTGGATATCAGATGATTTAAACCTAAATATCGAAATTAAGACCAGTGTAGAAATGGCAAGATCAGCATTCAAGAAAATGAAGGCTTTATTCTTTGATGACGACTTAATCTCAAAACTGAGACAGCGCATGGTTAAATGTTATCTTTGGCCAGTTTTGCTTTATGGAGTTGAAGCTTGGACCTTAAAAATGACCACCAGAAAAAAGGCTTGAAACTATAGAAATGTGGTTTCAGACGAATGCTAAGAGTCTCCTGGATAAAGCACGTCTCTAACGAACAAATATATTACAGAGAGCAAACTCTAAAAGAGAACTACTGATTAACGTCAAATGCAGGACAATTTCGTATTTGGGGCACGTGTTACGTGGTGAAAGATATGCAGTATTACACCTCATTCTAAAGGGAAAAATCGAAAGAAAGCGAGGAGTAGGCAGAAAAAGAACGGCATGTCTCAATAACATTCAAGACTGGACTGGAATACGAATCATCGCACAACTCTACCGTATTGCTGAAGATCGAAGAACGCTATCCATGCTGATCGCCAAGACTCGGGGGACTTGGCAAGGCATATAGAAGAAGAAAAAGAACACGTGCGCTCCGCTTAATAAGTAGAGGGTCAGATAATGTCTCATCTACTCTAATTCTCTGAGTTCTGTTTTCTAGAAATGTAGCTACTCATTCTAGTCCAGTAGCCCTCGCTTACGTCACTAACCTGCCCTGTCAAAAGTCTTGGGTAGGTCAATAGTGATACAATCCATTTCTACCCACAGAATCTAAAATATAGGCTATATATAGTTAGAATCCCACAAGTTGAGCCTTATTGGAATTACCTTTCCGAAATCAGAACTACTTTCTATCAAATCAGTTAGTAATTTCAGAAACGTGTCTAATACGTTGTATAATCAGATACAATGCTTTCCCGAAAACTATATGCAACACATGTCAAGCTGTAATTATCCCTTTCTGTTTATCATCCCTTCCCTTGTTCAGTGGGGCTAAAATAACAACTCTCCATTTATTTGGCGTAACTTTTTCATTACAAACCATAACTCCCACTTTTGATCCGTATTGAAAATAGCGATCTCACTTAGTCTGCAAAAGGCATTGCCGGATTAAGGTGTTTGGGGGCCCTGGGCTATTTAAAAATGTGGGGCCCCTTCTTCGTAACATCACATAAGACTAGCATACTGAAGTCGTTATAGAACTACTTCCACTTAAATTGATGAATAGGGAAGTGTTGAAATAGACTACAATTTTTCTCTATTTTTCATGTTAATATTTCACAATGCCAAAACATATTTTACATTTGTCTCATCATCACTATCAAATCGACATACAAAGCAGAAATTACGTTTTTTGGCACCACTAGGATATTTTCTGTCTATTTTACAAGAACATTACAGTTGTAACTTACGAATGGTTCAATAATCAGAGGTGAACTGGAAATTCTCTTCCTGATGCAAAGATATAGTATAGCGTGCGCATTCCACCATACTTCCCTTGTCCCCTCCCGCTCACTTCCTAGACCTCTTCCTCATTCCCCCTCTGCCCGTACTCGCAAGCTGCCAGATTTAAATTTTCGTCAACAATAACCTTTACAATAATTACAGTACGAAAGTAGCGAGGATTCGTGTCTCCGGACGGTAACTGATTCTAGCAGTGATGAAATATTAATGCCGACAGCTGATAAGAAAGAAGGAAGAGTGCGTGTTCGATATTTTGCGAGCGTAAATATTCACATACATCCACGGAGGAGGAGCAGCAGGCCTTTTTATATAATTTTAGGTTCGGCCAAAGGCCGGGGCCCCTTGGCACGCGGGGCCCGGGGCTGCAGCCCCTTTAGCCCCCCGTTAATCCGGCCCTGGCAAAAGGAGTACATTTATTTAGTAGTACAATCTGATTGTATTGAATATGTGGAACAATAAATGTACTCCTTTTGTAAACTAAGTGAGGTAACTTTTTCATGCAAACAGTAAAACAATAAATATTTCAGATATGGCACTATGTTCCAGTCCATCATCTTAAGTATATATCCAGAAGTCTTATCAATCCCAGCTGATTTTCTAGCTTTCAATTTCAGTATATTTTTGTAAATATCTTTATTATCATTCAGTTATGTGCCAGTATTAGTAAACTCTTCTATGTGGACATTATCCTTATATCGAAATATCCTTACATACTGCTGACTGAATACTTGTGCATTCTGTAAGTCCTCACATATATTCACCCCTTGCTGGATTGTCCTTTCTGGAACCTGTACCTACCGAAAAGTACACTCATATAGCCTTCAATTTTTCACTACAATTCTTATGACTGCAAGTTATGTTTGCCATCATGTTATCCTTAGCTGGAATGTTCTGCCAATGAATTCAATTTTCTAGTAAGTTCCCTCAATCTCCCCTTACTTCCAAAACCATTTCTACCTTTATTCATTTCTTAAACTGCATCTCCTTGTCATAATATAGGGAGTTTTCCCATTTCTTACCACGTTAAAAGACACATATTGAACCCATCAGATCGATCCTGTTTGGAAAATAATAAAAAGGATATTCAGTATTACATGTAAATTGCCCATACAATTGTCTTGGATTCTAAAACTGCAGTATATTTCGAAAACCACCAGAGGCTAACAAAGAGCCGCTCGAGTTTATTTGGAAATCATGTTTTGTTTTGATTATAAAAATCATTATTTAAGCAGGCAACACTTGTTGCAGATGTTAAGAAAGGAGTAGGGGAACTACGCATTAACATAGGAAACTTCCACTGGGTTAGACAAGGAAAGCCAAGTTAAAAAGAGGAAGAAGATAGAGGAATGTCTACCAGAAACCCCTTAATTCGTTTTGGACCCTTCCAGATAAATGACGAACGAATACCTCTCAGCCAATGATGATTCGCCTTTGCTATATTTTCAAAATAAGCGGCATGGCATATTATTCAGCATGTCTGAAATATCTGACACTAATTAACGAAGGTGTTGTGAGAAAAGAACAAGGAGCAAATAAACATGCTAATTGAATAACAGATAATTAATCACGTCTAAGTGCACAATAAAGAAACAGATGTAGGTGGTTACCGCCATATAGTCACCACATGACCAAGTCCGCGAAAGGAAATATAACTACTCAAGCAATCAAAATTATGCAGAATTTGACGATCGATCCTTCAGTCAGAACATATAAATTGAATGGCCATGAGTTTATTAATTAAACGAGATGGACAGTGAAATGATACAACTTTTATTGTAAGAATGTGACGCTCTGTGAAGTAGGAATCCCCTTGTAGTAAGGTGATATTATCCGCCAGATTCGTACCAAGCTGGCAGAGAAGGCGCTCTTCGCAAATCAGTCGCGTCCAGAACAATCGTCATGTCAGACATGAATTGAAATGGCTCCGCATAAGTGAACGGTTATACTACACTTAGAGTACATTTACAAGATCTAAGTATGGGAAAAGATCCTGCAGTGCTACGGTTGAGACAGTATTGTCTATTTTATTCCAGTGTCTTGAGGAAAATAAATAGGATTCTGAGGAACAGAAACTAATTTATGTTAAACTGGAGATCTTGTAATTCGTAGTGACAATCTGAAACGTGTTACAGTCTTCTGCTATCTTCGGTAGTTTAAATGACAAATATTCTCACAGGCGAGGAGAAATCCCAGTTTCAACTAAATTTTCAGTTATTTGTAAGAGGCAAGCCAAGGGTCGGCGACCAACGAACAATAGAGCTACTGTTTTAAAGTGGTCAGTCGAGAGAGAGCAGACAGTTGGTATTTTCCTAGCGCAGGTAAACGACCGATACATAAACACAGCAGCAGGCGATTTGGTGAAGTGGATGGAGAAGTTCCGAACAATAAAATCTGCGTACAGGCCTATATGAGGAGATCGACCAGCTGACACAAGTATTGCATTTAGAATAATATTTGCGGTACAACACATCAGAGTTAGTACGAGGGAAGAGTGTAATAACCTAATACAAATGCGGAACATTGTACAGTGTAATCCGTGTGTTAGATTTAATAAATAATAATGATGTTATTTGCTTTACGTCCCACTAACTACTTTTTAAGGTCTTCGGTGACGCCAAGGTGCCGGAATTTAGTCCCGCAGGAGTTCTTTTACGTGCCAGTAAATCTACCGACACGGGGCTGTCGTATTTGAGCACCTTCAAATACCACCGGACTGAGCCAGGATCGAACCTGCCAAGTTGGGGTTAGAAGGCCAGCGCCTTAACCGTCTGAGCCACTCAGCCCGGCAGTGTTAGATTTAAGTAAATATAAGCCATGATTGGAGTACGGCAAGAGAATCGAAATGTGTAATCTTCCATTTGCTATGTTGTAATTCACCCACGATAGAGGCCAGCTGACGATGGGAGAACGAAGTTGCTACTATGTGAGTACATCATGAATTTATAATAATCTAAGATGTAGCTTTGCTGAAATTGTATATTTATTTACGCGAGTTGTCAGTGAAAATGGTAAGTCAGGGTTTTATTTAACGTAGTCAGGAGCGCAGTCAAATTCTTTAGATATGTTCTTTTGTTTGTTCTTCACGCACGAGTAGCAGTAGTAGTAGTAGTAGTAGTAGTAGTAGTAGTAGTAGTAGTAGTAGTAGTAGTAGTAGTAGTAGTAGTAGTAGATTTTCAATCCAGGTTAACAACATTCATTTTACTGACTATGTAAGGCTTATTTATGGTTTAAATGAGGTACCATAAGCACATAATTTATAGATGGCTGAGTAGAGTACTGTAATTTATTTCATGGTAATAGCCTAATAATTTTTGATATTGAAGTAACCGGCGAAACGCGCCAGGGAAGAGCATTGTAATATTTATATTTATATGAGTCAATTTCGTACTTATATTGATCTACGGTCATGATGACAGTAATGTTTATTGAGATATATTCGTATTTCACAGCAATAATCCAATGTTGTAGAATGCTGTGTGTAAAGTAATTATTTTATTGTGTGGAAAAATACGATGTTGGGTGACACGGTTTACTGAGTATCGAAATAGGTCCAGATTAATAGGAGGGCATCTCCTCAGTTGAATAAGAAGAAGAAATTATGTAACATCCTATGGGTTGATGTGAATTAATACCAGCAATAAAAGCTGCTGAATATTAAATACCAGCATTTTGGAGCCGAGGGAAATAGTATTCGTGAGATAATTGCACAGATAAACCGGTTGACGAGGTGCGTGATGAATTGTGTTCACCGATAAATAATAAGGACCGAATGTAAGATCAAGAAACCTAGAGTCACGCAACATCGCTACTTTATATAATTGCAGAGTTAAGCCGAGAGATTTTGTCACAGTAAATTTATGTCAAGTATCGCGAAATACCCAATTGAGTTGTTAGGCTATTTGAAGATAGGATTTTCATCATGACTAGAGTCCGGACCTTTATGCGTTAATAGGTTAGAATGCAAACTTACTGAAGCGAGAAGCAAGTATAGTCTACTTTCACAACGATCATGCTATGGGGGTTGCATGAACATTAGGGGTATGGCCCACCAGAACCCCTATAATTCATGTCACTCATTCTACATTGTGGAAGAGCGGGTGGCCGACATTTCATACTAACCAAATTAGTTTGCAATCTAACCTATTACCGCATGAACATCCGGGATTTAATCATGACATTACTTCTTGTTATTATTATTATTATTATTATTATTATTATTATTATTATTATTATTATTATTAATAATTGTGTTTCATCGACAGTGCTCGTATGAATGTTTTTGCCATGCTATCAGTAATTTATTTGACACTGAAATCAGCGTGCTGCATGGAAATATATTTCTACATAACCTGATATTGAGTTTTTTGTACAGTTATGTGTGTGGATAATTTGCGTATAAATGAGAGTAGAGTAGGTGTGCTTATATTTGTTGATTTCGATAGTAGGCGATATTTGACAGTGACTCCATTGTAAATACTAGTATAATTTCTTTATTAGTTTGTTTGAGTGGGAGAGTTACCCCGTTTTATTTAGTTAAGCTAGGATAAGGAGACGACTCGCGTGGAAGGAGGCTGTTCATTCGACGGCTAGTGCGTGTCGCGTGTCTGTCTGTGTTATTGCGCCATAAACCTTTGTCTGAACAAGGACTGTAATTACTTGAGTGCGGTCACGCTAATTTTATTCATCGGAGAAGTGATTTGTAAGCCGATTCAATAACCATTTTAATATGTGGCTACATTAAGATTTTTCGCGAATTTGTGAGCATTCAACTAGAAGCATTGCCGTATGTATAGACTTCTTCGCAGTAGTGGCAAGGGCGAATGTAGCAATAGAAGATATTCGGCAATAGATCAGAGCCGCTAACTAAAATTGCCCAGGTTTTATTTACGGGACACACATGTGTGGTGAAGTTGAGCTAATTGAAGTGACAATATAGTTCAGCGGATACGGCTACTAGATTTGCATTGCAGTAAAGTAGGCCTTTACACATGCTAAGGCGTAATTTCGTCTGTTGACAGGACATTAATGTTAACGTCATGATATGCCAGTCATGTATTTTACACCCATGAAATTCAGTAGGAGAGATGGTGGTGGTGTGCGGTTTATTAACTAAAAATCTCATTCCAATAAGTGTCATAACGAGTTCAAGACCGAACGTACGAAATCTTCAAGCTGGTCTTCAGGACGACAACTTCAGAATGGAGCCACCCAAGCTGCTTGGAACAAGAGGATCGACCCAGGACGACATCGTCACCATTATGGGCTGAAAGAGCAGAGCTGAGCCCTGTAGGAGGGATGAGGGGGTCACCGAACATGAGATAAGTGAACCAACCTTGTAAGCATGTGGTAGGATTAGGGACAGTTAAGCAGAAATTTAGCAATTAAGTGTGTAAATATTAGTAGTTGAGCCCTCTTGGCAATTAGAATACGATTTGATCATAGCCCATCAGGCTAATTATCAAGATGGCTTTAAAACATTAATGTTTTAATGTACAGAATTTATTATGGAGGGAATAGTAGAGTGCGTCATATTATTTTATGGCGGGAAGAGAGCTAGAAGTTACTTAAGGTTGTTTATTTTAATGTTAGATAAGAGTATTCCCTAGTGTTTCGTCTTCGGGTTAAATTTTGTTGTAAGTAATGTGACCATTCACAACGTCACATATAGTATGTCATGATACCCAGCAGATGAAATATGCCGTTTCCCGCGTCATTCTGCGGTAAAAACTGTCCAAGTTAGGATTTATCCACCCGCTCCGGGATGCGATTTGCAGTACGCCGGCTCGCGCGACCCAACTCTAGTTGTCGGTAATTAGCAGCAAGGCGTTGTAGGAGATCTGGTACTCGAAGTTTTCTCACTCCAACCCCGAGCGAGACGGAAAGAGACGCTTTATCACGTGACAGAGAATCTAGATCACTAGCAGAGCTCAGGGAGTACATCCAACGTGAGAACTAACATTATGCCCTATTTCCCTCATTCATTCACCACTGCCAACTCATCGAGTTCAATTGTTTTTCCCCTGATAATTATTATAAATCGCAAAATACTCAATGGAGAGTCACGTGCAAACATTCATTTGAATCAGAGAATTTTACACATAATTATGAGACCGAGAAGTGTTCTACATAATTGAAAGAACGGTAGCTACGCCGTAACAAGGGCCCGTCTTAATGGTTACCAGATGGTGGGTCCCAACCGTGGCAGCCAGCTCAAGGATTCCCCTGGCGCTCGTCATCATTCACCGACAGAGACAAAAGGACGCTTTTAAGATTGATTGAGAATCCACGAAGCTATTTTAATAATATTCACTCAGTGAAAATGGGAATACAGGAGCTACAATTTGATATCCTGTTCGTCACTCTACGTTGCGTATTACCGGAGCACATTTTGAGAAAGGGGTGTGTTTTATCCCCACTACTAGCACCAGGGCATCTCGCCTATATAGTAAGGAGCTGAGGAACGGACACCACCAGTTCATTTTCTGTTCAACGCCAGTTCGTTACTAGTTCGTCGTGATTTGTTTGTGAGTCTTTTATGTAGAAATCATTCTGTAATGTGAGCAGTGTAACGCAGTGATTTATTAAAGGCTGTAAATGTATGTGGAAATAACCACAATCCGAGTAAGCTGTTTGCGCGTACAGTTTGGCGCTAATTAATATAGTAGGAACGGTACGAAACCGTAATAACCGCTGTCCGTGTGTAGAAGAGGTCGTGCATCGATCCTCATATATGCCTAAACTGAGACGGCTCAATTAACATAAATAGGCACGTATCTAACTAAGTGCGTGAAGTGTGTGTACTCGATATAAATGAGAAATGAAAGAAAGTGAATGAACGGCTCATTGTCGATATGTTCGAGGGCAGTGCCACGTTAGATCGATCCCTAACGCAGTAGAGAGTTCGACTCACGTATGACTAAGTGCAATAGAGTATGCCTGAATTATTGTTGTGTAATACGAGAGTGCTAACGCATTAGTGGCCTAACCAGTGACGTTTCCAAGTGAACCAGTGGAGCTTCAGGACCTAGAGTAGCCGTCAATAAGAAGGATAAGTAGATGAGAAGGGAATAATGTCGGGCTTCAGGGACACAACCGACGTTAGGTTGGGATGCTTGTGTAATTAAGCAAACCAAACCACATATTTAATCTCTGATGTGTAATATAAACTAACGCATTCACATAAGATAACTTCCCCTCATTTACATAAGGAGTCTACAAGAACGTCGGAGTGAATGAGGTATCTAGCTGCCTGCCGGAATTTCGCCTGGTGTAGCAGTGATCGTCCTGAACTTCGCACGAGATCAAGCCGTCATCTTCGTGACTTGCCAGTTGGTCATCAAAGGACTTCACATCGCTTATGGCATCATGAGGCTAGAGTAAATACATGGGCATGCCCTCCTGTAATGCTGTGTTCGTGGTTTTCCGGAAGGATGAGTACATTTCCAGCTATTTGTAGCTTTGAAAGTCATATCCTATTGTAAATATAGAGTAAATTTGCATGTAGATGTAACGTAGAGCGCCAATATGCCATTTCAAAGGGATAATAATAATTTCATTTTTTATTTTTTTTATTTTATGGAATACATTCATTATGGTTTGGAACAACCATATTTTACTTCCGTTTTTATAAGGGTTTTGGTAATGCATGACGTAATTCTAAGGACTTTAGATTAATTAGGTGTGAAGCGCTGCCGAGTAAAGAATATTTATTCTGTAAAAATGACTCCAGTTATCTTCTCTATAGCAAATCTGAGTCACCAAAGATCTCTCAGTAATTGACTTTTTTTTTTGCACTTCACACCTGGTAACGAGTCCTCCTAACTAGTAATTAAGGCTGCTGAAACAACGGATGGAGACATGACATTTGGGTATATATCGTTGAATTACTGAGCTCGTGAATGAGTGATGTAATTCGGACCCGTGTGGCAGGGGTTCATCATTAAATAGCATTGTATTCGAGGTACCGAGAGAAGGAACGGGGGGCTAGGCAGGCTGTAGCCCTAACGTATATTGTGAAATACAAATGTAAATTTCCCCTGGAGTCTGTTATTAATATGCGCGAAGTGGATACCGTGCTACGAATATGACGATTACGGCCGGATTTAGAGCCAATATTTAATGTGCTGCCATTTTAGCCAGGAAAGAAAGAGGTGAGATTATTTGCCGTGAAGCAATTGTATGAGAGGACCCAGTGGCCCGCTATTTGGAAGTGGGTCGTGGGCGACTCACAGCCGGGTGATTTACGAGCTCTTCAAAGGGGACGAAGTAAAGTGTTTGCTCCATTGAAAGGGAACAGAATACAAATAGTTGGTTCATTCCTCTCGGCACCGCGATTACGTGCGTCAATTAAATACACTGACTGACAGAGCAAATGCAGCACCAAGGAGGAGTGGTTCGAAGGGGATGAAAGTTGGGGAAAAAACAGAGACGGCACGGACGAATAATTGATGTTTATTTCAAACCGATATGTAGGTTACACAATGCGCACGGCATCGACTCAGTAGGATGTAGGACCACCGCGAGCGGCGATGCACGCAGAAACACGTCGAGGTACAGAGTCAATAAGAGTGCGGATGGTGTCCTGAGGGATGGTTCTCCATTCCCTGTCAACCATTTGCCACAGTTGGTCGTCCGTACGAGGCTGGGGCAGAGTTTGCAAACGGCGTCCAATGAGATCCCACACGTGTTCGATTGGTGAGAGATCCGGAGAGTACTCTGGCCACGGAAGCATCTGTACACCTCGTAGAGCCTGTTGGGAGATGGGAGCAGTGTGTGGGCGGGCATTATCCTGCTGAAACAGAGCATTGGGCAGCCCCTGAAGGTACGGGAGTGCCACCGGCCGCAGCACATGCTGCTAGCGGTGGGCATTTAACGTGCCTTGAATACGCACTAGAGGTGACGTGGAATCATACGCAATAGCGCCCCAAACCATGCTGCCGCGTTGTCTAGCGGTAGGGCGCTCCACAGTTACTGCCGGATTTGACCTTTCTCCACGCCGACGCCACACTCGTCTGCGGTGACTATCACTGACAGAACAGAAGCGTGACTCATCGGAGAACACGACGTTCCGCAATTCCCTCATCCAAGTCGCTCTAGCCCGGCACCATGCCAGGCGTGCACGTCTATGCTGTGGAGTCAATGGTAGTCTTCTGAGCGGACGCCGGGAGTGCAGGCCTCCTTCAACCAATCGACGGGAAATTGTTCTGGTCGATATTGGAACAGCCAGGGTGTCTTGCACATGCTGAAGAATGGCGGTTGACGTGGCGTGCGGGGCTGCCGCCGCTTGGCGGCGGATGCGCCGATCCTCGCGTGCTGACGTCACTCGGGCTGCGCCTGGACCCCTCGCACGTGCCACATGTCCCTACGCCAACCATCTTCGCCACAGGTGCTGCACCGTGGACACATCCCTATGGGTATCGGCTGCGATTTGACGAAGCGACCAACCTGCCCTTCTCAGCCCGATCACCATACCCCTCGTAAAGTCGTCTGTCTGCTGGAAATGCCTCCGTTGACGGCGGCCTGGCATTCTTAGCTATACACGTGTCCTGTGGCACACGACAACAAGTTCTACAATGACTGTCGGCTGAGAAATCACGGTACGAAGTGGGCCATTCGCCAACGCCGTGTCCCATTTATCGTTCGCTACGTGCGCAGCACAGCGGCGCATTTCATATCATGAGCATACCTCAGTGACGTCAGTCTACCCTGCAATTGGCATAAAGTTCTGACCACTCCTTCTTGGTGTTGCATTTGCTCTGTCAGTCAGTGTATTACCAACGTCACATAGATTCCAATGTGCATTAAAAGAAGGATCCCTCCAATTTCTTTCCTTAATTATTTACAGCGTTCACGGAGTCCCAGGTTAAATATACCCCGTCTCTGAAGATCCTGAGTTCATTCCAGGAGACAGTGAAAGCTTCTGCTCACTGTCACCAGCAGCAGATGAATTGTACCATCTGTGACTCATCGTGCGTGTTTGAAATGTATTTGTTCTTGCCCATCTCTTGCAGGAAGTACTATGATACTCTGTTTATGAGGTTTGGATATTTGAGTTGCTTTATGATTGTCCACAGGTAGCAACGTTGTGTAAATAATGTCGTGTTATGTGTATTGATAAAAATCCTAATGAAACGAGCGTGTGTATTATATTGCATTCAGCAATGACTAATTTAGGGAAGTGTCGTGATACGACTTTCAAAGGTTCAAAAATGTATTCATAGAAACATAAGTTCACTTCAGTTCATAGAATATCGTAACTTGATATAATTTTAATATATTAATTCTCGACAGGTAAATGGAATTACAGCAGGATATGCCCATATTAATTAAATGTGTGCGCAAAGTGATAAATGTAAATTATTCGAGAGGAAACGCCTCTCTAAGTTTGAAATAGTGTAAATAATTCAAGAGGAAAGGCTTCTTTGAATTTGAAATAATTTAACGTCGAATGAGGTGTAGAGAGAGACTAACGAACATTCACGACGTCAAGATCAATCTAAATAATATTTGTAAAGTGCGTTATATGGCATATCCATGTTAATAAGATTTGTTTCACTAGTATAGTAAAATTGTTATACAAGATATCGTTTCTCTTCTCATTAGTAATGAACTACTGTTCTTCTCATAATTAATATTCCCCTACTATAGAGATTATTAGAAAAGTATCGCCCCATCGGACGCTCCAGTCAGACCCGAAATGCTATACCGACTCAGCTAGCGAATCATTCTAGTAAGGGAAGGTGAGACTTCGATAACCGGACTGAGTTCGAAGCTCATCGGAGGTGCTCCATTCTAATATCATATTCATGGACCACGGTAACTTGTTTATGTACTGAAGCCTTGGACAGGTACATTAAGGATCATTTGAATAGCTTATCACCCTCTCTTACCTGGAAGGATAGAACTAGTTTTGTAACGTAGCATTTGCATGTTGTCTGGGCATGGTTATTTGGATGTTTTCATTTAATTAAATTCTGTTGAGAAATTTAAACTACGTTGTAAGCAATGTCATCAAAATCTCTGACTATCACACTGCCTACGGATTCGAACCATGGGTCTGGAGGGTGTCAGGTTACGCCATATGTACAGAGTGTCGTGATTTTATGAGAAATAGTACGGTATAGTACTGTGAATGAAATTAATTAGACCTGTGATGGTCTGTTAATAGAGCCAGGTATGGAGAATGAGAATTGGTTCCTTACCTACCGTAAGAAGTTATGTTATGGCTCATAGTATGTTTGTCGAGAGAAGACGAAAATTAAAGCCCTCTTGGGATGTCGAGTCCAGAAGCGCAGTGAAACGAGGTCAATGTTAGACTTGTTTACAATTTTTTGTGCGATGGGGGAACTTTACTGGCTAGACAGCCAGGTCATTGGCCCAATTACTGCACACCAGGAAATCTCGGCCATTTTTAAAAACCGTGGGCTGTAAGGGATTCTTTCTTTCAGGCCGAGAGTTATTTGTGACAACGATTTTTATTTTGTTTCTCTCTTCCTTTTCCACTTACTTGTCCATATTGGTGTGTATTTGTATATGTGATATCTTTGTGTACTAGTGGATTCCATCTCGATTATTATATTACCTAGTACGTATGAAGTTCACCGAGAGGATATGAGTTCACATCTGTTATTTTTATGTGAAATCGGGCAACAAGTAGCTTCAGTGTTTGGTTTTATCTCAGTTGTCTTTTATAGCGTTTAGTGTTGCTGTTCATATGTAAATATTTCCCAAATGTGAGGGAACCTTAGTAGTAAATCTATTTCTGCGAAACGTCCCTAATCCTAGCACCATGTTTTTATTTGTAGGTCCAATGGTGTTGTTCGCCAAAAGACGTCTTATTTGGTTCATTCATCCGTCAGTCAGCACGACAACATCATTTAATTTTATCTTTGTAAATTATAAATGTAAGCCTTTATGGAATTTACCTTTGCACTACGAGTGTGATATATTATAAAGAAGTATTCTGACAACAAAAATTTATGAATTGACTATGCTTTGTCAATTAAATGACTAAATAACAACTGAGTTCCTCATTTCCAAAATTAAAATTATTAGAGTAGTATCCCTGTCCAATTATACTCTCGTCACAAGAACGCGAAACGCCCATTCGCCGGTTGCAGCTAGGCTGGTGCAGTTTATTTATGGACAGGTAAGCAGGTAAGTTATGTAACCCACTATTGTTTCATGTATCTATGCCCTGAAGGTCATATTAGTGTCTGTTATTTTCTCCATATGCAGATACAGATCATAATTGTGCCTTCTCCTATATTCTCCATTTTCCTTTACTGGGCCCAAGATCTTCCTTAAAATCTTCCTTTCTTTGGCTTCTAGTTGTTCTGCCAGACCATTCTCATTCATTGAGAGGCATATAGAAATTCATGTTGAACTATTCTACAGTAATGTCTAAGTTTGGAATTGATATTAATATTGCTATTACAATAATTTGATGATGAGATAGCGGTTATTTCAAAAACAGATTAAGAGCACAAATAATTGTGAAATCTACATGGCATTGAAACCCGTTTTTAAATTTCATATGAAAAATCTAAATATGTTGAACGTATATGTTGAACATTCGATTCATTTTACTGAATCGATTCATTTAATTCCGTTCACATTACTGAAGTGATACAGTGATCCGATTCACGCCACACTAGAGTCACCGTTCCTATTACATCTGTGTAGTGTTAACTGATACGACAGCAGTAACATCCTTGAATGCTCGCAACAGCCATCTGGTCTTCATTGTACGAACTGATTCCCTGTGTGCACTGCTTGCTCGATCTGCATCCGATGGCTGCTTATAGCAGGCAGTGCTATGCACCATCCATCTTTCAGACTCAGGGTTCTCCTGCAGCCACCTATTCGCACCAAGTTTTGATATTACAGAGCGCTTCCCCCAGAGGGACAACTCCAGGAAATAGTACATAGAATTAAATGAAAAAGTATCTGCACACACAGTCATTAATGATCTGCATTTGGTGCTGTCGCCTAGTTGGGAAATTTCCTTTCAACTGTTTGCCTAGTCTTTTTCTTAATTTATATCAGACCCCTTTAGTTTTCTTATTCAGAAAGTAAGCAAAGATTCGAGCGAACAGCCTTTCACGGTCTTCTGATTCAACGTCTTTTTATGTAATTTATTGAGTCAGACGACAGACTTATTTATTGTTCTCGTACGCCAGTGGCCTCGGTGATTCGATGATTGAAACCTTGTGCAATGATGCGACATACGAACTGAAAGAACACTAAGCGGATCTTCCCAATATAAAACAGATAATTTTCAGTAGTCATGAGCATTACTCATAGTCATAGTATAGGCTAGAGAGCTGGCTTGAATTAATTGACGAATGTCAAATCAGTTAAGGTTCATGAACTAGTAAATAGAATAAGTTAGTCTAATAGCCTACCTACTTACTAGCTATTTTGGAATTATGTTTTAACTACCTTTATGACACTGCAAACAAATCCAACTATTATTTAAACATCCTTATAGGAAGAGGACAAGTGGGTATTATTTTCAAATGGGCTGATAGCGAGAGCTCGTCTTAGCATACGATTCTTTCAGTGTGCCATGGCTCTGTATGTCTCGCCCTGCGAATGTACAGTGTACCGACAATGAACCACGTGTGTGTTGTGTCTAACTGATCCGTGAGTGAGCCACTCGCCCGTTGAGGGCCAAGTCAATGAGTATTGAATTTTCACGACCGCATTGTAATCGAAATCGACTTTCAACGTCGATGCGCAACTTAAACGCACTCTACAGTGTGATGGCAGTAGTGCCAGACCTGTCGCTTAGAACCTTTCCAACAGAACAAAGATGACTTAGGCCACCATAGCTCAATTGGTAGAGCAACCGACGCGAAATCGGGAGGTTGTGGGTTCGGATCCCACTGGTGTCCGGTTGGCCAGTTTTGTTCTGTACTTAACATCTCTTCAACACGTACTAAATGTACGTAACACGACCTAATAGGTTGGAAGTCGATTTCGATTACAATTCGGTCGTGAAAATTCAATATTCATGGACAGAAGATGTTTTTTTCACCACTTATAACATTTAAAAGAATGAACTGGGGAAGATCCTCCAGATCTGTCACATCCCGCACTTTGTAAAATTTCTTGAAGATTGGAACATGTATGCATTTCTTTAATTCCAGTGAGGTTTTCCTTGGTCAGAGTAGTGATACCATTCCCGTGAGAGTTTTCTTACCTGTTCCCCCATCGGGCACGTCCCAGGTGGTGGATAGGGGGTCTCGCAGGACTTGTCTGGAAGGTCTGAGGGAAATAAAATACCCTCTCGCGGAACAAAAACAGGTATTGCCAGAAAACGTCTTGAGGCATTATGATTGTTACCAGCCCAAGCCAAGGCTTGGAAATGGAAGAAGCCTCAGCCACATATGCTAGGAGGCATCTATGGTTCGTCCACATGGGTGATACGGTAGTTCAGGTGAAGTGGTGCTGGTGATTGAGGTGAAGGCTCTCTGCGGGGTGCTGGAACCAACACATCACTTTGTTCTACGTTGGCTGGACGAGCCGCGAGTTGGGAAAGGGGCGAACCCAACCTAGGGGGAAAGTCATGGCTGTGAATTCAGCCATAGGAATGCCAAGTGTAAACCACGTGAATAGGCCTACTGAAGGGGGAACAAACCTGGCTAGGTTCGGGCCAGGGGTGGACGACTGAGGGGCATGGTTTCTGCTACGGAGAGCCTGAGTTACGGGAGGACAATGTCTGGCTGTATGCCTCATCACGGATGGTGAGAACGACGCTCAGGGCCATGAAAGGGGCAAAAACCCTATGATTGATTGAAACATGGATGCTCAAGAAAAGCATTTTGAAGAACTATGACACCAAGGGAAGCCATGGAAGCTCCAGCAGAGCAGATCAGGCAACAAGTCCAAGATGAAAAAATGGAGACAGAAGTCCCAGTAGGACACGCTGTCGCTAACATAAAACAAGAAATGACAAGAGAAGCTTCAGTGGAGCAGACTGCTACCACAAGCAAATCAGGGACGTCCGTAGAGACAGAACAGAAAATCAACAGATTACATATTTATAGACCACCTCACCTCAGTGCATACTATAAGGAAAGGAAGAATGCGAGGAAGGAGCCAAAGTAACGGCTTGAACTTGGACGGAGAAGAAGACAAGGAACGGGGATCGGTGAGAGGCTATCCCTCCGACAACGCCCAACACTCGCCAAGAAACAGAAAGAAGAAAGGTCATATCCTTTTTGGAAGGACTTACTTCAGTCAAGGTAGCCATAATACCTAAAACCTTTCTACATGGGAAACTGAAGGAGGAAGACGTGAAAGAGCTCCCATCTGTTCTGCTAGCGCAGATGAAACCGCTGTAAGACGGATGTTTTCCAGGCTTCCTCGAGTCTCCAAGGCTGGAAAGTGGAGCAATGGTACTGATCTGATTAAATCCAGAAACCAAAAGTTGGCTGGAATGGACAGTATCCAATTGCATCCCATGGAAAGGGGAGAATTTGGAGGTGACAGAAGCTAACAAGATGCTGAATACTACAAAGGTCATCACCAAGTTTCCACCTCCATTTGACAAGATGAAGGTTGAAGATGTTCTTGTCAGAATATATCAGCATAACTCCGAAGTTCCGAGGAAAGAGTGGAGAGTGCTGAATGAGACAACTACTGACGACACAAGAAGGACAACTGTTTTGGCCCTTAATGAAAGAGGTTTTAAAGAGCTCAAGAAGAGAGGCTTTAAGGCCAAACTTGGACTTGAGCAGATCAAATTTCACGTGATTAAGGGAAAAACAAAACCTAGCGTTGGCAAGGATGGTGCTGAAAATTCTTCAGGTCAACCTTCAACATAAAAAGCAGGTGTTGCAAATTTCTTTTGAGGTTCAAGACCGAGGCTATTAGCGTGGCTCTTGTACAAGAGCCATGGGTAGTTAAGGGCAGAGTAGCAGGACTGGCGGAATTTGGAGGTGAGCTAATGTACGATACTACATCGGATATGCCCAGAATATGCTTACTTGCGAGCAGGAAATGAAAATGCCTTCGGTTACAGGAACATTGTTTAAGGGTTTTAGTGGAGGACAAGATAAAACTTGGAAACTGGTAAGGTCCCAGAGAAATAACAATAGGCTCAGCGTACCTTCCATACGACTCAATAGATCCGCCTCCATCCGACGACGTTGAATAATTAATCTGCAAAGCAAAGAGGAAATGCGAATACCAAGTACTCGGAGTAGATGCAAATGCACATCACACTGCATGGGGCACTACCAACCACAATGCAAGAGGCGACTCCTTACTAGAGTTCATTATTAGAACAGAATTGATAATATTAAACCAAGGAAATAAACCGACATTCAAAAATAAGAATCGTAGAGAGGTAACTGATGTCACATTGAGCACCGCACATATAGCAAACTTCATTAAGGATTGGAAGGTGCTGGAGGAGCCATTCTTGGCAGATCACCAGCATATCCAATTTGCGATAGATGCGAGGCAATGTGATACTGAATTGAACAGAGATCCTAAAAAACGAACTGGTGTGGATACAGAGCAGTTCTAGGGCAGGCAATACATTAGACCCAAACGAACGTAAGGGGACGGAGGGAATTGGATGAGACAGTGGAACAATTAGAAGAGGCCATTTTAGCCTCATACCATGACAACTGTCCCTTAGAGAAAAGAAAACCGCCAAAAATGTTAGGTAGTGGAATAACAACCTAGTCAAAATGAAGAAAGATTTTAGAACGTTGTATAAAAAATCATGAAGGGATGGCATGTGGGACGTATATGATAGGAAACTCACTGAGTGTAACCTAGAGATAGGGCCTACGGAGAGCAAAAAGGAACTCTTGGAGACTGTTTTGGTAGAAAGTGGAATCAAACACTGAAGCAGCGAGGCTCCACAAGGTTCTCAAAACGATACATATAAATCAAGTGGGAACACTGGAAAAACCCGATGGAACATACAATCAGACAGGAAAAGAGACGCTGGAGGTGTTGCTAGCTTGTCATTTTCCTGAGGCTGAGGAAGTAGAAGGGGGAAGAAATGGTTAAAACATAGGCCAGATCACGAAGAGCGGATTGGAACTGAGCCAATCGATTCATTAAGCCTAACCATGTAAGATGGGCAATCAATACGTTTCAGCCCATAAAGGCTCCGGGGCCAGATCAGATACTCCCGATATTCCTGCAGGAAGGACGGGAGATAATCATCAAGGCCCTGACAGACCTTTATAGAGCAAACCTAGCTTTAGGGTACGTGCCGAAATCATGGTCTAAGGCTAAAGCAATATTTATACCAAAGCCTAGAAGGGCAAATTATGCCCATGCCAAAGCCTATAGACCATTATGCCTAAACTCCTTCATACTAAAAGCGATGAAGAAAATACTGGATAAATACATCCGGGAAACGGTGCAACTGAACTCAACCTTACATGGAAATCAGTTTGCATACAGACCTGGCAGACCCACTGAAACAGCACTACATTATTTGGTTTGCAAGCTAGAGGAAAGCCTAGAATACAAAGAAATTGCTCTGGCGGTATTTCTAGATTTAGAAGGGGCCTTCATTAAATACAACCTACAACACAACGATTAAAGTTCTTGATGAGAGTAGGGTGAGCAAGACTGTTGTAAAATGGATTAGATACATGTTAGACGGGAGAAAAATAAAGGCAACTCTGTTTGAAGGGACGCTAATGGTTAGAACCACTGGAGGTTGTGCGCATGGAGGCGTTCTTTCTCCTCTTCTGTGGAACCATGTGGTGAACAAAATCACAGCGATGCTCAACGAACAGGGATTTTACACACAAGGATATGCAGATGATGTAGTTATTGTGGTAAGAGGTAAGGTGAAGAGCGTCATCCAGGACCTCATGCAAAGATCATTTAACTTTGTGGAGAACTGGTATCTGGAAGAAGAATTCACAGTGAACCCGAGCAAGATAACACTCGTCTCTTTCACAAGAAGGAAGATATTAGATGGGACGAGAGCACTGAAGATCTTTGGGCAAGAAATCTATATGGAAGAACAAGTGTTACACTTACGTGTAATTTTAGACAAAAAGTCAACCTGGAATCCACATATAGAAAGAAAAATAACCCGAGCTAAGAACCTATTGTATGCATGCAAGAGGACTGTCGGGACAACATGGGGTCTAAAGCCGGCATTGGTGATGTGGATATACACAATGATCATTAGACCATGAATGGATGAATCTAAGTCAAGGAAAAGTCATTAGGAAACTAAATAGTCTTCAGAGAACGGCATGTATAGCCATAACTGGGGCAATGAATACTACGCCGACAGAAGCCTTGAATACTCTACTAGATCTCCCTCTATTAAATAACTTTATAGAGGAACAGGCTAGAATGAGCTCATATCGATTGGAACAAAATTGATGCTGGAAGGCTCAAAGGCCCAATCTTGGACACTGTAAAATTAAAAGGGTAATAACAGGGGAAGTTTTACTCATGCCAGCTGATCATATGATTCCAAAGTATATCTTTGAAAAAACATTTGAGGCCCAGATAACTAAAAAGGAAGACTAGGACATTAACAGATGGAAAACTGGTAGGGAAAACATTGTGTGGAGGACAGATGGCGCAAGGACTGAGAAGAGAACAGGAGAGATCAACGGGGAAAGATCTGAGAGATCAATCCAAATGAGCCTAGGTAGACACACTACAGTTTTCCAAGCTGAATTGATAGTCATCATTACATGCCTTGAGGAAAACCTGAAAATGAACTACAGAGAGAAGAATATTTTCATATTTACAGATAGCTAAGCAGCCATTAAGGCACTTGAAGCTGTCTGGGTTACATCCAAAATTGTGTGGTACTGTCATACACTTCTCTTGAAGCTCTCAGAGTACAATGATGTTAAAATAATATGGGAACCTCGGCATGAAGGCATATAAGGTAATGAAAAAGCAGATAAATTGGCAAGAAAAGGGCCAGGAACACCTGTTGTCGGCCCAGAACTAGTATGTGGGATCTGTTATAGACGAGCCCGAATCTACATAGGTAAATGGGTACAAAAGAAACAAATGGAAATGCTCCTGGATGCAGGCTTACGAAAGAACTAATAAAGAGCCCAAAGAAAATGCATACTAATGAACTGCTGAAACTCAGCAGAGAAAATGTAAGATGGGTAGTAGGACTGCTGACCGGACACTGCCATCTTAAAAAGCACCTACTGTACCCGCTCAAAGCCTGAGTCCCAACCAGCATTTATCTCAGGGAGTGTTACGGTCCGAATCTATCGCAACTAATAAACAATAAAAAAATTATATTGAAATATAAGATCTCAAACTAAATGTAAGGGCGCCATCCAATCAGTACTACAGGGTTGAACGGGACACTCTAATCTTCAACTTTAGGGCTCATCATCAAACATACAAATTATATATATATTGAAATCAAAGGGAACTTATGAAGGCTCCGTCCTAGGAATGGGGACGGATATTTAAACGGTCACCAAGGGTTTACTATTCTACAAGAACAAGAACCTGGAACTGTTTCCTTGCAAATGCTCAAGGAGCATTTTATTTAAGTAAACAAATTAATTTGTACACACAACAAAATCTGTTGACCTTTGATTTGCCGGTAATTTGGCAAATTATTCCTGAAAAATGATTACATAATATTTATCACTTTTGACCACCCTTCCATTTGGGTGGTGGAACCGTTGATATCTGAAGGTATCAGATTTAACTTCGTTAACACCATGACCATATTTGGTCATGGACCAATTACCTGTTGGCTAAGTAGGCGCGATCACATGGACCATGTTATCGCCTCCACTTTGATTGAGATAAGACCAACCCGGGAAACTACAAACTCTCCCCGGGTTCCTAACCAAGATATGCTAATCGTTAGTTGAAGGAAACGACAAAGCGACTGTAACCTAATGGTCCAGATGTAGGGATTTGCCTTCATTTTACAACTATTAACTTATTATTCACAACAACGTGACATTATTACGTTAATTCGCCAGCTGACTTCCCTAGTATCATTCATCATCAGCATCCGAAATAATAAAAATAAAAATAATAAAAAATATTATTATTATTATTATTATTATTATTATTATTATTATTATCAACATTATTATTAATAGGGGAGATCGTGATTATCGTAACCCGTAATCATCCTCGCTATAATAATTCAACTTCTCGCTCTTATTATTCTCATCTGAAATAAAAAAAGTAGCTTCCTTTTTATTCTTCTTCTCATTCTTCAAATATTCTCATTATTATTATTATTATTATTATTATTATTATTATTATTATTATTATTATTATTATTATTATTAGTTCAAAATCTCAAAATTTTTCATTTCAACTCCCAACATCATCATTATGTCCAAAATATAAAAAAGTAAATTCTTCTTCTTCTCCTTTAAATATTTATTATTATTATTATTATTATTATTATTATTATTATTATTATTATTATTAGCGTATTCTCCCAATAATGGAAGACGTTAAGCAAACAACTCAATCAAGCTTTCTTTGGGTTCTTCTTGTTCTTCCAATAGGCTTTCATTCTCTCTGAGAAGGCTTGTTTACGTTCTTCCGACCATTTCGGTCTGCACTGTTTTTGCTTTGGTTGCTCTGATGTAACTTCCCACTTGTTGACTTTGTGTCTGAAGGTGTCTCTTTCTAAAATGTCTGTTGCACATATGTTTGCGTTTTTGAGGTCCTTTCGAAGTTCGTCCAGCCAAGGTGTTGAATTCTTAAGTGAGCTAACATAATTTAATATTCTTTTTGACAGTCGATTTTCTGGTAATCTTGTGAGGTGTCCAAATAATTTCATTCGTCTTTTCTTTATGTCAATTTCAATGTTTGAAACTTTTTCTGTTGTTTTGATTGATTGTAGCCTGTAACCATCTTGGGTATATCTTGCTCCTAGGATTTTCCTGATGATCTTCCTCTCTTGCTTTTTTATTTCTTCTAAATCTTGTTTACTGTTAAGTGACAATGTTTCACTTGCGTAAAGGACTGTTGGTTTTATGACTGTGTTGTAATGCCGAATTTTTGTCTGTCTTGACATGCATTTTTTATTGTAGATGTCTTGAACTAACCCTAATGCCTTCTTGACTTTTTGGAGACGGTTTTGCTGCGAGATCTTCTCAAGGCCTGTCGGTTCGATGAATTCTCCGAGGTATTTAAAGTACGAGACCCGGTCGATTTTACCATATTTTGTTCTCAGGCTCGTGATATCTGTCTTTGAACAGAAGAATTTAGTTTTCTCAAATGAAATCTGTAGTCCCACTTTTTCTGCAGATTCCTTAAGTATCTCAAGCTGCTTGATGGCAGTTTCCTCATCCTCTGTTAAAATCGCCAGATCATCCGCAAATGCAAGGTATGGTACGTACAGGTTGTTTTTGGGAAAGCCCAATCGGATCGGTTTCCAAGATTCACGTTTCTTGAGTTCCTTCTCCCATTCTTCCATAACCTTGTCTAGGACGACATTGAACAGAATAGGAGAGAGTCCATCACCTTGTCTCACACCTGTTTGAATGTCGAAGGGTTCTGAAATTTCTCCCATAAATTTCACTTTAGATTTTGTGCCCGTTAGTGTTTGTCTTATGAGTTCTAGGGTTTTGGGATCTAGTCCTCTCTCTTCTAGAATTTGGAATAGTGAGGGTCTGTCTATCGAATCATATGCCTTTTTGAAATCTACAAATGTGCATACTGTAGGCTTTTGTCTGAGGGCTCGTAGTTTAAGTATGGTTTTGAGGTTGAAAATTTGTTCTGGGCATGACCTGTTTGGTCTGAATCCTGCTTGAAATTCTGATAATTTGGGTTCTAATTGTTGTTGTGTTCTATGCAAGAGACAGGCTGATAGTATTTTGTATGTGACTGATACAAGTGAGATTCCTCTGTAATTGTTTACGTCTAACTTGCTGCCTTTTTTATGTAGTGGATGGATTAGAGCAATCTTCCAGTCATCCGGGAGCTTTTCGGTTTGCCAAATGTTTTGGATTATTTGTGTAATTTCTCTGAGTGAATTTGGGCCTAAATTTTTCAGAAGTTCAGCTACAATTCCGTCTTCCCCTGATGCTTTGTTGTCTTTAAGTTTCTTGATATGTGAATAAATTTCTTCTTGAGTTGGTGGTGACGAATTTTCCGGTATGATTTCTGGCTGTACTTTCGCGAATCTCTTTTTGGGTTCTGGACAATTTAAAAGCTGTGAAAAATATGTAGCTAATTCTTGGCAGTTTTCCTTATTTGTCAAGGCTAGTTTACCATCGTGCTTCCGAAAGCAAAGGTTCTGTGGGGAATATCCTTTAATTTGGTTCGCAAAGGTCTTGTAGAAATCGTGTGTATTGTAATTTTTGAAGTTGTCTTCAATTGACTTCAGTTGGACATTGACGTATTTCCGTTTATTTTGTCTTAAAATCTTGGATACATGCTTGCGAACTTCGAAGAATTTCTTCTGTGTTTCTTCTGATTTGTTACAATTGTAGTTTTGAAATGCCTTTTTCCTTTCTTCTAGTGCGGTCTCACGTTCTTGATTCCACCAAGGATGTTTTGGTTTCTTGCGAAGAGGGATTAGGTCCTTCGCCGTTTCAATGATTTTAGTCTGGAAATTCTCCCAGCTCTCTGCAGGTCGTTTTTCCCATTCTTCTGAAATTTTGGAGTCCTTGATTTTGTGCAGATCAAATTTTGGAATCACCGATGTTTTCCTGTTGAATTTCCCTTTGGGTGTGAATTTAATTTTGATTCTGCTTAAATAATGATCCGAATCGATGTTAGCACCTCTGCGCACTTGCACATCATGAATTTCCTTTTGGTAATCATATGATATTGCCACATGATCAATCTGAAATTCTCCTAAATGATGGATGGGTGATCGCCAAGTTTTTTGCTTTTTGGGATTCTTCCGGAGTGATGTTGACATAATTTTGAGGTTATTTTGTTGGCATAACTCAATGAGGCGTGTGCCATTTTTATTGGTGAATCTGTGGGCTGGATAGTCTCCCACTGTCCTCCTGTATTTGTATTCCCTGCCAAGCTGTGCATTGAAATCACCGAGTAGAATTTTCACATCATTTTTAGGGATTTTGGCCATTTCTGTTTCAAGTTCTTCCCAGAATCTTTCTGTTTTTTCAGGCTCCTTTTTATTGTCTCCGTTTGTTGGTGCATGCACATTAATAAAGGTGTATTTTTTGTTTGTATGCCTGATTCTTAAGGTCATAAGCCTATTGTTGATGGGTTTCACCTCTATTACTGAATCCAAAACTTTTTTGTCTACACAGAAGGCCATTCCTAACAATGCTGCTCCTTTACCAATTTTCTTGTTTGTTCCACTTTTGAAGATCCTATAATTATTGTAATCCATCGTTTCTGAATCGGTGAAGCGTGTTTCTTGCAGGGCCAGAATTTGGATTTTCTGCTTTGTAAGTTCTGTTGTGAGATTGTGCAGTTTTCCTGTTTGAATCAGTGTCTGAATGTTGAATGTGCCAATGAAAGTGTGAGTCTTTCGTGGAAGTTTATCAGAGCACTCCGACTTGCTCTCTCGTATTCGCCCAAGCTCCCCAGAATCCGAATGCTTGGTTGCCACTTTAGAGTGGGTGGATTGTCCACCTGGGGTAATTTTGTCTTTACTTGTACGAGTCATGTCTGCTTGTAAGCAATCTTCTAGCTTTCGCTAGTGGTGTAGAACCAGGGATTGTTAGTTCCTGGAGCATATTTACAGCCGCACCTCTGGTGATCAGACGCTGACCACTTGCCGCTTGCTACAAGTCAGACGCGAAGTGGATTTGATTCGGTTCTTCCGCCCTCTCTGCCATTGGGATATGTCCTCTTCTGCCGTCGAGGCCGTTGACCATTTCTCTGTTTACCTCAGTTGATCCGCGGGTGCTTATTTGGCTAAGCCTTATTCACACCTGTCCTGCATATCTACAGGAGCTTCCCCTATCAGCCATATGGGACGCGCCGTGTCGGGGTTGAGGGACAGGTAATTGGTCCATTAATAAAGAATTAATTTCGCTTGTTACACGGTAGTCCACTCTATAAATGTTTATCGCATAACCCCTTTTACAATTCCGATTTATTTTGGCACTAATCAATCCAGATATGGTTTACTTGGAATATTATTATTATTATTATTAATATCATTATTCTCTCGAGAAATTTTATTTTTATTCCCCATCTTTATAATTTAGTCACATACGTTCTCTCCCAAACAGAAATCACCAAGATCCGAATTCACATCGGTCGGGACATAATAGTGTTCGAACCCGTAACCTTATTTTCGTACTATCGTTAATTCATGGAGACCATATTCTCCTAAGACAATTCTCAAATCCCATAACACCTCGCAGTTGGGCAAATACCTCCAATCTCTGCAAGTGTTAAATTATTCCTTCCTTTTCCATTTTGAAGTCCATTTATCCATCGGAACTCATCAAAACATTTTCATTAATTAACCCTCGGTGTGTGGACTCTCTTCTGCCACTCATATCACCGGTATAGAAATACAGCCTCTATGTAGGCCTTAAGATCCCTCTATTTCTTCATCAACATCAGAACAATTCGCTTTCATTTCGGGCCGTATTTCTGTCCCACAAAACTCCAAATCTCAACTTTTGGCTCAAATCACTCTGGGCCTCAAACATAGCGTGACCATATTATCAAAATGCCTATCTCGTTTCTACCAAAATTATTTATGATTATTATAGAGTCCAAAAACGTTAAATCAACAATTAGTGTTAAAATCGAATTCGCTGCCAAAATAAGATATTCATGCCACATAATATCTCCACATTTAAATTACTTTAATTTGCAATCATTCTATCCAACTAGGCCCGTGCCCTTATCCTCAAAGATTATTATTAAACACGCCTTTACACATTACCCAATATTAATGTAATACTTCGACACTTGTACAGATTATTATTATTTTGTCCACGGGCGAACTTCGCGATATTTACAAACAAATCAATGGACTTCATTCCGTCCCACAATAATTTAAATCACTTGGCAACCCTACCTCTGGATTATCTTAACAACATGCCTTAATATCTATAAAAGTTCTGATAACGGAAAAACACTTTGGAAGCACTTCTAAATGAATATTAACATTACGTGAAACGTGCTCCATATCATATCAAACAACTCAAGCACTTGAATGAACAAATAAACCCTACTCTACTCTATTTAATAATCAAAATTATGAAGAGTGCTTGATATAATTATGTACATATTAATTTGTCCCTTTGTCTATCTATCTTTGAATTTATACGAGCCGGAAACGGCTCGTTTCACAATCAAGTTACCATGATAAAATAATATGATTTCCTCCCCCTAACGATAGCAGTCTACAAATATTTGAAAAGGTTACTCATCTCTTTTTTGTAGTCTGCTAAGCCGGACGAAAAGCATAGGCCCCGTCCAGTCTTAGCCCTGCATCCTACTGGTTTTCATGCCAGCTTGAAGAAGTAATCCAATGCACTTTTCAGATTTACACATATTAATTTTCAAGATTTAAAATTTTAACATTTTAACAAATTTACACACACTAATATTGAACTGAAACTTTACACTTCTGGCCTTTATCTGACCCGCCTAATTCATACACATATTCTTCATTCCTTCGCCGGCACTTAAGGAACTGGTGACACCTCGATATCACATTCAAACGGCCCGGCGCGCACTCAATTTTCCCGTCTCTTAATTGTGTAGCTGACCAGGTATCCGTTTATAATCGACTATTACTAGGTGAAATACATCGAACACTCGTGACCGTTCTCACGTAACGTACTTCCTAATCTGTTGGTAGAATCTCACACTCCGTAAGTTATGCTTTACTGAGTCCTGTAACTATTTGAAACACTTCATACTAGTATACTGCTCAAGACTGTAATATGAGCTACACCACGTTATGAATCACTGTACTATGTAACAATATAATACTTCGAACCCTACTCCACGAGTAAGTACACACATGCACCCCTGGCGTAATCACGGCTCGAACAAAATATCGGAAGTTGTCACGCACCCCAGGCGTGGTATCAGCCCGAGCACTTTGTCAGAAGTAGTTGTCAGTCCTTGTCCACGACCTCATATTTATACTTGTTCCCCTCTCTTCCGAGTTCAGGGGAGGTCATCTTAGGACGCGCAGTCCCGATATCCTCATATGACTATTTGCGCCTTTGCCAGTGGCTTAAATATGGGATTCAATGATGTAATTATGTTCTCAAAGGCTCTATACCAATTCTCAACTAATATCGTTCGCTGGTAAGTGATATATTTGCGAATTTAGCTGCCGTATCCCGGCTCGGGATTTCGCGCTCTATTGTGGCGTCCCTGGCCGGTAGCCAATCAACGAATAGCGTCCATGAATTCTCAGAATTACACCATGCAATCTCCCGCAATTATTAACTTTTTATAAGTTTTATAATATAGTAAGGCTCCTAAATTCCACCTTATTCTAAATTGATATCTCACTTCCTTCTATCAATTTAATCCGCGTAGTTAGCCTCGCTAGTGCTTTTTACAATACGAAGTTGTCGCCTTGCTTTGGTCAAGTGAATTTTTCCATAGGTCCACACCAACCACGGGACCGGGGAGGCTCATATTTTTTCTTCAAGTGCCAACCTCGCGTTCAGTTCTTGTTTAGTACATAGAGATACCTTGCCATCATTTCTACGAAATCTGCACCCGGCTCTTTGCGCTGTTGCCACTACCTATTTCGCTCGGGGCTATGAAAACTTTCCGCAAACTTGTCAACAACTCGTGCCTTTCTCTTTCCCCCTTCGTCACAATTTCTGAGAATTCTAATTCTGCCGTTCATCGTTTTTGTTAATCTCAGTGGAGACAACAGTCTGGTGTAAGTTTCACAACATCCTCTCGACCTGCTCTGTATTTATAATATACAAAGTACGATCTTCTCGCTTCTGAAAATGAAATATATATTCCTCCATAAATAATTACAATTGCATGACGCTTATCACACCCCCACCAGGGCGCACTACATAGAATTGGAGTAATAAGAGACAAGGTATGTAGGAAATGTAACGATGCGGAAGAATCAGCTGAACACATACTCTTTGAATATGAGACGCTGGGAAGAATCAGAATCTCCACACTGGGATTACCTGGTGAAGAGAGAAGAAACATCCGAGAAGACCCAATAAGGAGGACCTGCAACTTTCTGACGGGAGCAGGTATAACTAGGTGGGGATGAAGGAAAACAAATGGTAGCAAAAGATCTACGAGGTCGACGCTAAAAGGAACTTTTTAAAGAGACCCCAAAAATAAAGGAAGCAGAAGAAGAAGAGTGATACCATTACTCATTCTTATTGAAGTTAGTTTAGTAAGCTAGAGTTTTGATGTGCTACTACACTCATGACCAAAAATCCACAGTCCTTTCCCTTGAGGCCAGCAACTCACTGTTGAAAATATCCTAGGAATATGAGCTACGAATTTTATATGAATATAATATAGTAAGATAATACAGTATGAGAATATATTTTTTTATTCCTAAAATGACAATCCTTTTCTTAATCATTTTTATCCGGTCGATTAGATAAGCAGTTTTCCTTTTTCTAACACTACGAGCACTAATGTGAATTAGTGCATTGTTCCACTTAAGCACCACTGCGAGCGCTAATGTGAGTCAGTGCATTGTTTCACTTAAGCACCAGTACGAGCGCTAATGTAAGTCAATGCATTGTTCCACTTAAGCACCACTACGAGCGCTAATGTGAGTCAATGCATTGTTACACTTAAGCACCACTACGAACGCTAATGTGAGTCAGTGCATTGTTCCACTTAAGCACCACTACGAGCGCTAATGTGAGTCAATGCAGCGAATCACTTACGCCTTATATCTAGGCCAACATTCGGTGTGGACATTTTTCAAAAATCAAAAAACGCCTGAGGGTATTGAACCAAGGAACACATTGCAGAAAGAATTATGTAAATAAGTAGATTTGGCTAGGATTTGAATCAAAAAAGGGACCGAGTAAAAGGACAAGCGATTTTAGGCTGCATTTAGGCCGGGAGAGATTTTCCAAATTTTTTTTAGATTGATAGAGATACCTATCTATGACTCACAATTTGAAACCTTCCCGGACCTTATAGCCCTTCAACCTTCGACACAATTGTGGAAATCGCTTAATTTTACGTTTTTCGTTGCATGCGGACCCCTACTTTGTCTGCTAAGAAATGTTTACCGCATCATTAAAGGGTCTCTCACCGCATGTTAAAGGAATGTGAAGAGATTTTTCAATCTGGCTGACTGGACCATTTCCTGGAATTCTTTTAGAACTATGGCCTTACACTTCCTGTTTTGTTTTTCGGGTCTGCCGACATCCCTGTCACATGGCACACAGGCTAGCTGTGCTTAGGCCCTATGAGGAATTTAAGGGAAGTTAGGACTGAATTTATAAAAAAATAGTAATTATTGACAGAATTGAATGAAATTTGGTTTGTGGTCTCCTAATTGTGAAATAAGGCCATATACCAATTTTCAGGAAAATAGCAACATAACGTTCTGAGAAATTAACACTTACAATTTATTTTTTTTAAATCGATAAGCATAAAAACTGCTCCAGCTAAACATTTCCTTCAAATATCACTTTGAAAACTGGTGTACAAGTCCTTCAATGTATGGAAAAGAATTTTTTTTTTCGCTAGTTGCTTTACGTCGCACCTACACAGATAGGTTTTATGGCGACGATGGGACAGGGAAGGGCTAGGAGTGGGAAGGAAGTGGCCATGGCCTTAATTAAGGTACAGCTCCAGCATTTGCCTGGTGTAAAAATGGGAAACCACGGAAAACCATTTTCAGGGCTGCCGACAGTGGGGTTCGAACCTACTATCTCCCGAATACTGGATACTGGCCGCACTTAAGCGACTGCAGCTATCGAGCTCGGTGGAAAGGATTTTAACAGAGAGAAAGTCTGCATACGTAGTCCATGAATGTGAGGAGAAAATGTGTTTTATGTGTTTATGTTTTTCTCAAATTATGCTAAGAAAAATCCCTTTGAAGGCTACTATCTTACTAACATTATAAAAAATTCCTTCTGTTAATATCAAGACAATACATGTGTTAACAACGTATGAAATTCTCATGGAATTTGAAACCAAATTGGTTCAGCCTGAACATTTTAAATACCTGAAAATGTATATATGAAGAAAAAACATTTTTGTAAGTAAAAGCTAGTGGATGGGGACTCAACCGGACATTTAAATGTCACGCTAGTACTTTAAAAATGGCGGAACCCGAAAAATACCACTGCCAAATGATCCGCAGGAGTCCGGCGTACAATAATATGCACACATTGAAAAATCGATAATTTTTACTTTTTTCACCAAAAACTCAGTCTCAGCCTCCCTTAATATATTTGGGGAGTTTGGTAACATGGAACAGAAGCTGTACAGCTGTGGCTGTAAGAAGCAGAACACCTGTGGGTAAAAGAACCTTTCGGAAAAGAGAGAGAGCTTTAGACATTTAAGGCGATCCCTATTAATTTAAGAAAGAGGTTCACAAATTCTTTATTTTTTTCTTTTACAATTGGCTTTACGTAGCACAGATGGGTCTTATGGGCACGATGGGATAGGAACGGGCTAAGAGTGGGAAGGAAGCAGCCATGGCCTTAACTGAGGTACAGCCCCCGCATGTGCCTGGTGTGAAAATTGGAAACTACGGAAAACCATATTCAGGGCTGCCGACATTGGGGTTGGAACCCACTATCTCGTGAATGCAAGCTCACAACTGCGCGCCCCTTACCGCACGGCCAACATGGTCAATGGTTCACAAAGTGTTTTGTGTGGTGTGTGGTGTGTGGTGTCATATGAAGCTGAAACAGTGACAGACAGAAAGAAAGATACAAAGTATTTGGAAAGTTTTGAAATATAGTTGTGGAGAAGGATGAAAAATGTGAAGAAAGTGAGAAATAATTAAATGCTAAGAAGAGTAGGAGAGAAGAGACACCTGATGGAAACGATAAGGAAGAGGAAAATGTCATAGCTAGGTCACACTACGTAGATATGGAGGGTAGAAGAGGACAGATGGAAGAAGAGGGTTTGGAATGAAAAATGAAATGCCGTACGACTTTTAGTGCCGGGAGTGTCCGAGGACAAGTTCGGCTCGCCACGTGCAGGTATTTTGATACGACGCCCGTAGACGGCCTGCGCGTCATGATGAGGATGAAATGATGATGGCGACGATACATACATCCAGCCCCCGTGCCAGCGAAAATAACCGATTAAGGTTAAAATTCCCGACCCTGCCGGGAATCGAACCCGGAACCCCTGTGACCAAAGGCCAGCACGCTACCCATTTAGCCATGGAGCCGGACAGGGTTTGGAATGTTAACAGATGTCAAGTAAGGTAGAAGCTATGAAAAATTGAAACAAGATGCGCCGGACGGACAGTCATGGAGATTATCCAGTTGATACCTGTCTCAAGACAGATGCACAGAATAATAAGAATAAGAAAGTATTAAAATATCCTTATGCAACGAGGTAGATGCAGCCACCGATACAGTTCTTTCTTTTTATTCCGCACGCAGTTGTCGCACCAAACATTAAGCTTCTTTGCTGTGAATCCAGATTTCAAACCAAAAAGTTAAGAAATGAAAATGGAAGATAATATGCGAATGCTTGGCACTTGTACCCGTTTTTTCAGTATTAGCAAGATGATGTAAAACGCTTTCAATGAAGAGCTAGCTGCCTCTGTGGATCAGTGGTAGTGTGTCGGCCTCCGGATCCCAAAATAGCGGGCTCAAACCTGGCAGAGGTAGTCGGATTTTTGAAGGGCAGAAGAAAGTCCATTCGACACACCGTGTCGTACGATGTCGGCATGTAAAGCATCTCTGGTGACACATTTGGTGTTTACCCGACAAAATTAATTAAATCTCAGCCATAGACGCCCAAGAGAATTTCGGTTTATGCAGTCTGCCATCTAGTGAGCCTAGTGTAAAACGGAACGTCGAAATTGACGAGCAGACAGCCAGATGGCGTCAAACTGAAATGTCTGCAAGCTGAGGCCATACTACAAAACAACAATGAAGAGCTCGAAAATTAGACCCTCTCCTCCCACTCCCCGGCACTCATCTCATTTTCCACAAACACTCCTCAATCATTTTACTGCACTGTAGGCTACATGTTAAACACAGTTTTAAGTTTTAAGTCTTAGTAAATTGGAATGTAAGTCACTGGACGGGTTTATTCATAAATACAGTATACAGTAAGTTGAAAGTCGAAAAGCGCTTTGTAAAATGTATGTATTATGAAAAATATGAAGTTTTATAGGAGGGAACTTAGGAAGACTTATGGACCCGTTTACAACGTCATGGAAGGAAGATGGGAACGAAGACTGAACGAGGACCTACACGAACTGCTTGGAAAGCCAGACATCGATACGAAGATAGAAAATAGAAGGCTTCAGTTGGTAGGGCAGTTCATTAGGGCAAGCGGATCGTTCCCAAATTGAGGCCTACCGTCTCTTCTCTTGTATTTTTTATTATTTTTTATTTATTTGGGAAACCAAAACCGCTAGAAGCCAAAATACAGAGTTCCGCAATTTAAAAAAAATTACAAGGGAGCAGCACATAACAAACATAAAAAATAAGTAGAAGAACAATGAGGAAAAATCATCTAATGATAAAAATAGAGGAAAAATTTAAAACTAACTAAATAACTGTAGAGACACCAATTAACAACAAAACATGAAGGAAAAGGAAATAACGAGGAAAATTAAAGATTGAACGTAAAACGAAGAGAAGAACAACTCAGAAAAATAGAACTAAAACTAGAAATGAAAGAGCGAAAGATCCTATGAAAGGTTATGGGTCCCATTAAAGAACAATGGTACAGAATCAGACACAACAAAGAACTGTACAGTAAAATAGAGAGAATTACAACAGCTATGAGAAAAAGAAGACTAATGTTATATGGTCACATACCCAGGATGGACAGACAGAGACTCGCTTCAAGGATCTTCAACACTGCATCTAGAGGGAAAACAAGAAATGCCAAATGGACGAATTTAGTTCGGAAAGACCTACAATACCTAAACATTGATCACATTGACATTTACAACCGAGATCAGTTCAGAAAGTCAATCAAGACATCTGACTCTCTCCAGTCACTAACAGCTAAATCACTGCGTCCAGGAGTAGGAATGAAATGGATTCAAGAAAGGAAAGACATCCATAGCGCTAGAATGAAGGAATACTGGACTAAGAGAAAGAAAAAATCTCACCAGAGTTAAGAACCACGTGGTCCATCGTAGGCCTAAACGAAAAAGAAGAAGAAGAAGAAATAGCTAGGCACACTAAGATAAATACAGATATAACATATTAGTAACGGTATAGTACAGTGAAAAAAATATATATTACATTATGTACAAAAGAGGGGACAGCAATGCGAAGAGAAAAAAAGGAATATGAAGAAAATGAACTAGGTTAAGTTAAGGAAGAACCCATTAAAGGAGGCATACGGAGAAAAAACGTCCAGTTCCTGTCAGAAGAAAAAGAGCGCTAAGGAGGGTTGTTATGCGGATAAATAAAGAGAGAGAGGCGGGAATACGGAAGTGAACTTTCCATTGTTTATGTAAATATTTGAAGTTATTTTTTCTCAGTTTTGACTCAGTTCATTTATAAGCCTAACTGTTAGTTTATTCAGTGTGACGAAACTAATTTCGAGTAAACAAATGTACAACCTACCTGAAAAAGAAAATATAATATGGTAACAGAAATTGTACCTGAAAGAGGAAAGAAAAATTAAATTGTACCTTTTTCAGGTATAAAGTTCTTTTTACTATATCGTCCTTAAAGAAACAAAACCTCCTATCATCCAATGCCCTTCCCACCCATTATTTTCCTTAAGACTGGTCACGCCTCCCAGCCACATATGGATCAGCAGTCCATCAGAATTATTTTCCTTGTACTCATTTCCCTGTGCTAATGTGTAAAGGAAAATTAATCTTACCATACCGTATTGTAGGAAAGCATGTTGGCGTGATGTATTTACACACTCCTACAGTACAGTGTATTTGTGGTCAATTTTCCTTTAAACCACTGCATAGGAAAACTTGTTCTGATGAACTGTATATCCAAATGTGGCAGAAAGGCGTGATCAGTCTTGAGGAGGGTAATGGATAGGGAGAGCATTGTGACATACGAGGTTTTGTTTTTACATCGACGATATGTTTCCTTTTTCAGATATTTTTCAAATCCGGCTCCATTGCTAAATGGTTAGCGTGCTGGCCTTTGGTCACAAGGGTCCCGGGTTATATTCCCAGCAGGGTCGGATATGTTAACCATAATTTGTTAATTTCGCCAGCACGGGGGCTGGGAGTATGAGTCGTCATCATCATAATTTCATCACGACGGGCGTCAATTCGAAAAGGAAGCGGTCGTTGCCTTAATTAAGGTACAGTCCCATCATATGCCTGGTGTGAAAATGGAAACCACGGAGAAACTATCTTCAGGGCTGCCAACAGCGGGGTTCGAACCTACTATCTCCCGAATGTAAGCTCACAGCTGCGCAGCCCTAACCGCACCTCCACTTGTTCAGTGATTTTCGTATTTCATTGTAAACTATGTTTTCTTTTTCATGAAATAAGCCCTACCCTTCAGTTTCGGGGAATTGACCCTGAAATGGTGTAGTTATAACTTTAATTTTGACATCCCTCGCAGCTTTAACTCTACTAACTGCCACATATAACTGACCATGGCTGCTAACGCACCGAGATAAGTTTGTCAAAATTTGACCCTGTGCTTTGCTAATGGTCATTGCAAAAGCAGGCCGTAACGGGGAACTGCCTCCTTTTGAATGTGAAAGGCAAGTTACTGTCAGTAGACACCAAACCAGTCCTATTTACCTGATTCTTGGTAGCACATGTAATAACCTCCAATTTTATAAATCTGTCATAGAAAATTCATGCCATCCTTTTTTCTCCACATTTCAAACTTTCTATTTGAAGATTTAGGAGAATTTCATTGTAAGGCACCATAACTTATTTGGATAGTTACAGTTTTTATATACAAATATTTGAAATATCTCCTTTAGATCTTTTCGAACTGTGCAACATACTGTATAGGGTAAAGGGAGGTATGTTGGTGTTACACGTAAATTCGTGATAAAACTTTGAATGAGTATCATGTGTGTCCGCTAGAGCGATGAAGATCAATGCAAGTAGCTAGAGACATCTGTTGAGTACTCAGGGAACTAGTAGTAATGTTTAAATGCTTAGTATGAAATAGGGAAGTTCATGATATTCAACGATTTGTCACGAATGTACCTCTCTCCCTTTACCAATCATATAAAAATTTGGTTTTTGTTCCACCTTTTCAACACTTTATTGACTACCGCTTAAACAAGTTAAAAATAAGTTTAGTCGTGTTATATTTTTGGTAGGCCCACATGTTTCGACAATTTGCGGCCATCATCAGCCTTATATGATCACTAAATCATTGGAAAACATCTTAAAATCTATAATGAATGGACAAACAAATGATGAGTGAAATGAGCGGGTGAACTATTATTTAAAACACTCAGCGAAGAGTCTGTCATAAACCCTGTCTTCATTAAAATTCACAATGTATTTGTGAAGCCGTTATTGTTGATAGACCCTACATACAACTGATGTCTTGTTCTCGAAACTTCTCGAATTCTTTGAATTTGCAATGGAACTTTTGTTGACAGCTTCTTATTATTAAGTGTCAGTACCGAAACACTTGTGCGTGAAATCGTGTAGTGAACTCATTCGGTTACATTGCGAGTTCCCCTTTCTCTTCGTCGTGTCGTGTTTGCTGTCCGAATGGCGTCCCATTTGCGTTGGAACTTTTATCATATTTTTGTATTTTGGGTTCCACAACGCTTGCGTATTCTACTTTCGGCCTGACGAAAGAGAGAGAGAGAGAGATAGCGGTGTATACATGTTTTTAGGCAATTAAAGGGTTTGACATTCCTCATCACAAATCCGAATGTCGTGTATGACTCAGCAACTACATTTTGTATATGTGGGGTGAAGGTGAGTTCTCGGTCTAATAATATGCCGAGGTCTTTCAATTCGTTTCCTGGTTTAAGGAAAGTAATTCGGCATTATGCTGTTGCTGATACTAAATAAAGAAAAATAAAAAAAATACGCCCAAGAAGACGGCCAAGGCCACGGTGCAAAGATAGCGAGATGGCAGCTTTGAAGCAGGTGGACCCGACGGCCACGGAAGAAGATGCAAGAGACAAGCAGCTATTGGTCAACATCTGCACTACATATCTGTATTTACTCCGCTTTTACCTCTCGTGTACTCGACACCTATTAGTGTAACCTGTTTTATTAATATATGCATTTCTTCTTTGTCTCCTCTTTATCATAGCTGATGTTATGCTCTCTAAATGTTTGTAAAGCTCAGTGTTATGCCTGATTCTGTATTCACCTCTCTCTTTAATGGGGCCCATGATTTTTCTCGTTCTTTCACTTCCAAATTCCTGAGTTGTCCCTTTTTGACCATGTTCAAGCATTCTGAGGCGTACAGTACAGAAGGTCTTACTACGGTTTCATAGTGTCGAAGTTTGAGGGGAAGGAAAAAGGGATTTGGACTTGTGAACGTTCTTGCAGAGACGGAAAGCTCTTTCCAAATTTATTTATTTATTTATTTTTTATTTATGTATTTATTTATTTATTTATTTATTTATTTATTTATTTATTTCGACTTCCCACAATTGGAGATTGCCCCTGAGCACAAGCTATACTTAAGATATGGTAAAACAAGTTAAAATTTAAAAGTATGTCCGGCTCCATGGCTAAATATTTAGCGTGCTGGCCTTTGGTCAGAGGGGTCCCGGGTTCTATTCCGGGCAGGGTCGTGAATTTTAACCACCATTGGTCAATTTCGCTGGCACGGGGGCTGGGTGTATGTGTCGTCTTCATCATCATTTCATCCTCATCACGACGCGCAGGTTGCCTACGGGAGTCAAATCGAAAAACCTGCACCTGGCGAACCGAACAGGTCCTTGGACACTCTCGGCACTAAAAGACATACGTCATTTCATTAAAAAGTATGGGAGATAGCCTACCATATGGTTCTTCAGGATTTGGAGAGAATGTATCAAGGTAGTCACTGTAACTTCTCTCATTAATGCCTAATCGAGAACTGGAAAAATACTCCAGGATGCAGGCTTGCAAAGGAACTGATAAAATGACCAAACAAGAAGCATACTAAAGAACTGTTGAAACTCAGCAGAGAAAATATAAGATGGGTAGTAGGATTGTTGACAGGATACTGCCTTCTGAAAAAACACTGACATAAAATTGGAGTAATTATTTATTATTATTATCTATTGCCTTGTTTTATATGGCGGGACTCAGGCTATGAAGCCTGCTATTCTGTTCGACCATACATACACCTACATGAAGAGTTAAATAGACACTAAATTATCTACGATTTAATATCTTAAGGTATCAATTAAATGTTTTAATTAACCTAATAACTCAGCTATGATCTAATCCTGCTATGTTATAAACAATTATTATTATTTATTAACCAGGTTTGACAGAGTTTCTTAAAGCGGAGGTGGTTTGACACGCTCCTAATTTCAGCAGGGAGGGAATTCAAATTCGGCTGGCGGCGACTACAAATGATCTACTGTAGCCAGTTGAGCGGTGAATGGGAATGCTTAGTACTGAGGTGGATGATGATCTGGTAGAAATACTAGAAGGTGATGCTAGGTAATGGAATTGTGTGCCAAGGTATTCAGGAGTGTTAAGGTTCAGTATACGATGTAACAAGGAAACGGTGTGTAAATTTCGTCGCTCTCTTAAGTGTAGCCATGAAAGTCTATCAAATGCAGGATAAATATGGTTAAACCTTGGTATATCTGAAATAAATCGAACGCATGCGTTATGTGCCTTTTGGAGCTTGATGGAAAGTGAGGCGTTCAGGTTACTGTATAGCCTACTACGTCACAGTAGTCGAATATTGGCATTACCATACTTTGGATAAGCAGTTTTCTTACATTTTGGGGAAGTAAATCTCTGAGTTTCTTAAGGGGATGTAAGGAATAAAACACTCGCTGACATATACCTGTTACATGTTCTTTCCAACTAAGGTTTTTATCCATTATCATCCCTAAGTTTTTAACTGTGTCTTTGAATTGTAGCCTAATCGAGGTTAAATGATTTGCAGACCTTGACGAAAAAGATAGGAATAGTTCTTATAGCGCCAACCATTAATCCGATGACTCCGATATCAACCAGCTGGTATTCTTGTTAATAGAATGGGATGGTTGGTTCATATCGATAGCTTACTTATAAAACATCGTTTGACCTAGTGCTCTTACTACCCATTATATTCCGTAAGACTTACCATATCGTACTATAGGGATGTTATTTCCGCGGCGAATTTACGCTCCCCTACAGTATATTAAGATGCATTTTCTTTTACACATGTGCATAGGAAAACAACGAAAATTGTTCTGACTGGCTCCATATACCTATGTGGCAGGAAAGCGTGACCAGTTTTAACAAAATTAATGGACAAGAAGAGCATTGGGAGATATGATATGTTGTTTTCTTTTCTTCATAAACCTCATTGGCTTGTGTTTAGGATGTTTCGAATCTGATCGTCGGATCTGTTATAAAGTACTTTCTGCCACATGGGCAGGGAATATGCCACCTGGGCGACTGCCCTAAATGCAGATCAGTATTGATTGATTGAAAACTGCAAACAGACTCTGGGATTGGTTTAAAGCAATTATTGAGGAATGTGAAGATAGGTTTGTACCTTTAAAGGTGCTAAGAAATGGTAAATACCCACCTTATTATAATAGAGAAATAAAGAGACTAAGAAGGAGGTGCAGATTGGAAAGAAAGAGAGTCAGAAATGGCTGAGGAAGTAAGGAGAAATTGAAGGAACTTACTAGGAAATTGAATCTAGCAGAGAAGGCAGCTAAGAATAACATGATGGCAAGCATAATTGGCAGTCATACAAATTTTAGTGATAAATGGAAGGGTATGTATAGGTATTTTAAGGCAGAAACAGGTTCCAAGAAGGACATTCCAGGAATAATTAATGAACAAGGGGAGTGTGTATGTGAAGATCTTCGAAAGGCAGAAGTATTCAGTCAGCAGTATGCAAAGATTGTTGGTTACAAGGATGTCCAGATAGAGGAGACTAATGCTAAAGAAGTATTAAAATTTACATATGATAACAATGATATTTATAATAAGATACGAAAGTTGAAAACTAGAAAAGCGGCTGGATTTGATAACATTTCTGGGGATATACTAAAGACAATGGGTTGGGATATAGTACCATATCTGAAGTACTTATTTGATTATTGTTTGCTTGAAGGAGCTATACCAAATGAATGGCGAGTTGCTATAGTAGCTCCAGTGTATAAAGGAAATGGTGATAGACAATAAGCTGAAAATTACAGGCCAGTAAGTTTGACATGCATTGCATGTAATCTTTGGGAAGACATTCTTTCTGACTGTATTAGACATGTTTGTGAAATTAATAACTGGTTCGATAGAAGGGAGTTCGGTTTTATGAAAGGTTATTCCACTGAAGCTCAACTTGTAAGATTCCAGCAAGATATCTTGGATTCATGAGGTCAAATGGACTGTATTGCGATTGACCTGTCTAAAGCCTTTGATAGGGTGGATCATGGGAGACTACTGGCAAAAATGAGTGTAATTGGACTAGACGAAAGACTGACTGAATGGGTTGCTATATTTCTAGAAAATAGATCTCAGAGAATTAGAGTAGGCGAAGCTTTGTCTGACCCTGTAATAATTAAGAGGAGAATTCCTCAGGGCAGGATTATTTGACTTTTGTGTTTTCTTATATAGGCCTACATATATGATATGAGTAAAGAAGTGGAATCAGAGGTAAAGCTTTTTGCAGATGATGTTATTCTGTATAGAGTAATGAATAAGTTACAAGATTGTGAGTAACTGCAACGTGACCTCGATAATTTTGTGAGATGGACAGCGGGCAATGGTATGATGATAAACGGGGTTAAAAGTCAGGTTGTGAGTTTTACAAATAGGAAAAGTCCTCTCAGTTTTAATTACTGCATTGATGGGGTGAAAATTCCTTTTGGGGATCATTGTAAGTATCTAGGTGTTAATATAAGAAAAGATCTTCATTGGGGTAATCACATATACTAAATGGGATTGTAAATAAGGGGTACAGATCTCTGCACATGGTTATGTGGGTGTTTAGGGGTTGTAGTAAGGATGTAAAGGAAAGGGCATATAAGTCTCTGGTAAGACCCCAACTAGAGTACGGTTCCAGTGTATGGGACCCTCACGGGGATTACCTGATTCAAGAACTGGAAAAAATCCAAAGAAAAGCAGCTCAATTTGTTCTGGGTGATTTCCGACAAAAGAGTAGTGTTACAAAAATGTTGCAAAGTTTGGGCTGGGAAGAATTGGGAGAAAGAAGACGAGCTGCTCGACTAAGTGGTAAGTTCTGAGCTGTCGGCGGAGAGATGGCGTGGAATGATATTAGTAGACAAATAAGTTTGAGTGGCGTCTTTAAAAGTAGGAAAGATCACAATATGAAGATAAAGTTTGAATTCAAGTGGACAAATTGGGGCAAATAATCATTTATAGGAAGGGGAGTTAGGGATAGGAATAACTTACCAAGGGAGATGTTCAATAAATTTCCAATTTCTTTGAAATCATTTAAGAAAAGGCTAGGAAAATGCAGATCAGTAGTGATTGATTGATTGATTGATTGATTGATTGATTGATTGATTGATTGATTGATTGATTGATTGATTGATTGATTGATTGATTGATTGATTGATTATGGTCTTTGAAGGCTATCATGACAATGCGATGGGCGCTGCCTGTAACAGAGACGCCGTAAACCTCCTTGAAGACTGCGAAGCCCGAGTCCATAACGCTCGAGCAATAACAGATCGTAGAACATGCACTCCAAAATTTAAATAATATTTCCCTTTCTATGGCCCATGAGCCACTGTTTGGCTAACTAACGGAATAGAAATCGAAATAACTAGGTTCGTTTCAATTCGCTTCGTAGAACTTCCCCATGCGAGGGCGTGACAAAGCGTTTCTACCTCTCCACTGATAAGAATGTGCCTGTTTCTGATAAAACACTACGTATGTGAACACTGGATTCTGTCCGGCTCCTTGGCTGAGAGTTTCGGGTTCGATTCCTGGCCGGGTCGGGGATTTTAATCGCGTCTGATTAGTCTAATTCTTCTGGCTTGGGGACTGGTTATTTGTGTTTGTCCCAACACTTTCCTCTTCATATTGAGACTCCACACCACATTAGCAACCACCATAGAAACAAGAAATAGTGATTTCGTCCTTCCACAAAGGGTTGGCGTCAAGAAGGGCATCTGGACGTAAAACATGGCCAAATTCACATGTGCGAGACAGTTCGCACCCGCGACCCCACAAAATGTGGGGAAATAGCGGTAGAAGTAGACGTGAATATTGGATTCGTACAGACATGTAGGAATTCCCTAACTTTGCTAGGGTAAATATTTGATATATCTATGAAGCAAATTGAGCCTCCGTGGCTCACACGGCAGCGCGTCGGCCTCTCACCGCTGGATACCGTGGTTCAAATCCCGGTCGCTCCATGTGAGATTTGTGCTGGACAAAGCGGAGGCGGGACAGGTTTTTCTCCGGGTACTCCGGTTTTCCCTGCCATCTTTCATTCCAGCAACACTCTCCATTCTCATTTCATAGCATCTATCAGTCATTAATAAATCACTCTGGGAGTGGCGACCCCATCGTACTAACAGCCTATATCTGCTTCATTCATTACATCCCTGACCCGGTCAATGACTAGAAAAACAGGTTGTAGGGTTTTCATTTTCATGAAACAAATTATCTATCTAGTTAAACAATTACTTCATAACCTTATTTCACGTATAATCATCAACTTTCGATTTCTGAAATAGTGATATTAATTTTAGCAGGGCTGAGTGCCTCAGACGGTTGAGACGTTAGCCTTCTGACCCCAACGTGGCGGTTCAATCCTGGCTCAGTCCAGTAGTATTTGAAGGTACTCAAATACGACAGCCTCGTGTCGGTAGATTTACGGGCAGGTAAAAGAACTCCTGCGGGACTAAATTTCGGCACCTCAGCATCCCCGCAAACCGTAAAATAGTAGTTAATGGGACGTAAAAGCCAATAACATTATTATTATTATTATTATTATTATTATTATTATTATTATTATTATTATTTTATATTTAGGCCTACTTTAGGAATGAAAATATTTACATTGCATTGTTTATTGTGTTGTTGTATTGTTCACTTTTTAAGATGTAGGCTACAGTAATAACTTGATTAAAGAACTCTGACGCATTTCGTAATTTTTAATTATATACTATTAATTTGGTGTGGCAATTTCTAGCCGGAGCCAGCCATTGTAAGGCAGACACTCCGATGGGGGTGGGCGACATCTGCCATGTGTAAGTAACTGCGTGTTATTGTGGTGAAGGATTTTGTTGTGTGTGGTGTGTGAGTTGCAGAGATGTTGAGGACAGCACAAATACGCAGCCCCCAAGACACTGGAATCAACCAATGAAGGTTAAAATCCCCGGTAATCGAGCCCAGGACCCTACGAACCGAAGGCCAGTACACTGACCATTTAGCCGACTCGGACATTATAGTTTATAATTAAAGGAGTATATTATCGCAAGAGCAAAATATGTGAAAGGTGGCCAAATGCTGTATTTAATGTTTAAAGGAAAATTTTATGTACACTGTGTTTTCATTTGAACCGCAAGAAAAATGCAAAATGCGCATGTTTCCTCAAAATGAGAGCAAAATTACATTTTTATGAGATATTCTCGTGTTTAAGACAAAAAATAACCGTGACGAGTTGTGTCCGCTGTCGCTAATATAGGCTACTATCAGTAATATTGACTTTAAATTATAGTGTATTGGGGAGAATTCAGTGGTTGACTGCTTGCATATAATATTTTATTAGTAATGGCAATTAAATGTTTCACACATTGCTCAACCAGCTATTAAGTCCATCCTGTCACCTACCAAAGACAAAAAGATTTTTCTGTAAGTTAAGTACAGTACAAATTTTCATAGACACACGAAGAACACTTAAAGAAAGCAATGTTGTAATTTGTTATTTCTTAAACTTTCAGTTAGTAGGCTACTTCAAATGACGTAAGTTCATATTTCTCTTTGAAAGTGACATTTTCACTGAATATCAGGCTAAAAACGTAATTGAAAATAAAAATTGAAATAATTTATGTTAAATTTTTAATGTGCACCGATGTATTTATGTTGGGTAATCAGCCCGAAGGCTGGTTTGATCCTCTGCAGCTTCGCCAACAGCTGTCATAAATAGCTTAGGCGTCACTGAAGAGGCGTACTAGGGAAACGAGGAGTGAGGTAGTTTCCCGTTGCTTTCCTCACCGAGCCAGCAGTTGCTCTTACATATCAGTCTGCCAAGTCCACAACAAATTAAAATTGTTTATGCCGGGCTGAGTGGCTCAGACGGGTTGAGGCGCTGGCCTTCTGACCCCAACATGGCAGGTTCGATCCTGGCTCAGTCCGGTGGTATTTGAAGGTGCTCAAATATGTCAGTCTCATGTCGGTAGATTTACGGGCACGTAAAAGAACTCCTGCGGGACAAAATTCCGGCACCTCGGCGTCTCCGAAAACCTAAAAAGTAGTTAGTGGGACGTAAAGCCAATAACATTATTATTATTCTTCTTCTTATTATTAAAATTGTTTATTGTCCTAATCGTTGATTTCTAAACGCATATTGATATAGGCCTATATAATGAGAAACCAGGTTCATATCAATTTACATAATTATTGGTTGATGTCCTCATTTTCACGTTAGTTTTACGTGTTTCCTTAGTTATTTTCTTACCGAGTTCGCAAGCTGCAGTCGCTTAAGTGCGGCCAGTATCCAGTATTCCAGGGTTCGAACCCCATTGTCCGCAGCCCTGAAGATACTAATGCCACGGTCGCTTCCTTCCCACTCCTAGCCCTTTCCTTTCCCATCGGTGGCATAAGACCTATCTGTGTCGGTGCGACGTAAAGCAACTAGTAAAAAAAGTTATTTTCTTGAATAAAAATTGAAAATCTGTGAGCTTGTATTCGGAAGATGGTGGGTTCGAATCCCACATTCGACAAACCTGAAAATGATTTTCCGTGGTTTTCCATTTTCACACCAAGCAAATGCTGGTGTGTTAGCGCGACGTTAAACCACTAGCAATAATAATAAGAAGAATAGGCCTAAATAGCTGCTAAAACAGACTTACGAATCTGCTTTGAAACGACTAAATAGGGCCTATATGGATTCGGAAAAGAAAGACTCCACTTACATTACTGAGACGGCTTGTGGGATTGTACAGAAGACCATGAAATTGGCGATATTATTACCCCGAATGACAGCGAAAATGAAGTGCTATGGGAGAGAGCAAGGCAGATGGAACTGGCATTTAAAATGAGCCCTGATTACTTACAGATCCAAATACGTCTCCTACCACGCTAAACATAGAAAGATAAGTTACTACTGTGGAGTAGTGAGACCGGCAATCCTTTACGCTGCAGATACGTCGATTGAGAAAAAGGATGGATGTTCCTCGGAGAGATCTTGGGTCGTAAGAGAGTGTTCGGTGGTTTTGTCGTCCAGCTGAGGTTAAACAAGAAACTGTATGTAAGAGTCGAAAAGTTCACCACCGTCATTAAAAATCGAAGCTAATGAAGAGAATTAACCCGGAAAGACTGGTGCACAAATTGCGCACTTTCCAGGAAAAATTGAAATCTCATCCCCGCTGACTGAAGGAGGTAACAAAGACATGCGAGTAAATGATGTAAGACCAGAGGACAAAATGGAGATCATCATCTTTAGGAATAAAGTTCCGGTGTTGAGGTATGATCGAAAGAAAGTAGCCTACCTACTTACATCTCGGTGGAAGAACAGCTGAAAAGGAACGTCCTGTTTAAAAACCTTCGGTTACAATGTAAACAAAAAAATTGTAAAGATAGGCGGGTAGCTTGTGTACCCGTAGTCCACAATTGGCTGTATCGATGTAAATAATAATAATAATAATAATAATAATAATAATAATAATAGAAAATTTATAAATTCCAGAGGTTAATTCACTGATATTTTAACATCCAGTTCTTCATTCGTAAATATCACTTCCATTGTCCGACTCCATGGCTAAATGGTTACCTGCTGACCTTCGGTCACAGGGGTCCAGGGCTTGATTCCCGGCAGGGCCGAGAATGTTAGCCATCGTTGGTTAATTTCGCTGGCACAGGGACTGGGTGTATGTGGCGTCTTCATCATAATTTCATCCCCCATCACGACGCGCAGGTCGCCTACGGACGTCAAATTAAGAGACCTGCATCTGGCGAGACGAACTTGTCCTCGGACACTCCCGGCACTAAAAGCCACACAACATTTCATTTTATTCATCACCTCTATCGTAAAATGCTACGAAGTACAAATAATGCTAACGTTAATAATGTTAGAAAATGTTACATTTAAAGTTTTAAATGCTCAAACCTTCATTTTAAAATGCTAAAACCTACCGTCTCTGAATATAATAGATATAAAGATGAAATATGTAGCAACCGTCATGCTCTAATGCTAATAATGAACGATCAATTACCATTGCAATTACTTGAGTACTTAATTATAGGCCTAGTGAGTAAAGCAAGTCACGTCTATCTGCAACCTTCAATAAGTAGCCTATGTCCTCTCTCGTCTTTTATCACGTAAATACAGGACTTAAAAAAAAAGATCGTCATAAACGTTCCTGAATTTTCTGGTTAGAAAATAGGCCTACGTATAGGATTTTTCAGTACTCTCTCTCTCTAGTCATCAGCCGGGAGGCTGCTTTGCGGTAGCTCTCCATTCTTCACGTTTCTCTGCTTTACTTTTCACTTCGCAGTAGGAATCAGATCTCATGTCATCTAATATTTACGTCATGTATTCTAATCTTCGTAGTCCTCTATATTTTTCCCCCTATGGAACTCTCTATTATTTTCGCCAATAACTCATCATGTCTAAGTATACGATCTATTAGATGATCGCACCGTCTTTTTATTTGTGTCACTAGCTGTCCCCACGGCTTCGCGCGCGAGGATTTCTTAATTTGATAAAAATTACTTGCTCCTCGGTACTGCACTAAGACATTATTTGTAAATTCCTGAAGTATAAAAACTCACCGAAAAATTTCATATCATTTACCCCAGAATCTCTTTGTAAACCACATTAATTTGTGGCATTGTCTTTTGGGGCTAAGATGACCAGGCTACTGGCAGACCTAAATCTGGAACACGGGACATGGAATTCTATGTGTGAAAAACAGTCCTATTTTATGTCGAAAAAAAAAAAATCTTTTCTTTATTTCTAAAGGAGATTCCAAATATCAAATTTCATGTCTGTAACAATTTTTGAGAAATAAGTATCCTCATAAAGAGAATTCAACTCCTTCACTTATTTTGGATCTCCAGCTTAAGTTGATTTTCCGAAAACAAAAAGTAGCCTACGTGTTTTATTTTTAAAGGAGACTACAAATACAAATTTCCATGTCTGTAACATGTTACGTTTATGAGATATAATGTAGATATAGGCTACTCATTATAAAAACTGCCCCACTCCTTGGCTGAGTGGTGAGCGTAGAGGTCTTCGGTTCACAGGGTTCCGGCTTCGATTCCGGGCTATGTCGGTTTTTTAATCGCGTGTGATTAATCCTTCTGGCTCAGGGACAGGTTGTTTGTGTTTGTCCCAACATTATCCACTTCATATTCACTCAACACACCATATTACCAACCACAACAGGAACACGCAATTGTTATTACATTCCTACACATACGGGTGCCGTCAGGAAGGGCATCCAGCCGTAAAACAGTTTCAAATCCACATGTACGACACAGTTCGCACCCGCAACCCCACAAATGTGGATAAAGCGGTAGAAGAAGATGATACTCATTTTAAAACTTCACCCGCTATTTCATTATTTTCGCCCACTTCAGTAGATTTTCCAAAAAAAGAAAAAAATGTGTGTTCATTTTTAAAGGAGATTCCAAGTACCAATTTTAACGTCTGTAACATCTTCATTTTCTGAGACATATGTATCGTCATATAAATAATTAATTCAACTCCTTCCTCACTTCTTTTCACTCCCCCCCCCCCCGCCCCCCTTAAGTGGATTTTCTGAAAACGAATATTTGTGTTCTTTTATTTTTAAAGGGGATTACAAATATTAATTTTCATGTCTGTAACATGTTAGGTTTTTTGATATATTGTAGATAATTTCGCTGATGTAGAATCCTGGAGCTGACATTGCCATGGTTACGGCAGTTCATTACTTTATCCGATTCCTGGAGCAGGGGTAGTATGGTGCCAATATCTCCGTAACGGTTGGTTTTAGGACCTTAAAACATAGTTGAAGGGGGTTAAATTGACCTTTGTCTCGTCCTTGTACGACAAATTCGATATATTGCCTACATTAGCCTATTATTTGTATATCCCCCCCCCCCTGTGCCCCTCACCACGAATTGTTCTGAAAATAAAATACAGCCTATGTTACTCACTGGCAATGTAGCCTTCTGTAGGTGAAATAATTTTTGAAATCGGTTCAGTAGTTTTTGAGTTTATCCGTTACAAATATACAAATTTTTCTTGTAGGCTATAGATAAAACATCTTCTCTCTCCTGCTCTTCTAAACACCTCTTCATTTGTCACCATTTCTCTCCGACTAATTTTCAGTTATTCCCTGGCCCTATAGCACCTAGCTTCAAATACAAGTAGTCCCTCCCCCCCCCCCCCCCTTACCTTTTCACGTAACAAACAAGTTTCACTTCCTTATAAAGCAATACTCCATACATGCAGCTGTATCCTCACATAAAAACTTACGGGTTTTGCTGTAAACAAGTAGCCTACTTCTTCTTATTAAAAGCATTCTTAGCTTGAGCAATCCTACTCAATATCTCACGGCAACTTTTTCCATCACTCGTGATTTTACTTCCTAAGTATTTAAATTCAGACACTTTCTGTATGCAGGCCTAATGTTTCGTTTCCCGATTTTATCTCTGTGTGTTTTATTTTTCGTCTACTGCATACTAATTTTTAAAAATCTTTATTTTAATGTTATATTCCTTTGTTTTTTCAGTACAGTATTTTATTCATCATAACTAGAGCCCGGAATTCCATGCACTATCAAATCTCAAAATAATGCATGCATTCATGCCCTGTCATATGGCAAAACATGCACAATAAACTGGAAAATATGCACTATCAAAATTCAGTTCATTTTGAAACATTGTACAACAACTACTGTAATTTCTCCAAATTGTCTTGATTTAAGCTCATCCGTTTATCTGTCAGCACATTCTTAAACACAGAAAATGACCTTTCTGCGTCACAGGAAGTGACAGGTGCATACTTAAATGAAGACATTAGGGACAAAGTGAGGTCATATTGTACGTCTATTACATTTTCACCGCAATGCGTCTGATATAGGTAAGTTTGACGAATTCAAAGTCAGGATTTGAACGGATCACTTTGTTCGACCTATCTCTAGCTGCCGCAGCTACTTCTCCGCGCGATGATTGCAGACACTTTTGAACGTCTCAATAACTGGTAACGATTGCCTGTGACGATAACAAAGACGTGTGACAGTTCCGGGTAGGAAATTTCAGGATAACAACGGAAGAGGGTTCAGTGCAAAACCGAGTTTGTAAGCTGCTATCTCAGTAACACGGCGTCACATAAGTGTGAATTTTTTTTGTTTTTTTGTTTTGTTCGTCTAACATAGACGAACAAATGAGCCGTCAATGTGTAATGCACAACAATTAAGGTTCAATTTATAGCAGTGTATAACTGGGACACCATATTCCTAAGAATTACAGAGATCGACGTGGCAACTTCCGCCTTACGTCAATGTTTACTCAAGCAACAGATAAGAAAGTGCTGGGTTAATTGGATTATAGGACCTCTACCGTATGTACTAACTTTGATTTATGACATAGGATGCCAGGAATGCATTCTCTCCATCTCTCAGTAATAGATATCCTGTGAAACGGTGCGTCCTGATTGAGAACAAGTGGGTACCTGAAGGGGATGATTTAGGTTTGACACACATTAATGAGTCCAGATTGCGAGCAAGTGGGAAATACTAAGTTGCCAACCCGCTTGACTCGAAATGTTGACTTGGATATGAACAAAATTCTAATTTGACGGGCTGCAGAAAAATTAACCGTCAGTTGGTACACCAAGTTCTGGTACACACAATTGGAATACTGGGTAATACACAAAAAATGTTAAAACCATGTAAGAAAAAACCCACTTGTTTCCAAATAAACTGACTATTTCACTTCTTATGTATTATTTTAAATAATAATAATAATAATAATAATAATAATAATAATAATAATAATAATAATAATAATAATAATACCGGGTGACTTGGCCGTGCAGTTAGGGGCGCGCGGCTGTGAGCTTGCATCCGGGAGATAGTGGGTTCGAATCCCACTGTCGGCAGCCCTGAAGATGGTTTTCCGTGGTTTACCATTATCACACCAGGCAAATGCTGGGGCTGTACCTTAATTAACGCCACGGGCGCTTCCTTCCAACTCCTAGGCGTTTCCTATCACCTCGTCGCCATAAGACCTATCTGTGTCGGTGCGGCGTAAAACCACGAGCGAAATAATAATAATAATAATAATAATAATAATAATAATAATAATAATAATAATAATAATATCAACATATTAATAATACAAGTCTCACTAATTCACCATAAACAACTAGCCCTCTAGTTATGTTAGCCTATACAATAAAAAGGATAATCTTCTAAATGGTAAGATTACCTCAAACTAAATTATTAAACATTTTCAATATCCCATTGTACCAGTTAATGTTAATACTACTAAGAACAAAAATTACACATGAGACTGTTTTGAAAATTGTATCTGTTTTATGTATCTCGCGTCAACACTAATCTCTTGTTCGCAATCTGGACAGGGTAGGCCTATATTTAGTATGTTTAGTTGTTTAGTTGTTCGGAATCTGGACGGTTTTTGCCTTGTTCGCAATCTGGACTGTTCGCAGTCAAGACACAACCTGTATAACGTGGAAAAATGGTACAAAGTTCTGCAAACCAACATTCATGCAAGTGAACATTAGCCTATACTGCATATGCGCCTAAGTCAGAAGAAAAGCCATATTATGCCATTTTTCTAATATTCGCTAGACTATTAAATCCAAAAATCTTCAAAATATGCATTATGCATGAATTTTCTCCTAAAAAGGCCAAAACATGCAAACATGCAGGAAAAAACCGGTTATTTGGAATCGTTAAGCCTTAAAACGAGAATTTGCAAAGTTTGAGAAATGTAACCATCTTATTTAAAAGCAAGCATTTGCATGGAAATTCGGGCTCTAATTCATTACTCATGAAGAATCATTTGTAAATCTTCCCCACTCTTTACAATTAATGATATATCATCGGAGAATCTTAACATGTCAGTTTTATTCCCGTGAATATTTCATTTAGGTTATTCTAAGTAAAATTCGTGCATTATTAAAATTATTATTACGTTTTTTTCCTAATAGCTATTCGAATGGTGAAAGAAAAATAGGTAAATAAATCAAGACTAAACGGGTGTAATATTTTAAATTCCCAATAAAAGAATTTTTAACCACTTGGTATTTAAATGATTTTATGACGCAGTGCATTTAATGTAGGTATACAAGTCCACACACAAGCTTGCTTAAGTGGGATTAACTGAAATGTTGTATGAATTATAGTAATTGTGAATAATGTGCATAAAAACTAATAAATAATTAGCATTGAAATTATAAATAATACATAAAAATAAATTAAATAGCACAATGGAACATACCCTAAGACGAAAGAACATACTGTCACTGTACTACATTAAAAAATGGAAAACTGTCAGCTTTTATTTAAATATATCTGATATTTATTAGGATTAGATTTAAACTCGTTTTTTGTGTTGTGACATTCAACCCACTGACACTAGTGTTATAATACAGTTAGGAAAAACGTGAAATAAAAGACCGGACGTTGTCTACATCCGTGATGCGGGGTTTATCAGCTGATTAGCGTAGCTTTGTACTTTATTAGCATGAGATCGATATAGCTGATCTGTTCAGCATCCCAGTAGCAGCAGTACTGTCATACTGACACCCCAACGCAGCCAAACAAGCAAATCTTCACCACAAAACCTACCATGCTACTTTAATCTGTATTAATCCGTTCTATAAGGTTTAATATTCCCTAGCAGGGTCTTGGCTCTACGTCATGGATAAAGCAAACAAGGCAACTTCAAGATTTTATCGCGCAGACGATTGTAGTCTTTACGTTCTATGACAATACGGTTTAAATTAGTGCGTTAGGGTTGCCACTAGGAGGCGGGTTAATCGACCGGCTCAGCTGCCAATCATATTCTAAGCCGAGTCTCGTTATTGGCTGATTTATACCACGCCTACTTTTACGTCTCTAACGATTTTTTTATAAATCTCCTCCCCTTTCCTGGCTACAGGAGAGGTGCAATTTGGAGAAAAGTTTTTCCTTCTCCCATCTCTGTCTGTCTTTAAGAAGATGAAGCAGTGTACGAAGAAAAGGGGTAAGTGGAAGGCAAAATAAACCAAGGGAGGTGGTGGGTACGACGGAAGGGAGGGAGCGGGGGTGGTCTTTTGACAATAGCTAATACTTCACTATGTGGAAGAGTTCTGCGATAGAGGGCGGGTTGACGGGGTGAGAGGGGCGATTAAGGGGAAAGGGGGGGGTGAATATGGTGGTAGCGGTAATGTACAGGGGGAGGGAGAAGGAGGGTAAATGTAAAGCAGAAATCTACTTGGTCTTGGTTTAGTAGGCATCTCTTCCTAACGTACATACAATCACTTCCCCTCTCCTTCCATTCTCTCTTCAGTTCATTTTTTTTAAAGAAGCCAGAAGTTATAGTCGTAATGTTTTTGTAAAAAAATCCTCCAATCTGAGACGGCCTAGCCAGTTGTATGTGTGTGTGAGTGAGACTTTTTTCATCAGAGGGAAAAAGAAAAAAGAAGACGGCTACAATTCCTGCATCGTGTTGGCAGTGGTGGTGGCTGTGGAGGGGAGATACAGGGGGCTTTGCTTAGCAGCCCCTACCTTGCTAGCACACTCCTCCTGGTACATCGCTCTATAGCGGGAGTCGTTGCTATCCATCTCGCTGTTCCATCACATTGGCAACGAACGTTTTTCTGCTACCATAAATAATACACAACAGACAAAAATATTACAAAATACGTGTGAATAAGGCGAGCGTAGTTACTTTTTATTGCCAACAGCAGGAGGAAAAAGTGTATTTTTAAAATAATTCAACGAAACTATAAACGAAAGCGTGTCGTATTTTTTGTGAAACAAATATTGTTTTTATTGTAGTTTTGTTTTCGACGTGTGTTTGAAGTAGAAGAGAGAAAAGTGTGCTCTATCTGTGGCTATTAGCAACAAGAAGTGATTATCGTCTACACGGAAGAAAAGAAAACTGTGCAATTCTAACGAGATTTAGGCGTTTTGTGAGAACTAAAATATGAAGAGAGACAATTTGGCAGATTATACGAATTATAGATAGATAAACCGGAACAGTCTTGCTGCTATTTTTATTGTTATAATTTTGCTCAAATTATTGTTTTCTGGAAATAATTTATTGTCAATGCTCACTTGAAGAAAGACAGTTTCAGTATTTTTAATATAAACTTATAATGTGCAAGTATTCTGCTCCTCACAGTACATTTATATAACGATGTGAATTAATTAATCATTTATATATCCTATTTATTGTTGGGAATTGTTTTTGCTCAATAAGATTTCTCACCGATCAACGAAAAAGTACTCAAAGTAGATAGTAATTCAACAAAGTCAAAAAAGAAACTAAACAAACACAACGATGCTAGTGATTAATATCTTCTTAAAATGGGGACGGTAAAATAGGTAAGAGACTTGTGTTGATAGGCCTATTAATGATGAACTTAGGCGCAACTACGATACATGTGACTGCTCCCAGTGTTTTGGGCTTACAGACTTCTACAAGTGGTAGAACACTCGGCAATAGTAGTAGCAATATTACAGGATCTACCATGCCACAGAGATCACCCTTTGCTATTCAAGAACTGTTAGGGCTTGGTGATTCCACTGCAACGTCGCAGCACCATCCACATCAGCAGATCCACCACCAACATCGAAGTCCTACAGCAGGAATATCGGCCATAACCCCACCAGGTGGGGGTGGCAACATGGTTTCTAGTCCTTATAGTTTAAACCAAAGTTCTCAGCAGCATCAAAGAGCATTGCCGCCTACGTCATGTTTCTCGTCAGCGAACGGATCCGATCCGACAGGACTGCATCACCATCATATGTCTATGGCGGCAGCGGCGGCGAACAATTTGACGGCAAGTCGTATGGCGTACTTTAATGCTCAAGCTGCTGTTGCCGCGGCGTTTTTACCCCATAACGTGAGCTCGATGGCGGCCGCGGCTGCGGCGGCTGGAATGACGGCAGGAGCTGGTGGACCGGGCGGCGGGTCCGGATCACTCGGCCTCAACCACCAGGCACACATGAGACACGACCCAGCCAACCCCACCGGTAAGTACCACGCCAATAGCCTAGCATGCTTTTGACTTACGGACCACAAAATTTCGCTTAATTTTAAGTGAGTATTCCCTACGATTTGTAGACTATAAATACTGTACCTCCCCCCTTCAGGTAGAGTTCCCTCGAGGTCATCAACACCATTCCCATTGCCAGTTCCCATTGATCACAGCAGTAGAATTCATGAACAATAAAACGAATATTAAGTTTAACTAAATTAGAGGCTAAATATTATTCAGGAAATAATAAAACTACAATTTAGTAGGGTAATTAATGTTAACAATAATTAGAAATATAATGATAAAATGTATAGGCCTAATGATTAAATATTTATAATTCATGCAAAATATTCACAATATTTTAAAATATAACGGTTTAATGCAATACGCTTTGGCATAATAGCAGGCTTCATAACCTGAGCCCCATCATGTTACAAGAAAGACAAAAAATAATCATGTGAATCACTTGCATTTCGTGTTATAATCGTGAATAATTAGAGTGTATGTGCAATTAATCTATTTTAAGTTATAGCATTACGGCCGCCCAAACAGTAGACAGTGAATGAGTGTGTCGAAATGGAGAATGTCCAGAGAACTTCCTTTAAATTAAAATAATAAGGCCTAATGAAATAAAAGCAATAGACCAAGTATTGTTAAGGTGGCATTAACCTCCATTATTCTGCATCACTATATAGGAACCACGATATCTCTTAAACCACGTATTTTGTCTTGCAATATTATTCTCTAAGAATGCAAGAAAATGTTGCAGTTATAGGCCTACAAGATTAATTTACAAAGAAGTATCTTACAATAATGTTGATTGATCTTAACAAAAAATTATCTCTTAAACTACTAATTTGAATGTCATCAACTTTGTTCTAATGTTGAATAAATAGTAGTTTTTATGCTTTTGCCGTGTTAAAAACACGGTGAAATTCTTTACGTTTCGCGAAGCTCAAAAGCTCATTATCATAACTTACATACAATTACGGGAATGAAAGATTCAAGCTAAATATTGCAAAAATAGTTTATCTTTGTTTCGAACTTCGGTTATGATACGTAGTAACTTTTATGACCTCTTAAGCAGTGATGATAAATTATGTATTGGAAAATGCAGTAGGCCTATAGTTTGGCCTAGTGGCAACCGTATTAGAGAAGTTGTAAAATTCATAAATCTTTAATTTTACTGAAGAATAAAGTTAATAGGTCTATCGCCCCACCCCACCCGCCCTCTAAAGATAAAGAACTTGGGCAACGCATTAGATATGCAGGCCTACAGTAAGTATTATATTATTTATGTCAGAGTATCACGCAATTCCAAGACTAACTCTGACCTAGTAAAGAATGAAAATCACAGATACAAATCAACAGAATAAGCCTACGTTCAACATAATTATGTTATGTGCCGTATTCTTAATTCAGATTTGTGAGGAGCATGATAAGAAAGTAGCCTATTGTACAGTATATGCAAATTCACAACATGATATGAATTTTAGTTTAATAGGAATGTGCCTTTAATAGCAGCTGATTAAATTCATTTAGGAAGCAATTCTCTCTATTCGGGATTTACTTAAAGGTCTAATAAGTGTCCGTTATATTTAGTGAAACTTCCTTTACCATAAAATATACTCTTTGCGATATGTTATTGTAAAAAGCACACTGAATATTATTAACGTTCCCTTAAGTTAATGACTTCACTACGTATCATTTCAAGAAAGAACCAATAGGCCTATTATATTTTAAAATTTTAAATAACTTTACATACCATTATGCTATTTTAAATACAGAATTTTAACTGAAATACATAGGCCTACGTGTCATACGTTTGTGTGGATGACTGCAAAGGAACCTACAGAAGGTCACGCGATAATATTGAAATATAACCGACCGTTATCCCGAAGTTTAAGTTATAGATTGCATCACTGTTAACAGAAATGAGTAGGCTATAGCATATGGAGTACAATTTACCCATGTAATTAACTACAGTGGAGCATAATTGCACAAAAAATATTTGATAATAATAATAGGCCTAATAATAATAATAATAATAATAATAATAATAATATTACCTAAAACTAGGCTATCGTTAATTCAGAAGTGCACATTTAATAAATATTAGCCCGGAGACAATCTGGTCTTAACAGGAACATCTTAATACAATAGGCTATTTAAAATAAATGAGTTCCGCATTATTTTACTATAGCAGGCTATCTAAGTTACAGCCAAGTTTATACATACAGTAGGCCCTATACATGGAATGAAATTTACAAGATATAATGTCCTCGGACACTCCCGACACTAAAAGCCATACCTAAGCCAGTTTTTTTTTACAAGATATAAACAGTAAAATCCAGCATTACATAGACTAACCTACTAACTTAATAAGAATATTAAAGTGAAAAATGTAGCCTAAATTTTTATTTTATAAATTTGTCGTTTTTGTTTACTAGCCTACTTCAAAAGATAGCTCAAGTCTTCATAGTAATCCCTTTTCATTCGTCGCCGTCGATATCTACCAACTGATTTCGAAGGTATATCTTTTTTTGCAATAACCGTTGAAAAAGATCATTTTCATTACGCAGGCCTATAGCACATGAACATTCAGAGTAATTCAATTCCATCCATAGCATTTTAAAATGAACTGGCACAGTTTTGTCGCACACCGTTATCATTCTGCCTTTCAAGATTGATTTCGTAAGCTTATCTGCTGAGACAGAAAAATAAAGAACATTCAGATATATTATTATTATTATTATTATGATTATTATTATTATTATCATCATCATCATCATCATCATCATCATCATCATCATCATCATCGGAAAGTTCCGTTGACTTGTAAAAATTATACAAAATTAAACATAAAAGTGATTTTGCATTCTATTTTGTTAATTTATTCACCTTCAAAACGAAAGTTTTGCCAAAATTTGCGTTACCAATCGTGATATGTTGTTATTATTAGAAGCATATCTATGTACAAATAGGACCAAATTTCTCTTTAATTTACCCTTATACTCTACTATTCCTAATGCGAAAATCTTGTGTTCTCTCTAATTATAGCAATAACTGTAGGTAAGAATATTTTGTAAGTGCTGTATAAGCTAGTTAGATTGGATGCGGAAAGTTTGAGAACATTAAATATGCACATGCATCGAGCTAAGAAACACACAAGTAGAATAATTATGTTGCAAAGATTCATTTCCTTTTTTTAAGTACCATGCAGCCTATAATATCCGTACTTCCATCAGATTGTCACTGTTGCTTTGTACCTTTGTATCTTTAGTTAAAGTCTCCTAATTGTCAATAAGAACAAACATTTCCATAAAATTCTTAAAAATTCCCTAGTTGTATTTTCACTGTGCTAAAGCTTGAGCTAAGTAACTGTAAGAGAAAAATAATCTATCAGTTTTTATTAAATCTATTGTAGGTCTACCTAATAGGCCTACGCTAAAATATTATTATTATTATTATTATTATTATTATTATTATTATTATTATTATTATTATTCATGCTTTCAGAGAAACGTGGTAGGCCTATTGAGTAAGACCGTGTTTTACATCGTAACAAATGTTTTATTGGTCAAAATCATAACTATAATTTGATATATTCTATATTTACATTCTTGACCAATCCATTTCTTCAGATGACATTCAGCCTGAGGAACCCTTTTTCAATGCTTCAAACATTCCACCTCATGTAACCATCAATCGGCCACTAATATTCACATAACTTTCTTTCATTCAATGTACCCCTCAGGAAATCGTGCATACATGCGTAAGTTTGTGTATGCCTTCACAATGTCTTCCTTTGCGTGAAATTCAAGTTTTGGAAATACCAAGTCACTGGCATAAATTTGCGGAGCGAACCCCCGTCTTCGAAAATTGTAAATATGTGTGTTGGTTTATGTTTGATTTTACTAAGTAGATTAATAATGTATTGCCATTTTCGTAGCCTATTCTAGTCTTCAATTTTCTTTTTCATCCATCGGGGATCATCCTTGTTTTAGGGTCAAAGGATTTGTTTTAAATAGGCCTCCATGTTTATACACATTAATGCATATTTAGAAGATGAAAGAAGAAACCATACAATCACTAGTTGCTCATAGAGATTTTATTAGTCAGGTAGAATTTTACAGAGAAAACTATAATTATAGGTCTATATTTCCAAAGTTGAAACATATTTCTGTATGAGACTCTCGTGCATTGAAGCGCTGTTTACTTCTTTGTGTTTTTGATATGGATTACACAAAACCTGTACGTTTTCTAAATTTGATCATTCTCGTTACAAAAGAAGGAAACGCAAAACAGTACAACAGTACATTCCTTGAATTACTGTATTCTAACTCATGTGTTTTCCACGCTTTAAGATACTCTCCGACAGACTCTGCACATGTAGCCAAAGAAAACTACGTGTTGTATTACTATGAAATTTTGGGATAATATTTTCAGAAAGAAATGCATTTTTGTGTGATAACTTTGTGCACGTTTGGCAGCACTAGGGAAAACTTTTGAATAATAATAATAATAATAATAATAATAATAATAATAATAATAATAATAATAATAATAATAATAATAATAATAGGCCTAATAATAATAATAATGTTACATTCGTTGCCAACAACGGAAGTACAATTCTTTTCCATAATTTTCATCGCTGACGTAGCCTCAAAGCTGGATACACAGCTGGAGGTGATTGGAGTAGGCTAATTGATTGTAAAATAATTACGAGATTGTTTATGGAGGCGTAAAATAGTTCATCGGATGTCAGGCTAGTAATGTAAATAAAGAGCAAATATATCCACCCTAAGAAGACTAAGAATAAAATACAGGAAAATCAAAAGGAAGATGATATTTTTGGTACGGTTATAGAAATGATCCCGGACAAGAAAGCCAAGAATTACGGCCGAGAGGATTCGTCGTGCTGACCACACGACCCCTAGTAATTTGCAGGTCTTCGGGGTGAGCAGCGGTCGCTTGGATGGCCAAGGCCCTTCAGGGCTTTAGTGCCATGGGGTTAGTTTATAGAAATGATAGACTACATGTCTGTACAATAATAATAATAATAATAATAATAATAATAATAATAATAATAATAATAATAATAATAATCACAAAATACATAAATCTCCCTTCAACACTAAAATATTTAATGTTAATCAATGCAACATTAATAAAATAAATTGACGGCTATGCCCTCTAGAACATGAATAAATTCCAGAATACAGTTTACCATGTAGACTATAGGAATACAAATATAGTGTATAAAGTACTCTAAAAAGATGATGATAACATTAATGTGAATATATTTCTTCACGATTAGGCAACTAAGATATTAAATAAACCATTTTCGCCTATTAAATTTAATACAGGTGGTGCAGATACATTTGAAGAGCTAAGTAAAAACCACCACATAGCCATCGAGGGCATAACAATTAAACCCTTTCTCACAAGTATGCTCCGGCTACCAAGCCGTTCATATGTAATATTAGCTAAAGCAAACAAAGCAGAAGAACATAGCCCATGAGCAATTATGAGAGTATAACAACTACTAAATCCTCAAACAGTTAACGTTATTAAGTCGCCCGGAATTTCATGTCTTCACCACATTAATACGACCATTAATCGAAACTGAATTGTCTTTTGATTTTCCCTTGCTGTTGGATTAAAGCTCTTGTATGATAATGTTGAAAGAAAATAATAATAATAATAATAATAATAATAATAATAATAATAATAATAATAATAATAATAATAATAACGTAACGTCTCTTCGATTAATATGATTATAGCCTATATATTAAGAGACGTTAGAGTGTCATATTTTACCCCACAAAAAACCTTCCGGAAACAAATGGTCGAAGTTGTCGCATGTTAGCAAATTCGCCCCGGGTTCGATTCCTGATCGGCTGGGGATTTTAACTGCGTATATTGTTGTTAATTCATCCGTTTCGTGGACCGGGTCCTTGTGTTCATCCTTTCTTCCTTCTCTCCTTCGTCATCTTCATACAACTCACCGCTACTTACCACCACAGAAACACGACGAAGGAGAAAAGGAAGAGCCACACGGTTGGGGCGCTGGTCTTCTGACCCCAACTTGGCATGTTCGATCCTGGTTCGGTCCGGTGGTATTTGAAAGTGCTCAAATACGTTGGCCACGTGTCAGTAGATTTCCTAGCACTTAAAAGAACTCCTGCGGGACAACGTTCTGGCACCTCGGCGTCTCCGAAAACCGTAAAAATAGTTAGTGGGACGTAAAGCCAATATTATTATTATTATTATTATTATTATTATTATTATTATTATTATTATTATTATTATTATTATTATTATTTTGCTAGTGGCTTTAGGTCGCACCGACACAGATAGGTCTTATGGCGACGATGGGATAGGAAATGGCCAGGAGTTGGAAGGAAGCGGCCGTGGCCTTAATTGAGGTACAGCCTCAGCATTTGCCTGGTGTGAAAATGGGAAACCACGGAAAACCATCTTCAGGGCTCCCGACAGTGGGATTCTAACCCGTTATCTCCCGGTTGTAAGGTCACAGCCGCGCGCTCCTAACCGCACGGCCAACTCGCCCGGTCATTATTATTAGGGGGTCTATTATTAAGACGCAATAGCGAATATATTCCTCCTCATGGAGCTGGTGTAAGGAAGAGCATTCGGCCGTGAAACTATGCCACATCCATACGAATTCGTCACCAGTAAGTTGAAAGAAGGACAGAGAAGAAGGGTTTCCTTCTTCTTCTTCTTCTTCTTCTTCTTAATATTATTATTGATTCGTTATGCAATTTTGATTTTTCTTCTTCTCTTTCCATTCTCTCTTCTCCTTTCGCTGTGTATCTTTTTACCTCGTTCCGTCCATCCTGTATTTTGTCCGGTGGGTTTTTACAGAAAATTTGTGTTTGTGAATTAATGTTCTGAATTTTATTCTGCCTTGAATGGTGTTCTTCATTAATGCAAATTTCATTTAGGTTTTCGCTGATTTCTTTTAGCCAATTGTTGTGATTTTTCAACGATAAGGCTAAGTTTAAAATTTTCTTTCTGAGCCTGTTATTATCGTGCAGCAGCTAATGGGTGGATTGAGTAACACATTAACTGATGTTGCCGGTCCGAATCCCGGATGAAGAAGGAGGGTTGACATCAGGAAGGCCATCAAGTCGTAAACATGACTGATAATACCAAATAACAGCCAGAATACATTCTGAGGCAATCTCTAAGGCTCAAAACCTTGGTTGTAATATTGAGTTCAACCTTTAACTGATTAGCATAATGGAACAAACAGGAATGTGTCGGAGCTTCCCAAAATTATTATTATTATTATTATTATTATTATTATTATTATTATTATTATTATTATTATTATTATTATTATTATTATTATTATTATTATTATTACATGGATAAATACCGGGGCGGAGAAGCTTCAGATAAGTGATTGGCAGTAAGGCTATCTAATGAACTTGTTATCCGATACGATAGAGAGTTCAACGGTTCGACGACGTGAAACGCCGAGTTTTCGGTAGTTTATAGCCTGCTGTGAAATAATTCTTTGATCAAAATCATACCACGTAAATGCTGGAATAGCATCATACTTCAATCGAATTCCACCTATCCGAAACGTACGTCGAAATACTTACATTTCTAAGTTAGGTCTGTGACAAAGGGTAGGTACCCAGTCAGTGAAATTCACTAATTGGCGATCAAATAAAGACCGTCTCAATGGCTAAATGTTTAGCGTGCTACCCTTTGGCCCAAGGGATCCAGGGTTCGATTACCGGCCGGATCGTGGATTTTAACCTTCGTTGGTTAATTCCAACGGCTCGGAGGCTGGCCGTGTGTGTGTCGTCTTCATCAGTAAAATCCATCAAAGGTAGGGGCCTCATCCTCATGAATGCGAAGGTTGCCTATACGGTGTCAGCTCGAAAGACCTGAATAAGGCCTCTTCTGAGGGCACACACCATTCATTCATTCGATCATATAAAATCAGAACATAACAATCATTTATTAATAAATGTGGAACCGTTAGGATAAACTTTAGAAAAAAGGGACTTCACATATAGGCTACTTGATCCCCTAATTTTTGCGCCATAAAAAGGGACTTCACATACAGGCTACTTGATTCCCTAATTTTTGCGCCATGAATTGAATACAGAATTTTTGTAATCGTTACAATTATGCTATGTGATGCAACCCTATCCGTAATTGGAAATGTACCATACTGCGAGACTTGTAACATTAAAACACACACGATAATTCATTATATTGCTATTTTGTTTAAGAAATATACTTTGTGACAGGAATTTCTTACTTCTTGTCACACTTCCAAAGTATTTCCTAATTTACCATGTAACATTTTTGTGACACTCTTTCAAGTGCGAAAGGTTAAAGCAAGCTTCTGTTTAATATTATCAAGGGCTTCTCTAAACCAGAAAGTAGCTTATATTTTCTTCTTTTTTTAGAGTCATAGACGTGAATAATAATTTAGTGTTGAATTAGGAAGAAAACTAATTTTGAAAACCTAAATATTTACTTTGAGTCGTAAAAACATTACTGTAGTTTTGAAGCATATTTTCGTAGATTTATCATATTCATTAGGCACTTGAGATTTCTCTTTTAATATTGTAAAGCTGGACTCAATCCTGCCTCGCAAGCAACTAGAAAGTTTATATGCGACATAGCTACAGAATCCGACCTAATGAGAGAATTTTAAGTAACACCAGTGAAAGAACTTCAATGATTAGTACAGCTGAGGAAAAATATAGGCTGTATTAATTTTAGTCTGTACCGTAAGAATAGATAAATTTATAACTAACACTCTTTATTGCAGAATTCTTGATAAGAAATCAAAAGAATGACTTTGAAGAGTATATCATAAGCTACTTGAAGAATATGTTCACTAGGCCTATTATACTATCTCCAAAATGCAGGGATATAAAGAGGGACGCTGCAATTAAAGATATAGGGTATGTTTGCAACGGCAAACGAAAGAAATTTAACATGTTGCTATTGTAGATGTACTCGGTACAGAAGGCCATCCATGAATTTTAAATATTTTTTACTGAATGAATCAGGACAGCAAAATTAATTCCTACATGGATCGCGGAATAGCAGTGATATACAAAATTTCTATGGTTACACAAAAATACTGATTCATGATGAACCTCATACATTTTTGAACGCTGAGATAGGATAGCACTCCTCAGAAGATAACGAGGCGAATCGCTGTTCAAGCTGGAGATTTAAACAGTTTATTGTCCCCATTAGGGAACTGTATATTCACAGACTTCTCGTATATAATAGTGCACAGTCCCCTAAGAGTATAAACAGAGTAGAAGTTTCCATAGCAGCAAACATTGACTTATCTGAACAAAATTGAGTTCATCCTTATAGGACAATATTCTGACGAATATTTATGACCAAGCTGGTGGCCCTTTTCGATTAATTTTTCTTGCTTCTTTCTTCATGGCTCCAATTAACTTTCACAATCAAAATCACCCACTTCTATCAACAACTGAAGTGGCCTCTTGAAGTCTGAAACTTATGTAAGTATTTAGAATTGCCTCCAGTTCCAGCGATCTTGAGCGATGTTTTGCTAATTAACTCCGGCGATTTTGCGGATGTCTTCGTCCCAGCGGTCCGGTGGCCTTTCTCGTGGTCTCATTTTATCTTTTGGGCTCCATTCGAGAACAACCTTAGTCCATCTGTCTTCCCTTCTTCGGACCAGATGTCCTAATCATTGCCACTTCAAGGTTGAAATTCTAGTTATGATGTCAACGACATTTGTGACTGCTGTTATGACATGGGCCTTCTTTCTATCTCTTCTGGTAAACCCAATCATAGACCTCTCCATTCCTCTTTAGAGAATTCGTTCATTGTCCAGGTCTCACAGGCATAGGTCATGAACTTGCATCTTTAGGTTTACTGACATGTTGGATTTGAAGACGGTTGAATATCGTCCAAATTCCTGCCATCCTAATTTGATTGTTCGGAAAATTTCTTGACTTATATCTCCTTTCATGTTGATTTTTTGCCCAAGGTAGATGTATTCACCATCATTTTCAATAGTTATTCCCTCTATCACTACGTCTTCTGAAGTTGCCCACTTGTGCACGACCTTTGTCTTGGACAGATTAATCTTGAGGCCTACTTGCTACTTAATATTGAATAGCCTACATTACGATGATAAAAACTATTACTTTTATCATATACCATACATAATATTTTATACTACTCTTAGGTTGATTTTCATCACTCTCGTATTAGAAGTTAAGCGCTGGTCTGCGACAGTAGACTTGTTTCTCTCAATTTCTTTTATTTCGAACATTGACAGTTTCTTGTCCAAAACGTGAATTACTTATGTAACCTCCACTACTTTGTCTAAGAATCTCTTATTGCAATGACGTAACTTTGGGGCCTGCAATGCTTACAATACAGGGACCTGAAGAGTTCCCCAGAAAAAAATATAAGGTAATGTTTCTGGACTACAATTCGCAAGTAGAGTAAACAAGGTGGTTGAATCTTGCTAAAATTATTGTACTGAGTCTACCACAGCCGTATCTCGTAACAGAAGGGCCACGCTCTCTCAAAAAGACCTGCGCCAAGATGTTGCAAATTGGCTCCAACATGTATATTTTAGGACCTAATCTTCCCTGTGACTGTTTCTTGCGCAAAACGATAATTTTCGAAACAGAGAGCTATAAAGAACTACCTGTGAAATGGTATGATACAAATCAGACTCAGTAAACTGAGTCTCCACAGTATCGAATGTGACACCTACTTATGTCACTGAAATCGTCAATCCCTTTACATCCCAGAAAACACAGCGCAAGGTCCGGTTAGTGTAGACTCTAATGTGAGTTGTAATTCAGTCCCTACAAAATAATTCATTTACAAATTATTTTTTTCTTCCTCCGATTTTCCCATATCTGTAGGGTAGCGGGTGCGAACTGTGTCGCACATGTGGATTTGACCATGTTTTACGGTCAGATGCCCTTCCTGACGCCAACCCTATATGGAGAGATGTAATTACTATTGCGTGTTTCTGTGGTGGTTGGTAGTGTAGTGTGTTGTCTGAATATGAAGAGGAAAGTGTTGGGACAAACACAAACACCCAGTCACCAGGCCAGAAGAAGTAATCATACGCCATGAAAATCCCCCAACCCGGCCGGGAATCGAACCCGGGACCCTCTGAACCGAATGTCTCGACGCTCACCATTCAGCCAATGAGTCGGACATTTAGTTTTCAAAATAAAATCTACTAATAAATGATTGAGTTTTGTAACAGTCATTTATGTCCTTTGTAAGTTATAGGATTAAATGGATATAAGTTAGATTGCATTTAAGTTAGGCTTGTATCTGCTGTAGTTAATTACATGTGTGTTATTGATAGGTTTTATACAATTTCATTGAAGAGACCCAGGTTTGTTTCCTGACGGCGGACTCGTGTAATACTCGTTACGCCTTTGTGCCATTGCAATAGCTTATTGAAAAACAAACTTTTTATTTTTATTTTTTTTATTTTGCTTCGCGTTGCACCGACACAGATAGGTCTTATGGCGACGATGCGACAGGAAAGGGGTGGGAGTGGGAAGGAAGGGGCCGTGGCCTTAATTAAGGTACAGCCCCAGCATTTGTCTAGTGTGAAAATGGGAAACCATGGAAAACCACCGTTAGGGTTGCCTACAGTGGAACTCTAACCGCACGGCGAACTCACTAGGTGAAAAACAAACAAATAGCTAACTAGCTAAATAAGTACAGTAAATGAATAGGTAAATAAAGATATTAATAAATAAATTAAAAATATCTAAATACTACAAATTATAGATATCAATGATCGTATTCAAAATGCATGATCTTTTATAGAAACAATGTGTCCGGAATACGTTTTATCAAATGATCACCTGGAAAGTTCTGCAAGAGACTGGTTCCCGATACCGACCCTCAATATCTGTCATACCATGTGTAGGCCTACTTTAATAAACAGAAATAACACCTAGAGGTGTTCTTGGACTTAATACGGCCACCAGTTCCTGGAAGAGTGAAAAAAATGAAATGGCGTATGGCTTTTAGTGCCGGGAGTGTCCGAGGACATGTTCGGCTCGGCAGGTAGGCCTACAGGCGTTTTGATTTGACGTCCGTAGGCGATGATGATGAAGACGACACATACACCCAGCCCTCTAGCCAGCGAAATTAACCAATGATGGTTAAAATTCAAGACCCTGCCGGAAATCGAACCTGAGAACCCTGTGACCAAAGGGCAGCATGCTAACCATTTAGCCATGGAGCCGGAAAGAGTCCCTAAAATGTCAAGGATACGGTACGCAAAATCCTTTCCCTCCTAGTGCTGTTACTCTGACAGAATCTAATACCGCTCGCTATCATTTAGCATGTGAAAAGATCCCTTGATAAAAGTAACATGTGAAGCAAGCCCATACGATATTATTATTATTATTATTATTATTATTATTATTATTATTATTATTATTATTATTATTATTATTATTATTATGTCACCCGCAAACAACTTTCATATGCCATTCCGAGACGCTGAACTCTTGGAATTTCGTCTCGTCGTTGTTTTACGTGACAGTAAATCTACCGACGTGAGTCTGGCGGATTTAACCTCCTTCAAACACAACCAGACTGAGCTGCGATCGAACTCAACATAAGCTCTATTTAGCTACACACGACCAACACTCTTCCGTCTGAAACACTCAGGCCAGGGCATTTATTTTATTATTATTATTATTATTATTATTATTATTAAAATAATAATAATAATAATAATAATAATAATAATAATAATCTGGCCCGGCGGACTAGGTGCAGTATGACTGCCGTACACCCAGAGGCCCCGAATTCGATCCCCATCCCCATCCAGGTGAGGAACTTACACCTGGACCTGAGGATTTGTTCAATGTCTTCTCGGCCTACGTGTTTTTTTAAAAATTATTATTTCATTTTGCTTTAGCCTACATTGCACCGACACAGAGAGGTCTTATTGTGACGATGGGCTATAGGAGTGAGAAGGAAGCGGCAGTGAACTTAATTAAGGAACAGACCCAGCATTTGCCTGGTGTGAAAATGGGGGTGATTACAATTGAGAAGCTATCTGATGGTAAATGGCGACCACGGTCTATAACGCCAAGAATAATGGCCAAGGGGATTCGTCTTACTGACCATGCGTCACCTGGTAATCTACGGCCCTTCGGGCTGAGCAGCGGTCCCTTGGTAGGCCAAGACCTGTAGGGCTGTAGTGCCATGGGCTTTAATAATAATAATAATAATAATAATAATAATAATAATAATAATAATAATAATAATGTAGGCTACTACACTACAGTGGTGAAACTGGAATGCTTATATGCAAGTAAATGCCTGGTACTGAACTACAGATTAGATAAACTTGAGGTACTAGAAAGGAGAATCGTGAGAAACATCTTAGGCCCTGTGAAAACAACAGAAGTATGGAAATTAAGATCTAATGATGAAATATACAGGAACATAGAAAACATAACAGAAACAGTAAGAAAAAGGAGATTGCAATTTTTCGGACATATTTATAGAATGGATGATTCCAGATTAACAAAAAGGATTTTCAAGTAAGTTACCTTTGGGACAAAAAGGCAACAACTAACTGGATTCAAGACGTAAACAAAGATTTAGAAAGAAATAATTTAAGAGTACGTACAAGAAACCATGGACAGAGAAATTTTTAGAAAGAGGGTAGTAAGTATGCAAGGATTCCAAGGAAGATTGAACAAGAAGTCTGGTGCGAAGTGGTCCGAGGACAGAAGGAAACAGCATAGTGAAGGGATGAAAGATTATTGGAAGGAGTATGAAGAACTGAATTGAAATTGGCACGTGGTCCTTAGCAAGCCTCATCGGAAATAATAATAATAATAATAATAATAATAATAATAATAATAATAATAATAATAATAATAATAATAATAATAATAATAATAATAATAATAATAGGGCCTAATAATAAAAAAGCTTCGCATTTGTACATTTTCTTCGTTACACAGAAAGCATAGAATCTTGGATATATTTTGGGGATTAGAAGACGAGAGAACGACTAAGTTACAGATTCTTTGGTTCTTCCCCTCTTAGTCGCCTCTTAACATCATGCAAGGGCATCCTTTGATTTCGCCCACAGGGGAGATAAAGATTTCCTATAAATCGAAAATAAACCATGAGTAGGCCTATATCCACAAAATAATGGTAAGGCTCAAGTAGTAGTAGTAGTAGTAGTAGTAGTAGTAGTAGGCCCCTAATAGTAGTAGTAGTAGTAGTAATAGTAGTATCGTGTACCGGGCGAGTTGGCCGTGCGTGTAGAGGCGCGCGGCTGTGAGCTTGCATCCGGGAGATAGTAGGTTCGAATCCCACTATCGGCAGCCCTGAAGATGGTTTTCCGTGGTTTCCCATTTTCACACCAGGCAAATGCTGGGGCTGTACCTTAATTAAGGCCACGGCCGCTTCCTTCCAACTCCTAGGCCTTTCCTATCCCATCGTCGCCATAAGACCTATCTGTGTCGGTGCGACGTAAAGCCCCTAGCAAAAAAAAAAAAGTAGTATCGTGCGTATCTTTTATTCCAAGAACGTGAGCTCGTTTTCCAGCCAGTTCAAGGATTTTAATTCTTGACTGTGAAGTAGAACGGGGTTCAGTTGATACGAGATTATCTCAAGCTCTTAGTTACAGAAAAAAAGGGCACAGTGAGAAGATGACGCTACTGACCTACGTAGTATACACAGGCGAACACTCGTTGCCACGGTTACAATGACGTCGGGACTGATAATTCCAGATATATTCCCAGCCCCAAACCATATCCATGTTAATAATAATAATAATAATAATAATAATAATAATAATAATAATAATAATAATATAAACATAAAATCTGGCATTGAAGCTGAACGTTTACGTATCTACCCAATTTCCATTCAAGGATGTGTAGGTATCCTTTATAGACTTAAAATTACTACCTTTTACTATCCAATGCTAAGCACCCATTGAATGTTGCGGTTGTGATATCATTTCGTGACTGACGCTTGAGACTTTGTCAGCAGTAAGTTTTGGCTGTCATTGTTATTTTCTTACCGTTATTATAAATCACGGGTAAAGTACAAAGCAACTGCTGCTGAAACGACGATATGCAGCCATGACTATGGAAAGAAGAACCTCTCGAGGAACGCCAAACTGCGACACTACGTGATAACCATCAGGAATGCTGCATTATATGCAACTGAAACGCTGACATTGGGCAAGAGAGCATGCATACAATTGGAGAAGGAGGAAAGAAGAATCTTGAGACATATATGGGGCACCAAAAAGCAAGGTGAAATATGGGTACACAGATCAAGGCAGGAACTATATGTGAGTATAGAACCAATCTCGAGTGTGATAAGAAAGAGAATGTTAGGATTTTTTGGACACCTCATGAGGATGGATGACAGTAGGCTGACGAAGAAGATATGGAATGCAACCTGCTTAACTGGAAATAAGTGGATGAAGGAAGTCAGAGAAGATTAGGAGACTATTGGCATAAAGGAACAATATCCACTGGTGACAGTACAGGATAGGTCCAAATACAAAAAGCTCGTGGAACGTCACAGATTGACAGACACCAGGATCCAGATTCAGATCACGGAAGCCGAGAGAAAGAGGAGGAGTGAGAGAATGAAGAGGTATTGGGAAGAAAGAAGACGTCACTCGTGATCCTCAGGGGTCGTAAAGAATCGAATAGAATAGCATAAAAATCATAATTCAACAATCTTCCAATATTCGTTGGATCATCATACATCTATTACTTATTCTAAACTGTTTATATAGCTGCCTCTGTGGATCCGTGGTAGAGTGTCGGCCTCCGGATCCCAAGATAGCGGGTTCAAACCCGGCAGAGGTAGTCGGATTTTTGAAGGGCGGAAAAAAAGTCCAATCGACACTCCATGTCGTACGATGTCGGCATGTAAAAGATCTCTGGTGATACATTTGGTATTTACCCGACAAAATTAATTAAATCTCAGCCATAGACGCCCAAGAGAGATCCGGTTTACTCTGTCTGCCATCTAGCGGACCTAGAGTCGGAACGTCGAAATTGACGAGCAGACAGCCAGATGGCGTCAAATCGAAATGTCTGCAAACGGTAGCTGAGGCCATACGATTATTATTATTATTATTATTTATTAACTGTTTATATCATTCAGCCTGCTTAACTGGAAATAAGTGGATGAAGGAAGTCAGAGAAGATTAGGAGACTATTGGCATAAAGGTGCCTCCACAATCCTCTGTTTGCAACTAGCATTTTGGCCTCTTTACCTCCACCCATCGTATCATTAAATCACTAAACCCTGTATCTAAACGCCATCACCTTGCTCTTCTTCTGCTTTGCTTACCCTCACCATTATTCTACTAGCTAACCTATTCTCCTACATTCGCCTCACATGATCCTACCGCAAAATCTGGTTAATACGCATACCTAACTAAGTGTGTATCTGTTCACTGCGAGTATTCTCTTGCCATTGTTCCCACCTTTCTGCACCTTCAATCATTATCGCTAGTTTCATGTCCGTTACTTTCAAGTTACACTGTACGTGACTTAATATTTTACGTAGGTTTCACTGCTGTACAGTAAACTCGGTCTGAAAACAGGTTAATTACGTACGAGGCTGATATCCATATTATTAAATATCCAAACATTTTTAAGAAACCTCGTTGTTGAACCCGGTATTTGTATTCGATGTTGGAAAATACAATCATGATCGCATTAACCACGGCAAAAATTATGTAGACCCTATGAATAATAAGACGTGTCTCGGGATTTTATGACAAGAGGGAAATTAAAAACATGTAAAGGAAGGCAGAACTAGTTTATACCCACATAAAAAGGAAAGGAAAGGAAACAGTCCGGAATCGTAATATCTCGAGAGAGTCAATTCTCTCACGTTGTTGGCTGATTGGACCAGAAGTACATAATTAGAGTAGTAGGCTTTTGATATGATCTATAATTTAATGTCTGTCGATTTGTAGTTCTGTAAAAATGTAATTATATAGTCCTATACTGCCCTTTCCTTTAATCTTTTAATTTACTCCTTCTATGAGAGGTTATCAAGTTTCAAAGATTCGCTGAGTATTATACCATATATCTTTGGTTTTCAAATGAGCATTGCACTGTAGGTTAATCCTCCCTCAATCGTACGGAGCTGAACAAAGACATTTAATTAGGCCTATGAAAATTAAAATCCACAGCCAGTCATTCGACCGGGTCAGGAATGGAATGGCTGAAGCCCCTTCTAGCGGTGAGGATAGGAATTGTGCCGGCTGCCGCAGCCTGTCGCACTCCTCTGGGGCAATGATTAATGACTGATAGATGAAATTAAATGATATTGGAGTGTGTTGCTGGAATGAAAAATGACAGAAAAGACCTGAATACCTGGAGGAAAACCTGTCCCGCCTTCGCTTTTTCCAGCCCGAATCTCACATGGAGTAACCGGGATTTGAACCATGGAACCCAGCGGTGAGAGGCCGGCGCGCTACCGCCTGACCCACGGAAGATCTTAATTAGGCCTAAAATACTTTTTATACGGTTTGTAATAACTTCTGGCCAGCGCCTTGATTGTTATTATTATTATTCTCAAGATGTTGTGAATAATACAATTAAAAATATAAACCCCGCGCAACAGCCCCGAGGAGTCATACCCTATTATTATTATTATTATTATTATTATTATTATTATTATTATTATTATTAGAGTTTATTAACCAAATCCAAAATTCGTCGCTGTTCGGGCAAAAGGAAACGTAACTCCCAATGCTCTTCCATGCATTATTTTCCTTAAGACTGGTCACGCCTCCCAGTCACATATGGATATGCAGCTCATCATAACAATTTTTGTTGTGTTCATTTTCCTAAGCACATGTGTGAAGGAAAATGAAACTTGAATACATTATACTGTAGGAGAACGTAAATTCGCCATGCAAACAACATCCCTACAATAAGATACGGCAAGGTTTATTTTCCTTTACATGTTAGCATAGAAAAATGAACACAACGAAAATTATTCTAATGGACTGCATATAAATAAGTGGCTGGGAGGCGTGACCAGTCTTAAGGAATATAAAGGGTGAGAAGAGAATTGGGACATACCAGGTTTTAGAAGTAGACCATCGATATGCTGTGCCATTTTGTTTTTTTTACAACTGCCTTTAAGGCTATGATGCACCTAAAATTGCGTGAGATTTTTTCTGTCGATATTTGGGTCCATATTATTATTATTATTATTATTATTATTATTATTATTATTATTATGCAAACTATTTGTCTTCATAATAATATTATCCTAAAATATTCATACCTTGTCGAGTCTTGTCAAATTATCACAATATAATTCGGCCTATATATTCAGCGTAATAACGAGGAATATTATCTAAAATTGCAGAATGTAATGTTATAAAGTATCGTTGTCAGAGTTCGAGCAATATTTTTTAATGTCTTGACATACTTGAAGTAGTTTGAAAAGCTGAAACACGCTTATAAAGCCAGTTTATATCTCGGCCTGTTGCAGTCGGTAAGAAAGAAAGAGATTCAAGCCTCTCCTATATGTAAATCGTAACGTAGAACTGATTGATCCATGATTTCTGTGCCATGCTGTAGCTTGTTTGGTTGTATTATTATACCTGGATTTTACAGTTTCTGTTCTGGTTCATAGATGGACTTTCCAGCTTATCTTCAAGTAGTAACTACAAAGGGTTACAGCTTGCCGTTTCACTTCACAAGGTAGCCTTCACGTTCAGTCCTATACTCATGAATTGTATCCACGATTAATTTCTTTATAGACTGATTCATTTATTTGTTACGTTATATTACAGCATAGACTTTCATTATTAAAAACCAATAACAAAAAATACCAAGTATTAGGGCAAAACTTTGTGGACGGCAGCCTATATTACATATCCTACATTCAAACACTCTACTGAACTTCTACTCCTCAGTTTGAATATTACTGCAATGTTTGTTGATTATAAACATTATTCAGAATTTGGACACATTTGGATTATTTCATCCTCCATTATTATAACAGATTAACACAAAATTAAAGTTGCGTTTGATGACAAGTTTTATTGTATGGTATCACATTCACACGGAGTTACAAACGCGACTAAACATGCTTCACGGTTCTAAAACGAGATTTTTGCATTTTTGTCATAGTTTGAAGTAGAAAGGAAAGTTCTGCATTGATTGTCATTGTGCATAAAATTATATGTTTCGTAAGATCTACGTCCGACTCCATGGATAGCGCGCTGGCCTTCGGCCCACGGAGTCCCGAGTTTGGTTCCCGGCCGTGTCGGGGATCTTAACCTTCATTGGTTAATTTCAGTTTAATATGCATTTCAGAGCTTAGTTGATTTTCTCATCGATTTGTATGTTTTTCTCCAATACAAAAGAATGGTAGCCTATATGTATTGTGAATTATGAAATTTCCCCTGTATTCTTTCAGTCTGTCTGGGAGAATACTAAACAAGTTCGGTGTAAAATACAGTAAGTGAAATTTTGCTATACATAAAATTGTGAAACGTTCATACACCAAAGTGAGAGGTAAAACATGGCAAGATTGAAAGGACAGACAAGTTCAAATACCTGAGTGAATGAATCCAACCCAACGGATTGGATAAAGCAGCAAACATGGCAAGAGTCAGAAAATTAGATCTGGCCTACAAGCTAACACGGAACAGGTATAACAAAGGGAAATATCCTACAAGGCCCAAATTCCGACATTACAACTCAGTAATAAAACCGGAAGGATTGTACGCTTCAGATTGTCATATTTTAAATGAAAAAGGGGAGCTGCAAGAACTCGAGAAGAAGATTCTGAGGAAAATTCTGGGACTGCACAAGACTGCTGATGGAACTTGGAAGAAAAGAAGAAATGAGGAGCTGTACAAGTACACGGAAAAGATTACGGATACAATACTGAAACGAAGACTATCATTCTACGGGCACCTGGTGATAATGACTGACCAAAAAGATCTTCAGATACATCATGGGCTTAAAGGCTATCTCCATGTGGATAGAAAAGGTCAAAATGGGTGCTAAAAAAGTTGGAATTACACCACAGATGATCCGCAATAGACGAGAATTCAGAAGAAGAATCGACAGTCTAAAATCATTAGAAGAGAAACCACTAAAAAGGAGACCCAAACTTATCATTTCCAGGGAGGAGAGAAAGATGAGAAGCGAATGAATGAAGAGGTTTTGGGAAGAGAAGAGAAGAAAGGCCAAGAAGCGGTTCACAGTTGGCCAAATTCGGAAACAAAACAACAATAAAAATCGGTTAATATAATGCAAAGTGCTTCGTTATAATTTTTCTTTTTCCATTATTGTAGTTTACTATTTCAATTCTATTTTTATATGGGCGTACAAAGACATGCCATTGGACAACTTAGAGGATATTTCCCTTTATTAAGTAGTTACTACTTCACTTATGCAGGATGAATGAGCCTAGCACATCAATGTTGTCTGAAACTACAGTTTTGTTTGAATCCTTCTTCCATGTAATACGAATTGCTTTGTGTGTAACACCTTGACATAATTCCAGAGCTGAACAAAGGACCATCATCTGGTTCAAAGATGGAAATATGCTGTAACTTATAGGCTATTTATTCTGTTAGTAGGCCCATGTATTATTATATTATTATTAATCACAAACAGTCGTATCAGCACACTATTTTAAATCCAAAAGGACTCCAAGGTCCATCATCAGTGTTAAAATTGTTTACAACATTTAAGACCACGTAAGTGTGTCGTCAAAATGAGTCAAAACAAGTTTAAGGAGTTAAAAATCACGACCGGTTCAGAAATATATTCTTTTCTCTACTTCTCCAAGCTGGTCATTGTTAGAATACACGCGTACTGAGGATCCGAGTTGAATCCATATGTATTTCATTGTGCAATGACTGTCATGTCGATACGCCCCTTACTTCTGTCCGTGGTCAGACGAGGTATGTTCATTTTTCACAACGTATGAGGGTGTATTTAGGAATGTTTACAATATTTCTGGATGGTCTGTCATATACAATTATTAAACTCATAGACTCTTATATTGGTGTGCTATGAAAGAAATGTAGCCTGTTTCTACAGCTTCTTCTTCTTCTTCTTCTTCTTCTTCTTCTTCTTCTTCTTTTCCTACCGCTTTTCCCACACCTGTGGGGTCGCGGCTGCGATCTGTGTCGCAAATGTGGATTTGGCCCTGTTTTACGGCCGGATGCCCTTCCTGACGCCAACCCTATATGGAGGGATGTTATCACTATTGCGTGTTTCTGTGGTGGTTGGTAGTGTAGTGTGTTGTGTGAATATGAAGAGTAGAGTGTTGGGACGGACACAAACACCCAGTCCCCGAGCCAGAAGAATTAATCAGAAGCGATTAAAATCCCCGACCCGGCGGGGAATCGAACCCGGGACCCTCTGAACCGAAGGTCAGGACGCTGACCATTCAGCCAACGAGTCGGACTAGCCTGTTTCTACAGCATAACTACTATTTCCTTTACAAACTATGAATTTGATGATGGTGATGCTTGTTGATTAAAGAGGCCTAACATCTAGGTCATCGGCCCCTAATGGAACGGAATGAGACGTAAAGTAATGACAATTTAAAAGTCCAAAATTATCCACTGATCAGAATTCAAAATGTGACGATGAAGAAAGCATGGATGAATATGAATTTAAGACAATCAATGGATCCGACCCGCAATACCCCACCTTCCTAGAAACAATCTTAAAACAATAGTATTACTGACCAAGGGACTACTTCTAAAGCACATTCTGGAAACGATGATGCTTGATGTCTAAAGGGGGCCAAAATCCAGGTCAACGGGCCCTCATAATGGTACTTATCGCTAGTAATGTTGAACCATGGTAATTGTCATGTTGCAGTACTAATCAAAAGCAGCGTAGAATCACGATGTTCCGCACATTATGGTACTACTCACAAGTATCGTACGTTGCACAGGTAACGCAGACCTAAGCTATGGTATTTCTCACATAATGGCGCCACTCATAGGCAACGCAAACCAATGGTGTTCCTCACCTACGTGTACTAATCACGGGCGCCGGTATTCCCGTGGTGTTTCTCACATATTGGGTACTAATCACAAGCAACGTAAGCCCGTGATGTTCCGCATATAATGGTACTAATAACAGGTACTGTAAAATCGCAGCGATACGCTCTCAGCTGCTACTAATCACAAACCTGTTGTGTACCTAACATAGTGATACTGCTCGCAAGTAAAGGCGACCCATGGTGTTCTGCACGTCATGATACTAATCACAAATAGTTTCATGGTTCTAATACAATCATCCCTCGGTCACCCCTTTTAGTCGCCTCTTACGACAGGCAGGGGATAATGTGGGTGTATTATTCCTCTGCGTCCCCCACCCACAGAGGGTAACTATGAATTTCATACCGGTTACTTACTGACTTGAAAATTCCTTAACAATAATTCTAAAGGAATTAATATTTGGGGGCCCATCTTATCAATACATAAAATACTTAACATGACGAATAAGTGGTAAATTTAGTTATTTAAAAACATGTTTCAACCATATTTGGGTAATCCTCATCCAACTATGCACATTGGAAATACGTCTTAAACTTTTATCAAATACATTGAACAACTTAACTAGATAAAACTTGAAAAATCTTAACTGACGAGTTCCTGTTCAAAACGTACTTCTTACACCTTTAGAAAGTTGTGGGAAGACGCAAGGAAACGTAAAATAAATGGCACGTGGAGCATGCCCATGGTCGGGTTTGGTGCAACTTTTAAGGAATTTCTGGTCTCGATTGCTCGTGACATCCGATGGTATTCAACTACTTCAATGGATGTGGACAAAATACTAAAAAAGTATTTGAAGTGGAAACAGCAACTGTTGAAACACTCACTCATCATCATCATCATCATCATCATCATTAGAGTCCGGACCTTTATGCGTTAATAGGTTAGAATGCAAACTTACTGAAGCGAGAAGCAAGTATAGTCTACTTTCACAACGATCATGCTATGGGGGTTGCATGAACATTAGGGGTATGGCCCACCAGAACCCCTATAATTCATGTCACTCATTCTACATTATGGAAGAGCGGGTGGCCGACATTTCATACTAACCAAATTAGTTTGCAATCTAACCTATTACCGCATGAACATCCGGGCTTTAATCATCATATTCTAAAGGCTAAGCCTTGTCGCTGCAGCCACAGTTGTCTATCTTGAGCCAGTCTTTTCAACTCAGCGTAGGTCTTGCACTTCATCCTCAGAAGCAGGTTCTTGAAGTAATGCACTCTGGATCGTCCTCTTCCTCTTTTTCCAGCAATTTTTTCCTTCAATGATATTACAAAGGAACTCCTCATGCCACAGAATGTGACTAATAAATTTTATTTTCCGTTTTTCAATTTCGGTTATCAGACTCCGTTCTTCTCTTATCTCTCTGAGGACTTCGGTATTGCTCTTCATTTCCGTCCAACTTATCCTCTGCATTCTTCTCCAGATCCACATTTCAACTGCCTCTAGTTTTTTCTTTCCTTGCATTACTAATGTCCAGCTTTCGCAAACATACAGAGGCACACTCCATACAAAGGTTTTTGCAAAGGCCTTCCGAGTTTGAATATCTATATGTTTGTTGGCCAGCAGATGCTTTTTATTTTGGAATGCTCTCTTTGCCTTGGCTATCCTCTTCGTGACTTCTGATATGCTCCGATTATCACTCGTGATCCGAGTTCCTAGGTAGCAAAACTGCTTCACTTGTTCTATTTTATCAGGGCCAATTTTTAAATGTGTTACAGGTGTTTTCTTGTCTTTACATATTGTCATGGTTTTTGTTTTCCTTGTATTAATTTTGAGGTTCCATTTGCCTAAAGTTTCTGCTAATATGTTGATCATTCTCTGCATACTTTTACCTGTTTCTACTAGTATGGCAATATCATCAGCAAATCTTATAGAGTGTACTTGTTTGCCACTCCTCAACTAAAAAGTGTGTGTGTTGTGTGTCTTGAAATATCTTTTTACTTAGGATTTAATAAGAAATGGCGAAGTGGTTTTGAACAAACTCGTCTTGTGCTAAAGGAAGTGTCAAGGTTGGAGGAACTTCTCTTGTTCATTTTATTTGTTAAATATAGCACGTGGGCCGATGACCTTCGACGTTAGGCCCCTTGAAAAAACAAGCATCATCATCAAATATAGCACGTCTACTAAAAGGGGGCATCAGCTCACCTATTCACAGCAAATAGCGGTGTAAAATGGTAGCCTAATAAGCCTGTTATTTTGTCTCGTGAAGTTAGGTTTAGGAGTAAATGACGTTAGTGCTTGTTGGGGATTTGTTTATATATTCTTTTATTGGTAGCTGCCTCTGTGGATCAGTGGTAGAGTGTCTGCCTCCGGATCCCAAGATAGCGGGTTCAAACCCGGTAGAGGTAGTCGGATTTTTGAAGGGCGGAAAAAATCCATTCGACACTCCATGTCGTATTATGTCGGCATGTAAAAGATCTCTGGTGACACATTTGATGTTTACCCGACAAAATTCATTAAATCTCAGCCATAGACGCCCAAGAGAGTTTCGTTTTACCCGGTCTGCCATCTAGTGGGCCTAGAGTAAAACGGAACATCGAAATTGACGAGCAGACAGCCATATGGCGTCAAACTGAAATGTCTGCACACGGTAGCTGAGGCCATACGATTATTATTATTATTATTATTATTATTATTATTATTATTATTATTATTATTATTATTATCTTTTATTGGTAGTATCTGAAGCCATTTCTTTTCAGCTTCAACTCAGATAATTTGTAACTGTTAGGTTTCTCAGTCTGCTGATACTATTTTTGAGTAAATAAATTTATAAATTACCTGAAAAAGAAAACAAATCATAACAGTATTATACTTGAAAAAAGAGATAACTCAACTAAAACAGAATGAAATGTTTCGATCTTGAAAGAACACCATCACATTCAATCACATCATATTCAAATATTTAAAAAAGTATACACATATATGATGTTTTCTCGTTTAAATCCTTATGAACTTAAAATCTGGAACTTATCTTAATGACTGACATCAAAAATGCACCACAAGAACTTATCATTGGCACTAAGGAAATCTCAAGGGTGAATGAATTCAAATACTTAGGTGAATGGATTACAGAAAACTGTAATGAAAGGAAATCCATAATTTCAAGAATTCAAAAGAACCGTTTACAATAAACAATACATTTCATGGAACAATACGATAAACCAGAAGCACTCTACGCTGCAGAAACTCTCAACCTACAACAAAAGGGATTAAAGAAACAATTAGAAGTTAAAGACCGAAAAATCATGAGAAGAATCTTAGGACCAAGAATCACAAACGGAATTCATTACCCTAAACCTAATAGTGAAATTTCCAGAATTACAGATGCAGTTCGAATGCGACGAATCCAATGTGCAGGGCATTTGGAACGAATTGTCCATAACAGACTTTCACATCAAATTTACACATTTCTATAAAACAATGCCTCTAGACCAAAGTGTTACAAATTATTAGAGAAAGACTTCACTGAATTAGGATCGCCAAATCTACAAGATTGAAAGGAAATACAAAACATCGTTCAAACACGGGGATTTGTGGAACAAGAAAGGAAACCTACACGATCGGCATGGTAGGAGGACCAGAAACATGCGCAATAATTAGAGATGAAGAACTACTGGGCAAAAAAGAAGGCCGAAAAATGTCGATTGCGCGTAGGCCTAGGTGACCCATTCGCAAAGAAGAAGAAGTCTTGGTTTCGCTTCACTCTAGCACAGAAAGTCATAAGGAATTTCGTCATTGGGAAGTGTCTTCTAGCCCGTTCTTCTCTTATGTAGCAAGAGTAACATAACTTTTAGGGGTTCTGATGGGCCGCGCCCCTAAAGTTTATACAAGGCTAATAACATAACTGTTGTGTAGGGTAGGCTAAATGTTTCCCGCTTCACTACGTTTGCATTCTAACTTATTACTGCCTAAATATGCTGACTCTGGTGATGACAGTGCGGAGATTTTGATGACATGTCATCTTTAATGGGTGCATTATACACATTGCTAACTTGTACATAAATCCTGGTCATTGCATCCTGATTAAGGAAATGTGTACTTATCGTCATTTTTTTCATATTTTTTCTTATTTTTACGTCTTTTTTCAATTCTCATTCACTGTTTTCTTATTTTCTGCATTTCATTATAATGATTTGTCGGTTTCAAGTCCTTTTTTCTTTGTTCTGCGTCATTATTTTAGTCATTTTTATACGTTTATATTGGGTAATCAACATATCTGAATTTCTTTCTAAATAAAACGAGGATGCTGTAACATCTTAAGGTTCAGTACTGTACTCAGTTCAAAAACTGTGAAATAGAACAACCTTCTACAACCCTTATCCGTACTCTTTGGAAACCCACACCCTTAAAGAACGAAATGATATTTTTTTTCTACAGAAGATCAGATAACCGTCTGAAAAATATCCGAAGTGAACGGGGCGGTAGAAAAAATATTTACCAGTCAGCAAGATGTGCTCACAACGAACACGACGCATCCATAATATTAGTGGATAGCAGGGACCGCGTAATATCCTAATATTGACGATATATAGATACTTAGTTATTTTCCTTATAAGAAACACTAGGAATAAGACACCTGAAATTGATGACATCCCTTATGAATTATTGACTGCCGTAGGAGAAACCAGCATGGCGAGATTATTCTATTTAGTGTATAAGATGTGTAATAGCCTATAGGAGAAGTGCCATCCGATTTTCGGCAGAATGTTATTTGAGCTATTCACAAGAAAGCCGGTGCTGACAAGTGTAATTGTAATTTAGGAGGTGATGTAATGTCATATTTTTTAAATTGACTTTTCTGGTTTTTATATTTATTTGGGTTCGAGGTACACTCCCTCGATTTCGGTATGATAAATTAATATATTTAGTGTGAAAGGCTTATTTACCTTTTTTACCTTATTTACCATGAGTTTAGTATCTCACGCCCGTAAAATTCCAATACGTTGTCTATTATTTACAGACGAATGGAAAGGCAAATTGAAGCCGAATTGGAAGAAGATCAGTTCGGTTACGGAAAACATGTGGTAAGACGTGAATCAATCTTGACTTTACGTCTGATCTTAGAGGAGCGAATTAAGAAGGACAAGACCACGTACTTGGCATTCGTAGATCTAGGAAAGGGATTCGATTCTCTTGATTCGATCAAGTTATTTGATATTCTAAAGGTGATCGGGACCAGATACCGGGAACGAAGAATTATCTACAATCTGTATGAAAATAAATCTTCAGTGATAAGAATTGAGGGCTTTGAAAAAGAAGCAACAATCCAGAAAGGAGCGAGGCATGGCTGCAATTTGTTCCTCATCCTCTTCAATGTTTATACAGAACAGGTGGTAAAGGAAATCAAGAGGAATTTGGAAAGGGAATCACAATCCAAGGAGAGGAATTCAAATCTCTGAGATTTGTCGATGATATTGTTATTTTACCTGATACTGCAGAAGATCTGGAGAAATTGCTGAATGGTATGGACGTAGTCTTGGGTAAGGAGTACAAGATGAAAATTAAAAAGTTGAAAACAAAAAGTAATTGAGTTCAGTTGAACGAAGTCTAGTGATGCAGGAAATATCAGATTAGGAAATGAAGTCTTGAAGGAAGTACATTAATATTGTTATTTGGGTAGTCTACCACAAGCAAGGAAGGCATTACTTAAGGAAAGAAATTTCCTCACTTCGAATATTAATATAGGAATTCGAAAGATGTTTTTGAATATTTTCGTCTGGAGCGTGGAAACCTAAACAAATAGTGACAAAGGTAAATAAGCCTTTCACACTAAATATATTAATTTATCATACCGAAATCGAGGGAGTGTACCTCGAACCCAAATAAATATAAAAACCAGAAAAGTCAATTTAAAAAATATGACATTACATCACCTCCTAAAAAATTATACAAAATAATATTCTTATAAATAGAATACTAGTATGCCCCGCTAAAAAATGAAAGTGAATCCGCGTCTTCTATACTCAACATTAAATCCCGAAAGTAGCTCTGATTCCCCTTCCGGAAAATCAAAAGGAGTTCTATTAGTTTAAGCTAAACATGAAGAAAAACACGCTAAGTGGCGTTGTATGGAAGTGAAACATGGACGGTAACTAGCTCAGAATGAAATAGAATAGAAGCTTTTGAAATGTGGTGTTACAGAAGAATGGTGAATGTGAAATGTGTAGATCGAATCACAAATGAAGAGATAATAAATCAAATTGGTGAGAAGAGATAAAATAATAAGACACACGTGAAGACACCCAGGACTTGTGCAGTTGGATTTTAAGGGAAGTGTAGGTGGTAAGAACGCTAGGGGTAAACGAAGGTATAAATATGACAAGCAGATTAGAGCAGATCTAGGATGCGGTAGTTACGTAGAAATGAAAATAGGCGTATTAACTCAGGTTAAGGGTGATATGGAAACTGCATCAAACCATTCCATGGACTGATGACTCAAACGAGAAGAACTGTATTTTAAACAAGGACTTAGACCTATATATTAATCTCTCACGTGGTTCCGATTTTTACACCAGCAAATTCTAGGACTTATCTTATTTGAGAACACGATCGCTTCCTTCCCATCGTAACCATATGATCCGTCTGTATCGATACTACCGTATCGATAAGCCGCAAAACAAACAGTAGGGACATAACATTCAGTCAGCCAGATGTCCTTCTTGACATACGTGATTTTTGAGTCGAAAATTTTAACCAAATATCAGCCATTCGCAATTTCAAGGAAGCAGTTTGCTAGCTAGTTGCTTTACGTTGCACCGACACAGATAGGTCTTATGGCGACGATGGGATAGGAAAGGCCTAGGTGTTGGAAGATAGCGGCCGTGGCCTTAATTAAGGTACAGCCCCAGCATTTGCTTGGTGTGAAAATGGGAAACCACGGAAAACCATCTTCAGGGCTGCCGACAGTGGGGCTCGAACCCACGATCTCTCGGATGCAAGCTCACAGCCGCGCGCCTCTACGCCCACGGCCAACTCGCCCGGTGGAAGCAGTTTGGAGACATTTTATGCACGAGTAAGGATCATCTGTAAACCTGATGTTGCTACTCACAACCATTCTATTGTCATGGATGTCCTGTTAGAAGATTAGTCTAAATTTCTTACGCGAATTGTTTTTACAATGTTATTAAATTTTATGTACTACCTCTTTTTAACATGTAGGATATTAGTTTTAAGATTCCTTTCATTATATCTAATTTATTTCATCTCAATTTAATCTCATCACTCATCATTCCTGTAGCCCGCCTGGTTAGCCAGTTCGAGTCCCGTTGGTCGAAAAAAAATTCACCATCAGAATGTTGGCCGGCAGGATAGGGGAGGTGGTGGTATACAATTTCTAATCACTAGATTGTGTGCCAAAAGCCTGGATCAAATTCCAAACCTCTCCGCAGTGTTCATATGGAGTGAGGGCATATGATGCTGTTGATGGTGATTCGTCCGTCGGATGGGTACGTTAAGCCTTGATTAGACCCCTTGGTGCTATTCGACAGGAGTAGGCTATGTGCCGGCACCGCGTTTCAACCTCTCCCTACTATCATATATCACGTCATTCATTTCATCTCATTAACTCCTCTGATGAGGTTGACGTCAGGAAGGGCATCCGGTCAAAAATCCCGCCACGACAGATTCATCTCACCTCATACCCGACCCCGTATGGAAACGGGACAAGGGTTGGACAAACAAACTCATCATTCTTGTATTATTATTATTATTTTAATTTGTATTAAATATAATTATTGTAAAGTAATACAATGTAATATATGTATATTTCAGTGCTTGGTTAGAGGAAGAGATGGCCGTAAACTTGCCAGGTTAAATAACACATTACATTACAACCATCATTCGAACCTCAGCCTTCCAGGTGGGAACCGTGAGAATCCAGCAGCTAACCAGCTAAGCTAATTAAGATCCCATAATAATTAATTAATTAATTAATTGATGTATTTACTTCCCGTAAAATGATTACGGATGATACATAGAGGAAGTGCATGGCCCGATGTACACCAAGATGTCTCTTGATACGGGGTTGGGGGTAAGAGGTGATCAATTGATATGGTATATTTTTACCTGGCTAACGGTGATTTGAAATCAACACCTGCTGATGATCAGCCATGACCACCCTGACACCAACCTGTTCAGGAGCTAATAAAGATGAAATGAATGCTGATGAATAAAATTGGATATTGAGGTGGAAGGTATATGCTCTGGCCTATGAACAGAAAATGTCTCGGCATTTGACAGGAATTGAAAATGGGAAACGATTCTCAGGACAATCGACGGTCGTGGTCCGAACCCACACGCCTCACGAATGTAGAGGTTAAATTACAATTATAACGGAGTATTATCAATTAATTATGAGCTAATGCAGAATACAAGGATGATGATGATGATGATGATGATGATAATACTTGTTGTTCAAAGGGGCCTAACATCTAGGTCATCTGCCCCTGATGGTATGAAATGAAACGAAATGTAAAGACAATTTAAAATTCCAAAATTCAGCCACTGGCCATAACTCAGAACGTGATGATGAAGAATGAACGGATGAATATAAATGTAAAATAATCAACGGAACCAACTCTCAATATTAAAAGTTGAAAATAATTCCAATCCACTGTCTAGAATTTAAAAAAACGATGATGAACAATGACTATGAACTTAAAACAAATCAGTGGATCAGACCCACAATGCCCCACCTTCCCAGAAACTATCTTAAAACAATAGCATACACTAACCAAGGAGCTGCTTCCAAACCACAATTCTGAATCGAGGATGCTTGTTGTCTAAAGGGGTCCAAAATCCAGGACAACGAAATGGTAATTATCGCTAGTAAAGTAGAACACCGGGCGAGTTGGCCGTGCGCGTTGAGGCGCGCGGCTGTGAGCTTGCATCCGGGAGATAGTAGGTTCGAATCCCACTATCGGCAGCCCTGAAGATGGTTTTCCGTGGTTTCCCATTTTCACACCAGGCAAATGCTGGGGCTGTACCTTAATTAAGGCCACGGCCGCTTCCTTCCAACTCCTAGGCCTTTCCTATCCCATCGTCGCCAGAAGACCTATCTGTGTCGGAGCGACGTAAAGCCCCTAGAAAAAAAAAAGTAAAGTAGAACCATGGTATTTCTCATGTAGCGGAGCTAATCACAAGTAACGTAGACTCACGATGCTCCTCACATTGTGGTACTATTCACAGGTAATGAATTACACAGAGATAACACAGACCTATGATGTTTCTCGCATAATGGCGGCACTAATAGGCAACGCATACCCACGGCGTCGCTCATAATGTTCCTAATCGCAAGAAAAATCGATTCATGGGGTTCCTCGCGTGATGGTACTCATCACAGGTAATCTCATGGTTCAAATTTCAGCATCCTTCGGTTACCCCTTTTAGTCGCCTCTTGGGGGTACCGTGGGCGTATTGTTCGTCTGCGTTCCCGTCCCACAGGGGGTCCAGCGAAGTCAAATACCTAAGAAGTGTGATAGGAAGGACAACGGAAGACAAATTCAGAAACGAACATGTGAGAAAGGAGGTCGGAATGGAAAACTTAAATGAGAGAAATGATAGGAGTAAGATGGTTGGGACATACAAAGAGGATGGAGGAAGAAAGAATACCAAAATGGATGAGTGACATGAAGTTCGTCGGAAAGAGAGCTAGGAAGGGACCAAGGACAAGGTGGATCGATTCGATAAAGAGGTGTGCAAGAAGGAGAAACCTGGATCGAAACAACAATTATGGAAGAGGAATGGTGGGAGGTGGAGAAGTGCCATAAATGCCCTAACTCATCAGGAGCTGGATAAGGGGAAAGGATGATGATGATGATGATGATGATGATGATGATGATGATGATGATGATGATGTAGTTACTGGTAAGAAATCCTTCCTTGTCAGATTGCTGACTTGCTATGAGTTCTTTGTAGTATTCATAGTTCGTAGTTCGGGGCGCTGTGACCTTTGCTTGGCACCATATGACTTTGCTCCAAAACCACCACTACATGAAAAGAAGCTTATAGGGCCTACTGTATGTCTGATGAACTGCTGAGGATGTCAAGCATGTGGAACTCCTGCCGGCTGCCAAAACAACCAATGTAAGTCTGCGCTCACAGCAGCCGAAACGTGCTAAAGAAAAGTTTAAATCAATCGAATCAGCACTGGTAGAATTTAGCTTTCTGCCGTAGATGACAGTACAGTCGGTACATCGAAGTTGAAACCAGGTAACCGATAGGACAACACTTCACGAGGTGAACAATACGATAGCTGAAACCCAAGAATTCTTATTATTGTTTGCATCGAGATGAACGTCTATGGACTGCGTAATAATAATTTCGTGTGGCTATTTCTAGTCAGCCCTTGTAAGGCAGTCCCTCCAATGAGGTTAGGCGGCATGTGCCATATGTAGGTAACTGCGTGTTAATGCGGTGGAGTATAGTGTTATGTGTGCTGTGTGTGTTGCAGAGATTTTGGGGACAGCACAAGCATTCAGTCTCCAAGTCAAGTGAATTAACTCTTTAAGATTAAAAGCTCCGACCTGGCCGAGATTCGAACCCAGGACCCTCTTGACCAAAGGCCAGCACGCTAACCATTTAGTCATGGAGTGTTGTAAGGACTGCGTGATAACAGCCACTGTCATTTCAGTCCCTAGATCTTGTTCTTCTCCCGGATATGACATCCTTCCAGTATTTCTTGAGCCCATCAGCCAGTGCCTCCTTGTGCTCTTCGGGTAGAGATCCTCTCCGTCTTTTGGGTTTTGATTACATCTTAAAGACTTGGTACTTCTTTACCGTACTAACTAAATAGGATTATTATTATTATTATTATTATTATTATTATTATTATTATTATTATTATTATTAAAGCGACTTTATTGTGTCGAAGTTAGGGCTCCCGGCCCTTTCTTTCACTTAAACACTTCATGTACATTCAATATAATTTTTACATAAAATTTAAACATATGAAATCTTTAAACCTAATTTACGGCGACGACGGGATAAGAAAGGGTTTAATTACTGTACAGTACACTTGCCTCGTGTAAAAATAAGAAACCACGGAAAACCCCCTTCAGAACTGCCGACAGTGGGGTTCGAACCTACTATCTCCCGATTGCAAGCTGACAGCTACGCGATCGAAACAGCACAGCAACTCGCTCGGTTTTTACGAACTATTTTGTAGCTTTAGAGTTATTGTTCTGTGTTTAATTTAAAATTTTTAGATTATTTTGTTTCGGTGTACTTTCGTCCTTGTTGCAATCCAGATTATCTGGGAAGTAGTGATCCTTTAAAATATATTCTATATATATATAATTGGATGTTGCTATGTTTGAAGCTAATAGACTCAAAAACTACTGGACCGATTTCGCGGAAATTTTCACAGTTTGTTCTTATTACATTTGAGAGGGATTATGAAGTGGTTTGAACGAAATCTGATTGGTAGTTCGGCACTAAGGGGTGAAAAACAAAATATGGGGAAATAAGCAAACCGCAAGACAAGTCCGATCAGCGGGTTGCCTACCCAACAGTATGTGAAGATTATGATGTGTTCCTTAAAAGTTATTTCTGCTTTTATATGGAAAAATTACTGGAAGGGCAAGAAACCCCTAGCACCCCTGAGGGAAGGGGGTGAAACTAAAAAATCCGAAAATGACGATATTAGTGACGAATTCATAGTCTTTGAGTTAGCTGAGATGAACTGTGACACACGGAATGCCGTTTAAGTCGAAGTTCGTTCCCAATCGGTATGGTAAACATATTATGACTTACTGTTTGGGAAAGAAAACTGTAGGGTAAGACTGTAACGGTTCAAATCCCGTTACAAGATGATATCTGTATTTTTATTATTGTATGATTTTATCTGTATTATTATTATTATGTCTGTATTATTATTATGTTATCTGTGATATTGTTACTATTATTGTAATTATCAGTCTTATTTAATTCGATTTTGCAATTGCCTGTTGCTTGCAAGATTGTACTTAGATGTATGCATATATACGTATGTGTAGTATAACACTCAATACCTGTACAGTGAGAATTGTTGTATATATCAGAGATTGGGTGTGACGTTGGGACATTGTGCAAGATTAGTGGCGATTCTGCCAAGTCATCGCCGCGCCATGGCTACGTCATCGTATTTATTTAGCAATGCGCGCACGGACTCAGTCGCCGCGGGACTATTTCACAACTGTATGTAATATCTGTCGCGTTGTGGGAGTATGTCATTGTTATTTCTGGAGATTACGTAGTTGTGTCAACCAACGTCTATATAAGGTGGGTGCATATTGTAGCGTCAGTCATTATTTATACGGATGCAGTACAGTGAAGAAGTCTACTAGATCAAGAAGCCTTAGTTGGTCAGTCAACCAGTGTGAACGAGAGATGGTGAAGACTCAGTGAGCCATTAATTATTGGTCATTGAGAGAGTGAGACCAAAAGGTTGGTCGCTCACTCAGTTGAAGACACGGACGCAAGGGCTTACCATGAAGTCAGAGATGGCAACCCTGGACCTGCCAAGAGGTAATACCATATTGACTTACAAAGAAGTCAGATGATATGGAGAAGAAGCAGTCACAAGGATGTATCACCAAGTTAGGAGTGACACATCTACAGTAAACACCAGATCAAAGGAATACGTCGTAATTACACTAAAAGTGTTGAAGGTACAGTCAAGTGAATCAGTGAGGGAAATATTTCGTATAAATTGTTAAATGTCCGGTCAAGAAGAATTCAAATTCATGCCTAGTTTCTTTCAGTTGCAATGTCATAATTTCATATTTTCATCTGTTTTATCGCAACAAGACTCACTATTTTTTGATATATTATTTAAAGAATATATATTGTTCTATCAAACGAATTCATAGTTTCATTTCATTGACAGTAAAATATCTTAACCTCAAAATTAATGGGCAAACCGAACGCCAATCTCCTTTTCCCAGAACTTATATGGTATGTTGTCAAAAGTAAGCTTATTACCCCACACCCTAGAGATAGTCAAGAGTCTCATTCTATTATTGCTGTACTGAGTGGCAGCTGGCGCCCTTCAAATAACGTATGTGTAAGTAAGCAGGTAACAAGTAAGTGTGAGTACAAGGTTCGACGAGTGTGTATTTTATATAATGAATATTAATTTTCATAATTTCCATTTTAAATGCAGATATTCAGATTTTCAAGTAAAATGCAGATTTATATGTTTGTAAAGTTAGTCAGCGAGTTAAGAAAACTTACAAGACACACATACGGGCGGGATCGTACAACTGAAGATGTTAACAGACGTTAAAACTGGTATTTGGAATCTTCTTTATAAATAAACACATTTTTTTATTTTTGGAAAATCCATAAACTATATTATCGGTATTAAATGTTCATAAAATAATTGAAATGGGCAGGAAAAACTATATGACTACGACAAGCATATCAAGACGAGTTGTCTGACCTGTTTATGAGGAATGCTGTGGAACAGCGCACGGGTCTACTAGTCTATACTAATATTATAAAGAAGAAAAATTTGTTTGTTTGTAACGAATAGACTCAACAACTACTGAACCAATCTTAAAAATTACTTCACCTATGGAAAGCTACATTGACAGTGAGTAACATGGGATGTATTTTATTTTCAAAACAATTCTAGGTGGGGGGGGGGCACGGGGAGGAGATATAAAAATAATAGGCTAATATAGGCAAAATATCGAATTTGTCGTATAAGGACGAGACAGAGCTCAATTCAATCCTCTTGATGCAAAGAACAAAACTCGGTAAGCCCCACGGGCCCGAAAACCATGTTTTAAGGCCCTAACACAAACCGTTACGGAGATATTGGCACGAAACTACCCCTGCTCTAGGAACCGGATAAAGTAATGAACTGCTGTAACCATGGCAACGTCAGCTCCAGGATTCTACAGCAGCGAAATTATCTACAATAAATCACAAAAACCTAATATGTTACAGACATGAAAATTGATATTTGGAATCCCTTTAAAAATAAAAGAACACAAATATTCGTTTTCAGAAAATCCACTTAAGGGGGCGAGGTGTGAAAAGAAGTGAGGAAAGAGTTGAATTATTTATATGAGGATACCTTACATATACCTCAAAAAATGAAGATGTTACAGACTTTAAAACTGATACTTGGAATCTCCTTTAAAAATGAATAAGAATAAGAAAGCGGGCGAATTTTTAAAATGATTATCTTCTTCTTCTTCTATCGCTTTACCCACGCCTGTGGGGTTGCGGGTGCAAACTGTGTCGCACATGTGGATTTAACCCTGTTTTACGGCTGGATACCCTTCCTGACGGCAACCGTATGTGTAGGTATGTAATCTAAGTAATCTATACTTCTGTACTAATATTATAAAGAGGAAAAATTTGTATATTTGTTTGGAACGGATAGACTCAAAAACTACTGATCCGATTTAAAAAAATACTTCACCTATAGAAAGCTACATTGCCAAAACAATTCGAGGGGGCGATGGGGGGAGACAAAAATATCAAAATAATAGTCTAATATAGGCGAAATCGAATTTGTCGTACGAGGACGAGACAAAGCTCATTTTAAGCCCCTTAACGCAAAGAACAAAACTTGGTAAACCCTACGGGTCCGAAAACAATGTTTTAAGGCCCTAAAAACAAACGTTATGGAGATGTTTGAACCACACTGCTCCTGCTCTGGGAATCGGATAAAGAAACGAACGGCCGTAACCATGGCAACGTCAGCGCCAGGATTCTAGAGCAGTGAGATTATGCATGTACGTTTGGGCATAGCTGCCAACCAAAATTGATACACATATGACTTACTATCTGGAAAAAATAAACTGTTGTGTAAGACGCTTACAGCACTCCTTTGGGCGGGGGTAGAAAGGGAGTGAAGTATAAAAATAATAGCCCCGGAGATCTCCGTAGTACAGAGACCAGCGATTCCCGACGGTGGTGGTGGTGATTATTGTTTTAAGAGGAAGTACAACTAGGCAACCATCCTCTATATAACACTAATCAGAGGGAAAAATGGAAGGGGTCCGACACTTCGAAAAATGAAGGTATCGGCCAAAGGAAGACAAGGGCCACGAAGGGCGTGAAAATGAAAGACTCCCTAGCCCTCGCAAACCTAATAGCGTCGGGGTCGGAAAAGAACAAGAGTTGACCAAGGGAGGTCGGATAGGATAGATGAAAGTGAGGAGCCTGGCACAAGTAAGTGGAAGCAATGCCAGGACACAGCTAAGGGCCCCGTGGTCGCCAACCCACGCTCCAAAGTTCAGAACCCTTGGGGCCCCTTTTAGTCGCCTCTTACGACAGGCAGGGGATACCGTGGGTGTTATTCTACCGCCCCCACCCACAGGGGGACGATTCCCGGCGGGCCTCCCTTTTTACGTACTGGCTTGGATTTCAGCATTTTGAGGAGAATCTGATCCACTATAATATTTGTTCCAAATGGAAGACAATAACTGCTTTTACTCAAATAAAGTAAAAAATCTGAGGTAAACTAACAAATACCATCGTTTCTAGAGAAATATGTATAAGTACTTACGGGCTGTAGACAGGACTCCATTATGTTGCATTCCGCTGCTCGCGCCGACTTTTGTTTCTATCTTGAGGTCCAGGGCTATCATCAACGAATGGGAGTGCAATGCCTGTGAATTCTCGTTATCCTTGTCTATATGACTATCGCGGATAGTTCAAACAGCAAAATAGCTGGACCAATAAATATATTACTGCTATGCTGAAAGAAAGAAAAATAGCATGATCCGTGGACCAGTAATAATGAATGAATTAGGGCACAAAACGAATGAGCAACATGAAGAAAAGAACACCTAATTAATTCAAACAACTTCAGTACGCAAAGCTGTCACACACGACAGTGTTAGACAAAACACTTAAGGAGGCGCTGCGACGTAGCAGAAATAGTAGTTAAGGCAGTAAAGCATGTATCCTCTAGAAAAAAAATCGTATTATTTCTTAATTTACCTCAGATTTTAGACTTTATTTGAGTAAAAGCAATTATTATCCTCCATTTGTGACAAATAATACCGTGATATATCGTGGATCAGATTCGTTCACATAACCATCACCCCTTCTGGCACACATTCTGATGGTGGCTGAACTTGTTGTATATAAACGGCATCCAGAGTGTCACACTTCATCTCAGTGAAACCGGAAAGTAGGGATCGACACTAATATTGGTCATTTTCGATGATATTTAAACGTCGCTCCTTCCCAACTCCCAACCGTTCGGGTGCTAGGGGTGTCTTACCCCACATTATTTTGCTCCAGATAGTAAGCCAGATGTGTACCATGTTTGGTTGAGAGCTATGCTGGAACATGCACACTTATATACGTACATAATGCACCCAAATTACCTTAGTTTCCAAGGGTACAATACATACATTTTGGACATTTTCTTTTCACCCCTTCCCACCCCCCACCACCCCCATGCCAGTGGTGGCTGAACTTGGACTTAAAAGTCTTCCGGATGTGTCACTCTTCATCAAGCGACTCCGAAAACTATGGATTCGGTTTTTTTTTTTTCATGCCATTCCCTCTCCACCCCACCACTAGGGATGCTTGGTGTCTCTTAATTCCACGGTATTTCTCTCCAAATAGTATTGAGTCATGTGTTGATTGGAATTGCAGGTCTGCGTATAGTTGCCGTCATTTTAACGGTTATTTTTTCTAGGGGCTTTATGTCGCACTGACACAGATAGGTCTTATGGCGACGATGGGATAGGAAAGGCCTAGGAGTTGGAAGGAAGCGGCCGTGGTCTTAATTAAGGTACAGCCCCAGCATTTGCCTGGTGTGAAAATGGGAAACCACGGAAAACCATTTTCAGGGCTGCCGATAGTGGGATTTCTAACCTACTATCTCCCGGATGCAAGCTCACAGCCGCGCGCCTCTACGCGCACGGCCAACTCGCCCGGTTTTAATGGTTTAGCTTGGGCGATATCTTTACAAAATCATATTGCTCCTAACTGTCTTCAAAACGCTAAGTATAGAATGTATTGCGGTCTAGGCACCTGCAATTATTATTGGAGTGATAATAATAATGATATGGTTTTTACATCGCACTATCTACATTTTTCGGTGTCGAGGTGCCACAATTTTGTCCCGCAGGAGTTTTTACGTGCCAGTAAATCTACCGACACGAGGCTGACGTATCTGAGCACCTTCAAATACATACGGACTAAGCCGGGATCGAACCTGCCAAGTAGGTATCAAAAGGCCAGCGCCTCAGCCACTCAGCCCAGTGATATTGGAGTAATCATTTAACGAATTTATTTTAGGATCACTAAAGGTTGACTGAAATTACAGACCTATGGATGCCTGATGACTCACCGGCTGGTAATTCCAGGGAGAATGAAACAAAAATGAAGCATATCGGTCCAGTAGAACGGACGGACGGACTGGACAAAACTGTGTTTAGTAATTTTTTTTTTTACCGAGCTCGATAGCTGCAGTCGCTTAAGTGCGGCATATATCCAGTATTCGGGAGATAGTAGGTTCGAACCCCACTGTCGGCAGCCCTGAAAATGGTTTTCTGTGGTTTCCCATTTTCACACCAGGCGAATGCTGGGGCTGTACCTTAATTAAGGCCACGGCCGCTTCCTTCCCACTCCTAGCCCTTTCCTGTCCCGTCATCGCCATAAGACCTATCTGTGTCGGTGCGACGAAAAGCAACTAGCAAAAAAAAAGTAATCTTTTTAAATATAATTGTAGATAATAGCAAGAGAACCCTTGAGCGCTTTCAGTCACCAGTTGATGAACTCCTTGTAACTGATATTGAAGGGCTTCATCAGCTCTAGGGATTGCCCCTTTGGCACCGATCATGACTTCTACATCGTCCAGCTCGTATTTTTAGGTCCTACCAAAGGTTTATGGACACCTGCGTATTTCATGAACATGATTCCTGCCCTGAAACGTTTGGTCTCAGATATACGATTTTGTACAGGGAACTATAACATGTTTAAAGGAACAATTGTTGATATTTTCATTAAAATATCACTCTGTATTTTGAAGTAATTACTTTTTTTTAATTTATAATAGTTGGAAGGAAAATAGCTATATTTTAATAATTGAGGAGTCTGACTCGTTGGCTGAATGGTCAGCGTGCTGGCCTTCGGTTCAGAGGGTCCCGGGTTCGATTCCCGGTCGGGTCGGGGATTTTAACCTTCATTGGTTAATTCCAATGGCCCGGGGGCTGGGTGTTTGTGCTGTCCCCAACATTCCTGCAACTCACACACCACACATAACATTATCCTCCACCACAATAACACGCAGTTACCTACACACGGCAGATGCCGCCCAAGGGCTGCACTCGGCTAGAAATAGCCACACGAAATTATTATTATTATTATTATTATTATTATTATTATTATTATTATTATTATTATTATTATTATTATTATTAATAATACTTGAGGAGATCTGGACAGTACAATATGGGGATTACAGTAATAATTTTTGTTATGGAGAAACACAGTTACGTGTAGAATATTTATAATAGTAATAGAGCAACAGAATATGTTTCCATTAAAATAATACCCCCCCCCCGTTTTTTCAGCTCGCAGTAGAACCACGGAAAGATCGTTTGTGTGTTACAATATAGTGTAAATATCCCGCTACAACATAACACACAAACGATCTCGGTAGCATCAGCGGTCTCCTAGTTCAAGTTCAAGGCATATTTGTTTTATGACATTCGGTCTGGACAGTTTTCAAAAAATCTAAAAATGCCCGAGGTTATTGAACCAAGGAATACATTACAGAAATAATTATGTAAATAAGTTAATTTGGGTAGGATTTGAATCAAAAATAAAACAAGTAAAGAAAGAAGCGATTTTTGGTAGGACCTGTGATCATATAATACGGCGCTGTATGCAGGTAGACAGACTTCTTTTCTCTGTCTACTTCGTCCGGTTGATCGGAGTGTGTTTCAAATCTTGCTATGGGGTCTAATATGGGCCTATATCCTTTCTTCTCTTTAATAGCGATCATGTCTATCCTTCTCTTGCTATCATTTACTCCGATGCCATGGACTTCACCACGCTCACGAAATACTTTCACACAGAGTGTCTGCGCTATGGACGACCTGTTGTTGTGATGTCTGGGGAGGGGGGTGGTAGTTATACTGTATTTTGAAAACAATTAACTCTTTAAATCTGATAAAATACTGAATGCAAGAAACATACGTTACAACGAGCCTTTAAAAATCCACAGTTCTAGCACTTCAGGCAAGCAACTCAATGTTGGAAACATCCTAGGGATATGAGCTACGAATTTTAAGCAAATGAAATAAAGTACGAGAATATATTATTTATTGCTAAGAATTAAAATCTTTTTCTTAATCATTGTTTTCCGGTCGATTAGATCACGGCCGACTGGATCCCTCGCTGCGCTCCTTAGTTAGCTAGAGCGACGCATCAAGTCGGCCGTGATTAGATTAACAGTTTGCCTTTGTCTACCACTACGAGCGCTAACGTGAATCACACACAGTTTCACTTAAGCTCTTATAACTACATTCGGTATGGGCATTTTAAAAAAAACACCAGAAGGTATTGAACCAAGGAACCCATTACAGAAAGAATTAGTCTATATAAATAAGAGAAAGAAACAAGCGATTCTAGAAAGAATTTCCGAAATTACATTTAGGCCGGAAGTGATTTTAAAATTTGTTTTTTACTTTGATAGAGCTGTCCAACACTCAAAATCTGAAATCTCTCCGGGCCCTTTAGCCCTTCAACTTTCGGAACAATTGAGGAAATTTCTTAATTTTATGCTTTTCGTGGTATGGGGCCCCCTACTTTGTCTACTAAGAAATGTTTTTCTTCTCCTTCTTCTCCTTCTTAATCGGTTTACCCTCCATGCTTGGTTTTTCCCTCGGACTCAGCGAGGGAACCCACCTCTACCGCCTCAAGGGCACTGTCCTGGAGCTTCAGACTCTAGGTTGGGGATACAACTGGGGAGAATGACCAGTACCTCGCCCAGGTGGTCTCACCTGCTATGCTGAACAGGGGCCTTGAGGGGGATGGGAAGATTGGAAGGGATAGACAAGGAAAAGGGAAGGAAGCGGTCGTGGCCTTAAGTTAGATACCTACCGAGCTCGATAGCTGCAGTCGCTTAAGTGCGGCCAGTATCCAGTAATCGGGAGATAGTGGGTTCGAGCCCCACTGTCGGCAGCCCTGAAGATGGTTTTCCGTGGTTTCCCATTTTCAGACCAGGAAAATGCTGGGGCTGTACCTTAATTAAGGCCACGGTCGCTTCTTTCCACTTCCTAGGCCTTTCCTATCCTATCGTCGCCAGAAGACCTATCTGTGTCGGTGCGACGTAAAGCAAATAGCAAAAAAAGATACCATCCCGACATTTGACTGGAGAAGAAGTGAGAAACCACGGAAAACCACATCCAGGATGGCTGAGGTGGGAATCGAACCCACCTCTACTCATTTGACCTCCCGAGGCTGAGTGGATCCCGTTCCAGCCCTCATACCACTTTTCAAATTTCATGGCAGAGCCGGGAATCGAACCCGGGCCTCCGGGGATGGCAACTAATCACACTAACCACTACACCACAGAGGCGGACAGAAATGTTTTCAATATTAAAACATTCCGAAACTTTCAGCTACGGTTAATGTTGGTACAATTAAAACGCGTTTGGAGGGCGCTATGGCACCATGGCCCGATCAAGGTCATTGCCCCCATAGTTACAATCTTTGTTGTGAATATCCACAGGATTTGTATGTTCGTTGGAGAGGGCGGGGAGGTTAATTACATTTTAATAACAATGAGCACATTCTGATAAAATACTGAATGCAAGAAACATACATTACAACGAGCCCTTCGAAACCTCTGAAGGGTTTACACCTCCGATTACAGGATTCGATGCCGACACCCTTTCACTGATTGAGAAAGGGAGTTTTCTCCAAGAAGAGAGCAAGGACTAAATTTTGCAGTTTCATTTTATTGAACATACTGCAGGCAATAACGTTCTAAATTTAGGATCCAAAATTGAGAAACCTGAATGATAAGATTTCACATGTTGTTGTGCCAGTAGCGAGGCACTTACCACAGCTGTGGTCAAAGCGAGCAGGCCCCTTGTGTTCCCCACAATAGGAGTGTACCCGCAGATGGAGCTCATCTTACATAAAGGTGTCACTACGAATACCTGCGGTAGGGATATGACGTGTTAACGTTCAAAGTAGAGCTTGTCAAACAAGAAGATACGGGGGAAGACGGTCATGACAGCAAGATCCGCTCCACAACTGGAGAATGAAGTCACAGAAGCCTCTGAAAAACCATTTTTAAATTTTTAAATAATTCCCTTCGTATTCGGAAATATTATATCTCACTCCACGCAATTTCTGATTTTCTATTTCTGTTTCCATTCCCTAATGGGACAAGGTGCGATTAAACGAAACGATAATTTAAACTTCGAAATATTTCCACTAATCACACTAACCACTACACCACAGAGGCGGACAGAAATGTTTTCAATATTAAAACATTCTGAAACTTTCAGCTACGGTTAATGTTGGTACAATTAAAACGCGTTTGGAGGGCGCTATGTCACCATGGCCCGATCAAGGTCATTGCCCCCATAGTTACAATCTTTGTTGTGAATATCCACAGGATTTGTATGTTCGTTGGAGAGGGCGGGGAGGTTAATTACATTTTAATAACAATGAGCACATTCTGATAAAATAAAACGAATGATGATGAAAAAAATGATCATGAATCCAAAACAATCAGTGGATCCAATTCACAATGCCTTATTTTCTCAGATGATGGTAGTTATAAAAAGAGGTCCAAAACCCAGGCTACCGTCCCCTTTTAATAGTACTAATCGCTGGTAAAGTAGAACCATGGTGTTCCTACTAGAGTGATACTAATCACAGGTACGTAGACTCATGGTGGTACTAATTGCAGGTAATTCAGATCCATGGTATGTCACACACAATGGCACCCCTCGCAGGCAAAACTGACCCATGATATTCCTCACATAAGGGCACAACTCGCAAGCCACGCACACCCATGGTGTTCCTAATCACGGGCGGCGGTATTCCCGTGGTGTTTCTCATATAGTGGAACTAATCACAGGCCAGGCATTCTCTTGGTGCCGCTCACCTGGTGGTATTAATCATAGGCAATGCAAACCGATGGCGTATGACACATAATGATACTACTCTCAGGCAAAGCAGACCCATGAAGTTCCTCATACAGTGGTACTGATCACTGGCAACAGCCAAACCAGCGGTGTTCCTCGTTAGTGGTACTAATGAGAGGCAAGATAGACCTGTGGTGTTCATATAGTGGTAACGCAGACCCATTCTGAACGCAGGGGAACTGACACATTCCAGCTCCGCGTACGGCATCTTCTCTCGCATGGACGTTAGTCCATGGTTGGATACACACGATGGTACTAACCACAGGCAACGCCCAGACCCGTGGTGTTCCTCACATGAGGTTACTACTCCAAAGGTACCGTAGATCCATGGTGTTCCTCGTACTAATCGCAAATAGCGTAGATTCATGGTGTTCCTCACATAGTGGTACGAATCAGAGGCAAGGTAGACATGTGTTCTTCATAATATAGTGGTATTAGTCATATGTAACGCAGACCCGTTTTGAACGCAGGGGAACAGACAGATTCCAGGGCAGCGTACGGCATCTTCTCTCGCATGGACGTTAGTCTACGTTTGGATACTCACGATGGTACTAATCACAGGCAACGTCCGACTCGTTGGCTGAACGGTCAGCGTACTGGCCTTCGGTTCAGAGGGTCCCGGGTTTGATTCCCGGCCGGGTCGGGGATTTTAACCTTAATTGGTTAATTCCAATGGCACGGGGGCTGGGTGTATGTGCTGTCTTCATCATCATCATCATCATCACGACGCGCAGGTCGCCTACAGGGGTCAAATAGAAAGACCTGCACCTGGCGAGCCGAAGCCGTCCTGAGATATCCAGGCACTAAAAGCCATACGACATTTCATTTCATTATATAAAATAGATGTAATTTATCACGCGCCATTCTGCATTGCTGAAGCACGTAGTAGCATTTCTATTGGTTGAGTCCTGAAACACAGTGGGATAAGACAAAACGCCCAAACAGGATAGTAATAAAATTGTTTCAAGAGGTGAAGATACTTCTGTGAACGTCCGACTCGTTGGCTGAACGGTCAGCGTACTGGCCTTCGGTTCAGAGGGTCCCGGGTTCGATTCCCGGCCGGGTCGGGGATTTTAACCTTAATTGGTTAATTCCAATGGCACGGGGGCTGGGTGTATGTGTTGTCTTCTTCATCAATTCATCCTCATCACGACGCACAGGTCGCCTACGGGAGTCAAATAGAAAGACCTGCACCTGGCGAGCCGAACCCCTCCTGGGATATCCCGGCACTAAAAGCCATACAACATTTCATTTTTTACCACAGGCAACGCCCAGACTCGTGGTGTTCCTCACATAAGGTTACTACTGCGAGGGTACCGTAGATCCACGGTGTTCCTCACATGGTGGTACTAATCACACGCAGTCTCATGGTTCTAATTTCATCATCCCTTGGTCGCTCCTTTTAGCCGTCTCTTACGACAGGCAGGGGATACCGTGGGTGTATTCTTTGTCTGCATCCCCCATCCACAGGGATATTATTATTATTATTATTATTATTACTATTATTATTATTATTATTTACAATGAGGCCTGCTAGGCACCACATGCCAATTTCAATACATCTTTCTTCTTGTTTCCTCTTCTGTCCTTCATCATTGCACTATGCGTTATTCTTCTCCTCTTAGACCACTTTGGACCGAGTTTCTTTTCATTCTTCCATGGAATCATTCCATTCTAAAAATTTATTTTTAAATCTCTCTCTCTACAGTTCCCTCTTGTCTTATTTTATTATTTGCTAAATCTTTGTTGGCCTCAAGTATCCAACTTCTTGACGTTTTCTCCCAAAGGCACTTGAATATCTATCTGTTTTGTAAATCTGTTATCATCCATTCTAGATATGTCCATAAATAGCAATTTCTGTTTTCTTATTGTTACTTTAATGTTTTTCTATGTTCTGGTATATCTCTTTATTACTTCTTATTTTCCATTGTTCTGTTGTTTTCATTGGAGCTAAGATTTTTGTCATGATTCTTCTTTCTAGTAGGCTCCTTCCAGTTTATCTAAATTATAGTTCAAAACTAGACTTTCACTAGCGTACGGACATTCTGGTTTCTCCGCTCTATTGTAGTGCCTTACTTTAAGATTTTTAGATAAGTATTCCTTGTTGTAAAAATTCTTAGTGATGCCATATGCTCTTTCCATCTTGTTTAACCGTTCTTCTACAGCAGATTTTTCTAAAAAAATTTCTTTAATTATTTTTCCCAGGCATTTGAATTTATTTACTTTCTCTATTCGACCAGTAATAATAATAATGCGTATGGCCTCCGGAGAGGCCTGGTGCGGGTCGTCTTCTCCTAGACGGTCTATTAGGCGACCTGCATATCTGTGAAGATGAGGGCCCTACGTAGGATGACTTCTAATGCTGAATACGTCACACACTCCAAGCCCCCGAGTCATTAGAATTAACCAATCGAACCCGGGACCCTCTGAACCGATGGCCAGTACGCTGACCATTCAGCCAACGAGTCGTAAATTCGACCAGTACACCCAGTGTAATATACAGTGTATTTTTAATTCTAAATCATACGATATTAGTGTACCGTAGTAATAAAATGTATTACAAACAAAAAAATGCTCCAAAACTTTTGACAACATAATATTGGTTACGGGACGACCCTTTCTCTGAATGATAAGGGTATTGGTCTTTGGTTAATAGGGTTCTGGGTTCGATTGGTTAATTCCTCTTGCTTGGGGGACTGGTTATTTGTGACCCGTTGAACATCCAACTATATTCACATACAGCACAAAACAGTAAAAACCACGCAAGTGAACACATTCCTCTATATAGGTTTGGTGTCGGAAAGGGCAACCAGTCGTAAGAGTGGGTTTAATCACATAAGTACCTATCCCAGATCCCACAGTGCACTTCGAAACAGGTACAGACCAGCAAACAGTAGTCCACCAAAAGAATAAAGAAATATATGAACCAACTGAAGACTTTTTCAACACCGCATACAATTAAAAATGTGTCACAATCATTGGACTGGTTGTAGGGGTACCATTCCCAAATTATTTCAACAGTATTGTTCTCAATTTTATCTTAGAAATAAAATACATGGCATATTTTCAGGGTTGGTTTTCTCACACATAGAGAAGGAAAATGGTTTATATAAACGTGTGTTCGGAAATGCGTACTTTCTGATATATCCGTCTCTGTCGTGAGGTAGAATATCACGTGTTGAGGGCTGTGTTGCAGGCACTGATCTACTCCGGTCATTGCCTTACAAGACGTGTTCACAAAATGCCCGTCTCCTGCCGTACTGCAGGCTTATGCTTGTCGTTGCATGGAGAGACGAACATGTTAGAATATGTCCGGGGTTGTACGTATTACTTAAAAGGAACTTCTTGTGCCATGATGTGTTCCTTTATCTCCCAACGAAGTTGCGTACACCGAAAACTTTGCCTAATTCCACACAAAGAAAATGGGTTTAGGTCAGGCGATCATGGAGGCCAAGGAAGTACGCATATCTGCACCCATGTTTATATACACAGTTATCATTCCCTATGTATGAGGAACACAACCCTGAAATGATGCTGTCTATTTTTAAAGATCCAGTATACACATGCGGAAAAATATTCAATCACCAAGAAGGGTTGTGCTAAATTAACGTACGTTCGTAGGCGTGTTTATACATCTGAAAAATGACGTCGATTAAAATTTCCCACAAATCATATTAGCGTAGCGCCAGTAGCGGCCCCATGCAGTTGCACATCGAGTTTGCTTTAAATACGGGCTGTACTGTGCGAGAGTGTTAGTTACCTGTGAGATTGGACGGAGTGACTGTGAGTGGGTCAAGAATGCCTTTACGAAGACGAAGAGGTCAGTATTAACAGCTCACTTCGGTTGGACGACGCCGTATATTAGGGCTACGTGAAGGAAAATTTCCTTCCGCCCTATTGCAGAACGACTTGGCAGGAATGTCTACACTGCCCATGCGTGCTGGCAGCAGTTGTCACGAGAAGGTACGCTCGGAAGAAGACCGGGCTCCAGACGTCCCTAGTGGTACCAGCGAGAGGGAGGACCGCTGTATTCGGCGTATGGCTGTGGCTCAGTGGACTGCGTCTGCAACAGCAATTCGAACGGCAGTTGGCACCACAGTGACGCAAAGAACTGTTCGAAATCGGTTACTTGAAGGACGGTTTCGAGCCAGATGCCTTGCGGCGTGCATTCCACTTACCCCTACTACTTCCGTGGTGTCAAGCTAGGGCTCATTGGAGGGTGGAGCGGAGGTTCTACTTTGGTGCCAGTGATGGCCGTGTGTTGGTTAGGAGGAGACCAGGTGAGCACCTGAACTCCACCTGTCTGCGGTGTCGACACACTGGACCTTCACCGGGAGTTATGGTCTGAGGGAGCAATTTCGTATGAAAGCAGGAGCACTCTCGTGGTTATCCCATGCACCCTGACTGCAGATGTGTACGTCCAACCTTCTGATTCGACCTGTTGTGCTGCCATTCATGAACAGCATTCCCGGGGGGTGTTTTCCAACAGTACAATGCTCGCTCCAATGCCGCTGTTGTAACCCAACGTGCTCTACAGGGTATCGACATGTTGCCTTGGCCTGATGGATCCCCCGATCTGTCCCCAATCGACCAAATATGGGATATCATTGGACGACCACTCCAGCGTCATCCACAACCGGCATTAGCCGTCCCTGTATTGACCGAACAAGTGCAACAGGCATGGAACTCCATCCCACAAGCTGACATCCGGCAACTGTACGACACAATGCATGCACGTTTGTATGCCTCCATTCAATATTCAGGCGATTACACCGGTTATTAATGGACCACAGTGGTACATTTGCGATGGCTTTTCTCGCGAGGATACTAACCTGCAGTCTTCTACCTTTAATCAATTAAATATTTTACCTCGACAAATATATTGCCAATATTTCCGAATTCTACATTCTTTATTTCATGGTGTTTGGAGATTTGTTTTCCGTCAGTGTATAAAGACGTGGCATTATTAGCCTTTAGACGTTCTCTTCAACTTCTGAGAATTCATCTTCATAACGCTTCCCTGCTCCTGATCTGATGGTGTCTGATATTCTGCTGGGGTTCGCCAAGTTGGCAGGAAATATGCCAATCTCGTTATAGCGCCTGCAGCAGGATCCGTCCCAACTCCTCCCACGAAGAGCTCTCACAATTGCTACATTACACTGAAATTTAATGGCTTCACTCCATTCAGAAATACTCAGTTCCTGAGCAGATTCGAGCTATCTCTTAACCGATGGAAATTCTTGGTATTACTTCAAAATGGCACCATTATTTATATTGCTGTGTTTGCAACATAACTGATTGTTCTTGTACCTCGCAGACACACGAATAACTATTTTTAAATATCCATTTCTTCGTCACATCGCCACACCCCAAGCCCCGTTCTTAGGCAGTTGAATTTGGAATGTGAAAGAAGCCTCCTCGAAGATTGTGATGCCGTTCCCTGGACGAGGGCTGAGTATCAGCTGATTCTTATGTTAAAGTACTGCTCCACAGAAAGAAGTACATGTGAATGAAATTAAGTCCATAAAAAATGAAATGGCCTATGACTTTTAGTGTCGGAAGTGTTCGAGGACAAGTTCGGCTCGCCAGATGCAGGTCTTTGATTTGACACCCCTAAGCGACCTTGAGCGAAATTCTTCAAATAATTTAGGTACTGTTCCTCTTGCACCAACCATGAGGCCTATCACCTCGATATTATCCACCCCCAGTATCGACCACTCGACCTCCTGCATGCCAACCAAAAACTCTACCCACTGCACCAATTGTACAGTACGTCTAACTTCTGCTGACAGAAGTAGTTACCCTACATGTGGTTACGGTGTTGCCAGATTGCTACTCTTCAACGTCGTTTTTCTGCCGGATATACTCGCAAGACGAAATTTTGTAAGAGACATTTTTTTATTGCTGGCATGTGAGGAGTCGCTCTGCGACCCCCGAGTGCGCGAATTACGCTTCACCCTATATAAACGTTGCCTCAGTATTGATAGCGAACCTTTCAAGGCTTTGAGGACCACATCCTTCGTCAACGATTCTTGTAGTTTTAATCTTGAGCGAAATTCTTCAAATAATTTAGGTACTGTTCCTCTTGCACCAACCATGAGGCCTATCACCTCGATATTATCCAGTCCGTATTCAGTTCGATAGGAGGAGATAGTTGGCTCATAAATGTTTTTCCTCGTGTACCTCACTGGACTGGTTAACTTGCGATTCAAACCGAACCGTAGGATCAATAATATATCCACTGATGTTGATTTTGAAGCCTATCATATAACCCCTACGGGTACTGCCGTTCTCCGACAATCCGTGTACTGTGTAGCCAGTGTCTCTTAACGAATGAGCTTCAAATAAGTCGCAGGGTTTCACCGCACGTGCAGTATCTCAGGACATGAGCAAGGGTTTCTATCTCATTGTGGCAATGCCGAGAACAGTTATTGTCCTGGGACCTGCCCGGCACGGCTCGAACTGCTGTGACATTAGCGGTCATCATTAGAGCATCACTCCAGTCACTGCAAAACAGACCATCGTAGACCATCGAACTGTTCGCTGAATGGTTTCCTTTGAGGAAGCTGACACAATCTTCGGAATTCCTGATCTCTGAGTAATTTTCTTAGAATCCATAAGGCCATTCTTGAAATTTAATAATCTGACAAAATGTGAAATGTTCAGGTTTTGTAGGCAGTTGTTATTCTCCTCAGAGAGATGCCTACTTCCAAAAATGTAAGGGTTTCCATTTGTTTGTATGGTAACAAGGGTGATAATCTGTTGCAGGACAGCTTCCTACCGTGCTCGGAAAAGTCCTAGACCAGCCATGGCGAACTTATGACACGCGAACACGACTTCCTTGACACGCCACACAACATACTAACCTATAAGGGACAGTCAAATGAAGAACGAACACCAGCTACAACGTGACCATTCAAAAGTACGTTAATACATTTATTCCACTGGGAGACGAGACGATCAGTTCTAGTTTGTAGAAAGAGGTAGGTCGCTGACGGATCCACCGACTCTTGCACTTCCTCGTCTGGATGAAACCGACGTCCACGAATGTCTTTCTTCCTCCATGATTCGTCAGTTTTCCCGGATAAGGTCATCAATCCGCATCGTTTTGCAGTGATGTGCGGCCTTCTCGGAATCTCCTACACCATTCGTACACACTCGCCATGGACATGCAGTGTTCGCCATACAGAGCAGACATGCGGCAATAAGTTTCGCGTACTCCGACAACCTCAGCCACCAGAAAACGAACCAAATTTCTCTGCGCTTCTTTGCTTGTCTCCATATCTACAACTCGGCGAACACACTAACAAAGACATAACCCAACAACTACTGAACCCATTTTAAAAATTAATTCACCTATAGAAATCCAGTGAGTAACATGGGCTGTATTTTATTTTCAAAACAATTCCTGGTGAGGGGCATGGGGGAGGAGGGGGGAGATATAAAAAGAATAGGCTAATATAGGCAAAATATCGAATTTGTCGTACAAGGACGAGACAAAGTTCAATTTAAGCCCCTTGACGCAAATAAGAAAACTCGGTAAGCCCTACGGGCCCAAAAACCATGTTTTAATGCCCTAAAACCAACCGTTCGGAGATATTGGCACCCCCTGCTCTAGGAATCGGACAAAGATATGAACTGCCGTAACCATGCCAACGTCAGCTCCAGGATTCTACAGCAGCGAAATTATCTACGATATATCACAAAAACCTAACGTTACAGACATGAAAATTGGTATTTGGAATCCCCTTTAAAAATAAAAGAACACAAAAAAATTCGTTTTCAGAAAATCCACTTAAGGGGGTGAAAAGAATAAAAAAAGCGAGTGAATTTTTAAAATGATTATCTTCTTCTTCTACCGCTTTATCCACACGTGTGGGGTTGCGGGTGCGAATTGTGTCGCACATGTGGATCTGACCCTGTTTTACAGCTGGATGCCCTTCCTGACGGCAACTGTATGTGTGTAGAGATGTAATTACAATTACTATTGCGTGTTCCTGTTGTGGTTGGTAATGTAGTGTGTTGAGTTAATATGAAGAGGAGAATGTTGGGATAAACACAAACAACCTGTCCCCAATCCAGAAGAATTAATCACACGCGATTAAAACCCCGACCTAGCCCGGAATCGAAGCCGGAACCCTGTGAACCGAAGACGTCAACGCTGACCACTCAGCCAAGGACTGGAGCAGTTTTTATAATGCATATATCTACATTATACCTCATAAATGGAGCATGTTACAGACGTGAAAATTGGTATTTGTAGTCTCCTTTAAAAATAAAGGAACACGTACTTTTTGTTTTTGGAAAATCAGCTTAAGCTGGACATCGAAAATAAGTGAAGAAGGAGTTGAATTATCTTTATGAGGATCTCAAAAACTAAGGTGTTATAGACTTGAAATTTGGTATTTGGAATATTCTTTAGAAATAAAGAAAACTTTTTTTCGACATAAAAGAGGACTGTTTCTCACTCATACAGTTCCATGTCCCGAGTTCCAGATTTAGGTCTGCCAGTGGCATGGTCATCTTAGCCCCAAAAGGCAGTACCACAAACGTGGTTTATAAAGATGTTTTGGGGTAAATGCAATGCAATTTTTCGGTGAGTTTTTATACTTTAGGGATTTACAATTTGCAATTTTTATCAAATTACGAAATCCTCGCACGCGAAGCCATGGATAACAGGTAAATAGGTCGAAAATCTAGCAACATAGCATATTTTAACATTACGCTTTAATAAAAAATATGTCACAATTAATTCTATGGCTATATATTTTACAAATTTTATTAGGTAAAAGCAAAAATATATCTTATTCTTATAATTTACCCGGTTTTGAAACGTAATTTTCATTGATCTTTCCAAAATAGAATCATGAAACATTCAGTCGAATGGATTTATATATTATATATATCTTATATTACATATAATGCAATCTAATACCTAAGCGAAGTCAGGTGATAGGGGGGGTTTCATGATTATTTTAGGAAAAATAACCAATGGCACACTAGAGAGTAGGAAGAACTAAACCAGACTTTAATTGACACGCTAATCGGAAGATTAAAAACATGTTTACTGCATTGCAAGAGATACTTTTGTAGATGGTACCCATGAGCCCAGTCATGATGGCAGCATGATGCTTCTTGTTTAAAGTTGGCCGCTGACAGCTGTCAAAAAGTACATGGAATTTCAAATTGCCCGCCACCACGTGCCTAAGGTGGCAACTATGAGGTTTAGTGCCGTAAAGATGGCAGCACTGAGGTTAGCGATGCTCTGTTGTTTAAAGGTGGCCGCTGATAGTTATCAAAAAGCACGTGGCTGTCAAAAAAAAGCACGTGGCTTTGTTTACCAACAGTGAGTAACATGGGCTGTATTTTATTTTCTAAACAATTCGTGGTGGGGGGCATGGGGAAGGGGGGGGGGGGGAAATATAAAAATAATAGGCTAATATAGGCAAAATATCGAATTTGTCGTGATGGCGTCACGGTCACGGGGTCAATGACCTTTGGCGGGGTCTGACGCAGCTAAAAAGTGCTGACTCAGCGAATTTAGACTTGTCTTTGCACCACTACTATCATGCTTTGTATGCCAAAGGTAATTCCGTTCCGAAACTTCACTCCGACATTTCTGATACTGCTTTATATCCCCACCGTAGACAGAAATTAGTGCTGAACACTTGTCAATAACGTAGGCTACACACCCCTGCAGAGGAAGTGAAGCTAGCTAACAAGTGTGTTGACACATGTTTCAATGTACCCGCATGTCTAAGCAAACGAAGAACTGATAGTCAGACTATTAGCTGTTAATGACACATTCTCGAACATGATACATTACACATTGTCACACTCTCTTTAAGAGCTAGTTAGTAAGACACACAGCTGAATACCGCCGAGAACAATACTGCATGCACAAGTAAGAACTATCCAATGACAAATTAAGGGCAGCAGCTTTCCACCCAAGATCTTAATAGTTACGATATAATAATAATAATAATAATAATAATAATAATAATAATAATAATAATAATAATAATAATATTATATTATATTATATTATATTATATTATATTATATTATATTATATTATATTATATTATATTATATTATATTATATTATATTATATTATATTATATTATATTATATTATATTATATTATATTATTATTATTATTATTATTATTACCGTGTTTGCATGGAACAGAGAGGTGAAAGAAGGTGTGGGCATGAATGCGTCTATGTACAACAATCCCCCCCCCCCACAAAAAAAACCCAGCAAATAGTATCTTAACAAGCAGAGCTTTAAGCTCTCAACTTAACAATGATACTCGAGCCCTAGGGTTTCACTCACCCAATAGTTAAGGAGACAAACCTCTCAGTTTCTGTTACCGGATATTCAAAATACACCATTTTCAAGAGCACCTTTTGCTCCAAATGTTGCAAGTTACGGCCTTCCAGAGGCACTATTCTATGTTTACATACACATCTACTATAGTAATAGAGAAAGCCTCATTGCTCTATAATTTTACCTACGATACTGCTTTTCAAATCTTTATAATCTTTAACTTTTATATTTGTGACCAGAGCATTTTTGCTCAATAAGATTTACACCTTCAGGCCTCTCTAGGCACAACCTACAATTTACAAGACCGTATTAGTTGTCTTTTAAGTTTTCATGGAATATATAACACAGGGCTATCGAGTACCCATTCTGCCGCACCTTTGTGGAAAACAACAGGTTCCATTACTGACCCAAAAATCAAAAATGTATGGAGGCGGACACATGCGCTCCTTGAAATCAAAGATTAAAACCTTACTTGGGCTTGTAGCCCGACGATACAGAGGCTAATCCCAAACTACTGAGGTGGCCAGATGGAGAAGTTAAGTTACACATTAAAATAGTGAAAACGGTTACAACATCGGAGTCACCTCAAGATTAAATTGAAAGGGAATTCGAGAGGGTAACGCACTCTCTATCCCCGGTTTTTAGTTAAGTGCTATAGACTTGTTGAACTTTTACATGAGAAGAAAGAAAAGTTTACTTTTTCGGAATTTTAGTTACATTATTAAAGATTGGAAACTTTCCCCTCGAGTTAGCTTGTAAGGACTCTAACTAGGTTATAGAAAAATGGTGGCCATACCTTAAGCTGATGTACGTCTTGCCAACAAGTGAAGCCGCCACCTCCTCAATAAACACACACACTCAGAAAGCTTGGCGATCAATAAGACAAGTTAGCTCGAAAAAGCGTCAGCTTTTATACCCGAGAGGAAGTTTCGAGAGGGTACTGGGCTAAAACCAGACACATCCCCTCTCTTTATTGGTAGATAAAATAGGTATAATATAAATATAATTGGCTGAAAAATAAATACATCAAATTTCTGATTGGCCAGACTCCAAAGCTGACGGGATGAGTTTGAAGTGTTGCAAACTTTGAATTTTCAAAAACAAGGTAAAATCTATTCTGTTTAGAAATTCTATAAATAAAAAAATTTCTTTAAATTTTTAGTCGTTCCACTTTACACCAGAATGCACGACATGAGTTTTTTAATAGAGACATCTAAGGAGAAAAGTCCAAACTTCTTGAAATAGTTCTTGCGAACTTTGTGTGTTAGATAGCGTTCTTCAAGGCGCTTCATTTACAGTAAATGCACGGGGTTGAGGTGTACCTCGCGGTACAATTATTATTATTATTATTATTATTATTATTATTATTATTATTATTATTATTATTATTATTATTATTATTATTATTATTATTATTCATCGTTATGTACACTAAGGATCTCGAGATCTCAACTGTTTTTCTTTTTGGTTTCATCCTTTTGGAATGTGCTTTCTTCCATGCATCAGAATGGACATGCTTCAGTCGAGTTGGGACTTCTTCCTGATTTACCTGTCTAGGTTTGTGTTTGAGTGATGCTCGGATTTAAATATCTGTTTCTGTGATTCCATATATTAAATGATCCTTATAGATTCCCACTAACCAAGAAGGGATCGTTTCGAGACTTCTGACTTTTTGCTCTCGGCCACCTTAATGCATATTTTTCTGGATAACTGTTTCGCCACCACTCTCTCCTGACTTAAATCCCCGAATGTTTACCTTTAGAACACGTAAAGTCCGCAAAGTATTCGACTGATGTTGATTATGAATCAAGCAAAAAGTCGGATACCTCTGCAATTATGCATCACCGGACCCACGTCCGACTCGTTGGCTGAACGGTCAGCGTACTGGCCTTCGGTTCAGAGGGTCCCGGGTTCGATTCCCGGCCGGGTCTGGGATTTTAACCTTAGTTGGTTAATTCCAATGGCACGGGGGCTGGGTGTATGTGTTGTCTTCATCATCATTTCATCCTCATTACGACACGCAGGTCGCCTATGGGAGTCAAATAGAAAGACCTGCACCTGGCGAGCTGAACCCGTCCTGGGATATCCCGGCACTAAAAGCCATACGACATTTCATTTCATTTCATTTCATTTCACCGGACCCACGTTGTCATACTCTTCACTCTCTATCAAGAATCCATTCCTCAAATTTTACCGCTGAGTTTTGATACACTCTGTATAATAAGATAAAAAAATGTGAGATATCCGTCGGGCTGAGTAAGTCAGGCTGTCGAGCGATGGCTTCCTGAGCAGGGTTCAATCCTGACACAATCCGGTTGTATTAATTAATAAATAATAATAATCGTATGGCCTCAGCTACGGTGTTCAGACATTTCAATTTGACGCCATCTGGCTGTCTGCTCGTCAATTTCGACGTCCCGTTTTACTCTAGGCCCCCACTAGATGGCAGGCCGAGTAAACCGAAACTCTCTTGGGCGTCTATGGCTGAGATTTAATTAATTTTGTCGGGTAAACACCAAATGTGTCACCAGAGATCTTTTACATGCCGACATCGTACGACATGGAGTGTCGAATGGACTTTTTTCCGCCCTTCAAAAATCCGACTACCTCTGCCGGGTTTGAACCCACTATCTTGGGATCCGGAGGCCGACACTCTACCGCTGATCCACAGAGGCAGCTATCCGGTTGTATTGAAAGGTGTTAAAATATTCGGTCTTGCATTGTAAACTTTACTGACACATGAAAGAACTTCTGCGGGACAAAATTCTGGCACCTCGGCACCTCCAAAAACCCCAAAAATTTAGTTAACGGGACGCAAAATCGATAACATTGTTTTCTTAGATATATCCAAATGGGAGTAAGGTGAATTATCTTAAGGTCCTATCATGTTGGTTTCTTCACACGTGTCTGTGTGGCGAATACAGCTCGCAGCTTGTGATACATCAGTCCTCAGAGAGTCCTGTTGAATGGCGGAATTGGAGTCTACTGTATGTTTATTCCTCCGGTGAGAGTTGAGGAGTCAACACAGCCTATCGATTGGCTTCAGCTCAACAACACGACACCGAACCATGAAGCTGATACAGCCTTTTGTGCTGCATCCAGCGTAGCCTAGCCCTGGAAAAATGTCTTCCCAATCTTCAATCAGATTTACACTATACGAAATAACATCGAAATCGTCGTACACTAAATTTGTCTTTAGTCATTCTTAAAATAATAATATAATACCGAGTGAGTTTGCGCCGCAGCTTGGGTCGTTGTTCCGAGTGATAGCAGGGTCGAACCTCACTGTCAGCGACCTGAAATGGTTTTCTGTCCCTTTTTTTTCCTTTCACGCCAATGAAAATACTAGGAGCTGTTAAGTCCTAGCCCTGTGCGAACCTATTTTCGCCTGAAGACTTCTGGGTCGATGTGACAAAGCCAATAGTAAAATGAATACCAATAGTCCGGCTCCCCGGTTGAATTGTAGAAGTTATTTATTTATTTATTTATTTATTTATTTATTTATTTATTTATTTATTTATTTATTTATTTATTTATTTATTATCATTTGCTTTACCTACAGCCCTAACATTTGCATGATGTGGACATGGGAACATGGGGACATGGGGCTGACAACAATGGGGTTCGAACCTACCACCTGCCGAATTCAAGCTCACAGCTGCGCCACAAAAGGTAGCCTCCTGATTTGTACCAGCATTCTGTGAAAATATCAGTTACTATTAGAAAAAGTCGACCGAGCTCGATAGCTGCAGTCGCTTAATTGCGGCCAGTATCCAGTATTCGGGAGATAGTGGGTTCGAACCCCACTGTCGGCAGCCCTGAAGATGGTTTTCCGTGGTTTCCCATTTTCACACCAGGCAAATGCTGGGGCTGTACCTTAATTAAGACCACGGTCGCTTCCTTCCCAGTCCTAGCCCTTTCCTCTCCCATCGTCACCATAAGACCTATCTGTGTCGGTGTGACGTAAAGCCAACAGCAAAGAAAAAAAGTCGACTGAAATTTTATGGCCATATTCAAAAAATGAACAATGAAAGACTTACTAAAAGGCGTTAACTAAAAGTCAAGAATAATCGAATAACCGAAATTATAAAAATACCTTCAAGAAACAAAATAACAGGCGAAATTATATGCGACAGGCTTAGCTTTAGAATGGTAGTGAACTAACATCATTTTGATGAAGATGAGAACCTACACTGCCTGGACAGAAGAAAGGAAGAAAAATCATAGCGAGAGAAGGATGAGATTCTGGAAAGAGAACAAGGCAAATTCATCGGCTAAATAAGTTCAGTCGCACTCCATAGTTGAGCACAACGTTGTGAAATAATAATAATAATAATAATAATAATAATAATAATAATAATAATAATAATAATAATAATAATATTTTTTACAATTTGCTTTACGTCGCACCGACATATAGATGATGGGATAGGAAATGCCTAGGAATAGGAAGGAAGCGACCGTGGACTTAATTAAGATACAGCCCCATCATTTGCCTGGTGTGAAAATGGAAAACCAGGGAAAACCACCTTCATGGCTGCAGACAGTGGGGTTCGAACCCACTATTTCCCGAATTCAAGCTCGCAAGTATGTACCCCTATCCGCACGGAGAACTCACTTGTTACGTGTATTTATCTAATCCGTCTATATTTATTTATTGAGAATTAGGAACAGCACAGAATTGAGTTACAAAAATTTATAATAAATCTCGTATGTACAATAGCTAATCTACAATGAGAAATATACGGACATTTACAAAGAATACCAAATAAGGTGTAGAGGCCTAATGTAACTGAAATATACAGTAATTATATAGGCCTTTTTTTTCTTTACGTCGCACCGACACAGATAGGTCTTACAGCGACGAGATATAGGTCTAAACAACGACATAAGCACAGGCTGAATAACGTAAATACAACTGAAGAGACACTGAATGGACGATCAGGGAAGCACGAAAGAGGGTGCCTGCGAACTTTAGTGAGATCTACTCTCTACTCAAGGAAAGAATGGACTCCTTACACTCTCCTAACGGCTGGCTTTCTAATTTCTCATTATTGTTATAACAGGATATAACCTACATTTATAAAACAATTTCTTCTTAAGGGGAATCGTTACCGAAATGTTCCGATTTTTTACCAGAACGGTAATTTCAATTTTAACCTTAAAAATTCCCGCAATTCATCGTCTTTCAAATCCTGTTACCTGTATATCTCGTACACCATAATGAAGTTTAACGGGTAGCGGTTCGGCGTATAGTCTATAGAGCAAGCCCACTCCTTCTCCCACGCTGTCAGACAAAATTAGCTGCAAAGTACTTTCGAACCGCCATTTCAATAATACTGCTGGAGTATATCGTCAACTCCAAGTTTTGCGTGGGTCTACATCTTATTAATTTGCGCTTGTGTTTTAAATTTGGTTTTGATACGTGGTAAAATTTAGAAGTTCAAAATTTTAGTCATGACTCCCCTTAAGTTTAACAAAAAAAAAAGAAGAAGAAAAAATAGTCAATCTTTAGAATAAGTAAAATATCCTAAAGAGGAAGGGAAAGATAGCGATATGAAAGACACGTCTATGTTGGCGATGATGAATGTACAACTGTATATCTGAAAATGAAAAAGGAAATCCTCAGTCTGTTTCCATCATTCGACCGGGTCAAGAATGGAATGAATGAAGCCCCCATCTAGTGGCGAGGATAGTAATTGTGCCGGCTGCCGAAGCCTGTCGCACTCCTCCGGGTTAATGATTAATGAATGACAGGTGAAATGAAATTATATTGGAGAGTATCGCTGGAATGAAAGATGACGGGGAAAACCGGAGTACCTAGAGGAAAACCTGCCCCGCCTCCGCTTTGTCCAGCACAAATCTCACACAGAGTGACCGGGATTTGAACCACGGAACCCAGCGGTGAGAGGCCGACAGTATGTAACAAAAATATCAGGAAAATATTCATCCTTCGTAGGGATGAAAAATAGAACATAATTATTATGAGCCCCGAAATGGTTCACCGAGTTATTTGAGTTATTTTTGATTCGTTATACCCAACTAAGGAGCGCATTTGAAGTTATTAGCACTTTATGTTTTTTCGTTTTCTCTTACAAGTATCTCTTCATCCTTCTTCCTTCATCTTCTGAAAAATGTGATTAGGATGATTAGAATGAAATTAACAGTATAAATATTGGTAGATATCTCCAAAACTTTGCCTGCTGCCATTTCTTGATGGATACAGTACTTATGTATCCATCTCTTAGCACAAGCCAGAGTAAAGTGTAGCTTCCACCGAAGTCCCAGTCTCATCCATGGCTGTGACAATATGGAAGCTGCTGGGGTATGAGTGGTGCTGAGTAATGACATTCAGAGCACGACTAGTGCATCTGAGTGTTATGAAATGTGTTGCTCATAGGGTCACTTGTGCTGCAATAGCACTTTCTGACCCAGTGAGGAAAGCAATGGCAAACTACCTCACTCCTCGTCTTGCCTAGTACGCCTCATTTTGGTGCTGCCATTGGTTTTTGCGGTTTCCTTATAACCGCATAACCTTTGGTGGTGCTATTTGAGGATCCAACCAGCCACGGGGCTGATGATCTAACAGACACAGATCTCCAAAACATAATTCACCTTAGTTTCCTAATTAACTCCCTCTACTCAGTTGACCTCCCGAGGCTGAATGAATCCCGTTCCGTTTCAGCCCTCATTCTCGGCTCTGCAATGAAATTTGAAAAGTGGTACGAGGGCTGGAACGGAACGGAACGGGGCCCAATCAGCCTCGGGGGGTCAACTGAGTAGAGTGGGTTCGATAACCACCTCAGCCATCCTCGAAGTGGTTTTCCGTGGTTTCCCACTTCTCCAGACAAATACCGCGATGGTACCTTACTTAAGGCCATGGCCGCTTCCTTCCTTTTCCTTACCCATCCGTTCCAAACTTCTCATTCCCCTGCAAGGCCCCTGTGATGCCACCTGGGCGAGGTACTGGTCCTCCTTCCAAGTTCATCCCGCGACCCAAACTCTCGCGCTCCAGGTGAGAGAGGTGAGATCCCTCACTGAGTCCGAGAAAAAAAACCCTGGTGGATCAACGGATTAAGAAAGAAAGAAAGAAAGAAAGAAAGAAGATAGGATATTTTGTTAAAGTCAAATCGGGATACTATTTTCTGTATGTAAACAACTCTCACGCAAATGTGTAATACGTCCGAAGACCTACTTGTTAATTACTTTGCTGTTCTTTCTGCTGACTGTTATCCATTTTCATATGAGTACGTACTTGAAACTCCAGGAGTGTATCCGTGAAAATGTTAGAATTCTTGAGGTAGAATGCCACATTGAATAAAATGACTTCGTCTCCTTCCATCCTTCCAAGTCTTCTTAAACATTCTTATTGTACATTCTTATTCTAGATACGTTGTTAATTGAACAATTGTCCTTATACCTTCAAGGCTACCTCTTATTAATTTTCTATTTTAAATTGTACCTGAATGTCTCTTTGTGGAGGGTTTATATGAATGCTGTCCTTTCGTATTTTCGCTTATGCAGAAATAATTTAATGGCTGAAAAGAATTCGTTGCCTTCTACATTTTGCAATCACTGTCTTCACCGAAGTTCAGCCGAACCTATACCATCCATGGAAACCTCTCGATGTTCAGTATCCTTCGTCATAGTTATGTACGCGCACTCTGCGAAGTGATCTGATAATATCATACACTTATTCTTGGTGAAAGTTTGTGGACTTGTATTTCCTACCTTGACTAAAATGTCAGAAACTTTACGTCGAGGTTACTGCACACGACAACAAGAACAGTTTACAGACGACGATAGGGTAGGACCACCGAGCAAGATGGCCGTGCGGTTAGGGTCACGCAGCTGTGAGCTTGAATTCTGGAGATAGTGGGTTCGAACCCCACCATCGAGAGCCCTGAAGATGGTTTTCCGCGGTTCCCATTTTCACACCAAGCAAATGCTGAGGACATGCCATAATTAAGGCCACGGTCGCTTCCTTTCCACTCTTAGCCCTTTCCTATCCCATCGTCGCAGTAAGACCTCTCTGTGTTGGTGCGACGTCAAAGAAATTGTTTAAAAAAATAGAAACCCCGGAGAACCATCTTCAGGGCTGACGACAATGTGGTTCGAACCCATCATCTGCGGAACGCAACCTCACAGATTACCCACCAGGGTTGGTTTTTCCCTCGGACTCAACGAGGGATCCCACCTCTACCGCCTCAAAGGCAGTGTCCTGGAGCATGAGACTTTCCGTCTGGGGACACAACTGGGGAGGAGACCAGTACCTCGTCCAGGCGGTACTCACCTGCTATGCTGAATCGGGGCCTTGTGGGAAGGGGGTGGGGGGGAGGAGATTGGAAAGGATGGACAAGGAAAAGGAATGGAAGCGGCCGTGGCCTTAAGTTAGGTAACATTCCGGCATTTGCCTGGAGAAGTGGGAAACCACGGAAAACCACTTCTAGGATAGCTGAGGTGGGAATCGAACCCTCCTTTACTCAGGTCACCTCCCCAGGCTGAGCGAACCCTTTTCTAGCCCTCGTACCATTTTTCAAACTTCGTGGCAGAGTCGGGAATCGAACCCCGGCCTCTGGTGGTAGCAGCTAATCACGCTAACCTCCACACCACAGAGGCGGACCAAAAACAAAAAGCAAAAACCCCATGGTCCACTAAGCGACAACTGCTCAGTCCGAAGGCCTGCAGATTACGAGGTGTCGTGTGGTCAGCACGACGAATCCTCTCGGCCGTCTTTCTTGGCTTTCTAGACTGGGGCTGCTATCTCACCGTCAGATAGCTCCTCAATTCTAATCACGTAGGCTGAGTGGACCACGAACCAGCCCTCAGGTCCAGGTAAAAATTCCTGACCTGGCCGGGAATCGAACCCAGGACCTCCGGGTAAGAGGCAGGCACGCTACCCCTACACCATGGGGCCAGCCACAGAGGCGGACTTTTCACAGAAATGTGACCCTAAACTGCGCAGCCAACTCGTTTAGTACGAAAATCCACATTTTTATTTTAAACTTGTATTTTTATCTCCAGACTGCCCTTTTAATAAACATAATGTTTTGCGGTCTGGCAATGTTCTTATCCAAACACCCTGTGAAGTAAGTTATACGTATCTCACTGCCTGAAGTGTAAGCTGAGGCAGGTACGGGCCAACTCAATACCCTGAATTCAATCCGACAGCCTCTCCCTTCTTGATATAGATTTCCGCTCGAATATCCCTGTCTCTCCGCTTTTGTCGTAGTGCTAGTAATTATAGAGTCCATTCTCAGTTTCCATTACCCGTGGATTGTTTGTGTCTAACACCTATTCTATTATTCTCTCAGTGAAAAAATTTGGACGTAAAAAATCGATCAAGTTTGAAGTGTTAACGGTGTCGTTTCCCCCCTTCTCCTCCTCCTCCTCATCACAGCTACCCTCCCCCCAGAGCATTCAAACACGGCGAGCTCCGGCTGGTGGGGTGAAGGGAACCACCATATTACCAGCAATCAGATTATTATTATTATTATTATTATTATTATTATTATTATTATTATTATTATTTCCTTCTTCGTTATGCCCATTCGAAGAATGCGTTTGAACTCGTTCGTTTGCTTGATGGTTTTCGCCTTCTTATCCTCCCAAAATATCTTAATGAATGCACTGTGTTGTGTTCTGTGGACCACTTTCTACCAGTTTTCTTCTTAGGTTTCTCCACAAATTTGGGCTTGGCTACTATTGTAATAAAGGCTCCACGTTCTTCTATGATGTCGTCCATAATATTCATTTATTGGAAGTCTGCCTTAGTTCCTTCTAGCCATTGTATTATTTTTATGTCCGGCTGCATGACTAAATGGTTACCGTGTTGGCCTTTGGCCACAGGGATCCCGGGTTTGATTCCCGGTAGGGTAGGGAATTTTAACCTTAATTGGTTAATTTATCTGGCACAGGGGCTGGGTGTATCTATGTGTCGTCTTCATCATTTCATCCTCATCATGACGCGTAGGTCGCCTACGGGAGTCAAATCGAAAGACCTGCATCTGGCGAGCCGAACTTGTCCTCGGACACTCCCGGCACTAAAAGCCGTACGCCATTTCATTTTATTATTATTATTATTATTATTATTATTATTATTATTATTATTATTATTATTATTAGTGTTGTTATGCGCGGATCCATGGCTAAATGGCTAGCGTGCTGACCTTTGGTCACAGGGGTCCCGGGTTCGGTTCCCAGCAGGGTCATAAATTTTAACCATAATTGGTTAATTCCGCTGGCACTGGAGCTGGGTGTGTGTGTGTGTGTGTGTGTGTGTGTGTGTGTGTGTGTGTGTGTGTGCTGTCTTCACCATTATTTCATCCTCATCAAGACGCGCTGGTCGCCCATGGGAGTCATATCGAAAAACATGCCTCTGGTGAGCTGAACTTGCCCCCGGACACTCCCTGTACTAAAAGCTACACGCCATTTCATTATTATTATTATTATTATTATTATTATTATTATTATTATTATTATTATTATTATTATTATTATAAATGCGTTTAGCCCTCTAAGGGGCACGTAGAATCATTATGTATGTGTATGTTGGGTATTCAGCCCGAAGGCTGGTTGGATCCTCAACAGGTTCATCATTAGCTGTCATAGATGGCCTAGGTGTTACTGAAGAGACGTACTAGGGAAATGAGGATTGAGGTAGTTTCCCGTTGCTTTCCTCACTGAGCCAGACGTTGCTATTGCACATCAGTCAGCCAAGCCTACTGAAATGCGTGCAACAACCGACTCTATGAGCGACATCTTCACACCATTCATAGCAGGGACTGGCTGCATAAGGAATGGCATTACTAGCGTCACTCATACCTCAGCCACTTTCATATTGTCAAAGTCAAGAATAAGACTGAGACAGGTCAATGAAAGTAACAATTTTATTCTAGCCCATACCAGAAGACATATCTTGACCTTCTTATACTTATTTAACCTAAACTTCCTCATCCTTTTTGCCCTTTGGTTTACGTCGCCCCGACACAGATAGATCTTATGGCGAAGATGAGATAGGAAAGGGCTAGGAGTGCGAAGGAAGAGGCCGTGGCCTTAATTAAGGTACAGCTCCAGCATTTGCCTGGTGTGAAAATGGGAAACAGTCGTGCTGAGTTACTCAGACGGTTGAGGCGCTGACCTTCTGAACCCAACTTGGCAGGTTCCATCCCGGCTCAGTCAGGTGGTATTTGAAGGTGCTCAGATATGTCAGCCTCGTGTCGGTACATTCACTGGCACGGAAAAGAACCCCTACGAGACAAAATTCCGGCACCTCTGCGTCTCCGAAAGCCGAAAAAGTAGTTAGTGAGGCGTAAAGCCAATAACATTTATTGTTATTTCTTGTGTCCTTGCGGCCTATAGTTTCGAGTTTCTTGCCGCTGGATTCTTCGATGCAAACTTATGGGTGTCCGTCTTTTGCCTGTTATACTATTATATATGTGAATAAGTCCATCAAGACTACGCAAAGTACTTTGAGGCGTACCCTTGCCTTCCTTTGTGTCCATATTTCTGTCATCCTTTTAATGTGGGCTTCCTTTCTGTCTTCAGACCAGGCTGTTCCAGTCTCTTTCTTTGGTCCTTTCTTTTGGTCAACTTGCCTTTTATGAATTTTGGATCTGAAGATTACCCTGTTTTGAACATCTGCTGGTGTAATTCCTGCCTATTTCAAATCGGTTTTAATTTCGCCAATCCATTTCATTGTGTCTGTTTTTTACTCCTGCTTTCATATAATTCGACTTCTTATTTGGTAAGGCTGTCTGGATGCTTTCTTTTAATATGTCCATAGAATCTTAGCCTGCGTTTTCTAATGTCACTGTGAATATTTGTGTATTGTTTTATTTCCTGTCTGCCTTTAAGTTGGTATTGTCCGTTGGCTTGTTTCGGGCCTAAAATTTTTCTTATGATTTTGAGTTTCTTTTCTCTCAATGTTTTCAATGTCTGATTTTCTGTTCAAAATTAGCGTGTCTGATCCATAAAGACATTCTGGTTTAATGACTGTATTGTAGTGCGTCAGTTTTGTATGCTTGAAGATCCGATATTTTGAGTTAGTCGATGTGCAGTTTCCATCTTTTGGCATCTAATTTCATAGGCTTTTGTTTCCCGTCCATATTCCTGAGTTGTATCACCAAGGTACACTTAAATTGTGATACTTGTTTAATTTTGCCATATTTTTTGTTCATAAATTTTGGTGCATGTAAGAGCCATCTCAAGTTCACAACTAAAGTTTCGTATCAAGTGTTAGAGAGAGAGAGATAACAACATCGCTTGAGAGACAGTGCAAGTGCTCGTATACGACCCCTTAGTCAAGGTCTTCTGCCCCTATTATTATTATTATTATTATTATTATTATTATTATTATTATTATTATTATTATTATTATTATTATTATTATTATTGTTACCGTGTTTTGGTGGATCAGCAGAGGTAAAAGAAGGTGCGGGCTGGAATGGGTCTAACTACAAGTCCGAAAGATGAATTAAAAATTTAAATAAAGGTTATATTTTCAATAGACAACAAGATTTAACAAATTTTCACTAGGTGAAATAACAATGAAAAAATCAGGTACAATTATAACTTTACAAACAAAAGCACAAGTTAAGGGGCCCCAATTTCACAATCCTTGATCTCTCAGCTCACAATCATAAATTACCAAAGGGCAGAAAACCCCTAAATACATTGAGCACTTGCTCCAACCTAATAATGTTAAGCCTCCTAGAGGCACTTTTCAAAATACCAGAAGGAGCTGACCCGCTCTCAATCTTTCAAGCCTATTAAAGGCAATACCAGACTTTACAGTGACTTGCCATCGAGGCACAACATACAAGAATTGAACAGAGGTATCTCGTACCCACACTACAGGGCCTTAAAATAAAAATAAAAAGGTTAATTAAATGGCCCAAAATACCAATATGAATGGAGGCATTGCTTGCGCTCCTACATGAAACCTTATATAAAACCTAAGGAGCACTAGGCCGCTGACACAGGGGCTATTCCCAAGCTAGGGAGGTGATCCGTATAAGAAAATATTAAGACATTAAGAGTAGAAAATCGGTTATGAAAACGTAGTCACCTCAACTCAAGATGAAGGGGAGCTCTAGAGGGTAAAGAACTCTCTATCCCCGATTTACAGTTAAAGTAATAAGAAACTTTTACATAAGCCGGCACTAAGTTACATTTTTAGAAAGGTAGGTTTACATGAAAAGGATTCGGACCTTCCCCGAGGGCTACACTGCTGAGCTAGCAAGAATTAAAGATGTTAAAAGGCCATTACCTTGTAGAAGAGCTGCTGGCGGATGAAAGAGGCGCTTCCCGCCTCCTGCTATACTTCCATACACTAAGCAAGATGTTGTACGAGTGGCGGAGAGCCAGGAAAATCAGCAGTTTTTATACTCTCGGGGAAGATTCGAGACCTTTCATGAATGATTAAGACACAACCACAGACGTTTATTGGATAGCTTACAGTTACACATCCAAAATGGGGAAGAAGGACGCCATTGGCTAAAAATTAATGACAGAAATTTACGATTGGCTAATTTCAAAACTGGCGGAAAGAAAAGATTTATATTGCCAACCTACAAATGAAAGAACGAAATTTAGTTATAGGAAAACTTATGAGTATAAAATATCTTCAAGAAATGTTCCATCACTTTGCACCAGGGTGCATGATCATAGTTTTTTGCTAGAAACATCTGTGAGAGAATGTCCACACTTCTTGATAATTAGTAAACAAAAACAATTCGAAATTAACACAGTGACATCTTCTGATAAACGGTTGAATTCAGTTTTAAAGGTCACAGTTTTAGCTGTAGAGGAGTACTTTAAGGCGGAAAATTCAAATGTGCGGCGTTTAGGTGTACCAACCGGTACAATTATTATTATCATCATTATTATTATACCTGCCATGATCGGTTAGGCGTCAATTATTGTCTGAAACCATTGTTAGCCGATTCGAGTCCCGTTGGTAGAAAAATTATCACTGTCAGAATGTTGCCCGACAGGGTAAGAGACTTGATGGTATACAACTCCTAATCACTAGATTGCGTGCCAAAAGCCTGGATTCAATTCCAAACCTCTTCGCAGTGTTCATATGGAGTGAGGGCATATGACACTGTTGATAGTGATTCATCCGTTGGATGGGGACGTTAAGCCTTAAGCAGACCCCTTGGTGTTATTCCGACAGAAGTAGGGTATGTGCCGACATCGGACTTCACCTTCTCTTTCTTATCAATATCATCATCATCATCATCATCATCATCATCATCATTGTACCACACCAAGAAACGCAGATTGCCCATGGACTTCAAGCAGAAAGCAGAGCCGAACATGTCCTCGGACACTCCCGGCTCTATAAAGCATACATTAACTAACTAACTAACTAACTAACTAACTAACTAACTAACTAACTAACTAACTAACTAACTAACTAACTAACTAACTAACTAACTAAATAAATAAATAAAAACATTATTTCCTCAGGTCCCCTCTTGTTTTCTCTAGCCAATTTGTTCTCCCCTTTTGGGCTTATGCCGTGTCAAGAAAATAAAGTGAAATTCTTTACGTTTCGCAGAGAACTGTGCTCTGCGTCATCAGAAGAAAATCTCGACTGTGCACGAGAAAGGCTTCTTAAACGATACATTATTATTAACAGTATAGTTATTCTTGTTTCGTTATGTCCATTCATAGAGCGCGTTGGAAATTGTTCATTGGCTTGATGACTTTCGCCTTCCTATTATTCCAAAATCTCTTCATAAACTTACTGGGTTGCCTCTTCTGTTCTTCTGACCACTTTGTATCAGTCCTACTGCTAGTTTATTTACTGAGGTCCTGCAGACTTGATGTCTTCTCTGGTGTTCAAATCCTTCAGGTCCCCTCTTGTTTTCTCCAGCCAATTTGTTCTCCCCTTTTGAGAATTTATTACACTGACTAACGTTTCTGTGAGCCTGTTATTATTGATCCTAAAAATGTGTCCAAAAATTTTCAAACGTGTCCTCCATACAGCACTGATGAAACTATCTGTGTAAATATAGAGGTGTGCAATTCGCCTTTTGATCCGAATTCCATTTTCTTTTTTGGAGGCGAAAATTTTTGTAAGATTTTTATGTTCTTGTTTTTCGATATCTGCAATTTTAGAATGTTTCAATTTAGCATTACGTGACATTGCTCGTTTATTGTAGTGATCCCATGTTATTCTAAATGGCCTCTGAAGTTTTGAGGCCCTTTCCGTATTGGCCAAACTGTCTAATCCCGAAGGAAGAATTATTTATCCAAGGTATTTAAAATAAGATTCCTGTGAAATCGCTCCATATGCTTATTATTATTATTATTATTATTATTATTATTATTATTATTATTATTATTATTATTATTATTATTATTATTATTATTATTATTTACACCGACACAGCCAACTGTGACTTTCGGTTAGGCCTACACAAGCTACTTGCCTCTCGTTTATTAGGCTCACACATTTTTGTTTACATTGTAACCAAACGTTTTTCAACCGCGCGCTACTTTTCAGTCGTTCTCCTGGCGAGATGTTACGCGGTTCATTCTCTGGATCATCCCTCAACCACACAACTTTCATTCTAAAGATGGTTCTCTTCCTGATGGCCCCTGGTCTTATTTCATTTACACGCATTGTCTTTATGTACTTCCTTCAGCCAGCGGAGATGGGATTCCCATTTTTCCTCTAAAGTGAGGCTTCTTAATTTTTTAAATTGAAGCTCCAATATTGTGAATTTTAGGGTTCGGAAAAGGACCTTCATTAAGGCCAATTTCATTTAGGTCTTCACTTAGTTCTTTTAGCCGACCGAGCTCGATAGCTGCAGTCACTTAATTGCGGCCAGTATCCAGTATTTGGGAGATAGTGGGTTCGAACCTCACTGTCGGTAGCCCTGAATATGGTTTTCCGTGCTTTCCCATTTTCACACCAGGCAAATGCTGGGGCTGTACCTTAATTAAAGCCACAGCTGCTTCCTTCCCATTGCTAGGCTCCTTCCTGTTCTGTCGCCGCCATAAGACATGTATGTGTCGTTGCGACGTAAAGCTACTTGCCAAAAATGCCTATTTCTTTTAGCCAATTATTGTGAGTTTTCAATGATAAGGCTAAGTTTAAAATTTTCTTTGTATAAGTTATCCTAAAATTGTAATGACCGTTTCCTGAGGGTATCAGCGATTATTTCTGTAACTTAATAGATATCATGTGGTTCTTCTTCATCCAAATTCCATTTCCGCATTTTTTTCTTAGATTTTTCTGAGGATTTTCCTTTCTTGTTTTTCGATCATCTTTATTCGAGATTTGCCACCCATTATAATAGTTTCAGATGCATAAAGTGCTTCTGTTTTAACTACTGTGAAATAATGTCGTAATTTTGCCTTTCTAATATGGTTCTTTTATTGTACCTGTTCCAAGTAACTTGTTTGGCTTTTGAAGGTTTGCAGCTTACTTTTTTGTTAGCTTGCTTATTTAAAGCTGCTGATTCAATAATTTCACCTAGATACTTAAATTTGTCTACTTGAGCGATGTTTCTATATTTGGTAATTAACGGGTGACTGTTGAAATCTTATCTCGTGCCTTCCATATACTTTGTCTTATCATAAGAAATTATTATTATTATTATTATTATTATTATTATTATTATTATTATTATTATTATTATTAACTTATCACTATCATTATTTTTTTTTGCTAGTCGCTTTACGTCGCACCGACACAGATAGGTCTTATGGCGACGATGGGACAAGAAAAGGCTAGGAGTGGGAAGGAAGCGTCCGTGGTCTTAATTAAGGTCCAGGTCCAGCAATTGCCTGGTGTGAAAATGGGAATCCACGGAAAGCCATCTTCAGGACTGCCGACAGTGGGGTTCGAACCACTATCTCCCGAATACTGGATACTGGCCGCACTTAAGCGACTGCAGCTATCGAGCTCGGTCATTATTACTAAGGAGGAGGAGATTTTATTTCATCGATCAAGGATATACTTTGAAGTACGGAAAGAGGTTTTCAAACAATCAAGAAAGATTGTACTATTACGTGATTTTTAATGCTGGGATCGTAGTTACATGATATTCTGGTTTGTGTAGAATCTGATCCACAGGAACGTGTCTTTTAATACAAATATTTTTGGCTTTTCGTCTCCCTAAACTACTGTTTGGGTTTTCGTAGACGGACGAGATGCTGGAAAGTTTGTCCCCTAAGGGTTTCTTTGCCTGGCGCGCGGTCGCGGGTGCCGTTTCTGTCTCTTTTCCGTAGGCCCTGTATTCGATTCGCAGAGGTCAACGACTTTTTCGCGGATCTGAGGGATGGTTTGAGGTCCACTCAACCTTGGTAGGAACAATTGAAGAGCTGCATGACGGTCAGATAGGGACCCCAGTATAGAATAACGGCCAAGAGGATTCGTCGTGTTGACCACAGGTCGTGGGGATGAGCAGCGGCTGCTTTGTAAGCCAAGGATCGTCAAGGTAGTAGTGCCATTGGGCTTTGATTGGGTTTTAGGAGCTCATTTATGTGTCGGTAAATATATAGAAGCACACCTGTCTTCTAGTATGAACCAGATCATTTTTGTTGGTATCATTGATATGTCTTCGTCTCATCTTTGCCTTTGAAAGTGATGGATATATCCGGTTTTTATGAAGCCAGTTGTGTCAAAGTGTCACTCAGATGATAGGTTTGTATGTGCATTTTAGTGGGCTTGCAAGACAGGCGCGGTGAGGAAAGCAATGAGAAACGTTTCCATAGCATACCCCTTCAGTGACACTTGGCTTTTTATAACAGTTGACGGTGACGCTGTTGAGGATCTAACCAGCCTTCGGGCTTAAGATTCATAATACATACAAATCTACCGATAGTAGGCTGCCGTATTTGAGCACTTTTCAAATAACACCGAACTGAACTAAGATTGAATCTGATACATTGGAATTATGAAGTCATTTTTAAAAAACGACACGTGCATCGCCCGGGATTCAAAATGCGGCCGCCTTAGTGAGGCACGTGTGTCAATCCTTCTGGTTATCAGGGCTCTACCTCGTTGCATTTGATGGACTGTTACTTTTATAAAATTTTACAGGAAGGAGGGAAAAAATGCTGACTCCCATATGTACGAATGACTTTTCTAAATGTATATAGTTTAATTTCTAAAATATTTTACAAAATAAATTGTTATATTAAAATGCCGAAGTATTTGATATGGTGGTGAACATTTTGGTTTTAAAAAGTAAAATAGGAGTTTTTGGCGTGAAAATTACGAAATGCAGTGTTTTGAAAGAAAAAAGAAACACTTTTCCTTTTGCGAAAATCAAATGATCATGAATATGTCAACCGGTCATGGCCATCCATCAACAGATGCTAATTTCAGATGGCAACCAGCCATAAGACATAGCTTGCACGCTTGCTAGGTAACACTGTCTGACCATCCATCCAGACCTTACATCACTTCCTGCACGCTTGCTAGGTAACACTGTCTGACCATCCATCAATACCTTACATCATAACGAGTATGGTTGCTAGGTAACATTGTCTGACCATCCATCCATACCTTACATCACTGCCAGCACGGTTGCTATGGTTACACTGTCTGACCATCCATCAATACCTTACATCACTGCCAGCACGGTTGCTATGGTTACACTGCCTGACCATCCATCAATACGTTACATCACTGCCAGCACGGTTGCTATGGTTACACTGTCTGACCATCCATCAATACCTTACATCACTGCCAGCACGGTTGCTAGGTAACATTGTCTGACCATCCATCAGTACCTTACATCACAGCTAGCATATTTGCTACGGTTACACTGTCTGACCATCCATCAATACCTTACATCACTGCCAGCACGGTTGCTAGGTAACATTGTCTGACCATCCATCAGTACCTTACATCACAGCTAGCATATTTGCTATGGTTACACTGTCTGACCAACCATCAATACCTTACATCACTGCCAGCACGGTTGTTAGGTAACATTGTCTGACCATCCATCAATACCTTACATCACAGCCTGCACGGTTGTTAGGTAACATTGTCTAACCATCCATCCATACCTTACATCACTTCCTGCACGTAACATTCGGCACTGATATCTTAATATTCTACTGTTGTTCATCTGTTTACGAAATGAAAATGTAGCCAGTAAAACCAATATTATAAAAGTAAGATAAAAGTAAATTAATTCGTGATCTTCAGTACTGTATAAAGAAACTGTCAAGAAATCTGCTATGTTGAAATAGTAGAGATAGCAGGCTCTGGAAAGAACTAATAAGCAAACACACATCCTTTAAAATTTAAATGGCGTGTTTTGGAAAGGAAAATCATAGATGCTTTTGGCAACAATATAGAGGTTCTCAGGGAATGTAAATAGTAGGTGACTTATTGGGAATAAAACTCTATTTTCAGGCGAATCTTTGACTGGGATATCAGAGGAATTGGTATAAAATTCCCACACCACTGGGTTCAACCCTCCAGATATCATACGACTATGACGTTCAATCAAAATCCATGATCGTGCTAAATAGTAGGTTTTCGAAATAAACCATTCGTTTTGTTTTGAAACAGTAATCATCACCTCCGCGGAATTTGATTATTCCGTTTGAAGGTTTTCTCCTGTAACATCGGAACAACGCGATTTGTTATTTACAAACATTGAAGCTTAATAACGCCCCGGTTTATTACAGTGGGATATAGACGTACAGCGTTATCGCCTTTCAACATGAATCATGTCAGTGCAACCAAAATGGTAACTTAAGCTATATTTTGAATCAGGTATTCTTTTATTCAATTGAAGTGCTATTACAGAATCCTTCTCGAACATTATATAGATAGATAATAAAAGTTCATAAAAACTGGAACAGTAAAATAACTAAGAAGCACACAAACATATCAAATTAAAAAGCGATGCCATTTCAAACAGAATATAGAACGTGAAGAGTTGTTGGTCGACTTCATTTTGAATGACGAGTTGTATATGAAAATCGAAGAATGGAATATACCAAGGTTTGCGTAAGTTAATTAATTGCACCCGACCAATCTTACGTATGTTCTCTGACGTACACAAAAGGAATAAATAATAACATACAGCACAGTCTATTACACGTTTCAACGTTCAGTCTTTGAAATAATAATAATAATAATAATAATAATAATAATAATACCCGTGTGGGGATTTACCGGTTACCTCCATCGGGCGCGTCCCATTGGAATTGGGGAAGCTCACTGGCTCTGCCGCCAGCAGAGTCAGAGGGTAGTAGGGAAATAAAATACCACCGTGAATATAAAACTGGTCCCTTGCCAGGGTTACGGCGAAGACTGGTAAATGACCAGAAGCCAGAAAACATCTTGAGGCAACCTCTAGGGCTAACAACCCTAGTTGTAAAAGGATGGGTACCCGTCCGAAGCAAAGTCAAGTCAAAAAGGCATGATGGCACAACATTTCAAGAAACATACCCCAGGGGGTAAATCTTCGGATAAATCCCTCGTCGTGAACGCCACGAAGCACGAGTCTCGTTCGGATTCTGGGGGAGACTCGACATCATGCAAGAGACGAGTCGGAGCGTCTCGGTGTATCCCGAAGAGTCAAAAACTCAGGCCAAAATCTAAAACCTTTCTAGCAACTTTCAACATAAATTCACTTACACAAACTGGCAAGCAGAAAACCCTCACCAAAGCTCTTCACGAAAATCAGATATCCATAATGGCCCTACAGGAAACAAGGTACCCTGATGAAGAGTTTTTTGAATCCGAAGGCTACCGATTTTCCAAGAGCAAAGCGCAAAGAGGAATCCTCAATGGAGCTGTGATGCTTGGAACCGCGTTTGCTGTTAGAACCAAGATCCTTAAATCGGTTGCAAATTTCGAACCTGTGAATGACATATTGTCTATACTCACAATTAAATGCGCGAACAAAACCTACGCCCTAGTTAACGCACATGCTCCTACAAACGGTAAGAACAAGTCTGATCCAGACGAAGTTGATAATTTCTGGGATCTACTGGATGAAAAATTAAACAAAATCCACAAACACCGTGTCAAGCTTCTTTTGGGTAACTTAAATGCTCAACTAGGTCGTGAACAGAAGTACAAGAGAGTTATAGGAAATTACCCTGCTCACAAAAGAACCAATCCCAACGGCAAAAGACTGGTGTCCATTTGCGAAAATCACAACCTGCAGGTCATGTCGACCCATTTTCGCCATCTACTCAGAAAGCAAATGACTTGGCGTTCTCCCGTCCAAGCTCTCGGAGAGTTCCAAATTGATCATGTTGCAATCTCCAGGAGAAACAGCCCTGAGATTATGAATGTCAAGGTAAAGAAAGGCATCAATATGGCCTCAGATCATTATATGTCTCTTATCAAATTCAAACAAATTCCCGCAAACACAAGGAAGACAACCAAACAGATCACACGCTTCGACAATGACCAACTTCGGCAAAGGGTCGAGGAGTTCCAGGAGAAGGCTAGACCAAATGACTGTGACTTTAACAACGCCAAAAGTCTCCTTGTTGAGGCCGCCAAAGACGTTGCAGAAATCAAGAGAGGCAAAAAGCATGCCTGGTGGAATGGTACCTGCGAATCAGTCCTCCAAGAAAGACTCAATGCGTGGAAACAGTACTACTCTACGAAATCAGAAAACGATTGGGAAACCTACGAAACCCAACGTGCCCAAGCAGCTAGGGTGTTAAGAACTGAGAAACGTAAATACGAAAAATCTCTCATTGAAAAGATAGAACAAAACTTTAGGAAGAATGAAAGCAGAGAGTACTACAGAGCTTTCAAACGCAAACTCACTGGCTATAAACCACCATCTCTATGCTTTGAGCGAAAGGACGGCACACTGGCGACGTCAAATGAAGAAAATTGCAGCATTCTGGCAGATTACTTCAAGAATTTGCTTAATTGCTCTAAACCTCAAAGCGCCATTGAGACCAAGGAACCCTTACTCAGGTACCCAGATTCCAGACCACCCGACAGAGATGAAATCAAGCGCCACATTGCCCGTCTCAAAAATAACAAAGCGCCGGCGGAAGACTCAGTAGTAGCAGAACTATGGAAATATGCCCCAGAGGAATCACTTGATATCTTGCAAAAGCAAATAGAAGAAATTTGGAACAAGGAGACCCTACCCGAAGATTGGAAAATAGCTTTGATCCATCCATTACACAAAAAAGGCAGCATGAAGAACATCAACAACTACAGAGGAATATCTTTGCTACCCGTGACTTACAAAATTCTATCACTTGCCATCCTGGAGCGTTTGGAAGCACAAGTCGAACATCAAATAGGTGAATACCAAGGAGGGTTCAGAAAAGGTCGCTCAACAGCTGAACAGATCCAAAATCTCAAAACGATCATCAGATATTGTACGCTAAGGTCCAAGCAGTTTGTGTCTGTCTTTGTGGACTTTAAGAAAGCGTACGACTCCATTGACCGGGAAGTCCTGCTAAACATCTTAAATGAATTTGGAGTTGATTTGAAACTGCTGGCATTAATTAGAGCCACCCTGACCGATACAAAATCCAAGGTGAAGTTCCACGGATGTCTCTCGCATTCCTTTGACATCAAAACAGGAGTCCGACAAGGTGATGGGCTATCCCCGATACTCTTCAACTGTGTTCTTGAAAAGATCATCAGAACCTGGCGGGTGAGATTACAGGAAACCAACTACAGTCTATTGAGAATAGGAACCAAATCCAAGGGGATCGCAACAGACTGCTTAGCATTTGCCGTTCTGCCGGGAATCTAACCAGGGACCCCTGTGACCTAAGACCAGCAAGCTAACCATTTAGCCATGGAGCCGAGCATAATAATAATAATAATAATAATAATAATAATAATAATAATAATAATAATAATAATAATAATAATACTGTAATAATAATAATGTAACTTCGCGCCTCCACAATCCTCTATTGGCAACTAGATCTATTACCTATTATTATTATTATTATTATTATTATTATTATTATTATTATTATTATTAATTATTATTATTTAGTTTGCACACGTTCGTGGTAATGATATTCAAGCAGTCGTACAGATTTTTAGAAATCAAAGTACAATAAACCTTAATTTACACTACATACTTAAGCAGAATTTGAACCTGTAAATTTCCAAACAAATCCATTCGCGGCAATCACCACCGCCTTCTGCATTGTCTTGTAGATGTTGGTGTTAACATCCAACTTCTTCAGTCCTTCCATCAGAGTTTCAGGAAAAGATGGAAAAGATGATTGGTACAATATTATCATCTCTTCATATTGCCATAGTCTTTGAATATGCCCCACCAGTGGTGTATACTTGTTGATTTTCACGGTATAATTTTCATGGAGGTTCCCGGTGTTTGAGACAGCCATGTCGATCAGAGCGACATGTTTTGTTACCTTCTGTAACACCGCTATATTCGGGTTCTTGTGGGTAGCCGTCTTATCCATGGTAATTGTTCGGTCACAGTAGATTTTGGTGTCGTCATTTTCGAGTACAGTTTGAGGGCTGTACTTAAAACAGGGAAGTCTGTCATCAACCAGTCTGTATTTAATAGCAAGTTTTTGGTACAAAATCTTAGCAACAGATTCGTGGCGTTCCTTACAGACTACTCTCTTCCTGAGAAGTGTGAGCATCCGGAAGTAACATGATGGATGGTTTCTTGCGTGTAGTTTTGAGAAGAAATTAAGAAGTGTCTCTGCCTTCTCAGATCTCACGGCACTTGGTGACACAGTGTAGAAATAAGGTTTCTATACTTAAAATGATTTTTTTTGCATAAAAATCGTAAAGCTAATTAATGACATGTTAAGTAACCGACTATTTGTAGTTCGCTCTGAACATAGTAAGAGCAAATTTCACAAACTTATTAGTGGCCTACCTCAAGGATCGGTTCTCTCACCTATTGTCTTCCATTTATACCTTCACGATCTGCCTGATAAGATTCTCACAGTTCATATATACAGATGTTTGTATCACAGTTAAACGAACACTAACTCAGCCTGCATCGCACTTGCTCGTTGTGCGCTATTTAATTTGATCCATTCTGCTTATGCGTAAATTATATTTAAATTTTATCTTTCGTTGATCAATGTCACATTAGTTGTAAAATTAGTTTGTAAGAGGTTGTCATGTATACATCATACGCAAAATAAATAACATTATTCGACTCCTTGGCTGAATGAGCGAGATGGCCACGCGGTTAGGGGGAGCGCAGCTATGAGCTTGCATTCGGGAGATAGTGGGTTCGAAACCAACTGTCGGCAGCCCTGCAGGCGGTTTACCGTGGGTTCCCAGTTTTCATACCAGACGAATGCCATAGGATCTATCCGTGTCGGTGCGACGTAAAGCAAAGTTAAAAAAAATGCTCCTTGTCTGAATGGTCAGCATTGAGGCCCCGGGTTCGATTCCTGGTGGGGTCGGGAATGTTCATCGCGTGTGATTAATTCTTTAGGCTCGGGAACTGGGTATTTGTATTTGTACCAATACTCTCCTCTTCATATTGAGACAGCACACCACATTACCAACCAGAACAAAAACACGCAATAGTTATTACATCCCTCCATATAGAGTTGGCGTCTGAAAGGGCATCCTGTCGAAAAACGGTGCCAAATCTACATGTTCTACACAGTTTGCACCCGCGGTCCCACAGGTAATGGAAAAGCGATAGATTATTATTATTATTATTATTATTATTATTATTATTATTATTATTATTATTATTATTATTATTATTATTATTATTATTATTTATTATTATTCATCGTTAGGGCCACTAAGGACCGCGAGGCCTCAACCGTTTGTCTTCTTGCGGGCCCACCAGGTTTTCATCCTTTCGGACTGTGCTTTTATCCAAGCATCAGAATGTACATACTTCAGTCAGGTTGGGACGACTTCTTGATGAAGCTGTCTACGTTTGTGTTCGAGTGATGCTCAGAGTTAAATGTCTGTTTCTTTGATTCCATACTTTAAGATATCTTTATCGATCCACACCAACTAAGGAGGAATCGTTTGGAGACTTTCGAAGTAAGATAACAGACGTTTGCAGATTCTTTAAGCTGGCAATCTGAAGAGGTAAGCGTAAAAATGTATCCTTCATTTCCGGATTACGCTTGATATCTTGTCATTATGGGTGTATATTTCTAAGTTTCTCCGAAGTCTGTAAACACCATCTTTGAGGTTGGGACCAATAAGTTTTCGGATAAACGCCCTTTCCTTACATGCCAGTTTTTCAACCAGGCTGTAAGTTACGTTCGAAGTGTTAAACATTCTGCTTCAGGTCTAATTACAGTTTGATAATGTCTAATTTTTGCATTTGATTGATGATGATGATTGTTGTTGTTGAAAAGGGCCTAACATCGAGGTCATCGGCCCCTAATGGTACGAAATGAGACGAAATGAAATGACAACTTAAAATTCCAAAACCCTCCAATGACCAGAATTCAAAGCATGAGGACGAAGAATGAATGAATGGATGGAGATGAATTTAAAACGAACAGTGGATCCGTCCCACAGTGCCTCACATGCACAGAAGCTGGCACAAAACAATCGTATTACCGACCAAGGGACAGCTTGTATAGTGTGATGCTGAATCGATTGTGCGTATAGTCGAAACGGGTCCAAAATCCAGGTCATCAGCCTCTCATAATGGTATTTATCGCTAGGAAAGTAGAACCATGCTATGTGTAATGTTGCGGTACTAATAAAAAGTAGCGGAGACTCGCGGTATTCCACACATTATGGTACTATTCACAGGTAGTGTAATGTGCACATGTAACACAGACCTATAGTGTCTCGCAAACTGCGGCACCACTTACAGGCAACGCAAACTTATGGCGTTCCTCACATAAGTGGACTAACCACAGGGACCCGTATTATCCCGTGGATTCCTCACATAGTGGAAACTGAGCATAGGTAAGGCAGAACCATGGTGTCGCTCATATAGGGGTACGAATCACAGGTACTGCAGGACCCCATCCTGATTCACACACTGTCGCTACTAATCAAAAACCTACTGCGTACCTAACATAGTGGTACTACGCGCAAGTAAATGCAAGTCATGGTGTTCCCTGCGCGATGGTACTAATTACAAGTAGTTTCATGGTTCTAATTCGATCATCCCTTGGTCGCCCCTTTTAGTCGCCTCTTACGACAGGCAGAGGATACCATGGGTGAATTCTTCGTTTGCCTCCCCCACCCACAGGGGGTAATTTCTGCATTTAGAGAGATATACTTTTTGTGGTATATGTTTTGAATGATTATTATTATTATTATTATTATTACTATTATTATTATTATTATTATTATTAAGGGTGATAAGCTATAGACTACATACGACTATCACTACCTTGGAATTCATTACTACCAGAAGATTTCAACTCTGACGGGAGAGTATGTTATGAAGGTAGCGCAGTAGATCACACACTACACGCAAATTGGAATCCTTGTCTGTAGAGAAGAGGTTTAAAAGAGCCGACATTTTTTCAAGTAGGCTAATTTAAGAGCAATGCGCATGGTGTATTGTTGTCACGGCAGGTCGCCCTGTGGAGTGGTAACTTATCGATCTGTAAGGTAACGGCTTCACGGGTTGACATTCTCCACCCTTGTTCACACCTACACACAATACAGCAGCATCGGACTAACACCAGTTTCCCCCTTACTGATCATTACAAACCAAGCAAGAAAGATTCTCTAACCAACCTCGCCAACTCGCGACCAAAATGAACACTTTAAGCGGAACTACCGTGTCGTATCTTGTTGATGAAAAAAATTGCCAAAACTATCTACCTGTATCTATGATTTTTCGATTTATTTAGGTCTGTTATTGACATCTACAAATAGTTTTAAGAACTGTAAATAAGTGTTTTGTATAGTGCAAATAAGATTGATGACTTTCTTTTCGTTAAGATCATTCTTAAAGCGAATAATCTATACCTATTAATACAGCATTCTACATGAGCCCGTTAACAGAAAAAGCAAAGTGGCTTATACAAACCATTTGTCCTATTGAAACTGTTCAATTATTATCAAAACATTTAAGACTTCGTTCAAAACCTGGGAGACTACTGGCAAAAATGAGTGCAATTGGACTAGACAACGGGGTGACTGAATGGGTTGCTATATTTCTAGAAAATAGATCTCAGAGAATTAGTTTTACATAGATTTACATATGTTGTTCCCCCATTATTACCAAACACGTTTTTAAATTTTTGTTGAATCAAATCCCTTAAATGCTGTAGTTTTAGTGGCTTTGTATCGAAAATGTTGTCCTTCACTATCCACCGCACATTTCGTGAGGTCCGGTGATCCCGGCGGCCGATCGATTTTACACCGTCTCCTCAAATGGTCATTCGAAATTTCACGGGTTCGATCCCCGGGGCTGCCACGAAATTTTAAACATGGTACGAGGACTGGAACGGGGTCCACTCAGGCTCGGGAGATAAACTTGGTGGTGAGGGTTCGATTCCCATCTTAGACATCCTCGAAGTGGTTTTCTGTTGTTCCCCACTTCTCCTCCAGCCAAATGCCAGGATGGTACCTTCCCTCTTCCTTGTCTATCCATTCCGATTTTCCCATCCCCCCCACAAGGCCCATATTCAGCACAGCAGGTGAGGCCGCCTGACAAGGTAATGGCCCTCATCCCCAGTTGTATCCCGGCCCAAAATCTCACGCTCCAGGACACTGCCCTTGAGGCGGTAGAGGTGGGATCCCTCGCTGAGTCCGAGGGAAAACCAACCCTGGACGGTAGACGGTTTATGAAAGAAAGGAAGAAAGAAATAAAGAATGAAACTTTGAACGTACCATCCTATAAATGATGTTTTTAATATGTTCTGATGAAATCACCGATGTTTACCAAACAACACTTTGTTTATTGTTCTACTTCTGGAATCTTACACCCCACTTGGACTCCCTGCAAAAGCTTTCGTCTTTTAAGCTCAGATACTCGCAGTTTTCCCAATCAGCTTTGTTATTTATTTTAGGTCTTACGAAAATTGTACACACGGAAATATACTGCAGCACACACAATTTAATTCTCAGTGATACGAGAATACAAATGGCAGAACAAAATATTAATTTATGTTCCATGATTTCCTTCAACAGTGCTACTGATTCCTGAACTTGATTTAAATTAATTTTGTAACGTACCGGTATTTTATTATTCTGATTTTCTATCTATCTGATCTTTTCCTCTATGTTTTGCTTTAGCCCTTACACATGCGCATAGGAGAATGAACACAATGAAAATTATTCTGATGGGCTGCATATCCATATGTGGCTGATGGCGTGACCAGTCTTAAGGAAAATAATGGACAGGAAGAGCATTGGGAGATACGAGGTTTTAGAAGTAAGACATCGATATGAGCTTCAGTGCCTGGATCGATATTCCTTTCTGTTTGTACAACTACACAATACGTGAGCTTTCACCTGACGTTAATTTTGAACAGTCGTCAGATGTTCCACATCACCGAAATAGCATCCTCACTGGCATACCAACGGTTTCTCACTTCGTGATTACAGCACCAACATTAGTTCGCATAGATGATGGCCGTATTCACTGAAAGAAGGCCATTTTCCAAACACGCCTTATAAGTTCTTAATAATTTCAGAGATCTTTGTACTAAATGTGAAAAGGCGACAGTTATTAAATACAAATTCTGTTCAGAGAAGTTATGTTTTAAACACAATTTGGTGGGCAAGCATTGCTGCAGCGTCTATATTCCTCATTTACAGCAGTTGGATATGTTTTATGAACACAATAGAATATAAATTTAGCTAAGAACTTTGACTACTTTTCATTAACAAAAATCTCTTATAGTCATAACACCATTTTTTTAATTCTGTTTATCAAAATTTATTATGCTCAAGTAGCGAAAATTTTTAAATTCTAAATGCGACTAAATAGCAATAATTAAACATATCAGCACCACTCAACCAATAAATAGGTTTTCAATGAAAGCTTAACATTGCTCTGGCCAAGAGAAAGCATAAGAAATTACCGAATCCAAAAGAAATAACATCCATTATAAACACTGTTCAATGGGTCAAACAATCCAGCTGATACTCAAAATGTAATGGGTTATGTTCTATAACAAAAAGAATTACGTAAGTAATAGCCTTTTGAAATTCGAGTTAACTTTGGGACGTTAGTTAAGTGACTGAGTGAATTACCTATAAAATACAATATGATTGAGAAAGTTAAGTATCACAGAGATTGGTCGAACTACAATAACTTTCGAATGAGAATATAAAGGGTCTGTCTTATAAATCCAGACCGAGCGCACGCTGTTTGTACTCTGCGCTACAGCAGCTGGATCAGCCCAACTTATGTCGCGCGCGGCCGCCCTGCTTTGAGAGTGTATACAGTCTTATATGAAATCTTACCTAAAAATAAGATCTGGATGTGACATCCTTCATAATGAGGAACTTTATAAACAGCATTAGAATTTTCTACACACGAATAACGAGAGTTCACGCGACCATTAAGGTGAAACGAGGCCTCATCCGAAAAGAACACAAGCCGTGGGTCGAATAAACGATCATTCAATGATGCAAGATACCACTCACAATATCTCACTCTTGTGGCTGGATCAGCAGGTGTTAAACAATGGGTCCATGTAAACCTGTACGGTTTGATGTGTAACAGCCTTGTGGCTCTGTGTGCAGGAGAAACCGAAACCCCTACTTGTTGTGCTAATTTTGTGAGTGATTTGTTCGGTGACCGTTCAAGATTCACACCATTGTCATCTAGCTTTTCCTCTGTTGAGACTGTTCTTATGTGGGCATGTTTTTTTATTGAGTACTGAGCCAGTAGATTCAAATTTATTTACAATTACTTAAATCAGTGCTCATGAAGGTGGCACTTCTCCAGGAAATTGCTGAACAAATGCATCGCGTACCGTACTTAAAATAACTGTTACGTACGAAAATACGGTGTTGGTATGATAACTGTCTCACCATGTTAACAGCTGAGATTCAGACTGGCGACTCATGCTTGCTAGGTCGAACACGTGCACGCTCCTTGCAAGGTCAAGAAATATGCGCGCGCCTCCCGTACAGCTGCTTAGGTCTCGGAGAGTATAAATGCCGCTCTACGGTCTGGGTTTAGAAGAGAGACCCTGTATAGTCTAGTCCACGACAAAACTCATCGACAGCGCAAGCCTGGGAATGTCAGCTGGTCGGTGAGAGTTGGAACAGACTTTGTAAACAACGTTCGTTCTACATGTGTAGTTATTTTAATCATTCATTAATTCATTAATTCATTTACTGAAAATACCATCTGTGGGCCACGTTTTCTCACGCAAACTAACGCCCTCCCCTTTGCACTCTCGCCAAAGTTCCTTTGATTTCTCCTTTCTCTTTCTTCTACCGAGATGTTCCATGGCTTGGCCAGTGGCTTTTCGGGTGCATACCTCACTCCATTAAACATTGTTCTCTCCTGTATCTCTTCCTCCTCGCGCACCACTTCCGCTAGGTCTCCTGAGTAAGCAATGTTGCTAGATCTAAAAATAATAGAGATAACACCTGAAAAGCCATACATCTAATTTTTATCTGATTTATGATATGCTCTATTGGTGGAAAATTATCTAATTCCCTCCATAGGAACTTAGAATTTCTCGGAATTGCTAGGCGGGCATTAATTCCAGTGTGGAGTTTCATCTCCCGTATGCAGTTATCAGACTGTGCCTCTAATAAGGGCTTCTGATAAGTTCACCTGCATACATCCCAGCGTCAGTGGGTAGGGTCTGACACATTCCACTCTGAAGAGTCTAGTGTCAGACCTAAGACGAAACGCTGGCTAATAGAGCAAATGCCTGAAAAGCCATACATCTAATTTTTTATCAGATCTACAAATAAGAAATCGGTAGATGGTACATAAACATTTCGGGAGTTTTAATGAAAATTTCGGTAGGGACTTGAGCACTGTAATGTTATAATATGACTAAATTAAAGAATGAAATAGTCATGCGAAGTTATTATGAAAAAATATATACAGTTTCACTCACCCGCACTCTCTGACCACTCTATTCTTTTTATTCTTCTTCTTTTTCTCCCCCACTCCTCCTATAGGCGTAGTTATTCATCAGGCGCGGAAATTGTGTGCCAATTTTGAAGTCGTAGTAGGATACAGATTTATATGCGGGTCGGGCATTTCTCTTAGAATGATGCAGTCAAGCGTGAGTTTTGAGTTCAGTAAGAGGGGAAAGATTACGTAATTCGAGCCTAAAATGAACATGGGGAACTACCTAACGAGTGATATTTTCCACCAATAGAGCATATCAAAAATCAGATAAAAATTAGATGTATGGCTTTTCAGGCGTTTGCTCTATTATTTTTAGATCTGGCAGAATTGCTTACTCAGGAGACCTAGCGGAAGTGGTGCGCGAGGAGGAAGAGATACAGGAGAGAACAAAGTTTAATGGAGTGAGGTATGCACCCGAAAAGCCACTGGCCAAGCCATGGGACATCTCGGTGGAAGAAAGAGAAAGGAGAAGTCAAAGGAACTTTGGCGAAAGTGCAAAGGGGAGGGCATTAGTTTGCGTGAGAAAACGTGGCCCACAGATGGTATTTTCAGTAAATGAATTAATGAATTAATTAATGATTAAAATTATGAGACGAGTAAAGAACTTTTCGGCACAAATATATTATGAACCATTAATCATTATTATTTATTTTCCTTAAATTTGGATTCCAAAAAATATCCGGGGATTTTTTTATTTTTCCGGATTCTCTGGCGTTTCAAAAAAAAAAAAAAATTGAGTGATCTCCTGAAAGTTCGGGAGACCTGGCAACACTCTGAGTAAGCCACCCAGGCTATGTTTTGTATTTTTCTTGCATAAGGAGTATTCTGTTGGCCAAACTCTCTTGATTCATCCTCTTAATGTGACAATAAAAGGCCATTCTCCTTTTCCTTATCGTCGTTTTTATTATCTAATTATTTATATTTATTTTGAAAAGTGGTACGAGGGCTGGAACGGGGTCCACTCGGCCTCGGGAGGTCAAATGAGTAGAGGTGGGTTCGATTCCCACCTCAACCATCCTGGAAGTGGTTTTCCGTGGTTTTCCACATCTCCTCCAGGCAAATGCCGGGATGGTACCTAAACTTAAGGCCACGGACGATTCCTTCCCTCTTCCTTCTCTATCCCTTCCAATCTTCCCATCCCCCCCGCAAAGCCCCTGTTCAGCATAGCAGGTGAGGCCTCCTGGGCGAGGTACTGGTCATCCTCCCCAGTTGTATCCCTCGACCCAATGTCTCACGCTCCAGGACACTGCCCTCGAGGCGGTAGAGGTGGGATCCCTCACTGAGTCCGAGGGAATTATCAACCCTGCAGGGTAAGCAGATTAAGTAAGAAAGAAGATTTATTTATATTTATTTATTTATTTATTTATTTATTTATTTAATTAATTTATTTATTTATTTACTAGCTGCAGTACCCGCCGTTGGCGAGACAATCATACAGCCTGTCCAAGTTAATCTAACTTCCCAGCTACTTTCCGCCAAATGTCAGGCAGGCTGTTTTACTCGGGACGCAGCAGTACTCCCATCTATCGGAGATGAGTGGCAGTACAAACCACATCACAATACAACAATGGTCAATGTAAGGTTATTGTTGATCAGTTTTATGAGCTTTCGATATTATAGACATTCATATTTAGTTTCCTTTTTTTATATAACGTCGCACCGACACTGACAGGTCTTATGGCGACGATGGGATAGGAAAGGCCTAGGAATGGGAAGGAAGCGGTCCTAGCCTTAATTAAGGTACAGTCCCCAGCATTTGCCTGGTGTGAAAATGGGAAACCACGGGAAACCATCTCTCGCATACAAGCTCACAGCTGCGCGCCTCTAACCGCATGGCCAACTCACCCGGTATATTTAGTTTAGTTTTCTTCCGACTCTGTGATATTAGGGCATCTAATGGAAAGGATTCTTTCCTACTTTCATGACTCCCTCTCGTATTATTCTTCGTTCCTCTACGATTTTGTCCCTAATATTTTTTTTTATCTTCACAATTTTCCTTGTCGATATGGACCGATTACCACGCGGTTTTACATTTTAAGATAATCATGACAAAAACCGTCGTCAATTGAACAATATTTCTATGCTAGTAATGCTCGGCGTAGATATGCAGTAAGAAAATGGTAAAACTGTATACGACATAAATGATAGTCTAATATAGGCCTATTTAAAAATTAAATTTTAGGCACCTTCCACTAAACTACAATTTCATCCAGAGTGAATAAAATTATTTACAGCCTTAACTGTAGCGCCTTATTGCCTGACCTTGCATAGCGATTTTCATTAAATTCTGTTCGCCCATTTTCTCATGGTTCGGCATTGATATAGACTTAGCAACAAGAATCGAAATTCATGAATATCTGTGTTATAATAGCCGGCACGGTAAAATGTGTAAGACAAATGATCGAAAATGTAATTCTCTATAAATTTAGTTACGTAGTATTTATCTACAGACCCACTAAGGACTTAAAGATTTGAAAATTAAATGTTAGGCTTTCCCTTATACTGTACTACCATTTCAATCAGCGGGAATAAAATTATTTACAGCCAAGATTCTTCTCTTTTTGTGAATCTGTCTTGAGACAGGTATCAACTGGAGATTCTCCTTGATTCTCTGTCCTTAACATCTTGTTTCAGTTGTTCATAGCTTCTCTCTTGTTGGACATCTGTTAACATTCCAAATCTTCTTCCTCTTTCTTTTCTTCCATCTATTTTTCTCTCCGTTATCCTCTGTTGAAAACTACGTAGCATGTGACCCAACCAGGATATTTTCCTTTCCTTATCATTTTCAACAAATGTCTCTTTTCTCCTACTTTTCTTAGTACTTCATCGTTTCTGTCAACTTCACTTTTTCCAATTTTCTCCACAACCATACTTCAAAACTTTCCAGATACTTTATAGGCTTTCTTTCTTTCTTTCTTTATTAATGTCCATGTTTCAGTTCCATATGACACCACACTCCACACAAAACGCTTTGCAAACCCCTTTCTTAAATCAATAGAGATTGCCTTAGATGTCAAAAGCCCTCTCATCTTTCCGAAAGCTTCTTTCCCCAAACAAATTCTGCGTCTTACTTCTTCTGTACATCTTCCATTCCATGTTAACAAACTTTGCAAATATCTGAATGGTTTTACTTGTTCCAATTTCTTTCCTTCTAGTGTTATATTAACACAGATATCCTCCTTTCCTATTCTCATCACCTTAGCTTAGGTTGTAGTGCTTCATTTCCCAACTTTACATACCGATTTTAATTAAATTCTCTTCTGCCATTTTCTCGCGATGCCCGTACATACATACATACAAACATACATACATACACATACATACATACATACATACATGACAGACAGATAGAGATGGCGGAATTTAAAAAAGTGCATTTCCTCGATACTGTGGATACGACCGATACAGAAATACTTGTTTAATTTTATTTTTTTATCGGACCAGTGCCCAGTGTTAACTCGGTTAATTAGAGTTTCGTTAGAGGAACAGCGAGACATCAAAATAATCCCCGTGCTGTGTACAGCCTGCTCTGAACGCTGGTGAGGTGGCAGGTACTCCACTCGCTGGTGACCTTGTGTGAGACGCTTTCAATGAACGTGTCTGCGAGCTAGCGGGAGAAAGAATAGAACGGAGCAGGGAACAGCCTCCAGTATGTTGTGTTCTCAGCGAGAGAGCAGGGGAAGAATGATCTGTAGTAATAAGTATAAGCTTATGGAAAATCGTGACGGCCAATTCCTTCGCTTGGTATTGATGGACGTACGTCCATTCTATCTATGCGCATGCTGTTGTTAGGGTCATCAGTCCGCAGATTGGTTTGATGCATTTCCCCAAGCCATCCTATCCTGTGTTAATTCTTTCATTTCTACCCAACTGTTACATCCTACATCAAAGAACAGCTGTCACGGCAGCTGATCTTAGAATCTCGGGAATAGAACCAGCTTTTGGGTGGTTAGGCCGTGTGCGTTTGCAAAGTCTCGCCCAGACGTGCCATTTCGGCTCATCAGTTGGGTTCGCACGCCCCTCCAAGACTGCTTAGCAGTGGCAGACCAACTGTTGAACAATTTTCATTCCTCGCTCCGACGGGGTGAGGCGGGCCACCTAAAAGTTTACGTCCTTTCTCTGGGGAGACCTATTATTACCTATGCCTCCCTAACCTGGATCTCAGCCCATCCCAACCACTATTTAGACATTTTAAAATTAGACCGACACGCCATTCGACTTGCGTAGGCCCTACAACCTCGGACCTAGAGACAATTAATGATTTATACACATTCCCTACAATCCACTCCTACCTTCATTCTCTTAGATTGTACCTTAAGAATGCTAATTCCCGCAAACTCCCACAACCTATCGAAGCCATCAACCTATCCCCGCAAGCTCAATCCATCCTAAACCAACAGCCAACACCCACCGCTACCTCCTACCTATTCCCAACCCCAGGCACTGCCCGAAAATAACCAACGATAAGAAAATTACTATACACAACTGCAGATGGCGCAAAAGTAGGGCAAAGGCCTCACAAATAATTCTACCATTGGCAACACATAGTACTGACTAAAAGGCGAAAACACCGCCATCAATTAAAGTACAAATACACCAATTATTCTAAACACTCAGACACACAGTACACAAAAATGTTTATATTATATCCCTATACACAAACACCACACTACACGAATATAAAATGTAACAACAACACAAAACACAACAATAGTCTAATAATAATTGTTAAATATCAAAACAGCAAGCAAAAGAACTCAAAAACTGAAAATGAAATAATATTACAGTGAATCTGATTGGAATATATACTGTATCTCACACATGATAGAACACATCACACCCCTTCAAAATGTAACAAATACACAAAACAATGAACGAAAAATGTAAAAACAACATCAAGAGAGAACTCACAGTGGAAAGTGCAATGAAATGAAGTCAAATTTGAAATTAATTATGTGAAATTATTATATGAATAATAATCAATTCATAATGAGCAAAAACTCTAAAAGAAGATGAGATGAATGCAACATATAATGTACGTATTGTAAAAATTGTAATTCAAAAGTTTCAATAAACGTGCGATAGCAGGGTAAAAGCCGGGAGAGTGCGGTGCGGGACTCGCACTGGGTGACGCTTTGTTGTGACAATCCACACGCCAGTATCCACATCAACATCAACAACGTAAAAATACGTGACCAAATGCGTAGTCCCGTCGTGTTAGCAGATAGGGATTGCTAATTTGTTAAAGGAAAAGTGAATTCTCCGTTTTCAAAAATATGTACTCCTTATAGAGATACAATTCCAAGAATGGCTTTCACGGCCACAGACCTTAAAATCTCGCGAATAGAACCAGCTTTTGGGTGGTTAGGCCGTGTGTGTTTGCCGAGTTTCGCCCAGACGTGCCATTTGGGCTCATTATTTGGATTGGCACGCCCCTCCAAGACTCTGCTTAGCAGTAGCAGACCAACTGCGTGGTCCCGCCGTGTTAGCTAATAGGCATTGCTAACCTGCTAAAGGAGAAGTGAATTCTCCGTTTTCAAAATTATGTACTCCCCATGGAGATACAAGTCGAAGAATGGCTTGGAGGAGCGTGTCAATCCAACTGACGAGCCCAAATGGCACATCTGGGTGAAGCTCTGCAAACCCACACGGCCTAACCACTCAAAATATGGTTCTGTTTCAGAGATTTTAAGATCCAACATCTATTGTAATTTGTGTGTCATATTCAAGCCTAGTCACCTTCCTTCACAAATGAACTGAACAAGTCCTGTATTACTATTAAAACTGTTCAAAATAGTATGTGCTTGGTCCACCTTGACAATATACTTTTGTGAATGAAAAATATTTATTCAAAATATGTTTCAGGAACGTATCGCAATTCTCTTCATCAGTGAAGTCCAGTCATAAATTTGCAGACATTTCTAAAAACATCGAATTAATACATTCGGCCAAAAAGGGAAAATTCGTGAATGTTTTGGAAAGTTTTGAAATTATCTTGCTAAAAAACTTTGAATCAAGTTTGAATGAAAGAAGAACACATGAAAAACAGTTGTGTAAATTAGCGTTTAATCATTTAAGGAAGAAAAGAAAATTATTTTTTTTTTGCTAGGGGCTTTACGTCGCACCGACACAGATAGGTCTTATGGCGACGATGGGATAGGAAAGGCCTAGGAGTTGGAAGGAAGCGGCCGTGGCCTTAATTAAGGTACAGCCCCAACATTTGCCTGGTGTGAAAATGGGAAACCACGGAAAACCATCTTCAGGGCTGCCGATAGTGGGATTTGAACCTATTATCTCCCGGATGCAAGCTCACAGCCGCGCGCCTCTACGCGCACGGCCAACTCGCTCGGTGAAAAGAAAAAAGGAAGAAAGAGATAAAACTTGAAAATCTTAAATTTATTTAGGAATTCATTCAGCATAATCTAAATATTAAAATTGTATATAATGAGAATTTTCCTAATATATCACTAATGGTTGCTTATTCATTTGTATGCTGAATTATGATATAATCTTTCGTTCTTAAACTGTTTATCCTGCGGGCTGGGTTTTCCCCTCGGACTCATCGTGGAATCCCACCTCTTCCACCGCAAGGGCAGTGTCCTATGAGTGTGAGACGGTGGGTCGGGGATACAACTGGGAACGAGACCAGTACCTCGCCCAGGCTGCTTCACCTGCTATGCTGAACAGCGACCTTGTGTGGGGATGGTAAGACTGCAAGGAAGGAAGAGGAAGGGAGCGGCCGTGACCTTAAGTTAGGTACTATCTAGTCATTTGCCTGGAGGAAAATTGGGCAACCAAGCGACCGCTGCTCAGCCCGAAGGCCTGCAGCTTGCGAGGTGTCGTGTGGTCAGCAGTTCATAGAATTTATTGGTCCATTGTATAGTTTGTACGGTTAGTTCACTCTCTGCCCATAGCTAACTAGCGTTTTAATGTTTAGGTAAGATTTCGGTTTGTAAAGGGCTGCAATTCATACCTTCCCAAAACTTCTTGGAGGCTGAAAATCACTCTGTCACAGGCAACGAATGCAGTTCAAGTGACTTCCCTCAACTCGCCACTACAGAGCCCTTTCTTATACATTTTTCTACCTGTTCCATGAAGCGATGCCAAGTTTAATTTAACAGACATTGGGGTATTCCATATGAGGAGCATATTCCATATTTGGTACTCTTCCTCTACATCTGCTGTATGACCAATTCCCTCTGCACCCATTTTGACTTCCTCCACCCACTCCTAGCCTTAAGTTTTTTTTTTTTTTTTTTTTTTTTTTTTTTGCTAGGGGCTTTACGTCGCGCCGACCAGATAGGTCTTATGGCGACGATAGGAAAGGCCTAGGAGTTGGAAGGAAGCGGCCGTGGCCTTAATTAAGGTACAGGACCAGCATTTGAGTGGTGTGAAAATGGGAAACCACGGAAAACCATTTTCAGGGCTGCCGATAGTGGGATTCGAACCTACTATCTCCCGGATGCAAGCTCACAGCCGCGCGCCTCTACGCGCACGGCCAACTCGCCCGATACCCTTAAGTCTTACAATGTACTTAAAGATATTCGTCAATCGATTCTTGTCCATGCTCATCACTTCATCAGACATCCAGAGAATTACAGCCTTCATTTTCGTATTGAGACAGTGATTGTTAGGTTTCGGAAGTTTATGTCCTAAAGGAGTAAAAAGTATGCAAGCAAATATGAACTAAATTTAGCTAAATATGAAGTAAAAAAGTAAAATGTGACTTAACACATTGTTGTCCGGGCGCGCGCTACTCCATTCTTTCCTGTGAACTGGCAACAGAAGCGCACCTAGCTTGAGAAGTAGGATGAAATGCAAATACATGTAACTTTTAAACGAAATGAAATAAATTATTGAAACCTGTTGAAAGCACTTACCAATTATTCTAGTACTTGATTTTAGTGTGGTATTGCGTGAAGCAGCTGCACTAGTGCAAAGGACCTTGACAAGCCGAGCAGATGTACCTTGTGTCCTTGCGTTTCTTGTGCGCAGCGCATACTCTGCAGGGCTTCTGTGGGTACTTTTTCCTTCCACATTTATATATTTCCATTCCTGGGATTTGGGTGAGGTTTTATACCTCCCGGAATTTTGTTCATAATAGAGATTTGATTGTTCCACAAGCAGCTGAAGCAAGTCATTGCCTAGGGAACGATCTAATACCTCCGGGATACTCGCGGAATTACTGGCCGTATAAGTGAGGCCTGTAAAACATATAAATGGTTCTAGGACTCTGTTTTCATCCTTATTCGCCCATCCATCAACCTCACTCTCACAACTATCACTGGCATCTTCACTCGTAGTAAAGTCGCCGTCAACAGACTCGTCCGAACTGAATGTCGCACTTTCACTTCCGCGGGTATATTTTGAAGTTGACGGACACACATCTTCACAATCACTAATACATTTTTGCAATCAATAGGGACATCGGATAAACTATCACCAAGCAATTCTCCAAATATTTCATCATCGTTCAAGCTGTCTTTGCTACGACACACCATGCTGACACCTGACAATACACTCGGTCACGCGGTACTGAGTGTTATGAAACCACACTTCCTGTGCCGAAAGCATAGTCAAGGAACGAATATATCTATCTACATTCCGATCAACAAAGACTTTAGTTTGTAAACAACACGACATATTTCAATTAATAAACGGCGGAGAGGGTAAAATCACACAAGAATAAAGCAATGTGAGAAAACGTTAATTTACGTAGCCGGTCGTCCGCGCACCAGTACAAAACTACGTTAATTAACGTAGCCCGTCATTAATGTGTTAAGTATTTTAGGGATAGATAGCGAGTATTAGAATATTACTAACATTGAACGTGCCAAAACGTTATTAGCGATAATAATCAGACTCATTTAACCCTTAAATGCGCAATTTATTGTTCCACTTAATTATGATAGTTTTTCATTTTTCAGAAAAACATTTAATAATTATTTTTGAATATAAATATTTTTAAATATTTGGATCAATCAAAATGTAAAGATTTTTTAATGTTTGATGTACCGGTATATACAAAGCTTCAATCTTAGGGATGTTCTTGCTCACTAATTCACTGAGGTGAACAACATTTCATTCGTTTTACCGTAATTGTTTAAACTTTGCACTTCACTCCAGGTTATTAGCAAGAAAAATCACAGAATAAGAAATTGTTAATTTTTAACGCTCTAGCGACCACTAGCAAGTTTGTCTGCAACATACAGTAGAGTCTCGATTATCCGACCTAAACGGGACCTGGAGTATGTCGGATCAGCGAAAATGTCGGATAATTCATAATGACTTTGAAAATTAACTAAAACAAACAGGAAGGCCATACTGTATTACTAAAACAATAACATGTTTTACAACACTCTATTTATTGAATTATCAGTTCAATTGTACAGTGCATGCAGTATTGAACGAAAACGTTCCAAGTATCTTACTAAAAGAAACTTGCCAACAATCAAGGATGAAAGGAGTTTCCGCCGATATTTCCTCTTCAGTGTTTCCAGCACACCTTGGTCCACTGGCTGGCATAATGACGTCACGTTAGGAGGGAGGAACATGAATTTGATATCACCACTTCTAAGTTGCTGTTCATTTGGGTGTGATGGAGCGTTGTCTAGTTGAAGAAGAGGTTTTCTAGGGAGAGTGTTTGAAGCTAGAAATTTTTCTACATCTGGAACAAACTGTGTAACAAAACAGTCTTTAAAGATGTCAGCAGACATCCAGGCAGCCTTCTGATTCGTGTAATGGACTGGAAGAGCATTAAAAGAAATATTTTTAAATGCCCTAGGCTTCTTTGCTTCACCAATCATAAGCAATTTTCCTTTTAAGTACCCAGTAACATTACTACAGGCAAGAACAATAAATCTGCCCTTACTACTCTTGTAGCCAGGTGCAGACGTCTCGGCTTGGGCTGCGAGAGTTTTTGATGGCAGCATCTTGAAATTTCGCCCAGTCTCATCACAATTAAAAATCTGATAACCGGTTAATCCTTCAGCAAGTATTATTACTTGACATTCCTTTTTAAATTTTACAACCTCATCGGATTTAGCTGACAGTTTTTCTCCACAGATATTAAGCTGCCTAATGCCGTACCGTTTTTTCCACCGATGAAGCCACCCAGCAGTGGGAGTAAATTTAGGGTCCCCTTCATTAAACTCCTTCTGGAAATTCACCGCCTTTTCTTGCAGAATGGGGCCAGATATTGGCAGGTCCTTTAGTCTCCACCAAAAGTTCAAAATTAAGTCTACCAGTGTCGGATAACACGGAATGTCGGATAAGCGAAGGTCGGTTGAGCGAGACTACTGTAGAAGTAATTGTACACTTGTAAGTTCGTAAAGCAATTATAACAAGCAAGTACATTCTCCTTTGTACATAATTATGCAATGCTCTGTATTCAAAGGTACCGAGATCGATAGCTGCAGTCGCTTAAGTGCGGCCAGTATCCGGTAATCGGGAGATAGTGGGTTCGAGCCCCACTGTCGGCAGCCCTGAAGATGGTTTTCCGTGGTTTCCCATTTTCACACCAGGCAAATGCTGTACCTTAATTAAGGCCACGGCGTGCTTCCTTCCAATTCCCCTATCCCATCGTCGCCGTAAGACCTATCTGTGTCGGTGAAACGTAAAGCCAATAGCAACAACAAACAAGTTCGTAAAGCAATTATAACAAGTAAGTACATTCTCCTTTTTACATATGCAATGCTCCGCATTCGAAAGTTAATCATGCAAACTGACAGAGCACCTGTAGGTACGGTAAACTATACACATTCATTACGATAGCCCTGAGGCGCATTTCTCACTCTCTTCGCCTAAAGGAGGACCAAAACTAACAAAAGAAGTATTAACATGCTTACAGCATAACATCCTCGGATTTACTGTATGCCTTGTAAACCTACTACCTGTCTGTTTCGGAAAGAGAAAGAAAAAAACACATCTACTACAGTATTTTGAAATCCTGTGATCTAAACTTGGCCAAAATATGCATTTATACGGAACATAAAATTGCGTAAAAGGGGGGTCAGGGACCCGTCATTCTGAGTTATGTTTTCAGATTTCTGGTAAAATAAGTTCAGGAAACAAATATGACTTTTCCATAAGATCCGAGCCTTAGTGATTATTATCATTATCATTATCATTATCATTATCATTATCATCATCATTTACGAATTGACCACTGAGGATCACGCTACAATTATTTCTTTTTTTCTTTTCCTGAAGTTTCCTCTTCTTTCACTACTCCTTCATATGGCTTGATTCTTCTCTTCATCCGTCCAGGCTTTTCTCGTCTTTGCAGTTCTTTCGACTTGAAACTCTTCCAAATTTTGAATCATGTTCCAAAATGTTTTTTTTCTAAAATGTGAACTTTCTGGATGGTGGACTTCTCTAGATATTTACGAACTTCCTTAATCCATGCCGTAGTTGTCTTCTTGTTCCACAGGTAGTCGAGTACGTTTTTGGTTAGTTTGGTTTTTTCCATTCCATGTCCGAGAAATGATAACTTTCTCTTTTTAATGATCTATGAAATTTTCCGCACATTTTTGTAGAATTCATTGTTGTTCCGGAGTTGCCAGCCGGTTCCATTCTGGATTGGGCACACGATTTTCCGTATGATTATTCTTTCTATGATCTCCAGCTTCTCCTATTTGTAATTCATCGAAAGGCTTTAGCTGACATGCAGGCATTCTGTTTTTACTACAGTGTTATTATTATTATTATTATTATTATTTCAATTAATATTATGGGTTTTATGTCACATCAACTAATTTTACGGTTTCCCGAGATTCTGAGGTGACGTAATTTTGTCCCGAAAGACCCCTTAATATAATTCTATGGACAAGAGGCTCGTGTATTTGTGTCGTGATCGAAGTAAGCCAAGTTGAACTCAGCCCCTTTGAGCCACTCAATCCAGCTGTTATTATTTAAACTGGAATATATACCTTTAAATGTTAGTAGAATCATAATGGACGTCAGTCAAGTACAGCTAAACTCGGAACCCCTCCTCACATGATATTTCAACATAAAATACGCCTGATTCTTCAAGTTCAGTAGCTCACAGAACCTGACAGAATTCCTCGCTAAGTACCCAGTCATACGCGCGAAGGTAAAAGAAAGAGAACAATGCAGGGTAATATCTCTTGCAATAGAAATGGACTCCACCAGTTGTATGGCAGTGTATAGGAGGAAGGTGTCTATTTTAATTGGGTGGTGACTGTCCTTGTCTTGTTGTATGCACACAATCGCACACGTCATGTCACGTCAGTCGGGTAGTGAATGCAGCAGACATTCCTAGCTCTCAGCTTGGGTTACAGGGGAACACGGGAGAGATCCTGAAGGCTGAGACCAAGACGTGTTGACACCATCACGAGATGTGATGTACCCACAGACTTATCTCCTCCTCATTCCCACGTCCCAATCACTCTGAGCAACAGAAACTATAGAAATTAACACGTCTTGGATCGATTTTCAGCTGTCCTACAAAAAATGACTGAGTACAGTGTTTATCTTACTGCAAAGAAGTAGAGGAACTTGGATAAACCTGAACCAACTTTTCTGTTAGGTAGGAGGCCCATATTTCGTTTCCTTAGCAGATTTGGACTTGTAGAAATTCAGGAATGTTATGGACAAGGCTAGAAATTGGTATACATATTACTTCTCCACTTACGGGCAAGTTGCAATGAAACTGTTATAACGTAAGGTAGTCCATATTTGACATAAACACTAAAAAAAACTAAACTACCAAAACTGTGTTCGTAATTTCGTCCCCCAACAAAGTTATGAAAAGTACAATTCATTTTAACATCTTCTCATCTTACCAAACACTTTCTCTGTAATAAATTACTTGAGCAACGGACGCGAAATCGGGAGGTTGTGGGTTCGGATCCCACTGGTGTCCAGCTGGCCATTTTTGTTCTGTACTTAACATCTCCTCAACACGTACTACATGTACGTAACACGACCTAATACGTTGAAAGTCTGTTTCCATTACAATGCGGTCGTGAAAATTCAATATTCAGAAAGAAAAATCTTAGGACCAAAATGCGAAAATTTTGATGAAAAAGAAATCAAATGAAATCTATCAAGTTACAGAAAGAGTCACAGATACCATCAGGAAATAGCGATTACAGTTTTATGGTCAGTTATATAGAATGGATAATAACAGGCTCAGAAAGAAAATTTTAAACTTAGGCTTATGAATGAAATCCACAATAATTTTCTAAACGAAATCAGTGAAGACTTAAATGAAATGAAGAAACCATTCACGATAGCATACAATTCAGAAACTTTATTCACAAAAACAAATTTTCTGTAAAGCCCACCCGGCTAAATACAGGATGGACTGGACAATGTGACAAGGAACACAGCGAAAGGATGAAGAGATATTGGGAAGAGAAGAAGAAACAAAAAAATGCTAATAAGTTCATGCGCGCTTCTAAGTTGGGCACAACAAATCTTAAAAATCTCAATCAATTATCCTTCTGAAGTTTTGGATGAATCAGCTCTAATTAATAAAATAAAATATCCATGTAACTCACATGTGATTGAGAATGAAAATAGCCTAAACAATAAGGTTAATTGACAAAGTCAAGATGCTATACCAGAATTGCTACAGCTGTGTCCAGATAGGCAACGGACGATCAGAATGGTTTGAAACAAAGAGAGGTGTCCAACAAGGAAGTGCTCTGTCACCACTCCTGTTCGTAATAGTAATTGACAAGGTCATCAAATGTATCAAGAAAATGGACAGTGAACCAAATTTTGGACTGAAGATGAGCAAAACAAAGACAATGGAAATGACCATCAACAGGGAAGGAACAAGCTCAAATATATTTCTGGAAGGAGAAAAAATCGAATCAGCCTCCCACTTCAAGTACCTAGGAAGCACAATATCGAAAGACAACACTGTTAGGCAGGAAATACTCAGCAGGACACAGAAAGCATCGGACTTCTACAGTCAAGTCAGAAATCTCCTCTGGGACTGCAAAATACCACAGAAAGCGAAAACAATCATGTACCACACTTACTTCGTACCAATCCTCACGTACGGTTTAGAGACATGTACCCTACTAAACAAAGACTTCAGTAGAATCCAAGCAAATGAAATGAGATTCATTAAAACCATGAACCTAACAACCAATGAAGTGAATAGGAAAGTAGCTGGTATTGAGGTTCCTATTATCAGTGTCACAAAGAAACGCAGACTTCAGTGGTATGGGCACCTGCCAGAAAATATTTCGACCTTAATCTCGTAGGAAGAAGACCACAGGGAAGACCAAGAAAACGTTGGATAGAGACTGTAAGATCAGATGTGGAGTGGAGAGGATACAAATGGGAGGATATACCGGAGAAGAAGATGTATGAAGACAGAAGGAGATGGCGAGCGCTTGTACACCACACCCGGGAAACTGGAGATGGGAAATGATGATGATGATGATGATTGGGCTCTTCAGCACCCCCACCAGACCACCAGCCCCTTTGGCAATGTAGGGACAAAAATACCTTGGTATTGATAGAGTTAAGAACTATGACGAAAAGTTACTCCGATTTTTTTCTGTTTTAAATCTTTCTTCCCCATCTTTCTGGGGGGTGCTGGGAAACCCCTCAAAATTTCTGGGGTTGCTGGAGCATCGTAGGACCCCAAGGAGTCGGCGCGTCTGCTTATCATCATCATCATCATCATCTGTTTACCCTCCAGGTTCGGTTTTTCCCTCGGACATAGCGAGGGATTCCACCTCTACCGCCTCAAGGGCAGTGTCCTGGAGCTTCAGACTCTTGGTCGGGGGATACAACTGGGGAGTATGACCAGTACCTCGCCCAGGCGGCCTCACCTGCTATGCTGAACAGGGGCCTTGTGGAGGGATGGGAAGATTGGAAGGGATAGGCAAGGAAGAGGGAAGGAAGCGGCCGTGGCCTTAAGTTAGGTACCATCCCGGCATTCGCCTGGAGGAGAAGTGGGAAACCACGGAAAACCGCTTCCAGGATGGCTGAGGTGGGAATCGAACCCACCTCTACTCAGTTGACCTCCCGAGGCTGAGTGGACCCCGTTCCAGCCCTCGTACCACTTTTCAAATTTCGTGGCAGAGCCGGGAATCGAACCCGGGCCTCCGGGGGTGGCAGCTAATCACGCTAATCACTACACCACAGAGGCGGGCGTCTGCTTGTACCAGTGTTTATTTGTAGCCGTTGTCGTTATCAAGTAGGTATTTGGAGATTAAACACACACACATACATATTGCACAACAGCCCTGAAGGGCCAAGGACTACCTAGCGATTGCTGCCCAGCCCGAAAAGCTGCAGATTAGGAGTTATCGTGTGTTCGGCACGATGAATCTTCTCTCTTGGCTTTATAGACCAGGGCCACTATCTCACCTTCGATTGTTATCACGCAGGCTGAGTGGACTTCGGATGAACCTTCTGATCCAGTTAAAAATAACCACCCTGACCTGGCCGGGAATCGAACGGAGGGTCTCCCTGGGTAAGAAGCAGACACCGTTAACCCTGGACGGTACGGCCGGCATAAGTTATTTGGACATCAGTCAAGTTGTAACCGTTAACGAAGAGTAATCGTTAAGCTCATCCATGGCCCTAACAGAGATGAATCCAAGCTTCTCCCAGCTATAGGACTGATAATAGTTGAGGCGTCTAGTATCAAAACCGGCCAAGTCACTCAAGGCATATTTTTCAATATGGACGAAAAACCTGTAGAGACAAAGCAATGATGGTCAGAAAATATTTTTTTTCACAGTTATATCCTTAATGGTTTAATATTTAAGTTCCGCTGTTTTGAGAAATCTAACTCATAATTAACCAATCTTTTTTGTTAATTTAAATTTTGACTTGGCCGTTTTTGTTGCAATTTTGTACAATTTCACAAGGTATGAAAGTAAATCTTTTAGTTCACCACTCGGAACAATATCCACGTTACAGCACACAATAATGACAAAATACGAGCACACCGGAAATAGGATTGCTTTGGCGCCAATGGCGGTAAGAAGCCCGCGAATACGTAAATCAGTGTTGCAAACGAACAAAAAACAAAATATTATGACTTCAAAGAATATACATTACAAGGAACGATTTTGCCTACTGATATTATCACATTGTTGCTTAATGTAACAACACAAGATTCCAGACAACAATGCTGCATCATAAAGATTGTCGCTCGTTCCTTGACTTGGCCGGTTTTGAATTCACTGGCTGCATGACTTGGCCGAGCCTGTTGCACGACCTAGAATTCAGTGCTCTATAACATGAAGACATGGACGATTTTAAAGCATATTCTTGTTTCACCTGATAGTGCTATACTTCTACTTCAAATTTATAACCTTAACTCATTTTCGTAAATTTTGTGACTTGGCCGGTTTTGATACTAGACGCCTCAGTTGTTATTAGCATATCGATAGCTTAGTGCACAGACATTTTATGTCCACAAATCATGATTCTGAGAAAACTCAAAATTGAAAGTTTATGAAGTTCCATTTACTTACGAAAAATAATAGGCTATAGCTGTAGCCAGTGTTACTGATCTGTAGATTATTCCTTTGTGATTGTATTTCAACAATTGGACCACATTTTTGTGCATAAGTAAAGGAATTATTCACTATATTTTAATGGAAGGTTGGGCATACAACATTTGGCACTAACAATCTGAAAGAGAACTTCAAAGCACAAACGTTGTATTTCTCAAAGGAATTGATTTCAGCATTCTTTTTCGTCATTTATTATTAAATGATTTATTTTCTTAATAAAATCACAGTCCGCCTCTGTGGTGTAGTGGTTAGTGTGATTAGCTGCCACCCCCGGAGGCCCGGGTTCGATTCCCGGCTCTGCCACGAAATTTGAAAAGTGGTAGACGGCTGGAATGGGGTCCACTCAGCCTCGGGAGGTCAACTGAGTAGAGGTGGGTTCGATTCCCACCTCAGCCAACCTGGAAGTGGTTTTCCGTGGTTTCCCACTTCTCCTCCAGGCAAATGCCGGGGCGGTACCTTACTTAAGGCCCCGGCCGCTTCCTTCCCTCTTCCTTGTGTATCCCTTCCAATCTTCCCATCCCCCGCAAGGCCCCTGTTCAGTATAGCAGGTGAGGTAACCTGGGCGAGGTACTGGTCATCCTCCCCCGTTGTATCCCCAACCCAGCCCCCAGGACACTGCCCTTGAGGCGGTAGAGGTGGGATCCCTCGCTGAGTCCGAGGGAAAATCCAACCTTGGAGGATAAGCAGATTAAGCAAGAAAGAAAAAAAGAAAGAAAGAAAGAAAGAAAGAAAGAAAGAAAGAAAGAAAGAATAAAATCACACGGTATGAATAATATATAATTAAATAAAGTTGAATAATCACTGTTTATTTATAAATATGAATCAAATTTTTTAAAACCGTGTCCAGGACATACGATATTTGTGCTCCATCAACGCAGTAAGAACTTGAAATTTTCAACAGCTAAATAGTACGTCCTGACATACAATATCTGCACCTTCAAGTGGAATTAAAACCAAATGGACAGACCTAGGCTAAAGTTATTATACGGGACAAACAACATTCGTGAAGTAGAGTTGTTGATTTAACTATGACATGCAATATTTGCACTTTGGAAATCAGCATGTTTCCTATTATTTGGACATATTATAATGGTGAATTAGCTAGATATATTTGAGGGACATCCAAATATGTTATTAACTCCAAACTGGCCATAAATGGACATACAATGTTTGTGCAATAAGCCGTCGATATGTAGCCGTTCTACGCACGGGAACTGGTAATTTATTTCACGATCCTTCATGAATGTATGTGAAGTTACAATCCTGTATTCAAGCGTTTAATACGGCATTTTAAACTGATATTCTTCTACGAAAGCACGTGGCAGTAAGATGAAGTACGATAAAGTTGAACAAAGTAGAGACAGAGTGAGGACGATCACAGGATTTATTGAACAGTACAATTTCTGGTCCAAAGTTCTACTTCTCGGTTACATGTTGTTGTTCATCTGAAACCGGGAGTGGCGCTCTGGCTGAAGACTCATGAAACCAATCGTTGTCGATAACTTCTGTTATTATCTGTCCTTTCGAAAAGAATAAAATGGCACTTTGGTTAAACCTTTGCTAGTTGCTTTACGTCACGCCGACACAGATAGGTCTTATAGCGACGATGGGACAGGGAAGGGCTGGGAGTGGGAAGGAAGCGGCCGTGGCCTTAATTAAGGTACAGCCCCAGCATTTGCCTGGTGTGAAAATGGGAAACCACGGAAAACCATTTTCAGGGCTGCCGACAGTGGATATAAAACCTTTAAACCACCTTCAAATTATGATAGCCTGAAAAACAGTCCGTTAATAGTTTATCCTGTGTTATCCTCTTATCAAAAAGGTGTACATGAGAAAAAGTTTTAGAAATTGATTTCCATTAAGGCTGGTAGATTTTCATGAAGGTTGCTCGACTTCCTATAAACCCCCAGTCCAATCAGGGATTTAGAAATAATATTGGCCCTCAAACCTTCCCAAGGACATCATCATCATCATCATCATCATCATCTAGGTATTCTGCCTTATGGCAGGTCTTGTCATGGGATGAACGTCTTCCACTGTTGCCTGTCCTGCGCCAAGTTTTTCATGTCCGAATATTTATTTCCTTGGATATTGTCCAACATTTGATATTTTTTCCTTCCTCTTCCTCGTTTGCCTTTCACCATTCCTTCTTTTCCTTCTTTCAGTATACAGTCCCTCCTCAAACAATGTCCGATCCAGTTCATTTTTCTCCTAATGATTTGCAACATACTTCGTTCTTCTCCAACTCTTCGTAACACCTCCTCATTCTTTACCCATTGCTTTTCTATTTTTCATATCGTTCAGTGATTCTTCGCTCTCTCTTCTCAGTATGGTTTCCCCTTTATCATCCCCTTTAACCATATCTTCCTCCTCTAATTCAAGTTCTTCATTTGGTCGGTTGTCCCGATCATATAGCCATTCTATGTATTCTTGCCATTTTTTCATTATTTCTTGGGGTTCATATATCATTGTGCCATCTCTAGCCTCTTTGCTGTTGTTCCTTCTCTTTTCTTTGAATACTATATTTGTTGCTTCTTTATACATCAAGTCATATTTCCCTTCTTTCTCCAGTTGCTCTATCTCATCACACTTTTCTGTCAATCATTTCTTTTTTGCTTTTTCTGTTTCTCTTCTTAATTCATTATTTAACTTCCTGTAGTTACGCTTTCCTTCTTCGGTATTTACTGTTTTCCATTTCCTGAGTTCCTCCATTCTACTTATCATTTCTGATTTTATCCATTCTTTCTTTGTACTTTTCCTCTCCTGGACTCCAAGCGTTTTCTTAGCTGTTTCTTTCATCCCATTTTTAAAAGTTTCCTATCTCATTTCTACATTTTCTGTTTCATTTCCTAACGTATTATTGTTAGAATACTCATCCTCTAGTTCTAAATATAAAGTTTGGTAGCAATATATCCAGTAGTTTCCAAGTTATAAGAACTCAGACAGACACCAAACTAAAAAACATCCAGGTGGTCACTATTACACCTAAAACGGAAAAATGAACAAAAATTTCACCCAAATATTCAATGTACAGACACACTGTCGTTACGATTGTATTGATATAGATTCCCGGCTTGTAATCCTGCCTTCAAATCAGTAAAATCTCCAATAATATGAAAATTGATCATAATTTCCAATATTGCACGCTAATTGATTAGCTACAATTCAGAAGAATGGCGAATAAATAAATGTTTAAGTCTTGTTATGTAGAATAAGAGATTTGACGCGCTTGTTATACTCGGGGAAGGAATGTTTTATAATAAACCCACTCGTGCTGCGCATAATTAGCTCGAGACCAGATGGCGTTTGACATGCAAATGAACCGACACTCTCATGTCCTCGCTTTGATCAGCTGCTTAGCGCCATCTTCGGTGAGAATTGATCATTAATGTGGAGCAAACAAGGAGGCGGTACAGGCAGCACCAAGCAGAGTGCAGCTGAAGTACAGCAATCGCCACATCATGAAAACATTACATACATCTACATTACGGATTTTTATGGCTTTCACTGTTTTATCTTCAAACGACATAACAAAAAGTAGCTTACTTGATTACGCACTTACACTCACCATAGACTTCTATAACAAGGCCCATCACAATAACAATCCTCTCATCAGTAACCTCGGACAATACGAATCGGATAGACATGATAAGAGACACCGTTCACCTCTGCACTCCGACCGACCAACCGAGCAGGTGATGGGTGGCCACAGCTCTACCGTGGCTCTACACCTCTGTATTCGGGAGACGGAGAGGGGCTGGTAGTGATGGTAAAAGTTTTTCAAACTATCGATATATCGGTTTTTCGATACATCGATGCTAAAATATCGATATCATTGAAATATCGATAAATCGCCGATATATCCGTTTTTAATTTAAATGAAGTTTTAATAATTTTAATTGCTCAAAACGTTATTTTAGAACTGCATAAAAGAGTGAAATTTAAAATAAACACTATTATACTCAATAAATCTGAATTTGGAAGGGGAACACTAAACAATGTCAGTTCATTTGAATTAATATTTGACAATGACAAAAAGTGAAAAAAAAATACCTAAAGACAAACTTTAAAGGAGGAAAATTTAGTGGGAGTAGTGTGAAGGGAACAATGATATACAGTTGTAGGAGCCTAAAATCTCCGCAATGTACTTGCAGGAGTACTTCGCTGAAAATTTTTTCGAGTGTGCACCAGCCAGTACTACCAATGAGAGATGAATGAAAAATGCGCTTCTTACACCAATGACAAAGTATTCCTTGGTATTCATTGCACGCTACCAGTAGCTGCGTTTAGGGGAGGGGCGAGGGCAGCCCCCACTTTTTGGAGAAAATATTACATTTTTATTCCATTTTAGCCTACTGAAACTGGGAATTATAGGCATTATTTGTGCCTTTGCTGGCAGGACCTAGTGTTTACAGTGCACTATGTCTTCTGGTATGGGCTAGAGCAATTTTGTTACTTTCATTGACCTGTCTCAGCTTTATCCTTAGCTTTGACAAAATGAAAGTGACTGAGGTATGAGTAATGCTAGTAATGCCATTACTTCTGCAGCCAGTCCCTGCTATGAATGGTGTGAAAATATTGCTCATAGGGTCAGTTGGTGCATGCATTTCAGTGGGCTTGGCAGACTGATATGTAATAGCAACTTGTGGCTCGGTGAGGAAAGCAACGGGAAACTACCTCACTCCTCATTTCCCTAGTACGCCTCTTCAGTGATGCCTAGGCCATCTATGACAGCTGATGGCGGAACTGTTGAGGACCCAACCAGCCTTCGGGCTGAGGACTAAACATACATACAGGCATTATTTAAAAAAGCCATTTGTACAAGCCCTGTTGTTTAATCAGGTAATGATTTCCTTTATTTTCTTTAATCATCATTAACAAATTTCTGTGGCTTGGTTCTAAAAGGGCCAATGTCTATTTTTTTAATTTATCGAAATTGAGATATTAACTGATACAAACGCGTTTTATCCTGGCTTGCAACATGTTAAAAGGGCCAATGTCTCCGTTAAGTACTAAACGATCAGTTAACGTTTAATTAAATAAGCCCTTGTCAATAATGTTAGATTACCAATAAAGATTAGAGACCTGGCAATTTTTAAAGAATACGATAGAAAAAATTAGCGTTTAATAAGGTGACTTCCACAAAGAAAGTATAAAGTTATTTAAAGTTAGTTGTTGAAAAAAAATAATTCGAAAACTTATAAGCAAAACTTCAAATGCTCATAGCTCAAAAACAGGTTTTTTGACATTGGCCCTTTTAGAACCAAGCCACAGAATTATCAGTGGAAATACGCACAAAATGTTCTTCGTTCCGGCTAACCGATTTGTACAGCGCCACAGCAAGTAGTGGAGACGTTGCCTGTGCTATGAGGAAGGGTACCAGGGCCAAGGTCATGGACACTGAGGTATGATTGACCCTCTCGCCGCGCGCACTCGTCAGTTTGGCAGTCTCTTTAGTGTCTGTAATTTTTTCAGTGTATAGTCAAATACTACATGATTTTAAATGTATAATCACGCCATACTTCTATTTAATTGTAATACATGTGTAATATTGTTCCTTTGGTGAAAGTTTTATTGTATAGTACTCAATCAAAATCCCAAAAAAACTATTATGACCGCACTTAAGTTGGTAAACTGTCAATCTTTACATCTCTGTTGGAATTTGCCAAGAGAGCATAAAAATAGCTTACGATTTTTTGGCCTATTTTTTTAAGTTTTGTTGTATATACCCCCCTCCCCGCACGCTATATCACACAAACCTGGGCACTGTTTGTTGTGTGTATATTTCCCGCCCCCCCCCCCCCCGCATTTTTAATTCCCAATCGCAGCTACTGCAGGCTACAATGAGGCTGGCATGGAGCTCAAGACTTGGTATGGATCCCATAGCAATTTTTATAATGGATGAGACTTAGCACTGGTCCGACTCATTGGCTGAATGGTCAGCGTTGAGACCTTCGGTTCAGAGGGTCCCGGGTTCGATTCCCGGACGGGTCGGAGATTTTAATCGTGTTTGATTAATTCTTCTGGCTCGGGGGACGGGGTGTCTGTGTTTGTTCCAACACTTTCTTCTTCATATTCAGTCAGCACACTACATTACCAACCACCACAGAAACCTTCCATATAAGGTTGGCGTCAGGAAGGGCATCCGGCCGTAAAATAGGGCCAAATCCACATGTGCGACACAGTTAGCTCCCGGGACCCCACACGTGTGGGAAAAATGGTATAAGAAAAAGAAGAAGAAGAAGACTTAGCACTGGAATTTGTGAGGGCTCATTTTCCGCCGAAGTTTGGATTTTAATTTCATAAAAATCAAAAGTAATCTATTCAGACCAAGTGAATACTTAATGAAAGGAAATAGTATTAAAGAATGAATTCGTTCTCACTTGGGTGTATAAAGGGTGTATGTTTATTTTAGTTTCCAGCCCTAAGGCTGGTTGGATCCTCAACAGCTCTGCCATCAGCTGTCATATATGGCCTAGACATCACTGAAGAGGCGTACTAGGGAAATGAGGAATGAGATAGTTTCCCGTTGCTTTCCTCACCGAGCCAGCCGCTGCTATTACATATCAGTCTGCCAAGCCCACTGAGATGCATGCACCAACCGACCCTATGAGCAACATTTTCACACCATTCATAGCAGAGACTGGTTGCAGAAGGAATGGCATTACTAGCATCGCTCATACCTCAGTCACTTATATATTGTCAAACCCAAGGATAAGACACAGACAGATCAATGAAAGTAACAAAATTGCTCTAGCCCATACCAGAAGACATAGTGCACTGCGAACACTAGGTTCTGCCAGCAAAGGCATGTATAAATAGTATACAAATTAATATATTCTTGAACGAGCTATGGAATATTTTTTTTTGTACATTTTCTCACATTTCTTAAAATATTTGTTTGTTGAAGCCCTCGCAGGCCGAAAAATGTAGTCATTTGGAAACCCCTTGTCCAGATAATTAATTTGAATTACTTCCCCCAAGTACTTAAACTTTTTTTTTCTTGCTAGTTGCTTTACGTCGCACCGACACAGATAGGTCTTATGACGACGATGGGACAGGAAAGGCCTAGGAATGGGAAAGAAGTGGCCGTGGTCTTAATTAAGGTACAGCCCGAGCATTTTCCTGGTGTGAATATGGGAAACCATGGGAAACCATCTTCAGGGCTGCCGACAGTGGGGTTCGAACCCTCTATCTCCCGGATGCGAGCTCACAGCTGCGCGGTCCTAACCGCACGGGCAACTCGCCCGGCACTTAAGCTTTTGTACTCTGTCGATTTTCCATATTCTGCCATTAACTCACCATGTTCTAATAATTTAAATCCTTTTTTTTAAACCTGTATTTTTATGTTTACCAATATATTCTGCAGAACGCAAAGGCGAGATATATTACTCCTATAACAGCATAACGCTATCAAGTGAAAACTATCACTTCCAATAACGGGTGACAGATGGATCATAGAGACTTGGGGAACACTCATTAACCGTGACTTGCTATAGGAAGGAAGGAAAAAATAAAGAACTTTGCTTTCCTCCCAAGTGAAATGTCTTGCTCTTGTCGTCTTGATGAAGTTCTCAGCCTATTGAGGAGAAGAATGGGGGAGTTGGAAGGTAGGGGAAGGAGTTTTATTTTATTTAACGTACTGAGGGGTTGATTAAATGTTTTAAATTACGCCATTTTCAAGAACAAAGACATAAAAAGGAAAGGATAAAGAAGGGAGAGGAAACAGAAAAAGTAAGAAGAAAGAATTTTACTGGTGGAATCCTTAGCATTTAATGGCTAGGAGAAAAGCCAGAATTTATTAGATAAGAAGGAAGGTCTGGTCGGTAGGAGACCCCCAGTTTTACAGTTCATTACACAACTACCGGGGAAATTAAAGTTGTAAAACTCCTTGAGGACAATTAAGAGGTTATTTCATGCCTCCAGTTTAATAATGGACTCAAATGACTCCGTCTCTCTCGCTCAGTTAGTAAGGGAAGTTAAGGAATTAGGCATCTGTGCTGGTCTGTTCAGTTCGGAGCAGGGCTGACAATCATTAGGATTAAACGATCCTTCTAAATTAGTTACCTCTTTCGTCTAATAACTCATTAGAACATAAATTAATGCAGTGGAGATGTAGTTGCGGTGGTTATTGTTTTAAAGACAACTGGACGTTAAGGCTACTTGTTTTAAGGGCAGTTTTGTAGGTTCGTATCAAAGATAATGTGTGTTACATCGATCAAATTTAATTCAGGATGATCAAATTAGTACACACACAATTATATTCAACCGTGAATGTCCACATTCCACTGACTGCTGTCTATTTAAAAAGTATTTAACAGCAGGACTCCAGCTGAGCAGTCTTTACCTGAAACGGGCTATAATCCTTATAGACAGGTTTCCTTTCACTTTCCAGCCCTGTGGTGTAGGGGTAGCGTACTTGCCTCTTGGTCGGAGGCCCCGGGTTCGATTCCCAGTCAGGTCAGTGATTTTCACCTAGATTTGAGGGCTGGTTTGAGGTCCACTCAGCCTACGTGATCACAAATGAGGATCTATCTGAAGTTGAGATGGCGGCCCAAGTCTAGGGAGCCAAGAATAATGGCCGAGCGGATTCATCGTGCTGACCACACGACACCTCATAATCCGCAGAATTTTGGGCTGAGCAGCGGTCGCTTGGTAGGCCATGGCCCTTCGGGGCTGTTGCGTCATTTGGTTTCATTTTCATCTTTCATTTTCGCTCCGCACGTTCAGTCACTTCACTCAGCAGCGGCATGCAGACAGGTTTGAACACTGGGCTTACTTACCACCACAGCATACGAAGACTGTTCCTTGGTTCGACTAAAGAGAAAGTCCGATACTTACACAGTCAATTCACGTGGCCACTCCACATAGTGAACTACTCAACACTGACTACTAAACAGCTCTAGAGTACTAACCAGTATGACAATTCTCCTCACAACAATGACCATTAACACTGCTCCAGTTCTACTCACGCCAGCTGTTCCACACACACACTGACTCTAAGGCAGTCTACAGATTACCGAAGAACACACATAGTGCTCCAAGGCAGTAAACACACAATACTCCGCCCAGTACTGCAAGGCAACACACAAAGTACTCAGTTCGGTACTCCAAAGCACTACACACACGGTATTCCACTACATACTCGATGACACACTGACTCCGGACGAATACTGACGTCAGCCAGCACTATGCCGTCAATAACTTTAAATATTAAGGAAGTATGATCATGGAAGATAAGTACTGCACAACAGAAATGAGGAAAACAATTGGTATGGCAAAAATAATGTTTCAAGAGAAAATTGAAATTAATTTTTGACCACTAATCAAAGATTTGAGGAAACGACTTGGCAAGTGTTATATCTGCAGCATTGCGCTCTTTGGTGTAAAGACTTGGACAGTGCGGAAGAAAGACGGAAGAAGATTGGAGACACTAGAGTTGTGGACATGGAGGAGAATAGAACAAGTAAAATGGGAAGACCGTGTAAGGAATGAAGAACGAACTATGTTGCGAATCATTAGTAGGAGAAAAATGAACTGGATTGGGCTTTGTTTAAGGAGGCACTGTGTACTAAAAGAAGGAATAGAATGAATGGTGAAAGGCAAAATAAGAAGAGGGATGAAAGATATCAAATGCTGGACAACAACAAAGGAAAATGAAATGAAATGGCGTATGGCTTTTAGTGCCGGGAGTGTCCAAGGACATGTTCGACTCGCCAGGTGCAGGTCTTTTGAATTGACACCCGTAGGTGACCTGCGCTCCGTGATGAGGATGAAATGATGATGAAGACGATACACACACCCAGTCCCCGTGCCAGAGAAATTAACCAGTTAAGGTTAAAATTCCCGACCCTGCCGGGAATCGAACCCGGGACCCCTGTGACCAAAGGCCAGCACGCTAACCATTTAGCCATGGAGCCGGATAACAAAGGAAAGAAATATTCGGATATGGAGAGGCAAAAGTGGAAGAGGTTTATCACATGACAAGACCTGCCATAAGGCAGATACCTAAATGGATGCACATAAAAATGATAAAGAAAAGTTTGTGACTTTGAACACGTGGCGTTAATTTTTGTGTTACTGTTTCTTTCGAGAGAAGTGTACGAAATTACAACTTATGATATTCCTCTACGTAAGCAGTAATGTTTCAGTCCTGCTCCTTTAAGGCAGTGGCAGTATGAACGTTCCATATTTAACATTTCAACCTGAAGTCAGCTCTTGAGAAGTGTTTCTAATTAGCTACCAGAGTAATGAATGTACAAGCGACAGACAGATGGCCCTTTATCAGGAGGATGTGCATTCTCCCACGACGGCAGCACAGTGGAAGGAGTGGAATCGTCCACCTTAGTGGCACAGGAGGCTAGTTCTTGGCCTCTTGGTCTCAAGGTACTGGGTTCGAACCCAACTTAGGTCGGTGATATTTTAGGATTATTTATTACATAAGTTAGTACATTAAATTTATACATTTATATAACGTCGTATCACACAATGCTCTTCCTATCCATTATCCTCCTTAAAACTGATCACGGCTCCAAGCCGCATATGAATATGCAGTCCATCACAACCAAGTTTCTTGTATTCGTTTTCCAAAGCTAAACCACTGAGAACCACCTTTAGGGCTACCGACGGTGCGGTTCCTACCCATCATTTCCCGAATGCTATTATTTATTTATTTCATTATTTTTTAAATTTATTTATTTATTTATTTGTTTATTTATTTATTTATTTAATTTATTTATTTATTGAGAATTTTTGAAAGCCCAAATTATTTTTTAACCTCGAACTCTAAGATAGAGCTGAGAGAATTTTTTGATATATTAAGGATGAAAAGATACAACATCTAATAAATGAAAGATGAAGTATAGCGATGTATGAAGGAAGATATTAAAAATTCAGATAGATTCGAATTAATGGAGGGCTTCCAGGCACATCAAATGTCTTCAAACTTGAAGTTAAAAATAAAGTATTTCGTGTGAATGTCCCTACAATTGTAAGGCATACCCTCCGGTAACAGGGGGCAGCGTCTACAGTGTATAGGAACTTTGTGTATGTAGGTACACCTTCCATGTACATTTAATTAAAAGCTTATTTGTTCAACTAGCATACCTAAAAATGTACTTTTTCCCGAGAAGAAACATCACTGATGGTAACATGAAATCCCTTCGCAACTTCCACCCAGCACCCGGCACCCTATTCAAATTTACACCTTCCCAATTACATACTCCTGGCAGAATCCCTCATTTTGTGGAGCAGATTTCTCTATGATAATAATCATTCTAAGACATATTATTATTATTATTATTATTATTATTATTATTATTATTATTATTATTATTATTATTCCGAGGAAAGCTGCTACGTCTCAATGGCGTATAAAATTTCGCTCAGTGATAGTCATTTTTCTTTCACAGCTCTAGAGAACGTGCTACGATAAATCCCTCACTTGTCATCCTCCCTTCGCGTACTTACAGTATGTTGGGTCATGCGTCACACTTGTTTGAAGTCCACAAGTGTACAGCTGTGTTCCTTGTATCTGCGGCAGTACTTCCACCACCAACTGAGTGACATATAAATCATAACTTCTAACTAAAATTTGTCCCGGTTGTTATTTCTTGTTTGATGCAGCATTTTTGCGTTTGTGTTTTGGTTCAGGATAGAGTAAAATGTAGCTTCCACTGACTTCTCAGTCTCAGTATAGGAGCTGCTTATTAAAGTCTTAAACCTGTTGCTCACGGTAAAATTTTCTGTCAAATTTATTGTACAATAATTTAATTTTATAAAATTTCTGTTGCTCACGGTAAAATTCAAGTTTTATAAAACCTTTGATAACACTTTTCATAAAATAGGTCATATTCTATTCCGTAAAATTAATTTTACGAAACGAACCAATCAGCGAATCTGACATCACGATGATGGTGGCGCTACGTCGTGAGAAGATTGTGAAGCTCGATTGTAAACAAACACTTCTTTCTAAAATGGCAGGATTCGGGTGGACTAAGGAAGCTGCTGGCGTTTTACTGGACGAATACCAGAAATATCCTTGTTTGCATGAAATTAAAACGCCACATTACCACAACAGAAATGCAAGAAGAGAGGCAGAAAACACAATCGCCTAATTCCTATATGAATGCTGGTCTTCTAACCTCAAGTAAATTTCGACCAAGGACAGCAATACTCTACCTTCTTCTCTTATTTTGATCCAATCCCGAGTCCAGCATTTCATGGTATTTCTTTTCTTCCTTTTTCCCACTGTACAACATATAATTGAAGCTAAAGCAGCAAGTTTTGCTTTGTTTGTTGGAGCCATACTCTCAAAAGCAATGTAAGTTGAACAGCTGATCCTTGATTTAAAAGTGTATCGATAGATGGCAGCACATACACGTCTTAGTTCGGAAGTGAGTTCATAGATGGCCATCCTGATGCTTCCACGGATTTTATAAAATAATTTTACCGTGAGCAACACAACTTGTTTTCACCAAATTTTTATAATATGAATTGTACAACAAATTTTACGAAACATTTTACCGTGAGAAATAGGCATAAGCTCAGGATAATTTGGCTTCAATCATCTGTTTTAAGCAGTCAACATACAGTAGGTGCTAAAATGTTAAAACAGACACTGTCAAAGTTTGTACGCGGTATTGAATCCTTACATTCCATTCCATTGTTGGTCGTCTGCCTCGGCTGCTTCAGCAGAACAATATCGTACTCTTGGATCTTGGGGTTGTTACGAGTTGTTTTCTGTCACTTTATCGACCAAACGATAGGGTTCAGAGGAGAGCATAACTACTTGAAATGAGGAGCAAAAATGTGTTTACTAAAATATTTATTCAATGTAAATCACGATAATTTATTAATTAGATTAGGAAGAAAATTCACTTAAAATGTTCACAACATGTTTTAACGCAGTCACAATGCATAACGTGAATGGTAAAGTTTTATTGGAATAGTTCATTATTGTCTTTCAAAGAATGAAAACGTAGTATAACATTCGAGGACAGCAAAAACCAGAAAACGAGAATAAATCCTGAAAATCGGGTACCATTGATCCAAACGATAACTGAGAGTTAATCCAGACGATCCGTGGTAAAATCTGACCTTTAAAACGTAGAATTCCAGATTTACACTTAATTAAGCTTATCCAGCAGTCTACTATCCTATCGGATATTGGAACATCTCCCGAATGAATCCTTAATCGAACCAAATCGACTATCAGTTGCTTTGGATAGGTTGCGAAATATTACTAGAAAGCATGATGTTCATTACAAGTTAACAGCAATTGTCACAATCAAAAATAAAATATCACCATGTATTGTCATCTCGTGACACCCTTAAGTTACAGAGGAATCCCGATGCTGGAACATGCATCACCCCAAACAGATGTTCAGACGGAACCAACAACACTTGATCCGAGGGGATCTCACGTTACGTCGTCCTGAAGGAACAAAACTGCGAAATGCAGGAAACATTAATTCATTATGCATTTAGAAGAAATGCCAAACACTGAAGTTAAATAAAAGTGATAAATCACTTGAATTTTTTTTACTAAACCAACTACCGAGCTCGATAGCTGCAGTCGCTTAAGTGCGGCCAGTATCCAGTATTCGGGAGATAATAGGTTCGAACCCCACTGTCGACAGCCCTGAAAATGGTTTTCCATGGTTTCCCATTTTCACATCAGGAAAATCCTGGGGCTGTACCTTAATTAAGGTCACGGCCGCTTCCTTCCCACTCCTAGCCCTTTCCTGTCCCATCGTCGCCGTAAGACCTATCTGTGTCGGTGCGACGTAAAACAACTAGCAAAAAAAAAAACTAAACCAACTTTCAGGTTATAAGACAATTACGTCGTTAAGTTTGTTAAAATACAAGGCCGCAATAGAAAAGCTAAATGAAATGTTTCAATTTTCTATAATTACGACTACGATTACAAATCTGTGTACCTACACTTGTCCCATTAAAATTAACTACAAGTGATCGGTAGATCACCCTCTCATATAAATAATGTGAATAACGAAAAATGAAAATAAAACATATTAACAACTGACGAATCGAAACCGTATGCGTACTGTAAATCCTATATAAATTAACCAAGTGTCAACACACGACATTACCGAAATATATCGGACACCCGAACAATAAATCTTAAAGTAAAGGAAAGTAGATATGAACAAAAGATCACAGAACATGAACACGCGCGGTTAAGCAGTAAGGATCAGTCTCCATTAGCTAGGTTTCAACGTGGGAGAACACTTACATTCATGCCACTACTGACACAACGCTAGTATGGGAGCACCTACTGGCTAGTAAGAATTATGCCGAAGCAAGGCCTGAATAGACCTGCTAAAATCTTTCACATTCGTATCCACTACTGCAAACGCTAACACTGTTCAAGTCGATTCGCAAAAATGACTAACCTATGACTTGACTATGTATAGACGACGCCCTAATCCTGTCGTTGAGCCAATGGTACTGTGTCTGCTCATCCTTAAGTTATATAATGCACGCGGCATTTTAAATCTATCGCTGAGCCAACGTTATACACAAAATTCATACTGCCAGGCGAAATCGAAACTTTAACACAATGTCCAGATATTTAGATCTGATTCTCGTTGAAACTCTAACACATGAAGTAATTCGCTTCAAAAAAGAATAAACTCGAAAATGGAGATATTACTGTGTCCATTACCTACAGTAAAGCGTGAAATCGAAGTTAGACAACATGTCCGAATAGTTTAATCTATTATACGATACATTCTCAGCACATGCAGTGAAGATCGATAAATAAAAATAAACTAACTCTCGTTTAATATTACGTGACATCATTGAAAACAGTAATCACTACCATCACGATATTCACGGCATAACTCAAGTATGAGGCTCCAACTTGACCTTCCATGTTCACATTCCAAACAGGCGTTACCGTAAACTGTCCAGTGAACTAACTTTCCATCAATCTACTCAAGTGAAACTATGATTCTAATAACATTTATTTTTTCACACCCACAATGTTTCTAGTCAGCAATATTTTCGTCTCGTAAATTCAATTTACAGTTTTTAAGTATTATCTTCACCGTGCGTCAGAATGTATTTTGTTCGCGAGGTCGGCTATCACAAAATGCACTTCGCTGGTATCAAATAGAAACCGTCACTTAGACTTAATTTCCGTTACCTAGGTCTTACATAAAATAGTAATCATGGGAGAACATCATTTGTACTTAAAAATAGGCGTTAAAACGCGCTCCCTTGGATCTGACAGCCTTTAAATTCATCAACCATTCTGGATTGCTACAGGACATCGTTCGTCTTATACAGCCTGTCTCAGATATATTACACCTCAACTTATACGCCATGTCTCAAAATTCCTCTCGGTCGAAATACAGGACCTCTTATCCTCGGCATCCTGCTCATGGTACATCACTCGTAAAATACAGATTCACTCTGCCTTTAACATCTTCCTAACTATTCTCACAATATTTCATTTCCATTACAATCCATTTTCTCCTTGTTTGAAACTTCTTAAATACAAGCGATCCCGTGACCTATCAACTTTATAATGATCTCACAATTTACTTCTCAAATTTTTCCTGACCTCAGGAGCAAAATAGCATACCGTGATTTTCTGTATCACAAATACACGGTGTCCCAAAATTTAAGTTTCCCGAAAATACCAACTTTATCATACCTCACTGGATTTCGATATAAGCCTCAAATCTCGCTTATAACTGATGATCGCATAATTTATCACCTCAATTTTATCCTGACGTGAATTTTGTTTTTGTTATTTTTGGATGCACCGTTATTTGACTTTATCACACTCATAACGGTTATTTTATCGCTATCATTATTGCAAGTTTTACCGGTCCGAACAAAATTTCATTGATTTTCTATGCAATATTTAACTTCACTTTTACATTTTTATAGCAATTTAAGCACATCTTAAAGTCTCGCGCGCTGAAAAATGACAGACAATTCGCCTCCATACTAGAATAACGAAAAGACACGTCCTCGTCATCGCAATATACTTGATTACACACGCCACTTATACAGCACGATGTTCTGTTTTTTGAATTAATTAATTTAAAGGTATAAGCATTTAAATCTCCAACTACAAAACATAATATTTAAATTAGACAGACCTGTAAATCGCACTCACTTTGGCATGGCATTATCTCGCTTCATCTTGTGCCAGCAACCTCCAATTTAGCCCTTCATAATTGCAAGGTACATTCTTCTCTTAAATATTACCTTATGCATACACAGATTTTACACTTGGCTTGATGAAACACACGTTACCATAAATTATTCGACACACATATAACAGTTAAATCGTCTCGCTTCATCTCGAGAACTCAACTAATTCAGTTTGTGGAATCTTCACAGCTCCTTTCTAACCAGATGTTCACACGTTTGATTGACCGTGAGACGCAAAGCTTATCTCCGCCAGACTATAGTCCACCCCTATCGCTTACGAAAATATAACATTGTCCGCAGTAGTTCACAAAAGCTATCTATGAATCTGCTGTCTTCCTATGAGAAAAAACACATCAGATGTAAGGCTTTTCAGGCGTTTGCTCTATTAACCAGCGTTTCGTCTTAGGTTTGACACTAGACTCGTCAGAGTGGGATGTGTCAGACCTTATCCACTAACGCTGGGTGTATGCAGGTGAGCTTATCAGAAGCCTATATAAGAGGCACAGTCTGATAACTGCATACGGGAGATAAAATCTCCACAATGGAATGATTGCCCGCCTAGCAATTCCGAATGGAAAATCCTAAATTCCCATAGAGGGAATTAGACATTTTTCACCAATAGAGCATGTCAAAAACATATCAGATGCAAGGCTTTACAGGCGTTTGCTCTATTAATCAGTGTTTTGTCTTAGGTCTGACACTAGACTCGTCAGAGTGGGATGTGTGAGACCCTACTCACTGACGCTGGGTGTATGCAGGTGAGCTTATCAGAAGCCTATATAAGAGGCACAGTCTGATAAATGCATACGGGAGATAAATCTCCACAATGGAATTATTGCCTGCCTAGCAATTCCGAATGTTGCCGCGCATTTTGACTGCATGTCCTTGACACGTGCCACTACTCCGCCAGTATGGATGCCAACTTCTCTCCAGACCTACTTAAATACATTTCCATCCTCTGAACTTTTTAGCTTTACCACTAATTTCCCAAAATTCTTAATTACACTGACTGACAGAGCAAATGCAACACCAAGAAGGAGTGGTTCGAAAGGGATGAAAGTTGGGGAAAAACAGAGACGGCACGGACGAATAATTGATGTTTATTGCAAACCGATATGCAGGTTACACAATGCGCACGGCATCGACTCAGTAGGATGTAGGAGCACCGCGAGCGGCGATGCACGCAGAAACACGTCGAGGTACAGAGTCAATAAGAGTGCGGATGGTGTCCTGAGGGATGGTTCTCCATCTCTGTCAACCATTTGCCACAGTTGGTCGTCCGTACGAGGCTGGGGCAGAGTTTGCAAACGGCGTCCAATGAGATCCCACACATGTTCGATTGGTGAGAGATCCGAAGAGTGCGCTGGCCACGGAAGCATCTGTACACCTCGTAGAGCCTGTTGGGAGATGCGAGCAGTGTGTGGGCGGGCATTATCCTGCTGAAACAGAGCATTGGGCAGCCCCTGAAGGTACGGGAGTGCCACCGGCCGCAGCACACGCTGCACGTAGCGGTGGGCATTTAACGTGCCTTGAATACGCACTAGAGGTGACGTGGAATCATACGCAATAGCGCCCCAAACCATGATGCCGCGTTGTCTAGCGGTAGGGTGCTCCACAGTTACTGCCGGATTTGACCTTTCTCCACGCCGACGCCACACTCGTCTGCGGTGACTATCACTGACAGAACAGAAGCGTGACTCATCGGAGAACACGACGTTCCGCCATTCCCTCATCCAAGTCGCTCTAGCCCGGCACCATGCCAGGCGTGCACGTCTATGCTGTGGAGTCAATGGTAGTCTTCTGAGCGGACGCCGGGAGTGCAGGCCTCCTTCAACCAATCGACGGGAAATTGTTCTGGTCGATATTGGAACAGCCAGGGTGTCTTGCACATGCTGAAGAATGGCGGTTGACGTGGCGTGCGGGGCTGCCACCGCTTGGCGGCGGATGCGCCGATCCTCGCGTGCTGACGTCACTCGGGCTGCGCCTGGACCCCTCGCACGTGCCACATGTCCCTGCGCCAACCATCTTCGCCACAGGCGCTGCACCTTGGACACATCCCTATGGGTATCGGCTGCGATTTGACGAAGCGACCAACCTGCCCTTCTCAGCCCGATCACCATACCCCTCGTAAAGTCGTCTGTCTGCTGGAAATGCCTCCGTTGACGGCGGCCTGGCATTCTTAGCTATACACGTGTCCTGTGGCACACGACGACACGTTCTACAATGGCTGTCGGCTAAGAAATCACGGTACGAAGTGGGCCATTCGCCAACGCCGTGTCCCATTTATCGTTCGCTACGTGTGCAGCACAGCGGCGCATTTCACATCATGAGCATACCTCAGTGACGTCAGTCTACCCTGCAATTGGCATAAAGTTCTGACCACTCCTTCTTGGTGTTGCATTTGCTCTGTCAGTCAGTGTATTTATTTCTTTGTTAATAACAATGCCGAAATCTCTCGCAATGAGGGTTATTATCCAGAATTTCATTATTAATTACCCGAGGTCTTCCGAAATGCTCCGACCTCGTTCGAATGTTTGATGACTTGACTCCCGCTGTGAGTTGTCATGCCACGGAACGCGAGATGAGCTTGCAATAAAAAAATATGGTTGCACTTCATCTTTGAGTTGCAATATCTTTTTAGCAAGATAGAATTATGGGTTCAAAATAAACCATATAACAATTTAAATAAATAATTATCTCGTGAACAGCGTCATATAGGAGTTTAGCTGTACTTGAAAATGACAGCTTGTTATGGATCTTAATTCTGTGAAGATGAACTGAAACTGTACTGAAATTACTAAAACATGTTAGTCTCCAGCTACAATGCAGTTGACTGTTATTTTAAAAAAAGGTTTTCTAGCATAAATTTATGCCTCATTTCAGGGGGGATTCCTAAGTTGACAGAATGTCCTCTCAACATCACAGGATGTGACCGGGCCGTACTGAAAAGAACAATTTTCAATGGTCACAGTTCAAATGTCGTGGTTGAAGAAGTTCCGGAGAAGACGTCATTTATTTGCTTTATATCTTCCCAACCAGAATTCCTTTCCAGAATTTTCCTGAATTTCGTCCTGAAGGCTTTGACCATGTCTAGAGCTCGGAATTTAAGGCAGTAATATTTTTTTTCAATTTGCTTTACGTCGCACCAACACTGATAGGTCTTATGGCGGCGATGGGGTAAGAAAGGCCTGGATGGTGAAGGAAGCAGCCGTGGCCTTAATTAAGGTGTGAAAACGGAAAACCGCGAAAAACCATCTTCAGGGGTACCGAACTCACTATCTCCCGGATACAAGATCACAGCTGTGCGGCCCTTACCGCACGGCCAACTCGCCCGGTAGTAACAGGTTGAATAATGTAAACGTATTAAAGCGAGTAACAAGCATACCCTTCCCCGCACAACGGTTAAGCTATGAGATTTGCATAAACGATAGGGGTACGGTCTATTACAACCCCTAGAATTTATGTTACTCTCGCTGCATTACGAAAGAACGGGCTAGACACACTTCCTAACAAGCAAAATCATTCGCATTCTATCCTGTTCTTGCCTAAAAATCGTATCTCGTGGAATTTCACGTGGCCGTTTCTATATTGCACCACCGTCCCCACTGCCTTCAATGGCTACATCATTCTGCTATTGAGCGACTATGTGAGAGATGGCAGTGGACCAAAATCTGGCCGCTGTGTACGAAACATATTCACCTTCCAACACTACGGAAGAAGGAAAGAAAACTGAGAGTGGCATCACGGTTTTAATTATCATCGCAGGAAGTTCGATTTGTTTAGACATGTGACCGGGGAACTACACTCTGACTCAATGTAGCATAACAGAATTGTACCACAGCGTCTGCTCTCTATTCCGACGATCACAGGTGGCCCGTCGAAATTTCTTTGTTAACGCCCGGCACGCTTTGGAAATCCGCTCTTCAGTCCACGTGGAGTCTGTTAGTTTTGAGGCAAGCATTCTATTGGTCAATAGCCGTCTGCTATTGGTCAACAGTCGAGTCACCTCCCTCATACAGCCGTAACTGAGTCATCCACTATTAGCCAACAGTCGAGTAACCTCTCTCATACAGCCGTAATTGAGTCATCCACTATTAGCCAGCAGTCGAGTCACCTCCCTTATACAGCCGTAAATGGGCCATCTAATATTGTTCAACAGTCGAATCACCTTCGATACAGCCGTGATTCACTCATCTGCTATTAGCCAACAGTCGAGTCACCTCCCTCATACAGTCGTAACTGAGTCATCTGCTATTGATCAACAGTCGTGGCACACACCCATACAGCCGTAAATGAGTCATCTGCTATTGGCCAACAGTCGAGTCGCCTCCTTCATACAGCCGTAAATGAGTCATCTTCTGTTGGCCAGCAGTCGAGTCTCCTCCCTCATATAGCCGTAAATGAGTCATCTGATGTTGGCCAACAGTCGAGTCTCCTCCCTCATACAGCCGTAAATGAGTCATCTGATGTTGGACAACAGTCGAGTCACACCCCATACAGCCGTAAATGAGTCATATGCTATTGGTCAACAGTCGAATCACCTTCCATGCAGTCGTAATTGAGTCATATGCTATTAGCCAACAGTCGAGTCACCTCCCTCATACAGTTGTAAATGAGTCGTCTGCTATTAGCCAACAGTCGAGTCACCTCCTTCATACGGCCCTAAATGAGTCATCTGCTGTTGGCCAACAGTCAAGTCTCCTCCCTCATACAGCCGTAAATGAGTCATCTGCTGTTGTTCAACAGTCGAGTCACACTCCCCATACAGCCGTAAATGAGTCATCTGCTATTGGTCAACAGTCGAGCCGGCGGTTCGTCCTGCTTAACATTTGAGTCGCCGGTCATTCCCGAGGAAATTTCAAGAACTATACTCTCTGCAAATGAGATCGATACCACAAAATAGCCGTTAACATTCAAAATAGGCTTTTATGGGTACTGACAAACTGACAAAAAAACATTCTGGACTACTTGCACTTTATCGAGAATACTGATGACTATTTCACTCCATCAACACTCTCCAATATAATTTCACCTGTCAGTCATTAATCATTGCCCGAGAGGAGTGGGACAGGCTTTGGCAGCCGGCACAGTTCCTATCCTTGCCGCTGGATGGGGCTTCATTCATTCTCTTCCTGATCTAGTTCAAAGTGGAAATAGGCTGTAGATTTTAATTTTCGTTCATTTACCAGTTGTTACTTAAAATAATGTTGACTCTGATTATGAGCCTGATGAAGCTGCACCTAACTGTTCTAAATCAAGGATTTCTCATCCTTCAGACAAATTAAGAACAAAGGACGTTCTTCACTTGCCAGAGTTTTCTATTCCTGTGATGTAAAACAGATGTCGGTTTACACGATGCTCTGCCAAGAAGTCTCAAATATACTGTTCATCTTTTAAAGTCTTCCTGTAACCTCCAGGATAACAGGAATTATTTCGAAATGTATCGCGAATTACAACGTGAAAATCAAGTGTTACTGACAGCACAAGAACAAAGCTGAAATATTTATTTTGTTATAATCTGAAATAGTCACTTTTGAATGTGAAGTAGATTGATACCGCTTTCCACATGCCGCTACTCATATAATATTAATTAGCATTTAAATTTGTTTAAAGGAATTAAATTAGTCTACAGTGTATGAAAAAGTGGTATTAAACTAATTGTTTACACCTTAGAACCCTACGTTCACAACATTATTTTGTTATAACCTTACATCTGCGAATACTCCCTTTATTCATAAAACTTGCCATTATATTTCAGTAATTCCACCTGATGTAATTACATTTATATTAAGTTATTCATAGGTTTAGCATTTTATTTCAGTGGACCCAAATTTTTTTAGCTGAAAACCTGGCTAAAAGAACATCTGTCTTTTTAAACTTCTGAAAGTTGTGGATATATAAAATTTTTAAATTGGGATATTCATTTCCCATTGTACTGAGGAGTTTGTTAATCGTAATTTGATCCGAAGGAGATTTTGAACAGGAGCGTAATGTTATGGCCAGCAGGGCCTGCAATACAGGCGGGCCCGGGCCTTTAAGACCCTTCGAAAAATAGTGGTGCTTTCTCTCTCTTTTTTACTTCGACGAATTTCCACTTAGTTCCATCTAGCAGCAGTTCGTTGTGTAGAGTGTAATACAGCAAAGCTGTAAAAAGTACTTGTTGGGGATCTTGCCTAATATCTCCCTATTTGCGTCGTCAGCAGGAACAATTTTTACTTGTGATTTCGAAATGTAATTATGCATCATTTGGTGACAAATAATCTTAAATTCTTCATTTGTCTGCATCTTCTTCTCCAGCCTAAAAAAGCGACTGTCTGCAATGGATAGATTGTTAGAGAGTTTTACAACTCTTCTGACATCTTCAATCCTATGAGATTCATGCAATTTTTGAAGAATGGGACTGTCTTTAGTTATCAAAACACGTTCTTAATTTTCTGTGAGACAGATGGCCTCCAGTTCCCGGAATGTTGTAGGGTATCATCTGATACATGAGAAATCGTATTGGTCGTTATTTCGTTGGAGAGAGAGATGTGCTGGACTGTAATTTGGTTGACTGTAGTGTCTGATCTATTCCCGCTGAGGACCCATCCAAATATCGTTGGGAGGAGGACTAAAGATGACGTTACTCGAATTAGTCTGCGCCAATGATAATTTCGATGAATCGTCCTTCTGGACGGCTAGTCTCAACTTACCTACTAATACCAGTGCATTCATGTGGTGTGGTATTGCTGGGTGGCGTGAATACGTACTATTGCTTTCAAAGGCTGAGAGTTTGAGGTCGGTGTTAATAGAAAATCCCTTAATATCAAATTTTATCTGTCGTCTGGAACTTGTGATGCAAGAAGATGTCTCGAATGAAGTCACTAAAAGATTTATTTTGTCAGTAACCTTAAGCTGGAGTAAATCACCCAAGGATGTGTTGATGAAAATCGACTGGTTTCCGGCGTCGAGAATGCATCGGGTAAGTTTACTATTCTCAGTTGGTCCCGTTATCCATACTCGAGTGGTCTGAAGAAATGTGAAGTTTTGAGTGTAGATGTCAATTTTACCCACGGAAGTAGTCAGAATTCATCCGTCCTCACAGATTGAAACATGGTGTTGTTTCTTACATTTTGTGCACTTTGCCTTGTCTCGTTTAACACATTGTCGTGCGATTAAGGTATAGAAAACATCTGTTCGTAGGCTTCAGTTTCTTAATTCTGTCCTTGAAGTTTGTCATTCTCTTACAGTCTTGGCCCCAGTGGCGGCTATTCTCACATGATAATGGCGTATGGCCTCCGGAGAGGCCTGGTGCAGGTCTTTTTCTAGTAGACGGCCTATTAGGTGACCTGCATGTCTGTGAAGATGAGGGCCCTACCTAGGACGTTTTATAATGTTGAATACGCCACATACACCCAGCCCCCGAGCCATCGGAATTAACCAATTAAGGTTAAAATCCCCGACCCGTACGGGAATCGAACCCGGGACCCTCTGAACCGAAGGCTAGCCAACGAGTCGTGCGCTATTCTCACAGAAAACGCAGTATGAATTTGGTGGTCGTTTGTTGTTAGATTTGAACTTTCTTGTTTTGGAGTTAATACTGAAATTGGCTGCTGTCGCTACGCAAACAGTAGTTACAGAAAAATCCCCTCGTATCTTTTGAGTGGTCAAGGCACTCTGAACCTCGTCATTAAGAAATTCCGTTAGTCGTGAAATGTTGCTCTCCTTGAATTCTGATCTCTTGGCGTGAAGAAACCGACGTTGGCAAAGATCGTCGGGGAAGGCACGGAGGATTTTCGTAGCTAACATTCTTCCATACGCGTCCCCTTTTTCTCCTAGCGAGGAGAGGGCTTTAACTCTTCGGTGACATTCTATAAACTTGGAATTGAGAATATGAGGGTTGTCTGATAATGCGGGCTGATGGTGTTCGAGATAACCTAAGTGAGACTGAATTATTCAGTTTTTGTCTCCGTAACGTGATTGAAGAATCCCTTTAGTTTGTTCATACGTTTCCCCTGTGATGGATATTCCATCAACCAAACGTTTCGGTTCGCTGTCCAAGTATCCCCGTAGAAATACGTGTTCGCTGATAGTAGATACTGCCGGGCTTTTGTCCACCGAAAACTGGAATTGTTCTCAGAAACGTGGCCATGCTTCATTGTCCCTTGTAAACGGTTTTAACCTAGTAGTCGGCAATTGAACTTCAGGCGCGGCTGTGAATGAAGCTGACTGTGGACCTAAAGCCCGTGTATGAGTGAAGTTATTTGCTGCAAAGAGTTTATTAGCCTTGCAGATTGCATGCTTGGAACTTTTCATATATTCTTCGCATATCTGAACGCCATTTTCGTATTCGGCAATGAGATTATGAATGGCATCGTCCAAAAGCGTTAACTTTCCTGCAGTCAATCCAAATTGTGTTCTACTTCGTCAATTGGTGAGAAACCGTTGAATTTACTTATCTCCACAAAACAGCGAGAGACGCTTGAATGTTGAGTGGAGTGCTTTCGTTCCAGTTTTCTCCAGCAGCGTAGGTTGAGCCATAATTGTGAATGATAGGAGGATAGGTAGAATGATATGTTTGGAAATTAGATTCGAAGTTAACAGCTGATTGATATCTCAGAAGATGACTGATATACAAGTAGTCCCCCGATTGTCCCCTAGATAGAGCCACGTGTCAATCAACCGTGTTAGAATCCTCTTAGTGTATTGAACCCTTTAAGGTCCACAAAGAATATTACCTTCCTTACCTATGAACAAATCGGCATGAGATCTTTCTCTTGGGTCGTTTACGGGTTCTTCGTCACCTGCGTAGGTAAGAGGCGGGTTTCAGTAATTTAAAATATCTACTAAATGAGAGAAATGGAGTCAAAGAAATGGTTGTTTATTGACCATTGACGATGAAGTCGAAGAAACACATGACATTTTACCATCACTACACAACGAACACAATCGTATCCGTAAAAACTAACAATAATAACGATGATGAAAGATACTGGCTTCGGAGACTTTAACTCAACTGACTGAGGGGCATCCGTACTAGAAACCACTGTCTTAAGTTAAGAGTGAAATAAAGAAAGTCTGTAGATCCCTAAGATCGGCTTCCATGTGAGACTGCATGTACCATCATAATGATTCGTGATGATCCAGCCCCCGTAGCACGAGCTCTGCACTCTTGGTATAAATAAGGCAGTCCAATCGGTATGTGCCACACAGTGGTTGTACGACATGGACCCTTAATTGAATCGATGTGACCTACGACTATGTCATGGACCGACAGTAATTTACGTTAAAGTCATTGTGGATGATGACTGCAAGGAAAATGATGCTATAATGGCAGATGGCCCTAATCTAAGTCACTGAGGTTGATGACCCCTTAACCATCAAAGTTTCTAAGCTGAAGGCTGAACGCAATTAATTTACAGAAGTTGATGGCCAAGGTTTCCACATTAACAAAACCCCAGCACATCTGATGCCCAACAAATCAAAATTTAAAAAAAAAACAAAACAACAACAACAACAACAAACGTTCACAACACTTCTGGCAGTAAAGTCCCTTTGCCATCGGATGTCCCCTTAATTTTTACATTTATAAGTTGATATTTCCCAGCAAATAAAACTAAGATTTCCAGAATACATTTTCAAGTTAGTCACTTCGTTTTAAGCTAATTCTCAAATACGTAATCTCTTACTCTTAATTAACAACAAATTTTATCTACCCCGGACGAATGGTTTTTAAAATCATTCATTATTTAATTAAAGTATTTTGTTTTATGCTCATATTTTCTTCATCGCAGCTAAAAACGAACACATTTTCTTTATTACGAGTATTATTTATGTATTTATTTATTTATTTATTTATTTATTTATTTCATGACGTCACTAAACAAGCTTACATTATAACACTAACAATTATTAAGAAACTAGCTTGGATAATCCTAACATTAAATCCTACAATCTGCATAAATTATCACACAACGCAAAATAAACAAATCCCTGTCACATCGCTTCGTTACATTCAAATAAAACTTTGTACACCCTCAAATGATATCAGACAATATCACTACCGATTCTCAAATTTTGACATCCCTGAAAATGGTTATTTCCAATACATCATATCATCGTCTCATTTCCGTCGCTTCAAAAAATGAATTGAATTCTCTACTAAAACGAATCTCCCTAAATAATGAAATCTAATTCCAAACATTATACCACAAACGACAAATTTCAGTTACAATTAGTTTCCTTCTAGTAGCGAGCTAAATCGACTACCTAACAGCTGGCCGGAGTAACAGGAACGCGAGCCTCCCTTCGTTATCTCTAGACGAAATACACGTTATTCGTATTTTAACCCGTTAAAATGAAAAAAAAAAAAACCTTGCCTCGCTGGCAATTCACATGAAATATAATTCTTGACCCACATAGATTATGTGAAGTGATTTACTTTAAGACGTCACTCAATATTCTTATCCATCACGGTCCTACGGTTTCACGAGGAATCCTAATTATAGTTTGACCCTATTCCCATCTCAATATATCACACAAAATAATTTCTCGGGTTTCCTACACTGAACATCCCGGCAATCAACACTACAGGATTTCAAAATCCTGATCCACAATACTTCCTTCCTATCCCTTTTCGCAAGACTTGAAACACTCGCTAACACAAATTCTCGACACAACAATAACATGGAATATCTCTCTTGGGTGACCCACAATGCTGTTACATAGAACACTCTGTGACAACTAACCATCTCTCCCCGCATCTCTGAGCTAATGTATCAAACCGAAACTCACAACTTGACTTACAAAAAAGTTTGTCGTTATTTTCCTCTCATCCATTCTACACAGATTGCAACAGACTTCGGAATAGCAATCCCCTGTAACAAATTTTATCGCTCTCACCTCGTAACTTTCCTTCATTAAAATTGTACATCGCTTAACACAACGCTGTGCCTTTATGCCAACTGTAACTGATTAACCACGGATTACGCTTACATGAATTTCATCTTTACACTTAAGAGAACTTTATGATATATTAATGTCTTAACTTTGGCAAACCACAAATATAGAAAATAAACGTACGGAAATGATACTTTGCTTTAGACATTATACTCGTGTCTCAACCATCAAATAACTACTCTACAACACTTCACACGCTAGTTTCGCGACTTTTCCGATTATCCAAAAAAAACATACAAACAAATGACCTTTTGTCATATTCCTCTGACATTTTGACGAAATAAAAGGGTGGCCAAAATGCGTCACATATACACACAAAAAATGGTGACATCATGACATTAAAAAAATCATTCTACAAATGTGATAATTAACATACCCGTATTCGTACGTCGTCTCCCATCATTACAGATCCACCAGCATTTAAATCTTTTTATTTGGCCATCTCGACAGATAGTGGCTTTATAAAACATATTTTTCTTTTGTTTTAATTTTATTTCCATTCACCTGAAAATAATGACATAAACAACAAATGCCGTTCACACGTTCTCCTCCTTAGACGGACCGAACACGTTTGTCGAACACCGACGCGCACACTCAATATTTTAGAATACAACAATTATATTTACAACTTCAATTGCAGGAATTAAGGAATCGCGGCATTAGAATTGCCGTCTGTTACCTGTCTCTGAATTTACATGATGATTCCTCATTTGGAATACCATCAAACCCTTATCGGAAGTATTTTGGCTGACTAATTTATATTATGCAACTTTCGGCAATTGCCGACCTCAACCCTATAACACAACCGTTTAAACCATAGTTCATAGAATGTTTACGATTCGGTACTTTTAAAACCTATCTCCGCTTGGAGATGATGATACAGCCACCTTCGACCAAAACCTATCTTCACTTTTGGGACTTAGTCTCCCAAACGCTGGTTTATAAAGTTACTGTGAAATATGTGGACACAATGCGAGATTGCAAATGGCGCACCATTCTTTTTTACCATTTACTCCCACTCTGATGCCATTTTCATTTACCGCCAAATTTTTACAGACACGTTTCTACTCCTTAAAAATGTACTGTAGGCAGGTGTCTATGTAACACATAGTTGTTTAGTTTAGTAGCAGTGTTACTGCTAAGCATTTAAGGATTTCTCTTAACTCAATTAGGCTAATTGTTAAATTACCTCATAAGTTAGGTACTATATTTGGTCGATGTAACAGAGCTCGAACGAACAGGCGCGTTTTTTTGACGAATTTCCTTCTGGAGCTATTTAGCGGTCTAAAATCTGTATCATTAATGATAAAATTGTTTCACTTACAACTTTCTAACCTTTACTACGGCAGTTTCGTCGCCAAATCTGCTTAAAATGTACTTTTTATTAGAACAAATAGTCCAACATATCCATGCTCCTTTTACACGTGCGGGTGACGTAATTTCTTTAGCGTGAGATTGAGACACACCACCTGTTACTCCACGAGTCGTCTCTGGTCAGAGATGTAGCGAGATCTCATGACTTGTAATTTATACGGGACCTCATCTAATGATTTTAGGACTCTGGTGGGTTCAGTATATATATTTATTAATCTTGTTGATTTTTCCGTACTCTGTTGGTGCTTTGGATGAATCTCAAATACCCTATTCGTAATGAATTTAGTCTTCTCAAAGGATATCTGAAGTCCAATTTCTCCTTCTGTTTCTTTCAGAAGGTTGATTTTTTCTAAGGCAGTCTCTATACTTCTAGAGAGAATTATTCTGCTCAATAATAATAATAATAATAATAATAATAATAATAATAATAATAATAATAATAATAATTGTGCCGGGAGGTACACCCCTACGCCGCACATTTAAATATTGCGCCAATTAGAACTCCTCTACAGGAGAAACACTGAACTTGGAACTAGACCTACTTAAACTTTTCCTCAGAAGATGTCACTACCGTACTTTTGTGATTATGAAGTTGCCAGTACTGTGTGAATTTCAACTTGTTTTGTTTTCCATTGATCAAGAAGTGTGGACATTCTCTCATAGATGTCACTACACGAACTATGATCATGCACCCTGGTGCGAAGTGAATGAACCTTTAAAAAAAAATGTATTAATAAGTTTTTCTTTGCTAAATTTTGTTCATTCATCTTTGGGTTGGCAATATTTATCTTTTCTTTCCGCCAGTTTTGAATTCAGCCAATTCCTAATTTCTGTAATTAATTTTCAGCCTATAACGTATTTCTTCGATTTTGAGCATAACTTTTGATGTTAACCAATAAAAAGCCGTGGGTCTGTTTTGATTATTCAGGAAAGGTCTCGAACCTTCCCCGAGGGTTTATAAACTGCGGATTTTCACTTGATCAACATCTAACTAAGTGTGTATATGTGAAGCAGGAGGCGGGAGGTGCCTCTTTCATCAGGCAGCAGTACTTCGACAAGGTATGGCCACTTAACATCTTCACCTTTTGCTAGCTCCGCAGTTTAATCCGAGGGATAGGTCCGAAACTTTTCCATGTAACCTACTTTTCTAAATATGTAATTTTTGCCGGCTTATGTGAAACTTCATAAAATCTTTAACTGTAAATCGGGGATAGAGAGTGCTGTACCCTCTCGAGCTCCCCTTCATATTGGTTTGAGGTGACTACGTTTCGTAACTGGTTTTCTTCCTTTCTGTAATATCTTAAATTATTCTTATACGAGTCACCTCCATAGTTTGGGAATAGCCACTGTTTCATCGGCCTAGTGCCTTTTAGGTTTTAGAATGAGTATTTAGGAGTGCTAGTACACGCCTCCATTCATTTTGGTATTTCGGGCCATTTACTTAACCTGTTCTTTTTCTGCTAAGGCCCAGTAGGTTGGGTACAAGATACCCCCGTGTCATTTTTGGTAAGTTGTGCCTTGATGGCAATTAATTGTAAAGTCTGGTATTGCCTTTAAGAGGCTTGAAAAACTGAGAGCGTGTCAGCTCTTTTCAAGTGTTGTAAAGGTGCCTCTGGGAGGCTTGACATTGACATTTTGGGAGCATGTGCTCCAGGCATTAGGGGATTTCTGCCCTTGCATTAAAATTTGTGCTTTGGCAAAAATGAGATAAGAGCTCAAAATTATAAAACTAGGGGCGCGTAGCCCTAGAGTGTAAAAATCACTAAAATTGGGATCTTTCTTGTCTTGTTTCTAGTTTGTCATTGTACCTGATATACTACTGTGTTCACTTAATGAAAGATTGTTAAGTTTGAAATTCTAAAAAAGGAAAGAAAATATAACCTTGTTACAGTTAACTTTGATTTGGTAGTTAGACCCATTCACCCCTGCTGATCCACCAACCACGGTAATAATAATCATAACAATAATAATAATAATAACTCTCCGAGCCACTCATCCCGACATTATTACTTTAGTCTATTATAGCGAGCGAGTTGGTCGCGGTTGCATTCGGGATATAGTGGGTTCGAAGCCCACTGTCGGCAGCCATGAAGTTTTCCAAGGTTCCCCACTTTCACAGCAGGCAAATTCTGCGGCTGTACCTTAATTAAGGCCTTGGGTGGTTCCTTCCCACCTCCAGCCCTTTCCTACCACATCGTCGCCATAACACCTACCTGTCGGTGCGACGCAAATCAATTTGTAAAAGAAAATATTTTTTCTAACTTCGGGTCGGGGAAGAGATGAGATGAAATTATATGCCGACATTGCTTTACGACCGGTTGCCCTTCCTGATGCTAACCTCAGTTCATGGTGAATAAAACTGGGTCAGGAGGTGGAAGAGATCGGCTGTGGCCTATGAATGGGAACTTTTCTGGTATTTACCTAGAAGTGAAAGTGGAAAACCACGGAAAACAATCCTCAAGGGAACAGACGATAGGTTTCGAACTCACTCGTATCCCGAATTCAGAGTGCATGGCTCCACAGCCGAACTGCGGTATCACGCGCGGCCACTCCGTCCTATTTTATTATTATTCTATTATTATTATTATTATTATTATTATTATTATTATTATTATTATTATTATCATTATTATTTCATTTGTATATTTTGCCATTTACAGTATATTGGTAAGCTGGAAGATATCCACATATGTAGGTATGAGTAATTTGTTTTGCACGAGTGAGAAAACATTGCTTTAATAACTCTGGTTATTCTATGAGTCATGTAAATATCCCAGTGTCTTATGAGATGTATTTGTTGTGGTCGTCGGGAAGTTCGTATGAGTCATGTATGAGATGAGCTTGTTGCTGTATTGGGAAAGTTCGTTGACTCATCCGAGGCAAACCCCAGAGTTTGTTATTGTCTTGGGAGGAAGAAGTAGTTCAGGGCTTGGTCTTGACTAGAGATCACTCATGATTGGTGGGCAAGCACCAATCCAGACGTATCATCTGAGAGGAGGGGGATGTTGATGTCTACAAAGGTTGATCATACGGCGGCAACCAGGAACTTTGTAAGGGGAATTGTAAAGGTGATTGTAAGGGAACGAGAAGGAAGATAACTACAAGCAGTAACACTGTATGAGAGAACTACAACTGACGTACTGTACGGGAAGGAAGTGGTGCTGATACGCGGTACTGGAGTGACACGGCTGCAATGGACTGGATTTCAAACGTTCGTGGAGCGTAGTCTTGTTATGTTCGTGGAAAGTGGCTGATTGTGGACAGTGCTTGCGCATTAAGTATTGTAGCACTTGTGGCGGCCTAGCATTATATGTTGGTGAAAGCTATCTCAGACTTTCCATAAATTTATGTTGAGGATCGACAGACGTGTGTATATATCTTTACAACAAGTGTTAAAATATGTGAACACAGTAGTACAAGGTACAGTGTCTGTGTGATGTGATAACTGCCGACTATGAGAATCGGTAAGTCGAATTGATATAGAAACAGTGAAGGGTATTTATCTTCATACATGTACATTGTTCATCGGACTATCTACAAATGGTAGCTTAGTTCTCGCTTTCGTTTTCCCACTGTTTTCATTATTATTATTATTGTTGTTGTAAATATGGAGTCTTCCAGCAATATTTTATGTGTGTATTATATGTATAATGTTGTATGTTGATGAGGTGCTCATGCACGGAATTTGTTAAGAATATAGGTAGCTATTTTAGAATCAGTGTTATTGATGAACCTAGGTGCAGTTCCTACCTAATTAGTCGTTTTCAGGAGGTTAGGTAAGGCCTGCAGCAGATGTACCAGTACGCAGCATTATGTACACGCCCTGGGATATACAGTTTATCATGCTCTTATCTAAATTCGAGGGATCCATTCTGGTGAACTCTGGCGCCCATACTACGGACATTTCGGTTAATTATGCTTATTAATTTTATTAAGTTTTTGAGTAATTTTATTTATATATTTTTATTCATGATTTTATTTATTATTATCATCAAAAAGTTACACAGTGTTAATCTCCCCTGGTCCATTCTCAGGATGTGTCTGAAAAACACCTTCCTTCTTTTCCGTATGACGTCCGAGATTTTCTCTATCTTGGTGTACAGTTTTTGATTCGGTCGTCTTCTAAATTGACCGTTCTCTATTCTTCGCGAGCCCAATAACTTCTTGAGAATCTTTCGTCCCACAATTTCTAATCTTTTAAGTGCTCCTGTTCTTACATTTATAACAGTTTCTTCTACGTACAAGGCTTCAGGGTGCATCACTGTCAGGTGATGTCTTAATTTTGCATTCATCGAAATATTCTTCTTATCGTAGACGTTCACATTTAGCCTGTATGCTAAATTCATTTTGTTTATTCGAGTTTCCATTGCTTCTTTTTCTGTCAGCCGACTTTCTATCCATTCTCCTAGATATTTAAAATTCTCCACCTTCTGATTTTTCCCTCTTTCTATTGTCATCCATCTAGGAGCTGCCTTGATGTTTGTCATAGACTATACTGTGCCTTTTCGATATGGACTTTTAAGCCTGCTTAAGCCGTTCGTCTCTGTAGTTGCGTGATATTATTATTATTATTATTATTATTATTATTATTATTATTATTATTATTATTATTATGTGAATTTCCATTGATATGTAAGCTTGTTCTATAGAACGACTCAATTTCGGAAGCCTCCTTTCCAGAGAAAGATTCTCTTCGTGCAGTATTCCATTACAGGTCACATGTTCTGTAGGTATAAATAACGTTGGAATGCCTCTTTATCAAAAACTACCCCCTGAGACTCGACTCTGTTGTTAGACGACAAATTCCGCGCGTGTTTGCTGCAATGAGCTAACTTGTCTCTTAATTACTTGTTAAATTAAGAATTTCATTTGCGCAGTTTCCACAAATCAACCCAGTCATCACACCGTGGGTATGAGGGGAGCAGTGGGGGTGGATGTAGCTACAGTAGCTGCTCGACGCGACATCTAGCGGTGAAATAGGTGAACAACTCTTCTAAAACACTCCTGATAACATTCTCTCCGCCTTATTGCACTCCCTCCCATCTCACCGTGCCGGTTTTTCTTTCTTTCTCTCAACTCTTCTTCTTAAAAATATTTCCGTGCAAGACAAGAGGGAAAAATATAGAAAAGAAACAAATTCTGGGATAATTAAATGCCGTAGTAGGGGAAGAGTGGGTGGAAGGTTTGTGAGGGTAGGATGGGCGTCTTTCCTTTGGTGATACCGAGGAAATGAAGTGGGGAGTGTAAGAAGTAACTAAGAAAATTAAGAGGGACCCTATACAGTAAACTGAGCCATTCTACTCTCTTTCCTTTGTTTGGTCTTTAAAAGAAGTGAGTTAATCTTCCGACTACAAAAGGAGAGAGGAAAAAGTTTTATTGGATTCATTTTACAAGAAGGGTTATTTTTATATAATAATTAAATATGTAATTTAAGAGTAAATCATCTTGTCGGATTTAAATTAAGAAATACTTCTGTTCTTGGTGCATGCTTAATGTTAACTGATTTCCTTGAACCATCTCCCTGTCGTAGCAAGCTTAGATTTTTACGAGACTGTCGGTATCGTTACCATCATCAAAATACCTCTGATTTCATGTGGAAACCAAACCGGAGGAACTTAAATTTCTATTTTAAATCCTCCGGCCATGTTTCCTCCAGTTTTCCATATGTCAGTGCACTCAAAACAAAGATCTTGAAGAATGACTTCGTCTCCAAACTGTTGCGTTCCCTTAGTGACAATTTTTTCTTGATTTGACAGATTTGACTCGCTATCAATAACCTTTAGTTGATTTTTGGTAGGTATTCATTGTCAGAAGGATACCGACACAAGTGTTGGCGGCTAAGATAGTGGTAAAGAGGACAAAAAAGAGGCCCGAAACAAGATGTATAGACTGTCAAGAATAGTAGGCTACAAGATTTGTTTACAAGTTGTTTTACGTCGTGGTGGTGATGGTGGTGATTATTGTTTTAAGAAGAAGTACAACTAGGCAACCATCCTCTGTTTTACGTCGCACCGACAGAGATATGTCTTATGACAACAATGGGATGGGTAAGTGCTGGGAGTGGGAAGGAATCGTCCGAGGCCTTAATTAAGGTACAGGCCCAGTATTTGCCTGGTGTGAAAAATGAGAAACCACGGAAAACTATCTTCAGGGCTGCCGACAGTGTGGTTCGTACCCACTTGCTGTTGGTTGAGTCATCAATCCATAGACGGGTTTAATGCAGCCCTCCATGCCACCCTTCCTGTGCTAACCTTTCCATTTCTACGTAACTACATCCGCTCTAATCTGCTTGTCATATTCATACCTCGGTCTATCCCCACCGATCTTACCGCCTACGCCCCCCCCCCTCAAAAACAACTGCACAAGACCTGGGTATCTTAAGATGTGTCCTATCATTCTATCTCTTCTTCTGATCAAATTTAGCAAAATCGATCTCCTCTCACCTTTTCGATTCAGTACCTTTTCATTCGTGATTCGATCCATCCATCTCACCTACAGCATTCTTCCGTAACACCACATTTCAAAAGCTCCTATTCTCTTTTTCTTAGTTATTTATCGTCGATGTTTCACTTCCATACAATGTCACGTTCCAAGCGAACGTCTTCAAAAACATTTATCTCCCACTATCTCCCGTATACTGGATACTGGCCGTACTTAAGCGATTGCAGCTACCGAGCTCGGTAAACAGTATAAGAGAAAGAAGACTGGACTCGAATACAATTCCTGAAGAGGAGTTGTGATAGGAGAGCCAACGGTGGAGAAGTACCACCAACACTCCGACCTGGCAGGAGCTACAACTAGCTTGCCCCTACGATCCGTCTTCTCCAAATGAATTTATTTTGTGCCGTTCTTTTAGTTTCTTCATAACTTTTGAAACTAGTTTAAATTAAATGCATTTCTTGGCGTTTTTCCTTCAAGTATTCGAATGATTAAAACACCATGTCGCAATCTGTACCCCAGCCATGTTGATATTCTTTTGCTTATTTGATTGATTAGCTGTCGCTTCTCGATGACTCGCTCGAATACACATTGGTGTGATCATCTTCTCCAACCAGCATAATTTTCCAAACGTTGCCAACACCACATTTCAAAGGCTTTTAGTATATTTATGTCCCCTTTGTTTAATGTCAAGGTTTTTCCCACAATATCACAACTAGCCGCACGTAGGTTTTTACAAGCTTTTCCCTTACACTGAGGAATATGTTGCGTTTGTTACGAAGTGCCTAATTCGCCATGGATTTCCGACTTCTAATTTGAGTTCCGCAACGAAGATCTTAGGTCTGAATGTGTCCAATGTATTTAAACTGTTTTACTTCTTACACTACTCCGTTATAGTAACATCCAGTATCTGCGAGTGTTTACTTATCATCGGAATGTTTATCTTTTTGGGGATTGATTTTCATACCAAAAGTCCACAACTTTGTCATTAAAGCACTGTGACATTTTTCTTAAAGTCGTTGGGTCTCCCGGTATCAATGCCAGATCATTAGCAGATTTAATATTCTGAATAAGTTCTCTAGAAAGTTGTACTCGCATATTAGAATCAGCCCCTGTGGGTGGGGGACGGAGATGTAAATACACCCACGTTATCTTCTGCCTGTCCTACGAGGCGACTAAACGGGGCGACCAATTGGTTATTGAATTAGAACCACGAAACTCCTTCTTAACAGTACCATCAGGCGGGGAAAACCATGCGTTGCCTTTAATTGCGAGTAGTACAACTCTGTTGGGTACACAATAGGTTTGTGATTAGTAACAATAGTGGATGGGTTACTATGGGTTTATACTAGCCGTGATTAGTACCACTATATGCGGAACACCACGAGCTTACGTTGCCTGTGATTAGTACCATTGAGTCCGACTCGTTGGCTGAATGGTCAGCGTACTGGCCTTCGGTTCAGAGGGTTCCGGGTTCGATTCCCGGCCGGGTCGGGGATTTTAACCTTCATTGGTTAACTCCAGTGGCCCGGGGGCTGGATGTTTGTGCTGTCCAGAACATCCCTGCAATTCACACACCACACACAACACCATCCTCCACTACAATAACACGCAGTTACCTACACATAGCAGATGCCGCCCACGCTCATCGGAGGGTCTGCCTTACAAGGGCTGCACTCGGCTAGAAATAGCCACACGAAATTATCGTACCATTGTGAGAAACACCATGGGTCTGCGTTACCTGTGGTTAGTACCCACTATGTGAGGAACATCATGGGTTTGCGTTGCCTATGAGTGGCACCATTATGTGAGAAACACCATGGGTCTGCGTTACCTGTGCGATGTACAATACTTGTGAGTATTAAGTTACCATAACGTTTGGAACACCGTGAGTCTACGCTACTCTTGATTAGTACCGCAACTTGAGAAATACCATGGTTCTACTCTACTAGCGATACGTACCGTTATGAAGTGCCCTTGATCTGGATTTAGGACCCCTTTGGACAACAAGAATCATCCATTCAGAACTGTGCCTTTGTTAGCAGTCCCTTGGTCAGTAATACTAATCTTTCAATATAGTTTCTCGGAAGGTGAGGAATTACGAGTCGGTTCCACTGATTGTTTTAAGTTCATAATCAATGTTCATCGCCGTCCTTTAGAATTCCAGTCAGTGGATGAACTTTAGACTTTTAAATTGTCACTGCATTTTGTCTCATTCCGTACCATTAGGGGCCGTTGACCTAGACGTCAGGCTCCTTTAAACAACAAGCATCATCATCATGATCATATTAGAATCCTTTAAGGACCGATTCGATAATTATAAGCTCGGCCCAGATATGTTTATACATAACCAGCAGAGGCGTAGGCCTAACGTTAGGGCCTGCAATGCGGATGGGCCCGAACCTTTAAGGGGCCCCGCAGTCTCCTCTCGAAAGATAGAAGTAATATCTACCGTAATGTCTTTCAGCACGGAAATGGTGAAGGCGGTTTGGTAGAATCAGTCGAAATAGTTCGTTTTACAATTTGTACGTAGAGGAATTGCCATCTGGTTTCATCTAGCTGCAGTCATTATAATTTTGTTGAGTGTAACATAGCACAGCCCTAAAGAACGCTTGCCTTTCTCGTCCTTCGCAACACCGCGATAATCATATTATGCTCAAATTTTGCTGAACGTTTCACTTTTATGGTCGATGGATGCAGAGTGGGTCTCGGCCCATAAGTGGTCACGGCTGGTCCGTGGTCCAACAGCTCTGTACTCTGACCGGCCAACCGAGCAGAGGAGGAGTGGCCAACACCCTCACCCTCACAAATCTCCCGGCCTGAGAGACGACGTTGCCGTCTAAGACGCCCGCTTCCCCTTCAGAGGAGGAATGAAATCTTTTTTGCTGTAGAAGTAGTAGTCACTTTTATTCGACAACAATGAATAATGTCAATAAGAAGTTGGTGTAGTAACAATCATTAAAGCCAGTTTCAAATTGTTTCAAGTTGTGCGACTTGATATTTTTCAAATTTTATTTGAACATTTTTTAAATTTAATTTTGTTCGTATAATTTTCTGCGTTGTAATTACATTACTAAAAGTGAGACTTCGTGTCGGTTACAAAGTATTGTTATGTAGTTAGAGAAATCAAAACAAGTAGAAGTTCGAAATTTTTTTATTGGTGTACGGTTGGCATTTCAGCAGCTTAGCCGATAAACTATGGAGGCAGTGAAACAAAACCTATAAAACATTACTTTTGAAAGAAGGAAGGGCTTCCTTTACATTAGATGCTCTAATATCCCAGAGTCGGAAGAAAACTAAATGTGAAACTCTGTTTAATATGATTTGTCTCCTCTGCTGCCCTCATTTCCGATAGATAGGGTTACAGCCTGCCTGAATATTGGCGGAAAGTAGCTGGCAAGTTAGATAACTTTGCGCATGCTATATGATTGTTCCATCAACAACGGGGTAATACAGCTAGTCTTCCTATAAATGAATATTTGCCCCAATTTGCCCTCTAGAATTCCAGTTTTACCTTCATATATTTATCTTTCCCATCGTTAAATGCTCCACTCAAGCTAGTCTTTGAATCTGCCTCAAGGTAAAATAACACCGTGTTCATCTCAAACCAATCCCTCAGTTTCTTCAGCCATAGAGGTGTGACAAACGGTTATTTTTGTGTAACTGCTACACCTGTCACTGCTACAAGAAAGTAATTGTGAAAAGTAACAGTTAAAAATAACGTCCGACGTTACTCACCTTTTATTGGTCACGGCTTCAAGCTTGTCTGTGTTGCGAAGTCCCCATTCATTCACTCGCACATGCGCGCACGCATCACTACACTGTTGAAAGTCGGTGCAGCAAAACACGCATTCCTATTTGCTATGGAGTAAACGAGAGGCAGACAACGGATGAAATGAGAAGACAACATAGCGTCTTTTCTGAAATCTAGAGGAGTGAATATGACAATGCCCCGACGAAGGATAGAAGACAAGAATACATGATGATCTGCCAGCTAAACCTCGTCACAAACCGATACAAGAGGATCGATTAAGTAAAATGAAGTAATGTTATGTTATCTATAATATCAATATGGAAAGTTAGCATACTAATTTATTTATGGTTCCAGAAAAATTATACGGGGGAAACGTATAATAATATTATAATGTAGGTAGCCTTGCGCGATGTTTGAGTCAACTATTACTCCTGAAGAGTTGAATACGTCATAACAGTTTACACTTTAGTTACCAGATGACAGCAGCAACTTTACAAAATTACACTATAGAGTATTTGACTTAAATCAATCTTCTACGAAAGCACTCTCACTTGGTTAACTATCTGAACTCTGAAGGTCACATTCTGTGTCTGTAAGCTGCTACTAGTGACAGTTCCCACTTCCCAGTTACTGTTTTCACTAGTAGGTTACTGTGTTGTCGTTACTTTGTAACCCGTTATTTTTTGTCCTCGTTCCATTTGTAACAGTGGCATGCATGTAACTGTGACAAAGTAACTGCTACGATATTTTTCAGCCATCTCTATTCAGCCAGGAGTCAAGTCTCCGTTGCCCCAAGATCTTCCCCACCATCAGCAACTGTAGAATAGTGTAAGAGAAGGCCCAATGGCCTTAACTACGCCAATAAAGACATTTATCTATCTATCTATCTATCTATCCATCTATCTATCTATCTACTTGCCAATTCGCATCACGTAGCCTATCCGAAATATTCAAGTTCCCTGTTCTGGATGGAAAGGAGTAGGCCTACTTCGGTCTTCTTGTTTAGACTTCCTATCACCCCAATGTTCCTTAATCTTTCAGTCCACGGCAGACGCGCTGACTTCGTGTAATTATTGTGGGGGCATGATTAACATGATGAACAATTAAGGCAAACATTCCTATATAACAACAACATTCACAAACAAATAGAAAGAAATAGAACAATAATAGGGCTTCTTTCTCAATTACATTTTTGAACGAGTCTTACGTACTGAGTCTTCAATACTATTCACAATTAAACAGAAAAATAGCACTTGATTCATAAACACAGTAAATATTTTGAAGGAATGCTTTATGTACGAAGCTATCAAGAACAATCGTGAGTAAAAAAATGGAACTTGCTTCATAAATACATTTTCTTAGTAAATATCCTATTACCGAACTGTGTTTGGCTCCGTGGCTAAATGGTTAGCGTGCTGACCTTTGATCAAGGGGTTCCCGGGTTCGATTCCCGACAAGGGTGGGAATTTTAACCATAATTGGTTAATTTCTCTGACACGGGGGCATCATTTCATCCTCATCACGACGCGCAGGTCGGCTACGGGAGTCAAATCAAAAGACCTGCACCTGGTGAGCTGAACATGTCCTCAGACACTCCCGGCACTAAAAGCATACCCCATTTCATTTCATTTCATTTCATTTCATTTCATTTCACCGAGCTGTACATTATGAATTTCATGATACGAAACGTGAAAAACTCTACCACCAGATCCTCATTTCTGGATATAAAACCATCTACTAACTACTCCAGATTTAACGCCTTAGCAGGCTCCGAAGACTACCAAAGTCCACGTTTTAGGCCTAAGGGGACTTAACATATAGGAGAAGATTCTTTTGGGAGGGGGAGGGGCAAAATGCCAAAATGCCACTCTGCCTCCAAAGATCATTTTTGGGAGGGGGGGGGGGTGAGGGGCAGAAAACGCCTTGAATCCCCCCCACCCCCACCCAAAGTCGGCTGCCAGTGGGGTCCATGGGAAAAGCCCACATTTCGATGGCTTCCAGCTTCTTGCACATGGTCTGGCTTAGAGTCCATGCTGCCATTCCATACAATTGTGTTGGAAATGCATAATAGCTCTTGACCACTCGCAGCCTCAGATCTAGATTCAGATTGCGATTCCTGAGGAGCTTCTTCATCTTCATGAAGGTGTTACGCGCATGGTAATGAGGAGTGAATGAATGATCGTGAACGAAATTTGGTAAGGAGGTGGAAGGAATCAGCTATGAATAAGAACTATTCCGGCATTTTTCTGGAAGTAAAAATGGGTAAACCGAGCTCGAAAGCTGCAGTCGCTTAAGTGCGGCCAGTATCCAGTAGATAGTGGGTTCGAACCCCACTGTCGGCAGCTCTGAAAATGGTTATCCGTGGTTTCCCATTTTCACACCAGGCAAATCCTGGGACTGTACTTTAATTAAGGCCACGGTCGCTTCCTTCCCTTTCGTACCCACTTCCTGACTCGTCGTCGCAGTAAGACCTGTCTGTGTCGGTGCGACATAAAGCACTTTGTAAAAAAAGGGTAACTACTGAAAACCAGCCGACGGTGAGGTTCGAACCCACTATCTCCCGAATGCAAGCTCACAGCTGCGCTTCCATAACCGCACGGCCAACTCTCTCTGTACACTGTATGTATTAGTGCCATATATTATTACAGTATTTCCATAATGACACACATATCATAGTGACTAAAAAGTGGTAAAAAAAACAAAACAGCTTCGCAATAAAACGACCATATAACAAATGAAACACGCAGACCGTTAACAACAAACAACAGAGCAACGAATTAGAAACAAACAACAATCAAAACCACACATGGTGAAACAATTGAATTAGAATTCAAACAAGAATCGTAACAATAAGTCAACCGCAGTAGCAAATTAGAAATGAGCGTTAATATGCTTGTGTTGCGCACATAATGTAGAGCAGGCCGCCGCTTTCCACATTGCATCTGCCAAGTTGAGCGTAAAATTGAATTATTATCCAATACGTTAGTTGACAAGGGGATTTAACAGTGGTTTAATTAACAAGGACATCACGGGAACGCGGGAGGGAGGGGGTAGTAATTAGTTTGAAAAGCTAATGTGCTAGCTACGTTCACTATCTCACTCTGCATGCCTGTAGATACTGCTGCACACACACAAACACCGCTACCCTGTTTCCAGTGGAACGATCGGCGAACCAGTCAGGTGAACTGGGGCCACAATTTCCAATTGGAAACTTTAAGAATTTTATATACATAAATACTGTATTTTTTAAAACATTTTGACCCATATTTCTCTTTTATTGTAGAGGTGTGACAAACGGTTATTTTTATGTAACTTCTACATATGTCACCGCTACAATAAAGTAACTGTGGAAAGTAACAGTTAAAAATAACGTCCAACGTTACTCACCTTTTACTGGTCACAGCCTGGTCACGGCTTCAAGCTTGTCTCCTTACAGCTGCCCATTGATTCACTCGCACATCCGTGCACGCATCACTCCACTGTTGAAAGTCGGTGCAGCAAAACACTCATTCCTATTTGCTATAACGTTAACGAGAGGCAGACAACGGGTGAATTGCGAAGACAACATAGCGTCTTTTCTGAAATCTAGAGGAGTGAGTTTGATAATGCCCCGATCAAGGATAGAAGACAAGAAAACATGGTGATCTGTCCGCCAAACCTCGACACAAAGCGGTACAAGAGGATCGATTACGTGAAATGAAGTAATGTTATGTTATCTATAATATCATCCGGCTCCATGGCTGGCCTTTGGTCACAGGAGTCCCGGGTTCGATTCCCGGCAGGGTCGGGAATTTTAACCTTAATTGGTTAATTTCGCTGGCACAAGGGCTGGGTGTACGTGACGTCTTCATCATCATTTCATCCTCATCACGACGCGCAGGTCGCCTATGGACGTCACATCGAAAAACCTGCATCTGGCGAGCCGAACTTATAATCTATCTATATCTCATATGTTATATTCTATATCTTATATCTATAATATCAATATGGAAAGTTATCATACTAATTTATTTATGATATAAGAGAAATTATACGGGTGAAACTTATAATAATAATAATAATAATAATAATAATAATAATAATAATAATAATAATAATAATAATAATAATAATAATAATAATAATAATAATAATAATAAGATAATGCAGGTAGCCCTGCGCGATGTCGGAGTCAACGATTACCCCTGAGCAGTTGAATATGTCATAACAGGTTACACTTTAGTTACCAGATGACAGCAGCAACTTAAAACAAATACACTTTACAGTGTATTATCCACTGTAGTGTATTTGACTTAAAGCAATCTCCTACGAAACCGCTCTCACTTGTAAGACATGCGTACTATCTGAACTCTGAAGGTCACATTCTGTGTCTGTAAGCTGCTACTAGTGACAGTTCCCACTTCCCAGTTACTGTTTTCACTAGTACGTTATTCTGTTGTCGTTACTTGGTAACCAGTTATTTTTTGTCCTCGTTACATTTGTAACGGTGACACGTATGTAACTGTGACTAAGTAACTGCTACGTTATTTTTCAGCCATATCTATTTTGTAGTCTCCGTGGCTCAGACGGCGGCGGCGCGCCGCACTCTCATCGCTTGGTTCCGTGGTTCAAAGCCCGGTCACTCCATGTGAGATTTGTGCTGGTACTAGTGGTACTCCGGTTTTCCCTGTCATCTTTCATTCCAGCAACACTCTCCAATATCACGTCATTTCATTTCATTTCATTTCATCTGTCAGTGTCCGGCTCCATGGCTAAATGGTTAGTGTGCTGGCCATTGGTCCAGAGAGTCCCAGGTTTGATTCCCAGCTAGGTTGGGGATTTTAACTTTCATTGGTTAATTACGATGCGTCGGAGGCTGGGTGTTTGCGCCGTCTTCATCATTAAAATTCATCACAGGTAGGGCCCAGTCTTCATAGACGTGCAGATCGCCTATTCGACGTTAGCTCGAAAGACCTGCTCCTGACCTCTTCGGAGGACACACGCCATTATTATTATTAGACCTATTATTATTATTATTATTATTATTATTATTATTATTATTATTATTATTATTATTATTATTATCTGTCAGTCATTAATCACTGCTCCAGAGGAGTGTTTCAAGCTTCGGCAGCCGGCATAGTTCCTATTATTGCAGATTTTTTTTACAATTGGCTTTACGTCGCACCGACACGAATGGGTCTTATGGCGATGAGAGGATAGGAAAGGGCTAGGAATGGGAAGGAGACGATCGTGGCCTTAACTAAGGTACAGTCCCAACATTTCCCCACGGTGCAACAGCCCCGAAGGCCTGCGGATTACGAAGTGGCGTGTGCTCAGCACGACGAATCCTCACGGTCGTTATTCTTGGCTTTCTAGACCGAAGCCGCCATCTCACCGTCAGATAGTTCCTCAATTGCAATCACGTAGGCTGAGTGGACCTCGAACCAACCCAGATAAAAATCCCAGTCCTGGCCGGGAATCGAACCTGCGGCCTCCAGCTAAGAGACAGGCACGCTACCCCTAAAACGTGGGGCCGGCGGCCCCAGCAGTCACCTAGTGTGAAAATTGGAAACAACGGAAAATAATCTTCAGGGCTGTCGACGGTGTGGCTCGAACCAGCTATCTCCCGAATGCAAGTTCAGAGCTCCGCACGCCCCCAACCGCACGGCCAACTCTTTTGGTGATAAAATTTCATTTCAGCTGTCAGTCATCACTCATTAGTCATTGCCGCGGAGGTGTGCGATGGGCTTCGGCAGCCGGCACAGTTCCTATCCTCACCACTAGGTTCATTTCATTCCTGACCGAGTCGAATGGCTGGAAACAGGCTGCAGAATTTCATTTCTATACTCTTCAATATTTTGTCTTATATTTCTCTTTTATAGCCTCCCTAACTCAGGTGGCAGTGCGCCGGCCTCTCGCCACTGGGTTCCGTATTTCAAATCCCGGTCGCTCCGTCTGAGATTTGTGATGTTCAAAGCGGAAGCGGGACAGGTTTTTCTCAGGGTACTCAGATATTCCCTGTCGTCTTTCATTCTGGCAACATTCTTCGATATCAATTCACAATTACATTTGGCTTTACGTAGCACCAACACAACGATGGGATAGGAAAGGGCTCGGAGTGGGAAGGAAGCGACCGTGGCCTTAAATAAGGTACATCCCCAGCATTGGCCCGGTGTAAAAATGGGAAACCACGGAAATCCATCTTTAGAGCTGCTGACAGTGTGGTTCGAAACCACTATCTCCCGAATGCAAGCTCACAGCTGGGCACCCGTAACCGTATGGTCAACTCGCACGGTATTACAGTATTGATGCAGTAGTTGGTGATATCAGTTCATTTCATCTGTCAGCCATTAATCATTGCCGCGATGGGCATCGGTGTTAATATAAGAAATAATCTTCATTGTGGTAACCTATTAACGAGTTTGAGAGAGGTTCCAGGTCTTTTCACATGGGGTATTTAGGGGTTGTAGTAAGGATGTAAAAGAGAAGTCGTGTAAGTCTCTGGTAAGACCCCAGTTAGATTTTGCTTCAAGTGTGTGGGATCCTCACCAGGATTACTTGATTCGAGAAGTGGAACAGATCAAAAGTAGCGTAGAAGCGGTATTTCACACAGTATGGTACATGCAAGCACAGAAATGGTATCCCGACGTAAACAATCAACACTGCCCCACTCCAGTAGTGATGGGACATTCGATTCATTTTACTGAATCGATTCATTTGATTCCGTTCACGTTACTGAATCGATACAGTGATCCGATTCACGGCTCATTGGTCACCGCTCCTACTGCATCTGTGTAGTATGTGCTGGTAAGATAGCAGCAACAGCATTCAGTGCTCGCAGCTGCCATCTGGTCTTCATAATATGAACTCCTTTCTTAGAAAAAGTGCTAGTTACTCTAATACATCGAAGGTTTCCGGCGACGCAGGGTGGGAAAGGTTAGGATTAGGAAGGTAGCAGCCATGGCCTGAATTAAGGTACAGTGTGAAAATGGGGAAACTGCGGAAAACCATCTTAACGGCTGCCGACGGTGGGATTCAAACCCACCATCCCCCGAATGCAAGTGCATAGCCACGCGATATTAACCGCACGACAACTCGCTCAGTCATTTTTGAAAATATGTATTTTTCTATCAGCTGAGGATTTTTTTAAATCGTCATATTTTGTATAGGCTACCCGAGATGTACAGTAGACCGCTGGTTTTCTGATTCAACATACTGTTATTGCGTCTGTCCACATATGATTGAAGTCTTGTGCAACGATGTGACATATGAACTGAGAAAATAATGAGCCGTTCTTCCCAATATAAAACAGGTACTTTTGAGTGGTCATGAGCATGACTCATAGTCATAGGGCAGGCTAGAGTCGAGTTTATTTGTCAAATGTCAACTAAGTTATAATACTAAGATTCATTAAACTAATAAATAGTATAACATAATAGCCTACCTACTTACTACCTACTTCAGAATTTTTAACACTGCAAATAAAGCCATCTGTTATTTAAACCTCCCTGTAAGAAGAGGACAGCGAATGCAAATGGGTATTATTTTCAAATGAGCTGAGCTCGAGAGTCCATTATAGCATACGATTCTTTCAGTGTAGCATGGCTCACTGTATGTCTCGCTGCAGTGAGCCGATAAGGAGCCGTGCGTATCTTGTGTCTCACCGAGCTGGCTCGTTCACGATTCTTTCCGTGTGCCATGGCTCACTGTATGTCTCGCTGCAGCGGAAGCTCGGCTCTCCGCGTGTCCAGTGAGCCGATAAGGAGCCGTGTGTATCATGTGTCTCACTGAGCCGCGCTCGTTCACGATTCTTTCGATGTGCCATGATTCACTGTCTTGCTGCAGCGGAAGCTCGGCTCCCCGTCAACGTCCAGTGAGTGCGCCACTCAGCACTGTCCGCTGAGAGTAAGCTGAATCGTGTGCCGTGAGATCGCCGTTCCTGTGAATGGATTCACTCGGACACTTGAATGAATCGATACACTGCTTCAAATCATGCATTCAGTAGCCAATACTACACTCCAGTACCGAAAAGAAGGGGAGGGAGTGAACGGGTAGTGCTGAAGGCACAGTGTGTGTATTGCTATACGTTATAGCGTCGGGAACGATTGCGTAGGCAACGATTGCTATACATCAGCCAGTGTGCCCATTTCAATCGCAACAGTCTTGTAGCGGGCTGTCTACCTGCAGCAATGCGTTAAGCGTGGAGATGGGGGTATATGTTACCTTGTTTTGTTTATACCGGGACACCATTTCTGTACTCGCGTGTACTACTCACAGGTAATGAAATTCGCACATGTAATACAGACTGATGGTGTTTCGCACATTGTGGCGGCATTTACAGACAACGCAAACCTATGGTGTTCATCGCGTAAGTGTCCTAACCACAGGGACTCGCGCTATCCCGTGGTGTTCCTCACATAGTGGGTACTAGTCATAGGCAAGGCAGAACCATGGTGTCACTCATCCCATGGTGTCGTTTATATAGTGGTACTAATCATAGGTACTGTAAAAGCCGGCATCGTACTTTTTTGCTACTAATCACAAACCTATTTGGTACTTAACATAGTGGTACTACGCGCAAGTAAAATCGACCCATGGTGTTCCCCGCGTGGTGGTACTAATCACAAGTAGTTTCAAGGTTCTAATTCAATCATCCGTTGATCGCCCCTTTTAGTCACCTCTTACGACAGACAGGGGATACCGTGGGTGTATCCTTCGTCTGCGTGCCCAACCCACAGGGGGTTGTGTGTTTGGTCCGCGAGAGGTATTTTATTTCCTTCAAGTCCGCCGGCAAGCCGGTTAGGACCCCCTATCTGCTACCTGAGACGCGCCACGTTGGAGTATCACCTCTCCCCCTGCTACGCTAGCGAAAGTGGAAAGTGGAAAGTGAAAAGTAGTTTTAGTTCAATTTCTGTGTCTCTGTCTAATATCCAGATTCACCTCTGCTGAGATACAATAATGCGCAGACTGTACTGCGCTTCCTTGCATGGGCTAGATCAAGTTTCATATTCTTCTATTTCCCTTCTTCTACCACCTTTTTCCATATCCCGATGACGTCGCGGGTATGAAATTGCCGTACATGGGGATTTGTCATTGTTATACGGATGGATGCCCTTCCCGACGCGAATGTTATGTTAAGGGATGTTTCGTAGAGTGGAGTATTGTGTGAATATATGAAGAGCAGAGCAATGAGTCAAATATAAACACCCAGTCGGAAAGTCAAAGAAGTTCAGCAGATGCGATAAAACTTCCGACAGTCCGGGAATCGAACCCTATGACTCTTTGAATCGAAGCCTCAGCGATGACCAATATACCGAGGATCAAGTTTATTTTTTTCGTTTTTTATCTCAGTGTCATCCTTGGCTTTGAGAATATGCAACTTCTGCGTGGTTTGGGTCAAGAGATGGTTGGTTCGAACCCCACTGTCGGCAGCCTTGAAAATGGTTTCTCAGCTGGCAAATGCTGGGACTGTACCTCTATTAAAGCCATGGTCACTTCCTTCCCACTCCTAGCCCTTTAGCCTCAGGGGTTCTTAACTTCGGAGCATGGGTTGCAACCACGGGGCCCTCAGCTGAGTCCTGACATTGTTTCTACTTGTGCCAGGCCTCTCACTTTCATCTGTCATATCCAACTCTTGTTGTTTTCCGACCCCGACGCTATTAAGTTACTAAGGGCTACGAAGTCTTTCATTTTCATGCCCTTTATGGACCTTGTCTTTTTATTTTTGTGCTAGTTGCTTTACGTCGCACCGACACAGATAGGTCTTATGGCGACGATGGGACAGGAAAAGGCTAGGAGTGGGAAGGAAGCGGCCGTGGCCTTAATTAAGGTACAGGCCCAGCATTTGCCTGGTGTGAAAATGGGAAAAAAACGGAAAACCATTTTCAGGGCTGCCGACAGTGGGGTTCGAACCTACTATCTCCCGAATACTGGATACTGGCCGCACTTAAGCGACTGCAGCTATCGAGCTCAGTCCTTGTCTTCTTTTTTTTTTTTTTTTTTTGCCTATACCTTTATTTTCAAAGTGTCGGATCCCTTCCATTTTTCTCTGTGATTAATGTTATATGGATGGATTTCTTTGAAAACTCGTATGTCCCAATGGTCCTCTAACCCATTATATTCCTTAAGACTGGTCACGCCTCCCAGCCACATATTTATACGCAGACCATCAGAATAATTTTTGTTGTGTTCATTTTCCTATGCTAATGTGTAAAGTAAAATGAACCTTAGAGTACCGTATTCTAGGGATATTGTTTGCTTGCCGAATTTACGCTCTCGTATAAATAATGTAAATAAGATTCATTTTCCTATACACATGTGCGTAGGAAAATTAACACAAGGAAATTATTCTCACGGACTGCATATCCATAAGTGGCTGGGAGACATGACCAGTCTCAATAAAATAATGGATACGACGAGCATTGGGAGATACGAGGCTTTAGAAGTAAGACATCGAGATGTGCCCTAGACTCAATGGATGCACGAGCCATCAAGCAGACCCAAAAATTACTGAACAACAAAGACCTAGATCTGGAAATTTTTGCAATGCATGGCTACATGTGATTCAGAGTTTGGAAGACGTTGATCGATTTGCTAAAAATAAATTCGAATTAAATTTGATGAACAATGCAACTTTGACTGAACTCCCTTTATGAGTAAGTTACTTACAAGGTATGCTTCATTGGTTTCTGTAGATGTCGTGTGGAGTTTCTCAAAAATCATAAAAAGTGTACAATATATTGTCTTATGGCAAACCGGTTGAGGGTCAGTTTCCTATATGAAGGATTATATATAAGAATCTACTGAGCTCAAAACGCCAGCGATTTACTGTCAGACATTGAAGTGTAGTGTGTAATCCAACACAACAAGTGTATTAATTATTAGAACCTAGTAAATGGGACACGGAAAATTTATGTAACTTCTTTAAACCTTAACAATATGATTTCATCAACACATTTTTGTATGTATTTTCAGAAACTTTTTTCCCCGTTTTATTCCACACTTTCCGCCTTAAAATCCTTTCGCTAAGTGTTATTATTGCTAGTAATATAACGTCACACTAACACATCCAAGGTTTTTGGCGGCAAAAGAATGGGAAATTAAGGTGAAAATTGGAAACCACGGAAAAACGTCTTCAAGGGTGCCAACGGTAGGTTTCCAACCCACTATCTCCCGAATGCAAGATCAGAGCTGCGCAACGAAATAACGACACGGCCAATTCGGTCGGTCCCTTCCATTTTTGATATGATCAATATTAAGAGAGGATAGTTGCCAATTGTACTTGTTCGTAAGAGAGTTATCATCATCACCACCTCTAGTTATTGTAAGCCTACATATTAAAATATTATTTCCCTTTTCTCCCTGATAAGCACAGCGTGATGAAATTTTAAAATACGCATACAAAAATGTAATAATGTCTTCCCCGAACTTCATAATATTTGAATCTCATAAAAACCGATGCAAACAAGTAAATTCAAAGTGTACGACACACGCATATTGGAATTAGATTTTTATAAAAACCTAAAAAGAGCAGCTCATTCTAATGTAATCTGAATTCAACCAAAAGGTCTCTCTTTATTAAATATGCAATGGCATGGAGATTCTTTTTCAGTCCTGTTGAAGAATGATTGCTATATGAGGCAGGCATTGAGCAGGAAATGTCCGTGGGGATTATCGAGAGAGGCTTAGTGTTCCCCCCCTTGCGAGCCTTTCACAAGGGGATGACAGACAAAAATATTGCGTCTGGAATTTAATTAAGGGATTTTGAATACATTTTTTCTAAAAGTACACTTTATAATATATATTTTATCGTGATCAAATTTAATCATCCAAAGGCAGAATATTTCTTTAAAAAGATTTCAAGAATATGTTCTATGCGTTATATTGAATATGTTTCATGACAGAAGTAAACCAATAAGGATTAGATGCGAAATAAAATCCGTCTGATTCCGGGTGTCCAAATTATATAAAATTTTAAATTTTAATTTGAAAGAGTTAGCATATATATTTTAATATCCATGAAAGAGCTTGAGTTTGCTCGTTATTGAGGAAAATTTTATAGTTCCGTTCGAACAGGGACATATCCAAAGAAATAAAACCCTTATTGCTACATTGATTACTTAAGCAAGACTTATATACATTACTGTCTGTCTCCAGGAGTAAAAATCTACAAGGAATTTTATGTTTTATATCCATTCGTCCGTGTAGCTTGCTTGTTTAATGGCTGATGTACCTTACTCATTGTTAATGGGTTAGGTTTTAGTACAGCTAAGTAAACCGTGTATCGTCCCATTAGAAGTAATGCATCTAGAGAAGGTGTTTAAAAATTGCGTTCCGTGAAGCCATATTTTGCGACCCGCGACGGCTTTTAAAAATATTTTGAGAAATGTGAAGAAAAACAAGAAGTTCGCAAGTCGTTCAAAGATGTATTCATTTGTATACCCTTCACAGGCCCAAGTCAGAAGTAATTAATTCTTTAATATCATTTTCTGTTTTTAAATATTCACTTGATCTTGCCGGACCGAGTGGCTTAGATGGTTGAGGCGCTGGCCTTTTGATCCCAACTTGGCAGGTTCGATCCTGGCTCAGCCCGGCAGTATTTGAAGGTGCTCATAAATACGACGGCCTCATGTCGGTAGATTTACTGGTTCGTAAAAAAACTCTCGCGGAACACAATTGAGGCACCCTGGCGTCTCCGAAAACCGTAAAAGTAGTTAGTGGAACGTAAAGCCAATAAAATTATTATTAGATTATTTTTGATAAAAAATTGAAATCCGAACTTCAATGGAAAATGAGCCCTCACAAATATCAGGCTAGGTCCTTAACCATTTTAAAAATGGCTATGGGATCCGTACCAAATCTTGAACTCCATGCCAACCTCACTGTGGACATTTTATGCAACGTAGCGTGCAATGAATGTCCGCCTCTGTGGTGTAGTGGTTAGTGTGATTAGCTGCCACACCCGGAGGCCCGGGTTCGATTCCCGGCTCTGCCAAGAAATTTGAAAAGTGGTATGAGGGTTGGAACGGGGTTCACTCAGCCTCGGGAGGTCAACTGAGTAGAGGTGGGTTCGATTCCCACCTCAGCCATCCTGGAAGTGGTTTTCCGTGGTTTCCCACTTCTCCTCCAGGCAAATGCACGGATGGTACCTAACTTAAGGCCATGGCCGCTTCCTCCCCTCTTCCTTGTCTATCGCTTCCAATCCCCCCCCCCCGCCAAGGCTCCTGTTCAGCATAGCAGGTGAGGCCGCCTGGGTGAGGTACTGGTCATCCTTCGCAGTTGTATCCTTGACCCAGAGTCTGAACCTCCAGGACACTACCATTGAGGCGGTAGAGGTGGGATCCCTCGCTGAGTCCGAGTGAAAAGCCAACCCTGGAGGGTAAACAAATAAAGAAGAAGAAGAGGCATGCAATGAATACCAAGAAATACTTCAACTGCCATGTGTGTAAGAAGCTGTTTCAGTTCTTCGTTCTACTCTCATCGGTAACTCTGGTTGACACACAGTGCTGCACACTGGAAGAAATTGTCAGGGAAGTACATTGTTGGGATTTTTAGGCCCGACTCACTGGCTGAATGGTCAGCGTTGAGGCATTCGTTTCCAGATGGTCTCGGGTTCGATTCCCGGTCGGGTCGGGGATTTTAATCGCGTGTGATTAATTATTCTGGCCCGGGTACTGGCTGTTTGTGTTTGTCCCAACACTTTCCTCTTCATATTCATACAACACTGTACACTACCAACCACCATATAAACAAAAAAACCAAACCCCATGGCACTACAGCCCTTGAAGGGCCTTGGCCTACCAAGCGACCACTGCTCAGCCCGAAGGCCTGCAGATTACGAGGTGTCGTGTGGTGAGCACGACGAATCCTCTCGGCCGTTATTCTTGGATTTGTAGACCGGGGCCGCTTTCTCACCGTCAGATAGCTCCTCAATTCTGATCACGTAGGCTGAGTGGACCTCGAACCAGCCCTCAGGTTCCGGTCCTCGTCCGATCACCGCAGTTAAGCAACATTGGGCGTGGTCAGTACTTGGATGGGTGACCGCTTGGGAACACCATATAAACACGCAATAGTACTTACGTCTCTCCATATAGGGTTGGTGTCAGGAAGGGCATCCGGCCGTAAAAGAGGGCCAAATCCACTTGTGCGACACAGTTCGCACCCGCGACCCCTCAGATATCGGAAAAGCGGTGGAAGAAGAAGACATTGCTGGGATTTTAGGCTCTTGCAACTGTATATCACTACTACCACTAAATTGTCCTTCTTTGAATTTTGTTTTGACTGCATTATTAATTTCAGTTTTTTTAGGTTCTTTTTTTGTCATTTGTCAAATATTAATTCAAATGAACAGACATTGTTGGGTGTTCTTCTTCAAAATTCAGTCCTCCTGGGTATAATAGTGTTTATGTTTAATTTCACTCTCTTATGCACTTGTAAAATAGCGCTTTAAGCAAATAAAACATATTAAATCTTCGTTTCAATTGAACTGTGCATATTATTTCACAGTTGTACATCTGTTCTCTTTGCGAAATTTTACGAAAATTGGCCTATTGAAGTGCGGCCCGTGGTCTTGCCTAAGGTTCTTCTCGAGCGCATAAAAATTGGACACCCCTGATCTGGAGGAAGCTAGTTTCGAGCGACTTAGCTCAGCGGCTTGGGTCATGTAGCTGTGAGCCTTGAATTTGGAAGAATCGTGAGTTCGAATTCCACTGTCAACAACCTTAAAATTGGCTTTCGGTGGTTTCCCATTTTCACACCAGCCCTATATAGAGGGATGTAATCACTATTGCGTGTTTCTCTGGTGGTTGGCAGTGTATTGTGTTGTCCGAATATAAAGAGGAGTGTCTTGGGACAGACACAAACACCAGAACAATTAATCAGAAGCGATTCAAATCCTCGGCCTGACCGGGAATCGAACCCGGTACTCTCTTGAAGCGAAGGGCAGTTCGACCATTTCCGATTAATAGCTGGTATCTCTGTTAGTGTTAATCTTTCTTTCTTTCTTTCTTTCTTTCTTAATCCGTTTACCCTCCAGGGTTGAGTTTTCCCTCGAACTCAGCAAGGGATCCTACCTCTACCGCCTCAAGCGCAGTACAACTGGGGAGGAAGACCATTACCTCGCCCAGGCAGCCTCACCTGCTATGCTGACCAGGTGTCTTGTGGGGAGTGGGAAGATAGGAAGGGATATACAAGGAAGAGGGAAGGAGCGGCCGTGGCCTTAAGTTAGGTACCATCCCGGCATTTGCCTGGAGGAGAATTGGGAAACCACGCTAAACGACTTCGAGGATGGCTGAGTTGGGAATCGAACCCCCTTCTCCTCAGCTGACCTCCCGAGGCTGAGTGGACCCGTTCCAGCCCTCGACCCACTTTTCAAATTTCGTGACAAAGTCGTGAATCGAACCTGGACCTCCGGGGGTGGGAGCTAATTACTCTAACCACTACACCACAGAGGCGGACACAAAGTAAGTCATGTTCATTAGTCAGCAACACTGTTGAAGGAAATCACAAAACACAGCTGAATATTTTCTTCATTCGTGTTCTCATATCACTGACACTTGAATTGTATTGTTACTTGTCAGCTTTGTCGTAGCTCCCTTCGATGTTTTCCGGAAGGGATTAGTGAGTCCGACCGGTGAGCTTCTAGCCGGCCTGAAGCGCACGGCCGACATATCCTTGTATTGTCCTTTCATTTGGTTTTCCCTTCTGGAACGGGAAACGAGAACTTTCTCTCCCTAGCCGATCCGCGAAGGCTCTAGTACTCCACCTTGGGGATATTAAAAGGATGCTAGCCGCGAACATACAGTTCTAGTCCCTCCTGGTGGACTGAATGTGAGTGGGACGGCAGTAGCACTGGTTGCCGTCAGTTTCCCACCGGAGTCACAGTATCGACGTGTACTGAGCGGAGTACTGTATGTGTACCGCCTTGGAGTACTGTGTGTGGCACAGTTGTAGTTAGTAGAGTGATACAGTTACGTTCTTGAGAGGAATATTGTAGTGCTGGTTAGCCCTGTTGAGCTGCTGCAGTTTAGTTGTCAGTGTTAAAGTAGTTCAGTGTGTGGACTGACCACGTGAATTGACTTTGTTGAACGTGAGAGGGGGGCAAACGTTCCCTGCAGTCGAGCCAGGGAACAGTCGTTGTGTGTTGTGGTGACCAGATGCCCTGTGTTCGTATCTTTCTGCTGCAACCACTGTGCAAGGTGACTAGATTGGTGAGACGAAGACGTGGGTTGTCAGTCAGGATTACCACCTTCCAGGTAATACCGGCGAGCAGGACTATCTACTGTCAGGAGGACAGACACTTTGCAAATAGACAACAATTAGTGGAATGTGGTCATTCATGGTAGCATATAATTCTGCGTGTGTGTACTAACTGGGCGATCATGAATTAAATTTGACCGATGAAACAGAAATGTTTTATCTGTAACAGTATACACCAAAATATATTTCAGCCTATACAATCTTCTTGGAACCCCAACATACATTGCAAAGCTCCTCAGGCAATTTTTGGGTATTCTGAAGAAATCGACAGTCCTCCTTGTCCTGACAGTTTTGATTTTTTACACAGTCTGCGATTAACAGTATTGTTTGAATGCTCCATGCATTTAGGATGATCAGTTGTAAGTAGTAAGAAAAGTAGTGGTCCAAGATGTGAACCCTGAGGGACACCAAATCGAGTACCGGTAGGACTGTAGCCAATCCAAAGTGGAAAAAGCTCCTCGATTTAAGTTTCCAGAAGAATACATAAGTACAGTTTTGTCTGAAATAATGATCTCGGGTTTTAGTAGAAAAATAATAAGTGGCTTTCAGGTCGTAAAAAATTTAAAAAAACGAACATACAGGCTTGTATAAGCGACTCACCCCATGATGCTACAGCAGTAATGGACCTTTGCCTCCAAGCGATCGCTGTTCAGCTTGAAGACCTGCAGATTACGAAGTGACGCATGGTCATTGTGACAATTCCTCTCTGAAGGTTACCCTTGGCTTTCTAGAACGGGGTCGATATCTCACCGTGAGACAGATCGTTACTTTGTAATCATATACAGGCTGACCGAACCTCGAAAACCAGCCTTCAGATCCAGATAAAAATCCCTAATCTGGCCGGGAATCGAAGCCGGGGGCTACCTGTGAGACGCGGGCACGCTAACTCTAGACTACGGAGCCGGTCAGCGATAATTCACAACTCCCAATAAATATGTCACAAAATTTCATGGCAGTGAGTTCTGCTTTCAAGTTTGACAGGACACCGAAGGCTCTGTGGTAAATCAATCAGCGGAGAGGGTCTAGTGTTACCCCCCAGACTGTCAGGAGAGCACGTGGGTCATGTTAAATGGCCGGAACAAGAACGACACAATTGTGTGGTGACAACATTGTGAAAAGAGCGGACAGGATGTTAAGTGTAGCGGCTTAAAGAGAAGATTTCCACACAAAAACCTATTTAGAGATGTCTGCTGTGTAGCACACGGTGTGCCAGAAGCTTGTGGTCCTCTTGAGTTGTGACAGACAACTTAACTCCAAGCTCTCAGAGCAATTATGAAGGATTATAGCATGCGAAAGTGAACGCTACACACAGCCTGTAGATATTGTGATGACGTGCGGTCAACGTTACTGTTGCTTCTGTAAAGTGTTTGGTATTCACGAACATAAAAATCGACTGTACTAGCCCTTCAGGCAAGCAACTGTACGTTGAAAATATGCTAGGGATATGAGCTATGAATTCTGCTAAATAAAATATAATGGAAAATGAAATGGCGTATGGCTTTTAGTGCCCGGAGTGTCCGAGGTCAAGTTCGGCTCGCCAGGTGCAGAACTTCTGATTTGACTCTCTTAGGCGACCTGCGCGTCGTGATGGAATGAAATGATGATGAAGACGACACATACACCCAGTGCCAGCGAAATTAACCAATGATGGTTAAAATTCCTGACGCTGCCGGGAATCGAACCCGGGACCCCTTTGAGAAAACGCCAGCATACTAACCAATTAGCCATGGGGCCGGACAATAAAATATAATAAAGTATGATAATTTTGTATTTATTTCTAAAATTACAATTCTTCTTCTTCTTTTTCATCTTCGTCTTTACCGCTTTTCCCACACCTGTGGGGGTCGTGGATGCGAACTGTCTCGCACATATGGTTTTGGCCCTGTTCTCCGGCCGGGTGCCCTTCCTGACGCCAACCCTATATGGAGGGATATAATCACTATTGTGTGTTTCTATGGTCGTTGGTAGTGTGGTGTGTTGTCTGAATGTGAAGAGGAAATTGTTGGGACAAACACAAGCACCCAGTCCCCAGGCCAGAAGAATTAATCAAAGACGATTAAAATCCCCGACCCGGCCGGGAATCGAACCCGGGACCCTCTGAACCGAAGACCTCAGCGCTGACCTTTCAGCCACTGAGATTCCTAAAAATTACAATCCTTTTCTTAATCATCGTTACCCGGTCGATTAGATTAGCAGGTTGCCATTTTCTACCACTACGAGCGCCAATGTGAGTCAATGCAGAGTTTATCTGCTAAGAAATATTTTTCAATATTAAAACTTTCTTGTATCTTCAGTAATACGCACCGTGAAATACTTAAGACACTGGACTGGAAGTGGTCAGTTCTTGTACATTACGAATTTATTTATTTATTTATTTATTTATTTATTTATTTATTTAGTTATGACTTTCTGTACTTGGTGGAGCTCAGACTATGAAGTATGCTATTATGCCAGACTATATAATTTTATACACCTACATAAACATAATATTATTGAGCATTATAACTATTTAAAATTAAACGTAAATTTAGTACAATTAAAGTTAACGTAAACTGTAATTTAAATTATCGTAAAAACTAATTTTAAAATTATTAAATGAACGTACAGTATTTACTATAATTAAAGCTAATTCTAGAAAAATTTAATCTATAACTTAATGTTACTAACTTTACATTTAAATAATATATATTCAATGATCTAACTTTTGAGGGTGCTTCTTATTGTCATTAGTCTAACTCAATGTAGGTATAATTTCCAGTACTTCCTTCTGGATAGCTTTAGGTTATTTATGTCTCTAATTTCAGCTGGGATAGAATTTCAGGTTTCCTTTCTTGTTACCAGTTTTAATGTCACATTAACTCACAAAGGTTTCGGCGACGATGGGATAGGACAGGGCTATTTGGGGCGGTAGAATAAAAGAGGTACCCCCTAGGAGCTAAATATTTGTCAATGATACTGCTAGAAAATTACTACAATTGGTACAAGGAAACCAAGTGCAAGTTATACCTAGCGTGAAGCGGTAAGTTGTTCAGATAAAGAGGCTTAGAATCTTGAAATTGAAAGCTCTGAACTCATCCGACAGGGGGCTTTCAAGCACGAAAGCTCTGAACTCATCAGATAAGGAGCTTTGAAACACGAAATCTCCGAACTCAGACAAGAGGCTTTGAAGCACGGAAGCTCTGAACTCATCAGACAAGGGGCTTTGAAGCACGGAAGCTCTGAACTCAGACAGGGGCTTTGATGCACGAAAGCTCTGAACTCATCAGACAAGGGGCTTTGAAGCACGGAAGCTCTGAACTCATCAGACAGGTGGCTTTGAGACACGAAAACTCTGAACTCATCAGATAGGAGCATTGAAGATCGGAAGCTCTGAACTCATCAGAAAGGGGCTTTGATGCACGAAAGCTCTGAACTCATCAGTCAGGGGCTTTGATGCACGAAAGCTCTGAACTCATCAGACAGGGGCTTTGATGCACGAAAGCTCTGAACTCATCAGACAGGTGGCTTTGAGACACGAAAGCTCTGAACTCATCAGATAGGAGCATTGAAGCTCGGAAGCTCTGAACTCATCAGACAGGGGCTTTGATGCACGAAATCTTTGAACTTATCAGAGAGGGGGCTTTTTCAATCTTGAAATTGAAAGCTCCGAACTCCTCATACAGGGATCTTTGAATATTGAACCTGAAGTTCCAAACATTTCAGTTAAGGGGTTTTGAATTTTGAATATGAAATCTACGAACTGTTTTCATACGATATTTGATTCTAGAAACCGAAAACTGTGAACTGTAAACACTCTAGACAGGGGGATCTGAACCTTGAAACTGTAAACTGCACCATCTAAGCACTGATTCTTGAAATTGATTGCCGTACATTATAAATGACATGGCTTGCCGAATAGACTAGGGTACCGCTACTTTAAGTGCTTCATCTATATAATGAATATATTTATTTGTAGTTGTAGAACGTGCCACGTGTTAGGCGGAGCTACTGGTGCAGTGAGCATGGCCGACGAGCTGATCAATGAAGGAAGTTTCAGGAGGCACCGGAAGGTGGAGGAGCTGGGAACAAAGAGAATGAAGTAATGAGGCCAGATTGAATTTCTTAAAACGAGCTTAGCTACACTGTCAAGAAAAATGAAGTGGAAAATTCTCTCTGCCTTCTTATCTTCAAAGATAAGTAGCTCGGGATCTTCAAAGAAATCGTTGAATATGCAAATTTAGTTCGAAGAGATGTAATCAAATTAATTATTGAAACTTAAATGAAGCGATAATTTCTTGAAACGATGCCTTGCCACAGGATGTTATATCGAAAAAATATGAAATAATTTATGTATGTGTACGAATATCAAAGTCAAAAATGTATACGGCGAATTTCATTTCATTCACTTTCCTGTAAATCAGCAAGGAGTTGTTTAGGAAACATTAGTCAAATAGTGATATAATTGTGTGATTTTTTTTGTTTTAATAAACATCAGAGTGCAGGAGTTTTGACCTACGTGGTCTTGTAACGTAGGTAATATGGATTAGCCTAAGCCTTGTTTAACGGTCGGATGCCCTTCATTTCACCAACCCTATGTGGCGAAGTAAACCTCTGAGGCGACTGGTAGTTCTATATGTTACGTGCAGGTGCGGGTTTGTATTAAGACAGTCACAAATACCCATTCCCCGATTTAGAGGAATTAACCAAACGTGATTAAAATCCCCGACTGGAGCGGGATTCGAACCTTGAGCCGTATGATTCGAAGGACATTTACGTTAACCATTATTATTATTATTATTATTATTATTATTATTATTATTATTATTATTATTATTATTATCCGACTCGTTGGCTGAATAGTCAGCGCACTGGCCTTCGGTTCAGAGGGTCCCGGGTTCAATTTCCAGCCGGGTCGGGGATTTTAACCTTCATTGGTTAATTCCAATAACTCGAGGGCTGGGTGTTTGTGTTGTCCCCAACATCCCTGCAACTCACACACCACACATAACACTATCCTCCACCACAATAACACGCAGTTGCCTACACATGGCAGATGCCGCCCACCCTCATCGGAGGGTCTGCCTTACAAGGGCTGCACTCGGCTAGAAATAGCCACATGAAATTATTATTATTATTATTATTATTATTATTATTATTATTTATTTATTTATTTAGCAAAGCAAAGTCACCTCCGTACTGGTCATGAAGGCCCTTGGAGGAGTGGAAGGTAAAGGCTTCCACCATTGTTAACCTCGGCACGTTATGGGGTAAAGTGGTTAGCTCTACGCCCGGCCGCCTTTGCCCCGAGTAAATAACCTGGTACTCATTTTTGGTGTAGGATGAATGAACCTTGGGACCATATGCACCTCCGGAAGTGGAAATCTTGTTTCTTAAATTTTATGGCTTCCTGACGGGGATTCGAACCCACGTCCTTCCGGGCGAACCGAGCACGTCTTTACCGCCTCCGCCAGGCAGCCCCTTATTCTTTATTTAGACATGAACAATTTATGACACACATCAAAATTCCAAATTGGCTCCAAGTACATCTCTCCAGTAAATAATTTAAATAATTAGGAGAATGATTAGACTCTACTGAAAATTATAATGAAACATCTATTGAGTCGCGACTCCAGAAAATGGAAGTGCATTTCAGTTAACAAAAAAATCTCTCCTTGATTATAAAATCCAACACTATACTACAGAAATCAAACCCGAAGCTTTCTACTCATTAAAAACAAAAATAATTCAAGGACCGAGAATGAAAAATGGAGTAGGCCTACGTTTTCCAAAACCTAAGGCGGGCATATATAAAAGAATCTCCAAAATTACAAACACAATGCGCATGCGAAGAACAAAATTACGGGGTGAGTTGGCCGTGCGGTTAGGGACGCACACCTGTGAACTTGCATTCGGGAGATAATGATTTCGAACCCTACTGTCGGTAGCCCTGAAGATGGTTTTCCGTGATTTCCCATTTTCACACCAGGCAAATGCTGGGGCTGTACCTTAGTTAAGGTCACGGCCACCTCTTTCCCACTCCTAGGCCTGTCCTATCCCATCGTCGCCATAAGACCTATCTGTGACGGTGCGACGTAAAGCTAATCGAAAAAAAAAAACACCGGAAAAAATGTGCGACAGAGTGTCCAATGACGTCACAAAATGTTTTACCTAGCAACAGTGACCTTCAGAGGTGCACGGGATGTAGATTTGTAAAAATAGAGTGTGTTGAATTAAAAGGCAGTAGTTTAAGGTACGTAGTGTAGTAGCACGGCCAACTAGATCTACGCTGCAGCAAGTCAGCCGTGGTACCTCCTTCTTACAGTACACACTGTAGAACTAATATGTAAATCCACAGCCGCCTGTTTAGGCTGGATCTCACCTGAAATTAGCAGCGGGTAATGGATGGCCATGACCGCGTGTCGTATTTATTATTTTACTTTCGTTTTGGCTTTCTATGGACCACGCTTAGCTTATGCTTCTGCTTCTCGGTATATATAATATTAGAATAGTTTAGATATTAGGTTATTAGACTGATTGAAACGTTAAAAAGAAACACGTGTAAACATCTGCCACTGTAATTGGGATTAGAAATCCTATAGTGCGCAGTAAATAAATAAATAAATAAATAAATAAATAAATAAATAAATATAGCCTCCCTCTGTCAATCTGTCAAAGTTCGTTGTTTCTTCTCTGGTTGCTCATATTCCCTGCGTCTGTCAACTACTTTCCATAATTTATTTCTGTCCAACATTCTTTCGGTGTTTCTGGACCTAGTTCAGTAAGATCGTCCAGGTTGTGGTGCTCTTGCATTTCCTAGTGTACTCCCATATCCTCCTCGCCAATCATTCGTTACTCATCCGATGAATGTGTCCAACAAACTTCATTCGTCTCTTTCTCACTTCATTAGTCAGTTTATTAATATGTTTGTACAGTTCTTGGTTCCTTCTTTTCTTCCAGATGTCACCTGTCTTCCTAGGAACTAATATCTTACATAGAAATTTTCTTTCCATCTTTTTTATACCCTCACCTCCTGTTATTTTTATTATATTAAAAATATATCGCAATTTGGAAGTATACCGCTGGCTTTGATCACTTACACTAGTGTGATAGTAAATTTAAAACATAATTGCCTATCAACAACAGCAACAACAACAAGGCAAGTTCATTTACGTCGCACCGGCACAGATAGGTCTTATGGCTACGATGGTGCAGGAAAGGGCTAGGTGTGGGAAGAAAGCGGCCTTAATTAAGGTACAGCCCCAGCATTTTTCTCGTGTGAAAATGGGAAAACACGGAAAACCATCTTCAGGGCTGCCGACAGTGGTGTTCGAACCCACTATCTCCCGAATATTGGGTACTGGCCGCACTTACGCAACTGCAGTTATTGAGCTCGGTCATATACAAATTCCCACATACCTTAATACTAGTCTACTGTTCACAGTGGGTTGAGCGTTGCATTCAAACATGTCACCATCACATAGATAACTGCACTCGATTTACAGAATGCTGAACTCGATTCTAGAAGCATCTAATATTTTTGGGAAAAGCCTTTTTGTTTGCTAGTTGCTTTACGTCGCACCGACACAGATAGGTCTTATGCCGACGATGGGACAGGGAAGGGCTAGGAGTGGTAAGGAAGCAGCCGTGGCCTTAATTAAGGTACAGCCCCAGCAATTGCCTGGTATGAAAATGGGAAACCACGGAAAACCATCTTCAGGGCTGCCGACAGTGGGGTTCGAACCTACTATCTCCCGAATACTGTATGCTGACCGCAATGAAGCGACTGCAGCTATCGAGCTCGGTGGGGGAAATGCCAGTAAGTCAGCTGCAGGTAATGCATTTCAACCATCAGTTCCCGGATTAACAAACGAATATTTACGATACTTAGTTTTCTGCGATCTACCTTTGATCATTCGATCATATGATTTTTGCGAAGGGAAAAGTGATTGTCCACCTTTCTTTGTACTTTTCCGCCCTTTCTCTTAACATATTCTACCATATTTTGGTGAAGTGATTGAAGGTGCACACGGTACAGGTGTTGAAGTCTCTTGACCTTGTGAATGAGACGAGATCGACAAAGAGGTTCATTCTATTGTCAGAGACCAGCTACTGTGGGTTTCTCACCGTCAATTGACACCTGTAAGGTGAGGATAATTGAATAGGAGTGGCTAAGCTGCCACAGCCGTTGCTCTAATTGTGACATCTTGCGACAGGAAATGAGCTGAGCGGAGAACACAGACGGTTTTTAACTGACTCACAGCTCAATAATAATAATAATAATAATAATAATAATAATAATAATAATAATAATAATAATAATAATAATAATAATAATAATAATAATAATAATAATAATAATAATAGACTAATAATAATACGAAGCTAGCTCAATTTATAATGCAACATACTTTTTAATAATAATGTTATTTGCTTTACGTCCCACTAACTACTCTTTTACGGTTTTCGGAGACGCTAAGGTGCCGGAATTTAGTCCCGCAGGAGTTCTTTTACGTGCCAGTAAATCTACCGACACGAGGCTGACGTATTTGAGCACCTTCAAATACCACCGGACTGAGCCAGGATCGAACCTGCCAAGTTGGGGTCAGAAGGACGGCACCTTAACCGTCTGAGCCACTCATCCCGGCGCCACACATACTTTTTCAAAGCAGTTTGGTTTTATTAAGGATTCAAATACACCATGTTATTCCCTAATCCTTTTACCACAATAGCCTATGTTCCATCATGACCTCCGTTCAATGCTACGGCTTTACGGCACCGTAATGTGAGGGCCTGTATACCTGCATGGTACCACTCGACTGATCGATGTCGGAACCAACGTAGTGCTGCCTCGATAACTTCCCCATCATCCACGTAGTGCTTCCTTCATTGGTCCAAAGAGATGGAAGTCAGAAGGTGCGAGATCAGGGCTGTAGGGCGGATGAGGAAGAACAGTCGACTGAAGTTTTGTGAGCTCCTGTTGGGTGCGCAGACTTGTTTGAGGTATTGCATTGTCGTGGAGACGGCCTCACCGTGCTTTTGTCCACTGCTAGGTCTCCATAGACATTCTGCAAGCGCCTATGAATATCTGTGATGCCCTGCTCTTCTGCCAAAAGAAACTCAATAACTGCTTTCTGTTTTGTACGCACCTCCGTTAAAGACGCCATTTTGAAGGCTAGTTATAGCGCTGACACCTATCGGAATTTAATTAAACTCTACGAGACGAAGTGGGAATATTCAGAGATGTCTCAAACAAAATTCCAATTTTTCTAAGCCGAAATTGGCCGAAAAATAAAATGTGTTCCATCGTATATTGAACGCCCCTCGTAATAATTGTGGCTAAAACAGGTCTTCTGATCAACACCGAAAAGATCGAGTTCATTAACAATAGACATGATAGGCTTTTGGGCTCATGCCGTGTCAAAGAAATAAAGTGAAATTCTTTACGTTTCGCAGAGAACTGTGCTCTGTGTCATCATTGAAAATCTCGGCTGTCCACGAGAAAGGCTTCTAAAACAATGAGCTTTGAAATTTAAACGTTATAATAGAAGTGGAAATGGTGCGTTCATTCGTCACCAGATGGCTCCCCGGACGCGGTACAGCGCTAGCATTCGAAGCGGAAGCTGACGGAATCATCAGAATCAGTCCAAGAGGATCACATAAAATGTGTACGTAACATATGACATTGACAGGTGTATGACAATGACACAAGCCTGGAATGAAACATCTGGCGATGAGGAACGTACGAATTTGGAAAACACCGAGACGAAATAACAATAGTGAAGGGACCGGGAAAATCCTTAATGGCTGGCAACCAGGTATTACTTAACAATATCAAAGATGCCCCTAGAACAATGAAAGTCAGTGATACCAAGCATATAAAAAGAGCCAAAGCTATGAAGTACATTGGAGAGTGGATTTCAGAAGATGTTAGTGAATCGTTTGTTCTCGAACAGAGGAGACATACCATGCCTGTATAGAACAAAGCAAACCGTGAATTTGACCAACACCAAGAAATCCTCACAGGTGCCATCAGAAGAAGACAGCTGGCTTTCTGCGGACAACTATATAGAATGGACTCCCCTAGGCTGTTCTATAAGATCTTGAAGGTAGCCAACAAGGGTAAAGCCACAGAATCACTATGGATCCAGCAGGTGGAGAAAAAACCCGCAGAACTTAATATTAATCAAGCCGTAATAATGAACAGAAGTAACTACCGTTCAAGTATTAAAACCAGACTTTTTCTAACATTCCTTACAGAAGCAAACCACAATGAGGCGAGGAAATGTTCCGAGGAACGTAGAGTTCTGCAAGAAAATTAAGAATCCTGGGCCAACAGAAAAGCTCCGAGTACCAAGAAAAGCAGCAGCCAAACAAACCAACAATAACACCAGAAGCGACGACAACCACCACCACCACCACCACCACCAACAACAACAACAACAACAACACAGTTAAACCGCAATCGCCGTCGTCCTCAGGCGGCCCAAACGAACTTAAAAATTTTATTATTATTATTAATTCAGAGTGTAGGGCCGAAACCTACTATACTCGGTCAATTGTATCACTCGAATTTTAAAACTTGAATGCTTCTCCATAATGTTACTGGCTTTACGTCCCACTAACTACTTTTACGGTTTTCGGAATTTAGTCCCACAAGAATTCTTTTACGTGCCAGTAAATCTACCGACACGAGAATGACGTATTTGAGCACCTTCAAATACCACCGGACTAAGTGAGCCAGGATCGAACCTGCCAAGTTGGGATCAGAAGGCCAACGCCTCAACCGTCTGAGCCACTCAGCCTGGCTCTTCATAATTTGTTTTAGTGGAATCCATTTATTTTCATTTTCAAATCAGTCAATCTGTAACTGTTAGGTTTTTAAGTCTGTCAAAAGTAATTTATGATTAAATACATGTTTTTAAATACTTATGAACTTGAAATATATTAAGAATATAAGTTCCGGATTTCAAGCTCCTAAGTATTTAAATAGAAATAAACATAAATATTTATACTTTCCTAACTATTTGACTGTGATTTGACAGAGCCTGATGATGTCATTTTAAGACCGAAACGTGCCATTCTGTTTTAATTAAGTTTTTTCTGTTTCAAGTACGAGTAGGCTATAAAACTGTGACCAATATTTTCTTTTTCAGGTAGCTTATAAGAAAGGTGTTCATAAATCAGTTTCGGAAAACTGAAGAACTTAACATTTATATATTAAAAATAAAATGTCTGTCGAGGCTAACTGGATGGTTTTTTGCATCAATTGACCAATCACAAAATTTGATTATTTCTTTAGATTATTGCTCCACCTGGTAGCTAAAATGGTAAACTTCCAGATTTTTATTCCCAACGTGATTTTTGGGGGAATGAACTTTGACCAAACGCCACCCCCTCAATCATGAAATTAAAGATTTGCATCAAGATTCTAAGCACCATTTCTAAGTCTTGTTATGTTGTAACTTATGCTGTTACTACGTAGAATATTGTTTTAAACATTTTATATGAGCGATTTGTGGTGTAATTCCAATATTTAAAAGCTTCTTATCTATTTAGTAATAAACTTGCACGCATTTGTAAAAGAGGTCTGTAGACGAATATTATCAATGTAACACACGATGTGGTATTTGACAGAGTATAAAAACCTGTACCTAAACAGGAAATAACATTTGTTAAAAAGTACCATATTCAACACTGCACTGAACTTTCAAAGTAAAACGGATCACTAAATTACAATTTTGTTTGCTAATCAAGTGGTACAAAAGCAAAATAAAAAGGAACCCAAACAAAGCATCAATTGGCCAAGAGCCATTATCTCAGATAATAACAAAATATTTAAAACATGGCTAATTTTGGCTCCTGAACCAAAAAATGTTTTTTATCTTAATTTTGGTATATACAGTAACACTTTATATTTAACTGGAAAGATAAATTAATACGAAGAATTTAGCGTTTCTATGAATATCTCAAAATCAATTTTTGGCGCTTGTTTAAGTGATGTATAAGTAGCCTACCATGCAGTTTATGATTAAATACAATTTATAAAATACATGGAAAAGAATGTAATTCAGTTAATTAAATTTATTATTTCCTTTTTCATATTTTTAAAATTTTTATTTAATTATAATCAGTATTCACAGACTGAAGAACTAAAGTGTTAAAGCTTATCCATAACTAGCCTATAAACGAAGTCACACAGGAAAGCAAATGACGGTATTGTAATATACTGGACTCGATCTTATACCGTAAGTCTGTCACATAACGTATACTGGTATACTTACATTGTAGCCAATTCAATAGAGTCACATTCCATCTGGCTCATTAGGCCAGGGATTACCATAGAATCTGGAATTTCCTAAATGCCTTTCTCCGCACAAGGCGGTTGAAGGGGTAGAGCTGCTGCGATTAAAATAAGGGGAGGTTTTCCGGAGACAGTTCAAATCTGACCTGAGAGAAAGCATGCTCGCCGCAGGGTGTAAGCCAGTGGTATTCAAATATTTTGGTTGGCACACCCAATAAAATCCAATTGTTTAAGCTTGGTACCGCCGAAGTACGATTATATTGCGATTATACCTGCCATAAATAATAAATTATTGTTTCTGGATGCGTCGATATACGAGTATTATTATTAAAACAAAAATTACCGTTCTACTATATATACTTCTTCTTGTCTTCGGATAGGTCTACTATGAACCACGTTAAGCATCGTTCATTTCCGGTTCTTCTTCCTCCTCCCATCCTTTCGGAATGGGCTGCTTTGCGTTCTAGCGACCAGATGTTGCCGGTCCGTTTTCTGCTCATTTGATCTTGGAATCCCGTAATTTTGTTGATGAACATCCTGTATTCTTGTCTATTGTATACTGCCTTCTGTGTTGTTATGTTATTTTCTTCCAGGTCCTCCTTGACTCCTTTAATCCAGTTAGTTTGCGTCTTCCTGCTCTCCAGAATTCTCTTGGCTGTTCTCTCTGTTGGCATTCTTTTAATGTGTCAATAGAAACAAAGTGTTTTCTTTTTAAAGGTTGTTGTGATTTTCTCGGTCCTTTTGTATAGTTCCTCATTTGGTCGCTGTCTAAATTCTTGTCCCACTTTCCTAGGCCCTAGTATCATCTTCAAGATTTTTCCCTCTTTTTCCTCAATGGTCTCTAGCAATTCTTTCCTGTTGAATTGAATGCATTCGATTGCATAGACACTTTCTGGTTTTATCACAGTGTTGTAATGTCTGAGTTTCGCAGTGATTGAGAGTGATTTTTTCTTATAGACATTTCGACATAATGTTATGCTGTTTCCATCTTTCTTGCATTATATTGGGCCCAAAGGGTTCAATATATACTGTTACGGAGCTTTTCCGTGGTAGGTAGAGGTGAAAGAAGGTGCGGGTGTGAATAGGTCTCCAGCTACGAAAGCAAAATTAATTTAAAATTTAACAAGGTTACATTTTCTTTTCAAAAACAAAGAAATAACAAGCATGGCAGGTACAAGGTAGCAAATCAAAAAGGATAGTTACAATATTTACAGGATTTGGGCTTCGCGCCCTGATTTTACACTGCTTGGGCAATCAGCTCAATTTTACCCCAAACACGAGTTTTAACAGAGGGGCAGAAAACCCCATTCATACCTAGGAGCCCTTGCTCCAAATTACACAGAAAAGCCTCCACGAGGCATACAACACCCTGTTTTTTTTTTAAAGAGCCACTCGCTCTCAAAATTTAAGCCTCTCCCAGGCCACACCAAACTCCACCTTCAAGTTGTCCTCACCGGACATGAACACAGGGGTACAATACCCAACCTACTGAGGTCTATTAAATGAAAAGCAGGTTAATTAAATGACCTCTAAAATAACAATTTGAGAGGAGGCGAACTTGCACTCCTAATACACTTTGATTAAGACCTACTTGGCACTAGGCCGTTAATACAAGGGCTAATCCCATGCTAAACAGGTGACTTAAGAAAAGAACAATTTGTTTTACATTAACGAAGAATAGGTTGAGAAAATAAGTTCACCTCAATACAATGTGAGTGGGAGCTCGAGAGGGTTAGCACTCTCTATCCCAATATGCAGCTTAAAAGAGAATAGAAGAAAAGATCGTTACATTTTAGGAAAAGGTTACATGGAGGAACGCTTCTCACCCGCCCCGAGAGTTAAACTGCTGAGCTAGCAAAGAAAGAATTTATTAATCGGCCATTACCTTATTGATGACCGCTGCCGAGGAAAGAGGCGCTTCCCGCCTCCTGCTATGTACTTTATACACTGAAAGATGGAACAGAAGTGGCCCGAAGACCCTAAAATCAGCAGTTTATATCCTCTCGCGGAAGGTTCTAGGCGTTAGGGGAATGAAAACACCCTCCCACAAACTTTTTATTGGCTCGGGTACAGAAACATATCCAAGTTGGGGGAAAATACATCGGATTGGTCGGAAATTACTAAAAGAAATTCGGGATTGGATAAATGCAAAACAAGGGGAAGGAGAGGGGTATACAGCCAACTTAAACAATAACAAAAAAAAAAATTAGCAAGGACAAACATTTGAAATAAAAATTTCTCCAACAAAATAGTTCTTTGACTCCGCACTAGGTTGCACTATTGTTGATCTTCAGTAGTGTCCTCTAGAAGAGAAAGTTCACACTTCTTACTTCAAGCGAAACAAAAACACATCACAAATGACACAGTTCAAAAACTCAAAGTTTTCCATGTGGTGACATCTTCAGAGAAAGTAGAGAATTAATAGCGTAGATAAAGTTCAGACTTCCTCCAGCAGAGGAGTTTCAACTGGCGCACATTTTAATTTAGCGGGGTGGAGGTGTACCGCCCGGTACATATACTACTACTAAAAAAATAAAGCGAAGAATTTCGAAACTAAAATTTAAAAGGAACAATGCAGCATAAGCAAGCACGTTTCATACGCAGTCAATGGGAGGTACAATTGGAAACATATTTGTGTATGAATAGTTCGGAACGGGCACTCTAAGTAATGCTGGACGAAAACGCTAAGTCCAAACAAGATTTTACTTGAAAATTAGCAGGCTCAAGTCTTTTAAGTGTCTGCCGAAAACAGTTATAAGCTACGATAAATTAGCGTACCTCTTGAGACGTCCCTGCGTACCCATAGTGGTACGCGAACCACACTTTGTATACCCCTGGCGTATGCCCATCTTATAGAATCTTTACCGACACATGGAGAAAAACCGATGCAGGGATTATTTTTCTCCAACACTTCCATATTACAAGTTAGGATGAGAGATATACGCCAGTATATCAAAGATACTCTCTAACCAACGTAGGCTAAATCCAAATTCTGCTCTTTTCCAGTAAACAATATTCGACTCCCCATCGCTGGCAACTGAGGGTTGGGATGGTGTAGACTAATTTAGTGAATTACTGTTCTCGTTAACGCCCAGAGGCAGGTTAACCAGACATAAAAAACAGAAAGAAGGAAATAAGATTTGCGCGTGCCCTTGTTACCCTCTTAAGTCTAATTGCGATGAAGAAGATGGCGGCGATCAAACAGTTGGAACGTGAGACTCAGCAGAATCTAATAAGTCCACTGCCGACTCGATCTTCACGTGGCTAATCTCCTCTCCTTTCTCTCCCTCAGGCAAAGCCTCCTGCTGCATTTCTTTTGGCGGGCTTCACGGATTAATAAAGCTATGTACATGAGTTCTCCTCTACCTACTTAGGGGGGAAAACTCATTTCGAATTTAGAACGAGGAAGCCGATTAGCGTCCGTTTACAAGCATCCACCCAATACCGTCAGATCTCCCTTCCCCTACCCACCGTTCACAATCAGCACCCACTGCTGTGCTTCTCGGGGATACTGTATGATACGCATGTGGGCCATATCCTATGATCTATTGTGGAATACTAACATTGTATTGGCCATTAACATATGTCTTTTTCGTGTGTATGTGTAAATAGGATGCATAAAACATGCCGTTCAATCAAAATTTATTCGTGGCAGAAGTGCAAAATATGAAACATGAAATCATTAAAAAGGAAGCATGAAATGGACACAAATACATAAATATGTTACGCAAGTGACTTCAAACAGTTTCCGCCCAAAACTTAGCCACTTCGAGAGCACTTGAATTAGCTTGAGTCAAATCCCTGATTGTACATATGGATGGGCTCAACAGACAACATATGAGATGTGTTGTTTCAAATTCGCCGCAACACATAGAACTGTCTTGGCCGGAAAATGTCACTTATATAAGTTGTCCCTTGTTCTTGCAACTTCAGCTCGCAGTCTGTTCAGAGACTTCCTGATTGGCCATTTCTCTGCGTGGCCAGGAAATAGAGATTCCTTCGGTTCCATCCATCCAGAAAAATTACTAGTTTTCTCCTTCGACATGTCAACTCGTGCTTCTGTAGCTGTTGCTTGTAAAGGTCGAGTGGTTGTTAGGAAGCTCTTTCTCGAATTTAACCTCCTTTAAGCAGGTTGATATCCGTAGAGTGCGTGTGAGGTCATTGTAGATGATTTTTTTCCTTTCATTGTTGGCAGCCACTTCTCTTCTGATATCAGATGGAGCAATTCCAGCCAGACAGTTCACTTCATTGATGGGAGTTGGCCTCAAACAACCTGAAATAATCCTGCAGCTCTCCTTGAAGGCAACATCAACCTGTTTTGCATGGGCTGACTTATACCACACAGGACAGGCGTATTCTCCTGCTGAATGCCATAAGATCAGTGCTGTTGTTGGGGTCAGGAACTTGAGATGCGGGCAGAAGACAACAAAATAGTAGGAAATCATCAGGAAACAAAACAAATGAATTTCAGAAAGTGAAGAAAACAATCAGCAAAAGACATCCTGACACTATCAGACAAACCATTAGAAGTAGTATCACAATTCAAATATCTTGGTATTGCTCTACAAACAATACTCAGATCATTCAGTATTTAGATACAAGAGAGAGAGAGAGAGAGAGAGAGAGAGAGAGAGAGCAGCAACACTAAAATCCATTTATTCCAACAACTAGAAACAAAACCAGCAATTTTCATATTTAGTTCGATTATATTTCTCATAGCTACGAATCGACTTGTGCAAGATTGAAAGGATAACGTCGGTGAAGAAAGAAAAAAAAATTATCTTCGTATATATTATTTTCGGCCACCCAACCACATATGGATATGCAGTCCTTCAGAACAATGTTCGTTGTGTTCATTTTCCTGTGCGATATTGTAAAGGAAAATGAATCTTAAATACAGCATTCTGTAGGATTGAGTAAATTCGTTGCGCAAACGTACATTGCTACAGAACGGTACGGTTCATTGTCCTTTACACGAAAGGATAGGAAACTGAACACAACGAAACTTGCTCTGATGGACTGCATATTCTATCCATATGTGGCTGGGAAGCGTGACCAGGCTTAAGGGAAAGTATGGATAGGAAGAGCATTGTAACATACGAGGTTTGGTTTCTTCAACGATGATAGAGACACGTATTCATGAAACTAGTATTGGAAGTTGGGATGACATCGTCAAGGCTGGTTTAAAAGATGATGAGGGAGAATTTTTTTCATCCAGGATATTAGAACGCAATTGCTTCAGCATAACAAACATGCCTAAAGCCCTACCCTTCTAATACTTTGCGAAAAGAAAAACGCTATCAAGAGTGAATTTCATTCAACAGACGCTATGCCGAGGATGGAATGGCAGCAGGGATGGTTGATATTAGACCTGATATGGTAAAAATAAATAAATGAGAAGACAGGGATAACAAGGGGGTGTGGCCTCCGTGGAAGCTTGGTCCAGATCTTGCGACCTGCATATCGGTGACGGTAGGTACCTGAGATGAATTCGAATGTTGATGACGTCACAAACTTAGCCTCGAGCCTGGTGAATTAACCAATAGAAGTTAAAATCCCCGACCCGACCATGAACTGAAAAAAAGGACAATTTATCCATTGAATCCGACAAGGCAGGGGTGAAAAGGTTTCACAAAGTAATATGGTTAGAATGAAATATTGGGTCAATCAATCATCAATGATCTGCATTTAGGGCTGTCGCTCAGTTGGCAGATTCCTTATAAGTTTTTTTTACATTGTTTGAAATATTTTCTAAGAACTTTTCCATTGAAAATTTATTCTAATCACTTACTCCACGTCGTATACATGAATATTTGCCCCACTTTCTCCTCTTGAACTTCAATTTATCTTCATATTATCATCTTTCCTACTTGGACGCAACCAATAAATACACCTGCAGCACAGGAACAGGAAGGATTCCATCAACTATCGTTAATCAATATTACAGGAAAGGTGTTCACGGTTTTTTATTTATAAAAATGAGGGTTGAGAGTAAGTTGGACGGAAACCCGTTTGGTTTCAGACCACAGAGGGGCTGTCACGTTCATGGCCGTCCATCAACGGCTGCTAATTTCAGATGACCACCAACCTGCACGGTTGCTAGGTAACATTGTCTGGCCATCAATCTACTGTATATCTTGCCATTCATCCATACCTTACATAAAAGCCTACATAGTTGCTAGGTAACATTGTCTGGCCATCAATCCATACCTTACATCACAGCCTGCATAGTTGCTAGGTAACGTTGTTTGGCCATCCATTCATACCTTACATCACAACCTGCAGGGTTGCTAGGTAACATTGTCTGACCATCAATCTATACCTTACATCACAGCCTGCATAGTTGCTAGGTAACGTTGTTTGGCCATCCATTCATACCTTACATCACAACCTGCACGGTTGCTAGTTAACATTGTTTGGCCATCCATTCATACCTTACATCACAACCTGCACGGTTGCTAGTTAACATTGTCTGGCCATCCATCCATACCTTACACCACAGCCTGCACGGTTGCTAGGTAACATTGTCTGACCATCAATCTATACCTTACATCACAGCCTGCACGGTTGCTAGGGTTACACTTCCGTCACACTAACTTCCGTAATGCAAATTTTCAGAATATCCCCAGTCATAAAACTTATTTACGTCAAAACAATTCGAAGGGAATACAAAACTATAACAAGTAGATTATCACAAATATTTAGGATATGTGTTTTCCCCAGGATGGTAGTATAGGAAGTGAAACAGAATCAAGTTGCTGCAAATCTAATGCAGTGTGCCCACAGTTGCGATCAATTGTACAGTATTCTGTGAGGAAGTCGGCTCCCGAATGAAACTATCTGGATGCCGGTCTGTCTTCAGACCAACTTTGCTTAGCGAGAGTGAAAGCAGGGTGGACTCAGGATATCTTAGGACTATTCGTAAGTTAGAAGTAACAGGCATGAAGGTAGCGAGAATGATCGCTGGTATAGGAAGGTAGGAACAATGGCAGGAGCGTATTTGTAATGAGGAGATAAAATGAACTCGATTGATGAAGCTGTACGCATAAACCGGCTTCGATGGTTAGTGTCATTTGAGGGGAATTGGAGGACGATAGGTTAATTAGGAGAATAATGGATTCGGCCATGGAGCGTAAGAGCGGCGGAGGGAGACCAAGACGACGATGGTTAAACTAATTTTCTAATGATTTAAAGATAAGACGCCGTGGAGTTAGTTACAAATAGAGGATTTTGGCGGCGGGTAGTTGCTTCACAGAGGCTTGCAGACTGAACGATGAAATGCACGCCAGTCTATAATGAAGATTCATGTAATAATAATAATTTCACTATGTAGGAGTTAGAGTATGGTTTAAAAATTGTGGGGTCCGAATAGCATCTACTTTTTACAGGGATCTCGTTAATTTCTCGTTAACCGAGCGAGTTGGCCGTACGGTTAGGGGCGCGCAGCTGTGAGCTTGCTTTCGGAAGATAATAAGTTTGAACCCTACTATCGGAAGCGCTGAAGATGGTTTTCCGTAGTTTCCCATTTTTACCTCAGTCAAATGCTGGGGCTGTACCTTAATTAAGACCATGGCCGCTTCCTTCCCACTCCTAGCCTTTTCTTATTCCATCTCGCCATAAGACCTATCTATGCCTTTGCGACGTAAAGTAACTTGTGGAAAACAAATTTACAGAGGTTCAAAGACTGAGCACTTAAGGACATAACAGTAAATAAATAAGTAAATAAATAAATAATAATAATAATAATAATCTATACTAATATTATAAAGAGGAAACATTTCTATATTTGTTTGTAACGGATAGACTCAAAAACTACTGAACCGATTTTAAAAATTACTTCATCTATAGAAAGCTATATTGCCAGTGGGTAACAGAGGCTGTATTTTATTTTCAAAACGCTTCGACGGGGGGAGATATAAAAATATAAAAATAATAGGGTAATATAGGCGAAATATTGAATTTGTCGTGAAATGACGAGACAAATCTCATTTTAAGCCCTAAAAACCAACCGTTATGGAGATATTGGAACCACACTAACCCTGCTCTAGGAATCGGATAAAGAAATGAACTGCCGTAACCATGGCAACGTCAGCTCCAGTATTCTTACAGCAGCGAGATTATCTACTATATATCACAGAAACCTAACAAGTTACAGACATGAAAATTGGTATTTGTAATCTCCTTTAAAAATAAAAGAACAAAAATTTATGTTTTCAGAAAATCCACTTGAAAGGTGTGTGTGTGTGGGGGGGGGGGGGGAGGGAATGAAAAGTAGTGAGGAAGGAGTTGAATTATTTATATGAGAATACATATATCTCAGAAACTAAAGATGTTACAGACGTTAAAACTGGTACTTGGAATCTCTTCTAAAAAAAAGAACTGTTTTTTTGTGGAAAATCCATTTAAGGGGGTTAAATAATTAAAAAGCGGGTGAATTTTTAAAATGATTATCTTCTTCTTCTACCGCCTTTCCCACACCTGTGCGGTTGCGAGTGCTAACTGTGTAGCACATGTGGATTCGACCATGTTTTACGGCTGGATGCCCTTCCTGACGCCAACCCCGTGTGTAGGGATGTAATTATTATTGCGTGTTCCTGTTGTGGTTGGTAATGTGGTGTGTTCAGTGAATATGAAGAGGAGAGTGTTGGGACAAACACAAACAACCTGTCCCCGAGCCAGATGAATTAATCACACCCGATTAAAATCCCGACCCAGCCCTGAATCGAACCCGGAACCCTGTGAACCGAAGGCCTCAAAGCTGTCCACTCAGCCAAAGAGTGGGGCCGTTTATAAAATGTTATGGACGTGAAAATTGATATTTGTAATCCCCTTTAAAAACAATGAAACACGTATTTTTTGTTTTCGGAAGATGAACTTAAGCTGGAGATCGAAAATAAGTGAAGAAGGAGTTCAGTTCTCTTTATTAGGGTACTTATATCTCAAAACTAAGATGTTACAGACGTGAAAATCGGTATTTGGCTTCTCCTTTAGAAATAAAGAAATCCTATTTTTTGGACTTAAAAGAGGATTGTTTCTCACATGTAGAGTTCCATGTCGCATGTTCCAGATTTAGCTCTGCCAGTAGCTTGGTCATCTTAGCCCCAAAATGCAATGCCACAAATGTGGTTTACAAAAAGGTTCTGGGGTAAATGAAATGCAGTTTTTCGGTGAGTTTTTATACTTTATGCAATTTCAGTTAAGTCTTAGTGCAGTACCGAGGAACAATTAATTCTCATCAACTTACCAAATCCTCGCGAGCGAATCCGTGGGTAACACCGAGTGATAATAAAATTGAGGTAGCTTTTCAAACCACTCGGAACGTATATAACAAAAGGTGCTTTTGTATAAATACCAAAGTTCACCATTAGAATACTGTCGTTAAGTCGGTATCCCTCTACGCGTCAGAATGCCTTATCCTATCTCAGAAATGTGCACTCTCTAAGTTAGAGCAGAAAGAGAGAAAGATTCTCCACAACACAAAACGGCATGCAGATCACGGACACTATGCGTAAACGCAGGGCTCGCTTCTACGATCACCTACGACGGATGGGCGACTCTCCATGGACAAAACATATTTTTAATAATTTTGACTCTCAAAACTAGAAACAACAATTCCCTGGAACGTTAACGTCAAGAAAGACCTGGAAGGAATGGGTATACAACCAGCTGACGCGCACAGACGAGACCTTTTCGGAACAAGCATTGGGACTTATGGGACTTTCCGGGATGCGATGTGGACAACTGGTGCAAAGGGTTCAGATTAACGCTGTGCTCGACGCAGTAAGCTCATGAAAACCTACTGGATCAATCAAAAATAAATAAATAAATAAATAAATAAATAAATAAATAAATAAATAAATAAATAAATAAATAAATAAATAAATAAATAAATAATATGATGCTTTTCAGGAGTTAGTCTCTAGTTAAAATGTGTGTGGTCCGTATATCATCTACTTATAACAAGGATCTTCTTAATTTCTCATTTGACCTCACGGAAAATGATAGATTAATGCTTTTAATATGGTGACAAGCTATTTCTGCTCGAACCCAGACTTTTAAACACCGCCCTGAAGCAAAAAGTGAAGATGCAGAGGTGATCAACACCATGTCAGAGACCTCTGAATAAAAAAAAGTGGTTATGAAAGTTACATTCATTGTTATACAATTACCATCATGTTCTTCTTACTCTCAGAATATTTAAACTCTTAATGATGTCCGTAAGCGACATAACCTCAACACAGGCGCTCATTGTGGTCCGTACAAGGTAATTGAATGATATTCTAACAACTGTACGTTGTTCACGGTTTAACAGGCCCGAAGAGTGTCCAGTAAATTGGCTCTGTGGAGCAGATTATATATATTTGTTTTAACCGTCCTTATTGTTAACTCGGTGCAGACAGATGGGCTTGTTATATTCCTTGAGAAAATGGGCGGAGCGCAGCAGCAGAGAACTCTGGTGGCTGCTTACTACAATTACTACTTCAAAAAACACTGCTAAATCATTCTCTTTAATATGGTTACCCCCGGAAGTGACGTATTACTATCATAACACCAGGTGAATACGACTTCTGCTTGTTTGCCTTCTCTTTCTTTTCCTCCGACACAAGACAGATACGGTCTGAGCTTCATTCTCTCAGCTTTGTTCGTATTACGTTAGTAGTTTCACCAAGTAGAAGTGGTGTGCTTTGGTAAACGTACAATTCCCAATGCGTCTTAAGAAAAACTCCTTTTGTTGATCTGTAGGCCTCTGAATTCAAATATTGCGGTTTCAAACCCGGTATATTGTAATGAGTACAGGAAGGATTTTGGTCAGTAATAGATACTGTAGGTTATAACGCAAACTTAGTGAAGCGAATAATATGTAGAGCACGGATATTTAGGTGGGACAGTGAAACTCCTCACTTTGGACACCCCTATAGCCTTTTTAATCGACGTATATTGAACGCGCCATTTAATTCCCCATATTGTTTACATGTTAAAAATACTCTGGATATTGAACACCCCTCAACTCTGGACATTGGACATGCCATAAATGACAGTTTGGATAGGTTTAAAACTTTATACGAGTATTACTTTTTTGCTCTTTTCTAATGGTTTAGTGCAAGCAGTTTTTAATTATTTATTTATGTATTTACTGTGCACTACAGAATTTCTAATCCCATTTATAGTGGCAATTGTTTACATGTGTTTATTTTTCAATTTTTGCTTCAGTCTAATAATCTAATATCTAAACTATTCTAATATTATATTTACATTGAGAAAGAAATAACATTCCATATTTAATCCTTACAAAAAAAGATAAAAACATAATTTCGTATCTAAACTAGTCTAAAACCTAACATATGAACTATTGTAATATTATAACTTATGTACAATGTGAAAAGAATAGTATTTCATATCTAATCTAAAATTATTCTTTACAAGAACGAGTGAAATAAAAAACTAAACAACGTAATTTCAAATATAAACTATTTTTTTCTTCTAGTTCTAACATTTAAAATTACATTTATGGGGTAGGGCTTAATTGAGGTTATTTAAAACACATTTTGTAGTTCAAATCAGCATTAATAAAAATAATAATCGTATGGCCTCAGCTACCGTGTGCAGACATTTCGATTTGACGCCATCTGGTTGTCTGCTAGTCAATTTCGACGTTCCATTTTACTCTAGGCCCACTAGATGGCAGACCGAGTAAATCGGATCCCTCTTGGACGTCTATGGCTGAGATTTAATGAATTTTGTCGGGTTAATACCAAATGTATCACCAGAGATCTTTTACATGCCGACATCGTACAACATGGAGTATCGAATGGACTATTTTCCGCCCTTCAAAAATCCGACTACCTCTGCCGGGTTTGAACCCGCTATCTTGGGATCCGGAGGCCGACACTCTACCACGAATTCACAGAGGCAGCATTACAGAGTTTTCTCGGAGATGGTGAATTGTTGTAAAAACAGGTCTAGAGGTACACAGGAGTCTAAAGAATTATTTTTCTGAACTGTACTGTTGTAGACATTCCATAGTCAGTAGAGTAGGCAATTGAGGCAACGGCACGTGGTGTTCCCAAGCGGTCATCCATCCAAGTACTGACCACTCCCAATGTTGCTTAACTGCGGTGATGAGAGGAGAACCGGTGTATTCAAAATGGTATGGCCGTTTTAACAGCCTGTCAAAGAGTATTTTGGCATCACAACAAAAAAAGCTTGGATGACATGTGAATGATCGGTCTAGCAATAAAGAAGGCTAAGAGTAAAATACTGTTGTTCGTCGATAATGCTACGTTGACCTACATCTATCAAATGTCACAGTAAAATTTATGCCTTACAACTTAACTAGTGAAATGTAACCTCTGGACAAGGGGATAATTCAAGCTGTAAAACTACTGTACAGGAACAGTTACTGCAGGCTATCACCAATGGAGCAGAAAAGTGTAACAATGTAATCGATTTTATTGGATGGACGTGTCTAAAGAGACAATTGTGATACAGGAAGAGCCACCTCACATAAACATGTCATTAACTGAGGAATTGAGATGTCACCCTGAAGTCCTTAGCAGTGAATTGTCAGATGTTGGTGTTTTTGGTGATAGATAATATGTTGGAAGTCCACGATGATGTATAGGCTAATGGGAGTGCTTCAAAAAGCGATTTCTTCCGAAGAAATATTGTCTTCAGAAGAATAAGAATAAGAAGAAACAGATGCTGTCCCCAAGGAGCCAGCTACTCATCAATAAGCTGGGCAGTGTATTAATGATTTGGAACATTATGTGCTTGTGTGTGATTGAAACTCCGTTTGGATTACGTCGGAAATTTGAATTAGAATGAGCATGTTCAAAATAAAAAAATGATACTGTAGTGTTCTTTTACAGTTTTAATAGGAATTAATTCAGCCTCCGTGGCTCAAGAGCCAGCGCGTCGGCCTCTAACCGCTGAGCTCCGTGGTTCATATTCTGGTCACTCCATGTGAGATTTGTGTTGGACAAAGTGGAGGCGGGACAGGTTTTCTCCGGGTACTGCGGTTTTCCCAGTCATATTTCATTCCAGCAACACTCTCCAATATAATTTCATTTCATCTGCCAGTCATTAGTCATTGCCTCAGAAGTGTGCGACAGGCTTCGGCAGTTAGCACAATTCCTATCGTCGCCGCTAGATGGGGGCTTCATTCATTCTATCCCTGACCCAGTCACTGACTGGAAAACAGGTTGTAGGTTTAGGAATGAAATGCAGTGTACTGTACCGTATAAGAAATTCAAAGAACGATCTTTTTATGGTGTATACTGTACAAACCTCCTCAGAGCTTTCCTTTCGCTGTCCAACTTAGAGGGGTGTCGCTTCATAAAACTTAATTTTAGGTTCATTTTGTGCTTTAAATATTTTTATTTTTATTTTTAGGTTTTGTTTGTTGGATGCAGCTACTTATGTCTTCTAAGAACGTTTTCATGGTCGAGTTGGTTAGCGCAATCCACGGGACGTTTACAGACAGCAACATCTGACGTTGTTTTTTGCTAGTAGCTTTACGTCGCCCCGACACAGATAGGTCTTATGGCGATGATGGGATGGGAAAGGGCTAGGAGTAGGAAGGAAGCGGCCGTGGCCTTAGTTAAGGTACAGCCCAAGCATTTACCTGGTGTGGAAATTGGAAACCACAGAAAACCATCTTCAGGGCTGCCGACAGTGGGATTCGAACCCACTATCTCCCGGATGCAAGCTCACAGCCACGCGCTCTTAATCGCACGGCCAACTCGCCCGGAAACATCTGACGTAGGCGAAAGTTAAAGTAATCTTGAGGACTGCCAACTGTGGAAGAAATAAGCGTTTGCTTACTGTATCTGCTGGAGTTATTTCTCCCAGAGTCACTAGCAATGTTCACAGCTGCAGATTTATGCTGTTCAAGATGGGACTTTTACTCATACTTAACGTGAAATGAAATTAAAATAAAATAGAAATCTTATGTACACTTCAGTAAGCGTGCTTGGGTATTGCAGTGCAGTTTTTAGTTTAGTTAGGAGAAACTTTACTTGCTTGGAGTAAGCACGACAGAAGACTACACAATCATCCGTAATAAAGATTCGATCCGTAGCAATCCATAGTTTCAATGCGTGTGGTTTAGGCATAGTTTCGCTATACAACCATTCACTACGCTTTCTGCCAGCTGTACTCTCTGTGCATGACTGGAGGCCAACCTGACCTTGTATCAGCTGTGTCAAGGTGTCACTAAGTCACATGTGCAGTGGGATGCATGGGGCATGCTGCATTTAATAGTAGTAACCTGCGGTACCTCCATCCTACTGCTTATGATATGGTGGAAATAATTTTACGATAAGTTTCAATGGGAAAATTGCATTCTTCATTTGAAGAAGGCCAAAGAGCTATTAGATTATTTTAGGTGTCAACCCCTCATTTAGGTACTTTTTGGGTACAACAAAATTCACATAACTTATTCTGCTCCAGGAACTGTGAAACGGATATATATCTTACAATTTGTTAATTAAGCAGCGAGAAATAAAATTGGTTAAAACCTAAAAATCCAGGCCCTAGTAGTAAGCATACCCTAGCCTGCACAACAGTTATGGTATGAGCTTTGCATATCCATTAGGGGCACAGCCCTCTTAGAACCCTTATAATTATTCATGTTACTCTCGCTACAATAGGAAAGAGTGGGCTCAGCAGACACTTGCTAATAATCTAGTTAGTTTGCATTCTAACCTAATACTGCGCTAAGTGCGGAGGCTAAAAATAGTCTAGTAAAACGATTTTTGGATGACGGAAAAAGAGTCCATTCGAAACTCCACTTCGCAAGATGTCTGTATGTAAATGATTTCTGGTGACACGCCTTGTGCTTAGCCGATAACATTACTCAGCCATAGACCACCTAACAAACTTCAATTTCCCTGGAATGTGGTAGAGAAATTCTTTTTTTGTTTTGTTTTGCTGGTGGCTTTACGTCGCACTGACACAGGTAGGTCTTATGACAACGATGGGACAGGGAAGGGCTAGGAGTGGGAAGGAAGCGGCCGTGACCTTAATTAAGGTACAGCCCCAGCATTTTCCTGGTGTGAAAATGGGAAACCACGGAAAACCATTTTCAGGGCTGCCGACAGTGAAGTTCGAACCTACTATCTCCCGAATACTGGATACTGGCCGCACTTAAGCGACTGCAGCTATCCAGCTCGGTGGTTGGTAGTGTAGTGTGTTGTGTTGTCTGAATATGAAGAGGAGAGTGTTGGGATGGACACAATCACCCAGTCCCCGAGCCAGAAGAATTAATCAGAAGCGAATAAAATCCCCGACCCAGTCGGGAATCGAATCAATACGCTGATCATTCAGCCAACGAGTCGGACATATTATTATTATTATTATTATTATTATTATTATTATTATTATTATTATTATTATTATTATTATTATTATTATTATTATTATTATTATTATTATTATTATTATTACATTATTAAGTATTATTCTTCAAGTGAAAATATGCAATAGAGAATACACCCCTCTATTGGCGTAAGGAAGGTCATTTGGCCGTAAAACAGGGAATGTGTTTACATGTGTGCTACATAGTTGCCACCCCTCCAGATTGTTGGATAAGTGGCAGAAGAACGTTGGTTTTGATTTTTAAATAACTTACTTTTACGTCACACCGACACAGACAGATCTTATGGCGACGGTGGGATAGGAAATGGGTAGAAGTGGGAAGGAAGCGTCCGCGACACCCTGCTGTGAAAATGGGAAGTCACGGAAAACCTGTCGAGAGTGGGGTTCAAACCCACTATCTCACGAATGCAAGGTCACAGCTGCGCGTCCCTATCCGTACGGCTGGAAGAAGAAGAAGAAGAAGAAGAAGAAGGATGAGGAAAACCTTAGCACTGACGATCAAACATTCCCAAGGCATTAGCAAACCTGTTCTAAAAATGGCTTAAAATCTTTCGAAATTAGGCGCCTCTTGCGCCATTGCAATACTAGGTGCTGTTCATATAAGATAGCCGTTAGCAACTACGAGAATAAGTTGAAATGATGATGGGGTCTGGCGCGAAGCAGTTCTTAATCAAGTATAACAATGTAATGATAGATATTAGTCGCTAATGAGACTGGCTTGTTAGAACTTGTGACACGACAGATAACATTTACCACTGTCATGCTCATTACCAACATTACAATATTAATTATTTGTCGAGACAGTCTGGAAGACTGTAAATTATATTCACTAATTTGCCTGCTTCGGTAATACGGAGTTACTTTACCACTCGTTGTTTTGTTGATATGTATCAGACATGCTGCAAAGACTTGTACGTTAAATATAAAGTCACCCAGTGGGAAATACAGTTGTACATATCGTCGGCACCACTAACAAATATTAAATCCCCTACTGTTGCGAAGAGAAAAACAATTCCAGTTTTTTTTATAGTTCATTCCTTGTTAAGAAACAGTATTGCCCTTATGACAACAGGGTTGCCATATCTAACGGATCCGCTCAACACCATCACAGGAAAACGGCGGCACATTCATTTGTCAAATTCAGTATTTAAGCTCAAGATAAAAAGCGGAAGAAACTAAGCTACAATTTACAGGGGCTATTTTTGGGTTTTACAGAATCAGAGGTAAACTATGACAGATAAAATCTCAATATTGAAGTGTAAGGAAAATTGGGGGAGAAAATAGAAAATTAATACTTTTTATGGAATCGGAGGGGGGGCGGGGGGATGTATTTAACTGAATGTAATAAATTATCCCAGGAAACGTGGGGTACTACTGTGCTTTTGTATCGCTCACAAAAACAATAGTAAAAATTAAATGCGATCGTAAAAAAACAGTGTGGTAAAATTAAATGATCTTGAGAAAGAAGAGATAAATAACAAAACAAAGCACAAGTTATGCCATGATGTATCGTTGCACACCACAACACCAAAATATTCCGTAACAACTTCTGTACGGTACGAAAATAGTAGAAAACGCAACAATACTCTGCAATATACTGCCAAGTCTGACTCAACACAAAACAAGTACGCACTGATTTAAAGACTAAAAACACGCACGCAACAAATAAATATTGTAAGATGACTTCACTACAGAAGTGAGCTGCCGGCGATTCATTGAGGGACTACACGATGCTTGTACCAGAGCAATACATAAGGAAAATGAAGGAAGGCAACTAAGTGATGACTATTCCTGCCATTGTGCTTTCTCGCTATATTTATGAAAAAGAAAATGTTATGTAGTTATTTTAATAACTCACAGGCAGAAATGCCTCATCCTTTTTATCTGCCTTTCATAATAGATTATAAAATACAGTATAATGTCCCTTAATCACGTGGAATTATGGGTGTCTCGGAGGAGGTGTCTTCACTCCTTGTAGGTCCGTAAGAGCAATATTGTTTTCTTAACGTGGAATGAGCTATAGACTGCGGATTTTAGGCTGTATTAGGTTACAATACAAACTCATTTGGTTATTAGGAAGTGTCATCTAGCCCGTTCTTCCGTTATGTAGCAAGAGTAACATAATTTATATGTGTTCTGTTGGGCCGTACCCCAAAAGTTTATGCATGACTCCTAACTTAACTGTTGGGCAGTGTAAACTATACCTGTTAGCCGCATCAGTAAGTTTGCAATCTAATCTATTAATGCCTAAAAGTCAGGACTCCAGTTATTAAAAACCTGCCTTTCTCGACACGGCCTTCCATTAAATTCACTTCGACTCCCCGTGCCTTACATTTTAAGTGGTCATTGTTATAAGATCCCTAGTCACCTTAGTTCAACTCAACATTTTTGGAGTTGATACCATTGGTCTACATCTTCCTAGTCGCAATACTAGGCAAAGGTATACATTCCATCTGCCAAAAGTGAGAACTGTGGCTCGGACAAATTCATGGTTGGTGAGAGCACTAAAATCACTTAATGAGCTGGGTGAATCAGTGGACGTTTTTCAATCACCCCCGTATGAAATTAGGCGTGCCCTAACGACCTCATGAATGTAAGGTACCAGTGTTCTCTTTAAAATATATAAGTATTTGTATGTAAATGTCTCTAGATGTAGTTTAATTATGACAATTATTTAAGGACATTCATTTTTTATTTTTTTATTTATTTAGGGTGTTGTAAATATGTATATATAAATGTCTCTAGGTTTAGTTTAAATTTGGTTATTATTTTAGGAAATTAGTGTTATTTACTTAAGGCGTATTTGTTGTAGGCCTATATACTGTTTTATTGAAACATGTGCAATTGGGCAAATAGCATGTTGATGATAAATCTATCTATCTATCTATCTATCTATCTATCTAAAGCTTGATGTACACGTTACTCTGCCCTGCAATACATATTTTCAATTAGCTACCAGATATAAAGTGGCAAAAGCGCGAGTTTTTCGCTTTTTTAATTATGTCCCATTCACTATGTCATTCTTTCCTCAACTCTAGAACTAAATGGTGATAAATTAAGGTTATAGTCACAAGGCTTGAAAACAAGCAGTACTTTCCAAATACTGTAGTAAATAATCATTCGTAAATAGGGGAGATTTATTTATTTATTTATTTATTTATTTATTTATCACATTTTATTTATTACATTTTTATTTATTACTAGCTGTATTACCCGGCGTTTCTTACTAATTTTTACTCATGGGATATATGTTACCTTTTAATTATGTCTGAAGTCAATTTTTGTAGATTTCTTTATTGTGACGATCATTGACATTTTACGAACTGAAGAATGAAAATATACAACTTGATTCCAGTCATCAGGAATGGAATGAATAAAGCTCCCGTCTAGCGGCCAGGATAGGAATTGTGCCGGCTGCCGAAGCCTGTCGCACTCCTCTGGGGCAATGATGAATGATTGACAGAAGAAATGTAATTATATTGCAGAGTGTTGCTGCAATTAAGGATGGCAGGGAAAACCAGAGTACCCGGAGAAAAGTCTTTTCCGCCTACAGCACAAATCTCACATGGAGCGACTGGGATATGAACCACGGAACACATCGATGAGGTTGTTGTGTGATCAATTTTGAGTTTTAGTTTTTTTTTTTTTCGCGTTAATTAAACTTTGACCTTGTGGCATCCCGGATCTTTTGAAATTAATAATGATAGTAAGTGATAACTATATGTAGGCCTGCATACTTGTTGCGCCGTAGATAGACTTTGTAGAAGATTCCAACTGTCACTGGAACAGTCACCAGTCAACCTAGGGACCGAGTAATCTCGGTCAATTTGGCCATTTTCCTTTTCATCCCTTCTTACTTCCCGTGCCGACGGAGGCCGAGGTTGTACTTAAACGGCATCCAGAGTATCCGAATGACCCCGGAAACAACGTATTCCGCACTAATATTGGCGGTTTTCGATTATTTTTACATGTCATACCCTCCCCATTCCGAAACCCATGGCTAGGGTGTCATTGCCCATTCAGTACTTTTTCCTGATGGTACCCACATGACTTACTAAGTTTTATTGAAATCAGTCCTGTGGGTTAGGAGGAAATTTGGAACAAACACACATACACAGGCTACACAAAATGACTTTTATTTATTTATTTACTTATTTACACTGGCGGAAGAAATATCGAAACACCAAGCAGGAATATCTCCACTGTGCATGCGTGCTGGCAACAGTGGTCACGAGAAGGTACACTCGCAAGAAGACCGGGCTCCGGACGTCTCCTTGGCACCACTGAAAGGAGAGGGCCGCCGTATTCGGCGTATGGCTGTGGCGCAGCGAACTACGTCTGCAGCAACTACTCGAGGGGCAGCTGACACCACAGTGACGCAAAGAATTGTTCGAAATCTGTTACTTGAAGGTCAGCTTCGAGCCAGACGACCTGCGGCGTGCATTCCGCTTACCCCAAACCACCGCCGTCTGCGACATCAGTGGTGTCAAGCGAGAGCTAATTGGATGATGGAGTGGAGGTCCGTTGTGTTTTCCGATGAAATACGGTTCTGTTTTGGTGCTAGTGATGGACGTGTGTTGGTTAGAAAGATATCAGGTGAACGCCTGCATTCCACCTGTCTGCGGTGTCGACACACTGGACCTACGCCGGCAGTTCTGGTTCTGGGGAGCATTTTCCTATGGCAGCAGGAGCACTCTCGTGGTTATCCCACGCACCTTGACTCCAGATGTGTACGTCCGTCTGGTGATTCGACCTATTGTGCTGCAAGTCATGAACGGTATTCCCGGGGTTGTTTTCGAACAGGATAATGCATATCTCCATGCCACTGCTGTAACCCAATGTGCTCTACAAAGTGTCGACAGGTTGCCTTGGCCTTCTCGAATCCCCGATCTGTCCCCAATCCAGGAAGTATGGTACATCATTGGACAACGACTCAAGCGTTATTAACCGTCTCTGCTTTGACCGAACAAGTGCAACAGGCATGGAACCCATCCCACAAGCTGACATCCGGCACCTGTACGACGCAATGCGTGCACGTTTGCATGCTTGAATTCAACAGTCAGGCGATTACACCGGTTATTAATGGACCAACACAGCACATTCTTGATGGATTTTCTCGCTCGGATATTAACCTGTATTCTTGTACCATTAACCAATTAAATATGTTACGTCGACAAATATACTGCCAAAATTTCCGTATTGTACGTTCCTTATTTCATGGTGTTTGGATACTTTTTTTACACCAGTATATTTCTTCTTACTAGTTCGTTGAGGCTTCTTGGAGCACGTGGTTCCTAACTCGGGTGAGATAGCCCACTATTCCTTCATCTTTGCGCTATGGGTTGCTTTCCTTTCCAGAGTCCATTTCACTCCCACTCTTGGACGCAGTGTTTTAGCTGTCAGTGACCGGAGAGTGTCTGGTGTTCTGACCTGCATTCTAAATTTATCCCTGTTGAATATATCTTTGGGATCAATTTTTAAAAATTCTAGGTCTTTTCGAACCATTTTCGTCCATTCATCATTTGCCCCCTTCCCTGTAGAAAGGGTGTTGAAGATTCTTGAGGTCGGTCTCTTGTCCATTCTGACTGTGTGGCCGTAGAAGATAAGTCTCCTATTTCCCATGGCTGATGTTATGCACTCTAAACGTTGGTAAAGCTCGTTGTTATGCCTGATTCTGTATTCATCTCGCTCTTTAATGGGACCCATGATTTGTCTCAGGATCTTTCGTTCTTTCAGTTCCAAATTCCTGAGTTGTCCCTTTTTGACCATATTCAAGCATTCTGTAGCATACACTGCTACATACACAGGTCTTAATACGGTTTCATATTGTCGAAGTTTGACGCAAATAGGAAGAGATTTTGACTTGTAAACGTTCTAACAGAGATGGAAAGCTCTCTCCAGTGTGGTACACCTGGCCTTCATGTCTAGCTAGATCCTGACTAACTTTCGATGTTATCCATTCTCCAAGGTATTTGTAGCAGCTAATCTTTATCCCCGTGTGGGATTGGTTTAGGTGTATCTCTGATGCTGGTGATGAACTCCTCCTTGTTAATGGCAATCCTCAACCCTACTTCAGCTGCTATTTGACTTAGGGATGAGAGTTGGCATGTGCCTTTCACCATACCTGAAGATAATAGGGGATAAACCATCTCCTTGCCCAAAACCTATTCTCATATCAAAGCTCTTGAATAGTTCCCCTCTGTATTTTACCTTTGACTTGGTGTTTGTCAAAGTAGCCTTCACGAGATTCAGTGTCTTATTATCTAGTCTCATTTCAGCAAGGGTCTAAAAGAGAGATTGTATAGCTATGGAATCATAAGCTTTCTCAAAGTCAACGAAAATTGCCACCAAGTTTGAAGAGCAAATATTCTTGTAAGTGAGAATGGTTTTGAGGTTCAGGACCTGTTCTGCACATGATCTTGATTTCTTAGATTCGGCTGCATATTCTCCAACGTAGGAATCCAATTGAGTTTCTAATCTTAAGAGAATTTGGAAAAGATATTGTAAGTCACCGAGAGGAGCGAGGTTTCTCTGTAGTTTAAATCAGACTTGTCTCCCTTTGTGTACAGAGGGTGGATGATAGCCGAGGTCCAATCACTAGGTAGTTTCTCTGTTATCCAGATGTCAGATATAATCTCATGGATACCGCCAGTGTATTTATTATTATTATTATTATTATTATTATTATTATTATTATTATTATTATTATTATTATTATTATTATTATTATTATTATTTCTTCGACTTTGGTCTACTTTGGACCACGGTAAACAATTGACTTGCTGGTTATTCTTCTCACAGAACTACTTCATCATTTCGCTGTAGCTCTTCCTCCATGTAGGCCATACCATCTTTTTTTTGGTCCTAAGATCTTATTCAAGATTTTTCATTCTTTCTTGTCTTTCTCATCCATTTATCCTTACATTTAGTATCCGACATTCTGAACTGTTATGTCCCTCTGGCTTGATAATTGCGGTGTAGTGTCTTATCATTGCCCTGTAATATATCGTTCTTTTGTTGTATCCATTCTGTAGGCTAATTCGAATTTTCTGGCCCTTCCCTAATTTACTTCTTTATGAAGCCCATTCGGCTGGATCCATTCACTAAGATATTTAAATTGACATTACTTCTTGACTTGCCCATACTGTGTTTCCACATGTTTTCCTTTATTATGTTTGTATTGTATTTTCATGTAAGGTTCTGAGTCCTTTTTTCTCTATGATTTCATATAATTTTTCAAGCATTATTTGGGCTTTTTCTTTATATTCTGCTGGCAATGCCATATCATCAGCGAATCCTAAGCAATCCATCTTCACATTCTGCTTCTTTGTACCTAAATAGATTCCTTCTGCCCATTTCCCTTTCATGGTTTTCCGCTAAGTCCTCATTACTTTTTCCAAGACAATATTAAACAAAATAGGTGATAATCCGTCTCCTGACCTGACGCCAGTCTTAATCTGAAAGGGCTCTGAGATTTCCTCATGAAATTTAACTTTGGAGATAGTTTCCGTAAGTGTTTGAGTTATAATTGCCCTTGTTTTTCCATCAATTACAAATTCTTCCAAAACACTGAAGAGTGTGTGCCGGTTGAAGGAGTCATAAGCTGTTTTGAAGTCTAAAAACACAACCACCGTATTCCTCCCCTGTATAGCTCTAACACTGAGGATAATTTCCAGACTAAGATCTGTTGCACACAGAGTCTCCCCTTCCTAAAGCCCCCTTCATATTCATCTACTTGATGATGTACGTGTTCTTATACTATGTTTAGTAGCGCCTTGGATAATATTGACCTGACGCCTCGATAGTAGTTGGTCGATGCGGTCTCCCTTCTTATGGGTGGGTGTGTAAAGGCGCATTACCAATCCCTTGGGAGTTTTTCACTTTCGGAGATAACACAGATTAAACGATGTACTGTAAGTTTTCCCTTGCCCTATCTCCTCCAACTTTGCACATTTCAGCTACTGTCCCGTCTTCTCTTGGCGCTTTATTGTTTTTGATTTCATCGATCATTTCTTTATGTACATGAGACTCTGTGGTTTTGGACATGGAATCATCTGTGTTGCCTTTTCGAAACTCAGCCTTTCCAGTGGTTCCTCGCAGTTATTATTATTATTATTATTATTATTATTATTATTATTATTATTATTATTATTATTATTGAATCAGTTTACCATCCAGGATTGGTTTTTACCTCGGTCCCAGCGAGGGATTCCACCTCAAAGGCAGTGTCCTGGAGCGTGACACAATTGGTCGGGGATACAACCGAGGTGGACCAGTACCTCGCCCAGGCGGCCACATCTGCTATGCTCAACAGGGGCATTGTGGGGAGGATGGGAGGATTGGAAGGGATAGGCAAGGAAGAGGGATGGAATCGGGCCATGGTATTAAGTTAGGTACCATCCCGGCATTTGCCTGGAGAAGAAGTGGGAAACTAAGGAAAACCACTTCGAGGATGGCTAAGGTGGGAATCGAACCCCCTCTATTCAGTTGACCTGCCGTGGCTGAGTGGACCCCGTTTGAGCCCTCATACCACTTTTCAACTTTTCGTGGCAGAGCCGGGAATCGAACGCGGACCTCCGGGGGTGGCAGCTAATCACACTAACCACTACACGACAGATGTAGTGGTCCTCATTTTAAATTTTCTTTCATTTCCATTTTGTAGTTTTCTCCCCTGCTAGAATTTTCCAAACGATTTTCTTTTCCATTTTCTAGAGTTCATGCATCTCCAATTTCTTATTCACTATGAGACACTCTGACTCATTCTTATTCTTCTATCGATTATTCAAAACCCGTGGGGTCGCGAATGTGAACTATCAAACTTGTGGATTTGGTTCCGTTTTAAGGCCGTACCACTTTTCAAATTTTATGGCAGAGATGGCAGCTAATCACACAAACAACTAGCCTACACCACAAAAGCGGACGACTTTTATTTATTTATTTATTTATTTATTTATTTATTTATTTATTTATTTATTTATCTCTTTCCTCTCTCATTCCGTATTGGCACGATGTATAAAACATGGTTGCACACAATGATCATTTTTTCTCACAGGGCTGTACACGTTTCTTGAGTTTCTTTAGAGGCTTTGCTATTCTTAACTTTTCCCCCTTGGAACACCAATCACCACTCTGGTTACCATCGATTACCTTAATATGGGGAAAATTAAAATAATCCTAACAAGTATATCCTGATTCTATTCTTATCCTTTTCTTTTCAAAAATGTTTTCTGCTTGGCGTTGTGAGACCTGTACAGATTTAGTTATAACTTTTGTAGTGAGACAAATATTCTTGCCGTATTTTGGAAAAAACTGCAGAATATTTTCACACAAACACACACACAAAACTGCACGATATTGTACGTTCCTGGCACTTACTATTTTATCAAATTTACAGTAGTATTAACGATTATTGACCATGGGATGGACACATGGGTCATGAAGTCCCTCAGTTTATATTGATACCATCTCTAAACGCCATATGAGACAATTTTTCTTCTGAGGAAGTCAGAATTCGAATAAGTTATGCCAATCTGTTAGGGTGCAGAGGTTTGCTTCCGTGCTGTATGGTAGCTTTGGGTCATGCAACATCCCACGTTTCAGTTTAAGTGAGTTTGTTGTTCCTCCAAGTATTTTATTGTTTGTAGAACGGTTGTTGTTTGTCCGGCGTGGAAACAATGGGTTTGTTTTCTATGACTCGTTCAATGCTTATAGGTTAATAATGTCGGGAAAAAACTTCCTGGTAGAGACGATGACTGGATTCGACACGAATTGATGAAGTTAGACCAAGAGGAGGGCAATGTGATTGAGGAGGAGAATTGCATTTAAGCCTATGTTCCAGGTGCATGTTAAATGAAAGGAAAAAATTATCATCGATGATTACCTGAACCTCATATGAAAGCTGGAAGAACACCGATGTATGACATTGTTTCGTTATACCCGGTTCTAAAGGTCATGCAAAGTTCGTGAAAACACATCCGGTTTGGGTTTGTCTGACAATATAGCTCATTTCAATAGAAAGGAAATCTTTGCACATTCCCGATTAAACATTACGCTGACCAACGATATACCCATGCAGATCTTGTTTTAGTATCGTTGAAAGTATGCATTTTGAAATTAATATGTCGTGTATGTTGGTTAAGAAGTACTTCTGTAAGTATTACAGTGTATTTCAGTAGTAATACAGTAGGATGCTTTACGCAAATTGTCATTTAAAGTATGGGGAACTCAGTGACTCATCTTACAGTTTATGTCCCATAATACCTATGTTTCTAATCCAAGGTTAAAATATAATTTATGCCCCATAAATAACGTAGTGGCAATATTGATCAAACGCAATATTTAATGAACTAACAAGTACAAATCCTTCACATTCCTTCAGCGTAGTCACGCGCGAAGTCTATTACCTTGTGCCAAATGACGGGAAGCCGTTGAGGACCGTTCGCAAGGCGTTCCCTCTTGATGGCTGCTATGGAACGCCCTACTGCGTCAGAAAATCGACGACCTCGGAAACGACTTCGTAAACAGTTCGAAGTCACAAGGACTCATGTCTGGTGAGTACGGAGGGTGTTCCAAGACTTTGCAATAACATCTTGAGGCCTTGCCGGTAATGACGGTAATGCATTTTCGCCACAGGTTTCACGTAATCCATGATGACATTCTGGTGCATTTTTGCCACTGACAACCTCGATTTTAATCCGCGAACGCTGATCACACTTTGAAAACATGCTCCAGAGCGGTGAAACCAACACTGTTCACTTCAACGCCACACAGCAACAACATTCCCAACTGGATGCCCGTCAAATGGCACTACAACTCGACAACAACGCCACCTTACCTCTCCCATATCCTTTTTGCGCACGCCCGAACTCCAGCGAATGTCTCGACTACGTTGTCAGTACTTTATTTACAACCCTCGTAGATACAAAACCTCTGGACACCCACATCAAATATTGTGTCCATAGGTTCAATTTGTTCTAAGGAAAGTGTACTTGCGAGGAACTTCTACAATAAGTTATGAAGTGCTCAAAACCATTTAAATACCTCTGTACTTCTATAATTTACAAGTACAACACAAAACTCTGTACATTTTATAACAAATATGGCAATTTTAAACAGACAGATTACCAACCACTTCTGGCTCTGAGCTAACCACCTAGTATTGAGGGTACCATGCACTTCTGGAATGAAGTTAGCCGAGAGATGGGCATGGAAGTCTTCAATAGATCATCTGTCAGCTATTGCCTCCACAATTTTATCTGAGAGGACGCCCACAGAATACGGGTAAATTACTTGGATAATTTTTGAATGAGACAGAGTGAACACCAAAGCATGATTTTGAAATTCAACTAGGAATCTAAGATTTGAAATTACATCGTTAGTTGAATTTACCGAAAATTTGGAGATGCCCTTAAGCCACATGGCTAAGGGGTGAGGCAAGCTGCTAAAAAACCTGGCGAAATAATAGAGGACGGCATTGGACATTGAGGGGGTTCCAAAGTTGCATTATTAAAAAAGGAAAGTGGAAGTTTTTGGATGATGAGATACTAGTTCCGATGGGGCAGATGAAAATGACAGACAGAAAACTCAGGAGCATTCTCCATTTTATATACTCCTTTATACATAGTGTGCACAGACTTGTTATTCTGAGCTAATTTATTAACAAATTCTATTATATTGAAATTAAAACATTGCAATATTTGAATCTTACAGCATAAATATGTACCCCTAGTCTCTTCAAATCTATAGTCTCAAAGTAATTCCCATGCTACTGAATATCTCTTTTCTTTTTCACTGATGGAATTTCAACCAGTTAATATTATCAAGGACTCAACCAAACTTCATAGCTTATTTCTCCTCTTTATAAAATCCAGTAGCGTGTCCATATGTGTTTGCTACAGTACAGCGTTATGACTTTTAATAGACGTTCGCTATTTTTCAGGTTTTCCTCAGCTGAAGAATTCGTTTTCGTCCGGCGGCTCTTGCATGACGGGTGAGTACACGAATCTTTTCTAAATATTTGATCATTTAATATGTGCCCGATTGTTGTATGATATCGCATGCAACTAAGTAATTTTTATCAATTTTTTGGTGTATTGAACCGTTCGCATTGTATCTAGTTTTGGCCTCCCCCACCCTGCAGGTGGAAGAAAATGTTTCTGGAAAACATTCTCAATATATCTTCAATAACTTACAGACTACAATATGGCTGAGAGACACATGGCTCTACCTGTTTTCTCGTACCTGAAGACAAGAAAAGTCCATCAAATATTTTGTAATAAAACTTTTCGGTAACTGGAAATAAACTTGGAATAAATTATATCGAGCAGTTAAAATAACAAGAGAAAATATAATACAAAGACAGAAGAAAAATTGCAGACAAAAAAGATGTAGACAATGACACTACGAATGTGTTGATTATCGGGTGAGAAATCATTCATTGATGCACAAGATAACAAGACCGAAACGAAACAAAACTTAAAAACAAAAACAATGACGTTGTATAACAAAAATGGCGGTAGGCTGTCATGTAACGCCCCCAGGGTTTCTCTTTTTTTCTATTTGCTTTACGTCGCGCCGACACAGATAGGTCTTACGGCGACGATGGGACAGGAAAGGGCTAGGAGTGGGAAGGAAGCGGCCGTGGCCTTAATTAAGGTACAGCCCCGGCATTTGCCTGGTGTGAAAATGGGAAACCACGGAAAACCATCTTCAGGGCTGCCGACAGTAGGGTTCGAATCCCGCATGGTTTCAGGGTTTCATAGACTTACTTATTACCGAGCTCGATAGCTGCAGTCGCTTAAGTGCGGCCAGCAGCCAGTATTCGGGAGATAGTAGGTTCGAATCCCACTGTCGGCAGCCCTGAAGATGGTTTTCCGTGGTTTCCCATTTCCACACCAGGCAAATGCTGGGGCTGTACCTTAATTAAGGCCACGGCCGCTTCCTTCCCACTTCTAGCCCCTTCCTGTCTCATCGTCGCCATAAGACCGATCTGTGTCGATGCCACGTAAAGCAAGAAGCAAAAAATAAAAAAAATAAAAAAATAAAAAAAGAAAGAAAGAAGACTTACTTATTAGGAATAAAAGACTTTCATTATTAAATTTGTTATTCTATACAACTGACTACGATCAATTCACAACGACAGCTATCCTCCAACAGAGCGCGCCAGTCAACACAGCGCCATCTTATAAGAGAGTATGTGTGTGACGTCACGTATTTAGCACAAATTTTTCCTTATTTGAAGCGCTATTTCATGAAAACTACGTTTAATATTTTCAGTTTTCTTTTGCAACAGGCATCCTCCACTCTCAGCGATATACGCGCTCTACCCAAACACTAAGAGCATCTTAAGATTTTTCTTTTCATGTACCCGTCAAAAGCAATTTTAATTTCGTGTGGCTATTTCTAGCCAAGTGCAGCCCTTGTAAGGCAGACCCTCCGATCAGGGTGGGCTGCAACTGCCATGTGTAGGTAACTGCGTATTATTGTGGTGGAGGATAGTGTTGTGTGTGGTGTGTAAATTGCAGGGATGTTGGGGGCAGCACAAACACTCAGCCCCCGATCCATTGGAATTAACCAATGAAGGTTAAAATCTCCGACCCGGCCGGGAATCGAACCCGGGACCCTCTGAATCGAAGGCCATTACGCTGACCGTTCAGCCAATGAGTCGGACGTCAAAAGCAATGAAACTTTATAACAAGAAAAGAACCGGTTACTGAGTATTTATGTCAATGAGCTACGCCGAATATGGAAGACTGACAGATGATCACCTCCTGTGGGTGAGGCCTGTCATAAGAGGAGACTTAAAAGGAACCCAGGGATACATACTTGGAAGCGTGGTTTGCCGACCACGGTTCTGTTAGTGAGTTGTGCATTGCTCTTACCTACTTGTGACAGTCTCCTCACTTTCATCTATCCTATCCCATTACCTTTGGTCCACTCTTGTTCCTTTCCGACCCCGACGGTATTAGGTTTACGAGGTCTGCCTATTCTGTCATTTTCACGCCCTTGATGGCCTACTCTTTCTTTTACCGATACCTTCTTTTTCCTTTAGGTTGTTATTATTAGTCTAGAACAGAGCCTCTCAAACGCCCAAAATCTCTTGCATGCAAACTCAGGCGCAGAAATCCTGTGCACAGTGCATCGGTCCCACTAGGCTCGGCTCGGACCAACGCTTCGTCTCTGGGGTACTCGGCTCGGGTTTGGAGCGCTGCGTAGCAAGTGAGGATGAGGGAGACAGGCGGAGCGAGTGAGACAGGCGGGGGGGAAACAGAGAGACAGCGCTATATATCCAATCAAGGAGTGGGGTCTGCACTCTGGTCAACCAAGCGAAGTTGTCTTTTTCTTTTTTGGCTAGGGGCTTTACGTCGCACCGACACAGATAGGTCTTATGGCGACGAGAAGTTGTCTTTTGCACCGTGTACAGCGCAATGCACTGGTGCATGCACCCTGAGAGGCCCTGGTCTAGAGGATGGTTGAAGAGTTGTTCTTCCTCTCAAAGCAATTATCACCAGTACCACCAACGTGAAAGCTGAGAAGGCCGCGTTTACAATGTGAACAACGCATGTTGGATTCTTATACTATGAAGTGTATGACTTTGATTTATGTTAAATTATGGAAAACTCTGCTGTAACTTCTTATTCTACCACTTTTCCCACATCTTGATGTGATCATGGGGACGAACTGTGCAGCACATGTAGATTTGGTCCTGTTTTACTGCAGGATGCCCTTCCTGGCGCCAAATCTATGTGGAGGAATATGTTAAATATATCGTGTTTCTGTGTTGGGACAAGCACAAACAACCAGTCCTCGAGCCAGGAGAATCAACCATACCCTGCTGAAATTACCAACTCTGTTGGGAATCGAACCCGGGACCCTCTGATCTGAAAGTCAGTACTCTGACCATTCAGCCAAGGAGCTGTAACACCTGATAACTCCCAGTATTGTTCTAGAGATTGCAGTATATTCTCTGCGTTTATGAGAATTCTATGTAGGCCTATGCCAAATTAAGTAGAGTCACATCTATAACACGAGTAGGCCTACATTGGTGACGGAAGTCAGTTTTATCACAGATGTTAAACTGTTATTCAGGGTGTAGGCCGTATCAAAACTATACAAAGCAAAGTCATCTCCGTACAGGCCATGAAGGCCCTTGGAGGGGTGGAAGGTAAGGGCTTCCACCATTCGTGACCTGGGCACGTGATGGGGTAGAGTGGTTTAGCACTACGCCCGGCTGCCTTTGCCCCCAGAAATTAACCTGACACTCATTTGTGGTGTAGGATGAGTGAACCTCAGGGCCATATGCACCTCCGGAAGTGGAAATCTCGTTTCTTAAATTTTACGACATCCTGACGGGGAACCGAACCCACGTCCTTCCGAGCGAACCGACCACGCCTTTACCGCCTCGGCCAGGCAGCCCCTTTATCACAACTATACCGACAAAAAAATCAGGAACGCTCTTCGTGTTATGTTAAGAACAATGGTGCCATCTGATTGGCGGAGAAAATGTTTCATTACGATAAAATGAGATTACTTTGTTATTTTCGGGCATGCGATTCAAATTGACGAACTCGCCGCATTTGGTATACCAAGCACAAACCACTGCCATGCTTCAGGAAAGAAGGTGTGGGAAGGTAGGGGACGTAGGGTGTATGTTGGAGACGGGGATAATGCTCCGCACGTACGCACAAATTTCATCGTTGATGATTGATCTCCTTCAAAGTAGTTGTAAGGTATGTATGTTGTTCATCACGAGATAGGACAGTCTTCTTTTGAGATGCTGTGCTCCTTCCTCGGTTCCCTCTGAATGATTGCCTTGTCTTGCTTGACTGATGGAAGTTCAGCTCTTTAACTCATTATCAGAGAACACCAATATGCTCATTATCCAGCTCACAGTGCTAACCTCTATCCTCTTTGGTGCTAACCTTAAGGTGTTGAGTATTTAAATATCTCTTGCTTTTCATGGCGAAGTCACGAAATTCCCCTTGCGTCATCGTGATGATCTGAAATGGTAGAAAATATTTAGCCTCTCTGATTATTTCCGTAACTTTTTCTGGGGCACACGTAATATCTGTTTATAAAAACTGAGGATTAGTATGAACGTCATGTCAAAATGCTGGTAATAACGATTTACCGTTATGAATGGAATAGGTTTCGGAGGCATTCTGGGAACTGAAATATAACTATGGCGAACTACGCAGTTGACTGTCAACAAATGGCAGAGGTACGGGATGACGTACTGACTTCTCCACGCCAAACCTCGAGGACTCAACACAGGCTCCATCTTGCGTCAATCGTAGAAGCAAAGCTACTCTACCAGTTGACTTGCTGCCTTTTCCATGTCAGTGGCATGAGCATTTACTACTTTCTCCATGAAAGTACCTTTCCTATGTCAACGCCTCAACTGAGTTAGGACATTGAGCTCTGATACTGATAGTATGGTAAACAATGTTGGATATCATGACGTTTCGAGTTCTATAATGATGGTCAAGAGGAATAAATAGGAATCAGTAAAAGGTACTCGGTCCGGTAGGATAATTTGAATGCTGTATTTAAAGTACTTCTTCTGCAAGGGAATGCATAAAATATGGCACTAAAAGGAATATCAAAATAATAATACTTTAAGAATATGTACCAAAGACTGCAGTAGCAACGTTTCATCTTAATTCAGGGAGAAGTTTAGCAGCTACGCTTCTGACAAAACCAAATCTCGTTATCGTACGTCCGTTATGTTAATTTTGTTTAAAATTGTCTCTTTATCGTAGATTGTATCGCTTTGCTTCTTACCTTTGGACCTGGCAAGAAAATACAAACCACACTGGATATTCCTTAAAATTTCAGTCAATTGGAATATGAGTGAGTGGAAGGAACATACCAATCTGTTCAGCTTACCATGAAGCGCCTGGCAGTTATTCGCAGTCCGGATCAAGCTTTCTGCATAATTTCTCAACGTTTCGGGTGGGAAGCAGTTTGTGAATTTTGAAACAGATAAACAATTGCCTCAAAGGGGCGAATTCATAAATTTTTCATCCCTTACTACCCCTCACCCAGATCGAATTCCATAGAAGCCCCGATAAATGGGAAATCAAATGTTTTAGTGATTGGATTTCCAAACTCATAATACCATAACTAAGTAGTACGAGTGTTAATAAACTTGTCTCATCCCTTGGGAGATAATCTTAGCGTAATTCTACAGAAAAGTTATGATTTTGTCCCATTCGGAGATCGCGAGTACGAATCTCTATGCAGTCAGGATCTGTCGTTTATTCCATCCATATGTAAGCTAGCAAATTCTAGGTTAGTTACATCCAGACAGTATGTAGGTACCCAGAACGTTTGGTTGGAGAGAGGTGCATACAGTCCACTAGTCTCCAACTGTTTTAAGGGGGGTCCTACACCTACACCCATTAGAAAAATGGGGTGTATTAAACATTTTTCCCCCAACAATGGAAATGATTACTAAAAGGAAACTTAGTATGACCAACACCTTATTCCTTAATAAAATACCTACATATTTATAAATCACATAAACCCACGCCAGTATATAAAATTAATTATTCAAAATGGTGGTGTATCATGGCAACTATTTTGCCGTTTCTCTGATAATTTCAAAACACATTAATATTTTTCTGTGTGTAGGTTGGGTATTCAGCCCGAAGGCTGGTTTGATCCTCTGCAGCTCCGCCAACAGCTGTCATAAATATGATCCTCTGCAGCTCCGCCAACAGCTGTCATAAATAGCCTAGGCGTCACTGAAGAGGCGTACAAGGGAAATGAGCAGTGAGCTAGTTTCCCGTTGCTTTCCTCACTGAGCCAGCAGTTGCTATTACATATCAGTCTGCCAAGCCCACTGAAATACATACACCAACCGACCCTATGAGTGATATTTTACGAAAGTAACAAATTTGATACAGCCCATACCAGAAGACATAGTGCACTGTAAACACTACATCTCGCCAGCAAAGGCATAATATTTTTCTATGATTCCTTTTATTATGATTAGTAATGTTATAGATACAACCAGTACTAGAATCAGTGAAGTCCATCAAGTATAAATATTTTGTTCATTAAGTTATTTTCAAGTAGTCAATTTTTCCATTAATTTTCATATGAAAATATTTTTTTAAACTTAACCAGTGAAACTATCTCAATAATTCTGGTATATATTTTTCTTCTTCTCGATGAATTATACATGCATGCGAAATTTCATCTTAATATCTTAAAAACTTTCAGTGTTATCAGGAAAACGGTTCTGGAAAACTATTGTTACGGCAAACGAGCAACAATCTTACCGATAAAGTGTTTGCTTGGGTGACAGGGCTTCACGATTTTCAAAAAAATTTGCACTGTTGTAAAGAGAAAAGTTCGATTTTAACGGAAAAATATAAATTAAAAAATCACATGTTTGATCGTTCAAAGATGTTGGTTCCCTCTTAACATCAAATATTTTAACACTTAAATAACAAAATTAAAAGTTATTCACAAAGTTTTGGTATCTTGTGTAGTTCTTATCTAGGAGATCACATTGTCAAGAGAAGCCACTGGGTTCGATTCCTCACCTCGTACGGAATTTTTACCAGGATCTGAGGGCTGATTTGAGATACACACAGCCCATGTGAAAACAATCGAGGAGCTATCTGACGGTGATAGAGAGTCATGGGATTCAGCTTATTTTTAGTTCTTTTAATGTAATTTATTTAGACACGGTCTAATTTTTATCTGTAGAAATGTATGCTGTGCGCTCCTTTCCACCACATTGCTTATCACAATTTGAAAATCAGTCAGCTTAGGTGATTGTAGGCTACCAAGCCCATGCACATGAGCACAACAAAACGTTTCTCATATCTAACGATATTATGGTGTTTTCAGGGGTGTATTTATAATACAACTGTAATATTATTAGCGCTAGAATTCGGTCAGATTCTCCGAGACATGAAATAAGATATTATCCCAGCAAATCTCTGTACAGTGTGGAATAAACAGGGTGAAAACTATACCCGGCATAGTCACACAATTAAATATTATTATTTTAACACCGACCGAGTTGGCCGTGCGGTTAGGAGCCCGCAGCTGTGAGCTTACATTCAGGAGATAATGGGTTCCAACCCCACTGTTGGCAGCCTTGAAGATGGTTTTCCATGGTTTCCTATTTTCGCACCAGGAAAATGCTGGGATTGTACCTTAATTAAAGCCACGGCTGCTTTCTTCCCAGACCTAGCCCTATCCCATCGTCACCATAAGACCTTTCTATTGCCTGGTGTGAAAATGGGAAACCACGGTAAACCATCTTCGGGGCTGCACACAGTGGGGCTCTAACCCACTATCTCCCGAATGCGAAGTTCAGAGGAGATGATGTTGATTATTATTATTATTATTATTATTATTATTATTATTATTATACTTTCTCAATGTGAAGAATACCAGAAGTTATCTTCCTCAGAAAATTCAGTAATGGTTCCTCCTACAAGAAAATTAATATTTTAAAAAATATCTCAATATCTATTACCTACAACGTTTCTTGTGTGCCCTTTTTGTTTCAGAGAGGTCAATATTGAAGAAATAAGTGCTATAACACTTAATAGCTCCCATTAAACATCACCATATACTTATGAATGTTGTTATAATTTTTAGCCACATTTTCTTTCCAGCATATATCCTAGTCAAAGATCAATTTTCATGTCAGTCACTTAAGTTGATTTGAAAAAATACATTAACAAGTATTTAGTTGGCTTTCGACCAAATTGTCCATACAGCCAGCAGAATATTGAACAATGCCTACAATAAATAACACGGTATATTGAACCCATAATTCTAAGTTCAAGGATTCAATATAGCCTACTTGAAATAGCAGTGGAATATAAGTGATATACGTGTGTTATGACCAAGGTGAGTGGTAATTATGTAACACTATGCAGTCACCTATATTATATTCCCATGTTCTATGTTATGAGCTAAGAAGTGCGCATATGCTCAGTTTGGGTCTTGTCTGGGAGTTTAAACAATTCAGAGAAGAGCATTTTTAAGAAGAGTGCTTCTAAAAAGACCAGCAGTTTAGTAGAGGGTGACGTGAAAAAGACAACGTTCTTCTTTCATCTACTTACCTAGGAAGATCTTTAATAAATTTCAACCTTCCTTGAAATCTCTTAAAGAAAAGACTATGTAAACATATCGTAGGGAATCTACCACCTGGGCGACAGCCATAAATGTCGATCAATATTGATTGATTAATTCATTGATTGATTGATTGATTCTTAAAGAAATTCGTTTTTTACCGCTTAGCACATAAAGAAAACTTTCTTATGCAAATTTATTCACTGGATATTCTAATATTCATAATTCATTCTTTTTATCATCTAGTATAAGATAATCGATAAAACATAAATTTTGATTAAGATGTAATTTAAAGAAAAAAGAAATAACATCTATAAACAAGAAGAATACATTTATCACTATTTCTGAGAAATTCAGCCAAAATTGTGCATATTCTGTGATTGAATGGAGAAAATAAAACAGCCACTTCCGATTTATATCTGCTTTTGTATAAACAGACACTAAGCCTATCTAATTCAAATGTTGTACACACTAGGGATGATATTCATTCATGGGGGAGTCCAGCACTTTAATCCGACGAAGGTGGTTGTCGAGATAACCTACTTTTACAAAGGCACAGACAATGAAGCCGAAGGAAAGAAGGAAATATTAGCCCAAAAATTCGAATATACAGACAGAAAGACTGTTTTTATATAAAGATGGATCCATTTAATCCTGTATATCTCGTTCATAAACAACGCACTTACTTAAACACACGCACACTTCTCGAAAAATTCATGTTATTTGTACACAGCACTGGTGATACTTTTCGTATGTACCAACATAAAAACGAAAGAAATACAGAAATGCACAACGTCCACATCAATTTCTCAAATCTCACTCGCACGGCTTGAAATTCTGAAAGTAGTGATGGTGCTACAGAGATGATGTTGAAAATAACCATTAGACTAAGAATTGCTAGCTGACAATTTTCAGTTCGTAAGAATTCTAAAGAATATGTCGAACATAATTTTTTTTCATTTGGACTTACATATCAACTCCTTTTCTATTTCTCTGCCCTGTAATACCTCGTTGACACTGGTTCAAATTCTGAAATCAGTCGTTAACTCATTTCCTGTAATGTGTTATTATGATTATATTGGAGGCGAATTTCTAGGTGGTAATTATAATTACGTAAGAATCCCGAACTAAATTTTGAACGTAATATTTGTGTTTTCATTATTCACTTAAGAATCAAGTTATTTTCTGTTTTTATTTCGAAATAGAGCACTTATCGAATAAGGTATCACTAGCTCCAGTAATTCTGTATGCATGTTACTGTTAGTTATTTTAATCCAACCTTATACAGTAGTGTCAATAACCCAATATCTCCTGCTCTTATTTCTCCTCTTATTAAGATGAATGGACAATACATTATATTTATTTTATAACCGTAATTTGCTGCACAGCCGTTAACGTCTTTAATGGCTCACTGGAGTAAATGATTACATACACACCACTTCAGAAGGCCATGTCAGCATCTAGCGTTATTTCTCTCTCTCTTTTTTTTTTTTACTAGACGCAGTAAAAGAAACCTTTTGGCTTGCAGAGTGATCAGATTATTAAACAACAGAGCAGCGGCAGCCGCAAAACTGGAAATTAGCACGTAATGTGTTGCTATTATCTGCCGCTAGAAGCGCTAATATCTTGATCCCTTCCCTTGCTGCCTCACCCCCTTGCCATAAAACTTCATAGCAATGGACGGGCGGCTGAGGGGGAAAGGGAGTGAAAGAGGGGAAATACATATATAAAAGGGAACGAAACCAGAGGGAAGAAAGGACGGCCATGTTGGCTGAGAGAAAAAAAAAATGTTATCCACGTCACCATCTTGTTGTTGTTTTGAGGACTATGATACAGGAGGGGTGGAGTGTGTGACGTCACGACTCGTGTTTGTGGATGACTTAACCACCAAATGTGCAACAGAGAGTAGTACTACAGTATTTCCACAGCGCTAGGGGGTATTGCAGCTTTGAAATGACGTGTCAATTGTCACTTCATCACCAGCGTAGCTAGGTGTTTCGTGTGTTAGTGAGAATGTGAGTTGAAACGAAAGGGGGCGTGATTAGATCAGCAGCTTACCTGAGCCAGGATCGAACCTGCCAAGCTGGGGTCAGAAGGCCAGCGCCTAAACCATCTGAGCCACTCAGCCTGACTAGAAATTACTTGGGTAAGCTCAAGAAAGAGATTGAGTTGAGACCAAAGGGCCAGGAGTTAAGTAATTCCTTGTCCTTTCGTTCCTTTTTGAGAAGATGACATCTAAACTTTGTGACACTAACTATCGTCTGAGCTGTTCATCGAGAGATGGCGTGGAATGACATTAGTAGACCAAGCGAGTTGGCTGCGCGGTGAGCTTGCCTCCGGGAGATAGTGGATTCGAACCCCACTGTCGGCAGCCCTGAAGAGGGTTTTCTGTGGTTTCCCATTTTCACACCAGGTAAATGCCGGGACTGTACCTTAATCAAGGCCACGAATGCTTCCTTCCCACTCCTAGCCCTTTCCTATCCCATCGTTGCTACAAGACCTGTCTGTTTTGGTGCGACGTAAGGACAATTGTAAAAATAAAAGATATTAGTAGACGAATAAGTTTGTTCGGTGTTTTTAAATGCAGGAAAGATCACAATATGAGGACAAAGTTGGAATTAAAGACGGAAAACTGGGGCAAATATAGGAAGAGAAATTATGGGTTGGAATAATTTACCAAGAGGAATGTTCGATAAATTTTCAAATTCTCTGAAATGCTTTAGGAAAACAGATAGGGAATCTACAACCTGGGTGACTGGCCTAAATGCAGATCAGTGGTAATTGATTGATTGATTGATTGATTGATTGATTGATTCAATAGTGATGATGATACTGATTGTTGTTTCATGAGATAGGATGGTGGTTTAACGTCGCCCTATTGCCTTGTTGGTGGGGGGTGGGGGTGGGGGTTTGGAATAATATCCACGGTGTCACCTGCTTGTCGTAAGAGACGAATAAATTGGGTGACCAGGGGCTCCAGTCTTGTGAGCGTGGGTTGATAATCCCCGTGCCCCTAGCTGAGTCTGGCATTGTTACCACTTACCTGTGCCATGCTCCTCACTTTCGCCTTTCCTGTCCGATCTCCCTTGGTCACGTCTTGTTCCCTTCCGATCTCGACAGTATCAGGTTTACGAGGCTTGGGAGTTTTTCATTTTGACTCTTCGTGAATGAATGAATGAATGAATGGATGAATCAATCAATCAATCAATCAATCAATCAATCAATCAATCAATCAATCAATCAATCAATCAATCAATCAATCAATCAATCAATCAATCAATCAATCAATCAATCAATCAATCAATCAATCAATCAATCAATCAATCAATCAACCCTACAGCTGCTGAAGTCTAGAAGGTGAAAGCAGGACGTTAATAATAATAATAATAATAATAATAATAATAATAATAATAATAATAATAATAATAATATGGATTAAAAGAAAACTACAGACCTGTACACAGAAACAGACAAGTAAGTTTACTGATACCGTGCGTAGAAGATGCTAGAAATTCTATGATCACATCTGTAGAATGGACAATAGTAGATTTACTAAAAAATCTAATAACAGTAACACATTCAAAGAAGGTTAAGATTAACTGATTGGAAGAAATTAAACAGGATTTAGAGGAAATAAACATTACAGACGACATCATAAAAAAAATTGTGAAGTCTTTTGGAATTCTGTTCGCAAATCACCGATTCCCGGAAAAGCTAAAAAGACTACTGAAAAACAGAGGACAGAAGAATGGAAAAATCCCCCACAGTGAATTCATCAAAAAGAAGAAGAAGAAGAAGAAGAAGGGTAAGTCATGAGATGAAAGACCTTGGGGTTTTATTCGACCATGAGCTTACTTTCAATTCGCATATACTGAAAGTGGTAGCTGAGTCATACAAGACCCTAGGATTCATTATCAGGAATATAAAACCCTTCAAAAAGACACAAAGTTGCATTCATCTGTTCAATATCATAGTAAGACCAAAGGTAGAATATGCCAGCATCGTTTGGAGCCCTAGGTGTCAATCATATGTCTATCAGATTGAAAAGTTGCAAAAGAGATGCTTTAAATATTTACAATATGAAAAACCTGGCTGCTATACCCGTATGGTACTCTGTAGCGATATACTATTAAATATCGGAGTGGAGAGTTTAGAAGTTCACAGACGGAAGGATGCAGTAAAATTTATTTTCAAAAATTGTAAACTATGCTATTGATAGTCCTGAATTACTGTCTCTCCTAAATTTTCATGTAGCTCGCTTCAATTCCAGAAATAACAAACTTTTTAAATGAAAAAACCAGGACGTGTGCCCATGATAACTCGGTAAACAGGCTCTGTAGTATCTTCAACAGAGCCATTCAGAAAAATAATGGCCTTGACTTCAGTCTGCCATTGCCTGAGTTTGTAATTGAACTTCATAGCGCAATTGTATGAAGTCCTAAAAATAGGGGAAATTGTAAGGCAAAGTTCTATAATATTATGCTTATACGTGTATTGCTTCATTTATTTTGTAATTTTCTTTGTCGTGTGTTGTTCCGCCATATTAACATAAGGTTCTTTAGTTTTTAGAAAAAATACTTTGATATTTTATATCAATATTATAGAAGATTAGATAAAATTGTAGAATATAGTACATGTTAATTGTAGCTTAGCTGATGAATTTGCCACTAAGTCCTATAGTGTGAAATAAATAAATAAATAAATAAATAAATAAATAAATAAATAAATAAATAAATAAATAAATAAATAAATAAATAAATAAATAAATAAATAAATAAATAAATAAGTAATTAAATAAATAAATAAATAAATTGATTTTTATACTCCATGACCGCTTAGATATTCATTGCAATGCAAAGGATAGTGTTCCTTGTTCCTACTTTTGTATAACGCATTGTGATTCTTTTGTGATAATGAACTTATAATTTACTCGTTACTCCACCACTATTTAAACTGCTCTCTTTCCATATAATGACCTATCAAAGGCTGAAACTAGCGTCTCATCACCATAAAATGTCCTGTCGGCTCCTTGAAAAGTTCCCTAGATCCTTTCTATTTTTGTAACAAGCCGTAGTTGTATAATTAATTAGCCCTCGTTTCAAGACAGCTTAATTATTTTCAAAAGAACAATGCTGTCTGCTTCACGTAATGTGATTCTTATAATTGTTGGCTGCCTCCTTAACAATACTGCTAGACATCTCCCGGAGAGCATCAACCAGAAAGGAAAAGAAACAGTGAGACAGCAGGAATCAGTCAGGGCAGCTTTCTTAAGGACGAAAGTAAGGCAAATGTATGCCTCGAACCGATATTTGAACCTACGACGACTGATGTCCAAGAGATAAGTCTATATCACACATCATACATACATCTTCATTACAGACCGTTATTCCTTTCAGCGTTCAGTCTGCAAGCCTCTATGAATTTAGTAAATGTCACAACAATCCTCTATTTGCAACTAGTACTGTGGCCTCATTTAGTTCCATACCTCTTATTTTTAAATCGTTAGAAACTGAGTCTAACCATCGTCATCTTGGTCTCCCTCCCCTCCTCTTACCTCTACAACAGAGTCCATTATTCTCCTAGGTAACCTATACTCCTCCATTCGCCGCACATGATCCCACCATCTAAGCCGGCTTATGCGTACATCTTCATCGATCGAGTTTATTTCTAAATTACATTTTATTTTATCATTCCGCGTACCCTCCTGTCACTGTTTCCACCTGTTTGTATCAGCAATTATCCTCGCTACTCTCATGCCTGTCACTTCTAAATTATGAATAAGATATCATGAGTCCACGCATCTTTCACTCCCGTACAGCAAAGTTGGTCTGAAAACAGACCGATGTAGAGATAGTTTCGTCCACGAGCTGACTTCCTTCTTACAGAATACTGTTGATCACAACTGCAAGCTAACTGCATTAGCTTTACTGCACCTTGATCCAATCTCTCTCACTATAGGCTACTACCATCCTGCGAGAACACACATCCTAAATACTTGAAATTATCTACCTGTTTCAGATTTGTATCACCAATCTGACATTCAATTCTCTTGCATTTCTTACCTACTGACATCAATTTAGTCTTGGTAAGGCAAATTTTCATACAATACTCACTGCACCTATTTTCAAGTTCCAAGATATTAGACTGCAGGCTTTCGGCACAATCTGCCATTAAGACTAAGTCGACAGCATAGGACAGACTGCTTAATACATTTTCACCTAACGGAATCCTTGCCACTTTATACTTTTCAGTAGATGATCCATGTAAACTGTGAACAACAAAGGTGAAAGATTACAGCCTTGTCTAACCCCTGACAGTACCTTGAACCAAGAACTCATTCCACCATCAATTCTCACTGCAGCCCAATTGTCAACATAAATGCCTTTGATTGACTTTGATTTTATTAATCTATGCGTAATACCACAGTACGGCGAACATATTTTCCGTCGGTGCTCTGTCATATGCTTTCTCTAGATCTACGAAACATAAACAAAACTCTCTATTCCTCTCGTAATATTTTTCAGTTACCTGGCACAAATTGAAGGTCTGAACCTGACAGCCCCTTTGTGGTCTGAAACAACACTACAACTTGAACACAGCCAAGGATCACACCAATACGTTTGGGTGTACATTTCGAATTGCCGCTTACTACGTTTTTATCTCAGGCTAAAGTCGGAAATAGGTTGTGTGTGTTTGTTTGTTTGTTTGTTTGTTTGATTGTTTCGCAACACGAATACGTTTTTAACTGTTTAATTCATCAGTCTGCCGAAATAAAGTTTTAGTAATAAAGTACGCACAAAAGAAAAACATATGTTAAGACCATTATACTTGAAAATGAAACAACTTATTTAAAACAGAATCAAGTATCGCTCATGATCTTACGGTGCTGTCGCATTTTCAGATATTGCAAGAGATAGCAGTGAAAACCGGCCTGGAGATATCGTTTGAAAAGACCCATATCATGAGAAACATTGAAGAACTCCGATAGACTTAATGACAACAAAGGAGAGTACGATAAATAAGGTTGAAAAGTACCTTGGTGAGATACTACCGCCAAACGGGCTCGATGAAGAAGGAAACCGTAAGAGAGCGAGAAAAATGGAGCTTCCATATTCCACCTTACGGAAAGCACATAAAATAAGAAGTGATTTCTGTTCGGATTAAACTACGACGCTATCAGACAGTAATCCAATCAGAGGGCGTGTATGCTTCAGAATGCCTGGCATTAACTACCAGAGAAGACATTGGAGAATCGAGAAGGAAGTAAGAAAGTTTTTAAAGAGAAATTCCCGGACCAAAATATGTACTGACATATACCAATTACTTATTATCAAGGAAGTATATCGATGTCTTACTTCTAAAACTTCTCATCTCCCTTATTTTCCTTAAGACTGGTTACGCCTCCCAGCCACGTATGGATATGCAGCCTATCATAACAATTTTCGTTGTGTTCATTTTCCTGTGCTAATGTGTAAAGGGAAATGAATCTTAAATACATTATACTGTAGGAGAGCGTAAAGTTTTCATGCAAACAACATCCCTACAACACGGCGCGAAAAGATTCATTTTCCTTTACAAAATAGCATAGGAAAATGAACACAACAAAAATTATTCTGCATATAAATATGTGGCAGGGAGGCGTGACCAACCTTAAGGAATACAATGTTTAGGAAAAGCATTGGGAAATACGATGCTTCAGAATTAAGCCATCGATATAAAATATGCAGCAGGATTTTAGACATAAAGGGCAAACGAAGGGTTAAATTCTTTGGATACATTGCAAGAATGCTCGAAGACAGACTCACTAAGAAAATTTTAACCATTCCAACAGGCCCAATAGAAAAGGAAACTCTTATGACAAATATGGTTTGTTAACACAAAGAAGGATCTGCAAGAAATGAACATCATGGGCCAAGATAATGCATTTGAGGGGTTCCTAGAGCCAGAAACAGGAACCAAGAAGAACCAACATTGGGCGGCTGAAAAGAAAGAAGCTGTAAGGAAGGGAACGAAAGAATAACGGCGCCAAAGAAAAAGAGTTATTTATGTCGTCTATAGTTGGCCAAAATCGATTATGAATGAATAATCCAGTGTAATACTGGTAACATATGTTTTTATTTTTTCAGTTAGTTTATAAATGTATTACTAACAATTAGTTTTGGCAGCCTGAAGAACCTAACAGTTATAAACTGACTCGAAAATGACAGGAGATGACTTCAGACAATACTTAAAAAAAATCCTAAAGAATTACAAAATAATTTCTCGAAACTTTGAAGTTCAGGGAGAGTAAGGTGTTGTGCACTACAGTGTAAAGAGTACTGTATCATTCTATCAGTAGACAGTGGCGTAGCAATGCTAAGAGGTCCTAAACAAGTAGCATAAACTTTCTACTTTAATATTTTTGACAATATTGGTGGCAAATTTCCCCTTAGGGAGAATCAGTTTATCATAAATTTGTATTCAAATAAATGCAACTCAAATTAAAAACTATTAATTTATTTGCATCGAACGAGACACATCTGTATGGAATTTGGTGTCGACAAGAGTAGGATGCAGGGCATAGAAAATGAAAAACTGACTCACGGCTTATTTATTTGTCGTATCAGAAGCACTAATATACATATAAATACAAACTGTAGAAGCAAAGATAAATATATAAAAATAACAATCATAACAGGTGATCAATTTATGCTGCAGGATGATGAACGCAAACTCCAGAAATCAATAAATCAGTTAAACACCATTTGTAAAGGTTATAATCTTCGGCTATCCAGCACGAAAACCAAAGTAATGGCATGGCAAGGGAACAATCCTATCAGAGCGAAGATAGTAATTTACCGTCAATCAGTAGAACAGGTCTCAAATGATGATGACGAGGTGAAGAAGAAGCTTCATCGATTTCAATATAAGTGTGGGACAATTCGCCGAACACTGAAAGGAAAAGGAAGAGAAGATAATCAACTTAAATTCTATAAGAATATGGCTGTACCAACTTTGTTATATGTAAGTGAGACATACGTGGATAAAACAAGCTATAGGAGCAAAACACAACAATCTGAAATGAGATTTATAAGATGAGTGGAAGGATACTCCCTAAAAGATGAAATGAAATGGCGTATGGCTTTTAGTGGCGGGAGTATCCGAGGACATGTTCGGCACGCCAGATGCAGGTCTTTCGATTTGACTCCCGTAGGCGACCTGCGCGTCGTGATGAAGATGAAATGATGATGAAGTAGACACATGCACCCAGCCCCCGAGGCAGCGAAATTAATCAATGATGGTTAAAATTCCCAACCCTGTCGGGAATCGAACCCGAGACACCTGTGACCAAAGGCCAGCACGCTAACCATTTAGCCATGGATCCGGACTCCCTAAAATGTAAAATATGAAATGAAGAGATAAGACAACAATTAAATACATTCCCAGAAAATGAAATAATATTCAAAAACAGGGTCAATTGCAAGAACCACTTTCTGAGGATGGATGACAACAGAATCCTAAAACTTGCCCTGTAATACCATCCTACGCGAAAAAGAGGTATCGGTTGTCCTATGAAGAGATGGAATGAAATCTGAGGTCGGAACAGGCTATTAGCCTAATTCATGAAGAGGAAGTAGTTAAGTAAATCCAAAGTAGGTCCCAATGCGTAAATTTGGACTCTATAGGCGACTTCCTGTCGAACACGGTGCTTGCAAAAGTAGATGCTGCGTTGGTTCTTTCACGTGAAGACTGTTTTTAGAAATGGATGGGTCTAAGAACACCACAGAACATGACAAAAGAACAAACATGGATGCTGATCAATAGTTAGCCGGTATCAGGGACTCAGGTGTTGCTTGCATGAGGTCTTCCATAGTAAATGAAGTTGGACACAGTTTGCATTGGAGAAGATGAGGCGTTGTCTGTGGAGAACCACAATCACATAACGGCGAGGTTTTTTTTGCTATTTTGTTTTACGTCGCACCGACACAGATATGTCTTATGGCGACGATGGGAGAGGAAAGGCCTAGGAAGTGGAAGGAAGCGGCCGTGGCCTTAATTAAGGTACAGCCCCGGCATTTGCCTGGTGTGAAAATGGGAAACCACGGAAAACCATCTTCAGGACTGCCGACAGTGGGGCTCGAACCCACTATCTCCCGATTACTGGATACTGGCCGCATTTAAGCGACTGCAGCTATCGAGCTCGGTAAACCCAACCCAACTTCAACAGTTTAGATTTTCATCTTATAACACCTATGAAACCATCACGAAATAAGTAATAAATTCTATAGAGTGTAAGGCCTCTTTGATGAAAGAGCCTTTCTATAAGTCTACCAGTCATGGCGATCCAACAACACTTCTCATCAGAGACTGCACGGTTGCAAGGTAACATCGCGTCACCCATTTGAACACCTAATTTCATGTCGCAAATTTTCACATGATCCTCAGCCATAAGACACAGGCCTATTTATGTCTGCTACGTTTTGTGCGTTTTTACAGTAAAAATAATAATGCTATTTGCTTTACGTCCGACTAACTACTTTTACGGTCTTCTGAGACGCCGAGGTGCCGGAATTTAGTCCCGCAGGAGTTCTTTTACGTGCCAGTAAATCTACCGACACGGGGCTGTCGTATTTGAGCACCTTCAAATACCACCGGACTGAGCCAGGATCGAACCTGCCAAGTTGGGGTTAGAAGGCCAGCGCCTTAACCGTCTGAGCCACTCAGCCCGGCCGTTTTTACCGTACGATTAATAATAACGGAGACATTCGAGGTTAGCCTATGTGTTACGGAAAACACGAGAAGGATTTTACACGAGACACCGACACTTGATTTGTGTTTCAGGCATGAAATAGTAGTGGAATCTTAGTCGTCGGCAATGGCGATAAGATAACAAACTTTCATCAACGGTACCACGCAAAACGATTATTATGATTATTATTGTTATTATTATTATTATTATTATTATTATTATTATTATTATTATTATTATTATTATTATGGTGAGCTGAAGGAGGCCGACAGGATTTATTTTGAGAATTGTTGACTCGATTGAGGCGTCAAAGAGAAGGGTTAAACCGGCATGTACCCATGTTTTGGTCTCACATTCTTTGTTGGAATTTAACCTATTTTCGGGTTTATTACATCTCAGAAAGAATCTTCTTCAAATTAAAGGGTCAAAATACCTCGAGAACCTTGAAGTCGGAACCATAGGTGCAATCACGTTTTCCTTTGTTGAATTTCGCAAGAGACTCACAGGCAGCAAAGATGTCGTTCATGTCGTTTTCCTCACAGCATTGAAGGAATCCATCAGGTTATGGAAACATCATTTAGATTCATCCTTATGTTAACACAAGTCACAAATTTATGTTTCCTCTTGTCGGCCATATTTTGAAAAAAATATGTTCTAATATTCTGGTTCCTTGTGGTCACATTCAGTAAGATGAATAATACAATATATATTAGAACCTCGACAATTATTTATTACGCTATCCCGGGTATTACAAGCTTTATGCCTGGTCTTCTGATATTTCTTATAATAAACCATTAAAAATATCCCGGGTTTTTTGCGCTTCGTTCCCGTTTCAGACGCTTGTTTTGGAGGAAATATTCATCGGTTAATTTTTAGTAAAGTTCAAGAAAAATGGGAAGTTTTACTCCCTCGTCGCAAGTTCACCTACAGACCTGAATAAAACTGTGATCGTTACCGGCAGCTAAAGGCTACGAGGAGTATGTTGTCATTCAGACCTCGCAATCAACTTTCCTTAATCTCGCCAAGGGGTAGTTTGCAATGAGTACACATACATAGATGGACTAACAATGTAAAACTCAGGAGAGGTCAATCTGCGATTTCTTCAAAACTAATTGTTACATACCAATGTAGAAATCTTGCCAAAGAAAGTGAGAGAAAAAAACCTTCTCATTCCATTCCTACCTCGTTTACCTGGAAAGTTCTAAGATTGCCTTTCAGTTATTGCGTTGAGTGATTGAAGCTTGTCTGTGATTATGAGAGTGCAAAGCAGAGCGCTTTCCTGATCTGATAAATTAGAAATGTTTGAAAAGCACGATGAAAACTTAGCCAAAAACAGCTAGCTGATTCTTTAGGAATTCCATCGTTTATGTTAAGCAGGATATTTAAAAATCATGATATAATCACCACAGCTGCGACGTCACGAGGATGTAATACTGTTGATGTTAATTATGATGATAATACTTGTTGTTGAAATAGTTCTAACGTCTAGATCATCGGCCCCTGATGCTACGGAACGAAACTAAATTAATAGATTAAACATTTACTCACTGACTAGGAGTTTTTTAATGGTTATGATGAGGAAAGCGATTACGAATTTAAAATAATCAGTTGATCCAATTCACAATGAATTATGTTAATGTAAAATAATTAAAAATGGCATAAAATTTGATACAAATGAAGTAAGGCATTAACTTCAAAGTATAATAATATATTTAATTCAACCTGAAATCCAAAAACAAATCGTCGCTTCTATGCCAAAACCGCAAATGTGACAATGCTCTTCCTGTCCATTATTTCCCTTAAGACTGGTCACGCCTCCCAGCCACATATTGATATGCAATCGATCAGAACAAATTTCGTTGAGTTCCTTTTTCCTATGCGCATGTGTAAAGGAAAATGAACCTTAAAAGCATCATACTCTAGGAGCGCGTAAATATATCATGTAAAGATGCATTCATACAGTGCGGTACAATAAGATTCATTTTCCTTTACACGTTAGCACAGGAAAAAGGAACTCAACGAAATTTGTTCTGATCGACTGCATGTCAATATGTGGCTGGGAGGCGTGACCAGTCTCAAAGGAAATAATGGATAGGAAAAACATTGTCACATTCGCGGTTTTGGCATGGGAGGGACGACAATTAAAAATGCATGAAATAAATAAATGAAAATATTCCATGGAATATAAGCATAGTTAAGAGTAATAGAAACATTAAAAACAAATTAAGACCACTTTTAAACACTATTAAAAAGGCCTCATAAAACAGATGACGAGGCCTACTGACTGCTCGTCATATCGTAGAATGGAGGAGATGGTAGGATGTAATACATTACCGTATACAGTATTTTATTTAACTACTGCATTCAATAAAGAGAGAAAATCCACAATGGATAAGTTCCCTAGAGGAAGGGGTGCCGTAACAACATTTAATGTACTGTAATGCCATACAAATTTCCATGCATTATTCATAGGATAAAACGTGCTTACATATTTTTACATTATTTTGAAATTCTCCTGTTGTACAACTATCACCGACGAGGAATACTTCATACTCCTTTTCACATAGGGGAAGACCGGGCAAAGCGAAGAGCCCGGGCAAAGCGAATAAGTAAAATTTACGGAAAATTACGCTAGGTGTCGCTGAGTTCCTTCTTTAGGAAGTTCTACAATCTGCTGGAGACATGAGAATCAGTGGCACAAAGACTGCAGTGGTGAACAGAGTGAGACTGGAAGTGTTAGAAGATTTTTGCAACATTTCTTAAAATTTTATCAAGGTAAGAAACACACTGTTATTCATGGATATTTATAACTATTTTAAAAGTGATTACATTGTATTTTAGTGTTATTCCTAGCCACTTATGGACACATTTTGCTTGCTTTTTGCTACATTACATATGAACGTTTAGTCACGATTTCCTTAATGGAGCACAGCTGGGCAAAGTGAATAGGGCAAAGCGGATATTTATTCACTTTGCCCGGGCAGGTTAATGTTGTTGAATACTTTGTCCAAAATTACTTTAGAGTGAGTAATAGTTTATCTTTATAGAAATATCAAACTATTAATTAATTAATTAATTTATTTATTTATTTATTTTTATTTTTTATTTATTTATTATTTATTTTACCACGCAGACCAGTGTAAACTGGTAGGTCCAGGAGGGTTGTAGCCTGTCAAAACAGATTAATTTTAACCATTACTAAATAACATGAAAAAAGTAACAAATCAAGGGTATCAATAATAAGCTAAATATTGTAATTTTTGTTTGCAGATGGTTTACAATTACAAACGAACCAGTGATCAGGGCAGCTGATCCGAAGAGACAATGAAGAAAGCTCTGGAGGAATGTAGTACAAATCCTATTAACTCCGTTGCTACAAAATACGGTCTGCCCTTTTCTACGCTGTACCGGCACGGAAAATCCGGCTCTAGCAAGAAGCAGTTAGGCAGATTTAGGATAGTTTCCAGTGAGGAACAAGAACTCGAACTGCTTGACTGTTTGAGAGAAATGGACAGTATTTTCTACGGACTTACAAGAAGGGAATTTATGAAATTGGCATATGATTTTTCCAATAGAAATAAAGTCCCTTGTCCTTCAAGATGGAAAAAATGTTAGTACTGGAGCTGACTGGCTGAAGGGATTTCAAAGTCGACATCGCGATATTGTATTGCGGACTCCAGAACCAACATTAGTTGGAAGGGTTTGGTGGTTTAATCGTCCTCAAGTAAATCGATTCTACAGTATTCTATCGGAACAAATAAACAAAATCAATATAACGGCAAGTACTCTGTTCAGTATGGACATTGTGATATAAAGTTTGGATTTCACTTAAAGGAACGGAATAAGAATTATTAATTTTCAGTGTACTGAATGTGTCCTTATTTTCTCCCTTTTTATCCTTAAATTAGCTATAACATGTAAACTGTGAACGCTATAAAAACTATTGAAAACACATTTCTGAATTCCTTTTGTATGCAAAGATCAAACATATCGTTTATTAGTAATAACATCCTCACTTTTAAACAATTCATTTCGTTATCCACTTTGCCCGCATGTGAATATTCACTTTGCCCGGCTATGTGGGCAAAGTGAATAATTTGATATAATTACTTAATACCGAATTTTAACTATGAATAGTTTAACAACTGATTCTGATTTTTATATCAATTAAATGGAAAGATAACAAGGAAGAATTACAGTGAAGATCATGTCAATGCCGTTCGTAATTACAGAAATAAACTGTTATAAAATTAGTTTATTCACTTTGCCCGGACTTCCCCTACCGTATAAATGTTAATTCACTATTCACAGTGAATTACGCAAAACATCCAAACAAATGCGTTTTAAAAAGGAAACAGGAATTCCAGAACGAAGGAAGAAATAAACTCAAAATTTTGAGACAAATCTTCGGGCACCAAAGGGCAAATCAATCACCTCCGAGCAACTGGCGGGTATTTGATCCGTCATTATACAGTCACCTTTATAATGACAAACATACAAATTCCGTACTTACATTCCTTAGTTGATTTCCGATTAAAACACAGCATTCATAGAATCCCTTGGGCAAAATTTTATACAGGTATGCATATACATAATTTATTTCGTGTATATTTAATAAAAATGTAATGTTATTAATTTTACGGCTATTAACGATTTTTGGAGACACCGAAGTCTCGGAATTTTGACTTGTAGATCCATTTAACACGCATTTCTTTAAGTGTCATTACAGCTGATTTGTTCCAACACACACGTTTTTAATGCATATTATACCTTTCTAAACAAGGACGAAAGTTTTCCACTGGGCGAAACTATGGGAATTTTCGATTTGTCGTGTGATCTTGCACATCTTATTTTCTCTGAGACCAAGTTTTAACTCTCTAGGTTGCTTGGCACCCCACTTGGACTTCTATTTATACGTACGATGAAATAAAATACATATTTCAATATTCTCAGAGTTAAAGGAAATATCACATTTGATTAAATCTCGAAGTTAATAATAAAGATTTATAATGGTAGGCCGTTAGCTTGACTATCGTACTTCTTCCACTCGACGCCCTAGCTGTCTTGAAGATGATGAATACAATTATTCAACACCTACAACTTACAGAGGGACCAACCTTTGCGCCTAAAATTGGTGAATTAGTGAAACTGGAGAAATTACATTAACGGGATTGTAAAATAAAAATTACAGATCTCTGCACATGGTTATGAGGGTATTTAGGGGTTGTGCTAAGGATGTAAAGAGAGGTGTATAGTTACCTTATAAGATCTCAATTAGAGTATGGTTCCAGTACTGGGAACACCACCAGGGTTACTTGATTCGACAACTGAAAAAATCCAAAGAAAAGCAGCTCGATTTGTTCTGGGTGATTTCCGACAAAAGAGTAGCGTCAACGAAAATATTGCGAAGTTTGGGCTAGGAAGACTTGGGAGAAACGGGACGAGCTGTTAGACTAAGTGGTATGTCCCGAGCTGGCAATGGATAGATGGCATGGAATGACATTAGTCGACGAATAAGTTAAAGTAGTGTATTTAAAAGTAGGAAAGATCACAATATGAAGATAAATTTGGAATTCAAACGGACAAGTTGGGGGCAAATATTCGCTTATAGGAAGGGGAGTTGGGAATAGGAGTAACTTACCAAGGGAGATGTTCAATAAATTTGCAAATTCTTTGATATTATTTAAGAAAAGACTACGTGAACAACAGACAGGGAATCTGCCACCTGGGCGACTGCCCTAACTGCAGATCAGTGATGATTGACTGATGACTGATAGTTTGTACTTAACTCTAATATTTTCAAGAATCGAGCACAGAACTTTTCGTGCAACAAAGGGCTTCATTTACGACTACATTTCAGAAATGGAAGCAGAATAGTCACTGTATGGACTGCATCTCTTTAAGTGATACGATGAGGTATTTCAGTTTTCTCACTTATGAAGAAATGACTTGCACTATGGTGAAATTCCCCTTGTTTCCAGTATTTTTTACGAGCAGACAGCTTTACAAAGTTGGCCTTCATAAAAGTCGGAAGAGTTTTTTATTTCAAAAGGACGATCCTTGTCTCAGGTATGCTTACCGCCTGCTCCTCAGAAAAATTATAGATAGCATATAAATTAGATTAGGAAATGAAGTCTTAAAGGAAGTAGATGAATATTGTTACTTGGGTAGTAAAATAACTAACGATGGCAGAAGTAAGGAGGACATAAAATGCAGACTAGCACAAGCAAGGAAGAGCTTTCTTAAGAAAAGAAATTTGCTCACTTCAAACATTGATATCGGAATTAGAAAGATGTTTTTGATGACTTCCGTGTGGAGCGTGGCATTGTATGGAAGTGAAACATGGACGATAACTAGCTCAGAAAGAAATAGAATAGAAGCTTTTGAAATGTGGTGTTACAGAAGAATGCTGAAGGTGAGATGAATAGATCGAATCACGAATGAAGAGATACTGAATCGAATTGGTGAGAGGAGATCGATTTGGCTAAATTTGACGAGAAAAAGAGATAGAATGATCGGACACATCTTAAGACACCCAGGACTTGTTCAGTTGGTTTTTGAAGGAAGTGTAGGTGGTAAGAACGGTAGGGGGTAGACCAAGGTATGAATATAACAAGCAGATTAGAGCAGATGTAGGATGCAATAGTTACGTAGAAATGAAAAGGTTATCACATGATAGGGTGGCATGGAGAGCTGCATCAAACAATTCTATGGACTGATGACTCAAACATATAAATACTATAAAATATGATAAGAATGGACTTTTTCAATTGGCTTTATATCTCACCGACACAGGTTTTATGGTGGCAGTTCGATTGGAGAAATCTAGGAGTGGGAAGGAAGAGAGCGTGGCCTTAATTAAGGTACATACCCAGCATTATCCTGGTGTGAAAATGGGAAACCACGGAAAATCATATTCAGGACTGCCGACAGTGGGGTTCGAACCCACTACCTCCCGAATGCAGGCTTACGGTTGTATCGCACAAACCGTGAAAGTACTTGCTCAGTCAAATGAAGTTTAAGATGAACGAAGTTGTAATGGACTCTTCAATGGTATGCAGATATTGTCTACGCCTACAAGTAACCCGAAATCCTTACTCAGCGAGATCAACTTTGAGAAACCTCGGATTAATCTGCGAAGAAAAAATTCATGACGTCTCAGCATCACCGAGAGATTTCATTGCAGATGAATTGTTAGCTTATTGGAAGGAAGAGTTCCTTTAAATATCTAGTACGTACGGTTCCAAAGACTTAGACCCTGATCTAGGGATCCCAAACAGTGAAGACAGTTTTATCAATGAAATAACTCTGCTTTGTAATCAGTCGTATGGCTTTTAGTGCCGGGATATCCCGGGACGGGTTCGGCTCGCCAGGTGCAGGTCTTTCTATTTGACACCCGTAGGCGACCTGCGCGTCGTGATGAGGATGAAATGATGATGCAGACAACACATACACCCAGCCCCCGTGCCAATGGAATTAACCAATTAAGGTTAAAATCCCCGACCCGGCCGGGAATCGAACCCGGGACCCCCTGAACCGAAGGCCAGTACGCTGACCGTTCAGCCAACCAGTCGGACTTTGTAATCAGTACCTTAAATACACCAATGTAAGGTTAAACGTTGCTGTTGGTAAGTAGGCTAATTTTTTATGGTGCAAAGACAAGAATATACAAATGAGATGGTATGAAATTCTTGAAATTGTCATCCAAGGAGTATGTTAGATATTCCGTAAGTTCAAAAGTTATGCAGTCCTCGGCTGCATATGATATTCATGTGTTCTATAATACTGGAGTAAATATAGAAAACCTTCACTTTAAACGTTCATTCTTTGAGGGATTATCACCTGGTCTAAATAATTTCTGGTCACGGTTCGCCATCGAGACATGTCACCTTTGAGATTTTTCTCAAATTAAACAAATTTTCGTATCAAAAACTAGTTTTACTTCAGTCACTTCCGTACCTCAGTGAGCTTTCCGATAATAGACAAACAAGAAAAGCAAAAATTTGATGTTTCATATCACAAGCAAGAAGGAAAATGTTAATAGCATAAAACCCATAAAAATCTGTACCCAATCAAACACGCGACTCTTCAACGGCAATTTACCTAACGTAAAAACAGAATCAAAACATACCAGTTCCTTGAAAATATATGTTTGATTTTATAACAATATTGAAAAAACATAGTAATTTAGAGTGAAGGAAATGCACGCACATTTGGCGAATCTATTAACCCATTACCTAGGAATTTTTTGTAATTTAAGCCTTTTCCTAAGTTTCTTAAAACAGGGACAAATAGCTAGTACGTTAATTTGAATAATTATCATATATCATTATCCATAATTTGTATTCACTCTTAAAGTACCCCAAGTACCCCCCCCCCCTCGCAGCAATAGGAAATCAGTTGTTAAAACAGGTTGAAGTCAAGAATAACTAGTAGACACTTGTACATCTGAAGAACTGAATCGTATCACTTCAGATTTGATGCCATCTTTATCAATTTATTTCATCCTCTTATACAATTAACAGCAAATATTCCACCAATATACATCAGTACAGTTATACTAATTACGAAGTTATAGGAACATTTTATTTTTCAGATAAGTGGTTGTTAAAATTCGCTTGAGTTTCAATTATTTCACCCAAATGAAGATTTAAGAATTATAACTCGTTTAGTGGTATACAAAAAGGTAGGTTACTTACATGCAGCGACTATGACAAATAATCTCACCTGTTTCATCAGTTAGCTGTAGTGCTAATCTAAATCTATACATTAAAATACATGCAAAAGTTTAGTGCATTCAAAATACCCAGAATCGATTCAAATACTTGTGGCTTAAGGAACATTCTACTCGACTTTCAATTTAGTTAGTTTTGTAAGAATTGCATCAAAAGAAGAAATTTTGATATGGAAGTAAATACTGAGTGTAAATATATTTGATGGACCTTTAGTTGTTAAAGGATATCTTCGTAAGCAATCACCATGAGCTTAATGAATCGGGAATAAAATAATGATTGATTAAGAATTTATGAACATGGAAAATCGGAAATTTCTACGGTCAGTTTGCACAATTTCGTCATAACTCCTCTCATCGTTGGTTTTGGAATTCCCAAATATTTCATTCTTCTTATTCTTTTTGGTCTTCTTTCAATTTTTTTTGGGGGGGGTCCGTATTTGATGATTTGACGCAGTATTACGGACGGATGCCTTGCCTGACACCAACACTATAGAGAAGGATGTCTTCGACATTGTGTGTTTCTTTGGTGATTGGTTGTGTGTATACGAAGCGATGTACATTAAGACGTGCACAAACACCCAGTCCCCAAGCCAAAGGAATTGACTATAAGCAGTGAAAATACCTGAATTGCCAGGAATCGAACCCTGAACCGATCACTCAGTCAAGGCGGAAAACTGATACTTCATTTCTCAAGTATAAGTAAAGCACGGTAATGTATATTGTTCAACTATTCAATCCAATTTTTGTACTTTTCATCATGCTTCTTCCAAGAGCGTCAATTTTTCAACTATCATTTTCTTAATTAAGGTCGTTACCGATATTTCTTTAGAAGCCATAATTTAAAGTGTTCTCGGAGTTCCTGTTGTAATTCTGAGAACACGTAAAATCAACGTTATTAAGTTTTTATTTTAACTTTTATTTTTCTATTAATAAACCGGTGGAGAAACTCGTATTATTTGAACGGTTTCTTACAGACAAAATTATTCGTAATATAAAAAGAGGGAAAATACGATAATGAAAGACACACAACAGCGTGAATGATGAAAATGAATCACATTAAATGATAAGAACTTGAAAGAAAAAGACGTGTCAATACTGGAACCGGTAAGCGTCGATATTTCGATGTTTAGTCAATTCTGCAGTGGCAGTGTCAATCCATTAATTCCTTTAATTAATTAAATTAATTGATTTAGATACTTTGTCCCATTATGACACAGCATGACATTATGCACTATACTATATGTTATTCACCCTTTTGAACAAGTTCTCTCTCTCTCTGGGATCAAACGCAGTACGAAAAAAAGCCACCTTGTAATGGCATAAATTTCTTCCTGTTCGTTAACTTGTTAGAAATATAGTTTGGCAAAATGTATACACCTTATTCAATTCGCATCCTATCTAAAAATTTATCACTTTCAGACAGTCGTGTTCTATATTATTATTTTAGTGTCTCAAGCTGGTGCTCGTTGCAAAGCTGTCCAAGTTCTTGTATACCATATAACAATAGTTTAAACAATGCATTACAGTTTTATTTGCATAAGTTCAAGTTGAAACATCTCTAAGTTATGGTTGACTGGATAATGTTTAATAAATATAACAAAATAAAACATTTATTCTATGTACTTGAAATTTTAAATTTTTAAATATTATTCCATTATTTCTTTTAATAATCATTTATATATGAATATTTACACAAAACTGTAATAACTTATAACAATCAAAATACGTAATATGTACGTATTATAACAATCCATTGCATAATACTGATATATTATTTGGTTTACTTATCCTAAATCAGAAAAGGATTTCAGTAGAGAGTGTAACGTTGCTCGTCTAAAGGCTAAACAGATTATGTATTTCAATTATCAAGCATTAATTGTCAGACTCAGGGAAATTATATGTAATCCTAATTTTAAACAGCACGTCAAACTTTATGTTACGGGAAAATTTTATGCTAAAATCCATGCGATTAATTTTTATGGTCTTTGTCAGTTACTTGAATAACTGGCTATATTTTACTTTTATTTGGAGTATGTTAAGGATTTGAGTTTATTTTGTGTAGATTTTCAGTACGTTCAATTTCTTCAATTTTCTTTGCATTAAATCTCGGCACTTCTGGTGAATGTTTTCGTGTAATTTATCCAAATGGATTTTATACACTACCAGACTTGTCAATTTCAAAATAATATGCCTTTCCAAATTCATAATATTTCATAAAGAAATACGAAGAGACTACAATGAAATATATGGAGAAGCGTGAGAAGTGTAAACTGTTAGTTTTTCAGTGTAAGTTATATAGCCTAGTATACGTTTTCCTCTAGCACGCGATTGTCATTTGAATCACGAATTGGGGAAATCATGAATGACCTAGGGGAAAGGTAAGAAAAAGCAATCAAAAGTTTATTTGCGTAATGAAAGAGATTATTGCACTGAAATAATTTTTAAATTCTAGACTAAACGGGTATGTTACAGTTGAGTAATACATGGAACGAATGATTCACCAATTTGTTTTATTAATTTTTATATAACTGTCTTTAGTATGTCTCTTTTCTGATTCTTTCCATTTCTTCAACTTCTTCTTCTTCTTGTTGTTGTTCGGCTTTCCTCACACCGTGGTGGGATCGTTGGGAAAAATATTTCTTCACCTAATCCCAGTCTGGCTCATTTTAGTTTTAGCTGGGAGTATAACGCCGGATGCCCTTCCTGACGTCAGACAGCTTTTAACGTTAAAATTACAACATCAGATCGATGAGGATTCATATCTCAGACGCTTAGGTGGAAATAGAACCACTAAACCATTGCACTAATCACGCCTTGTTACTTTAAGAATGAATTACATTTTATATATTTTCTAAATGAAGAGTGCTTTTACGTTGTTGAATTTAATCATTCGTTTAAATTATTTTGGAACTTTATCACGTGCTGACCTTCTGAAGAGCTCAATTTTTTATTTAACTCTAGATTAGTTAACACTGAAAATTGTTCATTCTATTTAAATTTAGATTTGATGTTGCAAAATAAATCGAAAACAATTTATTGCAGTTGCTGGAAAATTGAGGTTCAACAACCTGGTTTCCTTCATAACCTGTATCATATACAGTAGTTAGTTATCCTTTACCACGTCCTGTAATTGTTACATTTGATTCAATTAGAATCATATTAATAAGAATAGAAAACAGAAAGCACAGAGCGCACCTTTGTGTCCGAACATCATAAAATTACCCTACTTCAGCTTTGCAGTATCTTAAGGATGAAAATTTTTCCATTACCTTGACCATATTGTCTCAATATTTTAATAGTGTACATTTTTCGAGCAATATTTACACACACTTCACAGTATCAATTATTGAAATTTTTACAGTTCTTCTCCTAAACTCAACTATGCCAAGTCGTACAATAATGTTGTTGTATGAAAAACTCACCAACCTCCTGCCTTTCACGCTCCAGGTGGACCTGAAAATATGGATAAGCGAACTATTAGTATATGTATGAGTAAAATCTTTCTGTATGAATAAATTCTTTGCAATTGTGGCAACATTTTTGTACTGTGATCCATTTTAGACATAATATTATGAAATGGGGAGTTTTGAAACAACTAGATCTCAGAACTAGGGGTCATACGAAAATATGTATACTATACCGAATTGGTGTATGTAACATAATGTGGGACGGAAGTGTAACCTAGGAAACGTTAAGGCTGTCTTATGCTTGGCGGTCATCGGGAATTAGTGATATACGATGCTACCAAGCAACCGTTGACAGATGGCCATGATCAAAATACATAATAAAATACATTCTTGATCTTTTGATTTTCCCCATAGGTAAATCTGGTTTGTTGTCTGCCTGTTTCGTTTCTTTGAACGGGGGAAAACTACCGAACTTATTTAACCGGACTTCATATTTAGAAGCTCGTAATTCAGTAAAACACTTTATTATTATAATTATTTATAATTTACCCAAGGAACAGAGTTTCGAATAGGAAACCTAAAGAAATATTTTTAAGTTATTCGTGTTTATTTAGAAATTACAATTTTAAATTATACTGAAAACTCGTTATAATTATCCACGAAAAGCAGTTCTCAAAGAATGGCCACAGCCGGACGTGTTGAAGTGGTGGAAGGACGTAGTCAGCATCAATCGTCAGTCTACATTATTGTACTGTCCATATATTATTTGAGAATGATGCAATGCTACAGTTATGCGTGTCTATGGATTCATTTGTCTTCTATCAAGCCAAACTTCTAAGTGTTATCTATTTCCGAAGTGGTCTCTGTGGTTTGAATGTTCATGAACTTTTAACATATAATTGAAAATTAGAAAGCATATCGTGTTACAGGCTTTAAGCATTTTTCAAACTTAAAGGTTGTTTTAAGAACAACCTCCGCAATCAAGTAATTCATTTTCATAATTCCTATGCAGTGTTGATGTCATTATTATTTTTAGGGTGCCTGAAAGGCTAAAATCTGACAGTCGTGCACTTCGAAATTTTAGAAACTTCCGGACTCCAGAACTAAGAAATGATAAGTATTATGCAATTCAAAATTATGGATAAACATTTATATGCAAAGCCCTAAGAGGAGTTTCTTACCCTTTCCATAAAACTCGTAGTTGACATTTGTGGATAATATTTTGTGTTTCTTTTAAGTTCGTTTTGCCAGTAATTGTCACTGGTTACCGCATTACAGAACCGCAAGCTCTGTTCTGTACGTGACTAACGTAAATGTAATATAAGATGTTTTATTTATCTCGACAAAGTTAGGGATGTACTCCATTTCTTACACTTAACCAGCCTTAACCTAGAACATGCAGATAATAATGAAAACAAATTAAGAAAGAAATATGTTAACACTAATAAAATTAATTGTAGGAATAAAATAGTCAAACCAAGCGAATTAAGATAGAATCATATATTCAAAACAAGCAATGCACGTATACAACAAGAAAACGAATATTAAATTCGAGTCGATGTAAGCGATTATACAAGTCACATCTCTTTATGAACAACTATTAGTCCCAGTCATAAAAAAACAAGTGTAACGGAGGAAAATCTACTTTTTGATGTTCACTTTACACATAGAGGAAATGTACACATACAGGTGGCAATGGTTGTTATTTAACATTGCTCTACATCAAAGTATTCTAACGGGTGGTACGCGTACCACCAAAGATACTTGAGGTCTTGTTCTACGGCATGCAATGAGGTGGCTGAGTCATATTTTCACACATGAATAAAATCTCAAAATACTTCTAGAAAGGGATCTTCTTAGAATGAATTATTTTTTGCATGGCATGAAATATCTAATACAGTAGGAAAATCTACCTATTGTTAGGCTGAGTGTTTTGTCTTGCTCCCTGCGATGTTTGTCCTGAAATACTGTAGTTTTATAAATTTGTCGTGTTATATTTCGTATAAACTGTCAGTCACTGATTAAAAATACTGAATACCGAGTTAATTTAGGGAAAGGTGTAAAATGTAAATGCTCACCGGGAGAGTTGGCCATGCGGTTAGGAGCGCACAGCTGTGAGCTTGCATCCGGGAGACAGTGGGTTCGAAGCCCACTGTCGACAGCCCTGAAGATGGTTTTCCGTGCTTTTCCATTTTCACACCAGGCTGTACCTTAATTAAGGCCGCGGCCACTTCCTTCAAACTCCTAGTCCTTTCCTATCCCATCGTCACCATAAGACCTATCTGTGTTGTGCGACGTAAAGCAAATACTAACATGTAACAGTAACAACATGTAATTCTCAAATATCTGGGTTATTAGTGGTCTTATGGATAAACACAACATAATAAATGTTATAGCTAATATAATTTCTTATTATTTATGTCTTATACAGTTTTACCCTACCAGCTATGGTAACATGAATTTACATTTTTTGTTGCTTAGTCCATTTCAACGCCGAGGCACTTGAAAATTATTTTGCGTCATGTATATTTCAGGTGCATTCGGGTTTCTAACCCCACGGTGGGCGGCCCTGAATATGGTTGTCCGTGGTTTTCCATTTTCATAAAAGGCAAAATCTGGGGGTGCACCTTAATTAAAACCATGGTTGATTCCTTGCCAGTCTTAGTGCTGTCCCATTCCATCGGCCCTGTAAGGCCTGTCTGTGTAGAAGACATTTATCAGGATTGTGTAAAGCGATAGACTATATCTCTTTGACTGTATTTCTGATAAAATTATTTTTTATTTTATTTTAGATTTATTAAATTTATTAAATTTATTAACATAAGTAAATATATCCATTAGGGTAGTAATAACAAGCGTGTATAGAAAGTTTACAGATCTTTTCATACGCTTACGAAGGTATTCAGGAGTTGTAGCAAGAATGTAAAAGGGAGGGCGTATCAGCCTCTGAAATTAGAGTATGAGACTAGCACGAAGAATACTTGATAGGAGAACTGGAAAAGATCCAAAGGAAAGCATCTCGATTTGTTCTGGGTGATTTCCAACAAAAGAGTAGTGTTACGAAGATGTTGCTCGAAAGACTTCGGAGTAAGAAGATGAGCTGCTCGACTGGCTAGGATCTTCAGAGCTGTTAGCGGAAAAAGTGGCGTGGAATGACACAGGCCTTTTTCTCCTTCCTCTTCTTCTGTGAATCTGTCTTGAGACATATCAACTGGACATCCTCCATGATTCTCTGTCCTGAGCATCTTGTTTCAGTTGTCCATAGTTTCTACCTTGCTTGACATCGGTTAACATTTCGTACCTTCTTCTTCCTCTTCCTCTTCTACCATATATTTCTCCGTCCATCATCCTCTGTTGAAGACCAAACCAGGATATTTTCCTTTTCCTTATCGTTTTTATCACGTGTCTATTCTCTCTCCTATTCTTCTTAGCACTTTATCTGTCCACTTCACTTTTTCAATTCTTCTCCACAACCAAATTTCGAAACTTTCCAAATACTTTGTACCTTTCTTTCTTCATGTCCATGTTTTAGCTCCGTCTGACACCACACTCCACAGAGAACACTTTGTGAAACTCTTTCTTAAATTAATAAGCATTGCCTTATATGTCACAAGCCCTCTCACCTTTCGGAAAGCTTCTTTTCCTATACACATTCTGCTCCTTACATCTTCTATATAGTTTCCATTCCACGTTAATAAACTTCCCAAATATATGAATTACTTTTCTTGTCCTAATTTCTTTCAATCAAGTGTTATAATTATTAAGAGCAGTTTCCTCCTTTTCTACTCTCATTACTTAGTATTAACAATGTTGACCTTCATTCCAAACTCTTCGAATATTTTCCAACATGACTTGTAAACGAATAAGCTTGAGTGGAGCTTGAAAATTTAAGAAATATCATAATATGAAGATAAAGTTGGAATTCAAGAAGAAAAATTGTGTCAAATATTAATTTATAGGGAGAGGAATAAGTGAATAAAATAATTTATTTAGGGAAATGTTAGATACATTCCAAAATTCTTTTAAATTACTTAAGAAATGATTAGGTAAATAATTTATGGGGAATCTGCCACTTAGTGACAGGCCTAAATGCAGATCAATGATTATGGATTGATTGGTAAGTCGGGAAGTTTGTGAAGATAAGCATTACACTGTAAGGAGTAAACAAGCCTGACCGAGATAAATTCATTAAAATTCGTCAGTTTTCCTTAGGATTTCAGTACTGTGAACTGCATAAACCTGTCGAGATTTTGTGAAGGGTTAGTAACATCTATTTTCCTATATAAACATATTTCACCGTTGAAATTCTCCTTTTCGTAATTTCCCCCTTTTCCATTTATTACTAGGTCGATTCCTGCCAGCTTTTTCTCTGCCTGTTTCTGACGATTTGACATATTTTCTGATCAGTAGGCAATAATAGGTCAGAATGCAAAACTTATTGAAGCAAGTAACAAGTATAGTCCATCCTGCTCAACGGTTCTGCAATGAGTTTTGCATAAACTTTAGGAACAAAGAGAATTAGAAGCCCTAGGATTTATGTTACTCTCGCTACATAACGGAAGAACGGGCTAGACGACACTTCCTAATAACCAAATTAGTTTGCATTCTGACCTATGATTGCCTGGAAATCTGGAGTCTACTGATCATAGCTATTTTTTTTACGAAGAAAGCAATATATTTTTTCAGTGTCAGTGCAGTTTATAGGACTTACAGGTTTCTGGACCGTTTGTTTACCATATTATGAGCTTCTTAATAAAATATACATATACAAACATGTGAAAGGGTTGGTCTGATGATAGGCTTCAGAGGGAGTTTTGGACTTCTTAAGGAATATTAAAACATCTGAAACAACAATCCAGGCTATAACAGACTCAGTACTAAAACATTCGTTGTCCATTATCAGACATCACCTGTATTCCATGACATGAGTCTAAAAATGCTTAAAATTAAATTAAAGAAAACGACAGGGAATCCAACAGATAGCCATACGAAACATAACCTGCTTTCTAGAAAAATAGCAATAAAACATAGCAAAAAAAATATTTCATTCTCATAAATGGTCGTTGCTCCTTAAAATACCTCTATGTGACAGTGTTGAGGGGAGACATACTCAACGGCAGCACATGTATCACTTAGAACGAAAATTCATTGATAGAGTTCAGGCAATACAACTCTTGGATCATACAACCTTTCTGGTCAGAGTTCTAAGCTGAAATATTATCACATAGGCATGACGACGAAATATTATTCTGCATGAACCTATAAAGACGGCTATCTGTTAAACATTCTCTCCCTTGTGTTATAAGTGCTACATTTCGTATTTCGACAGACTAGAAAGCTTATATATTCTACAATCGTAGCTACATCATTTTCGAATGATAAAGCACGTGCATTTGACAGTTCGTCACTAATCACGTATCCATTGCAGATGTCGTGCTCCGTTAGGTTACTCAAGTGTCATCTGTTATCAAGCTGAATAAAATAGGAGATAAATTACTGTCATGGGGAACGTCTCGATTCACGTAAGTTTGTTAACTTTCCTTTAAATTCATGTCCTCCTGAATAGTGTTTTTTCTGTAAGTAAGACTACCTTTATACAGTACAGATTATGCGGAATTACAGATTGTTTAAGTGACCAACTGAATGCAAAGTTTTAAATGCGTACAACGGAAAATTATAAATTTGTTAAGTAGTTATGTCTGTATGGGGAAGTAAAAAACCAAGTTTTGTAGACATGTGCGGTATGTACACAGCACAAAATTATGACTCAAAAGTATGGAGAAGTATAATCTAAGACAATAATGATTAAGGTCAATAATGACTACAGTAATTTTAGTATCTTGTTATGTTCCATTAATGCCCAGAAAATATTTTGTTTTCGAGTTTTCTTGTACTTTTTTCAACATTACATCTATAACCGGTCCTTGAAGCAAGGATATTTAAAAAATCTGAATATTTCAATTTTAAGGACCATATTTTTGGCATATGATATATCATACGCTGGGCAGTAGTGGGTAACATATTACACCAAACATATTTATGATTTACTAAGAACAAAAATAATTTATTGCAACATAAATTAAAACTGAAAACAGAATACTGATCTTATACATGGAATTTAAATAATTCAGAACCCTCTGGGGCAAGGAATACTGGTGAGGAAAGTCAATAATTCCCACCTATCAAATGATGTGTTAGCATCATCTGAAACTAATTTTGAAGCCTACTGTTGTTTTTGTAATACAACAGAAACTTATTAGTAACTGTAAGGAACTGAACAAAGCACTGGAGTTAACTTATTGACACTCCACTATTGACGCATGATGGTTCTGGCACATCTCTCTTTGTAAACTTGACTGACTTCTTAAGCTCCTTGTTTACCCAATTTCTTACTTTTCAACTTTCTTTTGTGGATTCCTGGATTTATTCCACTAAGAAGATACATCAATGGATTCTGTAGTTGTAGGAGCCTTCTGTAGTGGTATTTGATTCTCATCAGCGGCAGTAAATACTCTCTGAACTTTCAGAAATGCATACATCGAGTCACTCTTCTAAGCCACACGGAGTTTTTTCTTTACACCTCTGACCTCGATTTCCTGTCTAAGTATACCCTTCCCTACGTCCCAAGCTATAGCACAATCATCATCATCAGTAGGCCCATCGTCTTGATCACTGTCATTGCCATCAACAGCTCCCGTAGGCACTGATCCTATTTCATCTGCTTATGAAAACGGGTCATCATCACAATCATCATTTTATAAGCTGTCTAGAATATTCAGAATGGCCTCTGCATCTGTTATTTTATTTTATCTGAAATTGAAAAATTTCATCTTGCGAATGCCCAGCGTATGATATTTCATACGTTAAAAGATATTTGTGTTTGAATGCCATCTCGATCAGTGAAGATAGTAACTATCATATGGGGTCAAATCCTCATACCATTCCTGTAACAAATATACCGAAATATGATTAATTTTTCATAGCTCAATTCCACAATAATTATAAATACTCACCGGTGCATCATTTTTGTCAGCCTGCTGCGTTACCCGCAATTTCTTGCCAACTATCGTCGTAACAGGAGGAAAATAACAATGCCATTAACTAGGAAACATTATTTGCATTCTTGATGCGCTAAATGATGCCTTTAAAAATTGCAAAACAGTTACGGTGACGGAGATATAACGCAATTCGGAAATCACGTTTTGCGTAAGATACATCTTATGTCATCGCTGACTCCCACTTCGCGAATAAGAAGATTTAAAAGAATTAGCAACATAACTAAATCAAGGTATGTTATTTGCAATTAAAATGCTAGAAATTCAGTCTTTATTCACATCTTGAAAAATTCGGCTCTTTGATCCGATCCTGCTACACGATGGTCTGTGATTGTAATCCTCTCTTATCGTTATTTGTTCCCCTAGATGTGTGTCAGTCAGGTCATCCGAAACAGAGAGTTGTTATTGTTTGTTCTAAACGATTTTTAAAAATGCTCTGTTACAACGTTTAGGGTACTTTTTATCGTTCCCCACTTTTCATAAGTCCTCGCTTGAAATGCATTTCGTTCTGCTTCCCCCGTTTAGGGGCTGCCAAAAAAGACAAAGCTACGACTACAAAGGTAGTTTAAAATGACTTGTCTATACAGCATTAGTATACCATATTATACCTGTTACTCAGCAAACATCGTATCACTAAATATTTTGAAAACCACGAGGAACTCCTTATAGGAGACTACAAGGAGTATCTGCCTATTGTTAACAAGTCTTTCAGGCCCGCTAACTCCATGTCCCTAATACATTTGTTATCCAAATAATTTTTTTGCAAGAGTTATGAAATATGCGAGTAATGGTGTTTCTTGCTCCTATCATCAATCCTAGTGTACCTCTGTGGAGTTCAGATGATATTTCTCAGCGTAATATGGAATTTTAGGGGCATATATGTTACATTTCTCCATTTCTCCTGTGGCTTGACTCAGCCTGACACAATGTACCCCCTCGTAGACTGTGTATTGCTTTCCTCTCTGGGCGTCAGAAATCGTAGATCCTATGCCATGATGTGAATTCCGTAGTGTGTCATTAAATGGATAGCAAGCCATGACGTGGATCATAAAAATTATATTATGCTACCTCTAGCTCATACCTTTATTTATTCGTTTCCCAAAAACTTTTAAATTTTCTTTTAGGATTTGTGGATGATTTGAAGGGTGCATTGTTATTAGTTTTTCTTAAATATAAGCTTTGAAGTATTTCGTGGCTGGGTGTTGAGATTCAGGTCACTCTTGTATTTTCCTTACTGTAAAATCTGTTGTTAGGCCTTCATATTTTTCATTATTCACCTCAGAATTAATTTCAGGCAATTTATTCTCCCATTCAGATACTACTAGCTCTGTCCGGCTCCATAGCTAAGTGGTTATCGTGCTGGCCTTTGGTCACAGGGGTCCCGGGTTCGATTCCCGGCAGGGTCGGGAATTTTAACCGTCATTGGTTAATTTCGCTGGCACGGGGGCCCTTTCCTATCCCATCGTCGACGTAAGATCTATCTGTGTCGATGCGACGTAAAGCAAATAGCAAATAAATAAATAAATAAATAAATAAATACAGACACACTTCCGTTTCAGATGCATATTGAACCGGCTTGTGTCAAGAGAGGTCCAAAAATTTGCATTAATCAAGAAAATACCATCAGGCAAACGTAAATGCAAGAAACAGAAGTGTTTCAGTTTCTGGGAAGCTATTATCATTATAATAATAGTAATAATTACATATATTAATAATATTGAGGGAAAAAAGAAGTAAGCACTACTTTTGATGAGGAATTTGAGAGTAATATTGTTCTTTCATCTAAGTTCATTTTGTAAAAGAGGTTATTCTCTACCTAAAACACAAAAGGTTGTCTCATAAAATGTACACGCTGTTAAATAATTGAAAAGAGATGCCGCAAGGACTTACGCACTTAGTGGAAAATTAGCTGTATATTTCTGAACGTTGTGTTATTTTAATGTCTTTAATTACATTGTTAAACCAATATAACAAAATGCGGTTGTAATGAGGTTCTAACGATGTTATAAAGAGAAATAATTCTACGGGGAATATAACAGTCTAATAACAATAATTGCTGCAGAGTAATTACGGCCCCAAGTAGCTCATGTAATTCTCATGAGCTTTACCACAATTTATAAATATTAATTCTTATACAACTGTTTCTTTTTCTTAGTTGTGTGTAATTAAAGAAGCGTTATCATTATTGCTCTTCTGAGATACGTCGTATTTACCTGTTGTAAAATCAAAATATCTTATTACGTTTTGCAAAAAGGTTCAGGGCTGCACCATGATTTTAATTTATGTCACCATGTTTCTATATTTTTAAGAAGCACAATAATGTATTAACTTTTAATTAACACTGGAATCCGCCTCTGTGGTGTAGTGTGATTAGCTGCCATCCCCGCAGGCCCGGTTTCGATTCCCAGCTCTGCCACGATATTTGAAAAGAGGTATGAGGACTGGAACAGAATCCACTCAGCCTCGGGAGGTCAACTGAGTAGAGGGGGTTCGATTCTCGCCTCAGACATCCTCGAAGTGGTTTTCCGTGGTATATCGATCCTTCTTCAGGCCAATGCCGGGATGGTACCTATCTTAAGGCCACGGCCGCTTCCTTCCCTCTTCTCTGCCTATCCCTTCCAATGTTTCCAACCACCACAAAACCCCTGTTCAGCATAGCAGGTGAGGCCACCTGGGTGAGGTACTGGTCCTCCTCTCCAGTTGTATCCCCGAACAAATACCTCATGCTCCAAGGAAATACCCATTACTGTAGGTGGTAGGCTATAGGTGGGATTCCTCGCTGATTCCGGCGAAAATACTAACCTCGGAGACCAAACGGATTAAATACTGTAATAATAATAATAATAATAATAATAATAATAATAATAATAATAATAATAATAATAATAATAATAATAATAATAATAATAATAATAATAATAATAATCTTTGGGAAGCAAGTATTTTTGATGCAATATAGACGTTGCTTACTCATCCTAGAAACATTTTAAACAAATGAAAAATTGACTTCTTTTTTTATATAAAATACAAAATGACTGATTAAGTAATGGCGATGCAATTCGAATTTACTGCCGAAATGTCTCTAACATATTTTATTTTAAATTGGGGAGGACGAAATTTCCATTGAAAAAATGTTTCGCAAACGTCCGAGCTTATTCTTAGTTTCGTTTTTTCTAGACAAGGGTGGAGGGGTAATCATGGCATAAGCGGTTAGGTGTAACTTCCGAATGGAAACATCTAGCGCAAACGAGCCTGTCTCGCCTATAGAGCAGATAAGAGACTCTGCTGACTTCTGTGGTGAAGTACAGTGCAGAATATTTTTTCTAGTAATATTCCTTTTTTAATTAATTAAATCAATTTAATAACACAGTCCTCTGCGTTATAAATTGTATAATATGGTGATGGTCAGAATGGGATAATATTTCAATGAACGTTATGATAATTTAATAAATGACGCTTGCGTGAAGAAACTACAACATGCTAGAAAATTTTATGCATCCAGTGATTGTTAATGATTTTTTTAATTTTTTGTTTTTTGTTTTTTTGTCAGCATGTCACATGGTATTCGTAGTGTTGATGTTAGGTGCTCGAGGACTTATTCCTAACTTTTCTGTCAACTTTTGCAATATATTTGGGCTGATTACATATTTCAACTCTAACAACTCTCAAGAAGTCCATCATGATCTTCAAGAACCAGGTTTGCGGATCTCAGATAAATGTCTGATGTGCATCATTATTTTGACTACTCTTAACTTCACACCATCTTGTGTATCTATTATTATTATTATTATTATTATTATTGTTTAGGTACTCTTTGTCCTTGGGAAATCTGCAGCTGTTGCAGGAAGATTGTCTAATAATAATAATAATAATAATAATAATAATAATAATAATAATAATACAGGTGTAAGGTAAGGTGATGGTTTATCTCCACTCCTATTCAACTGCGTCCGGGAGAAAATAGTAAGAATTTGGAATGAAAAACTAAAAGAAACCAAGCTATCACCAATCACATGGGGAAGAAAGAACAGAGATGTTGAAATAAACTATCTAGAATTTGCAGATGATTTTGCGATACTTTCAGAAAACCTGAAAAATGCAGCAATACAAGTCAATCTCTAGGAAGAAATAGCCAACAGAACAGGTTTAAGAATTTCTGGAAAGAAACAAAATTTATGACAAATATAAAAAAAATTCCATAATTTGTAATTACAGAAATTGGTCGGATAAAGAAGGTAAAGATTTTAAAATATTTGGGAGAAACAATTGAGGCTTATAAATCTTGCATTTTGTCCCGTATTGGTTCAACACAACTAAGGTTAAGTTATAACTTAACCTTAGTGAAACAATTCAAGGAAATGGTTTGGAAAAATCCACTGTGGAAGGAAGGATACACAAGATGGAAAGAGCATACGATATAACTAGAATATCTATAACAAAAAGTGTTTATCTAAAAACCTAAAAATACAAGACTACAAAACAATAGTCAAACCGGAATGCCTATACGCAAATGAGTGTCTAGTACTGAATTACAAGCTGAATAAGTCAGAAATACTGGAAGGAAAATTTACACGGAAAATACTCGGTCCACTAAGAAATATAGAACTCGGGAAATCAAGACGTACTGATGAAATATACCGGAACATTATAGAAAACATAACAGATACAATGCCGAAGAGGCGATTGATATTTATACAGAATGGATGACAACAGGTTAACCAAAGAGATCTTCAAATATCATTGGAGAAAGAAGTCAACAACAACCTGGATTCATGAAGTCAAGAAATATTTGGCAAGAAACAGCATAAGGGAAGAAGGTGCAACAGAAAGAGATATTTTTTAGAAAGAAAGTGTTAAAAATGGAAAGATTCCAAGGTCGCGAGTGAAGGAAAACAGGCTCAAAATGGTTTGAGGAAAGGAAAGGGAGGCATAGTGAGCAGATAAAGGAGAAGGAGGAACAACAAAGGATGAAGCACTGAAATTGTCTGGTGGTCCCTAGAAGACCCTAACGGAGAAAGAAATAATAATAATAATAATAATAATAATAATAATAATAATAACGAAAATGAAGGTAGTTTGGAAACGAAGAAATTTTAATGCAAAGAAAAGTAACCAAAGTTGATTCATCGTTCCTTCAAAAGGGTTATTCGAATAATAATAATAATAATAATAATAATAATAATGTTAGTTATATGTATGAACATTAAAGACCGTAGTCTGTCGAAGATGAGAACTTCTGCCTGGATGTTGTTTATGTATATAAATAAAATAAGCTTCCCTGGAAAATGTTATGAGAATATCTTTAACAATGTTTGAAATATTATGCCTAGAGTCCGCATATATTTTAGGCTGTTAGATTCCAAACTTACCTAAGCGAGTAACAAGTATATCCTGCACTGCACAACGGTTATGCTATAAGATGCGCATAAACATTAGGGTTAATGTCAACCAGAACCCCTAGATTTTATGTTACCCTTGCTACATTATGGAAGCGCGGACTAGTCGATACTCTCTATTAACCAAATTACAATACTTCGCATTCTAACCTATTACTGCCGAGAAATAGTGAGACTACGTTTATTGTACAAACAAATTTAGCACACAAATTTGGCAGTACTCTCCAGGTTATTTTCTTCTTATTGTTGTTAAAATTGGTGCTCCTTTTTTTTTTTTTACATACGCCTGTCCTCCCTAAACTCACTTGTCTTGCAAGGCAGGGATCACAAGTTAAGACGTTGATTCAACGAAATCGGACATGGCAAGAAGGCAAGAAAGGCGCAGGATCGTGCTTTCTTTGTTTCGGGAGCGCGTTCAGAACAAATGGAGTGTTAAAACCGACACGTCAGAGCCGTAGGGGGTCATGTGCGACTGGCAGTTTTCGTGGGGTTAAAGTGAAAGGGGGAAGTGAGGGGAAAAAGAACAGGAAAAAAAAGGCAGGGAGAGAAGGAGAGAATAAAAAAGAAAAAGAACACTCTGCTTCAAAATTGTTCGATTCTCTGTCATTCAGCAAGCTTCCATTACTTGCACTGTAAGTCTACGTAGACTAGTAAAATATTGTCATATTCAACGACTGCCAGGAGAGCGCGAATGCGTGATTGTGGGAGATGTGGTAATGGGGTTAAAATGGGCGAAAATTGCTTTCCACATTCTTCGAATTATGCTTGAAATAAATCTCAGATAATCTTCGTTCCCGATTTGTTGTAGATATCTTCCAAGAAGCAACATTTACCAACGTTACTATGCGAGTTCTCTAATAAAGTATTATTATTATTAGTAGTAGTAAGTTATTATATTGACGTGAATAAGAGGAACTGGAAAATAAAGGAAGATATATAGGACACTATTGGAACCCCCCAAAAATAAAGATATTTGGATGAAAAGAAAAATGAAGATCTCTGCCGCAATATAGAGAAAATTACAGATACAATTAAAAGACGACTATATTTTTATGGCCACCTTCACAGACCGAACAACGACAGGCTAAGTAAGACAATTTTTATTATATCTCCAAATTAAAACGGACCACCGATTGGCTGGATCTACAAACATGAGCGCCCATATGACAGTTTGTAGGAGGGGCCTAGACCTGGGGGTACATAGATAAACGTCGACTTGTATTCTGCGGTAGAATAACCAACGATATACCCTGCCTGTTGTTGGGAGACGGTACTACCACTTCTACGTTAGACTGACTTTTAAAATCATTTTCTTGAAAGGAAAACACCGAACTACATTAGATTTTTGCCTTTCCCTGAGAGCTAGGGGGGGGGGGGGGGCAGCACCACCTTACTTTTAAAATCATTTTCTTGAAAGGAAAACACCGAACTACATTAGATTTTTGCCTTTCCCTGAGAGCTAGTGGGGGGGGGGGGCAGCACCACCTTGCCCCCGTGTACGGGATCCCTTGCCTACAAAGACTGATGCCGGCGACAGATCACTTCTGTGGATTTCTCGCTTTTGAAAATTCGACATCGGAGGAACAGAGACAGATGCATGAAGTGGTTTTAGGAAGAAGGTAAGGGTTATTCTGCCCGAAGGCAGGTCCGAACCTCCGCAGAGGTGTTCCTGAGCCGGAGTTTACGTGCGGTAGGGTGGCCAGTTCCTTTCCGCTCCTCCATTCCCTTACCCCCCACCAACAGCGCGTGGCGACCCATCCAACTCCTGACCACGCCCAATGTTGCTTAACTTCGGAGATCTCACGGGATCCGGTGTTTCAACACGGCTAAGGCCGTTGGCTTTGGAAGAAAAGGTAAAATAAAAATACTATCTTACGTTATAAGTGGTCTATAATAGGCCAAATTATTTAATAAAATATTGATATTATCGTAATTTCCCATAACTATGGTTCACGTTTAATATATTTAACCCTTTCCCCTTATAAAATGGAATGGAACGATCATAAAAGCACACAAAGTAAGCAGAGCACATTTTCGTATATTCCATTTAATATATATTAATAATTAAGGAAAAATATGTGGACTATTGTTGCATATCGAAGTGCCCAACTATGGTTCAACGTTGGTTTTTCTTCTTGGAACATACTTGCCATTATCTGCAGTGATCTGATGTTTAATCCAGTTATTAATTCATTATATGTAAAAAAAATCAGCATGTTTGGAATAGAAAATACCTTTATCAGCCCCAGTAAGAATTCAATTCCTTCATAGAATACAGATTTCTCTTACAAGTCAGTTTTCTTGGAGAATAAATTGTATACTTAATTTAATCGAATGGTACTATTACAGTGCATGCTAAACTAATACTTCAATTCCGGACGTTGAATGGTGTATATTTATTGCCCCTCCCACATTGGCCATCCTGATCACATGCCTTGCAAATCTTGCTCTTTTTTAGTTTTATTTCTTCTACTGCTACTGCTATTTGCTTTACGTCGCACCGACCCAGATAGGTCTTATGGCGACGATGGGATAGGAAAGGCCTAGGAATGGGAAGGAAGCGGCCGTGGCCTTAATTAAGGTACAGCCCCAGCATTTGCCTGGTGTGAAAATGGAAAACCACGAAAAACCATCTTCAGGGCTGCCGACAGTGGGATTCGAACCCACTATCTCCCGATTACTGGATACCGGTCGCACTTAAGCGACTGCAGCTATCGAGCTCGGTTTTTTATTTTTTTATTATTTCTTCTGAGGTCGTCCTCATGTTTCGGTACAGTTTGTACCTTGATCTTCGTTCCCATTTTTTTTCCAGCTAATTTTTGTCGCAGTTTCTTCTTCAGGATATTTCTCCAGTTGTTCTGTCCTATGGCTTCCTAATGTCATCGAGTCAGCTGCACACAGTAACGCGTTATTTGCTTTGTAGTGCGTGATCTTCACGTCCATTGATATGTTACTTTTGTTGTACACTTCTCTCTGTTTGCAAGGCAGGTCGTCCTAATCTTTTTCACCCTCTCTTAATTCAACTTATTTTAGATTGTACATTTATTTTGAAGCCTCACATTAAAGAAACTCAAATACTTAACAGTATTAAATTGCATAAAATTTGTTTAGCTCGTACGGCCATACTATAGTATGTACACTAAGTCACTCCTTCAATTAGAGAATAATAGAGTAATAACTAATTAATAACTACTTTTTGTCCGCCTTATCGTGCTTGCCCAGTACCTACACCCTTTCTAAGTTATGGTTTATGTTCGTAATTTAACCCTAGGACTGGAAATGGTGAATCATGTAGTGGCAGCCACATTTGGCAGCCTTTACTTGTCTAAGATACGAAATAAATCTATGAAACATTAAGCTCTTTAAGTCTTTAGGCATTTTTCATCGAGAAATTACCAGTGTAGCAGTGGGCTCATCAGTTGAAGTTGTATATATCTACGTAAAGCTAATGTACTGAGGATTTTCCTACTCATATTAGATTGCATAAATGTTTTGACTAGAAAAATGTACGGTCTGTTCAAAAAGTTTAATTCATAAATTCAAAAATTTAATAATAAAAATTGTGATCATATGTACACAAAAGTGGAACATGTCGCAAACAAAGGGAGATATACAGATTGTCAATAATGTAACTTAAATGAACTGTCAAAAGTTTCATCACTTTGAGAGGTATTCTTGAAATTATTAGGGAAACTGTATTGGCATGCAATCATTTGGAGGCGTGATCTTAGACCACTTTGTTATGTGAGGTTGTTTTATGCGAGATTCGTCATTACTTTCACTTTCCGATATTATATGCGGAAAAAAGCTGATAAACATTCCAAATCTTAATCTGTCGGTTAATGCTCAATAAACTCAAAGTTCGACCCGTCAATTTCATGTAGCAACAAATTTAGCACTACTTCATTTCTAATTTTCCGTAAGAGAAGTGATGATGCCATATTTAGACACACACACACTCTGTATTAAAATGCATATAATCAATCAAATAGTACTATATATACAGAATTAAATAACTCGCACCGAACGGAAAACTACAAAATAAAATAAAATGAAATAGAATAGCAAAGCAGGGCCCGTGAAGGTTTGTTTACAAACACTACAGAAATGGCGCTCAAACACATCGTCGGCAAACTGCACTCATTTATTTCTGTGAAATTGCGCCCGAAGATGTCGTAACTATGAACGAAACTGAACTCGCGGCTGCTGTGGACATAGAGAACGACAAGAAGTAGACTGTCATGACATCTGTTGAAGAAATGAGGAAATTACGAGAAGACATGTCGAATATTCGACAGTTGTCAGTTTTAGGGTTGTCATAATTTCACTGCAACTTCCACTCTTCGTAGAACATGTTTACAACTCTGATGTGTATTTCCCATGATTAATGTGTTATATGAGTAGTAGAAAATGAGTTCTAACGTGGAATAAAAACGTTTGCGGACTCATGTTCACATAAAATATTTTCTTACATCCTATATTTACATATCTCCGTTTTAATACTGACTTCGGTGTACGGCAGGGGCAGGTTGGGAGACACAGGATATTTTATTCATAAACTGGAAGTAATAGACTCGTCAGATGGAAGATAGATCGCAGTTACGGACAAGTGGGAACAATTGGATGAGGCTAATCGGAATGAGGAGATTAAGGCTCAGTTAGAAATGAATTGGGCGAATGAAGCTGTGAATATGATACTCGGCCATGGAAGGCAAGGGCACCAGAGGGAAACTAAAACGGCAATCCTTGGTCTGAGGTCTTAATGTAAGGAATTAAACGAGGAAAGAGAGCTAGTTACATAACTTCTGCAAAGAGTAGGCCTACACGAAAACATGAGATGAAGTACGGGTTCCTGAGAAATATTTTACTCATGTGCAATGCACAAATTAGTTTTTCTACAAGTCTTTCTTTCTTGAATCTGTTTACCCTCCAGAGTTAGTTTTTCCCTCGGACTCAGCGAGGGATCCCACCTCTACCGCCTTAAGGGCAATTTCCAGGAGTGTGAGACTTAGGGACGGGGAGGAGAACCAGTACCTCGCCCAGGCGGCCTCACCTGCTATGCTGAACAGAGGCCTTGTGGGGGGATGGGAATACTGGAAGGGATAGACAAGGAAGAGGGAAGGAAGCGGCCGTGGCCTTGGGTTAGGTACCATCCAGACATTTGCCTGGAGGAGAAGTGGGAAACCACCACGGAAAACCACTTCGAGGTTGGCTGAAGTGGGAATCGAACTCACGTCTACTGAGTTGACCACCCGAGGCGGAGTCGACCCCGTTCCAGCGCTCGTACGACTTTTCAAATTTCGTGGCAAAGTCGGGAATCGAACCCGAGCCTCCGGGGGGTGGCAGCTAATCACACTAACCATTACCGCACAGAGGTGCTCTTTTCTAAAAGTAATCAGCAAAACTTTAATTATAATTAGGCCTACTTCACAAAAAACAAGTCTTAAAGAAAAATCACTTGACATATTTTCACATAGGTCTGAGATGATACCAAAGTTTGCGAGGAAAAGGGCATTACTATTATACACTTTATGTCAGGTTGTTTTTTTTGCATACAGACATTAGGTGGCTATCATCACTAAATGAAACTAAATATGAAACCTAGGAATGTTCAAAACATTTCTGTTGTAGTTAGTGAAGTCTAATATTTCAAATATTTTCGCGCTCATTTATGTATTTATTTGTTATCTATATTTATTTCATTATTGTGTGATATTTGAAGGTCCGACTCATTGGCTGAATGGTCAGCGTTGAGGCCTTCGGTTCAGAGGGTCCCGGGTTCGATTCCCGGCCGGGTCGGGGATTTTAATCGTCTCTGATTAATTCTTCTAGCCCGGGGACTGGGTGTTTGTGTTTGTCCCAACACTCTCCTCTTCATATTCACACAACACACTACACTACCAACCACCACAGAAACACGCAATAGTGATTACATCCCTTCATATAGGGTTGGCGTCAGGAAGGGCATCCGGCCGTAAAACAGGGCCAAATCCACATGTGCGACACAGTTCGCACCCGCGACCCCACAGGTGTGGGATAAGCGGTAGAAAAATAAGAAAAAGAATTGTGTGATATTTGAAGCCACCTCTTTTCAGTTTTGATTCGGTTAATTTATAAATGTTAGGTTTTTCAGTTTCCTGAAATTAATTTTGAATAAATACATTTATAAACTATCTAAAAAGAAAAAACATATGGTAACATATTTATTATAGTTAAAAAAGAATCAACTTATTTATTTACAAAAAATTCCCACAGTTAAAGGTTGCATAACAAGACAATGAAATGTACATATATTTTCAGCTTACTACTGTAATTTCTTGAGTAAATTATTCTTATAGTGTCATTAAAGTACAAGACTTATAGCATGTAACAATGATTATTTAAGCAATGAAATTGAAGCTCGCGAGGCCAACAAAGATGTAGTTCTGGAACGTCTAAGTTGAACTGCTTCTAAAAATTTACAGTGAATGAAGGAAAAGTCCCTGGAGCTCCCATTATTAATCCTTAAATACAAAATTATCTTTACCGAGCTCGATAGCTGCAGTCGCGGAAGTGTGGCCAGTATCCAGTAATCGGGAGATAGTGGGTTCGAGCCCCACTGTCGGCAGCCCTGAAGATGGTTTTCCGTGGTTTCCCATTTTCACACCAGGCAAATGCCGGGGCTGTACCTTAATTAAGGATACGGCCCCTTCCTTCCAATTCCTAGGCCTTTCCTATCCCATCGTCGCCATAACACCTATCTGTACCGAGCTCGATAGTTGCAGTCGCTTAAGTGCGGCCAGTATCCAGTATTCGGGAGATAGTGGGTTCGAACTCCACTGTCGGCAGCCCTGAAGATGGTTTTCCGTGTTTTCCCATTTTCACACCAGGCAAATGCTGGGGCTGTACCTTAATTAAGGCCACGGACGCTTCCTACCCACTCCTTTCTTTTTTTTTTTTTTTTTTTGCTAGTTGCTTTACGTCGCACCGACACAGATAGGTCTTATGGCGACGATGGGACAAGGAATACTGGATACTGGCCGCACTTAAGCGACTGCAACTATCGAGCTCGGTTTACCCACTCCTAGCCCTTTCCTATCCCATCGTCGCCATAAGACATTTCTGTGTCGGTGCGACGTAAAGCAAATAGCAAAATATACATATACACTACTACTGAAATGTTTTCATTCCTCCCCTGAAGGGGGAGGCGGGCCTCTTTCCGGTGACGCCATCTCACAGGCCGGGAGATTTGTTACGGTGAAGGAGATGTTCGGAGAAGGTGAGGGGGTTGGCGGCCTTGGCTTATACTAGGAACTGTCCCGGCATTCGACTTAGTGCAGGAGAATGGAAAACCACGGAAAACCATTCTCAGGACAGCAGACGGTGGTGACCAGCCGTGAGGTCTCTTCTTCCGAATACAGAGGCGTAGAGCCACGGTAGAGCCGAGGCCACCCCTCCTCTGCTTGGTTGGCTGGTCAGGGTGCCGAGCTGTTGGACCACGGATCAGCCGCGACCCACTCTGTATCCACCGACGGGTTTGTTATGGTCGGTTCATATATCAGCTTATTTTCCCTATCAACGTCTGCAGAATAATTGATCTTAATGTTCTCATCGCTAAGCGTCCACCTCTTAGCGGAAAGTACATCTTTCGATTTGATGAAAATACATTTTACAGGGTCACGTGAAGGAATACCTGCGTTTAATTTTAATAACATCCTCAGCTGTGATGAATATTGTAGGATAAACTTCTGGTTCTGCTGTAATAGCACTGGAAAAGTTATCTTCACCATCACTTGACATCGAATTTCTTTGCAAATGCATATTTTGTTCGCCGATATGTAGACCTCCAAAACCGACAAGGAAGTGAGTTTGAAGGTGAAACTGGATGAATTATTAAGTTTGATAGTGCATATGCATATTTGCATATATTTGAGATTAGTGCACATATTTCAAATTTCGGATTTATTGTGCATATTGTAACATGTTTTACTAGCAGTCTTCAAGAAAATTTAAAGTAATTCCTTAAACTCTTGACAATGAAACTGTTCAGAAGGAACTGGTAATTATCAAGACACTCTTCCAAATCGTACAAGAATCAATCAAGACGTTAGAAATATGTGGGTTGCGTCTTGGTGATTCGTTGGATATTATGGAGAACGTGAAACGGGAACTAGAAAGTATCCCAGGAAACCTCGGGCATGTACTTAAACGAAATCCGGGCAGCATCACGGTAGCTATAAACACATATTTGGCTGGTACTCACAATGTGGATCTACCTGAATGCATAACACATACACTCGCTCCCGAATGCAGTACTGTCCTGTCACATCCTTAGATGAAGAGAGAGATAACTCCCCGCATTGTCCGGGTACATGGCTAAATGGTTAGCGTGCTGGCCATTGATCAGATGGGTCCCGGGTTCGTTCCCCGGCAGGGTCGGGAATTTTAATCATCATTGGTTAATTCTGCTGGCGTGGGGACTTGGTATATTTGTCGTCTTCATCATTATTGCATCCCCATCATGACGCGCAAGTCGCCTACGGGAGTAAAATCAGAAGACCTGCACCTGGCGAGCCGAACATGTCCTCGAAAATTCGCGGAACTAAAAGCCATACGCCAATTGATTTCATTCTCCGCATTGAAGCCATTTTCAACAGACAATCACCACAGATTTCTACCAGAAAACTTGGAGAAGACTGTTGTAATGTACTGCAAAGCAAATTATGGCACGAAAATTAGGATGTGAAGTGTAAAATGAAACAGGAATATGTATTTAAATGTGTTTCTTTACGTTTCTGCTTTTTTTCCCCCACGGTTTTCTTACTAATTGATTTATTATGTGTATTAAATAACACACCGTGTCTTGTCTAGGAGACGTGTGCATATTACTTTAACAGGATTTGCTTTACGTCGCACTGACAGAGATGGCGACGACGGAATACGAAAAGCCTAGGAATGGGAGGGATGCCTCCGTGGCCTTAAATAAGGTACAGTCCCAGAATTTGCCTGGTGTGAAAATTGGAAACCACAGAAATCCAACTTCAGGGCTGGTGACAATGGGGTTCAAACCCGCTATCTCCCGGATGCAAGCTCAGAGCTGCGCGCCCCTAACCGCTCGGCCTGGTATTATTTTAATAGTGAACACTGATAGATTGCCGACGGCCGTAGCCGTGTTGAAACACCGGATCCCGTGAGATCTCAGAAGTTAAGCAACATTGGGCGTGGTCAAGATTTGGATGGGTTGCCACGCGCTGTTGGTGGGGGGTAAGGGAATGGAGAAGCTGAAAGGAACTGGCCACCCTACCGTACGTAAACTCCGGCTCAGGCACACCTCTGCGGAGGTTCGGACCTGCCTTCGGGCAGAATACATCCTTATCTTTCTGATAGATTGATTTTTCTCGCAAACTATGCCCGGATTGTTTGTACGAATGAAACAGCAGCAGCTGTAAGTAGTGTAATTTTTTGTTTTGCATTCAGTTGTTCATCAATGATAATAATTGTACATATTGATGTGGGTGAATCATGAGAGTCTAGTAAAGGAATGTTTCGTTTGCATCTCAAGTAAGTGTTTAATAGCATGAAAATAAGTACATATTTAAATGCATATTTCACCACTCTTTGCAGCATAGTTGCATGCTCGTGTTTGGTGATTTATACAGCATATAAATCCGATATCGAATCATCACTTAATTACTTCCGGTTTCTGTTTCCACGAGTTGTATGTCGATTACTAGAAATATTGTATTTCAAGAACTGAATAACGCGTAAAAACATTTCATAAGAAGTAACGATTACAGTCAAATAAAAATACCCAAAATAGACTAGCGGAAATGAAAATTGTTACACCATGAAGTACCACTCCGATATTTGGCAAACTTTGTGGAGATTTTCATCACATAACAGGTATTAAATGATAAAACTTTCAGCCCATGCCGAACTGTCCATCACCTACATCATTAGTATTATGTTGTCCTTTGACAGGCCTTCTGCAATTATCTGTAGAATTAGAGCGGTGGTCCCAAGCTTTGTTGTCAGTAGGGTCTGATAAGTGCCTTTGGTAGGTTTCATCTTTGGTTTTATTTTCATCTTCTGCATAAGCAGTCCGTTGCCCAGGGTACACCACGAGGATGTTCTCTACACGTCCCACCCCATCATCATGAAGAAACTAGCTGGTATGACATGGGGAGCTGATGCATCCTCACTACGCACTACTGCCCTCACCATGGTTTATCCAGTGGCTGAATATTGTGCCCCGGCGTGGCAACGTAGCGCTCATACTAGGAATATCGACGTCCATTTGAAATGCTTACACGCTGCCGAAAACTTATAGCCCTTCTGAGGAACATGCCAACAAATCGTTACTTCAAGGTCACCATAGGGCAAAAGACAAGCAAGTCTTTTACAGTAAAAAAAATGGACTACCTCAAGGGTCTGTATTAGCTCCACTACTTTTCAACTCGTACACCAGTGACATGCCTGACACTATCAGCAAGAAATTCTGCTATACTGACGACTTAGCCATCGCTGTTCAAACTGTCACATTAGAAGAGGGGGAAAGCATTCTCTCCAATGACTTGGAAACCTTGAATGTATACTACATGAAGTGGAGACTTTGCCCAAATCCGGCTGAGACAGAAGTATGTTCATTCCATCTGTGTAACCAAATAACTCACCGAAAGCTCAACGTTGTGTTCTTCCAACAAAGAGTTAAACATAATTTCAACCCCAAGTACCTTTTCATCACCTTAGACCGTTCCTTAACACACAAAAACACCTGGAAAATACAAGTCAGAAACTTAAGTCAAGAAACAACATCATGAAGAAACTAGCTGGTATGACATGGGGAGCTGATGCGTCCTCACTACGCACTACTGCCCTCACCATGGTTTATCCAGTGGCTAAATATTGTGCCCCGGCGTGGCAACGTAGCGCTCATAGTAGGAATATCGACGTCCATTTGAACAAATGTATGAGAATCATAACAGGCACACTAAAATCCACCCCAATCTCGTGGCTACATACTATCAGTAACATACCACCTCCGGAACTGAGAGGGCAGGAAGCAACCATACGCGAGTGGAAAAAATTACTAGATGTAATGCCATGCTACATAAATGGGGACTTCGAAAATTCGCCTTTCCCGTCAGTGCAGCACATTATTGAGGAGTGCCCTCTGAGGAAGTATGGTGGACCAGCCCGAGATGTCATCAGTGCTACACCCCCATTCTTAGAATGGCTACAGCAACTGGACATTGATTTGTAAATGTGAACGCTACCAACATTCTTGTCCTTGTATATATTGTAATTTTTTTTCTCTTTTGTATACTTTCCATGCGATACATTAAAAATTATTCAGTATGTGTGACCCTCACGGGCACGAATACACTCTTGTATTCGGTGTGACATGCAGGCAAACAGCCTCCGAATGTCACCTTGAGGGATTTCTTGTCATGCCTGAAACACATGTTGTGTCACTTCATGAAAATTGGTGGCTGGAAGCTGGTATGATCGTACGTCTTCCCATCACATTCCAGGTATGCTCTATGGGTACAAATCACTGGACCGGGCAGGTCAGTCAAGGATCCATACATTTCTCAAGGAGTTTCTGATTTGATCTGCAGTGTGGGCTCTTGCATTATCCTTCAGGAATATGCCATTTGGTACCCTTGTCATGAAGGGTACGATTCTTGCCACACACTGGCGAGCATTTAGTCTCCCTTCAACAAGTACCAAATCCGTCCTGTTGTCATATCCAATTGCTCCCCACACCATAATTGCAGGAGTTGGAGAGGTATGTGCCTTGATAATCGCTTCTTCCTGTGACCTTTCACCAGGTCGTCTACGGACATGTTCACGTCGATCTGATCTCCACAAACAGAAGCGATACTCATCGCTGAACACCAGAGAATGCCATTCTATGTCCCACTTGACTCTGGCTCTATACCATGCAAGACTCTGTTGTCAGTGGATTGGTATCAGCAGTAAACAACGCATGGGAACTCAAGATCTCAACCCAGCTTCCAGTAATCTGTTCCCCACCGTTCGTGGTGACACTGCCTGTAACCACTGCCCAGATTTCAGCTGTTGTCATCCGTATGTTCATCAGAGCCAGCAGACGAATCCTACGATCTTATCGTCGTGTATTCCTTCTGGAAGGTTCCGTGCCTTCTCCTCGTACCAGACTGTTGTCCTGAGTCCAACTCGTCATTGTACTACAGCCAACTGTCTGCGCAATCTGTCGGTATGATGCTCCCACATCACTCATGCCCATGATTCTACTTTTCACAAAGTCCGAAAGATGGCGATTAGCTGCCCTTGCACGTCCTCTATGCATGCTGTGTTACGATCTCTACATGAGAAGAGACAGTAACGTTAGACACACACAACAGCCATCACGTACACACACCAGCCGCCATCTTTAGGACTGGCGTTTTCTTGTAGGCCTACTAACAATCACGTTGTATGAGGGTAAAATTTTAATCAACATATCTCACAGGGATGGAAATACAATGGTGTCATTTTGGTGGCATTCGGTCAAGGTATTCATGGTGTAACACTTTCCATTTCCGCTAGTGTATAGTCGTTACGAGCAATTCTATTATTTTTACTCAATCAGTTCCCAACTCAGGTTACAATAGAGGACTGTGGAGGCGTTTACCTAATTGAAGTGTAACAGTCTGTAATGAAGATGTACATATTTAAATTAACCTTGAGAGGAATCGAATGGGGGCTCAGCAGCAGAAAGCCAGCATGTTACCCATTACACCATATCGACTGCTTTATGCTACCTGTCAACTCCGAAGTACTCATTTAGACTGTTGACCGTCACTACAATTACGTATTAGCGAGTTCCTATTGTGAAGTCTAGATGACAGTCTATTGCGCATTACAAAATAATCAATCGAAGTTCATTTTCTTAAAATAAAAATAGATTTTCTGGCAAGTTTTTATTCTTATTTTATGCCAAAGTATATCTGTAATATGTTTTCGTGTAAATAGTAGTGGGGATGTAATTTTATTTTGGCAAATTTTTCATAAATCATTAAATTCCCGCCCCTGTAATTGTACTAATTATTTATTTAAATTTTGTCATGAGGTTAATAGTTCATAAGGATCAGTGTTTGAAAAATTTTGGTTTCTCCTTTTCATACAACCATTGCAATTTCATAGTCATGGCCTTTTTTTAAATTCAGTGCTGCCAACGCCTGACATTACTTTCTCAGTGGCGTAGCGACTTTTCAAAGTGAAAGTGGACTGATGGTTTTTTAACAATTTTCCTGAAAACTGAGACTTTCCTTGAATTTATTTATTCTTGAATTACACTTTGGCGAAGTTAGGGCGCATGACCCTCTCTTGCACTCAACCACTATCAATACATATGGCGTGCTCTGACGTTTACACATCCACTCTCCATTCAGTCCTGTTTGCAGCTATCCTCCGAGTTTCTTCGCAATTTCTTGCTATTTTGACACTGTCCACCATCTGGTACGTTCTCGATCCATGTACCGATCCTTCTACAGCTTCCATCAGCAAACACTGTCTTCGTAGCCAGTTCCTCTTCCTTATGTCGATGGTTGGTAATAACTTTTCTTTTCTCCAATACCTGATCGTTCCGAGCCTTATCCACTCAGGATATCATTTCCATCCTTCTCCAACACCACATCTCAAATTGATAACATTTAAAAATGAAAACATAAAAATAAAAGAAAAATATAGTAATTCTACAACAACTAAATACTAGGGACAGATACGCAATACTCTCGATACCAGATACATACAATTAAAATTACAAACAAAACCAAACCCTATGGCACTACATTCCTTGAAGGGTCTTGGCCTACCAAGCGACCGCTGCTCAGCTCGAAGGTCGGCAGATTACTAGGTGTCGTGTGGTCAGCACGACGAATCCTCTCGGCCGTTCTTCTTGGCTTTCTAGACCGGGGCCGCTATCTCACCGTCAGATAGGTCCTCAATTCTAATCACGTAGGCTGAGTGGACCTCGAACCAGCCCTCAGGTCCAGGTAAAAATCCCTGGCCTGGCCGAGAATCGAACCCGGGGCCTCCGGGTAAGAGGCAGGCACGCTACCCCTACACCATGGGGCCGAATACTGTGCATATAATGTTATATAATACCTAAATACCTGCACCAAACGGTCAAGTGAAATGAATTTATGATATTCTTATAAATGACAACGGGATATATAAACTACTAAACTACAGTTGTGTATTTTACATATTAACCCTAGGAAGTCAGCAGGGAGGGGCTCCTCGAACCAACTGCTCTGATCTTTATAAGATTTTTAAGGAACCCCATCATACTTTTATTTATTGTTCGTCCGACTGTTTCCGATAAGAAAATACTAAGACAGTTTCAGAAAATTCGTAAGTATTTGGAAGAAGGCAACCTCAATTGAATGTGGGTTCGTCCAGTCCCCTCCTTGGATATGCCTGCTATAGATAGATCTACTGTAGTCAAATTCACTCTTGAAGTCCGACTCCATGCATACATGGCTAGCGTGCTGGCCTTTGGTCACAGGAGTCCCAGGTTCGATTCCCGGCAGGGTCAAGAATTTTAACGATCATTGGTTAATTTCGCTGGTTAGGTGGCTGGGAGTAACTTATGTGTCGTCTTCATTATCATTTCATCCTCATCACGACGCGCAGGTCGCCTACGGGTGTCAAATGAACTGAACATGTCCTCGGACACTCCCGCCACTAAAGATATATTTGGCATAACATTTAGTTTTACTCAATGGGTTCAAGAAACCCCGCATCGGCCTGACCTGTCACAAACAATATCTCGGACTTCCTAGAGTTAATTACTAAACAGCAAGACGGAAATATAAAATATATTTTATGTTCTTAATGTTTGTAATATCTTTCAATTATAAAGGAAAACACAGTAAAATCTATTTATTCTACAAATGTTGATGGAAACAGCTACCATGAGAAATATATATTAAACTGCAGATTCTTGTCAGTGTAGAGAGAATATTTTGCATAAGGACTGTTAGAACATAATATTTTTTTCTTTTATTTAAAATTTTGCTTTACGTCGCACCGACACAGATAGGTCTTATGGCGACGATGAGATAGGAAAGGCCTAGGAGTGGTAAGGTGCGACCGCAACCTTAATTAAAGTACAGCCGCATTATTTGCCTGGTGCTAAAATGAGAAATCATGGTAAACCATCTTCAGGGCTGCTGACACTGGGGCTCGAACCCACTATTTCACGAATGCAAGCTCACAGCTGCGTGCCCCTAACAGCACGGCTAACTCGCTCGTTGTATAGACAAGGAAAAAAGTGTAAGTAAATATGGGTTCGGAAATGCGTACTTTCTAGGCCTCCACGATTACCTGATCTGAACCACTTGGACTAAATTTTGTTTGATTCAATTTAATATTTTGTAATGCAATGAGCCTTTCTATACTTACAAGCAGGCTTAAATATGGACTATCGAAATTCATTTCAAGAAAAGTACTGTATATTGCACAATAGGCAAAGAAAATCTAAATCCACTTCAGATACATGTCAAAGAGATACATTTAAAAGTGAAACACAATTGCAAAACCTAGATACACCTAAACAAAACATTGAGAACTACATATTTTTAAATTTAAATATTTGAAAAACTGAACAAAATTATTCGAAATTTAAAGTAGGTTCTATTTGCACCCTTACGATCTTTGAGTGCCCACATATTATACACAGAGATGAGGTGAGGCATGTTTCACGGCCGGATGCCCTTCCTCATATGCAAAGAAACTTTTTCTTCCTTTTTTTACAATTTGCTGCAGCATATGTCGCGCCGACACAGATAGGCCTATCGGCGACGATGGTCTAGGAGTGGAAAGGAAGCGGCCGGGCCTTAATTAAGGTACAGCCCCAGCATTTGTCTGTTGTGAAAATGGTAAACCACGGAAAACCATCTTCTGGGCTGACGACAGTGGTGTTCGAACCCACTATCTCCTGAATGTAAGCTCACAGCTTTGCGACCCTAACCGCACAGCCAGCCCGCTCGGGTAAGCAATCGGCTGTGGCCAAGGAGAAGGAATTATCCCAGCATTTGCCTGGAAGTGAAAAATGGGAAACCACTGAAAACCACCATCAGGGCAGCCGATGGAGGGTTTCAAACCCACGCCTCTGCCGAATGCAGAATTCTGCCCCATGGCCGTACCGCGTTAACACGCATGGCCACTCTCCTCGGTGTACAACTCTATGTATTTATGTTCAGTCCTTAGTCCTAAGGCTGGTTGGATCCTCAACAGCTCCACCATTAGCTGACATAGATGGCCTAGGCATCACTGAAGAGGCGTACTAGGGAAATGAGGAGTGAGGTAGCTTCCCGTTGCTTACATCGCCGAGCCAGAAGTTGCTATTACATATCAGTCTGCCAAGCCCACTGAAATGCATGCGCCGAGCTCGATAGCTGCAGTCGCTTAAGTGCGTCCAGTATCCAGTATTCGGGAGATAGTAGATTCGATCCCACTGTCGGCAGCCATGAAAATGGTTTTCCGTGGTTTCCTCATTTTCACACCAGGCGAATGCTGGGGCTGTACCTTAATTAAGGCCACGGCCGTTTCCTTCCCATTCCTAGCCTTTCCCTGTCCCATCCTCGCCATAAATCCTAGCTGTGTCGGTGCGACGTAAAGCAAAAAAGAAATGCATGCACCAACCGACCGTATGAGCAACATTTTCACACCATTCAACACACGGACTGGCTGAATAAGGAATGGCATTACTAGCATCGCTCATACCTCAGTCACTTTCATATTGTCAAAGACTGTGACAGATCAATGAAAGTATCGAAAGTGCTCTAGCCCATACAAGATGACATAGTACACTGTAAAAGCTAGGACTCGCCAACAAAGGCATATGATTATTATTATTATTATTATTATTAGCAAATTATCCCAATATTGGAAGACATTAACTCAATCATTTCTTCTGTGAGTTCTCTTGTTTTTCCAATAGGTTTTGTTTCTTTCGGAGAAGGCTTGTTTACGTTCTGCAGACCACTTTGGTCTGTACTGTTTTTGTTGTGGTTGCTCTGATGTAACTTCCCAGTTGTTTACTTTGTGTCTATTGATGTCTCTTTCTACGATGTCTGTTATTATGTCTTTTATTATTATCATTTTCTTCGTATTGTGCCAACGGCCGCAGCCGTGTTGAAACACCGGATCCCGTGAGATCTCCGAAGTTAAGCAACATTGGGCGTGGTCAGGAGTTGGATGGGTTGCCACGCGCTGTTGGTGGGGGGGTAAGGGAATGGAGGAGCGGAAAGGAACTGGCCACCCGACCGCACGTAAACTCCGGCTCAGGAACACCTCTGCGGAGGTTCGGACCTGCCTTCGGGCAGAACAACCCTTACCTTACCTCTTCGTATTGGCCTGCTAAGGACCACGATATTTCAGCTGTCTTCTCTGGGCTTGACCTTTCCCACAATTCCTCCTTTCAGTGCTGGTGTTGCTCTTTTCTTTCCCACCTTCACGTCTTTCCAGTCTTCAACTTTGGCCTTTCTTGAAAACCCTAGTGGTCTTTTAGTTTCCTCCTGAGTGAGTTCCGTTCTTGTATATCCCCATCTCTTGTAGGTCCCTTTTCACCTCCTTAAACCAAGTTGGTTGAGTATTCTTATCTTTTTTAATAATAATAATAATAATAATAATAATAATAATAACAACAATAATAATACTAATAATAATATTAATAATAATAATAATAATAATAATAATGTTATTTGCTTTACGTCCCACTAACTACTTTTTAAGGTCTTCGGAGACGCCGAGGTGCCGGAATTTATTCCCGCAGGAGTTCTTTTACATGCCAGTAAATCTACCGACACGAGGCTGTCGTATTTGAGCACCTTCAAATACCACCGGACTGAGCCAGGATCGAACCTGCCAAGTTGGGGTTAGAAGGCCAGCACCTTAACCGTCTGAGCCACTCAGCCCGGCTTTTTTTAATCTTTAAAATAGTAAAGATCCGGTTTGACAATCATGTTAGTTTCATTCTTAGCAAGTGATCATAAAATGCAATTCTCCTTATCCACATGACGTGAGAAATCTTCTGGACAGCTCATAGTTATGCCGACATAGCCTATATATTTTCTTATTCTCCTTCTTTATCTGTTTACCCTCCAGGGTAGGATTTTCCCTCGGACTCAGCGAGGGATCCCACCTCTACCGCCTCAAGGGCCGTGTCCTGGAACTTAAGACTCTCGGTCGGGGGATACAACTGTGGAGGATGATCAGTACCTCGCCCAGGCTACCTTACCTGCTATGCTGAACAGGGGCCTTGCGGGGGGATGAGAAGATTGGAAGGGATAGACAAGGAAGAGAGAAGGAATCGGCCGTGGTTTTAAGTTAGGTAGCATCGCGGCATTTACCTGGAGGAGAAGTGGGAAACCACGGAAAACTACCTCCAGGATGGCTGAGGTGAGAATCGAATCACACTAACCATTACACCACAGAGGCGGACGTCTGTATTCTTCTTTGCCTTTAATTGGGCAAGGAATTGATCTTTCTGTTTGTGATTTTCTATCACGCTTTTCTTGTGCATATTAAAGCATTCCGCTGCTTACAAAGCGTCTGGACTTATGACAGTGTAATAATGTCTGAGTTTTGCGTCCAAATGGAAATATTCTCTTCCACCTCTATCAGTTTTCAAGCCAGCTATCTCGGAATCGAGTGGCAGGCAGTCTTTATCTTCTTTAGAGAGGAAGCTAGTTCAGATTAAGACATCTCAATTTGAAACACAAGTTCAAAAGCCTGCCCCAACATAGGGGAAAAGGAGAACTTCTTTACAGCCAGTGTTCCTAAAGATATTACATTTCTTTCCAACGCTCCTTCCCCTCGGTATCAATGTAATTGTAGCTGTTTAGGAGCCGTGCTGTGGCCAGCTACAACACTATGTTGCTGCTTGTTTTACTATTGATTTTACCGCTCTCTCTCTCTCTCTCTCTCTCTCTCTCTTTCTACACACAGTTGAAACAAAAGCGGGCATCGAGGGATTGGGGTAGTGGGGTGGCAGAGAGCTGTATGCGTAGGAGGGGCGGAAGGTTGAACACAATACAATGGTACAGTACCACCGTTAGAATGCCCCAAAATTATTGTAATCGCACAGCTACACTTATTGCCTATATTGTACTTGAGATTAATATTTTAAATCAGTTACAAATATCGCGGTCGTCAATCCATTGTGTTCCATGCACGATATACAGTTTTAAAAGCAACAGTTTCCAAAACGAAAATGAACGATATACTTTTAGCAGGGCCATTTCTGTGGTGGCACTCAGTATCGTTAACTTTCTGAGAAACAAAAAAGAAGACTGAAATCTATGTCTGTTAGGTCATCAGCCCAGAGGCTGGTTTGATCCTCAAATAGCACCACCAAAGGCTATGCAGTTATAGGGAAACCACAAAAACCAATGGCAGTACCAAAATGAGGTGTACTAGGCAAGATGAGGAGTGAGGTAGTTTGCCATTGCTTTCCTCACTGGGCCAGACAGTGCTATTGTAGCACAACTAACCCTATGAGCAACACCTTCCATGACACTTAGACACACTGGTTGTGCTCTGAATGTCATTAATCAGCTCCACCCATACCCCAGCAGCTTCCATATTGTCAGAGCCATGGATGAGACTGGGACTTCGGTGGAAGCTACACTTTGCTCTGGCCTGTGTCAAGAGATGGATGCAAAAGTACTGTATCCATCAACAAATGACAGCAGGCAGACTGAAAGCTATATTATTCGGAATATTCCTATTTAACTTCCTGATGATGACGATGATGATGGTTTAATTTAATTTCGTGTTGCTATTTCTAGCCGAGTGCAGGCCTTGTAAGGCAGACCTAGTTTAGGCAACTGCGTGTTATTGTGGTGGAGGATAGTGTTATGTGTGGTGTGTGAGTTGCAGGGATGTTGGGGACAGCACAAACACCCAGCCCCGGGCCATTGGAATTAACCAATGAAGGTTAAAATCCCCGACCCGGCCGGGAATCGAATCCGGGACCCTCTGAACCGAAGGCCAGTACGCTGACCATTCAGCCAACGAGTCGGACATGATGATGATGATGATGATGATGATGTTTGTTGTTTAAAGGGGCCTAATATATAGGTCATCCGCCCATAATGATACGAGATGCAACGAAATGACATGATAATTCAAACTTCTAAATGTATCCTCTGAGTAGAATCTAAAACAAATCATGAAAAAGTGATCGTGAAACAAAAAACAATCAGTGGATGCAATTCATAATTCTGTAATTACTGGCATGATACTTATCTAAAGGGGTCCAAAATCCAGGTCACTGGTCCCTCATAATGGTACTAATCACTGGTAAAGCAGAACCATGGTGTTCTTCCTATAGTGGAACTATAATTTATCATTTTGTGTGGCTATTTCTTGTAAGGCAGACCCTCCGATGAGGGTGGGCAGCATCTGCCACATGTAGCTAACTGCGTGTTATTGTGGTGGAGGATAGTGTTATGTGTGGTGTGTGAGTTGTAGCGATGTTGGGGACAGCACAAACACCCAGCCGCCTAGCCACTGGAATTAACCAATGATGGTTAAAATTTCCGACCCTGCCGGGAATCAATCCGAGACTCATCTGAACAAAGACCAGCACGCTAACCATTTAGCCATGGAGCCGGACGTAGTAGCACTAATCACAGGCAACGTAGACCCATGGTGTTTCACATGAAGTGCTACTACTCACAGGCAATGCAGACCAGATCTGATCACAGTGGAACACACACGATGCCATTATCACAAACAACGCCCAGACCCATAGTGTTCCTCATATATACGAATGGCACTGGTACTGCTCCTATATAATGTAGGCCCATGGCTTTCTTCGCAAAGTATCGCAAGTAACGTGGACCCATGGTGTTCCGCACGCAATGGTACTAATCACATGGTTCTAATGTCATCATCTCTTGGTCACCCCTTTTAGTCACCTCCTACGACAAGCAGGTTATACCGTGCGTGTATTCTTCGCCTGCGTCCCCCACCAACAGGGGGTCATTTAATTTCCTATGAAATGGCCTAAAATCAAGCTTTTGTTATATTTCTATAGATATAATAATCCGGCCCCGCGTTGTCGGGGGCAACGCGTCCGCCCATCACCCGGTGGCCCCGGGTTCGATTCCCGGCCGGGTCAGGGTTTTTAATTGTAATTGATTAATATCCCTGGCCTGGGGACAGGGTGTTTGTGTCGTCCTTAACGTTTCATGCCTCACATTCAACACTCTACACTTCAGCAGTTCCACTTACACGCAGGTTCCTCTCAAATGGTGAAAGTACTGGCAAAAGATCTTCATAGGTCGACGCCACGAACAAATATCTAAAAAAAAAATAGATATCATATGTACTTGCACATGATTGAAGGATCTGTTAACTGGCCTTCTAAAATTTTTACTCTTGTCCTAGCAACTGCTCCGTGTCGTCAATTCGGAGTTAGATAAAAATGTATAATCTTCGTCTTGTTCTTTCTTATCTCTCTCCACATTTGTGGCCACTTGAAAACAATAGAGTGGAGGGGTAGCTTTTTTCACCTTTCAGCAAACAAATTGCTCTTAGGGGAAGATCGTGTAATTTGGACCACTTACATTTAAACGTCCATAACTCTATTGACATAAACGAAAATTTCTCAAATTTTGTATTCGATAATTAGTGCAATGTATTAAATGATTTTGTGAAAATAAATATTAATATGATCTTTCGGATTCGTTCAAAAGTAATATTTGTTCCAAAATTTGTTATCGTGTAATTTGGACCGATAGTGTGTTTACTTGGACCAGGTGATCGTGCGATTTGAACTGGTAAATATAAACACTGTCCGCCTCTATGTGGCAGTGGTTAGTGTGATCAGCTGCCACCCCTGGAGGTCCGGGTTCGATTCCATGCTCTGCCACGAAATTTGAAAAGTGGCACGAGGGGTGGAACAGGGCTCACTCAGCCTCGGGAAGTCAACTGAGTAGATGGGCGTTCGATTCTCTCCTCGGCCATCCTCGAAGTAGTTTTCCGTGGTTTTCCACCTCTCCTCCAGGCAAATTCCTGGATGGTACCTAATTTAAGGCCACGGCCGCTTCCTTCCCTCTTCCTTGTTTTTCCTATCCGATCTTCCCATCCGCCAACAAGGCCCCTGTTCAGCATAGGAGGTGAGTTATGAATTATGTTTGTCAAAATGGCAACCCATAATACTGGGAAGCAATTACAAATAATAAAAACGTATCAGCTACTTATTTTCTGTTCTTAATTAAGGGGACAATAAAATAAAACTGAATATAAGAAATTAATATGTGTAATGTGTAATATGTTGCGCGGCAAAGGACCCAAAGTCGGATTTTTCATTTTTGAGATTTTTCTGGTTTTAATATTGGCATAAGTTACCGAGCAGTTTAAGGACACATGTCTGTGAAAACTACAGTGATGTAGTAGAAGATCACTATTTTTGCCATCATAATTTGGACAGAAATAGTTAATCTAGGCGGACAAAACTTATCATGTGCAATGCATGAACATTGAATACTGTATTGTTATTACCTTATTACTTACTGATTAATTAATTAATTAATTTTTTATGACAGTTTAGTTTTTGCGATGCTTTTCTAAGGCTTTCAAATTCACTTCAAGCTGTCGGAAGGGTAAATTCAGAAACTACTCATGTCACATGAATGATATTTTTACAGCTATACCCACAACATCTAAGTACAAAGTACACTAAAATCATCTCATTTGGTTCAATAGTTTGTTTTCTTTTTTGTGTGTGGAAAATTTCAAGTATTTCTATTTAAATTTTCTCAAATTTTATCGAATATTTGATGGCCTATTTTTCGTAAATAAAGAGCTACATTCATGGTTGTAGTTCACAATTAAAGCAATTGTACATTAAAAAATTTGTGTCAAATGTCATTGACCTGTAATTAGTGGTTACTCAGGTACTGGACTTATATTTTGTACTTTGAATTATTCTCCTATCTCTGTAATCATTAATGACAAACAAGTGAAATTCCGCACAACGTTTTAATATGCAATTATCTTAAAAAAAACGGTCCTTAATCATGAATGTAGATCTTTATTTGTGAAAATAAGGCGAATAATATTTTCGTCAAAATTGACGAAAATTTGAATGACAAAATTTGAATTTTTCTGACAAAAAGAACTATTTTACCAAATATCATGATTGTAGTGTACATTGTACATACATGCTGTGGTTAGTATCTGTAATAATATCAATCATGTTACATGCGTAGTTTCCGAGTTTACACTTCCGACTGCTTGGAGTGAATTTGCGCTCATGAAGAACATCGCAAGGAATAAGCTATCATTAAAAAAGTAATGAAAAGTAGCCATTAACTAATAAGCTAATAATAATCTATAACGTTCATTCATTGCACATGATACTTTTCTGTCCACCTAGAATAAGTATTTATGACCAAATTATGATGACAAAAATAGTGATTTTCCTCCATTTTACTGTGACCTGCACAGACATGTGCTTTAAGAAAGAGTTCACACTTTCAGGAGCAGTAAGTCATAATATATTAAGTATTGACTCTTACTATTAAGGACATTGTATTTTGAGAGAAACATAATTACAGCTTTCATTAATTTTTTTACATAAATTGATCTTTGTTGTAACAACATCTGGTCATCCTCCAAGTACAATGAACACTCATAGCACACACACCCAAATAAGAATGGTCAGTGCAAAGCACTTGTACGAAATAAAAGCCAAATCGTTCACGCTCATCAAGTAGGCTACATAACATCACATTGAATATCTTTTCTGGGAGGAGAGGGGGAGAACAAACAAAACACTGGCAACAATGCGAAACACTAATTTTCTTATCAATTGTACAAAGTTTTCATGACATCGAGTGGCGAAAACTCGAACTGCTGAGTAACTTAGTTTGTTAAGATGACCTAAAGGTAGCAAAATGTAAACTTTGGTCCATGTTCTGTCCAGCCATTCACACTTTACGCTTCTTTGCCTCTTTGAACCACGGAAATCACGGTAACAATATCCATGCACTTCAGTCTAATTTCTCGTCCAGGAAATTTGTCTGTAGACAGACTGTAATTGCAAAATCTCAGGAGGTTACCCCTGTTAGCCACATCTTTTGACAGTCAAAAGTTAGAGATGAAATTTTTCCACCCCAGACACTTTTATTCAGCTCTGCTGGAAAGGTTCCATTGACGACTTTGGATCCCTTAATCATATATTTAGAATTCCATCGCATTTTTTTCATATTATAATACCCAGGCCGACATTGCAATTTACTTACACGTGTCAATTGTTGCTGCACTCTAATAATCAACTGTGTCTCGATACACATTCGCTTGCACGGAATGTGTTGACCTCACCCTATACCCGCTTTTCTTTGATTTGAATTTGCATGTTTTTAGGGAATCGAACATAGTCCATTCAGGTAAACTGAGCGCGCATTTATTGCCTCACCAAGCTTTACACCTGTTTAATTAGTACCGGGCTACTTGGCCGCGCGGTTAGAGGCGCGCGGCTATGAACTTGCATCCGGGAGGTGGTGGGTTCGAATCTCACTGTCGGCAGCCCTGAAGATGGTTTTCCATGGTTTCCCATTTTCACACCAGGAAAATACACTGACTGACAGTGACAATGCAACACCAAGGAGGAGTGGTTCGAAAGGGATGAAAGTTGGGGAAAAACAGAGTCGGCACGGAAGAATAATTGATGTTTATTTCAAACCGATATGCAGGTTACACAATGCGCATGGCATCGACTCAGTAGGATGTAGGACCACCGCGAGCGGCGATGCACGCAGAAACACGTCGAGGTACAGAGTCAATAAGAGTGCGGATGGTGTCCTGAGGGATGGTTCTCCATTCTCTGTCAACCATTTGCCACAGTTGGTCGTCCGTACGAGGCTGGGGCAGAGTTTGCAAACGGCGTCCAATGAGATCCCACACGTGTTCGATTGGTGAGAGATCCGGAGAGTACGCTGGCCACGGAAGCATCTGTACACCTCGTAGAGCCTGTTGGGAGATGGGAGCAGTGTGTGGGCGGGCATTATCCTGCTGAAACAGAGCATTGGGCAGCCCCTGAAGGTACGGGAGTGCCACCGGCCGCAGCACATGCTGCACGTAGCGGTGGGCATTTAACGTGCCTTGAATACGCACTAGAGGTGACGTGGAATCATACGCAATAGCGCCCCAAACCATGATGCCGCGTTTTCTAGCGGTAGGGCGCTCCACAGTTTTGCCGGATTTGACCTTTCTCCACGCCGACGCCACACGCGTCTGCGGTGACTATCACTGACAGAACAGAAGCGTGACTCATCGGAGAACACGACGTTCCGCCATTCCCTCATCCAAGTCGCTCTAGCCCGGCACCATGCCAGGCGTGCACGTCTATGCTGTGGAGTCAATGGTAGTCTTCTGAGCGGACGCCGGGAGTGCAGGCCTCCTTCAACCAATCGACGGGAAATTGTTCTGGTCGATATTGGAACAGCCAGGGTGTCTTGCACATGCTGAAGAATGGCGGTTGATGTGGCGTGCGGGGCTGCCACCGCTTGGCGGCGGATGCGCCGATCCTCGCGTGCTGACGTCACTCGGGCTGCGCCTGGACCCCTCGCACGTGCCACATGTCCCTGCGCCAACCATCTTCGCCACAGGCGCTGCACCGTGGACACATCCCTATGGGTATCGGCTGCGATTTGACGAAGCGACCAACCTGCCCTTCTCAGCCCGATCACCATACCCCTCGTAAAGTCGTCTGTCTGCTGGAAATGCCTCCGTTGACGGCGGCCTGGCATTCTTAGCTATACACGTGTCCTGTGGCACACGACAACACGTTCTACAATGACTGTCGGCTGAGAAATCACGGTACGAAGTGGGCCATTCGCCAACGCCGTGTCCCATTTATCGTTCGCTACGTGCGCAGCACAGCGGCGCATTTCACATCATGAGCATACCTCAGTGACGTCAGTCTACCCTGCAATTGCATAAAGTTCTGACCACTCCTTCTTGGTGTTGCATTTGCTCTGTCTGTCAGTGTACTTGGGCTGTACCTTTAGTCAGGCCCACGGCCCGTTCTTTCCAATTCCTAAGCCATTCCTATCCCATCGTCGCCCCATAAGACCTATCTCTGTCGGTGTGACGTAAAGCTCCTCGCCAAAGAAACTTTACTTAGTAATATACAGGATGTAACAGAACTATACCAACAAACAAATCGGGGATGCTCTTCGTGTTATGTTAAGAACAATGGTGCAATCGGATTGGCAGAGAAAATGTTTCATCCGAGAAAATGAGGTACTTTGTTACTTCGTGGTGCGCGATTGAAATTGGTGAACTCACTGTATTTGCTATGCCAGAGAGCCAGCCGCTGCCTGTTGCTGTGTATCACATGAGGGAAGGGAAGGGAGGGGAAGTGGGAAGTGGAAGACAGATATTTTTTTTGCTAGTGGCTTTACGTCGCACCGACACAAATAGGTTATATGGCAACGATGGGATAGGAAAGGCCTAGGAGTTGGAAGGAAGCGGCCGTGGCCCTGAAAATAGGAAACTACGGAATATCAACTTCAGGGTTGCCGACAGTGGGATTCGAACCCACCATCTACGGATGCAATCTCACAGCCGAGCGCCCCTAACCGCACGGCCAACTCGCCCGGTGACAGTGGTAATGCTCGGTGCGAATGCATAAGTTTCTCGTTCGTTTCGCATAGTCGCTTCCCAGCACCAGTAGGCAGTGCACAGTTTATTCTGCACAAATTCACTACTATGCGAAACCCGTAGTAAGATAAGATGAATTTGTATCAAGAATACAGCCAGCTTTCCAGATCGTTCGCGACACACTGAACAGAGTCCAAAGGTTACTACTACACCGTAGTGACCTGTGCTTCGAAGTAGGAGGGGCATACTGAATATCAACTGTAATCAAACCATTGGGTGTATTGTTCCCTTCGTTCAGTATTACATTCCATTTACAATTTTGTCCGGCTCCATGGCTAAATGGTTAGCGTGGTGGCCTTTGGTCACAGGGGTCCCGGCTTCGATTCCCGCCAGGGTCGGGAATTTTAACCATCATTGGTTAATTTCTGTGGCACGGGGGCTGGGTGTATGTAATGTCTTCGTCATCATTTCATCCTCATCACGACGCGCAGGTCGCCTACGGGTGTCAAATCGAAAGCCCTGCACCTGGCGAACCGAACATGTCCTCGGACACTCCCCGCACTAAAAAAGCCATACGCCATTTCATTTACAATTTTGTGGGAGAAGGAATACACAATCGTGGGGTTGCAGCGTTGCATCGTCGAGCAACCAACAGATGAGAGGAGAAATGATCTGGTGCATTCTTTGACTGACAAATGTGTCTTAATTCTGGTGTGTTCTTGTACTGTGCGTGCAGTTACGGCTGTTTAATAAGCGAGCTGTGGATGTTGCCTGTAAGATACAAGAACAATTCTGCGCGAATTGAACGAGGAAACTTGTGCATACGCGCGGAGCATTATCTCTGTCTCCGACGTACACCCCACTTCCCCTCCCTACCCTTCTCTTTCCTGAGGCACGGTAGAGACTTGTGCTCTGCCATAGCCAATACGACTTTTTGGATCGCGCGCCCGGATTTAACAAAGAAACATTTCCTCCGCCAATCAGATTGCACCATCGTTCTTAATAATACTAGAAGAGCATCCCTGTTTTTGTTGTCGGTATAGTTCTGATAAACCCTATATAAATATTAGATTACACCTCAGAGATTATATTTGTTCAGTGCACTGAAGGATTCTTCCCCCTTTTTTTGTACCTGTGGAACGACAACCTTGTTACACAAGCATTGGACTGTAAATTGGACACGAAAGTAAACAGGGACTCTTCGTTATAAGCTCCTTAATAACCCTCACACGACGAAATTAACCACCACAGAGGAAATGAAAGAGGGGGATATTTTTTTCAAAGTACATAATATTCCATCCCATTGGTTCCAATTTTATTTTATTTCCTTTCCTCCTTTAAACCAGGTTTCTTTTGAACTGTATTTTTGTGAATGTAATGCATGTGTCTACGGAGGGATATGGGTAAAGGAAGAGAAACCAGTGAGGAGAGAAATTGGGGGGGGGGGCGGGGGGTGCAGTCAGGAAAAGAACGGGTCTCTTATAACGATCTAGTTGGCAGTGTGTTCTTCCATTGTCGTGTTCAGTTATTCTGTTTTATTTCCGTCTTGCTCCCTATCTAAAAAATGGCGACCGACCGAACGTTCTTTTTCCTTTCTTCTTCTTTTCCTTTCGTCTAGATTATAAGGGCCAATTAGTGTGCGTGTATATTTCAGATGCAAAGTTCTTCTTTTCAACACTCGCCAGCACGCAATGCATATGACGAACGAACTTTTATCGATGACTCGCCTTTGCTATTGGAGAGGGAATCATGGGCATTAATTGAAGATCGGAAAGGAGGGAAAAAGAGAGGGCTGGGTGGGTTGAAGGAATGAGTGCCTGTATCGATAGTATTTCGAGACTTCAAGTTGAGAGAAGTATGTTTAAACTGCTCCAGGGAGTTTTTGAAATATTTAAACAAGTGAAAATGGAAATGCTGGAGTTACGTCTAACCTATTAACCAAGAGGGCTTTGGATTTTTATTACGTACAGGTTGTGGCTATAAAAGCTTTTATACCTCAGAAATAACGTTTACAAGGCAGTGGATTTTGATGACTTAGTGCCGTGAAGATAGACAGGGTGTGAAGTTCATAGATTAGAATTGCCGGCCTCTGTTCTTACACCGTGGTTAACTGATTCGAGTTCCCTTGGTGGAACATATTTTCACCATAATAATACTGGTTAACAGGGTAGGAAAGGTCGTGATGTAATTTCTTTCTTTCTTTCTTTCTTTCTTTCTTTCTTTCTTTCTTTCTTTCTTTCTTTCTTAATCCGTTTACTCTTCAGGGTTGGTTTTTCCTCTAGAACTCAGTGAGGGATTCCACCTCTACCGCCTCAAGGGCAGTGTCCTGGAGCGTGAGACTTTTGGTCGGGGTATACAACTGAAGAATAGGAACAGTACCTAGACCAGACGGCCTCACCTGCTATGCTGAACGCGGGCCTTGTGGGACATGGGAAAATTGGGATGGATAGACAAAGAAGAGGCCGTGGTCGTGGCCTTAAATTACGTACCATCCTGGCATTTGCCTAGAGGAGAACTGGGAAAGCACGGAAAGCCACTTCGAGGATGGCTGAGGTGGAAATTAAATCCCCTCTATTCAGTTGACCTCCCGAGGCTGAGTGGACCCTGTTCCATCCCCCGTACCAATTTTCAACTTTCTTGACAGAGGCGCGAATCGAACTCGAGCCTCTGGGGTTCGTAATTAATCACACTAACCACTACACCCCAGAGGCAGACATGATTATTATTATTGTTGTTATTATTGAAATGAATGTCAAGATGTGTATTTTGCCAGTATGCTAGTATAGTAAGCGAGACTGAATCAAGGTGCAGAACAGATAACGCAGTGAGCTTCCAATATTGCGATCAACAGTATTCTGTAAAAAAGTAGTCAGCTCACGGAGGAAACTATCTTTATACCGGTCTGTTTTCAGACCAACTTTGCTTTAGGGGGGTGAAAGCTGGGTGGACTCAAGTCATCATATTCATAAGTTAGAAGTAACAAGCATGAAAGTAGCGAGAATGATTGCCGATACAGAAAAATGGGAATAATGGCAAGAGGGTACTCGGAATGAGGAGATAACATTTAAGTTAGAAATGGTCTGTTGATATGCCAGTTCTAGTTTATTAACTCGAGTTGACAATGCTACTCCTTCCGAGAGATTGGGTTCCAGGTACTTAAACCTGACCGTTCCATGCTCCAAATGCAGTGTACAAGCAGTCTCACAGATGTTCGTCATGTATTGCGTTTTGTTACCTTAGATGCTTGTTGTCTGAGAACATTGATTTGTTTCACTGAAGGTTCTATTGAATTAAATATATGTAATATTATTATTAAAATGAGAGAGAAATTTCAGTATTTCTTTTTTTTTTCGGTTTCCCTTGCGTTCACAGTTTAAATAGCGTCAAATTATTCTGGCTCATACGAGGGAATGTATTTTTGCTGCAACAGGACTTTGATGTTATTTAGGAATGTAACACAAAGCTGTTGAAAATCTGTTGTCGGGGATCTCCATGCTCTCTCCCCACTGTAACCACATACGCATACAGCGGGTTGTATTACTATAGCAACGGGCTGTGTTTGTGTGGCCCAGCTGACCCCAAACCGCTACACTTCCTCCGTAACAAGGCGCCACTAGCTTTCAGTTTGGGGCTGCACTGCCTTTACAATTCTCACTGCCTTTAACTCGTCTGCACCGGGCGAGTTGGCCGTGCGTGTAGAGGCGCGCGGCTGTGAGCTTGCATCCGGGAGATAGTAGGTTCGAATTCCACTATCGGCAGCCCTGAAAATGGTTTTCCGTGGTTTCCCATTTTCACACCAGGCAAATACTGGGGCTGTACCTTAATTAAGGCCACGGCCGCTTCCTTCCAACTCCTAGGCCTTTCCTATCCCATCGTCGCCATAAGACCTACCTGTGTCGGTGCGACGTAAAGCCCATAGCAAAAAAAAAAATAATAAAAAAAAATAACTCGTCTGTTTCCGACAGGATAGCTGTTAGCTTGCATTCAGTAGATCACTCAAGACGTCTGATGAAGAGGAGAACTCGTACCTAGGACCTTCCTTCTTGGTCAGGTGAAGAGCCTTTTAAAGCTCTTACAATTGATATATAGGATGCCCCGAAACAATACAAAAAGTCCCTCTACGGTTCATCTTTTAAGAATTACAGACCCTCAAACTTTGTATGAGAAGTATTGGCAATAGACTTACCTGGTACATCGTATGTCTAATAGCTGTCACCATGTTGATGTACCAGCAGGAATACCACATTCTAAATCAATCTATATTAAAAGAGTTTACTAAAACATACATACATACATACATTATCATTATAGACTGTTATGCCTTTCAGCGTTCAGTCTGCAAGCCTCTAGGAATTTACTAAACGTCGCCACAATCCTCGATTTGCAACTAGTGTTGTGGCCTCATTTAGTTCTATACCTCTTATCTTTAAATCGTTAGAAACCGAGTCTAACCACCGTCGTCTTGGTCTCCCTCTACTTCTCTTACCCTCCATAACAGAGTCCATTATTCTCCTAGGTAACCTATCCTCCTCCATTCGTCTCACATGACCCCACCACCGAAGCCGGTTTATGCGTACAGCATCATCCATCGAGTTCATTCCTAAATTAGCCTTTATCTCCTCATTCCGAGTACCCTCCTGCCATTGTTCCCACCTGTTTGTACCAGCAATCATTCTTGCTACTTTCATGTCTGTTACTTCTAACTTATGAATAAGATATCCTGAGTCCACCCAGCTTTCGCTCCCGTAAAGCAAAGTTGGTCTGAAAACAGACCGATGTAAATATAGTTTCGTCTGGGAGCTGACTTCCTTCTTACAGAATACTGTTGATCGCAACTGCGAGCTCACTGCATTAGCTTTACTACACCTTGATTCAATCTCACTTACTATATTACCATCCTGGGAAAACACACAACCTAAATACTTGAAATTATCGACCTGTTCTAGCTTTGTATCACCAATCTGACATTCAATTCTGTTGAATTTCTTACCTACTGACATCAATTTAGTCTTCGAGAGGCTAATTTTCATACCATACTCATTGCACCTATTTTCAAGTTCCAAGATATTAGATTGCAGGCTTTCGGCACATTCTGCCATTAAGACCAAGTCGTCAGCATAGGCCAAACTGCTTACTACATTTACACCTAACTGAATCCCTCCCTGCCATTTTATACCTTTCAGCAGATGATCCATGTAAACTATGAACAGCAAAGGTGAAAGATTACAGCCTTGTCTAACTCCTGTAAGTACCCTGAACCAAGAACTCATTCTACCATCAATTCTCACTGAAACCCAATTGTCAACATAAATGCCTTTGATTGATTTTAATAATCTACCTTTAATTTACTAATTTAATAATTTACTAAAACAGCTTTGGAAAATCCTTCCGTCTAAGGACACACATAATGAAATGTGCTTAAATCGGCGTTTGTATAAAATGTGCCGAACAACATGCTCTGTAATCACCGTGTAACAGTCCGGCTCCATAACTAAATGGTTAGCGTGCTGGTCTTTGTTCACAGGGGTCCCGGGTTCGATTTCCGACAGGGTCGGGAATTTTAACCGTAATTGGTTAATTCCCCTGGCACGGGGACTGGGTGCATGTGTCGTCTTCATCATCACTTCATCACGAAGCGCGGGTCGCCTACGGGAGTCAAATCAAAACACCTGCCCCAGGCCTCTCCGAATTCCACACGCAAAACAGTGTAGCAGGAAAATAAATTAATACTTTAAAGTTTGCCATAAGCAATGAAGTACAAAATAAAGGGCATCTATCCTTTTGGGAGCTTAACATACTCAAGTTTTCTTTGAACAATTATGAAGCAGAATAATACCGAATACTATGCCGCTGCTATATCTCTTCTATAGCAAAACGTCATGTTTTATACACTCAAACAAAATAAAACATGCAGTCATAAAAGAAGCATATGTTCATAAGTACATAAACACAAAGTAACAAATTACGTTGACAATCCTTATGCCACAGCCTATGCAGCTGAATATTTCAACCATCACTTGTAGATCAAAGCAGGTAACCGGAGCCTGTCACGGGTAGGTGTGTACAGCTCTGAGTCCAACGTGGGAAAGTACAAGCCGAGTGAGAGGAAGCGACTTGCGCTCTAGTGCAAAAGAACTTCTAGCACGGACTTAGGGCGGGCAAGCTATAGCACCCGTGTCATAAACAATATTAGATATGCAGATAACACCCAAATTACATGCGACATCGTTGAAGGTCTTCAAGAACTGCCCAGTAGAATTCATCTCAGTGAAATAATGTATGGTCTAACTAAACATCATAAAAACCAAGTTGCATTTGGCAGAAGCAGCCATGAAGGTGACTACATTTCATTAAGCAATCAAAACATTGAACGAGTAAGTCAGTCTACATACCGAGGCACCAACATAACAGACAATCTGGAGCCTGAAAAATTGATCAGAAGTCGTATTGAGATTTCCGTATCATCTTAGGAAAGGATTAGGTTATTTTATTTTTGTGCTGATAAGCTAAAGTTCAAACTCAGGCAAGAGCTGTTGAGATGTTACGTCTGGTCGACGCTGCTTGATGGAGTAGAGACCTGGATTGACAGATTAGAGGTCTTTGAAATGTGGTTACATGACAGAATGCTCAGAATAGCCTGGACGGATTTTTTAAGCTATAATGAAGTGTTAAGGAGAGCTAGAGCTGAGCGTGAACTGACAAACAGCGTATTTAGACCATGTTCTATGAGATAGAAAGTACCAGCTCCTTCACCTCACCGCCGTCTCGATCCTCCTATACTGCCTGCTCTATGCGAGCCTTTTTGCGACTATGCTGCGACATAATTTCTCCGCTAGATGGCAGACATAGACGCACAATGGTCTAATCTTATTCTAATGACGACAGCCTACAAAACACTATGCAGTATGGTCATATGTTCACTGAAGCTCGTAAATTACACCAGTAATATTAAATATCGGCAAAATTACCTGCACGAAGACGCAGTTGGCCTCTTCATGCACAATTTAAAGATTTTCCTGGACGAAGGCTTGGAGTGGTACCGTACTTTTTGTGTTCTTGCCAACGCAATATCAAATAATAGAGGTCTTACGAACTTGGTTAGGATAATATCACTAACATTTTGCTGATGTTCTTTGACCTCACACTGTAACAAAACACATTCTGAAAGTTTTTTTAAATATTTGTTTTACGTCGCACCGATACAGATGGGTCTTATGGCGATGATGGGATAGGAAAGGCCTAGGAATGGGAAGGAAGCGGCCGTGGCCTTAATTAAGGTACAGCCCAGAATTTGTCTGGTGTGAAAATGGGAAACCACGGAAAACCAACTTCAGGGCTGCTGACCGTGGGGTTCGAACCCACTATCTCCCGGATGCAAGCTCATAGCTGCGCGCTCCTAACCGCACGGCCAACTCGCCCGGTATTCTGAAAGGGAAGACGTCGCAAGTCCTCGTATTACGCTCATACGCTTGAAGGACTTCGACAATAGGGCACATCAGTTTAAACGAACTCCTGGAGATGCTTCACCAGAGCAACAAAACTAGGTTTCGGGTATCGAACTCCTCCTCTGTCCTGATGTATAATCAGTTCCATTTAGAGGTGTCGAAGCTCTAGGCAGTGAGATGTTGACACAAATGTCACACTCCATCCTCTCTTCAACAACACGAACCTAGTACCCGTAAGTTAGGATTTGATTTCCTGTTTCTAGTTTGATTGGAATATTATCGTCTGGATATCTGAGGTTGTCCAAAATGTCCAAACATGAAGGCGTTTTGTGATTGTCCGTCACAATTTTTATCATAAGGAATCCACTATCCTCCACGGCTTTAATCACCGTCTGAAAAAAAAAATCCGCAGCCTTTTTCCAGTCATTCGACCGGGCCAGGAATGGAATGAATGAAGCCTCCATCTAGCAGGGAGGATAGGAATTGTGCCGGCTGGCGAAGCCTGTCGCACCACTCCGGGGCAATGATTAATGAATGACAGATGAAATGAAATGATATTCGAGAGTGTTTCTGGAATTAAACATGACAGGGAAAATCGGAGTATCCGGAGAAAAACCAAACATGGAGTGACCGGGATTTGAACCACAGAACCCCGCGGTGAGAGGCCGGCGTCTACCGTCTGAGCCGCGGAGGCTCCATCAAATTCTGAAATAAGGTGTAAAGGCACAGATGCGAGAGTAATCTGAGGATATCCAATTACTTCCTTCATTAGGTCCTTGCCTAGATAAAGCCGACAGCCGCTTTTCTCGCAATTATCTTCTAGACTGTATTTCATGGAGTCGTATATTTTCTGGCTGCAAACAACCTTGACGAGATTGGCAACATGGTGTACAACAGTTGAATATTTCGGGGAAAGAATCTGAATTTTCAATTCTACGAAAAATATACCTTGCACGAACGGAAAGAAACAAGTACCAACACCTTAAAATCACTTTTGAAATATCTATAAACATAACATGATTAATTCATTTTACAGTTCTATTCAAAATATATCTTGTACGAACGAAAGTGACCAGACACGTTTACTCATTGTACAAAATATACCAGGTTTTCACACACATTCATGCACCAATAATACAGTGCTACACCCACACTGACAGCGAAGATTGTGCGTCTACTGCTGCACTCTTACGGCGATTTGGAGAACTATTGGTAGTCGCGCCTTCCTGTGTTAAACTAGTGGCATAGAGCAGGCAGTACAAGAGGATCGAGACGGCGGTGCTTCACCTCATATTGCAAGGAGAGAGGAGCTGGTAGACGACCGATGTCAAGGCTCCAAAACATCAAAAGACTGGACTTGCATCAACAACACCGAACAACTCCTCAGGTTAACTAGGGAAAGGGGTGCTTTCTCCAGGGGTGATCGCCAACGTCTTGGGGGGCGAATATGGCACTTGTAGAAGAAGAAAAATACAAGAAGTTCTCAAAATGCCCACCATGCGCCTGAAAGCACGCTTCAACATGCCGACTCATTGACTGTCGAGCACATTAGAACATTCCAGGCATCGATGGCAATCTTGTTCCACCCGCTGACAAAGTACTGCAGTGTCCGTAACGGCATCCTCAACTGTAAATTACGAACTCTATCACTATTCCATCTAATGACCAAAACAGGCGCAGCTCGTAAGCGATCGATCGTAGGACATATGATCATTGGGAATTGTGTCGTTTTAGGGAAAACCGTCCGCCCCCGAATATTTCCCACACTTTTGGGAACACGCTTATATTGAGTGCGGCTAATGAACTCGGAAGGATCCTGGGAACGACACCAATAGATCAACTTCTAGTCCCTATCCGTTCCGAATGTTTTGACTCTGCTTTGTCTGTTGTGAGCTTCATGGAATAACTCTACCGATGTCTTATGAGTCCAGTCCCTGAGGTTTTGTACCCAGAAGATTGGGCCCCTGCTCTCTTTGCAGGTTCCTTGCCAGTGGAGCTTTTCAGAATAGGAAAGATCACAATATGAAGATAAAGTAGGAATTCATGAGAACAAATTGGGAAGAAATATTCATTTATAGAAAGAGGAGTTAGCAATTGGAATAATTTACCAAGGGAGATGTTCAATAAATTTCCAAATTCTTTGCAATTATTTAAGAAAAGATTAGGTAAACAACAGATAGGGAATCTGCCACCTGGGTGAGTGCCCTAAATGCAGATCACTCATGATTGATTGATTGATTGATTGATTGATTGATTGACAAATACAAAGTAGACGATGCTACAACACAAATCAACACAAACAATAAAAGTATTCACACATATCACCCCAGGAGATGTTGAAACTGTCTCCCTTCGTTGTTTAAGCATTTCTGGCACCTGTTTAGGAAATTCTTCATTACTCTCTGCAGTTCCCTCTGAGAAATGGCAGCGATTTCTTGACGAATGTTATTTCGAATTTCATCTGAAGTATGTGGATTTGTTTTGTACACTTTCTCTTTTAATGCCCCCAGAGATAAAAATCGCAGGGGATTAAATCGGGGGACCGAGGGGGCCATATGTTGTTAGTGATAAGTTAACTCTATCTTCAAACACTGCATGTATTTTCTGTAAGAAGTGGGCTATACGTGCCGTCGCAGAGCCCTGCTGGGAACACACAACACTTCTTTCCCTCTCACTTAGTTCTCCAAAAAATAACGGCCGCAAAACGGTTTGGACATGCCTATCACTTGATAGTTTCCGGAAAAATTGGGCCTGTTATTCTCTCGCCACTAATAGCGCACAACACTGCTATTTTAGCATCAATCAGGGGTACTGGGTGAAGCTGATTAGGCTTGTCAGTTTTAATATACCCACTTAGGTGAAACCATGATTCCTCCGAAATTAGATTAGAGTCAATTTCTCCGTCATGTATCGGACTCAGATCCCATTCACAAAATCGCATTCGTAATGCAGGGTCACCTGGTTCAAGTTCTTGCACTGCAGTAATTTTATATGGCCGTAACTTCAGGAACTTTGTACCCGTTCCACTCACGGCCAATTCAATCACTCAGGAATTCCCGCACACAGGATAGAGCGGTTCCGCTTTATTCTGCTCACTCGCTGTTATTGTATTAGATGTTCTTCCCTAAGCAATTCTACCGATAGGTTATCCTAAGAAATTGTGTACGGCTGAAAGGGACGTACCTCAGTAAAGTTATCCACTGTGGACATAATGATTTTTATGCAAGTTTGCCGTGTCAACGAAATCAAAGAGAAACACTTGTTGTTTCGCGTCTTCAGAGCAATATTCCGTCAGTCCACGACCGTTGGTCTATTATAAAAGACATGAATACCTGCCGGCAAAAACGTTGTAATCCTCAAAAAGCAAATTTTTCAGCAGGGAAGAAAAACAAATAAGCAAGTGAATTATTTGTGAATGCTTATTCTGCCATTGAAAATTGGTTTAAATGAGTTCACCAGTTATTAATGCATAATAATTTTGACCATGTGCGACTTTAAAATCAAGATGTAAGAGATAATCGTTGGACGTCCGTGCAAAAAGGTTGTAAATGTAGCGGTAGTAGCACATTTTTGCGGGTTAGAACGTTTATACAATTGAAAATATATATAGCTTTTAATATTATTTTTTGTTTTTATCATCATCATCATCATCATCTGTTTACCCTCCAGGTTCGGTTTTTCCCTCGGACTCAGCGAGGGATCCCACCTCTACCGCCTCAAGGGCAGTGTCCTGGAGCTTCAGACTCTTGGTCGTGGGATACAACTGGGGAGTATGACCAGTACCTCGCCCAGGTGGCCTCACCTGCTATGGTGAACAGGGGCCTTGTAGGGGGATGGGAAGATTGGAAGGGATAGGCAAGGATGAGGGAAGGAAGCGGCCATGGCCTTAAGTTAGGGATCATCCCGGCATTCGCCTGGAGGTGAAGTGGGAAACCACGGAAAACCACTTCGAGGATGGCTGAGGTGGGAATCGAACCCACCTCTACTCAGTGGACCTCCCGAGGCTGAGTGGACCCCGTTCCAGCCCTCGTACCACTTTTCAAATTTCGTGGCAGAGCCGGGAATCGAACCTGGACCTCCGGGGGTGGCAGCTAATCACGCTAACCACTACACCACAGAGGCGGCTTTTTTTGTTTTTATTCTGTATAAAAATAATGAAACATAAACCACGCTTCTAATTTGCAGTAGGGCCTACCCATTGTTAGAGCTTCAATTCACTGAACACCAGCAATATTGTTGCGAGAATGTTTTGCAATGGTGAATAAACATTATATTGTCACTTCAGTTCGTCTTTAGGTTCTCATAGAAACCTCGATATTTTTCAAGAATGTATCGACACATGTCTAGCAGATTACCCTTCTTTTCTGCAGATACAGGCAATACCACGTTTAATGAATGCAATGAGCTATCTGTAAAGAGAGAAATACATATTTATAAGCATATACAGTATATATATTACATTATACGTATATAATACAGTCAAGAATAAAATCTCTGATTACGCATTAAAATGTAAGACATATGAATCTCCCATTAACAGGGCGAGTTGGCCGTGCGCGTAGAGGTGCGCGGCTGTGAGCTTGCATCCGGGAGATAGTAGGTTCGAATCCCACTATCGGCAGCCCTGAAGATGGTTTTCCGTGGTTTCCCATTTTCACACCGGGCAAATGCTGGGGCTGTACCTTAAGGCCACGGCCGCTTCCTTCCAACTCCTAGGCCTTTCCTATCCCATCGTTGCCATAAATCCTATCCGTGTCGGTACGACGTAAAGCCCCTAGCAAAAAAAAAAAAAAAAAAAAATCTCCCATTAAATACGTTGACTTTCTTACATTGGCTTACAACGTGTTTGCACCCGCCTGTTGAGCAAGGATTTTCCCAAGCACTGTCCGACTCGTTGGCTGAACGGTCAGCGTACTGGCCTTCGGTTCAGAGGGTCTCGGGTTCGATTCCCGGCCGGGTCGGGGATTTTAACCTAAATTGGTTAATTCCAATGACACGGGGGCTGGGTGTATGGGTTGTCTTCATCATCATTTCATCCTCATCAAGACGGGCAGGTCGCCTACGGGAGTCAAATAGAAAGACCTGCACCTGGCGAGCCGAACCCGTCCTGGGATATCCCGGCACTAAAAGCCATATGACGTTTCACATTTCATTTTCCCAAGCACTGATTTGTTATTGTGAGCCAAATATGGTTTCTCCGAAATCCGCTTGTATTTCTTTTCATTCCTCTTCAATTTACTACATTTAACTTTCCGTTTTCGTCCCCTATTTATATCGTTGCACACACTCGGACTTAGCGACACACGACTTTCCTCCTCCATTGATACAACGTTTCTGCACCCGCACACCCATGGCGAAATTTAAACAAACAAAAAAAAGGCGCTTAACGTACATGTTTTTTTTTGCTAGGGGCTTTACGTCGCACCGACGCAGATAGGTCTTATGGCCTTAATTAAGGTACAGCCCCAGCATTTGCCTGGTGTGAAAATGGGAAACCACGGAAAACCATTTTCAGGGCTGCCGATAGTGGGATTCGAACCTACTATCTCCCGTATGCAAGCTCACAGCCGCACGCCTCTACGCGCACGGCCAACTCGCCCGGTAACGTACATGTTTGCCAACATAACTTCCTACATGACTCATTCTGACGGCATATATCGTTTATGCACGTAAACCCAGCATTCTAGAAAAGTGAGGGTTATAACGTTTTTGCCGGCAGGTATTCACATTCTAGTTCGTCATCAAATGGCTCAAAATGAGACGTTTGCGATGGTGTCGTAACTTCCCACTCGGAGGGCTAGCACACACTGAGCCGTTTGGTGAAGAACGGGAGCCAACAGGCCACGGTCAAGTATTTTTTAAGTTCCAACCGCCATTAGTATACGTGTTTTTCTTCTGAAGATGCGAACGAAGTCTCCGCAAAACGTAAAAAAATGTCTCCTTGTTTTCTCTGACACGGCAAAATCCCAAATGATTATCATTGAAAGCATCAATTGAAATACCCATTGTGACTGCTCCAGGTTCCCACTAATCGCAAGAAGGGAGATACAGAGATACTCTTATGTTGTTTTTAGCAGATCTTGAGTGCTATTGATTTTTTCTCGTCATTCAAAGCAATAAAATGCCTTTCTCTTCTTGTTTGAAGAAGAAAAAAAACTCTAAGCTTAATTTATTTATCACGAGAAAATGAGCATTACTCACTTGTTATTACAAGATAACGCCGAAGGAAAGAATATTTTTAACGAGGCCATATCATCAATTAAAATTAATCTTCTTAACAGCTCTTTCTCTGCACGATTCTTTTCTCTCTCCTCTTGTTCTTCTCGAGTCTACTTTTCAAAAAAAGAAAAACGCCCAATTTACCTCCCAATTTTCTAAAGTTGTTCAAACGAAGCCAGTTACGTGTTATCTACTCACTTGAATTGTTCGTACTAATAACGTTCAAGCGGGCAGACAGTTCGTTACCTTGAAAAAGATCGAATTTATTACGCTCTATTACAGGTTATCGTGGAGGGAAACCCCGGGAACGCGTCTCCTGAATGTGTCTTTTCTCAGTCCGGCATGACCGAAAAGTGAGGTCATGCCAGACATTTCTTACTTGTGCGTTGTACTGACGACAATTTCTTTTAAAGATAATATAATACTAGTCTTCCATATTCTCGAAAATTACAGATCCGGGAGATGGTACTTTTTATCGGAATAATTTCTTATTTTTGATACATACAGTGCACAAAAGTTGACATTCTATAGCAGGGATGCGAACCGATGACACGCGAACATGAATTCTGTGGCACGTCAGACAATATCCTAATATATTTTAATGTTTTTAACACGTAATAAATATATAGTCCGCCTCTGTGGTGTAGTGGTTAGCGTGATTAGCTGCCACCCCCGGAGGTCCGGGTTCGATTCCCGGCTCTGCCACGAAATTTGAAAAGTGGTGCGAGGGCTGGAACGGGGTCCGCTCAGCCTCGGGAGGTCAACTGAGTAGAGGTGGGTTCGATTCCCACCTCAGCCATCCTAAAAGTGGTTTTCCGTGGTTTCCCACTTCTCCTCCAGGCGAATGCCGGGATGGTACCTAACTTAAGGCCACGGCCTCTTCATTCCGTCTTCCTTGCCTATCCCTTCCAATCTTCGCATCCCTCCACAAGGCCCCTGTTCAGCATAGCAGGTGAGGCCGCCTGGGCGAGGTACTGGTCATACTCCCCAGTTGTATCCCCCGACCAAGAGTCTGAAGCTCCAGGACACTGCCCTTGAGGCGGTAGAGGTGGGATCCCTCGCTATGTCCGAGGGAAAAACCGAACCTGGAGGGTAAACAGATGATGATGAATAAATATATAGGAAATCTACCAACATACCATATTTCAACATACGTTATAAAGAAGTATGTCACTATTACCTATATGGCCATAACTTTTACAAATATTATTAGGTTAAAGCAAAAATACACCTCATTCTTAAAATTTACCTGTTATTGATGCGTAATCTTCAGTGATGTTTGAAAATATTTAAACTTTCAGTCGAATAGATTTATATGTAATGCAAACCAATACCTAAATGAAGTCAAATGAGAGAACGGGGGGTGGGGATGTTCGTGATGATTTTAAAGGAAAATAACCGGTGACACACTAGATGGAAAAAGTTCGCCATCCCTGTCCTATAGCATAATTAAAAACTTTCAGTAAAAGCACAAAAAGTGCCCGGGAATGAAAATTTTAACACTTTAAGTGATTTAAAAAACGAACACAGAAACAATGGTCTGAAATAAGTGTTAACAATATTGTTGTAAGAAATGGAACTTCAGGAAATGGTGGTGGTGATTATTGTTTTAGGAGGAAATACAACTAAGCAACCATCCTATATTAACACTAACCAGAGAGAAAAAATGGAAGAGAGCCGACAATTCAGAAAATAAAAGTACCGGCCAAAGAAATACAAGGGCCAAGAAGGGCATGAAATTGAAAGACTCTCTAGGCCTCCATACCTAATACCATCGGGGTTGGTAACGAATAAGAGTTGACCAAGAGAGGTCGGGTAAAATAGATGAAAGTGAGGAGCCTGGCACAAGTAAGTGGAACCAGTACCTGGACTGAGCCAAGGGTCCCTTAGGCAGGGGATACCGTGGGTGTTATTCTACCGCCTCCCACCCACACGGGGTTTAAAGAAATTAAACTCCTCGGTCATACCATACAGGTCCATCGCATATCCCGGAAACGTGACCGCCAAAATGGGGGTCACCACAGTAGTCATCCTCAATTCCTTCGCACCACGTCCAACATCTCAAATGAATGTTAGTATTATATCGTCAAATACAATTTAATTCAAATATGACGCTAAATTAACTATGCTATAACTATAGCATAGGTAGGGCAAGCCTATTACCCAGGGGCCCCCGGTTCGATGCCTGGAGCTGAAGGCTGGTTCGAGGTCCACTCAGCCTACGTGATTAAAATTAAGGAGCTATCTGATGGTGAGGTAGCGACCCCGGTGTGGAGAGCCAAGAATAACGGCCGAGAGGATTCGTAATGCCGACCACACGACAACTCGTAATCTGCAAGCCATCGGGCTGAGCAGCGGTCGCTTGGTAGGCCAAGGCACTTCGGGGCTGTTGCGCCATGGGTTTGTTTTATAGTGTACGTACCTAATTGCTCGAGAGTTCAACAAAGTCATATTGTCTAGGTTGCCTTTGACACAATTCTGTCACTAACTACCATGTATCCATTATTCTTACCTCCATCAATTTACTTCCCCACATTCCCCTAATAATCTTGAATAATTTTACAATTATTTCTGGGTACATCCATACTCTGTTCAATAACATTACAATCCTATACAACTGAGTTGCATTATCAATTTTCCTCATATCCTCGTCATCCATAAACTTCTCTCTTATTTGCCTTATCTCTAAACAGTCTTTAATTAAATGTGGCCGCCTCATTTCTTTACAACTTAGTAAACATTAGTTATTATCTCTATTCTCTCTGTATGCTTTACTTTTGTGTACCTCCATTAATAACAATATTATTCACCTCATTTCCCTTTTTGTTATTTTTTTTACAGTCTTACAGTTACTTTGCAAAATTAACCCAGTTTTAATTAATTTCATCTGCCTATTTCTAGCCGGGTGGAGCTCTTGTAAGGCAGACCCTCCGGTAAGGGTGGGCGGCATCTGCCATATGTAGGTAACTGCGTGTTATTGTGATGGAGGATAGTGTTATGTGTGATGTGTGAGTTGCAGGGATGTTGGGGACAGCACAAATACACTGTCCCCGAGCCAAGGAAATTAACCATTTCAGGTTAAAATATCTGCCCCAGCCGGGAATCTAACCCGGATTAACCCAGTCGCCTCTTAGTTTTGCATTGTGCAGCAATTTGTTGCTTTATACTGATAACAAACAGGACAGGACATTCTTTTCTTCTTTTTCTCCTTCAGTCACGTGTCTGTAGATTTACCGGCACATAGGCCTATAAAGAACTCCTCCGGAACAAGACTGCGGTACCTCGGCGTCTTCGAAATCCGCAAAAGTAGTTCGTGGGACGTTAAATCAATAACTTGGCGCTGTTTAACGACTAGATGGCCTATGTGGATTCATGTGTTGACTATTGTATGTTCCTGTGCTAGCTGGTAGTGTCGTGTGTGTGTTAGGTGCTAGCCTAGGGACTATATACATGAAGAGGGATTTTTTTCTTTTTGCTTTTTACGATTTGCTTTACGACACACCGACTCGGATAGGTCTTATTATTATTTTTTTAAAATTATTATCAACAAATACATCGCAATTTAGAAATATCCCGGTGGCAATGGTCCCTTACAGTGGTGTGATATAGGGTAAACTTAAAACATACTTACCCAACAATAACAATTTTTTTTTTGCTAGTTGTTTTACGTCGCACCGACACAGATAGGTCTTACGGCGACGATGGGACAGGAAAGGGCTAGGAGTGGGAAGGAAGCGGCCGTGGTACAGCCCCAGCATTTGCCTGGTGTGAAAATGGGAAACCACGGAAGAACATTTTCAGGGCTGCCGACAGTGGGGTTCGAACAATAATAACAATAAAACAAAAGTACAACAACAAAAGTTCAACAAGCAATTCCGTGGAAAGAAAATATTACTTTTTTTTAACATTCTTAAGTATATCCAGTGCTTAACATACATACAGTTCTATAGGCTGAGCTTACTACTAGCTTAACATTACAAGTTATAATAAAGTTAACTAACTACACAACAACTAAAACAACAACAACAACAACAACAACAACAACAAGTGTACAACAAAGAATTCAATGGAAATAAAATATTACAAGAAATATTACTAGTTTAACGTTCTAAATCCAGCATCATCATACACAATTTCATACACAATATGGCGACGATGGGATAGGAAAGGTCTAGGAGTGGAACGGAAAGGACCGTGCCCTTAACTAAGGTACAGCCCCGGCATGTGCCTGGTGTGAAAATGGGAAACGATCTCCAGGGCTACCGACAGTGGGGTTCGAACCCAGTATCTTCCGAATGCAATCTGACAGCTTCGTGATCAAACCGCAGAGCCACGTACTATGTAAAAGAAGAATAAAAAGGAAGAATAGGCCTATTAAGACACGAAACAAAAAGAGGCCTGACAAACACCTGTTAGAGACATTTATGAGCACGTCATAGGCGACCTGCGCGCTTGTCAAGATGGGATCCTACTTAAGATGAATTACTCTAATGCTGGTCTTTGCTCATCCTCATCACGACGCGTAGGTCGCCTACGGGAGTCAAATAAAAAGACCTACAATTGGAGAGTTGAAGTCCTCGGACACATCCCGGCACTAAAAGCCATACGCCATTTCATTTCATTCTAATGCCGAAAACGGCACATGCACCCAGTCTCCGAACCAGAAGAATTAACCAAAGAAATGTTAAAATCCCCGACCGGAATATTATCCGAGCTTTCAGTAAATGACAATACTTAAATATAAAAATGTTCAGTACTCAGTTTGAATAGTGTCAAGTAAAGTTGCCTTCTACAAGCCTTTGGAAATCCACATTCACATCCTCAGAGAGTGACGAGACACTGCTTCTAACCTTTATGGGCTTGTGATGATAATGGTGATGCTTGTTGTTTAAAGGTTACCCGGAGGACCCGGGTTCGATTCCCGGCCAGGTCAGGGACTTTTACCTGGACCTGAGGGCTGGTTCGAGGTCCACTCAGACTACGTGATTAGAATTGAGGAGCTATCTGACGGTGAGATAGCGGCCCCGGTGTCGAAAGCCAAGAATAACAGCCGAGAGAATTCGTCGTGCTGAGCACACGACACCTCGTAATCTGCAGGCCTTCGGGCTCAGCAGCGGTCGCTTGGTAGGCCAAGGCTCTTCAGAATATCAGTGGAAGACAAGTAAATTCTCAGTTGTTTTGCTTGTAAGAACAGCATTTAAAAAAAGGGCAAATACCATTTATACCCTCAGGTGTCTCTGAACGTTTATTATTATTATTATTACTGTTATTATTGGCCTAATGTGAATGGCATCAGCCCTGATTGAAGAAAATGCCCAGATCGAGGTACAAGGCGCTGGTGATGATGATGAAGGGGATACAACTCACTCTGTAGCCTATACTGTGGTGTTAGAGCAGTTCAATCGCGACCACTGAGCTGTATGTACATACACATAGGCTTGAAGAGGACCGGGGGGGGGGGGGGAGTTTCAATAGCTGTATTCACACTGCAGGTGTGACGATCTCACCCCACCATGTCACGGGCCAATTGTGTCCGTGGTTCGACCCCTGGAGAGTGGTCGACATATTGTCAGCAGGCTGCAAAGACACTGAACGCTTGCCATCAACTTCTGCACATTCTTCTTGCTTTTATTGTCGATCTCCCCACATATCCACAATCATAACTAGACCTCTCAGATTAATTTAGCAGAATAGGTTTACGCTTATACAGTTTAATCGATATATTTTTCTTTTAATATCCTGTTTTCCTTCAAGGGAGCGTGATTAACTCAGGCTTTCCACTTAAAAGATCAAGGTTCGAATCCCAGTACTATTCTGCTTGCCAACTAGAATGAGCACAATAAACGCTGTTCACAGCTGAACTTCCCGTATTATTGAATGTTATTCTGAAGGTGATCGCGATCAGATACCGAGAGAAGAATTACGTACAATCTGTACACAAAAACCAGTCAGCAGTGATAAGAGTCGAAGGCTATGAAAAAGAAGCAGCAATCCAGAAAGGAGTGAGACAAGGCTGCAGTTTGTCCCCACTCTTTTTCAATCTTTATTTAGAACAAGCGGTAAAGGAAATCAAAGAGGGATATGAAAAAGGAATCACAAGCCAAGGAGAGGAAATAGAAACTCTGAGATTTGCTGTTCTTCTTCTTCTTCTTCTTCTTCTTCTTCTTCTTCTTCTTCTTATTATTATTATTATTATTATTATTATTATTATTATTATTATTATTATTAATATAGTAGAACCCCGCTTAACCGAACTTCGCTTAACCGAAACCCGGCTTAACCGAAATGCTCTGGCAAAATTGTATTTTAATATTTTGTATTTGACCTCTCGTACCTAGCCGTCGATGTTAGTAATTATCTTGATATACGTGCTGAGAGTTACTAGGCAAACCCTATTTTTACATTATGACTTATGCCAGAATGCACGTGTAGCATAAAACAAAACAGTTTCTTACCCTCTAGTTCGTTCCATGATACGTTTTTCTTGAAGAAACATGAATTATTATTATTATTATTATTATTATTATTATTATTATTATTATTATTATTATTATTATTATTATTTGATTCGTTGTGCCCAACTGTGGGGCGCGTTTGAACTTATTTTGCACAAAGTTTTTTCTTCTTTTCTTCCCAATCTCTCTTCATTTTTTCACTGTGTTCTTTTCTGCGTGTTTCTGTCCAGCCTGTATTTTTTCTTGTTGGTTTCTCTGCAAATTTATGTTTGTTTACTAAGCTTCTAAATTTCATTCTATCTTAAATGGTTTCGTCCTCAATACCTATTTCTTGTAGATCTTCATGAATTTCTACTAACCAATTGTTGGGGATTTTCAGGGTTAGAGCTAGAATTTTCTTTGTCAGCCTGTTGTTATCCATTCTGTGTAGGTGTCCGTAGAATTTCGTCTCTTTCTGATGGTATCTGTGATTATTATTATTACTACTGTATTATTCAACAGGAAGATTATACAGACAACTCCGACACTGACAATAGCAGTTCTGAGAATCGAGTTACAGCAGATGATGATTTAATGCTTTAGAGGTAAAATTGATTTCGAATTTTTATTAAAATACAGTACTAAACGCTTTAAGGACAGTACTGTAATAAAATTACTATATACAGTATTCAGTTCAGTAGTAACTGTACCGGGCGGTACACCTCCACGCCGCTAATTTAAAATGTGCGCCAGTTGAAACTCCTCTGCTGGAGGAAGTCTGAACTTTATCGACGGTATTAATTTTCAAGTTTCTCAGAAGATGTCACTACTTGGAAAGTTTGGAGTTTTTGATCTGTGCCACTTCAGTACCATCTTTCAGTGTGTAAAGTACATAGCAAGGGGCGGGGAGCGCCTCTTTCTTTGGGGAGCAGTTCTACACCAAGGTAATGGCCTTTTAATATCTTCTTTTCTTGCTAGCTCAGCAGTTTAACTCTCGGGGCGGGTCCGAAGCGTTCCTACCATGTAACCTTTTCCTAAAATGTAACGTCTCTTAACTCTATTCTCTTTAAAGTCACATATTGGGATAGAGAGTACTTAACCCTCTCGAGCTCCCACTCATATTATTTATTTTGAGGTGAACTTATTTTTCACAACCGATTCTTCCTTAATATAATGTAAATTGTTCTTTTCTGAAGTCACCTCTGTAGTATGGGATTAGCCCTTGCATTAACGGCCTAGTGACAAGTAGGTTTTAAATAAAGTGTATTAGGAGTGCGGAGAGCTTCCTTTCAAGTTGGTATTTTAGAGGCCATATAATTAACCTTTTCTCACTTAATAGGCCTCAGTAGATTGGGTATTTTACCCCTGTGTTTATGTCCGTTGAGGACAGCTTGAAGGTGGAGTTTGGTGTGGCCTGGGAGAGGCCTAAATTTGAGAGCGGGTCGCTCTTTAGTGTAAATTGTTGTTGTTGTACGCCTCGAGGAGGCTTTACTGTGTATTTGGAGCAAGTGCTCCGGGGCTTGATTGTGGTCTTCTGCCCCTCTGTTAAATCTTGTTTTGAGGTAAAGTTGGGCTAGTTGCCCAAGAATTGCGAGGTCGGGGCTCGAAGCCCAAATCCTGTAAATACTGTAATTGTACTTTTGTTGCCTTGCTACTCTGTACCTGCCATTCGTGTTATTTCTGAATTTTGGAAAGAAAATATAACCTTGTTAAATTTTACATTAACTTTAATTTCGTAGTTTGAGACCTATTCACACCCGCACCTTCTTTCACCTCTACCTACCACGGAAATCTCCGTAACAGTAACAAAAAAAAAAAAGAATTATTTCATTATTTCAGATTGCTTTGCGCTTTTTGTTGAACAAAGCGATGAATCTACACCAGCTGATGTATTGTTGATTAAGCGGTAGTGCGATGTAGCTGCAAGACAGTGCTGCACCAAGAAAATTCAGAAAAAAAAACACACTGATTTTATAGGATGAGTGACATTATGTAAATAGTTTAATATTAATATTCAGTATGCGCCTTTGCTAAACAAAGTTTATGCATTTTTATTTCGGCATTAAACTTCCGAAAATATTTACCATAATATAACATCATTGCAGTTAATAGATTTTTTTTAATTCTTAAGAGTGGAACTTAATGATTTTGAACTTCATGGCCTTATAAATGTACTGGATATAAAAAATTAATAACGAGTGTTAATCCTGACATAAAACAGAGCTTGTAAATAATTTGTGTACATGTTATAAGGTAAACAATGTCCGAAGAACATTTTGCACACAGCAACGTGTACTAAATCGCGAAACTGAGAAAACAACACTTAAAAAAGAAAAACCATGTCCTCATCTCAGAACTGTTCTGATATGACTTAATAGACTTATCGATGTCGGATGGATACTAACTCATTTATTATTTTCTGGTACAGCATGGACTAAGCTATTTTATTTTGCAAAAAAACATATGTCCGCCTCTGTTGTGTAGTGGTTAGTGTGATTAGTTGCCACCCCCGGAGATGCGGGTTCGATTCCCGGCTCTGCCACGAAATTTGAAAAGTGGTACGAGGGCTGGAACGGGGTCCACTCAGCCTCGTGACGTCAACTGAGTAGAGGTAGCTCTTCCTTGTCCCTCCCTTCCGATCTTCCCATCACCCCACAAGGCTCCTGTTCAGCATAGCAGGTGTGGCCACCTGGGAGAGGTACTGGACATTCTTCCCAGATGTATCCCCCAACCAGAGTCTGAAGCTCCAGATCACTGCCCTTGAGGCGGCAGAGTGGCATCCCTCGCCGAGTCCAAGGGAAAAACTGACCCTGGATGGTAAACAGATTAAGAAGAAGAAATACCAATTTTCGCCAAAATTCTTCAAATTTCAGCCATGCCTCCCCTTAACAGTAGTAGATGAATGTTGTTTCTTGGGTAGAAGGAAAACTGATGATGGGAGAAGTAAAAAGGACATAAAATGCCGACTACCACAAGCAAGGATTGCCTTTTGTGAGAGAAGAAGTTTGCTCACTTGGAACATTGATATAGGAATTTGAAAATATTCTGGAACGTGGCAATGTATGGTAGCGAGACATGGCCGATAACTATCTCAAAAAGAAAGAAAATAGAAGTTTTGAAACCATGCAGTTTAGGTCACAGAGCTATCAGCTTGTATACGGGACATGGTAGGTTCGAACCCCTCTATCGGCAGGCCTGAAGATGGTTTTTAGTTGTCTCCCATTGTTATACCAGGCAGATGCTGAGGTTGTACCTTAAATAAGGCCACGATCGCTCCCTTCCCCCTCCCAGTCCTTTCCTATCCCATCGTCGCCATAAGACCTATCTTTGACGGTGCAACATAAAGCAAAATTTTAAAACAAGCAAGAAGAAGAATTGACCAGGGGGGGGGGGGGGGTCGAATAGGAAAGGTGAAGGTGAGAAGCCCGGCACAACCGACTGAAATCAATGCCAGAATAGCTAGTGGACCCGTGATTGCCAAGTAACATTCCCAAAATGAAAGACCCTGAGTCCCCTTCCTGCCTTACCTTGGGTGTATTCTACCTGTTCCACTCACAGGAGGTCCATGGCGGGCTCTATTTATTGCTGAATCGTGGGATTTTTTTTTTTTTTGCTTTAACGTTGCACCGACACAGATAGGTCTTATGGCGACGATGGGACAGAAAGGCCTAGGAGTTGGAAGGAAGCGGCCGGCCGTGGCCTTAATTAAGGTACAGCCCCAGCATTTGCCTGGTGTGAAAATGGGAAACCACGGAAAACCATCTTCAGAGCTGCCGATAGTGGGATTCGAACCTACTATCTCCCGGATGCAAGCTCACTCGTGGGATTTTAATCGTTTGTGCTGTCCCCAACATTTATGCAATTTACACAACGTCATCTTACCCCAAAAAAAAAAACCCACTCGTTTTCCCATACAAACACCGACATTAATGATAATGTTATGGGCTTTACGTTCCATTAACTACTTTTACGTCTTTCGGAGAGGACAAGGTGCCAGAATTTAGTCCTGCAGGAGTTCATTTACGTGCCAGTAAATCTACCAACACGAGGCTAACATACAGTATTTGGGCACCTTCAAATACCACCGGACTGAGCCAGGATTGAACCATCCAAGTTGGGGTCAGAAGTCCAGCCAACTCAACCCAGGCGCCGACAATAAAGAACTCTTGGGTTCCGTAGTTCGAATCCCGGTAACTCCATGTGGGATTTGTGCTGGACAAAGCGGAGGCGGGACAGGTTTTTCTCCAGGTACTCCTGTTTTCGCTGTCATATTCCATTCCAGCAACACTCTCGATTATCATTTCATTTCATCTGTCATTCGTTACTCGTTGCCTGAGAGGAGTGCGACAGGCTTCGGCAGCCGACACAATTCCTAACCTCGCCGTTAGATAGGGCTTCATTCATTGCATTCCTGACCCGTTCGAATGACTGGAAACAGGCTGTGGATTTTCATTTATTTTTTAATTTTTGTATTTTGTTTTGCTAGTCGTTTAACGTCGCACCGACACAGATAGGACTTATGGCGACGATGGGACAAGGAAGGGCTAGGATTGGGAAGGAAGCGGCCGTGGCCTTAATTAAGGTACAGCCCCAGCATTTGCCTGGTGTGAAAATGGGAAACCACGGAAAACCATTTTCAGGGCTGCCGACAGTGGGGTTCGAACCTACTATCTCCCGAATACTGGATACTGGCCGCACTAAAGCGACTGCAGCTATCGAGCTCGGTTAAAAAAATATTTTAATATGGGAATCTATGTATACTAGGTCGGTGGCGTCATCTATACGTTGTTATAAGAACGGGCGGTTCTTGAGAACGTGTACCATTTAATACCTATCGCACTTGAAGTGAGCACCTGGTCAAGAGTTTCTCCCCTTCATGCGTGATACGTTTGCTCTCGAATTAAACAACGACCCAACCACTTCCACTATGTGCACAGATGCTATGTTCAGTCGCCAAGTAATCCACGCCCTTTATTGCATGAATTAAATTCGTTTGCGTTTTCTAACGAAAATTTCAGACTTTAAACATCAACTTACGTTTAGTGTCCTATATTCATCAGCATTCTTAATTGGAGCTAATGCCTTAATAGTCACTTGTATGTAATTTTGTATGCCATAGTGGAATATATCGATGTATTAGGCTACTTCTAAAACCTGGTCGGTAGGTGCAGAGTGGGTCTCGGCCCACAAGTGGCCACGGCTGGTCCGTGGTCCGACAACTCTACACTGCGACCGGCCAAGCGAGCAGAGGAGGGGTCGCCACGGCTCTATCGTGGCTCTACACCTCTGCATTCGGGAGACGGGGCAAGGTTGGACCTCACGACTGGCCCCAACCGTCGGCTGTCCTGAGAATGGTTTTCCGTGGTTTTCCATTCTCCTGCACTAAGGCGAATGCGGGGTACGGGACAGTACCTTGTATAGACCACGGCCGGCAACCCCTCACCCCCTTCTACGAGCATGTTCTTCACCGTAACAAATCTTCCGGCGTGAGTGATGGCATCACCGTCTAAGAGGCCCCCCTCCCCCTTCAGGGAAGAAATGAAAACATTTTTATTATTAGTTCTAAAACGTTGTAACTTATTTCCGAATAATCTTCCTGTCCGTTGTTTTCCTGGAAACTGTTCACACCTCCCAGCCACATATGGATATGCAGCCCGTCATAACCAATTTTAGTTGTGTTCGTTTTCCTATGCTAATGTATAAAGGAAAATTAATCTTGAATGTATTATAGTGTAGGAGAGCGTAAATCCGTCATGCAAACAACATCCCTACAATATGATACGGTAAGGTCATATGTCGCTGGGAGGCGTGACCAGGAATATAATGAGTAGAAAGAGCAAATGGGGACATTGGGGACATGTCTGTTAGGTCATCAGCCCAGAGGCTGGTTGGATCCTCAAATAGCACCACCAAAGGTTATGCGGTTATAAGGAAACCGAAAAAACCAATGGCAGCACCAAAATGAGGCATACTAGGCAAGACAAGGAGTGTGGTAGTTTGCCATTGCTTTCCTCACCGGATCAGAAAGTGCTATTGCAACACGACTGACCCTATTAGCAACACCTTTCATAACACTCAGATGCACTAGTCGTGCTCAGAATGCCATTACTCAGCACTTCCATATTGTCACAGCCATGGATGAGACTGAGACTTCGGTGAAAGCTACACTTTACTCTGGCCTGTGCCAAGAGATGGATACAAAAGTACTGTATCCATCAAGAAATGGTAGCAGGCGATATTGGGGACATACGAGGTTTTAAAGTCCTGAAGTCAGAATATACTGTAGAACAGGCCCTACAGCGAGCCACTGCACACGGGTGGCAGCCTTGTGACCTCTGCTATTCAACAGGTTCATCTCTACCAGCATTAACAGAATCCTTTATCTTTGCATGTGTCACGCATCATGCTGTGAGGCTTGAAACTATATTCCAAAAACTCCTCTTTCAGAATTATGGACCTTCCATACTAAAATTCTTCGTAAAATGACGAGAGCCCCAATCCTAAAATCGAACAAAAAGAAATGAACCGAAATTCATACTCCGCTTGCTAGATCCCAGGTAAACAAAATAGTCACGATGACCAAGTCTAGAATCTTCCTTAGTCAATCTACCAACCCAAGCATCCTACTCTTTAAACGGGTCGTATATAATATACTTTTGTGTGGCTATTTCTAGCCGAGTGCAGCCCTTGTAAGGCAGACCCTCCGATGAGGGTGGGCGGCATCTGCCATGTGTAGGTATCTGGGTGTTATTGTGGTGGTGGATAGTGTTACGTGTGGTGTGTGAGTTGCAGTTCAGTAAAATCCGCGAACTGTATGTGAAACGTCTCTTCATTTTAAACAATTTTTGTTATGTTCATTATTTACCTCACTCTTCAAATGACGGAGAAAATTACTATTTTCTGGGGGTATCATGCTCAGCATTGAGTGACCGGCAGACCGACAACGAACCTACAGGTTACCATGGCAACGTCTCTGACTGCTTGCCAGCAGTGAAGTAACGTATTGCCATTTTCGTCGCCATTCCTGTAAACTCGTGGTTGTTCCTTGTGTAGAAAGCAAGAGAGACGTCAATCGGCCGTTCTGCGGGATATTGGAGAAATATCGTTGAAGGTTATAACCGTCCTCGAATAGCTTAAGTACTGTAATAAAACCATAAGTCGTCATCTTACTGTATCTGTTTACCTAAGAATACTTCCGCCTAAATTTCTCCTCTGTTACCGCTTTCTTATATCTGTAACTCATAGGATCACAATTTATTCAGGGACATTTGATTTTCCAAAACATCCACTCGGTATTTAAATATTTTTCCTATCCGGCTGTCCTCAGTCATAATCCTATTTTCTATTAATTTCAACTTCCATAACGGTATCGCTTTCTTTCTTAATTTCTCCGCATGTATGTGAGTGGTAATCCCGATACCTGGGCACTATTTTCTTTGAGGGAAAATTACAAGCTGTTCAAGTGATTAACTTTTGGCCCCGAAAAATATCGAAATATGGATGTATTTCAATGACGGTGCAGATCTCCGTTTCGAGATGATTGGTGGCTAAACGGTAAGTCGTATTACAAAACAGATAGCACAGTCGCCGTTGTAATTGCAGAGATCAACAAATTTCGTCCTGTTACTTATTGTCGTGTCTCGATTGTTGATACGTTAGAAAGCGCTACATTTCTCGGTTCTAGTAAAATCTTTCGAACTCGATTGTGACTTGCATTAGGAAAAAGGGCCTGTCTTTAAAATGAAAACTCTTTACCTCTACTGTGAATGGCGGTTGCCAAGTGAGCCTGTCGTTATAGTAGAAACTTCCGAGCTAGATTGTGATTGGCAGTACGAAATGTGGCCTGCCATTATCCTAAAAACTTCCCCAATGCCTACCATACATAGCAAACAACGTATTCCGTCCTCCCTGTTTTGTTTCTAGGATATCGCTAAGAGGCATTATTTTAATGTTATCTTATTCATTGTCTTTACAGTAATTTACGGAGAAATCCGTATACAATATAGAATACCGTAGCGAAGCACGGGTATATTTGCTAGTCGCTAGTAAAGTAGAACTGTATTTTTCCTCAGGTTGCGGTACTAATCAAAAGTAGCATAAACTCACGGTGTTCCAAGCATTATGGTACTTCTCACAAGTATTGTAGGCCTACGTCGCACAGATAACGCAAACCTATGGTGTTTCTCACATAATGGCGCCATTTGTAGGCAACGCAAACCCATGGTGTTCCTCACATAGTTGTCCTAATCACAGGGACTTGCACCATCCCGTGGTGTTCCTCACATAGTTGTACTAATCACAGGGACTTGCACCATCCCGTGGTGTTCCTCACATAGTTGTCCTAATCACAGGGACTCGCACTATCCCGTGGTGTTCCTCACATAGTTGTACTAATCACAGGGACTTGCACCATCACGTGGTGTTCCTCACATAGTTGTACCAATCACAGGGACTTGCACCATCCCGTGGTGTTCCTCACATAGTTGTACCAATCACAGGGACTTGCACCATCCCGTGGTGTTCCTCACATAGTTGTACCAATCACAGGGACTTGCACCATCCCGTGGTGTTCCTCACATAGTTGTACTAATCACAGGGACTTGCACCATCCCGTGGTGTTCCTCACATAGTTGTACCAATCACAGGGACTTGCACCATCCCGTGGTGTTCCTCACATAGTTGTACCAATCACAGGGACTTGCACCATCCCGTGGTGTTCCTCACATAGTTGTCCTAATCGCAGGGACTCGCACTATCCCGTGGTGCTCCTCACATAGTTGTACTAATCACAGGGACTTGCACCATCCCGTGGTGTTCCTCACATAGTTGTACCAATCACAGGGACTTGCACCATCCCGTGGTGTTCCTCACATAGTTGTACCAATCACAGGGACTTGCACCATCCCGTGGTGTTCCTCACATAGTTGTACCAATCACAGGGACTTGCACCATCCCGTGGTGTTCCTCACATAGTTGTCCTAATCGCAGGGACTCGCACTATCCCGTGGTGCTCCTCACATAGTTGTACTAATCACAGGGACTTGCACCATCCCGTGGTGTTCCTCACATAGTTGTACCAATCACAGGGACTTGCACCATCCCGTGGTGTTCCTCACATAGTTGTACCAATCACAGGGACTTGCACCATCCCGTGGTGTTTCTCACATAGTTGTACCAATCACAGGGACTTGCACCATCCCGTGGTGTTCCTCACATAGTTGTCCTAATCGCAGGGACTCGCACTATCCCGTGGTGCTCCTCACATAGTTGTACTAATCACAGGGACTTGCACCATCCCGTGGTGTTCCTCACATAGTTGTACCAATCACAGGGACTTGCACCATCCCGTGGTGTTCCTCACATAGTTGTACCAATCACAGGGACTTGCACCATCCCGTGGTGTTCCTCACATAGTTGTACCAATCACAGGGACTTGCACCATCCCGTGGTGTTCCTCACATAGTTGTCCTAATCGCAGGGACTCGCACTATCCCGTGGTGCTCCTCACATAGTTGTACTAATCACAGGGACTTGCACCATCCCGTGGTGTTCCTCACATAGTTGTACCAATCACAGGGACTTGCACCATCCCGTGGTGTTCCTCACATAGTTGTACCAATCACAGGGACTTGCACCATCCCGTGGTGTTCCTCACATAGTTGTACCAATCACAGGGACTTGCACCATCCCGTGGTGTTCCTCACATAGTTGTACCAATCACAGGGACTTGCACCATCCCGTGGTGTTCCTCACATAGTGGGTACAAATCACAGGGACTTGCACCATCCCGTGGTGTTCCTCACATAGTGGGTACAAATCACAGGGACTTGCACCATCCCGTGGTGTTCCTCACATAGTTGTACCAATCACAGGGACTTGCACCATCCCGTGGTGTTCCTCACATAGTGGGTACAAATCACAGGGACTTGCACCATCCCGTGGTGTTTCTCACATAGTGGGTACAAATCACAGGCAACGTAAGACCGTGATTTTTCGCATATAGCGGTTCTAATCACATGTACTGGGAACCCATTGTGAACCGCTCTTTGCTGCTACTAATCACAAAACTACCGTGTATCTAACAGAGTGGTTTAACATAATGGAATATATCGATGTCTTACTTCTAAAACCTCGTATTTCCGAATACTCTTCCTGCCCGTTACATCCGTAAGACCGCCGGCGAGCTCGAGAGCTGCAGTCCCTTATTTGTAGCCAGTATCGAGTATTTGGGAGATAGTGGGTTCGGACCCCACTGGCGGGAGCCCTCAAGATGATTTACCGTGGTTTCCCATTTTCACACCAGGCAAATGCTGGGGCTGTACCTTAATTAAGGCCATGCCGTTTCCTTTCCTGTTCCATCGACGCCATAAGACCTATCTGTATCAGTGTGACGTAAAAAACTTGTAATAATAATAATAATAATAATAATAATGTTAGTAATTTATGCGAGGAAAAGTTCTATACACCGTGCGGGTATAGTGGGTGCGATTGCGAACTACGATTTACCGTTGCCTACTTCCTGGGGATCAACGCGCAACTCTTCGGTGTTCTTTTGTTATCTTTTGGTGGCATCAATAGTGTAAAAAATATTTTCTTGTGAAATCGGCTGATGACACTGATGTTGAATTTTTCATAGCAATGGTGTCCGACTCGTTGGCTGAACGGTCAGCGTACTAGCCTTCAGTTCAGAGGGTCCCGGGTTCGATTCCCGGCCGGGTCGGGGATTTTAGCCTTAATTGGTTAATTCCAATGGCACGGGGGCTGGGTGTATGTGTTGTCTTCACCATCATTTCATCCTCATCACGACGCGCAGGTCGCCTATTGACGTCCGAAACGGGGGAGGAGCTTACCGTCAGCTGTTTCCAATATGGCGGCGAGATAGTGACGGGATGTAAACACGACAGTGATCGGGTGTGCGTCTGTAGGATTTATTAAGTGTTCAAAATGTCTTTGGTGTCGTATGCGCAACTGTTGAGAGTTGTCGGAGATTTCATGCGTCCATTAGTGGAAGGGGAAGAGATATTCAAGCGTAATTACTTGATATGTGTAGGTAAAAAGTTTGAAACAGAAGATGAAACTGGTTGTGTTTACAATCATCCCACATCGATTCAAAACCGCACAAAGTTAATGTTGTCTTGAACAAGGGGGTGAAAATGTGAAGTGCAACTGTACATGTAAAGCGGGTTTGTCAGAGAAATGTTACCGCTGACACGCTAAATTCACCTTAACAGTTAAGCTACTGTAATTTTCCACTATTAGAGGTTGCGGAGTAATTTCTTAGCCAGGTGACGGGGGAGTTACCTGTTTTGTAAACTGTAATCTTGGGGAAGAAAGAAAATAATAATTCTACTAAGTAAATGTTGTAAAGCAAATAAATCCTAGGCTTTATACAGGCTTGTGTTGGAACAGCCCACATAAACTTAAATGTTCTTCCATTTTTACCATCAGCACAAAAGTTAGAACTTAGAACCGACAATAATAAGTATAAAAAAATTATAACTACCTACAGAATATGCAGAGCAAAGTTGGAAAATTATAATTTAAGAGTACTATAACCTCTACAGTCACAGCTGTTTGGGATTGAAGAATACTTGGTTTGTCCAATTCTACCAAATAATTAGGTTATGGCTTCTAATTTATGATGACCAGGCGAGTTGGCCGTGCGGTTAGGAGCGTGCAGCTGTGAGCTCGCATCCGGGAGATAGTGGGTTCGAACCCCACTGTCGGCAGCCCTGAAGATGGTTTTCCGTGGTATCCCATTTTCTCACCAGGCAAATGCTGGGGCTGTACCTTAATTAAGGCCACGGCTGCTTCCTTCCCATTCCTAGACCTTTCCCGTCACATCGTCGCCATAAGACCTCTCTGTGTCGGTGTAACGTAAAACAAATAGCAAAAAAAAGCTAATTTATGACGGCAAAATACTACATATTTTCTTTCATTGATAGAAGTATTATATAGGCAATTTAAATTCAGTGCTTAATTACTATCAGTTAAAGATATTACTCACATGTAGATAGTTAATTTACTGTCTGCTGTTACACATATGAAGAAGTTTACAAAGAGCGGATTACATTCTATGTGCGGCACAGAAGTATTAGGCTACAAGTTTATCAGTATTTTTGATGTAGCTAAATCTTTGTGAATACAAATTAGAGATAATAACTATCAATGAGTACAATAAACAGTACCGGTACCTACGCTGTGGAAAGAAGTCGTCTTCACGAGAATGCAGACTGCGCACTGTCATGTATCGCGCAACGCGTTTTCCAATTGACAGCGCGGAAACCCATCTTTCTCTCTGAACTTTTTGTACAGGAAAGTAGTGACCAGATTTCGCATCCGTTTTATACGATTTGCAACCTTATACAGAGCAGTACCTCCTCAAATTTGACAACTTTCTTTCTGTTTCCATCACGACGTCAATGCTTCGCCATGTAAATATACCTCACCAGTCACTATGTTGCAGCTTCAACATTCTACCGCGTGGCTGCGCCATCCAACTTTTCTGACGTCAATAGGAGTCAAATAGAAAGACTTGCACCTGGCGAGCCGAACCCGTCCTAGGATATCCCGGCACTAAAAGCCATACGACATTTCTTTCATAGCAATGGTGTTGGTGATTTAGATTTAGAACGTTCACATCGATTACGTTTTTGAATAGTTCTGTTGGGAAATAATGATAAAACCTCTCGGCGTGGAGCTGAGAAACATAAAAATATCTGCTTTTGATGAGCTGCAGTTGCATGAAACCGACTTTTCACAGAATTTTAATGAGCAGAGACTACAAATATTTCGCTCAATTAATCCTGGTAATAAAGACGGGGTCCGGCACTGTGGTGTAGTTGTTAGTGTGATTACCTGTCGCCCCCCCCCCTAAGGCCCAGATTCTATTTCCGGGTCTGCCACGAAATTTGAAAAGAGGTGCGAGGGCTGTGACGGGATTCACTCAGCCTCGGGAAGTCAACTGAGTAGAGGGGGGTTCGATTCCCACCTCAGCCACCCTCGAAGTGGTTTTCCGTGCTTTCCCACTTCTCCTCCAGGCAAATGCCGGGGTGGTACCTAACTTAAGGCCACGGCAGCTTCCTTCGCTCTTTCTTGTCTATTCCTTCCAACCTTCCCATACCCCCCACTAGGTCCCTGTTGAGCATAGTAGGTGGGGCCGTCTGGGCGAGGTACTGGTCCTCCTTACCAGTTGTATCACCCGACACAAAGTCTCACGCTCCAGGACAATGGCCTTTAGCCGGTCGAGGTGGGATCCCTCGCTGAGTACGAAGGGGAGACCAACCCTGGAGGGTAAAGGGCGTAAGTAAGTAAGGGAGTAAGTAAGTAAGTAAGTAAGTAAGTAAGAATTAAAGAACAAGTAGGGGGACAATAACATCAAATCTGATACGTTTTCCGATTACCATCACACTTCATCCAGGCTTTGGACTGGCTAGTCTCCTCTTGATTTTATAAGCACACAACACTAGTCCGATTGTTCCCTCCCCCCCCCCCCCATGGCACTACAGCCCTTTAAGGGCCTTGTCCTACCAAGCGATCGCTGCTCAGCCCGAAGGCCTGCAGATTACGAGGTGTCGTGTGGTCAGCACGACGAATCCTCTCGGCCGTTATTCTTGGCTTTCTAGACCGGGCCCGCTATCTCACCGTCAGATAGGTCCTCAATTCTAATTACGTAGGCTGAGTGGACCTGAAACCAGCCCTCAGGTCCAGGTAAAAATCCCTGACCTGGCCGGGAATCGATCACGGGGCCTCCCCTACACCACGGGGCTGGCAGTCTGATTGTTGCTTTACACAAATCCAAGTAACAGTATCGTTTTTCGTCTGACGCTTCTTCCTATAGCCTATGCGTATCCCTCAAAGTACGCACACAAACCGCCCTTAGTCGTAGTACAGAACTCTATGTTCCAATTCCAAAATTTTAAAAGCCGCACATTCTGATCTAATGATACAGATGTCCTGGCGTAAATATTTGGGGACTACGGGAAAACCGCAAGCATGTAGCTAACGACCTAGGTGGTACGGAAGGTCAGAACACCGAGAAAATTTACAATTGCAAAGTGTCTATAATAGAATGCAGGGGTGTAGAGATTCAAATTCTTTCTATTGACTTTATAGTTAATACGAAAGGATCATAGTTTTACCAAAGGACCTCTTGGGAAAGTCCTAACCTGCATGCCCCAAATCATCAACGCGATTTATAGCTTTTATCTTGGTTTTAGGCTAAGAATATCGAGGTAGGAGTTATATTTCTATTCACCAACAACATTAACTCTGTTTAAAATTTTACGGGAGAAAGGTTGGCCGGTAAAACAGGAAATCTAAGACGATAGCCTTTCAAGATTGCAGCTCATAGAGGGCTGGAAAAATTAACTGATAAAGAAAATCACAGCGACGAAGAATATAACCAGTATTATGCAACAAAACGTCCTAGGTTGGACCAACAGAACGCGCTACATACTTTTAAGACTATAATGACCTAGAAATCGTAACACACAGGTAGCCCTAAGATGAATTCTCGATTATATCTTATACCTTATATTGATACACGACTGGATGAATTTTTAATGTAGAATTAAGGATACTGTCTTCTTTTTGAGTGAAATATAGGCCATTATTTCTTGTCTTATTCTCTAGCATGTTAATGCTTTCTGCGACCAAATTCAATAACAACTCATTCTCTTAGAAAGTCATATTAAGCTTCTTCATTTCTGGTCGATAGTGGACATAATTTATGATCAATTATTTACAAAACCTCGAATGGAATAAAAAATCCACAGTTCTTTCCCTTCATGCAAGCAAATCAATGTTGAAAACATCCTAATAATAATAATGCTATTTGCTTTACGTCCCACTAACTACTCTTTTACGGTTTTCGGAGACGCCGAGGTGCCGGAATATAGTCCCGCGGGCGTTCTTTTACGTGCCAGTAAATCTACCGACACAAGGCTGACGTATTTGAGCACCTTCAAATACCACCGGACTGAGCCAGGATCGAACCTGCCAAGTTGGGGTCAGAGGGCCAGCGCCTCAACCGTCTGAGCCACTCAGCCCGGCGAAAACATCCTTGAGATATGAGCTACGAAGTTTAGGTAAATAAAACATAATAAAGTATGAGAATATATATTTATTTTGCCTAAAGTCCGACTCGTTGGCTGAATGGTCAGCGTACTGGCCTTCGGTTCAGAGGGTCCCGGGTTCGATTCCCGGCCGGGTCTGGGATTTTAACCTTCATTGGTTAATTCCAGTGGTTCGGGGCCTGGGTGTTTGTGCTGTTCCCAACATCCCTGCAACTCACACACCATATATAACACTATCCTCCACCACAATAACACGCAGTTACCTACACATGACAGATGCCGCCCACCCTCATCCGTGGGTCTGCCTTACAAGGGCTGCACTCGGCTAGAAATAGCCACACGAAATTATTATTATTATTTTGCCTAAAAATTACAATCATTTTCTTAATCATCGTTATCCAGTCGATTAGCTTAGCAGTTTGCCATTTTCTACCACTACGAGCGCTAGTTGCAGGTCAATGCAGAGTTTGGCTTAAGCCCCCATGACTACATTCGGCGTGGAATTTTTTTTTAAAAAAGCCTGAGGGTATTGAACCAAGGAACACATTACAGAAAGAATTATGTAAATAAATTAATTTGGCTAGGATTTTAATCAAAAAGAAAGCGAGTAAAGAGACCAGCGATTTTAGGCTGCTTTTTTAGAAACTGCATTTAGGCGGGAAGTGGTTTTCTAATTTTTTTTGTGTAGTTTAATAGAGCTATCCAAGACTCGCAATTTGAAGCCTTTCCGGGCCCTTTGTCCCTTCAACTTTAGGTACAGTTGAGGAAATCGCTCGATTTTACGTTTTTCATAGTAGCCCTATGGTGATCCCTACTTTGACTGCTAAGAAATGTTCTCAACATTAATGTACTCATTGTTTTCCGTGCGTCAGTGTAAAAGAATTTAAGTTTCATATAGGCTACAGATTGAAAAGAGAAATTAGGTTTTTCTAAACCGAGATAATACATTCTGTGGTAAATACAGAAGTGAGCGCTATCCGAGATTATGACATTATCCGAGTTTTCGGAAGTCTAAGATAACAGCAAAAGTAAATGACCTTGCTGAATAGGGGTCATGGCCCCCTTAGCATTTTGATCTAACGCTGCTGTAACGACCTCCTGGACATGTTGATAGGATGTCAGTTCCATGGCCTACCTTGCAGGTCCCTTTAAATCTGTGCTGGTCTGTACACAGCCATGTATGATACTCATTTAACACGTTAATTACATCGCTTGTGAGACTGGCATTGTTCTGACCGTGTGATAGACAGACAGACGGAAGCAACTCGGCGGAAGTCTGCTGACAAGATGGCGCCACTGTCTTCTTTTCACTCGCAGAGATGAGCCAGATGGTTGCTACCGCTTCATTGTGTCACATTTCACCGCCGAGTCGTGTGTCAATCTTCACATCTGTGGCGACAAACCATTCTGATCTCGTCACTCAGCCTGTTAGCGTTGATGTAAAGATTATCGACCCTCAACCATCGTTTTTGCCTTAAGATAATATTTCGTCGGGGAAGGAATCACACACATACAGTGTCAGAGGCACCACAATTTAGGCGTTGACTCCTTTCTATGTGTAGAGTTGCTCCACGTGTGGAACACATTTTACTTATTATTTTGCTGCTCTTCCCGAATCCTTGTGGGGTCACCGGTGCGACCTGTATCGCATCTTCGGACTCGGGCCTCTTCTACGCTTAAAATCCGCAATCCGGCCAGGAATCGAACCCAGGAACCTCTGAATGACGCTGACCAATAAGCCAACTTCCAGTCAGGTACGAGAAACACAATGTCACATTATTTCCATATCTGCAGTTCCCACTGGAGGAAGGTGGGATTAGAACCTATCACATTATTAAATATCTATCTAGCTCATTCCTTCAGGATGTGTGTAGAAATTAGGTTGAATTCGGGAGGTAACGACTTCAAGCCCCTATGTCAACAGATCTGAAATTGTTTCTCCGTGGTTTCCGAACTTTACACCAGGCAAGTGTTGGGGCTACACTTTATATTTTTGCAATTTGCTTTACGTCGCACCGACACAGGTAGGTCTTATGGCGACGATGAGATAGGAAAGGCTTAGGAATGGGAAAATAAGCGGCCGTGGCCTTAATTAAGGTACAGCTCCAGAATTTGCCTGGTGTGAAAATGGGAAGCCATGGAAAACCATCTCCAGGGCTACCGACAGTGGGGTTCGAACCCACTATCTCAAACTATGCAAACTCACAGCTGCACGCCCCTAACCGCACGGCCAACTCGCCCCGTGCACTTTATATTGAGGCGACTGGCATTTCCTATCACGTCGGTCCGATGTAAAACAACTCATGATAACTTCTTCTTCTTCCTCCCCCCAGTCTTTTCCAAAATTTATTGGGATTTGGATTTGCCTCATTTTTACGGCCGGATGCCCTTCCTGGTGCCAATCCTACGTGCAGGGAATCAATCGCTATTGCGCGTTTCTGTGAAATGTGATGGTGTATTGTATGTAGGCGAAGATACGTGTCTTAAAACAAACTCACAGTCCTCGCGCCAGAAGAATGAACTTAAACATACGCAGTAAAAATCCTCAGCCCCACCGCGAGTCGAACTCTGGAGCCTCAGAACAAATCATGACGTAAAACAAACAACAGAAAAGAAAAAGATCTCTGCCGGGCTGAGTGGTTCAGATGATTTAGGTGCTGGCCTTCTGATCCCAACTTAGCAGGTTCGATGGTATCTCAATGTGCTCAAATACGTCAGCCTCGTGTCGTTACTTTTAATGGCACGAAAAAGAGCTCCTGCGAGACTACATTCCGGCACCTCGGCGTCTCCGAAAACAGTCAAAGTGGTGAGTGGAACATCAAACCTCTAGCATTACTAGGAAAGGTCTCTCCTTCAGAATATCACAGAGTTTGGTTCAGACGGTAGAAGCGCTGGCCTGCAGAGCATAACTTTGCGGGTTCGAACCCAGCTCAGTCCAGTGGTGTTTGAAGGTGCTCAAATACCCCAGACTCGTGTTTGTAAACACGTAAAGGAACTGCAAGTCAAAATTCCAGCACTTCGGGTCTCCGCAAACCGTAGCATTTGATAGTGGGATGTCAAAGCAATAACATTTGTATTAAATATAATTGTATGGATAAGCCCACCCAGTGGGTTGGTTCCTTCGTTTCAGCTTGCATTCGGGAGACGGTAGGCTCGAATCCCACCGTCCCCTGACGTGCATCTCTGTACTTTCCCACTTTCAAACCAGGCTGTACCTTAATTTTAACCCTTTATCATCCTTACTTCACCGAAAAACTTCTACGTGTAAGTGCGATACTGTACCACTAATTTAGAATACACAGATATCGACAAACCTTCTCCACTTGATTATAATTTCCTTCAGAATATCTCAGAGCTTGATTTACTCACTATTATCAGATGCCATTTCGATTCTATTACTGCCATGTTTTTTATTATTTTTATTTGATCATCTGTCAACAGACGTAGACCCAGGACTCTCTCACCCGTGCCTACATGCCTTATGAAATCAAAATTCTTTCTTTCGAATTCGGCAATATCTTGACGTGTTCTATCTTTAATAATTATGTATTAATTAACACTCTAAGACCATGTTTGTAAACATATCTCTGTTATCAAGGGCAGAATACAATCAACTGCTTATTAGCTGTTTCTAGAAAGTCATGTGCAGAGATATAGCCTTATTAATTAAATATATTGTGATAACGGGGTCAGATTTCTTGCCAAAGGGACCCAAGAAGGACACTTTATATCCATGTTTCGTGACGTATCAGATGAAACATTTAGGTTTTAGATTTTTCCCTCGAACTTACTGCTCCTTAGTACCACTCAGAGGAAACATGTATCTTATGGAATATCATATACGTGAAGTCATTGTCAGATGAACGAGACCATGAGTACCGTTAGTGGGACAATTCGATCTACTCCCACATACTGGCTGCTTATTTCGAGTCATAGATCACCCCATGGATAGCAGGTGGCAAAGTTCATACTACTCACGGAGCGAAGCAGACTCAGCTCTAAACATCAAGCCATGTCAATATTAAAAGTTCTCTTTGAAGTAAAATATAACATCTCCTGCTCATGGAATGAAGACTGGCAACAAAATTGTTCGTAACACTGTCGAAGTTTGCCTTGCATTCTGAAAGATCTATCTTGTTTTGAGCCAAATCTATATGAACGATCCCTAGCCAAATCCAGACTGGTCCTTGAAAGGCGCTGAAATTGTCCGCGTAAGTGTGAAAAACTATCATCAAAATGTGACTGGTGTCGAGTTTAGCGGAGTGCGATGGAGCACAAAACCCGGGCGTATCGTGGTGGAGAATTAGATGATTCTGTAAACAAGATGTTGTGTATACTGCAGTTTTATACAGTTTGTTTAGGATCATGTGTTTTTATGTAGTAGTGAAGACTCCAGAGATTTCATGCTTCTGATGTTAGCTGTAGTGTAATTATTATAGAACTATCATACGCTTAATAATATTGGACTGAGACTCGTAAACATACAACTTCCCGTGCTATCAAGAGAACACCACAGTCAGTTGTTTATTATTTATCACTAGAAGGCCATGGACTGACAATATTATCAGTATAAAAGCACTATCAACTATTTATTGGTTATTACTAGAAGGCCGTGGGCTGAGGTTTGTAAAAATAATATTACCTATGCTAACAAGAGAAGTGCACTGTAGTTGTTACTAGAAGGCCATGGACTGAGGTTAGTAAAAATACTATTAGCTGTGCTATAAAGATAAGTGCGCTATAGGTGTTATTAGAAGGCTATGAACTGAGGTTAGTAAAAACACTATTACCTATGCTAACAATACAAGTGCACTGTAGTTATTAATAGAAGGCTATGGACTGAAGTTAGTAAAAATAATATTACTTGTGCTATCAAGAGAAATGCACTATAGTTGTTACTAGAAGGCTATGAACTGAGGTTAGTAAAAATACTATTAGCTGTGCTATCAAGAGAACTGGCTGTAGCTGGTACTAGAAGGCCATGGACTGAGGATTGTAAAAATACTATTCCCTGTGTTATCAAGAGAAGTGCACTATAGTTGTTACTAGAAGGCTATGGGCTGAGGATTGTAAAAGTACTATTAGCTGTGCTATCAAGAGAAGTGCGCTATATCTGTTACTAGAAGGCTATGAACAGAGGTTAGTAAACATACTATTAGCTGTGCTATCAAGATAAGTGCGCTGTAGCTGTTACTAGAAGGCTATGAACTGAGGTTAGTAAAAATACTATTAGCTGTGCTATCAAGAGAAGTGCGCTGTAGCTGTTACTAGAAGGCCATGAAATGAGGTTAGTAACAATACTATTAGTTGTGCTATCAAGAGGAATGCACTATAGTCGTTACTGGAGTGAGGTTTGCAAAAATACTATTACCTGTGCTATCAAGAGAAATGCACTATAGTTGCTGCCTGAAGGCTATGACCTGAGGTTTGTATATATACTATTGCCTGTGCTAACAAGAGAAGTACACTATAGTTGTTACTAGAAGGCCATGGACTGAGGTTAATAAAAATACTGTTAGCTGTGCTAACGAGAGAAGTGCACTATAGCTGTTACTAGAAGGCCATGGACTGAGGCTTGTAAAATATATACTATTGCCTGTGTTAACAAGGGAAGTGCACAATATTTAGCCTATTGAAATGAAATGTCGTATGGCTTTTAGTACCGGGATATCCCAGGACGGATTCGGCTCGCCAGGTGCAGGTCTTTCTATTTGACACCCGAAGGCGACCTGCGCGTCGTGATGATGAAGACAACACATACACCCAGTTCCTGTGCCATTGGAATTAACCAATTAAGGTTAAAATCTCCGACCCGGCCGGGAATCGAACCCGGGACCCTCTGAACCGAAGGCCAGTACGCTGACCGTTCAGCCAACGAGTCGGACTTTAGCCTATTATTAGACGGCCGTGGAGTGAGGTTTGTAAAAGTACTATTACTTGTGCAATCAAGAGAAATGCACTAAAGTTGCTGCCTGAAGGCTATGAACTGAGGTTTCTAAATATACTATTGCCTGTGCTAACAACAGAAGTGCACTATAGTTGTTACTAGAAGGCCATGGAATGAGGTTTGTAAAAATACTATTAGCCGCGCTATCAAGAGAAGTGCACTATAGTTCTTACTAGAAGGCCATGGACTGAGGCTTGCCGACAAGAGCAGAGCACTATCAACTGTTTATTAGTTATTACTAGAAGGCCGTGGACTGAGGTTTGTAAACATACCTGTGTTATCAAGAAAAGAGCTCCAACCACTATCACCTTACAGCACAACCTCCTTTGATGCGCTTCTCCCCGCCGCGTCGTCTCCTTTTTAGGGGGATTTTAAAAAGAAAACTTTTTCCCTTCAACTCTCTGTCTCCCTTTCCCTCTGTCATCTTCTTGCGAAAAGAAGAAAGAACGCGTCCTTACTCTTTTCCAGTTCATCCTTTTAATCTCATGTCTCTTGTACAGTCGCTTTCTACACTTGTGAGGCTTGCTATTATGAAAAAATAAATCTATTTCTCCTTGGAATGGCTAACTTTAAACACAGCCATTGAGACAAATATGTGAAGAAATCAGAACTAACTTGAATATTTTAACAACTCATACATATAATCCCTGTATTTTCACTCATAAATGTTGAGGAATAATAGAAGCAGCGTTATTTTCAATTTCAACTTGTTTCCATTTCTAAATGACTATTCCTAGATGTAAAGGAACTAAAGTCTCTTTAATATTGTAACTTACACTACACGGGAGACGGCATCTCAACAACGCAAAACCAACTCGGGAATAATTTATTTTTACCTCAGGCTTGACCTGTACGATACATATCAACGATATACTCTTGCAAGTTCTGGACGCAACTCGCCCAAGCTTCGAAGGGCTGTGAAGGTTGTTTCGCACGGCTCGGTTTAACAGTTCGCTTCTATTACCAAAGAAGAAGTATAGAATTCAACACACCAACCAAAATGGCTTCGCAATCGAGTTATCGTAGCTGTAGGCTATATTTTCATTGAGAAGATGGTGGAATCGAATTCCACTGCCCATAGTCCCAAAAATACTTTACCGTGATTTCCAGACGCTGACAGCTCGGTTCGAAAGGTTCTGGGTTCAATTTCCGAACGGAGTATGGATTTGAATTTCTCTGGTGTTGCGTTTATGTTAATCTACATCCCTTGACATTCAGACCATAGAAATAAGCAATGGTGATTACACATAGGATTGGCGTCAGCAAGGGCTTCCTGTCGTAAAACAGACTACAATGACTGGAGGAAGAACAGAAAGAATGAAAGAAAGAAAAGGGATGATTATCAACAACTGATCCGCAAAGGGAGCTATACAATTTTAACTCTTTATATGTTACTGGTGCCGGCTCCGTCGTGTAGGAGTAGCGCGGCTGCCTCTTACCCGTAGAACCCGAGTTCGATTCCAGGCCAGGCCAGGGATTTTTACCTGCATCTGAGGGCTGTTTCGAGGTCCACTCAGCCTACGTGATTACAGTTGAGGAGCTATCTGACATTGAGATAGTGGCCCCGGTCTAGGAAGCCAATAATAACGGCCGAGAGGATTCGTCGTGCTGACCACATGGCATCTTGTAATCTTCAGCCCTTCGGGCTGAGTGGCGGTCGCTTGGTAGGCCAAGGCTCTTCGGGGCTATTGCGCCATGGGGCTTGGTTTGGTATACGTTACTGGTAAGTGGATTTACCTCTAAGTTATGTGACTGAACACATTTATGTTGACCATTGTAACAGTTCTTAATGTTCTCTCGTAATAATGCTCGACACATCTTGAACATGCCGCTTCACTGACATTGAGACTGCGTGCTGAAAGGAAGCCAATGAAGGAGCGCAAGCAGAAAACGGTACGTGTCAACGATATAGGCTACTCTTGCAAGTTCCCGACGCAACTCACATAAGCGTTGAGAAATAGTGGACGAGTTTTTCTTTTCAAGTAATACTATAAGTAAATATTTCAGGAAAACTTGCAATATTCAAAACAGTCGGGATGAGTGGCTCAGTCGGTTGAGGCGCTGGTCTTCTGACTCCAACTTGGCAGGTTCTCTCCTGGCTCAGTTCGGTGGTATTTGAAGGTGCTCAAATACGTCAGCCTCGTGTCGGAAGATTTACTGGCACGTAAAAGAAATTCTTCAGGACGAAATTCCGGCACTTCGGCGTCGCTGAAAACCGTAGTAGTAGTAGTTAGTTAGATGTAAAACAAGTAACATTATTATTTTAATAACCAAAACCGAACTGGCGGTGAATAGGACGGCGCTAAACAGGACGGAAAGTCAGATAGTAATATTCGTAAACAGGGAAAGTCCTCTCAGTTGTAGTCACTGTATTAATGAGGTGATTGTGCCTCATGAGGTTCAATGAAAGTATGTAGGTTTTAATGTAAGGAAAGATCTTCAGTGGAGTAATCACATTAATAAGGTTGTTAACATTGCCTACCGGGCGAGTTGGCCGTGCGCGTAGAGGCGCGCGGCTGTGAGCTTGCATCCGGGAGATAGTAGGTTCGAATCCCACTATCGGCAGCCCTGAAAATGGTTTTCCGTGGTTTCCCATTTTCACACCAGGCAAATGCTGGGGCTGTACCTTAATTAAGGCCACGGCCGCTTCCTTCCAACTCCTAGGCCTTTCCTATTCCATCGTCGCCATAAGACCTATCTGTGTCGGTGCGACGTAAAGCCCCTAGCAAAAAAAAAAAAAAAGTTAACATTGCCGAGGTCTCATTGCAGTTGCTCATGATCATGGAACATATTTATTACTCAAAACAGTATAACATCTTCGGCAAAAATCCTTACCTTTGATTCCAGTTTTTCACTCGTTCGACACACAAATACCAATTCTTAAACATCCTAACAAAATGTATGTAAACAGAATGTGAATTTTTCATATTTCAATATTTATTCATGTCCTCAGTATTCTTCTTCTTCTTCTTCTTCTTCTTCTTCTTCTTCTTCTTCTTCTTCTTCTTCTCAACGCTAAGGTTAGTGGTAACATTGATGACTTCCAAGCATTTCCGTTCTTTGGCAATCAGCTTCATAGGCAACAGCTACGCTTGCCTTACATGTTCTCTATAAATTGCACTCTACTCTAGGTCTTCCTTTGCTCCACCCACCTTCCATTTTCCCTTCAAGCAGGGTGGTGCACCAGTCAGAATGACGAAGCACGTGTCTCATTTGCTCTTTTGAGGCCGTTTTCGTTTCTGACTTCATCAGTCCAAGGTATTGTTAGGAGTCGTCTAAAGGACCGCATCTCAAATACTTTGAGTTTCATCACATCTGCTTTTCGCAGGGTACATGTTTCTGAGCCCTAGCTTACAACACTCCATACAAAACTATTCACGAAGTGTTTTCATAGCTCCTGACAGATGGTCTTAGATGCGAGTAGAGAATTATTTTTTGAGAATGCTGCCTTCGCCCACGGTAGCTAGAAGAGAGACGGTAGGTGTCACGAGACGGATGCGCAGTAGACTGCCGTGGTCGTGACGTCACTGGACCGTCCCTCCCATTACACTACGCATTGTTTGGCGCGCTAATATCAGACGATATACTCTTTGGTGTTGGTGATTTCATTGTAAGCAGTGAATTTCGGTGCATTGCTGTTCGTCTGCGGTCTGCACATTGTTTCTTTAATTATTTAATTACTTTCGAGGCTTGCGAATGTTTTGAAAGTCGTGCACTTGTACATATCGTTCCTGAATGAAGTGAATTCCAGTGTATATGTCGTGTTTGTGCTGTTAAAATGCCATGCTGTGCGGTGGCAGGCTGTACAAACCATCCCAGCCCTAATATACTTTTGTCAAATAGGGCTCAATGCTCTATTGGATATTCATTATTATTATTATTATTATTATTATTATGTTTAGTATTATATTATATTTTACAGCAATAAAAAAGCAATAATGTTAGGACAGTACTTAATTTTTTCAGGAAAAGTAACAACATGCGGTATTTAATCCTGTGTATTTTATTTAGACTTTGTAAATCCACAGCCTGTTTCGAAATAATGAAATAATAGTTCTATGCAATATCTTAGTTGTTTTCGTGTGATTTTCTTTATTACAACATAAACGTGTTTGTGATAAGGAAGATAAGCTGATTTGCAGTAAGTTACAGCGCCTGGCAAACGGCCCACGGTCCGTTGACGTCACACGCTCCTGACCGGCTGCGCGTGACACCTATCGTCTCTTTTTAGCTACCGTGCCTTCGCCTGTGCAATCGGGGCGTTTACTTCTCTCGTACATTTTCCGTAAGGTGTTATTAGTTTCCTAAATTAGAATTCCATCCATCCATCCATCCATCCATCCATCCATCCATCCATCCATCCATCCATCCATCCATCCATCCATCCATCCATCCATCCATCCATCCATCCATCCATCCATCCATCCATCCATCCATCCATCCATCCATCCATCCATCCATCCATCCATCCATCCATCCATCCATCCATCCATCCATCCATCCATCCATCCATCCATCCATCCATCCATCCATCCATCCATCCATCCATCCATCCATCCATCCATCCATCCATCCATCCATCCATCCATCCATCCATCCATCCATCCATCCATCCATCCATCCATCCATCCATCCATCCATCCATCCATCCATCCATCCATCCATCCATCCATCCATCCATCCATCCATCCATCCATCCATCCATCCATCCATCCATCCATCCATCCATCCATCCATCCATCCATCCATCCATCCATCCATCCATCCATCCATCCATCCATCCATCCATCCATCCATCCATCCATCCATCCATCCATCCATCCATCCATCCATCCATCCATCCATCCATCCATCCATCCATCCATCCATCCATCCATCCATCCATCCATCCATCCATCCATCCATCCATCCATCCATCCATCCATCCATCCATCCATCCATCCATCCATCCATCCATCCATCCATCCATCCATCCATCCATCCATCCATCCATCCATCCATCCATCCATCCATCCATCCATCCATCCATCCATCCATCCATCCATCCATCCATCCATCCATCCATCCATCCATCCATCCATCCATCCATCCATCCATCCATCCATCCATCCATCCATCCATCCATCCATCCATCCATCCATCCATCCATCCATCCATCCATCCATCCATCCATCCATCCATCCATCCATCCATCCATCCATCCATCCATCCATCCATCCATCCATCCATCCATCCATCCATCCATCCATCCATCCATCCATCCATCCATCCATCCATCCATCCATCCATCCATCCATCCATCCATCCATCCATCCATCCATCCATCCATCCATCCATCCATCCATCCATCCATCCATCCATCCATCCATCCATCCATCCATCCATCCATCCATCCATCCATCCATCCATCCATCCATCCATCCATCCATCCATCCATCCATCCATCCATCCATCCATCCATCCATCCATCCATCCATCCATCCATCCATCCATCCATCCATCCATCCATCCATCCATCCATCCATCCATCCATCCATCCATCCATCCATCCATCCATCCATCCATCCATCCATCCATCAGCACATTCGGAGTTCGGTAATTATCCCTTCTACAGGCCGCCTTCTTGTTTATTCTCATATCGCACCTTCTTTTTAGTAGTTCGTTCATATGATGTAGTGAATTTTCCATATCTTCTTAATTTCCAGTGTTCAGTGCTATATCATCTGCAAATCGTATGGTACTGTACAGTTTGTCATTATCAAGTATTAATAATATTGACCTATAATGGTCACTAGGGTTCCGTATTGACTTAATCATAGTAATAGAGAGACGGATACTCCGCCTAGTCAATACTATGTATTAAAAATTTATTTACATATTTAATACATAGTATTGTCTAGGCGGATTATCCATCTCTCTATTTACCATTAACAAGTACGCTATATTTGTTGGTAGCTAAAAATTTCTTGATGGCTTTTTCTACATAGATGTTAAATAATAATGGTGATAATCCACATCCTTGTCTTACGCTCTTTCCAACTACTACTACTGAAATGTTTTATTTCCTGCCCAGAAGGGGGAGGCGGGCCTCTTAGACGGTGAGGCCGTCTCTCAGGCCGGGAGATTTGTTACGGCGAAGGAGGTGCTCGGAGAATGTGAGGGGGATGGCGGCCGTGGCCTATACTATGAACTGTCCCGGCATTCGCCTCAGTGCAGGAGAATAGATAACCATGGAAAACCATTCTCAGGACAGTCGACGGTGGAGACCAGCCCCTTCCCGTCTCCCGAATACAGAGGCGTAGAGCCACGGTACAGCTGTGGCCACTCCTCCTCTGCTCGGTTTGCCGGTCGGAGTGCAGAGCTGTTGGACCACGGACCAGCAGTGGCCACTTATGAGCCGAGATCCGCTCTGCACTTACCGACCCCCTTCCAATTTTAGCTTCAACTCTTTCCTTATCAAAGCTGTCTGGTTCTTGTAAAGGTGGTAGAGTATTTTTCTGTTCCTGTAATCTATTTTCAGCTTTGTTAGGATATCAAATAGCACATTCCAGTTTACGTAAAGTCTCTCTCTATATCAATGAACACAATTACCATTGGTCTGTCTATTTCTAGATATTTTTCGATAATGACTCTGAGAATAAGAATGGCTTCGCGTGTGCCTCTTCCCTTTCTAAATTGAAACTGTTTTTCTGAAATTGTTCTATAACGAGTTAAGAAAATATCGAAAAATAATTGGACATAACGTCTTATAAGGTTCCCTCATCGCATGTTAATTTACGGTTTCAATGAATGAATCTAAAAGACGTTTATACTAAAGGAGTAATTTACAAGGCGACATATCAAACCATACTTTAAGGCCGTCATTACACCCAGGAGTAGCAGACGTGTGGGGAAACAACCAATTGTATGGTATAATGAAATGTCTTTAGAACAGCTTCGGGAATCTTCTTAACGCTTCCTTTTCTCCTTGTACTTTTTTAAAAATCTCTTTCTCTCGACAATTCTTTTGAAGAATGAAAAGAAAGCCATTGATCGGGAGAACGAGTGAGGTGTTAGTAAAATGGTTTCTCCACTTGCTGAGAATAACGAAGCAGTGTGAGATAAAGGCGGTCTATTCTGTCAGTGCTGAATGCGAACCGTCAGTTCTTCCACCTCAACGGTAGCGGTGATCACCATGTTAATAGCCTATCCTGTGTACAGTCAGCGTCACATAAAGCTTACCATTTCACCCCCTTACCACAGAACCTAGTGATTAGTAGTAGGGTCGTATTCTGCGTGGCCACCCACACCTTGGAAACATTATGCAGACCGGACGAGTTGGCTGTGTAGTTAGGGACGAGCAGCTGTGAGCTTGCTTCCGGGAAATAGTGGGTTCGAACTCCATTGTCGGCAGTCCTGAAGACGATTTTCCGCGGTTTCCCATTTTCTCACCAGGAAAATGCTAGTGCAGTACCTCAATTAAAGTCACTGCCACTTCCCACTCCTAGTCCTTTCTTGTCACCTCGTCGCCGTAAGACCTACCTGTGTCGGTGTGACGTAAAGCAAATTGTATATACAGAATGTTAGTGGTATACCTGCAAATATTTCTTCTAGCAATAGAGAACGATGTGACGAACCACTATATATCAAACTTTTAGTAATCCTCGGAAGTTATTTTCGAGAGCAAATAGATGCGATGTTTTTACAATAGGTAGTATGCCTTGTTCTTTGGGAATGAATACATTCCCTTTGATAACAGGCGAGTCACGCGCCATCCGTGCCAAACTGGTTTCTGTTTATGTTTACGAGCAAATGTACTACTGTAACAGCTGAACACTAGCTATGCAATGCCAGAGATGTTACGTAACATACTTGTCAAACTGGTTTTATGTTTAAGAGCAACTGAACCACGATAACAGTTGAAGGCGGCTACTACAGCTGTGTATGCCATGTTACGTTACATTCTCGCCAGACTGGTTTTGTTGTTGTTAGTATTTAGTTTCCGTCTTAGGGGCTTCAGACAACCCCGGTCACCGGTTTCGGACCCTGGAGATATACCGAATTCTCAGCGTCAATACTGGTGTATTTGCTGTTACGTCCTTTAGGGGATTGGGATATCTGTGGTCATCAGCCCCATGGTGTAGTGAGTATAGAAATGACCTGAAAACCTGTATCGGTGCGGAACCTGTACGAGCATGTGATATAATTATTGGTTGGGATAGGCGCGCCGGGACGTGAAATACAGTACGATCCCCGTTGTGCATTGCGTAACGGTAGAAGAAGGATGGCAGTTCCTTACGCCAACGAAAGCAGTCATGGGATAGGATGTCCAAATGAGTAGCACTGGAATTGAATTATCGAAACACATCGAACGTTTAGTTTCAAAGGAGTAATGGACATGTTATATAACTAAATAAATGAAACGAACCTACATTTCGTGCCTCCTTCCGGGCTGAGTGGCTCAGACAGTTGAGGTGCAGGCCTTTTGACTCCAACGTCACAGGTACGAACCTGGCCTAGTCCGGGGGTATTTGAAGGTGCTCAAATACTGCAGGTCAGCCTCGTGTCAGTAGATTTGCTGGTACATAAAAAGAACTCCTGCGGGACTACATTCGGGCACCTCAGCGTCTATGAAAACTGCAGTAGTTTGTGGGACGTAAACCATTTAACGTTATGATTATTATTATTATTATTATTATTATTATTATTATTATTATTATTATTGGGTCATTAAAAGCTGAAATACGTGGAAGAAAATAGTAAAATATGCGTGGTTTAAGAGGAAACAATATGAAATGTACGTCACATGAGGCAGCATCGGTCGCAGTAGTTACCTACAGATTACTATGCGTAAGACGAGAACCAGGTCAAGCTCGTGGGGATGAGTCAGCTGTAATCTCGTATTGTGTATAAACATCAAACATACACATCAACAAGTCTAAGAAACATAAACAAGGTTACACGTTAGAGACATGTAGCTATTAACCTGAACTCCAGGTCGACGGTCGCCTTCATGACTACAGATGAGTTATCAAATTATACACAATTCACAGATGTCGAACGTATCTAAGAAGATTTCGCCACAACTACATCCTACATTTTACTATGATGGTGCTAATAACAAATCGCAGCAGATTACGCTACTGCGTGTTAAGATGATGTCGGTAGAATACATTATACCAGTTAAGACATAAGGCTGCAGTAGAAGAAGAGGAAGAAGAAGGTAACGAGAGCCACATAGTCAAGCAGGACAGAGCCGAACTAGGCGCACAATAGTGACACAGAATTAAGAATGGCGTAGTCGTAGGAACTACAGTCGCATTAGTAATACTATGTTGTAGAAAAGAATGAATTAACATACAGTAGGGGCTCCGTAATTCCAGGTGGAATAGAAAAGCACGGATTTACGAACGTTCACGAAAACGCCTGTGCACCAATAAATGTACCTATGTTAAACATTACTGTACAACAGTTTAGAAAACAAAAACATACAGATTGCCTTACACTAAAATAAATTTTAAACTTTATTTTGTAAATTAACAAAACACTCTAGGCAACCTTCTTAAGTTAAATGTTTACTTACAGTTCCTATTTCAGTAGTGATGAATATAAAACAATCATTTTATTGAATTTTTATGCGTGATAATGATGATGATGATGATGATTATTGCTGTTTTAAGGTCACCGCCCCTTAAAAAGGCAAAGTGTCTTCTTTTAACTCGTAGTGAATAAGAAACAAAATATAAATTGCTCGAAGCCTTTCCCGATAGATTCATGGAGGTCGACCCGAGTTCTGTTCTGCCACACGATACACAAGCAGCATATCATGGTATTTGTGGTATTCATACACTGGCATTTTTCAAATACTACTACTGATGCTACTACTACGGACGATAATTCGCATCTCTGACAGCTGTTATTCAGGTCAAGGTCAGTCAGACAGCTCATACCTATAGTCCGGTTTCATGTAAGGGGTGGGGAACCCGTCCAACCACATCCCCGTCGCTAGGAACAGCAGACAACCGAACCGGCACGTGACAGGTCTAGTGCTTTTGTCGAACTGCTTACGTGGAATCTTCTCCCACAGTGTGATTTCAATGTCATGGATTTTTGGGAGACCAACTCGCCGTATGCAGAAACACCCCGTGTTGACGTGTACGTAAATAAAGTTTGTTACGTCAGCGAAAGAATGCATGGGATAGGATTTCCAAGTGAGTAGTATCGGAATCGAATTGTCAAAAAATATCGAACGTTTTGTTTCATGCCAATAAGGGACATGTTATAAAAATGAATAAATTAAACGTACCTTCCTTTCGTGCTTCCAAACGAAAAGAACATGTTTAATGGTAAATTAAAGCATTCTAGCTTACTGCACCTTTTGCAGTGCCTGTTAAACGCATCAAAATAAACGTTGCCAGGCTGAGTGGCTAAGACGGTTCAAGCACTGGTTTCATGAACTTAGCAGGGTCGATCCTGGCTCAGTCCGCTGGTATTTGAAGGTGCTCCAATACGACCGTTTCTGATCGGTAGATTTACAGGCACGTTAAAGAATACCTGTGGACAAAATTCCGACACCGCGCGTCTCTATTGGCACGTAAGGATGTATAATAATAATAATAATAATAATAATAATTATTATTATTATTATTACTACTACTGGGCGAGGTGGCCGTGCGATTAGGAGCGCGCGGCTCTCAGCTTGCATCCGTCGAAAAGCCACTAGCAATATTATTATAATAACTGTCTTAGTCTATTATTACTACTAACTATTATGAAAATAAAAGTTAATCGCCCCACTCAAACTTCGTAGCTCGTAATCTGTCAGAAAACACTAAAGAAAATAGTGAACTCTTTTTTTGCTATTTGATTTACATCGCACCGACACAGATATGGATTAAGGTGACGATGGGATAGGAAAGGCCTAGGAATTGGAAGGAAACGGCCGTGGCCTTAATTAAGGTACAGCTCTGGCATTTGCCTGGTTTGAAAATGGGAAACCACGGAAAACCATATACAGGGCTGTCGAGAGTGTGGCTCGAACCCACTATCTCCCGATTACTGGATACTGGCCGCACTTAAACGACTGCAGCTATCGAGCTCGGTCATGGAAGAAAGCACACTCAGAAAGGATGAAATCCTTGTGGGTCCGCAAGAAGACTAACAGTTGAGATCTCGCGGCCCTTAGACTACTACTACTACTACTACTACTAACAACTGGACAGAGTAGAGAAAACTGTCAGCTGGCACACAGTCAAAAATGAAAACTCTCTGGGCGAAGAAGAAGCAGAAGGCCCCAGTAAAATGAGTCAAAACGAGGCCCATACTCATCAGCGAACCGCAGCGTATCGCGTATCGCAGTGTGCATTTGGCTGCAAACTGCTATTATTCCAAATATATCCAGTCATTTCCACCTTTGTATGCTCTATCAACTTAAGTTCCTCCTACTTTTCTACTTCTTTGTTTTAGGATTTTAGTTCGATGATACCATCCCATATACTTAGCATTGGCGACTGGTGGTCGGCCTTGTTGGGATGTAACGTGCAAATGATAACTACGTCTTTGTCTCAACACTTTATTGCTGCAACATACAAAACAAAAAAAGAATCTACAAGCGTAAAACTCCCCTTAGTTGCTAGTCCTTCCGTTAGGTGGCATTTGCTTGTACATTCAAACCTCAACATCGACGAGGTGTCCTACAAACTATATACACTGACAATGCCCAAACATTCCAAGCATACAGAGAACTTCAATTTTCATGCTCAGCAGTCTGAAGACTCATGAATATATGGCACATCACAATGTGACGTGGACGTTTATAGCTCCTTGGGCGCCTTGGTGGGGAGGATGGTGGGTGAGAATGATTGGCTCCACTAAACGCTGCCTTAGAAAGGTTCCAGGTCGCTCACAGGTCTAATCAGCATTGAAGCCGCCCTGAATTCACGTCCCATTGTTCAAGACGAAAGTAACTCTGAAGTGTTAACGCCCTCACATTTCCTCAACAACGAGAAACTCATGACCGTTCCAGTTGGACCTGAGCCAGTAAATAAGAAAGACCTTACAAGGGAATTTCGTACGAAGATGAAAATGGTTGAAGACTTTTGGCGAAAGTGGAAAAAGGAATACCTCCTTCAGCTGCGGAGCTACTACGAGGTCAAGTCCCCAACCAATAAACATCCGAGACTCGAGTAGGAAATGTTTCCTTCTTACAAGAAGACGTCCTGCCTAGCCATATATGGAAGAGAGACCGAGTCGACGAAGTCCTTCAGGGGAGAGACGGCCGAGTGAGAACAGCCAACCTTCATCTGCCAGATGGTTCAAGAGTCAGCCGACCGGTGCAACTGGTGATTCCTCTCGAAATCCACCAGGGTGGGGAAGATGATGAGGTTTGAATGTACAAGCAAATTCCACCTAACGGAAGGACTAGCAACTAAGTGAAGTTTTACGCTTTTAGATCCTCTTTTGTTCGTAAGTTTTAGTAATAAAGTATTGTAAGAAAGGCGTAGTTATCATTTGCACTTTACAACTCAACAGGCCCTATCTGAAGCTGGTTTTGGACCAAATGTTTCAGTGTCACATGAGTAGCTTAAAGAAATAACAAGCAACTATTATCGTTATGTAATGAACTACATTCCTATCAAAACTGAACTATATCCAGCAATTAAAACACAGGAAATAAGAGGCTAAATATACAGTATAGTCTCTCTTGAATTGAAAATTTGCCCTCCTGTTTTCCAATGGTGCAATATGTTGGTAATATTGTGGGTGGACCGGTATGGCATACCTTGTAGCATGGAAAAGAAATTTCCCATTGAGACAGGAGAGAAAGCATGCATGAGGTGATCTCCGCAGAGTGGTGCAATCTAACGGGAACATCTGGGGCTGTTTCTCGGTAGGGGGTTTGCTGGTCTCGTGCAACACTCAAGAACCGATATTGGCGAGCGTGCTACCTGATACTGTACAGACAAGCTAAGGCTTAAGGCTTAGGACTTGCCGTAGGAAAGCAAACCCCTGAGTTTGGTTCGAAGCCGGCAGCATTTATACAATCAGTCACTAGTGATCTGCATTTAGGGCAGTCGCTCAAGTGGCAGATTCCCTATCTGTTATTTTCCTAGCCTTTTCTTAAATGATTGCAAAGAAATTGAAAATTTATTGAACATCTCCCTTGGTAAGTTATTCCAATCCCTAACTCCCCTTCCTATAAACGAATATTTGCCCCAATTTGTCTTCTTGAATCTTCATATTGTGATCTTTCCTATTTTTAAAGACACCACTCAAACTTATTCGTCTACTGATGTCATTCCACGCCATCTCTCTACTGACCACTCGGAACATACCCCTTAGCCGAGCAGCTCGTCCCCTTTCTCCTAAGTCTTCCCAGCCCAAACTTTGCAACAATTTTGTAACGCTACTTTTTTGTTGGAAATCACTCACAACACCCTCCGAATCGTTTCTCGTGGTTTTCCATTCTGTTGCTCTAAGGCGAATGCCGTGGCAGTTACTGCGGCCAACAACCCCGACACCACCACAAATCTCCTGACCTAAGAGACGGCGCCACCGTGTATGAGGCCCATCTCCCCCCTTCAGGGGAGTAATTCAATCAATTTAGTAGTAGATTAGTAGTAGTAGTAGTAGTAGTAGCAGTAGTAGTAGTAGTAGTGGTAGTATATGGTTTGGCCATCTTCAGTGATAAGCAGAGGAATCAGCTGTGCGGTTCATGGATCGAATAGGCTTGTAGCAGATGGACAACCAGCCTAAGGAAGATGCTTTTGAAGAATGGAGGTCTCGGCAAAAGATTGGGAAGAATCACGAAGGACGTAATATCGTCGGGGTCGGTAAAGAACATGAGTTCACAATGAAGTTCGGATGGCAAAATTGAAAGTAGGAGTCGGGCACGCGGTCACCAACATAACCTAGACCTGACGTACCTTGGCCAACTAAGCAACCGCTCTTCTGACCCAAAGCCGGCAGATTACAATTTGAGGAGAGCACAGTTCAACGAATCCTCTTGGTAGTTGTTCTTGGCTTTCCAGACCGGAACCGCTACCTCACCGTCACATAGCTCCTCAGTTGTTGATATACGTAGGCTGAATGGACCTCCGACCAGCAATCAGATTCAGGTACATATCCCTGACCTGATCGGGAATTAAACCCAGGGTCTCCGGATAAGAGGCAGGCTCACTACGCCAGGATTAGAACACATGGAAGTTGCCTACCTGTTTGATCGCCTTTTAAAGCAGACAGCAGATGTCGTGCGTGAGTTCCACCGTCACCAAACACAGAGCGGTTACTTTCTGAATCATTCTCGAAAAAAAAAACATTCGTTGTGAAAAAATCCCCTCGCCGAAGTGAGAACTCTCTCAGATTGGCAGCACTGGTTTTAAACAATTCAACAAGGACTTCATTCACTGGCTTGAAGAAGTGCTGGTCAGCAATGGAAACAAGCCGGCTTCAAGATTGATGGAGTAAAATCCCCAAGTGTAGCTCATGATAATTTGGTGCCTTCTGCATTAGTGAAGCCTGGTGAAATCAGCTCTATCCCCTGCCGTCCTCATAAGGGTATGAGAATCCATTCCTGGGCCATTCTGTAAGTTTCTCATCCACCTGTACCTTCTTCAGCTTCGCCAAAGATGACCTTCAATTTCGTCTGACTCTTTGGTTGAAAGGTCAGCATACTGGCCATCGGTTCAGAGGGTCTCGGGTCGGGGAATTTAACCTTCATTGGTTAATTCCAATGGCTCGAGGGCTGGGTGTTTGTGCTGTCCCCAACATCCCTGCAACTCACACACCACACATAAAACTATCCTCCACCACAATAATACGCAGTTACCTACACATGGTCGATGCCGCCCACCCTCATCGGAGGGTCTGCCTTACAAGGGCTGCACTGGGCTAGAAATAGCCACACAAATGTTAAAAAAATTTGTAACCTTCAATTTTACCTTTTCAAATTTGCTTTTGTAGGTTTTAATTGTCATTCTTCATGTTAAGCCTAAATTTCGTCATGTTACTTGACTAAATTCATCAGTTCTCGAACCAACGATGTTCGATTTAGGACTACTTTATTGGTGGTATGATCAGTCCATGAAATGCGAAGCACTCTTCTCAAAATTCACATTTCAGTATGGTTCTACTCTGCGCAACGCGTTGTTCTTCAGCGTCAAAATCTCGTCATCATACAGAAGTATCTAGTGCATATAACACTTCACAAATTTATATCTAGTCTCCAAGGAAAGGCTATTATCGCAGAGTAGATTTCTTGTCTTCAGGAAGCTTGCCTGAGGCCGTTCAACTTGTTCTGAATCCAGTTAGTCGGTGATCCAACAACCTATAGCCTATGTCCAAACAGCTCGGATTATTTTGCCATAGATATTTAGAAAAATGCTGACCGTCACCGTTTCGACTGATAACCAAAATATTAGTTTTTATCAGCGCTGATCTTAAGACCAAGACCGTCTCCTTCAGCTGTTATTCTGCCCATTCGCCGCTGAAGACACTCAGCAAGGATGAGGACGTCATCTATGTATCTTAAATTACTTGATAGGCTACCAGTAAGTTAATGTTGATGTCATCTTCTGCATCTTGTAATGCCTTCTGGGTGGTAATTAATAACGTTAACGTGTTGTAGAGTTTTCCATTTGTCACGTCTAAAGATTTTTGTTTATCAATCTTGGAACTTAGGCGGTTAGTCGCTTTCATCTCAACAGTGTCAATATATGGGCCGCGAAACTTGGGACGTAAAACCAGGTAGAAATCAAATATCTGGAAGCATTTGAAGTATAATGGTACAGTAAAATGTTGAGAATTTCTTGGGCTGAAAATGTATCAGATATCCTTGACAAAGATAAGCAGAAAAAATCGCTGCTGGTATCAAGAAACGATGTCTTTTATGGTTGGGACATGCTATGCTCCACTCACACCTGATGTGGACGATAGAAGCAGGCCTCATCGAAGGGAAAGTTCCACGCGGAAGTCTCGAAACTCTTTCATGGATCAGGTCATGAAAGATATTGGTGCGGACCACAATGTGACTGTCTCGAAGATCGTAAAACTTGGAAAGCATTCATGATGATGATAATAATGATGATGATGATGCTTGTTGTTTAAAGAAGCCTAACATCTAGGTCATTGACCCCTAATGGTACGAAATGACACGAATTGTAATGACAACTTAGAGATCAAAACTTGATGATGAAGAATGAATGGATGATTATGAATGTAAAATAATCACCAGATCCAATTCACAATTATAAAGTTAAAAAATTCCCAAATCAATCCACCTTTCCAGAAGCTTGCTTGCTTGTTTTAAGGGGCCTAACATCGCAGGTCATCGGCCCTTTCCCAGAAGCAAACTTACAACATTGGTACATACTAACCAAGGGGCTGCTTCCAAAACAAATCCTGAATCAATGATGCTTGTTGTCTAAGGGGTCCAAAATCCAGGTCAATGGCCCCTCACAATGGTACTTATCGCTAGTAAAGAAAAACCATGATATTTCTCATGTATCTGTACTAATCACAAGTAACGTAGACTCACGGTGTTCCTCAGGATGATGTTGATGATAATGATGATGATTGTCGTTTAAAGGGGCCTAACATCTAGGTCATCGGCCTCTAATGGTACGAAACGTAATAACAAATTAAAAGTTCAAAATCATCCACTGACCAAAATAAAAATGTCATGAAGGATGAATTGATGGTTATGAATTTAAAACAATCAGTGGATCCAGCCCAATAACTATCATAAAATAGTATTACTGACAAAGGGACCACTCCTAAAACACAATCCTTAATCGAGGATGCTTGTTGTCTAAAGGGGTCCAAAGTCCAGGTCAACGGCCCCTCATAATTGTGCTTATCGCTAGTAAAGTAGAACCATGGTATTTGGCAAGTTGTGGTACTAATCAAAAACAGTCTCATGGTTCCAATACAATCATCCCTTGGTCGCCCCTTTTAGTCGCCTCTCACAATAGGCAGGGTATGCCGTGGGTGTATTTTTCGTTTGTATCCCCACCCACAGGGGGTAGACAGAGAGAAAAAGAAGAAAAAAGAAGCGGTCCGTCACTTCGAAAAATGAAATAACGGACGAAGAAAGGCAAGGGCCACGAAGGGCGTGAAAATGAAAGACTCCATAGGCCTCGAATGCTCTGATACAGTCGGGGTCGGAAAAGAACAAGAGTTGACCAAGGGAGGTCGGACATGATAGACGAAAGTGAAGAGCCTGGCACAAGTAAGTGGAAGCAATGCCAGGACTCAGCTAAGGGCCCCGTGGTCGCCAACCCACACTCCCAAGTTGAGAGCCCCTTGGGCCCCTTTTAGTCGCTTCTTACGACAGGCAGGGAATATCGTGGGTGTATTTTTCGTCTGCGTCTCCCACCAACAAAGGATGAGAGTCACAGGATTGAGAGGTAGTATAAAATGTGTGTTCGGCGGAAAGAGAAGTATTTCCAGATTCCCACTGTAAGAAGTTAAGCATATCATAATAACAAGTGTAGAGTGTAGACAGCTGTGACGAAGAGGCTGGACGGGACGCCTTGGCGTGGGGCTCCCCGCCCAGGATATGGGGCGCCAACCCCGTCAACCCCTCCCTCGGGGGCGGACCAGCCACTATTACTTGCTACAATGGCTGCTTTGCTTCGCTCCCACTTGAGCCCAGCGAATCAGTAAATGACTTATTAACGGAGCAAACTGAGAAACTAGTTCACTCCTCAACGAGGTAATTCTGGATAATTTAGATCAAAACGCAAACATCTGACTATGAAATGCGTGATAGCTGCAGTGTACTGTAGATAACACGATCGATTGGCTTTTGAAGCACAGAGCGCTTTCAACAACGCGGGTTCAGAACTCGCTTCAAATTCTGGTGCAATCATTTGTCATTTAAATGCGCTTATGTTACAAGTCGTTGTATTCATTTGTGACCGTCAGGCTATGAACTAAGGCTCTCCATCCTGTACGGTTTTCAGTTCTTCTTTAGAACTGTTGAAGAGGTAACCAAAACCAAACCAAACCCCATGGCACTACAGCCCTTGAAGAGCCTTGGCCTACCAAGCGACCGCTGCTCAGCCCGAAGGCCTGCAGATTACGAGGTGTCATGTGGTCAGCACGACGAATCCTCTCGGCCGTTATTCTTGGCTTTCTAGACCGGGGCCGCTATCTCACCGTCAGATAGCTCCTCAATTCTAATCACGTAGGCTGAGTGGACCTCGAACCAGCCCTCAGGTCCAGGTAAAAATCCCTGACCTGGCCGGGAATCGAACCCGGGGCCTCCGGGTAAGAGGCAGGAACGTTACCCCTACACCACGGGGGCCGGTTGAAGAGGTAACCGGTAAGCTTTTAAACATAGACTTAAGTTATAGTCGCTTAAGTAACAAAACCGCGTGTCAGACAATGCTCTTCCTATCCATTATTTTCCTTAAGACTGGTCACGCCAAATTTTCACTCTGCCATTGTTGTATCTCTTATGTTTTCTAAGAAAAATGTACCTAAAGATTAAAAAAAATGTCATTTAGGGAAATTTAATTTTAGCTGACAGCTGTGGAAGAGAGGCAGTGGTGCTGCCATCTTTAAATACTGTTAAAAATACACACTGTTTTGTTGCAGAAACACACGGGTTTTATACACAGTACTTTAGGATCCAGAAAAATTTAGAGACATTTCCTAATTCACTCCCGCTATCCCTTATTGATGTTTGCTTCCATGACCATTTTCTTCAATCTTGTTCTATCTGTTGTATCTTCTTACTCAGTCCTTCGTCCAGCATCTCATTCTGTACAATGTATCGGCATCTTCCTTTATATCTAGTACAGTGTAATTCTTCAGACCATGCCCTCTTGATTGGTGCATTCACATCAGACCGCATTGCATGGCTCTGTACTATCTCAGAATCTCTACTATTTTCTCCAGTCCTGCCATTTTTATAAAATCATAGTTTCTCCTCCTGTCTTCCAAAGAAATTCCCATTGCCCACCGTAACATTCAGATTTCTGTCCATTTATACAACTCCTCTTCCTTCTTCCTCAAAAACAAGTAAAGCTTAAAAGATGTTTTTTAAACACAACATGTGATGTTATTCTGAAGCCAAAAAGGAGTAGAACCTATCGTATTAAAAATAAGTTCAATTTTGGTAAGATAAACTGGGGTGTCTTTAATTCATAACATTGATACATTTGGCAAAGAAAAATTAAAAAATACGCATTAACCGGCTTGGATGGTGGGCTAATGTGAGGCGAATGGATGAGGGCAGGTTACCTACGAGAATAATAGACTCGGTTATGGAGAGTAAGAGAAGTAGAGGGAGACAAGAACTACGATGATTAGACTCAGTTCCTAATTATTTCAAGGTATAGAACTAAACTAGGCCACAGAGCTAGTTGTAGTGGGTTTTAGTAAATTCACAGAGGCTTGCAGACTGAACGCTGAAAGGCACAAAAGTCTGTAATGTAAATATATGTATCATATTTTGGACTGAAAATCCTAAAACTGATATAAGTAGGCCTATAGATTATTTCATTGTAAATAGCAAAGGTAGTAGCTTGAGGTCTTAAAAATGAGAAAGAGGATGCAAAAAATCCACAGTTCTTTTTCTTCAACGTTGAAAACATCCTAGGGATGATGACACGCACCAGACTGATGATTGTTCACTGGAAACTCAACCGTATCCGGTCGATTCGATTAGCAGTTTGCCTTTTTCTAGCACTACGAGCGCTAATGTGAGTCAATGCATCGTTTCGCTTAAGCACCACTACGAGCGCTATTGTGAGTCAATGCATCGTTTCGCTTAAGCACCACTACGATCGCTAATGCGAGTCAATGCAGAGTTTCGCTTAAGCACCACTACGAGCGCTAATGTGAGTCAATGCATCGTTTCGCTTAAGCACCACTACGAGCGCTATTGTGAGTCAATGCATCGTTTCGCTTAAGCACCACTACGATCGCTAATGTGAGTCAATGCATCGTTTCGCTTAAGCACCACTACGAGCGCTAATGTGAGTCAATGCATCGTTTCGCTTAAGCACCACTACGAGCGCTATTGTGAGTCAATGCATCGTTTCGCTTAAGCACCACTACGAGCGCTATTGTGAGTCAATGCATCGTTTCGCTTAAGCACCACTACGATCGCTAATGTGAGTCAATGCATCGTTTCGCTTAAGCACCACTACAAGCGCTATTGTGAGTCAATGCATCGTTTCGCTTAAGCACCACTACGAGCGCTAATGTGAGTCAATGCATCGTTTCGCTTAAGCACCACTACGAGCGCTATTGTGAGTCAATGCATCGTTTCGCTTAAGCACCACTACCAGCGCTAATGTGAGTCAATGCATCGTTTCGCTTAAGCACCACTACGAGCGCTATTGTGAGTCAATGCATCGTTTCGCTTAAGCACCACTACCAGCGCTAATGTGAGTCAATGCATCGTTTCGCTTAAGCACCACTACGAGCGCTAATGTGAGTCAATGCAGAGTTTCGCTTAAGCACCACTACGAGCGCTAATGTGAGTCAATGCAGAGTTTCGCGTAAGCACCACTACGAGCGCTATTGTGAGTCAATGCATCGTTTCGCTTAAGCACCACTACGATCGCTATTGTGAGTCAATGCAGAGTTTCACATAAGCCCTTACAACAACATTTTGTGTGAACATTAAAAAATATAAAAGAAAACATCAGCTGATACTGAACCAACAAACACATCACAGAAAGAATCATGCAAATAAGTCCGGGCTGACTGCCTCAGACAGTTGAGCCGCTGGCCTTCTGATCCTAACTTGGCAGATTCGATCCTGGCTCAGTCCGGTGCTATTTGAAAGTGCTCAAATACATCAGCCTCGTGTTGGTAGATTTGCTGGCACGTTAAAGAACTCTTGCGGGACAAAATTTAGGACAATCGGCTTCTCCGCAAACCGTAAAAGTAGTTAGTGTGATAAAGCAAATGAAATTATTAAAAAGAAAACGAGGAAAGGAACAGCGATTTTAGGCTGTTTGTCCGAAACTGCATTTAGGTCGAAAGTGATTCTCAATTTTTTTTAAAAATTTATGCAGATAACCAAGACTCACAATTTGAAACCATTCCGGGCCTTTTAGCCCTTCAACGTTCAGCACAATTGAGGAAATTGCTTAATTTTATGTTTTTCATAGTATTGGGACCCTACTTTGTGTGCTAAAAAGTGTTTTCAGTAATAAAATGCTACGCGTCTGTAACATAATAGCTTGATGCATTTGTGACATTGACTACGTTGCGATCACTGAGGAAAAAAATCTCATTTTCACCTGCTTTTAAACATAAACCATTTTTGGATAAACCATATTTTCTTATGGAGAACTAAGCGCGTAATTTCTCTTTGGCAAGTTTTGTCTCTCTCATGTTTAGTCTCTTCTGCTAGTTGTTTTACGTCGCACCGACACAGATAGGTCTTACGGCGACGATGGGACAGGAACGGGCTAGGAGTGGGAAGGAAGTGGCGGTGGCCTTAATTAAGGTACAGCCCCAGCATTTGCCTGGTGTGAAAATGGGAAACCACGGAAAACCATTTTCAGGGCTGCCGACAGTGGGATTCGAACCTACTATCTCCCGAATACTGGATACTGGCCGCACTTAAGCGACTGCAGGTATCGAGCTCGGTCTCTCATGTTTAGGATCCCTTATCCAACTCTACTAATAAAAAAGTGAATACACACTTTCCAAGTCCAGGTTTCCTTAAATCCACGGCTGTAACTTGCCCTGTCCTGGGCTTTTCCTATCCCATCACTGCCGGAAACTTATCTAAGTTAGTGCAAAAATATACAAGCAGCAAAGGAGAAGAAAAATATTTTTTTGAGCTTACACCTCGCCAGTGAACGAGAGTACTAGAAAGTCTCTATTATACAGTTAAACAGCTCGCTACTCCACTCCATTCATCTCCTTAGCATTAATAAGTTTGTTGACGTCGTGTATCTCGATCTACAATGTTGCAAACACAAACAACAATTTGCAATTTTAATATACTTCGTCTCGAACGGCTAACAAGTGCGGTAGAATGTGTAGATTAGAATGTCAAGTGTGGGGAATATCTACTTGGGTACGAACGACAATATCTTAAGATGTAAGAGGGAAAATCTGGAGGAAATCACTGCTAATCTGCATGTAGCTGCTTATCATATTCCAGAGGATAGTTACGAGAACACAACATTGAATGACTGTTGCAGAGATGATGTTACAAGGAGACACACTACGCACGTGTCATCTGGGGTTCGGTTCCTGTTGGGTGGGGTTATTGAGCATGGTCCGAAGAGGTTAAAATATCAAGACGCAACTCCGCACATTTTAGAGAAATATAGATTTAAAAATTTCGCTTTGGTTCAAATGTTTCAGTATCCTTAGCACTTGTGGGTGCACATCTCCCATCGCGGCGACCCAGCACTGACATATCCCTTTCATAACATTTGTGCTTGCTACTTAATTCCTTTTATGTACCGGAAGGCTATTTGCAACTTTTGCGTCAAGAAAAATACGAATGTCATTGACTTTATTTTTGATATTATGCCCATGCATTAAATTAATAATTCTTCCTTTTTCATAGTCCATTTACTGTCCATGGTTGGTTTTCCCTCGGACACAGCGAGGGACTCCACCTCTACCGCCTTAAGGGCAGTATCCTGGAGCGTGATACTTTGGGTCGGGGGATACAACTGAAGAGGAAGACCTGTACCTCGCCCAGGCGGCCTCCCCTGCTATCCTGAACAGAGGCCTTGTGGGGGAGATGGGAAGATTGGAAGGGATAGACAAGGAAGAGAGTATGAAGCACCCATGGCCTTAACTTACGTAACATCCCGGCATTTGCCTGGAGAAGAAGTGGGAAATCACGGAAAACTATTTCGAGGATGGCTGAGGAGGAAATCGAACCCCGCTACGCAGTTGATTTCCCTGTTTCAGTTCTCGTCACACGTTTCAAATTTCGTGACAGAGCCGGGAATCGAATCCTAGCCTCCAGGGATGACAGCTAATCACAATAATCACTATACCACAGAGGTGGACATAAATTAATAATAAACCCCAAACATTAATCACCTTTTAAAAGCAAATTAGAAAGGAAAAATATGTCGATGGAATCCAGGTTTCCGGGACAGAAGACTGACATGCTCCCACAAGCACTAAGCATAGTCTACTCTAACACTTACAGCATGTGTAACTTTTAGTCTATTTAAACGAAAGTGAAATTATTAAATCTATATTTCTCTAAAATGTGGGGAGTTGCATCTTGATATTTGACCTATTCTGACAATGCTCTATAACCCCAACAAAAATTAACCGAACCCCAGATGACACGTGCGTAGCGTCTACTTGTAAGTGTAACAACAGCAACTCTCCAACAGTCATTCAATGCAGTGTCCTCCCACCTACATTATTCTACGTAATGTTCTGGAATATGATAAGGAGCGTATTGTCTGACAGCGTGGGGGGATAGGGCGTACGCCATGCCGCTACCATTTAAATTCGGCATTTAGAGCTTTAGTTCGCCTCTGTGGTGTAGTGGTTAGCGTGATTAGCTGCCATCCCCGGATAGATAGATAGATATATAGATAGACATGATTTATTTTAACTGGCAAAGTTAGGGACACATGTCCCTGTCTTACACTTAACCAGTGAAATACATAATTAACATAAAAATATATAACATACTGAATAAATGAAAAAAGAGACTGAAACAAATTTCTACGGTACTATGCTATCCTGCTGTACATAAAAATAACTATTATAATACACAATATAAATTAACATTTTGCTTCCTGCGAAGAAATTAACATACAACAAAGAACGAATTACAATTTCAATAATAATAATAATAATAATAATAATAATAATATAGATAAACCTACTAATATTTACAATTAATTTGTCCAATTCCAGAAGTATATCACATTGACGAATGTTCAGTTTTCATGTGTTTACTGTGGGTGAAAAACATTGCAAAATGGGGATAGGGATAAGGATAACTATGCAGGAAAACCACAGCTGAGTACTTTCTAACACTACTGATGAATAATAATAATAATAATAATAATAATAATAATAATAATAATAATAATAATAATAATAATAATAAGAGGAATAAGAGGAATAAGAAGAATGACCATTAGAAGAAGAAGAAGAAGAAGAAGAATGACCATTAGAAGAAGAAGAAGAATGACCATTAGAAGAAGAAGAAGAAGAAGAAGAAGAAGAAGACTGTCGCACTACGAGCTCGTTTCATAGAGATATTTTGAACACATACTTTTAAATCTTCCGTGGTTTGATATCCCTCTGATATCCCTCTGCCCGGGTTCGATTCCCGGCTCTGGCACGAAAATTTGAAAAGTGGTACGAGGGCTGGAACGGGGTCCACTCAGCTTCGGGAGGTCAACTGAGTAGAGGTGGGTTCGATTCCCACCTCAGCCATCCTGGAAGTGGTTTTCCGTGGTTTCCCACTTCTCCTCCAGGCGAATGCCGGGATGGTACCTAACTTAAGGCCATGGCCGCTTCCTTCCCTCTTCCTTGCCTATCCCTTCCAATCTTCGCATCCCTCCACAAGGCCCCTGTTCAGCATAGCAGGTGAGGCCGTCTGGGCGAGGTACTGGTCATACTCCCCAGTTGTATCCCCGACCAAGAGTCTGAAGCTCCAGGACACTGCCCTTGAGGCGGTAGAGGAGGGATCCCTCGCTAAGTCCGAGGGAAATACCGAACCTGGAGGGTAAACAGATGATGATGATGTTTTAGAGCTTTAAAAATGGAATTAGGTCAAAAGTGGTAACTGGATTTAGAAGAGGAAGAATTAGGGGGATTTTAAAGTTAAAACTGAAAATTCAGTTGTTTGATCAAAAAATTGCAACATTTCAGTCATGACTCCCCTTATAAGAATAATTACTGCCACCAACATAAAGCGAGAAGTAATTAAACTATCTGATGGGGACAGAAATAAATCCGTATCGCCATTTAGAAAGCCTGGAAGGTATGCAAAGCCACCTAACAGCCTGGACGGAACAGTTGCCGGCCTAACTCCCAGCTATTCCACTGCAAAGACACGTGTGTAGAGCGGGTTGTGGCCTCCCCAGGCGGAAAAATCTGCTGTATGGTTTACATTGCCAACGGACTTGTGTTCTCACCAAAGATACGGGTGAAAACTACAGTCGAAACTGTTTTGTTGCGACATCGCTTTTAACGACGTACTGGATATAGCGACGAAATCTAATGGTTCCGTCTAAATCGTATATAAAGACTGTATTTAAAAAAAATGCTTAATACGACGCCGCTTATAACGACGTATCGTATTTTTAATCACATCTTCGGATTAATATATCGACTAGGACGTCCTGTGTTGATTTTTGTTCAATACGCGTTTGCTGACAACAATGCAGAGCTTATTTTCAAATTCTTGTTTTCAGTAAAGTGTTTAATATTGAACAAAAGTCGCACGTAATATGGCGATTACAAAATGGGGAAACAAACGTCAGTATCGCGAAGGAATTGGATGTAACACACTCAATTATTTCTACAGTTTGAAAGGACAGAGAGAACGTCTCATTTATTAGCTAAGACCGTGTGCGACATTATTGATCAATTTAAATTGTTGCTACTTTTTTCTCACTTATTATTTTACATTTTGCTTCTGTTCATCCTCTGTCTCGACACCATCGGCACAGAAGTGTTAACACTACACCCTTGGACTGTACTCTATGTTGATGACGTTATGATCGCCTGTGAATTCCGCCAAGATTTGTAACAACTAGTCCAACGCTCGAAAGACTTCTTGGAGAGATATGGCCTGCGACTTAACTTCGGGGAGACTGAGTACCTAGAGTGTGGGGTACAAAGTGATGGGTCAATTAACATCGACGGTATTTAAACCAGAGCGCAAAAGTGAGAATAGGAGATGAGCTGAGTGAAGAAATTGAATTAGGAAGAGATGTAAGACAGGGCTGCTCTTTATCACCGACACTGTTCAACATCTACCTCGAAGAAATAATCAATGAAAGTTTTAATGGAAATAGTGGAGTTTGTGTTCGAGGTAGGAGAGTAGAATGTATAATATTTGCAGATGATATGGTTGTGATGGGAGAAAGCGAACGTGAAATGATACAAATGTTAGATAAACTCAACATGAAACTAGAAGAATATGGAATGAGAAAAAATAAGAAGAAGACGAAAAGTATGATAATTGGAGGAAAAGGTAGAAGTTGTCATATTAGTATAGGGGGAGAAGAAATAGAGCAAGTCAGTAACTTCAAGTATTTGGGAAGTATGATATGATATGCACAACAGAAATTAAGAAAAGAATTGCCATAGCAAAAGAAGGCTTTAAGAAAAAATCAAAATTATTTTGTGGACCACTAAACAAAGATTTGAGGAAAAGACTTGCTAAGTGTTACATTTGGAGCATAGCGCTGTATGGCGCAGAGACTTGGCCATTGAGAAAAAAAGATGAGAGAAGATTGGAGGCACTAGAGGTGTGGGTATGGAGGACGAGTGAAATGGGAAGACCGGGTAAGGAATGAGGAGGTATTACGAAGAGTTGGAGAAGAACGAACTATGTTACGAATCATTAGAAGGAGAAAACTGAACTGAGTCGGACATTGTTTGAGGAGGGACTGTTTACTGAAAGAAGGAATAGAAGGAATGGTGAAAGGCAAACGAGGAAGAGGAAGGAAAATGTATCAAATGTTGGACAATATCCAAGGAAATAAATATTCGGACATGAAAAACTTGGCGCAGGACAGGCAACAGTGAAAGAGGTTCATCCCATGACAAGACCTGCCATAAGGCAGAATACCTAGATGATGATGATGCATTGATATTCTGACATCCTCCCAATGTAAATATCTGGGAGCACTTATCCAGTCGGATGGTGACACGCTCTCAGATGTTCGAAGCAGAATCAACGCTGCCTGGACGAAGTAGCGCCAAGTCATGGGAGTCCTTTTTTTTTATCGGAGCTTTCCAATGTATCTGAAATTCAAAATATATAGAAGCATCATTAGACCAGTGGCACTGTATGGAACCTGGTGTTGGCCAGTTACAAGGAGACACGAACAACAACTGCATGCCATGAAGATGAAGATGCTTCGCTGGCCAATGGGATTCACTAGACTGGATCACATCAGAAATGAGGATGTTGGAATGGGATTTAGTGTGTAGGGTCGTTTGCGACGGTATGGCCACGTGCTACGCAGAAACGGTTCTTCAGTTGCAAAATGGGCCACAGACCACGAGGGCAACCAAAGAAGCGCTGGATCGACACTGCGGGAGGACATACATGTGCCGGAAGTCTCTCCTAAAGATGCACAAGATCGCAACGAGCGTAAAAGAAAGTGCACAACAGCAGACTCTGCAATAAAGCGGGATAAATGCTAAGGAGAAAAATAAGAATTATTTTATATTTTCCTGACATATTGTACATTCTGTACGTCCTCTAAATCCCACTCGTAAATACTACAGTGTATTGGAAAGGACTTATTTCACTTATGGTTTTTGAAGTCTTAAGTATATTCTGTTAATTAACCGTGTAAGAGTGCAGCAAAGAAAAATATAATATAACATACCGGTTTGTGCGACTATCTTCTATAAAGACCATTAATTGGCTGTCCGTTATAATCAGTTTCAGATTTACTTCGTACAATTAATGTCTGTATTATTAATCAGTTTGCACTTCATCCCTTGTCTTCCAGACATGGGCCATAAAAACACTGAGTGCAGCCCGTTTAGGTTTCATGAATAATCCCAGTAAGCATTGTTTTCCCTGACGACTCGAGAGAGAGACTGCAGTAAAGCTGCTACTTGTAGGGCGAACTTCACGACCAGTGGAGTCGCCACAGAAATCTTTAGTGCAGCTCAACCAACGGAAACTCACGAGTGTCTTCTTTTATGTCCAGCAGAGCTCAGAGTGACCTGGTACATGTTTAATAAAGTGTGGTAACAGCTTGTAAAAGAGGGGCGCTTCATAACGTTGTGCGCTCTTCGTCCTTTAACATAAACTCTGTGTTGTGTTCTAGTCTGTCTTTAAGGGAACCTGGGACACATTTTCTTATTTTCCACAATTTTTGAGCAATCACAATGAAATTTGTATGGAATATGTAGGACTATTATGGAAAGAATATGTCTTTATTTCAGCTTAATATCCTTATTAGTTTATGAGATATGGTGTACTTTGTGTTCATGACACTCGCGAAACAGGCAACATTCAAAAAGTTCCCTGCGGTATGGATTTTTACCTGAGAGTTTGAAAACTTGTGAAATGATTCTTCCTTATAACATTAAAAAACTCTAGGATGGAATTTTTGATTCACCCTATATTGTTCAATTAACTCCTGTTTCAAATTTTTAATTTTATTTCATGTAATTTTCCACTATTTTTCTGCACATTTTGCCTCATAAAATGAGTATATTGAAGAAGAATGCAAAATCCATCCTACAATTTCTTTGTTAGGTCACATAGAAGCTACACACCAACTTTGGTAAATATAGGTTTAGATTTGACCCGCATGGAACACTGCAGGTTACAAAAAATTGTGTTTTGAGTTAAATGTATTTTCGTTCTAAAACCATTAAAAATTTTCATAATGGCTTTTCGAAATCTCTTAAAATTCACCAGTACTATACCTCCTACCCTCTTGCTTCTTCTTGGCTTCCTCCCTGTGCACCTTGAGGATTTTCAGATTTTTTCCTGGCTGTTTTCTTTTGTTGTGTGACTGAACGCTGGCTGTCAAATTTTCTTCTTTCATATCTCTGTGTGGCAAGTTTGGTGGATACTGGTGAAAGTTTATAATTCCTTACAGCCATTTTCATTTCTTGTGTTGCACTGCATCACATGTATTCTGAAACTGCATTAGAAACAGCTATTCCAAGTCTTTTTGAGGACACAAAGGTCTCTTTTGGGCACTTTTTCCATATACATGCATGAAGACTTTCATTGGAATTTTGAGTAGCCCCTCTACAACATCTAGACAGAAGTTCTGTTGATGCCAGCCTTTGGTATACAGGCACAATTTTCAGTAGCATTGCAGTTGTGAATTAAACTGACATTTTTTTTGTGGGTTTTGAGGGGTTTGTCCTGTTGCGATACTCTTGTTGTAGAAGCACCATGATTCGGGTCCTAAGAGGCATTTCTTATGCTTAGGATCTTCATCTGTGGAGGAGTAATGTTATAGTGAGGCATATATTGCAGATTTTATATTATCTACTGAGGGAATATTTGGACATATTGCCTGCCTATAATAATTTTTTAGCTTCTTTCAAACTTACAGGCCCCCTTCCACCAAGTGCAGTTCCTTTTACTTTCCACTTTTTCACCAAATTCCTGAAACCAGTCCCCATCCTTTTGGCAACATGGTTAATCCACTCTTCTTTCTTCAATTGTACATCTGGTCAATATACTGCTTCATTTAAAAGGTGGAGAAATGTTTTGGCATCCCCATCAGAAAGCACAGTTGTGTAGTGCATGCCACATTCTTCCACTGATCTTTTCCATAAAATATCAGCTGCAAATACTTCCATTGCTACAGATGATCCCTCATAATTCCTGGAGCATTTCCCCACATGCTTTATGACCTTCCAGCCATATATTATATTCTGGAGAATCATCACCCAGTTCATGAGCAGTTACAACACACATGTGACAATATTTAGATGACCCATGATAATCTATAACTAATCCACTCAGAATGTCAATCACTATGCCAATGCCATAGAGAGATGTATGGCCACGCTTGTGCCATGTTCCATCAAATGATACAGCAATGTCAAACACTTGTTTACCTACATTGGATGGATCTACTTCCTCATGATTTGATATAATATTCACTAACAATTTCCCACAACCTTGCTTGCAGTTCACGAAACTGATCAAAACAAACCCAATAGTAAACAAGGAAGTGTATAGGCTGATGTCAGGCTGTCCACTAACTTATTAAATATATGCATTTGGTTACAACTCTCAAACATATTAAAATACTACTTATATAAACACATATAATTTTTTCAAGTCAAACATGTCACTAGAATGGATATAATTTAAACATGTTCTAAAATATAAAGTTTTATGTTGACTAAATTGTAGGTTGAAGTGGTTCATAACATAGCCAAAAGATGGCAGTATATATTCCAATATTCAAGAATTGTGTCATCTCAATGCTACTGTAAAGAGGGAATTAATGCTAACAGAAGGGACACGGATAGCCAAGCATACAGAGAAAAGGGGGCGTGGTGGAGAATCAAATGACCGTGCAGAGCCACTTTGAAACGGCTGTAACTACGTCAAAAATAGTCGCAGCGGCACAAAACCACTTTTGTTATGTAGAGCAAGGTTAATATAATTTATTTATGCCAGAATTCAAATTTCGACAATTTCATCCATTTACCGAAAAAAAAATGTGAATTACATGTATGGTCTTCTCGAACAGAACATCAACTGTTCCATGTTAAAGAGATAACTTGTTTAACACCAATTCTACGTAAAAAATCGGGATATAATTTTCATCCTCCTCCAAGCACAGGTGAAATAAAAAAAGGTTTGCTTTTTATTTGGAGGACGTGTTATGTGTGATAAGCAGGAAATAGTGATTATGTGATTATTAATAAAGGGCACAGATCCCTGCACATGGTTATGTGGGTTGTAGGCGTTGTAATAAGGACGTAAAGGAGAGGGCATATAAGTCTCTGGTAAGACCCCGACTAGAGTATGGAACCCTCACCAGGATTACTTGATTCATGAACTGGACAAAATCCAAATAAAAGCAGCTCGATTTGTTCTTGGTGATTTCTGACAAAAGATTAGCGTTACAAAAATGTTGCAAAGTTTGGGCTGGGAAGACTTGGGAGAAAGGAGACGAGCTGCTCGACTAAGTGGTAGGTTCCGAGCTGTCAGTGGAGATACGGCGTGGAATGACATCAGTAGACGAATACGTTTGAGTGGTGTCTTTAAAAGTAGGAAAGATCACAATATGAAGATAAAGTTGGAATTCTAGAGGACAAATTGGGGCAAATATTCGTTTATAGGAAGGGAAGTTTGCGATTGGAACAACTTACCAAGGGAGATGTTTAATAAATTTCCTACTTCTTTGCAAACATTTAAGAAAAGTATAGGGAAACAACATATAGGGAATCTGCCACCTTGGCGACTGCCCTAAATGGAGATCAGTAGTGATTGATAGTGGTTTTGGCGATTGTTATTTTTAGGTGATGTGCTGACCAAACCATAATCGGTATTCTAAGAGGTGCGTTCCTCAAATTAGAACACTTTGTGTCCAAGGATTTTTGCGGATGTTGTCATACTGTGTAGCGTAGTAAATAACTTACAGGATTGTGAGCGACTTCAAAAAGATCTGAACAATGTTGTCAGATGGGCAGCAGACAATGGTATGATGGCAAATAGGATGAAAAGTCAGGTTGTAAGATTGACAGGAAGAAAGGTTCTCTCAGTTTTAATTGCAGTGTTGATAGAGTGAAAGTACCTTGTAGAAGACGAAAATACGAAGAAGAACTATCCTCCTCCATTCGGCTCACAAATAAAATGAAATTTTATGACAGCTGAGTTAACAGGAATAATAATTACACCCGGCTGTTCGTCAATCTTTTCGAAGAAAAACAGATACGAGACAAGAATGTTTTTCTTCTTTCGGACTGAAGTGTTCTGATATGACGGTGTATATCAAGGTTTCTTCTACGGAGTGTGGCTTCCAGAGTGCCTCTAGTTCTGGACTTACGAGTTGATACCCTTGGGTGAGCTGCGGGTCTTTGGTTTCTACATAGGATGAAATTAATGTTGAAGACGCCACAATCATCTAGTCCCCGAGTTAGAGGAAATAACCTATGGAGGCTAAAACCTCCTAGCCGGCGGGGAGTCGAAAGGACAATATAAGCTAAACAGTTGGCCATGGAGATAGACAATTCCAAGGGGCAATAACTTCAAAATAGTAATATTTATTATTAGATTTTTACCTTTGGTTCAGTATTTGGGTCCTACTTTAAATCATTGGCATTTTAGATAAAAGAAATTATTTTTTGTATTTACCATAATTACAGTATTATATTTTGCATCAGAAATCACATCTGCCTGACTAACAACGAATGGCGAGAGGTGATGAAAATAACAACGAACCTTTTTGTAGAGCGCTCTGCGCAGATCCCTGGAGGGCAAACACTCGACACCATCAAATTAGATTTTTCAAAGCCAAAGGAATGAGGAAGAAAGTCTTTAATGCCCGCGAAATAGTTCACGGACTGGCCACGAACGGCAAGTCTCGTTGTATCGATATCATGGCCTGCACAGAACATAACCCTAAAGGCTTCTTCGTAGACCCAACTGCATGGTTCGGACACAGAAAAAACAGGGAAACCAGAAGAGGAAAAAAATAACGAAACCACGATAATCCTCTATTAGAAATCTAAATATATCCTTCAAGATATTGACGTGATAGAACTAATGGTCGAAGCAAACGGCACTATACCTCAACACTTCGCCATTGCACAGAAGAGTTTCCAGCCACATATGGAGGATATTCACGAAATAGTTCGACAGCACTTCGATGTTCCATTAAGGCCACCACACACAGAAAGCTAAGCTAAGCTTCACTAATCAAGCAATGCCAAGCTAAATTTTACAGATCGCCAAGGAGGCGATTTTCATAGCGTGCGCACAAACACTTTTCTTGCACGGCATCTAGTAAAGGGTCGTTTCATGTGTGTGGCTTTCGTGTGAATTACCACAATACAGTAGCTATTAAATTGCCTAATTGTTTTTGGTTTGTTAATTATCATGGAAGGCAAACGAAAAGAAGAAAGATTGAAATTGTACAAAAACACACTTGTCTGTCAAATCATTAAAGGTAACCAGGAAAAACAACTGTTGGCAAGAAATAAATGAAACTCTGGAGATTGATTTTACATATCATTTATTGAGTTTACAAAATAATTTTTAATTCTTCATCGTTTCGATACAATGCTTGAATCAAAGGATATAATTCACCACGAATTATTCTCCCTCAAATTCCACGCATACATAATCTTCTCCTCATTCTATTATTATTCTATTGTCTTTGTTCATCTTCTACAACAGAGGCAAATTCTCCAATTAATCCATCATCTTTAAACGTCTGCTTATCATAGTTTAACTTAGCGTTTTATTCGTAACATAGCACAACATAGCTTGAATACTTAGTACAGAGTAGCTTAGTTTATCTTTCTGTCTGGAGTGGCCATTAGGCTCCTGAAGCACTACATATTCAGTGCATAATGTCGTTATTAACGAAAAATTACGGTTCCCTTTTTAAATGTATGATATAATTTCGAAATTACGCAATTTCTGTGTTTACTTCTTCGTAACTTCTTCACCACATGTGATCTGTACTACCTTGTCATTCATGGCAACCTGTCAGTACAGGAGATTGTTTATTTAAATAAATGTGTATACGCCTATATACTCCAGCAATGTCCGAATCGTTGGCTGAATGGTCAGCGTACTGGACTTCGGTTCAGAGGGTCCCGGGTTCGATTCTCGGCCGGGTCGGGGATTTTAACCTCCATTGGTTAATTCCAGTGGCCCGGGGGCTGGGTGTTTGTGCTGTCACCAACATCCCTGCAACTCACACACCACACATAACACTATCCTCCACCACAATAACACGCAGTTACCTACACATGGCAGATGCCGCCCACCCTCATCGGAGGGTCTGCCTTACGAGGGCTGCACTCGGTTAGAAATAGCCACACGAAATTATATATACTCCAGCAATGCGGCAGTGTGGTATAATTTCCTTATAAGTACAATTCCGATCGACCGAGCTCGATAGCTGCAGTCGCTTAAGCGCGGCCAGTATCCAGTATTCGGGAGATAGTAGGTTCGAAACCCACTGTCGGCAGCCCTGAAAATGGTTTTCCGTGGTTTCCCATTTTCACACCAGGCAAATGCTGGGGCTGTACCTTAATTAAGGCCACGGCCGCTTCCTTCCCACTCCTAGCCCTTCCCTATCCCATCGTCGCAATAAGACCTATCTGTGTCGGTGCGACGTAAAACCACTAGCAAAGAAAACAAAAAACAATTCCGATCAAACTATATTTCATTCTTCACTGTTAGTATCACCTACGAATGACCGGCTGTGGAAAGAGTGCAGCATCTCCTTTGTGAATGTGGAAAATAATATATCTATTCCTGTTTGTTTGCAAGAAACTATCGATTTTACATTGCAAGGTGGGCGATGCTTCATTGTATTTCACGTTGTTGTAAGTTTGACAGGGGCTGCCTGCCCGTGGCGGTAAAGGCGTGCTCGGTTCGCCCGGAAGGACGTGGGTTCGAATCCCCGTCAGGAAGTCGTAAAATTTAAGAAACGAGATTTCCACTTCCGGAGGTGCATATGGCTCTGAGGTTCACTCAGCCTACACCAAAAATCAGTACCAGGTTAATTCCTGGGAGCAAAGGCGGCCGGGCGTAGAGCTAACCACTCTACCCCATCACGTGCCGAAGTTAACAATGGTGGAACCTTTACCTTCCACTCCTCCAAGGGCCTTCATGGCCTGTACGGAGGTACCTTTGCTTTTTATAAGTTTGACGCTGCCTTAGCTAAGCTCGGGAACCGTTTCTTGAAGTGGTTAAGTGCTTTATATAATAACGCTATATCTCTACAAGCCTCACGACGGGATTTTGATAGTGAAAACACTATACGTATCTCTCTGTTGAAGTTCACGCGCTACATTTTCAATCAGATGGAATGGTACAATTTCAATCAAAGCTTTTTGCACTTTTATCACCGCAGGTGCCACACAGAAAGTCAGAGAAGAGAGTTTACATGAAATGGTCAATTATGCAACTTCAATGACCTTCAGTCAATTGGTTATCGTCGAAAAAATTACCGTTGTCTAAAATTCTTGAGACTCCTTCAAACAGCCCAAAATGATTCATTATCTTATTTTTTTGCTAGTTGTTTTACGTCGCACCGACACAGATAGGTCTTATGGCGATGATGGGATAGGAAAGGGCTAGGAGTGGGAAGGAAGCGGCCGTGGCCTCAAGGTACAGCCCCAGCATTTGCCTGGTGTGAAAATGGGAAACCACAGAAAACCATCTTCAGGGCTGCCGACAGTGATTCATTATCTTGCACCGAATGTAATGAATGACTGCAATTCTGTACTAATTCAATGTCAGATTGTTCAAACATTCTGAAAAGTACTTCAACTTTAACTTTCGAAGTTACAAGCGCTAAATCACCCGACGACTCTATGAAAAAATTTTACCGTCTCCTGAAAAAAAATGTAAGGTAATGTCCTCATCCCATTTAAAATCAGATTATCATGTTCGGATTGTTAAGTCCAATAAAATCTGTTTAAAAATGACAATAGCGTAAACATCACAAGATAACACCCATTTCAAACACAAGAAATCTTCAAGAGTATAAATATCATCGAGAGCATTCGAAAGACAACCAGTGCAGATTTTGTCATCTGGTTTATAACTGTGAGAATTACGTGATAAAAGGACCATTAATTCAATGCCAGGATTGCAAGGCGTTGTGTCACGAAATACGTGTTGAGGGAAAAGGAAGGAGATACTTTGCATGTGGAAAATAGGTGTGACTCAAAAGGTACCTTTTTGTGATCACAATTGTACCACTAGCTGTACAATTGCAATCAAAGACAGGCTTTTTGGTTTCGTTCAATTTTTATACATACATACATAATCATTATAGACTGCTATGCCTTTCAGCGTTCAGTCTGCAAGCCTCTGTGAATTTAGTAAACGTCGCCACAATCCTCTATTTGCAACTAGTGCTGTGGCTTCATTTAGTTCTATACCTCTTATCTTTAAATAGTTAAAAACTGAGTCTGACCATCGTCGTCTTGGTCTGCCTCTACTTCTCTTACTCTCCATAACAAAGTCCATTATTATCCTCTGTAACCTATGCTCCTCTTCCTCAATTTTTATAATGGGGCTTTTATTTAAATACTGTATGTATGTATGTATGTATGTATGTATGTATGTTAAGTCTTCAGCCCTAAGGCTGGTTGGATCCTCAACAGCTCTGCCATCAGCTGTCATAGATGGCCTAGGCATCACTGAAGAGATGTACTAGGGAAATGAGGAGTGAGGTAGTTTCCCGTTGCTTTCCTCAACGAGCCATAAGTTGCTATTACATATCAGTCTGCCAAGCCCACTGAAATGCGTGCACCAACCGACCCTATGAGCAACATTTTCACACCATTCATAGCAGGGACTGGCTGCAGAAGGAATGGCATTACTAGCATCACTCATACCTCAGTCACTTTCATCTTGTCAAAGCCAAGGGTAAGACAGAGACAGATCAATGGAAGTAACAAAATTGCTCTAGCCCATACCAGAAGACATAGTGCATTGTAAACACTAGGTCCTGCCAGCAAAGGCATATTTAAATACTATTATTAAAAATGTGTGCTATTGTTTAAGGTGGCTACTTCTTTGTCAATGTGAAAGAATGTGTATAGTAGGCCTACTGCAAATGAAGTGTGAGTAGACGATTAATTAAATTTTGATCTAAAATGTATCGCATTCCCCTACGTGTTATCGCAGTCATCGTGGTTTTTATAATAATTCAAAACATGACAAACCTGCCCTGCGAGGACCTTAAACTCGGATGAACTCATTACCCGATCCTGTTGTAGATACCGCTATCCTGAAGCCTGGTTGCGCGCTGTTAGCGACGGAAACCAATAACCAGTTATTCCGGCAGAAAGAGGTAATCCTGTTTTGGCAATTTGGGAGGATTTATTTTTTAACAGAATTTCATGTTTGCCTCTCTCCCTCTCTCTACAGAGCTACTTTGGGTCGTGCCATCATCGGATTTGCTCGCTGGAGCCAATATTTATAAATTGCCTGCCAATTGCATTTCATACAATCCATAGCGGGGAAGTTTGATATTTTTGTTGGAGCCGAGCGATGCCTCTCGCTTCTTTTTTTGGGGGGGGGGGGGCTCGTTTCTAGGATTGTAAACTCACCTTTTTACCTGGTTCTTGATTCGCTTGCTTGAATATGGGACAGGAAAATAGAGGACCTTGTTGGCTTATTTAAGAAGACAAACCAATGAGTAATAGTCAAAGTAACTGAAGAAGAAAGCGTCGTGGAAGGTGAGGAACTCATAATTAGGGCCAGACTGAGTAGCTCCGGCGGTTAAGGCGAAGAATTTCTGAGTCCAAATAGGCAGGTTCGATCCTGGTTCAGTCCGGTGGTATTTGAAGGTCCTGAAAGACGTCGGGCTCGTGACGGAATATTTACAGGCACGGGAAAGAAATCCCGCGGGACACAATTCCGGCTCGTTGGCGTCTGCGAAAACCGTAAACGAAGTTAGTGGGTCGTAAAACCAATATATTTTTGGATTCATTATACCCAACTAAGGAGCTCGATTGACCTTATTGGCATTTTTGTTTTATCTTCTTCTCTTCCCTTTATCTCTTCATCCACTCCCTGTGTTCCTTTTTACGTTGCTCAGTCCATCCTGAATTTAGTTGGATAGGCTTCACCAAAAATTGCGTTTGTGAATTAAGACTCTGAATTTTATTCTATGTTGAATGGTTTCTTCATGAAGGCAAATTTCACATAGGTCTTCACTGATTTCTTTTAGCCAGTTATTGTGGTTTTTCATTGATAAGGCTAAGTTTACAATTTTATTTGTGAGTCTGTTATTATACAAGTGACAATAAAATAATTCCGGTAGAGTTGGCGCACTTTTTATGTCTTTTGTTATATCTCGGTATATTTACTTTAAAAATTGTTGCAAATTCATCGAGTATAATCTTAAAACATGTACATTTGATCAGAGATGAACAAAATATTGGTAATTGAAAGTAAATGGGAGAAAGGAGGGAACAAAGGAATTGTTGCATCAGCGGCGTCCCTCCCTAGATACCGCAAGTAAATAATTAGTGACAAAATCAAATTTAAGCCAATTTCTCCAACTTTAATATTACCGAACATCAGAACGTACTACAATTATATCCATATAATATAATCATTCAATGGCAAAAATTCTATGCGATAATTTACAACATTAAAATAATCATATTTTAATTTCGATTTACTGTGAATGTGCATGTGCAATGGATTCTTCACTGTGTTATATAAAACCCCACGGCACTTAGCGCCCTTGAAAGGGCTCTGGCCTGCACAGCGACCGCTGCTCAGCCTGAAGGCCTGCAGATTACGAGGGGTCGTGTGGTCAACACGACGCATCCTCTCGGCCGTTATTCTGGGCTTCCGAGACCGGGACCGCCATCTCACCGTCAGATAGCTCCTCAATTCTAATCACGTAGGCTTAGTGGACCTCGAACCAGCCCTCAGGTCGAGAGAAAAATCCCTGTCCTGGCCGGGAATCGAACTCGGGGCCTCCGGACAAGAGGCAGGCACGCTACCCCTATACCACGGGGCCGTCGTATTATACAAATGAAACATCAAAATAATAATGAATATAATTCTGTCCTGACACAGTAATTTGAATACATGTCTAAGGCAGGATTCTTGAATCAAAAACTGATGTTTATCCTCTTACAAGTTTTTACAGATTGTTTCTTAAAACTTTGTTCTCTAGCAATTTTGCTGCAACAGTCGCTATATGTAGAGCAAGATTCATGCAGCCCCTGGTTGTAACTCAAACACCGGATACAATCATCCTTTTTGAATATCATTTTGACTTCGGTGATTATTGAAGTAGCTATACCTGCTGACCCAGAGAGCCTTTTTCCAGATATCCTGAATGCATTCTAAGTTTCAGTGTTTGTTCCGGAATTCCGTAGTATCACTCTGCCTCCCTGATCAGTATTTCCTTGGCTTCCAGTCTTTTAACAGCCTCTCTTAAATTTTCCTCTGTTCATTGAGGTATTTTAACAGTGCCCTTACTTTTATACTGAGCAGGCATGTCGCAAATTTTTATTTCTGAAAATAATAGAATTTTATATAATAAAATAATGTTACCAATGGAAGCAATAAAAATAGATTATTTATATTAAGAATCGTGAGACGATAAAATATTCGAATAAAATACAGGTACACTCTGAATAGTACTGAATGTTTCCAGATCGCTTGTAGATTCTGATAGCAATGAGGCATATCAGCCGGATTGTTGTGCGGCAACTCTCCCAACTATCAGGGAGAGACGCCGCACCCTCCTGTTGTCATACCTCAAGGCTATCATGGCCCAAAATTAGCTTACTCTCAACTACAGTTTTGCTTCTGACTTCTTCTGGACTAAAAACGTCTGATTTAAGCATTTGAAACCAACTTAATATACAATAAATTAACACACGGAAAAACTTTGTCAGGAGGAAACATGTACTCGCCTCAAGTTATCGGCTATAATTGGCATAATATACGAGCAAATTTCATCACACTCGCAGACAGTAGTTCTTCCTTAGAAACTGAAAAACCACACATATTGCCATCTAGCTGTAATAATGGGAACCTTTAGCTACAGTGTATGCGGCATCTCTACCGGAGCGGCATCTGTCCCGGATTTACTTTATTTTCTATAACTTAATCAGCATGATTCAATAAACAGCTAACAACGCTTCTAACCCAGGCCCTAGTAGATTTACTAGGTTTTCTTGGTCATCGGATTCTGGAGGACCTAAAAAATCTTGCGAGAATGTGTCCGAGCTTCACAAATCTCACAAACTGAAACGCAAGCACTTCACAGGAACTTTATATGCCGGAATACTACTCAAAATTGGAAAACTGAAGCTATTATTATTATTATTATTATTATTATTATTATTATTATTATTATTATTATTATATTATTATTATTATTATTATTCAGACTCTCCTCTCTAGGACTACCAGGTGAAGAGAGAGGAAAAACAACAAAGAAGACCCAATAAGAACAACCTGCAGTTTCGTGAAGGGAACAGGTACATCTAGGTGGGAATGAAGGAAAAACATGTTAGCTATAGACCTTAGAGGTCGACGCTAGTTAGGAACTAATATTTAGAGGCCCCCATGAAGAACAGAAGAAGTATTATTCATAACTAGGGCCCAGATTGTAAGTGAATAAGAAGTATAGTCTAACCTGCACAACATTTCTACTTCAATATTTGCATAAACTATAGGGGTACGGCCTCTCAGAAACCCCTACCATTTATGTTACTCTCACTACATTACGTTAGAGCGGGCTAGGCTACACTTCCTAACAAGCAAATTAGATTGCATTCTAACCTATTACTGCCCAAAAATCCTGGGTGTGCTCATAACTTTTGCGATTTCTTCAACGGTATGGTGTTATTAGGTTTATGGTCTTGCAAGCCTTTCAGTCAGGGGAGAATCAGTGATCACAGGAACCCGAACTGTGTCTGGTATGTCTTCCACTTGTGCCAGATTTCACACTTTTCTTCTTCTACTTAACCAGCTTTGGTCACCTAACACTTGTTTTCTTCCGACCCCAATAGTATTAAGTTTGAGAAAAGTAGGTTAGGGGCCGATGACCTAGATGTTAGGCCCCTTTAAACAACAAGCATCGTCAGAAGAAGGTTTTTCCTGCCTCGAACTCTCTCCTTGACAGCAGGGACTGCTGACCTCTGAGATTATTATTACTCCTTATCGGTTTCGGATGGTGGCGTTCATCAAGACTAATATAATTTTGTTCTAATATAGTGTTATTCCATTTACGTCCTGCTAACTTAATTTCTTTTACGATTTTTGGAGTCGCCGAAATTTTATGTCTCAAGAGTCCCTTTACGTGCCAGAAAATCCTCAAATATGAGGCTGGCATATTTCCACATCTTCATTCACGACATACTGGATGGAATGGACACTTGCTCAGGTTCTCTGCAACCGACTGGCGGCATTCAAAATGTGGGTGTGCACATGGATGTTTCGCATTTCATAGATGGACAGAATCCGAGGTGTTGGGAAAGAACTCAGAAGTCATGTTGACCATCAAAAAGCGGAAGCCGTACAACGCGAAATGATAAGTACAGAATTCTCCAACTTGTCACACAAGGAAGAAGAGGAGGACTTCAAATGAGAGAGCGAACAAACTTGGCACGGGGCAGGAGCAGTGACGTTCGATTGTGACTACGAAGCTCTCCTCGCTCCATTCAACGAAATATTCACTGGAGTACAGAGATCTGGGGGAAGACAAACGCTGTTATACGAAGAAACCAAATTCAAGATCGCTATGTTGATCGTCAACTTTCGCTAGAAGATGGCCCACTGAAAATCCACAGCTTGTTTTCAGTCATTATACCGGTTCAGGAATGGAATGATTGAAGCCCCATCCAGCGGAGAGGATAGGAATTATGCCGGCTACCGAAGCTTGACGCACTCCTCCGGGGCAATGATTAATGAATGACAGATGAAATTAAATGATATTGGAGAGTGTTGCTGGAATGAAACATGACAGGGAAAACAGGAGTACCCGGAGAAAAACCTGTTCCGCCGCTATTTTGTCCAGCACAAATCTCACATGGAGTGACCGGGATTTGAACCATGGAACCCAGCGGTGAGAGGCCGGCACGCTGCCACTTGAGCCACGAAAGCTCGAAGATGACCCATTCATCATCATCATCATCATCATCATCATCACTGGTGGTCTGCCTATCGGCAGATCTTCGCATGAATTCTCCACGCTTTTCTGTCTTCAGCTATTCCCTTTGTCTTCCAATAGTTTCTATTTACCTTTACACTGTCTATTAACTGTCTACCTCTTCCTTCCTCTCTTCAGTTTTCCTTGTATCTTCCCTTCCAATGCTTCGGTTATTAAACAATTTCGTCGCAAACAGTGGCCTAACCAATTTTTATCCCGTCTTAGAATGCATTCCAATATCGTTCTCCTTCTCACCCACTCTTTTTAATACTTCCTTATTCCTTACTTTTGCTGCCAGCTGATTTTCTCCATCTTCCGCCAGCTCCACATTTCAAATGCTTCTAGTCTTCTTTCTTCCTCTTTTCTCAACGCCCAAGTCTCAGCCCTGTAAAGCCTCACACTCCACACAAAGCACTTCACTAACCTCTTCTTAAGGTCCTTATTTAGGTGCCCACTCAACAGTGTCCTTTGTTTCATAAATGTTTCCTTGGCCATTGGAATTCTAGTCTTCACATGACCCATTAAGAAGAAGAATTTCAAGGGAATCAAGTAACATGAAATGACGTGTGGCTTTTAGTGCCGGGAGTGTCTGAAGATATGTTTGATTTACCAGATGCAGGTCTTTGACACCCGTAGGCGAACTGCACGTCGTGATGAGGATGAAATGATGATGAAGACGGTACACATCCATCCAGCCCCCGTGCTAGCAATATTAACCAATGAGGATAAAATTCTCGACCCTACCGGGAATCGAACCCGGGACCCTGTGACCAAAGACCAACACACTAACCGTTTAGCCTTGGAGCCGGGCAGAGAATCAAGGGATGGATGGAAACGAAACTAGAGCAGCAGACATTTGATTGAAGGAAATAAAACACAGTGTCCCTCAACTATTTAAGATGGTTAACAAGAAAATACTACGCGAGTACATTTTCTCCGGTACACGGAAAGACATAGAATCGTGGACGTAGTTTTGGACTTAAAAGACGGGAGAGTACAATTTTTATTTTGTAACAATTTTGCTTTACGTTGGACCGACATAGATAGGTCTTATGTCGACGATGGGTTAGGAAAGAGCCAGGATTGGGAAGAAATTAGCCCTGGTCTTAAGGTGTGAGAATGGGAAACCACGGAATCGCATCTTTAGGGCTGTCGACAGTGGAGTGCGAACCCACCATCTCCCGGATGGAAGCTCACAGTAGCGCGACCCTAACTGCAAGGCCAATTTGCTAGGTAGAGTACATATTCTACGGTTGTTGCCCTCCTAGTAGCCTCTTACGATATGAACCGAATACAGATAACGGATCCAATGACTACACCTACAGGGCAGATGAAATGAAATGGCGTATGGCTTTTAGTGCCGGGAGTGTCCGAGGACATGTTCGGCTCGTCAGGTGCAGGTCTTTCGATTTGACTCCCGTAGGCGACCTGCGCGTCGTGATGAAGATGAAGACAACACATACACCCAGCCCCCGTGCCACAGAAATTAACCAATGATGGTTAAAATTCCCGACCCTGCCGAGAATCGAACCCGGGACCCCTGTGACCAAAGTCCAGCACGCTAACCATTAGGCATGGAGCCGGACACAGGGCAGATAATGAGTCCCGATAAAACGAAAGAAGAATGAGGGTATACAAAAAGGTGGTAAGGCTCAAGAATTGTAAGAAATCTTTACATCAGTCTGTTTTAAGAGTCAAAACTGGGTGGATTCAGGATGTGTTGTTGTTTGAGTCATCAGCACATAGACTTATTTGATATAGCTCTCGAAGCCACCCTACCCTGTGGTGACCTTTCCATTTCTACGTAAATACCGCAGTATACATCTGCTCTAACTTTCTGTCATGCACCTTGTTATACCCCTGCCGTTCTGATCGTCTACACTTCCCTAAAAAACCAACTGACCGAGCTCGATAGCTGCAGTCGCGTAAGTACGGCCAGTATCCAGTATTCGGGAGACTGTGGGTTCGAACCCCAATGTCGGTAACCCAGAAGATGATTTTCCGTGGTTTCCCATTTTCACAACATGCAAATGCTGGAGCTCTACCTTATTAGGGCCACGACTGCTTCCTTCCCACTCCTAGCCCTTTCTCGTCCTATCGTCGCTATAAGACCTATCTGTGTCGGTGCGACGTAAAGCAACTTGTTGATTGATTGAAAACCAACTGAACAAGTCCTGGGTGTCTTAAGAAGTGTATTAACATTCTATCTCTTCTTCACAGCAAATTTAGCCAAACCGATCTCCTCTCACCAATTCGATTCAGCATCTCTTCATTCGTGATTCGATCTACCGATCTCACCTTCAGCATTCTTCTGTAACACCACATTTCAAAAGCTCTTTCTTTCTGAGCTGTTATCGTCCATGTTTCACTTCCATACAATGCTACGCTCCAGACGAAAGTCTTCAGAAACATCTTTCTAATTCCTATATCAATGTTCGAAGTGAGCAAATTTATTTTCATGAGAAAGGCCTTTTATGCTTGTGCTAGTCTTCATTTTATGTCCTCCTTACTCTCCTTACTTCTGCCATCTTTCGTTATTCTACTACCCAAATAACTTTATTCATTTACTTCCTTTAAGATTCCATTTCCATTCTAATATTTCCTGCATCACCTGACTTCAATCGACTGCACTCCACTACTTGAACTTATTTACTATCATGTTTTACTCTTCCCTAAGACTCTGTCCATACCATTTAGCATTCTCTTCTGATCTTCTGCAGATTCAGATAAAATAACAATATCGTCGCCATTTTTTAGGGTTTTGATTTCCTCTTCTTGGATGGTGACTCTCTCTTCAAATTCCTCTTTGATTTCCATTACCGCCTGTTCTATATAAATATTGAGAAGGAGGCAGACATGTAAGTATAGAGAATGATTGCTGATACAAACAGCTGTGGAGAATTACAAGAGGGTACTCTGGAATGAGGATATAAACGCTAAATTAGGATTGAACGCTGCGGAAAAGCCATACGTATAAACGGGTTTCGCTGATTTCGGTGGTGATAGTGTCATGTGAGACAGATGGAGGAGGATTGTTAGCTAGGGGAAAAATTGACAAGAGATGCAGAAAGGGCAAATTTTTACAGATTTATTTATTTCCCCTTTTTGTTTATAGACTGAATTCTGGAAAGCATAAACGTCTATCATGATGATCTAGTTTATAAATACCTATAAAATTTATGTAGCCTACGTATGTGAAAAGCTATCGCAAAGTGAACTTTGTTAGATTAGAATACTCTATCATACTTAAAACCTAATTACAGTGGCTATTTATGACAAGGTTTGATTCCCATTGCTTCTGTTTACTGCCTGATCAACATCTGTCACATGTGACAGCTGTTAGGGAGTTGTAAATTCTAACCCCTTCTGCTCAGCCAATGGCAGTCAATACCCCTCCAGGTGTTGGGTGTTCAATGCCTGGTGTCGGGCGTGTCGGACCAGGGATGGGAGGGCAGACTCAGAAGTGGGAGGTCGTGACAAGGAATGACAAGTAACGGGTTAATTTAGAGCAGTTATTTGTACCTGCTATTGCATTCAGTAAAGGAGGGGAATGTCACTGTATCGTATTCCTCCCTTCGGTCGTGGGATTAGTAGGACTATAGTCTTATTCATGAGCATGGGAAGTTTGTGAGATAACATACTTCTGGCTTTCAAGAAAAATATAAACCCGATAAAAATACGTGCTTAATGATAGAAAGTAAAATCTGAGGTGGTTATGACAAGGCTAATATAAGAACGCCATTCTTCGTAGCCAATATTTGTACCTCAATATTTATCTTGAAATGAGTTCACTAATTCTCAAAATCACTGTTAATTTTAATGTAGGCTATTATGGAGCACCACTACCTGTAAATCAAATGACATAATGCCAGTTATGACTTTTATTAATAATATAATCAAGTAATAAGAAAGCCACCGTTCTAACCCTTCAGGAAAGCAACTAAATTTTTAAAAGATCCTAGGGATATGAGCTACGAATGTTAGGTAAATAAAATGTCATAAGGTATGAGAATATATTCTTTATTTATTCCTATAAATTACAATAATTTTCTTAATCATCGTTATCCGGTCGATTAGATTGGCAGTTTGCCCTTTTCTACCCGTACGAGCGCTAATGTGAGTTAGTGCATTATTTCACTTAAGCACCACTACGAGCGCTAATGTGAGTTAGTGCATTACTTCACTTAAGCACCACTAGGAGCGCTAATGTGAGTTAGTGCATTATTTCACTTAAACACCACTACGAGCGCTAATGTGAGTTAGTGCATTATTTCACTTCAGCACCACTATGAGCGCTAATGTGAGTTAGTGCATTATTTCACTTAAACACCACTACGAGCGCTAATGTGAGTTAGTGCATTATTTCACTTAAGCACCACTACGAGCGCTAATGTGAGTTAGTGCATTATTTCACTTAAGCACCACTACGAGCGCTAATGTGAGTCAATGCAGAGAGTCATTGCATTGCAACTACAACTACATTCGGTGTGGACATTTTTCAAACAATCAAAAAACGCCTGAGAGTATTGAATCAAGGAACACATTACAAAAATAATTATGCAAATAAGTTAATTTGGCTAGGATTTTAATAAAAAAGACAATGAGTAAAGAAACAAGCGATTTTAGGCTGTTTTTCTGGAACTGCATTTAGGTCGGAAGTGATTTCCGATTTTGTTTTTAAAAAGTTTGATACAGCTATCCAAGACTCACAATTTGAAACCTTTCTGGTCTCTTTACCCCTTCAATGGAAACATTCTTACCAATTCTTAAGGCTAGATTTTATATAAGAAACTCAAAATTAAATAAAGGAAGGAAGGAAGGTAGTTGCTTTACGTCGCACCGACACAGATAGGTCTTATGGCGACGATGGGACAAGGAAGGACTAGGAGTTGGAAGGAAGCGGCCGTAGCCTTAATTAAGGTAAAGCCCCAGTATTTGCCTGGTGTGAAAATGGGAAACCGCAGAAAACCATTTTCAGGGCTGCCGACAGTAGGGTTCGAACCCACTATCTCCCGAATACTGGATACTGGCCGCACTTAAGCGATTGCAGCTATCGAGCTCGGTAATTAAATAAAGTACTTTACATAATAATTGAAGAGGTGGATTCCAATAGGTCGAAAGTCACATTTAATAATTTTCCTGTTTAATGCTGAAAGGCAATATCGCGTTTGTCTCCTTCGATATAACAAATTCTGTAGTAGCCGAATCACTCTATGCCACGTTGTACATACATGTCGAAGTCTTAAATTTTTTTTTTCAGAACGGCCCTAGTCAACATACCTTTTCCAAACTGGATATGCGGAAACCCCTCTACATTATGTACCAACAAGTATGGTTTCACAAAAAATTGGAACATTATTTTCCGATTCATTGTCACATTTAGTTACCCTACGATAGATTATTTGAAAACAGTGAGATCATATTATGGAGACAAGAACTAACATACTGACAAGTCCAGATGAATATCATGGTATCTTTATTTTGTATAGTACTGTTAATATACTTGGACGGGACTTGCACCTTTACGATTAAGACAAGTCCATACAAGATGCACATCAGAGGGTATTTTCTTACAATAAACAAAAATCAACAACGATTGTGAGGGATACTTGCAATGGATTTGTTGCTGGAAAGTGTGCATCGTCAGTTTAACAGCTAGAGAGATGTATGGTTGGTTACTGTAAGAAATGTATCAGTGAGGGCAGAAAAAAGAAAGATGTAGAGAAGTTAAAAACTTATGTACAGTAAATTTATGTGAGAACGCTAAAGGCTTCTACAAGCGGATATTGACAGGAAATTCTATTGAAAGCAATCACAACTTTACTATGATGAAAGCGATCCTTCTATGTAGGATCCTAAAAGCGTTCATGTGAGTGTTTTCAGCAAATGACTCGGTTTATTTTTTGGTTGGTTCCAGGGAGATTATTGCCATTTCCTGTTTGTTGTTTGAATATACAAATTAACCATATAATAATCATTCACATACAATCACATGGAATAAAAATCAACATCTCCGAAGGCTAGATTAAAACACTAAAACACGATAATTAAGCCTAAAGCATTATACGCATCAGAAAACTTGATCATTAGAGACAGATCACTAACTAGAAATTTAGAAAAAACAAAAAAAATATTTGGTCCAGTATACATAGAAGAAGTGTGGGTGAAAGCGAACTATCCTGAGTTATACCAGGATTCGGAGAAAATATCATACATTACTAGAATAGGACGATTGACTTTGTATGGCCATATTTAAAGAATGGGCAATGAAGTGATAATAAGATATTTAATTATGCCTCCTCACTAAAGGTCAAAAATAATTGTACATTCAAAATTTAAAAAAAAATGATCTTCAAGAAATCAGCACAACAGGTGTAATTATATGGAACAGCCGTTGCTTTAGAACATTGGCACCGAGTTCGATAGCTGCAGTCGCTTACGTGCGGCCAGTATCCAGTATTCGGGAGATAGTGGGTTCGAATCCCACTGTAGGAAGCCTTGAAGATAGTTTTCCGTGGTTTCCCATTTTCACACCAAGGAAATGCTGGGGCTGTACCTTAATTAAGGCCATGGCCACTTCCTTTCCATTCCTAACCCTTTCCTGTCCCATCGACGCCATAAGACCTATCTCTATCGGCGCGACGTAAAACAACTTGCAAAAACATTGGTGAACAAACGTTATTTTGCTGAGAAGATGATAACCAACACTGCATGGAAGGAAAAGCGGATGAAATATCACAGGGAGAAGATGAAGAGATTCCTGGAAGAGGAAAAGGCAAATTCATCTGCTAAATAAGTTCAATCGCGCTCCATAGTTGGGCACAACTTTGTTAAAAATAAAAGTAATGGACATGTTAATTGTATTTTGTTAATATTCCATAATTGGTGTAAAAGCTAGAAATGCATTGGACTATAATTTGTGGGCATTTGCGTAAGTTCCAAAGGAGCCTGCGTCAGGATTTAATTTGATAGGGCCTACACATACAGCTTTTTTTTCAAAGTAGCCTAAGTCTTCACAATTATTAAATAATAGACTAGGTATATTTTCTTACTTTTTAAAGAAGAAAACCAAAGGAGTCTGGTTCACCAAAGTTGAAAAAGACCTTCAAGAAGTAAGGATCACACATGAAGACATCCAGGAACCTGCTCCTCTCCAGAAGTAAGTTCGAGCATACCAGCGATTCCAAGAAAATCCCAAGTTGAAAACAGGCAAGAATTGGACGCCCACAGAGAGCTAATGCGGGTGTACTGGGAAAGAATTAAATCTCAAGGATGCAAACGGTTAAAATAAGATGGTCCACAGCTGGCCGAAGCGAAGCAGTATGAAGACTACATAATATTTTAGTTAAATAAAAAAAGAATACACATGTTCACCACTATGTCTATGTTTAATAAATAGTCGATTTTGTTCATAAGAATATAACCACACGTACTTTGGGTGACTACACGGATCCTGAATTTCACAGAAACCACCGTAGACGAAATGCTTCAATTAAGAAAAATCAATCATCGGTGCTCACAACTCAATCCCAGCTGAAATTAGAGGCAAACGCATTCCGAGGCTATTTAAAAGGAAATGTTTAATGTGGTACCCAAATATGTAAAAAGTAGATCTCACTAACGTAAAAAAGTAATAATTAGTTCTTAATTATCAATAAGGATACAAAATTATAGAGGTTAAGTAAATTAATTTTAGTGATTTTTAGAAATATGTGTAAAAACGATTTTATGTACATTATTCTGTAAATTGTATAAAGCTGTTGTTTAATATGGTTTGGCATAATAGCAGGCTTCATAGCGTGAGCCCCGCCATATAAGAAAGGCAATAAACTAAACTAAAATAAAGACCTGCTTGGAGATGAAGAAAGCTCATGCTTCATGGAAAGAAAATGCAACAGTTTCATAGCGTGTTTATTATTCAAAATATATCAGATTGTCAATTATGCACTAGCACCTATATTTTTCATTTTAGTTACTAACATTTCAATTTTTCGTAAATTGAATTTGTCTCCTGCAAAGGTACTCAGTGTATAGTTAGATCTCTTAATAATGCATGCTAGAAACGCAGAATTTACAGGAATATATCTCTTTACTTTCATTCTCTGTATAAAACGTCTCAAACTTAACTCTGTTAAAAATCTAGTTTCATTGAAAATATTTCTTTAATCTACTACTAGCATTTGTATCCGTTCTTTGCACGGGAATTTGCAGTGGATTACGTTTTATTCAGGAATTTATGCGAAGTAACTTGGCTCTATCCACACGCTTAATACGGCATGATAAACTGATGTTTTTCTACGAAAGCGCGTAGCAGTAACGAGAAGTGTGATGAAGCTGAACAAAGTTGGGGAAGATTGATCACGATTTCCGAATTTATTGTACGGTACAGTTCCTGGTTCGAAGTTGTGCGAAATTCTCCCTGCTTCTCAGGTTGCATATTCTATCTCTGACCACTGGCGCGGCACTGTGACTTTGATGATACCTTCCTTAATATCTGCCCAATCGAATGCAGTAAAATAGCTCTTTCTTTTCCCGTTACCCACTTTGAAGTGAAATGCACGACATTCTTTACGGGACTTGAACTAAAAATCCAATTTTTAGGAAGCATCTCCGTTTTTTTACGAGTAAGCGAAATTATTTAAACAACAAAAATGATTTAAAATGAAAGGACTTTTCATATACGATATAGTGTTCAGATTTTACACATAATAGTTTAAGAGAAAAATGAAAAAAGCTATTTTGGAATTCCTATAAACCCCCAGTCTATTCAGTGATTTTTAAATCGTATGAATATCCAAACCTGCTCCTGGATGAATAGACTCTAAATGTGAAGTTTGGTCGAGGTCTATTCAGCCGTTTGGCCGTCGTGGTGGAAGAAACAAACAAACAAACAAACAAACAAACAAACAAACAGAAAAAAAGATAAAGACCACTGATACGGTCTTGAGATGACAAACGGAAAAATCAATACAATCTTTTGTAATATTCTAAGCGTGCAGCACGGTGCTTTCTGTTCAGTGTTTCAGGAGAAATATAGTTTCATGACCAGGACTGGTTACTTTACTGAGGTGTTAATGCCCAAGTTTTGGTAAAAGCGTACCATGTACATAGAATAAACGTATATTGCGAGAATTCCGACGTAACATTCATAACAGAAGTTGGGATGTCGAAACATATCGAATTAACGAGAGCAAACTGTTAAAATACTCAGGCCATCTCTTGCATCCTTTAAAATTTTGCGGTCTATGCACTTGCCCCCAGTAACTCAGATAAAAATTAGGTATATATTCCGTCTTGTATTCCCCGTGATTAAGTGTATCCAACTCTAAAAATCGAAAAAGTTCTATAGAGCCGTTAGAATTCCATTACAGTAAATAATTACAAGGCTAACAATCTCATTCATATTTTAATTAAATTTAATCATCAATAGACTATAACATTTAATCAGATTCATTAGAAATGGGTACTTTTAACCGAGTAGGAGAAATTAACTCTTTCATACTCATTTTGTCTCTCTTCTGTAAGACATTTCAACTCTCGTTTCGTTTATTGGTGTAGACATATTCCATTTGGAAGATCTCAATAAAAGAAAATTAGTAACGTAAAGTGTCATTTTAGAAAGGTTTCTTCTTTTTTTTTCTATTTACTTTACGTCGCATCGGCACAGATAGGTCTTACGGCGACGATGGGATAGGAAAGGGCTAGGAGTTGGAAGAAAGCGGCCGTGGCCTTTAATAAAGTACAGCCCCATCATTTGCCTGGTGTTAAAATGGGAAACCACGGAAAACCATCTTGAGGGCTGCCGACAGTGGGGTTCGAACCCACTATCTTCCAGATGCAAGCTCACAACTGCGCACTCCTAACCGCACAGCCAAATCGCCCGGTTTTGGAAAGTTTAAACATTGTTCAATAAAATAGATTTACTATTTAGTGGTAGTTAGTGCAATCTAGTGCAATGCATGGCCTTTGAAATATTGTTATGTCGCTGTAGGGGTGGACTATGTTTTTTGTAATTTAAAGACTCACAACAACCAGACTAAAGAAAACGAAACGAAACGTTATGATTAAACTGATCAAACATTACACTGTTAACCACAATCACCACGTTGAAAACTGAATGTAGCCATTCGAAAAGTAATAATGATGTATTATTATCTTATCAAGTATTCTAGCACTATCTCTGGTCGATGAGGACAATTAATTGTGCTTGTATTTGGCTAGTATTTGTGGTGCTACAGCTGATGCAGTTTTTGAAATTTTAATCTGTACACTTTAAGGAATTTTTTTCTGGTAAAAAATGGGGCCAACCTTCCCTTCAGGAAAATGAATTGATCATAAATATGTCTTTCAACGAATGAAATCAAATTGATAACTACTCCTTTATTTGCATGTAACGAATTGTTTTCTGGAGACATGTCATTTTCATGAAATTTTTTATGACTGAAATTAAAAGGACTGAGCTTCTTTTTTCTTGTCACGAAGTTATTTCGCTGAATTCAAATAATTTATCACTGGAATAATGCTTTGTGTGCCATTTCTAATTTTACATTAAAATTCCATTTTTCTCCCGTAATATTCTGCCAAATATAACAAGATTTGTATAGTATAGACTATGTATCACAGCTATATTAAGAAACCTGCATATGGAATTTTTTAATTCCAGAATTTTTTCAAGTACTAGGGATTTTTAAGGGGTTTCGTGCCTGCCTCTCGCCCGGAGGCCCCAGGTTCGATTCCCGGCCAGCTCAGGGATTTTTCTCTCTGGTTCGAGGTCCACTCAGCCTACATAATTAGAATTGAGGAGCTATCTGACGGTGAGATAGGGGCCCCGGTCTCGAAAGCCCAGAATAACGACCAAGAGGATGCGTCGTGCTGACCACACGGCCCCTCGTAATCTGCAGGCCTTCGGGCTGAGCAGCGGTCGCTGGACATGCCAAAGCCCTTTCAAGGGCGCTAAGTGCCGTAGGGTGTGTGAAGGATTTTTAAGTCCAAAATTTTAGAACATAAAATTTACACAAACTTTGGTACGATATATGTCCTTATATAAATTATGTACAGAAAAATCGATACGTAATGCTTTTAAAACAAGTATTATCTACTTATTTAAGAATTTTCATTAACATGTTAATTAAATTTCATGAAAAAATGGAATTAAGAATTTCAAAATTATTTTGAGAAAACTATTGAAAGAAAAACTGAAATGACATATGACTTTTAGTGCAGGGAGTGCCCGAGGACAAGTTCAGTTCGCCAGGTGCAGGTCTTTTGATTTGACCCGTAGGTAACCTGCGCGTCGTGATGAGGATGAAATGATGTTGAAGATAACACATACACCAAGCCCCCGTGCCAGCGAAATTAACGAATGATGGTTACAATTTCGGACCCTGCCGGGAATCGATCCCGGGACGCCTGTGACCAAAAGCCAGCACGCATGGATTCGGACGTAAAACTATTAATTCTACATGAAAGTAATGTTTGATATATATCTGCCTTTATGTAGGTGACATTTTCGCAAAGTTTAGTGAAAAAAATCCATGCATTGGGTAAAAATATATTTTTATCTCCCTGAAGATGCGGAAACTATCTCAGGGTCTACGAGACTATCACGAATGAAACAAGTTATCTAGACTATGTTAGGTGAGTCTCTTCGTTAAAAGAACCTCCTATATGTCTCTCAGCCATGGCCTCCATCAATAATTCATAGCATGGTTGCTAGGCAACATCACGTCACATATGTTGTATCGCTAATTTCAGATGACCGAGTGAGTTGGCAGTGCGGTTAGGGGCGCGCAGCTGTGAGCTTGCATTTCGGAAACAATGGGTTCGAACCCCACTGTCGACAGCTCTGAAGGTGGTTTTCCGTCGTTTCCAATTTTCACAGCAGGGGAATGCTAGGGCTGTACCTGAATTAAGGCCACGGCCTCTTCCTTACCACTCCTAGCCCTTTCCTATCGCATCGTCGCCGTAAGACCTATCTGTGTCGGTGTAACGTAAAGCAACTTGTAAAGAATTCAGATGACCCCCCCAACAATTACATATATTTATATCAAAAGAAGATTTAACTAAATTCGCTACATTTCATTAATTCCGCTACACTTAGATAAACTACGTGTTAATGTAGATACGAACTAATACTTATGTTATTTTTCATTCTTAAAACAAAATTCACCATTATGTAAACATCCAAATATCGATTTTCTTCCAGCCTTTTGTCGAGGTACTATCGGCCCCTATCGACTCAATGAATTCGACAGTCTCAAGGTCGATTGTACGGTACTTGTCTTTTCTGCTGTCACAGGGAACTTCCTTCATAGTATTGACATCCAGAAAAGAAGCTTTATGCTGCTCCACTGAGGTTTTAGTCCTGTTGTAAGATCTTCTCTGACACCTTTCACATCATTTACACCGTATTAAGGTCCCATACATTGAAAGAAATTTTAGGGTTGACGGTTACACCCGCAACCATCACCATCACCACCACCTCAGGTACGAGAAAGACAGACCTTCTCGCTTTCTGATCTACTCGTGTCCTTTCATCGCAGAGGAAGTGGGCTTGTTCTGTTTGGACGACAGTACAATGGACAGTGGAGACGAAAACCACAACATACTTCGTCACCTGGCCATTCTTCAGCTCTGGCAGACCAAGACAGCTAAATAGCGAATTCAGCCCCATCTCGTTCCTAACCCTTCAAACCCCCTCCACCTCCATGAGCTCCAAGAAGTAGAATAAAAAAAAGGAGGGAAGGCTGTTCTCTTACCCCGCCTTCTAGCACACACACCAGTTAAAATGAGACGTGGAGCGTTTTAACAGCTTACTATAATGTCATCCCTAATTCTCTCACTGGAACACGACACAATCTTTAAGAACGTGAAGGAAGAGAGGACTTAGTCTTCAGTCGGGGTTCCACAGTGATCGGGGAAACGAACGTTTATTTCTCTCGCAAAATCGTTTTGAAACTTGGGAGGAAAACAAAGTTTTTGGCAAGAAGAAGATTACACAAGTTTTTATCAACAATAATTGGACGAGTAAGAAGAAGAGGAAGATGGAAAGAGTGAGTACTCCAAGTTGACGACTTCAAAAGCTCTCTTATTTATTAACTAGCTCAATTAATTCAATAAATTAACTCCCCCACCCTTCATCCGCCTCTTAATTCTCTCCTTGATGTTTTATTTTAATTAATGGAAAAAGAAAAGAAAATGTTTTTCTTAAATTCTCAACTGGAGAGAAATTTTAATTATGGGCAAGAAAAGAAGCAAGTTGTAGTTCTAACATCTCCATCAATTAATTGCCAACTCCCGTTGCTAACAGAATATAAATCAGTCATAGTTTTTGAAGAAATGTACAATATTTCCATTTTTGAAATGTTCGAACAATTGAGTCGATAAGTCCTAAAATTTAACACGTCCACAATAATACGAAATTGAGATAATGACAGTGTCTGTATCTTTGACGCAGTGATTTTATGAGGACAAAGTGGTTACATTCCATAACATGACATGTCCTGTAGTTATTAAGTGTTGAATATCACAGTCATTTCCAAACCTTAACATGTCCAAAGGCTAGTCTGTTCCGTAACTCAACACGTCCATGTTCTTAAATTTAAAAGGGAAATAGTAGAGTGATTTGTGTGTATTTAAAAGTTTGTACAACTGTTCTGGCAAAAGCGCGGAATTTCGTAATCATTACTCATAGTTCATTATTGATGTAAGTTATTTGCAACATTGTCAATAATTAGTAGCATTCATCGCATGCTTCTAAAACATAATATTGATCTTGTATCTGGAATAAGGAAAGACAATTCTCATGTCATCCTAAGCTTGTGAAGGTTACAGATGTGTAAAATCTTCCTAGAAAACACTATGGTGTTGACTGGAAATCACTTCCTGATCTAGCATTTTAAAAGGATATTACCAACAATGTGCAAAAATACGCAAACAACAAACAAGAAAGCGATGACTGATATAGAAACTCCAGTGTAATATTTTCAGGTTAAAAGGACATTGCTAGAACTGCTGCGTCGGGCTACCAATAAACTTCTTGCTTAATTTATTATATCTTCAAAAATTCAGTTTTCAATTACAGTGTAGTATTATAAACATTTAACTTCATATTTATTAAATTATTTATTGTAAAAATATCCGTAGCAAATAATCTTTGGAACCAAAACTTCCATATTAAAATACTACGGTACCAATATGGAATAATTTGTAATAAAAACATCAAACTAAATTTTACCTACGCATTTCAGTGAGATAATATTTACTTTCATGATTACAAGGAGTGTTGAAATCAAACGTATGCAACTAAGAAACCATAGGGATTTAAGTTACGAATTCCAAAACTTAACATGTCCACAGTATTTTCATTCTTTTTTACGTAGTAATATACTACAGATTTCTGAAACTTTCACTGAGAATTCCTAATAATTTTTAGGAATCATTTTAGAAATAATAACTTGATAAGGAATTCTGGAAGTGTTTTGTTATTTACACGAATTTCAGCTTTCTGGACATGTTAACATTTGGAGTTAATCAACTCAATTTGTATGTAAAATATTATTCATATCGATTATTGAGCTCATAGATTAAGAATATTCGCCTCGAGTTACGGCAAAAAATTTATTCACGGTTTACCCCGCATATCGCGAGACCGAAGGGCTCTTAACTTGGGAGCGAGAACTGAGTATGACGTTACTTCCAATGATTTTCCGGTTTTGGTATAAGTAGTGTACATATGGAAACATATTTGCTGATTTTGAAAACACCTACCGTTTTGTCGTATTACGTACACATTTTATGTAATTCGAATACTATATATATGATTGATGCTTGAGATTTAGTGTAGCCTAAATTTAAGGACATTTGAATTAATTTAATCATGTTTCGAATTTTTTTACCAGGCATGAAAAGGCATGAACACGCTAATATTAGTGCGCAGAATTCAGCGAAGTAGTAGAAATGCTTTAGAATTTCGTGTAACCAAGTGTAGTCCTCTACTTCAAAATTGAAATACAGCTCTTGGGTTCTATGAAGGTTAGGGCGTCAAGTCATTGTGGTATGACACCGTAGTTTCACGGTTCGATTCCCGTTGGTGTAAAAAAAAAAGATCAACACTATAACGTTGGGGTAGCCGAGGTGTAGGTATACAATATCTAATCACTAGATTGCATATCAAAATCTTGGGTTAAATTCCAAGATATCAGTTATTTAATATTTATTAAGCACAATGCATTATATAATATAATGTGAAATCTACACAAGCATTATACAGGATGAAGCGAAATTCGCGCACTCGGGCGTCGCAGCGCGACTCCTCACATCCCAGCAATAAAAAAAATGTCTCTCACAAAAGTTCGTCCTGCGAGTATATCTGGCAGAAAAAGAACGTTGAAGAGTGGCAATCTGGCAACACTGTAACCACATGTAGGGTAACTATCTTTGTCAGCACGTAGTATTAGCCGTGCTATACAGTTGGTACAGTGGGTAGAGTTTTAGATTGGCATGCAGAAGTTCGAGGGTTCGATCCTGGGTTGAGGCGTACCTTTTTATTAGATTTTTTTCCATAGGACATTACATACTGTAGTACAGTAAGACACCGTTTCTTAGGTCACATGTATCTTACATTTACAGAATTTAGTAACACTAAACACGTTGTAACGCACCTAGGAGACGAAATGGTGCGAATAAATTCACGCCCACGACGTGGAAAGGGCGTTTTTCAAAGCTGACCCATGAAAACGAATGTTCGTGTCTTTCTAGGATCGTAGTCTTCAAGCGCAAATGGTTTCTAGAGGACGCGCTGCAATCGCTGTTGACGATTAAGATGCCAGATACCATACCACCCGGACTACATTTACGAAATAAAAAACATACGCCTCAACCCAGGATCAACCCCTCGATCTCCTGCATGCTAACCCAAAACTCTATCCACTGCACCAACTGAACAGCACGACTAATACGTGCTGACAGAGGTAGTTACCCTACATGTGGTTACAGTGTTGCCAGAGTGCCACTCTTCAACGTCCTTTTTCTCCCGGATATACCCGCAGGACGAACTTTTGTGAGAGACATATTTTCATTGCTGGCATGTGAGGAGTCGCACTGCAACGCCTGAGTGCGCGAATTTCGCTTCACCCTGTGTACTTAATGTAATATCCACAGGTATGCAGTCGAAACTCACTATGTCGAACCTCCATTACTCCAGTTTTCAGCATCTCGAATTAACTTAAATTTCTCGGCCATTTGTCCCATTCTTCGCATGTATTTATTTCTATATTACTGGAAATTCGGTTACACGAATTTCTCGATTTCTCGAAGCAGGCATTTCCTCCCTTCAAGAAGAACATACTCTCTCTGTAACTCGGATTGTGTGCAACATTAGTTGTGCAATACGTCATTTTTAGTTCGTGAGGAAGAGTTGACAAATAAGGAATGGTTTACAGTGATGCTGGGTGCTAATTTGACGGGAACCGAAAAACTAAAACTTCTAATGATCGGAAAATCAGCGAAGCCTCGCTGTTTCTCGGGTGTGAATTGATGATGATGCTTGTTTTTTAAAGGGGCCTAACATCGAGGTCATCGGCCCTTAATGGTACGAAATGAAATAACAAAAATTCAAATTCATCCACTGATGAAAATAAAATTTAAAAAAATTGTCATGAAGAATGAATGGATGGACATGAACCCTACTAAAACAAACAAACAAACAAACAAACAAACAAACAAACAAACAAACATACAAACAAACCAGTGGATCAGACTCTGCTTGTTGTTTTAAGGGTCCTAATATTGAAGGTCATCGGCCCTGGATCAGACTCAAAATGAAGGTAGTTAATTAGAGTATTACTGACCAAGGGACCATTTATAAAGCACAATGATGCTTGATGTCTGAAGGGGTGCAAAATCCACGTCAAAGGCCCCACAGAATAGTACATGTCGCGAGTAAAGTAGAACCATGGTATTTGTCATTTTGGGTACTGATCAAAAGTAGCAAAGACTCACGGGGGTCCACACAAGATGGTACTTCTCACAAGTATTGCAATTCGTACAGGGAACGCAGACATATGGTGTTTCTCACACAATGGCGCCACTCATAGCCAACGCAAACCGGTAAGGTTCCTCACCTAGGTGTACTAGTCACGGGCGCCGGTATTCCCGTGGTGTTCCTCATATAGTGGGTACCAATCACAGGCAACGCTGACCCACGGTGCCGCTCATATAGCGGTACAACTCACAGGCTACGCCCAGACCCGCGGTGTTGCTCACATGGGTATAACGCACGGGGTGCTGGAATCCACCAGGCCAGGCTTTTTACTGCAACTAATCACAAACCTATTTCGTACCAATTTAGTGATACTACTCACAAGTACATGCAACCCATGGTGTTCCCCGCATGATGGTACGAATCAAGAGTAGTTTCATGGTTCTAATTCAATCATCCCTTGGTCGCCCCTTACGACAGGCAGGGGATACCGCGGGTGTATTCTACATGTGCGTCCCCCACCCGCAGGGGGTAGTGTGTGAATTAATTACCGGTCACGTACGAAAGCAACCTCCGAAGTCGCGGATGACAAGCTCCATTTACGAATCACGGCTGCGAGGTACTGACGAGAAGTTTCAACGTAAAGGGAGGAAAGGAAATAACAGAAGAGACTAACGGATTATTTTCCAAAAGTGTTAACGGAGGTATGTTTATTTCACTACTGTACGCACTGTACCCTGTCTTTAAAAAGTTACTATAATAAGGGTTATAATAATTAGTGATTTTGTAAAATAGAGTTTGTATATTTTTAAATAATTTTGAAAATAATTATTCCATATAAACCCGTCGATACATTTTTAAGGGTTATTCTGCCCGAAGGCAGGTCCGAACCTCCGCAGAGGTGTTCCTAAGCCGGAGTTTACGTACGGTAGGGTGGCCAGTTCCTTTCCGCTTCTCCATTCCCTTACCCCCCACCAACAGCGCGTGGCAACCCATCCAACTCCTGACCACGCCCAATGTTGCTTAACTTCGGAGATCTCATGGGATCCGGTCGTCGATACATATGATTCAATAATATGCTCTACACGCTCAAAACCAGTATTATGTATATCTCGAAATTTCGATAACTCGAAGTAAAATTCAGCGATTCGATATATCGAGGTTCCACTGTATAGCGGACCATGTACATCATTCAAATTCTTTCACCAGTCTGTAGCAAATGCACTGAGAGTTTGTGTTCTATTGGCATGTCACAAAGTCGGCAGACACAGTCATCATTTGGGGTGTGAAATCCATTCGTCAGACATAGGGAACCCATGGATGCCAAAGCGTGTGTAAATGTTACGTGATTTGTAGTTAGGCTCTCTACAGACACTAGTCTTTGTTACTTACGTGTTGAAGAACTCTGCTGGTATTTATTGTGCTTTTCGTCGTCTAGTATCTCGATCGATGCAACATATCGATAGAAAGTTAGGGTCAGGTTCTCAAATACGGCCACCAAAGTATATTCGTATATTTTATTCGAAGGTGAAAAGGAGTACACAGACAATTTTAAGTGGAAATGAAGGGTACATAACTACTAAATGTTTAGTATGCAGGAATTCAAAACGACTGTATTATAGAGGAATTTACTTGAACTTATTTAGGATATTGCAAAATGGCCGTATTAGAAGACAGTATTATAAGATAGCCGTCTATGGAAAATTCTGTTTATGAACACTTTTCACACACAAAATCTTTTACACCATGAGTATTTGCACATTTCTCATGACACCACATAGTGCACTTCACACAACACACCCAGATTTGCCCGTCGTGGTCTTCGCTGAAGAGGCCATCATAATATCCACACCTGCTATCATCAGTGTTTCGTGCTGATCCATTTTTCGCTTTCGGGTTCATTTTCGCCATTTTCTTTGCTCTTCGTTCTCTTATGAGTTGTGGGGAAGTCAAAATTGTGGCTTTTTGACTTCTTCGTGTATTGTTCTTCCTTGGTACAGAAGGCGTAGGGCATAGTTGCTGCAGCTGCCACGTTGCCGGCCGTGTTACAAGACCATACACTTCCAAATAATTTACGACCTATCTCACATATGGCAACACTAATCTACCGTAACGATCTACGCTTCTGTTCACTGAATGCCATGATTTAGCAGGCAATGTTCACCTTTTATAATTTAAAACTCATACTGCTACAGTGAATTATATTTCAAGAACACGAAAAATAAAAATGGCTTCCTCAGACTTACCTTTAGAATGTGGATGTTAAATATTTACTCGTAGAAAAGCGCAAAAGAGACTTATGACAACAGCAGACAACTGAACGGAAGCCGAACAAGTATGGCAATTATTTTAACACACTCTGCCGGGTTCCTCTCCAGATAGGAAGGCGGTAGATTTGAAAGAACGAAGTATGGCCGTTTTACAAGACTTGACCCAATATCCTAAAATTCTTATATTATGCAAATTCAAGAAAATATGAAAATATATTTCTACTAGGAGAGTTGGCCGTGCGGTTAGGGGTGCGCGACTGTGAGCTTGCATCCGGGGGACAGTGGGATCGAACCCCACTCTCGGCAGCCCTAAAGTTATTTTTCAGTGGTTTCCCATTTTCACACCAAGCAAATTCAGGGGCGGTACGTTAATTAAGGCCATGGCTGCTTCCTTCCCACTCCTATCCCTTCGTCGCCATAACATCTATCTGTGTCGGTACGACGTAAACCAAATGCAAAGAAAACAGAGTGAAAATAATGTTATCCCATAAAAAAATTACAGTCATAACAATTCGTGGAATACATTATATTATGGTTTAATATCTGTAAAAAGTACTACGGCAGGGGGAGGGGGAGGTATGGCACCTAGTTGAAAATAAAATACAAACTTAATGCTATATTGTATTGGATGCTTGTACTGTATACTGTAAGAAAACCGGACTTTGGGACTGAATTCAGTGTGTTAAGGGAGGCTGGGACTGAGTTTTTGGTGAAAAAGTAAAAATTATCGATTTTTCAGTTTGTGCATATTATTGTACGCCGGACTCCTGCGGATCATTTGGCGGTGGTATTTTTCGGGTTCCGCCATTTTTAAAGTACTACCGTGACATTTAAATGCCCGGTTGAGTCCCCATCCACTAGCTTTTACTTACAAAAATGTGTTTGTTTCATATCTACATTTTCAGGCATTTAAAATGTTCCAGCTGAACCAATTTGGTTTCAAATTCCATGAGAATTTCATGCGTTATTAACACCTGTACTGTATTGATATTAACAGAAGGAATTTTTTATAATGTTGATACTTTAAAATATAGTAGCCTTCAAAGGGGTATTTTTAGAATAATTTGAGAAAAACATAAACACATAAAACACATTTTTTCCTCACATTCATGGACTACATACGCAGACTTTCTCTCTGTTAAAATTCTTTCCATACCTTGAAGTGCATGTACACCAGTTTTGAATGTGATATTTGAAGTAACCGTTCAGCTGGAGCATTTTTTATGCTTATCGATTTTTAAAAATTTTAAAATATAAGTGTTAATTTGTCAGAAAGTTCTATTGCAATTTTCGTGAAAATTGGTATATGGCCTTATATTATCATTAGGAGACAACAAAACAAATTTCATTAAATTCTATCAAAAAGTACTATTTTATATAAAATCAGTCCTAACTTCCCTTAAATTATTTTACAATCTCAGCAATATTTTACAATCATCTGTAACATCTCAGACCTCAGAATTTTATTTTATTTTTCAGGCAAGTAATTTATGGCCACTTATTAAATAATTTTCTTGCAAATCTTTAAGGAGTGTCAAAATTTAGTGCAATGTGATCAAAATCATGATATTAAAGGAGATAATGAGGCTATTGCGGAAAACCCTTATGTGATACGGAAAAATGGAAAGGAAATTTGAACTCACCACATCTAAGTTAGGTAAAATCAATTATTAAACCGGTTACTAGAGGAAAAATATATTTTCTTTAAGGCTAGTGTTATTTGTCTCAGGCTCTTCACTTTCATCCTTCTTACCTGATCGCTGTCGGTCATCTCTTTTTCCATCCATATGCCGGCGGTATTAGATTTACGAAGGCTACGGAATGTTTTACTTTCAGGGTGTACCTTTTCCTTCTTCCACCGATACTTCTACCTCCCCCTTTCTCCCATCCGATTAGTTTTAAAAGTTGATGGTTATTTAGCAGTTCTTTTTAGAACGCAGTCTCCCTACGAAGGTTGGCGATCCAATTGATTATGATAACTCGTGAAACAATGGCTCGAAATTTTTCAATGGAAAATTTTCCATATCAGCGATGCAGGCCTTTAAGCCAGGAATTTCTCCGTCTCCCCACATATCGTTTTTCCTTCATTTTTTCCGCCCGGTGATGTGTTGGAGAAGTTCATATCGTTTACCTCATTTGATGTACCTGAGCTTTCATTCCTCGATGGCTGTTGGAAGCTCTTTATTGGTCTTCCTTTCTACCCAGAACCTTCGAAGCATTCTTCTATGAATTTCGAAAGCTTCAATCCGCCTCTCTAGCAAAGGACTGAGCGGCCAGCCTTTAAAACTATACAGAAGGACAGGGAAAACATAGCATCGCAACACCCGGATTCGGAGCTGAAGGTTGAGATCTCTACTGGTGAATAGCGCCCTCATACTCTTGAACAAATATTTGGCTTGCCCAATCTTGGATAAGATTTCATTCTTGGAATCACAGTACTTCCTCTTAAAACGGAAATCTCCCCGATCATCTTTCGTTAGATCAATCAACTTTTCTATCTGTCCTTAGTCAATTCCTCCTGTCTTCACATCCCAGTGGCATTAGGCTTTTATGGCCTAGAAGTCTCTCATTTTCACAGCCTTCTTGCTGCTTTTGTACCTTTTCCCGGTAGCATTATTTTTCTAGGAAACAGATCTCTTTCCTTCGATTAGAGTTAAAACAGGATGGCTATCTAATTTTACTTCGACTAGAACTAAAAATCCTGACGGTCAGTGCTTGTTAAGTATATGTATCAATATTTCGTTTTCATCCACATCTGTCATCCTAAAGGTTTCATAAAACAAAGAAGACATTCTGTTCACACAGAGAATTTTATTTATAATCCTGAAGAAACAACGCAGCATGATAGAACTGTAAATTCAGACTTGGATTACTGTAAAGCGACTAACAGTTTATCATAGTAAAACTATCTGTACCATATTTCACAAAACATTATATACCTTTTTCCTCTGGATTTAACTTTAAGTTGCTGGAATCAGTAGATCAGTTTGTTTGGTTATTATTATTTTGTGTTTTGCCTGCCGAATCAGAAAATTGTTCTGAAAGATTCACCTTTTCAAGATATCGCAGTAATTATCTGTACATGTACGTAATGAGCAAACTCAGGTCAGCGTCATTTTCTTCCTGACTATGTTGTGTCTCATATCACCGACCACTAGACATCAGTAAATGCTGGAAACTGATCTCAGGAGCTGAAATATGGTTATGAAAACGTTCGTCAATTACTTCACCGAGGTTTGCCAAGAATTCATATTACAAAATGGAAGAAATAATTTTCATAAGTGACATTTGAAGGATTCAGAGTTCATGGTTTGTCGATTTTTCAGGAACACCACTATCGTCCATAGTTAAGTTTTTATCAACGGGATGACAGCAGTTCTTGTTGCAACTGAAAATATCTTAGTATCATTCAGAGTTATCGTGAAGAAGAATTCTCGTTTCAAAGTAGTTTTTATACCCGAACAACAAGCCATTCAAATTGAGAGGAACGTCGAGAGAACTGGTTGAAGATACCCTGGTTGAGATTTGAAAAATGTTTACCCTTTAATATTATTTTCGAAGAAACACTCAGCGATATTGATGCTTCCTTTCGAGAAGCACATTCGAAAATGGATGGAGTAGGAGTGAGTGCAGTGTTCACAAAACGTGCAATAAGATTATCTCTAAGACCCACTTTTCACAGATCTGGATGAAAGAAAGAAAGCAGACATGAAGTCCCTTTTCCAGTTTATTACACCTTCCCGTATTTCTGAACGTTCGAGCAAGTGGTGCTTCCAGGAAAAATGAGGGTGAAGAAAATAATACTTTAGTTTACGACTAGAAACCTTTTAGAAAACATATTCTAGAAATAAAAAATTATTCCATGATTTATGAATAAAATGTAATATTTCTTTTCTCAGAGTTAAATTTTTTATTTAAATTTGCTTTACGTCGCACCGATGGAGAGCGCTCTTGTGGCGACGATAGGATAGGTAAGGAAGTGACCGTGGCCTTAATTAAGGTACAACCTCGTGTAAAAATGGGAAACCACGGAAAACTTTCTCAGGGCTGCCGAAAAGAGGGATTGAATACATTATCTCCCGGATGTAAGCTGACAGCAACTTGGTCCAAAACACTCAGGCACTGGCTCGGCAGTTAACATTTATTAACCTAGTACTATAGTTTGATTATATCCTTATTATGACCTGTACTTTAAATTCCAACAATTTCACAATGTAAAAAGTTATCCACGTCCAGGTTAAACTCGAATTTCACATGATACAATAATTGCTGCTTATTATATGAAAATACCAACAAAATAACTGAAATTCAGCCTAATTCAATGTTGCTGAAGAAGAAAGAACACTATAAAGTCAATTGACAAAAACCCGCAGTTAATCAAATTTGAGATCTGTTTTCTCAGAAATGAATTTTGTGGAACTGATTCACTTTAAGTCTAAACCTTCCATTTTACCCCCTGTTCTTCTACACGACTTCAGAAGTTTTATCCACCAGTTCGTCCGTATTTGGAACTCTGATTTACAAAGTGAATTTTGCGACAGACGCTCCTATCTCCTTTCCGCCAAATTTGTCTCAAAATATTCATCCTTCATACGAGTTCGTATCTGAGGATCAACAAATATGTCTTCCTTGAAATTTGACTTACTGAGTCTAGATTCCCTATCAGTTGTTAAACTAGCCTTTCTTTAAATAAGTTCAAAGAATTTGGAAATTTATCGAACGTCTCCCTTGGTCAATTATTCCAATCCCTAAATCCTCTTCTTATGAACGAATACTGCGTCAAGTTGTCCCCTTGTATTCCAACTTGTGATCTTTCCTGCTTTGAAAACTCCACTCATTTGCTTTACTCATACAATAGTACTTGATTTCCAGCGTTCTCAGAATTTTCGAGTTATGCAATATCGCCATATTTACCATATTCACAATTTCCATTATTTATTCATTCATTCATTCATTCATTGACGTTAACATTCCAGGTTTCTCCAGTTGTAATTCTGCAAACTGTTTCATATTAATAGCAAGTAATACAGTAAATTAGTTAATATAACAAATAATTCATAACATAAGTTAACCAGAAGGCCAAGAGGCCTAACTTCGCCACTTCATGAAGACATAAACGTATGCGTTACAGAAGAAAGATATAGAAGAAAGGGAAATGTTAGTTCAAGACAATTAAATCTCAAAGCGCAGGTTGTCTATAACAGCCTATCACACGCTGTAGCGAACTGGATTCAAGAAATGTTGAAAATATCCACACTAATATGATTATACTGAATCATAATTTTATATGTTGGAGAGTTCTTGTGTTAATCCACGTTCTTTCTTGATACGAATATTATATTCCCAAATATACAAGGTGTTACATGATGAACATATATTACAATTCTTTCTCTAATTTTACTAACACAAATTCTATTACTTAAAATAAAGGAAATACAGATGCTGACTATTTATTCTGTGACGGTTTACTGCCGTTATCAGTATTTAGGGTATACAATTCATGGTACGAATAATAACCAATCCTTTCCAAATAAATGTGTTGCATATAGTACAGACATATTTTAATAACGAAATGACGAATGCATTATACAAGAACATCTAGATACTATAAAGGTACTGAAGGAATTTCTGATTTTAAAATAGTATCATATATTTTTGAGCTTTGTTGACTGTATCTTCTACACGAGTTTCATAATTTACTTCGTAGGTGAACGTATCCCCTAGATTCTGTACTCCACAAAATACGCATAGTAGTTTGCCCCCAGTTTCGTAGTTATAGTATATACTAGTTTCGCGGCGAGTGAAACTGTTTTGGGCTTATTAATAATGAAAGGTAAGTTATTTCCTTTGATCTATTTATTTAATTCGTCCCATATGATGTGCAATTTGAGACGGTCTCAATTATTCCTAATTGCTTTAAATAATTTTACGTCATCCGCAAATACGCAATATTAAAAAAAAAACACTTTTGGAGGAGTTGAAAGAAAACAAATAATAAAGGTCCCAAGTTGGATCCCCGGGGAACTCGCAAATTAAGGAAACGTGTACCTTACGACACCAGAATTGTCACTGAATATACTCGGGCAGGTCGAATGCAATCTCACAGCTACGTTACCGGAATCGCGCAGTATGTGGTGTTCCTTGAACGTCTTTTCTGTAAGGCCCAGTAACGTAATCGGATAGCGTGTACGGATTGTTCAGAATTACTGAACGCTTGTCCTGCAAATTCATCGCGAACATGCGCGTTCGCCTTGAGCATGTTTTCCGCCGTAATGGTGGCCACATCGTACGCATGTTAAAGTGAAGTGTATTTCCAAACGAGTAAGTAATGTGCGAGCAAAATTTCATTACTGTACATTGTAAATTAACGTCGTAATTTTGAATACAAATATATCAGCTGTTTGTGCACTATCATTTATAAATTATATCTTCATCCATAAGCGGTCTCTGTCTTTTACTTTCAAATGGGCTCAGCCACTGGCTCAGTTAGGGCTTTAAAACTAGGAATGTAGAGTTAACATATTCACTTCTTTAATGAACGATAAATAAACATGATACCGGTAGTCGTAAGTAGATGAGGTGTTAGTAGTGTCAGATTTCTCAGTACCGTCTTTCCTATTCGACCTGCCTTGGTCAACCCTTCTTCTTGTCCAATTTAAACAGTACTTGTTTCTTACATTTCTTTCGCCGATACCAACATACTTCGAGGATCGAACCTATTCCTTCTCTTCTGATTTATCTAAATACTGGATGTCTACCCAGTTGTACTCCCTATTAAATCAGTATTCATCATAACCAGGAACTCCTCATTTTTCTTTGTCAATAAGGGCTGATAATAATTTACTATTTTTACCCCGTAAGAGAACAATTTTCATCTATGAATATTATCTTGAAAATAAGACAATGAATTTTTTATTTCCTAAGTGTTTTATTTTCCTTGATTTGCCAACCGGACGCTGGATAGCCTAGCTTTAAATCCTTTGCCTTGGTTTGCAGATAAGCCAAGATATCAGTTTTATTACTCTCCTAACATTTCTATAGTGAACTTCTTCAAAAATGGCATAGCTAAAATATTACCTCCGCAATGCTTCAGCAGAGGAATACAAATAATAATCCGTGATCTTCAAACAAATATTCACATACAGACTTTTGGGCGTCCTGAACACGTGCTTTCGAGGATTCATATCGATTTCTTACTTCTAAAACCTCAATTTTCCAATGCACATTTGTAAAGGAAAATTAATGTTAAATACATTATACTGTAGCAGAGAGTAAATTCGCCATGGAAAGAAGATCCCTGCAATACGGTACGGCAAGGTTCCTTTTCCTTCAACATTAGCACATGAAAGTGAACAAAAAACGAAAATTATTCTGATGGAATGCATATAAATAAGTTGCTGGGAGGCGTGACCTGTCTTAAAGAATATAATGGGAGGGAAGAACATTGGGACATAGGAGGTTTTAGAAGTAAGCCATCAATATTTTCGTACTGGATAATTATTGGGGCTTTACATTGAGCAAGACTCTCCGTGGCTCAGGTGGCAGAGCGCCTGCCCCCCCCCCCCCCCACTACTGGATTCCGTGGTTGAAATCCCTGTCACTCCTTTTGAAATTTGTACTAGACGAAGCGGAGACGGAGGTTTTCCCCTGGGTACTCTGGTAATAATAATGATTTCGTGTGGCTATTTCTAGCCGAATGCAGCCCTTGTAAGGCAGGCCCTCCGACGAGGGTGGGCGGCATCTGCCATGTGTAGGTAACTGCGTGTTATTGTGGTGGAGGATAGTGTTATGTGTGGTGTGTGAGTTGCAGGGATGTCGGGGACAGCACAAACACCCAGCCCCCGGGCCACTGGAATTAACCCGGCCGGGAATCGAACCCGGGACCCTCTGAACTGAAGGCCAGTACGCTGACCATTCAGCCAACGAGTAGGATGGGTACTCTGGTTTCCCTGCCACATTTAATTCCAGCAACAATCTCCAAAATCATATCATTTCATTTCATCTGTCAGTCATTAATCATTGCCCCAGAGGAGTGCGACAGACTTCGGCAACCGACACAGTTCCTATCATCGCCGCTAGATGGGGCTTCATTCATTCCACTCCCGACCCGGTAAAATGACTGAAAACAGGCTGTTGACTTTCATTTTACCTTTATCAAGGCCACTTCCTTTCCAGTCCGCGCACTATCAATGCCATTATCACCACAAGCCTGTCTAAGTCATTGTGGATTCATTTCTTGTGAAACAACTACATCGATGGCTTACTTCTAAGACCTCGTATGTTCCAATGCTCTTCCTATCCTCCATTATTTTACTGAAGACTGGTCATGCCTCCCAGCCACGTATGGATATGCAATACATCAGAATAACTTTTGTTGTGTTCATTTTCCTATGCTAATGTGTAGAGCCCGGATTTTTATGCATTAATAGGTTAGAATGCAAACTTACTGAATCGAGTTGCAAGTATAGTCTACCTTCACAACCGTTGTGCTATGGGGGTTGCATAAGACATTAGGGGTAAGATCCATCAAAACCCTGGTAATTTATGCTACTCTTACTACGCTATGGCAGAGCGGGTGGCCGACACCTCCTACTAACCAAAGTTTGCAATCTAACCTATTACTGCATGAAAATCCGGGCTTTACTAATGTGTAAAGGAAAATGAACCATAGGCCTATCGTACCGTATTGTAGTGCTGTTTACAAGGCGAATTTACGCTCTCTTACAGGATAATGTATTTAAGATTAATTTTCCTTTGCACTTATGCACAGAAAAATTGTTCTGCTGGGCTGCATATCCATATGTGGCTGGGAGGCGTGACCAGTCTTAAGGATAATAATGGACAGGAACAGCATTGGGAGATACGAGGTTTTAGGAGTAAGACATCGATATGTGAACTGACTGTTGAGTTTCCTCTATCAATCAATCAGGACTGATCTGCATTTACGGCAGTTCCCTATCTGTTTTTCTAGCATTTTCTTTTCTTTAATGATTTCAAAGAAATTGGAAATTTATTGAACATCTCCCTCGGTAAGTTATTCCAATCCCCTTCCTATAAACGAATATTTGGCCCAATTTGTCCTCTTGAATTCCAACGTTATCTTCATATTGTGATCTTTCCTATTTTTAAAGACACCACTCAAACTTACTCGTCTACTAATGTCATTCAACGCCATCTCTCCACTGACCGCTTGGAACATACCACGTCAACAAGCAGTTCGCCTTCTTCCTCCCAAGTCTTCACAGCCCAAACTTTGCAACATTTTTTTTAACGCTACTCTTTTGTCAGAAGTCACCCAGAAAAAAATCGAGCTACTTTACTTTGGATTTTTTCAGTTTTTGAATCAAGTAATCCTGGCGAGGGTCCCAGACACTGCAAGCATACTCCTTTTCTTTTTCTATAATTTGCTTTACGTCGCACCGACACACACAGGTTTTATAGCGACGATGGAGCAGGAAAGGCCTAGGAATGGGAAGGAAGCAGCCGTTGCGTTAATTAAGGTACATTCCCAGAATTTGCCTAGTGTCAAAATGGGAAACCACGGAAAACCTTCTTCAGGGCTACCGACAGTGGGGTTCGAACCCACTATCTCCCGAAGACTGGATACTGGCCGCACTTAAGCGACTGCAAATATCGAGCTCGGTAGAAGCATACTCTAGCTGCGGTCTTACCTCTCCTTTGCATCCTTACTAGAACCCCTAAATACCCTCATAACCATGTGCAGAGATCTGTACCCTTTATTTACAATCATATTTATGTGATTTCCCCAATGAAGGTCTTTCCTTATATTAACACCTAGGTACTTAAAGTGATCGCCATAAGAAACTTTCAACCCATCAACGCAGCAAATAAAACTGAGAGGACTTTTCCTATTTGTGAAACTCACAACCTGACTTTTAACCCCGTTTATCATCATACCATTGCCTGCTGTCCATCTCACAACATTATCGAGTTTTTTTTTCAGTTGCTAATTACAGTATAGAGAATAACATCTGCGAAAAGCCTTATCTCTGATTCCACTTCTTTACACATTTCATTTATATATATAAGAAAACAAAGGTCTAATAATACTGTCTTGAGGAATTCCCCTATTAATTATTACAGGGACAGATAAAGCTTCGCCTACTGTAATTGTCTGAGTTCTATTTTCTAGAAATATAGCCACCCATTCAGTCACTTTTTTGTCTAGTCCAATTGCACTCATTTTTGCCATCACTCTCCCATGAACCACCTGATCAAATGCCTTAGATAGGTCAATCGCGATACAGTCCAATTGACCTCCTGAATCCAGGATATCTTGCCGGAATCCTACACGTTGAGCTTCAGTGGAATAACCTTTCCTGAACTTGACCTGCGTTCTATCGAACCAGTTATTAATTTCACAAACATGTCAACTTACTTGTGCGATCATCCTCTTTCACATTGTACTCTTGGTCAGAGTTTCTGAAGTGGAGCAAGTCTTCCGCTTACTTTTGTTGAATGGATCTCGCTTTTCTTTGGACAAATCGCTCATTATTCGAAGCATAAGAATATGCAGTCGAAATCGCTTGTAACGATCCCGATGGGACTGCTAAACAACGGTCGTTATAACCAACAGTCGCACAAACCGGTATTTTTGTTCTTGCTGGAACTATCACATCTGTAAGTAACGGAATTAAGTCAAACATAAGTAAAATAAGAACTTTATTTACAGTAAAGTATTTATGGAGCGGTACTGCGAAGAATTTCATGGGTCGGGACATTTTGTTGATTGCTGCTTAATTATACCATCTACGTAAAGATATCGTTGTACTCAGATGATATAGTCCGCTTGATTTTTAAATAATTTTCTTGGAAAAGCGACTGTATTTCCTCTCTGTCCTTCCAAATTGTAGGAATCGTTTGGTGTGATACACCAAATTCCTTCGCGAATCTGACCTATGTTTCCCCGCTTTCTAATAATGGGTGAAATTTTCAATATTAAACACTTCCCTTTTCTTCTACGGCATCTTCACGGCGATGTTTGCCTTGACTATTTAACATACAGACCTATTTGAATTCTACAATAATAAGCTCTGCATTGTTGTCACCTCACCCTAATACGTAGGAAATAAAAGTCAACCCTGGACGTTATAACTAGAGTCCGGATTTTTAGGCGCTGATAGGTTAAAATGCAAATTTACTTAAGCAAACAACAAGTATATACTACCCCTACAGCGGCTATGCTATGAGATTTGCATAGATATTAGGGGTATGGAGTATATAACTCCTTGAATTTATGTTACTCTTGCTACATTATAGTACAACGGGTTGCATAACACTTCCTACAAACTAAATTACTTTGCATTCTAACCTATTGCCACCTAGAAACCCGAGGTCTAGTTATAGCCAATACATTTCTATGAAAATGTGATCAAAAAAACGTCGTATTATCAGATATGTCGTTATAAGCGATTTTTAAATATAGTCTTTTTAATGGGATTTAGACAGGGTTGGATTGGGGAATTAAATCCACTCTGATTATTATTTCTGGCCCGGGGACTGGGTGTTTGTGTTTGTCCCAAAACTTTCCTATTCATATTCAGACAACACACCACACTACCAACCATCACAGAAACACGTAATAGTGATTACATCCCTCCATACAGGGTTGGTGTCAGAAAGAGCATCCGGCCAAAAACATGGCCAAATCCTCATGTGCGACACAGTTACAAACCGCGACCCCACAGATGTGGGAAAAGCGGAGGAAGAAGAAGAAGATCCAATAGTCGTTAAAAGCAATGTCGCATTAAATGGTTTCGACGTATTACCATAATTCTAAGATTTTATGATTTTCCATTTCTAATCAACAAATGCGAAATAAATTACATGAATTTTAAAACACACAGAAGAAAATGCTCGTAGTAACTACAGTGCTATGCAAGAGATAAATTGGTTTTCTAACTTGTAGAATCTCTTCTAATTATTATCAGTTACTAATCTACTTCTCCTGAGACTCAGCCCTCCGCGTGTTTTCCCGTGGAGCGCTGCTAATCTTGCGAGAGTATCCGACTACTCTTGCACCCTTGACTCGTCTACTTGACACAAGTTAAAACTCTCAAGAGAACGAGAATAAAGTCGCTGCTGGCTTCTCCCCGAAGCTAAGAAAAAGACACCAACAGTTCTTCTTTCCCTTTCTTTCTTCCTCTCTTTTTTTATTTTCTTTTAGCAGTTTTCTCTCCCCTCCCCCCTTCTTTAAGAGGACTTTCTTACATTCTGCGAAAGATGCTGGCCATTTCGAGACTTCCTTTACAATTCTGTCCTGCTGGTTTTCATTGTATCTCTCATGCCTATTCTAGCGGATCATTGTGAGAGAAACTTCAGAGTGCCTAAACACAATTAATCATGGAAATGAACCACATAAGGGTAGCATAGAAAGAAAGGCAAAAAAGGGGAGAGTCTGTTAAATAATAACAATAATAATAATAATAATAATAATAATAATAATAATAATAATAATAATAATAATAGATGGAACTGGGGAGGGGGCCCTCAACCCCGACACGGCGCGTCCCATATGGCTGATAGGGGAAGCTCCTGTAGATATGCAGGAGAGGTGTGAATAAGGCTTAGCCAAATAAGCACCCGCGGATCAACTGAGGTAAACAGAGAAATGGTCAACGGCCTCGACGGCAGAAGAGGACATATCCCAATGGCAGAGAGGGCGGAAGAACCGAATCAAATCCACTTTGCGTCTGACTTGTAGCAAGCGGCAAGTGGTCAGCGTCTGATCACCAGAGGTGCGGCTGTAAATATGCTCCAGGAACTAACAATCCCTGGTTCTACACCACTAGCGAAAGCTAGAAGATTGCTTACAAGCAGACATGACTCGTACAAGTAAAGACAAAATTACCCCAGGTGGACAATCCACCCACTCTAAAGTGGCAACCAAGCATTCGGATTCTGGGGAGCTTGGGCGAATACGAGAGAGCAAATCGGAGTGCTCTGATAAACTTCCACGAAAGACTCACACTTTCATTGGCACATTCAACATTCAGACACTGATTCAAACAGGAAAACTGCACAATCTCACAACAGAACTTACAAAGCAGAAAATCCAAATTCTGGCCCTGCAAGAAACACGCTTCACCGATTCAGAAACGATGGATTACAATAATTATAGGATCTTCAAAAGTGGAACAAACAAGAAAATTGGTAAAGGAGCAGCATTGTTAGGAATGGCCTTCTGTGTAGACAAAAAAGTTTTGGATTCAGTAATAGAGGTGAAACCCATCAACAATAGGCTTATGACCTTAAGAATCAGGCATACAAACAAAAAATACACCTTTATTAATGTGCATGCGCCAACAAATGGAGACAATAAAAAGGAGCCTGAAAAAACAGAAAGATTCTGGGAAGAACTTGAAACAGAAATGGCCAAAATCCCTAAAAATGATGTGAAAATTCTACTCGGTGATTTCAATGCACAGCTTGGCAGGGAATACAAATACAGGAGGACAGTGGGAGACTATCCAGCCCACAGATTCACCAATAAAAATGGCACACGCCTCATTGAGTTATGCCAACAAAATAACCTCAAAATTATGTCAACATCACTCCGGAAGAATCCCAAAAAGCAAAAAACTTGGCGATCACCCATCCATCATTTAGGAGAATTTCAGATTGATCATGTGGCAATATCATATGATTACCAAAAGGAAATTCATGATGTGCAAGTGCGCAGAGGTGCTAACATCGATTCGGATCATTATTTAAGCAGAATCAAAATTAAATTCACACCCAAAGGGAAATTCAACAGGAAAACATCGGTGATTCCAAAATTTGATCTGCACAAAATCAAGGACTCCAAAATTTCAGAAGAATGGGAAAAACGACCTGCAGAGAGCTGGGAGAATTTCCAGACTAAAATCATCGAAACGGCGAAGGACCTAATCCCTCTTCGCAAGAAACCAAAACATCCTTGGTGGAATCAAGAATGTGAGACCGCACTAGAAGAAAGGAAAAAGGCATTTCAAAACTACAATTGTAACAAATCAGAAGAAACACAGAAGAAATTCTTCGAAGTTCGCAAGCATGTATCCAAGATTTTAAGACAAAATAAACGGAAATACGTCAATGTCCAACTGAAGTCAATTGAAGACAACTTCAAAAATTACAACACACACGATTTCTACAAGACCTTTGCGAACCAAATTAAAGGATATTCCCCACAGAACCTTTGCTTTCGGAAGCACGATGGTAAACTAGCCCTGACAAATAAGGAAAACTGCCAAGAATTAGCTACATATTTTTCACAGCTTTTAAATTGTCCAGAACCCAAAAAGAGATTCCCGAAAGTACAGCCAGAAATCATACCGGAAAATTCGTCACCACCAACTCAAGAAGAAATTTATTCACATATCAAGAAACTTAAAGACAACAAAGCATCAGGGGAAGACGGAATTGTAGCTGAACTTCTGAAAAATTTAGGCCCAAATTCACTCAGAGAAATTACACAAATAATCCAAAACATTTGGCAAACCGAAAAGCTCCCGGATGACTGGAAGATTGCTCTAATCCATCCACTACATAAAAAAGGCAGCAAGTTAGACGTAAACAATTACAGAGGAATCTCACTTGTATCAGTCACATACAAAATACTATCAGCCTGTCTCTTGCATAGAACACAACAACAATTAGAACCCAAATTATCAGAATTTCAAGCAGGATTCAGACCAAACAGGTCATGCCCAGAACAAATTTTCAACCTCAAAACCATACTTAAACTACGAGCCCTCAGACAAAAGCCGACAGTATGCACATTTGTAGATTTCAAAAAGGCATATGATTCGATAGACAGACCCTCCCTATTCCAAATTCTAGAAGAGAGAGGACTAGATCCCAAAACCCTAGAACTCATAAGACAAACACTAACGGGCACAAAATCTAAAGTGAAATTTATGGGAGAAATTTCAGAACCCTTCGACATTCAGACAGGTGTGAGACAAGGTGATGGACTCTCTCCAATTCTGTTCAACGTCGTCCTAGACAAGGTTATGGAAGAATGGGAGAAGGAACTCAAGAAACATGAATCTTGGAAACCGATCCGATTGGGCTTTCCCAAAAACAACCTCTACGTACCATACCTTGCATTTGCGGATGATCTGGCGATTTTAACAGAGGATGAGGAGACTGCCATCAAGCAGCTTGAGATACTTAAGGAATCTGCAGAAAAAGTGGGACTACAGATTTCATTTGAGAAAACTAAATTCTTCTGTTCAAAGACAGATATCACGAGCCTGAGAACAAAATACGGTAAAATCGACCGGGTCTCGTACTTTAAATACCTCGGAGAATTCATCGAACCGACAGGCCTTGAGAAGATCTCACAGCAAAACCGTCTCCAAAAAGTCAAGAAGGCATTAGGGTTAGTTCAAGACATCTACAACAAAAAATGCATGTCAAGACAGACAAAAATTCGGCATTACAACACAGTCATAAAACCAACAGTCCTTTACGCAAGTGAAACATTGTCACTTAACAGTAAACAAGAATTAGAAGAAATAAAAAAGCAAGAGAGGAAGATCATCAGGAAAATCCTAGGAGCAAGATATACCCAAGATGGTTACAGGCTACAATCAATCAAAACAACAGAAAAAGTTTCAAACATTGAAATTGACATTAAGAAAAGACGAATGAAATTCTTTGGACACCTCACAAGATTACCAGAAAATCGACTGTCAAAAAGAATATTAAATTATGTTAGCTCACTTAAGAATTCAACACCTTGGCTGGATGAACTTCGAAAGGACCTCAAAAACGCAAACATATGTGCAACAGACATTTTAGAAAGAGACACCTTCAGACACAAAGTCAACAAGTGGGAAGTTACATCAGAGCAACCAAAGCAAAAACAGTGCAGACCGAAATGGTCGGAAGAACGTAAACAAGCCTTCTCAGAGAGAATGAAAGCCTATTGGAAGAACAAAAAGAACCCAAAGAAAGCTTGATTGAGTTGTTTGCTTAACGTCTTCCATTATTGGGAGAATACGCTAATAATAATAATAATAGATGGAAAACGGTAACATTTCGTTGGCGTCCTCCTTACCTTGGAGAAATCGTACTACCATTGAGACTAGACAGAAGGACCAGCATAGAAAGAACTACTAACTCAATAAAGCATACAGACTAACGTGGAATTACTACAACAAGATAGTCATATCGCGTAATGCAAAATTACGACATTCCAAGACAGTTGTTTTGCCGAAAACGTTATATGGTTCAGAAACCATATCCCTTGGAGGTTACTACAAACTTACAGAAATTAAAAATCAAGAAAGGAAAATTCTACAGAAAATTCATGGTCAGGCGAAAGAAAATGGAATGTGGATTAAGAAAAGAACATCGGACCTCTACTCGTTAACTGACAGGTTCACTGATGCCGTACGCAAGGGACGCCTGCAATTATATGGTGTGGAAGAACGACGCCATGTTTTCGGAAGCTGTTGATGTTGGACGTATTAGGCTTATAAATAGAGGCTGAAAACATAGCAATGGCGAACATTTTTCGTACTATTGTTGTATATTATCTGTTACTAACAGTGTACCAATTCAATTGCTTTAATTTTTCCAATCACCGTCCATTATTGAGTGTAACTAATGTACCCAAACCTATGTCTGTATATTAATGTGTAAAAGGAACGCGTAGATATTAACATGTTTGCGTCGGGAAGCATACCTTCCATTAAGCTAGCAACACGCCGTTAATAGAGTACATTACGCGAACTACTTTCCTCTCCATGGCCCCCTAGCCTCCTGCTTATTGCATTAGATGGAAGTGGCTTGGTCGTGACGTCACCGAGCTACTTAACATTCTTCCTTTGATTATGTCGTTCACTTTTTCTTTCATATCACCTCTCTCCTCCTTTTTTATATATATATATATATATAAAATACTTTTCCTCTCCTTTTTTCCTTCATCTTTTGCTTCTTCCCTCGTCTTCCCCTTTTCCCATTAATTTAATGGAGTTTTCGAGACCAGTAGATATCTCGTGTCTCCCCTTCGAGAAGAAGACGATCGCTCCATTCGTGTTATTGAGCTGATCACATCATTGGAGGCTTACAGATGTGGATGATCTTTGAACGTCTTACAAACATTAACCAAGCCGCTGTGTGGAACCTCACATACGCATTCATATACTACATACGATGATGATAATGATGATGCTGTTGTTGATCAAAGGAGCCTAACAGGTATAACATCGGCCTCTAATGATGCGAGGTGCAACGATATGAAACGATAATTCAAAATTCAAAATATATCCACTGACTAGAATATAAAACGAATGGCGATGAAGAAATGACCATGAATCCAAAACAATCAGTGAATCAAATTCACAATTGCTCATTTTCTGAGATGATGCTTGTTGTCTAAAGGGGTCCAAAATCCAGGTCACCGGCCCCTCATAATAGTACTAATCACTGGTAAAGCAGAACCATAGTGTTTCTTCTATAGTGGTATTAATTACTGGTAATGACCCACGTAGACCCAAATTATGTTCCACATAATAGCACCACTCACAGGTAACACAGACCCATGGTGTTCCTCACATATGGGTACAACTCACAAGCAACACAGACCCATGGTGTTCCTCACGTAAGGGTACAACTCACAAGCAACGCAGACCCATGAGGTTCCTCACATAAGGGTAGAACTCACAAACAACGCAGACCCATGAGGTTCCTCACATAAGGGTACAACTCATAAGCAACGCATACCCATGAGGTTCCCCACATAAGGGTACAACTCATAAGCAGCGCATACCCATGAGGTTCCCCACATAAGGGTACAACTGATAAGCAACGCATACCCATGAGGTTCCCCACATAAGGGTACAACTCATAAGCAACGCAGACCCATGAGGTTCCTCACACAAGGGTACAACTCATAAGCAACGCAGACCCATGAGGTTCCTCACACAAGCGTACAACTCACAAGCAACGCTGACCCATGAGGTTCCTCACACAAGCGTACAACTCACAAGCAACGCTGACCCATGAGGTTCCTCACACAAGCGTACAACTCACAAGCAACGCTGACCCATGCTGTTTCTCACATAAGGGTACAACTCACATGCAACGCTGACCCATGAGGTTCCTCACATAAGGGTACAACTCACAAGCAACGCTGACCCATGCTGTTTCTCACATAAGGGTACAACTCACAAGCAACGCTGACCCATGAGGTTCCTCACATAAGGGTAGAACTCACAAACAACGCAGACCCATGAGGTTCCTCACATAAGGGTACAACTCATAAGCAACGCATACCCATGAGGTTCCCCACATAAGGGTACAACTCATAAGCAACGCATACCCATGAGGTTCCCCACATAAGGGTACAACTGATAAGCAACGCATACCCATGAGGTTCCTCACACAAGGGTACTACTCACAAGCAACGCTGACCCATGCTGTTTCTCACATAAGGGTACTACTCACAAGCAACGCTGACCCATGAGGTTCCTCACACAAGGGTACAACTCACAAGCAACGCTGACCCATGCTGTTTCTCACATATGGGTACTACTCACAAGCAACGCTGACCCATGAGGTTCCTCACACAAGGGTACAACTCACAAGCAACGCTGACCCATGCTGTTTCTCACATATGGGTACTACTCACAAGCAACGCTGACCCATGAGGTTCCTCACACAAGGGTACAACTCACAAGCAACGCTGACCCATGCTGTTTCTCACACAAGGGTACAACTCACAAGCAACGCTGACCCATGCTGTTTCTCACATAAGGGTACAACTCACAAGCAACGCTGACCCATGCTGTTTCTCACATAAGGGTACAACTCATAAGCAACGCAGACCCATGAGGTTCCTCACACAAGGGTACAACTCACAAGCAACGCTGACCCATGCTGTTTCTCACATAAGGGTACAACTCACAAGCAACGCTGACCCATGAGGTTCCTCACATAAGGGTACAACTCACAAGCAACGCTGACCCATGCTGTTTCTCACATAAGGGTACAACTCACAAGCAACGCTGACCCATGAGGTTCCTCACATAAGGGTACAACTCACAAGCAACGCTGACCCATGCTGTTTCTCACATAAGGGTACAACTCACAAGCAACGCTGACCCATGCTGTTTCTCACATAAGGGTACAACTCACAAGCAACGCTGACCCATGCTGTTTCTCACATAAGGGTACAACTCACAAGCAACGCAGACCCATGAGGTTCCTCACATAAGGGTAGAACTCACAAACAACGCAGACCCATGAGGTTCCTCACATAAGGGTACAACTCATAAGCAACGCATACCCATGAGGTTCCCCACATAAGGGTACAACTCATAAGCAACGCATACCCATGAGGTTCCCCACATAAGGGTACAACTGATAAGCAACGCATACCCATGAGGTTCCTCACACAAGGGTACTACTCACAAGCAACGCTGACCCATGCTGTTTCTCACATAAGGGTACTACTCACAAGCAACGCTGACCCATGAGGTTCCTCACACAAGGGTACAACTCATAAGCAACGCTGACCCATGAGGTTCCTCACATAAGGGTACAACTCACAAGCAACGCTGACCCATGCTGTTTCTCACATAGTGGTACTAATGACAGGCCATGTATACTCACGGTGCTTCTCACACTGTGGTGCTATTCATAGGCAATGTAGACCAATGGTGTGTCACAAATTATGGTACCACCCCTAGGCAACACATACCCATAGTGTTCCTCTCATAGTGGGACTAATCACGGGCGCCGACTAGAGCCGTGGTGTTCCTCACATAATGCTACTAATCACAAGTAGTTTCATGGCTCTAATTCCAACATCCCTTGTTCGCCCCTTTTAGTCGCCTCTTACGGCAGGAAGGGGATACCGTGGGTGTATTCTTCGTATGCATCCGCCCACCCACATGGGGTTGAGCTACATATGTCTTTAAACATAATGAATTGATATATTTCTTGATAAATTTTCAAATATCTACAAATGTCTACATTATTATATCATCGAATTCCTTATGCCTTCTTCCTCCTCTATAATCTCCGAATTTTTGCGTCCTCCCGCACAGTAACAGGGTCCTTTTATCGGCACATCCATCTGTATTTAGATCCACCCAAGGCATTTTCTGTGGTGGAGTTCACATACTCCATGTCCTACATGATGCGATACATCCACCGTTCTTTTAATCTACCACGTGAACGCTGGTCGCCAGGATCCAGAATACGACTGTCTCTTCTATATTTCTCTCTTTGTTCGTATCATATAAATCTATCTTCTCGTAGTTTCAGTACAATTATTGGACTACCAGTCATCGTCGGGCATCACCATTCCTTGTATGAACAAATAACATTAGTCCAAGGCTCCATCGGAACATTATCATTTTCATAACCTGCAAATCCTCATGCTTTGCCTTGGTTGGCTAGCACCACAATCCGTACTCTGACTTGGCCCACTAACATTGTATGTAGTTTTCACTTTAGATTTAGATGCATTCGACGATCATGTAGAACTGCAGTTATCCAAGCCTCGTTTACTCGTGCGCGAGCGTCTGTAAGGCTGTAACTATAGCTGTATACGAAGCAGCTAATTGCTTGAATGGCAACATCCGTTTGCGTACCGCATTCCAGATATTGTGTCTTGTTGAGATCGAGTCAAAACCCGAATTGGGTAAGCGGCTCCTTAGGTGCTCTTAGTTCTCTGTTATGGTGTGGAAACATGGTCCCTTTCAAACGCCACCACTGCTAGACTGGAAGCATTTGAAGTCTGGCTATACAGAAAAATTTTCAGAATATCGTGGACTCAGAAAAATACAAACGTTGAGGTTCTACGCCGAGCTAACAAGAGATCAGAGCCGATCAACACCATCAAGTGTCGTAAAGTACAATAGTTTGGACACATCATGAGGAATCAGAAAAGGTATGAGCTGCTTCAACTTATTCTGCAAGCAGAATTAGCAGGAAAAGGACCTCCTGGGCGAAGAAGACTCTCCTGGCTCGACAACCTTAAAACAACAAAACATCTACATAACTGTTCTGAATTGCAATATATAAAGCCAGAACAGCCATGTTAATCGCCAACGTTCAACGCGGAGAGGCACGCCAAGAAGTAGAAGTAGTTCTTTCCATTGCTGCGATCTTTCTTGGAGGTATTCACGTCATACATGCGCCATAATGACGTCATCAGCGTCAGACGTAATAATCTCCATGAAAAGGACAAACAGTGGGGGCTAAAGTGCTGATCCCTGAAGTACTCCAACAATGATGGCGACAAGTAGCACATCGGACTGTGCTAGAAACGTCATGGTACTACAGCTGGATCCAGGCGAACACTGTGCAACGCGATCGAAGGCCAAGTATAGGAACGATTTGATATTCTTGTGGTGTTTCTCTAAAATCAACCAAGCAACGAGAATGGTTTCTGTCGCTCCACTCCTTTCGCATTGATTCGAAGTGATGCAAACAATCTCTCGTGGCCTGTCACCATTTACCCGTTCAACCATTTCACAGTGAGACACAAGAGAATGTTCGCCCGATATTACACACTTGGGACACACCACTCTCGCCCTTCCTAATTGGCTCTGTAATATGTGTTGTCCAAACTGCAGGCGCCACACCATCAGCGATGACTTGCTTGAAGAGGCAGCAAGGACCATAGTTCCTTGTTGGCCGTTGATCGTTCGCACTTACGCTGAGATGTCACTGAGTCCGGTTTCTTCCCATTCTTCTCCTTCTTTGTTGCTTCTTATACCTTCTTGATGATAACTGGTGATACAGGCACAGGGGAGTGGAACTACTAATGCGACATTTTATTGAACAAAAGACATCAGAGCATCATAATTCTCATATCGCTTCATGTGAATCAAAGAGACCTAACCAAGAAGGAAAGGGAATTATATTATTGTATTGACATAGACTCAGTTTTTCTTAGAACCTGCTTGATAAGAAGCATTATCAACAGCTGTAGCACATGCGAGCACCCTGGCGTTGTCATAGTTATCATTGTTATGTAAAACTCCATGGTGTGAAAAATAAGCACATTTACATATTACAAGTTTTGATTCAACTCTTTGTGAATTTTGAAAAATATTAGGACAGATAATTATATATTAAAATAGTAATATTGGTAATAATTTTAAGCACATCATAAATAATTACGTAATTTTTTATTTATTTATACATGCTCTACAGATAGTTCTCCTTCAACCCAACTTCTTGTTCATCTTCCTCGTTTAAACCTCTTCTATCTATGCTGCTCCATACACCAATTATTCGCTACGTTTTTCCAGTTTCCTATTGTTCTCAGCCTCCTAGTTCAACATCATCTCGGGGATTTTGTCATGTGCCATTCTTTTTACATAACCAAACCTTATTAACCTTCTTTCTTCAATCACACCCAAACAATTCTTTTCTACTCCAGTGATTTTTCTATTGTCAATGTTTCTTACTTTATCAAATTTTAATCTTCTAGCTGCTCTCTTCCAAAAATTCATCTCTGTGGCTAATCATTTCTTTGTATGTTAACCATTCATTGTCCATTTTTCTGCTCCATACAGTAAAATACCCTGCACCACAGAACTGTAGATAAGTTTCTTTGTCTTTGTTAAACAGGTTTCTATTTCATAATACTGAATTTCGTGCCACAGTAGTCCTCCTATCCTCGCTTACTCGTCTCTAATATAATTACAAATAAATTTGTGCCATCAGCCTTGCTTATTGATCTTAAATATTAATTTTTAATGCAGAACATTTTGCCAGAATTTCAGTGTAATTTACACTTAGTCTAAACATTTTGTATTCCTCAGTCAATTTCTTCGTCATATAAGAAGCGTTATCAGTATCGTGGATCACTTGTAAGTAGTAAATGATGAAGGAGGTAGTTTTGGTTGATCGGAATTTCTTGGACCACTTCCATAAACAGGAGTCTAAATACATTTTGTGTAATAGCGGCAACAAACCTTCAGCGAACCTTTGGATGTGTACAATTATCTGGAGAGGTAACTGCTGTCTTTAATCCGACATTTATTATTTGAGAATGTAGATCGTGTATTGTATCTTCACTCATTGATATTTATCACCACAGCAATTTTCTAGGAACACTGTCATGATCTTTTTTTGATACATAAACAAACACAGTTCCTATACTTCGGAATTCTATCTGATTTTTTTTAAAAAAAGGAGTCGCGCTGTGAAAACATGGTCGATACACGATCTCCCACACCGAAAAGCCACATTGTTCTTCTGTACTTTGATACTGATTCTCTAAATGATTTTACCACCATTTATATTGATGTTTTTACGACGCGTAATTCACGTAAGATGAAATTTCACCTTGTTTCCTAACACGGCAAAAGCCCAAAATATTATTATCATGACCAGTTTAATATTAAAACAGTAACGTGTGATTTTAACTCCTTTGTAGCTGAATTTTAGTATAAGTGTAGTTTCTTTTAAAAAGGTAGTGAGTGAATGTGGATAGTAAAAATAATATAACTATTTATGACGTTTTATTATTGTAAGAAACGCAGGCCTACTGTAGGATCATATTTTCAAGAAAACTGTGTTTGAAATGTTTATTAACCAAGGTAGCCCTTAACACTTAAGATATATCCTTGGAATATATGGAACGTGAATATTATTACTAGATCAGGATTTTTACGCAGTAATAAGTTAGAATGCAAACTAATTTGGTTATTAGGAAGTGTTGACTATCCCGTCCTTCCGTAATGTAGCAAGAGTAACATAAATTCTAGGGTTCTTGATGGGCCGTGCCCGTACAGTTTATGCAAGACTCTAGGGTTCTTGATGGGCCGTGCCCGTACAGTTTATGCAAGACTCATAACATAACCATTATAACCCATTATTGTCTAAACATTTGGGCTGCAATTATTACTGTAATTTTGAAACTACTACTCAGTACATCGAATTTTACCAGAACTCAGTGGATGTGGCGTTAAAATTTGTGCCTTGTAAAGGTGATTCATGCCACCTAATCTGCCTTTGTACTTTATGTTTCGTCAATGATGAATCACATATTTGCGCTAAAATTCTCCCTCTCTCCAATTCCTTACTCGGCAAGAACAATATTATATTCGACTCTACTGTCCTGGATCTCTTGGTATTTGTCGGTATCTGCGCCCCAAAACTAAGTCCCTTGTCTTTTAAAATACCGGGTTAAATATCTTTGATATCTTGGTCTAATGTCTCCTAAAACACGGTTAAATTTCGTTCAGATAATTAGGTCCTTGCTGCCTAAAATATCGTTAAATATTGTTCTATTATATCAGGTCTATGGGCTTCCGAGTATATCGTTAAATATTGTTCTGATGTTCAGGTTCATGGACCTCTTAATGCCATTAAATATTGTTCTGCTGTCTAGGTCAATGACCGTCGCAAAATATTGTCACATATTATTCTGATATCCATGTCCGTTGTTCCCTAAAATACCATAAAATATTATTCTGATGTCCAGGTATATCACCCTTGAAAAATACTGTTAAATATTATTCTGACATTTAGGTCCATGACCCTAGAAAGTACTGTTAAATATTGTTAAGAGATCTAAGACCATGGGCTCCTAAAATTCTGTTAAATATTGTTACTATATCTTGGTCCATGGGTCCCTAAAATACTGCTAATTACTGTTCTGATATCTAAATCAATGGATCTGTAAAGTACTGTGACATATTGGTCTCAAATTCAGGTCCATAAATTCCTAATATACTGTTCAATATTGTTATTATATCTAGATCAATGGGTCCCTAAAATACTGTTAAATGTTGTTCTCATATCTAGGTCCACGACCCGCTAAAATACTGCAAAGTATTTTTCTCATATCAAGATCCACGGTCCCCTAAAGTACTATGAAGTATTGTTCTCATATCTAGAGCCAGAGTCCCCTAAAATACTGTTAAACATTGTTGTGATATCTAGGCCCATGGTCCTCAAAAAATTCTGTTATATATTGTTCTCATATCTAGGTCCATGGGTTCCTAAAATTCTGTTAAATATTGTTTTCATATCTTGGTCGATGGGTCCCTAAAATTCTGTTAAATATTGTTCTCATATCTAGGTCCATGGGTTCCTAAAATTCTGTTAAATATTAGTCTCATGTCTAGGTGCACGAGTCCCTAAAATACTGTTAAATATTGTTATGATATCTCGATCCATGGGTCTCTAAAATACTGTTCAATATTGTTCTGATATCTAGGTCCATGGGTCCCTAAAATTCTGTTAAATATTGTTCTCATATCTAGGTCCATGGGTTCCTAAAATTCTGTTAAATATTAGTCCCATGTCTAGGTGCACGAGTCCCTAAAATACTGTTAAATATTGTTATGATATCTCGATCCAAGGGTCCCTGAAATACTGTTCAATATTGTTCTGATATCTAGATCCATGACCTTCGAAAATTTCTGTTAAATATTGTTTTCATATTTAGGCCCAAGTTTCCCTAAAATACAGTTAAATATTGTTCTCATATCTAGGTCCACAGCCCGCTAAAATACTGCAAAAGTATTGTTCTCATATCAAGATCCACGGTCCCCTAAAGTACTACTAAGTATTGTTCTCATATCTAGAGCCACGGTCCCCTAAAATACTGTTAAACATTGTTGTGATATCTAGGTCCATGGCCCCCGAAAATTTCTGTGAAGTATTGGTCTCATATCCAGGTCCATGGGTTCCTAAAATTCTGTTAAGTATTGTTCACATATCTAGGTCCATGTGTCCCTAAAATTCTGTTAAACATTGTTCACGTATTCAGGTCCACAGCCCCCTAAAGTACCGTTAAATGTTGTTCTAATATCCAGATCCATGGCCTTCTGTGTCATATTATACACTATTATGTGTGATCTCATGCGGTGACGTTGAGGATCCCTTTTAAAACGTGATACCAGCTATTAATATACCAACATGACAGCATATTTGAAACCGAATCCGTGGCCATGTAAAATAGGAGTATTGCCCGCATGATGCAGGTGTGGGTGCTCCGCCAGCCAGTTAGCCCATATTGATTGAGCGGCCGGGTGGGTAATCAGCGAGATCACGTGACTGTGAGTGCCTTAAATGGCTGGTCGCGCCGCTCCGCATTCCAGAGACCCAGCTAGACTTAATTCCCTATGTTGACCGGCCTTATGAAATACCGCCTGGCCATTAGTGGTATTTATTGCTGGGGAGGTGAGGGCGTGAAAGAGCGACGACCGAGCAAGACACTACCTTTATCCAGTGTTGCCAATTTCGAGGGGAGAAAGTCACAATATCTGGGATTAGGATTCGGTCTAAAAGAGATTTCTAATTTTTAAAACAAGAAACTGAATTTACGTGGAGTAAATCTATCAAAGAAACTACTTAAAACAGTTTATCTTGGGTCCACATTGTCAATACACTTTTAATGATGGAAAATTATTAATTCTACCAAGCATGCTTCAGGAACAGTATGCATTCCCTTCATTAGTGAAGTCAAATCAAAAAATAAAAACATTATAACACAATATTTTGTTTAGGCTACCATTTAAAGAAGTATAATGCCCTAATTCACCATATCAATGAATAAAATATCTAGTGAAATATTATGAAAAATATCATTACCGGTACATAACATTTTAATATTTTGATGTTAATACCTAAATAAATAAGAAAAAAGAAAATAAAAAAGAAGAAAACTTGGTGATCTTAAATTTATTTAGGTATTCTCATTCAATTCATCAATATATTAAAATTTTATGTAATGGAATTTTTCATAATATTTCACTAGTTTGTTTATTCATTGATATGGTGAATGATTCCTTAAATTGTGGGCTAAACGAAAGATAGTGTTATATTGTTTTTATGCCTTGATTTGACTTCATTGATAAAGGGAATGCATATTGTCCCTGCAAACATGTATGATAGAACAAATCATTTTCAATCATTAAAAGTGTACTGACAATGCGGACTCGAGATATGCTATTTTAAATAGTTTCTTTAACAGATTTAGACAAGTCAATACAGGATCAAATAAAATACCAACTATTTTTAACTTTATCAACAGCTTACGCAGAGTATCAAGTAAAGTTAAGGTTGAAGTAATAATCCAACCTTGCAGTACTTATTTGCACTTTTTTATTGCTAGTTTATGTACCTACAAACATATTCCATCTTAAAGTCTTGTTAATTGACTAAAAATGTACATGTTTCGTTCCTCTGATATGGAACATCTTCAGACAACAGTGTTGTGCAGGGTAGACTATACTTGTTACCCGCTTCATTAAGATCGCATTCTAACCTATTACTGCCTAAAAATCCGGACTCTACCAATGACTCATTCATGTAATCACATATCTTATTTCACTATACCTTATTCTATGTCATCTTCATGTTCGATTGGCTAAGTAAAGGTTTCTGTGTAGAAGTGAGGAATGTAGGTCTTGACTTCCAGTGTTCTCTCCAGAAATTTTTGTCAGCCGGGTTGCGGGAATAAGCAACCGGGTGGGTTTTTACTATGTAAAAAAAAAAAGGAAAATGAGTGTGATAAAATTGGAATGTATTATCGTCAGGACATTAACAATAATATCAACACTGAACTATTTTAGTGTTATTATCATGAACCAAACATAAGAGTATTTTGAACTTCTAGTGTTCTACTCTTCGTTCATAATCACGTAACACCACTCTGTTGCTGTGGAGTCCTATACGGTTTTGTGACTTCTGCGCAAATCCAGACAACACTCATGCACGATACTTCGTGGTAGTCAAGCTAAATATCTCCGATGTAATTGATTCGATTATGTTGACAATAGTGAAGATTTATTATTTAAACAGTTTTACAGTATTCACATTTTAATTTGGAGCACCTAATGACTGAAATTTGTATTAATATTATGAAACTAGCACATATCTAGGTTATGTTAGCCGGGTGGTCTGTAAAAACGTCAGGGCGGAACGCCCATAAAAAAAGTTCTAAGGAGAACACTGACTTCTATCTGGTCCTCTATCTTTTCCACTTTGGTATGATAGTGGTGTCCTTGAAGAAAGTTTGGGTAACGATACCGCTTATTGTCGCGTACCCTACGATGTAACCTTTACTTTCATGGGAGTAATTTAATTGTAAAGGGAATTGATTGAGAAGTTAACTCTTTCGTTTCTAAGTTTTCACTTTCTCTCTTTAGAGACAAAGTTAATGAGATACGCCCATTTAAAAGTAACTGCCATCTTTGACTCTCAGTCATCACTCAACTTGACATACGAAAATCGCCCACAAAAATTAATTCGTGGCCCTACCTTTGAAGTTACCAAAATGTGCAAAAACTGGAAGTAGACCAAATAGTGAGTTACACCCGTTTAAAAACAATCGATCCGGTTGAAATTTTTGAAGAGTGAAGTTGTTGGCATCCCTTGGCAGTCAGTTCCATATCTCCGCATATTAGAGCTAGGGGGTCAAATATCACATTCTTATTTCATAGAAATTATTGTAACGGAAACAGCTTCCCATTTGACACAGACCAAAATAGTGTATCCACCAATAGATGGTCCTAATTGTCAATATTGAGCAAAAACCACAAGGATTGCAGACCCTCCTGTCATTAATGCTAAATAATCCAAGGTATCTCCGAGGGGGTTTTAACTGAAGAGCATGAAGATGCTATCACGGGGCCCCTATCTGAGCCTGGAATTGATTCCACTAACTTGTGCCAGTCTTCTCATTTTCGTCTGCCCTATCGGACCTTGCTAGGTCAACTCTTGTTCTTCTTAGGTGGCGAGTAAAGGGAAACTTTTGTATTTATTTATTTATTTATTTATTTATTTATTTATTTATTTATTTATTTATTTATTTATTTATTTATTTCATATGGCGTGACTCAGATTATGAAGCCTGCTATTATACCATACCATCTTACATGTGCTACATTCCACAAACTACAGTGTCTTAAGGTTCCTTATTAAATATAATTAATTATGAAATTAAACTTAAATAGTTATAAATGAAAGGTAAATTCTGAGTTATTATAAAGAAATGTTACATTATATACTAATTCCTTAAGTCTATGTACCATTTACAACATATCTCTTTAAATACATTATTCCACTATGTAGGTCTCTAATTAGAGCTGTAAGGGAATTCCAAGAGCGTATGGTTGCAGGTATGAATGAGTTGCATAACATATCGCGCGGTAAAATGGGAAGTTCAGCAGGTAAGGTGTTTCTGACCTTTACGCCTTACACAATCATTCTCTAACGATACCATTAATAGTTTGTAAGTATATGATAATTCCGCTGTTCTTTTTAAATCAACGCTCATAATCCTCCAACGTGCGCAACCTTCTGCTCTCGTGAGTATGAAAAGTTGCATAACCTAAAGGCTGAGTTATTCCACACTGATTCACTGGAACTCTGTTTTGAAAATAGTTCTATTGCGTATGATAGTTGACACCTAGAATGCTACAATGTTTTAATATTTCAATAAACATGCCTACACTTTCGCAATCTCTTGCCGAGTTGAGAAGCTCATCAGTTGACTCCAAATTGGCAAGTCCGGTCCTAGCTCAGTCCAGTGATATTTGATCACATCGATCTTCTTTGATAATATGTCTCTCATTCATGGTCATCCATCAGTACTTCACATCACAGTACACAAGATGGCATAGACTATGCGTACTCTAACACCCCTGTTTGATAATATGTATGTCATCCATGCCCGACTCGTTGGATGAATGGTCAGCGTACTGGCCATTGGTTCAGAGGGTCCCGGATTTGATTCCCGGCCGGGTCGGTGATTTTAACCTTCATTGGTTAATTACAATGTCCCGGGGGCTGGGTGTTTCTGCTGTCCCCAAGTTCCTTGCAACTCACACACCACACACAACACTATTCACCACCACAATAACACGCAGTTACCTACACATGGCAGATGCCGCCCACCCTCAACAGAGCGTCTGCCTTAGAAGGGCTGCACCCGGCTAGAAATAGCCACACGAAATTAAATGTCATCCATCGGTACTTAAAATCACAGCCTGCAGGATGTCATAGATTATCTGTACTCTAACGCCCCTGTCTGATAATATGCATCTCAGTCAATCCCATCCATCACAACTTCACTTCACTGCCTTTAAGATCACATAAACTATATGTAATCAAACACTCCTATTTGATAACATGTCTCTCAGTCATGACCATCTATCAGTACTTCACTTGACAGCTTGAACGGTTGCTAGGTAACATCGCGTCACACATCCTGTGGTGGTAGTGGTGGTGGTGATTATTGTTTTAAGAGGAAGTACAACTAGGCAACCATCCTCAATATAACACTAATCAGAGAAACAAATTGGAAAGGGTTCGACACTTCGAAAAATGAAGGTACCGGCCAAAGGAAGACAAGGGCCACGAAGGGCGTGAAAATGAAAGACTCCCTAGGCCTCCATACCTAATACCGTCGGGGTCGGAAAAGAATAACAGTTGACCTAGGGAGGTGATGGTGGAGGTCGGATAGGATAGATGAAAGTGAGGAGCCTGGCACAAGTAAGTGGAAGCAATGCCAGGACTCGGCTAACGGCCCCGTGGTCGCCAAATCACGCTCCAAAGTTCAGAGCTCCTGGGGCCACTTTTAGTCGCATATTACGACAGGCAGGAGATAATGTGGGTGTTATTCAACCACCCCCACCCACAGGGGGATCACACATCCTGTAGCCGATAATTTCATGACGCAAATTGTCAGATGACCACCAACAATAAGATATATTTATGTCAATATAACTGGGTTGAAACTCTTTGATGCAACACGTCTGGCGGAGAACCGAAAGAGGGAGAGAGAGAACAACTACTTCCTAGAATACGAAGCTAGGAATTGGCCTTAAGATACGTAGGTATCGATGTTCCGTTGGTTAGATTGTGTGCCTCTACGTCAATTTCTGTCTGATACTCCTACCCTAATGCTTGAGAGTGTAGAGTTCCTATGGCTTTTATTTTTATGATTCATCCAGATAATGTATTACAGTACGCAGTTCCATTCGTTATTCCGTTCTGCTTAGCTTCGAGTATAGTGAGCAACTCATAGGTGAATTCAATGTTCTCTGTCCCGTTTCAGTTTTGAATCAAGAGTAGCAGCTTGTGTGGGGGTGAGGTGGAGATAGTGGGGCGGATTCACTCCGCTCCCAGGGGGATCCTCGCTTGTTGGCTGCTCGCTACTTGTGCCAAGGAAATTAGTTACCAACCTCCCTCGAGAATACATAGATGTGTGTGTGCGCTTTCAATGTTACCAAACTTGTAGAATAGAAATTCGCACACACACAAGTTCTTAATACAACTCGCCGCGGAAGAGATAATAATGAAGTCATTCTTTTTCTTCCTATCCACGTGAAATTCCATTATTAGTTTGTGAATTTAAAACATGAAGATCCTTACTTGTCCGCACATTTTTCTCGAATAAGTAAGGAGGGAATACGATACGAAAAAATAATGGTTTAAGTACAACTAGACACTTATCCTCTATATAACACCCATCGGACGGAAACATGGAAGGGACCCGACGCGAATTAAGATATCGGGCAAAGAAATACAAGGGCCACAAAGAGCGTGAAAATGAAAGTGTCACAATATCTCGGAACCTAAAAGGGTTTGGAATGGAAAAGAGCAAAGAGTTGATCAAGGGAGGTCGGACAGGATAGGTAAAAGTGAGGAGCCTGGCACAAGTAATTGGAAGTAATGCCAGGACTTGGCAAAGGGACCCGTGGTCACCAACCCATGCTCTCAAGTTGAGTCCTTGGCGTCCTTTTAGTCACCTCTTACAACAGGCGGGGGATGCCGTGGATATTATTCTACCGCACACACCCACAGGGGGAATGCACCTTAGAAAGGATATATTTAAATTTAGCGCAAGTATTATTTCTTGTCTCTAGTTCAACTGCTTTGTTAAGTGGTCAGCGTTGTGGTTTGCTCTTCGGAGGACCTAGGGTTCGATTCTCAGCGGGGTCGAGAGATGTAACTACATAATTCCTCTGCTTCGGGGAATGGATATATGCGTAGCAATACACATCTCTTCATCTACACAACAGGCTAGTGACTACCACAAGAACAGGCAACATTACGGAGCGAGATGGCCGTGCTGTTAGGGTCACATAGCTGCCAGATTGCATCCAGGAGATAGTGGGTTCGAATCCCACCGTCAGTAGTCCTGAAAAAAAAATGAAATGGCGTATGGCTTTTAGCACCGGGAGTGTCCGAGGAAACGTTCGGCTCGCCAGATGCAGGTCTGACACCCGTAGGCGACCTGCGGGTCGTGATGAGGATGAAATGATGATGAAGACGACACATACACCCATCCCCATGCCAGAGGAATTAACCAATGATGGTTAAAATACCCGACCCTGTCGGGGAATAAAACCCGGGACTCATGTGACCGATGGTCAGTACGCTAACCATTTAGCCACGAAGCAGGACGATAGCTCAGAAAATGGTTTTCCATAGTTTCCCATTTTCACTCCAGGCAAATGCTTGGGCTGTACCTTAAATAAGGCCACGGCCGCTTCCTTCCCACTCCTAGTCCTTTCCTACCCCATCGCCGCCATAAAACTTATCTGTATCGGCGCGACGTAATGCAAGTTGTAAAAAACAGAAAGGCCTACTTTTAAAAAACACGACTTATTCGTCTATAATGTCATTCCACGATCTCTCTCCACTGACAAATCGGAACATACCACTTAGTCGAGCAGTTCATCTCCTTTCTCCCAGGTCTTCCCAGCCCAAACTATGCAACATTTATGTAACGCTACTCTTTTGTCGGAAATCACCCAGAACAAATCGAGCTGGTTTTCTTTGGATTTTTTTAAAATAATATGATGATTTCGCGATACTTTCAGAAAACCTACTGGAAGTGGCTTACACATCAACCTCCTAGAAAAGATCGCTAGCTAGACGGGACTTAGGATCTAGAAAGAGAAGACCAAGTTCGTGATGAACCACAAACATATACCACAATTCCTTGAAACAGAGATTGTACGGATTCAGAAGGTTAAGAATTTCAAATACCTTGGTGAAATCATACAAGAGAACGGACTAGAGAAAGCTCTGTAGACGACCGTATTTCAAAGATGGAGAGAGCTTTTAGACTGACTAAAAACATCTACAACAAGAAGTGCATGTCATGGAATGTCAATTTTTTTTTGCTCGTTGCTTTACGTCGCACCGACACAGATAGGTCTTATGGCGACGATGGGACAGGAAAGGGCTAGGAGTGGGAAGGAAGCGGCCGTGGCCTTAATTACGGTACAGCCCCAGCATTTGCCTGATGTGAAAATTGGAAACCGAGGAAAACCGTCTTCAGAGCTGCCGACAGTGTGGTTCGTACCCATTATCTCCCGAATACTGGGTACTGGCCGCACTTAAGCGTCTGCAGCTATCGAGCTCGGTATGAAAGAATAATAATACGGAAAATTCTTGGGCCCAATCCAGACTGAAACCGGTTGAAAACCTCGGAAAAACAATAAAGTCTGCAAAAATGTGGGAACAATTTCAGAGACCATGAAAAAAGTGAAGGTTATCATTTCTCGGACATCTGGACAGAATGGACAAAACCAGACTAACCAAACAGTAATTCGACTACCTGTGGAACAAAAAGACAACGACGGGCATGGATTAAGGAAGTTCGTAAAGATCTAGAGAAGTCCAATATCCAGAAAGTTCACATGTTAGACAGGAAAATATTTCGGGCCATGATTCTAAATCTGGATGAGTTTCAAGTCGAAAGAACTCTAAAGACTGGACTAGCCTGGACGGATGAAGAGAAGAAAGAGCATAGCGTCCATATGAAGTAGGATTGGAGGAAGAGGAAACTTCAAAGAAAAAATGGAATGATAGCTTGATCCTCAGTGGTCAATTTGCAAATAAGAAATAAAATAAAATAATAATACCCCATCGTCGCCATGTGACCTGTATGTGTCGGTGCGACGTAAAGCAAGTATATATATTTTATAGAAAGAAGGTAAGAAGCACAGAAGGTGACAGTGCTAGTCACAGAAACGAGGACTATGAAGCGTGTAGTTCGTTCACAGAAGTTTACAGACTAATCAGAGAAAGACACAATTGTTTATGCGGGAAATGTACTTGCATTCGAGCCCAGATTTCTGAGATTTTCAGATTAAATTAAATACCCTCATTTCATTTAAATAATTTGTTGTATTACTTTCTACAGGAATGTACAACGTTTTGAAGGTCTTAGCTGACTTATCTCCTGCCGAAAGATAATAGGCAGCTACGCTGTCTCCTTTGTTTTGCCTCTCTCGGACCGAGAGTCCTCTCATCTACCCCCAAGTAAACGGAGACACAAAAGAACATTGACCTTACGTTTTGTTATTTCAAAACTGACTTCTCATGTCAAAAGAAAGCGGAAGCTGTCATCGCCCCTCCCGTTATAGCGGAAGTCATGGCCTACTTGATCCCAGAGAGTGTGAATTGAGGAGACCGTGACGTGAGCAGGACATCTCACTCATAGGCGACAGGTAGGTTATTACCATAACAAAATTGACCTAGATTTTCTCTCTAATATTTTGTAATTTATCGCTAACAGAATTATTACATTCTCACGGTGACACGCTCCTGAGCACAATCTTCACAAGGAAGAGTTTTTGCAAATGATAGGAAACAGCGGAGGATATATTTAAAATTCAATTTGTACTTGTGGTTAGCAACTTGTGTTACCCTGGCAGTTCAAGCATTCCCACAATTACCTTCAGTACTCGTCCAAACACTAATAAGATTATGTCACGGTACATTTAATTTTACGACAGATCTTAACTTTTTCCAGTTAGTTCTTCAAGCCTTCACTATGTATTCCTTTCTCTGAAGGCAATTTGCATCCGTCATTTTGAGACCATAAAGTCGTACTCTTTATTTATTTATTTATCGTATGATGAATCGAAGTTATTTATATATAGAAAAGGAAAGTCACCTCCGTAGGCCATGAAGGCCCTTGGAGGTGTGGAAGGTAAAGGCTTCCACCATTGTTAATCTCGGCACGTGATGGGGTAGAGTGGTTAGCTCTACGCCCGGCCTCCTTTGTCCCCAGGAATTAACCTGGTACTCCTTTTTGGTGTAGGCTGAGTGAACCTCAGGGCCACATGCACCTCCGGAAGTGGAAATCTCGTTTCTCAAATTTTACTACTTCCTGGCGGGGATTTGAACCCACGTCCTTCCGGGCGAACCGAGCACGCCTTTACCGCCTAGGCCAGGCAGCCCATTTATTTATATATATTTGATTTCAGTAATAATTTTTGACGACCATCTATGGGAAGATAGGAAAAGGCAATCGATTCTGGTATCTTGGCGAATGGGTCCACCCTAATGGTAGAGACGGAACCTCCATCTTAGACAGGTGTGCCAAACTCAACGCAGCATACCAACTGTCGCTAAACCGTAACAACAAGAAGTGCATTTCTAAGAACGCCAAACTATGCCATCACAGAATTGTTGAGAGATCCCAGTTCTTATATGCAGCGGAGACCTTTCTGATGAACAGAAAGAGCACCGTGGACGATCTGGAAAAAATTGAAAGGCATATCCTCCGGTAAAATTCCTGGGCCAAAAGTTCTCCCGGTTGGAACCTACCGACTGAAAGCGAACTCTGAACCGTACCAACGGTTGGAAACGGCTAACACTAGCATGCGACGAAGGCGGCTGAAGTTTTACGGGTACCTTCTGAGAATGGACAATGGCAGGCTTACGATGAATATCGTCTCACTCATCAAAAGCTACAAGATTGGAAGCATGTGACTCAATGAAGTAAAAAAGGGCTTAGCTTCCACTGGGATTTGTGATACTGATCTGTCAGACCACCCCAAATTTTATGAAAAAATAAACTCGTGGCTTTCTCAACCAAAAGTTGTTAAATCTCCCGAACCTCTTTCACTGGAATGAAAGGAAAAAGTAATAGCAGGACTCAAGATGTATTGGGAACAAAGCGAGCATCCAGAAATGAACTAGTCATATGCGCTCCAAAATTGGCTTAAACCACCAATAATATTTTATATAAAAGTTTGTGGACAATAATTGTGCACGGTCACAAGCTCGTGCAATCTTACAATACTAGGTCTAGTTTTCTGACCCATTCTATTGCTTCAACTTCAGTTATTGTTCCTCTGAAAGCACGAAGAGGGCAGTCAGCGACAATGTGGTGGACAGTCTGCAAGGAGGCAACAGAGTCACAATTTGCAGAGGTAGCCCAACCTCATTTGTGTAGCAGATATCAACATCTGCCTTGTCCGGTTCGGATCCGCTTGATGATCCTCCACTGACGTCTGGGAAGGTCGAATTCTTGTATTCGCTTATAAAGGTCTTCATCTACATGTATATTGACTAGTTAACACTGCTTCCACTGGGTTTTCCATGAAATGGTAATAAATTTTAAGGTTAACTGCTGTGCGCCATGGTGGTTTCCTTGATTTCAAGAGTTGATGTTCTGTTTGTACAATATCTTTGTGAGTGAGTAGCTCTGGATTCTGTTGAATGTTTTTACATACTTTTAGAAGTACTTCTAATCTTGTTAGGGATGTAAGAAGCCGAGACCTTGACACTAGGAAGGGAAGATGAAAGGAGACTAGAAGCATTTGTGATGTGATTTGGGGAGACGAATGGAACTAATATCGTGGGTAGACAGGGTAAGGAATGAGCAGCTACTGGAAAGAACTGGATAAATAAAAGTAAAAGGTGAGGTCTGAAATGCAGATAGCATAGCTGTTTCGATAGAATTGTGGACATCAGCAGCAACCGATGACTATCTATGCATCACCGTTCACTTTGTAGATCTGGACTACAAACTTCATATGCGTTGAAGTGATATAATTTGAAGAAATGGGACACACAGGTGAAAATATTGCAAATTTCGTGAAGAAGACAGTAGAAACTTAGCAGTTAATGGACAAAATAGTGGATATGATTCATGAGAACGGTCGTAATGTAGTGAGTACCACTATTTTAGGAAATGTTCACATTCACCGCGTATAGGTTATAAACTATAACTTGACCTAGTTATGAAAGAGGGCTTTTCAGTTCAAGGAATATTGAGAACCTGATTGCGTTATGTAGAAAATTAGCGGAGAGTTCGAAATATTCCTCAGAATCGATCCAGTTTCTCAAAGCTGCACAATAATATATTTCTCTACCACAACACCGTCTGCTCCAAGATGAACCTACAAGATGAAATTGGACTCTTCATATGCTAAAACGAAAATCAAATGATCATAAATATGTCTCCCGGTCATGACCATCCATCAACGGCTGCTAATTTCAGATGGCAACCACTCATGAGACATAGCCTGCACGTTTGCTAGGTAACACTGTCTGACCATCCATTCACACCTTACATGACAGTTGCACGGTTCCTATGGTTACATTTACATCATACGTGTTATCGCGTGACCTTATACATATTTCCGGATGAACCCGAGTCATAAGGCATATTCATGTCAAAAGGAAACTACGAAATAATGCACCCAGATTGCTTTCACTCCCAAGGGCACAATACCACTCACATATAACAAAAAGGAACTGCCTTTGGCATTGGCTGCAAAGATGAGGTTTATTGATGGATGGTTTGGAAGGACTAATAAACGAAAGAGTGGAAGAGGACAGAAAATCAGTTGGTGGACAGTGTCAACAGAGCAAGAAACTACCAACAAACTAAGAGAACAGCTGAAGACATGTATGCATGCAGAGATGATGTGTCTTTGGTAGAGGAAGATAGAATAGACCACCGGTATCCCCAGAGAGTCGTATCAGGCGATTGAAAGACGTAATTACAGGGGTTGTCAACATGGGAGAGTGTGAGTTTGTGACGACTGGGTCCTAGATAAGTTTGGCATAACTTCCTCTTCCTAGTACCAACCTTCTCACGTTACACCTCCATTGTTGGCTACTTTAAAGATCTTGTAGGACAACCTGTGAGGGTCCATTCTATACAAGTGTCCGTATAAAGTCAGCTGTGTCCTTCTGATAGCATCTGTGAAGGGTTCTTCGTGTTGGTAGAATTCACGCTTTGGTTTGCACCATCTCTGAGAGGATCCTTGGTACTACTATCTTTCCCAGGACCTTCTTAGTTAGTGATAGGCACTCTGCTACGTAGAGGATTGGCGGTCTGATTATTGCATTGCAGTGTCCTGATTTGGCATTCATGGACAGGTGTTTCGAGGCGTACGGTTTTCTTCGGGCATGGTAGGCCTTGTCTAGTTTGATTCTCCTCTGTTCGAGAGCAACAGTTTACTGTCTTTTGTTGTTACTACTATTATTGTTATTACTATTTACAATGGGGTAGGAAATTCCTAGGAGTGGGAATGAAGTGGCCGTGATATTAGTGAAGGTACAGCTCCAGCGTTTACATGGTGTGAACATGGGAAACCACGGATAAAAACATCTTCAGGACTGCCGACAGTGGGGTTAGAACCCACTATCTCCCGGACGCAAGCTCACAGCTGCGCATCCCTAATCCCACGGCCAGCTCACCCGGTATTATTATTATTATTATTATTATTATTATTATTATTATTATTATTATACTCATTCTCATAGGAATGTGCCTGCAGTTGGTTCGTTCAATAATTCGTCAATTTGACGCCAGATTCGCAATCGAACAGATGTGAAACCCCACTTAATATAATGGAGAGCACAGTTAACTGTAGACTTCCATTCACTGCGGGCGCGTCTAGTCGATGTTTTCGGAAGTGTTGGCATAGAGTGCAGCACTCAAAAGGAAATTAATTTGGTGACCGGTCTGTATAGAGGGCGCGCTAATCGAGCGTAAAGTTGTAATCAGATGGGGATAGAGCAGGCAGCTCTCAATTCATGGCGGTCCCAGTGGGCCGCTGCGTCATGGCCTTCTACATGATACAGTACACAAGCAGCGCTTTTTCCGCTACCGTCTCCAGACTAGTGGCCTTGTTATTTGTCTGAAAACATCACCGTACTTATAAATAAAATGTTAAATTACCCTATACACTTCTCCTTACTTAGCTACGCAACAGCCATAGGGAGTAATGATTACATTATGAGTAGAGCAAGGAATTTTAGTTAAAAAGGTGCATATTTTAAATGTAAATACTCATACAAACATCACCAAAACCAGTTTTACATGATATTAAAGTACACCAAATTCATTCATGTTATTGTGTATTAACAATCTGCCTAATGCAAGTCCCAGAATACAATATTATTAAAATCACATGTCCATAATTTTTTTTTATTTTTTTGCTATTTGCTTTACGTCGCACCGACAAAGATAAGTCTTATGGCGACGATGGGACAGGAAAGGGCTAGGACTGGGAAGGAAGCGGCCGTGGCCTTAATTCAGGTACAGCCCCAGCATTTGCCTGGCGTGAAAATGGGAAACCACGGAAAACCATCTTCAGGGCTGCCGACAGTGGGGTTCGAACCCACTATCTCCCGAATACTGGATACTGGCCGCACTTCAGCGACTACAGCTATCGAGCTCGGTGCATGTCCATAAAATTGTCAAAACAAATAATATTTAACATTTCAATTTTATTTTCAGTGAGGTTGCATCTCCGGTCACTAAGTTGATTGAATACTTACATAGAAAAGGAATGTTCAGTGTCAACAGACACAAGTGGGGGATATTTTGTTTGCAGTTGATATTAAATGGCTGTTTGTTGCAACATCCTTAACATGAGGGTTTTTGGCTTAGCTCTGTTCTAGTATTTACTTTGCAATACCATCCAATGCTTCCTCCATATCCATTAACCAACATTATTTAGAATTAAATTAATTTCATTTGAAATAAGTAAACTTCACCACAGTAGAGATGGCTGAAAAATAACTTAACAGTTACTTTGTCACAGTTACATGCCTGCCACTGTTACAAATGTAACGAGGACAAAAATAACAGGTTACCGAGTAACGACAACAGAATAACGTACTCGTGAAAACAGTAGCTGGGAAGTGGGAACTGTCACTAGTAGCAGCTTAGAGACACAGAATGTGGCCTTCAGAGTTCAGATAGTATGCATGTCTTCCAAGTGAGAGCGCTTTCATAGGAGATTGCTTTAAGTCAAATACACTATAGTGTATAATATATTATATAATGTATTTGTTTAAGCTGCTGCTGTCATCTGGTAACTGAAGTGTAAACTGTTATGACATATTCAACTGCTCAGGGGTAATCGTTGACTCGGACGTCGCGCAGGGCTCCCTAAGTACCTACATTATAAAATTATCATTGCCGAGCTGAGTGGCTCAGACGGTTGAGGCGCTGGCCCTCTGACCCCAACTTGGCAGGTTCGATCCTGGCTCAGTCCGGTGGTATTTGAAGGTGCTCAAACACGTCAGCCTCGTGTCGGTAGATTTACTGGCACGTAAAAGAACTCCCGCGGGACTAAATTCCGGCACCTCGGCGTCTCCGAAAACCGTTAAAGATTAGTTAGTGGGACGTAAAGCAAATAGCATTATTATTAAACAATTATCATTTGTTTCACCCGTATAATTTTTCTTGTACCATAAATAAATTAGTATGCTAACTTTCCATATTGATATTATGGATAACATAACATTACTTCATTTTACTTAATCGATCCTCTTGTACCGGTTTGTGTCGAGGTTTGGCAGACAGATCATCATGTTTTCTTGTCTTCTATCCTCGATCGTGGCATTGTCAAACTCACTCCTCTAGATTTCAGAAAAAGACGCTATGTTGTCTTCTCATTTCATCCGTTGTCAGCCTCTCGTTAACTTTATAGCAAATAGGAATGCGTGTTTTGCTGCACCGACTTTCAACAGTGTAGTGATGCGTGCACGCATGTGCGAGTGAATGAATGCGACATCGCAACACAGCTGTAAGGAGACAAGCTTGAAGCCGTGACCAGGCTGTGACCAATAAAAGGTGAGTAACGTTGGACGTTATTTTAAACGTTACTTTTCACAGTTACTTTATTTTAACAGTGACAGACGTAGAAATTACACAAAAATAACCCTTTGTCACGCCTCTACACCACAGAATAAAATAAAATATTGTACGCTGCAGCCCCTAAAGTTATTCGATTCGGAATTTCAAACAACTCATTCGTTGCGAAAATGATCACTTTCATGACTGTTGGGTATAATGTCTTGTGACTTGGGGTTCATGTGAAAACTGTTGTCACGATATAAAATGCGTGAAATGGAATGTCGTATGGCTTTTAGTGCCGGGATATCCCAGGACGGGTTCGGCTCGCCAGGTGCAGGTCTTTCTATTTGACACCCGTAGGCAACCTGCGCGTCGTGATGAGGATGACATGATGATGAAGACAACACACACACCCAGCCCCCGTGCCATTGGAACTAACCAATTAAGGTTAAAATCCCCGACCCGGCCGGGAATCGAACCCGGGACCCTCTGAACCGAAGGCCAGTACGCTGACCGTTCAGCCAACGAGTCGGACAAGAAGTGTTTCGAGCATTATTTTGCGTTCATTTAAAACCTGCCCGTCGGGCCGAAGCTGCCACGGGCCCCCTCCACTGAGCGAGGGAGGTAGGTACCCATACAAAATGTGTGATGCGATGTTACAAGCAATCGTGCAGGTTGTGATGTGAAGTATTGATGGATAGCTATGACAGAGGCATGAAAATAAAAATGAAAATCCACAGCCTGTTTCCAGTCATTCGACCGGGTCAAGAACGGAATGAATGAAGCGCCTATGTAGTGGGGAGGATAGGAATTTTGCCGGCTGCCGAAATCTGTCGCACTCCTCTGGGGTAATGATTAATGAATGACAAATGAAATGAAATGATAGTGGAGAGTGTTTCTGGAATCAAAGATTACAGGGAAAACAGGAGTACCCGGAGAAAAACCTGTCTCGCCTCCGCTTTGTCCAACACAAATCCCACATGGAGTGACCGGGATTTGAACCACGTAACCCTGCGCCTGCGCCACGGAGAGAGGTCTCATCTCATCATACTCCAGAGCCTGATGATTTCATTCGAGGTGGTTTCAGAGGCCATGAATCAGTATCCTCTTTCGATACACTGAAACCTACAACTGTCGACTCTAAATTCCATAACCCCTGTGAGTGAGTGCGATATAATAATACCTACTGTATACCCTGCCTATCTTAAGGGGTGACTAAAAGGGATCCAACGGGCTACTAACGTGGGAGCGTCGGTTGGCGACCATGGGGTCCTTAGCTCAGTCTTTACGTTCCTTCCACTTACTTGTGCAGGTTCCTTACTTTCAACTATCCTATCTAACCTCCCTTGATCAACAATTGTTCTTTTCCAACCCCCAACGATCTTTCATTTTCGCGTACTTCGTGACCCTTGTCTTTCTCTGTGCAATATCTTCTTTTTTCGAATTGTCCGACCCCTTCAAATTTTTCCTTTAAATTACTGTTAATAGATGCCTGTAGGCCTTTGCTGACAAGATGCAGTGTTTACAGTGCACTATGTCTTCTGGTATGGGCTAGAATAAAATTGTTACTTTCATTGACCTGTCTCAGTCTCATCCTTGGCTTTGACAATATGAAAGTGACTGAGGTATGAGCGATGCTAGTAATGCCATTCCTTCTGCAGCCAGTCCCTGCTATGAATGGTGTGAAAATGTCGCTCATAGGGTCGGTTGGTGCACGCATTTCAGTGGGCTTGGCAGAGTGATGTGCAATAGCAACTTCTGGCTCATGAGGAAAGCAACGGGAAACTACCTCACTCCTCATTTCCCTAGTATGCCTCTTCAGTGACACCTAAGCCATCTATGACAGCTAATGGTGAACCTGTTGAGGATCTAACCAGCCTTTGGGCTGAATACCCAACATACATACAGATGACGGTTGCCCAGATGTACTTACTCCTTAAAATAGTAATCACCACCACCGCGACTACAAATTCCATACAGATATGTCTCAAAACAATTCGATAGATGCAAATAAGTTGATCGTTATCAATTTGAGCTTCATTTCATCTAATTTTCCGAAGGGAAATTTGACACTATATTTTTGTCGCCACGAAAATCATGCATGATCGATAAGATCGCCGGTGGCTTTACCTCGCACCGATACAGATAGGTCTTATGGCGACGATAGTACAGGAAAGGCCTAGGGGTTGGAAGGAAGCGGCCGTGACCTTAATTAAGGTACAGCCTCAGCATTTGCCTGGTGTGAAAATGGGATACTACGGAAAACCATCTCTAGGGATGCCGACTGTGGGGTTCGAACCGATAAGATCGTGGCCAACACAGTAATACAGCAGTACTTACGGGTACGGCAATTTCAGAAAATCAATACCAGAGAGAAAATCTGAAGCAATCAGAGAAACTGTTGGTATCATAAACGAACCGGATCTCATCCAATCCAATCAGGTACGCCTTTGGAATAAAAGAGTACGGAAAATAGCTACTGAAGTGTTAAGTATAATTTTTTGAACACTTTTGAGTGTAGAAAGAAGTCAATTTCGTATTAGTGAGCCGGGCTGAGTGGCTCAGACGGTTAAGGCGCTGGCCTTCTAACCCCAACTTGGCAGGTTCGATCCTGGCTCAGTCCGGTGGTATTTGAAGGTGCTCAAATACGACAGCCTCGTGTCGGTAGATTTACTGGCACGTAAAAGAACTCCTGCGGGACTAAATTCCGGCACCTCGGCGTCTCCGAAGACCGTAAAAGTAGTCAGTGGGACGTAAAACAAATAGCATTATTATTATTATTCGTATTAGTGAGTATCGAATGAAAACTACCGAATTATTCGATAGCCCTCAACTACCATTATAAACGACTGTTTCCGTTTGCGTTCGGTTTTTCATTAGGATCGCAAATTCCAATTGTTTCCACTCATCGGCGCTAAAATCGTCCTCCTCTTTCGCCATGGAGTAAAGTCGGAGTTGATAGCAGACTCTATACTCTTTGACACTTTGACATGAACCCCTTGACTGGGGCGAATTATGATGTAAACATTAACTAATAAAGCGAATAATATCTTCGGATTAATTCCCCCACCCACCCCCACAGACTGTGATTCAAATTTGTATAATGATCAATGAATTGTTATTAATGTGCACTTTATAAATAGTTTCCTTGTACTAAGCATGAACCTCTAATGATAGAACATTAATCTTAACAGAATGGAATGATTTTTACATTAGTATATGCAGTATTACTTGGTCCTAGGAATATATGCTGCCTTTTCATTTAATTTAAGTAAGTAAGTAATTCGTCTTTATTCGTGGCGAAGTTAGGGCTCAAGACCCTCTCTTACACTTAACCACAATATTTAAAATAATTAACGTACATATAATATTTAAATACAACAAATCTTTTAAAAATAAAATGGTACTAATAGAAAATTTGGAGATTGTAATAAAAACGATTATAGAATGTACAACACGACAATCTAAGTGTACATGACAATAAATATAAAACTAACACTAGTGATAATAAGAGACGGAAACACAGAAAAAAAACCTGTAACTAGCAAATATATATCTAATTTTTATGAAAATATGCTCATTTACGCACTCATTCACACTATACACATCGAAAAGTCAGCTAGAAGTATTCAGAAAGTGATTTCGGCAATCAATCTTAAATCTCCTACGAGAACGCAAATCCCTAATGGTAGCAGGTAGGGTATTCCACAGCCTCGCGGCGGTTGTAGGTCCTGGAGTGACTGAGAGATAGTTTAGTTTGTTGTATTCACATTACTTTATATGGGGTGTCATTACAATAAATTGTAAACGTGAAATTACCTAACATTTCTTATTTTATGAACTGACGACCATACATTCATTGAATTGTTTTAGGGACAAAAAATGAAATTTAAGTTGAAGTAAAATGAGTACAATTACTTTCATTGGTACTTTTGTATTCTTCTATAGACCAACTTATTCCAGTTTCCAATCACTTCACTCGAACATTCTGTAATGTTTGATACTAGTCTCTATATTTCCGTTTATATCACTACCGACAAAACACACATGCTATACCAATCGGTAGTATAATACAACAATCCACATTTCAGTATTCGATCTTTGTAGTTACTAGCAGTAGAGCACCACATTATAACACGTATTTTACTACATTCTAGCAAATTTCAAACCTAATGGAATTTCACAATCGGTAGTATACCGATAGTTTAAAAGATTGGATATCTTCATCATTATTTCGTATTAGAATAGAATAAATATATCTGCTTTATACTTCGTCCTCATGTCGGGTTACAGTTTTAAAGTTTTTGCCTATTTGCTCCAACACTACGAGAAAACGCTTTTTTTTTTTTTGCTAGTTGCTTTACGACGTACACGCAACAATGTACAGTACACTCCTAACCATTCTCAAGGACGTATCCAGCTCTCACATTTTCTAAAATTACACGAGGGAACGCAAGTATGAAGAGAGGATCACCCACAACTAGCTTTCACTGATTTCAGTATGTCACGCACAGTAACGTAAACCTCAATAAGGAAGTCTAATATAAACTAGCTTGTTTTTTATCATTGATATAGACTGAGTAAGAGCTATGTACCTGTAAACAGGTTATTAAACCTCTCATTCTAATGAATACGACGTCCCCGCATATTTGCGGCCCAACAATGCACCTTGAATAACCATTGGACATGGTACTGGCATTTAGCATTGGATATCTCAGCCTGACACCAGTATGTCAATGATTCTCCATAAACCCTAAGAATTGTATCCAATTTCAGCCTCCGCAAACGGAACTTTTGTAATATGTGGTAATCATGGGGCCAGTGTAAAACCCTTCAACCCCATAACTGTACCATATGTATATATATTTAGTATTTTTTAGAATTGTGGCACTCACTAACGTATTTTTCAGCAGTGATATAGACTGGGTATAAGCTATGTGTCCGTGAACTGGTCCCTGAACCTCTTATTCTGAGGAACACGACACCCCCGAATATTATCGACACAACAATGTACTTCAAAGATCTCATAAACCGTTGGACATAATAGTGGCTTTAACACAGATAACCTGACATCTGAATACCAGTGATTCTTGATCAACTCCAAGAACTGTAACCGATTCCAGCCTCAATATATGTAATATTTGAAAATAACACCCTTAACCCCAAAACTGTATCATGTGTATATATGTTAACATTAAGTAATTTTAAAATAGTGGTATCATGTTTATTTAATGGCATTCTTGTTTAGTTTTAATTTTAGTAGTGTTTATTCTGTACAGTCGCTATTAAGTACGATCTCTAGCAGCTGAAGATGACATTTATTTATTTATTTATTTATTTATTTATTTATTTATTTATTTATTTATTTATTTATTGATGTCTTTATTTGTGGCGAAGTTAGGGCTCTTGGCCCTCTCTTACACTTAACCACATTATGCGGCTTAATACTGAATCCAAACTTAATATTCTAACTTAACACAGTGTATATAATATAATATTAATATAACTTAATATAGTCGAAACCGGTACTGTTTATATGTAAATAATTGACACTATGTAAAATAAAGTATTGATTAGGTGGAGAACTCATCCTTCATACTTGTAGATAGAAAAGGCCTAGAAGTTGGAAGGAAGCGGCCGTGGCCTTAATTAAGGTACAGCCCCAGCATTTGCCTGGTGTGAAAATGGGAAACCACGGAAAACCATCTTCAGGGCTGCCGATAGTGGTATTGGATGCAAGCTCACAGCCGCGTGCCTTTGACCGCACGGCCAACGCGCCCGGTACGAGAAAACGAGTTAAGGAGAGTGTGGTGGCTGGTAAACAACGTAACGAGTATTTTTAACCAGTACGCGGTTGTAACAATTACAGCATGTAACGATTACAGGAGATAACCAGTTGCTGAAGTAACACTAGCTCGGCAATATTCGGGTGAACTCGGTTAACAAGGACAGCGTAAGTCTCTGATCAGTATTTTACTAGCCAGTATTGTATGGAGTTGTTACCGTGTGTTTATATTATGTTATTTGTTTTACGTCCCACTAACTACTTTTTAAGGCCTTCGGAGACGCCGAGGTGCCGGAATTTAGTCCCGCAGGAGATCTTTTACGTGCCAGTAAATCTACCGACACGAGGCTGTCGTATTTGAGCACCTTCAAATACCACCGGACTGAGTCAGGATCGAACCTGCCAAGTTGGGGTTAGAAGGCCAGCGCCTTAACCGTCTGAGCCACTCAGCCCGGCTGTGTTTATATCGTCAGAGAAGTTATGAAATGAAATGGGGTATGGCTTTTAGTGCCGGAATGTGTCCGAGGACTTCGGCTCGCCAGGTACAGGTCTTTTGATTTGACGCCCATAGGCGACCTGAGCGTCGTGATGAGGATGAAAATGATGATGAAGACGACACATACACCCATTCCCCGTGTCAGGGAAATTAACCAATTATGGTTGAAATTCCCGACCCTGCCGGGAATCGAACCCGGAACTCCTGTGACCAGAGACCAGCACGCTAACCCATTTAGCCATGGAGCCGGGCAGAGAAGTTATGAAGAGGGCAAAGACGAGTTCTATATGGTCATAATTTTTTCCGTGATATCGAGTTCACAAAATGGTCTATGCGTTGGAAGAAGTTGTCTTACAAGTCTTCTAAAAAAAAAAAAAAAAAAAAAAAAACGAGAAAAGGGTTCACCCAATTTAAAAATAGCAGTGCCAGTATTAGAGGTAAGCATTATAAGTAGGCCTAAACCAGTTTCGTGTAAAGAAATAATTTTGTGTAATTCATCATCATCATCATCTGTTTACCCTCCAGGTTCGGTTTTTCCCTCGGACTTAGCGAGGGATCCCACCTCTACCGCCTCAAGGGCAGTGTCCTGGAGCTTCAGACTCTTGGTCGGGGGATACAACTGGGGAGTATGACCAGTACCTCGCCCAGGCGGCCTCACCTGCTATGCTGAACAGGGGCCTTGTGGAGGGATGGGAAGATTGGAAGGGATAGGCAAGGAAGAGGGAAGGAAGCGGCCGTGGCCTTAAGTTAGGTACCATCCCGGCATTCGCCTGGAGGAGAAGTGGGAAACCACGGAAAACCACTTCCAGGATGGCTGAGGTGGGAATCGAACCCACCTCTACTCAGTTGACCTCCCGAGGCTGAGTGGACCCCGTTCCAGCCCTCGTACCACTTTTCAAATTTCGTGGCAGAGCCGGGAATCGAACCCGGACCTCCGGGGGTGGCAGCTAATCACGCTAACCACTACACCACAGAGGCGGACTTTTGTGTAATTATTTGTGTTTATATTTCTTAATGTGAGCAAGCAAGGTAAAGGGGAGCAATTGCATAAATGTCCTATGGGTTTTGTCTCTCTTTCGCTCTCTTTGCTGATTGTTGCGGGATCGTCCGACTCGTTGGCTGAACGGTCAGCGTACTGGCCTTCGGTTCAGAGGGTCCCGGGTTCGATTCCCGGCCGGGTCGGGGATTTTAACCTTAATTGGTTAATTCCAATGGCACGGGGGCTGGGTGTATGTTCTGTCTTCATCATCATTTCATACTCATCACGACGCGCAGGTCACCTACGGGTGTCGAATAGAAAGACCTGCACCTGGCGAGCCGAACTTGTTTTCGGACACTCCCGGCACTAAAAGCCATACGCCATTTCATTATTTTTTTTTTTTTTTGTTGCGGGATCCAATCCAGACGCAGTTTTTGTTGGCATTTAAGAGACTCATGTTAATAAAATACCCTTTTCAGGACGAAATACCGCCATTCACATTAAGTTAATGATTTGCATTCAATTACAGCACGTTATCTACTCTTATATTATTTAGACTAAAATTCGGTTGTATTTTAAAATTTTTCTTAAAATATAAAGCTCCTGTTCAGCACTTATCTCAGATTTTTCCTTAATAGTTATTTAAGTGTCTCTCTCATTTTAGAGTAGGGTAATTTTTTGTATTTCCGTTCCTTTTTAAAGTGATCAACTTAATACATTTCCTACCGGACGAGTTGGCCGTGCGGTTAGTGACGCGCAGCTGTGAGCTTGCATCCGGGAGATAGTGGGTTCGAACCCTACTGTCGGCAGCCCTGAAGATGGTTTTTGCGTGGTTTCCTATTTTCACACCACTCAAATGCTGGGGCTGTGCTTTCATTAACCTTTTCACTCCCAAGTTTCTTTCAGCCTTATGCATGCCCCATACCAGATTTCTCTGGACGTTTCGACAGTGGTTGTAATAGGCCATAAATACTTTGTATTTTCACAGCTACTGAAAAGTCATGGAACGACAATATTAGCAATAGTTTTCTCCTAACACTTTTCCCAAAACTTGAAAGAACTTGGCGTGATAAATGTCGACAGCTTGTTTCACTGAAACTTATCTCCACTATATTAATTAAAAATCAGACTCATCATCACTGCCTAAAATTTCTAAAATATAATCTTTCGTTATGCTTTCTTTACACTCCCGTGCACCTATCTCAGAAGACAGCTGTGAAAGAGAAACACAAGGCACATAATTATCGTCAAAAAACGGTAAGGCGATTTATGAATCGTCCGTCGTCTGAACAAAGCATGTCAACAGCGTTGGACTGAACTCGGAAGTGAACAAGAGCGCATTGCTATAAATCCGAATTAACTCGTGTTTGGGACAGCGGGAAAAATGTTGACATCCGAGTTAACTCGGGCATGGGATAGAAAAGGTAAGGCCACGGCCGATTCCTTCCCACTCCTAGCCCTTTCCTCTCCTACCGTCGCCATAAGACCTATCTGTGTCGGTGCGACGTAAAACAAATTCTTAATTTTTTTTCTTCGTGAATATCTGTTGTACAATGGAGAGCTTACTAAGTAAGAGGATTCCACGGAGCTTAACTTGCGACTATCTTGAAGACGTTAGAGACAGGAACTGGTATAACCATGGCTGGTAAATAACTTTACAAGTATCTTTAACCAGTACGCGTTTAGACCTAGTTACTAAAATAACAGCGGTTCGCTAATACTCGAGTATACTCGGTTAACAAGGGCAGCGCGGGGTCGTATAAGCTACCAGTAACCTGTATTATAGCTGCCTCTGTGGATCCGTGGTAGAGTGTCGGCCTCCGGATCCCAAGATAGCGGGTTCAAACCCGGCAGAGGTAGTCGGATTTTTGAAAAAAGTCCATTCGACACTCCATGTCGTACGATGTCGGCATGTAAAAGATCTCTGGTGATACATTTGGTATTTACTCGACAAAATTAATTAAATCTCAGCCATAGACGCCCAAGAGAGATCCGGTTTACTTTGTCTGCCATCTAGCGGACCTAGAGTAAAACGGAACGTCGAAATTGACGAGCAGACAGCCAGATGGCGTCAAATCGAAATGTCTGCACACGGTAGCTGAGGCCATACGATTATTATTATTACCTGTCTTATGTCAGTTATTTCAGCTTGTAATTAACATCGTTTTAAAATTACGGTGGATTAAATTTTTTGTTGTATTTCTCTTTCATGTTCCTGTTAAGCACTTGTCGTGGCTTTTGTATGAAATTATTTAAACAAGGATTTTAAATTCATTGAGAGTATTTTTGTGTTATTTCGAGGTAATTTTTCGTTACTTTAAAAATGATCGACTTCATCCGTGCGAGAAGTATCTGTCGGGAGAGTGGTATTTACATAAAAGGCAATTATGACTACCGGGCGAGTTGGCCGTGCGGTTAGGAGCGCACAGCTGTGAACTTGCATCCGGGGGATAGTGGATTTGTACCCCACTGTCGGCAGCCCTGAAGATAGTTTTCCGTGGTTTCCTATTTTCACACCAGGCAAGTGGTGGGGCTGTACCTTAATTACGGCCATGGCCGCTTCGTTCCCACTCCTAGCCCTTTCCTTTCCCATCATCGCCGTAAGACTTTATTTATGTCGGTAAAGAAAATTGTAAAATTGCAATTAATAATGTTTTTGGCTTTACGTCCCACTAACTAATTCTTGTGGTTTTCGGAGGAGCCGAGGTGCCGAAATTTAGTCCCGCAGGAGTTCTTTTACGTCCCAGTAAATCTACCGACACGGGGCTGACGTATTTGAGCACCTTCAGATACCAGCGGACTGAGCCAAGATCGAACCTGCAAAGTTGCGATCAGAAGGCGAACGCCTCAATCGTATGAGCCACTCAACCCCGCAAAATATTGCAATTACGACTCTTGATTTAGGCTACTTACGTCAACCTTGCTGTTGATGCACACTCTATACTTCCTTAGTCCCCGGCGCTGCTTGCTCCGAAGGGCCTTTGGCCTCATCCTGAATTCCTTCAGATTACGATGTGTTACGTGGTCAGCGCGACGAATTCTCTGGGCCGTTATTCTCGGCTTTCATCTCACCGTCAGATAGCTCCTCAAGTGTATGCCCGTGGACCTCTCGAACCAGCCCTCAGATGCAGTTGAAAGTCGCTGACCTGGGCGGCAGGCTACCCCGAGACCACGGGCTTGACACCACATTTCCCCAGCACAGAGAATATTAGATAGCCTAGATTTAATAACGGACCGCTCTTGAAATAAGAGTTATTTTTGACCGTCAACGTTAACGAGTATTTTTCGATAACCGCTCCAGTTATAACCTTAACCAAAAATAACTACTAAACCCTTTGTTGGATTCTGGTGAATGTTTTTAAATTTTGGGAGCACTTTCGTGGTTTTGATATATAGCTGAAGAGCAATCTCTAACATGTGTATCATCTTGCTGTGTAAGCAATTTTTTATATTTAAATTACAAATATTCTAAAAAGTACATTATTTCTAAGCCTCTACCTATAAAATCTAGTGGCGAAATCTTTCCTTTATGACAGTACAGTATTTCAGCTTGTATATTTCTGTGGTAAGGTTTTAATATGTGAAGCCTCTTGTGTGGTGATATCTGTGATTGTTGTTTTTAACTAGATCCTTTTTTAGACAACTGTTGTTGAATATACTTCTACTTTGTGATGTGTTTCACAAAATGCACTTCCGTAGTCAAACAGCTCAGTCATGAGCATGTGTTAGTTATATTCTGATGTACCATATAGCTTAGAGTTGAATAAAGAATGAAATTTGAACATCCTCAACCTGTTTCCAGTCATTCTACCGGGTCAGCAATGGAATGAATTAAGCTCCATGTAGGGGCGAGGTTAGGAAATTTGTCGGCTACCGAAGCCTGTCGCACTCCTCTGGAGCAATGATTACTGACGGACAGATGGAATGAAACGATTTGTGAGGTCTAAAAACCCTTTCAATTTCTTAGAATTGGCTTTACGTCACACCGACACAGATAAGTCTTATGGCAACGATGGGATAGGAAAGGCCTAGGAGTGGGAAGGAAGCGGCCGTGGCCTTAATTAAGGTACAGCCACTGCATTTGCCTGGTCTGAAAATGGGAAACCACGGAAAACCATTTTCAGAGCTGCCGACAGTGGGGTTCGAACCTACTATCTCCCGAATACTGGATACTGGCCGCACTTAAGCGACTGCAGCTATCGAGCTCGGTATTCTTTCATTTTGTCACTCATTTTTTTAATTTATCGGAACTCATCTTTCCTGTGGGTGGGGTGAAATGATGCATTTTCTGTACCCCCTGCATGTCGTAAAAAGGCCACTAAAAGGGGAATAACAAAAGAAACTGGGCCCGCTCTCTGCTCTTTTATGCCCAGAAAAATATCCATAGTTCTATGATTTTCCGTGTAGTGAAGAAAATGTATTATTATTATTATTATTATTATTATTATTGCTATGTGTGTGATCCAATTCAAACAGCTGCCCTGTTAGAGCTTAGATATTTATTTATTTATTTATTTATTTATTTATTTATTTATTTATTTATTTATTTATTTATTTATTTATTTATTTATTTATTTAAATACACTCTAACAGGTGCTGCTCCTACACAGCATGTCTTGAGTTGTACACAAATATCTAAGCTCTAACAGGGCAACTGTTACATCACCACATGGTGAACTACTGCCTTATCCCCAGAGAACGCCTTCCCCTTAATCCCTGATGAACCGAAGGACCCCAGGGGATTGTGTTCACCCGCGTTCTGCCACACGACGTCCACACTTTATCTATTTACAATACCATAATGTAGTGTGAGAAATTTGATGCTAGAGAGGGTCACATGGTTAATAAATAAATTGAACCCAGTTAAATGTGATATTATAATGGACCGTCATTTCTAATCAACCATTCAAAGAGCGCTTTTCACATGCTCTCTGGCACGTGCCGTACAATTTATGCTAGCCATGGCGATTTCCCTCATCTTACGGAAGAACGAGTACCTACAGGTGGAAACACTTCACATACCTTCTATGCTACATCATCGTTCAATAGTAGATTTAGTGCTCATTGATAGAACATATTGAATTTTCCAGCATGCACATACGTATTACTGAAGTCTTTGTGGATCCCTTTCTTTGTCGTATTTTCGTCGTCATAAACTCTTGAGAATCAGGAGTAGAGTGTCCGGGCCTCCTGATCTAAAGATCGTGGGTTCAATATCGGAAGGGACAATCGGACATTTAGCAGGACGGTGAAAAATCCATTCCATGCTATATCATTAATTTAAAACTCAGCTGCAAACTGCCCGATATAGATAGGTTTCTCTGACATCTAGAATTAAATGGAACGTAGAAAATGACATGCCACGAAGATAGTACCCTGTCACAGCAGGGAGAGAGGTGATACTCCCACGTGGCGGGTCCCAGGTGGCTGATAGAGGGTTCCTAATCGGCTTCTCGGCGGTCTTGAGCGAGATAAAATAGCTCTCGCGGACCAAACACACAACCCCCTGTGGGAGGGGATTCAGACGAAGAATACACTCACGGTATCACCTGCCTCTCGTAAGAGGCGACTAAAAGGGACGACCAAGGAATGATTGAATTGAACCTTGAGCCTACTTGTAATTAGTACCATCACGCGAGAGACACCATAACTCACCTTTACTTGCAAGTAGTACCACTATGTTAGGTACACAATAGGTTTATGATTAGTAACAACAGTATGGGAGGGAAGCGACCATGGCTTTAATTAATGTACAGTAATAGCATTTTTCTGGTATGAAACTGGAAAACCACAGAAGATATGTTCAGGGCTGCCGACAGTGGAGTTCGAACCTACTATCTCTCACACACGTTCTCTTACGCGGCCAGTATGTGTCCCGTAATCACGAGGTTCATCCATTTCACACAGCGGCACGTACAGCCCTCGTCCACGATGGTATATTGAACACGGAACAATCCTAAGAAAGAGCTGTTCCTTAGAGAATGTTACTCGGGAACGTGTGATCAATTTTTAAGCACGTTAACTTATTTATTCCCCTCACCTTATTGTCTGACCTAAACTGGTAAGGATCAGTTTCCCATATCAGGAGCCGAGGAAAGGAAAACCCATTTTAGCAAGTCAACTAGTTCCTTCTCCCAGAGGAGCGCCCACAACACGGCTTCCAATCGCTGTGGAGGACAGGGGACCAGCCACTCCCGTTCCATGCGTTTGCAATCCTGCTACATGGTTCATTCAATATTGATGATACAAGGAGACTTTGCAGTTGTTGTTGAAAATGTAGTTAGGAGCTGATCCGATAAATATCTCTTATACGGTGCACTGGGAGGCAAATGTTTTAACCTCACGCCTAATGTGAAGGGAAAAATACAGGGTGTATTTAAATATTTGTAGGAAACGCATGGGGCGATGGATGGAGTCAAAATTAGAAGAAATGTGCCCATAAACAATCGTACTACAATGCGTAGTTTCTGAGCGGGTCGAACAGATGCACAAGCGTTAGGTTGTTGATGTCGTAAACCGGAGTAATTTACACACACTTTTCATGTGTCACCACAGATAAAAGTCAAGTAGATTAAGGTCAGGAGACCGGGCTGGCCAATGCACTGCACCTCGGAACCCTATTGATCGCCCTGGGAAGCTGGCGTACATGCAATTTGAAGCGTGCATCATGCATGAAGCACATGAAACGGCTAAATGCTAGGGAGCACCTGTTCCAGTAGTAGAGGCAGGATGTTCCTTAAGATGGTCAGATACGTTGATCCTTTCAGTCGTCGGGGCAGCATGTATGTGCCGATGTGTTGATTACAGGCGTCTAAAGCGCTGTTGATGTTTAACGACAACCGTACGATGGGGATTTTCAACTATAGTCCAAATACTTAGTAAACGTCCTGCGTGGAAACCGGTCGCGCATGTGGGAGGGGCAATCGAGAAGGTCTGCCTTGTCTCCCACTTCTCTCACTCGTCTACACATCGTGCTAAGCACTGTACGCAGTGGCTAAACACAACGTGTCAACAAGCGAGATAAACGTTAGCGAACTGGAAGGAGAGAGAGAGCGGTAAGCTGATTTCCCACACTACCTACATGACCACGCCCTGCCGGTCACTCAGAAGGACGTTTATTAAGTATATGGACTATACTCTACACACATCGCCGTGTTATGCAAGTTTATGATACCATCCTTTCGGTGAACAAAACGGACTATGAAAACCTCAGTGTGGTAGTCCCCAATCGCGATGCCTGTACCTCAGTGCCAAGGCGTTGTTGGACATATTGTCATACAGACACTTTTTTAATCTCAGGAATAGCCTCCACGTTTCTTTATAAATACTTAGATACACACAACATTTCTCTAACAACTACTATGTTAGAATTTACCACAACTTTCAGTGGGAGCGTTTCCACAAGCGAAAGTACCCGCACCGGTGCGTTAGTAAAAGAGTAATTTGGAAAGAGAATCATATTACAAGAAGATGAAAGAAAAACTCTTGAGATTTGCCGATGATATAGTTATTTTATTGGAGTCTGCAGAAGATATGAAGAAATTGTTGAATTGTATGAACACGTCTTGGAGAACGAGTACAAGATGATTGTTTTCACCTTGTTTTTAAATTTATTTATTTATAAATAAAAAAAGCAGTGTAGTGTAGTCGAACAAACACAAGTGTCACAGAAAATACTACATTAGGAAATGGGGTCTTACAGGAAGTATATTAATATTGTTTCTTGGGTTGTAGAATAGCTAATGTTGGCAGAAGTCAGAAGGACATAAAATGAACACTAGCACAAACAAGGAAAGCCTTTTTTAAGAAAGGAAATTTGCTCACTTCGAACATATATTGAGGAATTAGGAAGATGTTTTCGAAGAACTTCGTCTGGAATGTGGCATTGTATGGAAGTAAATCAGAGACAAAATCTTTCTTTTCTTTTCTTAATCCGTTTACCCTCGAGGTTGGTTTTTCCCTTGGAATCAGCGAGGGATCCCACCTCAAGCACCTCAAGGGCAGTGTTCTGGAGCGTGAGACTGTGGGTCGCGCGATACAACTGGTAGGAGGACCAGTACCACGTCCAGGCGTCCTCACCTGCTATGCTGGACACGGGCGTTATGGGGGAATGGAGACAAGGAAGAAAGAAGGAAGCAGCTGTGGCCTTAAGTTAGGTACCACCTCGGCATTTGCCTGGAGCAGAAGTGGGGAAACCACGGAAAACCACTTCGAGGATGACTAAGGTGATAATTGGACAACGGGGGGGGCCGTTTCCCACGACCGTGCTACTCAGTTGACCTCCTGAGGCTGAGTAACCTCTGTTTCAGTTCTCGAAGCACATGTTTTCAAATTTCGTGGCAGAGCCGGGAATCGAATCCGGGCCTCCGGCGGTAGCAGCTAATCTCACAAACCACTACACCACAGAGGAAGACGACAATAACTCAGAAACTAAAAGAATAGAAGCCTTTGAAATGTGTTCTTACCGAAGAATGCTGAAGGTGACACGAGACCACGAATGAAGAAATACTGAATCGAATTGGTGAGAGCAGGAAGATTTGACCAGAAGAAGGTAAAGAATTATAGGACACCTCTTAAGACACCCTCGACTTGCTCAGTTGGTTGTTGAGGGAAGTGCAGATGGTAAGAACGGCAGGGGTAGACCAAGGCAAGAATATGTCAGACAGATTCCTTGTGAATGTTAAAGCTACAGCACGTTTTTCTCAGCACTCAGAACATTAAATATAGTCAATACTGAAATATATATTTAAATTAATTAAGGATGTATACGTTATGTAGAAATGAAAAATGTAACACATTTTAGGGTGGCATAGTGGGCTGCATCATGTCAGTCTATGTGAACTGATGACCAAAAGAAGTAGTAGTCTGATTTTATCGATGTTACCACGTCAGTAGAGATCAGAATGGCATTTTACATCCCAGAAGTTTGTAGTTCCTCAATGAAGGAGTCTGATTGTTTGGAATTCACTGTCTGTGGACAGGGTGCTTGCCTGTTAAAACTCGGCTATTTATTCTCCAAGGAATGTTGCTGCTGAATGAGAACAATGTTGAATGTGCAAACGAAAGCCTCCCTGCAGTGTTGTGTGCACCAGCAGTGACTGGGCTACCTACTGTATTGCATGTAATCTCCGTAACTAATCTTACATTTCTACAGACCATTTGTTCTATGACTAATTCTAATGGCGAGGCTGAGGGGGATGAGAAATTCGCTCCGCAACTCGCCGATTGTGAGAGTAATAGGTAATCATGTAGCTGTATGTCTACCAAGGGAGCCCTTGCGCCTCGCGTCTCCAGTGAGGGGTGTGCACACAACAGACTGTTTCTCTATTGCATCGCAGCTACGGAATACTTAGCTCTGTGAATGCTAAATCTGCAGCACGTTCTTCTCGTCACTCAGAACATTAAATATATTCAATACTGAAATATATATTCAAGTTAATTAAGTTAATTTAATTAAAATAATAAGTAAAGGTGGAGAGAGAAAATCCACAAAGAATAGCGTACGGTAACAGAATCAAATAGATAATAATTTTCGCACTATTTATCTTAGGATAAAATGAGCTTATATATATATATATTTTTAACTGTGAAATTCCCCTGTTGTACAGCTATCCCCGATCAGAAAAAACTTTATTTTTCTTTACATATACCGTATAAGTGGTGATTTACGTAAAAGATACAAACAAATATATTTTAAGAAAGGAATACCAAAATGAAGGGAGAAATTAACCGATCATTTTGTGACAGTTCCTCGCGCACCAAAGAGTGACGCTATCACCTCCCAGCCACTGGCGGGTATGTGATACTTTTATTCAAAGTAGGTACTTAAAACAGGGTTCGTAGTCTCTTCTTTTCAGAATCAACTTCTTTGGTCTATGAACTGTTACTCTAAAACCTTATTGTTGGATCAATAACAACACCGATGTCTCTCTTCCTGTCAATCGCGACAATGTCTGCACGTTTACTGGATCCATCGCTAGAAATACAGTGCACTTCTTCAAAGATTTCAAATCTGCTAGATTTTTTGAGAAGTTCTGCAATACTGCTCTTGACTCTACGGTGCCTGTTATTTCTCAATAGTGCCCCTTTCGAGAAGAAACCAAGAACATGAGGGAGGGTTTCTATCTCGTTGCAGTGACGGCAACGGTTTCCTTGGGTTCTATCAGGAACGCTTCGGACTGCCATCACAACACAGTTAATTTTAATGGTATTAGTCCATTGGGAAGTTGAAAGTCCTTTCTTCGTTGTAATCGAGGTGCTTGACTGTGTCCATTCTGAAAAATGCCACACAGCTTTTCAACGGTGGGGTAGTATTTTCCGTGTTCTTCTCGTAATTCCTTCTCCATTACTGAAGGTTGTCCTCATCCGTTTACTGGGATCTAGTCCTGTCCAATCCGGTAGTTCCTCAGCCAACAGTTTTTCCTTCGACCGCGATCTCTACCTCCATCAGTTTTACCCTGTATGATTAATTTAAGTAGGTTATACATTTCATTCCTCGTAATATGCCCAAGGTAGAATGACTTTCTTTCCTTGATTCAATCAGTCACTACTGCCCAGGTGGCAGATTCCCTATCTGTTGTTTTCCTAACCTTTTCTTAAAAGATTTCAAAGAAACTGGAAATTTATTGAACATCTCTCTTGGTAACTTATTCCAATTCCTAACTCCCAATCCTATAAAAGAATATTTCCCCCAATTTGTCCTCTTGAATTCGAACTCAATCTTCCTACGTTTAATGACGTTACACAAACTTATTCGTCTAATGTCATTCCACGCCGTCTCACCGCTGACAGCTCGGAACATACCACTTAGTAGGGCAGCTCGTCTCCTTTCTCCCAAGTCTTCCTAACTCAAACTTTGCAAGATATTTGTAACGCTACTCTTTTGTCGGAAATCACCCAAAACCTGCTTTCCTTTGGATTCTTTCAGTTCTTGAATCAAGTAATGCTGGTGAGGGTCCCATACACTGGAACCATACTCTAGTTGGGGTCTTACCAGAGACTTTAATTCCCTCTCCTTTACATGTTTACTACAACCCCTAAACACCGACACAGATGGGTCTTGTGGCGACGATGGGACAGGAAAGGCTTAGGAGTAGAAAAGAAGCGGCCATGGCCTTAAGTAAGGTACAGCCCCAGCATTTGCCTAGTATGAAAATGAGAAACCACAGAAATACATCTTTAGGGCTGCCGGCAGTGGGGTTCGAACCCACTATCTCCCGGATGCGAGCTCACAGCTGCGCGCCCCTAACCTCGCGGCCAACTCGCCCGGTTAGTTTTAGTTTAAACTTGGTTATTATTTCAGCAAATTAGTATTATTATTATTTTCAGGTGTATTTGTTGCTTATCATGTTTTATGAATCGTATGTAACTGTTGATAATAAATCTATCTACACCCCTATCTGGAAATAGTCATTACCTTGGTCTTGTCGGTGTTAATTTTGAGATCATGTTTATCCCCTTCTGCTACGATTCTCTCTACCAGACGCTGAAGACCTTCAATACTGCCAGCCAAGATGACAGCGTCATCAGCGTACCTCAGATTGTTGATCAGCCTACCTCCCTCTTCCCCTTCTTGAAAAGCAGCTGGGTAGATCTGCTCAGAGTACAGACTAATTCTATTTGCTTTTACGTCGCACCGACTCAGATATGTCTCATGGCGACGATGGACAGGAAAGGAACCGGCCGTGGATTTAATTAAGGTTCGAACCCACTATCTCCCGAATACTGGATACTGGCCGCACTTAAGCGACTGCAGCTATCGAGCTCGGTGAGTACAGGTTAAGAAGCAGGGGAGAAAATACACATACTTGCCGTACACCCTGTTTGATCCTAGTAGAAATTGATGATGAAGTGTAATATATTTGCACATTAATTAACGAAAAGTTCACTTTAGGCATGGCTGTAATCTTTCACCTGTGTTGTTCGTGGTTTAAATGGATCATCTGTTGAAAGGCATCTACACCTTTGAACATAGAAAAATGGGGTGTATTAAACTTTTCTTCCGGAGCATTGGAAATAAATACTAAAAGGAAACTGAATATGACAAACATAATACTCGTTCATAATATGCCTACATATTTAGAAATCATATAAAACTATGCCAATTTATTCAACTATAATTAATTATTCAAAATGGCAGTGTATCATGGACAATATCTATCTATTTATTTATTTATTTATTTATTTATTTATTTATTTATTTATTTATTTATTTATTTATTTATTTATTTATTTATTTATTTATTGCACACTACAGGACTTAGTGTCCCAATTACAGTGGCAACTACGACAGATATGCTACAATTAACATGGTGAAACTTATATCTAAACTATATTCTACAATTTTATCTAATCTCCTATAATATTGATGTAAAATATGAAAGTATTTTTCTAAAGACTAAAGAACCTTATGTTAATGCGGTGGAACAACACACGACAAAGTCAAATGATAAAATAAATGAAGCAATACATTATATTGCATAATATTATAGAACTTCGCCTTACAATTTCTCCTAGTTTTAGGACTTCATACAATTGCGCGATGAAGTTCAGTTACAAACTCACGCAATGGCAAACTGAAGTCAAGGCCATTATTTTTCTGAATGGCACCGTTGAAGATACTGCACAGTCTGTTTACCGGCGAGTTATGGGCAGACGTCCTGGTTTTTTCATTTAAAAATGTTATGTTATTTCTGGAATTGAAGCGAGGTACATGGAAATTTAGGAGAGAAAGTAATTCAGGATTATCAATAGAATAGTTTACAACTTTAAAAAGAAATTTTACTGCATCCTTCCGTCTGCGAATTTCTAAACTCTCCACTCCGAAATTTAAAAAGGATATCACTATAGGGTACCATACGGGGATAACAGCCACATTTTTTATATTGTAAGTATTTAAAAAATCTTTTTTGCTGTTTTGCTGTTTTCATGATAATTTCCAAACATACAAATATTTGTCTATGATTCTTTTTTATTATCTTTTTTAATGTTAAAGCTACAACATATACTACAATCAGTGTAGTCCATCAATTATAAAAAAAATCCTGAAATTATTTTCAAGTAATCTTTTTTTTAAATTTTCAATTGAAAATGTTCTCTTAAATACTTGAACAATGGAGCTAGCTCAATCATTGTAGAACATTTTATTCTTCTCTATGATATGTACAAGAAAACAAACTGTTATCTTAATATCTTAAAAACTTTCAGTGCTATCTTGATGATGATGATGATGATGCTTGTTGTTTAAATGAGCCTAACATCGAGGTCATCGGCCCCTAATGGTACGAAATGAAAGAACAAAAATGTCAAATTCATCCACTGACCAAAAAAATAATAATTTCGTTATGAAGAATGAATGGATGGACATGAACCCAACAAACAAAAGAAAGGAAACAAACAACCAAAATACAATGGATCAGACTCAAACAAAGGTCATACATAATTGATTACTGACCAAGGGACCACTCAAAGCACGATGATGCTGGATGTCTAAAGGGGTGCAAAATCCATGTCTAAGGCCCCACAGAATGGTACATGTCGCGAGTAAAGTAGAACCATGGTATTGGCATGTTGGGGTACTAATCAAAAGTAGCGAAACTCACGGTGTTCCACACAAGACGGTACTACTCACAAGTATTGTACTTCGTACAGGTAACGCAGACCTATGGTGTTTCTCACACAATGGCGCCACTCATAGCCAACGCAAACCAATGAGTTTCCTCACCTAGGTGTACTAGGCACGGATGCCGGTCCCACGGGCCCCGTGGTGTTCCTCACATAGTGGGTGCTAATCACAGGCAACGCAGACGCACGGTGTAGCTCATATAGTGGTACAACTCACCCGCGGTGGTGCTCACATGGGTACGACGCACGGGTACTGGAAACCCCCAGGCCAAGCTCATGACTACTACTAAACACAAACCTATTTCGTACCGAACATAGTGGTACAACTCGCAAGTACAGGCAACCCATGGTGTTCCCCGCGTGATGGTACGAATCAAAAGTAGTTACATGGTTCTAAATCAATCATCCCTTGGTCGCCCCTTTTAGTCGCCTTTCACAACAGGCAGGGGATACCGTGGGTGTATTATTCGTCAGCCTTCCCCACCCACAGGGGAGGGGTGTTTGGTCCGCGAGAGGTATTTTATTTCCCTCAAGTCCGCCGGCAAGCCGGTTAGGACCCCCCTATCCGCCACCTGGGATGCGCCACGTGGGAGTATCACCTCTCCCCCTGCTACGCCTGTGTAGCAGGTTCGTGGTCAGTACTATCTTGGAAACGGTTCTGTAAAACATAAGTTGCGGGAAGCAAGTAACAAATTTACCAATAAAGGGCTTGCTTGAGTGACATAGCTTCACGTTTTTGGTCATAACTCCTAAAGTATTGGCGATATTAATGAAACGTTTGCATTTTTATATAGAGAAAAATACACATTTAAATGAACAAAATAGATTGAAAAATCGCATTTTTTTGGTCGGTAAAAGGTGTCGGCGCCCTTAAGAGGCTTGGATGAAATCATGATCCATTAATTTTCAGTCTGGCCTGTGCTGAAGACTTAGTCCTAACGACAGATTGTGCCGAAAGCTTGGAGTCTATCTTGGAACTTGAAAGTAGGTGCAATAAGCATGGTATGAACATTAGCCTTTCCAGCACTAAATTGATGTCAGTAGGTAAGAAATCCAAATACAAATCTGAACCAGGTAGATAATTTCAAATATTTAGGTTGTGTGTCTCCCCAGAGGTAGTATAGTAAGTGGGATTGAATCAAGTTGCAGTTACAGTAAACTCGCAGTTGCAATCAACATTGTTCTATAAGAAGAAAGTCAGCTCCCGGACGAAACTGTCTTTACATCGGACTGTTTGCAGACCAGATTTTCTGTACCGGAGTAAACGCTTGGTGCACTCAGGATATCTTATTCATAAGTTAGAAGTAACAGATATGAAAGTAACGAGAATGATTGCTGGTACAAACAGGTGGGAACAATGGCAGGGATATTCGGAATGAGGACATAAAGGTTAAGTTAGGAATGAGCTCGATGCATGAAGCTGTACGCATAAACCGGCTTCTGCGGTGGGCCATGTGAGGCGAACACAGGAGGGTAGGTTACCTAGGAGAATAATAGACTCTGTTATGGAGGGAAATCGAAGTAAAGGGAGACCAAGATGACTGTGGTTAATCTTAGTTTCTAACGATTTAAAGAGATTTAGAACTAAACAAGAACTACCTACAAATAGAGGATTGTGGCGGCATTTAGTAAATTCACAGAGACTCACAGACTGAACACTGAAAGATATACCAGTCTGTAATGAAGATGTATGTTTGTTTATTTGGTTATTAGGAAGTCTGGTCTAGCTCGGTCTTCAGTAATGTAGCGGGAGGAGCGTAAATTCTAGGGATTCTGATGTGTTGCCCCTAAAATGTTTAAGCAAAAATCACAGCACAACCGTTGTGCAAGCGGGAATTTACTATGCTTGTCTGACGAGAAGTCGCGTGCATGCGGGGTGAGGGGTGCGGAGGGTAAACATGGCTTCTGCGCATGTGCTAATCTCAAGTCTCGAAGCCTGACAATGAACATCGGTTCCGTCCGCGGCGATTCTTTTGAAGTAAGGTGCTGCTATTAAGTCTCAACTGGTAGTGCAATGCGCTTTAGTTACACATTCACTGTAAGTACTGCACAATGAACACGCATCTCTTTCAGGTAGCTCGTACTGTTTATCACGACTAATGTTTGTGTAATGTCTATTACTCGTGCCGTACCTACAAGCTGCCGCGACTTCTCGTGGCACGCTGATAGTACGTTTTACTCCCTGTAGTAAGTTTGCAGTTAACCGCCTAAAAATCCGGGGTCCACTTATAAAACACTACATGCGAGGAGTATACTATACCGTGCGCTCCTTTCTTTTCTTTTTGAGTCATTATACACATCGGAATTTTTTTTTTTTTTACGAAAAGTATCTATGATATTTCCAAAGAAGTAGCGGGCCAAAGGGCCCCGGGTTTAATTCCCAGTCGAATCGTGGATTTTAACTTTAATTGGCAACACTATTGCCTCAGGAACTGGATATTTGGGATTATGTCTTTGAATAAATGGATAAGCCTGCTCCGCAGTGTAGGGGTAGCATCCGTACCTCTTACCCGGAGGCCCCGGGTTCGATTCTCAGTCAGATAAGGGATTTTTACCTGGATCTGAGGGCTGGTTTGAGGACTATTCAGCCTATGTGATTACAATTGAGGAGCTATCTGACGGTGAGACGGCGGTCCGGATCTAGAAAGACAAGAATAGCGGCCGAGAGAATTCGTCGTGCTGACCACACAACACCTCGTAATCTGCAGGCCTTCAGGCTAAGCAGCGGTCGCTTGGTAGGCCATGGCCCTTCGGGACTGTTGCGCCATGGGGTTTGGTTTGGTCAAATACTGATAACGAACGATTTATTTGCATCATTTCACATCGATGGGTAGAGAGGTGCATTTTTGTACAAATCTAAAGCCCATGCACCTCTCAAGGTCACTGTTACTAGGTAAAACATTTTGTGACGCCACTTCCATGATACATTTTGTTACGTCACGTCACACAAATGTTTGGACGACCCCCAGCCCTAAGATGTGTTCATGTCAAAAAGAAGGATCTGTTGATCTCCAGGAATATCACTTTGAATGTGAGGAAGAATTAACTGAAGGCCTACGTATGCAGTTGTCTTTTATATGGGAGTGAATCTTGGACTACAGGAGCTTAAGAAAATAAAAGGCTTGTTACTACACATGGATGTGTGAGATCATCTGGACAGTAGAGAAAATTAACGAGGAAGTTTTTGGTCAAGCACGAGAGGCAAAGGTCCGTTAAAGAACTTATAAAAGAAGAATATCCCATATAATTGGGATACACAGTGAATTCGTCAAAGAGGAAAACCTACCGAGGAAGACTACACGAGTCAGTTGAAGAGGAAAGCAGAGATGTAGGAAGAGTGGAGAGTTACCACTAGCCAGCCTACTTGTTGTCTTAAGAAGAAGAAGATTGAGAAGAAGAAGACGAAGAAGACTCGGTACCATCCTTTATTAACGGTAATCAATGGCAAATTTCAAAGAAAATAAGTATCAGAAAAAGGAAACAAATAGCCTCGAAGTGTGTGAAAATGAAAGATTCCCCAGATTCGGTGCCGGAAACGAACCAAAGGTGACCAGGAGAGGTCAGACAGGGGAGAAGAAGGTGAGAAGCCTGGCACAGAAGTGATTACCCGGGAACAGAGACTCCTTTCAATCGCCTCTTGAGAAAGAGAGGAGATACAGTGGTTGTATTCTACTGCCCTCTCCCCCCACAGTGGTGCTTACATGAGAAACTGATATGTTTGGAAGGGACTTATATATTTTACTCGACCAAACGCTCACATAATGTCACAACAATTAGGGGCTATCTACTTGCTTGTACAGTGAGCAGGTCAGTACAGACAGACACCGTGTTGCTGTGAGGACGGCACGGATTGATGGAGCGCCAAGGTCGGCGCGACGCTAACATCGTCAGATTGATAGAGAAGAACTGGCCCTGTGCCACTCGCATGTCACTGGAGAGACGTCTTAACAAAAACATTACATCACCCGTGAAGTCACTGAACGCAAATTTATCTTTAAACTGTAACTCTCAAACACAGCTGTGAATTATACAAGTAGAATCACGTCCAGCTAAATAATTCTACAGTTTTCGGAGATGTCGCTGTGGCGAAATTTTGTCCAACAGGAGTTCTTTCAAGAGTCAGAAAAGACTATAGGTAAGGGCAAAAATTTGAAGAGGTCCTTTGATTCCAATACAATGGAAGCATGGACACCAGTCACCAGCAATGGACTTTGTACGAAGATAATTACATGAATGGTAGTCTACGACAAGGACACCATTGAAAAGATAAAAGAGCTTTAGATAGCAAAAATATCAACCTGACGCTAATGAAAACTATGCCAAATATATCCTCTGGAGTGTAGTTTTGTATGGGTCTGAAGCGTAGAATACCGGGCGAGTTGGCCGTGCGCGTAGAGGCGCGCGGCTGTGAGCTTGCATCCGGGAGATAGTAGGTTCGAATCCCACTATCGGCAGCCCTGAAGATGGTTTTCCGTGGTTTCCCATTTTCACACCAGGCAAATGCTGGGGCTGTACCTTAATTAAGGCCACGGCCGCTTCCTTCCAACTCCTAGGCCTTTCCTATCCCATCGTCGCCATAAGACCTACCTGTGTCGGTGCGACGTAAAGCCCCCAGCAAAAAAAAAAAGAAGCGTAGAATGAAAATGAAAACCTACAACCTGTTTTCCAGTCAGGGATGGAATGAATGAAGCCCCATCTTGCGGAGAGGATGGGAATTGTGCCGGCTGCTGAGGCCTGTCGCACTCCTCTGGGGCAATGATAAATGACTGACAGATGAAATGAAATAATACTGGAGAGTGTTGCTGGAATGAAAGATGACGGGGAAAACCGCAGTACCTGGAGAAAAACCTGTCCCGCCTCCGCTTTGTCCAGCACAAATCTCACATGGATTGACCGGGATTTCAACCATGGAACCCAGCAGTGAGAGGCCGACACGCTGCCGCCTGATCCACGAAGGCTATGCGTCTGAAACGTAGAATATCCGAAGAAAAGAAAGAACAAAATGGAACTACCAAGAAATCGTTGAAATATGGCTGTGGAAAAGAATGCTACGAATCAAGTGGTGCGATATTATGAGTAACAATGCAGTACTGAACAGAATGTAGAAAGAACGAGACTTCATCAAGGCAATAAGGAAAAGGAAAGCAAATTGAACATGATACATTCTGCGAAAAGATTGTCTGCAAGATATAATAATGGAAAGAATGATTTTTCAAAGAGGAAGAGGGAAGAAGAAAATTCGGTATATTTGTTGTATGAGTCATCAGTTCACAGACTGGTTTGATGAAGCCCTCCATGTCACCCTATCCTCTGTTGGCGTTTTAATTTCTACGTAACTACTATATCCTACATCTGCTCTAATCTGTTTGTTATATTCATATCTTCATCTACCCCTACAGTTCTTACCACCTAAACTTCCCCCCAAAACAACTAAACAAGTACTGGGTGCCTTAAGATGTGTCCTATAAATCTAAGCTCTTCTTCTAATCAAATTTCGCCAAATCGATTTTCTCTTACCAATTCAATTGAGTGTCCCTTCATTCGTGAATTAATCTCTCCAACTCACTTTCAGCATTCTTCTGTAACACCACATTTCAAAGGTTCCTTTTCTCTTTCTTTCTGAGCTAGTTATCGTACATATTTCACTTCCAAACAATGCCGTGCTCTATATGAAAGTTTTCAAGAACATTTTTCTAATTTCTATATCAATATTCGAAGTGTGAAAAATTTCTTTTCTTCCTTGTTTGTGCTAGTCTGAATTTTATGTCCTCCTTTCTTCTACCATCATTAGTTATTTTACTATCCAGGTAAGAATAGTCATCTACTTCGTTTAGGACCATTTCCTAATCTAATATTTTTGGTATATTAAGCATCCTGAAAATGGGGAAAGGGAGTACACAGAGCTTAAAGGCTTAGTCAGGACCGGAAACTCTGGAGAGAAGAGTTCAGTTAAAACCCGTTCATGGGCAGATTCACACGTGAAGGTGATGATTAAATCTACCGACGTATGGCTGGCCTATTTAAGCAACTTCAAATACCATCGGACTGAGCCAGGATGTGTTGGGGGTGGTGATTACTGTTTTAAGAGGAAGTACAACTAGGCAACCATCCTCTATATAACACTAATCTGAGAGAAAACATGGAAGAGATCCGACAGTTCGAAAAATGAAGATATCGGCCAAAGGAAGACAAGAGCCACGAAGGGCGTGAAAATGAAAGACTCCCTAGCCCTCGGAAATCTAATAGCGTCGGGGTCGGAAAAGAACAAGAGTTAATCAAGAGAGGTCAGATAGGATAGATGAAGGTGAGGAACCTGGCGCAACTAAGTGGACACAATGCCAGGTTGCCAATCCACGCTCCGAAGTTCAGAGCCCCTGGGGCCCCTTTCAATCGCCTTTTACGACAGGCAGGGGATACCGTGGGTGTTATTCTATCGCCCCCACCCACAGGAAAAACTGAGCCAGGATCGAACCCAGACTAAAGCTTTATCGTCCCTAGTACCCAGTCCGCGAGGAGCGATTAAATATTATGAAAAAAAAAAAAACTTCTTCATGAGATTATGAAAGCGTTGAATCCAATATTTCGACATTTACTAAGTGGTGGTGCGAGTAAGAAAAGAATATTACCTAGACTTAAGTCAGAACAAGTGGCTGTGCGGTTTGGATTACGTAGCTATCAACTTACATTCGGGAAATAGTGGGTTCGAACCCCACTATCGGCAGTCCTGAAGATAGTTTCCCATTTTCACACCAGGCAAATGCCATTAATTAAGGGCACGATCACTTCGTTCCCGACTCCTAGCTCTTTCCTATCCCATCGTCGCTGTAGGAGCTATCTGTGTCGGTGCGACGTAAAACAAATTTTTAAAAATTCAGTAAGTAAGAACTCGAAGAGGACTGAATGTCAAGCTGGGACTAAGAAACTGGAACAGGGGGATTATTTCAAGTACTTAGGATTATTTTTTGAACAATTTCCTTTACGTCTCACCGATGGTGATTATGGGATAAGGAAAGGCTAGGAGCGAGAAGGAAGCAGCCGTGGCCCTAATTAACGTACATCCCCAGCATTTTCTTGGCATGAAAATGGGAAATTACAGAAAACCATCTTCAAGGGTGACCCAAACCACGCAAAATAAATATCACTCAGACGATGTCAATGTAAATAATAATTGTAGTAGGCGTATTTTACACATACTAAGTTCCAAGAATATTTTAATCATAGAAGACATCAAAATATTCTGTGTAGTGAAGAGCTACACCACACTTTTTTTTTTGTATTGCCCCGCAGTCTCGTAACTCTTTCCTCCACTAAAACGCACAACACATATTTGTCACTCTTTCTCTTCTCTTTCATTGGAATGTACCTGCAAAAATGGCTCAGGGTTTTATTTCTATTTTAATAAGTAGTAGCCTACATCGACAACCTCGAAACAAAAACTGTTTTAAATTAACGGCTTCGAGCACAACAAATTAATTAAAACTCCACTGCTTACAGACAGTGCATGTCTGTACTTCCCAATAGTTTGGAATTTTCGCAAGTTATAAAGTGAAGTGTATTTTTTTTTTTTTTTTTGCTGGTTGTTTAACGTCGCACCGACACAGATAGGTCTTACGGCGACGATGGGACACGAAAGGGCTAGGAGTGGGAAGGAAGTGGCCGTGGCCTTAATTAAGGTACAGCCCCAGCATTTGCCTGGTGTGAAAATGGGAAACCACGGAAAACCATTTTCAGGACTGCGGACAGTGGGGTTAGAACCTACTATCTCCCGAATACTGGATACTGGCCACACTTAAGCGACTGCAGCTATCGAGCTCGGTGAAGTGTAAATTAGCAAACCTAATACGGGAAACAAAGACACGGCATCTCTAAGAATTTTTCGGAGACGCCGATGTGCCGAAATTTAGTCTCGGAAGAGTTCTTTTGCGTGCCAGTAGATCTACAGACAGGAGTCTCATATATTTGAGCACCACCGAAGTGAGCCAGGCTCGAACTTGCCAAGTTGGAGTTAAAAGGCCAGCGCCTCAACTGTCTGAGCCACTCAGCCCAGCAAAAGGAAACAACGAGAAGGACACAAGAGTTCAAGAAAGATTTAGAAGAAATAAAATACGAGATGAGGAAAATATAGAAATAGGTAAGGTAAGGGTGTATTTTCCCGAAGGCAGGTCCGAACCTCCACAGAGGTGTGCCTGAGCCGGAGTTTACGTACGGTAGGGTGCCCAGTTACTTTCCGCTCCTCCATTCCCTAACCCCCACCAACAGCGCGTGGCAACCCATCCAAATCTTGATCACGCCCAATGTTGCTTATATTTGGAGATCTCACGGGATCCGGTGTTTCAACACGCCAACGGCCGTTGGCTATAGAAAGAGAGATTTTGTATAAAAGAAAGTTTTGAGAATGGAATGATTCCAAGGAGGAATGAAAAAGAATCCGGATCCAAAGTAATCTGAGGAGAAAAGAATAAAGCATAACACAATTATTAAGGAATACTGGAAAGAACGGAAGAGGAAACAACAACGAATGTTAAATTGAGATTGACACGTGGTCACCTCGGAGCCATCATCGTTGTCAGAGCCCGGATTCCTAGGAAATAATACTGTAGGTTAGAATGCAAACTTATTGACAAGTATAGTCTACCTACACGACGGTTACGTTATGAGCGTTGCATAAGCTTTAGGGGTACAGCCCATAAGAACCCCTGGAATTTATGTTATTTTTGCTACATAACTGAATAACGGGCTAGTGGACACTTCCTCGTAACCAAATTATTTTGCATTCTAACGTATTAATGCCTAAAACTCCACAGTCTAATAATCGTAAAGAAGAAGAATAATGATAACTGGATACACAGACGTAAACGGAGTACCGTATCATCGTGAGTTCACCTCCTCAAATGATCAGAACAGATTTTAAGCAATCTAAAACTGTGATGGCATTATATCCTATATTCTCCACTGGCGCGATCGATGGCAGCTAGAAACTAAAAATGTTTGTAAACGCTGTTCCCTGGCGGTGTTCAGACTGTGTGCACGGAGCTGCTACGGGCTGCCGGAGACCGCAGTCACAGTGCAAACACACGAGCGATAGAAATAATTCTTTTTTAAGTGCAGAATAAACTCCCCCACGTTAGTTGGAAAAAGAGTTGAAATTACCCCATTTGCAGGGCGAAATTAGTTCACGTTGGGGAAGAAATTAACATTTTTGTGTGTGGAATTGCCGCACTCTTTATTCCTAAAACAAAAAGTAATATAAAATTAGCACCTTGTATTATACCCTTTTGTGGAATAAAAGTAGGGTCTAGAATTCCTTTTTTTCTATTAACTAAATGCCTAGTTTTAAAATTTGCAAATGACCTTCATAACGATTTATGTCCTAGAACAAATAAATTTGCTTGTTATTTACGGAAACAGTGTTTTAGTGCAATCCTGTGCACGCTGAATTGTTTAACGCGGAAATTCAACTGGGAAACAATTCTCTTAACATTAATCAGGAAAACGTTGGTGTCAAATTTCCCTTCGGGAGCGTGAAATAATCATAAATATGAATTCCAATAAAATAAACTCAAATTGATAACGATTTGCATTTAAAGAATTTTTTTCGAGAGACATCTCTATGGGTTTGGTGTCGACAAGTGTGGATTCAGCGCGTCGAAAAGAAGCAAAACTGACTGAAGAGTCTATGAAACTACCAAGAATGAAATGACCTGTTCTCTAGAGCAGTGGTTTTCAAGGTGGGACGCGTGTACCAGTAGGGGTAGGCGGAGTCGTCTCTAAGGGTAAGCGAATTATCGTAGCTTCTAACTGCTTTCGGTGAGAAGTTCGGAAATGAATTGAGCCCGTTGATTTTCAATAAAATCTTGCTTTTACTTTGTGTTTTTATTTACCACTACACAGAGTCCCTTTTGAAAACTATTCATTCTAAAATAAGTGTCAGTTTGTATCTCCAATTGACTAGGTATATAAAAATGTAAACATGCTAACTTAAGCTGTATTTTCATTTTCTTTTAATCCACTCATTCACATTAACTTTTTCACTAGTAGTCGTTCATTGTTTATGCTGTATTCCTAAACGAGCCTTTACGCAAGCCTACATTATGTCTATAAGTGCAGATAGTATTCAAGGACTATTTAGTTATCATATGTCAAAATAATTCTGATTCCTACGCATAATCTCAGGAAAGGAATATAATTAAACGCGATCGAATAAACAGGAGATTAACGCTAGTTAGAAATCGGACTTGAAGAACACGAAAGATGATGACGTTGATGATAATGATGCTTGTTGTTTAAAGGGGCCTAATATCCGGATCATCGGCTGCCAATGCTTCAAAAATGAAAATCCAGAGCCTGCTTCCAGTCATTTGACCTGCAGGAATAAAGTGGCGAGGATAGGAATTGTGCCGGCTGCCGGCTCCTCTGGGGCAATGATTAATGAAAGACAGATGAAATAAAATTGGAGAGTATTGCAGTAGTGAAATATGACAGGAAAAACTGGAGTACCCGGAGAAAATCCTATCCCGTCTTCGCTTTGTCCAGCACAAATCTCACATGAAGTGACCGGGATTTGAACCACTGAACCCATCGGTGATGGGCCGATGCGCTGCCACCTGAGCCACGAAGGCTCTCCTAATGCTACGAGATGAAACGAAATGTAATGACAATTAAAATTCTAAAATTTATCCACTGACCACAATTCAAAACATGGTAACGAACGAACGAACTAACGAATGAATATGAACTTTAAATAATCAGCGGATCCAACTCATAATATTGATAGTTAAAATAATTTCAAAATTCCATCCACTGTCTAGAATTCAAAAAGAATGGATCTGACCCGCAATGCTCCACCTTCCATTAAAATAACTTAAAACAATCGTATAAAGTGAACAAAGGGCAGCTTCCAAAGCAAAATCGTAAATCTATGATGATTTGTGTCTTAAGGAGTCCAAAATCCCGGTCACCGGCCCCTCATAATGGTACCAATCGCTGGTAAAGTAGAATCATGGTGTGCCTCATACAGCCATACTAATCACAAGTAACGCAGACTCACATAGTAGTAATAGTAATTACAGGAGATGCTCAGAACCGTGATGTTCCTCACATACTGTCACTAATCACAGGCAACGCTCAGACCTGTGGTGTTTCTCACATAGTGGTACTACTGTAATTGCAAGTACAGTATAAAGTCGACCCATGATTCACTGGACCAAAAATCTCTCTGACTGTTTTTCTCTACGATCTGTTCAGCAGTTCTTGGTCTGCTCTGATCATAGTCGTAGATCACAATAAATCAAATTAGTTTAAAAGATAATCCGCCTCTTTGGTGTAGTGGTTAGTATGATTAGCTGCCACCCTTGAAGGCTCGGGTTCGATTCCTGGCCCTGCTACGGAATTTGAAGCGACGTACGAGGAGAGGAGCAGCGTCCATTCAGCCTCGGGAGGTCAACTGAATAGAGGCGGGGTCGATTCTCATCTCAGCCTTCCTCGAAGTACTTTAGCGTGGTTTCCCACTTCTCCTCCAGGCAAATGCCGGGATGGTACCGAACTTAAGACCAAGACAGCTTCTTTCCCTCTTCTTTTCCTATCCCTTCCAATCTTTCCATCCCCCACAACGCCCCTGTTCCGCATAGCAGGTGAGGCTGTCTGGAAGTGGTACTGGTCCTCCTTCTGACTTCTATTCCCAAGAAAATATCTCACGATTCAAGACACTGCCCTTGAGGTGGTCGAGGTGGAATCCCTCGCTGAGTCCGGGAGAAAACCAACCCTGGAGAATAAATAAATAAATAAATAAATAAATAAATAAATAAATAAATAAATAAATAAATAAATAAATAAATAAATAAATAAATAAATAAATAAATAAATAAATAAATAAATAAATAAATAAATAAATAAATAAATAAATAAATAAATAAATAAATAAATAAATAAATAAATAAATAAATAAATAAATAAATAAATAAATAAATAAATAAATAAATAAATAAATAAATAAATAAATAAATAAATAAATAAATAAATAAATAAATAAATAAATAAATAAATAAATAAATAAATAAATAAATAAATAAATAAATAAATAAATAAATAAATAAATAAATAAATAAATAAATAAATAAATAAATAAATAAATAAATAAATAAATAAATAAATAAATAAATAAATAAATAAATAAATAAATAAATAAATAAATAAATAAATAAATAAATAAATAAATAAATAAATAAATAAATAAATAAATAAATAAATAAATAAATAAATAAATAAATAAATAAATAAATAAATAAATAAATAAATAAATAAATAAATAAATAAATAAATAAATAAATAAATAAATAAATAAATAAATAAATAAATAAATAAATAAATAAATAAATAAATAAATAAATAAATAAATAAATAAATAAATAAATAAATAAATAAATAAATAAATAAATAAATAAATAAATAAATAAATAAATAAATAAATAAATAAATAAATAAATAAATAAATAAATAAATAAATAAATAAATAAATAAATAAATAAATAAATAAATAAATAAATAAATAAATAAATAAATAAATAAATAAATAAATAAATAAATAAATAAATAAATAAATAAATAAATAAATAAATAAATAAATAAATAAATAAATAAATAAATAAATAAATAAATAAATAAATAAATAAATAAATAAATAAATAAATAAATAAATAAATAAATAAATAAATAAATAAATAAATAAATAAATAAATAAATAAATAAATAAATAAATAAATAAATAAATAAATAAATAAATAAATAAATAAATAAATAAATAAATAAATAAATAAATAAATAAATAAATAAATAAATAAATAAATAAATAAATAAATAAATAAATAAATAAATAAATAAATAAATAAATAAATAAATAAATAAATAAATAAATAAATAAATAAATAAATAAATAAATAAATAAATAAATAAATAAATAAATAAATAAATAAATAAATAAATAAATAAATAAATAAATAAATAAATAAATAAATAAATAAATAAATAAATAAATAAATAAATAAATAAATAAATAAATAAATAAATAAATAAATAAATAAATAAATAAATAAATAAATAAATAAATAAATAAATAAATAAATAAATAAATAAATAAATAAATAAATAAATAGTATGTGTCTTCACTTATGACACAATATGGACGTCAGGAACTCATTAGAGATTACAACAGACCACTAACTTCCAAACTCTTACAAATAATGTGTGTTTGATGAACAGTTTCCTAGATGTGTCTACTCTTGTTCTGATTGCCAGACACTAAAAGTGGTGGATTGCACACAGACTTAGCACACTGAACTGATGAGTGTGATGTCCTAACACAGCATGTGAGCTACACCTCATTATACATGTAATTCGGCTAACAGAGCAGCGTTGCTTACAACAGATAACAGTTTTATTTTCAAACCCACTCACGGAATTTAGAGGTGGAATGAAATGAGCATTACTTAGCAAGATTGGATGGCACAATCAGTCAGATTATGTGAGCGCCCTGTTGGCAGATTGCAATAGAATTGTTAGGATCCTCTCTCCCTCTCCCACAGATGGACCATAATCAATTGTAATGGCACACACAAGGCTTCGTACTTGTTAGCGAACACATCCATTCGTCTGTCAGTCCAATGTTATGACCAGTCTCCAAAATAAGCCGACCACTTCACTAAATGACTACTACTTCTCTCAATGGCTGATCTCTACCACAAAGATCAGCCCCCAATCTGCTAAAAGAACCATTGCATGAAATGACCAATTTTCCTCAACACAGCGAATGACATATGCCTCAACAAGATAAAATGTACTGGCTTGTTAAGGAACGGTTCTGAAAATTATACCTCAAGAATGATGTATTTTGTTTTAGTTTACCTCACCTATGTGTACGTTAAGTCATCAGACCGCAGGCAAGCCCAACTATCAGCTGACAGATAGCCTACATATTTGTAAATAATAATAATATTCAAATTAATAATTATAATAATTAAATATATATAAATAAATATTATTATTATTACTAAAATTTCTTTCTTTCTTTCTTTCTTTCTTTCTTACTCCATTTAACCTCCAGGGTTGCCCCCCCCCTCTGTCTCAGCGAGGGATTCCACCTCTACCACCTCAAGGGCAGTGTCCTGGAGCGTGATACAACTGGGAAGGAGAACCCCTACCTCGCCCAGACGGCCTCAGCCTCAGCTGCTATGCTAAATAGGGGCCTTGTGAAGGGATGGGAAGATTGGAAGGGATAAGCAAGGAACAGGGAAGGAAGCGGCCGTGGCCTTAAGTTACAAACCATTCCGGCATTTGCCTGGAGAAGAAATGGGAAACCACGGAAAATCACTTATAAGATGGCTGATAAGGGAATTGAAGCTCCTTCTCTCACTTGACCACCCGAGGCTGAGTGGACCCCGTTTAAAACCTCGCACCACTTTTCAAATTTGGCAGAGCCGGTAATCGAACCCGGGTTTCCGGGGGTGTCAACTACTCACACTATCCACTAAACCATAGAGACGAATATAATAATAATAATAATAATAATAATAATAATAATAATAATAATAATAATAATAATAATAATAATAGAAAGAGCCACTTAACTCCATAAGGCGTACAGACTATCGCTCAATTACTCCAATAAGAGTCATATTTCGTAATGCAAAGTAAATAACGTGGACCTCCAATAAATTAATAACACGGACAACATCGTGGAGCCTTTATTACAATAGTAGCCAAGCACAAATTCGTGGAGAAACCTAACAATATAACTGATAGGATGTGGTCCACAGAACGCCCGATGGAACACAGTGCATTCATGAAGAGATTTTAGGATGATAAAAAGGCGAAAACCATCAGGCCAACGAACAAGATCAAACGTGCTCTTTAAACAAACAAACAAACAAACAAACAAACAAACAAACAAATAGGGTAAGGATTCTGATGACATGTCATCTTTTAGTTGGTTCACAACAGGCATTGTTAACTTGTACAGAAATCCTGATCATAGTCTCCATAATGTAGAAACGCTAATTTATGAGCTCATTTTTGTCATTTTTTGCCATTTTGTATTTTTAGGTCATTTTCTAAAATTATACGTCATTTTGCAGTCATTCTATGGAATTTATTGGACCATTTTATACTTTTTTGTCATTTTCTTTTATGCTTGAGGATTTTGAAGCATTTACGCGTGTGGTATTGGATATTATGGCAACTTTAAGTGAGGATGAATACACAGACTTGAGAATCTTCACAACGCTTTGCCAATCTATTGACTAAAGAAATGTTGTTCAACACTTACTTCTTGGAAATGTCCACATTCCAGGAGAGATACCGCCAATTTTGGAGAAGTCTTCCTCGTCAAGAGCCCAGATTTTCTCCTGAAGACGCCGAGCAAAGTTCTCGGCGAAACGTTAAGATTTTCACCTTGTTTCCTTCACACGACAAACGCTTATTGTAATGCCTATAACACTGATATAGGCTATACACACTCCATTAGTATATTGATTCTAAAATCTGATTCAAAATTTATGTAATTTTTTAAGTTTTCGGAACATTTGACTGGATTTTTGCCTCATTTTACAGATATTTTTTAAACACTTTAGGTCATCAAAATCCTGGCCCTGATAATAATAAGTTCTGGTAATGTTTCCATTTACGTGTCCCTGGATCTCGACCTCTCTTGCTCAAATCTTAATCTTTTACAACCCCAACGGTAATAGGTTTCCACAACCCTAAATGCAAAATTAAGGCATTACAACACTGTATTCAAGCCTAAAGCACTCACTGTATGCATCTGAAACACTGATCATTGGGGTCAGTGATCAAAGATGTAGAAAAGATGGAATGAAAATTCTTAAGGAAAATTTTTGGGTCACTCTGTACGATGGGAATCTGAATGATACGGAAATCTGATGACCTATATCAACACTCAGAGAAAATCTGAGACACATTTAGGAAAGAACGTTCGAAATTTTCGACGGACATATTCTCAAAACGAATAATCGGAGATTGACCAAAAGAATTCTGAACATTGCCATATCAATTAGAGTAAGAAAAGAAAAAAAATTATAGGCAGCTCAAAATTGTAAAATATCTTCAGGATACAGGCATCGGAGGCGACATTGTATTCAATATATCTAATTTCAGAAAATGAGTCGACAATCACCGCTTTGCAGACCATCCGAGTACTATCACCTAAAAAACATGGTCAGAAGATCGCAGGAAAAGCCACAGCGAGAAGAAATAGGCAATGATTTCAGTTAAATAAGTTCAATTGCGCTCCTTACGTGGACTTGTACATTAACACCATAGTAACTGCACCAATATTTGCTTAAATTTATGGTACTCATGCTACTAAAATGTACAAGGTTATAATTATTATGATAATTTCACTATAACTTAGAAGTATTTCGAACCCATAAAAGCTGTGCTTTCAAAAACATTACTTTTGTTACAAATTTTTTAATGAATTAATAAATTTTGTCACTTCATGGCTTGATACATGCATCTCAGAAACTATTGAAGATAGAGATCCGAAATTTTGTGATGAACTCTTAGGCATCTGTTAGATTAATGAAGACCATTTTTATAGTTCCATGTGAAATACTTTCCATGTTTATTTAGGAACAACTACTGAAGATTTTCAAAAAATTTGTTTGTAAATATTAAAAACCCACACTTCAGAATTCTCACACATTTGCATTGCAATAATGGTCTACTTTGAAGACAAGATTATGGTGAACATCTATGAAAAATTTCACATCAGTTAAGTTGCTGGTTTCTGAGATACATGTGCCAACCCATTAGTAACAAAATTTATGGAACGTTACAAAAACTCGTTACAAAATTTATAACAATTTTAGTGAAGTTACAATTTTTATATGTTTAAAGTAATTGTAAATGTATAGTGAAATTATCATAACCTTGTCCATTCTGAACTTCAGTAGCGGGAGTACTATAATCAAATATTGGACCATTCTCTATGACGTACACGTACTAGTCTCCTTAAGCGGGCTTAACGGATAATAATAATTATAATATATTAATATTATACATAATTTTTGCTGTCATTGATAGGGGATGGTTCAGAATTCTTTTGGCCAATCTGAGTACTCATTCTGAGAGTATGTCAGTAAAATTTCAAACGTGTTTTCCTAAATGTGTCTAAGATATTCTCTGAGTGTTGGTATAGTTTTATAATATATTATTAATATTATTATTATAATATATTTTTATATTTAAAACACCAGGCTGATTTTTGTGACCATGAGTTTGCGAAAACAGCCGAACCAATTGACATCGTAAAGCATTCTGATGAAATTTACAACAACAAAAATTTTCCGTCGCTAGTAAGAGAGTTCGAACAGTTAAAAAATCTGAAGGTTCCTTTTACACGAGGGGATTTGCATAGTTTGATTAGAGGATTTTTATGCCGTGAAGTTGCAACGCTGACTGCCAAGGATAGTAAGTGGAAGCACAGCTAGACACAGCTAGTGCTCCGTGGTCGCTAACCCACGCTCTACATTTCAGATCCCCTTAGGAGTTAATCCAGCTCTCCCACCACGACGAAAGTCACTTCTGCCTTCACAATATACAGCTGCTCTATGTCTCCAATGAAGATTTTCATACCTCAATGGAAAGCATCTGAAAGGTTACCCTCAACTTCATTCTTCAGCCGGAATTAAGTTCTTCCTTTGAAGTTGCGGATTTTTACACGCCGTAAGTGAGTAATTTGGTGTAGATTTGTGAGGCGTTCTCCAATATTCTGTGGTAATAATTAACTGCCAGACTAATTGGTGATTAGAAAGTCAGCTCGTTCGTCAGTTAAAGGAACTGACTTCAAGTCTTGGTATTGTACTTTTAACACATTAAAGACCACCTCGCCGCCTTTCACAGTAGAGCTAAAAAAGATTTTGCCTCCCAGTTCCCGATCGATGGCATTGTTATTTCTTGTTGGCAAAGCAAAGGGTAAAATATTGTTTTGAGTTTACATAAGTATAGAATAGCCTATTTCATTCTCGGAAGGACGTGGGTTCGATTCCCCGCCAGGAAATATTAAAATTTAAGAAACAAGATTTCCACTTTTGGGGGTGCATAGTACAGGCAGCCATTTCCGAACTGGGGTCCGCAATATTAATGCACGCTTTAAGTATTTGAAGAGTGAAATTTTATTGTACACACACAATTCATAGATCATTATACTAAATTTAGGAAATATGTCTTCACTGTTGTATAACTTACTTGCAGTATATGTAACTTGGCGGATAGACAGTCCGAGTAGCAGCGAAAGAAGAAGAAATACTACAAGGCAGGGTAATTCATGAAATTGTGAGACAGAAGAAGAGGTATGCATTTCTCCTTAAGAGCCAACAAAACTGTAGTCATAATATTGAAGGATAAGTTTTGACAGTTCTTAGAGGGTTGGGAGAATATAGGAGGAGGTATGGTTGGCATGGAAACGTGGGCGGACCCTCCGTGGTTACCGTGGAGATGAGTCTGCCGCTTGTTCGTGTTGCCTGGGGATGCCAAACCTCTCAATTCTGAGTTACGTACAGCAAAATACAGCGGTTTGAGCGAACGAACAAGAGAGGCGGGAGCGAGGGGAAGGAGAAAAAACTGCATGAATGTGACAACACCGTGCAGTGCTCCTCTCTCCAGTCCCATCTCTTAAAACGCTTCTTTTAATCTTACGGGTATATATTGGTGATAATTAATATCAGAGTGCTCCTGTAGTGTGGGTAGAGTCTCCAAATGAAGCAAATGGGTCTACAAAAAATAGTACCGAAACATTTGCTCCGCACTGCAAACAAAAATCAATTTCAAAGTTAGCACTCTTGCATCTGGAAGGTCTTTGAAATGCTGAAGGAAACACAAATCAAAATTCGCGTATCAACACAGCAAGTACTCCTTCAAAGGAGAAAGAACCATTTTATCGTGCTGAAATAATTTGATACTGTATATATAAGTCCTTATTTGTAAACTGTCATTTCTTATAAAGTTAGAAAAATTCGTTCCGTGTAGCACAACTCCAAAAACAATATTGGAACGGTCCACTGTCGAAGTTGTGGCCATAAGTTTTGACATAGAATACGCAAGCCTACCACGCGATATATTTTGTCCAAGTAATATCAGTCTGGGTTTGTCATTTTATTTTTATCTAGCTGTAGTACATACAGCTTCCGAGTCTGAGCCTGATATCCTTCATTATTTCGTCCTCACTCTAGAAGACGATTATGAAATAAATAATGTTGAAGAAAATGAAGTGATGAGTTCACCCTCATGCTTCATAGAAATTTGTGTAAACGTTGGCAGAATGATTAATTATAGTGAAAGTCACGATGTCTATGCAGAGAAATCCACCTTTATATTGCAAACCAAATCGGAGTTGAGGTACTCAGTTGGCCAACACCAGTCAGTCTCAGGTCTGGAATATGTAACCACTGTCCAAAGACGCTAAGGTCACTCTTGTTTTCAGTAAATGTAAGGTACATAAAAACCATATACTGGACTTGGCCCCATGTGGGAAGTGAAGTCTATTGTTGTGTCAAAAAAAATTTACAAAATTTTATAAATTCTGACCTTATAATTCAGTTCCATCTTACTTTTTATTTTATTTCATTAGCAGCGGTTACAGTGCTGTTCTAATTTGCAAATGGATATTAACGAATTGAAAATCCTTTTCACATGTTTCATACGATTTTTGAATTAATGTGCAAAATGTTTATTTTGTGGGGTACATAGCTGGCTGGTGTATGGTTCAGGGGTTAAAGAGTTACGCCCTTCCTCAGGCCAGAGGAGAGAAGTGTAGGTAGGAGATTAGTTGGAGAGGATGACTGTTTCAGTGTTCGAAACCCAGTGTAGTGAACTGCTACTAAAACCACGTCTTCTTGTTTCAGGTCTGAGCCATCTGGACGCCGCTAAAGACTTCACCTGTGACGGCGTGAGTGGCTTCAACAAGAAGAAGAAAAAGAAGAGGAGGCACAGGTGAGAGACGTTCCCTGTCCAGATAGAAACCAGTAGCAGTAGGTTGCTTTGCTAGAGCCTGTTTGTTCACTGGTCTTACTTTCTGTATTCGCAGCCGGTGAGTTAACTGTCTGGGCCATACGACACTTACACTGGGAACACAAAGTTAAGTACCGTTTGCTCCTGAATTCCTTTTATTTATTGATCATGGCATAACTAGCGATGTTTGACAACTTTCACTAAACTTGTATATCACTAGGCCATAAGAATCATGATATATATCGCTGCAAGTGGCGTGTATACACAGTAATACAGCCTTTGTTTTGAAAATTCCTTCATTTAAACCTTGTGTTTCCATACAGTCGTAAGCAGAGTTGATAGTTAAATTGATAAAATCCTTTGTTGTTCGTGGCCAAGTTAGAGCCGTTGGCCCTCTCTTACACTTAACCACAAAACTTATTACTGCTGTAGTCAAAACATTCGTGGACTGGCATCTGCAATGTAGGCAACACGACTTACATTTGTGTATTACAGTCATAAAGTTCGTAGACTGACGCCTATAGTGCAGGCAAGACAGCCTACAAATGTGTACTACAGTCAATACGTCCTTGAGCTGGCGCTAATAGTTCAAGGATCACATAGTCCTTTGACCTGCCTCTTTCCCGTCGTGGTGGTACGGACGATTTCGGCTTCATTATCTCTAACGTTGTCCGACTCGTTGGCTGAACGGTCAGCGTACTGGCCTTCGGTTCAGAGGGTCCCGGGTTCGATTCTCGGCAGGGTCGGGGATTTTAACCTTCATTGGTTAATTCCAATGCCCCGGGGGCTGGGTGTTTGTGCTGTCCCCAACATCCCTGCAACTCACACACAACACATAACACTATCTTCGACAACAATAACACGCTGTTACCTACACATGGCAGATGCCGCCCACCCTCATCGGAGGGTCTGCCTTACAAGGGCTGCACTCGGCTAGAAATAGCCACACGAAATTATAATTATACCATCCTGTTGCGCAAACTCTCGGCTTTAGTGAATTATAGCGACACTAGACGCCCAGTCCACGAACTTAATGACTCTACTACGTATTACTCATACTATAAAAATTATGAAAACATAAAATACTATAAACTACAAAATAAAAGTAGCGTTTAAACAAAAAATGGTTTTATTTATTCTCAACGAAATAAACATCCAGCCGCCATTTCGAATGACCGCAATCATCCGGAAAGCAATGCAATTTTTATATAAAATAGAAATGTAACATAATGAGTCATTATTTTCTAAATAAAAGATTATAAATGGCGATTTAATATTGTCAACGAATCACACTAAATTTAATGACAGATACACTGTATACCTGTCACCGCGATACTCAGTTTCTTGAGATAAGAAGTCATATCCTTAAGACAAAGAAGTAACTACCTGCATAGTACGGATTTGAAAAATATTAACTTCATAAAAATAATTTAAATCCTATAAAGAATTATACAGCTTCATTAAATAAATAAATAAATAAATAAATAAATAAATAAATAAATAAATAAATAAATAAATAAATAAATATAGTGGCTTTAATCCAGTATTTATTTATTTACGTTAAAATCGGAAATTTTCTAAAGCGAAAGGCACGTAAGTTGAGATGGTTCCAGGAGGGTGAGAAAGATCTGAGAGAGGTGGGCATTACGGAGGATAAAATAAATGACAGAATTAGTTTAAGAATGATAGTGAAAAGCTATGAGGATTTTTTGGTTGAGACAAAACCCAGAAGACAGAGAGGCCCTTCACCAGAGAAGCGGAGGAAAGCGCTGATCGATGGGCTCAAGAGATACTGGCAGGATGTCAAAGCCGCTAGATGAACAAGACACAGAAACTGAAAATGAGATTGGTTGTTAACACGCAGTCCATAGCAACACAGTTTGAAAAACAAATAATAATAATAATAATAATAATAATAATAATAATAATAATAATAATAATAATAATAATAATAATAATACAAGGACGGAAACGTGAAACGATTCTTTTTTGCTCACATAGTGAGAAGGGATAACACGAGATTGACAAAACGAGTGTGCGACCATATTTACAAGAATAAGAACGGCAACCATTGGATCTACGGATTGTGACAGAGATTGGAGTAATAGAAAATATATTATGAGGCAGAAGAACATTCAGAAGACTGATAGGATTTCACGGGTTTCCAGGAGAAGTAAATGAGGAAAGGTATTAACATCTGGACACAAGAGAGGAGGAAACAGCAAAGCGAATGGATGAAGAACTAGTGGAAGTCAAAAAAAGAAGGAGCAAGGCTAATGCACAGGGTTGCTTTCTTTGCTCCTTAAATGACCAACTTTGAAAAGAAGAAAATAATAATATTAAATAAATTTAACTAAATTTTGCAACACTAGATAAAAATTAACTATTTTAATTTGTACTAACCTTGTATTCTTCTAATTGGTAAATACTGATATTTTAAAATTGAATAATTGATATACACCGTTAAATAATAACACCACATTAAGAAAGATAAAGAGCTAATCAATCTGTGTACGTATAGTATGGCTGTTATAGATTTACTACTACCCGATAACTAAACTTAATTTGCGGTGCCATATTAACTTCATAGGCTATTTTCTCTGACTGTACGTCAAAACCTTACCCTCCCGTGCTAGAAATACTGTTGGGAGATTAGAAGAATGCACTTGACCGGTGAAGAACGGGGCGAAGGGGTTTTCACCAAGAGAGCCAGTGACGCAATGGTTACCATAGCAACCCCGCTACTATCTAGGCGACTTTATATTATCTTCTACTGGCATCTCTTCGCTCTTGTCAGTTGTAATCCAGCGAACTGAAATATGTGAGTCAATGTTTTCGTGTAGCAGACACGAGCAGATAAGAGCCGATCTGTCTGGGCTGAACAGGAAGTTCGTGCTTGCAGGCCACATTCCTCATTCTTGCATTCTTCTCATCTCTACACAGTACCAGTGTAAACGGGTGCAAATTTATTTCTGTCAGTCAGCTTGTATTTCCTTACGTTGCCAACTCAAACCTGTGCACTACAACCTAAAACAGATTCCAGTTACTTGCTTTGGTCTACAAGTAATGGTTGAAACATGAGCTGTAGCATGAGTATTGGTACAGTAATTTCTTAGTGTGTGCCTGTACTTAAGTACTTTCCTACAAACACGGTAGCTTGATCAGATGTTACTTTTTGTTTTCTTTCAATTTATAAAAGCATGATGTTTTGCTAGGTGTTTTCGAATTAGTCCGATGGTTAGCAAAGGGGGTGGTGCCAAACTGGTCCGACGCTAAAATATCAAAAACAAGGAATGAATAAGCCTTATTGTCCGCTCATATATTATACCAACTGCCTCAATGAAATGATACAGGACAATATAGAAATATATGTAGTGGCCATTCCGATAGGTTAGTTTAGGTTCGTTAATTTTGACCCGATTGCGTCTTGTCACCTTTTCAATATTTAAGTCCGGCTCCAGAGCTAAATGGTTATCGTCATGGCCTTTGTTCACAGGGACCCCGGGTTCGATTCTCGGCAGGGTCGGGAATTTTAACCACCAATGGTTAATTTCTCTGGCACGGGGGCTGAGTGGATATGACATCTTCGTCATCATTTCATCCTCATCACGATGCGCAGGTCGCCTAAGGGAGACAAATCAGAAGACCTGTATCTGGCGAGCTGAACATGTCCTCGGACACTCCCGGTACTAAAAATATTCATTTTTTTATATTTAAATCCCCCAAAAACGACTAACTAAAAGTCTTTCTCACTTAACATGGAAAAGCAAGTAGTACATTTCACTGAGCCTGTCTAAGAACTGACACCGTTTCGAGAGAAGTGAGGCAGCTGTTGAGGTGTGTGTGTGTGGGGGGAGGGTGGTAACCAGTTCGGTATTTCCTGCCTCGACCTGCCAATACCCGTCGGTCCAATTCAATCCCGACCATTCGTTATGGGACAGAAAATGTCTTTGTGATGTTTTGACCGTCAGACCAGTTTCGTACTACCCGTTTTGCTAACGAAGCGTTATAGTAGCGCCATAGTTTTCACATTATTGTATTTCATAATTGTTCATAGGAGAGATGAGCATAGTAGATTCTAAAAAATAAATGCCTCTTATTTTTTACTTCATTACTTATAGCAACCTTTAATTATTTCTTTGTTCGAGCATTTTTATTTAAACGCCGTGTTGAAAACATTTAATTTCGTATATCGTTATATACATGTATCGTACAGAGTACCGTATTGATGAAGTGTATTGTACACCCCTCCAGGCTTGCGCTACGTGATAACGTCCTGCGCTAGCGCTCGTAACAGCTGTTTCTCCTGCACGCAGAGCTGTCAATCAGCTAATTACCTTGACTTGCCCGCTGCACATTACTCTCATAACATCATTTTGGCACACAATCACTCATACAGAAGCACTTAACAAAGAGCTGCTGGTAAGAGATTTTAAATCTACTTATTGATGCAGCATCCTCAATGTCCTTTTGGAGAGCATTGTACCATCCTGAGGAGGTGACAGTGAATAATCCACGATATGTGGTTGTTCGGTGGACAGGTAATTTTAGGGACGGACACTGTTAATTTAAGAGTCAAAATAGTGAGATTCTCAGCACCTTAGACTGAAAATGGAGAGTTCAGGTTAATAAAAGGCGAGAAAATTATAATAATAATAATAATAATAATAATAATAATAATAATAATAATAATAATAATAATCCACAGCCTGTTTCCAGCCATTCGACAGGGTCAGAAAAGAAATGAATGAAGCCCCATCTAGCGGTAAGGATAGGAAATGCGCCGGCTACCGAAGCCTGTCACACACCTCTGGGGCAATGACAGGTACAATTAAATGGTATTGGAGAGAGACGTTCGAATAAAAGATGACAGGGAAAATCGGAGTACCCGGCGAAAAACTTCTCCCGCTTCCGCTTTGTCCAGCACAAATCTCACATGGAGTGACCGGAATTTGAACCACGAAACCCAGTGGTGAGAGGGTGGCGTGCTGCCACCTAGCCACGAAGGCCCTTCAACCCGAGAGCTTCGATTTTGTAATCTGATCGCTTGAGGTGGGATATTTAGTAGGATCAGCGCTTGGCTATGGAAAGAACGAATCCTCGTCAGTTATAATCTGGCAATGCTGAGTCGGTGACGTTGATGATTATTAGCTGACGTCAACAATTTGTGCTTTTGAGTAACATTAATTATTGAAAACCGTTAGTAACTAAGTAGAGTTATAGTGTGCTTTCTAAACTCACGGAGCGTACGATTTCATATAAATAACTAAACTCCGGATTTTTTGGCGTAATAGGTTAGAGTGCAGACTAATACGGTTATTATAGTCGTAATATTGAAGGGTGCTTTGAGACAGTTTTAGGGGGAAGGTCCGTTTACTACCTGTCTGGGAGGGAGAAGTGGGTAGGAGGTGTGGTTGCCATGGAAACGTGGGTGGACCCACTGTGGTTGCCATGGAGATAAGACTGCTGGTCACCTCGTGTTGCTTGGAGTTGCCAAACCTCTCACTTCTGAGTTACGTACAACATAACACACGGTCTGAACGAACGAACAAGTGAGCCGGAAGCGAGGGGAAGGAGAAAGGAATACAAGAATGTGGCAACACCGTGAAATGCTCCTCCCTCTAGCCCTATCAATCAAAACGCTTCTTTTAATATTACGGTTATAGCAAATATCACGTAGCCCGTTCTTTCGTAATGTAGCGAGCGTAACATACGAGGGTTGGAACTTAAATAGTGGCAACACTGCTGTGGAGACGCTATGCAACGGAATCTAATATTGTCGCTGATAGCACACGTTGGTTACATACCTACCTTACCTCAGAGCAAATGGACTCGCCCTTCCCACATCACCTGCGTGCGCACAAGCGAGAGAAACACAGTCACATGTGAGCTAGCGGTCTAACGTAACGTTGTCACTATGTTTTCCAAACGGGAACAACGGATTTGGATCAAGATTGAATGTGCTAGAGGTCGTACAGCACGACAGTGTCATCAAGGTCTTCAAGAGGCTTGCGGGGAATCTGCCTTACAGAACAGTGGCACGTTAGGCAAAAGCCTTCAACGATGTTCGGAAAACTATGGCGGACATTCATCGGGCAGGTCGTCCTACGAGCGTCAGTGAAGACGAAGTCCATGCTCTTGCCGCGTTACTGGATAGTGATCGAAGCCAGACGATTCGTGAGCTCAGAACTGTTGCAGAGATTCGACAGGCACAGACCGCTCCATTCGCACCATCAACAGAACAGGCTCTGTTAAAGTTATACTACGACTTCCACATCCCTGGCAATGGGTTATACACAATTCTGGTGACTACATTGAAGGACAGTAAGCCGGGCTGAGTGGCTCAGACGGTTGAGGCTCTGGCCTTCTGACCTCAACTTGGCAGGTTCGATCCTGGCTCAGTCCGGTGGTATTTGAAGGTGCTCAAATACGTCAGCCTCGTGTCGGTAGATTTACTGGCACGTAAAAGAACTCCTGCGGGACTAAATTCCGACACCTCGGCGTCTCCGAAAACCGCAAAAAGTAGTTGGTGGGATGTAAAACAAATAGCATTATTATTATTATTATTATTATTATTATTATTATTATTATTATTATTATTATAAGGACAGCAAACGTTGCTAACATGTAACTCTTTTGTATCTGTTGTAAATATACAGAGTTATTCAGCTTGCACCTCAATATGTCCTTGCCCGACTTCACACCGTCTGATGCGGCAGGAAAACCGCGCATGCTGTTCTTATTTATATCTCAAAAAGTAATTTTCCGATTTTGGAAATACTTACATATTTGAACTTGTACGCAGTTGATCTTTTAGGCCAGCTGTATGAATTTGTGCCATTCTAATTAAAATTATGGAGTTAGTATCAATATCTCGGTTATTAATCACCCCATGAGGTTAAGTAGCACGTTATTTTTTCAAGCCCCTGGGTACCATGTACGAATATGAAAACAGAATGCCGATAACTTTAATGGTTAGAAGTTATTTCTGTATAACATGTTAGGTGAATAACCCTGTATAGTTGCCACTCTTTAAGCTCCAACCTTCGTATATTCCAAGGGTTCTGATGGGCCGCGCCCCTAATATTTATGTAGAACTTTGTACAGGCTAGCGTATACTTCTTACTCCCTTCAGTATGTTTACATTCTAATCAATTACTGCTAAAAATCCCGGCTCTCTATGTAAAACATCATCGCGCATTGGCATGAAGTAGACAACTCTCACCAACTACGGAAGAATATTAAGTTTTGGAGTCTGAAACGTCTATCTTTCAGTAGATATACATAATTTCATCAATTGAACTGATGACACTTTGATTTAGAGGTGCGTCATTAGCTCAGTGGCTTAACTGCAGTCTTTTTACCCAGAAGGCTGGGGTTTGAATACTTGCAATCAAATCAACATCAGTCCTAAGGAAACCAAAATGAGCCTGGTGGCTCCAGTGCTCCCAGAGATAACCGGGATAAGCTGAACATAACTTCCTTTTCGTTTGATTCAAACATAATTATGCAGAGGACCGATGCTCCAAACGAGAGTTTCAGTTTGATATGTTTTGACTAACATACCACATTCATAATGATGAATTCTGATGTAATTACACAACATGCATTACGTAATGTTCAAATAAGCAAAAGACGTACCTTTTCTTCAACCTTGTAAATAAGTCTCCTTTAAGTGATAGTGATTGTTTCAAAGAAAAAATACACCCCGTCACTATAAGTGGTTGTTGCTTTCGCACTCGACAAACACGACTAGAGAATGCAAAAAATAAAAAAAAATATGGTGCGTTCCTCTATCAGATCTTGATAAGTAATTTTCAAAATTATGAAAATGAGAAGTTAGTACATTAGTATTTGTAGCATTTATAAAGTTGTCGTTTAGAATTTTGAGGATTTATTTCGTTAACGGAGGAAGTAGATGTAATTTTATGAGCTTGATACAAAATTAATGTTTGCAAGAGATGCGTTGTAGCACAATAACTGAATTAAATAACTTATAAAAAACTGAACCGGGCGAGTTGGCCGTGCGCGTAGAGACGCGCGGCTGTGAGCTTGCATCCGGGAGATAGTAGCTTCGAATCCCACTATCGGCAGCCCTGAAAATGGTTTTCCGTGGTCTCCCATTTTCACACCAGGAAAATGCTGGGGTTGTACCTTAATTAAGGCCACGGCCGCTTCCTTCCAACTCCTAAGCCTTTCCTATCCCATCGTCGCCATAAGACCTATCTGTGTCGGTGCGACGTAAAGCCCCTAGCAACAAGAAAACTGAACCTAATGCAAGTCTGTCTTTCGTTGAAGTTATCCTAAATCAAATTATAATTTTTGAAACAATGTCAGATTAGTCCTCAATATGTCCTATTTATTCATTCATTTAATACAGAATTTGCATAGCCTGTACGAATGTCTCTATTGATGACGTTAACGTATGTGTGCGTTCATAATATTCAGTTAGTCATACTGATTACCTCTGTGGATCAGTGGTAGAGTGTCGGCCTCCGGATCCCCAGATAGCGGGTTCAAACCAGGCAGAGGTAGTCGGATTTTTGAAGGGCGGAAAAAAGTCCATTCGACACTCCATGTCGTATTATGTAGACATGCAAAAGATTTCTGGTGATACATTTGGTGTTTACCCGACAAAATTCATTAAATCTAAGCCATAGACGCCCAAGAGAGTTTCGGTTTAATCGGTCTGCCATCTAGTGGGCCTAGAGTAAAACGGAACGTCGAAATTGACGAGCAGACAGCCAGATGGCGTCAAATTGAAATGTTTGCACACGGTAGCTGAGGCCATACGATTATTATTATTATTATTAGTTAGTCATATTTATTTCATGATCCTTGCGTCTGGACCTAGAGAAATAGAGCTTCTTCACAACTTTCGTAAAATATGTTCTTACGGCCAGTCTTGGTGGTGTAACGTGCCGCCTGCTTCGTTCGGGCTTCGATGTATTCACTGTCGCCATACTCCTAGGGGAAGATGCCAGTTTTTACTACGGCTAGGGTACACTCCAGTCTCCACTTCGAACCCTAGCCGTGACAACAAAGCATAATCAGGCCTAGACACCAAACTGGAAGTCGGCCTCCCACCACCATGCCCAACTGCATCCTACCTGGCGTAGATCTTGCCTACACAGACGATGTTCTTTTCAGATACCTGAAAAATGAAGGAATCCCGATTATTAACATCCGGAGAATACACCAGAACTTCATGCCAACTGACCGGGTACTCCTCCAACTCTCTTCAGAACGAGCGGTCCAGACTGCAATAAGATACGGAATTTTCATCAACGCCAAGCCTCATTACGCCGAGCCCTGCCCACCCCAACTGGAAAACGAGTTCGGACCTGACCCGGGAACCAAGCCACCTTGCCGGCCACCTCCAATAAGGACACCCCCATACATCCCACCACCCCAGCCAACAACCCATCCCCTCACTACCCTAGTCACTACTATTACCACCACCATGGCTACTACTCCTGCCCGCAGCTCTCCCTACACCCCTACAACCACTACCACCATGACCCACTCCTCCCCTATTATGATGTCCCCCGTTTCCCTATCCAACCCAACCCAACCGGCGACAGAAGAAGCAGCCCACAACACCACCATGGATACAGAAAGGCCACCGTCACCGCCACCAGCCACCGAGTCCGAGTCCGAGTCCAATAGAACAACCCAGCATCCACCAGCTCCAGAACTTCATACCAGCTGTGTCATCAGAGGAGTGAATCCAGCCATCCCACCGGAATTAATAAACCAAGAACTTCAACGCGCAGGACTACAACCGAAGAAAGTAAGCAGAATCTACAACGCAACAGGACCCACCTACATGATAAGAGTTCAACTCCAGCTCCCCGAAGAAACCCACCGCCTGACCGAAAACGGAATCCAGCTCTTCGGGAAGCACCATCGGGTGGAAGCATCACGCTCCCCTCCGCAAAAACCCACCCGCCCCAATCGCAACCCTTCCCAGAACCATACCCGTCTAGCTCCCCCTACCAACTCACACAACAACTCCCAGCTCCTTCTACTACTCCTAACCTCCCTAGCAAACATCACCTCCTTCTACCATCAAATCATACCACTATTCATCCCAAACAATCGCAACCTCATTAGAATTTAAGTCTATCTTTGTAACCAGCCAATGTATGTAAACCTAAAATAATTCCAAACAATGTATGTAACCTCAAAGAAATCAATAAAAAGCAAAAGAATGGATACTGCACCTTAGCCAAGAGGCCAATCCCTCACTTCAACAAACCCAAAGCTCCTTCCTTTTATCACCAAACCTCTACAAATCCCCGAACCCCGCCAAATCTCCTGGCCAGAGAGAAGGCGTAACCTTCTAGGTGGCCCGCCCCTTCCCTTCGGGAAGGGGAATGAAAACATCCCCCTTGGTCCTTGGTCCTAGGAGAATACTTACAGTTCTTATGTTAGGAACAACATATACAAACTCCAAGATGTAAGAATTCAGAAGGTAGTCTATGATTAATTACACATATTCCGAAATCAAATGAATTTTCTCGGGTTAAACTACAACTTCTAAACACATTTAAGATATTATAGACTTTTCGTACCGGGCGAGTTGGCCGTGCGCGTAGAGGCGCGCGGCTGTGAGCTTGCATCCGGGAGATAGTAGGTTCGAATCCCACTATCGGCAGCCCTGAAGATGGTTTTCCGTGGTTTCCCATTTTCACACCAGGCAAATGCTGGGGCTGTACCTTAATTAAGGCCACGGCCGCTTCCTTCCAACTCCTAGGCCTTTCCTATCCCATCGTCGCCATAAGACCTATCTGTGTCGGTGCGACGTAAAGCCCCTAGCAAAAAAAAAAAAAAAAAGACTTTTCGTTACTAGCAAGAACTAGCATTTCGTGTTATATCATCGACAGGGGTACAAAATTAAAGACGAAGACTAAAACAACATACAACAGCGTTGGCACCTGTTACTGCCGAACTTAAGTCCGGTTACAAAGCTGAATGTACAGCGTCTTGGTCTTCTGTACTCGGGGCCTCGGGTTCGATTCCTGGCCGGGTCGAGAAATTTTTATCTTAAAGAGTTAATTACTTCGGCTCGGGGACTTGTATTTATGCTCTCCCCAACATGCCTGCAACTCGCAAACCACACACTATACCGTACTTCAGCACAATACCATACAGTTTCCCATGGACGAGAGATGCCGCCCCTTACGTTAGAGGGTCTGTCTTACAAGGTCTCCACCAGGCTAGAAATAGCCACAGAAAACGTATTATTATTATTATTATTATTATTATTATTATTATTATTATTATTATTATTATTATTATTATTATTCGTCTTTTCCGAATATATTGGGATCAGCACAGCATTTGTGATTTAGTCCAGTTTTACTGCCGAATGCCCTGCCTGACACAAAACCTGTGTTGAGGGGTGTATTTACTGTTGCATATTTCTATGTTAGTTGGTAGTGTGATGTATATTGAAGTGTATTGAGATGGACACAAACAACTAATTCCAGACAGAGAGTAATTAAAGTTACGCAGTTAAAATTCTCGACCCAGTCTTAACTAGAACTCGAGTCCTTCTGAACCGAAAGTCAGTACGCTGACCATTCAGCCAAGGACACGGCCCAGTGCAGTGACATTATTTCAAAAAAAAGTATTATTCCCATATTTCTTGTCAAGTGCGGTTCACTTCACTCTCAAAAACTGATTAATTGTTATTTTTCTGTTCCTCAGGACAATCTTCACCAGCTACCAACTGGAAGAGCTGGAGAAAGCCTTCAAGGAAGCGCATTATCCGGACGTCTACGCTAGAGAGATGCTGTCGCTGAAAACGGACCTACCCGAAGATCGAATACAGGTCTGTCAAAATCTTCTATAATATTGTATAACTGGAAATTTTAAATTAGGTTACAGTGGAATAATAGTAATTTCTTGTGGATATTACTAGCCTCGTGCAGCAATGTGTGATAGACGCTGCAAAGTATTTTCTTAATTTTTAGACTATGGAATTTAGTGCCGGGAGTTTCTGAGGACATGTACGTTTTGTCAGTTCTGTAGCTGATTTTTCCTGTGTTGTCTGTGGATTTAGGTGTAGTTGTAAGGGATAAGAATGGGAAGAAATCGGCCGTGGACTTCAAAGTCAATTCATTGTCATCTCTCCATTTGATTTATTTCTAAATGACTGTTGCAATCTATCATGGCAATTGACTGGAGTAAATATATTAATTTTGCAGAGAAAAGACATATTTCCTTCTTCTACCTGTTAGGAACGTGTTATGAAAGTTTGGACTACCTCATTGTCCTATACAGAAATACATGAAACTGGGAGATAGTTGATGGGCTTGCCTTACTGGCTGAAGATTTACGCAGGAAAGGTCACAATTGGACAGGAAATCTTAGATAATTGGTTTGTTTCTCTAACTTACACCTGATCCGCAGTTTTACTCAACTTTATTCTGTATCTAAATTATTAAAGTAATCTGTTTGATAAATACTGAATCTTCAATAAAAACATTTCCAATACGAGGCGTGTTTCTTTAAGTAAGGGCCATTTGAAAATAACTGCACAACGGAAGATGATTTTCAAACACCACATTTATTTGCAGATTTACTCTGTTTTTCAACATAACCGACAAGTTTGTTTAAACTCTTATCATACCGTAAAACTAAGTTTTGAATACCCTCTTCATAGACACTTGCCGTCTGCTCCGATAAGCAAGAGTTCTTCGTCTTGATCTTGCGCTAGGACGGAGTCTGTTTGGCCTTCACCTTTACACGCGAATGTGTGTTTCTCCATTCCATGCTCTATTGCTTCGATTCGGGCGTGATATGTGAAACCCGTGTTTCGTCTCCCGTTACGATCTGACTCAACATGTCGGCATGACGAGTCAAAAACGGCATCGAACACTCAAATCTGTACAAAAACAAACGATTTTAGTGTTCGATAAGTGTTGAGTGTCCCAGCGCAAGATGAAGAACCCTTGGTTATCGGAGCAGGCGGCAAATGAACTTAGTTGTAAGGTATGATAAGCGTTTAAACTAACTTGGCGGCTAAGTTGAAAAATAGAGTACAGTATGTAGAATCTGCAAATAAATGTGTGTTTGAAAATCGTCTTTCATTCTGTAATTATTTTCAAACGGCCCTTACTTAGAAAACACGCCGCGTACTTCCGTATTTTAACTTAAGGTATTTCAGTAGCCCCGCATACATTAAATGCACTCTTGAGATGTGGCAACTTTATCAGCGAACGTGAGACACCGAACTTAACACTGCCGCCGAATCAAAATGCGTAAACCAGGTGTTACTTGCCCTTGAAGTAACATCTGCGCCATAATAATAAGGACGTTACGAGAGTAAATTCTGTTGTGTACATGACGGGACAGTATAGTCTGCAGATATCAAACATCAGTACATATAAGTTAACACGTTGTTTAATTAATTTACGCTTATTTAAAAAATAAAGAACACTGGTATAAAAGCTTTTTTCAAGAGCGCGAAATACAAGTTTATACTTATATAGTAGATCTAATAAAAATATTAATTTACAATTTTAAAAAATCTCTCCAGGCCATCAAAGCCATGAAGGCCCTTGGAGGGGTGGAAGGTAAAGGCTTCCACTATTCGTAACCTCGGCACTTGATGGTGTACAGCGGTTAGCTCTACGCCAGGCCTACTTTGCACCCAGGAATTAACCTGGTACTCATTTTTGGTGTAGGCTGAGCGAACCTCAAGACCATATACACCTCCGGAAGTGGAACTCTCGTTTCTTAAATTTTACGACTTCCCGACGGGGATTCGAAACCACGTCCTTCAGGGTGAACCGAGCACGCCTTTACCGCCTCGGCCAGGCAGCCCGCACTCAAAGTATCATTAGAATTAAATGAAGGACCATGTAAGGTGTGAAAATTGAAGACTATCTAGGAAGATAATAATAGTTGACAAGGACAGGTTTCAGTTGGCGCGATGAAAGAAAATGAACCAATCACATGTAGCCTAACTAGAAGCTTCGTCAGATTCAACTGGGGCTCCCTGATTCACACACACACAAATCTCTCAGGCTCTGAACAGCTTGTAGATGTTCCGTGCTGATTTCTCCGGCAACCTTTGCAAATTGTCATTTAGTGAGGTGACGTTTATTGTACGCTCTGTACAAAGTAGTCAGTCCTCTCCATCATCCTGACAGACAGTTCATGTGCTTTTGTTCACGATAGATTAGAGAGTAAATACAAGATTTCCCAGTTCGTAATCAAATAATTACCCCTATCTCATGTGTCATCTCTTGTCTACTTGAATAATTCTCTATGCGAATTTATTTCTCTCTCTCTCTCTCTCTCTCTCTCTCTCTCTCTCTCTCTCTCTCTCTCTCTCTCTCTCTCTCCCTTTGCCGAGGTGTAAACAAATTTATATCTGAGAAGCGAGGTTACTACCAATAAAAAGGTGAAGATACAGATAGCTGCAGTAGGAACAATTTTGAAATCATTCCTCAACAGACAAAGTCCCCATACTACGAAAAACGTAAAATTAAGCAATTTGCAGTTCCGGAAATACACACTAAAATGACTTGTTTCTTTACTCGCTTCCTTTTTATTTATTCAAATCCGAACCGAATTAACGTATTTTCATAATTCTTTCTGTACTCTGGTTCAATACCCTCATGCGCTTTTTGGATTTTTTGAAAAATGTCCACACGGAATGTAGTTATAATGGCTAGTGAAACTCTGCATTGACTCACTTTAGCGTTCGTAGTGGTGCTTAAGTGAAACAATACATTGCCTCACATTAGCGCTCGTAGTGGCGCCTAAGTGAAACAATACATTGCCTCACTTTAGCGCTCGTAGTGGTGCTTAAGTGAAACAACACGTTGCCTCACATTAGCGTTCGTAGTGGTGCTTAAGTGAAACAATACATTGCTTCACATTAGCGTTCGTAGTGGTGCTTAAGTGAAACAATACATTGCCTCACATTAGCGCTCGTAATGGTAAAAATACAGGCAAGGTGCTAATCTAATTGAGCGGACACAACGATGATTAAGAAAAGATTCTAATTTTTAAAAGAATGAATTATCATATATTATATATTATTTACTTAAAATTAGTAACTCGTAGTATCCCTAGAATATTTTCAACGTCGACTTGCTTGCCTGTAGGGATTTTTTTCTGCTGCATGGAAAAGATGAAAGTCATAGATACGATTTAACATTTACTTACGTTCCTCAACAAGGGTTACATCGAAAGAAATATTTTAAGACGCTTTTAGAGTTTGGATAGAACGCATGTGTATCCGAGAGTGTTTCACTTACGAATATGTTTATTAACGTCTCAATTGGCAGATAAAAGAATTAGATTTTTTTTTTACAAATATAAAATGAAAAACTGAAACGTAGTAGCAAATAAAGCAAACTTTGTCCTAAAGATAGCGCTGTGTTGATTCGCACGTTCCTTGGAGGTTAGCTGTCGTTGTGAATACATCGTGGTCAGTTTTATAGAATAACAAATTTCTCAAACATCACTTTAATTTGAATGTTGTGCGGAACAACTATGCCAGCACATTGGGCAATTAATTTATTGATCTTTCTTTTACTCGTAATATTACTCCAGAAATCTTCAATTATTTCTCGTATCACAGATCCATACTACACTGATTTATCACCCACATTGCAAGTGTACCACGTTACACTGAATAAAATTTATTATCCACATAATATTCGTTCTTTATTTCTAATAAGTAAGGCTACGGAATCGTGAAAGCCCTGCAGCCGTTACAATAGTGGCAGACTATCGCAAAATATTTTTCTGCTTAGAAGATGCGAGGGCGAGTTCATATACTTTTACGTGAAGTATGAGAGTCTCTAATAGATTACAGGAGAGTAGAGGTTCAATGAAGTAATTCCCGCGAAAAAATGAGCTTGCATTGTTATAGCAATGCACAGTACCGGTCAAAAGTGTAGGGCCACATAAAGAAATCGTGAAATGTCATCTAGAACAAACCTTGTGCTACTAGACCTCTGCATATTTTTATTCCTAGCTCTTACATGTAATAGGATATATGTCGCTTGATTTCATTGAGTTAGGCCAAGTATTGTTGGAAGTTCTACATTTTTAAGTGTTGGAAGGTCATATCAAAAAATCTTTTTTTGAAAATGATAAAATACTCTATACCCTAATTGGTTGTTGGTATTACCACCAAGATTGTTATAGACTCAGCAACAGGTGGGCGTCATTTTAGTGTAAATACAAAAATTCTGAAAAAGTGCAGCACTGTTTCTTAGTGTTCATCTTTTTCAAACCAGCGCTAAGATGGTCGATTTTTCCTTGTTGTTGTCATAGGTTTAGGGGTGCGCTAGCAGCGTCACTAATGTGTTCTTGAATGCCATCTGCAGAGTGTAAATGAAACTATCAGAGCAGGTAAGTCTGACGCTGATAGTTCGCGCCGAGACCTTGGGCCATACATGGCAAGAACAAGGACAAATCTAACATTTTGGCGCTGCATTGAAAAAAATAAACACGCAAAAAGAAAGCAGTGTCGCATATTTTGTTATATTTATATTAAAATGGTCCCCACCTAATATTGAGTCTACAAAAAGATCTTGATGGTAATACTTGCAAGCAATTAGAGTATACAGTACATTATATCACCACATTTTTAGATTTTTTCGTTACACCTTGCAACTGTCAAAAATGCATAACTCTTACAATACTTGGACTAACTCAATTAAATTAGGCGACATAATTTTATCCTACCAGATGTAAGAACTCAGAAGGAAAATTGCAGAGGTCTATGGCACTCTGTAGGTTCTAGCTGGCATTTCATGATTTCTTTATGTGGTCCTAAACTTTTGATCGGTACTGTATATAAGATTATGCTAATCACTTGATATACAAAAATCATGAAGACGGATTACTGTAACGCTACCGTGTGAGGGGCTTTGCTGTAACCTAGACGAATGACAGCCAAAGACAATGGTAAATCGTCTAAAACACGACGCCATCTGTAGCTACTGTATATACAGGATGTTAGGTGTATACGTGCAGATATTAAGCTAGTCGGCTAAGAAAAATACATCTCATAATATATGCTATGTAATTTTTACCTTGTCCTATTAGTTTGCCCATAACTGAGCCAAATATTTCAGGACCTAATGTGTTTTGAACGGCCGTAGCAGGATACGCCGGTGATGTCATTCTGTCCACGCGTAGCGGAAGTACAGTAGCCGAGTATAGGGCTTGTTGAACCTGTTTCTTATCGCAGGCCAACACATGTTGTTGTGCACTTCCCCTAAAGGCTTGGCAAGTAGAAGAGGATGACTCACGTGCCAGGTCACTTGCTGTACTCGAAAACCGGTGTAGGGTACTCTGTGTGAAAAGTACACAGAATCCTTACAGTGACGTCGAAGATCCGTACAAGCACATACGTGCGAATCAAGTGTTGTGTATTTGTGTGCGATTTTTAAGACGTCAATGGCATTACTCAGTGATCCAAGCTGACAAAATGAAAGGAAATGGTTAATAAGTAAATGAAATATGGGCGCAACACTTCTGTGCTGTTATTGCGACAGTCTACGATGAATTTCTGACAATAGACAATGCGGGTTTTCTATGCTTATTCATAAACTTTTTAGGTCATTGAAAGGGCGGTGGACACTGAAAGAAAAGGCTGTAAGTATTCAGTGAAATTGTTATTAATGAGACAAATTTCAAAAACCGTAGTTGCATCCATCGTGAACATTGCTCGAAGGAAAAAGACCTACTGTGGAATTGCCGCCGGGCATTTCTAATAGAAGGCTTATTCTTTTTCCTAATCTGTTTACCCTCCAGCGTTGGTTTTTCATGGGACTCAGCAAGGGATCCCACCTCTACCGCCTCAAGGGTAGTGTCCTGGAGCGTGAGACATTGGATCGGGGATACAACTGGGGAGAATGACCAGTACTTCACCCAGGCGGCCTCACCTGCTATGCTGAACAGGGGCCTTGCGGGGGTTTGGGAAGATTGGAAAGGATAGACAAGGAAGAGGGAAGGAAGCGGCCGTGGCCTTAAGTTAGGTACCATCCCGGCATTTGCCTGGAGAAGGGGGGAACTACGGGAAACAACTTTCAGGGTGGCTGAGGTGGGAATCGGACCACCTCTACTCATTTGACCTCCCGAGGCTAAGTGGACCCCGTTCCAGCCCTCGTACCACTTTTCAAATTTCTTGTCAGAGCTGGAAATCGAACCCGAGCTTCGGGGGTGGCAGCTAATCACACTAACCACTGCACCACAGAGGCGGACGGAAGGCTTATTACTGAACAGTAAGTACCGATAGGTAAAATGATGACTGTAATGGACCCGTTTAATTAGAACTTCCGTAAAAATAATATTACTACTACTACTACTACTACTACTACTACTACTACTACTACTACTACTACTAATAATAATAATAATAATAATATCTTTACGTTCTTCCACTAACTAATTTTCACGGTTTTCGGAGACGCTGAAATGCCAGAACTTTTTATCGCAGTATTTTTAATGCAAATAAATCTACAGACACGAGACTGACGTATTTGAGCACCTTCAAATACCACCGGACTGAGCCAAGACCAAGCCTCCCAAGTTGGGTTCAGAAGGCCAGCACTTTACGCAGTGCTGCACCAATCATCTTGCCGGGCTGAGTGGCTCAGATGGTTGAGGCACTGGCCTTCTGAGTCCAGTCTTGACAAGGTGCTCAAATACGTCAGCCTTGTATCAGTAGATTTACTGGTACGTGAAGAACTCCTATCGTACTAAATTCCTGCAAATCCGCGTCCCCGAAAACCGTGAAAAGTAGTTAGTGGGACGTAAAGCCAATGACATTATTATCATCATCTTACCTGCACAGTTCATAGGGGTACCTTACCTGGAGTTCCTCATAGGTACGTTATTAGAGCTTTCAGAGGACGCTCCGTTTCGACTACGCCGAAACATGTGGTTTTTACACGATGGTCCACCACCTGATATAAGCCGCTTACTGCGTGATCATTTGGATCAGTCCTTTGGTCTATGGCGAATAGGACGACATGGACCCATCAATTGGCCCGCCAGATCTCCAATGGATATTACGGAAGACTGGATTCGGCGAAGTGATTTCCTTTTGTTAGTTGCTTTACGTCGGACCAACACAGAGAGGTCTTATGGCGACAATCGGACAAGAAAGGCCTAGGAATGGTAAGAAAGTGGTCGTGGCCTTAATTAAGGTTCAACCCCCGCAATGCCTGGTGTGAACTTGGGAAACCACGGAAGACCATCTTCAGGGCTGCCGACATTGGGGTTCGAAGCCCCAATCTCCGTGATGCGAGCTCACAGCTGTGCGCTCCTAACCGCATGGCCAACTCGCCGGGTACGGAGAAGTGAAGCCTGCAGAGTAGTCCAGGGAGGTCACTTGAACAATTGCTACGTGTTTCACATCGGTATGTCAGATGTTACACCATTTCTGCAGCGTATTGAGTTGGGAGTTCAGTTCTCAATCGATGTAGTATTTTGAGTCTCGATAGTTCGATATTCTCATAAATCCGAGCAGAAAAATTTAAGTACCGGTAACAAAAATTATAAATCTAGAGTTTCAGTTCGCGATTGCCTTGTACGTGGCGCAAGCTGAACACAACACACGGAAGACGTGCTTGTTAAAACGCTAGATATTGACCTTGAACATAGCATGGCAGTTCTTCATTCTACACTGTACTGGTTTGGGTACATTGCGTGTGTGTGTCTGTTGGTGTGCATGTTTGATGTTTATACACAAAACCTGTTTGTCACACTTTGTCCTCTAGTGCTAACCACAATACGAAGATACACCTGACTCATCGCAAAGAGACCTGGTTCTGGTCTTACGCATACTATCCTGTAGTAAACTACTGCGAGCGATGTAGGCACGGGTGAAGTACATTTCATCTTGTATCCTCCTACACCACGCATATTTTACTATTTTCTTCCCCGCCTTTCAGCTCCTAATGACCTGATAATACCGGTAATGTTATTTGCTTTACGTCCCACTAACTACTCTTACTGTTTCTGGAGGCGCTGAGGTGCTGTAATTTAGTCTCGCAGGAGTTCTTTTTACGCGTCAGTAAATCTACCGACACGAGGCTGACTTATTTGAGCATCTTCGAATACCATCGGACTGAGCCAAGATCGAGCCTGCCAAGTTGGGGTCAGAAGGCCAGCGCCTCAACCGTCTGAGCCACTCTGCCCGGCAGCAAAAATTATTATTATTATTATTATTATTATTATTATTATTATTATTATTATTATTATTATTATTATTATTATTATTATTATTATTATTACCTGGCGAGTTGGCCATGCGGTTACAGACGCTTGGCTGAGAGCTTGCATCCCGGAGATAATGGGTTCAAATCCCACTGTCGGCAGCCCAGAAGATGGTTTTCCGTGGTTTCCCATTTTCACACCAGGCAAATGCTAGGGCTGTACCTAAATTAAGGCCACGGCCGCCTCCTTCCAACTCCTAGGCCTTTGCTATCCCATCGTCCTATAAGACCTATCTGTGTCGGTGCGACGCACCGACACAGATAGGTTTTATGGCGACAGATATAACTAAGGACTAGGATCGGGAAGGAAGCAACTGTGGTCTTAATTAAGGTACAGCCCTAGCATTTGCCTGGTGTGAACATGAAAAACCACGGAAAATCATCTTTAAAGCTGCCGACAGAGGGATTCGAAGCCAGTACATCCCGAATATTGGATACTGTTCGAACTTTAGCGACTGCTACTATCAAGCTCGGTGATGATTTAAGAGTGGATTTCTGCCGCTGGTTAATTGATCAAGCACTCAATCCAGAATTTCTGTCAGGTGTATTAGTGACACATAAGGCAATTTTTATAGAAGGAGTGTTTAATATTTAGTATACCACGGCAACCTCTAGCACCGACTCTCAATTAATATCTGGATGGATGCAGTGAGAAGTCTGTCTCTTTGACCAATCGTCTTTTTATTAGCGTTATTTTGCTTTACGTTCCACATACTATTTATACCGTTTTCTGAGACGCTGAGGTGACGAAATTTCATATCGCAGGAGTTCATTTACGTGCCAGTATTTCTACGACACGAGACTGACGTATGTGTGCCCCATCAAATATCATCAGACTGAGCCAAGATTGAACCTGCCAAGTTGGAGGTCGGAAGATAAGGACCTCAACGGTCTCAGACACTCAGACCGGTACCAATCACCTTACTTGCATAAATTTGCTCGGTGTAGCTTTCCTTATGGTGACGATGGGACGGGAAAGGGCTAGTATCGGAAAGGAAGCGATCGTGGCATTCATGCCGTTACAGCCCCAGCATTTGCCTGGTGTGAACATGGAAAACCACGGTAAACCACCTTTAGGGCTGCCGACAGAGGGGTTGGAACCCACTATATCCCACTCATGAGCTGTGGAATATCCCCATTCAGTAGGACAAGGCAGTTCCCAGCACCGGTTCTAATTAATATCAGGATGGGTGTAGTTGGAGGTCGGTTACATCTTTTTATTAATGTTATCTTGCTCCTGTACAGTAGATACAGTACGTTACTGGAGCTTTCAGAGGACGTGTCGCTTCGACTACGCCGAACCACGTGGATTTTACACGATGGTGCAGACATTTCCTCAACGGTAGACAGGACGATGTGGAACTATCAATTGGCCAGCCCTTATTCCAGTGGATTGTTATGCCTGGGGGACATGAGAAACAAAGTATACCGAACTGAGGTAACCACTTCGGATGACCTCCGTGAACGTATGTTTAAGCACCGGAGGATATTCTGAACCACAGTGGTGTCTTGGCTCGAATGACAAGTTGCTTTACGTCGCACCGACACAGATAGGTATTATAGCGATGACGGGGCAGGTAAGGGTTAGGAGTGGGAAGGAAGCAACCATGGCCTTAATTAAGGTACAGCCCCAGCATTTGCCTCGTGTGAAAATGGGAAACCACGGAAAACCATCTTCAGGGCTACCGACAGTGGGGTACGAACCCACTATCTCCCGAATACTGGATACTGGTAGCACTTAAGCGACTGCAGCTATCGAGCTCGGTGTACCAGTAAATGTACCGACACGAGGCTGACGTATTTGAGCACCTTCAAATACCACTGCACGGGGCCAGGTTCGAACATGCGAAGTTGGAGTCAAAAGGCTGGCACCTCAACCGTTTTAACCACTCAACCAGGCAGGAAGCACGAAATGTAGGTACGTTTAATTTACTTAGTTGTATAATATGTCCATTTTTCGTTTGAAACAAAACGTTCGATGTGCTTCGATAATTCAATTCTGATTCTACTCATATGGATATCCTATGCCATGCATTTGTTCGTTGGCGCAAGGAACTGTCTTCCTTCTTCTACCTTTACGCAATGCACAACGGGGATCGTACCGCATTTCACGTCCCGGCGTGCGTATCCCTACCAATAATTATATCACACGCTCGTACAGGTCGCGCACCGACACAGGTTTTCAGGTCATTTCCATACTCACTAGACCACAGGGCTGACGACCACAGATATCCCTATCCCCTAAAGGACGCAACAGCAAATGAACCAGTATTAACGCTGAGAATTCAATACATCTCCAGGGTCCGAAACCGATAACTAGTGTTGTCTGAAACCCCTAAGACGGAAACTAAATACTAAAAACATCAAACCAGTCTGGCGATAATGTAACGTAACATGTTGTAGACTGGTAGCCTTCAGCTGTTACCGTAGGTCAGTTGCTCGTAAACATAAAACCAGTTTGGCAAGTATATTACGTAACATCTCGTGGCATTGAATAGGGAGCGCTCAGCTGTCACAGTAGTCCATTTGCTCTTAAACATAAACAGAACGGAAACCAGTTTGGCAGGGATGGCGCGTGACTTGCCTGTTACCAAAGGAAAGCTATTCATTCACAAGAACAAGGCATACTACCTATTCTAAAAACATCGTACCCCTTTGCTCTCGAAAATAACTTCCGAGGATTACTAAAAGTTTGATATATAGTGGTTCGTCACATCGTTCTCTATTGCTACAATAAATATCTGCACGTATACACCTAACACCCTGTAGAAGGCAGTGTAATAACCTGAGGAAGAAGATGACGAACACTGGTTGCCTAGTTACCACGGTCTCTGTTTTCTGTCCACTCTAATTCCAGATAGAACCTCCAGCGCAAAAATATATTAGTGTTAAAACATAACTATCTACTTAATATATATTTCTGTTCTTGTCGTCCGGCTCCATGGCTAAATGGTTAGCGTGCTGGCCTTTGGTCACAGAGGTCTCGGGTTCGATTCCCGGAAGGGGCGGGAATTTTAACCAGCATTAGTTAATTTCTCTGGCACGGGGGCTGAGTGGATGTATCTTCGTCATCATTTCATCCTCATCGCGATGCGCAGGTCGCCTAAGGGAGTCAGATCAAAAGACCTGCACCTGGCGAGCCGAACATGTCCTCGGACACTCCCGGCACTAAAAGTCATACGCCATTTCATTTTATTCTGTTCTTGTCAAAATTGGTTTACTGCGCGCACCATCTCACTACTGACTTTCAAAAAAGCTGATCCTTGAAAATGCCAGACACAGTTTCCAGTGAAACGCGGTGAGCTAGAGACCAAATCTGACTACCCAGAAATATCCATGGATATGCAGGAAATCCTAAGCTGTTATGGTATTTTCTAGTGGCGTAATTACCTTTTTTATGCGTTCTCCTGAATATCAGTTAACGACGGTTACAAAAATATGCAGCCAAAAGTTAGGTATATATGTATACATCAATTAGAGTAGAACTTAGTTATAGCGACATCTAAGGCACCTGATAGTCTGGCCTCGAGGTGTAGGAGGCAACGCATCCGCCTGTTACCCGGCGGCCCCGGGTGCGATTCCCGGCCGGATCAGGGGTTTTAATTGTAAATGATTAATATCCCTGGCCTGGGGATTAAGTGTTTGTGACGCCCTTAACGTTCCTTTCCTCACATTCAGCACTTTACACTTCCGCAGTTACAAATACACGCAGGTTCATAACATATGGTGCAAGTAGGGACAGAAGATCTTTCGAGGTCGACGCCCCGAACAAATAGCATTTTTATATTTTAAAAAATTAAAAAGGTACCTGATAACTATTTTCATTATAAACATGCATCGCTCTAAAGAAAAACTATATTATCAGGCGAGTGAGGAATAAAACTGATTAAAAAATGAAACTTTGAAGTACATGCAGACGTACAATGAAACATTGTCCCATCTCATTAGATTGGAAATATAGGAAAATCCACTTTTGCTATGCTTAGCTTTATGCAATTAGCTGGATGCGTTTTGCAAGACGGCCCGTAGTTCTCATTCATTATGTCAGTTTTCACTCTATCATCTCCCTTCCCTCTCGTACTTGGTGAGATGCACTTACATATAACACTGTGAAATTATAAACATATGGAGCTCTCCAATATAGCGCAACCTGTGAGGTTCAGCCTACAAAATTCGAAATACATTTAAACGGCAATAAGAGTAAGCCCTATATACGAAACGATAGTTTACCCCAAGGATCAGTTCTTGCTCCTCTACTGTTCAGCATCTATATTGCTAAGTTTTAAATCGCGCCGTGAACGACTTTATTTTTCTGTTTCCGAATGACTACACCGTAATAGCGTCAGGTAACGAACACACAGAGTTTGGCCGAGCTAACTTCAAAACTAAATGCTTTACTTCATTTTGGCATGGCACACGCATCAACAGAATAAGGGCAGCGATCCGGCGTGGCGTTCCACCTAGGGCTGCTTGGAGATGGATACAGCAGTGGTGGGTGTCAGTAGGCATTTGACGTCTACCGAGCACTGGTTTAAAGCGGGTTTATACTAGGGAAGAACACAACAGGTTAGTTGAAACTAGCGCTGTTAACGGAGCGGTTGTTTACGGAGCGGAGGCTCCGGGTGCTTTCAATCGGTGCCTCCGGAGAACCTCCGAATGAATTACAAGCGCGCAGTTTAAACTTGGTAGGGAGAAATGAACTAGCATTTTCTCACGAACTTATAACTTGTCGCTACTATTGTGCGAAACTACGCCCCTCAGTTAATACCTTAATTACTTGGCGATATTACAGATAGCATTCTTACGTGCAAACGTAATTATGTATCAGAACCTCCGATTGAATATCAAGCGTGTAGTGTGAACTTGGTCCGGGAGAAATGAACGAGCATTTTCATAGGAATTTATGACTTGTCGCTGTTTTTGCGCGAAACTACACTCCTTCTTCTACTTTTTTTAATGCTATTTGTTCGGGGCGTCGACCTATGAAGATCGTTTTCCCCTACTTGCACCATATATGAGGAAACCTGCGTGTATTATGTAAATGGCGGTAGGGTAAAGTGTTGAATGTGAGTAAAGGAACGTTAAGGATGACACAAACACCCAGCCCCCAGGACTGGGATATTAATAATTTACAATTAAAAAACCTGACCCGGCTGGGAATCGAATCGGCGGTCGCGTTGCCACCTACACCGCGGGGCCGGAGTTTACGAGTCATTTGTGCCATATTTTACAGTGCAGCACTTAGAGACTTGAACCACGAACTCCTCCATCCGCTCGTAAATAATCATCCCATACTTCTGCACGTCTTTTGCGTTTTGTCTTACATCATCATCATCATCATCATAATAATAATAATAATAATAATAATAATAATGAACGAAGTGTACTGTGTAAGTTCTGCACAGATAGGTCCTGCACTTTTCTGAGAAACAACTGAACCTATTTAGATATATTGTTTGTTGTATCTACAGGGTTTATACCTACAGGTATATGGGATATGTATTGTATGTCGATATAATTACATTTTCTTGATAACACATGAGAGGATGCATTAAATTATTCTGAATGACTATACGTTCTTTTAGGAGGTATTGTATGGAATATCGGTGATATAGATCAATTTTTGTGTATGTAGGTAACGATTTTTATAGGGCGCCTACATTCATGGACGTAAGTTTGAAATTGGAGCCCACTACGTCCTTACACTCGGAGCTACTGTTGCGAATAGGATGCGGCCCTCCGGTTAACCTCCGGAGCTCCGTAACTGCTTTGCCTCCGTCGGTAGTACCGGAGATCACCGGAGGAACGCTGTAATCGTATTATCCGATTCAATCAACAGCGCTAGTTGAAACTTCACAGCAGAAGCAGTTCTTGAACCCTGCGGAGCTCATGCAGAGGGTCAATTTTCCTGGATATTCAGACGCGGACCGTATACGATATACATCTGTAAGAGAAGACTGGCTCCATTGCAGAAACGCTGCCGCCTTAATGTATGTATCCCGTGAACAGATGGTCTATCAGTGCACCTTTGCCAGATAGCTTTAAATCGTAACTGGGATCATGTGATCTCTGACTAAACCGCTCTTAATTCCGCGTAGAACGGCCCAGTTTATGTTTACAAGCCAAGAGGAGCCCAATATGGCAAAATATATATAGCCGAGTGTTCATGCAGTACCGCTTATGTGTGTCGTGTTGGGTGTGGATACCGTTTGATGGAGCTAGAGTGCTTCATCGGATAGATCACCGTCTCACATGGGACCAATATTTGGACATTCTGCAGAATATTATGGTTCAGAGTGTGAGAGAGCTTTATCTTGATGAGGTAATACTCCCCAATTCACTCGGTCGATCGTGTTCAGAGCTAGTTTTATGAGTCGAACTCCACTGAACTGCTCAGTTGGGACCCTTGACACCAGTATTAAACACCTTCGAACAAATATGGGCAAGGTGGAAACGCCATATAAAGAATCACTGGCCTGACACTCTTCTGCGATCACATGATATTTTGAGGGAAGAATATTTTGCTGAGTCAGACGGGGGCCGTGGTGTGGGGGTAGCATACCTGCCTCTTACCCGGAAGCCCCGGGGTCGATTCCCGGCCATGTCAGGGATTTTTCCCTGGATATGAGAGCTGGTTCGAGGTCCATTCAGCCTACGTGATTAGAATTGAGGAGCTATCTGATTGTGAAATAGCGGTTCCGTTCTAGAAAGCCAAGAATAACGGCCGAGAGGATTCGTCGTACTGAACACACGACACCTCGTAATCTGCAGGTCTTCGGGCTGAGCAGCGGTCGCTGATTTTGAAATCCTTGAAGATCATTCCCTGCAAGAACCTTGCAACACTACTGAACAACATGCTATGCAATAGATCTTTCAAAATACATTTAAACGGCAATAAAAGTAAGCCCTATATACTAAACGATGGTTTACCCCAAGGATCAGTTCTTGCTCCTCTACTGTTCAGCATTTATACTGCAGATCTTCCTGAAACTACTTCCAGGAAATTCATATATGCAGATGACATAGCTCTGACTGCCCAATCGAGTGACTTCAAAACAGCGGAAACTACACTCACAAAGGATCTCCATAGCCTGAATAAATATTTCAGTACATGGCACTCAAACCTAACTTGAACAAAACTGAAGTAAGCTGCTTCCACCTAGACAACCAAAAAGCCAACTATGTACCTCAAGTCGAATTCAAAGGCCAAAAACTTATGTATAACCCATATTCAAAGTATCTGGGCGTCACAACGGATCGGAGACTTTCATACAAGCAACACCTCTCTAACACTGCAGCCAAAATTAAAACAAGGAACAACATATTACACAAGCTCAGTGGAACAGGATGGGGAGCAAACGCGTCAGTACTACGGACTTCAGCTCTTGCCTTGATCCATACAGTTGCAGAATACTGCTGCCCTGTGTGGCTTAACAGTGCATATACTTCAAAAGTTGTGTATCAACTGAATGATACCATGAGGACAATATCAGGCACCATCAAATCGACACCCCTAAAATGGTTACCCGTTTTATCCAACATCCATCCCACTCACATACGAAGAGAACTGGCTCTTGTAAGAGGATGGCAGAAATGTTACAGTAATCCTCAACTGCTCTTACATCAGGACTGCAACCCTCAGAAATCGAAGAGATTAAAGTCCAGAAACTCATTATGGAAGTTAGGCGAGAAGCTCCTGGAAACAAATTTTGATGCTGATGAGATCTGCATGAAGGATGGTCCTCTTCAAATCCTGACCACCTGGGTTTAATTCACCATCTTTGTAGAGCTCTCCCTGGTTTCAACTTACCGAGAAGGAATGGATATCTCTAAACAGAATCAGGACAAACCATGGAAGGTGAAAATTCTGGCTTTACAACTGGGGAAAATCTGAAGGCCCATTCTGCGACTGTGATAATGTAACCTGAAACCATCCAGCACGTTGTTATGGACTGCCAGAAAGAAGATTCAATGGATCTATTCAAGAATTACATAGTGCCTGTACAGAAGCAGTGGACTGGTTGAAAAGTCTGGACATTAAGTTTTGAATGCTGACTTGTAAATTACATACTTATTTAAGAAATAAGTATTTATATGTGTTTATAATGTATCCTTGTTTTGCCCTACCAAAATAAATAAAATAAAAGCGGTCGCTTGGTAGGCCAAGACCCTTCAGGGCTCTAGTACTTTGGGGTTGGGGGGGTTACTTTGTTGAGTAAATGCCACGTGTCCTGCTACAATTTATTCAAGCCCTAAGGGTACTCGAAGAGATATCAAGCCATGTCCAATAATAAGTAATGCGTAGAGGTCGAACCCTGGCTCTCACCTTGACAGACCGGTGCGCTTTCAAGGAACCAACTGGCACTGTACGTCTCCGTAGCGTAACGGTTAGTACAGTTAACTGCCGTCCTTAGAGGCCTGGGTTCGATTCCCGGTACTGCCATAATTTATTTTATTTTCCTATTTGTTTTTACGTCGCACCGACACAGATAGATCTTATGGCGACGATGGGATAGGAAAGGCCTAGGGAGTGGAAGGAAGCGGCCGTGACCTTAATTAAGGTACAGCCCCGGCATTTTCCTGGTGTGAAAATGGGAAACCACGGAAAACCATCTTCAGGGCTGCCGACAGTGGGGCTCGAACCCACTATCTCCCGATTACTGGATACTGGCCGCACTTAAGCGAATGCAGCTATCGAGCTCGGTGCCATAAATTTTAGAATGGCAGGAGGACTGGTGTGTGCTTAAAATTGTACATGTAGCTCACCGCCATTGGAGGTGTAGGGGAAGTCCGGGCAAAGTGAATAAACTAATTTTATAACAGTTTATTTCTGTAATTACGAACGGCAATGACATGATCTTCACTGTAATTGTTCCTTGTTATCTTTACATTTAATTGATATAAAAATCAGAATCAATTGTTAAACTATTCATAGTTAAAATTCGGTATTAAGTAATTATATCAAATTATTCACTTTGCCCACATAGCCGGGCAAAGTGAATATTCACATGCGGGCAAAGTGGATAACGAAATGAATTGTTTAAAAGTGAGAATGTTATTACTAAGAAACGATATGTTTGATATTTGCATACAAAAGGAATTCAGAAATTTGTTTTCAATAGTTCTTATAGCGTTCACAGTTTACATGTTATAGCTAATTTAAGGGAGAAAATAAGGACACATTCAATACACTGAAAATTAATAATTCTTATTCCGTTCCTTTAAGTGAAATCCAAACTTTATATCACAATGCCCATACTGAACAGAGTACTTGCCGTTATATTGATTTTGTTTATTTGTTCCGATAGAATACTGTAGAATCGATTTACTTGAGGACGATTAAACCACCAAACCCTTCCAACTAATGTTGGTTCTGGAGTCCGCAATACAATATCGCGATGTCGACTTTGAAACCCCTTCAGCCAGTCAGCTCCAGTACCAACATTTTTTCCATCTTGAAGGACAAGGGACTTTTATTTCTATTGGAAAAATCATATGCCAATTTCATAAATTCCCTTCTTGTAAGTCCGTAGAAAATACTGTCCATTTCTCTCAAACCGTCAAGCAGTTCGAGTTCTTGTTCCTCACTGGAAACTATCCTAAATCTGCCTAACTGCTTCTTGCTAGGGCCGGATTTTCAGTGCCGGTACAGCGTAGAAAAGGGCAGACCGTATTTTGTAGCAACGGAGTTAATAGGATTTGTACTACATTCCTCCAGAGCTTTCTTCATTGTCTCTTAGGATCAGCTGCCCTGATCACTGGTTAGTTTGTAATTGTAAACCACCTGCAAACAAAAATTACAATATTTAGTTTATTATTGATACCCTTGATTTGTTACTTTTTTCATGTTATTTAGTAATGGTTAAAATTAATCTGTTTTGACAGGCTACAATCCTCCTGGACCTACCGGTTTACACTGGTCTGCGTGGTAAAATAAATAAAAAATAAATAAAAAATAAAAATAAATAAACAAATAAATAAATTAATTCATTAATTAATAGTTTGATATTTCTATAAAGATAAACTATTACTCACTCTAAAGTAATTATGGACAAAGTATTCAACAACATTAACCTGCCCGGGCAAAGTGAATAAATATCCGCTTTGCCCTATTCACTTTGCCCAGCTGTGCTCCATTAAGGAAATCGTGACTAAACGTTCATATGTAATGTAGCAAAAAGCAAGCAAAGTGTGTCCATAAGTGGCTAGGAATAACACTAAAATACAATGTAATCACTTTTAAAATAGTTATAAATATCCATGAATAACAGTGTGTTTCTTACCTTGATAAAATTTTAAGAAATGTTGCAAAAATCTTCGAACACTTCCAGTCTCACTCTGTTCACCACTGCAGTCTTTGTGCCACTGATTCTCATGTCTCCAGCAGATTGTAGAACTTCCTGCAGAAGCAACTCAGCGACACCTAGCGTAATTTTCCGTAAATTTTACTTATTCGCTTTGCCCGGGCTCTTCGCTTTGCCCGGTCTTCCCCTACCTGAAGAGAGCTGTACTACCTCGGGAAGAGGACACGAGCGTGTGAACTGGCACTCACACGAAGAAGCTTAATAGTGAGAGGATATTTCCCGCTGCAGCATATTGACACCTCTAGAACAGTCCTTCGACGGGCCACTTATGATAAATTACACACTCATTGCAAACATTGCGATTGAAAATACAAATACTTGTTATGGCACAGTTACACAGGAGAGTAACCGAGTCCATTAAAAGGAAATGGACGATACCAGCATTCCAACCCCGAATCTCCTGGTTATCAACCTTTCCCCTACACTAACACTGGCACAACAAGAAGCGCCTCACTAGTCGTACGTGTCCCTCACTTCACATATTTATTTAATCATTATGGCAGTTAAACGTCCATTCCATTATATTATTTTATGTTATTCTGATATGCGGGCAGTTGTATCGTGTACCGATAGTCAGATTTCGTCAGGAATGTATCGTTTAACAATAAGCGAGCTGCATCAAATTTTGCTGCTGCTGTACTGCATCGACCGAGGAAAATGATACCTGATAGAGGACTTAACAAATTTCGTGCACCAATTTTTATTGTTCAACTGTACATCATAAAATATGGTATTAACTTCCATATGAGTTGCAGTTGGTACAGTACACACCAAGCTTCTTCCTTCAGGAATAATAATTAGTAATTTTCGTCTGTCTTCTTCTTTCTAAATTAATTTCTACGTTCTTACAGAACTTTGCGCCTTTACCTAGGTTTTTTTTTTTTTTTTTTTTTTTTTTTGCTATTTGCTTTACGTCGCACTGACACAGATAGGTCTTATGGCGACGATGGGATAGGAAAGGCCTAGCCTAGGAGTTGGAAGGAAGCGGCCGTGGCCTTAATTATGGTACAGCCCCGGCATTTGCCTGGTGTGAAGATGGGAAACCACGGAAAACCATCTTCAAGGCTGCCGATAGTGGGACTCGAACCCACTACCTAGGTTCTTAGAACATATTCGAAACTCTGATGGGCTTCCGAAGCACCACACACTGTTGCGATAGACTATTATTCTTCCACCATCATTCTTCACATACAGGTGTAGTTTGTACATTTTCATGAAAATAATTTAACAATTCCGTAAACAGGAATTTAGTTCATTCACCATCATTAGTCCAATTGATCTTCTTCTGGTATGTATTTCAAAATGTTCCACATATCTTTCATTTTTAAGGCATTATAGGTAATTATATGTTTTCATAAGCAAGATGACGAGCCTGTAGTGTGTATTTATTTCTGTTTTACCATAGCAAGTGTGTGTTTCTGTCAGGGATTATCAGTGTTTTCTGGTGCTCTTACAGTTCCTATATTTTTTCACTATACACAAGTTCACGGAATACTGTAAGTTACGCTTGAACCACATTTTCCTCGGCCTTGAAATCGATCTTCCCAAACTCTGATTCGAATAGTAAATCGAACGCTGTGAATTGAAATTAGGAATCACTTCAGTTTCCACAACTTCACTGTAAATTTAATTCCTGATTCACAGACCTGTCGCATCGTTTCCATTCGATTATAGATTCTGTAATGGCGCTTTAGAAAACTTTTAATCACCACGATGTCCCTATCGCAATTCATAAAGGATTTACAGGAATTACCTCTGTCTGGAAAATAGAGAAACATGGTTCTAAACGTGGATTGGAAAGTAAAGGAAGACAGGCGGGAAACTTGGTTGAGAAGAAAAGTAAGTCAGTGACTTAAGTCTTCTCTCATCTCAACGTACTATTCTCAACACTTTCAGTTTAACAGGATATTGTGAAGTGACTTACGGCATCTCTCAACCCAATGATGAGTCTATCTTCCAAGAATCAAATGAAATTTGAACCTCATTATGTGAAAAGTGCCCATTTATGTCGTTACTCAAGTCAGCGATTCAAAGTAGTTCATGATTACAAAACCATACAAAGGATTGTCGTTTTTAAATATTTAATAGGGATTGAATTAAAACATAAATAAGTATATGATTCTAGTTTAATTTTCATTTTTTATAACTTCCTCAACTCACATCAAAGTCTTATAAAAATAGACCATGCGACGTTTTCTCATGAATGCAAACGTATCAATGATTTCACTGACATCATATTCAGTTTTGAGGAGGCTGAGTTTACTTAGCCTGTATTGAGTCATACGAATTCTTAGATAGTTCCTTATGTATTCTAGTTTCGAAAATCATCTTTGCGCAGAAGAAACTGCAACAGGGAAAGTTAGAAACTGATAAGTCTTGAAATTATAAACTAGTTTTTGACTACTGAGACTTCTGCAATGAACGGCAAAGGTTGGACTCTTTTTTACGGCGTTCTGTGAAGGAGTGTGCTCCTCGTGTTACGATTGGTACCCACATTCTAAGGCAGAAATTGGTTAATATGAAAACTAATTTGATTATTAGGAACTGTCCCCTAATCCGCTGTTCCGTATTGTAGTGAGAGTAACATAAATTCTAGGAGTAATGAAAGGCCGTAACACTAATGTTTATGCAAAATGCATAGCATAACCGTTGTGCAGGCTAGACTATACTTGTTATTCTCTTCAGTAAGTTTACATTCTAACCTATTACTGACTAAAATTCATAGCGTTAGTTACGAGAGATGTCCGTACTCGTCTCAATGGCTAGATGCAACCACCTCACAATTCCTCCATTTACGAAAAATAATTTTTAATATTGAAAACATTTCTTGGTCCCCTAAATTTTGAGTCTTGGATAGCTCTATCAAACTAAAAACTAAATTGCGAAAATCACTTCCGGACTAAATGCAGTCCGGGAAAATAGCGCAATATTTCTAGTTTCTTTACGTGTTTTCTTTTTGTTCAAATCCTAGCCAAATTAACTTAATTATTTCTGTACTGTGTTCCTTGGTTCTGTACTCTCAGGCGTTTTTTGATTTTTTGAATATTTTCGAAACCTAATGTAGTTATATGGGCTTAAGTGAAACTCTGCACTGACTCACATTAGCGCTCGTAGTGGTGCATAAGTGAAACAATGCATCGACTCATATTAGCGCTCGTAGTGGTAGAAAAAGGCAAACTGCGAATATACTCGATCGGATAACGATGACTAAGAAAAGGATTGTAATTTTTAGGAAAAAATAAATAATATATTCTCATAATTTATTACATTTCATTTACCTAAAATTCCTAGCTCATATCCGTAGGAAGTTCCCAACATTAAGTTGCTTGCCTGAAGGGTTCGAACGGTGGACTTTTCAATAAATTCATCGAGAATATTGTGATATTACCTTTCCTGTGCAGAATGATAGTCGGGTGAATAATTAAATTAATTATTTATTGATTATTTTATTCATTGAGAAATGTGGCATTGTGCTTTTAATTATGCTAGTCCCGAAAATGTTGTTTATTTTTTATTTAATTTATTTATTGCGGAGGAATTCCATTAAGGCCATCGTAAGCCCCAAGCTCGACTGCATTGCAGACTAACATTACGCCACTGCTACCAAAGAAGAATTCGGATTCTAATATCTATTTAAGACGAGAGAATCCGTTTACTGACGTAATGTTCGGCTCATGAAGCGGACTGATCGTGGAATCTTTAATCATGGCCCATTAGAACATCGCCCTGATCTGCCTTAGCAATTGGTCACTAGGAGCGTAATGGTAGCCAGGGCGTGCGACAGGGTCCTGCGCATCGCGATATTGCTTTGTTTTTATCGAGCCGTTATTACCCGTCTGGCGACTGCTGTGGCGCTACCAGCGAGGTAGATGCAATATCGAAGCCATAACGCATGCGTATTTCTCTCGGTGACTGTGATTGGTCCTCTATAAACAAGATGTGTATGTATGTATGTGTGCGCCCGGAGGATAGGCAAACAAAGTTCCATGCACTGAATGGCTCCCTGGAGTACTAACTGGAACAGCTGAGAGAGCACAGTTATTTGCAAAAGGAATTTAGAAGAAAAATTCACGTCCAGACGAAGCAAGCAAATTAGCTGAGGAGAAGAACTTTCAAATGACTTAAAAAATAATGCTGTGTGTTTAAGATCCCGGTCGTCCTATGAGAGGCTGCAGTACCGTAATTTGGCCTAGAAGAGGTCCTTCAACATCCCAACAAATCTACTGAGACTCATATTGAAACAATTGGGTGTACCGAGATTCGAACTCACATTGTTGAAAACATAAATACGAGCATGTAATTAACATCGCTACTCAACCTAACGAAAGCACATGTTTAAGGTATTATGCTATTTACAACAACAACAACAATAACAACAATAACAATAACAATAACAATAATAATAATAATAATAATAATAATAATTCCACCACCTTTCCCACATCAGTGGGTTCGCTAGTGCGAACTGTCTCTCACGTGTGGATTTTATCCTGTTTTACGATCGGTTGACCTTCCTGACGCTAAACGATGTGGAGGAATGTAATTGTTACAGCGTGTTTCTGTGGTGGTTGGTAGTGTGGTGTGTTGTTTGAATATGAAGAGGAAAGTGTTGGGACAAACACATACACCTAGTCGCCGGGTCAGAAGAATTAATCAGACGCGAGAAAAATCCCCGACCCGGCCGGGAATCGAACCTCTGAACCGAAGGCCTCAGCGCTGACCATTCAGCCAATAATAATAATAATAATAATAATAATAATAATAATAATAATAATAATAATAATAATAATAATCATTCCTGTTTTCTTAATCCGTTTACCCTTCAGGCTTGATTTTTCCTTCGAACTCAGCGAGGGATCCCGCCTCTACCGCCTCAGTGTCCCGCAGCGTGGGACTTTTGGTCGGGGGATACAATTACAGAGGCTGGAGTAACAGAATTCGGCATAGAAGAGTTCATCTTCAACTTTCCAATAAATCTACTGAAAATCATATTGAAACGATTAACTGTACCGGAATTTGAAGTTACATTCCTGAGAACATAGTATTAGTATATAAGTAACACCACTACTCAACCTGACGAAAACAGAGTTTTAATATTATTAGGCTATGTAATAATAATAATAATAATAATAATAATAATAATAATAATAATAATAATAATAATAATAAACGCCAGTCCCAAAAATGACTTAACGTCCCAACAAATGCCAATCCTGATTCACAGCCGCAAAACTTCGAGAAACTATGAAATGTCATTTCGAGCCTTAGAAACAACAAAGCATCTGCAGAAAACCCGATCACAGCCGAACTTTGGAAAAAATGCCAACAAGGAAGCAATAGAGCCCCTACAAAAAGTTCTTGAAGAAATCTGGGTCAAAGAAAGGATTCCAGAACAACGGAAGACATCCTTATCTACCTAGTCCACAAGAAGACGGATAAAATGAACCACAACAACTATTGAGGCATATCACTTTTGGATATTACATATAAGATATTCTCAAAGTCCTTACTTAATAGAACAGAACCATAGTTAGGTCATCAAATGGGAGAATATCAAGGGGGATTCAGTAAGGGGGGATCTTGTCTGGAACAAATATTAAACCTTAAAAATCCTATAGCATACCAGAAATCTAGGGCAAAAATGTACGTCATCACCTTTATTGACTTCAAAAAGGCGAATGACACACTACACTGGGAACATCTCTTTCTGTACTCAAAGAATTCGGTCTGGACAGCAAAACAACAAACCTCATTAGGGAAACACTCACTAATCCATTGTCCAAAGTCGAATTCATGGGAGAATTGTCGGCTCGTTTTTAGATCAAAACTGGTGTCCGAAAGATTGACCCCCATACTGTCCAATTGTGCCTTGGAGAAGTTAGTCAGAGAATGGGACAAGACAACCAGTAGTGGAATTCGATTGGGATCGGTAAATAAGGGTATCAAGACCAACAGTCTAGCTTTCGCAGACGACATGGCCTTAGTAGCTGAGACGTGGGAGGAAACCAAGGATCAGTCCTTGAACTGCTGAAGCAAGCAGAGAAAGTCGCCTTTGGAGAGACAAAAATAATAACCAACATTATGAATCCTCCAAACAAAGCGGAGGCGGGACAGGTTTTTCTCCGGGTACTCCGGTTTTCCCTGTCATGTTTCATTCCAGCAACACTCTCCATTCTCATTTCGTAACATCTATCATTCATTCCATCCCTGACCCGGTCACAGACTGGAAAACAGGTTGTAGGTTTTCATTTTCATGAATCCTCCAAAATATTTGAAAGTGGGGGAACAAAAAGTAGAGATCGTCAGGGATTACAAATACGTTAGTGAATGGATCAGTTGGAATGGTATTGGGAAGAAAGCAATCGAATATCGACGAAGCAAAATAGAAACAGCTTACCACCTTACGAAAGGCACCTATAAAAATCTCTTTCCTGGAATTCCAAGATCAGACATCATAACACAGTAGTCAAGCCTGAAGCCCTTTATGCTGCAGAAACACTGTCCATAACTGCATATGGAAAAGTTGGAGATCAAGACAAGGAAAATTCTACGAAAAATTCTAGACCCAAAATTCCATAATAACTTCCACACATCAGCAATGAAATACTCTATAGGAAAACAGAAAGAATTTACGACAGAATTAAAAAAAGGAGAATTGACTTCTATGGCCACATCCTAAAAATGGACTTGAAAAGTATAACTAAAAGAATCTGCGACTATTTCCGCAATAAGTAAACCAAGCCGAACTGGTTTAAGGAAACTGGGAAGGACCTACGAGAGTTACGAATTACAGAAGAGAGCTTGTGGATAGATCCGCGAAGAAAATAACCAAAGATAAAATAAAAAAGGCTTCAGGACAGCGTGAAGCCAAAACAACTATACAGAATTTCTGAAGAGAGGAAGGTAAGATCTGAAAGGATGAAAAAGTACCGGGAGGACAGGAAAACACGACCCACTAACCACTGATTGATCTGTCGTATTCCAAAGTGGATGAAACGGACAATAATAATAATAATTGCAATTCAAATATTTGTAGGAAACAATCCAAGAAAATGGTTTGGAAAATCTGCTATAGAGGCAAGGATACACAAAATGGGAAGAGCATATGGTACAACAAACAAAACATACAACAAAAAATGTTTATCTAAAAATCTTAAAATAAAGCACTACATCACAGTTGTGAAACCAGAATGCTTATATGCCAGTGAATGTTTAGTACTCAATTATAAATTTGAAAGATTGGAAGTATTAGAAAGAAGAATTATACGAAAAATATTAGGCCATCTAAAAACTACAGAATTTTGGAAACTAAGAAGTAATAGCAAAATTTATCAGATCAGAGAAAACGTATCTATAACAGTACGGAAGAGGAGACTGCTATTTTTTTGGACATATTTACATAATGGATGACAATAGACTAACCAAAAAGATCTTCACGTATCATTGGAAGAAAAAGTCAAAAACCACCTGAATTCAAGAGATCAAAAAAGACCTGGAAAGAAACATCAGAGAAGAAGAAGTAATGGAAAGAGAAATTTTCAGGAAGAAAGTTTTAAAGATTCAAGGATTCCAAGGGAGGGAGGCAAAGAAACCCGGCACAATGTGGTTTGAAGACAGAAAAAAGAAACGTAGTGAAACAATGAAGGAATATTGGAAGAAAAGGAAGGAACAACAACAAAGGATGAAGAATTGAAATTGAAACGTGGTCCCGAGTACGCCCTAATGCAGGAAGAAATAATAATAATAATAATAATAATAATAATAATAATAATAATAATAATAATAATGTCCCACTAACTACGTTTGCGATTTTCGGAGGCAGAGAGGTGCCAGAATTTTGTCCCGCAAGAATTTTTTAACATGGCAGTAAATCTCCCGACAGGTGGCTGACACGCACCTTCATATACCACTAGACAGAGCCAGGACATAACCTGCCTAGTGTAGCTCAGAAGGCCGGTGCTCGAGCGTCTAAGTTACTCAGCCCTGGTTTGCTATTAAGCTTGTAGTAACATTGCTGAGCAACGGAAATTTTTAGAAGCCTACATTTCCATTAAGAATCCAGTTATACACGACCTTTTCCAAATAAATTGTAATAAAATTTTGGAACTGTCCGGAAAGAGACGTTGTTTCACAAGTTCTAAGATTTTCTAAAGGTTATGAAATTTCCAGTTATTACAAATTTGAAAACTGTAAGCCTCTGTGTACAATAAGTCGAACAAACTTCAATTTCTTGAAATGGAACATCACATCATTACAGTTCGGATTCCACCTAAATCTGTGCCTATAATCATAACAGTAACAACGAAATGTGTGCTTGGTTTTTATTAATTATTTCTAATATGTTGATACAATTGATTAGTAAGCTCGTCTATATCTCACGAATATTGTTTGCAACCAGTCGTCAAATTGCTTAGATTCTATAGGCCTGCCTCGTATTGCAAATTGTGAATAAATACAGAGCATCGTTTGGGATCTCTGGGGACGATATTTGAAGGTTAATTAGCTTATGAAAATAGCCATGTCTCCACCAAAAATCATGCTCAAGTGGAAAGCAGGCATTTTTAGATACAGCTCGACAACGTAATTTCCATTACAGCAGACTTTCTCGCAGAGTTAGCATGTCTATCTTATCCCACTCCTGCTGACAGGCTTTCCAAAGGCCATTGAAAGTGCGTGGCCTCTATTTCCTAAGGCCCTTTCTTGATGTCCAAATGCAAAGACGTCCACGGGTAATCCATCGGGTGCCTTCACCGGAATGTCAGTAAAAGGAATTTCACGGATTCCAGTTTCCATCTCCATTCTCTCTAAGAACAGACGAGTCGAACGAGTGGTGTGGCTGGATGCTTTATCTTGATGTACCCATACCTGATTTTAGCCCTCCCATAGCGTGCTGGGATATCTGTGTTGTAAATGGGTGTTAAAACCTCTTGCTGACAGTATGTAAAGTTCACGTTCACATTATTAGCGACACGGAAAATGGCTAACTAGCCAATATCCAGCAATGATCATGAAACCGCTTGTAGAACTTTCCAGGAATTCTTTATACAATGTTTGATTTTTTTTCGTATCCAGGGCGATATTAAATTGAGCGGGGTTTGCTACAGTCACTAAGGTACACATGTGCTTCGTCTAATGTCACCACATTTTTCCATCTGTCCCCTGACACCCTCATACAGCTTATTTGCGTTAGTGCGACGTTCCGGAATGTGACGAGGCAACAGCTTGTGAACTTGGCGCTTATGCCACTTCTCTATTTGCAGGTCCTTGTTAATTATGGTGTTAACATCCCCAACTTATGTGCGATAGTCCTATGGGGGCCCGGTTTACCACCTAAGACAAAGGCCTTCACTTTCCTCACCACTTCTGGTGAACGCTATTGGCTGGTCGTGGATTTGCCTCCTTTCCTCCCTCTGGAATTAAGCCCAGCCGGCTTTTGTCTTTTTTTTCAATACAGCACTGATCTCATTCTTTGATATCAAGAAATGACGCTTCTTGCACATTCCTTGGATTGCAGAATATCTATTCGGTAAGGGTTGTTATACAGTGTGAAGCGAAATTCGCGCACTTGGGTATCGCAGTGCGACTCCTCACATGTCAGCAATAAAAAAAATGTCTCTCACAAAAGTTCATCCCGCGAGTATATCAGACAGAAAAAGGACGTTGAAGAGTGGCAATCTGGCAACACTGTAACCACATGTACGGTAAGTACCCCTGTAAGCAACAATTATTCGTGCTGTACAGTTGGTGCAGTGGATAGAGTTTTGATTTGGCATGCAGGAGGTCGAGGGTTGAGGCGCAATTTTGTATTTACTAATTTCCATCAGACATTCCCTACTGCAATACAGTAAGACACCGTATCTTAGGTCACATATATCCTATATCCTACATTTACAACATTTTGTAACGCTGAACACAACAAATACTTTGCTAGGCCTACTGGTAACGTAAGCCCTAACGAAATGGACCTGAACGAGGCAAGAATAATAGTTGCTACTAATCTATGAGATCATTGGAGGAGGGTACAAAGAAAACAGGTTTCCCATTTAGTACATGAAGTGGTGCGAATACATTTTTTTTTTGCTAGGGGCTTTACGTCGCACCGACACAGATAGGTCTTATGGCGACGATGCGAATAAATTCAAGCCCACGAAGTGGAATGGGCGTCTTTCAAAGCTGACCAATGAAAACAATTGTTCGTCCATTTGTAGGATTGTAGTATGTAAGTGCAAATGGTTTCTAAAGAACCCGCTGCAATTGCTGTTGACGAGTAAGTTGCCAGATACCATACCACCTGGACTACATTTATGAAATAAAAAACATAATGCTTCGACCCAGGATCGACCCCTTGACCACCTGAATGCTAGCCCAAAACTGTATCCACTGCACAAACTGTACAGCACAAAGAATACGTGCTGACAGAGGTAGTTACCCTACATGTGGTTACAGTGTTGCCAGATTGTCACTCTTCAACGTCCTTTTTATCCCGGATATATTCGCAGGACGAACTTTCGTGAGAGACATTTTTTTATTGCTGGCATGTGAGGAGTCGCGCTGCGACGCCCGAGTGCGCGAATTTCGCTTCACTCTGTATAGCCCTCCCAGTAAGTTTCAGTCCGCTTCGGCATCGTTGCAGCGAATGTCACGAAACTCTACACGCACGTTCACTGTACTAACGTCAATCCCCGTTTTGACGTGCTCAAGATGATAATAGTGCCACGAGCGGCCTTCAGACTCGTCCCCAGAGATCCCGAACGGCCTTCTGTAGTGTCGATGCTCACACTTTATTTTTAAATATTAAAATCATAATTGTCCGCCTCTGTGGTGTAGTGGTTAGCGTGATTAGCTGCCACCCACGGAGGCCCGGGTTCGATTCCCGGCTCTGCCACGAAATTTGAAAAGTGGTACGAGGGCTGGAACGGGGTCCACTCAGCCTCGGGAGGTCAACTGAGTAGAGGTGGGTTCGATTCCCACCTCAGTCATCCTGGAAGTGGTTTTCCGTGGTTTCCCACTTCTCCAGGCGAATGCCGGGATGGTACCTACCTTAAGGCCACGGCCGCTTCCTTCCCTCTTCCTTGCCTATCCCTTCCAATCTTCCCATCCCTCCACAAGGCCCCTGTTCAGCATAGCAGGTGAGGCCGGCTGAGCGAGGCACTGGTCATACTCTCCAGTTGTATCCCCCGATCAAGAGTCTGAAGCTCCAGGACACTGCCCTTGAGGCGGTAGAGGTGGGATCCCTCGCTAAGTCCGAGGGAAAAGCCGAACCTGGAGGGTAAACAGATGATGATGATGATGAAAATCATAATTCCAAACAAGCAGAGCAGAGAAATTTCCTTCTACTCGTAAAACAAATAAGTCATTTCATTTTTCACATTCACGTGTTGGCGAGGTAAATTTTGTGTTACCATTGATGATTTTACAGTTGTCGATCTCGAATAGCTCCGTAACATGTGCTGGAAAGGGAATCAAAATCCAAAGAGACGAAATTAAATACCTGAGATTTGCCGTAGATACTGTTGTTTTATATCAGTCTGCAGAAGATCTGGAGAAATTATTGATTGGTATGGACACACATTTGGAGAAAGAGTACAAGATGAAAATAAATCCAAAGCAAAAGTAATGAAGTGCATTAATGTCTTTCAGGAAATATTGGGCCGATTGCAGAAACGATGACTAGTTTTAAGCCTTAGACATCGTCTACCTAATCAACATCTAAATCATTCACGAACTTCCATTGCATAAACAATGTTCAGTCGATGTTTAACTAGACATCCCTTAAAATTTCAATTTTGGTTTGAAAATGGAGACAGAAGTATCTTTCATGCAACTCTTTGCTTGTCGCAACCAATGAAATACGTCGGTGCGTGCGCCGAACGCCAGTCAGCTGTTTGTCTTCCTACACATTACTCAAATATGGCTGAGCATGACTTGCCCACAGATAAGAGTATCGCATTCGGTGGAAATTAAATCTCATAATATTATCGACACTGAAGCGACACGCCACCGTACGGGGAAGTGTAGCTTTGCTTATAGCGTTGTTACAGTGAGTGTAATTTACTCATAAATACAGTAGCTTCAACGAAGAGAGGATGAAGCAATAGTAATGTGTAACGGAGTTTGTTGCACGGGCCATATAGATGTAGCTTGCATTCTGGAGATCGTAGCTTCGAAACGCATCATCGGCAGCCGTGAAGATTGTTTTCCGTAATTTCCCAATTTTTACACCAGGCAAATACTAGGGTTGTTATTATGGCCATGGCTCTTCCCCAGTCCTCTTTAAACGATAATCACCACCACTTGCCTTTTCCTATCTTATAGTTGCCGAAAAATTATACGATTATATATATATATATATATATCCCATACAACCTACTTTTTAGTTTTCACTATTATGTGTGTTTACTTGGCAGTAAATATAAGTGAATCCCTCCCGGTTGATGTATGGGACAGCCCTCAGACGATTGGGACACGTAATTCTGATATGTATGTAATCGAAGTGACCTATAATTCCATGGAAATTACCCCATGTACATAATAAAATATATCGGTTGCCAAGAATTGTATTTAAGTTGACAGTTACCGGACTGTCACTTTGTCAGTCTCAAGAAACAAGTCTCTCGTAAAGTGAAACCTTATTTCATGATTATCTCCCCGTGTATGTCAAACGAATTGCTGAGATTTAGCAGCGGGCGACCCACAGAGAGGCCGTCGGACTAACCTTTCTTCCCCGAATCGTCTAAACATGATAATACAATTTACATATTTCACGGTACATAACCTCTGATTGTGATCCACTCCTCTCATTTGAGGTTAAACAGTGCTCTCGGCAGTGTTTAAACATGACCGGTTGTACATCGGTTTTAGACAGTGTCTAAGTGATAAATAACGTTTAGCCGTAGACATCGTCTAAATACCGTTTTTGCAATCCGCCCCTTAGATTTAAGAAATGAAGTCTTAAAGGAAGTAGATGAATGTTATATGTATAGTAGAATATTTGACGATGGCATAAATAACGAGGACTTAAAATGTAGACTATATCAAGCCAGGCAGGACTTTCTTCAGAAGATAAATTCGCTCGCTTTGAACAAGAATATAGGAATTGGACACATGTTTTTGAATACTTTGGTGTGGAAAGTGGCATTGTATGCAATAGACGATAACTGGCTCAGAAAGAAAGACAAGAGAATCTTTTGAAATGTGGTACTACAGATAATGATAAAGGTATGATAATTTCGTGTGGCTATTTCTAGCTGAGTGCAGCCCTTGTAAGGCAGACCCTCCGATGAGGGTGGGCGGCATCTGCCATGTATAGGTAACTGCGTGTTATTGTGGCGGAGGATAGTGTTATGTGTGGTGAGTGAGTTGCAGGAATGTTGGGAACAGCACAAACACCCAGCCCCCGAACCACTGGAATTAACCAATGAAGGTTAAAATCCCCGACCCGGCCGGGAATCGAACCCGCGACCCTCTGAACCGAAGGCCAGTACGCTGACCATTCAGCCAACGAGTGGGACATGATAAAGGTGAAATGGATACATCAAACCACGATGATAATAATAAGGTACTGAATGATAGAACATATCTTAAGACACCCAAGCATTGTTCGGTTAGTTTTTGAGATGAACCCTCTGTAATAGCCAACGGCCGTAGCCGTATCTAAACACCGGATCCCGTGAGATCTCTGAAGTTAAGCAACATTGGGCGTGGTCAGGAGTTGGATGGGCTGCCACGCGCTGTTGGTGGGAGTATGGGAATGGAGGAGCGGAAAGGAACTGGCCACCTTACCGCACGTAAACTCCGGCTCAGGAACACCTCTGCGGAGGTTCGGACCTGCCTTCAGGCAGAATAACCATTACCTTACCTTTGCAATAAAGGAACATCCTATACGTCTCTGTCACGGCTTCACATCACAGTTCGCAAATCACATCTGTACTCTAACGCACCTCTTTGATAACATATCTCTCAGTCATGGCCATCCATCAATAATTCACATCACAACCCGCACGGTTGCTAGGTAATATCGCGTCACACTTTCTTTTTCTTGCTAGTGGCTTTACGTCGCACCGACACAGATAGGTCTTATGGCGACGATGGGATAGGAAAGGCCTAGGAGTTGGAAGGAAGCGGCCGTGGCCTTAAGGTACAGCCCCAGCATTTGCCTGGTGTGAACATGGGAAACCACGGAAAACCATCTTCAGGGCTGCCGACAGTGGGATTCGTCACACATTTTTAAATCGCTAATTTTGTGACTCAAATTTTCAGATAATCCCCAGCCATAAGACAATTATGTCAATTAGAATTATGTATGTATGTATTATGTATGTGAAGTAGGGAAACCCAAAAGTAAAATACTCGTAACTCAACTTGGGAAAGCACTGAAGACATGTGTTAAATAGTTGCATTTCAAAACAACAAACAACCTGACGAGACATTTTTTAAATTTCTTAACGACAAGTTCAGGAACTCGAAGAGTGTGAACAGTGAGTGATCGGCTAAAACTTAAGTCCCTGAGTATAAAAACGACGCGAAGGAAGAGCACATTGTTATAAAAATGTATGGGATAATTTTGACACAGAAGCTTCGAACCGATGCAGAGGGCGACCGGCTTGTCTCATCGGATCAGTTTTTTTGTCAATTCCTGCGTAAAGAAACTGACTAACTAATAAAGTTATGCTGAATTGATGTAATGAGACTTACTCTGGACGACGTTGTCACGATCGTCCAGAGGGACAGTCCCTAAATATCCCCGTCCGTACTGTTTTAGTGGCTTCCTTTAAATTATATAATCATCCATTATCAACTGAGGGTAGGAGTAACTTGATAGGGTAAACTTTAAGGAATTTGCGTCTTGGCATAAATCATCTCACGTTTTTTTTATCAAGGGCAATCGAATAAAAACAAAGGATTCAACCATGTATCATGGATGATTACGGACTTGGAGATTTCTTCACATTCCCATCTGACCACTTAAAGACTTTTGACGTCAAAACATCTTTCATTTCGGTCCGGTGCTTGGCGTGTACTTGCGCAGAAACGCCCGTCACAAAACGTGACGCCATTTTTGCAACGCTGACAGCACGTTAACGATATCACCAATATAATTATCTCGTTACAAAGGAGAACTCTTAAGCTATAATGTGACACCAAGAAGAAATATTGTGACGTCACCCGTCAAAAAAGATGGCCGCCAAATAAAACCCCATTTTCGCGGTACCGCGTTCAAGGGCAATCAGTATAACGTTCGAACAGTCGGTCCCATTTGGAAAAACAGTGTCTTATAGAAGCCTATGTAATATCCTACAAAAAATTTAAATTTTAACTAAAAATCATTTCAGTTGGTGAAGCCGTTAGGGATGAACGTCTCTCTGAAAGAATGAGTTTTTTTGTTTTGTTTTTACAAATTTTCATTATGTCCAAATTTAAAGCACAACAAAGGAAGTGAAAACCTAAGATTAAACCAAATTCAGCTCTGAAGGACCAAAATAATGTATCAGAAAAACATCGCCAGCGCAAGCGTCGAACGTCCAGGTGGATGTGGGCGATAGCATCAGTCGGTTGGGGGAAGCATTCACTAGACCAGATCAGAAGTTTTTACCCTTTTAAAGTCAACGGCAGTTCCTCCACCCATTTTTATCACTGACCAAGAGCTTTCGAGTGATATAAGAAAAATCAAAATCGGTTCGGTAGAACTTAATAAACGCAGTGTTGCCGGATCCCCCAAAATTTCCGAAGATCTTCCGATTTACAAAATATTCCAGAACATTAGGAATTAAATTCAAATCTTCCAATTCTTTCCGTCCTCGCTTTATAAACACAGGCTACTTGGTACAAGCATTTTTCACGGCTGCACATCAATACAATATTGTGTGTTTAACTGCCCTTCAACTGATATCGGTTTTAAAATAATTTAGAGTGCAATTATGATACTGCATAATTATTACATTGAGGACGAGTTCTTCAACACGCCGATGGTACAGGCGCTTGAAGTGCTCACGTGGAAGTGGTTGATAGTAACGATACTACTGTGGATCGATCGGGGAGGTATACACTGTGTTTATTAACACCATCAATATCAGACCAGATCAAAGTCAACGGCAGTCGTGGCCGATTTGTTTTATGATCATTCAGCCACAGCTTTCGAATGATGTAAGAATATTTCGTACCGGCACTGTTAAATGACAGCAGACTGAGCGGAGATATTAATACATGATCTACCTTATAATTCCTAGATTAATCGAAGAATAAAATTCTGCTAGGATTTCGAATTTTGTACGGTCCTTCTATGTCTCACGAAGAACCGCGGATATCACGGAAAGATAATGAGGAAGGAGAACGGGATAAGGATCTAGATGTTAGCCGCACTTCAAAAAAAATCATCGAAATCATCAGAAAGAGAGGAAGGTCCTTAGATGAGTGACTGAAACTCGTTCCGTGTTATCGTTCAATGTTAATGGTATAATCATTTAATTTTCAGTAAAGTAGGGCCTAATAAAAATTAGAATATTTCTCAATTATCTTCCGAAATAATCAACTTCTACCTTCTGATATATTATTTTTAGATCTTGCAACACTGCATTAATGTGTGTACCGTTAGTCTTTTACATAGCATATAGTATTGGTAAGAACCGGAATTTTAGGCAGTAATACGTTGGAAGGCAATCTTACCGAAACAAGTAACATGTTTACCCTGCCCGCAGAAAGGTTAAGCTATGAGATTTGCAGAAACGTTAGGGGTAAGGCCTATTGGAACCCCTGCAATTTATCTTACTGTCGCTATATTACGGAAGAGCAGTGCAGATGGCTCCTGCTAATAAAGAAAATTAATTTGCAATCAAACTTATTCCTGCTTAAAATTTCGCTGCCCATTGATTAGACATAAGTGAAATTTGAGTATCCCCCTCCCCCAACCCGCTGCCAAATTGAGAGCCACGGCAGGTGTAACAAGGATTTGCTAATAATCCTCTTATATTGTCTTTCTAATCTCTCAAATGTCCGTTCTTAGATTCAAAATTTAACTCTTTGAAATTGCTGGGTCACTGCATTTCTCCAACTTAATTAGCAATATCGATATATCAGAAACTTCGTTCAGTGCAAAGTAAATGCAGCCAAACCTCACAGGGAGTTGCAGGGCGAAGTTGAAAAGTTTCGTAGCAGCCCCGAAAGCTACAACGAGGTTACAAACAACTCTCAAATTAACAACTGCAACATTGTCGGTAGGAGAGAATTTGAATTCTACAATATGCACTGTTTAAGATCATCGATGCGTGAATCATGAAGAAAGACTTATTGCTGTTCACTGCCAATCATTTTTTTACATAACAGAGTGTTCACTATCGTACAAGATTATTTTTCTTATTAATTCAAATTTTCGGTAACAGTGGGGTGCCTTTGTCACCCAGAGCATAAATATATATGGTTATACAGGATGCAAACAAGAGTAATAATCTACGAGCTTTAAGTGAATAATTTGTCGTGATTGAAAAAAGAAGCCTAATGTTATAAGATATATTATTTTCCTGGATTATTCAATTAAATGTATTAAATTTTATTAAATACAGGTCTGTCATATCTGAAGGAATTTTATACGTGTGTATTGCACCATGGTTCGCAATAAACCGAGCTCGATAGCTGCATTCCCTTAAATGCGGCCAGTATCCGGTAATCGGGAGATAGTGGGTTCGAGTCCCACTGTCGGCAGCCCTAAAGATGGTTTTCCGTGGTTTCCCATTTTCACACCAGGCAAATACCGGGGTTGTACCTTAATTAAGGCCACGGCCGCTTCCTTCCAATTCCTAGGCCTTTCCTATCCCATCGTCGCCGTAAGACATATGTGTCGGTGTGACGTATAGCAAATAGCAAGTAGGTTCGCAATAACCTGACATCTGAAATAATGAACTGATGTATAAAAATGTCAATCAAATTTGCAAGTTTTTATTAAATTAACCGAAAGCAATGGTATGCATACCATTATATTTTTGTTTCCTTCCATTTTCAACGATGTAACAGGCTATGTAATTATCTTACTTTCAACTCCAATTGGCAATTATCGAAGGATAACTTTTGATCCCCCTTGGAACCTAGTGATACTGTTCTAATTCAGATCAATTATTTTAACATATAAACATTATTTCAAACGAAACTTCATTCATTTCGATATTATAAAAACTGAGAATATTATGTAACTTGTGCCATAACCTCCTATACTAAGTACGGAAGGATGAATATATTATTCATGAAAAGAATCATTATTACCAAGTGAATTGGCTATGTAGTCTGTGACATGAAACTCTAAGCTTACTTACAATATATGGCAGATTCTAACTGCACTATTGGCAGATCTGAGGATGAATTTCTGTGTTTTTAAGTCAAGGAGATGTCTGAATTAAGACCACGCATGCTAGCCTCCCAAACATATCCCTTTCCTATCCAAACTTTGTCGAATACCTGTATGTCTTACTAGATGTGGAGCTCTACTGTTTAAGCTTTTGGTCTTGGCAAATTCTAGATAACTTTAATCAGTCCCTCATTATTTGTATGAAATGTATTTATCAAAGCTGCTGAGCGTCGGTGATATGATTTTTTTGTCGCAAATTTGGGTTTTTGTCCTATAGGCGTAGTTTGCTTTCATCTCAGAATTAAGCAAACAAATTCTTGAAAAGGCGCTCATTTGTCTATCTGTAAGTCATAGAACCACATGAAGACAGATAAGGATAATTAATTTTTAAACGCATTCTTTACCTTGAGGGGAAATTAAATTTCAGTCAGGAGGTGTTAAGTAAGGAACTGTTAGAATGTGGAGTGGTAGCTTAAAGGAAAATCTAGGAAGGAATTAGCAAATATCTTCTTCGTCAATATAAGCCCTAGAAAAATATTTATCATCAAAGAAAGTGGACGAATCCAAACATTCTTATGATAAACACATTGAACTTGGGAAAATATTTCTACATACGAACGAAGATTTCCGATTATTCTGAGTAGTTACGTTCATGAACTGAAAGTTTTAGATCTTGGAAAAAAGTATTGACCGGGGAAGGGGGGATTTTTGGGAATTAACAGACAAGAATCCGGTGGAAGATGTGATTATTACTTTCATTGAAGAAGTTGAAGAGCATCATGACCGCGAATATTAGAAAAGCCCGGCAAATGTTAGTGTTTTGTATTCTGTTTGAGTCATCACTTTGGACATCAATAGGTGCTGAAGTCTATTACAAGCTTATGAGCCTTATGTTAGGCACAGTGCGGATTGAGGAACAAATTACCTGAATATATATTTTTTTTTAACTCAAATGTGTTCTCACATTTGCTGATCACATTTTAACTCTTAAATATATGGTGTGGAATGTCTGTAACATTGTTTTCAAAATGATTTGGGCGCCGCTCGAAGGAATTTCGTGACCTATTGCGTGCTTACCATGTCCTCCATGCATGACGTTAATAGAATGTCCTCTGCATTGTTTGCTCAGTAGTTTTCTGCACTGTGGATTTAATGTGATATCTGCTGATGAGGGGAAAGAGCTTCCAGCATTCTGCTTTGAGCTATAAGTTTGGAATTCGTTTAGCTTCACCAAAACCCTTATTTGAAGACTCAGTTCATCACTGTCCCAAGTGGAAACCGATGCAAGATTCCACATTTCGATGTCTTACTTATAAAACCTCGTATGATCCAAAGCTTTCCTGTCCGTTATTTTATTTAAGACTTGTCACGCCTCCCAGCCATATGGATATGCAGCCCATCAGAACAATTTTCATTGTGTTCATTTTCCTATGCACATGTGTAAAGGAAAATGAATCTTAAATATATAATACTGTAGGAGAGCATAAATTCGCATTACAAAGAGAATCCCTGCAATAAGGTTCATTTTCCTTTACAAAATAGCATAGGAAAATCTATACGACGACAATTATTATGATGGATAGCATATGAATATGTGGCTGGCAGGCGTGACCAGTCTTAGGAAAATAATGGACAAGAAGTGCATTGGGACATACGAGGTTTTAGAAGTAAACCATCCATTTGTTTATTGTGCAAAATGTAAACTCTTTCTTTGTTACAACAGAAACAAGAACAACTCTACGGGTTTCTATCGGCTTCCCAAAATGAAATAAATAATTGAGGGAAACTGAAAGCAAGAAATTCGGCTGAATCATGGTTTTCATCTACAGTTTTTGACAATAAATGAACCCAAAAGCATGTGTGAAAATAATACGTAGCAAATAAGTGGAAAGAAAGGAGAAGGGATAATTATTGTTTTATACCATCGTTGGTGGTAGGCTGCCACTACTGTAAAGGCCGCGGGGTTTAGAGGGTCTCGTAGACTTACAGTAAGTTGTTTTCACTGTTTCAATTTCTCATTGTAACGCCTGTTAGGCTCTTTTCTTTTCTTTCTTTTATTCCTTCATTATTCACTTTTCTCATTTCAAATCTTACTTTTGCACGTTTTTTCCGAATCCTGATTGATTTTTCCTTTTCCATTATTGATTTTTTAATATATATCCAACTGACCACGATGGGTTCACAACGACAAAAGTCAATCGGGAAAATAATCTGAAAAAAAAAACCGGAACAGTGATGAATTAATAATACTAATATTATTATTTGAATATGTACTGTTTTTGTCACCTCCGTACAGGCCATGAAGGCCCTTGGAGGAGTGGAAGGTAAAGGCTTCCACCATTGTTAACCTCGGCACGTGATGGGGTAGAGTGGTTAGCTCTACGTCCGGCGCCTTTTTCCCCAGGAATTAACCTGGTACTCATTTTTCGTGTAGGCTGAGTGAACCTCAGGGCCATATGCACCTCCGGAAGTGGAAATCTCGTTTCTTAAATTTTATGACTTCCTGACGGGGATTACAATCCACGTCCTTCCGGGCGAACGGAACACGCCTTTACCGCCTCGGCTAGGCAGCCCCTATATATACTGCTTAGCGAATAGAAATAAATTATCAGGGCTGTTAAGTTATTATTAATGTTGTATTATTATTAATTAATATTATATTCTATTATTATTATCTGTTATTAGTTTATTTTGTAAATATAGCTAAAAGTGCCAAGAAGAGGTACGAGAAGCTTTCAGTTTGTAAACCGGGCGAGTTGGCCGTGCGGTTAGGAGCGCGCATCTTTGAGCTCGCGTCCGGGAGATATTGGGTTCGAATCCCACTGTCGGCAGCCCTGAAGATGGTTTTAAGTGGTTTCCCATTTTCACACCAGGCAAATACTAGAGCTATACCTTAATTAAAGCCACGGCCGCTTCCTTCGCATTCCTAGGCCTTTCCTGTTCAATCGTCGCTATAAGACCTATCTGTGTCGGTGCGACGTAAAACAAATAACAAAAAGAAACATTTGCAATTCTATCATGGTTCTATGTAACAAGATTATTGTAAATAAATAGGGATTTAATTTTTTTACAAGTTGTGAAAACCTGTGGGACTTTTGCCTTTTCTTTCTCTAGGAACGTGATGATTTTATATCCTTCCCTGTTCTATTATTCTGACGAGTTCACAGAAAACCACCCTTCCTTCCAGTGTGATCGAGATCTTTGCAAAGGTTTGGTATAACTCTGGTTTGCCTTAAGTTGAATGTAAACTCGTTATCTGTTACATTAAATACAATTCCGGAAACTCAATCGTCAAAAACTGTTAGTGTTTCGTCCCAGTGCGGCATGGGCTCGACTGAGTTTTCTGAATTTTATTTAGCTACCTCAACCGGAAGCCATATTTTTGGTAATATGTTACATTGTTTCATTCCAGGATTTTCCTTCGAAACGTTTCCATTTCTCTTCTATTATCGAGAGGACCTTGCTGAGTCTTTCTATGAAGGGTGTACGATTCGAGTTACACTTATATTATCTTATGTCTGAATTTGAACTGATAAGAGATTTTTTGGAATTATTAATCTTTCGGCACAGTCTGAGAATGGTAACTGGATGTTTCTCGTTCTGAAGTAGATTTTTTCATAGGGGGTTCTGGTTAGAATCTCACTTGTGGGCTGTCCAAATATCTCTATTCAATGTTATTAAGATTATTGCCTGCTTTGACCATATCGGATAAGACAACTCTGAAAAGATTTATTATAGCAGAAACGTAAGAGCGGATTGTGACAAGTGAATCTGGTTGTATTAAGTTTCTTAGCCTTATGGATGCCTCCATTCTCATGCTATTCATGGGTCTTCTGCTGTAATCGTATTAACACATTCTTCTTCGAAGACTTCGTTGTTTCTTTACTATGATTCAAAGTAAGGAAAGATAGACTAATCCTATTATTTTGCCGCTTGAAATCACCACCAAATATCAGCTCGATCTGACCAACCCCTGCTAAGTTTGATACGTCTGAGAGTCGGTTACTAAGCCTATCAAGGTTTGTCCATTAACCAAGAGACGATGACGCGTCCAATTCTGTAAGAACTAATGGCGCCATCGCGGTAAGCTCGCATGCTAACAGCTTACGGGCGAGGGGACTGCGTACTTGAGCCTCACAAATGAAGGTACTGATCACCGTGGCTTAATTATCGAACACCCTTAAGTGATTTGACGATATACATTATGCAGCAATTTGTGCCTCAAGTCGTGATCCATAATACATAAAGGGAGAATATTCTCATTATCCAACATTACAACACATCAAATATATCAGCTACACTTTACTACACTCAAAAAAAGACTTTCGTTAAATTTAATGTCGACTTACTTGGGCACAAATTAGATTCCCAATGAAGACAATATTTATATGTTCATTTTTACAAAACATTCTTAGAGATTTTTTAACGACAAGATGTATAGAATAAAATGATTGCCCAGGATTCAGGAATCTCATCACCTGGCTGTTGATTAAATTAACAATTTAGGGGAAGCATGATTGATGTTGCAATTTTTTGACGAAGAAAATCGAATTTTCAATTTTAACCTTAAAAATCCCTCCACGTTTTCCTCTTTCAAATCCCGTCATCCCTTTTGCTCTTACGCCATTTTTAAAACTCTGAATGCCGGTTTTAAAGCGTACCGTCACGGCGTATATAGAGCAAACATACGCCTCTTTCTCTCTAGTTATCAGACAATATTGGCTTCAAATTTCTATCGGGCTACCATTTAAACAATACCACTAAATATATCGATGTATTACTTCTAAAACCTCGAATCTTCCAATGCCCATTAAAACAATTTTCGTTGTGTTCAATTTCCTATGTACATGTGTAAAAGAAAATTAAATACATTATACTGTAGGAGAGCGTAGATTCTCCGAGTAAAGAACATCCCTACAATGCGGTACGATAAGGTTCATTTTCCTTTACATAATAGCACAGGAAAATGAACACAACAAAAGTTATTCTGATGGACTGTATATAAATATGTGGCTGCGAGGCGTGACCAGTCTTAAGGAATGAAATGGGTTAGAGGAGCATTGGGACATACGAGGTTTTAAAATTAAGCCATCGATATTTACCTTGCAGTAGGTCTAGACTGTGCAAACGAGGAGACAGAAGACCAAGGGATTAATTTACAGTTCAGAGCAGTTTTAATGCAAGTATGTATCTTAAAACTTTCAATTGCACTTTTCTAGTTTTAAAACATTATCAGCTCACTGTCATATACAAAATGCTCCTCATGACAGAGTTCTTACCAGATTCACATGAAGTTTTCTGCTAAAGGTTCAATATGTACAGGAATTAAAGGTAGTTGTGCATTTTATCATCAGTTGTATAATACTTTCACAGTTTTGTCTCCAACAAAGCACCAAACTAGATTTTTGCCTATTATATGAATGATGAAAAATTGAAAAACTTATTTTTCTCCAGTAATTTATACAACAAATACCAGCAGATTTCTTCTAAACGGAAGTAGCAAAGACTAGTGTCTGGAGAAGACCTAACTACAAATTACACCACATATACATGTGCTTTGGCATCCATGCGTTCCCTGGGAAGAAATGTCTGACGAATGGGTTACACAACCCAAGTGATGACTCTGTCTTCCCTGTTATAGTTATTACGTAATGAACGGTTCCAACGGAACACAATCTGTCAGTGCCTTTACTGATGAAAGAATTGTGAAGATGTACATGATTCGCTATATACTGTTGTGACTACTCTCATTAATTTTAAAATGTGAAACTGAATTAAAATGAAACACAATATTAAAATATTCATAAAATATAGTACTCAATAGTCGGACTCTGTATTCACACTTAGTTCTTACCAGATTACTTACACATACAATTGTTGATGGGCGCCAGCTACAAATAAATGTAACAATAATAGAATTAGAGTCCTGAATATCTCTAGGGTGTGAGGTAATACGCTACTTTGATAGCATAATATATAGGTTCTGGGAAAAGGAGATTGGCGTTCGGTTTTCCAATTAAAATTTGAGTGTAGCTGAACTACTATAGAAATGAAACAATCAATTATATTTGATATTAAACAAAATACATATTCTTTAATAAACGAGTGAGATTTATTGCGATAATTCAAAAGATAATATAAGACTCTGATATTATTAAACGAAATTCTAGGCATAAAATTTGAAATTTGAAGTTGCACAAGAAATTTATCCCTCACTGGTTCGCTTTACAGTACTTTCAACACTTTGACTGTTATTACGACATATTCCTTTGAATTGGTACCAGCTATAGGTATCTCAAGCCTAATTTGGTGATGTATCCTTTTAGTTTCACCAACGAGATATAGTATGGCTTGAAATTGTATTTACACTTCACAATCAACTTTACAAGTAATTCACTGGTAACTGTTAGTCTGCATTACGACAATTCAATATTCGGCTTTCACCTGACACAAGAACTCGGCCGAACAGATGCACTAAACACACTCCGAACATATAATCCATTTGGTCACTGACGATTACGTATCCATATCACTGTTCTCCATTCGTCTCCTTCCAATAGACTCCAATTGACTTCATGGCAAGTCTCTCTAACCAACTCCTTTCAACCAACTGAACTATCCAACTGACTGCCGCTATAGGATACAGCCCATATATATAGACATAAGTTGTCACCGGCATGTCATCTCTCAAAATAACTATGATGTCACTCCCACGCAGCTACAAATGTTACATATTGTGTTGAAATAGCCTGAGGCACACTAGGAGTTCCCTAAATATGACCTCATCGCTAAATGCATACAGTGACAGAGTGATGACTCGACAGTTACTGTAACAGTATTACACCATGTGTCGCAATGCTTTAAAAGGTAGTATCACAAATAATATATGCATATCTGATGTTAGGCATTAAGTCTTACTCTACATAATTTTGATGCTAACACACACACATATAAGCCTATATATTCACAATAAATTAAATACAATAAAGCACGCGGTAGTCAATTAATACATACCGAAATCAATTTATAGAACTGAATCAAACAAATAATAATAATAATAATAATAATAATAATAATAATAATAATAATAATAATAATAATAATAATAATAATAATAATAATAATAATAATAATAATAATAATAATAATAATAACAACGAATGCTTGCAACGGCATTTGAAACGTTACACTATCTATGGATATTACAGTACATTAGATTTCACAGTATATTATATATGCACATTGTGCTTAAATTAATATTAAATATAACCCTTTCAACATTCTTATTATTATTAGAGTATTCTCCCAATATTGGAAGACATTAAGCAAATAACTCAATCGGTTATTCTGTGGGATCATCATCTTGTTGCAATAGGCTTTCGTTCTTTCCGAGAAGGCTTCTTTACGTTCTTCTGACCACTTTGATCTCTACTGTTTTTGTTGTGGTTACTCTGATGTAACTTCCCCATTGTGTACTTTACTGTATGTCTAAAAATAGTAATACCGAGCTCGATAGCTGCAGTCGCTTACGTGCGGCCAGTATCCAGTATTCGGGAGATAGTAGGTTCGAACCCCGCTATCGGCAGCCCTGAAGATGGTTTTCCGTGGTTTCCCATTTTCACACCAGGCAAATGCTGGGGCTGTACCTTAATTAAGGCCACGGCCGCTTCCTTTCCAGTTCTAGCCCTTTCCTGTCCCATAGTCACCATAAGACATCTGTGTTGGTGCGACGTAAAGCCAATAGCAAAAACATGGTAATTTATTAATTATTATTATTATTATTATTATTATCATTAATATTATTATTATTATTATTATTGTTATTATTGTACGCAATCACATAGGAATGTGCCTGCAGTTTGTACCGTGTCTACCGACTGCCCTGTTCTCGTTATTACTTAATGACTTTTTCCAACAGAACACAATCTCTCACTTGTCAGCATATTTGCTAAAGACTGGTGAAACAACTGTCAAATGATGTATATGATCCGCTATATATCTTCGGACTTTGTATAAGTATATAATGCTTGTGTGGATTTCACATTATATTATAAATGCACATTGTGCTTAATAAATATTTTTTAAAATAGTATGTACCAGATTGCAAAACCCAGGTTATTATTAAGTATATGAGTAATTTTGACAAGTCTGTCAAATAATCACCTAAAAAATCATGAAAACTGTGCAGCAAGGAGCATTTTCCACGCAACATTTTGATGTCTTACTTCTAAAACCTCGCATCTCCTAATGCTTTCCCTGTCCGTTATTTTTCTTAAGACTGGTCACGCCTTCCATGTTCCATATTTCCGTCATGTTTCCCTTAAGCTGGCATATTAGTTACTGTCGGCCTAGATTGCTAATATAGATGTTTACAAATAGGGATGTTAGTTGGTACTTTTTGTTGTAAATTCAAAACCGTCAATCGTTCTTTGAGCAGAATGTACAATCGACGGCACAAGAATTGCCCGTCGCTAAAGAGAATCTCTTTCAAAATTCCCTTGTTTGAAATAGTATGAACATATTTTGTAGGTGGTAGGATTACAAGTATAATCTCTTCAGCTATCCAGAGTTTACGAATATCCTCGTGCATCGAGAATGTATAAAATTAAATAAGTTATTTATTTTTCCCAGCTAATTTTTGTGTATGTAATGGATTCTTGTATGGAAAGTTCATCATCAAAAGTTATAGTATACTTTTATTTAGACTACCAACGGCCGTAGCCGTGTTGAAACACCGGATCCCGTGAGATCTCCGAAGTTAAGCAACATTTGGCGTGGTCAAGATTTGGATGGATTACCACGCGCTGTTGGTGAGGGTAAGGGAATGGAGGAGCGGAAAGGAGCTGGCCACGTAAACTCCGGCTCAGGCACACCCCCAATGGATGTGAGCTGCATGTACCATTTCAGCCACATAACAGCCCTCCTGCCATTCTTAAATTTCTGGCAGTACCGGGAATCGAACTCGGGCCCCCGAACACCTCAGCTAATAACACTAACCGTTACGATAGAAACTGTAGAAATATTATAGCTCTGGGGCTTTTGCTGTGCCAAGAAAATAATGTGAAACTGTTTACATTCCACAGAGAACATTGCTCAGCATCTTGAGAGGAAAATCTCATATATTCTTCACGAGCAAGACTTCTCTAATAATGAGGGTTTGCATTTAATAATGCATTAACGTTGGTTTTAAAGTAAGCTGTCCTTTATCACCAGGTGTCTTACGGTGTGGTAGCCTGCTGAATGGAAGATGAAGACCCCATCATAGCCCCAATTAAGGTATTTTTTGTTACATCGTACGTACGTACGAAGTAAACAGAAAGGACATCAGATGAATCAGGAACAAATATGGTAGAAAATAAATAAGAAATAAAATAAAATACATTTAGGAAAAGACGCTTGAAATTTTACGTACATATTTGAGAATGAGTAATTAGATATTGACTGAGAGAATTCTGAACCTTGCTGTATAAATGAAAGTAAAACACTTGGAAAAGAACTTCAAGAAATAGGCATCACAAATGACGTTGTACTAGACAGATCTAATTTTAAAAATTTAGTCGATAATCACGTTTTTACACACCATCCAAGCGCTACCACAACAAACACCTGGTTACAAGATCGCAAGGAAAGTCACAGCGAGAAGATGAAGAGATTTTGGGAGAAGAAAAAGGCATCTGTTGTAACCAAGGTTGAGATTTACAAAACACAACTTTATTATTCGCTTCAAATGCAAAATACACTATTTACACAAATAAAAATGAAATTTAACTTGAAGCAAAATGAATTAAGAATCTTGAGAAAGAGTCTATCTTTTGTACACTATATACAGGTTTGCAGTATTTACATCCACTTCTATCTCGAAAAGATAGTCCTTGATATGAAAGTCGATAGTCGAAAACTATCCGAAGTACTGACATAAATGTTTAGGAAAGTCCTTCCTTGCTGAGTTCATAAAAGCAAGTTCAATGTTGGAAGAATTCTTACTTAGCGAAACTAAGGGAGCTTGCATTAATTAGGGAAATATGACGGTATGTAATAGTATGACTGGATATGGGCAGCGGAATAAGAGGAGCGGTGACCAGAGGTGAGACCTCGTACTGCCAGAAATTCAGTCCACCTGGCCGAAGCACATTTTCAAGAGGAGTAGCCTCCGTGCTCGACGTAGGGTGTATTCTGGAGCTGGACACCGGGGCAAGTGGGCATCTGGACAGGCTGGGAGTTCCTCTTTATAGTACACACACGATGGTTCAGGCACGCGCACTGAGAGCTGCGCGTCGAGGCTAGAAGAATGACACACTGGCGCGCGTGTAGCTGGCTGGCGGAGCGAGAAGGGAGCGCCGGACATACAACACCATCGATATCAGCTAAATAATTTCAATCACGCTCCTTTCTCGGGCGTAACGAAGGATGAGGAAGAAAATGAATAAAATCAATTGTGAAAGAAGGAAAGAAGGACGTACTACAACGACGTTGAAAACATGGGAGTTGAACAACCACTGTGTGGCAGAAATACTTACCCGCAACACATGAATAATCAAGAACGACAATTCTTTGAATGTATTCACCGAATGTCCTAGGAGGTCATACTCCGGTCAGCTGAAGGAGTTTGTGTGTGCTTCTGACGGGGTTGTACAATGGTTCGACAGCTTGGATTTAAGTTTATGAACTGTTTTAGAGATTGGTTGATTGTTTAAGGTGTTACATTGTTTTGTTTTTTTTTGATATTTGTATGTAGAGTTATGTACTAGCCATAAGCTAAACAATAAATAACGCATTCTTGAGCCTTGAATGCCAATACTATACCGGCCAATGTTCTGAGCTGAAATATTTAACCTATCGGCTTTAGCAGATGCAACGATGTCATCGATACCGGGGAGAAACCTCCCATATGCAACAATGGGTGAAAAGGAGATGTTGATACTACTGGAAAGCTCGAACCGTGCTCTACAGTCTGAAGAAAACATCCTATGTGACATTTCAGATTTCTAGCTGCTATTACAAAAATATTCTACCTCCTACCTGGAAGATCGAAAAATAAAAATCCACAGCCCGTTTCTAGGCATTTGACTGTGTCAGGAATGGAATTAATGAATTAAGCCCCCATCTTGAGGCTAGGAAAAGAATCGTGCCGGCTACCGAAGCCTGTCACACTCCTCTGGGGCAATGATTAATGACTGACAGATGAAATTAAATGATATTGGAGAGTGTTGCTGGAATGAAAGATGACAGGGAAAACCGGAGTATCCGGAGAAAAACCTATCCCACCTCCGCCTTGTCCCGCACAAATCTCACATGGAGTGACCGGAATTTGAACCACGGAACCCAGCGGTGAGAGGCCGACGCGCTGCCGGCTGAGCCTCGGAGGTTCACACCTAACGGATTATTACATTAACTCATGCTAACATAAAAGAAGTGAAACATTGTATTGTGCAAGTAACTGCTGAGTGAGAGTGTGAGTTACATGTACGAATCTACAAGCGCGTTTATGTGTGTTTGAGTGTGAGATCTTGTATTTATGTACTGTACCATTATTCCTATTGTTATTGTAACCTGTACTGTTAATTTGGTAAATATTTTAGAATAATAGGCAAAGCAAGCTAATGAAATACATCTCTTACGTGTCATTTCGCAATAAAAACAAAAACTCCTATCTGCAACATCGAACAAAAATGATATTAATTTTGTAGCGAATATAAACATTCTTAAGTTATTTAAACATCAAATAGAAACGAAGGGCTAATCATAAACAAGAATTGTTCATAATGTTGGTTTCTCCTGCAAAATTTTATGATTTACACATAGGCAGCGACGATATACATTTATCCATATACAAATTATTTCCTTCTTTATGCGAGTCAGAAGTGCATTCACTCTAATAATATAATACCAAATTCAAATAAGTAGCCAATATAAACTATGAGGAGCATTGCTGAAGTTACACAGTCCCTGCCGAAATGTAACCACCTCAAGAACATCAGGTATCGGTGACTAGCATAAGGTCCTGGTGCAGGAGAAGATATTCTTTTAGCCCTGTTAGCATTATACTATCGCAAGATGTAAGAATCTCCAGTCGTTTCAGACGTTCAGCTTATCGAGAACTTAGACTATCCATTATCCAGGTCAGTGGGTAGGGCCTGTACTTTGATGAATCGAGTGTCAGGCCTAGGACGAAAGGTCTTATGGCGACGATGGGATAGGAAAGTCCTTGGAGTGCGAAGGAAGCGACCGTGGCCTTATTTAAGGTACAGCCTCAGTATTTGCCTGGTGTGAAATGGGAAACCACGGAAAACCACCTTCAGGGCTGCCGACAGTGAAGCTCGAACCCACTATATCCTGGATGCAGGGCTGAGAGCTACTCACCACTAACCGCATGGCCAACTCACCCGATCGAACTGAAGACAACCCGACATTCTTCTCCTCCAAGAGATCTTCACAAAGGACAATATTATTTCTTGACATTAACTGCAACGATGCCGAAGCGGATTGATCTTTCCTGGGAGGGCTATATAACAGCCTTTTCCAATCCTAAATATAGCTATTCTGCTATCCAAGGAAAGTGCAAGAAGCGTGATTTCTTGATATCAAAGAACGAGACCAGTGCTGTATTGAATAAGAAAGGCAAAGGCAAAGGCCTACCGGGCTTAGTTCCAGAGGGGAAATCCAGGAAAATCCAACATCGGCCACCAGCCTTACACCAGACGTGGTGAGGATAGTGAAAGTCCTTGTCTCAGATGGTAACCCTGACCCCCAAGGGACTATCGCACGTATATTATGGATACCTTTTCCACCAGTTAACACCATAATCAAGAAAGACCCATAATTAGAGAAACTGCACAAGCGCCGAGTTCACAAGCTGTAATGTCACACTAACGCAAGAAAGCTGTATGAGGGCTATCTGGCAGGGGACAGATGGAAAAATGTGGTGACATTAGACGAAAAATATGTGTACCTTAGTGACGGTAACAAACCCCGCTCAATTTACTACCGCCCTAGAGACAAACAAATTTATCAAACATTGTGTAAAGAATAACAAGAACGTTTACCAAGGGGTTTCATGAACATCGCTGAGTACTGATAGAATCGCAAGTTAACCATTCGCCGTGTCGCTACTAATGTGAAGGGAAACTCTACATACCATCAGCAAGAGGTTTCAACACCCATTTACAACCCAGCACTGTATGGCAGGGCGAAAAATCAGGTGTGTGTACATCAAGATAAAGCATCCAGTCACACCTCTCGTTCGAATCGTCTGTTTAGAGAGAGGGAAGGCAAATGGAAACTGAAATTCCGGTGACTCCTAAAAAAGGCCGTAACAATAGCCTCTGGAAAGCCTGACAGGAGGAGTGGGGTAAGATAAACATGCTAGCTCTGCGAAAAAGTCTGCTGCAATGGAAATTACTGTGTCGGGCTATATGCAGAAATGCTGGATTTACAACTGAGCATGAACGATGGTGGAGACATGGCTCTTCGTAAGCTAATTACCCTTCAAACAAGGTCCTCAGAGAACCCGAACGACCTCCTGCAAAGCCTTACATCTGATGTTTTAAATGCTCTATTGGCGTAATGAAATCTAAGTCCTACATCGTTCACTTAACACTCTCCATTGTATAATACCACTTACATAACAATGTACAATGATATAATAGCAAATACTTGAAAAGTTAATTTTATAATATTGTTGAAGGAAGTAGACAGAGAATAGCAACTGCAGCAGTCTTTTTAAACACACTGGATGTTCTAATATGTTGCCTCGTTTGTATTCTCTCGTGTCAAAAAGTAGATATAATACAAATGTTTCGTTAAATAAGACATATACAATTTAATAATATATTTTTAAAATCACTCTTTCTGAGAAAGTACATATACAGTGTGATTGATTCGAAAAAAGAAACCTGGCACGCTTATAGGAAATTGAGTTTCGATTTTCATCACATTTTTGAACATCATGGTTTGCACTGCACTTTACTTTGTACAAACAAATACAATAATAATATTCGCACGTGGGGAGTCCAACTCTTCAATACGGTGGACATGGTTGAGTCTCATGCGTATCACGTTGATGGCGGTCAACTACTGTATGGTTTTGTAGATATATTAGTTTAACGTGCAACATAATATTGTCCTTTGTGAAGATCTCTTGGAAGAGAAGAGATGTCGGGTTGTCTGTAGTTCGATCGGGTGAGTTGGCCGTGCGGTTAATGGCGAGTAGCTCTCAGCCTTGCATCCAGGATATAGTGGGTTCGAGCTTCACTGTCGGCAGCCCTGAAGGTGGTTTTCCGTGGTTTCCCATTTCACACCAGGTAAATACTGAGGCTGTACCTTAATTAAGGCCACGGTCGCTTCCTTCGCACTCCAAGGCCTTTCCTATCCCATCGTCGCCATAAGACCTATCCGTGTTGGTACGACGTAAAACAAATTGAAAACAATTGTGTCTGCAGTTCGTAAAACTGTGTCCGTAAGGAACTGTCATTTATGTAACTTCAGTTGGATCTTGTGACTTGAGCTTGTGATCTGTTTAAAAGAAGTTCCAGGTTGCCCATTTCTCCGTGTGATCAGAAGGTTGGGATTATTTTGCTTCCGTCCAGTCTGATAACTTGCAATTTTTTCACCTGTCGATTTGGGCCGTCTCTTCTGATCCTTCTACAGGATGTGAAAAGGTTGAAATCCAAAGAGTAGATTTGAAATAATTTTTTTTTATTTTGCTAGTTGCTTTACGTCGCACCAACACAGATAGGTCTTATGGCGACGATGGGACGGGAAAGGGCTAAGAGTGGGAAGGAAGCGGCAGTGGCCTTAATTAAGGTACAGCCCCAGCATTTACCTGGTGTGAAAATGGGAAACCACGGAAAACCATTTTCAGGGCTGCCGACAGTGGGGTTCGAACCTACTATCTCCCGAATACTGGATACTGGCCGCACGACTTCAGCTATCGAGCTCGGTGAAATAATTCTCGTTGATAACGCCTTTCACTATAATAGTACAGGCTACAAATTATTGTTTTATATTATCCTTAGGAATGACGGATGTAACTCTGTAAGGGACTCGACCACAAATTTCAACGTACTGTATGCGGCACAGCAAATGATACTAAAATTACGTCTAGAGCTCGTATGTTTAGGCAGTAACAGGTCTGAATGCAAACTAATTTTGCTTGTACGAAGTGTTGTCTAGCCCGTTCATCCATAGTGTAGCAAGAGCAAGATAACTTCTAGGGGGGTCTAATAGTCCTGGCCCCTAATGTTTATGCAACACTCACAGCAGAACTGTCGCCGGTAGAGAGTATACTAACAGTGAGATTAACAAATTATAGGGGTTCAAATAGGGCTAGCCCCTAATGTTTATGGAAAACTCATAGCAGAGCTGTTGTCGGTCTAGAGTATACTAATAGTGAGATTAAACAAATTCTAGGGGTTCAAATAGGGCTGGCCCCTAATGTTTATGCAAAGCTCATAGCAGAGCTGTTGTCGGTCTAGAGTATACTAATAGTGAGATTAAACAAATTCTAGGGGTTCAAATAGGGCTGGCCCCTAATGTTCACGCAAAACTCACAGCAGAACTGTCGCCGGTAGAGAGTATACTAATAGTGAGATTAAACAAATTCTAGGAGGTTCAAATAGGCCTGGCCCCTAATGTTTATGCAAAACTCACAGCAGAACTGTCGCTGGTAGAGAGTATACTAATAGTGAGATTAACATAAATTCTAGGGGTTCAAATAGGGCTGGCCCCTAATGTTTATGCAAAACTCATAGCAGAGCTGTTGTCGGTCTAGAGTTTACTAAGTGAGCGTAACATAACTTCTAGGGATTCTAAGAGACTAGGCCCCTACTATTTATGCAAACCTCATAGTTAAACTGTTGTCCGCGACATGACATGCTTCTTACTCGCTTCAGTTAATGCCGCGTTCCAACGGGGCGTGACACGCTTGAATCTATTACGCATTCGTAAGCCACTACCCGTGTGAACGCGGTGTAGTATGCTTGCCTATGACGTCAAACATCTCACAATTCGGTTGTGAAGGAATCAAATATGCTTCATTTTCAGTCCTGAGCCACCTGGCTTTGGTGAAGCAAGATGTCTAGTGAGCTTGTTTTTAGATTTAGTGACAATGACACTATACGACTTTTGTAACTACAACGGTGTATATCAAAGGCAACTGTTCTGTACAATCCAACATTGGATGACTACATCGAGATCTGGAGGGCAGCAGCTGCTAAACGAATTACTGTTACCCTAAACATACTATGATTTGGACCAGAGGAAGTGATTGTGAAATTTAAAAACTTGAGAAGTTCTTTTTGTGAGCAATTGAAGAGAATTACTGATAAAAGTGAGAGATCAGGATAGTCTTACGATGAACTCTAAAACCCTAAAGTTGCTGGATTTATGAAAATGAACTCTTTTCATTCGACTTTACGTTCAAACAACTTGCAACATCCACTGGCTTATCCACCATCGCTCTTGCCTATTTTTTCTTCGCTGCAAGATACGAAAGACTTCATTCGCTAAAAGTAAACTCATAACCACACATCCTTCTGCAAATAACTCGTACATGGCCACGTTTCTACTATTTCGTTCTTTCCGTGTGAACGGATCACGCATTCCATTAATCATTAACCGATGTGGAGCAACCACGAAAGCGTAATTGGCTCAAATGTGTCACACCACGTGGGAACGCGGAGTAAGTTTGCATTCTAATCTATATAGGCCTAAGCCTAAACATTCGGATCTGGCCAGAGAGAGGGCGTAACTTTCTAGGTGGCCCGCCCTTCCCCTTTAGGGCGGAGAATGAAGACTTATGATGATGAACATGCCCGGCTCCATAGCTAAAAGGTTAGCGTGCTGGCCTCTGGTTCGAGGGGCGCCGGGTTCGATTCCCGGCCAGGTCGGGGATTATAAGCTTAATTGGTTATCTCCACTGGCTCGGGGACTGGGTGTGTGTGTGTGTCTGTGTCGTCTTTGAATAGAAAAGAAAAACAAATACATAATAATAAAAAAGAAGTAATCAGTAAAAAATCTAGAATATGTATTTGAAAATATCTATATAAGCCTATTAGCCATCTGTAGATACGGCGTAAACTTCTAGGTGGCCCGCCCCTCCCCTTCAGGGCGGAGAATGAAAACTTTTATGATGAAGTTGATGAACATCCGGACTCTAATTATTACTCATCTGCCGTCAAGTATCTCTGCCTACGAAATATATATTTATTGTTTGTCATAGTCTGATATATTGTCAAGTTAGTATTGTGTTGATTTCTGCAATTATGGTTCTCACAACAGACCATACGGCTCGGGAGGTCAGAATGGGCCGATTTTGCTTCATGTTAAAGAACAGTACGGCGATCAATTTAATAAGGAGTCACCAAATAACGGAACAATGTTAACGATAAGATATCTATTAGGTTCAACCTTTTCAATACTAATTAGGTACGTGTTTATGTTACAAATACCTTTTATTCAACTTGGGGACCAGTTTCGACATATATAATGTCATCATCAGCCATAAAATTCACAAATATATAAGCAAAAACATAATCTGTAACTGACCATTCACACCATGTGTTATAACAGAAGAGTAACGTGTTAATAATTAAATCTGGCGCAGTGACACATTGAAGTAAGCATAAAGTCTCTCACTTTTCAAAGAATAAAGAAGGTTCTTCAATATGTAGACTTTGTGCATCCGATAGACTTTCAAAGTAAAGAGTCATTCTGTCAGTTGCACTCCACCAGTAAGGTGTTTGTACATTGCGCGCAAGGTTCTATTGGTTCCTACTTGAATTGGGAGCATTCTTTACAGCATAGCAAGATTTTATTATATTACAAGAATGTCGAACAGTTCTATCAACATTTAACCTCTGTTGTGGGTTTATTGGACATCATGCAAGAAAGATTCCCTCTGCACCAATGTTGAACTTTATATCTTCTAGAACTCAATAGAAACATATGAATTTCACTTTAAAACGGGCATATTACGATTTTAAATGTGCAATTTTAGAATATTCGTCAACAGAGCTAATTTTATTCAATTTTACAATAATTGTATGATAAATATTCATATAGTTTAAGTATACGTGACATAATTCCAAAGATTGTATTTGTCACTGATAAACATAAAATTGTTACATCTATAACAGTTCATAGATACACCATTTTATGTGCATCATTCCATCACATACTCAGTTCATTCTTTTATATTTCATTCCACCGTGTAATTCTGTTTTAAGACGCTGGCATATACATATGCATCTTGGCTAGGCTGATGATGACCCATACAGGGTCGAAACTAGTACCTCGTAACTTCTTGTACTGTTTTTGTAAACATCGCAATTTATGTAAAGTACTGAGTAGGTGGATTAAACCTTGTATTTATTTTATATGTAATGTCCTGTTATGTAATCATAAGGATAGTTTTGTGTTGTTTTGAAAACTGTATGCAATTTGACATAAATATCTATACAGGATGAAGCACGTTAACGAAGTTATATTTTAAAATAAATAAGATACGCTTATTTAAACATTCCTTCCTTTGTGCTTCCTGAAATTGATATACGAGTATTTTAAGGTTAGGTTCTCCTACTTCGATAACACGTTCTACTGAAAAAATTCTACAGTTCTAGCTCTTGAGGCAAGCAACTCAATGTTGACTACATCCTAGGGATATGCGCTACGAATTTTAAGTAAATAAAGTATAATAAGGTATGAGAATATATTCTTTATTCCTAAATATTACAATCCTTTCCTTAATCATCCCTGTCCGGTCGATTAGATCATCAGTTTGCCTTTTTCTACCCCTACGAGCGCTAATGTGAGTCAATACATTGTGTCACTTAAGCACCACTACGAGCGCTAATGTGAGTCAATACAGAGTTTCACTTAAGCACCACTACGAGCGCTAATGTGAGTCAATGCATTGTTTCACTTAAGCACCACTACGAGCACTAATGTGAGTCAATGCATTGTTTCACATAAGCACCAGTACGAGCGCTAATGTGAGTCAATACAGAGTTTCACTTAAGCTCCACTACGAGCGCTAATGTGAGTCAATACCGAGTTTTACTTAAACTTTTATAACTACATTAGGTGCGGATATTTTCCAAACACAATAAGAAATCGCCCAAGAGTACTGAACCAAGGAATATGTGACAGAAATAATTATGTAAATAACTTAATTTTTCTAGGATTTGAAACAAAAAACGAGTAAAGAAACAAGCGATTTCGGGCTGTTCTTCCGGAACTGCACTTAGGCCGGAAGTGATTTTCGAAATTTTTAAAAGTTTGATAGAGCTGTCCAAGACTTACAATTTGGAAACCTTTTCGGGTCCTTTAGCCCTTCTACGTTTGGCGCAATTGAGGAAATTGCTTAATTTTTTTCATAGTATTGGGACCGATACTTTGTCTGGTAAGAAATATTTTCAAGATTAATAATGGATAGGAAGAGTATTGTGGAATACGAGATATTGCTCGCGTACCGTTGATATTTACATTCGTTTGACCAATGAATGCCTCCGTCCAGCAAAACAATGCACTACATATGAGTGGTTAGGTGTCCTCGAAGATTACACTGATATACCGTATGCGGAGATATAAACAAAAGGTTGTAGCTGACGAAGGATAACCAGTAATGGTGTGTGTGTTTTACAGCACGCTACTTTAATGAATGGAGGTACTATTAACATACCACGAGGCGAGAGAAGGTAAGAAGAAAGAAAAAAAAAATTCGAAGGTGTTTTTATAAGGGAGTGTGGTAGTGACGGAGAGGGGGGATCGTCAATGAGTCAGCCATTACTGGGTAGGCAGTAACTTAGCATCACGGTCTGGCCAATCACAAACCAGATTACAACCTGCAATCTCCAATCACAACTCAGCACTTCAATTATCATGTGTCACGGAGGTATTCTGTATACGAGTGAGAAATTTTTGTTTGGATGGAGAAAAAATGTGCATTTTTTTATTATTCAATTTTTCTCTCCCTCTTTCTATGACCTTCCTTCCCCCCTTTCCCCTCCGTACATCCTCTGTTTTCTCTCACAGTCCCCCTGCACCCTCCCCGCACCAAGTTCATAGTGATCATAACTGGAGCTTAGAAGAGCGAGGAAGCTTGGCGGGAGGTAATGAGACTGCAGAGTGAAGGGGAAAGGGGCTGAAGCCAAGATTGCACGAAGGGAGAACAGAGTAAGGGGAGGCAGATATCTGCACATCGCTCAACAACAGTCCTTGTTTTGTTTTTAACCGGACTGTGTCAACGTATCACAACAAACAAACAAACAAACCTGCAGGTCTACTTAAGAGTTTACATATACCTCAGAAGAGAATTATTTTCACTTCTCTGTAAGCGAGAACACACGATGCTTCAGAAGTGAACGACGACCCAGTAGTACTAAAGTAAACGCTGACATTTGAATTGTTATTATTATTATTATTATTATTATTATTATTATTATTATTATTTCCGCGGAACAGAGAGGGGAAGGAAGCATCAGGGGTGAATTTCTGGACAAGGACTAACCAGAATTTAAGTTTAGCTAACACAATCACATTTTTAACCTTATTTCTTTTCCTTCACTGTCTTGAACAAAATTAAACAATAACCGCAGTTGGGAAGGTACTTTCAGTTATTCGCAAAAGAGCTGAGCCACTCTAGAATTTACATAGATTAATCTGGAAAATGTACACATGAGGAGCTCCAAGGCTCAAAATATTTACAATAGTGTAATACATTAAATACAAATCGTGTTGAGTGCCACAGTCAAAGTCTTTGACCCACGGATATTCAGAAACTAGCAAGGGGAAGGTAACCCTTTCTGGAATTTACACAGTAAAAAATACGGAAGCCTTAGTTTTCCCAAGATTTACAATACGCAGGGTTTCTAACCCCGAGAGTTTGTTTTACATCAGAGTAGAGTTAGCCCCTTGTGGGCTACGAATCATCAACCATAACCGCTTTGGTCGTCATCACAGTCGAACAGTAGTACACTGCTCTGCAATTACCCGTACACAACTGCTATGAAAGCTACCCTGGAAAAACAAACTATTTGCCGAGGTAGCCTATATGGCCCACGCTACTCGGCCAAAGAAAGAGAAAATGTACGGTTTAAATTTACAAGGCCGAGAGTACACTGTGAAATGCAAGCGAAGTTCAAGCACTCCAAAATAATTTAAGAAGCAAGATCGCTAAATGGGTGTCTGGCCCTATGTCGCAGAGGTTAATCCCATACTACAGGGTGACTAAGTATTAGAAGGTAAAAAACTAATAAACAAAAGAAAATTTAGATGGTTGAAAACTTATGTCACCCTACACAAATTTAGAGGAAGGTTAACGAGGGTAACCACTCCTGCTTCCTTACAATTCAACTATTTCCCCAAGGGAAACATCTAAAGACGAAAGTTGCATTTCTTCTCGAAAGAGAAAACCCTACATATAATTTGAGAACGGAGCCGGCGACCTAGCAGTTACATACGAGCTTCACACCCAATAGATCACTTCATAACGTATACTGGCATACCTTGTCTATTTAGATGTCATGATGTCTAAAACCCACCTCACGACTCCCGAAAGAGGCGGCCCCTCTCCACAGTTTGCAGTATACACACTAAAACTGCCGCAACATCAGACACACTATATCTTCAAAGCTCGCGTCTTAAATAGGAACTTCGGCGGAACCATCTTAGATGTTTTAGTGAAAACTATTTTGATTGGATAAAATGAAATTCATATAAGAGATTCCGATAGATGGATTAGCTTTATATCATGCCTCTAGTGGGGCAGTTTAAATAAAGTGCAGTTTAGCTAACTTCAGATAATTAAAATAAACAATAGAAGATAATGTGAATAACGTTTAAATTTGAACATTCACCCTGACAAATAATGACATTTTAACTCTAGATTAGGTAAAATTTTGATGTCAGATATGTAGTTCTCAAATGGCAAAGCTACTAGGATTTCCTCAAGTTTATATTTTTTTCTACAGATGGATGTAGAACATACAGTTTAAAGTTAACCGGGTGGCTTTACTCATGTGACTATTATTATTATTATTATTATTATTATTATTATTATTATTATTATTATTATTATTCGTAATATTTCACAACGTTGTGCCCAACTAAGCAGCGCGATTGAACTTATTTAGCAGATGAATTTGCTTTCTTCTCTCCCCAGAATCTCTTCATCAGCTCACTGTGTTTTTCCTTTCGTTCTTCCGTCCATGCACTGGTGGCTCTCATCTTGCGTTTTTCAGTAAGATGATGTTTGTCTATCCACGTTCTAAAGTTAGAGCTGTCCCATATGATTTCACCTGTTATGTTGATTACTTGAAGGTCTGTTTCAACTTCGATTATCCAATTACCCTTGACTGTTAGTGAGGAGGCATAATTAAATATATATTTTAGTAAATCTTTCGTTGTCAATTATTTGAAGATGGCCTAAACATTTATTTTTCTAATAGTGTCTGATCATTTTTCAGAATTATGGTATAATTCAGGAAACCCCCTTTTCATCCACACTCCTATGCATACTGGGTCAAAACAAGTGTTTTTCTTTGTACTTTTTCTAAATTTTTGGTTAAGACTTTTTGTTACAGTTGAACCTCCGTATCTCAAATTACTTCGGGAGCTAAATTTTATTTCGAGATATCGAAATATAGAGAATATTGTTTTTGAGCATCTATAGCACTTCATTGAATCATATCTATGGGCTTATACTGAATACATTATTTTAACAATATGAAAAATGTACAAACAAACTTTATTTTACCTCATCACTTTAATTATAACCTGTATTATAGATGATGATGATGATGCTTGTTGTTTAAAGGGACCTAACATCTTGGTCATCGGCCCCTAATAGTACGAAATGAGAGGAAATGCTATGACAATTTAAAAAAACATAATCCTCCACTGACCAGATTCGAAAACTTGGGGGCGAAGAATGAATGGATGGATATCAAGTTAAAACAATCAGTGGATCCGACCCGCAATGTCACAGATTCCCAAAAACTGGCGTTAAATAATAGTATTACTGACCAAGGAACTGCGTCTAAAGGACAATACTGAATCGATGATGCTTGTAGTCGAAACGGGTCCAAAATCCAAGTCATCCGCCCCTCATTATCGTACATATCGCTATGAAAATAGAACGTTGCTATTTGTCATGTTGCGGTACTAATCAAAAGTATCGTAAGCTTGCAGTATTCCACACATTATGGTACTACTCACAGATACTGAAATTCACACATGTAAACACAGGCCTATGGTGTTTCGTACATTGTGTCGCTATTTACAGGAAACGCAAACCTATGGTGTTCTTCACATAAGTGGCCTAACCACAGGGACTCGCACTATCCCGTGGTGTTCCTTACATAGTGGGTACTAAGCATAAGCAAGGCAGATCCACGGTGTCGCTCATATAGTGGTACGAATCAAGGTTCTGTAAAATGCATCCTGAGCCAGACTAATCACAAACCTATTTTGTACCCATGCTGTTCCCTGCGTGATGGTACTAATAACAAGTAGTCTCATGGTTCTAATTTGATCACCCCTTGGTCGCAACTTTTAGTCGCCTCTTACGATAGGAAGGGGATACCGTGGGGGTATTCTTCGTCTGCGTCCCCCACCCACAGGGGGTCTTTATTATAGTAACTTTTTAGAAGACAGGATATAGTACATGCAATATTGAAACAAAAAACATTCCTCGGTTAACACTTTTGGAAAAAAATCCGTTAGCCTCTTCTGTTTGTTACGGTTAAACTTTCCTTCCTTCACGTTGAAAATTCTCACCAATACCACGCAGCTGAGATTCGTAAATGGAGCTTGTCATCCGCGGCTTCGGGGGTTGCTTTCCTACGTGACCGGTAATTAATTTACACCCGAGAAACAGCGAGCTTGGCTTCTAATTAATTATCGAAAAATTGGTGAAGTTTTAGTTTTTCGGTTCCCATCATATTTACTCCCAGCATCACTGTAAACCTTTCTTTACTTGTTAAATGTTCCTCAAAAACCACAAATGCCGTATTGCACAGTTCATTTTTCAGAAATTTCGAGTTAGAAAGTATTTTTTGGCTTCAAGGGAGGAAATATTTGCTTCGGAAATTTGAGAAATTCGTGTAACCGAATTTCAATTATCAGAGAGATAGATACACTTGAATAATAGGACAAACGGCCGGGAAATTTAATTTACTTCGATATACTTAAAATTCGAGTAATGGAAGTTCGAGATATTGAGGTTCCACTGTATTTAGAAATACTCTCTATTTTTGCTTCACGATTTAATCCCGGTGGTTGGATGATTTCCCCTAATTATTCGAGATTATTTACTCCAAGGATTTTGTCACCGAGCTCCATAGCTGCAGTCGCTTAAGTGCGGCCAGTATCCGGTAATCGGGAGATAGTGGGTTCGAGCCCCACTGTCGGCAGCCCTGAAGATGGTTTTCCATGGTTTCCCATTTTCACACCAGGCAAATGCCGGGGCCGTAGCTTAATTAAGGCCACGGACGCTTCCTTCCAATTCCTAGGCCTTTCCTATCCCATCGTCACCATGAGACATATCTGTGTCGGTGTGACGTAAAAAAAAAAAAAAAAGGATTTTGTCAAACTGTGTTAGCAGAGGCTGTCTGTGTAAGTATCTAGAAGATCTTTCCATATGTCGGATTTTCTCATATGAGATTCGGAGTACCGTTTAGTGACTAAAATGATTCTTGCCAAACACTTGACATGTAATATAACTTAAACTAGCTCCCTGATATTAGTCCCTTTGTTTAATTTTCCCAGATTTAAACTACTTTCTCTAGCACAAGATTGAACAATTATTAGTTACTACTACTACTTCTGTATTATTATTATTATTATTATTATTATTATTATTATTATTATTATTATTCTCCATCAAGAGTTTCTGAAACATCTACTAGTTCTTGGGCTGGCGAGGAACAGCTACAATGAAATACACATTTTTGTTTTATTTTTTGCAGTGGTTTAACGATAAATTGATACGTATATTGAAGGATTTCAGCGACGCAAAATGGGAAAGGGCTAAGATTGGAAAGGAAGCGGCCGTGGCATTAATTAATGTATAGCATTTAGCATTTTTCTGACGCGAAAATGGAAAACTACGGAAAACCATCTTCAGGGCTGCCGACAGTGGGATTCAAACCCTCCATCTCTCCCGAATGCAAGCTCATAGCTACGCGATCCTAACTGCATGGCCAACTCACTCGGCAGATGTAGACTGTCAGTTTCTAGGATGAGAAATGCAGATGCAAAAATTAGGCATATTAAGACATTGGGGCATCGTAGAGGGATCGTGATAAATACTGCACAACTAATAAAAAAAACCTCGTATCTTTATCGCAATTTTCTTAACAGATGAGGGACGAGTGATTCAACTGATGTCACGAGTCATCATTTTATGACCTTTTCAGTGCTTCTCTGCCGTAAATATTACGGGTACTAATATCATTGTCAAAACGTGCTTTGTACACATAAGAACATAAGCATCTTCAGTCCCATATAAATATATATATCGCGGGTTAGGAAACAATACCACACACCTGACAATGCTCTTCCTATCCATTACTTTCCTTAAGACTGGTCACGCCTCCCAGCCACATCTGCTGGCCATCATAACAATTTTCGTTGTGTTCATTTTCCTATATTAACGTATAAAATAACCTTAATAGAGGAAATACGTAATTAAAACATACATTTATACAGTTCGGTACAGTAAGGTTCATTTTCCTTTACACATACACATCGGAAATATAAAATAGAACATGAATAGGAAGAGCATTATCAGATAGGCCTACGTGATATTGTTTCATAACCCGCGATATAATCTTTACGTAGCCCAGTCAGTCAAATGTAAAGCAAGATTAATAAATATTAGAAAAAAAAAAAAAACATTTTCAGATATTACGTCATTAATTAAACATCAAAGATAAAAACAAGTATAGCCCGCACGTTTAGACAATAACATGTTAGAATGCGAACTGTATACAAACTGTAACAAGTATACTCTAGCCTGCGCAACGATTATGCTATGAGGTTTGCATAAACATTAGGGCTTAGGTCCAGCAGAATCGCCAGAATTTATGTTACTCTCACTACATTACGGAGGAGCAGAGTAGGCTGCACTTCCTAATAACCAAATTAGTTTGCATTCTTAACTTATTACTGCCTAAAATTCCACGGTCTAGGAATGGGTACAGGGTGATATTATTAGACTGATTTTAATCTCATTCTAAAGATAATATTTCATTCCAGACCTGTTTGTTTAATTATTAACAAAATATACCTTAAAATATTTCCAAATATTTGTTAATCTCACGTTGAATTTGACATTCTGGAAAATTAAAGTCGAACATGAAAATAAAATGGCTTTCACTTTAATACAAAGGAATATAAAATGTTTATTTAAAACTGTCACATGAGTGAACAGAAGCTTAGAATTTTATGAAACAGTGAAAAGGCAGTCATAATTGCCTTCATCAGTTCAATTATGCTTATATGACGAAGGTATTACTGCATGGATTAGGCCTACATATTTTTAAATATTTGAATGCAATGTTTACAATTAGTTACGAATAGTCATCGTGTTCCGAAGCCTTTCGACAGGGACTTTGATGTAATATGGTTGCTTTGTAAACTAAAAAACAACAAGAAAAGAAAATTCCGTGTCTTCAAAAGAAAGATCGCGAAGTTCCGTACGTACGTTCCATGAAAAAATATATGTCTACGTGTTCCAAGGAAAGATATTTTAAGACGTCAGTGTGAAAACTATCACTTAAAATATGACCATTATTAAGACATCTCTGTACAGATCACGGCCACACACTTCTCTACTTTCAACTTCGTTGCTGAAAACGTTTGTTATTCCACTTTAAATAGAAAGTAATTATTTTATTCATTTTTGTAAAATATAGGATTGTCTTTGATATTTAGATCTCCAATGGATTTTGTTCAATATATTAGATAAACGAATTCTATATTTTAATAACATCTTAGATTGAATCTGATTTCATTCCAGAGGCGGATTTGGATTTATGAATCAAGTTGACGTTATGGAAACATTGGTTTTAAAATATACGATCTAAAGTAAAATAAAATAAAAATTTCTCCTTGTGGATATGCGTTCACAATACGGGAAAGTACTGTTTTTGAACAAACATTCTCATGGGAACAAATAAAATTATTACATATTATCATACAATCACGTCCTGATTTACAAAATGTAAGACACATATTCCCAGGCAGTTTGGAGTAATTGCCGTATTTTGAAAGTTAACATATACAAAGTATCATTAATTTCCTATTCCTACCTCTCGGCAAACTCTTCAGCATAGCTAAAATTTCGTTTGCGGTGAACTGGGCTCGTTTGAAGACGAAGGCGCATGTTGAAGAATTTACCGACAACACTGAAATAGCCAAATTCAAGAGCTGGATTCCAATCCCAATTAAGTCAAAATCGTACTTATCTAGTAGAGAAAAATCCTAAATAATGATTGTGAATATGAAATGAAGAATGATAAGCAATCATTTTACTACATTCACCATAACACTGATAGGCGTACAAAAATACAATTATTACAGGCATGTGTTTTCAAATTTCCACTCAAATAACTTAGTTAGTACCGGATATTTTCAGAATATTTCTCAATACCAGTGTATTTAAATATAGTGCATTAACTGAAGAGAGCATTAATGTATTTATTATTAAATACAAAACAATTTTACATGTCAATTCTAACCATAAATATTACTTTTATCACCTTCCGGTTCCATCAGAGTTGATTCGCAATGTGTTTTTGCTTTAATATAGGACAAGGGGGCTGTAATAGAATGCACGAAACATTTCTGAGCCAGTTTTGTTTATAGCAACTGTGCGTATGTGTCGAATCAGTTCGGATTGGAATATTAGGATAATTGACTACAAATCAAACATTCTTATGGAGCAATTGAAATTGAGATTACCTTCACGGTCAAAGTTGTTGGTTCAACAGATAATAATGCCTCAGTTTGATTACTATGACGTCGTGAAGGCAGACTAAGTGGCACCCTCTCTAATAGACTTCAGAGAGCTCAGAATGCTTGAGTCTGCTTAATAATGAACATTCCAAAATGTTAACATATAACTCCTGCTCTCCATGAGATAAATTGGCTTAAATTAAACCAGCGTCGTAGCTATGATTCGTTGCTTCTACTCCACGAAATAATATACAAGCAGACACCCTCTTATCTAACAAAATCTTTCCAGTTGCTCCTAACCGTTCATAACATCCCGAACAGAACTGCAGCTAAACTAAACCCTCATAATATTAAATCACAGATCCACCCTCTGCAGTAATTTTGTTTTGTTTTCAGTACAATTCGAACATGGAATTCGTTGCCCAGTGACCTAAGGGACATTCTATCTGAACCAGTATTTAAAAGGAAATGTTGGCAGTGGTACTTGGATCGATCAAGTTCAGTGTAAATACAGTATGAATTCTGTTTTCCTGGTTTGTTATTTCATTCAATGTGTGATCAAGTTTTGCTAAATTTGTTTTTATTGATGCACTAGGACAATTTTGTTTATTATGGATTATTATATATACGTTTTTTTTCTTTCCTTTACTGTTTTTATATCTATGTGCACAGTTTTGTATTATTGTGTTTGTGTGTTTGTGTAATATATTGTTAAACTGTATGTACATTATAAGGCAGGGTTCGGAAGAATATTAGGCTTCATAACCTGAGTCACGCCATGTAAATAAGTTGTAATAATAATACATAAGCGCTAAATTAAGACATTACAACTCATTTCATGAAACCTGAAGCACTATACAAATGGGAAACGTTGATCATTGGAGGCAGATCACTTATTAAAGACATAGAGAAACATGACAGGAAAATATTGAAGACAATGTTTGTTCTGTTCTACCCAAAAGGTAATCGGCATGAAAGGGAAGTCCCGGGAGCTTTAACATCATTCTGAAAAGTCCACCGTTACCATCAGGAAAAGGCGATTAAAGTTCTACGGCCTCATTCCCATAATGAACAATGACAGGCTCACTAAAAGTATTCTCAACCTTGCTCTCTCAATGAAAGTCAAGAGCAGCTGGCTTAGTGAGATAGAAAAAGACTTTCAGGAAATTGATATCCCATACAAAATTATTCAAGATCGACTCCAATTCAAAAAAAGAAGTCAGAAACTACAGTATCATTTTGCTGATAAAATACCTGGACTAATAAGTTCTGGACTGAAGAACGGAGGAAAATTTTCAGTGTCCGGATGAAGATATTTCGGGAGAAAAAAATATCAACATGAGCTAAATAAATTCTATCGCACTCCACAGATAGGCATAACGCTGTGATGTTAATAATGATAATAATAACATTAATACAATTTTTCATCATACTATCAGGATCTGCAATGCTAAATGTGCATACTCCCAGTTTTTTTTTACAGTTTGACCACAATTACATCACGACAAAACCCGGCATGTGCAGGCTGTAACTCTTGCAGTTTGCGGAAATATCTTCGTATTTGCTACAAATTTAATTTCCTTAAATATTTAGTTTTAAATTGTAAAAGATTGTTGGGTGATACGGGTTTCTTATTGTCATATTCGGATTCAAAACACTAAAAACTATAGTAATATGGTAAATTCATTCAAAACGCTTTTTCGTCGTAGATCTGCGATTATTTTCCAGTCGTACATGATACGTTCTTTGAATCAAGGACTCAAAAATGAATGTTCTTCTCTTCTCGTAATTTGGGAGCACTCGTAGGTGGGTCATCTGACTGAAAAATTGATTCTTTCGGCATTCCCGGTATAGAAGCTTTAAATTCAGGGAATCGGAATGGTGAGGAAAATTAAGCGATGTCCGAAGCGTTGTTGCAAGATGGCAAGTGACACCCTCGGGTCTGTAGCTTTATCTTACCGCGTACAGTGGCAGGGTACTGGCGACATTCAGTATTGGTTCATGTTCATAGCATATTTATAATTCCAGTACTGTTTGTTTTACTCCCATACCGTATTTTAGAATAGTACGTATATATAGGGAAGGCCAAAAAAAAAGTGCATAATATTCTGGACAATGGATTGCCGCGTAAATATTCGCTTGTCAATAATTACGTTTGTGCGTAGCGGAATAATTTATTATAAATGTTATCAGTTCTCTTTGATAAATAAGATAATTAATTGGAAATTAATAACACATTTTTAAAATGTAATAGAATTTTAAAATCGTTTAAGTAAAGTGAATGAATTAATTAATGAAGCAATTGAAGCCTTAATCATTACCGCAGTATATTTGTGCCAGTGAAAAATGTTTTATACCAGCTCCTGTGTCCTGTCTTGACGAATTAGAAGTACTGTGGGAATTGTACAAAAGAAGCTGTCTGACGAAGAAGAGCGTCGGCAGTATAGACAGAGCGTATTTACAACAACAAAATTGTTTTTGTAATATCTGAAGCCTTCTATTTTCAGTTTTAACTCAATTTATAACAATTAGGTTCTTCAGTGAGCCAAAACTAATTTTAAATACATTTATAAACTATCTGAAAAATAAAATATGATAAATGAATTCTACTGAAAAGGAAAATACTTTTTTAAAAATAGAATGACATTTCGTTCTTCAAAGAACATCATCAGGTACAATCAAATGTCACTCAAATATATTTAGAAGCATATTTAGAAATGAATATTACGGAAAACATAGGATAAAGAATGTGTTTTGGGCTTAAAAGACGAGAGAGAGAGAGAGAGAGAGAGATACAGACTTTAGTTGTTCCCCTCTTAGTAGCCTCTTACGACATGCAGGGGTGTACAAATCTTGCATCCTTTGCTCAACCCACAGGGGGCATAAAGTGTTCCGATAAATCGAAACAATGGCTAGGCTCTTGAATATAGAGAAAATTAAATCCATTCTACAATTCGTAAATATTATACTACTATTATTTATTTATTTATTTATTTATTTATTTATTTATTTATTTATTTATTTATTTATTCGTTAATCCGCCGCCTAAGGACCACGATAAGTTTCACTATATATTCTGACGTTTATTCAACTCCCGATTGATCCAGTATGTCTTCATTAGCTCGCTGCACCGTGCACGGCGTTGATCCGACCACTTCGCACCATTCGTGCATTTCTCATTCAGAAACGTCCGACAAATCATGATGCTTGTTCTGAAAAGGGTCGTTTGTGCGCGTCATCTGGTTTTCTTCGAGGATTTTTTTGACCTTAATGTACCAAGAGATTGTTGTTTTTAGTTTTGAGTTGAAATTATTACAAATGCGTGTTGTCCAGCCGTCGTAATGACTGTAGAAGCGAGCCCTGGGTTTGCGCATTGCGGCCGTGATTGTCTATATCTTAGAGTAATTTTTTTGTCTGTATTCTCTTATGAGAGCCTAGATCCCTTTTTGTCATTTAAGCCAAAATAAAACGAAATGGCGTATGGCTTTTAGTGCTGGGAGTGTCCGAAGACAAGTTCGGCTTTTGAATTGACACCTGTAGGCGACCTGCGAGTCATGATGAGGATGAAATGATGATGAAGACGACACATACACCCAGACCCAGTGCCAGCGAAATTAACAAATTATGGTTAAAATTCCCGACACTGCCCGGGAATTGAACCCGGGACCCCAGTGGCCAAAGGCCAGCACGCTAACCATTTAGCCACGGATCCGGACGTTCAGCCAAGTATATTGTGGACAATCCTTCCCTCTTTTTGCTCTAACTTAGCGAGCGCACCTTTCTGAGAGAGGATAGGGCATTCTGACGCACAGAGGGATACCGACTTGGCGACACTGTTGCAATGATCAATTTTGATATTTATATTTATTATTATTATTATTATTATTATTATTATTATTATTATTATTATTATTATTAGCTAGCCCTGTGGTGTAGACGTAGCATTCCTCTCTCGCTCTCTCTCTCTCTCTCTCTCTCTCTCTCTCTCTCAATTCAGGGCCCTGGGTTCGTTTTGCGGCCATTTCAAGGATTTTAATTTATATGTGCATATCCTTTTCTTTTCTATTTGATTTACGTTGCACCGACACAGACAGGTCTTATGACAACGATGGGGTAGAAAAGGCCTAGGAATGAGAAGGAAGCGGCCGTGGCCTTAAAAATTAAGGTACAGCCCCAGCATTTTCCTGGTGTGAAAATGGGAAACCACCGAAAACCATCTTTGGGGGTGCCAATAGTGGGTTTGGAACCCACTATCTCCCGGATCCAAGCTCACAACTGCGCGCCCCTAACCGCACGGCCAACACACCCGGTAGGCTATATATTACACACGACCTAATATGATGAAGGATTATTTCGACTACAGTGCGGCAGTGAAAATTAATTATTATTGTTGTTTTCGTTGTTGTTGTTGTGGTAGTTTGAGTCATCAGTCCATAGACTGGGTTGATGCAGCATCCATGCCGCCCCATCCTGTGCTAACCTTTTTATTTCTACGTAACTGCTGCATCCTACATCTGCTCTAATCTGTTTGTCATATTTATACCTTGGTCTACCCCTCCCGTTCTTAAGATGTGTCTTATCATTCTCTCTCTTATTCTGGCCAATTTTAGCCAAATCAGTCTCCTCTCACCAATTCGATTCAGTATCCCTTCATTCGTGAATCGATCTATATACCTCATCTTTACCATTCTTCTGTAATACTACATTTCAAAAGCTTCTATTCTCTTTCTTTCTGAGCTAATTATCGTACACGATTCACTTTCATACATTGCCACGCTCCAGACAAAAGTCTTCAAAAACATCTTTTTTAATTCATATATCATTGTTCGAACTGAGCAAATTTCTTTTCTTAAGAAAGGTCTTGTGCTAATCTACATTTTATATCCTCCTTATTTCTGCTATTGTTAGTTATTTGACTACACAAGTAACAATATTCATCTACTTCCTTTAAGACTTCATTTCCTAATCTAATATATCCCGCATCACCCGACTTCGTACGACTGCTTTCCGTTATATTCATCTTGTACTCTTTAACCAAGATTCTTTACATACCATACAGCAATTTATCCAGATCTTCTGCAGTTACAAATAAAATAACAAAATCATTACCAAATCTCAGGGTTTTGATTTTCTCTCCTCGCATTGTGATTCCCTCTCCAAATTCTCTTTGATTTCCTTTACTGCCTCTTCTATATAAACACTGAAAAGGAGAGAGAACAAACTGGAACCTTGCCTCACTCCCTTCTTGATTGCTGCTGCTTATTGAAAGCCCCCATTCTTATCACTGCAGACATTAATCAACATTAAAACATAATTTCATGTTAGGGTCTGCAATGAAACAACGTATGTTTTTTCAAAACTGAATTTTAATTAATTCTGGGCTTTATTTATTTAAATATTTGTTTATCTACTTTCGACTTTATCTGTGGCGAAGTTAGCGGTCGCGGCCCTCTTTTTCACTTAACCAATTGCAGAATGATACATATAGTACAGAAATCTATTATAAAATTAAAGATAATTAAGCTAAATAAGAGAATTAGAGAGCATACAATGAAGAAAGAAAACAGAGTTCAAAAACAGAATACATCTGGAGCATAAGAGTAAATAAAAGAGAAAAGTCATAATGAATAACTAAAGCAAGGGTTGAGGTGGAGCGAGTTTCCACTAGCGAACACCTTGAGTCTGTGTTAATATCACTTATTGCGTTCGGTATATGTTTTATATTAACGCGATAGTAATTTGGAGGTCATCGGCATAAAGGTTATATAATGAATAGAGGGCAATTAGGTAGGGTCGAGGACAGATCCCTGAGGAGCTCCTGCCATGGTAAACCGTACCTGTGAAGCAATATTGTTAGCTATAACACTACCTGTAAGATATAAGCGGTGACATGTTGAAGATTCATTAGGAGAATCCATTTTTCAATGTTTTTAGTGGATAAAACACGCATCACCAAAAAACAATGCAGAATTAAGTTTGAACTGAAAGTCTGATATACAAAATTTCAGCTCATTTTTTCTTTAGTTATGGCATAATTGAGCATGAAAACAGAAGACCCATCACATTTAAGATATTTTGCCATTTCCTGGTAATAATTTCACAAATAATATACTTTATGGTCAACAGTTTGAAATAAAATAATCAGTCTTGCGACAGTTGCATCTGAGAATATTTTTGCATAAATTGCTGAAACGTTCTTCGTAACGGTTACAACATAACATCGTTCCGGATGGCATATATATTTGTAATTGCATAAAACTTAGTGAGAAAATTATAGAAATTACGGAAGGCAATCAGAAAGGTGACTTGATTCGATCCACGCTTCTATCACGACTGCCGATGTAAAGCATATCTATATGTATTTTCACGAGAGTTTAATCCTGATGTAAACATAGTATGTCCACGCCTCTGCCGAAGAAAGAGATGTGATTCGATGAGCGTGTAGTACCGACCTCCACCCCGTCATCGTCTCGTGTTCGGACGTACAGGGCTGCGCATCGCATACGACAACAGTGCGAAGATCTGAACTTCTGAATCAACGACTAAACCTGGATTCTGTTCACTTAGTTTATTGAACACATTCACAATGCACTGTCTATGGTCACTTCTGAGCGGTTTTCCTGTTCTGTGCTTCACTACACGCGATGGTCCTACCTCTTGCTCCATTTCTCTCACTATGAATACTGACACTGACTGCTGCTGCTGCTGCTGCAAGATGCCAACACCTTATCTCCACGCTGTACAGCTTGGAACTTTCCCTCACTACGAGAAGACTTCCTGTATTACACCACGCCTTGTGCCTTTATTTCTTGTTATTTAATCACTATTTTATTTTTACAAAAGAGCTCATAGATATACCGGTATATATGACAACCATATTTTAATTTGATTACATACTCTTCCAAACTCTCTCAATGTAATAAACTAAAATGAAATAAAATTAATACGACGTACTACTATTCTTCGAGATCGCATACAGTCGAGTGAGTGCGACGGTTGCTTCTCCAATGAACTACGTGTATATTCACGTGCAAAGGAGGATTAAACTCTCGTGAAAAACGGTATAAAGGATTTGGTGGTGATGATTGTTCTTCCGAAAAACAATTCAACGACACTATCAGCCCCAGAAATAAAAGTCAAATATTGTGTGAATAATAAATGTTATTCAGTAGAACGTGGTACATCTGGAATGTGGCTAATAACTCAGTGTAGTATGGTTCTGTGATATGAGAAATACGAGACAAAATTTAAGACATCAATTTTCCTTTTCCATTATTAAATGACCACGATGTATTCACAAGGACAGCCAACCTCCAACTGAGGGCGCGAGTCAACACAGCGCAATCTTACAACAGAGTAGCTTATGCGTATGAGTGTATCGTTGCATGACAATCCACAGCCTGTTTCTAGTCATTCGACCGGGTCAGCAATGGAATGAATGAAGCCCCCATCTGCTGAAGCCTGTCGCAACTCCTCTGGGGCAATGAGTAATGACTGATAGATGAAATGAAATGTTAATGGAGAGTGTCGCTGGAATGAAAGATGACAGGGAAAACCGGACTACCCGCAGAAAAACCTGTTCCGCCTCCGCTTTGTCTAGCAAAAATCTCACATAGAGTGACCGAGATTTGAACTGCGGTATCTAGCGGTGAGAAGCCACAGAGGCTTGTGTAACGTCACGTATTAAGCACAATTTCGCCTTGCTTTGGAGTGCTATTTAATGAAAGCTAAGTTTCAGACTGTTTTTGCAACAGGTAGCCTTTATTTCTTCTGTCAACTGAGACACTAAACATAATCGTTAAATATTCTCGGAGATATACGCGTCCTACCCAAACACTAAAAGCATCTTAAAATTCTTCTTTCCATTTACTCCTTGTCGAGGAACGTAACTCTACGTTAAAATGATTGTGCGTTGCCCGTAATTTACTACAAAGTTTTGGATATGTTCTTCGAACAAGACATATAATTGCAAAATGGAAGATGTCAGATAGAAATAGTAGGGGAGAATTAAGCAAAGATTATATATCTACAAATGTACACGACTTCAAAGAATTCAAAATCATTTTAATCATTGATGACTGAGCAACTTCAGTTAGACCTGAACTGCGTAGTTTATACCTTTGTTGGACTGGATACTAGAAAATAAATTACAACTTAACACTCGTTCACTCGAAGAAAGATACCTTCCATCTTCACTTGCAACTTAGGATGCGATGATCAGGGGTTCCTGGTGAAACTAAAAACCTCTGACAGAGAGCTCACCTTCACACATGTACAGAAACTGGCCTCTGGAACTTGTACAATTCTGAATTTTTTTATCAGAAATGTAAAGCCATTTAGAAACAACGCCCTGGTTAGGCCGAAGCTAGAACATGCCACCGTGGTGTCTCACTGTCCACATACGATTTTGCACAATGAGCTTCTTCAAAGTTTAGAAATGGACAGTTTAGAATACCGAAGACAGAAGGATGCGGTTAAATTCATTTAAAACATAATAAAATCACAGATTAATAATCCGGGTCGAAAATCTAATTTAAAATGTTAAAATAAGGACATCCACCCCTGAAACGTCTTTTCTGTACAAAGGACGCAGTATCTGCAACAGTGAATGTCGGAAAAATAGGGTTCTTGATTTTAGATCAAACTTGAGAATATTTTCAAAAGAATTACAGAAGTATGAAAAATCAGCAATTGCTGCACATCTACATGACACAGGACATGATTTATCAAGTATGCACAATTCCCTCATCATTTCAAATGCACATCCGAAAAGGATAAAATAGAACATTTTTGAAACTCTTGAGTTTTATTGTTATCAATTAATAGATCATCAACATAAGCTAAATTATAAAATTGGCAATGACTATTTTAAAACAACATTAAGCTTTAGCAGCAAGTATACATTTCTGAGATGACATGCACCTATAGTTAACCCACCATAGAAGTAATAATATCATGATGCACACAGTCCCTACTCTTAAATTTAACAATATAATATTATTTGAAATTTATTATGTATTTAGAGAAACAATTTTCGTCACCTGACTGATGGAGCAAAGTCTCTAGAACATGTAGTGGAATGAATCATTTAATAAAACTTGTAACAGGTAACAGTTATTTGTTTATTATTTCATAAAGAACTCATTGTAATCCCAAACCCGCCGTAACATTTTTGATTAGATCAAATTACTTTAGATTGAATTACATAACGTAGGTACTATTAATTTATACTTATTTATAATTTTATAATGAATCAGGAGGAATGCTTTTGTAATTGTGTTAGATATCCTGTAGTACGTAATAAATTAAACATTATAATTAAAATTAGAGTACCGGCCACTCGAAACCAAGGTGAACACTTGTTAGCTCCTTTGAATTCACAATATTACTTCGCTTTGGTAGGGAATGCAGTTTTTCGCTCTTCAGACCACCTTGTAGCAATTCTTCTTCTTACTCTTGAAGATATTTTATCCTGTATACCCAGGTCCTAACTTACTTCCTTCTTGAACCACAGTCTCAGAAGGTCCGGTTAGATCCTCCCTCACTGCAAATGCTCATAAGTAATGAGAATATCAAGATTCTGTGTGGTAGTCTGGTGTTAGGCATTCGATAGGGAGTGAAAGAGAGAACTGTAAGATATAACACTCCACTTCTTCCATATTACAGCAAGTGCTTTTAGGCAGTAATAAGATAGAATGCAAAGTAATTTGGTTGGTAGGAGATGTCGTCTTGCCCGAACTTCCATAATGTAGCAACAGTAACATAACTTCTAGGGGTTCTGATCGACCAAACCTCTAATGATCATGCAAATCTCAGAGCAGAACTTTTATGCAGTGTGCAGTACACTTAACAAAATTCAGGAAACTAAATCTTAAGACTACCAGTGTTTTTCCCCAGTGCGGCACGGGCCCATCAATTGGATACCGCACTTTCTCAACAAACTGGCCCGTTAACAAGGTGGTGGCGACACCACTGCAAGGTATCATGTGATAAGCACAATGCATCTCCGACGTAATAGGCGAGAAATACATCTCCACATGCGGGATGGCACGACCAAAATCATGGCTCCCGATTTAGGTTACTTCACACGTTGGGCGCCAAACTTTGTTTTGAAATTTTTCTCTGTGGGCATCCGGGGCAGCAGTGGCCGACCAGGAAATCCAAATATAGTCACCGGTAACCCATGTGACGCTCAAGATGTTAATAAAATTCAGGAAAAGCATTTCTAAGATTTTTTTACAAGTTCCTTTACATCAAACAGATAAAGTTAGTCATATAGCGATAATGGGACAGGAAAGGACTAGGATTGGGAAGTAGGCGGCCATGGCCTTAAGGTACACACCCAGCATTTGCCTGGTGTGAAAATGGGAAACCACGGAAAACCATCTTCAGGACTGCCGACAGTGAGGTTCGAACCCACTATCTCCCGAATATGGATACTGGACGCACATAAGCGACTGGAGCTATCGAGCTCGGTCATTCCTAAGACTAATGCCCGGGTGCGTCAACCTCGGATACGAGTTAACCGTGGTAAAAAGGATAGCATATCACCGGTAAATAGAATTTTGGAAAAAACCCGGTCTTGAAATTAGCAACGTTTTGCCGTGGTGAAAATTTAACCGAACGTGAGCGAGCGTTTAAGCAGCTAACCGAGGTTTTAAAGCCTGCGTACGCTACATAACCTCACGAGTAAGTTGTATATTACGTGCATCAAAAGTGTCGTGATATTATCGTTAAAATGGATTTGACACCACATATCGTATAGGTTTCTACAATATTTTGAGGATGATGAACGGAGAAAGAGACTGTGGCGTCCTTGTTACATTTAATAGGTGACCAACTCGAGGTCCCAACTCATAGAATAATTCTGTTTCGCCAAGAAGTAATGTAAGTCAGTGAACATTTTAGTTTCTAATGCGCTAAGCAGTTCCCAGTTGTTTGCGTTTTGTCTAGAATCGTCAGCTGTCTTTTAATTTCTAGGACGAATCCATATAAATAAAGTTTTAGGAGGTCCGCTGTCTTTAATTTCGTTTGTTTTGCAAATATTTAGATATGTATCCGTTTTAGGTCAACTCAAACCGTATTGGTGGTGGTTATTTTTCGCGTCTGTCTATTTGTTCCATAATCTCGGTGAAATGGCTGGATAGATCTCGATCAAACGTCATGTTTAGAGTATACTCACCCCAGAGGAGGTTTGGATACGCATATGATTTTATAATACTCGTATTTGAACAGACGGGAGGTTTATAGGAAAACCAGAATAGTTTTCCTGCATTTTCTCTTATATTATTGATTTTCTGTAAAATCCGTGGGCTGTACGTGAAACATCTCTTCATGATAAACAACTTTTGTTATGTTCAAACTTCAAATTACAGAGAAAATTACTATTTTCTGCGGATATCATGCTCTGCATTGAGTTACCGACAGACCGACAACGAACCTACAGGTTACCATACCTACGTCTCTGAATGCTTGCCAGCAGGGAAGTACCGTATTGCCATCTTCGTCATCATTCCTGTAAATTCGTGGCTGTTCCTTGGGTAGAAAGCAAGATAGACGTCAATCGGCCATTCTGTGGGATATTGGAGGAATATAGTTGGAGGTTATAACCATACTCGAATAGCTGAAGAAATGACACCATAAGTCGCCTTCTTATCTGTTTACCTAAGAATCCCTGCGCCTAAATTTCTCCTCTGTCGCCGCTTTCTTATATCCGTAACTAATACCATCACAATTTATTGAGGTACATTTGATTTCCCAATACATCCACTTGGTATTTACATATTTTTCCTATCCGACTGTCCTCAGTTATAACCCTATTTTCTATTAATTTCAACTTTTAAAACTGTATTACTTTCTTCTTTAGTTACTCAGTATGTATGCGAGTGCTAATCCCGAAACCTGAACACAATTGTCTTTGAGGAAAAATTCCAAGCTATACAAATGTATAGCGTTTATGTATAGCTTTTGGTTCCGGAAAACATAAAAACATGGATGCAGTTTTAATAAGAGTGCAGACCTTCATTTCGGGATAATTGGTGGCTAAACGGTAAGTCGTATTACAAAACAGATAACACAATCGCTGTTCTATTTGGCGAGATCAACGTCTTTGGTCCTATGACTTACTGCGTGTCTCGATTGTTGATACGTTAGATAGTGCTGCATCTCTCGATTATAATAAAATCTTTCGAAATCGATTGTGACTTGCATTAGGAAAAAGGGTCTGTCTTTATAAAGAAATCTGTCCATCTTTATTGTGATTGGCAGTAGGAAATGTGGCCTGTAATTGCCCTCAAAAACATCCACAAGCCCTACATTCCATCGAAAACAACGTACGGCGTCACACCTGTTTTGTTTCATTTCTAGGATAGCGCTCAGAGGCTTGCAATTTAAGAAAATCTTACTCACTGCCTTTACAGTAATTTGCGGAAAAATCCCTATACAAAGTAGAATCCCGTAGCGAAGCACGGGTACATTTGCTAGTATTATATCAATTATTTTACACTTATAATAAAAAATTATAATCATTTTTCTCATTATCATCATTGTAGTCCTTTTCATCATATCTGCTAATACAGACCATTATTACTAAGATGAATCCATTTTTCATTCATTTTCAGGTAATCAATATCAGCTGATATCGAAAAGGAACTGCGAACGAGAACGCCAAATTTAGAGACACATGACTGTCGAGGCTACCACTGCCTTCTGGATACTGCTTTAGATACTTCCCAGGGGAATAAAAGCGAGAAAAACGAGCGTCAAGAAACCGCGGTTTCGAAGCCAAGGATTAGCAATGGTGCAACAGGTTAGCGACAATACCACGGCAAGTGTTTTAGCACGGTTTCGTAACGCGTCATATTTATCAAGAATGATGCAACCGGGCATTCGTGTTTTCCAAAAGCTGCAGACAGAGAGCCAGTTACATATAATATGATGTATAACTTTCCAACTAATTCGGTGAGTCTGAGCCTTTTCTATTCGAAATAAGCCTCCGGGTAACGATGTAATTAACGTCAGTAACCTAAAAATGAAACAAGATTACACACAATACATGTCAATGTGGTTCGGAAACATCAGCGTACAATTAGCTGCCATCCATGAATTGTACTACAGAACAGCCTGTTGCGTTGTATTGAAACTTCAAAGTTGATAAGAATATTCTCCCTTACACCACATATCAGACAAGAGTGGCTTATTATTAGAAGAGGCCGTATTCAAAGTTCAAGAAGCTGATCGGCAGCACAAAAGGCAGGTCTTATCGTGGGGCCCATCAATAAGTGGCAAGTAGCTAAGGAAGAGAGCTGTCATTACGGACACGCCTATCGCTGATGGTATCTTCTGCTGGATATTGAGCCTATAAACACACAGCAAAGGCTGAACCATTCAAGACACATCACTGGAGTTAACCTACTTGAGGAATCAATTGAACACATCGGATATGTTAATAAGAACTGGCTGTTTTACCCGTCACAGATGGGTTATGATGGTGAAATAGTGTTTACTTGCGTCAGTACGTTGCTTCATATTATGACCATAGAAAATATAAAAAATGTTGGGACGTCCGTCTGAGCACCGATTTCTTTCGATTGCGCTGTTGTACATTAGAATTACGTTCGTATATAATGCTGGAATGTTTACATGCCAATGTTATTATCCGAAGGCCATTTTGTCAATGTACGTTTTTCTTCTAAAGTTGGTCATCTTGTTCACGAAATGAATGCTACTGAGGAAGATGTGTAAACATCGTGAGGAGGAACAGGAAATAATCCTGCAATTTCTTCTTGATAGTGGTGACGAAGATATCTCAGAATTATCTGATAGTAGTTTTAGCAGTGATAGTGCGTCTGAGAATTGCGACTCCGATCGTGAAAACGATAGTGAGGATGTGGATAACTCCGTACATAACCTCACCAAATCGAACAACTGGAACTCGAATTTGGCCAGTAATGTCTCGAAAGGCAATGCAGGTATGTAAAATTGTACAAAAAAAATTGTACTTCTACTTGCCGGATGTGGCACTGTACATTTCTAGCTACATACATGGCATGCTGAGTGCGAGGAAAAAGAGAATGAGCTTCTCATCATTTCGAGGCAACACTGCAGAGCAAATTCTGGAAGATGGTAACCGTTCCCGATTATGCCACTAGAGGATGTTAATCTCAGATAGAACACCAGTGAGACTACAAGGAAGGAACTGGGGTCATATTCCAGAGAAGATTTTTGTTACGGCAAGTAAATCAGCCCCATTAAGGATAAATAAATTCTCTTTTGAGTGTGGAATCTGAAAGATATCATGCTTTGAGTGCAACAAATGCAAAGTTGCTCTCCACGTGGATGGATGTTTCAGGTGTACCATACCTTAAAAGACTTCAATTAATTGTAGGAAGTTAAACTGCAATCCAAAATGTTGTCAGTTTGATGCAATATGGTTTTGTAACCACTTTAGCATCCATAACTTACAATGTAAAAAATAATCGCCTTCCAAGGTACATTTTTTAAGGAAAATAATTGCATGGCAATAGGCTACTGCTGAGCGTTCGAAAATGAGGTTTACAAACGCAAGTGAGCGCATTTGATGGGCAGCACTGAGGAACATGCCGAAAGCGGCCGTCGGGTTGTTCTCTCTTCGTATTCAGACGTAACTAACCTGCAGGCAGTAATACCCCTGTTACTAGGCATGCCATTAATCTCTGGTGCATGCGGGACACTTGTAAGTGTTGGGTCATCTGGTATTTTTTTTTTTTTTTTGCTAGTTGCTTTACGTCGCACCGACACAGATAGGTCTTATGGCGACGATGGGACAGGAAAGGGCTAGGAGTGGGAAGGAAGCGGCCGTGGCCTTAATTAAGGTACAGCCCCAGCATTTGCCTGGTGTGAAAATGGGAAACCACGGAAAACCATTTTCAGGGCTGCCGACAGTGGGGTTCGAACCTACTATCTCCCGAATACTGGATACTGGCCGCACTTAAGCGACTGCAGCTATCGAGCTCGGTGGTCATCTGGTATAATGGCTACATGTGAATTATACACATTCGCTTCCTTCTTTATTGGTGTTTAACCAATTACATGGGGTCAGCAGAGGAAAGTCCAGTGTAATGACCAGATGCCCTTCCTGACGTCACACTAATGCAGAGGGTTGTATTTACTTTTGTTTCTGTAGCGTTTGAAAGTGTGCTGTGGTTTGTGTATGAAGAAATGTATTAAGACGATCAGATAAACGCAGCCTCACATAGAAGAACTTGTTAGCTTAGACTAACGGACTCCCCTTATTCTTCTCATTATTCAAAAATCGTTTCATGAATAACCTGTGGTATTTTTCCATTCTTCTGTCCACTGTTTTACAGTGGACTTTTTAGCCAACTGTTGTTCTTATTCTTCGAATAACCCTTTTGAGGGTACGATCATTCAACTTTGGTTACTTTTCTTTGCATTTATGTTTCATCGTTTTCAAACTTCCTTCATTTTCTTAGAATTCTGTTCCTTTTCTTCTTGAGTATATTTTCCTCCAGTTGTTAATGTCTATTTCTCCTGAAATCCTTTCTTTCGTGTTACTTCTCTGAAACATATTCTGTTTTCTATCGTAACTATTTTAATTCCAACGTTTTTCATATCCTTTTCAATTTCAATGAACCACGTTGCCTTCGATTTGTAATTGTTCAATACGTTGAAGGTTTGTTTAGTTAATGTATTGTTATTCATTCTATAAAAGTGTCCAAAAAACTGGAGTCTTCTTTTCCTCATTACAGTTGTCAGTTTTCAAGTTTTAAATATAGCTCTCTGTTTGATCTTAGTCTAAATTCAGCTTTGTTGTTTCTTATAGGTCCCAGTATTATTCTCAAAATTCTTCTTTAAACTTTTTCTAATTTTTTAAGATCCCCAATTCTTGTAAGTTTAAGATTTTCTCCTGTATATAAAATTTCTGGCCGTGCAACTCTCTGATATAGTCTTAGTTTCAAGTTCCAAGATAGAGACATTATTATTATTATTATTATTATTATTATTATTATTATTATTATTATTATTATTATTATTATTATTATTATTATTATTATTATTATTATAGTTACATGGCTCATGATTTGCAGGAAGGGAGACTATGGCATGTACTAGAATCCTAAATAATATCAATAATACACCACTTAGGATGTTTTATGCTGTACACAGTTTAATAAAATTTTATCTCCAAATGTGCTCCAACTGGGATGGGTATTTCTTCCACTGAGCCTCTCAATTTATACAAATTTTTTCCTCTGAATGGGGATAATATCAGTTAATTGTGGTGACTAGAATAATCTTCCCCTTTTATGTAGGCTACAATTGAAGCAAGCCCGGGTGAGAGATGTGCCTTCAAAATAAAGGCGTTGGCAAAATAATTTCTGGCAGTGTAGCTGTTAGCTTGCATTAGGGAAATGATGTGATTGAACCTCACTGTTTGTTGCTTTGAAAATTGTATTCCGTGGTTTCTCATTTCCACACCAGGTAAATACTGAAGGCGTAACTCAATTAAGGCAACGATCGCTTCCTTCCCATTTCTATCCCATCTTCGCCGAAGATCCGTCTACGTTGAAGTGACATTCAAATGCCAGCAAAATAAATAAATAAATAAATAAATAAATAAAAATTCACAGCAGACTAAATAGCCTTTTTATGTTTACGTAGAAAGTGATGTGATCTCTTCCGAGGAAACGCCGCAAATTCTTTATGAAATGTCAAATCTTGCAAGTATTTTGTCCGTTTGACACAAATACACTCAAACGACTCATGTCTAGCTGGTAGGAAGATTATACAAAGATTCTCCCCCGTGACAGATGCTCACAAATTTTCAATTTAAAATAAGCAATGATACTCTTACTTGTGTAGGCTTATTTTGCTAATAATATCTTCTGGGCTAAGAAGGGGGGAAAAAGGGAAAGGAAAATATTTGTTGCAATGTGTAAGTATCTGTATGTTGATATCTCTGTCGCACTAATTAGTAACTCGTATCTCCCTTTGCATTCCTCGTTATCGCCTCCCCCATCCCCACCCACCATCTACCAGTTCACGTTTCCTCCAATTACATCATTAGGATCATTAAAAAATACTGTACCCAACTTTCATATCATAAGCTCGTATTATGTTTCCTAGTTTTATCTCCAAACTTGGTTCCCGTTCCGTTCCGTTCGTTAATTAACGGCATGAACCACGCACACACACACCGCACTGTACTGCGGTGCATGCAATTTGTGTTGTGTTATGTTATGTTGTACCTGCTGCTGCCGTTGTTATTCTAACTTGGAGGTTACCATCGCCATCTTATTAGTGCTCGCGTCAAGTAAGGAAAAAATAAAAGAATCGTGAACAGTTTTCATGAAAACAGTAAGCATATAACACATCGTTTACGTAACAATAAAACGAGAAAAACACGCAAATGAAAAGTGTTATTCTTAAAATAACGTAACATTAAGAACAGTGTAATTTTCTTCAAGTTATTTTCTTTGATTAATACATGTTTCGTTCTAGATTATTGGACATCATCAGTAAATGAAATTGGGCAAGGAGGTGGGAGGACTCTGCTGCAACAGAGCTCGATAACTGCAGTCGCTTAAGTGCGGCCAGTATCCAGTATTCGAGTGATAGTGAGTTCGAACCCCACTGTGGGCAGCCCTGAAGATGGTTTTCTGTGGTTTCCCATTTTCACACCAGGCAAATGCTGGGGCTGTACCTTAATTAAGGCCACGGGCGCTTCCTTCCCACTCCTAGACCTATCCCATCGTCGCCATAAGACCTATCTGTGTCGATGCGACGTAAAGCAGCTTGCAAAAAACATCTGCTGTATGGTCTAGGAACTGTCCAGGCATTTGCCTGGAAGTGAAAATTGAAAACTAAGGAAAACAGCCGAGAGTGGGGTTCAAGCTGACGCGTCTGCCAAATGCACAGCCAATACGCGGTAGCCATAAGCTAAACAGTCACTTATATTTCTTTTTAGTGAGCCAGAACATCATGAACTATGATGCTACTTCAGTTACCAGTCGCCATCCTTTTTTTCACACAATTTTTTTTCTTTCCAAATTAGAAATCAGCTTATCCCATGTTAAGAAAACAGCATTGCTCTTATAACAACGGCTCTGCTCAAAACCATCACGGGAAAACGGCACCACATAAATTTGTGAAATTCAGTATTTAAGTTCAAAACAAAAAGCGCAAGAAACTAAGCTATATATTATTTTTATGAACTAAAGGTGATAGGGGTTTACAGGGGATATTTTGGTTTGTATAGAATCAGAGGTAAACTACGGCACATAGAAAACCTCTGCATTGAAGTTTAAGGCAAGTGTGGAGAGAAAATAGACAAATAATGTTTATGGGCTCGAGGGGTGAGTCAAACATTGAACTGCATTTAATACATTTACCCAGGCAATAAAGGCTAGCAAACACGTTCAACAAATAAATACTGTTGACGACTCTACAATAAATTGATCACATTATTATTAATGTTAAAGAAATAAATCACAGACGTAGGCTTATCGCATAACTCTCACTGAACACAAGACAATTACGCACTGATTTAAAGCCTAAGAACACACACGCAAAAAAAAAATGCTGTAGACGACTTCACTACAGAAGTGAGCTGCTGGCGGTTCGCAGAGTGAGGGACTAAACGAGGCTAGTACCAGAGCAGGGGAGAAGAAGGAAAATGAAGGAAGGCAACGAAGCGATGGCTGTTCCTGCAATTGTGCTCCCTCCCTACGAATGTATATAAGAAAAAGGAAATGTTATGTAGTTATTTTAATAACTCGCGGTCAAAAATGCCTCATTTATTTTATCTGTCTTTCATAATTCATTAGAAAGTGTAGTATAATATCCTTTAATCACGAGAAATTGTGAGTGTCTAAGAGGGGGTGTGTTCACTCTTTGTAGGTCCATAAGAGAAATACTGTTTTCTTAACATGGAATGAGCTATATAAGAGTGTTTAGACCTTTAAAAACGTAATTCAGTGGTTAATTTTAAAAAGAAATGATTATTCCTAATTTATTTTATTTTAAATCATACAAAACCATTTCAGTGTTGCCAATTCTCATTACATCATAATTTAAATGAAAAATATCATTATATTAAAATGATATAAATGTTTCACCATTTCCCAACGAGCACTCTTGATTCGGCATAAAAAGTCTACTAAGTTCCATCCCACTTCTATGATATGACATTAAATTCTAAAGGACTGCCGCGTATATCATAAAAGTTTTACCATTCACTTCTGATCTTTCCACCAGTTGCAATTCACCAATTAACTGCTCATTAGATAACAAACATACATCCTCGTATTTTATGCACAGTGCATGTCCAGATAGGTCTAGCTTCCCGAAAAGATGTCACTCGGCTATAGAGCTTCCTCAGTGCTGCTGTTGGAACGATGTCGATAATTACCGAGTAGACTAATGATATCCACAAATTTGGTACTTGATTGTTAGCATGTGACCACAATATTTTCCATTTTCCTTGACGGAATTTTTGTTCAATCGATATTGGTCTCTGTAATCCTTTCAGAAGGTAAGTGTAGAAATTGACATGGTAGGCCGTAACGAGTATGATAATTGTAGCGAAGCTACATAAAGGGATATGAACATGGAATTTAAAAATCCGATGCGTGGAAGCAAGTGAATATACAATCACTAGTAACATATCGTAATTATAAGCAGGGTATGAAAATGACACATAAGATATTAACATCCATAGGATATTACCGCGTACTAAGGTGGATTCTTCAAACAATAATATATATTGCTCTCTGCGCTTGAACATGATAATCAATGAAATGAAATGTCGTATGGCTTTTAGTGACGGGATATCCCAGGACGGGTTCGGCTCGCCAGGTGCAGGTCTTTCTGTTTGACGCCCGTAGGCGACCTGCGCGTCGTGATGAGGATGAAATGATGATGAAGACAACACAAACACCCAGCCCCCGTGCCGTAGGAATTAACCAATTAAGGTTAAAATCCCCGACCCGGCCGGAAATCGAACCCAGCACCCTCTGAACCGAAGGCCAGTACGCTGACCGTTCAGCCAACGAGTCGGACATGATAATCAATGTATACCCTTGAATAGAGATATTATATTTGGTAATCATGCCTTTTCTTTCTTTCCATTTCTATTATTTTCTTCGGGGATGGCTATTTAGCTAAAAGATCCACAGTTCTAGGCCTTCCGGCAATCAACCCAATGTTGAAAACATCCTAGGGATATGAGCTACGAATTTTAGGTAAATAAAATATAATAAAGTATGAGAATATATTCTTTATTCCTAAAATTACAATCATTTTCTTAACCATCACTATCCGTTCGATTAGATTAACACTTGGCCTTTTTATACCACCACAAGCGCTAATTTTAGTCTATGCATAGTTTAAACCCTTATAGCTACATTCGGTGTTGACGTTTTTCAAAAATTCATAACACACCTAAAGGTATTGAACCAAGTATCACAAATAAGTTAAATACATTAATTTGGCTAGTATTAGAATAAAAATGAAAACGAGTACAGAAACAAGCGATTTTAGGCTATTTTTTCGGAATTGCATTTAGGCCGAAAATGATTTTCGATTTTTTTTAGGTTGTTAGAGGTAGTCAAGACTCACAATTTATTTGAAAACTTTCTAGGCCTTTAAGCCTTTCAAATTTCGACACAATTGAAGAAATTTCTTAATGTTACGTTTTACTCAGTATGGGGACCCCCACTTTATCTGCTAAGAAATTTTTCAAAATTACAAGGACACATTAATTTCTGATATCTATAGGATACAACCACATTAATTCACCTATAAGGCAGATTGTTCAAGCAACTATATATCGCTGCCTAGCTCATGATCAAAGTGTGAACTTGTATGCGGATATTCCGTTTGTTAACCATGGCTTTTATTTTCTTTGGGGATGGTTATCTAGTTAAAAAAGAAATAAAATCACCGTCATCACGATTTTTTTCCTTAAACGCGCAAATGATCATAGCCACTTGAAGTACCGCGAGAACAGAGGAAGTATAGAAGAAGGTGCGTAGCTTTCCAAAAAGAATTATTAAGACGCAGTACAGGAAGCAACGGAGATGAGAGTATCGGAAATAAGAAACTGAAGGGTGGAAATGTACGTAAATTTGGTAGAAAAGGGGAAATATAGCGCAAATTACGAGCTAGGGAGAATGTGCAAATGAAGGAAAAATCGAGAAACAATCGGGAGAGAAAAAAAGAGGAAGTGAATTTATTAGCTTGGAATGAAGAGACGGAAAATATGAGAGAGAGAAAATTACCGGCTAACAAGTTCCACAGTTGAGCGAGAGGTTGCGGTATGTCGGGAACAGATTGGGGGTGGTGGTGGCGAGGCAATTCCGTGCTGACGGCTGAAGCAGACATGACAATCGCTCGCCAAACTTTTTGTGCGCCCAACTTCCCTTCTGGTACGTACAGAAAATTAAGTCACAATGTGATTGGGAGGAGTTTGTTCGACACCTCTCTTCCTCTCGATTCTTCTTTGCTCGCTACGTTCAGTAGTAGCTGTCAACAGCTGCCGCCTCTCCTCGTCTCCAGCGCACGACTCGTGGCTCTGTTAATTTTCTCTTACACACCAGCCGATGTAAAATTTAACTACTAGATAGTTTTGTTCTGAGGAATTATATTTTTCACAGCCCTCGATTCTTATGACTGCAGACTGATTTCCTTAATACAGATTGTAGATAGTTATTCGTTCTCAGTATCTGATCCCGATCTCATTAAGAATGTAGAATAGCTTGGTCCAATGAACATTATCGAATGTATGTTCTAAATCTACGAACCACATGGACGTGGACTTGTCCTTCTTAATTCGATCCTCTAAGATCAGACGTGTCCTAGCCACGCGAAAATGAACTACTCCCAGGAGGAAGGAAGTGCAGAAGAAGGTGCGTGGATTTCGAAAAAGAATGATTAGGCTAAGCCGCAGAAAATGAAACAACGGAGATGAGAGTATCGGAATAAGAAACTGTAGGGTGGAAATGTAAATTTGGTAGAAAAGGGGAAATATAGCGCAAATTATGAGCTAGGGAGAATGTGAAAATGAAGGAACGAAAGCACATCTTACACACAAGAGCACGAGTTCGACACCAGCTAAAGTTTTTTTGGAGGAAAAGTAAATTTATTTATTTTTCTTGTTTCGTTGAGGCCCCGTGGACCACGCGGTTCCTAACTCCGGTGAGCTTAGCCCACTATTCCTTCATCTTTGCGCTGCGGGTTGCTTTCCTTTCCTGAAATCACTTCATTCCCGCTCCAGGACGCAATATTTTAGCTGTCAGTGACTGGAGAGTGTCGGATGTTCTGATCAGCATTCTAAATTTATCCCTGTTCACTATATACTTAGGATCAATTTTAAAAACTTCTAGGTCTTTTCCAACCATTTATCATTTGTCCCCTTCCTGTAGAAGCCGGCCTCGCGGTGTAGGGGTAGAATGCCTGCCTCTTACCCGGTGGCCGCGGGAATTTTTACCCGTATCTAAGGACTGGTTCGAGGTCTGGTAAATCTCTTTGTTATGCCTGATTCTGTATTCAGCTCCTTTTTTTCTCAGGATCTTTCGTTCTTTCAGTTTCAAATTCCTGAGTTGTCCCTTTTTGACCATGTTCAAGCATTCTGAGGCATACACAACTGGAGGTCCTACTACGGTTTCATAGTGTCGAAGTGTGAGGCGAAGGGAAAGAGATTTGGACTTTTAAAAGTTCTTACGGACATTGAAAGCTCAATCAAGTTTAGTACACCTGACTTTCATGGCTAGATTTTCACTAACGTCCAAGGTATTTGTAGGAGTTAGTGTTCTCTATTACTGTATCCCTGGGTGATTATTGAGTTGAGTGCATCTCTGATATTGGTGATGAAATCCGCTTTGTTAATGGCAATCCGCAACCCTACTTTAGCTGCTGTTTGACTGAGGGAGGGGAGTTGGTATGTAGCTTCCTCAGATACTTGATGCTAGGAGTGTGAGGCCATTCACATTCCATGAACTCTTATTTATTTATTTATTTATTTATATCTTCAACATAGCTTAAGCTTCAATCACAGAATTCGTATATTGCATTGCATTAAAGTATTACAGATTTAACAAAAGAAACAAAAAAAATAGAAACTATACGCCTAATACAAACAAAAATGTAAAGAAGTTTTAGAAAATATTTGAGGAAAATATAGACGGTGAAAACTGTCAGTGATACATAGTTCCATATGCAATGAATGCCTTAATTGAATACACTGTACTTAAGCTACACTATAAGTCAGATATAACGTAAGTACTATACATATTCATACATAAAGAGAAGATTTTTGTAGCTGATAACATATATTGTAAATAAAGGTTAAACTTTATTTACAATTTGAGAATGGTAGCTCTTAAAACCTTAAAGCACATCGATAATACAAAGCTCAAGTCAAAAGTATTGTTGATTTTGGCGAGTTTATTGTACATCAGATACATTCTCACTAATGGTGAATTTTATAATATACTGCTTTTGGTATTTTGCATAGTAACAGATCACAATTTTGTAAGTTTCCTGCTCTGGCATTAAAATTAATCTGCTGCAAGAAGCCACTGCTGTCCGACATTCCATTGATTGTTTTACACAAAAACACCTGCTGTAAGATTTCGTGACTCGCTACCAAACTAACGTAGTTGAATTCATTCAGTGGTTGACTATATAATTTATTTGATTTACATGCAGATATATTATAGTATTTATAATTTAAGTACCTTAGAAAACATGTTTGAACTTTCTCCAAGCTCCATTGCCAAATAACTGAAGCATATTCCAATTGCTACGGAGCAAGATTCTGAACAGATGACCGATGGCTTTAACGCCCGTAAACTTCTTAGTTGGCCTAATAACAAACTCAAGAATTTTTAATGCCGAATTAACACAGAGGCAAGTATGTGCTACTTATGTTAAAAGAGAGGGTATGTGGCTAAAATGAGGAGTTAGTTCTGTGCTATGAATTCCCACTGTCATACAATTATTTTGGTACAATAGGAACCTTTAAATGCGATCATTAAGTTACTTAAAATGTTCATAAATGTAGCAACGAATAACTTCGGATTTTCCTTTTTAGATTTTTGCCTTTAACTGAAACCTTAGTGTCATTATTAGGGCCTAAATTTGTATGTAATATGAAAGTGCGAAACATGTAATATTCATAAAATATGTATTAATACACGTATTTATTATTATTATTATTATTATATTATTATTATTATTATTATTATTATTATTATTATTATTGTGCTTTTAAGGCCGCATTGGACCACTGTAGTCAATTTCTGTCCGGTCTTCTATGATGTTTTTGGTTTTTCCTTTCTGTTCTTCCAGTATTTATTCATTCTATCTGATCTTTTTCGTTCTTCTTCTGAAAAAAGCCTTTTATTTGTTTCTCTTTTATCAATTTTTGGTAGGAATCTAATTTTATTATTCTTGAATTTATTTACTTTGTTTGATTTATTCTTTAAATCCTCCAGTTTTGTATGTTTAGTCCTCAGCCTGAAGGCCGGTTGTATCCTCAACAGCTCCGCCATCAGCTGTCATAGATGGCCTAGGCATCACTGAAGAGGCGTACTAGGGAAATGAGGAGTGAGGTAGTTTCCCGTTGCTTTCCTCACCGAGCCATCAACCCACCCTATGAGCAACATTTTCACACTATTCCTAGCAGGGACTGGCTGCATAAGGAATGGCATTACTAGCATCGCTCATACCTCAGTCACTAACATATTGTCAAAGCCAAGGATAAGACAGAGACAGGGCAATGAAAGTAACAAAATTGCTCTAGCCCATACCAGAAGACATAGTGCACTGTAAACATTAGGTCCTGCCAACAAAGGCACTCTCCGGTTTTATCTCTAATTATTTCATGTCTTCTTTTAATTATTTTATCCAGACTGGTGGTTGTTTTTGTTTCCAAAGCTTTTCCTAAATTCTGCGTATTAACCTGTCTTGAGGTGTTCTCAACAGACGACCAAAGTATTATATTCTCTTCTTACTTATGAAACCCGTTATAGGTTCTATTTCCTGATATACTGCTGCATTTCGGATGATACGCCATTCTCCTTACTTTTGGTACTTCTTATTATTACATGCTCTTACTTTTTTGCTATTGGCTTTACGTCGGACCGACACAGACAGGTCTTATGGCGACGATGGGACAGGAAAGGGTTAGAACTGGGAAGGAAGCGTCCGTGGCCTTAATTAAGGTACAGCCCCAGCATTTGCCTGGTGTGAAAATGGGAAACCACGGAAAACCATCTTCAGGACTGCCGACAGTGGGGTTCGAACCTACTATCTCCCGAATACTGGATACTGGCCGCACTTAAACGACTGCAGCTATCGAGCTCGGTCATGCTCTTACTATTCTTCTTTCTATTTTTAAATGTTGTCCATGTTATTATTTTACCTTAGTTTAAATAATGTTTCACTTCCATAAGTTATTTCAGGTTTCAATTTTGTATTTATTGACAAAGATTTCTTTTTGTATGTATTTCTGGTTACATTTTGGGCTCTGAATAATTTACTCGTCCTCTCTGTACAATAATTGTTTTCATTTAAATTGTATTTTATACTTTCTCCAAGGTATTTTTTTTTTACAATTTCTATATCATTCCCACATATTATAACACGTGTTAATGCGTTAAAACTACAAAAATATAAATTTTTCTTTCATTATGAATTACGGTTAAGATACGAGAAAAAAATTGTTTTACATATTTATTTTACGGCGAAGTTATCGGCGTTTCCTTACAAAATTTACACAGTCTATTGTTCACTAATTTTTAGAGTAAGTATAGTTACTTATTAAATAACATTAAAGGCATAATCAAGCAACTTCACAAAATTTTAAATGAGTGTTAATCACTGTAAACCGCGGAGAATATATCCAGCCTTTGTCCCGTTTCTTTACGGGATCGGGGATGAAATTAGATGAAACATCATAGGGAGCTTTTACGGCTGGATGCCCTTCCTAGCGTCAAACTGATCAGAGGACTTAATGAGAAGATATGAATTACGTGATATCATCACTCTTCCCATCCATTATTTCTCTTAAGACTGGCCATGCCTCCTAGCCTCATATTGATATACAGTCTATGCTCATGCGTAAGGGAAAATAAACCCTAAATACATCATACTCCAGGAGTGGGTAAATATGTCATGCTAACATACATTCCTACAGTACGGTACAGTAGGGTGGGGGAGAAGGGAACAGGGGGTAGGGTTGTCATGGAAACGTGGGCGCAACCCTGCGGCTGCTATGGAGATAAGCCTGCTGGCCGGCTCGTATTGCTTGAAGTTGCCAAACCTCTCACTTCTGAGTTACGCACAACAGAACACGCGGTCTGAAGGAATGAACAAGTGAGCCGGAAGCGAAGGAAAGGAGAAAGAAACGCAATAATGTGGCAACACTGGACATTGTTCCTCCCTCCAGCTCTATATGTCCAAACGCTTCTCTTAATGTTAGGGGTATAGACAACGAAGCTGGAAAAGTTGGACCACGTATTGTATGTTCAGTCCTCAGCCCGAAGGTTGGCTGGATACTCAACCCTTAGCTGTCATAGATGGCCCAGGCATCACTGAAGAGGAGTACTATGGAAATGAAAAGTGAGGCAGTTTCCCGTTGCTTTCCTCACCGAACCAGAATGTGCTATTACATATCAGTGTGCCAATGCATCCACCAACCGATCTTGTAACATTTTCTCACCATTAATAGCAGGGACTACCTACATAAGGAATGGTATTACTAGCATCGCTCATACCTCAGTCACTTTCATATTGTCAAAGCTAAGGATAAAACAGACAGATCAATGAAATGAAATGGCGTATGGCTTTTAGTGCCGGCAGTGTCCGAGCACAGATTCGGCTCCCCAGGTGCAGGACTTTTGATTTGACTCCCTTGGGCGTCCTGCACGTCGTGATGAGGATGAAATGATGATGAAGACGACACATACACCCAGCCCCCGTGTCAGCGGAATTAACCGATGATGGTTAAAATTCCCGACCCTGCCGGGAATCGAACCCGCGTTCCCTGTGACCAAAGGCCAGTACGCTAACCATTTGGCTAAGAAGCCCGGCCCAGATCAATGAAAGTAACACAATTGTTCTAGCCCATTCCAGAATACGTAGTGCACTGTAAACACTAGGTCTTCTCAGCAAGGGCATGGACCACGTATTAGCGTTGATTGATCACCATTAGGCAGTCCGGGTTCGATTTTCGGCAGGGTCGGGAATTTTAACCATCATTGGTTAATTTCGATGGCACGGGGTCTGGCTGTATGTGTCGTCTTCATCCTCATCACGACGCGCAGGTCGCCTACGAGAGTCAATTCAAAAGAGCTGCACCTGGCGAGTCGAACATGTCCTCGGACACTCCCGGCACTAAAAGCCATACACCATTTCATTTTACCATTACGCAACAGCCAGTCGAACAAATGAAAGAATTCACTTATCTCGGTAGTGTCTTAGTGTTTTAGTGTCCGCTACAGAATAGCGATGTACTCAAACACAACCGACAGATGTCTCACGAGCAGTAGACGGTATACGCTTGTCGATCGTCATTTGTTCCTCTAAGTTTTTAATGGAAATTGTCGACTTAATTGATGACGTTAGGGTTTTATTATAATTACCGTAACGACAGCAAAGTAAACGAGATAACTGTGATGCCTAAATATTGCAGTATTCCAACGTGCCAGAATCAAGGTCAGTCCTATTCATACCATCAATTTCCTAAACATTATCTCTTCCATAAAAACTCGTTGCATGCCCTTATTCGGCAGTACGAAAGAAATTAAAGTGTGACTCGTAATATCAACGTCTGCTCGAAGGAATTAGCAATTCAAGATTTTGTCATTACTGGAACGGGTAAATAAGCTAATTATTTGTAATTAAGAAAATGTTATTCTTAGTGGTTAATATGACTTAGTTCAATAATTTTAGGTGAAAGATAACTTTTTAAGGAGATTTATGTACCTTCCATATTTTCATGGAGTGACACCATTACCTTCAAATAAACTCCTAGAGTAAGAAGAGTTCAAAGTCGGGAAGCAACCATAACACCGCATGCGGGAGTGTACCCTGAATTACAGAGTGACTTAGAATTTTACCATAAATTTCTACTTTACGAATAAGAAATAATTCACTGATTTCAAATTTGAAATATCTATGTGTGTCTTATGACGTTAAACAAAGTCTTGAAACTCGCGTGCTGAACGGAAATTCAATTCAGTCGCACTGGATGTAGCCACTAGTAAGGCAGTCGTACCAGTATCATGCATGATGCAGGCCCCTTACTTCATATGTATATCCGGCAATTTTTCAAAACGCTATTTTCACTTACATAATAATTGAATGTTAATAAAAGCACTAAAATAAAAGGTTGCGACATTATTCATTATCTTTCAATCAACAATTGCTTCTTTCTGGATATTATTACCCCTTTCCTACAATTCCACTTTCCAATCCGCAATCGTTATTGCACCTATATTATTTCCCATCTCTTTGAAAACATCAGCAGAATATGGTAATTCCATAGTAACAGTTTCGTTTCAATAATCTATACTTCTATACTAATATTACAAAAAGGAAAAATTTGTTTGTATGTAACGAATAGACTCAAAATCTACTGAATCGATTTTAAAAATTACTTCACCTACAGAAATCTACATTGCCAGTGAGTAACATGGGCTGTGTTTTATTTTAAGAACAATTCGAGGTGGAGGGGTGGCACGGGGGTGGATATAAAAATAATAGGCTAATATAGGCAGAATATCGAATTTGTCGTAAAAGGACGAGATAAAGCTCAATATAATCCTCTTGACGTAGGGAACAAAACTCGGTAAGCCCTACGGGCCCGAAAACCATGTTTTAAGAGCCTAAAACCAGCGGTTACAGAGATATTGGCATCACACTACCCCTGCTCTAGGAATCGGATAAAGCAATGAACTGCCGTAACCATGGCAACGTCAGCTCCAGGATTCTACAGCAGCTAGATTATGCATGTACGTTTGGGCATAGCTGCCAACCAAAATTGATACACATATGACTTACTATCTGGAAAAAATAAAGTGTTGTGTAAGACGTTCATAGCACTCCTTTGGGCGGGGGTGGAAAGGGAGTGAAGTATAAAAATAATAGCCCCGGGGAACTCCGTAGTACAGCGACCAGCGGTTGCCGACGGGCCTCCGTGTTTACGTACTGGCTTAGGTTTCAGCAGTTTGGGGAGTCTGTTACCTATAGTTTAAAGTATTTTCTATCAAATCATGGAGTAGTAGGATCACTGATGTTGTTAGTGCCGATATTTTGGTCCACTTTTACGATAATTGTAACCATGAAAACAACCTATATACTGTACACAATTGTCAAGATGGTGCGCCCATGACTTGAAAAAAATTTCTCAACATTTATACTCAGATTCATTATATGATGTGCGACATGAGTGACAAGCCCTGGGAATCATAATTCTCGATAATAATAGTTTATTTTATGCATCGCGAATTTCCTTGATCATTTGTAATAGTTACGAAATGTCGGATCAAACAAATACATTCAATAATATTAAATATGTATGGTACTATCTAGGGGAAGTATACTTACACTAAACCTGCAGCTTTGTGAAGGGAGCAGGTATATCTAGGTGGAAATGAAGGACAAACATGGTAGCAAAAGATCTTAGAGGTCGATGCTAGATAGGAACTAATATTTAGAAGAAAAGAAGAAGTAGATACACTATAATTCCAAACATGACAAATAATTTCTACGTACTTAAGTAAATACACCAGTGATATAAATATCTAATGAAGTCAGTCACACCGACAGCATGAGTAACTAAAGCCAGTTTCTGATAACCCGTACGAAGAACGGGTACTTCTCCTAGTCATAAATATTTAGAAATACTCCGTATAAGTCTCATGTAAAACAATCGAGTAGCGGAAAGCGAATACCGCCTGTTACCAAGTTTTGCGTGATACTGACAAAGCCTCAGAAGTCTTTCAGCGCTTACGAGCCACCTAGTGGTCCGCTTCCACGGTCGATAAAGAGACGAAACACAAACTGCATAAAACACTCTCCATGCCTATAGCTATCTATTTCAGTGAAACATGGAAAATTACGGCGCAGACAGCATGGAAACTCAATGTATTCCACCTACGTCGTCGACACAACATTTTAGGAGTCACTTGGGGCGACCGAGTCACTAGTGAGGAAATTTTGCGACAGAGTGGCTGAAGATGACACATTGTAGTTGGCAGAAAGCCTACAGGGTTTACAGCGAATGACCAACCTAGTCGTGGAGGCAAGTCACCAATGAGGCTTCACACTTAATGAAAGTTAGACGAGTATAATGGAAGTATCCGGAATACAACACCAAGAGAGCTTGATGATCAATGGAGAGAGAGTACAACAACTGACAAAACACAAGTATTTAGGAACAAATGTGAACTACAACATTGACTGTTCTGAGGAAATAAAGCCGAGGATCGGCCTAGTCAGAAATGAATTCAATAACATGAGGAGAGTGTTGTGTAGCAGACACATTAGTTCTTGTTCAATGGAGTTGGGACCTGAAATATTAAGGAAAGAGAAATAAACATATGACAGGTATTTGAGCTATGGACGTACAGGAAGATACTGTGGTTGAATTGGACAGATAAGGTCACACACGGTAAGGAAATGAGGCGAATAGGAAAGAGAAAGGAAATATTAAATACTGTCAAAATGAGAAAAATGCGATATCTCGGTCATGTGATGCGATGAGAGAAATGTCATCTACTGCAGCTGATCGTTCAAAGGAACATACAAGGAAAAGGAAGACCAGGCAGAAGACGTGTTTCTTGGATTGATAATCTGAAAACTTCGTTCAGTTGTTCCACTATTGAGCTATTCGCGCTGCATCATCTAAAGCAAGAATCTCTATGATGGCAGCCGACCTTGTAATAGAAGATGGCACTTGAAGAGGAAGGCTGCAACAAATTGGAAGATATTGTGGCGGGAAGTCGAATGAGTCTAGGTGGCCTAATTTTTGGCTTACCAGACAGCTGATTCTCAAAGAACGCTATGCGATGGGAGCAACAAAGAAGCAAGCGTAAGTCGGGCAGACTAACATGACGTCAAATGTTCAAGGAAGACCTACGAATAGTTATCATCATGTGGAACGAAATCGAGAATGCCTCTTCGATGATGATGTAATGATGATGATGATGATGAATCCTCTACCGTTTTGAAACATGGACCTTGCGGGCTGCAGATATGAAGTAGGGCTGGCTACTGAGTGTATGATTCGAAACAGTGTGTCGATTCATTCAACTGTTCAAACGCAGCAACGGCGAGCTCACGGCACCCGATTCAGCTGACTCACAGCAGACAGTACTCAGTGGCGGACTCAAGTGTCAGTGAGACACAACACACACAACACTGGACATAGGCGGGGAGCCGAACTTCCGCTGCAGCGAGCCGTACAGAGCCATGGCACACAAAGAATCGTACACTATAACGGACTCTCGCTCTAAGCCCATTTGAAAATATTACCCACTTGCATTCACTGTCGTCTCCTTACAGGGAGGTTTAAATAATAGTTGGATTTATGTGCAGTGTTAAATAGAAAATGTGAAATAACTCTTCATGTCTTCATATAAACCCACAGCCTATCCGGGGATTTTTAAATGATATGAATATCCAAACCTGTTCCTCGATGAAAAGAATCGAAATGTGAAGTTTGGTCAAGATATAAGCAATAGTGTGGGAGAAAGTTAAAAAACTTATTTTGTCTTCCCAGACTATTCCGTGATTTTTAAATGATCTGCATATAAAAACCTTCTCCCGGACGAGTTTACTACAAATATGAAGTTTGATCGAGATATAATCAATAGTGGAAGAGAAAATACGAAAATCTTCCTCTCGGCATCTTATAAACCCCAAGTCTATTCAGTGATTTTTAAATGATATGCATATCCAAGCCTGGTCCTGGATGAGTAGACCCGAAATGTGAAGTTTGGTCGAGATATGATCAATAGTGTTAAAGAAAAATGTTAAAAACCTTCTGGTCTTCCAAATCTATCAATGATTTAAAAAATTATGAATACTGAATCCTGATCCGTGATGAGTAGACTCTAAATATGATGTTTGGTCGAGGTATAATCTATAGTGTATGACAAAAAATGAAAAAACTCTTCTGGTCTTTTTATAAACCCCAGCCTATCCGGGGATTTTTAAATGGTATACCTATCCAAACCTGCTTCTGGATGAGTAGAATCGAAATATGATGATTGGTCGAGATAATAGTGTAAGAGAAAATGTGAAAAAATATTCTGGTCTTCCTATAAAACCCCAGTGCATTCCGTGATTTTTAAATGTTATGCATATCATAACATTCTCCTCGATGAGTAGACTCTAGATATGAAGTTTGATCTCCACATTGTTCAGGACAAATCTCACATGGACTGACTGGTTTTTGAACCACGGCACGCAGGGGTGAGAGGCCACTTGAGCCATGGAGGCTCGCACAGATGAGGAAATAAGCGGACTAAAAATCAGCGATGTCATAGTGTTGAAAGGGAGATTACATTCTTAGAGATTTCGTTCCCTCGCTCATAGCTGCTCTTGTGAGAGAATGTTGCGCCCTCTGGACACACAAGACTCACAATACGTTGTTATCCCTAACAGTTAAAATAACAGAGGAGCTGAGAACAGCTCTTGAGGAGGACGTCAAGAGGAACACAGAATGAGATTCCTTAGCTGACGCAGGGGTGGACGGAGCTAACATCTCTCTTTAAAGTGGCCAATTTTCAGGATCTGTATGTTCCATTTTTGTGACTGTTTAGCTCATGACTCCAATGAGCAATCCGGGATGAGAATATTAGCAACTTCAATCAACAGCTGTATTATAGTCAAAATGATATCGTTTTATTTTTATCGTGTTCATTTTATTGCATCTACGTGCACTTGCCTTTATACAAGTTCATTAGAACAGCGCAGAATTTCTTTCAGATGTTTTCATTAATCCTTATGACCACATAACGCACAATCAACAAGTCGTAATTGTTGCCCTAATAAACCCGCCATCTTGGTAGTCTGCAGGCGAAAGAATTTAAACGGAAAAATAAAACAGTGTATTTTCCTTAACAGCCTGAGTAATATGTTAGTCCTCACCACTAAACAGCTGAATATTCCTCAACGAGAATTGAAAGGAATGAAACGGGTTGCACATTTTGCCAGTCTCATATTATATGTTCTCTTTTGGTATAAGATAATTGTGAGTTGATGGGCACCAAAGAGTGATTTGGATGTGCTACAGATTCTGAGCACTTACCCAGATGCAGACGTCAAAAAATGTGCTCTCTCAGTTCCTAAGAGACATCTTTGGTATCTGTCATAAACAAATGTAGGATTGGCTTTTTTGGACGAACGTATTACTCAGGCTGTTAAGGAAAATATGACTAAACATTTAGAAACCAAACCTGAAAAGGAAAAAGGAAATAAAACTATTTTTTTCTTTTTCGTGTGGCTATTTCTAGCCGAGTACAGCCCTTGCAAGGCAGACCCTCTGATCTGCCATATGTATGTAACTGCGTGTTATTGTGGTGGAGGATAGTGTTATGTGTGGAGTGCGAGTTGCAGGGATGTTGGAGACAGCACAAACACCCGGCTCCCGAGCCACTGGAATTAATCAATGAAGGTTAAAATCCCCCGACCCGGCTGGTAATCGAACCCAGGACCCCAGTACGCTGACCATTCAGATAACGGGTGGAACTTATGAAGCGATTAGAGAGTAAAAACCTAGTTTTAAAAGGAAAACACCTGAGCCATTCCGTTACTAATAAAACAAAGACGTTCTTTGAATTATTTGAGATCCAAGACGTGAAGGAATACTGCAGTGATTCTGAAAGAAACGATGTGAATGCTTTTCCTGTGGTCAATAATACCGCAGAAAGAGGAATTGCTCAGATAAAGTTTAACGATTCGGTCAAGAATGAACAACAAAAACAATTCTTGTTGAGGTTAGTCGAGCATCACAGAAAAGTGGTCATGAAGCGAACAAAATAAGGGATTGCACTGTTCAAAGTTGATTAATATAACACATGTTTTATTTACTGTTACGGACTTTTCCGTGGTAGGTAGAGGTGAAAGAAGGTGCGGGTGTGAATGGGTTTCAAGCTACGAAATTATAGTGCAATGTAAAATTAATTTAAAAGTTAACAAGGTTATATTTTCTTTTCGAAAACAAAGAAATAACAAGCATGGCAGGTACAAAGTAGCAATTCAAAAGGGGTTAGTTACAATATTTACAGAATTTGGGCTTCGCGCCCTGACTTCACAATGCTTGGCCAATCAGCTCAGTTTTACCCCAAACACAAGTTTTAGCAGAGGGGGAGAAAACCCCATTCATACCTAGGAGCCCTTGCTCCAAATTACACTGAAAAACCTCCATGAGGCATACAACCCAGAATTTTCAAAAGAGCCACTCGCTCTCAAAATTTAAGCCTCTCCCAGGCCACACCAAACTCCACCTTCAAGTTGTCCTCAACGGACATAAACACAGGGGTAAAATACCCAATCTACTGAGGTCTATTAAAAGAAAAGCAGGTTAATTAAATGACCTCTAAAATAACAATTTGAGAGGAGGCGAACTTGCACTCCTAATACACTTTGATTAAGACCTACTTGGCACTAGGCCGTTAATACAAGGGCTAATCCCATGCTAAAGAGGTGACTTAAGAAAAGAACAATTTGTTTTACATTAACGAAAAATAGGTCGAGAAAATAAGTTCACCTCAAGACAATGTGAGTGGGAGCTCGAGAGGGTTAGCACTCTCTATCCCAATATGTCGTTTTACAAGAGAATAGATGAAAAGGGAAGTTACATTTTAGGAAAAGGTTACATGGCTGAACGCTTAGAACCCGCCCCGAAAGTTAAACTGCTGAGCTAGCAAAGAAAGAAGTTATTAATCGGCCATTACCTTGTGTTGAACGGCTGGAGAAGAAAGAGGCGCTTCCCGCCCCCTGCTATGTACTTAACACACTGAAAGATGGAACAGAAGTGGCCTAGAGACCCAAAAATCAGCAGTTTAAATACTCTCGCGGAAGTTTCTAGGCGTTAGGGGAAAGAAAACACCCTCCCACAAACTCTTTATTGGATAGGACCCCGCAACAGATTCAAGTTGGGGGAAGATACATCTGATTGGATAGAAATTAATTGAAGAAATTCGGGATTGGATACATTCATAACAAGGGGAAGAAAGGGGTAAATATTGCCAACTTAAACAATGATAGAAAGAAATTTAACAAAGAACAAACTCTTGAAATTAAATTTTCTCCAAAAAAAAATAGTTCTTTGACTCCGCACTAGGTTGCACCATTGTAGATCTTCAGTAGTGTCCTCTAGAAGAGAAAGTTCACACTTCTTACTTCAAGCGAAACAAAAACACATCAAAAATGACACAGTTCAAAAACTCAAAATTTTCCAAGTGGTGACATCTTCTGAGACGGTAGAAAATTAATACTGTCAATAAAGTTCAGACTTCCTCCAGCAGAGGAGTTTCAACAGGCGCACATTTTAAATTAGCGGAGTGGAGGTGTACCGCCCGGTACATTTACCATAGTACCTATTAATCTTAGTATCTAGCTTTAATATATTTGTTTTTAAATTTGTGATTTCTAGTTTTCCAAATAAAAGTAATTAGATAGAAAAATCGTATTTTTGTCCACTTTTACAAAACTGGTCTAAGTGTACAATATATAAATATTACACAATCTTCTTTAAATTAGGCATATATCGTAGCTCCTTAGCCTAAACCGCGAATGTGACAATACTCTTCCTATTTATTATTTCCTTTAAGACTGGTCACGCCTGCCAGTCACATACAGATCAAATTTCGCGTATTTAAGGGAAAATGAACGTTGCTGTAAAGTACTGTAGGAATGTATGTTTGCATAACATATTTGATGATGATGATGCATGTTGTTTAAAGGGGTCTAACATCTAGGTCATCGGCCCATAATTGTATGAAATGAGACGAAATGTACTGACAATTTAAAAGTCCAAAATTATCCACTGACCAGAATTCAAAACATGATGACGAAGAATGAATGGATGGATATGGATTTTAAAACAATCAGTGGATCCGATCCATAATGCCCTACCTTCCCAGAAATTAGCGTCAAACAATAGTATTACTGATCAAGGGACTGTTTCTAAAGTACAATCCTAAATCGATGATGCTTGTAGTCTAAAGGGGCCCACAATCCAGGTCATCGACCGCTCATAATGGTACTTATCGCCAAGAAAGTAGAACCATGGTGTTGCCATTGATGCTTTCACGGCTCGTACTTATAGACATGATACTGAATAGGATTTTGGGCATATGCTTCTCGTGGACACTCGAGATTTCTTCTGAGGTCGCAGAGCACAATTCTCTGCGAAACGTAAAGAATTTCATGGTATAAACTCAAAAGCCTATACAGTATCATGTCTATAGAACCATGGTATTTGTTATGTTGCGGTACTAATAAAAAGTAGCGTAGACTCGCGGTTATCCACACATTGTTGTACTACTCAAAGGTAATGTCATGTGCACATGTAACACACACCTATGGCGTTTCTCACATTGCGGCGCCATTTACAGGCAAAGATATGGTGTTCTTCACGTAGGTCGTAGTCATAGGGACTCGTACTATCCCGTGGTGTTCCTCACATAGTGGATAGTAATCATAGGTAAGGCAGACCCATGGTGTCGCTCATGTAGTGGTACTAATCACAGGTACTATCAAACTCACCCTGATTCACGCAGTGTCGCTACTTATCACAAACCTATTATGTACCTTACATAGTGGTACTACGCGCAAGTAAAAGCGACCCATGGTGTTCCCCACGTGGTGGTACTAATTACAAGTAGTCTCATGGTTCTAATTCGATCCTCCCTTGGTCGCCTCTTTTAGTCGTCTCTTACAACAGGCCGGGGATACCGTGGGTGTATTCTTTGCCTGCGTCCTCCACCACAGGGGGATGTGTGTTTGGTCCGCGAGAACTATTTTATTTCGCTCAAGTCCGCCGGCAGGCCGGTTAGCAATTCCGTATCCGCCACCTGGGACGCGCATTATATGATGTATTTAAGGTTCATTTTCCTTTACACACGCGCATAGGAAAATGAACTCTTACTAAAACGGAGTGCATATCAATATGTAGCTTGGAGCAGTCTTAAGGCAAATAATGGATACGAGGAGCATTGTCATATTCGCGCTTTTGGCATAGGAGTGACGGTATCTCTTTTACATCACTGAGATTCGAGGCGTAAGCAAAGTCTTACAAACATCATATATTTTGAAAAATTAAACAGACTAATGGACAATTTTATTTAAATTGATGAACTCACCGTGAGTTTGGTTGATTGTTTAGTGTTTTTTTTTTCTAAATTACTGTTCTTCCTTATTATTTCTTTTATATTTGCATGTAAATTGAACGCTGAATTCCCTTTAGAGTGAAATGTACATTCCCACACGCCTTCTGTTCTAATACCACTTCTTGCTACGGATGTTCGGTCATCAGTTCCCGACTGTTGTTCTTCCTTATTGTCCGACTGCACACAAATCAACCGCCAAGTAAATCCTATATAAATGGATGTACAAACTTGTTACAATCGTTAGTGCTGTATTAACAAACGTCTTTCGGTTGCTCAAGCCATCTGAAACAAATATTAGCCGATACATAAACTGAATTATTTGCTTGACTGACGAACTGGCGAGAAAAAATATGTTGCCCGACACTTGAAGCATGATTCAATGTTAACTTGCAATGATCGGCTTTGGCCAAAAGAGAAGAAGTTCCGAACGTCGGTGCCCGTTTTAGTTATGGAAATGAGTGTGGGTGGGTGTTGACAGGTCTGCGGTGCAGCTTGCTACTTGGGAACAATACCTCCAGCAGACTGACAGCTACCTAACAATAGAACGAATTCACGCTACGGTACAGGGGCATTTAGAAATTAGGTTCCAAAACTAATTTTAGCTGAAAGTGATGGTGATGGAATAACTTTACACATTTACCTATTTTATTATATTAATATTTTTATTTAGACATAATAGTTAATAAATGGAAAATTGTTTCAACTGTTTAACTCATTAACACATGATTAGATACAGAAAAACACAAATAGAAACCATCTCTGTAACTTCTTGTTGCCTAAACTTCACGAGCTATTTGAAGTATCAAAATATTACAATAATGTCCATATGTAGATGACAAGAATTTACAGATTAATGAATCACACACACACACACACGTATATTACACTTTAATAGAGTCTGTCTAGATGAATATGAAATTTCAACGTTGCCAAGTACGTAGGTCCACTTCACATTGTGACAGTAATTTATTCCTTACGATTATCATTAATTATTCTTATAATTATATAAATGGGTTGAATAACTTGGGATAGGGAATTATAAAACTATAGTAACACAAGTTTCTTAATTTTTTTGAATGTACCTTGAGTTTGACAAATCACTTTGACGTTAGCCACTTGACGATTTAGTCACGTATTATACCTTCAGTAAAATATACGAGTATATAAAAAGAATGCAAATCCTGCTGTGATTTTATTTTTCTCCGTATAGAAGCACCGTTCTTCACGCATGTAACGGCGGAGGTTGTGTACGTTGAGCTTTTGAGGTATGTTGTTTCCTTATCACTATACCTCGGATTTTTAGGTGGTGATAGGTTAGAATGCAAAGTAATTTGGTTTGTAGGAAGTGTCATGCAACCCGTTATACCATAATGTAGAAAGAGTAGAATAAATTCAAGGAGTTATATAGGCTGTACCCCTAATATCTATGCAAATCTCATAGCACAACCGTTATACAGTGTAGGGTATACTTGTTACTGGCTTAAGTAAGTTTGCTTTCTAACCTATCAGTACCTAATAATCCGGACTCTACAGTTATCACCGTATTTATTTTACTTTATTTATTTATTTATTTATTTATTTAATTTATTTATTTACTCTGGTTAATCGTCTGTTATAAAACATCAAATAATGCTGGCATAAATGCATTCGATTAATTCTTCATTCTCAGACGTGTATAAAAATTATTATCATAAGTTTTTTGTATAAATTATATCTTGTTCGCTAATAAATATTGTTAGGTCAGTATGTATAGTTTGGAGAGTACAAGATACCACAAGAAAAACAGATAATAGAAATACTATTTTATTTTTTCGTTACAGTCATCTAGTGACCGCGTTTACACAATTCATCAGATCTTCTCTTTCTCAAACTTATTCCCTTTTCTTTGCACTACTTCCAGATGTTCTTAAAAAACTCCTTTGTCGCTCTTCAACATAGATGTTGCGTGACTTGACGAGTTTCTCCAGTGTACTCCCCATTCCCATAATTTTCTTCGTCAAGGTTGTTCTTTCCTGTATATCTCCCTCCTGGATCCCCACTTCTTGCAAATCCTTGTGAACCTCCTTTAAGCAATAAAGGTTGTGCCTTCGTTTCTTCTTGTAGACTAAGTATCCTGTGTGCCAGCATCTTAATGTGCCCATCAAATGATAGCAACTACTGTGAGGAAAATTAGACTATCTTCTCAACGTTTTCATAAAGTTCTCGATACGATCTCAATCGGAACATGGGCTGTGAATCTAGACACTTCTTTAGATCTAAAATTGTCCTAAGGAATCTCCTTTCCCGTTACTCTCGCCTTGGTTTCCGCTGCATATAAACACTGCTCTGCCCGCCGTAGAATCATGTTTTAATTTTGCTTGGATGGATATGAACTTGGATTTTAAGTTCCGTTTTATTTGTTCGTGTCAAAAACATGACATTATACATAATACTTATATACAATTACGACAGAGGAGATAAAATACAAAGATGACAATCTAAATAACTTTAGCCCAATATTTTGCAATCACTATAGCTTCAGACATCAGATCACCAATGTTACATCTTGCAGGACATAGTCTACATTGGTATAAGTACTTCTTAGTTTGTTGAGCTCAACAGACGCAAAAGGTTGATAATGATGTGCAAGTGGTGCAACTTCATTTCTGCAAATTATGTTTTGACTTTTCAACCCTACACAGAGTTCTCCGGCAGCTAGATGTTCTGATGGTGTCATCCAATGTTGTACAGATCTCATCTTCCACATAGATAATCGAGAAAATTTCTGTTGACCAAAATTATTTGTTGCTCTCAAGAAACTTTTCCTGGATATTATTCTTGAAAGAGGAGGATGATAGCCGTATAATGGATATTTCTGACGGCGATAGCAAAAGCTGAACTCACTTTTTTGAAGAAAAACAAAGTCTCACCTATGCCCATTCTGAATACCACTCTAGAACAACCTTGTCATTTTCTAGTCTGATCACCCAAGTCTCTTCAAAAACTTTATTTATGAAAATTGTTCAATTACCCATGACTGCTTTATTTACACAGATGGATCTCGCATACAAAGCACAGATGGACAGGACAGAGTTGGATGTGCCTTCGTTGTTCATGAAAACGATTCTGAGGTGTTCTCATCCCAGTACAAACTCTTCCACATGCTCTATTTTCCAGGTGCAAATCTAAGAAATCTCTGTTATTAAGTGATTCGGAAGCTGCACTGAATGTGATAAATAATAAATATTATCTGAATCCAATAGCTGTAGCTATTAGAACCACATCTCAAAAAAGTCCACACATCTGTTTTGACTGGATTCACGGCCATTGTGGAATATCTGGAAACGAGAAAGCTGATCTTCTGGCGAAAGCAGCGTCTACATCTAATTTGGAAATTTCTTATGACAAAACGTCACCTAGCTACGCTAAAAAAATCATAAAGAAGCACGTAATCCATCAATGGAACAACATTTGGACTTCTTCCACTAGAGGCCAAGTCACCAGAGAAATATTCTTCCCGGAGGTTTTCAAAGTAAAGTAACGTGTTGGTGCCAAGCTTTGAAATTACTCAATTTTTGACTGGTCATGGCAAATTTGGTTATTGTTTTCATCGATTCAGAATTAATCGTCCTGATGGCTACGCGTGTGTTGCGGATCCTTACAAACAGTGGACCATCTACTGTTTGAATGTGCTGCATTTGAAAGAAGAAGGCATGACTTGAACTCTCATTGGAATTATTGCAACACTGCATTATCAAAACCCCTGTATCATTTGTTTAAGAAGCCATGCTGTTACACATATTTTATTAACTTCATCCACTTCATTTTCCGTCGATTAGATACATGAATTAATTTTCATTGTAAAACTGAATATGTATTTTAACTATAACCCTAGTATACTATGTAAAATAGGGTTCCAAACTGCTTTGGATATTTAATAATAATAATAATAATAATAATAATAATAATAATAATAATAATAATAATGGATGTTTATTTGAGGTAATAACCTAATTCCATTCTCTGCATTCAGCTGCTTCACGCCTGATCTCTGGACGAGTAATTCCAGCCAAATAATAGAGTTTACCCCGTGGTGTAGGCTTCAGGCATTCAGTAATAAATCTACAAGTCTACTTGTTTAGCATGAGTAGAATTATACCACATCGGACTGGCATATTCACCTGCGGCATAACACGGAGATAAAGCTGTAGTTTTAATTGGTTGTACTGTTGCACTCCAGGCTTTTCCAGTAATTTTACGTAATATGACATAGTCTAAAATCCATTTCCGTCTTTCCCAACCTTCTATAATATAAAGTACTTCATTAATAAATTTTATGAAGCCAAAACATGGGTTTGGATACGCAATACCATGGCTTTATTTTGTCTGGCCATAAGGTCCTCTCTTCCATCTAACCAGAAAATACAATATTTAAAAGTGCATAATTAAAACAAATAGACTACAATTGAAAACATTTACAGGTACTAAACAATATTGTTTAAAAATTATTAATAATAATAAATAAACGATTATGATTATGTATACAACATGCAATGTTAACAGCTAATTTCTATCATCCTTAATAACAACAATTTGCTTACATACGGGCTATAGCTTGAAGAAAGGCTAATTTACAATATTAAAGTAACAAACGGACAACAGTTTAGGACGTTATCTATTACTTAACAGTTATCTGTGACAAAGTTGCCTGAAATTAGCAGCTATAGCCAAATCAAAATTTATTATAATTTCATGAAAACCAGATAGGCCTCAAAATTTCAGATAATACTAAACTATCCGCCAACTGAACGTGTGAACAGTTACCAATATATTGGCATGTGACTCAACAAAAATTGGACGTCAGACGTAGAGAAAAAAACCGAAAAGTAAAACTCACACAGCCTAGGGTCTGCATCAAATTTAAGAAAGTGTTCACAAGTACAGGTTTTGAAATGAGGCTTGAATTGCGATTCGTTAAATGCTACGTTGAAAACTTGAGTTGGAAAAAGCCTTCGATAATACTGGGTGAAAATTGCTTTTTCAAGTAATGGAGAATATGGGACTTGACTGGAAAGACAGGCACCTTATTCTGAATCTATATAAAGCTCAAACCACAGAAGTTAAGGTTAATGGTACTACAAGAGAAGCAAAAAAATTGGAAGAGCAGTACGGCAAGGCTGCCCACTGTCATCATAGCTCTAAACCTGTTCATAGAAAATGCAGTTAGAGACATGAAAGGGTGTGAATTTTAGTGGTATTCAATTGCACAGTATCCGCTTCGCAGATGATATTGCTATCTTAGCTACTTCTCAAAGGATATGACTAAGATGCTAAGAACATTCAACATATCCTTAGAAAAATTCAGACTAGAAATACGTATATGTAATACAACATTCATGATAGTAGACAAAGAGAAACCTGCAGCTAGAAAAAGCTTAAAATTAAATAACACACCGATGGGAAAAGTTACAGAATTCTTTTATTTGTGTAGTGATAACAGGTCGGTCCCTTTCCGAAATCAAGAAAAGGATAGTGGTAGCGAAACAAGCCTTCCGAATTAATAAAAACTTATTGCTAAACAGCCATCTCAGATTGGAGACCAGAAAATCATTTCCCAATACCTTTGTTTAGAGTATGCTACTGTACGGATGCGAAACCTGGACATTAAGGAAACGGTAAGAAACAAAATGTGAGGCTGCGGATATGTGGTTTCGGAGAAGAATTATAAAAAAAGAAGTTGGCTGGATTAAAAAAATGGCCTCGTTCTAAAAACATAAAGGAAGGTAGATGTTTGGTAGATACCATAAAGAGGAGGAAAACAAAGTTCCTTGGACACGTACTCTCTTCTTCAAACAATCATCGAAGGTAAATTACTGGGAAAGAGACCCAGGGGCGACGAAGGATGTCACACATTGGAAACTCCGTCGATGAGCTGGCATGTGGTTCATATAGCAGCTTGAAGAGGCTAGCAGAAGATCGTCAGATGTGGCTACAGCGACAAGGCATTGCCTCTAGAACACAATGTTGAAATGCTTTTGTATGATGAAGAAGGCCATAAAAAGTAAGAATGAGGCTTGCGGAATGTGGATCTACAGTAGGATGCTGAAGATACCGTAGACAGTAAAAATAACTTATGAGGAAGTCCTGAGACCGGTGAATATTATCCGCAACCTACAAGGTATAATTAAAAACTTGGGCCGTATCACGAGGAACAAAATATATGAGCTGCTGGAGATTGTCATTCAAGGGAAGGTCAATTTGAAAAAAAAAAAAAAAGATGAAAGGGAATGTTACTCTAGAGAAGGGATCGGTTTACAAACATTATTTTACTGTTATTGTTTTACGTCGCACTGGGCTCGAACTGGAAAGTAGCAACCCTTATCTTTATTGAGATATAGCCCCAGTATTTGCATGGTGTGAAAGCGGGAAACTGTAATCTTTGTCGGCAATTAACGTTATTGGCAAGGGCTTTCTAATTAAACGTTCACCGTTCGTTCAATACTTATCATGGATATCTTCTTCTAGTTCTTCTTCTTCTTAATTCTCAATCCTAAGTTTGGTTGGCAGCAATTCGTCTTCTCCACTCTTCTCTGTAATCCGCTTATCTCTTCATTTCCACATATGAGCCTGCTCCTACTTCATCTCTGATCTGTCTTGCATATTGCAATCTAGGTCTTCCTCTTCCTCTTTTACCTTGAATCATTCCTTCCATGACATTAACTATGAAATCATTGTGCCTATAGAGATGGCCAATTAATTGGTCTCTTCTCCATCTTATTGTTGCTAAAAATGATCTTTCTTCATCTATTCGTCGAAGAACATCTTCATTTGTAAGTTTTGCTGTCCATGAGATCTTTTCCATCCTCCTCCAGCACCACATCTCAAATGCTTCCAGACGTTTCTTATCACATGTACTAAAAGTCCACGTTTCTGAGCCATACAAGGCCACACTCCATACATAGCACTTAATAAATTTCTTCTTGGATATTGGCCCTTTTAATATATTGTTGGCCAGGATAAAACGCCTTTATATCTGTTACTATCTCAATTTCGATTTTAAATGACACTGGCCCTTTTAGAACCAAGCCACAGAATTGTTAGTCTAAAAGCGACGTACAATGATATTATTTTAAGGAGCCTAACATCGAAGGGATCGGTCCTATCCAAAGCATGAATACCGAGCGAGTTGGCTAAGCGGCTCGACACGTGAATCTGGAAGCTTACATTCAAGAGATGCTAGATATGAAACCCATCACTGGTAGCGCTGTGGATGGTTTCTCACGGTTACCTCAACTTCACGCCAGGAAATTGCTGTGACTGTACTTTAATTAAGGCCACCCTATTCCAGAATCTCCGAAAACTGTGTGTTAGTGCGACGTGAAATTACTTGCTAAAGGAAAAAAAAACCTTCAATGTTGAAAACATCCCGGGGATATGAGCTACGAATTTTAGGTAAGTAAAATTTGATAAAATATGAGAATATATTCTTTATTTATTCCTAAAAATTACAATCCTTTTCTTGACCATCGTTATCCGGTCGATTGGATTATCAGCATGCCTTTTTCTACCACTACGAGTTTCACTTAAGTCCGGTGTGGACATTTTAAAAATAAACAAAACTCCTGAGGGTATTGAACTAAGGACCAGATTACAGAAATATTACGTGAATAAGTTAATTTATCTAGGATCGGATTAAAAGAATCTAGTATAGTAAAGAGACAAGCACCGGGCGAGTTGGCCGTGCGCGTAGAGGCGCGCGGCTGTGAGCTTGCATCCGGGAGATAGTAGGTTCGAATCCCACTATCGGCAGCCCTGAAGATGGTTTTCCGTGGTTTCCCATTTTCACACCAGGCAAATGCTGGGGCTGTACCTTAATTAAGGCCACGGCCGCTTCCTTCCAACTCCTAGGCCATTCCTATCCCATCGTCGCCATAAGACCTATCTGTGTCGGTGCGACGTAAAACTCCTAGCAAAAAAAAAGAGACAAGCTATTTTCGTTTTTCGGAATTGCATTTAGACCGGAAGTGATTTTCGAAAATTGTTTTTTTTTTTTTTACTTTGATAGAGCTATCGAATACTTACAATTTAAAACCTTTCCGGGCCATTTATCCCTTCAACTTTTGGCACAATTGAAAAAAAAATCATAATTAAAGAAGTAGAGCATACATTTTGAACCATCTAATACATTAAAAGTTAGTGCAAGGCAGGTGGAAAAGTAAACCTATTTCCCAGTTTCCAGTCTATCAGCACATCTTGTTTACTGGGAGCCTATCGGCAGTTATCACAAGTGGTGATGTGTGTCATGAACTTCCGTAGGTAACGAGACGTGTCCATTCAATTAAAATAATAGTAACAAAAATTTAGATGTGGTTCTCCTTTTTTATTTCCATTTTTACCCTCTGCAACGAACCGAAGAAGGGAGAAAAGGAGAGATGGATACGGTGATTGGCTGGCGAGCTATAATTATGGCCCACGTTTCAGGGTCTACTGATAGGATAATCACCCTTACCAACATGACAGTTAACAATGAAATGTCAGTGTTGAAATGATGATTAGGGAGAAATTCTCTCCCTCTTATTTTTTTAAAGAAATAAAAATGAAAGAATAAAAGAATGAACGGCATAGAACAAGGTGACGAGGTGGAGTGGAGTTCATGGGATACTTTTGTTTTTTTATATCAGTCGATACCGCGCAGCAGCAGCAGTGTTGCCAACACTGTAAGAGTGAAATCCACTAATTGGCTCTCCCCATTCCGCTAGACATCCGCTAGATTCTTCAACATTTATTTTAATTCAATAATCAGTACGGCATAAGTAAAGTTACTACGCCACTTTTTCAGCGCGATTGCACAGTCCTTTGTTTCTTCCCCGCGTACATCCCGCGGTCAACGTGGTTGTTAAGTGCACAGGGCTGCCAACACTTGAACTTTAATTAATTACTGGGGCTAGTGACAAAGTCATTGGTCTGGATTGGTTAGGTCCGGCTAATAAGAAAAACCATTGGTCTGGGTGGGTGATTTCAGACAAAGGAGTAGCGTTACAAAAATGTTGCAAAGTTTGGGCTGGGAAGACTTGGGAGAAAGGAGACGAGCTGCTCAACTAAGAGGTATGTTCCGAACTGTCAGTGGAGAGATGCGTGGAATGACATGAGTAGACGAATAAGTTTGAGTAGTGTCTTTAAAAGTAGGAAACGTCACAATATGAAGATGAAGTTGAAATTTAAGGGGACAAATACCGTCGAATGTTCGTTTTTAGGAAGGGGAGTTAGGGAATGGAATAACTTACTAAGGGAGATGTTTAATACATTTCCAATTTCTTTGCAATCATTTAAGGAAAGGCTAGGAAAACAACAGACAGGGGTATCTGCCACCTGGACCACTGCCCTAAATGCAGATCAGTAGTGAATTAGGTCCGCCTAGTGACAAAACCATTGGTCTGGATTGTTTAGGGTCAGGGACAAAACCATTGGTCTGGACTGGTTAGGGTCAGGGACAAAACCTTTGGTCTGGATTGGTCAGGTACAGTCGGTGACAAAACCAACTGGACTATGATCAAACAAAGTGTGTCTGGGGACGCAAGTCCCAGGTTAGGCCGTGAAGCGGCTGTTAAACCTCTAGCATTCCGCAGGGCAATAGCAGCGTATTCTATGTTGGACAGTGACGGATATTTGATTTACATTATTTATCATTCGGACTAGTGACAAAACCATTAGTTATGTTTGTATTGAGCGCGTGTTGGTAACGGAATGCTTTTCGTATGATTGCTGCAAATGACGTCATATCCGATTGTGTCTCAGCCAATGGAAATGCTACTGCCTGCTTCAGCAATAAAGAATTGCAAGTGCTAAATTAAATTAGGTTATACATATATACTTCTGGGGGCTGCTTGTGAATCCCTGGTTGTTGCAGTGAACATATCTCTCCTCTACAAGGCATTCCACATAATGGATATGAAATAGTACAAATCTTAAGTCATAAAACTTGTGGCGCAGTTACTGAATTTCCACCATAAACACGTAAATAAAATGTGTAATCTTACATATTTTTTCCCCGAGTTGGAAAGAAGCTCAATAGGACACAGAATTGGTAATGGCTGCAGTAGCACCACTTATTTAAAAGAGAGTATGTTTAATTAAATTTTATATTATTTACTGCTTAACTGCTTACCACTTACTGAAGAACTATACCCCCTTAATGAACGTAAAATGAATACAGTATTACATTCACCAGGCATTGTGAAGCTATCGAAAATTCACAGCCTGTTTCCAGTCATTTGACCGGGTCAGGAATGGAGTGAATGAAGCCCCATGTAGCGGGGAGGAAAGTAATTGAGCCGGCTGCCAAAGCCTGTCGCACTCCCCTGAAGCAATAATTAATGATTGACAGATGAAGTGAAATGATATTGCAGAGTATTGCTGGTATGAAAGACAAAAGGAAAACCTGGAGTAGCCGGTGAAAATCCTATCCCGACTCAGCTTTCTCCAGCACAAATCTCACATGAACCAATGAACCCATCGGTGAGAGGTCGGCGCGCTGCCGCCTCAGCCACGGAAGTTCTTAAGATGATATACACCGTAAAATATTCTGTGGAATTTTAAGACCTCAACATCTGATGACCACCTCGTTTATGAAATGAGGGCCAATGCAATTTAATTTATGCAGTACACTTCGTTTTATGCATCTGAAAATCTCCTGTAAACATCGACTTGAAGTTACCAATGGTTAATAAACTACAGTGCTACATTGCCCTCAGCATATTTTGATTTTATAGTTGTGTTTAATTTCAGGAAAGTGATAATATCTTGTCGCGCTGGAGACAATATGTTCGCCAGTTCAAGATGCATTTTGTTTATAAATTTACAATGATTACATTGATTTGTAAGTCAAAGATAAAGACACCTCCGTACAGGCCATGAAGGCCCTGGGAGGAGTGGAAGGTAAAGGCTTCCACCATTGTTAACCGCGACACGTGATGGGGTAGAGTGGTTAGCTCTACGCCCGGCCGTTTTTGCCCCCAGGAATTTACCTGGTACTCATTTTTGGTGTAGGCTGAGTGAACCTCAGGAAGTGGAAATCTCGTTTCTTAAATTTTACGACTTCCTGACGGGGATTCGAACCCACGTCCTTCCGGGCGAACCGAGCACGCCTTTACCGCCTCGGCCAGGCAGCCCCTGATTTGTAAGTCGCGACTCCCAAAATGCACACTCCACATAAGTAATTCGTTCTTTCAAGGTTTTGAAAGAAGACAATCTTCAAACATTTCATCCTTTAACCATTCACTCCTAAATATTTGGCTGTGTTGTGGAACTGGCACTTTTCTAAAACTTAGTAAAACACTCGATAATTAAGTATACGCAGAGAGTAAGTTTCATTTGATCAGTTTATTCATCGTCAACAGAGTCATTACACATCCAATTAAAGATAATATCATACACTCGCCAACGGCCGTAGCCGTGTCGAAACACCGGATCCCGTGAGATCTTCGAAGTTAAGCAACATTGGGCGTGGTCAGGATTTGGATGGGTTGCCACGAGCTGTTGGTGGGGGGTAAGGGAATGGAGGAGCGGAAAGGAATTGGCCACCCTACCGCATGTAAACTCCGGCTCAGGAACACCTCTGCGGAGGTTCGGACCTGCTTTCGGGCAGAATAACCCTTACCTTACCATCATACACTCAAACGAACAATTACTACTATTGATAATAACAATAACTAAGCAATATTTATACATATTTACAAAACACGTACGAAAGAAGAGAACAAGAAAACAGAAAAGTGTTTATACTTTTGAGAAGACCAATAGATACTGTAGAAGTAGGAAAATATATATTTCAGTTACTAAATACGATGAACAGGTTACAGGGAACTCTACGAATTTCACTAGCTGACGAATAGAATGCATCCACCATTCCGCTAATTTCTTTCAAGAATCTTAGGCCCTGTACAAACCAAGAGTTCCTGTTCATTTCTGCACCTGGATAAGTGGAAAGTGACAGCCTGTCGGGTTTTACGGGAAGGAACATGAATTGGTAGCAGCTGGAGTAAATTAGGACAATCAAGGAAACTGCCTACACATCAGGGTATGACACGAGCTTTAACATACCTACACTTAGTTTTAAGTGACTTTATGTGCATCTTTTGTGTCAGACTCGTTGGCTGAATGGTCAGCGTCCTGGCCTTCGCTTCCGAGGGTCCCTGGTTCGATTCCCGGCCGGGTCGGGGATTTTAACCTTCATTGGTTTATTCCATTGGCTCGGAGGCTGGGTGTATGTGCTGTTCCCAACATCCCTGCAACTCACACACCACACACAACACTATACTCCACCACAATAACACGCAGTTAATTAGACATGGCAGATGCCACCCACTCTCATCGGAGGGTCTGCCTTACAAGGGCTGCTCTCTGCTAGAAATAGCCACATGAAATTATTATAATTATTATTATTATTATTATTATTATTATTATTATTATTATTATCATGCGTCTTTGTACAAAAGAGATCATAAACTATCGATGATTCATACATCGTTTAAACGTAAAGAAAGAGAAAGCATGCACAACATACTGATGAATGTAACGTATATTAAAAACTGTAAAAACATGACCGCTATGGTGCTGCAGACCTGCACGGACATCAGGGAAGAAGTGATCTAATATAAACACTCAGAAAGGAAAACATATCTCGTCCTGTAAAAGAAAAGGTACTTCCCAGTTACATGAAAGGGATTTACGGGCTCACCCTGACGCAATTGGAAAATAGCAGGAGTGCTATTTGGATCGGGGACTAGGTACATTCTAATTACCCCCAGTGATTTGTATCAGCGATATTTATTCCAAAAATGTGTTTCATTACGTTTCTTCTTTTTCTTTTCTAGCCTATTTCAATCCACTGCTGGATATAGGCCTCTTCCATATGCTTCCATCGTCTTCGGTCTTGAGCCACTTGGAACCAGCGTGTTCCAGCCAACAGTTTTATGTCGTCAAGCCATCTCTTCTGGGGTCTTCCAATGCCTCTCTTGTGTTCCCATGGTCTCCAGTGAAGAATCGTGTCCTACCCATTGCATTTTCGACTTGCTACTCTCTCTAGGATGTCTCTTACATTAGTTCTTCTCCTGATGTCCTCTGAACGGATCTTATCCCTAGCCACTAGAAAATCCTGACACATCAAAATTTCGCTAGCCGTTAAATGCATTTTTAGCCGCTAGAAAGATTTAGATTTACTAGGCATGTGAATTGCGTGAAAGCAAAGTGACAACAGTACCACAGGAATCACTTCGTTACAAATAAGTCAGATAACTTGTCTTGATACACCTGTTTTAGTCAGATTGCTTTCCCTGCCCCCTTCAATGGTTTTGAAAACCTACAACCTGTTTTCTAGTCTTTCACCGGGTCAGGGATGTGATGAATGAATCATATATAGGCTATTATTACGATGGGGTCGCCACTCCCAAAGTAATTTATTAATGACTGATAGACGGCATGAAATGAGAATGGAGAATGTTGCTGGAATGAAAGATGACAGGGAAAACCAGAGTACCCGGAGAAAAACCTGTCCCGCCTCCGCTTTGTCCAGCACAAATCTCACATGGAGTAACCGGGATTTGAACCACGGTACCCAGCGGTGAGAGGCCGACGCGCTGCCGTCTGAGCCCCGGAGGCTCCCTTCAATGGTTTTATTAACATTTAATAAGAAGCTGCAGCTCGTAGTGGAATTCATCCGTTCTGACCTCATCCTGCCGTCCAGTTGTTAAAAATCTTCCCATATATTCGCTTCTTTTTATCCTGCAGTGTTTGATGTAAAGCTTGATATTGTGTCGTACAAGGCAATGGTATAATTAACCGCAGGCCTTCTATATAGAACGGATGTCTTGTGAGCTCATAGGTCAGTCTCCAAGGAGTGCTTTTTGCCAGGCAGAGAATTTTTCAAGAAACACGACCTTCACTCTTTCTGGTGTAGGTAGGTGTTTCCAGATAATGTCTAAGGCGTATGTCATGATTGTGTTTCTTTAAACGTAGATTTGTTTCCCATAGCATCATATAAGTTATTATAACATCCTGCCATCTGTTGAATATATTTGAAAGCTGGGAAACATTAGAGAATCAAAGAACATCTAGCAGGGAATAGTATTCTTCCGTGATCAGAGGAAGTGTATTATCTGCGCACTTTTTAGTGATAGATTTACACCCTAGTGCTGAAGTGGTCGACTTCGGTTATCTTCGAGATTCGTATTGGCAACCTTTGAAACACAAACTAAGAATTGCTTATCATCGCTGTGCGACATCTGGCGTACACTTTAAGTACTCGTACTGTTGTTGTTTACACAACAAAGCCAAACTATAGAATTCATGCTAGGAACACGTTTCACAACGGGAAATGTTATATAGTATTATATATTGTGTGTGTGACACAGTTGTTTGCTGAAAATAATAAAGGTTTATAAAATTCATATCGATCGATCATATTATCGATTCAATTCAGATTTCATTTCCATTCAGTTGGCAGTATTAACGGAACCCTTCTTACTTCTCCAACGAGTACAGAAATCTATCACTAAAAAGTGCGCATACAATACACACTTTGGCTTGCCAAGTAGTAATCAAACATGGCTGCATGCAATGGCGTTACTAAGAATAAAAATCACATATATCAGAATATTAATGAAAGTTGCAAGTTATAAATCTCATTCCGTATTGACGGTTATTACTTTCTTTTGCAAAATATTTAAAAATCCCCCTTATCAATATAAATCAAGTCATCTGTTAGACGAAGCAAAGTCTAAACATGTTTCAGCCTAATCTCCAGGCCATCTTCAGTAGCAGAACAGTAATTACATAATACACAAACAAATTAAAAATCGTAATGAAGTGAAGTGACAATGATCATGATTAGTGAATTAAAAAAATTAAAAAAAATTAAAAAACATATTGAGGTATAAAGTCCTCTCGTCTAATAGATCGTTCATGAATTGTCAATTAAAACTGTTGACTGTTAAAATGAAGACACTGTGCTGAGGAGTGTAGTGAGACCGTCAATACTATGGGTTAAAACGTGTGCAAGATTTGTAAACAAAAGTTGTCGTCTCGAATGGAGATGACCTTGTCAGTCTCAAGACACATTGCCTGTGTGTGACTGTGTATCTGTATCGATAAAGAGATGAGTTGATTTGTATTGATAAGGAGGATTTTTAAATATTTTCTTTTATAAAGTTAATGAAAGTGTTAGTCGCTTAGCAACCTGCTAAGTACAGAATGTATTGCGGGTTATTGCCTTCGCCTGCAATTACTGGAGTAATCATTTAACGATATGATTTTACCATTACGCAAAGTTGGCTGAACTTAGAGATGTATCAATGTCTCACGATTTACTGGCAGGTAATTTCGGAGAGAATAAAAAAAATAATCAAATCGGTTCAGCAGAACGGACGGAATGACTTGCCAAAGCTAGTCTTAGTAAACTCTTAAAATATAGACTGCGAATTTGTACGGAGGAATAAATTTGATTACGAGACAAGTCAGTAGTTCAATTGGAATATTCATAGATGAATGATTCAGCATTTTCAATGCTATACTTTATTCATTTTGGTAACTATAGTCTTTTTAAGTCAAGTAGAGAAAACTTCAGACTCCGGTTTGTGGTTGTAGGAAATCCTGAAACTACGTACGCCAAATTAATACCAGTATAGGTTTGCAAAATAAAAAGTGCGAGGAGTGTTCGCAATTGAAGACCTTTGCGATAATTTGATCTTAATGTACGTTGTTAAATGTTCTGCGTTCAAATCATCCTCATTTGTAAGCAGAGAGAAACTAACGGAGCTGTTGGCTATGAAGTCGCAGAGAGTAATTATTAAGTTCCTATAAAATCAATTACATTGGAACTCTCTCAATAAAGAGAGGGGAGAAAATACAGTTGAAGTGAAGAAGATTAGATAATAACCGCACCATAAAAGTTTCTCATTTAACTCGATTTAAACAGCCCTGATTCTAATTTCTAGAGCTCCGTAATGATATTGTGTAAATCTTCTATCGACGCCACTGCATGTGTTTCTCAAGCCACTCTGAGTTTATTGCTTCTCAGTCATCACTATTACTCTTCATAATATTTACCTTCCTATTACTGTTTTGAAGCCTGATCCTAATTGTTATATAGTTTTATGTTTTTCGGTGATTAATATGAAAAAACACAACTCTAGTTTAGTAGTTTACATTTCCTGCTATCAATTATAAGAATATTGTTATTGTACCGGGTGGTACACCCCCACGCCGCTAATTCAAACATTGCGCCAGTTGAAACTCCTCTACTGGAGGAAGTCTGAACTTTATCTACTGTGTTAATTTTCAAGTTTCTCAGAAGATGTCACTACTTGGAAATTTTGAAGTTTCTGAACTGGGTCGTTTTCGATGTATTTTTGTTTTGCCTATAGTAAGAAGTGTGGACATTCTCTTCCAGATGGCACTACTGAAGAACTACAATTGTGCACCCTAGTGCGAAGTGAAAGAACTATGTTTTTGGAGAAATTTTGAATTCATAAGTTTGTTCCTTGTTAAATTTCTTTCAGTATTGTTTAAGTTGGCAATATTAACCCTTTCTTTCTTTCAGTTTTAAAACCGTCCAATCATAATTTTCTGTAATTAATTTTCCACCAATAATGTGTTTCTTCTTCATCATGTGTAGGGGTTGTCGTCGTTAACCAATAAAATTTTTGTGGGAGGGTGTTCTCATTCCTGAAACGCCTCGAACTTTCCACGAGGGTATATAAACTGCTGATTTTCGGGTCTCCGGACCACTTCAGTAACATCTTTCAGTGTGTAAAGTACGTAGCAGGGGGCGGGAAGCGCCTCTTTCGTCGGGCAGCAGTTCAACCACCAGGTAATGGCCGTTTAATAACTTCTTTTCTTGCTAGCTCAGCAGTTTAACTCTCGGGGCAGGTCCGAAGCGTTTTACCATGTAACTTCTCCCTAAAATGTAAAGACACTCGGTATCAATTCTATCTTGTTAAACTACATATTGGGATAGAGAGTGCTTAACCCTCTCGAGCTCCCACTCATATTGCATTGAGGTGAACTTATTTTCTCAACCGTTTCTTCCTTAACGTAATGTAAATTGTCTCCTTCTATAAGTCACCTCTTTAGTATGGGATTAGCCCTTGCATTTGAGGCCTAGTGCCAAGTAGGTTTTAAATAAAGTATATTAGGAGTGCAAGAACGCCTCCGCTCAAGTTGGTATTTTAGAGGCCATGTAATATTTCTGTTTCTTCTCTGAATAGGTCTCAGTAGGTTGGGTATTTTTACCCCTGTGTATGTGTCCTTGGGGGACAGCTTGAAGGTGGAATTTGGTGTGGCCTTTGATAGGCTTGAACTTAAGAGCGGGTCGCTCTTTCTTAAAATTTGTTTATGCGTGCCTCGAGGAGGCTTTACTGTGTAATTGGGAGCAAGATCTCCTGGGCATGATTGGGGTCTTCTGCCCCTTTGTTGAATCTTGTATAGCGTAAGGTTGGGCTTATTGCTCAAGAATTATGTATCTGGCTCTCTGAGCCCAAATCCTGTAAATCTGTAATTGTACATTCTCGATTGGTTGCTTCGCTACTCTGTACCTGCCATTTTTGTTATTTCTTAATCTTGGAAAGAAAATATAACCTTGCTAAATTTTATCTTAACTTTAATTTCGTATTTTGAGACCTGTTCACCCCCGCACCTTCTTTCACCTCTGCAAATCTACAAAACTCCGTAACAGTTATAAATTGACTTAACTTGATCATTTGATGCAGTTATTTAGATAACATTATTTGTATTAAGCATTTAATTTTAATTGCATTTATCTTGTATATACTGCATTGTGTATCTGTCCCTAGTATTTAGTTTTATCAAATTACTACCTCTTACTTTTCTTCTTTCATCGGTACGCCCTCTTGAGGAGGGCGAAGGAACTTATTTAGCTGATGTATTTCCCTTTTAGTTCTCCCAAAATCTCTTCGTCTTATCGCTGTGGCTTTTCTTGCAAACTTCTGACCAGATTTTGAAGGTGGTAGTGCCTCGATGATGTGTAAAGCAGTGATTGTCGACTCATTTTCTGAACTTATATCTGTCTAATACAATGTAATCCTTGATTCGTGTTTCCTGAAGGTCTTTCACAACTTTTTACTTTCATTGATAGGGAAAGGTTCAGAATTCTTTTGGTCAGTCTCTAGTTACTCATTCTGAGAATATATCCATAAAATTTCAAACGTATTTTCCTAAATGGGACTGAGATTTCCTGTGAGCGTTGGTAGAGGTCAGAAAATTTCCTTATCATAAATATTCCCCCTGTACCGACTGGTCCAAAGATTTTTCTTTCTTGCTTTTCTAAATTTTTACTCAATGATCTGTCTCCAATGATCAGTGTTCCTGATGCAATTATCTCTTATTTTTATTTTTAAATTTTCCTGTTCGTTGTCACTTGTTCTGCAATCTAGCATTATTATTGAAAGTGTAAGACAGGGGCGTGAACAGTAACTTTACCATGAATTCAAGTCAATGATAAATGAATAAATAAAATATACTTTTCTATCGAGTGAGTTGACTGCGCGGTAAGGGTCGTGTAGCTATAAACATTTATTCGGAACCATTCCATCGATAGTCCTAAGTTAAATATTCTATATTTGCATGCCAGGCAAATACATGAGCGGGCGGAAGATCTTAAAGTGACGGTCGCTAACACCTATTCTTTATATGCTACTGTCTGGTTCCATGGTTCAGGGGTCTCGGGTTCGATTCCCATCTGGGTCTGGACTTTTAATCTTCATTGGTTAAATCCGATGCTTCGAGGGCTGGGTGTACGTGTGTGTGTCGTCTTCATCACCAGAATTCACCGTAGGTAGGTCACCTCTACTCGAAAGGCCAGCATCAGGCCTCCTCGGAGCCCACACGCCAGTAAATTATAACCTACTGTCTTGTTTCAGTGCACTGTTAGATCATTTGCTGTGAATAAAAGAAGGGATCACCGTTTTATTGTGTGTTTTAAATTCATTATGACCCTTTCGTCCTATATGATGGTAACAGGTGAGTCTTCCGAATCGAACAACAGCAAAGCTCCTTGGAATATAGTTTGTTGTCTCGATCCGAACCAAACTCTGTTTTATGAGATTTAGTTGGGCGCTTGATAAAAGGAAGCTCTTATTAATACAGTGCGTTTTCGCGAATTGTTGATCCAGAAAAGCACCATTGCATTCACTCGGGAGTGAGACTACACCAGTGTACAATATGCGGTAATACGATATCATGAAACAAACTACAGATAAACCAATACAATAATGCTCTTCAGGACCTGCTCACCTGATGAGCCAAACTCAGGAGGCCATATCCCTTAGGGGATTCACACGGCTAATTTATTTATTTATTTATTTATTTATTTATTTATTTATTAATACAATCTCTTCAAACTGGCACATAACGAGAGAGTTCTGCATTATAGCTCACTTCAGAGAACGTAATATTTGATATGAAAGGCAAAATTAAGTGTTGTTCATCAAGTGGAGGTGTATGACTTACACTATCACTTACGAAGGGAGCTTGTAGTTGTGATTGAACGGCTCTCTAGCCGCCAGCTTCTTCGGGAGGTGTTGTTATCAGACTGATGAGCCCACTGCCAGACTGGAGTGAAACGCTGGTAGCTGAACTTCAGGTTTAAAAAGATCTAATTAAGTTGATTACCTATTTTTCCTTTGTGAATAATTAAAACTGTTATCAGTAACAAGTTTTATTAAATGATTTATTCCACAATTTATTTTACTTCCAATAGTGTAAATATGGATAACTATATGGAAGATGCTTAAACTAGGCAATGTTATAAGATTAAGTGATTTATTGGAGAATAATTTATCGAAGTAAAGATGATGTTACTGTGTATTTAACCTGTGTGTGCATAATTTTGTAAAAATTCCGAATTCTCAAAAAGTACTTTCAAGAATTGCGTAAAACATTGGCTTAGTATTAAAAATTATTTCAGTATCCTCACAAAAGTATCATACCAATTATAAAATTACACTATAAATGTAAAAAAAAAGGTCAAATTTAAGTTTTCGAAAAATAATTAAAAATCGTACACTTTTAAATGAAAAAATTAACTTTTATTGCAATTATACTCACATTAACATGTTCTCTATTCACCTGTGTGCTATAGAAAAAAGAAATGAAAGTAGGAGAGAATGGTTTTCCTTAATGTGTGTATTTTTATTAACATTGTCTTGGTATTCTACACTATATTACAGCCTGGCATCAAAATATCAAAGCACTATTGTTTCTAAAATGTCAGTTTCTGTTGCATTCTATTTAATCTATGAAATCGCGGATTTTCAAAGATGTATGGCAACCCTAATTACGTACTGAACACACTTTTTACGATGTTATGTATAAACCGAGGTAAATAACGTATGCGAATACAGAGTAAAATTAGAGTTATGTAATCAAAGAGGAATTTGGAAAGTGAATCACAATCCAAGGAGAGGATGTCAAGACCTTGAGATTTGCCGATGATATTGTTATTTTATCTGAGACTGCAGAAGATATCGAGAAGCTGCTGAATGGTATGGACGAAGTCTTGGGTAAGGAGTACAAGATGAAAATAAATAAGTCCAAAACAAAAGTAATGGAGTGCAGTCGAACGAAGGCAGGTGATGCAGGAAATATTAGCCTAATTAGGAAATGAAGTCCTAAAAGAAGTAGATGAATATTGTTACTTGGGTAGTAAAATAACTAACGATGGCAGAAGTAAGGAGGACATAAAATACAGATTAGCACAAGCAAGGAAGAGTTTTATTAAGAAAAGAAATTTGCTCACTTCAAACATTGATATAGGAATTAGAAAGATATTTCTGAAGATTTTCATCTGGAGCGTGGCATTCTATGGAAGTGAAACATGGACGATAACTAGCTCGGAAAGAAAGAGAATAGAAGCTTTTTTAAATGTGGTGTTACAGAAGAATGCTGAAGGTGAGATGGATAGATCGAATCACGAATGAACAGATACTGAATGAAATCGGTGAGAGAAGATCGATTTGGCTAAATTTGACGAGAAGAAAGGATAGAAAGATAGGACAGATCTTAAGACACCCAGGACTTGTTCAGTTGGTTTTTGAAGGACGTGTAGGCGGTAAGAACTGTAGGGGTATACCAAGGTATGAATATGACAAGCAGATTAGAGCAGATGTAGGATGCAATACTTACGTCAAAATGAAAAGGTTAGCACAGGATAGGATGGCATGGAAAGCTGCATCAATCCAGTCTATGGACTGATGGCTCAAACAACAACATTATCTTACGGATATTGACCAGTTTGCTGATGGTCAGAGAACTTATCGTAGTGTACGTGTATTTTTTACAGTTGGTTTTTCGTCGATCAGACACAGATAAGGTGACTATGGGATAGGAAAGGGTTAGGAGTGGGAAGGAAGTGGTGGTGGCCTTAATTAAGGTCTGGTGTGAAAATGGGAAACCTCGAAAAATCATCTACAGGAATGCAGACAGTGGGTTTCGAACCCACTATCTTCCGAATGCAGGCTGACAGTTGCGTACCCCTAACCGCACGGCCAGCTCGCTCAGTGCTGCTGTAATAAGCAACACAACATGTATGCGTGTTAGCAGAACCAACAGCCGGCCATTCATTTGACAGAGTAAATATACGAAGAATTAATTGGGAGAAACAAGGTTATGTCTGTGTTAAAAACTGAACTGTAATGTTGGTACTCACCATACACTCCTACTGTTACCCTCCCCCCTCATTTTCCACTTGTCGGCTCTCATGAATAGACAGACGAGGAGGCAAGCCTGAAATTTTGTGCCAGTCATGTTGGACTAGGAAACTCTTCAACACATTCTTTTTTAATAAAAATAATTAACAGGCATTAAACAAATAATCAAGTGAAGGGCCCGTCCCACCTGAACGCTAGCTACCATGTCACTCAACTGTTTCCATTAGTTCCATTATCTGCCACTTACAAGCAGCACGGTACGCCATCTCTTGACGTAACAAGCTGCCGAAAAACGAACAAACAAAACAATGTACAATCGTTCTTCAACTTTTATTATCATGGCCACGTATCTCTCTTTTTATTGTAGTACATTTAAAGCTATGTCATTCATGGCCTGGAATAATATTCTGTGAGCCATTCTGGAAAGAAGCTGAATTTGCATTCTCATCTCTGAGTATGGATGTCGAAACGTGAAGGATTTTTGTTTGTTCATGTATGATGGTTGGTAAGTTGCTTAACAATGCTTGTTCGACATGAGTAGAGAGTTCATTCCTAATTGGATATGTACAAAAGACTTCCAGCAGATATGACATTTATCATAACTGGTTTCCCAGCTAATACGTCATAGTTGCTAATAATAGGGCTAGAAAGTTCGTACCACAACACTATACCATCGTTATAGAAACAAAACATCGTTTGACATCAATGCTCTTCCTATCCATTAGGCAACAACTCCCTGTCACATAGGGATATGCCCTTCAAACCAAACTAAACCACTCCCGAAAGGCCATGACCTACCAAGCGACCGCTGCTCAGCCCGAAAGCCTACAGATTATGCGGTGTCGTGTGGTCTGCACGACGGATCCTCCCGTCCGTTATTCTTGGATTTCTAGACCATTAGATCCAGGTAAAATTCCCTGACCTGGCCAGGAATCAAATCCGCGACCTCCGAGTAAGAGGCACGCACTTACCACTACACCGCGGGGTCGGCTGGGATATGCAATATACATGGTGAAGCGTAATTCGCGCATTCGGGCGTCTCAGCGCGACTTCTCACATACCAGCAATAAAAAAATGTCTCTTACGAAATTTCGTCTGGCGAGTATATCCGGTAGAAAACGGACGTTAAAGAGTAGCAGTCTGGCAACACTGTAACCATATGTAGGGTAACTACCGTTGTCAGCACATATTAGTCGTGCTGTACGGTTGGTGCAGTGGGTAGAGCTTTTGGTTGGCATGCAGGAGGTCGATGGTTTGATCCTGGGTTGAGGCGCATTTTTTATTTGCTAATTTCCATCTGACATTACCTACTGTGATACAGTAAGACACCGTTTCTGAGGTCACATGTATCCTACATTTACAACATAATAATAATAATAATAATAATAATAATAATAATAATAATAATAATAATAATAATAATACATTGAGTCCGCCTCTGTGGTGTAGTGGTTAGCGTGATTAGCTGCCACCCCCAGAGGCCCGGGTTCGATTCCCGGCTCTGCCACGAAATTTGAAAAGTGGTACGAGGGCTGGAACGGGGTCCACTCAGCCTCGGGAGGTCAACTGAGTAGAGGTGGGTTCGATTCCCACCTCAGCCATCCTGGAAGTGGTTTTCCGTGGTTTCCCACTTCTCCTCCAGGCGAATGCCGGGATGGTACCTAACTTAAGGCCACGGCCGCTTCCTACCCTCTTCCTTGCCTATCCTTTCCAATCTTCCCATCCCTCCACAAGGCCCCTGTTCAACATAGCAGGTGAGGCCGCCTGGGCGAGGTACTGGTCATACTCCCCAGTTGTATCCCCCGACCAAGAGTCTGAAGCTCCAGGACACTGCCGTTGAGGCGGTAGAGGTGGGATCCCTCGCTAAGTCCGAGGGAAAAACCGAACCTGGAGGGTAAACAGATGATGATGATGATGATGATAATACATTGAGATACGTACTAAACAGCATACGGTTACCAGACGCAACACGCAATGTTGAAAGGCAGAATTATTGGGACCATGGTGATAACACATACAAATTGTAACCGAGTTTGGACATTATTCGTAGAGCACGTTGCTAGGCCTACGGGTAACGTAAGGCCCTAACGAAATGTAATGGACCTGAACGAGGCAAGAATAATAGTTGGTACTAATCTATGGGACTATTGGAGGAGGGTACACAGAAAACAGGTTTCACATCTAGTAGATGAAGTGGTGCGAATAAATTCACGCCCACGTCGTGGAAAGGGCGCCTTTCAAAGCTGACCAATGAAAACGATTGTTCGTCCATTTCTAGGATCGTAGTATGTAAGTGCAAATGGTTTCTAGAGGACCCACTGCAATCGCTGTTGACGATTAAGATGCCAGATACCATACCACCTGGACTACATTTACGAAATTAAAAAACATACGCCTCAACCCAGGATCGACCACTCGACCTCCTGCATGCTAATCCAAATCTCTATCCATTGCACCAACTGCAGAATACGAGTAATGTCTGCTGACAGAGGTAGTTACCCTACATGTGGTTACAGTGTTGCCAGATTGCTAATCTTCAACGTCGTTTTTCTGCCGGATATACTCGCAAGATGAAATTTTGTAAGAGGAATTTTTTTATTGCTGGCATGTGAGGAGTCGCGCTGCGACGCCCGAGTGCGCGAATTACGCTTCACTCTGTATTAGAACAGTTTCCTATGTACTCATTTGCCTATGAAAAATACCCACAATCTGTTTACAGTCATTCAACCGAGTCAGTTATGGAATAAATAAAGCCCCCCACCTAGCGGCGAGATAGGAATTTTGCCGGCTGACGAAGCTTGTCGCACTCCCCTGGGGCAATGATTAATGACTGACAGATGAGATGAAATGATATTCAAGAATTTTGGCGGAATGATGACAGGGAAAACCGGAGTACCCAGAGAAAAACACCTGTCCCGCCTCCACTTTGTCTAATACAAATCTCACATGGAGTAACCAGGATTTGAACCACGGACGCAGCGGTGAGGGGCCGTCTGAGCCACGGAGGCTCTCTTATTTTCTTATGCATGTGTGGAAAGAAAAATGAACCTTACCGCACCACACTAATAATCAATAATAATAATAATTTCGTGCGGCTATTTCTAGCCAAGTGCAGCCCTTGTAAGGCAGACCCTCCGATGAGGGTAGGCGGTATCTCCCATGTGTAGGTAACTGTGTGTTATTGTGGTGGAGGATAGTGTTATGTGCAGCATGTGAGTTGCAGGGTTGCTGGGGACAGCACAAATACCCAGCCCTCGGGCCATTGGAATTAACCAACGAAGGTTAAAATCCCCTCTGAACTGAAGGTCAGTACGCTGACCACTCACCCAACGAGTTGGTCAACTGTAGTAATGTGGGTTTGCATGACGTATTTACGCACTCCTACAGTGTACTGCATTTAAGGTTCATTTTCTTAAGAACAAAGGTTCTTAATTCATGACCACGCGTGTTAATCGAGTTGATGTGGCTGCTGATCGATTTGATTTGATAGATTTCATTTTTTTGAATTTGTATATATACGGAGCAAGTTTACCGCATAGTTTTACACATAGCTATGAGATGGCCAGCTCGAAATCCACCGTCGGCAGCCCTGAAGATGTTTTCCCATGTTCACATCTAGACTGTCAGTGCGACGTAAAACAAATATCAAAAAAGTATATAAAATTATGCACCGCAGACTGATATAATCTGTTTAACGTCCAGGGTTGGTTTTTCCCTCGGACAGAGCGAGGGATCCCACCTCTAGCGCCTCAAGGGCAGTGTCCTGGAGCGTGAGAATTTAGGTCGGGGGACACAACTCGGAGGAAGGATCAGTACCTCGCCCTGGCGGGCTCAACTGCTATGCTGAACAGGGTTCTTATGAGATGATGGAAATATTGGAAGGGATACACAAGGGAGAGTGAAGGATGCGGCCGTGGCCTTAATTTAGGTACCATCCCGGCATTTGCCTTGAGGAGAAGTGGGGAAACCACGGAAAACCACTTCGAGGATGGCTGAGGAGGGAATCTAACTCCTCCCCATTGTTGACCTCCCGAGGTTTAGCGGACCCCGTTCCAGCCGACGTCCCACCTTTCAAATTTCGTGGCAGAGCCAGGAATCGAACTCGGGCTTTCGGGGGTGGCAGCTAATTAGACCGGGTGTGTTGGCCGTGCGGTTAGGAGCGCGCCGCTGTGAGCTCGCATTCGGGAGATAGTGGGTTCGAACCCGACTGTCGGCAGCCCTGAAAATAGTTTTCCGTGGTGTCCCATTTTCACACCAGGCAAATGCTGGGGTGTAGCTTAATTAAGACGACGGCCTATTCCTTCCCATTCCTAGGCCTTTTCTGTCCCATCGTCGGCATAAGACCTGTCTGTGTCTGTGCGACGTAAAGCAAAAAAACAGACTAACCACTACAATACAGAGACTTGATAGGTCGAATACGTGCAGGCTGCTTGCAAGGTCAAGAACTATGCGCGCTCCTCCCATACTACAGCTGCCGTAGCGCAGAGTAAAAACACCGTGCGTTCGGTCTGCGTTTACATGAACTATTTGAACAACTTCAACTAAACTGAGCCAGGTTCGAACCAGCCAATTTAAGACAATCTGGGCACATAGATGGTTGCCCAGGTGTAGTTCATAAAACAATAATGATCACCACCACCACCACCACAACTCATTCAACATTTCACAGCTCCGTAACCTCTAGTAACGAAGACTCTCTGTATCCATAATCTTAGAAAGAGAGAGAAATTCCAGAAAGACGCAGGGGATAGCAACATCTTACGACCCTGTTTTGTTTCCCCTCTATCATTTGTTACAAGACAAACTGTAACATCCTTACTAAACAGCCTTTAAGAAATTTCTAGTGCTTGTCTTCTCTTAAGAGATGACAAACAACGCAAATAACCATATTACTAAGACTCACTCTGGCGTGTTCCTCCTTCCGTGAATCGTACACGGACCATTGCTCTGCGTCCTTTCTTCTCCTTCAGACATTCTCCTTTTTCCCCTCTTTTCTTTAAGTCCCATCAAAGAAAATCAGAGCGTGCAAAATGGGTTACAAAATATCAGCCATTATTGTTATAAAATGTCTGCAAGTTCTCTGGCAGTCGTATCGTTTCTATGATAATTGGAGCAAACAAGAATAGACGAAGGTACTATAAACGTTAATTTTCAATTTCTGTGCAAAAGATGACAGCAGTAAAAGAAATAAAATAAGTTCTTCTCTTCTTTTTCTTCGAGAGCAAATTGAATTTATAGGTCTTTTTACGGAGCTCAGAGGACATAAAAGCCACTGTTAATATTCTTTATCGGGTGCCTGCCGCAGTGCAATGTAACGTGAAAAAGAGATATAATATTATATCTTGAGAGGATTAACAATAACGCAGTAATGTTTGTGTTGTTCAAGTTTTAATGAAGGGTTAAGTTTGTCTTAATGAAGCAGAAAGAAGTCCTCCTTGTCTCCCACAACAGTTCTTGATTTGATTTATAAATACAGTTTAAAAGAAACAGAGAAAGAAAGCAGTTTATGGTTTTTGCCTTTTGAGGCAAGTAAATGGGCAAGCATAGCGATCACTACCTTTTCAAGTGTAGAATACTGAAGAATATTTCGTCGCTGTTCGGGGAAAAGGACATATCTCGCAATGCTGTTCTTATCCATTATTTTCCCTAAGACTGGTCACACCCACATATGGATATTTAGTCCATCAGAACAATTTTCTTTGTGTTAATTTTCCTATGATAACGTATAAAGGAAAATGAAAATATTGCGGGAGTGCGTAAAGAAGCCATGCGAGCATACATTCCTAAAGCGCGGTACGGTAAGGTTCATTTTCTTTTACACGTATGCAGAGGAAAATGAACACAACGAATATTGTTCTGTTGGACTAAATATCCATATGTGGCTGGGAGGCGTGACCAGTCTTAAGGGAAATAATGGATAGGAAATAACTTTGTGATATATAACCAAATACAGTAGAGACAATACGCGACACTCTGCGAGATATCGAGGGACAGCGATTAGAGCTCTATCTAGCGCAATGATCTGAGAGTTACTGATTTTGTCATAAGAGCACGTGTGTTTGTAAAGTTTTTGGCGTTATTTATCCGTTTGCATTCAGTTGACATAAGTAAATAGTAGCGTGTGCTATTCCTATATATCTTCTCTCAATATGCATGGAAGGATATGTGCTGTGTTTGGCTGCAATAACTACGAAGTGCAGAAGGATTCGCGGTCTTTCTTCCGTTTCCCTCGTAACAAGAAAATGTAAGTAAATGTTGTGTTTGCATATATATTCCTCCAGTTACAAAGAGATTTTTATAGTACTTCCTAAACTTCTAACCTGCGCGACCCGCATTCTAACTGGCTTAAAATATAATCGGCTTATTTTATTGCATAGTGCAGCAGTTAACCTTCAATACCGATGTGTTGTAGTTGTGATCTGTGGGGTTTATTACATTCAGGAAAATACATATGCATATGTGTGTGGCTGGTTATGTTCCAAGTTACCCCATTTGGAATGCCGTAATGCGTTGTCAAGCACTGAAGAAAATATGGGTGATTTAAGAAATGTACATATTTTGTTGAAGCAATATGATGATGCAAATTCGCTTTACCCTAATATAATGGTATTATTGCAAGTATTGCTTATAGGGAAAGTTCGAATGTTTTTGAGGCTAAATTTATAAATTTTCTTTCTGTCAATAGGCTTCAAGTTAAAAGGAAAATTGTCCAGCTCTTAAATTTAAATTCATTGAATCATGTGTGTAAGGAATGTTTTGTTGACAAGTGTTTTAATGTGATGATACAATGCTTAATGAGAACAAAGACAGATTTAGCCGCGAACGTTCAGGCAGGAATGCTAAAGCTAAAAAAGTTATGCATAAATGAAAGATCAAGCCCTTTCACAGCAGTCCATTTCACATCTTGATTATATGTCTAATTTCAGTCTTTAAATAATAACATGTTAAATAATTCTTCACTCGTTTATCCAGAATTTTGCTTTAGCAACTTTGAATTTAATATCTTAGCAACACTTTCTTTCTAGACGTAATTTATTTATCCATTTCCGTATATACATTTCCATTGATGTTTGAATTTAGCGCGAATTTTCAGGTCACGCCACTAGGAGCGCCACTTGCGACTTGTCTCCCATGTCAACAAGGCTAAATCCGGAAGTGTCGCTTATTGTCTCTACTGTATTTGACATAAACTTTTTCCCGAACAGCGACGATTTTCCATGCTCCACATGTTCGAGTCTCAAATTGGACTGGAACTGAAAATTATCGTATTAACCAGCATATGTCTCGAACTTCTTTCTTTACTATTTTTCAAAAAAATTATAGTCTAAGAGATTTGGGTGCGACTTATATGCGAGAAGTTAGAAAATTGAACTTGCTTGCTAGGCTGAGTAGCTCAGACGATAGATCGGCTGGCCTCTTAAGTTCGGGGTTTGATATTTGAAGGTGCTCGCATACGTCAGCCTCGTGTTAATATATTTAAAGACACGTAAAAGGACTAAATTCCGGCACCTTGATGTCTCCGAAAAAGCATCATAGTAGCGTTCAGTTGGACGTAAGAATATTGTTCTTCTTCGAATAACCCTTTTGAACGTACCATAAATCAACTTTGGTTACTATTCTTTGTGTTTAAGTTTCTTCGTTTCCAAACTTCCCTTATTTCTGAGAATGTTGTTCCTTTTCCTCTTGAGTCCATTTCCTTTCACTTATTAATTTCTTTCTCTCTTGAAATCCTGCCTTTCGTGTTACGTCTCTGAAACGTGTTTTGTTTCCTATCTTATGTATTTTAATTCCAGCGTTTTTTTAATCCTTTTCAATTTCAATGAACCACGTTGGCTTGTATTTGTAACTTCAATAAGTTGACATTTTTTTAGTTAGTCTACTGTTATTCATTCCATACATCGGGAGTATTTTTTTCCTCATTACAGTTGTTAGTTTCTCAACTTTTAAATATAACTCTCTGTTTGATCGCAGTCTAAATTCGGCATTGTTTTTTCTTACAGGTTCCAGTATTTTTCTTTCTTGCGGTTGGAATGTTGTCCATTTGGCTGCCCATATTGTCTGAGAAGTAGTTGATCCCTTGAAATAAATAATCAAAATAAGTGATACTTGTAGGTCTATGTATTTACGCGATGCTATGGTTATGAGTCTAACTGCCATAGGGACTATCACCAACCAGCCTAAGCGAACGTGAAACCTGAGGATGCAACACTAATATAGACTTTTTTTTGTCATTTTCTACTTCACCTGCTTCGAACCTCCACGGCGATGTAGTTGAGCTTTGACTTAAACGGTATCCAGAGTGTCACTTCATCAGAACGACCCCAAAAAATACCGGTTCGACACTAACATTAGTGGTTTTTGATTATTTTTACATGTCACTCCCTCCCAACCTGCAACCGCACAGGTGCTAGGGGTGTAAGTCATATGTGTCCCAAGTTTGGTTGAGAACTATGCTGGAAAATACACACATACCGATGTATATCCATAATCTCAGTTATTTTGGACACTTTCTTTTTTCACCCCTTTCTACCCCCTCTCCCCTCTTCCCCAACGCCCTTACGGATGGTGGTTGAAATTGGACTTAAATAATGACGTCCGAAGTGACCCAGAAAACTGTGGATTCAGCACTAATATAAGTCGTTTTCATTTATATTTACATATCACACACTGATCACTCCCAACCCTACGGGTGCTAGGGGTGTCTTACTCTCACAATCTCCAGATACTAGCCTATTAAGTCATAATATGTGTACCAAGTTTGATGGAAACTGCAGGTCTGCCTATCGTTGCATCCCACTTTTATCGTGTACCTTCGCCGATGTCTTATACGTAAAGATATTGCCCACCCCGCAAAGTACAGAATGTATTGCGGGCTAGGGGCAAGCATTCAAGTCTAACTACTGGTATGGTGATTTAATGACTTGATTTTAGCATTATATACAGTTGACTGAACTTAGAGACCTAGCACTGCCTGATGTTTAACCTGCAGATAATTTACTATCATCATCATCATCATCATCATCATCATCATCATCGAATATTCACTCCACAGACTGGTCTGTTGTCACAGAATGATGCCAATGTTTGCAGCCCTTTTCATTGCTACGTAGTTTCAGATTCCGGTATCCTCCTAAATTTCCTTGAAATATGTATAGCTTGATTTTCCTTGAGGTCGCTTCCCGTTAATTCTTCCACAATAATTGTCATCAGCAGTGAATGGCGTATTTTGCAAATCAGTTCTATCAGAGATTTCTTCCGATTTACTTTGTGTAGTACCTTGGTAGTTTCTATCCACAAAACGTTAATGATCCAACGAAAACACCATATTTCAAAGGCCTCAAGATACTATACACAACTTTTTGTTTATTGTCCATGTTTCTGAGGCGTACGATGGCACAGTATAAATAAATGTATGTTGGATCCTTAGACGACGGAGTTTATTGCTACACGATAACTTATTCTTTTGCATAAAAGCGATTTTAGCTTGAGCAATGCGGCTCTTTATTTCTGTCATACTCCTTCCATCCTCAATTATTTTCTGGCCGAAATGGGTAAACGTTTGGACTTCTTTGATCTTATCGTTGTGGATCATTAATTGAAGTTGTTTTGGTGATTGCGACATGGCTATGCATTTTGTCTGCGAGGTATTTTTCTTCATTCCGTATCATTCCACAGTGGACGCAATTCTAGAAATCATTGATTGTAATGAGGATGAACTACCCGCTATTAAGGCCTGGTCATCTGCAAACTTTATTATCCAGACCAATGTTCCATTTAGACCTTTGATTCTTCTAGTGGTTCTTCCATCAACAAATCATTGAAGAGTAGGCCTACTGGAGATAGGAGACATCTTTATCTTACACCATTATTGATGGGTACGGGTTTCGAATGGCCATTCTTTAGTGATACTAGAACTTTTTAACCAGGGTACAAATCCCAAGTGAGAGGTATAAGCTGGTCTTCCACACCCATCTTGTGGAGTATAAGGAACTGTTTATGCCACGATACTCGGAGTTAATTAAAAGAAGAGAAAATCGGTCCCGTGAAACAGCCGAAGGAGCTGGAAATAACTGGTTTTATTATTTTTAAATAAAGTTTATGTTCGATGATGCTGAAATATACATATTATATGACAGAAAAGTGAATTTTAATGATGCTCATTATATTGTAGTTCAAGTTTTATTATGATACAGGTTCTCCACCAATTAGAGTTCAATTTTCATAATGATACAACTATCTGACCAATTAGGTAAGGATAGTATCGCACCTGCACCCAACCCACTAGCTTCGCACTTGTTTCCAAAATCAAACATGTCGGACACGCACATTAACATCAATGTACCCTCTACTTAAAATATTCCAGAACCACACGGCACATTCCCGTATATTCACTTCACCAACTGTACAATAAGCAAATTGTACTTGAAATAAAGCTAGGTTATGATAACCTTCTATCAAAGCTTTGGAAACATATGACATTGTCAAGGTCTCCGATCCACTCACGGAAAATCAATAACCTAGCGCATGCGCTCTGCGGCCTGTTCAGTAAACTCAACTGTCAAGCGACATCTCGACAGAAATTTATGAATATTTACAAAATAGAGTTATAATTATAGTTGAGCATAAACTGTCGTATGGTAACCGAGACACTCGTATGGAGATTATAAAACTCGCTTCGCTCTTTCTATAAACATACTCGTGTCTTAATTATTGCCATTATAGGCCTGTTGCGTAATGTACTATTATAGATTGTTATTTTTTTAACAAGTTTCTTTTCGTCGTACCAACACAGATAGGTCTTATGCCAACGATGGGCAGGAAAGGGATATGGGTGGGAAAGAAGCCACCGTGGTGTTAATTAAGGTACAGCCCCAACACAAGTCTGGTGTAAAAATGGGAAACCACGGAAAAACATCTTCACGCCTCCCGACAGTAAGGTTCGAACCCTCTAACTCTCGAATGCAATGCTATTATTTTACTGAAACGTTCATTCTTTGGACTAAAGCCTCTCCCTTTTTCTCTTCCCATTAATGTTAATAGGAGCCCACAGTATGGCCCCTTAAAACCTAAGTACAGATTATCGCAAATTCAGACCCAGGTATGCATTCGGGAAGCCAAAATGTTAACTAGATCAACTTTTTAAAATCACGATTACAATTTCTGAACGAAAGTCCTGAAGTGGATATCTGCGATAGTACATCCTCCACTGGAGAAAACGTACATCGCCAAGGCTGGATGTGAAACAATCATGGATACGTGAGAAATCTTGGCACAAACTGCATGTTGACCCCCGCATCAAGTATCAGTCACTTGTCTAATGATAAGACTATTGTCCTGTGGGGAATGAGGGAGGCCATCACAATAGCAAGTGGGGGTGGCGTCCACTAACGACCGACCGCTCTCCAGCATACCAGGGGTGAACAAATAGCCTCCGTATCGCTCATTTTATCCGCAATGGTCACATAGACAACTTGCGAACATAGGTACTTCTCTATTGTTTAAATATGATAGTCTAACAAGGAGTCCCTCAGACGTTCAGGTCATCCATTTTAATGATACTTCCTGCATCAATTGCAGATAATTCTTACTTCGAACACTGAAATAGGAATTAGAAAGGCGTTTTTTGAAGAATTTCGTCCGGAGCGTTGTATTGCATGGAAATGAAACATGGACGATAACTAGCTCATTATCACTATTTAATCTCCAAAGTGTTGTGAACCCTATTTTATCATAAGGTATGTTAGGGTTGTAGTTTATACAAAATATACAATTTCTCTGATAAAATTCAAAATACATCAACATCATGATCTGTTTACCCTCCAGGGTCGGCTTTTCCCTCGGACACAGCGAGGGATCCCACCTCTACCGCCTCAAGGGCAGTGTCCTGGAGCTTCAGACACTTGGTCGGGGATACAACTGGGGAGAATGACCAGTACCTTGCCCAGGCGGCCTCACCTGCTATGCTGAACAGGGGCCTTGTGGAGGGATGGGAAGATTGGAAGGGATAGGCAAGGAAGAGGGGAGGAAGCTGCCGTGGCCTTATGTTAGGCACCATCCCGGCATTCGCCTGGAGGAGAAGTGGGAAACCACGGAAAACCACTCCCAGGATGGCTGAGGTGGGAATCGAACCCACCTCTACTCAGTTGACCTCCCGAGGCTGAGTGTACCCCGTTCCAGCCCTCATACCACTTTTCAAATTTCGTGGCAGAGCCGGGAATCGAACTCGGGCCTCCGGGGGTGGCAGCTAATCACGCTAACCACTACACCACAGAGGCGGACTCAAAATACATAAAAAGCAAAATAGACATGAACAGAAATGGAAAAATAAAAGTATGATATATACATTCCTTAATACTAAGAGTACCGTACAAGTATTTAAAAATACCAGATCATAATATATACAATACATATCTTAAGCAGTTAATAAGCAGACAGTATCAAATTACATATGTTTACATACATAGTCAATAAATTCTGAAAATTGAGAAGTGCAGCATTTTTTTTAAAAAATATGAAATTTAGTGGTTTTTCAAAATAGCAACTGCAAGTTAACGAATGCATCTTAAGTTCAAAACGTGCTCTCTCAAAAGCAGGACAGTTGAACAGAATGTGTTCTACAGTTTGAATGTCTTCAGTGCAGAAGCACGAACGAAAGACCTGAAGCCTACTCTGCTTCCACCGACCTCGGCCATATCAACTCTTGAGTGTACTCTCTAGGCGAGTACATTGTATACGAGTTGGTTATATTGTACACGATTCATTGTAAAGAAAAATACAGGGTGTATCCATGATGATGTTACAAACTTTCAGCGATTATGGAGGACAACAAATGGATCAATTTGGGATATGGAATCATATTCCGGAAACGATGGATTCACACGTTAAGTAAAATTCTAGTCATTTAAGTCCTGCACAAGTTTCACAAGCTGCTCCATTTACAACATTATTATTATTATTATTATTATTATTATTATTATTATTATTATTGCTATTTGTTTTACGTCGCACCGACACAGGCATGTCTTATGGCGACGATGGGATAGGAAAGGCCTAGGAAGTGGAAGGAAGCAGCCGTGGCCTTAATTAAAGTACAGCCCCGGCATTTGCCTGGTGTAAAAATGGGAAACTACGGAAAACCATCTTCAGGGCTGCCGACAGTGGGGCTCGAACCCACTATCTCCCGATTACTGGATACTGGCCGCACTTAAGCGACTGCAGCTACCGAGCTCGGTCGCACAAAGTTCTGTCGTACCCTTTCGAATATCCCCGGTGTCTGTTAAGAACGGTCGGACGTTGAACAACTTGGATTATTAGTAACTTCTGACTTGAACGTTTCTGGACTACAGTTCCTTGTCTCAAATTGATCCATGAGCGGTGCTCCATCATAACGGATACGCCATATATTTTGAGAGTATACTAAGTCCAATGGAACAATTTAAAACAAATAAATAAAAATAGACACGATATGGGCTTTTGGGCTTAGCAGATGAGGAGAAAAAGTTGTCTGCGAAACATAAAGAGTGTCACCTTATTTTCTTGACACGACAAGAAAAACCAAAAGCCCATATCGTGTCTGCAAGTACGAGGCATGAAAGAATCAATTTTAACAAATAAAAAATGGATAATAGTAATAGATTCAATATATAGAGAGTGTTACCCAGCCAAACATCATAGCATATTGTTAGTAACTGCAACCACTTGGAAATTACTCCTTGAATCAAATACGTAATTCTACATTGAATAGAATCCTACAGTAGTTTTTACCCAAATCGTGTTTGAGCTTCCTTGCCAGTTTTCATACGATTCTTAGTAATCGAACACAAATAGGCTTACTATCCTCGTTAGTACAAGCTAGTTTGTTATAGATAATTTGTTTAGCCAAATGCAGCTTTGTATTGGTAATGTGACAATTGAACTTTGCATCACGTCTTTAATAGTCGATATTTCATTCCGATTGGATAATATATCTTTAAAGTGCGATGCAGTTAGGAAAGTGTGACGCAACTGTAATAGACTGATATAACTTGAAAACAATATTCTCTAACCCATGGGTAAATAATGCCAATATCGAGCTCGAGTCGTCGTCGTCGTCGTCGTCGTCGTCGTCGTCGCCGGCCCCGTGGTGTAGGGCTAGCGAGCCTACATCTTACCCGGAGGCCCCGGGTTCGATTCCCGGCCAGGTCAGGGATTTCTACCTCGACCTGAGGGCTGGTTGGAGGTTCACTCAGCCTACATGATTAGAATTGAGGAGCTATCTGACGATGAGATAGCGGCCTAGGTCTAGAAAGCCAAGAATAATGGCTGAGAGAATTCGTCGTGCTGTTCACAAGACACCTCGTAATCTGCAGGACTTCGGGCTGAGCAGCGGTCGCTTGGTAGACCAAGACCCTTCAAAGGCTGTAGTTCCACGGGGTTTTGGGATTATTATTATTATTATTATTATTATTATTATTATTATTATTATTATTATTATTATTTACGTAGGTATGTACGGACGATCGCTTTATCTGTGAGGTTATGTCATGAAAAATGTGTTGTGTATATATATATATATATATATATATATATATATATATATATATATATATGTGTGTGAGTTTAGTTAATATAAGAACACGTAATTAATAGTATGTAATCTATAATTATCTATATATGATGTTTACTCCATTACAATTATGTGCAACACACTGTAACATCTAGAATAACGTGTCTTTGATACTAGATAGTTACAGAAATTTTTTTACATTATAGTTTGGCTATTGGACACTAGAATTTATGAGAAGATATGTTGTGGCATATCCTTCTAGAAGCTTCGCCAGGCAACATATATAAGAGGCGATCGTCATGGTTGGTTCGAGTTGTATTTGTGAGCTCGTTTTGTGATTCTGCCGACATGTTACTGTAGCAGTCAAATGATTCAAGATGGCAGTCTTATTCCGATTTTTCTTTCGTAGTAGTGTTTTGTTATGATGGCAGCTGATTATGTTATGTGCGTATAATGTGCATATAAGTCGTAAATAAATTGTGTACGCAACTGCCAGCATTTGGTGCGCGTGTTTGTGGATTCATCAAGTATCAGTGTCGGTTATTGTTTTAAGAGGAATCAAACCTGAACAAACGTCTTCTGCTCACACTAATTCGAAGGAAAGAAACTTCTCACAGGTAAATTTTCTATGCTACACCCAAGACAGAGAATAATGGATTTTTTCTTTCAGCTTAGAAGACAATAGAGCGAATATAGGTTCTATGGCTGCCCACAGCCGCCCCCCCCCCAACTTTAGTAAACTCTTAGGACGAGAATCGGAAGACTTCGTTATTATTATTATTATTATTATTATTATTATTATTATTATTATTATTATTTCGAATGGGCCACCAGAGGACCACGTACCCATTTCAATTCCTTCTTCTTTGTTCTTTCCTTTTCTTCCAGTACGCTTTCATCCGTTCACTATGTTTCTTCTTTCTGCCTTCAGACCACTTTGAACCAGTCTTTTTTACTTTCCTACCTTGGAATCCTTCTGTTTTCAATACTTTTTCCCGAAAGCCTTCTCTATTATTTATTTTTTCTGTTGTTATATTGTTTTTTTTCTAAATCCTTTCTTACTTCATTGACCCAGCTTGTCGTTGATTTCTTACCCCATAAATATCTGAAAATCTTACTGGTTTATCTACTATCTTGCATTCGATATACCGGGCGAATTGGCTGTGCGCGTAGAGGCGCGCGGCTGTGAGCTTGCATCCGGGAGATAGTAGGTTCGAATCCCACTATCGGCAGCCCTGAAGATGGTTTTCCGTGGTTTCCCATTTTCACACCAGGCAAATGCTGGGGCTGTACCTTAATTAAGGCCACGGCCGATTCCTTCCTACTCCTAGGCCTTTCCTATCCCATCGTCGCCATAAGACCTGTGTGTGTCGGTGCGACGTAAAGCCCCTAGCATTCGATATAAATGTCCAAAAAACGTAAGTCTCCTTTTCCTCATTACATCTGATATATTTTCTATTTTTTTTATATATTTCAGCATTACTTCGTAATTTCCAACCTTCTGCTGTGGTTTGTGGGCCTAATATTTTCCTCATGATTCGGCTTTCTAGTATTTCTAGTATTTATTATTATTATTATTATTATTATTATTATTATTATTATTATTATTATTATTATTCCTTCTTCGTGTCGGTCAACTAGGAACCACATCAGTTCAACTGTCTCTTTTTTCGACCTTTAACTGCCATCCAATCCTCTTGCATTGTCCCCAGTGTTTTTCTTTTCTTTCTCGGGTCAACGGCTTCCCTGTGTTCAGCTTCGCCTTTTCCTGGAAATCTTTGTGCGTACGTAGTTTTTCGTTAAGCGGAACACGCTCCTGGATATCTTTAGGAGAAATTTCCATTTCTCATGGATCTTTTGAACTTCTGTGAACGATTCCCTTTTGGTTTTCTTATCTTGAAAGTACATTCATGTCCGTTTAGATATTCTGTCTAGGCTCATTCTTGTCACGTGGCTATAAAAGGCAATCCTATTTCGAATCGTGTTACTTATCTTCTCCGCGTGCTTGTATAACTTGTGGTTGTGACGCCTTCTGTACTCGTTGTTTTCTTTGATCGGACCCAGGATTTTTCTCAAAATCTTCCTTTCTTTAGCATTTAGTTTTTCCATTAGACCTTTCTTGTTCATTGTAAGAGTCTCTACCGCATACAGAGCCTCTGGTTGAATAACAATGCAGTAATGTCTAAATTTGGCGTTCAAGTATATCGATCTCTTATTGTAGATGTCTTTAGGTACTTGATAGGTCATTTCCATTTTGTTAATACGTGACACGAAGGCTTCTTTGTCTGAAAGGTTAGGCTCTATCCATTTACCGAGGTATTTAAACTTTTCTGCCTGCTTAATTTTTCCTAATCTGGCCTCCAGTTCCCTTGGCGCTGATTTTGTCATGAAGTGCGTCTTCTCAAAGGAGATTTGAAGCCCAGCCTTCAGTGCTTGAGTCTTCAGTTGGTTAAGTTGTGCTTCTGCCGTATCTATGGAGTCTGAAAAGATCACGAGGTCATCTGCAAAGGCTATACAGTCGATTGTAAGATTCCTATACTTCCGATTCGTATTTCTGGTCTTCATATGACTTTCATTTTTTCTCCGCGGCTCTCGTCCTATCTTCAGTCCACTTGGTTCCAAGTCTCCTTGGAAGTTCATTCTCTGGCTGTACTACATTTCTGATTACTTTTTTACGGAACTGATTTCTGTGTAACATTTATGATATATCTCCAGGTCGGTTTTGATTTTTTTAATCTATGATAGACTTCAATTTTGTGCTGTATCTTGTGATCTTGTGAGTAAGCTTTGTTGTTGGGAATCTGTGAACGTATCGTTAAAAATTCAATCTTCGCTTTCTAACATCAGCTGCCACGTTGGAGAGTTTCTCTGTTGCTTTGCAGGATTTCAGTCTGTATACGTCTTAATTTTTCTCCTCGTGATCTTTCGTTCTTCCTTCAGAATGGTCTGTAGGTCCCCTTATTTACTGAGTACCAGCGTTTCACTCAGGCATAGAATATCAGATTTGATCTTCGTATTTGTGGATAGAATATGCATTTTTTTTGTTTTTTGTAAACGTTGCATGTTCTCCAGTACGCTCTCTTGAGTTTTTGTAGGTGAACTTTCTGTGATGTCTTCTCTAACCCTGTTGATTCTACAATTCCACCAAGATATTTGAAGTATGGAACCAGTTTTATCTGTCCGTATTTTCTGTTTAGTTTCTGAATATTGAATCTAGTACAAATGAACTTAGTTTTCTCAAATGAAATGTGTAGCCCAACTTCTTCAGTACATTCCTTGAGGACTTCTATCTGCTTGTTTGCTGTGATATCACTGTCCGGTAGTATTGCTAGTTCGTCTGCGAAAGCCAAGCGACTGATCTTGATGTCACCTTTTGTTCGTCCAAGTTGAGAGGGTTTCCTATAGTTCTGAATTTTCAGTTCTTTCTCCCACTCTCTAATAACTTTATCCAGGACGAAATCGAAAAAGAGTGGTGACAGTCCATTGCCTAGTCGAAATCCAGTATTATTATTATTATTATTATTATTATTATTATTATTATTATTATTATTACCGTGTTTTTGTGGTAGTTATGCGTGAAAGAAGGTGCGGGGTGGTGAACAGGTCTCAAGCTACGAAAGTAAAATTTAAAATTTAACAAGGTTATATTGTCTTTTCAAAATAAAGAAATAACAAGCATGGCAGGTACAGAGTAGCAAGTCACAAAGGTAGTTAGAATATTTACAGGATTCGGGCTTCGCGCCCTGACTTTACAATGCTTGGGCAATCAGCCCAACCTTACTTCAAAATAAGTATTAACAGAGGGGCAGAAAACCCCATTCATGCTCAGGAGCACTTGCTCCAAATTACACCGAAAAGCCTCCCCGAGGCATACAACACTCAATTTTCAAAAAAGAGCCACTCGCTCTCAACTTTAAGCCTCTCAAAGGCCACACCAAACTCCACCTTCAAGTTGTCCTCTCTGGACATAGACACAGGGGTAAAATACCCAACCTACTGAGGTCTATTAGATGAAGAAAGGGGTAATTACATGACCTCTAAAACAACAATTTGAGAGGAGGCGATTTGCACTCCTAATGTATTTGTTTCAAAACCTAATTTGGCTCTAGGCCACTGATGCAAGGCTAATCCCATACTACTGAGGTGACTTTAGAAAAGAAACAAATTTACATAATGTTAAGGAAGAATAGGTTGAGAAAATAAGTTCACCTCAAAACAATATGAGTGGGAGCTCGAGAGGGTTAAGCACTCTCTATCCCAATATGTAGTTTAAAAGATAGAATAGATACAAGTTTCTTTACATTTAAGGAAGGTTACATAATGGAAAAACTTCGGACCCGCCCCGAGAGTTAAACTGCTGAGCTAGCAAAGAAAGAAGTTATTAATTGGCCATTACCTTGTTGTTGACCGCTGCCGGAGAAAGAGGCGCTTCCCGCCCCCTGCTATGTACTTTACACACTGAAAGATGGAACAGAAGTGGCCCGGAGACCCTAAAATCAGCAGTTTATATTCTCTCGCGGAAGGTTCGAGGCGTTAGGGGAATGAAAACACCCTCCCACAAACACTTTATTGGGTAGGATACAGCAACCTATTCAAGTTGGGGGAAGATACATCCGATTGGTCAGAAATTAATAAAAGAAATTCGGGATTGGCTAAATACAAAACAAAGGGAGAGAGAGGGGTATACAGCCAACTTAAACAATAACAGAAAGAAATTTAACAAGAAACAAACTTTTGAAATAAAAATTTCTCAAAAAAAAAAAAAAAAAAAAAAAAAACAGTTCTTTCACTCCGCACTAGGGTGCACTATAGTTGATCTTCAGTAGTGTCCTCTAGAAGAGAAAGTTCACACTTCTTACTACAAGCAAAACAAAAATACGTCGAAAATGACAGTTCAAAATCTCCAAAATTTCCAGGTTGTGACATCTTCTGAGAAACTTGAAAATTTATACCGTCAATAAGGTTCAGACTTCCTCCAGCAGAGGAGTTTCAACTGGCGCACATTTTAAATTAGCGGCGTGGAGGTGTACCGCCCGGTACAGACCTCCCCCCCCCCAAAAAGTTCCTCCAGGGGTGACACATGAAATCTGTTTGAAACAAGGTCCAAGTTATGATGTGGATATGAAGATTGATTGCAGAAGCATTTATCGAAATGGCTGAAATTTAGTTTGATTCAGTTTCAAAATTTCTTTTAGTAATAGCGGAAGTACTGTCTTAATGTTTGTAGAAGGTTGAATTGAGAAGGAAAACTTTAGTTTTAAAGTTGAGGAAAAATTTTCTAAGTCCACCAGATTTTGTTGTTGAATTCCCAAGTGTAGTAATTGCTGATACTAACTGTCCATGTAGTTGATGTTGATTAAGTTGGATGGCCAGACCGGCCGTTGCAGCTTCCGTCCAGAAGAGGCCGCTCGGACCCCTCAAGTACCCTGAGATACCGCTCGCCTGCACTATGAGGGGAGCAGTGGTGTTGAAGCACGCCGCGCCCGCGGTGAACATATACAGGCTGCGGGCAAGTAGCAGGTCGTGCGCCGCACATCAGCCTTGGCCGGGAGGAGAGCTCCGGCTCGCCGTGCACATGTGGTCCTCGCTTTGGAAGAGGGGGCCCTTCCTCTAACCCAATCGCAGCACGGCGCCGCGCGGCTGCGGGGGCACTGAAGCATTAAAGCTAGGCGGCAGAATTGTTGGACCATCATCATTTTTTGAGGGCACAGGCTTTGTGGAGAGGTTGAGGGGCCAGCGGCGTGCAGAAATACATTTCATATGCGAGCCACTGTGTGTAGTGGAGCAGGAGACGGGAGCGTGGTAATGGCCGTGGCAAGGATAGGACAGCAGTCTAACCGCGCGGGGAAGGTTTACAAAAACTTACATATGAAACAAAATATTATAGAAGGGGCAGAATGCCTTCAAAGAGAAAACTCAAAAAAAAAATATAACCTTCATATTCCTTTCACGATTATATGAAGCCAGTTAACCCAGAAATTACACCGGTTTCACCTGTGACAGGTGAACCCTAAATATCCTCTCGGTGGCTGGATTGCTTAATAATAATGTGACCGGCGTAAGGAAATCTAGAATGATACACGGCCCATGAAATCTGGGGGCAAGCTTGCCCGCGGGAACAAAATTCTTGACCATTACTTGGTCACCTACCTTCAAATGGGTGGGTCTCCGTCCACGATCATATCTTTCCCTAACCTTTTCATGAGAGACTTTAAGATTGGCTTTAGCCTTCTTCCAAAGATCTTTAATATTATCCGGATCTATTGTCTCGGGTAGAATGTCACTCAGAGACCAGAGGTTAGAGAGCGGCGTGTTGGGAACGAACTTGAACATCAAAGAAGCTGGAGTAAATTTATGTGATTCATGAACCGCCGAATTCAAAGCAAAATCTAACCAATGCAGAGACGTGTCCCACCTGGAATGATCTTCATGATGATAGGCAATAAGCGCGGACCTGAGATTACGATTAACCCGTTCAGCCAGAGATGGTTGAGGGTAATAAGCAGAAGTTGTCACATGAGAGATGGACAGGTCAAAGCAGAATTTACGAAATAAATTAGATGTAAAAGCCTTAGCATTATCAGATACAATATATTGGCACGGACCAAAAGAAGCAAAAATAGAATTTAAGCAAGTAATGGTAGACTGAGCGGTAGCCAGCTTAGTCGGAAATAACCAGGAAAATCTAGTAAAGCCATCTACGCATACAAAGATAAACTTGTTGGCATATCCCTTTGACTGGGGGAAGGGTCCTACATAATCAATATACAGGCGTTCCATGGAGCGCGACGCTTGATGCGAAGACAAAAGGCCTACCTTGGTGGACATGGTGGGTTTACTGAGCAAACAAGATTTACAAGCTTTTACTAGTTCACGGATTTCACCGTCCATACCTTTCCAGATGAACATTTCACGAATCTTCTCACGAGTTTTAAAGATACCAAGATGCCCTCCTAATGGGGTCTCATGATAATACTTGAAGATCATAGGTACAAGAACAGCTGGAACGACAACTTTCATCATCTTATCATGCCTCGATGGGCAACATAAAACACCATTCCTCAGAACATAAGGGACAACATGTTCCCCAGAAGAAAGGGTTTCCCTTATCGGAGCCAGCGTCGGATCTTCACGTTGGTATCTCTCGATATCCCTAAAGAGCATGGGAGCATCTGTTAAGATGGCATTAACATCAGATAGTATGGACTCGGAAGGTGATGAACTGTCGACCGGTTCACGGGTCTCGACGTCGTTGGAAAACACACGGCTGAGTCCATCAGCAACAACATTTTCGGTACCTCTGATATGCCTGACATCGAATTGGAAGGCAGAAATACGGATGGCCCAACGGGCTATACGACCAGTACGACGCGGCCTACCTAAGACCCAGCTTAAAGCTTGATTATCTGTCTCCAGGTCAAATTTGATATGTTCCAGATAGAGACGGAACTTTTCTAAGGCAAATAAGACTGCCAAACCTTCGAGCTCGTAGATGGAATACTTGGCTTCTTGAGTCGACAAGGTCCTAGATGCATAGGCGATGGGTCGCCTCCCTAGTTCAGTCTCTTGAAGAAGGACTGCAGCTACTGCTGACGACGACGCGTCGGTTTGGACGATGAATTTCTTCGAGAAATCAGGCATACCCAGTACAGGGGCATTACAGAGAGCTAATTTAACGTCTTCAAAAGCGGCTTGTTGAGAAGGTCCCCACTCGAATTTGATGCCTTTCCTACGAAGAAGGTTTAAGGGCGCCGCTCTATTAGCGAAGTTAGGAATAAACTTCCTGAAGAAATTCACTATACCAATGAACCTGGCGATACCTTTAACGTCCCTGGGAGGTTTAAAATCACGGATGGCCTGTGTTCTGGAATGATCGACGGCAACACCATCAGGTGACACAATATGCCCTAGGAATGACATAGAGGGCTTAGCAAAGGCAACCTTGGACAACTTGACAGTTAACCCAGCCTTACGAAGGCGATCGAGAACTTCTCGCAGATGATCTAGATGTTCTTCAAAAGTTTCTGAAAATACGACGACATCATCCAAGTAGTGATACAAGTACTCAAATTTGATGTCGGAGAAGACCTTATCTAGCAGCGTAGTGTGTACAGCTGCTCCCGTGGGGAGCCCGAAAGGCACGCGGTTGTATTCGTATAAGTTCCAGTCCGTGGCAAACGCTGTAAGATGTTTAGACTCTTCGGCAAGGGGAATTTGATTATAGGCCTGATTCAAGTCCAAGATAGTAAAGAACTTGGCCTTACGAAACCATGAAAAACAAGAATGAAGGTCAGGAAGGGGCACAGATTGCAACACCACCTTCCGATTGAGAGCCCTATAATCAATGACAGGCCTGAAGCCTCCTTGGGGTTTCGGGACTAGAAAAATAGGCGAAGAATACGCCGACTTAGAGGGCCTAATAATACCATCCTTCAACATTTGATCGATGATTTCTTTCAATGCCTTCATTTTAGGTGGAGATAGCCTATATGGTGGAAAACGGACAGGAATCGAATCCGTGACCTCAATTTTGTATTCGATAAGGTCAGTAACACCAAGAGTATCAGAGAACACCTCTGGAAACGACTGACACAACTTACGAATACTCTCAGCCTGCTCCTCAGGTAGATGTCTAAGGTCTAACAACATCTCATCCTGGGTAGGCGAAATAGATGAACATGATACAGAATTACATTTCAATAATGGGATTTTACAATTAAACGCAAATTTGAAAGAGCACGACCTGCTCTGGAGATCGAGCACAAGACCAGTGTAGGAAATGAAGTCAGCTCCCAATATAATGGGGCAAGACAAGTGCTTGGCCACAAACAATTTAATTTTCCATGTAAATTTAAAATACGAATTTTGACATGTAAAGAACCTAGAATTTCTAATGGGGATGAATTAGCCGAAACATATTGAACAGGAGATGAATCATAGTCAGGTAATTTACAAACAGACTTCAATTTTGAATACCATTGGTCCGAAATAATTGAACAAACACTGCCTGAATCTAATAGAGCGGTTATAGGCTCGTTATTTAACTCAATCTTAAGAAAAGGAACAGGTGCGGGGGTATCCGCCGCAATCCTAAGACATTCTTTAGGGCATTCAAAAGATGAATTTGAAGACTGATCGTTCCCTGAATTCGCGACCTTTTTGCCAGGGGCTGAGCCTTGGGAAGCAGAATTAGTCGACTCAGCCGAAGCCGCTAGTCACATTTTATTATTGGCATTGGTGGAATTTGCACCAGAAGTTGAGCAGGAGGGGGTGCTATTTGAGTTTGGGCAATTCTTGGCGATATGTGAGAAAGCCCCACATTTAAAACAGCCTTGTGATGAACCAGCCCCATTCCTTGTCCCACTCGACTTGATCAGTGGACACTTATTGCGAAGATGGTCAGGCGACCCGCAAGCATAACATTTACGGGGATTGACTGGTCGGCGAAGTGGAGGCCGAGGATTACTAAAAGAAGGAGGGGGTTCTTTCGCGACACGCAAAGAATCGGCGTATCTAACTACTTCCGCTGAGACGGCCAATGCTTCAAGTTCAGAGAAAGTTTGCGGGCACGCCGCGAAACACAAATATGACCTATAGGTTGGTGAGATACCTTCCACAATGGCTTGTACAATCTGATCCTCAGGGAAGTGAAGAGCAAACACCCTAGTATAAAACTTAATGTCCTGTATGAAATTAGCCAAGTTTTCATCCAAGCGTTGTACACGGTAATAGTACTTCTGAATCAGAGATGACCTCGCGCTAGCAGGAATAAAATTTGCAAGCAAGTGTGCGTGAAAATCTTCAATAGATGACTGTTCAGCTATGGCTCTTACTATTTTGTCAGAGAGAATACCAATCGCATAAGGATAGATGATTTGCAAAATTTGACATGGAGAAAGAGAAAACACAAGGGCATGATCCTGAAATTCAACTAGAAATCTTAAAAATGAAATTACGTCACTGGTGGTATTAACGGAAAACTTAGAGATACCTCTGAGCAACATTGCCAATGGATGAGGCAAGCTGCTAAACCCTGGTGACATAGTAGGTAAAGGTTTCAATGGCAAGGAAGTTAATTCCGAACGTATATTATTCAACGATGCACGGCGTTCAGACTCGTCCAATGGGGCAGAGGTTGTTTGAGCAGCGATAGTTTTCCTATTTACTTCTCCCTTAGGAGGCTCTTCCTCGCTACCTACATTCACTGTGGTGGGTAGATCGCTTTTGGGAGGAACCTCCCCAGTTAACAATTGAGTGACCTTGCTAGATAATTCAGAAATATTTTCAAGCAGCGTACTAGCTTCCTTCTTCTGAACGTCATTCAGCTTTAGAGACAACAGATCGTTAACTCTATTTGAGAAATGATATAGCCTGGGTTGCACACGCTTAATTTGATTAGGAGAAGGATCATTTTCATCAAAAAAAGTAACTACAGATGCTAGCCCAGTAATATTCTCGACGATCGTGGAAAGAGAGTCGTCAATTTCTTTCTCTCCCAAGGTGGGGATGGAAATAGGCAACTCAAGGGACTCTCTAAGCTTGTTTGTGTCTTCCGCAACCGTGCCTCCAGATTGCACATTTCTAATAGTCAATTCATAGATCAACTCCTCCTTGGGCAAATAGTTAAGATGGAGAACATCGCGAGGGCCGGGCATGATGACAGAACAATTTTGAAAAACTCAAAAAATTCCAGCAACTGAGAAAATGGTTAGAGTTCGGATCAAAACAATGTTTAGCCGTCAAAAGGGGCTAAAATGAGACCCATTCAACCACGCTCTGCTACCACTTGTTACCGTGTTTTTGTGGTAGTTATGCGTGAAAGAAGGTGCGGGGTGGTGAACAGGTCTCAAGCTACGAAAGTAAAATTAATTTAAAATTTAACAAGGTTATATTGTCTTTTCAAAATAAAGAAATAACAAGCATGGCAGGTACAGAGTAGCAAGTCACAAAGGTAGTTAGAATATTTACAGGATTCGGGCTTCGCGCCCTGACTTTACAATGCTTGGGCAATCAGCCCAACCTTACTTCAAAATAAGTATTAACAGAGGGGCAGAAAACCCCATTCATGCTCAGGAGCACTTGCTCCAAATTACACCGAAAAGCCTCCCCGAGGCATACAACACTCAATTTTCAAAAAAGAGCCACTCGCTCTCAACTTTAAGCCTCTCAAAGGCCACACCAAACTCCACCTTCAAGTTGTCCTCTCTGGACATAGACACAGGGGTAAAATACCCAACCTACTGAGGTCTATTAGATGAAAAAAGGGGTAATTACATGACCTCTAAAACAACAATTTGAGGAGGCGATTTGCACTCCTAATGTATTTGTTTCAAAACCTAATTTGGCTCTAGGCCACTGATGCAAGGGCTAATCCCATACTACTGAGGTGACTTTAGAAAAGAAACAAATTTACATAATGTTAAGGAAGAATAGGTTGAGAAAATAAGTTCACCTCAAAACAATATGAGTGGGAGCTCGAGAGGGTTAAGCACTCTCTATCCCAATATGTAGTTTAAAAGATAGAATAGATACAAGTTTCTTTACATTTAAGGAAGGTTACATAATGGAAAAACTTCGGACCCGCCCCGAGAGTTAAACTGCTGAGCTAGCAAAGAAAGAAGTTATTAATTGGCCATTACCTTGTTGTTGACCGCTGCCGGAGAAAGAGGCGCTTCCCGCCCCCTGCTATGTACTTTACACACTGAAAGATGGAACAGAAGTGGCCCGGAGACCCTAAAATCAGCAGTTTATATTCTCTCGCGGAAGGTTCGAGGCGTTAGGGGAATGAAAACACCCTCCCACAAACACTTTATTGGGTAGGATACAGCAACCTATTCAAGTTGGGGGAAGATACATCCGATTGGTCAGAAATTAATAAAAGAAATTCGGGATTGGCTAAATACAAAACAAAGGGAGAGAGAGGGGTATACAGCCAACTTAAACAATAACAGAAAGAAATTTAACAAGAAACAAACTTTTGAAATAAAAATTTCTCAAAAAAAAAAAAAAAAAAAAAAAAAACAGTTCTTTCACTCCGCACTAGGGTGCACTATTGTTGATCTTCAGTAGTGTCCTCTAGAAGAGAAAGTTCACACTTCTTACTACCAGCAAAACAAAAATACGTCGAAAATGACACAGTTCAAAAACTCCAAAATTTCCAGGTTGTGACATCTTCTGAGAAACTTGAAAATTTATACCGTCAATAAGGTTCAGACTTCCTCCAGCAGAGGAGTTTCAACTGGCGCACATTTTAAATTAGCGGCGTGGAGGTGTACCGCCCGGTACAATTATTATTATTTAACTGTTTGTCTTCTTGCGGGACCACTAGGTTTTCCTCCTTTCAGAGTGTGCTTTCTTCCATGCATCAGAATGGACATGCTTCAGTCGAGTTGGGAATTCTTCTTGGTGAACCTGTCTAAGTTCGTGTTTGTGTGGTGCTCAGAGTTGAAAGTCTGTTTCTGAGATTCCGTACTTTAAAATATATTTACCGATATTCATCACCCAAGAAGGAATCGTTTTCAGACTTCTGAACTAGGGTAAGAAACGTTTACAGATTCTTTCAGCTGGCAGTCTGAACAGATGCTAGGGGCTTTACGTCGCACCGACACAGATAGGTCTTATGGCGACGATGGGATAGGAAAGGCCTAGGAGTTGGAAGGAAGCGGCCGTGGCCTTAATTAAGGTACAGCCCCAGCATTTGCCTGGTGTGAAAATGGGAAACCACGGAAAACCATCTTCAGGGCTGCCGATAGTGGGATTCGAACCTACTATCTCCTGAACAGATGAGCGTAAAATGTTATCCCCCTTTTTCGGATTATGCTTGATGTCTTCTCGGTGTGGGTGTATATTTCTAAGTTGTTCCGAAGTCTGTAAACACCAACTTCGAGACTGGGACCAAGAAGTTTTCGGATAATCCTCCTTTTCTTTATAGCCTGTTTTTCAAGCAGGCTATGCGTTCGATTATTATTATTATTATTATTATTATTATTATTATTATTATTATTATTATTATTATTATCAGCCAGTTCTGTCACGTAGGGGTAACGAAAGTGAGTGCTATTCCAAGGGTCTGAGTTCATTTTCCTGTCACTTCAAGTATTTTAATTCTGACTAAGAAGCAGAACATGGTTCACTTGGTACAAGATGTCCTCAAGCTCTTAGTTACAGGAAGTCCGGCTCCATGGCTAATTGGTTAGCGTGCTGGCCTTTGGTCACAGGGGTCACGGGTTAGATTCCCGGTAGGGGCGGAAATTTTAAACCATAAATGGTTGATTCCCCTGACATGGGGACTGGGTGTATGTGTCGTCTTCATCATAATTTCATCCTCATCATGACGCGCAGGTCGCCTACGGGAAGTCAAATCAAAAGACCTGCACCTGGCGAGCCGAAGTCCTCGGACATCTCCGGGCACTAAAAGCCACACGCCATTTCATTTTTTTTCAGTTACTGGAAGAAAGCGCACAGTGAGAAGATGATGCTACTGACCGAGTGTATATAAATGAACAGTGGTTTCCATGGTTACAATGGGTTGGGAAATTGATGACGTTAATTCCAAACAGACGCCCCACCCCAAATATACAGAGATTCATGACTTTTTTGCATTAATTTATGTTCGATATGGAGGAAACTAACAATTTTTCGCGTTATTTCGCGAAATAGGACTTTAACCATTGCCTGAATTTCGCTGTAATCATTTTCTAAAATTAATCATAAAAAGTCCCCTGCATACAATTTGTGAAATATTTATGTGAAGGATAGACATATCGATATTCGTTCATTATTCTTTGTGTATTATTGCCCTAATCAAGAATAAATTACAGATTACCCTTTCACCAAACAATGACCATAGCTTTCACCCTATATGACCATACCATTAAGGGAGTTCCTAGAATATTACAACTAACAGGTATTTGTGTCGAGTTTAGAAATCCATCTTCTGACTTCCATTTCTGTTCACACATGTTATATTCGAATACAATTTAGAACTCGTTATTTTCCATGAATTTCGCTGCAGTTTCGCATTTATCGCAAAATAAGTATATTTCGCTTGAAACTGGCGTTATTCGCTTTAATTCGCTGTAATTCGCGAAATCATAATCACTATTTTCTTAACCAGAATCATATGATTCGTAAATATATCTCAGAATCGCTTCAAATGTCCGCCTCCGGAGCGTAACAGTTAGTGTTATTATCTGGCGTCCTCGGGCACCCGGGTTCGATTCCCGGTACTTCCAGAAATTTAAGAACAGCAGGAGAGGAGGAAGTGTGGCTGAAAATAGCTACACCACCTCGGGATGAGGACACGAGTAATACATTTATTATCGCTCAAAGTTATATTTTGTCGCGTTTATCGTAAATGCGAAAAAAATCATGTCCCTACCCATGTTGAAAGTAATGGATCAGATCTTTCGAAAAAACGAGATTATGGGCAAAAGAATGGAAATGATGAGAAAGGGCATGAAGGTAAAAATTCCTCGGAAATACAGCCTACTACTATCAGGGTTGACAAACTATGGTTAATCAAGGAAGGTCGCGAGGAAATATAAAAGTTAAGATCCAGACGCAAGTAACTGAAAGCAATTTCAAATCCAGCTAGGGTACCCACGGTCGCCAACTCACTCTCCCAATTTGAGAACCCCCGGGATTTATAACTTGTCAACGTCTCTTTTACGACATGCAGGGGATACCGTGGACATAAGGATGTCCTGAGAGTGAAGTTTGAAATCAAAAACCTCCAAAACGCAAGATTAATAATAATGCTATTGGCGTTGTCCAGAGGAGTGCGACAGGCTTCGGCAGCCGGCACATTTCCTATCCTCGCCGCTGGATTGGGGCTTCATTCATTCCATGCCTGACCCGATCGAATGACTAGAAACAGGCTGTGGATTTTCATTTTTCATTGACATTATGTCCCACTAACTACTTGTACGGTTTCCGGAGGCGCCGATGTGCCTGAATTTTGTCCCGCAGTATTTCTTCTACGTTCCAGTAGATCTACCGTCACGAGAGTGACGTATTTGAGCACCTCCAAATACCAGATTGAGCCAAGATCGAACCTGCGAAGTTGGGGTCAGAAGGCCAGCGCCTCAACCTTCTGAGTCACTCAGCCCGGTAAACACAAGGTTACATTTGTAAGATCGTCCTCCTGGCACCAATCATAAGACCCATATAAGAGATTCGAAATTACACAGATGTACATCAGAAGCTTTCCATTCTGCACTGCCAATACGTGGGCTGAGCCGCCGGAATCGAACCCAATATTCTGACCTCTGAATACCGGCGCTCTACCCTCAGAGCAACGCAATCCGGTGGTATGGTGTCAACAGGGGCTTATAATCCCGTCGTTCTGTCCCTTGAAACAGGGATTACTACAGTCAGAAAATAACTGACGACTCTGCACACCCCTGGGGCCACCCTGCTTGCCACTCCCCCACTAACTGCAGTCAGAAGCCTGTAATTTACTTGATTTCATTAAAAGCAACTCCACTCCACACACAGAGCGCAGTCATGGCCGATAATAATGTGCAACAGCGCGACCCGACCGATACCACCGCCCGACTAAATTAAATAGCTACAGATTTTTGTGTGTCCACATGCTACACCGCTAAGTATGCTGTTGAGTCCTGGCGTACAATTATAACTGGTGATCATTTACAACACCGTCTGACTTATGAACTCGCTATTACACGCAACGTACAACCCGGGTATTTCAAGATAAAGGATTCGAGTTCATTCTCTTTTACATTGTTACCGCTTTCTTTGCAAGCAACTAGAACATAGATCTGAGTCATTACATTGGTTTGGAGACCCCAGTAGAGCGCGAATTTATAAGCATAATAGGTTAGAGTGCAAGTTACTGGGTTATTGTCAAGTGTCAACTAGCCCACACTTCAGTAATGTAGCGAGAGTAACATAAATTGTAGGGGTTCTGACGGGCACCAGCCTTAATGTATACAGTATCGGTACTATGCAAAAGTCGTAGCATAAAGTTGTGCAGGCTAAGGGACTGGATGTTGTTGACCTAATACATGACGAAAAATGACCTTAAAATCATCAAGAAGTAACTTTAAAAATAGCAAGAAAATGACTCAAAAGTATGAAGGAAATATATATTTATCCAAAGTAGTAAATATGTACAGTAGGTTATTCACAGTACCACTAATCCGCAATGCAATTAATGACGTGTCACCAAATAATAATAATCTATATATTTAAAGAGTTTACAACAGATTTGGAAAATTCGTCCGTCCATTCTACTGGACCGATTTGCTCCATTTTTGTTTCATTCTCTCCGCAATTACCTACCGGTGAATCAAGAGAAATTGACAGCTCTGTAAGTTCAGCCAATTTGAGTAATCACAAAATCAAATCATTAAAAGATCACTCCATTAATTGGAGGTGAAGGCTTACCCTACCCGCAATACATGCTGTACTTAGCATGTTGCTAAGTGACTAACACTTTCGTTAATAATCTGCCCGGATTTTATTGACCTAATAAATGCCGAAAAATGACCAATAAAATGACCTTAAAATCCTCAAACAATGACTAAGAAGTAGCAAGAAAATGACTAAAAAATATGAGAGAAAATATATTTTACCCTAAGTAGTAACTATGTACAGTATGTTATTCACAGCATCATTCATTCGCAATGAAGTGAATGCAATTAATAAAGTCTCGTCAAATAATAATAATAATAATAATTCTGTATTTTAAATAACTTTACTAAAAACAGCTTTGTACAATACGTACGCCCATTCTACTGGACCTATTTGCTTCATTTCTCTTTTATTCTCTCCAGAATTACCTGCCTTTGAATCATCAGGTATTGATAGGTCTCTAAGATCAGCCAACTTTGAGTAATCATAAACTCAAACCAATAAATGATCACCCAATAATTGCAGGCGAAGGCTTGGCCTAACCCGCAATACATTCTGTAGTTAACATGTTGCTAAGCGACTGATACATTCATTCATATTCTGATATGTGTGATTTTCATCCTAAGCGATGTCATTGTATGCAGCCATATTTGATTATTACCTGTCATGCCAGAGAGTATACACTTTACCTGACCACGGAAAAGTGCTACTCCCTGCTAGATACTCTTTCTCTAAACTCACCCAGCTTTCTAACATATTCAACAGATGGCAGAGCGTTCCTAATGACTTACATGCTGCTAAGAGAAAAAAGTCTACGTACAAGCAGACCCTATCATGACATACGTCTTAGACATTAACTGGGAAAACCTACCGAAGAGAGTTCTGCCTGGTAGACAGCCGCTCCTTCGAGACTAACCTATCAGCTCACAAGACAATCGCTCGATATAGAATAACTGGTATTAAAAATATCATTGCCTTCTATGACACAAAACGAAGCTTTACATCAAGAAGTGCAAGATTTAAAAAAAGCGAATATATGGATAGATTTTTATTAAACATACGGCATTATGACGTCAGAATGGATAAATTCTGACAACAACCTGAGGCACACATAACACTTTTTATTACATGTACATGAAATCATTGAAAAGGACAGGCAAAACAATTTGACTACGACAGGCATATGATGATGCTTGTTTAGAGGGGCCTAACATCTAGGTCATTGGCCCCTATGGTACGAAATGGGATTGCAATTTAAAAGTACAACATTCATCCACTGACCCTAATTCAAAACGTGATGATGAGGAATGAATTTGTGAGTATGAATTTGAAACAAGCAGTGGATAAAACGCGCAATGCCTCACATTCCCAGAAAAAAAATGTTACTGACCAAGGGACTGCTTCCAAAGCCCAATCCTGAATCGATGATGCTTGTCTGAATAGGTCAATATCTATATCAACGATCCCGCATAATTGCACTTATCGGTAGTAAAGGAGAACCATGATATTTCTCAAGCTGCGGTACTAATCAAAGGTAGCGTAAACTCACGGTGTTCCAAACATTAAGATACTACTCACAAGTATTGTACGTCGTAAAGGTAACGCAGATCTATGGTGTTTCTCACACAATGGCGCCACTCATAGCCAACGCAAACCGATGAGGTTCCTTACCTAGGTGTATTAATCACGGGCGCCGGCATTCCCGTGGTGTTCCTCACATAGTGGGTACTAATCACTGGCAACGCAGACCCACGGTGTCGCTCATATAGTGGTACAACTCACAGGCAACGCCAAGACCCATGGTGTTGCTCACATGGGTACGACTCACGGGTACTGGAAACCCACACTGAACCCCGCTTGAGTGCTACGAATCACAAACCTATTGAGTACCTAACAGAGTGGTACTACGCGCAAGTAAAAGCGACCCATGGTGTTCCCCGCGTGATGGTACTAATCAAAAGTAGTTTCATGGTTCTAATACAATCATCCCTTGGTCGCCCCTTTTAGTCGCCTCTCACGACAGGCAGGGGATACCGTGGGTGTATTATTCTTCTGCCTCCCCCACCCACTGGAGGTTGTGTGTTTGGTCCGCGAGAGGTATTTTATTTCCCTCAAGTCCGCCGGCAAGCCGATTAGGCCCCCCCTCCTATCCGCCACCTGGGACGCGCCATGTGGGAGTATCACCTTCGTGGTTTAAGACGATTCGTCTGACCTGCTTATAACGAATGTTGCACAGCAACACGGATCCTCTAGTAATAATAATAATAATAATAATAATAATAATAATAATAATAATAATAATAATAATAATAATAATAATAATAACAACTCCAAACTCAGACGCTACAATGCACTAATAAAACAATTTGTTATCTACGCTTCTGAGTGTCTCATTATGACCAGGAAGGCCCTCTAAAGAAACTAGAACTCAAGGGAAGGAATATCCTGAGGAGAATACTAACACCCGTAAGAGAAGTGGGAGGCACCTGCAGAATGCGGCACAACGATGAGCTATACGAATATCAAGCAGACATGTATACGAAGTTCACAGATGTGCGCCCCTAACCGCACGGCTGTTGAAAATTTGAACTTGTTCAGATACGATAAGGTGGATTAGCTCCAGTCATGGGAGCAAGTCGCTTTCATCTGAACATTATGAGATGTTTTGCGAAGCATTGGGCATAACCACACAGCGAGCACGCCGCAGATATGCAATTATCATGCTGCTACTCAGATGCATAAGTGGTGAAATGAGCTGGCCATATGTGTTGCGGACCGATTCCATTTCATGTTCCTGGCCGCAACACGAGAAAAATAGTAAACGTTCCATCTTCCGAAGTGTAGGACTGGGCCATTTCGCAGTTCTTGGTTCCTTCAGACTCTGTGGGCACTAAACAAACGGTCTTACATTTTGCCAAAAAACGTTTTCAGGACGTCGTAACTACTGGGAGGAGATCGAAGTTATCCTTTCAATAAGTGGAGATAGAAAGAGCTCCTGGACAAAATACTTCGCAGATATTTCGTTTCACCTCATAAAAATTCATAAAAATCAGAAGCAGGAAAAGTGATCCATCTCAATACACTTGTAAACTCTGCAGTCCAAATTCTTATGACACATGTAAAATAAAATTCTTGAAGCTCCCCTTCACATAGGTTTGAATAAAGTTTCTGTGTAAAAATCCAGACAGTTTTAGGAAAAATTGAGCAGTAATTATAAATGAAATCATCGGCCTGGAGAGGGTTAGTACGAGGGCTTTCAAGAAAGTAGTGGCAACGTTGTCCAGACACTCGCAGGAGATCAGACATGCCCAAATAGGATATGGGAGCGGTCAGGTGGCGCTGTTGTCTATGTGTAGTGTGCATTTGACGGGCGTCCAGTTGGGAGTGGTGTTGCTGTGTGGCGTTGAAGTGAAGAGTGTCGATTTCACCGCTCTAAAGCATGTTTTCAAAAGGTGATCAGCGTTCGTATATTAAAATCGAGGTTGTCTGTGGCGAGAATGCATTACTGTACAGGACGGTTGCACGATGGGTCAAGGCGTTTCGTGCGGGTCGGAAGGAGACTGATCCAGTCCTTAAGATCAAATTGACATCGTGAGTGGTCTTGTTTCCATAGACCATCGATGGGCTGTCCGGGAATTATCAGTATAGGTTGGTCGCAGTCATCAGTCAGTCATATACTGACGAAATGTCTTAACATGAAGAAAATTGCGTCCGGTTGGGAGCCATAACTCACCGACGTACAGAAATGGCACCGGTATGCACTGGATGGCATCCACTTGGACAGATACCGCAACGAAGGAGACGCGTTTTGTGCTGCTTATTGTCGTCAATGATGAGACGTGGGCACGAGGCTACGAGCCTGAATTAAAGCGTCAGTCAAATGAAAGGCGTCACCCAGGCCACAGAAATTTGGACAGGAACCCAGCCGGATGAAACTTGTGCTGATTGTGGGTGATATTCTTACGCTTGCTGTACCTGAGGGACAAAGTGTCAACATTGACTACTATTGCTGATTTTGGAGCGACATCTGCGCCCAGCTATGCGGCGCCAACGTCCATGTTTATTGCGATACGATCGCCCTATCGTGTTGCTTGACAACGTATGTCACAAAAAATGTAAATTGCAACGGTGGCATTGTGAGGTTTTGAAACACCCTCCGTACTCACCGGACATGGCCCCTTGTGACTTCGATCTGTTTCCGAAGTTGAAAGAACCCGTCCGAGGCCACCGATTTCCTGACGTGTCTTCTGTACTCCGTGCACTGGGGCGCTCCGCCACTGTCGTCAACAGAGAACACTTTGCCAACGGTCCTAAACGCCATCCCGACATTTGGCAAAAGCTAATAGACTTTTTGGTTGTCCACACTGAAGGCATGTAATGCACTTGTACTTGTTAGTTCTTGCTTGCTTGATGATGATGATGCTTGTTTAAAGGGGCTTAACATTTTCTATGAATATTGCCACTGGTCTATTACAGCCCTCATAGATGGGCCACTTTCATTATTTCTTCGTTTTAACTTACGTAGTGTATTTGAGAACATTTCAGGTTGATGATAATGCGTCGTGGTTATAGTATAGTTGTATTCTAGAAACGGTGATTCAAAAATACAGAGCTGGCGATGCTGGACTCTTACCTCTCTCTCTCAATTTACTGGTCGATAATCCCGTATCATGGCTGAAACACATTATAACTTCATTCCACAATTTCTTTGGTCGAGGGAGCGAGCGTGGGGTAATAAGATAATCTCCCCCAGCCGGTCAGTAAACATCCAATGTGACCCTGGAGCAGGGGGCTTTGAGACTCACCGACCGAGACGAATGAGGTAACATGGGGGATCATGTCCACTGCATCACAGCCGCGCGTACAGTGTGAGGACAATCTGACATGTACATCTTTGTCGTGTTGACAGTTTAGGTTAAATTTTATTTCGATTTCTGCTCACAGTTGGAAACAACTGAGCTTTAAACTTCGAATCCTGTAGATATAAATTAACATTGATTCCAGGAAAGCTTAAGTACCATAACGATGTATATTTGCTTCATTAAATTTAAAATTCTGTATAAAATGTAACGTTTCCAGTATAATTGTTTTATGACTTTAACGACTTATTTTCAACATTCCTTCGTCTTTTAAACAAATCAAATTTCAAACAAAAAAGCGATACGTAGCTAAAATTGTCTTTTCTAATGTTTGTGAGTAGATAACTTACTATTCCGAAATAAAATACGTCATACTGCGTGTTTTGCAATATGGACAACTCTATTTCAGTAAGAGTTCGTTTTATAATTTATATTGCGCAACATATTTTCACATACTTTCTCTCTTTCTTTCATTCTTTCTCTCTTTCTTTCTTTCTTTTTTCGTGATTGTATATTTTAATGTGTGCTAAAATAATACACATTTTTAATTGCACAATTTCTGTTTTAGAAAACTGTTCAGAGTGATGAACAACCCTAATACATAAAATAATGATTATGATGATCTTACTAAAATAAAAACTATGCATCTGTGAATTCATAACGAAAAAGTAAGTGTCCGTAAATACATTACAATTGTGTTCATTCCTATCAGGTTAAGCCTTTTAATTTGTTGGACAACCCTGAAATAGATGTTCCTACAATTAAAACTAAAAAAATTAAATTTTTAAAATGTGATTCGCGAACAGTGTTATTAGATGAAATAAATATTGTGTCCATATTAGAATTCCATGGAAGTAATTCTTCCTCAAATTTTCCCCGTCTGTTCAATGGATAACCCTGATAACAAATTAAAAAAAGAAATACTGTATAACATTATTTGTAGTTGCACCCATATCAAATAAACATATATTTGAGCGTTCCATTACCTACTTATATCAGTATTTTTGGACTGAAAAGTAAGTAATGAATAATAGTAATAAATTACATTTATTTTGTTCTTGTTATTTTGACATGAATCACATTTTTTTTTTATATTCTAGGAAACAAAATAATTATATGTTTCCTTCAGTAAATTGCTTGCTAAGTTGAGGAGCAATGACAGACAACATTTTATTATCAAACGTTAATGAATAAAAACTTAGTAATTTTTAAAAACTGTCTGATTCGACTAGGATTTTTTTTTTTTTGCTAGTTGCTTTACGTCGCACCGACACAGGTCTTATGGCGACGATGGGACAGGAAAGGGCTAGGAGTGGGAAGGAAGCGGCCGTGGCCTTAATTAAGGTACAGCCCCAGCATCTGTCTGGTGTGAAAACGGAAAACCACGGAAAGTATCTTCAGGGCTGCCGATAGTGGGATTCAAACCTACTATCTCCCGGATGCAAGCTCACAGTCGCCCGCCCCTAACCTCACGGTCAACACGCCCGGACGCATTTGTCTCGGGACAAAGTGCTCGCAATGAAAGATATGTCCCTTTTACATAATAAGACTAGAACACAACACGCTAGTAGGCTTACGACCAATGTTTAAGTAGGAACGTATTTCCTCTTAGCGTCTAGGAAAAATGAATACACTTTAAAGGAAAAACTACATTTCCGAAATTGGATTGAAATTGTTGATAAGTTTAATTGTAATGTTTAGTGTAGTAACAGATAAATACGCCTCTGTGGTGTAGTGGTTAGTGTGATTAGCTGCCATCCCCGGAGGCCCGGGTTCGATTCCCGGCTCTGCCACGGAATTTGAAAAGTGGTACGAGGCCTGGATCGGCGTCCACTTAGCCTCGGGAGATCAACTGAGTGGAAGTGGGTTCGATTCCCACCTCAGCCATCCTCGAAGTAGTTTTCCGTGGTTACCCACTTCTCCTCCAGGCAAATGCCGGGATGGTAACTAACTGAAGGCCACGGCCGCTTCCTTCCCACTTCATTGTCTATCCCATCCGATCTTCCCATCCCCCGCAAGGCCCCTGTTCAGCATAGCAGGTGAGGCCGCCTGAGCGAGGTACTGGCCATCTTCCCCAGTTGTATCCCTACTCAGTGTCTGAAGCTCCAGGACACTGCATTTGAGGTGGTAGAGGAGAGATCCCTCGCCGAGTCCGAGGGAAAACCTACCCAGGAGGGTAAACAGATGAAGAAGAAGAAGAAGAAGAAACAAAGAAATGAATGCATGTATTAAAACACATTTTCGATTACAATAAATGTTTACTCCCTCTCCAGTTTCAGGTGTCCTGTTCTATTCCATTCTAGGAACGTATTTCCGTTTTCTGTTGCATATGACGCTCCATAACTTATTGGAACATCGTTTTCATTGATGGAATTGGTTGTGGACTATAACTTCCAACCACGTCTGTAAACATTGGAACTTTTTTTAAGTACACCCTGTATTTCAATTTATATAGTTGAAGATTTTTAGATTTTCGGAATTAATGATTGTCGAATTTTGATGTTGTTCCTTTCATACATTGCTTCTTTTCAAATGATATTTCGAGTGCGATTTTTACCAGTACTTCATGTAGTATACAGCACCGCTGATAATAAAAGTTCATCGCCACTTAAACCCTAAACACTATGCCTCTCTTTCTACGTTAATTATGGTTGCATAGAACAGACTGTATTTCTCGCGATTGACGAGTTTTTGATCATGATCAGAAAGAAGACTATGTCCAACATAAACGCCTCTCTCGGCTGCTGGAGCCAGTGCAGTATTGCAAAGATAGCACCCTGTTACCACCACCCACGACGAGCTCAAGTGGAACATGTAGCGTGTGTTTGGCGGCCGATTACGAGGGTGTTAACCGGTAGTCCCCCAAGGTTCTATCTTGGGTCCCCTCCAATGACACACGCACACAATGCGACTTTAATCAAATAGACTGGACCGGTGGGGATCGCTTTCATGAATACAGCGACTGACTGCATAGCCATTAATCGTCTTAATCGACTATGAATTTTGGCGTAGATGTGGTATGAAATTAATTGGAAAGACTTGTAGGACTTTCTACCCCTCCGAATATAACTCGGTGAATAAAAAAAATAACAGGATTAAGGAAGAAGGAAAGAAAGATAGAAAGGATGAAAGAAAGAAAGAAAGAAAGAAAGAAAGAAAAAGTGGTGGCCTTGGGCCAGGTCATTATTAAATTTAAGTGAAAACGAGTGAAAATAATTCTCTATTAATTGTTAGTATAATAAAATAAGAGAATGAGGTCCAAATCCTCGAAGAATGAAGGTATCAACAAAGGAAATATAAGGGCTATGATTGATGTGAAAATGAAATATTCATTAGGCCTCGAGAACCTAATCGGACCTCGTATTGAGGCCAGCTATTGCCTAAGAGAATCAGCGTATATGTAACTTACTGTAGATATATTCCCTCCAAGGGCGTGAGGGACGTGTAAAATTATGCCCTCTCACTCCTCACTCCTTCAGCGAACGTGATATTCCTCCAAACTACCTTGGTCATCTGTTGTTCTGTTCCAAACGCGGAGTTCCACCCCATGTGGATGGGTGAGTAAATGATATCAAAGGTATCCCCTGCCTATTGTGCAAGATTATTAAAAGGGAAGATTTCCAAGAGTAAGAAGCTATTTGTAAGAGTCAGATAGCTTTAAGGTAAAAGTGGACTGCATGAAGGAACACCCCTAAGTCCATTCCAATTTAATCATCATGGAGTTGTTAACAGAAGAGGTGAGTATCATGTTATCCGACCATTGGCAGAGCTGAAGATGGATTTCCATGGTTTCCTTATTTCCATATAAGGTAAATGCTTGGGTTGTACTTAAATTAATAGCACGGTCGCTACCTTCTATTCCTAGCTCTTTCCCATCCTTGCGTGAATAGCACAAATCAGAATCTGTAAAATGCCGTGATCTACAGTACGTAATCTATAAAAGAGATGATTGTTTTGGATGCTGACTGAGCCTTTTATGGTATTTGCTATGATTTATTTATTTATTTATTTATTTATTTATTTATTTATTTATTTATTTATTTATTTATTTATTTATTTATTTTACTACTTCCCGAAGATTCCATGTTCAATGCCATTCATCGACTGATCCACTGTATACTCAGTTAAAATGCCAATATTATTGGCGAATCCGATAATATTTATTCTACCGAGGAAGTTGGTCGTGCAATTAGGGGTATGCAGCTGTGAGCTTGCATTCGGGGGAGATAGTGGGTTCGATCACCACTTTCGGCAGCCTGAAAATGGTTTTCCGTGGTTTCGCATTTTAAAACCAGGCAAATTCTGGAGCTGTACTTTAATAATGGCTATCTTCAAAAACCTTCGATGTTTTAGTGCGACGTTAAAAAGTAGCTAAATAATAGTGTATACAAATAAAATAAAGAGCCTCCGTGGCTCAGACGGCAGCGCGTCGGCCTCTCACCGCTGGATACCGTGGTTCAAATCCCGGTTACTCCATGTGAGATTTGTGCTGGACAAAGCGGAGGTGGGATAGGTTTTTCTCCGGGTACTCCGGTTTTCCCTGTGATCTTTCATTCCAGCTACACTCTCCATTCTCATTTCATAACATCTATCAGTCATTAATAAATCACTTTGGGAGTGGCGACCCCATCGTATTACCAGCCTATATCTGCTTCATTCATTACATCCCTGACCCGGTCAATGACTGGAAAAAAGGTTGTAGGTTTTCATTTTCAGGAATAAAATAAAATAAAATAAATAATATATATATATTCATCTCCTTCAGCAGTGATCATTGCTTGTCCTAGTATCTAAATAGCAACACAGTTATAATCTGTATTCACCGTATTACGCGTCTTTAATTTCATAATATTTGTACCCGTTCTTCTCATTGGAATTTGCTGTTTGCATTTCCTTCATGAATGTTTGCTAAGTTACATACCTGTGTTCAAACGTTCAATACATGTTAAACTGATATTTTTATACGAAACCACGTGGCAGTAACGTGAAGTACAAAGTCGTGACAGAATGAGGACGATCACAGAGGTTATTTTACTGTACAGTTCCTGTTCCGAAGTTGAGCAAAATTCTGTCTGCTTCTCGGTTGCCATATTGTTGCCTCTCTGGCCACTGGAGTTGCGCTGTGGCTGAAGAATAATGAAACACATCGCTGGTAATGTCCGACTCGTTGGCTGAACGGTCAGCGTACTGGCCTTCGCTTCAGAGGGTTCCGGGTTCGATTCCCGGCCGGGTCGGAGATTTTAACCTTAATTGGTTAATTCCAATGGCACGGGGGCTGGGTGCATGTGGTGTCTTCATCATCATTTCATCCTCATCATGACGCGCAGGTCGTCTAAGTGTGTCAAATAGAAAGACCAGCACCTGGCGAGCCGAACCCGTCCTAGGATATGCCGGCACTAAAAGCCATAAGACATTTCCTTTCATCGCTGGTGATAACCTTCCTCATGATCTGTTCTATCGAAAAGAGTAAAACTGCCCTTTAGTTCTTTCCTTTAACCCACCCTAAAGTGACATACACCAAGTGTTCTATGGAACTGGAACTAAAACATCCTATTTTTCATAAACATCGCCGTTATTTACCGCCGTACGATAAAAGCGTATACGACATAAAATAACATATATACCTATATAAACGTTTGTTATATACATTCTTTTAATAGACCTAATTTAACGGATATATATTGGGAAATTATTTCTTCAAACGCTAATTCCAAGTGATACCTTGACGTCATATTCACCTGATAACACAATCCTGAATGAGTATATTACAAATTGCACCCGCTTTTGGGGCACGTCCGATGGGACTTAGACTGCAAAACTAGCCGTTTATGATATCTCCCTTAATAATCATCCTATCGAAAAGGTTGATTTCTATTAAGGCTGGTAGATCTCCGTTATGGTTGATCATGTATATATTTTTTGGAGTGTAAAGTCACAGTTTCGATCTTCCCATAAACACCCAGTCCATTCAGGGATTCAAAAATAATATTGACAATAAAACCTACCCAGGAACAGGTGGATTATAAATATGAAGTTTGGTAGAAATATATGCAGTAGTTTTCCTGTTATATGAACTCGGACAGACAGACACCAAAGCCGAAAAATTATACTCAAATGATCATTTTACATCAAACGGTTAACTGGACGAAAATTTCACCAAACTGATCAATGTACAGACACACAGTCGTTACAATTTTATTTATATTTTCTTCTGTATGTACAAGTTGATTTACGTCGCACCGACACAGGCAGGTCTTATAGCGACGATGGGACAGGAAGGGGCTGGGAGTGGGAAGGAAGCAGCCGTGGCCTTATTCAAGGTACAGCCCCAGGATTTGCCTAGTGTGAAAATGGGAAACCGCGGAAAACCATCTTCAGGGCTGCTGGCAGTGGGGTTCGAACCAACTATCTCCCGAATACTGGATACTGGCCGCACTTAAGCGACTGCAGCTATCGAGCTCGATCTTCTTCTTCTTCTTCTTCTTCTTCTTCTTCTTCTTCTTCTTCTTCTTCTTCTTCTTCTTCTTCTTCTTCTCCAAACTCTGTCCATCCCCCAGATCTCCTGCATTCACAAAATATTAGAAAATTTGGAGTGTTGATTTCCTTTCCTTGAATAGTGATTACTTTACCGAATTTGTCTTCCTTTACCGATGCCCACACATTTTGAATAGAGGGGTACTTATTACAAGCGAAAGGATGTGTAAGCAGGCATAAGTTAGAATGAAAACCGTATTTAACTAAGACGCAAGTGTCTGTTACCCACACAACGACTCTGCAGTGAGGTTTGCATAAATATTAGCGATCTGAACTATCGGTAGGCGTACTCCTAAAAGTTATCCAACTCACCGGCATTACTATAAGGCGGCTACATTGCACTGTTCTACAAAGGTTCTATTTCTGGGATGAAAATATGTAATTCTAAAGGAATTTACACTGCTGAATTCAAATCTGAAATCAGAATTCCGCTATAAGGAATAAAATTCCATTAATCTAAACATATATCTCATGTGTTATAGCATTGTTTGCGGCAAATATGGTACTTTTATTTTTTTTATTAAATAGGTGGCAAAATTAATTTTAGTATTTCTGATTCTCTTTCAGACGTTAAAGTTATTGTTCATATGGTGTGACATGTTAACCTTAAGATCACACTGAGAATGCAACTATCTCTACCAACTTAAAATGTATTTAGTTGGCTTCTTCAGATATACCAAGTGAGTGATTCTGTGATTCTCTTTTGTATTTCTACTCGACATGTCAATGTCTGACAGAGAAAAGCGAGCCTGAGTATGTTTCAAGAAAGTAACACAAAACTGCCTTGATAGTAGAAGAGACCCTGCCGGACTGAGTGGCTCAGACGGTTAAGGCGCTGGCCTTCTGACCCCTACTTGGCAGGTTCGATCCTGGCTCAGTCCGGTGGTATTTGAAGGTGCTCAAATACGTCAGCCTCGTGTCGGTAGATTTACTGACACGTAAAAGAACTGAGGGACTAAATTCCGGCACCTCGGCGTCTCCGAAAACCGTGAAAGAATAGTTAGTGGGACGTAAAACAAATATTATTATTATTATTATTATTATTATTATTATTATTATTATTATTATTATTATTAGAAGAGACCTTAAATATGAAGAGTTTGTGAAATAAATGATCAAAGCTTATGAATATTTAGGATGCATATTATCCTTGAAAGTACTTTTCATGGTCCCGCATCTAGACTTCTTTCCAGAGAGTTAGAGTGATGTATCAGATGAGTATAGAGAAAGATTTCATAAAGTCCTAGCTACCGTAGAGAAACGGATGGCCACAATGTTAGCCGATTATTGCTGGAGTATACTGTAATTCGGGACAAGACGGATGGTTAATATAAAATTAAGAAATAAGATATGAATCTTTGTGGTGACATTCTTCTGACCATATTTTCCATTTTTATAAACATTTATAATCATTCCTCTGAATGACTGTTAAAAAGTGACAAAATTATACGAGCATTCGGACTACCAACTTCTGTTACTATACTAATGTTTATAACCCCTTAATCGAATTTCTGTAAGCATGTCCATGATTCTAAATTAACGGTATATATATATATATATATATATATATATATATGTAACGATATGAAAATATCAAAATAAATTAAAAATCGGGTTACTCTTAAACTATGCGTGATATGTGGTAACTAAAACCAGATTTGAATTCAGCGCTAAAATTTCTATAAGAATCACTTTTTTTTTCCTCCAGAAATAGAACCACCGGGCGAGTTGGCCGTGCGGTTAGGAGCGCGCAGCTGTGAGCTCGCATCCGGGGGATAGTGGGTTCGAACCCCACTGTCGGCAGCCCTGAAGATGGTCTTCCGTGGTTTCCCATTTTCACACCAGGCAAATGCTGAGGCTGTATCCTAAATTAAGTCCACGGCCGCTTCCTTCCCATTCCTAGGGCGTTCCTGCCCCATCGTTGCCATAAGACCTATCTGTGTTGGTGCGACGTAAACCAAATAGCAAAAAAAAAAAATCTGTCAGTATGTCTGACTAAATTAAAGCTATATGTATACATAATGATATGAAAATATTGAAAGAAATTAAAAATCTGATGACTCTTAAACTATCCTTGATGTATAAAAACTAAAATCCGATTTGAATTCAGCATTGAAGTATCTGTAAAAATTACATTTTTAATCCAGAAATAGGACTTTTTTTGTAGAACAGTGTTATTCTTGCACCTTGTTCAAATTACGTTCGCAATCTAAGCAATTCGTGCCTACACTAAATATCCTTCCCAAACTATTACTGCAGTAATATAATTAAGAACGATAAATCCAAATTGCTGATCCTTTTCCCTTAACGGTTGCAAGTTTCAGCTCACAGTAGAAGAGCCAAGTAAATCTTAGATTGAGTAGGATGTTGTCAAAGGAGATGTTATCCTGGTTGATGACCATGATGACATGAACCACTCAATTCAGCATCCGTCGGTCCACCCCCATCCACCCTGTCCCTTGCCAATTGACCCAGCTGTGCAGCTTGATAATTGAATTAACTGGTCCCTAATCGAACAAGTGAAAGAGACGGGATGGGGAGGGGGTAGCAGGACGTCACCCCGGGTAATACAGTTACAAGAATAACAATAGCAGTGCTTTGTAACCTATTCTGGTTGGTAAGCAGGTATTGTTTGCCTAAAAGCTTGCCTCACTCATGTGTTGGAGGTATTTTCATTGGAGCTGTACGTTGCAGGTCGTTGGCGTGTCGTTCACTACCACAAACTGATTGCAATGATTCGACCATTTTACCGGTTCTGTGAATTTTTATTTTGCGAAACGAGATTCTGCATCCATAGTAATTACATCAATTTTTATGAACGGCAATGCATACAATTTGGGAAAAATATTATATAATAAAATCGTAAGAGTAACGTGTCTGTACATTTATAATTTAAGCATTATTTCTCGATAATTATTCACGGAACTACAGCACTGTGCCACGGACGCTATGATAAAGCGGGAATGGACACGGGCTAATTATGAACTACGATATATAGTGTCCAGACTTGTTACCCACGGTTTTCATTTTAAGCTTTGCAGTACAAAAACAATTCACGACCACAAAATCGGATATATATATTATGTGAACGATGTAACAGAAATTGTGATAGGTATCACGTGTTAAAATGCCCTAGTAGGGGAAAGCGTTAAATGAATTACGTTCTGTCTAGAAAAGTAAAAACTCTGACCGAACGAGATAAAGCTGGATTTATTCCATATATTTTCGTAAGGGCCACTTGGAATTATTATTATTATTTTCACACGTAATACAGATAATCTGTAGTTTTTGTTTTCTTATTTGGTGTTTGTGTTCTTAAAAGTCAAAAACGGTTAGAAATATGTCAACCATATTTCATATTTGCAAATCTACCCATTAAGGATTGTGTTATCACACTGCATATGGAGTCACAGTTATCTCCATTATTATTATTTCTATCGGAAAATGTCATATTACAAACATTGTATGAATTTCAATATTCGTAATGGAGTCAGGTAATGCAGGAAATATTAGCTATTGGTTTTACGTCGCACCGACACAGATAGGTCTTATGGCGACGATGGGACAGGAAAGGGCTAGGACTGGGAAGGAAGCGGCCGTGGCCTTAAGGTACAGCCCCAGCATTTGCCTGGTGTGAAAATGGGAAACCACGGAAAACCATCTTCAGGGCTGCCGACAGTGGGGTTGGAACCCACTATCTCCCGAATACTGGATACTGGCCGCACTTAAGCGACTGCAGATATCGAGCTCGTTAGATGAATATAGTTACTTGGGCAGAAAAATACACGCAACTAAAGATGGCAGAATTAATGAAGACGTAAAATGCACATTAACACAAGCAACGAAGGCATTTCTTAAGAAAACAAATCTGCTCACTTCGAACATTGATATAGGAATTTGAAATACGTTTTTGAAGGCTTTCATCCGGAGCGTTGCATTGTATGGAAGTGAAAGATTGACGATAAATAGCTCAGAAAGCAAGAGAACAGAAGACCCCTGAAGGTGAGGATGGTAGATCGAATCACGAATGAAGAGATACGGAATCGAACTGGTGAGGGGAGAACGGCTTGGCGAAATTTGACCAGAAGACGAGAGAAAGTGATAGGAATTGTTCAATTGATTTTTGAGGGTAGACCAAGGTATGAGTATGACGAACAGATTAGAATAGATGTCGTAACTACGTGGAAATGAAAGGGTTAGCACAAGATAGGGTGTCATGGAACGCTGCATAATAATAATAATAATAATAATAATAATAATAATAATAATAATATCCGCCATTATGCTGTAGAGGTTAGTGTGATTAGCTGCCACCCCTAGGTCCCGGGTTCGATTCTCGGCTCTGCCACGAAAATTGGAAAGTGGTACGAGGCCTGGAACGGCGTCCACCCAGCCTCGGGACGTCAACTGAGTAGAGGGGTGTTCGATTCCCACCCTAGCCATGGTTTCAGTATTTTACCGTGGTTTCCTCATTATTATTATTATTATTATTATTATTATTATTATTATTATTATTATTATTATTGATCCGGAGGAAAAATATCCGTACCTACATGGTTCTCATATATGAATACACTTTATCAAATGAGAGTGGCGAACCCAATGTGGCAGTTCTGTAATAATACGAAGTATATTTTTCGCCCAGCCATTACATTAAGTAATACCATGTTGTCAGCCCTGGTCACAAGTTATGGGGACATAGAGGTGGGATCATTTCACTCGGAGTGATAGAGGACACTGATATACACAGCACGTTTAAGAGACTGAGTTATTTTCTACTATGTGTTACACATGTCCTGTGCACGTCACTGTTGTCTGATAACCATCAACAAGATCCAGCGAGTGAGGCGCAATTTTGTTGTATTTATGTGCACGAGAGTGATATCCGTTCTAACGGATATTAACCTGGTATATACACTACGTGACGGATAATATGTTTCCATTATAAAAGTTCTGCTAAATTACTTAATTGAAAAAAATAGGAAACTTTGATCAACCTTGTATAAAAAGAACAGTGTTTGAGGGGGCATTGTAGGTTAAATTACTTTCCCCTCGCCAGTGTCTCTCTGGGAAGAAATAGTCACTCCACACCCTGACAGATTATTATTATTATTATTATTATTATTATTATTATTATTATTATTATTATTATTATTATATTATTTTACCGAGCGAGTTGGCCATGAGTTTAGGGGCACCCGGCTGTGAGCTTGCATTCGGGATATAGTGGGTTCGAACCCAATTGTCGGTAGCCCCGAATATGGTTTTTCCATGGTTTCCAATTTTTACACGAGTTAAATGCTGGAGATGTACCTAAAATAAGCACCCGGCCCCTTCCTTCCCGCTCCTAAACCTTCCTTAACCCATCGTCGCCATGAGACCTATCTGTAACGGCGCAACGTAAAGCAACTTGTAAAAAAAAGTACTTGCTACCAGCTTTTCATTCTCTCCCTTACTTCTTTCCTCTGTGCGATATTTCCTTCTGTACCGACTCTTCCACCGTCTCCTGAAAACCTCCGAACTGTTGATGTTTGGTCTAAATATTTCCCTTTCTCTCTCTCTCTCTCTCTTTCTCCGTCCAGCATGTACTCTTCGGTAATGTAGCGAAAGTAACAAATTCTAGGGGTTCTAACAGGCTGGCCCCTACGATTTATGCAAATCTTGTAGCAGAATGGATGTTCCGGCTGCTTGCTTATTCAGACTATGAAGATTAAGTACTCATGGGACTATCACCTCCAGATGTAATAAGGCAGGTAGCAAGAAGCAAGACACAGACCCAAAACACCCAATAACTGAACTTCACGCGCAACCCATCCAGGTTGAAGTCCTGAAAAGTGTTCCCGTTTAGAACGCCACCAATTTCGTCTCAGCTGAAGCTCGTCGAATTGAGCTGTAATAAAAAAAATCCCCCTGGACGGTTGAGGACGGAAGAAGAGAATATATGAGCAGACTTTGATCTTCAGTGTGGGACTTCGAAAACTCTCAGTAGACTGAGAAGTAGAGGAACACGGTGCAAAATTAATTTGAAGATGATGTGTGATGATTAACTGTGTGAGTGTGGAGACTGCATGTCGAAAGAACAGTGTGATATCCAGGAATTGTTCAAAGTGAACGACCGTGCCATCCAGGCTGTTGAACATTGGACTCCCAAAGTGTAATACTTCATGTTGCTCTGTACTTTATTGTAGTTTTCTGGACTCGGATAAGCAAATAAATAACTATGTCTTATGTAAGGATGTACAGGAGAGGTCATACAAGTCTCTGATAATACATCAATTAGAGTATGGTTCCAGTGCGTAAGACCCTCACAGAGTTACTTGATTACATAACAAGAAAAGATCCTAAGGAAATTAGCAAGATTTGTTTTGGAGGATTTTCGTCATTAAGAATAGCGTTACGAATATGCTGTAAACTGTAGGCTGGGAAGACTTGAAAGTAGGGAGATGAGCTGCTCTACTAAGCGGTATATTTCTATACCGATGTCGGTTGTCGTGGAATAATGCGTGACAACGGGAGAAGCACCATTTACGTTACAAGAAGATGTCCTTTGATGAAACATGCAAAACTGTCACTGACACAATTCTCAATTTTTCTGACGTCTTTGTGCCATTCCAAAGCTTGGTATCGTTACACACATAAAAAAAGAATTGAAAAATACTTTAAAATTTCTCCTACTTTGGATTATTTTAAATGAATTATTTCTTTTTTTTTACCAATGCCATGCACCACTTTAAGCGTCACAGACAAGAAGTTTGTCTATGCTTTTTCATGGAGTGACAAAAAGAAACTCAGATTTGCATATAAGAAAATGTATATTTAATGAACTGTCCTTAAGTTAGTTCTGAGTAATTTCAATTGATGAAGCGTCTTGCTTACATTGCTTACTTAGTTCATCGAATTTAAACTGTCAGTTTTCTACGGGTACTGCATTAATGTTTCTAATACGCAACAATTAATTGTGGGTCTAGTTAGAATTACAAAATCGAGATATTCTAAACTGAACAGATGGCGTCTTGTTGAGGTTTTTATGAACACTTGTTTGCCGTTTGAAGTAAAGTTGTCCACTTCATGATTTAAGATATATTGTGTGCAAACCATGTTCATTAAGAAATGTTTTATATGAATCATGGTTTGGGAATCTTACAGAAAAGGTTTTTGAATTTAAAATAAAAATTAGAAGAAAGAAGTAAGAATTTATGAATTAATACAGTTTTAAAAATATATATCTAGATAAAAAAATACGTGCTAATGACTAGATCCAGGATATTTAAGCAGAAATAGGTTAGAATGCAAACTTACTGAAGCAGGTAAGTGTAGTCTATCCTGCACAACGATTATGCTATGAGTTTTGCATAAACATTAGGAGTACAGACCATCCTAACCCCTACAATTTATGTTACTCTCGTTACATAACAGAAGAACGGGCTAGACGACAATTCCTAAAATCTAAATTAGTTTGAATTCTAACCTTAACATCCGGGAACTACTAATGACTAATCGAATGATGTATGAATGACATTTTCACTGTTTGTTGAAATCCCAAACTAAGAATTCCTCACGCTGCATGAACCCAGCCCGGTGGCAGGTTTTAGAGCCGGGCGCATGACGGATCACGTGACACAGGAAATGATGTGGAACGTTGTAACGCAATTAGGCTAATGTATTCGCTCCGCACTGCAGTTGCTAATACAATTACTTGTGATTAATAGTTGTAGAACATGATACACGACCCCCATTTCAAACAGTTTACACTACATTTCGCTCAATTACAAACTCCTGCTTCACTTTTTCTTACATTAACTTTTTTTGTTATTTGAACTCCGGGTATGAATATATTAGTAATATCTCGTTAAAGGGTAGAGATTCAAACATTATGAATTCAGTTACAGAGATGTACAGAAAATTAAATCACCTCAGCGAATGTTGGCAACCATTCCGCCCCAGACAACAGCCACACTGAACAATCTAAAAGGCCTCCACACGCAGAAAGCTAAGCTAAGCCATGCCAAGCCATGTCGTGCTAACCTAAGCAAACCTATGCTAGGAAGCCGTTTAAAAATGCCGGATTACTTGAAGAGGAGCCTATTTTATTGACCGCTGTCGCGGAAAGATGAAGAAATAGATCGAAGTAGAAAGAGGAGAAGCTTCTATACACGTGAAATTGGAAGGAGATTAAATCATGGTGAATCCCATCATTCGATCCCAGCATTGCATGGAAGTGAAGAATTAAAAATTATTTTCATCTAAATTAGAAACGGTTTCATGAACTTCCCTCTATTACAATTATCAAAACTGATCATCTGAAATTTTTGAAATTGTACAGTAGAGGCAAAAACTTCTTTAGAGAACAGTCTTTGTGCGAGATTGAAATGAATTTTATTTCTGGCTTCAGGGTGGTTCAAGATAGTGTGTCCTTTAATTTTACCTTATGAAAATTGCAGAAAATGGGTGAAAATTTACATTTAAATATCAAAATGACCCGATTTTAACAGTGAATGTTAACGTGATTAGTTTTGTTATCGTAACTCACTGTAAACTGATTATTGCAAATAGGTTTCAGTACTGCAAAAATGCTATATATTGTTACAAACATAGAAAGAACTGAAAAATAGTACTAGAAACATCATAACAACACGAGAGAAGCCAACATAACAATAGAAACGTCAAGACATCGCCAGTAACATCACTTTTCCTGACTACCGGTTCGGTTAAAATAATAATGGTAATCGAATATTGATATTTTGAAGTATGATCAACATACTCATGCATCAGGCTTAAAATATCACATTTTATGGTTTATTGTAGCATTGTTTACGTCCTTCCCATTCAAACAATTGGGACAGTATCTTAGCCCATTGGCATTTCACCTTATCCTTCCACTTCACCTCCTGCTATTTCACGAGTACAGGACCCACGGCACGTTTGTAGAAGAAGAGCTGCTGGAGATCTGGCCATCCATGACCGTAGTGTTTGGAAAGTAGTCTTCCCACATATCGTACTTTTTTGGATTCGGTTACAATCCTAATGCAATCGGCAAAGTTTTGATGCCAGTAAATTTTCTACATGGTTTGAAAATGGTCTTCAGTTGATTGAAGTCTGCCGTGTAAGCCCTTTCTCCTCCTACTAAAACCTTTACGCTAATTCTAGTAAGAATTAGGCGTTTATTTTCAGAAAATTTGTAGTGGAACTTGCACGGTGGCTTTACCACATCATTGACTGCTATTTTCCAGTCGAACAACTCGCCGTCTTTTATGTGTATGACAGTTCCATACTCTTCAGAAATATCAGTGTACTCCTAAGGATCAACAACAACGTTGTAACGTTGTTCTTACTAATCACTCTTTCTGTGCACCCAAACACCCAATCGGGAGGCATGAAGGAATGTCCTGTGACTGGGAATATGAAATGTAAAGATGTGATTCCCTTTGGGGCCTCTCCCTGGAGACAGGAAGCAGCCATTTCTAAGGCAATTGAATTTTTGTTGTGTCCGGCGCATCCATCTGCAAAGGAGTATATTGTATCAATATTTTTATCAAATTTTGTGTTTCTGATGCGATGATAGAGAAATGACGCTATTTGATTTGATTCCCTGTTACTTTGATGAATGTGCTGGAATTTCGTTGGCTGAGCGTGGAGGAACCTTGGAACAGGGTGAAATTATACTGACGACTGTAGTACGCTGCCTGATCCGGAACCTTTCGCAGTCAAACGAAGAGATGACAACATACTCGTTCTCCGTTTTCTGTAAAGAATAAGATGCCGACGGACTCTTTCTGTGGATCTGCAATTCTAGTTCCAGATCGTTCCTTTTATATCCATTTTCAGTTGAAATTCTTCCCTTCATTTCGATACATTTAGAGCATTGATCAACTGATGGTGTCCCGAAGCTAGTATTATAATCAGAGCGAAATACTGACCTGTAATAATCATATTCCACTTTGAAACACTCATCAATACTTTCATTTTACATTTTCCATATTTTTAATATACGTTGTAGATATATCTCTGCTTAGGTAATGGCTTTTAAAACCCACTCGAGCATAATGCGACTCATGTGGTACCAATGATTCTATATGGAATGTTACTTTTGATTTGCATGCCTCGAATACTTCGGATTCACGATCTCCCCTATGTTTCTCTTTAGGAGAAGTACTAGTTATCAGGTGATCTTTGCATAGTTTCTGAACCCTGAACTTAGAAATACTCATTATTACTACAAAAGGATTCTTGCATACTGGGACCTCTGCATGTCCACTGGCCTCTCTGATACGTGGTATGTAATATTTCATGGTTACGGTCTTACGTTTTGTTGTTGCATCTCCTGGAGATTTTCGTTTTGGATGTGCCGTCTTTGTATGTAGCAAAATAAAGTTATCCTGATATATCTTGTCTGTTGTGGAATAGAACTTCTGGTGAAATTTCTGTATGTCTTGCATATTAAGACTTGAACAATTAACATTCTGTGTGTTATGGCCTCATATGGGAAGTTTTGGCAGGAAACATGGCGAATGCTTGAACTTAAATGGGAAAAGTTAATGAAATATTGCATTGCACTAGTTCAAGTCAATTATGCAATCTTAAGTGCACAATTTTTAGGTTAGAATGCTAATAATACCTAAGTTAATGTCTGTAACATACATCACCTAAATACTGTTTTCTTGTTCACTAGCCATTCTCTTTCATTCCGCTTTCTTTTTCTTCCTTTGTTAGGCACACACGGGTTAATGCCACTATAAGAATGGAGGAGTTCTTGCTCGGGACGCATACCGTTATAAGCTTCCACTCTTCTGAATCATAACAGTAGCAAATATACGGTGGAATGCTGCAACTTTTTTTTTTTTTTTTTTTTTGCGGTTGTAGTTTTATAGCAGGTCCGCCAACATAAGATTTCAGAATGTCTTAAATGAGTTCAGAGTATGATAATTCGACTACGTCAATGACTAAGTTTGTTTCCGTGCTCAACCTTACTCACTAATACAGCAGATAAGTTTTGAAAACAAAATCTACATTTGTAAAAGATAAGTTCTGTAACCGAAACAATGATGCAGATGAGCAGGTATGTAACCGAAACTGAATTTTCATGCTTCCATTAACAGTGAAATTCAGAAGTTTCGACACTGTTCATTATATGTGCAGTAGCTGGCACTGTGACGTAACGTCTGCCATGTGTAACTCAATTTCCCAAAAAATGCCAGATGATCACTTTTGATAATGGACTACTCTAATTTGTCATGGATATTTAGGCATTCATAGGTTAGAAAGCAAGCAGCCCGGACAACAGTCTTGCTATGAGATTTGCATACATCATAGGGGCCCAGTCTGTTAGAAATAGAATTTGTTATTTTAGCTACATGGCGCAAGAGGGCGTTAGAGGACGCATTCTACTAAACTCCGGGCCACTTTTTGAGCAGACTAAAGCGGAAAGTGGGATATAGGCCAGGGTAACACATGGGTAACTGGGACTGCGCGAAGGGTGTTGTCAAAGGGTCAAATAATAATATGAAGTACGCAAACTATAGAATGTAAGGTAAAAATGCATGTAAAAGCAATAAATAATACGTAAAATCAATTTCCGGAGTATCATTTATTTCCTGCCAACAGTTGACCTTCATTGTTTTCCTTAATAATTTGATAGACAAAGTGTACTTCTGTACCCCTTCAATCACTCTTTCTTCCTTTCGTCTGCCTTCCATGATAATTAACAAACAGAAAAACAATTAAGCAATATAATAGTTACTGTATTGAGGTAATTCACGAAAACCACACAGCATGAAACGATTGTTTCTGCGGCCATTTCGACTCAGAGGTTAAGAGCTAGGGAACCCTGACACACACTCGTGCATGCTCATGGTTGACCGTTACTACTCTCTCCCACTTCAATTGTGGCGATGGGTTTTAACCGAGATCGAGGACTGACCACTTGAAATGTTCTGACCTAATTGATATTCAGAGTCCAAATTTTCATGATATGTCATGGATATTCAGGCATTCATAGGTTAGAATGCAAACTCCCTGAAGAAAGCAGCCCGGACAACAACTTTACTATAAGATTTGCATAAACCTTAGGGGCTCAGCCTGTTAGAACCCCTAGAATTTATGTTACTATCTCTGCAATCCCGAAGAGCGGGCTACACTACGTTTCCTGGTAACCAAATTAGTTTTCAGTCAAACCTATTACTACCTAAAACTACACAGCTACTCGGTGGCTAAATGGCCAGCGTACTGGCCTTCGGTTCAGAGAGTCCCTGGTTCGATTCCCGGCCGGGTCGGGGAATTTAACCTGTATTGGTTAATTCCAATGGCTCGGGACCTGGGTGTTTGTGCTGTCCCCAAAATCCCTGCAACGTACACACCACACATAACACTATCATCCAGCACAATTACATCGGAGGGTCTGCCTTACAAGGGCTGCACTCAGCTAGAAATAGCCACACGAAATTAATTATACTACACAGCTATGTTTTGAGTAAAATATTTAAACGTATTCGCTTTTGACTCTCAACGGAAAAATACATTTTTCTAAAGATTATGCATTACTTCAGGAATGAAAAAATCCGGAAGGAATAATAAATTATGCATTTAAGGTTTAGGAGCTCTATCGTCGCTTGAAGATTATGATGCTGAAGATCATCTCTATGATAGGGATGATAAATTTTCAGGTGTGAATAATAGACAGTGATATCCTGAATGGGTGTGACACTGAAAATGTAACAGTCGACGGTGGCCTAACTTCAATGGAGGCACAAATCAATCAATCAGTAATTTGTTAGTGATCTGCATTTAGGGCTGACCTCCAGCTGGCAGATGACCTATCATTTATCTACCTAGACTTTCTTTGAACGTTTCCAAAGAACATGGAAGTTTATTGGACATTTTCGTTGATAACATATTCCAGTCTCTATAAATGAATATCCCCCCCCCCCATTTGTCCTCCTGAATTCAAACATTATCTTAATATTATGATATTTCCTATTTTTAAAAGCTCCGCTCAAACATATTCGTCTACAATATCATTCCACGATATTGTACGTGATGAGAATAAGACCGAGAAGAGAAAGAAGAAAGGTCTGAAGAGCGTATCCGAACAATGAGTGATACTTGACAAGCCATAAGAGTTGCGAACATGTTCTACGAAGCTACTACCGCAAAACAAAAAAATGTAGGAGGTTGTAGTGAAATGGTGACGCTAATGAACACGGAACATAATTTAAAAGTTTGTACTGTACTGGACACGCAGGAGAAAACACACAAACATTACTCATTATTATTCCTAAATGAAAAATCTTGGTAAGTACTGCATATGCTGTTCTGTAATTTAATGAGCTAATACTCTTGTTTTATACTACAATACACTAATTACACATTACATTACTGTATCTTAATAACATACACTAAAGCACCATCCTTATTCCAGCTATCGATTTCCATATAACAATATTCGAATCGATTAATATCGTACGTGGAACAACACAGTAGCCTTGAAAGCAGCAACCGTAGCAACCCAAAATGGCAAGATAGTTTTGAAAGTGACATTGATTTAGAATCACATACACTGCCGGAAATTGCCGCAGAAGCGCTGAATATTACTAAAATACCTATCGCAGTTCACGGACTGGAAAAAACTGAGTTCATTTCTTTTAATCTATTTTGAAATGAGGTTAAAATCTCCCAGCCACAGCGCTGCTCCGTGCATGCCGCCTGTTGAACTAGTCGGGAACAGTCATGACCAATATACACATATCTTGCGTAACATCTATCACAATATTCGAGAACAGGCTGAATTATTACCGTTTCATTATCAATGAAGTAAACAGGTAACATAGACTATGTTGTAAAATCTCAAACCATAGACATTCAATTATTGAGTAACAAAAACAGTTGTATGCATTTGTCTCTAATGGAAATTGAAAAGCTTTTTTCATAACAAACCCGCGTCTTCGTAAATGCCATTATCGGTTTGTTGAATAGTTTATTACGATGAGTGCAAATTTTCGGGCAGTAATAGGATAAAATGAGGGGTTGCTTGGCCGAAGCGGTAAAGGCTTGCTCGGTTCACCTGGAAGTACGTGGGATCGAATCCCCGTCAGGATATCGTAAAATTTAAGAAACGAGATTTCCACTTCCGGAGGCGCACATGACCCTGAGGTTCACTCAGCCTACACCTGAAAAGGGCTACCAGGTTAATTCCTGGGGGCAAAGGCGGCCGGGCCTAGAGCTAACGACTCTACCCCACCAAGTGGGGAGGTTACAGATAGCGGAAAAGCCTCACCTTCCACCGCTCCAAGGGTCTTCATGGCCTGTACGGAGATGAATATGCCTTTTTAATAGGATAGAATGTAAACAATGAATCGAGAAACGAGTATACCCTTGCCTTCGCAACGGTTATGCTATGAAGTTTGCATAAACGTCAGGGGTACCATCCATCAGAACTCCAAGAATTCACGTTATTCTCGATATATTACGAAAGAGAGGCCATACGGCGCTTCCTAATAATCAAATTAGTATGCATTCTAACCCTATACTGCATAAAAGTCGAGAGTCTACTTATGATATTCAATACTGTATCATTTGTTATATGTATATAAAATTTCGCACTTTAATGTCAGGCTTAAAAATAAGTACTGCATATGCAATCTAAAATAAGCCTTCTGAAGAATCACTTGACTGATCACATAAATCTCGGTTATAACGACACTCGTTTATAACGGCACACTTTAATCAGGTTCCTTTGTTATTGTTATAACCAAGCTCTACTGTTTTAATGGAGTGGCCCGTCTAAGTTATTTCACCTCCTGTGTTTTTCCTATGACTAATGTACTATGTAGAGTTGTAGAAAACGAGTTCTGATGTGTAAATATTTTCTTCTTCTACTCGTGAAGAATTTGACCTAAAAGTTTGGCCATATCTTTTTGTAATATCCCGTTAATTTTCTCCGCGAAAATGCAGTTTTGCAAGTACAGTACTCCATTTCTTTTGGTCCTGATTTAGGTAAGTTCCTCTGCATTAAGGAGACTAGATGTATTCCTGTACAGCTCCGGAAGTGTTACTGTGAAGGAAGCTGGCTGTATTACTGTGTTACTGTACAGCTCCAAGCAGCGGATTTCCCTCCCAGCATTCATCACTGTCAGCCAGGCGGGGGAGGGAGTGGGTGGGGGATTCCATTGAACACGAGCGAGCTCAACGATTAGCGCCTGTTCCACGCTCACACCCTATTTTAATTAACAAATTAAATTAGAAATTAACTTGTTCAATAGAAGACGCGAATGGGGAGTAAAGTTAACTTCTCTCTGTGTGTGTGCAACTTGCTGGTGTGTTACTGGCAGTACACAGCACACACAAAGTCTATTTCCCTCGGTCCTTGATCACAGATATCACTCAGACAACACATTTCTAAAAAACTTCTCTCATGTCGCTACTAAAGTGTCATTAACTCACATATTTATATAATTTCATGAACCCTAAGGCAAGGGTCACAGGTACATCATTTTTAAAATACCCGTAGGGGCACTATTTTCATGACGTCACAAATTATTGAAACACACGGTACAGAACTTAAATAATTAATTTTAGAATTAATTCTGTCATACCAAACTAAAACTTCCACATTGAAAAATATGAATAAGATTCTCTCGGTAAATTTTCGAGTGGTTAAGTAAATAACTCATAACTAAAGCCCGGATTTTCATGCGGTAATGGGTTAGATTGCAAACTAAGTTGGTTTGTAGGAAATGTCGGTCACCCGCTCTTCCATAATGTAGAAAGAGTAACATAAATTATAGGGGTTCTGATAGGCCATACCCCTAATGTTTATGCAAACCCCACAGCACAATCGTTGTGAAGGTAGACTATACATGCTTCTCGCTTCAGTAAGTTTGCGATCTAACCTATTAACGCATAAAATTCCGGGTCTATTCGTAACTGAACGGGTGAATAATTTTATTTCCCATTCGTAATAAATCCCCTTCTTAGCTAATAAGCCAACCCAAGCCAACCCAACCCAACCCAACCCAACCCAAACCCCATGGCACTACAGCCCTTGAAGGGTCTTGGCCTACCAAGCAACCGCTGCTCAACCCGAAGGTCTGCAGATTAATATCTACATTAATTACTATTGTATTAAATTAATGTCACCACACAGGTCCTACCAAAAATTTAAGGACACTTGCATATGTCATGATAGGGCTCGGAAATTGAGAAGAAGTAATGTTTTCTCCCGAGTATTCGAAGACGAGGCCTAACATACGTTCATTCTGGATCATAGTAGGCCAGAAAATGGTGGGTTTCATTTGTCCGTTTTTGCCTTTTTCGGTTTTCGGCTTATAGATCGTTTTTAGCCTTTTTTTGTCTTAACGGCTTTTTTCTGCAACTTCACCTTCCTTCGAGTACATTTGTACTGCTCAGTCCGTTTCCATGGCTACTCGCATGTTGGTCTTTGATCACATGGGTCGGGGGACCGATTTCCGGCAGGATTGGGTATTATATAACCAAACTTGGTTAATTCCGCTGGCACGGGCCTGAGTGTGTGTGTGTGTGTCGTATTCAACATCATTTCATTCTCATCACGACGCGCAGGTCACCTACGGGAGTCGAATCAAAAGACGTGCATCTGGCGAGCGAAACTTGTCTCAGACACTCCCTGCACTAAAAGCCATACGCCATTTCATTTCATTCCACTGCCCATTCTCAATTCGAATTATCATTAGTTCATTCATCACCTAATAAATATATTTTCTGGAATATGAGAGAAAATGGAATTAAATTGAAATTAGTTGAAAAATGAATCTAATGCTTGAAAGAACCTGGGATAGCAAATTATATGCAATGTAAGTCAAATATTAAACGGAGAAAATGTTGATATGTTTTTGAAGAGGAACATATCACTTGATTCAAGTATGAACCCTTAACATCCGTTGACGTGGAGGGAAGTTTTTCTCTGTTTTTCAACGTGCTGTCTGAAAGCCGACGATCCTTAAGCCCTAAGAACCTGGAGAGGACTATTGAGATATACTGAAAAGCCAACTAAATTGTAATTTCTGTAACCCTAATGTGGTTAAGCCAAATATTATTTCAATTTCATTGTCCAGGATATCCATTGCGGGTTCGCTGAGTTCATTCTAGGTGGAAAACGCATTTCGTTCTAAATTATCCAAGTACATTTATTAACAAACACGGATTTCCTTTTTTTTAAATTAACGGTATGTTAATATCAAAATTATAATATCTGAAAAAAGAAGCATTTCACTCATATATTTTTGCACTTTATGATGCATATCACAAGAATTTTGCATTTTAAAACAATATGTTCTCTTCATTAAACATGTAATTAAAACTAATATTAATAATGTTATTGGCTTTACGTCACACAGTTTTTTCCACTGTGAATTGTTGGGTTTCAGTGGATGTTCAAGGGTTTGATCAAGGTCATATGCATTTTAGGGTGGTGTATTTGTAATATTGCTACATAAGATTATTACTGTAATTGTAAATGATTATAATAATATGCCGCTACACACCTGACGAACTTACTTCTGCTGCCACCTGATGCCATGCCTTGTTTGTCACATCTTGTTAGAAATACTCCTTGAGTGTAAAATCTTATAAACACCCTTTCTTCCGACAGTACCCACGAATTTCGCATTAAACGCCTCCATATCAACAGGCGATATGAGAACAAGTTTCTCGGATCGCACCAGCTGAGTACATCGCTGTTGAGGTACTCTCGTGTTGCCTCGTATGGGAACGGCCTTAACGCTACAGCAGTTGGTATGATTAAAAATACTGTTTTAGAGCATCACAATTAATTCCTCAGTTTCGAGGGGCTACAGTGCTACAGCTCCCCACGAGGTAGAATATGAAGGATTGGAGACAGTTCCTAAACATCATCTCGTGATTAGTCACACTGGACCGTGTACCTGTCGTGTCATGACACTAGCTCTCTCCTGCCAGTCCCTCTGTCTCAGGCGTTCTCGTAGTCCGTAACTCCACATTCTTTACGACCTGTCCAGTAGTCTCTTTCCGCAGGATGTAAAATCCATCAGCTTCACACGCCGTTTACAACCCATTCGTGAGACACACCTTGCTCACACGAGACGTTTATTCTCATCCAGTTTACACTATAAAGTTTCAATCTCTCTGAATTTGATCAAGCTGACAATACACATCTCCCCTTAATATCAGAATAAATACAACGATAATTCAAGAAGTTAATAATTAATTTAATTTCGTGTGGCTATTTCTAGCCCTTGTAAGGCAGACCCTCCGATGAGGGTGGGGGGCCTCTGCCATGTGTAGGTAACTGCGTGTTATTGTGGTGGAGGATAGTGTTATATGTGGTGTGTGAGCTGCAGGGAGGTTGGGGACAGCACAAACACCCAGCCCCCGGGCCATTGGAATTAACCAATGAAGGTTAAAATCCCCGACCCGACCGGGAATCGAACCCGGGACCCTCTGAACCGAAGGTCAGTACGCTGACCATTCAGCCAACGAGTCGGACAATTCAAGAAGTAGTATCCCTTAACGTTTTGTAGCTGAAGAGGTTAAGACAGGTCAAGATAAATAACGCCACTTTATTCCGACATCACTTCTCTATTTCTCGATATGATCACCGCTTCTGCCGCTTATCCACACGCTGTGGAGTCGCGAGTGCAAACTGTGCCACACATGACGACATGGTCCTGTTTTACGGCCGGATGCCCTTCCTGCCATATGTGCAGGGATATCATCCCTATTGCGTGCTTCTGTAGTGTGGTGTGTTGTACTAATATAAAGATGAGAGTGTTGGGACGACCAAAGACACCGAGAAGAATTAACAAGATGTGATTAAAATCCCTTACCCGGACAGGAGTCGAACCCGGGACTACCTTAACCAACGGCCTCAAAGCTGAACTTTCAGTCATGGACCTCGGCGTAATCACCTAAGATTTTATATTTTATTACATGAACTTAATCGCTGTCCAGCTTCTTGGGTGAAAGGTGAACGAAGTGGTCTTCGGTTCAACAGGCCCCAGGTTTGATTCCGGGTCGGATCGGAGAATTTAACCACGTTCGGTTAATTCTTCTAGCTCGCGGGCTTGGTCGTTGTTAACGTTGTTAACATTTTTATTTACGCACAACACATCAAACAACTTACCATAACAGGAAATACACGCTTATACATAGGGCTGGCGTCGGGAAGGGATTCCGACTGTAAAACTAAAACAAGCAACTTTTTCTAATGCCACATTCCTGTGGAGGATACATATTTTCCGCTAGGTGTCTGTAAGTTTGAGGATTGTGTGTGCACTGAAGTATGAAACACTTTGTGCCACTGTACTTCAGAGAAAAAATCAATGTGTGTTCCCCTTCTCCTGACTAAGCAAGTTTTGCAGGGAAAAATAGAATTAGATCAAGTTATTTTGTTTCCATGTCCTATACAACCTCTATACATTTGACGGTCTAATTTTTATACACCCTGTTCAAATCCATTAGAAATTACCCGGAATACTGCTGTCGAATACCGTCTATTACGCTTCAGTCGTGGTGGAATAGTTTCAGTTCACTGTCGGTAATGCTTGAAAGAGATTAAAATTTTCGTTGCCTGATCTAGCTAGGTTCAGAAATAGAACTGGGATATTTTCGCAGTAATAGAATGCAAACGATTTTGGCTAGTAGCAAGTGTCGTCTACTCTGTTCTTCTGTAATGTAAAGAGAGTAACATAACTTCTAGGGTTTCTAAGTTTCTAATAGGCAGGGCCCCTAACGTTTATGCAACCCTCATAGGAGAATTGTTGTCCGGGCTAGCATACTTGTTACTCACTTCAGTACGTTTGTATTCTAACCTACACATGCCTAAACATCCAGTTTTAGGCACACCTGGCCAGAGAGGAGGCATTATTTTCTAACTAGCACCCTTTCCTATGTCCTAGACCGTTAATCCGTAAAATATTCCACCCCTTACTTGCTGGTTTTGCAAAGTATTCGTTTCTTGCGACCTTTACGCCTGTTCCCTTTTACAGAAAAATACCGTCACCGCTACTTTGTTACCCTTTCCCTCTGGCACTTACGTTCCTATTTCTTAGTTCCGGAAAACCTACCTTGTCGTCCGGTTCTATGGCAAATGTTTAGCGCACTGGGTTTTGGTTTGATTCCCGGCTGGGTCAAGGATTTTAGCCCTAATTCATTACTCTTGATCGTGGACCGGGTGTGTTTGTGTTGTCCTGTCTCCAATATTATTATCGTGTCTATTTCAGTATAAGTTTAATTTCATCACATTGTTTCATATACAGAGAAAAATCAAATAAATACTCATTACAAATATAGGCAGGCGAAATTGTGAAAACTAACAGCCGATACTTTTAACTTGCCTTGTCGGTTTTATGAAGTTTTTGGTATATTGAAGAGTCTGTACAATTAATAGGAGTGTCGAACTCACATCAAAACGTCCTAAATTAGATTGAATAAGACCGGGCGTGTCGGCCGCGCAGCTAAGTGCTTGCATCCATGAGATAGTGGGTTCGAACAGCAGTCCCGAAGACGGTCTTCCGTGGTTTCCCATTTTCACACCAGACACCTTTATTAAGGTCAAGACCTCTTCCTTACCACTCTTAGCCCTTTCCCATCCCATCTTCGCCATAAGACCTGTCTGTGTCTGTGTGACTTAAAGCAAAATTGTAACAGATGAAATAATAGAAAATCATGTCATCAGACCACTTGAATCGGCTCCTATGCGGCAAAAAGCTTTGTTACGATGCCATTCATACGATAGTTTATCAAGGCTTCTGATGTTATGTCAGTGAGTAAATTAACTCTTATATTGTGTAAAAAAAATTCTCATGTACGATTAACCAGCTTTTTGTGTAAGAATTAAGTGTAGTAGGATTATATCGTCAATTAAAACGTAAACGGGCTTCTGTACAGTATCTTGGTAAACATTACAATCGTGTAGCATTTACGATCCTGAACCCCACTACGACCACGACCACGGGGTCCTTAACTGAGTCCATTGCTTCCACTTGCTTGTGATAGACTCCTCACTGTCATCTATCCTCTGTAGTGGGATTTACTTTATTTTGTTCAATTACGAAATAAAATTAGTTATCTTTGAAGGGTTAAAAATATATACCAAATCCCCTTTGTTACTTGAATATATTTATTGGTTCTCTTTCGTAAGATTACTTCAACGCACCCTCGTAAGTCTGAATTGAATAGCGCCCCCTATTGACGTCCAGCGCTGCAAGCGAGCCCAGTTATCACGGTCTGCTGTGCTTGCCCCTAATATTTGTCACTCGAGTGGATCTGGCCGAAGAATAGACTTGGCTTGGCCAATAGAGGTAACTGCACGCTGACCGTCCAATTTGTTTGTAATGGTGTTCTGAAGAAAAGGAAAGGAAAGAAAAGGGGGGAGGTCTGATGTATTCATACAGAATGTAGAAACGATAGCTCGCAAGAAGACACTTGCTCTGCTGACAAGGGAACTATTCGAGAGAGACAGGAGGGGTTTCAGTGAAATTTGGCTGACTGATCACTTAACATATCCTTAATTTAATAGGTAATAATAATGTTATTTGTTTACGCTCCACTGACTAGTTTTTACGGTTTTTCGGAGACGTCAAGGTGCCGGAATTTAGTCCCGCAGGAGTACTTTTACGTGCCAGTAAATCTACCAACACGACGCTGACGTATTTGAGCACCTTCGGATACAACCGGATCGAAACTGCCAAGTTGGGAATCACAAGGCCAGCGCTATTTTTACTTTTTTTTTTATTTGTTTTACGTCGCACCGACACAGATAGGTCTTATGGCAACGAAGGGATAAGAAAGGCCTAGGAGTGGGTAGAAAGCGGTCGTGGACTTAAGGTACAGCCCCAGCATTTGCCTGGTGTGAAAATGAGAAATCACGGTGAAAACAATTTTCAGGGCTGCCGACAGTACGGTTCGAACCCAGTATCTACCGCAAGCAAGCTCACAGCCACGGCCAACTCACCCGGTAAAATCCAGCGCCTCAACCGTCTGAGCCGCTCATCCAGGCAATTTAATAGGTAATGCATTTTTCCGTAGAGACTCCGTGGCTTAGGCGGCAGCATGCCGGCCTGTCACCGATGGGTTCCATGGGTCAAATTCCGGTCATTACATGTGGAATTTGTGCTGGACAAAGCGGAGACGGGACAGTTTTTTCTCAGGCACTCCGGTTTTTCTTGTCACATTTCATTCCAGCAGTATTCTCCTTTATCATTTCATTTCATCTGTCAGACATTAATCATTGCGCCAGAGGAGTGGGACATGCTTCGGCAGCCGGCAATTTTCCTATCCTTGTCCCTAGATGAGGGCATCATTCATTACATTCCTGACTCCTGTAGGTGGTGGCGGTAAAATAACACCCACGGTTTCCCCGCCTGGCGTAAGAGGCTATTGAAAAGCGGCCCCAGCGGCTCTGAACTTGGGAGCGTGGGTTGGCGACCACGGGGCCCTTAGCTGAGTCCTGGCATTGCCTCCACTTACTTGTGCAAGTCTCCTCACTTTCATCTATCCTATCCGACCTCCCTGGATCAACTCGTGTTCTTTTCCGACCCCGACGGTATTAGAGTACTCGAGGCCTAGGGAGTCTTTCATTTACAAGCCTTTCATTGCCCTTGTCCTACTTTGACCAATACCTTTATTTTTAGAAGTTTCAGATCCCTTCCATTTTTAAATTTGATTAGTGTTGCACAGAGCAAGGTTCCCTAGTTGTACTTTTTTTAAAAACCTTAATCACAATCACCATCACCTGACCCAGTCGAATGTTTGGAAATAGGCTGTGGATTTTCATTTTCACCATCTTGCCGTACAACCAACAATAGTGTTATTATTAGAACCTCAATGTTTAGGCGTCTATAGATTGTGTCTGTCAGGTCAACAGCCCAGAGGCTGGTTGGATCCTCAAATAGCACCACCAAAGGTTATGCGGTTATAAGGAAACCCCAAAAACCAATGGCAGCACCAAAATGAGGCGTACTAGGCAAGATGAAGAGTGAGGTAGTTTGCCATTGCTTTCCTCACTGGGTCAGAAAGTACTATTGCAGCACGACTGACCCTGTGAGCAGCACCTTTCATAACACTCAGATGCACTAGTCGTGCTCTGAATGACATTACTCAGCACTACCCATACCCCAGCAGCTTCCATATTGTCACAGCCATGGATGTTGACTGGGACTTCGGTGGAAGCTACACTTTACTCTGGCCTGTGCCAAGAGATGGATGCAAAAGTACTGTAGCCTATCCATTAAGAAATGACAGCAGGCAGGTCTATAGATTAGAATGAAAAATTACCTAAGCAAGTAAGAAGTACCCTTTTGTCCGGACAATAGTTCTGCTTCGAAATTTGCGTAAACAGTAAGGGCCCGGCCCATTAGAACCCCTAGAATTTATGTTACCCTCGCTACATTGCAGAAGAAAGGACCATACGCCACCTCCTACAAGCCAAATTGATATAGATTCTAACCTATTACTGCTCAAACATTCGGACTCCAGTTATTACGAAGTTAAGTTCAGCCCGCTGTTCCGCAGTGTAGCCAGAGCAACATAAATTCTAGGGGATCTCTAAAGTTTATGCAAAACTCATAGCATATCCGATATCCAGGCAGTTGTGCATACTTCTTCCTCGCTTCTGTAAATTTCCAATCCAACCTACGTTGCTGAAAAATAGCAGGCAGTGTCGGAGCAGTAAGCTGAGCATCGCGTGGAATTATGCCGATATTACATAATAGAATATTACGCAACAAGCCTATAAGGGCAATAACTAAGACACGACTATGTTTATAAAACGAGCGAACCGAGTTTTATAATTTCCATACGAGTGTCTTATTTACCACTACAGGTGAGTTTCATACGACTGTTTATGCTCGACGATAATTATAACTCTATTTTTTAAATATTCATAAATTTCTGTCGAGATGTCACTTGACAGTTGAGTTCACTGAACAGAGCGCAGAGCGCAAGAGCTGGACTATTGATTTTCCCTGAGTGGATCAGAGACCTTGACAATGTCGTAAGTTTTCAAAGCTTTGATAGAAAGTTACCATAACCTAGCTTTATTTCAAATTGTTTATTGTACAGTTGGTGAAGTGATATTGCGGGAATAAGCCGTGTGGTTGTGGAATATTGGAAGTAGAAGGTGCACTGATGTTAATTTTTGTGCCCGATATGTTTGATTTTGCTATCCTTACCTAACTGGTCAAACAGTTGTATCATAATGAAAATCTGAACTCTGATTGGTGGAGAACCTGTGTCATAATTAAACTTGAACTATAATGAGCCTGATTATGATTCTTGCTAGTTCTAGTTGCTTTACGTCGCACCGACACAGATAGGTCTTATGGCGACGATGGGACTGGGAAGGGATTGGAGTGGGGAGGAAGCGATCGTGGCCTTAATTAAGGTACAGCCCCAACATTTGTCTGGTGTGAAAATGGGAAACCACGGAAAACCATCTTCAGGGCTGCCGACAGTGGGATTGGTTCTATTGGTTCCAACTTGAATTGGGAATTTTACTCACATTACAGCAAGAATCCATTATATTATAAGAATTTCGCATGGTTTTAACTACATTTAATTTCTGTATGAGGAACATTTGACCTCTAGCAAGACAGACACCCTCTGAGCCAATTTTCAACTTTCAATTCTCTACCTGAAGATGCACTCGGAATTTTAGAACTCAATAGAAGCATTTGGACTTTGCACTCAATCGGCATATTAAGTTTTTAACGTACAATTTTAGAGTATTCACTAACAAGGGCATATTTTAATCATAATTGTGATAATTGTATAATAACTATTCTTACAGTCTAATTGTAATTGACGTAAATCCTAAAAAATTTATTTGTCACTGATAAGCATAACAGTATTTTATCTATAACAGTTCATCAATCCACCATTTTATATGTACATTATCGCATCACATACACAGTTCACTTTTTAAATTTTATTTCCACAATGTAATTCTGTCTTAGGACTTCGGCAAATCCATAAGTGTATCTTAGTTAGGCTGATGATAACCCATATAGGGTCGAAACAAGTCCCTTGTTAATATATTGTAATGTATTTATAGACATTGCAGTTATTGTACAGTATTGAGTAGGTGTAATAAACTTTGTAAATTCATACAATAGTCAAAAATCTATCTTGGTCCTATTTTATGAGCAAAAAATGAACATAATTACATTTACAATGGGTAGAGACCTGATATGATTTTTACTCTTTCTAGTACTGTTCTTCAAGCTGATATCAAATTCGAAAACCGCATTGTTCTATCACGTCAGGTTTTGAATGTGTTGACGAAGATTTATTTTTCATGCACAGCGTCCATCGAGAACCGTCTTCAATGTTTTTCATTATTTTTCATACAAAGCCTATCAATCTCGTTTGCTTTTTTATTGTCAGTATGTGGTCCAGAGGTTGCATAAATTCACCAGATCTGTTTTGCTATGTGTGCGGCACTAAACCTCACTAGCGCGAGATTTGAATTTGTAAACAAAGCCACGTGCTTTTTTGACTGTTGTCATCCACCATCTTGCATCGCTAACCTTAGTGTTGCCCTCTTTACGGCACTGCGGGCAATGTAAAATCCGCGTGATTTTTTTGACAGCTGTCATCCATCATCTTGCATTGCTAACCGTAGTGCTGCCCTCTTTACGGCACTGCGGGCAATTTAAAATCCACGTGATTTTTTTTGACAGCTGTCATCCAGCATCTTGCATCGCTAACCTTAGTAACAAACACGTCCAATACGTGCCATATCGTGCGCTTGAACAAACCTTAGCTAAAGCCATGTTCGTTAGTACTCCATCTAGCAGTCAGAGCTCTAGAGACACTTGTGTCTGTGAGTTGTTTTCCTTGGTACAATGTTAAAGATATGTAATGGTTGATGTATATCTCAATAACGGTGGTTGACAGAGACAAGTGGTTTACATAATTTGAATCAACATGTTTCAGTTGACTTAAAACGCGTTTTGGATACAAATATATCCGCAGAAAGTCCTCTTTTGTTGATCAGTATATTCAACCGATAATAAAATGCAGAACTACTTTTAATTTCTGTACATATTGAAATAATATCTGAAAATTTCAAGTGAATCTGATAAGAGTAACTTATGTCGAAAGGGACATTTTACACACAAAGAGCTGAATACGTTTTCTTATTATTATTAATCTGTTTACCATTCAGGGTTAGTTTTTTCCTCGGACTCAGCGAGAGATCCAACCTCTACCGCCTCAAGAACAGTGTCCTGGAGCGTGAGACATTGGGTCGGAGGATACAACTGGGGAGGATGTCCAGTACCTCGCCCCGGCGGCCTTACCTGCTATGCTCAACAGGCGCCTTGGTAAGGGATGGTATGATAGGAAGGGATAGACAAGGAAGAGGGAAAGAAGCGGCCGTGGCCTTAAGTTCGGCACCATCCCAGCATTTGCCTTGAGGAGAATTGGGAAACCACTTCCAGGATGACTGAGGTGGGAATCAAACCCACGTCTACTTAGTTGACCTCCCGAGGATGAGTGGACCCCGTTCCAGCCCTCGTACCACTTTTCAAATTTCGTGGCAGAGCCGGGAATCGAACCCAGTCCTCCTGGGTTGGCAGCTAAGCACACTAACCACTACACCACAGAGGCGGACTGAATATGTTTTACGCTAGAAAAATGCAACTGATAGTTTTAAGAAATATCCACCACTCACTCCACCCCATGGAACTACAGCCCTTGAAGGGCCTTGGCCTACCAAGCGACCGCTGCTCAGCCGAAAGGCTTGCAGATTACGAGGTGTCGTTTGGTCAGCACGACGAATCCTCTCGGCCGTTATTCTTGGCTTTCTAGATCGGGGCCGCTATCTTGCCGTCAGATAGCTCCTCAATTCTAATCACGTAGGCGGAGTGGACCTCGAACCAGCCCTTAGGTCCAGGTAAAAATCCCTGACCTGGCCGGGAATCGAACCCGGGGCGTCCGGGTAAGAGGCAAGTACCCTACCGCTACACCACGGGTCCGGCTTTAAGAAATATACTTGCTTTAAAACTGCTCTGGATTGTAAGTTATACCCTCAGTATTCAGCCTCCTGTTGTAAACAGCGTAGACCTGCAACAAGATACATAAATTCCAGCGGGATTATTGCAATGGTAATAATAACGCCGTATGGCCTACCGAGAGGCCTCGTGCGGGTCTTTTTCTCGTAGACGGCCTATTAGGCGGCTGTCTTACCTAGGAAGATTTCTAATGCTGAATACGCCGCACCCACCCAGCACCCGAGCCATTTTAATTAACCAATTAAGGATAAAATCCCCGAACCGGCCGGAAATTGAACCCGGAACCCTCTTGACCGAAGACCAGCACGCTAACCATTCAGCCATGGAGCCGGGAATTGAAATAGTAGTCCGAATAAACTTTGAAGTTCACACTGTGTGACAGCGTGTGAGAAAGCGGTCCGCACTTAGAGGATTAAAAAGGGTATTAGGGCAACATTTATAACGCTAATTGAAAGAGGAATAATTGGGGAATTTTAGGTTAAATTTGAAAATCCTATTTCATTTCATTTTTTGCACAAAATTCGCAACATTTCAGTCATGACCCCGCTCCCCCCATATGGTCTTCTATGATGTGATGTATGTTATTAAATGTAGGATCATGTAAAACAAATGTTATTTTTTACGTCTCACTAACTACTTTTATTAAGGTTTTCGGAGACGCTGAGATGCCGGACTTTAGTTCCGCAGGAGTTCATTTACGTGCCAGTAAATCTACTGACACGAGGGTGACGTATTTGAGCACCTTCAAATACCACCGGACTGAGCCAGGATTGAACCTGACAACTTGGGATCACAAGGCAAGCGCCTCAACAGTCTGAGATCCTACATTTGTCCGAAAGTTTAAGAAATATTCTCCCAATTCGGCCTCTACTTTAACTGTCTATCTATTTTTCTGTAAAGAATTCTGTAAAACATGAAGAAGCCAGAAATGCTAATAGTGCGACAGTTTTCACACAAATCAGCACCAGCTTTCTTATGTATGGCTCTATTCTTCGTAATCTTATAAATCTTATGTACTAAATGAAGTAGCTTCCTTGTGCTGGCTTCTGCCATGATACCTTCAAATTCTGATCAAATACAGGCACTTCATTTTCACTAAGGCTCGTAATTTTGTTCATATTTTCGATCTACAACAATGTCTATAACACTTGAGGTAAATTAAGATTTCAAAAGGAATAACACATAATTTTAGAAAAATATATGGTGCTTATGGGTTACACCACTGATCTCAGTCTGGTAACTGGAAGCAGCTCTGGATGAAATGTTTCTTTGACACCGGTGGTTATTTCCCATCACCACTCGACTCCTGACCTAACAAGTGGGTATCTCCCCACTAGTTAAGTGAGGGTGTTACTGGCAGACGGTATGTTCCCACGAGTGTCAAGTGAGTTAGCCCATTATACTGTATACATAGTGTTGTGTGTTTAACACTAGGGGGGGGGGGCGAGATATACTTAATGGGAACAAATTGTTAGTCTTGAGATGGAAATCGATATTTCTCGTACTGAAGGCGAGATCAAAATTAGGGAGCAGATATGACAGCATAACCTTCAAGCTCCCGTGTTTTTTCCAGGCCATAAATTAGAATATTCAGGGAAAATTCTAAGAGTTCCTAAAAACAGAAGGTAGTATCACTTATGACAACTTCAATCAATTTTGCTTTTATTTTCAGTCATTGAAATTCTATAACTCGTTTGATGTCGAATAATAATAAATTAAGGCCCTGATGTTTATCACATATCATTTTTTCTTTACATTATTTCCATGGAAAATACAACTTAAGCATGATTTTATCAACGGTGACAAACATGGTCATATAAAGTCGTATTTTTGCATTTTTCGGAAATTTTTCATCATTATCATCATCATTTCCCTTTATCCAGCTGTAGCCGGGTAGGGGCAAATATGGTTCCTCTCCACTTTCTTCGATCTTTCCACCACTCCTCCTCCAACACCGTGTCCTAGTCCAGGTTTCTTTCTATAATGCTGCGTTGGATGGTATCCTTCCATCTCAATCGTGGTCGTTCACGGCCTCTCCTTCCTTGGATTTGCGCTTCCATCACCTTTTTTGGCATTCTTTCGTCACTCATTCGCTTTATGTGCCCAAATCATCTTAGTCGGCTCTTCTCTATTCTATCAGTCATTTTTTGCACTCCAATTTCTTCCCGGATTTTCTCATTCCTTATTTTGTCTCTTCTACTCTTCTGTATCATACTCCTCAAGAATTTCATTTCGGCTGCCTGTATTCGACTCTCATCCTTCTTTGTCATTGTCCAAGTTTCTGCTCCGTAAGTTGTTATGGGTACGTAATACATCTTGTACATAGTATCCTTTGCTTCCATTGGCACACCTTTGTCCCATAACATGTTTCTTACACTATGATAGAAACAACTTCCAGCTCGAATCCTTTTACTAATCTCAGCATCCAGTCGAGCATTCTCCATTAATTCACTCCCCAGGTATTTAACCGTTTCCACTACTTCCAGGGGCTTGTCTGCAAGTCTAATCTGACCTTTCCCTTCTTTCTCCCCTCTAGTCATAACAAGAGTTTTACTCTTTTCTACACTTATTTTCAATCCACATTCTTCAATCTTCCCATTCACCACATTCAACTGTTCTTGAACCTTCCTGTCGCCTTCTCCCCAAATCACAATATCATCTGCAAATAACATCATGTTCATTTCTCTTCCTCCATATGCTGCTTTTGCTGTTCTCATGATGTCATCCATTACTATTGTAAACAGGATTGGTGATAGAACACTTCCCTGTCTCAGCCCACTAGTTATTTTGAACCAACTTGTCCTGCCAACTTGTGTAATACTTTTATCTTTTCTATTCCATTTTCGCATACCTGCTTGCAATCGTCTCAAAGACAGATTTTCAATATCTCCTCATTGTTGTCTGTAATGTCGTACAATTATCTTTCTTAGGAATATATTAGGAGGGTAAGCTGTATAGAAAGAGGCAGGTGCGTAGCAAGCAACAGAAATGTGAGCCTCAATTGAACTCTAATGATTTGACGTATATCAAACATGCCACAATAATATCCTACGATGTTGAGTGGTCTTTTCCTGTTACAAACCAATGTTGCGTAAAAATAGAAGAACATCTCTTATTTGAAAACTAAAATGTATGTCATTTGCTATTGTAATTATTTCTGACAGCCCATCAAAATATGACATTTATTTCATTCAGTGCAGAGTCGAGAGTTACTTCTGAATTGGGTGTTCGGCTCCATGGCTAAATGTTTAACGTGGTGGACTTTGGTAACAGGGGGTTCGATTCCCGGCAGGGTCAGAAATTTTAACCATAATTGGTTAATTTACCTGGCAGGGGGCTGGGTGTATGTGTCGTCTTAATCATAATTTCATCCTCTTCAAGACGCGCAGGTCGCCTAAGGGAGTCAAATCCAAAACCTCTGGATTTCTGGATTGAGTAATTAAATACATTCAAAATGTATCAATAATTAATATTAATATTGATTATTGAATGTGCTAGATTTTAAAGGTATATTTTCAATATACTGAAAATTTTAACATCGGCAAGATTTTGAAGATTTTGAAAATGTGACCAAAAATTTGCAAGTCTTATTGTTATGTTTAATGCTTTTCAGGTCATAAATGCTTCCATATTTCTAATATTTTAGGTCATAAACATCTGGTCAATAATAATAATAATAATAATAATAATAATAATAATAATAATAATAATAATATAACTCGTGTCCTCGTCCTGAGGTGGTGCAGCTCTCTTCACGCACACTCAGAATGGAGCTGATACGCTTGTATAATGTTAACCTCATACAAGCCCTCCTGCTAGTCTTAATCTATGACAGTACCGTGAATCGAACTGAAGCCCTCGAGTTCGGCAGATAATAGTGCTAAGCGTTAAGCTACGGAGGCAGACGTGATGTTGAGTGAAAGTAGATGAAATTCAAGACTGGCACCTGCAAAACACCCTATGTGAAAAATTTTCTCCTTAGAACTTGGGCTACTAAGCATCTGCCACCTAATATTGTGTGACGATACTCAAAGAGTTCTCGTGCTGCGGGTCAGTATTTCACAATACATGGCGATCACATAGCAGCTTTATGCAGGCGCAACAACGATTTCAAGAAATTAGACATAATGTTCTACTATTTCGAATTACGCGAATAAAACTGAAATGTCAAGTAATATGCAAAGAATCAATATCTATGATAACTTCTACTTAACCGCGCGAGTTGGCCGTGCGCGTAGAGGCGCGCGGCTGTGAGCTTGCATCCGGGAGATAGTAGGTTCGAATCCCACTATCGGCAGCCCTGAATATGGTTTTCCGTGGTTTCCCATTTTCACACCAGGCAAATGCTGGGGCTGTACCTTAATTAAGGCCACGGCCGCTTCCTTCCAACTCCTAGGCCTTTCCTATCCCATCGTCGCCATAAGACCTATCTGTGTCGGTGCGACGTAAAGCCCCTAGCAAAAAAAAAAAAAAAACATTCTACTTAGAGATACAGTTCAGGCAAACATTCACTTAGATCCCAGATAAGTTAGCTGCTGACTTGAGAATGAAAGGTTTTGAATTTCGCGATAAGGTCGCTGGACTTACAAGGAGGCCCGCAGGCCTTTTGGGTCGCGAGTTTTATTGATAATTCGTGTATTAACAGCAGATATTAGGCACCTAGAGCGCTCTAAACCAGGGAGTACTAGCAACAAGATCAAAGACGCCGACAGATGCCTATAATCTCTTGTCCTTTCTTAGCGCCCTTCGCTATACATAAAACCGGAGAAAGACTCCTTCTGAGGCTTAATTTTGCACAATTGCTAGTGTACAACGTGCGGTGCAATTGAAAGGCCAGTTAGTCACTTAACATGTTCCTGGGAACAAGGTAATAATCCCAGTAAATTAGGTGTGGGCGGATTGCCTCGGGCACCGTGACACACAGTCGTGCCTCTCTATAGCTGGACACCAACCAATCTGGTTCGTGTTAGCACCTAATCAATCAGAGGAACACTAACAAGCTTAGCTCGCATCCCCCAATCACTCCATCAGCGATTACATTACGGCCATATGGAGCCTTTCCTTTGGTTTGCTTTGCTCCTGCAAATTGCTTCTGCAACTAATCATATTCCGATTCCCGCAGGTTTTTGCTATAAAAATGTGTCAAGTTGGGTGCCGGCTTCAATGTGCTACTTAAGAGCAGTAAAATAAAAAAATAAATGGCGTATGGCTTTTAGTGCCGGGAGTGTGCGAGGACAAGTTCGGCTTGCCAGGTGCAGGTCTTTTGATTTGATACCCGTAGGCGACCTGCGCGTCGTGATGAGGATGAAATGATTTTTGCCAATGATGGTTAAAATTCCCGACCCTGCCGGGAATCGAACCCGGGTCTCCTGTGACCACAGTCCAGCACGCTAACCATTTAGCTATGCAGTCGGACAGAGCAGTAAATATTCAGGAAATATGTCGTCTGAGTAGTCCTATCTATGACAGCGGGTCCTGTTGGAATGATTCTTCTTCTTTTCTTTTCTTAATCCGTTTACCCACGAGGGTTGGTTTTTCTCTCGGACTCAGTGAAGGATCCACCTCTACCGCTTCAAGGGCAGTGTCCTGGAGCGTGAGACTTTGGGTCAGGGGGATACAAAATGGGAAGAGGACCAGCTCTTCACCCAGGCGGCCTCACCTGCTATGCTGAACAGGGCCCTGTGTTTGGGATCGGAAGATTGGAAGCGATACACAAGGGAGAGGGAAGGAAGCGGCCGTGGCCTTGAGTTAGGTACCATCCCAGCATTTGTCTGGAGGATAAGTGGGAAACCACGGAAAACCAATTCGAGGATGGCTGAGGTGGGCATCAAATCTCCAGTCAGTTGACCTGACTGTGTAGACCCCGTTTCAGCCCTCGAACCATCTTCCAAATTTCGTGGCCGAGCCGGAAATCGAACCCCGGCCTCCCGGGGGGGGGGCATCTAATCACGCTAACCACATTAACCACAGAGCTGAACCTTTTTTTATTAGTTTTATATCAAAAAGAGTAAGCCAAATATACTTTCATACCAATTCGTACCATAAATGTAGGACCAGAGTTCATTAACTGTTTTGTGCCGATAGCCCTAAAATTTATTTGGCACTGTAATAACAGGGAGAAAATTGTGGAGTATAGAAATAGGAAATTTTTTACTTAATTTGGAAATAGTCACTTAGAAAGAACAATAACTTTTTTCGACGGCTTAGATAAGAGCAGAAAATGTAAGATGAGATTTCAGTATTGGTCTGCTGTTTCCAAAGCCATTATGTGATTCATTTTAACTAACAAATAAGGTAAATAACCCAACGAGGCTAATACATGACTGTAACAAGACGCGTGCTGGGCGCGCCTCCCTCGGGCAATTACTGAACCCGACCGCAAGTCACGTGACCAACTAGGACGCATGCGCACAGCATGAGAGGGGGGTGGGGGTGCGAGAAGCGTCATTACCGACCCGACCAGCGGTAAAATAATAACTACTTTGCAACCCTCTTTCTCTACCTCCCACATCACTCCCTCTCACTCCACATCCTTCAGGCTTCACACTGCTGTGAGAGGAGGTTAAAAAAAAAAACGACAGAGCAAACAAAATTTTGTACCGAGAGGATTTGTAGGTTAGGTAATCCCACAACGTACATACTCCACCGCGGCTGTAAGAAGCACTCTTACCAAGACAAGTATGACTTCACGCGTTCAACCTGTTCTCGCCAGAAGGACTTGGAGGCTACTTTCGTAAAGTTCATCTCAACTGAAGGAGCTAATTCTCAATTCTTTCTCTCTTTTGCTGTCAGCACCTGACAATAATAATAATAATAATAATAATAATAATAATAATAATAATATATTTATAATAATTAATAATAAATTATAAATAATAAATAATATAATAAATATAATTAATAAATAAATAATAAATTATTATTATTATTATTATTATTATTATTATTATTATTATTATTATTATTATTATTATTATTATTATTATTATTATTATTATTATATTTTGTTCCTAAAATAGCAGCAAACTAGAGATTTGCCTATTGTATGAATAATGAGAAATTGATCATCTTTTATCTCCAATAGTTTATTCTTGACTGCAAAACCGAGAGATATTATGAAGTATGTCTGTATTTAAGCTCTTTAAGTTTTTGGGCTTTTTCAATCGTGAAATTATCTGTTTCGCCCCAGTGTAGCAGTGGGCTCAGCAGCTGGAATGCTACACCTTTCCAATACGCTGGCGCTAGTGTGCATATTTAACAAGTCTGTCAAATTATTACCCAAAAAATAATGAAAACAGTGCCGCAAGATAATGAGTCCAAAAATCGTGGATGGCCAGCATAGGTTACGAGGAAGGGAAGGAATATACAGTACAAAGAAAGTAAAAGACTGATTGTGTCAATGAATAAAGGAAGAAAAGTTTTTTGAACCCCTGCTTAGAATTGACGAGAAGAGGCTAACAAAACAGATTTTTAAAGCACCTGATAGTAGGCCTAAACTTTCCGACAAATGGTTCAGGGAGGTAATAAAGGATCTTGAGCAGTCTGGATTAAATCGGGAAGACATCCTAAACCGAACAAAGTATAGATCAGAAATCGACAGCTTCAGAGGCTTCCTTGACGAACAGAAAATGAATAGGAGATGGACAGAGGAAAGAAGACAGGCTGCAAAGAAAGCTTCCAGTAATGTGTGATTGTTGCTTATCGTAGTCTCAAATGGCCGTAAACGAATATAAAAATAAGGTGCATGATTTATTTATTTATTTATTTATTTATTTATTTATTTATTTATTTATTTATTTATTTATTTATTTACTTATTTATTTATTTATTTATTTATTTATCCCTTTGCATGAGGAGAAGTTAGCGCTCATGGCCCTCTCTTACACTTCACCACATACAGTACGTAGTCACATAATTTGCAAGATAAGAAGACTGTGCACAGTATCTAGAAACTACCTAAATTAATGGAGTAAAATAGTATTATAATGGTTATTTTGTTGATTATTAATATTATCTATAACATCAACATCACCTACCAATAGCTCTAAATCATACTTGCTCTCTTTCACAATGACATTCATACAAGCTGTTCACGTATTTAAGAGGAAATCTCGACAAGACCGTGTGAAGTGTTATTAGGTATACTGACAGGGAGAGTGTTCCATAGCCTTGCCCCAGTGGCTGTATACGGATGAATGATTAACCGGTATCATAAGGGTAGAAGTCTATCTGGTATTATGTTCATGAATAGAGGGAAGGAAGTTAAAATATGGGGATAGGTATTCAGCTGCAGTTTCGTTCAGAAGCAGAAAAATTAGTGTCGCAGTACGCATTTCTCTTAATTTATCGATTTTAATCCAGGATAGCTTCTCTTAATAATGGGAAATGTGTGTCCTAAAGTTCAAAGCAAATACAAATCGCATGCAAAAGTTCATTGCACTTTGAAGTTCCATTGTTTGTTCTACAGTTGCATCACTTAGTACAAATGAAATGAAACGGCGTATGGCTTTTAGTGCCGGGAGATTCCAAGACGGGTTCGGCTCGCCAGGTGCAGGTCTTTTGATTTGACTCCCGTAGGCGACCTGCGCGTCGTGATGAGGATGAAATGATGAAGAAGACAACACATACACTCAGCCCTTGTGCCAGGGAAATTAACGAATGATGGTTAAAATCCCCGACCCTGCCGGGAATCGAACCCGGGACCCCTGTGACCTAAGGCCAACATGCTAACCATTTAGCCATGATGCCGGACATCAGTTAGTAGAACATCACCGTAATAAATTATTGTAAAAATGAGAGTTTGAGTAAGTTTTATTTACATAATACTATGTGGAAAATGGATTATTTCATTTTTATTGGGTGAAGGGATGCATACTGTGTAGAGATGAGAAGAATGCAAGAATGAGGAATGTGGCCTGCAAGCACGAACTTCCCGTTCTGCCCAGACAGATCGGCTCTTATCTGTTCGTATCTACTACACGAAAACATTGACTCACACTTTGCAGTTTGCTGGATTAGAACTGACAAGAGCGAAGAGCTGCCAGTAGAAGATAATATAAAGTCGCCTGGGTAGTACCGGAGTTGCTATGGTAACCATTGCGTCACTGACTCTGCTGGTGAAAACCCCTTCGCCCCGTGCCCTACCTGGCATGTGCATTCTTCTGATCTCCCAACAATATATACATTTCTGCGGACAATTCTTATGTGGTAATTCCAGTTTAATGTGCCATGCATGGCAACGCCTAGGTTTTCAGACTTCTGAAAAGGAACATCTTCAGCACAGAGCGTCAGATTAGCCAAATGTGTGATATTTAGTGTATTTAATATCATAGGCTGTTTTATCATGATTGTTTGCGTTTCCTTCGGATGAATATTTATCGGGTTTTAAAGCACATTCATTAAATTTATTTTATGCACAGTTCCTTTTAGTAGCCTACTCAGAGTGCATTCCCATTTTCTTTATAAGCATGCAGATACTCTCTATATTAAGGTCGTTACACATTTCCCGAATTTCTTCATCAGGGTGTCGTACGTCTATGATGTTTTCCAATTCTGGTTGTCTTTTTCTTCAATCTTGCCTTCACGACTCGTTACAGATATTCAATATGTTAATAATCTTGGCTGTTCAAGGCAATGTTTATACATTGCTTCCCTTCAGAAATATCTTGATGGACTTGGTCCTGTCGCACAGTGCTCCGCCTTGCATAACAATGCATCCTCAAGCAGAACACTCGCCCCTGATTTTAGATGAAGTACGTGAAGTAATGTTGTTTATGGCCCATCGTTTCCTTAATGTTGTATGACCTACACCACCTTGCCTAGCCATAGCCCTTTTTATAATACTATGATTCCAGATTTAATAAATAATGTCATAAAAAGGTTCCGAACACTTAAAAAACATAAATGTCATCAGCTCACAGGCCAAATATTAGTCACCCCTCGAGAAATCATTACAAGCATCATTCAGTACCATGTAACTCCGCCTTTGGACTTGATAACCGCCTGGATTCGGTTAGAACCTGAGTCCACAAGGTTGTGCAGGTTCGTCACATCCAGGTTAATCCACTTGCTGAGGATTTGATCACGCTATTCCACCGAATTGCGGTGAAGCTAGTGTCGAAGTTTTACCCGCTGTTCTAACATGAACCACAGATTATCAATAATTTTCAATTCAAGTCAGGTGATTTTTCAGGGCCAGTCGAGATGTAATAGGGTGGCTGAGTGAACTTTGCTGTTGTCTTTAAAAAATGGGGGTTCCAATAGCATAATATTATTCATCATGCAGATGTTGACTGAAAGGCGACACCTGATCATCCAGAATGTTTATTTAAACATGCTGGTTCATGTTAAGAGGTCACATCAGTGAGCGGACCCAACCCAGGATACGAAAGATACCCCCAAAACATCACAGACACACCTCCGACTTGAACCTGACCTTGCACACATCCACGATGTAATGCTTCATTTGGCCTTCGGTGCACACGACGACGTGCGTCAATGCAATACAGGTAAAAACGTGATTCGTCAGACCACCTTACGTTCTTCCCGTCAGCTACTGTCCAAGTTCAAGATTTCCAATCCATTGAATATGGGCATATTTATGTGGATGTGTGAGAAATGGACTCTTGCGAGGTGACCGACTCCAAATGTTCATTGCTTGCAGTTACCGTCGCAATGTCCTCTCGCCAACAGTTTGGGATAGACCTTCATTCACTGACTGCAGCAATTCCTGTCGGGTTTGGAAGCGATTTTGATTCACAGGCCGTGACAAGCGTTTCCGATCCTTCTTAGTCAGGATCTTTTTCCATCCACAATTCTATCTCGTGTTTCGTGATCACTTGTACACCACATTGAACAGTCCGCTGCGAAACACCAACAAATCAGCAACTTTACACACCGTGTGGCCATGGGCACGGCCAAACACGATTGCCCCTTTTCTGCCACTCTGTCATATCCTTACCCCTACCCATGTTAACGTACACTGCCCGCTTGACACATCAATGTCTCACTGATCACGAAAGCCCAGATTTTTATGCAGTAACAGGTTAGATTGCAAACTAACTTGGTTAGCAGGAAGTGTCAGCTACCCGCTCTTCCATAATGTGGCTATAGTAACATGGGCCGTGCCCCTAATGTTTATGCAAATCCCATAGCACATTCGTTGTGAAGGTAGACGATACGTGCTACTCGCTTCAGTAAGTTTGCATTCTAACCTATTAGTGCATCGAAATCCGGGCTCTACTGATCACTATTGCCTTATGGTCACGTAGAGGCAGTGGGTGTGCGGTTGAGCACGGGCTCGTCTTCGCTGCGCCAACACTATACATCTGTGCGTGCACACTAGGGTGCCAATTTTTTGTCCGATTAGCTTATATTTGTATTAATAATGAAATCAGTTATTCTAAGAATTTGTACACGTCTATACCTACATGCCTCTACAACATGTACAGTCAACAAAAATGTACTCATGCACAGACTAAGTGGTTCTACTGTCTACGATGGGAACAACGGCTAGTTATTTATAAGTTTTTAACTCCCTCCAAGGCTGCAACCTTAATTATTTATTTGTTCACATTAATCTTTGCTTGTCTCCCTAATTTAATTTCAAATTATTTCCTCTCCATTGAATGAGGTAGCATTATAACAATGTATAAATATACATGAGAAAATCTCCCGCACCCTTCCTAGTAAATCGTTTAACTTTTAGTGTATCATCATTCTTTATTACAGATTCCAGACGACTAATTTCTGTCATCCTCCTCAGCTCAATAAGAAGGATATCATTACCCTAACTGAGTTACATATGTAAACATGTTGAAATCAATAGCACACATTTATATTTAAATTATGATTAATGACCCCTTTTTCAGACTACTAACTGAGATTGTTATTCTTTATGATCACGTGTCTTCCCCTTCCCTAGACTAACATACACGCGCGCACTCTTTTAAATGTAATATGTCCCCAGAGGCATATCATGGAGACAAAACAATATCGCTTGATGCGCGCTCCGGAGGCCATCACGAGAACTATAAAGCCACCCCGTTGTGCGTTCACACGCAATACAAGTTGTAACAGAGGGGATGAATCTAGTGGGCTGTGAAAAATTCATGCTTGTCGTGATCATTTGCGATGAGGGAGAAGTCAGGGAAGAATTAATTGAATTGTTTCACTACTAGCTTGAGCAGGATTCTTACTTTTAAGGTCCACTGTCATTTTAGATGTTACAGGCATTTTGCTGTGGATTATCGTGATTTGTCCCTTGTAACTTGTACTGCTTAGAAATTAGAGCTGATGACGGGATCCAAGTAAATGAGAGTCTGGGTAATTTGCGCACCTCTTAAACATGTATGTCGAGTATTCAGCCGGAAGGCTGGTTGGATCCTCAACAGCTCCACCATCATTCGTCATAAATGGCCTAGGCATCACTGAAGAAGTGTACTAGGAAATGAGGAGTGAGGTAGTTTCCCATTCCTTTCCACACTGAGCCTGAAGTTGGTATTATATATCACCATGCCAAGCACACTGAAACGAATGCACCAACCGACCCTATGAGTAACATTTTCACACCATTCATAGCAGGGACTGGCTGCAGAGAGAATGGCATTACTAGTATCACTCATACCTCAGTCACTTTCATATAGATTTTAATTTATTTATTTATTTATTTATTACCACCATCAGAGATGTCTCTCCAGTTACAGGTAGCTTTTTTTTTTTTTGCTAGTGGCTTTCGGTCGCACCGACACAGATAGGTCTTATGGCGACAAGGGGATAGGAAAGGCCTAGGAATGGGAAGGAAGTGGCCGTGCCCTTAATTAAAATACAGCATTTGCCTGGTGTGAAAATGGGAAACCACGGAAAACCATCTTCAGGGCTGCCGACTGTGGGGTTCGAAACCACTATCTCCCGGATGCGAGCTCACAGCTGCGCGCTCCTAACCGCACGACCAACTCGCCCGGTACAGGTAGCTTAGTCACTATACATGATTTATTAAAAAATAACACATATTAGGAAGAAACTAAATACTTAAAAATATGTGTGAAGTCTATATAATATCATTTGAACGTGTAACGCAATTTTGTGAGAAATCCACAATACTATTGCTTTATCAACTGTAAAGAAGCTAACAGAAAGATATTACTAGAACATGGCAAAATCAAGTGAATAGCGAAAATTGAATCACCTCGACGACTGGATTCGACCCAACTTGTCAGAGAAAGCAGCGCACTCTGACAGAGTTAACAGTCTGGAACCGGCCTATCGACTGACTCAGAACACCTACAATGCAGTCTGAAGCTGATACACTGCATAACAGTCATCCGCCCGGAAACTCTAAGTCATTGATTGTGTATGAATGATCAGAATTTTTTTTTTTTTTTTTGCTATTTGCTTTACGTCGCACCGACACAGATAGGTCTTATGGCGACGATGGGATGGGAAATGCCTAGGAAGTGGAAGGATGCGGCCGTGGCCTTAATTAAGGTACAGCCCCGGCATTTGCCTGGTGTGAAAATGGGAAACCACGGAAAACCATCTTCAGGGCTGCCGACTGTGGGGCTCGAACCCACGATCTCCCGATTACTGGATACTGGCTGCACTTAAGCGACTACAGCTATCGAGCTCGGTATCAGAAATTCTAGTCTCAACATTTGCCTTGTGTAAAAATGGCAAACCACGGAAAATTATCTTCAAGGCTGCCGACAGTGCGTTTCGAACCCACTATCTCCCGAATGTAAGCCACACAGCCAACTCGCTCGGTGAATTTGGAAGGATGTGACCCAGGCCCAGAATTTTCCTTGTGTGAATGCGGGAAACTACAGAAAATGAAAACGTATTCAAAATTGAAAGAAAACGTGGTCACGGATACAAGAGGAGAAATTGGCTGGATGACAGAGAATAAACAGCGATCAAAAGCGTCCAAGGCTTATCTGCTAAGAACTGAAGACTTCCACCACCATATGGCAGACCTACTTTGACACGTGAAGAGAAAGAAGGTATATTTCTATTATATATAGAACCCGGATTTCGATGCACTAATAAGTTAGAATGCAAACTTACTGAAGCGTGTAGCACGTATCGTCTACCTTCACAACGAATGTGCTATGGGTTTGCATAAACATTAGGGGCACGGCCCATCAGGACCCCTACGGTTTATGTTACTATAGCCACATTATGGAAGAGCGGGTAGCCGACACTTCCTACTAACCAAGTTAGTTTGCAATCTAATCTGTTACTGCATAAAAATCCGGGCTTTAATAATTATATACTATCAGGGAATATATTATAAACAAGACGAAGAATGGTGTGTCTATATTCTATATGAAGGAAGGTGCAACATATGAACACAGTCCAGGCTTGTTGAGCTATTGCACATTCTTTCATAACCGAGAGAACATTTAATTAATAACAACACCGCACATCCATCCGGTTCAAACAAAACATACATCACTCAAACAAAAAAATAGTGGAACAAAACGAATTCCAAACTCCACCACAAATATCCTATAAATGTTAGCCGGACTTTGTTTAGCATGTATGTGTGTGTGTGCACGATTTTTTTTGTCATGTGCTTTCAATTAGACTGCTTTTGAAATATTCCAAATACTAATTACAAATATAATTGAATTACGTTAATTGAAGTCGAGTTGCGCTTGCATTTAAATTACAGTCCAGCTGTGTTCGATTGTGGCGGCCGTCCATCTCCACAAATAAACAACTCGCGTTTCTTTGATATTACCCTGCTTCCAGCGCTCGTCTAATTCTGTTTCAATTAAATAATTTGATATTAAATATACATAGCGAAGAAAAGCACGTTCTTTATACGTAAAAGGTTTTCAGAGCGGTAAATAACATTCTACCACTGCAAACGGTTACATAAAATACCAGCGGATAGCTTGTTATATATAATTTGATATACACTATAAATGGTAAAGAGAAAACGTATTTGGTTTCTTCGATGGGTGTAAATAATATTAAATCTCTACATGTCTGTGTATAAATATAGTCGAAACTGTTTACTGCGACATCACCTTTAACGACGTATCGGATATAACGGTGAAATCTAAACATGTAAACATTGTATTTAAAAATATCGCTTATAACGACATCGCTTATTACGACACATCGTATATATCACTCATCCCAGACAATAACTAGATAAATTTAAAAATAAAATTATAAGGGGAAAGATTTTTTTGTTTTTAAACAATATGAAATCACTATTTCACCAGGTGAGGCCGTTAATTCCAAAACAGCTTAAGTCCACATTTTGGCATTATACGAGTTATTGGTATCAGTGTACTCATCCCACGCTAGGCAAATCATTGGCAGTCAGAACTACACATAATTCTCAAAGAAGAGGTATTTTACAGAGACGATGATAATCATAACAGCACAGGTCCATGAACTAGTGTTATTCTGATTGCTGCGGTTGAGTTTCAAAGCGACACATATTGAACATCCACTGTGTATAGCAAACCAAAGGGTTAAGATAATCCAGAAAAGTGGTAGTAATATATGACTTGTTGATGTTGAGCAATGCATGATCAATGATTACAAAACCTACTTCTCCAGTTTGAAAGAACCTGTTCTTTTGACAAACAATGATGATGATGCTTTTGTTTAAAGGTGCCTAACATCTAGGTCATCGGACCCTAATGGAAAGAAATTATACGAAATGTAGTAACCATTTAAAAATCCAAAATAATCCACCGACAAGAATTAAAACATGATGAATGCATGGATGAACATGAATTTAAGATAATCAGTGGATCCGAACCGCAACATATTACCTTCCTAGAAACTATCTGAAAACAATAGTATTACTGACCAAGGGACTGCTTTTAAAGCACATTCTTGAAACGATGATACTTGATGTATAAATGGGTCCAAAATTCATATCAACGCTCGTAATGCTACTTATCGCTAGTAAAGTAGAACCATGGCATTTTCATGTTGCGGTACTAATCAAAAGTAGCGCAGACTCACGGTGTTCCACACATTATGGTACTACCTCACAAGTATCGTACGTTGCACGGGTAACGCAGACCTACAGTGTGGTGTTTCTCACATAATGGCGCCACTCATAGGCAACGCAAACCCATTATGTTCCTCGCATAGTTGTACTAATCTGGTTTTCCTCGGAATGAGTGATATGAAAGGGTATTTTATCACATTTTCGAGAAATGTATTGACTATAAAGTCCAATGTTGATTTTTGGTGGTTATGCGTTTGGGAATTGTTGACAACAAAGTAAAGCTTATTTTGAAAATTCTTGGTTACAGTAGAGCCTGTCTGTTATATAATCAAAGCAGGTATCGCTGTAAATATGTTGCAAAAATAAAGGTAAAGCGTTGAATACTGAAGAAAAGCTACAAATAATTTGACGCTTACAGCTTGAAAACTCTGCGCTTACGCCACTTTTCTAATTGCAGGTACTCGTTGATTATGGTGTTATCTGTTGAACCAGACATCCTCAACTTATGTGCAATAGTCCTCTTGGGCGGCAGGATTACCACTTGAAACAAGGGCTTTCACTTTTCTCACCACTTCTGGTGTATGGCTGGTGGATGGTCGTGGATTTGCCTCTATTTTTCCCCTCTGGAATTAAGCTAAGTTGGCCTTTGGCTTCTTTATCCAATACAGTACTGATCTCGTTCGTTGCTATCAAGAAATAACGCTTTTTGTACTCCTTGGATTGCAGAATATCTACTTTTAGCATGGGAAAGGGCTGTAATGTAGCCCTCCCAGTAAGTGCCAATGCGCTAATGCAGCTAATGTCACGAAACTCTATACACACGCTCTTAGTACTGGCGTGAATCATCCCTCCCCGTTTTGGCGTGATCAAGTTTATAACAGCGCCACCAGCAGCCTTCAAACTCTTTACCAGAGATCCCGAACGAACTTCTGTATTTATTTATTATTTTTTTCGTTGAGGCCCCTTGGACCACGTAGTTTCTAACTCTGGGGAGCTTAGACCACTATTCCTTCATCTTTTCAGTGTGGGTTGCTTTCCTTTCCCGAGTCCACTTCACTCTCACTCCAGCATCAGAGTCTGGAGAGTGTCGGATGTTGTAATCAACATTCTAAATTCAATCCTGTTGAATATATACTTGGGATTAAATTTTAAAAATTCTAGGACTTTTCGAACCAGTTTCGTCCATTTAGAATTTATCCTCTTCCCTCTAGATATGGTTTTGAAGATTCTTGAGTTCAGTATCTTGTTGTTCATTCTATGTGACCGCAGAAGATAAGTCTCGTCTTTCTCATGGCTGATGTTATGATCTCTAAATGTTGATAAAGCTCATTGTTATGCGTGATTCTTTATTCAAATCCCTCTCTAATGGCGCCCATGCTTTCTCTCAGAATCTTTCGTTCTTTCACTTCCAAATTCCTGAGTTGTCCCTTTTCGACCATGTTCATGCATTATGAGTGATACAGTACCGCACCTCTTACTACAGTCTAATAGTGTAAAAGTTTGAGTCGTTGGGAAAGGGATTTGGATTTGTTTGGTACAACTGGCTTTCATGGCTAGATCTTCACTAACGTTCGAGATTATATATTCTTCGGGGTATTTCTAAGAGTTGGTATTCGTTATAGCTGTATCCCAATGTGGGATTGGGGTGGGCGTTTGTCTGATGTTGGTGATGAACTTCGTTCTGTTAGTGAAAATTCTCAACCCTACTTTAACTACTGATGATGATTATGCTTGTAGGTTAAAGGGGGCTAACATCTAGGTCATCGGCCCCTAATAGAATAGAAATGAGACGAAATGTCCAGAAATAATCAATCCACTGTCCAGAAATCCAAACGTGATGATGAAGAATGCATAGATGAACATGAATTTAAGACAATCAGTGGATCCGACCTGCAGTGCCCAAAACGAAAGTATTATTGACCAAGGGAGGACTGCTTATAAAGCAGATTCTTGAAACGATGATGCTTGATGTCTAAGGGAGCCAAAATCCAGGTGAACGGCTCCTCATAATGGTAATTATCGCTAGGAAATATAGAACCATGGTATTTGTCATGTTGCAGTACTAATCAAAAGTAGCGTGGACTCACGATGTTCCACACATTATGGTACTACTCACAAGTATGGTACGTCGCACACTTAACGCAGACCTACAGTATAGTGTTTCTCACATAATGGCTCCGCTCATAGGCAAGGCAAACCAATTGTGTTCCTCACATAGGTGTACAAGTCGCAGGCGCCAGTATTCCGATGGGGTTCCTCACATAGTGGGTACTAATCACAGGCAACGTAGACTCACGGTGTCCCTCATGTAGTGGTACTAATCACAGGTTCTCTAATATCTGCTGCCAGTGATCAGAAACTAGTTGTGTACCTAACATAGTGGTACTACTCGTAAGTAAAGGCGACCCATGGTATTCCCCGCGTGATGGTACTAATCACAAGTAGTTTTATGGTTCTAATACAATCATCCCTTGGTCGCCCCTTTTATTCACCTCTTACGACAGGTAGGGGATACTGTGGGTGTATTGTTCGTCTGCTTCCCCCACCCACAGGGGATAGAGAAAGGAAGAGAAGAAAAAGAAGGGATCCGTCACTTTGAAAAATGAAATAACGGACGAAGAAAGACAAGGGCCTCGAAGGTCGTGAAAATGAAAGACTCTAGGCCTCCATACGTAATGCCATCGGTATCGGAAAGGAACAAGAGTTGACCAAGGGAGGTCAGATAGGATAGATGAAAGTGAGAAGCCTGGCACAAGTAAGTGGAAGCAATGCCAGGACTCAGCTAAGGGCCACGTGGTCGCCAACCCACGGTCCCAAGTTGAGGGCGCCTTTTAGTCGCCTCTTACGACAGGCAGTGGATACCGTGGGTGTATTCTGCATGTGCGTCCCCCACCCACAAGGGGTACCTTAGCTCCTATTTATTTTTTTTTTTTTATTTTTTTTTTTTTTTTAGACTTTGGCCATGTTAGTACGACATAAAATAACACACTGCATTCACTTCGTTTTGTTTCCCGCTTACTTTAATGCTTTCCGATAGTTCTTCATTACTTCACTGGGGTTTCTTCCTCCTCTCTTCTCACCACATGTTATTCCGTTCCTCCCTTTCTTTCTCCTGTAAATCCTTGACATTTTGTATCAATCTCCTACAACTTGCTCTATCCTGTATTATATCTGCTGTTATTCCCCTCTCTGCCATATCTCTCTTTATACTTCTTATCCACTCACTGGCATGATTACTCTTGTAAACACGATTAAAAATGTGTTTAGTAATATGTAGTTTTGCTTTACGTCCCACCAACTACTTTTACGGTTTTCGGAGACTCAGAGGTGCCGGAATTTAGTCCAGGAGGAGTTATTTTACGTTACTGTAAATCTACCAACGCGAGGCTAATGTATTTGAGTACCTTCAAATACCACCGGACTGAGCCAGGATCGAACCTGCCAAGTTGGGGTCAGAAGGCCAGCGCCTTAACCGTCTGAGCCACTCAGCCCGGCGATAAAAATATTTGTCTTGTGAATCTGACATTATCAATCCTCATTATGTGACCAGAGATCTTAACTCTCCTCCTCCTGATCGTATCAGATATTGTCAGTTCCTTTATTTTAGAAGAGGTCTAAATTCTTCTTGCGTCTGAACTCCCGATTTTCAGACTTTAATGGGTCCCAGATTTTTCTTAGAATTTCTCTTTTCCTCTAGATCTTCTGTTTCTGCTATTTTCGTGGACAACATAAACTCTGTAATGTAGAGACACTCTGGTTTAATTACTGTGTTGTAGTGCTTGATTTTAGTTTTGATGGACAGACTCTTCTTATTATAGGTTTCCTTGGTCAGTTGGTAAGCTTGTTCCAATTTTCTGGCTCTTGATGTATTTTCTTCTTTGTCCAGACCAGTGGTTATTCAATTGTGGTGCGCATACCTCTAGGAGGTACACCTGAGACTTTTAGCCTTCACCTAAAAAATGAAGAAAAATTGAAATATGGAAATTAATAAGAAGAAACTTAAATATGGAGCCACGCTTCGCTTCATAGTTTCACCTGGACTACAACACATCAAAAAAACTGTCTCATGCCATGCAGACACACACATCCGATTGAAATTTTGATGCTTTGCAATGACTAAATTCCAGAATTAAGATAGAAAATGTTTCATTCTTATTTATTATTTTGATATTGAGGCTAAAATCTAGCGTTTTTGTTACTTCCACAGGAATATGGTTTCCTGTGTTACTTCATTAGGCTATCATTATTGTATTTATAAGTTACTTGATTCAGACATAAACTCTTCAACTTCTTGTGACATGCAAAAAAATGTATTTCATTTCACAATTTCGTGTTACTTACGATTTTATATTAATGTTCATAATCAAAATGACTTAATCATTAGCCAGATACTCACAATAATAAACCTAGGGATTTTTTTCGTGGGGGTACATTGAACTTTATGCCATGAGTGAGGGGTAAATAGTTGGAGAACTTCTGGTCTAGACCATTAATTTTAATTACTTCCCCCAAGTATAAAAGTTTCCTTTATTTATTTATTTATTTATTTATTTATTTATTTATTTATTTATTTATTTATTTATTTATTGATAAGCAATAAAAGGCATTTATTTTGACAGCTGGACTGCGGTAAAATTGATGGTAGAATTAGTTCCAGTTAGAACTAATTCTTGGTTCAAGTTGCTTAGCCTACAGGGGTTGCACAAGGTTGTAATCTTTCACCGTTATTGTTCATAGTATACATGCATCATAAGTAAAGTGGCAGGGAGGAATTCATTAAGGTGGAATGTAATAAGCAGTTCAGCCTATGCCAACGACTTGGAACTTAAAAGTAGGTGCAATGAATTTGATGCCCGATCACTGTGGTTTTTCGTATTACTACTGACTGTATATTGACTAGAAGCAGACCGTAGACTAATTATTTCTCGGCTAGTTGGTAGACAACATTTTTTTTTCAATTTTCATTCGTCGCACCGACACAGATAGGTTTTATAGCGACGATCCTATATTTCTTAAAGGCAATTCCTCCTATTCTTCCGGTCAACCTATCCCCGAAAAAGTTTTAACCGAGGTAATGGCCATTAACCCAGATCATTCTGTTGACGAATGCAATTCTGTTATTTTTGTTTTGTTACCTAAAAACAAGGGTAAAAGCCACTACCAGCGTTGGTGAAAACAGCCCTAACACCTCTGTTACTGTTTCTGCCACTGCTAGGCTATAACTCGTATATCACTGGCCTATTCAATCAATCAATCAATCAATCAATCAATCAATCAATCAATGATACTGGGGCTGTACCTTAATTAAAACCTTTGTCATTTCCCTCCGACTCCTAGCTCTTTCCTATCCCATCGTCGTTTGTGAAGGTGTGACGTAAGGCAAGAAATTGGATAAGAAAAATTGTCAATCAATCAATCAATCAATCAACGATCTGAATTTAGGGCTGTCGCCCTAGTGCACATTCCGTATGAATTGTTTATCTAGTACTTAAATTATTTCAAAGCATTTCGAAATGTTGTTGATGATGATGATGATGATGATGCTTGTTGTTTAAAGGGGCCTAACATCGAGGTCATCGGCCCCTAATGGTACGAAATGAAATAACAAAACATTCAGATTCATCCACTGACCAAAATGAAATAAAAAATGTCATGAAGAATGGATGGACATGAACCCTACAAAAAAGCGAACAAATAAACAAAAACAGTGGATCAGACACACAAAAAAAAGATCGTGAATTAATAGTATTACTGACCAAGGGACTACTTATAAAGCACAATGATGCTTGATGTCTAAAGGGGTGCAAAATCCACGACTAAGGCCCCACAGAATGGTACATGTGGCGAGTAAAGTAGAACCATGGTATTTGTCATGTTGGGCTACTAATTAAAAGTAGGGAAAACTCACGATGTTCCACACAAGATGGTACTACTCACAAGTATTGTACTTCGTACAGGTTACGCAGACCTATGGTGTTTCTCACACAATGGCGCCACCCACAGCTAAAGCAAACCGATTAGTTTCCTCACCTAGGTGTACTAGGCACGGGTGCCGGTCCCAAGGGCCACATAGTGAGTACTAATCACAGGCAACGCAGACCCACGGTGTCGCTCATATAGCGGTACAACTCACAGGCTACGCCCAGACCCGCGGTGTTGTCCACATGGGTACAACGCACGGGTACTGGAATCCACCAGGCCAGGCTTTTTATAGCAACTAATCACAAAGCTATTTCGTACGAAGTTAGTGATACTACTCGCAAGTACATGCAACCCATGGTGTTCCCCGCATGATGGTACGAATCAAGAGTAGTTTTATGGTTCTAATTCAATCATCCCTTGGTCGCCCCTTGTAGTCGCCTCTTACGACAGGCAGGGGATACCGCGGGTGTATTCTACATGTGCGTCCCCCACCCGCAGGGGGTAGTGTGTTTGGTCCGCGAGAGGTATTTTATTTCCCTCAAGTCCGCCGGCAAGCCGGTTAGGACCCCCCTATCCGCCACCTGGGACGCGCCACGTGGGAGTATCACCTCTCCCTCTGCTACACCTGCGCAGCAGGTTTGTGGCATTTCGAAATATATCGAACATTTCCCTTAATAAATTATTCCAATCCTTCATTCATTTTCATACAAAAGAATATTTGCCCCAGTTTGTCTTCTTAAATTCCAACTTTATCATCATATTAATGTCATTCCATGCCATCTCTCCACTGACAGCTTGGAACATACCACTTAGTCGAGCAGCTCGTCTCCTTACTTACAAGTCTTCCCAGCCCCAACTTTGCAGCATTTTCGTTACACCACTCTTCCGTTGGAAATTACCCAGATCGCATGATTCACCTAAGGCCATAGGCCATGGGGATGCATCAAATCACAGGTCTCATAATTACACTCACCACTAATAGCATGTTTGTGATACTAAAGATAAATTAGATACTCTACAATAATTAGATTTTGACAATGAAACAGTTGAAGTGCGGTGAGCGGAAGGTCCGCTCGTTAGTTGCCGTGCCGGCCGCTAGAGACACGTGGCCACGAGACGCCCCGCTAGGATGACTCCCGAGACACAATAGGTTTGCGTGTTGCCGTCCCAGGGTTTTATAACACATGCGTGAACAGATACATGGCACGTGGTTACAGAGATTCTACAAAACTAACAAACACGACACAATGAGAGGACCACATGGCTCTACAAAGGCGACACTGTAACTGGATTACCTCTCCAGCTGTGAAACATGTGACCTGTGAGTCGGTGATCATTTGTCCCTGCGGTGGCTAAAGCACTGCATCCATCATCTCAGGTTTAATGAATCCCACTAAGTCCAATTATATAGTAGTAATAATAATAATAATAATAATAATAATAATAATAATAATAATAATAATAATAATAATAATAATAATAGAAGAAGAAGGATGATGAAGATCAAGATGAAGAATATCAGTGCTACATAATCAGTAACATAGCCAGGATCGACCGAAAGATGGGGTTACAGTTACCAAATGTATTTATTTATTTATTTATTTATTAGCTGATGTACCCGAGCTTCATTACGGAATTTTACATTGTATACAGAATTCTAGGTTAGGTAATATACACGTCATGAGCAACATTGTATTAAATTGCATAGCACTTAACGTTACCCTAAACACGCGACGGGGAAGTCACCAAACGTCTTTAATCATATGAAGACTGGGTTAGGGAATTTTCATTGTAATGGTAGGCCCGCTTGCCTACCATCAGTCACAATCAGGTTGGGAGTTTTCATTGTAATGGCAGACACTCATTCTCCGGCTGCCTGTTTACATCCTCGGAAAGACTGTCTTGGTGGTATTCCTAGCTAAAAAGAACATAGGTCATTACAATGACGTCAGTAGGAATGGCGCGATTAAAAACAATGCTTTCATACTCGATCAGTGAAAAATCACACATTTTCTCACTTTTAACGAACAGTACTCCTCTGACGATCTAACAGTCCAAAGTTCCAGAGCTGGAATGACCAAGCCACAGACAGTTGTGATCCGTGAACACACTTCGTCTTTTTTCGGCGGGGAGGGGAGTGGGTCGAATAGTGTAGAGTCCCAGGCAAAAACTATGCCCTTTTACTAATCTGTTTCCTAGGAATACCCGATGAGTCGGAAAATCTCAATTCACTACACTGGCGGCGGAAAATTCTATCCGACTTGGAGGCAAATTTTTCCTCCAAGCAAGAGGAGAAACCCCTCTTCGCTGTTAATTGGAATAAAATGAATGTAGGATTTAATAAAAGTGAAGATGAAGAACCTTTTCTTAAAAAACGGCTTTTTTCAGGGTTGAATTTTGAGTTATTTAGTGAATTGTGGTGCTATAATTTGGAATAGGCCTAAAAATTGCAATTCATGCGTTTCATGTCAATAAGTATATTTTCAACATGTTCATATATTTCCAGCCGGACTGAGTGGCTCAGACGGTTAAGGCACTGGCCTTCCAATCCCAACTTGGCAGGTTCGATCCTGGCTCAGTCCGGAGGTGTTTGAAGGTGCTCAAATACGTCAGCCTCGTGTCGGTAGATTTACTGGCACGTAAAATAACTTCTGCGGGACTAAATTCCGGCACCTCGGCGTCTCCGAAGACCGTAAAAGTAGTTAGTGGGGCGTAAAGCAAATAAAATATATTTTCATGTAGATTGAAACAAGACCAACAAGTCTGTTCAGTGTTCTACAAACACACGACAGTATTTTTAACTAGAGCCAAAACTTTCTTAAAGAGCCAAGTATTTCATGTCAATATGTATATTTCAACTAGTTCATATATTTTCTAGTCGATTGAAAGAAGACCAAAAAGTAGTTGTTTATGATGGATTAGTCAGAGTTGTGTTTTTAATAGGTTATGAATCAGACTTATTTACATATACATTTTAATACAAAGTTTGTGGACAATTGTGCAGTCACAAGCTCGTACAATCCTACAACTCTAGGTCTAGTTCTCTGACCCACTCTATTGCTTCAATTGATGTATGATAGATGTCCATTATCGTTCCTCTGAAAGCTCCAAGAGGGCAGTCAGCGACAGTGTGGTGGACAGTCTGGAAGGAGGCACCACAGTCACAATTTTCAGAGGTAGCCCATTCCCATTTGTGTAGCAGATATCCACATCTGCCTTGTCCGGTTCGAGTCCGTTTGATGATCCTCCACTGACGTCTGGGAAGGACGAATCCTTGTATTCGATTAGAAGGGTCTTCAACTGGATGTATGTTGATTACTGAAGGGGTTGTTTCATGATTGCGAACAGTCCAGATTGCGAACAAGAGATCAGTGTTGACGTGAGATACATAAAACAGATACAATTTTCAAAACAATCTCATATATAATTTTTGCTCTCGTAGTATTAACATTAACTGGGACATTGGGATGTTTTAGATAAACTAACCATATTCTTAAAATATTTTTCTTATTGAAAATGTTTAATAATTTAGTTTGAGGTAATCTTGCCATTTAGAAGATGATCTTTGTTATTGTATAACATAACTAGAGGAGTAGTTGTTTATGGTGTATTAGTCAGAGTTGTGTTTTTAAAGGATTATTATTATTATTATTATTATTATTATTATTATTATTATTATTATTATTATTATTATTGCCAGTGGCTTTACGTCGCACCGACACAGATAGGTCTTATGGCGACGATGGGATAGGAAAGTTGGAAGGAAGCGGCCGTGGCCTTAATTAAGATACAACCCCAGCATTTGGCTGGTGTGAAAATGGGAAACCATGGAAAACCATCTTCAGGGCTGCCGACAGTGGGATTCGAACCCACGATCTCCCGGATGCAAGCTCACAGCCGCACGCCCCTAACCGCACGTCCTTTAGAATATTTATTATTATTATTATTATTATTATTATTATTATTATTATTATTATTATTATTCAAAATAATACATAAGAAGTGAAATAGTCAGTTTATTTGGAAACAAGTGCTCCTTTTCTTACATGCTTTTAACTTTTTTTGTGTATTACCCAGTATTCCAATTGTGTGTACCAGAACTTGGTGTACCAACTGAGGGTTAATTTTTCTGCAGCCCGTCAAATTAGAATTTTGTTCATATCCAAGTCAACATTTCTAGTCAAGCGAGTTGGGCAAATTTGTATTTCCCACTTGTTCGCAATCTGGACTGTTCGCTATCAGGACGACACCACTGAAGGCTGTCTCCACTGGATTTTCCCTGAAGTGGTAACTTTGAAGGAAGATCTTTCCGGGTTAACTGCTGAGCGCGACGGTGGTTTCCTTGATCTCCGGCGTGTTCAATATCTTGGTGAATGAGTAGCTCTACATTCTGTTGAATTTTACAAAATCGTCATAGCATATAATGAAGTACTTGTGTGTGTGGTGCGCGCAAGCATGAGTGTCATTATAAGAACAGTGATACAAGTGAATTACCGGTATGGTGATATCCAGATTGCAGTACCTCTACATTACAAAATCTTGCGTTAAAATATAGAACATGAATCATATGATCAAGATCAATTGTCTTACGGCGAATGGCATGTTCAGTTTAAATCTAAAATCCAACTTTTGAGGCTTATTGGAAAATATATTCACGAGATTTGTTGGTTTTACAACTATGTCTCCGTGAATGTTCAAAAGAGCCAACCCATTGAGTCGACTTTCATTCGTTCATGGTCATTTTCTGTTCATTTTCTTTAGTAGAAATTCCGTGGAGAGGGGTGCTCTAACCACTGTGACACCCCCCCCCCCACTCCCACCCATTGGCTACACCCCTGTATACAGGGTGTTTCAAAAATGGGGGGCATAATTTCAGGTATGTATTTGTTATATGTAGACAATCAAAATAGTCCATTACAACATGTGTCCGGAAATGCTTCATTTCCGAGTTATGGCCTTCACAATACTGAACTTCACCGGAACGTTTCTCTTCCGAAAGTCATTGTCATTACAGATGTTCAAAATATCTACCTCCTGCTTGAATACAGACCTCACATCGATGTCTCATTGACTTGGATCGAATGTTTCCTAATCGATGGGTAGGTAGAGGTTGCCCGATTGCTTGGTCTCCACGCTCACCTGAACGCTCTCGTTTTCTACTTGTGGGGCCATTTCAAATCATCAGTGTATTCATCTCCGGTGCCTGGTGTGGAAACCCTTCGGAATCGAATAGTGGCATCGTGTGAGGACATACGCAATACTCCTGGAGTTTGGGATCGTGTTCGCAGGTCAATGAGACATCGATGTTAGGTCTTTATTCAAGCAGGAGGTGGACATTTTGAACTTATTCTGTAATGACAATGACCTGCGGAAGAAAAACGTTCCGGTGAAGTCCAGTGTTGTGAACGCCATAACTCGGAAATGAAGCATTTCCGGACACATGTTGTAATGCACTTTTTTGACTGTCTACATGTAACAAATACATACTTGAAATTATGCCCCCTATTTTTGAAACACACTGTATAATGGCTCTACGTGCTCTTTACAGGGATAAACATACGCGTGTGTCTTTCATTTCCTAATCAAATAGTTTCTGCATCAGATGACTTCGTTCGACTGCACTCCATTACCTTTACTTTGGGTTTATTTATTTTCATCTTGTACTCCTTCCTCAAGAGACTGTTAATACCATTCACTTCCAGATCTTCTGCAGATTCATATAAACAATATCATAGGCTAATCTCAGAATTCTGATTTCCTCTACTTGAAATGAGATTCCCGTTCCAAATTTCTTTACAGTCTGTTCTACATAACTTTCAGCCTTACCTCACTCCTTTCGGGATTGTTGCTTCTTGCTCTCACCACTCGATTCGTATCTCCTCCGAGTGATTTTTGTGCAGATAGTAGATAATTCTATTTCGATATCTCAAATAGCTTGGTCCGGTCAACATTATCGAATACCTTTCCTAAATCTGCGAATGCCATGTAGATGGACTCGTCTATGCGAAATTAAGCATTTCGTCGTTCGTGTTGTTTAGAAATTATTTTCATTTTAGGCATGATATGGACTTTTGGGCTTATGCCATATCAAGAAAACAAGGTGAAACTATATTTCGCAGAGAAATTTGCTCCGCACCTCCAGAAGAAAATCTCGACTGTTCACGACGAAGTCTTCTACAACAATGAGAGTTTGAATTTAAGAATGCTTTACCGTTGGACATCTGATGTAGGCCTACTCTCTGTTACTACTCACGCGCACACATTGTGATTGAACTGTTGCCTACGTTATACATCCTGTGACAATAAAGTTCGGTGAATAGTCCTGTACTAGCAACATAGATGCACAATGCAGGACAGTGACCTTACTGTCCTTCGAAATAGTCCCCTGCCATAACTATGCACTCCTGAAATCGGCGATACATGTCCTGGAAACTTTGCAAGAAGGCCTCCTTTGGGATGGTGTTCAAAAGCCTCGTCTCCTTTCATTGGATGTCAGGAATATCGTAAAATCTCTTTCCTTTCAAAGCGATTTTGATGCGTGACTTTTCGGCTCTGACCTTTTACCGACGGGGGGATCCCGGAGAACGCAATTCCATGCTTTGCCGTTTCATTCCAGGGTCGTACCTGAGACACCAGGTTTCATACTCAGTGACAACACAGTTCAAGAAATTTGATGTCGCATCCGCCGTTTCGACAAAATCCTATGAAGCCTCTAAACGTGCCTCCTTCTGATCGTCAGTCAAGTGATGTGGCACAAGAGGAGAACACGTTTTCCTCTTCCCTAACTTCTGGGTAACGATTTGTCGCACGGATTCATGGTTAATCTGCAGCTTATCCACTATCATGCGCACAGTTAATCGCCAATCGTTCGTCATTAATGTCCTCACCTTCTCAATGTTTTCGTCACTGACGTCGGTCGCCGGTCTTCCGCTACGGGAGTTGTCAGAAACACTGTCCCAACCTCCTCAAAAACGGGCGAATCACTCGTATACACACTTCAAGGACAGTGCTTGATCTTAATAAACACGTACCAGGATCGCATGCGTTTCTTTCGGTGTCTTGCCAGGCTTAAAACAAAATCTACATTGATCTTTTGGTCATTCATGTTCCTGTTCGCAGGTCAGACACAACGATCTAAACACTGTGTCAAACAGGTCTTACACGGCACACACATTATGCCCAAACTGAATAACGTTGGGAGCAGGTGGTCAAAACCTGCTGCTACGCTGGTGCAGCATTATGTGTCGCCAATGTTGCCGGATTGACCGTTCTGACTTAATTCACCGAACTTTATTGTTACAGGTTGTAATACAAGGCCTTTAAATAGAGGCCATGAGACACTATCGAAGTGGTCGCACTGAAGTTCAATGTCAAGCCACTAGGATCGCTTTCTTGCCCCCTATCAGGTTCGCGCCTTTAAACGTGTTTATTGAGTTGGTTGTGAATGTGTGTAATCTTTTGATGTAAAGCATTCGCAGTTCCAATCATGGCTTATTCACGAGAAATTAAATGTAGTTGAATTTCATTTCACAAATTTCCAGTGAATGTTCAAAATTGTAGCATTATGCGGAGGAAGCATTACACATGAGATACGACTTCCAACGGATGAAACTTGGCCTCTGTTCGTAAGTTTTTATCCCAGTTACGTCAAAAAAATCGTGCGATCCCAAAATTTGTCGGCGGACATTTTTGTAAACAATGCTACCGTTGAGAGGAATAACTCAGAAATGTTCAATTATGAAGCCGATAAGGAAACTAACCAGGAAAGTAATTTGTCTGACAAGTTTGGAGAAAATGAATCTAGCAAGTGCTAAAAAAAATTATTGTATTTTCCCCTGGAACAAGCTCTGATTTGAAAAGTATGGAGGTGGTTTGTCCCAAGAACATTAAAGACAAAGACAGTTTAAAATAAACCATTTGTTTTATGGCGTATTTTATGAAATTGTTCGATGCGCATGACGCCTGCAACATCTCACACGGGTCATATTCCAGGAATGAGAACAAACGAGCATTTATTTTAGCATGAAGGTGAACGCCTGAGTTGGTTAATTAATAATTTCATGTCACATATTAAGCAAATTCAAATACATTCAGGGAAAGTGAAATGATTCACCTCATATCAGGAACTGATCTTGACTAACCAATCCACTGTGGCCTACGTAAAATGCCTCATAAGTGTATACATTTTCATTATATATTGACGAAAAACCAAACAAGCGATGACACTGAGCTCTTCTTTAGTTAAGACGCAAAGTGGGATACAATGACACTATCGATGCAAGGCCATGCCTTAACGCAGTGTTGAGCTGAAGGATGAAGAGAAGATCCACACTGTACGAACCAGTTTACTGCAATCGAGTGAGTGCCAGATGGATGAAAATTATAGAACGCATGAAAGTCACGAATATGTGTAAATTCCGCAGCTTCCCGAGCACATTATGTCTATCATTACAAAACCCTTGCAAGGTGAATTACATCAAATCTGTTTTAACAATATTTGACAGTGATGAGTTGGCCACTATATAAATGTGATTAATTTGATTTAAGATCAGAAACTAAAATGTCAGGTATTTCTGTAGCTATGACAGCATGATACTCCTTGAGTGTGGTATAGAAGAACAAACGGACTGTGAAGACTGTTTAGAACATCTCTCTTCCCTAGCTACTCAAAGTCCAACATTGTCTCTTACTCGTTTTCAAGATCGAAGAGCCCTCAGACACACAAAGTCATCGTTTGTGCCACTTCTACAGTACATGACGGAATTTGTGACCTCTGTTGTACAATACTTGCCCCGAAGAGAGTTACTAAACTGTGTACGATTTTTTCGAAAGATATGTTAATCAATGATATTAAGTGTGGAAAGTGTAAAACCACCTCTTTATCTACTCCAAAATTTCTGAGACTTCTGTTAGACAACATTGTTTCGAGCCACTCAAGCAGAAGAGGGAAAGGTTTGAAACTTGATAAGAAGCCCCTCAAAAGGAAAGTTTTGAAACTTCAATGACATATCCACGCCAATGCAGCACCGCTCTATAAATAAAGTACTGCCAATACTCGCAACAACATTCAACTCTCTTTATTTAGGATATAATTTACACCGAGCTCGATAGCTGCAGTCGCTTAAGTGCGGCCAGTATCCAGTATTCGGGAGATAGTAGGTTCGAACCCCACTGTCGGCAGCCCTGAAAATGGTTTTCCGTGGTTTCCCATTTTCACACCAGCCAAATGCTGGGGCTGTACCTTAATTAAGGCCACGGCCGCTTCCTTCCCATTCCTAGCCCTTCCTTGTCCCATCGTCGCCATAAGACCTACCTGTGTCGGTGCGACCTAAAGCAACTAGCAAAAAAAAAAAAAGATTTAATTTACGTACTGACATATACGGCCATACGAACAGAAGGGGGCAAGAACGCGATCCAAGGGGCTGAATGGTGAACTAGGATGCCGCCCGTTTTTATGAGTGCATTTCAAGGCTTTGTATTATAGCGTAGGTAACGGATAGAACATCTCACTTAGAGCACGGCCGACTGGATCCCTCGCTGCGCTTAACTAGCTAGAGCGACGCATCAAGTCGGCCGTGTTTGGAGCTTAATGCTGTCGTCAGCTCCCGCTTGGAGCGCTGTGCCAGCATACAGCGAGCCACCTGGTGATGAACGAGCGTACTACTACAATACTCCAACGGTATCATGTCTACAAGTACGGGCCGTGAAAGCATCAATGTAAACATATTTTGATTTTAAATCATACTTGTAACGGTTAACAGCCCATGTACTTTTTCAAAATTGTTCACGCATTATACAACAAAATTAAATAGTATTTTCAAGGCCATATTCGTTAATACAAACAGCTTTATGTTAGATACCCATGTCGTGGACTTCTACTTGTAGGCTTGGAGGCGGAAGCATCAGAACATTCATAATAATTGCTTTTCGTTTATAGTCAGTCATAGAAAGTGTAACCCTCTCCCAGACGGATGGCAGGTGGTGGCGGAGTGCCTATCTCTTGAGTCACCGGCACGCTTGGACCAGTTAATTGACTGGGACCCACCCCTCAGGATGTGCTAATCCTTGGTCGCAATGGATTACTGCACACAATAGGGCCTGTCTCATAATCACAAATTGGTCTGCTGAACTTCATATCTTGGGACAGGGAGGGCGAAGGGTTGCTACTGGACACGCAACACGGCCTTCCCACGGCAACAAGTATGAGCTACGAATAATAATAATAATAATAATAATAATAATAATAATAATAATAACCATCATCATCATCATCATGTTATTGCTCTTACGTCCCACTAACTAGTTTTGACGGGTTTTGGTGACGCCTAAATGCCGAAATTTTGGCCCGCGGAAACTATTTTACGTGCTAGTAAATCTACCGACACGAGGCTGACGTATTTTAGCACTTTCAAATACCACCGAACTGAGCCAGGATCGAACCTGCCAAGTTGGAGTAAGAAGGCCAGTGCCTCAACCGTGTGAGACATTCAGCCCGGAAATAATAATAATAATAAGAAGAAGAAGAAGAATCTAATAATACCAGACAAGAAAAACACAGTTCTTCGAATACAAGAGATTCACATGTTCCATTCACCAGGAACTTCCTAAAAATATATAAGATCAGAAAAGAAGTGTAGAGTCCATTGATTTATTTATTTATTTATTTATTTATTTATTTATTTATTTATTTATTTATTTATTTATTTATTTATTTATTTATTTATTTATTTATTTATTTATTTATTAGATAGTATAATGCATTCAACAAATTAAGATTGTAAGCCGAAATTATGCCTTTGCTGGCGGGACCTAGTGTTTACAGTGCACTATGTCTTCTGGTATGGGCTAGAACAAATTTGTTACTTTCATTGACCTGTCTCAGTCTCATCCTTGGCTTTGACAATGTGAAAGTGACCGAGGTATGGGCGATTCTAGTAAAACAGTTCCTTATGAAGCCAGTCTCTGTTATGAATGGTGTGAAAATATCGCTCATAGGGTCGGTTGGTGCATGCATTTCAGTGGGCTTGGCAGACTGATATGTAATAGCAACTTCTCGCTCAATGAGGAAAGGAACGGTAAACTACCTCACTCCTCACTTCTGTAGTATGCCTCTTCAGTGATGCCTAGGCTATCTATGACAGTTCTTGGTGGAGCTCTAGAGGGTCAAACCAGCCTTCGGGCTGAATACCTAGCATACATAGCCTACAAGCCGAAATTATAAATGTTGCCTCATTTTACCTTGTCCATTATGCCAACCTTCATCTGAGGAAGGTCTGTCTGTCTGTCTGTCTGTCTGTCTGTCTGTCTGTCTGTCTGTCTGTTAGGTAATCAGCCCAAAGGCTGGTTGGATCCTCAAATAGCACCACCAAAGGTTATGCGGTTATAAGGAAACCACAAAACCCAATGGCAGCACCAAAATGAGCCGTACTAGGCAAGATGAGGAGTGAGGTAGTTTGCCATTGCTCTCCTCAGTGGGTCATAAAGTACTATTGCAGCACGACTGACCCTATGAGCAGCACCTTTCATTACACTCAGATGCACTACTCATGCTCTGAATGTCATTACTCAGCACTACCCATACCCCAGCCTGAGGAAGGTATTGTATATAATTTATTTATTTATTTATTTAACTAGAGGAGTAGCTGTGCGGGTTAACAAGCTAAGTCTATAGAGCCAAGCTTTGAATTCGAGGAACACGTGGGTTCGAACCCCACAGTCGGCTGTGCACGACTCCTGCCTTGTCAAAGTCACTGAAAACTTACCTGAGTAAGCACGGCATAAAATAGGTACTAGAACACTTCTACCAATTCAACTGAGATATATTTTCTTCCCCCATTGATGGTAATACTGATGTAATGAGAGTTTCAAGTAAGGCAAGAATCTTATATGCGGCTGATGTTTCTGTTTTCAGGTGTGGTTCCAGAACAGACGAGCCAAGTGGCGCAAGACGGAAAAGTGCTGGGGTCGCAGCACTATAATGGCGGAGTACGGGCTTTACGGTGCAATGGTTCGGCATTCGCTTCCCTTGCCGGAAACGATCCTCAAGAGTGCAAAGGACAACGAATGTGTCGCACCTTGGCTGCTTGGTAAGGATCTTCCAGACTTTGTTCCTTCTCATTTTCAGGGTACGTAGGAGAATTTCTTAGTCAACATTAAGCCTACTTGAGCTCAATAAAGTGAGAAAAATTATTAAAATTAAAATATGTGTTATACAGTTGATCAGGAGACCACACGTGGCGCGTGGGATTAGCGTATTTATGTCTAACTCAGATACCATCTTCATGGCTGAGAGGTCACTGACTAGGCATTTGGGCCTTGGAGTGAGTTCGATTCCCGGCTGGTTCAAGGAATTTTGATTTGAAACTGTTACTTCCCTTGCCTCGAGGGCTGGGTGATTTTGCTGTCCCCAACAGTCCTGCAGCTCACACCCACAACAATAACACGACGGACGCCACCCACCTCCATCGGAGGGTCTGTTCTTTGAATTTTTATTATTGATGTTTTCCTATTGGTTTTACCTTGCACCGAATAAGACAGGAATAAATCGGAGCTAATATCCCTCTTTGAGTGGGGGTAGTAGAATAACGGCCACGGTATCCGCTGCCTGTCGAAAGGATGCGTGAAAGGGGGTCCAGGGAATCTCACCACGGCTACCCTACGTGAGTCTGGCATTGTTTCCACTTTCTTGTGCCTCCCTTGGTCAAGTCTTGCTCTTTACCGAACCCGACGACATTAGTTTGCGACTAGGGTTGCCAGGTGCCCCGTATTATGCGGGATTTCCCGTATATAAAAGTCTGAAGTACTGTCCAGTGTTAACAGCATACGGGACGCCCTTCCCCACCCCCATATTTTCAACAACTCACTTCTGCCATGGTTCAAATTATATATTTACAGTAACATTTACCGCTCCTCTATATCAGTTCATTATTCTTCATCTAGCGATTAGTGCAGTAGGCGAGTGAACCCGGCTTCGAGCTCAAACAAGGGACTCACGGGAGCGAGACATAGACCTCTGGTTTATAATACCAATATAAATGGTCCGTTATTGGACATTATAAATTTTCCAGCTAACCCAGTCTTGGTTGCCAGCGTTTCTCCCCCGTATGCTAGGCTGGGCTCATCAGTTGGTACCTAGCACACCTACCAAGATGCTGGCTAGTGCATACCATGGAGGCCAATGCGTAGGCTAATTGTAGCCACTGACAGTGCCAATGAACTATGAGAGACTGTCTCATTATCAAAAATTGATGCCTGCTTGGCCATCAGGAATGAGTTAGCTGGAAAATTTATAATGTCCAATAACGGACCATTTATATTGGTATTATAAATTTACTCATTCGGAAGAAATCTTTCAGATTCCCTATGGGAATCAACATCTGCATCATCTGGTGTATGTCAATGCAACAATTAACGAAACACTGCATTGTTTCATTTTCAAATTCTTTTAGCAGAAATCGTTAAAGCTGGCAGTTTGTGTTGTACTGTGGTGGGGTATGTGTAAGAGAGTTCACACCAGCGTTGTTATAACGTGTCATTAAGGAAGATTTAGTATTATTGAAAGCAAAGGCTAAAACTGAAGAGAAATACGGGTTTCAAACTTTTTTAAGGCTATAGAAAATAAAACGGCAAAATATTGCAATAATTTTGTTCTTGCCAGTAAATTATATCTCAGTGTTTTCTTGAGCAAATATCGTTATATCATGTTGATATGACCTGTCCCTTACTGGCATTTCAAAAACCTGGCAACGGTATTTGCGAGGCCTAGGGAGTCTTTCATCTTCACACCCTTCGTTCAATTTTCGAAGGGTCGGATTTTGCCGTTTTTCTTTTGACTGATGTTAAGAAAGGGTACTTACTTACTTACGTGCCCAGCGTTTGCAATACACCTCTATGTTTACCGAAATGTTCCCAACTATCACACAATATCAAAATTATCTTAATGAGGACTGTAGTAAAAGGATTACCTTGACCTATCGCATTTTTTTCTTTTAGCTCATGTATTAAGAGCCTACTAATATAACAATGTTACATGTGACATTGAAAAAAATTAATTTGATTTGAAATGAATGTGACGGATAGTCGACCTGGGGCCAATGACCTCTGATGTTAGGCCCCTTAAAGCAACAAGTATCATCATCATCATCATCATCATCATCATAGTCACCCCTATTACGGAATCTAAATATCGACCTCCTAATCAATTCATACTGTATGAACGAATTTTCTTTTATCTGTTGTTTGGATGTAAGAGGGCCTGAGTTAAACTTAAAATCGAAATTGCCAACCATCAGGCGGACTGTTTCTTTCCGATTTTATTTAAAAAAGAAAATCCAAAACATATTTCAAGTCGTGGACTACTAATGGTGTCAAACGATTTTTTTTTAAGCACAGAGTCCGCTATGGTTTGGATAATGGTGTCCAGGACTTCGTTTGTTCTTAGGAAGTTCTGCGTCTCCTTAGGAATCGTCCCTCTATTGCCAATACTAAAGCCAATGATTCCCCATTTTTAATCCCATAATTCTTCCCGAGATGGCCTTTTTCGTCTCGCACACTAATCGAGCTAGCTGTTCATTTTTCTCGAATCATACACTGGGATCAATCACCATACCCGTACCTTTCACCCGGTCGATGACAGTAATATCAGCTCGTCTTGTGAATCCATTTGTGGAAAGTCATCGTACTTCTTCATAGATCTCCAAGTTTTATTCTTTACGGAGGCTTTATTGTACAGATTGATTTCCATCAATCAAGTAACTCAAACAGTAAAAATATATTTCCCCTTTCATATTTTAATGTCCAAAATTTGCTCCATTGCTGAGATAGATAATATAGTTTCGGATACAAAAATTGTAATTCATTTAGCTCAAAAAGTGCCATAGTTATAGTGCCTCAAAATATGAATAAGATGCTCAAGTCCACTCTCTCCCGAATGTGGCTACAAGGCTGAACCGCGCAGTAAAAACTCTCGGTCGCACCTTGTCAGGAAACAGTGTAAATCCATGTTCGTTCACATCTTCCAAAATGAAAAATACAACTGATCAAAGGGGGTAGTTCAACGATATCGGCATTATGGGAAACACGAAATATGAAAACTTAATCCATGATGCTCACAATATTATTATTATTATTATTATTATTATTATTATTATTATTTCTTTCTTAATCTGCTTACCCTCCAGGGTCGGTTCTTCTCTCGGACTCAGCGAGGGATATCACCTCTACTGCCTCAAGGGCAGTGTCCTGGAGCTTCAGACTCTTGGTCGGGAGATACAACTGGGGAGTATGACCAGTACCTCGCCCAGGCGGCCTCACCTGCTATGTTGAAGTGGAGCCTTGCGGGGGTGATGGGAAGATTGGAAGGGATAGACAAGAAAGAGGGAAGGAAGCGGCGGTGGCCTTAAGTTAGGTACCATCCCGGTATTTGCCGGGAGGAGAAGTGGGAAACCACGGAAAAACACTTCCAGGATAGCTGAGGTGGGAATCGAACCCATCTCTTCTCAGTTGACCTCCTGAGGCTGAGTGGACCCCGTTCCAGCCCTCGTACCACTTTTCAAATTTCGTAGCAGAGCCGGGAATCGAACCCGGGACTTCGGGGGGTGGCAGCTAATCATACTAACCACTACACCGTAGAGGCAATGTTATTATTTTTATTATATTATTATTATTATTATTATTATTATTATTATTATTATTATTATTTATTCTAAGTCACATACCTCTAAAACTTACAGTAGAAGCTAAAATTGTTGCTAAAAAATAGCGCGACCTACGTCGAATGTTAGAATATATGAACAACTTAGCACAGTTTTACTATGAATTGTTTCAAAATGAACTCATGCGTTGTTTCATTCTTAAAAAACTACTTACACTGTTTTGAAATGTATATGATTGGGACATTGAGTTATTCCTGTAGGTAGGCCTACTAATATTGTTTTGTATGGTCAATTTTTATCATGGCACAAAAATGTTTCAATATGGAAAACAAGTAATGAACCAATATTTGAATTTGTTTGTCATTGTAAATGTGATTCACTTCTTAATTTTACCTTCAGATTGAAATATTTTCCATACAGTAGTTGCAGTACTTTCTACAAGAAATCTTCAATTATTCTTACGAATGAAATTGTTTCCTCCCTATACACATTATCATCCGTATTATTCTTGTACTTCTGTACTCCTGAGTCTTTTCTGTGATACGACACTGTTTTCGAGAAAACCTCGTTTAAGGAACTGGGCACTATGCTCAATCCAGACTACAGGGACAGATTCGTGCCGAAACCTGCAATTCCTTAACAGCCTGCAAAGGAAAGAAGATGGCCATCCACAGAGCCTACAGTTCCTGAACAGGCTGTGAAGAAAAGAGGGTGACAATCCACAATACAGCTGAAGAAGTTCACAGAACCTACAGTTCCTGAGCAGGCTGTGAAGGAAAGAGGGTGACAATCCACAATGCAGCTGAAGTAGTTCACAGAACCTACAGTTCCTGAGCAGGCTGTGAAGAAGAGAGGGTGACAATCCACAATGCAGCTGAAGAAGTTCACAGAACCTACAGTTCCTGAGTAGACTGAAGAAAAGAGGGCGACCATCCTCACAACTGCCAACAGAATCCACGAACTAGCCGAAGAAGAAGAAGAAGAAAAAGAAGAAGAAGAAGAAGAAGAAGAAGAAGAAAAGATAAATGTTAAATATTGTAAGAAATGTAGCAAAATAATATGATTAATTATATCTACCTTCAGTGTTTTCTTTTATATACTTATATATTTTCTTCTCTTTATCTTTATAGCTTACATGTCGGTCATTTGAAAACATTAATATTCGAAATAAATTCCATTTGAAACAGAAGGTTCTACGCATTTAGAAGCCTAGAAGCTCCCAAAACTTGTTTTTAGCCAAAATGTCTTTTTTATTTTTTGGCACGGTCACATATAGGGTGGATCTGCATTCCTTGCGAGTTATAAATCTCATTCCGTATTGACGGTTGTCACTTTACAAATAAAAATATTTTTAAAATCCTCTTAAAGTCTGCATTCTTGTTACACACTCTGAGGTCTTTCGGTGGGGTCGTGTAGATAACATTTTGTATAGAAAGCAATATCCAGAGACGTACTGTCTCACCACTATGTGTTTAAATGTCCGGCGTATGATGCGTCAGTAGAGGCATGTTGTTGCAGTGCTTCTGCGTTCAGTTACAAGAAGAATCGAATTTACGAGATCCGGGTGAAGTCAGAGGATGATCTGTTTACGGAGAACATGGCAGTGGCAGTTGTTTGACTAATAGGTGTTTGTGAGAGAGTCTACCAGAACATGATACGCAGGTTCAATGTTTGTTTCGTTGCGTGGGTCGAGTCGTTCTTGTAAGTGGATTCAGATGCACTGCAAAAACAACGTAGGCCTACGTTCTCTGACACAGCTGTCGCGGGTTATTTAAACGCGCGGTGGTGTACTGCTTGTGGCGGGAAATTGTTTCCTGTTCAAAATGTTATCTACTCTGTCCCACCAACAAGCCTTCAAAATGTGTAAAAGATAATTAGATATACCTCGTACATTTGTGATTTTTGTGTTCTGAAATACCACCTGCTTTTTTATTCCCTATGTGAGATGTCTACACTTTCAGTTCTTCAGGATCAAGTTGCCTGCAAACAAATCTTCACTGACTCTTGAAATAGTAACTTAATGTTTATAGAATTTCATTACATGGGAGTTATAGTGCTTTGGGTAAGGATATTAATTCACATCTGATCCTAATGATTTTTACTTTGAATTCTGTGTTTCATAAATTTTCTTCAACAATAGATCCGGTCTATACACGGCAAAACTAATTTTTTAACTATAGTCACTCATAACAATACATAACACTAGAAGGGAATTATTTATATCATACATTTACAGATGGCACAATCGGAGCAAGTTTTAGCGGACGTGTTGAGGAATCTCAACGACAATCTCAGAACAGGTACCGAAATTTCCACTGAACTTAACAAGATTTTTGTCATCTACTCACTACGTGCTTTTCAAGTAGTTATTTCTAGGTGAACAATGAATGCTGATAAAAAATAAGGGAACTTCCTCCGGTTAGAGATATCTCACCAACACGGGGTAGTGTAACAAGAAGCCTACATTCAAACTTTAAGTAATATGAGCATGACTGATAGGCTATTTTTTCAAATACCAATAACAATGGTATCAGGACTGTTCAAGATTTGGTGAAACGAGATCAGATGCTCATGGAACACGTAAGTTAAAATAATGCCTATATCACACTGAAGCTTCGTAGTCACCGTCCACGGCTACGAATCATTCACAGGTATGAGCGGGTAATATTGTAAGTAACACAACAAAACAGTCGATATCATGTTTACAGTATATTAGAATACCTTATACATACACAAGTACATACGTAACTTGTCAGGGTGGGTTGTGGCACAATAAAATGTTTTTTTCTAAGGATCTCGTGGGATATCTCACCTCCTTCAGTGCCAGGAATCACCCCAATTGACATTATTAAGTTTTATACTATAATATATTTCAATGAAGGGATGATGGGTCTAAGAGAGTTCACGTCTTGACTTGCAGATAGTAGGCGACTTCACAGCTGTACAGGGGTCCAAGACTAGCATCCAGGGTCCGGGGTTCCATTGCCCGACAATCAACGTGGACATTCAGGTGACTCAACTCTTTGTAATACAGGGGTTTTATTTTGGAGGGTCCAAAGTTAATTAGCTGAAAATATCCAAATCAAGTTTAAGTAGACCGAAAATAAAGATCACATTTTCACAGATATTTATTGACTAGGTAATACACTGAGTTATATCTACACTGTGCCAATGAAATAATACAGGGGTTTTATTTTGGAGGGTCCGAAGTTAATTAGCATTATGCTTCTACAACGAGTTTAAATTGTAATATTCGCTATAAATTCACCTAAACGCTTGTTATTCTTCTTGTTCCATATTCTCCAATAATGTCAATGATCAAAAGTATAACTTTCACTATCTGTAGCCATCCAGAGCTGCGCACTAGTACAGAGCTGGAACTACTGTTGGATGTTCCCTAGCTAAGGTACACTTCCGCCACCTGGGCCCATTTTGCCTTCAGAGCAGTGGCCCGCCGAAAGTAACAAAAGGGGTGCTGATGTGACTGGAAGTTCCTACACAACACAAATGTAATCGCTTTTGTCAACAGTTATTGCTGTCCTTACTTGAAAACAAAGAATAAATAAAAGAACAACATGCCAATGTAGTCAACAGCTAGTTCCATCACCTTCCACGTCTGCTTCTGCTGTCGCTAGTATAATGTTAAGTCTAAAATTAAAAAAAATAAAACTTTTCCCTTTGCGAAAATCATATGATCATAAATATGTCTCCCGGGCATGGCCATCAACAACAGCTGCTTATTTCAGATGGCAAATAGACATAAAACATAACCTGCACGGTTGCTAGGTAACATTGTCTGGCCATTCATCCGTACCTTACATCATAGGCTGCACGGTTGCTAGGTAACATTATCTAGCCATCCAACCATACCTTACATCATAGGCTGCACGGTTGCTAGGTAACATTATCTAGCCATCCAAACATAACTTACATCATAGGCTGCACGGTTGCTAGGTAACATTATCTAGCCATCCATCCGTACCTTACATCATAGCCTCCACGGTTGCCCAGTTGTACTTCCTCTTAAAACAATAATCCCCACTACCATCCACGGTTGCTAGGTAACATTATCTAGCCATCCAACCATACCTTACATCACTGCCTGAATGGTTGCTATGGTTACACTTCCGTCACACATTGTGTCACATTACGTTACACAAATTTTCGGATGACTTCCAGCCATAAAACTTACTTATGTCAAAATAAAGTTTGTAAATATCACCTGAAACTGGTTTTTACCAACATTGTTGTGAATAACCAGGAATGACCACAGTGGTTGGATATTTTAACAAATGACATTTTGAAACTTAAGAAACTTACGAGCAGTATACTGTAGCGCTATCCTAGTTGGGGTCAGCGGATGCGAAGGGAGTCCCAATTTCTTTGTTGTACCAAATCCAGAAGTATTTTCAGTTTCTCAGAAGCGTTTCACAGGATTTATTTTAGTCTTCCTATACTTGCAGGTGTTTCTTAGCCCTCGCTGAACAAGGTGATTTTCAACTCTATGTTGGACCAAATGGCCTTCTCCCATTTTATGTTATCGCAGAGACCCCCACTGAGCCACGAATGTGATCATTTTTGATCCGATTTTCCGGTGTCACACCCATTCTCCAACGAAGCATTCTCATTTCAGCAACGTGCAGTTTTTGGTTACGCTTGACCTGTCTGTATGGTATTGCCTTTAATTTTCACAGACATTACTTTTATCACACAACGCCGCTCACTGATCACCGCTTTGGCCAATCGACATTAATTCCGTGTCGAACAGAGTATCCGCCGTTGCCTTGCTGTTGGTCCAAGGTACCTGAATTCATCTACCAACATTAAGGGCTCGTCATTCAGGAAAACAGTACGTTGTGGGTCAATGTGATGTAGACTGGAAAAGTTGACGACCATAGACTCGGTCTTCATCCTACTTGCCCGTGGTTCCCATTACAGTGGCGGCGATAATGACCGCGCAGACCCCGCGGGGGAGGAAGGCCCATGGATTGTGGGGGGCCCATGACTGTTTCTTAATTCAGTAGCTGAAGAGTGATTTTACATATTGATAAAGCTACAGCACACAACACAGTATTATATATATTGCAGAGGATTATTCCAAACTTAGGCCGTCGTAGAGCAGAGCTTCTTTCGTCAGGTATTTTCGAAAGAACATGGGTTTCCCAACCTATTCCAATAATAACCACCTTGCTGCCACTCACACCAAGCCAATTCTGAGAACCCAGTAGTCAGCGTAGATGCGGTAACAAATACATCCTCCTTATCTAAACTCTAAATACTGAAGTTCCAAGCCTGTTTATAACTCTTGGCAGTCAGTGTTGCTAAATAGGCTTACGATAGTCTGTTGAGTTGTAAATTATTTGGTCCTAGCAACGAGATTATTTCTTAACATTGTGACGGTCAGCATGTTTTGGTTACTATAATTGGATATGCATTTGTTTTATGTGTGTTCGAACCATATAAGTGTATCATTTTAACCCGTAACTAGCACACATGGGTGCAGGGGACCCGAGTTAAATTTGTTTTCCATTTCCTGTCTGAGCAGATTGTAGCCTGGATCTGGGCTACTATGTATGCTACTGCTCTTCAGTTGGCTTTGAGGTGCCATTGTATTCAGTTCATTGTCATACTCGGTCTACTATAAATAACAGTCGTCGGTTACTCTGAACCCAAGTGTGTCTTTTTTTAAATGCTATTTGTTCGGGGCGTCGACCTAAAACACATTTTGCCCCTAAAGGGAATTGAGCCAACGGCGCGTGTTGTTCCAAGCGGTCACCCATCCAAGTACTGACCACGCTCAATGTTGCTTAACTGCGGTGATCGGACGAGAACCGGTGTATTAAACATGGTATGGCCGTTAGCCAAGTATGTCTTAAGTGTAACATTTTTTGTTAAATGTGCTTAGTTGGTTTTGTAAATTATGGTTGGCAATCTTGACGAAGAACATCAGACGTCCAGTGATACTGAAGATACAAGTGCATCAGAAAATGAATATGAGTTGAGTATGCCTTTCAAAGAAAAATAGAAAGTCTTGTAGAGAGTGTGTTAAGTGCAAGACATTGTTGTGTGGTGAACATGGCCATGTAGAGTGTCCAAAATTCTACAAAGAATAGCTTAGTTTGAATGTTAGTAGACAACAGAGACACTTTGCCCCCTTGAAGACCAAAGTAACGGTCAGTAGAAATTAACAAACAGTGTTATTAGTAATGTTTGTGTGATAGCCTTCCATTCGCATCAGATCATATTCATCTGCGAAAAGAGAACTGCAGTTGTTTTCGTTTTTCATTTAATGTCATAATTTAGTACATTTTTATGCATGTTAAAGAACTAAAATATTGTAAGGAAACACAACCAAGTTTACGAATAGCATTTTTTATTGATTTAACCATTTTTTAAATATCTGCTCGAAATCCTGACTTAATATTTTTAAATACTGTTATGTTAAATTACTACTAAATTAAGCAAATTTATATAAAAAAGATTTGTGCCCGTTATTTTATTTCAGTCATTCTGCTTTCAGTGACAAATTTTCGAAACCGCGTCGCATGCGCCCATGAGTCTCTTACATGTACTATTTTTCGTGTGTGGTAGTTACGGATTAATTCCTTCGTATTTGAAAACTAAATTATGCAATATCATTATTATCGCTGCGTCGTTGTTGTTCGTTGTAATAATATACAACCTAATACTACGAAATAAATTTCTAACGTTCTTTGTCAGGAAAGTAGGGAACATTTTCAATTATTGTGGGGGGCAGGGGGAGGGGGCGAGCTTCTTAGCTAGTTCTCAAACACTATAAAAAAGGCTACTTAGCAGCTCATACACGAGACGTTTGGTCAGGTAGAGTATGACCAAATTAAATAAAAATGGACCAAACACTGAACCCTGGTGAACGCCACCAAAAGATCTCCTATGCCGTTTTTGTGCAAATTACAAGTACTATAGAGGAAGGAATAACAATCTGGGTGCAAAAAGGGATTGTGTTCCAGAAGGAGAGAAGACCGCTGCCCTAAATGACGAAGTGTAGAAATCTGTACTTAATATCGTCCCTGTTCTGCCAAAACGGCAAATGTGGCATTGCTCTCCCTATCCATTATTTCCCTGAAGACTGGTCACGCCTTCCAGCCATATATTGATATGCGGTCCATCAGAACAATTTCGTTGAGTTCATTTTCCTATGCGCGTGTGTGAAGGAAAATGAACCTTAAATACATCACACTCTAGGAGTGGGTAAATGTCATGCAAACATACATTCCTTCAGTATGGTTCAGTAAGGTTCATTTTTCTTTACACACGCGCATAGGAAAATGAACTCGACGGAAATTGTTCTGATGGACCGCATATCAATATGTGGCTGGAAGGCGTGACCAGTCTTAAGGGAAATAATGGATAGGAAGAGCATTATCACATTCGCCATTTTGGCAAAACAGGGACGATGTTATACATGGCACTGCTCCTGCTTGATGGTCGTGAGGATTCCAATTTCTTTCTTCATGCGACGCAGTACTTCTGTGTTAGTGACTCTAAAATCCCAAAGGATTTTCAAAAATTTGCAGTACCTTAAACGCTGTTTGTCAGTTTTATAATAAGAGAATGTCGAATGTATATTGGGCGAAGTGTGTGCAGGACAAATATATATATATATTATTATTACAAGGTGCCGTCGCGTGAGAATAGGTAGCCTATACAAAGTCTGATGCTAATTGTTCGTACAAGAGTACGTTCTGATTTCGTGTCAGGAGGTGTGAATAAAATATTGCCTTTAGTAGTGACGAAGTTACGAATCATGGTCAACCTCTCTTGCACTTTACTGCCGGCTGAGTGGCTCAGACGGTTAGAGGCGCTGGCCTTCTGACCCCAACTTGGCAGGTTCGATCCTGACTCAGTCCGATGGTATTTAAAGATGCTCAAATACATCAGCCTCGTGTCGGTAGATTTACTGGCACGTAAAAGAACTCTTGCGGGACTAAATTCCGGCACCTCGGCATCTCCGAAAACCGTAAAAGTAGTTAGTGTGACGTAAAGCAAATAACATTATTATTATTATTATTATTATTATTGCACTTTACCACATTACAATAAAAATTATGAAAACTTTATATATAAAAGTATTATTAAAATATTAATATAAATCATTTAGGCTACATCACTAGAAACGTATTTAGCTAATGCATGCATACCATTAGTCAAAATACTAAGTCTAATATCTACTAAGATTTATTACAAATATTTAATTCACACACATCCTATCATTCACTCGTCGTAATTCACGTAGTTGGTTTATGCACGTAAGGGATATCGATTATAATAATAATCATAATAATAATAAAAATTCGTGTAGATCTCGAAAGGTCTACCCTCCGATGAGTGCGGTTGGCACCTGCAGAGTATGAGAAACTGCGTGTTACAGTGGTGCAGGAAAGTGTTGTGTGTGTTGTCCGAGGTGCAGGAATATTAGCGACAGCACATCCAACTAGTAGGGGCTGCCTGGCCGAGGCGGTAAAGGCGTGTTCGGTTCGTCCGGAAGGACGTGGGTTCGAATCCCCGTCAGGAAGTCGTAAAATTTACGAAATGAGATTTCTACTTCCGGAGGTGCACATGGCGCTGAGGTTCACTCAGCCTACACCAAAAATGAGTACCAGGTTAATTCCTGGGGCCGGGCCTAGAGCTAACCACTCTACCACATCAAGTGCCTTTACACCTTCCACCCCTCCAAGGCCCGTACGGAGATGACTTTGCTTTGCTTTACATCCAACCAGTCCCCGAAACAAGGGAGTAAAGAGTTTCAGATTAAAATCGCTTGACCTGCCCGGGAAATGAACCTGAAGCCACGAGAACCGAAAGAAAACACGGTCACCACTCAGCCATGGTGTCGGACATCTGAGAGAAATACTATGTATTTATTAAGATATAAAATACACTAAGGATTTCATGTTACGAATGTTATTTGAAACTGAGTTCCACAATCTGATACCCGTCGCATTGAATGAGCTATTGCAGCCAGCTGACTTGCTCAAAGGTGGTAATAGATTGTATATTATGCTGGTGAATAAAAGGAATGTCCACCTCTGCGGTGCAGTGGTTAGCGTGATTAGCTGCCACCCCCGGATGCCCGGGTTCAAAATCTGGAAAGTGGTACAAGGGCTGGAACGAGGCCCACTCAGCCTCGGGATATGAACTGAGTAGAAGAGGGTTCGATTCCCACCTCAGCCATCCTCGAAGTGGTTTTCCGTGGTTTACCACTTGTCCTCCAAGCAAATGCCGGGATGGCACCTAACTTAAGGCCACGGCCGCTTCATTCCCTCTTCCTTCTCTATCCCTTCCAATTATCCCATCCCCTACAAGGCCCGTGGGAGAGGTACTGCTCCTCCTTCCCAGTTGTATCCCGCTGACCAAAAGTCTCACGCTCCTGGAATCTGGCCTTGAGTCCGAGGGAACGGCAACACTGGAGGGTGAACAGATTACAAGTTGCTTTACGTCGCACCGACTCAGATAGGTCTTACGGCGACGATGGGACAGGAAAGGGCTAGGGGTGGGAAGGAAGCGGCCGTGGCCTTCATTAAGTTACAACCCCAGCATTTGCCTGGTGTGAAAATGAGAAACCACGGAAAACTATCTTCAGGGCTGCCAACAGTGGGGTTCGAACCCGCTATCTCCCGAATACTGGATACTAGCCTTACTTAAGCGACTGCGGCTATCGAGCTCGGTAGTAAACAGATTAAAAAGATGGGAAATAAAAAAAAAGAAATAATTTATTATATTTTGAGAAGAGGTAAATGTTAGATAGCTGAATACCAAGACAGCCACATGAAGATTTCTGGGTTCTTAAAATTTCTTCAAAGTAATTTGATTAGTGGCCGACTAATTTTCTTACTTAGAGACCAGTATTCAGCATTACAATAATTGGATTATAGATCCTGAGTTTAACGATTACATCAGCAAATTTCAGAATTTTGATTACATCTCTTTTCCAAATTCCTTTTTTCTGTTACCGTTTGTGCTAAAAAAATATCGAAAAGGGGAGGGGATAAACTGCAACCCTACCTCGCTCCTTTCTCCATAGATCCTTCTTTCTTAGAGGCCTTGGCTTTTATCTAGAGGAAAAATAGGAAAAATTTGTAATGTTTGTTTGTAACGGATAGACTAAAAAACGACTGGACCGATTTTAAAAATTTCTTCACCTATAGAAAGCTACATTGCCATTGAGTAACATTGGCTGTATTTTATTTTCAATACAATTCATGGTGGGGGCACCGGGGGATATTAAAATAATAGGCTAATATAGGCAATATCGAATTTGTCTTATAAGGACGAGACAAAGCTCAATTTAATCCTCTTGACGCGAAGAACAAAACTCGGTGACCCATACGGGCCAGAAAACCATGTTTTAAGGCCCTAAAACCAACCGTTATGGAGATACTGGCACCACACTACCCCAGCTCTAGGAATCGGATAAAAGAATTGAACTGCCGTAACCATGGCAACGTCAGCTCCAGGATTCTAGAGCAGCATGTACTTCTGGGCATAGCTGACAACCAAAATTGGTACACATAAGACTATCTGGAAAAAATATACTGTTGTGTAAGGCACTCATAGGACTTCTTTGGGCGGGGATGGAAAGGGGTGTGAAGTATAAAAATCTTACTATTGGATGTGTGTGTGTGTGTGTGTGTGTGTGTGTGTGTACATGACACATCTCCTCCTAAACTACTGGAGCAATTTGAACCAAACTTGGTACACGTATTACTTACTATCGAGAAAACCATATCGAGAGACGAGCACTGTGCGGGTAAGCCATCCCAAGCGCCCTTAAGGGAGGGGGTCAGGGGGGTTAGTTATAAAAATAATCGAGAATAGTGTCGAATTCATAGTTTTCGGGGTCGCAGAGTTGAAAAGTAATACTCCAGAATTTTTTAAAGTCCAAGTTCAGCTCCCTTTTCGGGGGGGGGGAGCGAAAGGGGGGTGAGATAAAGAAATAATTAAAACAATTTCGAATCTATAGATTTCAGGTTCTCTGAGATGGATACTTTACAATTCCAAGTGGGGGGCGAAGGGGATGAGATATAAAAATAATCGAAAAACTATATATAAAAATCTTATCTTATTATTCTTACTATATATAAAAATGGATGTATGTGTGCGCGTGGGTGTGTAGGCCTAAATGACACATCTCCTCCTAAACCACTGGAGGCATTTCACCAAACTTGGTACACTTTTCAGTTAGTATCAGGAGACAAATCGCGTGGGGGTAAGACACCCCTAGCACCCTTATGGGCAGTGGGCGAGGGGGGTAGTATAAAATAATCTAGAATAGTATCGAATCCATAGTTTTCGTGGTCGCTGAAATGAATAGTGACACTCCGAATTTTTTAAAAGTTCATGTTCAGGCCCCTTTCGGGCGAGAGTGAGGGGGCAGTGAGATATAAAAATAATCGGAAACAGTGTCGAATCTACAGTTTTCGGGGTCACTGAGATGAATGGTGACAATCCAGATTTTTTATCTCTTAGGGGACAGTCTCATTGACAGTTGAAATCCTGTACATCGTATCTACTGTGCGATGGCTAAATACATATAGTTATCACTCATTAATTTTTGACAGGATCAAATACTTCCCAGTCGATTCGAGCTTCCATAAGGACAAAGTTTTACTCGAAAATTAAATAATCTAAAACTTGAAATCAAACACATCTAAATAATTCTAAAAGTACATAACAGATCGTAACATATCAATCTGCAAGTCAAAAAGGAATTCTATAAAAATCCACTTCACACATAACTAACTGGTAATGCAGATCTTAAGGGTAAATATTCAGAAACTATCCGGGCAACGCCGGGTACTACGGCTAGTCAAATAGAAAAGCAGTTCGACGAGAAGTGTATCAGCAGGAGCTTACCATAAATATCTGTGATCATCTGGAATTTTGAGACAGACACTCCTTTCATTCTGAACACTAGATTAATCATCTTCGTAATCAACCTCCTATCCCTTATTTAATTCACTGTCAATGCCACCAGTTTATTAATTAAATGCATAATAGTCGTGAGCGTGGCCTTGAGTGTGCGATAAATTGTTATAAAGAGGCGAGATGTATCTTCGTTATGAGCAGAGGGTAACTTCATTATTTCCAGCCGATAAATCATATGGTTACACCCCAGGGGGTGTGTATGTCCGTATATTGCAATCCACACATTCCCCTCCCTTATTTCAATTCGCACTCTCTGCATTCACTGCCCACTGGCGTCACACGGGGTCGTGTCAAATTGACAGACAATGGTCAAACACAAACAGGTCTGCTTGACTTATGTCATACTAACTATGGTAGATGTTCTAGTCTAATCGTAGTCTTCTCTAATCCGGGTCAAAGTTGATCACAACTGTTGCAAGCGCTGTTGATTATTCATTTCAGCGAGTAAGGCAGTGTGCTTATAGTTTCACCGCTGCATGGGTCGTATTTCATTTTCACAGCATCCACGTTTTGCTAGATAGTATCCGTGTCATGTGCTGACATACATTCAGGGGCGCCGGGTTTTGAAAATAAGTAGGGAGGAGGAGCAAGTAGCTGCGCGGTTTGGGTCACGTAGCTATCACCTTGTATTCGAGACATGGTAAACTAAAAAAATTTACAGTACAAAAGGGTGAAGGCCACGGAAAATGTCGAAGTTTAACACTCATAAAAATGTAGTTATAGGTATTTTTCAATTGGCAGCACTTTATAGAAAACAAACTGTTGCTTTATTAAGTAAAAAACCAAACCCCATGGCACTACAGCCCTTGAAGGGCCTTGGCCTACCAAGCGACCGCTGCTCAGCCCGAGGGCCTGCAGATTACGAAGTGTCGTGTGGTCAGCGCGACGAATCCTCTCGGCCGTTATACTTGGCTTTCTAGACCGGGGCCGCTATCTCACCGTCAGGTAGCTCCCCAATTCTAATCACGTAGGCTGAGTGGACCTCGAACCAGCCCCCAGGTCCAGGTAAAAATCTGACTTGACCGGGAACCGAGCCCGGGGCCTCCGGGTGAGTGGCAGGTACGCTACCCCTACACCACGGGGTCGGCTGCTTTATTAAGTGCCTTTTCAAAAAATAATGAGTTGAAGCTAAAGTCCACATACATCCACATTTATTTATTTATTTATTTATTTATTTATTTATTTATTTATTTATTTATTTATTTATTTATTTATTTATTTATTTATTTATTTATTTATTTATTTATTTACTTTGATTGTTTGTGCCCAGCTAAGGAGCGCGTGTGAACTTATTTAGCGCAACGTTTCTTCTTGTTTTCTCAAAATTTCTTCATCCTTTTGCTGTGCTTCTTTGTGCGTTCTTCCATCCGTCCTGCAGCTTGTCTTTTAGGTTGATCAGCAAATTTGTGTTTGTTTATGAGATTTCGATTTTTTTTCTCTCCTGCAAGATTTCTTCATTTATACCAATTTCCTGAAGATCTTTTCTTTATTTCTGTAAGCCATTTTTTGTAAGTTTTTAGAGATACTGCGAGATTTAGGAATTTCTTTGTTAGCCTATTGTTATCCATCGTGATCAGGTGACCATAGAATTTTAATCTTCCTTTTCTAACGGTGTCTATTTTTTCCTGTTATTTGATCATTTTTCTGTAATTTCCTATTCATCGAAATACCATTTTCGCACTTAGGTCCTACAATGTTCCTGAGAATTTTCCTCTCTTGTTTTTCGTTGTATTTTATTTGTGATCTGCCTCCAATTATCAGAGTTTCCGATGTATAAAAGGCTTTTGGTTTGACAACTTTGTTTTAGTGTCGTAATTTTGCGTGTTGTTGTATCTGCTCCAGACAAAGTTGTATGCTTTTTGTAACTGTGTAATAATTTCTGTGTTTGCTTGCTGATTTATCCCGTTTGTTTGTATAATTTCGCCTAGGTAATTGAATTTATCTACTTGGGAGATTCTTCCATATCTAGTGGTTAGAGGATGGATGTTAAACCCTGATTTTGTACCTCCCATATATTTTGTCTTTTAACATGAAATTTGCAGACCTGTTCTTGCCGCTCTTTCATTAAGTTTTTCTACGAACTGGAGTGTTTCTTGTTTGTTGTTGGAGAGGATTGCCAAGTCATCAGCAAAGGCGAGGCGTTCAAGGTGAATTTTGTTTTTAAGAAGTCTACCAATATTGATTCCTTTAGTTTCATTTTTACATTCTCGAACCACTTTTTCAAAACTAGATTGAATAGTAGTGGTGAAAATCCATTGCCTTGTCTGACTCCAGTTGTAATTTCGAATGGCTCTGAAAATTGTCCTAAAAATTTACCTTTCGCTGTCGTGCCTGTTTATTTATTTACTTTTTTTTTTACAAGTTGCTTTACGTTGCACCGACACGGATAGGTCTTATGGCGACGATGGGACAGGAAAGGGTTAGGAGTGGGAAGGAATGGGCCATGGCCTTCATAAAGATACAACGTAAGTATTTGCCTGGTGTTAATATGGGAAACCACGGAAAACCATCCTCAAGGCTGCCGACAGTGCGGTTCGAACCCACTATCTCCCGAATTCACACACATAGCTGTCTATATTTAAGCACCGTACAGTAAAACACTCTACATCACAGAATTGTACATAAGTTCCTTTGTTTTTATTTTAAATGTTTCTACTCCATAATACAGAATTTAGTGCCCCAACTGTTCTCGTGCCCTCACTTGTCTCTCAATTTCAAATGAACTCGTGCCATTAACCTCAGTTCTTGGTCCTAAATATTTCATTTTTAATTATTCTCTATTTTCTCATTTCCAATCCATAATATTTTGTCAGAATATACCTCCAAGTGGAAATACTTTCTGATATTTTCAGCAAAAAAATAAAGGGTAGTCTGAGAAGCCTGATGAACAACCTACGTTACGGAATGTTCGGAAGAAACTGAGAAATCTGCAGTTTGAAACATGGGAAAAACTACCATATCGTGGAAAAGGTGTCTCGAATTTTTTTACAATGGACACAATCAAACACCTGTATTACAACGAAGAAAGGATTTTCAACTTCCTAATGGACTATGCCATTAAAATGAACTGTAATATAATAGAAGCGTTCCCGATAGAAGCCAAGGAAGCCGTTGCCGTCACTGCAACGAGATAGAAACCCTCCTCCTAGATCTGTATTTCTGCTCGAAAGGGGCACTGTTGAGAAATAACAGGCACCATAGGGTCAGGAGCAGTATTGCAGAACTTCTTAATAAAATCGGGCGGACTGGAAGTCTTCGAAGAAGAGCACTGTATCTCTAGCGATGGATTCAGTAAACGTGCAGACAATGTCGCCATTAACAGGAAACATCAGCATTGGTTTTGATCCAACAATAAGGTTTGAGAGTAACAGTTCTCAGGCCAAAGAAGTTTATTCTGAAAAGAAGAGATACTACGAAACCTTTTTTAAAGTACTTCGAAGAAAAGCATCACTTACGCGCCAGTTGCCGGGAAGTGATTGAGTTGCTCTTCGGTACGCGAGGATCTGTCACAAAATTTTCAGTTCATTTCTTCCTGCGTTGGTATTCCTGTTTCATTTTTTAAAAGATATGTGTTTAGATGCAGCCTGCTGTCATTTCTTGATGGATACAGTACCTTTGCATCCATCTCTTGGCACAGGCCAGAGTAAAGTGTAGCTTCCACCTAAGTGCCAGTCAACATCCAGGGCTGTGACAATATGGAAGTTGCTGGGGTATGGGTAGTGCTGAGTAATGACATTCAGAGCATGACTAGTGCATCTGAGTGTTATGAAAGGTGCTGCTCATACAGTAGGGTCAGTCGTGCTGCAATAGTACTTTCTGACCCAGTGAGGAAAGCAATGGCAAACTACCTCACTCATCTTGCCTAGTACGCCTCATTTTGGTGCTGCCATTGGTTTTTGGGGTTTCCTTATAACCGCATAACCTTTGGTGGTGCTATTTGAGGATCCAACCAGCCTCTGGGCTGATGACCTAACAGACAGACATGTGTTTAGATGTTTTGAGTAATTTATTGTCGATGGTAAATCACCATTTGTAAGGTATATGTAAAGAAAAATAAAGTATTCCTGATCGGGGATTGCTGTACAACAGGGGAATTTAAAAATTAAAAAAATATATATAAGCTCATCCTATCCTAAGGCAAATAGTGTGAAAATTATTATCACTTTGATGATGTTACCGTACGGTACTTCTTGTTCTAGGACAGCTACCCTTGATCATTTTATCTCTTTCTCCTCTCTCTGTAATTTACATTCAGCCCCCACATTTTCTATTCCTCAAATAATTTACTCATCATATAAGAAGCGCGTTATCAGTATCTTGAACAACTTGCTCGTCTGCAGATAGTCAGTGATGTCGGAAGTAACTACACCTTCTTTCCGATTTGACCTCTTCTACGCTACACTTGCAAATTATGTTCACTTTCTAGATTTATGGTTCCTGCATAGTCGAGGCGGTTAACGCATGTTTGGTATACTTGTAAAGACGTGTTTTCTTTTACCCTCAAAAGTCGTAAAATTTTGAAAAGTTATCTCCACTTTTTAACAGACACATGGAACTAGGACTTCTTCAGTCTTCGGGATCCATTGATCTTCGGATCTCAAGTTAGCTTCACACCCAGCAGAGGCAGCTGATTTTTGGCATGTTAAAGATCTCTGGTGACATACTTTATATTTACCCGACAAAACTAATTAAACATTAATAGATCGCCCAATGGAGTTCCAGTTAGCGCAATCTGATAGAGAAAAACGGAACGCCAACATTGAAATACACAGGCAACACCTGAAATATGTCAAATCAAAATATATACACATATAGTCGCTGAGGCTATACAAAAGTTATTGACCTTCAAGAGAAACGATCATGAGATAGTAATAACCTCGTTTAGCTCTTGTTGGCCTGGTGCCTCCTTTGTCCTCCTCGATGGCGAATGGCATAGGAAACAGAGTTTGTGTGGTGGAGAATAGTGTACTGTGTTGTGAATGAGTGACAGTAATATTGATGACAGCACAAACACACGAAATAATTAACCGTTTAAGACTAAAATTCTTTACCCGGACGGGGAACGGATCCAGGACTTCGAGAACTGAAGACCAATACCCTGGCCAGACTATATCTATTGAAATTCTTAACCTTCCCTGAGGGCCTTCATGGGATGTGTAGAGATGAATTTGCACCGTGTAGCATATCTAGAGCAAGATCTAACTCCAGGTTTTACTAGAGAAAGAAATAGGATAATATATAGCTGCTGTAATTGCCAGACTACTACACGCAAAGTACGTATGTTTTCATAAAATAGACGACTTGTCAGCATAAAACAACCGATAGCAGTAGCTAGAGTAGAAGTCCTAGCATCACATGTGGATTATTGGATATCAGTTTAGGGTCCCACAAGGGGCGTGCTTTGGTCCACAAATATGTCTCGTGGCGCCATTACTGTCGATGTTTCCTCTCTCACTCCCGCACCCCCTAATGTGTAGACTACTCCGGCAAACAAGGCAATATCATTCCCCCCTTCCCCTCCGTCCCCTTCTCCTGGATCCCTAACCATCGCTCTCTGATGATATGCGCGCGCACGTTGACGCTGCAGTCCAGAGGGTTGCAGCTGCAATTCCAACTCGGTACGATGGGCTCTTCATCGTCATCAACAGCAATAACTCATCTAGAGCCATCAAGTTTTGCCTATTAGGAAGAAACGACCATATTCCTTTTAATAACCACGACGAGATTTAATCATAATAATTGTAGACTAATAATAAAAATAATGTACTTATTGTATTTTTATTTTTCATTATATGGCCAACATAGAACCACTCCAGTCAATTATGCAAAGAAAATTTAGCTTTTCTGTGCTTCCATTATTTCTCCATCCTCTTAGATGCCGTCATACATTCTTCAGTTGAGAACACTCTACCTTTTACCCTTTTATTAATTTTGGTTTGAGGTCTCACGTGCGAGTCGTCGAGAATCTTAATTTTGTCTGTTTTGTTCTTGAGATCATTTGGAGTCTATTAATATCATTATTACCTTCTGTGATCAATTTAATACAGGCATTGCTATTCCCTACTGTTTCCATTATTTTTCTACTAATTCTAGTTTCCGGTGTTCTAATGAGATGTTCGAGAAATAGGACGCGCTTCTTTCTAATCGTGCTCAATACTGGTTCGATTTCCTTATAAACTGTGTTATTTGAAGCTATTCTGCATTAGCCATTAACTTGATATTGTTTTTTCATACACGTTCTAATTATTATTCTTCCTAAGTATTTTATTAGTTTCAGCTGTATTACCAGTTTTGAAATTAGTTTCATTTGTATACGTCACCTCTGGCTGTGTGACTGTTTAATCTTTCTTTCTTTCTTTCTTTCTTAATCCGTTTACCCTCCAAGGTTGGCTTTTCCCGCGAACTCAGCGCGGGATCCCACCCCTACCACCTCAAGGGCAGTGTCTTGGAGAGTGAGACTTTCGGTCTGGAGGATACAACTGGTTATGAGGACCAGTACCTCGCCCAGGTGGTCTCACCTGCTATGGAGAAACAGGGGCCTTGTGAGGGCATGGGGAAGTCGGAAGGGATAGACAGGGAAGAAGGAAGAAAGCATCCGTGGCCTTAATTTATATACCATCCCGGCATTTGCCTGGAGAACTGGAAAACCACGGAAAACCACTTCGAGGACGGCTGATTTGGGAATCTACTCAGTTGACCTCCCAAGGCTGAGTGGACCTCGTTCCAGCCGGGAATCGAACCCGGGCCTCCGCTGGGGCAGCTAATCACACTAACCACTACACCACAGAGGCGGACTGTTTTATAATGTCTTAATTTTGTTGCAATCGATAGGCTTTTCTTTCTCGTACGTGATTTTGGTGACATAATTTGCTTTGTTTTAATTTATTTAATCTATTCTTCTAGGTTGGTTCTTCGTTCAATAATAATAATAATAATAATAATAATAATAATAATAATAATAATAATAATAATAACACATTTTTATGCTCCTTCAGACTATTAGAACCTTATCAAAGGGTAGTCAAACCTTTTCAAGTGCTGATATGATGGATTCATTTCTATTAGTGGACTGGATTGTGATCGATTTTGACATCTTGAGTTCTAAATACCGGCAACTAATCTGTTCTCAATATTTGCAACAGTTAATTGAATAATTGAACTTTTTCTTTCACAAAAAATAGAATTAGGAATGCATTTCAAATGTGATTGTAAATGCCATTCTTTGACAAGATTCAATTTTCTTCAAAAATATTCTTGTTGGAGTTTTGCCGAAGGAATTTCCATAGCCTTCTAGGGTTTTCGCCAACGGCCATAGCCATGTTGAAACACTGAATCCCGTGAGATCTCCGAAGATAAGAAACATTGGGCGTGGTCAAGATTTGGATGGGTTGCCACGCGCTGTTGTTGGCGGTAAGGGAATGGAGAAGCGGAAAGGAACTAGCCACCCTACCGTACGTAAACTCCGACTCAGGCACACCTCTGCGGAGGTTCGGACCTGCTTTCGGGCAGAAAACACCCTTACCTTACCCATCTACGCTTTTCCTCATCACTGGGGAGTGACCTGGCGACTGGCGACCACAGGGATTTATAGCTAAATTCGACATTGTTCTCACTCACTTGTACATGATTTATCGCTTTTATATTTCCCGTCTCTTACGACACCGACACCATTAAATCGGCGACACCGAGGGAGTTTTGGATTTCACGCCTTTCATGACTTCTCCCTGTCTCACTGTACTTTTCCTTAAACGAATCATCAACCTCACCACCATCCACAGTCACATACACATTACAGATTTTAGTATATAGATATCAGAAAAGGGGACTAACCTTTCCCTCTGGAACATTTAACCCAGGCACATGCAAAAAGTATTCAGTAAGTAGGTCAGTGATTAGAATTTGATTTTCCATTAATAACAAACCTCAGAGTAGATAGAAAAGTAATATCCAAACTCCACTGCGTTACAGCCCTGGCGGGCCTTGGCCTACCAAGCAACCCGAAGGCCTACAGATTGAGAGGTGACGCGTGGTCAACGCAACGAATCCTCTCGGCCTACTGTAATCACGTAGGCTGAGTGAACCTCCAATCTGCCCTCAGATCTAGGAACAATTCCCTGACCCGTCCGGGAATCGAACCCGGGGCCTTCGGCTATGAGGAAGGTACTCTACCCCTACACCGCGGGCCGGAAATTGCATGAAATATCCGGTGATGTTCTGCTGTTGCAGATCGGCATTCAGTTCCATAAAGAGGCACTCGTATTGTATGCGTCGCTTGAGACTTTAGACGCAATGCATGTTTCTTATTGCACAGCACTCCAGTAACAAATGAGATCTTGTAACAGTTTCCGTGTCCTGTAATAAACTGCCCCAGTAATAATGAGTTTAACCTCTTTTAAGGGAGGTAATTCCTCTAGTAATCAAAATTATACTTCAGTAATTTCTGAAGTGTAAAGTCAGACATTCACGCTGCGTCTTAAGTAGTCTTCTGTGTAGCTCTGTCCCAGGACCGGTACCAGCTGGACATCCTCCCATGATTTTTGTAGACATTGTGTATCGTAGTCTTCCTCCTCCCATCAACTGTTCCCTCCGTTATTCTTATTTACAAACAATCCCTCGTCAAGATGTCCAAGCCACAATCGTTTCCTCTTGTTGATGGAGCTCATTGGATTCCTCCTCAGTACTTCTTCATTTCTCACTCTGTCTATCCCGTTCACCTTCTCCATCCTCCTACACCCACACACATTTCGAAAGCTTCAAGATACTGTCCTTTTCTCTTAAGCGTTTCACTTCCATACTACAATCGAAACAAAACATTTTGCAAGCCTCTTTCTTCCAGGTCCTCACCTCTTCTCCACTGCTGCCTTTACATACTACTTGACTTTCAAGATATCTGAATGATGCTACTAGTTCTACTACTTTTCCCTTCTACCGATATATCCATATGTCCTCTTTCTGAACAGATTTTCATAACTTTTGCCTTTCCTGCATTTGTGGCCATTCCAAGATCATTTCCGACTGTCAGAATATTCTACAGCATCCTCTGCAAATATTCTTGTAACTGTCAACATCGCTGATTCACACTTTACAGTCTTTGCTCTTTCTCCTCCTTATACTGCTCCTGTTGTTTCCTCCGGAGAGTTATTGTTGTAAATTAAATCAGTATCTCTGTCTGTTCACAGGTATGCATCGCAAGTCTATCGAAGCGGCTGGTCAACTCAAAGACGATGGATGTAGTTCCGACAAGGAGGATCAACATGAGACCTCGTCAATGACAACCGACAAAAGTGACAGCAGTACGAACAACTCATCTTCCCAGTCACAGCAACAACAGCAGCAGCAACAGTCACAACAACAACAGCAGCAGCAGCAACAGCAGATGGGCCAGAATTCCTTAGAGGGCAACAAAGAACTCCAACAAATGCGGCTGCAGTCGCACCAGATGGAGCATCATCCACATCGCGCAAACAGAACCCCAGCAGGTCTACAGATTTCACCTGTAGGCACAACAGATCCCGAAGAGTTCCGCAACAACAGCATCGCTTGTCTACGGGCGAAAGCTCAGGAACATAGCGCAAAAATTTTAAGTCTTAGTGCTGACGCCATGATGCTCGTCAATAATAACAATAATAATAACAGCAATGGTAGACAAATTTCGAGTTCGGCAATTAATAACTTAACCTCACATTGTGATGCAAACGCGAATAGTTTGACAAACAACCACCATTCCCAAGGTGACATTATACTTACGTCATCAGATACGTCATCGTCCATGTTCTGACATAACGAAGAGAACGAACGGGAATAAATGTAATTAGGGGAAAATAGAGCACGAAAACAGATAACTTCCTAATAAAATACACTTCACTTCAATGAACTTTTCATTCATTAAAAGGAATAGAGTGATCTGTATAGAACAACGATGAATCTAAAAAGAGTTTATGCGATTTTTATGGATTATAAATGTTAAACAAGGCGTAGATACATACTATTGAAAAGTAAAACATAAATATTGAGAAAAGTAGAAAAAAAGACATTTCAAAACTATGCTCGTGTGTAAGTTGTGTGCAATCGTTTAAAATAATTTTGTATACAAATTATTATTATTATTATTATTATTATTATTATTATTATTATTATTATTATTAATATTAATGTTATTATTATCCTAATTATATAAATACTATTCCTTACTTTCTTCCCCGGTACCCCCAAAGGAAATGTTCTTTGTAATATAAGTAACAATGTTATAATTATAAATATGAAATCAAAGGGACGTTTTAATATTGTAAACAAAAATTGAACTACTGGTTGAAATGTGGGAATTTGCTTTTAAAGTAGACAAAGAAAACATACCATATTCGCAATTTTCATCAGTAATCTGGAGTGGACAGAATACACATTTATTACCGGTCTGAGGTAATTCAGGACTAAAGATGTGAATTGGTACATAACGAATAATCAGAAATCAATTGCGACTGTGTAATTTATAATACGTACAGTATGAAGAGACGTGTGGACGAATAAGGTGGACATAAAATTGAGACAATGTACATCATATTTTTAAGTGGATATTTTCCTGTTCTGTATGGATTGATTAAAATACCTTATAGGTAATTGTAAAATTCCCCGCTGTTCATCAACACACTCAATATCTTCACAATTTATTATAAATTTGTATTTTTTCACTACGACAGCTCAGATATTCTCATTTTAAGACTACTAGGCTATACAAAGACATATTCTAGAGTTAATTAAGCTATACACTTCTTTCTTTTCTATTTTTTAAAATGCTTGCTATATTCCTAGGAGGAGTGATACATAAGATCTAACTTCTTGACTTTATGTAATAACCTGGAATGCAACAAAAATAATTTGGGCCTACGACAGGGATAATTGCACTGGCACCTGAAATGCGGCAATATTTCAATATTTTTCTGAATGGAATGTAACGAAAATTGATAAAAGTTAGAATAAGTGAATGCAGGAAGTATTTTTATTCACCATTTTCTCTCAAAATATCAGAGTATTATTCCATGAATATTTAAATAGTATTTTCAGTGCCTGATATAGATCGTAAAACACTTCGAATTCACTTGAAGGCGAGAATGAGATTTTTAAAACGGAAATATCTGTTCCAGTTTCACAACGAAAATATATTAGAAACACAAGTTATATCTCGTAAGAGTTAATTTCGCTATGACAGGAACACTACAAATTTCATATCACGTTTAAATTAATGCTCAATTTCTTTTCACAGCAGAAAGTACATCAGTTTAGCTATCTAAAACATCTTGATATAATATCTTTAACTTTGCCATCCACGTTTCTATTTCTGGCCTAAATAGCGATATTTTGCAAAATTTGAATTCTATTTCTTTTCGTCTTTAGTTTTATCATATGCGTAATACGAGTATTCGTGTAAATTTTCCTTTCTAAATAAATGCATAAACACATTGTGGATAAATGATATTTCTAAATACTTGACCATACTACTATGATCGCTTCTAAAAATAGTGAAATAATATGAATTCAACTATCACAGTGATGTGAAAGTAAAACAAAATATATTTTCAAATGATTTTCATACGATATGAAATACAAGTTTTATAACAAAAATAAATAAGTTGCGCATAGGTCCCTAAAGTTAAGGAATAAATTCAATTATAGCAAGCAATAGTTATATCATAAATACATTCACAGCAACGAAACAGTTATTCTAATCAAAAATGTAATTATTTGGGGGTGAAATTTAAGGAAAGATAACTCAGATCAAGACGATGCAATACGATATTCTTCATAATAAATACGAAGTGGTCGTTTTGCACTTTGGGTCTGGATATTAACATTTCCAAAGCTATAAAATGTCAGTCTGCAAAAGAGAAAGAAAGTAAGAAAGAAAGAACATTTGCATGAAATTAAAATTGATAATAAAATTTCAAATTTGTGGCCATCCAGCAAGGTTAACTGATTTTCGGTTTAAACATTTTATCATTAATGGTTTTTCTATAAGCGACAAGCAAAATACATGATGCGTTTAGGTTACATATAATAATATCCTTACCATTCGTCGCACATTTTCAAAGAATCAGCCACTGATACGGTATATTGTCGTTGCGCCTGAACATAGAGTACCGCTATGTAATGATATTGGGAAAATACTGACCCGCAATACATTCAACAAAGTAGGAGAATTCCTTTATAAGATTCATTTAATATTGAACCCTTCCGGTCAGAGTTCAAATATTACTCATGGCAATTTTCCAAGATTCAGCGATGATATCTAATGCAAAGAGCCAGAATAATTATTTAACTATTATAAACATCAATGCAGAAATGTAGTTCGCATCCCACCTTAAAAAATCATATTGATTATGTATTTCATTAGTTTACTTTGTTATTTTATGATGATCCATGCATTTTCTATCTTTTGGATTTCAACTGTATTATTTAAAATTTGGTCTCATTGCTCCATGACAATTAATACAACGAATTTTAGACAAAATAGTGTAATATGTATATCATTATTCGTTCACACATCGCAATAATTAACTACATACTTGATGAGGATTTCTGCTGTATAAGAATACAAGAAACTGTAAAATTTATTATTTTGGATATTTCTTTGCGAATTAATTTGAAGTGTATAAATCTCGAGTTTCCATAATTATCCACTTTATTGTAAACATACGCGAGTTAATTAACGGGAAACAATAGAAATGTAAGTCAAGTGAAACTACAAGCACTAAGATAATACTTGAAGTTGATTTTATTGTGTCTTAATTGCCTATTTAGATCATGAATCAGTGACCAATCCAGTATATGAATATCAGGAATTTCAACCAATTACAGCTGCTTATATCCAATTTTTTAAAAATTTCATTTTATCGCACCTATATGCACGTGTTTATTTTTAAACGTAAATTTATAAGAACAGTGCACTAGAACAGCTTTCTAGTGCACATCTGACCGCAGACCGCACAGACCAACATAACTCTTATTTTGTTGAAACCAACAGCTGACCTCAGGCTTCTGCTCAAAAAAATGTAAATAAAAAAATAAGGCAATACATTCCCATGCTGGAAGTTTTGTTCTTTTGAATAGGTTATGGAGACGTATGTACACGATTTGTTTCATAATTCTTCACCTGTTATCTTCACTAATTTAATTTTGTAGTTATTCGCTAAAATAGTCAAAATAACTCGAGCTCTAGTTTCAGATTCTGTAAAGACAAATTCTGTACCTTCAATTATATTACTACAAATAAAGCATTTATCAATTGAGTTTATGAATCTACAAGGAAATTTCTCCTTACATCTTCAAACTTCAGTAACTGATGCAAATGACCTATCAGGAATATTTGTTAGTTTATAAATAGCATTTCTTTGAGTTTATATTCTGTGAACAAGAAACAATGTTTAATTTGGTGGTTCGTACTTTCTTCTTCTCTCAAGATATGTTCAGTCTTTCATTGATGTTTCTCCTCCTTTCCTTTGACCATATCATCTTGGCTCTTGGACTTACATCGGTATATACAAGATTTCCTTTCGAATGATCCTAAATTCCTCTATGTCACTTCTAATTTCTTAAGTACATTTAGTTTCTTAATGTGGTTGAAGCTTTTCTTCATCAATCTACAATTGCTTATTCAGAAGAGGTGACCTCATAACTTCTGTTTTCTTTCGTCTATTGTATCTTTAATCTTCTCCAAATGTTTGTATAGATCTTCATTATGATTTTCCTCTATGCACTCTCTGGTCTTCCCTCTCGTCCGAGGATCTTGTTTGAGATTATTTTTCTTCCTAATCCAGTTCCTCCAATTTCCCTTTCTTATTTAGGGTCAAACATTTTAACCGGCTTAACAGTCATGGTGTATTGTCCGATTTTTGAAAATAAAGACTTTGGTTAGGTCCAAGAAAGGTAATTGCATTTATTACATAGGAAAATTTTAAATAAATGCACTTACTACTGTGGTCACGACAGACCCGATTTAACAGTACTACAAATTCATCGAATTGACAATGAAAGTAATTTTCTCATTGGCATAGTTCAATTATGTATAGAGTTAATTCTTTTGTTTCCAGCATGGATGGTATTTTGTTGATTGATTAATTTGAACTGAAACTAGGCGTTCTTGACGCTTCTTAAAAGTTGACATTTTGGTATATTATTGTTAAGACCTAAGGAGTGCTTAAATTAAAATATATTCCTGTATGACAGTAGAATGATAATTTAAATTTTCACATATGGATATTTTGTATACAATTGAACTGTTTCAGTGCACCCCTCTGGACAAACTCTTTGTCGCAAAGACAGCAGAAACTCAAAGAAAACTCGAGATTTATATTTCTGTCAAATAAATTTGCATGTAAGAGATCGTACAATGTTCGCAAGTAATGTACGGTATCCAACTCCATAGTTATAAGCAGTACTTGGAGTTTTAACACAAGTATATATACAACTGAATAGGAAGTGTAAACTACAGAATTTCACTTTTTGAATCATGAATACATCGAGTCTGTTCACTGTAAGTTCCTCTGATATGAAAACGAAACGAACTCTCACTGGTACTTAAATTTATATTGTAGTGCAGTATTCTGGATGTATTTTATATAATATATCTGGTAGCAACGTTATTATGTTTGTAGTCTCAGCGCCTATGTATGAATGAAAACTTGTGTTCTAAATAACATAACATTCACATCGAAACCACAATAAAACGATATAACATAAAAGGAACTATTTATTTTTTATTCACTAAGTTAGTAAAGTGGAATGTTAATCCCTGAACTGCAACTGAATACCTGTACCACATATGTAAGTTAGTACTTCATTGTCAAGAATTGTTTCAATGAGAGGCAGTTTGTTGTTGCTTAGTGTTGGGAGCAATGTCAACAAGAATTGTGCAAGCTTTGTTTAATTTTGTTTTAAATAAAAATAATATATTGTATAATCAGTTCAGATATTCCTCCCTTGTTCATTCATAGTTATTGGCTTGCTGTTTAAACAGTCCATCATAAAAGTAAGTTTATGCGCGGTTATTGCTAACCCTCTCTTGAATGTCTTATATTACAGGGAGATTCTATTCGGGGGATTCTCACTCGCCCAGTCGCCTGTTCTGCGAGCCTGTCTCCCGCTAAGCACTTTGCCGTAATGCGGCCAGCGCGTGTTTTTGCACAAGTTTTTCTGAACTTTATGAAGGTGTTATGTATACACACACACTAATGTAATGAAAATGGCATAAGAACCACACACTGAGCACTAAACACGTGAAAAATTGACTAAACTGAACCTTACACTGATAAAGTTCTCAGCAGACTGCAGGGGAGCTTGTGACGCCGAGAACCGCATAACGGCAAATTGCTTGGCGGGAGACAAGCCCGCAGCGCAGGTGACCGGGAGAGTGAGAATCCCCCGAATAGATAAAATAATGTCCCTGTATTTATTCGCGACTCGCCCACGCTTAGCACGAGAGTGATTCTGATAGTTTTAATGATAATGCTTGTACACGACACTAGTTGTTTTTCCTCCTGCTGTGTGTAGTTCACAAGGAGACCTCACCAACATGCCCCCACCGACTTCATTCACTTTCAAAACACAATCAGGCCATGGCGAGAAACTTCATCGGTTCAAATTTCAAAGCGCAAATTATAACCAGTTCCATGAAAATGAAATTTGAATATTTCGAGAGTGCATCACAAAATCAGCATGCGACGCATTCCCATGGCAAATGTACAGCGTGAAGCACAAGTTCACCGTTTCACCAACTATTGATTTACGGATAGAACCTCCCCTCTATAGCATTTTCGTGGGTTTGTTTTGAGTTTCAGTTTGAACGGAGACCATACGTCTTACCACATAAACACCAGATATAAAGTGTCATCACAGCAACCAGTGTAACCAACTTACGTAACAGGACGTTTGCTATGAATCAACAAATGAGTGCCTTCTAGAGCAAGTAGTTACCGAGATACATTGTCTTAACTGAACAAGTGCTCACACGATACCTGGAGAAATGGTTTGTGAAGTAACATCTTTTCTTTACATGTATAAATACTGACAGGCATCCAAAAATCGATTAAACATTTGCGAGGGCTGTATATAACGAAGTAGCAATACTGATAAAACGCAATATTTAATTAACTGAAAATGATAACCTACAGCCTGTTTTCCAGTCATTGACCGGGTCAGGGATGTAATGAATGAAGCAGATATAGGTTGTTAGTACGATGGGGTCGCCACTCCCAAAGTGATTTATTAATGACAGAGATGCTATGAAATGAGAATGGAGAGTGTTGCTGGAATGAAAGATGACAGGGAAAACCGAAGTACCCGGAGGAAAACCTGTCCCGCCTCCGCTTTGTCCAGCACAAATCTCACATGGAACGACCGGGATTTGAACCATGGTATCCAGCGGTGAGAGGCCGACGCTCTGCCGTCTGAGCCACGGAGGCTATTTAATTAACCAACAAGTACAATTGTATTATACTTTGGCCAAATGTCGGGAAGCCGTTGAGGACCAGGACCGTTGACATGGTGTTCTCTGTTGATGACAGCGACAGAGTCCACTACTGCGCCGAGTACAGATGCCACGTCAGGAAATCGCCGGCCTCGGAAACAAGTCTGGTGAGTTGCAAGGGTGTTTCAAGATTTCCCAATGTCAATCTGATCTTGAGGAATAGACGAAGGTGCAAATCCGCAGTCTCGTTCCGATCCGCACCAAACGCCTTGGCCCATCGTGCAACCGTCCTATACAGTAATGCATTCTCGCCACAGATTTCACGTAATCCTCGATAGCATTCTGATGCATTTTTGCCATGTGCAATTTCGATTTCAATCCATAAACGGTGATCACCTTTTTAAAACTTGTTTTAGAGTGCTGAAATCGGCACTCTTCACTTCAACTCCACACAGCCCGTCAAACGCTCATTATACATCGACACAGCGGCATCTGACCGCTCCCATATCATTTTTGCGCATGCCCGATCTCCTGCGAGTGTCCGGACTACGTCACAGCCCTTGTACATCAAATTAAATGGGAGACCTGTTGTAATTGTCCATAAAAGTATAAAAATTTACTATTTTTACCAATACGACCTTTCGTACTCCCCTTTAAACACTTGATTCATATTCTTATTGACCAAACTGTACCACTCAGCGTGGGTCTAGTCGTGTACATTCACACTTACAAAATTTCTTTATCAAGATGCATAAGAACATACTAAAGGCAGCAAAAATTAATATAATGAGCACTATTTTCAAATTGAAACATTTATCTTATTCAGCATTGCTCAAGGCCTGAGGCAGCGTGGATGGGAGGTGAACAAAGAAGTTAACTGCATCTCTAACGACGACTCCACGAGAAGAGCGGATATCATAGCGATTAATAAAAAGAAGAGAATAAAGTGATGGTGTTAGATCCTACCATTCGTTTCGAGAAGGACCTGAACAAGCTCAGGATGTTAATATGGAAAAACAAGCAATTTATCCACCATGTCTGCCATTTCTATTAGCCGAATATAACATTCCTCTTAGTCAATGAGTTGTCAGAGGCCTCCTGCTTGTATCCAGAGCTATCCTGCCAAAGAACACAGCCACAATCCGCCAAAATTTAAAAATTAATTTTTTACTACATTATTGTAGATCATAAGAGATTCTCTGCAAATCATACAGTTACATTTATAGCCTACCTGAAGTCGTAATCTTCTTGCGATGAATTTTCCAGAAAAAAAATATTTCATTATTATAATAAGTTACGTATTCCGAACCTCTTTGATCAACCTCACTGGAGGACGGATAATTTATTTTTTAAAAATAAATTTTCTTACTACCTTTCAGGCACTTTGCATACGTCCCTTGTGAGTTTTGAAGGTATCAGAAAGATTTTTTTTTACGTCGCACCGACACAGATAGGTCTTATGGTGACGATGGGATAGGAAAGGCCTAGGAGTTGGAAGGAAGCGGCTGTGGCCTTAATGAAGGTACAGCCCCAGCATTTGCGTGGTGTGAAAATGGGAAACCACGGAAAACCATCTTCAGGGCTGCTGATAGTGGAATTCGAACCTACTATCTCCCGGATGCAAGCTCACAGCCGCGCACCTCTACGCGCACGGCCAACTCGCCCGGGCCAGAAAGAATAAAATACAGTAATAATGTTCACTTTTCCCCCATTAACACTGATTTTAGAGGAAAATTGTAATGAACTGATTATGCCTAATATATAACTTTACGCGTTTATTTTCCTTTCGATAATGGACAGTTTGAAAGAATTTCCCGGTGTTTAGTCAATGAGTAAGATAAAATGTATGATTAGTAATGCTCGACAACTGTGACACTGTTTTAAGAGTGACGCTATACTAATAGTCCAGTAAGGACGGGCATATTAGTGCTCATTTGAACAACAACCTGCCTCTCAACAATCTGCTAGATGAATAAATGTGTAAAATAAAATCCTGTTAATTTTTGGAACAATTTTGAAAACCTTCATACTGACTACATCTGTATGTAAATCAGTTTCTGTTAAATTCCATGTATACAGTATTTATGTGAATAATTTATGAAAATTAGCTTTGAAAAATGTTTTTCTTCTTGGCCAATTGGTCTACTACAGTCTATTTCTACCCTAACCTTCTAGTCACAGTTTCTTAATAAAGTTATGTTAACACTAACGATTATTTTTTGTCAACTTCTGTTAACAAAACTTAATTAGCTCTTCGTCCACGCCAAATTCTCTTTTTTTCAGGTTAAAGGTGGCCAAACACAAGATGGGACACCTGCCTTCGGGTCAGGGGGCTCGGGTTAAAGTTCCAGCCGGTCCGAGGATTTTAACTGCATAAGGTTAATTCCTTTGGCTCGGGGTTCTAAGTGTTTGTGTAAGTACACTTCTCTTTATCAAGGCTACAAATCACCAAAGAAACGCGCAACAGTGAAAACATCCCTCTACATAGCGTTCGCCTAGTAAATTGGGAAAGGAGCTATGGATAATACGAAACACATGATGGAGCATCAATTATGATTAAAGGTTTGTTCTATTATATACAGGATGTTCTCAAACGTGTGAGAACCGACCGAGCAAGTGGTTGTGCGGTTTGGGCGAGGTAGCTATCAGCTTGAATTCGTGAGATAGTAGGTTAGAACCCTACTGTCGGCTCTCCTGAAGATGGTTTTCCGTGTTTTCCCATATTCACACCAGGTAAATGCTGGTTAATTAAGGTCACTGTCACTTCTTTCACACTCCTAGTCCTTTTCTATCCCATCGTCGTCATAAGACCTCTCTGTGTCGGTGGGACGTACAGAAGGTAGTAAAAAAAGTGCGAGGAAATACGGCGATGGATAGTACATCCCAAGACAACACAAAAAGTCCCTATGGACGTATGTCGTAAGGTGTATCGTTTAAGAGTTACAGACTTTCCAACGTTGTACGTATTGGTAATACCTGGCGCATACAATATCGAGTAGCTGCCATAATCTTGGTGTACCAGCAGGGATATTGCATTCTAATAGAAGAAATGCTCGGAATGTCCACATGCACGTGTGAACACGCCGCCTCATTGACTGTCGGACACCTTCGAACACTCCAGATATTGCACGTTTTCAGTGGCAACGTCGTTTCACAAGCTGGGAAAGTACTGTAATGTCCGTAATGAATTACGAATGGTGTTTAAAAAGAAAATGTACTTCTACAACAACTTTTTTGGTTATCGTACTAGATTTTAAGAGCTGTCACCTTAAAGGAGTCCCCTCTACAGGCAATATGCCGTTCCCATCGTTTCTTAAATTTTTTTAAACGTCTCCTGGAACGCAATTTCTGGGATGGCATGCAGGTCTCTTGTCGCATTGTCCTGAATCTCCTCTATGGTTTGCAAACGATGTCTTTTCATCGTGGTTCTATGTTTGAGAAACAGGAAAGAGCCTATTGGGGCCAAATCCGGAGAATACGATGGATCGGGCACAACGGGAGTGTGATGTGTTGCTAGACAGATGTGGACAAGATGCCGCACATGAGCCGGCGCATTGTCATGATGCAACATCCAACCCTTTTTTTCAAAATATAGGCCTCCTCCTGCACACAGCATCTCTGAAACGCACCAGAATTCCTGGTAGAACTTCTTGTTTACCATCTGACCACGTTGTACGAATTCCTGATGGGCAACATCTTTTGCAGTCAAAAAACACAACTAGCATCACCTTGATCTTTGACCGATTCGTGCGGTTTTTGTGCCTTTTTTTTTTTTTTTTTTTTTTGACGAGGAGATCCTTTGCTAAGCAACTGACATGTCTCCGTGAAAGTTTTGTGTCAAGTTTGTAGCAAAACACGTTGTTCCTCAAGTTATTTCACTGTAAGTTTGGCACTAATTCGACGAGCTGTTCGTGCATGTGCTCACTTCACCGGCTGTGGCACGTCAGAGAGAAACGTGGCCAATGGCAGTTTGTTGGCTGAATCTGCCGCTACGTGCGCACAGTAGGCGCAGTGCTGTCCATCTGCCCTTTGACGCAATATTGTAAAAGTTCTGTTTCTTTTTTAACACCCGACATACGTGACTCCAGACTTAATACTAAATAGGAACTCTCTCTACATTTTCACCTAATAACTAAAACAGGCATTGCTCGAAAACGATCGACCGTACGGCAGGTGTTCACATGGACTTGTGCTGTTTTGGATTGTACTATCCAACCCCGACTAATTGCCAAATGTTTCAGAACACCTTGACTGTATTGGGGAGCTAAATGGTCGCCATCATTTGACGATGGACGATTTATTTATTTAATAAATTTCTCTCTGAAGTGGAAGACCTGATATCTGCAGAGTGGGAAAAATAATGCACGCTGGAAGAATATTTACAAGACTGTTGCGAGATTGACACTTTTTAATGAAGCGGAGAACTGTTTGTGATAGGAAGTGCTGGAAACCACGATTTCAATGCACCAATCAGTTGATGCCATATGTCTGCGCGTGCGCAACTCCCGCATGCTCTGTCCCGAGTACGTCGCCATTATGCATTAGGAAACCCCATCAGTACGTCCAAAATCTGTTGCATAATCTCAGGACTGGTGTGTGGTGTGCAATGTCTGGAGTCTGCGTCGTAACACGATTCTTTCACCAAACTGTTAATGCTAGCCGCTGTGTCCAGACACTGTTTAATCCATATGTGGATCAACTCACAGAAGATGAACGACAGCACTCACCGCCTTCAGAGCCTTGTTACGAGTACATGAGGTGTTCGGTGAAGAGAGGTCAGTGAGCAAAGGCTGTGCAATCAACTGGCCACCTCGGTCGCCTGATCTCTGCCCCCGTGATTTTTACCCCTGGGGCATATTGAAGGGTCAGGTGTACTCAAATAACCCTCACACATTAGAAGAGCTACAACAGAACATTTGCGTCTCACACTTTGATAAATAGAGCACAGCCCTTAATCGACGTCAACGCTATCCATTTTCAGCATCTTTATTAACAAGCGTCAATCCAGCGTCAGTGGTACTGTAAATACACTGACTGACAGAGCAAATGCAACACCAAGAAGGAGTGGTTAGAAAAAGAGATGAAAGTTGGGGAGAAAACAGAGACGGCACGGACGATTAATTGATGTTTATTTCAAACCGATATGCAGGTTACACAATGCGCACGGCATCGACTCAGTAGGATGTAGGACCACCGCGAGCGGCGGTGCACGCTGAGACACGTCGAGGTACAGAGTCAATAAGAGTGCGGATGGTGTCCTGAGGGATGGTTCTCCATTCTCTGTCAACCATTTGCCACAGTTGGTCGTCCGTACGAGGCTGGGGCAGAGTTTGCAAACAGCGTCCAATGAGATCCCACACGTGTTCGATTGGTGAGAGATCCGGAGAGTACGCTGGCCACGGAAGCATCTGTACACCTCGTAGAGCCTGTTGGGAGATGCGAGCAGTTGCTGGGCGGGCATTATCCTGCTGAAACAGAGCATTGGGCAGCCCCTGAGGGTACGGGAGTGCCACCAGCCGCAGCACATGCTGCACGTAGCGGTGGGCATTTAACGTGCCTTGAATACGCACTAGAGGTGACGTGGAATCATACGCAATAGCGCCCCAAACCATGATGCCGCGTTGTCTAGCGGTAGGGCGCTCCACAGTTACTGCCGGATTTGACCTTTCTCCACGCCGACACCACACTCGTCTGCGGTGACTATCACTGACAGAACAGAAGCGTGACTCATCGGAGAACACGACGTTCCGCCATTCCCTCATCCAAGTCGCTCTAGCCCGGCACCAAGCCAGGCGCGCACGTCTATGCTGTGGAGTCAATGGTAGTCTTCTGAGCGGACGCCGGGAGTGCAGGCCTCCTTCAACCAATCGACGGGAAATTGTTCTGGTCGATATTGGAACAGCCAGGGTGTCTTGCCCATGCTGAAGAATGGCGGTTGACGTGGCGTGCGGGGCTGCCACTGCTTGGCGGCGGATGCGCCGATCCTCGCGTGCTGACGTCACTCGGGCTGCGCCTGGACCCCTCGCACGTGCCACATGTCCCTGCGCCAATCATCTTCGCCACAGGCGCTGCACCGTGGACACATCCCTATGGGTATCGGCTGCGATTTGACGAAGCGACCAACCTGTCCTTCTCAGCCCGATCACCATACCCCTCGTAAAGTCTTCTGTCTGCTGGAAATGCCTCCGTTGACGGCGGCCTGGCATTCTTAGCTATACACGTGTCCTGTGGCACACGACAACACGTTCTACAATGACTGTCGGCTGAGAAATCACGGTACGAAGTGGGCCATTCGCCAACGCCGTGTCCCATTTATCGTTCGCTACGTGCGCAGCACAGCGGCGCATTTCACATCATGAGCATACCCCAGTGACGTCAGTCTACCCTGCAATTGGCATAAAGTTCTGACCACTCCTTCTTGGTGTTGCATTTGCTCTGTCAGTCAGTGTATTTTCCGGGCCAACTTTAGTTTGCTCACCCAGTATTAGATAGTAGTCCTACACCATTACTTTCCAAACTCATTCCATCGATACTCGACAATATACTCGAAAATACTGTGCGACAACCTACCCCTCAAATGGAACTACTCTCCATTTCACAAGGTTATTTATGCACCTTTCATAAGATGAAACCAACACACACACACATATATTTTACGTATTATTTACACTTTATATGAGATAAAAGAAGAGTTATTTACGTAACTAAAGTGATATTTACGTCCGAGCCTCTCGCAAACGCGGTTATTCGAAATGGGTGACAAACTTATCACTTTAGTGGCTGTTGCGTACAATACTACGGTGAATTTACTTATGATAAATTAAATATTTAATTATCAATAATAAAGACCTCCCCGGAATAAGGATATAATAAAAAATCAATGATTTTTCAGGAGAGAGGATAATTATTTTTGGATTCTATTTCATGGTATTCACTAGTTAAAGCAATCGGACGTGCAAGTGTACAAATGAGTTCATCCATTAAAAACAATATTTGTTATAACTGAAGATTTTAAAAATAATTAATTTGCAAGTATGTCTTACATTTATAGAACGTAGAGACCGCTCATAACTACACCAAAGAGACCGTCAATCAATTCTCATTATAGCCGATAGTCGCACAAACCGGTTATAACGACACCGAAGGGACCGTTAATCAACGCTTGTTAAAGCGAATCACACAAACCGGTTATAACGACACCGAAGGGACCCTCAATCAACGCTCCTTATATCCGATAGTCACACAAACCGGCTATGACACCAAAGGGATCGTTAAAACGCTCGTTATACCCGATTGCCACAAAAACCGGTTATAACGATACCGAAGTGACAGTCAATGAACGCTCGTTATAGCCGATATCCACACAAACCCGTTATAACGACACCAAAGGGACCGTCAATCAACGCTAGTTATAGCCGATAGTCACACAATCTGTTATAACGATACCGAAGGGACCTTCACTCAATGCTTGTTATAGCCGATAGTCGCATAAACTGTTTTGTTTTATTGCTAAAGACGTCACACCTGTAAGTTTTACTCTGCACACTTACATGCTTAAGTAACATAATTAAGTTAAATCTTCAAAGAAAAATACCAGTAACTGAAATAAGTACTGCATTTGTGGAGTAGGAATGCGAGGAATTTCACTGGCTTTAGCTTGAAAAGTAGATCCACTGATCTTTGCTGCTTAAACCATCTCATTAAAGATTATTCAATATCTTTGTGCTTAGATATTGTGGCACGCTTGATTCTTAAATAATTTTCTTCCAAAAGAGATTAGATTTTATTTCTGACCTTCGGAATTGCAAAAATCAATCAGTGTGATTCACCCAATTCCTTCCCGATGTTGACATTTTTGTTTCCCAATTTTCTAATCTCAATATTGTGTGACTTTTCGACAATATTAAACACTTTCCTTTTACTTTGTGACGTTTTCACAGCGATGCTTGCCTTGATTATTTAACAGACAGACTAAATTTCAATCTAGATTAATAAGCGTTACATTGTTGTCAGCATCCCCAAATACGTAACAAACAAAAATCAATATTGGATGTTATAACCAATACATTTCCCTAAAAGTGTGATAAGAAAATGTCGTTTTATACGATATGTCATAATAAGCGATGTCTTACTAAGCGAGTTGTTAAATGTAGTGTTTATATAGGATTGAGACGGGACTTGTTAGATATCGTCGTTATATCAAATATGTCATTATAAGCGATGTCACACTAAACGGTTTCGACTGTATAACAGAAGAGAAATCCTGTACAAGCAAATGCAACAGGATAGCAATTAATATTAGTGTAATAATAAAAATAACAACTATATGAATTTATCATTTAAAACAGACCATAAACGAAATCACACCTGCATTTTGCAATATGTTCTTGACATTTTTATTGTTATTATTTACTACACCTGATGATAAACCAACACAAGAACTGTCCATTATCGTGACTGATGTTCCATCCTTACACCACGGACGACAAAGTTCTGTTGGCTGTAAACCAGTTTGAAGATCAAATGAAATACATGAGATGACACCACAGCATAGATGTCTGAATATACATCCTATTTATACTGAAATCTCACTTTTCAAACATTTGTTGGTAGCTCTCTTATTCATGGGAGGTCTTCAAATTCTGACATGTCGCGACGCAAGTAGTCCATGTTTGATTCATTCAGTCGCACTTTTCTTATTTTGTTTTACTTGTGTGGCTATGAAATATATAAGAGGTGTGTACATGCAGTCATGTGGTGATAAAACATCAAAATTAATGTTATTTGAAGCATCGAACCGTCCGCTAAGTTACCAGAGTCCTAAATATGGTTGTCCGATCCTGCATTAATGATGGAAATACGAACTCGATCATATACTGTGATATATGTAATAGTTATCTGTTGGAAATGGATTAACCTATGCATAGTCAGTATGGTGATATTTCTTGAGCTGGGAATGGAGAGATTCCATTTTTGCTGTAGATGCGTACGGTGCTGCAACCAGATGGATAAACAGTTCAAGTAGGTTAAGGTATGATGATGATGATGATGATGATTATTATTATTATTCTTGTTTAAAGGGGCCCAACATCTAGGTCATCGGTCCCTAATGGTACGAAATTCAATGGCAATCTAAAAGTCCAAAATTCAAACCGTGATGATGAAGAACAAATAGATGAATGTGAATTTAAAATAATCAGCCGTTCCAACTCACAATACTGAAAGTTAAAAATAATTCCAAAATCGATCCTCTGATTAGAATTCAGAAATACGACGATGAAAAATGATTATGAACTTAAAACAATCAGTGGATCCGACCCGCAATATAAGACATGAAACTACCTTAAAACAATAATATTACAGAGCAAGGGGCTGCTTCCAAAACACAATCTTGAATCGATGATGTTCGTTATCTAAAGAGGTATAAAATCTAGGTCAATGGCCCCTCATAATGGTACTTATCGCTAGTAAAGTAGAACCAGTCCGCCTCTGTGGTGTAGTGGTTAGCGTGATTAGCTGCCACCCCCGGAGGCCCGGGTTCGATTCCCGGCTCTGCCACGAAATTTGAAAAGTGGTACGAGGGCTGGAACGGGGTCCACTCAGCCTCGGGAGGTCAACTGAGTAGAGGTGGGTTCGATTCCCACCTCAGCCATCCTGGAAGTGGTTTTCCGTGGTTTCCCACTTCTCCTCCAGGCGAATGCCGGGATGGTACCTAACTTAAGGCCACGGCCGCTTCCTTCCCTCTTCCTTGCCTATCCCTTCCAATCTCCCCATCCCTCCACAAGGCCCCTGTTCAGCATAGCAGGTGAGGCCGCCTGGGCGAGGTACTGGTCATACTCCCCAGTTGTATCCCCCGACCAAGAGTCTGAAGCTCCAGGACACTGCCCTTGAGGCGGTAGAGGTGGGATCCCTCGCTAAGTCCGAGGGAAAAACCGGACCTGGAGGGTAAACAGATGATGATGATGATGAAAGTAGAACCATGGTATTTCTCATGTAGCGGTACTGATCATAAGTAACGAAGACTCACAGTGTTCCAAACATTATGGTACTACTCACAAGTAATAAACGTCGCACAGGTAGTTACCTATGTTGTTCCTCACATAATGGCGCTACTCATAGGCAATACAAATCCATCGTGTTCCTCACATAGGTGTACTAATCACAGCGACTCTTACTATCCCGAGGTGTTCCTCACATAGTGGGTACTAATCACAGGGAACGCAGACCCACAGTGTCGCTCATACAGTGTTACAAATCACTGCTGCTACTAATCACAAACCTGTTGTGTACTTATGATAGTGGTATTACTCGCAGCTAAAAGCGACTCATGGTTTTCCCCGCGTGATGGTACTAATCACAAGTAGTTTCATGGTTCTAATTAAATCATCCCTTTGTCGTCCCTTTTAGTCGCCTCTCACGACAGGCATGGGGTATCGTGGGTGTATGCTTCCTCTGCGTCCCCCACCCACATGGGGTAGAGAGAGAGAGAAATGAATTAACGGTCGAAGAAAGTCAAGGGTCAAGGAGGGCCTGAAAATGAAACACATCCTAGGCCTCGAATGTTCTAATACCAAGGAAGGTAGGACAGGATAGATGAAAGTGAGGAGCCTGGTACAAATGAGTGGAATCAATGCAAGGCTCAGCTACGGTCCCCGTATTCGCCAACCCATACTCCAAAGTTCAGAACTCCTGGGGCTCTTTTAGTCGTCTCTTACGACAGGCAGGGATACCTTGGGTATATTATTCATCTGATTCATAATCTCTCTGGCTGATTTTTTACATTACTGAGAAGCGGAGTTCAACCAGTCAGAGACGATTTCTGATTTTAAAACAGAGCATGGGAAGTAATTACAGTACGGTTAAGGAGTAAAACAAACAGACAAACAAACAGATTTTCATTCTTGCTTTAAGTCGTTTATTCAGTCACCTGTGCTTGGTGAGTATTACAAATTAACTTCGTGTTATAACGAAAATGAAATAAATTAACTCTATTTTTTTAACCAGCAGACCACAAAAGCCCATTTAGCCACATATCTTCTTAGAGTGAAATCCAAAATTTGTTCAAGTCAACTTCTCGGTGTTTTAACTAAGTTCCTATCATTATTAAGTTCTGTCCATTCTTATGACCGTTTTCTGGAACGTGAGATATCGAACCTATAGCGGTATCGAATGGTTATCTTTTGTTTTGGCGTTGAACGACCGTAAGATACACTTATCAGCCCGATAAATCGCCTGCTAACTTAGAGGGCGCTGAGCAGGACATATTTATTTGTTAACTTGGTGGGCGCTTGCGCAGTACTTCAGTACTGGCAGCTAACATTGTGTTTCACAAAATTTTATATGGCTTTCTCATCTTCTTCCGACGAAGGAATTGTAGATATTTTTAACATTCTAGAACGACCACGATATGTTATCGTCGGCTTAATGTTCTAATGAAGTATAGTAAAAATGAATTCAAAGACAAGTGCAGGCTTAACAAATATACTGTCATACGTTTGGTTGAGGTTATAAGCGACAATATGCGTCCTGTGACAAACAATTTTCCATTCCCCCCTGTTGCTCAAATATTAATTACGATACCCTTTGATACTTAGTCTTATTTGTATCTGTGACTGCATTCGTGTCCACAGAAGCACTCGTACAAGTAACTTGAGTATGACAGATAATTACACATTTACCGTAGTAGGCCTACTTCAGGCCTGCCTGCAATGCCAGTGAGCATATACTTTTATCGTAACATTGATTTTAATTAATGATATTACATTACAAGGAACTAACAGGTTATATAATTATGTTAATTATCCGATATCTATCGTTATAATATGATTAAACAATGATGATATTTTGGAATACTAGGGAATAGATACGGTATATTTATTAGGCTCAGTGCAAACTGGATCGAACGGGACATGTGCTGCTAACCTAGCCTACCCCCATGACACTACAGCCCTGAAGGGCTATGGCCTACCAAGCGACCGCTGCTCACTCCGAAGGCCTGCAGTTTATGAGGTGTCATGGTCAGCACGACGAATCCTCTCGGCCGTTATTTTTTACTTTCTAGACCGGGGCCGCTATCTCACCATCAGATAGCTCCTGAATTCTAATCACTTAGGCTGAGTGGACCTCGAACCAGCCCTCAGATCCGGGTAAAAATCCATGACCGGGTCGGGAATGGAACCCGGAGCCTTCGGGTAAGAGGCAGGCACGCTACCCCTATACTAAGGGGCCGACGGCATGTGCTGTTGGTGTGCATAGTTCACTAGAAATCCTCAAGCAATGTCAAATTCTTCCGACTGTCCTTAAACACTACGAAACTGACACCCACGTCTGCAAGAACTAGTCGAATACCAATTTCTCGCTGCATGGCAAAGAGGATATAACAGGAGCTGTATGGAAAGCACAAATGCGATGCATACTTGTTAGCATGCGCCTGACAGTCTAGGAAACACATCTTATGCACAATAACAAAGCAGTGCGATGGGTGGCATGTAGTGTGTATTTACGAAACTTGATCAACGAACCAATAGCTAACAGTTCGATAAGTTAGCTGCTATTCCGCTGTGCAACGCAGCCAAGATTTATCGAGTCGACAGCTGTAACAAATCAATAGCTATCGGGCAGATATTTCACCATTCCAGAAACCGGGCATTATTCTTCCACAAGACAAAGATCAATAGCTTCCAATGAAACAAATGGATTTCTTATCTAGACATAAGTATTTTTGTTCTGATCTTGGAAGTACGTAACTTTCGAGTTCTCTGAGTAATATCAGATATTTGTATTTTTTTTAAATCCTCCAAATCAGAGTGAAATGTACTGAACAACATTTCACAGCAGCTCTGTTTCTATATCAGCGTCCAGATACATCGCGATACTCCCCAGTTTGGGAAACATTGGTCTAAAATAAATTTATTTATTTATTTATTTATTTATTTATTTATTTATTTATTTATTTATTTATTTATTTATTTATTTATTTATTTATTTATTTATTTATTTTAAGGCTTTGTATGTGGCGAAGTTATAGCTCACGGCCCTCAATTTCACTGAACCACAAAATGACAGAAAATGTGATCGGCTGAAAATGCCTTAGTCATCGAGTACAAGCACAAGCCGAAGTATGGATCACAGTACACTGGAGATTTTAGACTACTTAATACACCGAGGTTTATCTACGTTTTACATGCAAAAGGAAACACTTCTAGTATGCATTTAGAACGAGTTTTTCAATTATAACAATCGATAAAAAAAATTCCTGATAGCTGCTTCTCACCTTCTTAACAAAAGTACACAAATAGCATATTAGACAAATGTATTAACAGACAATGACAAAAATATTTTATTGGGACACACCATAGCACAGAGTGTTTGAAAGGTAAGAGCACATAACCTTACGGAAGATAAGAATGAATGCCCGCAGTTCACCTTTAAATTTAGTGAACTGTTTGTCTGAGGGAGGAGCATGAAGTATTGTACCTTGTTCGTGAGGTAGGTAGTAGCTTCGATTACCCCTCGACTTATACCACTCGCCATACAATGCTTCAGGTACCGTACGCGCACCTTTTAGCGATACATGGACACCCTCCTGCTGAATAAGTCGACCTCGGGTATCTTCGAGATTCGTATTGGCAACCTTTGAAACATCGCTGTGCGACATCTGGCATACACTTTACGTACTAGTACTGTTGTTGTTTACACAGCAAAGCCAAACTATAGAATTCATGCTGGGAACAAGATTCGCATCGGAAATGTTATATAATGTTATATAAAGTGTGTATGACACAGTTGTTGGTTTAAGATAATAAAGGTTTAGAAAATTCATATCGATCGATCGATCGATCATATTATCGATTTAATTCACATTTCATTTTCATTCAGTTGGCAGTATAACCGGAACCGTGAGAGCTCCCTCCTTCCTCCACCCCCCGTACAAAGAAATATCGCTAAAAGGTGCGCGGACTATAGTATGCATGCGTAATGTGTAAGAAGCAATTGTAAGTATATCACTGCAGTATTACTGTACACATCACTTCACTGCAGCTTCAGGAGGTATTCTTCATACGTAATGTGCAAGAAGCAATTCTAAGTATATCACTGCAGTGTTACTGTACACATCACTTCACTGCGGCTTCAGGAGGTATTCTGCATGCGTAATGTGCAAGAAGCAATTCTAAGTATATCACTGCAGTGCTACTGTACACATCACTTCACTGCAGCTTCAGGAGGTATTCTGCATGCGTAATGTGCAAGAAGCAATTCTAAGTATATCACTGCAGTGCTACTGTACACATCACTTCACTGCAGCTTCAGGAGGTATTCTTCATACGTAATGTGCAAGAAGCAATTCTAAGTATGTCATTGCAGTGTTTCTGTACACATGACATCACTGCGGCTTCAGGAGGTGTTCTTCATACGTAATGTGCAAGAAGCAATTCTAAGTATATCACTGCAGTGCTGATGTACACATGAAATCACTTCGGCTTCAGGAGGTATTCTTCATACGTAATGTGCAAGAAGCAATTCTAAGTATATCACTGCAGTGCTGATGTACACATCACTTCACTGCGGCTTCAGGAGGTATTCTTCATACGTAATGTGCAAGAAGCAATTCTAAGTATATCACTGCAGTGCTGATGTACACATCACTTCACTGCAGCTTCAGAAGGTATTCTTCATACGTAATGTGCAAGAAGCAATTCTAAGTATATCACTGCAGTGCTGATGTACACATCACTTCACTGCAGCTTCAGGAGGTATTCTTCATACGTAATGTGCAAGAAGCAATTCTAAGTATATCACTGCAGTGCTGATGTACACATCACTTCACTGCAGCTTCAGAAGGTATTCTTCATACGTAATGTGCAAGAAGCAATTCTAAGTATATCACTGCAGTGCTGATGTACACATCACTTCACTGCAGCTTCAGAAGGTATTCTTCATACGTAATGTGCAAGAAGCAATTCTAAGTATATCACTGCAGTGCTGATGTACACATCACTTCACTGCAGCTTCAGGAGGTATTCTTCATACGTAATGTGCAAGAAGCAATTCTAAGTATATCACTGCAGTGCTGATGTACACATCACTTCACTGCCGCTTCAGGAGGTATTCTTCATACGTAATGTGCAAGAAGCAATTCTAAGTATATTACTGCAGTGTTTCTGTACACATCACTTCACTGCAACTTCAGGAGGTATTCTTCATACGTAATGTGCAAGAAGCAATTCTAAGTATGTCACTGCAGTCTTTCTGTGCACATCACTTCACTGCAACTCCAGGAGGTGTTCTTCATACGTAATGTGCAAGAAGCAATTCTAAGTATATTACTGCAGTGTTTCTGTGCACATCACTTCACTGCAACTTCAGGAGGTATTCTTCATACGTAATGTGCAAGAAGCAATTCTAAATACTTCAACTGCAACTCCAGGAGGTATTCTTCATACGTAATGTGCAAGAAGCAATTCTAAGTATATCACTGCAGTGCTGATGTACACATCACTTCACTGCGGCTTCAGGAGGTGTTCTTCATACGTAATGTGCAAGAAGCATTCTAAGTATGTCACTGCAGTGCTATTGTACACATGAAATCACTGCGGCTTCAGGAGGTATTCTTCATACATTTTGTGCAAGAAGCAATTCTAAGTATATCACTGCACTGCTGATGTACACATCACTTCACTGCAGCTTCAGGAGGTTTTCTTCATACGTAATGTGCAAGAAGCAATTCCAAGCATATCACTGCAGTGCTGATGTACACATCACTTCACTGCAGCTTCAGGAGGTATTCTTCATACGTAATGTGCAAGAAGCAATTCTAAGTATATCACTGCAGTGCTGATGTACACATCACTTCACTGCAGCTTCAGGAGGTTTTCTTCATACGTAATGTGCAAGAAGCAATTCCAAGCATATCACTGCAGTGCTGATGTACACATCACTTCACTGCAGCTTCAGGAGGTATTCTTCATACGTAATGTGCAAGAAGCAATTCTAAGTATGTCACTGCAGTGTTTCTGTGCACATCACTTCACTGCAACTCCAGGAGGTGTTCTTCATACGTAATGTGCAAGAAGCAATTCTAAGTATATTACTGCAGTGTTTCTGTGCACATCACTTCACTGCAACTCCAGGAGGTATTCTTCATACGTAATGTGCAAGAAGCAATTCTAAGTATATCACTGCAGTGCTGATGTACACATCACTTCACTGCAGCTTCAGGAGGTATTCTTCATACGTAATGTGCAAGAAGCAATTCTAAATACTTCAACTGCAACTCCAGGAGGTATTCTTCATACGTAATGTGCAAGAAGCAATTCTAAGTATATCACTGCAGTGCTGATGTACACATCACTTCACTGCCGCTTCAGGAGGTATTCTTCATACGTAATGTGCAAGAAGCAATTCTAAGTATGTCACTGAAGTGCTATTGTACACATGAAATCACTTCGGCTTCAGGAGGTATTCTTCATACATTTTGTGCAAGAAGCAATTCTAAGTATATCACTGCACTGCTGATGTACACATCACTTCACTGCAGCTTCAGGAGGTTTTCTTCATACGTAATGTGCAAGAAGCAATTCCAAGCATATCACTGCAGTGCTGATGTACACATCACTTCACTGCGACTTCCGTAAATATGCATGCGCAGTGTGTAAGAAGGACTTCTAAGAACATAACAATATAAGAGATGCTGAATTGAGTTGATGAGAGGACGACGATTTGGACAAATCTGACCAGAAGAAGAGATTGAAAGATGGAACTTATTCAGCTAGTTTATGAAGGTGGTGTAGAGAATATGAACTGTCAGGGTAGACCACGTCAGGCGGCCCTGCTGTGTAGAGATAGCGTGCCTACCTCTCACCCAGGGGCCTCGCCAGATCAGGGATGTTTAACTGTATTTCAGGGCTGGTTCGAGGTCCACTCATCTTAACAACTGCATCATCAGTCCTACTTTACATCGAGTGGAGACAAAGATTTTCCAGACCTTTTCGTGGAAAAATATGCAAAGCGATGGTGGAATAATGTTAATAAAAATGCCGTTTTTGACATAAAATCGTAAATTTGGAATCCTCCACAACAAAAACAAGAGCCAATTCGATAAAAATAGAAGTCATTTCTCAATTTATCTCCGGCATAATACAAGAAACTGGTTCAAACATCCTCCACAAAGGACTTAACTTTTGAGCTGTGTTTTATTATTATATTATTATTGTTATTTTTACTAATTGCGAACCATCTGACCTTTCCGCGGTGGGGGAGAAGGATTGCGTGTCCCAATGAAGAAGATATCCGAGTCACAGGTGCAACCATATCAGATGGGTATCTGTCGAGAGACCAGGCTAACAAATGGTTCATCGAAAGGGGAGTAGCATCCTTTCGAAAGCTGCAAGGGTGGCAGTCTAGATGATTAATGATACTTAACATGGCTTAGCTGTGTTGGTACTGCTACATGGTTGAAGGCAACGGGAAACTACAGCCGTAACTAACTCACGAGGACACGCAGTTCTTTCTGTATGAATGATGTACTGATGATGGCTTCCCCACGGGTAAAATATTCCGGAGGTCAAACAGTTCCCTATTCGGATCTCCGCGTGGGGACTACCCGAAAGGGGGCAGTCTTCGGGAAGATGTATACTGACATTCTGCCAGTCCGAGCGTGGAATGTTAGAACTTTGAATCGGTGTGGTAGCTTAGAGAATCTGAAAAGTGAAATGGATAGACTAAAGTTAGATGTCGTTGTTATAAGCGAAGTACGTTGGCAGGAAGAGCAGGATTTTTGGTAAGGTGACTACACAATATTGTCAACACAAAATCAAACAAGGGAAACGCAGGAGTTTGTTTGCTAATTAATAAGAAAATAGGGCAGCGGGTAGGCTACTACGACCAGCATAGTGAAAGGATTATTGTGTCAAGATTGACACCAATCCAGTGCCCACCATAATACTGCAGGTCTATATGACTACTAGTTCAGCGAATGATGAAGAAATCGAAATAATATATGAAGAGATAGAAGATTTAATACAATATGAAAAGGTGACGAGAATCTAATTGTGATGGGAGAATGTAATTCAGTGGTAAACCAAGGAAGAGAATGTAACATAGTAGGAGAATTCGGATTGGGACAAAGGAATGAAAGAGGAAGTCGGTTGGTTGAATTCTACACCGATCATAATTTAGTCCTTGCTAATACCTAGCTCTAATACCATAAACGATGGCTGTATGCGTTGACAAGACCTGGATACACTGGAAGGTATCAAATAGACTTCATTATAATTACGCAGAGATTCAGAAACCAGGTGTTGGATTGCAAGACTTTCCCAGGAGCAGACATGAACTCTGACCACAACTTGTTGGTCATGAAATGCCATCTGAATTTGAAGAAACTGAAGAAAGGAAGGCACGCAAGGGGTTGGGATCTACACAAATTGAAAGACAAGAATGTGCGGGATTGTTTCAAGGAACATGTTGCACAAAGGCTACATGAAAAGGCTGAAGGAAACACAACACAGGAAGAATAGATACTCGTGAAGAATGAGGTCTCTAGGGCTTCTAAAGAAATGTTAGGAAGAAAGGAAAGATCAACTAAGTATTAATGGATAACTCAGCAGATACAAGACCTGATTGATGAACGACGAAAGTACACGAATGCAAAACACGAAGAGGGCAAATAGAATACAGGCGATTAAAGAATGAAGTGAATATAAAGTGCAGGACAGCCAAGGAAGAATGGCTGAAGTAGAAGTGCAAGGGTGCTGAACAGGTTGTATGGTCCTACGAAAGGTAGATGCTGCATACAGGAAAATAAAGGAAACTTTTGGAGAAAGGAAAACTAATATGAATTATGGATATTAAGAGCTCAGATGAAAAACTACTTGTAGGGAAAGAAGACTAGGCAGAAGGATGGCAGAAATATATTCAACAGTTTTATCAAGGTAAAGACGTAGATGGTATGGTTCTAGAACAAGAAGAGGCTGTTGATGGTGATCTAATCTAATTTCGTGTGGCTATTTCTAGCCGAGTGCAGACCCTCCGGTGAGGGTGGGCGGCATCTGCCATTTGTAGATAACTGCGTGTTATTGTGGTGGAGGATAGCGTTATGTGTGGTGTGTGAGTTGCAGGGATGTTGGGGACAGCACAAACACCTAGCCTCCGGGCCATTGGAATTAACCAATGAAGGTTAAAATCCCCGACCCGGCCGGGCATCGAACCCCGGACCCTCTGAACCGAAGGCCAGTACGCTGACCATTCAGCCAACGAGTCGGACGTTGATGGTGATGAAATGGGAGACCCAATTTAGAGGTCAGAATATGACAAAGCTTTGAGAGACCTAAATAGGAACAAGGCACCTGGAATTGATGTCATTGTCTCTGAATTGCTGACTGCCCTAGGAAAACCCAGTAAGGTGAGGTTATTCCATTTATTGTGTAAGATATACGAAACAGGAGAAGTGTAATCCAATTTTCGGCAGAATGTCGTTATACCTATTCCCAAGAAAGCTGCTGCTGACAATTGTGAAAACAACCGCACCAACAGTTTAGTATGTCACGCCTGCAAAATGTTAACACGTATTATTTACTGAGCGATGGAAAGACAAGTGGAAACCGAGTTGGGAGAAAATCAATTTGACTTCATAAGAAATGTAGGAACACGAGAAGTAATCCAGACTTTACGTCTGATCTTAAAGGACTGAATTAAGAAGAACAAACCCACAAATATGGCGTTCGTAGATCTAGAAAAGGCATTTGATAACGTTCATTGAGCCAAGCAATTTAAAATTCTGAAGGTGGTCGGGATCAGATACTGAGAACGAAGAATTATCTACAATCTGTATAAAATCAGCCTGCAGTGATAAGAATCGAGGGCTTTGAAAAATAAACAGGAATCCTGAAAGGAGTGAGGCAGCGTTGCAGTTGGTCTTCCTTCTTTTTCAAAGTTTATATACAAGAGACAGCAAGGAAAATCAACGAGGAAATTTGGAAGGGAATAATAATCCAAGGAGAGAAAATAAAAACCATGAGATTTGCTGATATTATTTTATCTGAGACTGCAGAAGATCTGGAAGAATTGCTTAATGGTATGGACGGAGCATTGAGTAATGAGTACAATATGAAATTAACTAAGTCCAAAACAAAAGTAATGGAGTGCGGTCCAACGAAGTCAAGTGATACAGGAAATATTAGATTAGAAAATTAAGTCTTAAAGAAAATAGATTAATTTTATTACTGGGGTAGAAAAATAACTAACGATGGCGGAAGTAAGGAGGGCATAAAGTGCAAACTAGCATATGGAAGGAAGGCCTTTCTAAAGGAAAGAAATTTGCTCGCTTCGAACATTGATCTAGGACTTTATTTTTTATTTTTTTATTTTTTGCAAGTTGCTTTATGTCGCACCGACACAGATAGGAAAGGCCTAGGAGTGGGAAGGAAGCGGCCGTGGCCTTAATTAAGGTACAGCCCCAGCATTTGCCTGGTGTGAAAATGGGAAAAAAACGGAAAACCATCTTCAGGGCTACCGACAGCGGGGTTCGAACCCAATATCTGCCGGATGCAAGCACACGGCTGTGCGACTCTAACCGCACGGCCAACTCGCCCGGTGATACATGAATTAGAAAGATATTTCTGAACACTTTCGTCTGGAGCGTGGCATTGTATGGAAGTGAACATGGACGATAACGAGCTCAGAAAGAAAGAGAATAGAGGCTTTTGAAATGTGGTGTTACAGAAGAATGATGAAGGTGAGGCGGATAGATCGAATCACGAATGAAGAGATACTGAATCTAATTGATGAGAGGAGATCAGTTTGATTAAATTTGACCTGAAGAAGAGATAAAATGATAGGACACATCTCCAGACACCCAGGATTTGTGCAGTTGATTTGGGGGGAAGTGTAAGCGGTAAGAACGGTAGGGGTAGACAAAGGTACGAGTATGACAAGCAGAGTAGAGTAGATGTAGGATGCAGCAGTTTCGTGGAAATGAAAATGTTAGCACATTATAGGGTGGCATGGAGAGCTGCATCAAACCAATCTTTCTACTGATGACTGAAACTTTATTATTATTATTATTATTATTATTATTATTATTATTATTATTATTATTATTATTGCATCCATTTAGGAAGGCTCGGCTTGTGCCCGTAACATCATGGGCTGACTCGGCCTAAGCAAGGAGTCCTCGTCTTGATTTTGAAACTATACAGGTACAGGTAAACCCCGTTATACGCGGATTCGTTATCCGCGATTTCGCATATACGCGATTTTGGTTTTAAGTCCAGTGCTACCATCTGTTAACAGTACGGGGAAGCGGGTACAGACATGCGTGCCAAACGGCGCAAGCGCATCTCTACGCGCATCTTGTTTCGTATTTGTCGAGACGTGAATCGTCAGTTCCGGTCAGTAGAACTGTTAAGTTGCACTTGACAGGTTTCGTATTTAAAATGCCGGGTAAAAGGAAAGAAAGTGTGTCCGTCGAAGGAAAGAAGCGTGTACCAAAGTCGCATTCGTTAAAAACAAAATTTGAAGTTTTGGATCGCTGTGAGAAAGGTGAGCGTATTGTTGACATGCAGCATGCGTTGGGACTTAGTGAGTTCGCTGTGAGAACTATTCGTGACAATGCGGAATTAGTTCGAAAAACTGCTCAATCATCTACTAACTTAAGTGTGACTAGAGTGACCAAATCTCGCTCGGAAGCGATGGAAAGAATGGATTGGACTGAGCATCACAACCAAAAACATATGCCTCTTTCTGGAGCTCCTGTTCAAGCTATGGCCAAGAGCTTGTATGAAGAATTTAGTTTATTACCGTGTTTTTCAGTGTTAAACTTTTAAGTGCATAAAGTTTGCATTAAAATGCGTTTCATAAACATGATGTTTATTTTTTATAAAAATACTAAAAATATCTGCTGTTTTAAACTTAATATGCGAGTCGATGGGAACCTAACCATATATTTTACATGTAAAATGACTCTCGATATACGCGAATTCGGTATCCGCGGCAATTTCGCGGAACGTATCCATCGCGTATAACGAGGTCTACCTGTATCTACAAATATTTACAACAGAAATAATTACAACATAGGCTACATATATATAACAAATGAGCACAAAAGATGTCACTGAACACTTTTCTTACTACCCCTTTCTGGGAATCAGTCCTTCAGTACCACCGCGATTGCGACCTCAGGAACGATCTCGCATTGTGGCAGGTGCTATGGAGGGTGGCTTTCAGCAGTTCAACATATGTGTGGTGATGGAGGTTAAATGCGACGAGGGAGCGGTGTACATTTTTCGGAATAGCACCAGTATATTTTATCACTGGCCAGCTGCATGTCTAAGTGGTTAACGTGCTGGTCTTTGGTCTGATTCCCGGCAGGGTCGGGAATATAAACCATAATTGGTTAATTCCGCTGACACGGGGGCTGAGTGTCTTCATCATACTTCATCTTCATCATGACGCGCAGTGTCTTCATCATAATTTCATCTTCATCATGACGCGCAGTGTCTTCATCATAATTTCATCTTCATCAAGACGCGCAGGGCACCTACGGCAGTCAAATCAAAAAGACCTGCATCTGGCGAGCCGAACACTCCCGGTACTAAAAGCCAAACGACCGGGCGAGTTGGCCGTGCGTGTAGAGGCGCGCGGCTGTGAGCTTGCATCCGGGAGATAGTAGGTTCGAATCCCACTATCGGCAGCCCTGAAAATGGTTTTCCGTGGTTTCCCATTTTCACACCAGGCAAATGCTGGGGCTGTACCTTAATTAAGGCCACGGCCGCTTCCTTCCAACTCCTAGGCCTTCCCTATCCCATCGTCGCCATAAGACCTATCTGTGTCGGTGCGACGTAAAGCCCCTAGCAAAAAAAATAAATAAATAAATAAATAATATACCAGAAAGGAAGATTATACCCAAGTAGTCAATTATATGCTGAAGGAAATATATTTAATGTAAGACAGCTCTATGCCCTTGAAATATACAAATATATTAACAAAAACAAAAATATAATTGAGAACATTAAACATGAATATTCAACACGCAGTAAGATGAACCACCGTTGTATGTTATACAAACCCAAACTTAGCATAACAAAGCGCAATTTCTTGTACTTCATTCCAAAATGTTTTAATGTCCTTCCCGGTTCTTTACAAACTACTTCATTAGGTCAGAAAATGAGTCTGAAGTGTCTTAAATCCTTTGTCAGGGATAATAAAACTGTTATTGAAGAAATAACTAAATGAGAATATCACGTCACCATATCCAATTTCTATTCAATGCTCTACCATGTGCTGTTGATCATATCCGTCATTCACTCATACCCATACTCGTACTTCAGGCATCATTTTAAAATATATTTCTCACTATGTAATTAATATTCTAAATTACCACACACAAGGTTTCACCTTACGTGGTATTTTACTGATATCTACTCGACTCTGTTGAGGTTGGTGTGATTTTGTATAATAATAATAATAATAATAATAATAATAATAATAATAATAATAATAATAATAATAATAATAATTTAATGTGTGCAAGAGATAGTTGCAAGTTCAATTTATTTTAAGTATTAATATGTTAATAATAATACTACTACTTCTGTAATATATGTGGTTTAGTTACAAGATAATATTTATCAAGCAAGAATGTTATTAGAAGAGTTATGTATATATAAAACAGAGTCCTGTAAATATGTAAACGACATGATGAATGAATAAATACTACTACTACTACTACTACTACTACTACTACTACTACTACTACTACTACTACCAGTTCTGAGTATTTCGATACCTTTGTGCCCATTATTGTTTGCATATTGGAGGTATTTGGACAAGCAATTTCAATAAGGTACGCGTATCTTTTTGATTTATCTATTAAAATAATATCTAGCCTATTGTTGCTGAGCATGACATCGTTTATGACATCTCGTCCCCTAGAAGCTTGTATAGAGAGTTTCCCAGAAAGGGTGCAAAGTGTGCATTTCCGATATGAAGAAATCCACATTAACAGAAAATATCTGAGTGGATGATTTTAGGTATCGGATCATGTCGAAGCTTATAATCAGTGTTGGCCAAGAGTGGGCAGACAGAGATGACATACTGTATGGTCTCTCTATTTCTGGAACAGCGGCGGCAGTTTGTTTGTCTGTGACAACTGCTGGATCATTCATGATGAATCTACGGTATTTCTGTGTAACAATTACTTGCTCTTGGATGACTGAAATAAATTCTTCTGTTTCTGGGAAAAGACCAGACTATCATCATCATCATCATCATTATCTACATATTTAAAAGGTTTACTACCGAGCTCGATAGCTGCAGTCGCTTAAGTGCGGCCAGTATCCAGTATTCGGGAGATAGTAGGTTCGACCCCCACTGTCGGCAACCCTGAAAATGGTTTTCCGTGGTTTCCCATTTTCACACCAGGCAAATGCTGGGGCTGTACCTTAATTAAAGCCACGGCCGCTTCCTTCCCACTCCTAGCCCTTTCCTGTCCCATCGTCGCCGTAAGACCTATCTGTGTCGGTGCGACGTAAAAAACTGGCAAAAAATATAACAAAATAAAAGGTTTACTAAAAAGAGATTTGTCCTGTCCATCGGGCCGTTCTACTAGATTGATTATAATGCCAATTGCTTTACGTCCCACTAACTACTTTTACGGTTTTCGGAGACGCCGAGGTGCCGGAATTTTGTCCCGCAGGAGTTCTTTTACGTGCCAGTAAATCTACCGACACGAGGCTGACATATTTGAGCACCTTCAAATATCACCGGACTGAGCCAGGATCGAACTTGTCAAGTTGGGGTCAGAAGGCCAGCGCCTCAAACGTCTGAGCCACTCAGCCCGGCTCTAGATCGATTGGCTTCCTTCTTTTTTCACTCATTCCGCTATTACCTGCCGGTGAATCATCAGACGTTGATAGGTCTCTGAGTTCAGTCGACTGTAAGTAAACTTAAAAGCATATCATTAAATGACTCCAATAATTGTAGGCGAAGGCTTACACTAACCCGCAACGCATTCTGTACGTAACAGGTTGCTAAGCGACTAACACTTTTCATTAATATTCAGAGATATGTGACTCTCATCCTTCGTAATGTGACTGCGTGCAAGCCAGAGAGTATACACTTCCTCTGATCATGAAAGAATACTATTCTCTGCCGGATAGTCTCTGGTTCTCCGACCTTCACCAGCCTCTAAATATACTCAACAGATGGCAGAACGTTCCTAATAACTTACAGTCTACGTACGTACAGACGGGAAGGTATCAAGTGGACTGGCGTTCTGTATGATGATTAATAAAGCGCAGGTACAAACTCTTGACAATGTGGGTATCTACTTACCCGAACCAGAATTCAGTCACGGCCAATATTGTATGTTGTACTATATCGGACAAAATCGTTTGAAAATGTTAAGGTCCAGATACGCCCGAATGATCGAAGCACAGTGAATATTGTATGGAGAAAAAAGTGTTATAGCCCGCCTCTGTGGTGTAGTGGTTAGTTTCATTAGCTGCCACCCCCGCAGGCCCGGGTTCGATTCCCGGCTCTGCCACGAAATTTGAAAAGTGGGCTGGAAAGGGGTCCACTCAGCCATCCTCAAAGTGGTTTACCGTGTTTTCCCCACTTCTTCTCCAGGCAAATGCTGGATGGTACCAAACTTAAGGCCACGGCTGCTTCCCTCCCCGTTCCTTGCCCATCCCTTCCAATCTTCCCATCCCCTGCAAGGCCCTGTTCAGCATAGCAGGTGAGGCCGCCTGGGCGAGGTACTGGTCTACCTCCCCAGTTGTATCCCCCGACCAAATGTTTCACGCTCCAGGACACTGCTCCTGCGGTGGTAGAGTTGGGATCCCTCGCCGAGTTCGAGGGAAAAACCAACCCTGGAGTGTAAACAGATTAAATAAATAAATAACATTAAAAAATGTTAGACCGCCTCTGTGCTGTAGTGGTTAGTGTGATTAGCTGCCACCCCGAGAGGCCCGGGTTCGATTCCCTGCTCTGCCACGGAATTTAAAAAGTGGTACGAGGGCTGGAATGGGGTCCACTCAGCTTCGGGAGGTCGACTGAGTAGAGGTGGGTTCGATTCCCACCTTAGCCATGCTGGAAGTGGTTTTCCGTGGTTTTTCACTTCTCATCCAGGAAAATGCCGGGATGGTACCTAACTTAAGGCCACAGCCGCTTCCTTCCCTCTTCCTTGTCTACCCCTTCCAATCTTCCCATCCCCCGCAAGGCCCCTGTTCATCAGAGCAAGTGCGGCCGCCTGAGAGAGGTACTGGTCATCCTCCCCAGCTGTATCCCCGTCCCAGAGTCTGAAGCTCCAACACACTGCCGTTGAGCCGGTAGAGGTGAAATCCCTCGCTGAGTTTGAGGGAAAAACCGAACCTGGAGGGTGAAGAGATAAAGAAGAAGAAGAAGAATGTGCTATAAACTAGTGTACATTACGAATGAATCAATTATTATTTGCCGGTATTCAATTTTCATAAATGTTCCTACAGTCAACATCTCCAGTAAAGACATCTCCGAATAAAGCCAGGAGAAAAATTGTGGGCAGCCAGAACAAGTCATCTGCCAGCTGAATGCTTTCTAACCGGACACAACTTGGACTGGATCACATGGAGATCACTGAACTGGTTAAGAACAGGTGTTGGAAACTCTAAGGACAAGCTAGTGAAATGAATGGGGTATTTGGATGTATCACCACTATGTGAATGCAGAGAGGTGCAGACTACCAAGAATGAGTGTCAGTGCTCGTGTTGCCCTGATTCTTGCAGTGAGGAGGATTTGCTAAAGACACAAGGAAACGAAAGCCTCCGTGGCTCAGGTGGCAGCGCGCCTGCCTCTCACAGCTGGGTTCCGTGGTTCAAATCCCGGTCACTCCATATGAGATTTGTGCTGGATGAAGGCTTTTCACCGGGTATTCCAGTTTTCTCTGTTATCTTTCATTCCAGCAACACTCTCCACTATCATTTCATTTCATTTCATCTATCAGTCATCAATCATTGCCCCAGAGGAGTGCGACAGGCTTCAGCAGCCAGCACAATTCCTATCCTCGCCGAAAGACGGGGCTTCATTCATTCCATCTCTAACCCGGTCACTGACTGGAAAACAGGTTGTAGATTATTATTATTAATATTATTATTATTATTATTATTATTATTATTATTATTATTATTATTATTTCTTTAGTTTACCTGAAAATTCTCTTCCCAGCTGCTGTTTAACGAAAAATTGTTAATCAGACCCTACATTTAACAACTTGTCTTACAGGTTGACTGGAGTGAAAGTTGGCAGACTGGTTCCAGAGGAGCCAGAAGAACATCATGGTCTTGCTCGCTGCAAAACATCAGTAAATAAAGTACGTCACAAAAGAATTGTTTAAGGTGCATGGCTTTATTTTTCTGGAAGGAGGAAAGTTGTTTGGTTGCAATGCTGTCATAAATCTGCTCTCACGGAGGGAAACACTAGCATTACCAACTCCGGAGATTTAGTAGACAGGACGACGTTAGCGTCGATATTGGGGACGCTCATACAGTCCCCTCAAAGAGTCAGGGCTGCGGCAGGCATTACGACACAAATAGTGCGCGTGTGTGTGTGTGTGTGTGTGTGTGTGTGTGTGTGTGTGTGTGTGTGTGTGTGTGTGTGTGTAAGAGGTTCATTGTAAATATGTGAATGAATTTGGAACTTAAATGCCACAATGACTGGTTTCTTCAAATGAATATTTCGTTTGTGTAGAAAACTCGAAAATATACGCTGCCATGTCCGCACCCAGGAATTGTTGTCGGTGGGGTTTGGGTTGGAGGGGGGAGCTTCCGAAAACAAAATCTATAGTAACAAATATTTTATTACTTTCAAATATATTTTACAGAAAGGAAAGTTTGAGCTTTACAGCAGAAAACTCAAGGGGTGAAGTAGAAAGGTAAATTCATAACAGTCTGGTGGACAGAACACGCTTTAACAGGTGCGTGCCGTGCGACACAAAGATTTGTTTAAAAATGCAGGTAACAATACTCTGCAAGTATTAAAAATATTTAGAGCTTAGATTTTTTTAAACTCCTAGCTGTTCGATAACATGAATATGTGTTTAAATCTATTTTTAAGGTGCAAAGAGTATTAAGAATATTTTTAAAACGAAAATCAACATTTCTATTATTGTTTTCAGTAATTTTTTTACTATATTCATAGAGAAACATGATGGTACAGATTTTGTAGGTTAAAATCACTTGTTTAGTTTGCAACGCTGGTAATTTCACGATTGAAAAAGCCTAAATAGTGTAAATGTTTTTAACATTGGCACTCGAAATTAAATTATGGTTTCCTTCTGGGAACCTTTTTATGATATAAAGGCCAAAGACAGCCATTTATACAAGTTGAAGCACAAGCTTCCCCTAGCGCACCGTCACTGCATTGCCCTACATAAGAGGCTTGGAGTGGTAACTAAACGGTCGCTGGATGCAGAGTGGGTCTCATCCCGTAAGTGGCCACGGCTAGTACGTGGTCCAACAGCTCTGCACTCCGACCGGCCAACCGAGCAGAGGAGCGGTGGCGGCTACGGATCTACGCCTCTGCGTTCGGGAGACGGGACAGGACTGAACCTCACGGCTGGCCCCAACCGTCGGCTGTCCTGAGAATGGTTTTCCATTCTCGTGCACTGAGGTAAATGCGGGGACAGTTCGTAGTATAGGCCACGGCCGCCAACTCCCTTACCTTCTCCGAGCATCTCCTTCACCGCAACAAAATCCTCCCGCCTCAGAGATGGCGTTGCCATCTAAGAGGCCCGCCTCCCCCTCCAGGGGGAGGAATGAACATATATTAGTATTAATAGCAGTAGTATCCGAACGGCACACTAGCCACCAGCGTCTTGGAAAGGTGTAGCAATCCAAGAGATGAGCCCACTGCTACAATGGGACGAAACGCTGGTAATTTCACGATTTTTTTTCTTTTTTTTGCGTCGCACCGACACAGATAGGTCCTATGGCGACGATGGGACGGGAAAGGCTTAGGAATCGGAAGGAAGCGGCCGTGCCCTTAATTAAGGTACAGCCCCAGCATTTGCCTGGTATGAAAATGGGGAACCACGGAAAACCATCTTCTGGGCTGCCGACAGTGGGATTCGAACCCACTATCTTCCGGATGCGAGTTCATAGCTGCGCGCTCATAACCGCACGGGCAACTCGCCCGGTAATTTCACGATAAAAGCCTAAAAAGTTTAAATACTTTGCAAATGTTTCTTTTTATAAAATTTCTAATTTATTTTAGGCTGTTTCAAAACCCGTATGTGTTGTTTAAATTTGTCAAGTTCACTTATTTCGGAGAGAATATGAACCCTCCTGGATATGGCCTTGACCCGTGCTTTATATCCAGTACCCGTAGCGTATAGGGGCTGCCTGGCCAAGGCGGTAAGGCGTGCTCGGTTCGCGCGGAAGGACGTGGGTTCGAATCCCCGTCAGGAAGTCGTAAAGTTTCAGAAACGAGATTTCCACTTCCGGAGGTGCATATGGTCCTGAGATTTACTCAGCCTACACTAAAAATGAGTACCAGGTTAATTCCTGGGGGCAAAGGTGGCCGGGCGTAGAGCTAACCACTCTACCCCATCACGCGCCGAGGTTAACAATGGTGGAAGCCTTTACCTTCCACTCCTCCAAGGGCCTTCATGGCCTGTACGGAGGTGACTTTGCTATGTATTGCTTACCCGTAGCGTATACAAACCACGAAGTTATAAACGTGTTGTGCAGCAATAAAACTGTACGGAATGTGCAGAAAACAAGAAGACGGTTCAACTCGGAAGAAGAACTACGTAAAGAAGGCCCTTGTTAATGAAAAAAATGTTGCTCACTTCGAACATTGATATAGGAATTAGAAAGATGTTTTTGGCCGGGCTGAGTGGCTCAGACGGTTAAGGCGCTGGGCTTCTAACCCCAACTTGGCAGGTTCGATCCTGGCTCAGTCCGGTGGTATTTGAAGGTGCTCAAATACGACAGCCTCGTATCGGTAGATTTACTGGCACGTAAAAGAACTCCTGCGGGACTAAATTCCGGCACCTCGGCGTCTCCGAAGACCGTAAAAGTAGTTAGTGGGACGTAAAGCAAATAGCATTATTAAGATGTTTTTGAAGAATTTTGTAAAGAACGTGGCATTGCACGGAAGTGAAATATGGACAATAACTAGTTCAGAATAGAAGTTAGGACCTAGGGAAGGTTTTGATTCCCCTCCCCAAAGGGGAGAGGCGGGCCACTTAGAAGGTGACGCCTTCTCTCTGGCCAGGAAATACAAGTTTTGAAATACGGTGTTGAGTTGGTAGATCGAATAAGCAATGGAGATATACTGAATTGAATTAGTGAGAGGAAAACAATGTGGCTATATTTGACCAGTTGAAGGGATGGAATGAATGAGCACATCTTAAGACATCCAGAAGTTGTTCAGTTGATCTTTGATGGAAGTGCAGGTGGTAAGAACGGTAGGGGGTTGACCAAGGTATGATAAGACAAACAGATTAGAGCAGATATACGATGTAGTGGTTATGTAGAAATGAAAATGTTAGCGCAAAATAGGGCTGCTTTGAGAGGTGCATCAAACCAGTGGACCGATGACCAAAAAAACAACATATATGCTATAATTTTACAAAATGTACAAATTGAACAATCCTGTTGACTAGTTAATAGCAAGGATGTCAACCTCCTAGATGGAGAAGGATGACAATAAATACACAGGGATCAATGATTCATGCTTGCAGTTAAAAGATGAGCAATCGGACTGCTAATCTTCTGTATAACTTTGACAGGATTATCAAAAATATCGCATTCAACTCGAAATCTAGATTTTCTCTACGGGCTATTGAATACTGTACCACAGAACTGATTATTCATGAACTCATGAAAGTTGATCGTGGCACTGAGGATTTGGACCAAACTGTTTCAATTTCGTGGAATATACAGTTGCACAAATTTCTGAAAATATCAGGCTTGTACAAAACTAAAATGTAGAACAAGTCACAAAATTTCCCTATCTAAGAAGGATTAGCACACATGGAGATAAAGACGAGGAAAGCGTCAGCCAAACAAGCGTTCATCAAGAAAAGAACATTTTTTTTCTATTTACTTTACGTCGCACCGACACAGATAGGTCTTATGGCGACGATGGGATAGGAAAAGCCTAGGAGTTGGAAGAAAGTGGCCGTGGCCTTAATTATGGTACAGCCCCGGCATTTGCCTGGTGTGAAAATGGGAAACCACGGAAAACCATCTTCAAGGCTGCCGACAGTGGGACTGGAACCCACGATCTCCCGATTACTGGATACTGGCCGCACTTAAGCGACTGCGGCTATCGAGCTCGGTAAGAAAAGAAATTTGATGACAGGAAAGCACATTAAAGTCGGAAAATCTTCGTGCTGCTACACGATTGTAAATCCCGGATATTAAATCAGCAGAACATAAAAAGGCACAAGCTTTCAAATGTGGATCTTGAGGGTCAGTTGGACGGAAAGGAGATCCAATGACAGCATCCGGAACAAAATCAAAGACAAGAGAGAGCTTCTCAAGATGATGAGGAAAAGGACGGCCAAATTCATTGGGTAAAGGTAATGAAATGAAATGGCGTATGCCTTTTAATGCCGGGAGTGTCCGAGGACATTTTCGGCTCGCTAGGTGCAGGACTTTGATTTGACACCCGTAGGCGATCTGCGCGTCGTGATGACGATGAAATTATGATGAGGACGACACACAGACACCCAGCCCCTGTGCCAGCGAAATTAACCAATACTGGTTAAAATTCCCTTTCCTTCCGGGAATCGAACCCGGGACCCCGATGACCAAAGGCCAGCACGCTAACCATTTAGCCATGGATCCAGAGTGGATAAAGGTAAGAAGATGGAAGGAACCGGATGTGGCCTATGAATAGGAAATGTACCGGTATTCGCCTGGAAGTAAAAATCGGAAAACAGAGAAAACCATTCTCTGAACAGCTGACTGTGGAATTGAAACCCACTCGCCTCCCGATTGAAGAGCTTGGCTCCATAGCCGTAGAGCGATAGCACGCGGCTACTCCGCTCGAGAAAATTTGAAACAATAGCAGCTTTTAAGTCCGGCCGTATGGCTAAATGGTTAGCGAGCTGGCCTTTAGTCACAGGGCTCCCATGTTCGATTCCCGGCAGGGTCGGGAATTTTAACCATCATTGGTTAATTTCGCTGGCACGGGGGCTAGGTGTATGTGTCGTCTTCATCATCATTTCATCCTCATCACGACGCGCAGATCGCGTACGGGTGTCAAATCAAAAGACCTGCACCTGGCGAGCCGAACATGTCCTCGGGCACTCCCAGCACTAAAAGCCATACGCCATTTCATTTTTTATCAATCTTTAAAAAAAAATCATAATTATTGTTCTTCCTTATTTGCACAATTTTCATATATAAACTAAACTCGTGTCCCCAACCCGAGGTGGTCCATTTTTTTTTTTTTTTCAGGCACACACTCAATGAAGCTCAGCTGCACGTACCTTTCAGACAATATACCAGCACTCCTGCTATTATTAAATTTCTGGCAGTAGGCCAAAGCGAATCGAGCCCGGGCCTACACAGTATACACGTTCATTTTGGAAGAAATATTTCACAACTAGCACAGGTTTATTTATTTATTTATTTATTTATTTATTTATTTATTTATTTATTTCACTTTAGCAGTGACGAAATTTAGGCTCGTTGCCCTCTCTTACACTTAACCACATAAATTACAAGATAATACAGAGATATATAAAAGAAATTGTACTATTCTATTATAAAAATCAAAGATAACTGAGCTAAATAACAGATTTGAAGATCATATAATGAAGATGCTGGGGGTGTACCTTATTTAAGGTCACGGCCGCTCCTTTCCCACTCCTAGGCCTGTCCCATCCCATCGTCGCCATAAGACATGTCTGTGTCGGTGCGACGTAAAGCAAGTAGTTAAAAAGAAGAAAGCAAAGCAAAGCAAAGCTCAACAGATAAAAAATTTTTAAAAAAAATTCGCAGAATAAAAGTTAAAAAGAAAGAGTGAAATCATAATGAAAAAGTGATTTACAAACTGAAAAATATAAGCAATTCATAAACAGAACACAATATATAATAAAGTAGCCAAAATACAGGAATGGCCATAAACATTGGTCTATGTTGGCCTACATAAGTTAAAAGCTAAAATATTACGTACATATTTACACTATTACGATTTAAAAAAGGTCTCTGTGTTTATGGAAAATCTCTTCTTCAAGCACCAGTGACTGTCTTTATGAAAGGAAACTGTTTCCGAAAATCTACGCGGTTTTTGAACATTTTTGAACACTTTTCCTTTACATTCAAGTGATGCTAGGTAGCCTATGACTACAGTCGTTACATTACAAAAGAACGCTAACATTTACATTCATCGAATATGAACCTCGAACAGAGAAATAAAGTTTCTCGAAAATGATGTAATGTAGATAACATCTGCAAACACACCTTCTGTCAATTCTCAATATAAAGAGACATACCATTCGCACTTTATAAATGGTTCTGTTGGTGTATATAAAACGAAGTTGCTGAGGATAAAATTTTTAAAATCAATAAATGTTCACATGCTTAAAAACCAACCTGTCATTATGGCGTCCTGAGAAAGATTTCCAGGACTAAGGGATAGGGTTTCGAAAAACGGGATAGTGCTGTATTTCACGGACCGTATATGAACCCTATATCTGTGTCAGTTCAGCAATCCCCGTCGAGTCATGTGTTGTTTTGTATGGACGATTAGAGAAAATCAGCGTTTCGCTGTTTGGAAGCGGCTTCAATTGGGAAGCAGACGAAGAACATGAGGAAGCGAATAAAAAAAAATGGTGTCCAATGTCCCCTGGGGGAAAATGAAATATATTTTTCAATAAATGAAAGCAATCAAAGGCATTGATGTTGACAATTGGGCTGCAGTGAGACTTGATGGTAGAATGAGTTCTTGATTCAAAGTAGGGTTATTTACAGGGTTTAGACAAAGCTAAGGATGTAATCCTTCACCGTTTTTGTTCATTGCTGAAGTGGATCATCTACTGGTAGGTATAACGTGCCAAGGTGGGATTAATAATATTTGTTTGCTTTACGCCCCACTAACTACTTCTACAGTTTTCGGAGACGCCGAGGTGCCGGAACATAATCCTGCATAAGTTTTTTTTTTTTTTACGTTCCAGTAAATCTATCGACACGAGGCTGGCGTATTTGAGCAACAGGATCAGACCTGCCAAGTTGGGGTCAGAAGACCAGCACCTCAACCTATTCCGACGACTAGGTAATGGCAGACTGTGCTGAAAGCCTGCAAGCTAATGTCTTGGATCTTGAAAGTAAGTGCAATGAGTTTGAAATGAAAATTAGCCTTTTCAAGAAGAAAGTGAAGTCAGTAGGTAAGAAACCCAAGAGATTTGAATGTCAGGTTGGGAATACAAAACTGGGAAAGGCAGTTCCAGTATTTAGGATGTGTGTTTCCCAGGATGGTAGTATAAGTTAGTAAGCGAGATTGAATCAAGGTGCAGCAAAGCGAATGCAGTGAGCTCAGAGTTGCGATCAACAGTATTCTGTAAGAAATAAATCAATTTCTGTACAAAACTATCTTTACACCGGTCTGTTTGCAGACCAACTTTTCTTTACGGGAGTGAAAACTGGGTGGACTTATGACATCTTATTGATAAGCTATAAATAACAGACATGAAAGTAGCGAGAATGATCGTTGATAATAACAGGTGGGAACTATGGCAGAAGGGTCCTCTGAATGAGGAGATAAAATTTAAGTTAGAAATGAACTCTATTGAAGAAGTGGTACGCATAAACAGGCTTCGGTCGTGGGGTGATTCGAGGCGAATGTAGGAGGATAGTTTAGATAGGAGAATAATCGATTCTGTTATGGAGGGAGAGCAAGACGACGATGACTAGACGTGCGGAACTAAACGAGGGCACAGAGCTGATTATAAACAGAGGTTTGTGATGGCGTTTAGTAAATTCACAGAGGCTTGCAGACTGAACGCTGTAAGGCATAACATTTCATAATGAGGATTATTATTTTATTATTATTATTTTACAACTTGCTCGCACCGACACAAATAGGTTTTATGGCGACGATGGGATAAGAAGGGCCTTAGAGTGGAAAGCAAGTAAGGTACAGCCCCGGCATTTGACTACTGTGAAAATGGGAAACCACGGAAAACCATCTTCAGGTCTGCCGAGTGTGGCGTTCCAACTCTATCTCCCGGATGCAAGCTCACAGCTGCGCGCCTCTAACCGAATGGCCAACTCGTCCGGGATATTATTATTATTATTATTATTATTATTATTATTATTATTATTATTATTGTCCGCCTCTGTGGTGTAGTGGTTAGTGTGATTAGCTGCCACCCCCGGAGGCCCGCATTCGCTTCCCGGCTCTGCCATGCAACTTGAAAAGTGATACTAGAGCTGGAACGGGATCCACTCAGCCTCGGGAGGTCAACTGAGTGGAGGTGGGTTCTATTCCCACCTCAGCCATCCTGGAAGTGGTTTTCCGTAGTTTCCCACTTCTCCTCCAGGCAAATGCCGGGATGGTACCTAACTTAAGGCCACGGCCGCTTCCTTCCCTCTCCCTTTTCTATCCCTTTCAATCTTCCCATTCCGCCACAAGGCCCCTGTTCATCATAGCAGATGAGGCCGCCTAAGACATATACTGGTCCTCCTCCCCAGTTGTATCCCCAACCCAAATTCTCACGCACCACGACACTGTCCTTGAGTCGTTAGAGGTGGGATCCTTCACTGAGTTCGAGGGATTAACCAACCCCGGAGGGTAAACGGATTAAGAAAGAAAGATTATTATTATTATTATTATTATTATTATTATTATTATTATTATTATTATTATTATTATTATTTCTTAACAACACTTTCCTCAAGTTAACTATTAAGCTACGTAAACCAGGTATTCGTATAACGATACAAACTTACCTTATCGTTTGCTGTTGTAGCTTAATGGATCATATTTTCCCCACTTCAAAACCGTGATGGTGGGTGACTGTGAAACAGCGAGATAAAAGCAAGTACAGTGTATTTCTCTGTGAATGTTTGAATAAATAACTTTAAGGTTATGTTGCAATATCACTACCATTAACATACTCGTTAAGAAGTTAAATTATTACATGTGTTTTGAAATGGCCAACAACAATTATTCAACAACACATTGACGGTAGCATTTTACATTTCTGGCTTGACTGTACGCTTACCGAGTTGGGGGCGTGTGTAAGCACACAGATAAACTGCCACCTAATGCGGTCCAAACTACCATCTAAATATCCGCCAGCACCGCAACGAAACTAGCGGCCATATTTAAAACGATGATGGACGTTGTGCGCGGTGCAATTGTCATTTGTCACCGGTCTAGTGTATGTGTGTGCTTCTAATCTGATAGAGGCGCTGAACGGGGGCATGTTTGGGGACCAAACTACGTGTATACAGACCGTGCAGAAAATATACACCTAACTATTGATACCCTCAGAATGTATTTATTTATTTATTTATTTATTTATTTATTTATTTATTTGTTTATTTATTTATTTAATCGAATAACACTTTTACAGAGCACGTTAAATCAATACTTCAATTTCTGCTCTGGTCCTTCTCCCTCTCCGCCCATGTATGTTACATTCGTTCTAAGCTCTATTTCTGGAGCTGTTCTATGATGATGATGATGATGATAATGATGATGATTGTTTTTTGTTTTGCCTGGCTAAGCGGCTCAGACGGTTGAGGCGCTGGCCTTCTGTCCCCATCTTGGCAGTTTCGATCCTGGCTCAGTCCGGTGGTATTTGAAGGTGCTCAGATACGTCAGCCTCGTGTCAGTAGATTTACTGGCACGCAAGAAAACTCCCGCGGGACTAAATTCCAGCACCTGGACGTCAGTGGAATCATGGTCAATTTTCGTCATCATTCGTTTTAGATTCTAGTAAGTGGAAACACTTTGAAGTTTTAATTATCGTATCATTTTGTTACACCTCGTACCATTAGGTGCCGATGACCTATCTGTTAGGCCCCTTTAAACAAAAACAATAGTTAATAATAATTTAATGTTATTTGCTTTACGTCCCACTAACTACTCTTTTACGGTTTTCCGAGACGCCGAGGTCCAAAGGAGTCCAAAATCCAGGTCGCCGGCCGCTCATAATTGTACTGAAAATGAAAACCTACAACCTGTTTTCCGGTCATTGACCGCGTCAGGGATGTAAAGAATGAAGCAGATATAGACTGTTAGTACGATGGGGTCGCCACTCCCAAAGTGATTTATTAATAAATTATAGATGCTATGAAATGAGAATGGAGAGTGATGCTGGAATGAAAGATGACAGGGAAAACCGGAGTACCCGGAGAAAAACCTGTCCCGCCTCCGCTTTGTCCAGCACAAATCTCACATGGAGTGACCGGGATTTGAACCACGGTATCCAGCGGTGCGAGGCCGACGCGCTGCCGTCTGAGCCACGGAGGCTCCCTCATAACTGTACTAATATAATAATTTCGTGTGGCTGTTTCTAGCCGAGTGCAGCCCTTGTAAGGCAGACCCTCCGAAGAGGGTGGGCGGCATCTGTCATGTGTAAGTAACTGCGTGTTATTGTCGTGGAAGATAGTGTTGTGTGTGGTGTGTGAGTTGCAGGGATGTTGGAGACAGCACAAACACCCAGCCCCCAAGCCACTGGAATTAACCAATGAAGGTTAAAATCCCCGACCCGGCCGGGAATCGAACCCGGGACCCCCTGAACTGAAGGCCAGTACGCTGACCATTCAGCCAACGAGTCGGACATAATTGACTAATAAGTGGTAAAGTAGAACCTTGGTGTTGCTCCTATAGTGGTACTAATCACAGGTAAAATTAAATGGCGTATGGCTTTTAGTGCCGGGTGTGTCAGAGAACATGTTCGGTTCGCCAGGTGCAGGTCTTTGGATTTGACGGCCGTAGGCGACCTGCGCGTCGTGATGAGGACGAAATGATAATAAAAACACAACACATACACCCAGCCCCAGTGCCAGCGAAATTAACCAATGATGCTTATAATTCCCGACTTTGCCGAGAATCGAATCCGGGGACCCCTGTGAACAAAGGCCAGCACGCTAACCTTTCAGCCCTGGAGCACTCATCACAGGTAATATACACCCATGATATGTAAACACAATGGCACGACTCATAGGTAACACAAACCCATGGTGTTTCGCACATAAGGGTACAACTCACAGTTAACGCAGACCCATGGTGTTCTCCACATGTGTATGTTGGGTATTCAGCCCGAAGGTTGGTTGGATCCTCAACAGGTCCACCATTAGCTGTCATAGATTGCCTAGGTGTCACTGAAGAGGCGTACTAGGGAATTGAGGAGTGAGGTAGTTTCCCGTTGCTTTCCTCACTGGGCCAGAAGTTGCTGTTGCATATCAGTCTGCCAAGCCCACTGAAATGCGTGCACCAACCGACCCTATGAGCGACATTTTCACACCATTCATAGCAGGGACTGGCTGCATAAGGAATGGCATTACTAGCATCACTCATACCTCAGCCACTTTCACATTGTCAAAGCCAAGGATGAGACCGAGGCAGGTCAATGAAAGTAACAAATTTATTCTAGCCCATACCAGAAGACATAGTGCACTGTAAACATTACATCTTGCCAGCAGTTCTTCACATATTGGGACTAATCACGGGAGCCAGCTAAACCCGTGGTGTTTCTCATAAAGTGGTACTACCCCATCCTGAACACAGTGGAACCTAATTTGAAATGCTACGTTCATCTTCTTTGCTCTTGCCTCCAAATTGTGTTTTTCGTTCTTGTTCATATTTATCCATTCACCTATATATTTGAAGAAAGGGTTTTTTATTTATTTATTTATTTATTTATTTATTTATTTATGTATTTATTTATGTATTTATTTATGTATTTATTTATTAGCTGCCTCTATCGATCAGGGGTCGGCCTCCGAATCCCAATATAGCGGGTTCAAACCCGGCAGAGGTAGTCGGATTTTTGAAGGGCGGAAAAAAGTCCATTCGACACTCCATGTCGTACGATGTCGGCATGTAAAAGATTTCTGGTGACACATTTGGTGTTTACCCGACAAAATTCTTAAATCTCAGCCACAGAGGCCCAAGAAAGATTCGGTTAACTCTGTCATCTAGTAGGCCTGGAGTAAAACGGAACATTGAAATTGACGAACAGACAGGCAAATGACGTCAAATTGAAATGTCTGCACACGGTAGCTGAGGTCGTATTTCTTCCTCTACCGATTGTCCCACACTGTGGGGATCGCTGGTGGATTTGGCCCTGTTTTACGGCCGGATGCCCTACCCGACGCCAATCCTATGTTGAGGAATGTAATCGCTATTAATAATAATAATAATAATAATAATAAAAATAATACCAGGCGAGTTGGCCGTGCGCGTAGAGGATCGTGGCTGTGAGCTTGCATCCGGGAGATAGTAGGTTCGAATCCCACTATCGGCAGCCCTGAAGATGGTTTTCCGTCGTTTCCCATTTTTACACCAGGCAAATGCTGGGGCTGTACCTTAATTAAGGCCACGGCCGCTTCCTTCCAACTCCTAGGCCTTTCCTATCCCATCGTCGCCATAAAACCTATCTGTGTCGGTGCGACGTAAAGCCCCTAGCAAATAATAATAATAGTAATAATAATAATAATAATAATAATAATAATAATAATAATAATAATAATAATAATGTCCGCCTCTGTGGTGTAGTGGTTAGCGTGATTAGCCGCCACCCCCGGAGGTCCGGGTTCGATTCCCGGCTCTGCCACGAAATTTGAAAAAGTGGTACGAGGGCTGGAACGGGGTCCACTCAGCCTCGGGAGGTCAACTGAGTAGAGGTGGGTTCGATTCCCACCTCAGCCATCCTGGAAGTGGTTTTCCGTGGTTTCCCACTTCTCCTCCAGGCGAATGCCGGGATGGTACCTAACTTAAGGCCACGGCCGCTTCCTTCCCTCTTCCTTGCCTATCCCTTCCAATCTTCCCATCCCTCCACAAGGCCCCTGTTCAGCATAGCAGGTGAGGCCGCCTGGGCGAAGTACTGGTCATTCTCCCCAGTTGTATCCCCCGACCAAGAGTCTGAAGCTCCGGGACACTGCCCTTGAGGCGGTAGAGGTGGGATCCCTCGCTGAGTCCGAGGGAAAAGCCGACCCTGGAGGGTAAACAGATGATGATGATAATAATAATAATAATAATGATAATAATAATAATAATAATAAATGAAAAGTGTGGGGAAACAGCAATTGCAGTGACTTAAAGAAGAATGAGGCCAGAAAGAATAACAAAGATGTTCGCATTCCAGGAGAACAGGAAAATTCAAGTCTCATGGATGAAAGAAATTACTTTAAAGGTATGGTCAAATGTTCCACCTTTACAATACCAAAACTTTTATTATTTAATTATTTAAATAACATTTTCAAAAAATATAACGGAACATGTTTCATCTATCTTGTAGACATCATCAGCCGAAAAGTTTTAAGATCAAGCACAAAGGTCAAGGACAAAAAACAACACATTAAAATAATTCGGATTGCCGAATGCGTCAGTTAAAATAGTGAAGAATGTGCTGGAATGTTCTGAGCATAACACTTGAATACTGTTAAAAGTGAAATTAAAAAATTGCACACATGAGATGATTCAAAAAACATTGGTATTAAAGTCCTTCTTGACTTGATGGTGCTGTATTGACATACAGTATTCCGATGTGCCGGTAAAAACTTGATAATAAGGAGCACAATGTTTAGTTCCAGTAGAATAAAGACGATCGATAAACATGTGATAAACATGAGTGAGGAGTCCAGTAAAAAGATGTTGACAAGCTTTTACCGACACATCGGAATACTGTATGTCAATACAGCACCATCAATTCAAGAAGGACTTTAATACCAATTTTATTGAATCATCTTATGTGTATATTTTTTTAATTTCACTTTTAACAGTATTCAAGAGTTATGCTCAGAACATTCCAGCACATTCTTCACTATTTTAACTGACGCATTCGGCAATCCGAATTATTTTAATGTGTTGTTTTTTGTCCTTGTCCTTTGTGCTTGATCTTAAAACTTTTCGGACCGGGCGAGTTGGCCGTGCGAGCTTGCATCCGGGAGATAGTGGGTTCGAATCCCACTGTCGGCAGCCCTGAAGTTGGTTTTCCGTGGTTTCCCATTTTCACACCAGGCAAATGCTGGGGCTGTATCTTAATTAAGGCCACGGCCGCTTCCTTCCAACTCCTAGGCCTTTCCTATCCCATCGTCGCCATAATACCTATCTGTGTCGGTGCGACGTAAAGCCCCCTAGCAAAAAAAAAACTATTCGGCTGACGATGTCTACAAGATAGATGAAACATGTTCCGTTATATTTTTTAAAATGTTATTTAAATAATTAAATAAAAAACTTTTAGTATGGTAAAGGTGGAACATACGGGCTTTACAGTATAATGAAATTCATTTTATGCGATGAAAGAAATTAACCACGACTTTTAAAAATTGTGGGTCAAAAAGTAGATGCAGGAAAATAGAAAACTGATTAGGAAGAAAAATGTGGAAGCGAATGATCTGTCTTAGGTGAAATCGAGAACAACGAGGTTGTTCTCAGAAGAGGAAAGAGGGAGAGAATGAAGGAGTACCAATAGACGGAATAGAAAGGAACTGCAATCGTACCCAAACGAGAGGAAATAATATCAACATATAGGTTGGCAAAGTACTGAGTGGAATGGCCGGTTTCGAAGCTCTGCATTTGGGAGGCGCGTGGGTTCGAGCCCCATCGTCGGCTGTCCTAAGAATTTTTTCCTGTGGTTTCCCATTTTCAATGCCGGGACAGTTCCTATTCGGAGGCTACAGGAGATTCCTTTCCACTTCATTACCCAATTTCATTAACCCCCATTCATTTCATTTTCAATAACTCCTCAACAGAGTTTGGCGTCAGAAAGGGCATCTGGCCGTAAAAACTAGACTTAATCCCATTAGTGCTAATTCCAAAATATTTGGGTTAATGCCAGAAAGATGAAGTTCTGTTATATTTCAGCATGGTGTTGTCTGGTACAATCGATGCCACAATCTTAACAACAAACGATAGGTGTAGGAAATGTTTTCAGAATAGCATTTACTTGTCCTCGCCGTCAAAGAAGAGGGAAGAAAGCCACTATTTTCGCGGTTTATGTACAGAAACAAAAATATTGTATTTCTTTTTATCGAGCAAAAGGAAGTAACGAGGAAATTAGTGTTCGAGTCATCCCAGGAAATCAAATTATACAGCGAGGGTTGCCGGAGAGAGCGCGGTATTTATGGCCGATACGATCCTGCTTTATGGGACAATACTAGGAAAGAAATTCGATTACAGAGATTTGGTTCAGTTAACAGGGTCACAGAATACAGTGTTCACAGCTCCAAAAGTGACGTGCGGTTTCTTCCATTGGTCTATGCAGCAGTGTGGAGCGACCTCCATCCCTTTTATCCAGTGGCGGCTGGTGTAGAAAATCAGTTGTAATCCAAGTAATAAAAATATTTACAAACATATGCGGTTTTCAAGAGGCTCTCCACTGAGTTTCCCATACTGAACAAATACGCAAACAACCCCAACACATATACGCATTCCTCATACAAAACTAATTAAACACATCTGCAATGACAAAACATTCATGAACTCAGAAACACTTAGGTGTGAGCGCGTAAAAAATAGAAGTTATCAATGTTACCAAAGTCAGTGAAATAAAACCAGCAACGTCGTAATGCAAAATTATATGCTATGCTGTTATAGTGAAATTTATAAACTAGACATTTGGTAATTAAAGAAAATCACAATATCATGTCCTCCTTTTGGCAACGTAAAACGTACAGTTTGGTTTACAAATGTGGCTACGTGGCAAGTTGGGAATATTAAAAGACCTGACGGGAACAGCTGATGGCTTCCTCTACAGTATTTTGTTTTCCCGTTTGCTTTGAGCGATCCCCTCTTAAATACTACCGCTGAGTCAAGAGGGTGCAACCTGCAATTGTGACCAGTGCTGCCTCTCTGTGCACGAACGTAGACTCACTGTGAAGTGATGTGTTGGCTGTCCTGTCCACAGCACATCTGAAAAGTTGGGCACGCATGCGCAAAAGTCAGAGTTCCTGCTTTTTGGCAAAAAGCAGAGAAATTCTCTCTGAGCTGTGATCTGCACAGCACCCGGCGTGGAGCGCACAACTAGTTACCTGGTTGTGATGGCAGTTGAATGATTCCCTATTCTTTGGCTGGCTTATTTTTCAATGCACTGTATTTGGCTGTAGATAATGAAGTAATTTATTTTTATCTCCGATAGCTCAAAATGTTAGAGAAAGGTTTTGCTTTTCAACTACGGGCATATGACTTAGATTATAGGCCTCTTTAAACAACAATCATCATGAACATCGTCTTTTTTTTCTTCTTTTACTACGCTATTTATTTTACGTTGCACCGATACACGGGCGCTTTCCTGTCGTCGTTGTCGACTCCAATTATACTGTTACATAACAGCCTTTGGTAACCCCCTTTCGGTACTTCTCGGAAGGAACCAGTGAGTCAGCCGACAGGAGAGCTCCCAACCGGTCTTGAGGGCATGGCCGGCCTTTCCGTGTATTGTTTTCGTCGTCTGGCTTACCTGCCAGCTTCTTAGACATTCGATGGAAATGTTTTACCTCTAGCCTTCTCGCGAATGTTCTGGTTTCTATAACCCGCGCTATAAAAAGGAAGGCTAGTCGCGGACAGTCGTGAGAGTTGGGCTCCGTGGTGGAGCTATAGTCAGTGTGACACTCAGAGGTTCGGGGATCGGTGGCAGCGCTGAGGGCGATAGAGGTGTCGCAAGTGTCCCACCGAGGTCTAAACCAGGAGCTGTAATTGTTGGTATCGGAGTGTCCAGAGAGTGGCTGGACTGAAGACGTGCGGAGCAGAAGACTCTACTACCTGAGAGTAATGTGTATTTGTATATTTCTGTGGATTGAGGATCGCCGTGAATAGGCGAGGGAAGCCTCTATCGTGAGTTGGAGGGCAAATAGACCTGTGTTAATATTCGCTGTTGTGAATATCGTCCTGCTGCCGAATATTGTTGAGATGTTGCTGTTTGGTTGTTCACTGCATGTGACTGAATTACAGGACTGTCTCTGGAGTCGAACCAACGAACAGTCATCGTGTGTTGAGTGGCCCGTAGCCCAGTGTTCAGATCCAGCGGTCTACACACAGCTGCTGTATGAGGTAACTGGACTTGGAGAAGTGAAAGAAAAGATTAGCCGTCCCAGGTATAGCAACGGGCCGGACCGCCTGCTGCGCCATAAGGAAGAAAGACTTGTAAACACACAACAATCAGTGAGAGTGGCCATTCATCGTTGATTAGAATTGTGCGTGTGCATTTATTGGGTCATCCTGGAATACATCAGAGTAATAAAACAATACAATACGTTCCTTTATCCCCGGCCCGGCCAATTTTGTAGTTCAGTATGACCACAGTTTGTGGCTAGGCCAGTGTCGAAACGTGGACCCGCGTTTGGAATAATTTCGTTCGGCAACTGGAACTGCGATCATTCACAATATGAATTCCGAAGAGGAGGCTGTACTACTTCTGTTCAAGCGATGCCGCTGAAAAAGGAGAAACACGCCGAGAATGTGATAGAAGTCCGGGTATAGTTTGGGAAGTTTCATTCTTTATATCACGAACTTTGTAATCATCCTGGTAAGTATTTCCAGGTCTTCAGAATGTCTAAAAATTATTTTAGTGAGCTACTGCAGGAAATTGGACCAATTATTTGAAGGACAGATACTTTCATTAGGAAGGCCATGTCAACATGTTGGTAACTGCCAGATGTGGCGGACATGCCACCCGTATGAAAAGGAAAGCGCTGTAGTAGGGATGTGGTCAGTGAACTGAATCGGCTACCACAATGGTTCACGTGTTTTCGAGAAAGCGTTTGTATGAAAAGGGCAAGTATTCTAGCAATTGCATTATATGGTAACGACAAAGCGGCGACAACAGACCACACATGGACCATTTCTTGCAGTCAACAACGACGATAGGGAACGGCTCGTGTGTAAGGGCCCTGATAATAATAATAATAATAATAATAATAATAATAATAATAATAATAATAATAATAATAATAATAATAATCGCTAACCACTTTCACGATTTTCGGAGAATGCGAGGTGTGGAATTATATCCCCACAAGAGTTATTTTACGTGCCAGTAAATCTACCGACACGAGGCTGACGTATATGATCATCTTCAAATACCACCTGACTGAGATAGGATCGAACCTGCACAGTTGCGGTCAGAATCCCAGCGCCTCAACCGTCTGAGCCATTCAGCCCGGCTGTATGAAACGGGGGGAGGGGCTTAGCGCGACGATGGGATAGGGAAGGGATAAGACAGGGCAGGAAACGACCGTCCTCAATTAAGGTACAGCCCTGGTGTGAATATGGGAAAACATGGAAAACCAACTTCAGGGCTACGTGATGCGGACCGCATAGACACTCGCTCGGTTTTGAGACGTGTATTGCCGCCCTATGATGCCATCTGAATGTGACATTGCTTAGCCTATACTTGTTCTCTCTCTCTCTCTCTCTCTCTCTCTCTGTATGTGTGTGTGTTTGGGTGTGTTTGTGTTTGTTTGTTTGTTTTGGGCTATTCATGTCCAACCTCCAATTGTTTTAGCATTCACACATTTTTAGGTTTGTATAATCTGAGAGTCTACAGTATTTTTCGCCTCTGAGGCATACGCCTTCCTTCAAGATGTCGAAATTATTTCCTTCTTGGAAGAATATTATGAGGAAATAATCTCGACTATTTAGCACATGAATCAGAGACCAATACACTATAAGAATATTACCAGTTTCAAATTATATCGTGCCACTGTCGGCAGCCCTAAGGTTTTCCGTGGTAATCCAGTTTCACGCCACGCAAATACTGGGGCCCTATCTTAATTAAGGCGACGTTCCTAGCCCTTTCCCACCCTATCGTCGCCCTAAGACCTATCCGACAAGTCGGATAAAAGTCCACAAGGGTCAATATACTACTAGCATGTTTTCGTTCTTCCCCTGAAGGGTGAGGCGGGCCTCCTAGACGGTAATGCCGTCTCTCAGGCCGGGAGGTTTGTTACGGAGAAGGAGATGTGTGGAGAAGGTGAGAGGGTTGGCAGCCGTGGCCTATACTAGGAACTGCCCCGGCATTCGCCTTAGTGCAGGAAAGTGGAAAACCACGGGAAACGATTCTCAGGACAGCCGACGATGGGGTCCAGCCCCTCTCCGTCTCCCGAATCAGAGGCGTTACTGCCACGGTAGAGCCGTGGCCACCTGTGGGGTCGAAACCCACTCCGCATCCGTCCACGCACTTAGGCTAACATCCCAACAGTACGTTTAGTACTTCTCCTATCATCATCCGTTACTCAGTATGACTACCGTATCCAAACCTATGTCTGTGCATTAATGTGTAAATGTCCAACTCCTTGGCTGAATGGTCGGCGTACTGGCCTTCGGTTCAGAGGGTCCCGGATTCGATTCCCGGCCGGGTCGGGGATTTTAACCTTCATTGGTTAATTCCAATGGCCCGGGGGCTGGTTGTTTGTGCTGTCCCCAACATCCCTGCAACTCACACACCACACATAACACTATCCTCCACCACAATAACACGCAGTTACCTACACATGGCAGATGCCGCCCACCCTCATTGGAGGGTCTGCCTTACAAGGGCTGCACTCGGCTAGAAATAGCCACACGAAATTATTATTATTATTAATGTATAAATCAACTGTTTCACTCCAGTATTGTATTATTTCTTCGCGAAAAATACTTAATTGAATCTCTACACTGCTGTTCTCTATTACAGGCAGCCGCACTTGGCGCTCGTAGCTACATGGAAACGCGTAGAATTGAGAATATACTGTAAGTCCGGGTCCATGGCTAAATGGTTAGCGTACTCGCCTTTGATCACTGAGGTCCCGGGTTCGATTCCCGGCAGGGAAGGGAATTTTGATCATCATTGGTTAATTCCGCTGGCACGGGGGCTGGGTGTGTGCGTGGTCTTCTTCATTTCATCCTCATTATGACGCACAGGTCGCCTACGGATGTCAAATAGAAAGACCTGCACCTGGCGAGCCGAACATGTCTTCGGACACTCCCGGCACCGAAAGCCATACGCATTTCTTTTATTTGTGGATATTAGAGGTATGACAGACGGTTATTTTTATGTAACTGCTACATCTGTCACTGCTATAATAAAGTAGCTGTGAAAAGTAACAGTTAAAAATTACGTCCAACGTTACTCACCTTTTATCGGTCACAGCCTGGTCATGGCTTCAAGCTTGTCTCCTTACAGGTGCGTTGCAAAGTCCCATTCATTCACTCGCACATGCACGCACGCATCACTCCACTGTTTAAAGTCGGTGCAGCAAAACACGCATTCCTATTTGCTATAGAGTTAATGAGAGGCAGACAACGTGAGTTTGACAATGCCCCGATCAAGGATAGAAGACAAGAAAACGTGATGATCTGTCTGCCAAACCTCGACACAAAGCGGTACAAGAGGATCGATTAAGTAAAATGAAGTATTGTTATGCCATCTATAATCAATATGGAAAGTTAACATACTAATTTATTTATGGTACAAGAAAATTATACGGATGAAACTTATATTATAATGTAGGTAAACCCCTGAGCAGTTGAGTATGTCATAACACTTTGCACTTTGGTTAGCAGATGACAGAAGCAACTTAAACAAATACACTATAGAGTATATTATAAAATATAGTGAATTTGACTGCAAGCAATCGCATACGAAATAGCTCTCACTTGGAAGACATGCGTACTATCTGAACTCTGAAGGTCACATTCTGTGTCTGTAACCTGCTACTAGTGACAGTTCCAACTTCCCAGTTACGGTTTCCACTATCTAAAGTTATGAACTTCATGGCCGTTCCTGCTTCAGTTGTCAACTCCTCACCACAGTATGAGGTTCCCGGCACGCTGCAGCAAGGTGAGTCTCCGTCCTTTGATTCTCTATATCCATGCTTCATTTGACTTGCCCTCTACAGAACTCCACATTCAAATCAGCTCCCTGTTTTCTTTAGTTTTTACGTTCCGGTTGAACCGAAGAACCTCGGTCCTACACAACACAATTTGACCTACATGTACACTTTAATGCTCACAGCACAACTTCAAATTAAGAAGACCATGCCACTATTCCTCAGTGGCGTATTATGAATAAGATTTCAATGTGTTCACAAAAAAAAATCTATCATATGAAAGCAAAAATTCACAGAAAGTGCGTCAGCTCATGTACAAGACTAATACGCCGCCAACGCGTAGCTATCTTTAGACATTTTACATGAACTATTTTAAATGTGACATTATATGAATTTTATCTAGTCTGTGTGTCTTGTTGCTACATGTAAATCTATTCACTTGCTTGGTATTATATATGGCTGATGATTATATTGTATACGTGTCGAAACCGGTACCATTATAATTAAAATGTTGTAACAATCTATGTGCAACAGTTATGTAGCCTATATAAAAGGTGGATTCCATTATATTAAATTACCGTTTCCAAGAGTGCGTAATTCTTATGTCGTTACTCGGTAACCAATTATTTTTTGTCCTCGTTACACTCGTAAGAGTGACAGGCATGTAACTGTGGCAAAGTAACTGCAACGTTATTTTTCAGCCATCTTTAGTGGATATAAACTCCGATCTCTCGTCTTCTAAGCCTAAAAACATATCCATGATTCTTTGTTTTTTCCGTTTAGCAGAGACATTTAGACTGCTTTCTTTTTTCTATTTCTTACATTAGTTTATAAATATATATTCGTGAAAACTTTAAGAACGTGACACTTGAGTGTCACTGCCATTGACTTATTACACAGGTTACCGTCGTTCGAATCCCAGCCAACGCATTCGGAACTTTTGAAATTAAAAGTTACTGCTATGATTATAATATCAGCAGTCATGCAAAACTGCAACTTTTTTTTTATCGGTCTAGCAGTTAACCGAAAAAAAATTCAAAAAAAATTCTTGTTATACAATTCTATAGTCTACTGTCTCTGTATCTTCAATTCTTGTCTGTAGTTGAGCATATATGAATGGGCGTTTCAGAGTCAGTTTAAACACATCATGTCATAAGCTTATTTTCAAAGCACCTTCATTTTTCAAAACCTTCCAACCAACTGCGTTCTTATAATTGCTGTATTCTAACCAAAATTGCAGCGATAACTTTTAACTCACATATGTCCCGTGTTCTTATTATTCTTCCTCTTCTTCTTGGAGTCTGGTCACCTCTCACTGCGCTGCCATGTAGCTCAATCTAGTGTTGCTACTGTTGATTTTTTTTTCTGCTAGCGTTTTAACGTCGTACTAACACATCGAAGGTTTTCGGCGATGGAAGAATGGGAGGGCAGAGGACATGGTCTTAATATTAAGGTACAGTCCGTGCATTTGCCTGTGTGAAGCTACTGGTGGTAAATTGCTACCCGGATTTTCTTTTCTATCATTGTCCACACGGCGTCTCTTCCCCTGTGAGGCCTTGGTGATGATTTTTGTTTAAAGGGGACTACCATCGAGGCCAGGGATGACAAACCTACTGTATGATACGAATTTTCTGCTACCTCAGACATCATACTAACATATTTTAATGTTTTAACATGTAATAAATCTATCAACATAGCATATTTTAATTTTACGCTTTGATAAATAAGTCTAAATTAATTATATGGCCATATTTTTTACAAATGTTATTAGGTTAAAAGAAAAGTGTACCGAATTCTTCAAATTTTTTTAAAACTTAATTTTTAGTGATGTTTATGGAATAAAATCATGGGACATTCAGTCTAGTGGATTTATATGTAATGCAATCAAGTACCTAATTGAAGTTAAATGAGAGGTTTCAAGATGATTTCAAAGGAAAATAAAGGTTTGCCATCCCTGATCTAGATCATCGGCCCCTAGTAGTACAAAATGAAACGAAATGTTAAACGAAACTTTAAACACAGACTAGGATTTTTGGCAGTGCTGGTGATTAGTGCTTTAAGAAAAAATACGTGATAAAGACACTCTCACATCTTAAAAGAAAAATTGAATTATCGGCAAAATAAAAGAAAAGGCTATGAAAAGTGTGAAAATAAGTGACTCTCAAAGGCATGGACGGGTAGGGTAGTGACACGGTGACATAACAAATGTTCACCTGGTGGGCTAAATTCAGACAATTTTAAACTGAAATGCAGTAGGCCAATTCGTGTGTATGTCATACAAACAAGACAATTGATTAATATCGTAAAGGTTGTAAGGACTTTGGTTGATATGAGAGGTATGGGGGGGAGAGATTTTTAAAAAGCAATTGAGTGGCTCCGTGGAAGAACTACCCAGCCCAACTCCAGTCCAGTGACTGCCCATTGTCCGCTTGCTCATTTAACGCAGCGGAGGAGTAGCAGCATACTGACAGACGCGGGTAGATCTCGTACTGATGTATGTGATGTTCCGAAATCCAAAAATAATGTGCAGGAGTAGAAACAAATAAAATGCAAAGAAGAACGAAATTCAGCTATTTCTTCTTCTTCTTCTTCTTCTTTCGTTATGCCCGATTAAAGAGCGCGTTTGAACTTCTTAGCTTAGGCCGACACTTCCCCTTGTTCTTCTGCTTCCCCTCCTAAAATCTCTTAATTAATTCCCTGTGGGGTTTTTTATTCTTCTGTTCACAGTTTTCCAGTGGTCTTTTTGGCTTTTTCCACGAATCTGTGATTTGCAACCAGAATTCCAAAGAGTTTACGAATGTATGGCGTCGTGTGTACATTTCATATTATTATTATTAATATTATTATTATTATTATTATTATTATTATTATTATTATTATTATTATTATTATTATTATTATTATTATTATTATTATTATCCTACCGCTTTTCCCACACCTGTGAGGTCGCGGGTGCAAACTACGTCGCACATGTGGATTTGGCCCTGTTTTACGGCCGGGTGTCCTTCCTGACGCCGACCCTATTTGGAGGGATGCAATCACTATTGCGTGTTGCAGTTGTGGTTGGTAGTGTGGTGTGTTGTCAGAATACGAAGAGGAGAGTGTTGGGACGGACACAAACACACATTCCCCAAGCCAGAAGAATTAATCAGAAGCAATTAAAATCCCCGATCCGGCCGAGAATCGAAACCGGGACCATCTGAACCAAAGGTTCAGTACGCTGACCATTCAGCCAATGAGTCGGACCTATTATCATCATCATCATCTGTTTACCTTCCAGGTTCGGCTTTTCCCTCGGACTCAGCGAGGGATCCCACCTCTACCGCCTCAAGGGCAGTGTCCTGGAGCTTCAGACTCCTGGTCGGGGGATACAACTGGGGAGTATGAGCAGTACCTCGCCCAGACGGCCTCACCTGCTATGGTGAACAGGGACCTTGTAGGGGGAATGGGAAGATTGGAAGGGATAGACAAGGAAGAGGGAAGGAAGCGGCCGTGGCCTTAAGTTAGGTACCATCCCGGCATTCGCCTGGAGGTGAAGTGGGAAACCACGGAAAACCACTTCGAGGATGGCTGAGGGGGGAACCGAACCCACCTCTACTCAGTTGACCTCCCGAGGCTGAGTGGACCCCGTTCCAGCCCTCGTACCACTTTTCAAATTTCGTGGCAGAGCCGGGAATCGAACCCGGACCTCCGGGGGTGGCAGCTAATCACGCTAACCACTACACCACAGAGGCGGACTATTATTATTATTATTATTATTATTATTATTATTATTATTATTATTATTATTATACTTACATGGTCCGCCTCTGTGGTGTAGTGGTTAGCGTGATTAGCTGCCATCTCCGGAGGACCGGGTTCGATTTCCAGCTGTGCCACGAAATTTGAAAAGTAGTACGAGGACTGAATGGAGTCCACTCAGCCTCGGGAGATCAACTGAGTAGAAGGGGTTCGATTCCCTCCTCAACCATCCTCGAAGTTGTTTTCCGTGGTTTCCCACTTTTCCTCCAGGCAAATGCCGGGATGGTACCTAACTTAAGGCCACGACCGGTTCCTTTCCTCTTCCTTGTCTATCCCTTCCAGTCTTCCCATACCCCATAAGGCCCCTATTCAGTATAGCAGGTGAAGTTGCCTGGGCGATGTAGGCCTACTGGTTCTTCTCCCCAGTTTCATCCCCTGACCCAAAGTCGCACGTTCCAGGACATTGCTCTTGAGACGATAGAACTGGGATCCCTTGCTGAGCCTGGGGAAAAACCGACCCCGGATGGTAAACAGATTAAGAAAGAAGGAATGTAGTAGTATTTCATGGATTGTTTTTCGTCTTCTTCTGTACTAAAACACTAAGATTACCGTTAAATTTTTTATGACAGCAACGAGCAGTATTGTGTTACTGTCTATATTGTGATAATTCGTGTAGGGCCAAGTCACATAATGTACATTTCGTGGGAGTGAAGTGATAAAAATACTGCATTGCTGTGTTCGAAGATGTACTTCAGACACTCCAAAGAAAAATGAAAAGTGATTTTTTTTTTTTTTTTTTTTTTTTTTTTTTTTTTTTTTTTTTACAGGGCCAACATTTCCAGAGAAGTTGAAAATTGCCGTTTCGAGACAAGGCGAAAAATTCTTTATGGTCACCCATAAGACCGTCAAAAATGTAGGGTATAGCAAGCATTTCCTTGAACCTGATTCAGTGTTAGGCCCGCGAAGAAGAGGCTTCTTCCAAATAAAATATGTCTTCAATGATTAGGCCATTCATAAACAATATGTACCGAACGCAGAAGTGAAATTGTTTTAGTGTATTCTTTATCTTAGGCAGCCTCCAAGTGGAGGAGAATTTTGAAATTAAAATTCAAGGAACCACCCCACCCCCAAAAGCATCCCGTAGAGCTAAATACAACAGAATAAGAAATAACTCTTATCTTGTTGAGCAAGTCAATTTATAGTCTATTTATAAGAGAATAATGTGTCCGACTCCTCGGCTGAAGGGTCAGCATTGAGACTTTTTTCATATGAGATCCTGAGCCTCCTTTTTCTGCGATTTCGTGTAATTTTTCAAGTAGACTATTATTATTATTTTTATTATTATTATTATTATTATTATTATTATTATTATTATTATTATTACCAGCCAAATTGTCACCAGCCGCCACTGCTCTAAGGCATTGCAATTCCAACACCGCCGGGTTCGTGAGAGATCAAGATTTAATGATAATTTTATTTGCTTTACGTCCCACTAACTACTCTTTTACGATTTTCGGAGACGCTGAGGTGCCGAAATTTACTCTCGCAGGAGTTATTTTACGTGCAAGTAAATCTACCGACACGAGACTGACGTATTTGAGCACCTTCCAATACAACCGGACTGAGCCAGGATCGAACCTGCCAAGTTGGGGTCAGAAGATCAAGATTTGACCAAGGGAGAACAGATAGGGAAGATAAAAGTAAGGAGCCTTTGCACATGCAAGTGCCAAACCTAGCAAGGGTGGAAAAACATCTTCTATATTAAACGGATATTTTTAAATTTGAAAATGAGTAATTGCATCTAGTTTTGAGTCAGTTTCGTTAGACTATTCGCTATAGCATTAAAACTCACGAGACTGCATTTCAGAATTTCTTTCTTCCTTTCTTAATTTGTTTACCCTCCAGGGTTGGCTTTTTATTCGGACTCAGCGAGAAATGCTACCTCTACCACCTCAAGGGTAGTGTCCTGGAGAGTGGAACTTTTGTTCGGGGATACAACTGATACAACTCACCCAGGCGGCCTCACCTGATATGCTGAACAGGAGCCTTGTGCAGATTTGAAATCGCAAGAAAGAGGGAAGGAACCGGCCGTAGCCTCACGTTAGGTACCATCCCGGCCTGGAGGAGAAGAGGGAAACCAGGGAAAACCACCTCAAGGTCGGCTGAGGTAGGAATCGAACACCCCTTCTACTCAACTGACCTCCCCACCACTTTCAAATTTCGTGGCAAAGCCAGGCATCGAACCGAGCATCCGGGGGTGCCAGCTAATCACACGAACCACTACACTAGATAGGTAAGGTAAGGGAATTCTGCTCGAAGGCAGGTACGAACCTCCGCAGAGGTGTTCTTAAGCCGGAATTTACGTGCAGTAGGGTGGTCAGTTCCTTTCCGCTCCTCCATTCCCTTACCCCCCCCCCCACCAACAGCGCGTGGCAACCCATCCAACTCCTGACCAGGCCCAATGTTGCTTAACTTCGAAGATCTCACGGGATCCGGTGTTTCAACACGGCTACGGCCGTTGGTACTACACTAGAGGCGGACTACAAATAATCTACCATTCTAATGTTCCTAAATATAATATGAGTATTAGTATTATTCAGAAATGAGTCTTCCTTGACATCACTGGACACATAGGAAAAGTTTGAAACCGTATAGTGCAGTGGTAGAGATTGCTATTTCTCCGTACTTGGTTAGAAACAGCTCACAAAACAATTTGCACACCGTTTGAGCAAGATGTATGCTACTACCATCTGCCGGCCATTTACTGTAATCACCGATAGCTAAACCGGAAATGTGCATTACAGAGCACTCTAGCGGTTATCGCTAAACTATACGGAAGGCGTCAGGAATGAGATGTAAAGCAGAGGCGTCTTCCAAATAAAATACAAGCCGTGTTTAGTGGTTAGTCCATTCCTAAACAAAGACGTGCCTACGCGATATGAACAGCGGGACACATGAGGTTTGTAGTCGCAACGGAGGTTGTCAGGGAATTAAAGCCGTAATTTGGTGAAAGATTCGCGCTACATGTATGATTATGTTTGCAGTTTATTAATGATTTTCTTGGTAACTTTTAGTATGCTATAGCTGTACGGTTTATAGAACCCTAATAGATGCATCCTGTTATAGATTTCCTTCCGCCTGTGTGGTGCAGTGATCAGCTGCCAAACCCCCGGATGCCCGGGTTCGATTCCCGGCCCTGCCACGAAATTTGAAAAGTGGTACGAGGACTGGAACAGAGTCCACTCAGCCTCGGGAGGTCTACTGAGTAGAGGGGTGTTCCGATTCCCGCCTCACCCATCCTCGGAGTGGTTTTCCTCCAGGCAAATGCTGGGATTGTGCCTAAGTAAGGCCACCTTCACTTTCTTCCTCCTTCCGTATCTATCCCTTCCAATCTTCCCATCCCCCCCACAAGACTCCTAATCAGCATAGCAGGTGAGGCCACCCGAGCGTCTTACTGGTCCTTCTCCCCAGTTTTATCCCCCGAACAAATGTTTCACTCTCCAGGTCACTGCCCTTGGGGCGGTAGAGGTGGGATCCCTCGCTGAGTCCGAGGGAAAAATCAACTCTGGACTGTAAATGGATTAAGAAAGAAAGAAAAAAAGAAAGAAAGAAAGGAAGAAAGAAAGAAAGGAAGAAAGAAAGAAGGAAAGAAATTACAACTTGAATAATTTTTCACCGTAATCCGTCTAAAAGTTAGTTGCGACCCGTGCAGTTATTTTGTAGTTTAATCATGTAATTTGTTTTGTCTGAGTAGAGTTGCCTCGGCTCAACATCGACTAGTCTTACTAGCCTTGCAGTTCTGCATTCGGGAGCGGAGCATCTGGTTCCCATAGTCGGCTGTCCTGAGAATGGTTTTCCATGGTTTTCCATTCTCCTGCCCGAAGGAAAATGCAGCAACATAGCTTTTTACAGTTCATGGGCGCCATCCCCTCACCTTCTCCGCACCTCAAATCACGGCTTCAAATCTCCTTGGCCTAAGAAACCCTCCGGAAGCCTGCCTTCATCAGGGTATCAGAATTAAAACGTTTAGTAGTAGTAATTTATCGGTTGTTTTTCGTCTACTTCTGTACTAAAACACTAAGATTACTGTTAAAAATGTTTATGAAGGCAACGAGTAGTGTTGTGTTACTGTCAATATTGTAATAATTCTTGTAGGGCCGAGTCACATAATGTACATTTCGTGCGAGTGAAGTGATAAAAATACTGCATTGCTGTGTTCCAAGATGTACTTCAGACACTCCAAAGAAAAACAAAACGTGACGTTCCATCTTTTTTTTTTCTTTTTTTTTTCTTTTTTTTTTAGAGCCAACATTACCAGAGAAGTTGAATATTGCCGCTTCGAGACAAGGCGAAAAACTATGTTCTATATGGTCGCCCGTAAGACCATCAAAAGTGTAGGCCTATAGCAAGCTTTTCCTTGAATCTGATTTTTGTGTTAGTCCCACAAAAAAGACTCTTCCAAATAAAATACGTGTTTAGTGGTTAGGCCATTCGTAAATATGTGCCGAACGCAGAAGTGATTCTACCCCAGATTAGATTAATCTAAAACCAGAATGAATTCAATCAATGACAGCTTCATCTATTGATAAACTTCTCAATCTCACATGAAGATTAATTATTTTTGAATGAAATTGTTTTGGTGTATTCTTTGTCTTAGGTAGTCTCCAAGCGGAGGAAGATTTTGAAAATAAAATTCTAGTATCCATTCCACCTCCAAAAGCATCCCGAAGAGCTAAATACAACAGAAACAGAAAGAACTATCTTGTTGTGGAAGTCAATTTATAGTCTAGATATTAGAGAAGAATGTATGCGACTCCTTGGCTGAATGATCAGCGTTGAGACCTTCAGATGAGAGGGTATCGGGTTCGGTTAGCTGCTGGGTCGGATATTTTAATCGCGTGTGATTAATTCTTGTGTTTGTCTCGTGTGACAATTCGAACCCGCGACCCAATAAGTGTGAGAAAAGCGGTAGAACACATAAGAAAATAACGTGTAAGTTTCGACGGAAACTGAAAGAATTAAAATCTGAGAAGAAGGTGAAAACTACAAAATTACAGAAGTAAATGAAATCGTAAAGGATGTGCCGATAATGGTGATTTGAATTCTCAAATTATTTGCAGAGCGGCTAGAAGGGTGCGGAAAGGAAAGCATTAAATTTAGTGAGACTACTTTGAAAATATATGTTTTATGGCATACAAAAGTTCGATGGTTTGCTTAGAACTTCCACACAGGAATACATTAAAATGTATAACGGCTACATTAATGGAGAGAGGAAAAAGTTTAAACTCTGCAGTACAGCACGGTTGGTTCTTCAAAATATTATAGAATGGCACGTACAAAATTAGTGTTATGTGATTTAAAACGATTCATTTTCGCGTAAATTTTTCCCTTCTACTTTTCTTCTTCTTCTTCTTCTGCTTCTTCTGCTTCTTCTGCTTTTACGGCCTCATTGATCCACTTGTCGATCATTTTCTACTCATCTTCTTCCCAGTTTTATCCCCGACCCAGAGCCATTCTTCTTCGATAAGTTTTCTTTCCCAGTAGCTTTTCATTCGTGCTGATCTTTTCTGTTGTTTCTCATCTGTAAGTACGCTTGTCATTGTATGTTGTTTGTCTATTTTTGGTTTAGATCTTACTTGTATAATTTTCAGTTTCTTTAAATTTTCTGTTTTGTTTTACAAATCGTCCAGAGTTATATCTAGTTCTTCGTATCCTCTCTAATTTCCTTAACCCATCCTGCTTGTTGCTTCAGATTCCACAGTTTTCCTAATATTTTTCTTGGTTTTCTGGCTTCTGATATCCTCATAATGTGACCCAAAAACTGATAACCTCTTCTTCCGTTTAGTATCTGTGATGGACTCCAGTTCTTTTTCTTTGCTAGTTGCTTTACGTCGCACCGACACAGATATGTCTTATGGCGACGATGGGACAGGAAAGGGCTAGGAGTGGGAAGGAAGCGCCCGTGGCCTTAATTAAGGTACAGCCCCAGCATTTGCCTGGTGTGAAAATCGGAAACCCCGGAAAACCATTTTCTGGGCTGCCGACAGTGGGGTTCGAACCTACTATCTCCGGAATACTGGATACTGGCCGCACTTAAGCGACTGCAGCTATCGAGCTCGGTGACTCTAGTTCTATGTACACCACTTCATTTAGCACTATCTACCATTGTCCATCATTTTGATATTATGCCCTTGCTATTCTTCTCTCTACTTTTAGGATTTTGTCGATTCTGTTTCTTTGAGTGACTTTAAAAAGAGTTTCGCTTCAGTATGCCACCTCTGGTTGACCTAACGTCTTGTAATGTTTTAATTTTGTTTTGATCGATAGACATTTTTATTGAATATAACCATGTCAATGTTTGAGCTTTTATCCTTTTATTAATTCTTCCCTGCCATGCAGGGTTCTCGTCCAAGTTGTATGTTATGTTTTACTATCTTTACTTTCCTCTTCTTTATTGTTATGTGATTTATTACTAGTGAATCTGCTACCATTATCACAGTCTTTTCAAATGGCATCTGGAGTCCTATATTTTGTGCTTTATTTTGTAGACTTATTTTATTTCTAGCTTCTTGAAATGTTATCAGCTAATAACGCTAAGCCGCTCGCGGATTCCAAGCAATTTAAGTTTATTTGATCTTTCTCGGTTCCAATTTTTTTACTATTTACTTTACGTCGCACCGACACAGATATGTCTTATGGCGACGATGGGACGGGAAAGGCCTAGGAAGTGGAAGGAAGCGGCCGTGGCCTTAATTAAGGTACAGCCCCGGCATTTGCCTGGTCTGAAAATGGGAAACCACGGAAAACCATCTTCAGGGCTGGCGACAGTGGGGCTCGAACCCACGATCTCCCGATCACTGGATACTGGCCGCACTTAAGCGACTGCAGCTATCGAGCTCGGTGGTTCCAATTTTTATGTTCCTAGGATTTTCCTGTAATTCCTCCCTTCTTTATAGTACTTTTATGATTTTTCAGGTGAATATCAACAAATTCGTGTTATTTTCCATTTAGGAGTACTGTGTAGTTCAGGCCATAAAAATAATATCTAGCGGCGTATTCTGAAACTTTCCGTGATGACCAGCATATCCAGGTATTGTACAGGGTCTCTCAAATAAACGCAGACCGAACGCCCGGTGTTTGTACTGTGCGCTAGAGCAGCTGCAGTATGGGAGGGGCGCGCATAGTTCATGACCTTGCAAGCAGCCCGCACCTGTTCGACCTGGCAAGCATAAGTCGCCAGTCTGAATTTCAGCCGTTAACATGGTGAGACAGTTATCATTGCAATACCGCATTTTCGTGTGCAGAAAAATCCTAATGGTGTTTATGAAGTCCCTCATTATGATAGGAACATTGGTGTTTGGTGCGCTGTTAGTGCAAGACGAATAATTGGGTTTATTTTCTTTGAGACGACAGTAAATGCAGAGAGGTAGCAAGGTGACATTTTGACGCCGTTTTTCCATCATTTAACAGAAGAAGAAAAATCGCGTGGGTGGTTTCAACAAGATTCAGCCACTGCTCATACAGCAGAAGATTCCCTTCTTACAATCTCGGAAGTGTTTGCACAGTGATCAGTGCTGGTCTATTTCCCCCTCGTTCTCCAGATCTAACAGTGTGTGACTTTTACTTGTGGGGTAAACTGAAAGAAAAATTGTATCGAACCAATTCTCACACATTGGAGGAACTGAAAGAAAACAGTACGAATGAATTCAGAAATATTACAGTGTCAGAACTCACTCACGTCAGCCAGAATGCCTGTATAACCCAGGAAGGACGACAATTCCAGAATCTTTTTCAGGTAATATTTCATATAAGATTGTATACACGCTTAAAGCAGGGCGGCTGCGTGCGACGTAAGTTCGGCTGAGGCAGCTGCCGCAGCGCATACTACAAACATCGTGCGTTCGGTCTGAGTTTATATGAGAGACCCTGCATCAGTGGCGGCTGGTGGTATCTGAAGCTGGGTGTTGCACCAACATTTTCAGTGTCACATTTTTATAGCTTACAAAAATAACAAGAAACTATTATCGTTAAGTAATGAACTACATTCCCAGCTAAAACTGTAATATATCTGGCAATTACAACCTAGAAAATAAGAGGCTAATTATACACTGTAACTACAGTTACTTTTAATAATAATGTTATTGGCTTTTACGTCCCACTAACGACTTTTTACGGTTTTCCGAGACGCCGAGGTGCTGGAGTTCTTTTACATGCCAGTAAATCTACTGACACGAGGCTGACGTACTTAAGCACCTCCAAATACCACCGGACTGAGCCAGGATCGAACCTGCCACGTTGGGGTCAGAAGGCCAGCGCCTCAACCGTCTGAGCCACTCAGCCTGGCACAGTTACTTTTGTCTCACATGAATTGACAATGTGACGTCCTGTTTTTCATTGAAGCAAGATGTTGGTAATATTGTGGGTGGTCTGTTATGACGTGGAAAAGAAATTACACAGCAAGTTGGCCGTGCGGTTAGGGTCGCGTAGCTGTGAGCTTGCATTCGGGAAATAGTGGGTTCGAACACCACTGTCGGAAGCTCTGAAGATGGTTTTCGGCGTTTTCCTATTTACACATCAAGCAAATGCTGTGGCTGCACCTTAATTACAGCCACGGTCGCTTCCTTCCAACTCCTAGCCCTTTTCTATCCCATCGTCGCCGTAAGGCCTATCAGCGTCGGTGCAACGTAAATGAAATTTGTAAAGTTAAAAAATGCAAATGAAATTACCTTTGCGAGAGGAGAGAAAGTATGAATGAAGTAATCTCCGGAGAGTGGCGCAATCTAACGGGGACATTTCGACCTGTTTCTCGCCAGAGGACAGGCTAGTCTCGAGCAAATCCCTGAGACCGATACTGGCGAGCATACTACCTGATGCTGTGCACGCTTAGGCTCGTCCCTGCTGAGGTACATTGAGCCGCGCTGTCCGCTAGAGAGTTGCCGTAGGAAAGCAAACTCCCTGAGTTTGATTCGAAGCCAGCAGCGTTTGTTGGTCCGTTACGAAGCATTAGTACATCGAACGACCGAAGATGGTTGATTTTAACATGTTTTCGAATACGTGTTAGGTTTATTAAAGTAAAACATTAGAAGAAAGGGCGACAAATGAAGTGCAAAATTATTGGGAGTTGTGCAACCCTGCAACAATACCACGCACTGCCTCTGCCCTGCATATCTCGTAGTCAACCCTCCGGACGACAAGAACGACCAAATTGAACAAGTACATTAGGCCTATAGAGATTTTGACGTAGAATAAGTCAACAGTTTCAGAACCATTACAAATACGTGAAATTCTAATCAACCCATGCGACGAAATTAATCTATTCAAAATACTATTTAAAAGAGGAATGGCCACTGCATTTTGCATCACGAGTCTGACCTAGGCGTGACATCATCGGATGACGTTTTAGTGCTGCCATCTTGAGGTACTAGAATCGGCGTGCCACACGGCTGTCAATAATTAGTGTAACTCTGCACTCAGGCTTCGTAGCATCGTGTGAGGTGTCGATTAATTCATCTCAGTGGAATGTACATATAAACAGAAAAAAATATTACAGCGTGCAAAATCAGAAGGAAATAGGAGGGGGGACGATCATAGGGCTGAACTGCTAGTGTTTATTTGAGGCAGTGCCCGACGAGGGAGGGGTAAATAATTTCCCTGTGAGTAAATGACCGCCTCCCCCATAAAAATGTACAGTAAATTTCAAATATCTTTGTTTGAATGATGTCGTTATAACAAGAATGATAAACATTGGAAACTTATTTCTCTTAGACAATTATATTTTTTTCCGTTAGTCTCTGCAAAGTTCAATAAAAATATCAGTAACCAATAGCTACCTCGAATTAGGCGCAATTTCACTCAATCTTTAGGCGTATTCGATGAAAAAAGGCAATACCAATCTCAGAAGTTCTAATCACTCATCTCTCACACACACACACACACACACACACACACACACACACACTTGAGCACACTTGAGCACGGCTGGTGGCAGACCTTACGAGTTGCTTCAAGTAAGTTGTATTTTCACCCGAGTTTCGAATGGACTTCTTCTTCTTCTTCTACTTCTTCTTCTCAATCTCTTTACCCTCCAGGGTTGGTTTTTCCCTCGGACTCATTGAGGCATCCCACCTCTACCGCCTCAAGGGCAGTGTCCTGGAGCGTGAGACATTGGGTCGGGGGATACAACTGGAGAAATGACCAGTACCTCGCCCAGACGGCCTCACCTGCTATGCTGGACAGGGGCCTTGTGGGGGATGGGAATATTGGAAAGGATAGACAAGGAAGGAAGAAGGAAGGAAGGAAGGAAGGAAGGAAGGAAGGAAGGAAGCGCTTGCGGCCTTAAGTTAGGTACCATCCCGGCATTTGCCTGGAGGAGAAGAGGAAAATCACAGAAAATCATTTCCAGGATGGCTGAGGTGGGAATCGAACCCACCTCTACTCATTTGACCTCGCGAGGCTGAGTGGATCCCGTCCCAGCCCTGGTACCATTTTCCAAATGTCGTGGCAGAACCGGGAATCGAATCCGGGCCTCCGGGGGTAGACGAACTGTATCAGAACATAAGCTCACATTTATTGCATGTAGGCCTATGTGAGCATGTGTGTTTTCCAATTGAATCGTGGCTGAAGATGACCCAGTGTATATAGGGTCGAAACTAGTCCCAATTATATAGGGCACTATACAAGCTAATGGTATTTAAAAAGTGGACCCTTCTCTGCCCTTTGATAGTGATCAGTTGTCAATACTGGCCATAATGAATCATTCATAGATGAAAGCAAATTCTACCTCTTTGAATCAGATGAGAAAGTTACTGTCTGGAGAAAACCGAATGAAGAGGTAAAAGCTAACAATATGCGTCCAAGTGTTAAATACGGTGGCGGAGGTGTTAATGTCTAGGAGTGTATGGCAGCTAGAGGGTAGGGAAGTTTACTTTCATTGACGGGATAAAAATATATATTTGAACATACTGAAAAACAAATTTGCGTGCTAGTGCTCAAAATCTTGGAACACGTGACCAATACAAGTATTATCAGGATAACGTCCCCAAACACAAAAGCTCACATAGTAAGAATGTGGCTCCTGTATAAATGTCCAAAGGTGCTGGAAACATCTCCTCAGTCACCAGATTTAAATGTAAGAGAGAACTTGTAGTATCACAAGTGGCAATAAGGACAACAAATATGACCTGAAAGCTGCTTTACGCGAAGAAAGATAGAAAATAAATCCATCAAACTGCGAAAAATTGGTACGATCCATGCCTACCCGTTTGAGAGATGTTAGACGAGCCAAGGGATATCCAACAAACTAATTAGTTTGAAGCTGATTGTGTCTTATTCCGAGCTTCAATGACCTACCACAATGTGTATGAGTTTCACTGTGATTTTTTTTGTACGTTTGAGGAAAGCTTTCTAATTTCCTCTGTAGATGAAATATATTTACGTTAATTTTGAATTATCTAGGAGAAAATGTTGATTACAACGGGTTAAAACCAACTTGAAATAAAAATTAAATATTTGTTGGTAAATGTTTAAAAAAAATATTTTGCTGGTTTATGAGTATCATTGTTACTCGCTGTATTTAATTCTAGGTGCAGCTTTTGTTGTAAACATTTCCTCATTTTTCTGCATAATTAGTTACTTTCTATGATCTTGGTTAGTCAGTTATACGTACAGTATACGATGGCAGAAGTAAGGAGGACAAAATGCAGACTAGCACAAGCAAGGGAAGCATTTCTTAAGAAAAGACATTTGCCTACTTCGAACATAGATATAGGCATTAGAAAGATGTTTTTGAAGACTTTCGTCTGGAGCGCGGCCTTGTATGGCAGTGAAAGATGGACGATAGCTAGCTCAGAAAGAAAATAGAAGCCTTTGAAATGTAGTGTTACAGAAGAATACTGAGGGTGAGATGGATAGATCGAATCACGAATGAAGAGATACTGAACCGAATTGGCGAGAGGAGATTGATTTGGCTAAATTTGACAAGAAGAAGAGATAGAATGATAGGACACATCTTAAGACACTCACGACTTAAGCAGTTGGTTTTTGAGGGAAGTGTGTGCGGTAAGAACGGTAGGGGTATGAATATAACAAGAAGATTAGAGCCGATGTAGATTACAGCAGTTATGTAGGAATTAAAATTTTAGCACAGGATAGGGTGGCATGAAGGGCTGCATCAAACCAGTCTATGGACTGATGCCTCAAACACACAACAACAACAACAACACATAGTCTACTAGTATTTAAGTTATTGTTATTTTGTAGTTTCCAAAGGTAGTCATGTAAGCATCATAAGTTACACTAAATAAATAAATAAATAAATAAATAAATAAATGTCAAATAATTATAGGCCTAAGTTTGCTTATTTTATTCTTCTATAAGAAGCTCAAATTTATTGTTGAAGACGAATGCGAATATTACTAAGAAATGACCCTCTCCTAACATCACTGGAAAAACAGGAAAATTTGAAGCCATATACGTAGTGTAGTGGTAGAGATCGCTCTTTCTCCGTACTTGGTTAGAAAGAACACACAATACGTTTTTGAACACCGTTGGAGCAAGAGATACGCTACTACCATCTGCCGGCCATTTACTATAATCACTGATAGCTAAACCGGCAAAGTGCATTACAGAGCACTCTAGCGGCTACTGCCCAACTATACAGAAGATGTGAGCTTGGGAGAACCATCTCGTGTTCACAGATAGAAGCAGCAGCAGCAGCACACGGAGAAAGCTTTCTGCTGTGTTTTAAAACAGAATTTTTCGTGGTGCACCTGATATAAAGGTCCCTATAGTCATTTAAACTGCAACAAACACGGAGTTGTTCACGTATTTGCAAGTAATGTTAACTTCTGAGATATTAGCGCGTGATTTTAGGAACAGATCATCCCGTTATCTCGCATCTTAAAATAATTATCAATTAATTTAATATTATCACTTAACCGTAGGTCTCTAATTTTTTTTCTGTAATATGAACGCTGAGAATCCGGGATTCGCGATGCGGGGGGAAGGGGGGGGAGGGGTTCGTTGGTTCCAAAATATTAAATAGGTTTAATCAATCAATCAATACTGATCTGCATTTAGGGCAGTCACCCAGATGGCTTATTCCCTATCTGTTGTTTTCCTAGCCTTTTCTTAAATGATTTCAAAGAAATTGGAAATTTATTGAACATCTCCCTTGGTAGGTTATTCCAATCCCTAACTCCCCTTCCTATAAATGAATATTTGCTACATTTTGTCCTCTCGAATTCCAACTTTATCTTCATATTGTGGTCTTTCCTACTTTTAAAGACGCCACTCAAACTTATTCGTCTACTAATGTCATTCCACGCCATCTCTCCGCTGACAGCTCGGAACATACCACTTAGTCGAGCAGCTCGTCTTCTTTCTCCCAGTTCTTCCCAGCCCAAACTTTGTAACATTTTTGTAACACTACTCTTTTGTCGGAAATCACCCAGAACAAATCGAGCTGCTTTTCTTTGGACTTTTCCCAGTTCTTGAATCAAGTAATCCTGGTGAGGTCCCTGAAACAATACTGGGGTCTTACCAGAAACTTATATGCCCTTACATCCTTAGTAAAAAGCAAGGCAAAGTCTTCTCCGTACAGGCCATGAAGGCCCTTGGAGGGGTGGAAGGTAAAGGCTTCCACTATCCGTAACCTCGGCACTTGATGTGGTAGAGTGGTTAGCCCCCAGGAATTAACCTGGTACTCATATTTGGTGTAGGCTGAGTGAACCTCAGGGCCATATGCACCTTCGGAAGTGGAAATCTCGTTTCTTAAATTTTACGACTTCCTGACGGGGATTCGAACCCACGTCCTTCCGGGCGAACAGAGCACGCCTTTACCGCCTCGGCCAGGCAACCCCCTTACATTCTTAGTACAACCCCAAAACACCCTCATAACCATGTATAGAGATCTGTACCAGGAAGACAAGAGAATATATCATTAGTTTCATATGCATTTGAATCAGTGTTTACAATATCTGCAAAATGCTGTAAGTAAAAAATTAGTTAATATACTGTGATTTTTTTTTTAATGGGCATAGAAATGATTTACGGAATTTTAGTAAATTTCCCACCATGATGAATTGAGTTACTCTGAAGAATCTATTTCAATAATCGTCATAGTCATCATCATCATCATCATCATCACCACCACCACCACCAATACTGATCTGCCATTAATCTGTAGCACATAGACAGATTCCCTTCCAATTACTGTACTTGCCTAGTCTTAAAGAAATTCAGTAAATAAATAAGAAGTTGTGAAATTTATCAGACCACTCCTTTGGTAAATTATTCCAATCCCTATCTCTTCTTCTTATAAAACTAATAATAATGCTATTTGTTTTACGTCCCACTAACTACTCTTTTACAGTTTTCGGAGACGCCGAAGTGCCGGAATTTAGTCCCGCGGGAGTTCTTTTTACGTGCCAGTAAATCTACCGACACGAGGCTGACGTATTTGAGCACCTTCAAATACCACCGGACTGAGCCAGGATCAAACCTGCCAAGTTGGGGTCAGAAGGCCAGCGCCTTAACCGTCTGAGCCACTCAGCCCGGCATAAAACTTCTTGTGAGTGGAAGCAGTAGAATAACGCTCACGGTATCCCCTGCCTGTCGTAAGAAGCGAATAAAAGGGGTCGCACGGGCTCTTAACTTGAGAAAGTGAGTTGACGACCACGGGGCACTTAGCTGAGTCCTAGTTTTGCTTACACTTGTGCCAAGCTCCTCATTTTCCTATCAGACCTCCCTATGTCAACTCTTGTTATTTTCCAACCCCGACGGTATTACATTTATGAATCCTACTGAGTCCTTCATTTTCTCGCCCTTCGTAGCCCTTGTGTTTCTTGACCGATACCTTCATTTTTCGAAGCCTCGTTTTACTTCCTCTTAAAATAAAACAATAAGTACAATCACAATCTTCGTATGGAAAAACTTGCCCCAGTACGTCTTCTTGAATTCCATCCTGATCTCTACTACTTTTTAAAACTCTACTCAAGCTTATTCATCTAGTGATGTCATTCCATGCCGTCTTCCCCTCTGATAGTCTGGAACATACCGCTTATTCGGAAGCTCGTCTCTTTACTCCCAAATTTTCCCAGCCCGAAGATTGTAATATTTTTCACAACACTACTTATTTCTCGGAAGTACCCTGTAACCGTACAGAATATTTCATTCAGCATTTATTATTATTATTATTATTATTATTATTATTATTATTATTATTATTATCGTCATTAATTGACCCGATTCATTATATTTTATATTCTGCTTTTCATCATTTAGACTGTAATATAATTAGGTATCACGCATATTATGTCATTTAATCATAGGACAAGGTAATTTTGTATGTAATTATTCTGTACATAAATGAGATTTGTTGATTTGAAATGGTCATGCTGTGACTTGTAACTGTGGGTAGGTGAGCTGGCGTGATATTTTGTAACCGAGGCTATGTTTAACCGAGGCTGTGTCCGACTCGTTGGCTGAACGGTCAGCGTACTGGCCTTCGGTTCAGAGGGTCCCGGGTTCGATTCCCGGCCGGGTCGGGAATTTTAACCTTAATTGGTTAATTCCAATGGCACGGGGGCTCATCACGAAGCGCAAGTCGCCTACGGGAGTCAAATAGAAAGACCTGAACCTGGCGAGCCGAACCCGTGCTGGGATATCCCAGCACTAAAAACCATACGAAATTTCATTTCATACCGAGGCAAGTAAATATTCCGCTGACACATGTTTGTAGTCATCGCTTGGACGCGTGGGGAATCTATTAAGACACATGACTACTTTTGTATAGTGCGTGCCCACGTGGTTTCGATAATGTGTCCGTATTCGCCAGCTACCTAGTGCCGATGTGGAAGGGATGACCAGATAGTAGAGAGATGAGTGATCATCACGAGTTTATATAAGTCGATGTAGGCTAAGCGTGGTGGTCAGAGCTAAGAGGTGGTATAAGAATTGTCGAAGAGGTGTAAAAGTGGTGGTCTGATCTGAGTAGAGATTTGTACTGGGCTGATAGGGAAGCAGCAGTTAGAACTTTGCAATGTACGTTTATTTCAGTAGGTTTACCAGAGATTTAGTGCCGTGGTCTGCCAGTGCGGTTACGTTATTGTTAGAAATTGGAAAACTTTACTGAAAGATTCCGTAATATTCAGGCATACTATCTAGTTTCACACGTCCTGATATATAATATAGAGACTATTGAAATTTAATACAACAGTTCTATGCGATGTTAGATGTATCTACGTTAAATTCAGTTCTCGAACCAAGTTCGCGAATTGCATAGTAGAATTCAATAAAGAATTCGAAGTACCATGACGACTGTTAACTGCATATGTCAGTTAAATTCGATATAGATGGGTCCCTAATGGTACAAGGTGCAACGAAATGAAAATCAACACTTCAAAATATATCTACTGACTAGCATATCAAACGAAAGGTGATGACAAAATGATCGTGAAACAAACAAAAATCAGTGCATCCAATTCACAATGTCTGAATCACTGGGATGATAGTATTATCTGAACGGGTCCAAAATCCAGGACACCGGCCCCTCATTAATGGCAGTCTACTAATCACTGGTAAAGCAGAACCATGGTGTTCCTCCTATAGTGGTACTAACTGCAGGTAACGTAGACAGGTGTTGCGTCACGCATAGGTAATGTAGACCCATGGTACGCGACACAGTGGCACCACTCACAGGTAACACAGATCCATGGTGTTCTTCACATAGTGGGACTAATCACGAGTGCCGGTATTCCCGTAGTGTTCCTCACTTGATGGAATTAATCACAGTCCATGTATACCCGTGGTGTTGCTCTCACATAGTGATACTAATCACGGCGCCAGTCAAACCCGTGGTGTTTCTCATATCTGTCTGTTAGGTCATCAGCCCAGAGGCTGGTTGGATCCTCAAATAGCACCACCAAAGGTTATGCGGTTATACGGACACCCCAAAAACCAATGGCAGCATTAAAATGAGGCGTACTAGGCAAGATGAGGAGTGAGGTAGTTTGCCATTGCCTTCCTCACTGGGTCAGAAGGTACTATTGCAGTACGACTGATCCTACGAGCAACACCTTTCATAACACTCAGATGAACTAGTCATGCACTGAATATCATTACTCAGCACTACCCATACCCCCAGGAACTTCCATATTGTCACAGCCATGTTGACTGGGACTTTGGTGGAAGCTACACTTTACTCTGGCCCGTGCCAAGAGATGGATGCAAAAGTACTGTATCCATCAAGAAATGACAGCAGGCAGGTTTCTCACATAGTGTTACTAATCACAGGCAACGTAGACCCACGGACGTTCTCAGCAAGTAGTACTAGTCATAGGTGGCGCAGACCCATTCTGAACACAGGGGAACACACACATTCCAGCACAGCATCACGGCGCATGCACATTAGACCTCGCAGCTGAATGCCTCCTTCCCTCCCCTACCCGCCAAGACTGAATGCACACGATAGTACTAACCACAGGCAACTCCCAGACACGTGGTGTTCCTCATATAAGGGTACTACTCCTAAGTAACGTAGATCCATGGTGTTCCTCACAAGTAGTCTCATAGTTCTAAAATCATCATCCCTTGGTCGCCCCTTTTAGTTGCCTCTTATGACAGGCAGGGGATACCGTGGATGTATTCTTCGTCTGCGTCCCCCTTCCACAGGGGTTTTGTGTTCGGTCCGCGAAAGCTATTTTATTTCGCTCAAGTCCGCCGGCAAGCCGGTTAGGACTCCTCTATTCGCTACCTGGGACGCGCTACGTGGGAGTATCACCTCTCCCCATGCTACGCCAACGTAGAAGGGTCGTGGGAATAAAGAACAAAGAAATAAAACAGCTATGAAAGACGTGTAAAAGAAGTACTCAGTAGGCCTTACAAACATCATAGCTGGATCGGAAAAAAACAAGAGTTGACCAAGGGAAGTCGGATAGGAAAGGAAACCCATCATTCTTCAACTTCTCCTTCACCTGTTGCCTACGACGACATTAAAGATGTTAATTCATATTTGTTATGGTGAGTTTACGCGCACAGCAGCTATTAGAATGTCAACAGCTCACATGAAGGAATGGTCTGAGTACAGTACTGGAAAACGTCACAGTTGTCAAGAGGAAAACCCTATGGTAGAAATCAGACCACTATCTCAACGCAAGTCTGGTTCAAGAATTTTAAACTAACACGAAGGCACATTTCATCTTTAATAAGAATGCACCGAGCTCGATAGAGGCAGTCGCGTAAGTGCGGCTAGTATCCAGTGTTCGGGAGATAGTGGCTTCGAACCCCACTGTCGGCAGCCCTGAAGATGGTTTTCCGTGATTTCCCATTTTCATACCAGACAAATACTGGGGCTGTACCTTAATTAAGGCCACGGCCGCTTATTTCCCACTGCTAACCCTTTCGCGTCTCATCGTCGCCATAAGACCTATCTGTGCATGTGCGACGTAAAGCAACTTGTAAAAAAAATTAAGAAGAATGCGTCTGGGTCATGAATGCTATCCGAGTCATCTCCACATGATCAAGGTATTGGACACTCCTCACTGCCCAGAAAACCCTGGAGAAATGGCAGACTTGTACCACCCTTACTGTCATGTAAGAAGTACTCACAACAGCAAAACCATTTGTACTCTTTTCTGAAAATGAAAACCTACAACCTGTTTTCCAGTCATTGACCGGGTCAGGGATGTGATGAATGAAACATATATAGGCTGTTATTACAATGGGGTCGCCACTCCCAAGGTGATTTATTAATGAGTGATAAATGCTATGAAATGATAATGGAGAGTGTTGCTGGAATTAAAGATGACAGGGAAAACCGGAGTACCCGGAGAAAAACCTATCCCGCCTCCGCTTGTCCAGCACAAATCTTGCATGGAGTGACCGGGATTTGAACCACGGTATCCAGCGGTGAGAGGCCGACGCGCTGCCGTCTGAGCCAAGGAGGCTCTGTACTCTTCTCTAGTGAAGTTAAATACCCCGCTGCCAACAGTATCGGCGATTGGGAATTAAAAGTGCGGGGACAAATATATATATAGACAACAAACAGTACCGGGTTTGTGGAACATAACTGACGGGTGGGTAGTTATAAAAAAAAATAATAAAAAAAATAAAAAAATAAAAAAAAGCTACAAAATGGTAAGTTTTTGATGCTCTCTGAGCGAATTTTGACAGAGAGATAAAGGTTGATAGTTTACCAACTTAAGTGCGATAATAATAGTTTTTTGAGATTAAGATTCAATACTATATAATACCACTTTCATAAAAGGAACAATATTACACATTTATTACAATTAAAAAGAAGTATGGCGTGAATATACAATTAAAACCATTTAGCATTCGACTACACACTAAGAAATCAACAGAAACTAAAGAGTCTGTCAGACTGACGAATGCGCACGGCAAGCGGGTGAATCATACCCGTGTTATGACCTTGGCAAAAAAGAAAAAAAAATAATAATCCTGCTACCCTTCCTCACAGAACATGCAAAGTCTGCACTACTTGCCGTGAAGCTATACAAATCCGTTAGCAGGGAGGAACGATATTTTGTGTGTAGGTATTTCCGCTAGTAGTTTTGTTAATAATTAAAGAAAGAAATAATTAGCTTATAATTAGCTTATAAGATAACTGGGCTTGTACAAATTGCTTTTTTAAAAATAATTCCTTTAATTTCTAATTTAAATCTGCTAAAATGGAATAAAAATATAATATTTTCTCCACAAATTGGGGGGGGGACTGCCCCCACTAGCCCTCCCCCCACCCACTAATCGCCGCTATTGGCTGCCAACCCCAATTGTCATCCTGTTATCGAACCTAACTCCACAATTATGCACTGTAATTTCTCAATATTTATCAGATTCAGTTACGGCTCTTTTCAACCACAAAGATCTATAAATATATGCTCTCGCACTGTGTAAATGGTGGCCACATGGCCTTCCAAGTCCATTAGACACTAAAAAAGAAAAGAAAAACCAACCCATGTGACATGTTTTGGCCGGCTGATTCAATCGAACAGGACAGCCTACACCCGGCAAATGAAACACGGTTGGATACGTTTAATATTGTCCAGAAATACTTGCCCGATTTTCAAAATAATAACAGCGCTGAATTCATATACATAATGTTTAAGGCTAGGTGTAGAAAATTGTGTAGTTCTATTTTAAAATCAATCTCGCCAGATACTGACACTCCAGAAAAGTATTATGTACACGTCCATTCATCAACTCCTTGTAACCATTAATGAAAGTGAAAAGAGTTTAACAGTTCACCGGTTATTCTTAGTTGAATAACCCTGCATATTACACGTTATTTCTACCCTACTGTGTTTGGGCGGTTTTTTTTTTTTTTTGTAAGAGAAATGCCACATAATACTGTATATTAAAGGGACCACACACGCTACAGACACCGACAAATGCCAAAAACTGGAATATCTTGCTGCAAGAACGTTAGGTAGGCTAATCACTTCCTCGGAATATCGATATTATGCCAGGAGTGCATTATTTGTATACAGTAAAGCAAATTTATGTAGTTCTAAATGCAATTTTTCAAAGTTAAACAAGGAATTTTCAAAACAATTTTCCACTTACCAGTAAGGATGTCAGCCCAACCATGTCCTGTTGACATAACAGCATATAACAAATCACACTCGCACTGTACGCCACTTGTAACCAGCTAGAAAATTACAAAAGCACTCTTTAAAATGTCACACATTCCCGGTCCGCGCACACTAACACAGGTTGTCCAATCGAACTGCTTTTACTTGGAGCAGACTTTCTGAATGCAAGTGGCTTTGAAACGCGCTGCGGAATTCTAACGCCATCTATATCTCGTGATTTCCACCTTAACAAATTCAAAGACAATGTTAATGCAGATCACTGCCGTCTCGATCCTCCTACAAACGAGAATCTAGACGGCAGTGTTGCAGATAGACTGACGAGAATTACGTAAAAAATGTTTATAAGTAAAATTCCCGGTATAGCATATTATTCTTGAACGAATGTTAGAGCTTCCAACGTCTTCTTGTTGTTGATTTCTTTGTCAGTATTGTATTGTGTTGTTGTTTTATGAAACTTAGGCCTATATACATGTTGCCAACGTTTCGAATAGATTACAGTATTCATTCTCAAAAAGACTATAAAACGAAAAAATCAAAGTTAGGACCTTTAGTTGAGTGCAATAAATGATATACTGTAAATTATCGCTTCAAATGTCTCAGATGGAGAGATTTTACTACAGTCCACGAGCAGGCTATGTATAATAAAATCTATGATAGTTACAGTAGCAGCATATTTCAGAACAATTTCGCATTTTAGCGTGTTAAAATTTTGAAGCTAGGTCTAATAATAACAATATACTTAATAATATACTTAAAAAAATCTTAACAAACATTATCTTATAAAAAGAAAATGTAATTTAATTGTCTATAAACTCCGAGATATTTTTACACTCTTAATCATGCACCTGGCCTGTTCACATATGTGTGTGATTGTACATAAAGTTTTAGCTCTTCCTACTTATGTAATTAGGAGTCAGCAATTGCAGCACTATCTAATCCTGATCTGTATATAACCTATTGTTGTTTTTATCTTTTTTCCCTCTAAATTTGTTTATTATAATTTTTCAAAATTTGTTGTTAATTTTTTGTGATATTTTTCTCTTTTGCAATGTGTATTATTGTACTTTATTTTGTAGTGTCTGTTGTAATTGGAGTGCAACTCTGTTACTAGCTAGTTGCTTTACGTCGCACCGACACAGATAGGTCTTATGGCGACAATGGGACAGGGAAGGGCTAGGAGTGGGAAGGAAGCGGCCGTGGCCGTAATTGAGGTACAGCCCCAGCATTTGCCTGGTGTGAAAATGGGAAACCACGGAAAACCATCTTCAGGGCTGCCGACAGTGGGGTTCGAACCTACTATCTCCCGAATACTGGATACTGGCCGCACTTAAGCGACTGCAGCTATCGAGCTCGGTAAACTCTGTTACAGACATGTGTCATAAATAAATAAATAAATAAATAAATAATAACCAGGAAGAAATCCAAATAAAATCATTATAGATTGTTTAGCTTTTGCGTTAATTACAGACCCATTATATAATGCTCAAGAACAAATACGAGAATTACAGAAACAAGCGGCCAAAATAGGATTGCAAATAATCATTTGAAAAAAAAACATAGTTCATGACAAACATCATTAATGCCCCTCAAAGTATCACAATGAACAATAACATAATATCTCGGACAGGTTGCTTTAAATACCTGGGAGAATGGATAACAAACAACGCAAAAGAAAAAGTAGCTATAGATATAAGAGTAAACAAAATGGAAAGGAAGTTTCATATCACGAAAAATATATACAATAAGAAATCCCTATCCTGGAACTTGAAATGAAGACATTATCAAACAGTGGCCCGGCCAGAAATTTTATATGTAACAGAAACTATTCAACTTACAAGAAATGGGGATCTTGAAAAATTAGAAAAAGTTGAAAGAAGAATTTTGAGACAAATACTGGGACCTATAAGAAACAACAAAGCCGAATTTAGACTCCGATCAAACAAAAAGCTATAGCCTATTTAGAAGTTGAAAAACTGATAATTGTAATGAGGAAAAGAATACTTCACCTTTTTTTTTTTTCACATTTACAGAATGAATAACAATAGACTAACTAAACAAATCTTCCACTTATTGAACAGTTACAAATCCAAGCTAACGTGGTTCATTGAAATTAAAAAGGATATGAAAAAAATGAAGATGGAATTTTCGACCTCGATAGCTGCAGTGGCTTAAGTGCGGCCAGTATCCAGTATTCGGGAGATAGTGGGATCGAACCCCACTGTCGGCAGCTTTGAAGATTGTTTTCCGTGGTTTCCCATTTTCACACCAAGCAAATGCTGGGGCTGTACTTTAATTAAGGCCAGGGCCGCTTCCTTTCCACTCCTAGGCCTTTCCTATCCCGTCGTCGCTATAATACCTGTCTGTGTCGATGCGTTGAAAAAAATTCTAAAAAATAGAAAAATTCAACTTTCGAGACTTTTTAGGAAATAGATTCAACAAATTTGGTTTTACAATTATCTTTCTGTGAATGTTGAAAAGAATATCCCCACAACTCCCATATATTCCTAAATTCCTCGCTTGAACGGACAATCTCTCATAGGGCCGGTTCTACCACCTACTGGTAAAGTAGCGCGTAATTTGCCCTCCGCGTAAAAGGATGTTTCCGTCCGACCACTCCCAGGTAGCGCTATCGGCAGCATAAATCGTCGTTACCCGGCGCGTAATTTCTCGGCCACTTCGAGGGCCCGATAAGACTTTACCTGCCGGGCAAGTTCTGAGAGCTGAACATTATTAGCTGTATTTTTGGTGATATGCAACTCAAATTAACTTAGTATACTGAAAAAAGCAGTATACTGTAACAGTGATCGATATTGTATTGCAGGATTTTGAACATTAATGCTTCCCTTTAGTTGCAACGGTCATACCAGCCTCTCGCATCGGTAGCGCAGGGAACACATTTTACACGTCAAGCTTTCATAAAGAAACTCTAAAAGGATGTAAAATCAAAATCTATTTGGAAATCATTTAAAATGGGCTTTAATTTTCTACTTTTTTCAGTTTTCGGACACGAGCTATATATTACTGTATGTATCCTACCTAACCTAAGCGTTTTCGTAGCGTAATGGTTAACACGTTCGCTTTGTAATACGTAGTGTGCAGGTTCGAGTCTTTATTATAACGAATCCTTTTTATTTCCATTATTAGCGTTGTGTTAATCTGTATGCCTCTTTTCATACGTTCTTATCACAATATTATGTCTACTAGGAAAATTGCTTTATGTGTATGCTACCTATAGCAAGTGATGTTATGATTAATAGCACATAGGACTGTCGCCCAGGTAGCAGATTCCCTATTAGTTGTTTACATAGGCTTGTAAATTATTTCGAAGAAATTGGAAACTATTCCATTCCCGAATTCCTCTTCCTATGAATGGATATTTATCCCGATTAGTTCTTTACATTTACAGTACCTTCCAACTTTATCTTCATAAAGTTAAACATTAAAATGAAATGCTTTATCAATAAATGGAAGCATCTGGAACTAAACGAGGTCACAGAACTAGTTGCAAATAGAGCATCGCGGAGATACTTAATCAATTCACAGAAGCCTGCAGATAGAATGCTCAAAGGCAATAAGTCCGTAAAGAAGATGTGTGTATATACGTATATGGAAGCGCGTAAGAGAGAGTTAAGAACAACGGCAGGGAACGAAAATACACTTTAAAATGTAAATTAGAAACACGATGAAAACCTGCGTACCTTCTATTACGGAGCGAGCGACTTGACCAGTCTACAACGAAAATACCTTTCAAAAACGCTGCCTTGCATGACAGGTTATAACTGGCGTAAGAAAATGTAATCTCGAGATTTTAATCCCAATTAGGTATTGATATTGAAGATCATAGATTAAAATCACGAAAGCTTGACATGAATCGTTGTCCATAACTCTTAAGACTCCCCTTATTAGGCTTTTTGGTGATAATCAGCAGACGCAAGCACAGGGAAATAAGACAATCGAAATGGGTTTCATGCATCTGACGATAGACAGTACCACACTCGAAAGCGAGAAATCGCTGAAAATCAGTCTAGCCAACTTCGTATATCGGTGTCTAGCTCCGGGTAGCTACCTAGCGCTTGCGCGGAGGTGGTTGGACGCAAGCCAAAGTACCAGCCGATTTACACCTCCAGGTAGTTTACCTCCCGGGTAGCTGCCAGCCACTTTACCAGCAGATGGTAGAACCGGCCCATAGTCGCATTTCCTTTTTATATTGCTCTTAACAGAGACGAATCGCTTAGAGCTTCAACCTGGTGTGATTCAATTCTCCTATAGCACAAGTTCACTGAGTCGACTTTCACTTGTTTGTCAGTTCCTGTTTATTTGGTTTGCAAAAATTCCATGGGGGGCGGGGTTCTAACCCCCACCCCCACCCCTCCAGTAACTCCGCCTCGGCTACTACCCCTAGTGGTATAACTCAAAAATTAACATTTCCTGACTTATACCACTTTGGTTCTCATCGACTCAAAGGAGTGAGGCACGACACTTTGAAGAATACGAGTGTTGCAAAAGTAAGGGAAGTGGCAAACAGGATCGAGAGAATGAGAAACAACTTAGACCTTACAAATTTAATACCGTCATAGTTGACAAAGGGAGGTCAGATGGGAGAGATGTAAAAGATGAACGTCACCCAAGTAAGGGAACATAATGCCAGACTTGGTTAGGTGGAAAAAGTTCGGATAATATGCAACATTTTCAGCGCAGACATCAGGGAGTAAAGAATACAGGGAGATGGCTTGGAGCTCTGACAGTGAAACCCATTGACAGTGCTCTACATTGGGGGCGTGATCGTATATAGGCGCGAGTACGCACGTTGTTTTTTGACGGTCAAACTCAACACAGCTCACTGAAGTGAATACGGTGAACGCAACATGTAATTGCGGGAATTTTCTTACGTGAACATTGTACGGCACACGAAAACGTAAAAGAGATACTAAAATTAAGTTAGTGTTGTAGCTACACTCCCGGTCTAGAAAGCCAAGAATAACGGCCGAGAGGATCCGTCGTGCTGACCACACGACACCTCGTAATCTGCAGGCCTTCGGGCTGAGCAGCGGTCGCTTGGTAGGCCAACGCCCTTCAAGGGCTATAGAGCCATGGGGTTTGGTTTGTTTTTTTGTAGCTACACTAGTGTCCAAAAGTTAAGCATAATCCCTAAACGAGATCATACCGCCTGATAGGAATGTCAGACGGATTGCTGAACAAACGGAAGCTGACCCACACACCATGTCACACAACTTGTCCAAAAAAAAAAAAAAAAAAAAAAAAAAAAAAACCAGTGTTAGAAAGGTTCTAATAGGTAAGGTACACCTTTCACAACAACTAACAAAACTTGGCAATGTCTTCCACAATACAATATGCTGTTAACAGAGTGTACGGTTACCCCTAAGGGCCACACATGCTTCGCAGCGACGTGGCATGCTCTTTATCAGATGGTTCAAGATCTCTTGTGGAAGTCAATTCCATTCCTCCAAAAGGGCAATACGAATGTCTTGGAGGGTCCTTGGTGGAGGCTGACGGGTTGCAATTCGCCTCCCCAATGCATCCTAGGAATGTTCTATAGGATTCAGATCCGCAGACCTCGCTCGCCAGTCCATGCGATGAACGTCGTCCCCAGCCAGAAATTCGTCCACCAGAGCAGCTCGGTGCGGTCGGGCATTATCGTCCGTTAAGAGGAAGTATGGACCAGCCGCACCTCTGAAGAGTCGAACATGTGGTCTCAGTACCTCATCCCTGTATCTCCGAGCGTTAACAGTGTTCCTCGAACCACCCATGAAGTTGTGCAGGTCCGTACGGCCATTCAACATGATGCCGCCCCACACCATGAAACTACCAGCACCACCACCACCACCATACAGGTCCCGTTCCGCGATGTTCCTGTGGTTGTATCGGCTACCCGGTTCTCTCCAGATTAATGTGCGACGGGAATCGTTCTGCAAACTGAAGCGGGATTCACCTCTGAATAGCACATGCCTCCATTCATTCATGGTCCAGTTTCGATGTTGATGGCTCCACAGTAAACGGGCCCGTCTCTGTGCTGGAGTGAGCGGGACGCACACCGCTGGACGTCGGGCAAACAGTCCTGCTGTTCTAAGCCTCCGTACACAGTTTGCCGGGAAACGGCAACCCCTGAGACGGCTGCAAGCTCCGCCGACAATGTCTTGCAGGTGCACTCCGATTTTCGTTGGGCGGTTAAGGCCAGATATCGGTCCTGTTGTGGGGTAGTTATCCTTGGTCGACCTGGCCTACAACTAGCATCTCCTTCGTCTCGAAATCGTCTGCAAAGCCTGGAAATGACACTTTATGGCTTATTCAAGGTTACGGCGACTTCGGACTGTGTCTGGCCTGCTTCCAGGCGGCCGAGTATTCTACCCTGTAAAACGGGGTCCAAATGACGTCGTCGTGCCATTATGTTACCACGTTCACCACGAGGCTACACTCCGCACACTATAACAGGGTAAACACGACCGAGGGAATATGGGGCGCAGGCACTGGTTGTGTTTACCTTGCGGTTACGCCGCTAGTCAAAAGCAGGGAACACTCCTTTCCTATACAGAACGAACACGTAAGGTTGGTAGGTGCATATGTCATGCGATTTGCGTTCTATTTCCTGTTGCCCTACTTACTCGTAACTTATGCTTAACGTTTGGACACTAATGTATTATAATGTCGTGTTGTGCGTACGGTTCCCCGAATCAGAAAGCCAAAAATATTCCTGGAATAACATTTCACAGTGATGATAATAAGTATGGTTTATAACATGTTGTACAGTAGATTATATTAGCTCTATTGTTATTGTGCTGGTATTTCGAAGTCCCAGAAGCACCGTCCACATTAGAATTTTTAGGTTAGACTTACTTACCACCTCTTGTCCGGCTCCGTTGGCTCCGTGGCTAAATGGTTAGCGTGCTGGCCTTTGGTCACAGGGGTCCCGGGTTTGATTCCCGACAGGGTCGGGATTTTTAACCATGATTGGTTAATTTCGCTAGCACGGGGGCTGGTGTATGTGTCGTCTTCATCATCATTTCATCCTCATCACGTCGCGAAGGTCGGCTACGGGAGTCAAATGAAAAGACCTGCATCTGGCCAGTCGAACTTGTCCTCGGACACTCCCGGCACTAAAAGCCGTACGCCATTTCATTTTTTTTAGCACCTCTGAAATATTTATCCCGTTGTGGGTGGTGGCAGTAGGAAAAAAAACACGGTTTCACCTGCCTGTCGTAAAAGGCAACTAAAAAGGGCCCAATGCGCTCTTAATTTGGGAGTGTGCTCTATACTTCGCTACATTATGTAAGTTCAATATAAAAGTATTGACCTTCTATACTGTACATTGTTTTGTTGCAGATTGCATGTATTCGTGATGTTATCGTGTGCGGGTTGGTAACGGAATACATTCGACTTGATTACCGAAAATACGTCTTATCCCATTGTGTTTCAGGACTCAACCAATAGAAATGCTACTACGTGCTTCAGCAATGCAGAATGGCGCGTGATAAATTACATCTATTTTATATAATGAAATGAAATGTCGGATGGCTTTTAATGCCGGGATATCCCAGGACGGGTTCAGCTCGCCAGGTGCAGGTCTTTCTATTTGACTCCCGTAGGCGACCTGCGTGTCGTGATGAGGATGAAATGATGATGAAGACAACACATACACCCAGCCCCCGTGACATTGGAATTAATCAATTAAGGTTAAAATCCCCGACCCGGCCGGAAATCGAACCCGGGACCCTCTGAACCGAAAGCCAGTACGCTGACCGTTCAGCCAACGAGTCGGACCGTATGCGCGATGCCCAGCCAAATATGCGGCAAGCAGAGATCTGAAATTTTTAACATAGGTAGATGGAAGGAGGTCCAAATGCACCTCGAAGCCAGATTTTTAATTTTCCCTTTCGTTCGTGAGTTATGAACGAAAAACTGGCGGAAAACGTGTGTTTGGATAAGTTGTGACAAACCAACGTGTTATTTTTATTAACATTTTGGCATTCGATCTGTAAGACCATGCCTGTACGTTTATTAAACAGCAAGGTCAAAGAGCAACATATGTACAACATGGATCTTTCATGGCATTGTGGCTACTTGGTGATAGAAAGCCACGGTTCAGGAACTTGAATTGGGTGTGGATAGTTTAAATACAGACTATAGAACAAACGTATCACAATGTTAAATTAGCTTCACTTAAACATTTGGCTATTGTTTGATATATATGGATGTCATAGCTGCTCAACAACGACGAAACAGACGTGGAAAAAATGGAACTTCTGCTTTCTAAGCGTTTGATATAAATTGGTTACTTGTGGTTTGTATCTAGTGAATCCTAAAGTTGTATGGTTGAGGTCTGCTTCTGAGTGCGATCAGAGGAACAATTTGGGGAGGCCATAGCTTTGATTCTGAACAGATGACTGGGGTAAGATGCATGTCCAAATCTCATTCTGATAATTGATGTGATATGTCGGCGAGAAGATTGAAGCATGGTTTCTGTGGGATGTGTCTCTGTAGCAGCGTAATGCTTGCCTTTGATGACCTGAGTTGTTGTCCAGTGATTTGATCATTCTTTGTAAGCCTGTTCCTTTACGTGTCCTTGGAAGTCCGTGTACGGTAGGGGTAGTGCTTGGAAATGGCCACCAAGATTAAATGCATAGATTCACTGTCGCATAGGATAGGTAACTTATTACGATTATTACATTTCAAGGAGCTATTTTAAGTCCATGGCGTAGGAAGCCACTTTCGGTCCCCGGAAGGAGAAATCAAATTCAGTCCGTAATATCCGGAGGTGTTTGTGTGTGTATGTGTGCGATGCCCAGCGAAATCTACGGCACGCAGAAAACTGAATTTTTTCATAGATGAGTACAACATTTCACCGATGACACATGACTGTGTAAAAGAGGAATTCTTGCTGCAAGAATTGACGTTATAAACGTCATCGACAAGAGACTTTTAGGAGAATTACCCGGTGTTCTACAAATTTACAAATCTATCGTCACAACATGTAATACAGGTGAGGCTGTCAACTACACGACAACTTTGGAGCGGATGATTGTGGCACCGATTATCCTTCTCAGGAATATGAATCCTTCTTTCCTCTGGAACGGAATATGAAAATCAAGAAACTGATACTGAATATGTTTTAGGCCACCATCATGACTGGACATGCCACGGGCGTAGTATTCATTCCTCGGATTGAAATCATCACTTCGGATATACCGTTTCAATTTAGACGTCTACAGTTCCCCCATTTGTTTGAGTTCCTCAATGAGCACCAACAAGGCACAAGGGCAATCGCTTAAAGTTGTAGGACTCGATCTTCGGAAACGGTGCTTCTCCCGTGGGTTGTTCAAGACTTGGAAAGGCAAACGCACTATACATCTTAGCTCCAAATGGAAGGACAATTTATACGGTTTATCCGGAAGCTCTATTATATTGTTTTAACCCGGTACATCTTAAGTATTGAAAGTAATAATATTAAAAAAATTAATGCAAGTTATGTAAAAACGGCGTGTGTTAATAAATATTTTATTTTGTTTTTAAATCAATGGGAATTCCTCAGGGCAGTATTATTGAATCTTCATGTTTTCTTATATATATATATATATATATATATATATATATATATATAAATGATATGAGTAAAGAAGTGGAATCAGAGTTAAGGCTTTTTGCAGATGATGTTATTCTGTATAGAGTAATAAATAAGTTACAAGATTGTGAGCAACTGCAACGGGACCTCGATAATGTTGTGAGATGGACAGCAGGCAACGGTATGTTGATAAACAGGCATTTAAAAGTCAGGTTGTGAGTTTCACAAATAGGAAAAGTCCTCTCAGTTTTAATTACTGCGATGATGGGGTGAAAGTTCCTTAAGTATCTACGTGTTAATATAAGGGAAGATCTTCATTGGGGTAATCACATAAATGGGATTGTAAATAAAGGGTAGAGATCTCTGCACATGGTTATGAGGGTGTTTAGGGGTTGTAGTAAGGATGTAAAGGAGAGGGCATATAAGTCTCTGGTAAGATCCCAACTAGAGTATGGTTCCAGTGTATGGGACCCTCACCAGTACTACCTGATTCAAGAACTGGAAAAAATCCAAAGAAAAGCAGCTCGATTTGTTCTGGGTGATTTCCGTCAAAAGAGTAGCGTTACAAAAATGTTGCAAAGTTTGGGCTGGGAAGAATTGGAAGAAAGAAGACGAGCTGCTCGATTAAGTGGTATGTTCCGAGCTGTCAGCGGAGAGATGGCGTGGAATGACATTAGTAGACGAATAAGTTTGAGTGGCGTCTTTAAAAGTAGGCAAGATCACAATATGAAGATAAAGTTGGAATTCAAGAGGACAAATTGGGGCAAATATTAATTTATAGGAAGGGGAGTTAGGGATTGGAATAACTTACCAAGGGAGATGTTCAACAAATTTCACCAACCCACGTTCAAAAGCTGAGAATTCCTAGTGGTAAATTTGATGCTGGAGGCTTCTACTTAAGATCCCCTGGCCAGATCAAATCACCATATGGAAGTACCTAATTGAGTTGGTGAAGAAAGAGTACTTCTTAGACGACTTGCCTGGTTTCGTTAACCGCTATTATAGGACATATTGGAAAGTGTTCCTAGAATAGATGGCAACGTCAGACTTTTATAGACCAATTAAAACAAGAACAATTAAAACAAGAACTGAGAATTCACACATTTGCGTGACCAAAGACAAGGACTTTCTGCCATGAGAACTGGAGAGCAAACTAGCCAGATTGCTGGTATATTATGGATGGGCAAACTCAAAGGATGATCTTCAGCATACCCTGGATGCGTTTACCGAGGCATATAGGAGCATTGGTCTAGACATAAACACCAGTAAAAAGAAAAGTTGTATCAACCTGCATCAACCTGTAGCGCTGATGCTCCTGCTAACATGATTAATGGAACTAGCTTAAAAAATTGAACACTTTCCCTATCTGGGCAGTCACGCCTCAACAAATGCGAACATAGAAATTTAATATCGTATCAAATGTGACAGCGCAGCCTATGATCTTATGCGAATTGGGGTGTTTGACAACCATAAAATCAATACTCAAACTAAACTGCATGTATACCAAGCTGTTTTTTTTTTCAAACTCTACAGTTGTGAAACTTGCGTTACATACAGAAGGCACTTACTACATCTGGAAATATACCATCAACGCTGCATCAGGAGAATCCTAGGAATAAAGTGGCAAGACAGACGCACTAACGTAAGTATTTTGGAGCACGCTAATACAACCAGCGTTGAGGCTCTGATAATAAAACACCAACTTCAATGGACAGGTCATGTAATACATATGCCTGAGTCACGTCTCCCAAAACAAATCATGTACTGGCAGTTGAAGGTCTGACAGGGTGGGCAACAAAAACACTATAAAGACGTTCTGAAGGCGAATCTAAAGAAATGTCAATATGACCACCTCTACTGACGCAGCTCTTTCTTATTGCAGGCATTGAGCCACTATTTTTGACGGCGATAGCAAAAGCTGAACTCACTTTTTTGAAGAAAAACAAAGTATCACCAATGCCCATTCTGAATACCACTCTAGAGCAACCTTGTCGTTTTCTACAGTCTGACCACCTAAGTCTCTTCAAAAGCTTCATTTATGAAAATTGTTCAATTACCCATGACTGCTCTATTTACACAGATGAATCTCGCATACCAAGCACAGATGAACAGGACAAAGTTGGATGCGCCTTCGTTGTTCATAAAAACGATTCTGAGGTGTTCTCATCCCAGTACAATCTCTCTTCCACATGCTCTATTTTCCAGGCTGAACTGTGGGCGATCAAATCTGCGACCGAATGGAGATGTACTGTAGTCTCACCGGTAGATGTCTGGGTTATGGGCTGTTGTCAGTGTATTTGAGCCGTAACTTGGTAGAAGATTCGCGTTATATGTATGATATATTTGCAGTTTATTAATGGTTTTCGTGGTATCCTTTGGCGTGCTATAGCTGTACGAATTATAGAATCCTTATAGACGCATCCTGTTATCATTTTCCCTTCATTAATTACATTTTTACGGTAATCATTTTTCATCTTATTCCGTTTACAAGTTAGTTTCGACTCGGTTGGTTATTTTGCAGTTTATTCATATAACTTACACTGACCGAGCAGAGTGGCCTTCGCCTCAACAGCGGCCTTGCAGTTCTGCATTCGGGAGGTGGAGGGTCTGGTTCCCGGTGTCTGCTGTACTCAGAATGGTTTTCCGTGGTTTTCCACTCTCCTGCACTAAGTCAAATGCCGGGACGGACATTTTTATAGGTCACGGGAGCCACCTCTTCACCTTCTCCGCATCTCAAGTCACAGCTACAAATCTCTTTGGCTTGAGAAAGTGCGTAACCCTCTAGGTGGTCCGCCTTATTCCATCAGGGTACAGAATGAAAAGGTTCACTAGTAGCAATAATTTATAGGTTGTTTCTTCGTCTTATTTTGCACCAAAACAAAAAGAGTACCGTTAATATTTTGTGACAGCGACGAATAATGTGGTGTTATTGTCAATACTGTGTCGTTTTTTTTTGCACCGACACAGATAGGTCTTATGGCGACGATGGGATAGGAAAGGGCTAGGAATGGGAGGGAAGCGGCCGTGGCCTTAATCAAAGCACAGTCCCAGCATTTGCCCGCTGTGAAAATGGGAAACCACGGAAAAACATCTTCAGGGATGCCGGCAGTGGGATTCGAACCCACTATCTCCCGAAAGCAAGCTAACAGCTGCGCGCCCCTGATCGCGCGGCCAACTCGCCTGGTGATAATTAATTATTTTTTTTTTGCTATGGGCTTTACGTCGCACCGACACAGATAGGTGTTATGGCGACGATGGGATAGGAAAGGCCTAGGAGTTGGAAGGAAGCGGCCGTGGCCTTAATTAAGGTACAGCCCCAGCATTTGCCTGGTGTGAAAATGGGAAACCACGGAAAACCATTTTCAGGGCTGCCGATAGTGGGATTCGAACCTACTATCTCCTGGATGATAATTAATTATAGGGCCAAGTCATGTAATATACGCTTCGTGCAGAATATGGGAATGTGACTAAAGTGTTAAAAATGATGCATTGCTTTGTTCCAAGATGTACTTCAAACAGTGCAAAGAAAGAAGAAAATAACGTTCCATCTGTTTCTTACTGAAATGAAATGGCGTATGGTGAAGTTAACCAATGATGGTTACAATTCCGACACTGCTGTGAATCGAACCCGGGACCCCTGTGACCGAAGGCCAGCACGCTAAACTATCTAGCCATGGAGCCCGACTATTTCTTACTGATCCAACTTTACTAGAGATGTGGAAAATTGCCTCTTCATGGTAAGGCAAAAAATTACATTTTTTGTGATTACCAGCAAGGCCATCGAAATTTTATTGTAAGCATTTCCTTGACTATGATTTAAGTATTAGTCCCACAAAGAAGAGACTTCTACAAGATAAAATACCATCCGTATTGAATAGTTACCCCACTCGTAAACAAATATTTGCCAAATGTAAGAGTGATCCTACCCGAGATTTGATTCATCTTAACTATAAAAAATCAATCAACACTTCATTTCCCACCCTAAGAATCAATAATCATTGAAATATGTCAATCTGATACACAATAATATTAAAAATCAAAGAAGAATAGCACAATTAGAAAGTACGCTCAATGAAAACGTCACAAAGAGCAAAGAAGAGGTGTGCAAATAGCAAATGGGTAGAGTGCGGAAGCAGAGCCCATAAAAGAAACAAGAATAAAACGAAGGAGAAGAAGAAGAATGACAGCTACACCTACAGAGAACTCCTCAACCTCCTATGATAAAAGTAGTAATTCTAATATCCACCCTAACTCCAAAAGCATCCCGAAGAATTAAATGCAGTAGAAACGGAAGGAAATCTATCTTGTTGAGGAAGTCTATTGATAGATATAAGCAAATAGGCATCATTTATTAGCTTTGACATAAACTGAAAGAATAAGCATGTGAGAAGAAGGGTAAAACAACATAATTACACAAAGAGGTCAATTAATTTATTAAAAAAGTGCTAGTAATAGTGATTTACTATTTCTTGTAGAGCAGTTAGATCCGTCCGGAAAAAAACTATTTGATGAGACTACCTTGAACATATATGTTTTGTGGCATAGAGAAGCACCCAATGGTTACAATTTAATTCGATCAATGCCTAAAACTTCCACACAAGAATACATTAAATAATTACATTGACTACACTAATGGAGGTACTGGACTTAAAAAAGTTTAAACGATACTTCAAAATCTGACAGGTACAGAATAAGTATTATGTGATTTAAACCGATCCATTTTTTTGTAGATTTGTCCCGTCCTTACAACATTTTTATGAGTTTATCAAATGAAAATCCATTCCATTTTCCATTTAAAAGCATTGTGTAGGTCAGCCCATAAAGGTGACGTCTAACGGCGTATTCTGTAACTCTCCGCTACCCCATCAGTTGGCTCCATGGCTAAATGGTTAGCGTGCTGGCGTTTGATCACAGGAGCCTCGGGTTCGATTATCGGCAGGGTCGGGAATTTTAACCATCATTGGTTAATTTCTCTGGAACGGGGGCTGGGTGTAGCCTATGTGTTGCCTTCATCATCATTTCATCCTCATCACGACGCGCAGGTCGCTTACGGGAGTCAAATCTAAAGACTTTCGCCTGGCGAGCCGAACATGTCCTCGGACTCTTCCGGCACTGAAAGTCACACGCCATTTTTTTATATCACGTAGGCAACGGTCCAATCACCGCCGTCTCAATGTCTATATAGAGATTGAGACGGCGGTGGGTCCAATCTGTTCATTTGTATGAACTAGTTCATTCAATAGGCCTACAGTTCGTCATTTTGTATCGTTCTAATGAACTAGTTCCTATGAACGAGATAGCTTATGAGCTGGTATCATGGAAACAGCTCTCTCTTCAACTCGTTCAAATAAATGAGATACTTCGTGTGCTGATGTGATGGAAACAGTTCTCTCTTCACCTCGTTCTTCATTCAAATGAACGAGGTAGTTCATGAGCTGATGTAATGGAAACTGTTCTCGATGCACCTCGTTCAAACGAACGACACCTCACCTCATCTCGTTCAAAAGAACTAGTTTAAATGAACGAGGTCACGAGGTAGTTTATGAGCTATCATGGCGACACCTACGTCAAAGCGTGGTACTTTTTCCCTGCCGCCCGCGAGCTAGTACGTACATTTCACAATAGATGGTGCTTGCTTACCTCTTCGCCCTCCTTTAATACGAATACCATGACGTGTAAACCCCCGGAGTGTTCGAGAGGGACGTATGAATCAGCTGTTTACCGGCTTTTTGCACGAGAAAACATTGCTTTAAGATAATAATTGTCCTTTTTAAAAAGAAACGGAAGACGAAGCTAACGGAAATAAAGAATAAAAGGATAGTCCTAAATACCTAAATAATATTACTGTGTACTTAGATCAATCATGACTGAAATTTAAACACAGTTTTCTAGCCATACCGCCAAATATTAATCACCAATACGTAGTCTCATCAGAAATCGTCAGACAAAATTTGAAGAATGTTGGTACCAACTGACCTTTAATAACGTATTTTTACTGCATTTTATCATGTAATACCTAAAATGCTCCTTGGGACATACTTCTTCTTTTCTTAAGCTTTAAAGTTGAATTGCGGACTGCCTCTGCGACGTAGTGGTTAGTGTGATAAGCTGCCATCCCCAGAGGCTCAGGTTCGATTCCCGGCTCTGCCACGAAATTTGAAAAGGGCTGGAATGGGGTCCACCCATCCTCCGAGGTCAACTGTGTAGAGTGGGGGGATGGGGTCGATTCCCGCCTCAGCCATCCTCAAAGAAGTTTTCCTTGGCTTTCCCATTTCTTCTCCAGGCAAATGCCGGGATGGTGCCTAACCTAAGACCACGGTCGCTTCCTTCCTTCCTTCCTTCTTCCTTGTATATCCCTTCCGATCTTCCCAAGTAAGGTAACCTGGGCGAGGTACTGGTCCTCCTGCCCAGCTGTATCCCCCACCCCCGCCGACGCAAAGTCTCACATTCCAGGGCACTGTTCTTTTGGCGGTAGAGGGGGGATCCCTCGCTGAGTGCGAGGGAAGAACCAACCCTGTAGTAGCCCCAGGGCCTCTGAACTTTAGAGCGTGTATTGGTAACCTCGGGTCCCTTAGCTGAGCCCTGACATTCCCTCTACTTACTTGTGCCACGCTCTATCCTATCCGACCTTCCTTGGTCAAATCTTGTTCTTTTCCGACTCCGACGGTATTAGAGCACTTGAAGCCTAGGGAGACTTTCATTTTCATGCCCTTCGTGGCCCTTGTCTTCCTTTGGCAGATACCTTATTTTCTCGAAGTGTCGAATCCTTTCCATCTTTTCTCTCTGATTAGTGTTAATATAGGATGGTTGCCTCTTAGAACAATAATCACCACCACCACCACCAACCCTGGAGCGTAAACAGATTAAGAAAGGAAAGCTGAAACGCGAACTGCTGGTCGTTATCGAATGCTACTCTTAGTTCTGTTCTCAGGCAAGAAATATAGGAAATACGAATGTTCAATTTTTCCTCCATCACAATGTTTGAAAAAAAATCTTTGTTATTTTGTTACAAGTTGATTTACATTGCACCGACTCAGAAATGTCTTATGGCGATGATGGGATAGGAAAGGGCTGGGAGTGGGATGGAAAGAGGCCGTGGCCTATATTAAGGTACAAACACCAGCATTTGCCTGGTGTGAAAAGAGGAAACCACGGAAAACCATCTTCAGGGATGCCGACAATGGGGTTCGAACCCACTCTTTGCTATTTTAAGAGGCAAACCAGGGTATTAACATTCAGTAGATCAGAAGAATGAATGGTAAATTTTAATATTCTGAAATTTTCACAGCTTTCACATTTTAATGCAATTGGAGTATTTTGTACACGACAAAGTGATGAAAAAGTATACGTGAGAAGAAGGCTCCCTCTGTGTAGGGTGACCAGACTTCCTCTTTTATCCGGACATGTCCTTTTGTAGACCACCGTCCGAGGTCCGGGCGGATTTTAAAAAACCGAAATATCCTTCTTTTTTAGTGAATCTGCTTATTTTGGGGCTTATTACTTCATTTTTACTACAGTACTTCATTACGCTACGGCATCATTGATATCGTACCAATATATAACAATGTGATTATGGATAGACAATACATCCAATTATTCTATCCATCTATTATGATAATAGATACCACTCTGTACATTGCATGCCTCTCTCTCAGCAATACACCGTCAGAACACTACTATAGCTGACAACGTGAAAATCGACAGGAGATAACCGGGATTTGTAGGAAGCTGTTTTAAATAGGTGCTGAAAAAAGTGATATTGATTATTGCGATGTTGAAAAATGTATTCTGAATTTGCAAGCTAAGTCTGAATCCTTTCACTTTAATGATGTGAAATATTTTGATCAGTTCTGCACTTTCAAACAATTCCTGAATGAGAGCTGTATTGACCCTGAATTTTACAAGTTACCTTGTACTCAGAGAGAGGCGAAGTATTTAAATTTACGTAAGTCAGTTGCAGAGTTTCTATACCAGGGCACAATGTGAATGTAGAAAGACAATTTTGATTGATCTCAGCATAATGGACTGATAATAGAAAGTTGGATCTGTAAAAATGATCTTAATGTTTTAATATAATATAAATTAATTTACATGTGTATCTTTTTATAAGTAGTCTATCACTTAGCACGATAAAGAGGGCAGCACGGTGCTCTCTGGATTAAAGATGGCGGATGACAGCTGTCAAAAAAGCACGTGGCTATGTTTACCAAACAAGAGCACGTGGAATTTGCCGCCACCACATTTCAAAGGTATCTAACTAAAGAGGGCAGCACTATGCTCTGTTGATTAAAGATGGCGGATGGTAGCTGTCAAAAAAGCACGTGAGTTTGTTTCCAAACAAGAGCACGTGGAATTTTTCAATTTGCCGCCACCACATTTCAAAGGTATCTAGCTAAAGATGGCAGCACGGTGCTCAAAGATGGCGGATGATAGCTAACAGAACTTTTCAAATTGCCCGCTACTACGTGCATAAGGTAGTAGCCACAAAGAGGGCAGCATGGTGTTCTGTGGATTAAAGATGGCGGATGACAGGTGATGAAATTGTCCGCATGATAGCAGCACGGTGCTCTGTTGATTAAAGATGGCGGATGACAGCTGTCAAAAAAGCACATGGCTTTGTTTCCAAACAAGAGCACGTGGAATTTGCCGCCACCACATTTCAAAGGTATCTAGCTAAAGATGGCAGCACTGTGTTCTGTTGATTAAAGATGGCGGATGACGGCTGTCAAAAAAGCGCGTGAGCTTGTTTCCAAACAAGAGCATGTAGAATTTGCCGCCACCACATAGAGGGCAGCACTGTTCTCTCTGGATTAAAGATGGCGGATGATAGCTGTCAAAAAAGCGCATGACCGGGCGAGTTGGCCGTGCGCGCAGAGGCGCGCGGCTGTGAGCTTGCATCCGGGAGATAGTAGGTTCGAATCCCACTATCGGCAGCCCTGAAGATGGTTTTCCGTGGTTTCCCATTTTCACACCAGGCAAATGCTGGGGCTGTACCTTAATTAAGGCCACGGCCGCTTCCTTCCAACTCCTAGGCCTTTCCTATCCCATCGTCGCCATAAGACCTATCTGTGTCGGTGCGACGTAAAACCCCTAGCAAAAAAAAAAAAAAAAGCGCATGGGTTTGTTTCCAAACAAGAGAATGTAGAATTTTTCAAATTGCCGCCACCACATTTCAAAGGTATCTAGCTAAAGAGTGCAGCACTGAGGTTTGTGATGCAAGATGGCGGATGATAGCTGTCAGAAAAAAGCACGTGAGTTTGTTTAAGAGGGCAGCACGGTGCACAAAGATGGCTGCTGTCAAAAAGCATTTTTCAAATTATCCGCCACCACATTTCAAAGGTAAGTAGCTAAAGAGGGCAGCACTGTGCTCTATAGATTAAAGATGGCGGATGACAGCTGTCAAAAAACACGTGGCTTTGTTTACCTCGCGCTAGTTAGGTTAAGTTGGTAGCACTAAGGTTTAGACCCGTCAAGATGGCAGCACTGCCGATGACAGGTGACGAATTTTGCAGCTACTGCGATATAGAGGGCAGCACAGTGCTTTGTGGTTTAAAGATGGCGGATGACAGCTGTCAAAAAAGCACGTGGCTGTCAAAAAGCACGTGGCTTTGTTTACCTCGCGCTAGTTAGGTTAAGTTGGCACTACTGAGGTTTAGGCCCGTCAAGATGGCAGTACTGAGGTTAGCGATGCGTTGTTGTCGATGACAGCTGTCAAAAAGCACGTAGCTTTGTTTACCAATTCAAATTTCCCGCGGGAGGCGGAGGAGGCCTCTGGGAGGGCCACCCGTGAGGCGGAGGCGGAGGGGGCCACTGGGAGGGCCACCCGTGAGGCGGAGGCGGAGGGGGCCACTGGGAGGGCCACCCGTGAGGCGGAGGCGGAGGGGGCCACTGGGAGCATTGCGGCGGAGGCGGCGGCCGAACTCTCCCATTATACTACTGTTAGTGCATCACCGGATGTTACATATCATTTAAATAAAGGCCATGGACGAAATCACGTCTATATTTCGAAATATATTCCTGACATTTTTATTATTACATTAATATTATTTGCTATCATTTGTGTTCCGTACAGCCTCCGTGGCTCAGACGGCAGTGCGTCAGGCTCTCACCGCTGGATTCCGTGGTTCAAATCCTGGTCACCCCATATGAGATTTGTACTGGACAAAGCAGAGGCGGGACAGGGTTTTCTCCGGGTACTCCGGTTTTCCCTGTCATCTTTCATTCCAGCAACATTTTCCAATATAATTTCATTTCAACTGTCAGTCATTAATCATTGCCCCAAAGGAGTGCGACAGGCTTCGGCAGCCGGCACAGTTCCTATCATCGTCGCCAGATGGGGACTTCATTCATTCCATTCCTGACCCGGTCGAATGATTGCAAACAGGCTGTGGATTTTCATTTTCATTTACACCATCACACGTACATCTTTCAGTCTGATTTAACAGCTAAAGTTATGGCTTGTTTTGCTTTCTTCAGAAGGTCAATAGAGAAATAATTATGTGTTTGTATAACATGGTTCAGAACTTCTGGTCTTCAAAATGGAAACGACTTCTATATTTTTGTGGTATTTAGTACGGTGACGTAATACTCACTGCGTTATCTACTAAATTACGAACTATCTTTAGATTTATTCTTTTCCCAGACTACGATAAATAATTATTCCTGCTTCATTGTCTAGACCAGGGCCTCTCAGAGCGCATGCACCAGTGCATTGCGCTGTGCACGGTGCAAAAGACGACTTCGCTAGGTTGACCAGAGTGCAGACCCCCACTCCTCTATATGGAGCAAAAGCGCTGTCTTTCTCTTTCCCTACGCCTGTCTTGCTCGATCCCTCTGTCTCCCTCTTCCTCACTTGCTCCGTAGTGCTCCAAATCCGAGCCGACTTGAGCCGAGTAGCCCAGAGACTCAGCGTTGGTCCGAGCTGAGCCGAGTAGGACCGATGCACTGTGCACAGGAACTACGCGCCTCAGTTTGCACGGGTGAGATTTAGGGCGTTTGAGAGGCCATGGTCTAAACAGAAGCTCGGAAGGCCATAAAGAATTTATTAGCCAAGGATATTCTTCTTTTAAGTGATGCATTCTTCAGCATAACAGGATTGTGATTGTGTTTACTTATATTGATTTTTGTACGGTACTACGCTATCTGTGTTTTCATTAACCTATTTCAGCAGTTAGATTGGTACCAGGAAGATGTCAAAAGGATTCCCTTTGTAGGCGCTGCCTCAAGGAGATTGAAACTCTTGCACATGTTCTGGGATCTTGTCCTCATGGTGAACTTTTAAGGAATACGCGTCATCATAACACCCGCTCGCTAATTGCTACAACGCTGAAAAACCATGGTTTACAGGTATTTGAAGAGGTTCATGGCTTAGCGGGCAAGCGACAACGGAAGCCACATAAGGATCGACATCATTGCCTTCAAAAATATGAAGAGAGGTTACATCATCGACCCACTTTGAAAGCCATAAGTCGCAGCCCTCAGATAACAACCTCGAGAAGAGGAATATTTACCTAGCAACAATTCCTAACTACAGGGAGAAATGGGCATTGGAGCGAGGGGAACAATTCTCGTTTTCGCTGCCAATGTTTGAAAACAGGTGTCTCTGCCAGTTACAACGTTAAGGGAGATTGCCATCATAGCCCAAAGCCTACTAGATACTAGTAGGCTCATAGCCTTAAGGGGTTCATTGATAATTCTAAGAAATCATTGTTACAGTTTAGGTTACCATCTAAATTTCTCAAGTATATTTATTTCTCCTCTAAAAATGAATGTAATAGTAGCCTATACTTCGTCGCAAGGCAGCTTCTGCATGAGATAAAGTATTTCATAAAATAAAATAACCTTAGAAAGAAATATGTAGGACGCTGTTGGGCGTAAGATGGCTGCCACCCAGTGGCGGTGGGCTCTCAGGAGCACATGAACACCCAGTTTTAACGCATATTCACGCATTCATGGATACCGGCAATTCAAAATCATTTCCTTTTTCCGACCTGATTTCGTCAATCGATCGAAAGTATTCGACTTATATCGAAGCTCTGTTACACTGACAGCTGTTCGTTTCGACTGACAATGCCAGGGAGCACACTAGAGATTTTGCTACGAACCTTAAGACTATACGCATGCGCATGGAGATGACGTCACGTTTTATGCACATATATATCCGTAAGCGAGGAGCACGGTAAGGAATGTGCCTTTCCGTCTACAACCACCCTCAAACCAGAAATAGTATTACAGTTGACCACAAGGGTCCGCCACCTCCCCTGTTACTGTTGGCCACATTTCCCAGAAGTTACTATCGCATTACATCGCCGAAAGATTTCGCTAGTAGCTACTTCTGAACAGGTTTTCGTAATCACGGGATCAGAAAGCCAGAGCCTCAGCCAAAGCCTGAGCGACTCAGCCAGGCAGTCGTAATTTTACTTTTCTTGCACACTCACAGATTAGCCTCGGGAAAAATGCAACTTCGGTTATAAGGGCTCTACCATATTATGCGTAGAGAAGCAACCATACAAGGAACTTTTAGTGAAATGATTTAATTAAGTGATTTTGTACTTATTTGCATTCTACTTTGGTAAATTTCAGACGTGAACACAAATTTTGTAGTGAACCGACTGAAAATTTGGTCACGAGCCGCCGCTGCCACCCAGGGTACCCTGTAAGACTTACTATTTTACTCTTGCGATCACGAACAAGTGAAAGTCTCCATCGATAGGCTGAAACCTGCATACACTCTGCTTGATGCTCCAGCTGAAGGTCTGCCAGCCACATCAATCATCATCAAGAACCTCAATTGATGATCAGACACAACTAACATCTAGGGACTTGCCTCTGGATCAAGAAAATAGGGTTACTCGTTCAGGACGTGTTATTCGTTTTCTTTCCAAGTATCTTGAAATCTTCTCGTAACTTAGTTACTAGAAAGGGGAGTAGTGTAGGATCCTATTGGACGTAAGATTGCTGCCATCCAAGATACCCTGTAAGATTTACTATGACTGGCGCGAGATTCAGGAACCAAGAAACAAAGTCAGACATATATAGTTTCTTAGAAAAAAACAGTAAAATTAAATTTATAATTTTCTTGGATTCTGGAATGGATTGTAAAATTCTTGTTTTTATTTAATTCATTAAAAATAAAAATGTAATAAGATTAGTTATTATTCGGAGTAAATTGTTGCTCTTGTCCGTACCTAAAAACAAATATTATTTTCCGTAGAGGAGACTATAAACTGATGACCTGATCTTTCTGAGTAAAATTATTTTCTTCCATATGTGAATATTGCTATATTTACACAACATTCGCTATCATTATTTTCATTGTGCCGAGCGTATTTGGATACGTTTAACACAATGGCGTTCGAAAATCAACAGGCGCTAAGTCGCATCTGTGTAAAGCCACCACCTTTTTGGTCAGAAAACCCTGGACTTTGGTTCTCCAAACTCGAAAGCCAATTTAGTCTCGCATAAGTAATCGCAGACGACACGAAGTATAGCCATACAGTAGCCAGCTAGATGGAGAAGTAACCTACTGAGGTACAAGACATTTTATCATCACCGCCAGTTGCCGATAAGTATGGTGCTACTAAAAGGACATTAATTGAACTTTCGTCGCAGTCGCAGACCGCACTCAATCACAATTACTCCGTCGCCTGAAAAATTTAGCCGGTTCGACCATAGCAGAAGATATGCTCAAAAGCATCTGGATGTCCCGTCTGCCTTCTAATGTACAGGAAATTCTTACCCTAGTGTTAGAAAGCAACCTTGATGCATCAGCGAAGATTGCTGTATCCCTCGACAGCTAGTAGGCTACTTCGATAATGGCATCAACTTCCGTCATTAAAATCTCAAATTAGTGAACTGACAAAGTTAGTTACCGCCCTGTCTCTTCTAGTTACCATGGTTACCGACATGTCGGCTAAATATTCCCGCGCGAGCCGTTCACCTTTTCGACACCGTTCTTCACATCGATATCCATCGCCACGACCGACTTCAACAAAGGTGTTTGCTGGTATCATCAAAAATTCGGGTCTAAATCTCGACAATGTCGTCTCCCATGCACCCAGGGAAGCAGTTCTGGGAGTCGGTAGCGACGGCAACTAACCCCATGCATAGGCCTACAAGTCGCCTCATTTGATTACCGACCAAATATCTAAAGTGGCCTTCCTTATTGACACTGGAGCCGAATTTCTGTTCTTCCTGTAACTCGTCTTCCTCGTCGTCGTGCAGAGAACTATACACTTTTGCATCTATGCAACTCGGTCTCCCTCTTCGTCGTGCATTCAAATGGGGTTTCATTGTAGCTGACGTCACTCATTCTATCATTGGAGGTGATTTCCTAGCATACTACGGAATCCTTCCAGACCTACGTCGCAAGGGAGTGATAACTCAACCACCAAATTAACAAGTAATGGGTTATCGTCGTGTTACTCGTACCTGCTCATCAATTCGAATTATAGTTGACGATTCACCGTACCATCAGTTACTTAGTGAGTTCGCAGACATAACACGCCCAGCTTCAAATGCTACATCGGGTTTGCACTCTGCAGTGCATCATAGTGCTATCATGTCTGGTCCCCCCAATACGATCGAGACCAGGTCGACTTCCACCCGACCGTTGCCAAACGAGATCTGCGCAAGGGACATGTCTACCATCCACGAGTTGCTGGTCACCGCCACTTCACATACTTCCTAAAAAGAACAATCAGTGGTGACCCTGCGGTAAATATCGTCGACTGAATGCTCGGACAGTTACCTACGTGAATTCCATTGGACTAGCATGCAGACCAAACCTTTTACGACATGAATCATGGTGTCGCCAATGCTGCATTTCTTGCTCACCCTTCCCCAGATACACTTCTTACTTTAATGGTAGGTGAATGATCGACAGATATTGGAGTTTCAGTTCAGCAACTCATGGATGGTGACAACAATTGGCATTTCTCAGAAAGAAACTCTCTGCCTCTGTCGAAAAGTTTAGGCACATGCTTGAAGTCCCCCTGTGGGTGGGGGGCGGTAGAATAACATCCACGGTATCCCCTGCCTGTCGCAAGAGGCGACTAAAAGGGCTCCAGAGGCTCTGAGCTTTGGAGCGTGGTATGGTGACCAGGGGGCCCTTTGCTGAGTCCTGGCATTGCTTCCATTTACTTGTGCCTGACCCCTCACTTTCATCTATCCTATCTGACCTTCCTTGGTCAACACTTGTTCTTTTCAGACCCCGACGGTATTACGTATGGAGGCCTAGGGAGTCATTTTCACGCCCTTCGTGGCCCTTGTCTTCCTTTGGCCGATACCTTCATTTTTCGAAGTGTCGGACATTTTCCATTTTTCTCTCTGATTAGTGTTATATAGAGGATGGTCCTCTTAAAACAATAATCGCCATCACATGCTTGAAGGAGGAAACTCATCCTATATACAGATCACAAGCCTCTGACATTCGCCTAGAAGAAAAATTGAGAGGAATCATCACCCGGTCAGCCACGCCATTTATCCCCCTGTGGGGGCGGTAGAATAACACCCACGGTATCCCCTGCCTGTCGTAAGAGGAGTCTAAAAGGGGCCCCAGGGGCTCTGAAATTTGGAGCGTGGGTTGCGACCACGGGGCCCTCAACTGAGTCCTGGCATTGTTTCCACTTACTTGTGCCAGGCTCCTGACTTTCATCTCTCCTATCCGACCTCTCTTGGTCAACAATTGTTCTTTTCCGACCCCGACGCTACTAGGTTTGTGAGGGCTAGGGAGTCTTTCAATTTCACACCCTTCGTGGCCCTTGTCTTTCTTTGGCTGATACCTGCATTTTTCGAAGTGTCGGATCCCTTCCATTTTTCTCTCTGATTAGTGTTATATAGAAGATGGTTGCCCAGTTGTACTTCCTCTTAAAACAGTAATCACCACCACCGCCACCACCACCACCACCACCACCACCACCACTACTGGCGACCATGGGGCCCTTAGCTGAGTCCTAGCATTGCTTCCACTTACTTGTGCCAGGCTCCTCACTTTCATCTATTGAACCCTTGAACTTACCATTCCATCGTTGTTCGGCCACAACTGCTGCAATAGAGCAATATCGAACTCTTAAATCTTTTGGGTCGTAGCGGGTATATTTCGATCATGATCTTGACCAAACGATGAGGTTCAGAAGAGAGCCTAACTACTTGAAATGAGGAGCAAATATGTGCTTACTAACTTTTATTGAATTATCAAAATGCAAAAAATTATGTTATAAAATCATTCATCAAACATTTTTTTTTTTTGTAATTTTTAACGTTTCAACACAATCACATTGCATTGCGTGAGTTTTATCTGTTACATTTATCGAAGAACCTTCTTCGGAGGAAAGTAGAAAGTATCACAAATTAGTAGACAGTGAAAACTGGAAAAACGAAAATAAAACGTGAAAATCGGGCACCTTTTGATCCAAACGATAACTGAGAATCCACACAATCCGTGGAAATGTGACCTTCAACAAGTAGAATTCCAGATTTACATTTAATTAAGGTTATCCACCAGTCAAATACCCTGTCGGACATGGGAACACCCGCCGAATGGACCCTTAATTGAGCCAAACTGACTATCAGTTGCTTTGGATAGGTTGCGAAATACTACTGGAAAGCATGGTGTTCACTACAAGTTAACAGCAGCAGTCATAATTAAAAATAAAATTCCACCATGTATTGTCATCTCGTGACACCCTTAAGTTATGGAATGATCCCGATGCTGAAACATGCATCACTCAAACAGCTGTTCGGAAGGAACCAACAACAACTTGATCCGAGAGGATCTTACGTTACGTAGTTCTGAAGGAACAAAACTGCGAAATGCAGGAAACACTTATCCATCATGCATTTACAAGAAATGCTAAACACTGACGTTAAAGAAACAAGTGGTCAATCACTTAGAAAATACTCTTACAAAACCAACTTTCAGGTTATAAACGGTTATGTTGAGTTTAATAAACTTACAACTCCACATGATAAAATAAAATAAAAAATTACCAAAACAATCTACGGAATTCTTTCCATTTTACAAATTCTGACTACCCTTACAAGTCCGCCTACTTATGTTTGTCCCAATAAACTAACTACAAGTTATTGACAGATCAAAGTGATACCTATTATAAAATGAAAGAACGAAAATTGAAAATAAAATATATTCCCAGCTGACGAATCGAAACCGCATTCGTAACTCAAGTCTCGCAGAAATAAGCTAAGTGTCCACACGGCACTATCAAAACAATCAGATATCTGAACGACAAAATAATTAAGTCAAGAAAAATTAAAATAGTAAAGTTCTATGAAACCGAACGCGCGTGGCAAACAGCAGTAATAAACAATCACCGTTAGCTCAGTATCCAATGCTGGACAACCCTCACGTTCATGCCACTAGTGGTACTATAATCTTAGGTAAACACCTTCCGGCTAGTAAGGATTGTGCGGAAACATGGCTTCAAATCACACTCTTCGCATTATATACACTGCTGCAGAGACTACCATCGTTCAAGTCACTTCGCAAAAACACCTAACTTGACTTGACTATATACAGACGACACCCTACTCCTGTCGTCAAGCCTACAGTGTCTACACACCCTAACGATAACATCTATATACACACACAGCACCCTAAACATATCGTTGAGCGTAAATGGGGATGTCTACTCATCAGTATCCTCCTATGATACGCGTAACGTCCTCAATCTATTGTCGAGCGGAAACTGGGATGTCTACTCATCAGTATCCTCCTATGATACGCGTAACGTCCTGAATCTATTGTCGAACGGAAACTGGGATATCTACTCATCAGTATACTCCTATGATACGCGTAACGTCCTAAATCTCTTGTCGAGCGGAAACTGGGATGTCTACTCATCAGTATCCTCCTATGATACGCGTAACGTCCTGAATCTATTGTCGAGCGGAAACTGGGATGTCTACTCATCAGTATCCTCCTATGATACGCGTAACGTCCTCAATCTATTGTCGAGCGGAAACTGGGATATCTACTCATCAGTATATTCCTATGATACGCGTAACGTCCTGAATCTATTGTCGAGCGGAAACTGGGATGTCTACTCATCCTCTAAAATGTCAGGCGAAATCGTAACTTCAAACATAATTACTGTTATTTGGCTTGAAGCCTTGTCGAAAACCATAGCACACAATGAAACGAATCTTGCCACAGAATGAACGCAAGTCTGGAAATGCAACTAGTCCCTATCTCGTCAATAAAACGAAAAGTGAAAATTAATAACGCGCGGCTACTCAATCCACGACTCAAACACGATCTCGACACACGCAGTGAAGTTTGGAAAAATAAATGAATTTCAGCACACGTCTAACATTACGTGAAAATCGCCAAAACAGTAATCACTAATCACCACCATCTCAAAAATCCACACTGTAATTCTAGAGTGAGGCTCAAAAATCGCCTAACATCCCCCTGTTCCAAAACATTTCTATCCACGAAATATCCAGTGAAGCGAAAATTCATTGAATCTACACAGCCAAACTATCACTCTAATAACGTCCAATATCTCATCCCACAATGTTTCCGATGTAATGATAATCTCGTCTCGTAATATGAATTTTTCTGAATGAAAATTTGTTGCAATAGTTAAATAAAACAACCGTATTTTTCAGAATGCCCTTCTATTCTTGAAGTCGCGTACTATAACATTTACTATGCTGACTTTACATAAATCTTCATTTGGAGTTAACTGCCAAGGGGTACAATCTTCTACAGAAATTGTTTTTCACGGGGAGTTCTTGACTTGAAATCATAATGTGCGTCACAAAGCACTCACTTCGACTCTGACCGTCATTCAACCGGTCAGCTGTTCCGGATAGATGACGGTTGCTTAGTTGTACTCCCTCTTAAAACAATAACCACCACCACCACCACCACCACCACCACCACCACCACCACCACCACTATCCGTCCTCTCTTGGTCAACTCTTGCTCTTTTCCGACCCCGACGGTATTAGGTTTGCGAGGGCTAGGAAAGTCTTTCATTTTCACGCCCTTCGTGGTCCTTGTCTTCCTTTGGCCGATATCATCATTTTTCGAAGTGCCAGATCCCTTCGATTTTTCTGATTAGCATTATATAGAGAATGATTGCCTAGTTGTCCTTCCTCTTAAAACAATAATCACCACCACTTCCACCACCACCACCTCCACTGAGACCTGGATACGATACGATTATGAGAGGATATCGTCTGTATTCCAAAGGCAGAGGAGCTATGGGTAGCACGGCGACTGGGGGAGTTTGTACCCTAGTTCGCTCCGACATCTTCAGCGACGAAGTTGCTCTCCGTACTCAGCTAGATGCAGTTGCAGTTCGCGCTCCGTTGACAGTAATAACAACAGTGTGCAACGTGTACATTTCACCGGAATACGATCTTCAGTTTTAAGCACTACAAGATTTGATCGCTCAGTTACTTCCTCCTTTTCTCTTGCCGGGAGACGTGAACACCCGCAACACACTTTGGGGTTCTCCGCCTTCCTGTTTATGGGGAGGATATTCGAGCTATTGATCAACCAGTTCGATTTTTGTGTGCTTAACACAGGAGAACCGGCACATTTCAGCAGCGCACATAGCACATTCTCACATATGGATGTCACTTTGTACAGCCGTGCGCTAGTTCCTTGTTACGGAGACAAGTACACGAAGACCTCTGTGATAGTGACCACTTTCCGATAACTCTATCTCTCTTGAATTAAAGACAGTCCGAAATTCCCAGCTGCTAGTTTCTTCGGGGGGAAAATTGGCCAGAATTACCAGACGTGCTGTGATGGCTGATGACATGCTGGAGTCTGTAGATGGCCACGTTTCTTCCATTACTACCCGAATTCTAGCTGCCGCAGTGGAAACAATTCCTTTCCCGTCCGGTATTCCTCGCCGAAAACAGGTTCCATGATGTACCAACGTAACTGAAGCAGCCATACGTGATCACCGACAGGCTTTTAAGCATTATCGTCATAATCCTACGATGGCCAATCATATCACATTTAAGAGTCTGCGCGCGAAGGCCCGTTTTTTTATTCGAGAAAGTAAGAAAACTACGTAAGAAATGTATGTCTCCCATGACGGCACATACTCCGTTATCACAAGTGTGTGTGGACAAAACTCCGTCGTATTGTCAGAGTGCAAAATGTGCCCTCAGTCCCCGGAATCTCCATTAATGGAAGTATAGTTACGGTTCCTTCAGTCACTGCAGACCACATCGCATCACATTTCGCAGATACGTCCCGTTCCGAGAAATACGACTCTGCATTTCTACCAATTAAGTGCGAAGCAGAGGTACACCATCTCTCTTTCATCTGTAGTGCTTCGCATCCCTACAACGTTCTTTTTGAGGAGTGGAAGTTGCGGAGTGCACTCGCGCTATGCAGAGACACGGCTCTTGGACAGGACAAATTCCACAATCAAATGCTGAAGCATTTGAGTGACAGATGTCTCAAGGATATCCTCGCCGTATTCAACAGAATATGGAGTGAGGAAGTGTTTCCATCTCAGCGGCGTGAGAGAATTGGGATACCAATTTCCAAGCCTGTTAAAGATCCAAAACTTCTGGAGAGTTATAGGCCAATATGCCTTACAAATGGCCTTTTTAAGCTATTTAAAAAGATGGTTAACCGGTGTCTTGTGTGGGCCATGGAAAAGGGCGGTCTCTTGTATAACTACCAGTGTGGTTTTCGCTCTCATCGGTCTGCCACTGATCATCTGGTCAGACTGGACAGCGCCATTCAAAAGGCCTTTTTTTCGGAAGGAACACCTAATCGCCCTGTTTTTTGACCTGGAGAAAGCTTACGATACTACTTGGCGATATGGCATTCTCTCCACACTACACCAGTGGGGATTTCGGGGAAATTTGCCAAAGTTTATTGAGAACTTCATGTCCCTCCGGCTCTTTCGAGTCCAAGTAGGGAATGCGTTTCCCAATTCTACGTTCAGGAAAATGGAGTACCTCGGGGATCGTTACGAGTGTCACGCTGTTCGCAATCGCCATCAACGGCATAGTTGACGTTGCTGGGCCCGCAGTTGTTCCATTGCCGTATGTAGACGATTTAGCTCTACATTACAGCTCTGGAAGGTGGCGTTTGCTGAGAGAAAGCTACCACAAGCTATTAACCGAGTCGACAGATGGGCCCTGCAACATGGTTTTCGATTTTCAGAGGCCAAAACCGCAGTTGTACACTTCCGTCGACCTCGACTTGTGCATCATGAAAAAGAGATCTGCTTGCGAAACAGTGTCTTACTTGTGGTAGACACCTGCAGATTCCTCCTGGGTCTCCATTTTGATAGGAGACTAACATGGCAACCCCACATCCGTCAGACGAAGGTTGCTTGCATGAAGTGACCTAACCCGCTTAAGATTCTCATTGGCACTTCGTGGGGGGCTGCTACGTTATTACACGGCAATGGTCCTCTTCCGAATAGACTATGGAAGTGCGGCTTATGGCTCAACATCCCCCTGTGGGTGGGGGGGAGGTAGAATAACACCCACGGTATCCCCTGCCTGTCGTAAGAGGCGACTAAAGGCGGCCCCAGGGGCTCTGAACTTTGTAGCATGGTTTGGCTACCACGGGTCCCGTAGCTGAGTCCTGGCATTGCTTCCACTTACTTGTGCCAGGCTCCTCACTTTCATCTATCCTATCCGACTTTCCTTGGTCACTCTTGTTCTTTCCCGACCCCGACGCTATTAGGTTTGCGAGGGATAGGGAGTCTTTCATTTTCACGGCCCCAGGGGCTCTGAACTTTGGACCCTCCTGTGGGTGGGGGCGGTAGAATAACACCCACGGTATTCCCTGCCTGTCGTAAGAGGTGGCTAAAAGGGGCCTCAGGGGCTCTGAAATTTGGAGCGTGGGTTGTCGACCACTGGGCCCTCAGCTGAGTTCTGGCATTGCTTACACTTACTTTCGCCGGGCTCCTCACCTTCATCTATCCTATCCGACCTCTCTTGGTCAACTCTTGTTCTTTTCAGACCCCGACGGTATTACGCATGGAGACCTAGGGAGTCTTTCATTTTCATGCCCTTCGTGGCCCTTGTCTTTCTTTGGCCGATACCTTCATTTTTCGAAGTGTCGAACCCCTTCCATTATTCTCTCTGATTAGTGCTATATAGAGGATGGTTGCCTAGTTGTACTTCCTCTTAAAACAATGATCACCACCACCACCACCACCACCACCACCTCTCCCGAATTGACTATGGAAGTGCGGCTTATGGCTCGGCATCGAAATCTACGCTGAGCCTTTTGGACACTACAGAACTTTGTGGTGGCTTCTGCTGAGACCATACATTGGCTCGAGAATTTAAATCTAACTCTTTGAACCGTGTTGCTTGCATGATTGTTTCAATGTTATAATGTGTTTATCTTGTAATTTTGTATTTAATAGTTTGTGCTTACTGTACATGTATATTTAATGTTTGTATTGTTTTGTGTACGTTACCTTACCCTAATAATAATAATAATAATAATAATAATAATAATAATAATAATAATAATAATAACCATATTGGAGTTAGGCTGGGAACGGGAGCTTTCCGTACTAGCCCTATTCCCAGCCTAGTCGCTGAAGAGGGAGTTCCACCTTTACGGATAAGGAGGCAGCAGTTACTGCTCACGTACGCTGCCAAAATTCGTGAAATGCCGCGACATCCAAGCTATCAATGCATCTTTAGTACCAAATACCACCAGAGGTACCAAAACCGGCCGAAATCCACACGGCCGGTTGGGTTTCGAATTGATAGCTTGTGCCGTGATCTGAATATCGATATCGGTGGTTGTCTTGAACAAACGTTCAGTGAGGTACCTCCGTGGTTAGTTCCGCGACCGGGTACATGTCTAGATCTACTCCGTGGACCAAAAGTGAACACGGATTCCTCCGTTTATCGCAGATATTTCCAAGACTTCGTTCACCAATATCCGGCCGCGAAACGTATCTTCACGGATGGTTCTTGCTCTTTCGTCACCGATGACATTAGCACGAAGATCTCACTTCCTAGTGTATGTAGCGTGTATACTGCGGAGCTTTACGCCATCTTGGAGGCTCTGCAGTTTGCACTGCGTGACGAAAGAAGCCACTTTCTTATGTGTACCGACTCGTTAAGCTCTCCGCAGTCTATTGAAACCTGTTTCTCACAACACCCAATGGTGCAGCAGATTCATGACCTTATAGCCAGGTTAAGTGATGCTGGCACCAGAATCACTTTCGCGTGACTTCCAACCCACGTTGGTATTGCGGGAAACGAACTTGCGGATGAAGCTGCAAAGGTAGCGTTATTTTTACCTCCAAGACATGTCGATGTACCTGCTAAAGATATTTGTTCCCAGTTACGTCGAACAATCTTGGCGTCCTGGGAATCAGAGTGGCTAGCTATCCGAACTCCCAACAAGCTGAGATCAATTAAGAAGACAACTACCGTGTGGCGGTCCTCACGGTGTCCTTCACGGAGAGAGGCCATAGAATTGTGTAGGCTGAGAATAGGTCATTTACGATCTAGGCACTCTTATCTCCTAAAGAGGGAAGACCCCTCCAGAGTGTTCTTGTGGTGCCGACGTCACTGTGGCCCACATCCTCACAGAGTGCTCATATCTCTCTGGTCTAAGACGGAGCCTCGGCCTGCAGGAAACACTCGAACGCATAGTAGCCAATGACGCGACTACTGCTGATCTCGTCATCCGCTTTATGTGCGACAGTGGATTAATCAAGAGTATATACATTACAAGTGTATTGTTACTCAGGGAACGCACGTTCTCTTTTGATTCGTTAGTAACTTTTCGGCCTAATTAAATTATTTTCTGTTTCATATTGTACTGCGTTCCCAAATTCCTTCGTTGAATAAATAATTTTGTTTTTATTTTAAAGTTCTTTTTCCACTGATTTGTTCAGAGAGGATGACTAGCTCGTTGTACTTCCTCTTAAAACAAAAAATCACCACCACCACCACCCACTCATTCAAAATTAACAATCTCATCAGGAGGTTGGCATCAACACTCATTGAGGGACCGTCTTGACGGATCTTGTAGGGCAAACAACCAAGTGTTGAGATCTACTGCTCTAGCTCTTTGCTATTCAGTTGCTGAATACTGCGCTTCAATTTGGCTGAACAGTGCTCATACTGCGAAGATTGATGCTCAACTAAATCAAACAATGCGCATCATAACCGGTTGTATTCGCTCTACAAACGTGGCCTGGCTGCCTACACTCAGTAATATTCCTCCGCCTTGCTTAAGAAGGTCTGAAGCTCTTCTAAAACTGTGGAAGAAGACCAGCCAGGACTCCAACCTCCCCGTTCACCAGGATATTACTCAACCTGCCCCTCCTCGACTTAAGTCTAGATCTCCACCCTGGCGCACTGCACTTACACTGGAAGAATCTGGGTTCTCCATCACGAACGCCTGGTTACACCAATGGCAGCTGTCTTCTGTTCCCAATCAACATCTTGTGACTCTACCTCATGTTCAACCTCCTGGATTCCATCTACCCAGACGTCAATGGAGGACTCTAAACAGGATAAGAGTCAATCAAGGAAGATGCGGCTATACGCTTTATAAATGGGGCTGGCAGAAGTCTTCTGGGTGTGATTGTGGAGCTACCTCACAGACCATCCACCACGTAATTGCCGAGTGTCCACGGAGAGCATTTCAAGGTCCTTTGGAGGACATTCATAACGCAACTGAGGAGGCCTTGAAATGGATCAATGGACTTGATTTGGAACTATAGGCTTCTGCTTGTATATATTGTGTATATATTGTATACTTATTTATATAATCTATCTGTGCACATCATACGATAAATAATCGTCAATAGAGAGCGAAATGCCTTCGGAGCCAGTTTGTTTGCCGCTCTGGAGGAACGAGAGCAGCTTAGCGAGCAAGTAGGGGAAGTGCATGACGTAGTACTGTATGTGCTGAAGGCCAGTGGCGCAAGTACAGTAGGCCACGTTATGCAACCCGCCTGACTGCTGCTCTCTTGTCACGTGACAAACACCTGTCCCGAGCGGAGCAAGTAACACCGGCTCCCTGGAGCAACTACGTGATGACGTCTGTTGTAGGAGAAGAATGACGTCAGGTAAGTACAGGAACAGGGAAGAAACGAAAGAGATAGATAAATACAGGTGGCGAAACGATAGGAACACGGGACAAACACAAAAGAAGGAAAGCTTCACAATGTGATAATATAAGTGTAGGAAAGGAGAACGTACAATCGTCGTCGTCTGCCGTTAATCGTATCCGAGTATAGGTTTTTCATGTTTACTGTAGTCCTCTTTTTTGCCGATGACCTTAATGGCTCAAGAGGCCAATCGTTGCATAGAACATGCGCCCACTTTTTTACACCTGAGAGGAGGCGTGGTCGTGGTTGAGTTTGTCTCAGTTTTCTTCTAAGACGAGCCCCTGTTTGCATCACCTTGTGAGTGGAGGCGGTAGAATAACACCCACGGTATCCCCTGCCTGTCTGTTCCAAGCGGTAACATTTGTATGTGGTCTCCGGTCAGCTATTGTTTATTGCGTGTTTATTAAAAGATTAGTACAGTGTTTGAGTGAAGTTTAGAATACGTACTGTTATTTAGTGCAAGAAGGTAGTAAAATTAGTGAAAGCAGAAATAACAGCGCTGTTGCAGAGTGTAAAAGTATGGCATAAAAAATGAGAATATGATTTATCATGAGCTAAATTTATGTTAATGCCGGGCTGAGTGGCTCAGACGGTTAAGGCGCTGGCCTTCTAACCCCAACTTGGCAGTTTCGATCCTGGCTCAGTCCGGTGGTATTTGAAGGTGCTCAAATACGACAGCCCTGTGTCGGTAGATTTACTGGCACGTAAAAGAACTCCTGCGGGACTAAATTCCGGCACCTCGGCGTCTCCGAAGACCTTAAAAAAGTAGTTAGTGGGACGTAAAGCAAATATTCTTCTTCTTCTTCTTCTTCTTATGATTATTATTATTATTATTATTATTATTATTATTATTATTATTAATTTATGTTACGGTGTCAAAGAGCTGATAAAATCTACCCTAACGCTGCTAGAATTTGTTCCGCACATTTCTTCCCTCATAACTATGAACGAGGCTTTAAAAACGAATTGCTGGGCTTGCCATTAAACAGGAACTTGACCATAGAAGCTGTACCCTCCCAAAATATTCCTAACTGGCATGGAAATGACTTCGATACTTCAAGTACAAGAAATGATGGCGATCAGTTGATAACATTTGCGCCATTAGTGGTATTAAAATAATTACTGTACTCATATTCTGAATGGAAAAATAATCTGAAATCATTGTGAATAGGCTATTCCTTTTACTATATTTCCTTCTCTCTTTGATTTTCTACTCGTTGGCTGTTCCGAAATTATTAGTCTACATTAAGTTCTACAGAACTTCACCAGTCAACGAGTACAGACACGATTTTCGAGGTAGCTGACAATACCAAAGAAGAAATCAATCGACTGACAACAGAAATACAGGATACTGAAGACGGAAAATTTGTCATTAAGGAAATAATTTATAAGTCCCGAGTTACAAAATATGCTGTACCTTTTACAAAACGATCTCCACACAATTCAAAACAAGAAGCACGTAGTGAACTGAAGCGTGTCTGGCCTCAAAATTTCTCCCCGGGCGAAATTCGGTCCCATGTAAGCAAAAAAAACAAAAGTGTGAAGTGGGGCCTCCAGGACTTCACAAATGCCCTTACCTTAAGCGATCTCTCTCCTTAGGCATATGTTTATTTGAGACAATAGAAATATCCTCTACCTTGTCACTCAACCTTCCAAAATTGGGCCAAGCATTTTAAAGTTTAAACCTGGATTTCTGACAGAGGTTCTCCATCTCATTAAAACTAAAAGTAAAAACAGTTAAGCACTTAGAGAAGCTAGCAGTTATAAACTTCGACGAAATGAATATAGACAGTCGTGTGTTACGATTCATCTGATGACGTGATAATAGGTCCACATAATTCACTGGAATTCATACCAAAATATTATCGCTGTGAGAACAAAAACATTCATTAGGATTAGAAGGACCAGAAATGTTATATGGACATTTTACGAAGGAATGCTGTGAAGAAAAATCTTCTCTGGGTAGCATTATCATAACTGAAGACAAATCTCCAATATAAGCTAATATGAATCTAGACGTATAACAAAATATCAAATTACTGCATTTCGTGTAACCTACATGTCATCTAACTCGTACCTTTCTTTTGAAGCTGCGATAATTAACTGTAATAAGTTGGATACTAATTGTCCTTTATGTTGGTTAAAAAGTGCTGAATTTAGTGTTTACCTCTTTTATATGCTTATTAGTTCGAGTACTTCGTTCATAAAATATTATTCTCAATTTCGCAATCGCCGCTGTGAGTGTGAGTGTATCATTACAGCTACAAATTTGAAGCAATATGTTTTCTTATTCATTAAAAATGATAAATGTTATGCCCTCTAAAGATACATGACAAAGGGGAGTGTAATTAAATACCTAACAAGATTAACTCAAAGAATCACTCAGCTAACTCTACCCTGTAACACATAATGCATTGAATCTGGCGGTAGCACTGTCCTCAGGGTGACGTCACGCGCCCCAGCCAATGGCTGCGCAGCTCCGCGGAATGGCCTACCTGTTAGTATTCTAGGTACACTGATCCATCTTCTCATCTCCTCACCTGAAATTATAGTACTGGTACTAATTGTTTGAAACAATAACAAGACCGGGGATAGGGAGTTAAATGATAGATAGTACATTGTATAAACAAACATTTATTTTAATGTATTAATACCAATTATTTAAAGGATATTTTTTCTTGTTTTTACCATATTAGTTTAGCAATCAGAATACAGAGTGCATTGCCATTGTTCAGTCCAGGCAGAAGCTGAAATGTGACTTCTCCATTACATGCTGAGTATTATTGTTTCATTATTGTAATATCTTGGCATAATCACCAAAGAGAAATGATATATCCTTTATAACAACACTTGAGCCTTCACAAACAAATGTTACCTTACAAAAAACAATATACGATCAAAGTGTGAATTTTGGCATGTGTTCAGAAATAACATCAACAACAATGGGGAAACTAACAATGATATAAGGAACCGACCAGTCGAACATTAGTATGATCATACCAATGAGTTCATCTTTTGAAAACTAGCTTGTCTGTAAATATTTGCATTGCTACCATTTGAAAAAATATTTATACACTTGTTGACAATTATTATTTTGAAAAAGAAGGCATTGCACATGGGCATACTAGAATGTGGAGGCATTTTTATATACACACACAATGAGGTTAATACGGACTACATGATTCCATAGCACTTCTTTACTGCTTTAATGAAAATAAAATATATTGGTACCATAGCCATTCATCTTTAAATGTAATACAATTCTTAAGAGTTAGAATAATCATAATTGTTGTTAAAAATTACCAGTTGTTATTAATACTATTTTTATTGGTATTGTTTCAGTTTACTTTAGTCTTTTTCTGTTACACGTTGTTCTCATGATGTGACTTACTGTTTGGCAAGTTAAAATCAATGCCAAACTTTGTATATGAGGGACAGTCAAATAAACAAGAAGAAACTGAACACCCGCCCACACATACCGCGTGAAAAGTGGCATCACTATTGTTACGTATCGATACTGTCATCGCTGTGGTGGGAGAAGTGCATTGACAACTTACAGGTGCACGCAGTTGATGGGTTACGTGCTTGTTGGTGCGCGGACTTGTCTAGAGCAGGGCATCTCAGGGTTCATGCACCGGTGCACTGCTCCGCTGCGCGGCGCAAGGTGCAAAAGACGACTTCGCTAGGTTGACCACAGTGCAAATCCCCAATCCTTGATCTTGCAGCAGTAGCGCTTTCTCCCGCGCTCCGCCTGTCTCCCCTTGCTCTGCAGCGCTCCCACCATCCGAGCAGAGCTGAGCCGAGCTCACCCCGAGGCAAAACACTGGTCCGAACTGAGCCGAGTCGGGCCGATGCACGGTGCACAGAACATCTGGACCTCAGTTTGCGCACATGAGATTTTGGGCGTTTGAGAGGCCCTGGTCTAATGTGTTCGTCCAGCTGTAAAAATGGAGGCAAACAAAGAAGAACGGAGAAGCTGAGGGTGATGGAGTACGCAAAACTCATCGTCGCACGATGGCGAACACCGGATGTCCATGACGAGTAGGAGATTCCTAGAAGGGCGCACGTCACTGCCCCCAAACTTCCAATCTGACGAAGGCGATTTGGTTGGGAAACACTTCAACATCCTCCGTACAGCCCAGACCTTTCACCTTGTGATTTTCACATTTTTGGCAACCTGAAGAAAGACATTCGTGCACGTCGGTTTCATTCGGACGAGGAAGTGCAAGAGTGGGTGCGGTTGTGGATCCGTCAGCGACGTACCTCTTTCTACAAAACTGGAATTGATCGTCTCGTCTCCCAGTGGGATAAATGAATAAAACCATTCCATAGCCACGTTGTAGCGGATGTTCAGTTTACATTTCACTGCCCCTTATACTTTTAATGGAAAGGGTTACCAGAATTAGTCTGTTCTAAGGATACACGTACTTTTACTTTGGGTTGGGAGAAGAGGTGTAACCATATACACTTTTGTGATGATGAGTTCATATTTTTAGTCAAGATCGACTCTCGGACACTTTATGGATCAATAAATGCCACATTGTCCTGTTATGTACCGATTCTTTCTTGGACCCTGTCATTGGCTTTATGGTGTCACGTCAACACATTCGACAGCGTAATCTTCATTCATTTTTTAACCAGTGAGCATGATAGAGCTAATTCTCATCATATGACCGATGTTTGAGAGTTGTTGTTTTGATATGTTTCTCTCCAATAAGTTCATAGGTCTGCTGTCCATTGAAAGCACAAATGTCTTCTTCAACACCATACTTTAAAGACATCTATATTCTACCAGTCATTTTTTCTTCACAGTCTAAGTTTCAGTACAGTAAGTGAAAGGGATGTTTGCTTGTTATACTTCTCATTAAAACAAAAATCACCACCTCCACTACCACCAACACCACCACTGCCATATGAATATCATTACGACCTTAAGTTATGATAAAACACATCTTGTTATTGACTACCCGGAGGAGTATCTCAATAGAATATAAGATAGAATATTTAAAGAAGAGAAGTCGGCTAACTTCAGAAATGTTTTTGTCTATGTACAGGAACTTACATCTCAGAAACTTGGACGCAAATAGTGAAAATAAATTAAAATACCACGTGTGGTTGTGGAGGTGAATCTTTTAGATACTCCGAACAGAGAAGTGAAGAAAGGAGGACTCTGGTAAAAATAACTTTAAAAAATGAAAAGAAGAAATTTGGTTCAAAACGTAAGATAGTTCACAATCTTACTTGAGGGAATGTTGGAACACGCAGTGGCAGTAATTGGGAATTAAAAGCGGTGGGGGAGGGGGTACACAAATTTGTAGACAGCAAAATGTACCGGGGGAGTCTGGTGGATATAGGCGAGTGGGGTGGATAACAAAACCCCCTGTGGAGGTGGCGGTAGAATAACACCCACGGTATCCCCTGCCTGTCGCAAGAGATTACTAAAAGGGGTCCCAGGGGCTCTGAAGTTTGTAGCGTGGGTTGGCGACCACGGGCCATCAGCTGAGTCCTGACATTGCTTCCACTTACTTGTTCCAGGCTCCTCACTTTCATCTATCCTATACGACCTCCCTTGGTCAATTCTTTTCCGACCCCGGCGCTATTAGGTTTTTCGAAGTGTCGGATCCCTTCCATTTTTCTCTCTGATTAGTGTTATATAGATAATCACCAGCACCACTGGACAACAAAATTGAAAATATATTGCTGCAAAATGGTAAGTTTTTGATACCGGTACTCTCTGAGCGAATTTTGACAGAGAAGTAAAGGTTAACAGCTTACTGCAATATTATTAGCTTTTTGAGATTTTGATTCAATTCTATACAAAAATATTTTACTAATTAAATAGAAGTACGCGTGATTATACGACGAAAAAGTCATTTAGTATTTGCCTACACCATTGGTGGCTGGTGGTCTCTGAAGCTAGGCGTTGTGTTTTACAAAAACATTTTATGTCATATGAGAAGCGTACAGAAAAAACAAACTCTATTATCGTTGAGACAGGAAATGGACTACATTTCTATTAAAACTGCCACTGGGAACAAGAGGGGAATAAAGTACCAAGAAAAGAGTTTATGGATGAGAACAAGGGAAGTAAAGATTACAAGGAAGTCAAGAGAATGGCCTAGAATGTAAAAATTTGTAGGGCCACCAAGCTTGAAGAAGAAGATATTAACATCAACAATTAAGTTTCAGAAGGAAACCATATACTTTAATTACAACGATTGCAAACGTTAAAGACATTCGAGCTCTTTGGAAGAGCCCACTGTTACGCAGGGGCGAAACGCTGGTAATTTCTTGTTTAAAAAGGCCTCAAGAGCTTGAATGTTTTTTAATATATTAACAGTTACAAAAGATTTTTCTGCGAAAAAAATGTAGAACATTTTATGATATTTAGAATTATAATTATTATCACCACATTTAGCCTTATATTCACCTTTCAATTTTTTACTTTAATAATCTGGTAACCCTGTTAATGGATAACGGAGGATTTCACAAGAAAATAGGGAGAAGCTCCCAAGGTCACACTTAACCTTGATTTGCACACACGGTTAATGTTTATATCATTCTTTTTCTCATAAACCTTAAAGGGAAGAATACAGCCTCTATCATGCATCTGACAATACCAGTGATCCTACGAAATGTGAAACGTATTTCTTCAACTCACAAGTGACTGGTTTATCTTCGATAACAGATTAAGTACCAGTAACTTTATGAATATTGAGAGTGAAACCAAGGTTACCGGTAGAGCAAACACATGTTTTTCTGAACCACTAATTATTGTTTACTTAACTACAAAAAATAAATATATAGCCAATGTGTTTACTATTTTTTGTCAATTGTAGAATACAACAGGCTACTGTGGTATCATACCTTGCCATGCCATACCATCTTACTAACTTACTTATTTTCTATGTATCAACTCTTTGATATTCACTACCATAGTCCTTTTAGAATTTTAATTTACAGTATGTTATTCTTTTAAATCCATCATTCAATATAATTCACACAGGATATGTTTTTCCAATCACATTTTTTTTCATTCAGAAATTCTACTGTACCATACCGGAAGCTAAATGCACCTGATCCTAAATTTTGTAGTTTGAGGTGTATGAATCTGTTTGGACCCGTCAGCAGTTCTGTGAAATACTCAAAATTAAAGTGCTTCGTTCTTTCGTTTTCTTCCTCAAATGCTGCTCCTTTTCTGAATTCATTGATGAATTAAGGTTATACTGGACTTCCTCTTTTACTAAATAAATGCTTCTATTTCTTTGTTTTAAATTCACATAATGTTTAATGGTTAATCTTATTAATTATAGGTGCCAATATCAATTGTTAGATAAAGAATTTCAGGTTAACTTTCCATTTATCCCATTTGAATTGCAGCAGTAAAGTTTAAATTAATAATGAAAGCATCCCAGTAAAGAATTTAACACGTTATTTCGTTCGTTCTTCTTCTGGGTTGAACCATGTTGTTGTTTGCTGACATTTCGAATACATTGCACTATTCTTTGTTAAGGCAGCTGAAATACCCCCGCTCGAGGTAATTGGTCTTCCAGGCAACTAATCAACTACGACAGTAGTTATTATGCTTGGCCTTTAAATAGCCTTCTCTCTTTGGCTGACGTAAGCCCCTCGGGAGCTCATGAAAAGTCTGAAACGTGTGTCACTTGCCAGGTAGCCTGAGATTGTCGGTGATATTACGTCACGAGAGTTCGTCCTGTGTATTCCTGTTGTGATCTGTATTTCCTATTTAAAACTGGCATCCAAAGAATAGCTGATTATGCATCCTTCCGTTAAATTAATATTGTTTGGGTGTTTCTTGATTTTAATAGCCTCTCGAATTTTTCTGTCGTGTTTTCCCAGAAATGCTTGGCTACAACTGAACCATCTTTGTCTTGGTTCTTGGTGTAACGGATAAGTATTCCTGCGAAACAAGACATAAAACTGCATTATCAGCTATTCCCAGGAATCTCAAAAGAAAAATCTGAGAGGCTATCGAAATTAAGATACACGTGAACAATGTGTATTTACAGGAAGGATACCAAATCAGCAATTCTTAGATGCCTATTGTACATAGATTACAATATGCAGGTCACAGCATGAACACTCGTGACGTAATAGCACCAGCATCTCCACCTACCTGGCTGTGACACCTACGTTCCAGAATTCTCAAGAGATCGCAAGAGGATTACGTCAGCCAGAGAGAGAAGTTTTTTAAAAAGGCCAGCGCAATAATTAACTCTTAGTCGATTAGCGCCTGGAAGACTGATTACCTCGGATCAAGTAGGGGAATTTCAGTCGCCTTTCCACAGAATACTGAAATGTAATAGAAACGTCAGCAAACTGTACAGAAAACAACAACAACAACAACACGGTTAGACCTAGAAGAGGAACTAAATTACTCAACAGACCACACGTTAATGGCTCATATACAAGATGATCAGAAGGGGAAGTTCAACGAAAGTTCCTCTTTAAACCAGTCCGAAATGCGAAAAAACTTGGGAATTTCTCTGATTTTGCGTGCTGAGAAAGGTGTCGTGCCAGAAGTCTATAAATATCCTCATTTTAGAGTTTACTTTGAATAGTCAAGACAAGCACAATATTGATGCTTGTTCAAAAGAGCCTAACATCTAGGTCAACGGCCCATAGCACGCTATTTAAAATGTATCACTACGGAAAAAAAGTTCCGTATTTTAGTTGTATATTTAGAAAAGAACGCATCCTGCCTTAGAGATAAGGCGACCATGGAGGTCCAGGATACCAATACGACAGAATCTTACAAGCCATTACATGGCGTGCTTTAAACTCAACAGCAAAACTTCAGGAATTGTATCATCATATAAAGAAAAGAAAATTAAAAGAGGAAGGAAATATGAGTCAGGAAATGTTTAATTGCAGAATTCAATTCGGAAAGTTGAGTGCCGGTGTGATTTTATTGCACAATAACACAACACCTCACATAGCCCGCCAAACATCCGAACTGCTGCAGCGATTCAAGTGGGAGGTATGGCAACGTCCTCCATATAGTCCAGACTTAGCACCATGCGATTATGGCGTGTTTGGTAAGCTGAACGAGGACCTCGGTAGACGACGATTACGAAACGATGAGGAGGTGAATGAAGCTGTCTCCAGGTGGTTACATTACGCTGGAGATGATTTCTACGCATGCGTAATCGAAAAGCTGGTTGACCGTCTCGAAAAATATTTGCAGTCTCTTGTGGTGTATGTGGAAAAGTGAACTTAGATTGTGTGTTGTCATAGCCTTGTTGTCTATCTGTGGGTGGTTTCATAAATGGCCATAACTTCGAAGTGTAACTTACTTTTTGATTCACCCTCGTTCAATCAGGGGTACCGTATGGCAACGGCAACGTTATAAATATAAATAAAACAGTATAAATTTGCTATTAAAATATTCCCTCTTGTAATATTGTACATATTCAATTTTTAAACTCTTGAGAGGTTAATGGTCCGCTAGGCGAAGAGATGTCTTTGAAACTAATAAGGTGTGTCTCTACTTCAGGTCATTAGTTCACCTGCATCCGGCCGCAAGACATGTCTTCACGAATGGTTCTAAGACGGAAGAAAATGTGGGTTGCTCTTTCGTCACCGATAATATAAGCTTCCTAGTGTACGTAGCGCGTGCACTGACGGGCTTTTCACCATCCTAGAAGCTCTGGAGTTTGCTCTGGAGTTTGCACTGGATGACGAAAGAAACCACTTTCTCATGTGTACCGACTTGTTAAGTTCTCTGTAGTCTATTGATAGCTATTTCTCGTAATACATTCCCCCTGTGGGTGGGGGCGGCAGAATAACACCCACGGTATTCCCTGCCTGTCGTAAGAGGCGACTAAAAGGGCCCGAGGGGCCGTGGGAGCATGGATTGGCGGCCACGGGTCCCTCAGCTGAGTCCTGGCATTATTTCCACTTACTTCAATCTATACTATCTGACGTACCTTGGTTAACTCTTGTTCTCTTCCGACCCCGACGGTATTACGTATGGAGGCCTAGAGAGTCTTTCATTTTCACGCTCTTCCTGGACCTTACCTTTCTTTGGACGATATCTTCATTTTTCGAAGTGTCGGATCCCTTCCATTTTTTCGCTCTGATTAGTGTCATATAACTATGCTTGCCAAGCTGTACTTCCTCTTTAAACAATAATCACCACCACCACCACTCGCAATACCCACTGGTGCATCAGATTCATGACTTTCTAGCCAGGTGGTGTGATGTTGGTACCAGAATCACATTCGCGTGGCTTCCAAGCCACGTTGGGATTGCGGGAAATAAACTTGCGGATGAGGCTGCAAAAGAAGAGGTACTTTTACCTCCAAGGCCCGTGAATTTACTTGCTAAAGATATCTGTTCTCATACGTCGAACCACCTTGGCGTCTTGGAAATTGGAATGGCTAACTATGCGAACTTCCAATAAGCTGAGAGCAATTAAGAAGACAACTACCGTGCGGCGGTCCTCTTTCCGGCTCTCATGGAGGGAGGCCATAGGGTTGTTTAGGGTGATGATAGGTCAGATCCCAGGGTGGGTTTGCCATCAGCAAGGGCATGCGATTTGGGGCAACGATTTACAACTTTGCCCCAAAATCAATAACAGACCCAGTTGAAGGTTGGAAACTCTTCAGGATGATGATGATGATCAAAAGTAGTTCAAAATGCCTGAATGAAAGGAGATGTTAACAAAAACTTTAGAAACAGTTCCTCGTACACCAAACAAAAGTCCAACCACTTTCCAGCAATACACAGGGATGTGATATTTTCCCTTGTAGGGCTTCATTTTCTTCAGTCTGCCTCTGTTGCCTGTCCTTCAAACCTTATTATGAGATCAGTTCTAAGCCAATGCTCTGCTTAATGTTGATCGCTCAGATGTCAATTAATCGGAACCTTCTGTATCGGACTGAGTGGCTCAGATAGTTGAGGTGCTGGCCTTCTTAGCCCAACTTGGCACTTTCGATCCACGCTCAGTCCGGTGATACTTGAAGGTGCTCACACACATGAGCCTCGTGTCGGTAGATCTACTGCGATGCGTAATTCCGTCACGTCGGCATCTCCGAAAACGATACATATGTAGTTAGTGGGGCGTGAAAACAAATACCATTATTATAATTATTGAAACCTCCTGCAGAGAATTTTATAACTTACGTACTTCAGTTTGCAGAAACTAATTTTTATTAATAAATGTATAAACTAAAGAAGAAAGGGTATAGAAATAGTATTACACTTGAGAAAGTAACAACATAATTAAGATAGAATGACAAGTTTCGTTCTTGAACGGACATCATCAGATTCTATAAATCAAACTCAAATATTTATGTATATTTCTGTTTAAAACTTAGGAACTTGAAATCCGGAAGTTATCTCAACGAAGTCCTGCTTTGTCTCCACTCAGCTTGTGTCGTGAGTTAGATGTGGGGATCGGTAGTTGTCTTGAGTGGGCGTCTAGCGAGGTACCTCCGTGGTTAGTCCTGCGAGCGGATATACGCCTAGATCTACTCCGTGGACCCTAGGTAAACACTGATGCCTCCGTTCATCGGAGGTATTTCCAGGACTTAGTTCACCAGTATCCGGACGCGAGGCATGTCTTCACGAATGGTTCTAGGATCGGAGAAAGTGTCACGGATGATACAAGCATGAAGAACTCGTTCCCTAATGTACGTAGAGTGTATACTGTGGAGCTTTACGCCATCTTAGAAGCTCTGCAGTTTGCAGTCTATTGGCACCTGCTTCTCTCAACACCCACTAATGCAGCAGATTCATGATCTTCTAGCCAGGTTTTGTGATATTGGCACCAGAATCTCTTTCGCGTAGCTTCCAAGCCACGTTGGAAATGAACTTGAGGATGAAGTTCAAAAGAAGCGGGACGTTTATCTCCGAGGCCCATGAATGTACCTGCTAAAGATATTTGTTCTCAGCTACGTCGAACCATCTTGGCGACCTGGGAATCGGAGTCTCTAGCTATCCGAACTCCCTATTAAGAAGACAACTACCGAGTGGCGATCCTTTTTCCGTCATTCACGGAGAGATGCCGTAGTTTTGTGTAGGCAGAGGACAGGTCATGGGCGATCTACGCACTCTTTTCTCCTAAATAAGGAAGACCTCCTTCCTCCCCGGTGTGTTCTTGTGATGTCGACTTTACCGTGGCCCACATCCTCTCAGAGTCCGCCGATCTCTTTGGCCTAAGATGGAGCCTCGGCCTGTAGGAGACATTTGAACACTTAGTAGCCGATGGCGGGACTACTGCTGATCTCGTCATCCGCTTATGTGTAACAGTGGATTACTCAAGGGCATGTAAATTGCAAGACCTTCCCTTTTGATTCGTTAATGACCATTTCGGCTTAGATTAATAGGTCTACAATGTTGTTTATTTCGTAATTCATTTCGAAATTTCTTCGTTGAATAAATCATTTTGTTTTATTTTAAACATATTTTCCACTTAATTTGTTCAGAGAGGATGATTACCTCGTTGTGCTTACTCATAAAACAAAAATCACCACCACCACCACCACCATCAGCTAGTTTATAAATTTACTAATCAAAATTAGTTTCGGCAGACTGAAGAAAATTTACTCAGTCGAAGCTGAAAAGAGGTTGTTTTAGATATCACAAATTTCTGCAGAGGTGCATGGAGCTTGTTCTTAAACGGCAAATTTTCCCACAATGTTACTACTGTTGTGGTGGTGGCTATTATTTCTTAACAGTTCCCCTATAGAGCTGAAACTATGCATGTGAGGCAGGTTTTCACACTCATTGCAAATATAAGTATTCCTGAGGACAAAGGTAATAATTATAAAGGTAGTATGGGGGACATGAAATTTACAGAGTTTGCTAAGGAGAATCCTCTGGTAAAGTTTATGAACTCCTGCTATCCACTTTCAAGGACATATCCCCTTCTGATCTTCATACGTTGAGTTTAAACACAAAATGTTTTTGAAAAGATAATAATTCAGTACTTTCAAATCTTCCTACATTCTACCTTCATTCTTGTATTTTTGTTACATTATTATCATTAGCGGTTTTCTTTACAGTGCCTGTATTTGTTATGAACCTTGTTTATTAATAACACAATTTTATAGTAAGAACAACAGTCATATAATCATAAGAACTGCTCGCATTTGTTTCTTTTTTTTGGTTGGTAATTTCCATCCACTTGATATTCAGTTAATATCCATTACTTTTAATAAAGGGATGGAAAAGGAATTCAGTACATTTTCACACTCTTAGTCAAACAACAGACAAGTAAAATAATATAAAATAGTTATCACTATATAAGTTGTTGTAGCCAATAATAATTTTTAATGTAGTATACAGGGTACGTAAAGCAAAGATAGTGTCAAATTTCCCTATGAGAAAATAAAATGATCATAAATATTCCTTATGTTCTCTCGGTCATAGTCATCCGTCAACGGATGCTAGGTTACACTTCAGTCACAGATCTTGTTACATTATTTTCATTACACAATTTTTCGGATTTCCTCCAGTTCTAAAACATGTTGCATTTATATCAAAATCATTTTTGAGCACCGTACTTTCTACTTACTAATATCCCGCATACACTGTTGATGCAAAGGATGCCTAATCGCTTGTTTTAGAAGGAGCTATATTTCGGATGTTGTAAAACAAATAGTACCGAGCTCGATAGCTGCAGTCGCTTAAGTGCGGCCAGCATCCAGTATTCGGGAGATAGTAGGTTCGAACCCCACAGTCGGCAGCCCTGAAGATGGTTTTCCGTGGTTTCCCATTTTCACACCAGGCAAATGCTGGGGCTGTACCTTAATTAAGGCCACGGCCGCTTCCTTTCCACTCCTAGCCCTTCCTGTCCCATCGTCACCATAAGACCTATTTGTGTCGGTGCGACGTAAAGCAACTAGCAAAGAAAAAAAAACCAAATAGCAGTCATTTTACTGCACACACTGTATGACGGCGTAGGCCAAAGATGAGCAAAGAAAATGTAATAACTTATTTATGTATACACGTGCAAGAATTCCACTCCATGAAAGAGTTGTTTGTGTGGAACATAAACTGATATTGCTCTGTGACATACGTGTTTAGAAGACAGACGTCTGTTTGGAAACTCCTGTGCGTACCGTCTACAAACCTCGGCTGCATTCCGGCCAGATTCTTCATAGATTAAATCTATGTCTGTGTATTCGTCGTTGGTGAGCATACTAGCCATTGCCGATATGTAGACAACAAATATAGTGCTGCTGTACCATACACTAACCTAGTACTGTGCCAATGTAAACGAGGTTTACTAATGCAAGAGGTTGCATTAGACGGGTAGAGCCGAGCAACATGCTGTGAGCGATCGATCGGTTCTTCTCTCTTCATATTCTGACGTAACCTGCCTGCTGGTAATAGTGCCCCTGTGAAAATCAGTTCGTATACATCCCATTCACCATTATATGCTGGATACTTAAAAGTAGAAAGTACGGCACTCGCGAGCCACTTGGTATATATACACTTATTGAGAAACACAACAACTTTGCTGACATTCTGGATTAATACAAGGACAAAGTTCAATTGCATCAAATAAAAAACAAAATTACATTTAATGTGAACATATACAGTAATATTAATCATCTGATGAGTAACACTAAAAAAAATCAAATACTGGTTTATTATCTTAAGAGTTGGGAGGTAACAGAGAAGAAAATTATTGAATTCTTTAACATTCAAAAAAATGCTTGTAATCATTACTTTTCACAAAATGTATTTTTTATTCGTAATTTCCTCCTTGTAATAAAATTGATTATGGTAATCGATATACATTGCATCAAGAGGTTGGCAACATTGTCCCCCTGTGGGTGGGGGCGGTAGAATAACCACGGTATCCCCTATCTGTCGTAAGAGGCGACTAAAAGGGGCCCCATGGGCTCTGAACTTTGGAGCGTGGGTTGGTGACCACGGGGCCCTCAGCTGAGTCCTGGCACTGCTTCCACCTACTTGTGCCAGGCTCCTCCCTTTCATCTATCCTATCCGACCTCCCTTGGTCAACTCTTGTTCTTTTCCGACCCCGACGCTGTTAAGTTTGCGAGGGATAGGGAGTCTTTCATTTTCACGCCCTTCGTGGCCCTTGTCTTCCTTTGGCCGATATCTTCATTTTTCGAAGTGTGGGGTACCGTCCATTTTTCTCTCCGATTAGTGTTATATAGAGGATGGTTGCCTAGTTGTACTTCCTCTTAAAACAATAATCACTACCACCACCTTGGCAACACTGGAGCCCCAGCAACCACAAGATATTCATTTTCTTGCATCTTCTTGTTTTTGTTGTTACTGACCGAGATTTAGATAACTGTGTTGTTGGATGGACAGCAGGAACTGGTATGATGATTAACGGGATTAAAAGTCAGGTTGTGAATTTCACTAATAGGGTAAGTCTTCTCAGTTTTAATTACTGCGTTGATGGGGTGAAAGTTCCTTATGGGAATGATGTAAGAACATGTGTGTTAATATAAGGAAAGATCTTCATTGAGATAATCATATAAATGGGATTGTAAATGAAGGATACAGATCTCTGCACATGGTTATGATTATATTTAGGAGTTGTAGTAAGGATGTAAACGAATGGACATATAAGTCTCTGGTAAGACCTCAACTAGAGTATAGTTCCAGTGTATGGAACCCTCACCAGGATTACTTGATTCGAGAACTGGAAAAAATCCAAAGAAAAGCAGCTAAGACATTTTCTGGGTGATTCCAAAAAAGAAAAGAGTAGCGTTACGAAAATGTTGCAAAGTTTGGGCTGGGAAAACTTGAGAGAAAGAAGACGAGCTGCTCGACTAAGCGGTATGTTTCGAGCTGTCAGTGTAACGGTAGCGTGGAATGACATTAGTAGATAAATACGTTTTTTAAGTAAGAAAGATCACAATATGAAGATAAAGTTGGAATTCAGGAGGCGAAATTGGGGCAAATATTCGTTCATAGGAAGGGGAGTTGGAGATTGGATTAATTTACCAAGGGGAATGTTCAATAAATTTCCAAATTCCTTGCCATTAGTTAAGAAAAGACTAGGTAATCAACAGGTAGAGGATCTGCCACCTAGATGACTGCCCTAAATGCAGATCGATGGTGATTAATTCATCATTTTGACAGTTTCGAGGTACCATGTTCAGTCTCATTTAGCGAGGATACCCACTTATGTTCTCTCAACTATGTATGTTGGGTATTCAGCCCGAAGGCTGGTTTGATCCTCTGCATCTCCGCCAACAGCTGTCATAAATAGCCCACGCGTCACTGAATAGGCGTTCTAGGGAAATGAGGAGTGAGGTAGTTTCCCGTTGCTTTCCTCACCGAGCCAGCCGTTGCTCTCACATATCAGTCTGCCAAGCCCACTGAAATGCATGCACCAACCGACCATATGAGCGATATTTTCACACCATTCATAACAGGTACTGGCTGCATAAGCCATGGTGTTACTAGCATCACTCATACCTCAGGGTTTCATATTGTCAAAGCCAAGGATGAGACTGAGACAGGTCAATGAAAGTAACAAATTTGATATAGCCCATACCAGAAGACGTAGTGCACTATAAACACTACTTCTCGCCAGCAAAGGCACAAAATGGCCAACCGGACACTAGTGGGATCCGAACTCACAACCTCCCGATTTAACGTCGGTTGCTCTACCAATTGAGCTATGGTGGCCTAGAAAATGGCCGGCCGGAAATCAGTGGTATCCGAACCGGCAACCTCCCGATTTCACGTCGGGTACTTTACCAATTGAGCTATAATAGGACACAAAATAAAGTAATATGTCTTGTCTTTGAAAATTTCAGCCCCATGTGAAGAATATATTCCTAAATACTGACCTTCTGAAAAGTAATTTTAACAGTAATTTTACTGAGAGCAAAATGTCAGGATAGAATATGCGAGCGAATATAATGAATGTTTCTGCATTAGTATTCTTTTTTTTTTTTTGCTATTTTGCTTTACGTCGCACCGACACAGATAGGTCTTATGGCGACGATGGGACAGGAAAGGCCTAGGAATGGGAAGGAAGCGTCCGTGGCCGTAATTAAGGTACAGCTCCAGCATTTGCCTGGTGTGAAAGTGGGAAACCACGGAAAACCATCTTCAGGGCTGCAGACAGTGGGATTCGAACCTACTATGTCCCGAATACTGGACACTGGCCGCACTTAAGCGACTGCAGCTATCGAGCTCGGTATTAGTATTCTTTCGAACAGAAATGCTTAACAGTATGTCCTAAAGTGAACGAATCCTGTTGCACCCCTGCTTTCCGTTTAGCAGTGAAACGTGTAGTACCACAACAATGTAGGCAGAATGATGACAGAGGGAACTTCCGTAAGACGTGTTATAAGTAAAACATTGATCAGGATTCACTTCTGTTCCAGAGCATGGCTAATTAGCCTTGTGTTATTTTGGGTTCACTGTGCTATCATCTTATCAGCATAGCTTAACGGTTGTAAAACTTGGACCCTCTACTGTGAGGATATCAAAATTCTAGAGCGCTTCCATCTGCAAAAACTTAAATCCATGTTGAACATCAAATTGGAGGAACCTTGTTGTTCTTGAGAAAACGCATGCTACCAACATTGGCCACCGTCTTAGATGGATAGGGCACGTCCCTTGCATGAGTGAAACCAGGCTTCCTCGTCAAATTCTAATTGATGAACTCTGCTCCGGCACAAGACTTCATGGAGCCCCTTTGAGCGTTTCAAGGATCAGCTAAAGCAGACTGTTAAACCAGTTGGAATTAACACTCAAACCTGGGATAGGCTTGCTGGGAATCCTAAACTTTGATGCCACACTGTTTCTACAACAGATTCTGTATTTGAAGAGAAACGACGTAGATGCGAAAAGGCTAAACGACAAGCACCGGAAGCTCCGTCAAGCTCAGGCTCGCCCAGATTGGGCATTGTGAGTGTGAAAATGTAAACAGCTGAAGAATATGTTTACTCAGATACAAGGCGGAGGCGCCGACGACGATTTTGGATGGTAAGGTCATAAAGTGGTGTCCATCAAGCCCCATATCTTACCAAAATTACACAAGAATTTTTGGTAATATACCTCTAGCACTAGTAACGTGATCCTGCATAGATATAGTAAAATATGGCTTCATAGAAGAACATATAGATCCGCATTTCACTTATCCTACAGCAGACCTTGTCAGAGCACACAGTAGCTCCCTCGCTATGATATTCTGGACAGCACTGTGCATGCTAACAACGGTCATACACATGTCAGATCCATCTGACTTCCAGGCCTGCTTTAGAATAGGGGAAATGCTGACAGTCGTCAAATTGCGATCACGAATGAATAGCCCGGAAGACAATATTTTTCTATTAGCCTATATCCCTACATGTTCTAATCCTTTGCCTAAAATCCTGCTTTTCCATACATACAGTAATGTTCAAAACTCAATATAGGTTTTCATTAGATAGCCCTATCCCTACGTACATATATAATTAATACGCATGTTCAGCGTGCTTCAGACACATACAGCTCAGTAGGTTGGGTGGCCGGAGGTTAATAGGAATTTTGAAGGAGTATATTTTCTGTCGTAACCCCCTGATGTCCTAGACAACTATCGGCTTTATCTGTGCACATAGATGATTTACTATAAAGAACAAAGCCTCGAGCAATGAAATGAAGAAAAATGCATATAAACAATACAACTTTGATTCACATTATTTACAGATTATATTTGAAATACCGAACGTTTTCTTCCACATAGCACTTATTTTGCACCGTCGACAACACGAAGAATGTGACACTTGCACCTACTGTCTTAATCCTCCCCACGAGATCATTTCTGGTATGAGGTAATATTGCAAACATAATATCACGCACGTAGTCCCACAAAAAAGTCAAGTTCTTTAACTTTCCTCATACACTAACAGCGTATGCACAACTCTTCATTACTATAACGCCTTTCCCCCATACAAACAACATAGAACTGAAATGGTTTCTAATGTTCTACTGTGATCAGTGTAATAATAATAATAACAACAACAACAACAATTACCCCTCCCTTCATGCACAATGCTTTAACGCTTTGAGTACTAAATTATAAATTATAACCCTAATACCATCAGACATTTTTGGTAGGTTATTTTAGCTATCATGAATATGTGACAGCAGTTCTTGAACTCTAAAGGTTGAAGAAAAAGACTTCGTTTAGAAGAATAATCTTGGTACTTACAAGTACCGTCAGGCCTGTAGGTAACTAACAACACATTCATGGTGCTGGCTTTCTGAGACCAGGTTGGCAGGTTCGATTCTGACTCAGTCCAGTAGTATTTGAATGTGCTCAATTATGTCAGCTCCGTGCCAGTAGATTTACAGGCACTTAAAAAGAACTCCTGAGGGACAACATTTAGGCACCTCGGCGTCTCTGAGAACCGCAACAGTAGTCAGTGGAACATAAAAGCATTATTATTATTATTATTATTATTATTATTATTATTATTATTATTATTATTATTATTATTATTATTATTATTATTATTATTATTATTTCTGGTCAAGTAACTGTTAGTGTGCTTTCGGGAGATGGTAGGTTCGAACCACAGCCTAATGCTGACGTATCTAGGCTATATCAATTGCAGGAAAACAAAACCTAAATTATACGTATAAATGCGAAGCACGAGTAGGTGGATTTCAGTTTGCAATATTCTAGAAGGTATAATTAACAACCTGTCGGTACTTCTAAGTCTCACCTTACATTTTGTATCCTGAAATGGTAAATGCCAGCTCTAAATGCAATAATACTGTACAGATGTAATATCAGACTCTTAACTACCGAGAGAAAGATATCCTAGACATTTTCTGTGGCTCTTAGGATCAAATGGAGCAGGAATCAAGATACACAGCTGTGTTCAAACCTCCATGGAATAAAAAAATAGGCTTGTGCAGCATACGCGCTGTTTTCTGGCTACTGTAGAAACTACATAGAAGCAGTACTAACAAGTGCCGTCAGACTACAAAACATGACTTACTTTGCTGGTTTTATACGAGTATTAGACCTAGGTACTTTAAGGTACTGTGAGTAGGGTAAGGGTTAAATCCCACCTAGTGAGTCTTAGAAAGACTCATTTGCTTGTAAGTTAAAGCCTGTAGCAATTGCCTTTAGTAAGAGTAAGCCATCTTGCTGCACAGGTAAGGCATACTGGTTGCAGACACATCAGGAGTTTGGACTGAAACCTACTTCTCCGAAGCCCCCAATACTTCAGCCCACACAACTTACTGAAGCATATGAAGCAAGCGGTACGCGCAGAGGTATGGGATATGGTATCTGCATGGGAGGAAAAAAGCCTTCACAAATGCCAGCAGTTCTTGTCTGTTGTACAGTGAACGAGAATAACATAACGCTACAGAGAAAGGTAATAATAATATGTACACACTTGTTATCACATCGCCATCAGTATTTACCCTAGTTATTTCTAGTTTGAAGATGATAATTTATCGTTCATCAGCCCATCGACATCACAACAAAACAGAAAGAGGGAAACAACCATGTTCTTGTGCACAGCCTAATTGGAGATTTTCAGGCAAAGCAGAATTACATCTGAAACAGAAAAAATAAGACAGGTTAATTGTATTTGCCACAGTACCATTTGACAATAAGCAAATGAAAAACATGTCAACACTTAATTGAAGGAAGTAATGGGAAAGAACAGGCAAGTGACAAAGCAATTCACATTATACAAAAAGATGTTATTTGGAAACACCGGATCCCGTGAGATCTCCGAAGTTAAGCAACATTGGGCGTGGTCAGGAGTTGGATGGGTTGCCACGCGCTGTTGGTGGGGGTTAAGGTAATGGAGGAGCGGAAAGGAACTGGCCACCCTACCGCACGTAAACTCCGGCTGATGAGCACCACTGCGGAGGTTCGGACCTGCCTTCGGGCAGAATAACCCTTACCTACCTTAATCCATAGACTAATCAGATGCAGCTTCATGCCATTCTGTCGTGTGCTAACCTTTTCTTTTCTGCTTAACTACTATATTCTACATCTAATCTGCTTGTCATAGCCATGTTTTGGTCTACCTGTACCATTCTTACAGCCTACACTTCCCTCAAAAAAAAAAAAAAAAAACCCAACAGAACAAGTCCTGGATCTCTTAAGATGTGCCCTTTCATTCTATCTCTCTTCTTCGAACGCTGATCACCTTTTGAAAACATGCTTTAGAGCGGTAAAAACGAAACACTTCACTTCTACTTCACATAGCAACAACACTCCCAACTGGAAGCCTGTCAGATGCGCACTACACAAAGACAACGGCACCACCTGACCGCTCACATATGCTAATTGCGCATGACTACTTTGTTTACAACCCTTGTATAATCACTTGGGCACAGACATTTTATGTAATATCAAAGTGTTAATAATGTACATAAAATTTTTAAATATTTAATATTCATAAAATATATAGCAATATCAATGCATTAAATTTCAAAAAATGCTCGTTGATTCTTTTTATTATGAATTACGGTTAAGATATAAGTCAATACAATTGTTTTAAACGCCTCCATATTTCACGAAAAACTTATCCTTACCGAGCTCGATACCTGCAGTCGCTTAAGTGCGGCCAGTATCCAGTATTCGGGGGATAGTGGGTTCGAACACCACTGTCGGCAGCCCTGAAGATGGTTTTCCGTGGTTTCCCACTTTCACACCAGGCAAATGCTGGGGCTGTACCTTAATTAAGGCCACGCCCGCTTCCTTCCAGTCCTAGCCCTTTCCTGTCCCATTGTCGCCATAAGACCTATCTGTGTCGGTGCGACGTAAAGCCAGTAGCAAAAAAAAAAAAAACATCCTTGTTGACTCAGATAATTTACACAGTCTACTGTTCTCTAATTTTAACAGTGAGAATAGTCACTTATTAAATAATCAAATTAAAGGAAAACACCTCAAATATTTAAAAAATGACATGCACTGTAAACTGCGGAGTGTATAGCGAGTTCTTAAGACCAGATGCCTTTCTCGACGTCAACCTCATCAGAGGAGCTAATATAATGAAATATATGGCGTGATGTAGGATAGCAGGAAGGGAGAGGGTGGAACCAGGTGCGGGCACATATCCCACTCATGTCGAATAGCACCAAGGGGCCTGTTCAAGGCATAACGTCTCCATCCAACAACGAATCACTATCAACACCTTCATATGCCTTCGCACTTCGCAGAGGTTTGGAAATGAACACAGGCAATCGCAATCCAGTGATTAGAAATCATATACCACCACCGTGCCGGCCAACATTCTGATGGTGAAACATTCTTCAGCCAACGGAACTCGAAGGGATGACCGTATAGACTTGATGCCTTAACTAGACGGGCTACACTGTGCATCGCAGAGTATTTTAGACAATGTATTGTGATGCAGGCGTGTAATGCCTCTGTGGATCCGTGGTAGAGTGTCGGCCTCCGGATCCCAAGATAGCGGGTTCAAACCCGGTAGAGGTAGTCGGATTTTTGAAGGGCGGAAAAAAGTCCATTCGACACTCCATGTCGTACGATGTCGGCATGTAAAAGATCTCTGGTGATACATTTGGTATTTACCCGACAAAATTAATTAAATCTCAGCCATAGACGCCCAAGAGAGATCCGGTTTACTCTAGGTCCGCTAGATGGCAGACAGAGTCCGCTAGATGGCAGACAGAGTAAACCGGAACGTCGAAATTGACGAGCAGACAGCCAGATGGCGTCAAATCGAAATGTCTGCAAACGGTAGCTGAGGCCATACGATTATTCTTCTATTCTACTTGGAAACAATTCTCTAAACCCATGGGTAAATAGTCAAAATATCGAGAACGATTAGTGGGTGGTGTAGTTATTTCTGCTGGTATTTCGATTTATGAAGTTGTTTACGTCTATTATTATTATTATTATTATTATTATTATTATTATTATTATCATCATCATCATCATCATCTACGTAGTTACGTATGACAGGTTGTCAGTACGGACTTTATTTGGTATAAATCGTGGTCGTAGCATTTATTATTTGTGTATTGTATGATCTGTCTTGTGTAACAGAATATGTGAGGTTATGTCACGATACTTCTGCTGTATGTTTATTAATACAACTTTATTTAATGTATGAACACGTAATTAATAGTACATAATCTATTATTACTGTAAATATGATGTATAAACCCGATGTAATGTTGTTCAACACGGGCTAAGTGTTTAGAAGAACGCACCTTTCTCCTGATGTCACTCGAATTTTACAGAATGTTCTATTTATTTGTATATGGGTTACTGGAGACTCGAGAAGATACGAGACAGCATGTTGTGTCATACTTTTCTGGAAGCCTAGCCAGGCAAGGTATATAAAGGACAGTCTTTGGTTGTTTAGTCGAGTTGTTCGTGAGAGTCGTTAGTCGAGTTAAGTATGTGAACTCATGTTGTGGTTTGAAATTTTTATGTTGTGTTGGTACCAAGTGTTCCGTAGTTGGTGGACATGCTAAAATGGCAGTAGATTGAGCTCAAGATGGTGATTCTTTTGATGTGCACCGGGTGACTTGGCCGGGCGGTCAGAGACGCTCGGCTGTGAGCTTGCATCCGGGAGATAGTGGGTTCGAACCCCCCGGCCGGCAGTCCTGAAGATGGTTTTCCGCGGTTTCCCATTTTCATATCAGGTAAATGTTCGGGCTGTACCTTAATGAAGGCCACGGTCACTTTCTTCGCACTTCTCACTCCTAGGCCCTTCTTATCCCATCGTCGCCATAAGACCTATCTGTGTCGGTAAGACGTAAAGCACATAGAAAAAAAAGCATTTGATGTGCTACTATTAATGTGTATATAATTTGTAAATAAAACAGTGTACAAAACTGACAGCATCTCATGTGTTTGTCTTTGTGAATACTCTCATGTCCTGAAAAGGAAATAAATAAGCGTTACTAAATACATATTGTTTCTTCTACTTCTTCTACCGCTTTTCCAAAATCTGTGGGGTGCGGGTGCGAATTGTGTAGCACATGTGGATTTGGCCCTGTTTTACCGCCGGATGCCATTCCTGACGCCAACACTATGTGGAGGGATATAATCTCTATTGCGTGTTTTTGTGGTGGTTGTTAGTGTGTGGGCGGTCTGAATATGAAGAGGAAGATGTTCCAGTCCTCGAGCCATAAGAACTAATCAGATGCGATTAAAATCCCCGCCTCGTCCGCGACTCGAGCTCCGGACGCTCCAAACCGAAGGCCTCAGCACTGACCATTCAGCCAATGAGTTGTTTTAAATAAATTAATATTATTTATACTCTATGTACAAAAATACTACATTCTCCACTTATATGTAAAATATGAAATATGAGTAAGAATTGGTTAAAAAGTGTTAAATGAGAGCCAAGTATAACCATATCAGAACCACAATTCATTTTCAGTGGCCTGTAAGTAAAGGAATGAAATATGCAATTACATAAAAATCCAGTCCCTAATAATGACTATCGTAGACTTACGTTCCTCGATAATGGGTAGCCTACACGGTAAGAAAAATTTTAATACGCTTTTGGTGTTTGGATAGAACGCACAAATCGCCGAGAGTGAGTAAATAAATAAATAAATAAATAAATAAATAAATAAATAAATAAATAAATAAATAAATAAATAAATAAAACAACATTTGTGTTAAATATGTGACGTCACACACATACTCTGTTACAAGATGGCACTGTGTTCACTCGCGCGCTTAGTTGGAGGTTAGCTGTCGTTGTGAGTGCATCGTGGTAAGTTGTACAAAGTATCACATTTAGCAATGGAAAACAAAGTTAGGCGTCACACGCGTGCTCTGTTATAAGCTCCCGCTGTGGGTGGGGGGGGGGGTAGAATAACACCCACGGTATCCCCTGTCTGTCGTAAAAGGCGACTAAAAGGGGATCCAAGGGGTCTGAATTTTGGAGCGTGGTTTGGTGACCACGGGGTTCTTAGCTGAATCCTGGCATTTCTTCCACTTACTTATGCCAGGCTCCTCACTTTCATCTATTCTATCCGACCTCTCTTGGTCGACTCTTGTTCTTTTCCGACCCCGATTATATTAGGTTTGTAAGGGCTAGGGAGTCTTTCATTTTCACGCCCTTCGTTTGCCTTGTCTTTCTTGGCCGATACCTTCATTTTTCGAATTATCGGATCTCTTCCATTTTTTCTGCCCGATTAGTGTTATATAGAGGATGGCTGTCGAGTTTAACCACCACCACCACCACCACCACCACCACCACCACCACCACCACCACCACCACCATATTCCGTGGAGTATTGCCTTGTCAAATGTCATTGGTCGTTTGGATCACCCTGTAAAACGTCACATTTATTTTCCGCCCAAACCCCACGACCCCAATCTAAATGGCGTGTCACATTATATTCGTCCTCGAGTGTACACCTAGTGTTTTATTGCTTCATTTCATAGAATTATTTTCTTGCATTAAGATACACACGTTTTCTGTATTACTATGAGAAAAGGGAAGCAGTGTTTCCGCTGTCTCAATAAATCATAACGAAAGCAAATGCTTCTAACGCCAAAATGCATGCAACATTTTGTTTTGAACATTCATAAATACTGTTTGATGAGATCAATTTATTGGATTTCACTTACATTCTTTCCCTAGCACTCTTCCTGATATACGATTGTTGGCTCTGGATGTAACTTATTGGAATCATGCCCAAAGCGAAGAGGTTTTATTGAAAAAACGATCTTCCCACAAGTGTTTGATGAATTGCTGGTAATTTTTAAACCTTTTAACGGAGGAACCGGTTCACTCTGCCTTCCGTTCCCTGAATATTCTGCTCATATCCATTTCTCGTATATCACGTGCCTGCATTTTTAAACACCTGATTATTAAATATCGACATTGGTTCCTGAGCGGACTTTCTGTACCTTAGGCATTCGAACTCTGGGTTTAATTCTTGGTGACAAAGCTAATTTTCTGTTGTTAAGTTAAAATAACAAAGTAAGGTGTTCATCTGAAAATATAAAGCGTTCACTGGCATCTTGGAAGGGAGGGTGCGATCAGTCGTTGAGAGGAAGTTGGATGAAAACCAGTGTGGTTTCAGACCACAGAGAGACTGTCAGGATCAGATTTTCAGTATGCGCCAGGTAACTGAAAAATGCTACAAGAAGAATATGCAGTTGTGTTTATGTTTCGTAGATCTAGAGAAAGCATATGACAGGGTACTGAGGGAAAAGATGTTCGCTATACTGGGAGACTATGGAATTAAAGGTAGATTATTAAAAGCAATCAAATGCATTTATGTTGACAATTGAGATTCAGTGAGAATTGATGGTAGAATGAGTTCATGGTTCAGGGTACTTACAGGGGTTAGACAAGGCTGTAATCTTTCACCTTTTCTGTTCGTAGTTTACATGGATCATCTGCTGAAAGGTATAAAATGACAGGGAGGGATTCAGTTAGGTGGAAATGTAGTAAGCAGTTTGGCCTATGCTGACAACTTGGTCTTAATGGCAGACTGTGCCGAAAGCCTGCAGTCTAATATCTTGGAACTTGAAAATAGGTGCAATGAGTATGGTATGAAAATTAGCCTCTCGAAGACTAAATTGATGTCAGTAGGTAAGAAATTCAACAGAATTGAATGTCAGAGTGGTGATACAAAGCTAGAACAGGTCGATAATTTCAAGTATTTAGGTTGTGTGTTCTCCCAGGATGGTAATATAGTAAGTGAGATTGAATCAAGGTGTCGTAAAGCTAATGCAGTGAGCTCGCAGTTGCGATTAACAGTATTCTGTAAGAAGGAAGTCAGCTCCCGGACGAAACGATCTTTACATCGGTCTGTTTTCGGACCAACTTTACTTTACGGGGGCGAAAGCTGGGTGGACTCAGGATATCTTATTCATAAGTTAGAAGTAACAGACATGAAAGTAGCAAGAATGATTGCTGGTACAAGCAGGTGGGAACAATGGCAGGAGGGCACTCGGAATGACGAGATAAAGGCTAATTTACGAATGAACTCGATGGCTGAAGCTGTACGCATAAACCGGCTTTGGTGGTGGGGTCATGTGAGGCGAATGGAGGAGGATAGGTTACCTAGGAGAATAATGGACTCTGCTATGGAGGGTAAGAGAAGTAGAGGTAGCCCAAGACGACGATGGTTAGACTCGGTTTCTAACGATTTAAAGATAAGAGGTATAGAACTAAATGAGGCCACAACACTAGTTGCAAATCGAGGATTGTGGCGACGTTTCAGAAAATTCACAGAGGCTTGCAGACTGAACGCTGAAAGGCATTATAGTCTATAATGATAATGTATGTATGTATGTATGTATGTATGTATGTATGTATGTATGTATGCATGTATGTATGTATGTATGTATGTATGTATGTATGTATGTATGTATGTATGTATGTTTAAAACCGAACGTCAACACTAGACACATGTAACGTAGAGGCCTATTTGTAAGAAACATAATCTTTTCTTTGAACACTGATTGTACCTCTAGAATTCTCACAATCTCACGCATTAGCCTATATGTGAAACGTGCATTATAAGGTTATACGGTGTATAAGTTGAAACTATTTTAGCAGCGAAGGTCAATAATATCATTATTTCGTTGAAATAAAAACCAACATCTACTACATTTTCTGCCATACGGATACTTTACATTCTCTATATGTCGTATCACACTACATTCCTGATTCATAAAGCGGTTTATTAATTTCATTCAAGAATGCTTTACTTGGGGCAATAGAACCAATGCTATCTACACATATATTTAGATAAGCCATATGTGGAAAATTCAAAACATAAGTATTTTCCGTGAACCAGTATAGTCACCAAGCGGCAGAGGATATTCGGAACAACCCTGCTGTCTAGGATCGAACGCGTCGCAACTGTTTTCGGAGAAGTGAAGACTGCATAGAAGCACACGGTGGTCACTTTGAACAATTGCTCTAAGTTTCACTTTAGTATGGCAGATGTTATCCCCCTGTGGATGGGGGCAGTAGAATAACACCCACGGTATCCCCTGTCTGTCGTAAGAGGCGACTAAAAGGGGCCCCACGGGTCTGAATTTTGGAGTGTGGTTTAGTGACCACGTGGTCCTTAGCTGAGTCCTCGCAATGCTTCCACTTACTTGTGCGAAGCTCCTCACTTTCATATATCCTATCCGACGTCCCTTGGTCAACTCTTGTTCTTTTCCGACCCCGAAGCTAATAGGCTTCCGAGAGCCAGGGAATCTTTCATTTTCACGCCCTTCGTGGCCTATGTCTTCCTTTGGCCGATACCTTCATTTTTCGAAGTGTCGGATCCCTTCCATTAGTGTTATATAGAGGATGGTTGCCTAGTTGTAGTTGTAGTTGTATTTCCACCACTACTACCTGTCAGATGTTACGCATAGCAATACATTTCTGCAGCGTATTGACTTGAGAGTACAGTAGAGACCCGATGTAGTATTTTGAGTCTCAATAGTTCGATATTCCCATAAATCCGAGGAGAAAAATTGAAGTACCGCTTAACAAAAATATAAAACGACAATTTCAGTGCGCGAGTGCCTTGTACGTGGCGAAAGCTGAACACAACACACGGAAGACGTGCTTGATGTACTGGTCAAAAACTATTTGAATTATTTGGATAAAACCTTATTTTAAATAACTTAAAGTATAATGTTTTATCCCCTCACCCCCGAAAAATCTCCCCCCTGTGGGGGGACAGTAGCATAACACCCACGGTATCCCTGGCCTGCCGTAAGAGGCAACTAATAGGGGCCCTCACCTGAGTCTTGGCACTGCGACCATTTACTCGTACTAGGCTCCTCACATTCATCCATCCTATCCGGCCTATGTTGGTCAACTTTTGTTCTTTTCTGACCTCGACGCTGTTAAGTTTGTGAGGGGTAGCGAGTCTTTCATTTTCACCCCCTTCGTGGGGCCCTTGTCTTCCTTTGGCCGATACCTTCATTTTTCGATGTGCCGGATCCCTTCCATTCTTTCTTTCTCATTCGAGTTATATAGAGGATGATTGCCCAGTTTTACTTCCTCTTGAAACAATAATCACCACCACTCCACCGCCCGAAAAATCCTAACCCCACCCCCGAAAAGAAGTATGGCTTTGATCCGTTCTAAACCAAGGACATCGGAACTCAAGTCGCTTAATTTGAGATGTTGAATGTTTGTAGGAGCCATAGTAGAAATGAGTGCACGCACAGAGCGGCACATTTATTTGGAACGAGTTTTATAAATTCAGTGCAACGGACATCTGGCTCCTTCTCTTCTGAAATGTGACATCCGCGTGTTCTGTATGGCCAGGCCGTCGCGCCGCCACCGAGGAGAACAAGGCGGAGAGAGAATTATTGTGACAGTCGTGGGGTGCAGTTAGCATTGTGACGTGATATACTTCATTCCTTGGAGAGACAACTTCCATTTTCGCCATCTTCTTATAACCAATAAATTTCCGTGCAGTCAAGCTCTTGTTCTTTGGTTATTATTACAGCTTTATTTCATTTGAACAGAACTATAACTTCACCATCCCTATTCCCCCTGTGGGTGGGGGCGGTATAATAATACTCAAGATATCCCCTGCTTGGTCGTAGGAGGCGACTAAAAGGGGCCTCAGGGGCTCTGAACTTTGGAGCGTGGGTTGGCGACCACGGGGCCTTCAGCTGAGTCCTAGCATTGCTTACACTTACTTTCGCCGGGCTCCTCACTTTCATCTATCCTATCTGACCTCCCTCGGTCAACTCATGTTCTTTTCAGACCCCGACGGTATTACGTATGGAGGCCTAGGGAGTCTTTCATTTTCATGCCCTTCGAGGCCCTTGTCTTCCTTTGGCCGATACCTTCATTTTTCGAATTGTCGGACCCCTTTTTTTTTTCTCTGATTAGTGTTATATAGAGGATGGTTGCCTAGGTATACTTCCTCTTAAAACAATAATCACTGCCACCTCTGAACTTGGGAGCGTGGTTTGTGACCACTGGGCGCTTAGCTGAGTCCTAGCATTGCTTACACTTACTTGCGCCAGGCTCCTCACCTTAATCTACCCTATCCGACCTGTCTTGGTTAACTCTTGTTCTTTTCCGACCCCGATGATATTAGGTTCCCAAGGACTAGTGAGTATTTCATTTTCACGCCCTTCGTGGCCCTTGCCTTCGTTTGGTCGATACCTTCATTTTTTCGAAGTTTCGGACCCCTTCCATTTTTTCTCTCTGATTAGTGTTATACAGGCTTACTCACCTAACATGTTACACGGAAATAACTTCTAAACCATTAAAGATATCGGCATTCTGTTTTTATGTTCAAAAATGGTACTCAGGAACTTGTAAAATAACGTGCTATTTTGTCTCATAGGGTGATTAATAACCGAGATATTGATACTAACTCCATATTTTTAAATGGAACGGCACAAATTCATACAGCTGATTTAAAAGTTCGTCTGAGTACAAATTCAAATATGAAAGTATTTTCAAAATCGGACAATTACTTTTTGAGATATAAGTAAGAACAGCATGCGCTGTTTTGCAAACCGCATCAGACGGCGTGAAGTCGGGCAAGGATATATTGAGGCGCAAGCAGTTTCCTGGGAGTGAGTTCAGCCACAGAACGGATACCAGGCATGTAAGTACCTCGTACACATGTGATGGGTTTGCAAAGTGTGTATGACAGACGAACACATGACAGGACAGAAAGGGTTGATGTGTTTAAAAGGAATAGAATAAGTAGTTTGCCCTGAAAGGAACATAACGAAAGCTATAACTGTCATTAGTTTTAGTGTACAGTTCATTCTACTCTATGAGTTGAGAAATAAACATAACACAAAACACCGGAAGACCTCCTTCTAGAAAAGCAAATGATCAGAGCTGATCGTAGTGAGATGGCAGCAACACTATTATTTATGTTTTATTTTACACGCAGTAATCTCCGCAGAGCTCCAGCGCGACTGTAGTAGCGTGCATTAGGGAGAGCGTAGGGTCGAGTCCTGCCTCGCCCAACCTGAATGTGATTTTCATGGTGACCCATGTTCAACACCAGGCAAAAACCGGATAGGTACGTTTGTGATAGGCGACGGCCGACTTCCTTTCCAAATCCTTCCCATTCCCATCCGTCAGAAAAAACGCTAAACTGAGCGCAACCTATTACATGTCAAAACAAAACAATACAACTTTAATCTCCCTTCCCCGTTGTGCGTTCGCCAATCATACAGTAACGTTGCACACCCAGGGTATGTTACGGTACATCACATTATGTTTACAGTGCATGCCTGGTATCCGTTTTGTCGCTGGAATCAAGGCCAGAAAGCAGCTTGCGCCTCAATATGTCCTTGCCCGACTCACGCCGTCGAATGCGGCAGCCAAACCGCGCATGCTGTTCTTATTTATATCTCAAAAAGTAATTGTCCGATTTTGAAAATACTTACACATTTGAACTTGTACGCAGTTTATCTTTCAGGCCAGCTGTATGAATTTGTGCCGTTCCATTTAAAAATATGGAGTTAGTATCAATATCTCGGTTATTATTCACCCCATGAGACTAAGTAGCACGTTATTTTACAAGGGCCTGGGTACCATTTACGAATATGAAAACAGAATGCCGATATCTTTAATGGTTTAGATGTTATTTCTGTGTAACATGTTAGGTGAATAACCCTGTATAGAAGATTGTTGCCCAGTTGTACTTCCTCTTAAAACAATAATCACTACCACCACTTCCTGTCGTAAGATGCGACTAAAAGGGTCCCCATGGGCTCTGAACTTTGGAACGTGGGTTGGCGACCACGGGGCCCTTAGCTGAATCCTGACATTGCTTCCACTTACGTGTGCACTTTCATCTATCCTATCCGACCTCCCTTGGTCAATTCATGTTCTTTTCCGACCCCGACGCTATTACGTATGGAGGCCTATGGAGACTTTCATTTTCATGCCGTTCGTGGCCCTTGTCTTCCTTTTTCGAAGTGTCGGATGCCTTCAGTTTTTCTCTCTGATTAGCGTTAGGATGGTTGCCTTGTTGTATGGCCTTAAAAATCGTCATCACCACCACCACAACTTACCGAAACAGATTTACAATCCTAATGAAAAAGAAAATATGCTTTACTCATACCCGCAAATGTAACACATGTGATTTTCACAATACGCAAGTCACGAAAAAGAACTACGACTACATAGTGCCAATGTGCAAGATTAACAGTAACTTTAAGACGTCGTATCGGCTAGAATAGTCCCTAAACTGTGTGGCTAGCGACACTGAACCGAACCCGGCAGTTAGAAAATAACTATAAATCACCACCTTCAGTATTGACAGGGAAGAAAAAGTAGGATTGTACCCTTAGTGTATAGGCTTACAAGGTAGGCAGATTATAACGTTTTTACGCGAATAATCCACGCCACCGAATAATTCCCGCACACTAACTTTAGGAAGGATGATTTTGAAAAAAATATGCCAACATTGACTCAAATAAAATCCGCACCCCAATTTCGTGCCTCAAATTTTTTTAAAAATATGCGGGTATTATTCGCGTACGTACGGTATTAAGTATAAGAGACGGCCAAGAGCTGTAACTTCGCCACTAAATAAATCTATAAATAAATAACGAAACAAAATAAATAAATAAATAAATAAATAAATAAATAAATAAATAAATAAATAAATAAATAAATAAATAAGTCTGATAAAATATCAAATTATCCACCCCTGTCCTCTTCTGAATACATAAATGCAGTGAAGATGACATGCAACCTCACCGCAGTCAGGTCGGTTCCCGGTAGGTCATTCAACACAACGCGTTTCCGCCAAAATTGCTGCAACGGGACAGAAACACTTGGACATGTGCTGGGATTCTGCCGGAGCACTGAACTAATGCGCAACCATCGCCACCATCATGTAAGTACGTCGATTGCTCGAGGCTTGAGACAGCGTGGATGGGAGGTGCACGAGGAGGTTCACTGCATCTCTACTGATGACGCTAATCGGAGGGCGGGCATCGTAGCCATCAACAGAGAGGACAATAAAGCGATGGTCTTAGATCCCGCCATTCGCTTTGAAAAAGACCTCACTCAGGCTCGAGATGTGGACGTAGAAAAGCAAGCTATTTATGTTCTATGTATCTATCGATCGTTAGATTGTCAAAGGCCTGCTATTCGGAGAAAGAGGCACCCACCCTAGTCAGACATCGAACTTCCTACAAAACTTGAAAGTTTCATTTTGCGAGTTAGAAAAAATAGTAATACAGATCCTGAGAGACTGTCTGCAAATCATTCATTTCCATCTGTACCTGAGAACGTGATTGACATTCCTCCCCCACTAACCCTCGGAAAAAAGAAGATAACAGCATCAACAATTACATTTTCATTTCTTGATATTTTTAAAATTCATTGAAATTGAAACTGTATTCCGGATCCAAAGGGTCACCCTCAATGGAGGACGGATGTTTCATTTCTTTAATAAATATCTCTCATATGATCATTCTATATTTGTGTGACTACAGTATACATAAGTCTGCTTATCTGCGGAGAACTTAGTTCAGTCTTCATGATGGGGTAGAGTAGGTTGTACAGGATCATAACAGAACACATTGCTGTGAGTACACACTCAGAGATCCGATTTGTATGCAAAATGACGGCCCTTACTGCCACCGTTATGTTAATGTTGGAGGGATGTATCGCGATGTTCGTTAGCCAGACAATGGCACAACACGTAAGCACATAGGTGTTTGGTTATCAACACGTCTGCACTCAACTCAATAATTCCGAGTGTTGTTTCAAGGGATAAAAAATACGATTATTATTTGTTGGTGAGAGAGAAAAATACATCAACATCGCTTTTGACGACGTGTTGTGTATAACTTAAAAATTTAACGGTCCCGTCGAAATCCTATAAAAACACCGTATTTAAAATATTGCTTAGTTCGACGTCGTTTATAATGAAATTTTTTGTTTGTTACGTATTTGTGGATTTGCTGACAACAATGTAACGCTTATTAATCTAGATTTCAAATCATTCATTAAAAAAGTCAAGGCAAGCTTCGCTGTGAAGATGTTGCAAAAGAAGAGGAAAGTGTTTAATATTGAAGAAAATTCGCGCATAATACGGAGTTTAGAAAATGGGGAAACAAGTGTCAGCATCGCGAAGGACTTGGGTGTATCACACTGAACGACTTCTACAATTTGGAAGAACAGAGATAAAATACAGTCTCTGCTGGAAGAAAATTCTTTAAAGATCAAGCGGACCAGATCATCTGAGGACGATGACATTGAAGAATTTTTACTTAGATAGTTTAAGCAGCGAAGAACAAATAATGTACCGATCAATAGATCTACTCTTCATGTGAAATGAAATGGAGTATGGCTTTTAGTGCCGGGAGTGTCCGAGGACAAGTTCGGCTCGCCAGATGCAGGTCTTTTGATTTGACTCACGTAGGCGACCTGCGCGTCGTGATGAGGATGGAATGATGATGAAGACGTCACATACACCCAGCCCCGTGCCAACGAAATTAACCAATTATGGTTAAAATTCCCGACCCTGCCGGGATTCGAACCCGGGACCCCTGTGGCCAAAGGCCAGCACGCTAACCATTTGGCCATGGAGGCGGACACTCTTCAAGTGAAAACCAATGAAATTCCTCGCAGTCCTACTCCACTAATACTGTAGTGTAAGTACAGTACTTATTTCAGTTATCGGTACGTTTTTATACCCCTGTGGATGCGGGAGGTAGAATAACCCCCACGGTATCCCCAGCCTGTTGTAAGAGGCGACTAAAAGAGGTTCCAGTGGCTCTCAACTTGGTAGCGTGCGTTGGCGACCACAGGGCCCTTAGCTGAGTCCTAACATTGTTTACTCTTACTTGTGCCTGGCTCCTCACCTTCATCTATCCTATCCGACCTCCCTTGGTTAACTCTTGCTCCTTTCTGACCCCGATGGTATTAGAGTACTTGAGGCCCTTCGTGGCCCTTGCCTTCTTTTGGCCAATACCTTCATTTTTCGAAGTGTCAGATCCCTTCCATTTTTCCCTCTGATTAGTGTTATATAGAGGATGGTTGTCTAGTTATACTACCTTTACCTGTCAACTTTCATTCCAGCAACACTTTCCAATATCATTTCATCTCATCTGTCAGTCATTAATCATTGTCCCAGAGGAGTGCGACAGGCTTCGGCAGCTAGCACAATTCCTATCCTCGCCGCTAGATGGGGCTTCATTCATTCCATCTCTAACCCGGTCGAATGACTGGAAACATGCTTTGAATTTTTCAGAGCTCTTTCATTTTCCTTATGATTAGTGTTAACGGAGGATATTTATCCACTTATACCTCCTCTTAAAATAATAATCACAACCACCACCTTTAATGTACGCATATATGTATTAGGGTTGGGCATTATGTCCCTGTTTCAGCACAAGGTACCGGTGCACAGTTATATTCCGCTGTTCCAGAACACCGAGTGTCAATTGTTCCGAAACATTCTCAAGCGAGCCGGCGACACTGACTCGCTGTCCCATCAGAAGCGCCACTATGCACTGCCCTGCGCCTACTAGCTGAACTGTGCAGCGGGCGCACGGGACGCGGGACTGTAACTGCGCAGTGTAGAGAGAACTTCGAGAGGCAACATTACATGCTCCGCGCTAGTGGGAATGTGCCTGTACGGAACGTGCTGTGTGGTGTGTGCCTGTGTGTAGTTATGGCCATGGTCCAGCATAAAGCTGCAGGGAACGTGAACGAACTGTCGGGACACTGAAATTCGCGCCCACTAATCACGTTTAAAGGCTGCTTTTAGGTTAAGATTTTTCCGGTCAATATAAAATACACATAACACGGTTACAATGGCAGTGCAGGTGTTTAAAAGTAACCAATTCAAGAATATTTTCACCATTTGAATGTATTGGCCTGTATTGTGAGTAATTAGTGAGTAATTAATATCTCGAAAATTTTCCTCAACACTTTCTCGGGGATTGACGTTAAACATTAATTTGGACTTTAAGGAAGCTTTTAAGCCCAGGAAAAATAAGGGTCGTCGCTTTGGAATTAAAAATATAACTGGATGAATACATTGTTGTACTTTCGTGCTGTTAGGTCGGGCGCACATTTCAAGCAGTTGGCCGCAGAGCAGGGAAGAGCAGAGCATAACAGCGCGAAGCTTACGAAACTGCGAAGTGGACGTGAGCGCACATTGCCACGCAGGGTCTCGTCGGTTTTCAGAAATAACATGTTTTCTTTAGACTCTGTAATACTGGGTCATCCAGTACAAAGAGGCTCTTTTTTTCTTCCTCTTCAAGCATTCGCGATTTTTCTCATTTTGTTAGTCATCTTCACAATTTCCCTTGTGCTGATGGCAACGCGGTTATTCAGCTTAAGACAATCGCAATAAAAACAACCACCTTCGCCAGTTTACAAGACTGAACAATATGTCTATGTTACCGATGTTCGGCGTTCATATGGACTAAGCAAATAATTTAATTCATGATTATTTTTTATATTTCTTACGTCGCACCGACACAGATAGGTCTTATGGCAACGATGGAATACGAAAGGGCTAGGAATGGGGAGGAAGCGACCGAGGCTTTGATTAAGGTAATGCCCCAGCATTTGCCTGGTGTGAAAATGGGAAACCACGGAAAACCATCTTCAGGGCTGCCGACAGTGGGATTCGAACCCACTATCTCCGGAATGCAAGCTCATAGCAAGGCGATCCTAACCGCACGACCAACTTGCATGGTAAATTCATTAATAGGATCACAGTGGGGGAGAGGGAAAAATATGTATTTACAAATGTACTGCTAGATTTTCATCTAGTTGTCACAAGACACAAGATACTAAAATCAATCAACATTGACAATCTGTTGTGAACGCGTTTGCATTTATATTTGACAAGACATGATAAATGATTTTCCGTATTTATCTCTTCACATAAATGTGATGATGGATGACGGCGACGGAGTTGGCGATGACGCTCTCCATAATCAGCATTAGATTTTTGTCTTAAATTCTATATGTTGCGAGAACTTGGGTCACGGATTGTTTCATAGATATGAGGATTACATTCTTATGTTTGCTGTTTGTTTAATAATAATAATAATAATAATAATAATAATAATAATAATAATAATAATAATAATAATAATAATAATAGTCTAATAATAATAATGTTTTTGTTTTACGTCCCACTAACTACTCTTTTACGGTTTTCGGAGACGCGGAGGTGCCGGAATTTAGTCCCGCAGGAGTTCTTTTACGTGCCAATAAATCTACCGACACGAGGCTGACGTATTTGAGCACCTTCAAATACCACCGGACTGAGCCAGGATCGAACCTGCCAAGTTGGGGTCAGAAGGCCAGCGCCTTAACCGTCTGAGCCACTCAGCCCAGCTGCTGTTTGTTTAACGTCGCACTAACATATCGAAGGTTTTCGGCGACGGAAGAAGGGTGAAAGATTGGGAAGGTAGCGGGCGTGGCCTTAATTAAGGTACAGCCCCAGCATTTGCCTAGTGTGAAAATAGGAAACCACGGAAAACCATCTTCAGGGCTGCCGACAGTGGGGTTCGAACCCACTATCTCCCGAATGCAAGCTCACAGATGCGCGACCCTAACCGCACGGCCACTTGCTCGGTGGATTACATTTTAGGCCTTTCTCTAAACTACCTTGTTACGTAGCGTGAATGAAATGATTTATAGCCTAGACTAGTGTCTTATTGCCCGAATTTACATACCGATTTTCATTAAATTCTGTTCAGCCATTTTCATACATACATACATACATACATACATACATACATACATACATACGTACTGCATTGCAGTCCACATGATTCACATAGTACTTACAAAACATGGTGAGACTGAATGGCTGTGGTAATTTTCTCCTCCATTTCTTAACTAACTGCGTGACACGTGCGCAGGAAACTGTGTTTCGAAGATTGCGCGTGGTAGGCGGAAGTAGGTGCAGAACCGGCCTGCTCTGCTCTGTCCTGCCCTGTCTGTCAACTTGCGATGGTGCAATGATTTGTGTGGATTACAAAAATCTGCTCTGCGCTGCACTGCCTTATGCTCTCTACACTTCGAATTCCTTCCCTCTCAACTTCCATTTACTTTCTTTAATATCTCGAAAATTTCCCTCAACACTTTCTCGGAGATTGACGTTAAAAATTAATTTGGACTTTAAGGAAACTTTTAAGCCCAAGAAAAATATGGGTCATCGCTTTGGAATTAAAGATATAACTGGATGAAAAATGTTGACACTCCAACACAGGGCGGCACACAGCCGGTATCGACAGGCAGACACAGCCAAGGCCAACTAATCTATCTAGTGCGGCCTTGGCACAGCACGTTCGGTTCAGGCACATTCCAGTTGAAGCGGAGCATGTCCTGTTGCCTCTCGAAGTCCTCTCTAGGACGCAGTTACAGTCCTGTGTCCCGTGTCTCGGCACTCTGTACCGAAACACTCCGCCTCAAGTTCCTAATGTTGCGGAACAAGTGAATGTTCCGGTCTGCCCAACCCTAGTATGTATTGATCCCTCTATGTGCAAATGGGTGCAGTATGTATGCATGCCAGAAAAGAATAGACTTGAAATATTTCATTGCGTTTATAACATGTGTGTTCAAGATATGTACCATCACGAGCCATAAACTGTTCATAACATTTTTTGAAGATAATTTAATTTGTGAACGAATAAATGTTGCTGTAAGGATCAAATCAATTACGTTTTCTACTCACCTATTTCGCGCATATTTGTAGGGGATCATCATTCTTAAAACCTGATTCTTACAGAGTGATTCACCGTGCGGTTAGGGTCGCGCAGCTGTGAGTTCGCATTCGAGAGATGATGGATTTGAATCCCAACGTCAGACTAGAAAGATGTACATGAAGTTTCAGGCTCAAAATGAATGGAAGGAATCCCTTTTTTCACAAATGGCTTTACGTCGCACCGATACAGGTAGGTCTTAAAGCGACAATGGGATAGGAAATGGTTAGGGGTGGGAAGGAAGCGGCCGTGGCCTTAATTAGGGTACCGGATGTGAAAATGGGAAACCATAGAAAACCATTTTTAGGGCTGTCGATAATGAGGTTTGAACCCACTATCTCCCGAATGCAAACTCACATTTGCGCGCTCCTAACCGCACGACCAACTCGCTCGGAGGAGCTATACAAACCTCGGCTACAGGTCCCGTGGTTGTGCAGGGAACTCTGACAGTACTCAAAATGCTCTGAAGCTTCCCGGCTCAAGTTGCTTTTCCTAGCTGTTAATTCCACTCAACGACTTCTGTCGTGCCTGGTTAGCGGACTGATTGATCCCTTGAGGCTACTTAGAGAACATCCTTGCCGAGAAACACGCCACTGAGCAACAGAACATTCAAAGTTCATTAATCTAATTAAAGAATCCCTTTACGGCGGGAGCGATAATATGTCACGCTTTACTAATACACCGTACAGGCAATGCATTGCTTTTCTTATCGAACACAAATCTCTGGATCTGCCAGCAGTGTTGCCAATTCTCAAAATTAAATGCGTCAACCATGAGATTTACAACACCAGAAATAAATACATACCCACAGATTGTAAGAAACATGCCGTTCAGTAATTGACGACCTCGCGGTATTTATTTATTTTAACCTCTAGAGGCCGTTTCCCCAGGTGGTGGATAGGGGGCTTACAGAAGTGTGGGCTAGTTCAAATACCTCGGAATAGGAACCCGAGGAACAACAGGCAACCTCTGTGGATCAGCGGTAGAGTTTCGGCCTCCGAATCCCAAGATAGCGGGTTCAAACCCGGCAGAGGTAGTCGGATTTTTGAAGGGCGGAAAAAAGTCCATTCGACACTCCATGTCGTACGATGTCGGCATGTTAAAGATCTCTGGTGACACATTTGGTGTTTACCCGACAAAATTCATTAAATCTCAGCCATAGAGGCCCAAGAGAGTTTCGGTTTACTCGGTCTGCCATCTAGTGGGGGCCTAAAGTAAAACGGAACGTCGAAATTGACGAGCAGACAGCCAGATGGCGTCAAATTGAAATGTCTGCACACGGTAGCTGAGGCCATACGATTATTATTATTATTATTATTATTATTATTATTATTATTATTATTATTATTATTATTATTAACAGGCAACCTAGTTCCTGAGGGCTTGAAAATACTGCGACATCCTTTCTCCAGGGGCTATAAATATGGAGGGCCCATATTCAGGGTTAATGAGTGAAGTCCACAACGTCATCTACAGAGAAGAAGATCTCAGAAATGGAACTCTGAGCGTATATTGGCTGAAATGACAGTCAAAAAACCCAACCAAGTAGATCAACATGAAGAAAGCACCTTCTAAACTTAATGACTTCAGGGGGTCAAATCCCTCGGTAGATAAACAGCGTGTGGTCTATTAGGATTCACAGGAGACCACAGAAGTGTCCAAGGAGACAAGTCGGAGTACCTTAAATCCCTGTACGAATAAAATTAAACCCTAATCACGAATATGGGTAATGACGTTTGATGTCAGTTCCCTTTTGAAAGTTGGTAAATTGAAAAATATATTAAATAAATCCAGAGAACGAAACATTAAAATTATTGGATTTCAAGAATCACAATATACAGACGAATGTTCCTTCGACTCAGAAAGCGGCAGGATATTTAAAGAAAAACCGGGCGAACGTGTTATGGCGAATTTTTCACAATCTGGAACTGGATTTATAGTGGATAAATCAATACTGGGCTCAGTTGTGACATTTAAGTCCTACGCAGGGCGTCCTTCCCCACTAACTATACATTCAGGAGGTAAAATATATATTCTAATTAATGGGCATGAACCAATTAATATTACTAACAAAGAAAAGCCTGATCAATCAGAACAATTTTGGAACTGGTTAGATATTAATTTCCAAAAAGCTCCAACACATCATGTTAAAGTACACATAGGGAATTTCAATGCCCTAATCGGTAAAGATAAGAAATGTAGATACTGGATTGGTACGTGGTTTGGTCATAAACAGACTAGTCTAACAGGAATGGCATGCGACTCATTAATATGCATACGTCATTATTTATCTTTTAAATCAACTTTCTTCAAGAAAAAAGAAACATTCAAAACTGAGACTTGGGTCTCACCTAATCTTTTGTTAGGCTAATATCAACTGAACCACGTCTTAATCTCCCGCAAGAACACAACATAAATCATTAAACTCAAAGTGCTCAAAGTACTAGATTTTTTGCTCTGATCATTATCCTACTATATTCATAATCGACATAATTCCAGAAACAAATAAAAATTTACAAACTGAGCTCCTCAACAAAAATATGACATAGAACACATTAAAGATAATGAAAACTTTTAAGAAAGCAACAGCAAATTTGAATACGCAAAACTGGTCACAACTCCAAGAAGGACTTCTACAAACAACAGAAAACTTAGCACCACTAACGAGGATCACAAAACATTCTCGGTGGACAGACGAATGTGACGAGCTCATACAACTGAGACAGCAAGCTTGGAATAGTTGGTCATGCAACAAAAATTCAATCACATTTCAAACTATTAAAAATATTAGAAAGTCAGTAACAAAATCTGTAAGAAAAATTCGAAAACAAAGTGAAGATATAAAAGTGAAAACTATAGAAGAAGACTTTAAAAACACAATTCACGAAATTATTATAGAACGTTTAAACAGAAGTTAACCAAATATTCGCCAGCATCACTCCATTTTTCCAATGAACATGGTGAAATCACCTACACTAAGAGTGTTAACTGTGAAATCCTGGCAACACACTTTTCTAAATTGATTAATTGTGAAACACCCCAAGAAAAGTTTATGTTCAACTTTCCCCAAAGTAACACAAATTCAACCCCACCGAGTGTCCAGGAAATTAAGGAAGTAATTAAATCACTGAAAAACAACAAGGCTTCAGGGCATGACCAAAAAGTGGCAGAACTATGGAAAAATGCAGGAGAAAATTTTATCATGAAACTTTGGGAAATTATGCTGACAATATGGCGAACCCAAAAAATCACTACAGATTGGAAAACAGCGATCATACACCAGTACATAAAAAAGTAAGTAAGACTGATCCAAACAATTATCGGGGAATCTCTCTACTTCAAGTTTCCCCCTGTGGGTAAGGGCGGTAGAATAACACTCACGGTATCCCCTGCCTGTTGTAAGAGGCGACTAAAAGGGGCCCCAGGGGCTCTGAACTTTGGAGTGAGGGTTGGCGACCACGGGGCCCTTAGCTGAGTCTTGCCATAGCTTCCACTTACTTATGCCAGGCTCTTCACTTTCTCACTTTCATCTGTCCTATCCGACCTTTCTTGATCAATTCTTGTTCTTTTCCTACCCCGACGGTACTACGTATGGAGGCCTAGGGAGTCTTTCATTTTCACGCCCTTCGTGGCCCTTGTCTGCCTTTGGCCGATACCTGCATTTTTCGAAGTGTCGGATCCCTTCCATTTTTCACTCTGATTAGTGTTATATAGAGGATGGTTGCCTAGTTGTACTTCCTCTTAAAACAATGATCACCACCACCACCTCGCCTTTAGGTTACCTATGAAATCCTTTCAATCACCATCCTAAGCCGTGCAGAGCATCAACCGGACCAAGAATTAGGTGAATACCAAGCTGAATTTAGAAAAGGAAGATCGTGCGCTGAGAAAATTCTTAATTTAAAGAATACAACAACATACTTCCGTACCACAGCAAACAAAAACTATGTGAAACATTCGTTGATTTCAAAAAAGCATATGACAGTACAGACTGAGAATCACTCCTTAATGTTTTATCAGAATTTAGACTAGATCAAATAACAAGAAATATTATCGAGGAAACGCTTAACGAAACTAGAGCTAAAGTAAAGTTTATGGGTGAACATAGTCAAGAATTTCAAATAAACACAGGAGTGCGACAAGGGGATGGGATATCTCCTTCAATTGTGCTCTTGAAAAGGCTGTCAGAGAATGGAGGAAAGCAGGTGCATCATCTGACCATTTAGGACCTAAGAATAAAGGTATAAAAATTGACTGTCTAGCCATAGATGATGATATGGCACTTATAGCCAGAAACATACCAGATGCACAAAAGCAACTTGATATTATACAAGAACAAGTAGCAAAAATCGGACTTCAAATATCATACGAAAAACTAAAAATATGACTAACATAGAAAATGCACTACAAATTATTGGCACTAACAAAATCTCAAGGATGAATGAATTCAAATACCTACGTCAATGGATCACAGAAAATTGTAATGAATGGAAATCCATAACTTGAAGAATTCGAAAGATGGAAACTGCTTTCCAAGATCCCCCTGTGGGTGGGGGCGGTAGAATAACACTCACGGTATCCCCTGCCTGTCGTAAGAGGCGACTAAAAGGGGCCCCAGGGGCTCTGAACTTTGGAGCATGGGTTGGTGACCACGGGGCCCTAAGCCGAGTCCTGGCATTGCTTCCACTTACTTGTGCCAGGCTCCTCACTTTCATCTATCCTAACCGGCCTCCCTTGGTCAACTCTTGTTCTTTTCACACCCCGACGGTATTAGAGCACTCGTGGACTAGGGAGTCTTTCATTTTCATGCCCTTGTCTTTCTTTGGCCGATACCTTCATTTTTCGAAGTGTCGGATCCCTTCCATTCTTTCTCTCTGATTACTGTTATATAGAGGATGGTTGCCTAGTTGTACTTCCTCTCAAAACAATAATCATCCACCACCAACTAACAAGAACCGTTTATAATAAGCAATATCTTTCATTGAACAATAAGATACGACATTACAATACAGTAGTTAAACCAGAAGCACTCTACGCTGCGGAAACTCTCAACCTACAACAAAAGGGATTAAAGGAACATTAGAAATTCACTATCACTATCAGCCATATTCAATCGTTTTTACGATGTGGCCTCTTTAAGGTAGCAAGGTAGGTAGGTTTTCATGAGGTCTCTCCATCTGGGACGGTCTTGAGCGATGTTCTGCCAATTGATCCCAGTAATCTTCCGGATGTCTTTATTCCATCTGTCCGGTGGTCTTCCCCTTGGTCTGAGATGATCTTTCGGACACCACTCAAGCACAAGCTTTGTCCACCTACCATCAGTTCTCCGAGCAACATGGCCTTCCCATTGCCATTTTAGGGTAAATACCCTTTCTAAAATGTCACTGACCTTTGTGACTGACCTGATGTAATCTGCTCTCTTCCTGTCTTTCTTCGTCAAGCCTAGCATGAACCGTTCCATAGCTCTTTGGGTTGTTCTGAGTTTTTGCTTAACAAACTCGCTCAATGTCCAGGTTTCACAACCGTAAGTCAGTACGGGGAGAACACTCTGGTCAAAGACTATCTTCTTTAGGTGGGGTGGCATGTTGGATTTGAAGACTGAAGAATTTCTTCCGTAGGCTTGCCATCCTAGTTTGATACGTCGGAAGATTTCCGGTCTTAAGTCCCCTTTCATGTTTACAAGTTGCCCAAGATAGACAAATTCATTGACCTGTTGTAATGTGGTGTTTCCCACATGCAGCTTTCCTGCTGGGGCCCATTTGTTAAGCATTACTTTGGTTTTAGAAAGGTTCATGGATAGTCCCACTTTTTGACAGGCTGAGACAAGATCTTGTATTAGAGGTTGTAGTTCATCGATGTCGTTGGCCAAAAGTGTAATGTCGTCTGCAAACCTTAAATTGTTCAGCCTTTTCCCATTGATTTTGATTCCTGTGCTTTGCCAGTTGATTTTTGACATGGCCATTTCTAATACGGCTGAGAACAGCTTGGGAGAAATGGGGTCGCCTTGCTTAACACCTCTTTGAATGGGAAAATCCGTGGTTGGCACATTGATGTTCACGAAGGCTGAAGAGGTTTCGTAAATATGCTGGAGTACTCTTATGTAGGCAGCATCGACACCGTGTTCAGCTAAGGCTTGCATAACAGCAGCGTGGCTCACCGAGTCAAAAGCCTTTTCAAAGTCCACAAAGGCTAGACAGAGCGGCATTTCTGCTGATAACTTCACGAAGGGTGAGTATATGGTCGATTGTTCCAAAACCTCGGCGGAAACCTGCTTGTTCAATTGGTTGGGCAAAATCAAGCGTTGAACTGATTCTATTTGTCAGTACCTTGGTGAAAACCTTGTAAAGGACAGAAAGCAAGCTAATAGGACGAAATTAAAGAACAAAAAATCATGAGAAGAGTCTTAGGACCAAGAATCGTAAACGGAACTCAGTACCCTAAACCTAATAGTGAAATATACAAGCTAATTTCCAAAATTACAGACGCAATTCGAATGCGATGAATCCAATTTGCAGGGCATTTGGAACAAATGAACCCTAACAGACTGTCACATCAAATGTACACATGGTACAAATTATTAAAAAAAGACCTCACTGAATTAGGATCGCCAAATCTACAAGATCGAAAGCAAATACAAAACATCATTCAAACATGGGGATTTGTGGAACAAGAAAGGAAACCTACACGATCGGCATGGTCGGAGGGCCGGAGACGTGCAAAATCATTGAAGATGAAGAACTGCTGGGCAAAAAAGAAGGCCAAAAACTGTTAATTCCTCGTAGTCCTAGGTGACCCACTCGCGAATGAGAAGAAGAAGAAGAAGAAGAAGAATATGTAATGTGTTTTGCCCTCTTAATAACACGCAGAACTATTATTTAGCACTGGTCTTCTTGTTCTTCTTATCTTCCCAAAACTTCCTCATCCTTGTCTTCTCTTGCTTATGTTCAAGCATTTCTCTAGTTTCAAGTTGCTGGCTATTGGGTTCTTGGATGTGAACTTGTGTGAACTGATTTTCTTTCTGAATGTGGTTCGTGTACTTGCTAGTGGGTCAATATTCATTTCTGCAAGGTCACTTTGAGTGTTTGTCGGGTTCCATTAATGATGAAAAGGATCTTTTGGTCAGTCGAGAGTCGTCCATTCTTGCTACGTGTCCGTAAAATTTGATACGCGTCTTACGTGAAAACAGAGAAGAAACGGTCAGTCATATAATACAGTTCTTACCATCTTTTACACAACCAGATACCGTCTTCAATCTTGCGTCCAAATATCTTCCTGAGCATCTGCCGTTCTATTTTCTTTATTCTTCATGTTGATGGTTAGGGATAACGTCTCAATTGCGTAGAGTGCTTCTGGGAGAACAACTGTGTGGCGATCGTGCAGGCTTTAGGTAGTTTTTCTGAACGTGTTATATTAGCTACTTTTTCACTTCCAGGGTTCCCGATAATTTCACCCACCGGGTAGGTATTCATTTATTTATTTTACCCATAGTTTGACAAACACATTTTAAAAAAATTAGGGCAACATGTTTTTGAACGTATGCCATGCTCCACAAACAATACCTCACACCCAGATATATTACCAACTAAACCTGCATTCTTTACCGTTAAAGTATACAAAAGAACATCGGTGGATTCACGTCAATTTTCAGAACAAAAACGAAAACAAAGTGATAACAGTCCTCCAGGGTAGATATTTATCACAGTTGGAGAGCTTCAGTATGGTATACTTCCTCCACGAGCATTTATCACAGCTTGGCACCTACGTGGCATGCTCCGTACAAGTCGACGGAGGTCATGCTGCGGTATCAGGCCCCATTCTTCAATGAGAGCCTGTTCGAGGTTGGTCTTGGAGAGTCTGTGGCGGAACAGGACGCCCACGAACACTTCTGTCAAGCCTATCCCAAACATGCTCGATGGAATTAAGGTCGGGACTCACTGCTGGCCATTCCATCTCTTCAATGTCCAGTTCGCGCAGGACAGCTCTGATGATGCGCGCTACATGAGGACTGGCATTGTCGTGCATGAGCACGAATTCAGGGCCAACACCGTATGCATCAACCAACACATGCTGTAGCAGTATCTGCTCGGTGTACCCCGCAGCGGTAAGATTACCACGGACGACGAGAAGATCCGTACGGCCATCAACACTGATGCCACCCCACACCATCACAGAACCTTGTCCGAATCGGTCGCCTTCCTTGACAACATTTGGCATGTACTGCTCACCACGGCGTCTCCATACACGTTGACGTCCATCACGTTGTATCAGGGGAAATCTGGACTCGTCTGTGAACAACACAGGTCTCCGTTGGCGAAGTTGCCAGTTGACGGGTATGAGCAAACAGAAGGCGAGTTGCGCGATGTTGCTCCGTTAAACGAGACACTCGAACAGGACGTCTGGGTCGTAATGACACTTCTCATAACCTGTTCCTTACTGTCTGGTCAGACACCGTGACTCCAGAGACCCTCCTGAGGTCTTGTTGCAGTTCTCTGGCAGCTGCTGAACGACGCCGCAACTCATAGATGGTCAGATATCGGTCATTCTGTGGGGTTGTCATGCGTCCACGACCTTGTCCAACATTCCTTGTGAACTGGCCTGTCTCACTGTAGTGATTCCACAGGCGTTGAATAACTGACGGAGAGACATTGAGATCCACAGCAACACGACGAAAAGTCCATCCTTCCTGGATCAAAGTGACGTCCCTTGTGACTTGAACCTCATTAAGATGTCTCATGGGATGTGCTGGTTTACGTACGTGCTCAAATGACTGCAGTAGTCTGTGTACCTCACAACGACCCACGGACGCACCGCTATTCACTTTGTTTTGAGGGGTAACTTGACAGTTTAATGCATGATTACGCCTACAGATGCGTATAACTTCGATTTGACATACCCTGAGTAGCCAAGGTCTCAAGGTATGCTATACAACCATTGGAACGTACCAAATTAACTTTCACATAACACACGTTACAAAACATGTTCCTCTATTTTTTAATTATGTTTTGAATTGTGTATTATGATCTTAGTATTGTGTTGATTTCGGCAGTTATGGATCTCACAGCAGTGGAGAATATTAAGTGAAATGGCGTATGGCTTTTAGTGCCGGGAGTGTCCAGGGACAAGTTTGGCTCGCCAGGTGCAGGTCTTTAGAATTGACTCCCGTAGGCGACCTGCGTGTCGTGATGAGGATGAAATGATGGTGAAGACGACACATACACCCAGCCCCCGTGCCAGCGAAATTAACCAATTAAGGTTAAAATTTCCGACCCTGCCGGGAATCGAACCTGGGACCCCTGTGACCAAAGGCCAGCACCCTAACCATTTAGCCATGGAGCCGGACAGTGGAGAAGATATTTATTGTGGAACATTATTTCCAGTCGTATGATGAGGCATCAGAAATGGTCAAGTTTACCTCGCGTTAAAGAACAGTAGATTTAATAAGGAAGCACCAAACAACAGAATACCAACAACACATCAAAAGTTCCCGGCGGTGGAAGAATGGGAAAGGGCTAGGATTGGAAAGGTAGCGGACGTGCCTTTAATTAATGTACAGAATTTGCCTGGTGTCAAAATTGGAAACCGATGAAATCCATCTTCAGGGCTGCAGAGAGTGGGAATTCTCCCGAATTCAAGCTCACAACCACGTGCCCCAAACAACGTGGCCACTCGCTTGGTCAATATAATTTACGTTGTAAGAAATTCATTTTCTTATTCTACTTGCGTGTATTGAACGGATACAATCAAGAGTTTACCGGTACGTAAAAGTATTTTTGGTGTCTACGCAAAGAATTACAGTTTTCATTATTCTGTTTTAAGAGTAGTATGCTTTAGAAATTCGGCCTCTGGGGTGTAGTGATTAATGTGATTAGCTGCCACTCCCGGAGGTGCAGGTTCGATTCCCGGCTCTGCCACGAAAGTTGAAAAGTGGTACGAGGGTTAGAACGGGGTACACTCAGCTTCGGGAGGTCAGCTGAGTAGATCCCATCTCAGTCATCCTCGAAGTGGTTTTCCGTGGTTTCCCACTTCTTCTCCAGGCAAATGCCGGGATGGTACATGACTTAAGGCCACGGCCGCTTCCTTCCCTATTCCTTGTCTATCCCTTCCTCCCTCCCCATCTCCCCAAAAGGCGCGTGTTCAGCATAGCGTCTCATGCTCCAGGACGTTGCCCTGGAGACGCTAGAGGTTGTATCCCTCACTGAGTCCGTGGGAAAAGCCAACCCTGGAATTTAAACGGATAATGAAGAGAAATGCATTAGAAACGTTCCTTATATAACGAAGAGTAAAGCGGATAAGCCATAGCTTCGTGTTTGAGTTTAAATGAACTCGCCAACGATCCAATCATGTTTGTCGGGAATAAAGACATACTGTATATCTCCTCTTTATTGCATTTCCAGTGTTGTACTTCGATAGTAAATATCTGTGTCTTCATTATTGATGAAAGTCACTCACAATTTAGAGGACCGGGCGAGTTGGCCGTGCGCGTAGAGGCGCGCGGCTGTGAGCTTGCATCCGGGAGATAGTAGGTTCGAATCCCACTATCGGCAGCCCTGAAGATGGTTTTCCGTGGTTTCCCATTTTCACACCAGGCAAATGCTGGGGCTGTGCCTTAATTAAGGCCACGGCCGCTTCCTTCCAACTCCTAGGCCTTTCCTATCCCATCATCGCCATAAGACCTATCTGTGTCGGTGCGACGTAAAGCCCCTAGCAAAAAAAAAAAACAATTTAGAGGCTAGCTATTATGAATAGTCGCATGATGATAAGTTTTAAGTACTATTTTGAGAAACTCACTGAGCAGGGAAAGACACACAGCATTACAACAATGTGCAAAATCAAGTATGAAACGTATGAATCCGCCTATAGAGAGCACCCATGGAAGGAGAAAACTTCGACAGGGGAAGGATTTGAAGATGGACCTCCAAGGTGACAGGATCGTTACGTTACTAATATGTTATGGTGACACCGGCTGAAATCCGGGGCGTGTTTGTGTTTGACCTTAATTTCTGGGATGACTCTCAAGTCGGTACTTTGAACTCGCCCTTGAAGCGATCTGATTGGCTAACTTCAGCAGCTGATAGAAAGATAACGGCGCTAGATATCGAATATATTTTTCAAATTATTCATGAGTATGACGAACCATCTAATGCTGAAATTTCCGGATAGTGTGGCATGGAGGGCTGCATCAAACCAGTCTATGGACTGATGACTCAAACAACAATGACAACATATACTGAAAGTCTCTACTTAATCCCCCATGTGGGTGGGGGTGGTGCCAGGCTCCTCACTTTCATTTATCCTATCCGACCTCTTTTCGTCAACTCTTGTTCTTTTCCGACCCGGACGGTACTAGAGCACTCGAGATTTGGGAGTCTTTTATTTTCACGCCCTTCCTGGCCCTTGTCTTCCCTTGACCGATACCTTCATTTTTCAAAGTCTTGGAACCCTTTCATTTTTCCTCCTCTGATTAGTGTTACATAGAGGATGGCTGAAAGCCGGCCCCGTGGTGTAGGGGTAGCGTGTCTTCTTCTTACCCAGAGGCCCCGGGTTGGATTCCCCACCAGGTCAGGGATTTTTACCTGGGCCTGAGGGCTGGTTTGAGGTCCACTCAGCCTCCGTGATTAGAATTGAGGAGCTATCTGACGGTGAGATGGCGGCCCCGGTCTAGAAAGCCAAGAATAACGGCCTAGAGGAATCGTCGTGCTGACCACACGACACCTCGTAATCTGTAGGCCTTCGGGCTGAGCAGCGGTCGATTGGTAGGCCAAGGCCCTTCAAGGGCTGTAGTGCCATGGGGTTTGGGGAGAGGATGGCTGCGTAGTTGTACTTCCTCTTAAAACAATATCTACCTGTGGGTGGGGGCGGTAGAATAATACCCACGGTATCCCCTGCCTGTCGTAAGAGGCAATTAAAAGGGGTCTCAGGGGCTCTGAACTTTGGAGCGTGAGTTGGCGACCACGGGGCCCTTAGTTGAGTCCCGCATAGCTTCGACTTGTGCCAGGTTCCTCAATTTCATCTCTCGTATCGACCTCTCTTGGTCAACTCTTGTTCTTTTCCGACCCCAACGCTGTTAGATTTGCGAGGGCTAAGGAGTCTTTCATTTTCACGCCCTTCGTGGTCCTTTTTGGCCGATATCCTAATTTTTCGAAGTGTCGGATCTCTTCTTTATTCCCCTCCGATTAGTGTTATATAGAGGATGGTTGCCTAGTTGTACTTCCTCTTAAAACAATAATCACCACCACCACCACCGCCCCAGGGTCTCTCAACGTGGCAGCGTGGGTTGGCGACCACGGGGCCCTTAGCTGAGTCCTGGCATTGCTTCCACTTACTTGTACCAGGCTCCTCACTTTCATCTATTCTATCCGACCTAGCTTAGTCAACTCTTGTTCTGTTTTTTTCGGACCCTGACGGTATTAGAGCACTCTAGGTCTAGGAAATCTTTCATTTTCACGCCCTTCGTGGCCCTTGTCTTCCTTTAGCCGATACCTTCATTTTTCGAAGTGTCGTATCCCTTCCATTTTTCTCTCTGATTAGTGTTATATAGAGGATGGTTGCCTAGTTGTACTTCTTCAAGGAACAATAATCATCTCCACCACCACCACCTAGTAGTATTTCTTGTAATATTTGCTTTCTATGGAATTGCTTGGTGTACTCTTGCTGTTGTTGACGTCGTCGTTGAGAAATTATGTTTTTACTTCATTATCACATTCCTGTAAGTGATCATTGCCAGTGAGATATTTCCCAATTGTGATGTATATTTTAATAATAATAATAATAATAATAATAATAATAATAATAATAATAATAATAATAATAATAATAATAATAATAATAATAATAATAATAATAATAATAATAATAATCATGTCAAACCCACATGTAGAGGAGTCGTTTATTCCTCTTCGGATCCATCTGGAAGCAGAGTAGCTTTGTCTCCAGCCTGCAGGTCAGAGGAGATTTTCTGAAACAAAAAGAAAAGCAATTACCGGTGTGTAGCAGCTTATGTAACGAACAGAGGCAAACAAGAGTGCTTCTAGCTACTGGCAGGTTGTCAATACAGCGTTTGAGGTGGTGTTTAGAAACAGAAAATACCAAGTGCAATATTTCATAAAATCAACTGTCCCGTAAAGGAACACTACGCAATAATGCAAAAGAGATTATCGTTCTGCACAACTTGCATGTATAAGTGATTTATTTTTCCAGGGTTGAAGTCAGAAAATAAAAGCCCATTAAACTGTGTTGTCAAGAATAGAATAGACATTCGTGGTTTTGAAAGTCATTATTCATTGTTTAAAGATATATTATATTTCCAAAATACTTGAGCGAAAGGCTCCGTGCTTCAGGCGGCAGCGCGCCAGCCTCTCACCTCTGGGTTGCGTGGTTCAAATCCCGGTCACTCCCTGTGAGATTTGTGCTGGAGAAGTTTTTCTCCGGGTACTCTGGTTTTTCACGTCATCTTTCATTCCATCAACACTCTTCTCTATCATTTAATTTCATCTGTCAGACGTTAATCATTACCCCCAGAGGATTGCGACAGGATTCGGCAGCCGACACAATTCCTATCCTCGCCGCTAGATGGGGGCTTCATTCATTCCATTCCTGACTCTGTCGAATATCAGAAAACAGGCTGTAGATTATCAATACTAGAGCGAACACGATAGTTTTCTTCTCCTTCTCCCAACGCTTTTCACACAACTAGTGGGGTGGTGGATGGGAACTGTGTCACACATATGTGGATTTTTCCCTGTTTTACGGCCGGATGCCCTTCCTGGCGCCAACCATTGGAGGGATGTAATCACTATTGCGTGTTTGTGTCGTGGTTGGTAGTGTAGTGTGTTGTCTGAATATGAAGAGAAATGTGTTGGGAAAAACACAAATACCCAGTCCCCGAGCCAGAAGAATTAATCAGACGCCATTCAAATCATCAACCCGGCCGGGAATCGAGCCGGGACCCTCTGAACTGAAGGCCCCAACGCTGGCAATTCAGCCAGGGAGCCGGACAGAGCGAACACGCCAATATGAAAAATGTAATTTTAGTTTAAAGCGAGAATAAATCCCCTGTGATAAGTTCCAATTCTTCGCGTTGCCTTACCTCAAAACCTATGTAAGTTTAAAAGGAATATTTGATGGGATCCACCTCTGTGGTATAGTGGTTAGTGTGATTAGGTGCCACCACCGGAGGCCCGGGTTCGATTCCCGGCTCTGCCACGAAATTTGAAATGTTGTACGATTGCTGGAACGCGGTCCACTCAGCCTCGGGAAGTCAACTGAGTAGAGGCGGGTTCAATTACCATCTCAGCCATCCTCGAAGTGGTTTTCCGTGGTTTCCTTCTCCTCCTCCAGGTAAATGCCGGGATGGTACCTAACTTAAGACCACGCCGCTTCCTTCCCTCTCCCTTTCTCTATCCCTTCCAAACTTCTCATCCCTCACTGAAGGCCCCTCTTCAGTATAGCATATAAGCCCGCCTGCGCGAGGTACTGGTCCTTATCCCCAGTTGGATCCCACGACCCAAAGTCTCAAGCTCAAGGACACTGCCCTTGAGGCGGTAGAGGTGGGATCGCTATCTCAGTCTGAGGGAAAAAACAGATAAGAACTACTGCAACGCTGAGAAAGAAAACAAGCAGTGCCCCTAAGCAAAAACAAAGAGTTATTTGTTCATCTGCCTGCCGCTGGGCAGGGGTTCAATTCCTTCAATGCCTACGTCACTGCCTCTCTCCTCCTCACCAGAACTGGAGCTCGTGGAATCACCAAGCGATATTATTACATCACCTACCACAGTGTCTATGATCCCCTCTCGTCCCTTCGCTTGAGTGATTGTTTGTTGGGCATGGCCTACCACCTCTCCCCAGGTCTCGGCTGTCACATTATTGACGACCGTGCCAATGCGGTCTTCCACTTCCCTCAGTATGAAAGTCTTATTCACACCAAATTCACAGGCGGAAACAGACACAACTAAACTAGCCTAAAAGTAATCTTCAACTAATGACTATGAACAAACTAATAGTAAATTAATCATTAGGGCCCGGAGGTTTATGACATGTCATATTTTATTTCCTTATATTATTTCCACAGAAAATACAAGCATGATTTTATTTACGCTGACTAAAATTATGCAATTTTTACGGGTCATATTAAGTCATATTTGCCCCTTTTTGTCATTTACCGGTAATTTTATATACATATGATCATATTTCCCCGTGAATTTTCGGGTTTTTGTCATTTTTTAATCTTTTTATTCCATTTCGGAACCTGCTTTCAGGCGTCTCCTATTTGTTGTCTGTAATTTCTTGCAATTATCTTTCTTAGAAAAATATGTTGTTGTTTGTTAGGTCATCAGCCCAGAGGCTGGTTGGATCCTCAAATAGCACCACCAAAGGTTATGCGGTTATAAGGAAACCCCAAAAACCAATGGCAGCACCAAAATGAGACTACTAGGCAAGATGAGGAGTGAGGTAGTTTGCCATTGCTTTCCTCACTGGGTCAGAAAGTACTATTGCTGCACGACTGATCCTATGAGCAGTACCTTTCATAACACTCAGATGCACTAGTCGTGCTCTGAATGTAATTACTCAGCATTACCCACACCCCAGCAGCTTTCATATTGTCACAGCCATGGATATTGAACGGGACTTCGGTGGAAGCTACACATTACTCTGGCCTGTGCCAAAAGATGGATGCAAAAGTACTGTATCCATCAAGAAATGACAGCAGGCAGGAGAAAAATATATCTATGTGAATTTGGAGGGTAAGATGTATAGAAAGAGACAAATGCGTATAAAGCGACAGAATTGTGATCCTCAGTTGAACTCTAGTGATTAAAATGGTCTTGAGCGGTCTTTTCACCATTTCAAATCAATGTACAGTGAAAATAGACGATAGTTCTTATCTGAAAACTTTCTATTTTCGATTGTAATTCTTTCTCATCACCCATCAAAATGTGACTTTTATTTCATTCTGTGCAGAGTTGAGAGTTAGCCTACCTCTGAACTGAATAATTAAATAAATTCAAAATATAATAACATTAATATTATCACTTGTTTATTATTATTATTGAATATTCTAGATTTTTACAGTATATTTTCAATACAATGTTAATTTAAACAGCGGGTAGAGTTTGAAGATTTCGAAAAAGTGACAACAAAACTTTTAAGTCATATTTATTCTCATATTTTAATACATTTTCAGGTCATAAACTTCCGGGCCCTACTAATCATGATCCCCCTGTGGCTGGGGTTGGTAGAATAACACCCACGGTATCCCCTGCCTGTCGTAAGAGGCGACTAAATGGGGCCTCAGGGGCTCTGAACTTTGGAGCGTGGGTTGGCAACCACGGGGCCCTTAGCTGAGTCTTGGTATTGCTTCTACTTACTTGTGCCAGGCTCCTCACTTTTATCTATCCTATCTGACCTCCCTTGGTCAACTCTTGTTATTTTCAGACCCCGACGGTATTACGTATGGAGGCCTTGGGAGTCTTTCATTTTCAAGCCCTTCGTGGTCCTTTCTTCTTTTGCCCGATACCTTCATTTTTCGAAGTGTCGGATCCTTTCCATTTTTTTTTCTCTCTGATTAGTGTTGGGCTATATAGAGGATGGTTGCCTAGTTGTACTTCCTCTTAAAACAATAATTACCACCATCACTACTAATCACGAATAGTAAAGAGACTAACTTTCAGTGCCGTTTGGGTCACGTAGTTATGAGCTTGCACTATTTTTCTTTACGTTCCGGTTAAAATACCTAGAGAGAGCGCGGAACATGTAAAGTATACATAACTTACTAGTCCAAGACTGGAAGTGTAATAACGGGTATTAATACACAGGCTAAAAAGCCTCCGCGGCTCAAGCGGCAGCGCGCCGTTCTCTCACCGCTGGGTTCCGTGATTTAAATCCCGGTCAATCCATGTAAGATTTTTGCTGGATAAAGCGGAGGTGGGCAGGTTTTTCTCCGGGTACTCCGGTTTCCCTGTCATCTTTCATTCCAGCAACAATCTCCAACATCATTTCATTTCATCTGTCAATCATTAATCAGTGTCCCAGGTGTGTGCGACAGGCTTTGGCAGCCGGCACAGTCCCTATCCTTGCCGCTAGATGGGGCTTCCTTCATTCCATCCCTCAAGCGGTTGAAACTGGAATCAGGCTGTGGATTTTTCTTTTCAACACACAAGGTGCAATTTTTATTTCGCCTTATTATAGAGTTTCTCTGCCTCGTGTAAGGGGAAACTGCGTACCACTTGAAATTTTTAGAAATTTGGCGTACTAACAGTCCTATTTTTTTAAGCAACATATTTACTGTCGGATAAGTGCCCAATGCCTTGTTTCACTTAATTCAATTGCTGAGAAAACTAAATATTTATTAATTAACGCACTTGTATTTCGGTTTTTTTCAACCCTCCGAGTGAGCATTGAATTTCACAGTGAATTCACAGCGAGTTCACATGCAAAGCACATGTACTTCACAATCTGCGCCTCATTATGACGCAAATGATTTTGCGGTGAATTATTTGTTAACTGACAATGAACTTCCAGAAAAGTTTTTGTGAGTTTCAACGTATTTAATTTCTTTACTGCTCAATCAGCATTAAAATCCACAGTGAACTCACAGTGAATTCATTGTGAATTTCAATACTGACTGGGCTTTATCAAGACAACAATAAATATATATAGACTTTTCAAAATCCCTTGCTAATTCTTATTTAAAGTACAATAACCTTTTATAAAAAAAGGAAAAATAAAACGATTACGGCAAATTACAGTTTTTTATTACTCATAGGTTTAGAATCATACAATCATATGTAATTAGTACAAACTAAGCAAAAAAGAGAACATCAACATAATCAAAATCAATTTTTTGTGCCTATCGCTCTATCCATTTGCAGACATGTTAAGATTTTTTTTTTTTTTTTTTACAATTTTAATCTGTATTATCTCTATGCTTGTATCACCCACGAGTACCATCTAAAACGTTCCCATGTACCGCCGATGGTACGTGTACCACCGGTTGGGAACCCCTTACATAGAGTACTTAGCTATGGCTCGAATGACCGATCCGGTATATGAATATCAAGAATTTGAACCAATCAACAGCTATCTGACGTCACAATTTTATCGTTTTCGTGTTGTCACTTTCGGTTTATTGCACCTACGTGCACTTGTGTTTTTATATGAATTAATCAGAATAGCGTGCTGTGCTGCCACAGGGCCTACTCCTGTCGAATAACATCAAGGTTCTGCTGAAGTAGTTACGTCTCCATCCGATGGACTAATCACCATCAACAGCGACATATGCCCTGACTCCATATGATCACTGCGTACAGGTTTGAAATTTAATACAGGCTTTTGGCATGCAATCTAGTGATTACAAATTGTATACCGCCACCTCCTCTACCCTGACAGCCAACATTCTGGCGGTAAAATTATTCTCGGCGATTGGCACTCGAACCGTCGAAGCACGCTGTGAGACGATATCTCCATACTTCATTACTAGAGCCCGGATTTTTATGCATTAATATTAGTATATAGAATGCAAACTTACTGAAGCGAGTAGCAAGTGTAGTCTACCTTCACAACGTCTATGCTATGTGGTTTAAATAAACATTAGGGGTACGGCCCATCAGAACTCCTATAATTTATGTTACTCTTGCTACATTATGGAAGAGCGGGTGGCTGACACTTCCTACTAACCAAATTAGTTTGCAGTCTAACCTGTTACTGCATAAAAATCCGGGCTTTATTCATCACCCACGGCCACCAGACAGCTTGTTTTACCATTCGCTTATGGATAGAGATCTTGCGTTTCCATACCCCGGAATGAATTAAAATTATTCATTCAATTCACTGAAAGAGTTTTTTTTCTTTCTAAACAGTTCAAGTATGATGGCTATCCTTGCATTGTTCTATAACCCATACCTTGTAGCAGTTTAAGTCTGTCAAACTTGATCGTTTTCTCAACATATCTGTGGAAAGCAAGAGAAACTCACACAGTTCGGCATCATACCGATAGATACACCTGTATACCAATGAGTAGAACCCGGAATTTTATGCGTTAATAGGTTAGAATGCAAACTTACTGAAGCGAGAAGCAAGTGTAGTCTACCTTCACAACGATTATGCTATGGGGTTTGCATAAACATTAGGGGCATGGCCTATCAGAACCCCTATTATTTATGTTACTCTTTCTACATTATAGAAGAGCGGGTGGCCGACATTTCCTACTAAACAAATTAGTTTGCAATCTAACCTATTACCCCATGAAAATACGGGCTTTACCAATGAGATAGTAACTCCCCTGATGGAGACATATTATTCTCTAAAATAGAATGAAAAACGTGGTCATGAGAGTTTCACTGTACTTTTCATGAAAAGTAGACCCAACAATCTATAACTGGTACCAATTTCAGGTGTTGAAAGCTTCTCTGGTCCTCCTCTGTGGTGTAGTGGTTAGTGTGATTGGCTGCCACTCCCGGAGGCTCGGGTTCTATTCCCGGCTGTGCCACGAAATTTGAAAAGTGGTACGAGAGCTGAAACTCAGCCTCGAGAAGTCAACTGAGTAGAGGTGGTTTCGATTTCCACCTCAGCCATCCTCGAAGTGGTTTTCCGAGGTTTCCCACTTCACCTCCAGGCAAATGCCGGGATGGTACCAAACGTAAGGCCACGGCGACTTCCTTCCCTCTTCCTTGTTTATCACTTCCAATTTTCCCGTCCCCACAAAGGCCCCTCTTCAGCATAGCAGGTGAGGCCGCCTGGGCAAGGTACTAGTCATCCTCCCCAATTGAATCCCCCGACCCAATGTTTCACGCTCCAGGACACTGCCTCTGAGGCGGCAGAGGTGGGATCCCTCGCTGAGTCCGAGAGATAAACCAACCCTGGAGGGTAAACAGATTAAGAAAAAGAATAAGAAGATATTCCCTTCTTCTCAATATCGCTGTGAATGACAGACAGAATTTGGCATTATATGAGACGTGTTTTTTCAAAGTAAGTTACGTTTCGATATAGTGAAGCCAGCTTCTGAATTCCATGCGTACCGAGCTCGATACCTGCAGTCGCTTAAGTGCGGCCAGTATCCAGTCATCGGGAGATAGTGGGTTCGAACCCCACTGTCGGCAGCCCTGAAGATGGTTTTCCGTGGTTTCCCATTTTCACACCAGGCAAATGCCGGGGCTGTACCTTAATTAAGGCCACGGCCGCTTCCTTCCACTTCCTAGGTCTTTCCTCTCCCATCGTCGCCATAAGACATATCTGTGTCGGTGCGACGTAAAACATAATAGAAAAAAATTCCATGCGCATAATAATGTGCCGCCTGATGTGCCAGCGACTGCCGCGCGGTTCTTTAGATCATCATCGTCGTCGTCGTCGTCGTCGTCGTCGTCGTCGTCGTCGTCGTCGTGGCGTTGACTTGGGAATCTGTCATTTTCACGCCCTCCGTGGCCCTTGCTTTTCTTTGGCCGAAACCTTCATTTTTCGAAGTGTCGGATCACTTCCATTTTTCTCTCTGATTAGTGTTATATAGAAGATGGTTGCCTAGTTGTACTTCCTCTTAAAACAATAATCACCACCACCTGTCGACCATCTGTACTCTAACGACCCTCTTTGATAATATGTCTGTCAGTCATGATCATCGAACAATTCTTCACATCACAGCCTGCACAGTTGCTAGGTAACATCACATCACACATGTTGTATCACTAATTTCGTGACGCAAATAGTCAGGTGACCCCACCCCCAGCCAAAAGAGATATTTGTGTCAATATTTTGTACCCCATCCTTAAATGCAGAAGTACTTTAGCTATAATTTGGTGTGATTAGGTTTGAAATTGTTCCACCCGCTTGTATATTATTGAGGTTTAAATTCCAGTATCCATATTTTTTGACTCCTGACAGTATTTCCGCGGTCTCGCTTAATTTCACACCTCTTATCATTAAATCATTAACAGCTGAGTCTAACCGTCGACCTCTTGGCCTCCCTCTCATACAGTATTAACAAGGCAAAACGAGACATGGTTGCAAACTTTAGCGCAAGCAAAGCTAACCACTCCTCTCGTGGAAATAAAACCTTTACACGATTAAAAGTCTGAATATGTTAATTCTCTACTGGATATATTGATTTCCCCGGAGGAGCTGCTTACCTGTTTGATGTGTGCAACGACCTGACGTGCCCAGCTGTGGGTGGGGTATGGAATATATCCAGAATACTCCCTACCCGTCATAAGAGGTGACCTAAAGGAGAGAACTTCCAAAGGATCCAACTTAAGACCGTGGACTATCAACCAAAGGGCCCTTAGCTGAGTTTAAGACAGTTTCCCTCTACTCAGGGCCATAACTACACATGTGCCAACATGGGATAATGGCTAGGATGGACACCTTTGAGGAACGACAATATTATTGAAATGAAGATTTGTTTTATTATACCATAAGTAAGAACATTGCAGATTTTGTAATCGCGCTCATGAAGCAAGAATTTGTAACATATACTTTTAAGGAACAGTCAATAATTAATAACATTTAACTGAAATTGAAGATGAAGCTGTTAGATTTTGGGGTGATGAGTGGGGACGAGCAGGATATACCGTGGTTTCCCATTTTCAGACTAGGCAAAAGCAGGTGCTGTACCTTAATGGTTTAAGGCCACGGTGGCTTCATCTCCACTACAAGCCCTTTCCTATCCCATCGTCGCCATAAGACGTATCTGTGTCGGTGCAACGTAAAACAAATTGTAAAAGAAAAATTTGGTGGTACGCTGTAATTATTGTAAAAGCCGCAGACTTTTGAGGGTTTCGTAGAATGAAATGAAATGAAATGAAATGAGATGAAATGAAATGGCGTATGGCTTTTAGTGCCGGGAGTGTCCGAGGACAAGTTCGGCTCGCCAGATGCAGGTCTTTTGATTTGATTCCCATAGGCGACCTGCGCGAACCAATGACGGTTAAAATTCCCGACCCTGCCGGGAATCGAACGCAGGATCTCGGTGGCCAAAGGCCAGCACGCTAACCATTTAGCCATGGAGCCAGACTTACTTAATGGAAATAAATTTGTTATTCTATACAACTGACCACGATGTATTCACAGCGACAGCTAACCTGCAACTGAGCGCGCGAGTCAACACAGCGCCATCTTATAACAGAGTATGCGTGTGACGTCACATATTTAGCACAAATGTTGCCTTAGTTTGAAGCGCTATTTCATGAAAACTACTTTTCAGATTTTCACTTTTCACTTAGCCCTCTTTTTATCTGTCATTTATCGGGCGAGATGGCCGTGCGGTTAGGTTCGCTCAGCTGTGAGCTTGCATCTGGGAGATAGTGGATTCGACCCCCACTGTCGGCAGCCCTGAAGATGGTTTTCCGTGGTTACCAATTTTCATACCAGGCAAATGCTGGAGCTGTACCTTAATTAAGGCGACGGCCGCTTCCTTCCCACTCCCAGGCTGTTCCTGTCCCATCGTCGCCATAAGACGTATCTGTGTCGGTGCGACGTAAAGCAAATAGGAAAAAAAGAAAAGTATCTATCAATTGAGATATTAAATATAACCATAAGTTAAATACTATCCGCGATATATACGTTCTATCCAAACACTAAATGCGTCTTAAAATGTTTCTTCCGATGCGCACCACCACCACCACCACCACCACCACCGCCACCACCACCACCACCACTACCTATGTGGTCTGTATCTCACAGCCAATTCACTCAGTAAATATAATAAAAATCTTCCGGGTTATTATGCCGTGGTCCACTCCTCTCGTTTCTACCAAACGTTTCGACTACTGCTGCGGTAGTCACCTTCTGCAGTCGCCAGCGGAATACAGGAGAGCGTATCGACACGACGCCACAGAAGATGACTACCGCAGCAGTAGTCGAAACGTTTGGTAGAAACGAGAGGAGTGGACCACGGCAAAATAGCCCAGAAGATTTCTATTATATTGACACCGGCCGTGAAAGCCTTCATACTTTAATCACTCAGTAAAGTTTCTACAGTGATTGATTCTTAAATGGACTCACAATGGCTACCGTTCTTGCTGCTTCACGTAAACCTGCACGATTGCACAGTACGCCAGTCCAAGTTCTCCCTGTAATAGTTTAACAGTCCTTGGAAAAGGAACTTTAATCTTGCTGGGAGAGATAAAATATCACAATTACACAGAGAGCTTTTCCGAGAATTTACTAACAAAAGCTATGAGAACAATTTTAAATATTGTGCCAGGGAATGATATTAAGAGAACGAAGCAAACAGTGTGTGTGTATATGTGTGGGCGGGGTGGGGGAGAGAGGAACAAGTACACAGAGCAAAGCCACCTGTGACATAACGTACTGCGGTTTCCGTTTTTTTTTTTTGCCAAGCTACAAGTTATTTATGACAGTGAGTGAAACAATGGAACACATGGATGGTGTTAATAATTACTGCTACCTATAAATCAGCTATGAAGCATATTGCTGCCGTTATTAATAGCTTCGTTTAACTGTCTGCATATTATTATGTTTGCCCTGTTCACTGTTAATGTTCAGAGTCTGTATGGATATCTTACAGACAGGTATAAAGTGGCAGGGAGGAACTTAATTAGGTCGAATATGTAATAAATTCGCAGGATTTTCAGGCAGTAACAGGATAGTGTGCAAACTCATTGAAACAGGTGACAAGTATAGTCTATCCCACACTACGGTTATGTTATGAGGCTGGCATAAACCATAGGGGTACGGTCCATCAGAATCACTGGAATTTGTTACTCTTGCCACATATGGAAGATCGGAGCCTTTCACCTCCCTTTCGGTGGGACGTTAGAATAACACCCACGGTATCCCCTTCCTTTCAATAAAGGCGACTAAAAGGGGATCCATGGGCTTTGACCTTTGGCGTCTGGGTTGGCGACCACAGGGCCGATAGCTGAATTCTGGCATTGCTTCCACTCACTTGTGCCAGTCCCCTCACTTCTGTCTATCCTATCTGACCTTTCACGGTCGACTCTTGTTCTTTTCCGACCCCGAAGGTATTAGAGCACTCGAGGCCTAGAGAGTAGTTATTTTCACGCCCGTCCTGGCCCTTGTCTTTCTTTAGCCTGTACCTTCGTGTTTCGAAGTGTCGGCTTCCTTCCAGTTTTTCTGTGTGATTAGTGATAGTAGAGAATGATTGCCTAGTTGTACTTCCTCTTAAACAATAATCACCACCATCCGGGCCTTCAAACGCCCAAAATCTCACGTGTGTAAACTGAGGCAAAGAGGTTCTCTGTATAGTGCATCGGTTCGACTCGGCTCGGTTCGGACCAGCGTTTTGCCTCGGGGCGAATCGGCTAAGCTCGACTCAACTCGGCTCGGATGTTGGAGCGCAGCAGAACACGTGAGGAAGGGGGAAACAGGCGGAGCTAAAGAGACAGAGCTAATCCTCAAAATCGAGGAGTGGGCGATCGGTACCCTGGTCAAACTAGCAAAGTCGTCTTATTCACCTTATGTCGCGCAATGCAGCGGTGCATGCACCCTCAGATGCCCTGGGCTAGACGACACTTCCTTATAAAAAAATTAGTTTGTATTGTAGCGTATTACTGCCTAAAAACCAATAGTTTATTAACGTGTTTGACCTATACCAACGACTTGGTCTTAAAATATAAATGAGAAACCACTAGATTTTAAAACGCACAGCAGCCACAATTTGAGATATAGAAACCGGAAACTTCGCACGATAATCGCACAGTCACGTCAGGTGACAAAATAGCGACCGTACAGTCATGGACAAAATTTCATTATATGACTGCTATTGCCGATTTCTGGAGCGACATCTGCGTCCGGCTATGCGGTGCAAACATCTACGTTTATTACGAGACGATCACCCTATTGCGTTCAACGCACGTTGTTATGTCGCAAACAATGAAACAACGTCAAGCTCTCATTGCAACGGTGGCATTCAGAAATCTTGGAACACCCTCAGTACTCACAAGACATGAGTCCTTGTGACTTCGACCTGGTTCCGAAGTTGAAGGAACCCCTCCGAGGCCGCCGATTTCCTGACGGCGCTGTAGGGCGCTCCGTCGCTGTCATCAACAGAGAACACCTTGCCAACGGACCTCAACGGCTTCCCGACATTTCTCAAGAGGTAATAGACTTCGCGGGTGAATAAATTGAAGGAATGGTCGACAATTGCACTTGTTACTTTATTGCACTCTGCGCTCTATCAATGTTGTCATTACTTTACATTACGTTACAGCCCTCGTAGAATAGCCTTGCAGTTCATATGCTCATTACTTGGCTTGGATTCGGTTTCTATTGGACAACTCTTTAGATCGCCATAGTGAATTTCAGTCACCTGAATACAGTACCTCCGAAACCCATTCCACCGAGCTCGATAGCTGCAGTCGCTTAAGTGCGCCCAGTATCCAGTATTCGGGAGATAGTAGGTTCGAACCCCACTGTCGGCAGCCCTGAAAATGGTTTTCCGTGGTTTCCCATTTTCACACCAAGCAATTGCTGGGGCTGTACCTTAATTAAGGCCACGGCCGCTTTCTTCCCACTCCTAGCCCTTTCCTGTCCCATCGTCGCCGTAAGACCTATGTGTGTCGGTGCGACGTAAAACAACTAGCAAAAAAAAAAACCGTTCCATTAAAAATGATAAGTCGTTATTGCCAGCACTTTGACAAGTCGTTCTTACTAATACACTCATGTACATGAAAAAACAGAACACCTTGAAAGACTAGAGAAAAGAAGTTCATATTCACAGGACATGTTCATTAGTATGTTATGCAGAAACGATTAAAATTTCAGTCACCTAGGTTCAGCATGTGTTCTGTTTCCTGGTAGGCACTAGGTCCTCCATGGGCACTGATAACTTGTTCCAGGCGTGATGGCATAGACGCGTATAAGGCGCGAATGATGTCCTGGGGTACAGCCGTCCATGCTTCATTCATCTGGTTCTATAGTTCATCTTTGGTGGTTGGCACTGGGTCACAGCGTCGCACCCGTCGTCTCACCATATCCCACACATTTTCGATTGGCGACAAGTCCGGTGATCGGTTGGGCCAGGGCAACAGTCTGACACCCTGTGACAACAATAAGACACGTGTTCGTGTGGTCGCGCATTGTCCTGATAAAATATGGCTTCTAGGGTGTCCTGCAGAATGGGTATGGCTACGGATCGCAGGATGTAATTGACGTAGGTCAAACTGGTCATATTGCCCTAAACACGCACCAACTGTGATTGTGTTTGTACAAAAATAGCACCCCACACCATAAGGTCTTGAGTTGGCGCTGTATTTCTTGTGCGAAAGCAGTTAGTGTGATGCATATCCCCCTGTCTGAGGCGAAAGAAAATGCGGTCTTTTCAAACAAACAGAGCATGGATTCGTCCGAAAATACTATCTGCTGCCATTCCTGTCCCCAGTGATGTCGTTACATACACCATTGCAGTCTAGCATGTTTATGCACATAGGCAAAGGAAGGCGGAGAAGTCGACGACGCGCCGGTAACTTAGACTGTAATAAATGGCAACGGACTGTCACTCCTGATAGTGAACGACGTGTTACACTGATCCACTGTTGCACCAGAGCCGAGGAGGACGCAGATCTGTTCTGGAATGCCATTCGGATGAGATGTCGATCTTCTCGGGGAGTGGTCCGAGTGGTGCTACCAGACCCATCTCGTCGTGTTCTACGGCCTTCTGTGAATCATTCTGTACACACCTGTTGCAGTGTCGGCACACTCCGTACCACACGGCAGCACTTTCCCGGATGGATGAATCACATTATCTCACGCAAATAATGCGCCCTCCTTGAAACTCACTCATTTGACGCTACGGTTTTCGCATACGTCTGCGAGGCATTCTGCACGTCTGCTCAAGTCTCACTGATCCATTACCTTAGGTTTATAGCGACAACGAGAGCCTCAGGCACATTTTACCAGTCGGTGGTTGTGCGCCGAAATATGGTTGTAGACCTTCAACCTGAGGTCCGACATGGTTCAAATGCTGATCGTTTTTTCAGAATATAAAAATGCACATGTCTTGCGAATATGAAATTCCTATCTCTAGTCTTTCAAGGTGTTCTGCTTTTTGCGAACATGAGTGTACTTTGTTTTCATAAATAAGGCACTACGTTTTATTGGGCTGTTTTCAGATTTTGTGGCAACTTGTAGATGTCACTGCAGCTGTCCTGACTTCACTGAAGCTGAGGTACATAACGTCTTTGCACCTCCGCTATGTGAAATATTTCAGCTTAGAACTTTGGCCGGAAAAGTTCCGTCAAATAAGGTGCAATGTTGTGCCCATTAGGTCACAGAATTATCGCTCTTGATGACATATGTACTGCGGGTCAGTATTTCTCCCACAACATTATCCCACAGAGGTTTTTCCACACGCAACGGCGATAAGCTTCACACAGGCTTTTGAAAGCAGACACCGGACAGTCCCGCTAATTGTCTCTTTGTGTTTATAAACTTTACGAAGATTAACCAACGGAGACTACGTAATATTGACGATCCCGTGTTAAGTACGAGACAGATATCAGTCGAGGAAATGTTCGGGTTTGTTACGAGAGGTTCAAAGGCATGTTGGGTCTATCATTCTCATCGAGAAACTGTCCGACTCGTTGGCTGAACGGTCAGCGTATTGGCCTTCGGTTCAGAGGGTCCCGGGTTCGATTCCCGGTCGGGTTGGGAATTTTAACCTTAATCGGTTAATTCCAATGACCCGGGGGCTGGGTGTATGTGTAGTCTTCATCATCATTTCATCCTCATCAGGATGCACAGGTCGCCTACAGGTGTAGGGATACGACATTTCATCGAGAAACTTACTTGTGCCAGGCTCTTCACTTTCATCTATCCCATTCGACCTCACTTGGTCAACTCTTGTTCTTTTCAGACCCCGACGGTATTATGTATGTAGGCCTAGGGAGTCTTTTATTTTCATGCCCTTCGTGGCCCTACTTTGGCCGATACCTTCATTTTTCGAAGTGTCGGACCCCTTCAATTTATTTCTCTTTGATTAGTGTTATATAGAGGATGGTTGCCTAGTTGTACATCCTCTTAAAACAATAATCACCACCACCACCACCACCACCATCATCTCATGGAGAAAAAGAAGAACGCTCTTTTACGGTTTTAGGAAACCACGAGGTTCCGGAATTTACTCCCTCAAGAGTTTTTTACGTGCTAGTAAATCTACCGACACGAGACCGACGTATTTGAGCATCTTCAAATACCAGCGGACTGAGTCAGGATCGAACCTGGCAAGTTAGAGTCAGAAGGCCAGAGCCTCAACCGTCTGATGTACTCATAATAATAATAATAATAATAATAATAATAATAATAATGATGATTTTAAAAAGGCAGACCCTCCGATGAGGGTGGGTGGCATCTGCCATGTGTAGGTAACTGCGTATTATTGTGGTGTAGGATAGTGTTATGTGTGGTGTCTGAGTTGCAGGGATGTTGGGGGCAGTACAAACACCCAGCCCCCGAACCATTGGAATTAACCAAGGAAGGTTAAAATCCCCGACCCGGCAGGGAATCGAACCCGGGACTCTCTGAAACGAAGGCCAGTACACTGACCATTCAGCCAACAAGTCGGAAATAATATTAATAATAATAATAATAATAATAATAACGTCAAGGCCGCTCTTCCGTAAAATAGCGAGAATACCGTAACTTCTAGGGTTTCTAATAGCCGGGCCCCTAATGTTTATGCAAATACCATAGCAGTGCTGTTGTTCGGGCTAGAATATACTTCAGTAAGTTTGCATTCTAAGCTATAAAGGCCTAAAGATCCGGACTGTAGTAATAATCCTATATATGGAACAGGGACTGATATTTTTGGTTCCTATAAGGTACGGTTTACATAAAACTAAATTTTTAGAAACTCGTGGACCACACTGTACTTAGTAAACTGAGAAAATTTATATTATTAAAGATCGTAGCACAGTATGAGGTTATAGAGTTCAACGCTGATTCATCCGTAAGAGATACTGTGTTAAAAAATGTATATCCCTGCTACATTAGATATTTAAATTGTGCACCCCTCACGTGTGTTGAACTCTTAATTACCCTTCCTCTCCATTTGTATCCCTTTAATCCATTTAATTCTCTCAACATTTACTTAAAACAGGCTCCTTCCATTCTCTGCTTATCGGCTTATTCTTCTCTTCCGAGCAGCATCTTTCCCTTCACAAGATTTAATCAGAGCTGCTTCCTCCCCCACACGGCATATATTTGCTTATTCCTCGCTCAAGACACAAGTCTAAGGTTAACATGATAACGAGAAAAGAGCAAAAGATACGAGATGTATGTTGATACCACAAAAACCTTACGTTTTCCTTTTATTATTCATTCTTTCTTGGAGTTCAGTTAATCTGCAGATTCCAGGAACGAAAAGACTTCTCCATGATTTTAAGAGGTCGAGTCAGGATGTAACCTTTATCACATCTTTGTTTTTGGACTATTGATAAATCTGAATTCCTTGCCTTCTTAGAATTTAATAGGCCCCGGGGCTCCCAACGTAGGGCCCCCCTGTGGGTGGGGGCGGTAGAATAACACCCACGGTATCCCCTGCCTGTCGTAAGAGGCGACTAAAAGGGGCCTCAGGGGCTTTGAACTTTGGAGCATGGATTGGCGACCACAGGGCCCTTAGACGAGTCCTGGCATTGCCTCCACTTACTTGCGCCAGGCTCCTCACTTTCATCTATCCTAGCGGACCTCCCTTGGTCAACTCTTGTTCTTTTCCGACCCCGATGGTATTAGGTTCCCGAGCCCTAGGGAGTCTCTCATTATCACGCCCTTCGTGGCCCTTGTCTTCCTTTGGCCGATACCTTCATTTTTCGAAGATCGGACCCCTTCCATTTTTCCCTCTGATTAGTGTTATATAGAGGATGGTTGCCTAGTTGTACTTCCTCTTAAAACAATAATCACCACCACCACGACCAAGGGGCCCTTAGCTGAGTCCTGGCATTGCTTCCACTTACTTGTGCCTGGCTCCTCACTTTCATCTATCCTATCCGACCTCCCTTGGTCAACTCTTGTTCTTTTCCGACCCCGACGGTATTAGGTTCCCGAGGCCTAGGGAGTCACATTTTCACGCCCTTCGTGGCCCTTATCATCCTTTGGCCGATACCTTCATTTTTCGAAGTTCGGATCCCTTCCATTTTTCCCTCTGATTAGTGTTATATAGAAGTTGGTTGCCTAGTTGTACTTCCTCTTAAAACAGTAATCACCACCACCACACTCAACGTGGAGGCGTGTGTTGGCGACCATATGGCCCTCAGCTGGGTCCTGGAATGTCACTCCGGAACATTTACTCTGAGAAATATCCATCCATCATTTTGGTTTCGGCAGTAGATTTTTTAAGACCGGATGCACTTCCTGACGTCAACCCTCCTCCTTTATCCGGGCTTGGGACCGCCAAGAACACTTAATGACCTACTTAATCCACCCATTAACTGCTGCAGACGGGATTATTATAATATACTATCATATATTTATTGAGAAACTGAACGACTTTTCAGACATTCTGACTTGCCAAAACGACAAATTTAATTACATCAAAAAATAACAAAATTAAATTTGAATAATTAATAACACGATATAGAATCTATAGCATTCAATATTTGGAAACACAAAAAATTAATGATTAATACATTTGCTATTAGGATATTAAAGGGAACTACCATGAATACAGATGTGATTTTAAAATAGATAAAGATCCTCGTAAAGTGGCGTTTACCAAAAGATTGACTCTGGACTTCTGTAAGCCGAATCTGTTCTAGAAATGCCTACTTCCAGCTCTTCTAAATGGTACTGTCCCCTGTAAAATTCGAGTGTAGGTGTGTAGATGTTCCTCTCTTCAATGTTAACCTCCTCAGGCTGGCCGGTGGGATGCTCTATTCTGACTGTGGGATCGATTACATAACCTTTCTTGTTGCCGTGTTTAAAGGCCATCATGTCAGTTCTGTTGGTGCTTCCGTGAACCTCTTCGTAAATGGTACAACCCCTTTCCGAGAAGATTCCCCCTGTGGGCGGGGGTGGTAGAATAACACCCACGGCATCCCCTGCCTGTCGTAAGAGGCGACTAAAAGAGGCCCCATGGGCTCTGAAATTTGGAGCGTTGGTTGCGACCACGGGGCCGTTAGCTAAGTCCTGGCATTGCTTCCACTTACTTGTTCCAGGCTCCTCACTTTCATCTATCCTATCCGAACTCTCTTGGTCAACTCTTGTTCTTTTCCGACCCCGACGGTATTACGTATGGAGGCCTAGGAAGTCTTTCATTTTCACGCCCTTCGTGTCCCTTGTCTTCCTTTGGCCGATACCTTCATTTTCGAAGTGTCGGACCCCTTCCATTTTTTCTCTCTGATTAGTGTTATATGGAGGATGGTTGCCTAGTTGTACTTCCTCTTAAAACAATAATCACCACCATCACCACCACTCCAGGAAGATCTTCGGCAATGAATGACGGGTGTTTCTAATGTATCACCGTAAGGGCAGTTTCCCAAGACATGCCCCAATGTTTCATTCTCTCTCCCACATCTGCACCCCGTGTGAGTGAGGTGGTAGAGTAACACCCACGGTATCCCCTGCCTGTCGTAAGAGGCAACTAAACGGGGCCCAGAGGATCTGAACTTTGGAGCATAGTTTGGCGCCTACAGAGCCCTTAGTTGAGTCCTGGGATTGCTTCCACTTACTTGTGCCAGGCTCCTCACTTTCAACTATCCTATCCGACCTCCCTTGGTCAACTCTTGTTCTTTTTCTACCCCGACGGAATTACGTATCGAGGCCTAGGGAGTCTTTCATTGTCATGCCCTTCGTGGTATTTGTCTTTCTTTGGCTGATATCTGCATTTTTAGAAGTGTCGTTTCCCTTCCATTTTTTCTCTCTGATCAGTGTTTCATAGAGGATGGTTACCTACTTGTATTTCCTCTTAAAACAATAATCATCACCCCCACCCCCATCTGCGACAGAGAACAGAGGCTGCCGTCTTGAGATCTCGTGATACTTCTAACTGAGGAAACATTGGTTGTTGTTTTCATTGCCGCCCCCCCCCGCCCCCGCCATTCACTATATGTAAGACCTTGATGGTACTTCAAATAAGAGCGACACCACAAGCAGGATAATGAAAACCTGCTGTGTACAATAAAATAAATAAATAAATAAATAAATAAATAAATAAATAAATAAATAAATAAATAAATAAATAAATAAATAAATAAATAAATAAATAAATCAACTTGGACGAGAAACATGCATGGCAAGAAAGAACTGATAAAATGATAAAAAGCTCAAATTAACATGGTCTGCGTACAATTAAAAAAAAGTCTAACGACCAAAACAAAATTGAAATATTACAAGATGGTAGTTCAACCAGAGGTGACATACGGAAGAGAAACAATTTTTGAAGTCACCCAGAGAAACAGAAGCAGAACTGACAGAATCCAAAATGTAAAGATAAGAATAGCAATGGCATTAAATTTTTAAAAAATACATAAAAAGATGGCAAATGAAGTGGTGGACAGAGAACTGGAGCCCATCACAGATACCATACGAAAGAATAGGATCTCATTTTTTGTCACATTATGAGAACACCAGAAACCAGATTACCAAGAAAAATTATAGAGAAACTCTGGAGTCTGAAGCAACAAGTAGGACGAACTGAGGAAGTTGGACAGGATATGGAAGAACTAAATATAACTCTGGACGATTTGCAAAATAAAAACAGAAAATTTAAAGAAACGTAAAAACGTAAAATAAGATTTATACAAAAAGTAGACACTCGATATACAATGATAAGGGTATTTACAGACGAGGAAAGACTGAAAAGATTAGAAAGAATGAAAAGCAACCAGGAAATTCGGAAAGAAAACTTATCGAAGAAGATGGCCATAAAATGATTTACTGAATTTTTCCAATGAGGCCGAAAAAGCAGAATAATAATAATAATAATAATAATAATAATAATAATAATAATAAGAAGAAGAAGAAGAAGAAGAAGAAGAAGTAAATATATAAATACATTTTATCTCCGACCCCAAGACAAATAATCGTGAGGTCTGACGTGGGTGTCCACTTTACTCGCAAGAAAACGTCTTGCGCATGAACTGTCGTTACTACAGTTGGCAGAGCATAATCCAATTGGACAGGGGTTCGCGAACACTTAATTCCTGGGCCTCTCTACCCTGCGGGTGGTGGCGGTAGAATATATCAAAGGTATCTCCTGTCTCCTGTAAGAGAAGATTAAGAGGGATGACTCTTAGCGGTTCTGAACTTGGGAGCATGGAATGGCGACCACAGGGCATCTACCCGACTGACATTTCTTCCACCTACCTGTGAATCCTCTTAGCTTTAGCCTTCCGTGTTGAACTCTAGTTCTATTCCAACCCTGACCTTATTAGATCTGAAAGGTCAAAAGACTCAAGCGTGATTTTTTTAAAATGAATGAATCCGCTGGCATCGCGTCCAAAGTGTGCAAACGCAATGTTAGCAACTAAATGCTTGAAAAGTAAAGTGGACTGTCCGTCTATACTCTGTTGATTCCGCTTCATGTTTCTAGCAGGCGAAAAAGGCAGAAATTTACATTCCATCATAACAGTCTATAATGAAGATCTGTATCAGTTAATTCATCAAAAGTTGTTTTATATATATATTACTAGCAGTTACCCGCAATGTAGGCCTATCACGTTGTTCATGTTGCGAAGTTTCGAGGTATTGCAATAATAATAAATAATTTCGTGTGGCTATTTCTAGTCGAGTGCAGCCCTTGAAAGGCAGACCCTCCGATGAGGGTGGGCGGCATCTGCCATGTGTAGGAAACTGCGTGTTATTGTGGTGCAGGATAGTGTTGTGTTGGTGTGTCAGTTGCAGGGATGTTGGGGTCAGCACAAACACCCAGCACCCGAGCCATTGGAATTAACCAATGAAGGTTAAAATCCCCGACCCGGCCGGGAATCGAACCCGGGACCCTCTGAACTGAGGGCCAGTACGCTGACCATTCAGCCAACGAGTCGGACAGGTAATGCAATAATAAGCATGCTCTGTTGTGTGAATAGAATGTAATAATCCCCTAATTTTGTAGTTGAGGTGAAGGATTGAGAGCAGACATTACAATTACTAAAATGTACAGCTGTGTTACAAATGTCAAGAAGAAATAATTGTAGGCTTGCTTTGTGTTACTTACATGTGTTCAGAAATTAATTTTGAAGGTAATCTGATTGCAATATGTATATCTTCTTCTTCTTCTTCTTCTTCTTCTTCTCCTTCTTCTGCGCGTATGGGCCAGTTAGGACCACGCGAAATCAAAATTTCTTGAGCTTTCCTCTTTGCCAAATAGTTCTTCATTTTCATCGATTCTTGTAATTTCTATTTCTCCGACCAGGTACGTCGTGTTGGTTTCATCTCTTCTTCCTCAAATCCCCTTGTATGAACAATTTTCCTGATTACATTCCAATCCTACAGATTTGATGATCCTAATTCAGTGAGGTATTTCTCTACTCGCTTATACCAGTTTGATCTCGTACGTTTGATTTTTTGTTGTGTGAATAGAATGTAATAATCCCCTAATTTTGTAGTTGAGGTGAAGGATTGAGAGCAGACATTACAATTACTAAAATGTACAGCTGTGTTACAAATGTCAAGAAGAAATAATTGTAGGCACAGTAGGTACAGTCCCCCCCGCCCCCCACCGGGCGAGTTGGCCGTGCGCGTAGAGGCGCGCGGCTGTGAGCTTGCATCCGGGAGATAGTAGGTTCGAATCCCACTATCGGTAGCCCTGAAGATGGTTTTCCGTGGTTTCCCATTTTCACACAAGGCAAATGCTGGGGCTGTACCTTAATTAAGGCCACGGCCGCTTCCTTCCAACTCCTAGGCCTTTCCTATCCCATCGTCGCCATAAGACCTATCTGTGTCGGTGCGACGTAAAGCCCCTAGCAAAAAAAAAGAAAGGTACAGCCCCGGCATTTGCCTGGTGTGAAAATGGGAAACCACGGAAAACCATCTTCAGGGCTGCCGACAGTGGGGCTCGAACCCACGATCTCCCGATTACTGGATACTGGCCACACTTAAGCGACTGCAGCTATCGAGCTCGGTACGTTTCATTCGATAACTAAGTCTGAATTCGTCGCATTCTCATTTTATCAGTAAGTTTAGAAATTCTTAAATATATTTCCGAAATGGGTTTGGGGTAATATATTCCATTTTTAATTCTCGCCCCCCAATATTTTTCTCATGATTTTCCTTTCTTTATTCTCTAATTGTTTCTTTAAGTTGTTATGATGTAAAGCACAAAGAGCTTCAAGCTTTGATCACTGTTAAGTAATGATAAATTTTACTCTTCCACGACAAACATTATCTGTGTGTTGAAAAGCAGTTCCATTTTCTGAATTCTTGAAGCTTTTGATTTATTTTCATTGCCATTTTCACTGACCCATTCACTTAAATTCCTTTACTCTTGAAATTTTATTCATATCAATGGTAAATCAGATGGAGCATTTTTTGATATTTGTCATAAATTTAGTTTGTTTGATATGAGATTTTAGTAGATTTATTTATGTACAAATGTAATAAATTACGAAAATAATTCGCATAACCGTGCTTTTTTCTCCCATTCAAAATTAGTATGAATTGTTGAAAACATTGCTCCGTAAACCAAACACAAATATTTTTGCCATTGATACCTTCACGGCCCGTACTTATAGACATAAGAAAATAAGGTGAAATACTTTACGTTTCGCAAAAAACTGTGCTCTGCGTCGTCAGAAGGAAACCTCGACTCTCCACGAGAAATGCTTCTTAAACAATGACATTTTGAAATTTAGACGTTATAATAGAGGTGGAAATGGCACGTTCATTCGTCACCAGATGGCCCCCGGACGTGGCACAGCGCTAGCGTTCGAAGCGGAAGCTGATCAAACCATCAGAATCAGTCTAAAGAGGGTCACATAACATTTGTACGTAATATATGACATTGACAGGTGTATGGCATTGACACAAGCCTGGAATGAAACATCTGGCGATGACGAACGTACGTATTTGGAAAACACAGAGACGAAATAACAATAGTGAAGGGACAGGGAAGAGGACTATCTACGTAAATCCTTAATGGCTGGCAACCAGCACAGTTCTCCGCGAAACGTAAAGAATTTCACCTTATTTTCTTGACACGGCATAAGCCCAAAAGCCTATAGAGTATCATGTCTATAAATATTTTTGTTTTGTGCACCCTTAATAATGTACCATCTCGTACTCCCGTTATGACATGGAGTTAATATGAAAATTTGATTATAACTACCTCTACGGCCATTCCGTGTGTCCCATGCAGCTTGGTAGTGGTCAGTGGAAGCGTGTAGATTTGATACGTAGAAAATCAAACAAACATAGCAGCAGAAAATGGTGCGATGTAGTTCCTTCCTCCATTGACCTGATTAATCAGACACCTGACACAATCAAGTACCGATAACCAGAATTTCCCTTACGCTGTAGTACAATATCATAAACTTGCAACAGTTTATACTACTTTTTTTTTTCTTTTTTGCTAGTTGCTTTACGTCGCACCGACACAGATAGGTCTTATGGCGACGATGCGACAGGAAAGGGTTAGGAGTGGGAAGGAAGCGTCCGTGGCCTTAATTAAGGTACAGCCCCGGCATTTGCCTGGTGTGAAAATGGGAAACCACGGAAAACCATCTTCAAGGCTGCCGACAGTGGGACTCGAACCCACTATCTCCCGATTACTGGATACTGGCCGCACTTAAGCGACTGCAGCTATCGAGCTCGGTATTTCTACTACTCAACAGGCTTCCATCATGATTCAATTGAGGTGAAATATTTAGAGCGGACTTTCTAATTGGTGAAATTCACAACTGTGGTAAAGATATTGCAAAGAGAAAGTAATTGTGAAATTGTTTTGAAAGTTACTTACATGCATTCATAATACAATTGAATCATGAATTGTTAAAATGGCGGAAGTCCACTGAACCTAGTTCTGAGAAAACAGAAAAAGTGTTTGTATCCTGCGTTATTGCATTATGGAAACAAAAACCTCTTGTAATAAGTAGAGTCCGGACTATTAGGTGCTGATAGGTTAGAAAGCAAACTTACTTAAGACAGTAACAAATAAACCCTACACTGTACAACGGTTAAGCTATGAGATTTGCATACACATTAGGGGTACAGCCTATAGAACTCCTTGAATTTATGCTACTCCTCTTACATTATGGTACAACGCGTTGCATGACACTTCCTACAAACTAAATTACTTTGCATTCTAACTTATTACCACCTACAAATTCGAGATATAGTAATAAGTTTACTTCTGACTGACCTACATAACTCCAAAAATTGAATATAAAGTTCATTTTTTATACAATTTGTTATGTTCAAAGTGCATTGACTCAAGTCTTTTTAGCAATTCATTGTTTTGCTCATTATATTTGCATTTAAGAAGCGTCATTCTTTGAAATTGGCCTTTATTTGCGATATTAAACAAAGTATTTATTGGCAATTATAGTATATAAAGCGTTTGCATTAATAGAAACGTATTCAATCTCTGAAAATTAAAAAAAAAATTTTTGTAAGTATGAAGTTTATCTAAGCCAACAAGTGTTTACATTATCAGTAGGGCCCGTATTCACATTCACTACAAATTCAAAAATATGCATCCACATATACACTACAAATGTTGAAAATTTGCACGAAAATAAAACAAAATACACTTACCAAAGGCATTATTTAATTTTAACTCAGTGTTAAATTGATAAACATGTTTCATTCCTTGTAAATGATTCATAGCTGTAGGCTATTAACAGTTTTTCAATGTTTAGAGGGGGCGATGACTTTCTGTTGTCGGAGAGAATTAATGTATCCGTTGAAAATGATAGTTCTACGTCGACGCACGTAATTGGGCAATACTTGTACACTGGCACTGATTGCTTGGGACATTCTTCTGGCAAAGTCTGCCTGATTCTACTACTTATGTAGTTGCTTATGGATTGAAACGTCAGAAAGAAGGAAATAGCTGTTGTGAAAAGGTCATTAGCCGTCTGCGACACCGAGAGCACTGTCCTTGATAAGGGAAAGCTTCTCGCGTTGCCAAGGGATGTAAAACATATACAGAGTTCATTATATTTTTAATTTCGTACAGAAATCTTAGATAATCGATCACACATAAGAGAAAAATATATCTATATAAGCACTAAGGTAAGCGTTATTCCGCCCGAAGGCAGATCCGAACCTCCGCAGAGGTGTTCCTGAGCCGGAGTTTACGTGCGGTAGGGTGGCCAGTTCCTTTCCGCTCCTCCATTCCCTTACCCCCCACCAACAGCGCGTGGCAACCCATCCAACTCCTGCCCACGCCCAATGTTGCTTAAATTCGGAGATCTCACGGGATCCGGTGTTTCAACACGGCTACGGCCGTTGGCAATATATATGCACTAACGTTCAAAATATGCATTTGTATATGCGCATATGCATTTTTTTGAATCCGGGTCCTATTTATCACATACTAATACTGAAATATCACCAGAAGAGGTAGAAAGAAATCATGAAATATTTACATTAGCCAATTCTCCTTAATATCAATATAGAATGTTTTTCTTTATGTTACCCTCTTTATTCTTTTAAAACTGACCATTAAAACTCTGGATAGTATAATGAGTCTTCATCACCCTCATCCTCCAAACCATCCACATTGTTCCATTTTAGAATATCTTTATAAAATTGTCTTCCCCCTTATCCTGCAGAATGTAGATAGAAGCTGCTCAATATCCTTCAACTTTTTAGTGTGGATGGGAACAGGACCTTCAGGGCAAGCCAAGTTATGTGGAAGCGTAATGTCTCCTACCACCTGACTGAATTAGCTTAAATGTGTGTTTTACGAAACTCCCAATATATCAGGGCCTCTCAAACGCCCAAAATCTCACGCGTGTAGATCGAGGCGCAAGAGCAACGTGCACTGTGCATCGATGCCGCTCGGCATGGCTCGGATCAACGCTTCATCTCTGGGCTACTCGGCTAAGCTCGGCTCTACTCGGCTATACTCGGTTCAACTCAGCCCGGATTTGGAGCGCTACAGTGCAAGTGGGGCAGAGGGAGACAGGCGGAGCGAGCGAGACAAGCGTGAGGAAAGAGAGAGTAAGCGCTATTGCTCCAAATCGAGGAGTGGGGGGTCTGCACTCTGGTCAACCAAGCCAAGTCGTCTTTTGCACCGTGCACAGTGCATGCACCCTGAGAGGCCCTGCAATATATGGAGAAACAACAACACATCCAGGACTTACTACGTTTTAACACTCCATGAAAGAACTGACTACTCCGAACAAGCTCGAGATTGTCCCGGATTTAATACCTTTCAACACTAAAGGATTGGTATAACCCAGAAGAAGAGGTTCATATGTATAAGTGAAAACTGCCAAAATGTGGACTTACGCCCTTTTAGCAATTCACTAGTCAATTATTTTGAAGGTAATTTGGTTGCAGTCAGTTGATTTATTTAAAAATGATATAAATTACGAAAATATGATGCGCATCACTGTGCTTTTCTTCCATTCAGAGTAGTTAACAATAAACGTCAAACGTCCTGCACAAACAAATAATTTATCCCGGTACCTCTGTAATCTCTATGAAGTTTATACACGACACCTTAGTGTCAAAGGTGATATGTGAAAGAGTGAACAAAGTATGCCCAGTATATGATTAACACGAAGTCTGTATAGGATGGAGTAAACAAAGGTAAGAAAATAAGTTTGAAAGCAATCATTCAATACTCATTCCAGACAATAAATGTTTGTATCATAGAGAAAAATCCGCCATCATTTGATGCTCATTTGTGGAATCGAGGTTAATTTTTCAGAAGAAAAGTTGCTAGATTATGTCATAAATATTCCTTGTTATTTTATGTTAAGTGCTATTCGTTTATCCATTCCATCCGTTAAGAGTTTTGGTATGAAACATGACGTCAACACATAAAACCTTTTGCGCGTATATCCCATATTATGACTAGTTTTATGAAATCTTCAACGATATAAATACTTGTACGACCAATCCGACTCATGTGTTAGATTGAGGTTCATTTACAGAGAATAAATCGCAAGATTATATCAAAGAGCAAAATGCAGAGATGTCACCAGATTGTAAGGTTAATACCTTCTTTAATCTCCTTCAAACATGTCCTCCTTAAATTGTTAGCAGAGGTATACATATCTTTGTCTGTGTACCTCTGTATCATGCTGCTCTCATTGTGGCTATTTTCCTCCTTCCCCCTCCACTCGCTCCCTATTACTAGCGATAACGGCGGGCCCTTGACTAGTGTTGTGGAAGCCATTTTGCATTTTGTTTCCTGTCCTTGTACGGGACGGACGTGCCATGTGAGGGTTTATATTAATCCAGGGTTTTCCCTGGATCTTTCCCCCTTTTGGGGTATAATTTTGGTAGGTTCTGACCATTTTTAACTATTCTTATTTTTGTTTACGTAAATTCAACTTGTGTTATATTATTCTGTTCTGATTCTCCTTCGGACCCGTCATTCTCGCTAGTCCATAACTGACCCCTTTCAAAAACTCATTTTCTTCTGGTTCTCGGATTTATTTTTCAGTGGTCAGCTATGCTAATTTAACCTTCCCTTTATGCAAGGTATCAAAGTTGTTCTATTGAATGAATGTAATTCTGTATAGGGTTATACCCATTTCAAACTTGGCAAGCTAAATATGCCTAACAGATCTGTAAGTTTAAACCTTTAACGCCAACCATCCTGGGTGGTAAATTGTTATTTCTTAACGGAGCTGAGAAAAATGAATTCCAATCCGTTCAACGGTGTTTTGTTACTCGTTGACCGTCTAATTTTAATTTTTGTTCGCGGTTGTCTTGGTGACATTTATTGTCATTGAGATTGATTGACATTGTTCGAATGAAGGAGTTGACTGATGTTTTTGCTGGAGACTGACACGGCTACGTTTACTGTTGGTTCTTGTGAACTTGACTTGGAATTTTGGGGAATTATTATTATTATTATTATTATTATTATTATTATTATTGTTTTCTTAATTTCTCCCCGGTAACTGATTTTTTATGGTGAGATCCGTGCGATCTCTATGGTGTTTTGGTATGTGAAGTGTTGAATTTGGGAGTAACTTCTCCGTTTCCTGTAAGGCTCTGGTTGAGTCGGTGTGGAATTTTATTGTAATTACTCCTCTGCGCTTGTGATGCCCTTCTGATTATGGGCATATGATCTAACCTATGAAATATTATATCGAGCGGTTATTCCTGCTCACGCCGATAAGCTCCTGAAGTATTGGTAAATGTATTACCGTGTTTCCCCTTTTCTGATCTCCACTGGCCCTGTGGTGTCACTCATTGAATTTATTTCTTAAAACTGTATTCTGCTATTTCTCGAGTTAACCAATTTGTATTGTGCCCGTGCTGTACCTCTGGTTTGTGAGGTTTCACATGTTTCGCGTTTTTGGGCCTTCCCTGTTTTCTGTATCCTGTTAATTTATGCAGGTATTTCCAGATTAACATCGTGGTAAGGATAGAATTCATTTATCTCCTTGTGATTGTGAATTCATGTAAATTATTATTAGCTCCACCCTTTGAAACTTTAATTTCGCAAACCTCTTGGTTAATCTTCGTTTAGTTCAACCTGGTGTAGTATTTAATTTTGTGTTTTAATTAAATTTCTATATTCCTAAAACCTCGGCTTATCCTTTCGTGTTTATGAAAGTGCACTAATTGCTAAATTACTATGATACTGTAATACTATGGGTCACGTTTGCGAAGATCTAAAAGCACCTTCTACATACCATCCTCGAGGTAAGTTGTTGTTTTGGTTTTTAAAAAAAAAACTTGCATTTACTTATTGCTTTAACTGTTTCTATGTGGTGACTCTGTGTGATAAATTACTTGAACCTTCTGGGTGCATTATCTTCGAATCGCTGTGCACCGGGGTACTTACTGCCATTGAACTGTCACTTAACTATCGCCTACTACGTCACTGTGTCTCGAGACTTACCAGTTACCTTGGTACAAAGAATTATTAACTAGTGAGTCGCTCTGAGCTTCTAGTGTTATGTTTGGTGACCTAGCTCCTTATTGTGCTAAAAGTGTTTTCATATTGTTGTACCAAACTCGTTCTAGTTTATGTACTGACCTAACCCGTCCTTCACTGCGTGACTATAGTCACCCTTAGTGTAGCAGTGCTACGGATACTGTCTGAGTTTCTAATTGGTCCTCACCGTATACTTGTAATCAACCTAACTGTAACTGAGTATATCTCTTGGTGTTTTAACTAATTATCGTGACATCTCTAAGTGTAACCCAAACCTAACCTTTAAATAATTGCATCGTCACAGTGATTATTGTATTTAAGTGCAGCACGTTACAAGATGTCACATGTGCAATGGGAGGCATGGGACGCGCTGCATTTAATGGTAGTAACCTGAACTATCTCCATCGCACTGCTTATGTGAGCGGTGGAAATGATTTTATGATAACTTTCAATGATAAAATAACGTTCTTCATTTGAAAAAGGTTATTTTTGGTGTCAACCCCTTAAATTAGGTACAACTAAATTCACATATTCGACTTCAGGAAGTGTGAGACGAAAATATATCTTGACATATGTTAACTAAGCAGTGAGGAAAAAATAGGCTTTTTCATGAGCCTTGGTGAAAATTTAGGAACTGATCCGTGGAGGCGTGTATATTTCTATAACTAACAAACATACTTTCGATTTTATAGATAAAATCCTCTATATTAGAAGTGGTCTTTTGGAAAACTAATGTGACGAAACGGTACGTCGTTACGAAAAATTGATTGCGCCATCAGACGGCCCATTTATTCGCGTACATGTTTGGTCCTATAATATTTTCTCGTACAGTATACTCACGATTTATAGCAAAGATAGAGGTAAACGTTTCGACCTGGTGCCAATTACGTACGTTCCTCAAAAGTTGAAAAATTATTTCCGTAACTTAATGGGCACCTATTGTCTTAAAACCTAGTAGGTGAATCGCAGTTGAAGCGTTCTGATCTGTAACTTTGGTTCTTTGACGTTTTATCGTATCACCATCGACTACACCTTAGATTGCTTTTGAAACATAGATAAGGCTGAATTTATAGTAGTGTTTCCACTCATTCCTTTCGTTTTCCCATACCTTCATGGCAGCAGGAATAATGAAAGTCGGTTTACGTATGACCAATGGACGTGTCAGGGGGTCTGCTGAATTTCATGATTCTATCTGTCTTATAAGTGTTTTAAGTAGTGAAATAACATATGGAAAAGAAACAAAATTGACCCTAAATCGGAAAACGACGCCCAATCTAAGGTGGAAGGATTCGAGATACGACACCAAGTTTTAGGAAGAGAAAGTGCTATCCGTGTTTTGATAGGAATTACCATTTATCCACAAAATACCTCGAAAAGAAGGTCTGCACCGACGTTAAATTTTCCTCAGTATTTCGAAATTTCTTTGAGGGTAAAATGTGAAATATTTTGAAATCTATGAATTTCTCCGTCGGTTACAGGCTAAGAGTTCTAACTGTGCCAAATTTTAATTTTCTATCGCACTGCAAAATAGCGTCCACCATTTTGTTTTGGGCCGGGCATTAAAAATTTTAAAAATTGTACTTTTTGGAACTTCTTTTCGTATCTTACAGGCTAATATCTGTAACTTCGCCAAATTTCAAATTTCTACTTCATCTGGAAGTGGTCAATCTTTTATGTCAGTCAGTGAGTGAGTCAATCGTACGGTTTTATATACCGATAATAGAGAGCGCAGATATATTTATCTCTTGCGTATTTGTAATCTAACGTATTTAGTCTAATTTCAATATGTATCTGTAAGACGATATCCTATACTTCATGTTCAGCTTGGAGAGTCGTGCTTTTACTTGTACTGGTACCTACACTTCTTGATCTTGGTTCTGATTCTGAGCTGTCAGGTTTGGGAGGGTATGGCTGAAAGAATAACGTTGCCTCATCTCAGGCCCTGACCTCTTCCTATTGCAGGCCACGACAGTAACTGAAGCACTACCCCAAGAAGACATTCACCCGAGACCTACGACTGCTGCATACGTGAGCTGTCTGCTGGCAAGGAGTATTGATTGCTTCTTCATAGCTGTTCCGAATTCACGATACATAGACGGCAGTTTATTTTTTTTCTTTCCGAGGGCAGAAAGAAAAGTGTTATATCAGTGTTCTTACTGGGCTAGGAGCCTGGAGGTACAGACATTGCCTTTCGTGCTGAGAAATAAAGAGTAATGTCTGTTGTAAAGAGCATTAACGACCTGTTTTATGGGGCGTGATGTAACACAGAGTTTACGTGGCCTCCATGAGCGTGCTTTCTTTCACCTGGGGCTTTATCTGCATTTTTTCTCTATTGAGTATGGTATAAATTTCAACGTTTATGCAGAACAGGAGGTATGTTGAAGAGTCAGCGACGAAGACTTCAGTCAGTTCAGAGGATCTCGGGTTCGATTCCAGACTGCGACGAAAATTTTAAGCACCTCTGATTAATTCCTCAGGCTCGGGGACTGGGTGTTTGTGTTCTTCGTAACAGGTGGTGGTGATGGTTATTGTTTTAAGAGGAAGTGCAACTAGGCAACCATCCTCTATATAACACTAACCAGAGAGAAACAAATGGAAGGGATCCGACACTTCGAAAAATGAAGCTATCGGCCAAAGAAAGATAAGGGCCACGAAGGGCATGAAAATGAGAGACTACGTAGGCCTTAGAGCCTAATACCATCGGCGTCGGAAAAGAACAAGAGTTGACCAAAGAAGATCGGATAGGATAGATGAAAGTGATCAGCCTGGCACAAGTAAGTGGAATCAATGCCAGGACTCAGCTATGACCCCGTGATCGCCAACACACGCTCCAATGTTCAGAGCTCCTGGGGCCCCTTTTAGTCGCCCTTTACGACAGGCAGCGGATACCCCCCACACAGGGGGTTTCCTCTTAATACACTTCGCCAGGCGAGTGGGCCGTGCGATTAGAGGGGTGCAGCTTGCATCCGGGAGATAGTGGGTTCGACCCCCCTGATGATGATTTTCCGTGATTTCCCATTTTAACACCAGGCAAATGTTGAGACTGTACCGTAATTAAGAACACGGCCGCTTCCTTCCCATTCTCAGCCCTTTCCTAACCCATCGTCACCATAAGACCGATCTGAGTCGGTGCGACGTAAAGCAAATATTTAAAAAAATAAGAAAGAGCTTAACACACTTCTATTTATATAGGCTACACCAGAAGTTCTCAAACTACCATGAGATTGTACCACTCATTCAACGTACCGCCACGAAAAAAGTCTCTAAATGATAGGTTTAAAAATATGAGTACCTGGCTATTTTCTTTTTCTATTGTCTTTACGTCGCACCGACACAGATAGGTCTTATGGCGACGATGGGACAGGAACGGGCTACGACTGGGAAGGAAGCGGCCGTGGCCTTAATTTTTTTTTCCTCTACTTGCTTTACGTCGCACCGACACAGGTAGGTCTTGTGGCGACGATGGGACAGGGAAGGCCGTGGCCTTAATTAAGGTACAGCCCCAGTATTTGCCTGGTATGAAAATGGGAAACCACGTAAAACCATCTTCAGGGCTGCCGACGGTGGGGTTCGAACCACCTATCTCCCGAATACTGGATACTGGCCGCACTTAAGCGACTGCAGCTATCGAGCTCAGTCATGGCTAATTTTTTTTTGCTTTACGTCGCACTCTCACAGATATGTCTTACGGCGACGATGGGGTAGGAAAGGCCTAAGAATTGGAAGGAAGCGGCCGTGGACTTAATTAAGGTACAGCCCCGGCATTTGTCTGGTGTGAAAATGGGAAACCACGGAAAACCATCTTCAGGGCTACCGACAGTGGGGTTCGAACCCACTATCTCACGAATACTGGATACTGGCCGCACTTAAGCGACTGCAGCTATCGAGCTCGGTCCTGGCTACTTATTATTTTATGGTTTTTTTGCTATTTGCTTTACGTCGCACCGACACAGATATGTCTTACGGCGACGATGGGATAGGAAAGGCCTAGGAATTGGAAGGAAGCGGCCGTGGCCTTAATTAAGGTACAGCCCCAGCATTTTCCTGGTGTGAAAATGGGAAACCACGGAAAACCATCTTCAGGGCTGCCGACAGTGGGGTTCGAACCCACTATCTCCCGAATACTGGATACTGGCCGCGCTTAAGCGACGGCAGCTATCGAACTCGGTTCTGGCTAATTATTAAGGCATTTTGAATTGATTATAAAACGTTTTAATACATATCGTAAATAAGACTAGATTGTGAATTAAATACATTTTTATAACACATAAGAAGAAATTTAAGAGTTTATATCTGGATCAAATATAATACAATGATGTTAAAGTAACACAGGAAATGTTTGTGTAAAAATTTCACAAAACGCTGGATTTTAGCCTCAATATCAAATTAATAAAGATGAAACCTTTTCAGTCTCAATTATGGAATTCAGACATTGGGAACCATCGGAAATTCAATGGGTGGGTGTTCCTGCATGACGTGACAGTGTATTCTGATGTGTCTTAGTCCTGGTGAAACTTTCATGGGTAGCGTGGCTCCATATATAGCATTTATTTATTTATTTATTTATTTATTTATTTATTTATTTATTTATTTATTTATTTATTTATTTATTTCAATTTCTCCGTGAAGGCTGCTCGCGCACTACAGTTTGAGAAACACTGGTATACACACAACACATCACACTACCAACAAGTATCCCTCAACGTCCGGCTGCAGAACTGCGCTAAATCCACACGAAGTCCCAACCCCAATAAACTACAAAGAAGAATAAGAAGAAAGGTTGGCTCCTACCTTTAGTTTAATTGGTCCTGTGATTATCGGACGGTATTTTATTATCTTGTGTATATTTTAAGAACTTATAGAACAAATTTCTTGCCACGTAATAAACCAGGAAAAGTCTTGAATTATTTGATGGGATGAAAATCTAAAATGTGCCATTGTTTTCAATCTTGCATTCTATCTATCCCCAAGGAGGATACTACTAAGATTCTGGACAAAATATGGGCTCAAAACATGACATTTTAATACTACAATATAAAATTACTCCAATATATTTAGTGTATGGCTTTAGGGGTACAATAGATACACATATGCTAATTGATTTAAGAAAACAAAACAAACTATACCTTTACATTTACTGTAGGTTGTTTATAAAATTAACTGCCTCTGGAAACGCATGAGCAAATTCACTGATGTTACCACTGTACTTTCTTTTTGGACACTCGGTGATAATATTTATGCTGGATGTTCTGCGTAGAGGCACAACAATCGCAGTTAGGTCTAGAAATTAATTTCCATTTGTAGTGAAAATCTGCGCAGTTACGATGGCCAGATCGTATCCCATTAAGAGTAGACCATGTTCTCCGAGGAAACTCAAATCCAGATTGCAGCGACGGACCAGTGCGTGGCAGAGTTGACTTAGGCGTAGTATCCTGTCTTCTCTGCCCTTCTTTAGTTACATTGAAGTTAGTTTTCTTCAACTCTATTCCAGTTATTATTGATGAACTTCGAGACCGTTGACGATTCAGACCCCCCCCCCCCAAGTATTAACTGATTATTATCAAACATCACAGAAACATGGACCTTATTTGATGTTCATAATTGTTTGTACTAATTTTTTTAATGGTAGACAAATTTCAGAAATACAATGAGTCAACGCAGGGAAAAAATGAACGGTTTTAAGATGCGATACCACTCATCAATAAAATTAGCTAAACATAACCTTTTAACTAGGGATAAATATAATAACGAAACATTATTCCTTTGACCTTCCCAAGCTTAATAATCAAGTTTCGCAAAACAAAAGAATTGGTAAGACAGGAGCATTAAAAAAAAGGCTTTTCATTTAAAGAAAGAGGAACAATAATTCGGAAACGTTCCTCAATTTTCAATCTTACTTTCATTTTTCCTTAATGTTGACTATGTTAACTGTCTCAGCAAATTTGGTATAGCGTAAATCAGGCTAAAATTAACACAGATAGAAAGTTCAAATGAGTTTACTTACTTACTTACTTACTTACTTACTTACTTACTTACGTACTTACGTACTTACGTACTTACTTACTTACTTACTTACTTACTTACTTACTTACTTACTTACTTACTTACTTACTTACTTACTTACTTACTTACTTACTTACTTACTTACTTACTTACTTACTTACTTACTTACTTACTTACTTACTTACTTACTTACTTACTTACTTACTTACTTACTTACTTACTTACTTACTTACTTACTTACTTACTTACTTACTTACTTACTTACTTACTTACTTACTTACTTACTTACTTACTTACTTACTTACTTACTTACTTACTTACTTACTTACTTACTTACTTACTTACTTACTTACTTACTTACTTACTTACTTACTTACTTACTTACTTACTTACTTACTTACTTACTTACTTACTTACTTACTTACTTACTTACTTACTTACTTACTTACTTACTTACTTACTTACTTACTTACTTACTTACTTACTTACTTACTTACTTACTTACTTACTTACTTACTTACTTACTTACTTACTTACTTACTTACTTACTTACTTACTTACTTACTTACTTACTTACTTACTTACTTACTTACTTACTTACTTACTTACTTACTTACTTACTTACTTACTTACTTACTTACTTACTTACTTACTTATTTATTTATTTATTTATTTATTTATTTTACACAATCAGGCCCAAGGGACCGCACCCCTACAAATTTCCTCCTCCATATTGTTCTATCCATCGCTGCCAATCGCCTTCTGTCTAGCTTGTATCCATTGCTGACTGTTGCAGGTACTCATGGAAGCCATCACTCCACCTCTTCCTTGGTCTACCAAGGGGTCCCCTTCCTGTGGAGGATGCAATCCAGGAGTTTCCGTGTTCATTTTTGGTTTTCCAGTCACATGTCCAGCCGAATGCAGTCGCTTGCTTCTGATGGTCCCTGCTATGTTGACATCTTGATACAGTTCCTCGAGCTCCTGATTGGTCTGATTCGCCATTCACCTGTGTTTGCGTCCAACACTGGACCGACAAACTTGCTTAAAACTTTTCTCTCCAAACCGAGGAATTTTCTAAAGTCCCGCTATCGGATGCTCCACATCTCACAGCCATCCAGTACAACCCGCTGGATTAGGATTTTTTACAGCCGGATCTTGAACAGTTTCGAGAGACTTTTGGAGCGGAGCAATTGTGTTAAGCTAAAGAAAGATCGGTTTCCAGCTTGGATCCTGGCGTCGATTTCCGCTTCGCATGAAGAGTCCTCATTGAATTTAGGATTTAAAATCATAAAGTTCCAAAATTAACAAAGACACAAAGTTCAGATGAATTTAGGATTTAAAATTTTTAACACGCTACCTGTGTTCGGAGTTTTTGGTGGCATAATGTACTCGATATCTAAATTACAACAAAGGTATGACTAATATCAGATTGGACAAAAGGGAGATAATTTTTCACTTCTGCATTCACTACTAGTAGAGGCACCTTACGGCACAAATCAATACTTATGATGTTGTCGCAGTATTGATTCCAAGAGACGATGAACTGTTTGCTATATACGTAGATTGTCAAACAATCATCTTCGACTGAGGAAAATGAATAATAGAATACTCTTCCACCCACCCCAATCATGGCGAACAACTGGGGAGGGAGTTATCGTTTATGCCCAGCCAGACACAAAATAGATTCTAACAGTGAGATCTAAACTCGGCACTCTTCGCCGTGGATGACGCAGAAATGATACCGCTTATGGACTGTGTCAGAAATGAGGGCATTAATTTAGGTTTGCAAATTAAAATGTTGACAAATCCACTGAAATCAAATGTCTCCAGGGAAGTGAAAACAGCTTCAGAAATGTTGTACCTTGGCGCTGTTATAACTGACAACAACACCTGTGAAGCAGATGAGTACTTCGGTTTTGGCAAAGAAAATCATGACGCAACTATCTCATATTCGGAAGTATAGCTCCATTTTCTATTCTTTGTTAACCCATTTACCGTCCAGGGTTGGCTTTTCCTTCCGACTCAGTGAAGGACCCCACACCTATCGCCTCATAGACAGCGTTCTAGAGCGTGAGATTTTAGATTGTGGATACAACTGGGAAGGAGAACCAATACCTCGCCCAGACGGTCTCACCTGCTATGCTCAACAGGAGCCATCTGATGGGATGATAACATTGGAAGGGACAGACAAGGAAGAGGGAAGGAAGTGGTCATGCCTTAAGTTAGGTACCATCCCAGCATTTGCCTGGAGGAGAAGCGAGAAAACAATAGAAATCGACTTCGAGGATGCCTGAGGTACGAATCGAACCCGCCCCCTATTCAGTTAACCTCCCGAGGCTGAGTGGAGCCCGTTCCATTCCTCGTACTACTTTTATAATATCGTGGCAGAGCAAGGAATCGAAACCGGGCCTGCGGGGATGGCAGCTAATCACACTATCCACTACACCACAGAGGCGCACACCACTCCATTTTGTTCAAACTAAAGATAATAATACTAATAATTTCGCGTGGCTATTTCTAGCCGAGTACAGGCGTTGTAAGGCAGACCCTCCAATGAGGGTGGACGGCATCTGCCATGTGTAGGTAACTGCGTGTTATTCTGGTGGAGGATAGTGTTATGTGTGGTGTGTGCGTTGCGGGAATGTCGGAGACAGCACAAACAACCAGCCCCCGAGCCACTGGAATGAACCAATGAAGGTTAAATCCCCGACCGGGCCGGAAATTGAATCCGGGACCCTCTAAACCGAAGGCCAGTACGCTGACCATTCAGCCAACGAGTCAGACAAGCTAAAGGTGGGACTGCCGGGCTGAGGGGCTCAGATGGTTGAGACGCTAGCCTTCTGACCCCGAATTCGGAGGTTCGATCCTGGTTCAATCCAGTGTTATCTGAAGGTGCTCGAATACGTCAGCCTCGTGTTGGTAGATTTACTGCCACATAAAAGAACTCCTGAAGTCCAGACTGGATTCATGAAAGGAAAAGGCACTCGAGAACAGATCTTAAGCCTAAGACAAATCATAGAAAAGGCTAGAGAATTCAATGTTCCGGTATATCTGTGCTTTATTGACAACCAAAAGGCCTTCGTTACTGTCAAATGGAACCATCTTTGGAAAATTTTGGATGACATGGGTTTGCCACTCCATTTGATTGATCTCAAGTCCTTGCATAAGGAAAATACAGCCACTGTGAAGATTCAAAACAAACAGTCTCAGCAGTTTCGTACAAGGGCTGGAGTTCGCCAGGGATGTATCCTGTCACCGTTACTTTTCAATATCTATGGTGAATATGCAATGAGAACTGCATTAGATGGCTGGGACAAAGGGTTTTCCATTGGGGGGGGGGGGGTGCAATATCAACAACTTGAGATTTGCTGATGACACCACCTTGATAGCATCATCTGAAGAGGAGTTGACAGAGCTGATCAAGAGAGTAGAGGAAGCAAGCCTAGAAATTGGATTACGCCTAAATCGACAGAAAACCAAAGTCATGATTGTTGATCGTAAGAACAACAACAGTCCACATATCAAACAGATTGGAGGGTGTGAAGTTGTACATGAGTATGTATACCTAGGCTCCTTACTATCCAATTCTGGTGGTTCCAAAGATGAAATTAAGCGAAGAATTGAAATAGCAAAGGTAGCAATGATCCGTCTGCGGAAGATCTGGAAAGATAGTAACATCACCATTAAGACTAAAAAGAAGCTCGTTGAATCTCTAGTCTTCTCAGTCTTCTTGTGTGGTGCAGAGACGTGGACCATCCTCGAACGTCATCGTGAACCAATAGAAAGCTTTGAAATGTGGTGCTGGAGGAAAATGTTAAGGATTCCTTGGACAGCTCATCGCACGAACACATCAATCCTGAACCAACTTCAGATAAAAGTTCGTCTATCGTGTAAGGTCTCTCAGCGGACCGTACGCTACTTTGGACATATAATGCGCCGAGATGGTAGTCTTCAAAAGCTGATTGTTGAGGGCAAAGTCCAGGGAACCAGACAACGAGGACGAGTACCAACGCGATGGATTGACATAGTGAACGGTCCCCTACAGAGTTCTCTCAGAGCAACCACACTGAAAGCTTTAGATAGGGAAGAATGGCGGAGTATGGTTCATCGGCTAGAGGGCTGAATATTATGATAGTCACGAGGCCTCAGTCATGAGGGAAAACGAAGAAGAAGAAGGATAAGAAGAAGAAGAAGAAGAAGAAGAAAAGAACTCCTGCGGGACTAAATTTCGGCTCCTCAGCGTCTCCGAAAACTGTAACGGTGCTGAAATGTGTGCCTTGTGAGCGGCAGACATGAAGGGTATCAACTCATTTGAGATGTGGTGGTGGAGAAGAATGCTTCACATTCCTTGGACACTATTTTGTAGCAACGAGTCTACTCTGAAGGAGCTGAGAATGAGTAAAAGCTTATCATCAGTGTATCTGCAAATAATTCTCTAATTATTTGATCTCACGTGACGTAGAGCTCCGGCGTATTAGTTGATGTTAGCTGGTGTGCACCTTGCCCTCCTGAGTTCGACAGCGCACTTGCAGGCGGATTCAAAGAACGTTGTGAGATGGACAGCAGACAATTGTACGAATGTAAACGGGATGCATAGTAAGTTTGACAAAGAGGAAAAGTCCTCTCAGTTTTAATTATTGCATTGATGGGGTGACAGTAGCTTATGGGGAACACAGTAAGGAACGATCTTCGTTGGGGCAATCACATTAACAATGTTGTTAAGAAAGGTAACAGATCTCTTCGCATGATTTTGAGAGTATTTCTGGGTTGTAGTAAGGATGTAAAGGAGAGGGCGTATGAGTCTCTGGTAAGACTGCACTTAGAGTACGGTTCCAGTGTATGGGGGACTACTAGATAAGAAAACTGAAAGGAAAGCTGCACGATTTGTTCTGGGTTATATCCGCCAACGAAAATGTTGAAAAATTTGGGCTGGGAAGACTTTGGAGTAAGGAGACGAGATGCTGAACTATGTGGTATGTTTCGAGCTGTCACTGGAGAGATGATGTGGAATGACATTAATAAACGAGTAAACTTGATCTGGGCTTTTATAAGTAGCAAAACCGGGCGAGTTGGCCGTACGGATAGAGGCGCGCGGCTGTGAGCTTGCATCCGGGAGATAGTGGCTTCGAATCCCACTGTCGACAGCCCTGAAGATGGTTTTCCGTGGTTTCCCATTTGCACACCAGGCAAATGCTGGGGCTGTACCTTAATTAAGGCCACGGCCGCTTCCTTCCAACTCCTAGGCCTTTCCTATCAACTCCTAGGCCTTTCCTATCCTATTGTTGCCATAAGACCTATCTGTGTCGGTGCGACGTAAATCACTAGCAAAACAAACTATAAGTAGCAAAGATAATAATATGAAAATGAAGTTGGAATTCAAGAGAACAAACGGGCAAATATTCATTTATAGGACGAGGAATAAGGGATTGGAGTAAATTATGAAGGAAAAAGTTCTTTGAAAATGTTTAAGAAAAAGCTGGGTTAACAATTGATAGGGAATCTTTCACCTGAGTGACAGGCCTAAATGCAGATGATAGAATTGAATTGAATTGAATTGAATTGGAGTTTCTCCCATCCGTTGGCCGGCAGGCGCGCCCAGCTTATCTGCCTCCCGTTGACTCATCACTACCCGCTCCGCGGCATAACAAGAACAGCACTTCGCTCACCTTATCCGTACATGACATGAGATAACAATTAAAATTAGGAAAATAACATTTAAGAAAAATAGTAATTAAGAATTAAAAGAAAAATATTAAGCGTGGATCAGTTATTTCATTATGAACGTTTCGCAACATCCAGTTACGTACCCGCTTATCATGATCACGTGGATGCAGTTCGTGCACTACAGTTTTTTTTTTTTTTTTTTTTTTGCTAGTTGCTTTACGTCGCACCGACACAGATAGGTCTTATGGCGACGATGGGACAGGAAAGGCCTAGGAATGGAAAGGATGCGACCGTGGCCTTAATTAAGGTACAGCCCAAGCATTTGCCTCGTGTGAAAATGGGAAACCACGGAAAACCATCTTCAGGGCTGCCGACAGTGGGATTCGAACAAACTATCTCCCGGATGCGAGCTCACAGTTGCACGCTTCTAACCACATGGCCAACTCGCCCGGTGCACTACAGTTACCTTGTATGGTTTCAATTTGAATATTTTCGTAAACGCAACACGCTGAGCTCTTCAAACCCCGGCCTCTTGTCCAAGTCGTCTTAGGGATTTTGTAGACGTATGTTTTAATTTTTCTGCGATTTCACTTACTTTTTCCTCGTTAAATACATGTTTTCTAAGACTTCGCTTTTTATCGAGTAAATCACCAGTTCCTCTCAATTTATTTCCGCACGGTCTCTCTGGAAACTGTATTACAAATCGCCTAACGGCTTCCCTTCAAGACTCTCTTTTCACATAATTATCGCGCATAAATACCCCTTCCTCTAGTGTGTACACATATGGAGGCATTATGAGAATTATACCCCGACGTAACACTTCACAATTCGAGAACAGTTGGAGCGACAGATGGGCATTTAATATACGTTTTAAGCACGGACATGAACAGTGAAGTGCGGGCATTCCCGTGTTGTCGTTACGCTGTGTAGCGGGGAGTGATGAGTCAACGGGCGGCGCGACTACCGGCCAACCGATGGGAGAAACTCACTCTACTTGCATTTCCGCTTACCACCACAATCACTCCGTGTCGTCTCAAAACTCATGAATTCCAGAAAGAGTATTAGTATGAACAGGTTTCTCTACCTGGGCCAGTCTCAAAACTCACGAGCAGGGCGAGTTCTTCTTTGAATGGATAAATGTCCACCCTATTAGTCATGGGATAATGGAATACTTTTAATAACCGAATAACTTCCATCCGATTATTTAAATAATCGAATGAGTTCCAAATATCATTCAGTTATATCGCACAGAATAATCGGATATGTCATGGATTTTTTTTTTCAGTTTAAGTGTGTTGGGTAGACAATCTATTGAAATAAGCGAACTGATGAACTCTTACTAAAAATAGAAATACGCCTTTTTTCCCGAATGAATGTGCAAGTGTTGAAACTAAATGAATGAATTAACTGTTTTGACCTAAATAAAAATTCCTTATTCAAGTAAATGCCGCCTTCTGGCTGCATAATGGAACTAAGTCCCAGCACTACCAACTGAGAGTTTCTTTTAACTAGCAGCGAGCAATATACCTACTTTAATTTTATGTCCTCCGGCTGCATGCACAAATTGTTAGCATGTTGGCCTCTGGTCCAATGGGTACAGGGGGTCCCGGGTTCGATTTCCAGTCGGGTCGGAGATTTTAACTTTCATTAGTTAATTCCTATGGCTCGGGGACTGGGTGTTCGTGCCGTCTTCAGCATTAACCTTCATCTTAGAAAGGGCCTCATCCTCACAGACGTGCAGGTCGCCTATACGGAGTCAACTCTACAGACCTGCACCAGACCTCCCCGGAGACCACATGTCATTATTATAAATGTATATGAAAGGTAAAAAAATGCATTATATGTATACTTTAAGACAACAGCAAAATATTTTAATAATAATAATAATACACCTCGGTCTCTTTCATTCACCAGCTATTATTTTTCCCCTGTGGGTTGGGGTGGCAGAATAACATCCACAGTATCCCCTGCCTGTCGTAAGGGAAGCGTGAGTCACCGCGCACCTCATCCCTCCTGCGGTCATCGCAAGCACCTGCTGTCCGGAGTCGTGAATTTTGAGACTCATTAGAATTTTTACTTTAGCTACCAGTTTGTAGTCGTGAGTTTTGATACTATTTGTAACTAATTTTACCCCCTTGAGTTTTGAGACGTAACCCAATCACTCATACTTTGGTGACTCCAGCTTCACTTCAGCCAGAAGCGAAGGAAGTGATGTACGGTTGAAGCTGAAACATTTACAAGAAAAGATTCCTGTTGCTGCTACGTCTGGCGCGGCAGCACCTATGGGAACCACGAAGAAATCCCTTTCCATGAATGGCTCATGAATCCACCGTGAATTATTCGTCAGTCCTCTTGTCTTGTTAAAGTGAGGTCATCAGCATTTTGGCGCCGGCGACACTGAACGTGCGTGTGCTGACCTTTTCCCCGAATTCAGTCTGGCAAGTGAATTATTGAGGTCACCCGCCGGTTGGGAGTATTGATTGTTCCTTCATAGGCAGACTGCAATTGGAACTATTGTTTTCTCTCAAGTGGAGCAACGAGTCCCGGATACTCTTTTGTTCAAGGCTCCATCTGCAGCCATATTCACCTCATGAGTGATGACTGTGATGAACAGGGTATACGAAATATTGTCCAGTAAAAACAAACCGTGTTAAAGGGGATAAGGACAATTAAAATTAAGATTATTTCTTTAAAAAAATAAAATATAGAACAATACATCGTATTTATTAATTAAATCAATTGAGATGCTGAGATCAAAAACGAGACATGTCAGTGAATAGTAGTTTTGAGATATATCAGTTTTTGTACATAATTCTGTACAATAATATTTCTACACCTTACAGTTAACCCTAAATGCTCATTAGGAAGATTAAAGTCATGTACCAAAACATGTAATCATATCGTCGCTTCACCGGTAAAAGGTTGTAATCCATGAAGCTCTTCCTATCGATTATTCTCCTTAAGACTGGTCACGCCTCCCAGCCACATATGGTTATGCAGTCCATCAGAACAAATTTTGTTGTGTTCATTTTCCTACGACCGTGTGTAAAGGAAAATTAACCTTACTGTACCGTACTATAGGAATGTATGTTTGCATTACGTATTTACGCACTCCTATTGTATAATGCATGTTAGGTTCATTTTCGGTTACTCGTCGGCATAGGAAAACGAACACAACGGACATTGTTCTGATGGGCTGCATATCCATACGTGGCTGGGAGGCGTGACCAGTCTTAAGGAGAATAATCGATAGGAGGAGCTTTGTGGATTACAACCTTTTACCGGTGAAGCGACGATATAATAAAGACACATTCTAGGAAATTGTTATAGAAAATGACTGACAAGTCCCGTTTAAAAAAAAAATTAACATTCATGTTACCAAAAATACAGTTTAACTCTAAAATTCGTACAATTTTATAGCAAAAATGTGTCTTTTAATCATTTAAGCATATTAAAACGCATTCCAAATAATTGTATAAACATGCGTCATAAAACAAAGCATACATATCAAAAATTGACGCTGTCATAGAAAGGCCTCTCACATGAAATGAAATGAAATGGCGTATGGCTTTTAGTGCCGTGAGTGTTCGAGGACAAGTTCAGCTCGCCAGATGCAGGTCTTTCGATTTGACGTCAGTAGGCGACCTGTGCGTCGTGATGAGGACAAAATAATGATGAAGAAGACAAATACACCCAGTCCTCGAGCCAGAAAAATTAACCAATTATGGTTCAAATTCCAGACCCTGCCGGGAATCGAACCCGAGACCCCTGTGACCAAAGGCGAGCACACTAACCATTTAGCCATGAAGCCGACATGGAACGGATATCACAAAAGGATTTTCTTACTAAACAACCAGGTTGTACAGAAAAACAACTATGTTCACATTTGTTTTGGACGCCAGATGTCAATCCTGATCACTGTCCCAACCTTCACTTTTGCACGACACAAAATTTCAACATTAGTTTAGACAAGGAACGAGTTACTCAACAAGCCCTATTTTAGCGTCAATAGATGCGGAGTTACATGAAGATAAGAACCACACTAATAACTCATATACCGCCAGAACGATGACCAGTTCCCTTTTCAATCTCAACGCCTCAATTTGTTGCCATCGAAGTTATTTGATAAATACAAAAAATTAATTTAATGAACACAGTGATCAATCAATCAATCAATCAATCTGGCAATCCCTAATTCCTCTTCCTATAAACGAATATTTGGTTCGATTTGTCCTCTTAAAGTCCAACTTTATCTTCATCTCTCTCTCTCTCTCTCTCTCTCCTGTATATATATATATATATACATACAGGGTGTTAGGTGTATACGTGCAGATATTTATTGTAGCAATAGAGAACGATGTGACGAACCACTATATATCAAACTTTTAGTAATCCTCGGAAGTTATTTTCGAGAGCAAAGGGGTACGATGTTTTTAGAATAGGTAGTATGCCTTGTTCTGGTGAATGAATAGCTTTCCTTTGATAACAGGCAAGTCACGCGCCATCCCTGCCAAACTGGTTTCTGTTCTGTTTATGTTTAAGAGCAAATGTGCTACTGTGACAGCTGAGCGCTCCCTATTCCATGCCACGAGATGTTACGTAATATACTTGCCAAACTGGTTTTATGTTTACGAGCAACTGACCTACGGTAACAGCTGAAGGCTACCAGTCTACAACATGTTACGTTACATTATCGCCAGACTGGTTTGTTGTTGTTAGTATTTAGTTTCCGTCTTAGGGGTTTCAGACAACACTAGTTATCGGTTTCGGACCCTGGAGATGTATTGAATTCTCAGCGTTAATACTGGTTCATTTGCTGTTACGTCCTTTAGGGGATAGGGATATCTGTGGTCGTCAGCCCTGTGGTCTAGTGAGTATGGAAATGACCTGAAAACCTGTGCCGGTGCGCGACCTGTACGAGCGTGTGATATAATTATTGGTTGGGATACGCACGCCGGGACGTGAAATGCGGTACGATCCCCGTTGTGCATTGCGTAAAGGTAGAAGAAGGAAGACAGTTCCTTGCGCCAACGAACAAATGCATGGCATAGGATATCCATATGAGTAGAATCAGAATTGAATTATCGAAGCACATCGAACGTTTTGTTTCAAACGAAAAATGGACATATTATACAACTAAGTAAATTAAACGTACCTACATTTCGTGCTTCCTGCCTGGTTGAGTGGCTAAAACGGTTGAGGTGCCAGCCTTTTGACTCCAACTTCGCATGTTCGAACCTGGCCCCGTGCAGTGGTATCTGAAGGTGCTCAAGTACGTCAGCCTCGTGTCGGTATATTTACTGGTACACCGAGCTCGATAGCTGCAGTCGCTTAAGTGCTACCAGTATCCAGTATTCGGGAGATAGTGGGTTCGTACCCCACTGTCGGTAGCCCTGAAGATGGTTTTCCGTGGTTTCCCATTTTCACACGAGGCAAATGCTGGGGCTGTACCTTAATTAAGGCCATGGTTGCTTCCTTCCCACTCCTAACCCTTACCTGCCCCGTCATCGCTATAATACCTATCTGTGTCGGTGCGACGTTAAGCAACTTGTCATTCGAGCCAAGACACCACTGTGGTTCAGAATATCCTCTGGTGCTTAAACATACGTTCACGGAGGTCATCCGAAGTGGTTACCTCAGTTCGGTATACTTTGTTTCTCATGTCCCCCCAGGCATAACAATCCACTGGAATAAGGGCTGGCCAATTGATAGTTCCACATCGTCCTGTCTGCCGTTGAGGAAATGTCTGCACCATCGTGTAAAATCCACGTGGTTCGGCGTAGTCGAAGCGACACGTCCTCTGAAAGCTCCAGTAACGTACTGTATCTACTGTACAGGAGCAAGATAACATTAATAAAAAGATGTAACCGACCTCCAACTACACCCATCCTGATATTAATTTGAACCGGTGCTGGAAACTGCCTTGTCCTATTGAATGGGGATATTCCACAGCTCATGAGTGGGATATAGTGGGTTCCAACCCCTCTGTCGGCAGCCCTAAAGGTGGTTTACTGTTGGTTTTCCATGTTCACACCAGGCAAATGCTGGGGCTGTAACGTCATGAATGCAACGATCGCTTCCTTTCCCGTCCCATCGTCATCATAAGGAAAGCTACACCGATCAAATTTATGCAAGTAAGGTGATTGGTACCGGTCTGAGTGTCTGAGACCGTTGAGGTCCTTATCTTCCGACCTCCAACTTGGCAGGTTCAATCTTGGCTCAGTCTGATGATATTTGATGGGGCACACATACGTCAGTCTCGTGTCGTAGAAATACTGGCACGTAAATGAACTCCTGCGATATGAAATTTCGTCACCTCAGCGTCTCAGAAAACGGTATAAATAGTATGTGGGACGTAAAGCAAAATAACGCTAATAAAAAGACGATTGGTCAAAGAGACAGACTTCCCACTGCATCCATCCAGATATTAATTGAGAGCCGGTGCTAGAGGTTGCCTTGGTATACTAAATATTAAACACTCCTTCTATAAAAATTGCCTCATGTGTCACTAATACACTTGACAGAAATTCTGGATTGAGAGCTTGATCAATTAACCAGCGGCAGAAATCCACTCTTAAGTCATCACCGAGCTTGATAGTAGCAGTCGCTAAAGTTCGAACAGTATCCAATATTCGGGATGTACTGGCTTCGAATCCCTCTGTCGGCAGCTTTAAAGATGATTTTCCGTGGTTTTTCGTGTTCACACCAGGAAAATGCTAGGGCTGTACCTTAATTAAGACCACGGTTGCTTCCTTCCCGATCCTAGTCCTTAGTTATATCTGTCGCCATAAAACCTATCTGTGTCGGTGCGACGCACCGATACAGATAGGTCTTATAGGACGATGGGATAGCAAAGGCCTAGGAGTTGGAAGGAGGCGGCCGTGGCCTTAATTAACGTACAGCCCTAGCATTTGCCTGGTGTGAAAATGGGAAACCACGGAAAACCATCTTCTGGGCTGCTGAGAGTGGGATTCGAACCCATTATCTCCGGGATGCAAGCTCTCAGCCATGCGTCTCTAACCGCACGGCCAACTCGCCCGGTAATAATAATAATAATAATAATAATAATAATAATAATAATAATAATAATAATAATATTTTTTGCTGCCGGGCAGAGTGGCTCAGACGGTTGAGGCGCTGGCCTTCTGACCCCAACTTGGCAGGCTCGATCTTGGCTCAGTCCGATGGTATTCGAAGATGCTCAAATAAGTCAGCCTCGTGTCGGTAGATTTACTGGCGCGTAAAAAGAACTCCTGCGAGACTAAATTGCAGCACCTCAGCGCCTCCAGAAACAGTAAGAGTAGTTAGTGGGACGTAAAGGAAATAACATTACCGGTATTATTATTAACAAGTCATTAGGAGCTGAAAGGCAGGGAAGAAAATAGTAAAATATGCGTGGTGTAGGAGGAAACAAGATGAAATGTACTTCACCCGTGCCTACATCGCTCGCAGTAGTTTACTACAGGATAGTATGCGTAAGACCAGAACCAGGTCTCTTTGCGATGAGTCAGGTGTATATTCGTATTGTGGTTAGCACTAGAGGACAAAGTGTGACAAACAGGTTTTGTGTATAAACATCAAACATGCACATCGACAGACACACACACGCAATGTACCCAAACCAGTACAGTGTAGAATGAAGAACTGCCATGCTGTGTTCAAGGTCAATATCTAGCGTTTTAACAAGCACGTCTTCCGTGTGTTGTGTTCAGCTTGCGCCACGTACAAGGCAATCGCGAACTGAAACTCTAGATTTATAATTTTTGTTACCGGTACTTCAATTTTTCTGCTCGGATTTATGAGAATATCGAACTATCGAGACTCAAAATACTACATCGATTGAGAACTGAACTCCCAACTCAATACGCTGCAGAAATGGTGTAACATCTGACATACCAATGTGAAACACGTAGCAATTGTTCAAGTGACCTCCCTGGACTACTCTGCAGGCTTCACTTCTCCGTACCCGGCGAGTTGGCTATACGGTTAGGAGCGCACAGCTGTGAGCTCGCATCCGGGAGATTGGGGCTTCGAACCCCAATGTCGGCAGCCCTGAAGATGGTTTTCCGTGGTTTCCCAAGTTCACACCAGGCATTGCGGGGGTTGAACCTTAATTAAGGCCACGACCACTTTCTTACCATTCCTAGGCCTTTCTTGTCCGATTGTCGCCATAAGACCTCTCTGTGTTGGTGCGACGTAAAGCAACTAACAAAAGAAAATCACTTCTCCGAATCCAGTCTTCCGTAATATCCATTGGAGATCTGGCGGGCCAATTGATGGGTCCATGTCGTCCTATTCGCCATAGACCAAAGGACTGATCCAAATGATCACGCAGTAAGCGGCTTATATCAGGTGGTGGACCATCGTGTAAAAACCACATGTTTCGGCGTAGTCGAAACGGAGCGTCCTCTGAAAGCTCTAATAACGTACCTATAAGGAACTCCAGGTAAGATACCCCTATGAACTGTGCAGGTAAGATGATGATAATAATGTCATTGGCTTTACGTCCCACTAACTACTTTTCACGGTTTTCGGAGACGCGGATTTGCAGGAACTTAGTACCACAGGAGTTCTTCACGTACCAGTAAATCTACTGACACAAGGCTGACGTATTTGAGCACCTTGTCAAGACTGGACTCAGAAGGCCAGTGCCTCAACCGTCTGAGCCGCTAAGCCCGGCAAGATGATTGGTGCAGCACTGCGTAAAGTGCTGGCCTTCTGAACCCAACTTGGGAGGCTTGGTCTTGGCTCAGTCCGGTGGTATTTGAAGGTGCTCAAATACGTCAGTCTCGTGTCTGTAGATTTATTTGCATTAAAAAATACTGCGATAAAAAATTCTGGCATTTCAGCGTCTCCGACAACCGTGCAAATTAGTTAGTGGAACGTAAAGATATCATTATTATTATTATTATTATTATTATTAGTAGTAGTAGTAGTAGTAGCAGTAGTAGTAGTGGTAGTAGTAGTAGTAGTAGCAGTAGTAGTAGTAGTAGTAATATTATTTTTACGGAAGTTCTAATTAAACGGGTCCATTACAGTCATCATTTTACCTATCGGTACTTACTGTTCAGTAATAAGCCTTCCGTCCGCCTCTGTGGTGCAGTGGTTAGTGTGATTAGCTGCCACCCCCGAAGCTGGGGTTCGATTTCCAGCTCTGACAAGAAATTTGAAAAGTGGTACGAGGGCTGGAACGGGGTCCACTTAGCCTCGGGAGGTCAAATGAGTAGAGGTGGTCCGATTTCCAACTCAGCCATCCTGAAAGTTGTTTCCCGTAGTTCCCCCTTCTCCAGGCAAATGCCGGGATGGTACCTAACTTAAGGCCACGGCCGCTTCCTTCCCTCTTCCTTGTCTATCCTTTCCAATCTTCCCATACCCCCGCAAGGCCCCTGTTCAGCATAGCAGGTGAGGCCGCCTGGGTGAGGTACTGGTCATTCTCCCCAGTTGTATCCCCGATCCAATGTCTCACGCTCCAGGACACTACCCTTGAGGCGGTAGAGGTGGGATCCCTTGCTGAGTCCCATGAAAAACCAACCCTGGAGGGTAAACAGATTAGGAAAAAGAAGAATAAGCCTTCTATTAGAAATGCCCGGCGGCAATTCCACAGTAGGTCTTTTTCCTTCGAGCAATGTTCACGATGGATGCAACTACGGTTTTTGAAATTTGTCTCATTAATAACAATTTCACTGAATACTTATAGCCTTTTCTTTCAGTGTCCACCGTCCTTTCAATGACCTAAAAAGTTTATGAATAAGCATAGACAACCCGCATTGTCTATTGTCAGAAATTCATCGCAGACTGTCGCAATAACAGCACAGAAATGTTGCGCCCATATTTCATTTACTTATTAACCATTTCCTTTCATTTTGTCAGCTTGGATCACTGAGTAATGCCATTGACGTCTTAAAAATCGTACACAAATACACAACACTTGATTCGCACGTATGTGCTTGTACGGATCTTCGACGTCACTGTAAGGATTCTGTGTATTTTTCACACAGAGTACCCTACACCGGTTTTCGAGTACAGCAAGTGACCTGGCACGTGAGTCATCCTCTTCTACTTGCCAAGCCTTTAGGGGAAGTGCACAACAACATGTGTTGGCCTGCGATAAGAAACAGGTTCAACAAGCCCTATACTCGGCTACTGTACTTCCGCTACGCGTGGACAGAATGACATCACCGGCGTATCCTGCTACGGCCGTTCAAAACACATTAGGTCCTGAAATATTTGGCTCAGTTATGGGCAAACTAATAGGACAAGGTAAAAAGTACATAGCATATATTATGAGATGTATTTTTCTTAGCCGACTAGCTTAATATCTGCACGTATACACCTAACACCCTGTATATATATATATGTGTGTGTGTGTGTGTGTGTGTGTGTGTGTGTGTGTGTGTGTGTGTGTGTGTGTGTGTGTGTGTGTGTGTAGAAGAGAAGTCGGTCTGAAAATAGGCCAGAATTAATGTGGCACTTCCAAACATCTCACAAACTTAAAACTCGCTACCAGAGTAGATAATAAACTCAGGATCCCTAGAAAAATCGAAAGTTCCAAAAAGTCCCCGTGGGGAACAGACTGGGGGTTTCCAAATTTGCGGCTCGGCATAAGAACGCATGTGTAAGCATTTGTTTCACCCTGTGAGGTATATTCTTTCCAAAGCAATGACCTATAGGTTTCATGGGCTTATTATATTTTAGCAAGTTGCTTTACGTCGTATGGACACATGGTTCTTATGGCTACGATGGGATAGGAAGGGGCTAGGAATGGAAAGGAAGCGTCCATGGCCTTAATTAAGGAAAACCACGGAAAACCATCTTCAGGGCTGCCGACAGTGGGATTCGAACCCACTATCTCCCGATTACTGGATACTGGCCGAATTTAAGTGACTGCAGCTATTGAGCTCGGTTCTGTGTGCTTATTTTTAATTTTAATTTTTGTTATTGGTTTAACGTCGCACTAACTCATCGAAGATTTTCGGCGACGGAAGGGTGGAAGATTGGGAAGGTAGCGGCCGTGGCTTTCATTAAGGTACAGCCCAAGCATTTGCCTGGTGTGAAAATGAGAAATCACGCAAATCATCTCCAGAGCTGCCCACAGTGGGGTTCGAACCCACTATCTCCCGAATGCAAGCTCATAGCTGCGCGACCCTAACCGCACAAATAAGTGAAAACTGGACCCAAATTGCACCCTATTCAAAATTTCTAACGCAATCTAATGCGTAAATAGGGGAGATAGGAGAAAATGTCATAGGACCAACGATGTAGAGCTCTAAAATTAGCCTCTCATGACGCAATCCGTTTGTCGATATGACTTACCGTTTAGGAGCAGTTAATCTCGGAATGAAGGTCTGCACTTACAAATATGCATATACATTCGTATATCTGGCAGAAGGCAAGAGAGGGTTCAATTTTGGTCAAAAGTCTCCCACTCGATTGTATCTCGCAGTAGACATGAGTGCCCGCAATTATAAGCAAAATTCCCCAACAGCATTGTGACTGGCAGTTGGCAAAGTGGCTTGCTGTTATAATGGCTACTCTCCCACTCGAATTGTAACTGGCATTAGCAAAATGGGCCTGTCATTATAATGATAACACCACAACTCAAATTTGACTGGCATTAAGAAAAGGGGATTGCCATTGTTATGAAAATTCCCCAAATCGATTGTGACTGGCAGTGGGCACTGTGGCCTGCTGGTATAATGGAAACTCCCCAACTCGATTGTGAATGGCGGTAGGCAAATTAGCCTGCCGTTATAGAAGAAACCTCCGAAATCGATTGTTAATAGCAGTGGAAAAGGCCCCCTGTCATTATCTTCACAACTCCACAACTCGCACCTTGCATGGGAAAGTACGTATGGGGGCTTCCCCATGGTGTTCCTCGGATAACGCTAAGAGACAAGCAGTTTAATAAAATCTTATTCACCGCATGTACAGTAGTTTACGTAGAACTCCGTATACATCGTAGAATAACGTAGCGAAGCATGGTCACATTTGCTGGTATTAAAATAAAACTATATATATTTTTTTATTTTACTTTTCGGAACTCCATTCCTCTACTAATGCCATTCCAGGTCATCTCTCGGCTGCCAGCTCAGACATACCACTTAGTCAAGCTGTTCATTTCCTTACTCTCAAGGCTTCCCAGCCGAAAGTTTGCAACAACTGTTTTGTCGGAAATGACACCCAATACATCGTGCTGCTTTTCTTTGGATGATTTCTACTTTTCGAATTTAATGATACCCCATGAAGAATATATTCCTGGTTCAAAATCTGACACATCATATGATTCAGACCAAAGTACGTCAACCTGAGTTATTAGTTTTATTATTTTGTAGAATGCAGAAAATATTACAGTAGGAAATGGAATCATAAAGGGAGTAGATTAGTATTGTTACTCGTGCAGTAGAATAACTAACTATGACAGGCTAGCAAAGAAGGCCTTTCTAAAGGAAATAAATTTACTCACTCCGATCACCAGGGCTTTGTATGGGAATGGAACATAAACAATAGCTAGCTAAGGAAGAGAATAGAATATTTTGAAATGTGGTGTTAATTTTGTATTCTGCTTTACGTCACACCGACACAGACAGGTCTTATGGCGACGGTGGGATAGGAAAGGCCTAGGAGTGGGAAGGAAGTGGTCGTAGCCTTAATTAAGGTACAGCCCCAGTATTTGCCTGGTATGAAAATGGGAAACCACGGAAAGCCATCTTCAAGACTGCCGACATTGGGGCTCGAAACCACTATCTCCCAGATGCTCTATAAATCTTTCTTGCCCTCTTGTATCCATCTCGTTGTTGGCTTTTTCTCCCAAAGGTACTTCAATAATTGTTTAGTCAATCTATTATCATCCATTCTATAGATATTTCCCAAAAATAGGAATATCTTTTTTTCTTATTGTTTCTGTTACATTTTCTGTTCTGGTATATTTCCTTATTAATTCTTATTTTCACCGGGCGAGTTGGCCGTGCGCGTAGAGGCGCGCGGCTGTGAGCTTGCATCCGGTAGATAGTAGGTTCGAATCCCACTATCGGCAGCTCTGAAGATGGTTTTCCGTGGTTTCCCATTTTCACACCAGGCAAATGCTGGGGCTGTACCTTAATTAAGGCCACGGCCGCTTCCTTCCAACTCCTAGGCCTTTCCTGTCCCATCGTCGCCATAAGACCTATCTGTGTCGGTGCGAAGTAAAGCCCCTAGCAAAAAAATTCTTATTTTCCACTGTTCTGTTGTTTTTATTGGACCTAATATTTTTCTCGTGATTCTTTCTTTCTATTACTTCAAATTTATCTGAAGTATAGTTCATAACTAGATTCTTACTTACATTTATTTATCGATTTATTTATTAATTTATTTATTTATTTATTTGTCGATTTAATTTATTTATTTATTTATTTATTTATTTATTTATTTATTTATTTATTTATTTATTTATTTATTAAGGCAACTGAGATAAATCTCATTTCTTCAGCGGAGTTTAATTATCATATCCTGTAAAACATGTGGCAATTACATTGTGTTGCTCGGTAGTGTTGTACTTAGAGTACGTTACGTGATATTCCAAAACACCAAACTTTCCTCAGTCTCCTCACAAGAGCGGTGAGGCAGAGTTCAACTTCCTCTCTTATTTTAATTTCATGCAAATGGATACACTCTTCGAGCACTGCGCACTTATCTACATATGTTGCTGTTGTTTGTACTTTGTTTTTCCAAGTCCGCTCAGACTACTTTAGTTTAATGTAGACAGACGTGCAGAGGTTTCAACTGAGTCTTCGTTCTCCTTTGCTCATTTTACTTAGCGATTGTTGTGTAAAGGCGGGGAACAGAATTATCAGGCTGTCATAAAAACAATAATCGAAGGGAGAAGAATTCAGACCACTGAATGAATTTGAATTGAATTGAATTTATTGAATGATGATGATTTACATGCCACTGGGGCTGAAAAGCACCTTTATGCGGCGTATAACACAAGACAGGTTTATGAACACACTAAATATATTTTATAATATTAAATTGAACATTAAACTTTAAAAAATTAAAATACGGATAACAAATCCAAAAAAATTAAAACATAAATTATATAAGAAGTAAGAAAGTATATCCTTGAACCTATTTAATATTTTAGACTACAAGAATCTAAAGAATATAAAACTAAAACAGAAACAATTTTCTTAGAAATACACATATTTCTGATTGTTAGACACAAGAATGCCTGATCTCAGCCGCTTGCGTACTCCTCCAGGAAGATAGATGTTAAGGACTGCTTTAGTTGGGTACAGTTAGTGTTATTTGCGAAACGGTGAAGATTAAAGACATTAAAGATACGGGATAAAGATAAGAGAATAATGTAGATGGCAGCAGGATCAGAAGGACACTGAAAGATAGATAGATAGATAGATAGATAGATAGATTTATCATCAACAGATTATTTACCTAATTACGGATGATTCAATAAAACAATGTAGCCTATACAACAAACCAAACCAAACCAAACCCCATGGCACTACAGCCCTTGAAGGACCTTGGCCTACCAAGCGACCGCTGCTCAGCCCGAAGGCCTGCAGATTACGAGGTGTCGTGTGGTCAACACGACGAATCCTCTCGGCCGTTATTCTTGGCTTTCTAGACCGGGGCCGCCATCTCACCGTCAGATAGCTCCTCAATTCTAATCACGTAGGCTGAGTGGACCTCGAACCAGCCCTCAGGTCCAGGTAAAAATCCCTGACCTGGCCGGGAATCGAACCCGGGGCCTCCGGGTAAGAGGCAGGCACGCTACCCCTACACCACGGGGCCGGCCTATACAACAAACGAGCCTCAAATAAATAAAACTAATTTTCTAAAATAATTCCCAGTTCAAACTAAACCTAGAGACGTTTCTATATATAATGACAACACCTTAATTAAATAAAAGCGAATCTACTTAAATAATTGTGATGATTAAACTAAATCTAGAGACATACACGTATTTATATAGGGTGGTCGGGGGCAGCGTGAGTCATTTGTATGAGTGTTAGAGCATTGGTTATACTGATAAGTGAATTAAAATAATACGTCGATATCTTGCACCGTTGTCCCCTTGTGAGTGGGGGTGGTAGAATAACATCCACGCTATCCCCTGCCTGTCGTAAGAGGCAACTATAGGAGCCCCAGGGGCTCTGAACTTTGGAGTGTGGTTAGGCGACCACGGGGCTCTTAGCTGAGTACTGACACTGCTTCCCCTTTTGTGCCAGGCCCCTCACTTTCAACTATCCTATCCGACCTCTCTTGGTCAACTCTTGTTCTTTTCCGATCCCGACGCTATTAAGTTTCCGAGGCCTAGGGAGTCTTTCATTTTCACGCCCTTCGTGGCCCTTGTTTTCCTTTGGCCGATATTTTAATTTTTCGAAGTGTCGGATCCCTTCCGTTTTTTCCCTCTGATTAGTGTTGTGTAGAGGATGATTGCCTAGTTGTACTTCCTCTTAAAACAATAATCACCACCACAACGTCCGACTCGTTGGCTGAATGGTCAGCGTACTGGCCTTCGGTTCAGAGGGTCCCGGGTTCGATTCCCGGCCGGGTCGGGGATTTTAACCTTAACTGGTTAATTCCATTGGCCCGGGGGCTGGGTGTTTGTGCTGTCCCCAACATCCCTGCAACTCACACACCACACATAACACTATCCTCCACCACAATAACACGCAGTTACCTAAATATGGCAGATGCCGCCCACCCTCATCGGAGGGTCTGCCTTACAAGTGCTGCAATCGGCTAGTAATAGCCACACGAAATTATTATTATTACCACCACAACCACCTCGCATAGTTGTCACTGAATCAGCTGCTGAAGTTAGCCGATCAGATCACTTCGCGGGTGAATTCAAAATAGCTTTAGGATGCGGTGTTGCTAAATCTCCACATTGCTTGGCCGGGCCTGAGAGTCACGCCGCGAAATGAGTATCAAACACTAACACACGGTAGGTTTCAGCCAGTGTCACCGTAGCGTGCTTGCTGTGGGGCAAGCCTATCAGAAGGGGGTGCTTGTTCAAATCCCTCCCCTGGAGAAGTTTATTTCTTCTATTGGCGCTCTCAAACCGGTCACAGCCACATGCAGATGTAGCAACACCTCCTCGGAAAGCCCATTTGAATTCGCCCGCGAAGCGATATGATTGGCTAAATTCAGCAGCTGACACAGTGGCAATGGTGCGAGATACCGAATTATTTATTCCCCAGTATTTATCTGTGTTCGTATATCTGGTTTACGTTGTTTTCGACCTTCCTGTATATATTTTACAAAGACGGTCTTACATTCTTGAGGTCGTTGACGCACGTCTAATTTTATATGGACCGAGCTCGATAGCTGCAATCGCTTAAGTGCGGCCAGTATCCAGTAATCGGGAGATAGTGGGTTCGAGCCCCACTGTCGACAGCCCTGAAGATGGTTTTCCGTGGTTTCCCATTTTTACACCAGGCAAATGCCGGGACTGTACCTTAATTAAGGCCACGGCCGCTTCCTTCCAATCCCTAGGCCTTTCCTATCCCATCGTCGCCATAAGACATATCTGTGTCGGTGCGACGTAAAGCAAATAGCAAAAAAAAAAATAATAATAATTATGTGGGGGTGAGTGAAATGGGTCAAATGATTCACCCGTAGAACGCAGAACTCATTGGGTCTCATGTACCTTACACTGCCGGGCTGAGTAACTCGGACCGTAGAACGCTGGCCTTCTGAGCCCAACTTGGCAGGTTCGATCCTGGCTCAGTCCGGGGGTATTTGAAGGTGCTCAAATACATCAGCCTCGTATCGTATATTTACTGGCACGTAAAATAATTCCCGAGGGACAAAATTCCGGCATCTCGGCGTCTCCTAAAACCGTAAAATTAGTTAGTGGGACGTAAAATCTATAACAATATTATTAAACCGTACACTGTCGCCTATAGGTGATGGTATAAAACCCTCTTCCTTCGCTAGCATTGATCATTACTAGTGCATGCAGTTTGTTATCATACGAAACTGAAGATATTCTGATTAACAAATTGCTCTACTGCACGGAAAAGCATTAGAATCATGGATATGTTTTTGGACTTAGCGGACAAGTAAGCTAGTACAGATTATCTGGTTGTTCCCCTCCTAGTAGTCTCTTACAACAGGCAAAGAGCCATTTCACTTTTTAACTTTATTATTAAGATTTTTGTCTTTATTACTATTACATTTATAACTATTATTATTGTTACCGACATTTCGTGGTGGGCAGAGGTGAAAGAAGGGTCGATATAAGACAGTCAAAAGAGCAATTTAAAACTTTAACATTAGAGTTATATTTCCTTCTCCTTTCTTTTTCTTAACAGGTGTTAAATTTTAAGAAAACAATTCGGTAAGCGATAAAACAAGAATTTAAGGGTACAGAACTAGCTCGTTAGCTTAGGTACAAAGTTCGAAAAGTCAACAAATTGCCAAATAACAATCTGAGCTTAGAGCTCCCATATTTACAACTTTACGTTACACCCTACTGCCCCATTCACACAATAGTCAAGGAGACGGACCTCCCAATTTCTTTTACACCAAGGTAAGAGCCTTCTTGCTCTACAAGTTTGTCTAGAAGATTACTTTCTAAACCTCATAACATTATAGGCTTCCAAAGGCACCATTCAACTTTTACATTAATAAACAGAGGGTCTTTGCTCTATAAAATTCACATTTTAGAAAATTGAAGTTATATTATTAAAGATTGGAAACATTCCCCTCGAGCTAGCTTGCAAAAACTATCACTTAGTTAAACGAGGACCGCCATTACCTTGAGCAGATGGACGTCTCGACGATGAACGAGGCACCCCCGCCTCCCTTTACAATCACACACACTAGACTGGAGCGAAGAATAAGACCACCTGCCTCGAAAAATGTGCCAGCTTCTATACGCGAAAGGAAGGCTCCAGAAAACTCTGGCCTAAAGCCTGACACACCCCTAATTTTCATTGGGTAATTAAATAGATACAAGACAATGCTTATTGGCTGAAAAATAAATATCCAAAGTTTTCTATTGGTCAACATTTGAAGTTGGCGGGCAGAGATAGAAGTGTTGTAAACTTTAAAGCACCAAAAACAAAGAATAATCAATTCAGTTTAAGAAACCTATGAATACAAAATTTTAGTTACAAGAGGAATTTTTCTCAAGTAATAATGTTATTAGAAGAGTTGTGTGTATAAGAAACAGTGTCCTGTAAATATGTAAACAATATAATGAGTGAATAAATACTACTACTACTACTACTACTACTACTACTACTACTACTACTACTACTACTACTACTACTTAATAATTTGTGTACCGGGCGGTACACCTCTACTCTGTTTATTTAAAAGTTGCGCCAGTTGAAACTCCTCTTCTGGAGGAAGGTTGAACTTTATCTATTCTATTAATTCTCTACTTTCTCAGAAGATGTCACCACGTGGAAAATTTTGAGTTTTTGAACTGTGTCACTTTTGATGTGTTTTTGTTTCGCTTGAAGTAAGAAGTGTGAACTTTCTCTTCTAGAGGACACTACTGAAGATCAACAATAGTGCGACCTAGTGCGGAGTTAAAGAACTATTTTGTTGGAGAAATTTTTATTTCAAAAGTTTGTTTCTTGTTAAATTTCTTTCTGTTATTGTTTAAGTTGGCTGTATACCCCTCTTTTTCCCCTTAGTTTGGATCTAGCCAATCCCGAATTTCTTTAATTAATTTTCCACCAATAATGTGTTTCTTTTTCCTCTATGTAGGGGTTTCTTTTCCCGAACCAATAAAGATTTTGTGGGAGGGTGTTTTCTTTCCCCTAACGCCTAGAATCTTCCGCGAGAGGATATAAACTGCTGATTTTAGGGTCTCTGGGCCACTTCTGTTCCATCTTTCAGTGTATTAAGTACATAGCAGGAGGCGGGAAGCGCCTCTTTCTTCTTCAGCCGTTCAACTCCAGGTAATGGCCTATTAATAACTTCTTTTCTTGCTAGGTCGGCAGTTTAACACTCGCGGCGGGTTCGAAGCATTTCCATCATGTAACCTTTTCCTAAAATGTAATTACTCTTTTCATCTTTTTCTTGTAAGGCTACATATTGGGATAGAGAGTGCTAACCCTCTCGAGCTCCCACTCACATTTGTTTTGAGGTGAACTTATTTTCTCAAACTATTCTTCGTTTATGTAATGTAAAGTGTTCTTCTCTAAGTCACCTCTGTAGTATGGGATTAGCCCTTGCGTTAGCGGCCCAGAGCCAGATTAGGTTTTAAAAAAAACAAAGTGTATTAGGAGTGCAAGATCGCCTCCTCTCAAATTGTTATTTTAGAGGTCATGTAATCAACCTTCTTTTCATGTAATAGACCTCTGTAGATTGGGTATTTTACCCCTGTGAATACGTCCTTAAAGGACAGCTTGAAGGTAGAGTTTGGTTTGGCCTTTGAGAGGCTTAAATTTTAAGAGCGGATCGCTCTTTTGAAAATGGAGTGTCATATGCCTCGTGGAGGCTTTTCTGTGTAATTCGGAGCCAGGGGCTCCTAGGGATGAATGGGGTTTTCTGCCCCTCTGTTAAAACTTGTGTTTGTGGTAAAACTGAGCTGATCGCAGAAGTCAGGGCGTGAAGCCCAAAACCTGTAAATATTGTATCTCCCCTTGTTTTGCTACATTGTACCTGCCATGTCTGTTATTGCTTTGTTTTTGAAAAGAAAATATAACCTAGTTAAATTTTAAATTAATTTTACATTAACTTTGATTCCGTAGTTTGAAACCCATTCACGCCCGCACCTTCTTACGCCTCTACCTACCACGGATATCTCCGTAACAATTTGTATAGTCAATCTTCACACCAGAGGGCATAACATAAATTTATAGTAGAGACATCTGTAGGGAAATGTCCAAACTTCTAGTATTAGTTGTTGCGCGTTTTAGTTGTAGATGGCATCCTTCAAGGCGCTTAATTTGAATGAACGGGGCGGGTGTACCTCCCGGTACAATTATTATTATATTTTTACACCATTTGTGGAGCGCGATGTAACTTATTTTTAGCTGATGTTAATTTTTTCCTTTCCCAATATCTCTTCATTTGGGCACTTAACATTTTCTTCCGTTCTTCAGCCCACGACTGATTGGTCCTCAGCAAAATGATGGTTGTTGACTGCTTTTTTGAAATGGAGTCCATCTTGAACAATTTCCTGTGGGCTGCCCATTTCTTTAAGATCTTTTTCTGTTTCGCTAAGCCAGTTGTCTTTGACTTTGATTGAGAGAGCAAGGTTGAGTCTGTCATTGTTCATTCTGAGAAATTAGCCATAGAACTTTAATCGCATTTTCCTAATGGTGTCGGGTGATCTTTTCAGAATGCTGATAAAGCTCCCGAGATTTCCGTTGCTTTCTTCACCGAGCCAGATGTTGCTATTACATATTTCCGGACCAAAGATTTTCCTCTATATTTTCCTCTGCTGTTTCTCTGGATATTTAATTAATATGTGATCTGCCACCAATTATCAAGGTTTCCGAGGCGTACAGAGCTTCAAGTTTGACAACTGAATTGTAATGTCTTAATTTTGCGTCCCTGGATTTTGATGTTTTGTTGTATCTGTTCCACATGAGACTTTAAGCCTTCTGTAATTTTAAGATCACCTCCTTATTTGCTGCACGATTCAAGCCTGTTGGCTGAATCACTTTTCCCAGGTACTTGAACTTATTCACTTACTTTTATTACGGAATACGGTCGTTCTGAATTTACTAAGTTAGGTTTTAGTAATCTTTTCTTATATTTATCGTTAGCAAAAATTATTATTGGAAACATCCTTAATATCGATTTCATATAAAGGGTCAGTATCATTATTAATTTTACCTCCGCTTGACGTCCAGAATCAGTATGTTGTTCAGTCTTCAGTCCTAAGGCTGATTGGATCCTCAACAGCTCGGCCATCAGCTGTCATAGATGGCCTAGGCATCACTGAAGAGGCGTACTAGGGAAATGAGGAGTGAGGTAGTTTCCCGTTGCTTTCCTCACTGAGCCAGAAGTTGCTATTACATATCAGTCTGCCAAGAGCACTGAAATGCATGCACCAACCGACCCTATGAGCAACATTTTCACACCATTCATAGCAGGGCCTCTTCTGCGAACCATGTGACCTTACCGCGGTGGGGAGGCTTGCGTGTCCCAATGATGCAGATAGCCGAGCCGCAGGTGCAACCATATCGGATGGGTATCTGTTGAGAGACCAGACCAACGAATGGTTCATCGAAAGGGGGTAGCAGCCTTTCGATAGTTGCAAGGGCGGCAGTCTAGATGATTGACTGATACGGCCTTGTAATAATACTCAACATGGCGTAACTGTGTTGATACTGTTACACGGCTGAAAGCAACGGGAAACTACAGCCGTAACTACCTCTCGAGGACATGCAGCTCTCTCTGTATGAATGATGTACTGATGATGGCTTCCTCCCGGGTAAAATATTCCGGAGGTAAACTAGTCCCCCATTCGGATCTCCGGGTAGGGACTACACGAGAGGGGGCGATCATCAGGAAGATGGATACCGACATTCTGCGAATCGGAGCGTGGAATGTTAGAAGTTTGAGTCGTTGTAGTAGGTTAGAGAACCTGAAAAGGGAGATGGATAGGCTAAAGTTAGATGTAGTTGGTATAAGTGAAGTACGTTGGCAGGAAGAACAAGATTTTTGGTCAGGCGACTACCGAATTATCAACACAAAATCAAACAGGGGAAATGCAGGAGTTGGCTTAATAATGAATAAGAAAATAGGGCAGCGGGTAAGCTACTACGACCAGCATAGTGAAAGAATTATTGTCGTCAAGATAGACACCAAACCAATGCCCACCACAATAGTGCAGGTCTATATGCCTATTAGTTCAGCGGATGATGAAGAAATCGAAAGAATATATGAGGAGATAGAAGATTTAATACAATATGTAAAAGGTGACGAGAATCTAATTGTGATGGGAGACTGGAATGCAGTGGTAGGCCAAGGAAGAGAAGGTAATACAGTAGGAGAATTTGGATTGGGACAAAGGAACGAAAGAAGAAGTCGGCTGGTTGAATTCTGCACTGATCATAATTTAGTCCTTGCTAATACTTGGTTCAAACACCACAAACGACGGCTGTATACGTGGACGAGACCTGGAGACACTGGAAGGTATCATATAGACTTCATTATGATTAGGCAGAGATTCAGAAACCATGTGTTGGATTGCAAAACTTTCCCAGGAGCAGACGTGGACTCTGACCATAACTTGTTGGTCATAAAATGCCATCTGAAGTTGAAGAAATTGAAGAAAGGAAAGAATGCAAAAAGATGGGATCTAGACAAGTTGAAAGAAAAGAGTGTGAGGGATTGTTTCAAGAAACATGTTGCACAAGGACTAAATGAAAAGGCTGAAGGAAACACTATAGAGGAAGAGTGGAGAGTCATGAAGAATGAAGTCAGTAGGGCTGCTGAAGAAATGTTAGGAAGGAAGAAAAGATCAACTAAGAATCAGTGGATAACTCAGGAGATACTAGACCTGATTGATGAACGACGAAAATACAAGAATGCTAGAAATGAAGAGGGCAGAAAAGAATACAGGCGATTAAAGAATCAAGTGGATTGAAAGTGCAAGGTAGCTAAGGAAGAATGGCTGAAGGAGAAGTGCAAGGATGTCGAAGACTGTATGGTCCTGGGGAAGGTAGATGCTGCATTCAGGAAAATCAAGGAAACCTTTGGAGAAAGGAAATCTAGGTGTATGAATATTAAGACCTCAGATGGAAAGCCACTTCTAGGGAAAGAAGACAAAGCAGAAAGATGGCAGGAGCATATCCAACAGTTGTATCAAGGTAAAGATGTAAATAATTTGGTTCTGGAACATGAACAGGCTGTTGATGCTGATGAAATGCGAGACCCAATTTTGAGGTCAGAGTTTGACAGAGCTGTGAGTGACCTCAATTGGAACAAGGCACCTAGAATTGATGACATTCCCTCTGAATTACTGACTGCCTTAGGAGAAACCAGCATGGCAAGGTTATTTCATTTAGTGTGCAAGATGTATGAGACCGGAGAAGTCCCATCCGATTTTCTGAAAAATGTTGTTATACCTATTCCCAAGAAAGACGGTGCTGACAGGTGTGAAAACTACCGCACCATTAGTTTAGTATCTCATGCCTGCAAAATTTTAACACGTATTATTTACAGAAGAATTGAAAAACAAGTAGAAGCTGAGTTGGGAGAAGATCAATTTGGCTTCAGGAGAAATTTAGGCACACGTGAAGCAATACTGACTTTACGTCTGATCTTAGAGGATCGAATCAAGAAGGACAAGCCCACGTACATGGCATTCGTAGATCTAGAAAAGGCATTCGATAATGTTGATTGGACCAAGCTATTTATGATTCTGAAGATGATAGGGATCAGATACCGAGAACGAAGAATTATCTACAATCTGTATAAAAATCAGTCTGCAGTTATAAGAATCGAGGGCTTTGAAAAAGAAGCAGCAATCCAGAAAGGAGTGAGGCAAGGCTCCAGTTTTTCCCCTCTCCTTTTCAATGTTTACATAGAACAGGCAGTAAAGGAAGTCAAAGAGAAATTTGGAAATGGAATCACAGTCCAAGGAGAGGAAATCAAAACCTTGAGATTTGCCGATGATATTATTATTTTATCTGAGACTGCAGAAGACCTCGAGAAGTTGCTGAATGGTATGGATGAAGTCTTGGGTAAGGAGTACAAGATGAAAATAAATAAGTCCAAAACAAAAGTAATGGAGTGCAGTCGAACGAAGGCAGGTGATGTAGGAAATATTAGATTAGGAAATGAAGTCTCAAAGGAAGTAGATGAATATTGTTACTTGGGTAGTAAAATAACTAACGATGGCAGAAGTAAGGAGGACATAAAATGCAGAATAGCACAAGCAAGGAAGAGCTTTCTTAAGAAAAGAAATTTGCTCACTTCAAACATTGATATCGGAATTAGAAAGATGTTTTTGAAGACTTTCGTGTGGAGCGTGGCATTGTATGGAAGTGAAACATGGACGATAACTAGCTCAGAAAGAAAGAGAATAGAAGCTTTTGAAATATCGTGTTACAGAAGAATGCTGAAGGTGAGATGGATAGATCGAATCACGAATGAAGAGATACTGAATCGAATTGGTGAGAGGAGATCGATTTGGCTAAATTTGACGAAAAGAAGAGATAGAATGATAGGACACATCTTAAGACACCCAGGACTTGTTCACCTGGTTTTTGAAGGAAGTGTAGGTGGTAAGAACGGTAGGGGTAGACCAAGGTATGAATATGACAAGCAGATTAGAGCAGATGTAGGATGCAATAGTTACGTAGAAATGAAAAGGTTAGCGCAGGATAGAGTGGCATGAAGAGCTGCATCAAACCAGTCTATGGACTGATGACTCAAACATAGCAGGGACTGGCTGCACAAGGAATGGCATTACTAGCATCGCTCATACCTCAGTCACTTTCATATTGTCAAAGCCAAGCATAAGACCGAGACTGGTGAATGAAAGTAACAAAATTGCTCTAGCCTATACCAGAAGACATAGTGCACTGTAAACACTAGGTCCTGCCAGCAAAGGCATGCAATCAGTATAGTGTAGCTTATTCATTACATTTTATTGCGTACTCTTTTGTATTGCGCATTTTATGCTGCCACCGGTTGTAAGCCACTTGTAGCAGAATAAATAAATAAATAAATAAATAAATAAATAAATAAATAAATAAATAAATAAATAAATAAATAAATAAATAAATAAATAAATAAATAAATAAATAAATAAATAAATAAATAAATAAATAAATAAATAAATAAATAAATAAATAAATAAATAAATAAATAAATAAATAAATAAATAAATAAATAAATAAATAAATAAATAAATAAATAAATAAATAAATAAATAAATAAATAAATAAATAAATAAATAAATAAATAAATAAATAAATAAATAAATAAATAAATAAATAAATAAATAAATAAATAAATAAATAAATAAATAAATAAATAAATAAATAAATAAATAAATAAATAAATAAATAAATAAATAAATAAATAAATAAATAAATAAATAAATAAATAAATAAATAAATAAATAAATAAATAAATAAATAAATAAATAAATAAATAAATAAATAAATAAATAAATAAATAAATAAATAAATAAATAAATAAATAAATAAATAAATAAATAAATAAATAAATAAATAAATAAATAAATAAATAAATAAATAAATAAATAAATAAATAAATAAATAAATAAATAAATAAATAAATAAATAAATAAATAAATAAATAAATAAATAAATAAATAAATAAATAAATAAATAAATAAATAAATAAATAAATAAATAAATAAATAAATAAATAAATAAATAAATAAATAAATAAATAAATAAATAAATAAATAAATAAATAAATAAATAAATAAATAAATAAATAAATAAATAAATAAATAAATAAATAAATAAATAAATAAATAAATAAATAAATAAATAAATAAATAAATAAATAAATAAATAAATAAATAAATAAATAAATAAATAAATAAATAAATAAATAAATAAATAAATAAATAAATAAATAAATAAATAAATAAATAAATAAATAAATAAATAAATAAATAAATAAATAAATAAATGTGGGGATTTACCGGTTACCTCCATCGGGCGCGTCCCATTGGAATTGGGGAAGCTCGCTGGCTCTGCCGCCAGCAGTGTCAGAGGGTAGTAGGGAAATAAAATAACACAGTGAAAAAAAAACTGGTCCCTTGCCAGGGTTACGGCGAAGACTGATAAATGACCAGAAGCCAGAAAACATCTTGAGGCAACCTCTAGGGCTAACAACCCTAGTTGTAAAAGGATAGGTACCCGTCCAAAGCAAAGTCAAGTCAAAAAGCATGATGGCACAACATTTCAAGAAACATACCCCAGGGGGTAAATCTTCCGATAAATCCCTCGTCGTAAACGCCACGGTGCACGAGTCTCGTTCGGATTCTGGGGGAGACTCGACATCATGCAAGAGACGAGTCGGAGCGTCTCGGTGTACCCCGAAGAGTCAAAAACTCAGGCCAAAATCTAAAACCTTTCTAGCAACGTTCAACATAAATTCACTTACACAAACTGGCAAGCTAAGAACCCTCACCAAGGCTCTTCACGAAAATCAGATATCCATAATGGCCCTACAGGAAACAAGGTACCCAGATGAAGAGATTGCTGAATCCGAAGGCTACCGATTTTTCAAGAGCAAAGCGCAAAGAGGAATCCTCAATGGAGCTGTGATGCTTGGAACCGCGTTTGCTGTTAGAACCAAGATTCTTAAATCGGTTGCAAATTTCGAACCTGTGAATGACAGATTGTCTATACTCACAATTAAATGCGCGAACAAAACCTACGCCCTAGTTAACACACATGCTCCTACAAACGATAAGAACAAGTCTGATCCAGACGAAGTTGATAATTTCTGGGATCTACTGGATGAAAAATTAAACAAAATCCCCAAACACCATGTCAAGCTTCTTTTGGGTGACTTCTATGCCCAACTAGGTCGTGAACAGAAGTACAAGAAAGTTATAAGAAATTACCCTGCTCACAAAAGAACCAATCCCAACGGCAAAAGACTGGTGTCCATTTGCGAAATTCACAACCTGCAGGTCATGTCGACCCACTTTCGCCATCTACCCAGAAAGCAAATGACATGGCGTTCTCCCGTCCAAGCTCTCGGAGAGTTCCAAATTGATCATGTTGCGATCTCCAGGAGAAACAGCCCTGAGATTATGAATGTCAAGGTAAAGAAATGCATCAATGTGGCCTCAGATCATTCTATGTCTCTTATCAAATTCAAACCAATTCCCGCAAACACAAGGAAGACAACCAAACAGATCACACGCTTCGACAATGATAAACTTCGGCAAAGGGTCAAGGAATTCCAGGAGAAGGCTAGACCAAATGACTGTGACTTTACCAACGCCAAAAGTCTCCTTGTTGAGGCCGCCAAAGACGTTGCAGAAATCAAGAGAAGCAAAAACCATGCCTGGGTGGAATAGTACCTGCGAATCAGTCCTCCAAGAAAGACTCAATGCGTGGAAACAGCACTACTCTACGAAATAAGAATATGATTGGGAAACCTACAAAACCCAACGTGCCCAAGCAGCTAGGGTGTTCAGAACTGAGAAACGTAAATTCGAAAAGTCTCTCATTGAAAAGATAGAACAAAACTTTAGGAAGAATGAAAGCAGAGAGTACTACAGAGCCTTCAAACGCAAACTCACTGGCTATAAACCACCATATCTATGCTTTGAGCGAAAGGACGGCATACTGGCAACGTCAAATGAAGAAAATTGCAGCATTCTGGCAGATTACTTCAAGAATTTACTTAATTGCTCTAAACCGCAAAGCACCATTGAGACCAAGGAACCCTTACTCAGGTACCCAGATTCCAGACCACCCGACAGAGATGAAATCAAGCGCCACATTGCCCGTCTCAAAAATAACAAAGCGCCGGGGGAAGACTCAGTAGTAGCAGAACTATGGAAATATGTCCCAGAAAAATCACTTGATATCTTGCAAAAGCAAATAGAAGAAATTTGGAACAAGGAGCCCCTACCCTAAGATTGGAAAATAGCTTTGATCCATCCATTTACACAAGAAAGGCAGCATGAAGAACATCAACAACTACAGAGGAATATCTTTGCTACCCGTGACTTACAAAATTCTATCACTTGCCAACCTGGAGCGTTTGGAAGCACAATTCGAACATCAAATAGGTGAATACCAAGGAGGGTTCAGAAAAGGTCGCTCAACAGCTGAACAGATCCAAAATCTCAAAACGATCATCAGATATTGTACACTAAGGTCCAAGCAGTATGTGTCTGTCTTTGTGGACTTTAGGAAAGCGTACGACTCCATTGACCGGGAAGTCCTGCTAAACATCTTAAATGAATTTGGAGTTGATTTGAAACTGCTGGCATTAATTAGAGCCACCCTGACCGATACAAAATCCAAGGTGAAGTTCCACGGATGTCTCTCGCATTCCTTTGACATCAAAACAGGAGTCCGACAAGGTGATAGGCTATCCCCGATACTCTTCAACTGTGTTCTTGAAAAGATCATCAGAACCTGGCGGGTGAGATTACAGGATACCAACTACAGTTCATTGAGAATAGGAACCAAATCCAAGGGGATCGCAACAGACTGCTTAGCATTTGCCGATGATATTGCTGTTCTCTGAAACGACATAGAAACCGCTAGAGCTCAAGTTGAAATTTTAAAGGAAATTGCCGAACAAACTGGTTTACAGATATCGTTTGAGAAAACAGAAGTAATGACTAACATCAAAGAGGCTCCACCAAAACTCCATACAAAATACGGGGATATCACCCGAGTAGACAAATTCAAATACCTGGGTGAGATCATCATGAAAAATGGACTGGACAAAGAAGCACTTCAGGAGCGAGTACGCAAACTGGAAATAGCCTACCAAACTTCCCGCACAATCTACAACAAAAAATGCCTTTCCCAAAACACCAAGATACGTCACTACGAAACAGTTCTGAAGCCAGTAGTTCTATATGCAGCCGAAACCCTGTCTCTAAATGCCAACAAAGGACTCCTTCAAGGACTGGAGAAAAGAGAACGCAAAATTGTGAGAGGAATCTTGGGATCAAAGTACAGAAATCGAATCCATCAAAAGAGATCCAGCAAGGAAGTCTACAGCAAAATAGAGAAAATTACCGACACAATCAGAAAAAGACGGGCACGATTTTACGGTCACCTGAAAAGAATGTACGGAAGAAAGTTAACTAAAGAAATCTTTCACTTTTTTTATTCAAACCCCAAAACCATAATTCCCTGGTTTAGAAATACCAAAGAAAACCTGCAAATGCTACATATCTCAGCTGAAGACACCCTTAACAGAGATCTCTTCCGCAAGAAAATAATGACGAACGGGCTAAACCGAGACGAGCAACCGAAGAGAAGACACGGTGCCCCTTGGACAGAGGAGCGTAAGCAGGCCCACTCACAAAGAATGAGGGAAATTTGGGCTCTAAAGAAGGCCAAGTTCAGTGTCAAATGCAAAAAGACTTAACGTGGTCCTTGATGGCCCCAGCGAATTATATAAATAAATAAATAAATAAATAAATAAATAAATAAATAAATAAATAAATAAATAAATAAATAAATTAATTAATTAATTAATTAATTAAATACTTAAGATTGATGATGATGATGATGATGATGTTTGTCGTTTAAAGCGGCCTAACAGCTAGGTCATCGCCCCTAATGGTACGAGGTGAATGAAACGAAAATTAAAACTTCAGAATGTATCCACTGACTAGAATCTAAAACGAATGATGAAGAAATAAAGGATCGTGAAACAAAACCAATCAGTGGATCCAATTGACAATGTTTTAATTACTGGGACGATGCTTATTATCTAAAGGGGTAGCAAAATCCAGGTCACCGGCCCCTTATAATGGTACTAATCGCTGGTAAAGCAGAACCATGGTGTTCCTCCTATAGTGGTATTAATCACAAGTAATGTAGACCCACAGTATGCCACACACAATGGCACCAATCACAGGTAACACAAACTCATGGTATTTCGCACATACGGGTACTACTCACAAGCAACGCAGACCCGTGGTGTTCCTCACTTAGTGGAATCAATCACAGGCCAAGTATACTCCTGGTGTTGCTCACATAGCGGTACTAATCATAGGCAATGTAGACCCACGGTGTATGGCACATTATGGTAACGCGCACAGGCAACAAAAACCCATGGTGTTCCTCAATAATGGTACTATTCTCAGACAACGCAGATCAATGATTTTACTCACACAGTGGTATTAATCACGGGCGCCAGCCAAACCCGTGGTGTTTCTCACATAGTGGTACTAATCACAGGCAACGTAGACCCATGGTGTTTCTCACATAGTGGTACTAATCACAAGCAACGTAAACCCATGGTGTTTCTCACATAGTGGTACTAATCACAGGCAACGTAGACCCATGGCGTTTCTCACATAATGGTACTAATCACAGGCAACGAAGACCCATGGTGTTTCTCATAAAGTGGTACTACTCATAGGTAACGCAGACACATTTTGAACACAGTGGAACCGACCTGTGGAATACACACGATAACACTTATCACAAGCAACTCCTGGACCATTAGTGTTTTTCGCATAATGGTTCTGCTCCTATGTTACGTAGACCCACGGTTTTGCTCGCAAGGTAGTACTAGTTACAAGTAACGTTGATCCATGGTGTTCCGCACGTAATAATACTAATCACAAGTAGTCTCATAGTTCTAATTTCATCATCCCTTTGTCGCTCCTTATAGTCGGCTCTTACGACAGGCAGGAGATACCGTGAGAGTATTCTTCGCCTGCGTCCTCCCAACAGCAGAGGGTTTTCATTGACGCAAGTGCGATAAACAGTTATAACTCGAAAACAATATCCTCTCACCCATGGATAACTAATGCAAGTTTCCAGCTCGAATTATTATTATTATTATTATTATTATTATTATTATTATTATTATTATTATTATTATTATTATTATTATTCTACGATTATTATTACTTGTATGTATGGCTATGAAATGATGTACATTCATTTAGTATATGTAGTATTATTTACGTAGTCAAATGATCGTATTGCGTGTGAGGTTATGTCATGAAACATGTGTTGTAGATAGATATTGATATCAGTTCCGTTTATTTAAATACCTGCAAATTAAATTTATAATTTATTCTTACCTGTATATAATTTTAAATCCATAATTGTGAAACACTCTGCAACTTCCAGAACTGTAATAGGTGACGAGAACGATGGAGAATATTCCGTACATTATAATCTATGTATTAGACACTCTAGAATTTTCACGAAGGTACTTATTTTTGTATTACAGCTTTCTAGAAGCCTGGCCAGGCACGTGTATAATTAGACGATCTTGACGGTGAAAAGTTAGTTATTGGGAAGAGTGGTTGAGAGCTACTGTTAAGTGAGTTGTTGGAAGAGAATTATTGTGTAGTAAAGTGTGGACATGCTTTTAAAGCAGTGAACTGTTTTATTTGTGTTCCAAGGTTGTAACCTCTATGTGTTGTGTTACTCATGTTTTAAAATGGCGGCTTAGTGATGTGAGTGTTTTGTTGCGACAGGTTATGTGTGTGTTTACTTTGTAAATAAATGTAAATAAAATAATTGTACCAACTGACAGCATTTCTTGTGCGTCTTTGTGGATACGTTTACATAATTTTCATATTTATAGGTGCGAGCTAGGCGATGACAGGTTGATTTAATTTCAAGTCACTATAGTGAGAACTTAGAAACAGAAAACGTAAGCATTCTTGTGCCAACCCCTAAACAGTTTCAGTAATCAACTAAACCAATTCCAAGCACTTTGAAATCAAGTAGGGACTCTTCAGAAATTTCAGCATATTTCCGCAGGATTTCACACCTTTCAGGCGTTTAATGTGTTGCATTTCACTAGGGAGAGGACTTACTGATGGTACAGTTACTATTATTATCACGGAGTTTCTTTACGCTAACTTCTGTAGCCTCCTCCTACCAGCAGACCGAATTACAAAATGTTATCGCGTCAACATTCCAGTAGCCGAGTTGTAAACCGTATCACTGTTTGAACTGTTCGCTGCCTGTGCGTGTCCTCTCAGTCCAGCTTACAGACATTATTGGCTGTTACTGCTCACAAGAGCACACGTTTCCTACTCTCGCTTTTTGTGACGCGGTAAATTACTTTCCTCCTGTCAATACCAGTGATGGCCAACACAATACAATAATGTCGTAGACAGGCTTCTCTTTCAGTGATGGAGACGGCTCGCAGCATCCTTCTCCCTTCACACATCCAACTGTTGCACATTCACATTCCCCACGACTACTAAAATGTGCTTACGAATTGCTAATGGTGGCATATATTGAGGTTTCATACCCCGAAGCTTTCGCTTGCGGTCAGCAATAACAGGGTTTATAAAATGAAACTTTGCATATTATAAGTTTTACATAGCACTCCGCATTTTAGCGTCCCGGGTGATTTTACAGGAATTCATAAATCAGTATTTCATGATATACTGGTATTTTATCGTAGAGTATGCTCTTTTTTTTTTACAAGCGGATTGGCTCCATAGGATCACACTACAACTTAACCTCGTTTATCGTAAACTTACGTTCCTCGACAATGGGTTAATGGAAGGGAAAGTTTTAAGACCCTCTTAGTATTTAACAGACCTTACATCACTACCACGACGGTTAATAGGTACCATTATCCATACCTTACTTCACAGCCTGCGTGGTTGCTAGGTAACATTGTCTGACCATCCATCCTTACGTTACATCACGGCCTGCACGGTTGCTAGGAAACATTGTCTGGCCATCCATCCATACGTTACATCACTGCCTGCGCGGTTGCTAGGCAACATTGTCTGACCATCCATCGATATTTTACATCACTGCCTGCACGGTTGCTAGGTACATTGTCTGACCATCCATCCATATTTTACATCCCTGCCTGCACGGTTGGTAGGTAACATTTCCTGACGATCCATCCATACCTTACATCACAGCCTGCGTGGGTGCTAGGTAACATTGTCTGGCCATCCAACCATACCTTACATCACTGCCTGCACGGTTGCTAGGTAACATTGTCTGACCATCCATCTGTACTTTATATCACTGCCTGCATGGTTGCTAGGTAACATTGTCTGACCATCCATCGATATTTTACATCACTGCCTGCACGGTTGCTAGGTAACATTTTCTGACCATCCATCTGTACTTTATATCACTGCCTGCACGGTTGCTAGGTAAATTTGTCTGGCCATCTATCCGTGCCTTACGTCACAGTCTGCACGGTTGCTAGGTAACATTGTCTGACCATCCATCTGTACTTTATATCACTGCCTGCACGGTTGCTAGGTAAATTTGTCTGGCCATCTATCCGTGCCTTACATCACTGCCTGCACGGTTGCTAGGTAACATTGTCTGCCATTCAGCCATACTATGCATGACTGCCTGCACGGTTGCTGGGTAACATTGTCTGGCTATCTATCCATACCTTACATTACAGCCTGCACGGTTGCTAGGTAACATTGTCTGGCTATCTATCCATACCTTACATCACAGCCCGCACGGTTGCTAGGTAACATTATCTGACCATCCATCCATACTATGCATGACTGCCTGCACGGTTGCTAGGTAACATTGTCTGGCTATCTATCCATACCTTACATTACAGCCTGCACGGTTGCTAGGTAACATTATCTGACCATCCATCCATACTATGCATGACTGCCTGCACGGTTGCTGGGTAACATTGTCTGGCTATCTATCCATACATTACATTACAGCCTGCACGGTTGCTAGGTAACATTGTCTGGCTATCTATCCATACCTTACATCACAGCCCGCACGGTTGCTATGGTTACACTTCCGTCACACATCTTGTCGCGCCACACTACACAAATTTTCGGATGATCCCCAGCCATGTCAAATGGTAACGTAGAATAACACCTGCATGTCGTAAGAGGCGATTAAAAGGGGCCTCAAGGGTTCTGAACATTGGAGCGTGGGTTGACGACCAAGGGGCCATTAGCTGAGTCCTGGCATTGCTTCCACTTGCTTGTGCCAGGCTCCTCACTTTCGTCTACCCTATCAGACCTCACTTGGCCAACTCGTGTTCTTCTCCGACGCCGACGCTATTAGGTTTCTGAGGGCTAGGGAGTCTTGTATTTTCACGCCCTTCGTGACCCTTGTCTTTCTTTGGCCGATACCTTCATTTTTCGAACTGTAGGATCTCTTCCATTAGTGCTATATAGAGGATAGTTGCCCAGTCGTACTTCCTCTTAAAACAATAATCACCACCACCTCCACCATGACCCGGAGAGTAGGTTTTTGGCCATGTGCTCCAAAGTTCATATCTCTTAAATCCCCTTTTAGTCTCCTCTTGTGACAGGCAGGGGACACCACCAACCGGATAGAAGACTGTTATCATGCTTGCTCTAGAAATTTAAGGGAGTTGAATGGCTGGTTGACCCCATTGTGCTCCACGTGTCTCTACTAACGCCGACATCCTCATGTCGGAGCTGGCTCCAGAGGAAGTAACCTTGTCTATTCCACATGTTCCTTTAACGTCGATATTGAGCTTGTAAAACGTAATTAGCTCCAGTAAGTGGGAGGGAAAACGTCTCCCAATTTCCTTTCCGCGCTTGTTAACTTAGAGCCACAGATCAGCTCGGGCAGTGTCGAACTCTACTGTCTTATATAAATAGTAGCGCTAACGACCTAATTAAGTCGCTAATCAACGCGTGCCGATAAGAAAACCAAGTCTATCTTGAATAAATTGTACCGTTTATCCACGTAATTAAGACTTTACGAGGGTTGGCTTTTCTCCTCTACACGTCAAGGTTTCTCTCCATCACAGCCGGCCAATATAGGAACACAGAAAATGGTCCCATTTCACACATTTACATAGTCTCGGTTTTAATTCATCTACTCCGAAGAGGGAGTTCGTCGAACCCACTAGATAAAGTTTTGTTGTTGTTTGAGTCATCTGCCCATGGGCTGGTTTGATGCAGCCTTCCATGCCACCCTATCCTATGCTAATCTTTTAATTTCTACGTAAATACTGCATCTGCTTTAATGTGTTCGTCATATTCATACCTTGATCTACCCCTACCGTTCTTACCACCTACACTTCGCTCAAAAGACAAACTGAAGTATACCTGGATGTCTTAAGACGTGACTCCCTGTGGGTGGGGGCGGTAGAATAACACACATGGTATCCTCTGCCTGTCGTAAAAGACGACTAACAGGGACCCCACGGGCTCTTTACTTGGTAGCATGAGTTGGCGACCACGGGGCGTTCAGCTGAGTCCTGACATTTCTTCCACTTACTTGTGTCAGGCTCCTCATTTTCATCTATCCTGTCCGACCTCCCTAGGTCAACTCTTATTTTTTCAACCGCGACTGTATTAGAGCACTTGAGGCATAGGGAGTATTTCATTTTCCCGCCCTTCGTGGCCCTTGTCTTTCTTTGGTCGATGCCTTAATTTTTCGAAATGTTGGATCCCTTCCATTTTTTCTCTCTGATTAATGTTATATAGTTGTACTTCCTTTTAAAACAATAATCATCACCACCACCACTTACGTCAGACAGCTGATACCGTGAAAATAATTTACCCGCTTCCGCTTGTTCTAATGTCACACAGAGTTCAGTTTAGACCAGATACAGAGTTTAGTATAATAAGATTTTAAATTTTCAAGCTATAAATCTCTGTCTTATAAAGTTTGTGTCCTGTGGAGGTATTAGTAATTATCCCTAAGGAACAGGGATTATTCCACAAAAGCACTTAACCCCATGTGTAGTAGTTCCCTTGGTTAATCCTGCCACCAGATGGGATATGACACTGTATACGAGCCTTGCCATAAGACGTTCCTAATCTAGGAGACGCTTTTACTGCAAAGTGGAACAAGGACATTACCATAAAAAGTTGTAAGATGAAAATAATGGTACGATACAAGGCAGGTAAGAAGAAGACTGAACAATACAGAAGTGTCTCCCGTGAATGGCAGACAACACTTCGAAACTTGCAAGCGACCAGACAGTTCTTCTTCATCATCATCATCATCATCATCATCATCATCATCATCATCATCATCATCTGTTTACCCTCCAGGTTCGGTTTTTCCCTCGGACTTAGCGAGGGATCCCACCTCTACCGCCTCAAGGGCAGTGTCCTGGAGCTTCAGACTCTTGGTCGGGGGATACAACTGGGGAGTATGACCAGTACCTCGCCCAGGCGGCCTCATCTGCTATGCTGAACAGGGGCCTTGTGGAGGGATGGGAAGATTGGAAGGGATAGGCAAGGAAGAGGGAAGGAAGCGGCCGTGGCCTTAAGTTAGGTACCATCCCGGCATTCGCCTGGAGGAGAAGTGGGAAACCACGGAAAACCACTTCCAGGATGGCTGAGGTGGGAATCGAACCCACCTCTACTCAGTTGACCTCCCGAGGCTGAGTGGACCCAGTTCCAGCCCTCGTACTACTTTTCAAATTTCGTGGCAGAGCCGGGAATCGAACCCGGGCCTCCGGGGGTGGCAGCTAATCACTCTAACCACTACACCACAGAGGCGGACCCAGACAGTTCTTGCGAGAGTAATTTTGAAATTTCGCTATCAAACATCATGGTTCCTAATATACTTTTTCTTCTTCATATCAGCCTACTAAGGACCTCTTATCTGGGCTTTGACCTTTGCCGGTATTGCTCGTTTGTCTCCTCTGTCCACGACTTTCCCGTCTCCAGAAAACCCTGGTGGCCTTTTAGTCTGTTCATCAGTGGGTTGCGTTCGTGTAAATATTCACAAGAGATCCTCATCTCATGCAGGCCTGTTTTCGTCTCCTTGAACTAAGTTGGCCGGGTCTTCCTATCTTTAAAACAGATGAAGATCCGATTCGACAATCGTGTTGGTTACATTCTGAGCAAGTGGCCATTAAATGCTATTCTCCTTTTTCGCCTGACATCAGAGATATTTTGGACATGAGTATACAGCTCATGGTTATACCGATGTCTATGTTTATTTTGTCATCAACTGAGCCAAAATTTTTCCTTAAAATCTTTTTTCCTTTCTTTCCTTTTTTAATTTCCGATTTTTCTATCAGGCCTTTCTTTTTCATATCAAAGCATCCCGCTGCATGCATAGCCTCTAGTCTTATGATAGTGCAATAACGTCTGAGTTTTGAGAACAATGATATGGACCATTTGTTGTAGACGGCTCTGGTTATTTGATAAGCCACTTCCATTTTATAATAATAATAATAATAATAATAATAAATTATTATTAATAATAATAATAATTATTATTATTATTCCTTACGTCGCACCGACACAGATAGGTCTTATGGCGACGATGGGAGAGGAAAGGCCTAGGAATGGGAAGGAACCGGCCCCGGCCTTAATTAAGGTACAGCCTGGTGTGAAAATGTAAAACCAGGAAATCCATCATCAGGCCGACAGTGGGGTTCGAACCCACTATCTCCCCGTTGCAAGCTAACCGCACCACCAACTCGCCCAGTATTATTATTATTGTTATTATTATTATTACAGTATTAAATACATTCAAATACCTTGGAGAAATCATTCAACCTTCTGGATTAAATCTTCTTCTTTTTCTACCACCTTTCCCACACTTGTGGGGTCGCGGGTGTGAACTCTGACGCACATGTGGATTTCGCCCTGTCTTACGACTGGATGCCCTTCCTGACGCCAACCCGATATGGAAGGACGAAATCACTATTGCGTGTTTCCGTGGTGGCCGGTATTGTAGTGTGTTGTGTGAATATGAAGAGGAAAGTGTTGGGAAAAAAAACACAACCCCTCCCCAGTCCCCGAGCCAGAAGAATTAATCGGAGGCGATTAAAATCCCCGACCCAGCCGGGAATCGAACCCGGGACCCTCTGAACCGAAGACCTCAACGATGACCATTCAGCCAATGAGTCGGACAAATAAGGAGATAATTGCTAAATTTCAGAAAGCATATCGAATCACTTGGAACACACATAACGAAATATCATTATCTCAGAAAACAAAACTAAGACATTATAATACAGTAACAAAACCTGAAGCAGTATACGTATAGGAAACCTTAATCATTGGCAGTAGATCACTCATTAATGATATCGAAAAGCAAGAAAGAAAAATTTTACGGAAAATGTTCGGCCCAGTCTGCACAGAGGGAGTATGGATGAAAAGGAAATCTCATGAAATTTATTGCCATACTGAAGAAATCTCAGACAGTATCAGGAAAAGGAGGCTGTAATTCTATGGTCATATTCTCGTAATGAACAATGAGAGACTAACCAAAATAATTCTAAATCATGCCCTCACACTGAAAGTCAAGAACAACTGGCTAAATGAAATAGAATCATATCTTCAGGGAGTCAACACCAACCAGGAAACTGAAGAACCGATCTGATTTCAGGACACTGATTAATAATCATTGTTCCATGGAGCCAAAACCTAGTACTAATAAAACCTGCACAGAAGAACGTAAGAAGAATTTCAGTGAGAAAATGAAGAGATTATGGGAAGGGAAAAAAGCAAAATCATCAGCTAAGCAATTTCAAGCGGCTCCTCAGTTGGGCGTAACGATGTGAAATATTATTATTATTATTATTATTATTATTATTATTATTATTATTATTATTATTATTATTATTATTTCTTCGTTATGGCCGTTTACAGAGCGCGTTGGAACTTGTTAGCTTGATGATGGTTTTCCTTTCTTCTTCTCCTCCCAAAATCTCTTCATGAACTCGCTATGCTGTTTCTTGCATTCTTCCGTCCATCGTTTCCCCGTGTTTCTTTTAGCCTTTTCCGTGAACGTGTGCTTTGAAACCAGAGTTCCAAAAGCCTTGCGATCCCTCATGATATCTTCTGTGATGTTCATTTCTTTTAAGTCCTGCTTTATTTCCTCTAACCAGCTGATTTTGACCTTCTTTGAATTAATTATACAAAACAGCTTTTCTTGCATATCTAGTGTCATCCATTCTACAGATGTGGCCATGAGACTTTCAATCGTCTCCTGCGTACGGTATTATTATTATTATTATTATTATTATTATTATTATTATTATTATTATTACAGATTAAAAGAATGGATCAAGAGAGGTTGTCCAACAGAATACTCCTTCTACAAGAAAAGTGAAAAACAGCCTGGGTGGCTTACACAGATGTACAGAGACCTAGCAGAAGTGGGTGTCAAGGAGGAAGAGATACAAGACAGAACAGCATTTAGGGGAGTGAGGGATCCACTGGAAAAGCGTCTGGCAAAGCCATGGAATATCTCGGTGGAAGAAACAGAAAGGAGAAGACAAAGACAAGGATCCATGGCGAGAGCAAAAAGAAGAGCATTAGTCTGTGTGACATAAGAGCAAGTAGATTGGGCAAACGTGGCCCATAGTATGCTGTGTCGAATAATTAATTAACGAATAACATGATGCTAAATCTATAATAACAGAAAACTTTGAAACTGTGTCAGAAGAAATTAATGTGGTGAAAGAAGTAGCAGAACAAATAGGCTTGCGGATATACTTTGGAAAGAAGGAAGTAATGTCTAACATCAAAGACAACGTAGTCCAACTAAACACCAAATTTGGAACAATAAACCGTGTGCATAAATTTAAATACCTTTCTGAGTGGATACAATGAAATGGAATAGGACACACAGTTCATAGCGACCAAATTAAAAAAAAGACATATAGAGGTAGCTCACCAGACCCACCCGAAACACATATATATATAAAACAAAACGTATTATTCTATAAAGTTCCAAAGTTTATCATTACAACACTGTCGTCAAGCCGGAATCTCTCTATGCGTCCTATCAGAAATATGCTTTCGCTAAGTTAGAGCAAAACACGTAAGTAATGTATGTAGAAAGGTTTACGCAGCTCTACATCCCCTGAAACGCCACAAGAATGTTTTTCTTCAAAACCTTAAATTAAAATTAATCCATGCACTACTATTCCTAATTTTAGACTACTGTGATACGGTACTAGTCAATATAAATACTGAACAAGCTTTGAGACTTCAACGAGCACAAAACTCATGCATACGATATGCCTTCCAACTGCGACATGACGCTCATGTTACACCATATTTCAAAACATTGGAAGGGAAACGCATAAATGAACGAAGAATTTTTTATCTAATGACACTTCTTTACCAAGTACTCTCGACGTACACTCCTACTTACCTATCTTCTAATTTTTGTTTCCTTTCGTTTCCCATGAAATTAGTACCTGTTCTGGTACCCTGCTTGAAACTCCACTAAATCGAACGAATTCGTACAGTCATTCCTTTTTAGTTACTGCATCGACACTGTGGAATACACCCAAAATTCAAATCTGCTTGCGGAAGATTTTCCTGGGAACATGAAACTGAGTTGTGTGAGTCATCGTGTGTATGTTGTGTGAATGGGTTTTCTTTTATCTATTATGCACTTCACTTGTTATTATTATTATTATTATTATTATTATTATTATTATTATTATTATTATTATTTATTTGCCTTTATTTGTAGTGACGAAGTTAGGACTCATGGTCCTCTCTTACACTTAACCATATTATTATTCCTCTTTATATTACTATTGTCACACTAATTGTCGTAATGATTTGTAACCTAATCTTAGTTTATCTGTCCGTAGTATTATTTCTTTGCAGAATTACTGTATCTTACCATTTTCTTTAAATATTTAAAATTTATTGTTTAAAGCGGTGATCCATGAGCCCTAACTTCGCCACAAATGTAAGTCAGCAATAAATGAATAAATAAATAAACATACATGTCCCAAATGACAAAGAACTGGGTCTACATAACAAAATCCCGGCAAGATAGAGAAGATCACGGACACAATGCCCAAACACGATTCTACGGCCACCTACGACGGATGAACGACTCTCGATGGACAAAAAGTATTTTCAACAAAGTTGACTCAAAACAAAAACAAAAAATCCCTGGTACTTTAACGTCATAACGTCAAGGAAGACCTTGAAAAACGGGCTTACGACCAGAAGACGTACACAAACAAGAACTTTTCAGAGCAAGTATTGTACATTTTGGGACTTGCCGGGTACAACTGGTACGAAGTGATCGGCTGAAAGTCGTGCTCGACACACCGAGCTAATGAAATCTTACTGGATCAAGCGAACATTGAATAAACGGCGGAATGTATGGTGAAACTTATCCTGGTCTCTAGTTGGCCGATTAAATAAATAAATAAATAAATAAATAAATAAATAAATAAATAAATAAATAAATAAATAAATAAATAAATAAGTAAATAAATAAATAAATCAGATAAGTGCAGAAAGTGCCATCGATGTTTCGAAATTGTGCATCACATCAAATCGGGCTTAATCCTCGAGAATCATATCACTACCTACTTACAAATATCGTCCGTCAGAAGCTGGCCTACGATATGAAAATAACAGTTTCTCTGAAAGGCTATCGATAACAGATAACACATGAATAGACACAAGATTTTCTTTTACAAAAACCTTATAAAGTTTGTCTCCTAAAATTCAGACTCTATCCGGGAATCTCACCAAAATTCAGGAAGAGTTGTGTGTGAATGTAAAAGAAAAATCATATATAGAGTGTATCAGAGCTATACCGACAAGAAATTCAGGGATGTTCTTCATCTTATTTTAAGAACGATGGTGCAATCGGATTGGCGGATAAAATATTTATCTTAAAGAAAATTATTTATGAGTTATTAATCAGGTTGCCGCGTCCAAGGGCTGTGGGGAAGTGTCAGTATTTTTGGCAGTGTGTGGAAGTGTCAGTGTGGGAAACTGTCATTTAACAGGTATGATTACAGTAGATGTTCAATATGAATTCCCCCACCCGTCCTACTTCGATGCACAGTTCACAATGGTGTAGTAGTGATCATTGGACTCTGTTCAAGATGTGTGGTGTGTCGCGAACGACCTGGAAAGCTGCCTGTATTATTGGTACAAGTTCATCTTCTCTTTGTAGGGGGTTCGCATAGTAGTCAATTTGTGCAGAAGAAACTGTACACTGCCTACTGTGGATGGGAAGTGACTATGCGAAACAAATGAGAAACTTGTGCACCTCTGCCTGCCACTTCCCACTTCCCCTCCCTTCCCTCCACTGACGGCTGGCTCTCTGACATACCAAATACGTGAAGTTCGAAAGTTCGAAAAGCGCGCCCGGAGGTAAGAAAATAAACTCATTTTCTCGAAATGAAAACTTTTCTCCGCCAATCCGATTCCACCATTGTTCTCAATATAATACGAAGAGCAACCATAATTTTTGTATAGTCTTGATACTGCACCCTGGTGGAGGTGTGAAAAGCGTCATGCAATTGTAATTATGATGAATTATTGAGGAATATATATTTCATTTTCAGAATAAATAGTATCTTACTGTACATACAGTAAGAACAGGCCAGGCCGAGATGGCAGGTTTCACCATACCACAGACTGTTGTCTCCATTGAGATTAACAAACACAATGAGTGACAGAATTAGGTTTCTCAAAATTGTGACAACGAGGAAAGAGAGAGGATAACTTGTTGCCAAAGTTTTCCTAGCCCCGGGCAGTCTTGGTAGTAGCAACAGCGCAGAGAGCCGAGTGAAAATTTCTGAGAAATGACGTAGGGGTATCTCCATGTAACTAGCGGGAGTTGAACGCGGGGTTGGCACTGGAAGAAAAAAATATGAGCCGTCCCGGTCACGTGGTTTAGGTGGACCAATGGAAAAATTCACTTGACCAAAGCAAGGCGACAACTTCGTATTGTAAGAAGCACTAGCGAGGCTAACTCCGTGGATTAAACTGATCGAAAGAAGTGAAGTATCGATTCAGAATAAAAGTGGAATTTAGGAGCCTTACTATACCATAAAACTTATATAAAGTTAATAATTGCAGGATATTGCATAGTGTAATTCTGAGAATTCATGGACGCTATTCGCTGATTGGCTGAAGTCAAAGGAAGCCACAAAAGAGCGCGAAACCCCGAGCCGGGATACGGCAGCTAAATTCGCGAATATATCCATTACCAGCGAACGATAATAGTTGAGAATTGGTATAGAGCATTTGAGAACATAATTACATCATTGGATCATATACTAAAGCCACGGGCCAAACCGCAAACTGTCGTATGAAGATATCGGGACTACGCGTCCCAAGATGACCTCCGTTGAACTCGGAAGAGAGGGGATACAAGTATAAATATGAGGTCGTAGACAAGGACTCGCAAGTACTTCTGACAAAGTGTTCGGGCGGATACCACGCCCGTGGTGCGTAACTACTTTGACAAAGCGTTCGAGCCGTGACTACGCCAGGGGTGCGAGTGTGTACTTACTCGTGGAGTAGGGTTCGAAGTATTATATTGTGACATAGTACAGTGATTCATGACGTGATGTAGCTCATATTACAGTCTTGAGCAGTATACTAGTATGAAGTGTTTCAAATAGACAGGACTCAGTAAAGCATAACTTACGGAGTGTGAGATTCTACCAAATTTTTAGGAAGAGCGTTACATGAGAACGGTCACGAGTGTTTATGTCACCTAGTAAACAGTCGATTCTAAACTGATACCTGGTCAGCTACACGAACGTGAGACGGGAAATTCAAGTGCGCGCACGGGCCGTTGTAAAGGGAAACCCGAGGTATCCCATGTTCCTAGTGTCCGGGAAAGGAATGAAGAGTGTATATCTACATTAAGTGGGCTAGATACAAGGCCGAGAGTGTAAAATATGTGAATAGAATTTAGGGTGGAAATTATTCCAAAGTGCAACAGTTAATTTATTTGTTTTTATTCAAAATGTGTAAAGTTGAAAAGGGTCAAGGATTAATTCTTCAAGCTGGCATGAATACCAGTGGAATGCATTGCTAAAAACCGGAGGGGCTATGGCTTCTCGTCCGGTTTTAGCAGACTACAATGGCAGAGATGAGTAGCCTTTTAATATATTAGTAGATTGCTATCGTTAGGGGGAGGAAATCATAATATTTTATCATGGTAACTTCATTGTGAAACGAGCCGTTTTCGGCTCGTATAAATTCAAAGATAGATAGACAAAGGGACAAATTAATATGTAGATTAGATCGAGCACTCATCATAATTTTGATTATTAAATAGAGTATAGTAGGGTTGAGTTGTTCATTCAAGTGCTTGAGTTGTTTGATATGATATGGAGCACGTTTCACGTAAAGATAATGTTAATATTCATTTAGAAGTGCTTCCAAAGTGTTTTTCCGTTATCGGAACTTTTATAGATATTAAGGCATGTTGTTAAGATAATCCAGAGGTAGGATTGCCAAGTGATTTAAATTGTTGTGGGACGGAATGAAGTCCATTGATTTGTTTGTAAATATCGCGAAGTTCGCCAGTGGACAAAATAATAATAATCTGTACAAGTGTCGAAGTAGTACATTAAAATTTGGTAATGTGTAAAGGCGTGTTTAATAATAATCTTTGAGAATAAAGGCATGGGCTTAGTTGGATAGAATGATTGCAAATTAAAGTAATTTAAATGTGGAAATCACATGTGCCGTGAATAATTATAATTTGTGCAAGTGAATCCGGATTTAACACTAATTTTTGATTTAACGTTTTTGGACTCCATAATAATCATAAATAAATTTGGTAGAAACGAGATAGGCACTTTTATAATATGGTCACGCTATGTTTGAAGTCCAGAGGGATTTGAGCCAAAAGTTGAGATTTGGAGTTTTGTGGGACAGAAATCCGGCCCGAAATGAAAGTGAATTGTACTGATGTTGATGAAGAAATAGATGGATCTTAAGGCCCACATAGAGGTTGTACTTATATACCGGTGTATTGAATGGCAGAATAGAGTCCACACACCGAGGGTTAATTTGTGAAAATGTTTTGAAGAGTTCCAATGGATAAATGGACTTCAAAATGGAAAAGGAAGGAATAATTTAACACTTGCAGAGATTGGAGGTATTTGCCCAACTGCGAGGTGTTATGGGATTTGAGAATTGTCTTAGGAGCATATGGTCTCCATGAATTGACGACAGTACGAAAATAAGGTTGCGGGTTCGAACACTATTATGTCCCGACCGATGTGAATTCGGATCTTGGTGATTTCTGTTTGGGAGAGAACGTATGTGACTAAATTATAAAGATGAGGAATAAAAATAAAGATTCTCGAAATAATACTATTAATAATAATAATAATAATAATAATAATAATATTCCAAGTAAATCATATCTGGATTGATTAGTGCCAAAATAAATCGGAATTGTAAAAGGGGTTATGCGTTAAACATATTAAGAGTGGACTACCGTGTAACAGGCGAAATTATTTTTTTAAATTAATAATAATAATAATAATGTTCCAAGTAAATCATATCTGGATTGATTAGTGCCAAAATAAATCGGAATTGTAAAAGGGGTTATGCGTTAAACATATTAAGAGTGGACTACCGTGTAACAGGCGAAATTAAATTTTTTTAAAAATTAATAATAATAATAAAAAAACTACTTTTTTAAAGAAGAATTTACTATTTTTTAATTTGGACATAATAATGATGTTGGGAGTTGAAATGAAAAATTTGATATTTTAACTAATAATAATAATAATTAGAATATTTGAAGAAGGAGAAGAAGAATAATCAAAGAATCTACTTTCATTTATTTCAGATGAAAATTAAAAAAATCGCGAAAAGTTGAAATATTATTCCGAGGATGATTACGGGTTACGATAATCATGATCTCCACAAATAATAATAATAATAATAATAATAATAATAATAATAATAATAATAATAATAATAATAGCAATTAATAAAATATTTTTTTATTTTATTTATTTTTCTTATATTCGGATGAAGATGATAATGGATGATACTAGGGAAGTCAGCTGGCAAATTAACGTAATAATGTCAATTGGTTGTAAATAATAAGTTAAGTTAATATGTGTAAAATGAAGGCAAATCCCTACATCTGGACCATTAGGTTAGAGTCCCTTTGTCGTATTCCTTCAACTAACGATTAGCATATCTTGGTTAGGAGCCCGGGGAGAGTTTGTAGTTTCCCGGGTTGGTCTCATCTCAATCAAAGTGGAGGCGATAACATGGTCCATGTGATCGCGCCTACTTAGCCAACAGGTAATTGGTCCATGATCAAATATGGTCATGTGTTAACGAAGGTAAATCTGATACCTTCAGACATCAACGGTTCCACCACCCAAATGGAAGGGTGGTCAAAAGTGACAAATATTATGTAATCATTTTTCAGGAATAATTTGCCAAATTACCGGCAAATCAAGGGTCAACAGATTTTGATTGTGTGTAAAATTTCATTTGTTTACTTAAATAAAATGCTCCTTTAGCATTTGCAAGGAAACAGTTCCAGGTTCTTGTTCTTGTAGAATAGTAAACCCTTGGTGGCCGTTTAAATATCCGTCCCCATTCCTAGGACGGAGCCTTCATAATTTCCCTTTGATCTGAATATATATAATTTGTGTGTTTTATGATGAGCCTTAAAGATAAAGATTAGAGTGTCCCGTTCAACCCTGTAGTACTGATTGGATGGCGCGCTTACATTTAGTTTGAGATCTTATATCTCAAACTATTTTTTTAATGAGTATTAGTTGCGACGGATTCGGACCGTAACACTCCCTGAGATAAATGCTGGTTGGGACTCAGGCTTTGAGCGGGTAAATCATGGCGGCCAACGTGAAGGGCTGATTGCATCATGCTTGAGCAACGTGTTACTTTAATTTAATTTTTGCAAAAAAAAAAAAGGAAACCGGAACATTGTTGCATTAGCGACGACATCATGTCACACAACTAACGGACGGATTCCATAATAGTTAGACCCAATCGTGGGACTTAAACAGTTAGGCTGATTACATCATGATTAAACCCAATCGGGGTATTTGAATTAATTATTGACCGCATCACGGTTATAGGTTGTTGGGAAGCATTTATTCAGATCTAGGAAGGTAAATCTAAATAATGATGGCATCATCTAGTGTACGAGATGACCCCATTATTATAATACGTAGTTTATTAAATTGGATGTTTACATTTCATTTGTTTTTCATTTATTTATTCGGTCATTGTATTCAGAAATTCATTAACATAGCATAGGCTAGTAGTAATTTCCGAACGGGACTCATTTTATAGGATGATAGAAGTAGGTTGTTGGGCTCATCAGTTAGTAAAATTTTTTTTTTGTAAATTTTCTGATGCGATTTTATATCTGCGAATGTGGAGGCTCCACATTTCGGTCACCAAAGGGCAGTAGGAGTATATTGTAAGAACAAATAGAATATGGTAAAATTTATACTTGGTACCAAACTCCAAGTTAATACAGGAATGAGAACTGGAACTGTCGACGAGAATTTATTAATTTCAGATTTAAAGCTACGAGACGGCTGTATTATGTCAAATTTTCTAGGTGGTGTTAGACATAACAGTTTTAAAATTATTTTCTATATGTGTCTGACACGTATTTATTCCGGATGGAACCAAGCAAGATTTGTTGTCCTTATGCTACTCGTTGTTTGATACGAGTGATTGAATATAAATTGTGGTAAGAAAATAGAAATTTAATTCGAGTATTGAACCGTTAAATGATAGGACCTTGACCAACTGTTAAACGTAGTGCTGTAGGGCGAGGAGCCGTTTGGCCCTAATTTGTTATTATATAAATTCATAATGTCTGATGCAGAGGGGGAGATATCCGAGGATGGACATGTAGGAGAGGAAGAATCGCTTACGTTGGCGGATATGATGAGGGCTATGGCTCTTCAACTTAAGTCGTTAGAAAGGTCTAATGAACAAACTAATAGGTGTGTGGAACAGTCCAACGATTCTTTAAAACAGTCTATTGAACAAACTAATAGGTCGATAGAACAGAGTAATGATTCTTTAAAACAGTCTATTGAACAAACTAATAGGTCGATAGAACAGAGTAATAATTCTTTAAAACAGTCTATGGAGCAAAATAATGATTCCTTAAAACAGTCTATGGAACAAAAATTTGAAGAAATGCGCATTACTTGTGATAATAGTAAGATGGAGTTAGTGGAGCAAATAAGTGAAGTGCGGACCGCGTGTCAAAATTACGAACGTGAATTTACCCGAGGGCTAGACCAGGTACGCGAAGCGTGTCATAAGACGAAGGAGGAAATGAAAGAACATTTCGATTCAAGTCTTATTCGAGTGACCGAGAGGGTAGAGCGAGTTAGGTCCGAAGCATTGGAGGATCGAAACCAAATCAGGGAAAGGCTCGTGGCAGGACTCAATGAAATCACGACCCAGATGTCAGCTGATCGTGATGAGTCAAAGGTACAGAATGACCAAATGCGAGAGGAGTGTCGGCTAGGACGGGAGGAGATTAGGTCTCAGATCCAAGGCCATATCATTCAAGCCGCAGGGAAAACTTACGAGATAGCGAAAAACGTGGAAACGCTACGTACTGACCAGCAACGTACGGAAGCGAAGGTTTCGGTTCTGGAGTCAGAAGTTGAATCCCTCAAAAATAATCGTGAGGTTTCAACCAAATTAGAGGATGCAGGAGTCCGGATCGAAAGTTTAGATCACAGGTTGGAGGCTTGTGAAGATATAAATGATAAGCTGATCAAAGCGACCGAAGCACTTGAAATACGGGAGCAGGAAACCGAAGAGTTGGAACGAAAATTAGGCAGTAAACTGGAAGAGTGCGTGGAGAGACAGTTTAAGACTAAGTTCATTGCGGATGTCAACGCGGATAAAATAGATGAACTGAGGAAGGAAGTTGAACTGTTAAAAACGCACGAGGACAGGTCCGGTACTCGAGACTTTAACCTAGAGTATAGGGAGTTCGAGACCCCAGAGAACAGAGGGTTGAATAGGATGAAGGAGGAAAACTTGGCAGCTGATACGACAGGTTTGAAACTCCATATGGGAGACGGATCATCGTCGGCTTCTGCGAACCATGCGACGTCTCCTATAGTTCATTTTATAAGGATGTCAGATGACAAACATCCCAAGTTCGATTCTCGAGGGCAAATCACGCCAAAATGGTTCATCAGGGAGATCACAAATTACATCCAAGAGCACAGGATACCTGCCGAAAAACAACTGCGGACAGTGGAAAAATTTCTGGACGGAGCGCCAGCGATTTGGTTCAGGGCGTTTCTTTACACCTTTGATGACTTCATGGGGTTCCGCCAAGCCTTTTTACAGAAGTATTGGAGTATGGAGTCGCAGCAGAATCTCAGGTTAGAGTTATACTCGAGACGATACTCTACTTCTGCGCCAACAAAGTACTCCGAATACTTCACCGCACAATTTCATAAAATGAGCGAGTTGGACAATCCGGTCTGTGAGACCGAGCTCATAAGTGCTATTGCGAAGCAGTTGCCGTTCGAAATTCAGCGAATGCTGATTGCTTCTAATGTACGCACTGCAGTACAGGCGGAAAGTCTGTTAAGGCAACTTGACCAGACGACCCATCACGGAAATGGTAGGCACCAAAGATCGTCAAAGCCGCAAGTTAATAATATTGAAATGGGGACAAGTCCGAAAACAGAGTCCACTAGAGAGCAGAGCACGAACACCAGTCGTGAATTAACAACTTCCAAGGGGAGAACGTATGAACAAAATTGGCAACCTAGACCATGGAACAACCGAGGGACATTTCAGGAGAAAGGAAGACCGCAGTACCGGGGAAACTTCCAGAGAGGTAGGGGATACCGAGGATATGAGGGAAGGAGGAATGACAGTCGACCTTACCCGTACCCAGGACGTGACCAAGCCCAGTACAGAGATCGTCAGAATGCATATAATGAATCAGAAAATCGACAGCAGAAGAGTAGGAGAGATATTGATGAAATCAACAGGAAATGGAAGGATGCCATAAGGAATCAAGGCGGAAAGGAAGACAGGCCATGTAGTGTGTGGGATCGTGATAAAGAGAAACCCTACATAGAGGCGTCCATACAGAACATGGAGGAACTGGAGCAGGAATCAAAGCGGTATCTTTAAGATTATTGGAGTACAGAGGCTAATGGCGTTCGCAAAGGGGATAGGAACGCGTCCTGCCAGGACAGATCACCGATGCTTCAAAATGAAGGTGGTTGCTCGCTGAATCCAAATGACCCTAGGTTCATCAACGAACGTCAACTAGGGGCCAGAAGAAAAACAAGACAGTTTGAGTAGGAGACGAGGCGGATTGAGAAGAAGGCGGAGAAGACGAAGAAGACGAAGCAGAAGAAGAAGGAAGAAGGAGATGCCGTAGGAGAAGAAGAAGCCATGGAAGTAGATGTCCAAATGATCCGGCCTACACCAATAGCCAAACCATGTTCAGAATGTGGAAACCCAGACAGCGACGTCCTGGAGTTCATAGCAATGATTCGTCAGATAGAACAAGAGAACGAGGCACTTCGAAAGGAGAATCATCAACGACGGAACGAGATTGTTGAAGCCAAGGAACTGCTTGAGTTTAGAAGGATGTCAGAAAATAATTGATGACGCTATAGTGATTCCGAAGTTATTAAAAATTTCATGTATGCACAAAATTTTTAAAACGTAGCGTGGGAAATAATGCACCCTGGTGGAGGTGTGATAAGCGTCATGCAATTGTAATTATGATGAATTATTGAGGAATATATATTTCATTTTCAGAATAAATAGTATCTTACTGTACATACAGTAAGAACAGGCCAGGCCGAGATGGCAGGTTTCACCATACCACAGACTGTTGTCTCCATTGAGATTAACAAACACAATGAGTGACAGAATTAGGTTTCTCAGAAATTGTGACAACGAGGAATGAGAGAGGATAACTTGTTGCCAAAGTTTTCCGAGCCCCGGGCAGTCTTGGTAGTAGCAACAGCGCAGAGAGCCGAGTGCAAATTTCTGAGAAATGACGTAGGGGTATCTCCATGTAACTAGCGGGAGTTGAACGCGGGGTTGGCACTGGAAGAAAAAAATATGAGCCGTCCAGGTCACGTGGTTTAGGTGGACCAATGGAAAAATTCACTTGACCAAAGCAAGGCGACAACTTCGTATTGTAAGAAGCACTAGCGAGGCTAACTCCGTGGATTAAACTGATCGAAAGAAGTGAAGTATCGATTCAGAATAAAGTAGAATTTAGGAGCCTTACTATACCATAAAACTTATATAAAGTTAATAATTGCGGGATATTGCATGGTGTAATTCTGAGAATTCATGGACGCTATTCGCTGATTGGCTGAAGTCAAAGGAAGCCACAAAAGAGCGCGAAACCCCGAGCCGGGATACGGCAGCTAAATTCGCGAATATATCCATTACCAGCGAACGATAATAGTTGAGAATTGGTATAGAGCATTTGAGAACATAATTACATCATTGGATCATATATTAAAGCCACGGGCCAAACCGCAAACTGTCGTATGAAGATATCGGGACTACGCGTCCCAAGATGACCTCCGTTGAACTCGGAAGAGAGGGGATACAAGTATAAATATGAGGTCGTAGACAAGGACTCGCAAGTACTTCTGACAAAGTGTTCGGGCGGATACCACGCCCGTGGTGCGTAACTACTTTGACAAAGCGTTCGAGCCGTGACTACGCCAGGGGTGCGAGTGTGTACTTACTCGTGGAGTAGGGTTCGAAGTATTATATTGTGACATAGTACAGTGATTCATGACGTGATGTAGCTCATATTACAGTCTTGAGCAGTATACTAGTATGAAGTGTTTCAAATAGACAGGACTCAGTAAAGCATAACTTACGGAGTGTGAGATTCTACCAAATTTTTAGGAAGAGCGTTACATGAGAACGGTCACGAGTGTTTATGTCACCTAGTAAACAGTCGATTCTAAACTGATACCTGGTCAGCTACACGAACGTGAGACGGGAAATTCAAGTGCGCGCACGGGCCGTTGTAAAGGGAAACCCGAGGTATCCCATGTTCCTAGTGTCCGGGAAAGGAATGAAGAATGTATATCTACATTAAGTGGGCTAGATACAAGGCCGAGAGTGTAAAATTTGTGAATAAAATTTAGGGTGGAAATTATTCCAAAGTGCAACAGTTAATTTATTTGTTTTTATTCAAAATGTGTAAAGTTGAAAAGGGTCAAGGATTAATTCTTCAAGCTGGCATGAATACCAGTGGAATGCATTGCTAAAAACCGGAGGGGCTATGGCTTCTCGTCCGGTTTTAGCAGACTACAATGGCAGAGATGAGTAGCCTTTTAATATATTAGTAGATTGCTATCGTTAGGGGGAGGAAATCATAATATTTTATCATGGTAACTTCATTGTGAAACGAGCCGTTTTCGGCTCGTATAAATTCAAAGATAGATAGACAAAGGGACAAATTAATATGTAGATTAGATCGAGCACTCATCATAATTTTGATTATTAAATAGAGTATAGTAGGGTTGAGTTGTTCATTCAAGTGCTTGAGTTGTTTGATATGATATGGAGCACGTTTCACGTAAAGATAATGTTAATATTCATTTAGAAGTGCTTCCAAAGTGTTTTTCCGTTATCGGAACTTTTATAGATATTAAGGCATGTTGTTAAGATAATCCAGAGGTAGGATTGCCAAGTGATTTAAATTGTTGTGGGACGGAATGAAGTCCATTGATTTGTTTGTAAATATCGCGAAGTTCGCCAGTGGACAAAATAATAATAATAATCTGTACAAGTGTCGAAGTAGTACATTAAAATTTGGTAATGTGTAAAGGCGTGTTTAATAATAATCTTTGAGAATAAAGGCATGGGCTTAGTTGGATAGAATGATTGCAAATTAAAGTAATTTAAATGTGGAAATCACATGTGCCGTGAATAATTATAATTTGTGCAAGTGAATCCGGATTTAACACTAATTTTTGATTTAACGTTTTTGGACTCCATAATAATCATAAATAAATTTGGTAGAAACGAGATAGGCACTTTTATAATATGGTCACGCTATGTTTGAAGTCCAGAGGGATTTGAGCCAAAAGTTGAGGTTTGGAGTTTTGTGGGACAGAAATCCGGCCCGAAATGAAAGTGAATTGTACTGATGTTGATGAAGAAATAGATGGATCTTAAGGCCCACTTAGGGTTGTACTTATATACCGGTGTATTGAGTGGCAGAATAGAGTCCACACACCGAGGGTTAATTTGTGAAAATGTTTTGAAGAGTTCCAACGGATAAATGGACTTCAAAATGGAAAAGGAAGGAATAATTTAACACTTGCAGAGATTGGAGGTATTTGCCCAACTGCGAGGTGTTATGGGATTTGAGAATTGTCTTAGGAGCATATGGTCTCCATGAATTGACGACAGTACGAAAATAAGGTTGCGGGTTCGAACACTATTATGTCCCGACCGATGTGAATTCGGATCTTGGTGATTTCTGTTTGGGAGAGAACGTATGTGACTAAATTATAAAGATGAGGAATAAAAATAAAGATTCTCGAAATAATAATAATAATAATAATAATAATAATAATAATAATAATAATAATAATATTCCAAGTAAATCATATCTGGATTGATTAGTGCCAAAATAAATAGGAATTGTAAAAGGGGTTATGCGTTAAACATATTAAGAGTGGACTACCGTGTAACAGGCGAAATTATTTTTTTAAATTAATAATAATAATAATAATGTTCCAAGTAAATCATATCTGGATTGATTAGTGCCAAAATAAATCGGAATTGTAAAAGGGGTTATGCGTTAAACATATTAAGAGTGGACTACCGTGTAACAGGCGAAATTAAATTTTTTTTAAATTAATAATAATAATAAAAAACTACCTTTTTTTGAAGAAGAATTTACTTTTTTTTAATTTGGACATAATAATGATGTTGGGAGTTGAAATGAAAAATTTGATATTTTAACTAATAATAATAATTAGAATATTTGAAGAAGGAGAAGAAGAATCAAAGAAGCTACTTTTATTTATTTCAGATGAAAATTAAAAAAATCGCGAAAAGTTGAAATATTATTCCGAGGATGATTACGGGTTACGATAACCATGATCTCCACAAATAATAATAATAATAATAATAATAATAATAATAATAATAATAATAATAATAATAATAATAATAATAGCAATTAATAAAATATTTTTTTATTTTATTTATTTTTCTTATATTCGGATGAAGATGATGATGGATGATACTAGGGAAGTCAGCTGGCAAATTAACGTAATAATGTCAATTGGTTGTAAATAATAAGTTAAGTTAATATGTGTAAAATGAAGGCAAATCCCTACATCTGGACCATTAGGTTAGAGTCCCTTTGTCGTATTCCTTCAACTAACGATTAGCATATCTTGGTTAGGAGCCCGGGGAGAGTTTGTAGTTTCCCGGGTTGGTCTCATCTCAATCAAAGTGGAGGCGATAACATGGTCCATGTGATCGCGCCTACTTAGCCAACAGGTAATTGGTCCATGATCAAATATGGTCATGTGTTAACGAAGGTAAATCTGATACCTTCAGACATCAACGGTTCCACCACCCAAATGGAAGGGTGGTCAAAAGTGACAAATATTATGTAATCATTTTTCAGGAATAATTTGCCAAATTACCGGCAAATCAAGGGTCAACAGATTTTGATTGTGTGTAAAATTTCATTTGTTTACTTAAATAAAATGCTCCTTTAGCATTTGCAAGGAAACAGTTCCAGGTTCTTGTTCTTGTAGAATAGTAAACCCTTGGTGGCCGTTTAAATATCCGTCCCCATTCCTAGGACGGAGCCTTCATAATTTCCCTTTGATCTGAATATATATAATTTGTGTGTTTTATGATGAGCCTTAAAGGTAAAGATTAGAGTGTCCCGTTCAACCCTGTAGTACTGATTGGATGGCGCCCTTACATTTAGTTTGAGATCTTATATCTCAAACTATTTTTTTAATGAGTATTAGTTGCGACGGATTCGGACCGTAACACTCCCTGAGATAAATGCTGGTTGGGACTCAGGCTTTGAGCGGGTAAATCATGGCGGCCAACGTGAAGGGCTGATTGCATCATGCTTGAGCAACGTGTTACTTTAATTTAATTTTTGCAAAAAAAAAAAAAAAGAAACCGGAACATTGTTGCATTAGCGACGACATCATGTCACACAACTAACGGACGGATTCCATAATAGTTAGACCCAATCGTGGGACTTAAACAGTTAGGCTGATTACATCATGATTAAACCCAATCGGGGTATTTGAATTAATTATTGACCGCATCACGGTTATGCGTTGTTGGGAAGCATTTATTCAGATCTAGGAAGGTAAATCTAAATAATGATGGCATCATCTAGTGTACGAGATGACCCCATTATTATAATACGTAGTTTATTAAATTGGATGTTTACATTTCATTTGTTTTTCATTTATTTATTCGGTCATTGTATTCAGAAATTCATTAACATAGCATAGGCTAGTAGTAATTTCCGAACGGGACTCATTTTATAGGATGATAGAAGTAGGTTGTTGGGCTCATCAGTTAGTAAAATTTTTTTTTTTGTAAATTTTCTGATGCGATTTTATATCTGCGAATGTGGAGGCTCCACATTTCGGTCACCAAAGGGCAGTAGGAGTATATTGTAAGAACAAATAGAATATGGTAAAATTTATACTTGGTACCAAACTCCAAGTTAATACAGGAATGAGAACTGGAACTGTCGACGAGAATTTATTAATTTCAGATTTAAAGCTACGAGACGGCTGTATTATGTCAAATTTTCTAGGTGGTGTTAGACATAACAGTTTTAAAATTATTTTCTATATGTGTCTGACACGTATTTATTCTGGATGGAACCAAGCAAGATTTGTTGTCCTTATGCTACTCGTTGTTTGATACGAGTGATTGAATATAAATTGTGGTAAGAAAATAGAAATTTAATTCGAGTATTGAACCGTTAAATGATAGGACCTTGACCAACTGTTAAACGTAGTGCTGTAGGGCGAGGAGCCGTTTGGCCCTAATTTGTTATTATATAAATTCATAATGTCTGATGCAGAGGGGGAGATATCCGAGGATGGACATGTAGGAGAGGAAGAATCGCTTACGTTGGCGGATATGATGAGGGCTATGGCTCTTCAACGTAAGTCGTTAGAAAGGTCTAATGAACAAACTAATAGGTGTGTGGAACAGTCCAACGATTCTTTAAAACAGTCTATTGAACAAACTAATAGGTCGATAGAACAGAGTAATGATTCTTTAAAACAGTCTATTGAACAAACTAATAGGTCGATAGAACAGAGTAATAATTCTTTAAAACAGTCTATGGAGCAAAATAATGATTCCTTAAAACAGTCTATGGAACAAAAATTTGAAGAAATGCGCATTACTTGTGATAATAGTAAGATGGAGTTAGTGGAGCAAATAAGTGAAGTGCGGACCGCGTGTCAAAATTACGAACGTGAATTTACCCGAGGGCTAGACCAGGTACGCGAAGCGTGTCATAAGACGAAGGAGGAAATGAAAGAACATTTCGATTCAAGTCTTATTCGAGTGACCGAGAGGGTAGAGCGAGTTAGGTCCGAAGCATTGGAGGATCGAAACCAAATCAGGGAAAGGCTCGTGGCAGGACTCAATGAAATCACGACCCAGATGTCAGCTGATCGTGATGAGTCAAAGGTACAGAATGACCAAATGCGAGAGGAGTGTCGGCTAGGACGGGAGGAGATTAGGTCTCAGATCCAAGGCCATATCATTCAAGCCGCAGGGAAAACTTACGAGATAGCGAAAAACGTGGAAACGCTACGTACTGACCAGCAACGTACGGAAGCGAAGGTTTCGGTTCTGGAGTCAGAAGTTGAATCCCTCAAAAATAATCGTGAGGTTTCAACCAAATTAGAGGATGCAGGAGTCCGGATCGAAAGTTTAGATCACAGGTTGGAGGCTTGTGAAGATATAAATGATAAGCTGATCAAAGCGACCGAAGCACTTGAAATACGGGAGCAGGAAACCGAAGAGTTGGAACGAAAATTAGGCAGTAAACTGGAAGAGTGCGTGGAGAGACAGTTTAAGACTAAGTTCATTGCGGATGTCAACGCGGATAAAATAGATGAACTGAGGAAGGAAGTTGAACTGTTAAAAACGCACGAGGACAGGTCCGGTACTCGAGACTTTAACCTAGAGTATAGGGAGTTCGAGACCCCAGAGAACAGAGGGTTGAATAGGATGAAGGAGGAAAACTTGGCAGCTGATACGACAGGTTTGAAACTCCATATGGGAGACGGATCATCGTCGGCTTCTGCGAACCATGCGACGTCTCCTATAGTTCATTTTATAAGGATGTCAGATGACAAACATCCCAAGTTCGATTCTCGAGGGCAAATCACGCCAAAATGGTTCATCAGGGAGATCACAAATTACATCCAAGAGCACAGGATACCTGCCGAAAAACAACTGCGGACAGTGGAAAAATTTCTGGACGGAGCGCCAGCGATTTGGTTCAGGGCGTTTCTTTACACCTTTGATGACTTCATGGGGTTCCGCCAAGCCTTTTTACAGAAGTATTGGAGTATGGAGTCGCAGCAGAATCTCAGGTTAGAGTTATACTCGAGACGATACTCTACTTCTGCGCCAACAAAGTACTCCGAATACTTCACCGCACAATTTCATAAAATGAGCGAGTTGGACAATCCGGTCTGTGAGACCGAGCTCATAAGTGCTATTGCGAAGCAGTTGCCGTTCGAAATTCAGCGAATGCTGATTGCTTCTAATGTACGCACTGCAGTACAGGCGGAAAGTCTGTTAAGGCAACTTGACCAGACGACCCATCACGGAAATGGTAGGCACCAAAGATCGTCAAAGCCGCAAGTTAATAATATTGAAATGGGGACATTTCCGAAAACAGAGTCCACTAGAGAGCAGAGCACGAACACCAGTCGTGAATTAACAACTTCCAAGGGGAGAACGTATGAACAAAATTGGCAACCTAGACCATGGAACAACCGAGGGACATTTCAGGAGAAAGGAAGACCGCAGTACCGGGGAAACTTCCAGAGAGGTAGGGGATACCGAGGATATGAGGGAAGGAGGAATGACAGTCGACCTTACCCGTACCCAGGACGTGACCAAGCCCAGTACAGAGATCGTCAGAATGCATATAATGAATCAGAAAATCGACAGCAGAAGAGTAGGAGAGATATTGATGAAATCAACAGGAAATGGAAGGATGCCATAAGGAATCAAGGCGGAAAGGAAGACAGGCCATGTAGTGTGTGGGATCGTGATAAAGAGAAACCCTACATAGAGGCGTCCATACAGAACATGGAGGAACTGGAGCAGGAATCAAAGCGGTATCTTTAAGATTATTGGAGTACAGAGGCTAATGGCGTTCGCAAAGGGGATAGGAACGCGTCCTGCCAGGACAGATCACCGATGCTTCAAAATGAAGGTGGTTGCTCGCTGAATCCAAATGACCCTAGGTTCATCAACGAACGTCAACTAGGGGCCAGAAGAAAAACAAGACAGTTTGAGTAGGAGACGAGGCGGATTGAGAAGAAGGCGGAGAAGACGAAGAAGACGAAGCAGAAGAAGAAGGAAGAAGGAGATGCCGTAGGAGAAGAAGAAGCCATGGAAGTAGATGTCCAAATGATCCGGCCTACACCAATAGCCAAACCATGTTCAGAATGTGGAAACCCAGACAGCGACGTCCTGGAGTTCATAGCAATGATTCGTCAGATAGAACAAGAGAACGAGGCACTTCGAAAGGAGAATCATCAACGACGGAACGAGATTGTTGAAGCCAAGGAACTGCTTGAGTTTAGAAGGATGTCAGAAAATAATTGATGACGCTATAGTGATTCCGAAGTTATTAAAAATTTCATGTATGCACAAAATTTTTAAAACGTAGCGTGGGAAATAATGCACCCTGGTGGAGGTGTGATAAGCGTCATGCAATTGTAATTATGATGAATTATTGAGGAATATATATTTCATTTTCAGAATAAATAGTATCTTACTGTACATACAGTAAGAACAGGCCAGGCCGAGATGGCAGGTTTCACCATACCACAGACTGTTGTCTCCATTGAGATTAACAAACACAATGAGTGACAGAATTAGGTTTCTCAGAAATTGTGACAACGAGGAATGAGAGAGGATAACTTGTTGCCAAAGTTTTCCGAGCCCCGGGCAGTCTTGGTAGTAGCAACAGCGCAGAGAGCCGAGTGCAAATTTCTGAGAAATGACGTAGGGGTATCTCCATGTAACTAGCGGGAGTTGAACGCGGGGTTGGCACTGGAAGAAAAAAATATGAGCCGTCCAGGTCACGTGGTTTAGGTGGACCAATGGAAAAATTCACTTGACCAAAGCAAGGCGACAACTTCGTATTGTAAGAAGCACTAGCGAGGCTAACTCCGTGGATTAAACTGATCGAAAGAAGTGAAGTATCGATTCAGAATAAAGTAGAATTTAGGAGCCTTACTATACCATAAAACTTATATAAAGTTAATAATTGCGGGATATTGCATGGTGTAATTCTGAGAATTCATGGACGCTATTCGCTGATTGGCTGAAGTCAAAGGAAGCCACAAAAGAGCGCGAAACCCCGAGCCGGGATACGGCAGCTAAATTCGCGAATATATCCATTACCAGCGAACGATAATAGTTGAGAATTGGTATAGAGCATTTGAGAACATAATTACATCATTGGATCATATATTAAAGCCACGGGCCAAACCGCAAACTGTCGTATGAAGATATCGGGACTACGCGTCCCAAGATGACCTCCGTTGAACTCGGAAGAGAGGGGATACAAGTATAAATATGAGGTCGTAGACAAGGACTCGCAAGTACTTCTGACAAAGTGTTCGGGCGGATACCACGCCCGTGGTGCGTAACTACTTTGACAAAGCGTTCGAGCCGTGACTACGCCAGGGGTGCGAGTGTGTACTTACTCGTGGAGTAGGGTTCGAAGTATTATATTGTGACATAGTACAGTGATTCATGACGTGATGTAGCTCATATTACAGTCTTGAGCAGTATACTAGTATGAAGTGTTTCAAATAGACAGGACTCAGTAAAGCATAACTTACGGAGTGTGAGATTCTACCAAATTTTTAGGAAGAGCGTTACATGAGAACGGTCACGAGTGTTTATGTCACCTAGTAAACAGTCGATTCTAAACTGATACCTGGTCAGCTACACGAACGTGAGACGGGAAATTCAAGTGCGCGAACGGGCCGTTGTAAAGGGAAACCCGAGGTATCCCATGTTCCTAGTGTCCGGGAAAGGAACGAAGAGTGTATATCTACATTAAGTGGGCTAGATACAAGGCCGAGAGTGTAAAATATGTGAATAGAATTTAGGGTGGAAATTATTCCAAAGTGCAACAGTTAATTTATTTGTTTTTATTCAAAATGTGTAAAGTTGAAAAGGGTCAAGGATTAATTCTTCAAGCTGGCATGAATACCAGTGGAATGCATTGCTAAAAACCGGAGGGGCTATGGCTTCTCGTCCGGTTTTAGCAGACTACAATGGCAGAGATGAGTAGCCTTTTAATATATTAGTAAATTGCTATCGTTAGGGGGAGGAAATCATAATATTTTATCATGGTAACTTGATTGTGAAACGAGCCGTTTTCGGCTCGTATAAATTCAAAGATAGATAGACAAAGGGACAAATTAATATGTAGATTAGATCGAGCACTCATCATAATTTTGATTATTAAATAGAGTATAGTAGGGTTGAGTTGTTCATTCAAGTGCTTGAGTTGTTTGATATGATATGGAGCACGTTTCACGTAAAGATAATGTTAATATTCATTTAGAAGTGCTTCCAAAGTGTTTTTCCGTTATCGGAACTTTTATAGATATTAAGGCATGTTGTTAAGATAATCCAGAGGTAGGATTGCCAAGTGATTTAAATTGTTGTGGGACGGAATGAAGTCCATTGATTTGTTTGTAAATATCGCGAAGTTCGCCAGTGGACAAAATAATAATAATCTGTACAAGTGTCGAAGTAGTACATTAAAATTTGGTAATGTGTAAAGGCGTGTTTAATAATAATTGTTACCGTGTTTTTGCGGTAGGTAGAGGTGAAAGAAGGTGCGGGCTTGAACGGGTCTCAAACTACGAAATTAAGGTTAATGTAAAATTAAACAAGGTTATATTTTCTTTTCAAAATTAAGAAATAACAAGCATGGCAGGTACAGAGTAGCAAGGCAACACAAGTATAGTTACAATATTTACCGGATTTGGGCTTCGCGCCCCGACTTCACAATTCTTGGGCAATCAGCCCAACCTTACTCCAAAATAAGTTTTAACAGAGGGGCAGAAAACCCCATTCATGCTCAGGAGCACTTGCTCCAAATTACACAGAAAAGCCTCCTCGAGGCATACAACAATCAATTTTCAAGAAAGCGCCACTCGCTCTCAAAATTTAAGCCTCTCAAAGGCCACACCAAACTCCACCTTCAAGTTGTCCTCTCAGGACATAGACACAGGGGTAAAATACCCAACCTACTGAGGTCTATTAAGTGAGAGAGGATAAATTACATGACTTCTAAAATAAAATTTTGAGAGGAGGCGATCTGCACTCCTAATGTATTTGTTTTAAAACCTAATTTGGCTCTAGGCCACTAATGCAAGGGCTAATCCCATACTAAAGAGGTGACTTTAGAAAGGAACAATTTACATTACGTTCAAGAAGAATAGGTTGAGAAAAAAAGTTCACCTCAAAACAATATGAGTGGGAGCTCGAGAGGGTTAAGCACTCTCTATCCCGGTATGCAGTTTAAAAGATAGAATAGATACCAAGTGTCTTTACATTTTAAGGAAGGTTACATTATGGAAAAACTTCGGACCCGCCCCGAGAGTTAAACTGCTGAGCTAGCAAAGAAAGAAGTTATTAATCGGCCATTACCTTGTTGTTGACCGTTGCCGAAGAAAGAGGCGCTTCCCGCCCCCTGCTATGTACTTTACACACTAAAAGATGGAACAGAAGTGGCGCAGAGACCCAAAAATCAGCAGTTTATATACTCTCGCGGAAAGTTCGAGGCGTTTTTGGAATGAGAACACCCTCCCACCAAACTTTATTGGTTAGGGATAAGCAGCATATTCAAGTTGGGGGAAGATACATCAGATTGGTCAGAAATTAATTAAAGAAATTCGGGATTGGCTAAATACAAACAAGGGGAAAGAGAGGGGTATACAGCCAACTTAAACAATAACAGAAAGAAATTTAACAAGAAACAAACTTTTGAAATAAAAATTTCTCCAAAAAACAGTTCTTTCACATCGCACTAGGGTGCACCATTGCAGTTTTTCAGTACTGTCCTCTAGAAGAGAAAGTTCACACTTCTTACTACCGGTAAAACAAAAATACATCAAAAGTGGCACAGTTCAAAAACTCCAAACTTTCCAAGTAGTGACATCTTCTGAGAAACTTGAAAATTAATACCGTCGATAAAGTTCAGACTTCCTCCAGCAGAGGAGTTTCAACTGGCGCAAATTTTAAATTAGCGGCGTGGAGGTGTACCGCCCGGTACAATAATCTTTGAGAATAAAGGCATGGGCTTAGTTGGATAGAATGATTGCAAATTAAAGTAATTTAAATGTGGAAATCACATGTGCCGTGAATAATTATAATTTGTGCAGGTGAATCCGGATTTAACACTAATTTTTGATTTAACGTTTTTGGACTCCATAATAATCATAAATAAATTTGGTAGAAACGAGATAGGCACTTTTATAATATGGTCACGCTATGTTTGAAGTCCAGAGGGATTTGAGCCAAAAGTTGAGATTTGGAGTTTTGTGGGACAGAAATCCGGCCCGAAATGAAAGTGAATTGTACTGATGTTGATGAAGAAATAGATGGATCTTAAGGCCCACATAGAGGTTGTATTTATATACCGGTGTATTGAGTGGCAGAATAGAGTCCACACACCGAGGGTTAATTTGTGAAAATGTTTTGAAGAGTTCCAATGGATAAATGGAAAAGGAAGGAATAATTTAACACTTGCAGAGATTGGAGGTATTTTCCCAACTGCGAGGTGTTTGGGATTTGAGAATTGTCTTAGGAGCATATGGTCTCCATGAATTGACGACAGTACGAAAATAAGGTTGCGGGTTCGAACACTATTATGTCCCGACCGATGTGAATTCGGATCTTGGTGATTTCTGTTTGGGAGAGAACGTATGTGACTAAATTATAAAGATGAGGAATAAAAATAAAGATTCTCGAAATAATACTATTAATAATAATAATAATAATAATAATAATAATAATAATAATAATAATAATAATAATAATAATAATAATAATAATAATAATAATATTCCAAGTAAATCATATCTGGATTGATTAGTGCCAAAATAAATCGGAATTGTAAAAGGGGTTATGCGTTAAACATATTAAGAGTGGACTACCGTGTAACCGGCGAAATTAAATTTTTTTCAAAATTAATAATAATAATAAAAAAACTACTTTTTTAAAGAAGAAGAATTTACTTTTTTTAATTTGGACATAATAATGATGTTGGGAGTTCAAATGAAAAATTTGATATTTTAACTAATAATAATAATTAGAATATTTGAAGAAGGAGAAGAATAATCAAAGAAGCTACTTTCATTTATTTCAGATGAAAATTAAAAAAATCGCGAAAAGTTGAAATATTATTCCGAGGATGATTACGGGTACGATAATCATGATCTCCACAAATAATAATAATAATAATAATAATAATAATAATAATAATAATAATAATAATAATAATAGCAATTAATAAAATATTTTTTTAAATTTCTTTTTCTTATATTCGGATGAAGATGATGATGGATGATACTAGGGAAGTCAGCTGGCAAATTAACGTAATAATGTCAATTGGTTGTAAATAATAAGTTAAGTTAATATGTGTAAAATGAAGGCAAATCCCTACATCTGGACCATTAGGTTAGAGTCCCTTTGTCGTATTCCTTCAACTAACGATTAGCATATCTTGGTTAGGAGCCCGGGGAGAGTTTGTAGTTTCCCGGGTTGGTCTCATCTCAATCAAAGTGGAGGCGATAACATGGTCCATGTGATCGCGCCTACTTAGCCAACAGGTAATTGGTCCATGATCAAATATGGTCATGTGTTAACGAAGGTAAATCTGATACCTTCAGACATCAACGGTTCCACCACCCAAATGGAAGGGTGGTCAAAAGTGACAAATATTATGTAATCATTTTTCAGGAATAATTTGCCAAATTACCGGCAAATCAAGGGTCAACAGATTTTGATTGTGTGTAAAATTTCATTTGTTTACTTAAATAAAATGCTCCTTTAGCATTTGCAAGGAAACAGTTCCAGGTTCTTGTTCTTGTAGAATAGTAAACCCTTGGTGGCCGTTTAAATATCCGTCCCCATTCCTAGGGCGGAGCCTTCATAATTTCCCTTTGATCTGAATATATATAATTTGTGTGTTTTATGATGAGCCTTAAAGATAAAGATTAGAGTGTCCCGTTCAACCCTGTAGTACTGATTGGATGGCGCCCTTACATTTAGTTTGAGATCTTATATCTCAAACTATTTTTTAATGAGTATTAGTTGCGACGGATTCGGACCGTAACACTCCCTGAGATAAATGCTGGTTGGGACTCAGGCTTTGAGCGGCTAAATCATGGCGGCCAACGTGAAGGGCTGATTGCATCATGCTTGAGCAACGTGTTACTTTAATTTAATTTTTGCAAAAAAAAAAAAAAAGAAACCGGAACATTGTTGCATTAGCGACGACATCATGTCACACAACTAAGGGACGGATTCCATAATAGTTAGACCCAATCGTGGGACTTAAACAGTTAGGCTGATTACATCATGATTAAACCCAATCGGGGTATTTGAATTAATGATTGACCGCATCACGGTTATGCGTTGTTGGGAAGCATTTATTCAGATCTAGGAAGGTAAATCTAAATAATGATGGCATCATCTAGTGTACGAGATGACCCCATTATTATAATACTAGTTTATTAAATTGGATGTTTACATTTCATTTGTTTTTCATTTATTTATTCGGTCATTGTATTCAGAAATTCATTAACATAGCATAGGCTAGTAGTAATTTCCGAACGGGACTCATTTTATAGGATGATAGAAGTAGGTTGTTGGGCTCATCAGTTAGTAATTTTTTTTTTTTTTTTGTAAATTTTCTGATGCGATTTTATATCTGCGAATGTGGAGGCTCCACATTTCGGTCACCAAAGGGCAGTAGGAGTATATTGTAAGAACAAGGAGAATATGGTAAAATTTATACTTGGTACCAAACTCCAAGTTAATACAGGAATGAGAACTGGAACTGTCGACGAGAATTTATTAATTTCAGATTTAAAGCTACGAGACGGCTGTATTATGTCAAATTTTCTAGGTGGTGTTAGACATAACAGTTTTAAAATTATTTTCTATATGTGTCTGACACGTATTTATTCTGGATGGAACCAAGCAAGATTTGTTGTCCTTATGCTACTCGTTGTTTGATACGAGTGACTGAATATAAATTGTGGTAAGACAATAGAAATTTAATTCGAGTATTGAACCGTTATATGATAGGACCTTGACCAACTGTTAAACGTAGTGCTGTAGGGCGAGGAGCCGTTTGGCCCTAATTTGTTATTATATAAATTCATAATGTCTGATGCAGAGGGGGAGATATCCCAGGATGGACATGTAGGAGAGGAAGAATCGCTTACGTTGGCGGATATGATGAGGGCTATGGCTCTTCAACTTAAGTCGTTAGAAAGGTCTAATGAACAAACTAATAGGTGTGTGGAACAGTCCAACGATTCTTTAAAACAGTCTATTGAACAAACTAATAGGTCGATAGAACAGAGTAATGATTCTTTAAAACAGTCTATTGAACAAACTAATAGGTCGATAGAACAGAGTAATAATTCTTTAAAACAGTCTATGGAGCAAAATAATGATTCCTTAAAACAGTCTATGGAACAAAAATTTGAAGAAATGCGGATTACTTGTGATAATAGTAAGATGGAGTTAGTGGAGCAAATAAGTGAAGTGCGGACCGCGTGTCAAAATTACGAACGTGAATTTACCCGAGGGCTAGACCAGGTACGCGAAGCGTGTCATAAGACGAAGGAGGAAATGAAAGAACATTTCGATTCAAGTCTTATTCGAGTGACCGAGAGGGTAGAGCGAGTTAGGTCCGAAGCATTGGAGGATCGAAATCAAATCAGGGAAAGGCTCGTGGCAGGACTCAATGAAATCACGACCCAGATGTCAGCTGATCGTGATGAGTCAAAGGTACAGAATGACCAAATGCGAGAGGAGTGTCGGCTAGGACGGGAGGAGATTAGGTCTCAGATCCAAGGCCATATCATTCAAGCCGCAGGGAAAACTGACGAGATAGCGAAAAACGTGGAAACGCTACGTACTGACCACCAACGTACGGAAGCGAAGGTTTCGGTTCTGGAGTCAGAAGTTGAATCCCTCAAAAATAATCGTGAGGTTTCAACCAAATTAGAGGATGCAGGAGTCCGGATCGAAAGTTTAGATCACAGGTTGGAGGCTTGTGAAGATATAAATGATAAGCTGATCAAAGCGACCGAAGCACTTGAAATACGGGAGCAGGAAACCGAAGAGTTGGAACGAAAATTAGGCAGTAAACTGGAAGAGTGCGTGGAGAGACAGTTTAAGACTAAGTTCATTGCGGATGTCAACGCGGATAAAATAGATGAACTGAGGAAGGAAGTTGAACTGTTAAAAACGCACGAGGACAGGTCCGGTACTCGAGACTTTAACCTAGAGTATAGGGAGTTCGAGACCCCTGAGAACAGAGGGTTGAATAGGATGAAGGAGGAAAACTTGGCAGCTGATACGACAGGTTTGAAACTCCATATGGGAGACGGATCATCGTCGGCTTCTGCGAACCATGCGACGTCTCCTATAGTTCATTTTATAAGGATGTCAGATGACAAGCCTCCCAAGTTCGATTCTCGAGGGCAAATCACGCCAAAATGGTTCATCAGGGAGATCACAAATTACATCCAAGAGCACAGGATACCTGCCGAAAAACAACTGCGGACAGTGGAAAAATTTCTGGACGGAGCGCCAGCGATTTGGTTCAGGGCGTTTCTTTACACCTTTGATGACTTCATGGGGTTCCGCCAAGCCTTTTTACAGAAGTATTGGAGTATGGAGTCGCAGCAGAATCTCAGGTTAGAGTTATACTCGAGACGATACTCTACTTCTGCGCCAACAAAGTACTCCGAATACTTCACCGCACAATTTCATAAAATGAGCGAGTTGGACAATCCGGTCTGTGAGACCGAGCTCATAAGTGCTATTGCGAAGCAGTTGCCGTTCGAAATTCAGCGAATGCTGATTGCTTCTAATGTACGCACTGCAGTACAGGCGTAAAGTCTGTTAAGGCAACTTGACCAGACGACCCATCACGGAAATGGTAGGCACCAAAGATCGTCAAAGCCGCAAGTTAATAATATTGAAATGGGGACAAGTCCGAAAACAGAGTCCACTAGAGAGCAGAGCACGAACACCAGTCGTGAATTAACAACTTCCAAGGGGAGAACGTATGAACAAAATTGGCAACCTAGACCATGGAACAACCGAGGGACATTTCAGGAGAAAGGAAGACCGCAGTACCGGGGAAACTTCCAGAGAGATAGGGGATACCGAGGATATGAGGGAAGGAGGAATGACAGTCGACCTTACCCGTACCCAGGACGTGACCAAGCCCAGTACAGAGATCGTCAGAATGCATATAATGAATCAGAAAATCGACAGCAGAAGAGTAGGAGAGATATTGATGAAATCAACAGGAAATGGAAGGATGCCATAAGGAATCAAGGCGGAAAGGAAGACAGGCCATGTAGTGTGTGGGATCGTGATAAAGAGAAACCCTACATAGAGGCGTCCATACAGAACATGGAGGAACTGGAGCAGGAATCAAAGCGGTATCTTGAAGATTATTGGAGTACAGAGGCTAATGGCGTTCGCAAAGGGGATAGGAACGCGTCCTGCCAGGACAGATCACCGATGCTTCAAAATGAAGGTGGTTGCTCGCTGAATCCAAATGACCCTAGGTTCATCAACGAACGTCAACTAGGGGCCAGAAGAAAAACAAGACAGTTTGAGTAGGAGACGAGGCGGATTGAGAAGAAGGCGGAGAAGACGAAGAAGACGAAGCAGAAGAAGAAGGAAGAAGGAGATGCCGTAGGAGAAGAAGAAGCCATGGAAGTAGATGTCCAAATGATCCGGCCTACACCAATAGCCAGACCATGTTCAGAATGTGGAAACCCAGACAGCGACGTCCTGGAGTTCATAGCAATGATTCGTCAGATAGAACAAGAGAACGAGGCACTTCGAAAGGAGAATCATCAACGACGGAACGAGATTGTTGAAGCCAAGGAACTGCTTGAGTTTAGAAGGATGTCAGAAAATAATTGATGACGCTATAGTGATTCCGAAGTTATTAAAAATTTCATGTATGCACAAAATTTTTAAAACGTAGCGTGGGAAATAATGCACCCTGGTGGAGGTGTGATAAGCGTCATGCAATTGTAATTATGATGAATTATTGAGGAATATATATTTCATTTTCAGAATAAATAGTATCTTACTGTACATACAGTAAGAACAGGCCAGGCCGAGATGGCAGGTTTCACCATACCACAGACTGTTGTCTCCATTGAGATTAACAAACACAATGAGTGACAGAATTAGGTTTCTCAGAAATTGTGACAACGAGGAAAGAGAGAGGATAACTTGTTGCCAAAGTTTTCCGAGCCCCGGGCAGTCTTGGTAGTAGCAACAGCGCAGAGAGCCGAGTGCAAATTTCTGAGAAATGACGTAGGGGTATCTCCATGTAACTAGCGGGAGTTGAACGCGGGGTTGGCACTGGAAGAAAAAAATATGAGCCGTCCCGGTCACGTGGTTTAGGTGGACCAATGGAAAAATTCACTTGACCAAAGCAAGGCGACAACTTCGTATTGTAAGAAGCACTAGCGAGGCTAACTCCGTGGATTAAACTGATCGAAAGAAGTGAAGTATCGATTCAGAATAAAGTGGAATTTAGGAGCCATACTATAACATAAAACTTATATAAAGTTAATAATTGCGGGATATTGCATGGTGTAATTCTGAGAATTCATGGACGCTATTCGCTGATTGGCTGAAGTCAAAGGAAGCCACAAAAGAGCGCGAAACCCCGAGCCGGGATACGGCAGCTAAATTCGCGAATATATCCATTACCAGCGAACGATAATAGTTGAGAATTGGTATAGAGCATTTGAGAACATAATTACATCATTGGATCATATATTAAAGCCACGGGCCAAACCGCAAACTGTCGTATGAAGATATCGGGACTACGCGTCCCAAGATGACCTCCGTTGAACTCGGAAGAGAGGGGATACAAGTATAAATATGAGGTCGTAGACAAGGACTCGCAAGTACTTCTGACAAAGTGTTCGGGCGGATACCACGCCCGTGGTGCGTAACTACTTTGACAAAGCGTTCGAGCCGTGACTACGCCAGGGGTGCGAGTGTGTACTTACTCGTGGAGTAGGGTTCGAAGTATTATATTGTGACATAGTACAGTGATTCATGACGTGATGTAGCTCATATTACAGTCTTGAGCAGTATACTAGTATGAAGTGTTTCAAATAGACAGGACTCAGTAAAGCATAACTTACGGAGTGTGAGATTCTACCAAATTTTTAGGAAGAGCGTTACATGAGAACGGTCACGAGTGTTTATGTCACCTAGTAAACAGTCGATTCTAAACTGATACCTGGTCAGCTACACGAACGTGAGACGGGAAATTCAAGTGCGCGCACGGGCCGTTGTAAAGGGAAACCCGAGGTATCCCATGTTCCTAGTGTCCGGGAAAGGAATGAAGAATGTATATCTACATTAAGTGGGCTAGATACAAGGCCGAGAGTGTAAAATATGTGAATAGAATTTAGGGTGGAAATTATTCCAAAGTGCAACAGTTAATTTATTTGTTTTTATTCAAAATGTGTAAAGTTGAAAAGGGTCAAGGATTAATTCTTCAAGCTGGCATGAATACCAGTGGAATGCATTGCTAAAAACCGGAGGGGCTATGGCTTCTCGTCCGGTTTTAGCAGACTACAATGGCAGAGATGAGTAGCCTTTTAATATATTAGTAGATTGCTATCGTTAGGGGGAGGAAATCATAATATTTTATCATGGTAACTTCATTGTGAAACGAGCCGTTTTCGGCTCGTATAAATTCAAAGATAGATAAAGGGACAAATTAATATGTAGATTAGATCGAGCACTCATCATAATTTTGATTATTAAATAGAATATAGTAGGGTTGAGTTGTTCATTCAAGTGCTTGAGTTGTTTGATATGATATGGAGCACGTTTCACGTAAAGATAATGTTAATATTCATTTAGAAGTGCTTCCAAAGTGTTTTTCCGTTATCGGAACTTTTATAGATATTAAGGCATGTTGTTAAGATAATCCAGAGGTAGGATTGCCAAGTGATTTAAATTGTTGTGGGACGGAATGAAGTCCATTGATTTGTTTGTAAATATCGCGAAGTTCGCCAGTGGACAAAATAATAATAATCTGTACAAGTGTCGAAGTAGTACATTAAAATTTGGTAATGTGTAAAGGCGTGTTTAATAATAATCTTTGAGAATAAAGGCATGGGCTTAGTTGGATAGAATGATTGCAAATTAAAGTAATTTAAATATGGAAATCACATGTGCCGTGAATAATTATAATTTGTGCAAGTGAATCCGGATTTAACACTAATTTTTGATTTAACGTTTTTGGACTCCATAATAATCATAAATAAATTTGGTAGAAACGAGATAGGCACTTTTATAATATGGTCACGCTATGTTTGAAGTCCAGAGGGATTTGAGCCAAAAGTTGAGATTTGGAGTTTTGTGGGACAGAAATCCGGCCCGAAATGAAAGTGAATTGTACTGATGTTGATGAAGAAATAGATGGATCTTAAGGCCCACATAGAGGTTGTACTTATATACCGGTGTATTGAGTGGCAGAATAGAGTCCACACACCGAGGGTTAATTTGTGAAAATGTTTTGAAGAGTTCCAATGGATAAATGGACTTCAAAATGGAAAAGGAAGGAATAATTTAACACTTGCAGAGATTGGAGGTATTTGCCCAACTGCGAGGTGTTATGGGATTTGAGAATTGTCTTAGGAGCATATGGTCTCCATGAATTGACGACAGTACGAAAATAAGGTTGCGGGTTCGAACACTATTATGTCCCGACCGATGTGAATTCGGATCTTGCTGATTTCTGTTTGGGAGAGAACGTATGTGACTAAATTATAAAGATGAGGAATAAAAATAAAGATTCTCGAAATAATACTATTAATAATAATAATAATAATAATAATAATAATATTCCAAGTAAATCATATCTGGATTGATTAGTGCCAAAATAAATAGGAATTGTAAAAGGGGTTATGCGTTAAACATATTAAGAGTGGACTACCGTGTAACAGGCGAAATTAATTTTTTTAAATTAATAATAATAATAATGTTCCAAGTAAATCATATCTGGATTGATTAGTGCCAAAATAAATCGGAATTGTAAAAGGGGTTATGCGTTAAACATATTAAGAGTGGACTACCGTGTAACAGGCGAAATTAATTTTTTTTAAAATTAATAATAATAATAAAAAACTACTTTTTTGAAGAAGAATTTACTTTTTTTTAATTTGGACATAATAATGATGTTGGGAGTTGAAATGAAAAATTTGATATTTTAACTAATAATAATAATTAGAATATTTGAAGAAGGAGAAGAATAATCAAAGAAGCTACTTTTATTTATTTCAGATGAAAATTAAAAAAATCGCGAAAAGTTGAAATATTATTCCGACGATGATTACGGGTTACGATAACCATGATCTCCACAAATAATAATAATAATAATAATAATAATAATAGCAATTAATAAAATATTTTTTTATTTTATTTATTTTTCTTATATTCGGATGAAGATGATGATGGATGATACTAGGGAAGTCAGCTGGCAAATTAACGTAATAATGTCAATTGGTTGTAAATAATAAGTTAAGTTAATATGTGTAAAATGAAGGCAAATCCCTACATCTGGACCATTAGGTTAGAGTCCCTTTGTCGTATTCCTTCAACTAACGATTAGCATATCTTGGTTAGGAGCCCGGGGAGAGTTTGTAGTTTCCCGGGTTGGTCTCATCTCAATCAAAGTGGAGGCGATAACATGGTCCATGTGATCGCGCCTACTTAGCCAACAGGTAATTGGTCCATGATCAAATATGGTCATGGTGTTAACGAAGGTAAATCTGATACCTTCAGACATCAACGGTTCCACCACCCAAATGGAAGGGTGGTCAAAAGTGACAAATATTATGTAATCATTTTTCAGGAATAATTTGCCAAATTACCGGCAAATCAAGGGTCAACAGATTTTGATTGTGTGTAAAATTTCATTTGTTTACTTAAATGAAATGCTCCTTTAGCATTTGCAAGGAAACAGTTCCAGGTTCTTGTTCTTGTAGAATAGTAAACCCTTGGTGACCGTTTAAATATCCGTCCCCATCCCCAGGATGGAGCCTTCATAATTTCCCTTTGATCTGAATATATATAATTTGTGTGTTTTATGATGAGCCTTAAAGATAAAGATTAGAGTGTCCCGTTCAACCCTGTAGTACTGATTGGATGGCGCCCTTACATTTAGTTTGAGATCTTATATCTCAAACTTTTTTTTAATGAGTAGTAGTTGCGACGGATTCTGACCGTAACACTCCCTGAGATAAATGCTGGTTGGGACTCAGGCTTTGAGCGGGTACAATACACTCTGTATTGGATGACTCATGAATTGTAACTGAGATTCAAATATTCAACTTGTGAACATTCGATTTATTTTACGTAATCTTCTTCCTTCTGACTTTTCCCAATTATCCGGGTTCGGCACTTTGTACGGGCTTCGCCCAGTTTTACACCCGGTTTCCCTTCCCGACTCCAACCATATATGGAGGGATAAGTTCACGATTTCGTGTTTATATTGTGGTTTGTCTTGTGTATTTGAAGATATATATTAAGAGGAACGTGTACCTGATTCAAGAATTGTACTCTTCGAACACTACGACAGTGAAAGTTAATAGCAACTTCTCAGACATCTTTCCTACTACTGCTGGAGTGCCACAAGGTTGCATTATCTGCCCCCTCCTATTCAATGTATACAGTACAGTGAGTTCATTATGAGTGAGATTCTCGAGGATTGGAATGACAGCATCACAGTTGGTGGCAGAAAAATTAACAATCTCAGATATGCGGATGACACTGTGATAATTGCAACAGATGATCATTAACTAGAAACCATCTTGCGGAGAATATGGTCTTGAAATCAACAATAAAAATACCAAAGTGATTATCGTAGATCATTTTAATAACAACAGACCTGCCATAACAAGAATCGCTAAGTATGAGATATTGTCAGACAATTCGAGTATCTGGGATCTACTGTCACAAATACTGGAGACTGTGAATCTGAGATCTGTAAGCGCATTGCGATTGCAATATATTCAATAGTAAAACTTACTCGCATCTGGAAGGACACCTCCATCACTTCCCAAGACAAAGCTCACCCTCATTCGAATTCTGATCTTCCCTATCGCGACCTTTGCATCAGAAACTTAGATGATGAAGACGGCGGATCGCCGCAGGATTGATGCTCTAGAAATATGCTGCTATGGGAGATACTGCGAAAACCATGGACAGCACACCGTACTAATGAATCGATCTTGCAACAGCTCGGCATTACAACAAGACAGTCGACCCTTATCAACCAAAAACAACTAAGATATTTTGGTCATATTGCCAGAAGACAGGAGGCAATGGAAATACTTATCATAGAGGGAAAAGTTGACGGCCGAAGACCTAGAGGACGTCCACCGTTACGAAGAATGGACTAGATCAAGGGCTTGACAAGGATGAGCTTTCAGCAAGCAAGTCACCATGCCCACAACAGAGACTCCTGGACGCAGATCACTAAAAGTCTTGTTGCGTGATGCCACTAACACCCTCACGAAGGGTTGGACTCAAAAAGAGATTAATAAGAACGCAAAAACTCACTCCCAAACAGGAGGAATTAACCATACAAAGTTAAAATCCCCCACTTGGCTAGCAATCGATCCCGGGATCCTCTGAACCGACGACCTACACGCTGACCATTCGATAGCCTAGTATAGGTGTCTTCAAACGGCGGCCTGCGGTCCGTATCTGGACCCCTGCACGGTTTATATGATGCCAAAAAGAAAGAAAGAAAGAAAGAAAGAAAGAAAGAAAGAAAGAAAGAAAGAAAGAAAGAAAGAAAGAAAGAAAGAAAGAATGAATGAATGAAACAAAGAAAAAGTGAAAGAGAAGAAATTACAATTAAAACAGTAAAATATTTTAGATAGTAATGCACAACATATACGTCTCCTGGCCTAGAACAATATTTGCTCCATGGATGGGGGTACCATCCGTCTGTGTGATGTTGAGGTTAGTGTGATTAACTGCCACCCCCGCAGGCCCTAGTTCTATTCCCAGTTCTGTCACGAAATTTGAAAAGCGGTACGAGAGCTGGAATGGGGTCCACTCAGCCACCGGAAGGTGAAGTAAGTAGAGGGGGTTTCGATTCTCACCTCAGCCATCATCGAAGTAATTTTCCATGGTTTCCCACTTCTCCTCCAGGCAAATTCCGGGATGGAACCTAACTTAAGTCCACGGCAGCTTCCTTCCTTCTTCCTTGTCTATCCCTCCTAATCTTCCCAGCTCTCATAAGGCATAGGAGGTGAGGCCGCCCGGGCGATGGACTGGTCTTTCTCCTCCCCAGTTGTATCCCCGACCCAATGTTTCACGCTCCATGACACTGCCCTTGAGGTGGTAGAGGTGGGATCCCCCTCTGATTGCGAGGGGAAAAACCAGTCCTCGACGGTAAACGGATTAATAAAGATAAAAAGATGGGAGTATCGTATTTTGAAAATATGACAGCAGGTTTTCTATTTTCTCCAAAGATGGCAGTGAGTGATTAATTTTTTTTCTCGAAGATTGTTTCCAAAATTAGCTAGGTGTGTTTGCCTTATTTTAAATGGTTGGGGACGGGACCGCTAAACTGAGAAGAAATTGAGAATGCTGCTATTCTAAAATGTTTAATTCGTCGGCCTTTTTCCATCACTTATCACACATACATTTCACATGGCACGTTGTCTCCTCTCAAACTTGGTTTCTCAACTTTTTTCGCTCCCATCCTAGCCATTCGTAGTGATGGTGTTTCTACAAAGACTGAATTTTCAACACAGTGATTTCGTCTTGTTTTTGAATTGTTATCAAAATTCAAACTAAAAATTCTTAGACTATGAGGTCCGCAAGTTCACTATTTGCACCTATTGTTTCGTTTCTCTCTGTATCATTTATTTTAATTTCTTCTTAGGTTTAGCAGACTTTTTCGATTCAATTATGTCTTATATTAACCTTTCTTCACTGAATTTGTCTCATCATCATATTCTAAAGGCTAAGCCTTGTCGCTACAGCCACAGTTGTCTATCTTGAGCCAGTCTTTACAACTCAGCGTAGGTCTTGCATTTCATCCTCAGAATTTGTCTCAGCGAGTTATTTATTGGTCCATCTAGTGATGTAAATATTGTATATTGTTATTGTTTTTATTTGCGTCATGACTCTCTTTTATTTTGTTCCTTCATTATATTTTGATGCTTGTTGATGATGATGCTTGTTGTTTTAAGGGGCCTAACATCGAAGGTCATCGGTCCTCATTATATTTTAGCACATTTTTAGCTTGTATTATGTAGATTACTTTAACCCCCTCCCCCCTTATTTCACTGAAGATGGCTAAAACTATTCGAAGCATGTTTCAATTTTATTGCTCCATCTAATGATGGATTTATGTTTTATATTGAATTAGAAGGATATATTTAATTTTTCCTTTGTATAAATGATGTATGTAAAAAAAGAAATTTCAGATCCAGAATTATTAATGAACACTTGAGAACTGCTTAAACATTACTGGAATTTCGTGCATTCTAAACTTTGAAAGATTTCACAAAACATGACGTGCCACTTCTCTCACTAATTAGGTTGGGTGGGTAAATTATATATTTCAAATGCACAAGTGAAGATTGAATTTAAAATATAATTTACCTAAAATATTGTTTGTATGTGAACACATTGCACGTAAACATTCCACTGGTTGACATTTGAAAATGGATTCCAAAAATCCTTAGCATCCGGTAAGACTATCAGCAGTAAGACTGGACCTTAAACATAAATATGCCTTTTTTTAATTTTCTCTTTGTATTCGGGAGATAGTAGGTTCGAACCCCACTGTCGGCAGCCCTGAAGATGGTTTTCCGTGGTTTCCCATTTTCACAATTTTCACAATTTTCTTAACGTTGCATCGACGCAGATAGTTCTTACGGCGACGGTGGGATGGAAGAGGGCTAGCAGTGCGAAGGTAACGGCCGTGAACTTAATTAAGGTACATCCCCAGCATTTGCCTGGTGTGAAAGTGTGAAACCACGGAAAACCCTCTTCAAGACTGCCGACGGTGGGGTTCGAACCCACTATCTCTGGAATGTAAGCTCATAAGAACTAACCGCGCTAGAGTGTAAACTCATGGTCCGCAGCGACATCAACACAACAGGTAAATGCCACCATAGAGTGAGATCCAGTAACGAACGGTGTATAAAGTAATAGTCTGTTTGCAATTCAATACCCAAGCCGGCGAGCACGTTAATTAGGCTAGCTAATAATAACCTATAATTAAGCCAGAATTCGGTTTCGCGTAGCTCCAGGTGATTTATCGTGATGCAGTGGACAATAACCAAATGCAATTAGCTCTCAAGCATTGAGAGACAAAACAGAAAATAAAAAAAGCCTGAATTAAAATGTTTCACCTAATATTTTATACAGATAGTTATCAGTTTAATTCTGTGCGTGATATCCCCTTTCCTTAATCCTTATTTTATTTCATTTGTGATTTCGCAAGATGCGAATTTCTATGCGCTAGGGCTGTTCAAACGTTACGCGTACTGTGCTGCACCTGACTCCTGGCTAAGGAATTGTGAGCGCCGTTTTATGATCACGATAATGATAATAATAATAATAATAATAATAATAATAATAATAATAATAATAATAATAATAATAATAATAATAATAATAAGGGCTTTTTCCGGGGGAACACGGAGGTATGCGTACCCCCTTAAACATTTGAAGACCTCTTAAGAAAAATATTGCACATATCTATCTAGTCCGGCAAATATAACTTCCGACTTAAAAGTTCATCGAACAGCTGGGGGTCAACGTGCTGTTCACAGCAACTGAAGAAGATTTCGAGTAATCTTCGATTCAAATCGACCTCTCGATTCAGTTTCTCTTGGTCGGCAATTCGGCACTAAGTAAAATGAGTAAATAATTAAAATGATTAGAAATACTGAGTGCAGTTACCACCTTGATATACTGACCACAAATAAAATAGCGTAATCAATTTTTCTATGAAAATGTCAGCCCGAAAAGCGATAACCGGACTGGGCACAATTGCCAAAAATTGAAAGATTGTGATGTTTTGTCGTCTAGAACTGAGAGTACCCCTAAAAATAGGAAAACAGCACTGATAATAAGAATAAGAATAAGAATAAGAATAAGAATAAGAATAAGAATAAGAATAAGAATAAGAATAAGAATAAGAATAAGAATAATATTCTTTAAATTTTATCAGTTTATCGTTCAGAGTTGTTTCATCCCCCGAACTCAGCGAGGGATCTCACCTTTACATCCTCAAGATCAGTTTCCTGGAGCGTGAGATATTTGGTGGGGTATACAACTGGGAAGAAGGAGCAGTACCTACCCCAGGCGGCCTCACCTGCTATGCTAAACAGGGGCCTTGTGAGGGTGAGGAAGATTGGAAGCGATAGGCAAGGGAGAGGGAAGTAAGTGGCTGTGGCCTTAAGTTAGGTACCATCACGGCATTTTCCCGGAGAAGAAGTGGAAAACCACGGAAAACTACTTCGAAGATGGCTCAGATAGGAATCGAACCCTCTTCTACTCATTTGACCTCCCGAGACTGAGTGGACCCCCTTTCAGTCTTCGTACCACTTTTCAAATGTATTGGCAGAGCCGGGAATAGAACTGGGCCTTCCGGGTGTAGTAGCTAATCACACTAACCAGTACACCACAATAATATAGAACAATATAGGCTAATTTTGAATGAATATTTTTTAAACATGTATTTACATAATTAGTGAGAAATCTAGCACTGCAGTTACACTGCGAGTTGAAGAATGGTATTGCTGCTCCTATTCACTACTAAAACTGTAGTTTGTAACCGTTTAGTCACGATTGTAATCACTGTATAAAATAATAATGCGAATTAATAATTGATGTATACCTTTCACAGTCAATATAACTAAAAACTGAGGGCGTGAGAATTCAATTCGTCAATGAATATGAACAAACTTTAAATCTCTAAGTTAAAGAGAATCGCATATAAACTGCACCAATAGCGCACTGCACTGTCGTGATACACTCCGAATTCAACTGTGGACTCCGCGAAACTATCCTTTACACGACCGTGAAGAGCAGATGTTTTGTAAGAATGTTGAGAAGGAAGGGCCGGCCCCGTGGTGTAGGGGTAGCTTGCCTGCCTCTTACCCGGAGGCCTCGGGTTCGATTCCCGGCCAGGTTAGGGATTTTTTTATAGTTGCTTTACGTCGCGCCGACACAGATAGGTGTTACGACGACGATGTTACAGGGAAGGGCTAGGAGTGGGAAGGAAGCGGCCGTGGCCTTAATTAAGGTACAGCCCCAGCATTTGCCTGGTGTGAAAATGGGAAACCACGGAAAACCATTTTCAGGGCTGCCGACAGTGGGGTTCGAACCTACTATCTCCCGAATACTGGATACTGGCCGCACTTAAGCAACTGCAGCTATCGAGCTCGGTCAGTGATTTTTACCTGGACCTGAGGGCTGGTTCGAGGTCCACTGAGCCTACATGATTAGAATTGAGGGGCTATCTGACGGTCTAGAAAGCTAAGAATAACAGCCGAGAGGATTCGTCGTGCTGACCACACACCTCGTAATCTGCAGGCCTTCGGGGCGATCGCTTGGTAGGCCAAGGCTCTTCAAGGGCTGTAGTGCCATGGGGTTTGGTTTGGGTTGAGAAGGAAGGACGTATGGAACATTCACAGTGCGATCGTTATTAAAGTGTTAACATATTCCCGTCATCCCTCAGACTTCCTCGATAACGCCTAGCACTCAACAGGAAGCAGGGATTTATCACAACACACGCCTTAGAGAGTATTCCGAAGTTACATGTAACAAGCTTTAACAGATTCATCTTAGACAAAAACCCATATTGACTATAAAATTATTATTTATTTTTTTTTTTGCTAGGGGCTTTTACGTCGCGCCGACACAGATAGGTCTTATGGCGACGATGGTATAGGAAAGGCCTAGGAGCTGGAAGGAAGCGGCCGTGGCCTTAGTTAAGGTACAGCCCCAGCATTTACCTGGTGTGAAAATGGGAAACCACGGAAAACCATTTTCAGGGTTGCCGACAGTGGGATTCGAACCTGCTATCTCCCGGATGCAAGCTCACAGCCGGGCGCCTCTACGCGCACGGCCAACTCGCCCGGAGTAAAATCAAGTAGCGAATATTCAAGGATAGCTCAAATATTATATTTAAGTGGTCAGACTATTCAATACATACATAATTTATTACATTTAGTACATGTTTCGTCCCCCGAGGGACATCATCAGCTAGAATAAATTGCAATAATATATCAGAATTCAAAAATTACATCATTAGATTGGAAAGACAAATTAAAAGCACTTTACTATGCAAGGACATTTAAAATAAATTATTAGCAAACCCGAGGGATGGGGATTCTCGTAGACATACTACGTTCATACCATGGGAATTAATGAATGAATACAACAGTTGATTCTCACGAACTTTATCATCAAGAGTTTAATGAACAATTCGACCAGTTTTTTTTTTTTGACTATATGACTTGCAACTTGTGCCGAACCAAGCCTGCCTTGGTGGTGCACTTCCTTTATTCCTACTTCTCCTTGACTGTCGTTGTCGCCATTAGCGATAACATTACCCGAATGTGACGTGAAACTTATTGTTTCTCATTGAAGATGGCGCTCTAGCCATCTGTGTGGATACACAGTCTGTCTCTCGCTCTCCGATTGTTAAGCTGGTCTGCTCGTGATACCAACAATGGAGGGATCGAAAATGATGAAGAAACTGGGATTTAAAATGTGCTTCTTGATCTACGAATTTCTATTATCGTGGATTTAGTGGTTTCAAGGCTCGGCTCTCTGCTGGAAGTCGTTATTTTGATTGACATAAATATTTCGAGATTCCTGATTGCTGCTCCCAGGCATTCATTCATTTTATTTCATTTTAAGTGCCATAGTTACTAGAACGGTTCTATGTGATTGTATTTCGGTAGTCTTTTAACACCTGTCTTTGTAGGCTCTTAATTTTGTGTGTGTTTTACATTTTTCTTTCTTTGTTTGTGTGCAAACGCGCGAGAACGGAGAGTGGTATTTACCTATCTGTTTGTTTGGGCCTGTGTGTTTGTGGCTTTTGAGACCATGCACTTCTGTTTCTTCATCGTTTGGAACCATGGCTGAGCATTGGTCTGTTGTGTGATTTGACGCTATGGGGTTTAATCCATATTTGTCCACGTGAGGAAATTTGGATGTCCCGGGTAGCGGGTCGACGAATGTTGTGATCGATACGATTATATTTGGATCAGCCTTGCCTATTTTTACGGCGGTCCAGCATTGTATCTGGGGTGTTCGAACCATGCTCGTGAGTCCATGACATCCGTCGCTATCCTGTGCGATAGTATACGTCGTGCCTTCACAGACCAGTCTGGTCTGGGTCGATTTTATATTGGGTCTCTCTTCTTGTTCATATGTGTGTATGCGTGTCTGTGCTGTCTGCCTGCGTACGGTTTATAATACTCTCCGTATCTCGTACTCTTAATTTTTCTTTTATTTTTCGTTTTAGTTGGCCGGTTCGAGCCGTTATCTGCTCCATTGTCGGCGATTAGTTTTTGTTTTTGTAACTGTGACAACATCTTCTTGTTCTTTTGCTTCTGCTCCTTTGGGAGGCTGTGCTTTGGCATTGTTGTTGTGCCGCCGTAGCATCGAGTGGACGCCCGTTTGAAGCACGGATACTAACTGTTGATATGTGCGCGCGGTCCGCATTAGTACGACTGCATTATCCCTTTCGTGGTTCCATTTTCTGATTCCTTCCATAACGTGTTCCACGTCACATTATTCTTTTGAAACGAATTTGTATTTTTATTTGGTCGTACGGAAGTGAATAGTACTAGTGCAACACAAAACTTAACTATGTTATTGAACGGGATACTACTTGATGTTCTGTTTTTCTACAGTTATGTAAGTAACATTTAATGCAGTTTTCCATTTTTGCTTTCATTTTAATATTCTGTGTATTTATAATAAACCCCATTTCCTTTTGATCCATTATTTTATTCATGGAGGTTACGGGTTCTTGCCTTTCTGTCCTTTCGCTCCCATTTTGTCTACGCACGGGTCCAGCTCCGAACTGTTGTAACGTTCCAGACGTTACAGTGTAATTATGTTAATTTTATTATGTGTAATTAATTCAGGAATTTAACGTCATGATATTTATTTTGGTATATAATTGTATTATAATTCATGTTTAATCATTTGCTCACTATCATTTCATTACTTTGTAACTACGACTTGTAAACGAGGGCTGAATATCCTAATATTCACTTAGATTTTTGCGACAGTCGGTTAAAATTAACTTGCAGTAGATTTCCTCTATCTTGCCACATCACCGAGGAAGAAGGAAGGACAAATTTAGACATCAAGTTCTGGGAAAAGCGAGCACGTGTTCAAGCGTTGTAACGTAAGCTACCGTATTTCGACCAGAATTATTCAAACTGATCACCGCCTATATTTTCAAAGGAGCGTCATGTTGCCATGGATACTGAGTGAAAGGACTAATAGAAGAACAGTTGATATCTTGGTTAAGACCCGTCAACTCTAATATCTAGAGTGGGGAGAGACGTGTCATCTGATTGGACCACGTGTAGCGACCTGTAATTAGCGCGAGAGAAGGTTATAAAAGGGCGTGTTGGAGCTCTTGGCGTCATTCTGATCGATATTATTCTACATTATTCTACTTGATTCTCTACTTGATTCTTCGTCTCGATACTTAGAAATTCTGAATGAGGGGTGTATAGCCACTCTCATCAGGAAGTACGTACAGCTCGGCTACAAGACCGGTTTGAACCAGTCTAAGTCAATAGGTAGTATTAATCTAGATAGAAATGAAACTTCAGAGCACATTTTCAGTAAATTTGGAAGGATTCTTAATTGAGTATCCTCTCCATAAAACCCAAGGTGGTTCTTCTAACTATGACTTAGGGCTAATCTCCAATATATGGGATAGAGCATAATAGGGAGTGTTAGTTTTGAAGTCATCTTCCAATTAGTGGGAGGTGCAATTTGCAAGGCAGGAATGGTACTTAGCTGCAGATGAAGAGATCTCAAAGACGACCGGTGATGTTCCAGCTACAAGGATGGAAGCTTTCCAAGGACCAACAGAACAAGACTACATGGTGAGCAAGCGAGTTAAAGATATTGCAAGTTTTCGCGAAGTAGAGTCATTCAATTTTTTGTTAAATTCATTTTCTATTTTAAATTCAATTCTCGTTAAACCGTCGTCATTTATATTCAATATAATAAATAGTATTTTTCTAGTTCAATTTAATCAATCTGCCTTAATTAGCCTTTTGATTTCTAATTCTCCTGCTTAATGATTAGTGTACTATCACCCCACCCCTGTGATAAGAGTCCGTCCAAGCTTGATTATAAATTTTTATCTTTAATTCCTCAACTTAAAGATTGGCGCCCTTAGCTTGAATGGTTGCATTTCTCGTTCGATGATTGTTCTCCGAGAGGGGAAGTCACACTGTTTTGGTTCGTTCCAATCCATCCACGGCAATTTATGAAGAGTGGTAAGTATCCGCGCGTTTATGTCGTGTATTCTGTTGATGTGTTATGGTAGCAGGGTAGGGGGTGGTGGAAACTTTAACAAAGTTTGCTAATAATTTATTTTAAATATCATTTCATATAAACGTGTTTTAACTTTTTTCCAATTTAATAATGTAATATTTGTATTCTGATATATTATTGTAATTTATTCTAGCTGACGATATCCCGTAGGGGACGAAACATGTACTAGATGTAATAAATTATGTATGTATTTAATATGCAGACCGCCTAAATATCATATTTGAGTTATTCTTGAATATTCGCTACTTAAGTATTCTGAAATATCAGGGGGATGTGGTCTGTGGAATGAGTGCAGCTAAAATCAAGAAGAAAAAGAGGCCAAGCACAATTTTGGGAATGTCAGGAAAAAGTAATCCGAGTTAGTACAATTAAATCTGAGTTTGGATGGAGCTAGAAATGTATAGTGCAGACGCCATGGCACCCGTGGGTGCCACGTTGGACAGGCCTGCTGTACGCCAATGATATGAAAGGATAAAGGACAATGAGTTTATACGTCGCTCTTAAAAATAATCACAAGAGAAAGGGTTCTGAACTTTTGAAGTGAAGGTGACAGTTCAAGAAAAGTTTTTTTTTTTTTTTGCTTTACGTCGCACCGACACAGATAGGTCTTATGATGACGATGGGACAGGAAAGGCCTAGGAGTGGGAAGGAATCGGCCGTGGCCTTAATTAAGGTACAGCCCCACCATTTGCCTGGTATGAGAATGGGAAACCACGGAAAACTATTTTCAGGGCTGCCGATATTGGGGTTCGAACCTACTAGTTCAAGAAAAGAACAAACCTTTTAGTCGAAAATAAAAGTCTTATTAATTAATAAATAAATTAATGTATTTGTTTACCAGCCCCATGGCGTACGGGCGACCCTTTTGCCTCTTACGAAGAGGCCCTGGTTTCCAATACCACCTTCCCAAGGAGCGTAATCTTCGTCTGAGATCTAGAACAAGTTTCACTCAGGATTCTGAGAATAAGTAAGTGCCGATATGAGAGGGAATGAAGTCGGTCAAAAATTAATTTACTAGATCTAAGAACGTCATGAAGATCACGTGTACTCCAAAATCTGCAGGTCATCTGGCATGGCAGCAGTTGCCTTGGCAGACCATTACTTTAATGAGCCAAATGTACTTACTTACTTACTTTCCTTCTTTCCTTCTTACTTACTTATTGTATTCATTTTCGCACGTCTCTTCCCAACTACTTGGCGCTGGGAGTATAAGTGGATTAAGTCTTGTTTTACGGCCGAATGTCCTTCCTGAACACACAGACACATGCAGTCCCGGAAATAGAGGAATTAACCAGACGCAATTAAAATTCCCAGTCCGACCTGGGATCAAACTCGAGGCTCTCTAAACCGGAGGTGTCCCTGTGGCTCGGGCTGTAGAGTAATATCCATGGTATTCCGTGCCTGACGTTTGAGACAACTTAAAGGGGCCCCAGGGGCTCTTAACTTGGGACCACGGGAGCCATAGCCGAGTCCTGGCATTGCAGTTTCAGACTTCTTACTTTCATCTATCCTAACCAACCTTTTCTTGGTCAACTCTTGTTCTTTTCCGACCCCGACAGTAGTAGATTTTTGAGGCCTAGGGAGTCATTCAGTTTCACACCCTTCGTGATCGATCCTTCCTTTCCTTTAGCCGATAACTTCATTTTTCGAAGTGTCAGGCCTCTTCCATTTTCCTCCTGCATAGTATTAATAGAGGATGGATCTAACTATGAATGTCTACAATAAGAAGAATATTTCGATTAATGCAAAACTAAGACCGAGCTCGATAGCTGCAGTCGCTTAAGTTCAGCCAGTATCCAGTAATTGGGAGATAGTGGGTTCGAACCTCACTGTCGGCAGCCCTGAAGATGGTTTTCCGGGATTTCCCATTTTCACACCAGGCAAATGCTGGGGCTGTACCTTAATTAAGGCCACGGCCGCTTCGTTCCCATTTCTAGGTCTTTCCTATCCCATCGTCACCATAAGACCTAGCTGTGTCGGTGCGACGTAAAGCAAAATAGCAAAAAAATGGAGGATTTTTGTGTCTTTTTCGGCATTGCCCTCCTTTTTAAATATTGTTGTTCTCTTTTTTTTATCTAGTTGTATCCGGTCACCCTACAACAAAGTGATTTTTAAATAAAAAAAATCAGGCTTGCACATGTTTTCAGGACATAAATATGCCCAGAACAGAATCATCATGGACAGAAGAGCGATAAAGATTACCAAGTGTGAGAATGAAAGAATATTACATAAGGAGAAAGACCAGAGGGAAGGAAGCTGATACGAATTAACATGGTCTTCAGATAGCCAAAACAAACAGAAAGAAAGAAAGAATAAAGAGAATGGTTGCCAGGTTGTATAATCACCACCACAGTCAAGCAAAGAACAAGTGTCTACACTAGTGTCCAAAAGTTGAGCATAAGTTACGAGTAAGCAGGGCAACAGGAAATAGACCGCAAATCGCACGACATATGCACCTACCAACTTTACGTGTTCACTTGTATAGGAAAGGAGTGTTCCCTGCTTTGACTAGCGGCGTAACCGCAAGGTAAACACAGCCAGTGCCTGCGCCCCATATTCCCTCAGTCGTGTCTGCCCTGTTATAGTGTGTGGAGGGTAGCCTCGTGGTGAACTTGACAACATAATGGCACAACGACGCCATTTGGACCCCGTTCTGCAGGGTAGAATACTCGGCCGCCTGGAAGCAGGCTAGACACAGACCGAAGTCGCCGTATCCTTGAATGTGCCACAAAGTGTCATTTCCAGGCTTTGGAGACGATTTCGAGACATAGGAGATGTTAGTCGGAGGCCAGTACCAGGTCGACCAAGGGTAACCACTCCACAACAGGACCGATATCTGGCCTTACCCGCCCGACGTAATTGGAGTGCATCTGCAAGACAATTTTCGGCGGAGCTTAAAGCCGTCTCAGGGGTTGCCGTTTCCCGGCAAACTTTGTACCGGAGGCTTAGAACAGCGGGACTGTTTGCCCGACGTCCAGCGGTGTGCATCCCGCTCACTCCAGCACAGAGACGGGCCCGTTTACTGTGGAGCCGTCAACATCGAAATTGGACCATGAATGAATGGAGGCATGTGCTCTTCACAGATGAATCCCGCTTCAGTTTGCAGAACGAGTCCCGTCGCACATTAATCTAGACAGAACCGGGTAGCCGATACAACCACAGGAACATCGCGGAATGGGACCAGTATGGTGGTGGTGGCGTCATGGTGTGGGGCGGGATCATGCTGAATGGGCGTACGGACCTGCACAAGTTCATGGGTGGTCCGAGGTAGACTGTTAACGCTCGGAGATACAGGGATGAGGTACTGTGACCACGTCTTCGACTGTTCAGAGATGCGGTTCGTCCAGACTTCCTCAATGGACGATAATGCCCGACCACACCACGCTGCTCTGGTAGATGAATTTCTGACTGGGGAAGATATTCATCGCATGGACTGGCCAATAAGGTCTGCGGATCTGAATCTATAGAACATGACTGGGATGCATTGGGGAGTTGAATTGCATCCCGTCGGCCTCCATCAATAATCCTCCAAGACCTTCGCATTGCCCTATCGGAGGAATAGGATCGAATGACACAAGAGGTTTTGGACCATCTGACATGTCGCTGCGAAGCTTGTGTGGCCGTTAGGGGCAACCATACACCCTATTAACAGCATATTTTATTGTGGAAGACCTTGCCAAGCTTTGTTAGTTGTTGTGAAAAGTGTACCTTAGCTATCAGAACCTTTCTGACACACTTATTTTTGGACAAGTTGTGTGACATATGGTGTGTGAGTCAGCTTCCGTTTGTTCAGCATTCCGTCTGACATTCCTATCAGGCGGTATGGCCTCCTTTAGTGATTATGCTTAACTTTTGGACACTAGTGTAGGTAGAGGTATGTCAGAGAGCGCTGTAGTCGCCTGTCTCTCTTTCTGTCACAGAAGTGAGGAAAAAACATGAACGTATGTTAAGTGTGTGTGTGTGTGTGTGTGTGTGTGTGTGTGTGTGTGTGTGTGTGTGTGTGTGTGTGTGTGTGTGTGTGTGTGTGTGTGTGTGTGTGTGTGTGTGTGTGTGTGTGTGTGTGGTGAGCTCATCACGTGCCACAAGCGCGTTTACATAAACTTTCTCTCGTATGTCTGCGTCGAGTGGAGGGAGCTTTATTAAATATGCCCCATTGCCTGGCAGACCGCGCAAGAGCTGAGCAAACAGAACATCAGCCATTCCTGGAACCCCCTTCTTAATTATGCTCCATAAACCAAGGGTGGGGAATAAAAACAACCAGCCACACGATTTCCTGACTATTTGTTTTTTCATTTGATTCAGAAAGTGATAAATATGTCGAAATAATTATAATTTCAATAGTCAACGGTTAATCATCAAATATGAAAATATCGCTCAAGTAGACAAATTTAAGTATCAAGATGTAATTATTAAACCAGCGGGTTAAATCAACGAGCTAACAAAGAAAGAAGTGTAAAACTTCAAAGAGAATACAAAATTACTTGAAACAGGCAAGATTACGACATTATAACACACCAGGTAAAACAGAAGCACTTTACGCATCTGAAACTATTATAATTGGTGGCAAATCTCAAACAAACATGATCGAAGAAGAAGAAGAAGAAGAAGAAGAAGAAGAAGAAGAAAGGAGAATCCTCAGATAAATCTTAGCACCAAAATGCGAAAATGGAATTTGGATGAAAAAAGTCATCACATGAAATTTATCAAGTTACAGAAAAAAACACAGATACCATCAGGAAACGGTGTTTATAATTGTATGGTCATTTATATAGAATGAATAATAAAAGGTTCAAAAAGTAAAGTAAAACTTAGGGGAGCGCATGCGGGAGATGGTGGGTTCGAACCGCATTGTCGGCAACCCTGAAGTGGTTTTTCCGTGCTTTCCGATTTTCACACCAGGCAAATGCTGGAGCTCTCCCTTAAGTAAGGCCACGGCCGCTTCCTCCCCACGCCTAGACCTTTCCTATCCCATTGTCGTCATAAGACCCATGTGTATCGGTGCGATGTAAAGCAACTTGCAAAAAAAAATAAAGAAAAATTAATTTACCCTTATCAGTGAAAAGTCACAGTAATTAGCTCAAATAAATCAGCGTAGACCTAGATGAATTTTGCATTAATGAAAGAACCATTCAAGATAAAATAAAATTCAGGACCTTAATTCAGAAACACAAACACTTTGTAAAGTCCACCCGATTAAATGCAGGATGGACTGACAACGTAAAGAGGAACACAGCGAGAGGATGAAGAGATATTGGGAAGAGAAGAAGAAACACAAAAAAAAGTGCTAAGAAGTTGAAACGCGCTTCTTAGTTGGGCATAACAATTCAAATAATAATAATAATAATAATAATAATAATAATAATAATAATAATAATGAAATGAAATGGCGTATGGCTTTTAGTGCCGGAATATCCCAGGACGGGTTCGGCTCGCCAGGTGCAGGTCTTTCTATTTGACTCCCGTAGGCGACCTGCGCGTCATGATCAGGATGAAATGATGATGAATACAACACAGTAATAGAACAAATTTATTTATTTATAGTGGAGTAGTACTGTGAAGGGAAATTGAAAAAGTTGAAAATAAATTTTTAGAAAAGTAAATTAATTTTGGCTTTTTTTTTGGTAAAGATTCCGATGTTTCTTGTTCATTTATGATTACCAAAAGCACATGTGGAAGCCCCAGTATCCGGGGATTAAATCAAAGCTCTCTACGAAAAGGTGAGAAATGTGTAGATAATAAAATATAGTTCCCACAGATTTTCTCCTACAAAGCTATAAATAAAGACAATATCTTTAAGCCTTAATAGGTTTTACCTACTCCTTTAGAATTGCAGTCTAATATCATCATTGACTATAAAGCCTGGAAGGGGAGAAGAATTCTCCTAAATAAATTTACAGTTTACCGCCTATAATCACAGCCACCCTACCGCAACAATGACTTTTTTCAACTAATCATAAGGATATTGGAAATTTAACTTTTGAGTCAAAAGGCTTAAATGAATATGAAAGACGAGAAGACCCTATAGATCTTTATATGGAATTGTATATATTTTGTTTGGTGGTATTATTAATATGTGCCATAGGAATTTACCAATTAACGTTAAAATTGCCGACCCGGCCGGAAATCGAACCCGGGACCCTCTGAACCTAAGGCCAGTACGCGGATCGTTCAGCCAACGAGTGGGACATAATAATAATAATAATAATAATAATAATAATAATAATAATAATAATAATAATAATAATAATAATAATTTAATTCTCATCGGAGTCCTGAGTATCCCTGGTAGAAGCCAATAAACTCTTTGCCGTCACTGCAGCGAGATGAAACCCTCTGTATCACAGGGTCCGGTGCTTTACTGCTAGTTGTCTGAAAACGTCGCGGAAGTTTGAAGTATCTGAAGAAGTGCCTGCCATGTGTTTCATCTGCAGGCTCCCATAAACGTGCTGACATCATGGCAGTCGACAGAAAGAAGAACGCCGGCTTCGTTATCGATCCAACTGTGAGGTTTGAAGGAGGAAACACACAAGCAGAAGAGACTGATCTTGACAAGGAGAGACACACTACGAACAGTGCTTTAAGTATGTGAAGGAGAAATACCACACCCTGTTCCGAAATTGAGATTCGGGGTTGACTGGACTGGAATTCGGTGCTCAAGATGAGTAGTAACTAAATTCTCCGTGAACTTCTTTAGGGGTATGGCATTCCTACTTTTGAACTAGAAGAAATTGCCGCTAACATTCTAAGAAATTAAATTGTTAATCGCCATTTACAAAGCACCAAAAATTAGAAATGAAATAAATATTTTCATTCGAGCACCTTCTTCAGGGGAATCTAAGAATAAACAATGAATATTTTAATTCAAAATATTATTTGAATATTGTTTTGAAAAACTAATTATGAGGTTGCAGAGGTGTGAAATTATTAGAACCTAAGGTAATGTTACAAAATTGAAGAGCCGTAGTTTCAATTCCCCCTTCCCCTCCTCCTTATCCTCCGCTCATTTGCCTTCACAGTTCGCACCGTAGAACTTAAGAGTCTTTCAGTCAAATATTAATTTGACTATACAGTATAAGATTTATATTATATATCTTTCAATATTACTCGTATTGTTTTTAAATATTACGTTGAGATTATATCTTCCTATTTGGTCAGTTGACATTCCTTTAATTCCAGTTTCCAAGAGTGTGTTCAGTACAATAAATAGAACAGTGAATTAAAATATATCAAAGCACAAGTAAAACAAAATTCAGAAAACCAGTTCACATAATACTATTTTATCTACTTAAACTCAAAACAGAAACTAAAAATCATAAGATGTAAGAGTCTAAATTACCCGCAGTGGCATCACTGATGTAATTTAAAGGAAATCTTCTTATTCTTCTTATCCTTCCACTGCTTTTCCCACACCTGTGGGTTCGCGGGTGCGAACTGCGTCGCACATATGGATTTGGCCCTGTTTTACGGCCGGATGCTCTTTCCTGGGTTCGATTCCCGGCCGGGTCGGGGATTTTAACCTTAATTGGTTAATTCCAATGGCATGGGGGCTGGGTGTATGTGTTGTCTTCACCATCATTTCATCCTCATTACGACGCGCAGGTCGCCTACGGGGGTCAAATAGAAAGACCTGCACCTGGCGAGCCGAACCCGTCCTGGGATATCCCGGCACTAAAAGCCATACGACATTTTACTATTTCCTTGTATCTTGTGCTATCAAATGTACATGTGTTATTAAGACATGTTCTACATTAATTTTTCTAAGGGGTCAAGTTGTACATTCTGCTGGCGGGCCCAAATCATATTGTTTAATCCTATGACTACAACTAAAAACCACCACCATCACATACACTGTCTGAGTAAAGGTATTCTTTACTGTGGGCTATTTCTGCTCAATGAGACATTCAATATTCGAACAAATTGTGTAACCACCTGCATTATTACATTCCGTGGAAAAGGCTAGAATTAGCGTCTAAATAGGACGCAGTGTTACACCAAGACATTTCAAGGTCTCCCTGCTCTTGGCCAGCCGTAGATTTGGAACGAGATTAGATAGAGTTACGACATAATCTAGTTTTAATTAATTTTGTGTGGCTATTTCTAACCTGGTGCTGCCCTCGTTAGGTAAACGCTCCAGCGAGGGTGGACGGACGGCATCTGCCACGTATGGGAAACAGCGTGCTATTGCAGTGAAGAATAGTGTTGTGTGTGATGTATAACTTACAGGGGTGCTCGAACAACATAAACACTCAGCCCTCAAGCCATTTAGCGCTGTATATTGCTAGATATGTGCAACAGAAATATAATTTCTTGTTTCACAGCTTCGATGATGTTCGTCTGAATCTAAGTGTCAACATCAACAGTAGATTGGCCATTATAATAATAACTTTGGGGAACTATGGAGCGTTGAAGAACGTGGTTTGTGAAAATTACTAGTACAGTATTGTGTGAAACAATCAGGTGTGAGTTCCGCAGTGCTAGCAATTGTACAACCAGGATCATGTTAGAGAGTTGAAAGGGTTGGCGTTTGGTGGTCAAGCAGCTGCTATTAAACCGAACATTTCTCGTGGGAACGCAGAGCGCAGCCTAAAGTGATGTAAATAGCGACGCCAGTGGTCAGAGAACAACTGAAGATCCGTGATTTGGAGTGGTAAATCGCGGTATACCATATGGCAGTCCGATGGGGATTCCCCTGTGGTATCCTGTGCCAGTCGAAAGAGGTGAATTAAACGGGAATAACCTCCAACTTGAAAGGAGATTTAGTGACCACGGGTCGCGTAACTGAGTACGATATTACTTCAACTTCCATTCACCGCCCACCTTCATCTTTCTTATACAACTTTTCATGGTCAGCACTTGTTCCTCCTCCCACTCCGATGATACTGCATTATCCAATTATCTTGGGACCGGATCGCCGACCGGGAGTGACTAAGCAGACAGCGGCGTGGGAGGGAGTAACTTATCACTCTAACAGTGTTTGGTGATTCAAAAGTAAGTGTGCAGAGTGACACTAGCACGGAGTTTCGATTTTCATAGAAGGCTACAAATTGGCACATAGATATTACTAAACGTATTCTCCCCTTACCGGCAAGTTACAATGAAACTGGTATAACGTAATGTAGTCAATATTTGACATAAACATAAACACATAAACTACCAAAATGTGTTCGTAATTTCGTCCCCCACCAAATTTATGAAACTTACAATTAATTTTAATATATTTTCCTTTCTAGCCTTGTCAAACACTTTCGCATTAATGAAAAATATTTTCTTGGTATTCTTTTTAGCATAGTCTTTCAGCGTTGTTCGTTGTATGTTAAACGTTGTACTTGCACGTTTGAAACCTAATAATTGTCCCTCATTGCCTTAATAGCCTTTTTTACAGACTCCTTATCCCAACTGCTTGAGTTTTCCCATCTGAAAGTAACAATAAACATCATAAATAAGAAATAAAGTGAAGGCGGCCGAAATTACTAACATCCCCTGATTCATTACAATGGCCGCTACAGTAACTTACGCCAACCACCTCGTTGTAGCGATTACACGCCAGGAACTACAACATACGACTGAAATGCAATCCTGTATTTCATGCACATACCAGTGCTCACTCTAGGAATAACAGGCTCTTAATCTAAAGGCTGCACTAACTCGGCTAAGCATGAAAAATGAATCCTCCTTGTACACGGGAACTAAACGTGGTGTCACACAACCAACTCTCACATCAAGACCACGCAATGAGGCTACGCGTACCAACCGTGCAAACTGGAAATACCTAGGGGGACGAAATTAGGTGAGAGGACGGAAATTGGCCCCCTACGTTACTCCGGTATAAATAGACATATATAGTATTTCTCATAGCCTCTACTCGGTGTAAACTGTTGAAATCATACTCTCTGTTTTCCTCGTACGTTTCTTCTCTTTTTTTGTTTGCTACACTTTTTCTCACTTCATTCGCCGATTCATCCGGAATGCAAACATGACTTTCCTCGCCTAAATTTATTTTTAATTTTTCTTGCTATTCTTCCTTTACGTTTACTTTTCTTGACATTTACGCACCGCCAGTAAGTCAGTGACAAGGAGTGACAAGAGAAGGAAGGGCGGAAGACGATGTGAGAGCTAGAATAAAGAAAGCAAATTTTCAATATAAATGTTAAATCAGTCTTTCTATTTGCTTGTGGAACTTGGAAGGTTACACGAACTACAAGTAATCTTCTGAAGACATATATAAAGCGTTGCTAACGACGCATCACAAACGTCAGATGGCCTGAAGTTATATCCGGTGACGAGCTAAGGAGAACAACAAGCCAAGTTCCAGTCGCAGTGGAAATTAAGAGGATAGAATTGAAATGGATAGGTCATACCTTGAGAAAGCCATTGGAATCCATAGAACACACAGCATTTGGATGGAATCCGCAAGGTGCACGGAGGACAGGTCGTCCTAGGAAGACCTGGAGGAGGACAGTAGAGGAGGAGGCCCTTGAAATAGGGAAGACTTGGAAGAAAGTTAAAGCATTGCCAAGTCGACGACCACACTGGAGACGTTTTACGGATACCCTGTGTCCCAGTGGGAACGAGAGGAATTAACATCATAAGAAGAAGTTATGTCAGTTATTCTTTATTGCTATAGTCCACAATGGATTGATGTCCGTTGTAAATCAACAAAAGCTTCCCTTTGGTGGTCTTGGTGAACTCCATAGCTGCAGAACAATTATCGTATCAATTGTTGCAGTGAATTCTAAAGGCTTCTCTCTCTCTCTCTCTCATATATATATATATATTGAACCCGACAGGGGCATGATCCAAGGAGCTTAGGTTGATATCGATCTCCGTAATTACGCACGCAATGCTATTAAAGGGAAAGAACCCTGAAAATGATTAATATTCATATCATTAATAGAGGTCATACTGAAACTAATTAATATTCATACCATTGAGATAGATAAATTGTGTATTTTAAAATTATTTTACGAGATTTCTTTGTCTGCGACTTATTGCGCAGCATTATCCTTTGTGTAGCGGGGGCCCCGCAGATGAAGCCAAGCCAACTTAGACCCGGGAGGGGTTACGAATGGGGATTCCCTGTGACATCACTCGAGAGAAGACATCCCTCCTCAAGGCTCACAGAATGAGGGGAAACTAACTTTTTCGAAACGGAATATAGGAGCCATCTTGGAATCGGACTGGCCAACTTAATTACCTACGAGGTAGAAAATTAATAAAACTCGAATTAGGGGCTCATCTCCCGATTTAAAAGGGATAAATGTTACTGGGACATTTATTTAGAGTGTTTAATGTCCTCTTCCGTGATAACTTTCAGCAGAAGAAAGAATACTGTGTTGTTTCTGCGTGGAAAAGTACTGGGGCCATCTGGTTAGTCTCATGACACGTCCTCGACGGAGGGAATTCACCCCGTGTGGTAGGGGAAGCAGAACATATTTTAATTAATTTAAAGAGATTCACCGAAGGATAATTGAGTGGTTATGTCTCAATCGCACCAACTAGATACTGGTCACCGGTCACCCGCACTATTTTACCTCGAGTACGCCGGGAATAGGCGCTACGCAAATTAGTGGAAGGGGTATCGCTCCCTAGTAAAAACTACTGCAGGAAGGGAGAAGAGTCAGTCTGGACTGGTGGCTTACGGACGGCGAAGCTGCGTGCCGTCGAGCTTCCAGCGATCTTTTGTTTGAGTGAATTTCAATTTAATTTACAAGTGAAATCGCGTACTGTGCGTAAATATTGCAGAGATTGGATAGACGTGATGCTAGTGTCTAAACTTTAAAGATCAGGGACGTGTCGCGAACATTAAATATAATTTGTAATAATATTATTATTATTATTAGTACGGCGCTACTGTGTCGAGTAGTAACAAAGGTACGCGGAATCCGATACTGAATCGCGGATTGCGGAGTGAGGTCCGATATCGTGGCTGGACGTTCACACTGAATGTAACTAAACAAATCTTGGAATAAATAGTGACGTGTTGTGTGCCTCAGGAATACTGCCAGCGGTTTCGTCAACCTAGAACAATGGACTCCCGGTTGGAAAGAAGAATGGTGCCTCCAGTAACTGCTTTGATGCCTATGGGTCAGCACTAAACCAGCAATGGACTCCCTGAGCTGACAACGGGTCATCGAGATGGAGATGAGTATCAATCATAATTAATATGACGTAATCAGATTGGGCGGGGAACAGTTATCATTACCTGACGCTATAATGTTAAAGATTGTAACTTCAGTAATGTAGATGTGCTACCATGATACACGTAGCTTCTATTTACTTTATTTAATTAGTAACACGTCTGAGCAATCAATTGTAAATAAAGGGGTAATACGATAAGTTTGCATGCAGTAGTATTTTGACTTAATCATTTTATTTGGGGAAACTTGTAATTATTGATGCGTCAGGAGATCATTTTTTTTTGTAATTCAGAGTAATTCAAGTTAGGCTGTAGTTAGTCCAGCGATGATAATGCATGGCTGGTAAATAGTGTAATTTTATTCCGTGAGCACCCAGAACTACGAGATATGACTTCGGAACTGACACCCAGGCCTCCACTGACATATATTTAGATAGGAAGTGTACAATTTTAATTGGCAGGCTTATCACAATTTAAATGCAAATTGAGGAATATTTAATTCATAATTGTATTACCGTGTGACGATTTTATCTGAAATCACAATTTAGATATGGATTAATTACACCGTTATTACGAGGAAGTTAATTATGATCACGCAGTATGGTCTAATTTCCAGGTAAGTCGTGTAGGGAGATAGTGTAATGATGAACCCAATAATAATAATAATAATAATAATAATAATAATAATAATAATAATAATAATAATAATAATAATAATAATAACAATAATAATAATAATAATAATAATAAATTGTAGTTATGGTAGTCATGCAAGTATTGGTATCATAGAAACCGGTGTCGCGCCGCGGGATCATGATATTGTAAACGAATGTGTGTGTTGAATTGAAGTGAAGTATTGAGAGCCGATGTAATTTTGTTTAATGAACAATGAAGTTCAGTTTATTAGTGAACGATCCCCGAGATGGGGTGTTTTGTTAAGAAAGGGCGTTATGCCTGTGAAGGCCGAGGCCATTGACCACCCGCCGTGCAAGGGGCTGGGGCAGTTGACCTAGTGAGGAGAAGTGTTGGTTTTTTTTGTATGCTCGTCCGCTCGTAAAAGGGGGAGCCTCGAGTTAAATAGAACGAGGGCGGAAGAATCGCCTAATAATGGAATATTCAACACGCCAGAATGATGTAGTCGCTAATAAATGACACGGCGATTGTTACCAGTACTTGTTAGTTTACTGTCATTACACACTTGAGTATAATGTAGCCTAGGGTTTTCAGAGTCCCACTTCCATCCCAAGGGGTGTCAGTTCAGTTCCCGACAGCGGCATTGGTACCCCAATGCTCAACCGAAGGCTGGATGTCTCACGTGTTTACTGTATATAATTTGTGTTTTCTAAGTGTTTATGTATCTTGTTGTGATTATAATTGAGTTGCCGATGGTGCTGACCATCGGGGTGGTGAATTGTATACAAGTGAGGGTCGGTTCAAACCCGGGCGTTTGTTCCACATTTTTATGAGTTCCTTCGTGGTACTTCGTTGGGGAATAGTCGTGTGTTTAGTATAGGGATTGCTCAGATTCGTTGCATGCATGTTAATCCTATTGGTCAATGATATCACATAGCCTCAGTGTCTATGATAAGTGTTTTCCCGTTCGAATCTCGTCATAATGGATCGCTCTGCGATAGATAATACTCGGATCCATCACAAACGACTGAAAGTCGATAACAAACAACAACAATTGATAATAATCCATGTAATTCATTTGTATATAAATGCGTCATTACCATCATCATCATTAAGGCCTAATAAACCACTTGTATTAATCTAAACTTTAACCCGAATGTGTTCTCACTGTAATTAGGTATGATCCGTCTCCTACCCTGTAGGCCTTTAAGCTTAGTCTAGTTAAGCGCCTATTTGTTTTATTCCAACCCGTTAACGCCCTGTAGATATCATGCCGGAGCCATTATGTGTAGGGACGGGTGCATACTAAAAATGGCGCATCCAACGTGTGGCTCGAGTTATTTAACAGTGGGGCCTAAGTCACGATAGCGAGGAGGATAATTGTACACGTTGGGCACATACTAAAATGGCGGCCCAATGTGGGACGTGTTCTAATGTTAAATAGGCGCGTATATTTATATTACCTGACATTTACACGTTGCGCACTATACTAAAATATCAGTCCAACGTGGTGCGAGATAAAAGGGCGTGAGTGAACTGTGGGGGCTCGATATGTCCGTAAATAAGGGCTACCCAGATTTAGGAAATTTAGCGCCATATAGAATGACATCCAATGTCTGGCTATATAAATACGGCCCAAGGTGGGACATATTCTACGGTTTAATAGGCGTATTTTGATGTTTAATAGGCGCATAATTATCCCACATATCGCATAATATTAATGCAAAGATAGGGGCGTGTTGTGCTGCGTATTAGGCAAGGTATACTTGTGCGGCTTCCAGGAGTGGGCACGATTATTTTGGTAACCCATGTCTGCTTCTGACATTTCCACGCGAGGCCCAGTTCATTATAGTTGAATAAGTGATACCTTGATGTCAATATTAAATCGTTTTATGAATGAGAACACAGTCATGGTCCAATGATATGGGCAGAGCCATGACATTCGCGTCAGCAGGGGCGTATCCAAAATTCAAGGGGATTAGTTCGAATCCCGGGAAACAATAAAATGAATTTCCCATAAGTGAGGTTTGAAGTGAATAGTGGCTTTTTCTTAGTGCCTATTTATTCACGGATATCAGCCAGTGGTGCGTGTTTCGTCACCAAACAACCTGCTATTAGGTAATATATTTTACGTTAGTATAACCGTGGATGAGAAGAGGTAACCTCACGCCTACTTTTCTTTTTCGAGTGGCAGTAGGTTGATTTCATGGGTTCAGTTTGAGATTCTGATGACTTTGTGTGTTTGAAAGACCTCAATGCTGAGGGCATGGGTTGATTTACTGGCACTATACCACATGTGTTGGTATTTAAAATCGAGCCCAATTTTAGAATCACAGGTCAACCGGCAACTTTATTAACTGAATTTGAGGGCTAATATTATAATCATTTTCGGAAATTTCCCGTTGCCTTCTTATATAAATTTCATGAACCTTAATGATGTTAGGCGGTTAGGCAGCTTCAATGATAGCCGTTTTTGAGGCTTAATTTGCAATGATGATTAAAGTAAAAATTATTTGAAGCTGGAAGAACGTAAAGTTTGGATAGAGGAATCCTTTCTTTTAAAATAAATAATAATTATATATTGTTGTGGTTTGTTGACGCCGACGTTAGCGATGGGGGTCCTGTCATCTCAAAGGATAGCGACATGGATAGTGAAGCCATGCGGGCTTTGATGGAGGAGATTATGGTCAGCGTGAAGGACGATATTAAGACGCTTGGAAATAGGATGGAAGAGAACAGTGCGCAGAGTAGGGCACTTGAAAATAAGATGGAAGAGAGCAGGAAGACGCTTGAAAATAAGATGGATGAGAATAGTGCGCAGAGTAGGGCACTCGAAAATAAGATGGATGAGAATAGTGCGCAGATTAGGGATAGCGTGAAGGACGATATTAAGACGCTTGAAAATAAGATGGAGGAGAATAGTGCGCAGATCAGGGACAGTGTGAAGGACGATATTAAGACGCTTGAAAATGAATGCAAACAGGGGCGTGCAGAGGTCAGAGAACAACTAGAGAATTTTGACGGTAAATTAACACATTTTGAGGTTAAATTGGAAGAAAACCGAACCGAGACTAGTAAGATGATTGAGGAGAAATGCAGTAGTTTAATGAACAAAATTCAGGAGGTTCAACAACAATGCGAAAAGGGGGCTAAGGAACTAAGCGATAAAATAGACGCGGTTTCTCAGCTCAATGCCGTTGTTGAAATAAAGGTCGAGGGAATAGTTGAGCGGCTTGGTCAGGTTGAGACCGGTATCGAGAGAGACATAACTCGCGTGAATGGCGAAATCGTGGATGTTAAAGAGGAAATCGATCGGCTGAATGGTGAGATGGAACAGGTCAGGTCCAAAGCGAATGACCGCGACACGAAGATCGAAGAGATAGTGGAGCAGGTCAAGGACAACCAGATAAATATCGGGATCGTTGAAGAAAGGACGGAGAAAGCCTTGGCGGTAATCGAGGCCCTAGACGAAAAGATTACGTCAGTATCGCAAGCAGGCAGTCCGATACGAAACTAACTTTTGCCAGGTTACGGAAGGAAGTGTCAGGACAAATAGTAGGAGAGACTGCTAAACAGATCCACGAATGGAGCGAAGATAAAGGCTCGAAAATGATGGTGAAATTGGAGATCCACGAAGAACAAATTAACGCGCTTCGCGAAGAAATAAAGGGAATGAAGAAATTAGACATTCGGGATGAACCACATTTCAAAATGGAAACGGCCGGAATGAAGAAAATGGAATTAAGTAGCGGATCACATCAGTTGGGTTACAGTCTGTTCAAGGAGCAACTACCTGGCAATGAAGAGTATAAATTACCGACGATGGACGAGAGAACGTCGACCTTGCTTGGCCAAAATTCAATACCGATGTATAGCCTCTTACGTTCGGCGGATGATAAGCCAAAGAAATTCAAACCAGGCACTAGGACTACGCCAAAAAGTTTCCTCCGCGAGGTAGATGATTATATGGCGGATCATCGGGTACCAGCGGATAGGAAATTACGGGTAGTGGAAAAATTCTTGGAAGACCAGGCCCTTGAATGGTTTAAAGCTTTCCGCTACTGTTTTGATAGCTACGAAGGCTTTAAGAAGCTATTTTTGGAAAAATACTGGGGTTTGGACACGCAGCAAGGGCTTAGGTTAGAGCTTTACTCGAGGAGGTACGCTTCGGGAGGACCCACAAGGTTCTGCGATTATTTCACGTCCCAGCTGATGAAGATGCGCGAACTGGACAGCCCGCCGACTGAAAGTGAATTAATAACCGCCATCACAAAGCAATTCCCAGCTGACGTCCAGCGCATGTTGATTGCGGCGAACATTCGTACGGCAGTGGAAGCCGAGCACGTGTTAAGACAGTTGGATCAGACATCTCATGTCGGGCACGGTCGAGCTAGAAACGTAGAAGCCATCAACACGTTAAATGTTCGAGAGGGAGATCAGTCGGTAAACCGGAGTACTCAGGTGATAAGTACTCAGACTGACGCTCAGATAGGCAACCAGAACAGGAATAATAGGGATTGGAGGTCTCCGAAGTGGGAAAACCACCAATGGAAGTGTCGAAATGACCAAGGTAGGAGTCAATGGTATCAGTCAGGGAGGTACAACCACGGACAGAGCGGCGCACGAGGGCGACGACCTTACGAGAGAACACCCAATTCCTACTGGGGTAACCGTGGTCGACAGAACAACAGACCGCGAGAATACTATCGGCGTGACTTCAACGATAGAAGGGATGAGTCACGCCGTTACGTCAGAGATCTGCAAGATACCCAGGCCGGAAACGATCGGTGGAAAGATTCGATGCAGCAGTTTGCTAAGTCGGATGAATGTCGAGGGGCAGAGAGCCTCGAACTACAGGCACATAATGCTGCAAACCGTGCCAGTAATCTTGATCCCCGCGCACCACCATATTCAAGTGGGGGCGGAGGTCAGCTAAAAAAAATTTAGGAAAACCGAGTGAGGAGATAGTCGGATTTTCGAGGACTACCGACGCGAAGGGGGAACCGTGGACGTCCGTGACCATCGCATCTTGGATAGTTCAGCCCGATGACCTCGTTGAAGATCCCGTTCAGGCATGTCCAAAACCAATCAGAGCGTTACCCGTCATTTATGTCCGTGTCAACCAGTTGCTGGTTCGTTGCCTCGTAGACACAGGCGCGAGCGTCAGCGTGGTATCTAAAGTATTAGTTAAAGAACTGGAATCGAAGCAATGTATTCCAATCATTCCGATTTCCAATATTAAGGTTAGAGGAATAATTCCGGACCGCACAACTACATGCAATAGCCAGGCCTATCTAGATTTGAAAATTGGGAACAACCTCATATCACATCCATTTATAATTTTGACTAGAATGGAATATAATATCATCATTGGAGCTGATTTTCTTCGGGAATTCAAGGCGGTCATTGACATGGACAAGAATGAAATTAGATTCAGGAACGATTCAATTCAGGGAGATGTAAGGTTAAACGACTTCGAGGAACAACACGGGGAGGAGAAGATTTGGACTATGGAGGTAGAACAATTGAAACATGAAGGAGGAGATTGCTTCCCAAACTGGGATGCCTATCGGGACGAGATGATCAAGGAGTTTGAAGGGATGATTTTCAAGTTAGAAGCGGAGAATGAAGGACCATCATTGGCGGAGGTAGTTCAAGAAAAGATCGCCGAAGCGAAGATAGGGGAGGAAGACAAAGGCACATTACAGAAAGTCATGGAGAGACACGAAAATGTATTTGGTTCACGTCCAGGGAAAATTCCAAATTTCAAATATTCCTTAGTCGTCAATAATTGGGAGCCATTTCGGCAAAGACCATATCCGATACCTGAAAAGTTTCACGCTGGGGTGAAGAAAATTATACAGGAGATGGAAGATAACGGAATTATATCAAAATCACCCACACCATTTTTGAATCCGTTGGTCGTGGTGGAGAAGGGCAACGGTTCGTTGCGGGTTTGCCTCGACGCGCGAGCAATAAACCAGCGATTAATCCCAGAGTATGACCAGGCCCCGTGTATAAAAGAGGTCCTTAAGAAATTCCGGGGAATGAAACTATTTAGTGGAGTTGATCTGACATCATCATTTCATCACGTTGAACTTGACCCAGCCACCAAAATTTTGACCGGGTTTCTGTTTGATGGGCAAACCTACGTTTTTAACCGGTTACCCTTTGGATTGAAAACAGCAGGGTCAGCGCTCATTAGGGCACTAGATCGTAACCTCAGTGACGAAGTTAAACAGTTTACGGTGAGGTACGTGGATGACATCCTTATTGCATCTGAAACTTTGCCAGAGCACCTGGAGAAACTTGATAAACTATTAGCTGATTTAGAAAGGAACAACTTCAAGGTAAACCTACCCAAGTCTAATTTCTGCCAAAGGAGTATCCTATTTTTAGGTCATGTGATCGACTCAGAAGGAATCATGCCCAATCCTGTTAAATTAAAGGCAATTCAAAATTTTCCAAAGCCGACGAAGGTGAAACATGTCAGGCAATTTTCAGGAGTTTGTAACTTTTTCGCGGATCATTGTCCGAACTACACCAGTATAGTTGCACCATTACAAGATCTCCTCAAGAAAAACAATAGGTGGAAATGGGACCTTGCATGCGATGAAGCATTTGCTAAAGCAAAGGATCTGTTGGCCCATAGTGTGAAATTAGGATATCCGAACTATACACAAAAGTTTATTGTGCAAACTGATGCGTCGATTATAGGAGTCGGGGCAGTACTGTATCAAGAGACGCCCGAACCCGAACAGAGGATCACCTATTTGGCTTTCATGAGTCGCAAATTAAGGTCGCATGAGTTGAAATACACCGTGACCGAACTAGAGATGCTCGCGATCGTGACCGCTCTTAACCATTGGAAGAAATACATTTATTGGTATCCGATTGTGTTAAGGACGGATCACAAAGCTCTGACGTTCATGATGAAATCTGCATTAACAAGCGAGAGAGTCAGCCGGTGGTGCTTGTTTGTGCAGCAGTTCGACATTACAGTTGAGCACTGCGCCGGAAAGGCAAATGTAATTGCAGACGCCCTCAGTAGAAATCCAGATCCGGAACCTATCGTGGTTAACCAAATACAGTTGATAGAACAAGGGGACCGCGAAATCATAGAAAGGCTGCGGACTATCGGTGAAGAACAGCAGAAATGTCCGGAGATGAAGAAGTTGATCGATTTCCTCCAACGTAGAATACAGCCGGGGACGGATGAATACCGTGAACTTCAGAAAAGATCCGAGAAGTACCAATTTTTTAATGGCATGCTGCATAAATTCGTGGACGAGGACCACACGCAATTCAGGATCGTGGTTCCAACGACGTTGCAGGTTGATTTAGTTTGGCTCGCTCATCACGTTACAGGTCACGCAGGGAGAGATAAAGTGATTGCTACGCTTCGGGAAACTTTTATATGGAAAAATTTGAGGAAAACTGTTCAGCAGGTACTCCTCACTTGTGACATTTGCCAACGGGTAAAACCCAATCCGTACCTGCTCAAGCAAAAACCGAAGCCGTTGTTGCCAAGTAAACCTCGGGAACTGTTCGCTTTAGACTTTTACGGACCACTTCCCAAGGGAAAGAGAGGGCTTCAATACATTTTGGTATGCGTGGATGTGTTTTCAAAATTCGCCACTCTCTGTCCAATCCAGAAGGCAAATACTAGAGCCGTTATAAATCAGTTGAAGACTAAAATCATACCACGTATGGGCAAGCCCGAATGCGTCCTTACTGATCATGGGTCGCAGTTCACATCGGGAAGCTTCAAGCGAGACATCGACAACTTAAACATCAAACATCATCTAAGTTCAATTAGGCATCCGGAGTCGAATCCCGCAGAGCGGATAATGCGAGAAATCGCAAAGTTTTGCCGTATCTACTGTCCTAGACAACATTGGCGTTGGGTGGATGTGATTCCTGTTATCACAGAAAGTATCAACGGCACTATCCACGAATCCACCGGCCAAATTCCGTCAGTGATTCATTTCGACAGTTTTCCGAAGAGACCATGGCACGAGGTCTTAAAATGTCCGCAGGATCCTAGGCTATCGGTTGAGCTATGCATACAGGAGACAGCAAAACATTTGAAGGCCCAAGCAGAACGAAGATTACGTCGTCTCCGTAACAAGAGGTACCATCGACCACTGCGCGTAGGGGAACTTGTTCTCGTTAAACGACCAACAGTATCCGATCCACCTAACAAGTTCTACCACAAGTTCGCTGAACTGTACATCGGTCCTTACCGAGTCATCCAAAACCTCGACAACAACGCGTACAAGGTGCAAAGCATGGACGGCGCGACCGAAACCATCTATAACGCGGCAAATCTGAAGTTGTACCATACGTCCGGAGGCAACTTAGAAGACGTGGACAACGCTGAAGAACTTGGGGCAACGGAAGAAGAAGACGATGAGGAAGACGGAGAAGAAGATCGACGCGACGTGTCAGATGAAGAGTCGGGACCAAATGAGGAAGCCGAAGAAGTCAATTATTTGGAGAATTTGTTTTCACAGAGAGATCTTGGGGATGAAGAATGTCCAGAATGTCAGTACCTGGAGAACTACAGAGAAGCATTGCGTCAGATAGCATATTATTTTGAACGAGAGAACCAGGAACTTCGCCAGAAAGCAAAGGTTTGGAAACAGTTGTGTATCGATATTGCCAATTGAATATTTAGCGACGAAATGTGTCCAGTGCCTGTACCCATTTCTTCTCGGGTAGAGGGGAATATGAACCCGACAGGGGCATGATCCAAGGACCTTAGGTTGATATCGATCTCCGTAATTACGCACGCAATGCTATTAAAGGGAAAGAACGCTGAAAATGATTAATATTCATATCATTAATAGAGGTCATACTGAAACTAATTAATATTCATACCATTGAGATAGATAAATTGTGTATTTTAAAATTATTTTACGAGATTTCTTTGTCTGCGACTTATTGCGCAGCATTATCCTTTGTGTAGCGGGGGCCCCGCAGATGAAGCCAAGCCAACTTAGACCCGGGAGGGGTTACGAATGGGGATTCCCTGTGACATCACTCGAGAGAAGACATCCCTCCTCAAGGCTCACAGAATGAGGGGAAACTAACTTTTTCGAAACGGAATATAGGAGCCATCTTGGAATCGGACTGGCCAACTTAATTACCTACGAGGTAGAAAATTAATAAAACTCGAATTAGGGGCTCATCTCCCGATTTAAAAGGGATAAATGTTACTGGGACATTTATTTAGAGTGTTTAATGTCCTCTTCCGTGATAACTTTCAGCAGAAGAAAGAATACTGTGTTGTTTCTGCGTGGAAAAGTACTGGGGCCATCTGGTTAGTCTCATGACACGTCCTCGACGGAGGGAATTCACCCCGTGTGGTAGGGGAAGCAGAACATATTTTAATTAATTTAAAGAGATTCACCGAAGGATAATTGAGTGGTTATGTCTCAATCGCACCAACTAGATACTGGTCACCGGTCACCCGCACTATTTTACCTCGAGTACGCCGGGAATAGGCGCTACGCAAATTAGTGGAAGGGGTATCGCTCCCTAGTAAAAACTACTGCAGGAAGGGAGAAGAGTCAGTCTGGACTGGTGGCTTACGGACGGCGAAGCTGCGTGCCGTCGAGCTTCCAGCGATCTTTTGTTTGAGTGAATTTCAATTTAATTTACAAGTGAAATCGCGTACTGTGCGTAAATATTGCAGAGATTGGATAGACGTGATGCTAGTGTCTAAACTTTAAAGATCAGGGACGTGTCGCGAACATTAAATATAATTTGTAATAATATTATTATTATTATTAGTACGGCGCTACTGTGTCGAGTAGTAACAAAGGTACGCGGAATCCGATACTGAATCGCGGATTGCGGAGTGAGGTCCGATATCGTGGCTGGACGTTCACACTGAATGTAACTAAACAAATCTTGGAATAAATAGTGACGTGTTGTGTGCCTCAGGAATACTGCCAGCGGTTTCGTCAACCTAGAACAATGGACTCACGGTTGGAAAGAAGAATGGTGCCTCCAGTAACTGCTTTGGTGCCTATGGGTCAGCACTAAACCAGCAATGGACTCCCTGAGCTGACAACGGGTCATCGAGATGGAGATGAGTATCAATCATAATTAATATGACGTAATCAGATTGGGCGGGGAACAGTTATCATTACCTGACGCTATAATGTTAAAGATTGTAACTTCAGTAATGTAGATGTGCTACCATGATACACGTAGCTTCTATTTACTTTATTTAATTAGTAACACGTCTGAGCAATCAATTGTAAATAAAGGGGTAATACGATAAGTTTGCATGCAGTAGTATTTTGACTTAATCATTTTATTTGGGGAAACTTGTAATTATTGATGCGTCAGGAGATCAATTTTTTTTGTAATTCAGAGTAATTCAAGTTAGGCTGTAGTTAGTCCAGCGATGATAATGCATGGCTGGTAAATAGTGTAATTTTATTCCGTGAGCACCCAGAACTACGAGATATGACTTCGGAACTGACACCCAGGCCTCCACTGACATATATTTAGATAGGAAGTGTACAATTTTAATTCGCAGGCTTATCACAATTTAAGTGCAAATTGAGGAATATTTAATTCATAATTGTATTACCGTGTGACGATTTTATCTGAAATCACAATTTAGATATGGATTAATTACACCGTTATTACGAGGAAGTTAATTATGATCACGCAGTATGGTCTAATTTCCAGGTAAGTCGTGTAGGGAGATAGTGTAATGATGAACCCAATAATAATAATAATAATAATAATAATAATAATAATAATAATAATAATAATAATAATAACAATAATAATAATAATAATAATAAATTGTAGTTATGGTAGTCATGCAAGTATTGGTATCATAGAAACCGGTGTCGCGCCGCGGGATCATGATATTGTAAACGAATGTGTGTGTTGAATTGAAGTGAAGTATTGAGAGCCGATGTAATTTTGTTTAATGAACAATGAAGTTCAGTTTATTAGTGAACGATCCCCGAGATGGGGTGTTTTGTTAAGAAAGGGCGTTATGCCTGTGAAGGCCGAGGCCATTGACCACCCGCCGTGCAAGGGGCTGGGGCAGTTGACCTAGTGAGGAGAAGTGTTGGTTTTTTTGTATGCTCGTCCGCTCGTAAAAGGGGGAGCCTCGAGTTAAATAGAACGAGGGCGGAAGAATCGCCTAATAATGGAATATTCAACACGCCAGAATGATGTAGTCGCTAATAAATGACACGGCGATTGTTACCAGTACTTGTTAGTTTACTGTCATTACACACTTGAGTATAATGTAGCCTAGGGTTTTCAGAGTCCCACTTCCATCCCAAGGGGTGTCAGTTCAGTTCCCGACAGCGGCATTGGTACCCCAATGCTCAACCGAAGGCTGGATGTCTCACGTGTTTACTGTATATAATTTGTGTTTTCTAAGTGTTTATGTATCTTGTTGTGATTATAATTGAGTTGCCGATGGTGCTGACCATCGGGGTGGTGAATTGTATACAAGTGAGGGTCGGTTCAAACCCGGGCGTTTGTTCCACATTTTTATGAGTTCCTTCGTGGTACTTCGTTGGGGAATAGTCGTGTGTTTAGTATAGGGATTGCTCAGATTCGTTGCATGCATGTTAATCCTATTGGTCAATGATATCACATAGCCTCAGTGTCTATGATAAGTGTTTTCCCGTTCGAATCTCGTCATAATGGATCGCTCTGCGATAGATAATACTCGGATCCATCACAAACGACTGAAAGTCGATAACAAACAACAACAATTGATAATAATCCATGTAATTCATTTGTATATAAATGCGTCATTACCATCATCATCATTAAGGCCTAATAAACCACTTGTATTAATCTAAACTTTAACCCGAATGTGTTCTCACTGTAATTAGGTATGATCCGTCTCCTACCCTGTAGGCCTTTAAGCTTAGTCTAGTTAAGCGCCTATTTGTTTTATTCCAACCCGTTAACGCCCTGTAGATATCATGCCGGAGCCATTATGTGTAGGGACGGGTGCAATATACTGGGTCGACCTTCCCCTCCCTTGCTTATGCATTCCAATCCTCCTTCGTCCTCCGTGCAAATATCACTGTTTGACACACCTATGCTTAGTAATTTCCTGGAATATTTGGCATTCTGCGCAATTGTCAACACATTCCATCTCCGTGCAAGGGTCATGACTTCGGGAGAGGAGCCTGCGGGGACTACCGGTTCTGGCTTTGTCTCGCAGCGTAGTTTGTTTTGTGTTTCAGTGAGCGCAACACCTGTGGGCAATGTGAAGGGAGAATAAATAGAAAAAAATAATACTATGCCTAGTTATTCTATTCACCATCAATCCGTATGTTCCTTCGTCTTCTTTTCGTTGTTCTCCTTTTCCCTTAACATTTTTCCCCCATACCAGCTCTCTGTCGCCACTTCACACGATTGCATCGCATTTCAGGATGAAGACGTTAAATTTTAATATAGACTTACGTTGTTCGACAACGGGTACATGGAAAGAAAAGATTTAAGTTCCTTTTAGTGTTTGGATAGAACGCGTATAGCACCCAGAGTATTTAACTTACGGTTGTGTTTAAATGTTAAAATGACAGATACAGGACGGTGCTACCTGTTCCGAAAAAAAAAATCTGAAACGTACATCTCTGCATTTTGGGGGACAGATAGGGGCTGTTCCCCAGCGTCGGCTGTCTTGAGAATGGTTTTCCGTTGTTTTCCATTTTCCCGCACTAAGGCGAATGCCGGGAGAGTTCCTATTTTAGGCCACGGCGGCACATAGCTTACCTTCTCTGATTATAATACTATTGCCACAAATCTCCTTGAACTGAGGAACGGTGTTCCCCTGTGAGTGGGGGCGGTACAGTAACACCCGCGGTATCCCCTGCCTGTCGTAAGAGGCGACTAAAAGTGGCCGCAGGGGCTATGAACTTTGGAGCGTGGGTTGGCGACCACGGGTACCTTAGCTGAGTCCTCGCATTGTTTCCCACTTACTTGTGCCAGGCTCCTCACACTAATCTATCCTATCCGAACTCTCTTGGTCAACTCTCGGTTCTTTTCCATCCCCGACGCTTTTGGGTTTGCGAGGGCTAGGGTGTCTTTTATTTTCACGACCTTTGTGGCCCTTATCTTCCTTTGGCCGATATTTTCATTTTTCGAAGTGTCGGATCCCTTCCATTTTCCCCCTCTGTTTAGTGGCTTCCTAGTTTTACTTCCTCTTAAAACAATAATCACCACCACCACCTGAGGAACAGCGTTACTATCTACCCTCCCCGGGTACAGTATGAAAATATTTACCCACCCTCATTTGTGGTGTCGCTGCTGGCGTGCTAGCCGAGCCAGTGTCTTAAAAAGGTGCAGCATCCTACTAAATAATAATAATAATAATAATAATAATAATAATAATAATAATCGTATAGCCTCAGCTACCGTGTGCAGACATTTCGATTTGACGCCATCTGGCTGTCTGCTCATCAATTTCGACGTTCCGTTTTACTCTAGGTCCGCTAGATGGCAGACCGAGTAAACTGGATCTCTCTTGGGCGTCTATGGCTGAGATTTAATTAATTTTGTCGGGTAAATACCAAATGTATCACCAGAGATCTTTTACATGCCGACATCGTACGACATGGAGTGTCGAATGGACTTTTTTCCGCCCTTCAAAAATCCGACTACCTCTGCCGGGTTTGAACCCGCTATCTTGGGATTCGGAGGCCGACACTCTACCACGGATCCACAAAGGCAGCTAACATCCTACTGATATGCCCATGACGCATTGAGGCGAAAATCTCGTATATTAGGATTTCGTTCAGAGAATTTTATTTAATACTTAAAATAATTTATATTCGATAAAATTGACATAGACAGAATATTATAAACTCAAATTTCTAATTACGACCAACAGAAGGGGTTTAATTAGTTGACGTCTGGAATATATATCCAATTAATTTCATTCAATGCTCAAGGCACTTATGTAAACTAAGTGCCGCTACGCAGTTCGATTCTGTACTTCGGTAGGTAATCGAAAGGTAACAATCTGTCTTGCGATACGGGAAGGAACATGTAGAGAATTCTCATTAATTTTCCGATATTGCCACCAGGTAGCAATCCAGCATGAAGTTGGAAGTAATTTCGTATTCCTTGGCCGAGTACGCGGTTAGATAAAACCTGTTAACAAGATGAAGTGTACTAAGCCCCCTGCACTAAGTTCCGATCGCCGCCAGGTGAAGCGTGAATGCCAAATTAGCAGAATTTTCTTGCAGGCTCTTTCTGTCTTCCTCCTTTCCTTCCCATAGAGTTCAAGAATGGCGTTCATTTGCCATTCTGATACACGGATCAGTTTCATTCATTTAAATGAAGTGAAATGTAGAGGAACGGGCAGGTAATGAAGAAGAAGAATTCCTTTATTACTGCTCATTTCTTTGCCCCAAGACAGTCAAATTCAAGGAGGATCACTTTGGTCTCCCTCTACATAATTATAATTCTGTTTTAAAAAAATTACTTTCTTGTCTTATACTTCACTTTAAACACGGATATGTCTTAAGGCTGAGGGTGTCTGTTGAATTGATGATGATTTATTTATTTCGTGTCAGAGTGTTGAGAAACTTAAAAATATAAATAAGGTATTATATACAAATAAAACAGAATACATTTTATGTCACAAAACATGTTTCACACAATGTCTGCCCAGAAATGGGCAACAGAAATTCCCTCTTCAGTGGCTTGAATCAAGTCTTGAAGTGTACAACGAACAGGGCAGGACTGACAGTCATACAGGTGTTGGGTAGTTTGTTGCTCCCCACAATCGCAGAAGTCTGACTGATCTTTCAGATAACCCCATTTTTTAAGGTTATCCTTGGATTTACCTACTCCACTCCTCAAACGATTAAGTGCCTTCCAGGTTGTCCATTCCAAATGATGACCAGGGGGTGGAGATTCAGAAGGCACCATCCAATCAGAAAGATGCTCCATTTTTGCTCGCCACATATCACAACGTGCTGTTCTTGCTGGTTTATCCAGAGCCTTGGAGACATTGAGGAAACTTTTCCTGGACTCCAGTCTTCTGGGTGGAGGTCGATGTCCAAATAACGGGTGGTTGCTTGTTGTTTAAAGGGGCCTAACAAGTAGGTCATCGGCCCGTAATGGTACGAGGTGCAACGAAATGAAAATTAAATTTAAAATAAAAATTCAAAATATATCCACTGACTAGAATTATTATTATTTTTTTGCTATTTGCTTTACGTCGCACCGACGCAGATAGGTCTCATGGCGACGATGGTGTAGGAAAGGCCTAGGAGTGGGAATGGAGCTGCTTGGCCTTCATTAAGGTACAGACCCAGTATTTGCCTGGTGTGAAAATGGGAAACCACAGAAAACCATCGTCAGTGCTCGCCCGGTGACTAGAATCTAAAATGAATATTGATCGTGAAACCAAAAAAAAAAAAAAAAAAAATCAGTGGATCCAAGTCAAAATGCCTTAATTACTGGGATGATGCTTATTATCTAAAGGGGTTCAAAATCCAGGTCACCGCCCCCTCATAATGGTAAGACACTGGTAAGTCAGAACAGTGGTGTTCCTTCTATAGCGGTACTAATGAGAGGTAACGTAGACTCATGGTGTTCCTCGCTTGGTGGTATTAATTCCTGGTAATGTAGACCAATGGTATGTCAAACACAATGGCACCACTCATAGGTAACACAAACCCATGGTGTTTCGCACATTCGGGTACAACTCACAAGCAACGTAGACCCATGGTGTTCCTCACCTAGGGGGACTAATCACGGGTGCCGGTATTCCGGTGGAGTTCCTCACTTGGTGGAACTAATCACAGGCAACATAGACCCATGGTGTTTCTCAGAAAGTTATGCTACTAATATTTAGCTCAGACTCATTCTAAACACAGGAGAACCGACAAATTCCAGCGCCGCGTACGGCATGTAGGTGTTCCTCACGTAATGATACTAATCACAAGTAGTCTAATGGATCTGGAATCATCATTCCTTAGTCGCCCCTTTTAGTCGCCTCTTACGACCATCAGGGCATACATTGAGTGTATGCTTAGTCTGCGTCCCCCACCCACACGGGGTTTATCTGGAATTACCGTAATCAATTTAGCGTAGAGAATTTTGCGTGAACAGTAAAGCCACACCGTGGCAACCAGGCAACCAGCATTTTTCATCTGCTCCCTCCCGTTACTACCTTGTGCCAAAACAATGCCTTCTATATACAACAGCTACAAATGGCGCCGTGTTTTAAACGAGTTTCCAACCTCACTGACTGGCGTTTCGTCTACGTCACAGCAAAGCCCCTTATACGGTCATGGTAATGACCTCGAAGGCAGCAGATTATTTTTTTTCTCGCATTGAGCAAGTTGGCCGTGCGGTTAGAAGCGCGCAGCTGTGAGCTTGCATTCGGGAGCTAATGGGTTCTAACCCCACTGTCGACAGCCTTGAAGGTGGTTTTCCATGGTTTCCAATTTTCACACCAGGTAAATGGTTTGACCTTTATCAAGACCACGATCACTTCGTTCCCACTCCTACCCCTTTCCTATACCATCATCGCTATAACACCTATCCGTGTCGGTGTGACGTAAAAGAATAATAATAAATAATAATATATAATAATCATATTATTATTATATATTATTATTGTCCGCCTCTGTGGTGTAGTGGTTAGCGTGCTTAGCTGCCACCCTCGGAGGCCCGGGTTCGATTCCCGGCTCTGCCACGAAATTTGAAAAGTGGTACGTGGGCTGGAACGGGGTCCACTCAGCCTCGGGAGGTCAACTGAATAGAGGTGGGTTCGATTCCCACCTCAGCCATCCTGGAAGTGGTTTTCCGTGGTTTCCCACTTCTCCTCCAGGCAAATGCCGGGATGGTACCTAACTTAAGGCCACGGCCGCTTCCTTCCCTCTTCCTTGCCTATCCCTTCCAATCTTCCCGTCCCTCCACGAGGCCCCTGTTCAGCATAGCAGTTGAGGCCGCCTGGGCGAGGTACTTGTCATACTCCCCAGTTGTATCCCCCGACCAAGAGTCTGAAGCTCCAGGACACTGCCCTTGAGGCGGTAGAGGAGGGATCCCTCGCTCAGTCCGAGGGAAAAACCGAACCTGGAGGGTAAACACATGATGATGATGATGATGATATATTATTATTTATTATTATTATTTATTATTTATTATTTATTTATTTATTTATTTATTTATTATTATTATTATTATTATTATTATTATTATTATTATTTATCATCAACATCATCGTTATTATTATCCGGTCGGAGTGGCTCAGATCGTTCAGGCGTTAGCCTTCTGACCCCAACATAACAGGTTCGATCCTGGCTCAGACCGGTGATATTTGAAGATGCTCAAATAATACGTCTGCCTCGTGTCTCTAGATTTACTGGCACGTAAAACACTTCTGTTGGACTAATTTCCGACATCTCAGCATCTCTAAAAACCGTTACAGTAGTTAGTAAGGCGAAATGCCAATGACATTATGTTTTATTGTTATTTTTTACTTTAGGTACTGTGTGCAGCCGTTTTAATTTGCCGCCATTTAGGGTGCGTGTGAGTCACTTTTGACCTTCCATTTTACCCTACCAGATGGCAGAGAATCCTAAATCCTAAATCTGCTGGTGATCTGCTGGTAATTTTAATTTTTGAGATCTTTTACGTGCCGACTTCGTACGACATTCGCTTCCAAAGGACTTTTTTTTCTCTCTTAAATCAGACTACTTCTACCAGGTACGGAACTCGTAATCTTTGAATCCGCAGTTCAACACTTTCCCACCGATTTACCACACAAGACAAAAATCAGAATTCTACTGCATGTAAAAGCATTAGGAAAACGACGTCACTCAGTTTCAACTTCCTCTGCAACGTTTCGTCTCCTAAAGCAGTCAGTTTTTTATTGCTTTAAGTAGCGCTCTGTCTAATCAGGCACTTTCCATCACAATGTGAATGTTCCAACAGCTGTTACACTTTTAATGAAACAGTAAACTTTCCAGAAAGTTAGTCTTTTACAGCGTCACTCAGTTTTAAACTCAAAAGCTATTCTGTACGTGACCGGCGCTGTTCTCCATATTGCGGAGACGTGTAGCTGGGCCAGACTTCTATACATAGACTCGCTCGCTCACCTTGCATATTATTATCACGCGGCTGATCTTATGGGAGAAAGTGGCCTGAAGTAAGAAGGTTAATTACAAAATCGATATTCAAACTGACCGAACTCTGCCGTCCTTGAAGCGTTAAGGGTAAAATTGTGCTTCAGAGCGTAAGCTGACGCCGTGACGCATTTCAGAGCGTATGCGGGGGCTTTGACAGACTGTTACGTTAAAAAAGAAAGAAAAACGGGAGAGAACCAATAATGTTACGATAAAAATATATGTTATTTTCTCTGTTTTCTTTTCTTTGTAAAGAAACAGAACTGCCCACTACACCAGTGGTGGGTGCTGTCTGTATATGACAGTGTTTTATCTGTTGTTTAAGTGTTACCGTACAAACACGAATACTCTGCGCATATAATTTGTTTTCCTGAATTTCGTGAAGAATAACTGCGGTACGTGGATTATTTCAAATGAGGTTGGTACTGCTTCACATCAATGACACCCTAATACTGCAGGTTCGGTAGATAACCCACTGTTCAGCATTGTCACGCGGATTGCATACTTTCCCCTGATATTTGAAACCTACTAGTTTCGCCTTTGTGTGTCGTCATGAATGTACTGTGCCATGGTTTACACAGACCGAGGATGACAGGTAGCAGGTAGGGGCCCTCTTCGGAGGCAGACCTACCCAGGAAGTGGCGTCCCAGAGCACACTGACCCGGTGTGTAGCGTCTGGTAAGGGTCCCAGCTCAGGGTTACGAGTGAAGACCTCAACGGCACCTACGGCGGAGAAGGTGGACTTCGGTACGGTGGAGATGGCGAAAGAGGCAGCGCAGTATTCGGGGAATATTACGAGTGCACTGTTCATCAGCAGCATTTGGGGGGTGGCTTCAAGGGTGTCTGTTCACCATGTAAGGGACGGCGTGAATAATTGTTGGCACTAAAATGCCTTTGGGAGTGGCGACCCCATCGTAACAATACCCTAAAATGAGTGATGGTAATTATCAGCATCGGGAAAGGTTAGGCTGTATCCTGATAAAAAGCGACGTGCATTTCTTGTGCTGAGGGAGCTGTGATAACAGGGCAACCAGTGGTTAATATTATGAAGGTGGGAATAATAAATGCTCTGATCCTGAGGGGAAAATCAGACGAGTCGATTGATTTCATGGAGAAAGAGTATGTTGCAATGATGGGACTGAGTGAGGTCTCCCCATCCCCCGCAAAGCCCCTGTTCAGCATTGCAGGTGAGACCGCCTGGGCGAGATACTGGTCAACATCCCCAGTTGTATCCCCCGACCCATAGTCTGAAGCTCCGGGACACTGCCCTTGAGGCGGTAGAGGTGGGATCCCTCACTGAGCCCGAGGGAAAATCCGACCCCGGAGGGTAAACAGATGAAGAAGAAGACTGCTATTTGCTTTACGTCGCACCGACACAGATATTTCTTACGACGACGATGGGATAGGAAAGGCCTAGGAATAGGAAGGAAGTGGCCATGGCCTTAAGTAAGGTACAGCCCCGGCATTTGCCTGGTGTGAAAATGGGAAACCACGGAAAACAATCTTCAGGGCTGCCGACAGTGGGGCTCGAACCCACAATCTCCCGATTACTGGATACTGGCCGCACTTAAGCGACTGCAGCTATCGAGCTCGGTGAAGAAGATGAAGTGAAGAGGATGAGTAGATGGTGCACCCTATACCGGAGTGGAGGTGGTGAGGCAAAAATGGATCAGGAGTGATTGTTAACAAACTCCTGGATGAAAATATGGATAGGGTAGACTACGTTAGAGATAGAATAATCAGAGTGCGACTGGGGACGGAAGGAGTGAAGGATTTCACCAAGTTTATGCACCCCAAACTGGAAACAGTGAGGAAAATATAGAGGAATTCTTGGAGACACTCGAGGAAGTAATCACCGATATGGAAGTGATAGCCATGGGAGACCTCAATGTGCGGACTGGAAATGACAGAATTAGTAAAGAAGAAGCGGTTGCATCATTTGGATATGGAGAAAGAAACAGGGATGGAGATAAGTTGATTAATTTTTTGAGTGAAATGGTATGATTGTGGGTAACAATTCGTTTAGAAAGACGTATAATAGAAATATCACTAGATATGGAAGGGGTGAAATCAGGACAAAAACAGTTAATGATTATTTTTTATTGAAAAAATAAATCGTAAACTGTTAATGAATGTAACAACGCGAAAGGGTTGGGGCTTTGATGGACACCACAGAGTAGTTGTAGAAAAAGTGAAAACAGGTAAACTTGATGCAGTAAAAGAAATAAGACAGAAGAAAATAAAAGTATGGGAATTAAAAGATAAAAAAACTCAGGAGACATTTCAGGAGGAATTAAAACAGCACATCCCTATATCAGAAATAGAAAGTGTAGAAGAAGAATGAACCAAATTTAAAAACATTTTTTAAGCTGTGCACAGAAGATTTGTGGCAGAACTTCAATGAGTGTGAAGGGAAATGAGACACCTTGGTGGAATGAAAAGGTGAAAAAGGTTGTTAAACAAAATAAGAAAGCATGGCAAGAATGGAATAGAGATAGGGAAGAAGGAAGTAATATTAAGTATAAGGAAATCAAGAGTAAGTGTACAAAGTGATAAATGAATAAAAGAAAAAATGTTGGAAGGGATTCACACATGAGTTAGAAAAGGATATAAATGGTGCAAAAGGGATGTTTTACGAATTGCTAAAAAAATAAGAAAAAAGAAAAAAATATATACAATACATGTAAAGGAAGAAATTTGAAATGTAATAACAGACCCAGAGGAGATAAATAATAGGTGGAAAGACTCTTGAATGTGAGAAACGATGCATAAAAGACTGTAGTGGTAAATGAGGATGATCCAGAAATGGACTGCAATATCAGGCTTTTAAACAAATGAAAACAGAAAAACAGCAGGGATGGATTAAATATGTGTGGAAATGATAAAGTAAGCAGGACCTATTGTTCTAAGTTAGTTATATACGCTGCTCAGATGTATATGGTGAAAAAACAAGTAACTAATGATTTGTGTAAAGGTGTAATAATAACAGTCTTTAAGAAATGTGACAGGAAGGTATGTGACAATAAGCGAGGAATTACACTGTTATCACAAGGAGCCAAAATATTGTGGCGAATAATAGAAAGGATATTGAGAGGAATGGTGCAAAGAAATGTACAAGAAGAGAAGTATGGATTTCGACAGGTAAGGTCAACGATAGATCCTATATTTAACATGGGATTACTGATCAAAATATAGTGGCGAATATGCAAAAGATCTGGTTATTGTATTCCTTGATCTAGAGAAGACGTAGTGTTAATAGAGAAAAGGTGCGAGAAGAAAAGTATGTGGAAGGCAATCCAGGGAATCAGTGAAAGCGGTGTGTGAGAATAGTTCCAGTTGTGTCCAGACTTCAGTGGGAAGAACAAATTGGTTCATAAACCAAACTGGACTAATACAGGGAAGTGTACTGTATCCACTTATGTTTGTAGTTGTTATGGATGAAATTCTAAAGGAAACAAAGGCAAGATTTGGAAGGTGCATGAAAATATTGTTGTTTTCAGATGACATAGTGATCTAGGGAGTCAACAATACAGAAGTGTAAATTCAACTAGAGGCATTAAATAACAATATTGAGAAACACAGTATGAAAATCAGTGTGGAGAAAAGCAAACCAGTGGTGATGAGCAAAGAGGAGAAAGAGAAGAAAAAGGAATGTTTAGTATCAGGAGACAAAACCTTGAGCTTGTTGAATTCTTCAAATATTTGATAAGTGAAATAATGCAAGATGCAAGGTTGGATAAGATCAGCAAAGTGTACAAGCGAGAAATACGTTCTACAAGAATGTTAGGAACCTGGTGTGGAACAGAGAAGTTTACCTGAAATGTAAAGAGATAATGTACAATATGTGCTATACCGCTATATTAACGTATGTATCAGAGACTTGGATTTTGATAGCAAGAAATGTCAGTAAATTTCAGGCCAGTGAGATGAAGTTTCTGAGGAGTATGGTAGGGAAGACAGGGAAAGACAGAGTAGCAAATGTTGAATGTCATGAGGATGGAGAAGGGAAGGATACTAAAACAAGTGTTGGAGGCTATGATAGAAGGAAAGAGGGCAAGAAGGAGGCCCAGAGCAACGTAGATTGTATCTTTCAAGAACAGTATAAGGAAAAGAAGACTGAACTGAAATACATTAATGAAGAGGAGTGGTGGAAGGAGAGGCAACGGCGGAGAAGTGCCATCAATATCCCGACCTGGCAGGAGCTGGACAAAGGGAAATGAAAATGGAAAATGAAAATGAAATGATTTTTTGTGCTAGTTGCTTAACGTCGCACCGACACAGATAGGTTATGTCGACGATGGGACAGGAAAGGGCTAGGAGTGGGAAGTAAGCGGCCGTGGCCTTAATTAAGGAACAGCCCCAGCATTTGCCTGGTGTGAAAATGGGAAACCACGGAAAACCATCTTCAGGGCTCCCGACAGTGCAGTTCGAACCTACTATCTCCCGAATACTGGATACTGGCCGCACTTAAGCGACTGCAGCTATCGAGCTCGGTAATTTGTAATCGTCTAGTTTCGCCTGCGTATCGTAATGAAAGTACTGTGTCATGGTTTACACAGACCGAGGTCGGAATACGCTGTTCACTTAACGAAACTGAGGGTGTCGCCCTTTGAGACGATGGCAACGACAAATATAATTCTTCCACTAGTGGTGATGATGAATAGAAGTATGGGAGCATGGAATTATCGTATCAACTTTTTAATTTTTTTGCACACATTAATATTTGTATTTTTAAAGAGGGCAGACCAGTCGGTATAATATGGGTTGCGTGCAAGCCTTTGGAAAAGCACTTTTTCTGGTTACATTAGACATATTTACGAAATTAATGAGTGGTTCGATAGAAGGCAGTTCGGATTTATGAAAGGTTATTCCAATCAGGCTTAACTTGTAGGATTCCAGCAAGATGTAACGAAAATCCTAATTCAGGAGGTCAAATGGACTGTATCGCGATTGAACTATCTAAAGCATTAGATAAAGTAGATCACTGGAGACTGCTGGCTAAAATGAGTGCAAGTGGGACTAAACAAAAGAGTGACTGAATGTGCGGCTATATTTATAGAAAATAGAACTCAGAGAATTAGAGTAGATGAAGCATTACCTAATCCGATAATAATTAAGTGGGGAATTCCTCAAGGTAGTATTATTGGACCTTAATGTTTTCTTAATGTATATCCTGTATGTATGATTGATATAATTCAAGATCTGGAATGAGAGATAAGGCATCTTGCGTATGATATTTTTTTATGGATAGAGTTACAATATTGTGAGCAACTGCAAAAAGACCTCCACAATGGTGTAAGATGGATGTAACGTTCCAGACGTCACAGTGTAATTATGTTAATTTTATTATACGTAATTAATTCAGGAATTTAACGTCATGATATTTATCTTGGTATGTAATTGTATTATAATTCATGGTTGATCATTTGCTCACTATCATTTCATTACTTTGTAACTACGACTTGTAAACGAGGGCTGAATATCCTAATATTCACTTAGATTCTTGCGACATTCGTTTAAATTTAACTTGCAGTAGATTTCCTCTATCTTGCCACATCACCGAGGAAGAAGGAAGGACAAATTTAGACATCAAATTCTGGGAAAAGCGAGCACGTGTTCAAGCGTTATAACGACAGCTACCGTATTTCGACCAGAATAATTCAAACTGATCACCGCCTATATTTTCAAAGGAGCGTCATGTTGCCATGGATACTGAGTGAAAGGGCTAATAGAAGAACAGTTGATATCATGGTTAAGACCCATCAACTCTAATATCTGGAGTGGGGAGAGACGTGTCAACTGATTGGACCACGTGTAGCGACCTGTAATTAGAGCCAGAGAAGGTTATAAAAGGACGTGTTGGAGCTCTTGGCATCATTCTTCTTGATTCTGCATTCATTATTATTATTCTTCTGGATTCTTGATTCTTCGATCTTGTATATCGCTGTAGGTCTGTGAACTTGTCTTATGGTTGTTGTACCATAGTGGACTAGTGTGATAGTTTATCACTTCTACATTAATTACTTCGTTACCACGACGTGGTACTTAGGAATTTCTGAATGAGGGGTGTATAGCCACTCTCATCAGGAAGTACGTACAGCTCGGCTACTAGACCGGTTTGTACCAGTCTAAGACAATAGGTAGTATTAAACTAGATAGAAATGAAACTTCAGGGCACATTTTCAGTAAAGTTGGAAGGATTATTAATTGTGTATCCTCTCCACAGGAGGTTCATCTAACTATGACTTAGGGCTCATCTCCAATATATGGGATAGAGCATAATAGGGAGTGTTAGTGTCGAAGCCATCTTCCAATTAGTGGTCGGTGCACTTAGCAAGGCAGGAATGGTACTTAGCTGCAGATGAAGAGATCTCAAAGACGACCGGTGATGTTCCAGCTACAAGGATGGAAGCTTTCCAAGGACCAGCAGAACAAGACTACATGGTGAGCAAGCGAGTTAAAAATATTGCAAGTTTTCGCGAAGTAGAGTCATTCAACTTTTTGTTAAATTCATTTCCTATTTTAAATTCAGTTCTCGTTAAACCGTCGTCATTTATATTCAATATAATAAATAATATTTTTCTAGTTCACTTTAATCAATCTGCCTTAATTAGCATTTTGATTTCTAATTCTCCGGCTTAATGATTAGTGCACTATCACCCCACCCCTGTGATAAGAGTCCGTCCAAGCTTGATTATAAATTTTTATCTTTAAGTCATCAACTTAAAGATTGGCGCCCTTAGCTTGCATGGTTGCATTTCTCGTTCAATGATTGTTCTCCGAGAGGGAAAGCCACATGGACAGCAGGCAATGGTTTGATAATAGACGGGGTTACAAGTCTGGTTGTGAGTTTCACTAATACTAATAGGAAAAGTCCACTCAGTTATAACTACTGCGTTAATGGGGTGAAATTTCCTTATGGGAATCATTGTAAGTACCTCGGTGATAATATAAGGAAAGATCTGCATAGGGCTAATCAGATAAACGAGATTGTAAATAAAGGGTATTGATCTTCGTACATGGCTGTGAGGGTATTTAGAGATTGTAATAAGTATGTAAAGGAGAGGGCATGTAAGTCTGTGGTACGACCCCAACTGGACTATGGTTCGTGTGTATGGGACCCTCGGCAGGATTACTTGACACGAGAATTGGAAAAGTCCAAAGAAAAGCAGCTTGATTTGTTCTGGGTGATTTCCGACAAAAGAGTAGCGTTACGAAAATGTTGCAAAGTTTGAGCTAGGAAGACTTGAGAAAAAAGAGACGAGCTATTCGACTAAGTGGTATGTTCCGATCTGTCATTGGAGAGATGGCGTGGAATAACAGAATTGTTTCCGTAATCAATTCTGACGTACCGTAATCAATTGTTAAAAATTTTATTTAAGAATTTGCTTTACGTCGCACCGATACAGATAGGTGTCATGGTGACGATGGGTTAGGAAAGGCTAGGAGTGGGATGGAAGTGGCCACGACCTTAATTAAGGTACAGCCCCACCATTTGCCTGATGTGAAAATGGAAAACCACGGAAAACCATCTTTAGGGCTACGGAAGTGGGATTCGAGCCCACTATCTCCCGGATGCAAGCTCACAGCTGCGCGCTCCAAACCACACGACATGGTCAACTCGCTCGGTATCGTCAATTTTTATATTGGTCTTTATTTTATTTAATATTTTTACTACTATAGCTGTGGTTCTATTGATTTTAAATTTCCATTTATAAGAGTGTCTGAAGGCACTTGAAGCATTCCATTGATTTCTTCTTCCGACGTCGTAATGGAATCTGATACGGTATACTTTTTCACCATTGACTTTTCTTTCCTTTGTTCTCTTTTCGACGATTTGAATAGCTTCCTCAATGAATAGATTAAATACATACTGAGAGAAGTGGCATTCTTGTCTAATTCCTTTTATAATTCTTGCCTTTTCCTCTACCATATTGATGTTGACCTTTTGTGCTTTGGTTCTGATGCATCTGATTAATCATGAGCTGTGCAAATTGGGTCATGCAGCTGCCAGCTTGCAAGCGGGAGGTAATGGGTTCGAAACCCACTGTTGGTAGCCCTGAAGATGATTTTCTGTTTTTACCCATTTTCACACTAGGCAAGTTCTTCTTGGGCTGTACCTTTCTTAAGACCACGGTCGCTTCCTTCCCACGCCTATCCCTTTCTTATTCCATTGTGATCATAAGACCTATTTGTGTTGTGCGTGTTATGGGACTCGTCTGGAGTCGAGCCTAGTACACAACAGTCTGTCTTTATGATAGCCAACTAACGTGCGTTCGAAGCTCTACAGAATTTATAATAAAATAAAACATATTGTACCGTGGTCATGCGACTGTCAACTGTCTGGAAGTTCTCTTCGGTACCACCTGGAGGAGATGTGTGGGTCACACTGGGGAATTACAGACTGGCCTACGGGCACATGACGGCCCCTGCTTCTGCTGCTCTTATCTTCTGGTGCCCCGTGAATTTTCCGAAAGGCTAAACTAGAGCACCTGTATTCTGGCCACACCCCAAAGGTACTAGAACTTACAACAGCAGGCTCGCTTTGAAGATATGTGCTGTTTTCTGTGGTGATTAATCAGTTAAGAGTCGTGAGCTGAGAGTTCACTGTGTAGAGCGGTCACGTGAGTTGATGGTGTGAGTTATCGGACTCGTCCGGAGTCGAGCCTAGAGTGGAACAGTCCTTCATTGTGATAGCCAACCTATGTGCGTTCGAACCTCTGACTACATGGAACTGCTGTGTGCGGTGACAGATGTGCGTGTGTAGCAAAGTGAAAAACGAACACTGTTAGTCAATATTATGGAGGATCGCCTGTTCCAGGTAAATACTGCCAGCAGAAGAACCTGTATGAGGACAAGAGACGTTTGTAAATCGCCAGTAATTAATGATCAGTTCTTATTAACTGTGTGGTGTAAATTCTTTGTGTAGAATGAGCCAGCCTAGAGGAAATTAGTTCGTTGTTCTTGGAGGTTGGAAAGCTACCGTATGTGAAGGGGAATGATGACATATTTGAAAATTTCTAGGAATGATATGTGAAATAATAAGAGAATTAGCATTGAGGGTGGCTATGAATTTGATTTTGTTTGGGGAAAACAGAAAGGGTTTCCGATACAATAAGGAAAAGGAGAATAGACTTCTATGGCCACATCCTAAGAATGGACCCGAAAAGGATAACTAAAAGAATCTTCAACTATTTCTGCAATAAGAAATCCAAGCCGAACTGGTTTAAGGAAACTGAGAAGGTCCTACGAGAGTTACAAATTACAGAAGAGATTATTGTGGATGGATCCGCGAAGAAAATTACCAAAGATAAATTAAAGAGATTTCAGGACAGGGTGAAGCCCAAACGACTATACAGAATTTCTGAAGAAGAGAGGAAGGCAAAATCTGAAAGGATGACAAAGTAGTGGGAGGACAGGAAAACACGACACACTAACCATTGATTGATCTATCGTACCCCAAGGTGGATGAAACGGACAAGAAGAAGAAGAATGTGAAATATGGTCTCTACTACCAACAGTAAAGAAAAGAAAAGCCCAATGAAGTTGCCATTTCTACAGGCACAGTTGTTTTATAGTTAATGTCATGGAAGGAATGGTTCCAAGCGAAGCCTAACAAATCAGCTTGTATTCTTTTATACTTAATCTGTGATCGTATAATATTAATTAAATTACATTGTCAGATGAATGAAACAGTTAAGAGAGTGCTGCTATCTTGATACTGCAGGGCTAACCTCTCGGAAAAACTAACGATAAAAAGGAAGGCGCTGCAGTTGGTGACCAGTGAAGCCCGGATATTTAGGCATTAATAGTCTAGAATGAGCGAGTAACAAGTATTTTTACTAGCTCGAACAACAGATCTGTTGCGAGATTTGCATAAACAGTAGGGGCTCGGCCAATTAGACCCCCTAAAGGTTATGTTACTCTCGCTACTTTAAGGACTAAAGAACACAAATTAGTTGGCATTCTAACCTATTACTGCTTGAACATCCAGGTTTGTATGAGTGATTGGTTCTTACCTGCGGAAAACTGGCAGTAGAAAGCGGCGTGTTTAATGGTACGATTTAACGTTTGTAAGAAACATGGATGTACAATGTCAACCATGCATCTCTTATTTCTCACAGCATTCACCATCAATAACATTTGGCAATATTTAAAATTATGCAATGACATTTTAAAAGAATAAATAAATCTGACGTGAAAATTTCAAATTGTTGATTATTTCTAATTAAAATAGACCTAAGAAATTTAACATATTTAACACGTTCGCGGCCCCTCGGATATCGGCAACCATTACTGTGGTACCGTAATACTTTTTTTGTTTAAAGGAGATCATTTCTGTGTCCTTATGCATTTTAGATTTTTATTTTAATTATTTCAATATTATTTATATGCATACGAGCCATGACGCACACGCTGCGTCAGCGGCACTACCCATGAGCTTTTCGCCTTCGGTGCCGTTTGACGCAGCGTGTGCGTCATGAAGTGGAACGAGGAAAATAACGTTTTGTTCGACTGTAGAACTTCCTTACAACAGAGAAATAAGTTTTTGAACATTTCACACAAAAATACTATGCAGTAGAATGTTATTGTTGCTGTGTGAACAATATATACTTAGATTACTCCATAAGATGTACAACGTAACTACTCAATACAGTATGCTACTTTTCCGTGACACTTCTTCGCAAAAATTACTCTTCTGCAAATGCGTTACATTCAGTTACAATGTTATTCAGCAAGTTGTCATCTGCAAGCAACCTAAAATAATCAATAGGTTTCGCGTCACTTGGCAGTGGAACGTTCATTCCCGGCCGACCAATAAAGTTTATTTGTTTCATTGAGGACGAATCTGAACTCCAAGGAATGACCGATGAAATATTGCCCATGTTATTTTGCTGGAAATTTGGAGATGAGATGTTACTTACGTCATCCTCACCTTCTGTAAGTGATAATTTGGATTAGACACTCGGCACACACATCCGTGATCCACTGTCGTCACTATTAATGCTGTCACTGTCACTAGCGTTCAGGAGAGCTTCCAGACTATCATCAATAATTGCAAATCACCTGTCTATCCCGCTAAGACGGGGTTTCTTCCGGTGAGAAGGTTCTGAAACTTCACTGCTCCCTTTTGACATCGCGGAAATGTACGCCGACTTTTAATGGCTACATAGATTGTAACTAACAATTGATCTGATGCCCGGATGGCGCATATGTTTAATAACACCTTAAAAATGCACAGATAAGAGGTCTGTTTGTTTACATACACTGACTGACAGAGCAAATGCAACACCAAGAAGGAGTGGTTCGAAAGGGATGAAAGTTGGGGAAAAAACAGAGACGGCACGGACGAATAATTGATGTTTATTTCAAACCGATATGCAGGTTACACAATGCGCATGGCATCGACTCAGTAGGATGTAGGACCACCGCGAGCGGCGATGCACGCAGAAACACGTCGAGGTACAGAGTCAATACGAGTGCGGATGGTGTCCTGAGGGATGGTTCTCCATTCTCTGTCAACCATTTGCCACAGTTGGTCGTCCGTATGAGGCTGGGGCAGAGTTTTCAAACGGCGTCCAATGAGATCCCACACGTGTTCGATTGGTGAGAGATCCGGAGAGTACGCTGGCCACGGAAGCATCTGTACACCTCGTAGAGCCTGTTGGGAGATGCGAGCAGTGTGTGGGCGGGCATTATCCTGCTGAAACAGAGCATTGGGCAGCCCCTGAAGGTACGGGAGTGCCACCGGCCGCAGCACATGCTGCACGTAGCGGTGGGCATTTAACGTGCCTTGAATACGCACTAGAGGTGACGTGGAATCATACGCAATAGCGCCCCAAACCATGATGCCGCGTTGTCTAGCGGTAGGGCGCTTCACAGTTACTGCCGGATTTGACCTTTCTCCACGCCGACGCCACACTTGTCTGCGGTGACTATCACTGACAGAACAGAAGCGTGACTCATCGGAGAACACGACGTTCCGCCATTCCCTCATCCAAGTCGCTCTAGCCCGGCACCATGCCAGGCGTGCACGTCTATGCTGTGGAGTCAATGGTAGTCTTCTGAGCAGACGCCGGGAGTGCAGGCCTCCTTCAACCAATCGACGGGAAATTGTTCTGGTCGATATTGGAACAGCCAGGGTGTCTTGCACATGCTGAAGAATGGCGGTTGACGTGGCGTGCGGGGCTGCCACCGCTTGGCGGCGGATGCGCCGATCCTCGCGTGCTGACGTCACTCTGGCTGCGCCTGGACCCCTCGCACGTGCCACATGTCCCTGCGCCAAACATCTTCGCCACAGGCGCTGCACCGTGGACACATCCCTATGGGTATCGGCTGCGATTTGACGAAGCAACCAACCTGCCCTTCTCAGCCCGATCACCATACCCCTCGTAAAGTCGTCTGTCTGCTGGAAATGCCTCCGTTGACGGCGGCCTGGCATTCTTAGCTATACACGTGTCCTGTGGCACACGACAACACGTTCTACAATGACTGTCGGCTGAGAAATCACGGTACGAAGTGGGCCATTCGCCAACGCCGGGTCCCATTTATCGTTCTCTACGTGCGCAGCACAGCGGCGCATTTCACATCATGAGCATACCTCAGTGACGTCAGTCTACCCTGCAATTGGCATAAAGTTCTGACCACTCCTTCTTGGTGTTGCATTTGCTCTGTCAGTCAGTGTACATATTGGCGGAAATACGAGCTTTAATATTTGGCGCGGAATGAGACGCACGTGTGTCGTCATCGACCGCGAACGTGTTAATAACTCTATCAACAGCCTAACAAGACCTTTTGTATAAATACTTTAAATGTCAATATATTTACTTTATTTTGGGGGGATTATAGAGCTTTTGCGAAGAACTCAACTGTGTTGTAAAGCGTAGGCCAAGCAGCCGTGACGCAGTTCAGAAGGTATGCGGGGGCATTGACGGACTGTTACGGAAAATAAAGAGAACCAATTACGGCGCGATAAAAACAGTATGTTTGTTATTTTCTCCGTTTTCTTTTCCTGGTAAAAGAACAAGACTGCCCACTACTGCAGTGACGGGCACTGTATGTCTATTACAGTGCTTCAGTCATATCGTTAATTTATAGAGATGGGCGAAGTTTTTTTTTTTCTGTAACAGTTACAGTTGTTCCTGTCCCGAGTATATCCTCTTCCGACCCAATGTCCACATATGTGGACAAATATGTTTTATTCCCTGACTAACAATGAAATACGAATGTACCTCCAGTTTTACTTTGAGTGTGTTCTCAAAGGATCTCTCTTTAAACTTCACTATTTTTCAAATTTCTATAACCTTCTTGGTAGCATTCAGCAAGTTGGCGGGAAGTGAAGACATGAATACATCACAGGACACCTGACTTACAGGTAAATACTTGTTAATACTTAATTTATGGGCTTGTCTGATGAATTCTTTCAGTTGGTTTCTGGTAATCAAAGACCCGAACTGACGAATAATGCAGAAATGTATTATTGTTCTTATTTGGTGTCGACTGTATGTGCATGCAAATTATTTTGTCCACAGATGTGGACATTAGGTTTCTATAACTATAGCATGTGGACATTTGGTCTTACCAACAATAAGTTGCTCAAGGTAATGTACAGTCCATGTTGCCATGGTACCTAATTTAACTAAATTTACATTAATCTTGAACACATACGGGAAACTCTCATAAATACTCATACTTATTTAGTTACACAATCAATTTCTTTCTAGGTTTGCCGGTCATCTCCCTCTAGTCATGGATGTTAAAGACGTACAAAGATCCGAAATCCTGGCTACAATGAAAAAAAAGCCGCATTCTCTGCATAACATGCAAAGTCTACTTCTGCCGTCTTAAGGACAGGATTTGTTTTGTGCATTTCCATACATAAAAGGGAAGAAAACTTGCAGTCTGTTACTGAAATAACATGTAAATATGTGTTTCTTTTCTGTGTTCATGTCAGCTGATTCAAAAGAATACAATATATTTACAATTTATTTAAGCTGACTCCGCCCTTTATTGAAGTTAACCCATTATCATACTTGAAATATTAGCGGATTTCACAGTTTATTCACAAAAGTGAACATGAGGCATAGACATAATGCAGACCTAATGTCCACATTTGTGGACAAATTATATTAGAAACGTCTGACGGTAAAAAATATAAATAATGGTACATAATGTTCATTTAGGAATATAAGAGCTCAAAAATTTGGATTTCATCATAATTGTCCACTTGCGTGGGCGTTGGGTCTGAAGAGGATATACTGTACTATGGTCCAAATAACAGTTCTAAAATAACAGTCAAGGATTTAAGAGTTAGGGGCATTAGGAAATATAAACAAACGTCGTATTTGCTAATTATGCTAAATAACAAATGTTGTTTCTGCTTTTTACACTATATTAAAACAGTGCAAGTACATTTAAAATAGTTTGTAGGATATGCAATGTCTCTTATAGGCTATAATCTAAGGCCGTTGAAGTAGCTTTTTTACTCTCCGAGACATAAACTGCAGTATGAGAGGCACGCACATAGTTCTTGACCTTGCAAGCAGCCTGCACGTGTTCGACCTGGCAAGCATGAGTCGCCAGTCTGAATTTCAGCCGTTAACATGGCGAGACAGTTATCAATGCAACACCGTATTTTCGTTCTGGTTTCATCTTAATGGTCGTCTGAAAAGTTATAACTCTCTCTATTGGTGAGCAGAAAATCCTAATGGTGTTTACGAAGTCCCTCATTATGATAGGAAGATTGGTGTTTGATGCGCTGTTAGTGCAAGACGAATAATTGGGCCTGTTTTTTTCGAGACGACATTAAATGCAGGGAGGTACCAAGATGACATTTTGCTCCATTCTTCCCTCAGTTAACGGAAGAAAACAAAACACGTGGATGGTTTCAACAAGATTCAGCCCCTGCTCATACACCGGAATGATAGAGTGGTCAGTGTTTATCTAACAATGTGTGATTTTCACTTGTGGGGTAAACTGAAAAAAGAAATGTATCGAACAAATCCTCACACATTGGAGGAAGTGGAAGGAAACATTCCAGTGGCAGAACTCACTCTAGTCAGCCAGAATGTGGTTACCTGTATAACCCAGGAAGGAAGACACTTCCAGAATCTTTTTCAGGTAATATTTCATATCAGATTGTATACACGCTTAAAGCAGGGCGGCCGCGCGCGACATAAGTTCGGCTGAGGCAGCTGCCGAAGCGCACACTACAAACACTGTGCGTTCGGTCTGAGTTTATATGAGATACCCTGTTCTTCTAACACTTCTAATTTACAAATTGCTATAGATAACACAACACAATTAGCCGTGTGTAATCGTGTTAACAGAACACTAGAAGTTGACGATGCACGTGACTTAACGCAGCGAGAATAAACATGAATAATCATTAATAATAATCAGCGTCATGCACACTTACCGTGTATTCACTGTCTCTCGAGTTGCTGGTTAAGATGCTTGTTAAAATTTCATATTTCGCGGATTCCTTTCCCTGATCCCTTGGTGCTCCACCGTTGTTCATTGCAGCCTATGACTAGTTAAAAAGAACATCGGGTACCGTGTAGAGAACTAGCACTCACGTTCTCCCGGAGTGGCAACATTGTTATTTCGGAACAGGATGTTGCGGCAGAGAATTCTGCAAGCATTCAGGTGATTATGGCAAACTGATCTTTTGCCGTCGTATTGGCCTCAAACAAGATACTAAAGTTTCTTCTGTGGTTTTGCCGTTTTACTCTGGAAATTCTTCTAGGTATGTTCCCTATCATTTTACGAGCCTTTGCTAATGATCTTACCCTACTTCCCCCTGTTGGTGGGGGCGATAGAATAACACTCACGGTATGCCCTGCCTGCCATAAGAGGCGACTAAAAGGAGCCCGAACGTCTCTCAAATTCGGAGCGTGGATGGGCAACCACGGGGCCTTCAGCTGAGTCCTAGCATTGCTTCCTCTTACGTGTGTCAGGCTCCTCATTTTCATCTATCCTATCTTACCTCCCTTGGTCAACTCTTCTTCTTTTCCGATCCCGACGGCATTAGTTCACGCGAGGCTTAGGGAGTCTTTCATTTTCACGCCCTTCGCGGCCCTTGTCTTCCTTTAGCCGATATCTTCATTTTTCTAAGTGTCGATTCCCTTCCATTTTTCTCTCTGATTAGTGTTATATAGAGGATGATTGCCTAGTTGTACTTCCTCTTAAAACAATAATCACCACCCCCACCTCTCATCTACTGGCCAACAGCATGGAGGAGGCTACTCACCAACTACAGAGCCTCTACAGTATTGCAGCGAAAATCGGCTTGACGGTCAACCTAGAAATACGAAGTTTATCACTACAATTTTCCTACAATCCTACTAGGAAACAGCATCATAAGTGTAGTTCCTGCAGTCGAATTCGTTGTAGAATGGATCTCAGCAAGCGAGTTCCTCCTGTGGGTGAGGGCGATAGAATAACACCCACGGTATCCCCTGCCTGTCGTAAGAGGCGACTAAAAGCGGCCTCGGAGGCTTTGAACTTTGGTGACCACGGAGCCCTTAGCCGAGTCCTGGCATTGCTTCCACTTACTTGTATCAGGCTCCTTACTTTCATCTATCCTGTCCGACCTCTCTTGGTCAACTCTTGTTCTTTTCCTACCCCGACGCTATTAGGTATGCGAGGGCTAGGGAGTCTTCATATTCACGCCCTTCGTGGCCCTTGTCTTCCTTTGGCCAATATCTTCATTTTTCGAAGTGTCGAGTCTCTTCCATTTTTTGGCCTCATTAGTGTTAATTAGAGGATGGTTGCGTAGTGTGTACTTCCTCTTTAATCAATAATCACCACCACCACCACCACCACCTCTCAGCAAACGACAGCAGAACATTGATCATAGACACCAGGTGCACCAAGTACTGTAAGAGAAGGTCTATAATTCCTGTAAATGCATCTACACCTCAAAAGCTGAAGCACTACAACTCGGTACTACAACCCTCTGTACTCTGCGAATCTGAGTGCCTCTTAAAGAATCGAAAGGGGCCACTCAGGAAACTAGAATTTAAAGAGAGGAATATCTTGAGGAGGATACTAGGACCCATAAAAGAGGAGGATGGCACCTACAGGATCAGGCACGGCAACGATCTCTACAAACATCAGGAAGACATAGTCACATGCATGAGGAAAAGGCTACTGGTCTTCTACGGCAGGTCCTCTCAAACGCCCAAAATCTCACGCGTGCAAATCGAGGCGCAGAGTTCCTGTGCACAGTGCATCTACTCCACTCGGCTCGGCTCGGACGAACGCTTCGTCTCTGGGCTACTCGGCTCAACTCGGCTCGGATTTAGAGCGCTACGGAGCAAGTGAGGAAGAGAGAGACAGGCGGAGCGAGCGAGACAGGTGTGGGGAAAGAGAGAGACAGCGCTATTGCTCCAAATCGAGGAGTGGGGGTCTTCATTCTGGTCAACCAAGCGAAGTCGTCTCTTTCACCGTGCACAGGTGGATGCACCTTCACAGGCCCTGTTCTACGGCATATGACCCACCTGAAACTCTGAAGCCTCACCAACAGAATCCTCACAGTGACCAGTAGGGGAAAATCTTCCAAGACCAAGTGGATCACCTCAGTAAAATTATACCTGGAGGAATTGCAGATCCTATCAGAGACCACAGATAACCGATCTCAGTACGGACAGGCCATCCTACAGGGAGTCTTCCCGCTGCCCCTCACAAGCAAAAAGAGTACAGGAACCACCAGACCTAAGTGGACGGATAGGAGGAAGCAGACACCCAGCCAGAAAACGGAAGCTTACTGGGCAAAGAAAAAACAGAAGACCATAGCTGAGAGTTATGAAGAGCCCCATGGTCCCTAGAAAGCCCATAAGAACCGGATAATAATAATATATTATTGGTTTTACGTCCAACTAACTAATTTTACGGTTTTCCGAGATGCCGAGGTACCGGAATGTTGTGCCGCAGGAGTTCTTTTACATGCTGGTAAATCTACCGACACGGGCTGACGTATATGAACACCTCCAAATAACACCGGACTGAGCTAGGATCAAACCTGCCAAGTTGGGGTCAGTTTCATGAGTCTTCTTTAACCTTAAAGTGCTATATATTTTGAGTTGATGAGTACTTGTGTGCTGAGTTATTTTTACACAACTTAGCCGCCTTTTGAATCAAGGCCCTAAGTCAATTTAACATATTCTCCCTCGCCCTATGGTTCTATATAACACATTAGGTTATATTTTTACGCCAAACCCATAGTGTAAGAGTAGTATGTCTGCCTCTTACGAGTAGTTGCTATGTTCTATTCCCGGCCATCTCACGGATTTTTGCCTAGATGTGAGGGCTGGTTCGAGGTCCTCTCAGCTTATGTGATTAGAATTGAGGAGATGTCTGAAGGTGAGAAGCCAAGAGGATTCGTCGCGCTGACAATAAACCACTTCATAATCTGCAGGCCTCTACACTGAGCAGCGTTTGGCCAAAGTCCCGTATTGCCAGGAATCGGACGGTCGGACCGATGGGCGGATGGATGGATTGATTAATATTCATTGTATATGCAGTTGTACACACACATGTACTCACAATTCGGAAAGAAAAACACAGTCCTTATCAGAACAATTCGTTAGTTAGAACCGGTGTTAGGAATTAAATTCTGTCATCAGTAACATTTATGGACATTATTTTAGCGTTTCTAAAACATTTTCAAACATCTAACAAACCATGTAAAATGCATGGTTGATTAAAATCGTACATGGTGATCGGTTTTGTCTGAGAATGGTAGGGATGGTCCTACAAGTCAGTATGAGTCAGCTGTTGCCCTAGAATCAGCCCTATTACTCTCAGAAAAAACCGACCGGAACATCTAAGATTTTAGACAATGATGCATTTTATTTTTATGTTATAGAAATTTTATAATATTTGCAAACAATATTCTGATGATTTAATTCCGAAAATCGGGTTTTACAAGACAATTGGTTCGTACCCCGCTGTCGGCAGCCCTGAAGATGGTTTTCCGTGGTTTCCCATTTTCACACCAGGCAAATGCCGGGGCTGTACTTTAATTAAGGCAAAGGCCGCTTATTTTCCAGTCCGAGCCCTTTCCTTCCCCATCGTCGCCATAAGACCTATCTGTGTCGGTGCGACGTAAAGCCAATAGCAAAAAAATAATAATAATAATAAGACAATTTACATTTTTCTGATGTATACAGTGTTTCTGGTCTTCCATCAAATTGCGAATCATCAGCACTAATTTTAAATATGGCTTTGTCATTTTATGACGACTATGGAACCTGTACTCTCAGCATAGACAATTACTCAGGCTCTGAGATAGACAGGTGCAAACCCACAGCTGGCGGTAATCCGTAGCTGGAGAGTAGGCTATGGTGCGTGCATGGGCGTTCTTAGCTTATATAGCAGTTAAATGAGATGGGAAACCTGCTGAGTTAAGGGCATCAGGTGACAGTGTGTTCTCATCAGCCGCCGGAAATCCTTGACGGGGAGAGATAGGAGGCTTGCTCCCTGGTTGGTGGTTATCTGTGCCTGGTGGGTGGAGTTGTCATAGGCGCCTCATGCAGGCACTTGCACAAAAGAATAATCTAAGTAGACTTATATTCCAGATGTCATAGGGTCTATTAATTGAAGGAAACTCTGTTCAGACTTATGGAAATAAATATTCAAATATTCAAATACTCTCAGCATAGAGGTTGTAAATGTACAGTAAAACATTTTAATAGACTATCACGAGATAGCGGGTGAGTGTACTTTAAATGACAGTGCCTAAAACAGCTGGAATGTGGAACTAAAAAAGCCCGCGTCTAACGAGGAATGTGGAATGTGGAACTACGAGCGCGGATGTAGCGAGGAGCAGTTTCGTCAATAGCGCCTCAAACAGCTGGAATGTGGAACTAAAAAAGCGCGCGTCTAGCAAGGAACAGTTTCGTCAATAGCGCCTCAAACAGCTGGAATGTGGAACTACGAGCGTGGATGTAGTGAGGAGCAGTTTCGTCCATAGCGCATCAAACAGCTGGAATGTGGAACTACGAGCGTAGATGTAGTGAGGAGCAGTTTCGTCCATAGCGCATCAAACAGCTGGAATGTGAAACTAAAGAAGAGCACGTGCGTAGCGACGAGCCGTGTCATCAATAGTATACTGAATATTATGCAAGGTACATAGATGTGTCTCCTCCTTAAAATCACTGGTCCCATCATTTCTAGAGCAAAACACCACCATATGCCCATCAACATTAAGAACAGGAGTCGCCACTTCCAGCGCAGACATCTGGTCGGTAGATGCAGAGTGGGTTTCGGCCCTTGGGTTTCGTCCCTTAAAAGGCCACGGCTTGTCCGTGATCCAACAGCACTGTTCTTTGACCGGCCAACCGAGCAGAGGAAAGGTGGCCACGGCTCTACCGCGGCTCTACGCCTCTGCATTCGGAAGATGGGACAGAGGCACAGAGCTGGACTTCACGCCTGGCCCCACCCGTCGGCTGTCCTGAGAATGGTTTACCATTCTCCTGCACTAAAGCGAATGCCGGTACAGTTAGTGTAGGCCATGGCCGCCCACCCCTCCGCACATCTCCTTCACCGTAACAAATCTCCCGGCCTGAGAGACGGCGTTACCGTCTAAGGGGCCCGCCTTCCCCTTCAGGAGAGGAATGAAAACGTTTAGTAGTAGTAGCAGCAGACATCTAGGCGCGGAACGACTGTCCATTGTTTGTGTCTCTCGCAGACGACTTGACTTTATTATGAAAGTCATTTAAATCAGCTGGTAGGATCTTTCTAAGTTCCGATTATTAGGTAATTGTGCGATGAAACGGTAGCCAGTTGCTTCACGAATTGAAATTTGTATGCTTATAGACATCCTCCATCAGTTTAAGGATGCTGCTAAGTGAAGAAAGAAAGTGCTGACTCGAGAAATATACGCGAGTGTATGAAGTATTATTAATTCCCTGTCGGTAAGGATCATCGAAATATATTCTAGAGGCATTTGAGTAATGTGGATATTAAGTACATGTGTATGAAACTGAGGGTGGTAGAGAGAATGTTTACAAAGATACGCAGGATATGACAAATAATGATAATAATATAAGCCAGTAGTGTAATTTGCATAGGCATTGGAAGAAAGTGAGTAATATGTGATAACTGTCCATTGATAGAAGAAAGGCATTATCTACCGTGTTTCGCATGTATGTAGCATTACCGTAGGAATGATGATAGGTTGCTCCCAGAAGATCGTAACCCGGAATTTTTCCTCTAGCTTGCAGCTGCTGCTCATCAGTGCAATGTGTTTTCTGTATGACTGCCAGGTTTACTTCATGAGAAAGTAGCAGTTTGGACAAGGCTTCACTTTCAGCACGACTAATACCTTGAATGTTTAGTTGACATACACGAAGGACAGGTCTCAGGTTCCTAGTGGTTGTTTGGCCCTTAGAAGGGCCTTTGGAAAATTAATTCCTGTTCATCATAATTCTGTACTTTATCTAGACCAGGAGGTAAAACTTTACGTCTGGTCGCCTGTTCGCCGTTGCTCCCTTAGCACCACCCAGGTGTTACGTGTAGGGTACTTTAAGGTTAAATCTACGGACGCGAGCTGAATAGTGCCCACACAAACATCGTAGATATCCTGCTGAACACGGCAATGCGTCTCATCACTGGCACAATCAAATCTACTCCCACCCAGTGGCTACCAATGTTAAGTCATATCCCTCCTCCAGATCTCAGACGTAAAGATGCTCTCCTAAGAGAATTCAGTAAAACAGTGAATAACCCAGAACTCCCGATACATAATGATATCGGTGATGCGAATATTAATCGTCTGCGTTCGGGAAAACCACCAACTAGAGATGCCATGAACTTGTGGAACAGCAACTACCAAACTTCAGCTGAATGGCAGAAGAGACTCAACGACAAATACTGCCCGACAATGCCTTCTGTGAAGAAGACGCCGCCACCTGGTTTCAACCTCCCTCGTAGACTATGGTCCGCATTGAACAGGATCTGAACAAACCACGAGAACTGTGCAGCCTTCCACTACAAGTGGAACAGAATCCCAACACCTGAGTGTGACTGTGGCGCTACATAACAGACAGTGAAGCACATAATCGAAGCATGCAGGACTAGAAAATACAATGGCAGTGCTAGTGACTTTGCTTTTGTGACTCCAGAGGCTATAGACTATATATAAACAATTTGGACATACGTATATAGTGTAGATTTTATAACAATAGATGCTGTATCTCTATCCATACGCCAAATAAAATAAACTGTCCATTGAGAATAATGTGCCTGGAATAATAAGCGATAGATATGAATTATAATTAGATCACTCATTCTGGGTGTAATATTGTGCAGCCGTTCAGCTGTCTTGGCCAGGACGTGTTACAATAGGCGAGTGATAAATACTGTAAGTGGATGGTATATTTCCCATAGGGGCTAACAGTGCCATTGACCCTTGTAGTGAAGTGTGAATATCCCAATTATATCATTGTCAAAGTGAAAGGGAAGAGTCCCTGTGGCAGTGGATCTGTAATATATGCGATGTTGAGTGGCTTCGATTTGGGAATGTCAAATGCAATTCAAGAGTGAATAACGAACTCATAAAGACGTTAGATGTCATTACCCAGCATATCTCAAAAATTGCCACGCAGTCAACTTAATTTGGCATTTCATGAGTGTACATAATTTTTCATAGATGATCTCTCAGTGAATAAAATTGTGTTTACCGAGCTCGATAGCTGCAGTCGCTTAATTGCGGCCAGTATCCAGTATTCGGGAGATAGTGGGTTAGAACCCCACTGTCGACAGACCTGAAGACGGTTTTCCGTGCTTTCCCATTTTCACACCAGGCAAATGCTGAGGCTGTACCTATTTAAGGCCACAACCGCTTCCTTCCTGTCCCATCGATGCCATAAGACCCGCCTGTGTCGGTGCGACGTAAAGCAACTTGCAAAAAAAGTTGTGTTTTGAACTAGGTAAAATCCATTCTTATATTATATTAATGTATTCCTCTTACTATAGTGCCCCAAATGATCACTTTATTTCATCAGACAGGACCATGACCCATATGCCCTCGAGCGAAGCCGTTGCTCGGAATGAAAGTAGGGAGGATGAGACTTCGATGCCCGGGTGTGATTCACTGAGGCCATAAGATCTACATCCATGACATTATGTGTGAGGCATGATTTTTTTTTATACATAGACCTCTGCCGATGCCCGGGTCTGTTACAATATGAAGGTAATGACGGTACTTTCGATTAAAGAAAACCCACTATTCTGTTCCTTTCCGCTATAAGGAATGAAATTTTGCGCAAGACACTTAATAGCCAGTCGCTTTCCTACTACCATGTGATTGATGTAACAGCCAGTAACATTAGTAATTGAATTAGCCATTAAGAGGGTTATGGGCTGTTTTATTGGCTATCGAGATAGATGACGAACATGTATAACATCCTGTTTAGAGGTCCGCAATATCCTGTTACTAATCTCCACAGCGAACGGCGAAATGTAAGAGAGATCGTTGGGTGAAACAACACCTTACCTTATCTTCTGCAGCACGTGTGATAATAATGCATGAAGACGGACTATGCTTTGCATTTACAATGGCTCAAAGTATGAAAATGAAATGTCGCATGGCTTTTAGTGCCGGGATATTCCAGGACGGGTTCGGTTCGAGAGATGCAGGTCTTTCTATTTGACGTCCGTAGGCGACCTGCACGTCGTGATGAGGATGAAATGATGATGAAGACAACACATACACCCAGCCCCCGTGCAATTGGAATTAACCAATTAAGGTTAAAGTCCCCGACCCGGCCGGGAATCGAACCCGGGACCCTCTGAACCGAAGGCCAGTACGCTGACCGTTCAGCCAACGAGTCGGACATGGCTCAAAATGAAACTTCTACAGAGAACTACCAAAATTTACGCAATATAATAAATAAGAAGTACATTCAGTAAATTAATTCTTACAATAGTATTCAGATGAACAAATCTATAGTTTTTTTTAGTTCCGTTTGGGCCTGCTATGGACCACTTGGTTCTTATCTCTAGCAGCTTTCTTCTTTGACCAGTACTCCTTAATTCTTGCACTGTGAATGTCTTTTCGCTCCTGAGTCCATTTCACACCTCCTTCCGGACGTACGCTTTTTTCTGTTAGTGACTGGAGAGAGTTTGATGTTCTGATCAACGTTCTGTACCTATTCCTGTCATAAATTTCACTGGGAGCAATGTCCAATTCTTGAAGGTCTTTTCTGACGAGTCTTGCCCACTTGGCATTAGTCGCTTTCCCTCTAGAGATGCTGTGGAATATTCTGGAGGTGAGCCTCTGATTGTCCATTCTCATGACATAAGCGTAGAAGTTCAATCTCCTCTTCCTCATAGATGTTGTAATGCTCTCCAGTTGTTGGTACAGATCGTTGTTGTGCCTGATTCTGTACTTGTTTTCTTCTTTAATAGGGCCCATGATTTTTCTCAGGATCTTCCTTTCCTTCAGCTCCAGTTTTCTAAATTGCCCTTTTCTTACCATGTTTAGGATTCATTTCTTTTTGGAACAACACAACGAAAGATATATTTCTGTACAAGGGTTTCTCTTTCAAAGTAAAACTCTTACACACTCTGATTACAACAAAATACAAGTAAAGTAGTGAAAGTGGACTATTTTTTTTTCTTATAAGTTGCTTTAGCCTACGTCGCACCAACACAGATAGGTCTTATGACGACGATGGGATAGGAAAGGACTAACTGGGAAATATGTGGCCGTGACCTTATTTAAGGTACAGCACCAGCATTTTTCCTGGTGTGACAATGGGAAACCAAAGAAATCCATCTTCAGTGCTGCTGGATATAAGCTCAAAGCTGCGCGCACCCAACCACACCGCAAGTCGTTCGGTGGACTATAATTTAATGTTTTGTGTTGAACCCTTTATTTCTGATAATTTCCTCCAGTCTCCTTGGCATATATTTTACTAGATTTTCACAGCAAGTCTCAGGAACCTACGACCATCCTGCAATATTGCTTTCTCTGATGACGATGATGATGATACTTGTTGTTTAAAGGGGCCTAACATCGAGGTCATCGGCCCCTAATGGTACGAAATGAAATGACAACAAAAAATTCAAAATCGTCCACTGACCAAAAGGAAAAAAATCGTCGTGAAGAAGGAATGGATGGACATGAAGCAAAAAAATACAACAAAAAACGAGTAAACAAAAATATTAGTGTATTCAACTCAAAAAAGGATCATATATAATTTATTACTGACCAAGGGACCACTCATAAAGCAGAATCCACTTCTAAGGCCCCACAGAATGGTACATGTCGCGAGTAAATTAGAACCATGTTATTTGTCATGTTGGGGTACTAATCAAAAGTAGCGAAGACTCACGGTGTTCCACACAAGATGGTACTAATCGCAAGTATTGTACTTCGTACAGGTAACGCAGACCTATGGTGTTTCTCACACAATGGCGCCACTCATAGCCAACGCAAACCAATGAGTTTCCTCACCTAGGTGTACTAGTCACGGGTGCCGGTCCCACGGGCCCCGTGGTGTTCCTCACATAGTGGGTGCTAATAACAGGCAACGCCCAGACCCGCGGGGTTTCTCACAATGGTACTAATCACGGGTACTGGAAACCCACAGGGGAACCACTCTCTGCTGCTACTAAGCACAAACCTATTGTGTACCAAATATAGTGGTACTACTCGTAAGTAAAGGCGACCCATGGTGTTCCCCGCGTGATGGTACTAATCAATAGTAGTTTCATGGTTCTAATACCAGCATCCCTTGGTCGCCCCTTTCAGTCGCTTCTTACGACAGGCAGGGGATACCGCGGGTGTATTCTACATGTGCGTCCCGCACCCGGAAGGGGTAGTATGTTTGGTCCGCGAGAGGTATTTTATTTGCCTCAAGTCCGCCGGCAAGCCGCTTAGGACCCCCCATATCCGCCTGCTACGCCAGCGTAGTAGGTTCGTGGATTGCTTTCTCTAAGTCTTGTTCGTCCTCTACGGTGTGTTCTTGAATTTGAATTTCAGTTCAGGCCATAGATATCTATTACAGTTATATCTGGTGCCTGGGACGGGGTTTCTAATATCTTGGAGCAGTTGTAAGGACTCCAGCTACATACCTTTCAGGACCTTATGTTTAGAATCAGTGTCCTGATAAAATATGAATTTTTTATTTGTCCCTGGTTTCTGTGCATTAGTCTTCACGTTCTTTTTTTAAATGTGTAAGTAAACATTCTGGCCCACGGTACCCCAATGGACTCCAAATTACTGACTCTACTAACATACATACAACTCCATATCACATCTGATCCTCCGCCGTGTTTCATAGAGATTTTTCAGCTAGAGTTTCTTACATAGCTTTTGCCACACACAACACTTCCTATTTGTACCAAATAAGTTTATTTTGTACTCATCAGTGAAAAGATTCGTTTTCCAAACTTGAATGCCTTACCTTTGTGCTTCTCAATAAACTCTGCTCTTCGCCTTCCATTAATCTCACCAACGACCGAGCTCGATAGGTGCAGTCGCTTAAGTGCGGCCAGTATCCAGTATTCGGGAGATAGTAGGTTCGAATCCGACTGTCGGCAGCCCTGAAAAAGGTTTTCCATGGTTTCCCATTTTCACACCAGGCAAATGCTGGGGCTGTACCTTAATTAAGGCCACGGCCGCGTCCTTCCCACTCCTAGCCCTTTCCTGTCCCATAGTCTCCATAAGACCTATCTGTGTCGGTGCGACGTAAAGCAACTAGCAAAAAAAAAAAAAAAAAAATCTCACAAACGAAAATTTTCATAACTACTAGACCGTGCTGATTGTGTTATAACAACACATTTCTATGTTAGAGTGGAGAGAAAACAGGACTTAAGTTCCATATTTATTAAAGTTCATAAGTATTTAAACAGAAATAAATATGAATTGTTAGTTGATTGTGATTTGATAGAAATTGATGATGTCCTTTCTAGAACGAAACATGTCATTCTATTCAATTAACTTGTTTCTTTTTCGGGTAGTTTATAAATTTATTACTCAAAATTAGTTTCGGCAACCTGAAGAATCTAATAGTTACAAGTTACATTAAAATGAAGGATATTAATGATTTACGAAAGCTCGCTTTGGCTGTTTTGGTTTTGAATAATAATGTTATTTGCTATACGTCACAATAACTGCTTTTACGGTTTTCGGAGACGCCGAGGTGCCGAAATTGAGTTCCGCGGGGTTGTTATTTTACGTGCCAGTAAATCTACCAACACGAGGCTGACGTATCTGACCACATTCAAACACAACCGGACTGAGCCAGGATCGAACTTGCCATGTTAGGATCAGAAGACCAACGCCTCAACCGGGTTTTAGTTTTGAACTTTTTTACGGCGAATCCTCGGGTATCGAGTATAGGTGACGCCACTACGCGAGCAGAGAAAAATATTGATGAGCACAGGAGAAGTACATAAAAGGTTTCATTTACAAAAGGTTAACGACATTATTTATCAACGCCACCAAAATATTAATGAGGACAGCATTATGTTTATCAAAAGTTCAAAATTGCTAATTAACATTGCCCATTAACGATATCGATCGACAGAGAGAAAATAACGCCAGATGGGGTAGATAATGTAGCAATGAGAGTTCGTAAAGAATCGGAATGCATCCACAATGACGTCGTCAAATATTTGGCTCTTCAAGTACACAAAATTATTATTATTATTATTATTATTATTATTATTATTATTATAGGAGTGGAGTGGCAACACGTGTTAACGCACCACGGCTATGGAGCCAAGCTCAGCATTCGTGTGACGCGTGTGTTCGAAACCCACCCTCGGCTGTCCTGAGAATGCTTTCCCATTTTCACTCATTGTGAAGTGAAGCTTCCATGGTGTGTAGAGTTACTTAGTTCTTCTTCCGGGTTGAATTCCCATGTGGATGGGGGCGGTAGAATAACACCCACGGTATCCCGTGCCTGTCGTAAGAGGCGACTAAAAGGGACCCCAGGGGCTCTCAACTTGGCAGCGTGGGTTGACGACCATGGGGCCACGAGTCTTGACATTGCTTCCACTTATTTGTGCCAGACTCCTCACTTTCATCTATCCCATCAGACCTCCCTTGGCCAACACTTTTTCTTTTCCGACCCCGAAGGTATTAGATTTCCGAGGTCTACGTAGTCTTTCATTTTCACACTTATCGTGGCCCTTGTCTTCCTTTTGACCGATACCTTCATTTTTCGAAGTGTCGGGCCCCTTCCATCCTTTTCTTTGATTAGTGTTGTATAGAGGATGGTTGCCTAGTTGTACTTCCTCTTAAAACAATAATCACCACCACTGTGTTGATTTCTGTAAATGTCGTACAGTTTGCCGACGTTTCGAATGCGTTACATTATTCTCTGTCAAGGAGACTGAAATACCCCTGCTGTATCCAAGGTAATCAGTCAACCAAGCAGCAATCAAACTGCGATAGTAGTTACTGACCTTTGCCTTATATAACCTACTCTCCCCGCGTGTCAGTTGTAGCCAAGCACTCCTATGAAACAAGACACGAAATACCATTTGACAGGACCAAGCTTTTAGCAGCTACCCCTGGAATCTGGAAAGGAAAATCCGTGATGCTATCGAAAATAAGAAATACCCGATCAATATGAATTTCGAAGAAGGATATAAAATCAGCAATTCTTGAATACCTATCATACATAGATTAAGAGATTCTGGCCACAACGTAACAGGGACTGGCTGTGACAAATACGTTCCAGAATTCTCACAAGATCGCCAGGGGGTTAGGTCCGTGTTCACTACGACAATAATTACAGGCGCATTTTCCGTGTTTACTGCCATAATATCCACAACATCAACCAATATATTTGCAACAACATATATTAGGCAGTCGTTTACACAAACGTAACAAAAAACAGCTATTGTAAAATGAAAGAAGAGCAAACGGTCTTGAATTACCGTACATTCTCAGCAAAAAAAAATTGTTTATATCACTGGTGCAGGTTTTACTCACTAGAAATCGCTACATGTCAAAGAAATCTAAGGAGCCAACTTTGGAACGCAGAACGTTATCCTACCACTGTGAAGATTGTTATGATTGTTTGCAATAGAAATCAAGAATTATCTTTAGCAGCTGTCAATGTGCCACGCCCATCGCACAGTCCATAATCAAAATATTTCTTAGACATTCGAAAACAACCAGATCGTTTTGGGATTCAAGAGTAAACACTCTAAAAATGAGAAATAGTCGTATTTTCTTTTAAAAAAAATTGTCGCTGTTCTACCTCTTAGGCAAGCAACTCATTGTTGAAAACATCCTAGGGATATGAGCTACAGTAAGAATTTTAGGTAAATAAAATACAGTAAATTATGAGAATATATATTCCTTCTTTATTTATACCTAAAGATCACAATCCTTTTCTTAATCATCGTTATCCGGTTGATTAAATTAGCAGTTTGCCTTTTTCTACCACTATGAGTGCTAATATGAGTGAATGAAGAGTTTCACTTAAGCCCTTAGAGCTACATTCGGTGTGGACATTTTAAAAAACCAAAAAAGCATTTGACAGTATTGAACCAAGGAACACATTACAGAAAGAATTGTATAAATAAGTTTATTTATCTAGGATCTCCGCCTGCTGTCATTTTTTGATGGATACAGTACTTTTGCATCCATCTCTCGGCATAGGCCAGAGTAAAGTGTAGCTTCCACCTAAGTGCCAGTCAACATCCATGGCTGTGACAATATGGAAGTTGCTGGGGTATGGGTAGTGCTGAGTAATGACATTCAGAGCATGGCTCTTGCATCTGAGTGTTATGAAAGGTGCTGCTCACAGGGTCAGTCGTGCTGCAATAGTACTTTCTGACCCAGTGAGGAAAGCAATGGCAAACTACCTCACTCCTCATCTTGCGTAGTACGTCTCATTTTGGCACTGCCATTGGTTTTTTGGGGTTTCCTTATAACCCCATAATCTTCGGTGGTGCTATTTGAGGATCGAACCAGCCTCTGGGCTGATGACCTAACAGACAGACAGACAGATCTAGGATTTAATCAAAAAAGAAAACGAGTAAATAAACAATAGTTTTTGGGCTGTTTTCCCGGTACTGCATTTAGGCTGGAAGAGATTGTTGTGTGTGTCCTCCGCATCGCAAGCTCTGCGCCTGCAAGCTCCGCAACCGCCGCAGCACCGAAGTTTCTAGCAGCTACGAGGTGTCTTCACTGCGCCATGGCACGCTCACCGATGACGTCAGCCAGCCATATATAAGGAGCTCCGTTCCGAGCCTCTCCAGGACTACCCCAGTGTTCGACGACCAGACCACACCGCAAGTCAGACACGGAGGCATTCCTCTTAAAAACGTGTTTTGAACAGGTGGACAAATTGCTGGCCGAGAGTTTTCACCTCTGAACATTGCCTCATTATCCTGATCTCCGTAGCCACGCCGAGCCCCGAGTATAGCATTCTGCTACTCCATTTAGTCCTCACCAGTGCTCCGACATCCACCTTAGCATTCTGCTATTTGAATAAATTAATGCAAGTTCCTTGCAAGTATAAACCTAGTACCAGCATTCTGCCTCTCTCTACAAGTTACGCTTGTAATTTCACAGAAGATAGTTTTCGACTATCAGGACAATTTATTAGTGGAACAGACTATCTCCTCAAGATAGAACTAAGTGTATATAGAACTCTCGTATTGTATAATTGTACATATGCAACAGGCATTCAATTTTAAGATTTAATTTCAACATTAACTACGTGCATTCAAACAAGTTTCAAGAAAAATTCAGTTTTATTTCTTATATATATTGTATCAAATCATTGAAACAATAAACTTTATGTTGTGTCACTGTACACCAAGTTCCTTGTATACAACAGAGATTTTCAATATTTGTTTTTTAGTTTGATAGAGCTATCCAATACTTACAATTTGAAACCTTTCAGCCCTTCAACTTTCGGCACAATTGAGGAAATTGCTTAGTTTTACGTTTTTCGTAGTATGGGGACCATACTTTGCTATGAAATGTTTTTAACATTAAAATCGTTTTAGGGTGGTATCTCCCCTTCTGGGGAGGTTTCACTGCATATGTTTTCAGTAATCTCCTATCGTGTGTATTGTCGTAATCAGAGTTCCCATTACATTACTCGCCTTCTGAACGGAGCAACATCATCACTCCAGGTAGTTGTGCAGGTCGAGAGATGTGATACGATATTTGCTTTAGGATTTTAGTTAAATAGAGTGCACAAATGTTGACGTGTGAGAGGATGTTCGACAAATTATTCCTCTGTAGCACAATACAAGGTAATGGTTTCATTATATGAATGGCACATTACAGTAATTGAGTCAATAAGCTGATTCACATTAACGTATCCACATTCCACAGCAGGGAGCACGGCATAACTTGGGAACTAAATTACACATACTGTGCATTATATGATATCACTAATGAAAGCAAACAATTAAGTTAATCAATAATTATTAATTACTCTGATAAGAATTCACGCGCCAATTGTCTGCTATTGTAAGTTGTATCTTCTCGCTAGGTTATATTGGGCTGTGTTATGTTATGTTAGGTAACATTAGGAGTTCTAAAGTTATATTACGTTATTTTAGAAGAGGTTAATTTCCATTCATTTACTTTTGGTTATGTTAGGTTATATCAGGTAATATTACGTAAAATTAGGTTATATTATATTCAGTAATGTTACGTAACGTTAGGTAAGGTTATGTTAACGGTAGGTAAGGTTACGTAATGTTGGATTAAATAACGTTAGGTTAGGTTATGTTATATTAGGTAACGCTACAAAGTTAGGTTATGTTTTATTAGGTAACGTCACGTAACGTCATGTAAAGTTATGTTATACCATGTAAAGTAACATAGGTTAGGTTACATTAAGTAATTTTACGTAACATCAGGTTATTTTATATTAGGTAAACTTACATAACATAAGGTTAAGTTAGGTAAGGGTATGTTATATTAGGATAGGTTATGTTAGGTGAGGTTGTGTTATATTATGTTACGTAACTTTTTGTTAGGTTATGTTTGATTAGGTTGGATGAGGTTAGAATGTGTTTGATTAACTATGTAATACTAGGTTTTGTTAATTTAGGTGATTTTAGTGTAGATAAAATGGAAGGAATTTGATCCTGGACGTAATTATAGGTATTCAAATAAATTTTGCTTGCCACTGTATTAGAAATTACAGTTGCGAGGATAGTCTTTACCTGTTTGCGAATTGCATTGTTAAACTGTCATTCGTTTCTGAGGTCATAATATGTATAAAAACATGTCCTGACTGACTGACTGACTGACTGACTGACTGACTGACTGATGATCTCCGAGCCGAAACGACTGAAGCTATAAATATGAAATTTGGTCAGAAGTTTCATTTCATAACGTAAGACTAACTATGAAGGGATTTCTCAAACTTCAACCCCTAAAGGGGTAAAGTTAGGGGTCAAACTGTTTCTGGAGAAATATTTTCTATTGACACCAATTTTTGTAAAAGTACTCCAAAATATATATGATTAACTCCTTTTTGTAATTCAAAGCATCTAGGGGGTAAAAATGGATTATTATACAAGTTCATACTAGAAAAAATATTTTTGTCCGGATTTGAATGCTGTATAACACAAATTATAAACCACGTATTTCGGTATGGTGTTAGAAGAAAGGATTTGAGGTCTGATGACAAAAATATTGACTTATTTAAAACCACTTAACACACGATACTGATATTTCACATGATGGTAGCTCCTATATGAGATTTAAAAAAAAATACATTTCCTCCCACTCCTATTTTACGAAATTTGCTGTTAGTCTGGTTCTAATAAGTATAATATACATTATTTTTTTGCTTGTGGTTGAATGTCGCACTAATATAACAAATGTTGTTGGTGATGGAAAGGTAGTGGTTGTGCCTGGGCTTAATTAATGTACAGCCTGGTGTGAAAATAGGTATCCACAGAAAACCCATCTTATGGGTTGCCAACCGAGGTGTTCTCACACACCATCTCCAAATTGCAAGCTCGCAGCTACTCTCTTAGATATATACTAGGACACTTAAGAAGTTGTAATAAAATTAATTGCGAAGCACTTTGTAGAGAATAATTAAATACCCTTGATTATCGAACGCTATACCAGATTTCTTTAGTATAGGTGTGGAATTAAGGAAACGTGTCTAAATGCTATCAGAGCACATGTTTGCTATATTTAAAGCCAATGAAGTTCAAACGGTTGCACATGGAACATTCTGAATTCTGTAAAATGTTACTGCAACGAATAACACACTGTTCTATCCCTCTAATTTATTGCTGGGATGACCCAGTAAAAACACACACACACAGATCTGTTCAATCACAGATGACCGCACTCCTCTAATTGCTGTCTGTTTACAAAGTCTGTCCTCCTCACAGTGGGCGGTAATCGTTATTGACAGGCCTTTCACTTTCGTTCGTACAAGATGGCTAATAAACAATATTGCAGCTATATATTGGAATCAAATATTGAGACATAGCATATTTCCTAAATATCTAGGAGTGACCTTACTTTTATATAGAAAACTATCCTTTGGAAAACACCTTCGTAACATCCAGTCCAAAGTAATAACTCGCAACAATGTAATCCAAGCATTATGTGGTACAACTTGAGATTCAACGGCAACTTTACTTCAATGACAGCTTTGTAACTTGTATTTTTGGCTGCCGGGTACTATGCTCCTGTTTGGTTGAACAGCCTTCGTACCAACCTCATAAATACGCAGCTCAACACCACGATGCGTATCATCGCCGGCAAAATAAGTTCTACTCCCACATATTGTCTACCCATCCTCAACCATATCTCCCCACCAGATAACGCTCTCTTCAGGGAGCTCAAGAAATAATTAATAATCCCCAATTACCAATACATGGTGATATTGCTGATGTTCATCTGAATCGTCTAAGGTCTCGCAATCCACCAATAAGAACTGCGACGGAATTGAAGAATACCAACTTCAGTATACCGTAACTAAAGAATGGCAGGAAATACAAGATTCTTGGCCTCACTCAATTCTGCCACAAATTAGTTCGTCGCTGCCACTAGATTTGAGCTTCCTTATAAAACCTTGTCTACTCTTAACAGGATACCATCGGGCCATGGTAACTGCGCAGATTTCAACTACAAGTGCAAAAAAACTTCTAACCATAACTGCGATCGCGGTGCCTCTAAGCATATCATCGAACATATTAACACTGAGTGTCCAAAAATAAAGTACAGTGGTGACATTAGTTATTTTGCTCATGGGTTTCCAGAGACAAATATTTATCATACATAAACAACCTGGGCATAAAAATATAGTTTGCTTTCCAAAATCATGCACGTATGTATTGTACCTGTAAAGCCATATTCTAGATAAATAAGTCCCTTCACACACAACAGCTGCATGCAGACAACTAGGTTTAAGCACAGGGCTACTGGCCGCAGTATACGGCGACAGTTCCCTAGTTGACTCCAGAGAAAGTCCTCTAATCTCACGTCCAAGCATAGTGAACTATTAAACAGTGACAGCTAAACAGCGGTCATACAACAGCAACAACTGAGCAGTGATATCCAGCACTATAGTGTTCCTCAAAATTACGACAGTTAACACTGCTCCAATTCTACTCGCACAAGCTGTTCCATACTCTGACTCCACGACGGTCTACAGTCCTCAGTAGTACACACACAGTACTCCACGGTAGTACACACACAATACTCCGCACAACAGCACAACGATACTCGGACTCTGGTGGGAGATATGGGCGGCCAGCACTACTGAAACACTGACTGACTGTTCGAGGTTAAACTCCTCTTTATAGACTGACGGTGGAGTACTAGAATCTTCGGGTCTCGGCTAGAAGCGTAACATCCCCGTTCCGTGTTCCAGAAGGCATGCGGATAATTTTAATGTTTCTTTCCAAAAATTTCATATTTTTGCCATGGCAAATGCTTGCAACTTGTTGAGCGTGCACATTCATGCGAAGAAGGGTCCACTTTATGCCTAAGTTGTATAAATAATCATTTCGTCATCTGGGACATTTCTAGGTCAGTATTTAATATGGTCCCCCATTACATATCATTGTCATCGCTAATGGATGTTCTAGGTCTGAGAATGGAGAATGAAGGGAACGATTTTTTACTCTAGGAAATGTCAGATGTGAAGTGACTCACCCCGATGGTTTGCCTCCTCAGTTTCTTCTGTCTTCGACGCCGTAGTGCATAGCACATTCCCGCCGCCATGATGAGCACCACAAGAGCTGCTCCCAGGATGAGAGGCAGGAGGAGGCTGTCCCGCCGGTTGTACCCCTGGAAGAAAGAACGTTTGTTGTAATTAGAGTGCATCAGTAAGTATATCTATAACATCAAAAGTAAGTTTGTTTGTACGCTATACAATTCTACATGCCTGTTTGATGAATGACCGACAAGCGAGTACTAACGCAGGAACACAAACCAGTATAAGAGTACAGAAAAACTTGAGGTGGAAAGACTACTCCTCTGCCGGCTGCTATCAGCTCCTACGTATGTCATGTCACAAGATAGCCCCAGCTTTTCAAGATCTACGTCCAACAATAAGGCAGCTGATCCAGCACACAACATTCCCATGTCATGTCACAAGATAGCCCCAGCTTTTCAAGATCTACGTCCAACAATATGGCAGCTGATCCAGCACACAACATTCCCATGTCATGTCACAAGATAGCCCCAGCTTTTCAAGATCTACGTCCAATAATATGGCAGCTGATCCAGCACACAACATTCCCATGCCATGTCAGAAGATAGCCCCAGCTTTTCAAGATCTACGTCCAACAATATGGCAGCTGATCCAGCACACAACATTCCCATGTCATGTCACAAGATAGCCCTAGCTTTTCAAGATCTACGTCCAACAATATGGCAGCTGATCCAGCACACAACATTCCCATGTCATGTCACAAGATAGCACCACCTATCAAGATCTACGTCCAACAATATGGCAGCTCATCCAGTACACAACATTCCCATGTCATGTCACGAGGTAGCACCACCTATCAAGATCTACGTCCAACAATATAGTAGCTGATCCAGCACACAACATTCCCATGTCATGTCACAAGGTAGCACCACCTAATCAAGATCTACGTCCAACAATATGGCAGCTGATCCAGCACACAATATTCCCATGTCATGTCACAAGACAGCACCACCTATCAAGATCTACGTCCAACAATATGGCAGCTCATCCAGCACACAACATTCCCATGTCATGTCACAAGACAGCACCACCTATCAAGATGTACGTCCAACAATATGGCAGCTGATCCAGCACACAACATTCCCATGTCATGTCACAAGATAGCCACTTTTAAAGATCCACGTATAGCAAAATGGTCGCTGATTTAGCACACAATTTTATGGCGATAAATATTCGCAAGATATGCATTATGAAAAAATTATTCTGCCTTCGGTGACGTTACCGTGTGTGAGGGGCTTTGCTGAAACGCCAGTCAAAGACAGTGGAAATTCATTTCAAACACTGTACCATTTGTACCTCCTGTATATAGAAGGCAGTGTTCTGTCAGACGGTAATAAGGCGAAGAAGAAGATGACGAAGACTTAGTAAAATGTGTAGTGATTGGGTAAAACTACAAGAGCCCATAAGCATCAAGAAAGAAGACGACTTAGTATCACCACCGTCTCAATATACTGACTGTACTGTCCTCCGAGAATTGAGTTTACAGCGACATGACAGATGGCAGCACTTACCGCACCCGGAACATAATATGTTAGTTGAATGAAAGTTCGTCCGTAAGACCAACATAAAATGATAAATAATCCTTAACATGATACTAATTGAGAAAATATTGCACATACTGAAGCAAACATTTGACTTTTGAGCCTGATTTAAGATATAGAAACGTAAAATATATTTTTTAAATCTTACCAGTTACAGTAGGTAGGCTATATAAGCATCACTCCACTGGATGTAAGCAGAAGGAATAGTGAACTCCTCATAACCTTTTACAACAAAAACCAACAGTTTATTCGCGAGAGAGGAAATTTTCCAGTAACTATCTATGCCGTAAACACCCTCAGCTTTGACTACGCCTACGAACTTATCGCCGGTTCGGTCGTAGAAGAGCCGTTCCTTAAGTCATTTAATCGGCAATCACTGTTACAATCCTCTCTATTGGTTGCAGAGTTTCAGATTTAGGTTACTAACTGGAAAATCCCGACACCACACTCAACATTTCCCGTGTACCAGTCCAGAAAATGATGGACTCTGTGTGTTGGGGTTCGTGGCTTTGCTGAGGGCGACAGCGGTGTTGGGTGCCGCTAGTGTCCCACTGAAGTCAGGGTATCGTGGCGAAGTTGTGACACTTGCACGGAAAGCCAAAAATTACCGGAAATTACTAAACATGGCTATTTTAAACAGTGACACTTGCACGGAGGCCCAAAGAGGGTTGGAATGCACAAACAGGGAGGGAAAGTGGAGTTCACTGCTACAGTTGATACCTGTGCGACAACTAGTGTTCCGTGTTGAACTGGTGATAATTGCTCTGCAGCTATGCAGTTCACTGAGACCACCAAGGGAAAGCCTTGATTGATTTACAGCGGACATCAGTATATTGTGGACTATACCAACAAAGCTCAAATGACATAATGGCGATGCGTATATTTCAAGAAAAGTAAATGTAAAGGAAGAATAACAACGAAAGATAATGCAGCTTTAGGCGAGAGAAGTCATGTTTGCATTACGTACGATGCGGCGAATGAAGTGAAAAAAAAAAGGTGTAGTAAATGTAAAAAAAACGTGCAAGGGAAACATTGATGATGATGCTTATTTAAAGGGGCCTAACATCGAGGTCTTCGACCCCTAATGGTACGAACTGAAAAAATAAAAAGTTCAAATTCATCCACTGTTCAAAATTAAATATGTCATGAAGAATGAATGGATGGACATGAACTCAACAAAAAACAAACAAACAGAAACCAGTGGATCAGACTCAAAAAAAGATCGTAAATAATAGTATTACTGACCAAGGGACCACTTATAAAGCACAATGATGCTTGATGTCTAAAGGGGTGCAAAATCCACGTCTAAGGCCCCACAGAATGGTACATGTGGCGAGTAAAGTAGAACCATGGTATTTGTCATGTTGGGGTACTAATCAAAAGTAGCGAAGACTCACGGTGTTCCACAGAAAATGGTACTACTCACAAGGATTGCACTTCGTACAGGGAACGCAGACCTATGGTGTTTCTCACACAATGACGCCACTCAGAGCCAACGCAAACCGATAAGGTTCCTCACCTAGGTGTACTAGTCAAGGGCGCCGGTATTCCCGTGGTGTTCCTCACATAGTGGGTACTAATCCCAGGCGACGCAGACCCACGGTGCCGCTCACATAGGTACGACGCACAGGTACTGGAAACCCCCAGGCCAGCCTCTTTACTGCTACTAATCACAAACCTACTTCGTACCAATTTAGTGGTACTACTCGCAAGTACAGGCAACCCATGGTGTTCCCCGCATGAGGGTACGAATCAAGAGTAGTTTCATGGTTCTAATTCAATCATCCCTTGGTCACCCCTTGTAGTCGCCTCTTACGACAGGCAGGGGATACCGCGGGTGTATTCTACATGTGCGTCCCCCACCCGCAGGGGGTAGTGTGTTTGGTCCGCGAGAGGTATTTTATTTCCCTCAAGTCCGCCGGCAAGCCGGTTAGGAGCCCCCTATCCGCCACCTGGGACGCGCCACGTGGGAGTATCACCTCTCCCCTTGCTACGCCAGCGTAGTAAGTTCGTGCCGAGAGAAACAGACAGTATGATTTTAATAATTTACACCGAAGAAGTAAGCCAGCTCTTCAATAGAGGCTATGACCTTGTGACATCGCTGCCATTACATAGAAGTGCCAAACAATCATTACATCGCATCTGACAGAAAAGAATGGGACCTACAAAAGACCCGATTGATTCTGGAGGTGTAATACTGTAATACAGGAAAGACACGTAGCAATGAACGACGGTGGGAAATTCCTATTTGAATACGACAACAGGGGGCGTAAAGACAGGATATTAGTGTTTGCCAGCGAGAAAGGAAAATCTGCTTTATCAGGTTGCTCTTCATTCTTTGTCGACGGGACCTTCAAAAGTTCAAGCAAGCAGTTTGGGCAGTTATTTATCATCCACGCCGATCTTGGAAGTTCTTGGGAAGAAACCAACACGATACCAGCTGTCTACGTGCTGTTACCAAACAAGAAACGGGAAACATATGCTCGTTTCTTCGAAGCTGTTAAAAACAACTTACTAGGATGGAACCCTGTGACACTTATTACGGACTTCGAAATCGCCATCGTCCAATCAGCTAAAACGTTCTTTCCTCAAGCTGAGATTTTTGGTTGCAACTAACATTTTAATCAATGTCTATGGAGGAAAGTACAAGATTGTGGCCTTGTTACTGCGTACAGGGAAAATGAAGAAATCAGACTTCATATTCAAATGTGTTCAGTACTAGCGCACATTCCCCTAGAAATTATTGATGATGGTTGGCTATGTATTCAAGAGAGCACGCCTGAAAATCAGAATCTACAGGTGTTTTACGACTATATCGTCGATCAATGGCTTGATAACGATCACATGCCAAGGAATATGTAGAACTGTTGTGGAAGGCGGCATCGGACCAATAAGCCTACCGTTTCTGAAGGATGGAACCAAAGAATAAACTAATTTCGAGAGCGCACCCGAATGTATATTCGCTGATCAAGACTCCTCGAGATGACGCAGAGTACTACGGTCACCAATTTGACAGGATATTTTTTAATATCGATGGGAAGAGAAGAAAGAATCAGCAGTGAAGATCGATGAGAGGATTTCAAAAGCCGTAAAAAGACTTGAAGTTGAAGATCATTCCTAGTGTGAGTTGTTAACACTCAGAAACTGCAGTGAAACTACCCTGGAATATTACAGGATTTGTAAATCATGTAAATATTGTAAGTAAGCCCTATATAAATATTCCGAATCATAATCGATAAAGAAAAAACGTGACAATGGAATCAATGGAATATCACTGGATAATCATCCAAATATATTGAATCAGTACTTAAAAAATAAAAAAACTTGCATAAAGTGAAAAAAAATATCTATGGGGAACGCAAGGAGACTGCCTCCCCGTAGTGTTCCCTGGAAACGGCGCTAAGTCCGCTAAATGTCCCTTAAAATATATAAAATTAACCAGAAAAACAAACCTCATAGCGCAACAGCTCTTGAAGGGCCGTGGTCTACCAAGTGACCGCTGCTCAGCCCGAAGGCCTGCAGATTACTAGGTGACGTGTGGTCAGCGCCACGAATACTCACGGTAGTTATCCTTGACTCTACACACCAGCGCCGCTATCTCGCCAACAGATACTCCTCCATTCTAATCTAATCACCACAAACAAGCCCTCAGATTCAGGTAAAAATCCCTGACCTGGCCGGGAACCGAACCCAGGGCTTCCGGGTAAGAGGCAGGCATGCTATTCCTACACCATGGGCCCGACATTTATAAAATTAACAAAAAAGCAAAATCACCTCCGTACAGGCCATGAAGGCCCTTGGAGGAGTGGAAGGTAAAGGCTTCCACCATTGTTAACCTTGGCACGTGATGGGGTAGAGTGGTTAGCTCTACGCCCGGCCACCTTTGCCCCCAGGAATTAACCTGGTACTCATTTTTGGTGTAGGCTGAGTGAATCTCAGGGCCATATGCACCTCCGGAAGTGGAAAACTCGTTTCTTAAATTTTACGACTTCCTGGCGGGGATTCGAACCCACGTCCTTCCGGGCGAACCGAGCACGCCTTTACCGCCTTGGCCAGGCAGCCCCTTTATAAAATTAACAGTTACTTAAAAATTGCATTTAAATTCACTACCGTGATAACCAGAACTAGGATTTTTGATGACATGTCATCTTTTAATATTGGTTCTAAATAGACAAACTTGTATAGAAATCCTTATCATAGTTCCCACATTGTAGAAATGCTAATTACCGAGCTAGTGGCCGTGCGGTTAGGGTTGCGCAACTGTGAGCTTGAATTCGGGTGATAGTGGGTTCGAACTCCACTGTCGGCAGCCCTGAAGATGGTTTTCCGTGTTTTCCTATGTTCACACCAGGAAAATGCTGAGGCTGTACCTTAATGAAGAGTACGACCGCTTCCTTCGCAATCTCCCACCCTTCCGTCGCCGAAAACCTTCGATGTCTTAGTGAGACGTTAAACAAATAGCAAAAAAAAAAAAAAAAAAAAAGGTAATTAATTAGGTCATTTTGGTCATTTTGTTTATTAGGCCATTTTATAAAGTTGTAAGTCATTGTGTGGTCATTTTATGGAATTTATTGTCCGGCTCCATGGCTAAATGGTTAGCGTGCTGGCCTCTGGTCACAGGGGTCTCGGGTTCGATTCCCGGCAGGGTCGGGAAGTTTAACCAAAATGGGTTCTGGGTTCGTTCCGCTGGCACAGGGGCTGGGTGTACGACCCGCAGGTTGCCTACAGCCGTCAAATCATAAAGACCCGCATCTGGCGAACCGAAGACTTTTTTTATACTTTTTGAGTCATTTTCTTACATGTTGAAGCATTTACGCGTGTGGTATTGGATTTCCAGGAGAGGCCAGTATTTATGTTCATCTTCGTCAAAGTACCTATGAAATTAGATTAGGTATCCAAAATTTTTGTTAGCATAACCATCCTACTTCTGACTCATGTTAGATAGTGAAAGTCTCCATGCAAGTGTCGCCATCATCCTACTCTGTGCTCTGTGGCTCTGTGGCTCTGTGCAAGTGTCACTCCGTGCAAGTATCACTCCGTACAAGTGTTCCAACCCCCTTCGCGATGGAGCTGACACTAGACTGGAAGTCCTCCCTATTCGTAACCTTTAGGGGATACTATTCTCCACGTCACACGGTACCTTATGGTTTGTTCTGACCACTCAGGTATTGTCCTGCGAAAATTACTGATTTGAACTAAAAGATAAACGGTCTTTTGATCGTTATTTTTAGCTCCTTCATTCTCTTCACGTTCATTGTCCTCCTTCATCAGCTTTTCTAGCAATCTCCGAATTCTCTATCGGAGCTTCTGATGTATGATCTTCTGATGACTGCCATTATTACTCGTTGCGATATCGACTTGGATTGAGACATCGCGCTCGATATCATGTGTATTTCCTCTAGTTGAAGAGCTTCTTCCCTCGAGAATTTGTTCCGAAGAAATCGCTGTCTGGTCTTTCATTGACCTATTTTTCTGGTTTGAAGGTAATAGGTATAATTCGGAAACTGGCTAGGTACAACATCTAGCTTCGGTATCTTTCTCTAACAGTTTTCTTGGTAATCCTCGTCACTAAACTGCAGGCTACAAACACGTGAACAATGGAATTATTCACTACCCTTGTTTGATCCTTGTCTTGATATGTGTTAAGCCATTTTCTCCGAAGTTCTTTACTTAAGGGGATTTCATGAAACCTCACACCTGAAGAATCTGGATTCCGTTGCTTTGATTACAGAGGGGAACACAACAATTCACCATTTTACAGCCAGAAACATACACAGAAATATTCGAAGTAAACGCGCGGGGACTGAAGAACGTCGGTACGGAGATAACCTGGGTTCGTTACCTGGCTCCCCTAGCGGAGGTTTGTGATACTGAGCGCTCACGCTAAGCTGTATGTTAACCGCAGAGCATAGAGCATATACACTGACTGAGCAAAATGTCATGGGAAGTCATGATGCGCAGGTGTGTTGTCTGCGCACCACGCGCCCCCTGTGCCAGCGGCAGTTGTATAGGAGACCTTGTGAGCAGTGGCTGTGCATGTGTCAGGTGTAACATGGAACGTCGTCGTGAGCTGACACCCTTCGAACGGGGTATGGCGGTCGGTGCCCGACGGATGGGAAGTGCGATTTCGGAAGTGGTGAGGGAATTCGGCTTCACACGATTAACCGTGTCCAGGGTGTATCGTGAATGGTTGAATGCGGGTGTCACCGTCCACAACAGACGAACGACTGGCCGTCCAGCCACCCTCGATGACCGTGACCGGCGACATCTGAGACGGATTGTCAATAGTGACAGACGGGCAACCGTGCAACAAATCACGGCTCAATTCAACACCGGCCGTCTAGACACGTCTCCCAGTGGACAATCCGTAGGAACATGGGTTCTATGCGGTATGGGAGCCGGCGCCGCACACGGGTGCCACTGATAACCCAACGTCATCGGGCACAACGACGCGCATTTTTCGCCAGTCACCAGGGATGGACACTGGAACAATGGCGTAACGCGATATGGTCGGACGAATCACGATTTCAACTGCACCATGCCGATGGGAGGCACCGTGTATGGCGCAGACCACATGAAGCGATGGATTCCGCCTGCCTCGAAGGTGTGGTCCAGGGCGCTGGTGTCTCTGTTATGGTCTGGGGTGCATTTTCCTGGTATGGTATGGTATGGTATGGTATGGTATGGTATGGTATGGTATGGTATGGTATGGTATGGTAGTTGTTCTGGAAGCGACTTTGAATGGTACGCGGTATGTTGAGCTGCTCGGAGACCATCTCCACCCATTTTTGGCCTTCCAGCGCCCAGACGGTTCTGCGGTGTTTCAAGACGATAACGCGCCGCCACATCACTCCCAAGTCGCCCGGGAATGGTTCCAGGAACATACAGCGGAGGTCCAACGACTGCCATGGCCACCCAAGAGCCCCAACATGAACCCTATCGAGCATATCTGGGATGTCCTGGAACGCAGGCTCTGTGCCATGGATCCTGCACCCACGAACAGACCAGCATTGGCGGCCGCTCTGCAAACGATTTGATGTCAGCTGCGTCCAGAGGACTACCAGGGACTTGTCGACTCACTTCCACGGCGTCTCACTGCAGTTCGCAGGGCCAGAGGAGGCCCCACACGCTATTAGGTGACTATCCCATGACATTTGCTAAGTCAGTGTAGAGATTTGAGACGGCGGTGCTCCGTATAAATAGTTGACGAAGATTGGTTGCCTGGTTACCACGTCGTCGATTTTTTGTCCACAGAAAACTGTCTACGCAGAATTGTTGACGCTAATTCCAGAGAGACCCCGGTACAAAATCATCTGCATGTTGAAACTTACTTAAGTCTTATTTAAGTCTAACGGGAATTTTAACGTAGACTTAAGTTCCTCGACGACGGGAACATGGAAAGAAAAATTCTGACACACTTTATAAATGCGTACATCGCCGAGAGTATTTAAGTTACGATTATGTTTAATGTTTCGACTGACAGTTAAAAGAGGAGACTACCTGTTGCAAAAAAAAATCAAAATCTGAAGCGTAGTTTTCATGAAATAGCGCTTCAAAACATGGCAAGATTTGTGCTAAATATGTGACGTCACACGCATAATCTGTTATACGAGTCGGCTTGAATGGCTCAGACGGTTGAGGCGCTGGCCTTCTAACCCCAACTCCGCAGGTTCGATCGTGGCTCAGTCCGGTGGTATTTGAAGGTGCTCAAATACATCAGCCTCGTGTCGGTCGATTTACTAGCATTGGACTAAATTCCGGCACCTCGGCGTCTCCGAAAATAGCAAAATTACTTAGTGGGATGTAAAACAAATAACATTTCATTATTCTGTTGTAAGATGGCGCTGTGTTGACTCGCGCGCTCAGTTGGAGTTTAGCTGTCCCTCGTAATATTACTCCCGAACTGTTAAATTAAGGCTCGTATTTCTATTATCACAGACCCATACTACACCGAGTTATTACTAGAGTCCGGATTATTAGGTACTGATAGGTTAGAATGCAAAATTACTGAAGCCTGTAACAAGTATACCCTATACTGTACAACGGTTATGCTATGGGATTTGCATAGATATTAGGGGTACAGCCTATAGAACTCCTTGAATTTATTCTACTCTTCCTGCATTGTGGTACAACGGGTTGCATGACTCTTCCTACAAACCAAATTACTTTGCATTCTAACCTATTACTACCTAAAAATCCGAGGTATAGTTATTACCCACATTCCAAGTGATATTTGTCTTTTATTTTCTAGTAAGTAAGTCTACTAAACCCTCCAAACCCTGCGGCCGTTACAATAGTGACAATAGTGACCTCTTTCTTGCTCCTAATCCTTCAATCTTTGCCACTACCTGTGCTATTTCGTGAGAATACACGTACATGAGCAAAAGGAGAGGATAAATCTTCGGCATTGTCTGAGGAAGTCTTGACGTGTGAGCCGTAGCAGCAGCCAGCTCCATCCCGCTCCAGACACTCTCAAATTACAGCTCGGGGAACCCCCTCTGTCATATAAAATGCATCAAGTTTAACTTTCTTATCGCGACTCCACCAAGGTTACACACACAATGCCTTTATTCAAAACTTTCAATAAATGTTTTGTTCGCTACGGGATCATACAAAGCCCCCGTGAAGTATACGTCAACTTTGGCATTTAGGAGGTCTAGATACGGGAAAGACAAATATTGTAGTTTATTGCAGCATTGTACAAGGGTGATCCAATAAATAAGGTAACAATAATTCTCATGTTAACTTACGCAAGTCCTGGCGCATCTCGTCCTGTATGTTTATCCGTTCAGTGAACCTGTTACAAAATTAAAATTAGAATTTTATTTTTAAGGTCAATGTTATTGTCCAAATTTGGGTAAAATATAGATCCCTTTGTTCCCCAACTTTAATTATTTCGGATGGAAAGCACTTACTGTGAGAATACTCATTTATTTCGTGGGGTCTGTCTCTTCTCTGAACACAAACAAGCGACGAGCTGCGGATGAGTTACGCTAGGCAGAAGAAAGGGAGAGGCCGAAGCCGGTTTTTCTGCTAAAATTGGAACTAGGGAAGAGCCGATAAGTACAGTAGAAATAAGTGAAAAGATACTTTGAGATGGACCTAATTGCAACTGTACCGGGCGGTACACCTCCACGCCGCTAGTTCAAATATTGCGCCAGTTGAAACTCTACAGGAGAAAGCCTGAACTTTAACAAACTGTATTAACTCAACGGTTTCTCGGAAGATGTCACTACAGTAAATTTGGTAATTTTTAAGTGTTCTGAACTGTGTCTATTTCGATTTGTGTTTGTTTGCTCCGTATCAAGAAGTTTGGACATTCTCTAACAGATGTCTCTACCCAAACTATGATAACGCACTCTGATGTAAAGGAATGTACTCTCCTGAAGAAATTTTGTATTCCTAAGTTTTGGTTTTACTAAATTTTGTTCTATGGCTTGTGGGTTGGCAATATAAATCCTTTCTTTCCACCTGTTTTGAATGTAGACAATCAAGAATTTCTGTAATTAATTTTCCACCAATAAGGTGCTTCTTGCTCGTCTTGTGTATTAGTTTTTGGTGTTATCCAATAAAAGTTTGTGGGCGGGTTGTTATCATTCATGAAAAGTCTCGAACTTTCCACGAGGGTATAAAAACTGCTGATTTTCTCATCTCGGGGCCACTTCAGTAATATCTCTCTTAGTGTGTGAATATGTAGCAGGGGGCGTGAAGCGCCTCTTTCTTCTAGCAGAAGTTCTTCAACAAGGTAATGGCCTGTTAACATTTTTATTTCCTGCTAGCTCAGCAGTTTAACTCTCGGAGAAGTTTCGAAACCTTTCAAATGTAATCCACTTTACTTAAAATTAAATTCCCTTTTTCTATCTATGTGAAAAATACTATTTCTTGAACTGTAAAGCGGGGATAGAGAGTGCTTCACCCTCTCGAACTCCCCTTCATTTTGAAAAGGAGGTGACTACGTTTTCATAACCGTTCTTCTCTTCTTTAATGTAGTAAGTTTTCTCATACGTGTCACCTCCCTAGCTTGGGATTAGCCCCTGTATGATCGGCCTAGCGCCACATAGGTTTTAGACAAAAACCTCGTGTAGGAGTGCAAGTTATCGCCTCCATTCAATTTTGTATTTTGGGCCATTTACTTAACCCGTTTTGTTTTCCTTCCGGCGAAGGCCCCGTAAATTGGGTATTAGATACCCCTGTTTCACTGTATGTGTGCCTTGAGGGCAGTTAGTGTAAAGTCAGTTTATGGCCTCTTAAATAGGCTTGAAGACTTTGAGAGCGCATCTGCTCTTTCTTGTGTGTGAAACGTGCCTCTAGGAGGCTTAACATGGTAATTGGGAGCAAGTGCTCTTTGGCATGATTTGGGTTTTCTGCCCCTTTTTATGAACTTGGTAAATTGGTAAAGTTGGGCTAATAGCTCAAGGATTGTAATTGTGGGGCTCGAAGCCCAAAACTTGTAACGAACTGTAAATTGTTAATTCGTTGATCTGCTACTTGGTACCTGTATACTCTGTTAATTGTTAATTTTGAAAAGAAAATATAACCTTTGTTAAAGTTTTAAATTAACTTTAATTTGGTAATTGAGACCTATTCCAGCCCGCACATTCTTTCACCTCTGCTGTTCCACAGATACCTCGGAACAGCAACAAAAATGGTTTTTCTTGTGAATGATAGGTAACACGCTCCTGATTAGACATACTAAAAATATACATCAAAAATTAAGAGAAAAAAATAAAAATCACATGTGGTATCAAATTACAGGAAATGTCATGCTGAAAAAAATATGATATTGGTTTTTAAAAGTAAAATGTTTAAGAATTGCCATTCACTTCTCCTGAAGCTCTCAAAGTACAACATTGTCAAAATAATATGGGTACCAGGGCATGCAGGTATAGAAGGAAATGATAAGGCAGATAAACTGGCCAGGAAAGGTGCAGAAACACATTTTGTAGGCCCAGAACCTGTATGCGGGATTTCCTATTCACAAGCCCGACACTAAATAGGAAAATGGGTACAAAGGAAACAAATGAAGAACTGGAAATATACTCCAGGATGCAGGTGTGCAATGGAACTGATAAAAGGACCAAACAAGAAGCATACTAATGAACTGTTAAAACTAAGCAGAGAAAATATAAGATGGGTAGAAGGACTGTTGACAGGACACTGCCATCTGAAAAAACACCTACATAGAATTGGAGTAATAAGAGACAATATATGTAGGAAATGCAATGAAGCAGAGGAATCAGCTCAACACATACTTTTCGAATGTGAGGTGCTGGGTAGAATCAGACTCTCCACTGTAGGATTAACAGGTGAAGAAAGAGAAACAATCCAAGAAGACCCAATAAGAACAACCTGCAGCTTTGTGAAGGGAGCAGGTATATCTAGGTGGGAATGAAGGAAAAACATGGTTGCAAAAGGTCTTAGAGGTCAACGCTAATTAGGAACTAATATTTAGAGGCCCCATGAAGAAAAGAAGAACATGTTTAAGAAGATGAAGTAGGGGGAAATTATTAAAGAAGTATACCTTCATGACTTTGAGCGGTTAGGAAATGTTCATGCACTTGCAGCCAGTTGAGCAAACGCTACCATATATATATTTTTTCAGTTCAGGTCAAAGTAATTATGCCAAATGCGCAAGAATATATCTTCAACAAACATGGGAACTAAAAACACCGAATCCAGAACTCTACAAAATGCCGTATAAAGGCCATTTTACTGTACGAAGAAACGACAGGAAGTGGTCTGATGTTTGGACCGATATGTACATTGAACATACGCTCATAAAATGCACTAAAAGTCGTTCTGGTATAACTCATGAAGGAGGAATGACTGAAAGTCGACGAGCAAATTGGATTGTGAGCCATTCTAAAGGCACTGAAGTAACATGTGCAATGAGTTTGCTGACAAGTGTTTCACATATTGGTAGTGAACAACATACTGATATACCTGATGCAAGCATGGCCAGAGATTTCGAAGATATGCAATGTTTTATAGATCGCAATCCATTTGCTGTTTCTTCTAATGTTGTTCCACGCCACCTCTCCAGTGACAGCTCGGAACATGCCGCTTAGTCGACTCCTTACTTCCAAGTCTTCCCAGTCCAAAATTTTCACAACACTATTCCTTTGTCCGAAATCACCAAGAACAAAACGTGCTGCTATCCTTTCTTCTCGAATTCTCGTATCAAGAAGTCCTGGTACGGGTCTCATACACCGAAACCATACTCAAGTTGGTGTCTTACCAGAGACTTATATGCCCTCTCCTTTACATCGTTAATAACCCCTAAATACTCTCATAACTAAGTGAAGAGATCTGCACCCTTTTTTAACAATCTCGTTAATGAAGATCATATTAACAGTTATAGTGCTCCCCATGAGGTGATATCACCCCATCAACACAGTAAGTAAAAGTGAGAGGACTTTGCCTCTTGGTGAATCTTGCAAGTTGACTTTTCACCCACTTTACATTCATACCATTGTCTGCTGTCCATCTCTCACAACATGTAGAGGTCTTTCTATGGAACAATTTTCTGGCACTATGGCATCTTAGAAAACTGTAAAAGTATATTTTATTACAGCTGGCTTTACGTCTCACCGACATGGCGACGATGAGACAGGAAAGGACTAGGGAAAGAGAGAGACCGTGGCCTTAGCTAAGTTACAACCCCAGCATTTTCCTGGTGCGAAAATGGGAAAGCACGGAAAACCTTCTTCAGGAATGCCGAACCCACTATCTCCAGAATGCAAGCTCACAGATGCGCGCCCCTGATCGCAGGCCAAATCGCTCTGTAAAAGTAATTAATGAGACGTAAGATCTATATTATTATTATTATTATTATTATTATTATTATTATTATTATTATTATTATTATTATTATTATTATTATTATTGAGCAAGTTGTCCTCAGAAATGACATACTTGAAAACAAAATATCAGCTAAAATATGTGAAACTATGGATCTTCTCTACTAATATTTTGAGGAAAAATTTGTTTGTGTGTAACGAATAGGCTCAAAAACTACTGAACCGATTTTAAAAATTACTTCACTTATAGAAAGCTGCATTGCCAGTGAGTAACATTGGCTGTATTTTATTTTCGAAACAATTCGAGGTGGGGGGCATGGGGGGGGGAGATATAAAAACAATGGGCTAATATAGGCAAAATATCGAATTTGTCAATTTAATCCTCTTGACGTAAAGAGCAAAACTCGGTAAGCCCTACGGGCCCGAAAACCATGTTTTAAGGCCCTAAAACCAACCGTTACGGAGATATTGGCACCCCACTACCCCTGCTCTAGGAATCGGATAAAGTAATGAACTGCCGTAACCATGGCAACGTCAGCTCCAGGATTCTACAGCAGCGAAATTATCTACAATAAATCACCAAAACCTAACATGTTACAGACATGAAAATTGATATTTGGAATCCCCTTTAAAAATAAAAGAACACAAATATTCGTTTTCAGAAAATCCACTTAAGGGGGGAGAAGGGTTAAAAGAAGTGAGGAAGGAGTTGAATTATGTATATGAGGATACATATATCTCAAAAAATGGAGATGTTACAGACCTTAAAATTGGTACTTGGAATCTCCTTTAAAAATCCACTTAAGGGGATGAAAAGAATAAAAAATGGGTGAATTTTTAAAATGAGTATCTTCTTCTATCGCTTTACCCACACCTGTGGGGTTGCGGCTGCGAACTGTGTGCACATGCGGATTTGACCCTGTTTTACGGGTGGATGCCCCTCCTGACGGCAACCGTATGTGTAGGGATGTAATCTATACTTCTAAAATAATATTACAAAGAGGGAAAATGTGTATATTTTGTTGTAACGGATAGACTCAAAAACTACTGAACCAATTTTAAAAATAACTTCACCTATAGAAAGCTACTTTGCCAGTGAGTAACATTGGCTGTATTTTATTTTCAAAACAATTCGAGAGGGGCGACGGGGGAGATATAACTATATTAAAATAATAGGCTAATATAGGCGAAATGGAATTTGTCGTACAAAGACGAAACAAAGCTCCTTTTAAGCCCCTTGACGCAAATAACAAAACTCGGTAAACCCTTCGGGCCCGAAAACCATGTTTTAAGGCCCTAAAACCAACCGTTACGGAGATATTGGAACCACAATACCCCTGCTCTAGGAATCGGATAAAGAAATGCCAAGCCGTAACCATGGCAACGTCAGCTCCAGGATTCTACAGCAGCTAGATTATGCATGTACGTTTGGGCATAGCTGCCAACCAAAACTGATACACATATGACTTACTATCTGGAAAAATAAACTGTTGAGTAAGACGCTCATAGCAGTCTTTTGGGCGGGAATGAAAAAGGAGTGAATTACAAAAATAATAGCCCCGGAGATCTCCGTAGTACAGCGACCAGCGGTTGCCGACGGGCCTCCGTTTTTACGTACTGGCTTAGGTTTCGCATTTTGCGGAGTCTGTTACCTATAGTTTAAAGTATTTTCTATCAAATCATGGAGTAGTAGGATCACTGATGTTATTAGTGACGATATTTTGGTCCACTTTTACGATCATTGTAACTATGAAAACAACCTACAGTATATACTGTACACAATTGTCAAGATGGTGTGCCCATGACTTGAAAAAAATTCTCAACTTTTATGTTCAGATTCATTATATGATGTGCGACATGAGTGACAAGCCCTGAGAATTATAATTCGAGATAATTATAGTGGTTTATTTCATGCATCTCGTATTTCCTTGATCATTTGTAATAGTTACGAAATGTCGGATCAAACAAATACATTCAATAATATTTATATTTGTAGTCCTATCTAGCGGAAGTACAGGCTACTTATACTAAACCTGCAGCTTTGTGAAGGAAGCAGGTATACCTAGGTGGGAATGAAGGAAAAGCATGGTAGCATAAGATCTTAGAGGTCGACGCTAATTACGAACTAATATTTAGAGGCCCCCATGAAGAAAAGAAGAAAAAGATACACTATAATTCATAACATGACAAATAATTTGTACGTACTTAAGTAAATACACCAGTGATATAAATATCTAATGAAGTCAGTCACACCGGTAGTATGAGTATCTATAGCCAGTTTCTGATAACCCGTACGAAGAACGGGTACTTCTGCTAGTAGAAAATAAAATTATAATTTAAATATTTGCCCATAAATGAAATTTTATCACAGATTTATCCATTTTGAATGATACATTCGAGGATTGATAAAAAAAAACACAGGACGAAATGACGATGCTAATTATGCTTATATAAATGTCCAAACCTTAATAATGTTATAAATAGTAAAGATTGCAACAATGTATAAAAATATGAAACAGCTTCACCACCGGCAGATAAGGACTTTTTCTTTTTTGCTTTACGTCACACCGATACAGATATATCTTATGTCGACGATGGGACGTGAAAGGCCTAGGAATGGGAAGGAAGCGGCCGTGGCCTGGTGTGAAAGTGGGGAAACAACGTAAAACCATCTTCAGGGCTACCGACAGTGGGATTCGAACCCACTATCTCCCGGATGCAAGCTCTCAGCCGCGCGCCCCTAATCGCACGGCAACTCGCCCAGTAAAAATTCTCTAGAGAGAAGCCGGGCATCAGCGGCGTAGCGTGGTTTCCTACTTAGAGGAAGCTGTCAACTGAAACATGTTACTGAATTCAACTGCGTTTATTCTTAAAACTGTCCGGCTCCATGGCTAAATGGTTAGCGTGATGGCCTTTGGTCACAGGGCTCCGGGTTCGATTTCCGGCAGGGTCAGGAATTTTAACCATCATTGGTTAATTTCGCTGACATGTGGGATGGCTGTATGTGTCGTCTTCATCATCATTTCATCCCCATCACGACGCGCAGGACCGAGCGAGTTGGCCGTGCGGTTAGGGGCGCGCAGCTCTGAGCTCGCATCCGGGAGAAAGTGGGTTCGAACCCCACTGTCGACAGCCCTGAAAATAGTTTCCCGTGGTTTCCCATTTTCACACCAGGCTGTACCTAAATTAAGGCCTCGTCCGTTAGGCCTTTCCTGTCCCATCGTCGCCATAAGACCTATCTGTGTCGGTGCGACGGAAAGCAAATAGCAAGAAAAACGATGCGCAGGTTGCCTACGGGTGTCAAATCAAAAGACCTACACCCGGCGAGCCGAACTTTTTCCTCCCGGCACTAAAAAAGAAGCCATACGCCATTTATTTATTTATTTATTTATTTATTTATTGTTAAAATTAACACAGGTGTTTTATCAGCATTTTAATAGTCGCTGAAAGGTTATGTAAACTACTTCACCCCTCCAGTTTTTCGTCGATAAGTAAAGTAAGAACTAAGGAAACAAAACGTGCTTGTGATAGACACCGTCTCAGAACGAGAGAGAGAATTAGTATTAAATCGTTCTGAATGTCGGGTGAAGTACCACGAAAAACTACTGAAATTTCCAAGTAGGTTCGAAGTTGATTGTCGTGTGCCAAGATGTTCAGAATCTGAACATAACTTAGATATCTCGGTTTAAAGATATACTACCTTCTTTACCCCTGAAAGCAAGTCCCTGAGAGCCTAAAAAGTAAACAGCAGTTGCTAAAGGACACATAACTTTCCTGTCTGTTTAATAGTTCCATTGCACTTTTCGATAGTTCTTTTATGCTACTCTCTTAAACAAAACTCAATTCGCGTATTTTCTTCAGATATGATGATGCTTGTTGTTCAGACGGGCCTAACATCTAGGTCATCGGCCCTTTCTTCAGATAACTGAAGCTTTTCTTTTAGATATTTGTTTCTTTTATCTGCCTTATAAAATCGTCGTACCCATGCGTGTTCAGTACGTGCCTTTATTTCAGAAAAATAAACGGCAGGGCCAGCAATACATTGTTTTTAATTGTTTACTGTCACACGGCCACGGTATAGAGCCATTAATGCGCTTCGTTTTTGTTTTCAAACAGAGTGTTAGCTTTGGTGGATTATTTTTAACAATATCTAATTTCTCATGAAATGGTAACAAAAAGAAAGGGACCTTTAGTAGTTTTCAACTGTACAATTCTTTTGCCCGCAGTCGCTAAGTCTTCGATCCTGGGTGCAGTGGCATGTGAGTTTCCAACTTACATAACGTTCACAACGTACTGGAAGACTCAAATGAAAATGAAAACCTACAACCTGTTTTCCAGTCAATGACCGGGTCAGGGATGGAATGAATGAAGCCCCCCATCTTGCGGCGAGGATAGGAATTGTGCCGGCTGCCGAAGCCTGTCGCACTCCTCTCGGGCAATGATTAATGACTGACAGATGACATGAAATGATAATGGAGAGTATTGCTGAAGTGAAAGATGCCAGGGAAAACCGGAGTACCCGGAGAAAAATTTGTCCCGCCTCCACTTTGTCCAGCACAAATCTCACATGGAGTGACCGGCCTTCGAACCACGGAACCCAGCGGTGAGAGGCCGACGGGCTGCCGTCTGAGCCACGGAGGCATCTGGAAGACTCAAATATGTAACTTAATTCACCTCACCGATATGCGTAACACCATACACTAATTAAATATACTACCGACTTTGAGAATGCACCTCATGAAAAATTAAACAGCAATACGGAAGATAACTTTGCTATGCATTCGTGCAACTTCGTCATCTTGCCTGTAACTTCAGAATCACATCCATGGGGCTCGGGAATTCATACGTCCTACCACCCAACGGCCGACTTGCAAAGGGGGTTTGTGCGCTAGCCAGCATGCGGAATCATTAGCGAAAGTTAAACGAAAACATAAACGAAATTATAATATCGCATACAAATTCTAAATAAATTCATGAAGGATTTAAAATCTGAACGGAAGCGGCGCTTCCAACACATCATCGCCCCAGGGGATCTGAACTTTGGAGCGTGGGTTGGCGACCACGGGGCCCTTAGCTGAGTCCCGGCATTGTTTCCACTTACTTGTGCCAGGCTACTCACTTTCATCTATCCTATCCGACCTCTCTTGGTCAACTCTTGTTCTTTTCCGACCCCGACGCTATTAGGTTTGCGAGGGCTAGGGAATCTTCCATTTTCACGCCCTTCGTGGCCCTTGTCTTCCTTTGGCCGATACCTTCATTTTTAGAATTGTCGGACCCCTTCCATTTTTTCTCTCTGATTAGTGTTATATAGAGGATGGTTGCCCAGTTGTACTTCCTCTTAAAACAATAATCACCACCACCACCACTTCCAACGCATCCATGGTCACTACCCGCCTGCCTGGCATGGAAGCCCAGTGGTCGCCAATTCACATTCCCAGAATGAAAACTTTCGGGGGTTTCTATTTCAGTTACCTCTTCCATTAGACAGGAAGTAATGTGGATGTACTCCATCTACAAGGCGATCTGGTGCTTGTCAAGAAGTAATTTACTGCGTGCTCGTGTTATGAGTAGTCAGAGCTGCTTTAAGTGTCTCGGCCACCTTTAGGATATGATTCATTCAATATGAGATGGCAATGAGAACCGTACTAAATCTTCCACCCTCACTTCCCATCGAGATATCGATTCCTTGACCTCAGACGTTAGATAGTCGACCCATATGTGACGAACGACCACTGCAGTAAACTTGTCCTTGATTTTCTTGACACAGCGCGCGGGGCAGACTTGTCTGGAGTCAAGTGTCGTGTGCGATGGCTCAGACAAACATGCATTGACTCTGAAGTCATCAATCTCATAACTTAAGTGGGAAGAAGGCGAAAGTGAGTTTCCCTGAAATATAATAGAGGGGCTATCAAGGGAGGGGAGAAATTAATGACACATCGATATCGATACGATGATGATGTTGATGACACTAATAATAATTATAATAATAACACACATCTTCATTCTTTCAGCGTTCAGTCTGTAAGCCTCTGTGAATTAACTAAACGCCGCCACAATCCTCTGTTTGTAACTATTTCAGTGGCCTCGCTTTTTTCTATACCTCTTATCTTTAAATCGTTAGAAACTGAGTCTAACCGTCGTCATCTTGCTCCCTCTACTTCTCTTAGCCTCCACAACAGAGTCCATTATTCTCCTAGGTAACCTATCCTCTTCCATCCGTCTCACATTACCCCACCACCGAAGCCGGTTTATGCGTGCAGCTTCATCTATCAAGTTCATTCTTAATTTAGCCTTCAACTCCGCATTCCGAGTACCTCATGCCATTGTTCCCACCTGTTTGCACTAGCAATCATTCTCGCTACCTTTATGTCTGTTGCTTCTAACTTATAAGATATCCTGAGTCCACCCAGCTTTCACTCCCGTAAAGCAAACTTGATCTGAAAACAGACCGATGTAAAAATAGTTTCGTCCGAGAGCTGACTTTCTTCTCATAGAATACTGTTTGATTGCAACTGCGAGCTCACTGCATTAGCTTTACGACACCTTGATTCAATCTCACTTACTATACTACTCACATCCTGGGAGAACACATGTTTTATTTATTTTATTCATTTATTTATTTATTTATTTATTTATTTATTTATTCTTCTTCTTTCGTCCCGGCCTTCTAAGGACCACGTTACAATTTCAGTTGTTCCTCCTTAGTTGTTCTTTCCTTTTCTTCCAGTATTCTTTCATTGTTTCACTGTGTTTCTTCTTCCTGTCTTCAGTCCACTTTGTGGCTGTTTTCTTTTCCTTCCTCCCTTGGAATCCTTCCATTTGTAAGACTTTCTTCCTAAAAATCTTTCTTTCCAATAATTCTTCTTCTCGTATGTTGTTCCTTTCCAGGTCTTTCTTGACTTCTTGAATCCAGGTGGTAGTTGATTTCTTTTCCCAAAAGTACTTGAAGATTCGTTTAGTTAGTCTAATGTCATCCATTCTGTAAATGTGTCCAAGAAATAGCAATCTCCTTTTTCTTATTGTTTCTGATATGTTTTCTACATTCTGGTAAATTTCATTGTTACTTCTTAATTTCCAAAACTCTGCAATTCTTAGAGGACCTAATATTTTCTTTATAATTCTTCTTTCTAATATTTCTAATTTATCAAGCTTGTAGTTCAGTGCTAGACATTCGCTGGCATAAAGGCATTCTGGTTTCACTACTGTGCTGTAGTGCTTTATTTTAAGTTTTCTTGATAAGTACTTTTTGTTGTAAGTATTCTTAGTTATACCGTAAGCTCTTTCCATCTTTTGTATCCTCTCCTCTATAGCAGATTTTTTTAAACCATTTTCTTGAATTGTCTCACCCAAATATTTGAATTTGTTTACCTTTTCTATTTGACCAATATCCGTTACTAAAAACTTTGGGGCACTTTTTATATTCGTTTATTTATTTATTTATTTATTTATTTATTTATTTATTTATTTATTTATTTATTTATTTATTATCGCCTTGTTTTCTACGGCACCGGTCAGGCTATAATACAACATACAAAAATTGTGTAACTTATAGACTAACTGGAAAAGCTTATCGTCTAGTTCCTACGGTTAATATTTACATGAAGAAAGTACATTATTTTAGATATGTTCTATAGATTTATGTTCTTATATGTAATTAATGTTTGCAACACTTTCATCCTAACTACTGAAAATTATCTACCTGTTACGTTCAATTCAATTCTCTTGGATTTTTTTTTTTTTTTTTTTTTTTTTGTTAGTTGCTTTACGTCGCACCGACACAGATAGGTCTTATGGCGACGATGGGACAGGGAAGGGCTAGGAGTGGGAAGGAAAGGCCGTGGCCTTAATTAAGGTACAGCCGCAGCATTTGCCTGGTGTGAAAATGGGAAACCACGGAAAACCATTTTCAGGGCTACCGACAGTGGGGCTCGAACCCACTTTCTCTCGAATACTGGATACTGGCCGCACTTAGGCGACTGCAGCTATCGTGCTCGGTCTCTTGGATTTCTTACCTACCGTAATCACATTGGTCTTGGAAAGGCTAATTTTCATACCATATTAATTGCGCCTATTTTCAAGTTCCAAGATATTTGACTGCAGGCTTTTGGCACAATCTGCCATTAAGACCAAGTCGTCAGCATAGACCAAACTACTTTCTTCTTATTCTTCTTTATCTGTTCACCCTCCAGGGTCGGTTTTTCCCTCGGACACAGCGAGGGATCCCACCTCTACCGCTTCAAGGGCAGTGTCCTGGAGATTCAGACTCTGGGTCGGGGGATACAACTGGGGAGGATGATCAGTACCTCGCCCAGGCGGCCTCACCTGCTATGCTGAACAGGGGTCTTGCGGGGGGGATGGAAAGATTGGAAGGGGCAGACAAGGAAGAGGGAAGGAAGCGGCCGTGGCCTTAAGTTAGGTACCATCCCGGCATTTTCTTGTAGGAGAAGGGGGAAAGCTTTGAAAACCGCTTCCAGGATGGCTGAGGTGGGAGTAAAACCCGCCTCTACTCAGCTGACCTCCCGAGGCTGAGTGGACCCCGTTCCAGCCGTCGTACCACTTTTCAAATTTCATGGCGGAGCCGGAAATCGAACCCGGACCTGCGGGGGTGGCAGCTAATCACACTAACACAGAGGCGGACCCAAACTGCTTTCACCTAAGTGAATCCCTCCCTGCCACTTTATAGCTTTCAGCAGATGATCCAGCTAAACTATGAACAACAAAGGTGAATGATTACAGCCTTGTCTATCCTCTGTAAATACCTTGAACCAGGAGCACATTCTACCATCAATTCTCACTGCAGAGCATTAATAATAATAATAATAATAATAATAATAATAATAATAATAATAATAATAATAATAATAATAACTGAGAAGTGGTGGCTTATCACAAGTAAAATGCTTCAAGAAACAGGATAGGAAAATTCTAATAAATATCCTAGGACCAAAATACGAAAATATAATTTGATTGAAAAGGAAATCACAGGAAATTTATCAAATCACAATAAAAATAATGCACACAATTAGAAAAAATTAAAATTCTACGAACACCTACACTTCCAAAGGCCGTTGCTGTAACTGCCCAAAAATTCAAGACATCACCGGAAAATGTGATTTAAATGGTAAAGGTGCTTGTGAGAATTGCGACGCTAGAAGAGTGACATAGGTTACGCAATCACTTCATTGTTGTCCGCTTCCGCAGTGTAACGGTTGGTGTTATTAGCTGCCGCCCTCGGGAAACCGGGTTCGATTCCCGGTACTGACAGATACTTAAGAAAGGCAGGAGGGCTGGTATATGGTTGTAAGTGTACATGCAGCTCACTTTTATTGGGAGAGTGCATAAACGAAGTGCACCACCTCGGGATGAGGACACGAGTTTACTTTTACTTCATGGTCTTCCACCAATTTTCCCAGTCGCGGGTGCGAACTGTGTCACACATGTCGATTTTACCCTGTTCTAATACCGGATGCCCTTTCTGACGCCAAGCCTATGCGATGGAATGTAATCACTAGTGTGTGTTTCTGTGGGGATTGGTAGCGTGGTGTGCTGTCTGTATATGAAGAGGAGAGTATTGGGACAAACACCTAGTCCCCGAGCCAAAAGAATTGATACGACGCGATTAAAATCCCCGAACGGGGCCGGGAATCGAATCCGGGAACCTCTGAATCCATTCAGCCACGGAGTTGGACAGGATACGCCATCACTGTTGCCATTTAAAGAAGTGGGCGAAAGAGGCAGCCTGCTCCGTCAGTCAGTCACCTCTGATCTGCATTTACGGCTGTAGCACAGTCGGTAAATACCGTATTAATTGTTTAGCTAGTTTTATCTTAAATGATTTCAAATGTTGGTAACTTATCAAACGTCTCCTTCAGTAAATTATTTCAATCCCTAATTCCTCTCCCTATCCAAAATATAGGCCTATTTGACCCTTCTTATTATTAGTCTTTCGTTACGGCCTCTGTAGGACTATGGACAGATTTGTCACGGTTTTGGGTTTTCTTCTTCTCCTCCCAGAAACTCTTCATTCTTTATCTCCTCTCCCGTTTTCAGCTGATACTTTCAACATCCTCTTCTCTTGTCTCCCCCACTGGTGCTTCTCTATCCTGTTCCTATACCTTTCTCTGTCATTGAGCTCTGGCATATTGGTTAGTGTATATTTATTTCTCCAGTTCTCTGTCCCTTCCACCTTGATCCCCATCTCAGTCCAGGCAACCCACTTAGTTCCCGTCTTTCCTCTCATCCTACCCGTTGTCCCCCATTCTCTCCATGTCCATTCTGTTCACATGTCCAGCTAATCTTGTTCATTTGAGTCTTATTTCTCACGTTTCAGTACAGTTCGTACCTTCATCTTCGTTCCCATCTTTCACCTCCTGTTTTTGGTGCTAGAATCTTTCGCAGAATGTTTCTTTCTTTTTCCAGTTGCTCTGCCCCATGTCTTCCTCACGCCATCGTCCCAGCTGCGTACACTACCGCCTTCCTTACTGTTACCTTCTAGCTTTGCGGCCGTTGATATGCTTATTTTATTGTACACTTCTCTGGTCACAAAGCAGGTAGCCCTCATCTTGTTCACCCTCTCTTTTATCACATCGCTGCTCATGTAACTTTCTGTTACACATTCTCCAGAGTAATAGTATAAGAAAATTTATTGGACTCCAACCTATTCAATACATTGCAGGATGTTACCATTTTTAGTTAAACATCGTTAAAATGGAGACATGTTTCGCCCCCTATGTGGGGCATCATCAGTCATATCAAAGCACCTCAAAAAACACCAGACGTCTTGTTGGACTTACGAACATAATATGCGAGAGAGAGTACATTTAAAAAAATACAAGGTCTTATCTTAGACGAAAATAAATTGACTAGTTACACATAGTAAAATACGTTAGTGGTTCTGAATATTAAAACGAGGCCAGTATAACAACGAAGGTAATTAAAGTCTATTTGATGTTGAGTTCGAAGGTAGTTTTACGTAGTATATACAAATGTTGGAAAATAAAATACAATTTACAATTACTGTACACTTATTTATAATTGTTAAAATTGATGAGGAGAAACATTCCAATTTTGTCTATTCGTGATTTTGTCTCCAACCAAAATAATTCGCCCAAGGCTTCATGAGGTAGTCACCTCCGTTAGTCACTCTCTATATGGATGGAGTGCCTAGTACTCAAACTTACCTTCTTCACGGTGCCTTCTGGTGTTTTCCAAACAAGCCCCCAATCTCTCTTCTTGAATTCCACGTTTATCTTCATTCATTCATAATCGATTTTGGCCAGCTATGGATGACGTAAATAACTCTTCATTATTTCAATTTCCTTTGGCACCTGTATCCCTTCATTCTCTTAGTTACAGTTTCTTTCTTTTCAGCCATCCAGTGTTGTTTCTTCCTGGTCGCTGTTTCTGGCTCTAGGAACCCCTCAAATGTGCGTATCTTGTTCCTGAAAGTGGTTCTTGATCCATGATGTTCATTTCTTTCAGATCCTTCTTGGTGTTAACAAATCATTCGTCATAATAGTTTCCTTCCCTATTGGATTTGTTGAAATGGCTCAAAAATCTTAGTGAGTCTGTCGTCAGGCATTCTTGAAATATGTCCAAAAATTTGACCCTTCCTTTGCGTATTGTACCTGAAATCCTGCTGCATGTTTTATATACTTCTTTGCTGCTGCGTAATCGGTGCGTGTCAGCACATCGTTTTGTTCCGAGAATGTTTCTTAAAATGTTTCTTTCCCTCTTCTCGATTTCTTCACTTCATATCATATTTCCTTCAGTTCACGCTTATTCGTTCAGTAATATCATTCCACGCTCTTTCCCCACTACAGCCCGGAACATACCCACTTCGCAAAGAGATTCGGCATCCTCTGGGTTCAGCAGAGGTAAATATTCAGAATGTGAAACATGAAGTATTTCATTAATTATTATCTCCATTTTAAAGTAGCTCGGGAACGTCGTGCTCAGTTGCCGAGAAGTTGCCTTGAATGCCTTGGCTCTGTAATTGTATTCTCCGAGGGGCAATAACACTGCAGCTGAACTACTGGATGGCGTGAGCGGACCAGAGTGAAGTCCCTGGTTCAATAAAAGAAGGCAAATCCTCACGCGAAAGGGGGAGCTCGAGGTAACATTCTTGAGATATCGAACGAGGGCTGACGGAGAAGCTGCAAGCTGGCGGCTTTAAGTATTGATCTCTTTCGTACTCACCCGTGATATTGGGGAATGACACCCTCCTAGGAACGATGACGATTGGCAAGCAAGGCGGGGTAAATTGTAGCTTCTATATATGACAATAGTTGTCATCTCTTGTTCATTTCCGGTTGTGGTTGTCATTGTTTAATTCCCTCAGTGACGCGGAGCATTTGAGCGCCGCTTTTCCCAGTGGTGCTCTCTCCACACCTTTGAAGGTAATCTGTTCTGAATTAGGAATGGCTTCTGAAGGTACAAGGAATACTCGCTATATTTACACGAAGGGATATCAAAAAGTAGTCGAGTATTTTCTTCCAGCAAATCGTAAATATATTCAGAAAACTCAAATATACATTTGAAATAACAGTCGAAGCCCTTTATTGCGACATGGGTTTTAACGACGTATTAGATATAACGACGAAATTTAACGGTCCCGTCTAAATCATACCGTATATAAACACTTTATTCAAAAAGTTGCTTATTACAACATATCGTATAAAACGACATATTTTAATCATATCCCCCCCCAACGGCACTAGAGCCCTTGAAGGGCCTTGCCCTACCAAGCGACCGCTGCTCAACCCGAAAGTCTGCAGATTGCGAGGTGTCGTGTGGTGAGCACGACGAATCCTCTCGGATTTCTAGACCAGGGCTGCTATCTCACTGTCAGATAGCTCCTCAATTCTAATCACGTAAGCTGAGTTGACCTCGAACCAGCCCTCAGGTCCAGGTGAAAATCCCTGACCTGGCCGGGAATTGAACACAGGGCCTCCGGGTAAGAGGCAGGCACTCTACCCCTACACCACGAGGCCGGCATTTTAATCATATATTTGGAGAAATTTATCGACTATAACGTTCAATGTTGATTTTTGTTTGTTACATGTTTCGGGGATTGCTGACAACAATGTAAAACTTATTTAAAAACTCTTGTTTCCCGTAGATTGTAGATTTCAAATCAGTCTGTCTGTTAATTTTTTTTTGCTAGGGGCTTTACGTCGCACCGACACAGATAGGTCTTATGGCGACGATGGGATAGGAAAGGCCTAGGAGTTGGAAGGAAGCGGCCGTGGCCTTAACTAAGGTACAGCCCCAGCATTTTCCTGGTGTGAAAATGGGAAACCACGGACAACCATCTTCAGGGCTGCCGATAGTGGGATTCGAACCTACTATCTCCCGGATGCAAGGTCTGTTAAATAAACAAGGCAAGCGTCGCTGTGAAGATGCCATGAAAGAAAGGGAAACCGTGTAATATCGAAGCAAAGTTACGAAATGAGGAAATAAACGTTAGTATCACGAAGGAATTTGGTGTATCACACTCAACAATTTCTACAGTTTCGAAGGACAGAGAGAACATTTCATTTATTAGCTAAGACGATGTGCGACATGGTACTTGTTTCCCCACTTATTCTTTTATATTTTACTGCTATATTATTGCTCTATGTACGGTGTAAACATTAGAAGAGAACGTCCTATCAGTACCACTCCACAAATACTACATTGCAAATTCAGTACTTTTTCACTTATGTTTCATTAAGATTTAACTTTATTCTGTTAATTAACCGTGTAAGTGAGCAGCCTAAAACATACAGATATGAACTTTTTGCAACAAAAATCCACAGTTCTACCCCTTCAGACAAGCAACTCAATGTTGAAAACATCCTAGGGATATGAGCTACAAATTATAGGTAAATATAATAAAGTATGAGGATATATTCTTTATTTATTCCTAAAAATTACAACTCTTTTCTTAATCATGGTTATCCGGTCAATTCAATTAGCAGTTTGCATTTTTGCGCTAATGTGAGTCAATGCATTGTCTCACTTAAGCACCACTACGAGCGCTAATGTGTGTCGCACCGCCGTCTCGATCCTCCTATACTGCCTGCTCTATGCGAGCCTTTTTGCGACTACGCTGCGACAAAATTTCTCCGCTAGATGGCAGACATAGACGCACAATGGTCTAAACTTATTCTAATTTCGACAGCCTACAAAACACTATGCAGTATGGTCGTATGTTCACTGAAGCTCGTAAAATACATCAGTAATATTAAATATCGGCAATATTACCTGCACGAAGTCGCAGTTGGCCTCTTCATGCACAATTTAAAGATTTTCCTGGACGTAGGCTTGGAGTGGTACCGTACATTTTGTGTTCTGCCAACGCAATATCAAATAATAGAGGTCTTACGAACTTGATTAGGATAATATCACTAACATTTTGCTGATGTTCTTTGACCTCACACTGTAACAAAACACATTCTGAAAGATTTTTAATATTTGTTTTACGTCGCACCGATACAGATGGGTCTTATGGCGATGATGGGATAGTAAAGGCCTAGAAATGGGAAGGAAGCGGCCGTGGCCTTAATTAAGGTATAGCCCAGAATTTGCCTGGTGTGAAAATGGGAAACCACGGAAAACCAACTTCACCGCCGACCGTGGGGTTCGAACCCACCATCTCCCGGATGCAAGCTCATAGCTGCGCGCTCCTAACCGCACCGCCAACTCGCCCGGTATTCTGAAAGGTAAGACGTCGCAAGTCCTCGTATTACGCTCATACGCTTGAAGGACTTCGACAATAGGGCACATCAGTTTAAATGAACTCCTGGAGATGCTTCACCAGAGCAGCAAAACTAGGTTTTGGGTATCGAACTCCTCCTCTGTCCCGATGTATAATAAGTTCCATTTAGAGGTGTCGAAGCTCTAGGCAGTGAGATGTTTCTGACACAAATGTCACACTCCATCCTCTCTTCAACAACACGAACCTAGTACCCGCAAGCTAGGATTTGATTTCCTGTTTCTAGTTTGATTGAAATATTATCGTCTGGATATCTGAGGTTGTCCAAAATGTCTAAACATGAAGGCGTTTAGTGATTGTCCGTCACAATTTTTATCGCAAGGAATCCACTATCCTCCACGGCTTTAATCACCTTCTGGAAAAAATCCGCAACCTCTTTCCAGTCATTCGACTGGGCCAGGAATGGAATGAATGAAGCCCCCATCTAGCAGGGAGGATAGGAATTGTGCCGGCTGGCGAAGCCTGTCGCACCCCTCCGGGGCAATGATTAATGAATGACAGATGAAATGAAATGATATTCGAGAGTGTTTCTGGAATTGTATGAGGGAAAATCGGAATATCCGGAGAAAAACCTGTCCCGCCTCCGCTTTGTCCAGCACAAATCTCACGTGGAATGACCGGGATTTGAACCACAGAACGCAGCGGTGAGAGGCCGGCGTCTACCGCCTGAGCCGCGGAGGCTCCATCAAATTCTGAAATAAGGTGTAAAGGCACAGATGCGAGAGTAATCTGAGGATATCCAATTACTTCCTTCATTAGGTCCTTGCCTAGATAAAACCGACAGCCGCTTTTCTCTCAATTCTCTTCTAGACTGTATTTCATGGAGTCGTATATTTTCTGGCTGCGAACAACCTTGCTGAGATTGGCATCATGGTATACAACAGTTGAATATTTCGGGGAAAGAATCTGATGTTTCAGTTCTACGAAAAATATACCTTGCAGGAACGGAAAGAAACAAGTACCAACACCTTAAAATCACTTTTGAATTATCTATAAACATAACATGATTAATTCATTTCACAGTTCTATTCAAAATATATCTTGTACGAACGAAAGTGACCAGACACGTTTACTCATTGTACAAAATAACTCAGGTTTTCACACACATTCATGCACCAATAATACAGTGCTACACCCACACTGACAGCGAAGATTGTACGTCTACTGCTGCACTCTTACGGCGATTTGGAGAACTATTGGTAGTCGCGCCTTTCTGTGTTAAACTAGTGGCATAGAGCAGGCAGTATAAGAGGATCGAGACGGCGGTGGTGTGTCGATACATTGTCTCACTTAAGCACCACTACGAGCGCTAATGTGAGTCAATGCATTGTCTCACTTAAGCACCACTACGAGCGCTAATGTGAGTCAATGCATTGTCTCACTTAAGCACCACTACGAGCGCTAATGTGAGTCAATGCATTGTCTCACTTAAGCACCACTACGAGCGCTAATGTGTGTCGATACATTGTCTCACTTAAGCACCACTACGAGCGCTAATGTGAATCAATACATTGTTTCACTTAAGCACCAGTACGAGCGCTAATGTGAGTCAATACATTGTTTCACTTAAGCACCACTACGAGCGTTAATGTGAGTCAATACATTGTTTCACTTAAACACCACTACGAGCGCTAATGAGTGTCGATGCGGAGTCTCAAATAAAGCTCATTCGTTGAGCACATTTTTCAAAAAATCAAAAATGCCTCGAGGGTATTGAACCAAGGAACACATTACAGAAAGAATGATGTAAATTTGGCTAGGATTTGAATAAAAAAGAAACGAGTAAAGATGCAAGTGATTTTAGGCTGTTCTTACGGAACTGCATTTAGACCGGAAGTGATTTTTGAAATATGGATTTTTAGTTTGATAGAGCTATCCAAGACTCACAATTTGGAACCTTTTCGGGCCGTTCATACCTTCAACTTTCTGCACAGTTGAGGAAATTGCTTAATTTTACATTTTTCGTAGTATGGGAAGCCTTAGATTGCTAAGAGATGTTTTCAGTATTAGAATACTGGTTTGTGCGACTATCGCCTATAACAACCGTTAACTGGTTTCGGCACATTTTCACGACATTACAGGTGTGTGCACCTCACTCAAGGCGAGAGCCAGTTGTTACAATGCGCCACCTACTCTTGAGAGGTTCGACACGGTTGAACTGCGGAATGCGATACTGTTTCCGTGTGTTTGAGGAACAGAAACCACCTAAAATCTATTGAGAGTTGTGAGACGTGCATGCTATTACAAATCTCCCACCACCGGGAGGACGTCCCATGAACCATGCCAGTTAGACACCGACGAGCGATGAACCGACCGCGTGGGACACAAATCCAACTACGAGCTTTTTAAGCGCAACAACTTTAATATACGCTATTGGAGCTGGAATTACCGCGGCTGCTGGCACCAGACTTGCCCTCCAGTGGATACTCGTTAAAGGATTTAAAGCGTATTCATTCCGATTACGGGGCCTCGGATGAGTCCCGTATCGTTATTTTTCGTCACTACCTCCCTGTGCCGGGAGTGGGTAATTTGCGCGCCTGCTGCCTTCCTTGGATGTGGTAGCCGTTTCTCAGGCTCCCTCTCCGGAATCGAACCCTGATTCCCCGTTACCCGTTACAACCATGGTAGTCGCAGAACCTACCATCGACAGTTGATAAGGCAGACATTTGAAAGATGCGTCGCCGGTACGAGGACCGTGCGATCAGCCCAAAGTTATTCAGAGTCACCAAGACAAACGGACTGGACGAGCCGACAGATTGATTTTGATCTAATAAAAGCGTCCCTTCCACTTCTGGTCGGGACTCTGTTTGCATGTATTAGCTCTAGAATTACCACAGTTATCCAAGTAAAGTGGTACGATCTAAGGAACCATAACTGATTTAATGAGCCATTCGCGGTTTCACCTTAATTTGGCTTGCACTGAGACATGCATGGCTTAATCTTTGAGACAAGCATGTGACTACTGGCAGGATCAACCAGGGAGCTGGCTGGCTCGAGAGCCGAAACCGAGCATCGTAGCCCGCCGCCGACGAATGCGGCCTGCGGGACACAGACTTGCTCTGCTCCGTTGGCCGGCCGAGTGGCCGCCAACTAAAATTTCATAGGCCGCTCGCTGTAACTGGTAAGCAAAATTCAATGTAGGATGAGTAACCATCTTCGTTCTGAACGGCCGCATACGCTGTGGAGGCCATCTCAGATGCCTGCAAACCTTGATAGTCAACCTTAGTGGAGGGTCTCATTCTTCCTGATTTCGCAGTAAATGAAGCAACTGAAAATGCTACTCTACCGAACAATTTCTACCACATGGGCATGGAAAAATTTGTGTCTGCTATCCATCTCACAATACGGGTCCTACCAAAAGTTTAAAGATACTTGCATATTTCATGAACGTGATTACTTTCCTTCAGCGCTTGGTCTCGGGCATTACGATTTTTTGCAGTGAACCAGAAAATATTTAAAGGAACTTCTACTGAAATTTTCATTAAAATATCAATTTTTCTTTCTTGATTCTTTATGCCCAACTAAGGAGCGCGTTCAAACTTATTAGCACTATTCTGGTTTTTGCTTTTTCTCTTCCCATTACCTCTTCACCCTCTCGCTGTGTTACTTTACACGTTGTTCACTCCATCCTGTATTTAGTAGGGTGGGCTTTACAGAAAATTTGTGTTTATGAATTAAGGTTCTGAATTTTATTCTATCTTGAATGGTTTCTTCATGAACGTTAATTTCATTTATGTCTCCACTGATTTCTTTTAGCCAGTTATTGTGATTTTCCACTACTAAGGTTTAGTTTAAAATTTTCTTTGTGAGCCTATCATCCACACTATAACGAAACACACAGACGACCTCGGTAACTTGAGGGATCTCCTGTCCAGCTCAAGTGAAGGAATGTTTGTTTTATGACCACTTTCCGTAATTCCCTTGCGAGCTATAAAACGGGGGGATTATTTTCATGGAAACATACTTTTTTGCTCTATTACAATTATAAATATTCTACAGGTACCTATATTTCTCCATAAAAAAATTATTAACGTAATTCTCACATTATAGTGTCCAGATCTCCTCAAGTATTAAAAAGTAGCTATTTTCTTTCCTCCTTAATGAGCTTACCCTCTAGGGTTGGTTTTCCCTCGGACTCAGGGAGGGATCGAACCTCTACCGCCTAAAGGGCAGTGTCCTGGATCGGGGATACAACTGTGGAGGACGACCAGTACCTCGCCCACGTGGCCTCACCTGCCATGCTGAACAGGGGCCTTGGTGGGAGATGGAAAGATTGGAAGGAATAGACTAGGAAGAGGGTAGGAAGCGGCCGTGACCTTAAGTTAGGTACCATTTTCCTGGAGGAGAAGTGGGAAACCACTGAAAATCAATTCCAGGATGGCTGAGGTGGGAATCGAACCCACCTCTACTCAGTTGAACTCCCGAGGCTGAGTGGATGCCGTTCCAGCCCTCGTACCACATTTCAAATTTCGTTGCAAGGTATGGTCAATGCTCAACCGACTCAGGACGGGACACGGAAGATGTGGGGATTCATTTTTTAAATGGCGAATGCTCTCCTCACCGCTATGCAACTGTGGTGCACCGCGACACATCAGGGAGGAATGCAGCATCAGAGCATATGGAGGGCCATGTGAAGACTTCTTGATGGCAACCCCAAAATGTATTGAGTACTTACAAGATCTAGATATTTGTTTGTAGATTGGTTCATTGGTTGTTGTTGTTCATTTGTAATAACGTATTTGTATGCCATACGCTAAATAAATAAATAAATTTATATATATACAGGGTGGTCGGAAATAATGTGAACCGGATATATGAGCGTTATAGGGGTGGTCATACTGATAAATAATTCGGAAAAATTAATACGATATCTCGCGCCATTGTCATTTTAACAGCTGCTGAAGTTAGCCAAACAGATTGCTTCGCGGGCGAATTAAGATGGACTTTGCTTGGCGGTGTTGCTAAATCTGTACGTGGGATAAGACCGGCTTGAGATCCATGCCGAGAAAGAAGCATCCCATGCAGAAACATCATGAGTTTCAGCCAGTGTCTGCGTAGCGATCCTATCAGCTTGGAGCTCCATGTTTAAATCCCTCGCATGGTAAAGGTTTTGTTTCTTCGATTGTTCTTTCAAGCCAGTCTTCAGTCACGTGCAGATTTAGCAACACCGCCTCGCAAAACCCATTTGAATTCGCCCGCGAAGTGATCTGATTTATCAGTAAGACCAACGCTCCAACGCTCATATACCCGGTTTACGTTGTTTATGACCAGCCTGTAGATATATATATATATATATACATACAGGTTGTGCCAAAAAACACCGACAAAGCTTAGTATGTTGTTTGGGAAGGCAAACTGATCTGTTTTCAAGAAGGAACACATATCCAGAAACGCACGGCTCGGACACTGTAGCACGTCAAAGTGTGCGTACCACATGTCGTCGATAAACCCAAGATCAGTAGCACATCGGGATCATTACAAACGGGGGTTCGAACGGGGTACCTCCTACGTCATTGCAGAGCCTACATCGGCCGTGCTGAGCCTCACGCACATGGCCCAATACGTGCGGTTTTCTTTCAAGAATTTCAATCGCTCCGTGGACTTGAGCAATAAGATCCTCCGCAGAAGGAGTGGCATACATCATACTCTTTATACTACCTACGTGGAACTGTCCCGCTTTTCTTAGTCGTCTTTTGATGGCCGCAAACGTGGAATGATGTGGAGTACGTCTGTTTGGAAAACGTTCCGCATACAATCCGCTTCGCCGTATGCAAGCACCATTTACACAGCTGTGTACTGGTACATGGTACACTGCTGGTAACAACGTTACTGTACTGGCAAACTACAGTACACAAGTAACGCAGTACGATGCGCTCCAAGGATTGTGTGGAGGAATGTAACGCATGCAGAGGAATGTTATTAGACTGAAGTCGTCCATGCGCAGTACACAGATGGCTAAAGTGTTGCATACCTTCTGTATTAAGACAGCAAATCGGAAGAAATTTTCACAACTATTCTCAGGCTTCGACGCTCTCCAGCGCCCAACCCGTGTATTTCCGGACAGGGGCTCCTTCTTGTAAACCGATCAGTCCGCCATCCCGCACAACATACTAAGCCTTGTCGATATTTTTTGGGGACACCTGTATATAAGAAAACAAAGGTCCAAAATTACTGCCTTGTGGAACCCCCTGTTAATCATTATAAGATCAGATAATGTTGCACCTTCCGTGATTCTTATGTCATTTGTGACAACGGGATGAATGTGAATGCATGCTATGCGGGAAATTATAGTAATGTTCAACATGTATATTTCACTTTGTGTAGATACATTTTCATTTGGCTGTAAAAAAATTACTGAATTAATTTTTGGAATTTCTCTCTTAAATAAGAAGAGCACTGTGTATTAACTCGGAACGAATAACTCTAGGATCCCTCCGTAGAAGCCAGGTGAGAGCCTAATACACAGCCATCGATATCGCGCGAGGAATGGGCGGCCACAAACTCTGACCAACAAGGGCTAATATTGGAATTCTAGTGGTGACTCTCTGGTTAAAACTTACCAAGGAAGATATAGACTAGAGTAAAGTAAGTACCAATCATGGCAATACCCAGTTCCTGCTAGATAAGTGGAAAAATCCCTTATGGTTATTGTGATGGTACGCTTGAAACAACTCACCACACCGCTGTGAAAACTCTCTATGAATACTGAATGGGACCATTTAAAAGATACATGTAGTCACCAAAATCTGTGTGTTCATATGCAGTAAGGGCATAGGACACTGTTGATGATGATTCCTACGTCAGATGAAGACGTTAAGATTTGAGAACCCCTTGGTGCGATTCGACAGGAGTAGGCTATGTGCCGGTACTAGGTTTCACCATCTTCCTTCCTACTATCATATATCACCTCATTCATTTTGTCTCATTAGCTCCTGTGATGAGGTTGAGGTCAAGAAGGGCATACGGTCATAAAAACTAGCTACTAAGATTCATCTCACTTCATACCCTACACCGTAGAGAAACGGGATCAGGTCTGGACATTAAAATTATTATTATTATTATTATTATTATTATTATTATTATTATTATTATTATTATTATTATTATTATTATTATTATTTATGTAGTTTCGTCCAATTAAGAACCAAGTCATTCCCCGAGCTTTAACATTTCTCCAGTACTCCCCCATTCGTTGCTGGTGTTGTTCGCTTTCTGTTTCGTCCACGCCTTTCCTGTTTTTAGCTTCAAATTTTCTTGGAAATCCTTCTGGTCTTAACGTTCTTCTTAAGTGGGTTGCGCTCCAGGATATCATCATGTGTGATGCCCACCTCTTGCAGATCTTTTCCTACCTCACTCAACCAGGTCCCTTTTTTCTTCTTATCTTGGAAGTAGTAGAAGATCCGCTTGATTGACCTTACAGGAATCACTCTTGCCAATGACCATAAAAGTAGTAGAAGTTCCGCTTGATTGACCTTACAGGAATCACTCTTGCCACGTGACCATAAAAGTAGTAGAAGATCCATTTGATTGACCTTACAGGAATCACTCTTGCCACGTGACCATAAAAGTAGTAGAAGATCCATTTGATTGACCTTACAGGAATCACTCTTGCCACGTGACCATAAAAGTAGTAGAAGATCCATTTGATTGACCTTACCGGAATCACTCTTGCCACGTGACCATAAAAGTAGTAGAAGATCCGCTTGATTGACCTTACCGGGATCACTCTTGCCACGTGACCATAAAAGTAGTAGAAGATCCGCTTGATTGACCTTACAGGAATCACTCTTACCACATGACCATAAAAGTAGTAGAAGATCCATTTGATTGACCTTACCGGGATCACTCTTGCCACGTGACCATAAACGTAGTAAAAGATCCGCTTGATTGACCTTACCGGGATCACTCTTGCCACGTGACCATAAAAGTAGTAGAAGATCCGCTTGATTGACCTTACAGGAATCACTCTTGCCACGTGACCATAAAAGTAGTAGAAGATCCATTTGATTGACCTTACCGGGATCACTCTTGCCACGTGACCATAAAAGTAGTAGAAGATCCGCTTGATTGACCTTACCGGGATCACTCTTGCCACGTGACCATAAAAGTAGTAGAAGATCCGCTTGATTGACCTTACCGGGATCACTCTTGCCACATGACCATAAAAGTAGTAGAAGATCCGCTTGATTGACCTTACCGGGATCACTCTTGCCACGTGACCATAAAAGTAGTAGAAGATCCGCTTGATTGACCTTACAGGAATCACTCTTACCACATGACCATAAAAGTAGTAGAAGATCCATTTGATTGACCTTACAGGAATCACTCTTGCCACGTGACCATAAAAGTAGTAGAAGATCCGCTTGATTGACCTTACAGGAATCACTCTTGCCACATGACCATAAAAGTAGTAGAAGATCCGCTTGATTGACCTTACCGGGATCACTCTTGCCACGTGACCATAAAAGTAGTAGAAGATCCGCTTGATTGACCTTACAGGAATCACTCTTACCACATGACCATAAAAGTAGTAGAAGATCCATTTGATTGACCTTACCGGGATCACTCTTGCCACGTGACCATAAACGTAGTAAAAGATCCGCTTGATTGACCTTACCGGGATCACTCTTGCCACGTGACCATAAAAGTAGTAGAAGATCCGCTTGATTGACCTTACAGGAATCACTCTTGCCACGTGACCATAAAAGTAGTAGAAGATCCGCTTGATTGATCTTACAGGAATCACTCTTGCCACGTGACCATAAAAGTAGTAGAAGATCCGCTTGATTGACCTTACCGGGATCACTCTTGCCACATGACCATAAAAGTAGTAGAAGATCCGCTTGATTGACCTTACCGGGATCACTCTTGCCACGTGACCATAAAAGTAGTAGAAGATCCGCTTGATTGACCTTACAGGAATCACTCTTACCACATGACCATAAAAGTAGTAGAAGATCCGCTTGATTGACCTTACCGGGATCACTCTTGCCACGTGACCATAAAAGTAGTAGAAGATCCGCTTGATTGACCTTACCGGGATCACTCTTGCCACGTGACCATAAAAGTAGTAGAAGATCCGCTTGATTGACCTTACCGGGATCACTCTTGCCACGTGACCATAAAAGTAGTAGAAGATCCGCTTGATTGACCTTACAGGAATCACTCTTACCACATGACCATAAAAGTAGTAGAAGATCCGCTTGATTGACCTTACAGGAATCACTCTTGCCACGTGACCATAAAAGTAGTAGAAGATCCGCTTGATTGACCTTACCGGGATCACTCTTGCCACGTGACCATAAAAGTAGTAGAAGATCCGCTTGATTGACCTTAGAGGGATCAGTCTTGCCACGTGGCTATAGAAAACAATCCTTCACTTCCGCATTGCATGGGTTTTCTTTTCCACGGCCAAATACAGCTCGTAGTTGTGCCGTTTTCTATATTCACCTTTGTCTCTTGTGGGGCAGAAGAAGAAGTTCCTCAAGATCTTTCTACACCGAGATCGATAGCTGCAGTCGCCTAAGTGCGGCCAATATCCTGTATTCGGGAGCCCTGAAGACGGTTTTACGTAGTTTTACACCAGAAAAATGATGGGGCTGTACCTTAATTAAGGCCATGGCCGCTTCCTTCCCAGTCCTAGCCCTTTCCTGTCCCATCGTCACCATAAGACATATCTATGTCGATGCGACGTAAAGCCAATAGCAAAAAAAGATCTTTCTTTTATCTCAAGTTTCCCAATGAAGCGTTGATTGTTCATTGCAAGGCACTCCGCTGCCTCGAAGGCCTCAGGCGAATGACGGTACGGTAGTGCCTGAGCTTGGAGTTCATTGATATTGATCATTTGCTGTAGTACACTCGTGGTTAGATGGTAGGTATGACACTCCATTTTATTCATACGTGACATGAAGGCTTCTTACTCAGACATGTTGGATTCTATCCACTAACCTAGATACATGAAATGTTCTACCAGCTTGAATTTTCTCTTTTGGTGCCAGCTACGTGTTTCTTATAAGGTGAGTTTTCTCAATTATTACTATTTAATTTTCTTATTCTTCAGTATTTTTTCACTTCGACTTAGTTAATTCATAACTGTTAGATTATTCAGTCTTTCGAAACTAATTTTCAACAAATAAATTTACAAACTATCTGAAAAAGAAATAAGTCAATAAAATTAAAATGGCATGTTTCGTCCTGAAAGAACATCATCAGATTCCATGAAATCACACTCAAAAGTATTTAGAAATGTCTAAACAGAGGTAAACAAGAATGAATGTTTATACATTTCTATACATTCTCTGAGAGTGTTTTAATTTGATTTAAACAGAAATAAACATAAAATGAATGTACATTTCTAAATATTTTAGACTGTGATTAGATGGAATCTGACGTTGTTCTTTCATGACGAAACATGTAATTTTAATTTAATTCAGTTGTTTCCTTTTCAGGTGTAATACTGTTACCGTACGTTTTCTTTTTCGACAGACTGAATAATCTAACTTTTATACATCATCAGTTTTCCTCCTTGTTCTTACGTGAGTCCGACTTTCTAGTCCTACTATCACTGGACTGATGATCGACAGCTCTAATAACTTAATGTGAGATATTAACAGATCATTTCATCAATCATGGTGACAATCGCGCAAACAGACAGCCCCACCAGTCGATGGTAAAGAATGTAGCCGAATACAACTTTGTCCCGGCTTGTTCATACATCTCTGAGTACAAGCCACAAAGGACCGGAGCAATTATACACATGTGTTGGAGCGGATGAGCCCAGCTTTATGACGTCGCAGCACCCATTATGGATAATTGTCCTGTTGGCACAAAAGGACTCAGCCAGCATTATCCCTGGTCTAATGATGGAGCCCCGTGCCACGCCCTTTCCTTGTCATTTGCATCATCCCTCTAAGCTGTCAGTTTCCAAGGAATGAAATATTTCTATTCACTTGTATCAGATACGAGTTACTAACCGCAAAGAATTCCGAACGGCAGGAATTTTCACGGCGGCCCAATAAAGACACTAATGGAACGTCAATGGGACTCTCAGGCAGAATTGGACATCGTAATCACAATCAAAGAGCCTACACGGTTCAGATGGTTACGCGCCGGACTCTCGCCGCTGGGTTCCGTGATTTAAGTCCCGGTCATTCCATGTGAGATTTGTGCTAGACAAGTCAGAGGTGGGACAGGATTTTCTCCGGTACTGCGATTTCCCTGTCATATTTCGTTCCAACAATACTCTCCAATATCATTTGATTTGTCCGTCATTAATCATTGCCCCAGAGGAGTGCGACAGGCTTCGGCAGCCGGCACATTTCCTATCCTCGCTGCTATTGGGGCTTCATTCATTCCATTCCTTACCCGGTCGAATGACTGGAAACAGATATGTACTTTCATTTTCAATCACAAACAAGGTAACCTACCGGTACGGTCACTTCTATTGAACGGGGACATTAAGTAAGGCTCTTTTCTCTATGGAACCGATTACATTTTTTCATAAGGTGCATGTAAATAATCGTTCCCTCATTTTAGCGGCCACCTTCCACTGCGGACAGCGGCCACCTGTATTTTCAACACTGGGCTGTATTTCGAGGCCAGGCACGATTTTTGATAGATCTTCGTTATCGACACAGGATAGAGTTGGGAATAGAACTATTCACAACAATACAAGTTTGTACGATGCCTCCTTATTGTCATCCTATTACACATAGAACACTCACATTTTACACATGTATTATATAGTTCTTCTTTAACCCGAAATAAAAAATATGATACGGTTTATGCATTCATTTCAAAACAATTAATTTTAATTTCATGCGTGAAATAATATTTTTTAAAGTATTTTCCTCTAAAGGCACACCTTTCTCTGAAACAGTTGAACCAATCGAAGTAATATTTGTTGAGGGTATCCACAGTAATAGTAACTATATAACAGGTGAAAGATGTCTTGAAAATAACTAAAATGTTGATCACAAAAAGAAAATTAAATACCAAAAAAATTAACACAAGTTTAATATTTTTATGAACAAGTTGTTGGGAAAATTAATATAATATCTCACCTAGTATGTTAATCCATTAAACGCCAAACCCGTATATATACATGTTGGTGCAGTGTGTACTTCACAAATCTCATATATGAGCGGGGTATAGTGTCATGCTTTGAAATTCCGTGGAAATGCTCAAGGAAGTTCTGCACGGCAGATATACCACCCCCTTTGTCCGACTCGTTGGCTGAATGGTCAGCGTACTGGCCTTTGGTTCAGAGGGTCCCGGGTTCGATTTCCGGCCGAGTCGGGGATTTTAACCTTAATTGGTTAATTCCAATGGCTCGGAGGCTGGGTGTGTGTGGCTTATTCAACATTAGAAATCATCCTAGGTAGGGCCCTCATCTTCACAGACATGCAGGTCGCCTAATAGGCCGTCTACTAGAAAAAGACCTGCACCAGGCCTCTCCGGATGCCATACGCTATTACTATTACCACTCCCTTTCGCGTGTTTTGAAAGCGATTACGCCGCACATTTGAATTTTCCGCCTTAATGTACTCCCCTACTGGAGAAACACTGAACTTAAAACTGGATCTACTTAAACCTCTCCTCTGAAGATGTCACTGTGTGAATGTTGACGTGTTTTTGTTTACTATTTATCAAGAAGTTTGGACATTCTCTCATAGATGTCACTTCCTAAGAACTGTGATCATGCACCCTGGTCCGAAGTGAGGGATTTTCCTTGAAGACATTTTGTACTCATAAGTTTTCTTATTACTAAATTTCGTTCTTTCATTTGTGGGTTGGCAATATTAATCTTTTCTTTCCGCCAGTTTTGAAGTTAGCCAATCAATTATTTCTGTAATTAATTTCCCAACAATCATAGGTTTCTTCTTCGATTTTGTGTGTAACTGTGTACTGTAGCCAATAAACGCCTGTGGGTGTGTCTTAATTATTCATGAAAGGTCTCGAAACTTCCCTGAGGGTATTAAAACTTTTGATTTTCTTGCCTCTCGGCCACTTCATCAACATCTAACTTACCGGGCGAGTTGGCCGCGCGCGTAGAGGCGCGCGGCTGTGAGCTTGCATCCGGGAGATAGTAGGTTCGAATCCCACTATCGGCAGCCCTGAAGATGGTTTTCCGTGGTTTCCCATTTTCACACCAGGCAAATGCTGGGGCTGTACCTTAATTAAGGCCACGGCCGCTTCCTTCCAACTCCTAGGCCTTTCCTATCCCATCGTCGCCATAAGACCTATCTGTGTCGGTGCGACGTAAAGCCCCTAGCAAAAAAAAACATCTAACTTAGTGTATGGACGTGTAGCAGGAGGCGGCAAGCGCTTCTTTCTTCAGGCAGCAGTTCTTCAGTAAGGTAATGGCCGCTTAACATCTTTATTTCTTGCTAGCTCAGCAGTTTAACCCGCGGGGAAGGTCCGAAAACCTTTACCATGTAACCTATCTCTATAAAACATGTAAATTTCTTCCAGTTTATGTAAAAACTTCATATATCTTTAACTGTAAATCGGGGATAGAGAGTGCTTTACCCTCTCGAGATCCCCTTCATTTTGATTTGAGATGACTACGTTTTCGTAACCGATTTCCGACTCTTACTTAATGTGTTAAATTTATGCTGTATACGAGTCACCTCCATAGTTTGGGAATAGCCCCTGTTTCTTCGGCCTAGTGCCTTTTAGGTTTTAAATTGTGTATTTAGGAGTGCAAGTACTCGCCTCCATTCCTTTGGTATTGCGGGCCATTCACTTAACCTATTATTTTTCTGCTAAGGCCCAGTAGGCTGGGTACAAGATACCCCTGTTTCATTTTGTGTAAGTTGTGCCTTGATGGCAATTTAGTGTAAAGCCTGGTATTGTTTTTAATAGGCTTGGAAAACTGAGAGCGGGTCAGCTCTTTTAAGTATTGGAAATATGCCTCTAGGAGGCTTGAGATTGCTAGGTAGGAGCAAGTGCTCCATGTTATTAGGGGATTTCTGCCCTTTGGTAAATATGTGTTTGTGAGCTGAGAGCTCAGAAATTGAAAACTTGGGGCTTGAAGCCCAGATTGTTAAATTGTCTCTAAATCTTGGCTTTTCCTGGTCTTGTACCTGATTGTCGGTTATTTGTTGACTTGTGGTTATTTATTAAATTTTGAAATTCTATGTGAAAATTGTTAAGTTTTGCTGTTTTCGAAAATATAACCTTTAATGAAATTTTAATTCATATCTCGGCTTTGTAGTTAGACCCGTTCATCCCGGCACCTTCTTTCACCTCTGCCGATCCACTAAAAACTCGGTAACAATTATTATTATTATTTTTATTATATTATTATTATTATTATTATTAAAGCGACCTTATTGTGGTGAAGTTAGAGCTCCAGGCCCTTTCTTACACTTAACTACTTCATGTATATAAATGAGTATTAATTTAAAATATATTTTTTTCAATTTTACAATGTAAGAATATCAAAATTTTCATTTTATGGCAACAGTATAAAAAATGAAGTGACCAAATTTAAACATATTAAATCTTTACAACCTAAAGTATAAACTAAACTAACAAAAAATCACTAAAGTAAAGTAACGCTAACCAAGCTAGATAAAGTAAGGAAAGTATAACTGAAGTATAAACTGGAACATGTTACAATAAACAACCATATTCACTCCCACTCATGCATCCCATTCACACTCAAGAAAGACTGGAAGTGCTTATAAGATGACGCTAGCAGAGGATTTTATACTTTTCTTATATTTAGCTTTCCTGATGTCATTGGGGAGTTAATTCTACCAGCTCGTGGCGGTGATCGTGAACGATCTGTTGTAGGTTGCAGTTCGATGTACAGGAATTTCTAGAATACAGCCTGACCGGGTATTGAGCAGGTAGCGAAATCTGGTGGATAGGTAAGGAGGAGTGTTTTCAGAAAGCACTTCATACACCAAAGTAGTTGCATGGAGTCTACGTCTGTCATACTGTCGTAACCAAAATAACTGTTTATAGTACGGGGATACGTGGGCATATGGACGTATGCTGAAATGCATACCTGATGCATGCATTTTGGGCGCGTTGCAGTCTCATGCCTTGCTCATTATTGATACCAATAAAAACTGTATCACAGTATTCGAGAATTGGAGACAAAAGTGACTGAATGAGCTTTATTTTAACGGTCCAATGAAATATATTTTAAACCCCTTCAGGAGATGCAGGCTTTGACATATCTTTTGGCACACTTTCGTCACATGTTGCGACCAGTTCAATGTTTCGCTTATAGCCACACCAAGATTCATAACTGTTTCACAGTATGGAATAATGGTATTGTTTAGTGCTACAGGAGGAATTTCGTATTGTTTTAAGACGTGCAAGTTTTTCGAACTGCCGATGATTACTGCTTGCGTTTTAAGAGGATTACTTTCGAGATTGTCACTCAATTCAAAATTACTTCTTCATATTAAATCTGCGTTAACTTGTCCTGCAGCACTCTGAATTTTATCAGTTCTTGAGTGGTAGTAGATCTGCAGATCAACAGCATAGTAGTGTATAATCGATTCAGCAACATCGTGTGTGTAAATTGCAAAAAGCAATGGTCCACGTACAGACCCTTGGGGGACACCGAGGAGTTTGTTAAGCCACTCAGATCTATTATTATTTACTGTGACACACTAACGGCGACTTTTTAGGTACGAACTGAAAACGTTTATTGCCGTCTGGCTGAAATTTAAAGAATCCTATTTTGAAAGTAGCTGTTGAGGAACAAATGTATCGAAAGCACTAGAAAAATCGAGTAGAACCAGTACAGTCACCTGTGGAGTGTCCATTGCGTGTCGGATATCATCAGTTATTTTCAGTAAGGCAGTCGTTGAGCTGTGCCCTGATCTGATGTTATTCAGCTTCGTTGGAGTGGAACATCTTTCCTGCTAACGCGTAGCCATCATGACGTCTTGAAGTATACATTCATCTCTTGTTGATGAAGAAATTGACTGTCTCTTCATAAATAGTGATTCTGGAGAGCTATATTTTGATATTATAGATGGAGAATATATAAGGGCGATATTGAACTACAAGAAAGTGCAAGACAAAATAGTAATATTATGAATCTGTTGCGAAATTGTCACCCCCTCCTCAGATAAATTATTTTCCCCCAAATGTTAATGATTTTTATACCAGTTCTTGGATCAAAAATGTTATATTACTTTTCAGTAATAGCATCACTGAGCTGAGTGGCCGCGCGTGTTAACAAGCATATAACCAAACTTTGCATTCGGCAGGCGAGTGGGTTCGAACCCCCACCATCAGCTGTCCCGAGATTTTTTTGTGGTTTGCCTTTTGCACTCCCAAGCAAATGCTCGGACAGTTCCTATTCATTAGACACAGCCCATTCATTCCACTCCCTTACCCAGTTTCTTTCACCATCATTCATTTCATATTCATTACCTTCTCAACTGACGTCAGCGTCAGGAAGGGCATCCTGCCGTAAAACATGTTGTAAAATATAATCTTACTTCATCCTCTACCCCGTATTGGGCTGCAGAACTAATGGGACGATATGCACTCCATTAATAGTATCAGTAAACATTTATCTGTAAAAGTGCTTATTCCTTCAAAAAAACCCGGCCCAAGGAGTCATCAAAACTCGGCAGCTTTTCCTTAGTCATTAATAGTTTTCTTAGATACGATAGAAGGTGATGTTAAGAAAATTGTGAATATTGTAACAATGAACATAATTCGGGTTATTTATTTTGAATTAATCAATCTTTTTTATTGGAAGTCAAATTTACTTATATTACTAAATAAATATATTATCTTCCTCATCAGTAGATATAAATATATAGGTCTAAGAAAAATCATACTACATCAACAAAGTGTCAATATCATGCATCAGCTTAGAATCCTAAATGATGGATGAGAGAAAAATGACATATTAAATACCGTACTAAGCATGTTAAAAGGAAGGTAGCTCCAGTGATAACGTCTATAAATCATATGCATGAAACTTAGTTGTTCTCTCTGAGCCACATTCTGGGAAAAGTTCACCCCCAGAGGAATATACATTAAAAGTAATATTTTACACAAACATCTTTTTCTGGAAATGAATGCATTTGTTTGCTTTGGATTAAAGAATAACTATATTTTGTATGTGTAAAATGTGAGTATTCTATATATAATAGGAAACCAATAAGGTGGAAACATATAAACATGTATTTTTGTGATTAGTTCCATTCCCAACTCTAACCTGTGCCCTCAAGTACTGTACAGCCTGGAAGCAGGCTTTCTTCTTGGCAGACCACTTTAATATGAATATATTCTACGCCTGGGGGTAAACTTCAAGGAAAGAGAATATCTTGGCTACGGAATCCACGAGAATAATATGGGCTCAGTACCTCCATTCTTTACCGAGTTGCTGAGAACAAGAATCAGATCGCCCTGATGACAGCCAATATCCAATGAGGATATGGTACAAGAAAAGAGAAGATCTATCTGAAACGAGTTGCATCAATTCCCCGACAATATTGTAACCATGGAAACCAAAGTTCGTCTACGTGCACTGGATCAGTAGCGCCATCTTCTGGCTGTTCGTGTTCTTCCTGTAATTAAGAGCTTGTGAAAGTCGCGTATCTAATCAACAATTGCATGCAGTTTTAATTTTAGCCTGAAATTCTCGTAAGCTTAATAACAAGCTGAATTTGTTTCAACTTTGACCACCCAGTAATGAGAAATTGTTGTTTCACTAAATTTCAAACAACCTTTTTCACAAATATCAGATGATATAAAAACTTTGGTATACAGATTAAAAATATGCTACTTTAAGACGTATTGAAGTCTGGTAACGTTCAGATCAACACTTTTAAAAGATATGAATTTTCAGAGTGGAAGAGATACCAACACTTGTTTTGTTCAACCTGCATTGAAATTTGAATTGGATGAGATAAAAATTTCTACTCCACATAATTAAACGCAGAAGAAAATGAGCTAAAGTTTGGTGTAACTTGTTTCTATGTGGGACAAAGGATAATAAATGTTATTAATATATTAACTCAAGTGTCTATACTTTTTCCCACGACTAGTAATAAGTCCCGTTCAGAATTAAAATCCTTGAACTGGCTGGAAAAGAAACCCAGGGGCTTGGAATAAGGCCTCTACACCATAGAGATTGCTAATAATAATTATTATTCTTAGATTAATATTATATTTATCAGGTCTAGAATGCCTTTCATTTTCACAATTCATGAGTCTTGCCATATACCGGTCGTTTCCACCTTCCAATGATATTTGAGGTAGCTCTGAATGTGTATTTAGTTTCATGATCGTGGAATTTAACGACTACTGTAAAGACGTGTTCTTATAGTGTATCTCACTCTTTCTGAAGGATATTGGTTGATTTTACTGAATAATAACAATAATAATAATAATAATAATAATAATAATAATAATAATAATAATAATAATAATTGTACCGGGCGGTACACCTCCACGCCGCGAATTCAAATATTGCGCCAGTTGAAACCTCTCTACAGGAGAAACCCTGAACTTTAACAAACTGTATTAACTCAAAGGTTTCTCGGAAGATGTCACTACTGTAAATTTGGCAATCTTGAAGTGTTCTGAACTGTGTCTATTTTTATTTGTGTTTGTTTGCTCCGTACCAAGAAGTTTGAACATTCTCTAACAGATGTCGCAACCCAAAACTATGGTAACACACTCTGGTGCAATGGAATGAACTTTCTTGAAGAAATATTGTAATCCTAAGTTTTATTTTTACTCAATTTGGTTCTGTGGTTTGTGGGTTGGCAATATAATCCTTTCCTTCCGCCAGTTTTTAAATTAGCCAATCATAAATTTCTGTAATTAATTTTCCACCAATAAGGTGTTTCTTCATCGTCTTGTGTATTAGTTTTTGCTGTCGGCATATAAAAGTTTGCGGACGGGTTGTTATCATTCATGAAAGGTCTCGAATGTTCCACGAGGGTATATAAACTGCTGATTTTCTTGTCTCGGTGCCACTTCAGCAACATCTCTCTTAGTGTGTGATTATGTAGCAGGGGGCGGGAAGCGCCTCTTTCTTCGGGCAGCAGTTCATCAACAAGGTAATGGCCTGTTAACATCTTCATTTCTTGCTAGCTCAGCAGTTTTAACCCGCGGGGGAAGGTTCGAATCCTTTTTAATGTAAACCTTACTATATTCATGTAAATTAACCGCAATTTGGGATAGAGAGTGCTTAACCCTCTCGAGCTCCCACTCATGTTGTTTTGAGGTGACTACGTTTTCATACCCGATTTCCTTCTCTTCTTAGTGTAATAAATTATTCTTCTCCGAGTCACCTCCCTAGTATGGGATTAGCCCCTGTATAACTGGCCGAGTGCCACCTAGGTTTTAAGAAGTTTCATGTAGGAGTTCAAGCTACGCCTCCTGTCAATTTGGTTTTTTTGGGCCATTTAATTAACCCAGAGTTTGTTTTCTTCATGTGAAGGCCCTGTAGGTTGGGTACAAGATACCCCTGTTTCACTCTATGTGTGCCTTAAGGACAGTTAGGAATGAAGTCTGTTGTAGCCTTTGATAGGCTTGTAAAATTGAGAGCGGGTCTGCTCTTTTCCTCTTAACATTGTAATTAGGAGCAAGTGCTCCTCGTACTTAGGGGTTTTCTGCCCTTTAGCTATTGTGGTGGTGAGCTGAGAGCTCAGAAATTAATCTTGGGGCTCGAAGCCCAAATCTTGTAACAATTGTAATTTCTTAACTTGTTTTCCTGCTACTTGGTACCTGTTACTCTGTTGTTGTTATCTGTTGATTTTGAAAAGAAAATATAACCTTCGTTAAAGTTTTAAATTAACTTTAATTTTGTAAGTTGAGACCTATTCCCGCCCGCACCTTCTTTCACCTCTAACTACCACGGATAACTCCATAATAATAATAATAATAATAATAATAATAATAATAATAATAATAATAATAATAATAATAATAATAATAATAATAATAATAATAATAATAATAATAATAATAATAATGGCGTGTGGCCTCCGAACAGGCCTGGTGCAGGTCTTTCGAGTTGACGGCGAATAGGTGACCTGCTCGTCTATGAAGATGGAGCCCTGCCTATGATGAATTCTAATGGTGAATACGACACACATACCCAGCCCCCGAGCCATCAGATTAAACCAGTGAAGGTTAAAATCCCCAACTCAGCCAGGAATAAAACCTGGGATCCTCTGGACCAAAGGCCAGCACGCTAACCGTTTAGCCATGTAGTCGAAATGCTGAATGAATATCCTCAGTCTACAGTGAGTCACAATGAAACTCATAAAAACCAAACCAAACCAAACCCCATGGCACTATAGCTCTTGAAGGGCCTTGGCCTACCAAGCGACCGCTGCTCAGCCCGCAGGCCTGCAGATTACGAGGTGTCGTGTGGTCAGCACGACGAATCCTCTCGGCCATTATTCTTGGCTTTCTAGACCGGGACCGCTATCTCACCGTCAGATAGGTCCTCAATTCTAATTACGCAGGCTGAGTGTACCTCGAACCAGCCCCCAGGTCCAGGTAAAAATCCCTGACCTGGCCGGGAATCGAACCCGGAGCCTCCGGGTGAGAGGAAGGCACGCTATCCCTACACCACGGGGCCGGCATGAAACTCATACACGATCGTAATTTATTTGTTTCGTTATGAACATAACGTTGAGTAATAATATTTATCATATTTTTATGACCAATGTAACGTGTATATGTTGTTGTATTATGTCACTACTTGTTAGTTATCTTGTCCATAAATTAACAAAAGTATCTCTAATTCTTTGGTATTATGCTGCTTCTCTCTGTCACAAGGAAACTCTTACAGACCTCGATGAACAGGTATAGACACCGTACAGCAGACACGTTCAGTTTATCATCAAGCGTCGCGAAGTGAAGATAAGCTGTAGTGTAATAATGACCCGTCAGAGAGGATAGTCTTTGAAAGAAGGGAGAAAGTTGAAGATTTTTCATTATAAAACACAAAAATCATTAAGAGAAATTGACAAAATTGTGAACTAAAGTCATTCAACTATGCAATGTGTTATAGATTGGTATAAAAGTACCAAATAAGGACAAAGTAAGTCAGAAAAGAATATTTAAATTCACTGATGAACGTTGGATACTACGAGTGGTTAAGAATAATCCATTGATTAGTGCTTCAAAACTTGCTGTGATGGTTGAGGAATATACAGGAAGAAAGCCCATCCTGAAGCAATTAGGCGCAATATCAGGAAAAGTAATAGGAATGGTAGAGTAAGTAGGAAAATACCATTGGTCAACAAACTAAACAGGAGGAAGAGGTTAAAGTTTGTTCGAAGGCATATAGGAAAATATTTTGACTTCTGGAAAACGGTAATATTTGCAGATGAAAGCAAATTCAACCTCTATGGATCAGATGGGAAACCGAATGAAGGGCTAAAACCTACCAATGCGTCCAAGTGTTAAATTCGGTGGAGGAGGTGTTAATGTCTGGGGGTGTATGGCAGCTAGAGGTAGGGAAGTTGACTGTCATTAACGGGATGTAATTTCATGTGGCAATTTCTAGCCGAGTGCAGCCCTTGTAAGGCAGACTCTCCGATGAGGGTGGGCGGCATCTGCCATGTGTAGGTAACTGCGTGTTATTGTGGTGGAGGATAGTGTTATGTGTGGTGTGTGAGTTGCAGGGATGTTGGTAACAGCACAAACATCCAGCCCCCGGGTCATTGGAATTAACCAATGATGGTTAAAATCCCCGACCCGGCCGGGAATCGAACCCGGGACCCTCTGAACCGAAGGCCAGTACGCTGACCATTCAGCCAACGAGTCGGACATTGAAGGGATAATGGATAAAAATGTGTATTTGAACATAATGAAAAACAATTTGCCTGCTAGTGCTCAAAAACTTGGAATACAAGTATTATCAGGATAACAAGCACAAAGCTCACATAGTGTGAATGTGGCTCCTGTATATCTGTCCCAAGTTGCTGGAAACACCTCCTCAATCACCGGATTTTAATTTTATAGAGAACTTGTGGCATCACTTAGAAGTGGCAATAAGGGAACATAAGATTTGCAACAAAGATGACCTGAAAGCTGCTTTACGCGAAGAATAAGAGAAAATACGTCCATAATTCCGCGAAAAATTGGTACGATCCATGCCTGCCCCTTTGTGAGATGTTAGACGAGCCAAGGGATATCCACCAAAATACTGATTTTTTAGATAAGTGTATCTTCCTAGATTCAAGGACCTACAACAGGGTGTATGAGTTTCACTGTGATCTCTTTTTGTGCATCTTTCAGAAAAGCGTTTTAATTCCCTTTGTAGATGAAATATATTTATGTTAATTTTGAATACAGTCGTAGAAAATTATGTATTGGTTACCACAAAGTTAAAATCAGCTTGAAAAAAAAATGTATTTCTTGGTAAATGCTTAAAGCAGTATTCTGTTGATGTATGAGTTTCGTCGTATGTGCTGATATAAGGCTAAGGAAAGTTCACCACTAAAACAATACGCCTAGCAGCAGGTGACTATGAACAACACTTTGCTCGGCAATCCGCAATGCGGGAGTGCATTTTTGTACAGTATATCTTGCCCCTGCAGCACTGACGCGAGCGGCAGTCTCATCATTTCGTCCAGTTTTCATTTGTGTGAAAGATTTCTTGATGTGTTAGGTCGTAGAAAGTTATTCACGGCAAACGTAAAGTGTGACGGCCTATTTCTCTCCGCATTTTTGTTTGTTCTCGGAAAATTACGAGCCATAGCGGCCAAGTTTATGGAGAACGTGAAGCAGTAGCCTTAGAAGTTCTCACCTGTTCATTTGACTGTGTTAGCTCGAGCAGTACCAACAATTTATCTTGCTGTCTGTTGGTGCAGGGAGCGATAATCCCCGTACACAATGTAACGCTCCCCTAGCTGGGGGTGCTGTTAACCTTCGAGTGGTAATATATCATCTCTGGTATGGCAGACATGCTAACACCCCAATATAGATATGTCTGTTTCTAGCACGTGGGGATAACAGAGCGAGATTAGTTCTCCTGGGGTTCATACTTGAATCGGTGATGAAAATTTTTGAACGGTACTCAGGCCCGGTGGAATAGATAAGGAGGCGAGAGGGATAAGGGCGCTTGTACTCGTTATTATAAATATATTATTTTTTATTTTACTTTTTGCCGAGCTAAGTGGCTCAGATGTTGGAGGCGCTGGCCATCTGATGTCAACTTGGCAAGTTCGATCCTGGCTCAGTCCAGTGACATTTGAAGGTGCTCAAATACATCAGCCTCGTGTCGGTATATTTACTGGCAAGAAAAGAACTCCTGCGGGATCAAATTCCGACACCTCAGCGTCTCCGAAAACAGTAAAATTTGTTAGTGGGACGTAATACAAATAACATATTATTATTATTATTATTATTATTATTATTATTATTATTATTATTATTATTATTATTATTATTATTATTATTATTTCTTAATCCGTTTACCCACCAGGTCTGCTCTTCCATCGAACTCGTTGAGGGAGCCTACCTCTACCGCCTTAAGGGCATTGTCCTGGAGCGTGAGAATTTGGTCAGGGTGCATACAACTGGGAAGAAGTACCGGTACCTCGCCCAGGCATCCTCAACTGCTATGCTGAATAGGGTTCTTGTGGAGGATGGGAATATTGCAAGAGATAGACAAGGAACAGGGAAGGAAGCAGTCATGGCCTTAAGTTAGGTACCATCCCGGCATTTGCGTGAAGGAGAAGTGGGAAAACACCGAAAATCACTTCGAGGATGGCTGAGGTGGCAATCAAACCCCCTCTTCTCAGTTGGCCTCCCGAGGATGAATGGGCTTAAGTGCGGCCAGTATCCAGTAATCGGGAGATAGTGGGATCGAGCCACACTGTCGGCAGCCCTGAAGATGGTTTTCCGTGGTTTCCCATTTTCACACCAGACAAATGCCGGGGCTGTACCTTAATTAAGGCCACGGCCGCTTCCTTCCAATTCCTAGGCCTTTCCTATCCCATCGTCGCCATAAGACATATCTGTGTCGGTGCGACGTAAAGCAAATAGCAAAAAAAAAAAAAAAAAGAGGATGAATGGACCCCGTTCCAGCCCTCGTACTACTTTTCAAACTTCATGGCAGAGCCGTGAATCGAACACGGACCTCCGAGGGGGGGGGGCAGGTAATCACACTGACTACTAGACCACAGAGGCGAACTTTATTAATTTTACGAAGGTAAAGTAATAATATTCATTTGAAAAACCATCGATTTATAACATGCTTTATTATTATTATTACTAGTCGACCCGCACTGCTCTGCGGTATTCATTATCAATAGGTCAGATAACACGTCTTCATATGCCTGTCGTAGTCATAACGTTTTGCCTACCCTTCTCGATAGTTTTATGGAAATCTAATACCGGTTCATAATAAGTGATTCATTCGTAATGTAGTATAACACTTCTTTCCATACAGTATTCACTGCGCTTTGACCATTCGGGCGTATATTGTTCTTAACATTTTCAAATGATCTTGTGCGTACATCGACTGTTTTCAACCTCCTGTAGGTGGGGGCGATATAAAAACACTGACGGTATCCCTTGTCTGTCGTAAGAGGCAACGAAGAGAGGCCCCAGGGTCTTTAAACTTTGGAGTGTGGGTTGGTGACCACGTGGCCCTTAGCTGAGTCCTGACATTGCTTCCTACCGAGCTCGACAGCTGCAGTCGCTTAAGTGCGGCCAGTATCCAGTATTCGGGAGATAGTTGGTTCGAGCTCCACTGTCGGCAGCCCTGAAGATGGTTTTCCGTGGTTTCCCATTTTCACACCAGGCAAATGTCGGGGCTGTACCTTAATTAAGGCCACGGCCGCTTCCTTCCAATTCCTAGTCCTTTCCTATCCCATCGTCGCCAAAAGATCTACCTGTGTCGGTGCGATGTAAAGCAAATAGCAGAGAGAGACAGACATTGCTTCCACTTACTTGTGCCAGGCTCCTCACTTTCATCTATCTTATGCGACGTCCCTTGGTCAACTCTTGTTCTTTTCCCACTCCGACAGTATTACGCACGGAGGCCTTGGGAGTCTTTCATTTTCATGCCCTTCGTGGCCCTTGTCTTCCTACGGCCAATAGCTTCATTTTTCGAAGTGTTGGACCCCTTCCATTTTTCTCTCCGATTAGTGTTATATAGAGGATGGTTGCCTAGTTGTACTTCCTTTTAAAACAATGATCACCACCAATCACCACCGACAGTTTTCTCTTAGAAGCATGTAAGTACCGGGCGAGTTGGCCGTGCGTGTAGAGGCGCGCGGCTGTGAGCTTGCATCCGGGAGATAGTAGGTTCGAATCCCACTATCGGCAGCCCTGAAAATGGTTTTCCGTGGTTTCCCATTTTCACACCAGGCAAATGCCGAGGTTGTACCTTAATTAAGGCCACGGCCGCTTCCTTACAACTCCTTGGCCTTTCCTATCCCATCGTCGCCGTAAGACCTATCTGTGTCGGTGCGACGTAAAGCCCCTAGCAAAAAAAAAAAGCATGTAAGTTATTAGGAACGTTCTGCCATCTGTTGAGCACATTCAGAAGCCGGGGAAGGTCACAGAATCAAAGAGTATATAGCACAGAACAACATTCTTTCATGATCAGAGAAAGTGCACACTCTCAGGCTTGACAGGTAGTAATCAAACATGGTTACATGCAGTGAACTTACTAGAGCCCGGAATGTTATGCGTTAATAGGTTAGATTGCAAAATTACTGAAGCGAGAAGCAAGTATAGTCTACTTTCAGAACGATTATGCTATGGGGTTTGCATGTACATTAGGGGTATGGCCCATCAGAACCCCTATAATTAATGTTACTCTTTCTACATTATGGAAGAGCGGGTGGCCGACATTTCCTACTAACCAAATTAGTTTGCAATCTAACCTATTACCGCATGAAAATCCTGGCTATAGAAATTACTAAGGATGAAAATCACATGTATCAGAATATCAATGGAAGTGTTAGTCGCTTAGCAATCTGCTAAGTACAGAATGTATTGCGGGTTAGGGTAAGCCTTCGCCTGAAATTATTGGAGTGATCATTTAATGATTTGATTTTACGATTACTCAACGTTGGTTGAACTTAGAGACCTATCAATGTCTCATGATTCACCGGCAGGGAATTCCTGAGATAATAAAGTGAAAATGAAGGAAAATGGCCCAGGAGAACGGACAGACGGATTTGGCAGACCTGTTTTTATTGAACTCTTAATATATAGATTATTATTATTATTATTATTATTATTATTATTATTATTATTATTATTATTATTTTATTATTAACATCATTATTACAATTATATGCGAAAACGTCCATCAGGATAACGCAGAGTACTTAGAGAAATTCGTTTGCCTTCCTTTGTGCCCATATTTTTTCCATTCTTTTACTGTGGGCTTCCATTCTATCTTCAAACTAGGTTATTCCAGTCTTCTTCTTTGGTCTTTCTTCTTGGTCAAATTGCCATTTGTGAATTTTGGATCTGAAGGTTCTTGACATCTGCTGGTGTGATTTCTGCCTGTTTCAGACCAGTTTTGATTTTGCCAGTCCATTTCATTGTATCTGTTTTAGCTTCACTCCTGTTTTCTTAGAATTCGACTGTTTGTTTTGTAAGTCTGTCTGAGTGCATTCTTTTAATGTGTCCATAGAATCTCAACCTGCGTCTAATGTCAGTGCGAATATTTGTGTATTGTTTGTTTACCTCTCTGTCTCTGAGTTGGTATTGTCCTTCGGTGAGTTTTGGGCCTAGAACTTCCCTTATGATTCTGCGTTTCTTTTTCTAAAAATTTTCAGGGTCCGCTTTCCTTTTCAAAATGAGTGTTTCTGATCCATAAAAACATTATTCTTTAATGATTGTTATTATTATTATTTAGCGTTTGACATTACAAATAAAAAATCACAATCACAAATTAAATATACAGTACACTATGTAGGTTACAATTTCACCATCAGGCTCTGCAAATAGTCTATACAAGAAGGATTTGGGTCAAGAAAGTCTTTTGGGCTACCCTGATAAGCACTCAGGGGGCACTGTTCCACTATATGACGAACTGTTTGCTTAGGGGCACCGCAGCTACATTCCGGGGAGGGAAGTTTGCACCATTTATAGAGGAAGTCAGCGCACTTTCCATGGCCTGTTCTGATACGATTGAGGGTTGTCCAGGTTTTGCGAGGTAGGTCAAATCCTTTTGGTATACTTGTTATACAGGGGAAGTTCTGATACTCAGCTGGAGTAGAAGTCCATTCTTGAAACCAATCCTGCTGCAGGCTGAATTTGTCAACCAGGATTTTGGCAGTCCTTAGTTGTGGATTTCTGGACCGAAGTCTGTTGTTCAAGGCGTAGGGTATATCTCCATGAATACCTCGACAGCTTCTGGTACTCATGCAACAAGACATTCTTTCTCCGTAGGTGAGGTGGAGGAATATGGCTCAGAACTGGTAGCCAAGAAGTGGGGGTAGATTTTATGGTTCCCGATATAATGCGCAAAGTATTATTTAGCTGTGTATCAACCAGTTTTGTGTAAAAGTTGTTCACCCAGACTGGAGAGCACTATTCTGCAGTTGAGAAGACAAGGGCAAGGGCTGAAGTTCGTAAGGTCGAAGCAGAAGAACCCCAGGTAGTGCTACACTGTTCGTGGATGATATTTTTCCGTGACTGAAGTTTAGCCTTTGTCATCTTCAGATGTTCCTTGAAGGACAGTGTTCTGTCAAGGGTTACTCCGAGGTATTTTGGGGGTTTGTTGTGAAGAAGTCTAGCGTTCTGGAATTTTACATTAAGTTTAATGATTGTATTGCAATGTCTTAGTTTTGTGTGCTTGGAGATACACTGTTTGATGTAGGTACTTTGGATTAGTTGATATGCAGTTTTCATCTTTTGACATCTAATTTCATTCGCTTTTGTTTCGGGCCTATTTTCCTGAATTGTTTCACCAAGATACTTAAATTGTGATACTAGTTTAGTTTTCCCATACTTTTGTTTTCATGAGTTTTGGTGCTTGCTTGTTCCAGGTCATGAATTCTGTCTTTTCAAAAGAATAATAACAATGTTATAGGCTTTACGTCCAACTAACTACTTGCACGGTTTCCGGAGACGCTGCGGTGTCGAAATTTAGTCCCTCACGAGTTCTTTTACATGCCAGGTAATCTACCGACAGGAGGCTGATGTATTGGAGCACTTTAAAATACCACCGGACTGAGCAAGGATGGAACGGTTTCAAAAGATATCTGAAGACCGACTTTTTCCGCAATTTATTTCACGAGTTCAATCTTATTTTGGGCTGTTGAACTGTCTCGAGTTAATACTAGGTCGTCTGCAAATGCTAGGCAATCTATTGCTACAATTCCTCTGTATTCTGCCCGAAGGCAGGTCCGAACCTCCGCAGAGGTGTACCTGAACCGGAGTTTACGTACAGTAGGGTGGCCAGTTCCTTTCCGCTCCTCCATTCCCTTACCCCTTCACCAAAAGCGCGTGGCAACCCATCCAAATCTTGACCGCGCCCAATGTTGCTTAGCTTCGGGGATATCAAGGGATCCGGTGTTTCAACACGGCTACGGCCGTTGGCCCTAAAGTGATTGGGTGGTGAATTTTGTGGACCAGTATCTGTTTGCGTCATTCTTATATCATTTTGTCAAGGACGTAGTTAAGAGCAAACGAAAGAGTGCATCTCTTTGTCTTACTCCCGTTGTGATTTCAAAGGGATCAGAGATTTTTCCCCATGAATTGAATCTTGTACTTCGTGTCTGGCAGTGCCTGTTTTATGACTGCAAGTGCTTTCATGTCAAAAATTGTTCTTTCAATATTTGGAAGAGTGATTCGCGATCAACTGAATGATAGGCTTTTTTTCAATTTAATAAACGTGCAGACTTTATTATTATTATTATTATTATTATTATTATTATTATTATTATTATTATTATTATTATTATTATTATTATTATTATTTCTGCTCAGTTTCATAAATGTTTAACTGTAAATCGGGGATAGAGAGTGATGTACCCTCTCGAGCTTCCCTTCATCCTTGTTTGAGGTGGCTACGTTTTTACAACTGTTTTTCATTCTGTAATGTGGCAAAGTAATTTATATACGAGTCACCTCAGTAGTTTGGGAATAGCCCCTGTTTCATCGGCCTAGAGCCTCTCAGGTTGTTTTAGTGTTCATATCTAGGAGTGCAAGTTTACGCCTCCATTCAGTTTGTGTTTACGATCCCACAGGTGTCTGGTTGGCCATTTTTGTTCTGTACTTAACATCTCTTCAACACGTACCAAATGTACGTAACACGACCTAATAGGTTGAAAGTCGGTTTCGATCACATTTTTTCTGATGTTGCTCAGAACACTTTATTATTACGGTAGCTGTAATGTGAAATTACTTTGTTGTGAATCTTTGGCTCATAAATCAGTGATCACTCTGGTATAAGAATATCAGATATTTCAGCCAATCAGAGCCGCTTATCGTCCCAATTCTAATCTTTATTTCATATCACCTACGTGTAGTTGATTTTAAATAAGTTTCTCAGAACACTGCCCTGAAATGCCTTTATAGCTTCTTTGGCCTAAAGATCAGCGGGCACTAGAAATCAATAGGCAACATGGCGGCCAATTCCAAACCTTATTCTGATGAAGCCGAGATATTGACAGGTTGCGCCCCAAAGAGTTTAATGGAAAATAAAAGCTGCAAATTTATTTCCGTGGTGAAAGCTTTATTTTCGGAATGGGTCGCTTCCAGACCACGACATAACCAAATCAAATACTTATTCAGTTCAATTATAATATATTTTTACTATTTTTGTAGTTAATCATGTCAGACTCCTTGGCTGAATGGTCAGCGTTCATACTTTAGGTTCAAAGGGTACTGGGTTCGATTCCCGACCGAGTCGGGGAATTTAATCGCCTCTGATTAATTCGTCAGGCCAAGGAACTGGGTGTTTGTGTTTGTCCCAACACTTTCCTCTTGATATTCCGATAACACACTACAGTGCCAACCACCACAGAAACACGCAATAGTGATTACATCCCACTATATAGGGTCGGCGTCAGGAAGGACAGCCGGCTATAAAACAAGGCCCCGCGCCCCCACAGGTGTGGGAAAAGCGGTAGAAAAAGAAAGAAAGATTTTTGTAGTTATTCACCTCCTTTTTATTCTTCTTGATCTGCTTGCCCTTCAGGGTTGGCTTTTCTCTCGGACTCAGCGAGGGATCCCACCTCTACCGCCTCAAGGGCAGTGTCCTGGAGCTTCAGACTCTAGATCGGGGATACATGTGGAGAGGATGACCAGTACCTCGCCCAGGCGGCCTCACCTGCTATGCTGAACACGGGCCTTTATGGGGGATGGGATGATAGGAAAGGAGAGACAAGGAAGAGGGAAGGAAGCGGCCGTGACCTTAAGTTAGGTACCATCCCGGCATTTGCCTGGAGGAGAAGTGGGAAACTACGGAAAACCACTTCCAGGATAGCTGAGGTGGGAATCGAATCAACCTCTACTCAGTTGACCTTCTGAGGCCGAGTGGGCCCCGTTCCAGCCCTCGTACCACTTTTCAAATTTCGTGGCAGAGCCGGGAATCGAAGCCGGTCCTCCGGGGGTGGCAGTTAATCACACTAACCACTACACTACAGAGTCTGAATTTCACGTAAGGTAGGGTGGCCAGTTCCTTTCCGCTCCTCCATTCCCTTACCCCCACCAACAGCGCGTGGTAACCCATCCACTTCTTGACCACGCCCAATGTTGCTTAACTTCGGAGATCTCACTGGATCCGGTTGTAAGGAAGGTGAGATTTTTGTAGCGATGCAATTTTTTCATTCCCAAATTCTGAGCTATACAGTGAACATTTTCTTTATAGTTTGGCGGATTCCCTCAATTTTATGAACCCTTAACTAAAGATACTTGATAAAGACGAAATTACTGGATATGTTCCGGAGGAAGAAGATATTTTGCAAAAATGTAATCATAAGACGGGCATAGAGTGAATGTTCTGATGAGTAAGCTAATTTAGGCAGTGAATTATCTTATACTGATGGTATGAAATGTAATGAAATGTCGTATGGCTTTTAGTGCCGAGATATCCCAGGACGGGTTCGGCTCGCCAGGTGCAGGTCTTTCTATTTAAATCCCGTAGGCGACCTGCGCGTCGTGATGAGGATGAAATGAGGATGAAGACAACACATACACCCAGCCCCCGTGTCATTGGAATTAACCAACTAAGCTTAAAATCCCCGACCCGGCCGAGAATCGAACCCGGGATCCTCTGAACCGAAGGCCAGTACGATGACCGTTCAGCCAACGAGTCGGACTATACTGATGGTATTTTCGTTTTACAAAAGGATAAAGCGACAATCTGAACAAATTTACCACACAATTGTTTTATCAACATGTTCTAGTTTACTATTCACAGAGGAGGAGGCGGCGATAACAATACTAAGAGAAAGAAAAGTCGTGGCATTGTTTAAAACAGTTTGTATCTCATTGTTTCAATCGTCTTTGTGACTTGTAACGCTCTATTCGATATGTGTAAGATGTAGCCAAGGATTTGGACCGTTCTCAGTCCTAAAAACATCTGACTAAATCAGTAAATACGAACATGTGACGCAAATTTAAAACACAACGATCAATTGTACATGCCATGTTGTAAACATTTCTTAACAGGCAAAGTAGGTGTCCCCAAACTTCAAAAACGTAAAATTAAGCCATTTCCTGAAATATGCTGAATGTTGAAGTGCTAAAGGGCCCGAAGAGATTTTAAATTGTGAGGTTTGGATAGCTCTATCAAACTAAAACATCAAATTTGGAAAATCACTTCCCGCCTAAATGCAGTTCCGTTAAAAAAGCCTAAAATCCTTGGTTTCTTTACCGGTTTTCTTTTTCATTAAAATCCTAGCCAAATGACCTAATTTACATAATTCTTTCTCTAATGTGTTCCTTGATTCAATACCCTCAGGATTTTTTTTTATTTTTTTCAAAAATGTCCGCACCGAAAGTAGTTATAAGAGCTTAAGTGAAACTCTGCATTGACTCACATTAGCGCTCGTAGTGGTACGTAAGTGAAACATTGCATTGACACGCATTAGCGCTCGTAGTGGTGCTTAAGTGAAACATTGCATTGACTCACATTAGCGCTCGTAGTGGTGCTTAAGTGAAATATTGCATTGACTCACATTAGCGCTCGTAGTGGTGCTTAAGTCAAACATTGCAATGACTCACATTAGCGCTCGTAGTGGTGCTTAAGTGAAACATTGCATTGACTCACATTAGCGCTCGTAGTGGTGCTTAAGTGAAACATTGCATTGACTCACATTAGCGCTCGTAGTGGTGCTTCAGTGAAACTCTGCATTGACTCACATTAGCACTCGTGGTGGTACTTAAGTGAAACATTGCATTGACTCACATTAGCGCTCGTAGTTGTAGAAAAAGGTAAAGTGCTAATGTAATCGACCGAATAACGATGGTTAAGAAAAGGATTGTAATATTTAGTAACAACTAAAGAATATGTGGTCATAATTTATTTTATTTTATTTTATTTACCTAAAATCCGTAGCTCATATCCCTATGTTGTTTTCAACAATGGGTTGTTTGCCCCAAGGTCTAGAAATCTGGATGTTGATAAGAGCAATGACGGCACGTGCAACACCTGATCTTTCTCCGTTAAAACACACATCGCTTTCTCATCATCTTGATTATAAAATAAAATATGGAATAATTTGTCTACTGGTTAGTCTCTGGTTAAAGGAAGCTGAGTGAAATTTGCTGTTGAAGATTTTTGAAGAGTTCTTCTTCTCTTCTTCTTCTTCTTCTTCTTGTTCGGGGACTGTGCATTTGTGTTCCTCAAAATACAAGTTTCTTCACCCGCACACAACACACCACAGTGCCAACCATCACAAAGGTCACAATACTGAATATATCCCTCCAAATAAGATTGGAGTCAGGAAGGATATCCGGCTGTAAAACACAGTCAATACTCGGTATGTCCCAAGAGATTAACAAAAAAACGAGTAAAAAATAAGAGAAAAGAAGAATGTGAATATTAAATCAATCTCGCCACATTTAGGGTCACATTAATCTTTCTCTCTGAACGTCACATATGAAAGAGTTCATTGCATGTTTTCTCTAATGGAGAACTTTTTCCCTTAGTGTTATAAGTTACAAGAGTTAAGTGGCGCTATCGAACTCTGCTCGGCGGGGCAGCCACATCGCAATAGAACAGAGCGATAATCGATAGTGAAGTGGCCGGGGGGGGGGGGGTGGGGAGGGAGACTCTAGCGTCATAATTCCACATGATGATGATGACGATCAGAGAGGGCACTCACAACTTACAGAGTGAAAAATAAAGGCCCAGCACATAAGCCTAACCACTACACCACAGAGGCGGACAACAGTAATTCACATATCAAAATAAAGGAAGAAATATATAGCCTAACATTAAATTGAGTGAGAGTGAGAGAAAGAGTATATTTCCTTAATTCCTCATAAAGCTTGATAACCGAATTAATTATGAATATTTTGATTGATGATTTAGGCCGATTCCCGGCTCAGCCACGGAATTTGAAAAGTGGTACGAGGGCTAAAACTGGCTCCACTCAGCCTCGGGAGATCAACTGAGTAGTCATTCTGGAAGTGGTTTTCCGTGGTTTCCCACTTCTAACATAAGGCCACGGTCGCTTCCTTCCCTCTTCCTTGTCTATCCCTTCCAATCCTCCCATCCCACCGCAACGCCCCTGTTCAGCATAGCAGATGAGGCGGCCTAGGCGAGGTACTGGTCAACCTCCCCAGTTGTATCCCCCGACCCAGAGTCTGAAGCTCCAGGACACTGCCCATGTGGCGGTAGAGGTGGGATCCCTCGCTCAGTCCGAGGGAAAAACCGACCCTGGAGGGTAAACAGATTAAGAAGAAGAATATTTAGGCCTACATATCGAACAGGTGATACGGAATGCCAGACCAGTGTCTTACAAGGAGAGGCCAGACCATGCGTCCAACCGATTTCAATGAGATTCAATGACCAGTTGGGGGTCATTCAACAGTAACTCGTGCATAAGTGTTTAATCACTACGCTTTAGTTCTGGAAAAAATGAGATCAAATACCATTAAGCATGATTAAGAAAAGGATTGTAATATGTAGTAATAAATAAATAATATGTTATCATATGTTATTCTATTGTATTTGCTTAAAATTCGTAGCTCATATCCGTAGGATAGTTTCAACATTGTGTTGCTTGCCCGAAGGGCTAGAAATGTGGATGTTTATAAGAGGAATGACGGGCACGATCAACAGCTTATCTTTCTCCGTTAAAACCGAATAAGAAAATCCGGCCTACCTTGCAGAGTGTAGCAGAACTACACCGAAAACAAAAAAGGAAAATCAGGGATGCTCTTCGCGTTATGTTAAGAACAATAGCACATTCGGATTGGTGGGAAACAAAATAATTTTGAAAAAATGAGGTTACTTTGTTGCTAGATAAGTATGGTTAGCGACTTTGAATCAAACCCCACAGTTTAGAAAATATATAATAATCAATACCTCCAATATTAACAGGGGATAAAGAGTGAGGTTTTACACTTAGTGTGTAGCTTATGTGCCAGGGAGTATAATGCTAGATATATTTTGTGTAGTCAGCAAGTTGTGAGTGCCTTCTCTGTTCATCACCATAATCATCATCATGATCATCTGGAATTATGACGCTACAGCCTCCCTCCCCCACTCCACTATCGATTACCGCTCTCTTCTATTGCGATGTGGCTGTGCCGCCGAGCAGACTTGGATAGCGCCACTTAACTCTTATAACACTAAGGGAGAAAGTTTTGCATTTGTCCGCTTCGGACAAAGTGGAGGTGTTAGAACACTAAAAAGCGAACAAAATTTACTTTAAAATGTCAGGTCTGCAACCCAAAAATTTCCGAAAAATTGATGAACCCCCCCCGCCCCCCGATTTCAATGCAACGCATTTACACTTTGAGAGTTACAACACAGCCAAGCGGAGCGGTGGCCGAGTGGTCACCGTACTTGACCTTGACGACGTGAGTTCGAATCTCACCGTAACTGCATTAGTTGTACAAAATTAATTATTATTTGTGAGGGAACGTGAAGATGTCATTTTCTACCTCAAATTAATATATTAATATATTAATATATTAGGGAGAGCGACAGAGAGGTACAGCAAGTTCAGCACTGTGGTAATAATTAAATATTAATTCCAATGAATGTTTCGTTCGTATTATGAACATTCTCTTAGACCTAATGGATTTTTCACATTCACGATAACACACTAACCAATCTAATACTTTCCTGCGGCACTAATTATATTTTACAAGAAGACAGTAGACTTGTTAATTTACCAGTTAAAACAACAATCCCAGTCAAGCAGCGGAAAGCAGGCAAGCTGTACCGGCAAGCTGGCAGTGGCAACACGGCAATGTTAAAAAGGTTGCCGGCTCTGCTAGGGGTGGAGATAGCTAACCTTCACAGCAAGAGCTGGAGATATTTCAAGCTCCTCTATTATTCAGGAACAATCGTTTTAAAGGCCAGGCCCAGTAATTTATCGACTGATGCTATTTTTCGAAGTGCATCTACTCAGAGGATGACGAATGCAGCGGTGATTTGCTCACAGTACTCAAGGGAAACGAAGAGTGATTTGTTATGGCTGATTCATTTTAGGGACTTCGAACAAGTATCATTGGTTATAAAAGAGGATTCCGGAGATGGTAGGTTGCAACCCGACGAATTGAAGCCCTGATGATGGTTTTCACTAGTGTCCTACTTCCACAGTAGGAAAATATTGGAACTGTTCCTTAATTAATAATGCCTCGGACGCTTTATTTCCAATCCTATCCCTTCCCTATCGCATCGTCCTTGAAACATATATGAGTTAATCCAACATTAATCCACTAACGAAAGTAATGTATTTTATATTATATGGAATTGGCTTCACATCGCACCGACACAGATATGTCTTATAGCGGCGATGGGATAGGAAAAGCCTAGGAATGGGAAGGAAGCAACCGTGGCCTTAATTAAAGTACAGCCCCAGCATTTTCCTGGTGTGAAAATGCGAAACCACGGAAAACCATCTTCATGGCTGTCGACAGTGGGGTTTGAACTCACTATCTTCCGAATATTGGATACAGGCCAAACTTAAGCGACCGCAGCTATCGAGCTCGGTGATGTATTTTAAATAGTACAAAAAATATACAAAAATTATATACAAACAATAATTGAGTAATGAATACGACAGAGCACTGATGATGACAAGGCAAGGACATGTGAATTTATAAATTAAACTATTCTATACCGAAAATATTTCCACTTGCGCAGAAAATCTTCTAAAACAACGTAGTAGTTCTACAAATGGCAAATTCAAGTGATGAGATCTTCTGGGTCTCTGAACGTAAAATAATTTTTATTTGAGATCTCTAAACGTGAAAGGGTATGAAATTCAATAGTTCTGGGTAGCCAAATAATCATTCTACTGTTATTCATAGTTATGAGTTTACTTCTTAAATGCCATATTGAGCCGTATCCTGCCGGCCCATAATAATAATTGGAATATTATCTGACCCAATATGTAAAATTTATTCATAAAAGTTACAGTCTAACATGTTAAAGCATCGTATTCCAAGATAGTTGATACCGGATGTTGAGCAAGACAGTAAATCGCTGGATATTGCTTCATATTTCCGTATGACCGTGAGAAAGGATAGCGTACCCAAGCGCTGGCAAGGATCGACACGTGTATTAGATGCTGACCAAGCAAGATATTTCAGCCAATGGGAACTTAAGGATTTGGCAAACCTGGAGGCTACACCGCGCCAAATCTTAATTCCAGGATGACCAACGTGCTCAGTTGATAAAGTCAGTTTCTGTAGGAAATCGGTTTTCCACAGTTTCAGAAGTCAGATATATTTGGAAATGTAATATAAAAATTGGTGGAAGAGATTTGCTAGTGTTTGAGCTGTGTTTTGTAAATATATCACAATAAGTATTGTGTCATCATATACGACGAACTCTCTGATTGGTGGTTGGTTCAGACACCCGGGAACCCCAGCATTAATGGCGTCACCGAAGCCTCCTCAGTAACCCAAGCTCTGGAGAGCGTCACTCTGTGTTAAAGACTTGGATAGTGCGGAAGCACCAACTCTGTATCTCTGTGTTAAATGCTTGGATAGTGCGGAAGCACAAACTTTGATTGGTGATCGTGATTAACGTGGTGTTATTCCAGTAATAGTAACTGGCTCTCAATTACTGTATACTTTAAATTGTGCAGTTGCAATATTTTACTGTACTTGAGTAAATGGAATAGTATAATTTTGGCAGAGTTTACTTTCAATTGATAAAGACGGTGCTTAGTGACCGCTGAGTAACAAGTGTAGTGGAAACGTGCTATTGTTTCACTACTTCGCGACGGGCGCGTTTTCGCGTGGAACTTCCGTAACGAACCGTGTGCTGCTTTTCAAACTGTATTTTTACCCTTTAAGTGAAGTGTGTAATATATATGTGAATCAGTGTGTTTAGCTGATCTTGTAAAGAGAAAGGGTATTTCGGCTCGCAGCATTAAGCAGCGAAGATATTATCAACTATAGTCTTCTGTGTTCCAGTGAATTATTTTCCAGCAAGATGATGGATACGCCTGCAGAGGAAGGAAGTGCATTCCCACATGTTAATGCTGTGATTAACATGGTGTAGATCCCTAAATCAGTGGGGATGTAAGCTGCTATCCTGGTATCTCGAGAGTCGTCATGTAAATTACAGTAAGGCGCATGTGTTATTTATGGCATGATATGTAAGTTATGTTAAGGTACTAGGGCAGTGTAGATAGAATTTTTATTTTCATGTAAAGTAAGCCTGACGGCATGTGTTTGTTTAATTTTGTTACCATGATAGATTCGGATACGAAAATAATGCATGTTTATTTTATTTTCATTTTGCTTTATGATTAGATGTTTGGGAAAATGAGGGATTGATAGGATCAGTTGTTGTTTATTTGTGTAAGTTACTTAGCGTAGGATATTCCGAGTTTTCCTTAAATATATGCTAGAAGGGCTAGACGGACAGGTTCATTTTTATACAACGTTAAACACGTATTAGTTCGTTTTATTTCGGTTATTCAGAGAGACAGGTATAGCTATTTTGCATGATGCATGGTTTTACAGAAGCTGACAGAAGGAGCTGCAGAACGTCGTTGTTAGAATAAGATCTTGGAAGTTAAGTTGGATTCTGTTTGCCTGATGGTCGCCCAAGGACTCGAACTGCGTCTCATTATGTGGAAAGGCCAGTGGGATTCATGAGAAATAATGAGATAAAGATTGCATGCTGAATTATAATGTATTGGTGCAGGCTGATTGTATGCCTGACAAGATAGAGTATTGTGCAGATGTGTGTGCCTGCCTAGTGTCTTCTGAGTGTATATTGTGATCAGAATGGACAGTGTTAATTCCAGACTATTGAGTCTGATGTTGTTAAATGGCCCAAGCATGCTAAGAAGGAATGAATATACGTGAGTTTCCGTGTAGCCGATGAAAGGCGTTATCTCATGGCAAGCTGATTTCTGGCCTGTGTTTATCTGTAAGTGTGAAGGAGACAGTATTTCCTTGTGGCGGCCTCGGGAGACAAAATCCAATCTTTAGCATGGTGGAGTTCAATATTTATTTTCAGCTCGTAATCTACCCGGAAGTACATGACGGATGACCGCGCTGTTGAGCGCTCGAACGCAGCAGAAGGAGGCAATGTTGCCCATTGCTTTCTTCGTGATATCAAGGGTTATTTATATGTTTTCCCTTACAGGATGATATTTTACATTATTATTTGTGATTGTATACCTTGTCTCGTTGTTTTTAAAGGGAACAGCCCGAGTGCTGAAGTATTGTTGGTTTTTCTAGTTCTGTCTAGATCTTTTGCAGTGAACCGGGATTCACATTAGAATCAGTGTAGCATTTAAGATTTTACTCGATATCCGAGGTATATATGTTTAGTTTGATTATTTGAATTGTTGTTAATACAGTGTAGGATTTGCCCCTAGTATTTTGCATAACTTACATACCGTCCATTGCGTCTTAATTATTTTTCTTTCCGTCGTAATATTTCTTTATAATGTAACTTTTATTTTACGGAAATAGTTTGACGATTCTCGGGAGTAACTTAACTTTGAAACCGTATCGTTGAGATGCGATGGTGTGAAACTCCATACGGAAATACCACATGTCAGTGTTTGCGTACACTTGTTGCCATACAATATAAACATTGGACTATAAGAAGAAACTCAGTCTTGATTTATATAATGTTCTTTGTTGAACTTGTTTTTTTTAAATGTCAAATTTGGTATAATCATTCAATTAACGTTTCTAATTTCGACTTATTTCAATACTTTGAGTTCATTTTTTTACAAATTATTATTTTTCCTTGATTTAATTATTTTCATGTGGTATGATCGGGGATATTTATTAATAAATCCATCTTACCCCCTATGATTGTTTCTCATTCGTGTTATACCTCCATTTCCTGCCATTGATTGCTATTTTAGTGTAGAACTTCGACTTTTTATCCTGACCCAATCGACAACCAACCCACACTCTGCCCAACCCTGAGTTAGTCGGATGTTCATACAGGAATGGAGGCATCGTCCTAGAGGGTATTTACCCCTGGGTACGGTACAATATGGATAATCAAAAGGTAAAATTTGCTGTTTGTTTTACAACGCAAAAGGCATGAAGAATTAATTAGGATGTCTTCAATAGGAGGTACAGTGTTTGCTCCTTTATTCACGTCCGAAATTACAGCCGCATATTCTTTTCTATTCCTTATAAGGCTAGAGAAAACCTGAACGTGTAGTGATGATCTGATAAATAAGTTTGAGCATCTTATTATAAAGATAGAGTTGTCGTAAATGGTTACTTTGTTAATAAATAATTAAGTATGTAAGTAATTCGTCTTTATTCGTAGCGAATTTTGGACACTTACGTACTCTCTTACCCTTAAAAACAACATTTAAATTATAAAATTATATAATAGAAGTAGTAAGAAATATTACAACAAACCATGAGAAAATTACTAATAGCACATATGGAGATAGAAATAATATAAATAATTAGAGAATATACAACATGACAATATAAATGAAAATAACAAAATTATAAAACTAACAATAGTAATAATAGAAAAGGAAATACAGTAAAAAAAATTAACAAGCAAATATGTATCTAATTTGAAGGAAAATAAGCACATTCACACTTCAGTCATCATATAATCCAGGGAGACGCATATGAGTGTTAAAATTCTTTGTAAATGAAATATACTTACAAAATCCGTAACTGCAGAAATTATTTCTGATATATTACATAGAATACAGAAATACGCGATCGAACATATCTTATTTCTAACAAAAGTTATAAATGTACATTCCCTTGCATTATGAGACAATTGATTCATATCACAGCGTAGTGCAAAGTAGTCAGGATCTCGCTGTAGCTTATCTTCCTCTGTTTTTCATTTTATTTATAGTTTTAAACAGCTTTATATCATCAGCAAAGAGCAAAAACAAGTAGAATGACAAAGATTATTAGGAAAAAACCATTAACCGAAACTAAAATTAGAAGGGGACCCAAACTGGATCCTTGAAAAAACCCTGGAATCTAATGAAATGGTCTGAGTTTTCTTCTTTTAAAGATAAGTTAACCACACACGTCAGTAATCAAAGTATATGTAGATTAACAGAAGTCGTTGTTTGGAGAATCCAAACTGTAGCATTTATTGACAAGATTTCTGTAACCCTTGTCAAAGTCTTTTCTGAAGTCAGTTTTTCCGTTATTGCCTATAATTCATAATTCAGTGTTTGAGTAAATCGAATCAGATTTGTATAAAAAAAATCCTTTCTACGCGTGCGATATTGAAAAAATCTGCTTTTTCTCTAAAACGGCAAAGATTAATGAGGTAAATACGGTTTCAAACTTAAAATTGTTTTTTAACTGCAAATTAACATAAAAGGCTTATTAATGGCTATACTTTAGAGAGTGTTTTGTAGTGATTTCGTTTACTCAACAGTTCTTGAATGCATACTTCGCGTCTATTTTTGACGGTTTAGGCAGCGAAAGCTGAAAACACGCTCGGATGGATGTTTCCTTCTGTGACTTGTTTCACTAAAACCACCACGGCATAGCTCCCTTCAGCTGTAGATGAATGTTCTAACACATCTAAACCATACTTGGTAAATTCTCTATATAACGATGAAAACTCCCATCAAGTAGATCTTGAGATTAACCCCGCAAACAATGGACAGATACCTACCAGAGAATTTATAACGGAGCCCGATTTTTAGGCTGTAATAGGTTAGAATGCAAGCTAAGTCTTCCGTGCAGTAGCGAGAGTTACATTATGTCGTAGGGGTTCTAATAAGACGGGTCCCTACGGCTTATGCAAACCTCTTAACAGAACTGTTATACTGGCTAGTGTGTACGCGTTATTTGCTACACTAAATTTGCATTCTAACCTATAAATTTCTAAATTACCCAGCTCTCGTAATATGTATAGATGCTCGTATACCCCTTTATTGAACTCAATGTAGAAACAAGGTGGTAGTTAGAAATATTTCTAGATAGAAACTATCTGTCTTTAAAACAATCTCTTCTTCAAAACAGCAAAGTATTTAAAGCACCATAATCAGTCAATCACTGGTTCAAGACATAGCAGTACGCAAACAGGTGAGCACTAATTACAGCCGCAGTCCACACCGCACGAACTACAGGCGTGCTGGGAATGTCACCGTTCGAGATTAATGGGGCTACAACACGTCTGACTGCTATTAGCATATTAATGGTCTGCGACCGCAGCAGATCCAGACTTTTAACCTTCCATCTTTGAATATTCCTCGTTACTGATGGATCGTGATGAAATTTTGAAATGAGTCTTGGATTGTTTCCATCAAAATACGGATGTCCGTAATTTTTCCTCTCATTTACCCATCTTCCAACGTTAGGTATCCTATATCTTGAGCCCGGATTTTAGATACTAATAGGGTAGGCTGCAAAGTTACTGCAAGGAGTAACAAGTATACGCTAGCCTGCACAATGGATGTGCTATAAGGATTGCATAAACTTTAGGGGTACGGCTCATCAGAAGCCGTAGAATTTACGTTACTCTCTTTGCATTGCAACAGAGCGAACTAGACGACACTTCCTCATAACCAAATTAGTTTTCACTCCAATCTATTACTCCCTAAATATCCGGAGTCCACCAATATATCTCTAGTCGTAGCCAATTAAACACTCACACACTCACCCCGTAGGCTTCTGACGGACGTGAAGTCCCGTGCCGATCTCACAATCTTCTTCCGTCCTTTTCAATCTTGAGCGTGCTCTTCCCAGTTATCAATTTGGACGGTCCGGCATACCTTGTTGATCTCCTTCTTCGAGGTGCTTAGGGGTCTGCCAGAAGGTCTTTTCCTATGAAGAGATCCCTTGTATAGATCTACTGATGATCTGTTATCCTGCATCCTCAGTACATGTCCAGCCCAGCGCAGTCTGTTGAATTCCATCACACCCATTATACTGTGTTGTTGAGAGAAGGTGTAAACCTCATAATTAGATATTTTCTGACAGCTTTGAGAAATAGGACCGAACCATGGGCCAAATATTTTTCTATAAACTTTATTCTCAAAGACTTGCAACTGCTGCTGCTCTTTCTTGGTTATACTCCATGTCTCGGAACCATACAGACGTACTGGTCCAATGATTGTATTGTAGATAATCATTTTTGCATTCCTTGTTAAAAACTTGGAGCCTAATGTAGAGCTAATAGAGCAAAATTCCTTATTTTCCAAATGAATTATCTGATTAATATTAATAATCCTGATGAATAAGAGGTAGAGGAGTTGGTTATTCTTTTAAGAGAAAGTGCACCTGGATAACCACCGTTTCCTGAAACTAATGAGAAGGAGACTTCTGACACTTCGAGGAATATGAATATCGGCAGGGAAAGGGCGTAAAAAAAGAATAAGACACCACACAACCAAACAACGACGGGATCGGAAAAGAACGTCGGATAGGAAAGATGAAAGTGAGAAGCTTGGTACAACGAAGCGAAAGCATTGCTAGACCCATGGTCACCAACCTATATTCAGCAAGTATATAGACGCAGAACGGTCACTCCATTTAATCATCCTTTACGACAGACAGGGAATGCATGGGTGTTATATATGTCCTCGAGCAGGGGTCATAAATTGTATACCGGGCGAGTTGGCCGTGCAGTTAGGAGCTCGCATCCGGGAGATAGTGGGTTCGAACCCTACCGTCAGCAGCCATAAAAATGGTTTTCCGTGGTTTCCAATTTTTTCACCAGGCAAATGCTGGGGCTGTGACTTAATTAAAGCCACGGCCACTTCCTTCCCATTCCTAGGCCTTTCCTGTCCCATCGTCCCCATAAGACCTATCTGTGTCGGTGCGACGTAAAATAAATAGCATATATTGTATAATAATAATAATAATAATAATAATAATAATAATAATAATAATAATAATAATAATAATAATGGTGGGTAGAATGGCGACCATCAGGCCTTCCACTTAATAATGCCAGGCTTATCTGATTATCGGCCTCTTCTCATCACGATAGTATTACATTTTCGAAACCCATGGAATATTTTATTTTCAATAATAATAATAATAATAATAATAATAATAATAATAATAATAATAATAATAATAATAATAATAATAATAATGTCTTAATTTGACTCCGAAACTCAGCATCTTATTTTTATAGATGTTTTTAGTCAATTGGAACCCTCGCTTTATGTTCTAGCACATTCTCTTGGATTACTCCCCCCAGGTACCTAAACTTCTTTATTCTTCCAATCTTTCCATGGTCTGTGCATGAATAGAAAAGGACAAGCCAATCAGCTACTGAAAAGAGAACGCAGATCTTGGGCAACAGATAGGTAGACGGGCATGTTCCACTGAAATATAATAAAGAAGTAAACAGCAAGATGGAACCGATAACAACAATAAAATTGGAGATAGAAGATGGCGGTTTTATGGGCACATCTTCCGTAAAAATTATGACCGGCTCACAAAGAAAATCTGGAATTTTCTAAAACGAAAGGCATCTAACTTGAGATGGTTCCAATAGTGTGAGAAAGATCTGAGAGAGTTGGGCATTACGGGGGATAAATCAATGACAGGGTTAGTTTGAGAAGGATGGTGAAAAGCTATCAGGGTTTTATGGCGGAGACAGAACCCAGAAGACGGTGAGGCCAAAGGAACGGAATAAAACGCTGATCGATGGGCTCAAGGATGTCAAAGTCGACAGGCTAACAAGACACAGACATTGAAAATAAGATTAGTTGTTAACACCGGCTCCATAGAGGCTCAATTCGAAATAATAATAATAATAATAATAATAATAATAATAATAATAATAATAATAATACGATAAAACTGCTCATCCAAAAGTCTTAAATAAGACATTACGGTATTACGGTAGTAAAACCGGAATGTCCACACGTGAGCGAATGCCTGGTATTAAATTATAGATTAGATAAACTTAAAATATTAGAATCATTAGAAAAATCCTGGGTCAAATCAAAAGTACAAAATTGTAGAACTTCAGGAGTAATTAGGAAGTCTATAATAAAATAGAAAATATATCGGGAACAATAAGAAACAAGAGACTGGTTCTTTCGGGCATATATTTAGGATGGAAGAGGTAACATCAAATGCTGAGAAGTTGGCACGTGGTTCCTAGCAGGATAGAACGAGAAGAAAATAGTATTTATTTATTTATTTATTTATTTATTTATTTATTTATTTATTTATTTATTTATTTATTTATTTATTTATTTATTTATTTATAACTTATCTAAAATACATTTGCAAATGTTTAGTAGGATAATATTACCTTTGCAGTTATTTGCACCTCCAAAGCACTTAATGTGCTTATCTGTCGGTGAAATTGTTACATATTTTTATTCAATGTTGCAATTCTTACTGTTTACAACATTAATAGGGTTTTTACTTTTACATTGGCATAATTAACATGGTCATTTTGTCCTGTGGTGTGGGTTTTTCTCAATCACTAAAAGTATCATTCAAAATAGATCAGTCTGCGGTACATTTTTTATACATACTATAATTTTTTTCTTCTATGATTCACATTTTTAGTTGATATTTTGTTTTTAAGTGTGTCAATTCTGAGGGCAACTTCTTCAAAAATTTAGGAACTACAACCTAAAGTGTTCTGGATCCATATTTTTGTAGTACCTGATAATCTGAAAATAACTTCTGTACCTCGGTCTTGTTCCATGAAATGAAATGAAATGTCGTATGGCTTTTAGTGCCGGGATATCCCAGGACGGGTTCGGCTCGCCAGGTGCAGGTCTTTCTATTTGACGCGCGTGGGCGACCTGCGAGTCGTGATGAGGATGAAATGATGATGAAGACAACACATACACCCAGACCCCGTGCCATTGGAATTAACCAATTAAGGTTAAATTCCCCGACCCGGCCGGGAATCGAACCCGGGACCCTCTGAACCGAAGGCCAGTACGCTGACCGTTCAGCCAACGAGTCGGACGGTCTTGTTCCATGTATATGTTTATTTACAATTACATATGGTGGCTTCTAGTAATTTTCTTTAATTATGTTGTATATTTTGTATAAAGCTGTTTAAATCTCAAGAACCTTTCCTTTTGGTACATCCCTGTTAACATATCCTCAATTAAGATAAGCATTTCTCCGTTTCCGTACCACGATAATAATAATAATAATAATAATAATAATAGTTTTGCTGTTCTTTCAGAGAGCCTGACAGGTGCAACAACACAAATCAATCTTTCAGAATAAATAACCAACAAAACAAGGATGAAAATCTCTGTAAAAACACGAAAATTTCTTACAAACATAAAAACGCTCCAAAATTTTTGACAACGCATATCGGTCATATAGAGAATGTAAAGAAATTCAAATACCTGGGAGAAATAATACAAAAAAATGGTTTAGAAAGATCTGCTGTACAAGAAGTGGTACACAAGATGGAAGGAGCATACGGAATAACTAAGGATTTTTACAACAAGAAATACTTACAAAGGGCACTAGGAAAATTTCTCAATACGCAAAAGCGGTTGGCTGGACACCCTATTATGGTGAGGGATGAAAATAGGGGTGAAAATCGATCTAGAAAATAGCAAGGTGCGACCTTCACAAAAGTTGTTACCAAGCAGTGGGACTGAAAGCAAGTTAAGATGTCAGTGTGGTCTAAAGGTGAGTTTCGCGCAATTATCCGCTACAATTTTGCTCGTGGATTAACGGTTGACCAGTGACTGGAGATAATGACTCATGTGCTGAGGAAAGACTGTCCACATCGAACAACAATTTTCCGCTGGTACAAAGAGTTCCAGAGGGGAAATTTTGGGGTTGAAGACGATCCTCGTTCTGGGCGACCGTCTGAATCAGTGACTGAGGAAAACATTGAAGCTGTGAGGAAAATATTGCAGCAAGAGAGGCGGTTGACATGTCGACAGGTAGAAGAGACCCTCCACATCCCTGCACCAGCTATTCATTCAATTCTACACGACCATCTCCATGTTAGAAAGGTTCATTCCCTCTGGGTGCCCCATTCTCTTTCAGAGGAACAAAGGGCACATTGAGTGAAATGGTGCCGAAAAATGCTAAAACAATTTGAAAATGGGTCTTCGCGTAACGTCAATAGCATCAATACAGGTGACGAAACTCGGCTTTATTAGTAAGATGCCCCAACAAAATCCCAGAACATGGTGTGGCTGTTTGAAGATGACGGTACTCCTGTGATGTGCGAAATTCAAGGTCAGTGAAGAAAAGGATGATTGCAGTTTTCTTCATTAAACGGAGCATCCTGACTCGGCTTGCGTTAGAAACACAAAGGAGAGTTACTGCGATGTGCTACAGTGAGACTTGTCTGCCTCAGGTCATCCACGCTCTCAAGCAGCTCCGTGCAAGGTCATGTCTCAACACTTGGCTCTTGCATCACGACAATGCTCCAGCACATCGTGCTGATGTAGCAATGGATTTTCTTGCCAGATCAGGGTTGACTGTGCATGATCACCCTCCATACAGTCCTGATCTTGCCCCACGTGACTTCGCACTCTTCCCAGAAGTGAAGATGAAAGCGTGGCGTTTTGCATACGACGAGGAGCTTCTGGCAGCATGGGATCAAGAGTGTGAAAATGCAACCGGAGAAAAGTGGCAGAGTAGGTTCAGTGACTGGTTTCAACGTATGGAGAAGTGTATTGAGTGTGGTGGAAACTATTTTGAGAACGTCTAAAGCGTTCACTCACATTGCAAAACTTTCCTAGTGGCCTTTGTATCTAAAAGTCTTAAAATAAAGCATGACAATACAGTTCTGAAACCGGAATGTCTTTACGCAAGTGGGTGTCTAGTTTTGAACTATAGCTTGGATAAACTGGAAGTAGTAGAAAGAATGATCATGAGAAAGTTCTTAGGACCAATGAAAACAACAGAACAATGGAAAACACGAAGTAATAAGGAGATACCAAACATGGAACATATAACAGAAACAATAAGAAAAGCGAAAATGCTAATTTTGGACATATCTACAGAATAGATGATAACAGATTCAAAAAACAAAAGGTCAAGAACGATTTAGAAAGAAATAAAATGAGATAAGTGGAAACTATAGAAAGAGAGATTTTTATAAAGGAAGTTTTAAGACTGAAAGGATTCCAAGGAAGAATCCCCCTGTGGGTGGGGGCGGTAGAATAACACCCACGGTATCCCCTGCCTGTCGTAAGATGTGACTGAAAGGGGCCCCAGGGGATATGAACTTTGTAGCTTGGTTTGGCGACCACGGGGCCCTTAGCTGAGTCCTGGCACTGCTTCCACTTACTTGTGCCAGACTCCTCACTTTCTGCTATCCTATCCGACCTCCCATGGTCAACTCTTGTTCTTTTCAGACCCCGACGCTATTAGGTTTTGCGAGGGCTAGGGAGTCTTTCATGTTCACGTCCTTCGTGGCACTTTGGCCGATACGTTCATTTTTCGAAGTGTTGGACCCCTTCCACTTTCTCTCTCTATTAGTGTTATATAGAGGATGGTTGCCCAGTTGTACTTCCTCTTAAAACAATAATCACCACCACCACCACCACCAAGGAAGAATGAAAAGGAAAACGATCCTAAGTGGTCTGCGGAGAGAAGAATAAAGCAAAGTGCAATGATGAAGGAATAGTGGAAAGAACGTAAGAGGAAACAAGGGAGGATAAATTGAAATTGACACATGGTCTCTAACAGGCCTCATCGTAAATAATAATAATAATAATAATAATAATAATAATAATAATAATAATAATAATAATAATAATAATAATAATGTCCGGCTCCATGGCTAAACGGTTAGCGTGTTGGCCTTTGGTCACAGGGGTCCCGGGTTCGATTCCCGGGAGGGTCGGGCATTTTAACCATTATTGGTTAATTTCTCTGGCACGGGGGCTGGGTGTATGTGTTGTCTTCATCATCATTTCAACATCATGACGCGCAGGTCGCCTACGGGAGACAAATCAAAAGACCTGCACCTGGCGAGCCGAACATGTCCTCGGACACTCCCGGCACTAAAAGCCATACGCAATTTCATTTCAGGAATAATAATAATAATAATAATAATAATAATAATAATAATAATAATAATAATAATAATAATAATAATAATAATAATAATAATAATAATAATAATAATAACAATAATAATAATGAAGGTTATGCACCCCCACCTAAAAGATATCAAGTGTAATCTGGAAAAGAAGGATAACTTTTTACGCTCATCTGTTCAGATTGCCAGCTGAAAGAATCTGTAAACGTTTGTTGTCTTACTTCAGAAGTCTCAAAACTATTCCTCCTTGGTTGGTGACGGTCGATAAGGATCTTTTAAAGCATGGAATCACAGAAAAAGACATTCAACACCGAGCACAACTCAAACACAAACTTAGACAGGTTCACCAAGAAGAAGTTCCAACTCGACTGAAGCATGTCCATTCTGATGTATAGAAGAAAGCACACTCCGAAAGATTGAAAACCTGCTGAAGCTGCAAAAGGACAAACAGTTGAGATTTCGTGGTCCTTACTGGCCCTAAAGATGATGAAACGTGTAGCAAAGACAATGCAGTGAGCTTGCATTTGAGATTAAGCTGTCACCTCCCTTATATCGCTTTGTATTCCGACCGAATTTGCTGTACTCGAGGGAAGTAGAGTGCTCTCAGGATATCTTATTTATAAGTTAGAAGTATAACCACTGAGAATGATTTCGTTGCAAGTACAAACAGATGGGAGCAACGCTAGGAAGGAACTCTCAAAATGAGGAGATAGACGCTATGTTAGCATTAAACTCTATGGTTGCGGCCGTACGTATAAACCGATGAATAGGAGAAGCGCTGCTACAAAGAATAATCGAACCGAGCATAGAGGGTAAGAGAAGTAGAAGAAGACCAAGATGATTCAATGGAACTAAACGAGGCCTCAGAGCTGGAGAAAATAGAGGATTGTGGAGACGTTTAGTTAATCCACGGGGCTTGCAAACTGAACGCTGCAAAGCAATGACGAATATGTACAGAACAATAATATTATGGTTATTGTCTTCACGTTCCACTAACTACTTTTACGGTTATCGGAGACGCCGAGGTGCCGAAATTTTGTCACACAGGTGTACATGTACGTGTCGGTAATCCCGATACGAGACTGGTGTACTTGATCAGGCGCCAACTTCAACTGAGGAGTCCAGTGCTCTAACGTCTGAACCACTCAGCCTGGGCGTTATTATTATTTTGATTCGTTATATCCAACTAAGGAGCCAGTTTGAACTTATCAGATTTTTTGTGTTTTCTTCTTCTCTTCCTTCATTCTCTCGCTGTGTTCCTTTCTACGTTGTTCAGTCCATCTTGTATTTACTCGGATGAGCTTTACCGAAAATTTGTGTTTGTGAATTAAGGTTCTGAATTTTATTCTACCTTGAATGGTTTTCTTCATTAATGCCAATTTCATTTAGGTTTTCGCCCATTTCATTCAGCCAATTATTATGATTTTTCATTGATAAGCCTAAGTTTAAAATTTTCTTTGTGAGCCTGTCATTTTCCATTCCATATAAATTACCACAAAATTGTAATCGCTGTTACCTGATGTTATCTGTGATTTTTTCTATAACTGCAGTATAATGTAGTAAGCAGTTTGGCCTATGCTGACGACTTGGTCTTAATGGCAGATTGTGCCGAAAGCTTGCAGTCTAATATCATGGAACTTGAAAATAGGTGCAATGAGTATGATATGAAAATTAGCCCCTCGAAGACTAAATTGATGTCAGTAGGTAAGAAATTCAACAGAATCGAATGTCAGATTGATGATACAAAGCTAGAAGGGGTCGATAATTTCAAGTATTTAGGTTGTGTGTTCTCCCAGGATGGTAATATAGTAAGTGAGATTGAATCAAGGTGTAGTAAAGCTAATGCAGTGAGCGCGCAGTTGCGATCAGCAGTATTCTTTAAGAAGGAAGTCAGCTCCCAGACGAAACTATCTTTACATCGGTCTGTTTTCAGACCAACTTTGCTTTACGGGAGCGAAAGCTGGGTGGACTCAGGATATCTTATTCATAAGTTAGAAGTAACAGACATGAAAGTAGCAAGAATGATTGCTGGTAAAAACAGGTGGGAACAATGGCAGGAAGGTATTCGGAATGAGGAGATAAAGGCTAATTTAGAAATGAACTCGATGGATGAAGCTGTACGCATAAACCGGCTTCGGTGGTGGGGTCGTGTGAGGCGAATAGAGGAGGATAGGTTACCTAGGAGAATAATGGACTCTGCTATGGAGGGTAAGAGAAGTAGCGGGAGACCAAGACGACGATGGTTAGACTCAGTTTCTAACGATTTAAAGATAAGAGGTATAGAACTAAATGAGGCCACAACACTAGTTGCAAATCGAGGATTGTGGCGACGTTTAGTAAATTCTCAGAGGCTTGCAGACTGGACGCTGAAAGGCATAACAGTCTATAATGATAATGTATGTATATGTCTGGATGTAACTTGATAGATTTCATTGATTTCATTTTCATCCAAATTCCATTTTCGCATTTTGGTCCTAAGATCTTTCTGAGGATTTTCCTTTCTTGTTTTTCGATCATAAAATGCTTCTGTTTAAACTATTATTATTATTATTATTATTATTATTATTATTATTATTATTATTATTATTATTATTATTATTGTCATCAGGTACTACAACTGTACCGGGCGGGTACACCTCCACTCCGCTAATTTAAAATGTGCGCCAGTTGAAACTCCTCTGCTGGAGGAAGTCTGAACTTTATCTACGCTATTAATTCTCTACTTTCTCAGAAGATGTCACCACGTGGAAAATTTTGAGTTTTTGAACTGTGTCATTTTTGATGTGGTTTTGTTTCGCTTGAAGTAAGAAGTGTAAACTTTCTCTCCTAGAGGACACTACTGAAGATCAACAATAGTGCAACCTAGTGCGGAGTCAAAGAACTATTTTGTTGGAGAAAATTTAATTTCAAGAGTTTGTTCTTTGTTAAATTTCTTTCAGTCATTGTTTAAGTTGGCAATATTCACCCCTTCTTTCCCCTTGTGTTGAACCTAACCAATCCCGAATTTCTTAAATTAATTTCTATCCAATCAGATGTATCTTCCCCCAACTTGAATATGTTGCTGTGTCCTACCCAATAAAGTGTTTGTGGGAGGGTGTTTTCATTCCCCTAACGCCTAGAAACTTCCGCGAGAGTATTTAAACTGCTGATTTTTGGGTCTCTCGGCCACTTCTGTTCCATCTTTCAGTGTATAAAGTACATAGCAGGAGGCGGGAAGCGCCTCTTTCCTCTGCAGCGATCATCAACAAGGTAATGGCCGATTAATAAATTCTTTCTTTGCTAGCTCAGCAGTTTAACTTTCGGGGCGGGTTCTAAGCGTTCCACTATGTAACCTTTTCCTAAAATGTAACTTCTCTTTTCATCTATTCTCTTGTAAAGCTACATACTGGGATAGAGAGTGCTAACCCTCTCGAGCTCCCACTCACATTGTCTGGAGGTGAACTTATTTTCTCAACCAATTCTTCCGTAATGTAATGTAAATTGTTATTTTCTTAAGTCACCTCTGTAGTATGGGATTAGCCCTTGCACTAACAGCCTAAGGCCAAGTAGGTCTTAAACAAAGTGTATTAGGAGTGCAAGTTCGCCTCCCCTCAAATTGTATTTAGAGGTCATGTATTAACCTTCTTGTCATTTAATAGACCTCAGTAGGTTGGGTATTTTACCCCTGTGTATATGTCCTTTGAGGACAGCTTAAAGGTGGAGTTTGGTGTGGCCTGGGAGAGGCTTAAATTTGAGAGCGAGTGGCTCTTTTGAAAATTGTAGGTTGTATGCCTCGAGGAGGCTTTTCAGTGTAATGTGGAGCAAGGGCTCCTAGGTATGAATGGGGTTTTCTGCCCCTCTGTTAAAATTGTGTTTGGGGTAAAACTGAGCTGATTGCCCAAGAATTATGTTTCTGACTTTTGAAGCCCCAAATGGGGTACCTATGTAAATGTATTTTTTTTCAATCGTGTTTCGGCTACTAAGTACCTGTTCTATTTGTTGTTACCTAATTTTGAAAAGAAAATATAACCTTGTTAAATTTTAAAATTAATTTCACTTTAGTAGCTTGAGACCTATTCACCACCCAGCACCTTCTTTCATGCATAACTACCACGAAAAAACGGTAACAACAACAAATATGGATCCAGAACACTGCAAGTTGTAGTTCCTAATTTTTTTAACAAGTTTCCCTCAGAATTGACACACTTGAAACAAAATATCAGCTAAAAAACATGTGAAACTATGGATCATAGATAATTAAATTACAGTTTAAATATTTGTTCATGAATGAAAAATGTACCAAAGACTTTTCTGTTTTGAATGATACCTTCAGGGTTTAAGAAAATCTTACACCACAGGACAAAATTAGTGTTAATCTAAATATACAAACTTCATTAATGATGAAAACAGTAAGGATTGCAACAATGTATACAAATGTGAAACAACTACAGCGGCAGATAAGCACAATAAGTGCTTTGCAAGTGTAAATAATTGCAAACATAATGCATAATATCCTACTGCATATTTGCAAGTGTTTTTTAGATAAGTTATAAATAAAATTATTTTTATTAATATTATATATATATAATTCGCTGGGGCCATCAAGGACCACGTTAAGTCTTGTTGCATTTGACACTGAACTTGGCCTTCTTTAGAGCCCAAATTTCCCTCATTCTTTGTGAGCGGGCCTGCTTACGCTCCTCTGTCCAAGGGGCACCGTGTCTTCTCTTCGGTTGCTCGTCTCGGTTTAGCCCGTTCGTCATTATTTTCTTGCGGAAGAGATCTCTGTTAAAGGCGTCTTCAGCTGAGAAATGTAGCATTTGCAGGTCTTCTTTGGTATTTCTAAACCACGGAATTGTGGTTTTGGGGTTTGAATCAAAAAAGTGAAAGATTTCTTTAGTTAACTTTCTTCTGTCCATTCTTTTCAGATGACCGTAAAATCGTGCCCGTCTTTTTCTGATTGTGTCGGTAATTTTCTCTATTTTGCTGTAGACTTCCTTGTTGGATCTCTTTTGATGGATTCCATTTCTGTACTTTGATCCCAAGATTCCTCTCACAATTTTGCGTTCTCTTTTCGCCAGTTCTTCAAGGAGTCCTTTGTTGGCATTTAGAGACAGGGTTTCGGCTGCATATAGAACTACTGGCTTCAGAACTGTTTCATAGTGACGTATCTTGGTGTTTTGGGAAAGGCATTTTTTGTTGTAGATTGTGCGGGATGTTTGGTAGGCTATTTCCAGTTTGCGTACTCGCTCCTGAAGTGCTTCTTTGTCCAGTCCATTTTTCATGATGATCTCACCCAGGTATTTGAATTTGTCTACTCGGGTGATATCCCCGTATTTTGTATGGAGTTTTGGTGGAGCCTCTTCGATGTTAGTCATTACTTCTGTTGTCTCAAACGATATCTGCAAACCAGTTTGTTCGGCAATTTCCTTTAAAATTTCAACTTGAGCTCTAGGGGTTTCTATGTCGGTTGAGAGAACAGCAATATCATCGGCAAATGCTAAGCAGTCTGTTGCGATCCCCTTGGATTTGGTTCCTATTCTCAATGGACTGTAGTTGGTTTCCTGTAATCTCACCCGCCAGGTTCTGATGATCCTTTCAAGAACACAGTTGAAGAGCATCGGGGATAGCCCATCACCTTGTCGGACTCCTGTTTTGATGTCAAAGGAATGCGAGAGACATCCGTGGAACTTCACCTTGGATTTTGTATCGGTCAGGGTGGCTCTAATTAATGCCAGCAGTTTCAAATCAACTCCAAATTCATTTAAGATGTTTAGCAGGACTTCCCGGTCAATGGAGTCGTACGCTTTCTTAAAGTCCACAAAGACAGACATATACTGCTTGGACCTTAGTGTACACTATCTGATGATCGTTTTCGGATTTTGGATCTGTTCGCTGTTGAGCGACCTTTTCTGAACCCTCCTTGGTATTCACCTATTTGATGTTCGACTTGTGCTTCCAAACGCTCCAGGATGGCAAGTGATAGAATTTTGTAAGTCACGGGTGGCAAAGATATTCCTCTGTAGTTGTTGATGTTCTTCATGCTGCGTTTTTTGTGTAATGGATGGATCAAAGCTATTTTCCAATCTTCGGGTAGGGTCTCCTTGTTCCAAATTTCTTCTATTTGCTTTTGCAAGATATCAAGTGATTCTTCTGGGGCATATTTCCGTAGTTCTGCTACTACTGAGTCTTCCCCCGGCGCTTTGTTATTTTTGAGACGGGCAATGTGGCGCTTGATTTCATCTCTGTCGGGTGGTCTGGAATCTGGGTACCTGAGTAAGGGTTCCTTGGTCTCAATGGCGCTTTGCGGTTTAGAGCAATTAAGTAAATTCTTGAAGTAATCTGCCAGAATGCTGCAATTTTCTTCATTTGACGTCGCCATTGTGCCGCCCGTTCGCTCAAAGCATAGAGATGGTGGTTTATAGCCAGTGAGTTTGCGTTTGAAGGCTCTTTAGTACTCTCTGCTTTCATTCTTCCTAAAGTTTTGTTCTATCTTTTCAATGAGAGATTTTTCGTATTTACGTTTCTCAGTTCTGAACAGCCTAGCTGCTTGGGCACGTTGGGTTTGTAGGTTTCCCAATAATTTTCTGATTTCGTAGAGTTGTACTGTTTCCACGCATTGAGTCTTTCTTGGAGGACTGATTCGCAGGTACTATTCCACCAGGCATGCTTTTTGCTTCTCTTGATTTCTGCAACGTCTTTGGCGGGCTCAACAAGGAGACTTTTGGCGTTGTTAAAGTCACAGTCATTTGGTCTAGCCTTCTCCTGGAACTCCTCGACCCTTTGCCGAAGTTTAGCATTGTCGAAGCGTGTGATCTGTTTGGTTGTCTTCCTTGTGTTTGCGGGGATTGGTTTGAATTTGATAAGAGACATATAATGATCTGAGGCCACATTGATGCCTTTCTTTACCTTGACATTCATAATCTCAGGGCTGTTTCTCCTGGAGATCGCAACATGATCAATTTGGAACTCTCCGAGAGCTTGGACGGGAGAACGCCAAGTCATTTGCTTTCTGGGTATATGGCGAAAGTGGGTCGACATGACCTGCGGGTTGTGATTTTCGCAAATGGTCACCAGTCTTTTGCCGTTGGGATTGGTTCTTTTGTGAGCGGGGTAATTTCCTATAACTTTCTTGTACTTCTGCTCACGACCTAGTTGGGCATTAAAGTCACCCAAAAGAAGCTTGACATGGTGTTTGGGTATTTTGTTCAATTTTTCATCCAGTAGGTCCCAGAAATTATCAACTTCGTCTGGATCAGACTTGTTCTTATCGTTTGTAGGAGCATGTGCGTTAACTAGGGCATAGGTTTTGTTCGCGCATTTAATTGTGAGTATAGACAATCTGTCATTCACAGGTTCGAAATTTGCAACCGATTTAAGGATCTTGGTTCTAACAGCAAACGCTGTTCGAAGCATCACAGCTCCATTGAGGATTCCTCTTTGCGCTTTGCTCTTGAAAAATCGGTAGCCTTCAGATTCAAAAATCTCATCATCTGGGTACCTTGTTTCCTGTAGGGCCACTATGGATATCTGATTTTCGTGAAGAGCTTTGGTGAGGGTTTTCAGCTTGCCAGTTTGTGTAAGTGAATTTATGTTGAAAGTTGCTAGAAAGGTTTTAGATTTTGGCCTGAGTTTTTGACTCTTCGGTGTACACCGAGACACTGCGACTCGTCTCTTGCATGATGTCGAGTCTCCCCCAGAATCCGAACGAGACTCGTGCGCCGTGGCGTTCACGACGAGGGATTTATCCGAAGATTTAGCCCCTGGGGTATGTTTCTTGAAATGTTGTGCCATCATGCTTTTTGACTTGACTTTGCTTTGGACGGGTACCCATCCTTTTTTTCAACTAGGGTTGTTAGCCCTAGAGGTTGCCTCAAGATGTTTTCTAGCTTCTGGTCATTTACCAGTCTTCGCCGTAACCCTGGCAAGGGACCAGTTTTTTTTTCACGGTGGTATTTTATTTCCCTACTACCCTCTGACTCTGCTGGCGGCAGAGCCAGCGAGCTTCCCCAATTCCAATGGGACGCGTCCGATGGAGGTAACCGGTAAATCCCCACACGGGTTATTATTATTATTATTATTATTATTATTATTATTATTATTATTATTATTATTATTATTATTATTATTATTATTATTATTATTATTATTATTACAGTTCCCTCCATAGATCAGTCGTAGAGTTTCAACTTCCGGATCCAAAGATAGCGGGTTGAAACCCGGCGGAGGTAGTCGGATATTTGAAGGGCGGGAAAAAGAGTCCATTCGACACTCCATGTCGTTCGATGTCGGCATGTAAAAGATCTCTGGGGACGCATTCGGTGTTTACCCGACAAAATTCATTACATCTCAGCCTTAGACGCCTAAGAGAGTTTCTGTTTCCTCGGTATGCCATCTAGTGAGCCTAGAGTAAATCGGAACGTCGAAATTGACGAGCAGACAGCCAGATGGCGTCAAATTAATGTGTGCACATGGGAGCTGAGGCCATACGATTATTTATTTATTTATGTATTTATTTATTTATTTATTTCATTATTTGTTTATTATTCGATAAACGGTCGACTAGGGAGCACGAAAAGTTCCATAATAAATTCCGGCATTTACTCAGTTTTCACTTGATCCAGTAGGTTTTCATTAGCGGCTGTGTCGAACACGGCGTTCATCCGACCACTCTGCACCAGTTGTCCACTTCACATCCCCGGAAAGTCTGAACACTCACAATGCTTCTTCTGAAAAGTTCTGTATGTACGCTTCTTCTGTTCGTAGGCCCATTTATTCAAGGTCTTTCTTGATGTTAACTTACTAGGGAATTGTTCTTTTTGGTTCTGAGTCAAAATTGTCCATCGACAGTCGTCCATCCGTCGTAGGTGATCGTAGAAGTGAGCCCTGCGTTTACGCATTGTATCGGTGATTTTCTCCATCTTAAAGTAGATTTCTTGTCTGAATTTTCTTATGTACATCCCGTTTTTGTAGTTTGAGCCCAGGATGTTGTGGAGAATCTTTCTCTCTTAGCGAGCGCACATTTCTGAGAGATGATAAGGCATTCTGAGGCATATAGAGATACCGTCTTGATAACTCTGTTATAATAATGAATTTTGGTATTTATAGAAAAGCACTTTTTGTTATATACGTTCCGGGTGGTTTGGAAAGCTACATCCATGTTATTATTATTATTATTATTATTATTATTATTATTATTATTATTATTATTATTATTATTATTATTATTATTATTTAGTGACGAAGATCTGGAGCCAGAGTACTGTGGTAAGAGTCTCGCTGAGAGAGGCAAATGACGAACTTTTCAAGTGTAGACAGAGCGCATAATCAGCTGTTTGTGCTGGTCTAGCACTTTTTTGGTAGTGGTTAGTGAACTCGAAAAAGGGAGAGAGTCAGCCGAATGGAAATGTGAACTGTTTGTTCTTCATGGCAGCTTTTACAGCTTGCTAAGCCGGCAGTGAGAATAACGGAATCGATCTCATGTCTCCTAGCCAAGGGCTGACTCAGCCTTTGTGCAACACAAGTGGCAGAGAGAGAGAGAGAAGCAACGAGAAAGGACAGAGCTCGTTAACCCTTCACCCACAGTCGATACAGGTAGTGTGGATGCCTCTCACGCGGAAGCTTCGAATTCGATTCCCGGCCAGGTGATGTATTCTTATGTTAATTACATATTCCATTCCTTTACTTCCAGACAAATAACAATGAAAATTGTCGCATAATCAAGTCACTGACATGGCAAAGGTAGTAAGTCATAAAATGTCAATTTTACAGGAGAAGAAAAAAGTCGTGTTTGCACCCAACATTCTGAAGAAGATGATTCAGGCACAATTGGTGCGATAAAATACGTTGTAAAAATTCACTATCTAATCAGCTGACGTGTGTGTTTCAAGGGGAAATTTCACGATAAAACAAATTATATTTTTTTCATCCAAGAAATCCAGCACAGCCAGTAAGTCCTCCTTTTCCGGTTTGGTAATGGTTATTCTTCTTCCAAATGGATAGATAGATAGATAGATAGATAGATAGATAGATAGATAGATAGATAGATAGATAGATAGATAGATAGATAGATAGATAGATAGATAGATAGATAGATAGATAGATAGATAGATAGATAGATAGATAGATAGATAGATAGATAGATAGATAGATAGATAGATAGATAGATAGATAGATAGATAGATAGATAGATAGATAGATAGATAGATAGATAGATAGATAGATAGATAGATAGATAGATAGATAGATAGATAGATAGATAGATAGATAGATAGATAGATAGATAGATAGATAGATAGATAGATAGATAGATAGATAGATAGATAGATAGATAGATAGATAGATAGATAGATAGATAGATAGATAGATAGATAGATAGATAGATAGATAGATAGATAGATAGATAGATAGATAGATAGATAGATAGATAGATAGATAGATAGATAGATAGATAGATAGATAGATAGATAGATAGATAGATAGATAGATAGATAGATAGATAGATAGATAGATAGATAGATAGATAGATAGATAGATAGATAGATAGATAGATAGATAGATAGATAGATAGATAGATAGATAGATAGATAGATAGATAGATAGATAGATAGATAGATAGATAGATAGATAGATAGATAGATAGATAGATAGATAGATAGATAGATAGATAGATAGATAGATAGATAGATAGATAGATAGATAGATAGATAGATAGATAGATAGATAGATAGATAGATAGATAGATAGATAGAGCCTTTATTTTCTGTGGCGAAGTTAGGGCTCTTGGCCCTTTCTTACACTTAACCACACACATATTATTATTATTCCATACAATGACATTGATTAACTTAAAATACGAAGAACTACAAATAACACTAATTTTTAAGACAAAATATATATATACATGCAAAGAAGAATGAAAGAAAAAGTAACTGTCTTTATGTTGTTGAAAGGACCGTCCTATTTTGAGAATATTGAGCACCTTTCACAGATCTACCTCGTTGAATGATTGCCTTGTCTTGACAGAGGGAAGTTGGGCTCTTGAGATCCTTATCCAGCTCACAGTACTAATATTAAGGCGGTGAGTACTTAAATATCTCTTGCTTTCCACGAAGAATTCACAAAAATCCCCAGGCGTCATCATGATTTCATGAAATGGTCAAAAATGTTTAGCCACTCTGATTATTTCCCCATCTTTTTTTTTATGTTTGTTATATTTTATTATGAAAGTTTACGTTTGTTAAATAGTCTGTTGACAGTGCAAGTGAAATTTGCTCAGTGTAGCTGTATCTTGTGCTTCGTGAATAAATAAATAAATAAATAAATAAATAAATAAATAAATAAATAAATAAATAAATAAATAAATAAATAAATAAATAAATAAATAAATAAATAAATCTTCTTGTAGAACCATTGCTGGGCACACGTAGTACCTATTTTTTGAAAACAAAGAGCTAGCATGAACGTCATGTCAAGATGCTGGCAATAACGACTTACCATTTTGGATGGAATAGGTTTCGGAGGCATTCTGGTAACTAACGTATCACTATGACGATCCGTAATATCTGTAAACGAGGTTTACACACAGTTGACTTTCAAAATATGGCGAAGGTTATACCTAATTCCATCGGAGGATCGGGCTGACTTACTACCTTCTCCTTACGAAACCTCGTGGACTTAACACAGGTTCCGTCTTGCGCTAATCATAGAAACTAATCTACTGTATCAGTAGATTTTCTACCTTTCCGATGCCATTGGCATAAGCGTTTACTACGTTTTCCATTAAAAATATCAAATTTCGATTTTTTTTCTGTACTACCTTTCCAATGTCGACGTCTCAATTGCGGTTCTAATATGGCTATATACCGAGCTCGATAGCTGCAGTCGTTTAAGTGCGGCCAGTATCCAGTATTCGGGAGATAGTAGGTTCGAACCCCACTGTCGGCAGGCCTGAAAATGGTTTTCCGTGGTTTCCCATTTTCACACCAGGCAAATGCTGGGGCTGTACCTTAATTAAGGCCACGGCCGATTCCTTCCCACTCCTAGCCCTTTCCTGTCCCATCGTCGCCGTAAGACCTATCTGTGTCGGTGCGACGTAAAACAACTAGCAAAAAAATATATATATATATGGCTATACCTGGTTTTCATTTGACATATTTGTACATACACTTAGTAATATTACGTATTTTACATACGAGAAAATATAATATTTTTGTACACGTAAGTGTTTAGTAACGTTTATTTTTTAATTATCAGGGAATAAGGAAGAAAGGAAATTAGCTACAACAATAAATTGCGTAAAATACTCCGCGATTTAGAGTGCAGCCCGCGTGGTGGCTTTGATACTTTTATGGCGTCAAGTCTATATGCTATGACAACTTGGTTAGCCGGTTCGAGTCCAGTTGGTCGAAAACAATTTTCGCAGTCCACATGCGGCCCACGGGCTGCCAGCTGAAATCCCTGCTGTAGAGAACTTTTTATTTATTTCATGGTAGTTTCATAGGCCCTGAATCAGTTTGCCCCTTTCGCTGCACTGAGTCCTACTCTTATTCTTATTCTTCTTTTTCCTTCTTTCAGTAAATCTGTCCTTACACAGGTATCAACTGAATGTCCTCCATTTCTCTCTGCGCTGAGCATCTTCCTTCATTTGCTTGTAACTTCTTCCTCTCTTTTCACAGCTCTCAGCATTCCAAACTTTCTTCGTCCTCTCCCTCCTTTTTCTTCAACTTTTCACTCCATGATTCTCTGTAGTAGACAATTTCTTCGTAAGATGTGACCAATCCAAGATGGTTTCCTCTTCTGTATCATCATCATGAAGTTCCTCTCCTACCCTGCTCAGCACCTTACTTCTCACTCTATCCGTATATTTCACTTTCTCCATTCTTTTCCATAACCACATTTCAAGACTTTCTAAATATTTTTGTTCTTTCTGTCTGACTGTCCACGTTTCAGAACCATAAGACACCTGCTCCTGTAGACTCCATATTCCACACAGATGTCTCTTGAAAACAATTCGTTACATGAAATTGATCTTTATCGTTTTGAGTTTCAATTATTGAAATGCATGTCCGATTCGTTGGCTGAACGGTCAGCGTACTGCCCTTCGGTTCAGAGGGTCCCGGGTTCGATTCCCGGCCGGGTCGGGGATTTTAACCTTAATTGGTTAATTCCAATGGCATGGGGGCTGGGTGTATGTGTTGTCTTCATCATCATTTCATCCTCATTACGACCCGCAGGTCGCCTACGGGAGTCAAATAGAAATATCTGCACCTGACGAGCCGAACCCGTCCTGGGATATCCCGGCACTAAAAGCCATACGACATTTTTTTTATTGAAACGCATATTTACGTTAATTTGATTTTGCGGAAGAGAAATTTAACAAAATTTTATCAAAGAGACCACATCTAATCACACTCTAGGAAAATGAAAATCCACATCCTGTTTCCAGTTTCAACCGATGAATGAAGCCCCCATCTAGCGGTGAGGACAAGAACTGTCCCGCATACCGAAGCCAGTCCAACTCGTCTGGGACAATGATTAATGAACGGCAGATGAATGGAGAGAGTTACTCGAATGAAAGATGACAGCAAAAAACGGGGTACCCGGAGAAACACTTGCCCGGCCTCCGCTTTGTCCAGCACAAATCTCAAATGTAGTGACCGGGATTTGAACTACGGAACCCAGCGGTGAGAGGCCGGCGAGCTGCCACCTGAGATACGCAGGCGTAGTATCATACTCTAAAGCAGCCATTCTCAAACTGTGGTCTGCGAACCGCCGGGGTAAGGCGAGAATAATCCAAGGCGTCCGCAATAATAATGTAAGTTGTGATTATTTCTAGAGTGACATTTTATTGGAAACACACATATTTCATTAACAATTATACTAAATTTAGAATCTATGTCTTCAGTGTTGTATAACGTACATACACTATATGCAGAAGTGCCATCCTTTGAAGTGGGTTATCGGTAATATCCCTCCTCCCGCCACTCCACACACACTCTCAGAAACTTTTTGAGTCAAAACCAAACCATGCTCCTCTATTCTCGATGCTCTTTCTAACAATATTTTCTAAATTATATAATGTTTACGCAATAAAATTAGCACATTACCTTTTAATTCTATGATAAAACATACGTTGTAGCTTGTTTCACACCCGGTAGCTGATTTTTAGAGTAGGTTTTCTTGAAGCAAACTTCCCTTTGTGGTGACATTTTCGTCTTGTGAACAATAAGCGATTCCAGTGTAGATGTTCTTAATGTAGGCTTGACTTGTCTGATTTTTTCCAACAACACTGGAAACTCTTCCTGTAGGTGAGTTACTGTCAGCTACACTTAATACTGTAAACACATTACTTGGAGAAGAGAATAGAAGAATAGAGCTCCTTTCATTCACAGTGAATTTCACAACAAATCCCAGCTCACAAGCAATGCAACGAGCAGGGCTGAGTAGTAATGCTCGAAAGAATTGCATATTTTTCTTTATTTTCTTTCTTTCGTAAATTATTTTTTCGTGTTAATGTAGCTTTTCCGTAATAATTTCCCCTTAAACCGTAATTCCGTAATCGTGGGATGAAATCCGTAATAGTTGGCACCTCTGTATATGTAATTCTTAACTTGACCGACAGGCCATATTTTCTGCCTCTGCTTGAAATAATCCCGTGGATCAGAAATCCCTTCTTTGAAACTGAACATGAACTGCCTTCCCTCGAGGAACATCAACTAGCCGAAGTGACTTGGCAGAGAGAAAGTGAAAAATAAAATGAAGTATGATACGGGAGGAGAATCACGTGGAGTGGCATGTTTAACTCCAGGAAGTCCCATGAATGTATCACAATTCCACATCTCTAATCGACCTTTTGGGTCCAAGACTTCCCCTGTGCCCTAGAATTTCTGGAAAGGAAACATTGCGTTTAATCCCTTTCATGACAACATACCTGTGTAAGTGTACGTTTCCTGCTCTCACACAAATGAAAACGAAGTATAGAAACAGAGCTAATGCAGAGGCTGAGCTTCGGTTCGAGTGACTTAGCCTGTAAAAGCCTCGGTCTTTGGAAAACAGCACCGTCCGTCCAATTGATACAACCACCTCAACAAATGAATTATTTCAGATCCAGACTGTTGTAATTATTAGCCAAGTGCCACATTGTTTTACACTGATCAGCCAGAACATTATGACCACCTACCTAATTGCCGGGATGTCCACCTTTGGCACGGACAACAGCGGAGACGCCTCTTGGCATGGAAGCAATAACGCCTTGGTAGTTAGCTTGAGAGAGCTGGCACCACATCTGCACACACACAAGTCACCTAATTCCCGTAAATTCCGGGGAAAGGGGGCGATGGGCTCTGACTCCACATTTAATCACATCCCAGATGTGTTCGATCGGGTTAAGATCTGGCGATTTGGGGGCCAGAACATCAATTTCAACTCGCCGCTGTGTTCCTCGAAACACGCCATCACACTTCTGACCTTGTGACATGGCGCATTATCTTGTTGAAAAATGCCACTGCCATTGGGAAACATGATGGTCTTGAAGGCGTGTACGTGATCTGCAACCAGTGTACGATAATTCTCGGCCATCATGGTGCCTTGCATGAGTTCCACTGGACCCATGAATGCCCACGTGAATGTTCCCCAGAGCGTAATTGTGCCGCCGCCAGCTTGTATACGTCCCGCAGTACAGGTGTCAAGGAGCTCTTCCCCTAGAAGACGATGGATTCGCACCCTGCCATCGGCATGATGAAGGTATCGGGATTCATTAGACCATGCAACACTCTGCCACTGCGCCATCGTGGTCACGTGCTCATTTCAGTCGTAGTTGCCGATGTCGCGGTGTTAAAATTGGCACATGCATGGGTCGTCGGCTGTGGAGGCTCATCCTTAACAGTATTAGGTGCACTGTGTGTTCAGACACACTTGTACACTGCCCAACATTAAAGTCAGATGTTAGTTCCACCACAGTCTGCCGCCTGTCCAGTTTTACCAGTCTGTCCAGCCTACAACGTCCGACATCTGTTATGAGGGGTGACCGCACAACGCCTCGACGTTTGGACGTTGTTCCACCTGGTTTCGCCACTTATTGAAGACACTGACCACAGCACTCCTGGAACACCCGACAAGCTGTGCAGTTTCCGAAATGCTCGTCTCCAGCCTCCGGGCTATCACAATCTTCCCTCGGTCAAACTCAGATAGACCGCGCGCCTTCACCATTGTTCACACGAACAGCACGCTCACTGATACTACATGCACTGTGCGTGTGTCTGACCAGCAGTCATTCCTCGTCCGACTCGTTCGCTGAATGGTTAGCGTACTGGCCTTCGGTTTAGAGGGTCCCGGGTTCGATTTCCGGCCGGGTCGGGGATTTTAACCTGCATTTGTTAATTCCAATGGCCCGGGCACTGGGTGTTTGTGCTGTCCCCAACATCCCTGCAACTCGCACACCACATACAACACTATCCTCCACCACAATCACACGCAGTTACCTACACATGGCAGATGCCGCCCACCCTCGTCGGAGGGTCTGCCTTACAAGGGCTGCACCCGGCTAGAAATAGCCACACGAAATCATTATAGTAATTCCTTGACAGTTGACGCTACTATCGCCTGGACGGGTTTATATCGATAGTAGTTAGGTGTCATAATGTTCTGCTGGTCAGTGTATAATTTCTGTGCATTTATAAAGTATCTTTATGCAAATGAATTAAATTTAGTAAATATTAGTCCTAAATTATACGAATAAAGTGAAACATGGTAACATTACAAAATGTTTTGTTTTGTTTTGTTTTGTTTTGTTTTGTGTTTTGTTTTGTGTTTTGTGTTTTGTGTTTTGTGTTTTGTTTTGTTTTGTTTTAACTGCAATATTTTCTGTGGCTCAGGAGTCCTCAGAGACCAAACGTTTGGGATACCCTACTATAGAGAAATTATTATTTAATTAGTGGTAGTTTCACAGGTCCTGAATCAGTTCGCCCCTTTAGCTGCACTGACTTATCCACTTGTCGGCTCCACATTCCATAGAGATCAAAAAATGAAAATGATCCGTTAGGTGCAAATAAACTGATCGTCAATAATTTGAGTTTAATTTTTTGAAGGACGTATTTATAATCATTTGATTTTCCTACAGTGAAATTTGACACCAATTTTTATAAGTGGAACTGCTTATGATACCTTTCATACTGATGTTTTCACAGACGCTCTGATCAATAACGTGCATTATTTTCAACTTACAATGTGCTGTACAGTGCAGCCTGTAACATAGATACTCGTTAATGGGACATTACACAGCCTGTTGACTACCGCCATATTTCCTCATCTCGCTTTATATCGATGCAGCCGTTAGGGGAATTACCCAGCACACTAGATAAATAGAACCTCTTATTCAGGGGCAGTTTATTACCCTCTGCCCCTTGGAAACATAACTCAGCGTTTCGTTTGCGATAAATAAGGGCTCGCCTGAAGGATGGCGACAGAGCAAGTAATTTAGCGCACCAGCGTCTTCATGTTCAGCAGCGCGGAGAAGGGAATGTATAGGAGCAAAGTGACAGTATACCTCCACAGCTGTGCGCACCATTGTATGGAGGAATATACAGGATGGTCGCAAACAACCTGAACCGCATATATGAACATTAGAGGGTTGGGATAAATGCGTGTGGCCTCCGGAGAGGCCCGGTGCAGGACTTTCGATTTGACACCCGTAGGCGACCTGCGCGTCGTGATAAGGATGAGGTGATGAAGAAGACAGAACGTACACCCAGTCCCCATGCCAGGGGAATTAACGTATTATCGTTAAAATTCCCGACCCTGCCGGGAATCAAACCCGGAGCCCCTGTGACCAAACATTTAGCCATGGAGCCGGACATAAATAATAATAATAATAATAATAATAATAATAATAATAATAATAATAATAATAATAATAATAATAATAATAATTCGATTTTTCGCGGCGTTGTCCTTTTATCAGATTCTGAAGTTAGCCAATCAGTTTTGGAAGAATGATAATTTATTTTCAGGTTTAACACACATTTGAACCACATAGAATTGGAATATTTTAAAACCATACATTATTTAACAGCTAGGACCAACCTGTGAAATTTTGACTTCGTACGTCGAACAGTACTGGAAGAATAAATGTTTAAGTCCACTTCTTATTTAAAATATAAGACATATAGCAACAACCATCGTGCAAAATTTCAACCAAGTATGTCGGACGGTTATAGAGAGATGAATATTTTCATACATCACTCCAAATCAGAAACCCTTAGGGGTATAATGTTTTGAGATTACTTCTTGTTTAAAATCTGAGGAGTAACCATCATGTGAAATTTCAACCTGGTATGTCAAGCAAGTGGTTTGATTTTTTTTTTTTTTTACCGAGCTCGATAGCTGCAGTCGCTTAATTGCGGCCAGTGTCCAGTATTCGGGAGATAGTAGGTTCGAACCCCACTATCGGCAGCCCTGAAAATGGTTTTCCGTGGTTTACCATTTTCACACCAGGCAAATGCTGGGGCTGTACCTTAATTAAGGCCACGGCCGATTCCTTCCCACTCCTAGCCCTATCCTGTCCCATCGTCGCCATAAGACCTATCTGAGTCGGTGCGACGTAAAGCAACTAGCCAAAAAAAAAAAAAAATATTTTTGTCATCAGGCTTTACCTCACTCCCCCTCTCCCAGTCGAAACCCCCTAGGAGTGTATTGTTTTAAGAGCACTTCTTATTTAATATCCAAAATATATAGAATCTACCATCATCTGAAATTTCAATCTTGTATATGAAACTATTCCAGAGATATGAGTATATGTTTTCAGGTGTCACCCTACCGATGAAACCTCTTTAGAGGTGTATTATTTTAGATTACTTCTATTTTAAATCTAGGGCCTGCCTGGCCGAGGCGGTAAAGGCGTGCTCGGTTCGCCCGGAAGGACGTGGGTTCGAATCCCCGTCAGGAAGTCGTAAAATTTAAGAAACGAGATTTCCACTTCCGGAGGTGCATATGGCCCTGAGGTTCACTCAGCCTACACCAAAATTGAGTACCAGGTTAATTCCCGGGGCCAAAGGCGGCCGGGCGTACAGCTAACCACTCTATCCCATCACGTGCCGTGGTTAACAATGGTGGAACACTTTACCTTCCACTCCTCCAAGGGCCTTCATGGCCTGTACGGAGGTGTCTTTGTATTTTTGTCTATTTTAAATCTAAGACATATTGGAGAAACCACCATGTGAAATTTTATGTGCCAATGTCGAACGGTTTAGAGGGGTGTATTGTTTTAAGAAAGAGCCTCCGTGGCTCAGGCGGCAGCGCGCCGGCCTCTCACCGCTGGGTTCCGTGGTTCAAATCCCGGTCACTCCATGTGAGATTTGTGCTGGACAAAGCGGAGGCGGGACAGGTTTTTCTCCGGGTACTCCGGTTTTCCGTGTCATCTTTCATTCCAGCAACACTCTCCAATATCATTTCAATTCATCTGTCAGTCATTAATCATTGCCCCAGGGGAGTGCGACAGGCTTCGGCAGCCGGCAAAATTCCTATCCTCGCCGCTAGATGAGGGCTTCATTCATCCCATTCCTGACCCGGTAGAATGACTGGAAAAAGGCTGTGGATTTTCATTCATTTTCATATTGTTTTAAGACCACATTTTTTTAAAGTCTAAGACATATAGAAAATGTGAAATTCCAACCTCATAAGATATATCAAACTGCTTCAGAGAAATGAATATCTCTGTTTTCTGGAATAAACCACCATTTAACCACTACGGACTGGATTTTGTATCTAAACATTTTTAACATCTTGAATATTAAAAGAAAGCAGTCATAGAGTGAAATTTCAACTTTGTCTGATGAACAGTTTCGGAGTAATGAAGATTTTTCAGTGTTTTTTCTCCGTTTCATCCCCTTAGAGGTGAAATGATTTGAAACCTTTAATTAGTGGATAACTAGATTGTAGTAGAAATGTATCCGAAAAATTTAATTTCCTTATGTCCAGTAGTTTTGCCTGGGCGTTGATTGGCAATCAGTCAGGACATTGCCTTTTATACAGAGTGTCCCAGAAGGAATGGTCAATATTCAGGGATACCACAGGAACGATCATATGAAGCGAAAAACTTCATATGGACATATGCCCTATTCTGAATGGTTTCCTAGATAGGATACATTAAATTTACATTTGTTTTCGGGCTAGTGGCGCAACACATGTGTGTCTTACCCACCCAACCTCTTTGACGTTTTGAAATGGATAGATGTAATCTTTAATAATAATGTTATTTGCTTTACGTCCCACTAACTACTCTTTTACGGTTTTCGGAGACGCCGAGGTGACGGAATTTAGTCCCGCAGGAGTTCTTTTACGCGCCAGTAAATCTACTGACACCGAGCTCGATAGCTGCAGTCGCTTAGGTGCGGCCAGTATCCAGTATTCGGGAGATAGTAAGTTCGAACCCCACTGTCGGCAGCCCTGAAGATAGTTTTCCGTGGTTTCCCATTTTCACACCAGGCAAATGCTGGGGCTGTACCTTAATTAAGGCCACGGTCGCTTCCTTCTCACTCCTAGCCCTTCCCTCTCCCATCGTCGCCATAAGACATAGCTGTGTCGGTGCGACGTAAAGCAAATAGCAAAAAAGTACTACTAATAATAATAATAATATCGAAGGGAGTTCAATATATAATGTAACATTTTTTTTCTAAAAGCAGACTGGTTTTATCGGGGATTCAAATACACCATGTTATTCCCCAAACTTGTTGCTACAATACCCTGTTTTTCAACATAATCTCCGTTCAATGCTATGGCCTTAAGCCACAGTAATGTGTGGGCCTGTATGCCTGCATGGTACCACTCGACTGATCGATGTCGGAGCCAATGTCGTACTGCCTCGATAACTTCCCCATCATCTGCGTAGTGCTTCCCGCGGAGCACATCATTTATTGGACCAAACAGATGGAAGTCAGAAGGCGCGATATCTGGGCTGTATGGTGGATGAGGAAGAACAGTTCACTGAAGTTTTGTGAGCTCCTGTCGGGTGCGCAGACTTGTGTGAGGTCTAGCGTTGTCGTGGAAAATGCTCACCGTGCTTTTGTCTACTGCCAGATCTCCGTAGACATTCTGCAAGCGCCTATGAATATCTGTGATGCTCTGGTTTCCCGCCAAAAGAAACTCACTAACTGCTCTCTGATTGGTACGCACCTACGTTACAGACGCCCATTTGAAGGCTAGTTATAGCGCTGCTACCTATGAGAACTTAATGAAACTCTACGAGACGAAGCAGGAATAGTGTCCCAAATAAAATTCAATTTTTTAAAACTGAAATTTTCTAAGAATAAAAATGTGTTGAATTATATGTTGAACGCTCCTCGTATTATTATTATTGTCATAAATGTATTTCCGTTTGATGACTCGTTTTTTATACATTTTGAATTGTATCGCGTCTCATACCGTAACTGTGTTACAGTTGGTTCTTCTTCTTCTTCTTCTTCTTCTTCTTCTTCTTCTTAATCTGCTTACCTTCCAGGGTTGGTTTTCCTCTCGGACTCAGCGAGGGATCCCACGTCTACCGCCTCAAGGGCAGTGTCCTGGAGCGTGATACTTTGGGTCGGGGGATACAACTTGGGAGGATGACCAATACCTCGCCCAGGCGGCCTCACCTGCTATGCTGAACAGGGGCCTTGGTGGGGGATGGGAAGATTGGAAGGGATAGACAAGGAAGAGGGAAGGAAGCAGCCGTGGCCTTACGTTAGGTACCATCCCGGCATTTGGCCGGGGGAGAAGTGGGAAACCACGGAAAACCACTTCCAGGATACCTGAGGTGGGAATCGAACCCACCTCTACTCAGTTGACCTCCCGAGGCTGAGTGGACCCCGCTCCAGCCCTCGTACCACTTTTCAAATTTCGTGGCAGAGCCGGGAATCGAACCCGGGCCTCCGCGGGTGGCAGCTAATCACACTAACAACTACACCACAATGGCGGACTACAGTTGATTCACATAGAAAAATGAAGAGATGGGTCGATGCAGGGATGGATGTTACTAACGTCCAAAGGGACTTCAAACACACATATCATATACATCGCCAGTTGAACCAGAGGGCCAGCCACGATTCTCGCACTCCGGTGACCATAGAACTTTGCGCAGAACGACCCGAGTTTAACAAGGCTGGCTGCATTAAGGTAATCAGTGCACTTCTACTAAATACACACCTGGTAGTTTCACATGCCGGGGAGAAAAGGGATTCCATATAGAAAATGAAATAGAACTGGGAGTGTAAATGAGCCTGCATGCTCTTTTCACTTAAAAGGAGCGAGTTCGCCGAGACGTTATGCAACCAGCAACCCTCATATGTATAATGAGTTCTGTACATCGACGGCGTTCCTCATCGCTTACTGCCAGATGTCGTAACCAAAGGAGAGAATGACTAAACATATTAAAGAAACTAGATTACACCAAAGTTCAATTAAACACTAATTAAAGAGCACAAGAAAATTTCCTTTCCTTAATTAAGCTAGTAAAAGACAGTTATTATGTTTTCGTGAAACATTCAAATATATTAAATATCTAAAAATGTTCTTAATAAGGGAAATTAATTTGTACATTTCAAACGAAATGAAAGGTACATAAAGGGATCCGAACGTTCTTGTTTATATGTGGTTTCAAGGGATTCACAAATGGTAAGATTTCGAGTGGCTGAGTTCAAACATTATCCTAAGCAACTCAATTTTATCTCTGCTAACCGGCAACCCTCGATCAACTCTTGATTTCTCCTGGTCCTGACGATATTAGATGTGCAAGGTTTACGGTATATTTCATATTCATTATCTTTCTTTAGCCGATATCTTCATTAAGAGCTCGATCCTCTTGCGGGTACGAGTAAATCCACATTATCCGCTGAGAAAATTCAAACCGGGATCCCCCAACGCTTTCAACGTTGAAGCACGGATTGGCGACCTCGGGTCTCCTAGCCGAGTCTGGGTTTATTTCTATTTGTGTCAGGCTCACCTTTCCTATCCGACCTCTTTTGTACAACTCTTGTACTAACCTGAATCCGACGTTGTAAGATTCGCGAGGCCAGGCGAATCTTTAATTTCCACTTTCTTAACCACCCTTCCCTTTCCTTTCCCTCTACCTTCGTTCTTGGACGGGTCTTCGTTCTTGCTCAGCATTTGGCCGGTGCGAAAATAGGAAACGATGTAAAACCATCTTCAGAGCTTCCGACAATGTTGTTGCTTTCACATTCTTTTCAGAACAGTTCAATTGCTGATATGGTCTGTCCAAGAAATCCGAAATATCCGACGATGCTACCACATTTGATAAGCTGCCACATCCTGACTCGATGTTTACGTCAAGATTCAGGACTCAACTCCATTGAACAATAAGTACTAATACAGCATACCAATAGAATCTTTTAATAATGTTTTACTTATTTCTACGGCTTTTCGGAGGCGCCAATGTAGCGGAATTTCATACCCGTAGGATTTACGTCCCAGTAAATCTACCTACGCGAGGCTCACCTATTTGAATACCGCCAAATACCACCAGACTGAATAGAGATCGAACCCACGTTGGGCTCAGAAAGACCAGCGCTCAACCGTCTTCAAGATTAGATTTCATCTTAGGTGCAGCCCCATACTCACAGACACGCAGGTGGCCCATGGGCGTCAATAATAATACTTGAGATCTGCCAGACAAATGGAAATATATTGATGGGTGTGCGGAGCGTAAGATGTAGGAGAATTCGGCATTATTATTATTATTATTATTATTATTATTATTATCATCATCATCATCACCACCAGATGTAGTATATAAAACGAGGAATCTGTCATCCATGAAATCCTTATGCTACATAATGTTTATTCTCAGAGAGTACAGTAACCTTTACGGTAAACTGTCAAAGTCGTCCCCTAGGTTGTCCACAACACGTAGGCAACGATATGGGGGTGTATGAAGTTCGCAGTCTCATGTTTCACAGTGTTGGCAAGTCCTCTCGTGCCCCAAACCGTCTCCCACGCAATGGTTATTTCACTTCATGGATGAGATCAAAATCGCAGCCCATTTGGAATTTAAGCCCCCTCCTCCCGCCGGGAGGAGAAGTTTGGTTAGATTTGCTGGTACCGGTGCAGTTTAATGCTCCTCACCCAGCCGCTTGTGGAAATTTAGTATTTGGTAGAGAATACGTAAATGAATGATTGTTTTGTGGTTGTTGTAATAGTTATTAGTGAATAATAAAATTGCGGGCATTGGTCAGCCATCCAGTGAGTGACCACGCCGAATGTTGCTTAACTGTAGTTTAGTGAATTTTGGTTATTAATTGAAGAGTTTTATTAAATGCAGTTAAATGGGACAAGTCTGATTTTTCGCTTGATTATATGGCTGACACTGATTTAGTGTTTCAGATATGTGGTAGTATTGGTATGGTTACCCATCCAAGTAATGACCACGCCCGAAATTTACCTTTTTTGGGTAATGGGACTTTATCTGAACTATTTTCAGAGGCTAACATTTTAGTAACGGTGACAGATCCGATTAGTATTGCGGACGTTCCAGTACTACCCACACCTAGCGCTGAAGTTACCTCCGTACAGCCTCTGCTGCATGCGGTCTGGCCTTATCATGGAGAAGGATGACATTGATGAGAAGATCCAGGAGTTTGTCCCCCATGACACGACCTAACTGTCTTTGCAGAACGGTTCTTGTTGTAGTACGTTGCTATCACCGCTGTGCGATGTGGAGTGAGGTGACCCGCAATCACATCTCTAACGTCGTAAGATATAATAACTAGGGCCCGGATTTTTATGCAGTAACCGCTTAGATTGCAAACTAATTTGGTTAGTAGGAAGTGTCGGCCACCCGCTCTTCCATAATGTAGCAAGAGTAACATAAATTATAGGGGTTTTGATGGGCCGTACCCCTATTGTTTATGCAAACCCCGTAGCATAGTCGTTGTGAAGGTAGACTACACTTGTTACTCGCTTCAGGAAGTTTGCATTCTAACCTATTACTGCATAAACATCCGGGCCCTATTTTAATAACCATCAGCTTCATGGGGGAAGTGTTTTGCGGGATCTTCTGTATTCGTGGTAAATGAAATGGCGTATGGCTTTTAGTGCCGAGAATGTCCGAAGACATGTTCGGCTCGCCAAGTGCAGGTATTTTGAGCTGACTCCCGTAGGCAACCTGCGTATCGTTAGGAGAATGAAATGATGATGAAGACGACACATACATCTAGACCCCGTGCCAGTAGAATTGACCAATATTGGTTAAAATTCCCGACCCTGCCAGGTATCGAACCCGAGTCCACTGTGACAAAACGCCAGCAAGCTAACCATTTGGCCATGGAGCCGGACTGTCTTCGTGGGGATCGCGCACGACACCATTCTCTAAACTGGTGTTTAAGTTCGGTTTCATTCATCCCGACTCAAAATTCTTGCCTCGTCACATCCATTCTGCACGGAGCTTGACTCACTACTGCAGTCCCATCGTCATGTGTGTGGTACCTGGCCAATACATGGCCATCTCGTGCTGTGTCTGTGTACTATGAGGGTCATGCTTTCCAGGACATACGATCACTGTGTTATAGCGCCGTACAAATATGAAGAAAAATAATTACAATCGAAAGCGACTTTCAACCTATTAGGTCGTGTTACGTACATTTAGTACGTGATGAAGAGATGTTAAGTACAGAACAAAAATGGCCAACCAGACACCAGTGGGATCCGAACCCACAACCTCCCGATTTCGCGTCGGTTGCTCTACCAATTGATCTATGGTGGCCTAGGCCATCTTTGTTCTGTTGGAAAGGATCTAAGCTACAGGTCTGGTACTACTGCCATCACACTGTAGAGTGCGTTCAAGTTGCCCGTTGAGGGCCAAGTCAATGAATATTGAATTTTCACGACCACATTGTAATCGAAAGCGACTTTCAACCTATTAGGTCGTGTTACGTACATTTAGTACGTGATGAAGAGGTTGAAAGTCGCTTTCGATTACAATGTGCTCGTGAAAATTCAATATTCAAAAATAATTGCCGTGACATCTTCCACCACTCGTATTACCATTATTACCATTTATATGCATATATATTTTACATCGTTATGCCCGACTAATAAGCGATTGAACTCATTTACCTAATGCTTTTGCTTTCTTATTCTCCCAAAATTATCATCTCACTAATTTTTTTTCTAACGTTCTTCTGTCCAGTTGTTAGTGGTTCTGGCCTTGGTTTCGTCTGCAGATTGGTGGTTATGGACCAGTGTTCGGAATTTACATCTACTCACAGAATTTAATCGGTGATGATTTCGTGGTACCGAGCAAGTGACCGCGCGGTTTGAATCACGTGGCTTGAGCTTACACTGGGTTCGAACCCCACTGTTGGCAGCCCTGAAGATGCTTTTCCGTGCTTTCCAATTTTCACACCAGGCAAATGCTGGGGCTGTTCCTTAATTAAGGCCACGCCCACTTCCTTCCCACTCATAGCCCTTCCCTATTCCATAGTCGCCATAAAACCTATCTGTGTCAGCGCGACGTAAAGCAAATTGTAAAAAGAAACTGATTTCCTGGAAGTCTGTTTCAGTTTCACTAGGCCGGTTGTTCTTGGCTTTTCATGAAAGGACGCAAAGAAACTTGTAAAAAGAAATCTTGTCTGTCTTTTGGCGTCACGAGAAAGTGGAATCGAACCCGGACCCCCGAGGACGACAGCTATTAACATTAACTGTTTTGCTACGGGGGGGGGGGGGAAGCTTAGCCATAAAAAATATATCTGCTTTGGCTTTGGAGGCGCCAGCTGAACATCTATAGCCCAACCTAACACCGGGCTGAAACTGGGTTAATTACATTTTTTTATAAATTAAACTTATCCCGTCAGTAAAATCAATATACAGTATGTATCCTTTCATAATATTGTATAAGGCTCGGTGAATTAATTTTCACTCCTCTCTCAAAGAACATGGTGGTCTGGTATCTTGATCTCAGTGTTATAGCCGGCCGCCTCATGAATATTAAGCTTTCCCGGGGCTGCGCCGGCTTATCGCTCCTTCTCTACCTTGTCTATAAAATAATAGACATCCTCAAGCAATCCACGACGTTAAGTGGAGAAGAGTTGACAGAAACTACCCTGGCATCAGTCGAGCGTGAGAGGCATTCTTGGTGGAAAGAGTATCCAAAGGGCTGCAAGCAATCGAGCCAGTGGCGAATCGTGTCCGAAATTTGGAGGCGGGATGGCAATGGATTATAACAACTATAAATTTTTTACTCAAATTTCTACACATCACAGCTTAATCCCACAGAAAAACTGGCACTCACCTTACAATAAAGACGTGAATAATTACCATAGTGTCAACCCAGTTGTGTAGAGGCAGTAAGCCTGTCTTTGACCCAGAGGCCCCGGATTCGACTCCCGGCCAGGTCTGTTTTTTACCTGGATCTGAAGGCTTATTCCACGTCTATACATTCTACGTGAGTACAATTGAGAAACTATATGACGGTGAGATAACGGTCCCGGTGTAGAAAGCGAAGAATGCCGGCTGAGTTGACCGTATAGTTAGGGGCGCGTAGTTGTGAGCTTTCATCCGGGAGATAGTGGTCTCGAGTCCCACTGTCGGCAGCCCTGAAGATGGTTTTCCGTGGTTGACCGTTTTCACACCAAGAAAATGCTAAGGATGTACCTTAATTAAGGCCACAGCGCCCCTGACCGCACGGCCAACTCGCCCGGTTGTGTTTTACTTACCTAAAATTCGTAGTTCATATCCCTAGGATGTTTTCAACATTGAGTTGCTTGCCTCAAAGTTTTGTACTGTGGATTTTTTCTATATTTTTTCTATATATTCCCAAAGATCAAAGGAGTTTTCAAATTACTCTGTACTATGGCTTTTGAATTTTATTTATTTATTTATTTATTTATTTATTTATTTAATTATTTATTTATTTATTTATTTATTTATTTATTTATTTATTTATTTATTTATTTATTTATTTATTTATTTATTTATTTATTTATACGCCCTTAAGTTTTTAAAAAGAAATACATTTAAAGCAGCAGAACGAGCAAACACTGAGTGAAATATTATTTGTTAATTAGTTACATAAGACGTCTGCATTAGGAAGTAAATTTAAACATATTTTTTTGTAATGACTAACATAACTCAATAGTCATTACTTAAATGAAAACTGTGTTGACGAATCCTCCATAAATTCCGGCAAGTAACCCCCATTCCTGTCTGCATTCACGTGAGTCTCATAACAAAACAAAACAAGTAAAATAAACTGCTACCTCGATTAGCGGAGTAGGCAGAATAAAGCAAGCAAGTGAACCTGTGGCCTATGCAAGTTGGGCTGAGGTTGATCTGAACAAGGGTGGTGCAGCCTGCCTGTTCTATTCATTATTATTATATTATTATTATTATTATTATTATTATTATTATTATTATTATTATTATTATTATTATTATTATTATTATCATTATTAAGTTTTCATTCCCCTCCCTGAAGGGAAGGGACGGGCCACCTAAAGGGTAACATCCACTCCCTGATCAGGAGATTTAGGTGGGTTGCAGGGGAAGAGAAGAATGGGGAAGGTGAGGAAGAATACGATGTATCTAATATTGGGAGCTGAGAAAATTGTATACCTTTTTATTATTATTATTATTATATTATTATTATTATTATTATTATTATTATTATTATTATTATTGTTATTCTCCTTCTTGTTTTGGCCATCTGAGGATGGCGTTAATTCGTATCAGCTTCGTTTCTTCTGATTTTTCTCCTTGTCCAATATTCTTTCACTTTCATACTTTGCGACCTTCTTCGCTCTTCTGGCCCTATGATAATTTTGACCTGCTAGTTCTGTCCTGAAAACTTGTGCAAGCCTGATTTTTTTATTTAAAATCACTCTGTTGTATTTCTGTGGTTCCTGTATTCCCATTCCGTCCAGATCTCTTCGTACCTCTTGGATCCAACATGATTTGGTTCTCTTGTTCACAAGAAACTGTATTATTTGTACATGATGTTTGAATCAACCGTCCATAGACTGGTTTGATGCAGCTCTGCATGGTACCCTATCCTGTTGTAACCTTTCCATTTCTACGTAACTGCTGCATCCTATATCTGCGCTAATCTGTTTGTCATATTCATACCTTGGTCATGCCAACTGAACAAGCCCTGGGTGTCTTAAGATGTGTCCTATCATTCTATCTCTTCTTCTCGTCAAAATTAGCCAAATCGATCTCCTCTCACTAATTCTATTCAGTGTCTCTTCGTTCGTGATTCGATCCATCCATCTCACCTTCAGCATTCTTCTGTAACACCACATTTTAAAAGGTTCTATTCTCTTTCTTTCTGAGCTAGCTATCGTCCATGTTTCACTTCCATAGAATGCCACGCTCCAAACGAAGGACTTCGGAAACATCTTTCTAATTTATTCCTATATCAATGTTCGAAGTACGCAAATTTAATCGAAACCGATTCAACCTATTAGGTCGAGTTACGGCGCGAAATCGGGAAGTTGTGGGTTCGGATCCCACTGGTGTCTGGCTGACCATTTTTGTTCTGTACTTAACATCCCTTCAATATTTGCTAAATGTACGTAACTCGACCGAATACGTTGAAAGTCGGTTTCGATTACAATGCGGTCGCAAATTTATTTTGTGCGTCTATATTTATAAAATAACATGTCCTGACTGACTTATTCATCATCGCGGAGCCAAAACTACTGAAAGTAAAGAAATGAAATTTTGGGGATACATTTATATTATAATGTAGTGCTCACTCAGGGAGGATTTTTTTATATTCCACAGCTAAAGGGGGTTAAAAGGGGGAGAGAATTTTTAAAATGAGTACATTTGTATCTCAAAAACTGCACAGTTTAAAGACGTGAAAAATGGTCTTTGGAATCTCCTTTTTAAAACAAAGGAACGTTTATTTCTGTTTTCGGGAAAGCCACTTAACGGAGTTGAAAATAAGTGAAAAAGGAGCTGAATTATTTTTGTGAGGATACTTATATCTCAACCTCCGTGGCTCAGACGGCAGCGCGTGGCCTCTCACCGCTTGATACCGTGGTTCAAATCCTGGTCATTCCATGCGAGATTTGTGCTGGACAAAGCGGAGGCGGGACAGGTTTTTCTCCGGGTACTCCGGTTTTCCCTGTCATCTTTCATTCCAGCAACACTCTCCATTCTCATTTCGTAGCATCTATCATTCATTGATATATCACTTTGGGAGCGGTGACCCCACCGTAATAATAGCCTACATATGATTAATTCATTACATCCCTGACCCGGTCACAGACTGGAAAACAGGTTGTAGGTTTTCATTTTCACTTATATCTCAAAAACTGAAGATGTTAGAGACGTTGTAATAGATATTTGAAATCTCTTTTTAAAATAAGGAAACACTTTTTTCTTCAACTTGAGAGAGGACTGCTTCTCACATGTAGAGTTCTATGTCGCATGTTCCAGAGTTAGCTCTGCCAGTAGCCTGGTCATCTTGGGCCCAAAAGGCAATACCAAAAACGTTGTTTACGAAGAGATACTGTGGTAAATGAAACGCAATTTTTTCAGTGAGTTTTTATTCTTTAGGAATTTTTAGATAATGCCTTAGTGCAGTATCGAGGAATGATTAATTTGATCAACTTACGAAGTCCTCGCGAATAAGCCGCGGTAAGAGCTAGTATTCATGTGTGTGTATCGGTACCCCGTTACGCACTATCATGTACTTCGCCTCCCTTGTGTATAGAACCCGTAAATGATCCTAGAAAATGCCGCTACACTCCTGACTACTAAACTAGGTTCAGGAGGTCACACGTATTTGTCACGAGAGGCGGTAGTCCCTCTCAGCCAGACACCATGAGTGTGTCAGTACATCGCCTGATGTAAGGTCACAGTCGCACAGCCTCTGAATGCATTTCCTACAGATAACACCACTTGGCACAGGAATGAAATGAATGTGTCATTCATATTAGTCAGCTTCAAGGTCGCTATCTGTATTTTACTTCTTAAAAATGTATCGTCCGCCTCTGTGGTGTAGTGGTTAGTGTGATTAGGTGCCACCCCCGGAGGGCCGAGTTCGATTCCCGGCTCTACCACGAAATACGAAATGTGGTACGAGGGCTGGAACGGGATCCACTAAGCCTCGGGAGATGAGGTCAGTAGAGGGGTTCGATTCCCTCATCAGCCATCCTAGAAGTAGCTTTCCGTGGTTTCCCACTTCTCTTCCAGGCAAATGCTGGGATGGTACCTAACTTAAGGCCACGGCCTCTTCCTCCCCTCTTCCTTGTCTATCCCTCCCGAACTTCCCATCCCCCCCCCACAAGGACCCTGTTCAGCGTAGCAGGTGAGCACCCCCCCCCCAGCGATGTACTGGTCCTCCTCCCCAGTTTAATCCCCCGACCCAAAGTCTCACGTTCCAGGACGCTGCCCTTGAGGTGATAGAGGTGGGATCCCTAGCTGAGTCCGAGGGAAAAATCCATCCCTGGATAAAACATGGAAAGAAAGAAAGAAAATGTATCTTCCTTAAGCTGAACCAGCTAGCTAGATGCTGCTATTTATAAACCAAATTGGAAAATTTTATACTAATCCAAGAGAAGAAATGGAAATTAATTGAGAAAGTAATCTAATTGTGAGGATTTTAAAAAAGTAAGTTTACTTGTATTCGCTACTTTTACTTTCTTTCTTTCTTTCTTTCTTTCTTTCTTTCTTTCTTTCTTCATCTGTTTAGCCCGCAGAATTTATTTTTCTCTCGGACTCAACGATGGATCCTACCTCTACCGCCTCAAGGGCATTGTCCTGGAGCGTGAGACTGTGGGTCGGCGGATACAACTGGGGAGGGGGACCAGTACCTCGCCCAGGTGGCCTCCCCTGCTATTCTGAACAGGGTCCTTGTGGGGGGATGGGAAGTTCGGAAGGGATATACAAGGAAGTGGGGAGGAGGAGGCCGTGGCCTTAAGTTAGGAACCATCCCGGCATTTCCCTGGAAGAGAAGTGGGAACCACGAAAAACCACTTCAAGGATTGCTGTGGGGGAGGGAATCTCCCAAGACTGAGTGAACCCCGTTCCATCCCTTGTAACACTTTTCAAATTTCGTGGCAGTAACGGGAATCGAAGCGTGGCCTCCGGGGGGTGGCAGCTAATCACACTAACCGCTACACCATAGAGGTGGGCTTCTTCTTGAAATAATACTGTAATCATTCCATCTTGCTGTTGTTTGGATCATCAGTCCATAGACTGCTTTGATGCAGCTCTCCGTGCCTAACTTTGGCATTTCTACGTAACTAATATATCTTAGGCCTACATCTACACTAATGTGCTTGTCATATTCACACCTTGGTCTACCCCTACCCCTACCCCTACCGTTCTTACCAACTACATTTCTCTCAAAAGCTAACTGCCGGGTTGAGTGGCTCAGACGGTTGAGGCGCTAGCCCTCTGACCCTAACTTGGCAGTTTCGATTCTGGCTCAGTCAGATGGTATTTGAAGGTATATAGATTTATTGGAATGTAAAAGAACTCCTGCGGGACTGAATTCCGGCACCTTGGCGTCTCCTAAAACCGTAAAAGTAGTTAGTAGGACGTAAAGCCACAGCTTACTCTGTTCAGAACAGCTATGAACAAACAACAGATCATGCTACTGATTGCCAACGTTCTGCGACGACATGGCACATGAAGAAGAAAGCCAATAACATTATTTATCAGTACTATTGAAATTTTGAAAAGGAGAATAGCCAAACTAAAGGCCTGCCTCATTCCTTTCTAGATTGCTGTTTCTTTCTTATTGTCCCCAAATCTTAACACTCCGGGCTGATTTTTGTAGAGGATGCAGATAATACTTTCTCGGTATCTGATCAAAACCACCTCCAGGATCTCAAATAGCTTCATCGAATCAAGTTTATCGAATACCTTTCTTAGAACTACGAATGTCATGTACGTGGGCTTATCCTCTCTAAGATCAGCCTTAAAGTATCGATTGATTCACGTGTTCTTACATTTCTTAGGAAGCTAAACTTATCTTCTCACTCACAATCAACTTGTAGATTCAATCAAAGCAATTAATTTTTGCTTTCTTCCGGCAAATTCTGTCCTACTCTTACCCGAACGGTTTGATTTATGTAAAGATTCTCTATGTCTTCCTTCTTTCCAATCTATTCCTTGTTTCTTCAGTATGCCCATCAATTTCTCCCATTGTACTCAATCGAATAATAATAATAATAATAATAATAATAATAATAATAATAATAATAATAATAATAATACCGGGAGGTACACCTCAACTCCGCACATTTAAAAGAAGCGCCTTAAGGAACGCTATCTTTCATACAACTCTTGAAACAACTAATGCATGAAGTTGGGACATTAATCAGATGAGGTCACTACTGAATAACTGAGAAATTTGTTATTTTAAAATTTCCTAAGCTGACTGGATTTCTTTGTTTTGTTTTGGTATACATCAAGAAGTTTGAACTTTTCTACCTAGATGTCTCTATAAAAAACCGAGGTCAGAAGGTGGAAGAATTAGTGATTTAAAGAAGTCTTGTGTTTATAGGTTTTCTCAACTAAATTGACTTTCATTTATTTTGGTACTTCAAGGTTTGCAACACTTCCTTCTCATCCCGCCAGCTTTTGAAGCTGGCCAATAACAAATTTTCTGTATTTATTTTTGTTCCAATCATAGGCTTCTTGTTGCTTTTTGTTCTGCCAATAAAAATGAGAGGGTGTGGCCGGATTTAGTACAGAACCTTCTCGAACCATCCCTTGGGATATATATACTGGGGCTTTTTCAAGCTACCTTGTCTTATTGGTCGTCGAAGTACTGAGTCTGTGTGTTAAGACAGGAGGCGGGGTGCCTCATCCTTCGGCAGGCAATGCATCAGCCCAGGTACTGGCCACCAATCTTCTATCTCTGTAGCTATCTCCGCAACTTGCCCGAGGGGAAGGTTCTAAGCTTTCTAAAATGTTAACTTCTTCCTTTTCATGTAAAATTTCATAAAGTCTTGAACTGTAAATCGGGGATATAAGAGTGCGTTACCCTCTCGAGTTCCCCTTCAATTTTACTTGAGGTGACTACGATTTTGTAACTGTTTCTTTTCCTGTAATGCATTAAATTAACCTTCCATTCTAGTCACCTCAGTAGCTTGGGATTAGCCTCTGCATCATCGGGCCGCGAGTCCAATTAGGGTTTTATACTTGGTTTTCAAGGAGCGCAAGTGTACGCCTCCATACGGTTTGTGTTTGGGCCAGTAATTAACCTGTTCTTCTTTTCCACGAAGGCCTAGTAGTTTGGGTAAAAGATACTCCTGTGTACAAAAATTGTAAATTGTAGGTTGGGCCTACAGAGGCCAGAAATTGTAAAAACAATTGTGTAATGTTGCCTTGAGTAGGCTGTAAGAAATTGGGAGCCAGTCTCCTTTGTTGAATTCGGAGAGCTTGTAAACTCTTTCTGGTTTTTGTGTAATACTGAGTGGTGCCTCTGGAAGGCTGTAATTTGTAACGATTGGAGCAAAGTGCTCTGGAACTTTGTATCGAAGTAAACGCTACGTTGGCGACATTGAAAATTTGTAAATTAGGGGCTTGAAGCCCAAAGGTGTTAAATTCCCTATTCTGGGGTATTCTATTCTTATATCAAAATTGTCATTGTACCTGATACACCGTTTTTAAGTTTGATTTTCTGAAATTGAAATCTTTATTTGAAAGTTTTAAAAGAATCTTTAATATTGTAGATAGACCCATTCAAGCCCACACCTTCTTTCACCTCTCTGTGATCCACGAGACCCCGGTAATAATAATAATAATAATAATAATAATAATAATAATAATAATGTCATTTGCTTTATATTTTGGAGACATCATCGTGCCGGAATTTAGTCCCGCAGGAGTTCTTTTATGTGCCAATAAATCTGCCGACATGAGGCTGACGTATGTGAGTACCTTCAAATACCACCGGACTGAGCCAGGATCGAACCTGCCAAGTTGGGGTCAGAAGACAAGCGCCTCAACCGTCTGAGCCACTCAGCCCGGCAGCAAAGCAATTAATTTGTAGTTTTGCGTGACGGTAGAGGACCTCCTAAGCCGGGCTGAGTGGCTCAGACGGTTAAGGCGCTGGCCTTCTGGCCCCAACTTGGCAGGTTCTATCCTGGCTCAGTCCGGTAGTATTTGAAGGTGCTCAAATACGTCAGCCTCGTGTCGGTAGATTTACTGGCACGTAAAAGAACTCCTGCGGGACTAAATTCCGGCACCTCGGCGTCTCCGAAAACCTTAAAAGAGTAGTTAGTGGGACGTAAAACAAATAACATTAATTAATTAATTATTACTTACGTTAAATTCAAACGACGGGAACACAACTTTCGTTTCAGAAAATCCAAATTCATTGGTCTGGGATCGAACCGCGAACGCGTTGGAGAGTATCGAGTGACGATGTCATTTGTCTATCACGCCTTCAACTATTTTCTTTTTCTTATCTCGAACGCTTCATTACTTCTTCACTACTGCAGTGATAACCTCCATCCTATGCCCTCGTGCGTAACTAACGTATTCAGGATGTCCCTTGAGTCCCCCAGGAGAATGTACAGTAGTCGTTATCGATAAGGACGGCTGGTCCGCAGCATGGCGTGACTCGGTGAGAACACGCGTGTCTCACGGCGCCTGCACGCGCGAGCTCAATCTCACAGATTTGGAAATATCAATACCACGGTAAACGCATGCGGCACTCCTCAGAGTGAAAGTAAAAGAACCGCGCGTGGAGTGGCTTTAGCCTCAAGTTTTGTTCACGAAGAGTCTCATTCCGCGCGTACAGTACCGGCCAAAAAGTTAACACCATAATTAAAGAAATTGAAATCTCACCTTCAAGCCAAATGCTTTACGAAAGAACCCTGTGAATTATTGTCTAAGCACTCATTTTTCACTACAGAAGCTTCGTCAGATTTTATGTAGTTGATGTGTTGTTTCGATGATCACTCAATAGATTGGTTTGATGCAACCCTCCATGCCACCCTACCTGTTTCTAATACATCCTACATCTATTGTAATCTGTTTCTAATATTCATGCCTTGTTCTACCTCTACCGTTCTTGCCCTTACACTCAATAACTAAGTGAACAAATCCTGGATGTCCTAAGTTGTGTTCTATTATTCTATCACATATTTCTTTCTTAATCTGTTTACCCACCAGGGTTATTTATTCCCTCGAGGGATGTCAACACTACCGGCTCAAGGGCAGTGTCCTGGAGCGTGAGACTGTAGGTCGTGGGATACAACTGCAAAGGAGGACCACTACCTCGCCCAGGCGGCCTCACCTTCCTATGCTGAACAGCGGGCTTGTCGGAGGATGGGAAGATTAGAAGGGATAGACAAGGAAGAGGGAAGGAGGTGGCCGTGGCTTTGAGTTTGGTACCATCCCGACATTTGCCTTGAGTAGAAGTGGGAAATCACGGAAATCCACTTCGAGGAATCGAGAACACCCCTCTACTCAGTTGACCTGCCGAGAATAAGTGGTCCCCGTTTCGGCCCTCGTACCAATTTTCACATCTCATGGCAGAGCCGGGAATCGAACCTGGACCTGCGGAGTTGGTAGCTAAACACACTAACGACTACACCACAGAGGCGGACCGTATCTCTCATTCTGATCAAATTTAGCCAAATAGTTATCTTCTCACCAATTCGATTCAGTATCTCTTCATTCATGAATCTATCTACATATCTCACTTTCAGCTCTCTTTCGTGAAACCACACTTCAAAAGCTTCCATTCTGTTTCTTTCTGTCTAGTTATCGTCCATGTTTCACTTCCATGCAATGCTATGCTCCAGACGGAAGTCTCAAAAATGTTTCCAATTCCCATATCAAGTTTCCGAACTGAACAAATGTTTTTTTTTTTTTGCAAAGGAAGGGCTTCCTTATTTGTACTATATTTGCTATTGGTTTTACGTCGCACCGACACCTTATTTGTACTAGTCTGCATGTTATGTCCTTAAATCTATCATCGTTAGCTATTCTATTATTTAATTAACGATAAAGATCTACTTCCTATAAGACTACTGTTTCGAGTGTCTGATGACATTTGGTATCTTTCTAACATTATTATTATTATTATTATTATTATTATTATTATTATTATTATTATTATTATTATTATTATTATTATTATTATTATTATTTTACATCGTTACGCCCTACTTAGGAGCTCGATTGAATCAGCTTAGCTGAAGTGTTGGCCTTCTTCTCCTCCCAAAATCTTTTCATCCTCTTCTCTCATCCTGGCTCTGGTGTTGGGTTTGTCTTTTGATTGTCGATTTTGGTTCTGAATTTATATCTGTCCTGTATAATGTCTTCTGAGATGTTGATTTCCTGGAGATCTGTTTCAATTTCACGAAGCCAGCTGCTCTTGGTTTCCGATGAAAGGACCAGGTTGAGAATTCCTTTAGTTAGTCTGTTACTGTTCATTCTGATAATGTATCCATAAAATTTCAATCGTCTTTTTCCGAATAAGTGTGAGATATTCTTTCAGAATGACAATATATATATTGGGGTGATTTTTCCCCCACATTCCCTTTATTCAAACTGGGAATGTTTCTCAACCTCTTCGGTTAGAGACCCGCCATCAATGATTAAAGTTTCTGAAGCAGGTTTGATTACTGTATTGTATTATAGTGTCTAAGTTTTGCTTTCCGAGATATTGATTTTTTATTTTACATGTTCCAAGTAATCCGGTAGGCTTTCTGTAACTTGGAAATTCTTTATTTATTTACTTCGCAGTTTAAACCAGTGGGCTGAATCATTTTTACCAAATATCTGAATTGGTTCACCTGAAAGATTTTGCCGAATTTAGTTATCATAGGTTGTCTATTATTACCTAATGACATTTGGTAGGATATATGATACATAGGTTTCTAACATTATTATTATTATTATTATTATTATTATTATTATTATTATTATTATTATTATTATTATTATTATTATTATTATTATTATTATTATTATTACCGGTATTGCTATTACCTGCCTGGCGTCAAGTCTGTATGGTCTGACACCGTGGTTAGCCGGTTCGAGTCGCGACGGTCGAAAAAGTCTCACGAGCAGAATGCTGGCCGGCAGGGCAGGAAAGATGGTGGTAGACAATTTCTAATTGCTGGATTAGCCTGGATTCAATTCCAAACCTCTCCGCAATGTTCACACGGAGTGAGAGCATATGACTCGTTGACGGTGATTCGTACGTCGGATGGAGTCGTTAAGCCTTTAGCAGACCCCTTTGTCATTCATTCGTTTCATCTCATTAACTCCTCTGATGAGGTAGGAGTCACGATGGGCATCCGGTCGTAAAACTCTCTACGAAGATTAATCTCACTCCATATGCGACCCCGTAGAGAAACGGGACAGTGGTTATTATTATTATTATTATTATTATTATTATTATTATTATTGTTCTTATTGTCTGGTCTTAGCCGAAGGTCCCAGGTTTGATTTCTGACCAGATCAGGTTTTTTTTACCTGGATATAAATAATTTATTAGGTGCGCTCGAAAGAGGATTACTTAACCTATTAAAAAGTTTACAAATTAGCAATTTTTATCTTCTCAGTTCAAAACTGTAGAGTTTTCCTTACTATATTCGCTCATTGATTTCACCCTTTTCGGACATTCCGTTATATGATATAAACTGCACTTCTGATCACAGAGGGTGCAAACGCATTCATTGTTTGGTTTATGAAAGGTGGTATTCCTGCAAATACGGTGATGAAAGCCATGTATGGCCAGCCTGGTAACATCATGTCTTTGCTCTTGACCTTCTTTAGTCCAGTTTCTGTCACATATAGCGCTTGTGCTGTAGAACTCCTCTTCTATCTTTTCTCTCTTCGCCTCTCTGTGTCGTTGAAGCCTCTGGCTTGATCTAGTAGCTGGCAAAGAGTGTTTTAATCGTATGTCTTCTATGAAGAAGGTTTCCCCTCATAAGAACATAAACTAGCCTAGAAGGGGGTGCCTTGCTCACACCCATAACTCTCTTCATGAAATAAGCCTTCACCTTCTCAATTTCCGTTAAGTCACTAAATGACAGCTTTTTCCATATTATTTCAATACCATAGGTGACTATTGGCTCTATTGCACTATGAAAGAGTTCTATCGCCGTATCAGTTGACAGCTGAGTCATATTTCTTATTTTATAAGCACCGAGCTCGATAGCTGCAGTCGCTTAAGTGCGGCCAGTATCCAGTAATCGGGAGATAGTGGGTTCGAGCCCCACTGTCGGCAGCCCTGAAGATGGTTTTCCGTGGTTTCCCATTTTCACACCAGTCAAATGCCGGGGCTGTACCTTAATTAAGGCCATGGCCGCTTCCTTCCAACTCCTAGGCCTTTCCTATCCCATCGTCGCCATAAGACATCTGTGTCGGTGCGACGTAAAGCAAATAGCAAAAAAAAAAAAAAAATGTATAAGTGGCTCTGATGGCCGCTGCGATTTTTTCTGAATATGTATCCTGAAGGAACTTCCTGTCGGTTGCATGGTGATTCTTAAGTACTTGTATTTCTTAGCAACTTGAAGCGGTACACCTTCTAACATTATATTGTCTTTTGCTGCTTGTTTCCCTCCTTTTCTGAATACAATTTGGACAGTTTTCTCCTTATTTATATTAAGATGATTCACCTCAGAACATTTCTCTAGTTCAGCTATTGCTGTTTGCACTTCTTCTTTGTTTGATGATCCAATCATCATGTCATCTGCATACATGATCAAAGTAGCCTTCGAATTATCCTTTATAATTGATTTAACATCTGCCGTTAGTATATTAAACAGAGTAGGACTGATAGGATCACCCTGCATGACACTGTTGGTTTGCCTTATTTTCCTTGATCTTATATCGTTGTTACTAATTTCAATATCTCATGATGTTTTGTATTATCAAGGTGAGTGGCTTTTACCTGGATATGAGGGCTAGTTTGAGGACAAACGCTGCCTACGTCACAAATGAGAAGCTGTCTGACGGTGATATAGTAATCCAGGTCTCGAAAGCCAAGAGGATTCGTCGCACTGATCACGCGTCACTTCACAATCTGCAGACCTTCGGGATGAGCAGCTGCCACGTTGTAGGCCAGGGCTGTATCCCCAAGACATTTCTTTGGTTTTGTCTGTACTGGTCCTTATTTGCATGTTTATATTTTCAAAGACGGGTTTCAGCGGGATACAATCCCCTGTTCATCTCACATTAGTTGCAGTTCGCTGAACGAGCTATCAGCGCCAGCCTCATCCCCATAGATAAACTCATTAAATAAAGCATATACTAGATTCTGTTGTGTTGAGGTGCAACCGAGATGATGTCATTTAATGCGAAACTCAGAGTAGTAAGCACCGGGTGTCCGCAATTAAACTGACCGTGTTCAGTGCGACACAGCGCAGTCTGTAATGATCGCAGAAGTCTGAAATTTCGTAGACATGCTAAATAAGCAATGCGCTCGCGAATTATGCCACAAAACAGATTAGTTCCGACTATTGCCACCAGGTGAAAATATGGCGCTGCAAGCAGTCAGAACTTGCAATTTTCCGCAACTCTGACGTCAGAATGTTCATCCGGAGGAATTGCGTTGTGTCAGTTCGTTAGTTGTTGTAGCAACAACCACTGCATTCAGCTTGCGTGACTGCTGTGATTTACAAGATCCTTCATTCTTGGTGTTAAGTGTACAGTGACGTCTGCACGTTATAGGGTCCTCCTTGTTCAACATGCAATTCCAGCATTACAAGAACGCAACTGTAAATAATAATAATGTTATTGTATTTACGACCCACTAACTACTTTTGACGGTTTCCGGAGACGCTGAGGTGCCGAAATTTTGTCCCGAAAGAGTTATTTTACGTGTCAATAAATCGACAGACACGAGGCTGACGTATCTAATACCAATGGACGGAGCGAGGATCGAACCTGCCAAGATGGAGTCAAAAGGCCAGCACCTCAACCGTCTGAGCCCGGCGAACGCAACTGTGACCACGCCGTTATATTTATGCAAGATGAAAAAACACCACATGTCACTCCCCAGGTGAAATATTTGCTGCGAAAAACCTTCAGTAACGACCGCATCATCTCTGGACATTTTCAAGTTGCGTAACCTTCAATATTACCCGACCTAAATCCATGTGACTTCTGGTTGCGGGGATATTTGAAGGATCGTATCTGTCAGGGACATATCCAGTCTTTGCCTGATCTAAAGGCTAGGATACAACGACATGCCCCTCTGATTTCCTTAGATATGCTGCCCTCAACTGTCGACCAAGCCGTGTTACGGATACAGCATGTTCTTGAGTTGAGAGGCCGTATCGAACAATGTTTATAAACATAAATCCCAATACCCGCTGCCCTGCTTTTCTCTGCGACCCTACCACTGCTTACAGCGCCATATTTTCGCCTGATGGCCATACTTGGAACTCTTATTTATTTATTCAGCTTCCGGACGAAACTACAGTATCTTAATGTCGGTCTATTTTCAGACCAACTTTGCTTTACGGGAGTGAAAGCTGGGTGGACTCAGGATTTCTTATTCATAAGTTAGAAGTAAGAGACATGAAAGTAGTGAGAATGATTGCTGGTACAAACAGGTGGGAACAATGGGAGGAGGGTACTCGGAATGAGCAGATAAAAGCTAAGTTAGGAATGAACCCGATGGATGAAGTTGTACGCATAAACCGGCTTCGGTGGTGGGGTCATGTAAGGCGAATGGAGGACGATAGGTTACCTAGGAGTATAATGGACTCTCTTGGAGGCTAAGAGAAGTAGAGGGAGACCAAAACGACGATGGTTAGACTCAGTTTCTAACGATTTAAAGATAAGAAGTATAGAACTAAGTGAGGCCACAGCACTAGTAGCAAATAGAGGATTGAGGCGACATTTAGTAAATTCCCAGAAGCTTGCAGACTGAACGCTGAAAGGTATAACGACTATAATGAGGATGTATGTATGTATGTATGTATGTATGTATGTCATAATTCGCGAGCGCATTGCTTGGTTAGTATATCTACGAAGTTTCAGACTCCTACGATCATTACAGCCCGTGCTGAGTCGCGCTGAACGCCGTCAGTGTAATTGTCAACACAAGCGTGCACTTCTCGGTAACTTTGGACCCAGTATGGACAGAAACAGAAACCATATTTCCCTTTACGAAAATCACATGATCATAAATATTCTCCCAATCATGGCCATCCATTAACGGCTGCTAATTTTATAAGACGTAGCCTGCACGGTTGCTAGGTAACATTGTCTGACCATCCATACCTTACATCACAGCCTATACGGTTGCTAGGTAACACTGTCTGACCATCCATCCATACCTTACATCACAGCCTGCACGGTTGCTAGGTAACACTGTCTGACCATCCATCCATACCTTACATCACAGTCTGCACGGTTGCCAGGTAACACTGTCTGACCTTCCATCCATACCTTACATCACAGCCTGCACGGCTGCCAGGTAACACTGTCTGGCCATCCATCCATACCTTACTCACAGCCTGCATGGTTGCCAGGTAACAGTGTCTGACCTTCCATTCATACCTTATATCACAGCCTGCATGGTTGCCAGGTAACAGTGTCTGACCTTCCATTCATACCTTATATCACAGCCTGCACGGTTGCTAGGTAACACTTTCTGACCTTCCATCCATACCTTACATCACAGCCTGCACAGTTGCTATGGTTACACATCCGTCACACATTTTGTCGCGTCACGTTACACAAATTTTCGGATGACTCCCAGCCCTAAGACATAGTTATGTCGAAATACGCAGTTTGTGATTATACCAAACTAATTAAGGAATCTTCTTCAAGTTAGAACATCACAAATTAAAGACAGTTGTCAATGCAGTCAGATGGGTCAACAACGCGTTCGAATTCTGAAGTAGTCCTGAATGCAGCGGGGCATGCACAGTACCAAATCATCGAGCATTTCTTGAACAAACGGCCCCACTCCGCGATGGGACATGGATCGTTAGTGGTAGACGTGGACGGCTGGAAATGTATATTTTAAGAAAGGTTCACGCATGCTCTATGCAGTTCAGTAGCGGTGATTGGGAATTAGGAGTGAGGGTGGGGGGAAAAGGATGTCACACTTGCATGGTGGCTTGACGGAACGATTCGAGACCTGTTCATCCACAGAAAGAACAGTACCCGCTTTGTGGGATATAGCGAGCAAGAGTGTGTGTGTGTGTGGCGGGGGGAGGGTGGCGTATACATAACAAAACTAAAAGAAGAAAGATACAAAATTGTAAATTTTTATGCTCTCTGAGCGAATTTCTACAGAGACGTAAAGATTGGCAGCTTACAAACTTAAGTGCAGTAATAATAGTTTTTGAGGTTTCACTTTCATCAAAGGAACAATATTTACACATGAATTACAAATAAATAGAACTACGGCGTGATTATATAATTACTAATAATTTAGTATTTGACTACAGTCCGCCTCTGTGGTGTAGTGTGATTAGCTGCCACCCCCGGAGGTCCGGGTTCGATTCCCGGCTCTGCCACGAAATTTGAAAAAGTGGTACGAGGGCTGGAACGGGGTCCACTCAGCCTCGGGAGGTCAACTGAGTAGAGGTGGGTTCGATTCCCACCTCAGCTATCCTGGAAATGGTTTTCCGTGGTTTCCCACTTCTCCTCCAGGCGAATGCCGGGATGGTACCTAACTTAAGGCCATGGCCGCTTCCTTCCCTCATCCTTACCTATCCCTTCCAATCTTCCCATCCCTCCACAAGGCCCCTGTTCAGGATAGCAGGTGAGGCCGCCTGGGCGAGGTACTGGTCATTCTCCCCAGTTGTATCCCCGACCAAGAGTCTGAAGTTCTAGGACACTGCCCTTGAGGCGGTATAGGTGGGCTCCCTAGAGGGTAAACAGATGATGATGATGATGATGATGATGATGATTTGACTACAAACTAACAAACACTAAAGGGATTGCGAGACTGACGAATGTGCGGGGCAAGCGAGTGAATCATACCTCAGTGTTTATGTCCTCGGCAAATAAATATACCCCTGCTACCCGTCCTCACAGCACAGAAAATGAAACGTCAAAATTGACTCACAGGCAGCCTAAATAGCGTCAGATCAAAATGTCTGCACACGATAGCATACGATTATTATTATTATTATTATTATTATTATTATTATTATTATTATTATTATTATTATGACCGCCTCCGTAGCATAACGGTTAGTGTTATTAGCTGCCGTCCTCGGGGGCCCGGGTTCGATTCCCGGTACTGCCAGAAATTTAAGAATGGCAGGAGGGCTGGTATGTGGTTCAAATGGTACATACAGCTCACCTCCATTGGGGGTGTACCTGAAAAGAGCTGCACCACCTCAGATGAGGACACGAGTTTACTTTTTACTGTGGCGCTATACAAATCGGTTAGCCGCGACGAACATTTTCCGCTAAAGGAAAGATTAGCAGACAAGACAAGAGAGCTTGCACAAATTGCTGTTTTTAATAATTCCTAGCTTCATCCGCCTGACATGAAATAAAAATGTAATGTTTTATTCACAAAGTTGTGGGGAGGGATTTCTCCCCCCCCCCCTCTCCCCCAGCCCTAATCACCACTACTGATGCAGTTCATGTCCGGGGAAGACGCTGGCCAGGTCATTCTGCGGATCCTACGTCCTTCCAGATAACCATTCACAGCTGCTATACGATTTGTCCTGTAGAGTAAGCCCATCTCCTACAGTCTCTGAAAAAACCACATATCACATAGAATGCTGTGTTCGTACAGTGAGACCGTCATGTGTCCTTGAATGTGAACCAGTGGTGTACAGAGGACGAACTTGATACCTGCCTAGAATAGTGCTGAATCTCCAAGCTGTTGGTGATGTTCTACTGAGAATGATTCATTTTACCGTTCTCTTTCCCTCCATATGCACAGAGAGTTGTCATCAGAGTGGAAACTAAATCGCACTTCATCGGTGAGCAACGGTCCGGATCATTGATCTCGTATACAAATCTGATGTGTTGCGAGCCTCCCTGTGAAGTTGCAGAAGCTGCAGAACGAGTGAAGGAGATGCGTATAGTGATCCATTTCCTTCTGGGAAAAATACGGGAGCTGTCAACATTCACACAGGAGTAAGTATACGAAGAGAAATGATGTCTGCCCAACAAGTACAGAATTGTCCTTCCATTTGCAGAGGGTCGAACGATTGTGACTCCCGGTTTCAACAAGGCGGGTTCGAGTAACTCTGAGTTTCTTAATTTCGGGTTAATATTTTAACTCGTGACTCCATGTGAGATTTGTGCTGGACAAAGCGGAGGCGGGACAGGTTTTTCTCCGAGTACTCCGGTTTTCCCTGTCATCTTTCATTCCAGCAACACTCTCCATTCTCATTTCATAGCATTTATCACTCATTAATTAATCACCTTGGGAGTGGCGACCCCATTGTAATAACAGCCTATATAAGTTTCATTCATTACATCCCTGACCCGGTCAAAGACTGGAAAACAGGTTGTAGGTTTTCATTTTCATTTTAACTCGTTCCTGCGAGTCACGCTTTTTATCGAGCTGTTTCGGCAGAAGATTAACTAACAGAGTAGTAACACTTGCCGGAAACAGATACTGTACGAATCAAGAAGGCTGTAAATGAAAATTAGAGGTTACGAAGACACTTCTCGAGCGGTTCCTTTCTTAGCGGTATTTTGTTTTCTTCCACAATTCCTTTCCAGCTGTATTATTGTTTCATAATTGGCTTGATATGGAAGAGATTTAGAAGAGGCACAGGGATACAAATGATTTTGCTGGAGATGAGGACATTACTCACTGAGATAGTCTCCAAATAACCCAGTTCGATAGGTGCAGTCGCTTAAATGTGACCAGTACCGGCAGCCAAGAAGATGGTATTCCATGGTTTCCCATTTTCATACCAGGCAAATTCTGGGGATGTACCTTAAGTAAGGCCACGGCCACTTCCTTCCCACTCCTAACCCTTTCCTGTCCCATCATCGTTATAACACCTATCTGTATCGGTGCGACCTAAAGCAAATAGCAAAGTTTCCAAACATCAAAGCGTTAGTACTGCAAAAAGAATGATGGTGTGAAATTAAAAGAAAAATAGGACACATGGGAAAATTTACAGGGACATTTAATAGCTTTACCCAAGTGACAATGCGAACTGGCAAGCAACATATTTATTTATTTATTTATTTATTTATCTATTTATCTATTTATCTATTTATCTATTTATTTATTTATTTATTTATTATTACTTTATTTTTTTACAAATTGTTTTACGTCGCATCGACACAGATTCGTAATTATATACGTTTATGAACCTAGACAAATATTGGTACAATACGGTAAGAAACTCAGCTATAATAATAATAATAATAATAATAATATTATTATTAATAATAATAATAATAATAATAATAATAATAATAATAATAATAATACTATCTTTACATACGCAGTACTTAAACATGTTTGTGTCTCTTCGTGTAGAAATCAGTAAAGCACAAAAATAAGCATGCCAGATGGATGGTGCATTTGTGCAGTTTGGGGTTGATCGACTCGAACCTTGTGTTATACAGTTTTAACTATGAATCAGTCTATTAATTCTATTTCATCATCAAGGACAGTTAGTTTTAACTCCAGCTTAATTCTGGGGTTAAGTTAACACCTATGTTTGTCTAGGTTAAACTTTAACTTGAGGCTAAAAAAAAACGGCCGCTTTAAATCATATGTTGGACGCAAAGTTGCTTTGTTCAGATATGTCCCTAATAAGCCCGAATCCTGTCTGATTTTTCCTATCGACACTGGAAACTCTTCATGTTGAAAATTACTGTCAGATGCGCTAAATACGTGCTTGAGTTGAATTAACGGTGGTTGTTGTTGTTGTTGCAGGATTTTCTTTTTTCGATTTTTATGTCGGTGTTTTTCGTTGTGTCCTTGTTATCGTGTTATCGTGTCTTGTTGATTCACGTATCCTGTGCGCAGTTCTAAAATGTGACGAGAAAGAAGTCGCTCACACAGTGATATTTTCTGGAGTGAGTATTTTTTGTCCGCCTCTGTGGTGCAGTGGTTCGCCTGATTAGCTGCCACCCCTGGAGGCTTGGGTTCAATTCCCGGCTCTGCCACGAAATTTGAAAAGTGGTAGGAGGACTGGAATGGGGTCCACTCAGCGTCGAGAGGTCAAATTTCGTGGCAGAGCCGGGAATCGAACCCGGGCCTCTGGAGGTGGCAACTAATCACAATAACCACTAAGCAACAGAGGCGGAAGAAAAATAACACACATTTAAATATAATACATTCATAACACTTATTCTGAAACCCATTTGTAATTTTTCACTCAACATACCACCCTTGCGTCCACTAACTTGATAAGAAACATTCGTGAATTAATTCGTTAGTATAACAAGGGAATGTGTCCCAATTTTCATTCCAAAAGTCTTGTATACACAACATGATCAAATTACTGTGACTGGTGTATTTTATTGTAACACAAAAACAAAAATTACGGTAACTGGAAGCAGGTATTTGTTAAAAACAGTGAATATTGGTAGTGACTTTTGTCAAACAGGGAAACATCATCTCAATCAAATTGAATAACCCAGTCACCGTAGAGCGGCTAGCCTCGTCTTTGTTTTAGACTTATTTACACGAAGGGAGTGTGGACGGCGGGAAAATTAATTAAATATCCCTTAAGGACACACGGCACAGTTGGGAATAGAACCATCCACAACAATACAAGTTTTTATTATGTCGCCTTATTCCCTTCCTGTTACACATAAAACACTCAGATTTTACACATGCACAATGTATTTCATCTTTAATCCAAAAAAGTATGGCATGGTTTATACGTTCGTTTCCAGAAAAATATGTTTAAATTTCATGTATAAAATATTAATTTTATTGTATTTTTATTGTATACCTTTCGCCCAGAGAGAGAAATTAAACATACCAATAATTTATAGATTATTTATATACTAAGTGATATATTATATTAATTTTTCTAACTTGATCATTAAAAAATTATTAAACTTGACCACCATATTTTAATAATTTTATAGTATTTTTCTGACCAGCAATTTACTTATTTTAAATATATCTTCCACCTTTTATATGGATACCGTCCCTGTGGATACTCTGAACAAATATTACTTCAATTGGTTCAGCGGTTTCAGAGAAAAACGTACCTTTAGAGAAAAATACATTTAAAATATTTCAGATATGAAATTACATTTTTTGGGAATGAATGCATAAAGCATGTCATATTTTATTTTGTTTTGGATTAAAGAAGAGTTATATAATGTATGCGTACAGTTTGAGTTTTTTACGTGTAATTATTTTTCCTCGAATGTCCGAAGACGAGATCTTTATAGGCCACAAAATGGAGAGTTTTATTTGTCTTTTTTTGCATTTTAGGCGCTTTTTGTATTACTACACCTGTTTTAGTCCTCTTATAAGTCTTAACGTCTTTTTTTTGCGATTTCGCAATTTAACGACTACAATTTTATTGCCCATTCACAGTTCGAATCATCATTAATTCACCTATGACCTCTTAAACATCGTTTCTCTACCACATACATATATTTGAACCATATCTGAAAAGAGAGAAATTGAAATGAAACTAATGCTTGGAAACACCACGCGTAGCAAATTATGTGCAACATAAGTGAAAAATTGAAAGGAGAACATTTTTATGTGAGTGTATTGGAAGAGGAATGTCTCACTTGCTTCAAATATGAACCCTTAACATCCGATGTTACGCAATGTGCTTTCTGAAAACCGTTGATTCTTCTTCACGTAAGAAATTAGAGATGACTATTGTGATATACTGCGAAGCCAACTGAGGTAAGATCTCCTAATTCCAATTTCTATAACCCTAGTGCGGTTAAACCAAATATCATTCCAGATATACTAGTTTCAAATTTTTCTCCGAGGATGCCCATCGCGAGTTCATTGAATTCGTTTTAGGTGGAAGAAATATAACAAACACAGAATTCCTTTTTTTTTAAATTATGTTTATCTAAAAACATATCATGTCTGAAATAAGAAGTTTTTCACTCATATATTTTTGGACTGTATGTTTCATTCCGTCCGTCTCTGTGGTGCAGTGGTTAGCGTGATTAGCTGCTATCCCTGGAGACCCGGATTCGATTCCCGGCTCTGCCATGAAATTTTAAAAGTGGTATGAGTGCTGGAACGGGATCCACTCAGCCTCGAGAGGTCAACTGAGTAGAGGAGGGTTCGATTCCCACCTCAGCCATCCTCGAAGTGGTTTTCCGTGGTTTCCCACTTCTCCGCCAGGAAAATGCCGGGATGGTACCAAACTTAAGGCCACGGTCGCTTCCCTCCCCCTTTCTTGCCTGTCCCTTCCAATCTTCCCATCCCTCCACAAGGCTTCTATTCAGCATAGCAGGTGAGGCTGCCTGGTGGAGGCACTGGTCCTCCTCCCCAGTTTTATGCCCCGACACAATGTCTCGCGCTCCAGGACACTTCCCTTGAGGCGGTAGAGGAGGGATCGCTGAGCCTACCCTAGAGGGTAAACAGATTAAGAAAGAATGTTGCATTTTTGAACATTATATTCCTTAATTAAATATATAATTAAAAATCATGAATGAATTTGGATCACATTTTTACATCCTTTTGCCAGTTTATATTTGATATCTTTAGGTAATTTATAGGTCCTCGTAATAATACAGAAAACCATTAACGTAGCATCATAAAAACTTATTTTTTGCGCTTAGTTCTATTCCAAACACTAGCACGTGTCCTTAAATAAAATTGCATAGAGAAATATAACAAAATATTTTCGTATTCTTAGTTATTAAATTCTGTGTATATGTAATTGTTATTACAATATTCCAGAGGGTTGAGGAGCTGGCCTTCTGAACCCAATCTGACAGGTTCGATTCTGGCTCAGTTAGGTGATGTTTCAAGGTGCTCAAATACAGTCAGCCTCGTGTCAGTAGATTTACAGGCACGTAAAGCAACGCTTGCGAGACTAACTCCCAGCACCTTGGCGTCTCCGAAAACCGTACAAGTTGTCAGTGGGACGTAAAGACAATAACATTATTATTATTATTATTATTATTATTATTATTATTATTATTATTATTATTATTATTATTATTATTATTGATTCGTTATGCCCAACTAAGGAGTGAGTGTGAACTTTTCAACACAACGTTTCTTCTTGCCTTCCCAAAATCTCTTCATCCTTTCGCTATGTTTCTTTTTGCGTTCTTCCGTCCATCTTGTAGCTTGTCTTTTTGCCTCATCAGCAAATGATATTTCTGAGTTATTTTCTGTCTTGCATGATTTCTTCATTTATACCAAATTCCTGAAGATCTTTGTTTGTAAGCCAGTTGTGACTTTTTTAGAGATACTGCGAGATTTCTTGTTAGGCTATTCTTATCCAACGTGATCAGGTGACCATAGAACTTTTATCTTCTTTCTCTAATAGTGTCTGTGATTTTTTCTGTTGCTTGATAGATTTCCTGCGATTTCCTTTTCATCACAACGCCATTTTCGCATTTAGGTCCTAGAATTTTCCTGAGAATTATCCTCTCTTGTCTTCCGATGATTTTTATTTGTGATCTACCACCAACTGTCAGAGTTTCTGATGCATAAAGTGCTTTTGAATTGACAACCGTGTTGTAGTGTCGTAATTTTGAGTTTTGGGATATAGATTTTTTATTGTATCTGCTCCAGACAATTTTGTATTAGCCTATTATTATTATTATTATTATTATTATTATTATTATTATTATTATTATTATTATTATTATTATTATTATTGTACCGGGAGGTACACCTCTACGCCGCAAGTTTAAATATTGCGCCAATAAGTACTCCTCTACAGAAGAAACTCTGAACTTTAAAAACTGTATCAACTCATAAGTTTTCTCAGAAGATGTAACTACCGTAAATTTTGTGATTACGAAGTTGTTAGTACTGTGTGGAGTTCAACTTGTTTTGTCTTCTATTGATCAAGAAGTGTGGACATTCTCTGATAGATGTCTCTACAAAAAAACTAAGACCATGCACCCTGGTGCGAAGTGGAAGAACTTTATTTGAAGAAATTTTGTATTCAAAAGTTTGTTCTTTACTAAATTTCGTTCTTTCATTTGTGGGTTGGCAATATAAATCTTTTCTTTCCGCCAGTTTTGAACTTAGCCAATCCAGAATTTCTGTAACTAATTATTGACCAATCATGTATTTCTTCTTCGACTTTGAGTGTATTTTCAAGACGGACGTATAAAGAAAGAGGGTGTGGCCTGATTATTCATGAAAGGTCTCGAATCTTCCACGAGGGTATAAAACTGCTGATTTTCTTGTCTCTGGGCCACTCGAACAACATCTAGCATACTGTATGGAAGTGTAGCAGGAGGCGGGAAGCGCCTCTTTCATCCGGCAGCAGCTCTTCAACAAGGTAATGGCCGCTTAACATCTTTATTTCTTGCTAGCTCAGCAGTTTAATCCGCGGGGTAGATCCGAAACCTTGATTATGTAACCTATCTTCGAACATGTAAATTGCCGTCACTTTAGTAAATCTTCATATATCTTTAACTGTAAATCGTGGATAGAGAGTGATTTACCCTCTCGAGCTCCCCTTCATTTTGAATTTGATGTGACTACGTTTTTGTAACCGTTCTTCTACTCTTCCTTAATGTGTTAAATTTATTCTGTATACGAGTCACCTCCATAGTTTGGGAATAGCCCCTGTTTCATCGGCCTAGTGCCTCTTAGGTTTTAAGAAGTTTCATGTAGGAATGCAGATTCACGCCTCCATTCAGTTTTGCATTTTGGGCCGTTAACTTAACCTATTATTTACCTACTAAGGCCCAGTAGGTTGGGTACAAGATACCCCTGTTTCATTGTAAGTGGTGCCTTGATGGCAATCTTGTGTAAAAGTCTGGTATTGCCTTTAATAGGCTTGAAAAATTGAGAGCGGGTCAGCTCTTTCTAGTATCTGGATATGTGCCTCTAGGAGGCCTGCCATTGCTAGGTGGGAGCAAGTGCTCCATGCTATCAGGGGTTTTCTGCCCTTTGATAAATATGTGGTTGTGAGCCGAGAGCTCAGGAATTGTAAAAAGTGGGGCTCGAAGCCCAGATCGTTAATTTGTCTCTCCTGGTATTGTACCTGATAATTTGTTGACTTGTTGTTATTTGTTGAATGTTCCAATTCTATGTGAAAATTATTAAGTTTTGCTTTTTTTTCGAAAATATAACCTTTAATGCAATTGTAATCAATATCTCAGCTTTGTAGTTAGACCCATTCCAGCCCGCACCTTCCTTCACCTCTGCTGTTCCACGGGTACCCCCGTAAAAATTATTATTATTATTATTATTATTATTATTATTATTATTATTATTATTATTATTATTATTATTATTCTTTCGAATGGGCCACCAGAGGACCACGTGCCAATTTCAATTCCTTCTTCTTTGTTCTTTCCTTTTCTTCCAGTACGCTTTCATCTGTTCACTATGTTTCTTCTTTCTGTCTTCAGACCACTTTGAACCAGTCTTTTTTACTTTCCTACCTTGGAATCCTTCTATTTTCAATACTTTTTCCCGAAAGCCTTCTCTATTATTTATTTCTTCTGTTGTTATATTGTTTTTTTCTAAATCCTTTCTTACTTCATTGACCCAGCTGGTCGTTGTTTTCTTACCCCACAAATATCTGAAAATCTTACCGGTTAATCTACTATCTTGCATTCGATATAAATGTCCAAAAAACATAAGTCTCTTTTTCCTCATTACATCTGATATATTTTCTATTTTTTGATATATTTCAGCATTACTTCGTAATTTCCAACCTTCTGCTGTGTTTTGTGGGCCTAATATTTTCCTCATGATTCGCCTTTCTAGTATTTCTAGTTTATCTTAATTATAGTTTAATGCCAGACATTCGCTTGCATATAGGCATTCTGACTTCACTACTGTGTTGTAATGCCTTATTATTATTATTATTATTATTATTATTATTATTATTATTATTATTATTATTATTATTATTATTATTCGCCTTTGGTAGCAAAACCGAGTATTTATACTCTTCTTGTATGGACTAGAACAATTTTGTTAGTTTTATTGACCTGTCGCAATCTCATCCTTGGCTATGACAATATGAAAGTGACTGAGGTATGAGCGATGCTAGTAATACCATTCCTTACGCAGCCGGTCCCTGTTACGAATGGTATGAAAATGTCGCTCATACGGCCGGTTGCTGCATGCATTTCAGTGGGCTTGGCAGGCAAATATGTAATAGCAACTTCTGGCTCAGTGAGGAAAGCAACGGGAAACTACCTCGCTCATTATTTCACTAGTACGCCTCTTCAGTGACGCCTGGGGCTGATGGCGGAGCTGTTGAGTATCAAACCAGCCTCCGGGCTGAGCACTCAACATACACTTACATTATTACAATATTTGTAATGAATTGGACAAATTGTGATATTTCCGCATATCATAATGGGGGTATTAAAGTTCGTGGTACAATCACCTAAATTATGGTGTAACAAAACCAGACCCTGCGACCTTGGCCTCCCAAATGACCACTGCTCCGCCTGAAGGCCTTGCAGATTACGAGGTGTGGAACGTTATTTCTGGCTTTCTAGACCGGAACCGCTATCACAACATCAGATAGCTCCTCAATTGTAACCACGTGGGCTGAGTAGACCTCGAAAAAGCCCTCAGATCCAGGTAAAAATTCCTGACCTGCCTGAAAATCGTACCAGTGGCCTCCGGGTAAGAGGCACGCACGCTACTCATGCACTAGAGGGCCGGCTAAATCGTACACCTATGTTCATAAGAAACAGAATACCTTCAAAGACTAGAGATAGGAAGTTCATATTCACAGGACACGTTCTGCAGAAACGATTAGCATTTCAGTCACCTAGGCTCAACATGCATCCTGTTGCCGAGTTGGCACTGGATCCTCCATGGGCACTGATAACTTGTTCCATGCGTGATGATATCGACGCGTGTAAGGCGCGAGTGGCGTCCTGGTATATAGCCATCCATGCTGCATTCACCTGGGTCCACAGTTCATCTTTGGTGGTTGGCTTTGAATCACAGCGCCGCACCCGCCGTTTCACCATGCCCCACACATTTTCGATTGGGTCAAGTCCGGTGATCGGGAGGGCCAGGTCAACAGTGTGACACCTTGTGACAACAAGACACCACGTGTTCGTGCAGCAACATGTGGTCGCGCATTGTCCTGCTGAAATATGGCGTCTGGGGTGTCGTGAAAAAACGGTACGGCTACGAGTCGCAGGAGGTCATTCACGTACGTCACATTGGTGCCTCGGACACGCACAAACTGTGATTTGTGGTTGTACCCGATAGCATACCACGCCATAAGGCCTTGAGTTGGCGCTGTATGGCTTGTGCGAATCCAGTCAATGTGATGCCTCTCCCCCTGTCTGCGGCAAACCAAAGTGTGGCCATCATTTTCAAACAAACAGAGCCTGGATTCGTCCGAAAACACTATCTGCTGCCATTACTGTCCCCAATAACATCGTTCTATACACCATTGCAGTCTGACATGTTTATGCACATTAGGCGAAAGAGGCGGAGAAGGGGACGACGCGTCAGTAACCCAGACCTTAATAAATGGCGACGGACTGTCACTCCTCATAGTGTACGATGTGTTACACTGTTCCACTGCTGCGCTAGAGCCGAGGAGAACGCAGATTTGTCCTGCAATGACATTCGGAAGAGGTGTCGATCTTCTTGGGGGGTGGTCTGGGTCGTGTGGCCAGACCCATCTGTTCGTGTTCTACTGCTTTCTGTGAACAATTCTATACACACCCGTTGCGCTGCCGACACACTTCGTCCCACACGAGCAGCGATTTCCCGGATGGATGCATCACATTCTCTCATGCCAATAATGCGTCTTCCTTAAAAATCACTAATTTGACAATACGGTTCTCGCATACGTCTACACGTGCATCCTGCACGTCTGCTCAAGTCACACTGATCCATTACCTTCGGTTTAAAGCGACAACGAGAGCCGCAGTCACATTTTACCAGTCGGCAGTGGTGCGCCAAAATATCGATGTGGGCCCTGAACCTGAGGCCCGATATGATTCAAATGCAAAACATTTCTTCAGAACATACTAATACACATGTCCTGTGAATATAAACTTCCTATCTCTAGTAGGTCTGGTGTTTATGAACATGAGTGTAGTATACCGACCATAATTATAGTACGGTTGGCGTCACTGCCGTGGAGAAGAAACGAGAGAGTTAAGCGTAGTTGTGAGCTTGCATTCAGGAGATAGTGGATTAGAACCCAACTGCCGGTAGCCCTGAAGGGGGTTTTGCGTGGTTTTCCATTCTTACACGAGGAAAATGCTAGGACTGTACCTTAATTAAGTCCTCCCCCATCCTATCCTTTTCCCATCCCATCGTCGCCAAAAATTCTGTCTGTTTCGGTACGAACTACAGCAACTTTTAAACAAATCAAAAAGAAATGTGTGCTGAAAAGTTCGTGTTATCTTTTCTTGGTTTTTTTCAACTGTTGAATTCATCAGTCTGCCGAATCTACTTTTAAATATGAGGAGCGATCAAAAAGTTCGACGGCCGTACAGTGCTGAAACGGGATGTCAATCAGGCAAAATCGCATTAAGGCACTCATCCCAGCGACACACCAGGTTGAAAATCACCGTGTAATGAAACACCGTTTCCTGATGCGTAAAGAAATCCGTAACCGCTTACTGCACATTCTCGACCAACAGGAAGCGTCGACCCTCAAAGCGGTACCGAAACTGATGTCGAGATCCATTGCTTGCGCTCGAATGGTTAAGCGGCGCTCCGCCCTAATCACCTCATCCACCACCCACTTGTTGTCAGTAATGAATGAGGTTGACTTCCCAGACCGCGACTCGCACGGAACTTGGTGCACTATTCCAAAATGCCGGTTTATGACAGACATATTTCCCCATATACAGTCTTCATTCTCCGTTTTTTTGTCCTTCGGCAGCCAAAAACAGAATAACAGCACGTTGGTCCTGTTTGGACGTATATGGTAATAACGTCACCATAGTTCACGTGGACACATTTAGCGCACACACCTCGGCAAGAGACGATCGCCACACTAACCCATTTGCCTACATATCCGTGCTTATATACCCGCATCGGAGTCGTGCTACGCTGCATGTCCGCTGAATCAAAGCCCTCAAACGGAAATTTCTTGATCACGCCTTATAAATAAATGCATAAACTACCGGAAAGAGAAAACAGAAATATACCTGAAAAAGAAGAAAAATTTAATTAACTGTGTCGAAACTAAAAAGGGATATAACGAAAATGTTAAAGTGAAAAATATACAATTAGTTTTAAAAACAGATGGTAGAAAGGAAAAATAATATTAAGACTGTATTAAAAGTTTAGCACCGAGCTCGATAGCTGCAGTCGCTTAAGTGCGGCCAGTATCCAGTATTCGGGAGATCGTGGGTTCGAGCCCCACTGTCGGCAGCCCTGAAGATGGTTTTCCGTGGTTTCCCATTTTCACACCAGGCAAATGCTGGGGCTGTACCTTAATTAAGGCCACGGCCGCTTCTTTCCCGCTCCTAGCCCCTTCCTGCCTCATCGTCGCCATAAGACCTATCTGTGTCGGCGCGACGTAAAGCAAATAACAAAAAAAAAAAAAAAAGTTTAGCATAATATTAACCGAACGATTTGGCCGTACGGTTAGGGTCACGCAGTGGTTAGCTTGCATTTGGGAAATATGGGTTCGAATCCCATGGTCAGCAGCCTGAAGATGGGTTTTCATGATTCCTGATTTTCGTACCATGCACATGCTGGGGCTGTACTCTAATTAAGGCCACGGCCGCTACCTTCTCAATCCTAGACTCTTCCCATCCTTCCGTTGCCGAAAACCTTCGATGTGTCAGTACAACGTTAATAAGGAGCAAAAAGAAATATTCAAATTGTGGATATAAACAAGTAGCGGCATTAGTGACAAGAAATGGAAAGTAAAATAACAGTAAACAGCTGATATCCTGTGTGGAGGGGAAGTAGTACAATAGAGTCTCGATTATCCGAGTCTCGACTAAGCAAGGTTCCGCGTTATCCGAGTCCAGACAAAAAAATAATATATATCGCGTTTCCATCAGCGCCAAACAATTCAGTGTAACAGTGTTCGAGTCTAACAACTCTCTTCCATGCGGTATCAGACTGAACACGCACATAATGATTGCAATGATTCGCGGCTTCAATTGACATACTACAATCACTATATTGCCTGTCGATCATACGAATCCAAAAAGAAATCTTGAGAGTTCATAACAACCTGATTTTTTCCATTTCGTTAAATTCAATGAGTAAAGAGTGTTAACCCATTTGTAATCAAAACACAGTTCTTTGTTTTCATCCGACTTTTTAATTTCATTAACTCGGATAACAGCCATTCTACTGTGTACATTTATTCTTAACTCGAATTTTCGATGGTTTGTTCTCTTTCAACGAGTTTGTCTAATATTTCTAATCCAAACAAATTCTTCAGTAATCATCCGTTTTATCAGAGTTTTTACTTACCGTATATTAACTCGGATAATCGAGGTTCAACTTAATGTATTTTTCTATACATCGAATTTTCCATGATTTGTTCATTTTATTTAGTTCAATGACTACGAAGTTACTCTAGTTTTCTAATCAAAACACAGAGTTTCAGCAACCAACCCTTTTATCGAAGTGTTTACTTACATTAACTCGGGTAGTCAAGATTCTACAGTATGAATTTTCCACGATTTGTTCATTTTATTGCCGGACTGAATGGCACAGACAGTAGAGGCACTGGCCTTTTGACCCCAACTTGGCAGGTTCGATCCTGGCTCAGACCGGTGGTATTTGAAGATGCTGAAATACAACAGCCTCGAGTCGGTAGATTTCCTGGCACGTAAAATAACTCCTGCGGGACTAGTTTCCGGCACCTCGGCGTCTCAGAAAACCGTAAAAGTATTATGTTCATTTTATTTAGTTCAATGAGTTTGTCCCATTTCTAATCAATACACAGTTTTTCAGTAATCATCCATTTCGTCCGAGTGTTAAATTGCATTAACTTGAATGATCTAGATTATACTGCATTTATCTATGTCTCGAATTATTGATGGTTTGTTCATTTTATATTGTGCACTGAGTAAAGAGTATGTCTAATTTCTAATCATAACACAATTTTCAGTAACTATCCGTTTTATCCGAGTTTTTGCTTACACTAACTCGGATAATCGAGATTCAACTGTACGCATTTTTAAATATCTCGTACTTTCGATAACTCGAAGTAATTTCAGCCTACATGAGCACTTCGAGATATCGAAGTTCGACTGAATGGGATGCACGTTTATTCTCTCCGTTAAAGAGGAGGCAATGTAGAATAATGGGGGGGGGGTTATGTTCGTGGTAAATATTTGAATAAGAGTCACGTGTCCGCTAGAGCGATGAAGACCAATGCGAGTAGCTAGAGACACCTGCTGAAAACTCAGGGAACTAGTAGTAAAGTTAAAATGCATAGTCTGCAGTAGGGAAGTTCATGATACGTTTTGAAAGATTTATATCGAACTCACCTGTATCACGAATATAGAACTATTTACTCTACTTCCATTTTTCATTTTTCTTTCTTTAACCTATGTGGCTATCAATCGTTTCCACTTTGGTGAGGTTACCTTTTGTGATTCGCAAAAGGAATTTGAATTTAATTGTATGGCACGAGAAAGTGTTACTGAACTCTGATTACCAAAGCAAACAATCTGTCCTGGATTGCGGCTTCATGCACTGGCCATCGATCCGGTCGCCTAACAAATGACTTCAATATGCAATAACTCCGGACAAAATAAACACATAAATCAGCAATACGAGCGTCCACATTAATGTATCCACGCAGACACATACACACACATCGTATTTGTTGAGTATATTAGGGATATAAATAATAACGGGGAAATTAACGCTTATAAAATGAATCTGATAAACAATGCACCGCAACTCAAAATACCATTTATTAGAACCTCGCTTTTGGGGAAAACAAACAATTGGGTACGGACAAATTTTGAGTTGAAAATTAATAAAGCGGTACCAAACATATCAACAGACACTACAAGGCAACATTGCGGAACGTGGTACTGTGCGCGACCGAGACGATGAACTAGGAAGGCATGGGGCAGAGCAACTGGAGGGAGAAGAAAGAAACATTCTGAGGAAGATACTGGGACCAGATGGAGGAGTGGAAAGATGGGAACGAAAATCAAGGGATGAACTGTACCGAAACATGAGAAAGATCTCCGAAGAAATAAGACTCAAAAGAGCAAGATTTGCTGGACATGTTATCAGGATGGACGTGGAAGAGTGTGGGAGACAACGGGTAGGACGAGAGTAAAGACAGGTTGTCTAGACTGAGATGGAGATCAAGAGGGAAGGGACAGAGAACTGGAGAAATAAATAGACACCAACCAATATGCCAGAGCTCAATGACAGAGAAAGGTACAGGGATAGGATAGAGAAATGCCAATGGAGGAGACAAGATGAGAGGATACTGAGAATATCAGTTGAAGAACGAGAGAGAAGAGATTCTTCGAGAAGACGAAAACCCAAACCATGACAAAGCTGTCCGTGGTCCTACAGAGGACGTAACGAAAGAAAAAGGAAGAGAAGAAGAAGAAGAAGAAGAAGAAGAAGAAGAAGAAGAAGAAGAAAGCGATACCCAAGAGGAAAGAAAAATAGTTCAAACTCGCAAAAGGATTTACTTCGGGACTGAGGTAGCAACATCGAGCCCGTATGGCACGTCTTCCACTTAACAGGGTGGGGTTCCTCGACTGACCCTTTCCTATCCTATCTTCGTTGATTGACTCTTGCCCTCCTCGTGTTGGTGGGGGATGTATAATATCTGCTGGGAACGTAAGTCCGCTCGTAATGTTATGCCTGGGTAGACACCAACCCGCTCTACACAGCGATAACACAAGTGTCCCTGCACTGCAATGGCTAGGAGTTCAGTCGGCAACTTGCCCGCCCACAACGTCAAGTGACTATGCATACCTTCCAGGCGTCCTAAATGGCAATACGGGGAATTTTGTCCCCACCAGATACATCCACGGTACTCCCTACCTGCAGTAAAAGGTGACTGAAAGGGGTGACAACCAAGGATCACGGGACTTCTATCTAAGTCTGGCATTGCTTCCACTTACTTCTGCTGGACTTCTTGCTTTCACGTTCTCTATTCGAGTTCTATTGGTTAACTCGTGTCTTCTTATAATCCCAATGGTATTAGGTGTGCGAAGTCTAAAGGCAGTGCCGGGCTGAGTGGCTCAAACGGTTGAGGCGCTGGATTTCTGAACCTAATTTGGCAGGTTCGATCCTGGCTGAGTTCGGCGGTATTTGTAGGTGCTCAAATACGTCAGCCTCATGTCGATTTAATGACACGTAAAAGAACTCGTGCAGAATTAAATTCCTGAACCTCGGCGTATCCAAAAACCGTAATAGTAGTTAGACGGACGTAAAGCCAATAACATTATTATTATTATTATTATTATTATTATTATTATTATTATTATTATTATTATTATTATTATTATTATTATTATTCTAAAGGCAGGCCCACACATACGCCGAATGTCACGCCGAACAAAGTGCGTATTCAGTAACCACTGATTGCTTTTAGGGCTTTCGCCCAGGTGGCAGGTTCTCCAGCAGTCCTTTACCTGGCCTGTTCTTATTTAACTTCAAAGAAATTGGAAATTTATCAAACATCTTTCTGGGTAAATTATTCTAACCTCTAATTCATCTTCCTTGAAAGAATAATTCCCCCAATTCTTTATCTTCAACTGCAACATTATATTTCATTTATCATCTTTCCTACGTTCTAAAAATTCCACTCAAGCTTGTTCTGCTGCTAATATCATTCCAGGCCATCTCTCCACTGACAGTCCGTCTCCTTACTCCCGAGTCTTCCAATCCCAAACATTTTGCAACATTTTCCTAACACTACTCTTCTTTTGGAAGTCACCCAGAACAGATCGAGCTGCCTTCCTTTAAATCGTTTCCGATTCTCGTAACAAGTAATCCTGGTGAGGATCCCATAGACCAGGGCCTCTCAAACGCCTAAAATCACACGAGTGTAAACCGAGGCGCAGAGGTTCTGTGCACAGTCCCGACTCGGCTCGACTCGTATGGTGTAGTGCGCTGAGAGCGACGAACCGTTCGGTGATAGATGGCTTGTTTGTCAGTGAAATAGATAATAATAATTTCGTGTGGCTGTTTCTAGCCGGGTGCAGCCCTTGCAAGGCAGACCCTCCGTTGAGGGTGGGCGGCATCTGCCATGTGTAGGTAACTGCGTGTTATTGTGGTGGAGGATAGTGTTATGTGTGGTGTGTGAGTTGCAGGGATGTTCGGGACAGCACAAACATCCAGCCCCCGGGCCATTGGAATTAACCAATGAAGGTTAAAATCCCCGACCCGGCCGGGAATCGAACCCAGGACCCTCTGAACCGAAGGCCAGTACGCTGACCATTCAACCAACGAGTCGGACAGTGAAATAGATAAGCGCAAGACAACAACATAGTAATGGAGCAACCTGTTTCGAAGAAAGCAAAGACTCCCGAAAGTACATTTCAATCAAACTGGGAACTTTCGTATTTTTTCTCAGTCGTGCCGATAAAGCCAAATGCTTAATCTGTTGGATATAATTACGTGATTATCAAAAAAATATATTCTTCAATACAAAGGCTTTACACCAATTGTACGAGAATTTGTCGAAGGAAGATTTTTCTAAGCTGCATCGAGAAGCAGCTAAGATTATTTATGCTCGACGATACCGAAATGTTAGTATTATATGCCAGAAAACTGGATCTTATTGAGGCTCATTATAGTTCAAGTTTCATTATGATACAGGTTCTCGACCGGGCGAGTTGGCCGTGAATTTAGAGGCGCGCGGCTGTGAGCTTGTATCCGGGAGATATTGGGTTCGAATCCCACTGTCGGCAGCAATGAAGATGGTTTTACGTGGTTTCACATTTTCACACCAGGCTGTACCTTAATTAAGGTCACAGCCGCTTCCTTCCAACTCCTAGGTCCTTCCTATCCCATCGTCGCCATAAGACCTATCTGTGTCGGTGCGACGTAAAGCCACTAGCAAAAAAAAGTAGATATATGTTCTCCACCAATCAGGGTTCAGATTTTCATTATGATACAGGTTCTCCACCAATCAGAGTTCAGATTTTCATTATTATACAACTGTTTGACCAATTAGGTAAGGATAGCAAAATCAAACATCTCTGACACACATATTAACATCAATGCAACTTCTACTTCCAATATTCCACAACTACGCGGCACATTCCCGCAAATTCACTTAACCAACTGTACAATAAACAGAGTGTAAATGAAATAAAGCTAGGTTACGATAACAGTCTATCAAAGCTTTGAAAACATATGACATTGTGAAGGTCTCTGATCAAGTCACGGAAAATCAATAACCCAGCGCATGCACTCTGGGCCTGTTCAGTCAACTCAACTGTCAAGCGACACCTCGACAGAAATGTATGAATATTTGAAAAATAGAGTTATAATTATCGTCGAGCATAAACAGTCGTATAAAACTCACCTACAATGGTAATTAAGACACTCGTAAGAAAATTATAAAACGAGCGAACTCGTGTCTTAATTATTGCCACTATAGGCTTATTGCATAATGTAATATTCTATGTTTGGTTCCACATGCGTATATATATGTTTTTTTTTCTGTTTTGACTTGTACGAAAACTAGATTGCGTGCCAGTATTTCTGATTGTAATTTAAAGAACGCTCTCAGAATTGATGTCCCGATCCCTTGTTCCAGACATTACTGGTATAATTGGAAAGGAACAGGTAAAGAGAAAGAGGAGATAAATTGTCTCCTCAAACCAAATTTGAAGAAGAGGTTTTTTAACATCGGTAACCTTGTCCCGTACAACAAAGTGTTTCCGCTCACCGCACATAAATATTTCGCAGTGATTGCAGAATGAGCGGGGAAGGTGAAGAAGGCGGAGACAGGCCGAACGGGTGAGAGAGATGTAGGGAAAGAGAAGTGGGGGTTGGGGGTTTGCACTCCGGTTAACCTAGTGAAGTCGCCTCCTGCAGCTTGCGCCGTCCAGTGCACCGGTGCATGCACCGTGAGAGGCCCTGCCATAGAATATAAAAAATGACTATACTCTAAATAGGGTCTTACCACTGACTTATACGCCCTCTCCTTTACTTCTTTATTATAACACTTAAATACTCTCATAACCATACGAAGACATCTGTAACACTTAATTACAATTCCGTTCATGTGGTTACTCCATTAGATCATTCCTTCGTACAACTGCTAAAAAAAAAAAGTAATGAGCACATGATATTGTGTAAGTTCCTCAGAGTTTGACATTTCTCAGAAATAATTGTACCTATATATATAATGTTTGCCGGTCCTGTGGTGTAGGGGTAGCGTGTCTGCCTCTTACCCGCAGGCCCCGGGCTCGATTCCTGGCCAGGTCAGGGATTATTCCGTGGATTTGAGGGCTGGTTCGATGTCCACTCCACCTACATGATTAGAATTGAGGGGCTATCTGACGGTGAAATAGCCGCACCGGTCTAGAAAGCCAAGTTGTGATTTCAGCCGAGAGGATTCGTCGTGCTGACCACCCGAAACCTCGTAATCTGCAGACCTTCAAGGCTGTAGTGGCAGGGGTTAGGTTTTATAGATATAATGTTTGCTGTGATTTCCACAGCTTTTGTATATACATGGGAGGTGCATTACATTTTGATAATTAAAATTTATGCTGATAAAATATTAAATGCGATTAGTATACAATGCTACGCGCTCGTTCTATTTTTGAGGGACTATAAGTTTCGAGGTTGCTGAACGGAGCTCTATCTTTCGAGCTTGCGGACTGTATATAAACGAAAATGAAAATAGAAGTACGCGTTTTCAGCAAAACTAACAAATAAATGCGTTATCTGCTGCATAAATTTAAATCGAACGTTTGTCTGGCAGTCATAGTACAACCGTACAGGCCTTAAGAGAGCCCCCGCCTGCCTCTCTCTCTCTCTCTCTCTCTCTCTCTCTCTCTCTCTCTCTGGGTGTAGAGCTTTGAATTGTAACGTCTCCCGTATTTCCCATTTTCCAGAACGGGTTTAGGACACTTCTGAGAACTCTCTCTCTCTCTCTCTCTCTCTCTCTCTCTCTCTGACGTCTAGTGTTGCAGTCCACTGTGTAAGGTCTTCCGGGCGGATGACTCTTGTGCAGTGTTTGTTTCAGATTACATGATAGGCATTGCTTGTTGTACGCCAATTCCAGCTTCTTAACTCTCGCAGAGAGAGCTGCTTTATCTGACAAGTTTGGTTAGTCCAGTCGCCGAGGAACTTAGATTTCTCCCCTCACTTGATTTTTTTACTCTCTTCTAGTGAGATAGCTCTGTTTAGCCTCTTTGATGTTGCTAAAGTACTTGCTTGGTTTTCTCCAGTGGCACTTGACTTTCCGCTCTGACCGCTTGTTATCTGAGACAATTGACCTGGATTGCCGCTATTTCCAGAGATTCAGCGATCAGTACTATGCTGTCTTCAAAGGCGACAAAATCTACTGTCAGCCCTTCCGTTTTGTGATCCTGGTAGACCCCACTCTGGTCACGCAAATTGATCAATTTGAATGATGTATTATTTACGATGAGGCCTGCTAGGGACTACATGTGAATTTCAATTCATCCTTCCTTGTTATTTCCTCTTTTCATTCCTTCTTGGAATTATTCCATTATTAATACTTTCTTTTTGCAAAAATTCTCTTTCTATAGTTTCCTCTTCTCGTATTTTATTTCTTCTAAATCTTGCGTAACATCTTTTATCCGGCTTATTGTTGACTTTTTTCCCGAAGGTACTTGAATATCTGCTTTATCAATTTGTTATCATATCAACCATTCTACAGATATGTTCAAAAAATAGCTATCCGCTTTATCTTATTGTTTCTGTTAAATTTTCTATGTTCTAGTATATCTCCTTATTGCATCTTAATTTCCGTTGTTCTGTTGTTTATATTGGACCTAAGATTCTTTCATGATTCTTCTTTCTAGTAACTACCAGTTCATCTAACCAGGGCCTCTCAGGGTGCATGCGCCTGGTGCATGCACTGTGCACGGTGCAAAAGAAGACTTCACTTGGTTGACCAGAGTAGAGACCGCCACTCCTCGATTTGGAGCAATAGCGCTGTCTCTCTCTTTCCCCACGCCTGTCACGCTCGCTTCCCCTGTCTCTCTCTTCCTCACTTTCTCCGAAGCTTTCCAAATCCGAGCTGAGTTGAGCCAAGCTTCGCCGAGTAACCCAGAGACGAAGCGTTGGTCCGAGCCGAGCCGAGCGGGACCGATGAACTGTGCACAGGAACTCTGCACCGCTGCAGCGTGCGATTTTGGGCGTTTGAGAGGCCCTGAAATGAAATGGCGTATGGCTTTTAGTGCCGGGAGTGTCTGAGGACATGTCCGGCTCACCAGGTGCAGGTCTTTCAATTTGACTCCCGTAGGCGACCTGCGCGCCGTGATGAGTATGAAATGATGATGAAGACAACACATACACCCAACCCCCGTGCCAGTGAAATTGACCAATGACGGTTAAAATTCCCGACCCTGCCGGGAATCGAACCCGGCACCCCTGTGACCGAAGGCCAGCACGCTAACCATTTAGCCATGGAGCCGGACTGAGAGGCCCTGATCTAAACTACAGTTCAAAATTAATTTGCGTAAAGATATTTTCTTTTCACCACTGTGTTGTAGTGCCTTATTTTAAGATTTTTAGTTTTGTATTTCTTTCTTTAAAAACTCTTAGTGATGCCATACGTTCTTTCCATTTTGTGTAAACTTACTTTCTTTCTTTCTTTCTTTCTTTCTTTCTTTCTTAATCTGATTACCCTCCAGGGTTGGTTTTTCCCTCGGACTCAGCGAGGGATCCCACCTCTACCGCCTCAAGGGAAGTGTCCCGGAGAGTGAAACATTGTGTCGGTGGATACAACTGGGGAGAATGACCAATACCTCGTCCAGACGGCCTCACCTGCTATGCTGAACGGGGGTCTTGCGGGGGGATGGGAAGATTGGAAGGGATAGACAAGGAAGAGTGAAGGAAGCGGCCGTGGCCTTAAGTTAGGTACCATCTCAGCATTTGCCTGGATAAGTGGGAAACCACGGAAAACCACTTCCAGGATGGCTGAGGTGGGAATCTAACCCACCTCTACTCAGTTGACCTCCCGAGGCTGAGTGGACCCCGTTTCATCCCTCGTACCACTTTTCAAATTTCGTGGCAGAGTCGGGAATCGAACCCGTGCCTCCGGGGGTGGCAGCTAATTACACTAACCCGTACACCACAGAGGTGGACGTAACCTTTCTTCTACAGTATATTTTTCTAAACCATTTTCTTTATTTATTTCTACCAAGTATTTCAAATTCTTTTATTTTCTCTATTCGACCAGTAGTCTGTCGTGAAATACTTTGGAGCGTTTTTTTTTTTTTTTTTTTGTGTTTGTAATAAATTTGTTTTTCTCTACAGAGATTCCCAGACCTGTTTGGTTGGCTATTTCTTCCAAGAGATTGATTTGTGTTGTTGCATCTGTCAGGTTCTCTGAAAGTATAACAAAATAATTTGCAAATACCAGGCAATTAATTTCAGCGCCTTTGTTTTTTTCCCAATTCATTGGCAAAATTCAATCATTTATTTATTTATTTATTTATTTATTTATTTATTTATTTATTTATTTATTTATTTATTTTTATTGATGTAAATGTTTGGCATGAACTCTATATTCCCCGAGTGGCATACTGCGAACACGGCGTCGCGCCCGGTGGGGACAGAGCAGTGATTGTGCTGCCGATGACAAAGGTCCCAGTTCCATTATACTGGACACAACAGCATCCCGCGGGAAGTATATTCAGAGAGCTATCAGCCCAGTCCCCCCGTCATTATCAGCTGGAGCGTAGCCAAACATGTTCAATTCAGCCAAGGAACATCAGATCATTCACGGAAATTTTATTTACTAGTTGATAACCGTTTATCTCGGCCACTGTGATATCTGCTCCTGGACACGCTGCATGAGGCCTTCAGCAAGAAGAAGACATTTCCATAAGCCTTCTTGTGTCACTGTTTCCCTATGGTTGGGGGGAAGGGGTGGAGGTTCGGATGCCGGTGCGCTAGTGCGCTCCTCTGTTAGTGAAAATATAAATATACAACTGTAGTTCAGTTTAATGTGGTGATTAAATAATAATATATTATTGTCAAGCCGAAAAATCTCACACACCTTCAGAAAAAGGCATTTGAAATCCTGTGAACATTTTCTCAGAATGAACAAGGATAGAATTTTCAATCTTGGCTTTTCATTACGAACCAATAACAACAACTGGCTTCGTGAAATTCAAATATACCTCCAGAAAATCAACACCACCGAGGAAATTATATGGGATAGATGTAAATTACGAGCACTAATCTATAATAATAATGTTATTTGCTTTACGTCCTATTAACTACCTTTACGGTCTTCGGAGACGCCGAGGTGCCGGAATTTAGTCCCGTAGGAGTTTTTTACGTGCCAATAAATCTAGGGACACGAGGCTGTCGTAAGAAGATTAATAATAATAATAATAATAATAATAATAATAATAATAATAATAATAATCAATTATGCAGACAAAACGAACAGTAGAACCACTAACACTTGGACAGAAGAACGCAGGAAAGAAACTTAGTGAGTGGATGAGGAGATTTTGGTAGAAGAAGAAAGCAAAAACAACAACTAAACGCATTCAACGGTGCTCCTTATTCGGGTGTAACGATGAAAAAAAAAGTTAGTGAAGTGTTCGTTATGTTGAATGAGTTATGATATTTCTGGTGTAATTGTTTTAGGTGTATTCTTTGACTTTTTAGAGTATGTTAGTGTCGACGAACCATTTTGTATGCGTTATGTGACTGACACAACTTGTGGAAGCCAGCGGTGTGTGGTCAGCCCATCCAGATACTAACCACGTCCCATGTTGCTTAACTGAAGCAGGTAGGTTAACTCCGGTGGCATCCTGTAATGTATTCATTTTATTAGGTGTGGTAATTAGTAACGATCTATTATGTTTGTCTGAATTGATTTTCGCGTTTTAAGACACTCATAAGAAGCAGTGGAGAAACCTGATAGGAAGGAAAGCTTGGAGTAAAGAAGGAGACAGGAAAAAAGGAAGCAGAAATAAATATATGTAATATTTACCCCCTCAGAAGATCGCAACAGATCTCATCTGAGTCTAATAATCAGGCACTTGCTTAGAAACTGGTTTTCAGAGGTGGTGCGGAATCCTTTTGTGGATGAGTTGATAATTTGCCGAAATTTTTCGGTTTCGAGATTTACATACCTTCAAAACAATGATAGTTCATTTTTTCAAGCTGTTTTACGTCGCACCGACAAAGATAGGTCTTATGGCGACGATGGAACAGGAAAGAGCTACCGACATTGGGGTTCGAACCAACTATCTCCCGAATACTGGATACTGGCCCCACTTAAGCGACTGCAGCTATCGTGCTCGGTCAATGATAGTTCTATCCTAAATTTACTGGTACGTGATTAGACACACAAATCACAACACAGTGACTTCGCAGAATGACCATGTGCAATTCATTTATTAATTTATTTGTATTATTATGCTTCATTATTTGAATGCCGGCCCCGTGCCCGCCTCTTACGCGGAGGCTCCGAGTTCGATTCCCGGCCAGGTCAGGGATTTTCACCTGGACCTTGGGCTGGTTCAAGGTCCACTCAGCCTACGTGATTACAATTGAGGAGCTATCTGACGGTGAGATAGTGGCCTCCGTCTAGAAAGCCAAGGATAACGGCCGAGAGGATTCGTCGTGCTGACCACACGACACCTCGTAATCTGCAGGCCTTCGGGCTGAGCAGCGGTCGCTTAGTAGGCCAAGACCCTTTAAGGCCTGTGGTGCCATGGGGTTTGGTTTGGTTTCATTATTTGAATAGGAGGGTACTCAGATTGGGGAGATCTCTTTCATTCTCAGAAAAGGTAATTACAAAATCTAGTTGCAAATTTAACCATGAAAAGTTTATTTCCCACAGCTATCGAGAGGTAGGACTAGGAGTGCGGCATTATGGAATTAATGTAATGAGGGTAGGGTTTTCTGAGGGCACAATCAAAATGGTTTTTTTTCTTTCTTTCGCTAGTTGCTTTACGTCGCACCGACACAGATAGGTCTTATGACGACGATGGAACGGGAAAGGGCTAGGAATGGGAAGGAAGCGGCCGTGGCCTTAATTAAGGTACAGCCCCAGTATTTACCTGGTGTGAAAATGGGAAACCACGGAAAACCATTTTCAGGGCTGCCGACAGTGGGGTTCAAACCTACTATCTCCCGAGTACTTAATCAAAATGGATGCAAGGCTGACTACAATATCTCAAACCGCAATATCAAATCCAGTATGGCGAAAATCATAGACGGTCAGGTGGCGATTATTCAAGTATAAGGCATCATCTAAATAATTTCATTCCAACGCGAAGTATTCGCATATTAGATTACTTTCCTCCAGGAACTTCAATATTAATGTCAAAAACATGTACTTTGTAGACAACAATTGAAATTATGCACAATAAGCAAGAAGCAGGTTACTAATGAATTCATTAGTTCGGTTAATTAATTAATTACCTTAGCATCGTTTATATGAATAACACAACACTGACAAAGGAAAACTTGTAAGTAAATAAATACCACATGCAATAAATACATTCTGTTTAAGAATCAGCCTTGCCTTTGCTTTCGATTAATTTATTTTCATCTTGTACTCCTCTAGGTCTGTGTCCATACCGTTCACAATTTCTCCAGACCTTCTGCATGCCACAAGGGTGTAAGTGTGTGACGTATTCGTCTCGACATTCCAACATCTCAACTCATGAGTAAAACCTCACTTTGGAGCTTTGTAACGTAAAGGACTTAACAGAAAGTCTGAAGGAAATAAATATTTTCTTGGAGAAGATGAGGAGGGTGAAGCAGAAAGAAAATGAAAGGGAGGAGCAGGAATTGAAATGAAGCAGAGAAACTTGACTTGAGCCGGAATTAAATTCCTACTGCATTAGGGAGTGTGAAGGGTGTAATGAGCAAACTTGGGCAAAGCGTCCTTCCACCTGATCTGAGTCTTGCGTGGAAAACAAAACCATTACCGTCTGGGGATCAAAACTTAATTCACAAGCTCTTCATTCTTTTTCTGAAACTTTGAACATTTCTTCCAGTTTTATGAAAGAGATAAAGGAGGGGACATAGCACACTCAAAGTAACTTAATGTGAACTTAGTAACCAATAGCAGAGCTCAATGAAGAGTAGTTAACATTGAGAGCTCCCAAGTTCCTTTGTATTAAATTGTAATGTTTATATGAAACTATACCGGGTGGCCCACTTGCCCCTTGCGATTACTTTTGTGCAACCTACCGCATGTATTACAATACTGAAAACATCGGTTCCTCTCCCAAGTCCGCGGTAATATAACGAGATGTGGGGTTACGGGCTAGGGGACGGCAGGAATCGTGAGTTACACTATTCATTCATTATTCGACACCCGAAATGAATTCAGAGGGTCTTGGGATCGATTTCCATCTGAACCACAGATTTTTTTTTGCCAGTTGCTTTACGTCACACCGACACATATAGGTTTTATGGCGACGATGGGACAGGGAAGGGCTAGGAGTGGGAAGGAAGCGGCAGTGGTCTTAATTAAGATACAGCCCCAGCATTTGCCTGGTGTAAAAATGGGAAACCACGGAAAACCATTTTCAGGGCTGCCGACAGTGAGGTTCGAACCTACTATCTCCCGAATACTGGATACTGGCCGCACTTAAGCGACTGCAGCTATCGAGCTCGGTAAAAAAAACCAGAGATTTAAGCAGCGTTTCGTGAAGACCCATGTTTCAGGGTTTAGTTGTTTGTTTTCATACAAAGTTCTTTACAAACAACACTATCTATCACTAGACGAACATCCTTCCTAAACAGATCAAAAATTGAAGACGTCCAATCTTATGAAAAGCTGTTATGAACAGAGTAAGAGTCTAAAAGACTTATGGGGTAAAGTGTTTAAAGGTATGGAGGATACTGAGGGCAAAGAACGACAAAAAAATGTTTAAAATGGAGAAATGGAAACAGGGAGTGAGGGGGCTAGAGTAACAAGGATTAAGAATAGGGGAGGAAACTTGGAAGGGAGGGAGGATAAGTTATAACTATACGTCGGATTTTTAGGTGGTAATAGGTTAGAATGCAAAGTAATTTGGTTTGTAGGAAGTGGCATGCAACCCGTTGTACCATAATGTAGGAAGAGTAGAATAAATTCAAGGAGTTCTATAGACTGTAGCCCTAATATCTATGCACATCTCATAGCATAACCGTTGTACAGTGTAGGGTATACTTGTTACTGGCTTAAGTAAGTTTGCTTTCTCACCTATCAGTACCTAATAATCCGGACTCTTAGTTAAAACTGTATTTGAAAAGAGGATGTATGATATTGAAGGGCTATTAAGCAAACTAGGAAATAAAAAGGTTAAGGAAGTAGTAGAAAGTTTTGATATTGTGGCACTTTTGGGGACGTGGCTTGAAAGAAGGAAAGATATGTCATGGAACGAGTTTGTGGTTAACCCTCTACTGCATGAATTATGTTTAGTTTTCGTTTTGTGAAGAAAATTTCAAGCTTTAATGTTCCACATACAGTACCGTACGTTCAGTGTTTTAGATGTACCAGCAATTCTTAACTGGGGCTAATAGCTTAACACTCGTATGTGATGTGGATTGCCATAGTGGAATATATATATACGATTTTCCACGATTTTACGCTAAGCTTTTAACATTCAAAGACCGAACATTACTACCTACTGGCCATGGGTACGTACATGCAACGCGCAAGTACAGCTTGCACGACCGTAGGTCGGTAATGTCTTTGAGGTTGAGTCAGAGGTACTCCTGAAGCCTGTGGTAATGTGATGGGGAGGGCCCACGTAAAATAAACGGTGGTTGGTACGCGTGGTACAGGTGAAAAGTTATTTGTGGATGTTGACGGGGTGGAAGGAGTGCCTTTGGTTGTTGGGCTGTTTTGTCTTATGTTACGTAAAAAAAACAAGGCATGTGTTTAATTGACTGTACAGTTGAAGGTGTGCCTTAAAACTATCTCTGTCTACAATATTTATCCATTTATACAGGTGAAAAGTTATTTGTTACCTAACGGCAACAGTATACAGTAGAGGGTTCAATATAACTACAAAAGAAAGGAGAGAAATAAGGGATGAATAGTAGTTCTAATCAAGGAACTTGTTGCGCTCTAAAAGGCATATAAAGCATGTCGGTAACTTCGACCGTCATTTTCTCGGAAACGGTCGAATGTCTACGGATAAGCCGAAACATGAGCTCGCTTATTTCTCCCCGTCTTTCGCTGAGCGAAGTTTCTGGGAAATCGGGTTATTATTACACTTGGCGGGTTCCCCTCATAAGCCAGGATCGAGCCTGCCAACTTGGAGTCAGAACTCCAGCGATCTACTGTCTGAACTACTCAGCTCGGCAAAGTGAAAATAAGGCGCCCGAGACCTCGCAAACAAAATATCGTCAGGGTGTGATAGTACAGATATCACAAGCACGAAATATGTATGTTTATATCAGAATTAATTCATTTCTTAATATATTAAATGTAGAAGATGGAAGGCTTTCTATACTGGATATTGTTTGTACAGCGGGTGGCCAGTCCGCCCCTTTTGATCCAGTCTCATACAACTCGCCGCCTTCACTACAATACAGAAAAACATCTGTTACTCTTCCTAATCCAGAGTAATAAAACAATACGTGTGGTTACGGGCTAAAAGACATCAGGTATCGTGAGCGCCACCATTAATTGTATATGGATACCCGGAATGAAACGATAAAACGAGCAGAGAAACAAATAATGCGTATCCTACACAGACCATGAACAGGTACTACACACGGTGAGAGCTGTCCTCTGTATGTCAAGCCTCGCAACAGCTCACTTGGCAGGGGCACAGTGGGAGACACAGTAGATGAATGGGCTGGATCTTCTGGTCGTAGACCGATTTTGCAAGGTCTTCCTTGACGTTAACTCATGAGGGATTTGTTGGTTTACGTTTTGAGTAAAAATTGTTAAAAAATGAGTTTTGTTCATCGAGAGTCGTCCCTCCCGTCGTAGGTGGCCGTAGAAACGAGCTTCCCCGATTTTCTCTTAAAATAAATGTGTACCGGGCGAGTTGGCCGTGCGGTTAGAGGCGCGCGGTCGTGAGCTTGCATCCGGGAGATAGTGGGTTCGAATCCCACTGTCGGCAGCCCTGAAGATGGTTTTCCGTGGTTTCCCATTTTCACACCAGAAAAATGCTCGGGCTGTACCTCAGTTAAGGCCACGGCTGCTTCCTTCCAACTCCTAGGCCTTTCCTATCCCATCGTCGCCAAAAGACCGATCTGTGTCGGTGCGACGTAAAGCCACTAGCAAAAAAAAAAGTATTGTCTAGATTTTCTTATGTTGATCACAGTTTTATAGATAGGACCAAGTATGTTGTGTAGAATCTCCCTCTTTTTGCTCTCATTTAGTGAACTCATATATCTGAGAGAGTTTAAGGCATTCTGACACATAGAGAGATGTTATTATTATTATTAATAATAATGTTATTTGTTTTACATCCCACTAACTACTTTTACGGTTTTCGGAGACGCCGAGGTGCCGGAATTTAGTCCCGCAGGAGTTCTTTTACGTGCCAGTAAATCTACCAACACGAGGCTGACGTATTTGAGCACCTTCAAATACCACCGGACTGAGCCAGGATCGAACCTGCCAAGTTAGGGTCAGAAGGCCAGCGCCTCAACCGTCTGAGCCACTCAGCACGGCGTTATTATTATTATTATTATTATTATTATTATTATTATTATTATTATTATTATTATTATTATTAATGTCCGATTCCTTGGCTAATCGGCCAATGTTGAGGCCTTCAATTCAGAGAGTTCATGCTTCGATTCTCTGCCAGGTTCGGAGATTTCAATCGCATCGGATTAATTCTTCCGGCTCGGGGACTGGCTGTTTGTGTTTGTCCTAACATTCCCTTCTTCATATTCAAACAACACACCACACTGCTAATCACCACAGAAATACGCGATATTGATTACGTGCGTCCACATAAGGTTGGCATCAGAAAGGGCATCCGGCCGTAAAGCAGTGCCAAATCTAAATGCATGACGCGACCCCACAGCTGTGGGAAAAATCGGTATTATTTATTTATTTATTTATTTATTTATTTATTTATTTATTTATTTATTTATTTATTCGTTTTTCCTAGCCCACCTCCCTTGGTTAGCACTTATTCTAATCTAGCTCTGGTAATATTAGGTTTTTTAGGAGTGAATAGCTTTCACTTTTACCACTTACATAGCATTTCCTTTAAGTTTGTCGAAATTTTCTAAAGGTCTTCTCTGTTAACTTTCTAGTTGCATTCCCCTTTAAAACAACAATCTTCGCCATTTTACTCTGCTTGTTTCGTGGTAGTAGGTTGTTCACTTAAGAGCTCGTGTGTTGCACGTACATGCATTCAGTGAGTGAGCAATATCTGGGAGTGGATTCACCATGTTGCTATCTAGCTGATTGGAGTGACTTGAACGAGGTGGCACTTTGTGGAAGTGTAGGCTGTGCGTGATCTGTATATTGACAGTCTCAGGGGAGTCAAACACGCTGAATTGAAGGAAATAGAGAGGCATCTTTATGTTGCCCGAATAAAGTTTTGTATATATTATGTATATGTAAAAATATGTATACAGGGGACAGTCAATTGAAAACCGAACACCCGCTACAACGTGACCATGGAATGATTTTATTCAAAAGTAATTACCAAAAGCGTTAATACATTTATCCCACTGGGAGACGAGACGATCAATTCCAGTAGAAAGAGGTAGGTCGCTGACGGATGCACAACCGCACCCAATCTTGCACTTCCTCGCCCTAAATAGACCGGCGTTTACGAATGTCTTTCTTCAGGTGACCAAAAATGTGAAAATTACAAGGTGAAAGATCCGGGCTGTATGGAGGATGTTCAAGAGTTTCCCAACCAAATCGCTGAAGCACAGCCTTCGCCAGATTGGAACGTTATCATGTAACAAGATTACTCCATCCGACAGCATTCCAGTGCGTTTTGACTTTATGACGCGTCCCAGTTTCTGCAAAGAGTCTTCATAGCGTTGCGTCGCCAGAAAACGTAACACACTTCTCTGCTCTTCTTTGCTTCCCTCCATTTCTACAGCTGGACGAACACACCAGAGCAGCCCGCGCACCAACAAAGACATAACCCAACAACTTCGTGCACCTGTGAGTTGTCACTATGCACTTCTCCTACCACAGCAATGGCAGTAACAACAGTGTTGCCACCTTTCGCGTCGAATGTATGCATTGGCAGGTGTTCGGTATTCATTTGACTGCCCCTTATATGTTGTAATTTCCTCCCCTAGACGTAAAAGCATAGAATCATAGATATGTTTTTAGTGCATAGAAGGCGAGAGAGCGCATATAGATTCTTTGATTCTTCACCTGTTAGTAGCCTCTACCACATGCAGGGGAGATAAAGTGTTCCGATAAATAAAAAGAAATACGTAGCATCATGACCTACGTCCAACAATATGGCAGCTGATCCGCCACACAAAATTCCCATGCCATGTCACAAGATAGCCGCACCTATCAAGATCTACGTCCAACAATATGGCAGCTGATCCAGCACACAACATTCCCATGTCATGTCACAAGATAGCACCACCTATCGAGATCTACGTCCAATAATATGGCAGCTGATCCAGCACACAACATTCCCGTGTCATGTCACAAGATAGCCCCACCTATCAAGATCTACGTCCAACAATATGGCAGCTGATCCAGCACACAACATTCCCATGTCATGTCACAAGACAGCACCACCTATCAAGATATACGTCCAACAATATGGCAGCTGATCCAGCACACAACATTCCCATGTCATGTCACAAGATAGCACCACCTATCGAGATCTACGTCCAATAATATGGCAGCTGATCCAGCACACAACATTCCCATGTCATGTCACAAGATAGCCCCACCTATCAAGATATACGTCCAACAATATGGCAGCTGATCCAGCACACAACATTCCCATGCCATGTCACAAGATAGCCCCACCTATCAAGATATACGTCCAACAATATGGCAGCTGATCCAGCACACAACATTCCCATGTCATGTCACAAGATAGCACCACCTATCGAGATCTACGTCTAATAATATGGCAGCTGATCCAGCACACAACATTCCCATGTCATGTCAGAAGATAGCACCACCTATCGAGATCTACGTCTAATAATATGGCAGCTGATCCAGCACACAACATTCCCATGTCATGTCACAAGGTAGCACCACCTATCAAGATCTACGTCCAACAAAATGGTCGCTGATTTAACACACAATGTTATGACCATAAATACTCTCAAGATACGTATTATGAGAAAAATTATCCTGCCTTCGGTGACGTTACCGTGTTACTTTGTTGTGTCCTAGACGAAAGGCCAGTCGAAGACAGTGGAAACTCGTTTAAAATACAACGCCATCTGTACTTACTGCACATAGAAGGCAGAGTTCTGGAACGTCGGCGGATGCAGAGTATGTCTCGGCCCACAACTGGCCACGACTCTGCACTCCGACCGGGCAACCGAGCAGAGGAAGGGTGGCTCTTCGCCTCTGTACTCGGGGGACGGAGTGGGGCTGGTCCCCATCTTCAGCTGTCCTGAGATTGGTTTTCCGTGGTTTTCCATTTTTCTGCACTAAGACAAATGCCGGGACAGTTCCTAGTATAGGCCACGGCAGCTAACTTTCTCAAGTTCTCCGCGCATCTCCTTTTCAGATACAAATCTCCTGGCCTGAGAGACGGTGTCACCATCTAGGAGGCCCGCCTTCCCCTTCATAGGAGGAATGAAATAATCTGGTAGTAGAGTTCTGGCACATGGTAATAACCTATCAGATTACGAGAACTGGTTGCCTGGTCGAAGTCGGTTTTTTTCTATCCACGCTAAACTGGTCCCCATCTTCAGCTGTCCTGAGATTGGTTTTCCGTGGTTTTCCATTTTTCTGCACTAAGACAAATGCCGGGACAGTTCCTAGTATAGGCCACGGCAGCTAACTTTCTCAAGTTCTCCGCGCATCTCCTTTTCAGATACAAATCTCCTGGCCTGAGAGACGGTGTCACCATCTAGGTAACCCCCCAGTCCAAAAATACATCCATGAAAACAATCCAAGTTCGGTTGTGAGGATCTTTTTCCTGCCACTCCAGTGGATCATAAGTGGTCAGTAGAGAATTATGAAACCAGAGATGGCTTTTTACTTTTGACGTTACGTGGGTAGTGGTGAGGCTTGTTATCTTGAGGAGAACATCTAAGCAACAGTTCCCTTATAACATTAAACGTACGGGAAAACTGGAAGAATCCCAACCCTTCGAACAATGGACATATCGGGAAAACAGAGAGAAACACCATGAAAGTAATAATAATAATAATAATAATAATAATAATAATAATAATAATAATAATAATAATAATAATAATAATAATAATAATAATAACAAATTTAAGCAACTGTTTTCAGCTTACCCCAGATATTTGGGATCTCGCTTGAGCCACCCAGGCTGATTTCTGCTTTGGCCGAGAGTATTAAGGCCAGATGCCCTTCCTGACGTCATCTTAATTTTTAAATGAAAATTTCGAATTTCAGTCTTCCGAAATGGAACCTAGCGGCTTAGCTATTAGTTTTATGTCCCACTAACTACTTCTACAGTTTTCGTAAACGCCGAGGTGCCAGAATTTTGTACCAAGTCGTGAAGATGGAGCACACCATCGGAAGAGTATAAGAGTTGACGAAGGTCTGATAGGTAAGAGCACAAGAGTTGGCGAAGGGGTGTCTAGAAAATGAAATGGCGTATGGCTTTTAGTGCCAGGAGTGTCCGAGGACAAGTTCGGCTCGCCAAATGCAGGTCTTTTGATTTGACTCCCGTAGGCGACCTGCGCGTCGTGATGAGGACGAAATGATGATGAATATAACACATACACCCAGCCCCTGTGCCAGCAGAATTAACCAATTATGGTAAAAATTCCCGACCCTGCCGGCAATCGAACCCGGGGCCCCTGTGACCAAAGGCCAGCACGCTAACCATTTAGCCACGGAGACGGACAAGGGAGGTCTGACAGGTAAGAGTACAAGAGTTGGCGAAGGGAGGTCTGATAGGTAAGAGTACAAGAGTTGACGAAGGGAGGTCTGATAGGTAAGAGTACAAGAGTTGGTGAAGGAATGTGTGATAGTTAGGAGCACAAGAGCTGGTGAAGGGAGCTCTGATAGGTAAGAGCACAAGAGTTGACGAAGGGAGGTCTGATAGGTAAGAGTACAAGAGTTGACGAAGGGAGGTCTGACAGGTAAGAGTACAAGAGTTGACGAAGGGAGGTCTGATAGGTAAGAGTACAAGGGTTGCCGGAGGGAGGTCTGATAGGTAAGAGTACAAGGGTTGCCGGAGGGAGGTCTGATAGGTAAGAGTACAAGAGTTGGCGAAGGGAGGTCTGATAGGTAAGAGTATAAGGGTTGCCGGAGGGAGGTCTGTTAGGTAAGAGTACAAGAGTTGGTGAAGGAATGTGTGATAGGTAGGAGCACAAGAGCTGGCCAAGGGAGGTCTGATAGGTAGGAGCACAAGAGTTGGCGAAGGGAGGTCTGATAGTTAGGGGTACAAGAGTTGGCGAAGGGAGGTCTGATAGGTAGGAGCACAAGAGCTGGTGAAGGGAGCTCTGATAGGTAAGAGCACAAGAGACTGGCGAAGGGAGGTCTGATAGGTAGGAGTACAAGGGTTGCCGGAGGGAGGTCTGATAGGTAAGAGCACAAGAGTTGGCGAAGTGAGGTCTGATAGGTAGGAGCACAAGAGTTGGCGAAGTGAGGTCTGATAGGTAAGAGTACAAGAGTTGGCGAAGGGAGGTCTGATAGGTAGGTGCACAAGAGTTGGCGAAGGGAGGTCTGATAGGTAAGAGTACAAGAGTTGGCGAAGGGAGGTCTGATAGGTAAGAGTACAAGAGTTGGCGAAGGGAGGTCTGATAGGTAGGAGCACAAGAGTTGGCGAAGTGAGGTCTGATAGGTAAGAGTACAAGAGTTGGCGAAGGGAGGTCTGATAGGTAGGTGCACAAGAGTTGGCGAAGGGAGGTCTGATAGGTAAGAGTACAAGAGTTGGCGAATGGAGGTCTGATAGGTAGGTGCACAAGAGTTGGCGAAGGGAGGTCTGATAGGTAAGAGTACAAGAGTTGGCGAAGGGAGGTCTGATAGGTAGGAGCACAAGAGTTGGTGAAGGGAGGTCTGATAGGTAAGAGTACAAGAGTTGGTGAAGGAATGTGTGATAGTTAGGAGCACAAGAGTCTGCGAAGGGAGGTCTGATAGGTAGGAGCACAAGAGTTGGCGAAGGGAGGTCTGATAAGTAGGAGCACAAGAGTTGGCGAAGGGAGGTCTGATAGGTAGGAGCACAAGAGTTGGCGAAGGGAGGTCTGATAGGTAGGAGCACAAGAGTTGGCGAAGGGAGGTCAAGTAGGATAGGAGAAAATGAGGAGCCTGAAACAAGCAAAATGCTAGGATGAGCTAGATCATGCAGCCTCACCGCAAGTGAAAATGGGGGAAAGGGTGGGGTCAGCACATTCTGTGCTCACTTGCAATAGATACGTGCAACTAGAGAACGCTGTCGGCTTATGTATTACGAAATGAAAGGATGTCGTGGTATTCAAAAGTATTATTTCTTCACCATATTCAGTTTTCTTTCCGTCTTAATATTTAGAACAAACGATAGGAAGCTAGTCGTCTTCTTCCACCTCTGTCGGTTTTCCCACTCCTGTAGGGTGGCGTATTTGAACTGGATTCACATGAGGATTTGGCCCTGTTTTACGGCGCGATGCCCTTTCTGACGCCAACCCTATGTGGAGGGATGTATTCACAATTGCATGTCTCTATGTAATGTGTTGTCTGAATATGAAGAGGAGTGTCTCAAATACCCCGTCCCCGAGTCAGAATTATTAATCAGTTGAGATTAAAATCTCCGACCCTTCCCGGAATCAAAGCTAGAACCCTCTGAACCGAAGGCGTGACCCTGCAGGCAAAGAGTCGGACAAACGTTAGGTAGCTAGTATACTGTAATCATTAAAATAGGAGTTGAGTATTTATTAAGTTTCATAAGGGGTAAAAGTTTTGATTTCTTATTTATTTATTTATTTATTTATTTATTTATTTATTTATTTATTTATTTATTTATTTATTTATTTATTTATTTATTTATTTATTTATTTATATATTTATTTATAAAATTATTGGGGATGTCAGTAGCTCAGTGGCTTAGTTGCTCGCTTTCCACACACAAAGCTGAGGTTCAAACCTCGCCCTGTGGCTGGAGGAGAATAGAATAAACACCCGGTGTCTCCTGCCGGAGAATAAAAGGGAACCCACGGGTTTTCATCTTAGTAGAGTGAGTTGGCGATCAGGGTTCCCCCAGCTAAGTCTGGGATTTCTTCCTGTAATTTTTGTCAGGCTCCAATCCGACCTCCCTTGGTTAAATCTTGTTCTCTTCCGACTGACGATATTCGGTTTACGAAGGCAGGGGAGTCTTTCATTTTTACGCCCTTTCTTTTACCGATACCTTCATCCTTCGAAGTACCGGACCTTTTCAATTTTCTCTCTAATTAGTGTTAATGGATGATGGTTGTTAATGAAAGAGTGGATCGAATCGATGGAAACATTGGAAGAGTCAAGAAGTTTAAGTACCTTGGTGAAGTAATCCTAGAGAATGGGATAGAAAAAGAAACGACTTATATCCGCATCCGAAAATTAGAACGAACGTTCCAATTGACTAAAAAATCTTTAATAAGAAATGCTGAGTTTCGGAGTCAAATTAAGACGTTACAGCACTGCTGTTAGACCAGAAGCCTTACATGCTTCGGAGACCCTGTACATGAATCGAAAAGCACAAGTCAATCAACTACTGAAAAGAGAACGCAGAATACTTGGGAAGATTTGGGGCAACAGATGGGTTGACGGGCAGATTACACTGAAATCCAGTAAAGAGGATACAGCAAGATGGAACCAACAACAACAGTCAGAAAGAGAACATTGCTGTTTTGTGGTCACATCCTCCGTATGAATAATGACCGGCTCAGAAAGAAAATCTGCAATTTTCTAAAACCAAAGGCATCTAAGTTGAGATTATTCCAAGAGTGTGAGAAAGATCTGAGAGAGGTTGGCATTACTGAGGATAAAATCAATGACAGGATTAGTTTCAGAAGGGTGGTGAAAAGCTATCAGGGTTTTATGGCGGAGACAGAACCCAAAAGACGGTGAGGCCCTTTACCAGAAGAACGGAAGAAAGCGATGATCGACGAACTCAAGAGATACTGGCAGGATGTCAAAGCCGGCAGACGAACAAGACACAGTCACTGAAAATGAGATTGGCTCAATTCGAAAACAACAACAGGGGATGGTTACCAATTTCTACTTTCTCTTAAAACAATAATCATTACCACCACCACCACCACCACCACCACCAGTGGGTTGAGACATTTACCTCAAAAGTCACATGACATGCGCAACGGTAACCAAGCTTCAATCCCCGGCCAGAACCAAAATTAGCCTGGGTGACTCCATAACACAAAAATAGCTGGGACAAGCTGAAGAAATGTTTAAGAAAATCTGTTGAATTGTTAAACAGTAATATTTTAAAGCACAAACTAATTTGGTTATTAGGAAATGTCATCAAGCCCACCCTTTCGAAATGTTTTGGAGTATAACATAAATTCTAGCAGTTCAGATGGACCGTATCCCAAATGTTTATCACAATCCCGGAGGCCCCGGCTTCGATTCCCGGCCAGGTCAGCGATTTTTACCTGGATCTGAGGACTGCTTCGAGGTCCAAGTGATAAGAATTTAGGAGCTAACTGATGGTGAGATAGCGGCCCCGGTCTAGAAAGCAAAGAATACGGCCGAGAGGATTCGTCGTGCTGACCACTCGACACCTCGTAATCTGCAGGCCTTAGGGATGAGCAGTGGTCGCTTGGTAGGCCAAGGCCCTTCAGGCCTGTAGTGGCGTGGGGTTAGGTTAAAAGCACAATCGTTTTCCAGGATAAAATATACCTGTTATTCCCTTCAGTATGTAATCTCTAATATCTATTTCTTCCCAAAAAATCCCGACTCTAATAATGGATATAGTAAGCAGTTATAAAATCATTTGTCTGATATTGAAAATATTTCGTTTGCAATCAATTGCTTTTACATGCCTCTTTCATTTTTCTTTTTTTTTTTTTCCTTTTTTTCTTTTTACTATTACCTTTTCGTCGGACCGACACAGATAGGTCCTATGGCGACGATAAGATAGGAAAGGGCTAGGAGTGGGAAAGAAGCGGCCGTCGTCTTAATTAATGTACAGCCCCATCATTCACTTGGTGTGATAATGGGAAACCACAGAAGAACCACATTCGGGGCTGCCGACAGTGCGGTTCGAACCCACTATCTTACAGATGCAAACTCACAGCTGCGCGACCCTAACCGCACACCCAACTCGCCCGATTTACATACCTCTGATATACTGATGAAAACCAATTCGCTCCAATATGAACAACAGTGATTACAAATGCAATGGGCCGGCATTGCTAACTTTATCGTCCATAATATCATGCGCAAGGTTATGACATCACAGAGCAATGAGATGAGAATGCATAAACGTGGCCCTACACTTTCTGGATAAGAACACCAAGAACTTAACCCCCTTTTTACACTCACTCTCCCAACATGAATAGGCCCTAGCGTTATCAGAAGCGTTTTACGACAGCCAGGGGATACCGAGGATGTACTCTACTTGCTCCACTCACAGGAGCATCATGCGTTGGGTTGTATGGAAATTAAGACCAAAGTCGCTTCCTTCCAAATCCCAGCCACGTCCAGATCTAGCAACACAGCCTTGCAAAGCCCATTGTAATTTGGAGTAGAATTGGAGCAATCTTTATTATCATTGGTGTGAGGAGTATTGTAATCTTGGTTAGCACTGTTGAGTTCTTGCTGTAACGTGACCACTGTGTTAAGTAGTTCACTGTGTGGAACAGTAACACTAATTGACTGTGTGTGAGGCGGACTTTATCTGGAGTCGAGCCAAGGAACAGTCATGTATTGTGGTGGTCAGTAGCTCTGTGTTCGTGCAAATCCCGCACCATGCTCGGTTCATATTTGTCGAGTATGAATATCACCGAAGTTTTCTTCTCAAAGGTGAGGCGAGCTATGTTCGTTCGACCTTGCCCCTTGACACTCTCTCTTTCACGCGCTATTCAGTCCATCCTTGTTTTTACTAATGGTGGAAGGATGTTGTAACATATCAAGAACATCTACTTTGCCAAAATTAGCACCGAACTTAAATGTTAACAGTGCATTGCACGTTTCACTGGAAACATACCCTGTCTGTTGACTCTCTGTAGTGACCACAAGCACAAACTTCTTCCAAACATCAGAACTGAGCCCATCTCTCTTGATTAGTTTATATTCACTGTTTTAATTTTAGCCATAACGCTGTTTGTCTATTCACTTCAGCTCAAAATTAATGGTTAACACAACCAGACCACAAAATTCCCCTAAATTTCGGCCTTCGCTGTTTGCACACAAGGGCTTACTCATCCCTGGATGAACAACATTGCTGACAACGTCAATAAAGTAAGCAAGGTCATACTCCCTAGTCAGCCAACTTCACTTCGAACATGTCCTTTCAAACGAATTGGCCCAAACTCGGACACTTTAGATTGCACGCTCCACTAATGCGTGATGGTGGTTGCATATGAAGCAAGGTACATCTTGCTCCGTCTTGGTTACCCGTCTCATCTTCGAACAATGCCTGCATGCGGCTGCTGTGCTGGGTGACTGGATTTGCGAGGCGATAGTCAATCAAGATTATCTTCTGTCTCAGGTAATACCAGTGATCCGGACTACCTACTGTAAGGAGGATAGAGACTTTGTAAACAGATAGTAATGAGTGGAGTGTAATCATTCATGGATGAATATAATTGTACGTATATGTTCAAATTGGTTCATTGTACAAGTATATTAGTTCGATAAAACAGACCGCATTTTATTTGCAACAGTATGTACGCTCGAACTCCTCAACTAATACAATCACCAGCAGATCGATACTTTTCAATTAAACTAAAAACTTTCCAATGGTCGACCAGCTGTTGATCCACTAAATATTCATGATGTAATGAATTATCCCATATGCAAAGAAAATTAATGCTCAGCGTTCCATTGTAGCGGTCCAGAATGTGTACTTCCTCCATACGGGATTAATAATATCAAAGCGAGATGTTTGTTGGTGTGGAAGCAGATTGCAAAACTGTGCGTGAATAAATGAAACAATTGTTTGTGCGATCATCATTAGTATTGGAGGGTTCCTATGTCGAAACCAGACGTAGATTGTCGGTACGACTACAATTATAGTCAGTGCAGAGTCGGCTCGACGGTTGGTGTCAAAATCCTAAAAACATAGGCAATGGTTTGTAGTGGATGAATTAAACTTGACAAGTCATGAACAGCTTAAGGACATCAGCCTTGTTCATTTAAACATAGGTGGGCAATGAGAATGTCCCGCTCCTTGAGCTAACGACATGAGAATGGAAAGAACCGAGAGCAGTTCACTTCTAATAGTTTGTGATGATGTTTGTTGGTTTAAATGGCCTAACAGCCCCGTCGGCCCCTAATGGTATGTGGTGAAACGAATTGAAAATTAAAACTCCACAAATGTATCCACTGACTAGAATCTAAAAGGAATGTTGTTGAAAAAATGATCGTGAAACCAAAACAATCTGCGATCCAATTCACAGTGTCTTAATTACTCGGATAACCTTTATTACCTAACTATGGTGTTCCTCCTATAATGATACTAATCACAGGTAACGCGGACTCATGGTGTTCCTTGCATGGTGGTACTAATCATAGGTGATGCAGACCCATGGTATGTCACACATAATGGTGATGATGATGATGATGATGATGCTTGTTGTTTAAAGGGGCCTAACATCTAGGTCATCAGCCCCTAAGGGTACGAAATGAGACGAAATATTATGATAATTCAAAAATCCAGAATCTTCCACTGAGCAGATTCGAAAACGTGAGGACGAGGAACGAATGGATGGATATGAAGTTAAAACAATTAATGGATACGACCCGCAATGCCCCACATTCCCAGAAATTAGCGTTAATAATAGTATTACTGACCAAGGGACTGCGTCTAAAGCACAATACTGAATAGATGATGCTTATATTCGAAACGAGTCCAAAATCCAGGTTATCGGCACCTCATAATGGTACTTATCGCTAGGAAAATACAACCATACTATTTGTCATGTTGCGGTCCTAATCAAAAGTAGCGTAGACTCGTGGTATTCCACACATTATGGTACTACTCACAGGTAATGAAATTCGCACATGTAACACAGACCTACGGTGTTTCGCACACTGCGGCGCTATTAGAGGCAAGGCCAACCTATGGCGTTCCTCACAAAAGTGGACTAACCACAGCGACCAGCACTATCCCGTAGTGTTCCTCACGTAGTGGGTACTAAGCATAGGCAAGGCAGAACCATGGTGTCGCTTATCCCATGGTGTTGCTCATATAGGGGTACGAATTAGAGGTACTGTAGAAGTCGGCAACGCACTCTATTGTTACTAATCACAGACCTATTTCGTACCCAACATAGTGGTACTACGCACGAGTAAATAATTTTATCATCCCTTGGTCGCCCCTTTTAGTCGTCTCTTACAACAGGCAGGGGATACAGGGTGTATTCTTCGTCTGCATCCCCCACCCTTAGGGGGTTGTGTGTTTGGTCCGCGAGAGGTATTTTATTTCCTTCAAGTCCGCCGGCAAGCCGGTTAGGACCCCCTACCCGCCACCTGGGACGCGCCACGTGAGAGTATCACATCTTCCCATATTACGCCAGCGTAGTAGGTTCGTGGATACATAATGGCACCACTCACAGGTAACACAGATCCATGGTGTTTCTAACATAAGGGTGCTACTCACAAGCAACGTAGACTCATGGTATTCCTCACAATGTGGCACTAATCAAGGGCGCCGGCTATATCTGTGGTGTGTCTCACATGGAGGTACTAACGAAGGAACACATACATGTGTTACACTCGGATTCGGTTGAAATTTGTTAGGAGTATTCGTGGGAAGCAGTAGAATGCTAAGGTGAAAACTGCATGTGCCCAGCGCAAGTTTAAACGCCAAAATTGAACAAATAAATGGTCGTAAAATTAGAAGTGCTGCGGGAGTACCATCGGAGTGTGGCGGAGAGGTAGGGAGGAGTGAAGAAGCGGACGGTAACCAACCGAGCTGCGTCGAGCTACGCTAGCAGCCAGGCAGCGTATAGTTAGCGCGTTCCCCTTAACTTCCCGATCAGATGTGCAAAACGTAAATATGAAAACAGCACATGAAACAAGTGTACAAAGGACGATGTTTCAACAACGATGCCAATAAGGTTTGAAAAACTACAACGAGTAACAAGAACTCGGGCGTGAATTTTTCAAACCTCATTGGCATCGTTGTTCAAACATCGTTTTTTGTATACTTGTTTCATGTGCTGTTTTCATATTTCGTTTTGGACATCTGATCGGGAAGTTAAGACGAACGCTCTAACTATCCATGTTAAGATATACAAAAATTCCGCATTACAACACAGTCGTAAAACCAACAGTCCTTTACGCAGTGAAAAACTGGTACTTAAGAGAAAACCGGAACTTTAAGATATAAAAAACAAGAGAGGAAAATCATTAGAAAAATCTTAGTAGCAAGATACACCCAAGACGGTTACAGGTTACAATCAATCAAACCAACAAAAAAGTTCTCAAACATCGAAATTGACATTAGGAAAAGACGAATGAAATTTTTCGGTCATCTGACTACATTGCCAAAAAGAATAGTAGATTAAGTAACCTCTCTTAAGAACTCAACACCCTGGCCTAACGAACTTCCCATGGACCTCACAAACGCAAACATAAGCTCAACATACATTCTAGAAAGAGACATCTTTAGACACAAGGTAAACATTTAGTAAACTACATCAGAGCAACCACAACAAAAACAGTACAGACCAAAGTGGCGGGAAGAAAGTAAACAAACCTTCGCGGAAAGAACGAAAGCCTATTGGAACAAGAATAACCCACAGAGGAATTGACGGAGTAATTTGCTTAACGTCTTCCAATATTGGAGGAATACTACTACTACTACTACTACTACTAATCATCATCATCATCATCATCATCATCATCATCATCATCATCATAAAAAGAAAGCGAGGAGACTGACACAACTAACCTGAAGCTATGCCAGACTCAGCCATGGCCCCGTGGTTGACGCCACACGGTCAGTAGTTGAGAAACCCTGGGGTCCTCTTTCAATCTCGTGAATATATTCTATAGCCTCACCCAAGCCGTGTCGTCTCAAAACTCATGAGTCTCAAAACTCACTGGTCCCAAAACTCACGAATTCCAGGAAGAGGATTAGTAAGAACAGGTTTCTCTACCTGGACCAGTCCCAAAACTCACGAGCAGGGCCAGTTCTTCTTTGAATGGATAAATGTCCAACCTATTAGTCATGGGATAATGGAATACTTTTTAATAATCGAATAGCTTCCATCCGATTGTTTAAATAATCGAACGAGTTTCAAATATCAATCTGTTATATCGCACAGAATAATTGAATGTGTAATGAGTATTTTTTTTTCGGTTTACGTGTGTCGGGTAGACAATCTATTGAAATAAGCGAACTGATGAACTCTTACTAAAAATAGAAATACGCCTTCTTCCCGAATGAATGTGCAAGTGTTGAAACTAAATGAGTGAATTAACTGTTTTGACCTTCAATATCTCTAAATAAAATTCCTTATTCAAGTAAATGCCGCCTTCTGGCTGCATAATGGAACTAAGTCCCAGCACTACCAACTGACAGTTTGTTTTAACTAGCAATGGGCAATATACCTACTTTGATTTTATGTCGTCCGTCTGCATGCATAAATTGTTAACATGCTGGCCTTTGGTCCAAGGGGTCCAGGAGGTCTCGGGTTCGATTTTCGGTGGGGTCGGAGATTTTAACTTTCATTAGTTAATTCCTATGGCTTGGAGACTGGGTGTTCGTGCCGTCTTCAGCATTAGCCTTCATCTTAGGAAGGGCCTCATCCTCACAGACGTACAGGTCACCTATACGGCGTCAACTCCAAAGACCTGCACCAGACCTCCCCGGAGGCCACACGTCATTATTATAAATTTATGTGAAAGGTAAACAAATGCATTATATTAGCTTTAAGACAACAGCAAAATATTTTAATAATAATAATAATAATAATAATAATAATAATAATAATAATATTCCCCGGTCTCTTTCATTCACCAGCCATTATTTTTCCCCTGTGGGTTGGGGTTGCGGAATAACGTCCACAGTATCCCCTGCCTGTGGTAAGGGAAGCGTGAGTCACCGCGCACCTCATCCCTCCTGCGGTCATCGCAAGCACCTGCTGTCCGGAGTCGTGAATTTTGAGACTCATTAGAATGTTTACTTTAGCAACCAGTTTGTAGTTGTGAGTTTTGATACTATTTGTAACTAATAGGGATGTATAGAACTAGCACCGATAGAGCGCACTGCTGTTTTACTGGGTAAGCGCAATGCGCTCTTCATTTGTCTCCTTTGTACTCATGCCGCTAAATATCCACGAATTTAAGTTGCTTAAATTGTTATTTTCCTGACTATGTCAAGCTGTTGCAGCGTTCCTCTTTGAAAATATCAGGGAAGCCCATTTTCGTTTCACCAGTTTCCACAAAATAAAGAAGTGAGGAAGAAATGGTTACATGCTATTAGAAGGAAAAATTTCGGTTAGAAAAATCTGACCGAAAGTATTAAAAGGTGTTCCCATTATTGTTAACCCGGTGACTTCACGAAAATTTTGTTGTGCAAGTGCAATTTACGAAGGGAAATAATTCCTATATTCTACCGATAGACTGATTAGGCATTTTGATAACAACCGCCGAATTTATGCGTTTGAATTTAAAGGTGAGAGAGCAAGATTAAAACCGGGCGCTGTTCCATCGCTTTTTCCATCGACCACGATCACAACGAAAACAGTGAAGGGGCCATTCACCAGAAATTTGCCTGATTACCACGATAAGCCTACAATATTGGAATATGCAGAAATAACCTCCCTTGAAGTAAGGGAAGAAATCGTGAATATCCCCGAAGATGTGAATGTTACAGTTGTGACTCCCATTTTCAAAGACACCAGCACTCAAAAAATTCTACAGGTAATTTGGTTGTTGAGCAAGGAATGTGTAATCGTGATGCCATATTGCTTTATACAGGATTTGTAGACGTCCAACATCGTAATGTGGTGTTTGCTGTTCTTGGAGAAAACAGATATAATTTACAGATATTTCCTCCTGAACCCAGACTGTGTTTCTGCTTGACTGTTATGAAGCTAAGGACAACAAATCTGACTAAGAACTAGGCCTTAACTTCGGAATCCATAAAACTACTGTTGGGAGAAATTTAATGTTTGGATTAATTTCATGTACTGCCAATTTAAATAGTTGAACATTTGGCCTGATAGAGAAAATATCCTTGAAAACAGCCCCCGTGCTTTTAGACAGAAATGCTCCTCGACTAGAGTTTTAACTAGTGCAACTGAGATTATACATAGCAAAACTTGTTCCAAGGGCAAACATTCCACTTTCATAGGGTTAACTGGCCTCAACCGTTTGTTAGGGGGATGCTGAAAAGTTTATAAATCTTGGCTGCATGTTTCTGAACACTGAATAATACCAGTCTTGGGCAAGTGCTCTAATGCGTAGCTTACAGCAGCAATATGCTTACAACATGCCTTGAGGCCTGCTCCAGCAAAACGTTCACATTCCTCTCCTATAATATCACGAGGTAATCCTAAAATAAACTTCACATCATAGGTCTTATGTTTTGTGTACTCAGATTTCACATCAGTGCATTTTAGAATTTCAACCTCTTATAAACAAAACAAACTTTCCACTGAAAAGTCTGTATCCAACATAACACAATGATTTGTAGTTGGAAACAGGTGTTCCATCTATTTCCGATTTTCTAAATGCTAAATAATCCATCAGATGCAAATTTGTGATAGTGATATTCACCTTATGGCTGATGGTCAAATATTCAAAGGAACCGGCACTGGGAAACTCAAGAATATTCACATGCCTTTGGTGGTGGACAGAGGCTGTATCTGCAGTTTCATGTAACCCATCAACCTTAAAAAGTACATGAATCGAAGTCTATAAGCAAGGGGAGCAAGTGGATGTTTAAATATCTATTTATGATTTAAGTCTTGTGGAGGTACATTTATATATTTATCTATGTACAATACTCAAGTAATTGTTATCTTAAGGAAAAGGCATGCTGACTCCTATTCATTATTTGGATAATAAAGCGTGTTAGAATTTTCTAATTACCGCTGTACTGGTACTAATTCTTCCTTCCTCTCGCTAGTTTTGGCGTTTCTGGTCCGTAGCTCATTTTGCAACTGTTTAAGGCTTAAACGCTGAAAATCGTCCGTAATATACCAGGGGATATACCTATACAATTAATTAATATAGTCTTGGAGTAAAACTAGAGAAGATACAATCGGCTTTAGCTCAGAAATGTCGGTCACGTTCGATACATTACTCGCAGCTGACTGGGATAAACATAAGACGATCGCCTTGCGCTTACCCAGTAGTACACGAGCGCTATCTGGCGCGAACTTTCTCTGCCTACATCCCTATTTTAGCCCGTGAGTTTTGAGACGTAACCATTCAAGCACCCTTTGGACTGATGTCTCAATGGGAATCCAAGACAGGCAGATCATGGTGTTGTTAGCATAAACATGTTTTTGGACTGGGGGGGTCTCTCTGGAATTACCGTGGACAGAAAACAGACACCCTGGTAACCAGGCAACCAGTATTCACCGTCATTTTCCTCACGTTATTACCGAGTGCCAGAACACTGCCTTCTATATACAGTAGCTACAAATGGCGCCGTGTTTTAAACGAGTTCCCACTGGCTTTGAGTGACGTTTCATCTAGGGCATAGCAAAGCCCCTTAAACACAGTAACGTCACCGATGACAGCAGAATTTTTCTCACAATATCTTGCGGAATATTTATGGCCATAAAATTGTGTGCTAAATTGTGTTGGACGTAGATCTTGATAGGTGGAGCTATCTTGTGACATGGAATTCTAAAATCCCCAATGGGGCAGCCAATTTTTCAGCCACTCTAAAAGCTCCTATGCGAATTATTTCGGAATATGCGTGCACTTAAAGAGCTGCACAACACTAATGGTGTTTAAACGTACGCCAAAACCTGTTACACGAACCTGTTCTAAAAAGCCACACAGATAGGATTACAAAACGGTGTTTATCGTCTCCCGTAAAATTCACTTTCAGTCACATAGAAAATTTTCACTGGCAACAACGGTAGGTAGTTAATGAATGTAAATTTATTTGTTAATTTCTAGAAAAGCATTTAATAAAATGTCTTATGGTTGTACAAAGGAAGTTAGGTATAATTTGAAGGAGATGTTAAAATGTCTTTAACTGAACGTTCAGGACTTGCCGTGGAGAGAAGCATAACATATTCCCACGATATTCTTTCTCTCTCTTCAGGGGCACTTCTCGGGACTGTCAACTTGGAAACGTGAGTTGGCGATCAGGTAGTCTTTCATTGGTTATGTCTGGAAAGCGTGGAGGCCAGCGAATCATTTTCAAACCAATACCCGTATAACGTATTATCTTCCTCTACGTATGACGAATGTGTTCTGAAAGTTTGGGCGTAACTTATTGTTACACCCTCTATTCCAGATGTCTCAATTTTATCTTACTATCCGACCTCCCTTGGTCAACTCTTGTTCTCTTCAGACCCAACGGTATGAATTTTGCGAGGCCTAGAGAATCTTTCATTTTCACACCCTCTTTCTCCTTCTCTTTGAAAGTTTGAAAAGAGCGTTCGGCTTCTTGGTTCTTGACCCGTTTAAAGAGTAGGATGCCTGGGTTGTTAGACTGACCAAGGAGGATTCCAGATTTGGACACCTTTAATATTTTGTGATCTGAGATCTAATAAACGTAATACGAAGTCCTGATCGTATCTTTAGAATTCAGTATTGGGGCTCTAGTCATCATTCGTATTGTTTTGAAAAATTTGCAATTTGGAAAGAGAAGTTTTAGGAATATATCTCCAGGCTTCTCAACCATACAGCAGAATAGGCCTGATGCATGCTAAGTAAATGTTTCTCTTAATATTTGAAGATACACATTTAGTATATAGCAGAGGTCCCACGGCTAAAACCCGTGCCGCAACTCGCTGCAAGGCCTGTTCTTTATTTTGTCTCCAGGATAAACCACGGTCCATTGTCAAGCCTAAATAGTTTATTTTCTTAGATCAAGAAAATGACATGTCATTAAGAGTCAGATGACAAAATTTAGGCCGATGCTTGGTTAAAACAATTGCCTGTGTTTTATCAAACCAATCAATGTGTTAATAGTGAGCCAGTAGCAGATCGTCTACCTACCTGAAGTTCCTCCCGCACGCCACTACACTTCCAGGGATCACCTCCTCAGCTCTGTTCAGTACGTAGCAGCTGCATCCTACAGTACATCTACTCTATTCTGCGTGCCATATTAAGGTCTTGGTATACCCCAATTGTCCTGACCGCTTACACGTCGTTTAGAACTAAGTAAACAAATCGTGGGTGTCTCATAATATGTTCTATCAGTCTATCTCTTCTTCTGGTCACATTTCACCAAATCGTTCTGCTCTCATCCACTCGATTCAGTACCTCTTTGTTTGTGATCTGACCTACTTATTTATGAATCAGGTTAAATTTTAGACCAGGCCAACTGGCGTCCATCTTGTCAGAATAAATAAAGTTGAATATCGCATTCGTCATCTACCACCGAACAGAGAGGAAAGTAGATGATAATATTCAGAAGAACAGTTTGGATTTAGGAGAAGAAGAGGCACACGAGAAGCCATCCTAAGTCTTAGCGGCATAATCGCAAAATCCCTAGATGTAGCCTTTCCAATGGAAATTGCGTTCATTCATACAAATAAAACATTTGATAAAGTAAACTGTTTGTAATCCTAAGACAGCTGAAAATATACTCCAGGGTCAGAAGAATTCCCTGCCACCTTTATAAGAATAAAACAGTATTAACTCGGAAATAAAGAGTGTAAACAGAATTTTAAAAAAGGGTGCATGACGAGGATGTGCGTCTTATCATGCTTCTGCAAATTATTCCTCCCTGATCATCAACATAACTTTAGTACGGTAATGAATAATTATCCACATAACATTAGTTTTTGCAGATCACGAATAATAGTGTATGTGACTACGGCAAAAATGCAGTGGGCAAAGTGACGATCCTTGAGGGAGACCCTGATTCCCCGAGGCAGTGTCACAGGTGACTCCGAACTGACCGTGGACAAACAATTATTTAACATGTATATGAAACAGTCCATAAAGGAATTTTAGCTACTGTACAGTACCATGCGATTTGCGGGTGATATAGCACTGATAACGGAGAAGGAGAAAGATATACGTGAAAGGTGCTAAATCACATGAACGAACTGCTAATAAAGAGGTGCGGTATGAGAATATATAGAACACCACGATAATGACGTGTACAAGTGATGATGGCCAAATTGCCAATGACTTGGTTGATGAAAAGGAAAACTAGCTCAAGTACGTATCTAGGAAGTCTGATCGCATCTGATGGAAAATGTATGCTCGAATTGCATAGAGGAAGGAAGCTTTCTCAAAAAAAGAAATATCTACTTACATATAAGACCATCAATAAGGAGGAACGGAAGCACTTCATGAAGAGTTTTGTATGGAATGTTGTAAACTATCGGAAGTATTGAAAATCAGAACATTTGAGATGCGGTGCTGGTGTCGCCGCGGCACAAAGGAGACCGTCCTCAGAAAAAGCAAATGGGACGCACACCTTTTTTTGAAACCTTAAACAAGAGAAGACATAGCTTCATTTGTCACTTGCTTTGTCAATCTGACCGGTACATCACCCTGGTTGAAGGGAAACTGGAAGGTAGAAGCAGCAAAGGAAGACCAAGAGTACAATTTACAGACAGAATTAAAGGCAAGCACATTTATTGCCACATGAAGCTGTTGGACAAAAAATGAAACGCTTGGAAGACCAATTTTAGGGTCGAGGAGAAGAATAAGAAGAATATCGTCCATTTATTTTGATGATATGCTTGTTGCTTTGTCTCTAAATCCCTTATTAAAAGTGAATGTCATATTATCACTGAAAAATAAAATACACAAAATGACGAACAGATGGTGCTGGACAGCAACACGTCACGTACAAAAGGCCTCGCATGCTTGACATGACATGGGGTTTTATTGCCTCCAACAACGAGTGCAAAAACAGGCCAACTGATGGCGCTGGACAGCAACACGTCTGGGATGCCGCATGAGACCCGTGTACGGTATAAAAGGAGCTGTCGTGAAAGAGGGTGTCAGATGCGCCTGTAAAAGCGGCATGTTTACGATACCAGAAAAGGTGCTGTTAGTGAAGATTCGTTTACTTTATTTTCGTCTAAATAAAACCCCACGTCATACCAATTATGTGTATCAATTATTATCTGTCTACCTCCAGTATTCCGTGAAGTACTGTATCATCAAATGTTAACGGACTTTTGGATCACCCTGCATATTGCCTTTTAATATACAACAGGATAGCACCTTAGAGATAGGAATATTCTCTAACTGAATTAGTTATGATAATGACTGCAAGTACTCATTATATAGGAGAATATAGATTAGCCATTATTATTTATTACAAGTTCAATGTGCATGTGAGGAAGCAATATTGTGAGAACAGTCGCCGCGATAGCATCTCGCATGCACGGTTATGACGCTATTGACTAGAGCGCAGGGGGCCATGTTAGCACTCAATGAGGTCTGCCTGCTTGGCTTAACCTTTTACTCTTCGGCTGAATAAATAATTCTTTTAAAAGAAGAGCGTTCTGGAATACAACATCAGGTTCTTTTTATTTGTTTTCCCTCCCTCGCACAGAAAATACGACTAACCGCAGAGCGTTTAGGGGCCTTAGCTGTAATAGCACGGTTTAGATAACGATTTTCCGTTTGAGTTGAGTCGTAAGCACTAATGCGACCTTTTAAAATGGAATTGCCCTTTACTGTACGAGCACACACACACAATCAGCTGGTTTTGAACGACCAACTGCATTCTGCTGTAGCAGAAAATGCACAGATATTGATTGGGATATTTAACACCAAGCATTTTAGCCTTAATTACCTGGATGAACACAGGATTATCAAGTGAGTTGACTGCGCGATTCTGGCCATGCATCTGTTGGCTTACACTCGGCAGATAGTCGGTTCATATCCCGATGTTTCCCCATTTTCACTCTTGGTAAATCCTAGCGATATACCTTAATTAATGCCTAGCTCTGCCCCATAACGACGTCGCCACAACATCTGTCTGAGTCAATGTGAAGTAAAACCAATATGAAAAACTCCACAGGCCTCAATGTTGAAAATATCCTAGAGATATGAGCTACGAATTTTAGGTAAATAAAATATAATAAAGTATGAGAATATATTATTTATTTATTCCTAAAAATTACAATCCTTTTCTTAACCATCGTTATCCGGAAGATTAGATTAGCAGTTTGCCTTTTTTACCACTACGAGCGCTAATGTGAGTCGGTGTAGAATTTCGCTTAAGCCTTTATAACTAAATTCGGTGTGGAAATTTTCCAAACGTCTCCGAACATCGAAAAAGTAGTTAGTGGGACGTAAATGCAATAACATTAATTATTATCATTTTTAATGAAAAAACACCTGAATATATTGAACCAAGGAACATGTGGCTAGGATTTGATTAAAAAGAAATCGAGTAAAGAAACAAGCGATTTTAGGCTGTTTTTCCGAAACTGCAATTTAGGCCGGAAGTGATTTTCGAAATTTGATTTTTTTAGTTTGAGGGAGCTATCCAAGATTCACAATTTGTAAACATTACGGGCCCTTTAGCCCTACAACGTTCGACACGATGAAGGAAATTGATTATTAATTTTACGTTTTTAGTACCATGGGGACCCCTACTTTGTCACCTAAAAATGTTCTCAACATTTAAAAAAACACTAATCCCCGGTTTATTTAACTCTGGGTTAAATTTACTTAACACTTGTTATTAATTTAATACTTCGAATAAAAGGTCTCTGTTTCACGAACATATTGCCAACATTTGTTACGAAGCTCGATAGCTGCAGTCGCTTAATTGCGGCCAGAATCCAGTATTCGGGAGAGAGTGGGTTCGAGCCCCACTGTCGGCAGCCCTCAAGATGGTTTTCCGTGGTTTCCCATTTTCACACCAGGCAAATGCTGGGGCTGTACCTAATTAAGGCTACGGCCGCTTCCTTCCGACTCCTAGCTCATTCCTGTCCCATCGTCACCATAAGACCTTTCTGTGTCGGTGCGACGTAAAGCAACTTGCAAAAAAAAAAACGAAACAACGTTTCCGTGAGATTTCTGAAAGCGTTTGGCAGTGAGCGTTTTTCTTTCTTTATATAAAGTTCAGAACAGTATTTTGGTGTTGTATTTCGTCACACACGGTTGACATTATAATAGTTACGTGATGGTTAGCGGGCCGGCCTCGTGGTGTAGGGGTAGCGTGCCACCCTCTTACCCGGACCATCCGGGTTCGATTCCCGCCCACGTCAGGGACTTTTACCTGCATCTGGGGGCTGGTTCGAGATCCAATCAGCCTACGTGATTACAAGTGAGGAGCTATCTTTGGGGGTTTCGCAGACTTACCACAGACTTACTTATTAGAAACTGACCACGATATCATATCATATATGCCCCAAATAGTAATTAGGTAATATGGTGTAATATTGTGCATTTAATACAAGAAGGAGTCATGGTGCAATATAGAAATTGCGTAATGCAGTATCTCGGCAGCGCTTGGCATCAGAAATAACTTCTTATCTTCTATAGTGACAGCGAGCAGCTCGGGTATTCCGTATGATTCAATCGGGGAATTTACGAAAGTGTTTGAGAGCGGCCGATTCAGAAGAGACCAATCACAGCCCTGGAAGCGAAATTGTGGAATGATAGGAATATCCAGAACAAATGAAGCCAGTCCTACCAACTTCGAGATTTACAGTCCTCTACTACTCCTGATTTAATTATTAATCTGTTATAAAGCCATACTCCACGTTTTTATATGAAATAGAAGCAAGTTAGACGTTAAAAACTACCTGTAGACAGTTACAGTACATAATTCTAAACTAATAATGTAATTAATATATTTCTATTGAGTCAGCGCTTTACCGAGCAAGCGGCCGAGCCATGGCGTCATCAAATCAGTAAAATCACCGATGATATTACTAATACCAGAAGTTTGGTGAACACAGCAGCTTCTGGATATGGGAAGCTCACTCTGCCTTGAAATTGCTAACCGCGCGGGTCGGTGTTTCTTATATTAAGCCAGTGTTATATGAAAGTAACTTTTACAGTGACGATTTTTAATCGAAAAAGTAGACACATTTTTGGGAAAGTTGAAACGTTATTTTATGAGAATATATTACCTAAATGCAAGTGATGTAATTACGAAAGTGTATTGTACAGTAACAAAGCAATTACTTTTGCTATATCGATAAGATCACGTATGATGATGCAGTATGCCAGAGTGCGGTTGTGGCACGGGATTGACAATAATTAAGACGATAGTTACTATCGATATTTCCAAACCCGTATTTGTAATCTGGATTTCTTATAGCGCAAATATTGTGATCGATACGTGTCCGGTAACGCGAAGAACGTGTGCGAAGCACCACATTTCAAAGATGATGGAAGAACAAAGGACCTGCAGTGTATTAACGTCATCCAGTTTGTTGCTATAATGGCGTAATTTTTGCAGACACAGCGGCCTAGAACCATGAAGAAGCTGAGACGACACCAGATAAGTTCATCTTAAAACAATTTAGGCATGCTTAGATAGAAGAAATTAGGCTAATTCGATCCTATAGTAGTTTAACTGTAAATGTCAGTCCTTTTGTGGCTGAGCTATGTTTTCTTTTTATAGTTTAATGTCATGTTTCAGGAAAGATGCATGTTTGAATCCTGATGTTTGTTTATTATTTTATTTCATTTTTATTAGATGGGAAAGAGGGAAATGTTAGGCGTAGATGAGGATTTGTATGACAAGCGGAAACTGTGTATTCCATTTTTGTAACAAGTTGTAGATTCTTTTATTAAAAAGGCTGCACAGCCTAAAGAGTGTTTGGGAATAAATTTCAGAAGGGAACAGTTTTTCCTAAAGCATGTAGCAAGTTTACAAGAATGAATGGCAGTTGTGACCAGCGTGAAAGTGCACCGTTGAACTAGTATCTTTTAGATCGGCAAAGAAGACTTTTTTTTGCTAGGGGCTTTACGTCGCACCGACACAGATAGGTCTTACGGCGACGATGGGATAGGAATGGCCTAGGAGTTGGAAGGAAGCGGCCGTGGCCTTAATTAAGGTACAGCCCCAGCATTTGCCTGGTGTGAAAATGGGAAACCACGGAAAACTATTTTCACGGCTGCCGACAGTGGGATTCGAACCCCCTATCTCCCGGATGCAAGCTCACAGCCGCGCGCCTCTACGCGCACGGCCAACTCGCCCGGTACAAAGAAGACTAGCTAATTGGTATTGTATTATGAATTTACGAGAAAAAGACAAGATTAGCCTGATACTGAGATTACAATATGTGTTAATACAGGACGTGGGTGCCTGGTATATAATAAAGGGGAAAATATAATGGTGTTAGCTGCACGATAAGCGAGAGAGGCTTGATTTGCCCTGAGTGTTCATTAATACTATAAGAGTCGAACTCATGGACTCCGAAGTGTTAGGCCAGATGTGCCGTGTGTCATATATAATAGCCTTGTTAAATTGGAATATGTATTTAAGGCCATATGAATGTGTATTGTGATGCCTTAAGTTGAGTTCGAGGTCTTGTGTTAGTTTAATGAACAGAGAAGTGAATGGAAGCGTTAATTTATGTTCCCAGATATATTAGAATCTCTCAGGCAAGAATTACCAATCCAATTAGTTAGTTTATTTTCTTGCGAGGCAGGATGTTTCATAGCTGGATCATTAGAAGTATCACTTGAGCTATAATACGGCGTGTTAAGTAATAGACCAACACAAGGATAGCTGAGCCAGGAATTCCGTGTTCTTTTAATATGAAGGAGTTTAGCATCTTATTGCTTGTATTTCAGATAACGGATACACAGATGTATTATTTATTTCATTTGCATGAATTTTACAGGTTTCTTTGGAGTGTTTGTTTTATATTAATTTGTGTTACATGTATTATTGCTGATCATGTCATTGTCATCGTTGATAAGGACTTGTTCTTAAATATGAGTCCGGGTGTCATTTTATTGGGAAGTAGGCTTTCAAGCTATCCAATTTGTAACAGAGCGGTCTGTTAGTAAACTCAATGTAGCTATAAGTTAGGTACCCTGGAACAATGATTTGTTGATAAGTGCTGAATATATCATTTTAAATTATGGATCGGATTTAGCATAATTTTATTCTGTCGCGGTATGCCCTATACCCGTAAATTGAACGATATCCGTCAGGATTCGATAAGATGAACTTAATTGCGTTGACTCGATGCGAAGTGTGTATTTCTTCCCCAGGTTGTTTTTATTTGTAAATTTTTATTTAAAAAACGACATTGCCCGTCTTTTTGTGACATGTAATAATTTTTGTGCTAATTATATGCACGGCACATATTGAATTTCTGGCATTTATTTGAGCCATATTTTTAATCGTTTTCATATTAATTTGTTTTTTTTTTTTCGAGTTTCAATAATGTTATCTTAGATAATAAAAACTTACCCCTTATTTTGAATTTTATTTCGGAATTATGTTACTGTTTCCCGTTCACATACCTATAGTATATTTTATCCTGAGATCTTTAATTTATTTTTGCCCTGAATGTTGTTTTAGACGGGAACGGTACAGTATTAACAACGGAAGCTAACCAACTGAGCGCGCGAGTCAACTAGAGATGGCTGGAAAATAACGTAGCAGTTACTTTGTCACAGTTACATGCCTGTCACTGTTACAAATGTTACGAAAACAAAAAATAACAGGTTACCGAGTAACGACAACAGAATAACGTACTAGTGAAAACAGTAACTGAAAAGTGGGAACTGTCACTAGTAGCAGCTTACAGACAGAATGTGACCTTCCGAGTTCATATAGTACGCATGTCTTTAAAGTGAGAGCGCTTTCGTAAGAGATTGCTTTAAATCAAATACACTATAGTGTATAATATATTATATAGTGTATACGTTTAAGTTGCTGCTGTCATCTGGTAACTAAAGTGTAAACTGTTATGACATTCAACTGTTCAGGGGTAATTGTTGACTCAGACGTCGCGCAGGGCTGCCTACATTATAATATTATTATAAGTTTCGCCCGTATAATTTTTCTTGTACCATAAATAAATTACTATGCTAACTTTCCATATTGATATTATAGATAACATGACATTACTTCATTTTACTTAATCGAATCTTGCACCGGTTTATGTCGAGGTTTGGCAGACAGATCATGGTTTCTTGTTTTCTATCCTTGATCGAGGCATTGTCAAAGTCACTCCTCTAGATTTCAGAAAAGACGCTATGATGTCTTCTCATTTCATCCGTTGTCTGCCTCCCGTTAACTTTATAGCAGATACGAATGCGTGTTTTGCTGCACCGACTTTCAACAGTGGAGTGATGCGTGCGCGCATGTGCGAGTGAATGAACGGGACTTAGAAACACAGCTGTAAGGAGACAAGCTTGAAGCCGTAACCAGGTTGTGACCAATTAAACGTGAGTAAAAAAAGCAAAGCAAAGCAAAGTCACCTCCGTACAGGCCACGAAGGCCCTTGGAGGAGTGGAAGGTAAAGGCTTCCACCATTGTTAACCTCGGCACGTGATGGGGTAGAGTGGTTAGCTCTACGCCCAGCCGCCTTTGCCCCCAGGAATTAACCTGGTACTCATTTTTGGTGTAGGCTGGGTGAACCTCAGGGCCATATGCACCTCCGGAAGTGGAAAGCTCGTTTCTTAAATTTTACGACTTCCTGACCGGGATTCGAACCCACGTCCTTCCGGGCGAACCGAGCACGCCTTTACCGCCTCGGCCAAGCAGCCCCTAAACGTGAGTAACGTTGGACATTATTTCAACAGATACTTTTAGCAGTTACTTTATTGTAGCAGTGACAGATATCGCAGTTACACAAAAATAACCGTTTGTCACACCTCGAGAGTCAACGCAGTGCCATCTTATAACAGAGTATGTGTGTGACGTCACATATTTAGCACAAATTTTGCCATGCTTTGAAACGTTATTTCAGGAAAACTACGTTTCATATTTTCAATTTCTTCAGTAGGTAGGCTTCCTTTTTATCTGTCAATTAAGACATTAAATATAATCGTAAGTTAAATATTCTCGGCGATTCACGCGTTCTACACAAACACTAACAGCGTCTTAAAATGTTTCTTTCCTTGCACCCCTTGTCGAGGAACGTAAACCTACGTTGAAAGGGGGGAAAATTTTCCTAGAATATACGCACACCGACAATGACTCACTGCCAGTATGAGCCACTGCACACGATATTGCGGGTTGGATAAGTGAATCATCTCGTAATGTGGCAGGAATGAGTGTAGGGGAGATCCCGGTAACTAGTTGCCGTATCGATCATCCACACGGACCCTCCAGCACACAGTCTAGTGAGTGACATTGCCCGGAGGTAATACTTCATTAGTTTTAAAAAAACGAGCGTACTCAGCATATTGTATGCGGCTTTGGGATGATCAATACGAATGCACTGCAATATAAAGCGCTACTAGATCGCTTTATTGTGTTGGGTTTCAGGGGACTTAGTGTGTAGAGCAGCGTTAATACAGCGGGGCATGGTTAGTGAGTGGCAAGAATATTACATGTTCGTCTACAGCAGGGGTCTTCAATTAATTTACCCTCCGGTCCAGAGTGATAGTAAACTAATATTGCAATAGAGGGGACTCTGGGATTCAAATATTTGGTTAGTAAGACAGACGCTGGTCATCATGCCGGTGATTGGTTACTCCGTGCGATAATTACAGAAAGAGAGTAAATACAGTCGAAACCGTCTATAAGGACTCCGAAGGGGCGGCGATTTTTAACGGAACTTATAGGCGATAGTCTCACAAACCGGTTGTCCGACTGGTTGACTGAATGGTCAGCGTTCTGACCTTCGGTTCAGAGGGTCCCGGGTTCGATTCCCGGCCGGGCCGGGGATTTTAACCTCCATTGGTTAATTCCAATGGCTCGGGGGCTGAGTGTTTCTGCTGTCCCCAACATCCCTGCAACTCACACACCACACATAACACGCAGTTACCTACACATGGCAGATGCCGCCCACCCTCATCGGAGGGTCCGCCTTACAAGGGCTGCACTCGGCTAGAAATAGCTACACGAAATTAAATTTAAAACAAACCGGTTATTAATGTTGAATACATTTCTTAACAGAAAAAGTAGTGGTCCCCATATTACGAAAAAGCTAAAATTGAGCAATTTCCTCAATTGTGTCAAAAGTTGGCCCGGAAAGGTTTCAAATTAAATGCAGTACTGGAGAAACATCCTAAAATCGATTGTTTCTTTACTTGTTTTCGTTTTATTCAAATCCTAGTCAAATTATTTATATATTTTTTTCTGTAATGTTCTTCTTGGTTCAATACCCTCAGGCCTTCTTTGATTTTTTGAAAAATGTCCACACCGAATGAAGTGAAATGTCGTATGGCTTTTAGTGCCGGGATATCCCAGGTGGTGGTGGTGGTGGTGGTGGTGGTGGTGGTGGTGATTATTGTTTTAAGAGGAAGTACAACTGGGCAACCATCCTCTATATAACACTAATCAGACGGAAAAAATGGAAGGGATCCGGCACTTCAAAATATGAAGATATCGGTCAAAGAAAGACAAGGGCCACGAAGGGCGTGAAAATGAAAGACTCCCTAGCCCTCGCAAACCTAATAGCGTCGGGGTCGGAAAAGAACGAGAGTTGACCAAGAGCGGTCGGATAGGATAGATGAAAGTGAGGAGCTTGGCACAAGTAAGTGGAAGCAATGCCACGACTCAGCTAAGGGCCCCATGATCGCCAAACCACGCTCCAAAGTTCAGAGCCCCTGGGGCCCCTTATAGTCGCCTCTTACGACAGGAGGGGATACCGTGGGTGTTATTCTACCGCCCCCACCCACAGGGGGAAGGATATCCCAGGATGGGTTCGGCTCGCCAGGTGCAGGTCTTTCTTATTTGACGCCCGTTAATTAACCAATAAAGAATATATTCTCATACTTTATTATATTGTATTTAGCTAAAATTCTTAGCTCGTATCCCCAAGATGTTTTCAAAATTGAGCTGCGCGTCGAGATCAGGTTGAAATGATGATGAAGACAACACATACACCCAGCCCCCGTGCCGTACGAATTAACCAATTATGGTTAAAATCCCCGACCCGGCCGGGAATCGAACCCGGAACCCTCTAAACCGAAGGCCAGTACGCTGACCATTCAGCCAACGAGTCGGACACCGAATGAAGTTACAAGGGCTTAAGTGAAACAATGTATTGAGTCACAATATCCCTCGTAGTGGCAGAAAAAGGAAGCAAACTGCTCATGTAATCGACCGGAAACCGATGGTTAAGAAGAGGAATATAATTTTTAGGAATAAATAAAGAATATATTCTCATACTTCATTATATTGTATTTACCTAAAACTTTTAGCTCATATCCCTAAGATGTTTTGAAAATTGAGCTGCTTGCCTGATGGGCTAGAACTGTGGATTTTTTAACGTACATTTACGTTCCTCGACAAGGGGTACATGGAAACTAAATTTTAAGATGCTTTTAGTGTTTGGGTAGAACGTTCATATCGCCGAGAATATTTAACTTACGATTATGTTCAATGTCTCAATTGACAGATAAGACAGGAGGATACCTGTTGCAAGAAAGGAATTCAAAATATGCAACTTAATTTTCGTGAAATAGCGCTTCAAATAAGGCCAAATTTGTGCATACTCCGTTTTAAGATGGCGCTGTGTTGACTTGCGCGCTCAGATGGAGATTAGCTGTCGTTGTGAATACATCATAGTCAGTTGTATAAAATAACACATTGACTAACAATAAGAAGAGATTGAAATCACACGCATAATCATGATGGCCGATTTTAATAGTATAGACATCCAAGGAAATGAAAAAGCATTTGATTTTCTCAAACACGAATTTAATTTGAAGGTTGTGCCGAGCAACTATCCCAGCACATTGGGCAATTTATTCATTGATCTTACTTTCAATCGTAACATTACTCTTATTATTTTCTCTTATCACAGACCTATACTACACCTCGTTATTACCTACACTAGTGTCTAAAAGTTAAGCATAATCACTAAACAAGGCCATACCGCCTGATAGGAATGTCAGACGGATTGCTGAACAAACGGAAGCTGAATCACACACCATATGTCACACAACTTGTCCAAAAACAGTGTCCGAAAGGTTCTGATAGCTTTGACAACAACTAACAAAACTTGGCAATGTCTTGCACAACAAAATATGTTGTCAATAGGGGGTGTGTGGTTATCCCTAACGGCCACACATGCTTCGCAGCGACGTGGCATGCTCTCTATCAGATGGTCCAAAAGCTCTTGTGGCAGTCGATCCCATTCCTCCGAAAGGGCAATGCGAAGGTCTTGAAGGGTCCTTGATGGAGGCTGACGGGATGCAATTCGCTTCTCCAATGCATACCAGGCACATTCTGTAGTATTCAGATCCGCAGACGTCGCTGGTCAGCCCATGCGATGAATGTCCTCCCCAGTCAGAAATGCATCCACCAGAGCAGCGCGGTGCGGTCGGGCATTATCGTCCATTAAGAGGAAGTCTGGACCAACCGCACCTCTGAAGAGTCGAAAATGTGGTGTCAGTACTTCATCCCTGTATCTCCGAGTGTTAAGAGTGTTCCTCGGACCACCCATGAAAATGTGCAGGCCCGTACGGCCATTCAACATGATGCCGCTCCACACCTTGACGCCACCACCACCATACTGGTCCCGTTCCACGATGTTCCTGTGGTTGTATCGACTACCCGGTTCTCTCCAGATTAATGTCCGATGGGCAACGTTCTGCAAACTGAAGCGGGATTCATCTGTGAAGAGCACATCCCTCCATTCATTCATGGTCCAGTTTCGATGTGGACGGCTCCACAGTAAACGGGGCCGTCTCTGTGCTGGAGTGAGCGGGACACACACCGCTGGACGTCGGGCAAGCAGCCCTGCTGTTCTGAGCCTCCGGTACACAGTTTGCCTGGAAACGGCAACCCCCGAGACGACTTTAAGCTCCGCCGAAAATTGTCTTGCAGGTGCACTCCAATTACGTCGGGCGGGTAAGGCCAGATATCGGTCCTGTTGTGGAGTGGTTACCCTTGGTCGACCTGGTACTGGCCTCCGACTAACATCTCCTATGTCTCGAAATCGTCTCCAAAGCCTGGAAATGACACTTTGTGGCACTTTCAAGGATACGGCGACTTAGGTGTGTGTCTAGCCTGCTTACAGGCGGCCGAGTATTCTACCCTGCAGAACGGGGTCCAAATGGCGTCGTTGTGCCATCATGTTGTCACGTTCACCATGAGGCTACACTCTGCACACTATAACAGGGCAAGCACGACTGAGGGAATATGGGGCGTAGGCATTGATGGTGTTTACCTTACGGTTATGCCGCTAGTCAAAGCAGGGAACACTCCTTTCCTATACAGAGCGAACACGTAAGGTTGGTAGGTGCATATGTCGTGCGGTTTGCGGTCCATTTCCGTTTGCCCTGCTTACTCGTAACTTATGCTCAACTTTTGGACACTAGTGTAATTTGCTTTACGTCTCACCGGCACAGACAGGTCTTATGGCGACGATGGGACAGGAAATGCCTAGAAATGAGAAAGAAGCGGCCGTAGCCTTAATTAAGGTACAGCCCCAGTATTTGCCTGGTGTGAAAATAGGAAACCACGGAAAAACATTTTCAGGGCTGCCGACAGTAGGATTCGAACCCACTATCTCCCGGATGCGAGCTCACAGCTGCGCGCCCCTAACCGCACTGCTAACTCGCCCGGTAGAAAAAGGGCTAGCACAGGACAGGGTAGCATGTAGAGCTGCATCAGGCCTGTCTATGGACTGATGTCCCAAACAACAACGTTCATTTTCATACTTTTAAAATTCGGTAGTGCCATTTATGAAGTAAAGTTGAGTTTTGGGACAGGGAACGTATAAGTCGTACATTACTCTCCAACATATTTTTACTGCTTTTAATTGTAATCTCTTGCCCTTTCTTACTCTTGACATCGTATAAAACGTGCCGATCCGGGGAAACCTGCATCGTGGATCGGATTCCGACCGGAGTCCGCCATTTGAAGACCCCTAATCTACAGCATACGTCAGTCGTAAATAATAATAATAATAATAATAATAATAATAATAATGTTTGTCAAACTCTTGTCCCGTTTCACTACGGGGTCGGGGATGAGGCAAGATGAATCTCTATTGGCGGGTTTTTACGATCGGATGCCCTTCCTGACGTCAACTTCATCAGAGGAGTTAATGAGATGAAATGAATGACATGGATATATGATAGTAGCATGGGAGAAGGTGAAACCTGGTGCCGGCACACAGCCTACTCCTGTCGAATAGCACCAAAGGGTCTGCTCAAGGCTTAACGTCCCCATCCGATCGAAGAATCACCATCAACAGCGTCATATGCAGGTTTGGAATTTAATACAGGATTTTGGCTCGTAATTTACGAGTGGTGATTAGACATTGCATGCCACCATCTCCCCTACCCTGGCGGCCAACTTTCTGATAATGAATTTTTTTATGCCAACGGGACTCGAACCGGCTAACCACGGTGCCGGACCGGTTAGACTTCAGCGCCTTAATAATCATGGCCACCAGGAGGGCTCAATAATAATAATAATAATAATAATAATAATAATAATAATAATAATAATAATAATAATAGTCGGGCTGAGTGGCTCAGACAGTTGAGGTGCTAGCCTTCTAACCCCAGCTTGGCAGGTTCGATCCTGGCTCAGTCCGGTGGTATTTGAAGGTGCTCAAATACGTCAGCCTCGTGTCGGTAGGTTTACCGGCACGTAAAAGAACGCCCGAGGGACCAAATTCCGGCACCTCGGCGTCTCCGATAACCGTGTAAGTACTTAGTGGGACGTAAAGCAAATAACATTATTATTTTATTATTAATAATAATCCGAAGATGTGTGTCTTAAGGATAAATACCACATGAACTTAGAAAAATGATCACTTTGGGGAAAATGGTGTGCAGGTCAAAATTAAGAAAATAGACTACTTTGAATATGACCTAAAAACAGGGCCGGTTGAAGGAGTAGTGAGGCCCCTCCTGCAAGGCCTTATTTTAAGCCCCCCATTTGCTTCCCTCAAATCAATCTCTCCAAACCTATTCACAGTGCTCGATGTTCAGATTATTACATAGCTTGCCACCATTAACTTAGTTTCAAAAAGTACACATTTTCCTCCTAAGTATATTCGCAAATTTACGCTTTACCTTTTCTTATTTGGCCGCCAGTGAAAAAAGTGGTATACACTAAAACCACGTCTGAATTCTTTGTCTGTAGGAAATATCATGTTCTTAGCACAGATATCTATAGAGTCTCCCTTAACTAACTTTATTCTGAAATGTTTGTCTTCAACTTCTGGCCAATTTTCTGGATCGCTTGAATTGGTGGGGGGGGGGGGGACATTAGGGTCTGCAATGCACGCGGGCTCGGGCCTTCAAGGGGCCCCGCAGACTCCTCTAGCCCAGAGGTGCTCAGGTGGGCGCCCGTTGAGGCTAGCCCAGTGCGGTCGAGCTGGCCTGATGTAAATGCGGGCAGCATACTTTACAGGGAAGCGAAAGAGCATTGATGTTCGATTGTGATTACGAAGCTCTCCTCCACTGCTCAACGAAGTGCTGATTGGGGTGGCGGTACATTATTTAAAATAAAACTTTATAATCACAACAAAATAACTGACTTTTTCGAGATATTCTGGTTTGATTTATACCGCCCTCGATATAAACAGTCAATATTACGTTCTTATATTTATTCAGCCAACGGCCGTGGCCGTGTTGAAACACCGGATCCCGTGAGATCTCCGAAGTTAAGCAACATTGGGCGTGGTCAAGATTTGGATGGGTGCCACGTGCTGTTGGCGGGGAGGGGGTAAGGGAATGGAGGAGCGGAAAGGAACTGGCCATCCTACCGTACGTAAAATCCCGCTCAAGCACACCTCTGCGGAGGTTCGGACCTGCTTTCGGGCAAAATACACCCTTACATTACCTTCTCTCTCTCTCTCCAGTCGTTCCACTCATGACTGAGTATCGTGACCCAAGGACTTTGTTGTTTCTTATATAAACTGATACCATTCTGTACGTACTTGCGTTTTCCGGACAGTAACTCTCCATGGTAAGTCCATGATCTTTCTTACTTGATCAACCCATCTTTTTGCGACCCCTCCTCGTGTCCTTGTACCAGAAACTTTTCCTTGGACAATTAATTTTTCCAGGTTGTCATCCTCTCTTCTCATAATGTGACCAAAGAATTGTAGGATTCTCTGGTACAGAACTTGGCATAAACTTTCTTGTATTCCAATTTCCCGGATGACAGAATGATTTGTTCGCCTGGCTGTCCACGGTATTCGCAACATCCTTCTCCAACACCACATTTCAAAGGCGTTGATTCGGTTCCTGTCTTTAGCCTTTATGGTCCAAGTTTCGCATCTATACATAAAGATAGAGAACACAAGCGAATGGACTAATCTTTTCTTCGTGTTCATAGATATTGCTCTATCTTGCCAGATCTTCTTTAATTTTGCCATAGCTGTACGTCCTAGAATGATGCGACGTTTGATTTCTTTTTCGCAGCTACTTTTATCCTCGATTATTGAACCAAGATAAGGAAAGTGACAGACTCTTTGGAGATTGTCAGCTGAATCTCTGCACCTTTGTTGACAATCATTAGTTTTGTCTTGTTCCAATTAATTTCCATGCCAAGTTTGTGACTTTCTTACATTACCTTATCTTATATTTATTCATGCAAAGAAACTGACACATTATATATTTGTCTGTGTTACAATCTAAAAAGGTACAGGGTTTAAACGAAGAAGCTACGATTTACAAACCCTAGGATGAGAATGACAGTACTTCCATTTTTTTTAAAGTAAAATTTTTGTTATTCATTAAACAAAAAGTAATATAAATATATAATATAACAATGATTTGCGCACAGTGTTGTAGTGTTGTGTGACTTTCCCTGTTCACTGAATTTCTGAAAATAGTATTTAAAATTTAACAGGCACGCGGTGTTAATACCTAGCCTCTAAATGGTGAGCGGGAGTTCCATCACGAGCGAGGACATACAGTAGTTATTTACTATCCAATATTAAAGCACAACAACAATGTAAATATATCTACCACATAGATGCACATTATACAGTGCCTTCAAATAAATAACCTCACTAATTTTATTCCCGGTAAGCATGATTGGACTGTTGGTGAGTTTATCAGACAATTTAAACCCAAACAACCACAAGCAACAGCTTATCCATCTTAATTCCGTATTATATTAACACTATCTATAAAGCACCTGTTAAATTGTAATAGTGAAAAATGTAACTCATTAGGTACATGATTAAAATATTTGACGTTGTAGGCCTAACTATTGTATCGTATCGTAATCTGTTTACCCTCCAGGGTCGGTTTTTCCCTCGGACTCAGCGAGAAATCCCACCTCTACCGCCTCAAGGGCAGTGTCCGGGAGTTTCAGACTCTGGTTCGGTGGATACAACTGGGGAGGATGACCAGTACCTCTCCCAGGCAGCCTCACCTGCTATGCTGAACAGGGGCCTTGTGGGAGGATGGGAAGATTGGAAGGGATAGACAACGAAGAGGGAAGGAAGCGGCCGTGGCCTTAAGTTATGTACCATCCCGGCATTTGCCTGGAGGAGAAGTGGGAAACCACAGAAAACCACTTCGTGGATGGCTGAGGTGGGAATCGAACCCACCTCCACCCAGTTGACCTCCCGAGGCTGAGTGGACCCGGTTCCAGCCCTCGCACCACTTTTCAAATTTCGTGGCAGGGCTGGGAATCGAACCCGGGCCTCCGGGGGTGGCAGCTAATCACACTAACCACTACACCACAGAGGCGGACAACTTATTTCTTAAAATGTAAATTGAAAATGATGTGGGTTTCTGCCCTCTTTCTTTCATTCATTTCCTTCGTTATTTTCTGCCTCCATTTGAAACTCGGGTGTCGCAGCAGTGGTCGAGAGTGACTGGGAGAACTTCGCCCAACCTTCACGACTTGTGACGTAACCACAACGTCACTGTGTCTGTGTAGCATACGCTGCGCTCATCGCCTGCCAGCCCGCCCACTTACAGTGTTGGGTGTAGGGATGGGCTGCGAACGGAGTCGCGAAGAGTCGACACTGCTACCTCTGGAACCGACACTCTCGACTCCAGTGTCGACTCCACTGATGCAGTAACGCTATCTATCAACTATTGTCGGAACTGCTTGGAATTATAGTTCCACGTTCTTCCCTTGGAAACACGTGATACGATGAATACAAGATGATTATTAGCCAGCAAACATTAAATATTGTTTCGAGATTGTATCATCGTTAGTGTTAATGTTGTAGGTCTATTTTGGCGACGATGATGATAATGACGACGCTAATTGTAGTGGTAATAATAATCTGACAGTATACTTTTAGACAATCGCCAATATTGACTTCACCGAATTCAGTAACGCAGTATAGGGTGCAACGCGTGCGACTGCCACCCGGCGGTCGCGGGTTCGATTTTCGGCCGGGTTAGATTTTTTAATTGTAAACGATTAATACCCCTGGCCTGGGGCATAAAACAGAAAAAAAAGAAGCGAGCGCTTGGAGTATGATTTTACAACAAATTTTTTACCAAACATTGTGCGTCATAATAGCCGCCTCCGCAGTCTAGGGAGGCCCCGGTATCGATTCTGGCCAGGTCAGGAATTTTTACCTGTATCTCAGGTTTCGTGATCACGTTGAGGTAGAGACCGGGTCTAGAAAGCCAAGAATAACGGTCGAGAGGATTCGCCGTGCTGAACACATGTCACCTCGTAATCTACTGGCCTTCGAGCTGGGCAGAGGTCACTTGGTAGGCCAAGGCCTACCAGAGCTGTCGCGAAAAGGGGCTTTTGTGTATACTACTGCTACTACTACAGTACTACTACTACTACTACTACTACTACTAATAATAATAATAATAATAATAATAATAATAATAATAATAATAATAATAATAATAATAATAATAATGCAACAAGACTTAACGTGGTCCTTGAATTATAATGATAACCTACAACCTGTTTTCCAGTCAGTGACCGGGTCAGGAATGGAATGAATGAAGCCCCCATCCTGCGGCGAGGATAGGAATTGTACCGGTTGCCGAGGCCTGTCGCACTCCTCTGGGGCAATGATGAATGACTGACAGATAAAATGAAATGATATTGGAGAGTGTTGCTAGAATGGAAGATGACAGGGAAAATCGGAGTATCGGGAGAAAAACAAATCTCACATGGAGTGACCGGGATTTGAACCATGGAATTTAGCGGTAAGAGGCTAACGCGCTGCCGCCTGAGCCACGGAGGCTTTTGTTGGTGTAATCTATGTTCGAATTATGTTAGAGGATTTACTCATATTAGATTTGTTTTCATTGTTCATGTGCAATTCATAATGATTTTCCATCGATATCTGTTTATCAGTTTCCTGATCACGACAAATAAAGACGTGAAATTAAATGTCCGTGGTCTGCTTTGCCGATACTTTCTGACATGACACGTTTAATTTTATTTCAACTACACCATTACGCTCGTCGTCTTGGTTAACGATATCGTACTTCACTCTACAATACTCTTAAAACACCCAATGGGCAAATGAGCAGCAACATGTATGATATTTCATGTTATTTTCCGCGCCACGACACGTAAGCGGCCCCGCAATGAGAGTCAAGTTCGCTTGGAGTCGCGAGGCTTCATGCGAAGCGACCGTGCGGCCCCGCAATGCGCATCAAGTTAACTTGGAGTCGCGAGGCTTCATGCGAAGCGAGCGTGCGGCCCCGCAATGCGCATCAAGTTAACTTGGAGTCGAGAGGCTTCATGCGAACCGAGACCGGTGTTCGGAGTCGATGGAGTCGACGCTCTCGATTCCAGGCTTCAGTCGCGCCCATCCCTAGTTGGGTGCCCTCGGGACGGAATGCCCAGCGTGAGCACCTCTAGTCTAGCCTAATGTCACTCTGCACACAAATAGTCAGAAGATCAGATCACGACGAAATATTTCGGGCCGTCTCACGCAACACCGCGACATGTTCCCCACAAAAGACCTGCACAAAATCATTCAAAAATAATTACAACAATGAAAATTGATAGCAAAATATCATATTTTACTTAGAAAATCATACTTTCTTGATGTGTAGGGTACCTGAGAAGTAGTTATGCACAAAATTTGTTGAACATATAACTTTTTTCACCAACAGTACCTGGGAAAATGGCTGAAAACCAAGCTCTCCGAAGGAGTAGCATTATCAACTCAAGTTAACAAGCTAGAACTGATATACCAACTGACCAAGAACATTTACAATAAAAAGTATCCTTCCCGTAACACTAAAATGAAGCACTGCCAGAGAGTCATCCACCCTGAAGCTTTACGTGCTGCAGAATGTCTAATATTCAACAAAAAGGGACTCAAGGACAAGCTCGATATCCAAAAGAAAAAAATGAGGAAGATATTGGGACCGGTCAATGAAAGGAATGAATATAAAAGGTGACCCACAGGCCGTGCGGCAACCCAAACCAAATGAAGAAGAAACCAAACATCTGTTGGGGGGCGTATGGCTAGGTTTTAATTAATTTTATGCAGTAAAGTGTCACCAGCCCGCCTCTGTGGTGTAGTGGTTAGCGTGATTAGCTGCCACCCCCGGAGGCCCGGGTTCGATTCCCGGCTCTGCCACGAAATTTGAAAAGTGGTATGAGGGCTGGAACGGGGTCCACTCAGCCTCGGGAGGTCAACTGAGTAGAGGTGGTTTTCCGTGGTTTCCCACTTCTCCTCCAGGCGCTGTATCCGAGGGAAAAGCCGACCCTGGAGGGTAAACAGATCATGATGATGATGATGATGAAAGTGTCACCAGAGATCTTTTATATGACGAAATGAACAACTGGCCGGACACTTTTCCACCCGTCAAAAATCCGACTCCCTCTGCCAGATTTGAAGTGGTAATTTATGAATCCAGAATCTAATAAGCAGGTCACAGTGAAAAGGAATACTATTTACGAAGAAATGAGACGAACCGAGGAAGCCTGTGTCAAGGAAAGGAATAAAATGGGAGTTAAGATGTGCTAGAGTTAACAGGGCTGAGGAAGATGTAAAAAAGCGGAAGAGCATGCAACAGGTCCTGTTGAGCGAGACTAGTAGAAGTGTGCTACACGAAACCATTCACGCCATTCTGCTATGACTGATGTATTTTATAGGTCTGATTTTTCTTTAAGGTTTTATTTCTGCGTCTATTACGACCATTTAACAAAAAAAAGGAACGCTTGCTACACTGTGGAATGGAGTGAGAACTGAGGAAAATACATGTGAAATGTTTCGCATAGAGTGTTATTTTATGCGGTTGTGAAGCACAGACTCTGAAAAATGGAGATAACGTTAGGATCGAAGCTTTTAAAATGTGGGTTTGGAGCAGAATGTAAAAAATTAAGTGGGTGGATAGAGTGAAAATGGAAAGTACTAAAAAGAGTCAAAAAACAAAGAACTGTCCCGAATACGTTTCTAAAGAAGAAAAACGAAATAGATAGGCTACATTATGAGACGCAATGGCTTTTAACAATAGCTCTCGGGAATATAGTAGAAGGAGAAGAGAAACAATGACAGGAAACAATAACAATTTTGAACGAAGTGAAGAGTGGAGGAGAATAGGCCTGGGACAGGAGAAGATAGAGATAGTGTCTGCGACCTGCCATCACCATTTATGGTGGTGATTCGATCCGGATTTTAGACAGTAATAGGTTAGAATGCTGGCCCCACGGTGTAGGGGTAACGCGCCTGCCTTTTACCCCGGAGGCACCGGATTCGATTCCCAGCCAGGTCAGGGATTTTTACCTGCATCTGAGGGCTGGTTCGACGTCCACTCAGCCTACGTGATTACAATTGAGAAGCCATCTGACGGTGAGATGGCGGCCCCGATCTACAAAGCCAAGAATAACGGCCGAGAGGATCCGTCGTTCTCACCACACGACACCTCGTAATCTGCAGGCCTTCGGGCTGAGCAGCGGTCGTTTATTAGGCCATGCCCCTTCGGGGCTGTTGCACCATGGGGGTTAGGAGGTTGAATATGTTACAATGCACACTATAGAAGGGGATAAGAAGTATATTCCTGCCTGCACAATGGTTATGCTACGAGTTTTGCATGAACATTAGGGGTACAACCCCATCAGAACTCCTAGGATGTATGTTACTCTCGCTGCATTAAGAAAGAGCGGGCTAGTCAACACTCCGTAATAATCAAATTAGTTTGCACCCTAACAATATTACTGGCTGGGGTCTAGTGATCATGGCTGACCACTCTCAGCTAGCAACTGTGACAGTACCCAACGTGCGTATCGTGAATGAGGAGTAGCCCTTGTGCAAATTAATGTAACCAAGAAGTTAAATTTCATCACATCATATTTCTGGTATTGCTGTTCGATTTGTTTCTCTTAATTGTTCCTGTTAGTATGTTCAACAGTTAAAACTAACCTTTCAGTGCTTCTGCTGTTGGAAAATGTTAGTGTGGTAAGGAATGTCGACAGCAATATTAGCAGCATTTGTAGTGAAGTGCGTGTTTCTTCAATGTTTTCTAAGATGGATTTGACACACACACGAAGCGCTCGACTATTGTGGTTCTGCATGAAAACACCTTAATGGCACAGAGACAAAGACAGATTGCAGAAAGATGCCAGGTGAGTCTTGGTGCAGTCAGTAAAGTAATTAAAATGAAGACGGAGACTTGATCGATTAAACCTAAGAGGAAAGGGCTCTGTGGAAGAAAGAGAGCCACAAGTGCGAGAGACGATGTACGATCGCAATCACAAGAATTCCGGGTGAGAAAGGAAACAGGTAACGCTTGGGCGAAGGTTTTGACCAACCCTGAGGATGAAATAGAATTAACCAAGACAGCGTCACATGCGTTCGTCTTCCAGGAGGTGTGGCTTGCGATGTTGCGCACTCAGAGGTCACTCCCAACTCCATTTCTTCGGGAACTGATTAAGATGTTTCTATGGTTAAACATTCTGGCTACACTAGCTTTTCCTAATCAAGGAAAACAATGAAGTAACTGTAATTTAATTGCGATGAAGTGTGCACGATGTAATCCCACCCCCAATATATGACATTCAATTGTTTGATCAGCACTGGCAATAAAAATAATTTCGTGTGGCTATTTCTAGCCGAGTGCAGCCCTTGTAAGGCAGACCCTCCGATGAGGGTGGGCGGCATCTACCATTTGTAGGTAACTGCGTGTTATTGTGGTGGAGGATAGTGTTATGTGTGGTGTGTGAGTTTCAGGGATGTTGGGGACAGCACAAACACCCAGCCCTCGGGCCATTGGAATTAACGAATGAAGGTTAAAATCCCCGACCCGGCCGGGAATTGAACCCGGGACCCTCTGAACCGAAGGCCAGTACGCTGACCATTCAGCCAACGAGTCGGACAGCGCTGACAATAACTTCATAGGAACGGTTTTCCAAACGCCCTTGCGTCTCTGATCATCATAATTATTTAATGCCAAGTAATTTTTGAGGATAACAATTAGTAGTAGTATTTAACAGGGCCTATACTGACGAAAATAAGGGTCATTCTTCCTCACAGTGGTTGAGCGCAATGCCATTTGATAATGAAGTCATATTCCAGACCGTTAACATTTCAGCCAGACTTCGCACACAAGAATTACAAAGACACTGGAGAATTTGACCCTCAATGAGATGCCTTGAAGGAGGCGTGAGTTTCCTCCCTTCACTCCCCTCTCCTTTCATTGTCGAGCCATTGGGACGTGTGGGCAGGTGGGGAAGCAAGTACCTTCCCCTCCGCGTGTGTTTCGTTTATTCTAGATATTCTCGTACTTCCGTTTTCTCCACCTCCCCTCACTTTTCAAATGTGTACATGTATTAACGCGTCTGATGGATGTGACCGATGAAAGAGAGTGTGTGTAAGCAGGTATTGGGTGGTTCTGAGGACTGTACTGATTTCTTGCCTGAAATGAATATTTCTGGCCATGAGATACTGAAGATTTCGACGGTACATCTGGCCATAAAATGTAAGATCCGATCCTACAAAGAACAGTTTTGACTTTCAGAAGGACTTTGCTGCAGCTGGAATTGAAATACACAATTCCACAGTGACCTAGACTTTTAGGCCCGTATTCGAGAACCAACCAAACGCTGAGAAAACCTAGATAACAGTTGCATTTGAAGACGCTCGCAAAATCGGCCTAGCTCTCATTGCTTGAAAGGAAAAAAATAAGTTTTGAAAATGGAACAAAAGAAATATATATACTGTAGTAATTTTACCTGGTGTATTGCACATAAAATCAAAGTATACATTCAGGAGAATACTTTTATAGCAATTTTAAATTGTTTTATTTCAGGGGTGCCTTCCCGTGCTCGGTTCGCCCGGAAGGACGTGGGTTCGAATCCCTAAATCTATGTTAATTATTTTTTACCAACCTCAAAATTTCCAAAAATCCTTGGTTACCAAAAATGCAAAAAATGTGCACTTTTCAAAAAATATTTCCCCCAAAAAATTTCCCCCTTTTTTAATTAATCAGGAAGTCGTAAAATTTAATAAACGAGATTTTCACTTCCGGACGTGCACATGGCCCTAAGGTCCACTCATCCTGCACCAAAAATGAGTACCAGGTTAATTCCTGGGGCCAAAGGAGGCCGGGCGTAGAGCTAGCCATTCTACCACATAAAGTGCCAAGGTTACGGATAGTGGAAGCCTTTACCTTCCACCTCTCCAATGGCCTTCATGGTCTGTACGGAGACGACTTTGCTTTACTTCGTTTTATTTCAGACTAGCGATGCAGTAGCTCAATGAACTTAAGGGAAGTTGTATACTCAATGTACACGTGTCCGTTTTATAGCATACCTACCTGAATTGGTGACAAATGGAAAGGAAATAAGCATAATTCTGGCAATACGCATAAGGAAAGTGTTGTTGCAAACAAATAAGACGTACTTTATCAACAAATGCAACAATCAGGTTGGCCTACAGGTACCTAATTCTGTACCACACCCTAAACATAATCAGAAATGTCCAAAAGTCCAAAAGTGAATCTTCTTCTTGCACGGGACTACATACATTGGAAGCAAGATTTCTGAAGTATGCATGATACACAGGGGATAGGTAATCTAATAAGTATAAAATATCCTTGACTTTGGCTGAAAGTACAGACTTAGGTCTGCCCTACTTACTTGATAGGCGTTCAAAATCAAATGATGGTATACCAGGTACTTTCTTTCTGAGATCTACAGAATCACACTCTTCAATAGAAAGCATAACTCTTTATTAAAGTATAATGTTAAAATATGCTATGTTGCTAGATTTTCGACCTATCTATTCTTCCTTTCTTTCTTTCTTAATCTGTTTACCATCCAGGATTGGTTTTTCCCTCGGACTCAGTGAGGGATCCCACCTCTACCGCCTCAAGGACATAGTCCTGGAGCGTGAGACATTGGTTCGGGGATACAATTGGGGAAAATGATCAATACCTCGCCCAGGCGGCCTCACCTGCTATGCTGAATAGGGGCCTTGTGGGGGATGAGAAGATTGGAAGGGATAGACAAGGAAGAGGTAAGGAAGCGGCCGTGGCCGTAAGTTAGGTACCATCCCGGTATTTGCCTGGAGGAGAAGTGAGAAACCACGGAAAACCACTTCCAGGATGGCTGAGGTCGAAATCGAACCCACCTCTACTCATTTGACCTCCCGAGGCTGAGTGGACCCCGTTTCAGCCCTCGTACCACTTTTCAAATTTCGTGGCAGAGCCGGGAATAAATCCCGGGCCTCCGGGGTTGGCAGCTAACTACACTAACCACTACACCACGACCTATGTATTAAATGTTAAAAACATTTAAATATGTTAGTACGTTGTCTGACGTGCCGCAGGCGTCGTGTTCGCCATCCCTGGGCTAGCCAATTTAGGGCCTGTGCTACGAAAGCCAGATACAAGTGCGGTTTGAATGAATGCGGCAGTTTGCACATTTATCTGGGATTTCGTTACTACGACTTTCGTTTATGTGCAATCTGGGATAATATTCTCTAGTTTAGCTATGCTGAAGTTGATGAGACAGTTAATGCTTATCTGGGACTTTGCTCCTATCGGGGACGCTGCTGTAAGAATCAAGATGGTTGCACATCGTGATGAATCTACATCTCCTTGATGCTATACTAAAAACAAGTTGTTATAACGTAATCTATGTATCATACACATACATACATCATCATTATAGACGGTTATGCCTTTCATCTTTCAGTCTAAAAGCCTCTGTGAATTTACTAAACGTCGCCATAATCCTCTATTTGCAAGGTAGTACTGTGGCCTCATTTAGTTCTAAACCTCTCATCTTTAAATAGTTAGAAACTGAGTCTAACCATCGTCGTCTTGGCCTCCCTCTACTTCTCTTACCCTTCATAACAGAGACAATTATTCTCCTAGGTAACCTACCCTCCTCCATTCGCCTCACATGACCCCACCACCGAAGCCATTTTAGGCGTATAGCTTCATCCATCGAGTTAATTCCTAACTTAGCCTTTATTTCCTCATTTCGGATACCCTCCTGCGATTGTTCCCACCTGTTTGAACCAGTAATAATTATCGCCTCTTTCATGTCTGTTACTTCTAACTTATGAATAAGATATCCTGAGTCCACCCAGCTTTCGCTCCCGTAAAGCAAAGTTGGTCTGAAAACAGACCGATGTACAGAATAGTGTTGATCGCAACTGCGAGCTCATTGCATTAGCTTTACTACAACTTGATTCAATTTCACTTTTTTTTTTTTTTTTTTTTTTTTTTTTTGCTATTTGCTTAACGTCGCACTGACACAGATAGGTCTTATGGCGACGATGGGATAGGAAAGGCCTAGGAGTTGGAAGGAAGCGGCCGTGGCCTTAATTATGGTACAGCCCCGGCATTTGCCTGGTGTGAAAATGGGAAACCATCTTCAAGGCTGCCGACAGTGGGACTCGAACCCACGATCTCCCGATTACTGGATACTGGCCGCACTTAAGCGACTGCAGCTATCGAGCTCGGTAATTTCACTTACTATATTACCATCCTGAGAGAATACACAACCTAAATATTTAAAATTATCTACCTGTTACAGCTTTGTATCACTAATCTGACATTCAGTTCTCTTGGATTTCTTACCTACTGACATCAATTCAATCTTCGAAAGGCTAATTTGCATACCACTGCACCTATTTTCACGTTCCGAGATATTAAACTGCAGGCTTTCGGCACAATTTGCCATTAAGACCAAGTCGTCAGCATAGGCCAGACTGCTTACTACATTTCCACCTAACTGAATCTCTCCCTGCTACTTTATACCTTTCAGCAGATAATCCATGTAAACTACGACCATGATATGAAAAATACCGGAAAATGACAAAAACGTTAAAAAAAGCCTAAATATGAGTATATGACCCTTGAAAATAACATAACTTTTTAGATAAATTCATGCTTAAGTTGTTTGTATTTTCCACGGAAAGAATACAAAGAAACAAATATGACATGTCACGAACATCCACGCCCTATTCATAGCCATATTAAGAGATCTGTAAACTTTATTGACAGCATCGTTAATGATATTACCCCAATGAAGATTGTCCCTTATATTAACACCTAGGTACTTTCAGTGTTCCCCATGAGGTACTTCCACTCTATCAATACAATCATTAAAACTGAGAGGACTTTTCTTCCTGGTGAAACTCACAACCTGACTCGCCATCCCGTTTACCTTCAAACCGTTGTCTGCTGTCCACCTCACAACATTTTCGAGGTCTGTTTACAGTCGCTCACAATCTTTCATTGTCCGTAATGGGGTAATTGTCCAAAGTGGAGTTAACGTAGATTATGCCCATCTTTAAGAACGAGAGGAAGCATTGTAACCGTACAACAGGGTTACAGATTCCATTCAGTATTTATTATTATTATTATTATTATTATTATTATTATTATTATTATTATTATTATTATTATTATTAACCCGATTCATTAGATTTATATATTCTGTTTCTCATCATTTAGACTGTAATAATTAGGTATCACGTATATTATTGTATTTAATCATAGGTTAAGTGAAATTGATTTGTAATTATTCTGTATTGTAGTAAGTGAGATTTGTTGGTTTCATATTGTCATGCTGTGGCTTGTAACTCTGGCTGGATGAGCTGGCATAGTATTTTGCAATCGAGGCTATGTTTAACTGTGCAAGTAGATTTTCCGGTGACGCATTCAGCTTAGTCATTCTCAAGCCGCTTGGGTACGCTTAGACAACACATGACTGATGACATCAGTGCGTGGGCACGTGATTGCGACCAAGTGTCAGTATTCGCCAGCTACTGTACGTTGAAGTGGAAGGGATGGACAGTGAGTAGGGAGATGAGTCGTCATCGCGAGGTTATATAAGTCAAGGCGACGGTGGGGAGAGGTACTCTGTTCTTATTCAGATCATATCGTTCAGTTCATATCGTTCAGATCATAGGTAACAGTCAGAGGTATCAAATGGAAGAAGTGGTCTTAGTGTGATGGTCAGAGCTAAGAGTTGTGTTTTCAAGAGGTCTTGTAATAATCGAGGAGGTCTACAAGTGGTGGTGGTATCCGAGCAGAGACGGGTACTATGCTGATAAAGAAACATCATCTTCTTGTGAGGATGGACTTCACAAGATGTTTCAATAATATTTTCAAATTTCTTATTATATATTGAGTGGACGTAATTACATTGGAGCTCCCTACACGCGTACATGGTATGTAGGCCAACTCCTTGTTATATAAGAAGATAACAGCAGACGGCTCCCGACTTCATCTCAGAGGTTTTCCCAAGAATTTCAAGTTCAACAGCGGTGAATGCAGACATCAGGTAATTAAAGCATCAGACATGTTATGCATTCATAACATGAAGAAGAATGTAATCAGCGGCGATATCACATCTCACTTCAAGTTCATGCCAATAGCTTTTTTTTAGATTAAATTTTCCTTTTATTTAGTACCACAAATCTCACGATATATTTCTTTTGTTAAATTAAAAGACGTCAATGATTGTTCATTGTGACGTAAATTATAGTCATAAACTCAGTTTTATTTTAATTATAATAAGTGATTCCAGTTCCATGTACAATCCTCAATTGTGGAAATGCAACAGTAATTTAATATTTTCCTGATCCATATCCCTGTATATTGCCAGATATGTGAGTTTATCACCTCACGCCTTGAGATAATTGATATAAGAGGTATGCTCTACCGAATTTTGTTGTTTTTCTTAAGAAAGCAACTGGCGCTCAAACAAATGTTATTTATATTGTGTGGAAGATATGAAGGTATAAGAGTAGTGGTTGGAGTAGTCACAGCATAGAAGAATTACGTGAAGGGATACTAATGTAACAAACAGGAGGGACCCACCAACTCAGCCAAAGAAGTATTCCAAAGAACAGAACAATTAAAACATGGTGGTGGTGATTATTGTTTTAAGAGGAAGTATAACTAGGCAACCATCCTCTATATAACACTAATCAGAAAGAAAAAATGGAAGGGACCCGACACTTCGAAAAATGAAGATATCGACCAAAATAAGAGAAGGGCCACGAAGGGCGTGAAAATGAAAGACTCCCTAGCCCTCGCAAACCTAATAGCGTCGGCGTCTGAAATGAACAAGAGTTGACCAAGGGAGGTCGGATAGGATAGATGAAAGTGAGGAGCCTGGCACAAGTAAGTGGAAGCAATGCCAGGACTCAGCTGAGGGCCCCGTGGTCGCCAACCCACGCTCCAAAGTTCTAAGCCCCTGAGGCCCCTCTTAGTCGCCTCTTACGACAGGCAGGGGGTACCGTGGGTGTTATTCTACCGCCCCCACCCACAGGGGGAAATTAAAACGTGGACTATGTAAATATGCGAAACGCGACCATTTTCTGTGCTGTTGATGGCTGGCTGTGATGAAGACAATTTTCTAATTTCCTCCGCATCATGTCTGGCCACAGAGCTGACACATTCAGTAAAAATCAGAAAAACCACTTAGTTCAATTTTTGTCCGCTCTCAAACATAAAATGCGCTAGTGTCGATGTAACTTCTTGTCGCATTGCCTGCTCTCAGACTAATGGTCTTGTCACTGTCGCTTTTTGTCACTTAAAGAACGGGCAAGAAAAGAATTCCAGTTCTCCGCTGCTGTGCCGGGCCGCCTCTTAATTCACTAATGTTGGCAAGCCTTATTTATTACTTGTGACGTCGACTGAGTCGCGCCATGTTGCATCTCTAACGTGTCTTTTGTGTGTGGTCTGTTTTTTTTAACTGGCTTTCTGTCCCATCGACCATTTAGCCAGCTACAATTTTGTATCTTTCTTAATAATTATGAACTGACTTGTTGAATTGTGTTTCTTTTTAATTATGAATTGACTTGATGAAATTAACTTATACATTTAAGACGAACACAAACACCCAGCCCTCGAGCCGGAGAAATTAACCAGACGAAGTTAAAATCCCCGATCCGGCCGGGAATTGAACCAAAGGCCAGCACGCTAACCATTTAGCCATGGAGCCAGATGGTCTGCTTCACCTATCCAATTTACCACTATCCGGGCTGAGTAGCTCAGACTTTTTTGGTGCTAGCTTTCTGAGTCCTAGTTATCAGGTTCGATCCTGGCTCAGTGTAGTGGTATTTGGAGGTGCTCAAATACGTCGCCCCGTGTTGGAAGATTAGTAGATTTACCGGCACAAGTCCGGCTCCATGGCTAAAAGGTTAGCGTGATGGCCTTTGGTCACATGGTTCCCGGATTCGATTCCCGGCAGCTTTGGGAATTTTAACCATAAATGGTTAATTTCGCTGGATGTGGCTACGTGTCAATTTTATCATCATTACATCCTCATCACGAGGCGAAGGTCTCCTACGGGCGTCACATTAAAAGACCTGCCTCTGAAGAGCCAAACTTGTCCTCGGACACTCCCGGCACTAAAAGCCATTTCATTTACCGGCACGTAAAAGAATTTCTGCGGGACAAAAATCCGGCACCTCTGCGTCTCTGTAAACCATAAAAGTAGTTAGTGGAACGTAAAAACCAGTCTAATAACATAATTTCTCACTGGCTATTATTATTGGTCTCCCTGTGTGTGGGGATGATATACCCTGTCTGCCGTAAGAGGTGACTACAAGGAGAACCCGAGGCTCTCAACTAGGGAGCGTGGGTTGGCGACCGCATTTTCCATAGCTGATTATGGCATTGCTTTCACTTACTTGTGTCAAGCTTCTTGCTTTTATATTTCCAATAATAATAATAATAATAATAATAATAATAATAATAATAATAATAATAATAATAATAATAATAATAATCTATTCGGACCTCACCTGGAAATCAGAAAATCACATAGATCTATTTTTGTCCACTCTCGAACATAGAATGCGCTAGTGTCACTGTAACGTTTTTTCACATTTGCCTTAGCCAAGACCAGTGGTCTTAAGGCGTTGGCTTTTTGCGACCAGATGCCTTCATTTTTCGAAGAGTCGGGCCTCTTGCATTTTCTTTCTCATTACTGTGAATAGAGGGGTTGACCAGTAGTTGTACTTTCTCTTAAAACAATAATCACCACTAGAGATGAGCTTAACCAATATTTCAGAATATCGGAGACGGGCGTATCTGTGAGGCAAATATATCTATGACTTTTATCTGTGATTCAGTCACAGGAAGCACGAGCGTTGATTTTTGTCACGGTCACTCTTTGGTCGCGGGCGGTCAGTGTGGAAATACTTCTAGATGATACGATGATAATGTCGGGTAGTATTTTTCCGAAGATGCGGGACATTACAAGTGGGGAAATAGTATTCACATTTATAATTCGAAGTTTTAAAAATGCATAAGCAAAAGGTTGTTAGCATGATGTGCAATAAATTAACAAGCAGAATGTGATTACGCGTGTCGTGTCTCCAGGATACCAATTATTTATATTAGTTAATGTATTATAATCATTATAAAAAATCAAAGCCATCTTAATAACAGTGCTGATGGTGATACTTATTATTATAATTAGTCATATACAGTCGCATCAGTACACTAAATTTTATTTTAGAACCTGTTTTCGGACTCTAAGGTCCATCATCAGTGTTGAAATACTTTAAAACATTTGATTTTAGATTAATGTGTTGTCACATTGAGTTCTAAAAGAGTTAAAATAGAGCCCTCTTGAGATCAACTGTAAAATAAGAAAAAGAAAAAGTGTACGATATTCAAGAAACACATATAAAACTTTATAATGATGCAAAAAATATAAAAAATATATATGACATACCATTGGAAGGGTTGGATTATCCTCGTGATCTACTCTTAGACAAACGTTCAGCTTTAAATACGGGTCACGCTGGAAGCACATGATACTACGTCACCTCAAAGTTGTGAACAATATGTTGCGTGCGACTGTTTCATTTAAAATTTGATCAGGTTCCGTTATCTGCGCCAAGAATATTTCAATGTTTTTGCTGGTATTTAGTTTCAAATCCATAATTATCTTTAACAATTAATTAATTGCATGTACTTTTCCTTTTCAATTTGACAACACATTCATATAAAATCAAATGATTTTAAATATTTCAACACTGATGATCGACCTTAGAGTCCGAAAACCGGTTCTGAAATAATTAATATTTAGTGTTCTGATACGACTGTACATGATTAATTATTATAATAAGTACTTAATGTAGGTTTAAAAATGAAAATAAAAATAATAAATTCATGAAGTTAATACAAAGATTCCTCCCACATACAGGGCTATTCAACAAAATTGTTCACCTCCAATAACTCGTGAAAGGTTAAAGATATTGACATTTTGTTTTCCCTTTCAGTGTTGCTACCAAAGGGCTAATAATTGGATTTAAAGTAAGTACTGTGTCATAACGTTAATATTTTATAGGATCATGATATTAAGTTAACTTCGCTTTTTTTAAACGACACCACACTATTTTGTACACACAGCCCTAAATCTACAAAGATTACAAAGTCAGCACAGTGATTATTTTGAAAATCGGACAAGTACTTCTCGAAAATATATTATGTATTCAAACATGGTTCATTTTCCAGCTTAGGACTAATCTGTCGATTCGCGCTACGTATGAAACATGAGGTAGCTACTGAGATACAGAGTTGCTAGACAGGTATTCTTTCTACTGTGCTCATAAATACAATATAATGCATGTACAGTATGTATGTATGTTGGGTATTCAACCCGAAGGCTGGTTTAAACCTCTGAAGCTCCGCCAACAGCTGTCATAAATAGCCTAGGCGTCACTGCAGAGGCGTACTAGGGAAATGAGGAGTGAGGTAGTTTCCCGTTGCTTTCCTCACCGAGCCAGTCATTGCTATTACATATCACTCTGCCAAGCCCACTGAAATGCATGCACCAACCGCCCCTATGAGCGATATTTTCACACCATTCATAACAGGGACTGGCTGCATAAGCACTGCTGTTACTAGCATCTCTCGTACCTCAGTCACTTTCATATTGTCGAAGCTAAGGATGAGACTCAGACAGGTCAATGAAAGTAACAAATTTGATATAGCCCATACCAGAAGACATAGTGCACTGTAAACACTACATCTCGCCAGCAAAGAGGCAAACAATATGATACAATGTATGATTTAACACCTTTAACTGGTAAATGAAAACCGGATATAGACGTTGAGCTACAGTGGATAACATAGGGTCGGTAGATGCAGAGTGGGTTGTTGACCCATATGCTCCGTACTCTGACCAGCCAACCGAGCAGAGGAAAGTTGGCCACGGCTCTACCGTGGCTCTACGCCTCTGCATTCGGGAGACGGGCCTGGGGCACAGTGCCGGACTTCACACCTGGTCCCACCCGTCGGCTGTCCTGAGAATGGTTTTCCGTGGTTTTCCATTCTCCTGCACTAAGGCGAATGCCGGGACATTTCCTAGTACAGGCCACGGCCGCCTACCCCCTCACCTTCTCCGCACATCTCCTTCACCGTAACAAATCTCCCGGCCTGAGAGACGGCGTCACCGTCAAAGAGGCCCGCCTCCCCCTTCAGGGAAGGAATGAAAACGTTTAGTAGTAGTAGTAGATAACATGGCCATATGAGCGTGATCCAAGTACACAACTTAAACGATATTTTGTCACAGATACTTCCGTGACAGCGTATCTGATATATTGGTCACAAAGTAACAGGCTGTGGTTTATGGACCATCTCTTATCACCGCTACCACCCGGTATTACTGGAGGGCATGTACCTTTCACCCTATATATCGCCAATAGTTGGCTTTTCAACAACGGGTACATTTATAGGAATAAAAGAGTTTGATTCTTGAATAACGATACAGGTAATATTTGCCCCCACTAAGTTCAATTTTATGGGAATTTTATTAACTTCTACAAGTAGAGCACAGTTTTTGGCGCATTGTAGGCCATAATGCGGTTTTAAAACAGCCCATTCTCTTTATTTAAGGGCTCGTGGAACGAGGTTAAATGTGATTACCTTTAATAACGCGTTTTTATATTCTTTTATGGGTTAAACTGCTGCATAAACTGTAGCCGCCATTGTCGGACCGAGGAGTCTGATAAATGGGGCGGAAATATGTATGTGTTTGTATTGTAACACTAAATTATGGTCCGTGATATGCGTGCTTTGGGAACACTCCAAGTTTTGATACCCTTAAAAGAGAATATGTTTTATGGAACTAGCGTTGAACATAATCAAAATGAAATTTAGAAAAGGATTGCGAGTTCAGGGAGATCAAATCAGAACTCGTGAAATATGTTTATGTTTTTTGTTATCTCATGGTCCCTAAGGAGTCGAGTCACAATGGTTAGCCGGTTCAAGTCCCGTTGGTTTAAAAGAATATCACCATCAGAATGTCCGGCTCCATGGCTAAATGGTTAGCGTGCTTGCCTTTGGTCACAGGGGTCCCGGGTTCGATTCCCGGCAGGGTCGGGAATTTTAACCATCATTGGTTAATTTCACTGGCACTGGGGCTGGGTGTATGTGTCGTCTTCATCATCATTTCATCCTCATCACGACGCGCAGGTCACCTACGGGTGTCAAATCGAAAGACCTGCACCTGGCGAGCCGAACATGTCCTCGGACACTCCCGGCACTAAAAGCCATACGCCATTTCATTTACAATCAGAATGTTAGCCGGCAGGGTAGGAGAGGCGGTGATTTACAATTTTTGTTTTTATTTGCTTAACGACGCACCGACACTGAGTGGTCTTATGGCGACGATGGGATAGGAGTGAGAAGGAAGCGGCCGTGGCCTTAATTAAGGTACAGCCCCAGCATTTGCCTGATATGAAGATGGGTAACCACGGATAACCATCTTCACTGCCGCTGCCAGTGGGATTGGAATCCATTATCTCCCGGATGCGCCGGCCCCGTGATGTAGGGGTAGCATGCCTGCCTCTTACCCGGAGGCCCCGGTTTCAATTCCCGGCCACGTCAGGGATTTTTACCTGGACTTGAGGGCTGGTTCGAGGTCCACTCAGCCTACGTGATTAGAATTGAGGAGCTATCTGACAGTGAGATAGCGGCCCCGGTCTAGAAAGCCAAGAATAACGGCCGAGAGGATGCGTCGTGCTGACCACACGACACCTCGTAATCTGCAGGCCTTTGGGCTTAGCAGCGGTCGCTTTGTAGGCCAAGGCCCTTCATGGGCTGTAGTGCCATGGGTATTTTTCTCCCGGATGCAAGCTTACAGCTGCGCCCCCTAACCGCACGGCAGCTTTCCGGTCAATTTCTAATCACTAGATTGCGTGTCAAAAGATGTCCAATTCCTTGGCTGAATGGTCAGCCCATGGGTTCAGAGAGCCCCCGTTCGATTCCTGGTCGGGTCGGCGATTTTAATTGCGTCTGATTAATTCTTCTGGCTCGTGGTCTGAGTGTTTGTGTCTGTCCCAACACTCCCCTCTTCGTATTCAAACAAAACACCACTCTACCAACCACCACAGAAACACACAATAGTGATTACATCCCTCCGCATAGGGTTGGCGTCGGTAAAGACATCCTGCCGTAAAACAGGGGCAACACCACATGTGCGACGCAGTTCGCATGCGCGACCCCACAGATGTGGAGGGAGTGGTAGAAGGAGAAGAAGTTTGCGTGCCAAAAGACTCGATTCAATTTCAAACTTCTCCGCGGTGTTCGTATGGAATGAGGGCATGTAACGCTGTTGATGGTAATTCGTCCGTCGGATGGAGACATTAAGCCTCGAACAAATCTGTTTGTGCTCTTGGAGAGGAGAAGGCAATACGCCGGCATCGGGTTTCGCCCTCTATCTTCCTACTATCATCATCATCATCTTCTTCGTCTTCTTCTTCGAGTGCCGATCGGTTACCGGATGTTGGCGGTACACATGGCAATTATTTTGTTTCTTCGTGACTGCAGTTTGAATTAGTTGTGTCGACGAAGTATTGAACGAAGTCTCCATACTGTTGTAGCGAGGTCATCCGAGGTCTTCAGCGCCCACGACTGCCAGGTACTTTCCCACTAACTATTAACTGAAGAAGTCCAAACTTCTCTCAGAATGTCTCCTTACGTATCCCAGATATTCAATTTTTCTTTTCTTAAAATTTTTAATAATTTCTACATTCTTCTCGAGTCTTCTCAATACTTGATGATTTTGTTATGTGGTCTGTCCAGGAAATTCATAATACGCGCTGTTAACGCCCAAGCCAAAGTTTCGACTTTTTAGTGTTTGTAGTCAGTGTCTATGTTTCTACACCCTAAGGCAATACTGCGAAGACATAGTAAGTTACTTCACCAGCAGAAGCTTAGTCTGGACATTTCAAAAACGTTTCGTGCCTATTTAATTTCGGCTGTCGTCGCCATAAGACATATCTGTGTCGGTGCGACATAAAGCCAATAGCAAAATAATAATAATAATAATAATAATAATAATAATAATAATAATAATAATAATAATAATAATTTCGGCTGATTGGTCCCAGTATGAATTCACACAGTTCTCTAGGTTTTTAAACGTCTTCATTCTGAAATGTTTTGTTGTTAACTAATAACCATAAATTGTGTCCTTTTTTCACATTGCTTTTTAAATCATACAGTGCACTTCTCATATTTTGACCATCAGTTTATGTTAGACTCCGGATTTTTAGGCAATAATAGGTTACACTGCAAACTAAATCGGTTATTAGGAAGTGTCGTCTAGCCCGTTCTTCTGTTATGTAGCAAGAGTAACATACATTCTAGGGGCTCTGATGGACCGTACCCCTTATGTTTATGCAAAACTCATAACATGATCGTCGTTCGGGGTGGACTATACTTGTTACCCGCTTCAATAAGTATGCATTCTAACCTATTACTTGTATGTATTGGACACATTGAACTTAACCTGTACCGCCCAGAAAGCAGCTCAGGAAGTACATCTGCTATGGATTAAAGGTCACGCTAGTATAACAATGAACGAGATAGCAGACCTAGCTACAACATGTGAACTCCGCCTTTACAAACAGTTACCATATTCTGATTTCCTACCCAGAATCAAACAACAGGTCTACAGGGAATGGTCTGAGTACCGTAAAATATCACAGCTGTCAAGAGGAAAGCACTATGCTAAAATTTAGCCCACCATACCAACGCAAGTCTGGTTCAAGAAATTGAAACTAACTCGCAGACATCTTTAATTAGAATGCGTCTGGGGCGTGGATGCTATCCGAGTCATCTAAACAGAAGACTCTGCAGAAATAGTCGACTTGAACCACATCATACTGAGCCATATCACGATATGCTTCAATATATTAACTGTAACATTGTGGCATAATTATATTAAATATAGCAGTGAATAGCTAGAGACAAAGGCATGAACCCTGAAAGGCCATGGCACAGGCACAGTGGATCCCAGATATAACCAGTATAAACGTGCATTTCAAGTTTGAATCGGGCTGTTGGTTCTGTATTTCGTTGTGTAAACCCCCACTCACGACTTCGAGCTGAAGGGGCAGTAATTTAAACCTTGAGAACCACTCAACAACTACTCCAGGCTGGCCAACTTCGTTATTCGAAGACTGGGATCCTTTGAAATTAAATTGATATCTCCGCTACCGAGCTTAACTCCGCAGGTCTAAATATATTAGAAATTATAGAGTGAATTAACGAACACCATGAATGAATAATAGTCTGGTAAGTTAAATGTTCTGCGCTTTGAAATAAAAGTTCGTTGAGTCTCTAACAGCCGTTAGTAGCCAGAGTCTAATGTTTACTGGGGAAGAACCGAGTCCAACGGTCTCAGTGAAAGGTTACTTAAACCAGCGTGGAGAGGGAAACATTCGGTCGGTCTCATTCTATGTGTACGCGCAGTCGCTGTATGAACTGTGCTAATCGTCGGTTGCGCGGACTTGCTAAGTATTTTCTTTGAGCCGGAGTTTTTTTTAAACTTAGCTGAACGCCGTGCATACAGATTTTTGTTGTTGTTATTATAACTATCAGACTAAATGTAATAAGAGACTGTGAGTTCTCTGGTGACTTATATAAGTTAAATTAAGCCAAGTGCGGAAATGGCAGATATGTGAATTTTGCACTAAGTACATTTCAGTTGTGAATCAATCAGATTTGAATCCAGTAACTGTGAGCGTGTTCACGCAAAACTATATCGCTATCCAGCAGTGTAAACTCTCTATCCGTGTTCGCGAGCCGTGATTTAACGTGTGCGTTCCGTATCTATACATACCGCTGTGAAGGACTGATGTTGACTGGGAAATACTCCCTTAATTAAATGACATGCAAATTGGACTAAGATTTGCACGTTGACTGAAGTAAAGTACAGTATATTATTTCGGTCGATATCTAGTGCACGTGCACGCTAAGCGATCCAGTTGATATCCAGATTTTTCAGCATCATTACAGACGGCTCCAACCTCAAGAAGACGGCATCTCCAGGAGTCCAGATGAAGACCGTTCAGCCCATATTCTGTGCAGTGATGTGCAGCTAATTAACATGACGTTGTGGTCATGTGATTCGTAGCTGATGGCAGTAGCTGTGAAAGTTAAGTTGTAATTCAGTTAACGTAAGCCAGAGGTGCATTTGCTTTGCCTTATTTTCATTAATGTAAATGTTGTTCAGGGCTGAAATTGCATGTTCGAGCCCAGAGGCAACTGTGTATATATTTTAAGTTGACGGGATGAGGGATAAATGCAGGAAGGACTACTTAGTTAGATACGTGTTTTTCTTTGTGATTTTAGTGAACTTTTATCCCATGTTTTTTTTTTTTTGAGTAGGATAGAGTGTGATAGAGTCTTAGCTGTAGTAGTAGGCTACACGCCTTTCAGCGTTGCGTGTTCAAGGACAGATTAAGTATAAAAATAGAGCAGGTTGTATTTTCTTTGTATGACGCATGTGCAATTTCAGCTGTAATCTACCGTGCGACAAGGTTCCATTCGCCGTTGTTATTAGAGTAGGATCTTCGATATTCTGGGCAGGCACGTATAAGGAATGCTTGGGCATCGAACCAATTACGAGTCATATGCGAGGCTGGAAAGTCCGTGAAATATTGTTTGGGCTAAATGTTTGTTAGATATGCGTGAAGCCGTTATATTTGCCTGAGAACGTAAATTTGGATATGTTACAGAGCCAGCTAATGAATGAGCTCTATTATGTTTTGAGCTGTAATATTATGCGAAAGGATGTTTTCCTCGTCGTCGAGAAGAAGTCGGCCGTGGTCCGACTTGGTTTATTTTTGTTAGTTCCCAGAGTGGCAGGTAGTTTTGTCACAGCTGATTGTACTGTGAGCCCATTAGAAATAGAGAGTATTCTGCGAGGGTGACCGATAGATTCCAGGAATACCGCTCCCACGCCCAGTTACTTGATTGTTGTCCCGTACAGCTGATTTGCCCGAGCCACTTGGGGAGAGACGTCAAAGTGGTGTCTAGTAAAGACACGAGCCTACCAAACCTGTGAGAGTCGAAGTCGACTCCCAACCACTCTATCTTCGACAGTGCAATTATATGTGTGTTTATTACAGGTGATCTTCATGTGTATGTTTTGTGATGTTTATAATTTGTGTCTTGTATTTTCATTTTTGCTTTGTCATGTGTGTGTTGTCATATTGTGTCATATTGTCCGTGTGTTGAAAAAGGGGATTATTAGCCTGCAAGGCTAAATTGAGGGAAGTTAAGGTTCCAATCCAGATTCACTTGCAATGGGATCGCGTCCATTAATAGAATCTGTGTATGGAGGGATATATGAGGGACAGCCCTGAATTAGTGTTGATATTTTGTGTATCCGAATTGTCGGACTTTAAAAAATGTTTAATCAAACCAATAACTAGTTATACCTATTATTACGTGCGCATTCACAGAGACAGTACCATATCGTGCCTTAGGGCTACTGACAGAGGAACTTAACGGATCAGTCTACACCATAAGCGAATGTAGCGCGAATCCAAATTTTCAGAGTAAGTATAATGTATTTATGATTTAATTTTCGGGACGTACCCGTGTTTCTTTGTTTGATTTTCTTTGATTTATGTAATTGTTTGGGTGTGTGTCACTGTTACAGACCGTTTTAGGTCTTTTACGTTGTTTTTATTAAATTTACATATATATTAGTATGAGTTATATACATGTTTTTGGGATAATAAATCAATTGTACCCGATTACCCGTGTATCATTCAGTAGCTATGTATCCACTTTTCTTGTCTATATATGTTTTAATTAGAGATCTTTGTGTTGCCCTTTACTTTTCGAACATAACCGCGCTCCTTAACCCTGATCTTAGCCCAATTTGGAGACAGGAAATGGTGCAATACTGTCCTGTATTAAGTACTCCCAAACGCAGAACCAGCTGGACTCTTCCTTAGTGGAGTTAAATACCCCACTACCAACCTCAAATGCGATCCTGTTATCAAACCTAACTGCACAATTATGCGCTGTAATTTGTCAATGTTTTTCAGACTGTAGTATTAATTTATAAATTATGACTTTTTCAACCACGAAATGTATGTACCATAAATGTATGCTCTCTCACTCCGTAAATGCTGGCCGCATGGTCTTCCGAGGCCTAACGCCATTAGTAGTATAGAAAAACTATTACTGCCTAAAAATTCGGACTCTAGTTATTGGAGACCTTCCATTGAATCAGTAAATACAACTGCATCATTTGCGTAGCTGATATTATTCAGACTATCACAATTAATAATAACTCCCTAGTCCAAATCCATTAACGAATCGTGAGGATAAATTCTGAACGCAAATTGAAGAGTACTAGAAACAAAATGTTTCCTTATCGAACACGACACTCGATGGAATGTTGACAGTGTCAAAGGCCTCCTCGTAATCAATAAAGCGAAAAAATATATCACAATTTACATCTCGGCATCTTTGAAATAAAACCTGTACACAAAAAGTCACTTCTCTGGTCCCAAGAATATTCTTAAAGCCAAACTGGGTATCAGATGTTTAGTTCCTGCCACGACAATACCGGGTGGTTCACCAGCCCCTGCGATTTAATTTTATCCAACTCGCCACTTATAGTCAAATTCTGAAATACATCGGTCCCTCTCACTAAATCAGGATAATATAACGAGATGTTTGTTTATGGGCTAGAAGACAGCACGAATTGCGAGCGCTACTATTAATTCGTTACGAGTACCTCGAATGAACCCGTAAAACGAGCACTGATACGAAGAACACGTGTCTTACACAGACCAGGAGCAGGTTTTTCAGAGGCTGAAAACTGCGCGCTGCATGACAAGCCTCGCAATAGCTCACTTGGCAGGGGGGCGGTGGAAGATGAGATAGCGGACGTTTCTCGAAAGCTCGGATCCCACGCAAGTAATTTTATAGCCAATTGACTCGTTAGGCTTACTGTTCTATAATCCTTATATTCTTGGTGGCATGCTTCTTAGGAGCAGGGATGGAGGTAGAATGTAACCATTCCTCAATAATTTTTCCTGTGTTGAAAATATCATTAAAGTATTTTCTGATGATGCTAATGTCTCCGTCATCCAACAGGATTGCAAGATGAAAATATCTATACCAATCCCATAAAGAGAGCAAGTGTTCCTCTCGAGGAGAAAGTTCGAGCATACCAGCGATTCCAAGAAAAGCCGAAGTTGAAAACAGGAAGGAAGTGGAGGCCCACAGAAACGGGAACACTGAAGAAGAATTCAAGCTCAAGGATGCAAAAGAAGAAGAAGAGAAAAAGTTTGTATGTGACGGGTAATATCGTGTACCACTCAAAAGATTATAGTTTTTCCAACAGGAAAATTATTTCTTATAAACGATTACAGGCTGTACGTAGAGCCCTGCACGGATGTGAATATCCGCGCAATATTAGTGTCTCGCCGGATGCGAACTGTATGGATGTGTGAATAATTTTCCTGATAATTTCTAAATACAGTGGAAGCTCGATATCTCTAATCAATTCGGGAGCTAAATTTTATTTCGAGTTATCGAAATGTTGACAGATTTTACGGCATCGCTTTAATTATGACCATTATTAAAGTAAATTTTATAAGATAGAATACAGTACATACAGTAGTGGAAGAAGAAACATACCTTCCTTAACACCTTTGGAAAATAATTCGTTAGTTTCTTCTGTTTCTTTACTATTAACCTTCTTTTCTTCCACGTACTTTTCAACAGCATTTATTGCTGTGAGAAACATTTATATTCGAATGGCTCTGTATGTAGGTTCGAAACCACGCAGGCAAGATTCATAAATGGAGCTTGACGTCCACGAGTTCCGGGTTTGCTTTCGTATATGACCGGTAATTAATTCACATCCGAAAAACAACGAGGCTTCGCCTATTTTTTCGATCACTAGAAGTTTGTTTTTCGGTTTCCGTAATATTAGCTCCCACCATCACTGTAACCCTTTCTTTACTTATTAACTGTTCCTCACAAACTACAAATACTGTATTGCACAGTTGATGTTGTACAAAGTTCGAGTTATACAGTATTTTTTGCTTCAAGGGAGGAAATATTTATTTCAAGAAATCGAGAAATTCGTGTAACCGAATTTCGAGTAATAGAGAAATAAATACACGCGAAGAATAGGACAAACGCCCGGGATATTTAAGTTACTTCGAGATACTGAAAATTCGAGTAATGCGGGTTCGAGATATCGAGGTTCGACTGTAATGAAGTTTACTTTTACTTATGTATATACTCTTTTATCATTGCTTGTGGTTAGGCGATTCTTGACGTCCGTATGGTAGAATGGTGATATATAAAGATCATTGAGTCCATAAAGCCGTAGATCTGACCTAATCCTAACTGGAAGTTACTGGAAAGAAGGAACAAACGTGTCGAACGAGAACCGCTCAATACGTCCCTAGTTACCGCATAATAATAATAATAATAATAATAATAATAATAATAATAATAATAATAATAATAATAATAATAATAATAATAATAATGGATCGTGTCACGCATATATCAAGCCTATTGCATTATGTTAACATATCTATCCATTTAAATACCGTGGGTGTAATATAGTTAAATATTTACAACATCCGCGGATAACCATTCGCGGATGTGGGCGCGGATAAAGAAAGTGCGGATGCGGAGCGGATGCGTATGCTATCTTGTATATCTTGCGCAGGGCTCTACCTATGCGTAATTGAATGGGTAGTTTTTTAAAGGGTGCAAGTCAATACTTTTATGTTTAGCGCGTCTTCGTGCCTAAATGCATCATTTGATTTAAAAATTGTTATTAGTAGGCTGGTAATAGGAAATCAAATATCATAATTTATCTTAAATGGGCGGTAGTCACTGACAGGTTCATCAAATCACAGGGTACACTATACAGTATACTACTGACGACGGAAAAATCTAGGTTAAGGACATTGGAGCATCTAGTAACCTGAACTTTAAAATCCGCTAAATTTGGCGGAATTAGAAGACTGTCGTCGGAGAAATATATCATTTAGCAGACAGCGGATTTTTTGGCGGAATTCTAGATTTATTATAGCGGAATTTAGCATTTTATCCATTGTGTGTTTTTTTTTCAGTTTTCTGCTCTAGTCAGTCTCCGAACTATTCTGTATTTCTTGTCAGGAGCTAGCAGTCACATGAGGAAAACATGGTATTTGGATTTGATGTTATGAGATCATGGTATAATAAATTTGTAATGCGTGGGGAAAGGGTATTATCTCTTAGTTGACGAATGACAGATAATGAAACTATTTATATTTATGCTATGAAGGAAGGCCGTCTAATGAACTGGCCTGTTCTGTGTGTGGGCCTTGAGGTAGAGGATTCACCTAGTTTGCACCCGGTACTAAAACGCCTCAAGTTTTAGCTCGCCGCCTCACAGGCACGGACGATCCACATCCTAGCACTAGCACAGCAACAGACGAGTCCGCCTTCGAACTCTTTGACGTGAATGAGGACGACTAATTGACTTTTTAAGAATATTCCTCTCACTGCTTCCAGTGAAACTCAGATCAGGTGAGTGTAGATATTTATTATTATTATTATTATTATTATTATTATTATTATTATTATTATTATTATTATTATTATTATTATTATTATTATTATTATTATTATGTCCAGCTCCATGGCTAAATGGTTAGCGTGCTGGCCTTTGGTCACGGGGGTCCCGGGTTCGATTCCCGGTAGGGTCGGGTATTTTAACCTTAATTGGTTAATTTCGCTGGCACGGGGGCTGGGTGTATGAGTCGTCTTCATCATCATTTCATCCTCATCACGACGCGCAGGTCGCCTACGGGAGTCTAATCGAAAGATTTGCATTTGGCGAGCCGCACTTGTCCTCGGACATTCCCGGCACTAAAAGCCATACGCCATTTCATTATTATTATTATTATTATTATTATTATTGTACCGGGCGGTACACCTCCACGCCGCTAATTCAAATATTGCGCCAATTGAAACATCTCTACTGGAGAAACTTCGAACTTTAACTACTGAACTAATTCAACGGTTATTCAGAAGATGTCACTGAGTGTTTTTTATTTGCCTTTTGTTTTTCAACGATTAAGAGGTGTGGACAATCTCTAACAGATGTCTCTACCCAAAACTATGGTAACACACTCTGGTGCAATGGAATGAACTTTCTTGAAGAAATATTGTATTCCTAAGTTTTGTTTTTACTAAATTTTGTTCTGTGGTTTGTGGGTTGACAATATAAATCCTTTCTTTCCGCTCGTTTTGAATGTAACCAATCAGGAAATTATGTAATTAATTTTCCACCAATAAGGTGTTTCTTCCTCGTCTTGTGTATTAGTTTTTGCTGTTATCCAATAAAAGCGAAATGGTGTGTCTACTCATTCCTGAAAGGTCTCAAATGTTCCACGAGGGTATATAAACTGCTGATTTTCTTGTCTCGGTGCCACTTCAGTAACATCTTTCTTAGTGTGTGAATATGTAGCAGGGGGCAGGAAGCGCCTCTTTCTTCAAGCAGCAGTTCATCTACAAGATAATGGCCTGTTAACATCTTCATTTCTTGCTAGCTCAGCAGTTTAACTCTCGGGGAGGGTTCGAAACCTTTAATATGTAATCCATCTTCCTTAAAATGTAAATCCCTTTTTCTGTCTATGTAAAAACTACTATTTCTTGAATTGTAAAGCGGGGATAGAGAGTGCTTCACCCTCTCGAACTCCCCTTCATTTTGGAAATTGAGGTGACTACGTTTCATAACCGTTTCTTCTCTTCCTTAAAATATTAAAGTTTCTCATACGGGTCACCTCCTTAGCTTGGGATTAGCCGCTGTGTTTCGGCCTAGAGACACTTAGGTTCTAAAAGTGTATTTAGGAGTGCAAGTTCACGCCTCCAATCTCTTCTGTACTTTGGGCCAGTGACTTAACCTGATGTTTTGTTTTCTTAATGCGAAGGCCCCGTAGGTTGGGTATTAATTTCCCCTGCTTCCTTGTGCGCCTTAAGGGCAGATAGAAATGAAGTTTGTTGTAGCCTTTGATAGGCTTGTAAAATTGAGAGCGGGTCTGCTCTTTTCTTAACATTGTCATTAGGAGCAAGTGCTCCTCGTACTTAGGGGTTTTCTGCCCTTTAGCAATTGTGGTGGTGAGCTGAGAGCTCAGAAATTAATCTTGGGGCTCGAAGCCCAAATCTTGTAACGAATTGTGATTTCTTAACTTGTTTTCCTGCTACTTGGTACCTGTTACTCTGTTGTTGTTATTTGTTGATTTTGAAAAGAAAATATAACGTTTGTTAAAGTTTTAAATTAACTTCAATTTTGTAGTTGAGACCTATTCCAGCCCGCACCTTCTTTCACCTCTAACAACCACGGATAACTCCGTAACAATTATTATTATTATTATTATTATTATTATTATTATTATTATTATTTTTATTATTATTATTATTATTATTATTATTATTATTATTATTGCTCATTATTTGAGATCGGATTTCTTGGCGGAATTTTAGCGGATTTTTAGTAGTATTTAGCGGATCTTGAAAATATAAGTTGGCAACACTGTTTTAAAAGCCGGTGTAGCCTAATCAATATTATAAGAACACGGCCGTTTCTGAAAAGACCGGGGAATAACAAAGAAATGAGAGAATTATCAATCAGTAGCCTTTGTGTACTCCCTTGACAGAGGGTTCAATAACATGAGCGGGTTATATTGCCACACATTCTTCGCGGCAATTGAGCGAGGATGTGTCTCTCCACCAAACACACTCGCCTATCCAGCAGATCATGTGCCAATAAAATAGAAGACGACTTAAGATTTGGTAAAAATGAAGGAAGTGAACCGGTGTAATTTTTTTAAGAATGTTTCAACTGGTCTACAAACAGTCATATGATAGTGATTTATTTAAAAAAGAAGTTCTTATTAACATTCTCAATATGGGTTCAATTGTTATTGGATTTATGAATGATTTTTGTATTGTATGTAGTCAGGGTTTGATTTACATTTCATTCATTAATGCCACATAATAAAACAATAATAATAATAATAAATAATTGGCTTACAGATATCGTTTGATAAAACCGAAGTACAAAATACGGGAAGATCATCCGAGTAGAAAAATATAAGTATCCGCGTGAGATCATAATGAAAAATGGACTGGACAAAGAAGCACTTAAGGAACGAGTACACAAAACCTGAAATAGCCTATCAAACGTCGCGCTCAATATACAACAAAAATGCCTGTCCCAAAATACTAAACTGCATCATTATGAAACTGTTCTGAAGCCAGTAGTTATGTATGCAGCCGAAACCTTATCCCTAAATGCTAATAAAATACTCCTCGAAGAACTGGAGAAAAAAGAGCGCAAAATCGTGAGAAGGATCATGAGATCCAATTACAAGAATGGCACCCGTTATTAAAAAAATCCAACAAAGAAGTATACCGGGGCCGATGACCTGCGATGTTATGCTCCTTAAAACAACAAGCATCATCATGATCAAGAAGTATACAGTCAAATAGAGAAAGTTATAGCAACAATCCGTAAGAGACGGATACAGGCTGACTACAGTAAACAAATCTTTCACTTTTTTGACTCAAAACTCAAAACCACAATGTCCTGGTTTATGAACACCAAAGAAGACCTCTAAATGCTGCATATAAAACCCGAAGACGCCTTCAATAGAGATTTCTTCCGCAAAAAGATACTGACAAATGGGCTAAACGGAGACAAGCAATCGAACAGAAGACAAGGTACCACCTGGACAGAGGAACGCAAGTTGGTCCACTCACAGAGAATGAGGGAATTCTGTGCTCAAAAGAAAGCCAAGCAAACTGCCAAATGTAACAAGACTTAACGTGGTCCTAGATGGCCCCAAAGAATAATGTAATATATATATAAAATAATATTAATGTTATTGTTTTTACGTCCCATTACCTAAATTTGGTGATTTTCGGAGAGGCCGAGGTGTCGAAATTTTGTCTCGCAGGAGTTCTTTTACGTGCCAGTAAATCTACCGACACGAGCCTGACGTATTTGAGCACCTTCAAATACCACCGGACTGAGCCAGAATCGAACCTGCCAAGTTGGGGTCAGAAGGCCAGCCACTCAGTTCCGCCATTTAAACGCCACTTGATACACATATTATTATTTATATATTCTTTTAAGTGTGGATTTTTCTCATACTTCGAATTTCAATAATGAGTACCCATATTAAACTTGACGTAGACTATGTAAAACGTCGGACTGATGATGAAATACGTACATAAGGGTGAAAACAATGAAGGACATTTTATAAGGCATATTACCATCAATTCAAAATTGCTAGTCAATTACAATAACAGCACGGACAAACCAATCTTAGCAGAGAGATTGCAGACACATGGTGTAATACTGTGTGATGAGTGATAAGCCACAGAGATTACCTAACAGACATTAGCTGGACTTCCAGAGGTCATAAAAATAGGCGAACAACGCTAGCGCTCGCTGGCCAGTCTAGACTCTCCGTCCCCAGGGACACGACTGCTGTCGTGTTCCGGACATTCTCAGGTGACCAAGGATTCTAAAACTGGCTAATGTTCCTCACTTTATGCACGCAACATCCCTGGCTTATGTAAACAGTACTGACCTTGCAGTGAAACTAGATGTTGTTAAATAAGAATGTTCAGAAAATCAAGCGCGAAATTGGAACTTGATGCTTACTTGTTTCGTTGAATATCCTAATAGTTCGAATTCTATTTTAAGGAATATATTAGGGTTATCGTTATGATCAGTTAATGAATTATTACTCCTTGATTAGGGATGGCATATGTCCTCTTTTTAACAGTACGAAAAGCGTCCGGCCGGATTTTCGAATAACTTGACAAATGTCCTCCTTTTGAGGGTTTAAAAAAGTATCTAACACGCGGTGTTTAGTTATCAACTGATGTATTCACAAAGACGCACACACGCGATGCTGTTATTTGTGTATAAAGTTTTATTTAAAAACTATATACATATGTTATATTCACATCAATAAACCATTTTTAACAGCTGCCTATTACGAAGAATCAGAAGAAGACTGCAACAGATGCATGTCAACTACCAACCCAACAAAACCAATTCACATACTCTATTTCAAACACTCGGTTAACATGACTTCCACACAAGTCTCATTAAAACAACTGAACTCTACCGTCAAGACTGCCACTTTATATACATTGCCTGGCCAGGCTTCTAGAAGAATATGACACAACACATCTTCTCGTAAATTCGAGAATCTCCAATAGCTTAGTTACAATGTAAAGAATTTTATATAACTATCTAGTGCCAAGGATACGTTATTCTTGATATTACAGTATGCTGCACAATGTTACATTGCATTATACATCATATATATAGGTATTAAGTAGAGTCCGGATTATTAGGTACTGATAGGTTAGAAAGCAAACTTACTCAAGCCAGTAACAAGTATACCCTACACTGTACAACGGTTATGCTATGAGATTTGCATAGATATTAGGGGTACAGCCTATAGAACTCCTTGAATTTATTCTACTCTTCCTACATGATGGTACAACGGGTTGCATGACACTTCCTACAAACCAAATTACTTTGCATTCTAACCTATTACCACCTAAAAATCCGAGGTATAGTAATAAGTAATAAATAAATTATGTACTATTAATTACATGTCTCATAAACTCATTATATATATATATATACAGCAGATTTTTCATGACATAACCTCACAAATATTACGATCATGATTACACATATATGGTTCGTACACAACTACGTAAATAATAATAATAATAATAATAATAATAATAATAATAATAATAAATGGATGTAAACACTTCATAGCCATACCTCATAAGTCATAATAATAATCATAATCAAAATAATAATAATCAATATTTGCATTATCTACCCATGGGTTAAAGAATATTGTTACGGGGCGAGTTGGCCGTGCGGTTAGAGGCCCGCGGCTATGAACTTGTATCCGGGTGACAGTGGATTCGAATCCCACTGTCGGCAGCCCTGGAGATGGTTTTCCGCAGTTTCCCATTTTCACACCAGGCAAATGTTGGGGCTGTAGCTTAATTACGGCCACGGCCACGGCCGCTTCCTTCCAACTCTTAGGCCTTTCCTATCCCATGGTCGCCATAAGACCTATCTGTGACGGTGCGACGTAAAGCCACTAGCAAAAAAAATATTGTTTCCAAGTTATGTTAGTTATGTTATCTTGACCGCCGCATTTAAATAGGCAGCACTATTGTTTGCTTCCACTCAGCGTTGTTTAGAGGTTGAGTCTGTGCATAAATTGTGTAAAAATTGAGTTCTCAAAGTTTCATTAAGTATTATTTTGCCGTAAATACGAATTATTCTTTTGTATTCCAAGTCAGAATGCAAACACAGAGCCAATATTTTTATCGCTTAAGTCATAGTGGACCAAGGACGGAAACAGGAGACTGTGAAAGGTATAGTGTGTTTGCAGTATAACTTCAAACATTTCAGTTTCACCGCTATTTGTTGGAGAACAAAATACTTTTAGAGAATATTTCATCTTCAGGAAATTACTAATGGCGCAGGAGAGAAGAAAAAAAAACATCAATGGCAAAGGTGATAGGCCAATGAAAGTGAAGCCGATAAAACTGATTAAGGTGCATCAGTAGACTGTGTGCTCTATTCTTAGGTTGGAGATATGGCATCCCTATTCTTGACACACATTTAGGAAGCTAAATGATTGAAGATATGGTGAATGAACTTAACGAACTGTTTGTGGCAGCAGGATTTCCTAGACAGATGGTATAATTGCTTTTAGAGTTCCACATTAGAATTCTTTAAATGGCATTCAAGATCGAATCTTGTCCTTCCAAAATGGTACGCTCGAACAATCCACTGTTTGATAAAATCCATAAAAGCATAAGTAATCACTGTAATGTTAATTTTAAAGCATTCAAAGTAGCACTAGAACTGAGTGAGAATGAATTCGGTCAGTAATGTTTTGCACTGGAGTCGGCTAAATATGACGAGAAAATATAATTATCTTGTGACAGGCCCCTTTTTACTTAAGTCAAGAAGTTGTTCCACTGTTTTATTAGGTATGATTTGATTTGGACATTTGCATAGCTTGGGGGTGATTTGTTGTAGGTAATTTCCATGCTGGATGAGGAGGCTACTGTTGCGGGGATGTCTACCTCTTCATTTGCAGGAGAACGAATAAGTCCTCGGATCCAGGAGAGACAGACGTGGAGGCTCTGCAGTGTTCTAGATCTTATAGTAGCACCTATTGGATTGACAATGTGCTTGTCGTTGTGTTCAATGCAGCCCGCGAGTCACTTAGTATTAAAGCACTACTCATGTTATGTTCACATCACTCCACGGCAGACATGATGGCCCATAGCTCGAGTTGGAATATTGAGCGGCTGGATGGCAATTTATTTATTTATTTATTTATTTATTTATTTATTTATTTATTTATTTATTTATTCGCTAGGGCCATCGAGGCCTACGTTAAGTCTTTTTACATTTGGCAGTGAACTTTGCTTTCTTTTGAGCCCAGAATTCCCTCATTCTTTCTTTCTTTCTTTCTTTCTTTCTTTCTTTCTTAATCCGTTTACACTCCAGGGTTGGTTTTTCCTCGGACTCAGCGAGGGATCCCACCTCTACCACCTCAAGGGCCTTGTCCTAGAGCGTGAGACTTTGAGTCAGGGGATAAAAATGGGAAGGAGGACCATTACCTCGCCCAGGCGCCCTCACCTGCTATGCTGAACAGGGGCCTTGTGAGGGGGATGAGAAGATTGGAAGGGATATACATGGAAGAGGGAAGGAAGCGGCCGTGGCCTGAAGTTAGGTACCATCCCGGCATTTGCCTGGAGAAGAAGTGAGGAAACCACTTCGAGGATGGCAGAGGTGGGAATAGAATCCTCTCCTACTCAGTTGACCTCCCGAGGCTGAGTGGAGCCCGTTCCAGCCCTCGTGTCGTTTTTCAAATTTCGTGGCAGGGCCGGAAATCGAACCCGAGCCTCCAAAGGTGGTTGCTAATCACACCAACCACTGCACCACAAAACTAAAATTTTTCAACATCTGAAACTGGAACCAGTTACTGATTGTTATGTCTTCTTCAGAAGAAAAATACGATTAACCCTTCACGACCAAGACTTTTGTACTCTTCTCAAAGAAAGGTACACTTCTATCACGAAGTCGTATCTATCGACATGATGTCGAACTGCGTACATCCTGGCTTCTGTTGCCTTCCAGATATATATATGAGAAGCTTAAACTGGTACCAGTTACGGGGTTACGGGAGCAATGCAATGATGACCGTCATACCTGAAATCCAGTGAAATGAGCGTGGTTTTTGTTCTTGGGGTTTATCTCTATCGATAAGAACGTGATAAAGCAGCCTACCTGTTGGCTATTGTTTTTGCGGCGTCAAATATTTATGGACTGATACCGTGCTTAGCCGGCAGCGTAGTGGGGGTGCTGTTATAGAATGTCTAATCACTAGAATGCGTGCCAAAAGCCTGGATTAAGTTCCAAAACCTCTCCGCAGTGCTCATATGGAGAGAGGGCATATGATGCTGTAGATCAGGACCTCTCAAACGCCCAAAATCTCACGCGTGCAGAGCGAGGCGCAAGAGCTCCGTGCACTGTGCATCGATGCCGCTCGGTATAGCTCGGATCAACGCTTCGTCTCTTGGCTACTCGGCTAAGCTCGGCTCTACTCGGCTATACTCGGCTCAACTCAGCCCGGATTTGGAGCGCTACGGCGCAAGTGGGGCAGAGGGAGACAGGCGGAGCGAGCGAGAGAGGCGTGAGGAAAGAGAGAGTAAGCGCTATTGCTCCAAATCGAGGAGTAGGGGGTCTGCACTCTGGTCAACCAAGCCAAGTCGTCTTTTGCACCGTGCACAGTGCATGCACCACGCGCATGCACCCTGAGAGCCCCTGCTGTAGATAGTGATTCGTTTTGGACAGTTGTATGTAGCTTTCTCAAGAGTACGCAGATCCATAGACGTCAAAGTACAACTCGAGCTACAACTTCACTCAATGTGGTTTGCAAGGAAATACTACAATGCTTGTTTTTATTCCATTAAAATGCCGCATAAAATCTGAAATGTGTAACTTTTATTCATAAGATATATTAACTGTCCATATAGAATTGCAAAATACTGTACTTACAACCTGTGACGATAAAGTTCGGTGAATGAAGTCAGAACGGTCGATCTGGCAACACTGGCGACACGCAACGCTGCACCTGCGTAGCACCAGGTTTTGACCACCTGCTCCCAACGTTGTTCAGTTGAGCATCGTGTGTGTGTCGTGCAAAACCTGTTTGACACAGTGCGTGTTTAGTGCGTTAGTTCTGAACTGCGAACAGGAATATGAACGACCAAAAGATCAATGTACAGTTTTGTTTTAAGCTTGGCAAGACACCGAAAGAAACGCATGCGATGCTGTTACGTGTTTATGAAGATCAAGCGCTGTCCTTGAAGTGTGTGAACGAGTGGTTCACCCGTTTTCGAGGAGGCCGGGAAAGTGTTTGTGACAACCCCCGTAGCGGAAGACCAGCGACCGCCGTCAGTGACGAAAACAGGTGATGACATTAATCACGAATGATCGGCGATTAACTGTGCGAATGATAGCGGATGAACTGCAGATTAACCGTAAATCCGTGCGACAAACCGTTACCCAGAAGTGCCAAAGAAAGGGGGGGCGGAGAAACTTGAACAACCCCCATACTCGCCAGATCTTAATCCACCAGACTTCTTCCTATTCCTACGACTCAAACTCGCTTTGAAAGAAAACAGATTTGACGACATTCCTGACATCCAACAAAACGTGATGAGGCTTTTGAACACCATCCCAACGGAACCCTTCTTTCAAAGTTTCCAGGACATGTATCGACGATCTCAGCAATGCATATTTAAGGGAGGGGACTATTTCGAAGAACAGTAAGTCACTGCCATGCATTGTTCATGTATGTTGATAGCACAAAACTATTCACCGAACTTTATTGTCACAGGTTGTAGATATAGCTCATTCCACGTTAAGAAAACAGTATTGCTCTTATGGACCTACAAGGAGTGAACACACCCCCTCTGAGACATGCATATACTGTACTTTGCAATGTACAGTGGAACCTCCAAATCTCGAGTCACCTCGGGAACTAAATTTTACTTCGAGCTATCGAAATTTCAAGACATAGATAATACTGTTTTTGAGCATGTATAGCGCACAATTGAATCATATGTATGTTTTTATCTACGAGCTTATACTGAATACATTATTTTGAAAAGTACAGGTAAACCCCGTTATACGCGGATTCGTTATCCGCGATTTCGCATATACGCGATTTTGGTTTTAAGTCTAGTGCTGCCATCCGTTAACAGGACTTGGAAGCTGTAATGCTTTAAGGCGGTTACAGACATGCGTAACGTACACTAAGTCGCGCGCCAAGGTTAAACAGGGCAAACTAATCTCGACGCGCATTATCTGTCGTGTTTGTCGAAGTGTGAATCGTCAGTTCCGGTCAGTAGAGCTGTGAAGTTGCACTCGACAGGTTTCGTATTTAAAACGCCGGGTAAAAGGTAAGAAAGTGTGCCTGTCGAATTAAAGAAGCGTGCACCAAAGTCGTATTCGTTACAAACAAAATTAGAAGTTCTGGATCGCTATGGGAAAGGCGAGCGTATTGTTGACATTTAGCGTGCTTTGGGACTTAGTGAATCCACTGTCAGAACGATTCGGGACAATGCGGAATCAATTCCAAAAAGTGCCCGATCTTCTACTAATTTACGTGTGATTGGAGTGACGAAATCTCGTTCGGAAGCGATGGAAAGAATGGATTGGATTGAATATCACAAGCAACAACACATGCCCCTCTCTGGAGCAGCTGAAGCTGAAGCCAAGAGCTTGTGTGCAGAGTTTATTTTATTATGGTGTGTCTCAGCGTTACATTTTTAAATGTATGACGCTTGCATTAAAATGTATTTCAGAAACATGGTAATGGTAATTATTTTGTAAAAATACTAAGAATCTCTGTTATTTTAAACTTAATATGTGAGTAAACGGAAACCTAACCCTATATTTTACATATGAAATGACTCGATTTACGCGAATTCGGTATGCGCGGTAATTCCGCGGAATTTAACTATCGCGTATAAAGAGGTCTGCCTGTATTTAAAGATATGCAAACAAACTTTATTTCACAGCATCACTTTAATTGAAACCTTATTATGGTAACGTTTTAG